>NC_135237.1:192631027-197431027 GCF_051348905.1 Ranitomeya variabilis
CGCCATACCTGACGGGAGAACCTCAGAAAGCGTACCATGACTTGACCTTGCAGGATACCAAGGAGTGTCACAAACTGAAAGCCGAGACTCTCGCACGTTTGGGGGTGACACTGACTGTCAGGGCACAGCGAATTCACTGCTGGGCCTATCACCGGGACAAACCACCTCACTCCCAAATGTTTGACCTGTTGCACCTGGTCCAGAAATGGCTGCAACCAGAGTCCTCTACGCCTGCACAGATGGTAGAACGAGTGGTGATGTATCGGTTTGTGCATTCCCTCCCGAGGCCCATACAGACTTGGGTTGCCCAGGGTGATCCCCGGAATGCCGATGAACTTTTCGGATTGGTCGAGAGATACCAAGGGTTGGAAGGCTCCTTCGGGAGGCAGCCCATGCCATACTGGGGGTCCCAGAAGGGGGCTGAGTCCCAAAAAGGGGTGGGGCATCCAAGGTCACAAAGGGCGGGGGATATGGTGCCCAAGGTCCCTACGGGTGATATTATTTGCTGGAGGTGCCACGGGCCAGGACATATAGCTGCCCGTTGTTCCCAGACCACTGAGCAGATGGACTGTAGCATGGGACACCGTAGTTCATTATATGCACATCCAACCTGCAGTGTGAACTCTCCGCCCAGCGAGGGGCCTCAAGCGTGTCCCGTAAAGGTGAACGGTCAAGCAGTAACAGCACTGTTAGTCTCGGGGGGCTTAGTGACCCTGGTGAGGGCCCCTTTTCCTCTCCACCTGCTCCCGGGAAAGAAGGTCGGCATGCGATGCATTCATGGTGATGCAAAGGACTACCCTATGGCCATGGTGGATATTGAAACGGCATGTGGTACTGAGTCACATGAAGTCGGATTTGTTCAGGACTTGTTGCACCCTATAATTATTGGCCGGAATTTCTGTTTGTTTTGGGATTTGTGGGGAAAGGGTTTTGAGATCGCTAGCAAGAGTAGGGAACCAATGAACCCTAAAAAGGTATCGCCACACCCAGAGACAGACAGGTTTCCTTTTTGTGTCCTGGTAGGGGATGAGGAGGAAGTGTCCCCTGCATCTGACATTCTGGAGTTAGGGGTGACCGGTGAAAATTTTGTGACTGCCCAACATAGGGACCCCACTCTGAGGGAAGCCTTTAATAATGTCACAGTTATTAATGGGGTTGTACAGGAGCCGGGGGCAGACACAAGATTTCCCTATTTTCTGGTGAATGGCGAGTTGTTGTACCGGGTGACAAAAATAAGGGACGAGTTGGTAGAGCAGTTGGTAGTACCGGGTCCATATAGACGGAAGATGTTGGACATGGCCCATTCACACATCCTGGGTGGACACCTAGGGGTGGAAAAAACGCAGGAACGGGTGGTGCAGAGGTTCTATTGGCCTGGGTGTCACCGGGAAATAGTGAGCTATTGCAGGTCCTGCCCTACATGTCAGCTAACTGCCCCCACTCCTCATTTCCGGAGCCCCCTTGTGCCATTGCCCATTATTGAGGTGCCATTCAAGAGAATTGCCATGGACTTGGTTGGTCCCTTAGTTAAATCAGCCCGGGGCCATCAGTATATATTAGTCATCCTGGACTATGTCACACACTATCCTGAGGCAATTCCCCTGAAAAATTCTTCCTCGAAGAGTATAGCCCGCGAGTTAGTCCATGTCTTTTCCCGGACAGGTTTGCCGAAGGAGATCCTGACTGACCAGGGGACACCTTTCATGAGCAAGGTGATGAGGGAGTTATGCAAAGTCCTGAAAATCTCCCAGCTGAGGACCTCGGTGTACCATCCTCAGTCAGATGGCCTTGTTGAGAGATTTAACAGGACACTGAAGAGCATGCTGAGAAAAGCTATAGAGAAAGACAGTAGAGACTGGGACTGTCTCTTACCGTATCTGATGTTTTCCATTCGTGAAGTTCCACAGGCCTCCACAGGGTTCTCACCGTTTGAGCTTCTATATGGCTGACATCCGCGAGGTCTCCTGGATATAGCCAAGGAAACCTGGGAAGCCGAAGTCACGCCCCACAGAAGCATCATTGAGCATGTGGCCCTGATGCAGCAGAGGATTGCAAAGGTGATGCCTATCGTGAAAGAACACCTCCACCAGGCACAAGAAGTTCAGACCAGGGTCTACAACCGGTCTGCAAGAGTTAGGCAGTTCAATCCGGGAGACCGAGTTCTTGTGTTAGTTCCAACAATGGAGAGCAAGTTCTTGGCCATATGAGGTCGTCGAGAAGCTTGGTGAGGTAAACTATAAAATTCACCAACCAGGAAGACGGAAACCAATCCAAGTTTACCATGCCAACCTCATCAAGCCATGGCAAGATAGAGAGCCGGTAGTAACTCCATCTTAGCTAAGCAACCCGGAAGGTGAGGTTGAAGGGGTTACTATAGCGGAGACGCTATTGAAGGCCCAGAAACAGCAGTGCTGGGAGTTACTCCAGAAGAACAGGGACCTGTTTTCAGAGTTGCCAGGGTACACGAAGGTCACAGAGCCACATGTGCGGGTGAACGTGAAGCCCTATCGAATTCCTCAGTAATGGTTAAATGGTCCAAAGAGACAGAGTCAGCCTTCCAAGAAATGAAAGAGGCTCTGTGTAAGCAACCCATTCTGATGGCCCCAAACTTTAAGAAAGAGTTTATTCTTCAGACAGATGCCTCAGATGTTGGGGTAAGAGCAGTCCTTTCCCAAGAGCTACATGGGGAGGAGCATCCGGTTCTCTATCTGAGTAGGAAGCTGTCCTCATCTAAAAGGAATTACTCAGTCGTATAGAAGGAGTGTTTGGCCATAAAGTGGGCGGTGGACACGTTACGGTACTATCTGCTGGGACGTAAATTTAGACTGATATCCAACCATGCCCCACTTAGATGGATGAGGGAAACGAAGGGTAGAAATGCTAGGGTCACCCGTTGGTTCTTAGCCCTGCAGGACTTCAGTTTCCATGTGGAACATAGGGCCGGGAAGCTGCACGGTAATGCTGATGCCCTATCAAGAATCCCTTGTCTAGTGGGGGAAAGTGCCAAGCCCGACGGCTTTAGGCAGAGGGGGAGGTATGTAGCGTGGCTAAAGATTGTACAGTCGACGGGAGGTATGTGTCACATAGTTGGCTTGTCGCTGTGATGTAACCCGGAGTGTTTTCTTTCATGCACATAGAGAGCAATTCCTTATTGCTTTATGTGTTTCAGGACCTGTGGTGATATCACAACCACATGTCTAATCATGTGATGGGTTCCTGGGTGTGGTTAGATCTATAAAATAAAGGCTAATGCTTAACACAGGAGGTGTGTGTGTGTGGAGGTGAAAGCCTCCAGAGTGTGTTAAGGCTCCAGGTCTGAGCCTGAACGACTGGACACTTGTTGTTTTCTTTTCCTGAGCTAAAGGCTATTTGTTTTTTGTTTTTGCTATGTGGTTTATGGAGCAAAAAACTCTGTGAACTTTTTATGGAACGTGCCTCCTGAGTGTCAGCCATCGCACCTGAGCGAGTAAAACCCCTGCTGCAAAAAAAAAAAAAATAATATATATATATATATATATATATATATATATATATATATATATATATATATATATATACACACTAGATGACAGGTCTTCCAAGGCTCAAAAGACGTTTTCATGTAAGCGCTACATCAAATCCCTAATGCTCTCAATGTTCAGTGAAAAACTGAGAAGCAGGAAGAGAAGCTTGTTGTCACAGGACCATAAGTATGAAAGTCACATATGAGTGAAGTGTCCATGTGATGACTACTGGAACCTCCAGAGCTGAACCCTGACATTGCAGGACTCTGAATTCTCACAACAAATGCACTGCACACTTTTAGGATTCTCCCTTGCCGGTGGCAAGAGTGTACGGTCATGTCAGCACAATCATGCGATTTGTATACTTCTGGCCACATTCCGACTAGATGTGCCTGGCCTCTCAGTTCATTTTCATGGAGTTAGGCCACACATGTCTAGTCAGCACGTGACCACATGTATGTAAATCGCTGGTACGAGAGAATCTTAACAGCGTGCCGTGAGCACTGTGAGAATTCAGATGTCTGCAGTCAAATAGAATGACTGCAGACTCATCACAAACCTGGACAACCCCTTTGTGATGGTGGGATATGGTATGTGGATATAATTGTATTTGTATTAATATTAGTGATGAGCGAATATACTTGTTGTTCGAGATTTCCCGAGCACACTCGGGAGTCCACAGAGTATATTTTAGTGCTCGGAGATTTAGTTTTCATCGCCTCAGCTGAATGACTTACAGCTATTAGCCAGACTAAGTACATGTGGGGGTTGCCTGGTTGCTAGGGAATCCCCACATGTAATCAAGCAGGCTAGTAGCTGTAAATCATCCAGCTGTGGCAAAGAAAACTAAATCTCCGAGCACTAAAATATACTCGGAGGACACCCGAGCGTGCTCGGGAAATCTCGAGTAACGAGTATATCTCCTCATCACTAATTAATATTTTACTGATTATCATGGTGTTATCTTGTAGGATGAGTTATTTGCTAATTGATGAATGGCTGTGGTTGCCATCTGATATCAGCCCCCACATTACTGTATTGTTGTTCCGAGACTTCCCATGCACCACGGGGGGATCGTTTAGGACATGTGCACAAAACATGCCCCAGGCATGTCGGAGATGGCTGGAAGCAGAAAACGCCTTTACTGTGGAAGATGTTATACAGGCATTCCTTATAGAAGAATTTCTTGCCAAGTGCCCCGCAGAGTTATGGGAATGGGTCCGGGAGTGCACACCGTGTACCGTGGATAGAGCTGCAGCCCTGGCCGATGAGGCCCTTACTACCCAACCGCAATGGAGGAGGCTTCTGGACAATAAACCACAGCCTTCTCTCGCACCCCGGCCCCCTGAGATTATATCTGCCCCTCCACCCAGCCGCAGGCCGATGACAATCACGCCTCACAATCCTGTGCCCCAACATTTCTGACCACGACCTGGGGGTATCATCGAGAGGAGATGTTATGGGTGTAGGCAACCTGGGCATTTGCAATCCAGCTGTCCCTCAAGGATTCGGAGAGAGCCCCGCACATCCCCAACTCATCCAGTGCATTTTGTGCACTCCATCCCGCCTGAGGAAGAGTTACCACCACCCCCACCTGAGAGCACCACCGACCCAGGTACCATAGATACCCCTCCTGGAGTGTACGGACTCTGGTCTTTGTCCCTCAGAAATACAGAGCAATGGCATCGCCACCTGCAGGATGTCTTAATTGATGGATATAAAGTGTCAGGATTTAGAGACACGGGGGGCATTCCTGACTATCGCTGACCCCCCTTGTGGTTCGACCCAAGGCAATTCACCAAGGCCCGGGAATTCCCATTGTCCTGGCAGGGGGGTGTCCGCAAATATTTGTAAAGTGTAAAGGAAATGATACATGGTTTTCTAATTATTTTTAAAATATAAATCTGAAAATTGTGATGTGCTTTTGTTTTTAGCACCCTGCAGTCTGATATCCCCTATAAAAATCATTAGTGACAAATTGCCCCAGTAGTCACATAATTAGTAAATTGAGTCCACCTATAATTTATAACCACAGCTGTTCTGTGTAGGCCTCATAGGTTTGTTTGAGAACATTAGGGATCAAACAGCATCATGAAAACCAAGAAGCACATCAGACAGGTGAGTTAGAAAGTTGTGGAGAAGAGTAACGTGGGATTAGGTTATAAATAATAGCCCAAGATTTGAACATCTCTTATGGCACTGTTCAATGCATCATCATTAGTGTTGAGCATTCCGATACCGCAAGTATCGGGTATCGGCCGATATTTGCTGTATCGGAATTCCGATACCGAGATCCGATACTTTTGTGGTATCGGGTATCGGTATCGAAACAACATTAATGTGTAAAATACAACATTAACCCCTTCACCCCCGGAGCTTTTTCCGTTTTTCCATTTTCGTTTTTCGCTACCCTCCTTCCCAGAGCCATAACTTTTTTATTTTTCCGTCAATTTGGCCATGTGAGGGCTTATTTTTTGCGGGACGAGTTGTACTTTTGAACGACATCATTGGTTTTAGCATGTCGTGTACTAGAAAACGGGAAAAAAATTCCAAGTGCAGTGAAATTGCAAAAAAAGTGCAATCCCACACTTGTTTTTTGCTTGCCTATTTTGCTAGGTTCACTAAATGCTAAAACTGACCTGCCATTATGATTCTCCAGGTCACTACGAGTTTATAGACACCTAACATGACTAGGTTATTTTTCACCTAAGTGGTGAAAAAAAATTCCAAACTTTGCAAAAAACAAAACAAAACAAAATTGCGCCATTTTCCGATACTCGTAGCGTCTCCATTTTTCGTGATCTGGGGTCAGGTGAGGGCTTATTTTTTGCGTGCCGAGCTGGCGTTTTTAATGATAGCATTTTGGTGTAGATACGTTCTTTTGATCGCCCGTTATTGCATTTTAATGCAATGTCGTGGCGACCAAAAAAACGTAAATCTGGCGTTTCGAATTTTTTTCTCATTACGCCATTTAGCGATCAGGTTAATGCTTTTTTTTTATTGATAGATCGGGCGATTCTGAACGCGGCGATACCAAATATGTGTAGGTTGGGGTTTTTTTTTATTGATTTATTTTGATTGGGGCGAAAGGGGGGTGATTTAAACTTTTATATTTTTTTTATTTTTTTCACATTTTTAAAAACTTTTTTTTTTTACTTTTGCCATGCTTCTATAGCCTCCATGGGAGGCTAGAAGCAGGCACAACCCGATCGGCTCTGCTATGCAGCAGTGATCATAAGATCGCTGCTACACAGCAGATTTGCAGGTGTGCTGTGAGCGCCGACCACAGGGGGGCGCTCACAGCCACCGGCAATCAGTAACCATAGAGGTCTCAAGGACCTCTATGGTTACCTTCCTGACACATCGCCGACCCCCGATCATGTGACGGGGGTCGGCGATGCGCTCATATCCGGCCGCACGGCCGGATGCGGTAGTTAAATGCCGCTGTCTGAGTTTGACAGCGGCATTTAACTAGTTAATAGCGGCGGGTGATCGCGATTTCACCCGCCGCTATTGCGCGCACATGTCAGCTGTAAAAAACAGCTGACATGTCGCGACTTTGATGTGCGCTCACCGCCGGAGCGCACATCAAAGCGGGGGTCCCGACATGTGACGTACTATACCGTCACATGTCGGGAAGGGGTTAATGTGTAAAATAAAGAATTAAAATAAAAAATATTGCTATACTCACCTCTCCGACGCAGCCTGGACCTCACCGAGGGAACCTGCAGCGTTCTTTGCTTAAAATGCGCGCTTTTCCTTCCTTCCGTGACGTCACGGCTTCTGATTGGTCGCGTGCCGCCCATGTGGCCGCGACGCGACCAATCACAGCAAGCCGTGACGTAATTTTCAGGTCCTTCTAGGCATTCAGTATTTTAAAATTACGTTCCGGCTTTGTGATTGGTCGCGTCGCGGCCACATGGGCGACGCGACCAATCACAAGCCGTGACGTCACGGGAGGCAGGAAACGCGCGCATTTTTAAAATTACGTCGCGGCTTGTGATTGGTTGCGTGCCGCCCATGTGACCGCGACGCGACCAATCACAGCAAGCCGTGACGTAATTTCAGGTCCTGAATGCAGAAATAGGCATCAGGACCTGAAATTACGTCACGGCTTGCTGTGATTGGTCGCGTCGCGGTCACATGGGCGGCACGCAACCAATCACAAGCCGTGATGTAATTTTAAAAATGCGCGCGTCTCCTGCCTCCCGTGACGTCACGGCTTGTGATTGGTCGCGTCACCCATGTGACCGCGACGCGACCAATCACAAAGCCGGAACGTAATTTTAAAATACTGAATGCCTAGAAGGACCTGAAAATTACGTCACGGCTTGCTGTGATTGGTTGCGTCGCGGCCACATGGGCGGCACGCGACCAATCAGAAGCCGTGACGTCACGGAAGGAAGGAAAAGCGCGCATTTTAAGCAAAGAATGCTGCCGGTTCCCTCGGTGAGGTCCAGGCTGCGTCGGAGAGGTGAGTATATCAATATTTTTTATTTTAATTCTTTATTTTACACATTAATATGGTTCCCAGGGCCTGAAGGAGAGTTTCCTCTCCTTCAGACCCTGGGAACCATCAGGAATACCGTCCGATACATGAGTCCCATTGACTTGTATTGGTATCGGGTATCGGTATCGGATTAGATCCGATACTTTGCCGGTATCGGCCGATACTTTCCGATACCGATACTTTCAAGTATCGGACGGTATCGCTCAACACTAATCATCATAAAATGGAAGGAATATGGCACAACTGCAAAGCTACCAAGACATGGCCATTCACCCACTCTGATATCCCAAGCAAGGAGAGCACTAATTAGAAAAACCGCCAAGATGCCCATGGTTATTCTGGAGCAGGCGTGGCACTATAATTTTCTCTAGTGGGCACATGAGACACCGTTACTGTTATGAGCCAAACCAATAGGCTGAAATTAAACAATCTCAATATTAATATTAAGATATTAATTAGAATTATTATTCTTTATTAATTGTATCAACTATTGAGCAGAATTAAGTGTGCTGACACCCCCTATATACCGTATCAGCTCCTATATGCTGTATAAGCCCAAACACAGTCCCTATATACCATATGAGCCTGCACTAAGCCCCCAAAATACTGTATGAGCTTGCAGACAGCCCCGCAATAAACCGTATGAGCCCCCACTCAGCCCCTATATACCGTATCAGCCCCCACACAGCCCTCTATATACCGTATGAGCCCGCACACAGCCTCCTACAGTACAAACCAAAAGTTTGGACAAACCTTCTCATTTAAAGATTTTTCTGTATTTTCATGACTATGAAAATTGTACATTCACACTGAAGTCATCAAAACTATGAATTAACACTAGGGTTGAGCGAAACGGATCGTTCATTTTCATAAGTCGCCGACTTTTGGTAAAGTCGTCGTCTCATGAAACCCGACCCGATCCCTGTGTGGGGTCGGCCATGCGGTACGCGATCTTGGCACCAAAGTCGCGTTTCGTATGATGCGTTTAGCACCATTTTTACAGCCAATGAAGGAGCGTGGGCAGAGTGATGACATAGGGGTTAGGGCGTGCACGCCTATCATCATTTTATCGCTTGTGCGCAGTAGCGATTTGGAATGTGTAAAACAAAATTTTCTGTGCTGGGACGGAGGGGGAGAGAGAGAGAGAGAGAGAGAGAAAAAAAATATCCCCATTGACATGCATAGGGTTTCGTGTTCCGGCCGATCCTCGACTTTGCGCAGTAATCGGCCGATTTCGCCCGACTCGACTTTTCCAACAGTCGGGTTTCGTGAAACATGACTCGACCCTAAAAAAGTCAAGGTCGCTCAACCCTAATTAACACATGTGGAATTATATACTTAACAAAGTGTGAAACAACTGAAATTATGTCTTATATTCTAGGTTCTTCAAAGTAGCCACCTTTTGCTTTGACTGCTTTGCACACTCTTGGCATTCTCTTGATGAGCTTCAAGAGGTAGTCACCGCGAATGGTTTTCACTTCACAGGTGTGCCCTGTCAGGTTTAATAAGTGGGATTTCTTGCCTTATAAATGGGGTTGGGACCATCAGTTGTGTTGTACAGAAGTCTGGTGGATACACAGCTGATAGTCCTACTGAATAGACTGTTAGAATTTGTATTATGGCAAGAAAAAAGCAGCTAAGTAAAGAAAAACGAGTGGCCATCATTACTTTAAGAAATGAAGGTGTCAGTCCGAAAAATTGGGCAATCTTTGAAAGTGTCCCCAAGTGCAGTGGCAAAAACCATCAAGCGCAACAAAGAAACTGGCTCACATGAGGACCGCCCCATTAAAGGAAGACCAAGAGTCACCTCTGCTTCTGAGGATAAGTTTATCCGAGTCAACAGCCTCAGAAATCGCAGGTTAACAGCAGCTCAGATTAGAGACCAGGTCAATGCCACACAGAGTTCTAGCAGCAGACACATCTCTACAACAACTGTTAAGAGGAGACTTTGTGCAGCAGGCCTTCATGGTAAAATAGCTGCTAGGAAACCACTGCTAAGGACAGGCAACAAGCAGAAGAGACTTGTTTGGGCTAAAGAACACAAGGAATGGAGATTAGACCAGTGGGAATCTGTGCTTTGGTCTGATGAGTCCAAATTTGAGATCTTTGGTTGCAACCACCGTGTCTTTGTGCGACACAGAAAAGGTGAACGGATGGACTCTACATGCCTGGTTCTCACCGTGAAGCATGGAAGAGGAAGTGTGATGGTGTGGGGGTGCTTTGCTGGTGACACTGTTGGGGATTTATTCAAAATTGAAGGCATACTGAACCAGCATGGCTACCACAACATCTTGCAGTGGCATGCTATTCCATCCGGTTTGCGTTTAGTTGGACCATCTTTTATTTTTCAACAGGACAATGACCCCAAACACACCTCCAGGCTGTGTAAGGGCAATTTGACCAAGAAGGAGAGTGATGGGATGCTACGCCAGATGACCTGGCCTCCACAGTCACCAGACCTGAACCCAATCGATCGTTTGGGGTAAGCTGGACCACAGAGTGAAGGCAAAAGGGCTAACAAGTGCTAAGCATCTCTGAGAACTCCTTCAAGATTGTCGGAAGACCATTCCCGGTGACTACCTCTTGAAGCTCATAAAGAGAATGCCAAGAGTGTGCAAAGCAGGCATCAAAGCAAAAGGTGGCTACTTTGAAGAACCTAGACTATAAGACATAATTTCAGTTGTTTCACACTTTTTTGTTAAGTATATAATTCCACATGTGTTAATTCATAGTTTTGATGCCTTCAGTGTGAATGTACAATTTTCATAGTCATGAAAATACAGAAAAATCTTTAAATGAGGTGTCCAAACTTTTGGTGTGTACTGTATATACCATATGAGCCTGCACACAGCCTTCTATATACAGTGTGAGCCCCCACATAGCCTCCTGTATACAGTGTGAGCCCCCACATAGCCTCGCCTTTATACAGTATGAGCCCCCACATAGCCTCCTGTACACAGTGGGAGACCTCACATACACTCACTGGCCACTTTATTAGGTACACCATGCTAGTAACGGGTTGGACCCCCTTTTGCCTTCAGAACTGCCTCAATTCTTCGTGGCATAGATTCAACAAGGTGCTGGAAGCATTCCTCAGAGATTTTGGTCCATATTGACATGATGGCATCACACAGTTGCCGCAGATTTGTCGGCTGCACATCCCAAAGATGCTCCATACAAGGCAGGATGGATCCATGCTTTCATGTTGTTTACGCCAAATTCTGACCCTACCATCCGAATGTCGCAGCAGAAACCGAGACTCATCAGACCAAGCAACGTTTTTCCAATCTTCTACTGTCCAATTTCGATGAGCTTGTACAAATTGTAGCCTCAGTTTCCTGTTCTTAGCTGAAAGGAGTGGTACCCGGTGTGGTCTTCTGCTGCTGTAGCCCATCTGCCTCAAAGTTCGACGCACTGTGCGTTCAGAGATGCTCTTAGGCCTACCTTGGTTGTAACGGGTGGCGATTTGAGTCACTGTTGCCTTTCTATCAGCTCGAACCAGTCTGCCCATTCTCCTCTGACCTCTGGCATCAACAAGGCATTTCCGCCCACAGAACTGCCGCTCACTGGATTTTTTTTCTTTTTCGGACCATTCTCTGTAAACCCTAGAGATGGTTGTGCGTGAAAATCCCAGTAGATCAGCAGTTTCTGAAATACTCAGACCAGCCCTTCTGGCACCAACAACCATGCCACGTTCAAAGGCACTCAAATCACCTTTCTTCCCCATACTGATGCTCGGTTTGAACTGCAGGAGATTGTCTTGACCATGTCTACATGCCTAAATGCACTGAGTTGCCGCCATGTGATTGGCTGATTAGAAATTAAGTGTTAACAAGAAGTTGGACAGGTGTACCTAATAAAGTGGCCAGTGAGTGTAGCTCCCCATGTACAGGCAGTGTTGGTTCGTGAACTTTGGGTAACAGCGGGGAGATAATTGTGTGCTTTCCCGGATGTTGCTTGACAGCATATCACATAAAACCGGGTATTAATACTTTTTTAAAGCACTGTAAATAATATTTATTTACAATTATAGGTGTGACTTCTTTAACCCATTTTTTTTTTATTCTGTAAGACCTGATTTAGATATTGGTGATGTTTCTCTTTCTCAAAAAATAGTCCAATTTTCATCATCGTGTTTTGCGTCTGCTTTTTTATCAATATCTGATCAGCATGTCAGTTTATTTAGTGTTTCTTCGATCAATTTCTTCTATGAAAAAATAAATCGCAAAGCTTCTTCTACCCTATGCAACGGTTAAAAATGGCATACGGATTGCACATGGATGTATACATTCATCGGTGTTTTTTTACGAACCCATGGACTTGCATGGGTAATAGTGATCCGTGACTCAAATCACAGATCTCAGATCAAAAACTGACATACCTTTTGCTTTCTGCTAAAAAAGTACAGACATGTAATGGGTATATTTTCTATCTGTGAAAAACATAGATAGAACATAAAAATAGAAAAATGACTTCTGAATGAGACCTAATCATTGTTTGGTTCTGAAATTGTAGTTGTTGTCAGTACCTGTGATTATAGATTATCTGGAATGATTATGCTTACAGTGCTTGAAATCTATGTAGAAATGCTAACCATCTTTTTAAACATATAGAGACTATAAAAACCTGCAGTGATAATAAACATGAGCTGTAAATTATTTTATGGTATCAGGACCTTGCACTTCGACTATGCACCAATTGTAGCTAATCTGTCTTGCAAAGTCCATCTTGTAAAAGTAAAGTACAAGTTTCCAATGAGATCTGTTTTAGTTGTTCCGTAACAAAGGTTTAAGGTACACACGAAGGTAGGCAGTGGGGAAGAAATCACATTTTATAGGAATGCTGCAAAAGTGTTTTTTCTTCCTCATTTTACCTCAACAATTATAATTAATACAACATACTGTATATTTGTAATATTGTTTGATCTGTTATTATGCATCAATACTAACTGTATTACTCTTTTCAGAAAAGAATCGTAACCTTTCCTCAAACAGCGACACAACAGAAAAGGAGAAAAAGGGAATCTTTGGATTTTTCCGAAGCAATAAGAAAGTAAACAAGGTAAATGATTCCTGTCTTTAGTGTTTGCTTTGCAAGAGAGAGCTTCTATAGGCATTATATCCAATCTAATGCTGTCATACACGGATCAGGTGTGGGCGATGGATTGCTCAGAAAAGACTGTTCCTGATCAATTCCTGTTGGTTTTCCTCTAGGTGTTTACTACTTGTAAGTTAGGTTTTAGTGTTCTTTTTATAGTTTATATACTAGTGCCACCTTTAAGTTCTGAACACTGATGTATTCACACAGTGTTTTTGCCATCTTGAAGAGTGCATGATAGCTTGCTAAATGTTTAGTTCAATACCTTGTAGTGAAGATTTTATAGACCTCTAAGCTCAGTGATAGTGACGTCAATTTGGCCAGTATCTTAGAAATGTAAAATCTGTGACCTCCATAAAACCTTTGAATAAGCCTATAGTGAAACGTGTTGTCATTAAGGTCCTTCTGGCTTCAGTTTGTACTTTCCTACTATAAAAAAATAGGTTTGCTTTTTGCTGACAAATCTCCTTTTTTGGTTGAACATTTATGGTATATATGAAGACATTTTGGTCAATTTACACTTAAACATTATTTGTCTGTCCTGTAACTATTAACTTGTGGTGTATTTTGTTTATTTTGTATGGCAGTTTGTATTAGTGTACATTGTAGACAATAGCTTCCCTTGATAGGTGGTCAATATTTTCATCATTTTCTATTTCAGACTACACTTTCAGGAAATTACCTTTTATATGAATAATTGATAAACCTTTAATTTATATATTCAGGTAATTCATGTTTCTTTGTATAGTTTGTAGGCTTTTTTGTTTTTTGAAATCTTGTATTTTTTTTCTACCTCTTTGTCAACTTTAATAAATTATGTCTTGCATTATCAGCTTACCTGTGCCATTTTCAGGTTTTTTTTCTGTTTAGCAAATTCAATTTATCACTGACTAGGATAACCTAATACTGCAAATATGGCTGGTAAATGTCAATTCAACAAACTTTGTATAGTATGAGTGTATAGTATAAGTGAATATAAGAAACTTTGTTAAACATCTTATGAAAAAAAAATTAGACTTTTTTTTTTCTTACCAGCACTTAATCTCTAACCCCCTGTCTCCTTATGTCATCATTGACTCTTAGGGTACTGTCACACTCTGCAACTTTCCAACGATCACGACCAGCGATACGACCTGGCCGTGATCGTTGGAAAGTCGTTGTGTGGTCACTGGGGAGCTGTCACACAGACAGCTCTCCAGTGACCAACGATGCCGAAGGCCCCGGGTAACCAGGGTAAACATCGGGTTACTAAGCGCAGGGCCGCGCTTAGTAACCCAATGTTTACCCTGGTTACCATCGTAAAAGTAAAAAAAAAAAAACCAGTACATACTCACATTCCGGTGTGGGTCAGGTCCCTCGCAGTCTGCTTCCTGCTCTGACTGAGTGCCGCCGTAAAGTGAAAGCACAGCACAGCAGTGACGTCACCGCTGTGATCTGCTCTTACTTTACGGCCGGCAGTCAGTCAGAGCGGGAAGCAGACTGCGAGGGACCTGACGGACACCGGAATGTGAGTATGTACTGTTTGTTTTTTTTTACTTTTACGATGGTAACCAGGGTAAACATCGGGTTACTAAGCCTGACCCTGCGCTTAGTAACCCGATGTTTATCCTGGTTACAAGCGAACGCATCGTTGGATCGGTGTCACACACACCGATCCAACGATGACAGCGGGAGATCCAGCGACAAAAGAAAGTTCCAAATGATCTGCTACGACGTACGATTCTCAGCAGGGTCCCTGATCGCTGCTGCGTGTCCGACACAGCGATATCGTATGGATATCGCTGGAACGTCACGGATCGTACCGTCGTAGCGACAAAAGTGCCACTGTGTGACAGTACCCTTAAACAGCTATAATCTGCCTTGATTAAAACAAGATTTTCTACCAGTTTACTGAAAGATCAGTTTACAGCTGCCTAATGTATTTTAAAGAGATGGATGATTATAGGAGCAAGACGTAAAATAAAAAAAGAGCACTGTTGCTGCTTTCTAATACGTTTTTTCATTTTTTATATCACCATAGAGCTACATTGCTCATTAATGCTGAATAATGTGTTCAGTGTTTCTGTTGCCTCTGCACATGTGCCACTTAGAGACTGGAAAATATGGATCCCTCTTCTCTCTGTGTGCTTTGTTTTAGAGACTTTAATTTAGCAGTTAGTCTCTAATGACAAGCTTATAAACCACTAAAAAATTAAAGTCAGATAATGCAGATGACAAAACTGATGAAGACTGCTAGATGCTTTCATGTAATGGATAGAAATGTTGCTTTATAAACACACTAATACACACACTGTAAAGCTTATTCTGAAAAGTCATATGAAACAGTAGGTATGATTTAAATCTAACCTATGGGTTTTTTATTCTAAACCAATGATAGGCAAGAGTTATACATATTAAATGGGTTGTCTCATCTTCTTAAATGGGTAAAATTGCAAAGTGCCTATAAGAACAAATAACTTTAAAGTTTTAAAAATCCTTTCCTTTCTCAAGAACAGCGGGGTTTTCACTTCCTTACTTTACTTCTCATTGTCTAGTTTATCAGCCACTTCTGCAATTTATCAGCAATGGCCGGTCTCTGAGGAAAAAAGCTCAGTGCTTGCAAGATGTTTGCTGTAGATCATTGGATCAAGCCACCTTTGGTGACCCTGCACTCCTCCATTGCTGCAGAAGCAAAGCAGTCTCAGTACGAGAGATAACACAGTTTGGGACAATGAGGCAGCCATGCCGTTGGCCCAAACTTGTCATTCATCGTGAGTGTATCCACCCATCCCACCTTTGCAAGGCTGAGGAGCAACGTATTCCTGAAGATAAAAGATGAGACATCTACCTTAAATGTCAAGACAGATAAGAGAGGCATATAAGGAATGGTGATGCATTAAGAGTTAAATGAAAGAATATTCAGATTCATATAAAATTCCTGAATATAAAATGTGGCATGAAAGGAAATAGTATGTTTATGCTTAAGATGATAAGGAAGTGGCCTTGCAGATTCTATTTATGGAAATTTTAAGGAGTGGCTTTTCTTTATTTCTGACATTATAGTATTCCTTTGCACACACTACCTTTGCACATGAACAAATGTCAAAAACAGAAATAATTCTATAGCTATTGGGTAGTAGAGAACACTTTATACTCAGCGACCTTTTGCATGTTTAGAGTGAAAAAATGGGCCATATTGCTCATGGCAACCATGAGTGGCCATGCTTCATTTTCTTTGGCTGTTTAAAGGGAACCTGTCATATTGAAAATGGTATCTGATCTGGCCGGAAGATGTAAAGAACGTGAAGATGAAAAGATTGATTTACATTTTTGTGTGAAAAATGTTATTGCATTTTTTTTTTGCAATTCTTTTATGAGGCCAGTAGGTGGTCCTATTCAGTGATTGTCAGTCTGCCCTGTATGCCTTTGCATGTAGAGTGAAATGTCAATCATTGGCTAGAACCACCCATTGTCCAATTTTACATGCAAACTCTAGGCATTTCATTGAATAAAATTCAGATTGTGCTAAATTTCTTCCACCAAACCTATATGCCATTCTTTTCAGCTTCTTCTCTATACCATACTATCCACAGATCAGACTGCATGTGCAACGCCAAAGATTTCCATTTAAAAATGAAACTGAACTCCAATGTACAGTGGGTGCGGGAAGTATTCAGACCCCTTTAATTTTTTCACTCTTTGTTTTATTGCAGCCATTTGGTAAATTCAAAAAAGCTCATTTTTTTTCTCATTAATGTACACTCTGCACCCCATCTTGACTGAAAAAAAAACAGACATGTAGAAATTTTTGCTAATTTATTAAAAAAAGAAAAACTGAAATATCACATGGTCATAAGTATTCAGATCCTTTGCTCTGTAAAAGACGGATTGTGACTGATTCTTAAAATCTGATGTGTTAAAGAGGCCTTAGAATCAGTCACAATCCATCTTTTTAGAAAAAAACGGATCCAGCAAATGTTGCTGGATCCGTTTTTTTCTAGACTTGTATTAGACGGATCCGTCGTAAAGTCTTTGTCCGTCGTCCGGAGACAACAGACAAAGAAACGTTTTTTTGTGTACATCGAAAAGTCGGACAGCGACGGATCCTGCGCCGTCCATCGTTGGCTATAATGGAAGCCTATGTGCGCAGGATCCATCGCTGTCCGTCAAAAGACGGAATCCAGTGACAGATTCCGTTTTTTGAAACTGAGCATGCCTGGAACAATTTCTGTTCCTTTTAATTTTACTAATTTTTCCATTCAGGGAAAATCCCCCTCTCTCTCTCTTTTCATTTAAATTCCTCCTGCAGCTGCTTTGACGGATCCGTAAAAAAAAAACCGGATCCAGTGCATCAGTTTTTTACAATCTGCACAGGGTCCGTCTTTTCAACACTTTGACGGATTGTGACTGATTCTAAAAAAAATGATGTGTGAAAGAGGCCTAACTGAAAAGATGGTAACAAATTGCAAGAGACTACTCGGGTCCCTTCATCAGGCATAAACTAATAGAAGTTCAGAAGAATCACATATTTATGCACAACACAGCACAGAAATAATGCCATAGATAAGACAGGTGACATGAAGCAGAACTACCGTATGTAAGTGATAAACAGTTATGTCCATAAATATTGGAACAGTTCATAGATAAGTAGTGTGAATGTTTTATTGTCCTCTGATTGGGGTCTGGTTCTGTTATGATGCCCCCACAAGGTCTGAGAAGCAGATTCCTTATTTGATGTAAAAAAAAAAAAAAAAGAAAATAATCAGGTGCCTCTAGTAGTCACCTACAATCCAAATCTGGAGGTGCTAAGGGGAGCTGCACGGAAATTACAACCTTTACTACAAAAAGATGCCCGCTTACAATCCATTTTTTCCAGACCCCCCACTACTGTGTTTTAGGCAGCCCCCAAATCTAAGAAGTATCATTGTCAGAAGCTCCCTGTCCTCTCAAACAGCTGCAGGAACCCTTCTTTGCAACCAGAAAAAATGTAAAACCTGTCTAGTTATAATGACCACGGACAAGATAAAGATCCCCAATTCATATCAGGGCTACAAGATCCCAGGTACTTTCAGCTGCATCACATCTAATGTGGTGTACCTACTTTGTACAAAATGTCCAACTGGGGGTCTGTATGTGGGGGAGACAGGGCAAAAACTGAGTTGAACTCTCATCGCCACACAATAAGAGAAAAAAGAATAGATCTACCTGTGGCAATACATTTTTGTCTCCCTGATCACAGCATTACGAACATGAAATTACTTGTATTAAAAGGTAACTTCAAATCTCAGAGAGACAGAAGAGTCTGGGAATATAAGCTGATGATGACCTTTGAAACACTCAGTGCAGGAATGAATGTGTCACATGTATGTCTTTTTACACCAAATAAGGAAATTGCTCCTCAGACCATGTGGGGGCATCATAACATAGAAGCAGACCCAAATCAGAGGACAATAAAACATTCATACTCCTTATCTATGAACTGTTCCAATATTTATGAACAAAACTGTTTATCACTCACATAATGGTAGTTCTTCTTCACGTCACCTGTCCTATCTATGGCATTATTTCTGTGCTGTGTTGTGCATAAATATGTGATTCTTTAGAATTTCTATTACTCTATGCCTGATGAGGGGACCTGAGTAGTCTCGAAAGCTTGCAATTTGTTACCATCTTTTCAGTTAGCCATTAAAAGGTATCAACTAGGGTTGAGCGAAACGGATCGTTCATTTTCATAAGTCGCCGACTTTTGGCAAAGTCGGCGTCTCATGAAACCCGACCTGATCCCTGTGTGGGGTCGGCCATGCGGTACGCGATCTTGGCGCCAAAGTCGCGTTTCGTATGACGCCTTTAGCGCCATTTTTTCAGCCAATGAAGGAGTGTGGGCAGAGTGATGACAGAGGGGTTAGGGGCGTGCACGGCTATCATCATTTTATCGCTTGTGCGCAGTAGGGATTTGCAATGTGTAACACGAGATTTTCTGTGCTGGGACGGAGGGAAATATGGGACGGAGGAGAGAGAGAGAGAGAGAGAGAGACACAGAGAGAGAGAAAAAAAAAATCCCCATTGACGTGCATAGGGTTTCGTGTTCCGGCCGATCCTCGACTTTTCGCAGTAATCGGCCGATTTCGCCCGACTCGACTTTTCAAAAAGTCGGGTTTCGCAAAACATGACTCGACCCTAAAAAGGTCAAGGTCGCTCAACCCTAGTATCAACCACTGAGGACTCTCATTTCTAAATCTTTTTCTATCCACTGGCTAACACGGTACCAAGATAAATATCTTTCCTATATGGGAATTATGCAACAAGTTTTTCACACTTGGATTTGGGGATCCTCTGCCATTCTTCCTTGTAGATCCTCTCCAGTTCCGTCAGGTTAGATGGTGAACGTTGATGGACAGCCATTTTCAGCTCTCTCCAGAGATGCACAACTGGGTTTAGGTCAGGGCTCTTGCTGGGCCAGTCGAGAACGGTCACAGAGTTGTTCTGAAGTAACGCCTTTGTTATTTTAGCTGTGTACTTAGGGCCATTGTCTTGTTGGAAGGTGAACCTTCGGCCAAGTCTGAGGCTCAGAGCACACTGGCAGAGGTTTTCATCCAGGATATCTCTGTATTTGGCTGCATTCATGTTTCCTTCAGTGGCAACCAGTCGTTCTGTCCCTGCAGCTGAAAAACACCCCCATAGTATGATGCTACCACCACTATGTTTCACTGTTGGGATTGTATTGTGCAGGAGATGAGCAGTGCCTGGTTTCCTCCAGACATACTGCTTAGAATTATCACCAAAAATGTATGTCTTCGTCTCGGCAGACCAGATAATCTTGTTTCTCATAGTCTAGGAGTCCTTCTTGTGTTTTTTAGCACTCTATGTGGCCTTTCATATGTCTTGCACTGAGGAGAGGCTTCCGTCGGGCCTCTCTGCCATAAAGGCCCAACTGGTGGAGGGCTGCAGTGATAGTTGACTTTGTGGAACTTTCTCCCATCTTGCTACTGCATCTCTGCAGCTCAGCCACAGTAATATTGGGGTTCTTCTTTACCTCTCTCACCATGTTTCTTCTCTCACGATTGCTCAGTTTGGCTGGACAGCCAGGTCTAGGAAGACTTCTGGTGGTCCCAAACTTCTTCCATTTAAGGATTATGGAGGCCATTGTGCTCCTAGGAACCTTGAGTACTGCAGAAATTCTGTTGTAACCTTTGCCAGATCTATGCCAAGCCACAATTCTGTCTCTGAGCTCCCTTGGCCAGTTCATTTGACCTCATGATTCTCATTTGGTCTCACATGCACTGTGAGCTGTGTGGTCTTATATAGACTGGTGTGTGCCTTTCCAAATCAAGTCCTATCCGTTCAATTAAACATAGCTGGACTCCAATGAATCGGTGGAACCATCTCAAGAAGGATCACAAGGAAATGGACAGCATGTGACTTAAATATGAGTGCCTGACCAAAGGGTCTGAATACTTATGACCATGGGATATTTCAGTTTTTGTTTTGTAAATAAATTTGCAAAAATATCTACATTTCTGTTTTTATCAGTCAAGATGGGGTGCAGAGTGTACATTAATGAGAAAAAATGAACTTTTTTGAATTTACCAAATGGCTGCAGTGAAACAAAGAGTGAAAAATTTAAAAGGGTCTGAATACATTCCTTACCAATGACAGCCAGCATGTAGAAGCTACAGGGAGCCGGATCCCAGGGATAAATTGTACTCGTGTCCTACAGATGCTCCCGGTTCCATTTCACCCTCCATTTTCTTTCCGGGGAGAAGAACGTTCGTGCTGACGCTCTCTCTCGCTCTGTAGTGTCATCAGAGGAGGAGGAGCCTCGGCTTATTGTCCCTTCAGAGAGCCTGAGAACTGTGGCTCTGGTTTCGCTAGAGTATGTGCCCCCAGGCAAGACTTTCGTTCCATCTAATTTGTGACCACAGGTTCTCTCTTGGGCTCACTCGTTCAGGGTGGGTGGACATTTTGGGATCAAGAGGACATCTGAGCTCTTTGTGCGAGGATGTACTGGTGGCCGCATATGGCCCGTGACGTCAGGGACTATATTCGGGCGTGTGTCTCCTGCGCCAAGAATCGGTCTCCTCGGCAATGGTCTGCTGGGCAACTTTACCCCCTGTCGGTGGCAAACAGGCCATGGGAGATGGTCGGGATCGACTTCGTGGTAGGCTTACCCAAGTCTCGTATCTGTACAGTTATCTGGGTAGTCACCGACCATTTTTCTAAGATGGTGCACTTGGTTCCGCTTCCACGGTTACCTTCTGCACGGGCTTTAGCGGCTATTGTTAGTCAAACATGTTTTCCATCTACATGGCATGCCTGACAAAATTGTCAGTGACCGTGGTCCTCAGTTTGCGTCTCAGTTCTGGAGAGAACTATGTCGTTTACTCAGCATTGAGCTGAATCTCTCTTCTGCGTACCATCCTGAGACGAATGGGTTGGTAGAGAGGGCCAACCAGACTCTGGTCACATACTTTCGACATTTTGTCTCCGCCAGGCAGGATGACTGGGCATCTTTGCTACCTTGGGCGGAATTTGCTTTGAACAACGCCGTAGCCGACTCTACCGGGCAGACTCCTTTTCTACTTAATTACGGTCAGCATCCGCGTGTTCCTATGCCCATGCCCGTGTCATCCACCAATTCTAGGGTGGCAGACTGGGCTGTGGAGGCACGTGACATTTGGGACCGCACACAGGATGCCATCCGGGCCTCCAAGGAGAGAATGAGGGTTTCTGCTGATGCACACCGGGGCACCACTCCAACCTTTGCTCCTGGCGACTTAGTGTGGCTCTCCGACCGTAACATCAGGCTGCGAGTTGAGTCCACTAAGTTTGCTCCTCGCTAAATAGGCCCTTTCAAGGTTCTGGAACAGGTCAACCCTGTGGTCTACCATTTGGCTATTCCTCCGCGCCTTGGTATCACCAACACTTTTCATATTTCTCTCTTAAAGCCTGTCTATTTGTCCGGGTTTTCCGAGTCATCTGCTGGGACATCGGATTCATCCATGGATGAGTTTGAGGTGAATGCTATCGTGGGGTGCAAGGTGGTACGTGGCAAGAAATATCTGGTGGACTGGAAGGGTCACGGCCCAGAGGACAGAACCTGGGAACCTGTGGAGCACATTCGGGCTCCGCTCCTCATTGCAGCCTTTAAGTGTAGCGAGGCCCAAGGAGGGGGGGGGCCCTAGGAGGGGGGTAATGTTAGGAGTCGAGTTCCTGCCGCTGCACAGGGGGAATCTCGAGCCATGTCTGCTGCGGTCTCCCATTCTACATCGACCGCAGTGGAGCCTGCTCAGTGGAGACATCGGTCCCAGCTTCTCGCTCAGTCTGATTCTGTGCAAAGTGTTACTGCTGCCTTTCCAGACTCTGCTGTTGTAGCCTGCACTGGTCAGCGGCGAGCAGGCTTTTCTGGGACTAAGTCCTGCCTTGCATACACTGAGCATGCCCAAGGTAAGACCTCTCATTGGAGGTCAGGGGTCACATTCCCAGTTACTGTAGCAGCTATCATTGTCCTCTAGGAAGTTCCTGAAGTTGCTCAGGTACTGTAGCATCCTCCATTGGTTCCCTAGGAAGGTCTTGAAGCTGCTGCAGCTATAAAATGTTTGCATGGCCGCACGGCTATGCGCTAGTATCACCTCATCATGAGCTTGTTATTTGTGGTCGCGCCTGTATGTGTGTATTCAAGGACCCGGCTGAAATAAACCCCTAGAATACCGGCACCTCAGGTGAGGAGTGTTTGTGTGCTTTTCTGGGTGCGTGACCACTGACTGCCATCAGCGTACCAGTTAGCTGTGTTCCCCTGTGACTCTAACAGGGCACAGCATCTTATTTCTAGTGACTCTGTGGAGTTAAGAGTTCGCTTATACCGCCATATAGTGCCGCCACTTGCCAGCAGCAGGTTCCTCTCCTGCACGGTGGACCCCGGGTTGCAAACGTGTGTGTGTGTGTGTGTGTGTGTGTATATATGTGTATATATATGTGTATATATATATATATATATATATATATATATATATATATATATATATATATATATATATATATATACATACATATCTAATATATAAAGCTGAATGTGTGTATGTGTGTATGTATGTGTGTGTGTGTATGTCCGGGATTGGCATCTGAACCGTCGCAGCTACAGCCACAAAATTTTGCACAGTCACACGTCTGGACCCCGAGAGCGTCATAGGCTATGTTGTGAGGTGAAATTTTAACCCCGCGCTTTCCAATTCACCAAACAATTTTGCCCCTATCTACATAATGGGGAAAAAATGAAAGGAAAAGTGTTGGAGGCAAATTACCAGCTGCCAGATGTGAACAAGGGGGACTTAAAGAATGACAGCGATGGCGCCAAAGAGTATATACTGTACAGTTGCTAAGGTGGGGCCCCAACAAGGGATAATCACCACACCACCACGGGGATATGAACACACACACAAAATGCGCCACACACTACCACGTGCTCGAACACATATACCACCGTCAGCGCACATTTCCCCACACATACACCAACCTCGCCACATCAAAGTCGAAACACAAAAGTCGCCGCTCAAAACTCACCACGCGCAAAACTCTCCACATGCAAAACTCGCCACACGTGCAAAACTCGCCACATGGAAAACTCGCCACACGCAAAACTTGCACACGCGGAAAAATTGCCACATGCACAAAAGTTGCAACACATGCAAAAGTTGCCTCACACAAAACTTGCACATACTCAAAAGGCACCACACATAAAACTCGCCATGTGCAAAACTCGCCATGCGCAAAACTTGCTGCACACAACTTGCTACACTAACCTGTCACATGCAACTCGACACACAAAAAGTTGCTACACGCATGTCGCCACACAAAACTCATCTCACAAAAGTCGCTACATGCATGTCGCCACACGCAACTCAACACACACAACTTGACACACGAAACTCGCCCTAAAACACACACAAGTCTGGTATTATCCTTCAAAAATAAAAATCTGATTAATAAGCAGACAAACTACAAGAGCAACAAATGTACCATATAGGAATCCAGCAGCTGTCAGTCACATGACCAGTCTATTATGTGTATGTGTGAGCTAATATATACTGCCAGGGGGTGGGCTTCCTGTAGGCTGCAGATTTATCAGGCTGCCAATTTAGCTTACAAATACTGAGGTAAAAATACTGACCAAATAACGTGTGAACGAGGTCTAATACAGGAGGAGATGACATACAGATATATACTATATACAGGAGGAGATGACATACAGGTATATACTATATACAGGAGGAGATGACACACAGGTATATACTATATACAGGAGGAGATGACACACAGATATATACTATATACAGGAGAGATGACACACAGGTATATACTATATACAGGGGAGATGACACACAGGCATATACTATATACAGGAGAGATGACACACAGGTATAAAGTATATACAGGAGGAGATGACATACAGGTATATACTATATACAGGAGGAGATGACACACAGGTATATACTATTTACAGGGGAGATGACACACAGGTATATACTATATACAGGAGGAGATGACACACATATATATACTATATACAGGAGAGATGACACACAGGTATATACTATATAGAGGAGGAGATGACATACAGGTACATACTACATACAGGAGGAGATGACATACAGGTATATACTATATACAGGAGGAGATGACACACAGGTATATACTATATACAGGAACAGATTACCTACAGGCTACAGGTATATAGTATATACAGGAGGAGATGACATACAGCTATATGCTATGTATAGGAGGAGATGACATACAGGTATATACTATATACAGGAGGAGATGACACACAGATATATACTATATATAGGTGAGATGACACACAGGTATATACTATATACAGGAGATTACATACAGGTATATCTAATATATAAAGCTAAATGTGTGTATGTATGTATGTGTGTATGTCCGGGATTGGCATCTGCACTGTCGCAGCTACAGCCACAAAATTTTGCACAGTCACACGTCTGGACCCCGAGAGCGTCATAGGCTATGTTGTGAGGTGAAATTTTAACCCCGCGCGTTCCAATTCACCAAACAATTTTGCCCCTATCTACATAATGGGGAAAAAGTGAAGGGAAAAGTGTTGGAGGAAAATTGACAGCTGCCAGATGTGAACAATGGGGACTTAAAGAATGAGAGCGATGGCGCCAAAGAGTATATACCGTACAGTTGCTAAGGTGGGGCCCTGACATGGGATACTCACCACACACGGGGATATGAACACACACACAAAATGCGCCACACACTACCACGTGCTTGAACACATATACCACCCTCAGCACACATTTCACCACACACACACCAACCTCGCCACATAAAAGTCGAAACACAAAAGTCACCACTCAAAATTCGCCACGCCCAAAACTCGCTACATTCAAAACTCGCCATATGCAAAACTAGGCTCACGCAAAACACGCCACACGTGCAAAACTCACCTCATGGAAAACTCACCTCATGCAAAACTTGCACACACAGAAAAATTGCCACATGTACAAAAGTTGCACCACATGCAAAAGTTGCCTCACACAAAACTTGCACATACTCAAAACGCACCACACATAAAACGTGCCACGCGCAAAACTCGCCATGCACAAATCTTGCTGCACACAACTTGCTACACTAACCTGTCACATGCAACTCGACACACAAAAAGTTGCTACACGCATGTCACCACACAAAACTCATCTCACAAAAGTCGCTACACGCATGTCGCCACACGCAACTCAACACACACAACTTGACACATGAAACTCGCCCTAAAACACACAGAAGTCTGGTATTATCCTTCAAAAATAAAAATCTGATTAATGAGCAGACGAACTACAAGAGCAACAATTGTACCATATAGGAAATACGGCAGCTGTCAGTCACATGACCTGTCTATTATGTGTATGTGTGATCTAATATATACTGCCAGGGGGGAGGGCTTCCTGTTGGCTGGGGATTTATCAGGCTGCCAATAGCAACCAATCACAGCTCAGCTTCTATTTTGCTACAGTTAATTAATCTGAGCTCTGATTGGTTAATATAGGCAACAAAGACATTCTCAGTATAACAAAGCCAATGTATGTTAAGAAATGCTTCTACTAGCTTAGTTTTTGCCTTTTTATAATTACATTTCTATTTATTTGTTTTGTGGTTTTTGTGTGCAGAATAAATTTTTGTTAACACATTCTATTTTGCTAACAGCAGTCATTAACCCGGGCGAAGCCGGGTAGTACAGCTAGTATATATATATATATATATATATATATATATATATATATATATATATATATATATATATATATATATATATATATATCAAAAAATCTTGCAAGAAGAAGTAATGAGGGCACTCACCCGTCTTCATTAAAAATATTTCTTTATTCAAATGAACACATCCAGAGAACCGGTATGGCCGGGGGAGAGAGAGGGGGCCTCAGCCCGTGTGAGCAGGGGAGAACGACGACGGCCGTTTCGCGCTATCCTGCGCTTCTACGGGTTGACTTGTGTGTGAGGTCAGCAGCGGATATAGTGTGCCAGTGAGACACACCCCCCACTGATGAGTCCCTCCCACAAGCCGGGCCGATACCATGAACACATTTTAAAAACATATTTTTTTAAAAACAAGAACATTTGTTGGTAAACAGGCTTATGAAATATACATGCAGTACGGGGCAACTTTCTTTTCTATAAAGGAATAGGCACATGCACTCACCTAATATAACACGTCAAGAGAGCAGACAGATACTTAGTTACATCTGATAGAGCACCACTGCGCCCTCTATAAGAAGATGGACATGTCGACTCTATCATTAAAACCAAGTGGACCCATGGCATTACTGCGTAGGATCCACCTGGCTTCACTTCTCAATAGCAGGTTATCCAAATCTCCTCCCTGGATCGGTAGAACCACCCTTTCTATGCCAGCAAAGGTAAGGCACTCTGTTCTACCTCCGTGTATTTCTCTCATGTGTGTGATAAACCGCGGAACTCCTTTTCCCGACGTTACAGATCTACAATGCTCACGAAAGCGAACATGCATCGGACGAATGGTTTTGCCTATATAAAAGAATCTGCAAGTACAAAATATGACATACACAACGTGATCAGTCTTGCATGTAATGAAGTCTTTGACTATATGTGACACTGCTCCCAATCTAATACAGCGATCGGTCAGATGTTGATGACAGGATACGCAGTGGCCACATTTAAAGTTCCCCCTAGGGGATGCCCCCTTTAGCCAATTAACATTAGGTACAGTAATACGGTTTCTAACCAATTTGTCTCGTAATCTAATACTCCTTTTATTTGCTATTAAGGGGCCTCTGGCTGCCACCTCCACCAAATCTTTGTCTCTTTCCAGAAGGTGCCAGTTCTTTTTTATGGCCAGCCTGATCTGTTGGTCCATACTACTGAATTTAAAACAAAAATTAAACCTCCTATTCGTATCCTGTCTTCGGGGGGATGGTGCTACAGCGTTGGTTTTTGTATTCCTTTCATTAGACACCCTATCCAGGGCTGATGCCAAAAGTCTCTCCGGGTAACCTCTCTCTCTGAATCGACCCATCATCTCACCAGTCTGACGGGTAAAGCCTTCCTCTGTGTTATTAACCCTATTAACTCTTAGGAATTGGCTATATGGAAGCGCCCGTTTTGTGTGTGCGGGGTGATAGCTATTGTAATGCATCAAAGTATTGGCCGACACCGGCTTACGATACAGAGAAGTGCATATTATCCCTTCTTTGATCTCTACAAGAACGTCCAAGAACTCCAGGCGTTCTCCCCCAAATACAGATGTGAAAGTCATATTGAGATCGTTGGAATTATTTAAATATGACACGAAATCCTGAAAGATTGTCTGTGGACCGTCCCAAATTAACACTATGTCGTCCACAAAACGGCGGAAATATTTGATGTGTCGCAAGTAGTTGTTACTCCCGGAGTATACATATCTCTCCTCAAATAGACCAAGGAATAAGTTCGCAAAAGTGCATGCTACCGGGGTCCCCATCGCAGTCCCCTCTTGTTGCAGATACCACTTGTCCAAAAAAGTAAAGCAATTGTGGGTGAGCACAAAATTTAAACCTTCACAAATGAAATTAACAAAGTTTTCACTTTTGTCCGTAGTGCTCAAAATAGTCCTAATGGCATCTACTCCTATAACCTGAGGGATCCTGGTATAAAGGCTCTCAACGTCTATGGACGCAAGCGAGAAGCCTTCCTGCCAGTTAAAGTCCCTTATACTTTCCAGGAAAGAATTAGTATCTTTTAGATAGGACGGAATGTCTTTCAACATCGGGCGCAGCAACCAATCAATGTACTGGGACAGGGGCTCAGTGAGTGACCCTATCCCAGACACGATCGGGCGTCCTGGAGGACAATGGATGGACTTGTGAATTTTCGGAATGTGGTACCAATGGGGTCTGGTGGGGAACCCCGGTAGCAGCCTCTCAGCCTTCTTCTGCGAAATGACCCCCAACTCTACATGTCTCCTCAAATATGATGTTAATTCAATACAAGTACAGAAATTTAAGGGGGAATTAACATCATATTTGAGGAGACATGTAGAGTTGGGGGTCATTTCGCAGAAGAAGGCTGAGAGGCTGCTACCGGGGTTCCCCACCAGACCCCATTGGTACCACATTCCGAAAATTCACAAGTCCATCCATTGTCCTCCAGGACGCCCGATCGTGTCTGGGATAGGGTCACTCACTGAGCCCCTGTCCCAGTACATTGATTGGTTGCTGCGCCCGATGTTGAAAGACATTCCGTCCTATCTAAAAGATACTAATTCTTTCCTGGAAAGTATAAGGGACTTTAACTGGCAGGAAGGCTTCTCGCTTGCGTCCATAGACGTTGAGAGCCTTTATACCAGGATCCCTCAGGTTATAGGAGTAGATGCCATTAGGACTATTTTGAGCACTACGGACAAAAGTGAAAACTTTGTTAATTTCATTTGTGAAGGTTTAAATTTTGTGCTCACCCACAATTGCTTTACTTTTTTGGACAAGTGGTATCTGCAACAAGAGGGGACTGCGATGGGGACCCCGGTAGCATGCACTTTTGCGAACTTATTCCTTGGTCTATTTGAGGAGAGATATGTATACTCCGGGAGTAACAACTACTTGCGACACATCAAATATTTCCGCCGTTTTGTGGACGACATAGTGTTAATTTGGGACGGTCCACAGACAATCTTTCAGGATTTCGTGTCATATTTAAATAATTCCAACGATCTCAATATGACTTTCACATCTGTATTTGGGGGAGAACGCCTGGAGTTCTTGGACGTTCTTGTAGAGATCAAAGAAGGGATAATATGCACTTCTCTGTATCGTAAGCCGGTGTCGGCCAATACTTTGATGCATTACAATAGCTATCACCCCGCACACACAAAACGGGCGCTTCCATATAGCCAATTCCTAAGAGTTAATAGGGTTAATAACACAGAGGAAGGCTTTACCCGTCAGACTGGTGAGATGATGGGTCGATTCAGAGAGAGAGGTTACCCGGAGAGACTTTTGGCATCAGCCCTGGATAGGGTGTCTAATGAAAGGAATACAAAAACCAACGCTGTAGCACCATCCCCCCGAAGACAGGATACGAATAGGAGGTTTAATTTTTGTTTTAAATTCAGTAGTATGGACCAACAGATCAGGCTGGCCATAAAAAAGAACTGGCACCTTCTGGAAAGAGACAAAGATTTGGTGGAGGTGGCAGCCAGAGGCCCCTTAATAGCAAATAAAAGGAGTATTAGATTACGAGACAAATTGGTTAGAAACCGTATTACTGTACCTAATGTTAATTGGCTAAAGGGGGCATCCCCTAGGGGGAACTTTAAATGTGGCCACTGCGTATCCTGTCATCAACATCTGACCGATCGCTGTATTAGATTGGGAGCAGTGTCACATATAGTCAAAGACTTCATTACATGCAAGACTGATCACGTTGTGTATGTCATATTTTGTACTTGCAGATTCTTTTATATAGGCAAAACCATTCGTCCGATGCATGTTCGCTTTCGTGAGCATTGTAGATCTGTAACGTCGGGAAAAGGAGTTCCGCGGTTTATCACACACATGAGAGAAATACACGGAGGTAGAACAGAGTGCCTTACCTTTGCTGGCATAGAAAGGGTGGTTCTACCGATCCAGGGAGGAGATTTGGATAACCTGCTATTGAGAAGTGAAGCCAGGTGGATCCTACGCAGTAATGCCATGGGTCCACTTGGTTTTAATGATAGAGTCGACATGTCCATCTTCTTATAGAGGGCGCAGTGGTGCTCTATCAGATGTAACTAAGTATCTGTCTGCTCTCTTGACGTGTTATATTAGGTGAGTGCATGTGCCTATTCCTTTATAGAAAAGAAAGTTGCCCCGTACTGCATGTATATTTCATAAGCCTGTTTACCAACAAATGTTCTTGTTTTTAAAAAAATATGTTTTTAAAATGTGTTCATGGTATCGGCCCGGCTTGTGGGAGGGACTCATCAGTGGGGGGTGTGTCTCACTGGCACACTATATCCGCTGCTGACCTCACACACAAGTCAACCCGTAGAAGCGCAGGATAGCGCGAAACGGCCGTCGTCGTTCTCCCCTGCTCACACGGGCTGAGGCCCCCTCTCTCTCCCCCGGCCATACCGGTTCTCTGGATGTGTTCATTTGAATAAAGAAATATTTTTAATGAAGACGGGTGAGTGCCCTCATTACTTCTTCTTGCAAGATTTTTTGGATAAAGTGACTGTTTGCTGTGCAGGAGCACCTGAAGTCTTCCCCCATACGGCTCAGTGAGATACATGTCTTGATTCCCACTGTGAGGTCAGAGAACATATTGGGACAGTGCCGCCTGAACTTTTCTCTCCTTTTTAGCTGCATATATATATATATATATATATATATATATATATATATATATATATATATATATATATATACAGTATTATTATATATATTATATTTTATTTATATTACTCGGTGCGTTCCTCCAACCTAACATAATACTAGCGCCAGGGTCTGGCTTGTAAATGGCGGACAAACGGCAATCCTTGCAGTACATCCAGCGGCTGGAGGGTAGGTTGGCTCAGCTGTGGATGTTACCGCAGTTGCTGTTCAGGCTGCTAGCATGGCTGCAGCAACCTTGTCCACGGCCACCCCTGTTCTGACTCTATCTCGCCTCCCGCTGCCAGAAAAATTTTCTGGTGATAGTAAATCTTGTAGGGGTTTCGTGAGCCAGTGCTCTATACACCTTGAGCTCCTGGCCGCATGTTTCCCCACAGAGCGGGCAAAGGTGGGATTTATTGTGTCTCTCCTGTCGGACAGGGCCATGCATACAAGGGCAGGGATGGGGAGCCATGCATACAAGAACAGGGATGGGAAGCCATGCATACCAGGACAGGTAGGGATGAGGGGACAATGCATATCCGGCTTATACTCGAGTCAATAAGTTTTTCCTGTTTTTGTGGCACATTTAGGTGACTTGGCTTATACTCGGGTCGGCTTATGCGGTATTTTTTCATTTTAACTGCTCAATGCTATGAAATTCTGTGAAGCACCTGTGGGTTCAAGGTGCTTGCCACACCTCTGGATAAGTTCCTTAAGGGGTGTAGTTTCCAAAATGAGGTCACTTGTGGGGGATTTCCACTGTTTAGGCACATCAGGGCTCTGCAAATGCTATGGATTCCTGCCAATTTTGAGCTACAAAAATGAAATGGCACTCCTTCCTCCTTCCCTTCCAAGCCCCGTGCATCCAAGCAGTAGTTTTCCACCACATGAGAAATTGCAATGGAAATTCCATTCTCTATTTTCTCTTGTTACCTTTGTGAAAATGCAAAATTTGGAACTAAATCAATATTTTGGTGGGGGAAGTTAAAATTTTCATTTTTTCCTTTTTACACTGCTTTAATTTTGGTGAAGCTCCTAAAAGGTTGAAAAAGTTCTTGAACATGGTTTTGAGCACTTTGAGGGGCGTAGTTTTTAATATGGTCTTGTTTGAGGGCCCTATGTGACAAAAATAACCAAAGTCACTTCAAATGGGATATGGTCCTTAAAAAAAATGGTTTTGTAAATTTTGTTGGAAAAATAAACAAAATGCTGATAAACTTTTAACCCTTCTAACTTCTTAAGAAAAAAAAATGTTTCAAAATTGATGTTAATGTGAAGTAGATATACAGTATGGTAAATGTTGTTTATTATCTATTTTGTATGGTATAACTTCCTGGTTTAAGGGCATAAAAATTAAACGTTTGAAAATTGCTGAATTTTCTAATATTTTTCAAATTTCTCATGCTTTCATAAATAAGCACAAATAATATCTACCTAAATTTGCCACTGATATGAAGTACAATATGTCACGAAAAAACAGTCTCAGAATCACTGAGATATGTTGATGCATTCCAGAGTTATTACCTCATAAAGTGACACTGGTCAGAATTGAAAAAATTGGCCTGGTCATGAAGGCTTAAACAGGCTGGGGGGTGAAGGGGTTAAGGTGCTGTACAGCTGCATATCACAGATCAATTATTTCTTAGTCACACAGGCTCTGCTGCTCCTGCTCTTCAATATCACTTGAATCTGTAAATTATTTACAGACTTTCACTTCTGGATTCTATGTTTGGCTGCAATATTGCACCACACTCTGATTTTATCACTTTATAGCTCTAAGGGTATGTTTCAACGTTTAGGAAACGCTGCGTGTTTGACCCTGCGTAGAGCCGCAGCATCAAACACGCAGAGTCCAGATGTTACAACATAGTGGAGGGGATTTCATGAAATCCCGTCTCCACTATGCGGTAAAACACGCAGGCGGCAGACCTGCGTAAATGGACATGCGGCGCGTCTTTTCAGAACACAGCATGTCTGTTTACAAAGTGGTGACGCTCTGTCGCCGCCCCATAAATTTACCATAGACTATTATTAAATGCGATAAAATCGCATCTAATGATTAGTCACATGCGTAGAAACTGCGTACACGCAGCTTACTATGCAGGTCTGTCGGCTCACCTGTCCCGCCACCGGAAGTCCCTAGTCCACTGCAGTTCTCGCGATAACTTATGTTATCGCAAGAACTGCCGTGCACGTGACCGGGAGTTATCTCCGGTCACTAGTCTGGTTCTCGCAAACAGCTGATCAGCTGATTGTGAGAACGCTGCAGTGTGGGTGATCGCTGGAGAGTTATCTCCGGCAATCATCTACAGGCTCTGCTACATCTAGATGTCAGGCATCCAGATGTAGCAGAGCTGGACTCGTCTAGACTGTGTGCACATACAACACACAACATACACTATGCGACATACGACATGCGACAACATGCAATATGCGACAACATGTGACAACATGCGACAACATGCAACGACCTGTGACAATATGCGATGACATGCGGCAACATGCAATGACATGCGACAACATGTGACATGCGACGACATGCGGCGACATGCAACATGTGACAACATGTGACATGTGACATACAACATGCGACATGCAACAACATGTGACATGCAACATGTGCCGCACAACATGTGACAACATGCGACAACATGCAACATGTGACATGCAACATGCAACAACATGCAACTTGCAACATGCGACAACATGCAACTTGCAACATGCGACGACATGCAACATGTGACATGCAACATGCTGCAAAATGCAACTTGCAACATGCGACATAAGCTGACATGCGACAAAATGTGACATGCAACATGCAACAACATGCGACATCATGCGACATGCAACTTGCAACATGCGTCAACATGTGACATGTGGCAACATGCAACATGTGTCAATATGCGAGAACATGCAACGTGCGAGAACATGCGACGACATGCAACATACTGTACATACATACAGAACATGCAACATTCATAACATACATACAATACATACATCTAGACATACAGTACATATAACATAGAGTACATACTCACCATCACTTGTCACCTTGATCCCCAAAGCCAGTGTCACCTGTAACAAATTATAAAATAATAAACAAACAATATACTCCCTGATCTGCAGATATCCAATTAAAACGAGTGTCCCACGACGATCTCCCATGGAGAGCAGCAGCATCAGCTGATGCGACCGCTCTCCAGGGGCTCCAGCAATACAATGATGGAAGGTATCCTTCCGCACTGTATTCCTCTGCCACTGTAAAAAAATAGTCCCTAGTGTCACTTGTGGCTCTGCTGTGTGAGAAAGTTCCCACGCAGCAATGCCATAAAGTGAGACCCTGAACTAAGGTAAACTCAGTGATACACTGCAGGAGCCATTGTGTCCTGTCAGTGTGTCATTGGAGGTCTATAGAGCGGTGACATCACCCGATGTCACTGTTGTATAGGGAAGATCATCGTGGGACACTCGTTATTAATTAGACTACGGCGGAAAGTAAGTATACGGTTGGTTTATTTTAATTTTTTATGCAGGCGATCGAGTATGGTAAAATTAAGAATATTAAAATACTTTTTTCTGGCTGTCTTTATTTTTTTAACCCTTTCTCTACTCTGATTAATAATGGATATGCGTCTTATTGACGCCTCTCCATTATTAACCAGGCTTAAGGTGACATTAACCCCTTATTACCCCATATCCCACCACTACAGGGGAGTGGGAAGAGAGGGGCTAAGTGCCGGAATTGGTGCATCTTACAGATGCGCCACTTCTGGGGCGGCTGAGGGCTGGTATTTGTAGCCGGGGCGGGGGGGGGGGGCAATAACCATGGCCCCTCTTCTGGCTATGAATATCAGCCCGCAGCTGTCTGCGTAGCCTTTCTGGCTATAAAATATAGGGGGACCCCCCAGTCCTTTTTTGGGGGTGGTCTCCTTAATGTAATAGCCAGTAAAGGGTACGCAGACAGCTGCGGGCTGATATTCATAGCCTAGAGAGGGGCCATGGGTATTACCCTCTTCTCAGGCTACAAATATTGGCCCCCTGCCATCGGCTTTCCCCCTCTGGCGCAGAAAATTGCGCGGGAGCCCTCGCCATTTTTTTTAAATTTTTTAAATTAAACACATTGCGTTTAAGGCCGGCGTCAATACAAGGCACTGCCATTGGCACTCAGGACCGGAGCCTTTCAGCTGCATAGCTTCGCTTCTGAGTGCCGGTGGCAGTGTCGGGTATTGAAGCGAGAGACTTGTGAGTTTCTCACGAGTGTGACCCCGGCCTAACGCAGATTTCGTGTGTGTCATTATTTAAGGCTGAGATCACACATGCGAGAAACTAGGACGAGTCTCGCATCTTAATACCCGACACTGGCGCCGGCACTCGGGAGTGGACCATACAGCTGCACGCTCCGCACCCGAGTGCCGGTGGCACTGACGGGTATTAAGATGCGAGACTCGTCCGAGTTTCTCGCTTGTGTGATCCATCTATCTATCGTATCTATCAATCATCTGTTTATCTATTATCTATCGTATCTATTTATCTATCAATATATCGATATATTTATAGATAGATATATCGGTAGATAATAGATAGATATATCGACAGATACCATAGATAAATACGATAGATAGATCCATAGATAGATGTGATAGATAGATACGATACATATCTATCGTATCTATCTATTGTATCCATCTAACGTATCTATCTAACTGTGTGTATATCTTCAATGGAGTATGTAAATGAAGAGGTTGGGCAAGAAATGACATCACAATTCTTTATTTTTGTATATCTTTATTGAGCTTACAAAAACACACACAAATCCGCACGAAAAAAAGCATCAAAAAACGCATGAAAAATGCGTCAAAAACGCGTCAAACGCATGAAAAATGCAGGTGACCTGCCAGTGACAACAGGTGCAGATTTGGTGCAGATTTTACCTGCGTCAAATCCTGAGCAAATCCTGATGCAATCCTGAACGTGGACACATACCCTTATGATTAGCTGTGCACTCTGACCTCCTATCTATAGGCTGTAAAACACTAAATTGGACACCGCTTTCCTTTGCTCATCCATTTGATGTAATAGCTGATAGTCATTATGTGAAAGCCACATGGCTGGGCCTGACATCATATGGAGCTCCCTCTCTAATGCCATCTTCAGCAATGTGTGAAATGGAACTGTGCATAATATTAGGTATCCACCAAAGTGAATCAATTTTTTTTTTTTAATTCATCAAGATCTGGGAAGAAATTCACACGAGTGTAAGGCTACTTTCACACTAGCGTTAACTGCAATACGTCGCAAATGCGTCGTTTTGCCGAAAATACGCATCCAGCAAAAGTTCTTGCTGGATACGTTTTTTCGTCATAGACTAACATTAGCGACGCATTTGCGACGCATTGCAAAACGTTGCGTCCGTTTTGCGACGCTTGGGCGTGTGGTAGCGGACCGTCGGGAGAAAAAAACTTTACATGTAACGTTTTTTGCTCCCGACGGTCCGCTTTTTCCGACCGCGCATGCGCGGCCGGAACTCCGCCCCCACCTCCCCGCACTTCCCCGCACCTCACAATGGGGCATCGGATGCGTGGGAAAAATGCATCCGCTGCCCCCGTTGTGCGGCGGAGACCACGCTAGCGTCGGGAACCTCGGCCCGACGCACAGCGACGGGTTGTTCCCGACGCTAGTGTGAAAGTAGTCTAATGCTAGTACAATCTCGATTTTTCACACCTAGCATCTGATTTACATCCGAATTCAGTGCGATTGCTATCTGATTGCAATGCAATTTTAACCCCTTCCCGACCTTTGATGCCACGTAGGCGTCATGAAAGTCGGTGCCAATCCGACCTGTGACGCCTATGTGGCGTCATGGAATGATCGCGTCCCTGCAGATCGGGTGAAAGGGTTAACTCCAATTTCACCCGATCTGCAGGGACAGGGGGAGTGATACTTCAGCCCAGGGGGGGTGGCTTCACCCCCCGTGGCTACGATCGCTCTGATTGGCTGTTGAAAGTGAAACAGCCAATCAGAGCGATTTGTAAAATTTCACCTATGAAAATGGTGAAATATTACAATCCAGCCATGGCCGATGCTGCAACATCATCGGCCATGGCTGGAAAACCTAATCTGCCCCCCCACCGCCACCGATCGCCTCCCCAGTCCTCCTTTCTGCCCCCTACTGTGGTCCGCTCCCCTCCGTCCTCCTGTCCGCTCCCCCGTCCTCCTGTCTGCTCCCCCCGTGCTTCATTCGACCCCCCGTGCTCCGATCCCCCCCATGTTCCGATCTCCCCCCCATGCTCCGATCTCCCCCCCCCTCATACTTACCGAGCCTCACGGTGTCCGTCCGTCTGCTTTATATACGCCGCCATCTTCCAAAATGGCGGACACATGCGCAGTGCGCCCGCCGAATCTGCCGGCTGGCAGATTCGTTCCAGGTAGGTTTTATCACAGTGATCAAAATGTATCACAGTGATCAAAATAAAAAAAATAGTAAATGAACCCCCCCTTTATCACCCCCATAGGTAGGGACAATAATAAAAATAAAATATATTTTTTTTCTTCCCCCACTAGGGTTAGGGTTAGGGTTAGGGCTAGGGTTAGAATTAGGGTTAGAACTAGAGTTAGGGTTAGATTAGACTATGTGCACACATGGTGCGGATTTGGCTGTGGATCCGCAGCGGATTGGCCGCTGCGGATTCGTAGCAGTTTTCCATCAGGTTTACAGTACCATGTAAACCTACTGAAAACCAAATCCGCTGTGCCCATGGTGCGGAAAATACCACGCGGAAATGCTGTGTTGTATTTTCCGCAGCATGTCAATTCTTTGAATCCGCAATGTGGGCACATAGCCTTAGGGCTTGGGTTGGAAATAGGGTTAAGATTAGGCTTGTGGTTAGGGTGAGGGGTGTGTTGGGGTTAGGGTTGTGGTTAGGGGTGTGTTGGGGTTAGGGTTGTATCTAGAGTTGGGATTAGGGTTTGGGGTGTGTTGGGGTTAGGGTTGTGGTTAGGGGTGTGTTGGGGTTAGGGTTGTGATTAGGGTTATGGCTACAGTTGGGATTAGGGTTAGGGGTGTGTTGGGGTTAGTGTTGAAGTTAGAATTAAGGGGTTTCCACTGTTTAGGCACATCAGGGGTCTCCAAACGCAACATGGCACCACCATTGATTCCAGCCAATCTTGCGTTCAAAAAGTCAAATGGTGCTCCCTCCCTTCCGAGCCCCGATGTGCGCCCTAACAGTGGTTTACCCCCACATATGGGGTACCAGCATACTCAGGACAAACTGGGCAACAATCATTGGGGTCCAATTTCTCCTTTTACCCTTGCGAAAATAAAAAAATTGCTTGCTAAAACATAATTTTAGAGGAATGAAAAATTATTTTTTATTTTCACGGCTCTGCGTTATAAACTTCTGTGAAGCACTTGGGGGTTCAAAGTGCTCACCACACATCTAGATAAGTTCCCTTGGGGGTCTAGTTTCCAAAATGGGGTCACTTGTAGGGAGTTTCTACTGTTTAGGCACATCAGGGGCTCTGCAAATGCAACGTGACGCCCGCAGAGCATTCCATCAAAGTCTGCATTTCAAAACGTCACTACTTCCCTTCCGAACCCCGACGTGTGCCCAAACAGTGGTTTACCCCCACATATGGGGTATCTGTGTACTCAGGAGAAACTGGACAACAACTATTGGGGTCCAATTTCTCCAGTTACCCTTGGGAAAATAAAAAATTGTGGGCTAAAAAAATCATTTTTGAGAAAGGAAAAATTATTTTTTATTTTCATGGCTCTGCGTTATAAACTTCTGTGAAGCACTTGGGGGTTCAAAGTGCTCACCACACATCTAGATTAGTTCCTAGGGAGGTCTAGTTTCCAAAATGGGGTCACTTGTGGGAGAGCTCCAATGTTTAGGCACACAGGGGCTCTCCAAACGCGACATGGTGTCCGCTGAAGATTGGAGCTAACTTTCCATTCAAAAAGTCAAATGGCGCTCCTTCCCTTCCGAGCCCTGCCGTGTGCCCAAACAGTGGTTTACCCCCACATATGAGGTATCAGCGTACTCAGGACAAATTGGACAACAACGTTCGTGGTCCGGTTTCTCCTTTTACCCTTGGGAAAATAAAAAAATTGTTGCTAAAATTCATTTTTGTGACTAAAAAGTTAAATGTTCATTTTTTCCTTCCATGTTGCTTCTGCTGCTGTGAAACACCTGAAGGGTTAATAAACTTCTTGAATGTGGTTTTCAGCACCTTGAGGGGTGCAGTTTTTAGAATGGTGTCACTTTTGGGTATTTTCAGCCATATAGAACCCTCAAACTGACTTCAAATGTGAGGTGGTCCCTAAAAAAAATGGTTTTGTAAATTTTGTTGTAAAAATGAGAAATCACTGGTCAAATTTTAACCCTTATAACTTCCTAGCAAAAAAAAAATTTGTTTCCAATAATGTGCTGCTGTAAAGTAGACATGTGAGTAATGTTATTTATTAACTATTTTGTGTCACATAACTCTCTGGTTTAACAGAATAAATATTCAAAATGTGAAAATTGCAAAATTTTCAAAATTTTCGCCAAATTTCTGTTTTTTTTCACAAATAAACTCAGAAATTATCGACCTAAATTTACCACTAACATGAAGCCCAATATGTCATGAACAAACGATCTCAGAACCGCTAGGATCCGTTGAAGCTTTCCTGAATTATTACCTCATAAAGGGACACTGGTCAGAATTGCAAAAAACGGCCAGGTCATTAAGGTCAAAATAGGCTGGGTCATGAAGGGGTTAACATGTGCTTTTACATACAGCAATTCCCGATGTCATTTACACATCGTTTTCAAAGGAAATATTCGTCAAAACACTATATATATATATATATATATATATATATATATATATATATATATATATATATATATATATATATATATATATATATATATATATATACACATACACATATTGGTCCAAAAGTAGGTGGACAGTATGTGTGATAGGGTTATGAAGAGGGAGATTTATCAATTTATCAAACATGGTGTAAAGTGAAACTGACTCAGTTGCCCTTAGCAACCAATCAGATTCCACCTTTACTTTTCCAAAAAGTCTGTGAAGAATGAGAAGTGGAATCTGATTGGTTGCTAAGGGCTACTGAGTCAGTTTCACTTTACCCCCTTCATAACCCTATTACACATACTGTCCACCTACTTTTGGACCACCCTGTATAGATAGATAGATAGATAGATAGATAGATAGATAGATAGATAGATAGAAAAAATGCTAAAAAGCAGCACAGCTAGATGTAGAGTGCAAAGACTCAGTTACATGTCAGTTCTTCCATATACCATATTTTTCAGACTATAAGACGCTCCGGACCATAAGACGTACCTAGGTTTTAGAGAAGGAAATTAGATTAAAAAAATTGAAGCAAAAAAATGTGGTCAATTCTGTACTTAATATCCTCTGTCCTTGTAGATATGGTTCCCTCATCCCCATCCTGATACACATGGCCCCCTCATCCCTATCCTGGTATGCATGGCTCCTCAACCCCATCCTGGTATGCATGGCTCCTCAACCCCATCCTGGTATGCATGGCTCCTCATCCCCATCCTGGTATGCATGGCTCCTCATCCCTATCCTTGTATGCATGGCTCCTCAACCCTATCCTGGTATGCATGGCTCCTCATCCCCATCCTGGTATGCATGGCTCCTCATCCCCATCCGAGTATGCATGGATCCTCATCCCTATCCTTGTATGCATGGCCTTCATCCCCATCTTGGTATGCATGGCTGCCTCATACCTAGCCTGTTATGCATGTCCCCCTTATCTCTAGCCTGGTAGGCATAGCCCTCTCATCCGTATTCCAGTAGGAATGGTCCCCCTCATTTCCATTTTGGTATGCATGCCTCATCCCTATCCTCTCCCCTGATATGCATGGCCCCCATCTTATCCTAGTATTCATGGCCCCTTCCCTATCCTGGTATGTAGGGCCCCATCATTATCCTGGTATGTTTGGCCCTCACCCCCATCCTGGTATGCATGGCCCCATCAGAAAACACTCAAAAAACCCATTACACTTACCTTCCCGGCACTCCCTCACAGTATCCTGCTCTGTTGCCAGCAGCTACTTTATGCTTGTAAGCAGTGCATGACACAGACGTCATGCGCTGCTTGCAAGACGAAGGGCAGCTGCCAAAATACTCACTGTTCTGCACAACGGGACTATGTGTGCAGAGAGCAATGAGTATTCATAGCGTGAACAGTGTCAGCCGCTGGCTTCCTGCAGCTGCCAGGGGGTCACGTGTGCTGCTTTGAGAGAAATGAATATTCACATCTCTTCACTTCCATGGGCGTGGAGCAAGGTGAATATTCATTTCTCTTTAATAGCAGGTACACATGAGTAGTTATAAGGTGCTATTTATTAGCCCATGTAGTGGGCTACATATGCCGTGTAGTGTAAAATCACTGCAGGAGCCAACAGGATAAAAGAGATGGTTTACATACAGTAAATACATATAGAATAAATCGATATATAGATGTCAGTGACACATACAATTAGTACAGTGTGTGTAAATTACTGTACATGTATTTAATTAATACAAGATTGTTTTTTGAAAAAATTGTGTGGGCTCCCGCACAATTTTCCTAACCAGTAGAGAGAAAGATGACGGCTGGGGGCCGATGTTTATAGCCTGAGATGGCGGTAATACCCTTTGAGCTTCCCAGGCTATTAATATGAGCTCACAACTGTATACTTAGCCTTTACTGGCTATTAAAATGGGGACCCCCATTACTAACCCCATAGTCATTGTCACGCTGCAGCTATGCAGGTAGATGCACACTTCACTAGATGGCAGTAGAGTGGAGGGAAGACTGCAACACTTGCCAGAGCAGACCTGCAGCGAGGCCACCACCAGGTGGCAACAGGGTAGTCAAACAAGCCGTGTTAAAACCAGGAGAGTAACGTAGTACCAAGGGAAAAATCAACTCAGACTCAGAGACGCGCCAGAGGGTCAATACTAGATGGAAGCAGTAGTACCAGGAGCAAAAGACAGAGTCAGGTCTGAGTCAAAGCCGAGTCAAGTACCAGAGAGTCCAAACACAAAGGCAAAACACTCAGAACGGGGGAGGGGAATGAACAGACATGGGAACAGTCAGGAATCGCAGCAGGACAAATCAGGATATAACCAGAGTCAGCTACTCACGCCGTAGGCTGAAGCTTTAACCTCTTAATCCCATATGACGTACTATCCCATCGAGGTAACCTGGGACGTAATTCCCAGTGACGGGATAGTACGTCATATGCAATCGGCCGCGCTCACGGGGGGAGCACGGCCGGGTGTCAGCTCACTATCACAGCTGACATGCGGCACTATGTGCCAGGAGCGGTCAAGGACCGCCCCTGGCACATTAACCCCTGGAACACTGCGATCAAACATGATCGTAGCGTTCCAGCGGTACAGGGAAGCATCGATCAGGGAGGGGGCTCCCTGCATGCTTCCCTGAGACCCTCAGTAAAAGGCGATGTGCTCACCTTGTACCGAGCGTCTCCTCCTTGCAGGCCCCGGATCCAAAATGGCCGCAGGGCTACATCCGGGTCCTGCAGGGAGGTGGCTTACCAGCGCCTGCTCAGAGCAGGTGCTGGTAAGCCTGCAGCCCTGCATATCAGATCGCTGATCTGACACCGTGCTCTGCAAAGTGTCAGATCAGCGATCTGACCCTATAACATGATGCCATCCCCGGGGCAATGTGATTAAGTAAAAAAAAAAAAAATATTCACATGTGTAAAAAAATAAATACATTTCTTTATCTAAATAATAAAAAAAATAAAAGTACACATTTAGTATTGCCGCGTCCGTAATGACCCCACCTATAATACTGTCCGCTAGTTAACCCCTTCAGTGAACGCGGTAAAAAAAAAAAAAGGCAAAAAACGCTTTATTATCATACTGACGAATAAAAAGTGGAATAATACGCGATCAAAAAGACGGATATAAATACCCATGGCACCGCTGAAAACGTCATCTTGTTCTGCAAAAAAACGAGCTGCCATACAGCATCATCAGCGAAAAAATGAAAAAGTTATAGTCCTCAGAATAAAGCAATGCAAAAATAATAATTTTTTGTATAAAATAGTTTATCGTATAAAAGCGCCAAAATATAAAAAACTGATAAAAATGAGGTATTGCTATAATCGTACTGACCCGAAGAATAAAACTGCTTTATCAATTTTACCAAAGGTGGAATGATATAAACGCTCCCCAAAAAGAAATTCATGAATAGCTGGTTTATGGTCATTCTGCCTCACAAAAATCGGAATAAAAAGCGATCAAAACCTGTCACGTTCCCGAAAATGTTACCAATAAAAACGTCAACTCGTCCCGCAAAAAACAAGACCTCACATGACTCTGTGGGCCAAAATATGGAAAAATTATAGCTCTCAAAATGTGGAGACGCAAAAACTATTTTTTTGCAATAAAAAGCGTTTAAGTCTGTGACGGCTGTCAATCATAAAAATCCGCAAAAAAAACCACTATAAATAGTAAATCAAACCCCCCTTCATCACCCCCTTAGTTAGGGAAAAATAATAAAATTAAAAAAATGTTTTTATTTCCATTTTCCCATTAGGGCTATGGTTAGGGCTATGGTTGGGGCTAGCGTTAGAGTTTCAGTTAGAATTGGGGGTTTCCACTGTTTAGGCACATCAGGGGCTCTCCAAATGCGACATGGCGTCCGATCTCAATTCCAGCCAATTCTGCATTGAAAAAGTAAAACAGTGCCCCCGTGCGCCCAAACGGGTTTACCTCAATGTATGGGGTATCAGCGTACTCAGAACAAATTGGACAACAACTTTTGATCCAATTTCTCTTGTTACCCTTGGTAAAATAAAAATTTGGGGAACTAAAAAATCATTTTTGTGGGAAAAATTATTTTTTATTTTCACGGCTCTGCGTTATTAACTGTAGTGAAACAGTTGGAGGTTGAAAGCTCTCACAACACATCTAGATAAGTTCCTTGGGGGGTCTAGTTTCCAATATGGGGTCACTTGTGGGGGGTTTCTACTGTTTAGTTACATCAGGGGCTCTGCAAGCGCAATGTGACGCCGGCAGACCAATCCATCTAAGTCTGCATTCCAAATGGCGCGCCTTCCCTTCCGAGCTCTGCCATACGCCCAAACGGTGGTTCCCCCCACATATGGGGTATCATAGTACTCAGAACAAATTGGGCAACAACTTTTGGGGTCCAATTTCTCCTGTTACCCTTAGGAAAATACAAAACTGGGGGCTAAAAAATAATTTTTGTGGGAAATGTTTTTTTTATTTTCACGGCTCTGCGTTATAATCGGTAGTGAAACACTTAGGGGTTCAAAGCTCTCACAACACATCTAGATGAGTTCCTTAGGGGGTCTACTTTCCAAAATTGTGTCACTTTTCGGGGGTTTCAATGTTAGGTAGATCAGTGGCTCTCCAAATGCAACATGGTGTCCCATCTCAATTCCAGTCAATTTTGCATTGAAAAATCAAACGGCGCTCCTTCCCTTCCGAGCTCTGCCATGTGCCCAAATAGTGGTTTACCCCCACATATGGGGTATCATCGTACTCAGGACAAATCGCACAACAACCTTTGGGGTCCAATTTCTTCTTTTACCCTTGGGAAAATAAATTGGGGGTGAAAAGATCATTTTTGTGAAAAAATATGATTTTTTTATTTTTACGGCTCTGCATTATAAACTTCTGTGAAGCACTTGGTGGGTCAAAGTGCTCACCACACATCTAGATAAGTTCCTTAGGGGGTCTACTTTCCAAAATGGTGTAAATTGTGGGGGGTTTCAATGTTTAGGCACATCAGGGGCTCTCCAAACCAACATGGCGTCCCATCTCAATTCCAGTCAATTTTGCATTGAAAAGTCAAATGGCGCTCCTTCCCTTCCGCCCAAACAGTCGTTTATCCCCACATATGGGGTATCGACGTACTCAGGACAAATTCTACAACAACTTTTGGGATCCATTTTCTCCTGTTACCCTTGGTAAAATAAAACAAATTGAAGCTGAAGTAAAAGTTAAATGTTCATTTTTATTTAAACATTCCAAAAATTCCTGTGAAACACCTGAAGGGTTAATAAACTTCTTGAATGTGGTTTTGAGCACCTTGAGGGTTGCAGTTTTTAGAATGGTGTCACACTTGGGTATTTTCTAACATATAGACTCCTCAAAATGACTTCAAATGAGATGTGGTCCCTAAAAAAAAAATGGTGTTGTAAAAATGAGAAATTGCTGGTCAACTTTTAACCCTTATAATGCCCTAACAAAAAAAATGTTGGTTCCAAAATTGTGCTGACGTAAAGTAGACATGTGGGAAATGTTACTTAGTAAGTATTTTGTGCGACATATCTCTGTGATTTAAGGGCATAAAAAGTCAAAGTTGGAAAATTGCTAAATTTTCAAAATTTTCATCAAATTTCAGTTTTTTTCACAAATAAACGCAAGTCTTATAGAAGAAATTTTACCACTATCATGAAGTACAATATGTCTTGAGAAAACGTTGTCAGAATCATCAGGATCCATTGAAGCATTCTATAGTTATAACCCCATAAAGGGACAGCGGTCAGAATTGTAAAAATTGGCCCGGTCATTAACGTGCAAATCATCCTTGGGGCTTAAGGGGTTAACTGACAGTCTGCAGGACACAGCGGAGATAAATAGCAAACCTGAGACCAGACTGAGGCTGAGAAGTTAACCCCTGACATGATCAGACCGGGAGAAGGGAAGACAGGACTCAAAACCCAGTCTGGATCATGACAGTACCCTCCTCTCAAGGGGGGCCACCGGACCCCCAGGTCTCCCAGGATAACGTGCATAAAATGCCTGAACCAATCGATCAGCATGGACAGATTGCACCGGGACCCACGATCGATCCTCAGGACCGTAACCCCTCCAATGGACCAAATACTGAAGTCAACTGTGCACCATGCGAGAATCCACAATCCATTGCATTTCATACTCAAGTCTGACCATCCACAGAGACAGGAGGCAGAGGGGATGGAGACCCAGCAGAGGAATGTACAAATTACTTAAGAAGGGACTTATGGTACACATTGGGGATCCGAAGCGACGGAGGTATGCGTAAGCGGAAGGCAGTTGGATTGACAACCTCAATGATCTTTTAAAGACCAATAAACCTGGGACCTTGCTTAGCAGAAGGAACTTTTAGACATGTTCTTGGTAGACAACCACACTTTATCTCCTACCAGGAATATAGGTCCTACAGGCCGTCACTTATTATAAAAATGTTTGTTTGCCCTGAGCCTCCCCATTGTTCTTCTGGACCTCCCTCCAAACCTCCCCCAACAGTTGAACTGCCAAATCAACCCCTGAACATCCAGAATCCAGCCTGGAAAATTTGCCAAAATGGGGGTGAAAGCCGAAGTTACAGAAGAACAGAGAGGTGATTAATTTGACTATTAAAAGCAACATCAGCCATGGGCAATGAAGAATACCAATCATTCTGCTGAGCAAGACACGGCAAAAGCTGTTCAAGTGACTGATTGGTCCTCTCCGTTTGATTGAATTGGGAGATTAAGATTGGCAAATGTGCATCAGTGCCAGTCCTGTGTGTGGCATCTGTCTTTCATTTTCTGCCACAGAAAACCTACTGTATAACAGTAGGCCTGATTTCTTCACAATTCTCCCAGAAAAAAAAAAACAAGTGGGAGATTAAGATTGGCAAATCTGCATCAGTGCCAGTCCTGTGTGTGGCATCTGTCTTTCTTTTTCTGCCACAGAAAACCTACTGTATAACAGTGGGCCTGATTAAATCACTTGTCTCCCATATCCAAAAAAATAAAATAAAATAAAGGGAGAATAATCTTGCCAAATCTGTGCATCTGTGCCAGTGCTGTCTGTGGTATCTGTCAGTCATTTTGTGCCACAGAAACTATACTGTGATATAGTGGACCTGATTAAATCCCTTGTCTCCCATATAAAAAAAAAAGAGGGACATTTCTATTGCCAGTGTGTGCATCTGCGTCAGTCCTGTTAGTGGCATATCTGCCAGCCTCTTTCTGCCAATCAAACTGTGTAGTGTAATACAGTGGGCCTGATTTTTTCCTGCATTCTCCCACACATAAAGGGAGATTTAAATTCACAACAAGTTCACGTACACCTTCTACCTGGTTTTACAGGACCACATAACGGTTGTTAGTTTGGTTACATTTTTCCAAGAATGAGGAAGTCTGGTGGAAGAGGTCGTGGCCGTGGGCGGTCATTGCCAGTTGGTAATGATGGTAGTGGTGGTGGTCGTGGAGCAACAGGTGGTCGTGGGAAAAGCAATATAGCCCCTAAGTCTCGAGTTGTTGAGCCAGCGTCATCGTCTGGCTACACAAGGCCTTGAAGGCTCCCTTTTCTGGGAGTAGGAAAACCGATTTTGAAGCCGGAGCAGCAGGAACAAGTATTGGCTTTCATTGCTGACTCTGCCTCTAGCTCTTTCGCCTCCTCCTCGAAAAGTGCCAAATGTCAGAGCAGTGCGTCGTCAGTGGATGCTCCCGGTCAGGAACAAGTCGCTTCCTTGTGTCCTTCACCCAGAACAACAGTGAAGGATGCGTCAGGCGACACAACAGGTTACTCCATGGAGCTCTTTACACATACCGTGCCTGGGTTAGAAAGGGAAATTGTTAACAGGCCATGCCAATTACAAGATGAATCGGACATGGAGTGCACAGATGCACAGCCACAGCCAGATTATTATGCTGTTCCTTTGACTCAGATCAGAACATTGCCCTTGCAGTGCACTGATCCAGAATCTGACCCCAATGAGACTATGGAGCCCCGTCACGAACGCTATAGCACCGGCTTACACAGTGACCCAGAGGAAGGTGCACAGGACATAGAAGAGGAGGTCATAGATGACCCAGTTGTTGACCCCGATTGGCAGCCATTGGGGGAACAGGGTGCAGGCGGCAGTAGCTCTGAAGTGGAGGAGGAGGAGCCGCAGCAGGCATCAACATCGCAACAGGTTCCATCTGGCAGGCCCGTATCTGGCCAAAAACGTGTGGCAAAACCAAAACCAGTTGTAGGACAGCGTGGCCATCCGGTTAAAGTAGCTCAGTGTGCAATGCCTGAAAAGGTATCCGATAGTAGGAAGAGTGCAGTCTGGAATTTTTTTAACCAAGATCCCAATGATCAGTGCAAAGTCATCTGTAAGAAATGCTCAAGGACCTTCAGCAGAGGTCAGAATGTTAAAAATCTAAATACAAGTTGCATGCGTAGACATTTAACCACCATGCACTTGCAAGCCTGGACAAACTACCAAACGTCCCTTAACGTTGTAGCACCCTCTCACAATGAAGCTAGTCAGCAACGCGACATCCCTTCCCTCACTGTAAGCCCACCGTTTACCACACCACCTGCAGGTAATGTGGCGGTTTCGTCGCAAGGCCAAAGCAGTCAGGGAATCACCAGGTTCGTGGTAGGAAAAACTGTATGTAGGGCAACAGCAAGAATACCATCACCAACCCTCTCTGTCACCCATGTCCACCGGCACCCCCGCTAGTTCCACCCTATGCAGCTCTCCAGTCCAGCTCACCCTACGTGAGACTCTCGTTAGGAAAAGGAAGTACTCATCCTCGCATCCGCGTACACAGGATTTGAACGCCCACATTGCTAGACTAATCTCGTTAGAGATGATGCCCTACCGGTTAGTTGAAAGCGAAGCTATCAAAGCCCTGATGGACTACGCTGTACCACGCTACGAGCTACCCAGTCGACACTTCTTTTTGAGAAAAGCCATCCCAGCCCTCCACCAGCATGTAAAAGACCGCATTGTCCATGCACTCAGGCAATCTGTGAGTAGAAAGGTGTACCTGACAACAGATGCATGGACCAGTAGGCATGGCCAGGGGCGTTACGTCTCCATCGCGGCACACTGGGTTAATGTGGTGGATGCAGGGTCCACAGGGGACAGCAATATTGGGACAGTTCTGCCTAGCCCACGGTCTAGGAAACCGTTGGCTGTAGGCGTTCGTCCCCCCTCCTCCTCCTCGTCCTCCAGCAGAAGCAAGAGCTCGTCCACAGACCGCAGTCGCACAACCACTCCATCCGCAGCTGCCACTGTTGCACACGAGGTGTCCAATTATGGAACAGCTAGTGGCAAGCGTCAGCAGGCTGTATTGGCAATGAAGTGTTTGGGCGACAACAGACACACCGCAGAAGTTCTGTCCGAGTTCTTGCAGCAAGAAACTCAGTCATGGCTGGGCACTGTACATCTTGAGGCAGGCAAGGTAGTGAGTGATAACGGAAGGAATTTTTTGGCTGCCATAGCCCTTTCACAACTGAAACACATTCCTTGCCTGGCTCACACCTTAAACCTGGTGGTGCAGTGCTTCCTGAAAAGTTATCCGGGGTTACCCGACCTGCTGCTGAAAGTGCGCAGACTTTGCTCTCACATCCGCCGTTCGCCTGTGCACTCCAGCCATATGCAGAACCATCAGCAGTCTTTGAACCTTCCCCAGCATCGCCTAATCATCGACGTTGCAACAAGGTGGAACTCCACACTGCACATGCTTCAAAGACTGTGTGAACAGAGGCATGCTGTTATGTATTTGTGGGAGGATACACATACACGGGCAGGCAGTTGGATGGCAGACATGGAGTTGTCAGCTGTGCAGTGGTCGAAGCTCCAAGACCTGTGACAAGTCCTTCAGTGTTTTGAGGAATGCACACGGCTGGTTAGTGCAGACAACGCCGTAATAAGCATGAGCATCCCCCTAATGCGTCTGCTGATGCAAAGTTTGACGCACATCAAGGAGCAGGCGTCTGCAGCCGAGGACGAGGGAAGCCTTGATGACAGTCAGCCATTGTCTGCTCAGGGAAGTCTACAGGACGAGGTAGCAGGCGAAGAGGAGGAGGACGAGGAGGATGATGGGGATGAGTATTTTTTGGATGAGGAAGCTTCTCAGGGGGCAATAGAAAGTGCTGGCGGTGCAAGGCCGGGTTCAGGGTTTTTGAGGGAGACAAGTGACGTTGATTTGCCCGAAAGTGCTCCTCAACCCAGCATATGCACTGACTTGACAACTGGAACATTGGCCCACATGACGGATTATGCCTTGCGTATCCTCAAAAGGGACCCACGCATTATAAAAATGATGACCGATGACGATTACTGGTTGGCCTGCCTCCTTGATCCTTGCTATAAAGGCAAATTGCAAAATATCATGCCACATGAGAACCTCGAACAAATATTGGCAACCAAACAAGCTACTCTTGTAGACCATTTGATTCAGGCATTCCCAGCACACAGCGCCGGTGATGGTTCTCACACGACCTGCAGGGGGCAACAGGGCAGAGGTGTTAGAGGTGCACAAATCAGAAGTGGCGTAGGACAGAGGGGTTTTCTGACCAGGTTGTGGAGTGATTTCGCAATGACCGCAGACACGACAGGTACTGCAGCATCAATTCAAAGTGACAGGTGACAACATTTGTCCAGTATGGTTACTAACTATTTTTTCTCCATTACCGATGTTCTCCCTCAACTGTCATTCCCCTTTGATTACTGGGCATCCAAAATAGACACCTGGCCTGAATTGGCCGAATATGCATTGCAGGAGCTTGCTTGCCCAGCAGCTAGTGTGCTATCAGAAAGAGTATTCAGTGCTGCTGGTTCAATACTGACCGAAAAAAGGACTCGTCTGGCTACCCAAAATGTTGATGATCTAACCTTCATTAAAATGAACCACTCATGGATTTCAAATTATTTTGCCCCACCTTTCCCGGCTGACACCTAGCTTTCCTGCAAAAAAGTCTTGCTTTGGGACTGGTGTTACTGACTGTTCCAATCTCTTAATTTGCAGCTGCTGTTTGTCCAGCATACGACATGTTTACACCTCCCTAAATGGCCTAACTCCCCCCACGGGGCCGTGGTCTCGCCACTTGGCGCAAGCACCCGTCAGAGTGCCGTTTGTCTGAAGAGGTGGGTGTGCCCACTTTTGGTCGACGGCACTGGCACTGGGTCCCTCATAGTACAATGAAGTGTCTCTGGTGGTGGTGGCGCGCACCCAACGTCAGACACACCGTTGTAACATGAGGGGCCCTGGGCTTGTACCGCCGGCCAGGAGAGAGTGCCCCCCCCAGGTCAAACCGTGCTCTACCACTTGCAAAATTATCTCTCACTGCTCCACCACTGTTTAGTCTATGCGCTGAAAAGTTAAAATAGTCAGGGGCCCTGTCCTACATTTACACCAGTAAATACTTTGCGCCAAATTGCAATGTCTAAAAGTCAGCATAGGAGCACACCCCTGTACCTAAGTATGCCACCCTTTTTTTTTTTTTTTTTTTTTTGGTTTTGTTTTTTTTTTGGGAGACATTAACATCTATTTAGTTTTTGGGAGTATTTACTGTGTCAGACACTCCTTCCAATTGTCCTCCGCTGACCACACCAATGCTGCCTGTGTACCCCTGCCACATAATGGAAGCTGCATAGAGCCTATTTTATTATTTTGGGCCTAGGAATTCTGTCTGCGGTCCCTCCTTCCAATTGTCCTCCGCTGACCACACCAATGCTGCCTGTGTACCCCTGCCACATAATGGAAGCTGCATATAGCCTATTTTATTATTTTAGGCCTAGGAAGTCTGTCTGTGGTCCCTCCTTCCAATTGTCCTCCGCTGACCACACCAATGCTGCCTGTGTACCCCTGCCACATAATGGAAGCTGCAAAGAGCCTATTTTATTATTTTGGGCCTAGGAAGTCTGTCTGCGGTCCCTCCTTCCAATTGTCCTCCGCTGACCACACCAATGCTGCCTGTGTACCCCTGTAGCCAAATTTAAGCTGCATAGAGCCTATTTTATTATTTTGGGCCTAGGAAGTCTGTCTGCGGTCCCTCCTTCCAATAGTCCTCCGCTGACCACACCTATGCTGCCTGTGTACCCCTGTAGCCAAATTTAAGCTGCATAGAGCCTATTTTATTATTTTGGGCCTAGGAAGTCTGTCTGCGGTCCCTCCTTCTAATTGTCCTCCACTCAGCACACCAATGCTGCCTGTGTACCCCTGCCACATAATGGAAGCTGCATAGAGCCTATTTTGTTATTTTAGGCCTACTAAGTCTGTCTGTGGTCCCTCCTTCCAATTGTCCTCCACTCAGCACACCAATGCTGCCTGTGTACCCCTGCCACATAATGGAAGCTGCATAGAGCCTATTTTGTTATTTTAGGCCTACTAAGTCTGTCTGCGGTCCCTCCTTCCATTTGTCCTCCGCTGACCACACCAATGCTGCCTGTGTACCCCTGCCACATAATGGAAGCTGCATAGAGCCTATTTTGTTATTTTAGGCCTACTAAGTCTGTCTGCGGTCCCTCCTTCCAATTGTCCTCCACTGAGCACACCAATGCTGCCTGTGTATCCCTGCCACATAATGGAAGCTGCATAGAGCCTATTTTATTATTTTGGGCCTAGGAAGTCTGTCTGCGGTCCCTCCTTCCAATTGTCCTCCGCTGACCACACCAATGCTGCCTGTGTACCCCTGCCACATAATGGAAGCTGCATAGAGCCTATTTTATTATTTTGGGCCTAGGAAGTCTGTCTGCGGTCCCTCCTTCCAATTGTCCTCCGCTGACCACACCAATGTTGCCTGTGTACCCCTGTAACCAATTTAAAACTGCATAGAGCCAACTTTTTTAGTTAACACATACTACCTTTGTCTGTCTGTGCCACTCAATCACGCTGTCCTCCACTGAAAAAGCTGAGCTTCAACCTTAAGGCTCTCATTAAGTAGTTGTTAATGTAACACTGCAGTTGCCCTACTACTTTGGTTGGGGCTTAGTAATGGTGTCTGCCGCTCCTTGGTGTTCTCCTAGTAGTTTATATAAGACAGCAGTTGCCCTACTACTTTTGTTGGGGCCTAGTAACGGTGTCTGCCGCTCCTTGGTGTTCTCCTCCTCCTTGGTGTTCTCCTCCAGGTTTCCTTGTCTGAGCTTCAACCTTCAGGCTCTCATTAAGTAGTTGTTTATATAAGACAGCAGTTGCCCTACTACTTTGGTTGGGGCCTAGTAACGGTGTCTGCCGCTCCTTGGTGTTCTCTTCCTCCTTGGTGTTCTCCTCCAGGTTTCCTTGTCTGAGCTTCAACCTTCAGGCTCTCATTAAGTAGTTGTTAATGTAACACTGCAGTTGCCCTACTACTTTGGTTGGGGCCTAGTATTGGTGTCTGCCGCTCCTTGGTGTTCTCCTCCAGGTTTCCTTGTCTGAGCTTCAACCTTCTGGCTCTCATTAAGTAGTTGTTTAGATAACACTGCATTAGGCCTACTAGTTTGGTTGGGGCCTTCTAACAGTGTCTGCCGCTCCTGGGTTTCCTCCTGTTTGGTTTTCTTGAGCTTCAACCTTCAGGCTCTCATTAGGTAGTTGTTAATGTAACACTGCAGTTGGCTCACTAGTTTGGTTGGGGCCTAGTAATGGTGCCTGCCGCTGCTTGGTGTTCTCCACTGAACAAAGCAGTGCCGACTGTTTCCTACTGTTACCAATTTAGAACTGCATTTAGCCTAGTTACTTATTTGTGCCTACTCACTGTGTTAGCCTCTCATTACAGTTGTTCTCCACTGAACAAAGCAATGCCGCCTGGTTAGTCCTGTTACCAAGTTTGAACTGCATTTAGCCCACTTTATTATTTGGGCCTAGATCTGTGTTTCCTCATCATCCTGCCCATTGCCCAGCCACTGCTAGATGAGTCTTCTGGTACATTGACCCAGACCACTACATTCCCCTTGCACTCTACACAGCCAGAATCTGACCCTGCTGAAAGTCAGGTTCCTCTTCCCGCATACTATACCACCTTACACGGGGACAAAGAGGAAGGTGCAGGGGAAAGTGCAGGTTACTTCATCAGGTGGGGGGGCATACTCGTTGGCGACATCACTGGCACAGGGCCCCTCATAGTACGCAAAAGTGTCGCTGCCGGTGGGAGGCTCCCCCGCCGTGCAAACACACTGCCGTACTGTGAGGGGCCCTGTGCCAGTGCCAATGCGAACGAGTGGGCCCCCCCTGCTTGCTCAGGATCACAGCACTTGCAACGTTGAAATACTTATCTCTCCCTGCTCCACCGCCGTGACGTAGTCCACGTTACCTAGGCCCACTAAAAACTTGAACCAGCCCTACCCCCCACAACTTTAGCCAAATGACCCCCAATTTCCAATGCCTCACTATTATTATAAAGTAAATTAATATTGACAAGCTTCAGTAACAAGAATGGATGTTTTTGCCATTAAAATGGGCACTGTAGGTGTTTTCCTGGCCTCCACTCACTGCCGACTATGCTTCCCCATTGACTTGCATTGGGTTTCATGTTTCGGTTGATCCCCGACTTTTCGCGATAATCGGCAGATTTCACTCGACTCGACTTTTGACAAAGTCGGGTTTCGCAAAACCCGACTCGACCCCAAAAAAGTAAAAGTTGCTCAACCCTAGTTCTGACGGATCGAGCTGAACCAATACACGAGCGGACGTAAAACACTTCTTTAATGTAGTAAATGCTTCAACCACCAGGGGTGACCAGATTTTGAGATCAGCCCCCTTCTGAGTGAGTAAGGTGTGTGGCTTGACCACCTGAGAAAACCTCTTGATGAATTTTCAATAATAATTGGTGAAACCCTGAAAACGCTGCAGACCCTTGAGGTCTCTGCACCCAATCAACAATGGCTGTACTTTTCCGGGATCCATCCAAAACCCATTGGCAGAAAGGATAAACCCCAGAAAGGAAAGCTCCTGGACACAAAATGAACACTTCTCAGGTTTAGTGAAGAGAGAATTCCCCCTGTAACCTATGAAGAACAGCACGTAAATGACCAATGTGTGATAAAATCAGAAAAAGCATTCATGATGTTCTGAAACACCGCAGGCGCGTTCGTGAGACCGAAGGGCATGACCAAATTTTCAAACAGACCCTCGAAGGTGAGAAATGCCATTTTCCACTCATCCCCTTTCTGAATGCAGATAGGGTTATATGCTCCCCTGAGATCAAGTTTGGAAAACCTCAGACACTTAATTATAAAGATCTGGAATGAGTGGGAAAGGGTAGGTATTTCTTACCATAATTTTATTTAGTTCCCGGAAATCGAGGCACGGGCGTAAACCACCATCTTTTTTCTTAACAAAAAAGAATCCAGCAGCCACAGGAGAGATAGATGGATGGATGTGACCATTGCGTAGACTATCAGAGATATCGTTTTTCATAGAGGTACGTTCCGGGCCAGAAAGATTGTACAAATGGGCTTTGGGCAATTTAGAACCCGGAATAAGATTAATAGTACAATCATAAAGACGATGTGGTGGCAAGACCTCAGCCTTTTTTTTGGAGAACACATCCCCAAAATCCTTCAGGTACTCCGGAATACTCTTCAGATCAGTAGCATACACAAAAACAGCAGAAAGTCAACCATTGAAACAATTAGGACTCCATTTAACAATATCACGAGTTCCCCAGTCTATAAAAGGATTATGCCTCTGTAACCAGGGGAAACCCAACACCAGTCGCGCAGTAAGTTTATTCATAACATAACATGAAATTTGTTCCTGGTGCAAGGAACCCACCTTGAGGAGGAACTCCTCAGAGACAAACTTAATGACATCTTGAGCCAACGGTGTCTTATCAATGGCAATTATTTCAATGGGGGTCTCTAACCTAACTGTCCTTAACTTTAACTTGGACACCAGACTAGAGTCAATGAAGTTGATTGAAGATCTACAGTCCACAAAAGCTGAAGTAGATGCATAACCACCTCCATAACACAGTTCCACCTCTAACAAAACTTTTTGAAATGATGAAAATAGTACCTGAGAGTCTGGATGACCTCCTCGACAATCACCCAGACTCAGAAGCTTGTTAATCGATGGACAAGAGGGGCAGTCCTTCCAATGTCCCGGATCTCCACAATAAAAACATAATTTACCATCATGTCGACACTTCCTCTCCTTCTCCTTTAAGTTGGGCAGCATGGTGGCTCAGTGGATAGCACTGCAGCCTTGCAGCGCTGGAGTCCTGGGTTCTAATCCCACCTTGGCAACATCTTCAAAGAGTTTGTATGTTCTCCATGTGTTTGTGTGGGTTTCCTCCAGGCACTCCAGTTTCCTCCAACACTCCAAAGACATACTGATAGGGAATTTAGATTGTGAGCTCCATCGGGGAAAGCGATGATAATGTGTGCAAACTGTAAAGCGCTGCGGAATATGTTAGCGCTGTATAAAAATAAAGATAATTATTATTTATTATCCTTGAGATGATCCGAAAGTCCTCTCCTGAACTGGCATCTCAAAGCAGAGTCATCCCAAGACACCTCAGTGGTGTCCTCCTCCAAGACACCTCAGTCTAACCTCAGAACAATACCGTTTAGCAGTGAGTTTACTCTGGGAAAGACCTATGATCACGTCCTCTGCCACCCTGACATGGTCTGGTTCATCATAACTCAGTCCCGGAGCAACACAATTATATTCCCCACTCATTGACTCTCATCTACTGAGGATTTTGGTCTAAGGGAAAAAAGCTTCCAACTCTCTCTGAATGTAAAAAAAACTCGCCTTCTCTCCAGAAAAAGTATCAGGGAGTCTGACCTTAGGTTCAGGAGAGTGTAAGGAAATAATGCTGATTTTGTCATGGAACCCTGAAAAGATTTTAGTTTCAGTAAGCTCCCGGAGGAGTTGGTTGTGAGAGGAAGCAAGAGCCTTATGTTCCAATGACAAATCCTTCATCATTTGAGTCAGATTGGACATCTGACCCGCAAGAGTGTGCAGCGGATCCATAAAGAGCAGAGCAAAGAAAAAAAAGTGTTAGTGGTCAGTTATAATGTCACGCTGCAGCTATGCAGGTAGATGCATCCTCCACTAGATGGCAGTAGAGTGGAGCGAAGACTGCTAAACTTGCCAGAGCAGACCTGCAGCGAGGCCACCACCAGATGGCAACAGAGTAGTCAAGCAAGCCACATCAAAGGGGAAAATCAACTCAGAGTCAGAGACGCACCAGAGGGTCAATACCAGACGGAAGCAGAAGTACCAGGAGCAAAATACAGAGTCAGGTCAGAGTCAAAGCTGAGTCAAGTACCAGAGAGTCCAAACACAAAGAGAAAACACTGAGTTGGAATGGGGGGAGGGTAATGAACATACATGTGAACAGTCAGGAATCGCAGCAGGACAAATCAGGATATAACCAGAGTCAGCTACTCATGCCGTAGGCATAAGCTATAACTGACATGGTCTGCAAATCACAGTGGAGATAAATAGCAAACCTGTGACAAGACTGAGGCTGAGAAAAGTTAACCCCTGACATGATCAGACCGGGAAAAGGGAAGACAGGACTCAAAACTTGGATCATGACAGTCATGTTGTATGAAAACAGACACCCAGAATAAAGTTCTGTAATTGAAAGAATGACACAGACTCCTGTAACAATCTTAATTAAACCGTACATATGACTTCGCCCATTCCCCGATGCCCCCGTCAACTGCAAAAGAGTTAAAAAAACAAACAACAATATTCCTCACCTTTCTGCAGAGATGCTGCTAATCCGTTTGTCCCACGACGGGTCTAGCTCTGCTCCATCTAGATGGCAGGCTGCATGATTGCATAATGCGACATACATCCAGCAGACACTGAGCACCGTGTGTTCAGTGTCTCTCTGTAAACTCCTATTGCAGTGCCCAGGGGGGAACTAGATGTTGTAGGTGCCAGATCTGGCCAATAATAAAGAAATTAGGAATGTCACAGAAGGCGTTGTGGCATGGTAGACCTGTGTCTTTCACACACTGAGCCCTTACATCCTCTTAGAGTGTGTGTGTGTGTGTGTGCGCACAGTTTGAGGGCCGAATGCTGACAAGGGTACTAATGTTAGAGATGGGCAGACACCTGGATGTTCAGGTTCGGCCAAACAGTACCCGGACCAGAACCCAGACCTCTTTTATTTGAATGCGGGGCCCGGACATCCAGTTTTTGCTGTGCTCTAATGTGAAAGACAGCGCGGCAAACACCGCTTCTGATCGGTGGTGAAATAATTTCCGCCGGTTGGAGAGCTGCGGTTACCACGCTGTCAAAAGAACTGCCGTGACCACGGTGAGATCCCTGCTAGCACCGTGAGAGAAACTCTCACGCTGCTAGTGGGGATCTCACCGAGGTCACTGCAGTTCAATTCCGGCTGGGAACAGAGCCTCAGTGACAGGACATAACCTCAATGATGTCACCACCAGTCACTGAGGCTGCGCTCGCAGCAGCTCAGTCACCAGTGGTTCTCAGCCTGGACGGTCACATCTTGGCACCGTCCAGGTTGAAAACTGTTTATCCCCCAGACATGGATTACGGCATGGGACAGAACGACAGACAGACAGGTAAAATATATATATCTATATCATTTTAGTTTCATTACAGGAGATCAAGGGCTTTGGTGGAATTAGGTGAGGTCATAAGTATGGTTTAATTAAGATAATTAAATGAGTCTGTGTCTTTCTTTCAATTATAGGATTATATTCTGGCTGTGTCTTTATTTACCATAGAACTATAAGATTAGTAATAGATAGGTGTCTCCATTACTAAGCTGTGGGCTTGATGTCACCTGACAATACAAAGGTGACATCAACCCCACAAATATTAACCCCACTTGCCACTGCTACAGGGCAAGTGGGAAGAGCCAGTCAAAGCTCCAGAATTGGTGCATCTAATAAATGTGCCTTTTCTGGGCAGCTGCGGGCTGCTATTTTTAGGCTGGGGGGCAATATTCATGGCAAGGTTGGTTGTCAAAAATGGGGGGACACCACCCCGTTTTTTAAAATTATTTATTTAAATAACTAAAAAATACAGTGTGGGGATCCCTCTATTCTTGATAACTAGCCTTGCTGACAGCTGAGGCTTGCAGCCTCCAACTGTGAGTTTCGCCTGGCTGATTAGCAAAAATATAGGGGAACCCACGCCAGTTTTTTTTTAAATTATTTACAGCGCAGGAGAGGCTGACAAATACTCCCATCCGCCACTCCTGCTCTCGCTGTTGTTAGCGGCAGCAGGTGTTGGATGATGGGATCAGTAGTCCCATCAACTGACACTAGTGACTGGAGGTAAACTTTATACCTCCGATCACAGCTGAACGCTCACGCTGTCTTTTGACAGTGTGGGAACTGCGGCTTTCTGACCTACGGGATGATTTCACCGCTGATCAGAAGTGGTGTTTGCGACGCTGCCATGCACATGACAGTGTGACAAACACCCTTTTTCGAGCACCAGAACCTGAACAGTAATACAGACTTCCTGGTGAAGTCCATGTTCGGTGTCCGTGCCCAAACAGTAAGTGTTCGGTACGGACGCTGAACTTTACTGTTCGGATTCGCCCATCTCTAATTAAAGTAATGAAAAGGGAGTCTTTACTGTATTCACTTCAAAATACATACAGTAGTATCACAGTTTTTCATACAAGCTTGAAATTTTAGGCAGCAAGAGAGATGGTCACCGTGACGTTTAAGATGGAATCATCCCAGTTAATGGCTTAAATAAAGGGATCAGCTGACTGCTTGTTATATACCAGGTTACTATCTTAATTCACAGTCCTTCAATTATATTACTACCAAGGATGGGCCTACACAGTTTGGTTCACTGTGGAAATAGTGTTCACTGCTTACTCACGATTAAGTCCTGATACGTTACGGGTACTCATGCTGGCAGAACCATTAAAGGTGTGGAGTGTAGCAGAAGAGCCCTTGTACAGCTCTATCTCTTCTGTCTCTATGAAGATTTAAATTTAACATGCTCTCCTGGCATAGGCTGTGGCAGTTTCCTGGCCGATTGAAGATGAAGGGAAGCAGGACCTAGGTTAAAGGCAGAACAGCCTAGGAAGTAAACCTCTCCTCACGACGCTCCTCACAGGGAGGAGAGGAACTCCTCCCCGACTCTTACCTCAGCAGCTTCTAGAGGCTTCCGCAGGAAATCTGGCTGAGAGTGTCATGTGACCAAACTCTTGCACCTTTACACTTTGGACAGTAGATGTCAGTATAGGACAACTTATGGAATAAACCACATAAAGCTATGTGCACACGTTGCGGATTCTCTGCGGACCCGCAGCGTTTTTTTACGGTGCAGAAACGCTGCAGATCCGCAATTGATTTACAGTACAATGTACATCAATGAGAAAAAAAAAAGCTGTGCACACGTTGCGGAAGATCTGCTGCGGAAACGCTGCGGTTTAAAAGAAGTAGCATGTCACTTCTTTTTTGCGGATCTGCAGCGTTTTTGTACCCATTCCATTTTAGAAATCGGCAGGGGTAAAAAACGCAGCAAATCCACAAAAAAAGTAGCAAAAAATGCACAAAAAACGCTCAAATCCGCAGCTGCGTTTTCTGCCAGGAGAGGCAGAATCCGCACCAGAACTTCCTAAGGCTAATCCGAAACGTGTGCACATAGCCTAACAGGACATAGGTTTTTGTACCCACCAGTCAAATATATTTTGCGATAGATAGGAGGAGGTACTGGATAAATACACTATTACCTATCGGACGGCACCGTGAGCATGAGCAAAATCTCCTGCTCACAGGACAGGTGCTGCGAGTTCACAGCCACTGAATCCAATCTTCAGACCTGAACCCCACTGAAAACCTCTGGAATGTAACCAAGAGGATGATGGATAGTCATAAGCCATCACAGAAGAACTGCTTAAATTTTTGCACCAGAAGCAGTGTAGAAAGCATGCCAAGACACATGAAAGCTGTAATTAAAAATCATGGTTACTGATTTCTGAACCCTTCCTGAGTTAACACATTAGTATTGTAGTTTCTAAATGATTATTGGAGCGCCCCCACACCGCCGCAGGGCCGAGTGGTACCCGGAGCCGGGCCTCTGAGTCTCAGTTCTGGGGTTGTCACGGTGGCTAGACCCGGTCCGTGGCCCTGTCTGTCAGTGGGGGAACGTCCAGTGCAATAAATGATGATAATGGTGCAGTTGTGAAGTGCCGGTCGCAATAAATAACGAGGACACCAGGTTGCAGTCTCTTTACCTCTTTACTGAAGGTTTTAGAGTCCTCAGTCCAGAGCGCTGTTAACTGGGTTGTCAGAGACCGGCCGGTCCAAAGGCACATCAGGAGTTCTCTTTACAGGTGGGAATCAGTGTCTACCTTCTAGCGCTGAGTGTTGTAGTTCTTCCCTGCTGAGCTCCCGGGATAGTCATCACAACTGTTTCTGTCTGTCTCTGATGTTCGTTTTCTCCGTCCTCCAGATGATATGGTAGGACGCACCCGTATGACGGGGTAGGCCTGGAGTTCTTCCGGGACCCTAGAGTCGCCCCTCTCCCACAGCTGCCTCCGTTGTCTGCTTAGGTGTTAAGTGAGACAGCCAACCTATAATTGGCTGTCCGGCCGTGGTTTGCAGTGTACTTAAAGTCTCTTACTTGCTCGGCGTTCCGGCCACCGACTGTTTGCGCCTCAGAAGGATGTTGCCTCGGTCTAACAGCACGACTCCTTCTGGTTCCAATTCCTCTTGCTGTATTCCCGTTGTTCACTGGTTTGTTCTGCTCTGAGGAGTCTGCCAGGATCCCATCCCTGACAGGTCCTCTCACTAGCTCTTCCCAGCTACTTCTCCCTGTCTTTCTGTCCAACCCCCAGTTTTACCATAGTGTGAGGAGTGGCCTACTAGATAGGACCACCCCCCCTGGTGGCCGGAGTGTGAAGTGTAGTGAGGTGTTACCTGGTCAGAGAAACTCCTTTAGTGCAATCAGACGTACCATAGCTCCCCATAGTGGCGGAGCCACAGTACTGCAACAACCAGGACTCTGGGGTGCTGCACTCCCCCCCGGTTAAATCCAGTACTCCGGGACTGGGAAAACAAGAACAATAATACATGTTAACAGAAAACACACAAATTTTTGAAATAGCATAACAATTGAACATAACAATGCTTCCCTTTACGGGAGGTGAGGATTCTTGAACGTTGCAAAAGTTAGGTCATGCACAGTTTATGACTCTCAGTTCAGTGGTTGAAACAGCGGGGACCCCGGGTAAACAAAGGGGTCCCCCCTTATGAAAGTTTTTGAGCAATTCACCGTCCATTACTCTATTGTCCATTTAAAACCTGTAACAAAAATACACACAAAAACATTCTTAACTAAAGAGCAGCCCTTATTAATACCTCCAAGGTTTGTAGCGGAGGGGAGTTTGGTTTTGAGTGCTGCGTGTGGACCTTCGCAGCACAGGGGTTGCTATTGGCCTAACAGGGCCCGCTATGCTTGCTACCGCTGGTGTAGTGCACCGTCTTCTAGCTACACTTCTAGTGAGTCGGGGTAGCACTGGCAGGTTAGGGCTCTCAGAGCTGCTGCTATCAACAGTGGGTACAGCAGATTCACTGATAGCAGAGGGAGGATTTGCCGGTTCAACGGTTGGCATGGTTTCATCAGGTAAGGCTTGTTGAGGTAGCGGGGCCAGATGATCTGGTACCACCATTGGTTCTGGTGGGTCCGGCTGTTGAAACATTAGAACAGGCACCGCGATTGCTTGGTTTATCTGAGTCCAGGATTGGGGAAAGTCACCAAGGACGGTATGGAACATCTTCTCCTTTTCCACCGGCGGGGAGATTTCTGGGGCCGTGCCCCTCTCTTTCAACTTATCGGGGCAGACCTTAAGGTGATCCCTGGATACCGCTGTCGAGGTCTCCCCTCTGTCCTTGCTGATGAGACAGACCTTTGTGTTGTCGAAGTCGGATGGCAGGATGGTATACGGTTCCGCTTCCCATTGGTCATCGAGCTTGTGTAATCTCCTCTTTCGTTTAAGTACTTGCTCACCAGGTGACAGGGGGATCGCAGGAGCATGTTGGTTGTAGTCCCTTTCTTGCTTCTGCCTAGCCTGGGCGAGACTTCTCTCTACACACTCCTGTACTTCGCGGTACCTTCGCTGCCTTTCTGCATCCCAATCTGCATCCGGCGAGGTATCTTCGGGTACTAGGACCCCCATGTCCAGATCAACGGGTAACCGACTAGATCTTCCTCGCATCAGGTACGCTGGAGTACAGTTGGTGGAACTTACTGGGATGTGATTGTACATATCCACCAAGTCAGGCAACTTTGTCGGCCACAGGTTCCGTTCCTCCACGGGTAAGGTCTTCAATAAATCAATTACCACTTGGTTCATCTTCTCGCACATCCCGTTGGTTTGAGGATGGTACGGTGTGGTCCTGATCTTCTTACACCCGTACAGTTGGCAGAATTCTTGGAACACTTCCGCTTCGAATGCAGGTCCCTGATCGGTCAGTACCTTCTCTGGGTAGCCATGGGGCCTACAAAAGTGTTGCTGGAAGGCCCTGGCGGCAGTCCTGGCCGTTAGATCCTTGACAGGCACAACCACCAAAAACCTGGAGTAGTGGTCCACGATGGTAAGGGCGTAGATATAGCCCGACCGGCTAGGTGTCAGCTTCACATGATCCAGCGCGACCAGTTCGAGCGGCCTTTTGGTGATGATAGGCCGCAGGGGAGCCCGCTGACTGTCACGGTCCTTCCTGCGCAGACTACATGGACCACACTCCCGACACCACTTCTCAATGGTTCTCTTCATGCCAATCCAATAGAACCTCCCTCGGAGCAGCTTCTCTAGCTTCCTCCATCCGAAGTGTCCGGCTCCATCATGGTAGGCTCCCAGAACCATGGGCGCATCTCGCCTGGGCACCACTATCTGCCACACCAATTCATGAGTACGTGGGTCAATGCTCCTCCTGCACAGCTTGCCATCATGGATAAACAGCTTGCTTCTCCCCTTCCACAGCTGTTGGGTTTCTTGTGGGTCGTCTGGGCCAGGGTGCAACCCAGCCTGCGTCAAGAGCTCCTTCACCTGACGGACCGCGGGGTCACTATCCTGGGTTTCTGCCCATCCGTGGTGGGGCAGGGGATTCAGCGTGGCATCCGGTTGGTTCTTGTGCCTGTTCTTCACATGGTGAGAGTTCTGAGTGGCTTTGGGGCGATGGAAGGCAGGCAGCTCCACCTCTTCAAGTGCCTCCGGGTCTTCTCCCACTTCTGGTAAATTGGGCATTCGGGACAGAGCATCGGCATTGGCATTCTGGTGTCCTGCCCGATATTTGATGGTGAAATCATAGTTGGACAGCCGGGCCATCCACCGCTGTTCCAAAGCCCCGAGTTTGGCAGTACCCAGATGCGTTAGCGGATTGTTGTCCGTGAAGACGGTGAATTTCGCGGAGGCCAGGTAGTGCTTAAACCTCTCTGTCACTGCCCAGACAAGGGCAAGGAATTCCAGTTTGAAGGAACTGTAGTTGTCAGGGTTCCTTTCCGTGGGACGGAGTTTCCTGCTGGCGTAAGCGATCACTCTTTCCTTGCCTTTCTGGACTTGAGACAGCACGGCTCCTAGTCCCACATTACTGGCATCTGTGTACAGCACAAATGGTTGGTCGTATTCGGGATAAGCCAGTACCTCTTCTCCCGTCAGTGCCGACTTCAAACAGGTGAAGGATTCCTCCAGCTCTTCGTTCCAATCAAAGGGGGTGTTCCTCCCCTTGGTCTTCTTTGGTTGGCCCACCAACAGGTTTTGCAAGGGTGCGGCCTTCTTGGTGAAGTCCTTAATGAACCTCCGGTAATAGCCTACCAGCCCGAGGAACTGCCGGACTTCGTGGAGGTCACTGGGCTTTGGCCAGTCCTTAATCACTGTGACCTTGTCAGGGTCTGGGGCCACTCCTTCAGCGCTCACCACATGGCCCAGGTACTGCACTTTAGGTTTCAGCAGATGACACTTGGACGGTTTCACCTTTAAGCCAAAGTTGGATAGGGCTTCAAACACCTCGGCCAGGTGCTTCAGGTGGTCTTCGTAGGTCTTAGAGAAGACAATGACATCATCCAAATATAGCAGCACGGTTTCAAAGTTCAGGTGTCCCAGGCAGCACTCCATCATCCTCTGGAACGTTCCGGGAGCATTGCACAATCCGAAGGGCATGTAGTTGAACTCAGAGACCCATTGGCGTCGTGAAGGCCGTCTTCTCTTTGTCCGCCTCCGCTACAGGAACCTGCCAGTACCCATTGGTGAGATCTAAGGTAGAGAAGTAGTTAGCAGATTTTAAGGCAGCCAGAGACTCCTCTATCCTAGGCAGTGGGTATGCGTCCTTATGTGTAATGCGATTCAACTGCCTGTAATCAACACACATCCTCATTGTACCATCTTTCTTTTTAACAAGGACTAACGGAGCTGCCCAGGGGCTACAGCTGTCTCTCACCACGCCAGCCTCCTTCATTTCCCGCAACATGTCCTTGGCACACTGGTAATGAGCTGGGGGTACAGGGCGATATCTCTCTTTTATGGGTCGGTGATCTCCCGTGGGGATGTGATGTTTGATCCCTTTCACCTGCCCAAAATCTGAGGGGTGTTTGCTGAATATCTGCTCGTACTCGTGTACCACCCTGTAGGCCCCCTGTTTTTGATGGGATGGGGTAGAGTCAGTGCCCACATGCAATTCCCGACACCAGTCCTTCGAGGGCTCTGCAGAACCTTTGTTCTCCGCCAAGTTTGACGGGACCAAGGGTTCAGGTGTCTGTATCACATTATTATTGACAGTGAACAATTTGGCGAGTGTGGTATACTTGGTGAGGTGAACCTCTTCCTCCCCACAATTGAGGACACGTACGGGCACTCTCCCCTGACGGACGTCGACCACCCCCCGGGCTGTCAGAACAGTAGGCCTATTGTCTGAATATACGGGTTCTACCAAGGCCTGGTAGTCCTTACCCCTGAGGCCTATGGCTGCTCGACACCATATTAACATTTCACTCTTGGGGGGTATCGCGATGGGGTTTGAATCACTCACAGTGACACGACCAATCTCACCACCAGTCAGCTCTACCTGCTGTCTCTGCATCAGAGCTCTGATTTCCTTCTGCAGGGCACGTTGCTCACTGTGGCCAGCGGTTTCTGCCACCTGTTGCAACAAAACAATCACTTCTGCAAGACAATTTTCTATAACATTAGTACCAAGAGTCATCATGGGATTACATTCTCGACGATCAATATCAACAATCACAATCCCTTGGGCTTTCAATTCCACCCGCCCCACTTTGATGGTGACCTCCTTATACCCCACTTGTGGCAACGGCTGACCATTACTGGCGATTATGGTGAAATCATCGTCAGGGCCACGAGTAATATCAGCGTCCTCCCAATACCGTTTGTAGAGCACGTAAGGTATAGTCGTCACCTGAGAACCGGTGTCCAGCAAAGCATTCAAGGGGATTCCATCAATCACTACAGGGAGAACTGGTCGTCCTCCAATATACTTGGTTCTCCAATGCTGCGGGCCTGACCGTCCTACTCCTGGGGGTTGGTCCTTTGCCCCAGGGGTTGCTCGTTTAAAGGACAGTACCTTGCAAGATGGCCCACCTGGTGACATCGGCGGCAGATGGGTCGTCCGTCCTGATGGAAACGATCGCTGTCCCGGCCTCTGGTCGGTGGGGTCCTCTTCTGTCGCGTCCAGGGAACATCCTCTGGTCCGGAGGCTAGCTGGATCTTTTTCTTGGGGGCCTCCTGTAGGGACTGCACCGTCCGGGCTAGGGCAGCAATGTTCTTGGTCAGCTCCTGCATCTGAAGACGGAGTCCTGCAGGGGAGTCGTCCTCGAAGCTCTGGGCGTCGGCCTCCGCGGCAACTGGGGTATCCGATGCCACCTCCTGGTGGTATGTGAGAGCGGGGCGCCTGGGTGGTATTGCGCGGCTGGGCTGTCGCTCCTGCAATGCCTGGATAGCTTTATCTTTGAACTGCGCAAAAGTCAAGTCTGGATTTTGCATGGCCAGGAAGTGCAATTGGCCCCGCTGGTGACTGCACAGGAGCCCCTCAATGAACCGCTCCTTCAGAAGTTTATCCTCATCCTGCATGCTGCCGGGGTCACTCTGCTTAATGGCCCGCATCGCCTCCTGGAGATTAAGGGCATAGTCCCGTAAGCTATCCTGTGGCCTCTGTTTGCATCCATAAAAAGTCAGTTTAATTTCCGTAGCAGTGCGAGTATCAAAGGTGGCTTTAAGCTTGGCAAAAATCTGTTGTGCAGTTCCTTTATCCTCAGCGGGCCAGGATTTCAATTCTCTCAGAGCCGCCCCAAAGAGTTGGCCGGTTATCATATGAACCTTCTGGGGCTCTGTCAGGGGATAGAACTCGAGCAGGCTGCAGAGCCCTTCCTTAAAGTCAGTGAATGTATGCGACTCCCCAGAGTATCGTGGGAGCCAGGCCGCTCCGGGCAGGTACGGCATAGAAAAGGGCATTATGGCTTTTGTGTTAGCGGCAGTGTCCGGCTGGCTGAGGGGAACAGCGGGTTCTGCGGCAACCAGTGGTGGTATTAGGGCCGCGGCTTCGCCCGCTGCGTGGACCGGAGCTTTCCCTACGTCCGCGGCTGCGACCGCCACCTCCTCTCCTCCCGACTCAGACATGGCTGTCCCTTCCTCCCACTAACCTGCTGGAGGTCGGAGTTCCTCTTCCGGGATTGGCGCCTTACCGCGCTTTCCGTTCCACGCTTCTTTTGGCTGGTTCCGCCCGCGTAGCTAGGGCTCCTCCCTCCGTACGCGGCAATGGCAAATTTTGGCGGTAAATGGCACAGCACACAGTCTTTTCAATAAAGTACAGTCCAAGCACAATAAATCACAGTTCCAAGGCACACATGACCTGATTCTTCAGGGTTAAGTAGATCCTGTTCGTGACGCCAAGTTGGAGCGCCCCCACACCGCCGCAGGGCCGAGTGGTACCCGGAGCCGGGCCTCTGAGTCTCAGTTCTGGGGTTGTCACGGTGGCTAGACCCGGTCCGTGGCCCTGTCTGTCAGTGGGGGAACGTCCAGTGCAATAAATGATGATAATGGTGCAGTTGTGAAGTGCCGGTCGCAATAAATAACGAGGACACCAGGTTGCAGTCTCTTTACCTCTTTACTGAAGGTTTTAGAGTCCTCAGTCCAGAGCGCTGTTAACTGGGTTGTCAGAGACCGGCCGGTCCAAAGGCACATCAGGAGTTCTCTTTACAGGTGGGAATCAGTGTCTACCTTCTAGCGCTGAGTGTTGTAGTTCTTCCCTGCTGAGCTCCCGGGATAGTCCTCACAACTGTTTCTGTCTGTCTCTGATGTTCGTTTTCTCCGTCCTCCAGATGATATGGTAGGACGCACCCGTATGACGGGGTAGGCCTGGAGTTCTTCCGGGACCCTAGAGTCGCCCCTCTCCCACAGCTGCCTCCGTTGTCTGCTTAGGTGTTAAGTGAGACAGCCAACCTATAATTGGCTGTCCGGCCGTGGTTTGCAGTGTACTTAAAGTCTCTTACTTGCTCGGCGTTCCGGCCACCGACTGTTTGCGCCTCAGAAGGATGTTGCCTCGGTCTAACAGCACGACTCCTTCTGGTTCTAATTCCTCTTACTGTATTCCCGTTGTTCACTGGTTTGTTCTGCTCTGAGGAGTCTGCCAGGATCCCATCCCTGACAGGTCCTCTCACTAGCTCTTCCCAGCTACTTCTCCCTGTCTTCCTGTCCAACCCCCAGTTTTACCATAGTGTGAGGAGTGGCCTACTAGATAGGACCACCCCCCCTGGTGGCCGGAGTGTGAAGTGTAGTGAGGTGTTACCTGGTCAGAGAAACTCCTTTAGTGCAATCAGACGTACCATAGCTCCCCATAGTGGCGGAGCCACAGTACTGCAACAACCAGGACTCTGGGGTGCTGCATTATGAACTTGTTTTCTATGCATTATTTGAGGTCTGAAAGCACTGTATTTTTTTTTTATTATTTTGACCAGTTTTCTTTGTCAGAAAAAAATAGAAAATTTATTGCTTGGACCTTCGCAGACATAATAATAATAATAATAATAATAATAATAATAATAATATATTTTTATTTGTAAAGCGCCAACGTATTCCGCAGCACTTTACATTATAGAGGGTATTTGTACAGACAATAGACATTACAGCATAACAATAAACACAGATCAAAACAGATACCAAGAGGAATGAGGACCCTGCTTGCAAGCTTACAATCTATGAGGAAAAAGGGGAGACACGAGAGGTGGATGGTAACAATTGCTTTAGTTGTTTGGACCAGCCATAGTGTAAGGATCGGGTGATCATATAATGCTGCATGAACCTGTTATCAGCCGAAATATGTAACAGTACAGATACAGAGGGCTATTAAACACATAAACTGTATGAGAATCATGATGCGAGGAACCTGATTATGGTTTAAGTTTTTTGAATGGGCCACACAAGGATAGTTAGGTTAATGCGTTGAGGGGGTCTGAACAAATGCGTTTTTAGGGCACGCTTAAAACTGTGGGGATTGGGGATTAATCATATTATCCTGGGTAGTGCATTCCAAGGAATTGGCGCAGCACGTCAAAAGTCTTGGAGATGGGAGTGGGAGGTTCTAATTATTGAGGATGTTAACCTCCGGTCATTAGCAGAACAGAGGGCACGGGTAGGGTGGTAGGCTGAGACCAGGGAGGATATGTATGGTGGAGCTGAGCCATGGAGTGCTTTGTGGGTGAGGGTAATAATTTTGTACTGGATTCTGGAGTGGATGGGTAACCAGTGTAATGACTGGCACAAGGTAGAGGTATCGGAATAATGGTTGGTGAGGAATATGATCCTGGCTGCAGCATTCAGGACAGATTGGAGAGGGGAGATTTTGGTAAGAGGGAGGCCGATTTGTAGGGAGTTGCAATAGTCCAGATGAGAATGAATAAGAGAAACAGTAAGAGTTTTTGCAGAATCGAAAGTAAGAAAAGGTCGAATTCTAGAAATGTTTTTGAGGTGCAGATAACAAGAGCGAGCCAATGATCAGATATGGGGGGTGAATGAAATCTCGGAATCAAGTATGACCCCAAGGCAGCGGGCATGTTGCTTGGGATTAATGGTGGAACCACACACGGAAATGGCAATGTCGGGCAAGGGTAGGTTAGTAGAGGGAGTAAACACGAGGAGTTCAGTTTTTGACAGGTTCAGTTTCATATAGAGGGAGGACATGATGTTAGAGACAGCGTTAAGACAATCACTGGTGTTTTCTTAAAAGGCAGGCAAGATATCGGGGGCAGAAGTGTATAATTGTGTGTCACCAGCATGGAGATGGTACTGGAACCCAAAACTACTGATTTTTTGTCCAATAGGGGCGGTATACAACGAGAAGAAGAGGGGGCCTAGGACTGATCCTTGAGGAACAGTAAGGGGAAAATGAGAGGAGGAGGAGCCAGCAAAAGATACAGTGAAAGAGCAGTCCGAGAGATAGGAGAACCAGGAGAGAACAGTGTCCTTAAGGCCAATGGAGCAGAGCATAGTGAGGAGGAGCTGATGATCCACAGTGTTGAATGCTGCGGAGAGACCCAAGAGAATTAGCATGGATTAGTGACTATTACATTTAGCTGTTAGTAGATCATTAGAGACTTTGGTAAGGGCAGTTTCAGTAGAGTGTAAAAAGCGGAAACCAGATTGAAGAGGGTCAAGAAGGGAGTTGAAGAGGGTCAAGAAGGGAGTTATCTGAGAGATAGCGGATAAGACGGGAGTGGACCAGGCGTTCGAGGAGTTTAGAGATGAAGGGAAGATTAGAGACAGGTCCATAGTTAGCAGCACAGTTTTGGTCGAGGGATGATTTTTTAAGTAATTGTCATGTCGGACGCTGTTCAGACCAGGTCGTCCGACAGACAGCGGTAATTCCGCTTTTTGACCACTATTTGCTCATTGGCGTCTGCTAGATTTTATCTAGCTGTTCCGGGGTTAATTTACCTAATCCTTGGATTGGAAGCTGGGCCATGCCCACAGCCTTTAAATAGTTCTCCTGATCTTTGGGCGTCGCCGATTATAGCTTCTGTCTTGTGCGTTGTTATCTCGGTCTGGTGAGGAGAGCTGGTGGTTGGAGATTCGTTGCTGGTGGTGTATTTTCCTTTGTCTTATTTACTCCTTCCTATATTTGTATTTATTTTGCCCTGCACATTTATAGTGTATTCCTGAGTGACTGCGGCGTGGTGTATATTTTCCTTTATCTTTGTCTGTGCTAACTGTGGGTATTGGGGAATAACATCTTCACTGGGTGGTGGGCGGAGGTTTCAGCCTAGGGCTGAGATCAGGAGACAGGGTGAGGTTCGAGGCCTGGACATGCACACCTTCAGTGTAAACTCCAGGTAGAGGGTCAGTCAGGATTTCCCTAATCTGAGGGAAACTGCAGGGGCCCGGGTTATTAGCTCTCGCTCACCTAGTCTCTCCCTGACAGTAATGGATGTATGATGGCATGCTTAAATGAGGAGGGAAAGATACCGGAAGAGAGAGGGAGGTTGAATATTTTTGTTAGGTGAGAGGTGACAGCAGGGGAAAGAGACTGGAGGAGATGTGACGGAATGGGTCACTGGTGCAAGTGGTCGGGCGAGAAGATGCAAGGAGCCTGATTATTTGAAGTAATTGGCCAGATCATCAGCATGGAGATCCGTGGTTGGGGCCTGCACTCTTGGGTTGAGTAGGGAATGAAAAGTGTCAAAGAGACTTTTAGGGTTATTGGACAGTGAGGTGATGACGGTTTGTTTCTATTCGCCAGGGGGAGCGAGTTGCAGAGGATTACTGTTCTGAATTTCGTCGCTGGGCGATCGATACGCAATGGAATGATCCAGCATTGTGGAGTCAGTTTATACATGGGATTTCTGGAAGGGTTAAAAAAGCCCTTCTGATGTACGAGACTCCTGCTTCTCTAGATTCCGCCATGAGTCTGGTTGTCCGCATTGATCGCCTTTTGCGTCAGGGGGAGCGTGTGACACCGCCTATGGGAGAGGGTTTAGGTTCATGTGAGGTTGCTGCAGGTGAGCCCACGGAGCCTATGCAAATCGCAGGGGTGTCACATGTGAAGCGTCCAGTCCCTGAGCTCAGGAAGCAGGGAACCTGTTTTTACTGTGGTAAAACGGGTCATTTTATTAACATCTGTCCTCTGCTGCCTAAGAAAAACGCAACGGCGGAAAACTTCTAAGCTCAGAGGGTGTGGAGGAGACCAGTCTGAGCTTATGTATATCCTCCATGGTGGTTTCTCAGTGCATGCTCCCTGCTAATGTTTTTGTTGCTGGCAGTGAGCTGCCAATTACTGTTTTTGTGGATAGTGGTTCAGCCACAAATCTCATTGATGAGGAGTTTGCGCGCACAGCAGGTTTTAGGATTGAAAAACTGTCTCATCCTATCCGCGTGGTCACCATCAATGCTGCTCCTCTCTCGCAGGGGGAGATTACTGAATTTGTGGCTGAGGTGAAACTTCACATTGGAGTTCTACATTCCGAGCGGGTTACATGTAAGGTGCTCAGGAATCTTCCTGCTCAGGTGGTTTTGGGTTTTCCTTGGTTGTCTATGCATAACCCGGTAATTGACTGGAAAACTCAGGACATAATTCGGTGGAGCGAGTTCTGCCAGGAGAATTGCCTGGCCACATGTGTGCTGCAGTGACTTCAAGCGTTCCGGAGTCACTTCTGGATTTTGTGGATGTGTTCTCTGAGAAGGGTTGTTCAGAGTTGCCGCCACATCGTCTTTATGACTGTTCTATCAGGTTTAAACCAGGGGCCAAATTGCCTAAAGCAAGGATGTTTAACATCTCCGGTCCGGAGAGACAAGCGTTAAAAGATTACATTGCTGAAAGCTTGAGCAAAGGGCACATCAGGCGGTCATCCTCGCCGGTGGCAGCAGGGTTCTTCTTTGTGAAGAAGAAAGATGGCGGATTACGCCCGTGTTTGGATTTCAGGGAGTTGAACCAGATTACGGTTCGTGATCCATACCCTATGCCTCTGATACCAGATTTGTTCAACCAGGTGGCAGGTGCTAAGTGGTTTACCAAGCTTGACCTCAGGGGGGCGTACAACCTCATAAGAGTCCGTCAAGGTGATGAGTGGAAGACGGCTTTTAATACCCCTGAGGGTCATTTTGAAAATTTGGTGATGCCGTTTGGGTTGACTAACGCACCTGCAGTGTTCCAACATTTCATCAATGATGTGTTCTCGCATGTTTTGGGGAAATTTGTTATCGTGTACATAGATGACATTCTCATATATTCTTGTGACCGTGATACTCATTTAGATCATGTCAGGCAGGTGTTACAGCTTCTCAGAGAGAATAAGCTGTATACTAAACTTGAAAAATGTGTTTTTTCTGTTCAAGAGTTGCCTTTCTTGGGTTATATTGTGTCTGCTTCTGGTTTTAAAATGGACGCCGCTAAGGTGCAGGCGGTGCTGTGTTGGGAACGTCCTGATAACCTAAAAGCACTTCAGCGGTTCCTTGGGTTTTCTTACTACTATAGGAAATTTATCAAGGATTTTTCCATCATTGCTAAACCGCTAACTGACATGACTAAAAAGGGTACCAATTTATCCGTTTGGCCTGAGGCTGCTGTGCGCGCATTTGAATTTCTTAAGAACTGTTTTGTTTCAGCCCCCATTCTTGTGCAGCCAGACATATCAAAACCTTTTGTTGTGGAAGTCGATGCGGCTGAGGTAGGTGTGGGGGCGGTACTATCTCAAAGCTCATCTTTGAGTGGTTTACGTCCGTGGGCCTATTTCTCCAAGAAACTGTCGTCCGCCGAACGTAACTACGATATCGGCAACAGGGAGTTGTTGGCAATTAAGTTGGCCTTTGAGGAAAGGCGACACTTCTTGGAGGGGTCGGTACATCAGGTAACTGTTATTACCGATCATAAGAATCTGCTGTATTTGGAGTCTGCCAAGCGTCTGTCCCCCAGGCAGGCTCGCTGGGCATTGTTTTTCACGCGGTTCAATTTTGTGGTCACTTACAGACCGGGGTCTAAAAACACTAAGGCAGATGCTCTATCCAGGTGTTTTCCGGGGGAGAACCTCGGGAAGATCCAGTACCCATCCTCCAAAAGGGTGTTGTGGTTTCGGTTCTCACTACCGAGGTTGAGGCTGAGATTGCCAAGGCTCAGGAGGAGGTACCATCTGAGCTTCCCGTCAACAAATCTTTTGTACCGCTTCATCTCCGCCTAAAGGTTTTGGCGGAGCATCATGATGCTGTCCTGGCTGGTCACCCAGGGGTTAGAGGTACCTTGGAGTTGGTGTCACGTCGGTTTTGGTGGCCCAAGATCCGACAGGTCGTGGTCTCATACGTGTCAGCTTGTACCACGTGCGCTAAGGCTAATACGCCCCGCTCCCGTCCTGTTGGCACACTACTTCCTCTTGAGGTACCTAGTAAGCCATGGACGGAAATCTCCATGGATTTCATCACTGATTTGCCCTCATCAGCTGGAAACACGATCATCTTGGTGATTGTTGATCGGTTTTCTAAAATGTCGCACTTTGTGTCTTTGCCTGCGTTGCCTAACGCTAAGACTCTGGCCCAAGTATTTGTGCAGGAGGTGGTCAGACTTCATGGGGTTCCGTCTGACATCGTGTCTGATAGGGGGTCTCAGTTTGTGGCAAAATTTTGGAGAGTGTTTTGCTCACGGCTGGGAATCAAGTTATCTCATTCTTCGGCGTTTCATCCTCAGTCAAATGGTCAGACTGAGCGTATAAACCAAAATTTGGAACAGTACGTACGCTGCTTTGTCTCTGATTACCAGGAGGAGTGGTCTACCTTTCTTCCTTTGGCTGAGTTTGCCATCAATAATCACCGCCAGTAGTCGTCTGGGGAGTCTCCGTTTTTTTGTGTTTACGGGCTTCATCCTCAATTTTGTACCTTGAGTCAGAGGGGCTCTTCCGGCGTTCCGGAGGAGGACCAGTTAGGAACACAATTGTCATCAGTCTGGAGGAGAGTTAAAGGGACACTGTCACCTGAATTTGGAGGGAACAATCTTTAGCCATAGGGGCGGGGTTTCTGGGTGTTTGATTCACCCTTTCCTTACCCGCTGGCTGCATGCTGGCTGCAATATGGGATTGAAGTTCATTCTCTGTCCTCCATAGTACAAGCCTGCACAAGGCAAGATTGCCTTGTGCAGGCATGTACTACGGAGGACAGAGAATGAACTTCAATTCCATATTGCAGCCAGCAGGTAAGGAAAGGGTGAATCAAACACCCGAAAACCCCGCCCCTATAGCTAAAGATTGTTCCCTCCAAATTCAGGTGACAGTGTCCCTTTAAACAGCGCCTGTTGAGTGTGGGTGCTAGGTACAAACGTGTGGCTGACAGTAGGCGTGTGCCAGGTCCGGACCTGAGTGTGGATGACTGGGTGTGGTTATCCACAAAAAACATAAGACTCAAAATACCATCCCTTAAATTGGGTCCACGGTTTATTGGTCCATTTAGGGTCACCGCCGTCATTAACCCAGTAGCGTACCGATTGGAGCTCCCTACGGTGTATAAGATACACAGCGTGTTCCACAGTTCTCTTCTAAAGAAGGTGGTGGGTTCTGTGGACGCAGCGCCTATGCCACCTCCAGTCTTGGTGGATGGTAATTTGGAGTTTGAAGTCTCCAAGGTGGTTGACTCTCGTGTAGTGTGTCGCACTTTACAGTACTTGGTACATTGGCGTGGTTATGGGCCTGAGGAGAGGTCCTGGGTACCAGCCTCGGACGTTCATGCTGACCGGCTGGTCAGGTTGTTTCACCGCCGTCATCCGGACAAGCCGGGTCCTATTAGCCGTGAAGGCCCTGGGGTCCCTCGTAGAAGGCGGGGTACTGTCATGTCGGACGCTGTTCAGACCAGGTCGTCCGACAGACAGCGGTAATTCCGCTTTTTGACCACTATTTGCTCATTGGCGTCTGCTAGATTTTATCTAGCTGTTCCAGGGTTAATTTACCTAGTCCTTGGATTGGAAGCTGGGCCATGCCCACTGCCTTTAAATAGTTCTCCTGATCTTTGGGCATTGCCGATTATAGCTTCTGTCTTGTGCGTTGTTATCTCGGTCTGGTGAGGAGAGCTGGTGGTTGGAGATTCGTTGCTGGTGGTGTATTTTCCTTTGTCTTATTTACTCCTTCCTATATTTGTATTTATTTTGCCCTGCACATTTATAGTGTATTCCTGAGTGACTGCGGCGTGGTGTATATTTTCCTTTATCCTTGTCTGTGCTAACTGTGGGTATTGGGGAATAACATCTTCACTGGGTGGTGGGTGGAGGTTTCAGCCTAGGGCTGAGCTCAGGAGACAGGGTGAGGTTCGAGGCCTGGACATGCACACCTTCAGTGTAAACTCCAGGTAGAGGGTCAGTCAGGATTTCCCTAGTCTGAGGGAAACTGCAGGGGCCCGGGTTATTAGCTCTCGCTCACCTAGTCTCTCCCTGACAGTAATGGATGTATGATGGCATGCTTAAATGAGGAGGGAAAGATACCGGAAGATAGAGGGAGGTTGAATATTTTTGTTAGGTGAGAGGTGACAGCAGGGGAAAGGGACTGGAGGAGATGTGACGGAATGGGTCACTGGTGCAAGTGGTCGCGCGAGAAGATGCAAGGAGCCTGATTATTTGAAGTAATTGGCCAGATCATCAGCATGGAGATCCGTGGTTGGGGCCTGCACTCTTGGGTTGAGTAGGGAATGAAAAGTGTCAAAGAGACTTTTAGGGTTATTGGACAGTGAGGTGATGAAGGTTTGTTTGGAGAGGTGAAAGGCAGTGTTGTATGTTTTAAGCATAAACTTATAATGGATGAAATCTTCGGGTAGATTAGATTTTCTCCACAGGTGTTCGGCGCACCTGGAGCAACTTTGCAGGAAATGTGTTTGCAGCGTGCACCACGGTTGTCACCGTCTTTGCAGAGTTGTTCTATATATTGGAGGTGCAATTTCATCCAGGGCACTTTGCAGGGTTTCATTGTAATGCTTCAGTGCAGAATCAGGACATGAGAGGGAGGAGATAGGGTCCAATGAGGACTGCAAGTTCTTCATTAGTGCCTGGGTGTTAATGGCCTGTATGTTTCTATAAGTGTGGAAAGTGGGGGTGACCTGAGTGGGATGGTAGTTCTTGATAGAGAATGAGAGAAGGTTGTGGTCAGAGAGCTTGAGAGGTTTGTTTGTGAAATCATCCACTGAGTAAAGCCGGGAGAAGACCAAGTAGAGGGAGTTTCCATCTTCATGCGTTGTAGAGTTAGTATGCTGCGAGAGTCGAAATAGGAGGTTAGAGATAAAAGGTGAGAAGCAGATGGGCAGAGGGGAAAAGCAATGGGGATGTTGCAATCACCCATGATGAGAGTGGGGATGTCACTGGAGAGAAGGTGTGGAAGCCAGGTGGCAAAGTGATCCTGGAACTGATAGGAGGGGCCCAGAAGACGATACACCACCGCCACTCGCATGGAGAAGGGGATGAAGAGTCTGACCGCATGGCCCTCAAAAGAAGGGAAGACAAGTGAGGGTACTTGGGGGGATAACCTGAAAAGTACATTTGGGAGAAAGGAGCAGACCAACACCTCCACCTGCTCTGTTGTCAGATCTTGGGGTATGAGAAAAGTGTAGTCCTCCATATGAAAGAGCAGCGGTGGCGTCTGACTGCTGGATCCAGGTTTCAGTAAGAGCTAGAAGGTTAAGAGAATTAGAAAGGAAGAAGAGTTTATTACACACTGAGCGAGAATTCCAAAGGGCACAATTGAAAGAGACAGAAGGCATGCAGGGAATATTAATAAGGATAGAGGGGTTTCTGAGTATAGCAGTTGAGAGGTTAGACTTGCTATAACATGAGGGGCCGGGGTTGGGAGAGATGGCTACTGCGACTAGGAGGAGGATAGAAAGAGTGAGCAGATGGTTAAGTGATTTGTGAGAGCGTCTCTTGTGTTGGATGGTGGGACTGAATGGATCTGCGCTGTTTAGCAATGTGAACAGAGCGTGAGTGCTATACATAGAGGAAAGGAGTGAGGGGCCAATATGGATGGAGTGTAAAGAGTTAGTGCAAGGGCGGTGAATGTGAGTGAATGCAGCAGCCAGGATATAGATTATACAAATCCATATGGCGCATATTTGTTATGTTCCAAATGAACAGGGATTAGATTTAATTGTCTTACCTGTCACCTGCTCTGTCTAACTCTAATGTTGTAACTGCCAGTACTTCGATAAATGTACTTTAATGAAATGAACATAAATGCTATCCCCCTGCATAAATGCTTCCCCAGGCTATGTCTGAATATATAGGTGACTGAAGTTGAGGCAGCAGGACACAATAACATGTTGTCATTCTATCTATTCTATTCTAACCTGTCAATGTGATTTTACTGTACACCGCACATGAATTGCCGGATTTTCTTCTATCTATCAATCTATCTATGTAATATAAATGCATATATACAGTATATATGTGTGTCACTGACACATATGTATATATCTATTCTATCTATTCTATTCTAACCTGTCAATGTGATTTTACTGTGCCCGGCACATAAATAGCTGGCTTTACAAAGGACACCAGAGTGTAAAAATCGGACAGCATGGTCTTAGGGCTGTATAACTTCTTTTCTCGCACCCATAGGCTTGCATTGGCGAATCTTGGCTGAGTTTCAGTGGCAATTGCAGCATGCTGCAATTTTACACGCACGCTGAATGCGGCTGAGAAAATTAACGGTGATGTGAGCTGCCCCATAGATTAACACTGGTCCGAGTGCTATGCAATGTTTTCTCACATAGCATAAGCCCATATTCTACGGTGGTGTGACGCCGGCCTAAGCCTTGTAGTTCTAATTGGACAATTAATATTGTTAAAATAACCAAATAACCATTCTTTTTTTTTTTAGAATGAGGGAAGCATAGGGAATGTCGAAAGTGATGATTATGAGGAGGTTTTCAGAACTGCATCTATCAGTGGAAACAGATGTGAGGTGAGTGTGACAAATTAGACATCCTAAAACGTTATACTATTAGAAATAAGGAAAATATGTAAGAAAAGGCTGATTTGTGAATGACAAAAATTGCTGACCTCACCTGAAATAGTTTTCCGAACTCTCATACATCATTGACATATAGCTAGTTATGCCCCATAATGTATTTTATAAGCATTGTTTACATGTTTTTACCTTAAATGTATATATGGGTGGATAGAGAGAATATTTACAAGCGAGTGCATAAAAACCCCTAAAATTCATAGCACCAATGGGATTGATTCTGCAGTTTGTAGAAGTATTTGCATTGTTGGAATTATACACATTTTCCTTTCACAGTTTTGAAATTCGTGAAAACTGCGGTATCCGGTTGATACACAATTCTAAATTAGAAAAATGAATAAATGAATGCTCTGTGAAAGAACTTTTCTAAATACAGATTTAGACTATGTGCACACGTTGCAGAATTGCGGAAATTTCCGTGGCAATTCTGCAACTCCCTGCTGCGGGTATAACGCATGCGGAATTGGCATGTGTATTCCCGCTAAACACTAGCGTTTTGCAAGCGTAATTAGCTTGCAGAATGCTAGCGTTTTCCAAGCGATCTGTAGCATCGCTTAGAAAAATGATTGACAGAAAATGATTGACAGGTTGGTCACACTTGTCAAACATAGTGTTTGACAAGTGTGACCAACTTTCTACTATTGATGCTGCCTATGCAGCATCAATAGTAAAAAGATATAATGTTAAAAATAATAATAAAAAAAAAAATTATATTCTCACCTTCCGGCGGCCCCCGCAGCCTTCCCGCTCCTCACGATGCTCCCGGCAGCTCCTGTTCCCAGTGATGGCTCGCGACAATGACCCCAGATGACGCAGCATCACGCGAGACCACTACATCATCACAGGTCATTGTCGCAAGGCATTACTGGGAACGGGAGCTGCCGGGAGCATCGCTAAGGCCTGGGCTGGATTCGGGGGCCGCCGGAAGGTGAGTATATACCGTAACTATTTTTTATTTTAATTCATTTTTTTTAACAGGGATATGGTACCAAGGGCCTGGAGGAGAGTCTCCTCTCCTCCACACCCGGGTACCATCCACACATGATCCACTTACTTCCCACATGGTGGGCATAGCCCCATGTGGGAACTAAGTGGATCAATGCATTCCTATGTGTGTGGAATCGCCACGATTCCGCACAAAGAATGAGCTTGCTGCGTATTTTTCCGAGATGCGATTCCGCTGCGTAAAAATACACAGCATTAGCACAGCATTATGGAATCCCATTGAATTCAATGGGCTGTGTTGTGTATGCATTTTCGCCGCGATAAAACGCGACAAAACCACATACAATCTGCAACGTGTGCACATAGCCTTATGCAGAGGCGTCGTCATTCCCAGGAGCATTGCTTCTAACCAGGAGTATGATGCCACACGGAGCATAGTGCTCTGCACACTCTTCATTCACTCGACCTTGCTCCTCTGCAAGAGACCTTAGTATGTAACATGTTGTCTTCACTGTACACATTTTGTAATTAAATATATTTAATGTTTTATGTTTATGTCACTTGTATACATTCATTAAAAATTGGGAGCTTTAGTGGATTACAAGATAAAATTCTGGAGATCTTGTTGTAAAATAGCATTACAGTTCTATTCGCTACATCATATCAACATTAATATAGTAAAGATCACAGGGGATAAATATAATAATCTGGTTAGTATCATGTTGTCAGCCAAAACAAGATGATCCCCCTTAGTGTTAAAGATGAGTATAACAATACATTCCGGCAAATACTCAACCTGCGATTGTCCAACAGACTGAAGTACTGTATTTAATTAATGTAAAAAAAGAACAAAACATTTTTATTGGTGTACAAAAGATAAAAATTTACAGAAATAACAAACATTACAAGGGTTACTAAGGAGGAAACCAATAAACCCAGAGTTGCACCAAAAAAACAATGAGTAAGTATATAGCAATAATGGTACATATATAGCAAAGTCACATAGGATATGTTGTCTCACAGTCAGTAATGAAATAAATAAAGTGCTAAATGCAATGAGAACCATAATGACATGGACGGGAAAAACTACATCAAAATATATCTGTGACATAATAAATGCAGGACCATTAATGAATGGGAAGCTGGCCCATGGAAATGATGAATAGTAGCTAATGGTAAATAAATATGGAACAGAGGGCATAGCAACAATTCACAGTGATGGAAAAGCGAATAAAACGGAAGGCTTACCCATAATGATAAAGTGCTGGTGCAAGATCTAGGGTTAGACCCCAACACTCAGTTCTCAAGGGAAAGCACATGAAAAACTTGCATTGGGGCCTCCTCCTCCTCCTCCTGGAGCCAGCACTTTATCATTATAGCATCATTATAGTCAATGGCCATGTCGGCGCATATTCCTGAATCCAATTTTTGGACATAAAACATGAGAGAGCCACTGAATGTAGTTGACAAAGCTATGTGAGCCCAGCCCTAATAATTTAGTCACTGTGTTTTCCAAATGTTACAAACAATATTACTTAGGTACCATAACTTTTGTCCATGCTTGCAAGAAAATGCAGCTGTTCTCTAGATAGCTAACTTAGTATTGAATTTCTCATTTTTCTCTCCAATGTCCATGTGTTTTGTATTTATGCCTCTTGCCACCAGAGGGTGACCTACTATTACAAATAGCCTCATTGTTGACTGCAGTAAAATGTGTTGCTTCATTTTAAAGGAAGCACGTCAAGCAATATATTAAGGATATACCAGGACACCACAGGGGCAGACTTCTCTTACATAGATGTTTGTCATAAATCAATAAAGCTACTTATTCAGACAGTTATTTTTGGTCGTACTCCTGTGATGGAAGCCAAAACTACTGAGACAGGATACTCAGAGTCAACGTGTTTATGATTACGCTACTGAACTAGAAGTACTGAGAACTGAAGGCTGCTTCCAGGGATTAAATACTTGGATTTGCGTCTACCATATTGTATGATAACACTAGCGCTGATAGCTGCTTTATTGTGACGTTTATTAAAGGCATACGATTATTAACATGGCTAAAAATGATTATTAATAACCCTGTTAGCTTACAACCCTGAGGCCCTGGTTCAGGCTGACTAAGAACAACAGGTACACGGAGTTTGTGTGTTCTCCATGGTAATATTCAGTTTCCTCCCACACTCCAGAAACATGGACTAAATGATAAGCTGTTACTGTATTGTAGAATATACTATTGCAGAATACATTGATCAGCCATTATAGGGACTTTTTTCTACTATATGGTCTGCACAAATGTGTTTGTGTTGTCCGATTTGTGGGCCTTACTCTACCACCAAATGACAGAGTCTGTGAAAAAGACAGCACAAGGATGCCATCTTTTTTGCACCTGTTTGCTGTCTGTATTTTACAGACTGGTGCCTAGGGGAAGACTGGTAAACCTCCATCAATTTTTTTTTTTCGTGTATACTTAAAAAGTGAATCCATCACACATCATAAAACCTTTTGCCCATTATTGTATCACCAATCAATTGTATAGGTCTTTACTTGCCACAAAAACAAGTCTGGCCCATTGAGGCACACACGTCACAAGAAATCTGAAGGTGTCTAACCCCAAAGTTTTAGCAGCTGATTCTTTACGTTTTTGAGTTGCGAAGTTTAGCCTTTATGACTGGTCTTTACATATTATGCAGATGCTTAAAAAGATTGGGATCTAGGGAAATTGGAAGCCAAATCAGCACCTTGTAGTTGTTGTTAAACGAGACAATTTTTGTAGTGTGGTTGAGGTCATTATTCTTCTTAAAGAGAAAAAGGAGCGACCTTCTGGAATCCCTGATGAATCAGTAAATCTCCAAGTCCCACCAAAATCCCCCAGAAATAAGGGATTCTGGAAGATTTCTTGAGCCATGGCATCTAATTGCATATTTGGGGAGACCTAGGGAGTGAAGGGGTGAAAATGTGCAAGTAGAGAGTGAGTCTTCTAATTAAAGGCATCAGAGGCGTAGCTAGGGTTTTGGTTCAGGGGGGGCGAAGCTTCTGAGTGCGCCCCTAACCAGGTAACCTTGATTACAATTCGGTGATGCACTGTAATAGTGGAGGAGAACCTCAGCAGATTACCGCGCTAATACTGAAGATAATCTCTATATAAAGACCAACATTGATATTACCGCCATATGGTCAGTTGGAGATACCAGCCCTACAGAACATATAAGTGATCACAGTACAGTTACAGATAATGACTTACCGCTGACATTCTCTGATGGAATCGTCACTTTTCCCGTGTTTTCCAGCTGGCTCAGACCGACATGACAACTTCTTCCAGCCACGACTCGTTTGCAGAAAATACAACAAAGACACATTTCACTTCTCATATTCCAGCCCCATCACCATCTATTTCCAACCTGCACAAACTCCTCATCCTGCTGATACTCCAATACTGAGCCACTGCTGCCGTATGTGTCCCTATTACTGCCCCTGATACCCCAATACTAAGCCGCTGCTGCCGTATGTGACCCTATTACTGCACCTGATACTCCAATACTAAGCCGCTGCTGCCGTATGTGTCCCTATTACTGCACCTGCTGTGTAAATTCTAAAGTACCCCTCTATAATATAGTAATGCCGGGTGCAAGTGCCCTAGAAAACAGTGCCCATATTTTGCCCCCTAGAAAGTAATATTGCCCTATGTGCCCCTTTGATAGTCACAGTAACCCGAGTTCCCCTATAACAATAAATGCCCACTTTACATTTAATAATGTCCCGAGTCTCCCCCTGTACAGCTCCTCTCCTCCTTTTTAACACATCCAATTGTGGAACTTATTTTTCTTATTTACTTTTCCATCAATAAACCTATTTGTGGGCTTGTTTTTGTGCATTGACAGCTAACATTTTGGTACTGCTGTGGAGTATATGAAACTTGTTGATAATTTTTTAGTGCATTTTTTTAGGGAAATACAGTGACCGAAAAACGACAATTCTCACATTTCCTTTTTTTTTCCTTTTTTTTAGAGTTCACGATATGGGATAATTATATTTATATCCTATTAGTTCAGGCAATTATGCATGCAGCAATATCATATATAATATTTTATTATTATATTTTTCTTTTATAATATAAAATTCCTTAAGTAATTATGTTTAGGGAAAATAAGGTATGATTTGAACTTTTCCATTTTATAAAATATGTTTACATTCTTTTTCCCTTTTTAATTAGTCATCTTAGGGGATCTGAACCTGCAATCTCTTGATCGCCATTGCAATACACTGTAATCCCATAATATCGCAGTATATTGTAAAATAGATGCTCTCCTATTAAGCCTAGCCATGGGCAGAGTTTCCTTTGATTAAAACCATGGCAGACATGGAGGTCTTCATTAGGCCGCCATCTGCCATGACAACGATTGGAACCCTGTAAGTGTGGTTGGCCATCAGGAGGTGAAGAATTGTAAATGTTAAACGCATGTGATCAGAGAAAGTTCTTATTGTATCAGTACAGTTGGGCGCCAACAAGGTATGTACCTGTAACTAGTGTTGAGCATTCCGATACCGCAAGTATCGGGTATCGGCCGATATTTGCGGTATCGGAATTCCGATACGGAGTTCCGGTATTTTTGCGATATCGGGAATCGGGATCGGGATGCATATTCATGTGTAAAATAAAGAATAAAAATAAAAAATAGGGATATACTCACCCTCGGACGCGCCCTGGTTGTAACCGCTGCAACCGGCAGCCTCCGTTCCTAAGAATGAGCGAGTGAAGGACCTGCGATGACGTCGCGGTCTTGTGATTGGTCGCGTAACCGCTCACGTGACCGCTCACGTGACCGCGACGTCATCGAAGGTCCTTCACTCGCTCATTCTTAGGAACGGAGGCTGCCGGTTGCAGCGGTTACAACCAGGGCGCGTCCGAGGGTGAGTATATCCCTATTTTTTTTTTTTATTCTTTATTTTACACATGAATATGGATCCCAGGGCCTGAAGGAGTTTCCTCTCCTTCAGACCCTGGGAACCATCCAGGATCACTTCCGATATTTGTGTCCCATTGACTTGTATTGGTATCGGATATCGGTATCGGCGATATCCGATATTTTTCGGATATCGGCCGATACAATCCGATACCGATACTTTCAAATATCGGAAGGTATCGCTCAACACTACCTGTAACCAAAAATAGGTATATACCTTTGCGCTAGTATGTCTGTCCCAGGAACACGTAGGACCCACAGCTAGTGTGCTAACTTGCAAAAAACTTTATGTACAGTGGGGCAAAAAAGTATTTAGTCATTCAGCAATAGTGCAAGTTCCACCACTTAAAAAGATGAGAGGCGTCTGTAATTTACATCATAGGTAGACCTCAACTATGGGAGACAAACTGAGAAATAAAAATCCAGAAAATCACATTGTCTGTTTTTTTTATCATTTTATTTGCATACTATGGTGGAAAATAAGTATTTGGTCAGAAACAAACAATCAAGGTTTCTGGCTCTCACAGACCTGTAACTTCTTCTTTAAGAGTCTCCTCTTTCCTCCACTCATTACCTGTAGTAATGGCACCTGTTTAAACTTGTTATCAGTATAAAAAGACACCTGTGCACACCCTCAAACAGTCTGACTCCAAACTCCACTATGGTGAAGACCAAAGAGCTGTCAAAGGACACCAGAAACAAAATTGCAGCCCTGCACCAGGCTGGGAAGACTGAATCTGCAATAGCCAACCAGCTTGGAGTGAAGAAATCAACAGTGGGAGCAATAATTAGAAAATGGAAGACATTCAAGACCACTGATAATCTCCCTCGATCTGGGGCTCCACGCAAAATCCCACCCCGTGGGGTCAGAATGATCACAAGAACGGTGAGCAAAAATCCCAGGACCACGCAGGGGGACCTAGTGAATGAACTGCAGAGAGCTGGGACCAATGTAACAAGGCCTACCATAAGTAACACACTACGCCACCATGGACTCAGATCCTGCAGTGCCAGACGTGTCCCACTGCTTAAGCCAGTACATGTCCGGGCCCGTCTGAAGTTTGCTAGAGAGCATTTGGATGATCCAGAGGAGTTTTGGGAGAATGTCCTATGGTCTGATGAAACCAAACTGGAACTGTTTGGTAGAAACACAACTTGTCGTGTTTGGAGGAAAAAGAATACTGAGTTGCATCCATCAAACACCATACCTACTGTAAAGCATGGTGGTGGAAACATCATGCTTTGGGGCTGTTTCTCTGCAAAGGGGCCAGGACGACTGATCCGGGTACATGAAAGGATGAATGGGGCCATGTATCGTGAGATTTTGAGTGCAAACCTCCTTCCATCAGCAAGGGCATTGAAGATGAAACGTGGCTGGGTCTTTCAACATGACAATGATCCAAAGCACACCGCCAGGGCAACGAAGGAGTGGCTTCGTAAGAAGCATTTCAAGGTTCTGGAGTGGCCTAGCCAGTCTCCAGATCTCAACCCTATAGAAAACCTTTGGAGGGAGTTGAAAGTCCGTGTTGCCAAGCGAAAAGCCAAAAACATCACTGCTCTAGAGGAGATCTGCATGGAGGAATGGGCCAACATACCAACAACAGTGTGTGGCAACCTTGTGAAGACTTACAGAAAACGTTTGACCTCTGTCATTGCCAACAAAGGATATATTACAAAGTATTGAGATGAAATTTTGTTTCTGACCAAATACTTATTTTCCACCATAATATGCAAATAAAATGATAAAAAAACAGACAATGTGATTTTCTGGATTTTTATTTCTCAGTTTGTCTCCCATAGTTGAGGTCTACCTATGATGTAAATTACAGACGCCTCTCATCTTTTTAAGTGGTGGAACTTGCACTATTGCTGAATGACTAAATACTTTTTTGCCCCACTGTATACATCAACAGCACAATAGGTATTTACTGTATGTAAATGAACACCAATAAAAACATAATAAAAAAGGAGGGCTAGAGGAGCTATGAGGGAGATATATCGTAGCTGAGGGACTAGAGTATAATCCCTCAACAGCTTTTAAAAAAGGGCCTTCTATGCCATATGTCCCAAGGGCTTTACGCATAAAAGGCCAACTGAGGCGATCAAACGGCTTCTCGGTGTCCAAACTCAGGAGGAGTTTAGATTCTCTAGATTTTTTGACTATTGCTATGAGATCAATTGCCCTTCTGGTGCTGTTACTGCCTTGTCTAAAAAGGAGAAATCCCACTTGGTCTTTGTAAATCATATAAGGTAACCAATGATAGCAAACTAAATTTTAACATTTTCTTTTGCACAAATATGTTCTTATACTATGTATAACAATAAACACAATATTGTACTTGCAGAAAAATGCTCTAAAATCTAATAGAAACAATTTAATTCCAATTATGGAACCCTATAGGTTCCCTGGGGCTTTTTGGAGAAGACAAATTTAAATGCCTTGCTGTTTGTGCAACATTCAAACATTTTGAGGTGAAATTTTAAATATTTATTTGAAGTTCTGAACACCTTAAACTGGGTGATAGGTTAAACATATCTAGATTATACAAGGTCTACCTTTACAGATGCGCAATTCAATTTGCACTGCCCTGGCCACAGTCCGCTCCTCTGTAGCAGTGTTTCTTCACTTCTGCAGATGGCATCCTAGGCCCTCCAAATACTGACTCCAAGGGACCATTAGCTTGTCAGTATTTTAGGAATGAGGACTGGTTAAGTGAGGGATGGATCTTCCCATAAAACCATGTATTGGAAAATGTGGCTATATGGACATTAGATACTGCCATGCTAATTAAGTGGATTGACTTTGCCCTGTGACCTGGGGACGCTGTGTAACCCAATAGAAACCATAAAAATAGGATCTATAATAAATAGGGTAATTAAGCAAAAAGACAGTGGCCATGCAATGAGAATTTCTAATTACTACTCCGAAGGAGTTCTCACCACATAAGTCTTGCAGGTTCTTGATTATAAGCCTAAAGTATTCACAGTGCAGTTTGTACATATAAGATTTATGTCATTGAGGTTCCATGACTGGCATATAAATGAGTCAATAATGAGTCACATCGTCATTAAAACTGAACTTCTTAATGCCTGGAATATAGTAATGAGGTACAATAATCTTTTACAGCCCTGAAAACTGAGACATTTTCATTCAGGTCAGTGATGAAGTCACCGTTAGCTGTCCAATAACCTGTCTCACCTTCATTTTCTCTTGGCATCAGGCATTCGCAGAGATGTATGTTTTGTCATGGCCTTAACTGTAAATGGTTAAAGATCAGCAATTAGAATTATAAGAGCCTTAGTTATAGTCCTTCTGACTATAAGAAAAGGGTGGGGGTAAAGGTCACTTAAGACATAAGTTATAGCTTTGTTAGCAAGAAATACCAAAGGCTGACAACAAATATTTCACATATGTGACAATCATAATGTAAGCATTTTAGGAATGCTCTGTACCTATGACTTTCTTATAATGGTAAAGATGTCTAGCTCAAAGCTAGGGTTTCCCCTAGCATGGCATAACAGAAACTATATGCTGCTCAGTATACTTACTCAATTATTCTTACAGTGGTTTTACACTTTTCTGCCCTTATTCATAAAATCAATTTGAAAAGAATTCTGGCATAAATTTATTTTGGTGTTTTCATGCCAGTTTCTCCCAGCTGTTCCAGAATGATGGAGCAAGGTGCATGACGCCACGGATCGTTTAATTCATAATGACCTGGGGCTTATTTTGTAAAGTGACCTGAAAGTGCAGTTACACTTTAAGACTTCCATGTTATAAAAGCATTTCAAGAGAGGGCTATGATCATAATTAAAACTGTTTCATTAAAATTTCTCCACTTATTGTTAGTTACCCCCTTCACAACCTTTGATGTATATTTACGTCAAAGGTCGTGTCCCTGCCTTTGACGAAGGCTCACACGCTGAGCCCACATCTTTCCCTCAACATCATGGCTCATTTAATTGTGTGCTCCGCCCGTGGCTGTTAACCAGTTAAATCCCACTTTCAATCACAGACAGGGAAATTTAAAAAGCACCTTCAGGAGGTGCGTCATACATCCCGCCTATTGGGTTGTGATTGTGGGACACTGATGGGTTGTCATGACAGCTGGATGTCTGAAGAAGACCCCCATGCCTTTCATTATGAAACTCCTGTGACCGCTTCCTTGTGACCTGTGTTTAGGAGATAGTCATTTCTGCTGTAAATTGCAGGGCTGAAACACTGCTACGTATAACACGGGTGATCGGATAATTGCATCTTCAAGTCTCCTAAGGGGAATATTGATGTCAGCAAAAAGTGAGAAAATTAACCCCTTCACCCCCGAAGCTTTTTCCGTTTTCGTTTTTCGCTCCCCTCCTTCCCAGAACCAAAACTTTTTTATTTTTCCGTCAATATGGTCATGTGAGGGCTTATTTTTTTGCGGGACGAGATGTACTTTTGAAAGATACCATTGGTTTTGCCTTGCCGTGTAACAGAAAACAGGAAAAAAATTCCAAGTGTGATGAAATTGCAAAAAAAGTGCAATCTCACACTTGTGTTTTGTTTGGCCTTTTTGCTAGGTTCACCAAATGCTAAAACTAACCTTCCATTATGATTCTCCGGGTCATTATGAGTTCATAGACACCTAACATGTCTAGGTTATTTTTTACCTAAGTGGTGAAAAAACATTCCAAAGTTTGCTAAAAAATAAAAATAAAAATTGTGCGATTTTCCGATACCCATAGCGTGTCCAATTTTCGTGATCTGGGGTCAGGTGAGGGCTTATTTTTTGCGTGCCAAGCTGACGTTTTTAATACCATTTTGGTGTAGATACGTTCTTTTGATCGCCCGTTATTGCATTTTAATGCAATGTCGCGGCGACCAAAAAATTTAATTTTGGCGTTTTGATTTTTTTTCTCGCTACGCCATTTAGCGGTCAGGTTAATCCTTTGTTTTTATTGATAGATCGGGCGATTCTGAACGCGGCGATACCAAATATGTGTATGTTTCATTTTTTTTTAATTGTTTTATTTTGATTGGGGCAAAAGGGGGGTGATTTGAACTTTTTATATATTTTTTATTTTATTTATATTTTTAAACACTTTTTTTAAAATTTTGGCATGCTTCAATAGCCTCCATAGGAGGCTAGAAGCATGCACAACTCGATCTCCTCTGCTACATAGAGGTGAAGTGCAGATCAGCTCTATGTAGCAGAAATGCAGGTGTACTTTGAACGCCGACCACAGGGTGGCGCTCAAAGCAATCGGCCATCAACAACCATAGAGGTCTCAAGGAGACCTCTGGTTGTTATGGCAATGCACCGCTGACCCCCGATCATGTGACGGGGGTCAGCGTTGCGAGCACTTCCGGCCGGGAGCGCTAGTTAAATGCCGCTGTCAGTGCTTGACTGCGGCATTTAACTAGTTAGGCCGGCCTCACACTAGCGAGTTTTACGGACGTATGAGCGCATAAACTACGTCCGTAAAATTCGCATTACACACGGCCCAATGAATCTCTATGGCCCAGCTCATATCTGCCGTATATTACGCATCCGTAATATACGGTCTTGTACGGCCGTAGAAAATCGCAGCATGCTGCGTTTGTGACCGTATTGTGCAAAAAAATCGCCAATGAAAGTCTATGGGGGCGAGAAAAATACGGATTCCACACGGACCAGCAGTGTGACTTGCGAGAAATACGCAGCGGTGTTAGTGAAATGCCGGTAATTCAATTGCCGGCTTTTCATTTCTCCTTCACAAACCCGACAGGATATGAGACATGGTTTACATACAGTAAACCATCTCATATCCCTTTTTTTTTTGCATACTCCACACTACTAATGTTAGTAGTGTGTATGTGCAAAATTTGGGTGCTGTAGCTGCTAAAATAAAGGGTTAAATGGCGGAAAAAATTGGCGTGGGCTCCCGCGCAATTTTCTCCGCCAGAGTGGTAAAGCCAGTGACTGAGGGCAGATATTAATAGCCAGGAGAGGGTCCATGGTTATTGCCCCCCCTGGCTACAAACATCTGCCCAAAGCCACCCCAGAAAAGGCACATCTGGAAGATGTGCCTATTCTGGCACTTGGCCACTCTCTTCCCACTCCCGTGTAGCGGTGGGATATGGGGTAATGAAGGGTTAATGTCACCTTGCTATTGTAAGGTGACATTAAGCCAGATTAATAATGGAGAGGCGTCAATTATGTCACCTATCCATTATTAATCCAAATGTATGAAAGGGTTAAAAAAACACACACATTATTAAAAAGTATTTTAATGAAATAAACACAGGCTGTTTTAATATTTTATTGCTCTCTCAATCCACCTGAAGACCCTCGCTCTGCAAAATAATAAACCAACAATATACATACCTTCTGATGATCTGTCACGTCCCACGAAGTAAATCCATCTGAAGGGGTTAAATCATTTTACAGGCAGGAGCTGTGCTAAAGCACTCGCTCGTGCCTGTAAACCCCGGGTACTGAAAGGAAAGCTGGGTGATCTGTACTTGCATTGAGTCGCAGTGAGGCGCCCTCTGCTGGATGTCCTCATGAACTGGAGCCTTGGAAAAGTTCCCACGCTCGAGTTCAGATGAGTTCATCCAGCAGAGGGCGCCTCACCGCGACTCAATGTAAGTACAGATCACCCAGCTTTCCTTTCAGTACCCAGGGTTTACAGGCACGAGCGAGTGCTTTAGCACAGCTCCTGCCTGTAAAATGATTTAACCCCTTCAGATGGATTTACTTCGTGGGACGTGACAGATCATCAGAAGGTATGTATATTGTTGGTTTATTATTTTGCAGAGCGAGAGTCTTCAGGTGGATTGAGAGAGCAATAAAATATTAAAACAACCTGTGTGCTTATTTCATCAAAATACTTTTTAATAATGTGTGTGTTTTTTTTTAACCCTTTCATACATTTGGATTAATAATGGATAGGTGACATAATTGACACCTCTCCATTATTAATCTGTCTTAATGTCACCTTACAATAGCAAGGTGACATTAACCCTTTATTGCCCCATATCCCACCGCTACACAGGAGTGGGAAGAGAGTGGCCAAGTGCCAGAATAGGCACATCTTCCAGATGTGCCTTTTCTGGGGTGGCTGGGGGCAGATGTTTGTAGCCAGGGAGGGGCGGCAATAACCCTGGACCCTCTCCTGGCTATTAACCCCTTCACCCCCAAGGGTGGTTTGCACGTTAATGACCGGGCCAATTTTTACAATTCTGACCACTGTCCCTTTATGAGGTTATAACTCTGGAACGCTTCAACGGATCTTGGTGATTCTGACATTGTTTTCTCGTGACATATTGTACTTCATGATAGTGGTAAAATTTATCCGATATAAGTTGCGTTTATTTGTGAAAAAAATGAATATTTGGCGAAAATTTTGAAAATTTCGCAATTTTCCAACTTTTAATTTTTATGCCCTTAAATCACAGACATATGTCACGCAAAATACTTCATAAGTAACATTTCCCACATGTCTACTTTACATCAGCACAATTTTGGAACCAAAATTTTTTTTTGTGACGGAGTTATAAGGGTTAAAAGTTGACCAGCAATTTCTCATTTTTACAACACCATTTTTTTTTAGGGACCACATCTCATTTGAAGTCATTTTGAGGGGTCTATATGATAGAAAATACCCAAGTGTGACACCATTCTAAAAACTGCACCCCTCAAGGTACTCAAAACCACTTTCAAAAAGTTTATTAACCCTTCAGGTGTTTCACAGGAATTTTTGGAATGTTTAAATAAAAATGAACATTTAACTTTTTTTCACACAAAATTTATTTCAGATCCAATTTGTTTTATTTTACCAAGGGTAACAGGAGAAAATAGACCCCAAAATTTGTTATACAATTTGTCCTGAGTATGCTGATACCCCATATGTGGGGGTAATCCACTGTTTGGGCGCATGGCAGAGCTCGGAAGGAAAGGAGCGCCATTTGACTTTTCAATGCAAAATTGACTGGAATTGAGATGGGACGCCATGTTGCATTTGGAGAGCCCCTGATGTGCCTAAACATTGAAACCCCCCACAAGTGACACCATTTTGGAAAGTAGACCCCCTAAGGAACTTATCTAGATGTGTGGTGAGCACTTTGACCCAACAAGTGCTTCACAGAAGTTTATAATGCAGAGCGGTAAAAATAAAAAATCATATTTTTTCACAAAAATGATCTTTTCGCCCCCATTTTTTTATTTTCCCAAGGGTAAGAGAAGAAATTGGACCCCAAAAATTGTTGTGCAATTTGTCCTGAGTACGCTGATACCCCATATGTGGGTGTAAACCATTGTTTGGGCGCAGGGCAGAGCTCGGAAGGGAAGGAGCGCCATTTTACTTTTCAATGCAAAATTGACTGGAATTGAGATGGGACGCCATGTTGCATTTGGAGAGCCCCTGATGTGCCTAAACATTGAAACCCCCCACAAGTGACACCATTTTGGAAAGTAGACCCCCTAAGGAACTTATCTAGATGTGTGGTGAGCACTTTGACCCAACAAGTGCTTCACAGAAGTTTATAATGCAGAGCCGTAAAAATAAAAAATCATATTTTTTCACAAAAATGATCTTTTCGCCCCCATTTTTTTATTTCCCCAAGGGTAAGAGAAGAAATTAGAGCACAAAAGTTGTTGTGCAATTTGTCCTGAGTACGACGATACCCCATATGTGGGGGTAAACCACTGTTTGGGCGCATAGCAGAGCTCGGAAGGGAAGGAGCGCTATTTTACTTTTCAATGCAAAATTGACTGGAATTAAGATGGGATGCCATGTTGCGTTTGCAGAGCCCCTGATGTGCCTAAACATTAAAAACCCCCACAAGTGACACCATTTTGGAAAGTAGACCCCCTAAGGAACTTATCTAGATGTGTTTTGAGAGCTTTGAACCCCCAAGTGTTTCACTACAGTTTATAACGCAGAGCCGTGAAAATAAATTCTTTTTTTTTTTTCACAAAAATGATTTTTTAGCCCCCAGTTTTGTATTTTCACAAGGGTAACAGGATAAATTGGACCCCAAAATTTGTTGTCCAATTTGTCCTGAGTATGCTGATACCCGATATGTGGGGGGGAACCACTGTTTGGGCGCATGACAGAGCTCGGAAGGGAAGGAGCGCCATTTGGAATGCAGACTTAAATGGATTGGTCTGCAGGCGTCACGTTGCATTTGCAGAGCCCCTGATGTACCCAAACAGTACAAACCCCCCACAAGTGACCCCATATTGGAAACTAGACCCCCCAAGGAACTTATCTAGATGTGTTTTGAGAGCTTTGAACCCCCAAGTGTTTCACTACAGTTTATAACGCAGAGCCGTGAAAATAAATTCTTTTTTTTTTTTCACAAAAATGATTTTTTAGCCCCCAGTTTTGTATTTTCACAAGGGTAACAGGATAAATTGGACCCCAAAATTTGTTGTCCAATTTGTCCTGAGTATGCTGATACCCGATATGTGGGGGGGAACCACTGTTTGGGCGCATGACAGAGCTCGGAAGGGAAGGAGCGCCATTTGGAATGCAGACTTAAATGGATTGGTCTGCAGGCGTCACGTTGCATTTGCAGAGCCCCTGATGTACCCAAACAGTACAAACCCCCCACAAGTGACCCCATATTGGAAACTAGACCCCCCAAGGAACTTATCTAGATGTGTTGTGAGAACTTTGAACCCCCAAGTGTTTCACTACAGTTTATAACGCAGAGCCGTGAAAATAAAAATTCTTTTTTTTTTCACAAAAATGATTTTTTTTAGCCCCCAGTTTTGTATTTTCACAAGGGTATCAGGATAAATTGGACCCAAAAAGTTGTTGTCTAATTTGTCCTGAGTATGCTGATACCCCATATGTGGGGGGGAACCACTGTTTGGGCGCATGACAGAGCTCGGAAGGGAAGGAGCGCCATTTGGAATGCAGACTTAAATGGATTGGTCTGCAGGCGTCACGTTGCATTTGCAGAGCCCCTGATGTACGCAAACAGTACAAACCCCCCACAAGTGACCCCATATCGGAAATTAGACCCCCCAAGGAACTTATCTAGATGTGTTGTGAGAACTTTGAACCCCCAAGTGTTTCACTACAGTTTACAACGCAGAGCCGTGAAAATAAAAAATCTTTTTTTTCCCACAAAACTTATTTTTTGGCCCCCAGTTTTGTATTTTCCCAAGGGTAGCAGGAGAAATTGGACCCCAAAAGATGATGTCCAATTTGTCCTGAGTACGCTGATACCCCATATGTTGGGGTAAACCCCTGTTTGGGCACACGGGAGAGCTCGGAAGGGAAGGAGCACTGTTTTCCTTTTTCAACGCAGAATTGGCTGGAATTCAGATCGGATGCCATATCCCGTTTGGAAAGCCCCTGATGTGCCCGAACAGTGGAAACCCCCCAATTATAACTGAAACCCTAATCCAAACACACCCCTTACCCTAATCCCAACAGTAACCCTAACCACTCCTCTAACCCAGACACACCCAACCCTATTCCCAACCGTAAATGTAATCCAAACCCTAACCCTATCTTTAGCCCCAACCCTAACTGTAGCCCCAACCCTAGCCCCAACCCTAGCCCTAACCCTAGCAATAACCCTAGCCCTAACACTAGCCGTAACACTAGCCCTGACCCTAGCCCTAACTCTAGCCCCAACCCTAGCCCCAACCCTAGCCCCAACCCTAGCCCCAACCCTAACCCCAGCCCTAACCCTAGCCCTAACCCTAGCCCTAACCCTAGCAATAACCCTAGCCCTAACTCTAGCCCTAACCCTAACCCTAATGGGAAAATGGAAATAAATACATTTTTTAATTTTTTTATTTTTCCCTAACTAAGGGGGTGATGAAGGGGGGTTTGATTTACTTTTATAGCGGGTTATTTAGCAGATTTTTATGATTGGCAGCCGTCACACACTGAAAGACGCTTTTCATTGCAAAAAATATTTTTTGCGTTACCACATTTTGAGAGCTGTAATTTTTCCATATTTGAGTCCACAGAGTCATGTGAGATCTTGTTTTTTGCGGGATGCGTTGACGTTTTTATTGGTAACATTTTCGGACACGTGACATTTTTTGATCGCTTTTTATTCCGATTTTTGTGAGGCAGAGTGATCAAAAACCAGCTATTCATGAATTTCTTTTTGGGGAGGCGTTTATACCGTTCCACGTTTGGTAAAATTGATAAAGCAGTTTTTTTCTTCGGGTCAGTACGATTACAGCGATATCTCATTTATATCATTTTTTTTATGTTTTGGCGCTTTTATACGATAAAAACTATTTTATAGAAAAAATAATTATTTTGGTATCGCTTTATTCTCAGGACTATAACTTTTTTATTTTTTTGCTGATGATGCTGTATGGCGGCTCTATTTTTGCGGGACAAGATGACGTTTTCAGCGGTACCATGGTTATTTATATCAGTCTTTTTGATTGCGTGTTATTCCACTTTTTGTTCGGCGGTATGATAATAAAGCGTTGTTTTTTGCCTCGTTTTTTTTTTTTTTTCTTACGGTGTTTACTGAAGGGGTTAACTAGTGGGCCAGTTTTATAGGTCGGGTCGTTACGGACGCGGCGATACTAAATATGTGTACTTTTATTGTTTTTTTTATTTTATTTAGATAAAGAAATGTATTTATGGGAATAATATTTTTATTTTTTTGTCATTATTTTGGAATATTTTTTTTTAATTTTTTTTACACATTTGGAAAAATTTTTTTTTACTTTTTTACTTTGCCCCAGGGGGGGACAATACAGATCAGTGATCTGCCAGTTTGCATAGCACTCTGACAGATCACCGATCTGCGAGAAGTGCAGGCTGCTTCACAGTGCCTGCTCTGAGCAGGCTTCTGTGAAGCCACCTCCCTCCCTGCAGGACCCGGATCCGCGGCCATCTTGGATCCGGGTCTGGAGCAGGCAGGGAGGGAGGTAAGACCCTCGCAGCAACGCGATCACATCGCGTTGCTGCGGGGGGCTCAGGGAAGCCCGCAGGGAGCCCCCTCCCTGCGCGATGCTTCCCTGCACCGCCGGCACATCGCGATCATGTTTGATCGCGGTGTGCCGGGGGTTAATGTGCCGGGAGCGGTCCGTGACCGCTCCTGGCACATAGTGCCGGATGTCAGCTGCGATATGCAGCTGACACCCGGCCGCGATCGGCCGCGCTCCCCCCGTGAGCGCGGCCGATCGCGTATGACGTACTATTCCGTCCTTGGGAAGTAGGGCCCACCCCACATGGACGGAATAGTACGTCTAATGACAGAAAGGGGTTAATATCTGCCCTCAGTCACTGGCTTTAACACTCTGGCGGAGAAAATTGCGCGGGAGCCCACGCCAATTTTTTCCGCCATTTAACCCTTTATTTTAGCAGCTACAGCACCCAAATTTTGCACATACACACTACAAACATTAGTAGTGTGGAATATGCAAAAAAAAAAAAGGGATATGAGATGGTTTACTGTATGTAAACTATGTCTCATATCCTGTCGGGTTTGGGAAGGAGAAATGAGAAGCCAGCAATTGAATTACCGGCTTTTCACATATATCGCGCTGAATTAAATATAAATACAGAATATATATATGTGTTTTAATGATATATATATATATATATATATATATATATATATATATATATATATATATATATATATATATATATATATACTGTATATATATATATATATATATATATATATATATATATATATACTGTATATATTTTTTAACAAACATTTGAGCACATAAATCCATTAGATGTCGGTTTTGCAAGCCTGCGAGAAAATATCGCAGTACGGATGCCATACGGATTACATACGGAGGATGCCATGCGCAAAATACGCTGACACACCCTGCCTACGGATGACATACGGACCACTATTTTGGGGACTTTTCTGCGTATTACGGCCGTAAAAAACGGACCGTATTTACATACGCTGAGTGTGAGGCCGGCCTTAATGGGCGCGGGCGGATCGCGATTCCGCTCGCGCTCATTGCGCGCACATGTCAGCTGTACAAAACAGCTGACATGTCGCGGCATTGAGGTGGGCTCACCGCCAGAGCCCACCTCAAAGCAGGGGATCTGCCAGCTGATGTACTATCCCGTCAGCTGCCAGAAAGGGGTTAAAAGAATAATATGAAAAAAGTTAAAATCACCCTCTTTTTGTTCCATTAAAAATAAAACCGTTAAAAATAAAAAATACACATATTTGGTGTTGCTGCTTTCAGAAATGTCAGATCTATCAAAATATAAAACAAATTAATCAGATCAGAAAACTGTGTATCGTAAAACAAAAATCAAAATGTCTAAATTAATTTTTTTTTAGCAACTGCAACATTGCAATAAAATGCAATAAGAAGCGATTAAAACATTGTATCTACCCCAAAATGGTATGAATAAAGCCGTCAGCTCAGGGCACAAAAATACTCAATCACCCAGCCCCAGATCAACACAAAATGAAAATGGTCTTGAAAAAAGGCGACATAAGCAAAAACATTTTTTTTTTCAAATTTCTGAATTTTTTTTTCATTAGTTAAATAAAAAAAAAACTGCATATTTGTAGTGCATACTCATACTGACCTGGAGAATCATATTGCCACATCAGTTTTTCCATATAATGAACATGGTAAATAAAAAAAACAAAAAAAACATTGTGGAATTGCACTTTTTTTTGTAATTTCATGCACTTGGAATGTACCGTATTCCCCCTTTCCAGTACGCTATATGGTAAAATCAATGCTGTCATTAAGAAGTACAACTCAGCTCCTGGAATAAGGTGGGGGAAAAAACTAAATTGGAAAATCGCAAGATCATGAAGGGTTTAAGCATATTATGTGTAACACAGTACCAGATAATGTTGCCTGCAGTCATCTGTAGTGCCATGACCCTGGTATTGTCGAAGTCTTCCGGGAAAGAGGGAGATACATCCCCCTGACACTCTTACAGTCCCTTACCTTTTTTCCCCCAGCGCGACCACCCGAACCCATTCTCCCAATTAAGACAGAGACAAAGTTTTCTTTGGAATTGTGAAGGCCACAGCAGCCTGTTTATTAAACAAAATAACAGTTAACAATTAATGTAAAAGCATACATTTCAAAACTAGGGGAAGTCCTTGGAGCCCAAAAGAATCTGGTGATTTTTAAACCATACCGCGAACATAACTCAGACCATATTTTACTCCCAGCCGTTGTAAGCCTGGCTCGGGAGCACCAAAAACCCCACAAGAGGGTTCACTGTTCGCGGTAAAAACGTGAGATCCGACAACCCCTGCCGGAACTCCCCACCACCAATCACCAGATCCGAAACATAATAAACTTCAAAAACAGAGGAGCCATATACCTATGGACCCCCCAAACCAATTTCAACCAACTCCAAGGACTCCCCCCAACCGCCCCGGCCGCAATGACCCGAAAAGGACCCTATGAATACTATAACTACCCGCTCACCGCGAGTAATGTAACCCCACAGAACCACAAACTAAAAACAGGGCGGGAGGGAGGGATGCTTTCAGTGCTGGTGAGCGGGAACTGACCGGCCCCCGCCCCCTGACACTTCCCTAACCCTCTCTTCACCTAGCCCCCCGCCCCCTAATCTGTTAACCCTTTGGCCCCCCGCCCCCTCCTCTCCAACCCATTGTCATGCTGGCCTCCGCTTAGCCTTGGGGGGGGGGAGGGGGCGGCTCGCTCCGGCCTGTCCTTGACCCTGGTATTGTCGAAGTCTTCCGGGAAAGAGGGAGATACATCCCCCTGACACTCTTACAGTCCCTTACCTTTTTTCCCCCAGCGCGACCACCCGAACCCATTCTCCCAATTAAGACAGAGACAAAGTTTTCTTTGGAATTGTGAAGGCCACAGCAGCCTGTTTATTAAACAAAATAACAGTTAACAATTAATGTAAAAGCATACATTTCAAAACTAGGGGAAGTCCTTGGAGCCCAAAAGAATCTGGTGATTTTTAAACCATACCGCGAACATAACTCAGACCATATTTTACTCCCAGCCGTTGTAAGCCTGGCTCGGGAGCACCAAAAACCCCACAAGAGGGTTCACTGTTCGCGGTAAAAACGTGAGATCCGACAACCCCTGCCGGAACTCCCCACCACCAATCACCAGATCCGAAACATAATAAACTTCAAAAACAGAGGAGCCATATACCTATGGACCCCCCAAACCAATTTCAACCAACTCCAAGGACTCCCCCCAACCGCCACAACGAAAGGCCTTTGAATACCTTAAAGGCCCGAGACCCCACCCGACCGAAGAGCTATGGCCTTCTCGATGCCCTCCTGCAACCCGAGAGCCCAAAAATCAATTCCAACAGAATTCAAATGAACGCCGTCCGCTAACCAATACTCCCCCCGACCTGATTCTAGTTCAAAATGTCTGACCGCCGCGCCCCCATTCCTAACCACAAAGGCAGACACCGCCCTGTTCACCTTTATGCGGGCTTTATCAATTTTTTGCAAAGACCGCATGTGCTTCCACCGTTTACGCGGCACAATTTCGGACCAGACAATAGTCAAACCCGAGTACAAAACCCACAGACGCAAACAGTCCTGTTTTATGTCTCTAATCAACTCCCGAAAAGGTCGGACCCCGAGATCGTTACCCCCCACGTGCAGTACCAAAACATCAGGGGCTCTGTCCAGTCTCGCACTGTTCTGGATCTCCCGCAACACGCGATTCCAGGCCATACCCCGAAAACCGAGCCACCGGATGACTGCAACACTCCGATCAAAGCCCAGTTGCCTGCCCTCCGTCCGAACGTCGGCTCGCAGAGCTCCCCAGTGCACGTACGAGTGTCCAAGAATCCACACCAATAAACCTTGGTGACCTGGAAAACAAAATACAAACTTAACAACTATCACCTACTGCAGCAAAAAGGCTCCCTCAAGCCTTTAAAACCCCATCTACCACCCCTTGTGGCCGCACGTAACTCCTAAAGCGGTTGGAGCGCCACCTACCAATCCTACGAATGGCGGAATCCCCCAATCCCCCAATTGCAGCTTCAGTTGCAGCTCCTATCCGGAAGGAGTGAGGGGCGAAGCAAGCCCCGTCCAAACCCACCGAGGAAATTGCCTTTTTGAAAACCGCCGTGAACTGGTATCGAGACAAACAGGAACCGTCCTGGTGACATAACAAAACCCCATCCCGCCTAGGCCGCAGGCCCCAAAAGATGCTAAGGCAAGAGACAGGACACATAACGGACCCCGCAACTGAGCCCACCACAATCCTGCTGCCCCGCCCCTCCTGATCCGACTTTGACCGACGCAACCATAACTCCACCTGGCCCTCGGCCAACAATACGTCCCTGGCCAATAAACCCCCCGGCCCTTTTTTGTTTGGTGCCACCAACTCCCCTACTCTAAAGGCCCCAAAAAAGGCCAAAGAAAACGCCAGCCGAAATAAACAAAGCTCAAAAAACGAAGAACACAGCGAAGACAATGCTTCGCCCAATTTTTCCAAAACATTAAAAGACACCGGCCGCCTTGAATCTGCTCCTCTAGGCCGCCGCCTAAAACCTTTTACAGCCCTCTGCACCAAAAAGGACTTAGTGATATCTTCCTGACACCGCAATTTGCAACCAAAAGCCAGAGCCGCCATGACTCTTGACACTTTTGCAGGTGACCAACCCTCTAATGCCCCCCGGCTCAACCATGACAATAGGATCCCGATCTGATCCTGGTGGCTCCACCCACCAGATGCCGCTGCCAGCAAAACCTCCCACTCCCGCCAAATTGCCTGATAGGCCTCCCAGGTTCTGGGAGCCAACGACGCCTTAATCAATGCCTGAGCGTCCCGGACACCGCTAGCCAAAGTTCTGGAGGGCACTCCAAACCGACCATCTCCGCCTCCGGGGCCAATGACCGAAAACGATCGAACTGTAAACGAGAAAGAGAGTCAGCGATAGAGTTATGAACTCCAGGCACATGCGACGCTGTAACGTGCGCGTTCAAAGTCAAACACAACAGCACCAAATGCCGTAACACGCAAACCACTGGCGGCGATGATGCAGACAAACTATTAATCGCGCACACCACCCCCAGGTTATCGCAGCGAAAACGAACACGCCTGTTCCGAAAATTATCTTGCCACAAGTGCACAGATACCAAAATAGGAAAAATCTCCAGGAGAGCAATGTTACGAACTAGACCGGTAGAAATCCAACTCGCAGGCCACTTTGCCGCGCACCATTGCCCTTGAAAATAAGCTCCGAAACCCGAACCTCCGGCTGCGTCAGTGAATAACTCCAACGACTCGTTATCAATCACGCCCGACATAAACAACGACCTACCGTTATATGACTTCAGAAACTCACTCCACACTGCCAGATCCTCCTTATGCTCAGCTGATAACCGCACGAAATGGTGGGGAGCCTTAACTCCAGCCGTAGCGCTAGCCATTCTTCTAGAAAAAACTCGCCCCATTGGCATGACTCGACAAGCGAAATTAAGTTTCCCGAGCAACGATTGCAGGTCCCGCAACGGCAACTTACGCAGACGACCAATCCGCACCACATCTTCCCGCAGGCCCGTCAATTTGTCCTCAGGCAAACGAAACTCCCACCTCACGGTATCAATGACTATGCCTAAGAAACACAAGCACGTACACGGGCCTTCCGTCTTGCCCGGGGCCAACGGGACCCCGAACCGCAAAGCCACCCATTCAATCGCACTCAAAATCCTTGCACAGCAATCGGACCCCGCCGGGCCGATGCACAAAAAATCATCTAGGTAGTGTAGGACCGCGTCACAACCAGACACGTCCCGTACCACCCACTCCAAAAATGAACTAAACGCCTCGAACAGTGCACAAGACAGCGAACAACCCATAGGTAAACATCTGTCAACAAAAAATTTATCCTCCCAAAAACATCCAAGAAGTCTAACGCTAGACGGATGAACCGGCAACAACCGAAAAGCGGATTCTATGTCCGTCTTTGCAAGCAGGGCGCCCTTTCCGCATCTCTGCACCCAAACAACCGCTTCATCAAACGATGCGTAAACAACCGAGCACAACTCAGGATCAATGCCGTCATTCACCGACCTGCCCTTGGGATACGACAGGTGTTGAATAAGGCGAAATTTACCCGCTTCCCTCTTAGGGACCACCCCCAGAGGGGAAACAACTAAGTCCTCAAAAGGAGCGTGGTCAAAAGGGCCAGCCATGCGCCCTAAAGCCACCTCCTTACATAACTTCTCTGAAACCACCCCAGAGTTTAACAAGGCTGAACGCAAATTTTTCCTAACGACGGGAACCACAAACGGAGGTGCCGGAATAACAAAACCTTCCGTAAAACCGGACAATAACAGTGCCGCCTTATCCCTATCCGGGTACCTACTTAGATAAGGGACCATCCTTTCCACCCTCACCGGAGTCTCCCCCATGGGAATTACCTGAACCTGATTTTGCCTTGCCCTTCTTAAAGCATTTTGCGGCACCATGGGAGGAACCACTACAGTGGGAACACAAATGTTTAAATCTACAACTGCCTCCAAATTTGCACTGTCCCTCATTAAATTGCCAGCAGACGCCCAACTTCTGTCCGCCTGCCTGACCGGCGTTGCCTGAGGAGCTCCCTGCACTGGACTGAGATCCATGGCCGGACCCACCGGCCCCCCCTTGAAAGGGATGGCCGAACTTGTACTGCGCCATCACGCGCAACCAGAGACCAATATCTTTCTGGTCCCACCTAATGGCCGGCCGAACAGCTTTTCTCTGCCTAAACTGCTCATCGTACCTTAGCCACGCCTGACCGCCATACACCCTATGAGCCTCACCGATGGAGTCCATGTAGCAAAAAAGCCCGGAGCAATTCTCCGGAGCCTTCTCGCCAATAACACTGGCCAAAATGGCAAACGCCTGAAGCCAATTAGCAAAAGTCTGGGGAATCAAACGCCAACGCCGTTTTTCCTCCTCCTCCTTTTTTAAATCCTCCTTCTTCCCCTTGTCAATGTTAAATTTCTCTAGGGGGAGCAGTGAAAAAATTTCAACGTACTCGTCCCTGCTAATCTTCTCCCTGACCTCTTTTTTAAGATGCGCCCCCAACGGGCCCTCAAAACACACGTAAACTTCACCGTGCGCCCTATCATCCAAATGAACCCTACACTCCTTCTCCTTCTCAGTCTGCACAGAAACTGAAACTGGCTCCGCAACCTCAGCCTGCACTGCTGCTGCACTGACCGGACTCCGTGATACACCAGACCAAGCACCTAGGAAACCCTGCGAAGCCACATCACGATCCAATCTAGCTAGCAAGTTCTGCACATTAACCAAAAGCTCCCGAACCCCCGCCGTTTCACAGCTGCCTGCTACCCCCGCCGCAGCTACACCGCTAAGCGCTCCCTGACCCCCACTAAGCGCAGGCGCACTAGCATCAGAAGAACACATACGAGACACAGACGCATACTCACCGGGCTGCAAGGGATCTGTGGTCCCTCCAGCCGGAGTGCTGGTATCCGGACGTCCACGGACGGTCCAGTCCGCCACCGATCCGTCCAAAGGTGTGCCTTGTGGTTGTCCGTCAGACCCGCTGCTCCGGGACGCCGCTGGCCCGTGGGACCCCGGATTCGGACTCCACGCGAAAGGGGGAGACGCCGCCTGGACCGGCGAGGGCACATCCAGCTGACCGGCGCCAGCCACACTCCAGGCCGCCGCAGGAGGCTGTCCGCTCCAAAGCCCTGGAGCAGGGGGACCCCCTGCCGCTGTTGTAGGGGCCGACCCGGCGCCGTCCTGCCTCGGGCCGCCCGCCCCGGTTCCATCAACGGCTCCTCCAGGCCCCGCTTGCACCGCCAAGGCAGGCCGCGCGGCGGAACCGGCACCGCCGCGGCCTCCCGCTGCTCTAGGCCCCAAGCGCTGCCCGGCGCGTCTAGGCTCCGCCCCCACCGCACCACGAGGTGAGGGCCTTCCAACCGCCGCTGCGCCCCGCCTGGCAGTCGGATTCCTCCCAGGCCGGGGCCTGCTCGCAGCCGCTCTTACCGGCGCCCGGCCTGGAGGGTCCCGGGAGGGGCTCCTACGCCTGCGGGGGGCGCTAGGCCCAGGATCCGGCGATAGGCGCTCGGGGGGCCGTGTCCGCCGAGCCCGCCGATCAAGGTGGGGGACCGCCGGCGGGGATCCGCTGCCGCCGGCGCCGCCATCCAGCAAGTGGGCCACCTGTGCCTCCAGCCATCCAGGAGGCCGGGAGGCTGCAGCCGCCCTCAGGCTCAGCAGCACCGCATCCACACCCGACATGCTGCTGCTTTCAGTGCTGGTGAGCGGGAACTGACCGGCCCCCGCCCCCTGACACTTCCCTAACCCTCTCTTCACCTAGCCCCCCGCCCCCTAATCTGTTAACCCTTTGGCCCCCCGCCCCCTCCTCTCCAACCCATTGTCATGCTGGCCTCCGCTTAGCCTTGGGGGGGGGGGAGGGGGCGGCTCGCTCCGGCCTGTCCTTTTGTGGACATATAATTGATTCGCTATAAGTCTGACTCTTGAGTCCACTGGATGAGACCCTTGTTTATTTTTCTGCTGTAATATTTTTTGGGATTCCAGAATCTGTTGCATACTTCATGATTTCATACCAGTTTGGATTCTTCATTTTCTAGGAAAGGTGGAAATCTAGTGTTTATGTGAGGGAATATGCATCTGTTAATGTTAGTTTGTTGCAGTGGGCTCGTTTCAGAACTAGCATGTACTTCCATACATACTAAATTATGTATATTATATACAGTAGCTTTTGCAGTGTATTGTGTGTCAAATATTCTTTAACTGACTAATCTAATTGCTTTATGGGAAATACAATGCTTTTGGGAATATGGTTTCACTTGGCACATGTAAGCAAATATAAATCAAGTCAAAATCTGTTTTCTACCATATTCAAGGTTTAGTGTATAATGCCTGCTAGAAATGTACTCAAAAATACTGGAGTAACCTTATTTTAGAGTCATGTAAGGTCTCTTCCTTATTCTGAGACCTCATATGCTCTCAGGGTTTTGTTTGTTCAGAAGCATGTCTGTCATTCTTATTGCAGTGACTCTTAAGATAAATTTAGTTGCTGACTTAAAACTTAATGTGCACATGATCTTTGCCATCTTGCTGTAAAAGCAGATCCTTTCGTGACCACATACAGTACATGTTGCTGACATAATAGTTCTCAACCATCCCATCTTCTAAGGGTTATTCACCAGAAGGTTGTATGTCTCTTTCTAAAGATTATTTAGTCAGTAGCCAACCACCTGCAGAGTGAAAGCCATGATAGTTATGAACGCTAAAACCTATCCAGTAATGCAAATGCAGATTCCACCCTTACCAACAGCTAATTTGGCAATACATTTGTTAGAAATTGTACTTTTATAGGTTAAGATGCCCCAGTGTGTCAGTTTTGCTCTAACTTCTCCTCTTGTGCAGTTGCTAGCTATTGGTGTAAAAAAGAATCCACCAAATAATAACTTAAGATGCTGAACAAATGTGTCTACATGTTTAGATCAGTGATGGTGAAACACCCAACAATAAATTGATCATTCAGAAAAAATAAAATTGAAATTGTAGTGCAACCATATTATTATTACTATTTTACTCACTGAGGCCTCCTTCACTCATCCTGGTGATTCCTGGTGAGGTCCCTATCTGTGTGCCATTCTTATGTACATATGTGACATCTGTGTGACATCTGTGTATTCTTTTTCTGTCTGTGTTTCACATCCATGTGCTGTACATGTGACACATACAGGGCCGGCGTTAGGGGCAGGCAGACTAGGCAGCTGCCTAGGGCCCCTGCTGCCCTAGGGGCCCCCAGCCAGGGGCGGACATACTGCTGGTGCCACTGCTCTGGGGCCGAGAGGTGGAGGGTGGTCTCTGCAGGCAGGCCCCGTATCATGTAGCATCGGGCCCTTCTCACTTCCTCCTGTAATCATGCTAACACCCAGTGCCAGGGAGAGAGCGGTGCGCGGAGTGCAGGAGTTCAAAAGGGGGGCCTGTCATGCAGGGAGAGACGCTGGCCAATGAACGCTTTCCTCACCAGACTGAGGAGAGCACTCATTGGCTGCTGTCTCTCTATTCTCTTGCATGGCGCGTCCCAATGGAGACTGGTGAGTACTCACCTGCAGTCAGGGGCCCCGCCGCACAGCAGCACACAGGGAGTCAGGGACAGCAATGGAGGAAGAGCAGGATTTAAGTTTGTATACGTGCTCCCTCCACTGTTCTGTTCCCAGTAGGCTGCGGCATCTCCTCACTGTGAAGAGATGGGGGAGGAGGCTCACTGCACGGGACAGCCCGGCAGCACCAGGGGGCTGATATCAGTCTTGTCTGCTCTGTGCCCCATCCCCCACAGTGAGTTCTGCAACCCTCTCCAACTGAACTGACCTCCTCCAGGGCTCATCTGATCACCTGATATACAAGATTAGTATGTGTGTATGTATATGCTTGTAGATGTATGTATGTGCATCTGTGTATGCACAGTGTGTGTGTATCTATGTATATGCATGTACAGTATATCGATTAGATGGGTCATACAGCACAAAATTACACCGTGGCCAAGAGGGAACTAATGTCACCCTTCCATCAACAATGTCACCATAATCTTTATTTAGAATGAGATTACTCCCAAATAGATCCAACACAACAAAACAAAACATGTACAGTATATGTGTATGTCTGTGTATATCTGTGTATGTGCGATATATTTGTATGTATATATGGTATATATGTATGTTTATGTGCATGCATTGTATGTACAGTATATGTGTATACTATATGTGTATATAACTGTGTGTATGTACAGTATATGAGTATGTATATACGGTATATGTGTGTATGTATGGTATGTGTGTATATGTATGTACGGTACGAGTATGTGAATCTGTATGTTTGTGCGGTATATGTGTGTATGCATGTACGGTATATGTGTGTATCTATATGTACGGTATATGTGTATGTACAGTATATGTATGCATGTATGACAGTATGACATTATATGTATGTATATCTGTGTGTATGTATAGTATATGTGTGTGTTTGTGTATACGGTATATGTATGTATATCTCTGTATATATGTATGGTATATGTATGTGTATCTGTGTATATATGTACAGTAGGTGTGTGTATGTATGTGTATCTGTGTTTTTGTATAGTATATGTGTGCGTTTGTATATACGGTATATGTGTGTGTGTATGTTCAGTGTATGCATGTGTGTATGTACAGTATGTGTATGTATGACAGTATGTGTATCTGTGTGTATGTATGGTATATGTGTGTGTTTGCATGTACGGTATATGTATGCGTATTTGTGTGTATGTATGTACGGTATATGTATGTGTATCTGTGTATGCATGTACAGTATGTGTGTGTTTACATGTACAGTATATGTATGTGTATCTGTGTGTGTATGTACAGTATGTGTGTGTTTGCATGTACGGTATATGTATGTGTATCTATGTATGTACGGTGTAACGCATATATATATGTTTATTACAAACACACAGTATTATATTATTTTGGGGACTGCATTACATTCTATGGGGACTGCATTATATTCTATGGGGGGGTTGCGTTATACTATATGAAGTCAGAATTATATTCTATATGGGGACTGCATTATACTCTATGGAGGACTATGGGATTGTATTATACTCTATGGAGGACTGTGGGGGTGTATTATACTATATGTAGGACTATGGGGAGTCTATTATACTATATGGAGGACTAGAGGGAGTACATTATACTATATGGAAGACTATGGAAGTGTGTTATACTATATAGAGAACTAGGGGGAGTGCAAAATGCAAGATATTCATCAAGTGATTGGATTGATTATGCCGCAACAAAAATCATTGTTCTCAGCAGCACATTGCCCGGTGAAAACTGCAGATATGCTGCTAAGATGGTACTGTATGTGGACAGATTGATCTACTAGTGATTATTCTGTCCGCATCATTATTCCTCACCCGGTGTAAAGTGGCCGGAAACAAGCGGCGAATGACTTCAATATTGTTAATCACACTTGTTTAGTGGCCTGAAATCGGCACATGTAACTACAACCGAAATGTTTCTGTGTGATGGTGCAATTTCTTAGCATTTGGGACCCCATTTTAAATTTTTGCCTAGGGCCCCGCTTTGCCTAAAACCGGCCCTGGACACATACTGGCGCCTGGATAAAGCAGTACAGTGATCCCAGGCGCCGGCTGCTGAAGGCAGCTCTCATCATTGTCGCCTGGTCTCCCTGTGATCAGCGCAACCAGGCAATAATAATGGGAGTTTTATTTAGCAGCAGCTGCATGACTCCTGTGTAAAATAAAGAATTGACTGCAAAAACATAATCTTTCTATGCAATATCTGGTTTACAACCTGAACGGTGGCATAATGTGACCTTCCAGGCTGAAAACCTTGAGACAATGAGGTGCTGCGAGCACAGCTTCAGTGACGGGCGGTGACATAATAGAAGTTACCACCGGTCATTGAAGCTGTGTTCCCACAATTTACTGTGATCGGCCCAATGAACTGCGGTGACCTCAATGAGATCATCATAAGCACTCAGAATCTGCTTTTGTTACTTTCCTCACTGCCAGGAATATGCCCTTATGTTTCAATCTGTCGTGGTAAATCTTCCATCTTATAGCAGCTTATCTTCTCTCTATTGGCAAGCACGCATTTTACTGGCACGAATAAGCCTCTGAGCTCCCTCTGTAATCACTAATCTCTTACACATGTGGAAGACTACATAGACTGCAGTGCAGGCTGGATCATTTTGCATGCTCCTTTTTGGCACACCAATTGGCAAGTTTTATACTCCTCTTACTTGCTAGCGTAATATGTTGCAGATAATTCTTTTTTTTTTTTTTGCCCCTGGCTGCTCATCTGCATGAGTCTGTGCTCTATAGGCACAGAAGAATACAGCTCTCTGTACATACATATGGGATTTGGGTAACAATGCTAATGATTAGTGATGAGTTAATATACTCGGTACTCGAGATTTCCCGAGCACGCTCGAGTGTCCTCCGAGTATTTGTAAGTACTCGGAGATTTAGTTTTCAGCACCGCAGCTGAATGACTTACATCTGTTAGCCAGCATAAGTACATGTGGGGGTTGCCTGGTTGCTAGGGAATCCCCACATGTAATCAAGCTGGCCAACAGATGTAAATCATTCAGCTGCGGCGCTGAAAACTAAATCTCCAAGTACTTACAAATACTCGGAGGACACCCGAACGTGCTCGGGAAATCTCGAGTACCGAGTATATTCGCTCAGCACTACTAATGATAACTCCACCATCCTCATCATTCATCATCTCACACAGCAATCCAACACATTCATGGTTTCACAACTCATTAACACTACTCAGTAGCACCCTCACTGGGCATGTCACAACCAGGAGTTTTCTAACAAAATAGATTCATTCAAACATCACCAATCTCTTACATACTGGATTTCTAGCACATTGGTCGCATCATACATATACAGTTGGGTAAAATAGTGTTTGCCCCCTTCCTGATTTCCTATTATTTCACATGTTTGTCACACTTAAATATTTTAGACCACCAAAGAAATGTAAATGTTATACAAAGATAACACAAGTAAACACAAAATGCAATTTTTAAATGAAGATCTTTATTATTAAGTGGAAAAGAAATTCAAACCTACAGGGCCCTGTATGAAAAAGTGATTGCACCCCCACCCCTTAAAACATAAATTAACTGTGGTTTATCACATTTTTGGGAAGCTGACTTCAAATTCCCTAGCCACATCCAGGCATGATTACTGCCACACCTGTTCTCAATCAAGAAATCACTTAAATAGGACCTGCCTGGCGAATTGAAGTAGACCAAAATATTTTCAAAAGCTAGACACTTATGCCGCAATCCAACAAAATTCTGGAACAAATGAAAAACAAAGTAATTGAGATCTATCAGTCTGGAAAAGGTTATAAAGCCATTTCTAAACCAAACCATTTCTAAAGCCATTTATTTGGGAGTTGGCTTCTGGGAAGGAAAAAAAAGTTATTTCCTGTTTGCAGGTAGGGTACGTGCACACAGTCAGTAAAACGCGTACATCTGCAGCGTCCAACCTGCAGCTGCCAGATGTTGCAGAATACAGATTCCGCATTTCTTGGCAGAAAATGCAGGTCAGAATCTGTGCTTTTTTTTTTTTTGCTTTTTGTGTGCTTTTTTTTTAGCGGATTTGCTGCGGATTTTGTGCGGATTTCTTCCTTTTTTTACCCTTGCAGATTTCTATTATGGAATGGGTGCAGAAACGCAGCAGATCTGCAAAAAGAATTGACATGGGCTTTTTTTAATCTGCTGCGTTTTCCGTGCTGATTTTTTCGCACCATTAGAACAGCATTTTTTTTTTTGCCATTGATTTACATTGTACTGTAAATCACTTGCGGATCTGCAGCATTTCTGTGTGGTAAAAAAACGCTGAGGAAATCTGCAACGTGTGCAGATACCCTAAGACCACTGTTGCATTTCTAAAGAACAGTGATTTGATGTTCAAGTATGTCTCCTAATCTGATCCCAACTGAAACACCTCTGGGGAATTCAGAAGGGTAAAATTGAGCATCACTCTCCATCTAGCATCCAGGATTTAAAATAAGTCATTCTTGAAGAAAATGGAAAAAGACAGATGGTGCAATATGTTGCTAACTTGTTCATTCCATGTCTAAAAGACTTTCTGCTGTCCTTAAAAATCACAAAGGTCATGCAAAGTGATTCATGCAGTATTTGATGTGGGGTATATTCATATTTGAGTAAAACTAAATATTTTGTAATGAAAGTTATATTATTAACCTTACTTTCATGTTATGGTTTGAATAATGTTCTATGGAACACAGTCTTGTCAAAATTTTGGAAATCGGTCTTATGTTCAGTGAGATATTGATTACAATATTTATTTTCAAACGATGACTATATGTTTGCATCCACCTTATATTGACTTGAATTATTACATTACAAATTTCAGTTATGCTATTACATTTTTCATAATCACAAACAAGAATTAAATATGCTTACTACTAGTTTTTTAAAATTTATCCCGATGTAAACTTTCAAATATATACTAAAAGGACAGGTTCTTCCCAACAGAAATGTGTGGAAACTATGTATACACTAGATGTTTCCAGCCAGCTAACGCTCGGCATGCTCATTGCTATCTAATTAACGCTGCTGGTGATTAAAGTAAATAACGACAACATTCAATAGCGCTTACGCAGGTAGTAAATGAACTTAAAATGAAGTTAATAACAATAGTGTGGTGATGTGTTGGGGGCGGGATTATCTGTAGTAATGTGGGGGGTGGGATTATGTGTGTTAATGTGGTGGGGGGCGGGATTATGTGTGGTAATGTGGTGGGGGGCCTGGATTAGGTGTGGTGATGGCGTGGGGGGCGGGATTATGTGTGCTAATGTGGTGGGGGGCCTGGATTAGGTGTGGTGATGTGGTGGGGGGCGGGATTATGTGTGCTAATGTGGTGGGGGGGCGGGATTATGTGTGGTAATGTGGTGGGGGGCCTGGATTATGTGTGGTGATGTGGTGGGGGGCGGGATTATGTGTGCTAATGTGGTGGGGGGGCGGGATTATGTGTGGTAATGGGGTGGGGGTGCGGGATTATGTGTGGTACTGTGGTGGGGGGGCGGGATTATGTGTGGTAATAGGGTGGGGGTGCGGGATTATGTGTGGTGGGGGAGCGGGATTTTGTGTGGTAATGGTGGGGGCGGGATTATGTGTGGCGATGTGTTGGGGGTGCGGGATTGTGTGGTGATGTGTTGAAGGGGCGGTATTATTGTGTGGTAATGTGATGGGGGGCGGGATTTGAGGGGGCGGGATTGTGTGTGGTGATGTGGTGCGGATTGTGTGTGGTAATGTGGTGAGGGCGGGATTGTGTGTGGTAATGGGGTGGGGGCAGGATTATGTGTGGTGGTGGGGGGCGGAGCTACTGTGCAGGGGGCGGGATTAGCGAGTAATCACGATGCCTCTTATATATAGATCTTCTTGGTATGCATACACACATACACCTGTGAACCTGTGAACAGAACGTGTGGATCATGAGCCAGATGTCAAATTTAAGTAGACTTTTGCTTATGTGACACAACAGCTCTGAAGGTGCGGACAACGTTACCTTGCTTTAGGACAGCATGAAAAATAGACTCAGGTTAAATAGAGGTGCCAAACACATTGCCTTAAGCTGAAGCTTAGTTTATTCAGCAGCTGTTTACCTACAATAATTCTCATGTACTCTCAGGAGTTGTTCAGTCAGTCAGGAATGTCACTGTTTTAATCTCTGCAAGAGTTCATTCACTTCTAAATCTCTTCAGCGCTTACATTTGGCTGCCATTAGCAGAGCTACTTGTCTATAAGCAAATAATGAACTTTGCTGAATAGCGTATTTTGTTCTGAACATTTTTTTATTGTAGCTCCACTACACAAAAACTACATCTTATAGTAAATAAATGTATTGGTTCAAAGGGCATAACCTTTGCTGTGAATTCACAAAAGAGACTTTGTGTGTTTTAGGAACATGGCAAAAAGGTAAAGATGTTTACTTCTCTTCTAAAATTCTCAAACCTTAACCGCATTGTGCATCCACGCTGGTGTGAAAAAGTGTTTGCACCCTTCCTGATTTCCTATTCTTTTGAATGTTTGTCACACTTAAATGTTTCTGATCACCAAACAAATTTAAATATTAGACAAGATAACACAAGTAAATACAAAATGCAATTTTTAAATGAAGGTCTTTATTTTTAACCCCTTTCTGAAATCAGACGTACTATCCCATCGAGGTGGGGTGGGCCCGTATGACCACCGACGGGATAGTACGTCCAGCGCGATCGGCCGCGTTCACGGGGGGAGCGCGGCCGGGTGTCAGCTGACTATTGCAGCTGACATCCGGCACTATGTGCCAGGAGCGGTCACGGACCGCCCCCGGCACATTAACCCCCGGCACACTGTGATCAAACATGATCGCAGTGTTCCTGCAGTATAGGGAAGCATCGCGCAGGGAGGGGGCTCCCTGCGGGCTTCCCTGAGACCCCCGAAGCAAAGCGATGTAATCGCGTTGCTCCGAGGGTCTCTTACCTCCTCCTCGCTGCAGCAGGCCCGGATCCAAGATGGCCGCGGCATCCGGGTCCTGCAGGGAGGTGGCTTCACTGCGCCTGCTCAGAGCAGGCGCCGGGAAGCCTCCAGGAGCTGTGCACGTCAGATCGCCGATCTGACACAGTGCAGCAAAGTGTCAGATCGGCGATCTTACACTATAACATCATGCCCCCCCCTGGGGCAATGTTATAGTGTAAAAAAAAAAAATTCACATGTGTAAAAAGAAAAAAAAAAAGTTCCCCAAAAAAATGCAAAAAAAAAAAAAAAATATTGTTCCTATAAATACATTTCATTATCTAAATAAAAAAAACAATAAAAGTACACATATTTAGTATCGCTGCATCCGTAGCGACCTGACCTATAAAACTGTCCTACTAGTTAACCCCTTCAGTGAACACCGTAAAAAAAAAAAAAAAAACGAGGCAAAAAACGCTTTATTACACTGGTCAACAGCATTTTTGGTGCCAAAGATATTTCATCGAATTTAGGGTATTTTTGGGGTGCTGATTCTGAATATGTCATGAGTTTTGCCAGATTGGCTCAAGTTTTTGAGATTTTTGGTATCTTATTTATAGCACTTGTTGGTAAATGCGACGCATCATCTCATTAATTTCTTTGGATTAGTACTTGAACTGAGCAGTTCTCAATATAGTTTTGTGTTAATTAGTGTTCTAAAAGTGTGTTCATAGCTTGATTTTTGCACTAACTTTATGTTGTTGTCTGTTTTCCAGTGAAAAGCATGAACTCATCAAGAAGAAGTTGTCTTAACGATCCAGACTCATTCTGTTACATTTGTGGTGAATACACACTGCCAAAACAAAGAAGAAACATAACAGACTTCGTAAAAAAAGTGTATTTTGCCTATTTTGGGGTTATGCTTGGGGACCAAGACAAGTTTTGGGCACCACACATAGTGTGCAAAGCATGTATCGAATTATTACGAAAATGGAGCAAAGGACAAAGAAAAAGCTTCAAATTTGGGGTTCCAATGGTGTGGAGAGCGCCAAAAAATCATCATGATGACTGTTATTTATGGTAAACACAGGTACAGGCACATCTTCACAATGAGGGACAGGCCTTCTTGCAGATTCCATGTTACTCCCATTTTCGTTTCTTATGCTTATTGAATCCTTGCACTTGCACTGCACAGAAATAATAGTCATCATGATGATTTTTTGGCTCTCTCCACACCATTGGAACACCAAATTTGAAGCTTTTTCTTTGTCCTTTGCTCCATTTTCGTAATAATTCGATACATGCTTTGCACACTATGTGTGGTGCCCAAAACTTGTCTTGGTCCCCAAGCATAACCCCAAAATAGGCAAAATACACTTTTTTTACGAAGTCTGTTATGTTTCTTCTATGTTTTGGCAGTGTGTATTCACCACAAATGTAACAGAATGAGTCTGGATCGTTACGACAACTTCTTCTTGATGAGTTCATGCTTTTCACTGGAAAACAGACAACAACATAAAGTTAGTGCAAAAATCAAGCTATGAACAAACTTTTAGAACACTAATTAACACAAAACTATATTGAGAACTGCTCAGTTCAAGTACTAATCCAAAGAAATTAATGAGATGATGCGTCGCATTTACCAACAAGTGCTATAAATAAGATACCAAAAATGTCAAAAACTTGAGCCAATCTGGCAAAACTGATAGCATATTCAGAATCAGCACCCCCAAAATACCCCAAATTCATTAAAATATTTTGGACACCAGAAAAAAATTTTTTTTTTGTTGACCTGTGTTATCATACCGCCAAATAAAAAGTGGAATAACACGCGATCAAAAAGACAGATATAAATAACCATGGTACCGCTGAAAATGTCACCTTGTCCCGCAAAAAACGAGCCGCAATACAGCCTCATCAAAGAAAAAAGAAAAAAGTTATAGTCCTCAGAATAAAGCAATGCAAAAATAATTATTTTTTCTATAAAATAGTTTTTATCATATAAAAGCACCAAAACATAAAAAAATGATATAAATGAGGTATCGCTGTAATCGTACTGACCCGAAGAATAAAACTGCTTTATCCATTTTACCAAACGCGGAATGGTATAAACGCCTCCCCTAAAAGAAATTCATGAATAGCTGGTTTTTGGTCATTCTGCCTCACAAAAATCGGAATAAAAAGCGATCAAAAAATGTCACGTGCCCCAAAATGTTACAAATAAACGTCAACTCGTCCCGCAAAAAACAAGACCTCACATGACTCTGTGGACCAAAATATGGAAAAATTATAGCTCTCAAAATGTGGTAACGCAAAAAATATTTTATGCAATAAAAAGCAACTTTCACTGTGTGACGGCTGCCAATCATAAAAATCCGCTAAAAAAAACGCTATAAAAGTAAATCAAACCCCCCTTCATCACCCCCTTAGTTATTGAAAAATAAAAAAATAAAGAAAAGTATTTATTTCCATTTTCCCATTAGGGTTAGGGCTAGGGTTAGGGCTAGGGTTAGGGCTAGGGTTATGGTTAGGGCTAGGGTTAAGGCTAGGGTTAGGGTAGGGTTAGGGTTAGGGCTAGGGTTAGGGCTAAAGTTAGGGCTAGGGTTAGGGTTAAGGTTAGGGCTAGAGTTAGGTCTAGGGTTAAGGCTACAGTTAGGGTTGGGGCTAAAGTTATGGTTAGGGTTTGGATTACATTTACGGTTGGGATTAGGGTTGGGATTAGAGTTAGGGGTGTGTCAGGGTTAGGGTGTTGTGAATTTGGATTCTGGGCTCCCCCGGTGGCTACTGGTGGAATTGAACTGGTGTTTTCATCTTCTCTGTTCACCTGTTCCCATCAAGATGTGGGAGTCGCTATATAACCTTGCTGCTCTGTTAGTTGTTTGCCGGTCAACAATGTTATCAGAAGCCTCTCTGTGCTTGTTCCTGCTCCTAGACAACTACTAGATAAGTTGGACTCTTGTCCATGTTTGTTTTTGCATTTTTGTTCCAGTTCACAGCTGTAGTTTCGTTACTGTGTCTGGAAAGCTCTTGTGAACAGGAATTGCCACTCTGGTGTTATGAGTTAATGCCAGAGTTTTAAAGTAATTTCTGGATGGTGTTTTGATAGGGTTTTCAGCTGACCATGAAAGTGTCCTTTCTGTCTTCTGCTATGTAGTAAGTGGACCTCAAATTTGCTAAACCTATTTTCATACTACGTTTGTTATTTCATCTTAATTCACCGCCAATACATGTGGGGGGCCTCTGTCTCCTTTCGGGGTATTTCTCTAGAGGTGAGCTAGGACTAATATTTTCCTCTGCTAGCATTATTTAGCCCTCCGGCTGGTGCTGGGCATCTAGAATCAACGTAGGCATGCTACCCGGCCACTGCTAGTTGTGCGTTAGGTTTAGTTCATGGTCAGCTCAGTTCCCATCTTCCAAGAGCTAGTTCCTATATATGCTGATGCTATGTTCTCTTGCCATTGAGAATATGACAGTTTGACCGGCCCACTAAAGGGTTAAAATCCTTGGCTGAGAAAGGAGAGAAATAAGAAGTCTGCTGAGAATTTTTTTTTTTTTTTCTCCTTCTAATCTTTGAATGGCTCTGTGTCCACCTGTTTGTAATGGATCTTCAGAGTGTAACTGCAGGTTTGAATAATCTCGCCACGAAGGTACAAAATTTGCAAGACTTTGTTTGTCATGCACCTGTATCTGAGCCGAGAATTCCTTTGCCGGAATTTTTCTCGGGGAATAGATCTGGGTTTCAGAATTTTCGAAATAATTGCAAATTATTTTTGTCCCTGAAATTTCGCTCTGCCGGAGACCCTGCACAGCAGGTCAGGATTGTGATTTCCTTGCTCCGGGGCGACCCTCAAGACTGGGCTTTTTCATTGACACCAGGGGATCCTGCGTTGCTCAATGTGGATGCGTTTTTTCTGGCCTTGGGGTTGCTTTATGACGAACCTCATTTGGAGCTTCAGGCAGAAAAAACTTTGATGTCCCTATCTCAGGGGCAAGATGAAGCGGAAATTTACTGTCAAAGATTCCGTAAATGGTCTGTGCTTACTCAGTGGAATGAGTGCGCCCTGGCGGCGACTTTCAGAGAGGGTCTCTCTGATGCCATTAAGGATGTTATGGTGGGGTTCCCTGTGCCTGCGGGTCTGAATGAGTCCATGACAATGGCTATTCAGATCGATAGGCGTTTGCGGGAGCGCAAACCAGTGCACCATCTGGCGGTGTCCACTGAGAAGTCGCCAGAGAGTATGCAGTGTGATAGAATTCTGTCCCGAAGCGAGCGGCAGAATTTTAGACGGAAAAATGGGTTGTGTTTCTATTGTGGTGATTCTACTCATGTTATATCAGCATGCTCTAAGCGCACTAAAAAGCTTGATAAATCTGTTTCCATTTGCACCTTACCGTCTAAGTTTATTCTATCTGTGACCCTGATTTGCTCTTTGTCATCTATTACCACGGACGCCTATGTCGACTCTGGCGCCGCTTTGAGTCTTATGGATTGGTCCTTTGCCAAACGCTGTGGGTATGATTTAGAGCCTTTGGAGACTCTTATTCCTCTGAAGGGGATTGACTCCACCCCATTGGCTAATAATAAACCACAATACTGGACACAAGTAACTATGCGTATTAATCCGGATCACCAGGAGATTATTCGCTTTCTGGTGCTGTATAATCTACATGATGATTTGGTGCTAGGATTGCCTTGGCTGCAATCTCACAACCCAGTCCTCGACTGGAGAGCTATGTCTGTGTTGAGCTGGGGATGTAAGGGGGCTCATGGGGATGTACCTGTGGTTTCCATTTCATCATCTATTCCCTCTGAAATTCCTGAGTTCCTGTCTGACTATCGTGACGTCTTTGAAGAATCCAAGCTTGGTTCATTACCTCCGCACCGAGAGTGCGATTGTGCCATAGATTTAATCCCGGGTAGTAAATACCCAAAGGGTCGTTTATTTAATCTGTCTGTGCCTGAACATGCTGCTATGCGAGAATATATAAAGGAGTCCTTGGAAAAGGGACATATTCGTCCATCGTCATCTCCCTTAGGAGCCGGTTTTTTCTTTGTGTCAAAAAAAGACGGCTCTTTGAGACCATGTATCGATTATCGGCTTTTGAATAAAATCACTGTAAAATATCAATACCCATTGCCGTTGCTGACTGATTTGTTTGCTCGCATAAAGGGGGCTAAGTGGTTCTCTAAGATTGACCTTCGTGGGGCGTATAATTTGGTGCGAATCAGGCAGGGGGATGAGTGGAAAACCGCATTTAATACGCCCGAGGGCCACTTTGAGTATTTAGTGATGCCTTTTGGTCTTTCAAATGCTCCGTCAGTTTTCCAGTCCTTTATGCATGATATTTTTCGCAATTATTTGGATAAATTTATGATTGTGTATCTGGATGATATTCTGATTTTTTCGGATTACTGGGACTCTCATGTCCAGCAAGTCAGGAGGGTTTTCCAGGTTTTGCGGTCTAATTCTTTGTGTGTGAAGGGTTCTAAGTGTGTTTTTGGGGTACAGAGGATTTCCTTTTTGGGATATATTTTTTCTCCCTCTTCCATTGAAATGGATCCTGTCAAGGTTCAAGCTATTTGTGATTGGACGCAGCCCTCTTCTCTTAAGAGTCTTCAGAAATTTTTGGGCTTTGCTAACTTTTATCGTCGATTTATTGCTGGTTTTTCGGATATTGCTAAGCCATTGACCGATTTGACTAAGAAGGGTGCTGATGTTGCTGATTGGTCCCCTGACGCTGTGGAGGCCTTTCGGGAGCTTAAGCGCCGTTTTTCCTCTGCCCCTGTGTTGCGTCAGCCTGATGTTGCTCTACCTTTTCAGGTTGAGGTCGACGCTTCTGAGATCGGAGCTGGGGCAGTGTTGTCGCAGAAAAGTTCTGACTGCTCCGTGATGAGGCCTTGTGCCTTCTTTTCCCGTAAATTTTCGCCCGCTGAGCGGAATTATGATGTTGGGAATCGGGAGCTTTTGGCCATGAAGTGGGCTTTTGAGGAGTGGCGCCATTGGCTTGAGGGGGCCAGACATCAGGTGGTGGTATTGACTGACCACAAAAACTTGATTTATCTTGAGACCGCCAGGCGCCTGAATCCTAGACAGGCGCGCTGGTCATTATTTTTCTCTCGGTTTAATTTTGTGGTGTCATACCTACCGGGTTCTAAGAATGTTAAGGCGGATGCCCTTTCTAGGAGTTTTGAGCCTGACTCGCCTGGTAACTCTGAGCCCACAGGTATCCTTAAGGATGGAGTGGTATTGTCAGCCGTTTCTCCAGACCTGCGGCGGGCCTTGCAGGAGTTTCAGGCGGATAGACCGGATCGTTGCCCACCTGATAAACTGTTTGTTCCTGATGATTGGACCAGTAGAGTCATCTCTGAGGTTCATTCTTCTGCGTTGGCAGGTCATCCTGGCATTTTTGGTACCAGGGATTTGGTGGCAAGGTCCTTCTGGTGGCCTTCCCTGTCACGAGATGTGCGAGGCTTTGTGCAGTCTTGTGACGTTTGTGCTCGGGCCAAGCCTTGTTGCTCTCGGGCTAGTGGATTATTGTTGCCCTTGCCTATTCCTAAGAGGCCTTGGACGCACATCTCGATGGATTTTATTTCAGATCTGCCTGTTTCTCAGAAGATGTCTGTCATCTGGGTGGTGTGTGACCGTTTCTCTAAGATGGTCCATTTGGTTCCTCTGCCCAAGTTGCCTTCTTCTTCCGAGTTGGTTCCTCTGTTTTTTCAAAATGTTGTTCGTTTGCATGGTATTCCTGAGAATATCATTTCTGACAGAGGTACCCAATTCGTGTCTAGATTTTGGCGGGCATTCTGTGCTAGGATGGGCATAGATTTATCTTTTTCGTCCGCTTTCCATCCTCAGACGAATGGCCAGACCGAGCGGACTAATCAGACCCTGGAGACATATCTGAGGTGTTTTGTGTCTGCTGACCAGGATGATTGGGTTGCTTTTTTGCCATTGGCAGAGTTCGCTCTCAATAATCGGGCCAGCTCTGCCACTTTGGTGTCCCCGTTTTTCTGTAATTCGGGGTTTCATCCTCGATTTTCCTCTGGTCAGGTGGAATCTTCGGATTGTCCTGGAGTGGATGCTGTGGTGGAGAGATTGCATCAGATCTGGGGGCAGGTGGTGGACAATTTGAGGTTGTCCCAGGAGAAGACTCAGCTTTTTGCCAACCGCCACCGTCGTGTTGGTCCTCGGCTTTGTGTTGGGGATTTGGTGTGGTTGTCTTCTCGTTTTGTCCCTATGAGGGTCTCTTCTCCTAAGTTTAAGCCTCGGTTCATCGGCCCGTATAAGATATTGGAGATTCTTAACCCTGTTTCCTTCCGTTTGGACCTCCCTGCATCCTTTTCTATTCATAACGTTTTTCATCGGTCATTATTGCGCAGGTATGAGGTACCGGTTGTGCCTTCCGTTGAGCCTCCTGCTCCGGTGTTGGTTGAGGGTGAGTTGGAGTACGTTGTGGAGAAAATCTTAGACTCTCGTGTTTCCAGACGGAGACTCCAGTATCTGGTCAAGTGGAAGGGATACGGCCAGGAGGATAATTCTTGGGTGAATGCATCTGATGTTCATGCCTCTGATCTGGTTCGTGCCTTTCATAGGGCCCATCCTGATCGCCCTGGTGGTTCTGGTGAGGGTTCGGTGCCCCCTCCTTGAGGGGGGGGTACTGTTGTGAATTTGGATTCTGGGCTCCCCCGGTGGCTACTGGTGGAATTGAACTGGTGTTTTCATCTTCTCTGTTCACCTGTTCCCATCAAGATGTGGGAGTCGCTATATAACCTTGCTGCTCTGTTAGTTGCTTGCCGGTCAACAATGTTATCAGAAGCCTCTCTGTGCTTGTTCCTGCTCCTAGACAACTATTAGATAAGTTGGACTCTTGTCCATGTTTGTTTTTGCATTTTTGTTCCAGTTCACAGCTGTAGTTTCGTTACTGTGTCTGGAAAGCTCTTGTGAACAGGAATTGCCACTCTGGTGTTATGAGTTAATGCCAGAGTTTTAAAGTAATTTCTGGATGGTGTTTTGATAGGGTTTTCAGCTGACCATGAAAGTGTCCTTTCTGTCTTCTGCTATGTAGTAAGTGGACCTCAAATTTGCTAAACCTATTTTCATACTACGTTTGTTATTTCATCTTAATTCACCGCCAATACATGTGGGGGGCCTCTGTCTCCTTTCGGGGTATTTCTCTAGAGGTGAGCTAGGACTAATATTTTCCTCTGCTAGCATTATTTAGCCCTCCGGCTGGTGCTGGGCATCTAGAATCAACGTAGGCATGCTACCCGGCCACTGCTAGTTGTGCGTTAGGTTTAGTTCATGGTCAGCTCAGTTCCCATCTTCCAAGAGCTAGTTCCTATATATGCTGATGCTATGTTCTCTTGCCATTGAGAACATGACATAGGGGTGTGGTTAGGGTTACCTTTGGGATTAGGGTTAGGGATGTGTTTAGATAAGGGTTTCAGTTATAATTGGGGTTTTTTCACTGTTTAGGCACATCAGGGGCTCTCCAAACGCGACATGGTGTCCGATCTCAATTCCAGCCAATTCTGCCTTGAAAAAGTAAAACAGTGCTCCTTCCCTTCCGAGCTCTCCCGTGTGCCCAAACAGGGGTTTACCCCAACATATGGGGTATCAGCGTACTCAGGACACATTGGACAACAACTTTTCAGGTCCAATTTCTCCTGTTACCCTTGGGAAAATACAAAACTGGGGGCTAAAAAATAATTTTTGTGGAAAAAAAGGATTTTTTTCACGGCTCTGCGTTATAAACTGTAGTGAAATACTTGGGGGCTCAAAGTTCTCACAACACATCTAGATAAGTTCCTTGGGGGGTCTAGTTTCCAATATGGGGTCACTTGTGGGAGGTTTCTACTGTTTAGATACATTAGGGTCTCTACAAACGCAATGTGACGCCTGCAGACCAATCCATCTAAGTCTGCATTCCAAATGTCGCTCCTTCCCTTCCGAGCTCTGCTATGCGCTCAAAATGGTGGTTCCCCCCCACATATGGGGTATCAGCGTACTCAGGACAAATTGGACAACAACTTTTGGGGTCCAATTTCTTCTCTTACCCTTGGGAAAATAAAAAATTGGGGGCGAAAAGATAATTTTTGTGAAAAAATATGATTTTTTATTTTTACGGCTCTGCATTATAAACTTCTGTGAATCACTTAATTGGTCAAAGTGCTCACCACACATCTAGATAAGTTCCTTAGGGGTCTACTTTCCAAAATGGTGTCTCTTGTGGGGGTTTCAATGTTTAGTCACATTAGTGGCTATCCAAACGCAACATGGCGTCCCATCTAAATTCCAGTCAATTTTGCATTGAAAAGTCAAATGGCGCTACTTCGCTTCTGAGCTCTGCCATGAGCCCAAACAGTGGTTTACTCCCACATATGGGGTATTGGCCTACTCAGGACAAATTGTACAACAACTTTTGGGGTCCATTTTCTCCTGTTACCCTTGGTAAAATAAAATAAATTGGAGCTGAAGTAAATTTTATGTGAAAAAAAGTTAAATGTTCATTTTTATTTAAACATTCCAAAAATTCCTGTGAAACACCTGAAGGGTTAATAAACTTCTTGAATGTGGTTTTGAGCACCATGAGGGGTTCAGTTTTTAGAATAATGTCACACTTGGTTATTTTCTATCATATAGACCCCTCAAAATGACTTCAAATGAGATGTGGTCCCTAAAAAAAAATGGTGTTGTAAAAATGAGAAATTGCTGGTCAACTTTTAACCCTTATAACTCCCTAACAAAAAAAAATGTTGGTTCCAAAATTGTGCTGATGTAAAGTAGACATGTGGGAAATGTTACTTATTAAGTATTTTGTGTGACATATCTCTGTAATTTTATTGCATAAAAATTAAAATTTGGAAAATTGTGAAATTTTCAAAATTTTCTCCAAATTTCCGTTTGTTTCACATATAAACGCAGGTAATATCAAAGAAATTTTATCACGATCATGAAGTACTATATGTCACGAGAAAACTGTGTCAGAATCACTGGGATCCGTTGAAGCGTTCCAGAGTTATAACCTCATAAAGGGACAGTGGTCAGAATTGTAAAAATTGGCCTGGTCATTAACGTGCAAACCACCCGTGGGGGTAAAGGGGTTAAGGGAAAAAGAAATGCAAACCTTCAGGGCCATGTGTGAAAAACTGATTGCCCCCTAAATCTAATAACTTTTTGAGCCTCCCTTAGCAGCAACAAATGAATAGGGGGACAGAGATAGATGAAAAATAAGTAGTTTCGAAGGTGCACTTAAATGCTTGGTTCTGTCAAGGTGCTTCGACTGTACTTGGTTTGAACAGTCATTCTGTGCTGACAGTGTCCCTTTTAAATGGGTAGTCTAGGGAAATTAAAAAAATTGTACTGTCCCTGTCCTCATAAACTATAAAGATGAGATGTTCAGTTCTATTATCTTTAAAACACTTGTAATTCCATGTGACATTAGCTGCTCCTCACTGCTCTCCTCTCCGGTTTGGGACATTATGTCACACAGAGTGTGAAGCTCTGCACCAGTCTGAGAAGAAGGGGAATTTCCATGACCCGTATTCTAGGCAAAGAAATAGCTATTATCAAGAGACTGTCATGGCATGGAGCGGCACAATGATGTAACATACCATACAGGAGAGGTGAGCATTGAAGAGAGGCTCCTGTTACACCAGTCCCCTGATATAGTCTTCTTGTCTAGAGCCCAATGTGATGGGGCATGTGAGGGATGGAGCCTGACCCTGGCTTCTAAAAGCAGCCAGCCCCCTGAATATGCCCTTCACTGCAGGGCAACTAGCAGGGAGCAGGCCACATCCTCTCACTTCACCTCGGACTATAGACAAGGTGAAATTTTCAGGGGGCTGGTTGCTGCTAAAAGCCAGTGAGAAGGCCTCCCACACCCCTCACCTTGGACTGCAGGTATGGAGACAATATCAGGGGCCTGGCATGACAGGAGCTGCTCTTCGTTTCTCACCCCTACTGTCTGGGACGCTACAGCAGTGTGCAGCTCCATGCCATGCTGTTATGATCAGTCAATCTTCTGATAATAGCTGTTTCTCTGCATTGAACAGGGGACTTGGCCATGCCCCCTCTTCTCAGACTGGCTGTGAGTAACTGCTGTGTGATGTAGCATCCCATACAAGATGGAGGAGCAATGAAGAGCAGCTGCTGTCACGCTGAATTACAAGTGTTCTAAAGATAATAGAACTTCACTGGGCATCTCATCTTTATAGCTTGAGGGCAGGGACAGTACCAAAATATTTTCTCTACTAGAATACCCCTTTAAAGGATATGAAGTTTTTTTTTCCCTTTAAAACAGCAAGAAACATTTTAAAATGCTTATCTCACAAGGGTCTTAAAGTGCAGTCTAGGAGTGAACAGGATATGTCTTATAAAAGACATTTGTTATATGGACATAGCCTAACATTCACATTTCATTTCATTTTTTTATTTTTGTGTAAAATTATTTAGCACCAAGATTGAAAATTGCCTCGGAAAGTATACAAACTCCTGTTATACTCTTTTAAAGAAATATGGTAAACCTCTTTCAGATGAACATTCAAAATTAGTGAAATTGACAGATTTCCAATATATGTTAGTAGTTACATTTCTTTTTATTACTTAGCATGTCTATTAAATGTTCTTTTTAAAGGAAGGATGTGTAGACATGAAAGAAAACTAGACAGTGTATTGTAAGAATGCTGTTTAAAAATATTAGCACAACTAAAGACAGATCACTACAATGTCATCAAACAAATATCTTGATTGCAATATTGCCTCTGGAAGTAGCTAAAGTACATTTAGGTTCCAGTAGAGACCTTGCCGACCCTTTACACATTGCACAATATTCTTTGGCTCTATAACATACTGTTTATGCCTAAGTAAACAATGAGCTAAGAACAGTTCTTGGCTGGTAATGCAATCGGACATTATCTGTACTGTCCACCCACTAAAGTGCATGTAGGAATAGATGTGAGTACAAAACATTGTATCAAGTTAGGCATTGTGAGTTATATACAATGAAGCAGCATAAGGGCTTAACTTAGTTTTAGCCAGTCATTAGTGAAGAGTGAATCCGTGGATGTTCGGGCGGACTTTTTAAAAAGTCTCTTTCAGGACCCGAACTTGAACCTGGACTATGAACCACATTCAAGTCAATGGGGACCTGAACTTCAATGCTGTTAAATGTTTGAAGTAAGGGCTAAGGGCTGCAACAGGAAATAAAATGGAGGTAAGAGCAAGACAATTGACCTGCAAGCAAATGTGGATATGAAAATGACATAAATGGGTTCTGTTATCATGGCAGTCATAGTAAAATAGATACAATTTTAACAGTGCTCTCACAGAGACCTTAAGGCTTGCTATTGCCAGTCCAGATAAAATTTTCACCCGCAGAGCATGGGGCAGAGTACCCCTACATTAGCAACTTACAAATTTCACCCACAGAGCATGGGACAGAGTACCCCTACAGAAACAGGTTACAAATTTCACCCACAGAGCCAAACTTTTATCTTCAGTAGCGTACAGTAGAGCAAGCTTGTAGTTTGATTCTAAATACAGCTGACGGTCTGCTGCGAGACTTGCTACCGCCAGTCCTACCCCCTTTGCCTTGGGACACCTTCTCAATGCTTGAAATAATTAGTGGTCAAAGCAGGCAACCACGCCAGAATATTTCAGCTAGCAATAATGGTATTGTACTCCTTTTCTATTTTCTTGTTTGTTCGAACTGAGGCCATGATTAAGAGAGAACTAGTGGAACACAAAGAGAAGGAACGGGAGGTACTATCAATCATCTAATCTCAAACCACCCACAAGCAGGGTTTTAGTGTACACACGGGTAACAGAGAATCAAGGTTGTATTCAAGAGAGGAAACCTGATAAATGTGTACCACATACAAGGAAGGCAGCAGTCTAGCAAATTTACCACTTTTCAGCTGAGTCAGTAATTGATGTAGCAAGACAGAATAGCCATCCATGACAATTTAGAGGCTGTGTAATTGGAATTATTTTTTAGGCACACTACTTGTATAGACAAGATTGCAGAGTACACAGAGGCTTTGGGCACAGTACCCCACATGTATCTTGTTTTACTGCTAGGGTCCATCTGTGCAACTTTGCTTATAAATATATGTTTGTGGTGCACTTCAGATATATGGTGCTTTATTTAATTCACTTTTTGGTTGGACATAATGTAATATATACACTCTAGTGTTATCGCCTTATGTGCTCTCGTAGGGTGTTGCATATCAAGTGGCAATGACACCCCCTGCTGATGTATAGCAGCACCATATAATATTGTGCTTTGCCATGGTTGGCGACACGTGCGCAGGAGTACCTCACCGCTCCATTGTGCTGTCCGCCTGAGATAGATCGGCGCGTGCGCTGTAATATGCGCCTATCACGTGATCGACACATCTAGCGTCTCCTAATGGAGCGGAGCATGCGCATAGAGCACTGGAGCGATCTGACTCCAGTATAATGGCGCCAGCCAGGATTCTATTGGCGCCATGGCTGACGGTCTGCAGCGGCGGTCTAAGCTCCTTGTGTCCGCCAAACAGGAAGTGATTTCCACGTGCACCTGCTAAGGTATTTAAGGAGGACCCATAGTTATGTAGTCGCAGCCTTTCTTTTGGACAACTCCATATTGCCACGCTATCATCCAGCCTCTCCTGATGAACCCATACTTGAGGGAAACACGTCGAGAGTTAATGCTTTAATCAATGTGAGCAGTCACTCTATCAGGACCCGCAACTACTCATACATCATGAATACAACAGTATATGATTGCATTTTTTCTACAGGGGCAAACGTTGCACGTGTTGGTCTGTTGTTCGTAGTTGATGGGTATAGTGACTTATTATGATATGCATTGTGGTATCTATTTGTATATATGTTATTCACTAACACGTCTTATTATAGTAGTGCCAGCTAATTTTTAATCTTGATGATGTTGCAGTAAACCTAGACCTTTCCTTTATTTATACATATGTTTGATAATATCTGTCTCTTTACTTACATCACATTTTTGGGGGCCCCATATTCGCTATATTACACGATATGCCATCACATGATATGACAAGCCACCTGGCCTTCTGTTTGATCAGGGACAGCCATCGTACGAGCGGGGGCGCCATTCTCATGTTTCTTAGGGTGCCAACCTCCGCATCTAGGTAGGCATTTATATATAGGTTTTTTGTAGTGTCTAGGGAAACCTCACTTATATCTGCACATCTTTACTATTTAGTTAATGATGACACGGCTGTATCACTGGTACTATTGATGGTAGGATATACCTCTCTATTTGACAACTGAGGTTGTCTGTTACTGGAATTTCATCAGTCTAGTTTTATCTGGGGATTATATCTCCTGTTAATGTTTGACTTATTTACCATTTAGGCTATTCCTTTCTGGGTATTTCTTTTGATTGGTATTTAATAAAGTATACAATTTTTATGGTTTTTTTTTCTTTTGTAAATTTCACAGTACCCCACAGAAGCTAATAGCAAAATTCACCCACAGGACATATTTTCACCTTTCCCCCACAGAAGCTGATAAGAAATTTCACCCACAGAGCATGTTTCCACATTTCCCCCATTTAAGCTGATTAAACATTTCACACCCACACCATAGGGCACAGTACCCCCACAGACAGGGTTGCATATTACACACAGTGAATTAAAGGCACAGTACTCCCACAAATTTGGATTAAAGAATACACACAGCTGCTTTTGGCACAGTGCTATCACAGACATTCTTGCGTAACAGTAGAACAATATGTTTAGATGAACATCACTCCCACCCACACAGTTGAAGATCATAAAAACTTTTGGTTACACAAGGTACTATCACAAACACAGGTGCAGAGTACACACAGAGACTGTTTTCGGAAAACTATGCACCCACAAAACCTAATATTGTCACTCTCTACAGCTGTGTCCTGTCCCTAAGCTAAGCAGAGCAGAAATAAAAATGAGAATCTTGAACCAAGAGGGACAGGTTCAAGTTGAGGAAGTGGATGTGGCAATATAGGGGAGAGTGGTAGGGTAGCATGGTGGCACAGTGGTTACCACTGCAGCTTTGCATCACTGGGGTCCTGGGTTCAAAACCTACAAAGGACAACATCTGCAGAAGATTTTATCTTCTCCCCGTGTTTATGTGGGTTTCCTCCAGGTACTCTGGTTTTCTCCCACACTGCAAAGACATACTGATAGGGAAATTAGTTTGTGATCCCCAATGGGGACAATAAAGATAATGTCTGTGAAGCGGTGTGGAATTAATGGTGCGATATAAGTCAGTTAAATAAATAAATAAAATTAGTAGAGTAAGGAGAGGAGTAATCCTCCACTATTTTTTGGTATTTTTTTCCATTGTTCTGTTTCTTTTTTCTTCTTTTTTTATATGGAATCGACATAAAACAACCTAGAATTTACAAAACTAAAATTAGCAATCTATAACCAGTAGGCGTAGGTCCTAGTGAAGGAAGAGATAGAAGTGGAGATGTGGGTGGAAGAGTCAAAGGTGGAGCAATCTAACATAATATTTTTAGTATTTTTTTTTCTTTTTCTCTTTGTGTTGGAGTAGGTCCAAGTGGAGGAAGAGGTGGATGCGGCGGTATTGCTGGAGGAGGCAAAGGAGGAGTAATCTAACATTTTTTGGAAGGGGGGGGGGGATTTTTGTATTTTTTTACTTTATTTTGTAAGTTTTTCATTTTATAATTTTTTTTTGTATTTTTTTTTATCGCACTGACTTAAAATAACCTAGATTTAACAAAACTCAAACTAGCAATCTAGAACCAGGAGGTGTAGGTCCAAATGGAGGAAGAAGTGGACGTGGAGGTATGGGTAGAAAAGGCAAAGGAGGAGTAATCCAACTTTTTTTGGAGGAGGGTATTTTGTCATTTTTTTTTTCTTTTTCTAAATTGAACTGACATAAAGGGTTTCTGTCACCCCCTGGGATGCTTTTAATCTTTTACTATTTGCATACAGGTAATAGAATGGTTAAAATAGTCTTACCTGTATGACTTATAGCTGTGGTGTAGTTGTTGAGAAATTGAGTTTTAATCTTTTATGGTAATGATTTCTTCCAGGCTCCTGGACGTGCGGTGCCCAGAATAAATCTCTGCCTCCTGTCTTCACTATGATACCACCCCACTCCCATGCATGTCACACTGCCCTGTGACGTGCAGATGTGGCGCTGTAATCCTGCGCCTGCACTCGCGCTATTATCTGAACCTTATCCACCCTACTGTGGGCAGTGGTCTTATCCTTCTTCTGCGCAGGCGATGGTGAGTCACTGCTACTGCAGGGTGAGGTGGAAGCTGGATGACCATGGTCCTCAGGTTCCAACTGTGCACTTTCTGCAGTGGACCGGGTGGAAGATCCAATTTAACACCTTTTCAACATCTTGTGGCCTCACCATTCATGATGATGCTTTTAGGCCTTCGAAAGGACGTATAGCATCTTGTCTCCTGTGCGCACAAGAGGAAGATGTTTTATTTGGGCACGTAGCAGGTGCAGAGCAACCACGTTCTCTCCCTGCATCAACTACACCACCAACAGCAACACTATCATGTCCACGACCCTTATTTGATGCTCTCTTCATTTTGGGAAGTGGTTTTCCACACACTACTCGCAAAGAGGTGGCAGAAGAGAAGATTTATTAATTTCCAACACTACTAGAAAACAGGCAGCAGAATTATTTTTTTGGTCTAAAAACGGCAACAAGATGGCTAATAAAAATTATATATGTGTAACATTACTAGAAAACATACAGCGGTCCTGAAATTATATTTCTTTGGCACATGAGTGGCAATGAGCTGGCTGATGCCATCTATTTATTTTCCAGACTACTATAAAACACACACTGGTTTATGAAAACTGTTTCCTTGGCCTATAAATTGCAACAAGATGGCTGATGCCAAATTTATATTTTCCACACTGCTAGAAAACACAGTGGTGCAGAAAAATTATTTATTGGCTTACAAATGGCAACGAGATGGCTGATGCCAATTATTTATTTGCAACACTACTAGAAAACACACAGTGGTCCTGAAAAAATATTTATTTGACTTATAAATGGCAACGAGATGGCTGATGACAATTATTTATTTCCCAGACGACTACTAAAACCACACACTGGCTTAGGAAAATTATTTATTTGGACTAGAAATGGCATCGATATGGTTGATGCCAATTATTTATTTTCCAGACTACTAAAAAACACATGCTGATTTAGGAAACTTATTTCTTTAGCCTAGAAATTGCATCAAGATGGCTAATGACAATTATTTATTTGCAACATTACTGGAAAAGACAGCGGTACAGAAAGAATATTCATTTGGCCTATAAATGTCAACGAGATGGCTGATACCAATTATTTATTTGCAACTAGAGATGAGCCACCTCCCTAGTGTTCGGGTTCGGTTCGTCGAACAGGGAGATGTTCGCCTAACTGTTCGTCGAACTGTTCGACGAACACCGTCGAACCCCATTGAAACCAATGGCAGGCAAACACAAACACATACAAACACATGGAAAACACATAGAAAACAACTTAAAAGGTGTCCAAAAGCTGACAAACTGCTCAGAAGACACAACAAACACATGGAAAAGTCACAACTACACAGTCATGCGAAAAGAAAAGAGGTGGAGGAGTAAAAGGAGGAGGAGACACAGATATAGGCATGTCATGCCCTTCTAAAGTTAAGAAAGGCTGGAGTAAAAATCTAAACTCACTCTACCAACACCCAGACGTCTTGACAAAAAAAAAAAATATATCTTTAGGTAGAATGGCGGCGGGTCCATTCAGAACACTTTCCTTAGAAGACGTAGTGGTACCCCCGTTGAGAGTTGTGCCAAAAAATGAACCCAATACATTCAGACTAATCCACCATTTGTCATATCCAAGGGGCAGGTCAGTAAACGACAACATCGATGCGGAACCAAGTACAGTACTATGTACTGTACCTCCTTTGACGAGACAATCAGGTGAGTCAAGAAGTTGGGAAGGGGCACCCTAATGGCCAAAACAGACATTGAGGGGGCGTTCCGGTTACTACCTGTGCCTCCGAATAGTGTCCTCCCATTGGGCTGCTTCTGTGAAGGAGCATACTACATAGATCGCTGTTTGCCCATGGGGTGCTCCATATCCTGCTCACTATTTGAGGCGTCCAGTTGCTTCCTCAAATGTGTCGTCATGGACGTTTGTAAGGCAGCACATATTATCCATTACCTCGACGACTTCTTATGCCTGGGTCCAAAAGATTCGCCACAGTGTGAAAACACGCGGTAGTCCACCTGTGAGAAGGAGAGAGCTGGAGGGAGAGTGGACACCCCAGAGCCGAGGGGTTAGATTGAGAAAGAAAGAAGGCGGTGTAGCTTGCTTCATAGGTGGGGTACTCTGCTGAGTAGCAGAAATTGCTACTAGGCCCAAAAGGATTTCCTTGGCCAAATGCCATTAAAAAATAGTAGTTAGGTAAACAGGCGGTGTAGCTTGCTTCATAGGTGGGGTACTCTGCTGAGTAGCACAAAATGCTATTAGGTACAAAACGATTTCCTGGGCTAGATCAGTTAAAAATTAGTAATTAGATCAACAGGCGATGTAGCTTGCTTCATGGGTGGGGTACGCTGCTGAGTTGCACCAAATTCTACTAGGCCCAAAAGGATTTCCTGAGCTAGATGCCGTTACAAAATAGTAGTTAGGTAAACAGGCAGTGTAGCTTGCTTCATGGGTGGGGTACGCTGCTGAGTAGCACTAAATTCTACTAGGCCCAAAAGGATTTCCTGGGCTAGATGCCGTTACAAAATAGTAGTTAGGTAAACAGGCAGTGTAGCTTGCTTCATGGGTGAAGTACGCTGCTGAGTAGCACCAAATTCTACTAGCCCCCAAAGGATTTCCTGGGCCAGATGCTGTTAAAAATAGTACTTAGGTAAACAGGCGGTGGGTGGCTGGGCTACTCTGTTGACTAGCAGACACTGAAGCTTTGAATCCTGAATCCCAGGCCATAGTATGAGTAAACAACTCTGCAGACAACCCCACCCACCTGGAATTGACGATGGCAACGTCATGTAAAACTCAGCAAGGAGACTAAATCAAAGAGTCTCCATTTTTTCCAAAAATTCAGCCACAGACACCACTTAAGTGGCATCAATTTTGCCAGAGTTTTTTAAAACGGTTGGTGAGGGGATTTTCAAAAATCATCAAGCTTTTAGTCTCCCCAAGATGACACAGGGGTAGAAAAGTCCTGGCGGATCAAGGATTTGTTCATCTTGATGAACGTTAGTCTGTCTACATTGTCACTGGACAGCCGTGTGTGCATATCTGTCAGCACACCACCAGCAGCGCTGAACGCACGTTCAGAGAGAACGCTGGCTGCGGGGCACGACAAGATCTCCAAGGCGTGAGTGGCGAGCTCAGGCCATTTTTCAAGATTGGAAGCCCAAAATGAGCAAGTGTCCAGTTCCACAGTCATGGCATCGATGTTAACTTGGAGATACTCTTGTACCATCCTCTCTAGGCGTTGGCTGTGCGTCAGACTTCTTGTCTCCTTTGGCCTTGCAAAGGATGGTCTAAAAAAATCTTGAAACAATTGGAAAAAATTGCTGTTACCACCACATACGGTGTTACTCTTACGGTTTGAGTGATGACTCGATAGTCCCACGGTTGGCAAGTTAGAACTCAGAGATTCACTACGTGCACCACAGGTGTTTTGTGGAAAAGCAGATGTTAGATTCTGTAACAGTCTCTGCTGATACTCCTGCATGCGTGAATCCCTTTCTATGGCAGGAATTATTTCACCAAATTTTCTTTTGTAACGGGGATCTAAGAGTGTGGCAACCCAGTAGTCGGCATTACTTCGGATTCTGACAATCCGAGGGTCATGTTGCAGGTAGTGCAGCAAGAAGGCACTCATGTGTCTTGCGCATCCAGGAGGACCAAGTCCTTGTTGTCTTGGTGGTGGCGAGGTGAGAATGATGCTTCCATCATCTGCCCTCTCCCCCCAACCTCGTACAACAGAAATTTGATCAAGGTCTCCCTCATCTGATGAGTCTTCCATGCCCAGCGCCAGTTCGTCTTCCACTTCTTCCTCGCCTCCTGCACCTTCCTCAACAGTTTGGCTGCTACCATGCGCCCTCGGTAATCCCTCTCCCCCAGCCTCCAATGCCAGCTGCCTTGGTGCTGCCAACCTTCTTGACCTTGGAGATATGATCCCTTCCGCATACGACTCCTCCTGTTCCTCATCCCCCTCCTCTTGTTCCACCACCTGACTCCGAACACTGTGTAAGGTGTGCTCCATCATGTAAATCACGGGAATGGTCATGCTGATAATAGCATCGTCAGCACTAAACATCTTCGTTGCTATTTCAAAACTGTGCAGAAGGGTGCATAGGTCCCTGATCTGAGACCACTCCTGCAGCGTGATTTGCCCCACCTCTTGATCTCGTTGGCCCAGGCTATACGTCATAACGTATTGCACCAGGGCTCGTCGGTGCTGCCACAGTCGCTGCAACATGTGCAGAGTTGAATTCCACCATGTGGGCACATCACATTTCAGCCGGTGAACTGGCAGGCCCAACGACTTCTGTAGAGATGCAAGTCGTTGAGCTGCGGGATGCGAATGGCGGAAATGAGCACACAGTGACCGTGCCCTCTGCAGAAGCCCATCTAGACCGGGATAGTGGGATAAAAATTGCTGGACAACCAGGTTCAAAATGTGAACCATACAAGGCACGTGTGTGACATTGCCCCGGCGAAGGGCCGCACTGGTTGAGTGGAGACAACCATTGATGGAACTCGGTCTCCAGAGCTGACCACAACTCCTCAGCTGTGTGACTCACATTTCCCAGACATTTCAATGTAAACACTGCCTGATGCCGTTGAGCCCTGGTGACAGCATAGTGAGGAGGTGTGCAGGATTCCTTCTGTGCAATTACAACGCGGGTGGCATTACCAGACAGGCTTTGGGTGCAGGTGGAGGACCGTGAGGAGGTTGAGGAGGCAGAAGCATTGGAGGAACTTCTAGATACAGAGGATCGACGAGCAACTTGTGGGGATGGCAAGACTTGGACAGCAGCCCCTTCTCCTGATGTCGCCGTAGTTACCCAGTGCCCTGTCACCGACATGTAACGCCCCTGTCCATGTTTACTCGTCCAATTGTCTGTGGTGAAATGCACCCTGTCACACACAGAGTTTCTCAAGGAAGCGATGATGTTGTGTGCAACAAGCTGGTTTAGCGCAGGCACAGCTTTCTTTGAGAAGTAGTGGTGACTGGGCATCTGGTACTCGGGCACTGCGATGGACATAAGGTCTCGAAAATCCTCTGTGTCCACCAGGCGGAAAGGCAGCATTTCTGTAGCCAACAGCTTGCAGATGGAGAAATTCAACCTCTTAGCTTTGTCATGGCTAGGAGGAAATGGTCTTTTACTTGTCCACATCTGAGGGACTGAGGGCTGGCTGCCATGCTTAGACGGAGTTGAGTAGGGTGTCCCCGGCAAACTGCTGGTCTGTGAGGAAGGTGCAGGTGGAGATGTTATGTTGCCTTGATCAAAATGTGGTGTCGATGTTGGAGAGCGCTCAACACCTGCAGGTGTTTCCACTTGCAAATGTCCTGACGACCTGCCAATCACACTGGCTGTTGTGGGTGAAGAGGTGGAAGGGATGCTTCCAAAACCATGTGCAACTGCTGTCCCCACAGTCACAGAGGATGAAGAGGATGCGGATGCACTTGATGGGGCAGACGGTGGTTGACCCGGCCCACTAGGCCGCATTGTAGCACAGTGAGCTTCCCACTGCAACTTATGCCTCATATCCATGTGACAGTTCATGCATGAAGTACTCAAGCTAGTGATTTTTTGGCCTCTACTAAGATTTTGTTGACAAATCTTACAGACAACATGAGTTGGGTCATCCTTTGTGATGTCAAAAAATGCCCAGGCTATGCAAGGCTTAGAGCCCGTGCGACCTGAAGAGCCACCACGACTTCTGGTCTGAGGCACAATTGGAGTTGAGGATGCAGTTGTTGACGTGCTTCCAGTATTCCGTCTCTGTCCAGGAAGGCGCACCGTTACCTCATCGTCAGACTCGTCACTAGCATCCTCCTCCACCTCCTCTGCTGACCTCATGGACTGGGGGTTGACAGTAAGTGGGGTCTACAACCTCGTCATCATCCTGTGTGTTCTCACACCCGTCGTCCTCAGAGCCAACCTCTTCCTGCCCCGACCGAAAAGTCAAGTATTCGTTCCAATCAGGTATCTCAGTCTCATCATCATCTTCCTCATTGTCTCCACCAACAGGAGTTACAGTTTGGGAACGAGGGTCTACATTATGCTCAGAACCTTCTTCATCTGGGCCTGGATCCGACTCACAAAGATTCTGGGCATCAGTGCAGATCATTTCCTCGTCTGGATTCACAGAAGCTCTGGAGCAGACCTCTGATTCCCAGGCTATAGTATGCGTAAACAGCTCTACAGACTCAACCATGTGTGCTACCCCATGCTCAGATGGGCAGCTGGAGACTTGGGAGCTGTGAGGAAGCAAGTATGATTGGGGTGACAACTCTGAGGACTGGAGTAGTTGTGATGTTGAAGTTGACATGGAGGAGAGCCCACTTGAACGAGCACTTGATATCCGTTCAAGCACCTGCTGTTTTTGTGCCTCATCTGGAATTTTTGGCGATGCTTGTCCACGAAAAGAAGTAGACATCTTACTTTGGCTGGAAGATGGTCTTTCTTCTGCAGATGTTACTGTTGCTTTACCACCTACCCCACGGACACAACTTTTTTTCCCCTTCCCAACATGCCTATTCCCCTTTCCACCAGCAGGCCTTTTGCCACTCATTTTAGTGCTTAATTGGCAACTCTGTATCTGAAGTTGTTGGCACAACAACCGATGGATGAAAACCGAGCAGAACTGAGTGGCCAAACTGTGGTACTAGGCCCAAAACTATCAACTGGATTAGATGCAGTGAAAATAGAGATACACAGGCGGTGTAGCTAGCTTCACAGGCCGGCTGCTCTGCTGACGTGCAGACAATGCTACTAAGCCCAAAACCCCAAAACGATTTACTCGGTTAGATGCCGTAAAAATTGAGATACACAGGCGGTGTAGCTAGCTTCACAGGCGGGCTACTCTGCTGACGTGCAGACAATGCTACTAGGCCCAAAACTATCAACTGGATTGGATGCAGTGAAAATAGAGATACACAGGCGGTATAGTTTGTTTCACAGGCGGGCTACTCTGCTGACGTGCAGACACTGCTACTCAGCCCAAAACCCCAAAACGATTTGCTGGGTTAGATGCCGTAAAAATTTACATACACAGGCGGTGTAGCTAGCTTCACAGGCGGGCTACTCATATGACTATCAGACAATGCTACTAGCCCAAAAGGATTGGCTGAGCTAGATTACACCAAACAGTGCTATGAACTGCTGTAACCTACCCTGAAAAGGGCTGATATTACAACTAGTCCCAACTCCGGACTCCCTAAACCTATCTCTCAGAAAATCCGCTGGCAAAAAAAGACTCTTTGACTGTATAGCGCCCACAGCAGCAGTGGTGCCATCTAACACTAAGCTGCAGTAGTGAGGAAATGGTGACGACGGGGCAAAGGAGTGACATGTGACATACACAGCCAATGACACATGCCCTTGCTTGTCTGCATCACATGCACATTGCTGTGTGTGTGCGCACTGCTGATAGGCTGAGAGACTGCACCGCCCCTCTGTAAATGCGGGAAAGAAAAAAAAAAAAGATCGGCATTATTTCAGCACAGATCTATCCCCCACCCCCCCGCCCACTATACACTGAAACAGTCCATCAACAATGATAAACAGTTTTAATGTGCAAATCAAGTTGGACTTTTGGTGAACGAACAGTTATCGAACAAACTCGAACAGCCGAATTTTAAGCAAATTGTTCGGGTTCGTCGAACGACTCGAACACCGCCCAAAACAGCTCGAATTTGAAATTGGCGAACACCGCTCATCTCTATTTGCAACACTTCTAGAAAACAATGATGAAGCACTAAAAAACACTGATGAAGCGAGGGTCTAAGGGTACTGTCACACTCTGCAACTCTCCAACGATCACGACCAGCGATACGACCTGGCCGTGATCATTGGAAAGTCGTTGTGTGGTCGCTGGGGAGCTGTCACACAGACAGCTCTCCAGCGACCAACGATGCCGAAGGCCCCGGGTAACCAGGGTAAACATCGGGTTACTAAGCGCAGGGCCGCTAGTAACTACACTGGAAGAGGGATTCATGGCTGTTGCCTAAAAACAATGAAGAATGAAGAACTTGCAGACAGATCATTTATGCTCTGCCCATGGTAAGAGCTTAACCAAACGCCATGCTGTGCATTTGTGAAGTACTGCAGGAAGTTGGTCAGAATCTGGTTGATTCTATCTATCTGTTGGATTGTTGGTATGCAGATGAAAAATCCAAGACAACATTCAGAAGTTTACACAATCCTCACCAGAATCTGGACGTGAACTGGACACCTCAATCAGACACGATGTGGTGAGGGAATCCGTGAAGACGTACTAGATGAATTTCTCCTCATGTCTGGAGTGGATGGAAGACCTGGTAACGGAGTGATATGTGCCATCTTCGAGAAGCGATTCAACACTATCTATATGACGGAACAGCCCCAGGATACAGGAATATCTGTAATAAAGTCCGTAGCAATATGCTGCCAAAGCACTGAGGGCACAGGGAGTGGTAGGAGTCTCCCGAAATAGAGTTGCCTAGCAACTTTGTTGTGAGCACAGGAAGGGCAGGTGAAAGCAAACTCCATTGTCTCTTTACACATGGTAGGCCACCAATAGTGATACTATATGAGCTGCAAAGTCTTTCTCTGTTCAGCCACCTTGGAGGAGTGTCCCAACTGCAGAACTTGCCTCTTATCTAATTCTGACACCAAGGTTTAACATGGCAGAATTTGGGACAGGTTTACCAGAGCCACCGTAACCTTCTTGGATGGCATGATGATGAGTTGATGTTTCTCCTCTTGATAATACAGGCAAAAAACGTCTTTGCGCGGACTGTAGATAGGTTGGGTTCTTGTGGTCATAGTAGATGACGACTGGATGGAACACTCTCTCGAGAAGGTACTGCCATTCTTCTAGCGCCATCTTAATTTCTAACAACTCTTGGACACCAATCGAGTAGTTGCGCTCCAGGGCAGAGAAGGCCTTGGAGAAGAAACCACAGGTCACCATACTGCCTGAAGGGGACTTCTAGGTAAGAACTGCTCCAGCCCCAGAAGATGAGGCGTCTAACTCCAGAAATAATTGTTTGTTCACCTCTGGTTGAGGTAATACTGGAATGGAGGAAAAGGCTTGTTTTGGGCAGAAAAAGTGTTTTCAGCCTCTGGAGTCCATACCTTCGTATCGGCCCCATTACAAATCATGGCTGAGATGGGAGCGGTCCGAGATGAGAAATGTGGAATGAGTTGTCAGTAGTAATGGCAAAACAAAGGAATCGCTGGATAGTTTCAACGCTGTCAGGGCACTTCCACTCGAGGGATGCAAGACACCTTCTCTAGATTTAGAGAGATTTAGGCCGGCCTCACACTCAGAGTATGTAAATACGGTCCGTTTTTTACGGCCGTAATACGCAGAAAAGTCCCCATAATAGTTGTCCGTATGTCATCCGTAGGCCAGGTGTGTCAGCGTATTTTGCGCATGGCATCCTCCGTATGTAATCCGTATGGCATCCGTACTGCGATATTTTCTTGCAGGCTTGCAAAACCGACACCTAATGGATTTATGTGCTCAAATGTTCGTTAAAACATATATACAGTATATATATATATATATATATATATATATATATATATATATATATATATATATATATATATATATATATATATGTATGTCATTGAGACACATATATATATATATTCTGTATTTATATTTAATTCAGCGTGATATATGTGAAAAGCCGGTAATTCAATTGCCGGCTTCTCATTTCTCCTTCCCAAACCCGACAGGATATGAGACATGGTTTACATACAGTAAACCATCTCATATCCCCCTTTTTTTTGCATATTCCACACTACTAATGTTAGTAGTGTGTATGTGCAAAATTTGGGTGCTGTAGCTGCTAAAATAAAGGGTTAAATGGCGGAAAAAATTGGCGTGGGCTCCCGCGCAATTTTCTCCGCCAGAGTGGTAAAGCCAGTGACTGAGGGCAGATATTAATAGCCAGGAGAGGGTCCATGGTTATTGCCCCCCCCCCCGGCTACAAACATCTGCCCCCAGCCACCCCAGAAAAGGCACATCTGGAAGATGCGCATATTCTGGCACTTGGCCACTCTCTTCCCACTCCCGTGTAGTGGTGGGATATGGGGTAATGAAGGGTGTAATGTCACCTTGCTATTGTAAGGTGACATTAAGCCAGATTAATAATGGAGAGGCATCAATTATGACACCTATCCATTATTAATCCAATTGTATGAAAGGGTTAAAAAAAACACACACATTATTAAAAAGTATTTTAATGAAATAAACACACAGGTTGTTTTAATATTTTATTGCTCTCTGCTGGATGTCCTCATGAACTGGAGCCTTGGAAAAGTTCCCACACTCGAGTTCATATGAGTTCATCCATCAGAGGGCGCCTCACCGCGACTCAATGTAAGTACAGATCACCCAGCTTTCCTTTCAGCACCCGGGGTTTACAGGCACGAGCGAGTGCTTTAGCACAGCTCCTGCCTGTAAAATGATTTAACCTCTTCAGATGGATTTACTTCATGGGACGTGACAGATCAACAGAAGGTATGCATATTGTTGGTTTATTATTTTGCAGAGCGAGGGTCTTCAGGTGGATTGAGAGAGCAATAAAATATTAAAACAACCTGTGTGTTTATTTCATTAAAATACTTTTTAATAATGTGTGTGTTTTTTTAACCCTTTCATACAATTGGATCAATAATGGATAGGTGTCATAATTGACGCCTCTCCATTATTAATCTGGCTTAATGTCACCTTACAATAGCAAGGTGACATTAACCCTTCATTATCCCATATCCCACCGCTACACGGGAGTGGGAAGAGAGTGGCCAAGTGCCAGAATAGGCGCATCTTCCAGATGTGCCTTTTCTGGGGTGGCTGGGGGCAGATGTTTGTAGCCAGGGGGGGGGCAATAACCATGGACCCTCTCCTGGCTATTAATATCTGCCCTCAGTCACTGGCTTTACCACTCTGGCGGAGAAAATTGCGCGGGAGCCCACGCCAATTTTTTCCGCCATTTAACCCTTTATTGTAGCAGCTACAGCACCCAAATTTTGCACATACACACTACTAACATTAGTAGTGTGGAATATGCAAAAAAAAAGGGATATGAGATGGTTTACTGTATGTAAACCATGTCTCATATCCTGTCGGGTTTGTGAAGGAGAAATGAAAAGCCGGCAATTGAATTACCGGCTTTTCACTAACACCGCTGCGTATTTCTCGCAAGTCACACTGCTGGTCCGTGTGGAATCCGTATTTTTCTCGCCCCCATAGACTTTCATTGGCGATTTTTTTGGCGCAATACGGTGACAAACGCAGCATGCTGCGATTTTCTACAGCCGGATGCGTAATATACGGCAGATATGAGCTGGGCCATAGAGATTCATTGGGCCGTGTGTAATGCAAATTTTACGGACGTAGTTTATGCGTTCAGGCGTCCGTAAAACTCGCTAGTGTGAGGCCGGCCTTAGTGTCACATGACCGCAGGTCTCCGATGGATTGGCATGACAACCCGGTGTCAGCAGGAGACCCCTGTGGTTGTCATAACAGGATATCTATGAGCGCTGCCCAGCGGTCAGCGCTCATAGCAAGTGAGCATAGCTGCTACATAGAGAAGGGCTGCAGCGGATGATTGCAGCTTCTAGTCTCCCGTGGGGACTAGTAAAGCAAGTAAAAAGTAAAAAGAAAGTTTTTAAAAATATGAAATAAGTAATAAAATATAAAAGTTCAAATCACCCCCCTTTCGCCCCATTCAAAATAAAACTATAAAAAAAATACACGTATTTGGTTTCGCCGCGTTCAGAATCTCCCGTTATATCAATAAATAATTCATATTCTTAAAAATTAAAAATTAAAAAGAATTAATCTAATCGGTAAACAGCGTAGTGAGAAAAAAAATGCCAGAAATAAGGTTTTTTTGGTCGCTGCAGCATTGCAATAAAATGCAATAACGGGTGATCAAAAGATGATATACACACCTGTGATGCAGTAACCCCTGTAACAGGTAGGGGGCGCTGCATGGTCTCCCCGGGATGTGCACGGAGTTGTATTGAGGCCGTGAGAATTGACCTGCAGTGATGTCAGGATCACGTGACCAGCCCATGTTATCCATTACTGTGGGTGTGGTTACAGGTACATAACGTGACCAGAGTGTGGGTCACAGGTTCCTGTGTGGTTCCAGTGTTTGGACCTGAAGGGTCCAAGTGCAAAATCCCTGAGGGAGTTCCTGAGGGCTCGGTGTGTTCCTGTGTTTGAAGCCTGAGAGGAGGCTTCCTGGAAAGCACCTGCTGGCGTGGGAGGTCCTAGTAGGAGGACCGGATCCCGGAGCAGTGCACAGTGGAACTGGGGAAGCTGGAGTCCTTCGGTGAGGTCTGGACTGACTACTGTATGCCGGGCAGGCAAGTTGGGGATCCCTGTTAGGCAGCTTACCCAGAAGAGTGTTAACGGAGTGTGGGGAAGCTGGAGTCCTTCGGTGAGGTCTTGACTAACTAGTGTGTGCCGGCCAGGCAAGTTGGTGATCCCTGTAAGGCAGCTTACCCGGAGGTGTGGACTGGCAAGGAGTCAGCAGGTGGAGCCGGAGCTCCCGTCAGGTATCGTGCAGGCCGGTAGTGCTTGTGAAGTTCTATGAACTATGTGGTCTCCCTTGGGAACTGGTTAAGGGAGGACCAGCGTGTTCGTGTCCGTGAGGCAAAGCCGTACACTGAAGTGTTAGAAGCTGCAAGTAAATATCACCAGTTGGTGCCTGTTGTGTTTCATGTTATGAACTGTGCGTAACCCGGTTTATGAGGCTTAATAAACCGCATGGACTGCTTTGTTTTATAAACCCGTGCCTGTGTGCTTGAATATCGCGGCCAAGTGAGTGTCCCCCAACACACTCAGTAAGAGAAACCTTACACACCAAAATGTTATCAATAAAAACATCAGATCGGCGCTCAAAAACTAAGCCCCCACCCGGCTCCAGATCCAATAAAATGGAGATGCTACAGGTCTTAGAAAATGGCTATATATTTTTGTTTTTTTTACAAACTTTGGAAAAAATTTTCACAACTTAAATAAAAAAGAACCTAGACATGTTTGGTGTCTGTGAACTTGTAGTGACCTGGATAATCATAACGGCAGGTCAGTTTTAGCATTTAGTGAACATGGCAAAAAAAATCCCAAAAAACAATTGTTGAATTGCACTTTTTTTGCAATTTCATCGCATTTGTATTTTTTTCCCATCTTTCAGTAAATGATATGGTAAAATCACTGATACCATTCAAAAGTACAACTCGTCCTGCAAAAAATCAAGCCCTCACATGGCCATATTGATGAAAAAATAAAAAAGTTATGGCTGTGGGAAGAAGGGGAGGAAAAAATGGAAACGCAAAAATGGAAATACGCCTGGTCTTTAAGGGGTTAATTGTACGGTCCAGCCTAATGTAATAAATAGGGTGTTCATGTAATGCTGCATGAACGGTAACCAACTAGTATGTGTAAAAATACAGACACAGGGGGCTAGTAAATGCACAAAGGGTGTGAGAACAGATGATACAAGGGTCCTAGTTTTGACGAAAATTTTGAATGGGACGCACAGGGATAGTGAGATAAATATGTTGAGGAGGTAGGCCAGTCTGAAGAAATTTGTTTCTAGGGCACGCTTAAAACTGTGGGTTTTGGGGATTAATCGAATTGTCCTGGGTTTTGCATTCCAAAGTATTGGCGCAGCACGTGACAAGTCTTGGAGACAGGAATGGGATGTTCGGATTATTAAGGATGTTAATCTTTGGTCATTAGCAGAATGAAGGGCATGGGAAGGGTGGTAGACTGAGACAAAGGAAGAGATGTAGGGTAGTGCTGAACCATGGAGTGCTTTTCGGGTGAGAGTGCTAAGTTTATATTGAACTCTAGAGTGTATGGATAACCAGTGCAATGACTGGCACAGGGTAGAGGTATCAGTGTAACGATTGATGAGGAATATTATCCTGGCTGCTGCATTCAAGACATATTGGAGAAGGGAGAGTTTAATAAGAGGGAGACCGATTAGTTGAGAGTTACAATAGTCCAGACGATAATGAATAAGTGCCACAGTAAGAGTTTTTACAGAGTTGAACATAAAAACATTTCTAGAATTTGACCTTTTCTTAATGTGTAGTTGACAAGAGCAAGCCAGTGATCAGATGTGAGGGGTGAATGAAAGGTCTGAATCAAGTATGACCCCAAGACAGCCGGCATGTTGTTAGGGAGTAATGGTAGAACCACACACGGAATTGGCAATGTCGAGTATAGGTAGGTAGGTAATGGAGGGAAAAAACACAAGGAGTTCAGTTTTTGAGAGGTTCAGTTTCTTCGTTGTTCAGCTGAGTTCAGAAGCCAGGGTGCGGAAATGGATGGCGTATTTGCAGCGCCCCAGAGTCCTGGTCGTTGCAGTAATGTCGTTCTTCCACCAGGGGGAGTGATATTACGTCTGGTGGCAATAAAGGAGATCTTCCTACCAGATATCACAAACCATACACCACACTTCACACTCCAGTCCACAAGGGGAGCCTTGCTCCTATCTACTAGGGCACTCCTCTCAATAGGGTAAAACTGGTGGGCTGGATAGAAAGTTAGAGAGAAGCTGACTGGGCTTTGCCCAGGCAACACCTGTCAGGCACACAGGGGAAGGGAGGAACATCGGAGCTTCAGACAGAGGGTCCCTGGCAGGGGTGGGATCCTGCCAGAGGCCTAGATAGAAGGCTACGGAGCTGCGCATGCCCCGCGTGCAGCAGCATTCTAAGAAAGGACACAAAGAGAATTGTATTGTAGCGGGTGAGAAACGAAGTCATAGCACAAGGAGATAAAACCAGAAGGAGTTCTGCCCTGTAATAGGCTGCCTCCTTCTGAGGCGCAGAAGCCGGTGGCCAGAACACAGAGGGAGCAACCGTCTCAAAGCCTTGCTCCAGAGACCGGCAGGCCAGTCAATTCCAAGTCGGCTGCCCGACCTTAATACCCAGGAGAAACGGCAACTGTGGAGGTCGGGGCGTCTCTAGGGTCCCTGTAAAAAGCCTCAGGCCATCAGTCATACGGGTTTGTCCTATCCATACCATCTGGGGGACAGAGAGGAAGACATAACATCTAGAACATCTACAACAGTTGTGAGGACCTTACCGAGAAGCTCAGCAGGGAGGTACTGCAACACACAGGCGCTAGAGGAAGGCTACTAATTTCCACCTGGATAAGGGGACTCTGGATTTGCCTTCGGACTGGCTGGACTCTGCCTACCCTGTGGTCTGTACCCTGGACTGTGGATGCTGAAGCCTTCAGTAAAGGTAAAGAGACTGCAACCTTGTGTCCTCGTTATTCACTGCGCCTTACATCATCCACAATCACCACCTACACTTCTGGGAAGCCCTGGGGATACACTTCACCTGTGGGAAGTTATACCATGTAGCTGCCATCACATCACCCCAGCGGACCCCTAAGCAGCGTCGGTCACCCTGACCGAATACCACAGGTGGCGTCACGAACATTTTCCCCTTTAAAGACCTTTCCCAAAACCATAAAAACTCTTTTCTTTATTGGACGTCCCTCAAAGGGCCACGGACCGGGTCGGGCCACCGTGACATCCCCCGAACCGAAGGACCCGGTGCCGAGTACCCCATTGCCCTACTCTGGGGGCGATCCATCTTTGGCATCATGAACAGGATCTACTTAAGCCTGAAAATTGGGCCATGTGCACCTAAGAACTGTGCCAGAACTGTATTTGAACTGTGATTTGCTTAAAGACTGTGTATTGCAAAAGACCGCCAAAATTCCTGCCAAAACAGCCGCCATTACAGCGCCATGAGGAGCGCAGGAGAAGAAGGGCGTGCCAACATGGGAGGAGACTACGAAAGCGGTGCCAAAAGTGACAACTGCCCCCTCCGACTACTTCTGTGAGATGACGTGCCCAGAAGCCAAGAAGGAGCTCCACCCCCAGAAAATGGAGAAGCAGTGTGCTTGTGCGGCTGCAGACCCCAGCGTCGGTCACCCTGACCGAATACCACAGGTGGCGTCACAAACATTTTCCCCTTTAAAGACCTTTCCCAAAACCATAACATTTCTTTTCTTTATTGGATGTCCCTCAAAGGGCCACGGACTGGGTCGGGCCACCGTGACATCCCCCGAACCGAAGGACCCGGTGCCGAGTACCCCATTGCCCTACTCTGGGGGTGATCCATCTTGGCCTGCAGACAGACTGTCCTGTTTCATAAAATACTTTGCCAGGGCCTCCCCTCCAAGATGAGACATTTGAAAGGCTACCTTCATCCGATCGAAGGGAAACTGGTGGGCCAACAGTTCAAAGTGCAGTGAGCACTGTTTGATAAAACCTCGGCATTGTTTCGGGTCTCTATCAAAATGTGGTGGTGCAGACAGACAGGGTCTAGGAATTGAAGCTTTACATGTTTATTGAATTGTTACTGCCGAGGTTGCCGCAGCTTTAACCAGAGTGGATGTGGCTGCTGATGTCAGAGCCTGCAGACAGGTGTTAACAGTCCGCAGGTAAAACAGGATGTTGCCTTGCTGACCTTTTTGAAGGGTCATCTCATGGTACAGGTCTGAGACAAAAGGGGCATGAGAGTCAGCGGGTTCCATGTCCTTAGCAGAAAGTTATGCATGTGGTTTTTGATTGTGGAACCACTGTGCCACGGTACGAGGAGAGTCTAGAGGGACATAACTCAGCGACCACCTGACTCTTCGCTAGAACCCCTGATGGTGAGTTTAAATTTGGCTCCAGATGGATGCCAGGTACTACTTTAGGATGGATCCATGGGCTGCGGACCCCCAAGGGGAACAATGAGGCAGGACCAGCCAGGAAATTGTTAGCAGGAGATTACAGTTGGTAGACAGGTGCAGGATCAGAAACACAGGATGACTACAGGTATGGGATCACAGGTGCAGGATCGGGCAGATCAGGAGCAGGACTAGGCAAGTCAGGATGAATATGGGTATGGGTTCAGCAAGATGTACTGGAACCAGTGCAGACAGGGTGGACAGGATCAGGTAAGCAGGGTGGACAAGATCAGAGGTTTGGGGACCTAACAAATAGTTAGCAGGATAAATATTGATTACTAAAGTTGCTAAGGCACCTCCCAATAGGGGAGAATGCCATGTATACCAAATGCCTCCCAGCTATTGGCTGGCGACGTTTTTATCAGCTCTTGTGCTGGCCCTTTAAGGGACAGAGCGCGCACTAAGCAAACTCCCAGGAGACCTGCATGCAGTACACATGTCCTGGGAGGAATCAGATGCCCGAGAAGTGCAGATTGGTAAATTATCATGTTGGCTTCCCTGCAGGGGGGAGGAATAGGACCCATGAGGTTATTTAATTCCAAGACTACTATAAAACAAACACAGGTTTAGGAAAATTATTTCTTCGGCCTATAAATGGTAACGTGATGGCTGATGCAAATTATTTATTTCCCAAACTACTAAAAAACACAGTTTTCTTGAAAAAGTATTTCCTTGGCTTATATAAATGACAACAAGATGGCTGATGACAATATTTATTTCCCAGATTACTAGAAAACACTCATTGGCTTAAAAGCACAGTGGTCCTACAGGCAGGGATGCAGTGTACACACAACAGCTTAAAGGCACAGTACTAACACAGGCGGGGGGAGGCAGAATACACCCAGTGGCTTACAGGCACAGTACTCCCACCATCAGAGTGTGCAGAGTACACATAGCAGCTTTTTTTACAGTACCCTAATAGATAGGTGGGGCAGAGTACACACAGCGTTTTAAAGGCATAGTGCTCCCACACATGGGGGGTGCAGAGTACATACAACTTCTTAAAGGAACAGTACTCCCACAGATATGGGTTGCAGAGCACACAGGGGCTTTTAGCGCAGTACTCCTGAGTCACATGCTCCGCCTGTCAATCACTGGCTTTGGAAGTGCCCACAGTTTAAAATCTTGTTGATTAACTGTGCATAAGCCTTTCAACAAGCTTTATTAGATTGACGACTAGAACAGATTACTGGACGTACAGTAAAACGTCTGTGTACAGTGTAATAATAATCTTTATTTTTATATAGCGCTAACATATTCCCCAGCTCTTTACAGGCATTATCATCGCTGTCCCCAATGGGGCTCACAATCTAAATTCCCTATCAGATTGTCTTTGGAATGTGGGAGGAAACTGGAGAACCCGGAGGAAACACACGCAAACAATGAGAGAACATACAAACTCTTTGCAGATGTTGTCCTTGGTGGGATTTGAACCCAGGACTCCTGCGCTGCAAGGCTGCAGTGCTAACCACTAAGCCACCGTGCTGCCCCTGACCCGGAGCTTTACCATTTGGGATTGCTCTTCCCTACCAGCCATACCTCTTGCATATACTGGGTTAATTTTTCACAGCACATGGGTTAATTTTTCACAGCACAGTCGCATACTTCTTATGAAGAAAAAAAATTGTACAGATAGCAAAAATACATCAATCGGTGAGACTAAGGGTACTGTCACACAGTGCCATTTTGATCGCTACGACGGCACGATCCGTGACGTCGCAGCGATCGTATGATTATCGCTCCAGCATCGTAGACTGCGGTCACACGTTGCAATCACGGCGCTGGAGCGATGCCGAAGTCCCCGGGTAACCAGGGTAAACATCGGGTTACTAAGCGCAGGGCCGCGCTTAGTAACCCGATGTTTACCCTGGTTACCAGCGTAAACGTAAAAAAACTAAACAGTACATACTTACATTCCGGTGTCTGTCCCCCGGCGTCTCAGCTTCTCTGCACTGTGTAAGCACAGCGGCCGGAAAGCACAGCGGTGACGTCGGAGGACAGACACCGGAATGTGAGTATGTACTGTTTGTTTTTTTTACGTTTACGCTGGTAACCACGGTAAACATCGGGTTACTAAGCGCGGCCCTGCGCTTAGTTACCCGATGTTTACCCTGGTTACAAGCGAACACATCGCTGGATCGCTGTCACACACAACGATCCAGTGATGTCAGCGGGTGATCAAGCGACGAAAGAAAGTTCCAAACGATCTGCTACGACGTACGATTCTCAGCAGGATCCCTGATCGCTGCTGCGTGTCAGACACTGCGATATCGTAACGATATCGCTAGAACGTCACGAATCGTACCGTCGTAGCGATCAAAATGGCACTGTGTGACAGTACCCTAAGAACCTACATGAGAAATTCGGTCAAAAAAGTTGTAATTGAGTATAGAAGTTCTATTACTATTGTGGTTAAATTAGAGGTTTTATATGGTAATATGCATGAACCTTTGATCACATGGTGGCTATGTGCAGTCAAAATGTTTCCAATAAAAAAAAAAATTAGTAATAGCCAAAAAACTGCTAAGCAGGTTATTGTTTTCATTTTCCAAAATGGCATTTTAATACTATTTTTTATGGACAAAACACAACCTGGGTAGATCGGAATGCTTCCGGCTTCACAGTATTAGTCGATAAAATGTAGAGATGCAGATCAGTAGTGTTTTTAGGTTAAGGATGGTATATATGTAAATGACATTAATAGTGTAGACACACATTATAATTGAGATAAGTAATGCATATTGGTTAATATGAATTTTGCTAAATAATAACTCCATGTAAAAATTTCTTATAAATTACAATTGAAATAATTTACCATTCATATTATTTTTTTACCATGCTGTCAGCAAAGTAAATGGCAATTGTTTTAGAGCTGCATGCTGTTTGTTATAATGTAATATGTGTCACCAAGAGCAGTGGACAATATTTCATGTCTTGCTTATGTTCTCATTTTCCTTTACAGGGCTTTTCAACCGCTCCAAGCTCCCCATCTTTGAATTCACGTTCTAGTGTACTTGGTGCTTCATTGTCACTGAGCAATATTTCTGGGATTGGTGCTAGAACTGAGGTGAAGAAGCGTAGAGCACCTCCTCCTCCAGAACCAACATCCCCAATAGTTGCTGTTGAGAAAACTCCTGGAGATATGTCAACTGAGCCGGTATGCTATTATTCACTATAGAACTGGTGTACTGCAAAGTATTAAGAAATTTATAACAAATATCAATATTCTGACATTTCGGAAAGATGCGTGGATGTCAATCACCTGATCAAATTATGCTTAAAGAGGTTTGCTTGTCTCGGTTTGAGGATTAAACTCCATGGTCAATTCTCCGGTCTTCTGAGCTGTTGCCCTTTTCTTCCCTGTCCTTATGCTGATGGTTCCTATTGCCTTTATTTTTTTTATTTTTGCTTTCTGGGACTGTTCCTTCAGGTGTTTCCCATTGTCCTGTTTTGGTTGTGCTATCCCATTCTGTGTTGGGCTATATACATTCTCCCTTCACTACACTTCCTTGCTGTCTATACTTCTAAGTGGAGTAGTGCTAAGGAGTTCCAGCTCTTCAGCTAAAGGATTTTCCCTCCTAGGCAAACAGTGTTTGTATTTCTGCTGTGTGTTTGTTTGTCTGCCATCTCCTTTCCTTTCTCCTCAGTTAGGTTGGTGGCGGATTATTCTTGTTTCATTTATTATGCTCCTTAGTTCTCTTTATTTCCCCTTCATGCACATGTTTAAAGTTTCCTCACCCTGGGCCTTCATATCCCTCTGCACACTTTCCCTCTCCTGTGCACAGCGTGCCCCCTCTGGTTCCTCTGGAGGTACGAGAAACCCCTCGACAGCCTTTTAGGGATCCAGGTCTAAGGTGCTGTTTTTAAGTTGTGCGTTTGGGTATAGTCTAGTCTGTACAGGAACCAGTGGGGTGGTTGTGGTTTCTCTGTGTTGTAGGCTATATTATTCCTGTTACCCTTGTATGAGTGTCAGAGGCGTACCTAGGGTTTTGGTTCAGAGGGGGCGAAACTTCTGAGTGGGCCCCTAACTAGGTAATCTTGATTACAACTCGGTGACGCCCCTTAATAGTGGAGGACAACCTCAGCAGATGACCGCGCTGTTACTAAAGATCTCTAAATAAAGACCAATATGGATATTACCGCCATATGATCAGTGGTAGATACCAGCCCTACAGAACATATAAGAGATCACAGCACAACTACAGATGGTGACTTACTCCTGACATCCTTTCTGATGGAATCGTTCACTTTTCCCGTCTTTTCCATCTGGCCCAGACCGACATGACAACTTCTTCCAGCTACAACTCGGCTGCAGAGAATACAACAAAGACACATTTAACTTCTCATATTCCAGCCCCATCAACATCTATTCCCAACCTGCACAAACTCCTCATCCTGCTGATACCCCAATACTGAGCCGCTGCTGCCGTATGTGACCCTATTACTGCACCTGCTGTGTGGTTCTCTGTGCCCTCTAAATTCTAAAGCAACTCTCTACAATATAGTAATGCCAGGTGCAAGTGCCCTAGAAAACAGTGCCCATATTTTGCCCCTAGAAAGTAATAATGCCCTCTGTGCCCCTTTGATAGCCACAGTAACCTGAGTTCCCCTATAACAGTAAGTGCCCAATTTACATTTAATAAAGTCCTGAGTCTCCCCCTGTACAGCTCCCCTATACACAGCATGATGCTCTCTTATACGCAGTATAATGCACCCACACAGTATACTGACTCCTTAGTAGCCCCCAAACTGTTTGATGGCTCCAACAATGTATAATGACCCCCACACTGTAATCTCCATACTGTATGATAGCCTCCATATACAGTAGCATAATGCACCAAATAGTCCACAATATAGTATAATGCACTCCCCATAGGCAGACTCTATAGCATACGGCAGCCCCCATAGGCAGACACTGTAATAAGGCAGCACCCCCATATAGTCAGACCCTGTAATAAGGCAGTAAGTACCCCCATAGGCGGACTCTGTAGTAGAAGGCAGCACCCCCATAGGCAGACCCTGTAATGAGGCTGCAGACCCAGTAATAAGGCAGCCCCCCCATAGTCAGACTCTGTAATAAGGCAGCCCCCATAGTCAGACCCTGTAATAAGGCAGCACCCCCATAGTCAGACCCTGTAATAAGGCAGCACCCCCATAGTCAGACCCTGTAATGAGGGAGCACCCCATAGTCAGACCCTGTAATAAGGCAGCCCCCCCATAGGCAGACCCTGTAATAAGGCAGCAGCACCCATTATAAAAATAAATAACTAAAAAATAAATACTCACCTCTCTTCTTCCTAGTTCCTGCGCTGCTCCCGCTGATCTCCTGACAGCGGGCACGGGGCAGTGACGTCATCGCACCCGCTGTCAGTGTCGGCGACGTCAGACGCCGACACTGACAAGGATGATGGGAGAAGGAGCGCTCCTTCTCCCATCATTGCGGTCAGCTGTATCGGCTAAATGCCGGTACAGCTGATCTCCTGATGATGGCGGCCTGTTCAGGGGCCCCATAGCGGCCGGGCGGCAGAGCAGGGAGATCGATTCTCCCTGCTCTGCCACAGAATGTAACTGTATCAGCGCGCTGCGTGCGCCGATGCAGTTACAGTAGCGTAGCTCAGGGTGGGTCCCCTCAGAGCACCGGGCCCGGGGCGCCCGTACCCTCTGCCCCCCCTGTAGCTACGCTACTGATGAGTGTGTTACATGCATCACAGAGGACCTGTAACCAAATGTTTAACTTTGAACCTGACAAGTGATGTAATAGTGGCTGCAAAGCAAAGGGTTTGTAATGAAACATGGCTAAATTTACCTGTGGTGCCCCTCCCTCTTATCCAGGAGGTTAGACCAGGGTACTTTTAGTGAAAGGTTCCCTTTAACCCCTTCCCGACCTTTGACGCATACGCTGCGTCATGAAAGTCGGTGCCAATCCGACCTGTGACACAGCGTATGCGTCATGGAGGGATCACGTCCCTGCAGATCGGGTGAAAGGGTTAACTCCAATTTCACCCGATCTGAAGGAACAGGGGGAGTGGTGCTTCAGCCCAGGGGGGGTGGCTTCACCCCCTCGTGGCTACGATCGCTCTGATTGGCTGTTGAAAGTGAAACTGCCAATCAGAGCAATTTGTAATATTTCACCAAAAAAAACGGTGAAATATTACAATCCAGCCATGGCCGATGCTGCAATATCATCGGCCATGGCTGGAAAACCTAATCTGTCCCCCCCACACCCACCGATCTCCTCCCCAGTGCTCCATTACGTGGTCCGCCCCCCTAAGTCGTCCTGTCCGCTCCTCCGTCCTTCTGTCCGCTCCCCCCGTGCTCCGGTCCCCCCCCCTGTGCTCCGGTCCCCCCCCCTCCCCCCGTGCTCCGATCACCCCCCTTCATACTTACCGGGCCTCCCGGTGTCCGTCCGGCTTCTCCCTGGGCGCCGCCATCTTCCAAAATGGCGGGCGCATGCGCACTGCACCCGCCAAATCTGCCATCTGGCAGATTCGTTTCTGATGTATTTTGATCACTGCGATATAGCCTATCACAGTGATCAAAATAAAAAAAATAGTAAATGACCCCCCCTTTATCACCCCCATAAGTAGGGACAATAATAAAAATAAATAAAATATATATATTTTTTCTTTTTCTACTAGGGTTAGGGTTAGAACTAGGGTTAGAATTAGGGGTAGGGTTAGGGGTAGGGTTAGGGCATGTGCACACAGTGCAGATTTGGCTGCGAATCTGCAGCGGATTGGCCGCGGATCCGCAGCGGATTGGCCGCGGATCCGCAGCGGATTGGCCGCTGCGAATTCGTAGCAGTTTTCCATCAGGTTTACAGTACCATGTACACCTATGGAAAACCAAATCCGCTGTGCCCATGGTGCGGAAAATACCGTGCGGAAACGCTGTGTTGTATTTTCCGCAGCATGTCAATTTTGTGCGGATTCCGCAGCGTTTTACACCTGTTCCTCAATAGGAATCCGCAGGTGAAATCCGCACAAAAAAACACTGGAAATCCACTGGAAATCCGCAGGTAAAACGCAGTGCCTTTTACCTGCGGATTTTTCAAAAATGGTGCGGAAAAATCTCACACGAATCCGCAAAGTGGGCACATAGCCTTAGGGTTAGGGTTGGAATTAGAGTTAGGGTACCGTCTCACAGTGGCACTTTGATCGCTACGACGGTACGATCCGTGACGTTCCAGCGATATCCATATGATATCTCAGTGTCTGACACGCAGCAGCGATCAGGGACCCTGCTGAGAATCGTACGTCGTAGCAGATCATTTGGAACTTTCTTTCGTCGCTGGATCTCCCGCTGTCATCGCTGGATCGTTGTGTGTGACAGCGATCTAGCGATGCGTTCGCTTGTAACCAGGGTAAACATCGGGTTACTAAGCGCAGGGCCGTGCTTAGTAACCCGATGTTTACCGTGGTTACCAGCGTAAAAGTAAAAAAAAAAAAAAACGTACATACTCACATTTCGGTGTCCTTCAGGTCCCTTGCTGTCTGCTTCCCGCTCTGACTGTCTGCCGGCCGGAAAGTGAGAGCACAGCACAGCAGTGATGTCACCGCTGCGCTCTGCTCTCACTGTACGGCGGCACTCAGTCAGAGCGGGAAGCGGACGGCAAGGGACCTGAAGGACACCGAAATGTGAGTATGTATGGTTGTTTTTTTTTTACTTTTACGCTGGTAACCACGGTAAACATCGGGTTACTAAGCGCGGCCCTGCGCTTAGTAACCCGATGTTTACCCTGGTTACCCGGGGCCTTCGGCATCGTTGGTCGCTGGAGAGCGGTCTGTGTGACAGCTCTCCAGCGACCACACAACGACTTTCCAACGATCACGGCCAGGTCGTATCGCTGGTCGTGATCGTTGGAAAGTTGCAGAGTGTGACAGTACCCTTAGGGTTGGAATTAGGGCTAGGGTTGGAAATAGGGTTAAGATTAGGCTTGTGGTTAGGGTTAAGGATAGGGTTAGGGTTGTGTTGGGGTTACAGTTGTGGTTAGGGTTGGGATTAGGGTTAGGGTTGGGATTAGGGTTACGGGTGTGTTGGGGTTAGGGTTGTGGTTAGGGGTGTGTTGGGGTTAGGGTTGTGATTAGGGTTATGGCTACAGTTGGGATTAGGGTTAGGGGTGTGTTGGGGTTAGTGTTGAAGTTAGAATTGAGGGGTTTCCACTGTTTAGGCACATCAGGGGTCTCCAAACGCAACATGGCACCACCATTGATTCCAGCCAATCTTGCGTTCAAAAAGTCAAATGGTGCTCCCTCCCTTCCGAGCCCCGATGTGCGCCCTAACAGTGGTTTACCCCCACATATGGGGTACCAGCATACTCAGGACAAACTGGGCAACAATCATGGGGGTCCAATTTCTCCTCTTACCCTTGCGAAAATAAAAAAATTGCTTGCTAAAACATAATTTTAGAGGACAGAAAAATGATTTTTTATTTTCACGGCTCTGCGTTGTAAACTTCTGTGAAGCACTTGGGGGTTGAACGTGCTCACCACACATCTAGATAAGTTCTTTGGGGGGTCTAGTTTCCAAAATGGGGTCACTTATGGGGTGTTTCTACTGTTTAGGCACATCAGGGGCTCTGCAAATGCAACGTGACGCCCGCAGACCATTCCATCAAAGTCTGCATTTCGAATGTCACTACTTCCCTTCCGTGCCCTGACGTGTGCCCAAACAGTGGTTTACCCCCACATATGAGGTATCGGCGTACTCACAACAAACTGGGCAACAAATATTGTGGTCCAATTTCTCCTGTTACCCTTGTGAAAATAAAAAATTGCTTGCTAAAACATCTTTTTTGAGGAAAGAAAAATGATTTTTTATTTTCACGGCTCTGCGTTGTAAACTTCTGTGAAGCACTTGGGGGTTGAACGTGCTCACCACACATCTATATAAGTTCCTTGGGGGTCTAGTTTCCAAAGTAGGGTCACTTGTGGGGAGTTCCTACTGTTTAGGCACATCAGGGGCTCTGCAAACGCAACGTGACACCCGCAGAGCATTCCATTAAAGTCTGCATTTCAAAACGTCACTACTTCACTTCCGATCCCCGACGTGTGCCAAAACAGTTGTTTACCCCCACATATGGGGTATCAGTGTACTCAGGAGAAACTGCACAACAAATTTTGCGGTCCAATTTCTCCTGTTACCCTTGGGAAAATAAAAAATTGTGGGCTAAAAAATCATTTTTGAGGAAAAAAAAATAATTTTTTATTTTCATGGCTCTGCGTTATAAACTTCTGTGAAGCACTTGGGGGTTCAAAGTGCTCACCACACATCTAGATTAGTTCCTTGGGAGGTCTAGTTTCCAAAATGGGGTCACTTGTGCGGGAGCTCCAATGTTTAGGCACACAGGGGCTCTCCAAATGCGACATGTTGTCTGCTAATGATTGAAGCTAATTTTCCATTCAAAAAGTCAAATGGCGCGCCTTCCCTTCCGAGCCTTGCCGTGCACCCAAACAGTGGTTTACCCCCACATATGAAGTATCGGCGTACTCAGGAGAAATTGCCCAACAAATTTTAGGATCCATTTTATCCTGTTGCCCATGTGAAAATGAAAAAATTGAGGCTAAAAGAAATTTTGTGTGAAAAAAAAGTACTTTTTTCATTTTTACGGATCAATTTGTGAAGCAACTGAGGGTTTAAAGTGCTCACTATGCTTCTAGATAAGTTCCTTGGGGGGTCTAGTTTCCAAAATGGGGTCACTTGTGGGGGAGCTCCAATGTTTAGGCACACGGGGGCTCTCCAAACGCTACATGGTGTCCGCTAAAGATTGGAGCCAATTTTTCATTCAAAAAGTCAAATGGCGCTCCTTCCCTTCTGAGCCCTGCTGTGCGCCCAAACAGTGGTTTACCCCCACATATGAGGTATCAGCGTACTCAGGACAAATTGGACAACAAAGTTCGTGGTCCAGTTTCTCCTTTTACCCTTGGTAAAATAAAAAAATTGTTGCGAAAAGATCATTTTTGTGACTAAAAAGTTAAATGTTAATTTATTCCTTCCATGTTGCTTCTGCTGCTGTGAAACACCTGAAGGGTTAATAAACTTCTTGAATGTGGTTTTGAGCACCTTGAGGGGTGCAGTTTTTAGAATGGTGTCACTTTTGGGTATTTTCAGCCATATAGAACCCACAAAATGTGAGGTGGTCCCTAAAAAAAATGGTTTTGTAAATTTTGTTGTAAAAATGAAAAATCACTGGTCAAATTTTAACCCTTATAACTTCCTAGCGAAAAAAAAAATTGTTTCCAAAATTATGCTGATGTAAAGTAGACATGTGGGAAATGTTATTTATTAACTATTTTGTGTCACATAACTCTCTGGTTTAACAGAATAAAAATTAAAAATGTGAAAATTGCAAAATTTTCAAAATTTTCGCTAAATTTCCATTTTTTTCACAAATAAACTCAGAAATTATCGACCTAAATTTACCACTAACATGAAGCCCAATATGTCACGAAAAAACAATCTCAGAATCGCTAGGATACGTTGAAGCGTTCCTGAGTTATTACCTCATAAAGGGACACTGGTCAGAATTGCAAAAAACGGCAAGGTCATTAAGGCCAAAATAGGCTGGGTCATGAAGGGGTTAAAGCTATATGGAGATTTTTTGTTGCTCTACTATTGAGCTAGAGCAGCAATTAAAGGAAATTTTTCATACTGCCTGCACCCAGGTATGTTTTTCTCTAAAATTCTCCAGTTTTTCAGAGAACGCATATTTTGTGGATCCAACATGGGACTATATCAATAGAGTTGACTAGTCTGGTGTTGCCTGAAGCCAGCTAGCTGTAGCTCCGGACTAGTCACATCTACTGTATTCCTGTAGTTGGTTGGATCTTTACATTATGTTTACTCAAAGAGTTAAAAAGATGTCTAAGTGACATTTAATGAAAGTAGAGGAATAAATCTTACTTTCTAATCTTTCAATCTTGGTGGAGCCTGGATCCTGGCTTAGTTAATGCAGATTGAGCAGGTGGCTGTGTGCTCCTGTCCATGCATAATAAGACACACAATACATACTCTTCCATTATTTTGCTAAACTTTTTTTTAATATAAAAATTAGCACTTTTCTTGACTGACTGGTTTCATACTAATGATTGATGGTATTTTACTATAATGTCACATATATGTGACATGTTTGACCTCATTTACATATTCAGTATTGTAAGCCTTTGTAAGCCATTTGAAAGTGCAGGAGTGGTGCATATGTTTCTATCATACCTTTTCTCTGATTGTTCCACTCTTGATTTTAACTTACAAATATTGATGTGAAAAACTGGCTAAATACTGAACATGGCCTAAATGTGATTACCACAAATGTGGAGCTCCACTGCCCTTTCCGTTTCTAGCAAGAACAACTCCATACAAAGTTCAAACAAACAGGTCCAAAGACGTGTTACAACAATGGTGGAAGCTTTCAAGCTCAGAGCTTATCAGGAGACACTTAAAGAGAATGTGTCAGCAGGATTTTGGTATATAAACTACAAACAGGGCCATATTAGTGCTATACTACTGATTAAATGATACATGTGGTGAAGAAATCCGTTTATTATCTTTTTTGTGTGTAATAAGTGGCAGACCAGAGCAACAAGAAAAGAGTCTCGAGAGGCGCGCCACATGTCAGTCTCGTTTGTGGATGCATAGTGGACTTGGGATTTCTTGAAATCCCATCCACTTTGCTGTAACATGTGGATGCTGTGGGTTGGACGCTGCACAAGTACTCAGCATCCAACCAGAAGCGTTTACTGATCGTGGGCACATGCCTCAAAAGTTGTAAATAAGGTTCAAAACAAAGTGGTTTTATAGAGGAATTAAACACAGCAGGGATCACACTGTAAAATTACATGGATGGAAAACAGGGACATAGTTGGGGGAGACAACTAGGGCATGTAGGCATGTATCCCAGGTGCTGAGAGTGCTGTGACAAGCCTTTGGCTAGTATATTTACACACAACAGGTGAAAGAAAGCTTAGCTACGGCTCTAGGAAACATCGGCAGAAATCAGAAAATTGTGGATGCTTAGAACAAAGTGACAGAAGATGTGGCTTGAAAATCTACAGAAAGTAAATTTAAACCCTTTTGGGAAAAACATTTTCAGCATCAAAATAAAAAAGGGAATATTATAAGATGAATCAAGGGGTCTTTTTGGCCTTTAGTCTTATGTTTCTGGTTGGTATTTACACGTATCTTTAGTATTTTTACTCTTTAGTATAGCTAGTGCACCTATGACAAAAAGCAATTTTATGACATTTTAGTTGATATTTTTTACTTAGCAAAAAAATTTTCATGTAGATTTGAACTTCAACTTTTCATGTGTAGGAAGTCAAATGCTTTTTTATCAGTAGGGAAGAACGTCAATTCCTCATTAGTGGAGCTTCCTAAAAAAGATAACATGTTTGTTTAGTACATTTTACTGCCACTGTTGCTAACAGGAAAATCCTGTAAGAGACAACTAGTTTATATTTGTAGTGACGCATGAGAAAAGCCTGCTTTTCAAGATTAGTTGTTTTTTTTTTATTAAAACCAGGCAAAATGTTCCCATGCAGCTCCCAGTTTGAGAATGTATAAAAGTTGTCATACTGTGTGATGAATTTACTGAAGAGCAGCTGGCAGCAAACTGTTGTCAGAGGGTGATGTAGTGTATTATTCATTACCAATGACATATAAAATAGTGTCCTTAGTAAGGCCTGGGTCACATACACCATGTTCCAAATTATAATGCAAATGACATTTTTCTTGGATTTTTTAAATGATTCATGCAAATGACAGACAGTCTAATAAAAGTCATCACCTGTTAGTGTATACATCAAATTTTATTGAAGAAACCTCACAATGATAACAGTATAATCTCCAAAATGAATAAAAACTCAAAATGCACTGTTCCAAATTATTAGGCGCAGTAGAATTTCTAAACATTTGATATGTTTTAAAGAACTGAAAAAGCTCTTTTGTGGAATTTGCAGCATTAGGAGGTCACATTCACTGAACAAAAGCTATTTAACTCCAAAACATCCTAACAGGCCAAGTTACATGTTAACATAGGAACCCTTCTTTGGTATCACCTTCACAATTCTTGTGTCCATTGAACTTGAGAGTTTTTGGAGAGTTTCTGCTTGTATTTCTTTGTTGAGTTCAGGGGAAGATGGTGGCCACACCATGAGTTTATCTCCTTTATGCCCACAGCAGCCAGTGACTCAGACGTATTCTTTGCAGCATTAGATGGTGCATTGTCATGCATGAAGATGATTTTGCTCCTGAACACATGTTTCTACTTTTTATACCACGGAAGCAAGTTGTCAGTCAGAAACTCTATACTTTGCAGAGGTCATTTCCACACCTTCAGGAACCTTAAAGGGCCCTACCAGCTGTTTCCAAATGATTTCGACCCAAAACATGACTCCTCCACCTCCTTGCTGACATCGCAGCCTTGTTGGGACATGGTGGCCATCCACCAACCATTCACTACTCCATCCATCTGGACCATCCAGGGTTGCTCGACACTCATCAGTAAACAAGACTGTTTGAAAATTAGTCTTCATGTATGTCTGGGCCCACTGCAACCGTTTCTGCTTGTGAACACTGTTTAGGGGTGGCCAAATAGTAGGTTTATGCACCACAGCAAGCCTTTGAAGCATCCTACACCTTGAAGTTTGAGGGACTCCAGGGGCACCAGCAGCTTCAAATAACTGTTTGCTGCTTTGTAATGGTATTTTGGCAGCTGCTCTCTTAATCCAATGAATTTGTCTGGCAGAAATCTTCCTCATTGTGCCTTTATCTGCATGAACTCTGTGCTCTGTTTCAGTCACAAATCTCTTCACAGTATGATGATCACTCATACTTTTGTGAAATATCTAATATTTTCATACCTTGTCCAAGGCCTTGCACTATTTAACGCTTTCAGCAGCAGAGAGATCCTTTTTATTTCCCATATTGCTTGAAACCTGTGGCCTGCTTAATAATGTGGAACATCATTTTTAAGTAGTTTTCCTTTAATTAGAGTCACCTGGAAAACTAATCACAGTTGTAGATTGAATTCAGTGATCCATTTAGCCCTAAGAAACAATACCATCCACAAGTTTATTTGAAAAACAAAACAATGAAATCTTTGACACTTAAATCCAATTTGCATAATAATTTGGAACATGGTGTATAAGGTTTTAAAGTTTTTGTATTATTATTCTAAAGAAGATTTAGAAAAGGTTTAAGGTATCACCCATTCATGTTTCAGCAGGTAAAAGTACAGTAGAAGTCTAAAGGCATTCACACAAATTAAAGTCGGCCAAACATGCCGGCCATCTCATCTGTATCAAAGCCCGATCTTTTCCTGTCATGTCTCTGGCAGCAGCTATGGTACAGCTCACTATTCTTTCCCCATAGAGAACATAAGAAGGTTAAGCCATGTGTTGATGTATATGGGAGGGATAGCTGTTGGCCAACAGATATCTAAGAAGTATGGGCTTTATAAAGAATCTCATACACATAAGTTTAAAGGAGTGTTCTCAAGTTTAAAAGTTATCCCTATCTAATGGATAGGGGATAACTTTCCAATCACTGTGGGTCCAACCGCTGTGACCCCCATTATTCCTAAAAACCAAACCCCTAAAAAGCCACGACTGAATGGAGTGAAGATTGATCATACGCACTACCGCTCTATTTATTCTTAATGGGAGTGCCAAAGATTGCTGAGTGCAGCGTTAGACTGATCTTCTGAGCTCTTATTGGAATGGACAGAGAGGCAGTGTGCATGATTGACTTCTGCACCATTCAGCTGGGACTTTGAAGAATTCTGATTCTTGAGATCAGTGGGGGCGATGGTGGTCGGACCCTCAGCAATCAGAAAGTTGTACCCAATAGGATGGATAGTGTAAAACTTTTTAACTTTCAGAACACTCATTTAATATCGGCCAAGCCTGCTGATATTGGTGGGATCTGCATACAGTCTAATGTGTATGGGGGATTTCAACTCTCTCTTGACCAATAGAGAAGGATCCAGAACTTCCAATTTACAACTGCCAGTTGTTTTATTTTCTGTGAGATAAAATATTGCCAGGGGAGTCTGACTGTGGCTCGCTCCAGAGAACGCAGGAGCACTTGGCTCTCAGCCACTATATTGTGTCACCTCTGAACTGTGCTGCCTAAATTGTGACTAGATTGACTCTCTGGTCACTGTGACCACATAATTTATGTGTGTTCATCATAGGGAAGAGGGCATTTTTAAACTAAAGAAAGTGGGATCAGTCTTGAGAAACAGTGCTATCATTGTAAAGGAGGGCACTAAGCATGTTGCTTGCACATCTACCATGCACAGTTACATTTTCAATATGGACAATGGGATCACTTTTAGATAAGGACCAGACTTATTGTTTATCCTCATTGTACCAAAAGAGAATTATGATCATGCAGGACAGCTTTTCTATATGTGCAGCAAACAGTACTTGTATCGGCTGGCAGAGTAGTCAGACACCTCTAGTCAGATTTCATCCCGAAGATCAACAGCATCATAACAGCGTGACACGAAATTGCGATATGGTAAGGTAGGAAATAAATAACCACGGAGATTCACAGTGCTAAGAATAAGACAACTCAAGTCAAACTTTACTCAGGGATAAAGCTGAAGAGTAGAACCTGTAAACAGCAGTGTATTGCTATACTGATGATAGAATTGGGCTTATTGTGTTAGATGTCACCTGATTGATTAGTGCATGTGGTATCTGTTATAAAGCCATCTCTTGAGCATACAGCCAGGGGCAATGATAATTTTCAGATTAGTAAAGTAAATTAGAGTAGTGATTATGATTGTTTCATAGCTTTTATGATATCACGTGCCATAGGGAATTTATTGAAAGGTCAAGTGCTCTACCATTTTGTCCTGAGCATTATATTTAATTCATTTCCAGCACAGGTTATAAACTCTGTGATGAGATCAGTGCCATTGGCCGCCATGATGTCACCTCTATTAATAGCCTCCTGATATACAAAGATATTACAGAAAGCATTGCCAACTTTTTAAAGCAATAATACATAAATCCTCATAATAAGTGTAATTTAAATTGCATTGATTATTTTCTGCAGCATATGTAAGAGGGACATCTACAGGAGAACCATTTATCATATTCATAGGATTACCTAACCTAAGAACTCTGTAAAAGCAAACTGAAGTGGACAGGCAGTTAGTCAAGGAGACAAACATCATCTTTAAAAAGACAATGAAATCATTTAGTAGAAAAATTGTATAACATTGGTCTCTCTATGGATGATGCTATGGTTTTCTTTAAGTAATTTTAGAGTTAAAAGGTTTTCAGATTGGTTTAGGATTAGCAAAGGGAAAACTGGACTTTTCTAGAAATGGTTATGACAAGTGAAATCCTACTAAGGAATAAAAACCACATCTGGACGTCCAATATAAAAGATGAAAATCTTAGGATGATAATTTTGTTCATTGGACTGTGACTGTGACTGCACACAGAATGGCCTGTCTTGTGGAGCACATCATGTATGTGTGTGAGAGGTTATCAGACAGGTGGAAAACAAGCTAAATTTATGGTACTGGAAACATTAGAGGAAGCCAATGCAGTTGTCAAAACAAACATTCATGACTTCCTGTCAATGAGGATGTGAAAGAACAGCACAGACCGATTTCCTCAGCTGAATGGAGACGGCGGGGAAATAGTGAGACGCATGAAGTATAGGAAATCTCAGTTATTTTAATCATTTAATAGCCTTGTCTTGTTTATGGGCTACTTCCTACCTGACACATCCAGTACTTGGTGAATTGTTTGATAAAGATTACGCACTTATTAATGTTTAACAGCCACTGACCTTGACATTTCAGCAAGCATGAATGGAATGAGAACATTTGTGACTGAAAGGAAATGAACCTTTTCCTTCATTTTTAGTCTGAATGTGAGTTGGGAGGACTGACATAGTAAAGGCCAAGGATAAAACTGTGTAAATGTTCTCAAAGTCAGAATGTATACATGTGATTGTGGGGGCAAAAGTATTAGTACTTGGGTATGTTCTGAAATGTTATGTTCTGCCTAAGTACACATACATTTTTCAGCCCTCCTTTTTTGTGACAGTAATGGGGCACGTCTTTCTGTTTCCACTATGTGTCATAGATTAATTATAGTTTTCATCACTTTTCCATTTAGAGAAAAAAAACCTGTACTCTCCCTGCTATGACCATGTCATTAAATTTGGCACAATTAATTTCATCTTTTATTTAATTTATTGATATTTTACGTACACATTTGTCAGTAAGTGTCTAGCTGTTCTTAATTATTTGTGACATTTTTTGCATTGAACAAGGCCGCAGCTATCAAGTCTGAATATAATAATCTTTTATTACATAGCACCAACAAGTTCTGCAGCACCTTACAATTTAACAGTTCATATACAAGTAATAAGTAACTATATTAAAGATAATACAATAATTAAAGCAAAATTATGATGACCCTGCTCGTAAGAGCTTACAATCTACAATGAATATGGCCAGGAGTATACATATTGCATACTTGCTTTCACATGATGGGCTTTTCCATGGGCTGACACTGAATAATCCTCACAGTGCACATAATATGAGAATTCATATTCATGAAGAGTGACTGCAGACTTTTAGTTTAAGAATGGTCAACCCCTTTAACCCCTTCATGACCTTTAAGGGCCATATGCTGTTTTCAGTCAAAGTTGTGTCTCTGCCGTCACATGCCAAGCCCACATCTTTCCCGGCAGATGATGGCTGATTTAATCAGCCATTATGTGCCTTCAACAGCCAGTGGTGGAGCAGAGCTGCACGTGCAGCTGTTAACATGGTAAATGACGCTGTCAATCTCTGAATTTAATACACGCCAGCAGGGAGCACGTTCATCCACACACCTATGATTGTGTGTTGCCAATGGATTGCTACGACAGTTAGGGGTCTTCTGAATACCCCGTGCCTATTACTATGATATGCCTGTGAATGCCAGTGTTTTGCTGGCGTTCATAGGAGATTGTGATCTTAGCCATACATAAGAGTGCGCTGATCAGCTTTCCTGAGGTGACGAGACTAAGCAGAACACGCCTGGTTATATGTAGGTCAGCCAGGTGATCTAATCAGCACCTGTACAACTAGGAATTAACCCTAGCCTTCCTGTCTTTGCTACCATATATATATACAGTGTGTGTGTATATATATATATATATATACACTCCCTGGCCACTTTATTAGGTACACCATGCTAGTAACGGGTTGGACCCCCTTTTGCCTTCAGAACTGCCTCAATTCTTCGTGGCATAGATTCTCCATCTGCGCACGCGCGGCATCCCGCGGCCATTTTCCTGAAGCCACGGCCAGCAGAGCACCGCTTCTGCGCACGCGCGGCCAAAGGAAGATGGCCGCGCCCACCGACTACCAATGGAATAACGGACATCGCTGCTATTTTCACCCCCCCGTGCAGGATTGGGGACCTTGGACATGCGCACACCACTACGCCACCAATGGAAAACTACGCAATATCTGGGGGAAGAAGCCACGCCCATCCGACCTGACCAGCCTGATTGACAGGCGAAAATGACTACTTTGGTAACGTATTTCGGCAGCATAGGTGGGGAATCGGGGTCCACAAACTACACTATTGTAATGCACAGCTCAGGCCATATTTAACAGTATTTTTATCTCATACCGAAAAAAACGGGGTGATAGGTTCCCTTTAAGCTCATCCAGAGTGTTGGGTCTTGCGTCTCTCAACTTTCTCTTCACAATATCCCACAGATTCTCTATGGGGTTCAGGTCAGGAGAGTTGGCAGGCCAATTGAGCACAGTAATACCATGGTCAGTAAACCATTTACCAGTGGTTTTGGCACTGTGAGCAGGTGCCAGGTCGTGCTGAAAAATGAAATCTTCATCTCCATAAAGCATTTCAGCCGAGGGAAGCATGAAGTGCTCCAAAATCTCCTGATAGCTAGCTGCATTGACCCTGCCCTTGATGAAACACAGTGGACCAACACCAGCAGCTGACATGGCACCCCACACCATCACTGACTGTGGGTACTTGACACTGGACTTCAGGCATTTTGGCATTTCCTTCTCCCCAGTCTTCCTCCAGACTCTGGCACCTTGATTTCCGAATGACATGCAAAATTTGCTTTAATCAGAAAAAAGTACTTGGGACCACTTAGCAACAGTCCAGTACTGCTTCTCTGTAGCCCAGGTCAGGCGCTTCTGCCGCTGTTTATGGTTCAAAAGTGGCTTTACCTGGAGAATGCGGCACCTGTAGCCCATTTCCTGCACACGCCTGTGCACGGTGGCTCTGGATGTTTCCACACCAGACTCAGTCCACTGCTTCCTCAGGTTCCCCAAGGTCTGGAATCGGTCCTTCTCCACAATCTTCCTCAGGGTCCGGTCACCTCTTCTCGTTGTACAGCGTTTTCTGCCACATTGTTTCCTTCCAACAGGCTTACCATTGAGGTGCCTTGATACAGCACTCTGGGAACAGCCTATTTGTTGAGAAATTTCTTTCTGGGTCTTACCCTCTTGCTTGAGGGTGTCAATGATGGCCTTCTTGACATCTGTCAGGTCGCTAGTCTTACCCATGATGGGGGTTTTGAGTAATGAACCAGGCAGGGAGTTTTTAAAAGCCTCAGGTATCTTTTGCATGTGTTTAGAGTTAATTAGTTGATTCAGAAGATTAGGGTAATAGGTCATTTAGAGAACCTTTTCTTGATATGCTAATTTATTGAGACAGGTTTTTTGGGTTATCAGGAGTTGTAGGCCAAAATCATCAGTATTAAAACAATAAAAGACCTGACAAATTTCAGTTGGTGGATAATGAATCTATAATATATGAAAGTTTAATTGTAATCATTACATTATGGTAAATAATGAAATTTAACACTATATGCTAATTTTTTGAGAAGGACCTGTATATATATATATATATATATATATATATATATATATATATATATATATATATATATATATATATTGCCAAGCAAGTGATGCACTGGCACACCTGTAGGGAAAAGAAGGGGGTAGTGGAGGCTGCTGATGTCAGGTCAGCCTCTGTGCTGTTGCTGATTATTGCCCGTGAAAGCCACTAAACATAAAACATAAAAACACCTTCGCTTCCAATGGTCGCTGTTTCTCTTATAACCACCCACTATGGTTAATCAAAGAAATATGTGTATGAAGAATCATATACTAAGAACCTATGGAACACACCTATAGGGAAACCAAAAAGATATCTAGTGTGTGAGGAGGCAAAAACTTACATTTGTTCACTAGATGTGCAGAAATGGCTGTAGACTCGATTAGTTTGCAGTTAGCGCTTCACAAGGTGCCCTCAGTCGATAATTGTGCTGCTCAGCTGGAGGTGTAAGTCCGGTGGAACACCAGGGAGCATCCTCCCTGGTTGATAGATCAAGCCTCCGTGATTGCAGAGCAGCTAGATGACTGTGCGGGAGCGTGCTTCGGCTGAGAGACGCTGCCGTGAGATCGTGTGGAGGGCGGGGCTTAATGGTAGTGACATCACCAAAAGACAAGCTTAGGGATCAAAGGCTAGACAAGTACTAGGTCAGTATCCCTGACGAAGAAGGTCCGAGTACCTTGGAAATGCGTCAGAAATCTGACCCCTCTGAGAGCTTGTCTTTCGGTGACGTTACTATCATTAACCCCTTAATCCCATATGATGTACTATCCCGTCGAGGTGACCTGGGACTTAATAGTGCACATATTTAGTATCACCGCGTCCGTAACGACCCCACCTATAAAACTGTCCCGCTAGTTAACCCCTTCAGTGAATGCGGTTACAAAAAAAAAGGCAAAAAACAATGCTTTATTATCATACCGCCGAACAAAAAGTGGAATAACACGCGATCAAAAAAACAGATATAAATAACCATGGTACCGCTGAAAACGTCATCTTGTCCCGCAAAAAACGAGCTGCCATAAACCATCATCAGAGAAAAAATAAAAAAGTTATAGTCCTCAGAATAAAGCGATGCAAAAATAATTATTTTTTCTATAAAATAGTTTTCATCGTATAAAAGCGCCAAAACATAAAAAATTATATAAATGAGGTATCGCTGTAATTTTACTGACCCGAAGAATGAAACTGCTTTATCAATTTTACCAAATGTGGAATGGTATAAACGCCTCCCCAAAAGAAATTCATGATTAGCTGGTTTTTAGTCATTCTGCCTCACAAAAATCGGAATTAAAAGCGATCAAAAAATGTTATGTGCCCGAAAATGTTACCAATAAAAACGTCAACTCGTCCCGCAAAAAACAAGACCTCACATGACTCTGTGAACCAAAATATGGAAAAATTATAGCTCTCAAAATGTGAAGACGCAAAAACTATTTAAAAAAAAACGCTATAAATAGTAAATCAAACCCCCCTTCATCACCCCCTTAGTTAGGGAGAAATAATACAATTTTAAAAATTTATTTATTTCCATTTTCCCATTAGGATTAGGGCTAGGGTTAGGATTAGGGCTAGGGTTAAGGCTAGGGTTAGGGATAGGGTTAGGGTTAGGGCTAGGGTTAGGGTTAGGCTAGGGTTAGAGTTAGTGTTGGGGCTAGCGTTAGGGTTGGGGCTAGGGTTAGGGTTTCAGTTAGAATTGGGGGTTTCCACTGTTTAGGCACATCAGGGGCTCTCCAAACGCGACATGGCATCCGATCTCAATTCCAACCAATTCTGCGTTGAAAAAGTAAAACTGTGCTCCTTCCCTTCCGAGCTCTCCCGTGCGCCCAAACAGGGGTGTACCCCAACATATGGAGTATCAGCGTACTCAGGACAAATTGGACAACAACTTTTGGGGTCCAATTTCTCTTGTTACCCTTGGGAAAAAAAAAATTTGGGGGGCTAAAAAAACATTTTTGTGAGAAAAAAATGATTTTTTATTTTCTCGGCTCTGCATTATAAACTGTAGTGAAACACTTGGGGGTTTAAAGTTCTCACAACACATCTAGATAAGTTCCTTGGGGGGTCTACTTTCCAATATGTGGTCACTCGTGGGGGGTTTCTACTGTTTAGGTACATTAGGGGCTCTGCAAACGCAATGTGACGCCTGCAGACCAATCCATCTATGTCTGCATTCCAAATGGCGCTCCTTCCCTTCCGAGCTCTGCCATGCACCCAAACGGTGGTTCCCCCCACATATGGGGTATTATCGTACTCAGGGCAAATTGGACAACAACTTTTGGGGTCTAATTTCTCCTGTTACCCTTGGGAAAATACAAAACTGGGGGCTAAAAAATAATTTTTGTGGGAAAAAAAATTATTTTTATTTTCACGGCTCTGCGTTATAAACTGTAGTGAAACACTTTGGGGTTCAAAGCTCTCACAACACATCTAAATAAGTTCCTTTGGGGGTCTACTTTCCAAAATTGTGTCACTTTTGGGGGGTTTCAATGTTTAGGCACATCAGGGGCTCTCCAAATGCAACATGGCGTCCCATCTCAATTCCAGTCAATTTTGCATTGAAAAGTCAAACGGCGCTCCTTCCCTTCCGAGCTCTGCCATGCGCCCAAACAGTGGTTTACCCCCACATATGGGGTATCGTCGTACTCAGGACAAATTGTACATCAACTTTTGGGGTTCAATTTATCCTGTTACCCTTGGTAAAATAAAACAAGTTGGAGCTGAAGTAAATTTTGTGTGAAAAAAAGTTAAATGTTCATTTTTATTTCAACATTCCAAAAATTCCTGTGAAACACCTGAAGGGTTTATAAACTTCTTGAATGTGGTTTTGAGCACCTTGAGGGGTGCAGTTTTTAGAATGGTGTCACACTTGGGTATTTTCTATCATATAGACCCCTCAAAATGACTTCAAATGAGATGTGGTCCCTAAAAAAAAAAAATGGTATTGTAAAAATGAGAAATTGCTGGTCAACTTCTAACCCTTATAACTCCCTAACAAAAAAAAATTTGGGTTCCACAATTGTGCTGATGTAAAGTAGACATGTGGGAAATGTTACTTATTAAGTATTTTGTGTGACATATCTCTGTGATTTAAGGGCATAAAAATTCAAAGTTTGAAAATTGCGAAATTTCAGTTTTTTTCACAAATAAACGCAAGTCTTATCGAAGAAATTTTACCACTATCATGAAGTACAATATACAGTGTGTATATATATATATATATATATATATATATATATATATATATATATATATACAGTACAGACCAAAAGTTTGGACACCCCTTCTCATTTAAAGATTTTTATGTTTTTTCATGACTATGGAAATTGTACATTCACACTGAAGGCATCAAAACTATGAATTAACACATGTGGAATTATATACTTAACAAAAAGTGTGAAACAACTGAAATTTTGTCTTATATTCTAGGTTCTTCAAAGTAGCCACCTTTTGCTTTGATGACTGCTTTGCCGACTCTTGGCATTCTCTTGATGAGCTTCAAGAGGTAGTCACCGGGAATAGTCTTCCAACAATCTTGAAGGAGTTCACAGAGATGCTTAGCACTTGGTGGCCCTTTTGCCTTTACTCTGCGGTCCAGCTTACCCCAAACCATCTCGATTGGGTTCAGGTCTGGTTACTGTGGAGGCCAGGTCATCTTGGCGTAGCACCCCATCACTCTCCTTCTTGGTCAAATAGCCCTTACACAGCCTGGAGGTGTGTTTGGGGTCATTGTCCTGTTGAAAAATAAATGATGGTCCAACTAAACACAAACCGGATGGAATAGCATGCCGCTGCAAGATGCAGTGGTAGCCATGCTGGTTCAGTATGCCTTCAATTTTGAATAAATCCCCAACAGTGTCACCGGCAAAGCACCCCCACACCATCACACCTCCTCCTTCATGCTTCACGGTGGGAACCAGGCATGTAGAGTCCATCCGTTCACCTTTTCTGCGTCGCACAAAGACACGGCGGTTGGAACCAAAGATCTCAAATTTGGACTCATCAGACCAAAGCACATATTTCCACTGGTCTAATGTCCAGTCATTGTGTTCTTTAGGCCAAACAAGTCTCTTCTGCTTGTTGTCTGTCCTTAGCAGTGGTTTCCTAGCAGCTATTCTACCATGAAGGCCCGCTGCACAAAGTCTCCTCTTAACAGTTGTTTTAGAGATGTGTCTGCTGCTAGAACTCTGTGTGGCATTGACCTGGTCTCTAATCTAAGCTGCTGTTAACCTGCAATTTCTGAGGCTGATGACTCTGATAAACTTATCCTCAGAAGCAGAGGTGACTGTTGGTCTTCCTTTCCTGGGGAGGTCCTCATGTGAGCCAGTTTCTTTGTAGCGCTTGATGGTTTTTGCAACTGCACTTGGGGACACTTTCAAAGTTTTCCCAATTTGTCAGACTGACTGACCTTCATTTCTTAAAGTAATGATGGCCACTTGTTTTTCTTTAATTAGCTGCTTTTTTCTTGCCGTAATACAATTTCTAACAGTCTATTCAGTAGGACTGTCAGCAGTGTATGCACCAGACTTCTGCACAACACAACTGATGGTCCCAACCCCATTTATAAGGCAAGAAATCCCACTTATTAAACCTGACAGGGCACACCTGTGAAGTGAAAACCATTCCCGGTGACTACCTCTTGAAGCTCATCAAGAGAATGCCAAGAGTGTGCAAAGCAGTCATCAAAGCAAAAGGTGGCTACTTTGAAAAACCTATAATATGACACATAATTTCAGTTGTTTCACACTTTTTTGTTAAGTATATAATTCCACATGTGTTAATTCATAGTTTTGATGCCTTCAGTGTGAATGTACAATTTTCATAGTCATGAAAATACAGAAAAATGTTTAAATGAGAAGGTGTGTCCAAACTTTTGGTCTGCACTGTGTACACTGACGTGCAAAAATGTTGCATTGTTTTGACCTTATGACTTTCATACTCCATATCTCCTCATCCACTATAGCTTTGAACTTGAGACTACGATCATTTTACTGAAAATCATCTTGTCTATCTCATACATAAATTTGACTTAGCATAAGATTAGTTATGCTGATTCTTGTCATGTCACTGCATTATTACTGTTTTGGTTGTAGTGGTGGAAAATATTTTCCTTCCTTTAAACTACAAATTACAATCTTTTCTCATATTCCCGAATAGCTCAGTGTGTTATTAAGTTGATTCCCAAGTGAAAGGTCACTAGTTCGAATCAAGGTGCAACCATCAAGAAGAAGAAAATTGCCAAACTGCATCATGTGAGTGCTCTGACAGTTGGAAGAATACGAAACTGTCTATCAATTCAAAAGCCAGAAAGTGGACATCCAGGCACAAAATTGAAGCCAACAAGTCTGCTCATCACAAGGTCTATCAGTCCTTGTGTTCCAAACACAGCAGTGGAGTTGGCTCGTATTCTTCTTAATAGTGAGATTACAGACATCCATGCAAGCACCATGCCAAGAATGTTACATAACTTTGAAATGGTAGCCCAAAAAAAGGTAAAGAAGCCTCGACTTCAATATCGTCATAAGAAGCATTGGCTCGAGTTTGCAAATCAATACAAAAAGTGAATAGTAGAAGATTGGAAATGAGTGATTTGGAGAGATGAAACAAAAGTCTATAGACCAAAAAGTGGCTAATGGATCAAGAAATTGAAGGAACTGTCAAGTCTATTGGAGGGAGCCTGATGATATGGGGTTGTTTCACAGCCATAGGCATTAGTTACTTGATCAGGATTAAAGGTGGTCTCAATGCTGAGCTATATGTGAGCATCCTGCAAGAAGAGTTACTTCAGACACTTGAGTCATTTGGGTATGAAAAGGATGACATACTGTTCAAGCAGGACAATGGCCTGAATCATACGGTCAAGATTTATGAAGAAATGGTTCAATGACAATGAAGTAGAAGTGATTGATTAGCCCCAGACCTCAACCCAATCGAACACTTGAATGTAGAGTTGAAAAGCTGTATACATACTCGAGTGACTCGACCAGTATGCCCCAAGTTTGGGAACGTGTAGAAGAGACCTAGGATCAGATTTTGTTTGAGAAATGCTTGAATCTGATTTAAAGCAGGCCCAGAAGGATTCAGGTAGTGTTGAAAGCCATAAATATTGTTACCTCTTTGTTCGTCAGTGTATATAAAGTGGTTTGCAAAAGTATTCACCCCATTGGCTTTTTTCTTATTTTATTACATTGCAACCTATGTTTAAATATTTTTGTAGTCCGATTTGAATGTGATACATCAGCACTAAATAGTCTAAGTTAGTGAAGTGAAGTGAGAAAAATATAGATATGAAGTAAATTTATTGGATCAAATAACTAAAAATTGGCATGTTCACATGTATTCACGCCTTTTGCTTTGAAGCCCCTAAAAAATTTTGGTACAAGCATTTACCTTCATAAGTCACATGCTTAGTGAAAGGACGTCCACCTGTGTGCAATCTAAGTGTCACATGGTCTATCAGTATATACACTACTTTGTGAAATGCCACAGAGGCTGCAACACCATGAAGCAAGAGGCTTCACTACCAAGCAACACCATGAAGACAAGGAGATCTCCAATCAAGTCAGGGACAAAATTGTTGAGAAATACAAGTCAGGGTTTGGTTATAAAATAATATCCCAATCTATGATGATCCCTGTGGCACAATCAAATCCATTATAATCAAATGGAAAGAACATGATACCACAACAAACCTGCCAAGAGAGGGCCGCCCAGCTCGGGCAAGGAAGGCATTAATCAGACAGGCAGCACAGAGACCAAAGGTAGCCCTGAAGGACTGCAAAGTTCCCAAGCAGAGACTAGAGTATCTGTCCATATGACCACAATAAGTCGTACAATTCATGGGGGTCGCCTTTATGGAAGAGTGGGCAGAGAAAAAACTTTACCTACACACAAATATTGTAAGTCTCATTTTGAGTTTGCCACAAAACGTGGGAGAGTCCTCAAATATATGGAGGAAGTTATTGTGGTCAGATTTTTTTTTTAAATTGAACTTTTTGACCACCAAGGTAAACACTATGCCTTGCGACAAACCAACAAAGCTCACCACCCAAAGAACACCATCCCCACAGTGAAACATGGTGGCAGTATCATGCTGTGGGGATATTTTTCTGCATCAGGGACAGGGAAAATGGGTCCTAGTCAAACGGAACATGGATGGTGTGAAATAGAGGGATTTTCTTGAGCAAAACCTTTTTCATTCTGCCAGTGATTTGAGACTGGGACAGAGGTTTTCCTTTCAACAAAACAAAACCCAAAGCATATTGCTAAAGCAACACTCGAGTGGTTTAAGGAGAAATGTGTAAATGTTTTGGAGTGGCCTAGTCAAAGCCCAGACCTTAATCCAATTGAGAATCTGGTAAGACGTGAAATTTGCTGTTCACCAGAGGAAACCATCTCCCTTGAGGGATGGGCATAAATAGCAGTGGCAGGATGTGGAAACCTCATAGAGAATTATCCAGAGTTACTTGCAGCTGTAATTACCGCAAAACGAGGCTCCACAAAGTGCTGACTTTATGGAGGTGAGTAGTTATGTTTATATATACCGACATTTTGTGAGAATTTCATGTCAATAGCACCTTTAGAAATACATTCACTCAGAGAATTGATGAAATGCTCAATACTTATTTCACCCGCCGTGTGTGTGTGTATGTGTATATATATATATATATATATATATATATATATATATATATATGTGTGTATTTTATATATGTATATGACAACGTATATGATATACCGTGTATGTATGTATGTATATATATATATATATATATATATATATATATAATATATAGTTGATTATATTTTATGTACGGTATTAAAAATGTAATAGAAATCTGCTGATTTCGATACATAGACATAATTAACTCTTTTCAAATTTTCAATACTTTAGATGTACACTTATGCTTGTCCTGAGTCTTCCACTCCACTATAATGTCTGGGGGTTCTTAAGGCCAGGGTGAAAACATACTTATTTCAGGTTTTGTTTGGCCTGCATACATAAAATATTATCAGGTTGCAGCAGCTACTGAAAGAAGCTATGCTTGCCTTCCACAAGCTGTGAATTATATAGTTGATTTGGATAGACACGGTTATGTGAAGCCATTCAATTCTAGCACTCCCAATACCTTATTTATACAGAGTAAGAGTACTATCATAGCAAATAATACTATAATAGAAGTCAGATACATGGTATAAAGGAGAGTTCTTTGTTTAGGAACTTTTTTATCTTAACTGTTAAAGGCCTTTTATAGTCATCATAAGGATCATACATAGTAACATAAATCCATGCAATATGATACAATGAGAAAGTTCTGTTGTTTGTTGCCTTTTATAACAATGGGTGTATTTTGGTACATTGGGATTGTGCTTAGTAAAGTCCTGAAAATAGAATAATAGTTCTTATCCTTTTGTTTCTTGGTTCTCATGTGAATTACTAAATATTAAAAAGGTTGTCCAGTTTTAGGGCTCAAGTCTGCAGTCACTCTGTGTGACTGCAGACTTGTGAATCCTCACAGTGTGCGTTGTCAGGATTCTATGGTGCCAGTAGCTCCTCAGACAGGATGCAATGTGTACGCTGTTAGGATTCATCAGTATTCAGTCACATAGAGTGACTGCAGACTTGAGCCCCATGCCTGGACAACCCCCTTAAAGAACAGCTGTTACTTGTCATTAAGACTACTTTCACACATCAGTTTTTTGCCGTCAGACAGCATCCGGCAAATTTTTTAAAAAACGGATCCGTTGCAAATTGTGATAAAACTGATGCAATGGATTTTTTTGCCGGATCAGTCGCGGGGCGTTTTTTCGCCGGGCAGAAAAAAACCTTCCTCTGAACGTTTTCTCCATCCGCCGGAAACAGCTTTTTTGACGGATCCGGCAAAAAACGGATGAAATGTGTGACCATCAGGCGCAATCCAGTGCTAATACAACTCTATGAGAAAAAACGGATCCGCCTGAAAAAAAAAATGTTTTTTTCAAAACTCGCCGGATTGTGCCTGAGGGCAAAAACCTGATGTGTGAAAGTAGCCTAATATGTACGGTAATTTCTTCACCTGGTGTAAATACCGCTGTTCTTGTGAATTTGGCTTTGTTTTTCCTTTGTTTCTGTACCTCACCAATACTGAGATATGGCCTCCTCCCTGTTTGTAAATCTAGTCTTTTTAGCCAAGTTGGTGTGATCCTTAACACTTTTTTGTGGGAGTCTTCTTGATAACCAAAGTCATTTTACTGCTCAGTGAATGCACAGTTAAAACAGTTAAGGCATTGGAATGTTTTTGCAGTTTTTCAGCACATTGTATGAAAAAGTGAATGGTGTCATTCAAAATCACACTTTGTCCCACAAAAAAAAGTCACTATATGGCTATGTTGATAGAAAAATGAAAATGTTAAAGGGGTTGTCACTGGACAACCCCTTCTCAATTACCATGTTTTTCCCTTATAAAATAATAACTTATAACTTCTATGCTCATCTGCAGTGCGAACACCGTTCCAGTCGTGTTGGAGATGGATCTCCCTGCAGTCAATCATCAGCCATTTCACTCTCCCCTCCTTTGGACAAATCAGACATCCGGAGGAAGAGAGAGTTGTTGATGCTCTCTGACTTCCTGTGGATGTCTTTGGCTGCTGGGATTGCATGACATAATAATCTTGCATCTCACAATCTACTGTACAAGGGATGGGTAAGGATACAGAAGGTGAGGGTAGAGCTGGTCATATAGCGGTTTGGTGGTTACTGCAGGCTGTGTGCTTGTCAGAAGAGGAAGGTCTTCAGGTTCCTTTTGTAGGTTTCCATGGTAGGTGAGAGTCTGATATGTTGGGGTAGAGAGTTCCAGAGTAGGGAGGATGCGTGGGAGAAATCTTGTATGCGATTGTGGGGACAGCAGATAAGAGGGGAGTAGAGAGGGAGATCTTGTGAGAATCAGAGGTTGCGTGCAGGTAAGTACAGTAGACTAGGTCACAGATGTATGGAGGAGACAGTTTGTGGATGGCTTTGTATGCCATGGTTAGGGTTTTGAATGGGAGTCTCTGGGTAATGGGGTGCCAGTGAAGGGATTGACAGAGGGGAGAGGCTGGGGAGTAGCGGGGTATAAGTGGATTGAGAAGGGGTTATACACCAAAAAAATAAGAGCAAGAATCGCACCTCCAAAAATCATACATTGATCTAATGCCACTAGGCAAAAATTTGTATATAACTGAACATGAGGTTCTCAGTTTAACCTTCTCATCAGACCCTATGAAGGCCACTGCCACTTCATGGCGAACCTCTTAGTCGGTCCCTATCGTCCTAATAGAGCGGAGCTGTGCGCCGTCCACCGCCGCAGCAACAGTGCACTGGCAGGGTGGATGGCCTGGTGCCTCACAGTGCCCATGCTGCAAGAGTGAGTCCCCATGACTCCAATCCACGCTGCCCCACAGCACAAAACCACAGCAACATTGACCACCACACAGCACCCACACCACACCCGCACACAAAGAAGCATTGAAACTCACCTTCCTCAAGCTCTCCAGTGAGAGCAAAAATGTGCTAGACCCTTTTCCTTGTAGTCTCCTAATTTAAAATCACCTATCCCAAATGGGAGGAGTACTGGTCCAAGAAAGGGGAAATAACATGCTATACACCAAAAAAAGAGAGCATGAACAGCACTTCCAAAAATCATACATTGAGCTAATGCCGCTAGGCAAAAATGTATGTATAACTGAACATGAGGTTCTCAGTTTAACATTCTGATCAGACTGTATGAAGCCCACTGCCACTTCACGGTGAACTTCTTAGTGGGTCCCTATCGCCCTAATGAAGCGGAGCCGTGCGCTGACCACCACCACAGCGACAATGCAGCGCAGATGGGTTATACAAGTAGTGGACAACCCCTTTAAGACAAACAAACATTCATATAAGTGTCTCTCCTCTGGGGTTGTAAAGTGTGAAGTCTCTTTTCGCTACATGAATTTTTAGCCACAAAATACTAGTATCCCCACTTGGTTCTTCCAATATGGCCACTGTCCATGTAAGAAAACATTCTCAACAACATATTAAGGTGCTTAGACTTTTAGATTAGTGCCATAGGGTAATACCGCCTGGTAAGGATTGAAAACGAAGAACAAAAAAATTCCTTTGATTTTGCACCTCCATTTAGCCGGTTCAGGTATCTTGATTTTGCACCTCCATTTAGCCGGTTCAGGTATCTTCTTCCTTTGATTACTGTACTTAGCCGCCAATTCTGATTTTTAATACATGATTTCAGCCGCTTTTGAGTTTTTATGGATATTGTGTTGATTTATATTTTGTGTGCAGCTTGGAAGAAGTACAAGGGTACCGAGGGGAACAGGATCCAACGATCCAGCCAGCTTTATATCTACGTTAGCAGACTCAGGAGAACAGAGCCTGTAATCATTGCATACGCCTTGCTTTGGTACATGAAGAGGATTTTTAATAAAAGGTGAATTGCAAAGTTGCTTATTTTTGCAAGAACTTTGCAATTTTACCCATTTAAAAACTGAAGACAACTTCTTTAATACTATGTCTGTAATAATGTCTCATGTATGTCAGATTTCCATGCCATTCAATATAATTGTAATGAAATTACAGTTCCCATTGGATCCTTCAGAGTTTACTGAATCAAGGTCTACCAGCCATGTCTGTAACTCATTGCTCTGTTTATCCTGACTTCAATTTCCCAGGTACCCAGGAGCTAGAAATGCTAGATCACTTCCTGAGATAGTGATTTGATCTGTGAAAGAAAATCCCAAAACTAGGACATAGGGGTTCTGCCTGTAGTACTTAGTCACTTATTTTATAATGCAAGGTTCATAAGTTAGATTTTGATTGTCCACAGACATATGCAAATATACATCATAATCATTTAATCAGGTTTTTCATTTAGTTCCAAAACTAACAGTGTATGAAATCAAGCACATAGCAATGCAGTCTACCTTTCCAAACATTTAGAAAAGAATGGGTCAATCCAAAGCACTCACTGATTTTCAGCATCGTACTGTAAAATTATGTCACTCTTGCAATATGTGATGTTGCAATATGTTGTAACACAAATCTCTTCCCTTCAACGATTAACTGTGAATGCTATTACACAAAAATGAAAGCATTCAGGAGCCACAGCAACTCGGCCACAATTTTGCAGTTTAATTAAATAGTGTCACGAGTTTACTGCGACAGAGGGGAGCCAGAAGACTGCAGCTTCTGATTTCGCGTACTCCTGCACTGATCAGAAGCACTTCAGCTTCATATTAAACAGTGTAAATTTCTTTTGACAGTGCAGGGGTTAATCTGCTCAGTTGAGAGCTCCTGGAAGCTTTATGACTCTCAGCTGTGCACTGTTATCCACTCCCACCCGGGCTCTGGCTAGCACTCATTGTCAGAGCTAATTTATGCTGCATGGCTGGTGGTTGTTGGTGGTTGTTATTGGAGACGGCATTTGGTGGATTTATCTGTGACTGTTGCAAGGTTTTGAGTGTGTGATAATTCCCTTTCTTCTTCTACTTTGGTTTAACCTCATCTTTCACCAGTGTTTGCCTCTGTTGTTTATGTGTGTATATTTGTAGGATTGGAAATTTCCTTTTTCCCTGTTTGTATTACATTTTTAGTCTGGCTAGTATATAATGGTACAATACTACTCCACTCTTCCCTGGGGTGGGGGAAGGATACAGACTGAGCTAAGCAAAGGTGCATGGCCCTGGCATCTTCACGATCAGAAGTAATCTGGGGATCAGGGCAACATAGGGCACCCCTAGAGTTGGGGACAGGAAAGATGGGCATTGTTCTTCACTAGGTTTAACTTTTTTGTTACATGTAGGCCGGGGAACAAGAACATTAAGGCGAATGCCTTATCTTGCGGTTTTCCTGGGGGTGAAGTGTTATGGACCTGGTGGTTAGGAGCACCCGAAATGACCTGATGGTTAAAATGGAAAAACCTGGGACAAGCTCTGAGGAAGTGGTAACTATACTGACCGCAATCCCTAATCCTATCACACACACTAGAAATAGCCGTGGAGCGTACCTAACTCTCCCTAAACGCCTCTTCACCGCCTAAGAGCTAACTACCCCTAAAGATAGAAATAGTAGCCTACCTTGCCTCAGAGAAATTCCCCAAAGTAGAGGTAGCCCCCCACAAATATTGACTGTGAGTTAAGAGGAAGTAAACACAGGAATGAAACAGATTTTAGCAAAGGAGGCCGAATCTTCTCTAGACAGAAAGAAGATAGGAAAGGGAACTATGCGGTCAGTATTAAAAACTACAAAAACCACGCAGAGTGTGCAAAAAGACCTCCACACTGACTCACGGTGTGGAGGTGCAGCTCTGCACCCCTAGAGCTTCCAGCTAGCAAGGAAATATCATAATAGCAAGCTGGACTAGAAACATAGCATGTACTGAGAAATATATTCAAAAACCAATAAACAGCAAATGGACTAGCGAGGACTTAGCTTCTGCTGGAGTAGACAGGTCATCTGAGAAATCCAAGAGAGATCTGAACCAGTACTGAGACATTGACAGCTGGCATGAATTAACGACCTGGGCAGAGTTAAATAGGGAATCCAGCAACAGCAATAAACGAGGGCAGCTGAGAAAGCCAACCTCAAAGATCAGCAGTTCCACTTAAAGCCACCAGAGGGTGTCCAAGGACAGAACTCACCAAAGTACCATTCACGACCACAGGAGGGAGCCCGAGAACGGAATTCACAACAGTACCCCCCCTTGAGGAGGGGTCACCGAACCCTCACCAGAGCCCCCAGGCCAATCAGGACGAGCCAAATGAAAGGCACGAACCAAATCGGCAGCATGGACATCGGAGGCAACAACCCAGGAATTATCCTCCTGACCATAGCCCTTCCATTTAACCAGGTACTGAAGCTTCCGTCTCGAAATACGAGAATCTAAAATCTTCTCCACCACATACTCCAACTCCCCCTCAACCAACACCGGAGCAGGAGGATCAACGGAAGGAACCATAGGCGCCACATATCTCCGCAACAACGACCTATGGAACACATTATGGATGGCAAAAGAAGCTGGAAGGGCGAAACGAAACGACACAGGATTGATAATTTCAGAAATCTTATAAGGACCAATGAAATGAGGCTTGAACTTAGGAGAAGAAACCTTCATAGGAACAAAACGAGAAGACAACCAAACCAAATCCCCAACACGAAGTTGGGGACCAACACAGGACCATTTGCTGCAACCTGTCCACTATAGAATCCACACCAGGACAGTCAGAAGGCTCAACCTGCCCTGAAGAAAAACGAGGATGAAAACCAGAATTACAAAAAAAAGGCGAAACCAAAGTAGCAGAACTAGCCCGATTATTAAGGGCGAACTCGGCCAATGGCAAGAAGGTCACCCAATCATCCTGATCAGCAGAGACAAAGCATCTCAGATCGGTCTCCAAGGTCTGATTAGTTTGTTCGGTTTGGCCATTTGTCTGAGGATGGAACGCTGAAGAAAAAGACAAATCAATGCCCATCTTAGCACAAAAGGACCGCCAAAACCTAGAAACAAACTGGGAACCTCTGTCCGACACAATGTTCTCCGGAATGCCATGCAAACGAACCACATGCTGAAAAAATAATGGAACCAAATCAGAGGAGGAAGGCAATTTAGGCAAGGGTACCAAATGGACCATCTTAGAAAACCGATCACAAACCACCCAGATGACAGACATCCTTTGAGAGACAGGAAGATCAGAAATGAAATCCATGGAAATATGCGTCCAGGGCCTCTTCGGGACAGGCAAAGGCAAAAGCAACCCACTGGCACGAGAACAGCAAGGTTTGGCATGAGCACAAGTCCCACAGGACTGCACAAAAGAACGCACATCCTGTGACAAGGAAGGCCACCAAAAGGACCTAGCAACCAAATCTCTGGTACCAAAAATCCCAGGATGACCAGCCAATACCGAACAATGAACCTCAGAAATAACCCTACTAGTCCATCTATCAGGGACAAACAGTTTCTCCACAGGACAGCGGTCAGGTCTATCAGCCTGAAACTCCTGCAGCACCCGCCGCAAATCAGGGGAGATGGCAGACAAAATCACCCCCTCTTTGAGAATACCAGCTGGCTCAGAGACTCCCGGCGAATCAGGCAAAAAACTCCTAGAAAGGGCATCAGCCTTCACATTCTTAGATCCCAGAAGGTATGAGACCACAAAATCGAAACAGGAGAAAAACAGTGACCATCGAGCCTGTCTAGGATTCAACCTCTTGGCGGACTCGAGGTAAGTCAGATTCTTGTGATCAGTCAAGACCACCACGCGATGTTTGGCTCCCTCAAGCCAATGTCGCCACTCCTCGAATGCCCACTTCATAGCCAACAACTCCCGATTGCCGACATCATAATTACACTCAGCAGGCGAAAACTTTCTAGAAAAGAAAGCACACGGCTTCATCAAAGAGCCATCAGAACTTCTCTGAGACAAAACAGCCCCTGCCCCAATCTCAGAAGCATCAACCTCGACCTGAAAAGGGAGCAAAACATCTGGCTGACGCAACACAGGGGCCGAAGTAAAACGACGTTTAAGCTCCTGAAAAGCCTCAACGACCGCAGGGGACCAGTTCACCACATCAGCGCCTTTCTTCGTCAAATCAGTCAAAGGCTTAACCACACTAGAAAAATTAGCGATGAAGCGACGGTAAAAATTAGCAAAGCCCAGGAACTTCTGAAGACTCTCTTCACAGATGTAGGTTGAGTCCAATCATAAATGGCCTGAACTTTAACAGGGTCCATCTCGATAGTAGAAGGGAAAAAAATGAAGCCCAAAAAGGAAACCTTCTGAACTCCAAAGAGGCATTTAGACCCCTTCACAAACAACGAATTAGCATGAAGAACCTGGAACACCATCCTGACCTGCCTTACATGAGACTCCCAATCATCCGAAAAGACCAAAATATCATCCAAATATACAATCATGAACCTATCCAGATACTTCCGGAAGATGTCGTGCATAAAGGACTGAAACACAGATGGAGCATTAGAAAGCCCGAATGGCATCACCAGATACTCAAAATGGCCCTCTGGCGAATTAAATGCTGTTTTCCATTCATCGCCCTGTTTAATACGCACAAGATTATACGCTCCTCGAAGGTCAATCTTGGTAAACCGACTAGCCCCCTTAATCCGAGCAAACAAATCAGACAACAGAGGCAAAGGGTACTGAAATTTGACCGTGATTTTATTGAGAAGGCGGTAATCTATACAGGGTCTCAGAGAGCCATCCTTCTTGGCCACAAAAAAGAACCCTGCTCCCAACGGTGACGAAGACGGGCGAATATGTCCTTTCTCCAAGGACTCCTTTACATAACTCCGCATGGCGGCATGTTCTGGCACAGATAAATTAAACAGTCGGCCCTTAGGGAACTTACTACCAGGAATCAAATTAATAGCGCAATCACAGTCCCTATGAGGAGGTAGGGCACTGGACTTGGGCTCATTAAATACATCCTGGTAATCCGACAAAAACTCAGGGACTTCAGAAGGAGTGGAAGAAGAAATTGACATCAAAGGAACATCAGTATGTATCCCTTGACAACCCCAACTAGACACAGACATTGATTTCCAATCCAGTACTGGATTATGAACCTGTAACCATGGCAAACCCAAAACGACAACATCATGCAAATTATGCAACACCAAAAAGCGAATATTTTCCTGATGTGCGGGAGCCATGCGCATGGTCAGCTGAGTCCAGTACTGAGGTTTATTCTTGGCCAATGGCGTAGCATCAATCCCCCTTAAGGGAATAGAAATCTGCAAAGGCTCCAAGAAAAAACCACAGCGCCTGGCAAACTCCAAGTCCATCAAATTCAGAGCAGCGCCCGAATCCACAAATGCCATAATGGAGTAGGACGACAATGAGCAAATCAGAGTAACAGATAAGAGAAATTTAGGCTGCACAGTACTAATGGTGACAGACCCAGCGAACCTCTTAGTGCGCTTAGGACAATCAGAGATAGCATGAGAAGAGTCACCACAGTAAAAACACAGCCCATTCTGACGTCTGTGTTCTTGCCGTTCAGCTCTGGTCAAAGTCCTATCACATTGCATAGGCTCAGGCCTTTGCTCAGAGGACACCGCCAAATGGTGCACAACTTTGCGCTCGCGCAAACGCCGATCAATCTGTATGGCCAAGGACATTGATTCATTCAGACCAGCAGGCGTGGGGAACCCCACCATAACATCTTTAAGGGCTTCAGAAAGACCCTTTCTGAAAATTGCTGCCAGGGCACACTCATTCCATTGTGTAAGCACAGACCACTTTCTAAATTTCTGGCAATATACTTCTGCTTCATCCTGACCCTGACATAGAGTCAGCAAGATCTTTTCTGCCTGATCCACAGAATTAGGTTCGTCATAAAGCAATCCAAGCGCTAGAAAAAATGCATCTACATTAAGCAATGCAGGATTTCCTGGCTCAAGGGAGAATGCCCAGTCTTGCGGGTCACCACGCAACAAAGAAATAACAATCTTTACTTGCTGAATGGGGTCACCAAAAGAGCGGGGTTTCAGAGCAAGAAACAGCAATTATTTTTGAAATTCAAAAATTTAGATCTATCCCCAGAAAACAAATCAAGAATTGGAATTCTAGGCTCTAACATCGGATTCTGAACTACATAATCTTGAATACTCTGTACCCTAACAGCGACTTGATCCACACAAGAGGACAAACCCTGAATATCCATATCTACTCCTGAGTCCTGAACCACCCAGAGATTAAGGGGAAAAGAAAGACAAAACAAGCAGCAAAGAAAAAAAAATTGACTCAGAACTTCTCTTTTCCCTCTTTTGAGATGCATTAACACTTTGTTGGCCAGCTGTACTGTTATGGACCTGGTGGTTAGGAGCACCCGAAATGACCTGATGGTTAAAATGGAAAAACCTGGGACAAGCTCTGAGGAAGTGGTAACTATACTGACCGCAATCCCTAATCCTATCACACACACTAGAAATAGCCGTGGAGCGTACCTAACTCTCCCTAGACGCCTCTTCACAGCCTAAGAGCTAACTACCCCTAAAGATAGAAATAGTAGCCTACCTTGCCTCAGAGAAATTCCCCAAAGTAGAGGTAGCCCCCCACAAATATTGACTGTGAGTTAAGAGGAAGTAACAAACACAGGAATGAAACAGATTTTAGCAAAGGAGGCCGAATCTTCTCTAGACCGACAGAGGATAGGAAAGGGAACTATGCGGTCAGTATTAAAAACTACAAAAACTACGCAGAGTGTGCAAAAAGACCTCCACACCGACTCACGATGTGGAGGTGCAGCTCTGCACCCCTAGAGCTTCCAGCTAGCAAGGAAATATCATAATAGCAAGCTGGACTAGAAACATAGCATGTACTGAGAAATATATTCAAAAACCAATAAACAGCAAATGGACTAGCGAGGACTTAGCTTCTGCTGGAGTAGACAGGTCATCTGAGAAATCCAAGAGAGATCTGAACCAGTACTGAGACATTGACAGCTGGCATGAATTAACGACCTGGGCAGAGTTAAATAGGGAAGCCAGCAGCAGCAATAAACGAGGGCAGCTGAGAAAGCCAACCTCAAAGATCAGCAGTTCCACTTAAAGCCACCAGAGGGTGTCCAAGGACAGAACTCACCAAAGTACCATTCACGACCACAGGAGGGAGCCCGAGAACGGAATTCACAACAGTGAAGATAATTGTGAACCAGTTTCTATGCTAAAAAAGGGGGAGGTTATTGCATCTATATGCTCCAATCTTGAAAAAGAGGTTGTTGATTCTCAAGGGGTTGCACCAGCTGCCTGTCCATTAGGGAAAGTGTACCTATGAATCTCTGTCTGAGAGTTCTTAGTGAACATCATAAATCAGTCTTGACCGGACATCCCAGTATTAAAGCCACCACGGATCTTCTTACTCAACATTTTTGGTGGTCATGGGTACATCAGGATGTCCGGGAATATGTAGCCACCAGCAGTGTCTGTGCGCGCTCTAAAACCTCTCATACCCGTCCATCTGGGTCTCTCCAACCATTGGCAATTCTCAGTAGACCTTGGACTCATGTATCGGTCAATTTTATCACTGATCTACCTGTGTAATTTTGGTCCTGGTGGACAGATTCAGTAAGATGTCACATTTTATTATGCTACCCACTTTACCTAATGCTAAAACCTTGGCACAAATTTTCATCAGTGAGAGTGTAAAATTACATGTTATCCCTATGGATATTGTGTCTGATCGGGGGGTGCAGTTTATTTCCAAATTTTGGAGGGCGTTTTGCACTCGTTTGGTGATCTACCTGTCGTTCGCTTCAGTTTTTCACTCGCGGTCTAATGGGCAAACTGACCAGAATGTCTGAGAATCAGGAGGATTGGGTTACCTACTTACCTCTAGCTGAATAGGTAAATAATCGTTGTCATGAGTCTACTGGTAAGTCCCCATTTTTCGAGGCATACGGGTTTCATCCTCAGTTCAGCTCATTTAATAGGAATCGTTCTTCTGGAATACCTGAAGACAGTGCCAACATTGCTGAAAAGGCGCTGTTAAGGAAGATGAGCGTAGATTGTATTTATTTTATAAGGGGCTCCTGAAGTGATACTAGAGAAGAGATAGAGGATTCAAAAATATATAAATAAACTGGAGCAGTGGGCAGCAACTAACAGAATGGTTTTTAACAAGGAAAAATGCAAAGCCTCCCAAAAATCGGAATAGAATGCTATCAAAAATGTCATCATGTGCCATTTTTGATAGCTTTCATGTGACCGAGAATCGTACTAATAAAAACGGCACTCATCCTGCAAAAATCAAGCATTCACATGACTGTCAGACGAAATATGGAAAAGTTATAGCTCTTAAAATATGGAGATGCAAAAAACTTGTTTTTGCAAAAAATATTGTCTCTTAGTGTGTGATAGCATCCAAACAGAAAAAAATATAAATTTGGTATAGCTGTAATCGGACCAATCCGAATACATAAATAATCACAAGGAAAAGCGTAAAAAGTAAATAAAACCAATTCTTCACCTACTACTGATTTGGTCATTCTGCCTCCCAAAGATCGCAGTTAGGCTCGGCTCACATTTACCCTGTGCACTGCACTGATGCTTACACCGGGTTCCCCTTGTTAATCTCTGAAATACGTGATTCACACGGAACCCCTGGCGAAAGATTCCTTATAATGAGGCAGATGGAGACATTATGAATGCTGCCTGGCCTATGATCCGTGTGTCTGTCTTTTTAGGCATGCATAAAAGGGTGGTCAGCCACAGTTTTGTGCACTTCTGAAAAGGCCAAATGGAGTCCAGAGTAACTTTGCTGCCTCATTATAGTGAATGGTTCCATTGGGGGTTTCATCTGAATCACTAAAATGGATATATGGCACTCTCACAATGTGGTACATGAATAAGTGTTCCAGTCCATATGACCAGTAATGTCAAGTACCCGGCACTCCAAATTTGCATTCAGATGAATATTTTAGTTATAAGACAATCTACAAAATTTAACGTTTCGACGCCACATATGGGTCTTTCTCAAACTCAAATTGCTAATGAGGATAGATATGGATAGCATTTTGTGGATTGCTTTATAAATAAAATATTAATTTGATTGGCGTGCCCAGTACTTTACATTTTATCTGAATCACGTCATTCGGAGATTTGGATGGAAACCCCATTGTACGTTCTCAGCATAGAGCCAGGGCCAGTTTTAGACAAATTAGGGCCCTAGGCAAAATTCAAAGTGGGGCCCCCAATCTTGAAATATTACACAAACACTGTTAGGCCCCCTTCACATGTCCATAGAAAACATGTACGTGTTATCGGTGTCACCAGTGTTTTCAATCAGTGTGTCATCCATGTGCCATCCGTGTTTTTCCAGTATGGGTATGGGAAATTAAATTACAAAGTTTCTCACATACTTTCCATGTTAAACACGGATGGCACACAGACAATATTTCTGGCCAGTGTCTGTGTCTGGCTGCTGTACTGGGATAACGTGGAATAGTATAATAGACTGCACTATTCCATACCATAGTATATTAAGCCCTGTTCACACTGTGCTTCTGCCTGAATCCCCCTAAAATAGGATTCACCTAAATCCCTGATGGGGCCACAGACTGCACTGACACAAGCAGAATTCAAATGAATTTGAATTTTTTCTTGAAATTCACCGTTTGATTTATTTTCTTAGGGTATGTTCCTATGGTCTGGAATCAGCAGCCCTTTGGGCGCAGCATGTGTCTGCTGTGTCCAAAGCACTTCCATCTATTGAACGCAGGTGAATCCTCTGTGATCATTGAACTGCGGGGATTCACCATGTCCAATAAGTTGGATGGGTGAATTTCTCTTGCGGAGGCTCGCGTCTCAACAAGATAAATTGACATGCTGTGATCTGGAAAGACTCCGCAGGTATCTGTGGACATAGAGTGGACATAGGATTTCTTGAAATCCCATCCACTATGCTGTAACAGCTGGACGCTGCAGATTGGATGCTACACATGTCTGTTGCGTCCAAAGCGCTGCTGGCTTTTGAACACAGGTGATTCCGCTTGTGTTCATTAAACCGTGCAGCTTCACCGTGTCCAATACATTGTATGGGTTAAATTTATCTTGCGGTACTCCGCAATATAAATAGACATATTGAAAACAGAATAAAAAATAAACGGACCAGGTAAAAGCTGGGTGAGAAAAATGTATCTCAAAAGTGCCTGGGCAGTATTGAATAGAGATTATATCTATAACAAATAGATTGATATTTTGCAAAAATGTTTGTTTTGTATCCTAAAATTTTAATATCAGTTACAAAAAAGGATGTGTTTAGTTTGTACATGAGTTAAAAACCTGTATTTTTGAGTTCTTGTGAGTGAAATACAATGTATGATATTACTGCCATCTATGTGAGCCAAATTTTTTTTGTGGTTCCTTGCTGTTCTATCCTTTAACTTTTCCACACACGTCTCAACTACTGGGGGTGTTATATTATTAATTTGTACAGCCAAACGTGGTGGTATTTCTGAAATAGATCACTATGGTCTGAATGGACTTTAACTTGTAAAGGGAATCAAACATCTCTAAAGTGTATTGGGGTTTGGCTTCTTGGTTTGGCTAATGCAGCACATTTTTGGTCACGTGTATGCAAACCAATTTAAAAACAAGTTAATAAATTATTAATAAGATGTCACTTGAATGCAGACTAAATGTATGTGTATGTATGTGTAATATCCCGAAATCCTGATAGCTATTACTTTCAATCTGAAAACATTTCTGATGGAATTAATTTATGGACTGTCACAGGTAACGTGGTAAATACTGCAGTAGGGGACTGTCATTAAAATAGTAGTTGAAAATGGGGTAACACCTAAAAAGCACATTTTGTTGTCTATAAGTGAAAATATCATAAAAAGTATATAGTTACCTGGAAAGAGCAAAGCCCCACTAGTTGTATACACCAATTAGTTATATATACCTCACTAACAGGCCAGTAAAAGATAGCCTTTATTATATCCACTGAAACATTTTTATATATAGAACATTCTCAATGGGTTAATAGGTTAAAACACCAACATTAGCCAATGTTAGACATTCCATATAACTTTAAACAGCATATTGATTTACTAGTAATTAAATAGAAGGCATCCCAGACTACCATCAGTTCATGTAAAATAGGAAACGTGTGGATATAACTTGTGTAAAATCTGAGATCTCATACACAGAACTTAAATCCCTGAACATGTTTCACTGAATAATCGGCATCGTCAAGGGATGAGATATTATCATGAATGGCGTGTTAACTGGACAAGCCTCTTATATACAGCTCTGGCAAAAATTAAGAGACCACTACAAAATGTTCAGTTTGTAGGATTTTTGTCTTTATGGGTATATTTTTGAGTAAAATGTAAATTGTTCATTTATTCTATAAACTTCTGAAAATATGTCTCCGAATTTCCAAGCAATAATTTTTTTTTCTTACAAAGAAAAATGGTCAAAATAAAAAAAACAGTGCTTTCAGACCTCAAATAATGCAAACAAAACAAGATCATAATCATTTAGAAACAACAATACTAATGTTTTAACTCAGAAAGAGTTTAGAAATCAATATTTTGTAGAATTACCATGATTTTTAATCAAAGCTTTCATGCGTCTTGGCATGCTTTCCACCAGTCTTTCACACTGCTTCTGGCTCAAAAAATTAAGCAGTTCTTCCTACCAAGAATTCATGTGTCAAATACAGTCTTATTACATACAGAGATTGGGATTGTGTGGTAGTCTCCCCTAATAGAAGCATGTGTTGATCATTAGAATGGAATAGGAGATTTTTATATGTGGTTAAAGGATTCATTAGCCAAGTGTATCTTACATCTGAGGTCTTGATTTGTATTCAATGTTGTATGTATTTTAGAAATTTGTAATAAAAACAATAATTTTAATTTATTTGGGAGAAATGTGCTTTTTCTGTTCAATTTCCCTAAGCCATGGGAATGTAGTGATACAGATTGATTTGTGATATATGCGTTTGGCACAAATTTTTTTGATGGATCATTGATTGATGTTATAATATCACACCTAAGCGTGCTTCACATTGACACCTCACTTTACAATGAACTTTGCAAAGGCACATTAGACACTTGAACAAAAAAGTTAGGGTCAGAATCCAACCTTTGGGGCAATGTACATGTGTTATTTTCTGAAACAACAGTTAAGACAGTTAGAGTTAGAGTCTCAAAAACATACAGATTGTGATATGTATTCTTAAAGGGAATCTGTCACCCCAAAATTGGCCTTTAAGCTAAGGCCACCGACATCACCCAGGGTCAGTCCCGGTGCAGTCCGGTCCGATGGGCGTCGCGGTCCGGGTCCGGCGCCTCCCATGTTCATACGATGTCGTCCTCTTCTTGTCTTCCTGCCGCAGCTCCTGTGCAGGCGTACTTTGTCTGACCTGTTGAGGTCAGAGCAAAGTACTGCAGTGCGCAGGCGCCGGGCCTCTCTGACCTTTCCTGGTGCCTGCGCACTGCAGTACTTTGCTCTGCCCTCAACTGGGCAGACAAAGTACGCCTGCGCAGGAGCCGCAGCAGGAAGAAAAGAAGAGGACATTATCGTATAAAGATGGGAGGCGCTGGACCCGGACCGCGATGCCCATCAGACTGGACCGCACCGGGACCGCCCCTGGGTGAGTTTAATCTAACTTCTTTTTCTTATCATGCAGGTTACATCGGGGGCTTATCTACAGCATTACAAAATGCTGTAGATAAGCCCGTGATGCCGGTGGCCTTAGCTTATAGGCCAATTTTGGGGTGACAGATTCCCTTTAAATTCTCAGCTAGGACTATATTCTGACTGACATGTGTTTACTACTTTGCCAAGCATCTTTAATTCTATAAAAATCAATTTACCAACTGTACTGTTAAAATGACTGCTCTTGATTCAGTGCTTTGAGGAACCCATAGCCAGGCTCTACGACAAAGGTGTCAAACTGCATTCCTCGAGGGCCGCCAACAGGTCATGTTTTCAGGATTTCCTTGTATTGCACAGGTGATAATTTAATCACCTGCACAGAATGATTCCAGCACCTTGTGGAATGCTAAGGAAATCCTGAAAACATGACCTGTTGGTGGCCCTCGAGGAATGCAGTTTGACACCTCTGCTCTACGAAATGTCAGGATTCCAAGAAGCCCTGGTCTAGAAACACAGGGCTAAACACATCTTTGGTCAAGTTAAAAATCATGAAAAATATCACATTGAATGCAGTAGCTTAAGAGCTGTTAGAACAGAAGAGAGGAATGTATTATATACACTAATAGATTATACAGGTCGTTCTAACACTTAAGAGAATACAGTTATTTGCAGTTACTTTATTTGCAGTTACTTTAAAATCATTTAATTTGTTTTTATTATTTTTGAATAAAAATGTCAATGAACAATTAGATGCTTTATAAGTGAGTTCTCAAACAATGATTCTCTTCATTCAGCTATATGCTGCAGTTCAAAAAGAAGAGCAGAAAAAGAAAAGAAGAGCTCCACCACCGCCAACCTCTCAGATGCCAAATCAAAAACATAAAGATTTGGAAAACAGAAAAAGCTACACTGGTAAGTAGTAACAGTTGTGAAGACAGCATGTTCTAACGACTGGCTGTAAAAATGTACTGCAGTGTTGTTTGCCCCCTATTTGTAGAGCATGCAGTGAAATAACCTGTATATTGCATGTGATTACAGATTGTTCAGATTGTTGCCAATCTTTAGACCTATAGGTTTGATGAGTGACATAACTGCATTTTAAGATGTATTTTTGTACTCTTCCTCCATGTTCAGACTGCTTTATTTTAGAGAGTTTACTAGTATTTTTTATAATGTAGCACTGCAGGTGCTTTTTAAATTTGGGCACTAATGTAGGTTAAGTTTAAATTAGATCAGTCTACAAAAGACTCCCAAACTATCTGTGATCTAAAGTCTATAAGAAGCTGCTGTCTTGTTATAGAAGATCCTGCATTTATAGTACAAGTCCTAGCTTTATTGGTTTACATCCACACATTGCAATGAGGAAATGTATTGCTTAATATGGTTGTTTGTATTGATCACATTAGATAGGCAGGTATGATTTTCGCATAGTTTTGCATAGTTTCAAAACTACCTTTGAATGTGTCTTGAGACAAATTTTAAAAAAATCTTTACCTTTAAAAAAGAAAATTGTCAACAGTATATAATTGCACCATTTTTACCTGATATGTCATATCAGAAAGTAAGTGTATTTTTGTAATAGTTAAAGGGTTTAACCAGGATTTTTTTTTACTGTGGCCCTAAAAACTAACAGGCAGGTAATATAACAGGCTAACTAACTGCCTGATCTGCCTTGCACAGAATGGTCACCGACCGCTGCTATCGTCAATTCAGATCCTCCACGTCAACAGTGCAGCCCTTCTTCTTCTGGACTGCTCTGCCGACATAGCAGGCACTGGGGAGCTGGCTGTCAGTCAGCATGACGTTCGCAGTCACAGTTGTTGGGACATTAATGTAAGCTGCTGAATTACTGGCAGGCGCGGTCTATGACTGTACTGGGCTGGCAGAGATCAGCGCCTGGCACAACAGGCTGGTAGTATGCCACTACCTGCCTGTTAGATTTTAGGCCCATAGTAAATTAAAAATGGCATTAATAAACACTTTAAGTTATACATCTTTTACAGTTAAAGGAATTTTCACTAAATTTTACATGTTGAACTGGACACTTGTGTCTAGTTCAGCATGTAATGTCTAAATGGGTGTTTTCACTGGGGCCGTGTACTTCATCTCTATGTATGAGTTGCTATTTAATAACACTCACTTGGACTTAATAAAAGTTAATGCATTAGGTGCCAAATAGTTTCATTGCTAATATTTTCACAAACGTAGAGGCAAAATTAAAAAAACACAAGTTTTTGTTCCGCTCTGCAGCCACTATTACATCATGTGTCCAGTTCAACATGAAAAATCTGGTGAAAGGTGACTTTTTCTTCAACCCCCGACTAGATTCCCGTGAACCGTACTGCTTGGGCCAGCAGTTCCATTTTAAACGCATTTCTGCTTGCTCTGCAAGAAAATGTACGCATAATTCACTGCTGAACGCTGCGGCATATGCAATGAAAGATTATGTCCTCATGCTGACCAGTGACAGGACGTACTTTGTGGGTGGAGTTACCACACATTGTGCTCCCATCTCACAGGAGATGACAATTGCTGCAAGCCCAGCGTTTCCCATGATATCTGTACCACAGCTCCAGTGTCTGCTGTAATGTCTATGCCACAGCTCCAGCGTCTCATGTGATGTCTATATTGCAGCCCCAGCATCTCTTGTGTTGATTATACTATAGCCCCAGCGCCTTCTATGATGATGATTATACCACAGCCCCAGCATCTCTTGTGGTGATTATACTACAGCCTAGCATCTCGTGATAATTATACTCCATGACTCATCTGTCTCTCCTGCAGCCTCATGTCTCCTGTGATGTCTATAATGCAGCCCCATGTCTCCAGTGATGTCTATACTGCAACCCCATGTATATTCTTCATCTCCCATGTCTCCTGCAATGTATATACTCCAGGCCCAGTGTCTCCTATGTGATGTATATACAACAGTCTCAGTGTCTCCAATGTGATGTATATACTCCAGCCATAGTGTCTGCTATGTGATGTGTATACTCCAGCCTTGGTGTCTCCTATGTGATGTTTATAAAGCAGTCACAGTCTCCCCCTGTGTGATGTATATACAGCAGTCTGTGTGCTCTATGTGCTGTATAATGCAGATCTCCTGCTACTTGAGTTCTATAAATGTTTTATGAGCAGTGATGAATTTCCCACTGTGAAGAGACTTGCAGTATAATATTCATTTGTGTTCAGTACCACTTACTGCTGAGAGTTCTTTACAAAATTTATCATCGCAAGAATTCACCTGTGCTCCAGACCAACGCAAATCTTGAAAAGAAGTTACAAGTAGCAACATCATCAATATGACCCAAGATCACAGCCACACCAAAGAGCTAATTGTATTGGATAGACAGAGAGTGCAGATAAAAATGACATATTTGGAATCAGCTTTGCTTCAACTATGCAGCCACAACAGCTGCTAACTGGGGTGTAACATAGAGTTGTATAAGGAAATCTTTAAACTATGTGACTTCATACTTCTGAATCCTGACAGCTTGCGGTGTGCATTCTGTCAAAATTCATCGAGTGTTACTGATGAGAGGAAGTGGTCATGTGACCACATGTATGTAATTTGCATACTTCTGGTCACATTCCTACCAGATGTGCTCGGCTTCTCTCTATCAGCACATATAGTTGGAAAGTGACTGCAAGTATGCAAATTGCATACATGTGCTCACGTGACCACCCACTCTCATCAGTAACACCAGTATATCTTAACAGCATGCACACCTCAGTCTGTCAGGATTCAGAAGACTTAAGTTGCTTAGAGTGACTGCCAAATTGGTGCTCAAACCAAGGATTTTGCTAGGTAGAGTTTCCAGGAGAAAATCGAGGGAGGCCTATCTTCTAGCATGTAATAACTGTAGATATAAGAGGGTTCTGTATGATATATTACTGTTTTTGTGTAACAAAGAATATGTGTTGTCCTTAACCATATTGCCCTAGTGAGGTAAATGGAGTGGCTGCGAATGGAGGCATAGTTTCTCGGTCCCCCATGACAGCACTACGGAGAGAGGGGATCCGCCCTTCAGGGACAGGAAACCTACAGATAATAGGGCGGTACCTCTCCCTCGCATCAGTTGGTTTCCTGTCCCTGACGGGGAACCTCTTCTTGGTGGTACCTGAAGAAGACACCGTATCACGGACCGGGACCGTGCGGTCGGGTTCCGGCAGCGAGGAGGCTCCTGCCGCGGCTTGTCCGGCACCCGAAGCCGCCACCGCTGGAACCGAGGGGTTCTTCAGGGTGTGCGGGGGAGAGAACGCCGCCCGACTGTGAAGGGAGAAGGGGTGCTGGTCACCCGGAGCTCCTGTGCCGGCTACCGCATGCTCGGGGTGTGGAAAGATGGCCGCCGCTCCGGAAATGTGGCAATAACTTCCGGGTCATCTCCGCGTGCATGCGTGGTAGTCTCCTCTCCTGGGAGGATGTGCGCAGGACTGGAAGTGCGGTAAAACGCCGGAGGTGGCGCCGGATTCAAATAGGGAGATGATGCACACATAGTTGTCGCACTATCTCCCTGTAACCATGGAGGACAGCGATCCACAGCAGCAACAGCAGCCCAGGCAGCAGCACCATAAGAAGGTGGACCCTAAGAGTTCCAGAAGAAGTGGGTCTAGCAGTCAGTCCACGCAGCGCAGCAGATCTGCTGCAAGGACTAACTCCATTCCTCAAGAGACTCCTCTACCAGACCCGGGCCCTCCTCCAGAACCGATACCTGCCTCCACATCCGAATGGTGAGTGATCTCCGTGAAAGTACATATTTTATAATGGGGTTCCCTCTTCTCCCTTACTAGGGTAAGAAGAGGCTGGAGAAAAAGAAAAATAGGGCCTGCCCCACCTGTAGTAAAGCTTTGCCGATAACCTGGAACAAAAAGCTTTGTAAATTATGCATTCAACGTTTATTGTATGAAGAGACCCCTGATTTTGCATCTGAACTTAAAACTATAATTAGATCTGAAGTTCAGAATGCCCTTTTATCTTCCAAAAAAGGGAAGGATAAGGTGAAGGAGACGGTATATTCCCACTCTGTCCAATCCTCATCTGAGGACGTGGAGTCTGGCGATTCTAAATCCTCCCTATCTTCCTCCGATGAAGATTTGGGCCGTCATTGCTTCCCACTAGAGGAGGTGGATGCTCTAGTGAAAGCCATCAGAGCCACTATGGGGGTTGAGGATCCCAGACCCGATAAAACGGCTCAAGATATAATGTTCGGAGGTCTGGGACAAAAAAAGCAGAGAACTTTCCCATTAAATTCCAATGTCCAGACACTGATCAAAAAAGAGTGGGAGAAACTGGACAGGAGAAATTCTTCAGTGCCCTCGCTTAAAAGGAAGTATCCCTTTGAGGACGAGGCGTCCGTTTCTTGGGACAAGGCACCAAAATTGGACGTAGCAGTGGCCAAAGCCTCGAAAAAATTTGCGCTCCTGTTTGGATATGGGTACCCTCAAAGACACTTTAGATAAGAAAGCAGATACCTTTCTTAAAGGGGCATGGGAATCGGCTGGGGGTAGCTTGAGACCTGCAGTTGCAGCGACCTGCATCTCCAGGTCTTTAATGGTGTGGGTTGACCAGCTGGAAAGCCAGATTAAGGATGGGTCACCCAGGAGTAAATTGCTAGACTCAATCCCTGCAATTAGGGCAGCAGCAGCGTTCCTAGCGGACTCCTCAGCGGACTCAGTGCGTTTAACATCCAAGGCCGCTGCCCTCTCCAACGCAGCTAGAAGAACCCTATGGCTTAAGAGCTGGCCAGGGGACCTCCAAACGAAGCTAAAATTGTGTTCTATCCCATGTGAGGGGAATTTCTTATTTGGGGAGACCCTGAATGACATCCTCCAGAAAGCTGGAGACAAAAAGAAGGGGTTTCCAAATCTGGGACCAGCCCCATTTAGACAGTCCTTTCGGAACCGAAATTTTTTTAGTCGGAGACCTCCCAGAGAACAGAATAAATGGGAAGAAGGGAGAAGACGGGATAGAGGTTACCTTTTCGGCAACACCTCCCGTGACAAAAAGCCCTCCAAATGACATTTTTCCTACGGTGGGGGGAAGACTCGCCTCATTTCTTCCTGCCTGGAAGAAAATATCCAACAACACCTGGATTTTAAAACTCATACAATCCGGTCTAAAAATAGACTTTCTTTCCCCCCTCCCCGAAATTACATAGTGACAAAAACAAGATCCTCGGCAGCAGAACAAGCGGCATTAGAGAAAGAAATTATTTCCCTACTGCAGAAATCCGTAATTCAGGAAATCTCCCCTCAAGAAATGGGGGAAGGTTTTTTCTCCCCTCTGTTTCTAGTACCGAAACCCGACGGGTCCTTTCGGACGATTATAAACTTAAGAAACTTAAACAATTATGTAAGAAATCACAAGTTCAAAATGGAAACAATAAAGTCTGCAATAAAAATTCTTTTCCCAAATTGCTACATGGTCGTGATAGACCTAACCGACGCATACTGCCATGTGCCCATCCACGAACAATCTCAAAAGTTTCTCAGGATGGCGGTCTCCATAGAGGGAAAAATAAGAAATTTCCAGTACAGGGCCCTCCCGTTTGGGATCTTAATTGCTCCGCGAATATTCACAAAAATAGTAGCGGAAATGATGGCCCACATAAGGGAACAAAACATTATCAGATATAGTCCCTTACTTGGACGATTTTCTTATTGCGAGCGACTCGGCTCAAAGTTGCAGACAACAGAGAGACCGAGTAATGACTATTCTAACGGACTTGGGTTGGCTCATAAACATAAAAAAATCAAAGTTGGAACCCTGTCAAGTACAGGAGTTCCTAGGGCTGACGTTAGACTCCCAGGTTCAAGAATGCCGACTCCCGGGCCCCAAAAAAGACAAAATATTGACCATGATAGCACAAACTCTACAAAACCCCTCCATGACTCTAAGGAGGGCAATGTCACTGCTGGGCTCTCTATCTTTATGCCTGCCAGCGATACCTTTCGCACAATTCCACACAAGGGAGCTTCAGTGGCACATACTAGAATGGCAGTTAATATTAAATAACTATTTGGAAAGCGGGGTCATCCTAAATTCCTCAGTTATTCATTCCCTTCTTTGGTGGGGAAAGAACCAGAATATTTCAAAAGGAATTCCTTGGGTACCAAAAATATATCGGGTAATAACAACCGATGCGAGTCCCAGGGGGTGGGGGGCCCACATGGAAGACAGAGTGGCTCAGGGCAACTGGTCAGTTCAGGAACTGTCAGCATCCTCAAACCAAAAAGAACTTTGGGCAGTGCATCGTGCTCTTCTATCTTTCCTAACCTACATTCGGGGACATCATGTCCGAATTTTCTCGGACAACATAGTGACAGTAGCATATATAAATCACCAGGGAGGAACAAGGTCTCGGTCACTGATGAGTTCCTCCGCCAAAATTATCAGCCTTGCGGAAAAAAATCTACTGTCCCTCTCTGCGCTACATATTCAGGGTTCAAAAAACGAGAAAGCAGATTACTTGAGTCGAACCCAGTTGAAACAAGGCGAGTGGTCCCTGAATCAGTCTATCTACAACCAGATCACAGGAATGTGGGGAACTCCAACAATAGACTTGTTCGCCAATTCCAAAAACAAAAAAGTAAGCAAATTTTGCTCACTGAGTCCGGAAGGGAATCCCCAGGCTCTGGATGCCTTTCTGATCCCATGGACCCACAAGCTGACATACGCTTTTCCGCCAATCATTCTAATTCCGGCAGTCATTCGGAAAGTCAGAGAAGACAAAACAAAAATGATCCTTATTGCCCCGTTCTGGCCAAAAAGGACATGGTTTTCCTGGCTAAGGATGCTATCGGTCTCAGACCCATGGGTCCTACCGAATTTGCCAGACCTACTACAGCAAGGACCGATCTTCCACCCACAAGAGTCGAACTTGCATTTGACAGCCTGGCTTTTGAACGGGGACTATTAAAAGAAAGGGGCTTCTCTGACAACTTAGTTGCTACATTGTTAAAATGTAGAAAACCTGTTACTACTAAAATATATGGGAAAACATGGAAAAAATTCTTCTCTGTCTCCAAAGTAAAAATCCAGGAGGGACCCTCAATTAATAAAATACTTGAGTTCCTACAAAAAGGTCTGGAACAGGGGTTAGCGGTCAGTACTCTTAAGGTACAGATAGCACTGGGAGCACTCTATAACCAAAATATTGCGGCTAACCCGTGGATAATAAGATTCATTAAAGTGGTAACAAGATCAAAACCTGTAGTTACCCAAAAGATGCCCCCATGGGACCTAAATTTAGTCCTCTCAGCATTATCTGGTCCTCCATTTGAACCCATAGACACGATTCCCATAAAAACACTATCACTTAAGACCATTCTTCTGGTAGCCTTAACATCTGCGTGCAGAATAAGCAATATTCAAGCCCTATCCTCTAACCCACCTTTTACAAAAATATTGGATGATAGAGTCACTCTTAGACCTGACCCGGCCTATTTGCCAAAAGTGGTGTCAAAATTCCATAGGTCACAAGAAATATCCCTGCTGTCCTTTTGCCCAAACCCCAGAAATGAGAAAGAGCAGAACTTCCATAATCTAGATGTCAGAAGATGTCTAGTCCAATATCTAGATTCTAGCAGGGAGTATAGGAAGGAAGGCTCTTTGTTTGTCTGTTTTCAGGGTCCCAGAAAAGGATTCCGGGCATCTAAAGGTACTTTGGCAAGGTGGATAAAAGAGGCAATAGCGTTGGCATATTCATCCACGGGGAATGCGATCCCGGATGGTATAAGAGCGCATTCCACAAGAGCAGTAGCTACCTCATGGGCTGAGAGGTCAGAGGTATCGATAGAACAAATTTGTAAGGCGGCCACCTGGTCATCACCATCAACCTTTTTTAGACACTATAGATTAAATCTAGCCTATGTGTCTGACTTGACCTTCGGGAGAAGGGTTCTCGAGGCGGTGGTCCCTCCCTAAGCTTAGTCTCTGCAATTCTCTCCATAGTGCTGTCATGGGGGACCGAGAAAGTCATAGTTACTCACCGATAACGGTGTTTCTCGGAGCCCATGACAGCACTCGCTTATTCCCTCCCATCACGAGTGCGGTGAGCACCTTTAATTACATATGATTTATATAATTTATATAATATAGTCTAGGCACGGGGTTCCTTTTTTAAGAAATGTTATAATATGATTTTTTCTCTGTTGTAACTAACCTGGAGGTCCTCCGATGCTCTGTAAACCAACTGATGCGAGGGAGAGGTGACGCCCTTTTATCTGTAGGTTTCCTGTCCCTGAAGGGTGGATCCCCTCTCTCCGTAGTGCTGTCATGGGCTCTGAGAAACACCGTTATCGGTGAGTAACTATGACTTTTGCACTGTAGATTTAGATAATTATCTGGATATTAAGTTACATTATCCATGCTATCCTTAGTTGAACTGCTTTTTCTCAAACACAAGCTAAATACATTCATTAGAACACATTATAAGAGATACCCATGTGTGTAGCAAACAATATGTAACAGCTACATGTTAAAGATGATGACAACTATTTTGTCACCTATTTGTTTTACATTTTCCATTTTCCATTTTTAATTACATTTGAATCGTGAAGATCAAAGCAAAACTGCAGTTATTCTTAGCTGTTGTGGAAATCAGAGGCATGATAAGCCAGAGTTCCATAGACTGGCTCCACTTTTATACAGCAGCTTTATTAATAGGGCTCTGAACACACTATTGCTGGGTCTCCCACAGTGTTTTGCAATGGTAGAACAAGGAAGTGTTTACTACTATTCTTGGATAAAAAAATACAAAACCTTATTAGAAACTTGATGGATAGATCTGTCATAAATGAAAGCTATAGTGTCTAACTGTTGTAAGACTTTTTTTGGGTTGAGGTGTGTTGTGTTTTCTGGTTTGCAATGTATTATAGTTATGTACTATAAAATTAGTTTTACTTAAAGATAACCTATCACTAGGTTTACATAGTAACATAGTAACATAGTTATTAAGGTTGAAGGAAGACTTTAAGTCCACCTAGTTCAACCCATAGCCTAACCTAACATGCCCTAACATGTTGATCCAGAGGAAGGCAAAAAAAAAAAACATGTAGCAAAGAGTAAGCTCCACACTGGGGAAAAAAATTCCTCCCCGACTCCACATACGGCAATCAGACTAGTTCCCTGGATCAACACCCTAACAAGGAAACCAGTATATATACCCTGTAACATTATACTTTTCAAGAAAGGCATCCAGTCCCCCCTTAAATTTAAGTAATGAATCACTCATTACAACATCATACGGCAGAGAGTTCCATAGTCTCACTGCTCTTACAGTAAAGAATTCGCGTGTGTTATTATGCTTAAACCTTCTTTCCTCCAGACGTAGAGGATGCCCCCTTGTCCCTGTCTCAGGTCTATGATTAAAAAGATCATCAGAAAGGTCTTTGTACTGTCCCCTCATATATTTATACATTAACATAAGATCACCCCTTAGCCTTCGTTTTTCCAAACTAAATAGCCCCAAGTGTAATAACTAGTGTTGAGCGATACCGTCCGATACTTGAAAGTATCGGTATCGGAAAGTATCGGCCGATACCGGCAAAGTATCGGATCTAATCCGATACCGATACCCAATACCAATACAAGTCAATGGGACTCAAGTATCAGACGGTATCCCTGATGGTTCCCAGGGTCTGAAGGAGAGGAAACTCTCCTTCAGGCCCTGGGAACCATATCAATGTGTAAAATAAAGAATTAAAATAAAAAATATTGCTATACTCACCTCTCCGACGCAGCCTGGACCTCACCGAGGGAACCGGCAGCGTTCTTTGCTTAAAATGCGCGCTTTTCCTTCCTTCCGTGACGTCATGTGGCCGCGACGCGACCAATCACAGCAAGCCGTGACGTAATTTTCAGGTCCTTCTAGGCATTCAGTATTTTAAAATTACGTTCCGGCTTTGTGATTGGTCGCGTCGCAGTCACATGGGCGACGTGACCAATCACAAGCCGTGATGTAACGGGAGGCAGGAAACGCGCGCATTTTTAAAATTACGTCACGGCTTGTGATTGGTTGCGTGCCGCCCATGTGACCGCGACGCGACCAATCACAGCAAGCCGTGATGTAATTTCAGGTCCTGAATGCCTATTTCTGCATTCAGGACCTGAAATTACGTCACGGCTTGCTGTGATTGGTCGCGTCGCGGCCACATGGGCGGCACGCGACCAATCAGAAGCCGTGACGTCACGGAAGGAAGGAAAAGCGAGCATTTTAAGCAAAGAACGCTGCCGGTTCCCTCGGTGAGGTCCAGGCTGCGTCGGAGAGGTGAGTATAGCAATATTTTTTATTTTAATTCTTTATTTTACACATTAATGTTGTTTCGATACCGATACCCGATACCACAAAAGTATCGGATCTCGGTATCGGAATTCCGATACCCGCAAGTATCGGCCGATACCCGATACTTGCGGTATCGGAATGCTCAACACTAGTAATAACCTATCTTGGTATTGCAGACCCCCCAGTCCTCTAATAACCTTGGTCGCTCTTCTCTGCACCCGCTCTAGTTCAGCTATGTCTTTCTTATACACCGGAGACCAGAACTGTACACAGTATTCTAAGTGTGGTCGCACTAGTGACTTGTATAAAGGTAAAATTATGTTCTCCTCATGAGCATCTATGCCTCTTTAACCCCTTCACCCCGAAGCCTGTTTTCACCTAAGTGACAGGGCCAATTTTTACAATTCTGACCACTGTCACTTTATGAGGTAATAACTCTGAAACGCTTCAACGGATCCTGGTGATTCTGACATTTTCTCGTGACATATTGTACTTCATGATAGTGGCAAAATTTCTTTGATATTACTTGCGTTTATTTGTGAAAAAAACAGAAATTTGGTGAAAATTTAGAAAATTTTGCAATTTTCAAACTTTGAATTTTTATACCTTTGCATTAGAGACTCATATCGCAAAAATTAGGTAATAAATAACATTTCCCACATGTCTACTTTACATCAGCAAAATTTTGGAACCAAATTTTTTTTTTTAGGGAGTTATAAGGGTTAAAAGTTAAACAGCAATTTCTCATTTTTTCAACAACCTTTACAAAACCATTTTTTTTAGGGACTACATCACATTTAAAGTCACTTTGAGGGGCTTATAAGATTTAAAATACCCAAAAGTGACACCATTCTAAAAACTACACCCCTCGAGGTACTCAAAACCACATTCAAGAAGTTTATTAACCCTTCAGGTGCTTCACAGGAATTAACGGAATGTGGAAGAAAAAAATTAACAGTTAACTTTTTTTTCCACATAATGATCTTTTAGCAACAATTTTTTCATCTTCACAAGTATAAAAGGAGAAAATGGACCACTAAAGTTGTTGTGCAATTTATCCTGAATACACCGATTCCCCATATGTGGGGGAAAACCACTGTTTGGGCGCACGGCAGGGCTCAGAAGGAAAGGAGCGCCATTTGACTTTTTCAAACCAAAATTGGCTGGAATTGAGATCGGACACCATGTTGCGTTTGGACAGCCCCTGATGTACCTAAACAGTGGAAAACCGCCACAAGTGACGCCATTTTGGAAACTAGACCCTTCAAGGAACTTATCTAGCTATTTTGTGAGCACTTTGAACCCCCAGGTGCTTCACAGAAGTTTAGAACATAGAGGCGTGAAAATAAAAAAAATCACATTTTTCCCCCAAAATGATTTTTACCAACAATTTTTTCATCTTCACAAGTATAAAAGGAGAAAATGGACCACTTCAGTTGTTGTGCAATTTATCCTGAATACACTGATACCCCATATGTGGGGGAAAACCACTGTTTGGGCGCATGGCAGGGCTCGGAAGGAAATGAGCGCCATTTGACTTTTTCAAACCAAAATTGGCTGGAATTGAGATTGGACACCATGTCGTGTTTGGAGAGCCCCTGATGTACCTATACAGTGGAAAACCGCCACAAGTGACCCCATTTTGGAAACTAGACCCTTCAAGGAACTTATCTAGCTATTTTGTGAGCACTTTGAACCCCCAGGTGCTTCACAGAAGTTTCGAACATAGAGGCGTGAAAATAAAAAAATTACATTTTTTCCCCAAAAATGATCTTTTAGCAACAATTTTTTTATCTTCACAAGTGTAAAAGGAGAAAATGGACCACTAAAGTTGTTGTGCAATTTATCCTGAATACAATGATACCCCATATGTGGGGGAAAACCACTGTTTGGGCGCACGGCAGGGCTCAGAAGGGAAGGAGCGCCATTTGACTTTTTCAAACCAAAATTGGCTGGAATTGAGATCGGACACCATGTCGTGTTTGGAGAGCCCCTGATGTACCTAAACAGTGGAAAACCGCCACAAGTGACCCCATTTTGGAAACTAGACTCTTCAGGGAACTTTTCTAGCTATGTGATGAGCACCGTGAACCTCCAAGTGCCTCACCAAAAATTATAACGATGAGTCGTAAAAAAAATAAACACATTTTTTCCACAAAAATGATCTTTTAGCTACGATTTTTTTATTTTCCCAAAGGTTATAGGACAAAATAGACAGAAAAAGATGTTGTGCAATTTTTCATGAGTACGCCGATACCCAATATGTGGGGAAAAACCACTGTTTGGGCACACGTCGGGGCTCGGAATGGAATAAGTGACGTTTTGGATTGCAGACTTTGATGGAATGGTCTGCGGGCGTCATGTTGTGTTTGCAGAGCCCCTGATGTGCCTAAACAGTGGAAATCTCCCACAAGTGACCCCATTTTGGAAACTACACCCCTGAAGGAATATATCTAGAGGCATAGTTTCATAGTATTGATTATAATTCTTTTGCTTTTACTGGTGTATGAATTTATAATGTGGTGTTATGTGTAAGATGTGCTCGGTACATCAGATAATAAAAGTGTGTTGTGTCAACAGGGTATAAACTAATTTTATTAATTTGTGGATGTGTGGTATGCTTTGAAGCAATACTTAATGCAAAGGCCAGGTTTCTCAGGGCAGGTTTCACAATGGTAAATTGTATCCTTTCGGATTCCCCTCTTGGAACATACTCTGCACCGTTTTTGTGATCGTCCTGTCCTCGCTGTTTGGGGAACCTGTCCTGGGAAATGTTGACCTGGGACAATACGGGCACTATCAGATTCAGAAGTACTGGGACCCTCACCTCCCTGTGTGCCAAACATTAGGGCCTTGATGACTACCTCCTGAAACTGAAGGAAGGCCCCCCCCCCGTATTGCTTGTAGATCGGAACAGCACAAAAGCATTGTACAGTGCCATCTGTACAATGTGCACGGCCAATTTTTTGTACCATACGTAAGCTTTTCGCATGGCACTGTATGGTTGGAGGACCTGATCTGAGAGATCCACACCACCCATGCACCGATTGTAATCCAGGATACAGTCTGGCTTTGGGACTTGTGTTGTGGTCCCACGAACAGTGACAAGGGTGCTGTTGTCACGGTGTAAGGATAAGGACATCCCTTTTGTCCTTATACTTGACCACCAGCATGTTGTCGCTGCATTTGGCTCTGCTTTCCCCTTTTCTCAGCATTTGTCCAATTAGCGGCTTAGGGAGGCCTCGCTGATTTTTTCGCATGGTGCCACATGCAGCTGTACCTCTGGCAGAGAGGGCCTTGAAGAATGGGACGCTGGTGTAAAAGTTATCAATGTAGAGGTGATAACCCTTATCCAGCAGTGGGTGCAGCAATTCCCACACAATTTTCCCACTCACCCCCAGGATGGGGGGGGGCATTCAGGGGGGTTAATCTGGGTGTCCTTACCCTCGTAGACCCTAAATCTGTGGGTGTACCCTGAGGTACTCTCGCACAGTTTGTACAGCTTTATTCCGTACCTGGACGTCTTACTGGGCAGGTACTGTCGGAATTTTAGCCTCCCTTTGAAATGAACCAGAGATTCATCAATAGCGATGTCCCTCTGGGGTGTGTACGCCTCAGCAAATTTTCTGCTGAAGTGTTCAATCACTGGCCGAATTTTATATAGACGATCAAAGTTTGGATCGTCTCGGGGAGGACACTGCGCATTATCACTGAAATGCAAAAATTTTTGGATCCCTTCAAATCGTGTCCTTTTCATGGCCATGCGGAATACCGGTGTACTGTAGAGGATTTCAGTACTCCAGTATTGCCGAAGCTTTGGCTTTTTGATTATGCCCATATGCAGCACAATTCCCCAAAATGTCATCATCTCTGCTGCATTTACGGGGGTCCATCTGGCGTGAGATGACATGGGATTTTGGGTGAAAAATTGCTGGGCATAAAGGTTCGTCTGGACCACCATAAGATTTATTATTTCATCACTGAAAAAGAATTTGAAGAAGTCAATTTCAGTGAGGCCAGTCGTGTCAAACTGGATTCCTGAGCTGCTGCTGAAATCCGGAATGACGGGCTGAAAATTTTCAGGGGGTGCAATCCATACGGGATCGATTGCTGCAGGAGTTGCCTGGGTCCTTCGGCGCCTTGTTGGGGGTCCTTCCTCACCGGATGATGAGGGATGAGGGATGAGGGATGAGGGAGGAGGAGGAGGAGGAGGAGGAGGAGGAGGAGGAGGAATAGAGGAATGTGGGATCTTCCTCACTGGCTGTATCCGTGTCGGACGCAAGGATGGCGTAAGCTTCCTCTGGTGAATAGCGCCTTGTTGACGAATGGGCCATTTTTTTTTCCCCAAACCCTGGGGATGTGTGTGTAAGTGGTGCTTTTACACGTGTAATGTGTGGGGCTTGTGTATAGGGTACTCTTTATTATAACCAATCAGAGAGAAAAAACAAGTAGTGAGAAAAAATGTAGAAGAAGCAAGAAAAAAAAGATGAAAAGAAAAATCAGATGTAAAAAAAATAAGTTTGTATAAAAAAAGTATAAATTTACCGTACGCAACTAAATCTTTTTTTTGCAAAAGAAAAAACGAACGCCACTAATAGTGTGACGTACGCTCCCCTAATGCACGCGCTAAAAATTAGACGACGCAACTAATTATTCTTTTTACAAAAGAAGAGCGAACGCCACTAACAGTGTGACGTACGCTCCCCTAATGAACGCGCTAAAAATTAGATGACGCAACTAATTATTCTTTTTACAAAAGAAGAGCGAACGCCACTAACAGTGTGACGTGCGCTCCCCTAATGAACGCGCTAAAAATTAGATGATGCAACTAATTATTCTTTTTACAAAAGAAAAGCGAACGCCACTAACAGTGTGACGTACGCTCCCCTAATGAACGCGCTAAAAATTAGACGACGCAACTAATTATTCTTTTTACAAAAGAAAAGCGAACGCCACTAACAGTGTGACGTACGCTCCCCTAATGAACGCGCTAAAAATTAGACGACGCAACTAATTATTCTTTTTACAAAAGAAGAGCGAACGCCACTAACAGTGTGACGTACGCTCCCCTAATGAACGCGCTAAAAATTAGACGACGCAACTAATTATTATTTTTACAAAAAAAAGCGAACACCACTAACAGTGTGACGTACGCTCCCCTAATGCACTAGAGATTATCCGGCGATAGCAGATTTTTTTATGCAAAAAAGACGCTACCTCCCTACCTATAAAACTACTCTGTACGATTTTTTTTTTCTAAAAGATGATCGGTCGTCACTAACGCTGTGACGCCGGCTACACTAACACGCTACCACTAAACTACTCTGTACAATTTTTTTTTCTCTAAAAAAAAAAGACCGGTCGTCACTAACTCTGTGACACCAGCTAATCTACGTCTAACACTACACTGTACTAACTACTATTATTATATTTTTGTAAAAAAAATCGGACGTCACTTAGAGTGCAATGTCCGCTACGCTAACTAGCTAAAAAAAAAAAGTCCTTTAGCGCAGTCTCTGATCAGCAGCGATACTGATCAAAGAGCTGCGGACACAGGAAGAGCACGAAATGCTCTGCGCGGGACGCCGCGCACAGGAAAAAAAGAGCAAAAAAGTGCACTAAAAATTGAATTGGAGGGGCGTACTGGAACAGGGATGGAGGGACGTCACCAAGCAGTGACGCCGGCTACGCTACCTTGTTACGTCTAAAACTACACTGTACTAACTACAATTTTTTTTCTAAAAAAAAAAAAACGGACGTCGCTTAGACTGCAACGTCCGCTACACTAACTAGCTAAAAAAAAAAAAAAGTCCTGTGGCGCAGTCTCTGATCAGCAGCGATACTGATCAGAGCGCTGCGGACACAGGAAGAGCACGAATGCGCTGCGCGGGACGCCGCGCACAGGAAAAAAAGCGCAAAAAAGTGCGCAAAAAATTTCAATTGGAGGGTGGGGGAGGGAGGGGGTACTGGAACAGGGATGGGGGGATGGGAAAGGGGTGGGGGAGGTGCTGCTGCTGCTGTGATCACATGCCTCACACAGCAGCAGGTGGCAGCAGAGAGCACGGAGCAGGAGCAGCACGCAGCACAGGAGGCAGGAGATCGCCGGGTTGATCACACTGGCCACCAATGGATTCCTTCACTCAGGTCAGACAGAGGGGCTTAGACCACCGCTCTGCACGCCAAATCTGAGAAGAAAGATGGTGTGCAGGGCGGTGATCGGTATTTTAAATTAACCCCTTTGGCGCTGATTGGCTGAACAATAGCTTCTAGCCAATCAGCACCATAGGGGTTAATCAGGTGAGGTGACGTGGCGATCACCCCACCTACTGTGACGGCTGTGATTGGTGCGACGTCACACAGCATCAATCACAGCCTGTCACATGCTTTTTTTTTTTTTACTTTATTGTCATTTCGCTGTGATTGGCTGGTCAGAATTGACCAGCCAATCACAGCGATCGCTGATGCGGAGGGGCGGTGCAGCCCCCTGGAGCTACGAGCAGAGATGGTCTGCTGTCAGGGACAGCAGCCATCGGAACCCGATCACCGTGCGATGTGACGCGGTGACCGGAAAATGGCAGCGCAGTACTAGTACGGCGCATTATTTTATTTGCCTTTGTAGCAGCTGCCTGACACTGGCCACTAAATGTGAGTTTGTCATCCACCCATACTCCCAGGTCTTTTTCATTGACAGTTTTGCCCAGAGTTTTAGAATTAAGCACATAGTTATACATCTTATTACTTCTACAAAAGTGCATGACCTTACATTTATCCCCATTAATGCTCATTTGCCAGTTATCAGCCCAAGCTTCTAGTTTACATAAATCATCCTGTAATATAAAATTGCCCTCCTCTGTATTGATTACCCTGCAGAGTTTAGTGTCATCTCCAAATATTGAAATTCCACTCTGTATGCCCCCTACAAGATCATTAATAAATATGTTAAAAAGAGGGCCCAATACTGACCCCTGTGGTACCCCACTGCTAACTGCGACCCAGTCCGAGTGTGCTCCATTAATAACCACCCTTTGTTTCCTATCCCTGAGCCAGCTCTCAATCCACTTACACATATTTTCCCCTATCCCCATTATTCTCATTTTATGTAACAACCTTTTGTGTGGCACTGTATCAAAAGCTTTTGAAAAGTCCATATACACTACGTCCACTGGGTTCCCTTGGTCCAGTCCGGAACTTACTTCCTCATAGAAATTGATCAAATTAGTCTGACATGAACGGTCCCTAGTAAACCCATGCTGATACTGGGTCATGAGGTTATTCCTCTTCAGATACTCCAGTATAGCATCCCTTAGAATGCGCTCCAGGATTTTACCCACAGTAGAGGTTAAACTTACTGGCCTATAATTTCCGAGTTCAGTTCTTGTCCCCTTTTTGAATATTGGCACATTTGCTATACGCCAGTCCTGTGGTACAGACCCTGTTATTATGGACTCTTTAAAGATTAAAAATAATGGTCTATCAATGATTGTACTTAGTTCCTGCAGTACTCGGGGGTGTATCCCATCCGGGCCCGGAGATTTGTCAATTTTAGTGATTTTAAGACGCCGACGTACTTCCTGCTGGGCTAAGCAGGTGACACTTAATAGGGAATTTTTGTTATCACTGACCATATTGTCTGCCATGGGATTTTTTTTTGTAAATACTGATGAAAAAAAGTCATTTAGCATATTGGTTTTTTCCTCATCCTCATGCACCATTTCACCCAGACTATTTTTAAGGGGGCCAACACTATCATTTTTTAGTTTCTTACTATTAACTTATTTAAAGAATATTTTGGGATTATTTTTACTCTCTCTTGCAATGAGTCTCTCTGTCTCAATCTTTGCTGCCTTGATTTGCTTTTTACAGAATTTATTTAATTTTCTGTATTTATTTAATGCCTCATCACTTCCTACTTCCTTTAATTCTCTAAATGCTTTCTTTTTGTCACTTATTGCACCCCTTACAGCTCTATTTAGCCATATTGGTTTCCTCCTATTTCTAGTAGGTTTAGCATGGTAATCTGGACAAATTATGGAATAGTGACTATACAGTGCTCAATAAAACGTAATTTTTAGTTTTTAATTTCCCATCCCTGTTGTGGATATATTAGCTTATAAGGTTTATATGCTACTTTCCACTACAATGTATGTACAATTTTTCCCATGCTTCACATTGACTAATTATAAGCAGGCAGCATCATGCTGGAAACAAGAAAGAAAACGCTCCAGAGAATGTCAGAATCTGCTTTCTCTGTATGATATGGAAATGTAAGGCTGTGTGCACATGTTGCAGATTTTTCGCGTTTTTTTCGCTATAAAAATTGCGAAAAAAAACGCATACACTATGCATCCCATCATTTAGAATGCATTCTGCAATTTTTGTGCACATGATGCGTTTTTTCGGCGAAAAAAGCTCATTGTGGTAAAAAACGCAGCATGTTCATCAATTTTGCGGATTTTTTGCAGATTTCCCACTACAGGTCCTTCTCAAAAAATTAGCATATAGTGTTAAATTTCATTATTTCCCATAATGTAATGATTACAATTAAACTTTCATATACTATAGATTCATTATCCACCAACTGAAATTTGTCAGGTCTTTTATTGTTTTAATACTGATGATTTTGGCATACAACTCCTGATAACCCAAAAAACCTGTCTCAATAAATTAGCATATCAAGAAAAGGTTCTCTAAATGACCTATTACCCTAATCTTCTGAATCAACTAATTAACTCTAAACACATGCAAAAGATACCTGAGGCTTTTAAAAACTCCCTGCCTGGTTCATTACTCAAAACCCCCATCATGGGTAAGACTAGCGACCTGACAGATGTCAAGAAGGCCATCATTGACACCCTCAAGCAAGAGGGTAAGACCCAGAAAGAAATTTCTCAACAAATAGGCTGTTCCCAGAGTGCTGTATCAAGGCACCTCAATGGTAAGTCTGTTGGAAGGAAACAATGTGGCAGAAAACGCTGTACAAAGAGAAGAGGTGACCGGACCCTGAGGAAGATTGTGGAGAAGGACCGATTCCAGACCTTGGGGAACCTGAGGAAGCAGTGGACTGAGTCTGGTGTGGAAACATCCAGAGCCACCATGCACAGGCGTGTGCAGGAAATGGGCTACAGGTGCCGCATTCCCCAGGTAAAGCCACTTTTGAACCATAAACAGCGGCAGAAGCGCCTGACCTGGGCTACAGAGAAGCAGCACTGGACTGTTGCTAAGTGGTCCCAAGTACTTTTTTCTGATGAAAGCAAATTTTGCATGTCATTCGGAAATCAAGGTGCCAGAGTCTGGAGGAAGGCTGGGGAGAAGGAAATGCCAAAATGCCTGAAGTCCAGTTTCAAGTACCCAGTCAGTGATGGTGTGGGGTGCCATGTCAGCTGCTGGTGTTGGTCCACTGTGTTTCATCAAGGGCAGGGTCAATGCAGCTAGCTATCAGGAGATTTTGGAGCACTTCATGCTTCCATCGGCTGAAATGCTTTATGGAGATGAAGATTTCATTTTTCAGCACGACCTGGCACCTGCTCACAGTGCCAAAACCACTGGTAAATGGTTTACTGACCATGGTATTACTGTGCTCAATTGGTCTGCCAACTCTCCTGACCTGAACCCCATAGAGAATCTGTGGGATATTGTGAAGAGAAAGTTGAGAGACGCAAGACCCAACACTCTGAATGAGCTTAAGGCCGCTATTGAAGCATCCTGGGCCTCCATAACATCTCAGCAGTGTCACAGGTTGATTGCCTCCATGCCACGCCGCATTGAAGCAGTCATTTCTGCCAAAGGATTCCCGACCAAGTATTGAGTGCATAACTGAACATTATTATTTGATGGTTTTTTTGGTTGGTATTAAAAAACACTTTTATTTGATTGGTCGGGTGAAATATGCTAATTTATTGAGACAGGTTTTTTGGGTTATCAGGAGTTGTATGCCAAAATCATCAGTATTAAAACAATAAAAGACCTGACAAATTTCAGTTGGTGGATAATGAATCTATAGTATATGAAAGTTTAATTGTAATCATTACATTATGGTAAATAATGAAATTTAACACTATATGCTAATTTTTTGAGAAGGACCTGTATATTATTGCATTGGGAACCTCTGGAAAAATCCGCAAAAAAAACCACATCAAAAATGCGGTTAAAACGCAAGAAAAACGCATGCGGATTTCTTGCAGAAAATGTCCAGTTTTGCTCAGGAAATTTCTGCAAGAAATCCTGAACATGTGCACATAGCCTAATAACTCACAGCTTTGCTCTTGTCACTGATCTTCCAACACCTACTGTAATTACAAGAGTGGGAGATAATCGAGCAATGCTGTGTTGTTACAAACACTACTACAGCTTTCATTCCACAGCACTGTCAATGTGGTGGTAGGGATAGTAGAGCAGAGATGATGGTGCTGTGGGATGAAAGCTATTGATGCAGAGATGTTAGTAATGACACAGCTGCTTTACTTCTCTCCCCCACTTGGAATCACAGAAGACTTCCAGCAGTAAGATAAGTGAAGACAGCTGAGCTATGAGTCATTAAATGTCTTTCCATATCACACAGAAAAAAACGATTCTGACTTATGATGAGTCAGCTTCATGCAGAGGAAAAAGTAAATGCCCCCAGAAAGGATTTTATGCTACCTGGCTTATAGTGAAAATTACCATATAACATTTACCAGCTAATATCTCTGCAATGGAGAAGAGAAATCAAGAAACAAAAACTGTTTTATTCAGCACTGTTCCATGATGTTGCCAGTTTAACATGCTAAAACTAGTGAATGCCCTTCTTTAAAGCAATAATTCATATTGCCATTGGAGAACATACATACTGCATGTAAGATATGGAAAATTTACTATTAATAGACAAGAAAAAGTCTATGTGAGATCTCAGTAATTGGCAGCCTTTGTTTATGGATTTATTGTTTTATAGACATTCTGACAACTTTATTATACTAATTTTCTATTCATTAGATTTTTCATAATTTTCTAAATCATATTTTAATCTTGACTCAATAACTGAAATCTCAGTTCTGCCCTTATTATGGCGTCATGTTTGGCTCGTCTTGCACACACTTTAATGCCTGCTTCCTATATACACATTCATTGCTGAAATTGCTGGCATCACGGACATGGTAGAAACATTAATAAGAAAACTTGTTTATTATACTAATAAAGTTAGGTAAAGAATGCTACCTATAGAAATGTCTAAAGAGAATCGGTCATTAGGATCAACCCCTTTAAGCCGTTTATATTTGCATGTAGGTCATGAATAAAATGATACAACAGAGCTGAGCCTTGGCCCATAGATCTGAACAGTTCAACTACCCTACCTCAGCTTCTTGGTAAGTTGCACAGCTTTCCACACTGACTTTCCCCTACCTCATCTTCTTGGTATGCTTTTCAACTAACCCCTGCTATGCCCCCATTGTTATTTATGACCTCCTTGTTTACTCTGCCTTGATCATCCTGGATCTGGCTCACTCTTAATTATCTGACCAAGATGAGCACAGACCACGCTCCTCAGCTCCACACCTGAATGCATTCTTTAGCAAATATATTGCAAACCATATGTCTGCAAGAAGTCAGTCTGCCTAGTTCATCTTAGAAGTGTGAGCTATGAAATAATCCAGAATTGAACCAGAAGGGAACTGAAGGTAGCTGGATACTTAGTCACTGTATCCAATGTTTCTGTTTGTCTTCACTCTCACCCCTATAATCCTTCACTTTCTACTAACCCCCCTAATCCCTGCACGTAGTAATGAACTGGTCATCGCTCCCTCCATCCTCCCCATCCATCTCACCTCCTCCTCAGAACTGTCACTCAACATCTAACCCTTTGTCTACAAACACAGACAGACCTCTCATTCTTTTTCCTGCTCTCTCCTGTTATCACTATCTCTGTTCCTCCTCACTGCCTGCGATATCTCTCCAAATCCTGGTCCTCCTCACCACATCCCCACAGTAATTTCTACCTCCCATCCACTCTCTATCACACATTTCCTTAACCTCTATAACCTTATACCCATTTGCCCAGCTCCCGCTTCCCAAGTCCCACTAACAGGAGCTCTATGGAACGCTCGCTCTATCTGTAACAAACTTTCCTACATCCATCATCTTTTTATTGCTAACAAACTTTCCTTCCTCGCCATCACCGAAACCTGGCTCACCCCATCTGACACAGCCTCTCTTGCTGCACTTTCTTATGGTGGATTCCACTTTTCCCACACACCCCCGTCCCAGCAGCAACCATGGCTGAGGAGTTGGTTTTCTTCTGTCAGATAACTACTCCTTCACCCAAATCCCACTGCCACCATCTGCTACCCTCCCTTTCTTTGTGGTGCACTCTGTGCGCATCTACTCCCCCTCCTACCTCCAACTGGCTTTCATTTACCGCCCCCGCAGGCCTAGCCACAAGCTTTTTTTACCACTTCTCTACCTGGCTCACTTCCTCCTTCAGCCTCACACTCACAGAAATCTTAAACACCACAATCCACACTCACTCTCTGAATCCCTTCTCCCTCTTACAGATATAAGTTCCCTTCACAATTCAGATGCCGCTTTATATAACACCACAATAGCTGCAGTTCTTGAATCGGTCGCCCCTCTCACACATACCAAAGCTCACAAAATCAACAGACAACCCTAGCACACCAGCCTGAGCCTAAGAACTGAGACGGGCTACCAGGGTTGCTGAACGTAGATGGAAAAGATCCCACTCCAATGAGCACTTCATCACATTCAAACAGTCCCTCACGGCTTGCAGTATCATCTCTATGCTGATGACACACAGATCTACCTATCTGGACAAGATATCACCTCCATACTAACCAAAATCTCACAATGTCTTTCCGCTATATCATCCTTCTTCTCCACTACATTTCTAAAACTAGAGAAAACAGAATTCATAATCTTTCCCCCATCTTACTTGACTCCCCAAACGAACCTATCAATTAAAGTAAATAGCTGCTCACTCTCCCCAGTCCCACAAGCTCGCTGCCTTGGAGTAACCCTTGACTCTGATATCTTCTTCAAACCACATATCCAAGCCCTTTCCACTTCCTGCCGACTTCAACTCAAAAATATTTCCCGGATCCGTACATTCCTCAACCAAGAATCTGCAAAAACCCTAGTCTATGCACTCATCTCAAACCTTGACTACTGCAACCTCCTGCTCTGTGGCCTTCCCTCTAGCACTCTCTCACCCCTACAATCTATTCTAAACTCTGCTGCCCGACTAACTCACCTGTCCCCCCCCGCTATTCACCAGCCTCTCCCCTCTGTCAATCCCTTCACTGGCTCCCTATTACCCAGAGACTCCAGTTCAAAACCCTAACCATGGCATACAAAGCCATCCACAACCTGTCTCCTCCATACGTCTGTGAACTCATCTCCCGGTATTTAGCTCCCCTCTTTACTTGCCTCTTATGTCCTCTTCCTACAATCGCATACAAGATTTCTCCCACGCATCCTCCCTATTCTGGAACTCTCTACCCCAACATATGAGATTCTTGCCTACCGTGGAGACCTTCAGAAGGAACCTGAAGACCCACCTCTTCCGACAAGCCTACAACCTACAATAAAAACCAATCCACCAAACCACTGCACCACCAGCTCTCCCCTCACCTATTGTATCCTCACCTATCCCTTGTAGATTGTGAGCCCTCGTGGGCAGGGTCCTCTCTCCTCCTGCATCAGTCGTGACTTGTATTGTGAATATCAACACATCTCAAATAAATTACTTTAGGAAAAGAGGATCCATTCAACCAAAATCATTTTTAAATAACAAATATTTATTCCAATAATTTTAAAACAATATTAAAAATTCAAGCAGGAATTGCAAAAGTGACAAGTGCAAGTCTATGTATTCATATTCAAAATCAAGTTTATCCAAATGGGTATTAGCTCCTCAGCATATCAAATGTATCAAATATTATTGAAAACTGTCACCAAAAGTCCGTTTGTAGAGTAGATGAATATAGGTAAAGCTAGTGATTTTTATATATAAAGTGCATGTGCCAGTATCAGAGAGCTTAGTGCAGCCAATACACTGTAATGTAACAGAATATCTACTCTAAAGTAAATAGGACAGAAAGTGCAGTTCCGATATGAAAGTACTTACATAAGGTGCCGAGCGCTTCTATGAGGTAGACTAGCTCAGTGTTACCACCCCGTTTCGCCATATGCTTCTTCAAAAAAGGGGGGGGCAATCTTCAAAAGGAACTTGAAGACCCACCTCTTCCGACAAGCCTACAACCTACAGTAACCACCGATTCATCAAACCACTGCACGACCAGCTCTCCCCTCTCCTATTGTATCCTCACCTATCCCTTGTAGATTGTGAGCCCTCTTGGGCAGGGTCCTCTCTCCTCCTTCATCAGTCATTAGTTGTATTGTGTAAGATTACTTAACTTGTTTTTTATTATGTATACCCCTCCTTACATGTAAAGCACCATGGAATAAATGACGCTATAATAATAAATAATGATAATAATAATTTACATATTTAGGGTTTACTCACAGTAGCGTATAAATCGGACTTGTGCAATCCAATAAAAGTTGGATTGCACACAGACTAATTTTATTCAGTGAGGTAGTGCAGATCTGTGTATTTTTTCCCAGCTGTATTCGGCATGAAAAAAACTATTGCAGCATGCAATGGTTTGACTGTGAGATTGGTAGAGTGCGAGAAAAAAATTGGATACCATACCAGTATGGTGTCCGATTTTTAGGGATACATTACAATTCTGTAACATAGGAAACTGTAAATAGTCCTGTAAATGATGAATAGCTGCTGAGTAAAAAAACGGATTGTATACAGACAGCTCATGGATGACAAGGGGGAAAAAAATTGTCCAACTTTTCTGGATGAGAATGGGGCCAATTTTTATACACTAGTGTGAGCATACCCTGAGAAAAAGGTGGTTTTCTCTGGAATTACAGACATCAAAGCTATCATTTTATTCAACTTTCTATGACCTGCATGGCCATATAAACAGGTTAGGAAGGTTGATCCTACTGATAGATCTCCTATAAAGATGCTGTATTTCAATAGTATCTCACATTTCTGAGATTTTTTTTATTTCAGCATATTAATTCTAAAAATTTCATTAAAATGTTTGTATATCTAAGAGCTCAGATAAGCGTATTTTACTTCCTGATGTTGTCCTTATGGAAAACGAAATGAAAGTAGACCTCACTTACCAAAGCAAGTCAATAAGGTAATTCACATGAGCACTTTAAGGGTACTGTCACTCAGTGCCATTTTGATCGCTACGACGGCACGATCCGTGACGTCGCAGCGATCGTATGATTATCGCTCCAGCGTCGTAGACTGCGGTCACACGTTGCAATCACGGCGCTGGAGCGATGCCGAAGTCCCCGGGTAACCAGGGTAAACATCGGGTTACTAAGCGCAGGGCCGCGCTTAGTAACCCGATGTTTACCCTGGTTACCAGCGTAAACGTAAAAAAAAAAAACAGTACATACTTACATTCCGGTGTCTGTCCCCCGGCGTCTCAGCTTCTCTGCACTGTGTAAGCACAGCGGCCGGAAAGCACAGCGGTGACGTCAGACGTCACCGCTGTGCTCGCTTTCCGGCCGGCAGGCGCTCACAGTGCAGAGAAGCTGAGACGCCGGAGGACGGACACCGGAATGTGAGTATGTACTGTTTGTTTTTTTTACATTTACGCTGGTAACCACGGTAAACATCGGGTTACTAAGCGCGGCCCTGCGCTTAGTTACCCGATGTTTACCCTGGTTACAAGCGAACACATCGCTGGATCGCTGTCACACACAACGATCCAGCGATGTCAGCGGGTGATCAAGCGACGAAAGAAAGTTCCAAACGATCTGCTACGACGTACGATTCTCAGCAGGGTCCCTGATCGCTGCTGCGTGTCAGACACTGCGATATCGTAACGATATCGCTAGAACGTCACGAATCGTACCGTCGTAGCGATCAAAATGGCACTGTGTGACAGTACCCTTACACTCAGACTGAAGATCTATGTGTAAATAATCGCAGCATGCACTACTCTGATTCTTTGGGTCACGGTCACCCATTAAACTCAATGGGTATATTAAAAATCAGACGCCATATGGGCACCATTCCTAAGATATCCACTTTTAACTGATCCATTGCAATTAATAACTTAGGAAACTGTATATAGTAACTTAATTTAATTGTTGATGTATAAAAACAGAATCTTTATAGATGTACACTTGTAAAAAAAACACTGACAGGCTGCGTGCTTCCTCCATTAAGCTCCGCCTACTTCCGCATGCTTCTGCATGTGTCCTGCGTACCTGTCTTTAACATTGGGTACGCAGGATATGCAGATGCGTCTGCACAAAGCGCAACTTGTTGCGTTCCCGCGCGGTCCGAGGGTGCCTCAAAACAACGTATCCGCATACATCCGCATGTGCTGCGTACCCAATGTTAAAGATCGGAACGCAGGACGCATGCAGAAGTATGCGGAAGTAGGCGGAGCTTAATGGAGGAAGTATGCAGCCCTCCGCAAAGCCCCCGAATGCTAATGTGAACTTAGCCTTATGAATGGCATAAGAATGACATCACAGATGAAAAATTGTCCATTTTTTTTTCTGGAAGACTTTAAATATGCTCGGATAATCAAATCATACTACAATTGCCCCAATTACTCCTCACCTCACTTTAATAAACTATTTGATCCAGATTTCTTATTGAAATAATGACACCCATTTTCTAATCTAAATGAGTTTGTCTCATTACAGTACAGTAGAAATAAGTTACAATTAATATATTCTGCATAAAATAACTTGTGTATCTTCATATAGGTAATGGACGGCAGGTACCACAAAAGCCCCCAAGAGGAAACTCCCGAAGCCCACCCCAGTTAATGATACCCCCACCCCCTCCCTACCCTCCTCCTGATCATGACATTGTGGACCCACCCGTGTTTGAAAATGGAGCTCCTCTAACAGGACCAACTAGACCCATACCTGCTAAACGTAGGTTCTGAACAAATCTAAATTTTGATATGCTCCTGTCAGCTCCACTTTTACTTTGATATGTCCTGCTTCTCTTATAAGTGTCTATGCCCTTTCTCTTTCCCTTCACATTCTTCCTTTCTGGGGTTTTAACAGATCACTGAAATTTCTTATAGAACATAAGAAACAGATATGTGATTGTCTGGCCACCTCTCATGGAAAATGCCAATAGCCAAAGTGATCTTGGAAGACTGCCTAGGTCTACATTCTATTACTTGGTGTCACTTTTTTGTATATGCTTTTACTTTAATACTTTCTTTTAAAGGTTTAGTCCTGCTCTGCTCATCTCCACATCAACATGTGGACTGGGCAGGTGACGTCACATCTACACTTGCACTATCTGTAGATGTCTTGCACCTGTCGCATTCTAATGAATGGAACAGATGCATGATACCTGCTAAATAGCACACGCGTCCTGACAAATACCAATAGCTATGATGTCATCTGTCCCAACTCACTAGCAGTACTAACTAGTGTTGAGCGATACCGTCCGATACTCGAAAGTATCGGTATCGGAAAGTATCGGCCGATACCGGCAAAGTATTGGATCCAATCCGATACCGATACCCGATACCAATACAAGTCAATGGGACTCAAGTATCGGACGGTATCCTGTATGGTTCCCAGGGTCTGAAGGAGAGGAAACTCTCCTTCAGGCCCTGGGATCCATATTAATGTGTAAAAGAAAGAATTAAAATAAAAAATATTGCTATACTCACCTCTCCGACGCAGCCTGGAGCTTACCGAGGGAACCGGCAGCGTTGTTTGCTTAAAATTTGCGCGTTTCCTTCCTTACGTGAAGTCCCGGCTTGTGATTGGTCGCGTGCCGCCCATGTGGCCGCGACGCGACCAATCACAGCAAGCCGTGACGTAATTTCAGGTCCTTCAGGATTTTAAAATTACGTTCCGGCTTTGTGATTGGTCGCGTCGCGGTCACATGGGCGACGCGACCAATCACAAGCCGTGACGTCACGGGAGGCTGGACACGCGCGCATTTTAAAATGCGCGCTTGTCCTGCCTCCCGTGACGTCACGGCTTGTGATTGGTCGCGTCGCCCATGTGACCGCGACGCGACCAATCACAAAGCCGGAACGTAATTTTAAAATCCTGAAGGACCTAAAATTACGTCACGGCTTGCTGTGATTGGTCGCGTCGCGGCCACATGGGCGACGCGACCAATCACAAGCCGTGACGTCACGGGAGGCAGGACAAGCGCGCATTTTAAAATGCGCGCTTGTCCTGCCTCCCGTGACGTCACGGCTTGTGATTGGTTGCGTCGCCCATGTGACCTCGACGCGACCAATCTCAAAGCCGGAACGTAATTTTAAAATCCTGAAGGACCTTAAATTACGTCACGGCTTGCTGTGATTGGTCGCGTCGCGGCCACATGGGCGGCACGCGACCAATCACAAGCCGGGACTTCACATAAGGAAGGAAACGCGCAAATTTTAAGCAAACAACGCTGCCGGTTCCCTCGGTGAGGTCCAGGCTGCGTCGGAGAGGTGAGTATAGCAATATTTTTTATTTTAATTCTTTATTTTACACATTAATGTTGTTTCGATACCGATACCCGATACCACAAAAATATCGGATCTCGGTATCGGAATTCCGATACAGCAAATATCGGCCGATACCCGATACTTGCGGTATCGGAATGCTCAACACTAGTACTAACTCTTTAAATAATTTTAATATATACTACTTTTTATGGTATTGTATATTTAGTTTATTATTTACATTTTGAACAAGTTCAGAAAAGAAATGTCTGATCTTCTAGAAAAAATTAAGAAATGTACAGTATTGAGCACAAGATGATACAATTATTGTGTCTTGTATCAAGACACAAAAAAATTATTATAAACATCAACTGCAATTTCAGTATAACATTTTGCAGCAAATATAAACCATATTATGCATCTATGGAAACATTTTCAGTGATCAATATTAGACATTAGATAGTCTACAATAAAACATACAGGGAGGCTACTGGACGGAGCGTAAATCTCTGCCAAAAAATTAAGCTGGGCAAGATATTAAAAGTCGGGTAGTATTGGTTGGTGCAGCAGCTTGGGTGCTGAGCCTTTTTATTTATGGTAGTTCCAGAAGGGTTTTACTAGAGTGATGAAGAAGATTTAGTTGTGCGACTCATCACTCCCATTCTCGCTCCAGTATGGGTTTTGCTGAGGCTTAGCCAGCTCAGCTGAGATAGGTCGCCTCATTACAGACACAGAAATGACTGAAGGAAAAGCTTCAGATAGTGAATGCCTCCAAACTGATATGGTGTATTTGAGAAGGATATGCACGGCGGTTAAATGCGCTAAACGCTGATTTGCTGGAGAGTGAAGATATGATGTATTAGCTAGCACCTAGCCGAGCAAATTTTTGTCGTTTTTCGGTTCCTTTATTGTTTGCTACATTTCGGCTGAAATTTATATAGACTGTGTCTGCCTATATCACTGCCGTGCCGCTATACAATGTCATAGCGCATTACATTATATACACTTAAAAATATCAGGATGAAAAAAAAAATGCAACACTGGCATTCATGAGAAGTTCTTTGAGGGGTACAGTTTATGGTATATTTTTTTGATCAGCAGCATGTACAGCTGTGTGAAAAAGTGTTCACCCACTTCTTGATTTCCTATTCTTTTGCATCTTTGTCACACTTAAATATTTCAGATCACCAAACAAATTTAAATATTAGACAAAGATAACATAAGTAAACACAAAATGCAGTTTTTAAATGAAAGTTTTTATTATTAAGGGGAAAAATAAATCAAAATCTACAGGTCACTGGGTGAAAAAGTGATTGCCTTCCTCTCTAAAACATAAATAAACTTTGGTTTATCACATCTTTGGTAAGCTGAGATCAAGTTTCCTAGCTACTCGCAGGCCTAATTACTGCCACACCTGTTCTCAATCAAGAAAACACTAAAATAGGACATGCCTAACAAAGTTAAGTAGACTAAAAGATCCTCAAAAGCTAGAAATCATGCCGCAATCCAAAGAAATTGTGGAGCAAATGATAAACCTGGAAAAGGTTATAAAGCCATATTTAAAGCTTTGGGACTCCATCAAACAGTGAGAGCCATAATCCACAAATAGCGATAACATGGAACAGTAGTGAACCTTCTCAGGAGTTGCCAGCTGACCAAAATTACCCCAAGATCATAGTGATGACTAATCCAAGTGGTCACAAAAGACCCCACAACAACATCCAAAGAACTGCAGGCCTCCTTGCCTCAGTTAAGGTCCGTGCACATGAATCTGCCATAAGAAAAAGACCGAGCAAAAATGGCCTGCATAGCAGAGTTCCAAGACGGAAACCACTGCTGAGCAATAAGAACATAAAACCTTGTATCAGTTTTGCCAGAAAACATCTTAATGATCCTGAAGAGTTTTCGGAGAATACTCTGTGGACTGAAGAGACAAAAGTTTGTTTGTAGTTTGTATTGTAGAACTAACACAGCATTTCAGAAAAGGAACATCATACCAGAAGTAAAATATGGTGGAGGTAGTGTTATGGTCTGGGGCTGTTTTGCTGCTTCAGGACCTGGAAGACTTGCTGTTGTAAATGCAACCTTGATTTCTGCTGTCTTCCAAAAAAATCCTGAAAGAAAATGTCCGGCCATCTGTTCGCGACTAAAAGCTGAGGCGCACTTGGGTTGTGCAGCACAAACAAGTCCACCTCCAAATGGCTTAAGAAAAACAAAATTAAGACTTTGTAGTGGCCTTGTCAAAATCCTGACCTTAATCTGATTTGAGATGCTGTGGTCTGACCATGAAAAGGCGGTTCTTGGTCAGAAATCCTCCAATGTGGCTGAATTACAACAATTCTGCAAAGATTAGTGGGACAGAATTCCTCCAGGGAGTTGAAAGACTCATTGCCAGTTATTGCAGCTGTTGTTGCTAAGGGTGGCTCAACCAGTTATTAGGTTTAGGGGCAATCACTTTTTCACACAGGCCTCTGTAGGTTTGGATTTATTTTTCCCATAACAATAAAGACCTAAATTTAAAAACTGCATTTTGTGTTTACTTGTGTTATCTTTGTCTAATATTTAAATTTGTTTGGTGAGCTGAAATATTTAAGTGTGAAAAACATGCAAAAGAATAGGAAATCAGAAAGGGGGCAAAAACTTTTTAACACAATTGTATCAAGAGTTTTGTGTTTGCAGCTTGAAAATTGTCATTTATATGAGTTATTGTTCTTTGCTCATTGTACATATAGCATGTATATTTATACACAAAATCATCTATTTATCCAAACACAACAACATGTACATGTGTCAGTGCTTTGCGTTCGTTGCACTTCATCCTTGTGTTTTCTGAAGATCAGTATTGATCATACAATGATTACTGTATATTCCCAGAAAAAATGAAGAATGAAACTATTACATGCAAAATAAGCCACTGACAGGTTCAGTGGATAATATAATTATCTCATTACCATGGCACCTGTTAAGGGTTTAGATATATTAGGCAGCAAGTGAACAGTTAGTTTTTGATGTTGTCTTCAAGGCAAGAAAAATTGACAAGTGTAAAGGATAAGAGCAACTTTGACAAGGGCCAACTTGAGATGGCTAGAGGACTGGGTCAGGACATCTCCAAAATAGAAGGACTTGTGGGATATTCCTGGTATGCAGTGGTAAAAACCCATTAAAGGGAAGGTATCATCTAGATTATTTTTTAAGAAATAAAGAAAACATATTGGTGGTGATGCATCCAATCTTTATCTCCAGATTTCTGTCAAAAATTGCTTTGAAAACACAAGGCAAGGCTGCGCAAAAAGATAGCAACTTTTTTGCTTGGCTCTGATAATGTGGATGTGATAGGAGCATGACAGCACTGTAATAAGATTTGTTCAAGGCACTACTATGCACCTCACCTGATTCATTAAGAAGCACTTTGTTAGTTTAAAGCTGTAGTGCACACTTTTTTTGTTCCAAGGACCAAATTGCCATATAGAACCAACCACAAGGGCCTCAAAAGAATTTAAAGGGGTACTTAAATGAAGAAATCACTTCGATCACCATCAGTACATTAATAGATTAGCAGAATCAAGTTTTGAGTATTTGTGTAGGATTTCGAGAGATCCGATGCTGCAAAAAAACACTCTAACTTGCATTGAGATTTTGGAAAAGAAACTCTCCAAATCCTCCTAATCTCAAGACTCCAAGTTTTGAGGATTTTTGAGCTTTAATAAAGTTGTATATTACGTCATCAGACCAGTTATGGATTACATGTGTAGAAGACTAGGACCACTGTTAGTACATGAATCCATTACCAGAACCACCATCAGTACATGAATGCTGTATCAGAACCACCATCAATTTATGAGTACATCAGCACATAAATGCAGCACTAAACCTGGAAAAAAGTGAACTGGAGTACAAGTTGGTATGCATGCTAAATAAGAGCATGTTCACAATGACCATCAAATAGACAAAACCCAAGACAGAACAAAATGAACAAATTCTACTATAAGTAGCTAAGTAAAAGCAATACTGCATATCAATGTAGTGAAATATGTATATGTATGGATGTATGAACAGCAATAAATTAACATCTGTTAACAATTTTCCTGACAAAAACCGGACATTTCTGCCAGAAATTCGCATGCGTTTTTACAGCGTTTTTGATGCGTTTTTGACGCGTTTTTGACGCGTTTTTTGTGCGTTTTTTTACAAATGCATAGAATCGCGGGAAAAACGCAGAAAATCCGCAAAATTAATGAACATGCTGCTTTTTTTACCGTGATGCGGTTTTTTTCGCGGAAAAAAATGCACCATGTGCACAAAACATGCGGAATGCATTCTAAATGATAGAAAGCATAATGTATGCGTTTTTAATGAGTTTTTATAATGTTTTTATCGCGAAAAAACGCAAAAAAAAGTGAAAAAACCTGAATGTGTGCACATAGCCTAAGGCTAGTTTCACATTAGCGTTTAAATCCGCAGCGTTTATAACGCATCCGCAAGTGGTGGAAAAAAACGCATATAAACGCGTACAAACGCAGCGTTTTTTAGACGCATGCGGTATTGCATGCGGTTAAAAAAATGCCGCGTTTGTACGCGTTTATATGCGTTTTTTTTCTGCGTTTGCGTTTTTGGTGCGCATGATGAGAAATTTCACAAGAGAAAAATCAACATAACCAGACACCGCCAATGGGACTACAGAGGGTGTGTGTTATGGAATCTCTATATATAGACCCTAGGGCTACTGAAATCTTTACAGTTTGCTACTGTATCCTGTGTCATGATGGATCTTCACATGGAGAGCTTTTATTTCAACCTGGATTTAAGCATCAAGCTGTTTCTTGCCTGTGCTTTTGCTTGGGAGCAAGACAGAAATCGCGAAAGATGGAGAAGGAGACAACGTAGGCGTTTTTGGAGGCACCCCATTATGGAACTACATGAGAGCTGTGCAGCCTATCACACGCTGTATGGCGAGCTTAATTCCAACCTGGAGAAATTCCAGGAATACACAAGGATGTCGCAAGACTCGTTCCGGGATTTGCTTGCTCGTGTCCAAGGAGCCATACGGAGACAGGACACCCAGCTCCGTAGAGCGATTCCACCGGAGGAACGTCTGCTGGTTACATTAAGGTACGTTCCAAATCTAAACCAATGACAGTCCAAATTTTTTTGTTTTCTGACATGTATGTTTGGGGTATTTTCTTTTCTTTCTTTAGCGTAACCACACCATAAGTAGAATAGATTGTAATGTTTCTTGGGTTTGTTTTACAGATTTCTGGCAACCGGAGAGAGCTTATCATCCCTCCACTTCCAATACCAGCTTGGAATATCCACCCTGTCCGGAATAGTTGCGGACACCTGTCGGGCTTTGTGGAATGTACTCCGGGATGAGTTTATACCCCTACCCACCTTGGACATGTGGCTTGAAATTGCGGAAAAATTCTGGAGTGTTTGTGATTTCCCCAACTGTTTAGGAGCGGTGGATGGAAAGCACATCCGCATTATCAAACCAGCAAGAACAGGATCGGAGTATTTCAACTACAAAAAATATTTTTCTGTTGTGCTCATGGCAATAGCTGATGCGAACTCTCGGTTCACTGCCGTGGACATTGGAGCTTTTGGCCGTGGCAACGATTCCCAGACTTTCAAGAACTCGGATATGGGCCGCCGTGTGTATGGCAAAAATTTCAATTTTCCCCCGCCACATCCTCTCCCCAACACTCAAGGTCCACCGATGCCATTTGTTATGGTTGGGGATGAGGCCTTTCAGATGTGTGAAAACCTACTGAAGCCCTATTCCAGTCGGGACTTGAACCACACTAGAAGGATCTTTAACTACAGACTGACCAGGGCCCGAAGAACAATAGAGTGTACCTTTGGCATTCTGGTTGCTAAATGGCACATTCTTGCATCAGCCATAAATCTAAAAGTGGAAACAGTCGACGAGGTGGTCAAAGCCTGTGTGGTTCTGCATAATTATATAATGGTTAAGGAGCAACCCAACATTGAACTGGATGAACCAGTTGCACACCCACTGCCCGATTTCCAGCATCACCCGCTGCGGTCAACTGCAGCAGTTGGTCTCATGCGGGACCAATTTGCTGCCTTTTTTTATTCAGATATTGGACGTGTGTCATGGCAGGACAATGTTGTGTAAATGTCCTGTTGTAATTCGATCTGTACCAGTAATTTTCTACAATGATAATAATATTTCTCATTAATAAACTTTACTTTTGGTTGTGTTGACCGTGTCTCCTATGTTTTTCCTCTACAAACCAAGGCTGTCCTAAAACTGGCAGTATTTGATCTGTATTTAATATCAGTTTTTGTAATCCAAAACCAGGAGTGAGAGATAAAGGCAGAGTTGCTAATTATTATGTTAATATCATAATTTACCTCTAATTGTTCCACTCCTTGTTTTGGCTTACAAATACTGATATAAAACACTGGCCACATACTGCTAGTGTTATGGCAGCCATGTTGCTTTATTGGTAAGCTTGTTGACGTCATTGCGTCCTGATTCTGTTCTGCTGTATCCATTGGACACAAACTGAAGAGACAATGACTGTCACACTATCTATACTGAAGTCAGGTGTCAGAAATAATGAATTCATGATGCACATATTACAGCCTCATGAATTCACTATTTCTGACACCTGTGCAGGTGACCATAGATATGCACTGTGTGACCACCATTGTCCCCTCAATTTGTGTGTAATAGATTATGTATAAAGAAGAGAAAATGGTGGTTATACAAGGCAGTTCTCTACTCAACAGGTCAGGTGTCATAACTAATGAGTTTTTTGACACCTGACCTGTTCAGTAGAGGTCTGCACTGTATTTCCACCATTTTCTCTTCAGACTGCCACACTAGGCACAGACAAAAAGAGATTATGGAGATACATGTAATGTTTTTTGACCCACCTCATATCTGTATACTAAAGACACACAAAGCTGCATTTTTTTTTAACTACTGGAGATATGATGTGGGCCAAAAAGTAAGTGTGTGGCGAAGTTTCTTGGCGCACGGTGTGTGTTGCCGGCGGCGGAAGACACAATAAACCAAACATAATTGTGGCAAATCAAATTTTTTTTATTTTTACACAACCCAAAAAATTATTTACTGTGCCGGCTTGGGGTAGAGTGATGTAAACGGGGGTGTGAAGCACTGAGGCCTGGCTAACCGTGGACGACGCAGAGGTGGCAGGAGAAGGGGCAATGAAACAAGAAGGGTCTGGAAGTTCGGGGATGGGGCTTGACACATGAGAGGCTTGAGACGCACTGGAAGGGTGAGACAAACCTGACATTACAGACACATTAGGAGGTGAAGGGGGAGGAATGCTAAGAGTCCTCTGTTTTTTTTTTTGTGTGTGTGTGTTTTTTTTTGTTTGCCTGGTTGTGGGAGGTCTTGGTGGGCTCATATGGTGTGGCGTGATGGTGGGTGACCTGTCAGGGTCCGGCTGCACTGTGTCAGAGTCCATAGTGCTCGTAGATTGTGCAGCCATGGCAGAGTCCATAGTGCTCGTAGATCGTGCAGCCATGCCAGAGTCCATAGTGCTCGTAGAGCATGCAGCCATGCCAGAGTCCAAAGTGCTCGTAGAGCGTGCAGCCATGCCAGTGTCCATAGTGCTCGTAGAGCGTGCAGCCATGCCAGAGTCCATAGCGCTTGTAGAGCAGAAGGCCATGCCAGGGTCCTGCTGCATTGTGGTGGTGGCAGTACGGAAGGCCATGCCAGGGTCCTGCTGCATCGTGGTGGTGGCGGTACGGAAGGCCATGCCAGGGTCCTTCTGCATCGTGGTGGTGGCGGTACGGAAGGCCATGCCAGGGTCCTGCTGCATCGTGGTGTCAGTGGAGGAGGTCCAAACAGGAGCAGCAGATGTCATGGTGGTGGCGGTGGTATGTCCAACTGCACTCGGCATGGTGGTGGTGCTGTAGTGGTGTCCGGCTGTGGAAGGAATTGAGGTGGCCGTGCAGTGGGATGCAGCAGAGGTCGGCATTGAGGTCAATCGTGACAGTGAAGGCACAGGTGGATATGCCGCCACTGTCTGCTGGAAATACCAACTCTGCTGCATAGCCTGCATGTAAGCAGCTTTGCAGGCCTGCATGACACTCAGCTGGAGATCAGGAGTAAGGTGTTCCAACATGCCCTGCTCAATTTGGTTAAAAAAATGATGTGCTGGCCTCTGGAGGTCGGCTTTAACTTGATCAAGGCTTTTGCTGACCTCCTGCATATGTGCATTCAAGAGGCTATGTGAAACATCCATTCGGTCACCCAAAGCCTTGATTGCTTCATGTAAAACCGAGCTCAAGTGCAAAAACTCGGGCATGAGTGACCTGTCCGAAGCCCTCTGCCGCTGCCGGGAGGAGCCCCCAAAAAAAGGGGCAGTGGAAGAGGACTGCGAAAGGGGAAGACCTGATGGACCAGCTCCCTGGTCTCCAGTTAGTGTGGAAGGCCCACTTGCTGCTGCACTGCTGGATGGCTGGGATGGGTCCGTGGCTGTCGGATGAAGGACCGCTCCATAACCTGGGCCAACAGTAGTGCTATATGTGCTGTGAAAAATGGAAAAAGAAAATACCAAATATTAACCAGACGCAAAGTCCTGTGGAATATAAAAATACAGATTATGGCAATACAATACAACCTAATGCACGTGATACTTACGTTCTCTGGGCAAGGACCGGTCTTAAAAATGCCAGAACTTGATGGTATTTGTATCATCTGATCCTTGCTCCTGAACCACTGGGAACACGGCTCTTTTGACGCAGGTCCTTGTTGAAGCGGTCCTTCATCGAACGCCAACGTTTTTTGACTTTGGCTACTGTTAAAAAAAAAAATTGTGTTCAGAAAAAGGACTTTTGGCCGTGCTCACACAACTGTGTGTGATGAGAGAAACTCCTGAGAGATTCTTTCATCACACACAGTCAAGTGAGCACGGCCAAGGTCTCTGCTGCTTCACACTGCAGTGCAATACTTACCAAATGCATTTCGGACCCATGTCGGGGTGTTGTCCCAGCCATCCCACATCGCTTGGGCCACCTCATTCCATAAGCGCCGGATCGTGACATTGTTTGAGTGCAGTGGATCCCGGGTGTCCCACAACGGGACTCGCTCCTGGACCAGGGAGATGAGGAGGTCATTCTCAATTAGATCATCCTCCCGTTGTGAAACCTAAAAATTTAAAAAAGTCATTACAGTTTGCTCAATTAACATAAGGAAAATGAAGAAAAAAGATGCTGAGAAATGGCATGAATAAGAAAGTCAACATACAAAAGGATTCCAGAAGAAAAAAGTAAAGAAATACGAATGGAAAGAAAGGAAGATTCAAGAATATTACACTGAGGATACAGTAAACAGTCAGCCTTGTATACGTACCCGCTGCCGTCTTTCCACCGGACCTTGACTCCGCTGCTCCTGCCCTGTCTCTGCTGCAGTAGAAGAGCTCTAAAAAAAAGAAAAAATCAAATTGTCACATGTGTCGATGTGACAGTGTATACTTACCAATCTTACAAGGCAAGTACTCACCTCACTGACATGCTCTACTTCTGACGGCCCAGGACGAGACTCCTCACCAGAAGAATCCAAAGAAGACATTCTGATGCATGTAGAAAGAAAGAAATGCAAGAAATTAGGACATGTAGAGACAGAAAATAGAAAATGAAGGCATTGGATAGGATATACTCACATTGTTCAGTGTCTTGTTTTCCTCCAAGGATGTAGCCTGCGTCTCGTCTGCTTCAGTGTCTGGTGAGAAGTGACCTGCAACTGTCCACACCCTCCCTTTATCACCTTGATGGTGGGGCGTGGCTTATCAGTGTCTAGACATGTTTTTCTCTATTGAAATGCATGCTTTCACGAATGCAACCAAACGAATGTGCTTGTAAACGCATGCGTTTATATAGACATCAATGCGTTTTTTTGTCGAAAACCTTGTGCAATCGACCGCATGCGTTTCCAGGCGGCAAATAGATGCCTCTAAAAATTACTACATGTTGCATTTCCGCAAACGATTAAACGACGCATGCGTCGTCAAACGCGGCAAAACGCGAACAAACAAAGATGCATGCGTCGCTAATGTTAAATATAGGAATACACAACGCATGCGGATATATGCGGTACAAACGCTGCGGACACAACCGCAAATGTGAAAACAGCCTTAGACTGCAGCTCTCACAAAGGGCCATGACCTATGTTTTCCTGAGCAGGCAGTCTTCTGGTCTCCCGTCACCCCAGGGGGCATGTCCTGAACACACACAAGTGGAAACATTTCACACTTTCTGACTCCTTTGAACAGACACGTCAATTGCAGCATGACACTATTTACTATGAGAAAGGTCACACAAATAGTGTTTAAAGAAAAATCATGTATTCATTGGTAAAATAGCCAGGATCCAGTCACAAACCAAGCATTAGAATATTAACCTGAGGTGCTGGTCTAGAAATTTGACTTTCACGTTTACTCTATAAATTAGGCTTTTACACTTAGAAAGCTGTTCACAGATTGAGGGGCAGCCAACTGATGTGAGCCATTCCATATTCATCCCCCCTCAGGTAGTAGAATGCTGGACTACAAAGTTTAGATATTTAGATATGTTTTCTCCCTTTATTTTTTAAAACTATTTTGTATGTCACTTTTTATTTCCAGATTTTTATATCTTTTATTGTAAGCACTGTACCTTTTCTATTAAAGATTAAAACTTCAATAAGTTTGAACCTTGTATGCTCTAAATAATCCATAGCCTTAGAGCACGTGACCCTGCTGATTGGCAGACAGTAGCAATAGTATTTCTGTGACTCATCCCAGTGTGTTCGGTGAGTGGTGGCAGCGTGTATGAGCGGGGTGCCTGGTCTGTGTCGGGGTATGAGTTATGCTCCCATTGCAGCATAGGACAAAGGCTGAATGCTGGACTGAGAGAGGAGATAGATTAGCCCAACCCCCATTCACCTGCTGAGAAGCAGGTATGTGACAAATTGGTGGCAGAGCGGTGGGATAGAATTATTTCTATTAGAGCATTAGTGCATGGTTTAATCAATTATTACCCTGTACTAAAGAATTGTTATCGAGGAGTGCACCAGTTCTACAAGGTTCAACTCAGTGCTTATTTAGACATATTTGCAAACAGTTTCTCATCCCCATTTTTATTTTCTATCTTTATTTGGCAAAAACTGTTCATTGATATGGCAGCCCTGTACAAGAAGCAGAGCAAAGAGGCTCTGATCGACCTCTGTGAGCAGAGATGAATAGAGACAGCTGACAAATCCAAGGAACTGCTTATACATGCCTTGGTCGAGCAGGACATAGAGAGCAAAATACTGCAGCATCTGGCCAAGGAGAGAGTCCACCTCAGAGAGACCCAGCAATGCCAGCTCTTGCATTGCAGATACCTTCGGGAAGTGCCAGTGCTGAGGAGCCTATGGACTATACTTTACAAATGGCCTTACAACAGCTGGGATCAAGTGATCCCAATCTGCGCCTTCAGCTTATTCTACAGTACCGACAGGCTGAGAGAGAGGCTGCAGAACTCCTGGCTACTACTGCGTAATGCTGGTTGGAGAGAGCTTTCAAGCTTCAGATGGCTCAAATAGTAAGGGGTAACATCCCGCAGCTAACCTCCTCCCAGGACATAAATCCAAGGAAACCACATCTGGAAAACTTCCCTGTGATGAAGAAGGATACGGATTTAGATACTTTCCTTCGGGGTTTGAAAAAACCTGCAGGCAAAACCATCTACCCCGTGAGCAGTGGGCGCAGTATCTAAATCCAGGGTTGAGAGGCAAAGCCCTGGAAGTTTTTGCTGGCCTCCCACCAGAAGTAGATAGGAACTATGAGGCCATAAAAGAGGCCCTAATCAGGAAATACAACCTAACCCCAAAAGTGTATCGGAGAAAGTTCTGGAACTTACAACGTGGATCAACTGACAGGTATGCGGGTGTTGTAAGCACTTTGAGGACCACGTTCCACCAATGGATCAGGGAACTTTCTGTTAACAGTTTTGAGGACTTAATGGATCTTATGGTCAAGGATCAATTTCTTCATATGTGCTCCACGGATGTACGACAATTTCTGTGTGATCGAGAGCCACAAACTGCGGATCAGGCTGCAAAGATTGCTGACTGTTATGTGGCTGACAGGATGCCTGACGTGCGGAAGCCATCGGGATTCAGCTGGAAGGGAGGTAAGCCAAGGGAACATGTACCAATTCACAGGACTGAATGTATGTGGCAGCTGTGACCCGGAGTCAGGCTGCGGCTCAAACTCAACCCCAGAGTTTAGAGGATGAGTCTCAAATAGAACTGCCAGATCAGGATAAACATACTATGGCCTGGGAGCCTCTTCACATGGCAGACCCACCAAGGTCCCTGATAACCGACACTGAAGACTCAGCTTCAGACCGAATACTGGCAGTCACACTAGGCCAGGGCCTGCAGAATAACAGTCAGCTTCCAGGAGGCCCTGCGGACAGATGTCAGTCTGGAGAAGCTCAGATGTCTTGCAGAAAACCCCATGCTGCTTCTGATAAAGAGAGAATATACTGGGACCAGGGCAGACTGTAGAAAGAGACTCTCCCCACGGATACTACAGAACTTTGGGACTGTGAAAAGCAGCTGGTCTTTTCTTTTCTATTTAGGGAACAATTATTGAGAATTGCTCATGAAATTCCCCTGGCTGGACACCTTGGAATACAAAAGACTAAAGCTCGCCTGACACATAACTTTTATTGGCACAAGATGGGGACAGATATAGCCAATTACTGTCGATCGATGCTGCATAGTTTGTCAGAGAGTTGGAAAGTCCAGGAATATACAGAAAGCCCCATTGATAAAACTGCCAGTGATGGATAAGCCTTTCCAACGAGTGCCCGTGGATATCATAGGGCCACTCTCAATACCTAGCAGCTCTGGCAAAAGGTCATCCTCACAGTGGTGGACTATGCTACACAATACCCGGAAGCTGTGGCACTGTCCTCCATCCGAGCAGACAAAGTGGCGGATGCTTTACTGACTGTTTTCTCTCGCGTGGGTTTCCCCAGGGAAATGTAGATCATGGAACCCAATTCATGTCCAATCTGATGGAAAGGCTTTGCAAAAAGATACATTTACAGCATTTTGAGGCCAGCGCTTATTGTTCCCAAACCAATGGACTATGCGAGCGTTTTAACGGAACATTAAAACAAAAGCTCAAAATGCTGGTGGAGACTGAAGGGAGAGAGTGGGAGCGGTACCTCCCCCATCTGTTGTTTGCGTGCAGAGAGATACCCCAGGCCTCTACAGGATTCTCCCCTTTGATCTGGTTTATGGGAGGAGGGTCGGGGCCACTTGATTTGATTAAGGACTGTTGGGAGGGTGACCACAAAACTACGGGCGTCTTGGTGGTCGAATATGTACTGTGTCTCAGAGAAAGAATGCAAAAACTTAGCAACCTGGCCCATGAGAACATGACCCAGGCCCAAATCAACCAGAAAGTCTGGTATGACCGTAATGCCAGACTGAGGGCCTATGAGGAGAGGCAGAAGGTTTGGGTGTTGCTCCCTATGTTGCAGAATAAATTACAGGCCACATGGTAGGGACCATATACTGTACACAAGCGGCTAAATGATGTTAATTATGTGGTGACCCTAGATGAACATGCAAAGCGTCAGAAAGTATTCCATGTAAATATGCTGAAGGTTCATCATGACAGGGAAACCTGTGTCTTACCGGTCTGTGGCATGCCTGAAGAGGGGGAGGCTGATCTGTTACTAGATATGGGGGCTGGGACTCAGTATATACAGCCCCTGGAGTCAGCAGAGTTTAACCCTGAGCTATCCCACAGTCAGAGGTCTGAGCTGATAGGGGTGCTCAGTGAGTTCACAGAAGTCTTCACAGGGCAGCCTGGGAGGACTCAATTAGCAACTCACCATGTGGACACTAGTACTAATCCTTCAGTACAGCAGTCTGCATACCGGCTGTAAGCAGAGGTGAAGGCACACATGAAGGGACAGGTAGAGGAGATGCTAAACCTCGGGGTAATACAGAAATCCCGAAGTGCCTGCGCCTCGCCTGTGGTTTGTGTCCTGAAAAAGGACCATACCACCAGGTTCTGTGTAGACTATAGGAAATTAAATCTACTGACTACATGTGAGGTCTACCCCATACTGAGGATAGACGAGCTGTTAGAGCAGCTAGCTGAAGCATCGTACCTCACTATCTTGGACTTAGGTAGGGGATATTGGCAGATTCCCCTGACCAAAGAAGCTCAGGAGAGGACTGCCTTTAATGCTATTCGGGCTGTTTGAGTTTCTGGTGATGCCATTTGGTATGAAGAATGCCCCTGCCACCTTGGTCAATCACTTATTGGAAGGATTTGATGGTTTTGCCGTTGCTTATCTCGATTATATAGTCATTTTTAGTAATTCTTGGGAGGGACACCTTGTACATCTTTCTCAGGTGTTGCAAAGGCTTAATGCTGCAAGTCTTACTGTTAAGCCGGGGAAGTGTCAGGTAGCATGCGAGAAGTCCAATACCTCGGATACCGGGTGGGGAGAGGACTGCTAAAACCTTAGCCAGTGAAGGTAGAAGCCATTACAATCTGGTCCACCCCACAAACCAAGATGCAGGTACTGTCCTTCCTGGGTGCGGCTGGCTACTGTAGGAGGTTTGTACCAAACTACAGTGCTCTGGCCAAGCGATTAACTGATCTGACCAGGAGGAAGCTTCCCAAAATTGTTTCCTGGACTCCTGAGTGTAAGGAATCATTTTCTGACCTAAAGTCAGCATTGGATAGTTCACCCGTCCTTCAGGCCCCAGATTTCACTCGCAGGTTTGTAGTGCAGTGAGGAGCACCCAATTCTCTACCTAAGCAGGAAACTTCTACTCAGAGAAGTGGCTTATGTCATCATCGAAAAGGAATGTTTAGCAATTGTGTGGGCTCTGCAGAAACTGAAACCATACCTCTATGGACTCAACTTCACCGTGATAACAAATCATACCCCATTGAGTTGGCTCAACAGGTTAGTAGGGGACAACGGGAAATTGCTTAGATGGAGTCTGATATGACAGCAATATGATTTTACAATTCAGCATAAGAAAGAATCGATCACGGCAACGCTGATGACTTATCTTATATGACCTGTAAGTCAACCCCCATTCACGTTCATAATGAGGGAGATGTAGTGAAATATGTATATGTATGGATGTATGACCAGCAGTTAATCAACATCTGTCTTAGGCTAGGTTCACATTAGCGTTTGAGTCCGCAGCGTGTCATCCGCATGCGGTTTTATCTGCATCATCTTCCGCAAGATGGCAAAAAAACGAGTGTGCATGCATTTGCATGCATTTGCATGCGTTTTTGCATGTGTTTGCATTGTTTATGCGCATGCGTTCGATATTTCCAATGTTTTCCAGTAGCTTTTCCTTGATATCAGACACCCAATGGGTGTTGATTTCTATATATATAGACGTATTGCACTGATGAAATCCTCATCTTTTGCTGTTGTATCCTGCTGCAAGATGAATCTTGACATGGAGAACTTCTATGCTAATCTGAATTTACAATTGAAATTGGCTGTTGCCTTTGCTTTTGCTTGTCAAGAAGAAAGAAGAAGACAAAGACTGAGAAGACGTCGTCATCACTACTGGCAACACCCTGTCCTTGAACTCCGAGAGAGCCGTGGAGCCTACCACTCTTTATACACCAAGCTGTGTGCAAAACCTCAGACGTTTTTTGACTACATGAGGATGACTTGCTGCAACGTGTCCAACGATCCATTACCAGGCATGACACGCAACTTCGTAGAACAATTCCTGCTGAGGAACGTCTGTTGGTGACCCTGAGGTACATAATTGTGAAAAACAAACACCTGTTCAAAGTATTATTGTTAGAAAACCCATGTATTAATTTTTTTATTTCCATTTTCTGTTTGACAGATTCCATGCTACCGGAGAGACCTTATCATCTCTGCATTTCTAGTCCCAGATTGGAGTGTCCACTCTTTCTGGGATTGTTGGAGACACCTGCAGGGTTTTATGTGACATTCTGCATCAAGAATTCCTCCCCCAACCCACAACTGAACTCTGGTTTGAAAATACTGAAAAATTCAAGGACACTTGTAATTTTCCTAACTGACTGTGTGGGGGCTGTGGATGGCAAACACATTCAGATTATGAAACCGCCTGGAAGTGGAACGGAGTATTTTAATTACAAAAAATACTTTTCTATTCTCATGGTGATTGCAGATGCTGACTGTCGATTTGTCGCTGTGGAAGTTGGCTCATTTGGACGAGGAAATGACTCTCAGACTTTCATAAAATTCAATTTTCCACAGCAACAACCTCTTCCCAACACTGAAGGCCCGCCAATGCCATTTGTTGTGGTTGGCAATGAGGCCTTTCAAATGTGGGCCAACCTCCTAAAACCTTACTCAAGTAGGGACTTGAATCACACCAAACGGATTTTCTATTACCGACTGACAAGGGCACGAAGATCTGTGGAGTTTGCCTTTGGCTTGCTGGTATCTAAATGGCGCATTTTGGGAACAGCCATTAATCTAAAAATTGAGACAATTGATAAGGTTGTGAAAGCATGTGTTATACACAATTACATCCTGGCAAAAGAGCGACCCAACTTAGAACCTGAGGAACCTGTTACATTGCATGATTACCAAGATCAACCTCTGAGGACAACAGTGGAAGTTGCCCAGATGAGGCTTAAGTTTGCTGAATACTTTATTTCTGATAATGGACGTGTGGCATGGCAAGACGGAATGGTTTAAGCTGCTAAGTCTGTACCTGTAATGTAAAAATGTACCTGTAATGTAAAAATGTACCTGTAATGTTTAAATGTACCTGTAATGTTTAAATATACCTCTAATGTTTGCTGAATTAAATAATAAAATACCTGTAGTAAAACACCTGTTACAAGTTCCCTCAACAATACAATACACACATGTGTGTGTTTACGGTGACGGCACTTAAAGAGACAAAGAAAACACAGATATTGTGTAAAGAAAATAAACATTTATTTAACAAAAAAATAACTGGGTTTAGGATCAGGGTCTATCTGAGGATGAGATGTGGTGGACCTTGGGGGTGTGGAGCTGTGAGGATTGGGTGGTAGTTGATGAAGGGGTTACAGGGGAAGGGGCAACAAATTGAAGGATTGGATCATGGATGGAACTGGACACATTGGGAGTAGACAACACAGTGGAATCATGGGAATGGATAGACAAACTGGAAGGGACAGACACAAGGAAAGGTAGTGACACATTTGACAACAGAGACACATTGGTAGGTGAGGATGGAGGTGGTGGGTCCAATTTTAGCAGGGCTTTTTGTCCTGGTGGGAATGTTTTTAGTTTTGGACCTTTGCTTTTTTGGCCAAGTGGGAGTGGTGGCCTCTGTAGCAGTTTTCTGGCATGCTGCTGGACTGGGCAGCGTGGTGGATGCTGCTGTCTGCAGGGTGGTGAGCTTGGAAAGTAGTGGTGGATGCTACTGGCTGCAGGGGTGCTGAACTTGGAAGCTGGTGGATGCTTCCAGCTGCAGGGGTGTTGAACTTGGGAGTGTGGTGGATGCTGCTGGCTGCAGGGATGATGAAGTCGGCAGCGTGGTGGACCTGTGAACTGGAGGCGGTGGTGGATAATTCGGTGCTGTGGCAGTTTGAAAGTTGAGGTTCGGCTGCTGGTAATATCCTCCTGCCTGTGGATTGTAGCCTTGGGACTGCTACTTCTGTGATGCGTGGCTGTAAGCAGCCTGGCAGGCCTGCATGACGTTGATCTGAAATTGAGGTGTAAGGTTTTACGAAATTTCCCGCTCTATTGAAGAAAAAAATGTCATTCCGGTCTCTCAAGGTCGGTTTCCAGGCAGTCAAGGCATTTGTTGACATCCTGTAGAAGTGTGTTCACATGGGTGAACCCACTCTTTAGTCTATAACCAAGCACCTTAATCCCATACTGGGAGACCGAGCTTAAGTGCATAAACTCGGACATGAGTGACCTCTGCCAGGCCCTCTGCTGCTAATGAGAAGACCCAACCAAAGCAGCGGCAGAGGGCTGGGAGAGGGGAAAACCTGATGGACCTGCAGCTGCCTGTTCCTCAGCCTGTGAGGCCTGACAGGTTGCTACATCGTTGGTGGATGATTGGGATTGTGCCTGTTTGTTGGCTGGTCGATGAGGGTTCGCTCCAACAGAGTACGATCCAGGTTGTGTTGTGCTGCACCAGGTTCTTTGGTGAAAAAAAAAAATTGTAAAAACAAAAAAAAGGTTAAAAAATATTAAGACAACACAAAAGATACTCATGTTCGCGTAGCAAGCGCAGGCCTCAGAAAAGCAAGGTTCCGGTGGTATTTGTATTTTCGGAGTATCCTTTGAGCAGCACCACTTTTAACCTGGTTCTCCTTTCTCATGTCCTTGTTGAAGTGATCCTACATCGAGCGCCAAACGCACTCTTATTCTCTTCACTGTGAAGGGGAAAAAAAGGAAAAAAATAATTTTAAAACAATGCACCTACATTTATAGCCTCACTGGCGCACCACACCACATTGAAATAATTACCAAAATCATTTCTGGTACGTGGTGTGGCATGGTTCCAATCCTGCAGCAGCGATCTGGCCACTTCTTCCCAGAGTTGCCGAATCACAGCAATGTCGGAGCGCTGACGATTACGGGTGTCCCACAACGGTACTCGCTCTTGCACAGGGTAAATTAGTTGCTCGTTTTCAATATCCTGTTTGGCTTCTTACCATTGTGGAACCTATAGATCCAATAAAACAAAATAATTTTAAGTAAAAATGAAAAAAATCAATTACAACTCTGATGAAAAGAATACTTATACCACCTCTTTGCTCCTGAGACACATGAGCCCGACCACCCTGGGAAGAATAATTTCCACTCGACTGCTTCTGCTCTTCATCCGTGGAAGGTACCTGTAAAGAAATTACATGATTTAACACAGGTATAGTATTGCCAGTCAATACATACCAATCAGTATAGCAAATGTGATTACATAATCGGTGTCATGTCCACCCTGGGAAGCAGTCAGTTCTTCACCTGAGGACATGGTTGAAGAGCAGGCAGTAGTCAAGTGAAGCAGTACAGAAAAAAAAAATAAAACAAAATTTAAACTTGTTAAGAGCCAAACACAATGAGGCCAAAAGAAATGAACACCAATACTTACATTACAGGCAGTAGTCCAACAGCACAGCAGTCAGCACAGGACAGGGACAGATGGCAGCACCAGGACAGACGCCAGCACCAGAAACAGCAGCACCAGGACAGATGGCAGCACCAGTAGTGATGCCAGCACCAGGAGAGATGGCAGCACCAGGAGACAACCAGTCTAAAGGAACAGAAAAAAACAATTAAGAGAGACAGACATTTGCAAAGGTTCTATACTTACATAGCCAGTGTTGTCCCCACCAGGAAAGCAGCACCAGGATAGACGTCAGCACCAGAGACAGCAGCACCAGGACAGAAGGCAGCAGCAGGAGAGATGCCAGCATCGGGAGAGATGCCAGCACCAGGAGAGATGGCAGCACCAGGAGAGATGGCAGCACCAGAGACAGCAGCACCAGGAGAGATGCCAGCACCAGGAGAGAGGCCAGCCCCAGGAGAGACTATAGCACCAGGAGACAACCAGTCTTGTGCTTCCGTCGAGAGTCTTGTGCTTCTGTCCAGACTCTTGTGCTTCCATCCAGAGTCTTGTGCTTCCGTGCAGAGTCCTGTGCTTCTGTCTGGAGTCTTCTGATTCTGTTGAGAGTCTTGTGCTTCCTTCCAGAGTCTTCTGCTTCCATCCAGCATCTTGAGAGTAATGGACTACTTGTCTCCACACCCACTTTTATACATTAGTGATTTTGGAGGTGGTAACATAGTTTCCTGGACATAATTAGCGTGAAGTACGCATTGCATTTCGATTGCATGCGTACGCATGTCCTTGCATACCAGTGCGTTCCCACAGACAGTAATGTGTTTTTTGATGCAATCGTCCGCATGCACAATATTTGACGACTCCAAAAATGCAACATGTTGCATTTGCCGCGCCCCCTCTGCACACCGCGAATTGACGCAAGCATACGCAAAAGCATGCGAACGCATGTCCTTGTGTATACATGTTACATATATGTACGCATGACGCATGCGGATCTATGCGGATCAAACACTGCGTGCACAGACGCAAATGTGAAACCAGCCTTAAACTGGAGCTCTCACAAAGGGTCATGACCTATGTTATCCTGAGCAGGCAGTCTCCTGGTCACCCGTCACCCCAGGGGAGATGTCGTGAACACACCCAAGTGGAAACATTTCACACCTTCTGACTCCTTTGAACAGACATGCCAATTGCAGCATGACACTATTCACTATGAAAAAGGTCACACAGATAGTGTTCAAAGAAAAATAATGTATTCATTGGTAAAATAGCCAGGATCCAGTCACAAACCAAGGATTAGAATATTAACCTGAGAGGCTGGTCTAGAAATTTGACCTCCAGGTTGACTCTACAAATTAGGCCTTTACACATAGAAAGCTGTTCACAGATTAAGGGGAAACCAAGCTGATGTGCAAAGTTTAGATAGTTTTGTAAGTTTTCTCCTTTTATTTTTATAACTGTTTTGCATAGTTGTATGTCACTTTTTATTTCCATATTTTTATATCTTTTATTGTAAGCACTGTAGCTTTTCTGATGAAGCTTAAAACTTTAATAATCTTGTATGGGCGGCACGGTGGCGCAGTGGTTAGCACTGCAGCCTTGCAGCTCTGGAGTCCTGGGTTCAAACCCCACTAAGGACAACATCTGCAAAGAGTTTATATGTTCTCTCTGTGTTTGCGTGGGTTTCTTCCGGGCACTCCGGTTTCCTCCCACATTCCAAAGACATACTGATAGGGAATTTAGATTGTGAGCCCCATCGGGGACAGTGATGATAATGTGTGGAATCTGTAAAGCGCTGCAGAATATGTTAGCGCTATATAAAAATAAAGATTATTATTATTTATTATTATTATGCTCTAAATAATACATAGCCTTAGAGTGTGTGACCCTGCTGATTGGCAGACAGTGGCAATAGTATTTCCGGGACTCATTGCCTGTGTGTTCGGTGAGTGGTGGCAGCGTGTATGAGTGGGGTGCCTGGTCTGTGCCGGGGTATGAGTTATGCTCCCATTGCAGCATAGGACAGAGGCTGAATGCTGGACTGAGACAGAGGAGATAGATTAGCCCTTGCAGGCACAACCCCCAGTCACATGCTAAGAAGCAGGTACATAGTTAAATAGTTACATAATTACATAGTTATTAAGGTTGAAGGAAGACTTTAAGTCCATCTAGTTCAACCCATAGCCTAACCTAACTTGCCCTAACATGTTGATCCAGAGGAAGGCAAAAAAAACGCATGTGGCAAAGAGTAAGATCCACCTTGGGGAAAAAAAATTCCTTCCCGACTCCACATACGGCAATCAGACTAGTTCCCTGGATCAACGCCCTAACAAGGAATCTAGTGTATATACCCTGTAACATTATACTTTTCCAGAAAGGTATCCAGTCCCATCTTAAATGTAAGTAATGAATCACTCATTACAACATCATACGGCAGAGAGTTCCATAGTCTCATTGCTCTTACAGTAAAGAATCCGCATCTGTTATTATGCTTAAACCTTTTTTCCTCCAGACGTAGAGGATGCCCCCTTGTCCCTCTCTCAGGTCTATGATTAAAAAGATCATCAGAAAGGTCTTTGTACTGTCCCCTCATATATTTATACTTTAAAATAAGATCACCCCTTAGTCTTCATTTTTCCAAACTAAATAGCCCTAAGTGTAATAACCTATCTTGGTATTGCAGACCCCCCAGTCCTCTAATAACCTTGGTCGCTCTTCTCTGCACCCGCTCCAGTTCAGCTATGTCTTTCTTATACACCGGAGACCAGAACTGTGCACAGTATTCTAAGTGTGGTCAAACTAGTGACTTGTATAGAGGTAAAATTATGTTCTCCTCATGAGCATCTATGCCTCTTTTAATGCATCCCAATATTCTATTTGCCTTTGTAGCAGCTGCCTGACACTGGCCACTGAATATGAGTTTGTCATCCACCCATACACCCAAGTCTTTTTCATTGACGGTTGTGCCCAGAGTTTTAGAATTAGGCACATAGTTATATATTTTATTACTTCTACCCAAGTGCATGACCTTACATTTATCCCCATTAAAGCTCATTTGCCATTTATCAGCCCAAGCTTCTAGTTTACATAAATCATCCTGTAATATAAAATTGTCCTCCCCTGTATTGATTACCCTGCAGAGTTTAGTGTCATCTGCAAATATTGAAATTCTACTCTGAATGCCCCCTACAAGGTCATTAATAAATATGTTAAAAAGAAGAGGGCCCAATACTGACCCCTGTGGTACCCCACTGCTAACCGCGACCCAGTTCGAGTGTGCTCCATTAATAACCACCCTTTGTTTCCTATCCCTGAGCCAGCTCTCAATCCACTTACACATATTTTCCCCTATCCCCATTATTCTCATTTTATGTAACAACCTTTTGTGTGGCACCGTATCAAAAGCTTTTGAAAAGTCCAATACACTACATCCACTGGGTTCCGTTGGTCCAGTCCAGAACTTACCTCTTCATAGAAGCTGATCAAATTAGTCTGACATGAACGGTCCCTAGTAAACCCGTGCTGATACTGGGTCATGAGGTTATTCCTCTTCAGATACTCCAGTATAGCATCCCTTAGAATGCCCTCCAGGATTTTACCCACAGTAGAGGTTAAGCTTACTGGCCTATAATTACCGAGTTCAGTTTTTGTCCCCTCTTTGAATATTGGCACCACATTTGCTATACGCCAGTCCTGTGGTACAGACCCTGTTATTATGGAGTCTTTAAAAATAATGGTCTATCAATGACTGTACTTAATTCCTGCAGTACTCGAGGGTGTATCCCATCCGGGCCCGTAGATTTGTCAATTTTAGTGATTTTTAGACACCGCCATACTTCCTACTGGGTTAAGCATGTGACATTTAATTGGGAATTTTTATCACTAGTCATTTTGTCTGCCATGGGATTTTGTTTTGTAAGTACTGATGAAAAAAAGTCATTTAGCATATTGGCTTTTTCCTCATCCACCAATTCACCCAGACTATTTTTAAGGGGGCCAACTGTTATGAACTCTATTTTTGGGCTCCCTCTAGTGGTCACAAGCGGTACTGTGTAGTGTTGTCTTTCTGCAGGTTGGCAGCATCAGCTGGTTCATTATCCTTGGTTGGTTTCCTATTTAGCTCACCTGGATACTCAGTTCCTTGCCTGCTCTCAATGTATTCAGTGCTCTTCAGATTCCTTGTGACTACCTTGCTCCCAGTCTCTCCAAGACAAGCTAAGTTTTTGTTTGTTTATTTTTTGATTATCAGCATTTATCATGTTTCTTGTCCAGCTTGCTAAAATGTGATTTCCTCGCTTGCTGGTTGCTCTTGTGGACTGAGTTTCTCCCCCCACACCGTTAGTTGGTGCGGGGGTTCTTGAAATCTCAGTGTGGATATTTTGTAGGGGTTTTTTACTGACCGCACAGACCCCTTTTCTATTTTCTGCTATCTAGTATTAGTGGGCCTCATTTGCTGAATCTGCTTTCACCCCTGTGTATGTGCCTTCCTCTTACCTCACCGTTATTATTTGTTGGGGGCTTCTATATCTTTGGGGATTATTTCTCTGGAGGCAAGTGAGGTCTTTCTTTCTTTCTAGGGGTAGTTAGTTCCTCAGGCTGGCTCGAGACGTCTAGGATTTTAGACACGTTCACCGGCTACCTTTAGTGTGTTGGATAGGTTCAGATTTGCGGTCAGTCCAGTTTACCACCTCTCTAGAGCTTGTCCTATGTTTTGTTACTTAGCTGGAGTATTTTGTGATCCTCAGCCACTAAGGATCATAACAGCCAACACTATCATTTTTTAGTTTCTTACTATTTATGTAGTTAAAGAATATTTTGGGATTATTTTTACTCTCTCTGGCAATGAGTCTCTCTGTCTCAATCTTTGCTGCCTTGATTTGCTTTTTACAGAATTTATTTAATTTTTTGTATTTATTTAATGCCTCCTCACTACCTACTTCCTTTAATTCTCTAAATGCTTTCTTTTTGTCACGTATTGTGCCCCTTACAGCTTTATTTAGCCATATTGGTTTCCTCCTATTTCTAATATGTTTATTCCCATACGGTATATATTGTGCACAGGTCCTATCCAGGATGCTAATAAACGTCTCCCATTTTCTTTGTGTATTTTTGTGTCTCAGGATATCGTCCCAGTTAATTGCACCAAGATCCTCTCTCATCCGTTGGAAATTTACCCTCCTGAAGTTTAGTGTCCGTGTAACCCCTCTACTACACATCTTATTAAAGGATACAAGAAAACTTATTATTTTGTGATCACTATTCCTCAAGTGACCCCCAACCCATATATTTGCTATGCGGTCTGGCCTGTTGGTTAATATTAGGTCTAGCAGTGCCCCCCTCCTTGTTGGGTCCTGAACCAGTTGTGAAAGGTAATTGTCTCATACAGTGCCTACAAGTAGTATTCAACCCCCTGCAGATTTAGCAGGTTTACACATTTGGAATTAACTTGGCATTGTGACATTTGGACTGTAGATCAGCCTGGAAGTGTGAAAAGCACTGCAGCAAAAAAGAATGTTATTTCTTTGTTTATTTTTTTTTTAAATTGTGAAAAGTTGTTTCAGAGGGTCATTTATTATTCAACCCCTCAACCCACCAGAATTCTGTTTGGTTCCCCTAAAGTATTAAGAAGTAGTTCAGGCACAAAGAACAATGAGCTTCACATGTTTGGGTTAATTATCTCTTTTTCCAGCCTTTTCTGACTATTTAAGACCCTCCCCAAACTTTTGAACAGCACTCATACATGGTCAACATGGGAAAGACAAAGGAGCATTCCAAGGCCATCAGAGACAAGATCGTGGAGGGTCACAAGGCTGGCAAGGGGGGTACAAAACCCTTTCCAAGGAGTTGGGCCTACCTGTCTCCACTGTTGGGAGCATCATCCGGAAGTGGAAGGCTTATGGAACTACTGTTAGCCTTGCACGGCCTGGACAGCCTTTGAAAGTTTCCTCCCGTGCCGAGGCCAGGCTTGTCCGAAGAGTCAAGGCTAACCCAAGGACAACAAGGAAGGAGCTCCGGGAAGATCTCATGGCAGTGGGGACATTGGTTTCAGTCAATACCATAAGTAAAGTACTCCACCGCAATGGTCTCCATTCCAGACGAGCCCGTAAGGTACCTTTACTTTCAAAGCGTCATGTCAAGGCTCGTCTACAGTTTGCTCATGATCACTTGGAGGACTCTGAGACTGACTGGTTCAAGGTTCTCTGGTCTGATGAGACCAAGATCGACATCTTTGGTGCCAACCACACACGTGACGTTTGGAGACTGGATGGCACTGCATACGACCCCAAGAATACCATCCCTACAGTCAAGCATGGTGGTGGCAGCATCATGCTGTGGGGCTGTTTCTCAGCCAAGGGGCCTGGCCATCTGGTCCGCATCCATGGGAAGATGGATAGCACGGCCTACCTGGAGATTTTGGCCAAGAACCTCCACTCCTCCATCAAGGATCTTAATATGGGTCGTCATTTCATCTTCCAACAAGACAACGACCCAAAGCACACAGCCAAGAAAACCAAGGCCTGGTTCAAGAGGCAAAAAATCAAGGTGTTGCAGTGGCCTAGTCAGTCTCCTGACCTTAACCCAATTGAAAACTTGTGGAAGGAGCTCAAGATTAAAGTCCACATGAGACACCCAAAGAACCTAGATAACTTGGAGAAGATCTGCATGGAGGAGTGGGCCAAGATAACTCCAGAGACCTGTGCCGGCCTGATCAGGTCTTAGAAAAGACGATTATTAGCTGTAATTGCAAACAAAGGTTATTCCACAAAATATTAAACCTAGGGGTTGAATAATAATTGACCCACACTTTTATGTTTAAAATTTATAAAAATTTAACTGAGCAACAAAACTTTTTGGTTTGTAAGATTTATGCATCTGTTAATAAATCCTGCTCTTGTTTGAAGTTTGAAGGCTCTAACTTATTTGCATCTTATTAAACCTGCTAAATCTGCAGGGGGTTGAATACTACTTGTAGGCACTGTAGTTGTCAAAAACCGATTACCTTTGCTGGAACTGCAGGTTTCTGTTCCCCAATCTATTTCAGGGTAGTTGAATTCCCCCATAATAATGACTTCTCCTTGAGTCACAGCTTCATCTATTTGCTTTACGAGGATATTCTCCATTGCTTCCATTATTTTTGGAGATTTATAACAAACCCCTATCAGTAATTTATTATTTTTTCCCCTCACCTTATCTCCACCCACAGGGACTCTACATTTTCATTAAATTCACCTATATTATCACGCATGATGGGTTTTAAGGACAATTTTACATACAGACACACCCCTCCCCCTCGCTTCTCTGTATGGTCATTTCTGAACAGGCTATAGCCCTGCAAGTTAACAGCCCAGTCATGGCTCTCATCCAGCCATGTTTCAGATATCCCCACCATGTCATAATTATGCTCCAACAACATTAATTCCAATTCGTCCATTTTGTTGGCAAGGCTTCTGGCATTAGTATACATACACTTAATTTTCCTCTCTGTACCTCTATTCTTTCTTAAATTATTAACTGTTCTAACCCCACCCCCCATTCCACCGCCACCCCCAACTTCCTTATTTGTGCCCAGGTCTCTATCTGCACTATCTTCCCCTCCTATAAATAGAATACCCTCCCCCCCAATCCCTAGTTTAAACACTCCTCCAACCTTCTAGCCATTTTCTCCCCCAGCACAGCTGCACCTTCCCCATTGAGGTGCAGCCTGTCCCTAGCGTAGAGCCTGTAGCCAACTGAGAAGTCGGCCCAGTTCTGCAGGAACCCAAACCCCTCCTTCCTACACCAATTCTTGAGCCACTTATTAACCTCCCTAATCTCCCGTTGCCTCTCTGGCATGGCACGTGGTACAGGCAGTATTTCGGAAAATACCACGTTGGAGGTCCTTGCTTTCAGCTTGCAGCCTAATTCCCTGAAATCATCTTTAAGGACCTTCCACCTACCTCTAACTTTGTCATTTGTGCCAATGTGCACCATGACCGCTGGGTTCTCACCTTCCCCTCCCAGTAATCTGTCCACCCGATCAGCGATGTGTCGGACTCGAGCGCCAGGTAGGCAGCACACCGTTCGACGATCCCTGTCTTTGTGACAGATTGCCCTATCTGTTCCCCTAATAATTGAGTCCCCCACTACCAGCACCTGTCTGGCCTGCCCTGCTCTCCTATTTCTCTCCTTACTGTAGCAGTCACTCCTCCGGCTTTCAGAGGACATGCCTGGCTGCAGCAGTGCTACCCCTGTACTGGCACCCCCTCATCTGCCAACTTAGCAAACTTATTGGGGTGTGCCAGATCAGGACTAGCCTCCCTGGCTAGTACGTTACAATCAATAACATTGTATTCTTAGTAAATATGTTTTTTGATCAAAAAAGCGTAAAAGTCATCCCACCAATGTCAAGTTGTACCCAATTTCTAGATGGCCCTAACCTCTAGCATTAAAACATTACCATGTGTCATAGTGACATCTTGTTTAAGGGCAGAACAGGGCTGGGTCCCATACATGGACACACAGCTAGTGGGGAGTTTTTTAAATGTGATATCAAGCTCAAAGGAAGGGAGGCCACACCTTTACCTGCACTAAATGCAGAACTTTAGAACTAAAGTGAAAAAGAAACTGAAGTACAAGTCGGTATGCATGCAAAATAGAAGCATTGTTCACAATAGCCCTCAAACAGACAAACCCCAAGATAGAAGCAACATGAACAAATACCCTACTGTCAGTAAATAAGTAAAACAATAGTGCATATGAATAACATTGGGTACTTAGTAACCAATGTTTTTGATTAAAAAAAGCGTAAAAGCCACTTGTGTATTTGAGTAGGATTTCGAGAGTTTTTTCCTTCAAAAAACACCCTAACTTGCATTGAGTTTTGAAGCAGAAACTCTCCCAACTCCTCATAATCTCAAGACTCCAAGTTTTGAGGATTTTTGAGCTTTAATAAAGTCATATATCACATCATCTGACTAGTTATGGATTACTACATGTGTAGAAGATTAGAACCTCTGTCAGTACATGAATCCATTAGCAGAACCACCATCAGTACATGAATGCTGTATCAGAACCACCATCAATATATGAATACATCACCAAATAATCAGTATATGAGTACATAATCAGAACCACCATCAGTACATGAATGGGCTACTGTAACCATGTAATTGCATGAATGCAGCACCAGAACCACCGTTAGTACTTTCATGCAGCAACAGAAACACCATTAGTATGTGAATCCATCACCAGAACCACTGCTAACACACAAATGCAGCACCAGAACTCCTGTCAGTAAATTAATGCATCACCAGAACTATTGTCAGTACATGAATACATCACTAAGCTTAGTACAGTGATCAATTGCAATGTCAGGTCAGCCCAATGTACAGATGCTTCTCACAAAATTAGAATATCATCAAAAAGTTAATTTATTCCAGTTCTTCAATGCAACAAGTAAAACTCATATATTATATAGAGTTATTATAAACAGAGTAAAGAGCGCCAAACTTGCAGGACGGGGACCCGAGCTTCCGCCGAGCAACCCCCGAAATAAATGGTGAGCTCCAAGCATCTCGACCAGCGAGATGCTCGGGCAAGTACCGAGTAGTGGCGAGCTTGCTCGCTCATCACTAGACTGCAGTAAGCATGTACATTATCTGTATTCACAGAGTTAACAATTTGTGCTAACTGTGATTTTACATAGGACTGCAGTTAATATCTGTACTTAGATATTTATCACTGGTAATTGATGATATTTTATAGCTATCATCATAGATAGATAATGCTGATAACTGATTAGTTTTCTTTGGGGGTGGCGATAATAATAATAATAATAATACCGTATATACTCAAGTATAAGCCGAGATTTTCAGCCCAAATTTTTGGGCTGAAAGTGCCCCTCTCGGCTTATACTCGAGTCACGGTCTGTGGCAGGGTCGGCGGGTGAGGGGGAGAGGGCGCTGAGGCATACTTACCTAGTCCCGGCTATCCTGACGCTCCCCCTGCCCATCACACTGTCTTCGGGTGCCGCAGCTCTTCCCCTGTACAGCGGTCACGTGGGACCGCTCATTAGAGAAATGAATATTCATTTCTCTAATCAGCGGTGCCGGTGACCGCTGATAGAGGAAGAGGTTGCGGCACCCGGAGACCAGCTGTCCGGGGGAAGGAGCGGAACGCCGGGAGCAGGTAAGTATCGCATATTTACCTCTCCACGTTCCACACGCCGGGCGCCGCTCTGTCTTCCCGGCGTCTCTCCGCACTGACTGTGCAGGTCAGAGGGTGCGATGACGCATATAGTGTGCGCGCCGCCCTCTGCCTGATCAGTCAGTGCGGAGACTGAGACACCGGGACCGGACGCTGAGGAGCTGCAAGCAAGAGAGGTGAGTATGTGTTTTGTTTTTTTTATTGCAGCAGCAGCGTTATATATGGCTCAGATTTATGTGGAGCATCTATGGGGCCAAACTGAACGCTGCAGAGCATTCCATATGGGGCAGCTTTATAATGAGCATCTATGGGGCCAAACTGAACGGTGCAGAGCATATATGGCACAGCTATATAAGGAGCATCTATGGGGCCAAACTGAACGGTGCAGAGCATATATGGCACAGCTATATAAGGAGCATCTATGGGGCCAAACTGAACGGTGCAGAGCATATAGGGCACAGCTATATAAGGAGCATCTATGGGGCCAAACTCAACGGTGCAGAGCATTCCATATGGGGCAGCTTTATAAGGAGCATCTATGGGGCCAAACTGAACGGTGCAGAGCATTGTATATGGGGCACAGCTTTATAAGGAGCATCTATGGGGCCATACTGAACGGTGCAGAGCATTATATATGGTACAGCTTTATATGGAGCATCTATGGGGCCATAATGAACGGTGCAGAGCATATATGGCACAGCTTTATAAGGAGCATCTATGGGGCCAAACTGAACGCTGCAGAGCATATATGGCACAGCTTTATAAGGAGCATCTATGGGGCCAAACTGAACGGTGCAGAGCATATATGGCACAGCTTTATAAGGAGCATCTATGGGGCCAAACTGAACTGTGCAGAGCATATATGGCACAGCTTTATATGGAGCATCTATAGGGCCATAATGAACGGTGCAGAGCATTGTATATGGGGCACAGCTTTATAAGGAGCATCTATGGGGCCATACTGAACGGTGCAGAGCATTATATATGGCACAGCTTTATATGGAGCATCTATGGGGCCATAATGAATGGTGCAGAGCATTATATATGGCACAGCTTTATAAGGAGCATCTATGGGGCCAAACTGAACGGTGCAGAGCATATAGGGCACAGCCATATAAGGAGCATCTATGGGGCCAAACTGAACGGTGCAGAGCATATAGGGCACAGCTATATAAGGAGCATCTATGTGGCCAAACTGAACAGTGCAGAGCATATAGGGAACAGATTTATAATGAGCATCTATGGGGCCAAACTGAACGGTGCAGAGCATATATGGCACAGCTTTATATGGAGCATCTATGGGGCCATAATGAACGGTGCAGAGCATTCTATATGGCACAGCTATATATGGATAATATATGGGGCAATAATCAATGGTATGGAGCATTATATATGGCACAGCTTTATATGGAGCATCTATGGGGCAACAATGAATGGTATGGAGCATCTATTTTTATTTTTGAAATTCACCGGTAGCTGCTGCATTTTCCACCCTAGGCTTATACTCGAGTCAGTAAGTTTTCCCAGTTTTTTGTGGCAGAATTAGGGGGGTCGGCTTATACTCGAGTATATACGGTAATACTTTTTATTTATATAGCTCCAACATATTCCGCAGCACTTACATTCTATAATGTAATAGAAGGGACTTGTACAGACAATAGACATTACAGCATAACAATAAACACAGATCAAAACAGATACCAAGAGGAATGAGGGCCCTGCTCGCAAGCTCACAAACTATGATGAAAAAGGGGAGACACGAGAGGTAGATGGTAACAGTTGCAAAACTTATGCCTTGAGGCTTGTGTCCATGATTTTCTCTGACCCTATCAATGCGCTAACAATACTAATCTTATCACAATAACAATCTGGAGAAGGTTTCAAAAGGAGGTCCTAACATGAGCTTGTCTCTTCTAAAATGTCTTGTACTCCAAATAAAATAACAATTCTTGTATCTTTTTGTAAGACTCTAGATTGTACTGTTCCTATGTTATTCCACCTGAAAATAAATAAATTGACAACTGGATATTATCCACCAGGAGTGTGTCTTTTGACAATGTGATAAAGTTCAATCAGTGCAAATCGTAAGGATGCACCCATTTTGACAAGGGGACTAATAACACACAGTGTGCAATTTATTCATAAATATCCAGGAGGATTACCAGGGTAAAGGTACAGTATAAAGTTCTAGGAAAAGCAGTTTAAGCATTATTTTATGACACATATAAATATTTACAAAAGCAGACATTTACAGATAGTTGACAGTTGTGCTTTAAAGAAAAATATTGTTGGAAAAAAAATCCATATTTAAACATTTATATTGTAGTTTTTCTTTTTTAAAGTAAAAATCTTCTGTTTCATAAATTTGTTTTACTTATACACACATATAAGTTTAAAAATGTAAAGAATAATTGTGGCCAGGAAAAGTATTATTTAGCTAAGTAACATTGTAACTCTTTGATGTTATTTCTCACTTGTAATCCTGGTTTTACCCTTAAGGCCATGTTCACACTTTGCGGGTGACCTCTGTGGGTTCTCCCGCAGCGGATTTGATAAATCTGCAGGGCAAAACCGCTGCGGTTATCCCTGCAGATTTATCGCGGTTTGTTCCGCGGTTTCCGCCTATACTATTGATGCTGCATATGCAGCATCAATAGTAATGTTAAAATAAAAAAAAAGTTTATATACTCACCCTCTGACGTCTCAATCTCCTCGGCGCTGCACCCGGCGGTCCGGTTCCAAAGATGATGTGCGAGAAGGACCCTTCGTGACGTCACGGTCATGTGACCGCGACGTCACGGTCATGTGACCGCGACGTCACCACAGGTCCTGTTCGCACAGCAACTCTGACCGGCCGGCCGCGTGCAGCGCTGAGAGGTGAGTATAACATGATTTTTTATTTTAATTATTTTTTTTTACACACAAATATGGTTCCCAGGGCCTGGAGGAGAGTCTCCTCTCCTCCACCACGGGTACCACCCGCACATTATCCGCTTACTTCCCGCAACGTGGGCACAGCCCCATGCGGGAAGTAAGCGGATCAATGCATTTCTATGGGTGCAGAATCGCAGCGATTCTGCACAAAGAAGTGATATGCTGCGGGTTGTAAACCGCTGCGTTTCTGCGCGGTTTTTCCTGCAGCATGTGCACAGCGGTTTGCAGTTTCCATAGGGCTTACATGTTAATGTAAACGCTATGGAAACTGCTGTGGACCCGCAGCATCAAAATCGCCGCGGATCCGCGGGAAAACCCGCAAAGTGTGCACATAACCTAAGTGAGCACTTGCTGAATATGCTGAATTTAATAAAACCTCCAAAAGGAATTATTCAGCAATTCATGCATAGCTTTCAAGCAAAGTTGACCAGTCTCTGTAGCATTTTTTCTTACACATCTGGTCACAGTATCTTTTGATAGTTGTCTAAAAACAATGGAGTCTGGAAATAGTTAAGTAGCCATTAGATATAACCCATGACTGGACAGTGGATAATAAGAAACTGGAAGCTATACCTATAAAAACAGGAGTTGAGTTACTGGTTTACTAAGGTCTGTGGTCTATGTTACTAAATCACTATTACCTGCATACTGTCTGCAATTTGACAATCTAATGTTTGCAAGTACAATGTTTGGGTGTAGAATACAGCACGGTGTTGACCTGCAGGGGGGACAGCACTTATTACTAAGCTAAAAAAGACCTGATTCTTAATGATGCATTTTGCAAACAAGTCCTATGGACCAATGAGGTTAAAATAGAACTCTTTGGCCACAATGATCAAATGTATATGTATAGAAAAAAGGGCATAGAATTTCAGGAAAAGAACATCTCGCCAAACATTAAGTATGGGGGGGGGGGATCAATCATGCTTTGGGGTTGTGTTGTCGCCAGTGGCACTGTGAACACTCCACAGATAGAAGGAAGATTGGATTCAATGAAATTTCAAATATAACACCATCTGTAAAAAAGCTAAAGTTGAAAAGAGGAAGACTTCTACAAATGGATAATGATCCTAAACACACGTCAAAATGCACAATAGACTACGTCAAAAGCTTCAAGCTGAAGGTTTTACAATTGCCCTCACAGTCCCCTGATCTGAACATCATTGAGAATGTGTGACTAGACCTAAAAAAAAAACAGTGCATGCAAGACGACTCAGGATTCTCACAGAACTAGAAGAATTTTGCAAGGAAGAATTGATGAAAATCACTGAAACAAGAATTGAAAGACTCATGGTTGGCTACAAGAAGCATTTTCAAGGTGTGATACCATCTAAAGGAGGTACTACTAGGTACTAACAATGCAGGGTACCCAAACTTTTGCATCAGCCCTTTTTTCTAGTTGTAATTTTTAAAATATAAATGATGAAAATCTATATTTTTTTGCATAAAATGCAAAGGAAGTGTGTCATCTTTAACTTTAGGCCTTTTAGAGATAATTTCATATTATACTTAACTGTTCACAATAACAGAAATTTTGACTAGGGATGCCCAAACTTTTACATGCCACTGTATCACTACCTACATATGTGACATTGTGATATTTATTTGTTTTATCATTGCTGTAATTTTTCTGTCAGCTTTACTAAAAACACTTTGGCCATCATGACTGGAGATGTTCACTCTAGTTATGTTGAAGGGGCGTGTTGGAGTCAGAGGCTCCTGATTAATTAAAAGGCATATGCCTCTTAATAAATTAGGGGTGTCTGACAATTGGTGTGCGCCTCACCACTAATTTGAATTCCAGTCAGGTACAGGAATAGGATTTCTACCGTAAGGTACACCACAGATCATCATGAATTAGATGAGCTGTGGTGTCACAAACCCATTGCCTCCCAGCTCCTCTCATTATGGTGAAGTTGAGCAAAAATTGTGTAAAAATGCCAAAATTGCAACATTTTTGCGCAATTCAATGTTTCCCAAACATTTTTTGACTTTTTAAAACAATTTGCAACAAAGTACCTTAATGAACCAGGGCCTTATATTTTACAATCAGAACAAGTGGCTTTTTGCTCAAAGGAAATGAATGAGAAAGTGCCACCAGTTCTGCTGAGAGCCACATTTCATTACAGTCCCAAATTTGGATTCTTTTTGTTTGAGGTCTTGGGTAGTGATGGGTGAGTGTACTTGTTGCTCGGGTTTTCCCGAGCAAGTTCGGGTGATCTCCGAGTATTTGTAAGTGCTCGGAGATTTAGTTTTTGTTGCCTCAGCTGCATGATTTACAGCTGATAGCTTGAATACATATGGGGATTCCCTAGCAAACAGGCAACCCCCACATGTACTCAGGCTGGCTAGTAGCCGTAAATCATGCAGCTGTGTCAACAAAAACTCAATCTCCACACAGTTAAAAATACTCGAAGACTACCCGAGCATGCTCGGGAAATCCGAAGCAACGAGTACACTCACTCATCACTAGTCTCCAGCCTTGTGAGATTGCTCTCGGCTTCTGTATGTGTGTTCTTCTGTACTTGATTTTGTAAGGTTATTGCATGTGTTTCACTTCCGGTAACTCATTGTGTTTTTGGAATGTTCTGATTTCAATACTAAAGCCTAACCATGAGTGGTTTGCTGAGAAATTTTTGTTTGTGATTGCCTTGTTTCCTGAAAGCAGTGCAGAAATGATGGCCTGATGTGACCCTTACAGTTACTTATTTCACATTCTATCTTGTTTCTCTTCTCCACAGTTTACTGTTGTGCATCATTCCCTTCACAAACCGAGCGCTGCTGAAAAGGCTCCATCCATACACTTCCCATTTTTCACCTGATCTCTACTGTCCTTGTCCTGTTCTTTCAGATTTATGGGCTTCAAAGAATATCTTAGAATGAATGTGTCCTTTCTTTATATCACACTTTCTTATTTAACTTTAATCACACAAATTTTCTTGTACCGTAAAAGTCCTGAAATGTATTTGCAAAGTCATATACCAAAGTTGTTTTATTTTCTAATTTCACAATATATAGATATGATGATTTTTTGATGTGGTGGTCACATTGTAAAACTTCCTAAAAAACTGAGTGATGAAGTAAAGTTATATACTCTGCACCTAAGAGTAGTAATTATTATCTTCACCAGAAAGTGCGTCATTTAGCTGCTAGGAATTTTGTTCTAAAAATAACGTAATAAATATGGTGGGTGACGCTAAATAGACCTGCTTTACCATTTCTAAATTCTAAAGTGCTTTTTCTGTGTTTATTTTTAAAATGATACATTATGATATTTAATTATGCGTATATGAATGCAGATGTGTATACACACACAAAAAGTTACAAAAATCGTATTAGCGCTCACGAAGAACAAGAACTGAGAATAGTTCTGTACATTTATAAAATAATAGCTTTTCATTTGTATATACAGGTGCTTCTCACAAAATTAGAATATCATCAAAAAGTTAATTTCAGTTTTTCAATATAAAAAGTGAAACTCATATATTAGATACAGTCAATACAAACAGAGTGTTCTATTGCAAGTGTTTGTTCCTCTTACTGTTGATGATTATGGCTTACAGCCAATGAAAACCCAAAAGTTATTATCTCAGTATTTATTTATTTACATTATCTCAGTAAACTAGAATACTTTATAACAGCAGCTTGAAAAATGATTTTAAAATCCAAAATGTTGACATACTGAAACGTATGTTCAGTAAATGCACTCAATACTGGGTCAGAGCTCCTTTTGCATTAATTACTGCATCAATGCGGCATGGCATGGAGGCGATCAGCCTGTGGCACTGCTGAGGTGTTATGGAAGCCCATGTTGCTTTGATAGCAGCCTTCAGCTCATCTGCATTGTTGGGTCTGGTGTCTCATCTTCCGCTTGGCAATACTCCGTATATTATCTATGGGGTTAAGTGTTGTGAATTTACCTTTTTGGCTCCCTCTAGTGGTTACTAGTGATTTGACTCTGGGAATGTCTGCCATCCCTTGTATGCTCACCTGGGTCGTTAGGTCAGGGGTGTTGCTATATAAGCTCCCTGGACCTTCAGTTCAATGCCTGGCAACGTTGTAATCAGAGCTAATCTGTTGTGCTCTTGTCTACTGATCCTGGTTCCTGCTAGATTAAGCTAAGTCTGCTTTCTTGCTTTTTGCTATTTGTTTTTGTTTGCATTTTTGTCCAGCTTGTACATAATCTGTATCCTAACCTTGCTGGAAGCTCTAGGGAGGCTGGAGTTCTCCCCCCGGGCCGTTAGACGGTTCGGGGGTTCTTGAATTTCCAGTGTGGATTTTTGATAGGGTTTTTGTTGACCATATAAGTTATCTTACTACATTCTGCTATTAGTAAGTGGGCCTCTCTTTGCTAAACCTAGTTCATCTCTGTGTTTGTCATTTCCTCTTACCTCACCGTTATTATTTGTGGGGGGCTTGTATCCAACTTTTGGGGTCTATTCTCTGGAGGCAAGAGAGGTCTTTGTTTTCCTCTTCTAGGGGTAGTTAGTCCTCCGGCTGGCGCGAGACATCTAGCGACCAACGTAGGCATGTTCCCCGGCTACTTCTAGTGTTGGCGTTAGGAGTAGATATATGGTCAACCCAGTTACCACTGCCCTATGAGCTGGATTTTTGTACTTCGCAGACTTACTTGTTCCTCTGAGACCCTCGCCATTGGGGTCATAACAGTTTGCCAGGCCAGTATTAAATGTTAAATGCATTGCAGAAGCGGGATTATAAGAAAGAAAATTCTGAGTTTTTTTTTTTTCTCTTTCTCATTTTTTTTTCTTTTCCCCTTTACCTCTGAGTGGCTTGTGTTTGCTGCAGACATGAATGTCCAGACCTTGATTACAGGTGTGGACCAGCTTACTGCTCGTGTGCAGGGCATACAAGATTATGTTATCAGAAATCCTATGTCAGAACCTAAGATACCGATTCCTGAACTGTTTTCCGGAGACCGATTTAAATTTAGAAATTTCAGGAATAATTGTAAATTGTTTTTTTCCCTGAGACCCTGTTCATCTGGAGACTCCGCTCAGCAAGTGAAAATTGTTATTTCTTTTTTACGGGGCGACCCTCAGGATTGGGCCTTCTCGCTGGCGCCAGGAGATCCGGCATTGGCTGATATTGATGCGTTTTTTCTGGCGCTCGGTTTGCTTTATGAGGAACCCAATCTTGAGATTCAGGCAGAAAAAGCCTTGCTGGCTATGTCTCAGGGCCAGGACGAGGCTGAAGTGTATTGCCAAAAATTTCGGAAATGGTCCGTGCTGACCCAGTGGAACGAGTGTGCATTGGCTGCAAATTTCAGAAATGGCCTTTCTGAAGCCATTAAGAATGTGATGGTGGGTTTTCCCATTCCCACAGGTCTGAATGATTCCATGGCCCTGGCAATTCAAATCGACCGGCGGTTTCGGGAGCGCAAAACCGCAAATTCCCTCATGGTGTTGTCTGAACAGGCACCTGATTTAATGCAATGTGATAGAATCCTGACTAGAAATGAGCAGAAAATTCATAGACGCCAGAATGGCTTGTGTTACTACTGTGGTGATTCTACACATGTTATCTCAGCATGCTCTAAACGTCTTACTAGGGTTGTTAGTCCTGTCGCCATTGGTAATTTGCAACCTAAATTTATTATATCTGTAACTTTGATTTGCTCACTGTCATCGTATCCTGTCATGGCGTTTGTAGACTCAGGTGCTGCCCTGAGTCTGATGGATCTGTCATTTGCCAAGCGCTGCGGTTTTGTTCTGGAGCCATTAGAAAATCCTATCCCTCTTAGGGGTATTGATGCTACGCCTTTGGCAAAAAATAAACCGCAGTTTTGGACACAGGTTACCATGTGCATGACTCCCGAACATCGGGAGGTGATACGTTTTCTTGTTCTGCATAAGATGCATGATTTGGTTGTTTTGGGTTTGCCATGGTTACAGACCCATAATCCAGTCTTGGACTGGAAGGCAATGTCGGTGTCAAGTTGGGGCTGCCATGGAATTCATGGAGATTCCCTGCCCTTGTCTATTGCTTCTTCTACGCCTTCGGAAGTTCCGGCGTATTTGTCTGATTATCAGGATGTCTTCAGCGAGTCTAAGTCCAGTGCACTGCCTCCTCATAGGGAATGTGACTGTGCAATAGATTTGATTCCTGGCAGTAAGTTTCCTAAGGGGAGACTGTTTAATTTGTCGGTACCTGAACATACCGCGATGCGTTCATATATCAAGGAGTCTCTTGAGAAGGGGCATATCCGTCCTTCTTCTTCCCCTCTTGGTGCGGGATTCTTTTTTGTGGCCAAAAAGGACGGATCTTTGAGGCCTTGTATTGACTATCGGCTTTTAAACAAGATCACTGTCAAATTTCAGTATCCTTTGCCGCTGTTGTCAGACTTGTTTGCCCGGATTAAAGGTGCCAAGTGGTTCACCAAGATAGACCTTCGTGGTGCGTACAACCTTGTGCGCATTAAGCAAGGCGATGAATGGAAAACCGCATTCAATACGCCCGAAGGTCATTTTGAGTACTTGGTGATGCCATTTGGGCTCTCTAATGCACCTTCAGTTTTTCAGTCCTTCATGCATGACATTTTCCTGGAAGTATCTGGATAAATTTTTGATTGTTTATCTGGATGATATTCTGGTTTTTTCTGATGATTGGGACTCGCATGTGGAGCAGGTCAGGATGGTTTTTAAGATTTTGCGTGAAAATTCTTTGTTTGTTAAAGGCTCAAAGTGTCTCTTTGGTGTACAGAGGGTTCCCTTTTTGGGGTTCATTTTTTCCCCTTCTGCTGTGGAGATGGACCCAGTCAAGGTCCGGGCTATTCATGATTGGACTCAACCCTCGTCAGTTAAGAGTCTTCAGAAGTTCTTGGGTTTTGCTAACTTCTACCGTCGTTTTATCGCAAATTTTTCTAGCGTTGTTAAACCATTGACGGATATGACCAAGAAAGGCTCTGATGTAGCTAACTGGGCTCCTGCTGCCGTGGAGGCTTTCCAGGAGTTGAAACGCCGGTTTACTTCGGCGCCTGTTTTGTGCCAACCTGACACCTCACTTCCCTTTCAGGTGGAGGTGGATGCTTCGGAGATTGGGGCAGGGGCCGTTTTGTCGCAGAGAGGCCCTGGTTGCTCTACTATGAGACCTTGTGCCTTTTTCTCCAGGAAGTTTTCGCCGGCAGAGCGAAATTATGATGTGAGCAATCGGGAGTTGTTGGCCATGAAGTGGGCATTTGAGGAGTGGCGTCATTGGCTCGAGGGTGCTAAGCATCGTGTGGTGGTCTTGACTGATCACAAAAATCTGATGTATCTCGAGTCTGCTAAACGCCTGAATCCTAGACAGGCCCGCAGGTCATTGTTTTTCTCCCGTTTTGACTTTGTGGTCTCGTATTTACCAGGTTCTAAGAATGTGAAGGCCGATGCTCTGTCTAGGAGCTTTGTGCCTGATGCTCCTGGAGTCGCTGAACCTGTGGGTATTCTTAAGGAAGGAGTTATCTTGTCAGCTATTTCTCCTGATCTGCGGCGTGTGTTGCAGAGATTTCAGGCTGGTAGGCCTGACTCTTGTCCATCTGACAGATTGTTTGTGCCTGCTAAATGGACCAGCAGAGTCATTTCTGAGGTTCATTCCTCAGTGTTGGCAGGTCACCCGGGAATTTTTGGCACCAGAGATCTGGTGGCCAGGTCCTTTTGGTGGCCTTCCTTGTCAAGGGATGTGCGGTCATTTGTGCAGTCCTGTGGAACTTGTGCTTGAGCTAAGCCTTGCTGTTCTCGTGCCAGCGGGTTGCTCTTGCCCTTGCCTGTCCCGAAGAGACCTTGGACACACATCTCTATGGATTTCATTTCTGATCTTCCGGTGTCTCAGGGCATGTCTGTCATCTGGGTGATATGTGATCGTTTCTCCAAGATGGTCCATTTGGTTCCTTTGTCTAAGCTGCCCTCCTCTTCTGATCTGGTTCCTGTGTTCTTCCAGAACGTGGTTCGTTTGCACGGCATTCCTGAGAATATTGTGTCGGACAGAGGATCCCAGTTTGTTTCCAGGTTCTGGCGATCCTTTTGTGGTAGGATGGGCATTGATTTGTCGTTTTCGTCCGCTTTTCATCCCCAGACTAACGGACAAATGGAGCGAACTAATCAGACTCTGGAGGCTTATTTGAGGTGTTTTGTCTCTTCTGATCAGGATGATTGGGTGACCTTCTTGCCGTTGGCTGAATTTGCCCTTAATAATCGGGCTAGTTCCGCCACCTTGGTTTCGCCATTTTTCTGCAACTCTGGTTTCCATCCTCGTTTTTCCTCGGGACATGTGGAGCCTTCTGACTGTCCTGGGGTGGATTCTGTGGTGGATAGGTTGCAGCGGATCTGGAGTCATGTGGTGGACAACTTGAAGTTGTCACAGGAGAAGGCTCAGCGTTTTGCCAACCGCCGCCGCGGTGTGGGTCCCCGACTTCGTGTTGGGGATTTGGTATGGCTGTCTTCTCGATTTGTTCCTATGAAGGTCTCCTCTCCCAAATTTAAGCCTCGCTTCATTGGTCCTTACAAGATATTGGAAATCCTTAATCCTGTATCCTTTCGCCTGGATCTTCCGGTGTCGTTTGCCATTCACAACGTATTTCATAGGTCCTTGTTGCGGCGGTACGTTGTGCCTGTGGTCCCTTCTGCGGAGCCTCCTGCTCCGGTGTTAGTTGAGGGCGAGTTGGAGTACGTGGTGGAGAAGATCTTGGATTCTCGTCTCTCCAGGCGGAGGCTTCAGTACCTGGTCAAGTGGAAGGGCTATGGTCAGGAGGATAATTCCTGGGTGGTCGCCTCTGATGTGCATGCGGCCGATTTGGTTCGTGCCTTTCACACCGCTCATCCTGATCGCCCTGGTGGTCTTGGTGAGGGTTCGGTGACCCCTCACTAAGGGTGGGGTACTGTTGTGAATTTACCTTTTTGGCTCCCTCTAGTGGTTACTAGTGATTTGACTCTGGGAATGTCTGCCATCCCTTGTATGCTCACCTGGGTCGTTAGGTCAGGGGTGTTGCTATATAAGCTCCCTGGACCTTCAGTTCAATGCCTGGCAACGTTGTAATCAGAGCTAATCTGTTGTGCTCTTGTCTACTGATCCTGGTTCCTGCTAGATTAAGCTAAGTCTTCTTTCTTGCTTTTTGCTATTTGTTTTTGTTTGCATTTTTGTCCAGCTTGTACATAATCTGTATCCTAACCTTGCTGGAAGCTCTAGGGAGGCTGGAGTTCTCCCCCCGGGCCGTTAGACGGTTCGGGGGTTCTTGAATTTCCAGTGTGGATTTTTGATAGGGTTTTTGTTGACCATATAAGTTATCTTACTACATTCTGCTATTAGTAAGTGGGCCTCTCTTTGCTAAACCTAGTTCATCTCTGTGTTTGTCATTTCCTCTTACCTCACCGTTATTATTTGTGGGGGGCTTGTATCCAACTTTTGGGGTCTATTCTCTGGAGGCAAGAGAGGTCTTTGTTTTCCTCTTCTAGGGGTAGTTAGTCCTCCGGCTGGCGCGAGACATCTAGCGACCAACGTAGGCATGTTCCCCGGCTACTTCTAGTGTTGGCGTTAGGAGTAGATATATGGTCAACCCAGTTACCACTGCCCTATGAGCTGGATTTTTGTACTTCGCAGACTTACTTGTTCCTCTGAGACCCTCGCCATTGGGGTCATAACAGTTAAGGTCGGGCGAGTTTGCTGTCCAATCAAGCACAGTGATACTGTTGTTTTTAAACCATTGGTACTTTTGGCAGTGTGGACAGGTGCCAAGTCCTGCTGGAGAATGAAATTTAATCTCCAAAAAGCTTGTCGGCAGAGGGAAGCATGAAGTGCTCAAAAATTTCCTGGTAGATGGCTGCGCTAACTTTGGTCTTGATAAAACACATTAGACCTACACCAGCAGATGACATGACTCCCCAAACTGTCATTGATTGTGGAAACTTCACAATAGACCTCAAGAAGCTTGGATCGTGCACCTCTTCACTCTTCCTGTAGACTCTGGGACCTTGATTTCCAAATGAAATGCAAAATTTACTTTCATCTGAAAACACCTTGGACCACTGAGCAACAGTCCAGTTATTTTTCTCCTTGGCCCAGGTAAGACGCTTCTGGCGTTGTCTATTGGTCATGAATGGCTTGACACAAGGAATGCAACACTTGTAGCCCATGTCCTGGATACGTCTGTGTGTGGTGGCTCTTGAAGCAATGGCTCCAGTAGCAGTCCACTCCTTGTGAATCTCCCCCAAAGTTTTGAATGACTTTTTCTTAACAATCCTTTCAAGGCTGTGGTTATCCTGGTTGCTTGTGCACCTTTTTCTACAACACTGTTTCCTTCCACTAAACTTTCTATTAATATGCTTGGATACAAAACTCTGTGAACAGCCAGTTTCTTTAGCAATGACCTTTTGTGGCTTACCCTCCTTGTGGAGTATGTCAATAACAGCCGTCTGGACATCTGTCGAGTTAGCAGTCTTCCCCATGATTGTGGAGCCTACTGAAACAGAATAAAGGATATTTTTAAATGCGTAGGAAGCATTTGCAGATGTTTTTTGTTAGTTATTCTAATTTACTGAAATAATGACTTTTCGGTTTTCATTTGCTGTAAGCCAAAATCATCAACATAAACAGAAATAAACACTTGAAATAGATAACTCTGTTTGTAATGACTCTATATAGTATGAGTTTAACTTTTTGTATTGAAGAACTGAAATAAATTAACATTTTGATATTCTAATTTTGTGAGAAGCACCTTTACATGAAGACTATATGCAATTATTCTTACAGCTAAAAAGATGTTGACTTGCTTTAATTGTTTTATATCTTACATTCGTCTTATGAACCTTTGTGGTATTGTAGTGTATTAGGTCTTGACACTTGTCTGTCAAGCTATATAAATACCCATATTCAACAAGATGAGCTGGTGTGTTAGTCAGAGACTCCTGTTTCATCAAGAGGTGCACACCTATTAATGAATCAGTAGCATCCGACAAGTGATCTGCAGCTCGGTGTGCTCCCCACCACAAATCTTACTACAGTAACTGGGCTAAGACTTCTGGTATTACAAACACAACAGCTTGATATGAATTTGACAAGCTGTGACATAACGTCTATGCTACTACCCCGTCCAGCCACAGCTCCACCCATTTTGGCAGAGCTAGAAAAAATTGATGTAAAACCACCAATAGTCATAACATGTTTGTACAACTTTGAGTTGCACAAAAATCTTGCAACTTTTCAAAGTAATTTATGTCAAAATTGGGGAAATATCTCTTATGAATCAGGGCAATAGACTAGAGCTGTTACTGAAGTCGTAGTCACTTTTTCTACAATCTCATTTCACTTACAGTGGCTCCATCATCAGCCCATCCACACTACAGAAACTGCTTACATGGATTAGAATTGAGGCTGCTTTGATCACAGAACTTTTGACATGCTGTGATGGTCTTCTGTAAGGAAGGGGGGTCTCAAACTGTCCCTGAAACTGGGACCCTAACTATTCCTGTCCTGAGGGTACTCTGGAAGGTAGAGAGGCCCGAGTCTCAGACCTTACTATGCTACAGATAAAAAAAATCCTGATCTGTCCGCTCACCCACCCCATGTTGCAAGGGACAGAAATGTAAGGTAAACAAGACACAAAGACAAAACAGGGATAACAGAAAGCCTCTATCATATGAAAGCACCGACCAACAATAGAGAGGAGGATAGTGACAGGGAGGAATTAAATGGGAACAAGTACCAAGATATAAACACACATGTGCTACAGCAAACCACATATGACTACTACAACAACTCCACTCCAACCACTTAGTTTTAGCACACAGCGCAGGAAGATAAATCTTTCACAGGCAGGAACAAGGAGATCTGGCCAGTTTTTATAGGAAGAGGTCTTCATAGGAGAGCATCTATTTTACAATATACTGCAATATTACAATATTACAGTGTATTGCAATGGCGATCAAAAGATTGCAGGTTCAAGTCCACGAAGTTGACTAATTAAAAAGGAAAAAAATGTAAAAATATTTGTAAAAATTTAAAAGTTTAAATTCATTAGTTTCTCCAAACATAAATAGTGAAACATAAGGAATTTTGTATATTTGATATTGCTGCATGCGTAATTGCCCGAACCAATAGGATATAAATATATTTATCCCATATCGTGTACACTAAAAAAAAGGGGAAAAAATTGAGATGTGAGAATTGGCATTTTTCAGACTCTGCATTTCCCTAAAAAAATGCAATAAAAAATTATCAAACAGTTTTATATACTCCACAGTAGTATCAATAAACAAGTCAGCTGTCAATTCACAAAAACAAGCCACCAAATAGGTTTATTGACGGAAAAATATAAAGTTATTGGCCTTGGAAAATGGCAACACATTTAAATTTATTTGAGATGGCCCCTAACCTAGGTAATCATGTTTACCGCTATACTGGATAACAGTATTAAGGGCTTGCCTTATGCCACATTCACACATCTGAGTGTCATGGTGTGAGGACGGACTATGATGCATTGAGTGTCCTCGGGTCTCCTGACTCTTAACTAAACAACTTCAGGTGTGTCTCTGAGGCTGTCACGTTCCAGAGACCCGCAGACAGTCCGCGCATCACAGTCTGTATTTGGACCATGACACTAGGATATATGAATGCGACATGAGACTGAATGGGGCCCAGTGCAAAATTGCCTTTTGGTGTCCCCACCCCATTGCTTTTTTACTCACTTTTCCAAGGATACATGCAAGAGCAGTAGGGTATCTTTTACATTGTAAAAGTCATTTAGGCTTTCATTGCACAGTTTTTTCCCTGACATAAAATTACCCCACGACATACAGTATATTGTATTATAAATCTACAAGAAACCCATCATGTCAGAACTTACAGTGGGGGAAATAAGTATTTCATCCCTTGCTGTTTTTGTAAGTTTGCTCACTGACAAAGACATGAACAGTCTATCATTTTAAGGGTAGGTTAATTTTAACATTGAGACATAGAATATCAAAAATAACATCCAGAAAATCACATTGTATAAATTATATAAATGTATTTGCATTTTGCAGTGAGAAATAAGTATTTGATCCCTCTGGCAAACAAGACTTAATACTTGGTGGCAAAACAATTGTTGGCAAGCACAGCAGTCAGACATTTTTTGTAGTTGATGATGAGGCTTGCGCACATATCAGGAGGAATTTGGGTCCACTCCTCTTGGCAGATCATCTCTAAATCATTAAGATTTTTAGGCTATTGCTTGGCAACTCGGAGCTTCAACTCCCTCCATAAGTTTTCTATGGGATTGAGGTCTGGAGGCGGGCTAGGACACTCCATGACCTTAATGTGCTTCTTTTTGAGCCACTCCTTTGTTGCCTTGGCTGTATGTTTTGGGTCATTGTCTTGCTGGAAGACCCAGCCATGACCCATTTTTAATGTCCTGGCGGAGGGAAGAAGGTTGTGTCTCAGGATTTTATGGTACATGGCTCCATCCATTCTCCTATTGATGCGGTGAAGTAGTCCTGTGTCCTAAGCAGAGAAACACTCCCAAAACATAATGTTTCCACTTCCATGCTTGACAGTGGGGATGGTGTTCTTTGGGTCATAGACAGCATTTCTCTTCCTCCAAACACGGTGAGTTAAGTTAATGCCAAAGACCTTCTCAATTTTTGTCTTATTTGACCACAGCACCTTCTCCCAATAATTCACAGAATCATCCATGTGTTCATTGGCAAGCTTCAAATGGACCTGCACATGTGCCTTCTTGAGCAGGGGAACCTTGCAATCACTGCAGGATTTTAAACTTTTACGGCGTAATGTGTTAGCAATGGTTTTCTTGGTGGCTGTGGTCTCAGCTGCCTTGAGATCATTAATAAGTTCCCCCGTGTAGTTTTAGGCTGATCTCTCATTCCTCATGATCAAGGATAGCCCATGAGGTGAGATTTTACATGGAGCCCCAGATCAATGTTCATTGACAGTCATTTTGTATTTCTTCCATTTTCTTACTATTGCACAAACAGTTGTTTCCTTCTCACCCAGTGTCTTACTTATGGTTTTGTAACCCATTCCAGCTTTGTGCAGGTGTATGATCTTGTCTCTGACATCCTTATACAGCTCTTTGGTCTTGCCCATGTTGTACAGGCTAGAGTCTGACTGATTAAATAAGTCTGTGGACAGGAGTCTTTTATAAAGGTGCAGGTAACAAATTGATTAGGAGCATCTAACTGGTCTGTAGGAGCCAGAACTCTTAATGGTTGGTAGGGGATCAAATACTTATTTCTCACTGCAAAATGCAAATAAATGTATTTAATTTATGCAATGTGATTTTCTGGATTTTATTTTTAATAGTCTATCTCTCAATGTTAAAATTAACCTACCCTTAAAATTATAGACTGTTCATGTCTTGGTCAGTGGGCAAACTTACAAAATCAGCAAGGGATCAAATACTTATTTCCCCCACTGTATGTAATAGAACTTACAGGCCACTTAATCTTTGATAGTGCAGACTTTTATTTCAATCAATACACCTCTGTCTTTTCAGTCTCTTAGTCCCCTAAGCAACAGCACTCTAGGGGCTATGGATATTTTACAAAAACAATTGTTTCCAATTCATTTATTGAATGAACAGTCAGAATTTGTACTGAGATGAGATAGTGGTATCAGTGATTGAGGATATGATTGAAATTCCTACCTGTGTGGATGACTTTGTCAGTTGCGGTGGTAGAGTAACTGGCAGTATCAGCTAATGTGGTAGTTGCACTCTAAGGGTAAATCTAAAGCTGGGAATCAGGAGACAGGGACAAGGAGCTAAGGATATTTCCTGTTATGACCCCAATGGCGAGGGTCTCAGAGGAACAAGTAAGTCTGCGACGTACAAAAATCCAGCTCATAGGGCAGTGGTAACTGGGTTGACCATATAACTACTCCTAACGCCAACACTAGAAGTAGCCGGGGAACATGCCTACGTTGGTCGCTAGATGTCTCGCGCCAGCCGGAGGACTAACTACACCTAGAAGAGGAAAACAAAGACCTCTCTTGCCTCCAGAGAATAGACCCCAAAAGTCGGATACAAGCCCCCCACAAATAATAACGGTGAGGTAAGAGGAAATGACAAACACAGAGATGAACTAGGTTTAGCAAAGAGAGGCCCACTTACTAATAGCAGAATGTAGTAAGATAACTTATATGGTCAACAAAAACCCTAACAAAATTCCACACTGGAGATACAAGAACCCCCGAACCGTCTAACGGCCCGGGGGGAGAACTCCAGCCTCCCTAGAGCTTCCAGCAAGGATAGGATACAGATTATGTACAAGCTGGACAAAAATGCAAACAAAAACAAATAGCAAAAAGCAAGAAAGCAGACTTAGCTTAATTTAGCAGGAACCAGGATCAGTAGACAAGAGCACAACAGATTAGCTCTGATTACAACGTTGCCAGGCATTGAACTGAAGGTCCAGGGAGCTTATATAGCAACACCCCTGACCTAACGACCCAGGTGAGCATACAAGGGATGAATGACATACCCAGAGTCAAATCACTAGTAACCACTAGAGGGAGCCAAAAGGTAAATTCACAACAATTTCCTACACTGAGACAACTGTCACAATGATGATGATCATCATGATTGTGCAGTGGACAAAACCTAGTAACCAGGTCAGGATAACAAAGAGGTGTTGTCATCAGAAGTGGAAGGCGATGGTGTCAGCAATGAATACAAGAGCTGACTTTCTCTCAAAAGATTTTCCTGGGACAGATGTGCTTCTTTTTTAGTCTCCGCCAAAGCAAGTGATACCCCAATTGTGTTTGGTGGTCAAGATGCAACAGTACTATAAATCCCCGGTCTTAAGGCCCCGTCTCACATAGCGAGATCGCTAGCGAGATCGCTGCTGAGTCACAAGTTTTGTGACGCAACAGCGACCTCCATAGCAATCTCGCTATGTGTGACACGTACCAGCGATCAGGCCCCTGCTGTGAGATCGCTGGTCGTGTCGGAATGGCCTGGACCTTTTTTTGGTCGTTGAGGCCCCGCTGATATCGCTGAATCGGTGTGTGTGACACCGATCCAGCGATGTCTTCACTGGTAACCAGGGTAAACATCGGGTTACTAAGCGCAGGGCCGCGCTTAGTAACCCGATGTTTACCCTGGTTACCAGCGTAAATGTAAAAAAAAAAAAACAATACATACTCGCCTTTCGGTGTCCAGGTCCCTTGCCGTCTGCTTCCTGCTCTCACTGACTGCCGGCCGTACAGTGAGAAGTGAGAGCACAGCAGTGACGTCACCGCTGCGCTCTGCTCTCACTGTACGGCCGGATCTCAGTCAGAGCAGGAAGCAGACGGCAAGGGACCTGGACACCGAAAGGCGAGTATGTACTGTTTGTTTTTTTTGGTAACCAGGGTAAACATCGGGTTACTAAGCGCGGCCCTGCGCTTAGTAACCCGATGTTTACCCTGGTTACCCGGGTGCTGCAGGGGGACTTCGGCATCGTTGAAGACAGTTTCAACGATGCCGAAGTCGTTCCCCTGATCGTTGGTCGCTGGAGAGAGCGGTCTGTGTGACAGCTCCCCAGCGACCACACAGCGACTTACCAACGATCACGGCCAGGTCGTATCGCTGGTCGTGATCGTTGGTAAATCGCTTAGTGAGACGGGGCCTTTAGTTGTGGTAAAAGATTGGCTTCAGAACAACTATGTGACCATTCTTGACTGGCCCAGCCAGAGCCTTGACCTAAACCCAATTAATCATCTCTGGAGAGACCTAAAAATGGCTGTCCACCAACGTTCATCATCCAACCTGGCGGAACTGGAGAGGATCTGCAAGGAAGAATGGTAGAGGATCCCCAAATCCAGGTGTGAAAAACTTGGTGGAACATTCCCAAGAAGACTCATGGCTGTACTAGCTCAAAAGGGTGCTTCTACTCAATACTGAGCAAAGGGTCTGAATACTTATGACCATGTGATATTTCAGTTTTTCTTTTTTAATAAATTTGCAAAAATTACTGGACGGCCAGGTCTAGGAAGACTGCTGGTGATCCCAAACTACTTCCATTTAAGATTATGCAGGCCACTGTGCTCTTAGGAACTTTGAGTACTGCAGAAATTCTGTTGTAACCTTTGCCAGATCTGTGCCTTGCCACAGTTCTGTCTCTGAGCTCCTTGGCCAGTTCCTTTGACCTCATGATTCTCATTTGGTCTGACATGCACTATAAGATGTGAGGTCTTATATAGACAGGTGTGTGCCTTTCCAAATCAAGTCCTATCAGTTTAATTAAACACAGCTGGACTCCAATGAAGGAGTAGAACCATCTCAAGGAGGATCACAAGGAAATGGACAGCATGTGATTTAAATATGAGTGTCTGAGCAAAGGGTCTGAATACCTATAACCATGTGATATTTCAGTTTTTCTTTTTTATTAAATTTGCAAAAATTTCTACATTTCTGTTTTTTTCAGTCAAGATGGTGTGCAGAATGTACATTAATGTGACAAAAATGAACTTTTTTGAATTTACCAAATGGCTGCAATGAAACAGAGTGAAAAATTTAAAGGGGTCTGAATACTTTCCGTACCCACTGTATGTATGTGATATCTGGGTACAGGCTCCATCCCTGTGCTGTATACTTATTATGTATACAAATCCTGTGGTATAGGTTATCACTCCTCACTTTATATGTGGCATCAGTATGTGACCCCCATGTCTTCTATATATGAATTATGAATGATGCTGTGTATAAAGATCCTGTGTATATAGGTTATTTTCCTGGCTGTACATATAATCTGTACTCAGTGCTTTATTTCTGTAGCTTATGGCAGCCTTTAGCCATCTTATATTACATACTGTCCTGCTTGATATATCCATTCTGTTTCTATATATTGTCCCCCTCATATGTTTGCAGGATCGGTGTATACCCACCAAGTGCTTGTTTTATATTACCTAAGATGGTGGATAGCGCAGGCCTGAGAGCATTACCTGGAGCCTTATTGTATATGTTCTATCATATATAAAATATTTTCAGCCCTGTCTCTTGTGTATTATATCTAGGTAGTGTAACTGACTGGGGTACAAACCTTGCAGTCTTCTGCACATACACCTATGGCCCCAGGCAGCTTATACTAGACCTACATATTATATTTCTTACTATTTATGTGCAGCTGGTGATTAGCGAGCCTGTCTGTAACTGCTGTGGAGGAGCAGGCAGCTTCTTCTTATTTATTGTTACAGCATATAGCACACCATTGCCCACGACTGACTATATCTGACCTTATGAAGGGATATTTCCCAGTATCAACCTGTTATATGGCTTGACTGTAAACTCTAACTTATATGTACATACATGGTGTTTCAACCTCTCTTATCCCACTTCTTATACATTTCAGGAGCTGATTATTTTTTTGAAAATGGTTGTGGGGTAAAGAGTTCTCAAAATTAATGTTTAGGGAAATATACCTACTTTTTCAATTAAACTTCAGAATAGACTGTCATGTTAATGCAGACTTACTGGTCATTATATGAATCTATATTATATATATATATATATACTAGATGGTGGCCCGATTCTGATGCATCGGGTATTCTAGAATATGTATGCGTAGTGTATAGCACAGCCCACGTAGTATATTGCACAGCCACACAGTACATTGCGCAGCCCACGCAGTACATTGCGCAGCCCACGCAGTACATTACGCAGCCCACGCAGTACATTACGCAGTACATTGCGAAGCCAGCGCAGTACATTGCGTAGCCAACGCAGTACATTGCGCAGCCCACGCAGTACATTGCGCAGCCCACCTAGTACATTGCGCAGCCCACGTAATACATTGCGCAGCCCACGTAGTACATTGCGCAGCCCACGTAGTACATTGCGCAGCCCATGTAGTACATTGCGCAGCCCACGTAGTACATTGTGCAGCCCACGTAGTATATTGCGCAGCCCACGTAGTATATTGTGCAGCCCACATAGTATATTGTGCAGCCCATGTAGTATATTGCGCAGCCCACGTTGTATATTGCGCAGCCCACATTGTATATTGTGCAGCCCACGTATATAGCAATGTGGGCATGATATCCCTGTTAAAAAAAAAAAAAAAGAACTAAAATAAAAAATAGTTATATACTCACCTTCCGTTGGCGCCTGGATCCAGGAAGCGGTTACCGACGCTTGGGATCCACCGAAGCTCCGCCAAGCCGCTCACTCCGGCCGCCATCTTCCGTTCCCAGGATGCATTGCGAAACTACCCAGATGACTTAGTGGTCAATAGGCAGCATCAATAGTAAAAAATTGGGGACACACAGGGTTAATAGTAGCGGTTAATAGCAGTGCGTTACCTGCAGCATAATGCGGTCTGTTACCGCCGGCATTAACCTTGTGTGAGCGGTGACCGGAGGGGTGTATGCGGGCGCTGGGCAGTGAGAGCGGGGAGTAAGGAGCGGCCATTTTCTTCCAGACTGTGTGCGTCGCTGATTGGTCGTGGCAATGGTCGTGGGCGTTATGCCACGACCAATCAGCGACTTGGATTCCATGACAGACAGAGGCCGCGACCAATGAATATCCGTGACAGACAGACAGACGGAAGTGACCCTTAGACAATTATATAGTAGATATATATATATATATATATATATATATATATATATATATATATATATATATATATATATATATATAATCAGTTATTTGCTTTTCCCTTTTAGTGGGTCCTTGAAATTACATATAATGTGGTCAATAGGGGTAACCATCTCAGTATGGACCCCTGGCTTGGAGGGGTGTCCATCACAGTTTAACTGCCTGGTATGGAAGGGTAACCATTTTGGGTGTGACCCACTGGTGTGGAGGAGTAACCATCTCGGGTAAGGCCCCCTAGTTTGGAGGGGTATCCATCACAGTATGACTCCTGGTTTGGAGGGGTAACCATCTCAGGTATGGCCCCCTGGTGTGGAGGGGGCCATCTTGGGTATGGCCCCCTGGTGTGAAGGGGCAACCATCTATGGTATTGCCCCCTGGTGTGGAGGGGTAACGATCTCAGGTATGGCCCCCTAGTGTGGAGGGGTGACCATAACAGTATGGCCCCTGGTCTCCAAAAGCATTTATATTATAAAACCCTGTTAGGGCAAAGTCTCTGGGATCATGGCAATAATATTTTGCATGCCTACAGAATAAATTGGCTCCTCCGAGCTAGAAACAGCAGTTGGAGGGGAGAAGAAAAAGAGGTAGGCATGCTTTTCAATACAATCTGTAGCTTCAAGGACTCTTTTTTTCCTGTCACTTGAGAATGCTGAGGTATGGATTTTGACTGTTTATATTGTCCAACTCCTGTTCCTTTCAAGATTGTCTTCTGGACAATGCAGTAATCTAGTGCATTAAATTGAAAAGCAATGTACCTAATTTTCAGAACCAAAAACTGTGAATTATTAGAGCTGCCTACAATACATGCAGTATAATAGTTTTTTGAAGCATGACTGATGTTATTATACAGATATTCAGACTGTGGCTCTCCCTTTATTATGGTTTACTTTCCACATTCCTCATTATAGGATCCTTATTTCAGAATGTTTAGTGACTTTTATTTCGCTTTAATTACCCTATTATTGATCACAATTTGGTAGAGTTGCATTGATAAAATTAATTTGTCGCAGCTCTGAAATTGTTTTACTTGTATGCACAGTCTTTCTATAGCATGTAGAACTGGTTGATGGCTTTATTAGGCATGGTTGATCGTGGTTGAGTCCATTTAAGATGTCAGATGGCCTCTTTGGCGATTTACGAGTCAGTTGGAAGTTGCAGACAAGTTAAGGTGCACTCATTTTAACCCCTTTACCCCCGAGGGTGGTTTGCACATTAATGACGGGGCCAATTTTTGCAATTCTGACCACTGTCCCTTTATGAGGTAATAACTCCAGAACGCTACAATGGATCTTGGCGTTTCTGAGACTGTTTTCTCGTGATATATTGTACTCCACGTTAGTGGTAACATTTCTTCAATGTAACTTGCGTTTATTTGTGCAAAAAGTGGAAATTTGGCGAAAATTTGGAAAATTTAGCAATTTTCTAATTTTTAATTTGTATGCCCTTAAAACAGAGGAATATGTCACACAAAATACTTAATAAATAACATTTGCCACATGTCTACTTTACATCAGCACAATTTTGGAACTAAATTTTTTTTTCATTAGGAAGTTATAAGGGATAAAAGTTAACCAGCGATTTCTCATTTTTATAACTAAATTTACAAAACCATTTTTTTTAGGGACCACCTCACATTTGAAGTCACTTTGAGGGATCTGTGTGGCACAAAATACCCAAAAGTGACACCATTCTAAAAACTGCACCCCTCAAGCTGATCAAAACCACATTGAAGAAGTTTATTAACCCTTAAGGTACTTATGAGGAGCAGAAGCAACGTGGAAGGAAAAAATGGACATTTAACTCACATCACAAAAATGATCTTTCAGCAACAATTTTTTTATTTTTCCAAGGGTAAAAGAGAATAGACCCCCAAAATTGTTGTCCTATTTGTCCTGAGTACATTGATACCCCATATATGGGGGAACCACTGTTTGGGCGCACGGCAGGGCTCGGAAAGGAAAGAGCGCCGCTTGACTTTTTCAAACTAAAATTAGCTGGAATTGAGATCGGACGTCATGTCGCATTTGGCGAGCCCCATATGTGCCTAAACAGTAGAAACCCCCCACAAGTGACCCCATTTTGGGAACTAGACCCCTAAGGAACTTATATAGATGTGTGGTGAGCACTTCGAACCCCCAAGTGCTTCACAGAAGTTTATAAAGCCCAGGCGTGAAAATAAAAAGTCATATTTTTTCCACAAACATGATGGTTTAGTCACCATTTTTTTTTTCCCAAGGGTAACAGGAGAAATTGGACCCCAAACATTGTTGTCCAATTTGTCCTGAGTACGCTGATACCCTATATGTTGGGGGGGGGAACCACTCTTTGGGTGCATGGCAGGTCTTGGAAGGAAGGAGCGCTGTTTGACTTTTTTAAGCTAAAATTGGCTGGAATTGCAATCGGACGCCATGTCGCGTTTGGCAAGCCCCTGATGTGCCTAAACAGTGGAAACCCCCAACAAGTGACTCTATTTTGGAAACTAGACGCCCTAAGGAACTTATCTAGATGTGTGGTGAGCACTGTGAACCCCCAAGTGTTTCACTATAGTTCATGGTACCCCATATGTGGGAGAAAACTACTGTTTGGGCACACGTTGGGGCTCGAAAGGGAAGTAGTGACGTTTTGGAATGCAGAGTTTGATGGAATGGTCTGCGGGAGTCATGTTCCATTTGCAGAACCCCTAATGTGCCTAATCAGTAGAAACCCCCCACAAGTGACCTCATTTTGGAAACTAGAGCCCCTAAGGAACTTATCTAGATGTGTGGTGAGAACTTTCAATCCCCAAGTGTTTCACTAAAGTTTATAATGCCGGGGGTGAAAATAAAAAATCCAATTTTTTTCCCACAAAAATGATCTTTCTGTCCCCAATTTTTAATTTTGCCAAGGGTATTAGGAGAAATTGGACCCCAAAAGTTGTTGTCCAATTTGTCCTGAGTACGCTGTTACCCCATATGTGGGGAAAAAATACTGTTTGGGCACACGTCGGGGATCGTAAGGGAAGTCGTGACATTTTGGAATGCAGACTTTGATGGAATGGTCTGCGGGCATCATGTTTCGTTTGCAGAGCCCCTGATGTGCCTAAGCAGTAAAAAAACCAACACGTGACATCATTTTGGAAACTACACCCCCCAAGGCACTTATCTAGATGTGCCCCCTTTTTGGAACTAATCTACTGTTTGCTGTAAAGTAAATTAGTAGTGCATGGAGGTGTGGTAATTTGAAGTAATCCTTCATTCACAGGCCAGGTCTTTCGGGGCAGGTGTCGCATTGATACATGGTGTCCTTGCATATTCCCCTTTTGTAACACATTCGGCACCTTTTTTGCGACTTACCTCTTTTTCTAGTTTGTGGGACCTCCCCCAGGAAATGCTGACCTGGTATGATACGAGCACTTTTAGTTCCGGAAGTACTGGGACCCACTCCTTCCTGAGTGCCAAATATCAGGGCCTTAACCACTACCTCCTGGAACTGAAGGTACGATGTATCGGTGTGGCATGCACTTTGTGACATCAGGAAAGCATTGAACATTGCCATTTGTACCATGTGCACTGCCAGCTTTTTGTACCACACCCTGGCCTTTCTCAAAGCACTGTACGTTTGGAGGAGTTGATCGGAGAGATCAACGCCCCCCGTGTTTTTATTGTACCCCAGTACACAGTCCGGTTTGCTGACCTGTGTAGAGATACCTCGTACAGTGCTGAGGGCACTGCCATCACCATGTATGGTGGTCAAGAGAAGGACATCCCTCTTGTCCTTGTACTTGACCACCAGCAGGTGGTCACTACGATGGGTTCTGCTGTCATCCCTTCTGAGCATCTGCCCAAGTAGCGTTTTTGGGAGGCCTCTCTGATTTTTGCAGACAGTACCGCAGGCTGCGGTACATTGTGCAGAGAGGGATCTGAAGAGTGGGATGCTAGAATAAAAGTTATAGGTGCAGAGGTCAGAACCTTTATCCAGCAGTGGGTGCACCAAATCCCACACAATTTTCCCACTCACTCCCAGGACAGGGGGACACTCAGGGGTTCAATCCTGGTGTCCTTTCCTTCGTACACTCTAAAGATTTAGGTGTACCCTGAGGTACTCTAACACAGTTTATAGAGTTTGATTCCGTACCTGGCCCTCTTGCTGGGCAGGTACTGATGGAATCCAACCCTTCCCTTAAAATGAACCAAGGACTCATCCACGCAGATGTCCCTTTGGGGCACGTTCACGTCCGCAAACTTTTTGCTGAAGTGCTCGATGATTGGCCGAACTTTGAACAGTCAAACTTGGGGTCATCTCCTGGGGGACACTGTGCATTATTGGTATAATGCAGGAATTTGTGAATGTCCTCAAAACACGTCCGGGCCATGACCATTCGGAACACTGGAGTTTTGTATAAAATATCAATACTCCAATATTGCCGCCGAAGTTCTGGCTTCTTCAGGATTCCCATATGAAGGACCAGGCCCCAAAACTGCATAATTTCAACTGCGTCTACGGGAGACCAGTTAGAAAATGATGAACCGGGGTTTTGCACCAAAAATTTACGAGCATACAAATGTTTCCTCCACCATGTAGTTAACAAAATCCTCAGAAAAAAAGATTTGAAAAAGTCTATTTCTGTGAGGCCGGTGGTGTCAAACTTGATTCCTGATTCTGCCACAAAATCAGGGATCAGTGGCTCGTAATTTTTGGGGGGCATGGTCCATACGGGGTCCGAAGAGGGGTGCGTTGGTTCATCTTCAGGAGTGGGTGCTGCCTCATCTTCTGTCCTGGGACGTGTGCATGGCGGACTCGAGGAGGAAGATGAGGAAGAGGAAGAGAAGCAGGATGAAGAATCCGAAAAGTATAGAAATATGGGATTCTATCCCTCGCTATCAGTACATCATACAGAAACAGGGAAGCTTTATGCCAGTAAAACCAAATATATTTTATTAATCCAAAAAAAAACACAATTAAAAACCTTACAAATTGTATGTCAATCAACGGGAATACCTATGCAGAATATGCTGTCTGCACCAGAAATACACCACCATATGCCTATAAATAATCAAGTGATCAAAAAATGCCTATAAAAAAGTTTTATAGAGACCTTCAACTAATATATATATATATAGTCACCTTATAGAAAATATTCATATACTGATAAAAAGGAGCAAGCCAAGTGGACAGAAAGATATTATAAACTCCTAGATGAACATGTGTTAATAGTTTAACCCTTTCACGACATGCGCCGTACTATTACTGCGCATGTCGTGTCTCCCTCTTTGATGTGGGCTCCGGCGGTGAGCCCACATCAAAGTTGCGACATGTCAGCTGTTTTGTACAGCTGACATGTGCGCGCAATAGCGGCGGGTGAAATCGCTATTCAAACGCCGCTATTAACCTGTTAAATGCCGCTGTCAAACGCTGACAGCGGCATTTAACTACCGCTTCCGGCCATGCGGCCGGAAATGAGCGCATCGCCTACCCCTGTCACATGATCTGGGGTCGGCGATGAGTCAGGACAGTAACCATAGAGGTCCTTGAGACCTCTATGCTTACTGATGCAGGCCTGCTGTGAGCGCCCCTTGTGGTCGGCGCTCACAGCAAGCCTACATTTTAGCTACATAGCAGCGATCTGATGATCGCTGCTATGTAGTTGAGCCGATCGAGTTGTGCCAGCTTCTCGCCTCCCATGGAGGCTATTAAAGCATGGCACAAGTAAAAAAAAAATGTTTTTAAAAATATTAAAAAAACATAAAAAATATAAAAGTTTAAATCACCCCCCTTTTGCCCCATCCTAAATAAAACAATAAAAAAAAATCAAACCTACACTTATTTGGTATCGCCGCATTCAGAATCGCCCGATCTATCAATAAAAAAAAGCATTAACTTGATCGCTAAACGCGTAGCGAGAAAAAAATTTGAAACGCCAGAATTACGTTTTTTTGGTCATCACGACATCGCATTAACATGCAATAACGGGCGATCAAAAGAACGTATCTGCACAAAAGTGATATTATTAAAAATGTCAGCTCGGCACGCAAAAAATAAGCCCTCACCCGACTCCAGATCACGAAAAATGGAGACGCTTCGAGTATCGGAAAATGGCACTTTTTTTTGTTTTGTTTTTTTTTTGTTTGTTTTCAAGCAAAGTTTTGAATTTTTTTTCACCACTGGATAAAAAATAACCTAGACATGTTAGGTGTCTGTGAATTCGTAATGAACATAAGGATTAATAACCTCGGGGAGATCAAAACATCCAAAACCGCGGAGACACCATCACGTGTTTCTCAACGCAGTGATCCAGAACACTGCCCCCATCCCTTATGGGAAATATGCAAATGCATGTAGAAAAGCCGCGGATACACCATCACGTGTTTCTCAACGCAAGCAATGAATAGCCAGGTCTTTCACCGGGAAGGAACAACCACGGGAAGGGCAGCATCCAATAAAGGAAAACCACCTATGCCAAAACATGATATCCATCCACAGACAGGTGTTTCGGGGTATTTGCCCCTCAGACCTGGCTTATGTTCATAGCCTTTTCACTAGGCACTGCTCCTAATAGCCAGTTTCCTACTCCACTCTGATGAGGGGCAAATACCCCAAAACAGCTGTCTGTGGATGGATACCATGTTTTGGCATAGGTGGTTTTCCTTTATTGGATGCCGCCCTTCCCGTGGTTGTTCCTTCCCGGTGAAAGACCTGGCTATTCATTGCTTGCGTTGAGAAACACGTGATGGTGTCTCCGCGGCTTTTCTACATGCATATGAATTCGTAATGACCTAGAGAATCACAATGGCAGGTTAGTTTTAGCATTTAGTGAACCTAGCAAAAAAGCCAAAGAAAAAACAAGTGTGGGATTGCACTTTTTTTGCAATTTCACCGCACTTGGAATTTTTTTCCCGTTTTCTAGTAAAAGACATGGTAAAACCAATGGTGTCTTTCAAAAGTACAACTCGTCACACATAAAATAAGCCCTCACATGACCATATTGACGGAATGATAAAAAAGTTATGGCTCTTGGAAGGAGGGAAGTGAGAAAAGAAAACGCAAAAACGAAAAAGGGCCGCGACTTGAAGGGGTTAAATAGTAAAAAAGTATAAAATATATATATATATATATATATATATATATATATGTATATATATATATATATATATATATATATATATATATATATGTGCCCCAGTGGACAACCAAGGTATGAAGTATACCTATATAACACGTAAGTGTATTCGAGACATATAGGAACAACAAAGTATATATGTGCCAAGTATACATAGTATGGCATCTCAAGTTCCTTACAGCAAAATGATAAAGGTGTACATAAGGCACATGGCTCAATGAGAAAGAACCACATATGTGCAACATATAGCAGAAAAGTGTCTATAGTGCATAATAACAGGCATAAGCAAAGGCACGGATGTATTACCTATAGGTGCAGCGCAGTATGAGTCCCCGACGCACGTTTCGCGTGATGCTTCATCCTGGGGGGTAGTGTCGTGAACCAGTGGGCATGTGGTTACTTTATATAGCATGTGTAATCAGTGGTGGCAACGGTTTCTAATGGCGCTCGCTTTGACAAGCCAGGTGGGACGTCACTGCCGGCAGCGTCACGTGAGGCCTGTCCACTCCCCCGTCCGACGCGTCAAGACAGGGGGCGGAGTCAGCCACACAGAAGATGCGTCTCCACAGCAACCCCAAGCCAGAAGTCTCTGCGAGCGCACACCGCAATAGGATAACTGCAGCTAAGACACTGCTGAATAACAATCTGCACGGGAGGAATTTCAAGCGCAGCTCAACTAAAAAGTGCATGAATAAAGGGGCTAAGTGTTATACTACTAAGAAAATATATGTGAAATTAAATGCCTACAAACAAATATAAATTGTATAGTGTCATACAAAATGTCTTATATAAATAAATATAAAGTGCCATTAAGCTGACAATAAATGCATATAATAAAGAGCAATCTGCTCTAAAAAATAAATAAAAATACATATATAATTATTATACATTAAAGTATTGTATACATATATATATATATATATATATATATATAGACACACACATAATATAGACACATACACGTCTATATATACACACACATATGGACAACACAAAAAGTGCACATACACATAAATCTTTAGTGAATACATATACAAATAAATATGTGGTGGAGTCCATTTGTGAGTTGATATACAGCAAACATATGCTGGAAATACAGATTAGAAGATGCAGAAATTATTCATTGGAGGCAGGTCCCAGATGAGCAGTATGAACCATACATAGGTAGAAACACCAATCACTGAAATTGACCAGATCACACGTATGATGACAAAGATCAGGAGCTAAAAAGCTAAAAAAAGAGGATAATTAAAAACATGAAAAATACTAATAAAAAAACACTAAAAGTAATATATACATTAAAGAAAGGGGGCAAAGCTGAGGACCTCATTTAAACCAAAAGGTTGGACCGAATTAATTTTAGAGATGCAACGAGCTTCCAACTGTGCTAGACTCTTCTTCCAGTTACCTCCTCTTTGGTCAACAAATAGCTTATCAATACCGATAACCTTGAGGAGTTTTGCATTTTAGGGTACCGTCACACAGTGGCACTTTTGTCGCTACAACTGCACGATTCGTGACGTTCTAGCGATATAGTTACAATCTCGCAGTGTCTGACACGCAGCAGCGATCAGGGACCCTGCTGAGAATCGTACGTCGTAGCAGATCGTTTGAATCTTTCTTTCGTCGCTGGATCTCCCGCTGTCATCGCTGGATCGTTGTGTGTGACAGCGATCCAGCGATGCGTTCGCTGGTAACCAGGGTAAACATTGGGTTACTAAGCGCAGGGCCGCGCTTAGTAACCCGATGTTTACCGTGGTTACCAGCGTAAAAGTAAAAAAAAACAAACAGTACATACTCACCATCTGATGTCCATCAGGTCCCTTGCCGTCTGCTTCCCGCTCTGACTGCCGGCCGGAAAGTGAGAACAGATCACAGCGGTGACGTCACCGCTGCACTCTGCTCTCACTGTACGGCGGCACTCAGTCAGAGCGGGAAGCAGACGGCAAGGGACCTGACGGACATCAGATGGTGAGTATGTACGTTTTTTTTTTTTTACTTTTACGCTGGTAACCACGGTAAACATCGGGTTACTAAGCGCGGCCCTGCGCTTAGTAACCCGATGTTTACCCTGGTTACCAGCGAACCTCGGCATCGTTGGTCGCTGGAGAGCGGTCTGTGTGACAGCTCCCCAGCGACCACACAACGACTTACCAACAATCACGGCCAGGTCGTATCGCAGGTCGTGATCGTTGGTAAATCGTATAGTGAGACGGTACCCTTACAGTTGTGATGAGATTTAAAGTGTCTAGGTATTGGCTTTAACAGGGATAATTCCTCAACTTCCTCAGCATTAACAATATCCCTGTAATGCTCTCACTCTAATTTTCAATGCTCTAGATGTAAGTCTTACTTAAATCCTAGGGCATGGACACATAGCGTAGTATACCACACCTGATGTATTGCATGTAATATGCTGTGTGATAGTAAAAATAGTAAAAATCTCCTTACCATCGCCTCACTATCAGTGTTAGAGGCAAGGAAAGAATATGCCTCCTCCAATGAATAGTTCTGTTGGAACCAACGTGATGGGTGCGACATTTTTTTGTGAATATGGTGCTTTGTGTATACATTATTTATAACTGTATGTGTGGGGGTATAGTGATTGGTGCAAACTATTATCTGAAAATAAAAAGCTAAAAGAAAAAAAGCAAATAGGGAGAACAAAATTCCTGTGAAAAGAAAAGTCTAAAACAGCAGGCCCTAGCTCTGATAAGTGAACTGCCTCACTTATCAAAATTCGGCGGCTGCTGGATGTGTGCACGGGGGTGGTGCAAGGGGTGGTGAAAAAGAAAAATGGAAAACAGCCAGCACGAGCTCTGATATGTGAACTGCGTCACTTATCAAAGTTTGGCGGCTGCGGGATGTGCGCAAGGGGGGTGAAAAAGAAAAATTTAAAACAACTGGCATGAGCTCTGAGCGCATGGAGTTGACACAAAGGGGGCTGAGAAAAAAAACCGGGCACAATGGTTTTTCGGTGAACTGCGTCACCAACCCTCGGCGGCTGCTAAATGTGCCCACAGAGTCGGTGCAAAAGGGGGGTGCAGGGGGGTTAATGAAGAGAGATCGGGCAGAGATGAGGGATCAACACTTACGGTTGTAGTCAGGTGGCGCAAAGGATAGTGAAAAAAGGAAAACAGCAGGCACAAGCTCTGATAAGTGAACTGTTTCACTTATCAAAATTCGGCGGCTGCGGAATGTGCGTATGGCGTTGGCGCAAAGGGGGGCTGAGAAAAAAGCGAGCACAAGTCTTGATTGGTGAACTGCATTACCAATCAACGCTTGGCGGCTGCTAAATGTGTGCACGGAGGCGGTTCAAAAGGGGGTGTAAGGGGTTTAAAAAGGGGGAAGAGGGATGGGGTGGATGAAAAGAGATTGGGCAGGGATCAATACTTACAGTTGTAGTCAGGTGGCGCAAAGGGGTGTGAAGAAAAAGGAAAACGACAGGCACGAGCTCTGATAAGTGAACTGCGTCAATAATCAAAGTTCAGCAGCTGTCGGATGTGCGTACAGAGTTGGCGCAAAGGGGGCTGAGAAAAAAAGCGAGCACGAATGTTCGGTGAACTGCATCACCAATCAACGCTCGGCGGCTGCTAAATGTGCGCACGGAGGTGGCGCAAAGGGGCGTGGAGGGGGGTAAAAAGGGGGGGATGGGGGGATTTGGGTGGATGAAGAGAGATTGGGCAGGGATCGGGGATCAACACTTATGATTGTAGTCTCTCTTCTTCTGTCTTTCTTATTTCTTCAGCAGGAATTGCGGTGTCACAGGCCACTGTGGCACCACAAGTCCCAGCACAGAAGGAGATCTAGCTCTGTGACCGCTCTGCAGGAATGCTCAGCTAGTGTGAGGATTCCTGCAGAGCAGTCAGAAAGGTCACACACAGGTGACAGACAGGTCACAGAGTGGTCATACCGCTGCTGTGACCTGACATTGGTGGGATCAATGATCACATCGAACTCACCAAACATAGGTGGCCCTGGTGATGCCGGTGTTGCTAGGCACCAGCCAAGGATCGGAGCTCACAGCTCCGATCCTAGGCAGGTCACCGGCAGGTCACCAGCAGGCGGCGCCCGGCGCCAAGAAGACTTGAGTGATGGCTGTGTGGCGTCTGCAGCAGGGGGGGAAAGGCCTGCCTCCAGGACTGAAGAAAGGTATTTAGGACAAATTACAAAGCTGATTATTTCTGCAGTTATAGCACCAATAACAAAAAGAGCCACCTTGTCAGAATGCAGCATTACTGCTGCACAAGGTGGCTCTTTTAGTTTCAAACGCCTGGGGGGGGGGGGGTGACAGGTTCCCTTTAATTGTGGTCTTGTGGACAGCTACTTCTTGTCAATTTACAGATCGTGAAAGTCTATTGCTACATTGGCATTCTTTTCAAAGTTTTACTGTTTTTGAAGACAGGTTCAATGAGCTAGAGATATTAAACATTTCTTGGTTCTCAAATAATCTTCTCTTATTAAGTATTATCTTTGAGATATAATCCCACTAAATGCATACTTAAAATAACTTCAGAATGAAAAAAAAAATTAAGAATTGCCAGATAGTTGTCAACATAAATGCTTCAATATTATTTTTTTTATGCATTGTTTTTTACATCAGTGTTATTTAAAAAAAAAAAAATGTCCTCCATAGTTGATTTGCTCCATCCATGAATCTGCTGGTACAATAGATTTGTGGTCTTGGCTGTTTCTTTTTGGTAAAATAAAAAGCACAGCCAAAGCAATAAAAGAAACTTTAAAAATTACCAAAATAATTTAATTATAGACGTAGCAAAAAGGCAGGTGGGTTACTGCATAGTATTAGAATTGCACATAGATGACGCTTGCAATAAGGCGCAAGTCTCACACATTTATAGCACAGTGCCCAGGTAACAGCCTACTACATGCCCCTACTACTCAATTTGGCGGGCTGCCCAGCACTCTGCCAGTGCATCCCAGGAGGCGCAAGCCATTAATTTAAAAGGTCACCATTGATGGGCTTGGCTGCACCCTGTAAAGATCAAATATGCAAAATAATATATATAATAATTTTGCCAAAATATGCATGCTCTGCCCATGTCAAGTGTCCTCAATGTCTTGCAAGTCCTTACAGTAAGTTAATTGTATTGCTTTGTGTTATGCTAGAGTAGCAACTCACTCGGGATAATAGGTAAAGCTAAAAAACTGCAACTGAGCCTGCCCGTTTCTGTACAAACTAAGATCTTAGCGCTTCAGTCCCTAATAATTTCTGCTTGAGCCAAGATAGCCCTAAACTCAGACCTATGCTGCCTTGAAGATCGTCGAGCGCTTCACATTCCTCCTGAAGAACCGGAGGGTAAAGCAGAGTGTGAATTAACCAACGAAAGGGAAAGTGTGCTGAAAAAGGAAAGATCCCACAGTGAATAAAATAAACCACAACATACAAAATAAAGTATAAAATGCGTACTGATAGATAATATGCAACCTACTTCCTAAATATAAACAGAATATAGGTGCAGAGTATAGAACAGATATAGCAGAGAGATAAACACTAGCTCGATTTTCACTGACTTAAACTACAGCAGCATGCCTGAGCATCTAAAGAGACTATCACCAGCAGAAAATGCCAGCAGGGGGAAAAAATATAAAGCCGGACACGACAGGTGATAGGGTAGACAAATGAAAACACCTGTGTGACGCTAAACAGACTGCAGTCAGAAAACACCAGTGGAAAAGGTGTCTGCTGTGGCTCAGCAGGCAGAGAAGCCGGCCACGAACATAGGCTAAAATGTTTGAACCCAGGAGCATGACACTTTTGCTGTGCTTTTTGTTTTACTATAGTGTAGAGACTCACAAGACAGTCACAACTGACGTGGGTTGCGAGCGCTGCTGCATCTCTTCCCTCTCCTCCCAGGTCACAGCCTATCTCCTGTCAGTGATTTGGAGCGTCGGCTAGTGCCGTGTGATGGTCGGTACCAGGCCGGTTTCTAAAAGGGATGTGTCACGGCAGCAATGACCCCGTCCGTGGCCCTGGGCATCCAATAAAATATGAAAAAGGGGAATAAAGTTTATGGGATAAATGTTTGTGACACCACATGTGGTACTCGGCAAATAGGAGATGTTAGCCGATGCTGCTTGAAGGGACCTCTGGGGCTGATGGTGACGAAGCAGAGTTGGTACAACTCTCCACAGGTAGAGCTTAGTCCCCAGGGCTACCGGTACAGTTGGTAAGAAGGATGATTCACGGTGGGGTGCAGGAAATAATTGAAGGACACAGGGATAGCAGTTTCCTTTACCTTTTACTGATGAAATGCAGGTACAGTAAAGGGTACAAGTAGCAGGTGGTGATGGGGTCCGGGCAGCCTGGAAACATCTTGGGATCCACCTAACTAGGTGGGTACAGAGGCCTTCCTTCTGCGCATTGTACTCTGACTCTTGCTGCCTGAAGCTCTGCACAAGTCCTCTCAGTGTCTGTACTTCCAATCCATATGGCTGACAGCCTGAGCCTGTCTTGGGCACTGCCTTCTCACTGGCAGCCCCAGGCTCCTGACCTGCTGTGTTGTCTCTGGATGTCAGTTGGAGCCAGAAGACTTGGAATCTCCTGCCCTCCGGATTCGATGGCTGAGTATGAAATCCTCTCAGCACCACGGATTCCGGTGTCCGGTCTCTTAGCGCTTTATCTTGGGGTGAGCCCAATCACCACTCCAGACCCCAGGCTCCTCTCTTGCTTCCTTTCCCTTCAGTGTCTCACACTCAACTCACTAACCCCGCCTCCAGACTAGAACTTATAGGAAAGCTACCCTGAAACCGGGTTTAGAGCTCCTTCTGGACTGGAGTTAGAAAGATGTTGTTTGTTTGTATTACCTGATTAGGGAATCCCTCCTTGCGCCCAGGCATGACATCACCCCCCATGTGAGGAAGGCAATGCCATTGTAGCATCCGGACTCCTGGGTGCCACATTCCCCCCTATTACAATTCAGTACTCCCCGACTGAGGAAACAAAAAGAAAACATTATAACAGTTGAGCAATTATTAAAGTTTACAGGGTTTTCATAAAATGGAAAAATTACAAAAACAAAAATCTTCGCCAATTAAGTTCCTGGGGCAACACTGGTCCATTTGTGTTCCCTCCAGACTTTTGAGTTGCCTAGGTGGGAACTGCCCCAACCCACCTTTGCTTCATTGCCGGGTGTGGCTGCGGAACACTCTGTTGTTGTACCTAATCTTCGGCTCCGCCAGCGGTTTATTTCCTAGGCCATAACTATGTACAAACAAAGGTCCTGACCACACATAGTCCTGTGGTCCAATTGTCCTTTTACAGGTTATTATGCATTTTTAAAAGTTCATATAGTAGTCTCTGAAAGTACTCATGCTTCAACTGTTGCAATATATACAATTTAACTTATTTATATTAGTATTACAGTGATATTTTTTTAATCCCTATACCGGGCTGGGATCTGACCTCCAGTACTATGGGTAGATCTGCGCAGTACAGGTATTGATAGTGTCCTGATCGGATTCACTATTCTTGCTATCACTGGTGTAGTGTGCTCACTATTTGCTACACTACGGGTGATTCTACGTAGCACAGGTATACTTGATCTCCTACGACTGCTCCTACTCACTGTGGGCATGACAGATTTACCGTTGGCAGGGTATGGATTCTCTTGCTCCGTTGCTGGTGTGGCATCTGCTGCTTGAGCCCGCTGGTCTTCAGGCTGATCCTGAATCACATCCCTTTCTGGCACTACCAACTGGGGAAAGGTTAAAACGGTCACTACGGTGGCTTGGTTTACTTGTGTCCATGACTGGGGAAAGTCTCCAAGAACGGTATGGATTTTCTTTTCCTTCTCTTCTGTAGGTTGATGGGGTATCTTGGTCTTTCTCTCTGTCTCTCAGTTGGTCAGGGCATGCCTTCAGATGATCTCTTGATACTGCTGCTTAGGTTTCACCTCCATCTTGACTGATGAGGCAAACCTTGGTGTTATTAAAGCTTGAGGGCATGACAGTGTATGGTTCTGCCTCAGCACTGATCATCTAGTTTGTGCATTCTTCTTTTTCTTTTTTAGAACTTCTCCACCTGACAAGGGAACTGCAGGGGCGTGCTGATTATAGTTTCTCTCCTGCCTCTGTCTTGCTTGGGACAAACTTCTTTTCACACATTCCTGTACTTTGCGGTATTGCTGCTACCGCTCTGTATCCCAGTCTGCATCTGGTGATCTCATCTCAGGTGATAAGACTCCCAATATCAAGTCAATGGGTAACTTGCCAGGTCTCGCTCTCATTAGGTAGGCTGGAGTGCAGTTGGTGGAGTTCACCAGGATATGGTTGTATAAGTCTACCAAATCCGGCAACTTCTCTGGCCACAGGCTTCTCTCTTCCAGGGGCAAGGTTTTCAATAGGTCAATTACCACCTGTTTCATTTTATCGCACATGCCATTTGTCTGCGGATGGTACGGCGTTGTTCTGATTTTCTTGCAGCCGTACAGGTTACAGAACTCCTGGAACACTTCTGCCTCAAAGGCTGGTTCTTGGTCGGTGACCACCTTTTCAGGGTAACCTTGTGGTCGACAAAAGTGTTGTTAAAATGCCCTGGCTGCCGTTCTTGCTGTTTGGTCCTTGACAGGCACGACTAACAGGAATCTTGAGTAATGGTCCACTATGGTCAGGGCGTAGACATAGCCTGATTGACTTAGAGTTAGCATCACGCGGAGTAAGGCCCTCTGGCTGTTACGGTCTTTCCTGGTCAGGTTGCCAGGGCCACATTCTTGGCACCACGTCTCAATGGCTTTCCTCATGCCAATCCAGTAGAATTTTTCACGAAGTAGAACCTCCAACTTCTTCCATCCGAAGTGTCCTGCTCCATCGTGGTACGCTTCCAAGACCATTGGCGCATCCCACTCCGGTACTACAACCTGCCAGATCAGTTTGTGAGTGCGTGGGTCAATGTTCCTCTGACACAGCTTACCCTCATAGATGAACAGCTTGCCCTTCTCTTTCCACAACTGTTGGGTCTCTTGTGGAGCATCTGGACCTGGGTGTGAATCAGCTTGTGTCATCAATTTCTTTACCAGGCGGACTGCCGGGTCACTATCCTGCATTTCTGCCCATCCATGGTGGGGCAATGGGTTCAGCTTGGCTTCTCACCTGTCATTGCGCTTGTTCCTCACACAATGGGAGTACTGGGCTGCCTCGGGGCGGTGGAAGGCTGGTAACTCGATCTCTTCAAGTGCTTCCGGATCTTCTCCCTCTTCTGGTAAAATGGGCATCCTCGACAGCGCATCAGCATTAGCGTTCTTATGCCCTGCTCGGTACTTGATAGTAAACTCCATCCATCACTGTTCCAATGCACCTAGCTTTGCCGTTTCCAGGTGAGTCAGCGGATTGATGTCCGTGAAAACGGTGAACTTTGCTGAAGTGCTTGAAGCGCCCCATTACAGCCCAGACTACGGCGAGAAACTCCAACTTAAAGGAACTATAGTTGTCGGGGTTCCTCTCAGTGGGACGAAGCTTCCTGCTGGCGTAGGCAATCAATCTCTCTCTGCCTTTCTGCACCTGGGACAGTACTGCTCCCAATCCCACGTTGCTGGCATCTGTGTAGAGTACAAACAGTTGGTCATAGTCAGGATAGGCCAGGACTTCTTCACCTGTGAGAGCCAACTTCAAAAGGGTGAAAGATTCTTCCAACCTGTCATTCCACTCGAACGGAGGATTCTTGCTCTTGGCCTTCTGAGATTGGCCCACTAACAAGTCTTGCAGGGGTGGATCTAGCTTGGTGCAGTCCTTGATGAATCTTCGATACTAGCCTACCAACCCGATGAACTGCCGTATTTCAAGAATGTTGCTGGGTTTTGGCCAGTCCCTGATCATGGTGACTTTGTCAGGATCCGGTGCCACACCTTCGGCGCTTACCACCTGACCTAGGTACTGCACCTTGGGCTTCAGCAGGTGGCATTTGGATGGCTTCACCTTCAGGCCAAAGTTGGACAGGGCTTCAAACATCTTAGCCAGGTGCCTCAAATGGTCTTCATAGGTTTTGGAGAAGGTGATGACGTCATCCAGGTACAGCAGAACAGTCTCAAAGTTCTTGTGCCCGAGGCCACACTCCATCATCCTCTGAAACATGCCTGGTGCGTTGCACATCCCGAATGGCATGTAGTTGAACTTGGAGAGGCCCATTGGTGTCTAGAAGGCGGTCTTCTCTTTATCCGCCTCTTTCACGGGAACCTGCCAATACCCACTAGTGAGATTTAAGGTGCAGAAATAGTTAGCGGATCTCAGTGCAGCTAGTGACGCCTCAATTCTAGGTAATGGGTAGGTGTCTTTGTGTGTAATGCTGTTATTTTGCTTGTAGTCAACACACATCCTCAATGTACCATCTTTCTAACGAGGACTAACGGAGCTGCCCAGGGGCTACACTGTCTCTGATCACCCCAACCTTCTTTGTCTACCTTAACATACCAATGGCACATTGATAGTGAGCTGGAGGTACAGGCCGGTACCTCTATTTAGTGGGCGGAAGATTTCCGGTGGGTATATGGTGGTTGGACCCCTTTTACCTGCCCAAAGTCTAGTGGGTGTTTGCTTAATACCCGCTCATATTCTTGTACCACCCGGTAAGCCCCATTCTTTTGGTGCAAAGGAGTGGAGTCAGAGCCTACGTATAGATATTGACACGACTCCTCCAGCTGTCCTGCAGAGCCATTGTCCTCTGCCTGGTCGGACGGGACCAAGGGTTCTGTTGCCTGTATTACATTGTTACTGACAGTGAAGAGTTTAGCAAGGGTGGTATATCTGGGTAAATGGACCTCTTTTTCCCCACAATTCAGGATGCGTATTGGTACCCTCCCCTTGCGGACATCAACTACCCCTCTGGCTATCAGGATGGTGGGCCTACAATCAGAATACATGGGTTCTACCAGGGCCTGGTAGTCTTGACCCCGAGACCTATTGGTGCTCGACACCAGATCAACATATCACTTCTGGGGGGTATTGCAATGGGGATTGGATCACTCACTCTGACACTGCCAACTTCTCCACCAGATGGTTCTACCTGTTGTCTGTGCATCAGGGCTTTGATTTCTTTTTGTAGGACATGCTGCTCACTGGAACCAAAAGTTTCTGCTACATGTTGTAACAAAACAATAACCTCGCCAAGTCAGTTTTCTATTACATTAGTAGGGTCATCATTGGGTTTCATTCTTATCGATCAATATCTACAGATATCAGACCTTGGGCCTTCAACTCTACCCGCCCCACCTTAATAGTCACCTCCTTGTACCCCACTTGTGGCAAAGGCTGACCATTGCTGGCAACTATTGTCAAATCACTATCTGGGCCACGGGTAATATTAGTCAGCCCAGTACCGTTTGTAAGTAATATATGGCATAGTCATCACCTGAGAGCCGGTGTCTAGTAAAGTGTTCATTGGGATGCCATCAATCACAATTGGGAGGACCGGTCGCCCTCCGAAGTACTTGGCTTGCCAGCTTTGTGGGCCTGGTCATCTTACTGCTGGGAGTTAGCCCTCTGCCCCAGGGGTTGCTCATTTAAATTGCAGAATCTTGCGATATGTCCCACCTTGCTGCAGCGGCGACAAATGGGTCATCCATTCTGGTCGTAGCAGTCATTGTCTCTCCCTCTGGTCGGTGGGATCCTCTTCTGCCATCGCCACGAGACATCATCTGGACTGGAAGCCAGCTGGATCTTCTCCCTTGGGGACTCTTGCAGGGACTATATGGTTTTGGCTAGTGCAGCCACACTTTTGGTCAGCTCCTGGACCTGGAGACGCAGTTCTGCAGAGGGGTCATTGTCCAGGGTCTGCACGTCGGCTTCCATGAGGGTCTGTGGAAAGGATGCCGCTTCCAGATGGTATGTAATTTCTGGGCACCTAGGGGGTGCTTTGCAGCTGGAATTTGGTTCATGCAGCACCCGGATGGCCCTATCTTTAAACTGTGCAAAGTCCAGGTCAGGGTTCTGTAGGGCCAAGATGTGCAGTTGTGTCCTGTGTGTGCTGGACAGGAGTCCCTCAATAAACTGCTCCTTCAATAATCTGTCCCCATCTTGCACGCTGTCAGGGTCAACCTGCTTAATGGCCCGCAGTGCCTCCTGGAGATTAAGGGCATAGTCCCGTATACTGTCCTGCACCCTTTGCTTGCACCCAAAGAATCTCATCTTTATCTTTGCTGCAGTGCGGGTGTCAAAGGTGTCCTTTAACTTGGCCTAGATTTGTTTAACAGTCCTTTTATCAGCATCCAGCCAGGCCTTAACTTCCCTCTGAGCTGCACCAATTAACTGGCCAGTGAGGATGCTGACTTTCTGATGTTTAGTAATGGGGTACACTTCAAACAAACTGCAGAATCTCTCCTTAAATTCGCTCAGTGTGTGTGACTCCCCTGAGTACTGTGGTAACCAGGCGGCTCCCGGTACAGTACAGACCAAAAGTTTGGACACACCTTTTCATTTAAAGATTTTTCTGTATTTTTTCATGACTATGAAAATTGTAAATTCACACTGAAGGCATCAAAACTATGAATTAACACATGTGGAATTATATACTTAACAAAAAAGTGTGAAACAACTTAAAATATGTCTTATATTCTAGGCTCTTCAAAGTAGCCACCTTTTGCTTTGATGACTGCTTTGCATACTCTAGGCATTCTCTTGATGAGCTTCAAGAGGAAGTCACCGGAAATGGTCTTCCAACAATCTTGAAGGCGTTCCCAGAGATGCTTAGCACTTATTGGCCCTTTTGCCTTCACTCTGCGGTCCTGCCCACCCCAAACCATCTCGATTGGGTTCAGGTCTGGTGACTGTGGAGGCCAGGTCATGTGGCGTAGCACCCCATCACTCTTCTTCTTGGTCAAATAGCCCTTACACAGCCTGGAGGTGTGTTTGGGGTCATTGTCCTGTTGAAAAATAAATGATGGTCCAACTAAACGCAAACCGGATGGATAGCATGCTGCTGCAAGATGCTGTGGTAGCTAAGCTGGTTCAGTATGTCTTCAATTTTTAATAAATCCCCAACCGTGTCACCAGCAAAACACCCCCACACCATTACACCTCCTCCTCCATACTTCACGGTGGGAACCAGGCATGTAGAGTCCATCCGTTCACCTTTTCTGCATCGCACAAAGACACGGTGGTTGGAACCAAAGATCTCAAATTTGGACTCATCAGACCGAAGCACAGATTTCCACTGGTCTAATGTCCATTCCTTGTGTTCTTTAACCCAAACAAGTCTCTTCTGCTTGTTGCCTGTCCTTAGCAGTGGTTTCCTAGCAGCTATTTTACCATGAAGGCCTGCTGCACAAAATCTCCTCTTAACAGTTGTTGTAGAGATGTGTCTGCTGCTATAACTCTGTGTGGCATTGACCTAGTCTCTAATCTGAGCTGCTGTTAACCTGCGATTTCTGAGGCTAGTGACTTGGATAAACTTATCCTCAGAAGCAGAGGTGACCCTTGGTCTTCCTTTCCTGGGGTGGTCCTCATGTGAGCCAGTTTCTTTGTAGCGCTTGATGGTTTTTGGAACTGCACTTGGGGACACTTTCAAAGTTTTCCCAATTATTCGGACTGATTGACCTTCATTTCTTAACCCCTTCCCGACATTTGACGTACTATCCCGTCGAGGTGGGGTGGGCCCGTATGACCGCCGACGGGATAGTACGTCATCATCGATCAGCGGCGCTCACGGGGGGAGCGCGGCCGATCGCGGCCGGGTGTCAGCTGCATATCGCAGCTGACATCCGGCACTATGTGCCAGGAGCGGTCACGGACCGCCCCCGGCACATTAACCCCCGGCACACCGCGATCAAACATGATCGCAGTGTACCGGCGGTATAGGGAAGCATCGCGCAGGGAGGGGGCTCCCTGCGGGCTTCCCTGAGACCCCCGGAGCAACGCGATGTGATCGCGTTGCTCTGAGGGTCTCCTACCTCCCTCCTCGCCGCAGGTCCCGGATCCAATATGGCCGCGGCATCCGGGTCCTGCAGGGAGGGAGGTGGCTTACCGAGTGTCTGCTCAGAGCAGACACTTCGTAAGCCTGCAGCCCTGCACAGCAGATCGTCGATCTGGCAGAGTGCTGTGCACACTGCCAGATCAATGATCTGTGATGTCCCCCCCTGGGACAAAGTAAAAAAGTAAAAAAAAAAATTTTCCACATGTGTAAAAAAAAAAAAAAAAAAAATTCCTAAATAAATAATGATAAAAAAATATATATTATTCCCATAAATACATTTCTTTATCTAAATAAAAAAAACAAAACAATAAAAGTACACATATTTAGTATCGCCGCGTCCGTAACGACCCAACCTATAAAACTGCCACACTAGTTAACCCCTTCAGTAAACACCGTAAGGAAAAAAAAAAAAAAAACGAGGCAAAAAACAACGCTTTATTACCATACCGCCGAACAAAAAGTGCAATAACACGCGATCAAAAAGACTGATATAAATAACCATGGCACCGCTGAAAACGTCATCTTGTCCCGCAAAAAACAAGCCGCCATACAGCATCATCAGCAAAAAAATAAAAAAGTTATAGTCCTGAGAATAAAGCGATACCAAAATAATTATTTTTTCTATATTTTAGTTTTTATCGTATAAAAGCGCCAAAACATAAAAAAATGATATAAATGAGATATCGCTGTAATCGTACTGACCCGACGAATAAAACTGCTTTATCAATTTTACCAAACGCGGAACGGTATAAACGCCTCTCCCAAAAGAAATTCATGAATAGCAGGTTTTTGGTCATTCTGCCTCACAAAAATCGGAATAAAAAGCGATCAAAAATGGTCACGTGTCCGAAAATGTTACCAATAAAAACGTCAACTCGTCCCGCAAAAAACAAGACCTCACATGACTCTGTGGAGCAAAATGTGGAAAAATTATAGGTCTCAAAATGTGGAGACGCAAAAACTTTTTTGCTATAAAAAGCGTCGCTGGTTTCACACTTGCGTTTTTGTCTGCAGCGTTTTTTGCACAAAAAAACGCATGCGTTTTTTCCCTATATTTAACATTGAAAACGCATGCGGTTTTTTTGTACGCGTTTGGTCGCGTTTTCAAACGCATGCGGTTTTTTTCTGCATGCGTTCATTTTCAGAAATACAACCTGCAGTATTTTCTTGCGTTTTTAAGCACATGCGTTTGTTTGCGTTAAAAACGCATGCATTTTTATCGAAAAAAAACAGAAAACACACTGAAAAGCCACCCACCACCATCAAGGTGATAAAGGGATCCAAACCCTAACCCTAACTCTACCCCTAACCTCACCCCTAACCGTTTAATGAACATTTTCTGACAGTCATAGTGCCACGTATTTCAGTGCCACGTATTTCAGTGCCACGTATTTCAGTGCCACGTATTTCAGTGCCACGTATTTCAGTGCCACGTATTTCAGTGCCACGTATTTCAGTGCCACGTATCACGTATTTCAGTGCCACGTGTTTCAGTGCCACGTATTTCAGTGCCACGTATCACGTATTTCAGTGCCACGTATTTCAGTGCCACGTATTTCAGTGCCACGTGTTTCAGTGCCACGTATTTAAGTGCCACGTATCACATATTTCAGTGCCACGTATTTAAGTGCCACATATTTCAGTGCCACGTATTTCAGTGCCACGTATTTCAGTGCCACGTATTTCAGTGCCACGTATTTCAGTGCCACGTATCACATATTTCAGTGCCACGTATTTCAGTGCCACGTATCACGTATTTCAGTGCCACGTGTTTCAGTGCCACGTATTTAAGTGCCACGTATCACGTATTTCAGTGCCACGTATTTCAGTGCCACGTATTTCAGTGCCACGTATTTCAGTGCCACGTATTTCAGTGCCACGTATTTCAGTCACGTTTAGGGTTAGGGTTAGGGGTAGGGTTAGGGTTAGGGTTGGAGGTAAAGTTAGGGTTAGGGTTTGGATTACATTTACGTTTGGATTAGGGTTGGGATTAGAATTATGGGTGTGTCAGGGCTAGGGGTGTGGTTAGGGTTACCGTTGGGATTAGGGTTAGGGGTGTGTTTGGGTTAGGGTTTCAGGTAGAATTGGGAAGTTTCCACTGTCCAGGCACATCAGGGGCTCTCCAAGCGCGACATGGCGTCCAATCTCAATTCCAGCCAATTCTGCGTTGAAAAAGTAAAACAGTGCTCCTTCCCTTCCGAGCTCTCCCGTGCGCCCAAAAAGGGGTTTACCCCAACATATGTGTTATCATCGTACTCGGGACAAATTGAACAACAACTTCTGGGGTCCAAGTTCTCTTGTTATCCTTAGGAAAATAAAAATTTGGGGGGCTAAAAATCATTTTTGTGGGAAAAAAAAGATGTTTTATTTTCACGGCTCTGCGTTATAAACTGTAGTGAAACACTTGGGGGTTCAAAGTTCTCACAACACATCTAGATAAGTTCCTTTGGAGGTCTAGTTTCCAATATGGGGTCACTTGTGGGGGGTTTGTACTGTTTGGGTACATCAGGGGCTCTGCAAATGCAACGTGACGCCTGCAGACCAATCCATTTAAGTCTGCATTCCAAATGGCGCTCCTTCCCTTCCGAGCTCTGTCATGCGCCCAAACAGTGGTTCCCCCCCCACATATGGGGTATCAGCGTACTCAGGACAAATTGGACAACAACTTTTGGGGTCTAATTTATCCTGTTACCCTTGTGAAAATACAAAACTGGGGGCTAAAAAATCATTTTTGTGAAAAAAAAAAAGAATTTTTATTTTCACGGCTTTGCGCTATAAACTTTAGTGAAACACTTGGGGGTTCAAAGTTCTCAAAACACATCTAGATAAGTTCCTTTGGAGGTCTAGTTTCCAATATGGGGTCACTTGTGGGGGGTTTGTACTGTTTGGGTACATCAGGGGCTCTGCAAATGCAACGTGACGGCTGCTGACCAATCCATTTAAGTCTGCATTCCAAATGGCGCTCCTTCCCTTCCGAGCTCTGTCATGCGCCCAAACAGTGGTTCCCCCCCACATATGGGGTATCAGCGTACTCAGGACAAATTGGAAAACAAATTTTGGGGTCCAATTTATTCTGTTACCCTTGTAAAAATACAAAGCTGGGTGCTAAAAAATCATTTTTGAGAAAAAAAATAAAAATTATTTTCACAGCTCTGCGTTATAATCTGTAGTGAAACACTTGGGGGTTCAAAGCTCTCAAAACACATCTAGATAAGTTCCTTAGGGGGTCTACTTTCCAAAATGGTGTCACTTTTAGGGAGTTTCAATGTTTAGGCACATCAGGGGCTCTCCAAACGCAACATGGCGTCCCATCTCAATTCCAGTCAATTTTGCATTGAAAAGTCAAATGGCGCTCCTTCCCTTCCAAGCTCTGCCATGCGCCCAAACAATGGTTTACACCCACATATGGGGTATCAGCGTACTCAGGACAAATTGGCCAACATTTTTTGGGGTCTAATTTCTTCTCTTACCCTTGGGAAAATAAAAAATTGGGGGCGAAAAGATCATTTTTGTGAAAAAATATGATTTTTTATTTTTACGGCTCTGCATTATAAACTTCTGTGAAGCACTTGGTGGGTCAAAGTGCTCACCACACATCTAGATAAGTTCCTTTGGGGGTCTACTTTCCAAAATGGTGTCACTTTTAGGGAGTTTCAATGTTTAGGCACATCAGGGGCTCTCCAAACGCAACATGGCGTCCCATCTCAATTCCAGTCAATTTTGCATTGAAAAGTCAAATGGCGCTCCTTCCCTTCCAAGCTCTGCCATGCGCCCAAACAATGGTTTACACCCACATATGGGGTATCAGCGTACTCAGGACAAATTGGCCAACATTTTTTGGGGTCCAATTTCTTCTCTTACCCTTGGGAAAATAAAAAATTGGGGGCGAAAAGATCATTTTTGTGAAAAAATATGATTTTTTATTTTTACGGCTCTGCATTATAAACTTCTGTGAAGCACTTGGTGGGTCAAAGTGCTCACCACACATCAAGATAAGTTCCTTAGGGGGTCTACTTTCCAAAATGGTGTCACTTGTAGGGGGTTTCAGTGTTTAGGCACATCAGGGGCTCTCCAAACGCAACATGGCGTCCCATCTCAATTCCAGTCAATTTTGCATTGAAAAGTCAAATGGCGCTCCTTCCCTTCCAAGCTCTGCCATGCGCCCAAACAATGGTTTACACCCACATATGGGGTATCATCGTACTCAGGACAAATTGCACAACATTTTTTGGGGTCCAATTTCTTCTCTTACCCTTGGGAAAATAAAAAATTGGGGGCGAAAAGATCATTTTTGTGAAAAAATATGATTTTTTATTTTTACGGCTCTGCATTATAAACTTCTGTGAAGCACTTGGTGGGTCAAAGTGCTCACCACACATCAAGATAAGTTCCTTAGGGGGTCTACTTTCCAAAATGGTGTCACTTGTAGGGGGTTTCAGTGTTTAGGCACATCAGGGGCTCTCCAAACGCAACATGGCGTCCCATCTCAATTCCAGTCAATTTTGCATTGAAAAGTCAAATGGCGCTCCTTTCCTTCCGAGCTCTGCCATACGCCCAAACAGTGGTTTACCCCCACATATGGGGTATCAGCGTACTCAGGACAAATTGTACAACAACTTTGGGGGTCCATTTTCTCCTGTTACCCTTGGTAAAATAAAACAAATTGGAGCTGAAATAAATTTTGTGTGAAAAAAAGTTAAATGTTCATTTTTATTTAAACATTCCAAAAATTCCTGTGAAACACCTGAAGGGTTAATAAACTTCTTGAATGTGGTTTTGAGCACCTTGAGGGGTGCAGTTTTTAGAATGGTGTCACACTTGAGTATTTTCTATCATATAGACCCCTCAAAATGACTTCAAATGAGATGTGGTCCCTAAAAAAAAATGGTGTTGTAAAAATGAGAAATTGCTGGTCAACTTTTAACCCTTATAACTCCGTCACAAAAAAAAATTTTGGTTCCAAAATTGTACTGATGTAAAGTAGACATGTGGGAAATGTTACTTATTAAGTATTTTGCGTGACATATGTCTGTGATTTAAGGGCATAAAAATTCAAAGTTGGAAAATTGCAAAATTTTCAAAATTTTCGCCAAATTTCCATTTTTTTCACAAATAAACGCAAGTTATATCGAATAAATTTTACCACTAACATGAAGTACAATATGTCACGAGAAAACAATGTCAGAATCGCCAAGATCCGTCAAAGCGTTCCAGAGTTATAGCCTCATAAAGGGACAGTGGTCAGAATTGTAAAAATTGGCCCGGTCATTAACGTGCAAACCACCCTTGGGGGTGAAGGGGTTAAAGTAATGATGTCCACCTGTTTTTCTTTACTTAGCTGCTTTTTTCTTGCCATAATACAAATTCTAACAGTCTATTCAGTAGGACTATCAGCTGTGTATCCACCAGACATCTGCACAACACAACTGATGGTCCCAACCCCATTTATAAGGCAAGAAATCCAACTTATTAAACCTGACAGGGCACACCTGTGAAGTGAAAACCATTCCTGGTGACTACCTCTTGAAGCTCATCAAGAGAATGCCAAGAGTTTGCAAAGCAGTCATCAAAGCAAAAGGTGGCTACTTTGAAGAACCTAGAATATAAGACTTATTTTCGGTTGTTTCACACGTTTTGTTAAGTATATAATTCCACATGTGTTAATTCATAGTTTTGATGCACGGTGTGAATTTACAATTTTAATAGTCATGAAAATACAGAAGAATCTTTAAATGAGAAGGTGTGTCCAAACTTTTGGTCTGTACTGTATGTATGGCATCGATAGCGGCATTATGCACGCTGTAGCTGTGGCTGGATCCGGTTGGGCTATAGGGGCCGCTGAATCTACACCCAGGTTACACATATTCCTTCCCCCCCTAGTTAACTTCAGGCAGGCCCGGCGTTTTGTTACCAGAGTCTGCGGCTGCTCCACCGGTGGTCTGTATTGTGTTCCTTCCTTTTCTCTAGTCCGAGACCTCCTGCTTTTTTAATTTGTGCACAGCAGAGCATGGAGCGCAGCTTCCTTTGCACTCTTTCCTTTAGCTCCACCAACAAAGACACACCTCCTCTGTTCCTTGCATGCCGCGTGGCGCAGCAGTGGCGGTTATCACACAGTTTACAAAGTCTATGGCACACAGCACCCAGCGATGCCGGGGTATGAATCCTGTTTGTGATGCCATGTTGGAAGCGCCCTCTAGGGCTGTGAAATATTCGGTACCAGGCCAGTTTCTAAAAGGGATGTGTCACGGCAGCAATGACCCGATCCATGGCCCTGGACATCCAATAATATATAAAAAGGGGAATAAAGTTTATGGGATAAATGTCCGTGATGCCACCTCTGGTACTCACCAAATAGGAGATGTTAGCCGACGCTGCTTGATGGGACCGCTGGGGCTGATGGTGATGCAGCAGAGTTGGGACAGCTCTCCACAGGTAGAGCTTAGTCCCCAGGGCTACCGGTACAGTTGGTAAGAGGGATGATTGACGGTGGGGTACAGGACTGAGAGTGCAGGAAATAATTGAAGGACACAGGGATAGCAGTTTTCTTTACCTTTTACTGATGAAATGCAGGTACAGTCCAGGGTACAGGTAGCAGGTGGTGATGGGGTCCGGGCAGCCTGGAAACATCTTGGGATCCACCTAACTAGGTGGGTTCGGAGGCCTTCCTTCTGCGCTTTGTACTCTGACAATTGCTGCCAGAAGCTCTGCACAAGTCCCTGGCTTCCCGGCGCCCCAGCTTCTTCCTGTACTGAGCGGTCACATGGTACCGCTCATTACAGTAATGAATATGTGGCTCCGCCTCCCATAGGGGTGGAGCCACATATTCATTACTGTAATGAGCGGAAACGATGACCGCTCAGTACAGGAAGAAGCAGCAGCGCCGGGGAAGCAGGGACTGCACCGCGCCAGGAGCAGGTGAGTATAATGGGGAGGGGGAGCGCAGCTCTGTGCGATATTCACCTGCCCCTCTTTCCGGGCGCCGCTCCGTCTTCAGCGTCTTCTGCAGTGATGCTCAGGTCAGAGGGCGCGGTGACATGGTTAGTGCGTGCCCTCTGCCTGAACGTCAGTGCAGAAGACGCTGAAGATGGAGCGGCGCCGGAACGAAGTCAGGTGAATATTGAAAGTGTTGGGGGCCTTAGCGACGGAGAGGTGAGTATATGATTTTTTTATTTTTATTGCAGCAACAGCAAATGGGGCAAGTGTCTGTATGGAGCATCTTATGGGGCCATAAAGTTTGTACAGCACTATATGGGGCAAGTGTCTTTATGGGGCCATAACGTTTGTGCAGCACTATATAGAGCAAGTGTCTGTATGGGGCCATAATCAATGTTTGTGCGGCACTGTATGGGGCAAGTGTCTGTATGGGGCCATAACGTTTGTGCAGCATTATATGGGGCAAGTGTCTGTATGGAGCATCTTATGGGGCCATAATCAACGTTTGTGCAGCACTATATGGGGCAAATGTCTGTATGGAGTATCTTATGGGGCCATAATGTTTGTGCAGCACTATATGGGGCAAATATCTTTATGGATCATCTTATGGGGCCATAATTAACGTTTGTGGAGCATTATATGGGGAAGTGTCTGTATGGAACATCTTATGGGGCCATAATCAAGGTTTGTGCAGCACTATATGGGGCAAATATCTTTATAGAGCATCTTATGGGGCCATAATCAACATTTGTGCAGCATTATATTGGGCAAATGTGTCTATGGAGCATCTTATGGGGCCATTATTAACCTTTATGCAGGATTGTATGGGGCATATTTTAATATGGAGCATCTTATGGGGCCCGTCATAAACTTTATGGAGCATTATATGGGGCTCCTGATTCAGTATGGATATTCAAAAACACTTACTCTACTGATGTCTCAATTAATTTTACTTTTATTGGTATCTATTTTTACTTTTGACATTTACCGGTAGCTGCTGCATTTCCCACCCTAGGCTTATACTCGAGTCATTAAGTTTTCCCAGTTTTTTGTGGCAAAATTAGGCGTCTCGGCTTATACTCGGGTCGGCTTATACTCGAGTATATATGGTAGGTTAAAATTAGATTAGATAAACAAAAATAGAAGAACATAACATCTCCAAAACCCCTCAGAAAACTAGGGAAGATATCTTAGTAGTTTTTGGATTTAAGGTAAAAAAAATGGTATGATGTGAATACAGTCAAACCTACACTGACCCTATTGGGTCCCTTAAATCTGTTACCCTGCCTGACTGCGGAGGTTGGCACCCTAAAATTCAATATGGCGCCCCCGCTCAACGTCGGCAGTCCCTTCAAATCTCTACTTTTCCCTAATTCTAGAGCTAAATAAATAATTCAAACATGCATCCAGTACACGGTATGTCTATGATAACACTATGCTGTGGGCAAAGCGGTATCTCGTAGTGTTAGTATTAGTAATATTTACTTGAGAATAAGACAAATGTCTGTTGAAAAAAAATTGGGGTTTCTATATTTTTCGAAATTCAATTCTCAGTAATGTTCCTTCATTTATTGCTAGAATGCAAATATAGGCACTATATAATAAAGTACACATGTGCTGGAAAAATGCAAATGCATAAAAAAAAATCAACTTTGCTACAATACCGGTATAAGCACTATATGATAAAATGCACAAGTGCTAGACACAAATATAAATATGTAGCAGGACAATGCAAATGCAAAGCTGAACCCCCATCAGAAAGTTCCTGGAGATAATCTCAGACTTATTATGGGTAAAGGAAATAAAAATATGAAAGAAATGTCATAGTAGATCCCATATCCGGTTGATTACTCCAAGATAGCATGTCCCCTATCCCATTCCCATATATAAAGTGCAAATGCATAGACAAAGATAAATCAAAATACTGTATAAGGTGCAAATGCATAGAAAGAAATCCACATGTCAGGAACTTCCTGAGTACAGTCTTGTTTTTTTCTCATAAACCAAAAAGAGCATTCTTTAAATGAGCATCATGATAAATCATTTATCTGGTAGATTATTCCCAGTTAGGTAGTCCCTTGTCCCTACGCGTTTCACCCCCTCCCGTTTTCGGGGCTTATCAGTGGACCCAGTATAGGAGTATGCCGTAATAGGAGATGCACTACTAACACTACGAGATACTGCCTTGCCCACAGCTTAGTGTTATCACAGACACACCGTGTATTGGATGCAGGTTTGAATTATTTATATAGCTCTAGAATTAGGGGCAAGTAGGGATTTGAAGGGACTGCCGACCTTGAGCGGGGGCACCATATTGAATTTTAGGGTGCCAACCTCTGCAGTCAGGCAATGTGACAGATTTAAGGGACCCAGTAGGGTCAGTGTAGGTTTCACTGTATTCACATCATACCATTTTTTTACCTTAAATCCAAAAACTGCTAAGATATCTCCCCTATTTTTCTGAGGGTTTTTGGAGACGTTATGTTCATATATTTTTGTTTATCTAATCTAATTTTAACCTAATAATTAAAAGTTAAATTTTAAGGGTTTTTTTGGTTTTTGGGTTGGTGTTTTCTATGAAATATATCTAATCAGAAAAATCTGCTCCTTTATCCTCTTTACTGATAATTCATTCTTAAAATTCTCTATTCACAGGAAAAATCTATCTTCATTGAATGTATATTTTTCCTTTACTCATATAAGAGATGAAAGGTGGTGCTTATAAAGCTCTGTGGAGACCTGTAACTAGCATTTCAGAAGAACTTGCAGCAGAATGTCTTTGCCTCTAGCTCTTCCCTCTTCCTCCAACCTAGATAGATTATTAAAAGCTCCACCTCTTCACTGAACACAAATTTTACAAATTATACCCATGGATTGCGATTCTGCTATATGAGACAGCTTTGCCTCTGCAACGTCTGAGGAGAGAATTAGCACTGAAGATTGCCAGGATTGGGACCTAAGAGTGCTCTCCATTAATCCCAGCTAATTCAGTGAGGTGCTTACAAGCTCAATATAAAGAACTTGTAAGCACTGTACATGTTTGGCTGCTTGGCAATCCTTGCCAATGAGCAGTAAACAAATAAAAATACAATTTTCATTGACAGGGGATGTGGGATTTAAATAAATATTAAATTGGAATGTTGCTTGATTTTGCAAACACTTTTCAATTATGCTATCTTTAAAGATAAAAATAATCCCTTACCGCTTATAAGCACCTTGTAATTTACATTTACTAGCAAAGCATGTCAGTGTTGCACCCACTGAAACCTTACATGGTATGTGCATTTAGTGTGAAAATTGTGCTGAAGGTTGTTCTTGCTTGGTACCATGACTCTCAAAGGATCTGAAATAACCCCTGTGTAAAAACCTCATCTTACAAGCAGAGCCACAATGGAAATTGCCTAATGTTCTCATTTATATCAATTCTTGTCAGCCTTTACAGCTGTAGTGGTGATTTACAACTGAATACATTTCATTGGTTTGCTGTCATTAAAAAATGTGCTGCCAAAAGGCAATGTAACCTCTGCTGAATTTTCTAACTTTCTTAGTGGAATTTAATACTTTCAATTATTAAGCATTTATAAAATCGCCTTTACATAACTTGTGTATTGTGAACATGTGTTTCACAAATTGTTTTATACTGTCAAAAAATAGCTGCACAGTCAATATACAGATGTTGTTTTAAATTACCTGATGATATTTGTCTTTATTTGGCCAGAATAGCAGAAAAAATGCCTTTAATTTTTGTTTGTAGCAAAGTTATGCTAGAGATTGTCTTTTTTATAAATTATTTGACACGTGTAATAAAAATTGTGTACGTATGTTCAGATCAAGGGTTCATGGATACTAAAGAGTTAGTGTATATCTCTGCAATTCCATGTTGAAAACTCTTAGGGTGTGTTCCGACAGCCGCTATACAATGTGGGGCTCCATGTGCTGCTCCACTAACCATGCACATAGTGGATGAGTACAGAAGCTGTCTGCAATTTATGTGCACTCGTGTGGGGCACTCTCCACACTGACAGCCCACAGGCCCAAAATACATTTGTCTGAATATGCACCCCAAGTCACCATATTCTGTCCTAGAAGCAATGCTCCAAAGAAAAACAGCGTCATGCAGTGAAACATGTCAAATATATTATTATGGCATTGTATCATTTAGTGGAAAACACCCTCTATTGACCTTTGTATAAAACAGGTACAGTAGACTCCCTAACCAGGCTATGCATTTGAGATTTAAGATTTCTTCACCTTTCATCCCTAATAATGCTGCTTTCAAAAGTTTGATTTCAGAGAGCAGTTAGGTTAAAGGGGATTTGCAATTAGGATCAACCCTCCTAAGCCATCTACAGTTGTGTGAAAAAGTGTTTGCCCCTTCCTGATTTCCTATTCTTTTCATGTTTTCACACTTAAATGTTTCACATCACCAAACAAATTTAAATGTTAGACAAAGAAAACACAAGGAAACACAAAATGCAGTTTTTAAATTAAGTTCTTTACTATTAAGGAAAAAAGAAATCCAAACCTTCAGGGCCCTATGTGAAAAAGTGATTGCGCCTAAACCAAATAACTGGTTGGGTCACCCTTAGCAGCAACAACTGCACTGAAGCGCTTACTGGCAATCAGTCTTTTACAACGCTCTGGAGAAATTTTGGCCCACTCTCTTTGCAGAAGTGTTGTAATTCAGCCATATTGGAGGGTTTCAACCTTTTTAGGGTCTTGCTACAGAATCTCAACTGGATTAAGGTCAAGACTTTAACTAGGCCACTAGAAAAAAATTTTGTTTTTCTTAAGCCATTCAATGGGGATTTGATATGTGCTGGGCCCCGAGCTGCATGACAATCTGCTTCAAAGGATTATATTTAATGAAAGGGAGTGTTACCAATGTGAGATATGCAATGACTGACAGTCTGCTTTTTCTGATCATGTCTCGCACTCGTAATTCCCCCTTTCATTTAAAATAATCTTTGGAGGCAGAATCTCATACAGATCAGTGTCCAACCCATAGCCTGGTACAGCTAATTTAAATATAAGAAAAACGTGAATTTGGCTGGAATAAAATACAATTGTGCTGAAAAGTTTACATACCCTGGCAGAATTTTTGCTTTCTTGGCCTTTTTTCAGAGAATATGAATGATAACAACAAAACTTTTTCTCCATTCATGGTTAGTGGTTGGGTGAAGCCATTTATTGTCAAACTACTGTGTTTTCTCTTTTTAACCCATTTCTGCCATCTGACGTACTATCCCATCGAGGTGACCTGGGACTTAATTCCCTGGGACGGGATAGTATGTCATGGGCGATAAGCCGCGCTCACATGGGGAGCGTGGCCGATCGCCGCCAGGTGTCAGCTGATTATTACAAAAATGATTATGGCATTCCTGTGGCATAGGGAAACATCACGCAGGGAGTGGGCTCCCTGCATGCTTCCCTGAGACCCTCGGAACAACGCGATGCGATTGCGTTGTTCTGAGCATCTCCTCCCTTCCGGGTCCTGCAGGGAGTTGGCTTGCCAGCGCTTGATAAGAGAAGGCGCCGGCAATCCTGCAGCACTGCCTGTCAGAACGCTGATCTGACACAGAGCTTTGCAAAGTGTCAGACCAGCGATCTGACACTAGTCATGGCCCCCCTGGGACAAAGTAAAAAAGTAAAAAAAAAATATTTACATGTCTAAAAAAAATAAAATAATAATAATTCCTAATTAAAAGAAAAAAATATATTGTTCCAATAAATACATTTCTTTTATCTAAATAATAAAAACAATAAAAGTACACATATTTAGTATCGCCGCGTCCGTAACGACCCGACCTATAAAACTGTCCCACTAGTTAACTCCTTCAGTGAACACCGTAAAAAAAAAAACAAGGCAAAAAACAGCGCTTTATTATACCACCGAACAAAAAGTGGAATAACATGGGATCAAAAAGACGGATATAAATAAACATGGTAACGCTGAAAACGTCATCTTGTCCCGCAAAAAAACGAGCCGCCATACAGCGTCATCAGCTAAAAAATAAAAAAGTTATAGTCCTCAGGATAAAGCGATGCAAAAATAATTATTTTTTATATAAAATAGTTTTTTATCGTATAAAAGCGCCAAAACATAAAAAAAATGATATAAAAGAGGTATCGCTGAAATCGTACTGACCTGAAGAATAAAACTGCTTTATCAATTTTACCAAACACGGAACAGTATGAACGCCCCCCCAAAAGAAATTCATGAATAGCTGGTTTTTGGTCATTCTGCCTCACAAAAATTGGAATAAAAAGCGATAAAAAAATGTCACGTACCCGAAAATGGTACCAATAAAAGCGTTAACTCGTTCCGCAAAAAGAAGTCCTCACATGACTCTGTGGACTAAAATGTGAAAAAATTATAGTTCTCAAAATGTGGAGACGCAAAAACTGTTTTTTGCAATAAAAAGCGTCTTTTAGTGTGTGACAGCTGCCAATCATATAAATCCGCTAAAAACCCCCGCTATAAATAGTAAATCAAACCCCCTTCATCACCCCCTTAGTTAGGGAAAAATAATAAAATAAAAAAAGTATTTATTTCCATTTTCCCATTAGGGTTAGTGTTAGGGTTACGGTTGGGGCTAAAGTTAGGGTTAGGGCTACAGTTAGGGTTGTGGCTAAAGTTAGTGTTAGGGTTGGGGCTAAAGTTAGGGTTAGAGTTTGGATTACATTTACGGTTGTAATACGGTTGGTATTAGGGTTGGGATTAGGGTTAGGGGTGTGGTTAGGGTTAGGATTGGGATTAGGGTTAGGGGTGTGGTTGGGATTATGGTTAGGGGCTTGTTCAGGTTAGGGGTGTGGTTAGGGTTGCGGTTAGGGTTGGGATTAGGGTTAAAGTGTGTTTAGGTTAGTGTTTCAGTTAGAATTGGGGGTTTTCCACTGTTTAGTCACATCAGGGGCTCTCCACACGCAACATGGCGTCCGATTTCAATTCCAGCCAATTCTGAGTTGAAAAAGTAAAACAGTGCTCCTTCCCTTCCGAGCTCTCCCGTGCACCCAAATGGGTTTACCCCAACATATGGGGTATCAGCGTACTCAGGACAAATTGGACAACAACTTTTGGGGTCCAATTTCTCTTGTTACCCTTGGGAAAATAAAAATTTGGGGGCTAAAAAAATCATTTTTGTGGGAAAAAGAATATTTTTTATTTTCACGGCTCTGCGTTATAGTGATGAGCGAACGTGCTTGCCACTACTCGTTACTTAGTATTGGAGTACTCGGTGAGCAGCGAGCATTTCTGGGATTGTTCGGTGGTAACTGTAGTCTCCACCCAGCAGTTTTGGCGGACTTTAGAGACTCAATCACGGTGCAGGGATTGTCTGCCAGGCCATGAAATGCCGCAGCCATCTTTGTTGTGGTCGTGCAGTGATTGGCTGTGTCGCACAGCATCATCCCGAGTATAAGAGACCTGGTGCTGCCATGCTCCCCGCATTCTGTTCCTGTTTCAGCGAGAATAGGGAGAGCAGCTGCCGAGATAGGGTCAGAATCATGGTTTTAGAGTTAGTGTAGGTCTGCAACTCTTACATCCACAACCCCTGAGAAACCAAAAGTCCTTTTTAGGGCTAATTCATGGGTCCTGATATTGCAGCGCTAGGTAGGCAGGGCAAAGCATATCTGTATCAGGGCAAGGCCTGCAGGCATTGTATGTGCGTCCATTGGTTCCACTGCATCCCTCCCAAAGCTCCATAACTGCCTGCTGCTGCAGCTTAGTTATTGTCTATATACCTATTTTTTTTCCCCACAAATCCCCCCCCAAAAAAAAAAAATATAGTCTGTTCTGTCAGACTGAGGCCTGTTGAAAAGTGATAGTTTGTCAGGCATACGTAACATAGTTGTGTGTGCTACCCTTGTGTCCCTTTTTTTGGTGTTTCAAATGCACCGAAAAAGGCCTCATATATCTCTGGGCTCTAAGTTTGGGCATTGGAGGCCGTTGTACTTACTTTGTGGCTGTGTGATACTCAAATTCTATATAGCACTATTCAGCCTAAAAAAAATTTGAAAGGACACAGATTTGCCAGTGTGGTATTTCTGTTACAGCCGTCATATATCTCTGCTCCAAGTTGTGCCATTGGAAGCTGGTGTACTTATTTTTTGGCTGTGTGATGCTCAAATTCTATACAGCGCTATTTTGCCCCCCCAAAAATTGAAAGGCCACAGATTTACCAGTGTGGTATTTCTGTTACAGCCGTCATATATCTCTGCTCCAAGTTTTGCCATTGGAGTCTGGTGTACTTACTTTGTGGCTGTGTGATACTCAAATTCTATACAGCGCTATTCAGCCTAAAAAAAATTTGAAATGCCACAGATTTGGCAGTGTGGTATTTCTGTTACAGCCGTCATATATCTCTGCTCCAAGTTTTGCCATTGGAGGCCGGTGTACTTATTTTTTGGCTGTGAGATACTCAAATCCTATACAGCGCTATTTCGCATAAATTAACTTTAAAAATAACAAAAAAAATTGAATACAGTCTGTTAGGTCAGGCTGAGGCCTGCCTGGTGTTTGGGTTTGAAAAATCTTTGATTTGCAGGCATACTGATCACATATTATTTCGCTACTAATAAAGACATTTGTGTTGAGCATTTGAAATAGTGCAGTAGCCCATTTAAAATTATTAAGGCAAGGGACAGGGAAGTGGACGTGATGCTGATGGTACATCCAGAGGACGAGGCCATGGGCAAGGTGAAAGTGGGCAACAACAAAGACCCACATCTCCCTCGACCTTCCTGTCCCAGTTTCTAGGGGACTGCAGCACACCACTATTGAAGCCAGAGCAGTGTGAAACAGTTGTTGGTTGGATAGCGGATAATGCTTCCAGTCACTTAACCACCACCACCTTGTCTTCCACACGGTCAAGTCTGAGTAGCCGTGAGTGTGGCCAGGATATTCCTCACCCTGATCCTCCTTCCTCCCACCATGCCGAGTGCCCTGAGACAACTGATCCCACACTTGGACACTCTGAAGAGCTGTTTAGTTTTCCATTTCAAGATCGCCTTTGTATGACCGGGGCTGGTCAAAGCATTGGACAGCTCTACAAGCGAGCTGTCCAACACTTTGACCAGCACCGGTCACACGAAGGTGATGGTGGGAAAGTGTCACAAGAGGTGGACGATGATGAGACACAATTGCCAGAAAGTCAGGAGGAGGAGCAGGGTGCGGATGTGGAAGAAGAGGTGGCGGATGACATAGTGACTGACCCAGCCTGACAGGAGGACATGCATAGCGAGGACAGCAGCACAAATGGGGAAGGAGGCATATCTACCCAACAGGCAGGATGAAGCAGTGTGGTGGCCACAGACAGAAGGCGTCGTGCATCCATTCTCCGTAACACCAACATGAGTGAAGTTGTCATTCCACCTGTGAGATCTTCCCAAGTCTGGCTATTTTTTAAAGACTCTGCCGATAACCCCAAACAGGCCATTTGCAGCACCTGCCATGCCCACATCAGCAGGGGTAGCAAAACAACCAGCCTGACCACCACCAACATGATCAGGCACATCCAAGCAAAGCACCCAACTTTGTGGGCCGAACCCCAGGCTCCAGGACCACTGCCTGCTGGTCACACCACTGCTTCTTACACTGTTTTGCGTAGAAGCCAATCCCCAGTACACCGTGCATGTGAAGATGCCTCTAGCCCTGCACCTGTTGTGGCCCACAGTCAAGCAGCACCATCAGCAAGCGCATCCACGTCCTTGTCCCAGCACAACGTTCAGCTGTCTATAACCCAGAACGCAAGCGGAAATACCCCGCCAACGCCCCACAGGCCACAGTCCTCAATTCCAATATTTCTCTTCTGCTTGTGCTAGAAATGCTGCCTTTTAGGCTTGTTGAGACGGAAGCTTTCCGCATCCTGATGGTGGCAGCCGTCCCAAGGAACTCGGCCCCCAGTCGCCACTATTTCTCCCGGTGTGCCGTACTGGCATTACACCAGCATATGTCCCACAACATTAGCCATGCCCTCAACAATGCTGTTACCGGGAAAGTCCACGTAACCACGGACACGTGGACAAGTGCTTGTGAGCAGGGACGGTACATCTCAATGACTGCACACTGGGTTAACATAGTGGAAGCCGGGACCCAGTCCGACCTTGGGATGGAACACATTCTCCCCACGCTGAGGATTGCTGGCCCTACATCAATCAGGGTTGCCCCCACAGTCTGCAGCTCCTGCACCTCCTCCTCCTCCTCTTCATCTTCATCCTTCATGTGTGAAATCAGCACATAAATCAGAAGCTGGAAGCACTGCAGCACTGCCTCAGCCAAGTGGCAACAGACTGTGGTGAAGCTAATCTGCATAGGTGACAAACCGCACAATGCAGAAGAGGTGTGGACAGCTGTTGTGAACTCTGTTTTCGGGCTCCCTCTTGTGGTCACTGGTGGTATGGTGTGACTTTTGCTTTGGGCTCCCCCTGGTGGCTTTGTTTGTTATCTTGCTGGTCTCTGGCTATCAGCTGGTTTGTTATCCTCTGGGAGGTTCCTATATAGCTCTGTTTTACTTCCACTTGTTGCCGGCTGTCGATGTAATCAGTGCTACTCAGATTCCTTCTGACTACCTTGCTCCCAGTCCATCCAGGACAAGCTAAGTTTTGTTTGCTCATTTTTTTGTTCAGCAGTGTTTATCATGTTTTCTTGTCCAGCTTGCTAAGATGTATTTCCCTCGCTTGCTGGATGCTCTATTGGACTGAGTTTCTCCCCACACACCATTAGTTGGTGCGTGGGTTCTTGAAATCTCAGGATGGATATTTTGTAAGGGTTTTTTATTGATCGCATAGACCCCTGCTCTGTTTTCTGCTTTCTAGAACTAGTGGGCCTCTTTTGCTGAATCTGATTTCATCCCTACGTATGTGCCTTCTTCTTACTTCACCGTTAATATTTGTTGGGGGCTTCTATATCTTTGGGGATTATTTCTCTGGAGGCAAGCGAGGTCTCTCTTTTTCTTTAGGGGTAGCTAGTTCCTCAGGCTGGCTCGAGACGTCTAGGAATTTTTTAGGCATGTTCACCGGCTACCTCTAGTTGTTTTGGATAGGTTCAGATTTGCGATCAGTCCAGTTACCATCTCCCTAGAGCTCGTCCTTAGTTTATTCACTTGCTGGTCTATTCGTGATCCTCAGCCACTAAGGATCATAACAGTACAGCTGGCCGGTAAAGTGTTAATTGCATGGCAGAAGCAGGAGAAAAGAAGCCTTGAGAATTTTTTTTTTTTTTTTTTTAGTTGTTGTTGCCGTGTGTTTAGCTGCTGTGGCTAGCTTCTCTCCTCCTCTTAATCTTGGTGTGGCTCTGAGTTCAGCTGCTGACATGGATGTCCAGAGCTTGGCTTCCAGTCTGGATCATCTTGCTGCTAGGGTTCAAAGTATTCAGGATTTTGTTGTTCACAGTCCTATGTCAGAGCCTAGAATACCTATTCCGGAGTTGTTTTCTGGAGATAGATCTAGGTTCCTGAATTTTAGGAACAATTGTAAGTTGTTTCTTTCTTTGAAACCTCGTTCCTCTGGTGATGCCGTTCAGCAAGTTAAGATTATCATTTCCTTTTTGCGTGGTGACCCCCAAGATTGGGCCTTCGCATTGGCGCCAGGGGATCCTGCATTGCTTAGTGTAGATGCGTTTTTTCTAGCCCTTGGATTGCTCTATGAGGAACCTAATCTTGAGAACCAGGCTGAAAAAATGTTATTGACCCTCTCGCAGGGGCAAGATGAAGCAGAGGTGTACTGCCAGAAATTTCGGAAGTGGTCGGTGCTTACTCAGTGGAATGAGTGTGCCCTGGCTGCAAATTTCAGAGAAGGTCTTTCTGAGGCCATTAAGAATGTCATGGTGGGGTTCCCTACGCCTGCAGGTCTGAATGAGTCAATGACTCTGGCCATTCAGATTGATCGGCGTTTGCGGGAGCGCAAACCTGTGCACCATTTGGCGGTGTCTTCTGAACAGACACCTGAATCTATGCAATGTGACAGAATTCTGACCAGAAGTGAACGGCAAAATTATAGACGACAAAATGGGTTGTGCTTTTACTGTGGTGACTCAGCTCATGTTATCTCAGCATGCTCTAAGCGCAAAAAAAGGTTGATAAATCTGTCACCATTGGTACTTTACAGCCTAAGTTCATTTTGTCTGTTACCCTGATTTGTTCCCTGTCATCTTACCCGGTTAATGCTTTTGTAGATTCAGGTGCCGCCCTGAGTCTGATGGATTGGTCATTTGCCAGGCGCTGTGGTTTTGATTTGGAGCCTTTAAAATTCCCTATTCCACTAAGGGGAATTGATTCTACACCATTGGCTACGAATAGACCTCAGTACTGGACACAAGTGACCATGTGCATGACTCCTGTTCATCAGGAGGTGATTCGCTTTCTTGTACTGCATAATTTGCATGATGTCGTCGTGTTGGGTCTACCATGGTTGCAGACTCATAATCCAGTCCTGGATTGGAAAGCTATGTCGGTGTCAAGTTGGGGTTGTCAGGGAATTCATGGTGACGCTCCTGTGGTGTCAATTGCTTCGTCCACTCCTTCTGAAGTCCCTACGTTTTTGTCAGACTACCAGGATGTATTTGAGGAGCCCAAACTCAATTCTCTACCTCCTCATAGGGACTGTGATTGTGCTATAAATTTGATTCCTGGTAGTAAGTTTCCTAAGGGACGACTTTTCAATTTATCTGTCCCGGAGCATGCTGCCATGCGGAGTTATATAAAAGAGTCTTTAGAGAAGGGACATATTCGCCCGTCCTCATCCCCTCTTGGTGCAGGATTCTTTTTTGTGGCTAAAAAGGATGGTTCCCTGAGACCCTGTATTGATTATCGCCTTTTGAATAAAATCACGGTCAAATTTCAGTATCCTTTGCCATTGTTAACTGATTTGTTTGCTCGCATTATGGGGTCTAGTTGGTTCACCAAGATAGATCTTCGTGGTGCGTATAACCTTGTGCGTATAAAACAGGGTGATGAATGGAAAACTGCATTTAATATGCCTGAAGGCCATTTTGAGTACTTGGTGATGCCTTTTGGACTTTCTAATGCTCCTTCAGTCTTTCAGTCCTTTATGCATGACATCTTCCGTGAATATCTGGATAAGTTTATGATTGTGTATCTGGATGATATTCTGTTTTTTTCGGATGATTGGGAGTCTCATGTTAAGCAGGTCAGGATGGTCTTTCAGGTCCTACGTGACAATGCTTTATTTGTGAAGGGCTCGAAATGTCTTTTTGGAGTCCAGAAGATTTCTTTTTTGGGTTTCATTTTTTCTCCTTCTACTATTGAGATGGACCCAGTTAAGGTTCAGGCTATTCATGACTGGACGCAGCCTACATCTGTTAAGAGTCTTCAGAAGTTCTTGGGTTTTGCTAATTTTTACCGTCGCTTCATAGCTAATTTTTCTGGCGTTGTTAAGCCTTTGACGGATTTAACCAAGAAGGGTTCTGATGTGACTAATTGGTCTTCTGCGGCTGTGGAGGCCTTTCGGGAGCTGAAGCGTCGGTTTTCTTCGGCTCCGGTCTTATGTCAGCCAGATGTCTCACTTCCCTTCCAGGTGCAGGTTGATGCTTCCGAGATTGGAGCGGGGGCTGTTTTGTCGCAGAGAAGCCCTGATGGCTCTGTGATGAAGCCATGTGCTTTCTTTTCAAGAAAGTTTTCGCCTGCCGAGCGGAATTATGATGTCGGTAATCGGGAGCTGTTGGCTATGAAGTGGGCATTTGAGGAGTGGCGACATTGGCTCGAGGGAGCTAAACATCGTGTGGTGGTCTTGACTGACCACAAGAATTTGATTTATCTCGAGTCGGCCAAGCGGCTGAATCCCAGACAGGCTCGTTAGTCGTTGTTTTTCTCTCGTTTTGATTTCATGGTCTCATACCTGCCGGGTTCGAAGAATGTGAAGGCTGATGCTCTTTCTAGGAGTTTTGTGCCTGACTCTCCTGGAGATTCAGAGCCGGCTGGTATCCTTAGAGAAGGGGTGATTTTGTCTGCCATTTCCCCAGATTTGCGACGTGTGCTGCAAGAGTTTCAGGCGGATAGACCTGACCGCTGTCCACCGGAGAGACTGTTTGTCCCGGATAGATGGACCAACAGAGTCATCTCCGAGGTTCATTCTTCGGTGTTGGCGGGCCATCCTGGAATATTTGGTACCAGAGACTTGGTGGCCAGGTCTTTTTGGTGGCCTTCCTTGTCGCGGGATGTGCGTTCCTTTGTGCAGTCTTGTGGAATTTGTGCTCGGGCGAAGCCTTGCTGTTCTCGTGCCAGTGGTTTGCTGTTACCTTTGCCTGTCCCGAAGAGGCCTTGGACGCACATTTCCATGGATTTTATTTCAGATCTCCCTGTCTCTCAGAGAATGTCTGTCATCTGGGTGGTGTGTGATCGTTTTTCTAAGATGGTCCATTTGGTGTCCTTGCCTAAGTTGCCTTCCTCCTCCGAGTTGGTTCCACTGTTTTTTCAAGATGTGGTTCGTTTGCACGGGATTCCTGAGAACATTGTTTCTGACAGAGGATCCCAGTTTGTGTCTAGATTTTGGCGGACCTTTTGTGCTAAGTTGGGCATTGAATTGTCTTTTTCGTCGGCCTTCCATCCTCAGACGAATGGCCAAACCGAGCGAACTAATCAGACCTTGGAGACTTATTTAAGATGTTTTGTTTCTGCTGACCAGGACGACTGGGTTACTTTTTTACCGTTGGCCGAGTTTGCCCTTAATAATCGGGCTAGTTCTGCTACTTTGGTTTCTCCTTTTTTTTGTAATTCGGGGTTTCATCCTCGTTTTTCCTCGGGTCAGGTGGAGCCTTCTGACTGTCCTGGAGTGGATGTTGTGGTGGATAGGTTGCATCAGATTTGGAATCATGTGGTGGACAATTTGAAGTTGTCACAAGAGAAGGCTCAGCTCTTTGCCAACCGCCGTCGCTGTGTGGGTCCCCGACTTCGCGTTGGGGACTTGGTGTGGTTGTCTTCTCGCTTCGTTCCTATGAAGGTCTCCTCTCCTAAGTTCAAGCCTCGGTTTATCGGTCCTTATAAGATTCTGGAAGTCCTTGGCCCTGTGTCATTCCGTCTGGACCTCCCGGCATCATTTGCTATTCATAATGTGTTCCATCGCTCGTGGTTGCGGAGGTATGTGGTACCTGTGGTTCCTCCGGTTGAGCCTCCTGCCCCGGTGCTGGTTGAGGGAGAATTGGAATACGTGGTGGAGAAGATCTTGGATTCTCGTGTTTCTAGACGGAGGCTCCAGTATTTGGTCAAGTGGAAGGGCTATGGTCAGGAGGATAATTCTTGGGTTGTCGCCTCTGATGTTCATGCGGCCAATTTGGTTCGTGCCTTCCATGTGGCTCATCCTGATCGCTCTGGGGGTTTTCATGAGGGTTCGGTGACCCCTCCTTAAGGGGGGGGTACTGTTGTGAACTCTGTTTTCGGGCTCCCTCTTGTGGTCACTGGTGGTATGGTGTGACTTTTGCTTTGGGCTCCCCCTGGTGGCTTTGTTTGTTATCTTGCTGGTCTCTGGCTATCAGCTGGTTCGTTATCCTCTGGGAGGTTCCTATATAGCTCTGTTTTACTTCCACTTGTTGCCGGCTGTCGATGTAATCAGTGCTACTCAGATTCCTTCTGACTACCTTGCTCCCAGTCCATCCAGGACAAGCTAAGTTTTGTTTGCTCATTTTTTGTTCAGCAGTGTTTATCATGTTTTCTTGTCCAGCTTGCTAAGATGTGTTTCCCTCGCTTGCTGGATGCTCTAGTGGACTGAGTTTCTCCCCACACACCATTAGTTGGTGCGTGGGTTCTTGAAATCTCAGGATGGATATTTTGTAAGGGTTTTTTATTGATCGCATAGACCCCTGCTCTATTTTCTGCTTTCTAGTACTAGTGGGCCTCTTTTGCTGAATCTGATTTCATCCCTACGTATGTGCCTTCTTCTTACTTCACCGTTAATATTTGTTGGGGGCTTCTATATCTTTGGGGATTATTTCTCTGGAGGCAAGCGAGGTCTCTCTTTCTCTTTAGGGGTAGCTAGTTCCTCAGGCTGGCTCGAGACGTCGAGGAATTTTTTAGGCACGTTCACCGGCTACCTCTAGTTGTTTTGGATAGGTTCAGATTTGCGATCAGTCCAGTTACCATCTCCCTAGAGCTCATCCTTAGTTTATTCACTTGCTGGTCTATTCGTGATCCTCAGCCACTAAGGATCATAACAGACAGCGCTGAAAGAGCAGTCACAGGTTTGGATGACATCGCTGAATTTACAGCAGGCATGGTCGTGTGTGACAATGGCCGTAACCTCGTGGTTCAACGTTTTCTGAAAAGCTACCTGGAGCTGCCGGATCTGCTAGTGGAAGTACGCCGTCTGTCTGCCCATTTTAGAAAGTCAGCTACAGCTTCAGCCGCCCTTGCCGTGCTTCAGCAGCGTTTTCAGCTTCCAGCTCACCGACTGTTGTGTGATGTCTCCACGCGCTGGAACTCTATGGTGCATATGTTGGAAAGGATTTGTGAGCAGAAGAGGGCCGTTGTTGACTACCAACCCCAACAAGAATTTCAGGTCAGACTCCACACATAAGACCTCAGGAGTAGACATGGATGTCAGACATATGTAACATCCTCCAAAACTTTGAGGACTGCACCAAGATGGTGTGCGGCGATGACGCCATAATTAGCATCACCATCCCGCTTCTCAGCATTCTGAAAAAATCTCTGCTCACAATCAAAGAGGATGCATTGCAGGCGGAGCACGAGGACATGGAGCAAGGAAACATACAGGGGGATTACACTCAGCCCAGCCTCATGTCTTCTCAACGTGGATTGGTAGGCAATGAGGAGGAGGAGGAAGAACAGGAACTACTTTCATGCGCTATAGACGGTATTACAAACATATCTATATTAGCTTCTGTTCAGTGGGGATGGCCTGAGGACAGGGATGAGGAGGAGGAGGACAGCATGGTCAGTCGTCCTGTTGGTGAGAACACGGAAGTCTTGCCTGTTAGCAGTCTGGCACGCATGGCTGACTTTATGTTGCGCTGCATTTCACGTGACCCTCGGATTATCAAAATTTTGAGTGACTCATTACTGGTTGGTGACACTTCTAGATCCACGCTACAAGGATAACTTTCAATCTCTTCTGCCTGAGGCAGAGAGGTGTACTAAAATGTTGCAGTACCACAGGGCCCTTGTAGCGGAATTTCTTAGAAAATTCCCATGTGAGAACGCTGGCAGCAGACATCAGTGTTTGTTGTACAACCAAGGACTCCAAGCGAGAGAGACAGAAATACAATCCAGCTCAGGCAGGGAAACAATGGCCAAGTTCTGGGACAGTTTTCTCAGACCCTCCCATCGTGGCGGCACAGAGGCAAAGGGTGCTGTCACAAGAAGTTCAATGTTTGGGAAAATGGTGAGGGATTACCTTGCAGATCGTACAAACATCCTCCGTGATTCCTCTGTGCCTTTTAATTATTGGGTATCTGTTGTGAAATTGGATTTTGGGCTCCCCCGGTGGCCACTGGTGGAATTGAACTTGTGTGCATCATCCCCTCTGTTCACCTGTTCCCATCAGGATGTGGGAGTCGCTATTTAACCTTGCTCCTCTGTCACTTCCATGCCGGTCTACATTGTAATCAGAAGCCTTTCTGTGCATGTTCCTGCTACCAGACAACTTCCAGCTAAGTCGGACTTTTGTCCTTGTTTGTTTTTTGCATTTTGTTCCAGTTCACAGCTGCAGTTTCGTTTCTGTGTCTGGAAAGCTCTTGTGATCTGAAATTGCCACTCTGATGTTATGAGTTAATACTAGAGTCTTAAAGTAATTTCAGGATGGTGTATTGATAGGGTTTTCAGCTGACCATGAAAGTACCCTTTCTGTCTTCCTGCTATCTAGTAAGCGGACCTCGATTTTGCTAAACCTATTTTCATACTACGTTTGTCATTTTCATCTTAAATCACCGCCAATATATGTGGGGGCCTCTGTCTGCCTTTCGGGGAAATTTCTCTAGAGGTGAGCCAGGACTATATTTTCCTCTGCCAGGATTAGTTAGTCCTCCGGCCGGCGCTGGGCGTCTAGGGATAAAACGCAGGCTACGCTACCCGGCTACTGTTAGTTGTGCGGCAGGTTTAGTTCATGGTCAGTTTAAGTTTCCATCCTTCCAAGAGCTAGTTCCTATGTATGCTGGGCTATGTTCTCTTGCCATTGAGAACCATAACAGGTATCCAAGCTAAACACATGGCAGGAACTGGCTCTCTACGCCTTGGAGGTCCTGGCCTGCCCTACTCCTAGTGTTCTGTCAGAGAGGGTTTTTAGTGCCGCTGGTGGAATTATAACAGATAAGCGCATCCGCCTGTCAACTGAAAATGCTGACAGGCTGACTCTTATAAAAATGAACAAGGCCTGGATTGGGAAAGACTTCTGTACACCACCAAGTGAAAACAGCAAAACATAACCTCAAATACATTCTCTCTTTTGGGGAGGTGTATTCTCATGCACCTCTTCACAACCACACATATTTTTAAGTCCAAAAAGGACAACACATTGGGAAATTGGGCATGACATTTCTTTGGGCCTACTTCTTAACTCTCTGCAGGTCTCCTGCAATCTGTCCTGTACCTGCCACTAGATCACCAGGGTGAACGTGCTCTGTACGGTGCATTTTGGCCAAGGGGGCTGTCATGCCACTCTTTTATTTAGAAAAAAAAAGGATTTTACATTGGGGAATTGGGCATAACATTACTTTGGACCTACTTCTTAACTCGGTCTCTTGCAATCTGTCCAGTTCCTGCCAGTAGATCACCAGGGTGAACGTGGTCTGTACGGTGCATTTAGGGCTAGGGGGCTGTGATGGCACTATTTTAACCCCTTCCCGACCCATGACGCCACGTAGGCGTCATGAAAGTCGGTGCCAATCGACCCATGACGCCTATGTGGCGTCATGGAATGATCACGTCCCTGCAGATCGGGTGAAAGGGTTAACTCCAATTTCACCCTATCTGCAGGGACAGGGGGGGTGGCTTTGCCCCCACGTGGCTACGATCGCTCTGATTGGCTGTTGAAAGTGCAACAGCCAATCAGAGCAATTTGCAATATTTCACCTATGAAAATGGTTAAATATTGCAATCCAGCCATGGCCGATGCTGCAATATCATCGGCCATGGCTGGAAATCCAGATCTGCCCCCCCCCACCGCCACCGATCTCCTCCCCAGTCCTCCGTTCTGTTCCCGTACTCCCCTTCGTCCGCCTGTCCGCTCCCCCGTCCTCCTGTCCGCTCCCCCCATGCTCCGATCCACCCCCCCTGTGCTCCGATCCACCCCCCCCACCCCCTCATACTTACCGATCCTCCCGGAGGCCCGCCGTCTTCTCCCTGGGCGCCACCATCTTCCAAAATGGCGGGCGCATGCGCAGTGCATGCCGGACGGCAGATTCGTTCCATGTACATTTTGATCACTGTGATAAAACCTATCACAGTGATCAAAATAAAAAAATAGCAAATGACCCCCCCCCCTTTATCACCCCCATAGGTAGGGACAATAATAAAATAAAGAAAATATTTTTTTTTCCACTAGGGTTAGAACTAGGGTTAGAACTAGGGTTAGGGGTAGGGGTAGGGTTAGGGGTAGGGTTAGAACTAGGTTTAGCGTTATAATTAGGCTATGTGCACACGGTGCGGATTTGGCTGCGGATCCGCAGCGGATTGGCCACTGCGGATTCGTAGCAGTGTTCCATCAGGTTTACAGTACCATGTAAACCTATGGAAAACCAAATCCGCTGTGCCCATGGTGCGGAAAATACCGCACGGAAATGCTGCGTTGTATTTTCCGCAGCATGTCAGTTCTTTGTGCAGATTTCACAGCGTTTTACACCTGTTCCTCAATAGGAATCCGCAGGTGAAATCCGCATAAAAAACACTGGAAATCCGCAGTAAATCCGCAGGTAAAACGCAGTGCCTTTTACCTGCGGATTTTTCAAAAATGGTGCGGAAAAATCTCACACGAATCCGCAACGTGGGCACATAGCCTTAGGGTTGGAATTAGAGTTAGGGTTGGAATTAAGGCTAGGGTTAGAAATAGGGTTAAGAATAGGCTTGTGGTTAGGGTTATGGTTAGGGTTACGGGTGTGTTGGGGTTAAAGTTGTGGTTAGGGTTGGGGTTAGGGTTAGGGTTGGGATTAGTGTTAGGGTTGGGATTAGCATTAGGGGTGTGTTGGGGTTAGTGTTGGAGTTAGAATTGAAGGGTTTCCACTGTTTAGGCACATCAGGGGTCTCCAAACGCAACATGGCGCCACCATTGATTCCAGCCAATCTTGCGTTCAAAAAGTCAAATGGTGCTCCCTCCCTTCCGAGCCCCGACGTGCGCCCAAACAGTGGTTTACCCCCACATATGGGGTACCAGCCTACTCAGGACAAACTTGGCAACAATTATTGGGGTCCAATTTCTCCTGTTACTCTTGCGAAAATAAAAAGTTGCTTGCTAAAACATAATTTTTGAGGAATGAAAAATTATTTTTTTATTTCCACGGCTCTGCGTTGTAAACTTCTATGAAGCACTTGGGGGTTCTAAGTGCTCACTACACATCTAGATAAGTTCCTTGGGGGGTCTAGTTTCCAAAATGGGGTCACTTGTGGGGTGTTTCTACTGTTTAGGCACATCAGGAGCTCTGCAAATGGAATGTGACACCCTCAGACCACTTCATCAAAGCCTGCATTTCAAAACGTCACTACCTCCCTTCCGAGCCCCGACTTGTGCCCAAACAGTGGTTTGCCCCCACATATGGGGTATCAGTGTACTCAGGACAAACTGGGCAACAACTATTGGGGTCCAATTTCTCCTGTTACCCTTGTGAAAATAAAAAATTGCTTGCTAAAACATCATTTTTGAGGAAAGAAAAATGATTTTTTATTTTCACGGCTCTGCGTTGTAAACTTCTGTGAAGCACTTGTGGGTTCAAAGTGCTCACCACATATCTAAATAAGTTTCTTGGGGGGTCCAGTTTCCAAAATGGACTCACATGTGGGGGGTTTCTACTGTTTAGGCACATCAGGGGCTCTGCAAATGCAACGTGACACCCGCAGACCATTCCATCAAAATCTGCATTTCAAAACGTCACTTCTTCCTTCCGAGCCCCGATGTGTGTCCAAACAGTGGTTTACCCCCACATATGGGGTACCAGCTTACTCAGGACAAACTGGACAACAACTTTTAGGGTCCAATTTCTCCTGCTACCCTTGGGAAAATAAAAAATTCCGGGCTAAAAATCTATTTTGAGGAAAGAAATATTATTTTTTATTTTCACGGCTCTGCGGTATAAAGGTTTAAAGTGCTCACTATGCATCTAGATAAGTTCCTTGGGGGGTCTAGTTTCCAAAATGGGGTCACTTGTAGGGGAGCTCCAATGTTTAGGCACACAGGGGCTCTCCAAACGTGTCATGGTGTCCGCTAACGATTGGAGCTAATTTTCCATTCAAAAAGTCAAATGGCGCGCCTTCCCTTCCGAGCCTTGCCGTGCACCCAAATAGTGGTTTACCCCCACATACGAGGTATCGGCATACTCAGGAGAAATTGCCCAACAAATCTTACGATCCATTTTATCCTGTTGCCCATGTGAAAATGAAAATATTGAGGCTAAAATAATTTTTTTGTGAAAAAAAGTACTTTTTCATTTTTACGGATCAATTTGTGAAGCACCTGGGGGTTTAAAGTGCTCACTATGCTTCTAGATAAGTTCCGTGGGGGGTCTAGTTTCCAAAATGGGGTCACTTGTGGGGGAGCTCCAATGTTTAGGCACACGGGGGCTCTCCAAACACGACATGGTGTCCGCTAAAGATTGGAGCCAATTTTTCATTCAAAAAGTCAAATGGCGCTCCTTCCCTTCCGAGCCCTGCCGTGCGCCCAAACAGTGGTTTACCCCCACATATGAGGTATCAGCGTACTCAGGACAAATTGGACAACAACTTTCGTGGTCCAGTTTCTCCTTTTACCCTTGGGAAAATAAAAAAATTGTTGCTAAAAATCATTTTTGTGACTAAAAAGTTAAATGTTCATTTTTTCTTCCATGTTGCTTCTGCTGCTGTGAAACACCTGAAGGGTTAATAAACTTCTTGAATGTGGTTTTGAGCACCTTGAGGGGTGCAGTTTTTAGAATGGTGTCACTTTTGGGTATTTTCAGCCATATAGAACCCTCAAACTGACTTCAAATGTGAGGTGGTCCCTAAAAAAAATGGTTTTGTAAATTTTGTTGTAAAAATGAGAAATCACTGGTCAAATTTTAACCCTTATAACTTCCTAGCAAAAAAAAATTTGTTTCCAAAATTGTGCTGATGTAAAGTAAATATGTGGGAAATGTTATTTATTAACTATTTTGTGTCACATAACTTTCTGGTTTAACAGAATAAAAATTCAAAATGTGAAAATTGCGAAATTTTCAAAATTTTCTCCAAATTTCCGTTTTTTTCACAAATAAACTCAGAAATTATCGACCTAAATTTACCACTATCATGAAGTTCAATATGTCATGAAAAAACAGTCTCAGAATTGCTAGGATCCGTTGAAGCGTTCCTGAGTTATTACCTCATAAAGGGACACTGGTCAGAATTGCAAAAAACGGCCAGGTCATTAAGGTCAAAATATGCTGGGTCATGAAGGGGTTAATCAGTCCAAAAAGACCCCACATTGGGGAATTGGGCATGGCATTCCATTGGGCCTACTTCTTAACTCTGTCTCCTGCAATGTCTCTTGTTTAACTGCCACTAGATCACCAGGGTGAACATGCTTTGTACTGTTATAGGCCGGTGAAGTTTGTCAAGGGGGGCTGTAATGGCACAAGTCTATTTTTACAAAAGGTACCCCCCATTTTGAAACCACATCCTTGTTGACAAACGCTTCATAACATTTGTGTACCTTAACGAGCTCACTTGAAAAGCTCCTTTTTGTGTTGCCTGGTTGCTAACATTGAGCACAATACACTTCATATAAATTTGATAAAGCAATGCTGTTACTTTGCCTCAGTAGTTCATTAAAAATATAGCTTTGCCCACTATATTAGTTTCTCTCCTCGCGAGCCATAACTTTGTCTGCCTCAAATGTACAAATGGAGAATATACAAATGGCGATTTGTAAACAAGATTGAAATACTGTATACCAAATGCATTCAGAAAATCACATAGCTGCATTTCGTGAAAAACATTTAGAGATGTGACAGACAATGCTCATAGTGACACAATCTTGATAAATGTTTGTTGATTCACTTCACAAACAGTTCTAAGCCTCTATATGTTTGCTGTTTGTCATTGTAAAATGACAAAAGATGCCAAAACTGGGGAACCTGTACATGTACAGTGTGCTGATACCTGCATAATTGGGGATGCCTGTGCAGTGTAGGTAATCTCCCAGGGGTTCTCTGTCTTGGTGTTGCTTCTCTGATATTCCAGAGGGATGATGTTTAAAAGCCTCTTGGTGATGATCTAACTATACTGTATGTAGTTAATCTTCAGATATACGTAATCACTATATTTATTTAATCCTTATATGTACTTATTCACCTGTGTATGTTAACACATACAAAAGTGTACACACTCACACTATTCAATCATACTATTCCTTGAATTTTGTAGTTTGCAATAAAATTGTCTTGTATTGCAAGTATTTGCCTTTTTTAAAGCCGTATCTGAACCTTAATGCTAAAAACATGTCAAATAAAACTGCAAAATTCTCCTGTAAATAATTGTGCAAAGAGGGAACCATCATACCATTAAAAAATATGAGTGAATTTTCCTGGGCCCATCCAGTATGTGGGTTCCAAGGCCTAATGGGGTGCATATGACTGACTATGCAGCAGGGCAGGCCTTGCTGGCAATGTGTAAAACCAAGGAGTACGGGAGTACAACATGCATATTGTGAAGTGGATTTTCATGGGCCCATGCACTATGTGGGTTCCAAGGCCTAATGGGGTGCATGTGACTGACTATGCAGCAGGGCTGGCCTTGCTGGCAATGTGTAAAACCAAGCAGTACTGGATTACAAAATGCATATTGTGAAGTGGATTTTTATGGGCACATCCAGTATGTGGGTTCCAAGGCCTAATGGGGTGCATATGACTGACTATGCAGCAGTGCTGGCCTTACTGGCAATGTGTAAAACAAAGGAGTATGGAGCACACAATGCATATTGTAAAGTGGATTTTCCTCGGACCATCCAGTATGTGGGTTCCAAGGCCTAATGGGGCGCATATGACTATGCAGCAGGGCTCGCCTTCCTGCCAATATATAAAACAAAGTAGTATGGAGCACAAAATGCATGTTATGAAGTGGATTTTCCTGGGCCCATCCACTATGTGGGTTACAAGGCGTAATGGGGTGCATATGACTGACTATGCAGCCGGGCTGGCCTTGCCGCCAATGTGCAAAACCAAGGAGTATGGAGCACACAATGCATATTGTGAAGTGGATTTTCATGGGCACATCCACTATATGGGTTCCAAGGCCTAATGGGGTGCATATGACTGACTATGCAGCAGGGCTGGCCTTGCTGGCAATGTGCAAAACAATGGGGTATGGAGCACACAATGCATATTGTGAAGTGGATTTTCCTCTGCCCATCCAGTATGTGGGTTCTAAGGCCTAATGGGGTGCATATGACTATGCAGTAGGGCTCACCTTCCTGCCAATATATAAAACAAAGGAGTATGGAGCACAAAATGCATATTGTGAAGTGGATTTTCCTGGGCCCATCCACTATGTGGGTTCCAAGGCCTAATGGGGTGCATATGACTATGCAGCAGGGCTCGCCTTCCTGCCAATGTATAAAACAAAGGAGTATGGAGCACAAAATGCATATTGTGAAGGGGATTTTCCTGGGCCCATCCACTATGTGGGTTCCAAGGCCTAATGGGGTGCATATGACTATGCAGCATGTCTCGCCTTCCTGCCAATGTATAAAACAAAGGAGCATGGAGCACACAGTGCATATTGTGAAGTGGATTTTCCTGGGACCATCCAGTATGTGGGTTCCAAGGCCTAATGAGGTGCATATGACTGACTATGCAGCTTGGCTCACCTTCCTGCCAATGTATAAAACAAAGGAGTATGGAGCACAAAATGCATATTGTGAAGGGGATTTTCCTGGGCCCATCCACTATGTGGGTTCCAAGGCCTAATGGAGTGCATATGACTGACTATGCAGCTTGGCTCGCCTTCCTGCCAATGTATAAAACCAAGGAGTATGGAGCACAAAATGCATATTGTAAAGTGGATTTTCCTGGGTACATCCACTATGTGGGTTCCAAGGCCTAATGGGGTGCATATGACTGACTATGCAGCAGGGCTGGCCTTGCCGCCAATGTGTAAAACAAAGGAGTACACAGTACAAAATGCATATTGTGAAGTAGATTTTCATGGGCCCATCCACTATGTGGGTTCAAAGGCTTATTGGGGTGCATATGAATTGGCAGCAGGGCAGGCCTTGAATTCAATGGAACACTTTTTCAGGAGTTCCCCCTTGACATCTTATGACAGGGGTATTGTGGTGCGTCGTAATTGTTGGCAGCCCATCCACTCACAGCATAGGCTACAACAGCTTAGGAGACCCACTGTTTCATAATGGCCCTTTAAGAAGATTAATGCCGCCTGATGCACTAGTAAAAATAGACTCTGTTACTTTAAGAGTCCCTCCTTCGTAAATGAAACAAGATGGGTCTGCTTATGTGTCAAACACCACATGGCCATCTAGGGTTGTTAAATGTTACAATGAAATTTCCCAGTGAATGCATTTGTAGTGGTTGAAAGCAATGTTAAAGTTGAAAAACGCTTCAAAAACGCAGCGTCTGAACTAAGCCTAAGTGGGAGAGGAAATTTTCGTTCTGGGGTTAAATATTTGGCCTTATAGGCAAGTCATTAACCTGCAAAAGATGTACCTTGACATATTTCCAAGCAAAACCTGTTTTGGTTTCGTTTTCATGTGTTTTTTGTGGCAACTGGAAAAATGGCATGAATCTCGGAAAAAAATGATTAAGGCTGTGAACTAGGAGTCAGGAATGCTTCCAGAGGCGATCCCCATGAGGTCCCTGTGTCATTTGAGCAGTGTTTCCATTATTTTCAAATGTTTTTAGACCTTAAAAGGACCCCTGGGGGGGATCACGGTAAAAATACTCGGGTCTCCCATAGACTTATATTGGGCTCGTTGTTCTGGCCGAGTACCCGAGTATTCCAATCTGCTCGACCCGAGCAACGAGCACCCGAGCATTTTAGTGCTCGCCCATCACTAGTTATAAACTGTAGTGAAACACTTGGGGGTTCAAAGTTCTCATAACACATCTAGATAAGTTCCTTGGGGGGGTCTAGTTTCCAATATGGGGTCACTTGTGGGGTGTTTGCACTGTTTAGGTACATCAGGGGCTCTGCAAATACAACGTGACGCCTGCAGACCAATCCATCTAAGTCTGCATTTCAAACAGTGCTCCTTCCCTTCCGAGCTCTGCCATGCGCCCAAACAATGGTTCTCCCCACATATGGGGTATCAGCGTACTCAGGACAAATTGGACAACAACATTTGGGGTCCAATTTCTCCTGTTACCCTGGGAAAAATACAAAACTGGGGGCTAAAAAATATTTTTTGTGGAAAAAAAAAGAATTTTTATTTCACTGCTCTGCGTTATAAATTGTAGTGAAACACTTAAGGGTTCAAAGTTCTCACAACATATCTTGATAAGTTCCTTAGGGGGTCTACTTTCAAAAATGGTGTCACTTGTGGGGAGTTTCAATGTTTAGGCACATCAGGGGCTCACCAAACGCGACATGGTGTCATATCTCAATTCCAGTCAATTTTGCATTGAAAAGTCAAAACGGCTCTACTTCCCTTCTGAGCTGCCATGCGCCCAAACAGTGGTTTACCCCCACATATGGGTTATCAGCATACTCAGGAGAAATTGCACAACAACTTTTGGGGTCCAATTTCTTCTGTTACCCTTGGTAAAATGAAACAAATTGGAGCTGAAGTAAATTTTTTGTGAAAAAAAGTTATCCAAAAATTCCTGTGAAACGCCTGAAGGGTTAATAAACTTCTTGAATGTGGTTTTCAGCACCTTGAGGGTTGCAGTTTTTAGAATGGTGTCACACCTGGGTATTTTGTATCATATAGACCCCTCAAAGTGATTACAAATGTGATGTGGTCCCTAAAAAAATGGTGTTGTAGAAATGAGAAATTGCTGGTCAACTTTTAACCCTTATAACTCCCTAACAAAAAAAAATTTTGGTTCCAAAATTTTGCTGATGTAAAGTAGACATGTGGGAAATGTTACTTATTAAGTATTTTCTGTGACATACAGTAGAGAGCAAAAGTTTGGACACACCTTCTCATTTTAAGATTTTTCTGTATTTTTATGACTATGAAAATGGTAAATTCACACTGAAAGCATCAAACTATGAATTAACACATGTGGAATTATATACTTAACAAAAAAGTGTGAAACAACTGAAAATATGTCTTATATTCTAGGTTCTTCAAAGTAGCCACCTTTTGCTTTGATGACTGCTTTGCACACTCTTAGCATTCTCTTGATGAGCTTCAAGATGGAAGACCATTTCCGGAGATTACAACAATCTTGAAGGCGTTCTCAGAGATGCTTAGCACTTGTTGGACTTGTTGGCCCTTTTGCCTTCACTCTGCGGTCCAGATCACCCTAAACCTTCTCGATTGGGTTCAGGTCTGGTGACTGTGGAGGCCAGGTCATCGGGCGTAGCACCCCATCACTCTCCTTCTTGGTCAAATAGCCCTTACACAGCCTGGAGATGTGTTTGGGGTCATTGTCCTGTTGAAAAATTAATGATGGTCCAACTAAATGCATACCGGATGGAATAGCATGCCACTGCAAGATGCTGTGGTAGCCATGCTGGTTCAGTATGCCTTCAGTTTTGAATAAATCCCCAACAGTTTCACCAGCAAAGCACCCCCACACCATCACACCTCCTCCATGCTTCACGGTGGGAATCAGGCATGTAGAGTCCATCCGTTCACCTTTTCTGCGTCGCACATAGACACGGGGGTTGGAACCAAAGATCTCAAATTTAGACTCATCAGACCAAAGCAGAGATTTCCACTGGTCTAATGTCCATTCCTTGTGTTCTTTAGCCCAAACAAGTCTCTTCTGCTTGTTGCCTGTCCTTAGCAGTAGTTTCCTAGCAGATATTTCACCATGAAGGCCTGCTGCACAAAGTCTCCTCTTAACAGTTGTTGTAGAGATGTGTCTGCTGCTAGACCTCTGTGTGGCATTGACCTGGTCTCTAATCTGAGCTGCTGTTAACCTGCGATTTCTAAGGCTGGTGACTCGGATAAACTTATCCTCAGAATCAGAGGTGACTCTTGGTTTTCCTTTCCTGTTTCATGTGAGACAGTTTCTTTGTAGCGCTTGATGGTTTTTGCAACTGCACTTGGGGACACTTTCAAAGTTTTCGCAATTTTTCGGACTGATTGACTTTCATTTCTTAAAGTAATTATGGCCACTAGTTTTTCTTTACTTAGCTGCTTTTTTCTTGCCATAATACAAAATCTAACAGTCTATTCAGTAGGACTATCAGCTGTGTATCCACCAGACTTCTGCACAACACAACTGATGGTCCCAACCCCATTTATAAGGCAAGAAATCCCACTTATTAAACCTGACAGGGCACACCTGTGAAGTGAAAACCATTTCCGGTGACTAAAGGTACCTTCACACTAAGTGACTTTACAACGATATCGCTAGCGATCCGTGACGTTGCAGCGTCCTGGATAGCGATATCGTTGTGTTTGACATGCAGCAGCGATCAGGATCCCGCTGTGAGATCGCTGGTCGTTGCTGAAAGTCCAGAACTTTATTTCGTCGCTGGATCACCCGCTGACATCGCTGGATCGGTGTGTGTGACACCAATCCAGCGATGTCTTCACTGGTAACCAGGGTAAACATCGGGCTACTAAGTGCAGGGCCGCGCTTAGTAACCCGATGTTTACCCTGGTTACCATTGTAAAAGTAAAAAAAAAACACATACTCACATTCCGGTGCCCGGCGTCCGCTTCCCTGCACTCCTCCTGCAACCTGTGTAAGTGCTGGCCGTAAAGCAGAGCGGTGACGTCACCGCTCTGCTCTGTGGGAGATGCCGTAGATGTTCGGCGCTGACACAGGATGCAGGAGGAGTGCAGGGAAGCGGACGCCGGGCACCGGAATGTGAGTATGTGGGTTTTTTTTAAACTTTTACAATGGTAACCAGGGTAAACATCAGGTTACTAAGCGCGGCCCTACGCTTAGTAACCCGATGTTTACCCTGGTTACCAGGGGACTTCGGCATCGTTGGTCGCTGGAGAGCCGTCTGTGTGACAGCTCTCCAGCAACCACACAACGACTAAACAGCGACGCTGCAGCGATCGGCATCGTTGTCTGTATCGCTGCAGCGTCGCTTATTGTGTAGGTACCTTAACTCTTGAATATCATCAAGAGAATGCCAAGAGTGTGCAAAGCAGTCATCAAAAGCAAAAGGTGGCTACTTTGAAGAGCCTAGAATATAAGACATATTTTCAGTTTCACACTTTTTTGTTAAGTATATAATGCCACATGTGCTAATTCATAGTTTTGATGCCTTCAGTGTGAATTTATAATTTTCATAGTCTTGAAAATACAGAAAAATCTTTAAATGAGAAGGTGTGTCCAAACTTTTGCTCTGTACTATATCTCTGTGATTTAAGTGCATAAAAATTCAAAGTTGGAAAATTGCAAAATTTTCAAAATTTTCGCCAAATTTCCGTTTTTTTCACAAATAAATGCAGGTAATATAAAATAAATTTTACCACTTTCATGAAGTACTATATGTCACGAGAAAACTTTGTCAGAATCATCAGGATCCGTTGAAGCGTTCCAGAGTTATAACCTCATAAAAGGACAGTGGTCAGAATTGTAAAAATTGTCTGGTCATTAATGTGCAAACCACCCTTGGGGGTTAAGGAGTTAAATCATAATGACAACCCAAAACATCCAAATGACCCTGATCAAAAGTTTACATACCCTGGTGATTTGAGCCTGATAAGATGCACAGAAGTTGACACAAATGGGTTTGAATGACAACTAAAGTTAACATCATTACCTGTGACTAGTGTTGAGCGATACCGTCCGATACTTGAAAGTATCGGTATCGGAAAGTATCGGCCGATACCGGCAAAGTATCGGATCCAATCCGATACCGATACCCGATACCAATACAAGTCAATGGGACTCATGTATCGGACGGTATCCCTGATGGTTCCCAGGGTCTGAAGGAGAGGAAACTCTCCTTCAGGCCCTGGGAACCATATTAATGTGTAAAATAAAGAATTAAAATAAAAAATATTGCTATACTCACCTCTCCGACGCAGCCTGCACCTTACCGAGGGAACCGGCAGCGTTGTTTGCTTAAAATTCGCGCTTTAACTTCATTACATGAAGTCCCGGCTTGTGATTGGTCGTGCGCCGCCCATGTGGCCGGGACGCAACCAATCACAGCAAGCCGTGACGTAATTTCAGGTCCTTCAGGATTTTAAAATTACGTTCCGGCGTTGTGATTGGTTGCGTCGCGGTCACATGGGCGACGCAACCAATCACAAGCCGTGACGTCACGGGAGGCAGGAGACGCGCGCATTTTAAAATGCGCGCGTGTCCAGCCTCCCGTGACGTCACGGCTTGTGATTGGTTGCGTCGCCCATGTGACCGCGACGCAACCAATCACAACGCCGGAACGTAATTTTAAAATCCTGAAGGACCTGAAATTACGTCACGGCTTGCTGTGATTGGTTGTGTCGCGGTCACATGGGCGACGCAACCAATCACAAGCCGTGACGTCACGGGAGGCTGGACACGCGCGCATTTTAAAATGCGCGCGTCTCCTGCCTCCCGTGACGTCACGGCTTGTGATTGGTTGCGTCGCCCATGTGACCGCGACGCAACCAATCACAACGCCGGAACGTAATTTTAAAATCCTGAAGGACCTGAAATTACGTCACGGCTTGCTGTGATTGGTTGCGTCCCGGCCACATGGGCGGCGCGCGACCAATCACAAGCCGGGACTTCGCGTAAGGAAGTTAAAGCGCGAATTTTAAGCAAACAACGCTGCCGGTTCCCTCGGTAAGGTGCAGGCTGCGTCGGAGAGGTGAGTATAGCAATATTTTTTAATTTTAATTCTTTATTTTACACATTAATGTTGTTTCGATACCGATACCCGATACCACAAAAGTATCGGAATACCGGTATCGGAATTCCGATACAGCAAATATCGGCCGATACCCGATACTTGCGGTATCGGAATGCTCAACACTACCTGTGACCTGTTTGCTTGTAATCAGTGTGTATGCATAAAAGGTGAGTGAGTTTCTGGTATCCAGACAGACTCTTGCATCTTTCATCCATTGACTGATCTTGCTGTATTGTGAGTCATGGGGATAGCAAAAGAATTGTCAATTAATCTATGGGAAAAGGTAGTTGAACTGTATAAAACAGGAAAGGGATACAAAAAGATATCCAAGAAACTGATAATGCCAGTCAGCAGCGTTCAAACTGTGGTTAATAAATGGAAAATCAAGGGCTCTGTAAAAACAAAACCACAGTCAGGTAGACCAAAAAAAATGTCATCCACAACTGCCAGGAAAGATGTTCGGAATGCAACGAAAAACCCACATATAACATATGCTGAAATACAGGACTCTTTGAAAACTAGCTGTGTGGCTGTGTCAGGACTCTGAACATTTTTTACCTTTTGTGCATTACTGCCCTTTTTCAAGATGGCGTCTTTGGTCTCATGTGCACTGTCTTCCTGCTATAAAACTCCACCCCAGCCTTCAGTCTGTGCTAGAGTATTCTTCCTTGCATCCAGCTCCTGACCTCTGATTACTCCCTGGCTATACACCTGCTCCTGTGAACCTGTGTGGTGATCCTGCTACTCTGCTCTGAGTTCCTGCTGCATACACAAGTTTCCAGTAATCCTCCTTCATCTGCTGTTCGTGTTTACTTCCATCTGCATTTGCTGGACATGTAAGCTGTTTCTGCTTTACAATAACCTGAGACTATTAACCAGGCCTCCCTGGTTGAGCTAAGATATGATTTGAACTGCCTAATAAGCATATCTATCTGTGCCTGACTAAGACAAGGATTTATTCGTGTCAAGTATCCTCAAGAATAATTGTGCTTCATAGACTTTCTGCTTGATTGCATTTTCCTCTGAAGTTTCCTATAGACTGCTAAGCTGCGTTTATTATTTGCAGCAAGTGTTGTGGACTTGAGTTTCTCTCTGCACCTGTTTGAATCACCGTGTGATAATATAGACTTTACCACTTATAAAACTGTGTCCTGTAGTTGTCTTGTTCCACGCAAAGAGTCTCCTGAGTTATCCCTGTTGTGTATCCGCTTTTTGGGCTCCCCTGGTGGTTGCTGGTGGTACTGGTGACTTGTTTGCACTTTGCTGCTTCTGTTCACCTGCTTCCATCAGTGTTTGGGAGTTTCCTATTTAGCCTTGCTCTCCAGTCATTTCCTTGCCGGTCATCATTGTAACCAGAGCCTTCGGTTGCATGTTCCTGCTACTAGTCTGCTGATCAGCTAAGTGGACTTTGTCCTTTTGTTTTGTACCTTTTGTCCAGTTTGCAGTTTTTGTAATTCTCTGTAGCTGGAAGCTCTTGCGGGCTGAAATTGCCACTCCTGTGTCATGAGTTGACACAGGAGTCTTAAAGTAATTTCAGGATGGTTTTTGAAAGGGTTTTCAGTTGACCGTGAAGTCCTCTTTTGTATCCTTCTGCTATCTAGTAAGTGGACCTCTCTTTGCTAAATCTACTTTCATACTGTGTATGTCTTTTCCTCTTAATTCACCGTTATTACATGTGGGGGGCTGCTATCATCTTTTGGGGGATTTCCCTAGAGGTAAGCCAGGTCTGTTTCTTCCTCTACCAGGCGTAGTTAGTCCTCCGGCTGGCGCGTGGCATATAGGAAGCCGTAGGTATGCTCCCTGGCTACTGTTAGTTGTGTGGTAGATTTAGCTCACGGTCAACTCGAGTTTCCATCACCCGAGAGCTCGTTCGTTACTTATATGTTTCTTACGTTCCCTTGCCATTGGGAACCATGACTGTATGACCGGCCAGTGTTAAACTTATTGGCAGAAGAAAGGAGAGAAAAAAGAAGTCTGTATTTTTTTTTTTCCCTTTTTCCTCTATGCTTGCTCCATAGTTGGATCAGTTGTATTTCAGCTTTAATTACAGCCTTTGCCTTTCTCTCCTTATAATCCTTGAATGGCTCTGAGCTCACCTGTTTAAAGATGGATCCTCAGAGTTTGGCTGCAGGTTTAAATAATCTTGCTACGAAGGTTCAAAATTTACAAGATTTTGTTATACATGCTACTATTTCTGAACCTAAAATCCCTACACCAGAGGTGTTTTCCGGAGATAGATCTCGGTTTTTGAATTTCAAATATAATTGTAAATTATTCCTTTCTCTCAGACCTCACTCCTCAGGAGATCCTGTCCAGCAGGTTAAGATTGTAATCTCTTTGCTGCGAGGTGACCCTCAAAATTGGGCATTTTCATTGGCACCAGGGGATCCTGCGTTGCTCAATGTGGATGCATTTTTCCTGGCTTTAGGGTTGCTTTATGAGGAACCTAATTTGGAGATTCAAGCTGAAAAAGCTTTGATAGCCCTATCTCAAGGGCAAGATGAAGCGGAGATATACTGCCAAAAATTTCGTAGGTGGTCTGTGCTTACTCAGTGGAATGAGTGCGCCTTAGCGGCAAATTTCAGAGAGGGCCTTTCTGATGCCGTTAAAGATGTTATGGTCGGGTTCCCTGCGCCTACAGGTCTGAATGAGTCCATGACAATGGCAATTCAGATTGATCGGCGTTTGCGGGAGCGCAAACCCGTGCACCATTTGGCGGTATCTTCTGAAGAGACGCCAGAGAAAATGCAATGTGACAGAGTTATGTCCAGAAGCGAGCGGCAGAATTATAGGCGTAAAAATGGGTTATGCTTCTATTGTGGTGATTCTGCTCATGTTATATCGGCATGCTCTAAGCGTATTAGGAAGGTTGACAAGTCCATTTCAATTGGCACTTTACAGTCCAAATTTATTCTGTAACCTTGATTTGTTCATTATCAGTTATTACCGTGGATGCCTATGTGGACTCTGGCGCCGCTCTGAGTCTTATGGACTGGTCCTTTGCCAGGCGCTGTGGGTTTGATTTAGAGCCTCTGGAAGTCCCTATACCTCTGAAGGGTATTGATTCTACACCTTTGGCTTGTAATAAACCACAGTTCTGGACGCAAGTGACTATGCGTATGACTCCAGACCATCAGGAGGTGATTCGCTTCCTTGTGTTGTACAATTTACATGATGTTTTGGTGCTTGGATTACCATGGTTACAGTCTCATAACCCAGTCCTTGACTGGAAGGCTATGTCTGTGTTAAGCTGGGGATGTCGGGGGGCTCATGGGGACACTCCTATGGTGTCCATTTCGTCATCTATTCCATCTGAGATTCCGGCATTTTTGTCTGATTATCGTGATATTTTTGAAGAGCCTAAGATTGGTTTACTCCCTCCTCACAGGGATTGTGATTGCGCCATAGATCTGATTCCTGGCAGTAAATTTCCAAAGGGTCGTTTGTTTAACCTATCTGTACCTGAACATGCTGCTATGCGCGAGTATATTAAGGAGTCCCTGGAAAAGGGACATATTCGTCCTTCTTCATCACCTTTAGGAGCCGGTTTTTTCTTTGTCTCTAAAAAGGATGGCTCTCTGAGGCCTTGTATTGATTATCGTCTCCTGAATAAAATTACAGTCAAATATCAGTATCCGTTGCCTTTGCTGACTGATTTGTTTGCTCGCATAAGGGGGGCTAAGTGGTTCTCTAAGATTGATCTTCGTGGGGCGTATAATTTGGTGCGAATTAAGCAGGGGGATGAGTGGAAGACCGCATTTAATATGCCTGAGGGCCATTTTGAGTATTTGGTAATGCCTTTCGGCCTTTCTAATGCACCTTCTGTCTTTCAGTCCTTAATGCATGATATTTTCCGTGAATATTTGGATAAATTTATGATTGTGTACTTGGATGATATTTTGATTTTTTCTGATGACTGGGAGTCTCATGTTCAGCAGGTCAGGAGGGTTTTTCAGGTTTTGCGGGAGAATTCTTTGTGTGTAAAGGGTTCGAAGTGTGTTTTTGGGGTTCAAAAAATTTCATTTTTGGGGTATATTTTTTCCCCTTCTTCTATTGAGATGGACCATGTCCAGGTTCGGGCTATTTACGACTGGACGCAGCCTACTTCTCTGAAGAGTCTCCAGAAATTCTTGGGCTTTGCTAATTTTTATCGTCGATTTATAGCTGGTTTTTCTGGCGTTGCTAAACCTCTGACGGATTTGACTAAAAAGGGTGCTGATGTTGCCAATTGGTCCCCTGCTGCCGTGGAGGCCTTTTGGGAGCTTAAGCGCCGCTTTTTGTCTGCCCCTGTGTTGCGCCAGCCTGATGTTTCTCTTCCCTTTCAGGTTGAGGTCGATGCTTCCGAGATCGGAGCGGGGGCGGTTTTGTCGCAGAAAAGTTCCGACTGCTCAGTGATGAGACCTTGTGCGTTCTTTTCGCAAAAATTTTCGGCCGCCGAGCGAATCTATGATGTTGGTAATCGGGAGCTTTTGGCCATGAAGTGGGCATTTGAGGAGTGGCGTCATTGGCTTGAGGGTGCCAGACATCAGGTGGTAGTTTTGACTGATCACAAGAATTTAATTTATTTGGAGTCTGCCAGGCGCCTGAATCCTAGACAGGCACGTTGGTCGTTGTTCTTTTCCCGGTTTAATTTTGTGGTCTCGTACTTACCGGGTTCTAGGAATGTGAAAGCAGATGCTCTTTCTAGGAGTTTTGAGCCTGACTCTCCTGGGAATTCTGAACCTGCTGGTGTCCTTAAGGATGGAGTGGTTTTTTCTGCTGTCTCTCCAGATTTGCGACGTGCTTTGCAAGAATTTCAGGCGGATAGACCTGATCGTTGTCCGTCTGGTAGACTGTTTGTTCCTGACGAGTGGACCACTAGAGTCATCTCGGAAGTTCATTCTTCTACTCTGGCAGGTCATCCGGGAATTTTTGGCACCAGAGATTTGGTGGCTAGATCCTTCTGGTGGCCTTCCCTGTCTCGAGATGTGCGTGTTTTTGTGCAGTCTTGCAATGTGTGTGCTCGGGCCAAGCCTTGTTGTTCTAGGGCTAGTGGGTTGTTGTTGCCCTTGCCTATTCCGAAGAGGCCTTGGACGCACATCTCTATGGACTTTATCTCGGATCTCCCTGTTTCTCAGAAGATGTCTGTCATCTGGGTGGTGTGTGACCGTTTTTCTAAAATGGTTCATTTGGTGCCATTGCCTAAGTTGCCTTCCTCATCTGAGTTGGTCCCTCTGTTTTTTCAAAATGTGGTTCGCTTGCATGGTATTCCGGAAAACATCGTTTCTGACAGGGGTACCCAGTTCGTGTCTAGATTTTGGCGGGCAGTCTGTGCCAGGTTGGGCATTGATTTGTCCTTTTCGTCTGCATTCCATCCTCAGACCAATGGCCAGATGGAGCGAACTAATCAAACTTGGGAGACTTATTTGAGGTGTTTTGTGTCTGCGGATCAGGATGATTGGGTTGCCTTTCTGCCGTTGGCTGAGTTTGCTCTTAATAATCGGGCTAGTTCTGCCACTTTGGTTTCTCCTTTCTTTTGCAATTCAGGGTTTCATCCGCGTTTTTCATCTGGTCAGGTTGAATCTTCGGATTGTCCTGGAGTGGATGCGGTGGTGGATCGGTTGCATCGGATTTGGGGACAAGTGGTGGATAATTTGGAATTGTCCCAGGAGAGGACTCAGCAGTTTGCTAACCGTCGTCGTCGTGTTGGTCCCCACCTTCGCGTTGGGGACTTGGTGTGGTTGTCTTCCCGTTTTGTCCCTATGAGGGTTTCTTCTCCCAAATTTAAGCCTCGGTTCATCGGTCCTTATAGGATTTTGGAGATTCTTAACCCTGTTTCCTTTCGTTTGGACCTCCCGGCATCTTTCGCTGTCCATAATGTGTTCCATCGGTCGTTGTTGCGGAGATATGAGGTACCGGTGGTTCCTTCTACTGAACCTCCTGCTCCTGTGCTGGTGGAGGGTGAATTGGAGTACGTCGTAGAGAAGATCTTGGACTCCCGTATTTCCAGACGGAGACTTCAATATCTGGTTAAATGGAAAGGCTATGGTCAGGAAGATAATTCTTGGGTAACTGCCTCTGATGTTCATGCCTCGGATTTGGTTCGTGCCTTTCATAGGGCTCATCCAGATCGCCCTGGCGGTTCTTGTGAGGGTTCGGTGCCCCCTCCTTAAGGGGAGGGTACTGTTGTGTATCCGCTTTTTGGGCTCCCCTGGTGGTTGCTGGTGGTACTGGTGACTTGTTTGCACTTTGCTGCTTCTGTTCACCTGCTTCCATCAGTGTTTGGGAGTTTCCTATTTAGCCTTGCTCTCCAGTCATTTCCTTGCCGGTCATCATTGTAACCAGAGCCTTCGGTTGCATGTTCCTGCTACTAGTCTGCTGATCAGCTAAGTGGACTTTGTTCTTTTGTTTTGTACCTTTTGTCCAGTTTGCAGTTTTTGTAATTCTCTGTAGCTGGAAGCTCTTGCGGGCTGAAATTGCCACTCCTGTGTCATGAGTTGACACAGGAGTCTTAAAGTAATTTCAGGATGGTTTTTGAAAGGGTTTTCAGTTGACCGTGAAGTCCTCTTTTGTATCCTTCTGCTATCTAGTAAGTGGACCTCTCTTTGCTAAATCTACTTTCATACTGTGTATGTCTTTTCCTCTTAATTCACCGTTATTACATGTGGGGGGCTGCTATCATCTTTTGGGGGATTTCCCTAGAGGTAAGCCAGGTCTGTTTCTTCCTCTACCAGGCGTAGTTAGTCCTCCGGCTGGCGCGTGGCATATAGGAAGCCGTAGGTATGCTCCCTGGCTACTGTTAGTTGTGTGGTAGATTTAGCTCACGGTCAACTCGAGTTTCCATCACCCGAGAGCTCGTTCGTTACTTATATGTTTCTTACGTTCCCTTGCCATTGGGAACCATGACATATCCCCATATTTATTACATGCTGTTTCAAGATGCACAATATGGAGGTACTTGTAGAAAAATAGGCTGCATGGTTGAGTCGGCAGAAGAAAGCCATTACCGTGCAAATGCCACAAAGTATCTCGTCTACAATATGCAAAACAACACAGAGACAAGCCTAAAAACTTCTGGAACAAGGTAATTTGGAGTTATGAGTCCAAAATTGAACTTTTTGGCCACAACTATAAACGTTACATTTGGAGAGAGGTCAACAAGGCGTATGATGAAAGGAACACCATTCCTTCTGTAAAGCACAGAGGTGGATCGGGGATGTGTGAGCTACAAATACACAGGAAACTTGATCAAAGTTGAAGGAAAGATGAATGCAGCACATTATCAGGAAATACTGGAGGCAATTTTCCAATCATCAGCCCGGAAGCTGCGCATGGGACATACTTGAACGTTCCAACATGACAACCATTCAAAACACAAGGCCAAGTCAACCCATCATTGGCTACAACAGAACAATGTGAAGGATCTGGAGTGGCCATCTCAGTCTCTTGACCTCAATATCATTGAGCCACTCTGGGGAGATCTCAAGCACGCAGTTCATGCTATACAGCCAAGGAATTTACAAAAGCTGGAGGCTTTTTTGCTAAGAAGAGTGGGAAGCTTTACCATCTGAGAAAATAAAGAACATAATCCGCTACTACCACAAAAGACTTCAAGCTGTCATTAATGTTAGTTAGTTGTTGTTAATACACGGTATTAAGAAATGGGGTATGTAAACTTTTGATCAGGGTAATTTATATGCTGTGGGTTGTCATTATGAGTTAATAAGAGAAAACACAGTAGTTTGACTATAAATGGCTTCACCTAACCACTATCTAGTGGAGAAAAAGTTTTGGTGTTCCCATTCATATTCTCTGAAAAAAGGCCAAAAAGGCAAAAATTCTGCTGTGGTATATGTAAACTTTTGAGCACAACTCTATCAGATCGCAGATATCAACGTATCATGTTATTCAGTTTCCTATGACCAACATATCCATGTAGACAGCGTTGGATGAATGATTATATTGACAAATTTACTTTAAGTAATGTAACCAACTATAAAAAAAACACATTAATTATATGTATCACCTTTAGATTGCTTTGTAAATTATATAAAAAAAATTGTAATATGCAAAACATTATATAGTGTGTAATAAACCTTAAAACTTTAATTTAATACTTCAGATTTGTATCTGGTTGCGTTCTCAATCAGTGATTATGCAACAACTTTAGACCGCAGCAGTCATGTGCCGTTGTGGTCTTTCCACGGTTTTCCTGCACAATCACTTGCAGATGAAACAGCTGTTTCCTTCGAGGATTAAGTGATTGTTCAGGAAAACAGTGGAAAGACCACAGCAGCACAAGACTGCTGAGATTTAATGCTACTAAATGACTGGCTCATAAGACCCATTAGGACTTCATCTGTAGCCATCTAAGATCAGATTTACTACGCACAATAGAAATGAACAGCTATTAGATGTAATGTAATTTAGGGTACTAAAGGTTGTGTGTCTGCAGACTTCAGCTGTATGTGTTCATCCTTACAACTAACTTTTAAGTGTATATGTAAGAAACATGGGGAAAATGGACCAAGTAGAACTATGATTTGATATCATCATGCTTGTGTAGGCGTAATTAAACACAATTAACCAGATAATTGTTTTAATTGGTGTAATTTACATGTGTTGCATTTCTTTTAGAAACAAATTATGATTATATATTGCCTATGGTAAATCCATGGCTTGCCTGGTTCTCCAGGGCTAGAGATGCTCTTTGTAGGCAACCTGCACTATGGTTACTAGATAAGGCTAGGTTCACATTGCGTTAACAGCAGCCCATTCAACACATACGTTAACGGGCTGCTGTTAACGCAAATGCCGATATGTCGTCGCGCTAGCGCAGATAGAGCTAGCAGATGCTCTATCTGCGCTAGCAGTGACGGACCTGGAAACGCTGCAGCCCGCGTCCCAGGTCCGTCACTCAATGACGGCACATCGCTAGCGCACGCCCATTGTGGGCGTGCGCTAGTGATGCATCCAACATAGGACTTAATGGTTGCGTTAATGGACTGCGTTACACCGCGTTATGCCGCGGTGTAATGTAGTCCTTCTAACGGATGCCTCTAATGCAGAATGAACCCAGCCTAAGGGTTCTGAATGATGGAGTCCAATCTATTAACTGAGAATTCTCTGAGGGTATGTGTCCACGTTCAGGTTTGCTTCAGGCTTTGGTCAGGATTTTATGCAGGTAAAATCCTGACCAAAAATGCACCTGAGGTCACTGGCAGGTCACCTGCGGTGTTCCTGCGTGTTTTGCTCATTGTAGCAACATGCTGCGTTCTGAAAAAACGCAACGCCTGTGCGTTTTTGCTGGAAAAACGCATGCGTTTTTTAATGCTCAGTGGAGACGGGATTTCATTAAATCCCCTCCACTATGCTGTAACATCTGGACGCTGCGTTTTTGACGCTGCGGCTCAGCGCTGCGTAAAAAAACGCAGCATTTCCTGAACGTGGACACATACCCTAATAGGGGTTTTCCAGCCCTATAGTGATATAAAATATCCAGCCGTGTAGTGATTGTTTGGACCATTGTAAATATCTAAAGTAGTAAATCATGTTTGTACACACAATTGTTCTATTTTTGCTTGTCATATAGTCCAATATTTTTGAAATATTTTTATTTTTTCAAATATTAATCAGCGTTACTAACATTTTCTTTAATTAAATCAACATGCAGGTGAAAAACACTTATCTCTACGCAACAGTGTTTCATCGGAGGAACTTTTGACAACAGATGATGCTGGATCTGTAAATAGTTACAGAGAGGACTCAGGCATTGTGAGCTCCCCATCAGACAACACTTCACTAGATTTGCAAATTTATAGTAGCAAAAGAGAAGATAAAACTGAGAAACAGTTGAATGAATGCACGACCCCTATAGGCAATGTGCACCCTGCCAGAGCTGGATCTTTTAACAGTGACGACTCATGGAGACTAAATACAAGGTAGGTATTATATGCTTTAGAAACATCTGATGGTAATGTAAGATTTTGTATTTAATTTTGTATGATTTTTAAACAGAATGTTGCACACTTTGCTTAAATGGGTTATTTGGGAATAGAAAAAAATGGAATTATAGAGTGGATATAAAAGGTCTACACACCCAGGGGCGTAACTACCGCGGTCGCAGCGGTCGCCATTGCGACCGGGCCCGCTAGGTCAGGGGCCCAGAGCCGGCAGGTCAGACGCCCCTGGTCACCGCACTATGTCCGCCTCCTGCTCCCGCACACTTCCGTCACTTACTTCTATCTATAGATAAGCAGCAGTGCGCAGGCTCAGTGACGCTGCAGAGCGGCTCCTTCCATCCATAGCAGGGGGTGGCTCTCTGTATCCGCCGTCACGCCCCTGACGCGCCCACTACACAGACTGGTGAGGCGTCCCGGCACTTCCAGCTCTCGCGTGCGGATGCTTTCTTCAGTTGCCATGTTTCCGGCGGTGCCCGGAAGTGGCAGCACCTGTTTCCATAGTGACCCGCGGCCGTCCTAGCCATGTCCTGTCACGCACTGCGGCTCCGACTCTGCCGCCTGTCCCCGGCCCTCAGGAGCCTTCATTATGTCCAGGGCCAGAATCCCGACCCCCAAACCAAGGAGTACTTCTACTACATCGACCACCAGGGACAGGTACGGGGGCACAGTGCGGCAGGAGCTCGGGCCCCTGGGGCCCATAGCTGTGATCGGCTGCAGCGTGATTTCTCCTCTTTATTTTACAGCCCGCACAGTGGTATGTATATACCGCACAGTGGTGCTGGATAGACCACTGTGCAGGCTGTGCTGTATATACCACTGTGCGGGCTGTGCTGTATATACCACTGTGTGGGCTGTGCTGGATATACCACTGTGCGGGCTGTGCTGTATATAGCACGGTGTGGGCTGTGCTGTATATACCACTGTGTGGGCTGTGCTGTATATATCCCTGTGCGGGCTGTGCTCTATATACCACTGTGCAGGCTGTGCTCTATATACCACTGTGCGGGCTGTGCTGGATATACCACTGTGCGGGCTGTGCTGTATATAGCACGGTGTGGGCTGTGCTGTATATACCACTGTGTGGGCTGTGCTGTATATATCCCTGTGCGGGCTGTGCTCTATATACCACTGTGCGGGCTGTGCTGGATATACCACTGTGCGGGCTGTGCTGGATATACCACTGTGCGGGCTGTGCTCTATATACCACTGTGCGGGCTGTGCTCTATATACCACTGTGCGGGCTGTGCTCTATATACCACTGTGCGGGCTGTGCTCTATATACCACTGTGCGGGCTGTGCTGGATAGACCACTGTGCGGGCTGTGCTGGATAGACCACTGTGCGGGCTGTGCTGGATAGACCACTGTGCGGGCTGTGCTGGATAGACCACTGTGCGGGCTGTGCTGGATAGACCACTGTGCGGGCTGTGCTGGATAGACCACTGTGCGGGCTGTGCTGGATAGACCACTGTGCGGGCTGTGCTGGATAGACCACTGTGCGGGCTGTGCTGGATAGACCACTGTGCGGGCTGTGCTGGATAGACCACTGTGCGGGCTGTGCTGGATAGACCACTGTGCGGGCTGTGCTGGATAGACCACTGTGCGGGCTGTGCTCTATATACCACTGTGCGGGCTGTGCTGGATAGACCACTGTGCGGGCTGTGCTGGATAGACCACTGTGCGGGCTGTGCTGGATAGACCACTGTGCGGGCTGTGCTGGATAGACCACTGTGCGGGCTGTGCTCTATATACCACTGTGCGGGCTGTGCTGGATAGACCACTGTGCGGGCTGTGCTGGATAGACCACTGTGCGGGCTGTGCTGGATAGACCACTGTGCGGGCTGTGCTGGATAGACCACTGTGCGGGCTGTGCTGGATAGACCACTGTGTGGGCTGTGCTGGCACCCAACATAATGTTGCAGTGCAGGAGATTCCTCCTGCACGGCAACAGTCCGAGGCGTATCTAGGGGAAGGGGGCAGCCGGGGCACGTGAGAGACAGGAAGCAGCTCCAGTCATCACGATGAGACAGCTTCTCAGTCTGTATTTTCCCCCCCTCATACATCTCATGTACGTCTGAATGAGATCGTATTTAAGAGAAAGCCAAAATAACCCCGGGACAGAAGGCGAGAGCAGGGGGGAGGTGCGGGACAGAGCCGCTTTAGTCAGGAGAAGCTGAGGAGCCGCAGCCGGTTTACATCAGCCACCCCTGTACCAGAGAGGAGATTGTGAGTTGTGTATATGAGCTGGTATCTGGTGTGTGTGTGTGTGATATCTGTAGTATGTGTGTGTGTGTGTGTTATCTGTAGTGTGTGTGTGATAACTGTAGTATGTGTGTGTGTAATATCTGTAGTATGATGTGTGTGTGTGATATCTGTAGTGTGTGTGTGATATCTGTAGTGTGTGTGAGGCTGGGGCGTAACTACCACGGTCGCAGCTGCAAGCGGCTCTGGCAGGTCAGGGGGCCGTGTGTCCCCTTGAGCCTGTCTCCGTTATGCTTGTGTCCCTTGTCCCCATGTGCCAGTCTCCCTTGCTCACTAGTCCCTGTGTCCCCTTGTGCCAGTCCCCCTTGTCCACTGGTCCCCGTGTGCCCCTTGTGTCAGTCTCCCTTGCTCACTTGTCCCCGTGTGCCCCTTGTGTCAGGCTCCCTTGCCCACTAGTCCCCTTGTGTCAGTCTCCCTTGCCCACTAGTCCCCTTGTAACCTTCTCCCCTGCCTCCTAGCCCCCATGTGTCCCCTTGTGCCTGTCTTCCTTGCCCTCTCCCCTGCCCCCTCGTCACCATTTGCTCGTGTCTTTCTCACTGCCCCTGTATGGAGGGGCTGCATTATACTATGAGGGGGGCTGCATTGTATTCTATGGGGGTTACATTGAATTGTATGGCGGGGGGGCCCCATTTGGAAGTTCGCACCGGGGCCCATAACTTTGTAGTTACGCCACTGTACACACCCCTGTTAAAATGACAGGTTTTTGTCATGTAAAAAATGAACATACGAAAAAGAATTTGTTCAGAACATTGTCCACCTTTAATGTCACCCATAATCTGTACAAATGCATTGACAAACAAACAAATCATTTTAAGGGGAAGTATAAATAACAAAACTTTAATAATGCGGTTGCATAAGTGTGGACACCCTCTTATATTTGGGGATGTTTTTGTGTTCAGAATTAGGCAATCACATTTATTATACTCATGTTAAATAGTAGTCAGTACACAGCTGCCATCATGTAAAGTGATTCTGCTTAATCAAATATAAAGTTCAGCTACTTTAGTAGGATTTTCTTGACATTTTCTTAGTTGCATTTTACAGGAAATGCCATGGTCCATTAACATATTATAACACAGCATAGGGATCTCATTGTTAAAAGTTGTTATTAGTCAGGAGAAGGATGCAAAAACATTTCCAAGGCATAAGATATATGTTGGAATACTTTGAAAATGGTCATCATGAAATTGCTTAAATTTGGCACAATAGCTACAGTACTTTATCTAGAACTGGATGTCACTCAAAAATTTATGAAAATACAAGAAGAAGATTGGTATTGGAGGCTGTCAAGAGGCCTGCAGAACCATTAAAGGAGCTGTAGGAATTTTTGGCAAAGTTGTGTTCTGCATGTGACAACCATCTCTGATATTCTTCATATGTCCAACCTTTGGGGTAAGTTGGCAAGACAAAAACCTTTATTTTTAACAAAGAAAAACATCCAAGTCTGGCTATGTTTTGCCAAAACCAGCATCAAGGCTGCCAAAAGCATGGTATGATGAGACTAAATTTCAATTTTTTTGGCCATAATTTCAAAAGATATATTTGGTGCAAAGCCAACACTGTGCATCACCAAAGGAACACTATAACCACAGAGAAGCATGGTGGAAGCAGCATTTTGCATTTTGCTTCGAGATTGTTTTTCAGCAGCTGTAACTGGGACTTTAGTTAAGGTGTAAGGAATGATGTATGAACTGTTCCAAATGTCAGTCAATTTTACATCAAAACCTTCAGACCTCTGCTAAAAAGCTGAAGATGAAAAGAAATGTCATCTTTCAGCATTACTGCAACCCTAGTCATACCTTCAAATCAGCTGAATAATGGCTTCACCAGAAGAAGTTCAAAGTTCTGAAATGTCAGTGCCGGGAATGGCTGTCATGTGACCGTAAGTATGCGATATACATACTCCCTGTCAGAATCCGACTAGACTGTTTCCAGCGCGCTTAATGTAAGTAAAGTGTGTTGCTCGAGACCACAAACAGTCTAGTCAGATTCTGTCTGGGAGTATATATATCACATACTTGCGGGCACATGACCGCCGTTTGCAGCGCTGATACTGGGGAATCCTCATAGACCGACTGCAGACTTGTCCTTTTAGACCGGACAACCCCTTTAAGGCACACCTTCAGGAAATGTCTTTTTTAATATAGATGAACCATCATTACACAGGCCCATATATATTTGTCTTTCTCTATTTTTAAATTGTTATATCATACATATTTAATTTTTACATTTGTAACATTCTTTCTCAAATAAATGTCAGCAATGTTGGATCACGAAGAGTCTGCCGCACTGGTGTAGAAGTGCCTACGCCTCCCTCTGCAGTGAAAATTTAAGATAGAAACAAAATGAATATATAAGTAAATAAGTAAAAGCAATAGTGCAAATAAATAACAGGGTACTTATTAAACACCGTTTTTACTTTTAAAAAAAGCAGAAAAGCTAACATCAAGGTGTACCCGAATCCCGACGGTCCTAACTTCTAATATTAATTTAAAACCTTACCATATGTCACAATGATGTCAGTGTAAATAAGGGCCGAGGAGGGCCGAGTCCTGAATATGGATAACCAACAATGGGAAGCTATATAAACGTAATTCCTAGCTCAAAGAAAGGGAGGGCACACTCTTACTTGCACTGAGTGTATAAACCTAAAACTTAACTGAAAAAAATGAACTGGAGTATAAGTTGGTATGCATGCAAAATATAGGAGCATGTTCACACTGGTCAGCAAACAGACAAAACCCAAAACAGAAACAAAATTAACATATACCCTGCAGTAAGTAAATAAGTAAAAGTAATAGTGCTTATAAATAATGTAGGGTTCTTAGTAAACCGTTTTTGATTAAAAAAAAAGTGTAAAAGCCATCCCACAAATGTAAAGGTGTGCTCAAATCAGGACAGTCCTAACGTATAATATTATACCCTTATCATGTGTCATGATGACTCTGTTTCTAAGTAATATTAGAGATTAGGACCGTCCAGATTTGGGTACACCTTGATGTTGATGGGATGGCTTTTACGCTTTTTTTTAAACAAAAACAGACCGTTTTCTTTCCTAGGTACCCCATGTTATTTATATACACTATTGCTTTAACTTATTTACTTACAGCAGAGTATATGTTCATTTGGTTTCTATCTTAAGTTTTGTCTTTTTAATGGCCAGTGTGAACATGCTCCTATATTTTGCATGTACACCAACTTATACTTCAGTTAATTTTTTTCAGTTAACTCCCCCTGCTGTGAATTGTAGTTCAGCACCATTCAAATGGTTCTGGTTGCAGTTCCCAGCACAGACAGGTGTCCAGGAACACCATTGTGCAGGGAAAAATTAGAAAGGTACAAAATGCTAAACCAGCACTGTAGCTTCTACATTTCAAGCAAGTGTTTATAGAAAGCGATCCTAGAAAAATGCTATCAGCTTATTAGATGGGGAAAAGCCTTTAGCAGAACCTTGTATTCTGGTGACAAGCTTACAAGACAATAGTAAAGATGTGGATTCTCTGTTTTGCTTTTTTCGTAATAGACATCTCTTATTACATACTGCAAGTAGGTTCCACCAAGAGAGACACAGCACTTTAAAGACTTTCTAGTTGCTGAGATTTTTTTCACAACATATAAAAACTTAAGATTTTCTTCTTAGCAACAAACTTAAAACTGCTATATTATCAGTATCCACTGTTACTAAATAGTGTCATCTATTGATAATCCCTCCACACCGGATAGTAAATGTGACTCTACATTTCTAATGTTCTCTGTTCTGCTGCCTCTATCTCCCTGTCTGTTAGGCTCTCCATATTTTCATCTCAAAGAGGTACTGTATGTGGATCATGACTCCCCTGCCCTTCCCATTCTTGCGATGGACACAGCACCGTCACCATCACTGCTTGTCCATCCCATTGCAATAAATAGGCATGGGAGGTGTGGTTCAAACTTTCCACAGTGCTCCCCATACCTCTGCTCCGGCCATTTTGGAGATGAAGAAAATGGGGCTGACAGCGCGGTAGCGGCAGCTGAATAGGAGACCTTTAACATTTGACAGAAAGTCTTCTTTATTAAATGAAAACAAATGTCTGTTAGGGGGTAGAGTTCCCGTCTCTGCACAGGGGGAATCTTGGGCCATCTCTGCTGCGGTCTCCCATTCTTCTCCTGCTGCAGAGGAGTCTGCTCAGCGGAGACGTCGGTCCCAACGTCTCGCTCAGTCTGACTCTGTGCAAAGAGTTACTGCTGCCTTTCCAGCCTGTGCCTTTGTAGCCAGTACTGGGCAGCGGCGAGCGGACGTTTTTGGGACTAAGTCCTACTTTTCCCCTTCTGAGCATGCCCAGGGTAAGATCTCTCGTTGGAGATAAAGGTCACATGCTTAGATACTGCAGCAAATCCCATTGGTCCTCTAGGAAGGTCCTGAAGGTGCTCAACTTCTGTGGCAGCCTCCCATTGGTCCTTCTGGGATGGTCCTGTACATGCTGCAGCTATAAAAGGTTTGCATGACCGCACGGCCGTGCGCTAGTGTACATTTGAAAGCGTGTGTGTTAATGAGTGTAAGTCGTTCTTTAAACATCCCCTCCCTTGTGTATGACTGTTTGCATAAGGTGTATGTCTGCTACCTAGCTCCCGGCTGAGCTATCAGCATTAAAACACACGATACAGCGTCTACTTCTGTGACCGCCAGTGCTGCGCCGCGCGCTATTAGAGCGCTTCCTTACCCAAGTCTGGGTGGTTAGTGGCATCTGCCAGTGCAGCACTGCTCACACTCTTATGCTCAAAACTACTATTTCAGTTATTCTCTAACACCCAGTAGCGGTGTCGAGTGCAAGTGGTCTAGACGTACTCAAATCCCGAGTCTTGGGATTGAGTTCTGTGACTCCTTGCTTGAACTCTTTGTGCGGTACCGCGGCCCTATGACTTAGCAGAGTTTGCTCCCACCGCCATATAGCGCCGCCATTTGCTAGCAGCAGGTTCTCTCCTGCACGGAGGACCCCGCACTGCGAACGCACCAAATATCATCTCACTATTTACTCGGTACGTTCCGCCAGTCCTAACAATGTCAGAGCTGATCCCCAAAGGTCTTCAGGGTCTGTAATCTCACCACTATTTAACCCCTTAACGACCGCCGATACGCCTTTTAACGGCTGCCGCTAAGGGTACTTAAACTACAGCGCCGTTAATTAACGGCGCTGTGGAAAAAGTGAATAGGGCCCCCCGGAGTCGGATTTTCTCTGGGGTCTCGGTTACCGGGGGTAGCCGAGACCCCAGAGAACATGATTCGGGGGTTTTTTACCGACCCCCGAGTTGCGATCACCGGTAATTAACCGTTTACCGGCGGTCGCAAAAAAACCCAAAAAACGCGATTTCCCATTTAATTTCTCTGTCCTCCGATGTGATCGCACATCAGAGGACAGAGAAATCGGGTCCCCGATCGCCCCCGATAGCCCCCCGATACTCACCTGTCTCCCCCGGTGCTCCTCGTGGCTCCCGATGGGCGCCACCATCTTCTTCCGGCAAAAAAATGGTGGGTGCAGTGCGCCCGCCGGCCGGCACCCGGGAGATCTTTGGGGTCTCAGCTGCCGGGGGTAGCCGAGACCCCAAAGAACATGATCGGGGTCGGTTTTTACCAACCCCTGTTTTGCGATCGCCGGTAATTAACTGTTTACCGGCGACCGCAAAAAAAAGCGATGTGTAATTCTCTGTCCTCTGATGTGATCGCACATCAGAGGACAGAGAAATAGGGGGATTCGGGGACCCTACCATACTTACCGGTGTCCCTGGGTCCTCCTGTGTCCTCTTCTGGCCGCCGGCTTCTTCCTTCTGTAAGAAAATGGCGGGCGCATGCGCAGTGCGCCTGCCATGATCTGCCGGCCGGCAGCTAGAGGAGTTGGGGCTAAAGTTAGGGTTTGGGTAAGGGCTAGGGTTAGGGCTAGGGTTAGGCCTAGGGCTAGGGTTAGGGTTAGGGCTAGGGTTAGGGTTGGGGCTAAATTCAGGGTTAGGGTTGAGGCTAAATTTAGGGTTAGGGCTGGGGCTAAATTTAGGGTTAGGGTTGGGGCTAAAGTTAGGGCTAGAGTTAGAATTGGGGCTAAATTTAGGGTTAGGGTTGGGGCTAAATTTAGGGTTAGGGCTAGGGTTGGGGCTAAAGTTAGGGCTAGGGTTAGAGTTGGGGCTAAATTTAGGGTTAGGGTTGGGGCTAAAGTTAGGGTTAGGGTTGCGGCTAAAGTTAGGGCAAGGGTTGGGGCTAAAGTTAGGACTAGGGTTGCGGCTAAAGTTAGGGTTAGAGCTGGGATTAGGGTTTGGATTAGGGTTGGCATTAGGGTTACATTTGGGATTAGGGTTAGGTTTGGGATTAGGTTTAAGGTTAGGGTTGGGATTAGGGGTGTATTGGGATTAGGGTTAGGTTTGAGGTTAGGGTTGAGATTAGGATTAGGGGTGTGTTGGATTTAGGGTTCTGATTAGGGTTATGGTTGTTTTGGGGTTAGGGTTGCGATTATCCTTAGGGTTGTGATTAGGATTATGGATCGGGTTGGCATTAGGGTTAGGGGTGTGTTGGGGTTAGGGTTGGAGTTAGATTTGGGGGGTTTCCACTGTTTAGGTACATCAGGGGGTCTCTAAACGCCACAGCCAATTTTGCGCTCAAAAAGTCAAATGGTGCTCCCTCCCTTCCGAGCTCTGCCGTGCACCCAAACAGTGGTTTACCCCCACATATGTGGCATCAGCGTACTCGGGATAAATTGGACAACAACTTTTGGGGTCCAATTTCTCCTGTTACCCTTGAGAAAATGAAAACTTGGGGGCTAAAAAATCTTTTTTGAGGGAAAAAAAAATATTTTTTGTTTTCACAACTCTGCATTATAAACTTCTGTGAAGCACTTGGGCATTCAAAGTTCTCACCACACATCTAGATAAGTTCCTTGGGGGCTCTAGTTTACAAAATTGGGTCACTTGTGGGGGGTTTCTACTGTTTAGGTACATCAGGGTCTCTGCAAACGCAACATAATGCCCGCAGACCATTCTATCAAAGTCTGCATTCCAAAATGGCTTTCCTTCCCTTCCGAGCTCTGCCATGCGCTCAAGCAGTGGTCCCCCCCACACATGGGGTATCAGTGTACTCAGGACAAATTGGACAACAACTTTTCGGGTCCAAATTCTCTTGTTACCCTTGTTAAAATAAAAATTTTGGGGCTTAAAAATCTTTTTTGTGGAAAAAAAAATTTATTTTTATTTTCACGACTCTGCATTATAAACTTCTATGAAGCACTTGGGCATTCAAAGTTCTCACCACACATCTAGATAAGTTCCTTGGGGAGCCTAGTTTCCAGAATAGGGTCACTTGTGGAGGGTTTCTACTGTTTAGGTACATCGGGGGCTCTGCAAACGCAACATAATGCCCGCAGACCATTCTATCAAAGTCTGCATTCCAAAACGGCGCTCCTTCCCTTCCGAGCTCTGCCATGCGCCCAAACAGTGTTTTACCCCAACATATGGGGCATCAGCCTACTCAGCATAAATTGCACAATAAATTTTGGGGTCCAATTTTTCCTGTTACCCTTTTGAAAGCAAAAATTTAGGGGTGAAAAATCATTTTTCTGAAAAAAATGATTTTTTTTATTTTCATGGCTCTACATTATAAACTTCTGTGAAGCAGTTGGGGGTTCATAGTGCCCATCACACATCTAGATAAGCTCTTTGGGGGTCTAGTTTCCAAAATGGGGTCACTTGTGGGGGGTTTCTACTGTTTAGGTACATCAGGAGCTCTGCAAATGCAACATGACGCCCGCAGACCATCCCATTAAAGTCTGCATTCCAAGCGGCGCTCCTTCACTTCCGAGCCCTGATGGGTGCCCAAACAGTGCCACCCCCCCACATATGGGGTATCAGCGTACTCAAGACAAACTGGTCAACAGATTTTGGGGTCCAATGTCTCCTGTTACCCTTGAGAAAATAAAAAATTGCAGGCTAAAAAATCATTTTTGAGGGAAAAAAAAAGGATTTTTTATTTTCACGGCTCTACTTTATAAATTTCTGTGAAGCACTTGGGGGTTTAAAGTGCTCACCACACATCTAGATAAGTTCCTTAAGTGGTCTAGTTTCCAAAATAGGGTCACTTGTGGGGGGGTTTCTACTGTTTAGGCACATCAGAGGCTCTCCAAACGTGACACAGCGTCTGATCTCAATTCCAGCCAATTCTACATCAAAAAAGTAAAACGGCACTCCTTCTCTTCCAAGCTCTGCGGTGCGCCCAAACAGTGGTTTACCCCCACATATGGGGTATCGACGTACTCAGGAGAAATTGCACAACAACTTTTGTGGTCTGATTTCTCCTGTTACCATTGTCAAAATAAAAATTTTTGGGCAAAAAGATTATTTTTGTAGAAAAAATGTGACTTTTTATTTTTACGGCTCTACGCTATAAATTTCCGTGAAGCACCTGGGGGTTTAAAGTGCTCACCACACATCTAGATGAGTTCCTTAAGGGGTCTAGTTACCAAAATGGTGTCACTTGTGGGGGGTTTCAATGTTTAGGCACATCAGGGGCTCTCCAAACGCGACATGGCGTCCAATCTCAATTCCAGCCAATTCTACATCGAAAAAGTAAAACGGCATTCCTTCTCTTCCAAGCTCTGTAGTGCGCCCAAACAGTGGTTTACCCCCACATATGGGGTATCGATGTACTCAGGAGAAATTTCACAACAACTTTTGTTGTCTAATTTCTCCTGTTACCCTTGACAAAATAAAAATTTGGGGGCAAAAATATCATTTTTGTAGAAAAAAGGCGACTTTTTATTTTCACGGCTCTACGCTATAAACTTCCGTGAAGCACCTGGGGGTTTAAAGTGCTCACCACACATCTAGATAAGTTCCTTAAGGGGTCTACTTTCCAAAATGGTGTCACTTGTGGGGGATTCCACTGTTTAGGCACATCAGGGGCTCTCCAAACGCGACATGGCGTCCGATCTCAATTCCAGCCAATTCTACATCGAAAAAGTAAAACGGCACTCCTTCTCTTCCAAGCTCTGCAGTGCGCCCAAACAGTGGTTTACCCCTACATATGGGGTATCGATGTACTCAGGAGAAATTGCACAACAAATTTTGTGGTCTAATTTCTCCCGTCACCCTTGTGAAAATAAAAATTTTGGGGCAAAAAGATCATTTTTGTAGAAAAAATGTGATTTTTTTATTTTCACGCCTCTACGTTATAAACTTCTGAGAAGCACATGGGGTCTAAAGTGCTCACCACACATCTAGTTAAGTTCCTTAAGTGGTCTAGTTTCCAAAATGGGGTCACTTGTGGGGGGTTTCCACTGTTTAGGCACATCAGGGGCTCTCTAAACGTGACATGGCATCCGATCTCAATTCCAGCCAATTCTGCTTTGAAAAAGTCAAACGGCGCTCCTTCTCTTCCAAGCTCTGCGGTGCACCCAAACAGTGGTTAACCCCCACATATGGGGTATCGGCGTATTCAGGAGAAATTGCACAACAACATATATGGTTAAATTTCTGTTTTTACACTTGTGAAAATAAAAAAAATGGTTCTGAAGTAAAATGTTTGCAAAAAAAAGTTAAATGTTAATTTTTGCCTTCCACATTGTTTCAGTTCCTGTGAAGCACGTAAAGGGTTAATAAACTTCTTGAATGTGGTTTAGAGCACCTTGAGGGGTGGAGTTTTTAGAATGGTGTCACACTTGGTTATTTTCTATCATATAGACCCCTCAAAATGACTTCAAATGTGATGTGGTCCCTAAACAAAAATGGTGTTGTAAAAATGAGAAATTGCTGGTCAACTTTTAACCCTTATAACTCCCTAACAAAAAAAAATGTTGTTTCCAAAATTGTGCTGATGTAAAGTAGACATGTGGGAAATGTTATTTATTAACTATTTTTTTTGACATATCTCTCTGATTTAAGGGGATAAAAATACAAAGTTTGAAAATTGCTAAATTTTAATTTTTTTGCCATATTTCTGTTTTTTTCATAAATAATCGCAAGTAATATCGAAGAAATGTTACCACTATCATGAAGTACAATATGTCACGAAAAAACAGTCTCATAATCATCAGGATCCGTTGAAGCGTTCCAGAGTTATAACCTCATAAAGGGACAGTGGTCAGAATTGTAAAAATTGGCCTCATCATTAAGTACCAAATTGGCTCTGTCACTAAGGGGTTAAAATATTGCAGGAATGTACCGATATATAAAAAAAAGTGAGCCAACTAACTCTACAATTCTACAGCTATGTACGATATCAGACATTACAACCATGAAAGATACAGAATTACCGTATATACTCTTGTATAAGCCGAGTTTTTCAGCACATTTTTTGTGCTGAAAACGCCCCCTCGGCTTATACACAAGTCACGATACAGAATGTCGGCAGGGAAGGAACAGGGGAGGCATGCAGACGGGCAGGGACGAGGAGGCATTCATACCAGGACAGGGAAGAGAAAGGCATGCATACAATGACAGGGACAGGGGAGGCATGCAGACAGAGACAGGGATGGGGAGGCATTCATACCAGGACATGGAAGGGGGAGCCATGCATAGCAGGACAGGGATGAGGGGACAATGCATACCCGGCTTATACTCGAGTCAATAAGCTTACCCAGTTTCCTGTGGCAAAAGTACAGGTCCTTCTCAAAAAATTAGCATATAGTGTTAAATTTCATTATTTACCATAATGTAATGATTACAATTAAACTTTCATATATTATAGATTCATTATCCACCAACTGAAATTTGTCAGGTCTTTTATTGTTTTAATACTGATGATTTTGGCATACAACTCCTGATAACCCAAAAAACCTGTCTCAATAAATTAGCATATCAAGAAAAGGTTCTCTAAATGACCTATTACCCTAATCTTCTGAATCAACTAATTAACTCTAAACACATGCAAAAGATACCCGAGGCTTTTAAAAACTCCCTGCCTGGTTCATTACTCAAAACCCCCATCATGGGTAAGACTAGCGACCTGACAGATGTCAAGAAGGCCATCATTGACACCCTCAAGCAAGAGGGTAAGACCCAGAAAGAAATTTCTCAACAAATAGGCTGTTCCCAGAGTGCTGTATCAAGGCACCTCAATGGTAAGTCTGTTGGAAGGAAACAATGTGGCAGAAAACGCTGTACAACGAGAAGAGGTGACCGGACCCTGAGGAAGATTGTGGAGAAGGACCGATTCCAGACCTTGGGGAACCTGAGGAAGCAGTGGACTGAGTCTGGCGTGTGCAGGAAATGGGCTACAGGTGCCGCATTCCCCAGGTAAAGCCACTTTTGAACCATAAACAGCGGCAGAAGCGCCTGACCTGGGCTACAGAGAAGCAGCACTGGACTGTTGCTAAGTGGTCCCAAGTACTTTTTTCTGATGAAAGCAAATTTTGCATGTCATTCGGAAATCAAGGTGCCAGAGTCTGGAGGAAGACTGGGGAGAAGGAAATGCCAAAATGCCTGAAGTCCAGTGTCAAGTACCCACAGTCAGTGATGGTGTGGGGTGCCATGTCAGCTGCTGGTGTTGGTCCACTGTGTTTCATCAAGGGCAGGGTCAATGCAGCTAGCTATCAGGAGATTTTGGAGCACTTCATGCTTCCATCGGCTGAAATGCTTTATGGAGATGAAGATTTCATTTTTCAGCACGACCTGGCACCTGCTCACAGTGCCAAAACCACTGGTAAATGGTTTACTGACCATGGTATTACTGTGCTCAATTGGCCTGCCAACTCTCCTGACCTGAACCCCATAGAGAATCTGTGGGATATTGTGAAGAGAAAGTTGAGAGACGCAAGACCCAACACTCTGGATGAGCTTAAGGCCGCTATTGAAGCATCCTGGGCCTCCATAACATCTCAGCAGTGTCACAGGCTGATTGCCTCCATGCCACGCCGCATTGAAGCAGTCATTTCTGCCAAAGGATTCCCGACCAAGTATTGAGTGCATAACTGAACATTATTATTTGATGTTTTTTTTGTTTGTTATTAAAAAACACTTTTATTTGATTGGTCGGGTGAAATATGCTAATTTATTGAGACAGGTTTTTTGGGTTATCAGGAGTTGTATGCCAAAATCATCAGTATTAAAACAATAAAAGACCTGACAAATTTCAGTTGGTGGATAATGAATCTATAATATATGAAAGTTTAATTGTAATCATTACATTATGGTAAATAATGAAATTTAACACTATATGCTAATTTTTTGAGAAGGACCTGTAGATGCCTCGACTTATACTCGGGTCGGCTTATACTCGAGTATGTACGTTATATGTTTGCCAAAGAGTAGGATATTATTATTCACTCTGTTAGACATGAAGCATTTAGGAGACAAGGTCCTTTGATCTCATGATGATAGAATATTTCAGAAGGAAGTGACATTGAGGATAAAGTTTATTACCGTAGATATTTCAACATTTTGTTCCTCTCAAATAATAACGTAATCATGTCATAGTTAGAATAGTACGATTGACTAATCAGATGTTCTCTGACCAAGTAGAGAATGTTCTGCTAATGTTCTGACAAAGTAAAACATTTTTTGGTTGTGTACTGTAGATATTGTGCGTAATCTTCTTATCCAAGTGCGGTTTGTGTCTGGAAAAGCCACCCTCTGCCTCTGTCTAGTTTCTGGCAGTCAGTATGGTAATTTTAAGTCTAGACAGACGCAAGGAAGAGAACATCATATCTTCATAACATGAACAACATACTCTTGATCCTGAACTGAAGCTCTATAAATCAGGTGTTTCTGTACAATCTCTTGATTTTTTTCTTTTTGCCTTCTCATTTTTGCGTAAAAATGCCTTTGATATTACATTATTTGCTAAATGAGATCAATGAAAAAAAGATAATTAGTAAAATAAAGGAAGAGCAATTCATTGACTCGTCTTATGCTGTCAAAGGTTAAAGTATTTTCCTTTTTCAGATTCTATTCAAGGCTACCACTCCTGCATATATTCTCTTTCTTCATGTCATAGAAGGACAGATACTAAAAATAATTCAGGATTGTTTTATTGCAGTCATCCTTGCAAAGAATTTGAAAATAAAAATCTTTTTCATTTATTTCCATTCACTTTGATTTACAGAAAAAGGTAATACAAAATAACATTCCACTTACATTTAGATCAAAAATAATTGGACAGTGACACAAGTTTTGGATTGTTATCTGTTTATCAAAACATATTCAAGGTACAATTATATAATCAATATTTCCCTAAAGAGCACGCTCTTGGCTTTAATTTGAGGATATTCAGATTACAGTTCAAGAATTACACTTATTTAAAATGCAGTTGCCTCTTTTTAAAAGGACCGAAGGTAATTGGACAACTATCTCTAAAGCTCTTTAATTGGCTGCTTGGGCTATTCCCTCATTAATTCATCATGAGTTTAGCAGGTGAAAGGCCTGAATCTGATTCAAGTTGTGGCATTTGCATTTGGAAGCTGCTGCTGTGAACTGACAACCCAGTTTTGGAAAAACATTCTTTGGACAGATGAAACTAAGATAAACCTGTATAAGAATGATGGGAAGAATAAAGTATGGCGAAGGCTTGGAACGGCTCATGAGCCAAAGCATATCACACTGGCTTCGAATAGCACTGGGACACTAGTGTTTATTGAGGATGTGACTGAAGACAGAAGCAGCCATATTAATTATGAAGTGCACAGGGTGATACTTTCTACTCAGATGTCAACCTAATACAGCAAGGTTGGTTGGACAGCTCTTCACAGTACAGATGGACAATGACCCAAAACATGCTGCAAAAGCAACCAAGGAGAGTTTTAAGGCAAAGAAGTGGAATATTCTGCACCAGATCTCAACCCCCATTGAGCATGCATTCCACATGCTTAAGGCAGAAAGACCCACAAAAAAGCAGCAAATTAAGTCAGCTGCAGTGAAGGCCTGGCAAAGCATCACAAAATAGGAATCCCAACGTTTGGTGATGTCCATGGCTTCCAAACTTCAGGCAGTCATTGCTTACAAAGCATTCTCTATAAAGTATTTAACATGAACATTTTATTTATAGTAAAGTTAATTTGTTTAATTAGTTTTGAACCCCTGAAATGAGGAGGCTTTGTATAAAAATGGTTGCAATTCCTAAACGTTTCACAGGATATTTTTGTTCAAACCTTTAATTTAACCCTGAAAATCTAAACTTCCAGTTGTTTTATTTTAAATAAAAAAGAAGTGGCATGTAGAGACCAAATCACAAACGTTTGTTCACTGTCCAAATATTTCTGGACCTAACTGTACATCTACATAATAAATAATGGTGAACTCCCTAGTCTAAAGCTGATATTACAATTTATTGCTCACAATTCCACTCTTAGAACTAGAACTACTGATCTTTCCATGAGTAACCAAACTTCCTCTCTGGCTCTTAACAGTCAGTAGTGTAATGAAAATTAGCAATTTAATGTAAAATACACGTGACATGTTTTTGTTCTTAAGGGAACATTGTGAATTTAAAGGGCTTTAACAGGACTGTCATCTTAATGACTGATCCACTACATAGGTCAGTGTTCCCCAACTCCGGTCCTCAAGAGCCGCCAACAGGTCATGTTTTCAGGATTTCCTTAGTATTACACAGGTGATAATTGCATCACCTGGACAGGCAAGCATTCAATCACCTGTGCAATACTAAGGAAATCCTGAAAACATGACCTGTTGGTGGCTCTTGAGGACCGGAGTTGGGGAACACTGACATAGGTCATCAATATCATATTAGAGGAGTTCTGACAGGGGAACAAACATACTTGTCTTCATGCAAGCAAAACATGCAATGACTAGACTGCTCAAATGATCATCATGCTAATTAATTATTGGGATGTCCATCTGTTCAGAACCAAGATGTGAACTGTGATATGGCAAAACTGTGGTAGCAAAGATCTGGTCTACACAAGTGTCTTGAATAAAAAGGTACCGTAATTTATTTAGAGTAAAGGTTGCAATGAAAAAGGGATAAAGACAACACATAAAAAAGATGTATACAGAAGCTCCTATGAATATGAGACAGGGGTTTTTACCTGTTTCAAAAGGTTGCAGTATTTCCATATAAATTCTGACTCACATCCATGGAGTTTATACACATGCTCACATCAAAAAATGTTGAACATCAGTAATAATGAAAGAATTTGTAAGCAAAACATAAGCAATTTTTAGTTTTCAAGGATAATTCTGTAATAAAATATTTTCAAATTGTCTCATTTCCATGAGAACATCTTATCTATTGAACAGCATCTTACAGAACTTTCTAAGAACAGAAATTTCAGGACAGTCCCTAAAAATAAGGCACTTTTTGAACTGTCTGTTAAAAAATTTAAGACGTTAGTGATTTTTTTTGTCTGAGTAAACTTATACAGATTGTTTTGACTGTAATTATCAGAATTATGGGCTGTAGACAAGGGACACTTATAAAGGTTTATTATGTTTTTTCAAAGTGTCCGTAAAAATATTGTCTCTCTGGGATTTTTTGATAAACTGACCAGAAAAAAATAAAAAGTCAAGTTGGCAACCCTGCTGGTAATGACAGTTTAGCAGAAGTCTGGATTCCTTGATTGCAACCATTCTGGTTTAATGTTTAGTTTTAACCGTTAATTAATATGCAAATAGAAACTAATGTTTTTGCCAGGTCATGTTTACCAATAACTTTAAAAAACCCTGTGACAGCTTTGCAATGCAAATTACTATATACTGCTGCAGAGACATACTAGTTACTGTAGAATTCATGATAATCTTCATGCACTGGCACTTGTGAAGTAGCTATTTTAGGGAAAAGTTTATCAAACACTGAAGCAGACCATAATCAGTGGCTGGCTTCCAAGCCTGGCACTCACCCAAAGTATGCACGACTAAACAGAGCTTATTATCTGGCCCTGAAAGCTTACTAAACTAGGCTCTAGTTCTGCAAAACGTCTAATTACTGAGCACAAGTCTCTTAACTTTTAGGCTGCCGTCACACTAGCAGTATTTGGCCAGTATTTTACATCAGTATTTTTAAGCCAAAACCAGGAGTGGAACAATTTAGAGGAAAAGTATAATAGGAACATATGCACCACTTCTGCATTTATCACCCACTCCTGGTTTTGGCTTACAAATACTGATGTAAAATACTGACCAAATACTCCTAGTGTGATGGCAGCCTTACTCTCAGTTTCATTCTGTGATGCAACGAACCTCCTTCATCTATCCAATGTTGGATTTATCTGGAAAAAGATTTTTTAAAAAACGAATATCCACCTTGTGTAAGAAGCCATATTTGTATAATTTGACTATATGATTGAAATAGGTGACAGATCTCTTTCATGGTGTTAAGACCCCTATAAAAATATGGTATTAAGGTTAAAGGGTTATCCAGGATTTTAGGAAATTTGCCTAACAGCAGGTCAAGTGATAATGTAATACAATAACATAACAATAGCATTTAATTTCACCATTAAAGAACTGTCCTTCTGATAGTCCTTGATGGTCCTGCAGCTGGTCATATGCCATTCATCATTCACATTAGTGATGCAGCCAATCACTAACCTCAGCTGACATGTGACTGATGCATGGCATGTGACCAGTTGCAGAACTGGGACCACTGGACCACCAGCTCTAGAACAAAGGGAAGTGTCATGATCTCCATGGCCAGAGAACTAGCATAAGCCTCTATAGGAACAAGCTCTTGGAAGATGTAACTATACTGACCATGAACTAAACCTACCGCATCATCTAGAAGTAGCCAGGTAGCATGTCCTACTTTTTATCCCTATATGCCCAGCGCCGGCCGGAGAACTAAATAATGCTAGCAGAGGGAAATATAAGACCTGACTCACCTCTAGAGAAATGCCCAAAAAAAGGAGACAGAAGCCCCCCACATATATTGGCGGTGATATGAGATGAAACAACAAACGCAGCAGGAAAATAGTTTTAGCAAATTTGAGGTCCGCTTTCTAGATAGCAGAAGACAGAAAGCATACTTTCATGGTCAGTAGAAAACCCTAACCAAACACATCCAGAAATTACTTTAGGACTCTGGCATTAACTCATAATACCAGAGTGGCAATTCCTGATCAACAAGAGCTTTCCAGACACAGTAACGAAACTGCAGCTGTGAACTGGAACCAAAATACAAAAACAAAACATGGACGAATGTCCAACTTATCTAGTAGATGTCTGGGAGCAGGAACAAGCTCAGAGAGGCTTCTGATAACATTGTTGACCGGCAAGCATCTAACAGAGAAGCCAGGTTATATAGCGACACCCAGATCTAATCAGAACAGGTGAACAGGGAAGATGATGTCACAAGTTCAATTCCACCAGTAGCCACCGGGGGAGCCCAGAATCCAAATTCACAACAGTACCCCCCCCTCAAGGAGGGGGCACCGAACCCTCACCAGAACCACCAGGGCGATCAGGATGGGCCCTATGAAAGGCACGAACCAGATCAGAGGCATGAACATCAGATGCAGTGACCCAAGAATTATCCTCCTGGCCATATCCCTTCCACTTGACCAGATACTGGAGTCTCCGTCTGGAAACACGGGAGTCTAGGATTTTTTCCACAACGTACTCCAACTCACCCTCAACCAACACCGGAGCAGGAGGCTCAACGGAAGGCACAACCGGTGCCTCATACCTGCGCAATAACGACCGATGAAAAACGTTATGAATAGAAAAGGATGCAGGGAGGTCCAAACGGAAGGAAACAGGGTTAAGAATCTCCAATATTTTATACGGACCGATGAACCGAGGCTTAAACTTAGGAGATGAGACCCTCATAGGGACAAAACGAGAAGACAACCACACCAAATCTCCAACACAAAGCCGAGGACCAACACGACGGTGACGGTTGGCAAAAAGCTGAGTCTTCTCCTGGGACAACTTTAAATTGTCCATCACCTGCCCCCAGATATGATGCAATCTCTCCACCACCGCATCCACTCCAGGACAATCCGAGGATTCCATCTGACCGGAGGAAAATCGAGGATGGAACCCCGAATTACAGAAAAACGGGGAAACCAAGGTGGCAGAGCTGGCCCGATTATTGAGGGCGAACTCCGCCAATGGCAAAAAAGCAACCCAATCATCCTGGTCAGCAGACACAAAACACCTCAGATATGTCTCCAGGGTCTGATTAGTCCGCTCGGTCTGGCCATTAGTCTGAGGGTGAAAAGCAGACGAAAAAGACAAATCTATGCCCATCCTAGCACAAAATGCCCGCCAAAATCTAGACACAAATTGGGTTCCTCTGTCAGAAACGATATTCTCAGGAATACCATGCAAACGAACAACATTTTGAAAAAACAGGGGCACCAACTCGGAAGAAGAAGGCAATTTGGGCAGGGGAACCAAATGAACCATCTTAGAAAAACGGTCACACACCACCCAGATGACAGACATCTTCTGAGAAACAGGCAGATCTGAAATAAAATCCATCGAGATGTGTGTCCAAGGCCTCTTAGGAATAGGCAAGGGCAACAATAATCCACTAGCCCGAGAACAACAAGGCTTGGCCCGAGCACAAACGTCACAAGACTGCACAAAGCCTCGCACATCTCGTGACAGGGAAGGCCACCAGAAGGATCTTGCCACCAAATCCCTGGTACCAAAAATTCCAGGATGACCTGCCAACGCAGAAGAATGCACCTCAGAGATGACTTTACTGGTCCAATCATCAGGAACAAACAGCCTATCAGGCGGACAACGATCCGGTCTATCCGCCTGAAACTCCTGCAAGGCCCGCCGCAGGTCTGGAGAAACGGCTGACAAGATAACTCCCTCCTTAAGAATACCTGTGGGGTCAGAGTTGCCAGGTGAATCAGGCTCAAAACTCCTAGAAAGGGCATCCGCCTTAACATTCTTAGAACCTGGTAGGTACGATACCACAAAATTAAACCGAGAAAAAAATAATGACCAGCGCGCCTGTCTAGGATTCAGGCGCCTGGCGGTCTCAAGATAAATCAAATTTTTGTGGTCAGTCAATACCACCACCTGATGTCTGGCCCCCTCGAGCCAATGGCGCCACTCCTCAAACGCCCACTTCATGGCCAAAAGCTCCCGATTCCCAACATCATAATTCCGCTCAGCGGGCGAAAATTTACGGGAAAAGAAGGCACAAGGCCTCATCACGGCGCAGTCAGAACTTTTCTGCGACAACACTGCCCCAGCTCCGATCTCAGAAGCGTCGACCTCAACCTGAAAAGGAAGAGTCACATCAGGCTGACGCAACACAGGGGCAGAAGAAAAACAGCGCTTAAGCTCCTGAAAGGCCTCCACAGCATCAGGGGACCAGTTAGCAACATCAGCACCCTGTCTAGTCAAATCGGTCAATGGCTTAACGACATCCGAAAAACCAGAAATAAATCGACGATAAAAGTTGGCAAAGCCCAAAAATTTCTGAAGACTTTTAAGAGAAGAGGGCTGCGTCCAATCACAAATAGCTTGAACCTTGACAGGATCCATCTCAATGGAAGAGGGAGAAAAAATATATCCCAAAAAGGAAATTCTCTGAACCCCAAAAACGCACTTAGAACCCTTGACACACAGAGAATTAGACCGCAAAACCTGAAAAACCCTCTTAACTTGCCGGACATGAGAGTCCCAGTCATCCGAAAAAATCAGAATATCATCCAGATACACTATCATAAATTTATCCAAAAAATCGCGGAAAATATCATGCATAAAGGACTGGAAGACTGAAGGGGCATTAGAAAGACCAAAAGGCATCACCAAATACTCAAAGTGGCCCTCGGGCGTATTAAATGCGGTTTTCCACTCATCCCCCTGCCTGATCCGCACCAAATTATACGCCCCACGGAGATCAATCTTAGCGAACCACTTGGCCCCCTTTATGCGAGCAAACAAATCAGTCAGCAACGGCAATGGGTATTGATATTTAACCGTGATTTTATTCAAAAGCCGATAATCAATACATGGTCTCAAAGAGCCGTCTTTTTTTGACACAAAGAAAAAACCGGCTCCTAAGGGAGATGACGATGGACGAATATGTCCCTTTTCCAAGGACTCCTTTATATATTCTCGCATAGCAGTATGTTCAGGCACAGACAGATTAAATAAACGACCCTTTGGGTATTTACTACCCGGAATTAAATCTATAGCACAATCGCACTCACGGTGCGGAGGTAGTGAACCAAGCTTGGGTTCTTCAAAGACGTCACGATAGTCAGACAGGAACTCAGGGATTTCAGAGGGGATAGATGATGAAATGGACACCAAAGGTACGTCCCCATGAGTCCCCTTACATCCCCAGCTCAACACAGACATAGCTCTCCAGTCAAGGACTGGGTTGTGAGACTGCAGCCATGGCAATCCCAGCACCAAATCCTCATGTAGATTATACAGCACTAGAAAACGAATAGTCTCCTGGTGATCCGGATTAATACACATAGTCACTTGTGTCCAGTATTGTGGTTTATTATTAGCCAATGGGGTGGAGTCAATCCCCTTCAGAGGAATAAGAGTTTCCAAAGGCTCTAAATCATACCCACAACGATTGGCAAAGGACCAATCCATAAGACTCAAAGCGGCGCCAGAGTCGATATAGGCGTCAGTAGTAATAGATGACAAAGAGCAAATCAGGGTCACAGACAAAATAAATTTAGACTGTAAAGTGCCAATGGAAACAGATTTATCAAGTTTTTTAGTACGCTTAGAGCATGCTGATATAACATGAGTAGAATCCCCACAATAGAAACACAACCCATTTTTCCGTCTAAAATTCTGCCGCTCGCTTCTGGACAGAATTCTATCACACTGCATGCTTTCTGGCGTCTTCTCAGTGGACACCGCCAGATGGTGCACTGGTTTGCGCTCCCGCAGACGCCTATCGATCTGAATGGCCATTGTCATGGACTCATTCAGACCCGCAGGCACAGGGAACCCCACCATAACATCCTTAATGGCATCAGAGAGACCCTCTCTGAAAGTAGCCGCCAAGGCACACTCATTCCACTGAGTAAGCACAGACCATTTACGGAATCTTTGGCAGTAAATTTCAGCTTCATCTTGCCCCTGCGATAGGGACATCAAAGTTTTTTCTGCCTGAAGTTCCAAATGAGGTTCCTCATACAGCAAGCCCAAGGCCAAAAAAAATGCATCCACATTGCGCAACGCAGGATCCCCTGGTGCCAATGCAAAAGCCCAGTCTTGAGGGTCGCCGCGGTGCAAGGAAATCACAATCCCAACCTGCTGTGCAGGGTCTCCAGCAGAACGAGATTTCAGGGACAAAAATAGCTTACAATTATTTCTAAAATTCTGAAAGCTAGATCTATTCCCTGAGAAGAATTCCGGCAAAGGAATTCTCGGCTCAGATACCGGAGCATGAATAATAAAATCTTGCAAATTTTGTACTTTCGTGGTGAGATTATTCAAACCTGCAGTTACACTCTGAAGATCCATTATTAACAGGTGAACACAAAGCCATTCAAAGATTATAAGGAGAGAGAAAAAAAAAAGAAAGACTGCAGCATAGACAGACTGGCAAGTGATCCAATTAAGAGCACAGAAAAAAAAAAAAAAAAAAAACTCTCAGCAGACTTCTTATTTCTCTCCTTTCTCAGCCAAGGATTTTAACCCTTTAGTGGGCCGGTCAAACTGTCATGATCTCCATGGCCAGAGAACTAGCATAAGCCTCTATAGGAACAAGCTCTTGGAAGATGTAACTATACTGACCATGAACTAAACCTACCGCATCATCTAGAAGTAGCCAGGTAGCATGTCCTACTTTTTATCCCTATATGCCCAGCGCCGGCCGGAGAACTAAATAATGCTAGCAGAGGGAAATATAAGACCTGACTCACCTCTAGAGAAATGCCCAAAAAAAGGAGACAGAAGCCCCCCACATATATTGGCGGTGATATGAGATGAAACAACAAACGCAGCAGGAAAATAGTTTTAGCAAATTTGAGGTCCGCTTTCTAGATAGCAGAAGACAGAAAGCATACTTTCATGGTCAGTAGAAAACCCTAACCAAACACATCCAGAAATTACTTTAGGACTCTGGCATTAACTCATAATACCAGAGTGGCAATTCCTGATCAACAAGAGCTTTCCAGACACAGTAACGAAACTGCAGCTGTGAACTGGAACCAAAATACAAAAACAAAACATGGACGAATGTCCAACTTATCTAGTAGATGTCTGGGAGCAGGAACAAGCACAGAGAGGCTTCTGATAACATTGTTGACCGGCAAGCATCTAACAGAGAAGCCAGGTTATATAGCGACACCCAGATCTAATCAGAACAGGTGAACAGGGAAGATGATGTCACAAGTTCAATTCCACCAGTAGCCACCGGGGGAGCCCAGAATCCAAATTCACAACAGGGAAGTTATGTTATTGATTTAATGCCTGATTTTAGGAAATTTTCATAAAATCCAACAAAATCCCTTTAACGATCAATTTTAGTTAACAAAAATAATATTCCGAAAAAAAAAAAGTATAAAAGTACATCCAGACACATACATTCAAATATAGGAAATTCTTTGGGCTCTCAAATATAATCCCTTATGTGTATGCACTAAAACGAAGCCTAAAATGATGAGACACCACAGAAACAAGGGCCAGACGAAGTGCAAAGTGATCCCATCTGCCTCAGGACAGTGAGTGATTCCATTGGGGTTTTCATCTGAATTGGATTTTTTGGTGATTAACACGGAAACCCCAACGTAAGTGCTCAGTGGAGAGCACAGGATAAACATAAGCCAAGCTTTATTCCGATTTTTGGGAGGCAGAATGAACAAATAAACAGCAGTTAAAGAATTGTTTTTATTTTTCTGCCATTCTCTGTGCATTATAACTGAGAAGACGGCTTTATTCTTCGGGTCAGTGCAATTACAGCAAGCCCACATCTTTTCTGGCACATGTCAGCTGTTTTGAACAGCTGACATGTGTCTCAAACAGCCGTGGGTGGAATCGCGATCCACCCGTGGCTGTTAACTAGTTTATTGCCGCTGTCAATCTCTGACAGGGGCATTTAACTCACGCTTCAGGCAAACATGCCAGAAATCCCGCCCATCGGTGACCCCATCACGTGATCGCAGGTCACCAATGGGTTGGCATGAAAACCAGAGGTCTCCAGTAGACCTCTATGATTGCCACTACCGGATTGCTATGAGCGCCACCCGCTGGATGTCGCTCATAGCAAGTGAGCAATTCTGCTACATACAGGCTATCTGATCTTTGCCTGTATGTAGCAGAGCCGATCAGACAACTGCAGCTTCTAGTCTCCCATAGAGACTATTGAAGCATGCAAAAAGTTTTTAAAAATATAAAAAAATAAAAAAATCTAAAAGTTCAAATCACCCCTATTCATAATAAAACAATAAAAAAATCAAACATACACATATTTGTACTGCCGCGTTCAGAATTGCCCAATCTATCAATATAAAAAAGAATTAACCCGAACGCTAAACGGCGTAACGAGAAAAAAGTAAAATCTACAGAATTTGTTTTTTTTGGTTGCCGCAACATCGCACTAAAAGGGGAATAAAATGAAAAAAAATGAAAATGCAAAACCAAAAATACCTCTGGTCGTTAAGGGGTTAAAAAGATTGTCAACATATCCTGACAGCTATCATTTTTTTTTAGATGAACAGATGTATGAGAGCTTATTTTGTAGATTTTTCTTGGGGCACATTTTTATTCACATTTTTCAACTGTTGAAAGAACAAAAAACATCAATTCAGTTATTGTTTTTATATTATTTGGGGGTGCAATTGTTCCTCCATGTGGTATAAATAAATAGCAATATCAGATTTATAAGACTTTAAGGCTCTGCTACTTTTGCATACTAAAAACAATATTTTATAAAACAATTTCTCCAAAAGAGCCATATTAGGGCTTGTTTTTTGTGGGATGATTTGGCATTTTCATTATACATCTTTCTTTAATATGACTTTTTGATCGCTTTTTATTTTTTTATTTAAATTTTTTGTGAGTCAGTATGATGAAATTGCTACATTTCATGTTTTCTTTTCTTACTTTTTTTATGAGTTTTTCTTACACATTTTATTAAATTTTTTTTTTTTTTAGGCCACATTCACACATTCAGTATTTTGTCAGTATTTTACATCAGTATTAGTAAGCCAAAACAAGGCATTAAACAATCAGAGGAAAAGTATAATAGAAACACGTCACCACTCCTGTTTTTCTCACCCACTCCTGGTTTTGATTCTTAAAATATGGTGCGTGGCCCAAGTCTCACTGTGTGACATAAATTATTTTAAATGTTATTGCTGATCTCATTAGACCTGTCAATTTTTCACTGATACATACAGTTTGACCCTTATTGCAGGGTCTAAAAGGCCACCATTCCCCGAAGTTATCAGATGATCTCGCATTTCGATAGCAGATATCAGCACCCACGATGACGTTGAGCCAATAGTGTTAAACAGGGAGCTCTCTTTTAACCATTTGGATGCCGCTGTTGCAGTTGACAGCGGTATTTAAAAGGTTAATCAGCAGTGTTCGGTGCCAAAACTGGTCTAGACCGATGCAGTAGGGTGTCAGCTGTCATGTACAACTGAAACCCACTGCATTTTTGCTTACTGAGGAGCACTACCCACTTATTCCCCACTGAGGAATAAGGCTACTTTATGACCACCATGAAAAGGCGTCTCAGCGGTCGGTCAGGGGCTAATAATGCTATCCTGTTATAACCCTTATACAGTCAATTTACTGTACTTGCATCTCTTATGCTCCCAATAATGTGCTACTTCATTCCTGATACTGTACTGCAGAAATAACCGTGCCCCCACAAGCATAGAAATCTTACAGATAGTGACCTCATAAGATATAATTCCATTACACATAGTGCTCTTACACATAATGACCGCAAAAGCTATTATGCCTTTACTCAGTGCCCCAAGATAGGGTTACTGTAAGTAATAAAGTAATGTAGACTCCAACATGGTATGTCACAGGCAATAGGTCAAATAAGGCCTACTGCAACATCTTTCTTCATATTTGTCTCTGTTTCTTCCAATGTTCTCAGGATTCCTAGTCGATAAAACCAGGCATTCCCAACAGTCTCCCATGCTGGTTCTTGCCTCAAACTGTCAGGTCTCTGAACATTTTTTACCTTTTGTGCATTACTGCCCTTTTCCAAGATGGCGTCTTTGGTCTCATGTGCACTGTGTCTTCCTGCTATAAAACTCCACCCCAGCCTTCAGTCTGTGCTAGAGTATTCTGCCTTGCATCCAGCTCCTGACCTCTGATTACTCCCTGGCTATACACCTGCTCCTGTGAACCTGTGTGGTGATCCTGCTACTCTGCTCTGAGTTCCTGCTGCATACACAAGTTTCCAGTAATCCTCCTTCATCTGCTGTTCGTGTTTACTTCCATCTGCATTTGCTGGACATGTAAGCGGTTTCTGCTTTGCAATATCCTGAGACTATTAACCAGGCCTCCTTGGTTGAGCTAAGATATGATTTGAACTGCCTAATAAGCATATCTATCTGTGCCTGGACTAAGACAAGGATTTATTCGTGTCAAGTATCCTCAAGAATATTGTGCTTCATAGACTTTCTGCTTGATTGCATTTTCCTCTGAAGTTTCCTATAGACTGCTAAGCTGCGTTTATTAGGGTTGAGCGACTTTCATTTTTTTAAGATCGAGTCTGGTTTTGTGAAACCCGATTTAGTCCAGAGTCGAGTCGAGTGAAGTCGGCCGATTATCGCTAAAAGTCGGGGATCGACCGAAACACGAAACCCAATGCAAGTCAATGGGGAAGCATAGCCGGCAGTGAGTGGAGGCCAGGAAAACACCTACAGTGCACATTTTACTGCCAAAAACATCCATTCTTGTTTTCTGAAGCTTGTCAATCTTAATTAACTTTATAATAATAGTTGGGCACTGGAAATTGGGGGTCATTTGGCAAAAGTTGTGGGGGTAGGGCTGGTTCAAGGTTTTAGTGGGCCCAGGAAACATGGACTACGTCATGGCGGTGGAGCAGGGAGAGGTAAGTATTTCAACGTTGCAAGTGCTGTGATCCTGAGATAGCAGGGGGGGCCCACTCGTTCGCATTGACACTGGCACAGGGCCCCTCAAAGTACGGCGGTGTGTTTGCATGGCGGGGGCGCCTCCCACCAGCAGCGACACTTTTGCGTACTCTGAGTGGCCCTGTGCCAGTGACGTCGCCAACGAGTATGCCCCCCCACCTGATGAAGGAACCTGCACTTTCATCTGCACCTTCCTCTTTGTCCCTGTGTAAGGTGGTATAATATGCGGGAAGGGGAACCTTACTTTCAGCAGGGTCAGATTCTGGCTGTGTAGAGTACAAGGGGAATGTAGTGGTCTAGGTCAATGTACCAGCAGACTCATCTAGCAGTGGCTGGGCAATGGGCAGGATGATGAGGAAACAGATATAGGGCCAAAGAATAAAGTAGGCTAAATGCAGATCAAAATTGGTAACAGGACTAAACAGGCGGCATTGCTTTGTTCAGTGGAGTAGCAAACCCAAGAGCAGCAGACACTGTTTCAAGGGCCTAACCACACTAGTAGGCCAAATGCAGTTTAATATCTGATAGTATAGGCCGAAAGCCAGAATGTGGAAGCTCAGCTTTGTTCAGTTGAGGGCAACACCAGGCAGGGGCAGACACTGTTAGTAGGCCGGAACCACCATTTTGTTTTTTAAAAAACACTTAATGAGAGCCAGAAGGTTGAAGCTCAGCTTTATTCAGTTGAGGGCAACACCAGGCAGGGGCAGACACCGTTAGTAGGCCGGAACCAGCAATGTGTTTAAAAACAGCAGTTAATCAGAGCCGGAAGGTAGAAGCTCAGCTTTATTCAGTTGAGGGCAACACCAGGCAGGGGCAGACACCGTTAGTAGGCCGGAACCACCATTTTGTTTTTTAAAAAACACTTAATGAGAGCCAGAAGGTTGAAGCTCAGCTTTATTCAGTTGAGGGCAACACCAGGCAGGGGCAGACACCGTTAGTAGGCCGGAACCAGCAATGTGTTTAAAAACAGCAGTTAATCAGAGCCGGAAGGTAGAACTCAGCTTTATTCAGTTGAGGGCAACACCAGGGAGGGGCAGAAGCCGTTAGTAGGCCCTAACCACCATTTTGTTTTTTAAAAAACACTTAATGAGAGCCAGAAGGTTGAAGCTCAGCTTTATTCAGTTGAGGGCAACACCAGGCAGGGGCAGACACCGTTAGTAGGCCGGAACCAGCAATGTGTTTAAAAACAGCAGTTAATCAGAGCCGGAAGGTAGAAGCTCAGCTTTATTCAGTTGAGGGCAACACCAGGGAGGGGCAGAAGCCGTTAGTAGGCCCTAACCACCATTTTGTTTTTTAAAAAACACTTAATGAGAGCCAGAAGGTTGAAGCTCAGCTTTATTCAGTTGAGGGCAACACCAGGCAGGGGCAGACACCGTTAGTAGGCCGGAACCAGCAATGTGTTTAAAAACAGCAGTTAATCAGAGCCGGAAGGTAGAAGCTCAGCTTTATTCAGTTGAGGGCAACACCAGGGAGGGGCAGAAGCCGTTAGTAGGCCCTAACCACCATTTTGTTTTTTAAAAAACACTTAATGAGAGCCAGAAGGTTGAAGCTCAGCTTTATTCAGTTGAGGGCAACACCAGGCAGGGGCAGACACCGTTAGTAGGCCGTAACCACCATTTTGTTTTTTAAAAAACACTTAATGAGAGCCAGAAGGTTGAAGCTCAGCTTTATTCAGTTGAGGGCAACACCAGGCAGGGGCAGACACCGTTAGTAGGCCGGAACCAGCAATGTGTTTAAAAACAGCAGTTAATCAGAGCCGGAAGGTAGAAGCTCAGCTTTATTCAGTTGAGGGCAACACCAGGGAGGGGCAGAAGCCGTTAGTAGGCCCTAACCACCATTTTGTTTTTTAAAAAACACTTAATGAGAGCCAGAAGGTTGAAGCTCAGCTTTATTCAGTTGAGAGCAACACCAGGCAGGGGCAGACACCGTTAGTAGGCCGGAACCAGCAATGTGTTTAAAAACAGCAGTTAATCAGAGCCGGAAGGTAGAAGCTCAGCTTTATTCAGTTGAGGGCAACACCAGGGAGGGGCAGACACCGTTAGTAGGCCGGAACCAGCAATGTGTTTAAAAACAGCAGTTAATCAGAGCCGGAAGGTAGAAGCTCAGCTTTATTCAGTTGAGGGCAACACCAGGGAGGGGCAGAAGCCGTTAGTAGGCCCTAACCACCATTTTGTTTTTTAAAAAACACTTAATGAGAGCCAGAAGGTTGAAGCTCAGCTTTATTCAGTTGAGGGCAACACCAGGCAGGGGCAGACACCGTTAGTAGGCCGGAACCAGCAATGTGTTTAAAAACAGCAGTTAATCAGAGCCGGAAGGTAGAAGCTCAGCTTTATTCAGTTGAGGGCAACACCAGGGAGGGGCAGAAGCCGTTAGTAGGCCCTAACCACCATTTTGTTTTTTAAAAAACACTTAATGAGAGCCAGAAGGTTGAAGCTCAGCTTTATTCAGTTGAGGGCAACACCAGGCAGGGGCAGACACCGTTAGTAGGCCGGAACCAGCAATGTGTTTAAAAACAGCAGTTAATCAGAGCCGGAAGGTAGAAGCTCAGCTTTATTCAGTTGAGGGCAACACCAGGGAGGGGCAGAAGCCGTTAGTAGGCCCTAACCACCATTTTGTTTTTTAAAAAACACTTAATGAGAGCCAGAAGGTTGAAGCTCAGCTTTATTCAGTTGAGGGCAACACCAGGCAGGGGCAGACACCGTTAGTAGGCCGGAACCACCATTTTGTTTTTTAAAAAACACTTAATGAGAGCCAGAAGGTTGAAGCTCAGCTTTATTCAGTTGAGGGCAACACCAGGCAGGGGCAGACACCGTTAGTAGGCCGGAACCAGCAATGTGTTTAAAAACAGCAGTTAATCAGAGCCGGAAGGTAGAAGCTCAGCTTTATTCAGTTGAGGGCAACACCAGGGAGGGGCAGAAGCCGTTAGTAGGCCCTAACCACCATTTTGTTTTTTAAAAAACACTTAATGAGAGCCAGAAGGTTGAAGCTCAGCTTTATTCAGTTGAGGGCAACACCAGGCAGGGGCAGACACCGTTAGTAGGCCGGAACCACCATTTTGTTTTTTAAAAAACACTTAATGAGAGCCAGAAGGTTGAAGCTCAGCTTTATTCAGTTGAGGGCAACACCAGGCAGGGGCAGACACCGTTAGTAGGCCGGAACCAGCAATGTGTTTAAAAACAGCAGTTAATCAGAGCCGGAAGGTAGAAGCTCAGCTTTATTCAGTTGAGGGCAACACCAGGGAGGGGCAGAAGCCGTTAGTAGGCCCTAACCACCATTTTGTTTTTTAAAAAACACTTAATGAGAGCCAGAAGGTTGAAGCTCAGCTTTATTCAGTTGAGGGCAACACCAGGCAGGGGCAGACACCGTTAGTAGGCCGGAACCAGCAATGTGTTTAAAAACAGCAGTTAATCAGAGCCGGAAGGTAGAAGCTCAGCTTTATTCAGTTGAGGGCAACACCAGGGAGTGGCAGACACCGTTAGTAGGCCGGAACCAGCAATGTGTTTAAAAACAGCAGTTAATCAGAGCCGGAAGGTAGAAGCTCAGCTTTATTCAGTTGAGGGCAACACCAGGGAGGGGCAGAAGCCGTTAGTAGGCCCTAACCACCATTTTGTTTTTTAAAAAACACTTAATGAGAGCCAGAAGGTTGAAGCTCAGCTTTATTCAGTTGAGGGCAACACCAGGCAGGGGCAGACACCGTTAGTAGGCCGGAACCAGCAATGTGTTTAAAAACAGCAGTTAATCAGAGCCGGAAGGTAGAAGCTCAGCTTTATTCAGTTGAGGGCAACACCAGGGAGGGGCAGACACCGTTAGTAGGCCGGAACCAGCAATGTGTTTAAAAACAGCAGTTAATCAGAGCCGGAAGGTAGAAGCTCAGCTTTATTCAGTTGAGGGCAACACCAGGCAGGGGCAGACACCGTTAGTAGGCCGGAACCACCATTTTGTTTTTTAAAAAACACTTAATGAGAGCCAGAAGGTAGAAGCTCAGCTTTATTCAGTTGAGGACAACTTGAATTAGGGACTGCATACAGACTTAGCAGGCTGTCCCCTGTGTGGACCATGCATCCAATACATTAACCCATTGAGCCACAAAGGACACGTAACCTTCCGTGGCCATGCCTACAGGTCCATGTGTCTGTTGTCAGGTGTACCTTTGTCAGTGTAGGCCTATTGGAAGGAGGGACCGCAGACAGGCTTCAAAGGCCTAACACAATAAAATGGGCTGGCTGTAGGCACTTTAAAATTGGTTCCAGGGGTACACGGGCAGCAGTGGTCTGGTCAGTGGAGGCCTAGTGGAAGGAGGGACCGCAGACAGGCTTCGAAGGCCTAACACAATAAAATGGGCTGGCTGTAGGCACTTTAAAATTGGTTCCAGGGGTACACGGGCAGCAGTGGTCTGGTCAGTGGAGGCCTAGTGGAAGGAGGGACCGCAGACAGGCTATCAAAGGCCTAAAATAACAAACAATAGGCTCATGGCAGTTTTACAGCGGTTACATGGATACACGGGCAGGCAGCTGGTGATGAGTGGAGGAGTATTTAAAGTAGGGACCGCAGACAGGCTATCAAAGGCCTAAAATAACAAACAATAGGCTCATGGCAGTTTTACAGCGGTTACATGGATACACAGGCAGCTTGGTGGTGAGTGGAGGAGTATTTAAAGTAGGGACCGCAGACAGGCTATCAAAGGCCTAAAATAACAAACAATAGGCTCATGGCAGTTTTACAGCGGTTACATGGATACACAGGCAGCTGGTGATGAGTGGAGGAGTATTTAAAGTAGGGACCGCAGACAGGCTATCAAAGGCCTAAAATAACAAACAATAGGCTCATGGCAGTTTTACAGCGGTTACATGGATACACAGGCAGCTGGTGATGAGTGGAGGAGTATTTAAAGTAGGGACCGCAGACAGGCTATCAAAGGCCTAAAATAACAAACAATAGGCTCATGGCAGTTTTACAGCGGTTACATGGATACACAGGCAGCTTGGTGGTGAGTGGAGGAGTATTTAAAGTAGGGACCGCAGACAGGCTATCAAAGGCCTAAAATAACAAACAATAGGCTCATGGCAGTTTTACAGCGGTTACATGGATACACAGGCAGCTGGTGATGAGTGGAGGAGTATTTAAAGTAGGGACCGCAGACAGGCTATCAAAGGCCTAAAATAACAAACAATAGGCTCATGGCAGTTTTACAGCGGTTACATGGATACACAGGCAGCTTGGTGGTGAGTGGAGGAGTATTTAAAGTAGGGACCGCAGACAGGCTATCAAAGGCCTAAAATAACAAACAATAGGCTCATGGCAGTTTTACAGCGGTTACATGGATACACGGGCAGGCAGCTGGTGATGAGTGGAGGAGTATTTAAAGTAGGGACCGCAGACAGGCTATCAAAGGCCTAAAATAACAAACAATAGGCTCATGGCAGTTTTACAGCGGTTACATGGATACACAGGCAGCTTGGTGGTGAGTGGAGGAGTATTTAAAGTAGGGACCGCAGACAGGCTATCAAAGGCCTAAAATAACAAACAATAGGCTCATGGCAGTTTTACAGCGGTTACATGGATACACAGGCAGCTGGTGATGAGTGGAGGAGTATTTAAAGTAGGGACCGCAGACAGGCTATCAAAGGCCTAAAATAACAAACAATAGGCTCATGGCAGTTTTACAGCGGTTACATGGATACACAGGCAGCTTGGTGGTGAGTGGAGGAGTATTTAAAGTAGGGACCGCAGACAGGCTATCAAAGGCCTAAAATAACAAACAATAGGCTCATGGCAGTTTTACAGCGGTTACATGGATACACGGGCAGGCAGCTGGTGATGAGTGGAGGAGTATTTAAAGTAGGGACCGCAGACAGGCTATCAAAGGCCTAAAATAACAAACAATAGGCTCATGGCAGTTTTACAGCGGTTACATGGATACACAGGCAGCTGGTGATGAGTGGAGGAGTATTTAAAGTAGGGACCGCAGACAGGCTATCAAAGGCCTAAAATAACAAACAATAGGCTCATGGCAGTTTTACAGCGGTTACATGGATACACAGGCAGCTTGGTGGTGAGTGGAGGAGTATTTAAAGTAGGGACCGCAGACAGGCTATCAAAGGCCTAAAATAACAAACAATAGGCTCATGGCAGTTTTACAGCGGTTACATGGATACACGGGCAGGCAGCTGGTGATGAGTGGAGGAGTATTTAAAGTAGGGACCGCAGACAGGCTATCAAAGGCCTAAAATAACAAACAATAGGCTCATGGCAGTTTTACAGCGGTTACATGGATACACGGGCAGGCAGCTGGTGATGAGTGGAGGAGTATTTAAAGTAGGGACCGCAGACAGGCTATCAAAGGCCTAAAATAACAAACAATAGGCTCATGGCAGTTTTACAGCGGTTACATGGATACACAGGCAGCTTGGTGGTGAGTGGAGGAGTATTTAAAGTAGGGACCGCAGACAGGCTATCAAAGGCCTAAAATAACAAACAATAGGCTCATGGCAGTTTTACAGCGGTTACATGGATACACGGGCAGGCAGCTGGTGATGAGTGGAGGAGTATTTAAAGTAGGGACCGCAGACAGGCTATCAAAGGCCTAAAATAACAAACAATAGGCTCATGGCAGTTTTACAGCGGTTACATGGATACACAGGCAGCTTGGTGGTGAGTGGAGGAGTATTTAAAGTAGGGACCGCAGACAGGCTATCAAAGGCCTAAAATAACAAACAATAGGCTCATGGCAGTTTTACAGCAGTTACATGGATACACAGGCAGCTGGTGATGAGTGGAGGAGTATTTAAAGTAGGGACCGCAGACAGGCTATCAAAGGCCTAAAATAACAAACAATAGGCTCATGGCAGTTTTACAGCGGTTACATGGATACACAGGCAGCTTGGTGGTGAGTGGAGGAGTATTTAAAGTAGGGACCGCAGACAGGCTATCAAAGGCCTAAAATAACAAACAATAGGCTCATGGCAGTTTTACAGCGGTTACATGGATACACGGGCAGGCAGCTGGTGATGAGTGGAGGAGTATTTAAAGTAGGGACCGCAGACAGGCTATCAAAGGCCTAAAATAACAAACAATAGGCTCATGGCAGTTTTACAGCGGTTACATGGATACACAGGCAGCTGGTGATGAGTGGAGGAGTATTTAAAGTAGGGACCGCAGACAGGCTATCAAAGGCCTAAAATAACAAACAATAGGCTCATGGCAGTTTTACAGCGGTTACATGGATACACAGGCAGCTTGGTGGTGAGTGGAGGAGTATTTAAAGTAGGGACCGCAGACAGGCTATCAAAGGCCTAAAATAACAAACAATAGGCTCATGGCAGTTTTACAGCGGTTACATGGATACACGGGCAGGCAGCTGGTGATGAGTGGAGGAGTATTTAAAGTAGGGACCGCAGACAGGCTATCAAAGGCCTAAAATAACAAACAATAGGCTCATGGCAGTTTTACAGCGGTTACATGGATACACGGGCAGGCAGCTGGTGATGAGTGGAGGAGTATTTAAAGTAGGGACCGCAGACAGGCTATCAAAGGCCTAAAATAACAAACAATAGGCTCATGGCAGCTTTACAGCGGTTACATGGATACACAGGCAGCTTGGTGGTGAGTGGAGGAGTAGTGCAAGGAGTGTCTGTCCCAGTACTCCCAAAATATAAATAGATGTTAATGTCTCGCAAAACAACCAAAACAAAAAAAAAGGTGGCATACTTAGGTACAGGGGTGGGCTCATCTACTGAGTTTCTGACATAGTAATTTGGCAGTAACTATTTAATGGTGCCAATATAGGACACAGACACAGACTACTTTAAGTTGCATCATAGATGTCTACAAATTTGTATTGTCAGTGCCAGACATTGAATGATGTCAGCGAATAGACTAAAGATTGGTGGAGCTGTGCGACATAATTTTGCACGTGGTAGAGCACATTTTGAGCTGGGGTAGGGGGGAACTCTCTTGAGGCCGGCGGGACCGCCCCAGGGCCCCTCATGTTACAACGGTGTGTCTGACGTTGGGTGCGCACCGCCACCGCCAGAGACACTACATTGTACTATGAGGGACCCAGTAGCAATGCCGTCAACCAAAAGCGAGCACACCCACCTCTTCAGACAAACAGCAGTCTCACGGGTGTTTGCGCCAAGTCGCGATACCACGGCCCCGTGTGGGGAGTTTTGCCATTTAGGGAGGTGTAAACATGTCGTATGCTGTACAATCAGCTGCAGCAAATTAGACATTAGAAAAGTAATTCACAGGCAAGAGCTTTTCATAGGAAAGCTAGGTGTCAGCCGGGCAAGGTGGGGCAAAAGATTTCGAAATCCAGTTGTGGTTCATTTTAATGAATGTTAGATCGTCAACATTTTGGGTAGCCAGACGAGTCCTTTTTTCGGTTAATATTGAACCTGCAGCACTGAATACTCTTTCTGATAGGACACTTGCTGCCGGGCAAGCAAGCTCCTGCAATGCATATTCTGCCAATTCTGGCCAGGTGTCTAATTTGGAGGCCCAGTAATCAAATGGGAATGACGGTTGAGGGAGAACATCGATAAGGGATGAAAAATAGTTAGTAACCATACTGGACAAATGTTGTCTCCTGTCACTTTCAATTGATGCAGCAGTACCTGTCCTGTCTGCGGTCATAGCAAAATCACTCCACAACCTGGTCAGAAAACCCCTCTGTCCAACGCCACTTCTGATGTGTGCACCCCTAACACTCCTAGTCTGCTGCCCCCTGGAGCTCGTGTGAGAACGATCACGTGCGCTGTGTGCTGGGAATGCCTGAAGCAAACGGTCAACAAGAGTTGATTGTTTGGTTGCTAATATTAGTTCCAAGTTCTCATGTGGCATAATATTTTGCAATTTGCCTTTATAGCGTGGATCAAGGAGGCAGGCCAACCAGTAATCGTCATCGTTCATCATTTTCGTAATGCGTGTGTCCCTTTTTAGGATACGTAAGGCATAATCCGCCATGTGGGCCAAAGTTCCAGTTGTCAAATCTCCGGTTGTGATTGGTTGAGGGGCAGTTGCAGGCAAATCTACGTCACTTGTGTCCCTCAAAAAACCAGAACCCGGCCGTGACACGCAACCAATTTCCTGTGCCCCCGGGAAAGGTTCGGCATTAAAAATATACTCATCCCCATCATCCTCCTCGTCCTCCACCTCCTCTTCGCCCGCTACCTCGTCCTGTACACTGCCCTGACCAGACAATGGCTGACTGTCATCAAGGCTTTCCTCTTCCTCTGGTGCAGACGCCTGCTCCTTTATGTGCGTCAAACTTTGCATCAGCAGACGCATTAGGGGGATGCTCATGCTTATTACGGCGTTGTCTGCACTAACCAGCCGTGTGCATTCCTCAAAACACTGAAGGACTTGACACATGTCTTGTATCTTAGACCACTGCACACCTGACAACTCCATGTCTGCCATCCTACTGCCTGCCCGTGTATCCTCCCACAAATAAATAACAGCACGCCTCAGTTCGCACAGTCTCTGAAGCATGTGCAGTGTTGAGTTCCACCTTGTTGCAACGTCTATGATGAGGCGATGCTGGGGAAGGTTCAAAGACCGCTGATAGGTCTGCATACGGCTGGCGTGTACAGGCGAACGTCGGATATGTGAGCAAAGTGCACGCACTTTGAGGAGCAGGTCGGAGAACCCAGGATAAGTTTTCAATAAGCACTGCACCACCAGGTTTAAGGTGTGAGCCAGGCAAGGAATGTGTTTCAGTTGGGAAAGGGAGATGGCAGCCATGAAATTCCTTCCGTTATCACTCACTACCTTGCCTGCCTCAAGATCTACTGTGCCCAGCCACGACTGCGTTTCTTGTTGCAAGAACTCGGACAGAACTTCCGCGGTGTGTCTGTTGTCGCCCAAACACTTCATAGCCAATACAGCCTGCTGACGCTTGGCAGTAGCTGGCCCATAATGGGACAACTGGTGTGCAACAGTGTCATCTGCCGATGGAGTGGTTGGCAGACTGCGTTCTGTGGAAGAGCTGTAGCTTCTGCAGGAGGACGAGGAGGAGGAGGAGGAGGGGGTGCGAACGCCTACAGCCAACTGTTTCCTAGACCGTGGGCTAGGCACAACTGTCCCTAAATTGATGTCGCCTGTGGACCCTGCATCCACCACATTCACCCAGTGTGCCGTGATGGACATATAACGTCCCTGGCCATGCCTACTGGTCCATGCATCTGTAGTCAGGTGCACCTTTGTACTCACAGATTGCCTGAGTGCATGGACGATGCGCTGTTTAACATGCTGGTGCAGGGCTGGGATGGCTTTTCTGGAAAAAAAGTGTCGACTGGGTAGCTCGTATCGTGGTTCAGCGTACTCCATCAGGGCTTTGAAAGCTTCGCTTTCAACTAACCGGTAGGGCATCATCTCTAACGAGATTAGTCTAGCTATGTGGGCGTTAAAACCCTGTGTACGCGGATGCGAGGATAAGTACTTCCTTTTTCTAACCAGAGTCTCATGTAGGGTGAGCTGGACTGGAGAGCTGGAGATCGTGGAACTTTCGGGTGTGCCGGTGTACATGGCAGACTGAGAGACGGTTGGAGACGGTATTGTTTCCGCCGGTGCCCTAGATGCAATATTTCCTCCTACAAAACTGGTGGTTCCCTGACCCTGACTGCTTTTGGCTGGCAAAGAAACCTGCACAGATACTGCCGGTGGTGCGGAAAATGGTGGCCTTACAGTGACGGAAGGGATGTTGCGTTGCTGACTAGCTTCATTGGCCGAGGGTGCTACAACCTTAAGGGACGTTTGGTAGTTAGTCCAGGCTTGAAAATGCATGGTGGTTAAGTGTCTATGCATGCAACTAGTATTTAGACTTTTCAGATTCTGACCTCTGCTTAAGCTAGTTGAACATTTTTGACAGATGACTTTGCGCTGATCAGTTGGATGTTGTTTAAAAAAATGCCAGACTGCACTCTTCCTAGACTCGGATCCCTTTTCAGGGATTGCAGACTGAGCTTTAACCGGATGGCCACGCTGTCCTCCAACAGGTTTTGGCTTTGACACGCGTTTTGGGCCAGATACGGGCCCGGCAGATGGAACCTGTTGCGATGTTGATGCCTGCTGCGGCCCCTCCTCCACCTCCGCTTCTGAACTACTGCCGCCTGCACCCTGTTCCCCCAATGGCTGCCAATCGGGGTCAATAACTGGGTCATCTATTACCTCCTCTTCGAGCTCGTGTGCAACTTCGTCTGTGTCACTGTGTCGGTCGGTGGTATAGCGTTCGTGGCGGGGCAACATAGTCTCATCAGGGTCTGATTGTGGATCTGTACCCTGAGAGGGCAATGTGGTGGTCTGAGTCAAAGGAGCAGCATAGTACTCTGGCTGTGGCTGTGCATCAGTGCACTCCATGTCAGAATCTACTTGTAATGGGCATGGCCTGTTAAATGTTTCACTTTCTAAGCCAGGGACGGTATGTGTAAAGAGCTCCATGGAGTGACCCGTTGTGTCGCCTGCTGCATCCTTCTCTCTTGTTGTAGTTTTTGCTGAGGAGGACAAGGAAGCGACTTGTCCCTGACCGTGAACATCCACAAGCGACGCGCTGCTTTTACATTTACCAGTTTCGGAAGAGGAGGCAAAAGAGCTAGAGGCTGAGTCTGCAATGTAAGCCAAAACTTGCTGTTGCTGCTCCGCCTTTAAAAGCGGTTTTCCTACTCCCAGGAAAGAGAGCGTTCGAGGCCTTGTGTAGCCTGACGACGAAACTGGCTCCACAGCTCCAGACTTAGGTGGAATATTTTTATCCCCACGACCACCTGATGCTCCACTACCACTACCATCATTACCAGCTGACAATGAACGCCCACGACGACCTCTTGCACCAGACTTCCTCATTGTTTTAAAATCTTAACCAAAGTAACTTTATTTGTTGCTGTCAAACAACTTACACGGTGAGCTATAACTTCAGTATGATTTCAATATCCCTTAACAGGTTGGTGAGACCACAAGGAAAATCAGGCACAATGTTACACACTCTGTTTTCTGTGGCACAAAATCACAGAGATGACACACACGCAGGACTGTCACTCAAGCACTAATGTCAATATTAATCTCCCACCTAATTTATTTTTTTTTTTTTCTCAGGGAGACTTTAGAAACCAAATAATATAAAAAAAAAAACAAAAAAAAAAAGGCTTTCTATGGCCCACAATTAGAGAGAGAGAGGTGGCACACCCAGGAGTCAAGACTGGCACACAAGCTGAAAGGGCAATATTACTCTCCCACTGTTTTTTTATGTTTTTTTTGTTTTTTAAGGGAGACTTTAGAAACCCAATAATATTTAAAAAAAAAAAAAAAAAAAAAGGCTTTCTATGGCCCACTGAATGAGAGAGAGAGGTGGCACACCCAGGAGTCAAGACTGGCACACAAGCTGAAAGGGCAATATTACTCTCCCACTGTTTTTTTATGTTTTTTTTTTTTCAGGGAGACTTTAGAAACCAAATAATATTAAAAAAACCAAAAAAATAAATAGCCTTTCTATGGCCCACTGAATGAGAGAGAGAGGTGGCACACCCAGGAGTCAAGACTGGCACACAAGCTGAAAGGGCAATATTACTCTCCCACTGTTTTTTTATGTATTTTTTGTTTTTTAAGGGAGACTTTAGAAACCCAATAATATTTAAAAAAAAAAAAAAAAAAAAAGGCTTTCTATGGCCCACTGAATGAGAGAGAGAGGTGGCACACCCAGGAGTCAAGACTGGCACACAAGCTGAAAGGGCAATATTACTCTCCCACTGTTTTTTTATGTTTTTTTTTTTTCAGGGAGACTTTAGAAACCAAATAATATTAAAAAAACCAAAAAAATAAATAGCCTTTCTATGGCCCACTGAATGAGAGAGAGAGGTGGCACACCCAGGAGTCAAGACTGGCACACAAGCTGAAAGGGCAATATTACTCTCCCACTGTTTTTTTATGTATTTTTTGTTTTTTAAGGGAGACTTTAGAAACCAAATAATATTAAAAAAACCAAAAAAATAAATAGCCTTTCTATGGCCCACTGAATGAGAGAGAGAGGTGGCACACCCAGGAGTCAAGACTGGCACACAAGCTGAAAGGGCAATATTACTCTCCCACTGTTTTTTTATGTATTTTTTGTTTTTTAAGGGAGACTTTAGAAACCAAATAATATTAAAAAAACAACAACAAAAAAAAGGCTTTCTATGCCCCACAATTAGAGAGATAGAGGTGGCACACCCAGGAGTCAAGACTGGCGCACAAGCTGAAAGGGCAATATTACTCTCCCACTGTTTTTTTAAGTTTTTTTTTTTTTATTTTCAGGGAGACTTTAGAAACCAAATAATATTAAAAAAACCAAAAAAATAAATAGCCTTTCTATGGCCCACTGAATGAGAGAGAGGTGGCACACCCAGGAGTCAAGACTGGCACACAAGCTGAAAGGGCAATATTACTCTCCCACTGTTTTTTTATGTATTTTTTGTTTTTTAAGGGAGACTTTAGAAACCCAATAATATTAAAAAAAAAAAAAAAAAAAGGCTTTCTATGGCCCACTGAATGAGAGAGAGAGGTGGCACACCCAGGAGTCAAGACTGGCACACAAGCTGAAAGGGCAATATTACTCTCCCACTGTTTTTTTATGTTTTTTTTTTTTCAGGGAGACTTTAGAAACCAAATAATATTAAAAAAACCAAAAAAATAAATAGCCTTTCTATGGCCCACTGAATGAGAGAGAGAGGTGGCACACCCAGGAGTCAAGACTGGCACACAAGCTGAAAGGGCAATATTACTCTCCCACTGTTTTTTTATGTTTTTTTTTTTTTCAGGGAGACTTTAGAAACCAAATAATATTAAAAAAACCAAAAAAATAAATAGCCTTTCTATGGCCCACTGAATGAGAGAGAGAGGTGGCACACCCAGGAGTCAAGACTGGCACACAAGCTGAAAGGGCAATATTACTCTCCCACTGTTTTTTAATGTATTTTTTGTTTTTTAAGGGAGACTTTAGAAACCCAATAATATTTAAAAAAAAAAAAAAAAAAAAGGCTTTCTATGGCCCACTGAATGAGAGAGAGAGGTGGCACACCCAGGAGTCAAGACTGGCGCACAAGCTGAAAGGGCAATATTACTCTCCCACTGTTTTTTTAAGTTTTTTTTATTATTTTCAGGGAGACTTTAGAAACCAAATAATATTAAAAAAACCAAAAAAATAAATAGCCTTTCTATGGCCCACTGAATGAGAGAGAGAGGTGGCACACCCAGGAGTCAAGACTGGCACACAAGCTGAAAGGGCAATATTACTCTCCCACTGTTTTTTTATGTATTTTTTGTTTTTTAAGGGAGACTTTAGAAACCAAATAATATTAAAAAAACCAAAAAAATAAATAGCCTTTCTATGGCCCACTGAATGAGAGAGAGAGGTGGCACACCCAGGAGTCAAGACTGGCACACAAGCTGAAAGGGCAATATTACTCTCCCACTGTTTTTTTATGTATTTTTTGTTTTTTAAGGGAGACTTTAGAAACCAAATAATATTAAAACAACAACAAAAAAAAAAAAGGCTTTCTATGCCCCACAATTAGAGAGAGAGAGGTGGCACACCCAGGAGTCAAGACTGGCGCACAAGCTGAAAGGGCAATATTACTCTCCCACTGTTTTTTTAAGTTTTTTTTTTATTTTCAGGGAGACTTTAGAAACCAAATAATATTAAAAAAACCAAAAAAATAAATAGCCTTTCTATGGCCCACTGAATGAGAGAGAGAGGTGGCACACCCAGGAGTCAAGACTGGCACACAAGCTGAAAGGGCAATATTACTCTCCCACTGTTTTTTTATGTATTTTTTGTTTTTTAAGGGAGACTTTAGAAACCAAATAATATTAAAAAAACCAAAAAAATAAATAGCCTTTCTATGGCCCACTGAATGAGAGAGAGAGGTGGCACACCCAGGAGTCAAGACTGGCACACAAGCTGAAAGGGCAATATTACTCTCCCACTGTTTTTTTATGTATTTTTTGTTTTTTAAGGGAGACTTTAGAAACCAAATAATATTAAAAAAACAACAAAAAAAAAAAAGGCTTTCTATGCCCCACAATTAGAGAGAGAGAGGTGGCACACCCAGGAGTCAAGACTGGCGCACAAGCTGAAAGGGCAATATTACTCTCCCACTGTTTTTTTAAGTTTTTTTTTTATTTTCAGGGAGACTTTAGAAACCAAATAATATTAAAAAAACCAAAAAAATAAATAGCCTTTCTATGGCCCACTGAATGAGAGAGAGAGGTGGCACACCCAGGAGTCAAGACTGGCACACAAGCTGAAAGGGCAATATTACTCTCCCACTGTTTTTTTATGTATTTTTTGTTTTTTAAGGGAGACTTTAGAAACCCAATAATATTTAAAAAAAAAAAAAAAAAAAAAGGCTTTCTATGGCCCACTGAATGAGAGAGAGAGGTGGCACACCCAGGAGTCAAGACTGGCACACAAGCTGAAAGGGCAATATTACTCTCCCACTGTTTTTTTATGTTTTTTTTTTTTTCAGGGAGACTTTAGAAACCAAATAATATTAAAAAAACCAAAAAAATAAATAGCCTTTCTATGGCCCACTGAATGAGAGAGAGAGGTGGCACACCCAGGAGTCAAGACTGGCACACAAGCTGAAAGGGCAATATTACTCTCCCACTGTTTTTTTATGTTTTTTTTTTTTTCAGGGAGACTTTAGAAACCAAATAATATTAAAAAAACCAAAAAAATAAATAGCCTTTCTATGGCCCACTGAATGAGAGAGAGAGGTGGCACACCCAGGAGTCAAGACTGGCACACAAGCTGAAAGGGCAATATTACTCTCCCACTGTTTTTTAATGTATTTTTTGTTTTTTAAGGGAGACTTTAGAAACCCAATAATATTTAAAAAAAAAAAAAAAAAGGCTTTCTATGGCCCACTGAATGAGAGAGAGAGGTGGCACACCCAGGAGTCAAGACTGGCGCACAAGCTGAAAGGGCAATATTACTCTCCCACTGTTTTTTTAAGTTTTTTTTTATTATTTTCAGGGAGACTTTAGAAACCAAATAATATTAAAAAAACCAAAAAAATAAATAGCCTTTCTATGGCCCACTGAATGAGAGAGAGAGGTGGCACACCCAGGAGTCAAGACTGGCACACAAGCTGAAAGGGCAATATTACTCTCCCACTGTTTTTTTATGTATTTTTTGTTTTTTAAGGGAGACTTTAGAAACCCAATAATATTAAAAAAAAAAAAAAAAAAAAAGGCTTTCTATGGCCCACTGAATGAGAGAGAGAGGTGGCACACCCAGGAGTCAAGACTGGCACACAAGCTGAAAGGGCAATATTACTCTCCCACTGTTTTTTTATGTATTTTTTGTTTTTTAAGGGAGACTTTAGAAACCCAATGATATTTAAAAAAAAAAAAAAAAAAAGGCTTTCTATGGCCCACTGAATGAGAGAGAGAGGTGGCACACCCAGGAGTCAAGACTGGCGCACAAGCTGAAAGGGCAATATTACTCTCCCACTTTTTTTTTAATTTTTTTTTTTTTTATTTTCAGGGAGACTTTAGAAACCAAATAATATTAAAAAAACCAAAAAAATAAATAGCCTTTCTATGGCCCACTGAATGAGAGAGAGAGGTGGCACACCCAGGAGTCAAGACTGGCACACAAGCTGAAAGGGCAATATTACTCTCCCACTGTTTTTTTATGTATTTTTTGTTTTTTAAGGGAGACTTTAGAAACCCAATAATATTTAAAAAAAAAAAAAAAGGCTTTCTATGGCCCACTGAATGAGAGAGAGAGGTGGCACACCCAGGAGTCAAGACTGGCACACAAGCTGAAAGGGCAATATTACTCTCCCACTGTTTTTTTATGTATTTTTTGTTTTTTAAGGGAGACTTTAGAAACCCAATAATATTTAAAAAAAAAAAAAAAAAAAGGCTTTCTATGGCCCACAATTAGAGAGAGAGGTGGCACACCCAGGAGTCAAGACTGGCACACAAGCTGAAAGGGCAATATTACTCTCCCACTGTTTTTTTTATGTATTTTTTGTTTTTTAAGGGAGACTTTAGAAACCCAATAATATTTAAAAAAAAAAAAAAAAAAAAAAGGCTTTCTATGCCCCACAATTAGAGAGAGAGAGGTGGCACACCCAGGAGTCAAGACTGGCACACAAGCTGAAAGGGCAATATTACTCTCCCACTGTTTTTTTATGTTTTTTTTTTTTTCAGGGAGACTTTAGAAACCAAATAATATTAAAAAAACCAAAAAAATAAATAGCCTTTCTATGGCCCACTGAATGAGAGAGAGAGGTGGCACACCCAGGAGTCAAGACTGGCACACAAGCTGAAAGGGCAATATTACTCTCCCACTGTTTTTTTATGTTTTTTTTTTTTTTCAGGGAGACTTTAGAAACCAAATAATATTAAAAAAACCAAAAAAATAAATAGCCTTTCTATGGCCCACTGAATGAGAGAGAGAGGTGGCACACCCAGGAGTCAAGACTGGCACACAAGCTGAAAGGGCAATATTACTCTCCCACTGTTTTTTTATGTATTTTTTGTTTTTTAAGGGAGACTTTAGAAACCCAATAATAAGAAAAAAAATAAATAAATAAATAGGCTTTCTATAGCCCACTGAATAAGAGATAGCACACACAGCAGTGGCACACAAGCCCTGACTGAGGCCAATATTTTTCTACCACTGATTGATGTAGTGTTTTTGTGTTGAGGTAGAATTTAGAACACAAATCACGGAAAAAATAAATAGGCTTTCTATGGCCCACTCAGTGAGAGATGGCACACACAGGGATGGCACTGTAGCAGAAATGCCAATCTTAATCTCCCACAAAAAAAAAAAAAAAAAACAGGGACTGTCCTACAATTACTATCTCCCTGCAGTAATCTAAGCCAGGTATAGCAGGCAGCAATAGGAGTGGACTGATGCACAAATTAAATAAAAAGTGTGGACAAACAAAAAAGATAGCTGTGCAGAAAGGAAGGAACAAGAGGATATGTGCTTTGAAAAAAGCAGTTGGTTTCCACAGTGGCGTACACACAGCAATACAGCTATCACGGAGCCTTCTAGGGCAGCCCAATGAGCTACAGCGCTGAGGAAAAAAAAAAAAAATAGCTTCCACTGTTCCTGCACACCGAAGGTGGTGTTGGACAGTGGAAATCGCTACAGCACAAGCGGTTTGGTGGTTAGTGGACCCTGCCTAACGCTCTCCCTGCTTCTGACGAAGCGGCAGCAACCTCTCCCTAAGCTCAGATCAGCAGCAGTAAGATGGCGGTCGGCGGGAACGCCCCTTTATAGCCCCTGTGACGCCGCAGACAGCAAGCCAATCACTGCAATGCCCTTCTCTAAGATGGTGGGGACCAGGATCTATGTCATCACGCTGCCCACACTCTGCGTTCACCTTCATTGGCTGAGAAATGGCGCTTTTCGCGTCATTGAAACGCGACTTTGGCGCGAACGTCGCGTACCGCATGGCCGACAAGCACAGGGGTCGGATCGGGTTTCATGAGACGCTGACTTAGCCAAAAGTCGGCGACTTTTGAAAATGATCGACCCGTTTCGCTCAACCCTAGCGTTTATTATTTGCACCAAGTGTTGTGGACTTGAGTTTCTCTCTGCACCTGTTTGAATCACTGTTTGATAATATAGACTTTACCACTTATAAAACTGTGTCCTGTAGTTGTTTGTTCCACGCAAAGAGTCTCCTGAGTTATCCCCTATAATTATTACACAAACTTTGTAATGTCTGTGATTTGATGAGGGCAGGTACATTCAGTTTAGTATGGCCATTCTGGTGTGTTTACTGTTCTGGTTAGCCTCTCTTCATACACATGGCATGTTTACAGTGGACATTTGTATTGTATTACTGCCATGTGATTTTATTACACTACTAGATGGCAGCCCGATTCTAAAGAATCGGGAGTCTAGAATCCATATATACTTTATTTATTCAAATGTAAGAATAATACAATTAATAAATAATAGTAAGAAAGAACAAAAAATGGCTGCACTCACCAGCTCTTGACAATTCTTGACAGTACGGCACATTTCTGATTGGTCGCTCGCGGCAGGCGGCAACCAATCAGAAAAGTGCCGCGCACCACGAAGGCATATATCTTTGTCCACCCTGAGCGGGTGTAGGACGCTGGTGACGTCACTTATCTCCGGACATTATCTCCGGACAAAGCCACGGAAGTTGGCACAAATTGCCGGAAGTAGTATTCTAGGCAATTATATATTAGATTTTAATGTTATCAGTGTTTACCTTTGAATGTTTATATTGTATTGTCCTGTCACCAGCCATGTGTACGATTATCGGCCGAAAGCCTCTCTGGAACCAATAACCACCCCATGTAAAGGTATCTTTATAAGTTAAAGATTCAGAATACTATGACTTTTATCATATCCTGAACAGTCAAGTTTTTTATGAACCGTTAAGGTTTTCTGGTTGAAGTAAAAAAAACTCTGAGTGTTTACAGTTTGAAACCATAAAATGTTGAAAAATTATGTCATTCTTGAGTATATCACTCAATGGTGCTCATAAACGTGTCAAATTTGATCTATAATATACTTTAATATACGTTACTTTAATCTTTAATATACTTAAGAACAGGGCCCCAGACATCACACAGGGGGTCTGAAACACCGCACAGTGGTCCAAAATATCGCTGTGCTCTGCCTGGGGCCCCATATGCTGCCTGGGGCCCCTGTGCTCTGCCTGTGGCCCCATATGCTGCCTGGGGCCCCTGTGCTCTGCCTGGGGCCCCATGTTCTGCCTGGGGCCCCTGTGCTCTACCTGGGGCCCCATATGCTGCCTGGGGCCCCTGTGCTCTGCCTGGGGCCCCATGTGCTGCCTGGGGCCCCTGTGCTCTGCCTGGGGCCACTGTGCTCTGTTTGGGGCCCCATATGCTGCCTGGGGCCCCTGTGCTCTGCCTGGGGCCCCATATGCTGCCTGGGGCCCCTGTGCTCTGCCTGGGGCCCCATAGGCTGCCTGGGGCCCCTGTGCTCTACCTGGGACCACTGTGCTCTGCCTGGGGCCCCATATGCTGCCTGGGGACCCTGTGCTCTGCCTGGGGCCCCATAGGCTGCCTGGGGCCCCTGTGCTCTACCTGGGACCACTGTGCTCTGCCTGGGGCCCCATATGCTGCCTGGGGCCACTGTGCTCTGCCTGGGGCCCCATATGCTGCCTGGGGCCCCTGTGCTCTGCCTGGGGCCCCATATGCTGCCTGGGGCCCCTGTGCTCTGCCTGGGGCCCCATATGCTGCCTGGGGCCCCTGTGCTCTGCCTGGGGCCCCATGTTCTGCCTGGGGCCCCTGTGCTCTGCCTGGGGCCACTGTGCTCTGCCTGGGGCCCCATAGGCTGCCTGGGGCCCCTGTGCTCTGCCTGGGAGCACTGTGCTCTGCCTGGGGCCCCATATGCTGCCTGGGGCCCCTGTGCTCTGCCTGGGTGTAGGACACTGGTGACGTCACTTATCTCCGGACATTAGCTCCGGACATTATCTCCGGACATTATCTCCGGACATTAGCTCCGGACATTATCTCCGGACATTAGCTCCGGACAAAGCCACGGAAGTTGGCACAAATTGCAGGAAGTAGTATTCTAGGCAATTATATAGTAGATGGGCATTTCCTGAAGGAAATACATGGTGCTTGAACAGCGCTACCAGCTTTACAGCAGCACTTTTCACACACGGGACTGGGGGGCGCGCTTACTTTTGCACCCGGGGCCGGGGGCGCGCTTACTTTTGCACCCGGGGGCGCACTTACTTTTGAACCCGGAGGCGCACTTACTTTTGCACCCGGGGGCGCACTTACTTTTGCACCCGGGGGCGCACTTACTTTTGCACCCGTGGGCGCACTTACTTTTGCACCCGGGGGCGCACTTACTTTTGCACCCGGGGGCGCACTTACTTTTGCACCCGGGGGCGCACTTACTTTTGGGGCCGCACTTACTTTTGGTGGGCGTGGCTCCTCGGCCTCCGATTTGGTTGGTGGGGCCACTAGTCCTCCGATTTGGTGGGTGGGGACCCTCGGCCTCCGATTTGGTGGGCGGGGACCGGCCTCCGATTTGGTGGGCGGGGACCCTCGGCCTCCGATTTGGTGGGCGGGGACCCTCGACCTCCGATTTGGTGGGCGGGGACCCTCAGCCTCCGCTTTGGTGGGCGGGGCCCCTCGGCCTCCGATTTGGTGGGCGGGGTCCCTCTGCCTCCGATTTGGTGGGCGGGGACCCTCGGCCTCCGCTTTCGTTGGCGGGGCCCCACGGCCTCCGATTTGGTGGGCGGGGTCCCTCGGCCTCCGCTTTGGTGGGCGGGGCCGCTCGGCCTTCGATTTGGTGGGCGGGGCTCCTCGGCCTCCGATTAGGTTGGTGGGGCCCCTCGGCCTCCGATTTGGTGGGCAGGGCCCCTTATCCTCCGATTTGGTGGGCGGGGACCCTCGGCCTCCAATTTGGTGGGCGGGGCCCCTCGGCCTCCGATTTGGTGGGCGGGGACTCTCGGCCTCCGATTTGGTGGTTGGGGACCCTCGGCCTCCGCTTTGGTGGGCGGGGCCCCTCGGCCTCCGATTTGGTGGGCGGGGTCCCTCTGCCTCCGATTTGGTGTGCGGGGACCCTCGGCCTCCGCTTTGGTGGGCGGGGCCCCTCGGCCTTCGATTTGGTGGGCGGGGCCCCTCGGCCTCCGATTTGGTTGGTGTGGACCCTCGGCCTCCGATTTGGTGGGCGGGGACCATCGGCCTCCGATTTGGTGGGCGGGGACCCTCGGCCTCCGATTTGGTGGGCGGGGCCCATCGGCCTCCGATGTGGTGGGTGGGGCCCCTCGGCCTCCGATTTGGTGGGCGGGGACCCCTGGCCTCCGATTTGGTGGGCGGGGCCCCTCGGCCTCCGATTTGGTGGGTGGGGACCCTTGGCCTCCGATTTGGTGGGCGGGGACCCTCGGCCTCCGATTTGGTAGGCGGGGCCCCTCGGCCTCCGATTTGGTGGGCGGGAACCCTCGGCCTCCGCTTTGGTGGGCGGGGCCCCTCGGCCTTCGATTTGGTGGGCGGGGCCCCTCGGCCTCCGATTTGGTTGGCGGGGCCCCTCGGCCTCCGATTTGGTGGGCGGGGACCCTCGGCCTCCGATTTGGTGGGCGGGGCCCCTCGGCCTCCGATTTGGTTGGCGGGGCCCCTCGGCCTCCGATTTGGTTGGCGGGGCCCCTCGGCCTCCGATTTGGTGGGCAGGGACCCTCGGCCTCCGATTTGGTGGGCGGGGCCCCTCGGCCTCCGATTTGGTTGGTGGGGCCCCTCGGCCTCCGATTTGGTGGGCGGGGACCCTCGGCCTCCGATTTGGTGGGCGGGGACCCTCGGCCTCCTATTTGGTGGGCGGGGACCCTCGGCCTCCGATTTGGTGGGCGGGGACCCTCGGCCTCCGATTTGGTGGGCGGGGCCCCTCGGCCTCCGATTTGGTTGGCGGGGCCCCTCAGCCTCCGATTTGGTGGGCGGGGACCCTCGGCCTCCGATTTGGTGGGCGGGGCCCCTCGGCCTTCGATTTGGTGGGCGGGCCTCCTCGGCCTTCGATTTGGTTGGCGGGGCCCCTCGGCCTCCGATTTGGTTGGCGGGGCCCCTTATCCTCCGATTTGGTGGGCGGGGACTCTCGGCCTCCGATTTGGTGGGCGGGGACCCTCGGCCTCCGATTTGGTGGGCGGGGCCCCTCGGCCTCCGATTTGGTTGGCGGGGCCCCTCGGCCTCCGATTTGGTGGGCGGGGACCCTCGGCCTCCGATTTGGTGGGCGGGGCCCCTCGGCCTCCGATTTGGTGGGCAGGGCCCCTCGGCCTCCGATTTGGTTGGCGGGGCCCCTCGGCCTCCGATTTGGTTGGCGGGGCCCCTCGGCCTCCGATTTGGTGGACAGGGACCCTCGGCCTCCGATTTGGTTGGCGGGGCCCCTCGGCCTCCGATTTGGTTGGCGGGGCCCCTCGGCCTCCGATTTGGTGGGCGGGGACCCTCGGCCTCCGATTTGGTGGGCGGGGACCCTCGGCCTCCGATTTGGTGGGCGGGGCCCCTCGGCCTCCGATGTGGTGGTCGGGGCCCCTCGGCCTCCGCTTTGGTGGGCGGGGCCGGGCCCCTCGGCCTCCGCTTTGGTGGGCGGGGCCGCTCGGCCTTCGATTTGGTGGGCGGGGCTCCTCGGCCTCCGATTTGGTTGGCGGGGCCCCTCGGCCTCCGATTTGGTGTGTGCTCTGCCTGGGGCCACTGTGCTCTGCCTGGGGCCCCATATGCTGCCTGGGGCCCCTGTGCTCTGCCTGGGGCCCCATATGTTGCCTGGGGCCCCTGTGCTCTGCCTGGGGCCCCTGTGCTCTGCCTGGGGCCCCATGTTCTGCCTGGGGCCCCTGTGCTCTGCCTGGGGCCACTGTGCTCTGCCTGGGTGTAGGACACTGGTGACGTCACTTATCTCCGGACATTAGCTCCGGACATTAGCTCCGGACATTAGCTCCGGACATTAGCTCCGGACAATAGCTCCGGACAATAGCTCAGGACAATAGCTCCGGACAAAGCCACGGAAGTTGGCACAAATTGCAGGAAGTAGTATTCTAGGCAATTATATATTAGATAATATATAGGGCTTTACATTTTCTATTAACACTATGTGTCTAATGCACAGCCAGTTTACTTACTAAAGAATTGAATACAAATCTTTTATACCATACCCATATCTGATACATTTTCCATGAACTTTCTTTTGTATGAAGTTCCTCACATATTTTAATGTAATTATTTTCTAATATTTAATACTTTAACTCCTTAGTGACTATAAGGACTTGATAATGTAACAAATGGAAAATCAGGTGCTCTGTAAAAACAAAACCACGATCAGGTAGACCAACAAAAATGTTGTCCACAACTTCCAGGAAAATTGTTCGGGTTGCAACGAAAAACCCACAAATAACATCAGATGAAATACAGGACTCTCTGAAAACTAGCGGTGTGGCTGTTTCAAGATGCACAATATGGAGGCACTTGAAGAAAAATGGGCTGCATGGTCGAGTTGCTAGAAGAAAGCCATTATTGTGCTAATGCCACAAAGTATCTCACCTACAATACGCAAAACAGCACAGAGGTAAGCCTCAAAACTTGTGGAACAAGGTAATTTGGAGTGATGACACCAAAATTGAACTTTTTGGCCACAACCATAAAAGTTACATTTGGAGAGAGGTCAACAAGGCCTATGATGAAAGGAACACCCATTCTTACTGTAAATCACAGAGGTGGATCGCTAATGTTTTGGGTATGTGTGAGCTACAAAGGTACAGGAAACTTGGTCAAAGTTGAAGGAAAGATGAATGCAGCATGTTAGCAAATACTGGAGGCAAATTTGCAATCATCAGCCCAAAAGCAGCGCATGGGACGTACTTGGACATTCCAACATGACAATGATCCAAAACACAAGGCCAAGTCGACCTCTCATTGGCTACAGCAGAACAAAATGAAGGTTCTAGAGTGTCCATCTCAGTCTCCTGACCTCAATATCATTGATCCACTCTGGGGAGATCTCAAGCGTGCAGTTCATGCTGGACAGCCCAGGAATTTACAGGAACTGGAGGCTTTTTGCCAAGAAGAGTGGGCAGTATAACCATCTGAGAAAATAAAGAACCTCATCCACAATTACCACAAAAGACTTCAAGCTGTCATTGATGTTAGAGGGGGCAATACACAATATTAAGTCAATTTGTCAGGTACACAGGGTTTTAAAGTTGTAACTGGACCCCACAATTTATTGCGCAATTTCTCCAAAACACAGTGATGCCCCATATGTCATCAGAAACTACTGTTAGGCCACATATCAGGGCGGAGGCGGAATAAGCGCTATTTGGCTTTTGAAGAACTGATTTTGCTAGAATAGTTTGCGGCGTACATTTGCCGAGCTGTTTTTATGCCTCTCGGTGGTCATTAAGGGGTTAATAATCTTGAATTTTTAGCTATTTTTCTGAGTGGCTACTTATTATTTATAGGTTTTGAAAGCTATATTTGTGTTAAAAAACCTAAAAACAATTCAGCACGGTCCTAGGAGACTAGAATTTAATAACAAGTCATGGGAATAAAATATAAAGGGGTTGCCCTTGTTCATAGGTTTAACCCCTTAATCCCATATGACGTATCCCATTGAGGTGACCTGGGACTTAATTCCCAGTGACGGGATAGTACATCATAGTCGATCGGCAGCGCTCACGGGGGGGCGTGGCCAATCGCCGCCGGGTGTCAGCTGATTATTACAGCTGACATCCGGCACTATGTGATAGGAGCGGTCACGGACCGTTCCCGGCACATTAACTTTCGGCACACTGCGATCAAAGATGATCGCAGCGTTCCGGCGGCACAGGGAAGCATCGCGCAGTGTTTGCGTGCTTCCCTGAGACCCTCGGAGCAACGCGATGTGATCGCGTTGCTCCGAGGGTCTTCCTCCTCCTCCCTGCAGGCCGGATCCAGAATGGCCGTGGGGGGCCTTCCGGGTCCTGCAGGGAGGTGGCTTTCAAGCGCCTGCTCAGAGGAGGCGCCGGGAAGCCTCCCTGCATTGCCTGTGTGATCGCTGATCTGACACAGTGCACTGCAAAGAGTCAGATCAGCGATCTGTCACTATACAGTGATGTCCCCCCTGGAGCAATATAAAAAAGTAAAAAAAATTAAAAAAAAATTACATGTGTAAAAAAAAAAACAAGAAAAAACCCCTAAATAAAGAAAAAAAAAATATTGTTCAGATAAATACATTTCTTTATCTAAATAAAAAAACAAAACAATAAAGTACATATATTTAGTATTGCCGTGTCCGTAACAACCCGATCTATAAAACTGTCCTAATAGTTAAGCCCTTCAGTGAACACCGTAAAAAAAAGGCAAAAAACAACACTTTATTATCATACTGCCGAACAAAAAGTGGAATAGTACGCGATTAAAAAGACGGATATAAATAACTATGGTACCGCTGAACACGTCATCTTGTCCCTCAAAAAAACGAGCCGCCATACATCATAATCAGCGAAAAAATTAAAAAGTTATAGTACTCAGAATAAAGCGATGCATAAATAATTATTTTTTATATAAAATAGTTTTTATCGTATAAAAGCGCCAAAACATAAAAAAAATATAAATGAGGTATCGCTGTAATCGTACTGACCCGAAGAATAAAACTGCTTTATCAATTTTACCAAAGGTGGAACGGTATAAACGCCCCCCCAGAAGAAATTCATGAATAGCTGTTTTTTTGTCATTCTGCCTCACAAAAATTGGAATAAAAAGCGATCAAAAAATGTCATGCCCCCGAAGATGGTACCAATAAAAACGTCAACTCATCCTGCAAAAAAAGAAGACCTCACATGAATCTATGGACCAAAATATGGAAAAATTATAGCTCTCAAAATGTGGAGACGCAAAAACTATTTTTTGCAATAAAAAGCGTCTTTTAGTTTGTGACGGCCGCAAATCATAAAAATCCGCTAAAAGATCCCCTATAAAAGTAAATCAAACCCCCCTTCATCACCCCTTTAGTTAGGGAAAAATAATAAAATTTTAAAAAATGTATTTCCATTTTCCCATTAGGGTTAGGGTTAGGATTGGGGCTAAAGTTAGGGTTAGGGTTGGGGCTAAAGTTAAGGTTAGGGCTTCAGTTAGGTTTGGGGCTACAGTTAGGGTTGGGGCTACAGTTAGGGTTAGGGTTGGGGCTAAAGTTAGGGTTGGGGCTAAAGTTAGGGTTAGGGTTGGGGCTAAAGTTAGGGTTAGGGTTGGGGCTAAGGTTAGGGTTAGGGCTAAAGTTAGGGTTGGGGCTACAGTTAGGGTTGGGGCTAAAGTTAGGGTTAGGGTTGAGGCTAAAGTTAGGGTTAGGCCGGCGTCACACTGGCGTGTTTTACGGACATATGAGAGGCGCAGAACATACGGATTGCATACGGTACAATGATTCTCTAAGGCCCAGCTCCTATCTGCTAAATTTTACGGATCCGTATTATACAGTCTTGTACAGCCATAGAAAATCGCAGCATTCTGCATTTGTCAGCGTATTGCGCAAAAAATGCGCCAATGAAAGTCTATAGGGGCGAGAAAATTACGGATTACACACGGACCATGCGTGTGACTTGCGAGAAATACGCAGCGGTGTTCTCTAGAAAAGCCGGCAATTCAGTGCGGTGTACAGTAAAATCACACTGACAGAATAGAATAGGTAGAATAAATTTGTACACATAGAATAGGTATATATATATATATATATATATATATATATATATATATATATATATATATATATATATATGTGTGTGTGTCAGTGAGACACATATATATATATATATATTTATATTTAATTCAGCGCTAGATAGCAGAAAAGCCGGTAATTCAATTGCCGGCTTTTCCTCTCTCCTTCACAAACCCGACAGGATATGAGACATGGTTTACATACAGTAAACCATCTCATATCCCTTCTTTTATTACATATTCCTCTTTACTAATGTAGCAAGTGTCTCTGTGTTAAATTTGGGGTCTCTAGCTATTAAATTAAAGGGTTAAATCCCGGAAAAAACTGGCGTGGGCTCTCGTGCAATTTTCTCCGCCAGAGTGGGAAAGCCAGTGACTGAGGGCAGATATTAATAGCCTAGGGAGGTACCATGGTTATAGGACCCCCCCTGGCTAAAACATCTGCCTCCAGCCACCCCAGAAAAGGCACATCTGGAAGATGCGCCTATTCTGGCACTTAGCCTCGCTCTTCCCACTCCCCTGTAGCAGTGGGATATGGGGTAATGAAGGGTTAATGTCACCTTGCTATTGTAAGGTGTCATTAAGCCAGGTTAATAATGGAGAGGCGTCAATTATGACACCTATCCATTATTAATCCAATAGTATGAAATGGTTAGTAAAACACACACACATTATTAAAAAGTATTTTTAATGAAATAAAGACACATGTTGTTTTAATATTTTATTATACTCTTAATCCACCTGAAGACCCTTGTCACCTGAAATAAAGTTAAACAAAACAAACAACAATATTCCATACCTTCCGTCGTTCAGTCTTGTCCCACGCTGTAAATCCATCTGAAGGGGTTAAATCATTTTACACCCAGGAGCTCTGCTAATGCAGCTGTGCTCCTGTCTGTAAAACTTGGTGAATGAATGGCGTGCAGGTACTGTAATTACCTTGAGTCGCGGTGATGCGCCCTCTGCTGGATGAACTTATATGAACTCGAGCCTGGGAACTTTTCAGAATGTATATATGTTTTAACGAATATTTGAGTGCTGAATTAAATATAAATACTGTGTATATATATATCTATAATATAACGCTGGGAGCGTCACTCTGTCCGAAGCCTCTATAGACTGCGCAAGCGCAAGCGCCGGCGCAGTCTGGACCGCACAGAGCGACGCTCCCAGGAGATCGCGGTATGCGTAAGCGCTGAACGCACACCGCAATCTCCACCGGACAAGCAGGGACGAGCCAGGAGGCGGAGGGTGAGTATACTTACCTGACCCGTTCCACCGACGCGCTTCCGGGCCGTGACTGTCCCCCTGCTCCCGGAATCGGCGCCTGCGCAGTCCGCGCTTTCCGGCGCCATTTTCTTGAAGACACATTGCAGTGTCTTCAAGAAAATGGCGCCGGAAAGCGCGGACTGCGCAGGCGCCGACTCCGGGAGCAGGACCAAGAAAATGGCCGCACCCAGCACAGCCGCCGCGCCCAGCACAGCCACGCACAGCCGCCCACAGCAACGCACAGCCGCCGCACCCAGCACAGCCGACCATAGCCGCCCACAGCCACGCACAGGCGCCCACAGCCACGCACAGCCGCCGCACCCAGCACAGCTGCCCACAGCCACGCACAGCCACCCATAGCCACGCACAGCCGCCGCACCCAGCACAGCCGACCACAGCCACGCACAGCCGCCGCACCCAGCACAGCCGCCCACAGCCACGCACAGCCGCCCACAGCCACGCACAGCCGCTGCACCCAGCACAGCCGACCACAGCCGCCGCACCCAGCACAGCCGCCCACAGCCACGCACAGCCGCCCACAGCCACGCACAGCCGCCCACAGCCACGCACAGCCGCACCCAGCACAGCCGACCACAGCCATGCACAGCCGCCGCACCCAGCACAGCCGCCCACAGCCATGTACAGCCACCCATAGCAACGCACAGCCGCCGCACCCAGCACAGCCGACCACAGCCGCCGCACCCAGCACAGCCGCCCACAGCCACGCACAGCCCACAGCCACGCACAGCCGCCGCACCCAGCACAGCCACCCACAGCCGCCGCACCCAGCACAGCCGCCGCACCCAGCACATCCGCCGCACCCAGCACAGCCATGCACAGCCGCCACAGCCACGCACAGCCACGCACAGCCGCGCACAGCCGCCGCACCCAGCACAGCCTCCCACAGCCACGCACAGCCGCCCACAGCCACGGACAGCCGCCGCACCCAGCACAGCCGCCGCACCCAGCACAGCCGCCCACAGCCACGCACAGCCGCCGCACCCAGCACAGCCACGCACAGCCGCCCACAGCCGCCGCACCCAGCACAGCCGCCCACAGCCACGCACAACCGCTGCACCCAGCTCAGCCACCCACAGCCGCCGCACCCAGCACAGCCGCCGCACCCAGCACATCCGCCGCACCCAGCACAGCCGCCGCACCCAGCACAGCCACGCACAGCCGCCACAGCCACGCACAGCCTCCGCACCCAGCACAGCCGCCCACAGCCACGCACAGCCGCCTACAGCCACGGACAGCCACCGCACCCAGCACAGCCACCGCACCCAGCACAGCCGCCGCACCCAGCACAGCCGCCCACAGCCACGCACAGCCGCCGCACCCAGCACAGCCTCCCATAGCCACGCACAGCCGCTGCACCCAGCACAGCCGCTGCACCCAGCACAGCCACCGCACCCAGCACAGCCGTCCACAGCTGCCGCACCCAGCACAGCCGCCCGCACCCAGCACAGCCACGTCACATACAGCCGCCCGCACTCAGCACAGCCACATACAGCCGCCCGCACTCAGCACAGCCACCCGCACTCAGCACAGCCGCCCGCACTCAGCACAGCCGCCCGCACTGATGGGGGCGCAGGATGGAGCAGCACGTGATAGGATGGGGGTGCAGGATGGGAGCACATGACAGGATGGGGATGAGGATGGAGCAGCACATGACACGGTGGAGTGGCACATGACAGGATGGGGGTGCAGGATGGAGCAGCACATGACACGGTGGAGCAGCACATGACAGGATGGGGGCGCAGGATGGAGCAGCACATGACACGGTGGAGCAGCACATGACAGGATGGGGATGCAGGATGGAGCAGCACATGACACGGTGGAGCAGCACATGACAGGATGGGGGCGCAGGATGGAGCAGCACATGACACGGTGGAGCAGCACATGACAGGATGGGGGCGCAGGATGGAGCAGCATATGACAGGATGGGAGCAGCACATACCAGGATGGAGACCATATTCCAATATAAATGCTCGCCACCCGGGCGTAGAACGGGTTCAATAGCTAGTATATATATATATATATATATATATATATATATATATATATATATATATATCTCACTGACATATATATATATATATATATATATATATATATATATATATATATATATATATAGTGAGCAAAAAGAGAGGAAATGAATCCAAAAAGATAACTTTATGTCTTATATAAAATTGCTTTATTAAAGTGCAGATATTAGGAGGCAATGGTGACAACACAGTCACCCAATAAATGTCTAAAAACAAGTAACACACAAAGACACCAGGAGAAGGCAGCTGCTGACCCCAAGCAAGTAAATGTTTGGTATAGCCATTTATATTAAGGGTCAATTTTTACCAAAAGGGTTAAATGGCCAATGGCACACTGGCCCATCTTACAAAATAACTCAAAGCCATGAAAAAGTACCACAGTATAACATACCAGCTAATAAAACATAAATATGCACACAGAACGAGACTTTGAAAAAGCCAAAAGGTAATAGATTAATACATCACCCTAAAGGTCTTGTGCTGGGCAGCTGCAGAGTCCTGGTGTCCGCCCCGACGCGCGTTTCGGAACCCTTCGTCAGGGGGCGCCCCCTGACGAAGGGTTCCGAAACGCGCGTCGGGGCGGACACCAGGACTCTGCAGCTGCCCAGCACAAGACCTTTAGGGTGATGTATTAATCTATTACCTTTTGGCTTTTTCAAAGTCTCGTTCTGTGTGCATATTTATGTTTTATTAGCTGGTATGTTATACTGTGGTACTTTTTCATGGCTTTGAGTTATTTTGTAAGACGGGCCAGTGTGCCATTGGCCATTTAACCCTTTTGGTAAAAATTGACCCTTAATATAAACGGCTATACCAAACATTTACTTGCTTGGGGTCAGCAGCTGCCTTCTCCTGGTGTCTTTGTGTGTTACTTGTTTTTAGACATTTATTGGGTGACTGTGTTGTCACCATTGCGTCCTGATATCTGCTCTTTAATAAAGCAATTTTATATAAGACATAAAGTTATCTTTTTGGATTCATTTCCTCTCTTTTTGTTCCCATGTTGTTTATGATAACTGTCTTGAATCCAATATTAGGGCAAAAAATAGTTTTTTCTGGGAAGTACTGTTAACTAATTAATATATGATTTGAATAATAGCTTCCCAGATGGTACATTACAGGTATATTTTGCCGTTGGCTACCCCCTTCTTTATTCAATATATATATATTGTGGTATAGCGTCCCCTGTGGCAGCTAGGGGGCGCTGTGTGTGCTCCTTGAGATATGCATTGAGGCATATATATGGTGTGCAAGGACCTGTGGTGATGTCACGCTCACCTGACTAGCCATGTGACAGGTACCTGGGTGTGGTTACACCTATGTAAAGGAGGTGTGTGGAGCACATGGTGAAATGTGAGTGTTAGTGGGTAAGTGTCCGTCAGGGTGGACACACTTCCGTGTGTCCTGGCAGGACACTGCAAAGTGGCCTGTGTGCTGGACGGTCCCAGGTGGGGACAGACGTCCTGGGAGCACACAGTGACCATTCCAGGCTGGAGAGCCTGCGTGCTGGACATAGCACGGACGGTTGGTGTTGGAGGCTCCGGCGAGTGGAGTCGTCCTGAAAGCACCAGGAGACCGTAGACCTGGGAGGTCTGTGTTGAGGACCTGGGACTGACCTGAAGTCAGTGTGAGTGAGAAACGTCTGATGGATACCTCTGTGGAGAAGAGGGATCCGGGAAACCTGTGCGGCACCAATAGGTAACGGGAAGGAACCGTGTGACACTGACCGGGGTCAGAGTGAGAGACATTGTGTATGGGCACCTCGGAGGCCAAGGGGTGTCCAGGAACCCGTAAAGGTTGCCAACGGGTAACGGTCTGAAAACCGTGTATAATGCTGACCGGGGTAAGACACGAACTGTGGTAAAGATGAATATATGCAGACTGTGTTCAAACTGTTACCAGGTTCCTGTGGATGTGGTTTACATTGTTTGAAATAAACCGAAAATACTGTGTTTTTGATAGAAAACCGTGCCCGAGTGCTTTGATTCTGCTGCCAAGCGAGTGTTCCCCAAGACACGTAGTAGGCGCTATGCTACAATATATACAGTACAGACCAAAAGTTTGGACACACCTTCTCATTTAAAGATTTTTCTGTATTTTCATGACTATGAAAATTGTACTCACACTGATGGCATCAAACTATGAATTAACACATGTGGAATTATATACTTAACAAAAAAGTGTCAAACAACTGAAATTATATCTTAAATTCTAGGTTCTTTAAAGTAGCCACCTTTTGCTTTGATGACTCCTTTGCACACTCTTGGCATTCTCTTGATGAGCTTCAAGAGGTAGTCACCGGGAATGGTTTTCAATTCACAGGTGTGCCCTGTCAGGTTTAAAAAGTGGGATTTCTTGCCTTATAAATGGGGTTGGGACCATCAGTTGTGTTGTGCAGAAGCTTGGTGGATACACAGCTGATAGTCCTACTGAATAGACTGTTAGAATTTGTATTATGGCAAGAAAAAAGCAGCTAAGTAAAGAAAAACGAGTGGCCATCATTACTTTAAAGGGAACCTGTCACCTGAATTTGGCGGGACCAGTTTTGGGTCATATGGGTTTTCAGGTGTTTGATTCACCCTTTCCTTACCCGCTGGCTGCATGCTGGCCGCAATATTGGATTGAAGTTCATTCTCTGTCCTACGGAGTACACGCCAGCTCAAGGCAATATTGCTAAACTGGCTTACATGAGGACCACCCCAGGAAAGGAAGACCAAGAGTCACCTCTGCTTCTGAGGGTAAGTTTATCCGAGTCACCAGCCTCAGAAATCGCAGGTTAACAGCAGCTCAGATTAGAGACCAGGTCAATGCCACACAGAGTTCTAGCAGCAGACACATCTCTACAACAACTGTTAAGAGGAGACTTTGTGCAGCAGGCCTTCATGGTAAAAAAGCTGCTAGGAAACCACTGCTAAGGACAGGCAACAAGCAGAAGAAACTAGTTTGGGCTAAAGAACACAAGGAATGGACATTAGACCAGTGGAAATCTGTGCTTTGGTCAGATGAGTCCAAATTTGAGATCTTTGGTTTCAGCCACGGTGTCTTTGTGTGATGCAGAAAAGGTGAACGGATGGACTCTACATGCCTGGTTCCCACCGTGAAGCATGGAAGAGGAGGTGTGATGGTGTGGGGGTGCTTTGCTGGTGACACTGTTGGGGATTTATTCAAAATTGAAGGCATACTGAACCAGCATGACTACCACAGCATCTTGCAGCGGCATGCTATTCCATCCTGTTTGCGTTTAGTTGAACCATCATTTATTTTTCAACAGGACAATGACCCCAAGCACACCTCCAGGCTGTGTAAGGGCTATTTGACCAAGAAGGAGAGTGATGGGGTGCTATGCCAGATGACCTGGCCTCCACAGTCACCAGACCAGAACCCAATCGAGATGGTTTGGGGTGAGCTGGATTGCAGAGTGAAGGCAAAAGGGCCAACAAGTGCTAAGCATCTCTGGGAACTCCTTCAAGATTGTTGGAAGACCATTCCCGGTGACTACCTCTTGAAGCTCATCAAGAGAATGCCAAGAGTGTGCAAAGCCGTCATCCAAGCAAAAGATGGCTACTTTGAAGAGCCTAGAATATAAGACATAATTTCAGTTGTTTCACACTTTTTTGTTAAGTATATAATTTCACATGTGTTAATTCATAGTTTTGATGCCTTCAGTGTGAATGTACAATTTTCATAGTCATGAAAATACAGAAAAATCTTTAAATGAGAAGGTGTGTCCAAACTTTTGGTCTGTACTGTATATATAGACTGTATATATGTTTTAACGAATATTTGAGCCCATGGATCCATTGTATGTCGGTTTTGCAAGCCTGCGAAAAAATATCGCAGTACGGATGCCATACGGATTTCATACGGAGGATGACATGCGCAAAATACGCTGCCACACCCTGCCTACGGATGACATACGGATCATTATTTTGGGAACATTTCTGCGTATTACGGCCGTAAAAAACGGACCGTATTTTCATACGCCTAGTGTGACGCCGGCCTTAGGGTTGGGCTAAAGTTAGGTTTAGGGTTGTGGCTAAAGTTAGGGTTAGGGTTGGGGCAAAAGTTAGGGTTAGGGTTGGGGCTAAAATTAGGGTTTGGATTACATTTACGATTGGGATTAGGGTTGTGATTAGGGTTAGAGGTGTGGTTAGGGTTATGGTTGGGATTAGGGTTATGGGTGTGTTGGAGTTAGGGGTGTGTTTAGGGTTGGAATTAGGGTTAGGGGTGTGTTGGGGTTAGGGGTGTGTTTGGGTTAGGGGTGTGGTTGGGATTAGGGCTAGGGGCATGTTCGGGCTAGGGGAGTGTTTAGGGTTATGGTTAGGGTTGGGATTAGGGTCAGAGGTGTGTTTGGGTTAGGGTTTCAGTTAGAATTCTGGTGTTTCCACTGTTTAGGCACATCAGGGGCTCCCCAAACGCGACATGGCGTCCAATCTCAATTCCAGCCAATTCTGCATTGAAAAAGTAAAACAGTGCTCCTTTCCTTCCGAGCTCTCCCGTGCGCCCAAACGGGTTTACCCCAACATATGGGGTATCAGCGTACTCAGGACAAATTGAACAACAAATTTGGGGTCCAATTTCTCCTGTTACCCTTTGGATAATACAAAACCAGGGGCTAAAAAATATTTTTTGTAGAAAAAAAATAGATTTTTTTTTTCACGGCTCTGCGTTATAAACTGTAGTGAAACACTTGGGGGTTCAAAGTTCTCACAACACATCTAGATATGTTCCTTAGTTTCCAATATGGGGTCACTTGTGGGGGGTTTCTACTGTTTATGTACATCAGGGGCTCTGCAAATGCAATGTGTCACTTGCAGACCAATCCATCTAAGTCTGTATTCCAAACGGCGCTCCTTCCCTTCCGAGTTCTGCCATGCGTCCAAATGGTGGTTTCCCCCCACATATGGGGTATCAGCGTACTCAGGACAAATTGGAAAACAACTGTTGGGGTCCAATTTCTCCTGTTACCCTTGGGAAAATACAAAACTAGGTGCTAAAAAATTATTTTTGTGGAAAAAAAATAGTTTTTTTTTCACGCCTCTGCATTATAAAGTGTAGTGAAACACTTGGGGGTTCAAAGTTCTCACAACACATCTAAATAAGTTCCTTGGGGAGTCTAGTTTCCAATATGGGGTCACTTATGCTGGGTTTCTACTGTTTAGGTACATCGGGGCTCTGCAAATGCAACGTGATGCCTGCAGACCAATCCATCTAAGTCTGCATTGCAAACGGCGCTCCTTCCCTTCCGAGCTCTGCCATGTGCCCAAACGGTGGTTTCTTCCCACATATGGAGTATCAGCGTACTCAGGGCAAATTGGATAACAACTTTTGGGGTCCAATTTCTTCTGGTACCCTAGGGAAAATAAAATTTTCAGGGCAAATAGTTCATTTTTGTGAAAAAATATGATTTTTTATTTTTACGGCTCTACATTATAAACTTCTGTGAAGCACTTGGTGGGTCAAAGTGCTCACCACACATCTAGATAAGTTCCTTAGGGAGTCTACTTTCCAAAATGGTGTCACTTGTGGGGGGTTTCAATGTTTTGTCACATCAGGGGCTCTCCAAACGTAACATGGCGTCCCATCTCAATTCCAGTCAATTTTGCATTGAAAAGTCAAACGGCGCTCCTTCCCTTTCAAGCCTTGCCATGCACCCACACAGTGGTTTACCCCCACATATTGGGTATTGGCGTACTCAGGACAAACTGCACAACAACTTTTATGGTCCAATTTCTTCTGGTATCCTTGGGAAAATAAAAATTTCAGGGCAAAAATTCATTTTTGTGAAAAAATATGATTTTTTATTTTTACGGCTCTACATTATAAACTTCTGTGAAGTTTGTGGTGTCACTTGTGGGGGGTTTCAATGTTTAGGCACATCAGAGGCTCTCCAAATGCGACATGGCATCCGATCTCAATTCCAGTCAATTTTGCATTGAAAAGTCAAACGGCGCTCCTTCCCTCCCGAGTTCTGCCATGCGCCCAAGCAGTGGTTTACCCCCACATATGGGATATCAGCATACTCAGGACAAATTGTACAACAACTTTTGGGGTTCAATTTCTCCTGTTACCCTTGGTAAAATAAAACTAATTGGAGCTGAATTAAATTTTTTGTAAAAAATAGTTAAATGTTCTTTTTTTTAAACATTCCAAAAATTTCTGTGAGACACCTGAAGGGTTAATAAACTTCTTGAATGTGGTTTTCAGCACATTGAGGGGTACAGTTTTTAGAATGGTGTCACACTTGGTTATTTTCTATCATATAGACCCCTCAAAGTGACTTCAAATGTGATATGGTCCTTTAAAAAATGGTGTTGTAAAAATGAGAAATTGCTGGTCGACTTTTAACTCTTATAACTCCCTAACAAAAAAAAAAATTTGGTTCCAAAATTGTGCTGATGTAAAGTAGACGTGTGTAAAATGTTACTTATTAAGTACTTTGTGTGACATATCTCTGTAATTTAGGAGCATAAAAATTCAAAGTTGTGAAATGTTCGCCCAAATTTCCGTTTGTTTCACAAATAAACGCAAGTAATATCAAAGAAATTTTACCACTATCATGAAGTACAATATGTCACGAGAAAATATTGTCAGAATCATCAGGATCCGTTGAAGCGTTCCAGAGTTATAACCTCATAAAGGGACAGTGGTCAGAATTGTAAAAATTGGCCCGGTTATTAACGTGCAAACCAGACTCGGGGTTAAAGAGATCTTTTAGAAAGATGAAACATTTACAAGTTCTGTGCTAAGAAGAAGTCTCATTAGACATGGTCAACTGCTTCCTCTTATGATGCAAACTCTGTTTTTGAATATTAGTGCTCCCTTGTTTGTCATGTAAAAATACTACTATGGGTCAAATCGATCCAATATCACTCCCACTGCAATGCAAATCAGTCAGGCTGGGAGTGCATAGGTAAAATAAATTTGTAATAGTTCAAATGGTGGCTAGAAACTATGTAATGTAATCATATGCCCAAATGGTTTATTCTGAAAAGTTATGTGAATTGACATTTATACTTTAAAGTGAATCTATAGATCACCTATAGAAAAGTCCTACATTTTAAGGTCTGGAAGTAAAACTATTATTTCCTGGTAGACGGCTGCGCTGACTTGGTCTTCATAAAACACTGTTTACCTACACCAGCAAATGATATGGCTCCCCACACCATCGCTGATTGTGGATACTTCACACTAGACCTTGGAAATCAAGGTCCATGAGTTTGGAGGAAGAGTGGAGAGGCACACAATCCAAGCTGCTTGAGGTCTAGTGTAAAGTATCCACAGTCAGTGATGGTTTGGGGAGCTATGTCATCTGCTGGTATTGGTACACTGTGGTTTATCAAGACCAAAGTCAGCGCAGCCGTCTACCAGGAAATTTTAGAGCACTTCATGCTTCCCTCTGCCGACAAGATTTTTGGAGATGGAAATTTTATTCTCCAGCAGGACTTTGCACCTGCCCACACTGCCAAAAGTACCAATAACTCATTTAAAAACAACAGTATCACTGTGTTTGATTGACCAGCAAACTTGCTTGACCTTAACCCCATAGAAAATCTATCGGGTATTGTAAAGAGGAAGATGAAAGACACCAGATCCCAGACAATCTGAATGCTGCTATCCAAGCAACCTGGGCTTCCATAACACCTCAGCAGTGCCACAGGCTGATCGCCTCCATGCCACGCCACATGGATGCAGTAACTGATACAAAAGGAGCCCTGACCAAGTATTGAGTGCATTTACTGAACATACATTTCAGTAGGCCAACATTTCGGATTTTAAAATCATTTTTTCAAGCTGGTGTTATAAAGTATTCTAATTAACGGAGATAATGACTTTTGGGTTTTTTTTGGCTGTTAGCCATAATCATCAACATTAACAGAAATAAACACTTGAAATAGATCACTCTGTTTGTAATGACTCTATATAATATGAGTTTCATTTTTTATATTGAAGAACTTAAATAAATTAATTTCTCGATGATATTCTGATTTTGTGAGATGCACCTGTAAAGTCAGTAAACAAGACAGCACAGTGCACAATATAAAATCAATTAAATGAAAATATATAAAGTAAAAATAAAAACTGGTTATGGGTGAGGAATACAGTTAATAGTAATTTAACATAATGTTAGGACTGATCACACATATCCAGAATTTAATAGTACAAGGTAATGATTACATATCCTAATAGCTGCTAAGTGAGGTATTCAAGTAAATGAGATATCACATGTGCCAGTAAGTGCAGCGTGCCATGCAAAACCTTGTAGAATTCACATATACCGTATTTTTCGGACTATAGGACGCACCGGACTATAAGGCGCACCCAGGTTTTAGAGGTGGAAAATAGGGAAAAAAATATTTGAAGCCAAAAAAATGTGGTAAAATATTTAATAACATAAATAACATACTATGATATGTGGTGTTATTATATATAGTAGTATGTTATTATGTTGGAAGCTGCGGGACCAGTGTGGTGTCTGTGAAGTACTATATGAAGATGCTGGAGGGTGAGTACAAGAATGGGGGCACAGGGCTTATAGTGAAAGCACCACTCCAGCACTGCAAAATAACACTGGAGTGCTGCTTTAAAATCCCATGGGAGAACTATAACTCCCAGCATGTCCTGCAGATCCTATGACATGCTGGGAGTTATAGTTCACCAAAGGAGTGGCAGAGTGCTTTATTGTGTTTTATAAAGACTAACCTCTTAATTGTGGGAGCCAGCCTGTGGTGAGGTAAAAGCTGGAGCATCCCATGGCTGCACACACAGAGTCCCCTCTCTTGTTGCCTTTCCACAGCGCACGCGCAGGACATAAGAGGAAGCTGCAGATTCTAGGTGGGAGTCTGAAGGACCTATGATGATGTCAGAAGAGGGAGGGCTCTGAGCTGCCATGTGATGCTCCAGCCCGCCCACTTCTGACATCACACAGGTCCTCCTTGTGCACCACATACAGCTCAGCGTCCAGCACAGGCAGGTATGCAGCGATCTCCTGGCCCCTGCTGCTGCTGCCTCCTCCCCTGGACACACAGATTCTCCCCAGAATCAGTGCTGGGGAAACTGTGTGTCGCTGCTTAAGTGCAGTATTCATTTGCTGCTCCCCGCTCACCGCTCAGCTGATCGGTGGGCGGGGAGCCGCTAATGAATATTCACTGCACTTAATCAGCGGGGCCATGTGGTTTCCCCAGCAGCTGATTCCGGCAGCGGGGACATCCTAAAGTGGGATATCATTGCGATCCCACTCGATTTGCCCCCCTCCCCACATGCTATATCCGTACTATAAGACGCACCCACACTTTCCTCCCAAATTTGGAGGGAAAAAAGTGCGTCTTATAGTCGGAAAAATACGGTAAATACAACAGCTGTTACCAAAGTCAGTATATCTCCCCTGCGATTGGTTGGCTGTTCCTTAAATAGCCACCTGACCAGCGTCTAACCACCCCTGGATGAAGCAGTAATTGCGAACCGTATGTCGGGTGTGGTGGATGCTTGTACCAGTGGCACTTACTTAGTTAACAACTGTTGTACTTATATGTGAATTTTATAAGCTTTTGCACAGGACTATGTACTTTATTGGCACATGTGATATCTCATTTACTTGAATTACTTCACTTGGCAGCTATTAGGATATGTAATCATTACCTTGTACTATTAAATTCTGGTTGTGTGTGAGCAGTCCTAACATTATATTTAACTGTATTCCTAACCCATACTCAATTTTTATTTTTACTTTATATATTTTCATTTATTTGACATTACATGGTGCACTGTGCTGTCTTCTTTACTTATTATTCTATTTTTGGTATTTATATTATTATTTTTGCTAGTAGTTTTTTTTTCACATTTAGTAATTGTTATCTGGTCTTGGTCTACACCTTTTTTCATCTGTGGTTTCCCTTGTTTTTAATATATATGTATGTGTGTGTGTATATATTTATATATATATATATATATATATATATCTTACTATATAATTGTCTAAGGGTCACTTCCGTCTGTCTGTCTTGAATATTCATTGGTCGCGGCCTCTGTCTGTCATGGAAATCCAAGTCGCTGATTGGTCGTGGCAAAACGCCCACGACCATTGCCACGACCAATCAGCGACGGCCATAGTCTGGCAGTGAAATGGCCGCTGCTTTACTGCCCTGCAGTCAGTGTTGAGCGTTCACACAGGGTTAATGCCAGCGTTAAGGGACCGCGGTGTAACGCACTCCGTTAACGCTGCTATTAACCCTGTGTGACCAACTTTTTACTATTGAAGGCTGACGCCGAAGCGCGCGTCGGGGTCGGGCACATCCAGGAGACGGTCTTGACACCATCCACAGGTAATAGCATATGTGGCCTTAACTTTATTGTAACATTTCAATTGCAAGCACCGTAGGCACTTTATTCCTAGAATATTTATTAGCGGTGGCTTTTATTCTTAGTCACCTAGCACTTGCACCTTATTGTATTGTATCTACGGTGTATCTCCATTGACACACTTGCCGCACTTTTTCCTGTGGTTTGCTTATTTATGCTTTACTTCCGTTAAAAAGGTGTCATGCATTTATTTATTTATTTAATTGTTTCAGTACTATGTGTTATTGGAGTATTCTGTAGCCACATGTTTCCGTCTCCTGGCACAGTACCCCTCTTGTTTGGTTCCCCTCCCCCACCAGTGGGTGTATCCCCATTTCAATAAACATATTATTTTCTAATTTGGACATGTATTCGGTTTTTTGGTTCTTTTCTTATGTTTATATGTTGCCGAGATGTCCTGTACCTAGTCCATATTGGTACACACAGTAATTATTATTCAGTAATTTTTTTGTTCTCACATATCTGTATTTATTTATTCTGTGTGTTTACCTTGCCGTGAGATCCGTGTTAATTTACATGTCTGTGCTGTATACTACGTGGCTCTGTGCTGTATACTACGTCGCTGTGCAATATTCTATGTGGCTGGGCAATATTCTATGTGGCTGGGCAATATACTACGTGGCTGGGCAATATACTACGTGGCTGGGCAATATACTACGTGGGCTGTGCAATATACTACGTGGATATGCATATTCTAGAATCCCGATGCGGTAGAATCGGGCCACCATCTAGTATATATATATATATATATATATATATATACATATATATATATATATATATATATATAATCTCAATCATGTTCATATTTTTAGATTATATTCAATAAAAAATCATTTTAGCGTACTATGGTACAATTATGAAGTATTTTTAACTTGGTGTTTTAAAAGTGCATCTGTCAACAGGATTTCATCCCCCAAACTATTTATATGTGCATGTAGCTCATTCAAAGACTAGTCCAGCAATACTTTTACAAATCAGTGTTTTCATTAATATGCATCTGAGGCTGAAGAGCTATTTTAGCTCTGAAGCCTCTGTCACTCCAGTTCTATTCCTTGTCATATGCTAGTTCAGTGAAATCCATGTCACACATTGTGCCGACCTCTTTTCCCTACAGATGAACTTGACAAAGACAAATTGTGGTTGAAGCGTTGGAAATTGATGTCTACATACACTTGTCAGATAAAATAAATCACTTATGCCACAATATTGAATTTGTTCATATTTAATTGCCAAAGTAGCCTCAGAGAGCTTTAGACTTAAGTTTTTCTTCTAAGTACAAGCTTATGCAGTAGAGCAGGGGTCCCCAAATTGTAGCTTGAAAGCCACATGTGGCTCGTGGGCCCATCATGTGTTGCTCACGATTGTCTGTCAGCTTGGTGTATTAGCACCAGGTGTAGCAAAAAGCTATAAGAGTATATCTCTAGATGGTGACTTTTGTTTGTAGCCCTGCTCAGAAGAGCATATCTGTATGGGGATAAGATAGGAAACCCTGGAGCTTGGCATACTGTCTTGGTATGATTTCAGTGAAAAAGCTTTGGTTATCATTATACCGGTAATTGAGGGGTCTGGGAGTCACTACTGTGAGTGGGGGCAGGAGCTGGCAGAATCCTCTCTCAGAGCTGAATGTGGCCCACTACCCTTTTTCATAGCTGAATGTGGCTCTCAAGGTCACAAATGTTAGTGAGTGACCTCTGCAGTAGAGTATACTTGTCCATTATTATTTTTATTCCCTGCCCAGTGCCGCCTCCAACTGCTTCACTAACGTCCTCTATGCTGTGTGACTTCAGGCAAAGTAGCTGTCAGTCAAGCAGGAGGAGACAGCAACGGGTGGTGTATAGAGCTGCAGTGACAGAGACTTTGGATCTACAGTAACTTTTCAGCCTCATTTTCATATCAATTCAAATGCTTATTTCTTAGTAACAAAGGAAGGAACTGGCCATGTAAAGGTATTGCTGGACTTGTCTTTGAAATAGCTAAATGCACATATAAATAGTTTGGGTGGTAAAATGCTGCTGACAGATTCTCTTTAAATGTTAACTCTTCTTATTAGACAGTTACAGTTGTGCTCAACGTTTACATACCCCAGCAGTATTTTTTATTTCTTGGCCTTTTTTATCAGAGACGATGAATGATAAACCCAAAACTTTTTATCCACTCATGGTTAGTGGTTGGGTGAAGCCATTTAGTGTCAAACTACTGTGTTTTCTCTTTTTAAATCTTAACGACAACCTAAAACATCCAAATAACCCTAATCAAAAGTTCACATACACCATTTCTTAATTCTGTGTATTGCCCCCTCTAATATCAATGACAGCTTGAAGTTTTTTGTGGTAGTTGTGGATGAGGTTCTTTATTTTCTCTGATGGTAAAGCTGCCCACTCTTCTTGGCAAAAAGCCTCCAGTTCCTGTAAATTCCTGGGCTGACCAGCATGAACTGTGTGCTTGAGATCTTCCCAGAGTGGCTCAATGATATTGAGGTCAAGAGACTGAGATGGCCACTCCAGAACCTTCATTTTGTTCTGCTGTAGCCAATGACAGGTCAACTTGGCCTTGTGTTTTGGATTGTTGTCATGTTGGAACATCCAAGTACGTCTCATACGCAGCTTCCGCACTGAAGAGTGCTAATTTGCCTCCAGTATTTGCTGATAATGTGCTGCATTCATCTTTCCTTCAATTTTGACCAAGTATCCCGTGGCTTTGTAGCTCACCCATCCTTAAAACATCAGCCATCCACCTCCATGCTTTACAGTAGAAGTGGTGTTCCTTTCATCATAGGCCTTGGTGACCACTCTCCAAATGTAACTTTTATGATTGTGGCCAAAAAATTCAATTTTGGTCTCATCACTCCAAATTACCTTGTTCCAGAAGTTTTGAGGCTTGTCTCTGTGCTGTTTTGCGTATTGTAGGCGAGATATTTTGTGGCATTTGTGCAGTAATGGCTTTCTTCTGGCACCTCGACCATGCCACCAATTTTTCTTCAAATGCCTCCTTATTGTGCATCTTGAAACAGCCACACTGCTAGTTTTCAGAGAGTCCTGTATTTCAGCTGATGTTATTTGTGGGTTTTTCTTTGCATCCCGAACAATTTTCCTGACAGTTGTGGATGACATTTTTGTTGGTGTGCCTGACCGTGGTTTTGTTTTTACTCAGAGCCCCTGATTTTCCATTTGTTAATCACAGTTTGAACGCTGCTGACTGGCATTAGCAATTCCTTGGATATCTTTTTGTATCCCTTTCCTGTTTTATACAGTTCAACTATCTTTTCCCATAGATCCATTGACAATTCTTTTGCTTTCCCCATGAATCACAATTCAGAAACGTCAGTGACTGGATGAAAGATGCAAGAGACAGTCTGGATCCCAGAAACTCAATCAGCTTTTATGCACACACACTGATTACAAGCAAACAGGTCAGAGGTTAGAGATGTTACCTTTAGTAGCCAGTCAAACCCATTTGTGTCAACTTCTGTGCATGTTATCAGGCCAAAATCACCAGGATATGTAAACTTTTGATCAGGTTATTTGGATGTTTTGGGTTGTCATTATGATTTAAAAAGAGAAAACACAGTAGTTTGACACTAAATGGCTTCACCCAACCACTAACCATGAGTGGAGAAAAAGTTTTGTTGTTATCATTCATATTCTCTAAAAAAGGCCAAGAAAGGAAAAATTCTGCTGGGGTATATAAACTTTTGAGCACAACTGTAACTGAAAATTGGTCCATGGTAGGACTAAACCCTGTACAGGTATGATGAGATAGAGTCCAGCATTCTAATGGTAAGCTTTCTCTTGGTTTATCTTTTTACAGACAGTCGATGTGACAGGTCATTATTTTTTTATATTCGAACAGTGAAGTCTGAAGGAAAAGATACTGTACTTTGTCATACATCCATTCACTGCACATATTTTCCAAATTTTTAAAGTGTCTTTACAAATGTAGCAGCTAAGATGTTTGCTTCTTTTGTATAAATCTTATTAGATAAACTTAGTGAATACAATGGCAGTCCTTTATTGGTGCCAGTAGGAAGACAACCATAGTACTTATACAGCAGTCAATAAGATTGTCCCACATTATTGTAAGAACCCACCTCTCAACTATTGAACTTTGCTGTACAAAGCTAGTGCCCATATTTTGTCTGCTTCTGGCAGTCGGAGCCCCCTACATAAGACCTGGATGTTTCACACCATTAATTCAGTCTTTCTACTAACCTAAGAAAGCTCAATTTCACAGAGATTAGACAAAAGTAACTTGAGAAAGTGTGATCATAGTGGAGTTATTTTTTAGTAATATTTTTTGCAGTTTGATATGTTAAATGTAACAGTAGCCTAATAGAAAGTAATAGCAGAGTAAAGGACATATTTTTCCTCAGAGCAAACCAAAGATCAACTGTCAACTCAGATAACCACTGCAAAGTGTTCTACTTAGAAGAAAAACATACTTTCCTGTGGTTTTCATGGAAGCCTAGACTTGCATGAAATGGAATGTTAAATTGTGTTTATGAAATGTGCTGAAATTTGAAGCCAAAACAATGTTTTGCTGCAGTATAGTCTGTCAGAATTTATTTTAAAAAGAAGTATATTTTAAAGGGAACCTGCTGTTATTTTGCCTTACTAAACTGCCCCCCAACTCTGTAGAAAGTTATTTAATGTGTCCACATAAAGCTAAGTGCTCCTGTATATCAGTAGAAAAAAAAACCCTTTTAATCTTTACTCCCCTTCTATGTAAATCCATGGATGCCAGGCAGAGTGGCTGCACTGGATGTTGGTTCAGTCCCGCTCCAATAGCTAACAGTCATACCCACCACAGTTTCAATGATCAACTGCTTCGATGTTATGGCACTATTCGAGGAAATCCCACAGCTTTGCACTGACAGCCAGCTCACCAGACATACGCATTGAAGCTGAGAAATAATAAGTTAAAGCATATCAGCACTGTTGATCCTAGAGGTACTTATGGTAGTGTTTACCATATATAGCAAGTGAAATAAGTATTAAACACGTCACCAATTTTCTAAGGAAATATATTTCTAAAGGTAGAAAATATACAGTAGTGGACACCACCAAATATTAATGGGATCTACTTAGTACATACTGAGTACACATATCTAAACAAAGAAAAGAAGTATGCAAATACAGGGATCACCTAATAAATTAATTTTATTTAGTACTAGCTGAAGAGCGCGGCGTTACCTGGGCATAGTAACTAACTGTCCTTAGTTATAACAAATTATAAATGATTATTTTGCACATTAAAACATTTCACATCATATATTCAACACTACTGATTTGCAACACAAATTAAGTAAATGACTACCCAAGTATTGATAGAATTTTATTTGTTTGGTGCCCTTACTCTGGCCCCCGCCTGTGGTCCTGTGGTGACCAATCCCTGGTCCCGCTTGTGGTGGCCCCTCAGTACATGGTCGGTGGCTGCTGTCTGTACCCGGTGGCTGCTGTCTGTACACGGTGGCTGCTGTCTGTACACGGTATTGTCCCCGTGTCGCTGTTGTGCTTGGCACCGCTGGGTATGTGAATGCCCCTGGTCTCATGTTTCACCTCCTGGACAAAATGCTGCAGTTGCCATTACCGCAGTCTGCAGCGGACCGCACATACACACGCAGCGGGTTGAGGTCAGCGAGCTGTGGCTCCATCTCACATTGTTTACACGGTCGGTGTATAGATGAAGCAATGTGTGCGGATGTCACGTATTTCCTCCGCCCTCCCCTGGCGACTTCCCGCCTCCCCTCCTCCTCCCGGTTCCCCTCTCTCTTTACCTCCTCTCTGGGTCCTGCTGTTCTCCGTCCCTTTGTCAGCAGCCTCTGGCTGCCCCAGAGCACAGCCGTGAAGCGCTCCTGCTGCGGATACTGAGCTGCTGCTGCCTCTGTCACTGATCGTGCAGCTCAGAGCTCAGCAGCGCACCCCAGGGTTGGGAGCACCAGCAGCCACAGAGCATGGAGTGGGTGTGGCTTGATCCATACATACACACACACACACACACACACATACTTACATGGGGTTGTCGTAATCCCTTGCTAACCAGAAATGTGTATAAGATACTTTCAAACACAGAGGTAGAATATTAAATTATTATTATTATTATTATTTATTGTTATAGCGCCATTTATTCCATGGCGCTTTACATGTGAGGAGGGGTATACATAATAAAAATAAGTACAATAATCTTAAACAATACAAGTCATAACTGGTACAGGAGGAGAGAGGACCCTGCCCGCGAAGGCTCACAATCTACAAGGGATGGATGAGAATACAGTAGGTGAGGATAGAGCTGGTCATGCAGCGGTTTGGTTGATCGGTGGTTACTGCAGGTTGTAGGCTTGTCGGAAGAGGTGGGTCTTCAAGCTCTTTTTGAAGGTTTCAATGGTAGGCGAGAGTCTGATGTGTTGTGGTAGAGGGTTCCAGAGTAGGGGTGATACGCGAGAGAAATCTTGTATACGATTGTGGGAAGAGGAGATAAGAGGGGGGTAGAGAAGGAGATCTTGTGAGGATCGGAGGTTGTGTGTAGGTAAGTACCGGGAGATGAGGTCACAGATGTATGGAGGAGACAGGTTGTGGATGGCTTTGTATGTCATGGTTAGGGTTTTGTACTGGAGTCTCTAGGCAATGGGGAGCCAGTGAAGGGATTGACAGCGGGGAGAGGTCGGGGAATAGCAGGAGGACAGGTGGATTAGTCGGGCAGCAGAGTTTAGAATAGATTGGAGGGGTGCGAGAGTGTTCGAGGGGAGGCCACAGAGCAGGAGGTTGCAGTAGTCAAGGCGAGAGATGATGAGGGCATGGACTAGGGTTTTTGCAGATTCTTGGTTGAGGAATGAACGGATTCGTGAAATATTTTTGAGTTGAAGTCGGCAGGAAGTGGAAAGGGCTTGGATATGTGGTTTGAAGGAGAGATCAGCGTCAAGGATTACCCCGAGGCAGCGAGCTTAAATTATCATTTAAGAATTCACTCTACTAATGCATAGATCTTATAATAACTGTAATACCATATTAAGTTAAGTAGAGCCCACCCAATTGCAGGAACATGTTAAGTGCAGAAAATGTACTGCCTTCACAATACACTTAAATGATTCATATATAAAAAGATGATTCAGCAAAATTATATACAGGAATCCCTATAGTACATAAGATAAAAAGTCTTGGCAACTCAAATAAGGCTGCAAGCAAGAAAGTCTGCATAGCAAAAGGGAACAAAATACTTAACCATCCATGATAGAAGATAGACCCCTGTGCACAAAAGACTGGTTAGAAAAGAACCCCACATGTTTCAACCCAAATGTGTCTTCATTACTGGCAAGTATTTATTAGGAGAGCTTGTTTACACACACACACACACACACACACACACACACACACACACACACACACACACACACACACACACACACACACACAAACACACACACATATACAGCTCTGGCAAAAATTAAGAGACCACCACATCAAAACCCTGTCATGGGCAGCCCAATCTCCAGACCTGAATCCATTGAAAACCTCTGGAATGTAATCAAGAGGATGATGGATAGTCACAAGCCATCAAACAAAGAAGAACTGCTTAAATTATTGCACCAGAAGCAGTGTTGAAAAAGTAGTGGAAAGCAGGCCAATATGCATGAAAGCTGTTATTAAAAATCATGGTTATTCCACAAAAAATTGATTTCTGAACTCTTCCTGAGTTAAAGCATTAGTATTGCTGTTTCTAAATGACTATGAGCTTGTTTTCTTTGCATTATTTGAGGTCTGAAAGCACTGCTTTTTTATTTTGACCATTTTTCTTTGTCAGAAAAAAAAATATTCTAAATTTATTGCTTGGAAATTTGGAGACATGTTGTCAGAAGTTTATAGACTAAAAGAACAAATTACATTTTACTGAAAAGTATACCTATAAAGAGAAAAATCAGACAAAATATATACAGTATATACAAATAAATATATCCCTTGATGAGCTTCAAGAGGTAGTCACCAGGAATGGTCTTCCAACAATCTTGAAGGAGTTCCCAGAGATGCTTAGCACTTGTTGGCCCTTTTGCCTTCACTCTGCTGTCCAGCTCACCCCAAACCATCTTGATTGGGTTCAGGTCTGGTGACTGTGGAGGCCAGGTAATCTGGTGTAGCACCCCATCACTCTCCTTCTTGGTCAAATAGCCCTTACACAGCCTGGAGGAGTGTTTGGGGTGATTGTCCTGGTGAAAAATAAATGATGGTCCAACTAAACGCATACAGGATGGAATTGAATGCCGCTGCAACATGCTGTGGTAGCCATGCTAGTTCAGTATGCCTTCAATTTTGAATAAATTCCCAACAGTGTCACCAGCAAAGCACTCTCACACCATCACACCTCCTCCTCCATGCTTCACGGTGGGAACCAGGCATGTAGAGTCCATCCGTTCACCTTTTCTGCGTCGTACAAAGACACGGTGGTTGTAACCAAAGATCTCAAATTTGGAGTCATCAGACTAAAGCACAGATTTTCACTGGTCTAATGTCCATTCCTTGTGTTCTTTAGCCCAAACAAGTCTCTTCTGCTTGTTGCCTGTCCTTAGCAGTGGTTTTCTAGCAGCTATTTTACCATGAAGGCCTGCTGCACAAAGTCTCCTCTTAACAGTTGTTGTAGAGATGTGTCTGCTGCTAGAACTCTGTGTGGCATTGACCTGGTCTCTAATCTAAGCTGCTGTTAACCTGCGATTTCTGAGGCTGGTGACTCGGATAAACTTATCCTCAGAAGCAAAGTAAAAGGTGGCTACTTTGAAGAACCTAGAATATAAGACATACAGGGCAATGGGAAGAGAGAGGCTTACAGATGCACCTTTTCTTGGGTGGCTGGGTGCAGATGTTTTTAACCATGGGAGGACCAATAACCATGGTCCCTCTCTAGGCTATTAATATCTTCCCTCAGTCACTGGCTTTCCCTCTCTGGCGGAGAAAATGCCATTTTTTTCCGTGGTTTAACCCTCTAATTTAACACATACAGCTCCCAAATTTTACACATACACACTACTAACATTGTTAGTGAGGGACATATAAAAATCTAACTGTTCTGCAATGGTTTACTATATATAAACCATGTCTCATATCCTGTCGGGTTCTGTAAAATCATTGCAATAATTGAATTATCGGCTATTCTGCTATTTAACTCTCTATGAAATATAAAGCTATATATATACAGTATACAGTTATATGAAAAAGTTTGGGCACCCCTATTAATCTTAAGCTTAATGTTTTACAAAAATTGTTTTTTTTGCAACAGCTATTTCAGTTTCATATATCTAATAACTGTTCGACACAGTAATGTTTCTGCCTTGAAATGAGGTTTATTGTACTAACAGAAAATGTTCAATCTGCATTCAAACAAAATTTGACAGGTGCATAAGTATGGGCACCTCACCAGAAAACTGACATTAATATTTAGTAGATCCTCCTTTTGCAAAAATAACAGCCTCTAGTCGCTTCCTGTAGCTTTTAATGAGTTCCTGGATCCTGGATGAAGGTATTTTTGACCATTCCTCTTTACAAAACAATTCCAGTTCAGTTAAGTTTGATGGTCGCCGAGCATGGACAGCCCTCTTTAAATGATCCCACAGATGTTTAATGATATTCAAGTCTGGTGACTGGGATGGCCATACCAGAACAGTGTAATTGTTCCTCTGCATGAATGCCTGAGTAGATTTGGAGCGGTGTTTTGGATCATTGTCTTGCTGAAAGATCCATCCCCTGTGTAACTTCAACTTTGTCACTGATTCATGAACATTATTGTCAAGAATCTGCTGATACTGAGAGGAATCCATGCGTCCCTCAACTTTAACAAGATTCCCGGTGCCGGCATTGGCCACACAGCCCCAAAGCATGATGGAACCTCCACCAAATTTTACTGTGGGTAGCAAGTGTTTTTCTTGGAATGCTGTGTTTTTTGGCCGCCATGCATAATGCCTTTTTGTATGACCAAACAACTCAATCTTGGTTTCATCAGTCCACAGGACCTTCTTCCAAAAAGAAATTGGCTTCTCCAAATGTGCTTATGCATACCTCAGCCGACTCTGTGGCGTGCTTGCAGAAACGGCTTCTTTCGCATCACTCTCCCATACAGCTTCTCCTTGTGCAAAGTGCGTTGTATAGTTGACCGATGCACAGTGACACCATCTGCAGCAAGTTGATGCTGCAGCTCTCTGGAGGTGGTCTGAGGATTATCCTTGACTGATCTCACCATTCTTCTTCTCTGCCTTTCTGATGTTTTTCTTGGCCTGCCACTTCTGGCCTTAACAAGAACTGTACCTGTGTTCTTCCATTTCCTTACTATGTTCCTCACAGTGGAAATTGACAGGTTAAATCTCTGAGACAGCTTTTTGTATCCTTCCCGTGAACAACTATGTTGAATAATCTTTGTTTTCAGATCATTTGACAGTTGTTTTGAGAAGCCCATGATGCCACTCTTCAGAGGAGATTCAAACAGGAGAACAACTTGCAAGTGGCCACTTTAAGTAGCTTTTCTCATGATTGCATACACCTGGCTATGAAGTTCAACGCTCAATGAGGTTACAAAACCAAAATAAGTGCTTTAGTAAGTCAGTAAAACGTAGGTAGGAGTATTTAAAACAAGAAAATGATAAGGGTGCCCATACTTATGCACCTGTCAAATTTTGTTTGAATGCAGATTGCACATTTTCTGTTAGTACAATAAACCTCATTTCAAGGCAGAAACATTACTGTGTCCAACAGTAATTAGATAATATGAAACTGAAATAGCTGTTGCAAAATTTTTTTTTTTTATAAAACATTAAGCTTAAGATTAATAGGGGTGCCCAAACTTTTTCATATAACTGTATGTGTGTCAATGGCATATACAGTACAGACCAAAAGTTTGGACACACCTTCTCATTTAAAGATTTTTCTGTATTTTCATGACTATGAAAATTGTACATTCACACTGAAGGCATGAAAACTATGAATTAACACATGTGGAATTATATACTTAACAAAAAAGTGTGAAACAACTGAAATTATGTCTTATATTCTAGGTTCTTCAAAGTAGCCACTTTTTGCTTTGATGACTGCTTTGCACACTCTTGGCATTCTCTTGATGAGCTTCAAGAGGTAGTCACCGGGAATGGTTTTCACTTCACAGGTGTGCCCTGTCAGGTTTAATAAGTGGGATTTCTTGCCTTATAAATGGGGTTGGGACCATCAGTTGTGTTGTGCAGAAGTCTGGTGGATACACAGCTGATAGTCCTACTGAATAGACTGTTAGAATTTGTAATATGGCAAGAAAAAAGCAGCTAAGTAAAGAAAAAAGAGTGGCCATCATTACTTTAAGAAATGAAGGTCAGTCAGTCCGAAAAATTGGGAAAACTTTGAAAGTGTCCCCACGTGCAGTGGCAAAACCATCAAGCGCTACAAAGAAACTGGCTCACATGAGGACCGCCCCAGGAAAGGAAGACCGAGAGTCACCTCTGCTTCTGAGGATAAGTTTATCCGAGTCACCAGCCTCAGAAATTGCAGGTTAACAGCAGCTCAGATTAGAGACCAGGTCAATGCCACACAGAGTTCTAGCAGCAGACACATCTCTACAACAACTGTTAAGAGGAGACTTTGTGCAGCAAGCCTTCATGGTAAAATAGCTGCTAGGAAACCACTGCAAAGGACAGGCAACAAGCAGAAGAGACTTGTTTGGGCTAAAGAACACAAGGAATGGACATTAGACCAGTGGAAATCTCTGCTTTGGTCTGATGAGACCAAATTTGAAATCTTTGGTTCCAACCACCATGTCTTTGTGCGACGCAGTAAAGGTGAACTGATGGACTCTACATGCCTGGTTCCCACCATGAAGCATGGAGCAGGAGGTGTGATGGTGTGGGGGTCCTTTGCTGGTGACACTGTTGGTGATTTATTCAAAATTGAAGGCATACTGAACCAGCATGGCTACCACAGCATCTTGCAGCGGCATGCTATTCCATCCGGTTTGCGCTTAGTTGGACCATCATTTATTTTTCAACAGGACAATGACCCCAAACACACCTCCAGGCTGTGTACGTGCTATTTGACCAAGAAGGAGAGTAATGGGGTGCTATGCCAGATGACCTAGCCTCCTGTCATGAATCCCCAATGGCTAGGGATAGCACAGGACAAGCAAAGTACAAATAAATAACGGACGAGCTCTAGGGTGATGGAACCTGGGCTGACGTTTCCTGTCATGAATCCCCAATGGCTAGGGATAGCACAGGACAAGCAAAGTACAAATAAATAACGGACGAGCTCTAGGGTGATGGAACCTGGGCTGACCGCTGCCCTACGCCTGACAAACGCAACTAGAGATAGCCAGGGAGCGTGCCTACGTTGGTTCTAGACGCCACGCACCAGCCTAAGAGCTAACTAGTACTGCAGAGAAAATAAAGACCTCACTTGCCTCCAGAGGAATGAACCCCAAAAGATATAGTTGCCCCCTCACATGTATTGACGGTGAAATGAGAGGAAGGCACACACATAGAGATGATATATATAGATTTAGCAAATTGAGGCCCGCTGTAAACTAGAAAGCAGAACGATACAAAAGGGGACTGAGTGGTCAGCAAAAAACCCTAATCAAAAAAACCATCCTGAGATTACAAGAACCCATGTGCCAACTCATGGCACATGGGGAGAACCTCAGTCCACTAGAGCTACCAGCTAGCATAGAGACATAATAAGCAAGCTGGACAAAAAACCAAACAACTGAAAAATCAGCACTTAGCTTATCCTGAAAGATCTGGGAGCAGGTAGGCAGGAACCAAACAGAGCACATCTGAATACATTGATAGCCGGCAAGGGAATGACAGAAAGGCCAGGTAAAATAGGAAACACCCAGCCTCTGATGGACAGGTGGAAACCAAAGGCCGCAACCCACCAAAGTCACCCAGTACCAGCAGTAACCACCAGAGGGAGCCCACAAACAGAATCCACAACAGTACCCCCCCCTTGAGGAGGGGTCACCGAACCCTCACGAGAACCCCCAGGGCGATCAGGGTGAGCTCTATGGAAGGCGCGGACCAAATCAGTCGCATGAACATCGGAGGCGACCACCCAGGAATTATCCTCCTGACCATAACCCTTCCACTTAACCAAATACTGGAGTTTGCGTCTGGAAACACGAGAATCCAAGATCTTCTCAACAACATACTCCAATTCTCCCTCCACCAGCACCGGAGCAGGAGGCTCAACCGAAGGAACAACATGCACCTCAGACCTCCGCAACAACGACCGATGGAACACATTATGAATAGCAAACGATGCTGGGAGATCCAAACGAAAAGATACAGGGTTAAGAATCTCCGAGATCCAATAAGGACCGATGAACCGAGGCTTGAACTTAGGAGAAGAGACCTTCATAGGGACAAAACGAGAAGACAACCACACCAAATTCCCAACAAGAAGTCGGGGACCCACGCGGCGACGGCGATTAGCAAACTGCTGAGTCTTCTCCTGAGATAACTTCAAATTGTCCACCACCTGATTCCAAATCTGATGTAGCCTGTCCACCACCATGTCCACTCCAGGACAATCCGAAGACTCCACCTGACCAGAGGAAAAACGAGGATGAAACCCCGAATTACAAAAAACAGGAGAGACCAACGTGGCAGAACTAGCCCGATTATTAAGAGCAAATTCGGCCAGTGGCAAAAAAGCAACCCAGTCATCTTGGTCAGCAGAAACAAAACACCCCAAATAAGTTTCCAAGGCCTGATTAGTTCGCTCCGTCTGGCCATTCGTCTGAGGATGGAATGCAGACGAGAAAGACAAATCAATGCCCATCTTGGCACAAAACGTCCGCCAAAATCTAGACACAAACTGGGATCCCCTGTCAGAAACGATATTCTCCGGAATCCCATGCAAACGAACCACGTTCTGAAAAAATAAAGGGACCAACTCAGAGGAGGAAGGCAACTTAGGCAAGGGCACCAAATGAACCATCTTAGAAAAGCGGTCACACACAACCCAGATAACGGACATTTTCTGTGAAACCGGGAGATCAGAAATAAAATCCATGGAAATGTGCGTCCAAGGCCTCTTCGGGATGGGCAAGGATAACAACAACCCACTGGCCCGAGAACAGCAAGGCTTAGCTCGAGCACACACTTCACAAGACTGCACAAAGGTACGCACATCCCTAGACAAGGAAGGCCACCAAAAAGACCTGGCCACCAAGTCTCTAGTACCAAATATTCCAGGATGACCAGCCAACACAGAAGAATGGACCTCGGAGATGACTCTACTGGTCCAATCATCCGGAACAAACAGTCTTTCTGGTGGACAACGATCCGGTTTATCCACCTGAAACTCCTGCAATGCACGTCGCAAGTCTGGGGATACGGCGGACAATATTACCCCATCCCTAAGGATACCAGTAGGCCCAGAGTCTCCAGGAGAGTCAGGCACAAAACTCCTGGAAAGAGCATCTGCCTTCACATTCTTTGAACCTGGCAGGTATGAAACCACGAAATTGAAACGAGAAAAAAACAATGACCAACGAGCCTGTCTAGGATTCAAACGCCTGGCAGACTCAAGGTAAATGAGATTACTGTGATCAGTCAAGACCACCACACGATGTTTAGCACCCTCAAGCCAATGACGCCACTCCTCAAATGCCCACTTCATGGCCAAAAGCTCCCGATTACCCACATCATAATTGCGCTCGGCGGGCGAGAATTTTCTAGAGAAGAATGCACATGGCTTCATCACCGAGCCATCAGAACTTCTCTGTGACAAAACCGCCCCCGCTCCAATCTCGGAAGCATCAACCTCAACCTGAAAAGGAAGTGAAACATCTGGTTGACACAACACAGGAGCAGAAGAAAACCGGCGCTTAAGTTCCTGAAAGGCCCCCACAGCCGCAGGAGACCAATTAGCAACATCAGCACCCTTTTTAGTTAAATCAGTCAAAGGTTTAACAATACTGGAAAAATTTGCAATGAACCGACGATAAAAATTAACAAACCCCAAGAACTTCTGTAGGCTCTTAACAGATGTAGGTTGTGTCCAGTCACAAATTGCCTGAACCTTAACGGGATCCATCTCAATAGTAGAAGGAGAAAAAATGTAGCCCAAAAAAGAAATCTTCTGGACTCCGTAGAGACACTTTGAGCCCTTCACAAACAGAGAATTGGCCCGCAGAACCTGAAACACCTTCCTGACCTGTAGAACATGAGACTCCCAGTCATCAGAAAACACCAAAATATCATCCAAATACACAATCATAAACTTATCCAGATATTCACGGAAAATATTGTGCATAAAGGACTGAAAGACTGACGGAGCATTGGAGAGTCCAAAAGGCATTACCAAATACTCAAAATGGCCCTCAGGCGTATTAAATGCGGTTTTCCACTCATCACCTTGTTTTATCCGCACCAGATTATACGCACCGCGAAGATCTATCTTAGTGAACCACCTAGCCCCCTTAATGCGAGCAAACAAGTCAGTCAATAGTGGCAATGGATACTGATATTTGACTGTAATCTTATTCAGAAGGCGATAATCTATACAAGGCCTCAGGGAACCATCTTTTTTTGACACGAAAAAAAAACCTGCTCCCAGAGGGGACGAAGATGGACGAATATGTCCCTTTTCCAAGGACTCCTTAATATAATTCCGCATAGCAGTATGCTCTGGCAGTGACAGATTAAATAAACGACCCTTAGGGAACTTACTGCCAGGAATCAATTCTATAGCACAGTCACAATCTCTATGAGGAGGGAGCGAATTGAGCTTAGGCTCCTCAAAAACATCCCTATAGTCAGACAAAAACTCAGGGATCTCAGAAGGAGTAGATGAAGCGATAGAAATCGGAGGTGCATCATCATGAACCCCCTGACATCCCCAGCTTAACACAGACATTGTTTTCCAGTCCAGGACAGGATTATGAGTTTGTAACCATGGCAGACCCAGCACTAGTACATCATGTAAATTATACAGTACAAGGAAGCGAATCACCTCCTGATGAACGGGAGTCATGCGCATGGTCACTTGTGTCCAATACTGCGGTTTATTCATAGCCAATGGTGTAGAGTCAATTCCCTTCAGAGGAATAGGGACTTCCAGAGGCTCCAGACTAAAACCGCAGCGTTTAGCAAATGACCAATCCATAAGACTCAGGGCAGCGCCCGAATCCACATAGGCATCAACGGAAATGGAAGACAGTGAAAAAATCAGAGTCATAGACAAAATGAACTTAGGCTGCAGAGTACCAATGGCAAAAGATTTATCAAGCTTTTTTGTGCGTTTAGAGCATGCTGATATAACATGAGCTGAATCACCACAATAAAAACACAATCCATTTTTCCGCCTATAATTTTGCCGTTCACTTCTGGACTGAATTCTATCACATTGCATAGTCTCAGGTGCCTGTTCAGAAGACACCGCCAACTGGTGCACGGGTTTGCGCTCCCGCAAACGCCGATCAATCTGAATGGCCATAGCCATAGACTCATTCAGACCTGTAGGCGTAGGGAACCCCACCATAATATCCTTAATGGCCTCAGAAAGACCATTTCTGAAGTTTGCAGCCAGGGCGCACTCATTCCACTGAGTAAGCACCGACCATTTCCGAAATTTTTGACAATATATTTCCGCTTCATCATGCCCCTGAGAGAGGGCTAATAAAGCCTTTTCAGCCTGAATCTCCAGGTTGGGTTCCTCATAGAGCAATCCCAATGCCAGAAAAAACGCATCCACACTGAGCAATGCAGGATCCCCTGGTGCCAATGCAAATGCCCAATTCTGAGGGTCGCCCCGCAGGAAAGATATTACAATCCTGACCTGTTGAGCAGGGTCTCCAGAGGAGCGAGATCTTAAAGAAAGAAACAATTTACAATTGTTCCTGAAATTCAGGAAGGTAGATCTATCTCCAGAGAAGAACTCTGGAATAGGAATTCTAGGTTCAGACATGGGAGTGTGAACAACAAAATCCTGTATGTTTTGAACTTTTGCCACGATATTACTCAGGCTGGAAGCCAAACTCTGGACATCCATGTTAAACAGCTAAGATCAGAGCCATTCAAGGGTTAAGAGGAGGTAAGAAGCAGCTAGACAGCAATTAAGGGCTAGGCAGCAAAACTCTGAAGGGAAAAAAAAAAAATAAAAAAATTTCCCTTAAACACTTCTTTTTCTCCTGCTTCAGCCCAAACAATTAACACTTTGTGGGCCGGCTATACTGTCATGAATCCCCAATGGCTAGGGATAGCACAGGACAAGCAAAGTACAAATAAATAACGGACGAGCTCTAGGGTGATGGAACCTGGGCTGACGTTTCCTGTCATGAATCCCCAATAGCTAGGGATAGCACAGGACAAGCAAAGTACAAATAAATAACGGACGAGCTCTAGGGTGATGGAACCTGGGCTGACCGCTGCCCTACGCCTGACAAACGCAACTAGAGATAGCCAGGGAGCGTGCCTACGTTGGTTCTAGACGCCACGCACCAGCCTAAGAGCTAACTAGTACTGCAGAGAAAATAAAGACCTCACTTGCCTCCAGAGGAATGAACCCCAAAAGATATAGTTGCCCCCTCACATGTATTGACGGTGAAATGAGAGGAAGGCACACACATAGAGATGATATATATAGATTTAGCAAATTGAGGCCCGCTGTAAACTAGAAAGCAGAATGATACAAAAGGGGACTGAGCGGTCAACAAAAAACCCTAATCAAAAAAACCATCCTGAGATTACAAGAACCCATGTGCCAACTCATGGCACATGGGGAGAACCTCAGTCCACTAGAGCTACCAGCTAGCATAGAGACATAATAAGCAAGCTGGACAAAAAACCAAACAACTGAAAAATCAGCACTTAGCTTATCCTGAAAGATCTGGGAGCAGGTAGGCAGGAACCAAACAGAGCACATCTGAATACATTGATAGCCGGCAAGGGAATGACAGAAAGGCCAGGTAAAATAGGAAACACCCAGCCTCTGATGGACAGGTGGAAACCAAAGGCCGCAACCCACCAAAGTCACCCAGTACCAGCAGTAACCACCAGAGGGAGCCCACAAACAGAATCCACAACAGCCTCCACAGTCACCAGACCTGAACCCAATTGAGATGGTTTGGGGTGAGCTGGACAGGCAGAGTGAAGGCAAAAGGGTCATCAAGTGCTAAGCATCTCTGGGAACTCCTTCAAGATTGTTGGAAGACCATTCCCGGTGACTACCTCTTGAAGCTCATCAAGAGAATGCCAAGAGTGTGCAAATCAGTCATCAAAGGAAAAGGTGGCTACTTTGACGAACCTAGAATATAAGACATAATTTCAGTTGTTTCACACTTTTTTGTTAAGTTTATAATTCCACATGTGTTAATTCATAGTTTTGATGCCTTCAGTGTGAATGTACAATTTTCATAGTCATGAAAATACAGAAAAATCTTTAAATGAGAAAGTGTGTCCAAACTTTTGGTCTGTACTGTATATATATACAGTGGGGCAAAAAAGTATTTAGTCAGTCAGCAGTAGTGCAAGTTCCACCACTTAAAAAGATGAGAGGCGTCTGTAATTTACATCATAGGTAGACCTCAACTATGGGAGACAAACTGAGAAAAAAAAATCCAGAAAATCACATTGTCTGTTTTTTTTATCATTTTATTTGCATTTTATGGTGGAAAATAAGTATTTGGTCAGAAACAAACAATCAAGATTTCTGGCTCTCACAGACCTGTAACTTCTTCTTTAAGAGTCTCCTCTTTCCTCCACTCATTACCTGTAGTAATGGCACCTGTTTAAGCTTGTTATCAGTATAAAAAGACACCTGTGCACACCCTCAAACAGTCTGACTCCAAACTCCACTATGGTGAAGACCAAAGAGCTGTCAAAGGACACCAGAAACAAAATTGTAGCCCTGCACCAGGCTGGGAAGACTGAATCTGCAATAGCCAACCAGCTTGGAGTGAAGAAATCAACAGTGGGAGCAATAATTAGAAAATGGAAGACATTCAAGACCACTGATAATCTCCCTCGATCTGGGGCTCCACGCAAAATACCAACCCGTGGGGTCAGAATGATCACAAGAACGGTGAGCAAAAATCCCAGAACCACGCGGGGGGACCTGTTGTGAATTTGCTTTTTGCTCCCTCTAGTGGTTACTAGTTTTTTGACTCTGGTTTTTCTGTCATTCCTTTTATCCGCACCTGGGTCGTTAGTTAGGGGTGTTGCTTTATAAGCTCCCTGGACCTTCAGTTCAATGCCTGGCAACGTAGTTATCAGAGCTAGTCTGCTGTGCTCTTGTCTACTGATCCTGGTTCCAGTTATATCAGCTAAGTCTGCCTTTTGCTTTTTGCTATTTGTTTTGGTTTTGTATTTTTGTCCAGCTTGTTCCAAATCTGTATCCTGACCCTTGCTGGAAGCTCTAGGGGGCTGGTGTTCTCCCCCCGGACCGTTAGACGGTTCGGGGGTTCTTGAATTTCCAGTGTGGATTTTGATAGGGTTTTTGTTGACCATATAAGTTACCTTTCTTTATTCTGCTATCAGTAAGCGGGCCTCTCTGTGCTAAACCTGGTTCATTTCTGTGTTTGTCATTTCCTCTTACCTCACCGTCATTATTTGTGGGGGGCTTCTATCCAGCTTTGGGGTCCCCTTCTCTGGAGGCAAGAAAGGTCTTTGTTTTCCTCTACTAGGGGTAGCTAGATTCTCCGGCTGGCGCGTGTCATCTAGAATCAACGTAGGAATGATCCCCGGCTACTTCTAGTGTTGGCGTTAGGAGTAGATATATGGTCAACCCAGTTACCACTGCCCTATGAGCTGGATTTTTGTATTCTGCAGACTTCCACGTTCCTCTGAGACCCTCGCCATTGGGGTCATAACAGTTTGCCAGGCCAATATTAAATGTTTAATGCATTGCAGAAGAGGGATTATAAGAAAGAAGATTCTGAGTTTTTTTTTTTTCTTCTTCCCCTTTACCTCAGAGTGGCTATGCTTGCTGCAGACATGAATGTCCAGACCTTGATTACAAGTGTGGACCAGCTGGCTACTCGTGTGCAGGGCATACAAGACTATGTTATCAGAAATCCTAGGTCAGAACCTAAAATACCGATTCCTGAACTGTTTTCCGGAGACAGGTTTAAGTTTAGGAATTTCGTGAATAATTGTAAATTGTTTTTGTCCCTGAGACCCTGTTCATCTGGAGATTCTGCTCAGCAAGTAAAAATTGTGATTTCGTTCTTACGGGGCGACCCTCAGGATTGGGCTTTTTCGCTGGCGCCAGGAGATCCGGCATTGGCTGATCTTGATGCGTTTTTTCTGGCGCTCGGTTTACTTTATGAGGAACCCAATCTTGAGATTCAGGCAGAAAAGGCCTTGCTGGCTATGTCTCAGGGGCAGGACGAGGCTGAAGTGTATTGCCAAAAATTTCGGAAATGGTCCGTGCTGACACATTGGAACGAGTGTGCACTGGCCGCTAATTTTAGAAATGGCCTTTCTGAAGCCATTAAGAATGTTATGGTGGGTTTTCCCATTCCCACAGGTCTGAATGATACTATGGCACTGGCTATTCAAATTGACCGGCGGTCGCGGGAGCGCAAAACCGCAAATTCCCTCATGGTGTTGTCTGAACAGACACCTAATTCGGTGCAATGTGATAGAAAAACCGCAAATTCCCTCATGGTGTTGTCTGAACAGACACCTGATTTAATGCAATGTGATAGAATCCTGACTAGAAATGAGCGGAAAATTCATAGACGCCGGAATGGCTTGTGCTACTACTGTGGTGATTCTACACATGTTATCTCAGCATGCTCTAAACGTATAGCTAAGGTTGTTAGTCCTGTCACCGTTGGTAATTTGCAACCTAAATTTATTCTGTCTGTAACTTTGATTTGCTCACTGTCATCTTATCCTGTCATGGCGTTTGTAGATTCAGGTGCTGCCCTGAGTCTCATGGATCTCTCATTTGCTAAGCGCTGTGGTTTTACTCTTGAACCATTAGAAAATCCTATTCCTCTTAGGGGTATTGATGCTACACCATTGGCAGCAAATAAACCGCAGTATTGGACACAGGTTACCATGTGCATGACTCCTGAACACCGCGAGGTGATACGTTTCCTGGTTTTACATAAAATGCATGATTTGGTTGTTTTAGGGCTGCCATGGTTACAGACCCATAATCCAGTCCTGGACTGGAAGGAAGGCTATGTCAGTCTCAAGTTGGGGCTGTCGTGGTATTCATGGGGATTCCCTGCCTGTGTCTATTGCTTCTTCTACGCCTTCGGAAGTTCCGGAGTATTTGTCTGATTATCAGGATGTCTTCAGTGAGTCTGAGTCCAGTGCACTGCCTCCTCATAGGGACTGTGACTGTGCTATAGATTTGATCCCAGGCAGTAAATTTCCTAAGGGAAGACTGTTTAATCTGTCGGTACCTGAACATACCGCTATGCGTTCATATATCAAGGAGTCTCTGGAGAAAGGACATATTCGTCCGTCTTCTTCCCCTCTTGGTGCGGGATTCTTTTTTGTGGCAAAAAAGGACGGATCTTTGAGACCTTGTATTGATTATCGGCTTTTAAATAAGATCACTGTCAAATTTCAGTATCCTTTACCGCTGTTGTCTGACTTGTTTGCCCGGATTAAGGGTGCCAAGTGGTTCACCAAGATAGACCTTCGTGGTGCGTACAACCTTGTGCGCATTAAGCAAGGTGATGAATGGAAAACCGCATTCAATACGCCCGAAGGTCATTTTGAGTACTTGGTGATGCCTTTTGGGCTCTCCAATGCGCCTTCAGTTTTTCAGTCCTTTATGCATGACATTTTCCGGAAGTATCTGGATAAATTTTTGATTGTTTATCTGGATGATATTTTGGTTTTTTCTGATAATTGGGATTCGCATGTGGAGCAGGTCAGGTTGGTCTTTAAAATTTTGCGTGAAAATTCTTTGTTTGTCAAGGGCTCAAAGTGTCTCTTTGGTGTACAGAAGGTTCCCTTTCTGGGGTTCATTTTTTCCCCTTCTGCTGTGGAGATGGACCCAGTCAAGGTCCGAGCTATTCTTGATTGGACTCAGCCCTCGTCAGTTAAGAGTCTTCAGAAGTTCTTGGGCTTCGCTAACTTCTACCGTCGTTTTATCGCTAATTTTTCTAGCATTGTGAAACCTTTGACGGATATGACCAAGAAGGGCTCCGATGTAGCTAACTGGGCTCCTGCTGCCGTGGAGGCTTTCCAGGAGTTGAAACGCCGGTTTACTTCGGCGCCTGTTTTGTGCCAGCCAGACGTCTCACTTCCCTTTCAGGTTGAGGTGGATGCTTCGGAGATTGGGGCAGGGGCCGTTTTGTCGCAGAGAAGCCCTGGTTGCTCTGTTATGAAACCTTGTGCCTTTTTCTCTAGGAAGTTTTCGCCTGCCGAGCGAAATTATGATGTGGGCAATCGGGAGTTGTTGGCCATGAAATGGGCATTTGAGGAGTGGCGTCATTGGCTCGAGGGTGCTAAGCATCGTGTGGTGGTCTTGACTGATCACAAAAATCTGATGTATCTCGAGTCTGCTAAACGCCTTAATCCGAGACAGGCCCGCTGGTCATTGTTTTTCTCCCGCTTTGATTTTGTTGTCTCGTATTTACCAGGTTCAAAGAATGTGAAGGCCGATGCTCTTTCTAGGAGCTTTGTGCCTGATGCTCCTGGAGTCGCTGATCCTGTTGGTATTCTTAAAGATGGAGTTATCTTGTCAGCTATTTCTCCGGATCTGCGACGTGTGTTGCAGAGATTTCAGGCTGATAGGCCTGAGTCTTGTCCACCTGACAGACTGTTTGTCCCGGATAAGTGGACCAGCAGAGTCATTTCCGAGGTTCATTCCTCGGTGTTGGCAGGTCACCCGGGAATTTTTGGCACCAGAGATCTGGTGGCCAGGTCCTTTTGGTGGCCTTCCTTGTCAAGGGATGTGCGGTCATTTGTGCAGTCCTGTGGGACTTGTGCTCGAGCTAAGCCTTGCTGTTCTCGTGCCTGCGGTTTGCTCTTGCCCTTGCCTGTCCCGAAGAGACCTTGGACACATATCTCCATGGATTTCATTTCTGATCTTCCGCTATCTCAGGGCATGTCCGTTATCTGGGTGATATGTGATCGCTTCTCCAAGATGGTCCATTTGGTTCCTTTGCCTAAGCTGCCTTCCTCTTCCGATCTGGTTCCTGTGTTTTTCCAGAACGTGGTTCGTTTGCACGGCATCCCTGAGAATATTGTGTCAGACAGAGGATCCCAGTTCGTTTCCAGGTTCTGGCGATCCTTTTGTAGTAGGATGGGCATTGATTTGTCGTTTTCGTCTGCTTTCCATCCTCAGACTAATGGACAGACGGAGCGAACCAATCAGACTTTGGAGGCTTATTTGAGGTGTTTTGTCTCTGCTGATCAGGACGATTGGGTGACATTCTTGCCGTTGGCTGAGTTTGCCCTTAATACTCGGGCTAGTTCCGCCACCTTGGTTTCGCCTTTTTTCTGCAACTCTGGTTTCCATCCTCGCTTTTCTTCGGGTCATGTGGAGCCTTCTGACTGTCCTGGGGTGGATTCTGTGGTGGATAGGTTGCAGCAGATCTGGAATCATGTGGTGGACAACTTGAAGTTGTCACAGGAGAAGGCTCAGCGCTTTGCCAACCGCCGCCGCGGTGTGGGTCCCCGACTACGCGTTGGGGATTTGGTATGGCTTTCTTCCCGCTTTGTTCCTATGAAGGTCTCCTCTCCCAAATTTAAACCTCGTTTTATTGGGCCTTACAAGATATTGGAAATCCTTAATCCTGTATCTTTCCGTCTGGATCTTCCTGTGTCGTTTGCTATTCACAATGTATTTCATAGGTCCTTGTTGCGGCGGTACATTGTGCCTGTAGTTCCTTCTGCTGAGCCTCCTGCTCCGGTGTTGGTTGAGGGCGAGTTGGAGTACGTGGTGGAGAAGATCTTGGATTCTCGCCTCTCCAGGCGGAGGCTTCAGTACCTGGTCAAGTGGAAGGGCTATGGTCAGGAGGATAATTCCTGGGTGGTCGCCTCTGATGTTCATGCGGCCGATTTAGTTCGTGCCTTTCATGCCGCTCATCCTGATCGCCCTGGTGGTCGTGGTGAGGGTTCGGTGACCCCTCACTAAGGGGGGGGTACTGTTGTGAATTTGCTTTTTGCTCCCTCTAGTGGTTACTAGTTTTTTGACTCTGGTTTTTCTGTCATTCCTTTTATCCGCACCTGGGTCGTTAGTTAGGGGTGTTGCTATATAAGCTCCCTGGACCTTCAGTTCAATGCCTGGCAACGTAGTTATCAGAGCTAGTCTGCTGTGCTCTTGTCTACTGATCCTGGTTCCAGTTATATCAGCTAAGTCTGCCTTTTGCTTTTTGCTATTTGTTTTGGTTTTGTATTTTTGTCCAGCTTGTTCCAAATCTGTATCCTGACCCTTGCTGGAAGCTCTAGGGGGCTGGTGTTCTCCCCCCGGACCGTTAGACGGTTCGGGGGTTCTTGAATTTCCAGTGTGGATTTTGATAGGGTTTTTGTTGACCATATAAGTTACCTTTCTTTATTCTGCTATCAGTAAGCGGGCCTCTCTGTGCTAAACCTGGTTCATTTCTGTGTTTGTCATTTCCTCTTACCTCACCGTCATTATTTGTGGGGGGCTTCTATCCAGCTTTGGGGTCCCCTTCTCTGGAGGCAAGAAAGGTCTTTGTTTTCCTCTACTAGGGGTAGCTAGATTCTCCGGCTGGCGCGTGTCATCTAGAATCAACGTAGGAATGATCCCCGGCTACTTCTAGTGTTGGCGTTAGGAGTAGATATATGGTCAACCCAGTTACCACTGCCCTATGAGCTGGATTTTTGTATTCTGCAGACTTCCACGTTCCTCTGAGACCCTCGCCATTGGGGTCATAACAGGGACCTAGTGAATGAACTGCAGAGAGCTGGGACCAATGTAACAAGGCCTACCATAAGTAACACACTACGCCACCATGGACTCAGATCCTGCAGTGCCAGACGTGTCCCACTGCTTAAGCCAGTACATGTCCGGGCCCGTCTGAAGTTTGCTAGAGAGCATTTGGATGATAAATAGGAGTTTTGGGAGAATGTCCTATGGGCTGATGAAACCAAACTGGAACTGTTTGGTAGAAACACAACTTGTCGTGTTTGGAGGAAAAAGAATACTGAGTTGCATCCATCAAACACCATACCTACTGTAAAGCATGGTGGTGGAAACATCATGCTTTGGGGCTGTTTCTCTGCAAAGGGGCCAGGACGACTGATCCGGGTACATGAAAGAATGAATGGGGCCATGTATCGTGATATTTTGAGTGCAAACCTCCTTCCATCAGCAAGGGCATTGAAGTTGAAACGTGGCTGGGTCTTTCAACATGACAATGATCCAAAGCACACCGCCAGGGCAACGAAGGAGTGGCTTCGTGAGAAGCATTTCAAGGTCCTGGAGTGGCCTAGCCAGTCTCCAGATCTCAACCCTATAGAAAACCTTTGGAGGGAGTTGAAAGTCCGTGTTGCCAAGCGAAAAGCCAAAAACATCACTGCTCTAGAGGAGATCTGCATGGAGGAATGGGCCAACATACCAACAACAGTGTGTGGCAACCTTGTGAAGACTTACAGAAAACGTTTGACCTCTGTCATTGCCAACAAAGGATATATTACAAAGTATTGAGATGAAATTTTGTTTCTGACCAAATACTTATTTTCCACCATAAAATGCAAATAAAATGATAAAAAAACAGACAATGTGATTTTCTGGATTTTTTTTTCTCAGTTTGTCTCCCATAGTTGAGGTCTACCTATGATGTAAATTACAGACGCCTCTCATCTTTTTAAGTGGTGGAACTTGCACTATTGCTGACTGACTAAATACTTTTTTGCCCCACTGTATATATATATATATATATATATATATATATATATATATATATATATATATATATATATATATATATATTTCTACCTATGCTATGTGTAGACATTTATTTTAGCTATTCTATTCTAAGCTGTCAGTGTGATTTTTCTGTACACCACACTGAATTGCCAGCTTTTCTATCGGACACCAATGCGTATTTCTCGCAAGTCACAAGTCACATTTTTCGCACCCATAGACTTGCGTCGGCGTATTTCGGGCGTAATACGGTGACAATCGCAGCATGCTGCGATTTCTCTCGCACGTATAATACGGCCAAGAAAACAGCAGATGATAGGAGTTGCCCCATAGATTAACATTGGTCCAAGCAACTTACCAGCCTGATGTTCCACTGAAAAACTGAAGTTTTATAGGGACAGGAACCATCTGGTGACTTGAGCATTCTTTTACTTTGCGTTTCTCATCTAGTCAAGGGGTGAATTGTCCGTTACTAAACTAAACTGACATCTGAGCAAATAGTAGCATAGGTACTCCAAGGCCTATTTAATTGCCAAGCACTCCTCCACTACTCTATTATTTTTCTCTGCTGGGGTCAGTTTCCTGCTCAAGTAGGTGACTGGATGCTCATCCCCGTTCACCTCTTGTGACAGGACCGCTCCCAAACCTTCCTCTGAGGCATCTGTCTGCACAATAAATGTTTCTTTGAAGTTGGGGCTGATGAGGACCGGCTGTCCACAGAACACCAACTTCAGGGACTGGAATGCTTCCTTGTCTTGAGTATTCCACCGGACTATAACTGACTTCTTACCATTAAAAGGTCAGATAGGGGTGCCAATTTCCCCACAAAATTGGGTTTAAACTGGTGGTAGTACCCAATGATGCCAAGGAATGCCCTCACCTGTTTGGTTTGGGCCAGTTTTGGATGGCCTCGATCTTGTTTACTTGGGGTTTGATAATCCTGCGGCCGAACACTTAACCTAAGTACTGGGCTTCCGTGAATCCTATCGCACATTTCTTTTGGTTTGCTGTTAACCCCGTGATTCTGGGAGACTCCAGCAACAATTGTACCTGGGACAGGTGGGTATCCCAGTTGGTACTAAAGATGACTATGTCATCCAAATCGGCTGATGGGTATTTCCGATGAGGCTCTAACACAGTTTCCATCAACCTCTGGAATGTGGCCAGAGCCCCATGTAACCCAAAAGGCATGACAACATACTGATAGATACCCTGTGATGTGATAAAAGTGGTCTTTTCTTTTGCCGATGCCGTTAACGGGACCTGCCAGCAACCTTTAGTGAGATCGAGCATGGTGAAGTACTGGGCCTCCCCCAGTTTCTCAATTAGCTTGTCCACTCGGGGCATGTATGGAGGTCAAACTGAGATACCTCATTCAATTTCCTAAAGTCATTACAAAAACGTAAACACCCATCTGGCTCTGGAATCAGCACAATGGGGCTATCCCACTCACTCCGGGACTTCTCAATGATTCCCAACTGAATCATTTGCTTCACTACGTCTGCGAAGGCTTGCCTTTGGGCTTCTGGTACTCGGTACAGTTTCATCCGTACCCTAACCCGGTGCTCAGGGACAATGTCATGCTGTATCACAGAGGTATACCCGGCAGCTCTTAGAATACGTCCGCATTCCGCTGCACCAGAGCCCGAGCCTCCTGACTCTGCTGTTTCGTGAGAGCATCATTTACTTTAACCTCACCCCCGGCCGTGTCCTTGCCGGCAGCAGAGGATTCCCCTTTGGTATGACTGGAGTCGCCTCCATGACCAAACATTCCCTGTCCTTCCAGGCTTTTAGTAGGTTGACATGGTTCAGTTGTTCTGGTTTCTTCTTTCCAGGTTGGTACAATTTACTTCTCCCACCTTCCCCCTTATCTCATACAGCCCTTGCCACTTGGCCATGAGCTTGCTCTCTGTGGTGGGCATTAGTACCAACACTTGGTCCCCTTCTTTAAAGGTCCTGATCGTGCCTCTTTTATTATACATGCAGTTCTGTGCAGCCTGGGCATCCATCAGATGCTCCTTTACGATGGGTCGTACTGCCACAAGCTGATACTGCATGCTTGCCACATGCTGGATTACACTCCTGTTCCCATGTCTACTTGGCTACATCCAGCAGTCTCCTTGAGTGCCTGCCATACGATAGCTCGAATGGGGAGAACCCCGTGGATGCATGCGGCACCTCGAAGATAGTGAATATTAGATAGGGCAGTAACATGTCCCAATCCCTCACGTCCTTGGTGACCACCTTTTTAAACATGGACTTGAGGGTCTTGTTAAATCTCTCCACCAGCCTGTCAGTTTGTGGGTGGTACACCCACTATACTTCCCTCTCCCATGTACAGCTCCCATGCACTTCTCACCTTCCTGAAAAACCTCAGCCCATCTTGCCCAAACTCACTGCACAAAAAAACTTCATACAATACCAAAAACTACTTGCTTTTTATCTTCCTACTCCTACTGATTTCAGGGGACATTTCCCCCAACCCTGGTCCACCATCCACCAACCTCAACCCCTACCCTACCTCACATCAAAACCTTAATAATCTTACTAATATTAATTTCACTCCTTCATCTCCTTCTTTTAATTGTGCCCTTTGGAATCCACGGTCTGTATGTAACAAGCTTCCTTTCCTACACAATTACTTTCTGAAAAACTATCTTAATCTGTTGGGCCTCACGGAAACCTGGATTCAGGATTCTGACACTGTCTCCCCTGCTGCCATTTCCCATATTGGCTTACAATTCTCACATTCCCCGAGACCCACAAACAGACATGGTGGTGCAGTCGGCATACTCCTGTCCCCACAATGCACGTTCCGGGTTATCCCTCCAGCTCCATCACTCTAATTCCCTTCTTTTGAGGTACACACCATCAGGCTCTTTCGTCCCCTCTCCCTCAGAGTAGCGGTCATATACCAGCCCCCAGGCTTACCCACCCACTTCCTGGACCATTTCTCTGCCTGGCTGCCACACTTCATGTCCTCAGAACTACCAACCCTTATCCTGGGAGACCTCAACATCCCAATTAACAGCCCCACTTCCACATCTGCATCCCAGCTTCTATCACTAACCACTTCTCTTGGCCTCTCACAGCTCTCAACCTCTGAAACACACAAAGACGGTAACACCCTGGACCTGATCTTTATCCGGCTCTGTTCAATCTCCTACCTAGATAACTCACTGCTTCCCCTCTCTGACCACAACATTCTATCTTTCACACTCACAATTCCTCACCCACTCCAGCACTCTCCTGCCTACCACACATTCAGACATCTACATGTTATTAATCCTCATGCACTTTCAGACTCCCTACACTCATCATTGTCCCCAATCTCTTCTTTTTCCTGTCCTGATCCGGCTGTCCGACACTTCAATGACACTCTTAGAAGCACCCTTGACCAAATAGCTCCCCTCACCCTCAGAACCTCCAAACACAGAGTGAAACAGCCCTGGCTCACATTGCAAACTCGATTTCTCCAGCGATGCTCTAGGTGTGCTGAACACTTATGGAGGAAAACACGCACACTAGAAGACTTCATACACTTCAAATTTATCTGAAAGACCTATAACTCTGCCCTTTACCTCACCAGACCTACTTCACCACTCTGATCTCTTCACTATCCAACAACGCCAAGAAACTTTTTTACACCTTTCACTCCTTCCTCAGGCCAAAAGCACAAGACCCTATCACAGACATTTGTGCTGATGACCTAGCCTTTATAGAGAAAATAGATAATATCCATCAGGAAATCCGCTCCCAGACATCAAGTGCAGTTACTCCCATTGGTCACTGCATCTCCCCTGGCTCACTCTCCACATTCGTTCCCATCACAGAAGAAGAAGTCTCCAAGCTCCTATCTTCTCTTCCGACTACAGGCACCACCGACCCCATTCCCTCACACCTCCTCCAGTCTCTCTCTCCAGTCATCACAACTCACCTAACTACAATCTTTAATCTCTCCCTCTCCTCTGGTATGTTCCCCTACTCCTTCAAACACTCTATCATTACTCCATTACTAAAGAAACCCACCCTTGACCCATCCTGAACAAATAACTACAGACCAGTCTCCAATCTCCCCTTCATCTCTAAACTCTTGGAGTGCCTGGTCTACTCCCTCCTTACCCGTTACCTCTCCACTCACTCCCTCCAAACCCTTCACAGTCCGGTTCCCGCCCACCTACATTCGACAGAAACTGCACTCATCAAGGTGACCAATGACTTTCTGACAGCAAAATGTAACGGTGACCACGCTCTGCTCATTCTTCTTGACCTCTCTGCAGCTTTTGACACTGTTGACCACCCTCTCCTACTCTCTAGGCTCCAGTCACGAGGCATTAAGGACACTGCTCTCTCCTGGTTCTCCTAACTTTCTGACCGCTCCTTCAGTGTTCTGTTCTCTGGCTCCACTTCATCTCCTCTTCCTCTCACTGTTGGGGTGCCTCAGGGCTCAGTCATTGGCCCCTTCTCTTCTCCCTCTACACAGCCCCAATTGGACAGACCATCAGCAGATTTGGTTTTCAGTACCATCTTTATGCTGATGACTCGTCATCCCCTGACCTTACCCCCGCTGTACTACAGAACGCCACTGACTGTCTGTCTGCAGTCTCCAACATCATGTCCGCTCTCTATCTGAAACTCAACCTCTCCAAAACTGAACTTCTTCTGCTCCCGCCGTCTACTAACCTCCTTAAATCTGACATTTCCCTCTCCGTGGGTGGCACCATAATAACACCCCGGCAGCAGGCGCGCTGTCTGGGTGTTATGTTTGACTCCAATCTCTCCTTCACCTCCCATATACTATATCTTGCCCGCTCGTGCCGCTTACACCTAAAGAACATCTCTAGAATCCGCCCTTTTCTCACCATGGAAACAACAAAAACCCTCACTGTCGCCCTGATCCACTCCCGCCTGGACTACTGCAATGCTCTGTTAATTGGCCTCCCCCTTACTCGACTTTCCCCTCTCCAGTCTATCCTTAATGCAGCAGCCAGGGTTCTCATCTAGCTAATCGTTACTCGGACGAGTACGCTCTTCGCCAGTTGTTACACTGGCTGCCCATGCATTACAGGATACAATTCAAAGTACTTGTTCTCACCCACAAGGCTCTCTACAGTCCGGCACCCCCATACATCTCCTCCCTCATTTCGGTCTATCGGCCTAACCGACCGCTGCTCTGCAAATAACTTTCGACTTACCTCTGCGCTAATCTTTACCTCCCACTCCCGACTCCAAGACTTCTCCCATGCTGCACCAATCCTCTGGAATGCTCTACCCCAAGATATTAGGACCATCCACAATTTGCTTAGTTTTAGGCGCTCACCTAAACACATTTGTTCAGAGAGGCCTACCACGTTCACTAATCAAAGTCATTTTATGTTTGTGTGTGTGTGTGTGTAGCCCATTCACTATCTCCCCTGAAGATGGCTGGACCATCATTGTAAATACATCATTGTAAATACACACCTGTACTTTGTATCTCCCCCCCATCTCATTGTAGATTGTAAGCTCTCACAAGCAGGGTCGTCTTATTTTGCTTTAATTATTGTATTGTTAACGTTGTTACTTATAACTGTTGTGTGTTTGAAACTGTTAAACTGTAAAGCGCTGCGGAATATGTGGGCGCTATATAAATCAAGATTATTATTATTATTATTACACCAACGTACGTATCTGTTTAATCCGGAGCAGCTTACATAGCTCCCTTGTCACCTTGGACATAAAAGGAGTCCCTTGATCTGTAAGGATCTCCTTTGGTATCCCAAGGTGACAAAAGGTAGGCCTTCTGGATATCTGTCAGGAAGGGTGCCACCACTTCAGGTCACTGGGTCATCGGCAAGCTCTCCCGCTTTGCTGTGCGTTCGAACACAGTGAGAAATGCCTCCATATCATCCTCAGGACTCATCTTCATTAAGGCTGAATGAACTTTATACTGAGCCTCCAAACGGATTGAGGATGCTGGTGGGGCTGCCTCTTGCAAAGCTGTAATCTGCTGCATCAACAGGTTATTTGTCTGCTGTAATTGATGCGGCTCCTGCTGTAATTGCTGCAGCTCCTGCTGCCATTGCTCTTGTTGCTGGCACTGAAAGTGCTGCTGATGATTATGTAGCTCCTGCTACTGTTGCTGCTGCTTCTGCTGCTGCCGCTGAAACTGTATCTGCTGCTGGTGCTGCTCTTGTCGCTGCTGAGCAACTGCTTCAAAAGCTCCTCTATCTTATCAGCAGGCTTGAGCTGTAGCGCTGCAGGCTTAATTACTGACATGCAACACGCTTTGGGGTATGCCTCAGTTCACACTGCCGCACGCTTTCTCCACCATATGTGGAGCAGCAGTGTCCACACTGTGCAGTGATGAGGCAGTGACCAAGGAAAAGTTCAAAGTAAAGTCCCTTTTAATCATCAGCGTACTCACAAACTGAAAGTAAATTGGATTTTCCGGATCACAGCTGGGAAAGCAAAGACAGTCTGTGATCTCCTGCCGTGGGTGACTGCACCGCCGTGTACGCTGAGGATGCCAGGCCTTTTTGGCTCTGCTTGGCCCTGTGCTTCCTCACACAGGTTGAGCTCTGCAGAGCCTTCCACTCTGCCTGCTTGCAAGATCAAAACTGACACACCCAACCCTCTGCTGCAGGAGTTTTTACAAAAGAGTAAAGTAAAAGAATATCTGCGCTGGGAACATCGAATGAGAAGACCGTATAAAAGACAATAGTTATGCTGTGATCAGAGAAATGATAATTAGCTCACAAAAAATGCTAATCTGAAACTGGAACCATACAAAACGGTATTCCTCACCCTCTGTATCCTATGATCTGTTGGTCCGTCCGTGTGATCCAGGTAAATATGATAGTCCGGTTTGAGCTTGTGAAATTCTTCCGGGGTATGCGCTCCAGTACCTGTCCCGGCCGGTGACAGGACCTCTGCGCTCTATACCCACGTGCAGGCTCTGTACGCTTCTCAGCTTTAGTAGGTACTCTGCTTGCGGCAGGACCTAACGTGACGTCACGTCCACGTGATTGCTCACGTGACAGCCTATGGATAGCAAGAAGGACCAATTCCTACGCGTTTCGGAGCTAAGCGAGCTCCTTCCTCAGGGATGGTCCTATTCAGCCTATGCGTACTATTTATAGCCTGCAGATGGAAAAGTGACTATACTAGGTATTAAATGCAAAAAGTTCTATTTCGCTATTCAGACCCCTTGGGACCAGAGTGTCTAACCTGAAAATCATTTTAGTTTCCTCCCTTGACATATGTCTGATGTAATCACCACCTCTAGAACATTCACGCACAATTTTAAGACCTGTAATAATGGTGCCACATGCTGATCCATTATGGTGGATCAGAAAGTGCTTTGAAAGCGGGTGCCCTTCATACTTTTTATCGATATTCCTCATATGTTCACTTATCCTAATATGAAGGGCCCGTTTTGTTCTCCCAATATATAATTTATCACAAGGGCACCTAATTGAATAAATAACCCCTTTGGTGTCACAGGTTATGAAATCCTCAATTCTCCATTCAGCCCTTTCTTTCACCAAAAGTAATTGTTTCCTTGTTTTTAATAATCTACAGGATTTACATTTTGTACACGGGAAGAAACCCTGATGTTGACGTCCAAACAAATAATTTTGTTTCCCCCCCCGATGACCCATTTATCCACACCACGTTAAGGGCTAAATCAAATTTCAATCCAGCCCAAGAATACTCTGAGGCGTTTGAAGCTTTTCAAAATAATGTTATAAGGGACATTAGAAGAATCTCAGATAAAAGATGTTCGAGTTTCAAGAACAATTTGACGGTGGAAGAATTTAAAGCCATTAAGCAGATCCAGACAAATAAAGCCATCACGATTAGACCAGCGGATAAAGGGGGGGGTATTGTTATTCTCGATTCTGAAGATTACAACACAGAATGTCTACGTTTACTTGGTGATCAAAAAACCTACTGCCTCCTACCAAGAGACCCATCCGCATTATTTGCCCAGGAATTGAAGGGTTTAATTAAAAAAGGATTCGAACGAGGAATCATTTCGAAAAAGGAGTTTGATTTTATGTATATAAATCATCCACAGACAGCGTACTTTTATTACCTCCCGAAAGTACATAAAAGTTTGCATAACCCCCCCGGAAGACCTATTATATCAGGGGTGGGCTGTCTAACGGCCAATATGTCAAAATATGTGGATTGTTTCTTACAAAAATTGGTTCCAGATCTGCCTTCTTATCTTAAAGATAGTTCCCATATTCTTAGGATTTTGGAACAAATAGAATGGAAGAATCATTACATTCTGGGTACTATGGATATCACTTCATTATATACTGTGATACAGCATGACAAAGGATGTCTAGCCTCACAATTCTTCTTAGAGAAACAGGGGACACTTCCAAGTGATCAAATTACATTTATTTTAGACTGTATGCGTTTTATACTCACTCATAATTTTTTAAAATATCAGACGCACTACTACTCCCAGCAGTGGGGTACTGCTATGGGCACCAGGTTCGCACCAAGTTATGCTAATTTGTACGTGGGCAAATGGGAATATGATACTATCTATGAAAATTCCCCGTGGGGTGCGAACTTGGTGCTCTGGCAGAGGTTTATTGATGATGTCATTTTTATATGGTCTGGTGGTCCCGATTCGTTGTCTGATTTTATTAATGTTTTAAATAAAAATTCGTATTTTTTAAAATTTACGGCAACCACCAGTACTGAAGCCATTGACTTTTTAGATCTTAATATTTTTATTTCTGACGGGAGGATTCAAACCAAAACGTTTCACAAACCTACTGATGGGAACAGCTATATTGACCTGAACAGTTGCCATCTCCCTAATTGGTTACTCAATGTTCCCAAAAGTCAAATGATCAGGGCACATAGAAATTGTTCCCGTATACAGGATTTTGAGAGTGAAGCAGGCGCTCTTACACAGAAATTTATTAATAAAGGTTACTCACCTAGTTCTTTATCGCTGGTAAAAGAACAAGTGAAAAAATTACCTAGATCATGTCTTCTCCTGAATAAAGAGAAAAATGAAAACATACAAGGGAGGGAGATTATCCCCATCATTACCAGGTATAGTGCCAATACATATCTCTTCCGTAAAATAGTCAAAAGACATTGGAATATTCTTAAGGAAGATAAGGTAATTGGGGAAAAACTACCAGTAAATCCGCCTTTTGTCTATAAGAAAGCCCAAAACTTGGGGAACAAAATAGCCCCCACAGTACCACAATTGTCTTTGGTACCAAATTATTTGTTTGGACGTCAACATCAGGGTTTCTTCCCGTGTACAAAATGTAAATCCTGTAGATTATTAAAAACAAGGAAACAATTACTTTTGGTGAAAGAAAGGGCTGAATGGAGAATTGAGGATTTCATAACCTGTGACACCAAAGGGGTTATTTATTCAATTAGGTGCCCTTGTGATAAATTATATATTGGGAGAACAAAACGGGCCCTTCATATTAGGATAAGTGAACATATGAGGAATATCGATAAAAAGTATGAAGGGCACCCGCTTTCAAAGCACTTTCTGATCCACCATAATGGATCAGCATGTGGCACCATTATTACAGGTCTTAAAATTGTGCGTGAATGTTCTAGAGGTGGTGATTACATCAGACATATGTCAAGGGAGGAAACTAAAATGATTTTCAGGTTAGACACTCTGGTCCCAAGGGGTCTGAATAGCGAAATAGAACTTTTTGCATTTAATACCTAGTATAGTCACTTTTCCATCTGCAGGCTATAAATAGTACGCATAGGCTGAATAGGACCATCCCTGAGGAAGGAGCTCGCTTAGCTCCGAAACGCGTAGGAATTGGTCCTTCTTGCTATCCATAGGCTGTCACGTGAGCAATCACGTGGACGTGACGTCACGTTAGGTCCTGCCGCAAGCAGAGTACCTACTAAAGCTGAGAAGCGTACAGAGCCTGCACGTGGGTATAGAGCGCAGAGGTCCTGTCACCGGCCGGGACAGGTACTGGAGCGCATACCCCGGAAGAATTTCACAAGCTCAAACCGGACTATCATATTTACCTGGATCACACGGACGGACCAACAGATCATAGGATACAGAGGGTGAGGAATACCGTTTTGTATGGTTCCAGTTTCAGATTAGCATTTTTTGTGAGCTAATTATCATTTCTCTGATCACAGCATAACTATTGTCTTTTATACGGTCTTCTCATTCGATGTTCCCAGCGCAGATATTCTTTTACTTTACTAATTAGATTTCCTATACCGCTACAGCTAGGTGATACTGTAGATATATCAGCCGCAGGTTTAGAGGAGGGGCAGCGCTCTTTGTATAATACCTGAGTTTTTACAAAAGAACCTGTGGCCATCGGCCACATGGAAAACCCGGGCCGGGGGAGGAAATGGACTGCCCCACTAACATCCTGTAGTCCGTTTAAAAAATAAAAGCCCTGAGCAGGTTTTCCTAATTCTGCCTTGGACAATTAGCTTGCCCCAAGACCAGCACTATTATTCTGCATTGCAATCACAGCTATGCCTTTGACTGCAATGCACTCCCACTGCCTCAGTATGCTTGTGAGCGCATCCTGGGGGACACATAGCAACCCACACATATAACCTCGGTCACTGCCTCACAATATATATTCAGAGAGAGAGATACATTTCTGGTTAGCAAGGGATTATTAGAGACCCATTATGGGTTGCTTGGTTTGGTCTTATAGCCATGGGCTTTTTTAATTGTTTTTAATCAAGTTTTTGCTTGTTATGTACCAAATAAAAAATAATTTATTAGGTGATCCATGAATTTGCATACTTCTTTCTTTGTTTGGATGTATGTCTAAAGGCTCTATTGACATGAAACTCTCACCAGACATCGGTAACAAACCATCCAATCCACACAGGCAAAGAAATCTAACCATAAATGTCCATAAATTAAGTTAGTAAACTGGTGACGTGTTTAATACTTATTTCACCCACTGTATATGAGGTAAGTGAGGAAAAACAGTGGTGCACTAAATAAAAACAAGTATCATCTAGATAATAAAAGAGAGCAGGGCAATCGTCATCTAAAAAAATCCTTTATTCCATTACATTAAAAACCGTAGAAAGCAGCATTGCAGGGGAGAGATCCAGAAGCTAGAGGCAACGGTTGTTTCGCTTCACATAAGCTTCAACAGTTCTCTGAATCGAAGCTGAGTGTACATCTCCAGCTTCATTTACAATCTGTGCACGCTCCAGAAGTCGCTGGTACTCTGAGGTTTTATGAAAGCTGTGAGTGCGCAGAGCGATGTAATGACCATCAATATGACTAGAAGAAAGGGATGGGGGCGTGGTTTGCAAGGGGAAAGGAGCAGACCTGTTTCACAGGAGCTCCTGAGAATCCCCTTAATTAAGCAAGATTAGCTTACTTTAAAGTGGACTTTTATCAGCTTATTGAAGCTGAAGACCTGTGGGAACATACCTGGAACATTAAATTAGAACCAAAACATGGTCTAAACTAAGAAAAAAACATTTCCAGAACAGAGATCATTTCCTGCTTTGTCTATGGGGAAGAAGACAACTAAAATGGCCGCCGATGCAGGACCAAAGATAAAAGCCCACATTAGACTCATCACCTCCAGCCTAACTGGACTTAAGACACCCGGAGTGACACCGACTGAGCCAGCAGGGAGAGAGAAGAAATCCGACTTACAAGCGGCTCACACATTAGCCGCTGAAAAGGTTCCAGACAACCGACAGACAGCAGAGTTTCCGGGGACGAGGAGGAGGAGCGACGCGACATCGTTGAGGAAAGACACCGGGACTCTCCTGAGTCACCAAGACCTGCGGAGTGGAAAGAAGAATACTGCGACATCCTCTCTGCCAGATGCCAGAAAGGAGGACAGACGCAGGGAAATCGCCGCGATGACGAAGCAGAAAATGAAGATGGTGCCGCTGCTGAAAAGACAAGGAGAATCACTGCGGACTCCGACAAAGGCGAGTCTCCCCAGAGCCTTGCTATACTGCCGGGGACCCGGGAAAGAATCACTCCAGCCTGTGACACCGACGCTGAAGAGGAAGGAGGATGAGGGCTGCGCTGCCATTCAACATGTCTCTAATGCGGTGAGTACAATCCCGCTCCAACACTGCCACAGTATACAGCAGTCCCATTCATTTCAAAAGAGCTGTGCCACCCCTAAACCCCCTTATAAAAGCCTAAAAACTTTGGGGCATATGCAGGGGGATAAGAACTATCCAGTGCCACCAGATAGCAGCTTAATGGATGCAAGAGATATATTTGAAAGCTATAGCAGCTGGATATCCTCTAAACTAGAGTCAAATAACGAAAGGGGTCTATATGATGTCTCAGTAAATGTCACTGCTTAGAAGCATGACAAAAAAGGATTATGTAATGTCTCCATAGATGACACTGCTGAAGAAACACAGCTTATTGACACCATGGGTCCTTCTGCAGAGACCAGTGAAATTGCTGACAAAAATGTGGTAATATCTCTTGATAATTCCCCTTGCCTTAATGGGTCAAACACCAATGATTTCTTAAAGCCTTTATTGGACGCACAAAGAGAATGGCTGGATTCTTTGAAGCATCTTAATAAACTTTCTATTGTACCATTCCATAACATAAATACAAAATTTACCTCTACTTTACATAACAATACATTAGTGACATAGAGGATCATTCAGAACCAGCAGTTTCCCTCCATGTCTCAAATTCTGAATCAGATGCCTTTTTTGGCTCGCATGAGGAACTAGAGAGTGTCCACTCGGAAGACTTTACTGATGTGGCAGAATCTTCCTTTCTTGGGAGGAGGGACTCTCTCTATGAAGGAGATTCTTCTGATACCTCATCTCTCCATTCCTATTCAAAAGATTCTAGTGATGCCAGTGAGCCCGATCTCCCAGAAAATTTTTCAATTTTTACAGACGACTCTAATTTGAAGCAAATTCTCACGGAGTCTGAGATACGCCACTCCAACCTACCTTTAGTGGACAATATTCCCGCCTCAGAAGATTCTCCATCTGAAGGATTTATAATCAAAATTTGTAAAGCCTTTCTAACATCGGTGGACATTTCAGGAAGGGGATTAGATTCTGATGTTGATTTGACAGTTTTATCTGGGACAAATACAAAGATTTCCGACTCCCAACAAACAGATGAAACAAAGGCCCATGAGTCCTTTATCAAAAAACTACTTATAGACATTCTATCATATATTCTTAAAATTCTCAAACCAAATTCTATTACGACCCCTAACACTTTGCTACCCTTCTCAAAAACAGACAATAAGACAATCAAACATTCAACAGCTACACCTTCAAAAGACGTCAAAAATTATTCTCTGATCTCAGACTCCCTTGAAAAGATCAAAAAAGATATTCACTCTTTTATGGACGGCTTAGCTAATTACGAAGATTTTAAAAGAAAGAATAACCTAAAAGTTAGAAAAATTCCGGAATCAGTCCAGCCATCTCAATTAAAAGATTATATCTCTACAATGATATCTAATCTGTTACCTAATACCAAAGTAAAGAACTTGGTTGAGAGGGCTTTTAGAATTCCCAGACCACTCTCTCTCCCTCCAAATATAGCAAGAGACGTTATTGTGTCCTTTTACCATGGGTGGGTGAGGAATGATCTTCCCGCTCTGACTAGAAATTCAAAAATCCTTGCATCTCCATACGACAAAATAACTCTGTTCAAAGACTCGTCCAAGACCACAATTCAAAAAAGGAAATCATTCCAATACATGACTCGAGAACTCCTACGCGCAGGAATACCCTATCACTGGACCCAGACTTCCACCATACAAATAAAATATGCGATGAAACTATTAGTTATCTCTTCACCAGAGGAAGGAATTGTCTTTTTGGAAAAAAATAGAATAATACCCCCATCGACGTCACATAGACTCTCCTCTTCGTCCTCATCAGACTTATATTCTACTTGATAAAACGGGTTGCTAATTTAGTACAATTCCCACAGGGTCTTCTTATTCCAGACTACAAAGTACAGTGGATTGAAGCAAATCTTATACCACTTGCTACTGTTTTAATTGAACCGAACTTTCCCTCCACAGAGTCTCAGGGTCACCCATAGGTGTTCCCGGACGTGACAAGCTCTCACATGTTGCATATATTACTCAAAGTATTTGTATGATTAATACTTTTGATTTTCAGGTGCTGTAATAATAAGCAACAGTTAAGTATGTATATAGCTACAGAAATGTATGATTGCTTGTCTCTCCCCTATTTCCATAGGGGTATTTCCTTTTATCCCTCCTTTCCTTCCTTCCCTTTCCTATCTTCCCCCCCTTCTCCCCATTTCCCTCCCTCCCCAGAGTTATTAAAAAACTTTCAATAAAAATTATTTGAAAAAGAAAAAGAAAAGAAGAAAGGGATTTACAGAGAAAGTGAGCTAAGTGTTTTTTCCCTTATATGATGTGGTGTTAGAGATGCACATCACATGACCTCTACACATTGGGGGCAGTTTACTAAGGAAAAATGACGTAACAGTTTTCCTTTAACTGCATATTAGTATATTAATTTTAATGTGACATGCCATTAAATACAAAAGAACTCACTCTGACATCAGAAGTTCTCACTTTTATGTTTGATACCCTCACTGATAGCTACAAAAATAGGCTTTGGCACTAATTGTATTGTACTTTGGAAGCTAAAATAGAAAAAGCAATATAGCTTTTCTCAATGAAATAATTATATTTTGATTGACAAAATTTACATCAAATTACTGTTTTTGCTGTTTACAATCAAAACGGTTATCTGTTCTTTTTATACAATAATCAAATTCTAGTGGTGCTAAAGTAGAGATAGATACCGTAAACTGTCACATACCATAACTATAACTGAACTGAATGGGAGACGTACATCACAGTTAACATGTTTCAAACTTTTATTTTGTATGAAGGTTCACGGAAACAGTGGAAAATTATTGAGCATGACTAAGAAGAAAAAATGTACAAATTAGGTACAAAGGGAATTTAACTTATGTATAAAGTAATACACTGACAATATACAGTAAATATAAGAAGTTAAACTCCAGCGGTTATGCTTTCACACTGCAGCCACTACTTCCTTGACGAACCACTTTGCCCAAGATCTCCAGTGTGCAGATGTTGGCAACAATACAATTAACTCCAGTGTTAAACATTTTGCTCTGAGAAATGCCCAGCATGTCAGGAATTCATTATCGGAAAGAAATGCTTCCTTATCCTTCCCTGTGTGCCTGACACATGAGAAAATGTTTATGTGCAGTCTGATGTGAAATCCATTTCTATGATTTATCTGATTTCTATTTTAAGCTTTACAGAGGTTTCAGAAATGTTTTGTACATTTTTACATTTTAAGTTTTCATATTCTCGACCTCTACTAGAGAAAATACAGCATGAACAAGCTTCTTTAATAAAGCAAAAAAGAAGCCAAGTGTAAACATATTCATGTTTGTTCCTAAAAATTAGTACAATTAAGTTACTGCAGTTATGGGAGCTGCCTAAGTTTACATACACACCATAATATTGATATTTCAAAATTGAAATCACCTTACCCAGTTTTAGATCGTTTTCACAGACTGTAAAAGCTATACTGTATATAGGCCTGTAATTGTTACATGGGCCACGGTGTGCTGTTACACTAGGCATCAGTGAGATGGGTTTCTCTCTGTGTGTGATGTAATTTGCAGTAGATATTTCCCATTCAGGCCACATACCTTTAGATGACACAAGAATTCCAGATGTAGTGCATTACCAAGGAAAGATTAAGTCCATTTTATGAAAATAAAGTGAACTTTACTGTTGGAATTGATATAACACATGTACAGTAGGTAGCCAGTACAAAGCTTGATTTTTGAATCCGCTTTTGTCTTACACCGAGGTACAGACATATTTGTTTCATGTGACAGCACATCATTTGTAAATAATATTTCAGCAATACAGCATAGGTGAATTGACATTCATTTTATCTGTCCGTCACTAGGCTCCGCAGACTTTCAGTTGTACCTCCAGTCCAGTATTTCTTCACCTAGGTCTGGCCTAAACGTTACCTCTTGAAACCTACTTCACATGTGCTAACTCAGGGCTATCCATAACCCGCAACTTTACTTTCTTGTGCTCCTGGCTGTACCTGGCTGTATCCACTGCAATTGAGCTCTACTTCTGTCTGTTCCACTTCCTAGCTTCCCAGGTTCCAGGATCTTCTGGCTAGAATAAGATCTACCATTTTATCCATTACAGTTTCAGAGCTTGCTACCTCAGAAAATCTCCTCCTTGCACTTACACCCAGTATACGGCCTAGTCTTTCACACTCCCTGTGACTGGCCTCACTCTCTTCATATAACTAACTGCTGACTCACTGTAACCTGGAAATATATTTCTTTTTACTCCCAAAACTTCTCCAATCTGTGGGACTGGCTTATTATTAAGGCTACATTCGTATGATGAGTTTTGGAGTGTGTTTTTGAGGATGCATGTTTTTACTGCATTAAAAATGCAGCGTCTTACAGTTCTAGCAAAGTGGATGAGATTTATAGAAATCTCATGCCCATTGTACTTCTTTTTAATGCTGCATAAACTCACCTGTGGTACATTTTTCAAATCCACAGCATGTCAAGTTCTCTTGCAGGCTTTGGCTACGTTCACACATTTCTTTTTGCTGCGCATATTAAAAGCTGCTTTTTACAGTACCAGCAAAAGCTATGAGATTTTAGAAATCTCATTCACACACATTGTTTTTTTTCCTGACTTTATTGGAAAAATGCTTTGTTTATGAAAAATGCAGCATGTCACTTCTTTCAGCGTATTTGCACAATAGCAATGTGAGGAGAAAAACACAGGTATCAGGTGTTGCTGCAAGTTAATGAAAAAAAGTATGTAAAACCCATTTATTTTTGTGATTTTCACAAGTTTAAACCATAATGCTTTGGTCTCCTCACCTGAGAATGGAAGTTAGGATTAGTACAGTTTAATTAACCACTTAATGACTGCCGATACGCCCTTTAATGGCAGCAGTTAAGGGTACTTATGCCACAGTGCCGCTTTTTAACGACGATGAGGAATAAGGGTATAGCGCTCCCAGAGAGAGAATTTCTCTGGGGTCTTGGCTACTGGGGGGTATCTGAGACCCCAGAGAACATGATTCGGGCCGGTTTTTACCGACCCAGATGTTGCGATCGGCGTTTTTAGCGGTATAACGGCGACCGCATAAAAAAAGTCTGATTTTCCATTTAATTTCTCTCTCCTCTGATGTGATCGCACATCAGAGGAAAAAGAAATAGGGGCTCTTGATACCCCCTGGTACCTCTGTTGTCCTTGCAATCCCCCATGAAGTCCCACAGCCCACCAGCGTATTCTTATGGGAGAAAATGGCAGGCGCATGCTCAATGCGCTCACCGAGATCTGCTGGCCGGCACCCGGCAACAATAGGAAATTTTTCCTATTGGTTCATTTTGATCACTGTGATAGACCTTATCACAGTGATCACAATAAAATAAATAGTAAATCAACCCCCCCTTTATCACCCCCTTAGTTAGCTAAAAATAATAAAAATTAAAAAATGTATTTATTTCCATTTTTCCATTAGGATTAGAGTTGGGCTAAAGTGAGTTGGGCTAAAGTTGGGGTTAGGGTTGGTCTAAAGTTAGGGTTGGGCTAAAGTGAATTGGGCTAAAGTTAGAGTTAGGGTTGGACTAAAATGAGTTGGGCTAAAGTTAGGGTTGGGATAAAGTTAGGGTAAGGGTTGGGCTAAAGTTAGGGTTAGGATTGGGCTAAAGTTAGGGTTGGGCTAGGGTTAGGGTTGGGTTAGGTTTGTGGTTATGGTTGGGATTACGGTTAGGGTTGGCATTAGGGTTAGGGGTGTGTTAGGGTTAGGTTTGTGGTTAGGGTTATGGTCAGGGTTGGGATTAAGGTTAGGGGTGTGTTGAGGTTTGGGTTGGAGTTAGAATTGGGGAGTTTCCACTGTTTAGGTACATCAGGGGGTCTCCAAATGCAGCATGGCACCCGCCATTGATTCCAGCCAATTTTGCATTCAAAAAGTCAAGCGGTGCTCCCTCCCTTCTGAACCCTGCCATGCACACAAACATTGGCTTTTCCCCACATATGGGGTATCAACGTACTCAGGAGAAATTGCACAACAAATTTTGTGGTCCATTTTTTCCTGATACCCTTGTAAAAGTAAAAAAAAATTGGTTCCAAGGTAAATTTTTTGTGAAAAAAGTAAAATGTTAATTTTTCCTTCCACCTTGCTTTAGTTCTCGTGAAGCACCTGAAGGGTTAATAAACTTCTCGAATGTGGTTTTGCGCACCTTGAGGCTGCAGTTTTTAGAATGGTGTCACTTTTAGGTGTATTCTGTTTTCTTGACCCCCCCCAAACTCACCTCAAATTTGAGGTGGTCTCCCCAAAAAAAAATTTTTGATGGAAAAATGAGAAATCGCTGGTCAACTTTTAACCTTTATAATGTCCTAACAAAAAAAAATGTTTCCAAAATTGTGCTGATATAAAGATGATATGTGGGAAATTTTATATAACGCAAGTTATCTCAAACAAATTTTACCACTAACATGAAGGACAATATGTCACAAAAAAAGAGTCTCAGAATCAGTGGGATACATTGAAGTGTTCCAGAGCTATAACCTCATAAAATGACAGTAGTCAGAATAGTAAAAATTTGCTTGGTCATTAAGTACCAAATTGCCTCTGTCACTAAGGGGTTAAATTAGTGATGAGTGTAAAGTAAACATTGGCCAAGGTGTGAAATTGAATAATACCTGACCAAGGTATGAAAGTCCTACAACCTCAATGCTCTGCCAATGTCTTAGGCAAACTATTCCAGACCAATTCAACTCCCCTCTGTTACATTTGTAATTGTGTATTTTTTCATGAACTCATATGACATTTTTTGTTTAGAATAGTCACTATTTTTTCAGACATAAAAGTCTTTTTACACTAAATAATTTGATCAAATTTCCCTTTTTACCAAAAACGGTTTTATGGGTTCACATATGTCTTGCATTGGTGACCTAACACCTTGCATTGTTTATGCTTGTATGGTGGGAGCAAATCTGTACTTTGGGATCCTGAAAAATGCTGAAAAAACACAGCAAAACCTGATTTTTCTAAGCAGCTTCTTTATTGCCAAGAGAGTGGGTTTTCCCTGCAGAAAAAAATGCATCAAAAACGTGAACTTAGCCTAACTCTTCTATATTCTGCATTTAAACTGTTGCTTTCATTTTCCCAACACAAGTGCACATAGGGGTGTTAATCCCAAATTAAACAATTGCATAAAACTGTTGTGAATTCTGCTCTTGGGCTCCCTCCGGTGGTTGTTGGTGGTAATGCAGTTGTCCCTGGGTTGCAATCCTGGGCAGGTGTTCCTGCTGATTGCAGCTCTGACTGGGGTATTTAGGTGTGCAGGATTCATTAGTCCTTGCCAGTTGTCCATTGTTCTTGGAGGTTATTCATCTCTGTCTGGTTCCTCCTGCCCTGCTGCTAAATCAGCCAAGATAAAGTGTCTGGTTTTGTTTCTGCTGCACACATGCGGTGTGCATTACAATTCAGTGCTATTCATTGTTTTTTCTTGTCCAGCTTAGACTGTGTTTGGATATTTTCAGTCAAGTTGGATTCTCAGGAGATGCAGAGATACATTTCATGTCTTAGTTAGATGTGGAATTTTTGTGTTATCTGCTGTGGATATTTTTAGGGTTTTAATACTGACCGCTTAGTATTCTATCCTATCCTTTCCTATTTAGCTAGCATGGCCTCTTTTGCTAAATCCTGATTTCTGCCTGTGTTTGTCTTTCCTCTTATACTCACAGTCAATATTTGTGGGGGGCTGCCTATCCTTTGGGGTTCTGCTCTGAGGCAAGATAGAATTCCCATTTCCATCTATAGGGGTATTTAGTCCTCCGGCTGTGTCGAGGTGTCTAGGATGTGTTAGGTACACCCCACAGCTACTTCTAGTTGCGGTGTCAGTTTAGGGTTTGCGGTCAGTACAGGTTCCACCTTCTCCTGAGAAAGTCTCATGCGGCTCCAAGGTCACCAGATCATAACATAAAACATCAATATATAGAAAATGCAGCAATATAACACATAGCAGCACTATAAAGTCTTCAGGAGGGTGTTTCCTCTCTTTCCACATTCTTACACATCCCCTCTTTGCTGTTACTGTACTCGGCAACTGGACCTAGAAAGCAAAAAACAGCAAAGTAACTGTGTAATACATTACATTTCTTTATAAACAAGGCAAGCAGGACAGTCCCTCCTGATGGTAAGTCAGAGTCGTTACATAGAACAAAGTCTACTCTTTCAATATGGTAAGACATACACGTGAGAGCATTCCAATTTTATTAATATGTATACATAACTCTCAACATCTGAAAGGGAAGACATATTAGTCAATGTGTTGTTGGTACAGCAAGGCATAGACTGCATTAATAGGGAGCAGTAATAGCCACACCTTATACCATCAACACACCACTGACAGAGTATATAGGCTTAAAGGGGTTGCCAGTAATGATACCCAGCGAGGGAAGCAACATCAGTAATCTCAAAACTCTGTCTAAGTGGTCGTATGGTTTGTTTTTGCACTGTTTTTAGCACTTTAAGCCCTATTGGGCTCTATTCTGTGTTTGTCTCAAGAATATTTGAATAAAATTGATTAAAAGTTAGTTTTTATATATATCACCCATTTGCTATTGCACAGAAGAACTGACACCAATAATAAAACAGCTCAGTTCAAGGATAAGGATAATAACCTCAAAGCTGGGGTTATGAAAACGTAACCTGCTTATGTCTCATAACAAAATGACTTTTATTTGTAACATATCGTAAATCACAATGTACGTAATAGGAAACTTAACGTTTAGCTGCTTGTGCCTTAGGGCTACTGATGTCATTGATGTATCATACATTCACAGATGTACTGCTCTATATTGAAAGAGTAGATGCTACCATCACTTCATACCCTTGTTAGACGTGCACTTTTCTAACATGACAATGATCCAAAATGCACATCTGTTGCATTTTTGAAGAACAGAGTGAAAGTGATTCAGTGGCCAAGTATGTCTGCTGATCTGAGCCAAATCAAAACACCTATGGGGGAATTCTGAGGAGACAAGTTGAACATCACTCTCCATCCAGAATTCAGGCTCTAAAAGACATTGCGCTTGAAGAATGGAAAAAGATAAATGTTGTAATATGTCGTCAACTTGTTAATTCCGTGATTAAAAGACTTGGTGTTGTCTTTAAAAATCATGGACATCATGCAAAGTACTAGACATGGTAGTTTTTCGTGTGGGGTGTATTCATTTTTATATCAGGTAGTTTGAGTGAGGTTATGGTCACATGACCATATTTTCTCTCATACTGTTGTCTATACAAAAACAGACAGCAGAGTAAATTTTAATCAACAAATCTTGGAATAATAGTAGTTTCCACAATTGGATGTGGTAAAAAAAATGTCCCTGTGCTGAGATAATCTTCTACATGTGCCCCTGCTGTGTACTGTGTAATGGCCGTGTCTGACTGTGCAGGGATATGGTCTGATCGTACCACATCTCCTGGGCAGGGGAGGAAGCAAAAGAGTCTACGGACATTACATCATGGGATCACAGCTGATTCTTTTTGTAAGATAAAGCATTTCCTTGCCTGTTTTTTAAAAATGTTTTACCTCAAAGAAATAGTTATTTGTGATCCTGTACTGTAATGTCTATATACTTTTTATTTTTTTACTTCCTCCCTGCCCAGGAGCTATGGTATGATCATACATTGTGATTTTTTGTTTTTTATTTTTAGATTCTGTCTCTCACAGTTGAAGTGTATCTATGATAAAAATTACAGACCTTCCCATTCTTTGTAGATGAGAAAACTTGTAAAATCAGCAGTGTATCAAATACTTATTTTCCCCACTGTACATATGTATGTTTGTATGTATTAAATTTAACACAAATGTTTTGTAGTTCTATCAGAACAGAAGATGAAGTGGCACTAGTAAAAGATGGAGAAGAAGAAACATTTATAGCTGAGCAATTCCAGAAGACATTAGCAGAGCTTGATGAAGACTCAGAAGGTACTTTATATTTTCACCAATACCTATCGTGGTCCTTCAGCAATCTATAAGATTATAGATAAACAGTAATTTTCTGATCTGCGCAGGTTCGGAACTTACAAAGTACTAATTCCTTTACCATACAATATGCCTTTTCCCTGTTGCCCATTGGCTTTTAATTGTGCCAAAATATTGCTTCTATATAGTGTGAAAAATAGAGAGAGTAGTCTTAAATATGTAAAAAAAGGCCCTACTATTTTAATACCGTGCCCAATTTATAATAGTATATCTTTAATAACAATATTTTGTGCTCAAAAACAGTGCATGTAATGTCACCTTTAGTATCTTTATTGTCAATGTATATATTGTTTTAGTGCACAAATTGTCAATGTATATATATTTTTTTCATTACTACAACTGATTGACTACAATTTATGGAAAACTTGGAGGTCTTTTTCAGGCCTCCAGTTGCTAATGTGCTGACAGAGGGACTGCTCCCCCTCTATCAAACTTCTCATGAGGGTTTACAGTGATCAGGAGCAAGGCTATTTATATCAATCAGACTCATACAGCTGACCTCACCAGTACAAAAGCCGTACCATGCGATCAGATTGACATACATAGCAGTCATGGAGCACAAACTGACACATGCCCAGGACCAATATTTAGATCATATAGCTTTAAAAGGGTTATTATGTTTGTAAGGGCCCATTTAGAAGTGCAAACAATCTAGAACGAGCATTTGTTGGAATGCCCATTCACTGATTATCTGTTTGCGAAAACATGACAGCAGGCAACTGATGAATTAGAAAAATGCCCATTCATCAGGTTACTGGGTTGTTCTTATTACTATTAATCCCTTACTGTCAGGGACAATATTCATTTTTACACTTTCATCCTCCCTCCCCCTTCCAGAAAGTTGTAACTTATTTATTTTTTTCACCATCAGAGAATCAAGAGATTATAGTGGATCAATATTCCATGTCATAAAGTGTTATAAGTAGTTTTATCATACTGACAAATGAACATGTTCAAATTACATTTAAAAACAATCCATGTAGTTATCACAATCACCCTGACTTGAGTTTCGCCTGCCATCTTCCTCTGGTGTCCAAGACTAGATAAAGCATGAGTTCTTTTTCTACCATAAATATTTTATATTTCTATTGGATAAAGATATCAAAACAGGGTTGTCTAAATTTATGGGATTTTTACTTCAAACTGTGCTGCACAAAAGGTGCACATTCAAAAACTGCTATAAATCTATAAGCTTATAACTATCATAAATATGGCTTTAATGCTTTGTTCATTGACAAAGTTTCAAATTTATTTAAAGGGAATAATATATTGACGATATGTATATTGGCAATATCTATTAGCTCAGTATAATGATTTTTACTTCACAGATATGGATGATGGAGACATTGGAGAGAGGAATCATATTGGTACTAGATCGAGTCCTGTAGGTGAAGAGTCAAGTCATTATAATGATTCCAGTGAACACAGTACTGCTGTTCCTGTTACTGTTATAGATGAGGTTCCCGAAATTAACACTTTAAAGTATAATCCACACAATCTCACAAAAGTGAAAGAAGACAGTACAATATTGAATTTGTCTGCCGTCAGTAACAGGCAGAGTATTAATAAGCCTCCAGAAGCAGAAAAAATAAAAAAGAAAAATAGTCAAACATACAAAATTCCCCAACCCACTTCACAGGAAGTAAAATTGAAGGCTGAACATTTGAAACTTGAGGAAAATCACAGCACATCAAATATGGCAATGCGTAATAATTCACAAAAGCAATCTGCTGGTAAAGAAAGTCAATCAAGTAATACAGTTGCTTGTCCGATCAAAGTATTTCAAGATACAAGACAAACAAAGGAAAAAAGTGATATATTGCCAGAAAAAATTCAAATCAAAGAAAACCATGCTTCAAGTAATGTTCATAAGATAACAGAGCCATCTAAACCAGTACTGAGGCGACAACAAACATATGAAGCAAAAGCAGGCATGACCACTTTTACAGTTGTTCCTCCCAAACCAGATATAAAAAAATATGACAGAGAAGTTTCCATTTCAGCCAGCGCCATTAAGATAGATGATCAGGGGAACCTGATAAGCCCCCAGTCTTCATTTGATAAAAAAGATACGAAAAATAATATCATTAATGAATCCGAGGGAACCCTTATTGAGAAGCCTCTTTTAGAAAAAGCTAAAGAGTTCTGGAGATCAAATTCTATGGAACCACAAGTTGTGGACTCAAAAGAGCAAACTATAAAAAAGTTAGACACAATTAAAAGTTATAGGCCAAATCAAGCTCTAGAAAATAAAGTAAATTCTACATCATTTATGGGTTTCATTCAAGAGATTCCTGGAAATAAGGTAAATGATACTAATAACCAGTTGCTGATGACAAAATCAGCAACTGCTCCAGAGAAGATTATTATAATTGAAAATACTAGCAAGGGAAGAACAGACATGGTAAAGCCCACAGTTCATAGTAAATTTAATGGAGTACAGCAAACAAAATCTACAAAAGGTCCTAGTGAAAACAGGAGCATTATTGAAAGCACAATTAAGGAGAAAACTAACCTACCAAGTCCTGTTAATGAAATGCCTAAAGTCTCAAAACATACCAAACCAGTTTACTTTCCAGCAGCTTCACAGGAAAGAGTATTCACTATAGAGCAACCAAACATGGAGAGAAAAGATTTGCCATTTCTGAAGTCTTCCAAGCGGACATCTAGCCAATATGTTGCATCTGCTATATCCAAGTATACCGAACCTGTAGATATAAAAGCTGAACAAACTTCGGAGGCCAAACAGAATACAAACTTTGGTAATAGGGACAACATATTAAAGAACAATAGGAACTTTGTAGCAGAAAAGCCAAAAGTAGAAGTCAATGTTATAAATAAGGAAGAAGTAAGTGCAGATTGGAAGAAAAACTTCAGCAACAGTAATGATGGAAACATAGTAAGTAGAAATCTCCAAATAGAACCATCATCTAAAATGAATTCTGATGGCAAGCAAGGTATGACGTTTAAAATAGAAAGATCGTTGTCAGAACAAAATGGTTTAATTGGATCACAAAGTATTTGGGGAAACACATCTGTAACTAAAAGGACAAGCATAAATTACTCTACTCCAGAATCTTCTCGGCTTTCTCGACCAATATCTGGCCTGCCGTCGAATGCCTTTTTAAAAGCTGTTAGAGAGAAGTCTGGTAAAATAGAACAGAACAATTCTATTGTCTACATAAAAGCAACACCTGCTACTGCAGCAACCCCCGAGATTGAAGAAAAGCATGAGGTAGATAATGATGTCATACCTTCAACAGTAATAGATGAACCAGACAATCCCAGTGACAGTAATATTTTTGGACCTAAGGCTAGATTCCGACCAATTGTACAGAAGCCTATGCAAAAAGATAACTCAGTCCACAGTGCCTTAATGGGAGCTATTCAGTCTGGAGAAGGCAAAGAGAAGCTTCGAAAAATTCAGGTACGGTAATCTGTTCCACTTATTGCTGAGCTTATGGCTTCTATATATTGTTTAATTAAACATATGCATATACCACAATGTAAAAATAATACAGTATATATACAGCACTGGCAAAAATTAAGAGACCACTGCAAAATGTTCAGTTTGTCTCATTTTTCTCTTTATAGGTATATTTTTGAGTAAAATGTAAATTGTTCTTTTATTCTATAGACTTCTGACAACATGTCTCCGAATTTCCAAGCAATAATTTTTGTATTTTTTTTCTGACAAAGAAAAAGGGTCAAAATAAAAAAAACAGTGCTTTCAGACCTCAAATAATGCAAAGAAAGCAAGTTCATAATCATTTAGAAACAACAATACTAATGTTTCAACTCAGGAGGAGTTCAGAAATCAATATTTTGTGGAATAATCATGATTTTTAATCACAGCTTTCATGCGTCTTGGCATGCTTTCCGCCAGACTTTCACACTGCTTCTGGCACAAAAATGTAAGCATTTCTTCTTTGTTTGATGGCTTGTGACTATCCATCATCCTCTCGATTACATTCCAGAGGTTTTCAATGGGGTTCAGGTCTGGAGATTGGGCTGCCCATGACAGGGTTTTGATGTGGTGGTCTCTTAATTTTTGCCAGAGCTGTACATATATAAATAATGCAATAGTTTAATGAATAATTCAGATATTTCAAATACTACTTACATTTTCGTAATAGTTTAAATATTTCCTGTTTAATTGCAGTATATAACTTTAGGTAGACATGACAGCAAAGATGGTAGAATGAAGGTAAAATATTTAATAAACATTGAATGATTCTGATTATTTGTATGACATTTAGATAGCAAGGACCTCAGAGGTTAGAACTTTAAATGTCTGGCCTTATCATATTTTCTGTAAAGTCTAGGAAAATTAAACTGGAAGAGATTGGCTGCAGAGGTTAACATGCAGGTCTGGAATGGGACTGAAATTTATTCCTGGCATTTTTAGGACAAAATGTTGGTCTTGCACACACTTTAGTAGATGGGAGTCTCTAATGCAAAATGCCTACTTTACATTATAGGCAATCAAAATCAAAATTGACAGTAATGTAAATGTAATTCCTAAATATACTGTATCCTAGGCCTCTTTTCTCCTGATTAGCAGGCCATACTGAGATACTCTGTTTCAATCTCAAACTGATGTACTGACACAACCAACATAGCCATGAGATAATTTTTTATATACAGCTCTGGAAATAATTAAGAGACCACCACATCAAAACTCTGTTGTGCACCTTCTATGCACCTACATTGTAATGTCTGACATTTGCCAGAATGAGATGAGCTGCTTACACCCAGTAGCAATAGTGTCCAAGAACAAATGTGTTGTTGTTAGTTTTGTTCATGTATTGGCCTTTGATTTTCGTTAAAATTCTATTTTATTGTGATTCTTGTTAAAATGCAATGTTATCATGATTCATTGACATGAATTTTTAACTGCCTAAAATATTAATTTAAGACAACAGTTTTATATGTTTTCATTAGAACTCACCAACAGATGGAGATGAGAGAAAGTTTGCTGAGCCAGAGAATGAAAGGTCTGCATTACTTTCAGCAATTCGAGCTCATAATGGCATCTCAAGGCTGAAAAAGGTAGGTGGAAACCAATATTGGATAAGTGTTATTGCTGTTTATAATGTCTGCACATCTACTAAGCATCTCACAAAATTAGAATATCATCAAAAAGTTAATTTATTTCAGTTCTTCAATACAAAAAGTGAAACTCATACATTAGATAGAGTCATTACAAACAGAGTGATGTATTTCAAGTGTTTATTTCTGTTAATGTTGATGATTATGGCTTACAGCCAATGAAAACTCAAAAGTCATTATCTCAGTAAATTAGAATACTTTATAAAACCAGCTTGAAAAAATTATTTTAAAATCCGAAATGTTGGCCTACTGAAATGTATGTTCAGTAAATGCATTCAGTACTTGGTTGGGGCTCCTTTTGCATCAATTACTGCATCAATGCGGCATGGCATGGAGGCGATCAGTCTGTGGTACTGATAAGGTGTTATGGAAGCCCAGGTTGCTTTGATAGCAGCCTTCAGTTCTTCTGCATTGTTGGGTCTGGTGTCTCTCATCTTCCTCTTGACAATACCCCATAGATTCTCTATGGGGTTAAGGTCAGGCGAGTTTGCTGGCCAATCAAGCACAGTGATGCCGTTGTTTTTAAAACCAGCTATTGGTACTTTTGGCAGTGTGGACAGGTGCCAAGTCCTGCTGGAGAATGAAATTTCCATCTCCAAAAAGCATGTCGGCAGAGGGAAGCATGAAGTGCTCTAAAATTTCCTGGTAGACGACTGCGCTGACATTGGTCTTGATAAAACACAGTAGACCTACATCAGCAGATGACATGGCTCCCGAAACCATCATTGATTGTGGATACTTCACACTAGCCCATGGAAATCAAGGTCCAAGAGTCTATAGGAAGAGTGGAGAGACAGACAATCCAAGCAATTGGGAACAAAGTAATAGCGGATAGATCCTATTAGCTAGAAATGTGTGGCTTTAATTAGTTGCAAAAACAATTTGGAGAAACTCAGTTTAGTTGGTCATTGCTCAGAACTTTTTATTAGTGTCACTGCATAATGAGAACAAGGATTTTAGATATGCAAGTGACTGTTGTTTGACAAGGTGTATTACATTCTCTTCTATTTTTGAAACTTAATAAATATGTTTTCTTTGGCTAGGTATCTTCTACTGCATCGGATGAACTCCAGACCTTAAGAAGCATAGAAACATTGCAGAATAATGATTTTGTAGGAATGAATACATCAATTCCCCCTCCACCTTGTTCACCACCTCCTCCACCACCATCATTACTAAATACAACAGCAAAATCGCCAGCAACCTCTCTTAACAATTCGGTGGATGCAAGAGAAGAGTTATTAGCAGCAATTCGTTCAGGCGCTGGGGCTTCCAGATTGAAAAAGGTAATGTATTCAAATTAGGTTGTCAAAGAACTAATTTCACTGCAATCTTCTCATGTTAGAATAATAATGTTGTGTGATAGAAGTTTTCAATGTCATCAAATTGAATGTCCTACCTTAAATATAATTAAATAATACTATTCTGCTTGTTTCTATAATATACAGTACAGACCAAAAGTTTGAACACACCTTCTCATTTAAAGATTTTTCTGCATTTTCATGACTATGAAAATTGTACATTCACACTGAAGGCATCAAAACTATGAATTAACACGTGGAATTATATACTTAACAAAAAAGTGTGAAACAACTGAAATTATGTCTTATATTCTAGGTTCTTCAAAGTAGCCACCTTTTGCTTTGATGACTGCTTTGCACACTCTTGGCATTCTCTTGATGAGCATCAATTTTAACCATCCTCCCTGTCTCTGCTGAAAAAGCAGGCCCATACCATGAAGCTGCCACCACCATGTTAGACAGTGGGGATGGTGTGTTTCGGGTGATGAGCTGTGTTGCCTTTAGGCCAAACATATCGTTTGGAATTGTTGCCAGAAAGTTCAATTTTGGTTTCATCTGACCAGAGCACCTTCTTACACATGTTTGGTGTGTCTCCCAGGTGGCTTGTTGCGAAACTTTAAACAACACTTTTTATGGATATCTTTGATAAATGGCTTTCTTCTTGCCACTTTTCCATAAAGGCCATATTTATGCAGTGTACGACTGATTGTTGTCCTATGGACAGACTGTCCCACCTCAGCTGTAGATCTCTGCAGTTCATCCAGAGTGATCATGGGCCTCTTGGCTGCATCTCTGATCAGTCTTCTCCTTGTTTGAGATGAAAGTTTAGAGGGACTGCTGGGTCTTGGTAGATTTGCAGTGGTATGATACTCCTTCCATTTCAATATGATCGCTTGCACAGTGCTCCTTGGGATGATTAAAGTTTTGGAAATCATTTTGTATCCAAATCCGGCTTTAAACTTCTCCACAACAGTATCATGGACCTGCCTGTTGTGTTCCTTGGTCTTCATGATGCTGTCTGTGCTTCAAACGGAACCCTGAGACTATCACAGAGCAGGTGCATTTATACGGAGACCTGATTACACTCAGGGGGATTATATTTATCATCATTAGGCGTTTAGGACAACATTGGATCATTCAGAGATCCACAATGAACTCCTGGAGTGAGTTTGCTGCACTGAAAGTAAAGGGGCCGAATAATATTGCACGCCCCACTTTTCAGTTTTTGAATTTCCACAAAAATTTAAAATAACCAATAAATTTCGTTCAACTTCACAATTGTGTTCAAATTGCTGTTGATTCGTCACCAAAAATTTACATTTGGTATCTTTATGTTTGAAGCATGATATGTGGGAAAAGGTTGAAAAATTCCAGGGAGCCGAAAACTTTCGCAAGGCTCTGTAATTTTTTATACGCTCGTCTCACCCATGCCTAAATGTGTATATAATTAGATATAATGTAGGTGTTTTTGTTTTCATGTGAGTTCCCAGTGCAAAGAGAAGCATTTATCTATCTTTTGCTTTCTTGGTTTTCACATTACTCTGTACTCTGACTTTAAACTCAGTTGTTTTGTTAAAATTGTCTCTTAGCTTGCATGAGCAGTCAAACTCTTATTCTCCTTGAGGCTGCATTTATATGTTGTGGCTGTGTTATATTTTTTTTCGTCACAGTCATGGAAAACAATGCATTGTTTGGCAACGATTTTCCAAAACAGTGGCAAAAACTTTGTGGTTCTATTGCAAGTATGAAAAAAACACAACACAACTGCAGTTTGTGAATGTAGTCTGAAGTTAGTAATTGGGCTCTAATGTGTCATATAAGTTTATAATTTCAGCTGTGGCTATTATTTAACCAGCATTTACAATCCTTCAGTCGGATAATGACAGCATTTTGTTTATGTTAAATTGGAGAAGAAAAGAAAAAAATCAAATTCAGTGAGTGCATAATTTAAAGACATTGGTTTTATTGCAAAGCTTTGAAGATCAGTAAGTTACTACCTATCATATTTTTGGACTATAGGAATTACTATAAGGCCGGTGTCACACCTAACGTATAAAAATACGGTCCGTTTTTTACGGCTGAGATACGCAGAAATGTTCCCGAACAGTGACCCGTATGTCATCCGTGTGCAATGCGAGGATGCAATTTTTTATCACAACAGTATCTGTGTGTCATCGGTATGGCGAGATTTTCTCGCCGGCTTGCAAAATGGACATAAAATGGATTCATGGGCTCAAATATTTGTGAAAACATTTATATTTATATATATATATATATATATATATATATATATACCGTATATACTCGAGTATAAGCTGACCCAAGTATAAGCCGACCCCCCTAATTTTGCCACAAAAAACTGGGAAAACTTAATGACTCGAGTATAAGCCTAGGGTGGGAAATGCAGCAGCTACCGGTAAATGTCAAAAGTAAAAATAGATACCAATAAAAGTAAAATTAATTGAGACATCAGTAGAGTAAGTGTTTTTGAATATCCATATTGAATCAGGAGCCCCATATAATGGACCATAAAGTTTATGATGGCCCCATAAGATACTCCATATTAAAATATTCCCCTTATAATCCTGCATAAAGGTTAATAATGGCCCCATAAGATGCTCCATAGACACATTTGCCCAATATAATGCTGCACAAATGTTGATTATGGCCCCATAAGATGCTCCATAAAGATATTTGCCCCATATAGTGCTGCACAAACGTTATGGCCCCATAAGATACTCCATACAGACATTTGCCCCATGCAGTGCTGCACAAACGTTAATTATGTCCCCATAAGATGCTCCATATAGATATTTGCCCCATATAGTGCTGCACAAACGTTGATTATGGCCCCATAAGATGCTCCATACAGACACTTGCCCCATATAGTGCTGCACAAATGTTGATTATGAACCCAAAAGATGTTCCATACAGACACTTGCCCCATATAGTGCTGCACAAACGTTGATTATGGCCCCATAAGATGCTCCATACAGACACTTGCCCCATATAGTGCTGCACAAATGTTGATTATGAACCCAAAAGATGTTCCATACAGACACTTGCCCCATATAGTGCTGCACAAATGTTGATTATGGCCCCAGACACTTGCCCCATATAGTGCTGCACAAACATTGATTATGGCCCCATACAGACACTTGCCCCATATAATCCTGCACAAACGTTGATTATGGCCCCATAAGATGCTCCATACAGACAACTGCCCCATTTGCTGTTGCTGCGATAAAAAAAAAAAAAAATCACATACTCACCTCTCTGTCGCTCAGGCCCCCGGCACTTTCAATATTCACCTGACTTCCTTCCGGCACCGCTCCATCCTCCGCGTCTTCTGCACTGACGTTCAGGAGGAGGGCGCGCACTAACCACATCATCACACCCTCTGACCTGAGCGTCGCTGCAGAAGACGCTGAAGACGGAGCGGAGCCCGGAACAAGGATCAGGTGAATATCGCGCAGCGCTCCCCTCCCCGTTATACTCACCTGCTCCTGGCACTGTGCAGTCCCTGCTTTCCCAGAGCCGCAGCTTCTTCCTGTACTGAGCGGTCACCGTTACCACTCACTACAGTAATGAATATGCGGCTCCCCTATGGGAGGTGGAGCCACAAATTCATTACTGTAATGAGCGGTACCATGTGACCGCTCAGTAAAGGAAGAAGCTGGGGCGCCGGGGAGCCAGGGACCTGGCCAGGAGCAGGTGAGTATAATTAAACAGCCCCCGCTCCCCCTCCCCTGCCGACCCCTGTGTATGACTCGAGTATAAGCCGAGAGGGGCACTTTCAGCCCCAAAAAATGGGCTGAAAATCTCAGCTTATACTCATGTATATATGTCAGTGAGACACATATATATATATATATATATATATATATATATATATATATATATATATATACAGTACAGACCAAAAGTTTGGACACACCTTCTCATTTAAAGATTTTTCTGTATTTTCATGTCTATGAAAATTGTAAATTCTCACTGAAGGCATCAAAACTATGAATTAACACATGTGGAATTATGTACTTAACAAAAAAGTGTGAAACAACTGAAAATATGTCTTATATTCTAGGCTCTTCAAAGTAGCCACGTTTTGCTTTGATGACTGCTTTGCACAATCTTGGCATTCTCTTGATGAGCTTCAAGAGGTAGTCACTGAAAATGGTCTTCCAACAATCTTGAAGGAATTCCCAGAGATGCTTAGCACTTGTTGGCAGTTTGCTTTCACTCTGCGGTCCAGCTCACCCCAAACCATCTCGATTGGGTTCAGGTCTGGTGACTGTGGAGGCCAGGTCATCTGGCGTAGCACCCCATCACTCTCCTTAGTCAAATAGCCCTTACACAGCCTGGAGGTGTGTTTGGGGTTATTGTCCTGTTGAAAAATAAATGATGGTCCAACTAAACGCAAACCGGATGGAATAGCATGCTGCTGCAAGATGCTGTGGTAGCCATGCTGGTTCAGTATGCCTTCAATTTTAAATAAATCCCCAACAGTGTCACCAGCAAAGCACCCCCACCATCACACCTCCTCCTCTATGCTTTACGGTGGGAACCAGGCATGTAGAGTCCATCCGTTCACCTTTTCTGCGTCGCACAAAGACACGGTGGTTGGAACCAAAGATCTCAAATTTGGACTCATCAGACCAAAGCACAGATTTCCACTGGTCTAATGTCCATTCCTTGTGTTCTTTAGCCCAAACAAGTCTCTTCAGCTTGTTGCTTGTCCTTAGCAGTGGTTTCCTAGCAGCTATTTTACCATGAAGGCCTGCTGCACAAAGTCTCCTCTTAACAGTTGTTTTAGAGATGTGTCTGCTGCTTGAATTCTGTGTGGCCTTGACCTGGTCTCTAATCTGAGCTGCTGTTAACCTGCAATTTCTGAGGCTGGTGACTCGGATAAACTTATCCTCAAAAGCAGAGGTGACTCTTGGTCTTCTTTTCCTGGGGTGGTCCTTATGTGAGCCAGTTTCTTTGTAGCGCTTGATGGTTTTTGCAACTGCACTTGGGGACACTTTCAAAGTTTGCCCAATTTTTCCTGACCTTAATTTCATAAAGTAATGATGGCCTCTCGTTTTTCTTTACTTGGCTGCTTTTTTCTTGCCATAATACAAATTCTAACAGTCTATTCAGTAGGACTATCAGCTGTGTATCCACCAGACTTCTGCACAACACAACTGATGGTCCCAACCCCATTTATAAGGCAAGAAATCCCACTTATTAAGCCTGACATGGCACACCTGTGAAGTGAAAACCATTTCCGGTGACTACCTCTTGAAGCTCATCAAGAGAATACCAAGAATGTGCAAAGCAGTAATCAAAGCAAAAGGTGGCTACTTTGAAGAACCTAGAATATAAGACATATTTTTAGTTGTTTCACACTTTTTTGTTAAGTATATAATTCCACATGTGTTAATTTATAATTTTGATGCCTTCAGTGTGAATTTACAATTGTCATAGTCATGAAATTACAGAAAAATCTTTAAATGAGAAAGTGTGTACTGTATATTTATAATTCATACAGAGCTAGATGGCAGAAAAGCCGGTAATTCATTTGTCGGCTTTTGCTAAATCATTACTGAACCCGACAGGATATGAGACATGGTTTACATACAGTAAACCATTGCATATCCATTATATTATTATATATCCCTCCCTAATAATGTTAGTAGTGTGTGTGTGAAATTTTGGAGCTGTAGGTGTTAAATTAATTTATGGAAAAAACTGGCGTGGGCTCCTGTACTGGCGCCAGAGAGGGAAAGCCAGTGACTGAGGGCAGATATTAATAGCCTAGAAAGGGACCATGGTTATTGCCCCCCAGCTACAAAAATTTGCCCCCAGCCACCCCAGAAAATGCGCATATGTAAGATGTGCCTTTTCCGGCACTTAGCCTCTCTATTCCCATTGCCCTGTAGCATTGGCATATAGGGTAGAAAGGGGTTAATGTCACCTTGCTTTTGTAAGGTGACATTAAGCCTTGTTAATAATGGAGAGGTGTCAATAAGACACCTCTCCATTATTAATCCAATAGTATGAAATGGTTAAAAATACACACACACATTAGAGTAAAGTCTTTTAATGAAATAATGAAACACAAAGGATTAACATTTTTTTGCACTCTCAATCCAAGCGAAGCCCTCATTTTCCTGTAAAAAATTCCAAAAAAAAAATCCAACAATATCCCATACCTGTCTGCCGTACAGTCAATTCCCACGCTGTAAATCCATCTCAAGGGGTTAACTAGTTTATAACCCGGAGCGGTGCTAATGCTACTGGCCGGGCTGTAAACCAGGTAGGAATGAAAGAAAAGTTGCCTGTGCAGCCTCCCCGCCTGACCGGACATGAACTCTGTAGCATGGGAAGGTTTCTGAACATTTTCCCACGCTGTCAGTGCACTGCGGTCAGGCGGGGAGTCAGCGGTAGTCACTGAACATGCACTGACTCCCCGCCTAACATGGTGAACTTGACAGCGTGGGAAAATGTTCAGAAACTTTCCCACGCTAACGAGTTTTTCTTGCACCCATAGACTTTAATTGACGTATTTCAGGCGTAATACGATGACAATCGCAGCATACTGCAATTTCGTACGCACGTATAATACGGCCGAGAAAACAACGGATGATAGGAGCTGCCCCATAGATTAACATTGGGTTGAGTGCTATGCTTTTTTTTTCCGCATAGCACTCATATTACGCTCTAGTGTGACTCCGGCCTAAGCCTCATCCCAGGTTTAGACTACAGATAATAGTAAGAACATATTTTATTTACAACAGAAAATAGAACACATATCAGAAGTTGAAATTTAGACATTTTTCTATTTACTGGTAATTTAAAAAAAACTGACTCATTTAGAAATTGATGGCAACAACGTATCCTTAAAGAAGCCCACGCCTCTGCAGCACCATCGCTTCTTTTTTACAACAGTCTGTAAACGTCTGGGAATTTAAGAAACCAATTGCTGGAGTTTTGTAAGAGAAATATTGTCCCATTCTTGTCTGATGTAGGATTCTAGCTTATCAACAGTCCTAGGTCTTCTTTGATGGGTTTTTTTGTTTCATAATATGCCAAATACTACAATTGTGCCCTTGATTGCAGCTAATTAGGAATGAGGTGTTCTATTGAATTTCAAATTTGCCAGAATCGAAAAATTTCCCCAGAAAATTTGATTTGTGCGAATTGCATATTTAAAAATCCTGTAATTGCCCTGAAAATATGTGTAGAGCACTGTGAGTTCATCTTAAAGTCAAATGAACAGGTTTTGAGCTCCTTAATGCAAACATAGCCTATGGGAAAATGGATGGCAAATAGAGGTAACCAGAGTTTATTTAACAACAATCTCTAGTATAAGATTTTTTAGGCTACCTAAATTGAATAATCAGTCTAAAAATTATCCCTTTTGAAGACACAGATGCAGCAATGCAGTTGTTTATAGACAAGTGATGTAAACAAAAGAATATGAGGCATTTACACATTGTTGGGTGCCACACTTATTCCTGTTTCTGGAGTATAAAGACCTTTGCACTTTGCTAAATAAAGAAGCAATAGCTTTATTGTAACTCGCCCAACAATTATCCCTTAAATTAGGGAAACAAAACGAGTGTACTGTACTGTTTTCAATGTGAAGAATTAATGGCCTTTCTACTAGAAGTGAAACAAATCACCTATTTTTGGGGTCGGTAACTGGTTTGTTAATCACAGAATGATTAAGAAATTACAGTGGCTTTTTCTTATCTAGTCTAAAAATTATGTATTTTCTTCTATGGGCAAAACAGTTCTGTTTTGACTGTGAAGAGGCTATGGCTTTTTTTGTCACCAAACCTTTTAAAATAATAGCCCTGTTTTCAGAGCTTTTTCTTAAAGGTACAAAAACATGAGAGCATGCTTGCCAGCATCATTAGTACTATTTAGCACTATAAAACACAGTGGGCAGCAAGGAGGTGTGTGGCTGTAAAGTGGCTACAGCATCAGCAGCAAGGTGGAGAGTTAAGAAAGACAGGCAAGGAGATGCTTGACAATTTAGGGCCAGCAACACCAGCCCCAGCTGCATCAGTGAAGTCTAGCACTATGACATACAATGGAAACCAGGAGGTTTGTGCCTGGCATTCCTGTGAAGTGTCTGTTACAGTAGCAGCATGATAGAAAATTAGGATGGGGCAGGCAATGAAATTCTTGGAAGTTTAGTGTCAGCAATGGCAGCCCCTGCAGCAGCAGAAGTACTACAGTATAGATGACATGATGGACAGGGAGTAGATAGACGGCAGAGTGTGATCCATTGGTTTCAGCAAAATGGTGTCAACAACAATCAACATATAGGTGAGCAGACAGATGGTATAGCCAGTGGCACAACTACAAAGCTAAGGGCACCGGTGCAAACTTTTAAATGCCCCCCCCCCCCCACCATGCCAAAATATTTTCCACCCAAATTCACATTTTCCTTATTCATTTCGCACACTATAGCTCTATTGCAAAGTTGTATAGTGTGACCTCAGTGCCCCTTCCTGGTATATATTTATTTGTCCCCTGTACTGCCATTGTTATGTAATGTATAAAAGAAAATAAACCATTATACTCTTCAGGGGCTTACATAGAAGTCATGGGAATCCATATAAGAAGTATAATGCACCCTCATAGTCCTCCTTATAATATAATGCACCGTATAGTCCTCTGTATAATATACTGCACAGTTCATAGTCATCCATATAGTATAATACACTCCCCATAGTCCTCCATATAGTATAATACACTCCTCATAGTCCTCCATATAGTATTATACACTACTCAGTCCTCCATATAGTATAATACACTCCTCATAGTCCTCCATATATTAAAATACACTCCTCATAGTATCCATATAGCATAATACACTCCTCATACTGCTCCATATATTATAATACACTGCTCAGTCCTCCATATAGTATAATACACTCCTCAGTCCTCCATATAGTACAATACACTCCTCAGTCCTCCATATGGTATAATATGCTGCTCATAGTGCTCCATATAGTATAATACACTCCTCAGTCCTCCATATAGCATTATACACTCCTCATAGTCCTCCATATATTAAAATACACTGCTCAGTCCTCCATATAGTATAATACACTCCTCATAGTGCTCCATATAATGCACCACCATCGTCATAAATGTCATACAATTCACTTCCCATAGTATAATGCACCCCATAGTTCTTCATATAGTATAATATATTCTCCATAGTTCTCCATACAGTATAATGCAGCCCACATATAGTATAATGCAGCCAACCCACAGAGTATAATGCAGCCACCCCACAAAGGTATAATGCAGCCCTGCCATATACTGTAATATAATGTAACCCCCATAGACGATAATGCAGCCCCCCTCATAGTATAATGCAGCCCCTCCATACAGGGGCAGTGAAAAAGATGGGCAAATGGTGACTAGGGGGCAGGGAAGAAGGACACAAGTGGGCTAGGGGAGACAGTCACAAGGGTGACACAGGGGGGCTAGGGAGCAAGGAAGACAGGTACAAGGGGACACATGAGGGCTGGGAGGGCACAATGGGACTAGTGGGTAAGGGAGACTGACACAAGGGGACAAGGGAGACTTACACAGGGGCACACATGGGGAATAGTGGGCCAGGGAGGCTGACAAGGGGACACATGGGGACTAGTGAGCAAGGGAGACTGACACAAGGAGACAAGGGAGACTGACACATGGGGACTAGTGGGCCAGGGAGACTGACAAGGGGACACACAGGGACTAGTGGGCAAAGGAGACTGACACAAGGGGACAATGGAGAGTGACACAAGGGGACACACGGGACTAGTGGGCAAGGGAGACTGACACAAGGGGACTAGTGGGCAAGGGAGACTGATACAAGGGGACTAGTGGGCAAGGGAGACTGACACAAGGGGACAAGGGACACAAGCACAAGGGGACAAGGAAGCCAGGCACAAGGGGACACACAGGGACTAGTGGGCAAGGGAGACTGACACAAGGGGACACACGGGGACAAGGGATACAAGCACAAGGGGACAAGGGAGACAGGCACAAGGGGACACACAGGGACTAGTGGGCAAGGGAGACTGACAAGGGGACTAATGGGGACTAGTGGGCAAGAGAGACGGACACAAGGGGACTAGAGGGCAAGGGAGACTGACACAAGGGGACAAGCGAGACTGACACAAGGGGACACACGGGGACTAGTGGGCAAGGGGGACTGACACGGGGACAAAGGAGACTGACACAAGGGGACACACGGGGACTAGTCGGCAAGGGAGACTGATACAAAGGGACATACTGGGACTAGTGGGCAAGGGAGACTGACACAAGGGGACACACGGGGACAAGGGACACAAGCACAAGGGAACAAGGGAGACGGGCACAAGGGGACACACAGGGACTAGTGGGCAAGGGAGACTGACACACAAGGGACAAGGGACACAAGCACAAAGGGACAAGGGAGACAGGCACAAGGGGGCACACAGGGACTAGTGAGCAAGGAAGACTGACACAAGGCTACACATGGGGACAAGGTACACAAGCACAAGGGAACTCATGGGGACCAGGAGGAAGGGGAGAAGGGCACAAGGGGACACACAGGGACTAGGGGGCAAGGGAGATAGGCACAAGAGGACACAAGGGGTCTCCAAGGGCAGAGTAGATAGGAACGCACGGGGAGACGGGGCTGCAAGGGGACAGGGGAAGATGGGGGAGACTTGGGAGCAGGGAAGAAGGGGGCACAGGGATTACGAGGACTGGGTAGATGGGGAACACACGGTGAGAAAGGGGACAGAGGAGACTGACACAAGGGGACACACGGGGACTAGTCGGCAAGGGAGACTGATACAAAGGGACACACTGGGACTAGTGGGCAAGGGAGACTGACACAAGGGGACACACGGGGACAAGGGACACAAGCACAAGGGGACAAGTGAGACAGGCACAAGGGGACACACAGGGACTAGTGGGCAAGGGAGACTGACACACAGGGACAAGGGACACAAGCACAAAGGGACAAGGGAGACAGGCACAAGGGGGCGCACAGGGACTAGTGAGCAAGGAAGACTGACACAAGGCTACACACGGGGACAAGAGACACAAGCACAAGGGAACTCATGGGGACCAATAGGAAGGGGAGAAGGGCACAAGGGGACACACAGGGACTAGGGGGCAAGGGAGACAGGCACAAGAGGACACAAGGGGACTCCAAGGGCAAAGTAGATAGGGACGCATGAGGAGATGGGGCTGCAAGGGGACAGGGGAAGATGGGGGAAGGCTTGGGAGCAGGGAAGAAGGGGGCACAGGGATTACGAGGATAGGGTAGATGGGGAACACACGATGAGAAAGGGGACAGGGGAGACTTGAGAGCAGGGCAGACGGGTCACACAGGGATAAGGGGCAGGGAATGCATGGGGTGCAGGAGGACTCAGGGCATGGGAGATGGAGAGCATTGGGAGACCAGGGGAGGAGGGACAAGGCCCGTACGGGGGCCTGAAGGAGCACAATGACCTGAACCTGGGGACCTACGAGGACATGGGGCATGGGAGAGCAGGGAGGAAACGGGGCTGGTGTCACAGGGGGCCGGGGATGCTGGGGGCCGAGGACGGCGACACACGGGCAGCAGACACACCTCACTGCCGCTGGTCCCGTACACCTCAATGTACATCCCTGGATTCTCCACATGGCTGAGCCACTGCGGCATCTCCCTCCTGAGCGGCTCGGTCCACGTGCCCCTCGCCAGCTCCAGAGCTGCTTGTTCCCGGTCCCAGCAGGCACCACAGATTCTGCCAATATTATAGATTTAGGGGGCACCACAGACCAATATAGAAGGGATCCACACTGGCCTAAACAACAAATGTCATGCGGAAAAGGAAAGAAAGGAATAAGCCATAATGGAGGGATCACCTGAGGCTGGATTTAACATATAATCAATTCAATTTTTATTTGAAAAACACACATGTGAACAAGCAAAAAACATTAAAACAACTAAAACTTTGTCACACGATTGACATGACATACATATTACAAAAGGTTCAAAATAGAACCTGCCACCCTTAATTACCCTCAAAGAGAATATATAAATACCATGTGCAAAATTGTGCTGCCTATATGAACAGCATATCCAAGCTGTGTTTTATATGCTAAGCACTTTGAGCTAAAAAAAAACAGGTATATAGAGAGATTTAGTATTCCAATAGCTGGCTGATAACAGAGAACCCAGTAGTTAAATAAATATACATTGAAAATGCTAAGTAAACATCACATGATTCTGTATATGGCCATACTCACAGTATTCACACAAAATGGTGTGTCTCCCTGAGATGTACCTGCTTATAAAGGAGCCTGAATAGCCACATAACAAACACTGATATAAACAAAAATGTCCATAAACATAATATTGCTATTCACAGGGTTCCTCCACCAGGATAGGAAGTCCCATAGGAAGCATATAAGGGGTGTGTAAATCTTACACTAATCCAAAGGGATACAAAAAGTATCAAACACACCACTCAAGAGATGGTATAAAAGAGTGACAATTTTTATTGAAAATACACATATACTACAGTAATTGATAAAAACAAAAATAACAAAAGACCAGTAAGAGGAAGGATAATACCCGAGTAAAGTGCACAAAGACTGAAGACATGAGGTAGATAGTAGTAGTACAGGCTATGGGGATGAAATAAATATCCATACTGGACTAACTCCATAGTGAACTGCATAAGGAGTGGCCATCTTAGCCAAAATATAAAGTGCCAATGCAAAGTGCCAATGCAAAAGAAAGCTTAGTATGGTTGTATATACATACCCATGGGATCCGCCTGTCTATCCTCAGCCTCACAAAGGAACCCCGACGCGCGTTTCGCGTTTTCCGCTTTATCAAGGGGAGAGAGATTGTGCATGTCCTGTCTTTACTGCAAGCTCCAATTTATAGTACATAGTGATTACTGCACCTGCTAGCATTATGTCGCGCATGGCACCGCCGCCTCCGGTTCCTGAACATCGCTGTTTCCGGCACTCACAATCGGCGTGCGGGGAGGAAATCCTCCATGACGTCATGTCTGCACAGCCGATGGTAAAGAGGCCTTCAACAACATGGTGGTTCCCAGGCGCGATGCGCATGCGCGTCACCATTTTGTTAGGGTCACCCTTCAGGCAGATGAAATAACTAGCCGATCATGCAGGCATAACAGCCCAGACCCCAGCGATAAGGACCGCATCATATAAAGGGAGAAGAAAAGGGAGGTAACACCACCACCATATGAAAAAACATTCTTATATAAATACTTTAGGGAACATCCCATATCAAAAACATCATATCACAAATAATGAGAGTACACATATGGCAGGAGAACAATATTATAATATCATCGCAAAAAACAAAACATATAAATATTCAAAAAAGTCCACATTTCAGCTCTCCATGTCCCCAAATCATGATGTATGCGTATTTCTCAGATTAAAAGATGCAATAGTATTCTCTTCCGATGCAGAACATTGATTAACACGGATATCATGGTGATATGAAGTAGCAGATGTTTCAGGCCAGAATATTTATTATTGGGCAAATTTCCAAACTTATTACTAAAAATAAAAAACATAAAGGAGAAAAAAAGAGAATAATTAAAGACAAGAACACAAAAATTTAAAAAGCAGAGATCTATAAAAATGGAGCGAAACTCAGTTTCTCGTTGAGCCCTACAGGGGACATAGTACCGAGTTCTACAGTCCACCTTGTTTCCGTTTGTGCTAATAGCTGCTTCAAGTTGCCCCCTCTGATCCCCCCATGGATCCTATCAATGCCTTTAACCTTAAGGCCTCGGGGGTCAGAGTTATGGTGTAGTAAAAAGTGTTTGGGCAGCGTTTTTAGCATAGACACATCCTCCACCTCTTTCGCAGCCAAGATGTCCCTCACATGTTCTCTTACTCTAATGCGCAATTCCCTAGTTGTTAAACCAATATAGATTTTGGAACAGGGGCACTGCGCAAAGTATACAACATATGAGGTGGTGCAGGATATATAATGAACAATATTGTATTCATGCGTCCCCACAGCATTTTTGAAGGTCTTGGCCCTTACAATATTAGATAGATTACATGCCATACAGTTCCCACACGGGAAACAGCCCCATTTCTGCTTGGAGTTACCAAAAAAAACTCTTGTGTGAAGCCACATATTGACTTCTCACCAATTGATCCTTGAGATTTTTGCTCCTTCTAGCAGTAATAAGAGGTCTTGTGGAAATTTCTTTATTTAATATGGGGTCGGTTTGAAGAACAGGCCAATGTCTATTGAGAATCTGGCGCATGGTGTCCCACTGACAGTTAAATGTTGATATAAACCTGACTTGGGTGTCACCTTTGTTGGTTTGAGCGCCAGACCCACATAGCAATTGCTGACGTGGGGTATATTTAGCACGGTGATAACCACGCTTAATATATCTCTGGCTATATCCTCTTTCTGAAAAACGATTTTTTAGATCCTTGGCCTGCTCTTCAAACCTGTCCACCGTAGAGCATGTACGTTTTGCTCTAAGAAATTGGCCAATGGGGATGGCTTTAATGGTTGAATGAGCATGTCCTGAGGAGGCATGAAGAAAAGAGTTGACAGATGTTGCTTTCCTGAAGATGTCAGTATGGACAGATCCCCAGTCGTCAACTGATAAAGCAATATCTAAGAAATCAATCTTACGTTCATGCCATTTATAAGAAAGCCTAATATTATAGGCATTATTATTCAAAAATGACATGAACTTCTCCAGTTCCGGGACCGGTCCTTGCCAAATAATGAGAAGGTCATCAATATAACGAAACCAGCACTGCACATGGTCGGCGGCGCATGCCCCGTCCACACCAAAAACCTCCCTCTCCCAAAATCCCAGGAAGAGGTTGGCGTAGGCGGGCGCACACGCCGCCCCCATGGCAGTGCCGCGCTTCTGCAGGTAAAACCGGTCCCTGAAAGTGAAGAAATTATGATGTAATACAAATTGTAATAGTTCAAGCAAAAGATCAACAAAGGATCCGTCCAGACTGCTCATCTCCAGGAAATATCGTGCGGCCTCGATACCATGTTGATGGTCAATGCACGTGTAAAGGGACTCGACGTCTGCGGTGACAAGGAGCATGTCAGAGTCCAAACAAAGACCATCAACCCTCACCAAGACGTCCGCAGAGTCCCTGACATAGGAGGGCAGCGTTTCGACCAAAGGTTTCAAATAATAATCGATAAATTTACACACAGGGTCGCACAGCCCTCCCATGCCAGAGACTATGGGACGCCCAGGTGGGTCGACCGGATCCTTGTGGACCTTAGGAAGGAGGTAAAAAGTCGGGACCTTTGGAAATTTCGTCATTAAACCATCCAGAATTTTTTTGGGGATAAGCCCTTTTTCCCAGGCCTGGGTCAAGATGGTATCGAGCAGATGTGAGAAAGCGGTCATGGGGTTATGAGGAAGTATCGAATAGTAATTTTTATCTTTAAGTTGTTTCAATGCTTCCTTTTCATACTTATCAGTTGGCCAGATCACGACATTTCCCCCCTTGTCCGCTGATTTAATTACCACGTCATCTAATAATTTTAGTTGTTTAAGAGCGCGTCTGTACTCGGGACCAAGGTTATCCCGTCTTATTTTGGTCGATATTTTTCTAAAATCCTCAGTCACCAGACGCGCAAAGATATCAATCTGTGGGCAAACGGACAAAGGGGGAAACGTCCTAGATCTGGGCACAACAGCATTCGGAAACCCCACCGCATTATCACCATCCTGCTCGTTTAATAGGCCCTCCAATACCTCTAGTGCCTCCAGCTCAGTGTCACCACAGACGTCGACATCCCCGCCAGACCGATGGTGTAGCCTCCTCAGGACAAGCTTGCGGCAAAAAAGGTGGAGATCCTTTACCGCTGTAAAATAATGAAAATTGTTAGTAGGAGAAAAGGATAAACCAAGACCAAGAACCTCCAATTGTGCTTGGGATAACGTGTGTGATGAAAGATTGATTACCTCCAAGTTATTACGAGCACTGCGGGTTTTCTTGTAATATTGTTGTGGAGGAGTAATTATCCCTTTATTGAATTTATTATTTCTCCTGGGATTTCTGGAGCTTGATGATGTAGGTAAATTTTCAACCGGGGGGGCACTGGCACTAGATCTTAATTCCTCCGCAGACATGACGGATGAAACTGACCCTGACCTTGACCAGTTCATTCGTCCAGTTTTATTAGTTCTCCTCCATCTATATACTGTCTTATTCTGGGAATCAAGATTATCACGCTGAAATTTGCGAGATTTTCCAGTCACAATCTCTTTTTCCCACTTTTGAAAACATAACTCAATATCTTTATTAAATTCCTCCAGAGCCACCCCTGATAATTCTTTTTTAAGATCATTTTGAACATCTTCAATATCTTTTTCGATGTCTTTCAATTTGGCATCATCTATTTGCATCAAGATCTCCATGAATCCTCTAGAACAGCCATCAGCAACTTTTTCCCATTTGTCTTTCAATTCTTCATCATTAACCACAAACGAGGGGAAAATCTGCACCCGCAGACCACGTGGGATGAGATTTTTAGATATATAGCGTTCTAAGAACGCACGGTTCCACCACACCTTAGTGCATTTGTGGAGGAGATCTTTAAGGCAGGCTGTTTGTTCCTGCATATCTCTGCCATTTAAAATCGGACTCGGGTCGTCCTTAAATACCTCATTTAATTTGTGTAGCCACGCTTCATCGCGGGCTCGGTAATCCATATGTTTAGGATCAATAGCTGTGAAAAACACAACAAAAATAGCATAAACAAAAATGTCCATAAACATAATATTGCTATTCACAGGGTTCCTCCACCAGGATAGGAAGTCCCATAGGAAGCATATAAGGGGTGTGTAAATCTTACACTAATCCAAAGGGATACAAAAAGTATCAAACACACCACTCAAGAGATGGTATAAAAGAGTGACAATTTTTATTGAAAATACACATATACTACAGTAATTGATAAAAACAAAAATAACAAAAGACCAGTAAGAGGAAGGATAATACCCGAGTAAAGTGCACAAAGACTGAAGACATGAGGTAGATAGTAGTAGTACAGGCTATGGGGATGAAATAAATATCCATACTGGACTAACTCCATAGTGAACTGCATAAGGAGTGGCCATCTTAGCCAAAATATAAAGTGCCAATGCAAAGTGCCAATGCAAAAGAAAGCTTAGTATGGTTGTATATACATACCCATGGGATCCGCCTGTCTATCCTCAGCCTCACAAAGGAACCCCGACGCGCGTTTCGCGTTTTCCGCTTTATCAAGGGGAGAGAGATTGTGCATGTCCTGTCTTTACTGCAAGCTCCAATTTATAGTACATAGTGATTACTGCACCTGCTAGCATTATGTCGCGCATGGCACCGCCGCCTCCGGTTCCTGAACATCGCTGTTTCCGGCACTCACAATCGGCGTGCGGGGAGGAAATCCTCCATGACGTCATGTCCGCACAGCCGATGGTAAAGAGGCCTTCAACAACATGGTGGTTCCCGGGCGCGATGCGCATGCGCGTCACCATTTTGTTAGGGTCACCCTTCAGGCAGATGAAATAACTAGCCGATCATGCAGGCATAACAGCCCGGACCCCAGCGATAAGGACCGCATCATATAAAGGGAGAAGAAAAGGGAGGTAACACCACCACCATATGAAAAAACATTCTTATATAAATACTTTAGGGAACATCCCATATCAAAAACATCATATCACAAATAATGAGAGTACACATATGGCAGGAGAACAATATTATAATATCATCGCAAAAAACAAAACATATAAATATTCAAAAAAGTCCACATTTCAGCTCTCCATGTCCCCAAATCATGATTTATGCGTATTTCTCAGATTAAAAGATGCAATAGTATTCTCTTCCGATGCAGAACATTGATTAACACGGATATCATGGTGATATGAAGTAGCAGATGTTTCAGGCCAGAATATTTATTATTGGGCAAATTTCCAAACTTATTACTAAAAATAAAAAACATAAAGGAGAAAAAAAGAGAATAATTAAAGACAAGAACACAAAAATTTAAAAAGCAGAGATCTATAAAAATGGAGCGAAACTCAGTTTCTCGTTGAGCCCTACAGGGGACATAGTACCGAGTTCTACAGTCCACCTTGTTTCCGTTTGTGCTAATAGCTGCTTCAAGTTGCCCCCTCTGATCCCCCCATGGATCCTATCAATGCCTTTAACCTTAAGGCCTCGGGGGTCAGAGTTATGGTGTAGTAAAAAGTGTTTGGGCAGCGTTTTTAGCATAGACACATCCTCCACCTCTTTCGCAGCCAAGATGTCCCTCACATGTTCTCTTACTCTAATGCGCAATTCCCTAGTTGTTAAACCAATATAGATTTTGGAACAGGGGCACTGCGCAAAGTATACAACATATGAGGTGGTGCAGGATATATAATGAACAATATTGTATTCATGCGTCCCCACAGCATTTTTGAAGGTCTTGGCCCTTACAATATTAGATTACATGCCATACAGTTCCCACACGGGAAACAGCCCCATTTCTGCTTGGAGTTACCAAAAAAACTCTTGTGTGAAGCCACATAGTGACTTCTCACCAATTGATCCTTGAGATTTTTGCTCCTTCTAGCAGTAATAAGAGGTCTTGTGGAAATTTCTTTATTTAATATGGGGTCGGTTTGAAGAACAGGCCAATGTCTATTGAGAATCTGGCGCATGGTGTCCCACTGACAGTTAAATGTTGATATAAACCTGACTTGGGTATCACCTTTGTTGGTTTGAGCGCCAGACCCACATAGCAATTGCTGACGTGGGGTATATTTAGCACGGTGATAACCACGCTTAATATATCTCTGGCTATATCCTCTTTCTGAAAAACGATTTTTTAGATCCTTGGCCTGCTCTTCAAACCTGTTCCAAAATCTATATTTATATGTTTTGTTTTTTGCGATGATATTATAATATTGTTCTCCTGCCATATGTGTACTCTCATTATTTGTGATATGATGTTTTTGATATGGGATGTTCCCTAAAGTATTTATATAAGAATGTTTTTTCATATGGTGGTGGTGTTACCTCCCTTTTCTTCTCCCTTTATATGATGTGGTCCTTATCGCTGGGGTCCGGGCTGTTATGCCTGCATGATCGGCTAGTTATTTCATCTGCCTGAAGGGTGACCCTAACAAAATGGTGACGCGCATGCGCATCGCGCCCGGGAACCACCATGTTGTTGAAGGCCTCTTTACCATCGGCTGTGCGGACATGACGTCATGGAGGATTTCCTCCCCGCACGCCGATTGTGAGTGCCGGAAACAGCGATGTTCAGGAACCGGAGGCGGCGGTGCCATGCGCGACATAATGCTAGCAGGTGCAGTAATCACTATGTACTATAAATTGGAGCTTGCAGTAAAGACAGGACATGCACAATCTCTCTCCCCTTGATAAAGCGGAAAACGCGAAACGCGCGTCGGGGTTCCTTTGTGAGGCTGAGGATAGACAGGCGGATCCCATGGGTATGTATATACAACCATACTAAGCTTTCTTTTGCATTGGCACTTTGCATTGGCACTTTATATTTTGGCTAAGATGGCCACTCCTTATGCAGTTCACTATGGAGTTAGTCCAGTATGGATATTTATTTCATCCCCATAGCCTGTACTACTACTATCTACCTCATGTCTTCAGTCTTTGTGCACTTTACGCGGGTATTATCCTTCCTCTTACTGGTCTTTTGTTATTTTTGTTTTTATCAATTACTGTAGTATATGTGTATTTTCAATAAAAATTGTCACTCTTTTATACCATAACAAACACTGAGTACAAATCAGAAGTAAAAAAAACCTCACACGGGGAGTGACTTAAATAACCCCCCTAAATATGCTAAAAAAGGTGCCAGCTGGACATGCCACTCAAAGGCAATAGCATGAAATGGCAGCATTAGTATGAGCTACCCATGAGGAATAAAGTAAGGGTGGAACAAGTGCCCAACGCATGTTGCCACCTTCAGTGGCTTCATCAGGGGTCATTTTGCCATTATGGCGGCTGCCATTACCTGTGCAGATGCTGCACTGCCTGGGCCCCGCACACAGCGGGTGTGCGATGAAGTGATGTCATCGCGCACCCACAGTGTCAGAGGCAGAGGGCAATGATGGGAGAGGGAGCGCCAGCTAACGCTCTCTCCCCCATCATTGCTTTGAACCGCAGCGGCGTCATAGATGCCAGAATAGTTAATTGTGGCAGTGGGGGAAATCAGGTGCCTCTGACCTGCCGGGCCACTGACCTACCAGGTAGTTACACCACTTACACACACACACACAACAGATATCACACACACACACACACTACAGATATCACACACACACACACACACACTACAGATATCACACACACATACTACAGATATCACTCACATACTACAGATATCACACACACACCACATACCAGCTCATACGCACTCACACTCTCCTCTCTGGTACAGGGGAGGCTCATATAAATGAGCAGCTCCCTGGTATGGACTGGGGCTGAAATTCAGTCCTGGCATTTGAAATCACACAGGCCCATGTTGTCCCCGTCCCATGAACCAGATGGGATATATTACTAATATTTCCCTGGATGGAGGAAAGGAAGATTTTCTACAAGACCAATATTTCTAATGATACCGGTGGCCTGCTGGGGTAAGTGACGAAGTCAGCCACTTTGTGCTCCATCACAACTCTCAACAGTACGGGTGTCTTGAGAACACCGATTCTGTTAACAACATAGCAGACAAGGCAGCTCATGACCAGACAGGCCCTTCTGGCATTTGCCAGAATTGCCAGATGGCCAGTCCGGCCCTGGCAGCTCCTCAGCATCTCCTGCTTACAGCAGCTCTGTCCTGTCCTGCACCTCCCCTGCTCTCACCTTCTGTCCTAGGGCTGCAGAGCAGGAGAAACTGTCTCACCGTGCTGACTGGAGCTGCTTCCTATCTCTCACATGCCCCGGCTGCCCCCCTCCCCCTAGATACGCCTCTGACTGTTGCCGTGCAGGAATCTCCTGCACTGCACATGGTGAAGGGTACTTCTGACCTAACGGGCCCCTGACCCGCCAGGCCCGGTCGCAGGGGCGACCATTGTTACCGCGGTAGTTACGCCCCTGGGTATAGCCTATTTAATCATTGGCATCAGCTTACAGTGCCTGAAAGACTGCAGTAATCCATGCTTGTTTTATTTGAACAATTATTAGGTTTTCTTTCATGCTTTTAGTGGATAATCTGGTGTACGTAAGTGTGAAAAATCTACCAGCCATGCTAAACACTGTCTCTGACATTACACTGGAGGCTGGACATGATCATACACCCATAGCAAACTGGGCCAGTTCTTGACACTGGTCCAATTGGTTGACCCAGAAATCCATGGGATCGGTGTGCAGTGTATCTGCTTGAAGACATAGGACTGAACCTGGCTGTTCAGGTGGTGCAATCCAAACAAAAAATGGAATAAAATGTGAACAAGTAATCGAATGTGAATAAAAATGGTATAGCTAAATAGTCATCTTGTCCCTCAAAAAAACAATCCACAATACAGGAGAAATAAAACAGTTACAGCTCTCAAAATATAACAATGCAAAAATAATTATTTTTCTTAAAAATAGTTTTTATTGTGTAAAAGCACAAAACATAAAAAATTATATAAATGTGGTATCATTGTAATCGTACTGACCCGAAGAATAAAGCTGTCTAATCACTTTGCCACACGGAAAATGTAATTTTAAAAAAATCCTGAATTTTTCTTTTTTGTTGATTCTGTCTCCCAAAAATCAGAATAGAAATCAATCAAAAATTGTCCTGTGCCTGAAAATAGTACCGATAAAATCGTAAACTCATGCTGCAAAAAAACAAGCCTTCAAATGACTCTGTCAGCAGGAATATATAAAAATTATATGACTTAGAATATGGCAATGTAAAAACATTTTTTTAAAAGAGCGTCTTTTAGTGTGTGACAGCAGCCAAGCAGAAAAAAAATATAAATCTGGTAGTGCTGTACACGCACAGACCTGTAGAATAAAGTCCCCTATTCACTTATACCACACAAAGGGCGGAATAAAAATAAATAAAAACCAATTCTTAACCTGCTGTTGATTTGTTCATTCTGCTTCCCAAAGATCACAGTAAGGCTTGACACACATTTATTCTGCCCTCTATGCAGGGAGTGCTTACACCCAGGTTAGAGTATAAATTTCTGAAATATGTTTCCCGGCGGAAGATTCCCTTTAATGATGGGGACAGTTGATATGGAAATTTGGGTTGGATAAATCTATCCCTCTGTGTGTGCTGCTGCCGTTCCCAATAAGACAGAGTATTTTGAGCACTCAAGGAATGAGACTGCACACCATTGTTGTGTCAATAACATTCCATCAATACTGATACTTTATTGTACATACATAGTTTTATAATTGCATATAGAAAGGAGTGGTTAGGGGTTGTTAAGGGTGGTTAGTTAATTACCATATTGTCTAGCTCCTCTGTCATTGGTTATCTAAGCATATATGGAATATTATGATTAATGCACATATGGATGCTGATTAAGCAACTAAAATGTAGCTCTGTATCTAGGACAAAGTTGAGACATCTGATCAGCACTTAATACATCTGGCGTTGTTCCGCTTTTGAGATGGAAAACCCCATACAATCTGTCTGGCTTATATCAGTTTATGTCAGCCATTTTAAGCCATTGATTATAATGTATATATTAGCTGTGAGTATATGAGTACATATGATTTAAAGGAGTATACATGCAAGTGAGATCTATATGATATATATATATTTCCATCACACAGTTTTCAGACTGCATATACAGACCCCCTAAGAGCTAGAAAAGCAGAATACCTCCCTCACATGACCCCATTTTGGAAATTACACCATATTGGGAATTTATCTACAGGTGTAGTGATGATTTGACTGGGTATTTTCCAGAAACAAGCAGTAGGGCATTTGGATTTGGGAGAGCAGAATTTGCTGAATATCTTTTGGGGTCAAGGAGACATAGCTTTTCCAGAGCCTTTGTACTACCAGTAACGTGGAAGTCCCCTATGTTTCCATTAGAAGATGACGGACCTGAGTCGGGACTTGCTTTTTTGTGGATTTAGTTGGAGCTCTTATTGGGAACATTTTACATAACGTTTGGGATCACATTTATCCTGTGCTCTATGCTGAGCACTTATATCGTGATTTCCATCTAAATCTTCAAAGTACATGATTCAGAGGAAACCCCGAGGGAGCCACTCACTATAATGAGTGTTATGATCCTTAGTGGTTGAGGATCACAAATTACTCCAGCTAAGTAACAAACATAGGACAAGCTCTAGGGAGGTGGCAAACTGGACTGACCGCAAATCTGAACCTATCCAAACACACTAGAAGTAGCCGGTGAACGTGCCTAAAAATCCTAGACGTCTCGAGCCAGCCTGAGGAACTAACTACCCCTAGAGAGAAAGAAAAGACCTCTCTTGCCTCCAGAGAAATAATCCCCAAAGATATAGAAGCCCCTAACAGATAATAACGGTGAGGTAAGAGGAAGGCACATACACAGGGGTGAAAGCAGATTCAGCAAATGAGGCCCACTAATACTAGATAGCAGAAAATAGAAAAGGGAATCTATGCGGTCAGTAAAAAACCCTTACAAAATATCCACTCTGAGATTTCAAGAACCCCCACACCAACTAACGGTGTGGGGGGAGAACCTCAGTCCCCTAAAGCAACCAGCAAGCGAGGAAATCACATTTTAGCGAGCTGGACTAAAAACATAATGAACACTGATAATCAAAAAATGATCAAACAAAAACTTAGCTTGTCTTGGAGAGACTGGGAGCAAGGTAGACACAAGGAATCTGAAGAGCACTGAATACATTGATAGCAGGCAAGGAACTGAGTCTCCAGGTGAGCTAAATAGGAAACCAACCAAGGATAACGAACCAGCTGATGCTGCAACCTGCAGAAAGACAACACTACACAGTACCGCTTGTGACCACTAGAGGGAGCCCAAAAATAGAGTTCACAACAGTACCCCCCCTTGAGGAGGGGTCACCGAACCCTCATCAAGACCCCCAGGGTGATCAGGATGAGCCGTGTGGAAGGCACGAACCAAATCGGCCGCATGAACATCAGAGGCGACAACCCAGGAATTATCCTCCTGACCATAGCCCTTCCACTTAACCAAATACTGAAGCCTCCGTCTAGAGATACGAGAATCCAAAATCTTCTCCACCACGTACTCCAATTCGCCCTCGACCAGCACCGGAGCAGGAGGCTCAACAGAAGGAACCACAGGTACCACATACCTCCGCAACAAAGACCTATGGAACACATTATGAATGGCAAACGATGCTGGGAGATCCAAACGAAAAGACACCGGGTTAAGGATTTCCAAGATCTTATAAGGACCGATGAAGCGAGGCTTGAATTTAGGAGAGGAGACCTTCATAGGAACATACCGAGAAGACAGCCACACCAAATCCCCAACACGAAGTCGGGGACCCACACCGCGGCGGCGGTTGGCAAAGCGCTGAGCCTTCTCCTGTGACAACCTCAAATTGTCCACCACATGGTTCCAAATCTGCTGCAACCTATCCACCACAGAATCCACCCCAGGACAGTCAGAAGACTCAACCTGACCCGAGGAAAAACGAGGATGGAAACCAGAATTGCAGAAAAAAGGTGAAACCAAAGTAGCAGAACTAGCCCGATTATTAAGGGCAACCTCGGCCAAAGGCAAAAAAGTCACCCAATCATCCTGATCAGCAGAAACAAAACATCTCAAATAAGTTTCCAACGTCTGATTAGTTCGCTCGGTTTGGCCATTAGTCTGAGGATGGAAGGAGGACGAAAAAGACAAATCAATGCCCATCTTGGCACAAAAAGTCCGCCAAAACCTGGACACAAACTGGGATCCTCTATCAGACACAATATTTTCAGGAATGCCGTGCAAGCGAACCACGTTCTGAAAAAATAGAGGAACCAAATCGGAGGAAGAAGGCAACTTAGGCAAGGGCACCAAAAGGACCATCTTGGAAAAACGATCACACACCACCCAGATGACAGACATTTTCTGAGATACTGGAAGATCCGAAATAAAATCCATGGAAATGTGCGTCCAAGGCCTTTTCGGAACAGGCAAAAGCAAACCGCTGGCACGAGAACAGCAAGGCTTAGCCTGAGCACAAATCCCACAAGACTGCACAAAGGAACGCACATCCCGCGACAAGGAAGGCCACCAGAAGGACCTAGCCACCAAATCTCTGGTACCAAAAATCCCAGGATGACCCGCCAACACCGAAGAATGAACCTCGAAAATAACTCTGCTGGTCCATCTATCCGAGACAAACAGTCTCTCTGGTGGACAACGGTCAGGTCTATCCGCCTGAAATTTCTGCAGCACTCGTCGCAAATCTGGGGAAATGGCAGACAAAATCACTCCCTCTCTGAGAATACCAGCCGGCTCAGAAACTCCCGGAGAGTCAGGCACAAAACTCCTAGAAAGTGCATCAGCTTTCACGTTCTTCGAACCAGGCAGGTATGAGACCACAAAGTTGAAACGGGAGAAAAACAACGACCAACGAGCCTGTCTAGGATTCAGGCGCTTGGCAGATTCAAGGTAAATCAGATTTTTGTGATCAGTCAAGACCACCACACGATGTTTAGCTCCTTCGAGCCAATGTCGCCACTCCTCAAATGCCCACTTCATAGACAACAACTCCCGATTACCAACATCATAATTCCGCTCGGCAGGCGAAAACTTTCTTGAAAAGAAAGCACATGGCTTCATCACAGAGCCATCAGAGCTTCTCTGCGACAAGACAGCCCCTGCTCCAATCTCAGAAGCATCAACCTCGACCTGGAAGGGAAGAGAGACATCTGGCTGACATAAGACTGGAGCTGAAGAAAACCGGTGCTTCAGCTCCCGAAAGGCCTCCACGGCCGCAGGAGACCAATTAGTCACATCAGAACCCTTCTTGGTCAAATCCGTCAAAGGTTTAACCACGCTAGAAAAATTAGCGATGAAACAACGGTAAAAATTAGCAAAACCCAAGAACTTCTGAAGACTCTTAACAGACGTGGGCTGAGTCCAGTCATGAATAGCCTGGACCTTGACTGGGTCCATCTCCACAGTAGAAGGAGAAAAAATAAAACCCAAAAAGGAGACCTTCTGTACTCTGAAGAGGCATTTTGAGCCCTTCACAAATAAAGCATTAGCACGCAGGACCTGAAACACCATCCTGACCTGCTTCACATGGGACTCCCAATCATCAGAAAAGACCAAAATGTCATCCAAATAAACAATCATAAATTTATCCAGATATTCTCGGAAGATGTCATGCATGAAGGACTGAAACACAGAAGGAGCATTAGAGAGTCCAAAAGGCATCACTAAGTACTCAAAATGGCCTTCGGGCATATTAAATGCTGTTTTCCATTCATCTCCCTGCTTAATGCGCACAAGGTTATACGCACCACGGAGATCTATCTTGGTGAACCAACTGGCACCCTTAATCCGAGCAAACAAATCAGACGATAGTGGCAAAGGATACTGAAATTTGACTGTAATTTTATTCAGAAGACGATAATCTATACAAGGTCTCAAAGAACCGTCCTTCTTGGCCACGAAAAAAAAATCCTGCACCAAGAGGGGAAGAGGATGGGCGAATATGTCCCTTCTCCAAAGACTCCTTTATATAACTCCGCATCGTGGCATGCTCTGGTATAGACAAATTAAAAAGTCGTCCCTTAGGGAATTTACTACCAGGAATTAAATTTATAGCACAGTCACAATCCCTATGAGGGGGCAGGGCACTGGACCTGGGCTCATCAAATACATCCTGGTAGTCAGACAAAAACTCAGGGACCTCAGAAGGAGTGGAAGAAGCAATAGACACCAACGGAGTATCGCCATGAATTCCCCGACAACCCCAACTTGACACAGACATAGCTTTCCAATCTAAAACTGGATTATGAGTTTGCAGCCATGGCAGACCCAAAACGACAACATCATGCAAATTATGCAGAACGAGAAAGCGAATCACCTCCTGATGTACGGGAGTCATGCACATGGTCATTTGCGTCCAATACTGAGGCTTATTCTCAGCCAATGGCATAGCATCAATTCCCCTCAGAGGAATAGGAAATTCCAAAGGCTCCAGGACAAAACCACAGCGCCTGGCAAATGACAAATCCATCAGATTCAGGGCAGCACCCGAATCCACAAAAGCCATAACCGGGTAGAACGACAAAGAGCAAATCAAAGTAACAGACAAAATAAATTTAGGCTGTATAGTACCAATGGTGACAGGTTTAGCGATTTTTTTTAAGCGTTTAGAGCATGCTGAGATAACATGAGTAGAATCACCACAGTAAAAGCACAACCCATTTTGACGTCTATGACTTTGTCGCTCAATTCTGGTCAGAGTTCGGTCACATTGCATAGACTCAGGTCTCTGTCCAGAAAATACCGCCAAAGGATGAGCAGATTTGCGCTCCCGCAAACGCCGATCAACCTGAATGGCTAAAGCCATAGAATCACTCAGACTTGTAGGGGTGGGAAACCCCACCATAACATTCTTAACGGCCTCAGAAAGACCTTCTCTGAAATTTACAGCCAGGGCACACTCATTCCATTGAGTAAGCACCGACCATTTCCGAAATTTTTGACAATACACCTCTGCTTCATCCTGACCTTGAGAGATAGCCAGCAACGTTTTTTCTGCCTGATTCTCAAGATTAGGCTCCTCATAAAGCAGTCCAAGAGCCAGAAAAAATGCATCTACATTAAGCAATGCAGGATCTCCTGGCGCCAGAGAGAAAGCCCAATCTTGAGGGTCGCCACACAACAAGGAGATAACAATTTTAACTTGCTGAGCAGAGTCACCAGAGGAACGAGGTCTCAGAGATAGAAATAACTTACAATTATTCTTAAAATTTTGAAACCTAGATCTATCTCTAGAAAACAACTCAGGAATGGGTATCTTTGGTTCTGACATAGGGCTACGAATAACAAAATCCTGAATACTTTGCACCCGTGCAGTAAGATGATCCACACTAGAAGTCAGAGTCTGAACATTCATGTCTGCAGCTGAGCTCAAAACCACCCAGAGTTCAAGGGGATGAAAGAAGCTAAACAGACTTGCAGCAAAGGAAAAAAAAAAATGTACTCAGGTCTTCTTTTTATCCCACTTCTGCGATGCATTAAACACTTTTTGTCCTGCTATACTGTTATGATCCTTAGTGGTTGAGGATCACAAATTACTCCAGCTAAGTAACAAACATAGGACAAGCTCTAGGGAGGTGGCAAACTGGACTGACCGCAAATCTGAACCTATCCAAACACACTAGAAGTAGCCGGTGAACGTGCCTAAAAATCCTAGACGTCTCGAGCCAGCCTGAGGAACTAACTACCCCTAGAGAGAAAGAAAAGACCTCTCTTGCCTCCAGAGAAATAATCCCCAAAGATATAGAAGCCCCCAACAGATAATAACGGTGAGGTAAGAGGAAGGCACATACACAGGGGTGAAAGCAGATTCAGCAAATGAGGCCCACTAATACTAGATAGCAGAAAATAGAAAAGGGAATCTATGCGGTCAGTAAAAAACCCTTACAAAATATCCACTCTGAGATTTCAAGAACCCCCACACCAACTAACGGTGTGGGGGGAGAACCTCAGTCCCTGAGAGCAACCAGCAAGCGAGGAAATCACATTTTAGCGAGCTGGACTAAAAACATAATGAACACTGATAATCAAAAAATGATCAAACAAAAACTTAGCTTGTCTTGGAGAGACTGGGAGCAAGGTAGACACAAGGAATCTGAAGAGCACTGAATACATTGATAGCAGGCAAGGAACTGAGTCTCCAGGTAAGCTAAATAGGAAACCAACCAAGGATAACGAACCAGCTGATGCTGCAACCTGCAGAAAGACAACACTACACAGTACCGCTTGTGACCACTAGAGGGAGCCCAAAAATAGAGTTCACAACAAATGAGGCAGCAGATTTACTCTCGACTCCGTCTGGCCCCTGTTTAGTGTTGTCCTTCTTTTCAGTAGTGCACAAAACTGTCAGGCCGTGCTTTTATGCATGGCTAAAAAGACGGACATCGCCGGATCATAGGCCAGACAGAATCCACAGTGCCACATCTGCCTCACTATAGGGAATCTTCCTCTGGAAGTTCTGTCTGAATCATGTATTTAGATATTTACATGGAAGCCATGTTGTAAGCACTCAACGAAGACTGTATGAAAAAAGTGAGCCGAGCCTTACTGCGATCTTTGGGCGGCATAATGAACAAATCAACTGAAGGTGAAGAATTGGTTTTATTTATTTTTTTACACCATTCCTCTTGCTGTATAAGTGATTAGATGACTTTATTCTTCCTGCCTGTGTGATTACAGTGATACCAGATTTACAGTGGGTACGGAAAGTATTCAGACCCCTTTAAATTTTTCACTCTTTGTTTCTTTGCAGCCATTTGGTAAATTCAAAAAAGTTCAATTTTTTCTCATTAATGTACGCTCTGCACCCCATCTTGACAGAAAAAAACCAGAAATGTAGACATTTTTACAAATTTATTTCTAATACTCTGCAATACTTTTGCATTCCAGGGCATTAGATATGTGCATCGCAGTCAATGTGGAGGCGTATCAGCTCCTGCTCTAAACAGGAGCTTACAGACCACCACTCCTGGGTGACCCCGTGGCCATTTTTCGGCCCGGGGTCACCATGGAGATCATCGGCACAAAGCAATTAAAATGGCGTTTTGCCAAGAGGGAGCTCCCTCCTTCTGCGATGCCCATCAATATAGCTGTCACTATTGACAGCGGCATCAAAGGTGTTAAACGCATACGATAGCTAGCACCGATCATGGATGTTGCTGCAGGGTGTCTGCTCTCATATAGAGCTGATACCCACATCTGATTTCGGTGTCACTCTGCATGAGCACACTTGATCTTGAAGCAGTATATGTACGGCAAATTGCTCCCACAGTGCCATACATATACGGCGCATGTTGGGAAGGGGTTAAATAGAGGCAGCTACATGTTAAAGAGCTGTAATTCCTAAACCCTTACCCCAGTTAGGATGTGCATACACTCAAATTAAAGCTGAGAGTCTGCACTTTAAGCCCATATCGATTAAATAACTGTATCATGATTATGTTTTGGAAAACAGCTGAAATGCCAAAACTTGTTTCACTGTCCAAACATCTGTGGACCTAACTCTCGCTCTCTATATATATATATATATATAGAGAGAGAGAGAGAGAGCGAGAGAGAGAGAGTTAGGTCCAGAGATATTTGGACAGTGAAACATATTTTGGCATTTCAGCTGTTTACCAAAACATATTCATGATACAGTTATGAATATATATATTGTACATATTATAGTTGCATTAAAGTTTCAATATTTCAATTCAAGAGAGTATCCATAGTGTTGAAACTAAGGTGTACTTCATATGTACCAAACATATGCAAAAATGATAGTATTTGCCTGCCTATGAGGAGTCGAGAGAAACCCTAAACATGCGCACCATAGGGTGAAATCTGATTTATAATTAGTTTCAATGGTTTTCACTTGACTATAAGATTATACTAGTAAAATACTTTCAAAGGTATCAAATAAGTTATGAAGTTTAAATCTCTGTTGGATTCCCTGAAGACTTCTTTCAACCTTTCCAGATCATTTAAATGAAGACTATCAGTATTCCATAGCTCCCCCTTGCACTCAGAGATGCTTTCACCCTCAGCAGAACTATAATGTCATAGGCTTGTGATTTAGAGATTATTATTATTATTTATATAGCACCATTAATTCCATGGTGCTGTACATGAGAAAGGGGTTACATACAGGGTTATAGATATCGCTTACAGTAAACAGGTTTACAGTGACGGACTGGTACAGAGGGGAGCGGACCCTGTCCTTGCAGACTTACATTCTATGGGATAGTGGGGAAGAGACAGAAGGTAGGGGTGAGGCGGCGGCTCTGGCGGTGGTCAGGCGGCGGCTCTGGCGGTGGTCAGGCGGCGGCTCTGGCGGTGGTGAGGTGGCGGCTCTAGCGGTGGTGAGTCGGAGGCTCGGTTATTGTAGGCTGTAGGCTTTCCTGAAGAGATGGGTTTTCAGGTTCCGTCTGAAGGATCCGAGGGTGGTGGATAATCGGACGTGCTGAGGCGTGGAATTCCAGAGGATGGGGGATATTCGGGAGAAATCTTGGAGGCGGTTGTGTGAGGAACGAATAAGTGTGGAGGAGAGTAGGAGGTCTTGGGAGGATCGAAGATTACGTGAGGGAAGATATTGGGAGATTAGTTCAGAGATATAGGGAGGGGACAGGTTGTGGATGGCTTTGTAGACCAGTGTTAGTAGTTTAAACTGGATTCGTTGGGGAATTGGGAGCCAGTGGAGGGATTTGCAGAGGGGAGAAGCAGGGGAGTAGCGAGGAGAGAGGTGGATTAGCCGGGCAGCAGAGTTGAGGACAGACTGGAGTGGTGCAAGAGAGTTAGCTGGGAGGCCACAGAGGAGGGTGTTGCAGTAATCGAAGCAGAAGATGATGAGAGCATGCACAAGAGTTTTGGTAGATTGTGGGCTGAGGAAGGAACAGATTCTGGCAATATTTTTGAGTTGGAGGCGACAGGAGGTGGCAAGAGCTTGGACGTGAGGTTCGAAGGACAGGGCAGAGTCGAGAGTTACCCCGAGGCAACGGATTTCAGGTGCGGGAGAGAGCGTGATGCCGTTTACCATAATAGATAGATCGAGTAGGGGGGATTTGTGAGATGGGGGAAAGATGATGAATTTGGTTTTGTCTACATTGAGTTTTAAGAAACGAGAGGTGAAGAAGGAGGATATGGCTGACAGACGCTTCGGGATTCTGGACAGCAGGGAGGTGAAAACTGGGCCAGAGAGGTAGATCTGAGTGTCGTCTGCATACAGGTGGTAATGGAAGCCATGGGATTTTATGAGTTGTCTTAGGCCAAGGGTATAGATGGAAAAAAGTAGGGGCCCTAGGACAGAGCCTTGAGGGACTTCAACAGAGAGAGGGCGGGATGAAGAGGTAGTGTGGGAGTGGGAAACGCTAAATGTGCGGTTGGACAGGTATGAGGCAATCCAGGACAGGGCAAGGTCTTTGATGCCAAGGGAAGAAAGAATCTGTTGCAGTAGGCAGTGATCGACTGTGTCGAAAGCAGAGGACAGGTCAAGAAGGAGGAGGATGGAGAACTGTCTGTTAGCTTTGGCTGTGACTAAGTCATAAGGTGTAGCTGATGATTGAAAGGATTATGATGAAAAGACTGTAGAGACTCAAGGCAGACAGTAATGGATGTAGTTAGGTAATTGGGGGGTTGGAGCTTAATAGGCAAGGATTAAGATATACATTATGTAGGGACTATATTATCTCTTATTATTAGTCTGCTGAAAATGCAGTTCTTCAAGTAGATGATAAGATTTTCCTGTGGTGAAAAAAGAGTTGTAGGCTATTATAAGTTGTAGTTGTAGGCTGTGAAAACCTATGAAAAGCTTATCTGTACATTAAGAATACATATTTGTTTTAGTTATTGTTACTGTGCTAATTAAAATAAAACATTAGGCTGCTATACACCTTAGAACAGTGTCCGTGGACTGAGCAAACTATGTTTTGTGCAAGAGACCTATTTTCCCCAACAGAGGAAGTCAGGAAGATGAAGTATAGTGCATGTTGAATTTCAGTGGTATTTGGTAGCGATTTTTTCCTCTTTACTAATGGAGAACAAATTATGAGTTGAGCATGCATATGGGTGTATGAAGGGTGTTTGGGAAGGAACATGAACATGGGTTTAATGCTGAGCTGAAAGTAAATGTTTGTGGTGGGAACTTTAGGAGGCATATGGGTTTAATACTGAGCCAAGTGTTCATGGATTTGTGTTTGTGTGTGTGGTGGTATATCTGGAGGAATATGTTTATGGACATTTGAACGTCATAATTCCTTTTCAGAATGACATTCTACAGATCAGAGAATGTAGAGGAAACCACATGCAGATGAGTAAGGAACTGGATAAAAGACAGGAATAAAAGAATTGTCATAAATGGTACAGTGGCATGTAAAAGTTTGGGAACCCCTGGTCAGAAATACTGTTATTGTGAACAGTTAAGCAAGTTGATGATGAAATCATTTCTAAAAGGCCTAAATATAAAGATGACACATTTCCTTTGTATTTTAGGCAAAATCATGTACGTGTGTATATATATATATATATATATATATATATATATATATTTATATATACCGTACATACCAAAAGTTTGGAGACACCTTCTCATTTAAAGATTTTTCTGAATTTTCATGACTATGACAATTGTACATTCACACTGAAGGCATCAAAACTATGAATTAACAGGTGTGCCCTGTCAGGTTTAATAAGTGGGATTTCTTGCCTTATAAATGGGGTTGGGACCATCAGTTGTGTTGTGCAGAAGTCTGGTGGATACACAGCTGATAGTCCTACTGAATAGACTGTTGGAATTTGTATTATGGCAAGAAAAAAGCAGCTAAGTAAAAAAAAATGAGTGGCCATCATTACTTTAAGAAATGAAGGTCAATCAGTCCTAAAAATTGGGAAAACTTTGAAAGTGTCCCCAAGTTCAGTTGCAAAAACCATCAAGTGCTACAAATAAACTGGCTTACATGAGGACCACCCCAGGAAAGGAAGACCAAGAGTCACCTCTCCTTCTGAGGATAAGTTTATCCGAGTCACCAGCCTCAGAAATTGCAGGTTAACAGCAGCTCAGATTAGAGACCAGGTCAATGCCACACAGAGTTCTAGCAGCAGACACATCTCTATAACAACTGTTAAGAGGAAACTTTGTGCAGCAGGCCTTCATGGAAAAATAGCTGCTAGGAAACCACTGCTAAGGACAGGCAACAAGCAGAAGAGACTTGTTTGGACTAAAGAACACAAGGAATGGACATTAGTCCAGTGGAAATCTGTGCTTTCGTCTGATGAGTCCAAATTTGAGATCTTTGGTTCCAACCACCGTGTCTTTGTGCAACGCAGAAAAGGTGAACGGATGGACTTTACATGCCTGGTTCCCACCGTGAAGCATGGAGGAGGAGGTGTGATGGTGTGGTGGTGCTTTGCTGGTGACACTGTTGGGGATTTATTCAAAATTGAAGGCATACTGAACCAGCATGGCTAACACAGCATCTTGCAGCGGCATCCGGTTTGTGTTTAGTTGGACCATCATTTATTTTTTAACAGGACAATGACCCCAAACACACCTCCAGGCTGTGTAAGGGCTATATGACCAAGAAGGAGAGTATTGGGGTGCTATGCCAGATGACCTGGCCTCTATAGTCCCCAGACCTGAACCCAATGGAGATGGTTTGGGGTGAGCTGGACCGCAGAGTGAAGGCAAAAGGGCCAACAAGTGCTAAGCATCTCTGAGAACTCCTTCAAGATTGTTGGAAGACCATTCCCGGTGACTACCTCTTGAAGCTTATCAAGAGAATGCCAAGAGTGTGCAAAGCAGTCATCAAAGCACAAGGTGGCTACTTTGAAGAACCTAGAATATAAGACATCATTTAGTTGTTTCACACTTTTATGTTAAGTATATAATTCCACATGTGTTAATCCATAGTTTTGATGCCTTCAGTGTGAATGTACAATTTTCATAGTCATGAAAATACAGAAAAATCTTTAAATGAGAAGGTGTGTCCAAACTTTTGGTCTGTACTGTATATATATCTATCTATATATATATATATATATATATATATATATATATATATACAGTATATATTTATATATATCAAAAAAATAAAGGGAACACTAAAGTCCCACATCCTAGATATCACTGAATGAAATATTCCAGTTGTAAATCTTTATTCATTACATAGTGGAATGTGTTGAGAACAATAAAAGCTAAAAATTATCATCGTAAATCACAACTAATATCCCACGGAGGTCTGGAGTTGGAATGATGCTCAAAATCAAAGTGGAAAATAAAGTTACAGGCTGATCCAACTTCAGTGGAAATACCTCAAGACAAGAAAATGATGCTCAGTAGTGTGTGTGGCCTCCACGAGCCTGTATGATCTCCCTACAATTCCTGGGCATGCTACTGATGAGGCGGCGGATGGTCTCCTGAGGGATCTCCTCCCAGACCTGGACTAAAGCATCCGCCAACTCCTGGACAGTCTGTGGTGCAACGTGACATTGGTGAATGGTGCGAGACATGATGTCCCAGATGTGTTCAATTGAATTCAGGTCTGTAGAACGGGTGGGCCAGTCTTTAGCTTCAATGCTTTCATCTTGCAGGAACTGCTGACACACTCCAGCCACATGAGGTCTGGTATTGTCCTGCATTAGGAGGAACCCAGGGCCAACCGCACCAGCATATGGTCTCACAAGAGGTCTAAGTATCTCATCTCGTTACCTAATGGCAGTCAGGCTACCTCTGGCGAGCACATGGAGGGCTGTGCGGCCCTCCAAAGAAATGCCACCCCACACCATTACTGACCCACTGCCAAACCGGTCATGCCGAAGGATGTTGTGGGCAGCAGATCGCTCTCCATGGCGTCTCCAGGCTCTGTCACGTCTGTCACATGTGCTCAGTGTGAACCTGCTTTGATCTGTGAAGAGCACATGGCGCCAGTGGCGAATTTACCGATCCTGGTGTTCTGTGGCAAATGCCAAGGGTCCTGCAGGGTGTTGGGCTGGGAGCACAACCCTCATCTGTGGACGTCGGGCACTCAAACTATCCTCATGGAGTCGGTTTCTAACCGTTTGTGCAGACACATGCACATTTGTGACCTGCTGGAGGTCATTTTGCAGGGCTCTGGCAGTGCTCCTTCTGTTCCTCCTTGCACAAAGGCTGAGGTAGCGGTCCTGCTGCTGGGTTGTTGCCCTCCTACGGCCCCCTCCATGTCTCCTGGTGTACTGGCATGTCTCCTGGTAGAGCCTCCAGCCTCTCAACACTTAGCTGACAGACACAGCAAGCCTTCTTGCCACAGGTCGCATTGATGTGCCATCCTGGATGAGCTGCACTACCTGAGCCACTTGTGTGGGTTGTAGAGTCCGTCTCATGATACCACAAGTGTGAAAGCACAAGCAACATTCAAAAGTGACCAAAACATCACCCTGAAAGCATTGGTATTGAGATGTGGTCTGTGGTCCCCACCTGCAGAACCACTCCTTTATTGAGTGTGTCTTGATAATTGCCAATAATTTCCATCTGTTGTCTATTTCAATTGCACAACAGCATGTGAAGTTGATTGTCAAACAGTGTTGCTTCCTAAGTGGACAGTTTGATTTCACATAAGTTTGATTTACTTGGAGTTATATTCTGTTAGAACAACAGTTCAAGTGAACGGCAAACAGGGTCCTTCTTAGGAGTAGTTCTTTTGCAGCTCTGCTGCAGGTAAAGTCTTATAGGCGTAGCACTCTATGGGGAAATGCAGATCATAAGACACAGTTCATCCCAGGGCTGGCAGTACTAGAAAAGAGTCCAGAAGCAGTGCAGAGCTACGAGTCCAGAAACAGTCAAATAACTGGCAGTGGATACCAAACAAGATTAGCTGTAGCAGGCTGAGTGTATGTGTCCCAGCAGACAGGAGAAGAATGCAGAGTAACACAGGCAAAAACAGCTTGTAGCACAAGAACCTCTGCAAGCTGAGAAGGTTTGCTGAGAAGGCGGAACTGGAGTATCTGAAGAGGAGAAGTCTCTTGCAGCACAAGCCAGGAATTCTAGCAGAATAGACAAGCAAGGAGTAAGAGGCAAGCCGGGGTTATAAAGATAGGGAAGACAGATCACGAGGGCAGTGGCGAGGTAGCAGACGTCATCTTGGAAAATGGCAATAAAGCACCATGAACAGGGAATTCAGAGTCCTGACACAATTATAACAAATCCCAAGCTCCCAAATCCAAATCTCTGCGCTCCTGCAAAGTCTTTTCCTGAGTCCACGACATTCCTTAAGTGGGTGAGGTCTCTTGTGGATAGGGTACATACGGTTACTGTCCATAACCTTAGGAGCAACAACATTTGTTTAGTGAAGGCGGGTGCAGTAAGTGGAACATCAGTTTTTCTCACGGATACTGTACCTACTAACTCTATGTTTCATGGTAATGTTATCATACTTTTAGATGATGACGATGAAGCTGGATGAGTTGATTCAGTGAAATCGAAGCTGCTATCATTCTTCTTTAGAGCTTGATCACTGACAAATCTACAAAAATGTGAAAAGGGAGGAAAAGACACATTATGCTGTCTTTTATACCGTGAGCAGTAGTCTGCCCATTTATCCTGCATGCCGCATGGCAACTTGGACACTATTGGATTTAAGCCATGAAAAGTATCAAGGTAACTCAGTCCTGAAAGATGTGGGTCTAATTTTTCCAATTCTAATTCTTTTAGCAGGTTGCTTAGGACTTGAAGTTTTCAGTGTCCTTGTTAGTCTTTGGGAAGGTTCACTGTCTCTTAAAGGCACACTATATGGCTTCTGAACTGCTGTATGTTTGCTCCAGTCTCTCCCATGCTGCAATAAGACCTGCATCTGAATAGTCCACGTGAACTGCCCTTATTGTCTTGATGCGCTCTGCTGATTTAGGACCTAACCAGTTAAGAAGCAAATCCAATTGTTCCTTGCCGATGAGGTTAAGGTCTTGGATTACTGCTTGAAAGGTCGACTACCAGGTTCTATAATTTTCAGCATAATCATCAAACTTTGAGAGACTGATGTTTGTTAACACCCTGTGAATCATTTATCTGGGGAAGTCAGACATGTCCGATCTCCCGGTCATAGTTGCAGGATTAACTTGTGGTATCCCTGGGGAATGTAAGCTCTCTGGCTTATATGACTGCGATGAAACAGGACAAAATGATGCAGCATGAGGGTTAAGCTGCGGTTTAGTCTCTATAGGTTCTGCTGGCTGCGGCCTAAATTGTGGTTTAGTACTGTAAGTTACCTTGTCGGCAGTAGGTGGCGACATCTCTTGGCTTGCGGGTGCGTCCATGTGGGAGAACGGAGGTGGCGCTGGTGCGGATCTTAGATGTCTTAGCACGTAGTGAGCAGTTTGGTCAGATGGGTCCTCCATCTCTCCTGGAATAAGGCAGTTCATATTTAGTTTAGTTTGGAAAAACGAAGGCTAAGGGGTGATCTTATTTTAATGTATAAATATATGAGGGGACAGTACAAATACCTTTCTGATGATCTTTTGAATCATAAACCTGAGACAGGGACATCCTCTACGTCTGGAGGAAAGAAGGTTTAAGCATAATAACAGATAATTTCTTTACTGTAAGAGCAGTGAGACTATGGAACTCTCTGCCATATGATGTTGTAATGAGTGATTCATTACTTATATTTAAGAGGGGACTGGATGCCTTTCTTGAAAAGTATAATGTTACAGGGTATATACACTAGATTCCTTGATAGGGCGTTGATCCAGGGAACTAGTCTGACTGCCGTATGTGGAGTCGGGAAGGAATTTTTTTCCCCAATGTGGAGTTTACTCTTTGCCACATGGGTTTTTTTTGCCTTCCTCTGGATCAACATATTAGGGCATGTTAGGTTAGGCTATGGGTTGAACTAGATGGACTTAAAGTCTTCCTTCAACCTTAATAACTATAGATGCTCCATATATCAGCATTTTGACCAAGTGCTTGTTCATAGTCACACAGTAACATAGTTAGCAAGGCCAAAAACAGACATTTGTCCATCCAGTTCAGCCTATATTCCATGAAAATAAATCCCCAGATCTATGTCCTTCTAAAAAACCTAATAACTGTAAGATACAATATTGTTATGCCCCAGGAAGACATCCAGGCCTCTCTTGAACCCCTCGACTGAATTTGTCATCACCACCTCCTCAGGCAAAGAATTCCAGATTCTCACTGCGCTAAAGAATCCTCTTCTATGTTAGTGGAAAAACCTTCTCTCCTCCAGACGCAGAGAATGCCCCGTTGTGACCGTCACCTTCTTTGGTATAAACAGATCTTCGGAGAGATATTTGTATTGTCCCCTTATATACTTATACATGATTATTAGATTGCCCCTCAGTCGTCTTTTTTCTAGACTAAATAATCCTAATTTTGCTAATCTCTCTGGGTATTGTAGTTCCCCCATCCCCTTTATTAATTTTGTTGCCCTCCTTTGTACTCTCTCTAGTTCCTTTATATCCTTCCTGAGCACCGGTGCCCAAAACTGGACACAGTACTCCATGTGCGGTCTAACTAGGGATTTGTACAGAGGCAGTATAATGCTCTCATCATGTGTATCCAGACCTCTTTTAATGCACCCCATGATCCTGTTTGCCTTGGCAGCCACTGCCTGGCACTGGCTGTCCCAGGTAAGTTTATCATTAACTAGGATCCCCAAGTCCTTCTCCATGTCAGATTTACCCAGTGTTTTCCCGTTCAGTGTGTAATGGTGATACTGATTCCTTCTTCCCATGTGTATAACTTTACATTTATCATTGTTAAACCGCATCTGCTAGCTCTCAGCCCAAGTTTCCAACTTATCTAGATCCATCTGTAGCAGAATACTATCTTCACTTGTATTGACTGCTTTACATAGTTTTGTTTCATCTGCAAATATCGATATTTTACTGTGTAAACCTTCTGCAAGATTGTTAATAAATATGTTGAAGAGATTAGGTCCTAACCCTGTCCCCTGTGGTACCCCACTGGTCACAGCGACCCAGTTACAGAATATACCATTTCTAACCACTCTCTGCTTTCTATTACTAAGCCAGTTACTTACCAATTTACACATATTTTCCCCCAGACCCAGCATTCTCATTTTGTGTACCAACCTCTTGAGTGGCACGGTATCAAACGCTTTGGAAAAATCAAGATATACCACATCCAATGACTCACCTTGGTCCAGTCTATATCCTACCTCTTCATAAAAATTGATTTGATTGGTTTGACAGGAGCGATTTCTCATAAACCCATGCTGATATGGAGTTAAACAGTTATTCATATTGAGATAATCCAGAATAACATCCCTCTGAAACACTTCAAATATTTTACCAGCAATAGAGGTTAGACTTACTGGCCTATAATTTCCAGGTTAACTGTTAGAGCCCTTTTTAAATACTGGTACCACATTTGCTATGCGCCAGTCCAGTGGAACAGACCCCGTCGCTATTAGTACCTAAATATAAGAAATAATGGTTTGTGTTACATTACTTAGTTCTCTTAGTACTTGTGGGTGTATGCCATCCAGACCCGGAGATTTATCTATTTTAATCTTATTTAGCCGGTTTCGCATCTCTTCTTGGGTTAGATTGGTGAACCTTAATTTAGTGTTCTCTTTGTCTCTCGGCATTTCACCTAGCATTTTATTTTCCACCGTGAATACCGTGAAGAAGAAGGTGTTTAATATATTACCTTTTTACTCGTCATCTACAACCATTCTTTCCTCACAATTTTTAAGGGGACTAACTTTCAGTTTTGATTCTTTTACTATTTATATAGTTGAATAACAGTTTGGGATTAGTTTTACTATCTTTAGCAAAGTGCTTCTCTGTTTCCTTTTTGGCTACTTTAATTAGTTTTTTTAGATAAAGTATTTTTCTCCCTATAGTTTTTTAGAGCTTCAACAGTGACATCCTGCTTTAATAGTTTAACCCCTTAATCCAATATAACGTACTATCCCGTCGAGGTGACCTGGGACTTAATAGCCAGGGACGGAATAGTACGTCATAGGCGATCGACCGCGCTCACGGGGGGAGCGCGGCCGATCGCCGCCGGGTGTCAGCTGATTATTACAGCTGACATCCGGCACTATGTGCCAGGAGCAGTCACGGACCGCTCCCGGCACATTAAGCCCCGGAACACTGCGATCGAACATGATTGCAGCATTCCGGCGGCATAGGGAAGCATCGCTTGGATCGCGTTGATCGCGTTGTATCGAGCGTCTCCTCCCTGCAGGCCCCCGGTTCAATATGGCCGCGGGGCTCCTGCCAGGTCCTGCAGGGAGGTGGCTTACAAGCGCCTGCTCAGAGCAGGTGCCAGCAAGCCTCCCCCTGCAGTGCCTGTCAGATCGCTGATCTGACACAGTGCATTGCAAAGTGTCAGATCAGCGATCTAACACTATACTGTGATGTCCCCCCTGGGGCAATGTTATAAAGTAAAAAAAAAATATTTACATGTGTAAAAAATAAATAAATCCCTAAATAAAGAAAAAAAATATTGTTCCAATAAATGCATTTCTTTATCTAAATAAAAAAAAATAAATAAAAGTACACATATTTAGTATCACCGCGTCTGTAACAACCCGACCTATAAAACTGTCCCACTAGTTAACCCCTTCAGTGAACACCGTAAAAAAAACCGAGGCAAAAAACAACTCTTTATTATCATACTGCCAAACAAAAAGTGGAATAACACGCAATCAAAAAGACGGATATAAATAACCATGGTACCACTGAAAACGTCACCTTGTCCCGCAAAAAACGAGCCACCATACAGCATCATCAGCAAAAAAATAAAAAAGTTATAGTCCTCAGAATAAAGCGATGCAAAAATAATTATTTTTTATATAAAATAGTTTTTATCGTATAAAAGCGCCAAAACATAAAAAAGATGTAAAATGAGGCATCGCTGTAATCGTACTGACCCAAAGGATATAACAGCTTTATCAATTTTACCAAACGTGAAAAGGTATAAACGCCCCCCCCCAATAAAAAAGAAATTCATGAATAGCTGGTTTTTGTTCATTGTGCCTCACAAAAATCGGAATAAAAAGTGATCAAAAAATGTCATGTGCCCGAAAATAGTACCAATAAAAACTTCAACTCGTCCCGCAAAAAACAAGACCTCACATGACTCTGTAGACCAAAATATGAAAAAATTATAGCTCACAAAATGTGGAGACGCAAAAAATATTTTTTGCAATAAAAAGCGTCTTTTAGTGTGTAACAGCTGCCAATCATAAAAATCCGCTAAAAAAGCTATAAAAGTAAATCAAACCCCCCTTCATCACCCCCTTAGTTAGGGAAAAATTATAAAATTAAAAATATTTATTTATTTCCATTTTTCCATTAGGGTTAGGGTTGGGGCTAAAGTTAGGGTTACGGTTGGGGATACAGTTAGGGTTAGGGTTGGGGCTAAAGTTAGGGTTAGGGTTGGGGCTACAGTTAGGTTTGGGGCTAAAGTTAGGGTTAGGGTTGGGGCTAAAGTTAGGGTTTGGATTACATTTACCATTGGGATTAGGGTTGAGATTAGGGTTAGGGGTGTGGTTAGGGTTATGGTTGGGATTAGGGTTAGGGGTGTGTTGGAGCTAGGGGTGTTGTTAGGGTTGGGATTAGGGTTAGGGGTGTGTTGGGGTTAGGGGTGTGTTGGGGTTAGTGGTGTGGTTGGGATTAGGGTTAGGGGCATGTTCGGGTTAGGGGTGTGGTTAGGGTTAGGGTTGGGATTAGGGTTAGGGGTGTGTTTGGGTTAGGGTTTAAGTTAGAATTCGTGGGTTTCCACTGTTTAGGCACATCCGGTTGCACTCCAAACACGACATGGCGTCTGATCTCAATTCCAGCCAATTCTGCGTTGAAAAAGTAAAACAGTGCTCCTTCCCTTCCGAGCTCTCCCGTGCGCCAAAACAAGGGTTTACCCCAACATATGGGGTATCAGCGTACTCAGGACAAATTGGACAACAACTTTTGGGATCCAATTTCTCCTGTTATCCTTTGGAAAATACAAAGCCGGAGGCTAAAAAATAATCTTTGTGGAAAAAAAAGGATTTTTTATTTTCACGGCTCTGCGTTATAAACTAGTGAAACATTTGGGCTTCAAAGTTCTCACAACACATCTAGATAAGTTTTTTGGGGGTCTAGTTTCCAAAATGGTGTCACTTGTGGGGGGTTTCTACTGTTTAGGTACATCAGAGGCTCTGCAAACGCAATGTGATGCCTGCAGACCACTCCATCTAAGTCTGCATTCCAAACGGCACTCCTTCCCTTCCGAGCTCTGCCATGCGCCCAAACAGTGGTTTACCCCCAGACATGGGGTATCAGTGTACTCAAGACAAATTGCACAACAACTTTTGGGGTCCAATTTCTTCGTTACCCTTTGGAAAATAAAAAATTGGAGGCGAAAAGATAATTTTTGTGAAATAATATGATTTTTTATTTTTATGGCTCTACTTTATAAACTTCTGTTAAGCACTTGGTGGGTTAAAGTGCTCACCACACATCTAGATAAGTTACTTAGTTTGTCTACTTTCCAAAATGGTGTCACTTGTGGAGGGTTTCAATATTCAGCTACATCAGGGGCTCTCCAAACACGACATGGTGTCCCATCTCAATTCCAGTCAATTTTGCATTGAAAAGTCAAATGGCGCTGCTTCCCTTCCGAGCTCTGCCATGCTCCCAAACAGTGGTTTACCCCCACCTATGGGGTATCAGCGTACTCGGGACAAATTGTACAACACCTTTTGGGGTCCAATTTCTTCTGTTACCCTTAGGAAAATAAAAAATTGGAGGCAAAAAGATTTTTGTGAAAAAATATGATTTTTTATTTTTACAGCTCTACATTATAAACTTCTGTGAAGCACTTGGTGGGTCAAAGTGCTCACTACACATCTAGATAAGTTCCTTAGGGGGTCTACTTTCCATAATGGTGTCACTTGTGGGGGGTTGCAATGTTTAGGCACATCAGGGGCTCTCCAAACGCGACATGGCGTCCCATCTCAATTCCAGTCAATTTTGCATTGAAAAGTCAAACGGCGCTTCTTCCCTTCCGAGCTCTGCCATGCGCCAAAACAGTGGTTTACCCCCACATATCGGGTATCAGCATACTCAGGACAAATTGTACAACAACGTTTGGGGTCCAATTTCTCCTGCTACCCTTGGTAAAATAAAACAAATTGGAGCTGAAGTAAATTTTTTGTGAGAAAAAATTAAATGTTCATTTTTTTTTAAACATTCCAAAAATTCCTGTGAAACACCTGAAGGGTTAATAAACTTCTTGAATGTGGTTTTGAGCACCTTGAGGGGTGCATATTTTAGAATGGTGTCGCACTTGGGTATTTTCTATCATATAGACCCCTCAAAGTGACTTCAATTGTGATGTGGTCCCTAAAAAAAAATGTTGTTGTAAAAGTGAGAAATTGCTGGTCAACTTTTAACCCTTCTAACTCCCTAACAAAAAAAAATTTTGGTTCCAAAATTGTGCTGATGTAAAGTAGACAAGTGGGAAATGTTACTTATTAAGTATTTTGTGTGATATATCTCTATGATATAAGGGCATAAAAATTCAAAGTTGGAAAATTGCAAAATTTTCTAAATTTACGCCAGAATTTCCATTTTTTTCACAAATAAATGCAGGTAATAGCAAAGAAATTTTACCACTATCATGAAGAACAATATGTCATGAGAAAACACTGTCATAATCATCAGGATCCGTTGAAGCATTCCAGAGTTATAACCTCATAAAGGGACAGTGGTCAGAATTGTCAAAATTGGCCCATTCATTAACATGCAACCCACCCTTGGGGGTTAAGGGGTTAAATGCTTTTTTTTACTGTTAATTGCCCCTCTTTCTTCTTTGTTTAGCCACGTTGAGTTTTTCCTATTTCTTGTTCTTTTATACCAACAAGGTATAAACTGCTTAAAGTGCCTATTTGGGATATTCTTAAACATTTCCCATTTATTATCTATATTCTTATTTCAAGAACTTTCAGTTTATCAAGGGCTGTCACTTCTTCCCTTTCTGCTTGGACTATTTTCAATTGGACCTCCATCTCTGCTTCCTGCCTTTTTCCTTGGCCCACCATCTAGTTTCTTTGGGCTTCTATCTAAGCCTCCTCCTTTTTAATTGGGCCTCCATCTTGTTTCTTTTGGTTTCTATCTCAGTCTCCTTCCTTGCAAAGTAACTTCTTACTCTAGCTTCCTCTGCATACACACATATTTCCAGTAACTTGCCAGACAGTGTTCATTCCTGGAGTGAGATGATCTGGAAGATCGAGATGTGATTTTGGTTTATGTTGTGCAATGTGACCTAACCTCTTGTAGGTGTGTGATGCAGAGTTCTGCCTTATCTTGGGCATCTCACACTAATGAGGTATTTTCTTCAAGAATAGTTTCCCTTTCAGCTAGCTCTGCTGGGGCATCTTCCATGTCACGGTTACTAACGAATGTGATATATGTTGCAGACAGTCTCTGGTAGTGATCATAAGCAGCAGATAAATGATTCAATGTGGCGGTTAAAACTGCTGCGTCATTGTTAAAGGAGCTAAGTAATGATCAACTTTGCCCCATAAATGATCTAGGTTATCATGGAACTCATCTCTAGTTGTATCAAAGTTCTCTCGGACATTTTGTGTCGGCTTGGTTACTCGTTTGGGTCATACGTCCTGCTCTGCAATAAGTGTGGACTCTGCTCCTGGAGCATCTGCTGTGTCAGGAACATGATGTGCTTCTTGCAGAGAGGGATCCACGATGCATTTTGTGGACATGCTTTAGCTAAGATGACGGACGGTCTTAGACTTGCTAGCAGACAATGCATATGCACGCAGACACTGTAGACTTAGGTCTCTTGTTACTATTCTGCCACCAATGTACAAGGGTAAGATGTGTCTGAGGGATGTGAACATGAATCTCTGTATAAGCATTAGTAGATAGCGTTACTCACCAACCTGAGCTCCTATTCCTGATGAGATGCATGTGAGTAGTCCGATAGGATGATGCAGTGATGAATTCGACAGGTTTTATTTACAGTATCTTGATAAGATGAGGTAAGATATCAGGGAAGATGAAGGGATGAAGGTGAAGTAGAAGTTAGAACTTCAGAGTAGAGCTGATATTAGAAGCACGAGGTTAGAGGTAATAAAAGAATCCTTGACGAAGGATTTAATATCCGAAACGCGCGTCGGGGTGTGCTATCACGGGACGTGGCAGACCCAGATAATAAGGTAGTAATCGTGTACCTCCCTTTTTCTTGCACCCTGCACTTTATATGGTTGTTTTTTGAGTTATTCCTTCGCACACCAATTGCAGTTTGCACATTGCACTGTTGCACTTCACATTGCCACCTATGTGGATATGTGGTGGCAATATATGCATTGCGGAGTCTAATAACACTTCAGCAAAGGAGGATTTAATTTTCCTCACATGCTTTTTTGCTTTTTTTGCACACTGTTATTTGCGGTTTTGCACATTGCACTATTGCACTTCAAATGAGGTAATCCCCTCATAATTAGTTGTGGAAGTATAGCACTAGTACATATATATATATATATATATATATATATATATATATATATATATATATAACCCTATTTTTGCATGCACATATTGAAATGGGGAAACACTACTCCTATATATATACATATATAAACTGGGTCAGCCGCTACCATCAATTTACTTTTAACTTTATAGATATATATATATTTTTAGTCCTGTTGTGTGCACAATTGTTTTGTATTATCTAGCCAATCATATACAATAAAGGCATTTTTATATCTACTTTCTGTTTGGTGGTTCCTTTGGGTATCCATATATTGGTTGTGTTTTGCTCTTTCCTTGTATAAGTGGTTTCTCACTTTTTTCACAGAGCAGCAATCACTGGAACATAATTCACAGTATACTTCTTTTTTTATTATGGATTTTATTTAGTAAATATTGGTAAAGTGCTTGGTCTATCAGTGTTCCTTTAAATCTGTATAAGCATTAGTAGATAGCGTTACTCGCCAACCTGAGCTCCTATTCCTGATGCGATGCATGTGAGTAGTCCGATAGGATGACGCAGTGATGAATTCAACAGGTTTTATTTACAGTACCTTGATAAGATGAGGTAAGATATCAGGGAAGATGAAGGGATGAAGATGAAGTAGAAGTTAGAACTTCAGAGTAGAGCTGATATTAGAAGCACGAGGTTAGAGGAAATAAAATAATCCTTTCTCCAGTTCTGAAAGATGTGTTGTCCAAGTTGGCCTGACCACAAAAAGTAAGTGAGATAAAGATAGGAGGAGATGCAGAAAGAAAGGTATTATGGGTATCACAGTAATAATACATTACCAACATAGTATAACAACGGCCAGTAGATGGCAGCAAAGTAACAAATACAATAGATGATAGAATTAAACCATGTAACATTATGCAACGTCCTGTAACTGCTGAAAGTCTTTGCAAAAGATTAGCTAACAGTACAACACACCTGTGGTGTAAATATGCTCACTGCACCCCATATAAATTTATTGAGGCGTGCAGTTTGCAATTTGGGCTCACATGTGGGGGATTTTTGATGTACTCGCACCTCAGGGGCTTTACCAATGTGACATGGCACCACTACAAAAAATTTTTCACACGAATATGGCGCTCCTTCCCTTCTAGGCTTTGCACTGTGCCTCAAAAGTAGTTCCTAATTACATGTAGGGTATTGGCACATTCTGGAAAAATTGTGCAACAAAGTGTGCAGTCCATTTTTGTTATCAGCTCTTTAAAAAATTTTGAACTTTGAGCTAAAACAACATTTTAGTTAAAAAAGATTAGTTATTCTTTCTTCACCACCCAATGGTATAAAATTCTATGGCACACCTGTGGTGTCAATATGCTCACTGCACCCCTAGATGAATTCATTGAGGGGTGTGGTTTGTAAAACAGGGTCACTTAGGGGGGGTCTGCTCAAGTACCAATTTGACGTGGCACCCCCAAACCATTCTAGCAAAATCTGAACTCCAATATGTTGCTGTTTCCCTTTCTGAGATTGACACCGTGCCTCAAAAGTAGTTTTTGACCACATATGGGGCATTGTCGAGCTCAGAAGACATTGTACAACAAATTGTACTGTCCATTTTCTAGTATTGCCCTTTTTGAAAATTAAAAACTTGCGGCCAAGACAACATTTTAATGAAAAAAATTGCAATTTTTCATTTTCGCAACCCAAAATTATACAATTCAGTTAATCACTTCCACCCCTAGATGAATTCTTAAAGAGGTGTAGTTCCAGAATGGGTTCACTTGTGGGGGTGTTCTGCTGTTTTGGCATGTCAAGGACTTTTCAATTGTGACTTGACATTCACAATTTATTCCAGCCAAAATTGCACTCCAAAATTCAAGTAGCTGTCATTACCTTCCGAGTCTTTCCTTTTGCCCAAATAGTAGTTTGCGACCATATGTACAGTATGATCATACTCAGGAGAAAATGCACAACAAACTTTGGGGTCCAGTTTATCTAGCTACTCTTGTGAAAATGATATGTGGTAGATTTCTACTGGTTTGGTACCTCTGAGGCTTGACAAATGTGACACGGCATACGCAATCTACTCCAGTCTAAATTGCACTCCAAGATTCAAATATCACTTCTTCCCTTCCAAGTTTTCCCGTGTGCCCAGATAGTTTTCCCTACGTATGGGGCATCATTGTGCTCAGGAAAAATTGAACAACAAATTGTATGGTCTTTTTTTTCCTGTTACCCTTGTTAAAATGAAAAAATTATGGCTAAAGCAACATTTTTGTGGAAAATAACTAATTTTTTATTTTTTGTTTCCACTTTGCTTTAATTTCTGTGATGCATCTAAAGGGGTAACAAACTTCCTAAATCTGATTTTGAATACCGAAGGGTACCATTTTTTTAAATAGGGTCACTTTTGGGTGTTTTTTTAAACAAGGCCAAAATGTCACTTTAAATATAAAGAGGTCGCTAATGAAATAGGTTTTGTAAATTGTGTTGGAAAAATGAAAATTTGCTACTAAACTTTTAGCCATTTTAAATTTCTAACAAAAAAAAAAATGTTTTAAAAATGATGCCCATGTAAAGTAGACACGTGGAAAATGTAATTTATTAATTAGCTTTAGTGGTATGACTTTCTGTTGTATAGGCAGAAAAAGTTCAAAAGTTGCAAATTTTTACAAATTTTCATCAAATTTAAATTTCTTTTATAAATAAACCCAAATCATATGGACTTAAGTTTAGCACTATTGTGAAGTAGAATGTGTTACGGGAAAAAATCTCAGAATCATTGGGATGTGTTGAAGTGTTACAGAGTAATTACATCAAAAAGTGACACTGGGGACTTGTTTTTCCAGGGCCAGGAGAAGCAGCACTTTTGCTGAGCTCCATATAAAACCCATAGATTTAGTGACTTCAGAAGCTCTGGAAGAGGACACTTTTTGGATTATCTCCAGTAATAACCCAGGACCATGTCTAGTCAAGCCCAGAAGAGAAGGAGAAGGATTATGGCATCCAGGATTATTGCCTCTGAAATGGTCAATACAGGGAGGAAGCCGAGAGCCACTGTTCTGACACTGACATCATCTCAGATTCTGGGCAACCCCCCCCCCCCCCCCCCGTTCGGCTTACAGAGCACTTCTTCCTGCAAATGGTATCCTGTCACAGGAGACAGGGTATGAAGACAAAGAAGGAAAAGATCCTATGGGATCCTCACCTACTGTATCCTCAACCATCCCTAGTAGATTGTGAGCCCTCGCGGGCAGGGTCCTCTCTCCTCCTGTTCCAATTGTGACTTGTATTGTCAAGATTATTGTACTTGTTTTTATTATGTACACCCCTCCTCACATGTAAAGCGCCATGGAAAAAATGGCGCTATAATAATAAATAATAATAATAATAATAATAATGGGACCGAACTACTCTCAGACTACGGAGAATTACAGCAAGGCACCAGCTCAGCGATTGAAAGCCGGGAATTCTCTTAATGCTTGCTACAATATAGTGAATGACAAGGAACAAGCAGAAGGGGATCGTGATTCTGCTGTCATACAGGAGAATCAAGATTTAGGGAAATCTGAAAGGAGGTTTTTACATACTAATAAGGTGTATATAATGAGGAATGGATTGAATGTCTTAAACTGTTGTCAGAAGAAGGAAATAGAAGCAGAGGATTCCTTTATACTAGATACTGACAAGGGGAAAGAAGACCATCTCTATTATAACAACAATGCCATTAATGAGTATACACGAAAGGAAAACTATGATTTGATGCAAAAGGCTTGTATATTAAATGACTCTAATGAAAATAATGAAGCATCAATATATTTGTAGTCTCAGAAACTATATATTAATAAGTCTAATTTGATACTTCAAGAAACCAAGGACACAATTTTTATTTGGGACAAGAAGTATTAGCTGCTCTGCTTCCCAAATGCTACACATATAACAAGAAAGAGAAAATAGATGAAAGCAGATAGGACTTAACAATATCAGAGACAATCTAAGAACCAAAACTCAATTAAGAATTTTCCAATACACTGTTGGAGAAGTGTATAAGGGAAAAGGGGTCAGGAGAAACAGACACCTGTCAAATGCCAGATTTTGTAACTTACAACAATTAAAGAGGTATGGTTAATACAGATGAACAGGAGAAAGTGAAGTCTGTTATACATGAATCAAGGGGATCTTCTTTTTCCCAAGATGGCAGCTTGTGCTATACTCAAATGAGCTCAGATGAGTTTATTTCAACGAAAGATGTATGTTTGCAGGATATAGAAAGTGAATGGCTCCCACGTAGTGATTCTGATCTATCAAATTACTCCTCTGATAGCAACAGCTTAAATAAATATGCTTTTGGACAGATATTTAATAAAGAAATAGATTAATCTCCTACTGGAGAGGTCCAAACTTCAAGTAGCAATACAGAGTTGGAATCAAGTGGGTTAGATAGCCCAGAAAGGAGGCCGAATTAGGAATAAATGCCAAAAGCAAAATGGAGCTTGTGATTTAGAAGAACAGGTCCCTTGCACACATACTACAAGATTTGTCTTTCCATACTCACAAAGTTTACGGGAATGTCCACACCATATTTGAAAATATGCACATTTCTGAAACTTCTCCTTCAAAAGAGTTTATATTGAAAGCCTGTAATGCCATACTTTCATCTCTCAACCTCTCTCTAATTACATATGAGGATAAAGATTTGTGAAATCTACCCATAGGTGCCAATAGGGATAAATTCAGAAAATCTCTCTACATAAGTCACAAAAGTCATTTATCATAAACATATTCAAAGATATTAAGCTATCTATACAAAAATTTCTCCACAGAAAACTCAACACCCTAAATCCGGTAAGACCGGAAAATTTGAACTCAAATGACAGATTTATTAAGAATATAGATTTATCTACAGACACTTATTTAAATTCCGCCAAAACATGTGCCCCATTCTTTAAATCTTTGCAAAAAGAGATTTCATCTTTAACCCCTTTACCCCCAAGGGTGGTTTGCACGTTAATGACCGGGCCAATTTTTACAATTCTGACCACTGTCCCTTTATGAGGTTATAACTCTGGAAACTCTGGAACGCTTCAACGGATCTTGGCGATTCTGACAATGTTTTCTCGTGACATATTGTACTTCATGATAGTGGTAACATTTCTACGATATAACTTGCGTTTATTTGTGAAAAAAACGGAAATTTGACGAAAATTTTGAAAATTTTGCAATTTTCCAACTTTGAATTTTTATGCCCTTAAATCACAGAGATATGTCAAACAAAATACTTAATAGGTAACATTACCCACATGTCTACTTTACATCAGCACAATTTAGGAACCAACATTTTTTTTGTTAGGGAGTTATAATGGTTAAAAGTTGACCAGCAATTTCTCATTTTTACAACACCATTTTTTTTTAGGGACCACATCTCATTTGAATTCATTTTGAGGGGTCTATATGATAGAAAATACTCAAGTGTGACACCATTCTAAAATCTGCACCCCTAAAGGTGCTCAAAACCACATTCAAGAAATTTATTAACCCTTCAGGTGTCAGGAATTTTTGGAATGTTTAAATAAAAATTAACATTTAAATCTTTTTTACACAAAATTTATTTCAGCTCCAATTTGTTTTATTTTACCAAGGGTAACAGGAGAAAATGGACCCCAAATGTTGTTGAACAATTTGTGCTGAGTACGCTGATACCCCATATGTGGGGGTAAACCACTGTTTGGGCGTATAGCAGAGCTCGGAAGGGAAGGAGCGCCATTTGACTTTTCAATGCAAAATTGACTGGAATTAAGATGGGACGCCATGTTGCGTTTGGAGAGCCCCTGATGTGCCTAAACATTGAAACCCCCCACAAGTGACACCATTTTGGAAAGTAGACCCCCTTGGGAACTTATCTAGATGTGTGGTGAGCACTTTGACCCACCAAGTGCTTCACAGAAGTTTATAATGCAGAGCCGCAAAAATAAAAAATCATATTTTTTCACAAAAATTATCTTTTGCCCCCAATTTTTTATTTTCCCAAGGGTAAGAGAAGAAATTAAACCACAAAAGTTGTTGTGCAATTTGTCCTGAGTACGCCGATACCCTATATGTGGGGGTAAACGACTGTTTGGGCGCATGGCAGAGCTCGGAAGGGAAGGAGCGCCATTTGACTTTTCAATGCAAAATTGACTGGAATTAAGATGGGACGCCATGTTGCGTTTGGAGAGCCCTTGATGTGCCTAAACATTAAACCCCCCAAGTGACACCATTTTGGAAAGTAGACCTCCTAAGGAACTTATCTAGATGTGTTTTGAGAGCTTTGATCCCCCAAGTGTTTCACTACAGTTTATAACGCAGAGCCGTGAAAATAAAAATTCTTTTTTTTTTCACAAAAATAATTTTTTTAGCCCCCATTTTTGTATTTTCACAAGGGTAACAGGAGAAATTGGACCCCAAAAGTTGTTGTCCAATTTGTCCTGAGTACGCTGATACCTCATATGTGGGGGGGAACCACTGTTTGGGCGCATGGCAGAGCTCGGGAGGGAAGGAGCGCCATTTGGAATGCAGACTTAGATGGATTGGTTTGCAGGCGTCACGTTGCATTTGCAGAGCCCCTGATGTACCCAAACAGTAGAAACCCCCCACAACTGACCCCATATTGGAAACTAGACCTCCCAAGGAACTTATCTAGATGTGTTGTGAGAACTTTGAACCCCCAAGTGTTTCATCACTACAGTTTATAACGCAGAGCCGTGAAAATAAAAAATCTTTTTTTCCCACAAAAATGATTTTTAGCCCCCCAAATTTATATTTTCCCAAGGGTAACAAGAGAACTTGGACCCCAAAAGTTGTTGTACAATTTGTCCCGAGTACGCTGATGCCCCATATGTTGGGGTAAACCCCTGTTTGGGCGCACGGGAAAGCTCGGAAGGGAATGTTTTACTTTTTCAATGCAGAATTGGCTGGAATTGAGATCGGACGCCATGTCGCGTTTGGAGAGCCCCTGATGTGCCTAAACAGTGGAAACTCCCCAATTCTAACTGAAACCCTAATCCAAACACACCCCTAACCCTAATCCCAACGGTAACCCTAACCACACCCCTAACCCTGACACACCCCTAACTCTAATCCCAACCCTAATCCCAACCGTAAATGTAATCCAAACCCTAACTTTAGCCCCAACCCTAACCCTAACTTTAGCCCCAACCCTAACCCTAACTTTAGCTCCAACCCTAGCCCCAATCCTAACCCTAGCCCTAACCCTAGCCCTAACCCTAACCCTAATGGGAAAATGGAAATAAATACATTTTTTTAATTAATTTTATTATTTTTCCCTAACTAAGGGGGTGATGTTGGGGGGTTTGATTTACTTTTATAGCAGCATTTTTTATCGCGGATTTTTATGATTGGCAGCCGTCACACACTAAAAGACGCTTTTTATAACAAAAAAGTTTTTGCATCTCCACATTTTGAGACCTATAATTTTTCCATATTTTGGTCCACAGAGTCATGTGAGGTCTTGTTTTTTGCGGGACGAGTTGACGTTTTTTCATTGGTAACATTTTCGGACACGTGACAGTTTTTGATCGCTTTTTATTCTGATTTTTGTGAGGCAGAATGACAAAAAAACAGCTATTCATGAATTTCTTTTGGGGGAGGCGTTTATACCGTTCCACGTTTGATAAAATTGATAAAGCAGTTTTATTTTTTGGGTCAGTACGATTACAGCGATACCTCATTTATATCATTTTTTTATGCTTCGGCGCTTTTATACGATTAAAAACTATTTTATAGAATAAATAATTATTTTGGCATCGCTTTATTCTGAGGACTATAACTTTTTTATTTTTTCTTTGATGACGCTGTATTGCGGCTCGTTTTTTGCGGGACAAGATGACGTTTCCAGCGGTACCATGTTTATTTATATCCGTCTTTTTGATCGCGTGTTATTCCACTTTTTGTTTGGTGGTATGATAATAAAGCGTTGTTTTTTGCCTCGTTTTTTTTTTTTTTCCTATGGTGTTCACTGAAGGGGTTAACTAGTGATATAGTTTTATAGGTGGGGTCGTTACGGACGCAGCGATACTAAATATGTGCACTTTTATTGTTTTTTTTATTTAAAGAAATGTATTTATGGGAATAATATATATATTTTTTTCTTTATTTAGGAATTTTTATTTATTTACTTTTTTTTACACATGTGGAAATTTTATTTTTTACTTTTTTACTTTGTCCCAGGGGGGACATCACAGATCGCTGATCTGACAGTTTGCACAGCACTCTGTCAGATCACCGATCTGACTTATAGAACTGCAGGCTTACCAAGCACCTGCTCTGAGCAGGCACTTGGTAAGCCACCTCCCTCCCTCCCTGCAGGACCCGGATGCCGCGGCCAACTTGGATCCCGGCACCTGCAGCGAGGAGGGGGTAAGAGACCCTCGCAGCAACGCGATCACATCACGTTGCTTCGGGGGTCTCAGGGAAGCACGCAGGGAGCCCCCTCCCTGCGCGATGCTTCCCTGTACCGCCGGCACACCGCGATCATGTTTGATCGCGGTGTGCCGGGGGCGGTCCGTGACCGCTCCTGGCACATAGTGTCGGATGTCAGCTGCGATAGTCAGCTGACACCCGGCCACGATCGGCCGCGCTTCTCCCCTGAGCACCGCCGATCGCGCTGGACGTACTATCCCGTCGGTGGTCATACGGGCCCACCCCACCTCGACGGGATAGTACGTCCAATGTCAGAAAGGGGTTAAAATCACAAATGACTTATTTTTAAAATATTTCTAAGAATAACCTTAAAATAAAGTGACTGCTGAAAAAGATCATACCACCAAAAAAGGCTACATTTCTCAGATGATATCTCATTTAATTCCGGATCTTCCTAAAGAAAACTCTGTGATTAAAGCTTTCAGAATCCTAAAACCAAATAACCTCCCAACAGGAATCGCAAGAGATGTAATTGTAACTTTTAAATCTACACATTTAAGAAACAACTTACTTGCTTTAAGGAGGAATGCTACGAACTTCCAATTCCATACAAATCTATCATCCTTTTTAAAGATCTATCTAAAAAAAATTCAAGATAGACAATCCTTCTCTTTCACAACCAAGGCCCTTCTTCATGCAGGAAAAAAATACAAATGGTACCAATCCACGTTGTTGCAAGTTCAACTTGGCAACAAATTCCATACTATTGACTCGACAGAGAAAGGTTTGGATCTCCTTCGATAGTTGAGAATTCCAGCAAACAACCATTACTCTCCCTACATAACTTAAAGGGAACCTGTCACCCTCAAAATCGATGAGGAGCTAAGCCCACCAGCATCAGGGGCTTATCTATAGCATTCTGGAATGCTGTAGATAAGCCCCCAATGTATCCTGAAAGATAAGGAAAAGAGGTTAGATTATACTCACCCAGGGGCGGTCCCGCTGCGGTGGGCGTCGCGGTCCGGTCCGGTCCGGGGCCTCCCATCTTCTTACGATGATGTCCTCTTCTTGTCTTCACGCTGCGGGTCTGGCACAGGCTTACTTTGTCTGCCCTGTTGAGAGCAGAGCAAAGTACTGCAGTGCGCAGGTGCCTGGCCTCTCTGACCTTTTTTTGAAGAAAAAGTGACACTGGTCAGAATTGAAAACTTTGACCTGGTCAGGGAAGTGAAAATTGACTTCTGTAGTAACGGTTAACTTCCATTATATTACTTGTAATTAATTGTTGATGTAACTTGTAACTCATTTGTTTTGGGCTTAGTTGACTTTCTTAAAAAATAGTTATGTTTAGAGCCAAATACTAATAACAATAATCTACACCGAGCAGATGCTAAACGTATATCCTGATTTTTACATTAAATATGCTGATTTAATTGAACATTTCTTTTGTTCCAGGTCTCTGCTTCAGTGCGTATATTGTAGAACAAAATAACTGAAGAAAGCAACTGTACCTATCTGCAATGCCCAGTCAATGACACACTTGAGAAGTCCAACACAGCAAGTCTGCCTTGATTATTTTGTCAACTGGCCAAATTTTTTACTTGGTTTGCCGTTTCAAAATAATGGTTCAAAAGGGAAAATAATGTATCGCTATGTTGCACAATATATGTGCCAAGGAAAATGTGTTTTGCCTTAAAATGCATTCAGAGTTTGCCAATAAAATATTCTTGTTGGCAAGATAACTCCTAGAAATTAAACAATACACCTTTTGCTGAAAGCAACACTGGTAAAATAATTTTATTTTTACCAGGATTGGAACTGTCTTTACGCTTTCAGCTAACTGTAGAAAGAATTAAGAAGGAAATAACCAGAACATAATCAAGCTTGAGATTCAACCATGTGTTTTATTATTAGATATTATGTCTAAATAAGAAGAAATATTGAGGTGTACAGTATATAATATAGAAAGCGCTCAACTGCCAATTTTAGTAAGTTACATAACTTTTAAGATCAGATTCATATAATTAGACAGAATACTAAATTCACAAAAGTAAATCTGAAAATTCAATTATAATACTTCAATTATAATTGATAATTATCTGTATAGAACTGACGATGCTGTGTAAACAATGCGTTTCCTGTTGCACATTATTCATAGGGCAGCACAGTGGTGCAGTGGATAGCACAGCAGCCTTGCAGCGTTGGAGTCCTGGCTTCAAGCCCCACTAAGGACAACATCTGCAAAGAGTTTGTATGTTTTGCGTGGGTTTCCTCCCACATTCCAAAGACATACTGATAGGGAATTTAGATTGTGAGCCCCTACGGGGATGATAATGTGTGCAAACTGTAAAGCGCTGCGGAATATGCCAGCGCTATATAAGAAAAATAAAGATTATAAAAAAAAAAAAAAAAAAAAAAAAATGAAGATTATAGAGTCCATTTCCACTGTGTGATGCACAGCATTGAACAACGACCATCTGTCAACATGCCTGCTGGTCGGCAGTAGTTTATAACCTGTTTAGACAGACCAAAACCATATTCGGATACACATAGAATAATAAGTAATAGATTGTTTTGTGAACATAGGTTGCCATTATTCCTGGCAATGTAGTCCTATTTACACAGGAGGATTTGCTGCTGATGATGATCTTTTGTGCAAACCAAGCAATCATTTCACCTGACAAACAAGCGTTTTGCTCATGTATCGAGTGATATGCAGAGAAAGTACAATTATCGAGAATCACTCGATAATTGTGCATTGTAAATGAATTTTTAGCTATCAGCCTCTTTTTAGCAATTTTGGGACTCTAGGTTTAGTGCATATTCATTTACTTGCATCTTAAACACGATTAGCTTATTAGTTAAGTTGCAGGTAAAACGAAAGCATCTAATACAAATTATTGGAAACTGACATAGTATGAAGCAAATATAATCAAAGATGGATTTCCGCCCTTACATTTTCAGTGGTTATCTCATTGTCATCACATACAGGATAAAAATGACAGATAACTCCTCTATATAAGTAACACAGACACCATTTTTTTACATATAGAATAGTCGTATGGCTGTATAGGCTTTTATTCCCCAATAAAAGTGTTACATTTCTTGTAGAAACCATATGCAAATAAGGCTGGAATGTGCTGACCGGTTCCTTTTAACAGTACATAATGGTCGCAAATCACCTTCTCCCCCTTCCTGTGCAATGAATTGTATTAGGATTGCACTTCCTGTTTAGAAAATTTTCCTACCGGAGTTAATTACTATATCCAGATACTAATTGGTTATGGTCCATGTGCCTTTTATACAGCTTATCTCTAATTGTTGCTAACAGCTGCCTTGGCAAGATGGTGGCCAACAATCGTACAGAAATTAAAAAACTCAACAATCGAAAAAGAACAAATTAGGACAATAGAGTTTGGATGGCACACTTTAAAAAAAGCAACTTTGTAAAATATCTTAATAGAGAAATTAGCTTCTTTTCCATCTTGGATTGATATTTCACTCCCATTTCATGTGTACAAAATGTAGTCAGTGAATAGAGATTTTCCTATTTCTGAGATAAGAGATGACTCTAGGTGTTAAAATTTTATAAATATGGAAGTGAGGAAGAGCTGAAGGCCGACACAGACATTCTGTTGAACCGTGAGTGGTTTTCCAGAGATCTTTATGAGCATCAGCTGCCATCTCCTTTTTCAGTAGTGGAAATATCTGTGTTCACTGAAGACACATTGAGAACATTTAGAATGAATGATCAGTCCAGGAAGAGAACACCGCAAATTACTCTTTTAAAATATATTATAAAGCTTCTTATTTTCATATATACTTTTGATTTATGGAAAAAAACACAATGGTTACTGTAAAACTTCTTTTCAACATTACATTTAAAGTAAGGCAAAATCTCTTTAACCTTCTTTTTAATTGGTCATACTGTGGACAATAAAAAAAACTTCTATACTCACCTTCCAAAGCAGCGCTACTCTGTCCCCCGCTGGTCTCAGGGCCTCAAGATCCATGACCTCTGAAGCCAATATACTTCTTCCAGTCAGACAAAATGGAAAGACTGCCGCCTTCTGGATGTTGATGCCCTGAGACTGGCAGGGGACACAGAAGCAATGGCACAGGAGATTTGGGAGGTGAATAGTGGATAGGCCTCTCTCTGGGCCTGTTTGCAGTAATTTTAAAGTGAGGATAACTCCATTAATAATATTCTTGCAGCCTTATTACCATGGAAAGATACAGCCAGTACCAGTACATGACTTAGCAATGTCATCCAATTTTTTAGTGGCATAGTTACCTGTGCTATCTGGCATCATATAGAAAAAAGCAACATAATATTACTTGATTGATATTCCCTAAACTATAGGAGGAAAAGATTACTAAAAAAAATTGCCTACCCCATTGCTGCTGTTGTAATCAAAAAGATATCCGTACACTGGGCGCTAATTATGGCTATAATAATTATACATCAGTGGAACCTGCTGATTTAAGTGGGTGTAGCTCACCATTTATTGTGTATGGAGGCCTTCTGATACTAAGAGAGAGAAGGATTCTGAATGTGTTGGGGTAACATAGTGGTTGGTCGGTATCTAATGTATGGCACAACTCTTCTTAGTCAAGAAATTCGACCTCAGATCTTGAAAACACGAAAAAAACGCTACAGACCAACAAAGCCATCTTATGCTTGTGTTATTCATTGAAAAACCACTCTGTGAATACTATTTGCAACCCATAAATTAAGAGTTTTACATTTACTGATTGTCTTTTTGTGACAAGGCTGCAGTTTGTGATTTCATTTTGTAGTGGCGAAGAAAGTTGTTATAGGACCAAAAATTATTGGCAGTTTCTGGCATGCTTCAAAATTGGATAAGGAAGTGGGCATCATTCTTTTTTAAGTTTGAAGAATTTGTTCTTCATGGTATTTTGTAATAGCCAATGAAGATCAAAATGAATGGATGTCAACTCTTTGTTTACAATTTAAAATTATTTCTTCTGTTAATCTAGCTGTTCTTGGGTTTGTGAAATGTAGTTTCAACATAGAAAGATTATCTACAAGAATATGAACCTTTTTGAAGGTTAACAGTAAAATCTTTTTTTGCAGAAGTACTGGCCATTTGGTAAAACCGTGTCTGTTGAACAAAGATGAATAATGGTCCCATATAGGACACATTCAAAGAGCAGATCTACTGATCAATTCAGATTATATTACTACGATCTCATAATTTTAGTAACATTTTGGGCCCAATAAAATATTGTGCAATCAGTTGTAAATATTCGCTAGATCTTGAATTGTCTTCCTCTTTTTTTTTTAGTTAGAAGATACAATATTAAATAAATTAAACATAGTGAAACTTCTATATCAGATATTTCTGTGCTGGTTTTTCCCTTACAGTCTATTTACATTAGACCTCATTTTTCAGATAACATTGCCTCTGAAATACTACTTTTCAATGCAGTCATGGCTTGTCTTCTCATCTCTTATTGTAAACTATACTTTTTATTTTAAATATGAGACATTAAGCTCAAATGTAAGGCTTCGCCTGTTTTTGTGACTTTTCTTCTGGCTGGCAAAGCAGAATAGGATTGGTGAAATAGTGGTTCTCAACTTCTCATCATGTAGGGTATTACTCTTTCTCACTGCCTCCTTTGTACTGTATGTAGGTTAAGCATGATCTTTAAACATTCCAGCATGCACCCTGTCCCGATTTTGCCTCTTCTACACTGTTGTGGTGCTTTTCCTGGAACGGGGCAGCAGTGCATATGAAAAAACGCAAGTAAAGGACATCTTATGATTTCTCATCTCATACATTTTCAAAATCATTGATGTAATCACTTCCTGGACAAGAAATCTACAAATTTCGTTCTTGAATCTGCACTACTACTGATCGCCATGCAAGCCTTGTGTGGATGCGCTCATTGTAGACATGTACATAACATTCCAATTCCTGCAATTTGAAACTGTAGGACCCCTTTAAAGAAATCCACAGAGAAGTGCATATGTCTAATGTATGTATCAGTCTCCTGAATTATCCCAGTATTATAAAACACACATACGTATATGATTTATGTGATATATTTGTACATGTTGCCCATATTTTCGAAGGAAAATGAAGTATCTCATGTCATAAGATATGACTTGCTGACTCCTAGTTTGTTCTTTATTATTAAAGTTTTTTTTATTAAATGATAAGGGAATATATCCACACTTAATTATTTTATAAGTTAAAATTGTACAGATGTAGTAGTGCTTAGTTTGTCAATCAGCAAACCATCATGATATAATATGAGGTTTATGATAGGGCTTCAGGAAAACCTGTGGAGTGTTCTTAAGTCAGTGAGTTTTAAAGAAGTACTCATGTTAATTATTTTATTCCCTAAGCCTGTGTAAATGTTAGTGGAGGGCTAGTGTGTTACTGTACTCACCGATTGCTATATTCTCCAGTGTCCAGCACCTCTCCAGTCCTCTTCTCAGTCACGTGATGTCTCTCCAGCTCACTCTATGCCTGAGTTGGAAGTCTCTTTAAGGTTCACACGTTCAGTATTTGGTCAGTATTTTACATCAGTATTTGCAAGCGAACATCAGGAGTGAAACAATCTTGAGGAAAAGTATAATAAAAACACGTCACCACTTCTGTATGTATCACCCACTCCTGGTTTTAGCTTTGACATACCGATGTAAAATACTGACCAAATGCTGAACGTGTGAATGTGGCCTTACAATGTAAGTCTATGGCGCCTCGTTCTGATGCTCCATAGACTTGCATTGTAAAAGTCACCTCCGTATCACACAGATCACAGTGTGAACCAGAGAGTCTAAATCGCTGTCACTTGACTGAGAAGAAGACTGGAGAGGCGCTGGGTATTGGAGAAGACAGAAATCTGTATGTATACTATCACACTGATACTACACTACACTATCATTTGCACAGGTTTAAAGGGAACCTGTCACCCCCCCCCGGCGTTTGTAACTAAAAGAGCCACCTTGTGCTGCACTAATGCTGCATTCTGACAAGGTGGCTCTTTTAGTTCGGGTCCCTGGAACAGCTGCAATAATCGCTTTTGAAATTTGTCCCTCATACCTGTAAAATCATCCCAGGGCAGGTCTTTTCCCCCAGACAGAAATGCCTCCCAGCCGTCAATCATGGCCTCTGCGCGCAAGATGCCACCTCCTCTTCCTTCAGTAGCGTCCCCAGCGCCTGCGCTGTTATTTTTTTTTTTCGGGCATGCGCAGTTGCGCTGCCCTTCGAACTTACAGCGCAGGTGCCGGAGACACTACTGAAGGAAGAGGAGGCGGCGCCCGGCGCGCAGAGGCCATGAGTGACGGATGTGAGGAGTCTGGATTAGGGGAAAGACATGCCCCGGACGATTTCACAGGTATGAGGGACAAATTTCAAAAGCGATTATTGCAGCAGTGCCAGGGACCCAAACTAGAAGAGCCACCTTGTCAGAATGCAGCATTAGTGCTGCACAAGGTGGCTCTTTTAGTTACAAACCCCTGGGGGGTGACAGGTTCCCTTTAAGGAATAAAAAAGTAACAAGAGTGCTTCTTTACAGGCATGTGACAGTTTAGTGATGAATTTAGCAATGCCGTATCTGAGTAATAAGTATTGGGTATTACTTACAACTGTATGTTGATGACTATGTAATAGTCTGTGGTTTTAGAATGCAGGAAGACAATGGTATTAGCTATACTATCAATATGATGCACAGTCTATATTATAAGTGCACAGTAGCTGGTTATTGATATGTGCTCCTCAGAGGGTTTTCATATACTGTAGATCAGGCTGCCTTCTCAGATATTCTGAGCCATTTGGAAGAACGTGCACTAGAATTTATCACCGCTGTAGTGAGGTGTTGAAGTAGTTTTTTTTTCCCTTTGTATATTTGAAATTTTTAATTCTGAACTGACAGCAACAAATTGCCTGCAGCACAATGCAGAGAGGACATAGAGATGAGGCTAGGCAAATTTTTTATGACATATTACCCAGGACCAGAATTTTCTATTAGAAAAAAAATTGCTCACAGCATTTAAAGAAGCAAGCACTTCCATTAAAATGTGTATGGGCTTCATAATGGGCCTTCAGTGCCTTATGCATGGAGCCTGTGGTGTCTCTCCAACCATCTATGGCCTCTGTAAGCATTGTCGTACTGTTTTCTTCCCGAGAAGCAATGCTTTTAATAGAGAAAATCTCTATATTATCCAATGAAACAGTGCATCATTTATTTTCTGTTATATCATTTCAGAACACCACCACCCCCAAAAAGAAAACCCTTCCAGATGTAATGTGACACATAGAAAGGCACAATACACCTCCATAGAAATGTATAGGTGCTGTATGCATACATACACATGCTTATATGATCTGTTCAATGCCTTAATAGATGTAGTTCGTCGTCCCTACTTGTTTTTCTAGATTGTTGTGTTGGATAACTCTAACAGATGCAATTCATCAGTCATAGGCTCTTATGTTTAAAAAAATATACATGTTAAAAGAGATTTTTTATTAGATGGGGTGAGATTGTATTGAATTGGTATTATAACAAATTGTATAACTTAAAGAATACGTATACTATAATTTTTTTCATTGTTGTGCTCAGCATGGAAAGCTATGAAATTTTGTAATTCACTTTACTAGACGGTTTGGCTTCTTTCTAGTTGAAAAATATGATCAAAGACGCCTTCAAACACGTAGCTTTCTCCAGGCTTTTCTTATTGATGTGCAACATATGGACTCCCTGTCTATGTGATTGGAGTACGGATACATATTCTATCTGAGGAGGGGTTTAGCACCTGAAGAGCATTCTTGCTCCTGAGGGAGGTAATGCTCTGTTGTGTAGTCTTCACTGAGCGCTATGCCTCCTGCACTTTGTACCATGCACTATTAGTGAAAGATGCCGACACAGCAGCGAGAGAGGAGCACTGGATAAACAAAGATGTGCTCCTCTCATGCTGTTGTTCCAGTGAAATCATTTTTATGAACATAAAAGAAACCAAATAGCCTAATGTAGTGAATTACAAAGTTTCATAAATTTTCATGCTGTACTTAGTAATGAAAAAAAGAGCATCCAGTTACTCTTTAACGTAATTAAAGAAAAGTTTAGGGTAGAGACATACTTGTGTGCATAAACCCTTAGCCGCATCCTTAGTCTTCTCTTCAGCACAGTTATACATATTTTCTGCTTGGTGTTTTTCATACCTGATTGAAAACATTTACCAAACAAAATGCCGCAAAGGATTTCCATGTTAATGGCATGCCTTATCAAGTAATGCCTGGCAGGTTAAGGCACTGGAGAGCAGGGTCTGTGTTAATAGGAGATTAATAGTGCCAGCTGATGGCTGGAGCTGCCAGAAGGCACTGTAATGTCCTCTATTTCTACACTAGACAATTTCTCATGCAAGGTCTTGATCCAACAAATTAAAAGTGGTTGACAACTGGAAAAATAACAAATTAATTACATTATATTAGTTTCAAAATGCATTTGTCTATGCTGCTCCACAATAAGGGTAGTCCAAAGCACCAACTACAATGTGCCACTTAAAAAAACTATTTGCAAAGTAGACTTTTCAAGAAGTGCTCCTGACCTGAAGATGTGTTCATGCAGTCTGTTTTTGTAACTGTCCTTGTGCTAATATAGACTGTATGTTGCACTAGGAGTTGGTTAACAGTATTTGCTGTTGTTAGCTGTATTAATACATTGACCAAGAAGTTTATATTTAAATGCATTAAATTAAAATTATAACTTAAATGTTAATATGACTTATTTTTGTTAAACTAAGATACTAGAAATTGAGATCTGAAAATGTCTATAAACATATATTATATATATTTTTATGCAATTGTTTCGTAAAATTATTTTTAGATCTAATACCTGTACTGGAAAAGTTGTAAACTGGAGCAAGAATGTATGAGCCAAATATAGGAAATTAATGTTGTCTTCTGAATTGTGCCACTAATAAAGAAATCGGAAATCAAACTGTGGTTTAGATTTTTCTGTCACAAGCTATAATATAATTCTATACATTATTAGAATAAATACTGTTATAGTTATAGAGTAAAATGCAGCATGGTGGAAGGACAGCTGCCAAGTATTAAAAAGTTGTATACGGTATAACCTTTGATAAGTAATGCAGGTATATTGCACACATATCAAGCATGGGTGACTGTCAAGTTGCATTTTAGATTAACGTGAGCAATGTTATTGTTAAACAAACCATATAGAAAATGCACACAAGATTTAAATCTTATATTTGACTTACAAATAACAATATATTTTGGGGCTTGATGTTCAATATGCGGGTATTTCACAAATGACTTTTTTACAAAGATTGACAATATTATCTGGATCTTTATTAATGGTTAAAACAGTAAAATGATTTAACAAGGGTTAGGCTATGTGCACACTTTGCGGGGTCCTCTGCGGGTTCTCCCGCAGCGGATTTGATAAATCTGCAGGGCAAAACCGCTGCGGTTATCCCTGCAGATTTATCGCGGTTTGTTTTGCAGTTTCCGCTGCGGGTTTACTCCTACTATTGATGCTGCATATGCAGCAATATGCAGCATCAATAGTAATGTTAAAAATAATTTAAAAAAATGGTTTATACTCACCCTCTGACGTCCCGATCTCCTCGGTGCTGCACGCGGCGGTCTGGTTCCAAAGATGCTGTGCGAGAAGGACCTTCGTGACGTCACGGTCATGTGACCGCGACGTCACGGTCATGTGACCGCGACGTCACGGTCATGTGACCGCGACGTCACGGTCATGTGACCGCGACGTCACCGCAGGTCCTGCTCGCACAGCAGCCCTGAGGCCGGACGGCCGCGTGCAGCGCTGAGAGGTGAGTATATCATTATTTTTTTATTTTATTTCTTTTTTTTACACAAATATGGTTCCCAGGGCCTGGAGGAGAGTCTCCTCTCCTCCACCCCGGGTACCATCTGCACATTATGCGCTTACTTCCCGCATCGTGGGCACAGCCCCATGCGGGAAGGTAGCGGATCAATGCATTCCTATGTGTGCAGAATCGCAGCGATTCTGCACAAAGAAGTGACATGCTGTGGAATGTAAACCGCTGCGTTTCTGCACGGTTTTTCCCGCAGCATGTGCACAGCGGATTGCGGTTTCCATAGGGTTTACATGTAAATGTAAACGCTATGGAAACTGCTGCGGACCCGCAGCTGCAGAAACGCTGCGGATCCGCGGTAAAACCCGCAAAGTGTGAACATGGCCTTAGCGTATTTACCCATATTTTAGGAACAAAGGTATAACTCCCAGCACCATCAGGCACATTGCAGCTTTGCTTCTGTAAATGCAGCTGACTCACTGCATGTCACTCTAGATTTAAATGTGCAAAACTCAATATTCATATGTACATTCTAACATGTTTCTGTGTTCATGGTAACCCTATGTTGACCTTAGGACCACTTCAACACCTTGTACTATTTGAAGGTGCTGCTATAAAATATTAACATAATGGGGGAAATTCATCAATCTATAAACAGAATTCTTTTGAAATGTGCACCAAAAAACATCTTCTAACATCTGTATTTTAGATAATTTTTCCAACTTGTCCAATTATGAGGTGTGAGTTGCCTGAAAAGGGCATGATGTATCATGCAGCACAGTGTTCTAAAAATGCACCCAAATTGTGTTCCATTTTTCTGAGAAAATGTAGGCCAACTAATAGGTAACGGAAACTTAGATTAGGCAGTTTTAAAATTAGACAGATTTATCAAGCCACATAAACATCTATGATAAATTTGGCACATTTAATGGCTTAACCCCTTAATGACCGCCGATACATCTTTTAACTGACCTGAGCTATAAAAGAATAGCCTCCCCCATACAGGTAACAATCCAGTAGCTGTTGGCCGTACACAATAGCTGACAACTTGCTGCATCAGCCATGATCAGTGTTTGTACCGTCCAAATCTGTTTAACCCCTTAGATGCTGCTGTCAATAGTGACTACATCATTATAAATGATTAACAGAGTGTGGGGGCGTCCTATTTATCCTAATTGGTGCCCTCAGATCATGACTGTGTGGTCCTGATGTTTGCCATGGCAATTCACGACCAAATAGCGGCCTTAGAGTCTGACAGCTCTAGTAATCTGCTCAGAAGTTAGAGGCATTTAGGTGGTAAAATTACACATTTTCATTTCTGTCATGCCACTTTGCATTAATTCCTAAAAAGCACCTGAAGGGTTAATAAACTACCTGACTGCAGTTTTCAATATGTCAGGAGGTGCTGTTTTTAAAATGTTATAACTTTTGGGGGTTTCCCAATATATGGGACCCCTAAAGGCACTTCAAACACGGATAGGTCCCTAAAAAAATTAATTTTGTAAATTTCTTTGAAAACATGAAAAATTACTGCTACATTTTTAAACCTCCTAAAATGCTAACAAAATAAAAGAACATTTTATAAATGATGCTGATGTAAAGCAGACATGTGTGAAATGTTATTTATTAATGTTTTGCTCTGGTTTGACTATCTGGATTAAAGGGATAATCATTCAAAGTTTGAAAACTGATAATTTTTAAACATTTTTCTAAAATTTCTGATATTTTTTAAAAATAAACAAAAAACATATTGACCTAAATTTACTATTATCATAAAGTATAATGTTTCACGAAAAAACTTTCTCCAAATCACTGGGTTATGTTGAAGCGTTCCAGAGTTATTACCACATAAAGTAACACTGGTCAAATTTTAAAAATTTGGCTCCGTCACTAAGGGGTTAAGCTAGATAGTAGAGATGATTTCATTTTTTGGAAACTCAATGTCACCAGTAGAGCTGAGTGAACCTTTTCTCTTTGAATTCAATAGGAGGCAAAACCAAACGCATAGACAACACCTTCAGGGAGAGCAAAAATCTGCACAAAAAGTTCAAATTAGGGGTATACACCCGGAAAAGTGTCATCAATTGACCCACAGTACAAATTTGATAATGGCACAGAAGCAGTCAGCCATTTGAATTTAAGATTCAATTAAGACAAGGTGGGTGAAGGATCCGGTGTAAGCTTGCTGTGCTGGGAGCCTTGATAACCTCATGCAACAGCTTAAATGTGATTTTTCATCAGCCACACTCAGGTGGCACAAATATCAACTTGGTATACCACAAATGTAATAAAAATTTAAGGATATTAACACAGGAAGTTGACTGAAAGTAATTGCAGGCCTGCCACTCTGGGAGCCCTACTGCTACAGGCAACGCACATGATGGAGACTCAACTTGGAGTGCAAACATTTCCCAAAATTATTGACACACAGCACTAAAATGTCATAAATTTTCCAGAGTAGAAATATTATAATTACACAGTTTTTTTAAAAAACTTCATTTACTGTACAGTCTACACGACTCCCTTTCTTATGGCGTCATTTATCTATAAAGGATATAAATAATACATTCAAGTACAATAATCTTAAACAATATAAGTCAATGACTGCTACTGGAGGAGAGAGGACCCTGCCCATGAGGGCTCACAGATACAATAGGTGAGAGTAAAGCTGCTTGTGCAGTGGTATGGTGGAGCAATGGTTGGCTCAGGTAGTAGGCTTGTCTGAAGATGTATTTCTTCAGGTTCCTTTTGAAGGTTCAAATGGTAGGCGAGAGTATAATATGTTGGGGTACACAGTTCCAGCATAGAGAGGATCTATGGGAGAAATCTAATATGTGATTGTCGGAAGAGGAGATAAAAGGGGAGTAGAGAAGGAGATCTTGTGACGATCATAGGTTGTGTGCACGTAAGTACCAGAAGACTAGGTCACAGATATATGGAGGAGACAGGTTCTGGATCACTTTGTATGCCAAAGTTAGGATTTTGAGCAAAAGTCTCTGCAATGGGGAGCCAGTGAAGGGATTGAAAAAAGGGAGAATCCGGGAAATAAAGGGGTGACAGATGGATTAGTCAGGCAGCAGAGTTTAGGATAGATTGGATTGGTGCAATTGTTAGGACTGGGAAACACGCCAAATAATAATTAGAGATGATATAAGGTGTGTTCGCAGTCTGGGGTCCACCGTGCAGCTAAGACACCTGCTGCTTGGTAATGACGGACTATATGGCGGCATAATGTGAGTACACACACGGGTTAGCTACACCCAGTATGAAGAAAGCGCGCCCTGTTGCGTCACAGGGCCACGATACCGCACAGAGGGCAAGCAAGGTGACACAGAACTCTGCCCCAAGACTCAGGGTAAGAGTCCCTCTACATCTCTTGCACTCGACACCGCTACTGCGGTGCCAGGGAAACAAAGTAAATATTTACTGCACAGGAGTGCATGCTGCGCCGATCTGGCGAACGCCACTAACCACCCTAACTAGGGCCAGGAAAGCACACTATCTGCGCACGGCGCCCCTTTGGTGGTCGCTGCTAACTGGATTCAGCAACTTGTGCAATTGTGCGGGATAGCACTGTTGAGTGCTAGGTAGCTCTACCATTCGCAAGCAGGCAACAACACTAGGGATGGGAATGATTCGGAGCTTTCATCCATCGACAGGCATTCATCCACACACAAGTTAATAAGTTTACACTAGCGCATGGCCGAGCGGCCCTGCGAACCTTTTATAGCAGTAGCGCTTAAGGACCTTCCTGATGGTCGAATAGGAGCCGCAACAGGACTTGAGCATGTGACCCCCGACCTCCAATGGGAGGTTGTCCCATGGGCATGCTCATTGTGGGAAAAGCAGGACTTAGGCCCTGAAACACCTGCTCGCTGCTGAACAGTGCTGGCTACAAAGGCAGAGCCTGGAAAGGTAGCAGTACCCAAGCGCACAGTATCAGTTTGAGCCAGACGCTGGGATCGACGTCTCTGCTGAGCAAGTTCCACTGTGGCTGGAGGAGAATGGGAGACTGCAGTGGACATGGTTTGAGATTCCCTCTGTGCAGCGGCAGGAGCTCGACACCTAACAGCAATAGTGTTAAAAGGAAGGCCACAGAGCAGGAGTCGAGGCGGGAGATAATGAGGGCATGCACTAGTGTTTTTGCAGAGTCATGGTTGAGGAATCTGGATTCAGGAGATATTTTTGAGTTGTAGTCTGTAGGAAGGGGAAAGGGCTTGGATCTCAGATTTGAAGTAAAGATCAGAGTCAAACCATTAAATTTGATGGATAGGTCAGTTGGGGTTGAAGAAATGGTGGAAAGAGGATGAATTCGGTTTTATCCATGTCAAGTTTTAAAAATCTAGCAGAGAACAAAGATGAAATAGACTACTGACATTGTGGGATTCTGGTTAGTAAGGAGGTGATATCCGATCAGATCTGTGTGTCATCACCATAGAGGTGATACTGAAAGCTGTGAGTCATGAGCTGTACCATGCCAAACATGTAGATGGAGTAGAGCAGGGGTTCTAAAACTGAACCTTTGGGGATAATGACAGATAGGGGCAAGATGTGGAGGTAGTGTGTGAGTGGGAGACTCTGAATGTCTTCTCTGTTAGGTATGAGGAGATCCAAGATAGGGACAAGTCTGTGATGCGAAGAGATGAGAGAGTCTGTAGTAAGAGGGAATAGTCCACTGTGTCGAATGCAGATGACAGGTCCAGGAGGAGGAGCCAAAGTAGTGTCGCTTGGATTTGGCAGTTAGTTCGTTGTTGTTGACTTTAGTCAGGGCAGTTTCAGTGAAATGGTGCGGTCAGAAGCCAGATTGTAAGCAGTGAAAGCGGGAGCAGGAGAAGAGGTTTGAGGACAGTTCAAAATGGACGTGTTCCACTTTTTTGAGGCTTGGGGAGAAGTGATATTGGGCCATAGCTATACACCAAGGATGGGTCAAAGGAGGACTTTTTGAGGATGAGTGTGATCAAGGAATGTTTGAAGCATGGGGGAAGAAAACAATTGTTAGTTGCATGTTGAAGTGGTTGGTTAGTTTCAGGATGAAGACTGTTACAAGGTTTGGAATGAGGTGGGATGAGATGGAGTCATGTTCACAGGTAGTGAGACGTGATTTAGAGAGTAATGAGGAAAGTTGATCTTCTGTGATGGTGGAGAAGTTTATTTTGGAGGAGTAGAGTTGAGTAGTTATGAAGAGGGGCTGTGGGGACTTTAGGCATAATCTTTGACTTATGTTGTCAATCTTCTGCTGAGTTCCTTTCCGACATCGGGCATAATAATATGCTGATGTCAGACACCCTCCCTTTGCTGTGGGCTTTGGCGGTGGTCGGCGCTCATAGCAAGTCAGCAATTCTGCTACATACAGGAGATCTGATCATCGTTTGTATGTAGCAGAGGCGATCGGGTTATGGCAGCTTCTAGTCTCCCATGGAGACTACTGAAGCATGCCAAAAGTAAAAAAAAAACGTTTTTAAAAATATTGAAAAATTAAAAAAATAAAAGTTCAAATCACCCCTATTTTGCCCCATTCAAAATAAAACTATAAAAAAAATCAAACATACACATATTTGGTATTGCTGTGTTCAGATTCGTCCGCTCTATCAATATTAAAAATAATTAACCCGATCTCTAAACGATGTTACGAAAAAAAATAAAAACGCCAGAATTACGTTTTTTTTGGTCACTGCAACATTGCATTAAAATGCAATAAGGGTATGTGCACATGATGCGGAAAACGCTGAGGATCCGCAGCGTTTCCGCAGCTGCGGGTCCGCATCAGTTTCCCATGAGTTTACATTACAATGAAAACCTATGGGAAACAAAAAACGCTGTGCACATGCTGCGGAAAAAAAACGAGCGGAAACGCAGCGGTTTACATTCCGCAGCATGTCACTTTCTGCGGATTCCGCAGCGGTTTTACAGCTGCTCCTATAGAAAACCGCAGTTGTAAAACCGCAGTGAAATCCGCAGAAAAACCACGGTAAATCCGAGATAAATCTGCAGCAAAAAAGGCAGCGTTTTTGCCATGCAGATTTATCAAATCCGCTGCAGAAAAATCCGCAGTGGACCATTATACGTGTGCACATAGCCTAACGGGCGATCAAAAGATCGTATCTGCACCAAAGTGGTATCTTTGAAAACATCAGCTCGGCACACAAAAAATAATCCCTCACCCAACCCGAGATCACGAAAAATGGAAACGCTATCGTTAAATGGCGCAATTTTTTTTTTTTTTAACAAAGCTTGGAATTTTTTTCACCGCTTAGATAAAAAAGAACCTAGACATGTTTGGTCTCTATGAACTCGGAATGACCTGGAAAATCATAATGGCAGGTCAGTTTTAGCATTTAATGAACATAGTAAAAAAGCAAAACAAAAAACAATTGTGGAATTGCAATTTTTTGCAATTTTACAGCACTTGGATATTGTTCCCATTTTCCAGTACACAATATGTTAAAACCAATGGTGTCGTTCAAAAGTACAACTTATCCCACACAAAAATCAAGCCCTCATATAGCCATTTTGACTGAAAAATCAAAAAGTTATGGTTCTGGGAAGAAGGGGAGCTAAAAATGAAACGCAAAAAGGAAAATACCTCTGGTCATGAAAGGGTTAAAGAATGAGGCAAAGTCATCAGCAGAGATGAGTGGAAAGGGAGGTAGAGCTGGTGGATGAGGAGAGAATTGAAAGTACTGAATAGCTATTTAGTGTTTTGAGAAAGGGATGATATGAGAGATGAGAAGTATGTTTGTTTTGCTGCAGTTGAGTAATTGAACAGCATTTTGACAACTTCTGTCACTGGACAGGCTTCTCGATTCCCTTTCCTTGGCAGCCATACAGGGGAATGCCTTGTAGATGAGGGCCAGAATGTGCCCTAGTGGATGGCAAGCGCTGCACAAAATGACCTCTCCTTCTCTTCCTCCTTAACATCACACAGAGTACAGTCCTCATAAGTGGCACCCCAATTACCCTTGTTTCTCTCAGTGTCACAACTCTTCAACCGCCCAACATCACTGTGTGATGATTCTTCAGAGCTGTTTGCACATTCTATTCCTTGGCAATCAGATGTCTGATCCAAAGATTCACAGACTCAAGAGGAGGAAAGCATCTGCAGAGATGGGCAAAATATTTTGCAGTTGGATCCGGGGCTGGACGCAGTAGAGTCTGAGAAGAATCCATACCTTGGTCACCAGACATTACCCCCGGGGTGGAGGTGAGACTCAGATACCTGAGGCATATGCGAATTGTACTGTACTGTCAGGGCAGGAAGAGGAGGAAGGGGAATCTCCGGGCGAGGAATGGGAGAAGAGAGAGGATGATGATTAAGTTGTAGATCCCACTTGTTGTGAACCCAGAGGCACGCAGCTGAATAGCTCATCAGAGGAGGTGGAGGAGAAAGATGAGTAGGTTACATTGCGGCTTCTCACACCAGAGAGTGAGTGATGCAACCACAACAATCACTGCATTATAAGTCACAACTCTGGCTGTGGCAAGCAGCAGTCGTGGGTCTTAAGTTCGCAGGATCAGGAAGCGTTGGCTAGCCTGGCCCTTTTTTGAGGCCACAAGGATGACCCAACTCATGTTATCTGCTAACTTTGTAAAAAACTAATGAGTAGAGGCAAAAAATCCAATAATGTGCCTATTACATGCATGAACCTGAACATGCACAATGAACATCCGTTAGTCTGGGAATCTCACTGCCCTAAAATGTGGTCTAAAGGGCCTCACCAACCACCAGCTGCCCCATTAACCACATCTGCTGCTTCTTTCTCCTCTGTCAACATGGCAAGTGTTTTCGAACAGTTCTCTGTCCGGAGAACCTTCAGTTGTTTACAGTCATGGTCAGTGAGAGCCCATCAGCTGTTACAGAAGTGGACATACCTGCTGATTTTGACCGGCCTCAGACACCGAGCACATCACATCTTTTTCAATCCACCATAACTTCCCCTTCTGCACCTCATTCACAGTCCAGCAGTTTGCCGTGTTCATCCTACTACACCCTCTGTCAGCCCAGCAGCCAGCCCTCGTTTGTGTAGTTGTGGTCATGTAAAAGATTGTTTCCTCCTACACATGGCAAAGCTAAAAGCTTTAATTTCACCATCTTCAATCTACTAATAATAATAATAATTTTTATTTATATAGTGCAAATATATTCTGCAGAGCTTTACAAGTCAGCAGTTCATATAAAACAGTCATAAGTTACAAAGTAAACAATAATCCAATAATTAAAGGAAAAATTATAATGACTTTGCTCATAAGATCTTACTGTAGCATCTGTGTGTGAGACTTGTGGAACTCCTAGGGTGAACCCGCAGGACCACGACAATGAACCTCCCAAGGGTGAGCTGAACTAATGGGCCACCCCCAATACAGGGAGCTTCAGGGGCAGGCCCAAAGGAGACTATTGCCGTGGAAGCTGATACCCGGGGACAGGAGATAGGAAACACAAGCAAGGACGGACTAGGAACAGATGGCCGAGACTGGGAACCATAGGGAAGGCTACCGAAAATCAGAAAGAGAATGATGGAAATGAACACTCTGGAGGGACTGGAGACACGGAGATGAAAAGGAGTAGACAGGGATGGACGAAACTAGGAAAGGAGATGAAGAGAACACAGGGAAGGAAGACGCAAGATACAGGGTAGCGCACGAGGCAATGGAGGCAGGAGCGTAAACAAGAGAGCGCAGGAAGCGTGGGGCCTGGATCAAACGTGAAGCACAATTGACAGTCAGGCATGGAGCAGAGGGAGAGGCTTCCTGAAATAGGATGTGTGCAGCAGGACTTCGGAGTCAGGATCCTCCAGAATCATAGAGTGGAGGAATGGAGCAATCGCAGGCCAGACCGAGGAGGTGCGCATGTGCTGCTGAAACTGGAGTGCGAGATGTGCATGCGCACCCGATGAGACTCAGGGACCGACAGTGAAACAGGAATAGAGGATGTCGGGTGACGCGCGCACACTTCAGGAGCGCGCCGAGACAGGTAAGTATACCGGGAATCAGGGAGAGCAGTGGCAGGCACGTCGGCAGGAAGAGGCGATGTGACAGTACCCCCCTCCTTATGCCCCCTCTTCCTAAGACTACCAAGAAACCTAGCCAAAATCTGAGGGGCGTGTATATTTTCACGGGGCTCCCAAGACCAAAGCCTTTCCAATCAACCAAAAAGAAGGTTTTACCTTTAGACCTCTTAACAGCAAGAATGTCGTTAACTTCAAAAACATCCTGTGCAGAAACAGGCTGAGGAGAGTGACCAGTGGAAGCGTGGATTGATTGAGTACGACAGGCTTCAAAAGAGAAACGTGGAAAGAATTGGGAATGCGAAGCGAGGCAGGTAACTTAATTTGTAGGCAACATCGTTGATACGGGCTAAGACCTCAAATGGACCGATGTACCGTGGACCCAGTTTATATGAGGGAATCTTAAGACGGATGAATCTGGAAGATAACCACACCTTATCTCCAGGCTGGTAAGACGGAGGATCCAGGCGCCTCTTATCAGTATGTCTTTTAATCCTGTCTCGCGCCTGTTCTAGTGCGATCTTGGTCTCCTGCCAGACCCTGGAGAATTCCTTGGACAGATGATCGGCCGCTGGCACACCTGAGACAGGGAGTACTGGCAGAGGGACACCCGTATACTGTCCGTAAACGATAAAGAAGGGCAACTTGGAAGAGGATTCACTGGTATGATTGTTGTATGTGAACTCGGCCCACGGGAGCAAGCTGGACCAATCATTCAGGTGAACATTGGAAAAATGATGAAGATAAGTCACCAGGATCTGATTCGTCCGTTCCGCCTGACCATTAGTTTGAGGATGGTAGGCAGAGGAGAAGTCTAGTGTTACATCCATCAGCTTGCATAGGGCTCGCCAGAAGCGTGAGGTGAACTGGACCCCTCTGTCAGAGACTATATGTTGAGGAAAGCCATGAATCCGAAAACCATGGGTGATGAAGACTCTTGCCAATTCAGGAGCAGCAGGTAATCCAGGCAGAGAGATGAAATGAGCCATCTTGGAAAATCGATCCACAACTACAAAGATAACTGTATGACCAGAAGACCGAGGCAGATCAGTAATGAAATCCATTGCTATGTGTTGCCAAGGAGCTGAAGGAACCGGAAGCGGGTGCAGAAGACCAGAGGGTAGGTGCCTAGGAACCTTGTTTTTGGCACAAGAGGGACAGGAGGTGACAAAACTTCGGATGTCTTGAAGAAGAGATGGCCACCAGTAATAGCGCGATACGAGAGTACAATTTTTCTTGAATCTGACATGACCTGCCTGCTTGGAGGCATGACCCCAATGCAAAACTTGCCTCCTCTTGCTTTCTTGAACAAAAGTCTTACCCGGAGGCAAGGAAGACAAGCTAACAGGAGCTACCAAAATTATTTTGCTGGGATCTACGATGTGCAAAGGTTCCTCCTCAACATCGGCTGTTAGAAAAGACCTGGATAAGGCGTCTGCTTTGAAGTTCTTATTCCTGATGTAACAACCCTGCCCTGGCATCACTGCATGGCTTCCTATCCCCCACCTGCATTACACTCAAACTCACTTCTCTGGGCCTTGTTGTGACTTCTCTCTGCTGCCAGCTCCATGCTGTGTGCCTCATGTCTGCTGCTTGCTCTGTGAATGCTCTGTCTGTGTGCATAGAGGGCAGCGCCGGCAACTCCTGTGTCTTATTGAGACTGTGTGCACCTTCCCAAGGTGTCCCCGGCCAATTGCCATGAGGCTTCCTGTATTTAAGAGATCCCCACCCATTGGTGGGGGCCTGTGCAACTTACTCCCTCAGTCAGTTCTTAGCTGCTGAGGTGCCAGGTCTTGTCTCTGTTACTCTTGTGTCTGCCACCCAGGGGGTGTTGAACCCTGGTCTTTGTCCTGTGCAGCCACCCAGTGGGGCTTAATACCCTGGCCTATGTCCGCCACCCACAGGGGCGTTGTACCCTGGCTTGTGTCTATGTCTCTGTGCCTTGTCCTGTTCCTGACGTTCTCTTAGCCTAGTCCTGTTCCTGTGTCCGTTTATATCCCTGCCTTGGTTTTCTTTCCCTGCTGTGGGTACTCTGTGTCTTGCTTTGCTCTGCTTTTGGCTCTGCTCTCTGCGACCTTGCTTTGCTCTTTCCTCTGCATTCTGTGACCTTGCTCTGCTCTCTGTGGTTTTGCTCTGGGCTCTGCATTCTGTGTCTTGCTCTGCAGTCTGAGTTTGTTCTGCTCTCAGCTCTGCACTCTGGCTTTGCTCTCAGCTCTGCTCTCTGTAACTTTGCTCTGCACTCTGACCTTGCTCTGCTCTCTGTGGCTTTGCTCTGTGGCTCCTCTCCTTGCGGTTCTACTTGACTCTGCTCCTTGTCCTACGTCTCTTGCTCTTGGCTCCGCCTCCTGCGTTTCTGCACTTGGCTCTGCCTCCTGCTCTTGGCTCTGCCTCCTGCATTTCTGCACTTGGCTCCGCCTCCTCCTCTTACCTCCACCTCCTGCTTTTCTGCACTTGGCTCCTCCTCCTGGCTCCGCCTTCTGCGTCTCTGTTCTTGGCTCTAGCTCCTGTGCTTGGCTCTAGCTCCTGTGCTTTTGCTCTGCATCCGCTCTTGCGGTCTTTCTCTTCCTTTTCATAAGTCCTCCTGTCTGAACAGGTTCTTACCTGTTTTACATACCAGCCTGCAGACCGGTCCCTACCGGTTCTTCCAGTGTACCAGTCTTGTCCTCCTGTCCTGCCAGAGAGCCACCCGTGCCTGCCAGAGAGCCAGCCGTGCCCGCCTGCCAGTGTCTCTGTTGTACCCGTCCACCTGCCTGAGTCCCAGCCATGCCCACTTGCCTGTCTATGTTCCGTTCCCCGGTGGGATCAGCAGCCACAGCCAGACACCACCCTGGAGTGGTACCTGGTAGCTTCCTATTGCACAAGTCTGACCTCACCATCAGAGGCTCCAGCGAACACCTAGGAAGCTACTTTGTTACGCCCCTTCCAGAGAAGTTTGGTCTGTGGTCCAGTGGAGCCACACCCCTGCATGCCTACGCCAACCAGTCTGGGCGCGAGCATGACAGTTTGCACAGGCCATGGTCCCTGCTGAGTGCCATGTGCCTTTGCTCTCGGAGCAAGATGAACTCTCTTGTTACCAGTATTGGTCTCTGAGGGAAATGTTTACCAGTCTTAAATCCAGTTCTTCACTGCTCCACCCACAATTGTCATCTCTTATGAGCTGTTTGGTCAACTTCAAGCCTGCGCTCCTAATGATCCTCCATGCTACGATGGGGATCCAAAGCAATGTCGTGTGTTCTTGGAGCGGTGTTTGCGTTATTTTAAGTGGCATGCTCCCTATTTCGCCACAGACCTGGTTAAAGTAGATTTCTTAATGACCTACCTAACAGGAGATGCTTTGATGTGGCTCACCCCCTCTGGGAAGTAGGGGACTCCATCACCACGAATCTGCCGGCCTTCCTGGTGGCCTTCTGTAAAGCCTTCAATAAGCCTAGTACTGAGTCTCCTGAAAAGTCTTCCCTCCCCTCCGAGCTCACAGAGATGGTCCAGACGAAAGAAGCCTGTAGGTAAACCGTCGCTTCCATCCATGACCATCCAAGACTCACCTGTTCCACAACCTGCCGAAGCAGTGACCCAAGCAAGATCCAAGAGGTCTAATAAGAGGGGGCTGACAAATCTGCAGCCTGAATCTTGTGCTGAGGTTGAAATACAGTATCCCTGTGGTTGTAAAGGACATTCAGATGGTCTCTGCCCTGTGAAGCCTGTACTCCAAAACCCTGGGCCAGTAGGAGAGGCTGCCCCTGGCGAGAGTACTTCCTCTCCATCTAAGTTAATGACTGTTTCTCTGCCTTCTGGGAGCTTTGGTGTGTTTAAGCCACCTGTCATACGGAGTCGGTGTATGGTCTCCGTTCTACAGGTCCAGAACCCGGTGTGGGCGTTGTCTGATAATGGCCGAGCCCTGCTAAAGAGCAGTCTAGTCCTGCAAGGACAACTACAGCTCCAAGTTGGAGCTTTATACACAAAGAAGATTGTTTTCCGTATGCTGTCTGTTATGCCCATGGGTCATTCTGAGCCAAGGACTCTACCACCTGCTCTGGTCAAGAGTTCCAGTAAAGTGCTTCATTTGAACTTACCCAGTCTTGAGAAGTGTCTGGTTCCCATGCATCAAAGACACTCAGCAGTGTCATCTTCTTCTGCTGGTCTGCTAGTCGTCGAGTCAAGGTGTGCTGATGTCACCGAAGATGTGGAAACGGTGACGATGTCTCAACACATCTCCAGCCACTATACCAGTAAACAGTTAGTCATCGAGTCAAGGTGTGTTAACGTCACCGAAGATGGGGAAGCGGTGACGATCTCTCCACACATCTCCAACGACTATACCTGTAATCGGTTCCTAGGAACATCCCCGCCGTTTGGACGATTTCTTCTGGATAACGGGCAGAAGATGGTTCCTATGTGGATACCTTCAGCGTCCTTGTGGCCGGCTGGTGAAGATTTCAAAACAGAAGTTTGTTCACCTCAATTTGTTCTGCCTCCTGCTCTTGGCTCCGCCTCCTGCATTTCTGCACTTGGCTCCGCCTCCTCCTCTTACCTCCGCCTCCTGCTTTTCTGCACTTGGCTCCTCCTCCTGGCTCCGCCTTCTGCGTCTCTGTTCTTGGCTCTAGCTCCTGTGCTTTTGCTCTGCATCCGCTCTTGCGGTCTTTCTCTTCCTATTCATAAGTCCTCCTGTCTGAACAGGTTCTTACCTGTTTTACATACCAGCCTGCAGACCGGTCCCTACCGGTTCTTCCAGTGTACCAGCCTTGTCCTCCTGTCCTGCCAGAGAGCCACCCGTACCTGCCAGAGAGCCAGCCATGCTCGGCTGCCAGTTTCTCTGTAGTACCTGTACCTGCCTGCCAAAGAGCCAGCCGTAGCCGCCTGCCAGTGTCTCTGTTGTACTCATCTGCCTGCCTGTGCCCAGCCGTGCCCGCTTACCTGTCTATGTTCTGTTCCCCAGTGGGATCAGCAGCCACAGCCAGACACCACCCTGGAGTAGTACCTGGTAGCTTCCTATTGCACAAGTCTGACCTCACCATCAGAGACTCCAGCGAACACCTAGGAAGCTACTTAGTTACGCCCCTTCCAGGGAAGTTTGGTCTGTGGTCCAGTGGGGCCACACCCCCGCATGCCCACGCCAACCAGTCTGGTTGTGAGCGTGACACCCGGGACGGAAATGTAGTTTAAAGTCAAATCGGGCAAAGAATAGCGACCACCTGGCTTGTTGAGGATTAAGTCTTTGTGCAGAACAAATATATGCCAGATTCTTGTGATCAGTGTAGATCTTGAAAGGGTGTACAGCTCCTTCCAACAAATACCGCATCTCCTCCAATGCCAACTTGATAGCCAGCAGTTCCTTGTCACCAATGGCGTAGTTCCTCTCTGAGGCAGAGAACATCTTAGAAAAGAAGCCACAGGTGGCCAGCCATCCGGAGGAAGATCTCTGAGGAAGTACCGCATCGGCTCCGGTGTCAGATGCATCTACCTCTAGAACGAAGGGCTTGTTAGTCTCCAGGCGACAGAGTACGGAGGCTGAGGCAAAGGCTTGTTTCAAGGACTGGAAAGAGTTTTCGGCTTCAGGAGTCCAGGCGTGAGGGTTGACCCCCTTGCGAGTCAGAGTGGAGATTGAACTGACCAGACTGGAAAAGTGTGGGATAAACTGCCGGTAGTATTTAGCGAAACCAAGGAAGCGTTGGATCGCCTTAACCCCCTGGGGACAAAGCCAGTTGAGCACGGCAGACACTTTTCCCGGATCCATATGCAGACTATAGTCAGAGATGATAAATCCCAGGAACGGTAGAGTAGTTTGTTCGAAGACGCACTTCTCGAGTTTGACATAAAGATCGTTCTGTCTAAGACGTAACAGGACTTGGCGGACGTCTCTTCTGTCAGTAGAGAGATCTGGAGAAAACACTAGAATATCGTCTAAGTATACCACTACACAGGTATAGAGTAGGTCCCGGAAGACGTCATTCACAAACTCCTGGAACACTGTGGGAGCGTTACACAAACTGAAGGGCATGACCAAATACTCATAGTGGCCGTCCCAGGTGTTGAAGGCAGTCTTCCACTCATCACCGGGACGGATACGAATAAGATTGTAGGCCCAGCGAAAATCCAATTTAGTGAAGATTCGCGCTCCCCTGAGACGGTTGAACAGCTCTGGAATGAAAGGAAGTGGGTATTTGTTTTTAATCGTGAGATTGTTTAGACCCTGGTAGTCTATGCAGGGACAGAGGGACCCATCCTTCTTCTTGACGAAGAAGAAACCAGCGCCTGCAGGAGAGGAGGACTTGCGAATAAAGCCTTTGGCTAAATTCTCCCGGATATATTCAGACATAGCTTGAGTCTCAGTGGGGAACAACAGATAAATTCGGCCTCTGGGCGGAGTAGAACCTGGAACAAGATCGATTGGGCAGTCATATGGACGATGCGGGGGCAGGATCTCCGCCTCTCTTTTATTAAAGACGTCCGCAAATGACCAGTAGTTAGAAGGTAAACCTGGAGACTCCGAAATTGGTCGAGAAGAGTTCTTCGGCAAAACGGGAAGCAAGCACTTATTCTGACAAAACAGTCCCCAAGGCAATATGTCACCAGACCGCCAGTCTAAAAAAGGTTCATGAGTCCGCAACCAAAGAAGTCCAAGAAGAATTGTGTGGGACAATGAAGGCAGCACGTAGAAGATTATTCTCTCTCGGTGCAGGATTCTGATCTGAAGTTCCAGTTCCTCGATGACCTGAGTAACGGACTCCCGCAGGGGTTGGCTGTCGACCGAAGCAATCTGCCAGGGAGTCTCCAGGGATCTGACAGGGATCCTAGTCTCCTAGTTGGATGAAGTTTCCGGCCGCCCCGGAATCTATGTAGGCTAATTCAGAAAAATGGCTAGAACACAGATGCAAAAGAACAGAAAGAGTTAGAGGTTGAGAGGATTCAGAGTCACCTAGGGAGGCCTCTCTTACCAGTCCTAGGTGGAGACGTTTCCCGGCCTGAGGGGACAAGTATGCAGAAAATGGGATGCACTCCCACAATAGAAGCAAAGACTTTGTGTGAGTCTCTCTCTCCGACGCTGCTCCACTGGCTTGAGTCGATCCACCTGCATGGGTTCCGGAGAAGCAGAAGTTGTCACAGGGCGCAAGTGGGAGGGACTCCGGGTAGCCGAGGTGAGACGGGGAAATCTCCTCTCTCTGGCGGACTCACGGGAATGCTCTTGGAAGCATAAATCAATACGGGTTGCCAGGGAGATAAGATCCTCCAAAGAAGTCGGAGTGTCCCGACCCGCCAGTTCATCCTTAATTTGGGCCGAGAGTCTTCGCCAAAAAGATCCCACCAAAGCCTCATTGTTCCAACCTAATTCGGACGACGGTACGGAATCAGATGGCATTTTGACCCACAGAAAGTGTACCTTTGTGGATGTTAAAGAGTGACTCAGTGGTAGAAGCCAAGCGATACCTTACAAAAAGTGTCAAGAAAGGTAGAGAGTTGAGAGACAAGAGGATCATCATGTTCCCAGAGTGGGTTTACCCAGGCTAAGGCCTCTCCCTCTAAATGCGAGACCACAAAGGCCACCTTAGCTCAGTCAGTGGGGTACTGCATAGGCAGCAGCTCAAAGTATAGTTGGCATTAGCTTAGAAACCCTCTACACAATGTAAGATCCCCACTGTACCGCAGAGGTTTAGCCAAGCGAGGCAGCGGATGAGGGACAGATGCCTGGGCAGGAACAGAGGCGGAAGACTGGAGGGCACGAAGATGATCATCCATTGACGCCATAAAATTTAGGATGTGGGCCTGGATATCATGCTGCTGGGTGAGTTCTTGTTGGAGACCAGCCAGCTGCGAAGCACTCCCTGGATCGGAAGCCTGAAAAGCCGAGAGGCGGGACTCCAAAGTTTTCAAGAAGGACATGATCCTGGTCTGATTCTCCTGAAGGAACAAGAGTTCCTTTAGAGTTGGGGACAGCGTACCAGCGGGGTCTATGGCCTGACTGTACTGTAGCGTCTGTGTGTGAGACTTGTGGAACTCCTAGGGTGAACCCGCAGGGCCATGACAACGAACCTCCCAAGGGTGAGCTGAGCTAGTTGGCCACCCCCAATAGGGGGAGCGTCAGGGGCAGGCCCAAGGGAGACTGTCGCTGCAGAAGCTGATACCCGGGGACAGGAGATAGCAGACACAATTAAGGACGGACTAGGAACAGATGGCCAAGACTGGGAACCACAGGGAAGGCTACCGAAAATCAGAAAGAGAGCGACGGAGATGAACACTCTGGAGGAACTGGAGACACGGAGCTGAAAAGGAGTAGACAGGGACAGACAAAACTAGGAAAGGAGACGAAGAGAACACAGGGAAGGAAGACGCAAGATACAGGGTAGCGCACGAGGCAATGTGTTGTGAATTCCGCTCTTGGGCTCCCTCCGGTGGTTGTAAGTGGCATTTTTGTGAATTCTGTTCTTGGGCTCCCTCCTGTGGTTTTGAGTGGTATGGCTGCTTCTGGGATTTAGCATCAGCAGCTGTTTTCACTGATCGTCTTTCTGGCTCGGCTATATTAGTCTGCCTGTTCCCTCATTCAATGCCAGTTGTCAATTGTTCCAGCCTGGAGTCACGGCTCTTTGGATTTCCCTGACACTCTGACCAGTTCAGCAAAGCTAAGTCCTTGCTTGTCCTTTTGCAGTTCACTTGTTGTGGACTTTGTTGTTCAGCACTTTCTATGTTTTGCTCACTTGTCCAGCTTATCAGTATGAACCTATTCAGCTAAGCTGGAAGCTCTGGGCAGCAGAGTTTGCCCTCCACACCTTTAGTCAGGTGTGGAGATTTTTGCATTTCTCTGCAGTGGACTTTTTCTAGTTTTTATTACTGACCGCACAGTGTTCTGTCCTGTACTAATTCTATATAGCTAGAAGTGGCCTCCTTTGCTAAATCTTGTTTCATACTACGTATGTCATTTCCTTCTCCTCTCACAGTCATTATTTGTGGGGGGCTGTCCTATCCTTTGGGGATTTTCTCTGAGGCAAGATAGCTTTCCTGTTTCTACCTTTAGGGGTAGCTAGTTCTCCGGCTGTGATGAGGTGTCCAGGGAGTGACAGGAACATCCCACGGCTACTGCTAGTGTCTGTGTAAAGTTCAGGAATGGAGGTCTGTATAGTTACCACCTGCTCAGAGCTAGTCGCATGTCGCTCCTACATCACCAGACCATAACAGCAATGCAGGCAGGAGCATAAACAAGAGAGTGCAGGAAGCGTGGGGCCTGGATCAAACGTGAAGCACAATTGACAGTCAGGCATGGAGCACAGGGAGAGGCTACCTGAAATAGGATGTGTGCGGCAGGACTTCCAGGTCAGGATCCTCCAGGATCATAGAGTGGAGGAATGGAGCGTGCGCTGCTGAAACTGGAGTGCGAGATGCGCCTGCACACCCGACGAGACTCAGGGACCGACAGTGAAACAGGAAGAGAGGACGTCGGGTGGCGCACGCACACTTCAGGAGCGCGCTGAGGCAGGTAAGTATACCGGGAATCAGGGAAGGCAGCGGCAGGCAGAGGCGACGAGACACTTACAATCTACAAAGAGGTAGGGGTGACACAAAATACAGCTTGTCATGATCCAGACTGGGTTTTGAGTCCTGTTCTCTCTTTTCCCAGTCTGATCATGTCAGAGGTTAACTTTTCTCAGCCTAAGTCTGGTCTCAGGTTTGCTATTTAGTGTCCTGCAGATCATGTCAGTTACAGTTTCTGCCTAGCGCTGCTGTAAGCACTCATTGTTTCCCTTTAGTGTGCAGACTCCCCTCTTGACTTGGCATATATCCTGACTTGTTTCTGTCTTTTCGTCTTTTGGTTTATCCGCTCCTGACTGTTACTGACCCCTGGCTTGTCTCTGACCTCGAGTTTGCTTTTTCCTTTGGTACTGCGCTACTGTCTAGGATTTGACCCTGCTTGTTTGGACTATTCGGAGGCCACCTGTGGTAGCCTCGCTTTTGCACTGCAGGTTAGCTCTGTTTAGGTGCAGACCTGCTTCCTCTCTACTGCCATCTAGTGAAGCCTGAACCTACCTGCATTGCAGCAGCATGATATTATATCTGACTAGAAACAGTTTTTTTTCTCTGCTCTGCTTCTATGGATCCGCTCTGTACCTTGACAGATCAAATGGTTAGTTTGACACAAATGATGCAGGATCTGTCTGTGGAACATAGGGTCTTGGCCACATCTCATAACGATCTGCAAAGAGAGCTTTTTAACACAGTAAAATCTTTTCAGATACTTTCTCAGGGGAAAAGAAAAAGTTCCATATGTTCAAGTCGAGTTGCAAGTTGTTGTTTTCTCTTAGACCCCGATCTTCTGGAGATGAGAGTCAGCGAGTGGGGATAATCATTTCTTTACTTCAGGAGGGACCTCAATCATGGGCTTTCTCATTACCTGCTACTGCACCTGAACGTATGTCTGTTGATAAGTTCTTTGAGGCCTTAGGACTTATTTTTGATGAGCCTGACTGAGTCAGTGTTGTGAATTCCATTCTCGGACTCCCTCCTGTGGTCATGAATGGTACTTTGGTTGGTTCTGCTCTTGGACTCCCTCTGGTGGCTTTGAGCGGAACTGCTGGTCACTGAGGTTGGCTTTATCAGCTGCTCTCGTTTATTGCTGTGCTGGCTTCCCTATTTAACTCCACTCAGATCGTTACTTCATGCCAGCTGTCAATGTTCCAGTATTGGTTCAGATCTCTCTTGGACTTCTCTGAGGACCTGTCTACTCCAGAAGAAGCTAAGTCTTTGCTAGTTCATTTGTTGTTACTGCTTTCTGAATATATTTCTTAGTACTGCTAATTTCTAGTCCAGCTTGCTATCATCATATTCCCTTGCTAGCTGGAAGTTCTGGGGGTGCAGAGTGGCACCTCCACACCGTGAGTCGGTGTGGGGAGTCTTTTTGCTTACTCTGCGTGGTTTTTTGTAGTCTTTTGTGCTGACCGCATAGTTCCCTGTTCTATCCTCTGACTATTTAGTGAAGTCTGGCCTCCTTTGCTAAAACCTGTTTCATTCCTGTGTTTGTGACTTTCCTCTTAACTCACAGTCAATATATGTGGGGGTCTGCCTTTACCTTTGGGGAATTTCTCTGAGGCAAGGTAAGGCTTCTATTTCAATCTTTAGGTGTAGTTAGCTCTTAGGCTGTGAAGAGGCATCTAGGGAGAGTTAGGTACGCTCCACGGCTATTTCTAGTGTGTGTGACAGGAGTAGGGTTTGCAGTCAGCAGAGTTCCCACTACCCCAGAGCTAGTCCCGATTTTGAGTTTACTCATCAGGTCATTCCGGGTGCTCCTAACCACCAGGTCCATAACAGTCAGAGTATCAGAGGACACAACCAAGAGTCTCTTTCAAGGTAAGCTGAATGGTATAGTTCCGAGCTCCGTCGATGGTCCACTGCCCTGGGATGGTTCTGCACTGAGATGTCAGTTCAGGAGATAACTGTTGGATCACCTGAAGGGCGCTCTGGCTCTCCATCTACCACCCAGCTCATTGGTGGAGGCTATGACTCAGGCTATCTGTATGAATCGGAGGCTTCTGGAAAGAGGTGTTACACAGCATGAGGTTCCATTGCTCCCTGCTAATCCTGTTTTTTTTGCCACCATCTGAACCTATTGAGATGGGAGCCACCAACTCCAAGGAGAAGGAGAGGAAGCGACGACATGATGGAAAATTATGTTTTTATTGTGGAGGTTCGGGACATTGGAAGAAGGACTGCCTCTCTTGTCCATTGATTAACAAGCTTCCGAGTCTGAGTGATTGGCGAGGAGGTCACCCAGACTCACAGGTACCATTTTCATAATTTCAAAAAGTTTTGTTAGAGGTGGAACTGTGTTATGGAGGTGGTTAAGTATCCACTTCAACATTTGTGGACTGTGAATCTTCCATGAACTTCATTGAATCTAGTCTGGTGTCCAAGTTAAAGTTAGGGACAGTTAGGCTAGAGACCATCCATACCATTGCCATTGATAGGACTCCATTGTTATTATGTTTGTCTCAGGAGTTCCTCCTAGAGATGGGTTCCTTGCACCAGAAACAAATCTCATGTTATGTTATGAATAATCTTCCTGCGGGACTGGTGTTGGGGTTCCCCTGGTTACCGAGGCATAATCCTGTTATAAACTGGGGATCTCGTGATATTGTTAAATGGGGTCCTAATTGTTCCAAGAGTTGTCTTTCTGCTGTTTTTGTGTCTGCCATTAATCTGGAGGGTATTCCGGAGTACCTGAAACATTTTGGGGACGTGTTCTCTGAAAAAGAGGCTGAGGTCTTGCCACCACATCGTCCGTATGATAGTACAATAAATCTTTTTCCGGGTTCTAAATTGCCCAAAGCCCATTTGTACTGTTTTTCTGGCCCAGAATGTACCGCTATGAAAAACTATATCTCTGATAGTCTATGTAAAGGTCACATCCGTCCTTCTGTTTCACCTGTGGCTGCTGGATTCTTTTTTGTTAAGAAAAAAATGGTGGTTTACGCCCGTGCCTTGATTTCCAGGAACTAAGTAAAATTACGGTGAGAAATACCTACCTCTCACCAACTCATTCTAGATCTTTATAACCAATTGTCTGAGGGTAAGTGGTTTTCCAAACTCGATCTCAGGGGAACATATAGCCTTATCCGCATTTGGGAAGAGGATGAGTGGAAAATGGCATTTCTCACCTCTGAGGGTCTGTTTGAAAATTTGGTCATGCTTTTCGGTCTCACGAATGCTCCCACAGTGTTTCAGAACTTCATGAATGATGTTTTTTCTGATTTTATTGGGCGCTTTATGTTTGTATACCTGGATGATATCCTTGTTTTTTTGCCTGACCAAGAATCCCACATTGGTCATGTACACGTTGTTCTTCATATGTTACAGGGAAATTCTCTCTTCGCTAAACCCGAGAAATTGTCATGGTTAGGACATGGTTAATGTCCTGTTCTCTCAGGGTTAATGTTGTTAGCCTCTCTTTCAAGATGGGAGGGTTATTTACCGTATACTCGTTCCTGACCTGGTTTCCTTGTCAGCTATAGGTTTACTTCAGTCTGTATGCTTGACCTTTGAAGTGTGTGCTGGCTTGTATAGTGTCTTACTGTCACCTGCTTTATTCGTGTTCCTGGATTACTGACTTCTGGCTTGGCTTCTGACTATTCCTTGACTCTCCCTGTTGGTATCTTGTTATCTCCTGCTACAAACTGTGCTTGTTTCACTATTCTTTTATGCTTTTCCCTTCTCTGTTTCCCTGGCATCTGGCTCCGCCCCCTGACCGCCTCCTACTCTGTCACATGGTCTAAGGTCCTGTTATTTTACCTGATCACTCTGTTACATGTGTAAGTTCCCATTGGTGATCAGGTTAGTTACCCGGTGTCTAGTCCAGCTCAGTTGCTGCTGGGTGCAGTTTCCCCTGCAGCATTAATACCCGGGTATTGTGACAGAAATGTTTGTTTTGTGTCCAGGAGCTTTCCTTTCTGAGGATCATCCTTTCTGACAATGGGTTTCGGATGAATCCCGGGAAGGTACAGGCCATTGTTGATTGGGTGCAACCCAGAGACCTCAAGGGTCTGCAGTGTTTTCTGGGTTTTGCCAATTATTATCGAAAATTCATCAAGGGGTTTTCTCAGGTGGTCAAGCCACTCACAGATCTCACTCGCAAGGAGGCTGGTCTCAAAGTCTGATCACCCTTGGTGGTTGAAGCTTTTTCTACATTAAAGAAGTGCTTTATGCCTGCTCCTGTATTGGTTCAGCCAGATCCATCAGAACCGTTCATTGTAGAGGTGGATACATCAGAGGTGGGAGTGGGGGTGGTGTTGTCTCAGGGACCTGTTACTTTGACCAATTTAAGACCATGTGCCTTTTTCTCCAGGAAGTTTTCTTCTGCAGAGAGGAATTATGATCTTGGTAACGGAGTTATTGGCCATAAAATTGGCTTTTGAAAATTGGAGGCACTTTTTGGAGGGGGCGGTTCATCAGATCACAATGGTTACGGACTACAAGTACCTGTCTTACATTGAGTCTGCCAAGTGGTTCACTCCTAGGCAGGTGAGGTGGTTGCTTTTTTTTCCCCCTTTTTATTTTTCTATCACCTTTCAGTCTGGTTCCAAGAATATCAAGGCGGATGCCTTAGCTCACAGTTTTGATCCGATATCACCCCCTGAACCTCCTTCCTCCATTCTTCAGCATGAAGTGGTTGTTGCTTGGGTACATACTAGCCAGCAGAGACAGATTAAACTAAAACATAACCTTTAATATGTATTGTCTAAAAACAATGGATAACTCCAAACAAACAACCAAAAAGTGACACAGTGCAAAAAGTGCTAAAAGTTACCAGTGCTCAGTAATAAATGGTTTGATCTCACCAAAATTTAAGTCCTTTTAGTAGATCACACATCTGTAGGAGCTCATATATCAGTTGAATGGATCAGAAGGGGAGAGTTTCTGATATCCCCTGTCGTGCCCCTGCAATGCTCCTGTCCTTACAAGGACAGTCCCCAAGTAAGGCTACTAAATTGTACCCACCAAATCATATGGAACCTCCCTACGCGCTTTCTCCCCCATATGGGGGAAATAGACTATGCTTACTGCTGATTGTTGTTGTTGTTGGGGTATCCTCTGAATTGGAGCATGAAATTCGGGAGGCTCAGTCTCTTGCTCCTCCCTCTTTGCCTGATAATGATCTCTTTGTCACAAAGCTCTTTGTGAGATAGCGCTCCCTGAGTGTGTTGGGGGACACTTGCTTGGCAATGGGATGAAAGCACACAGGCATAGTTTCTCACAAAAACAGTCTATTTGGTTTATTTAGACATCATAAACCGCACCGCAGGCCATGTTGCACATCACAGGCCTACATATAGTCCATAGCACTTTATAGTATACGGCTTTAACTCACAGTCACTAAACACGCCGGACTTCTCACTTCGTCCAGTTATCATGGGTGACCGCACAGCTCATAAACATCCATGGAACATCATAGGCACTAACAGTCTTTTCCACCGGCAGATACTCGTCTGCCCATAACCCCCTTTATCTGGAGTTACCTTACAGAAGCTTCTGCTCCACACGCTTTCTCCTGTCAGTCCTCTCTCCTGGGGGAAAGCTGCCTTACTGGGATCAGTGTCCTTGTGACCAGGGCACTCCATACATTCCAGACCCACAGAATGAATGGTAGCTTCCCCAAGCAGTGCTGTCACAGACTCTGCACATATGGCCTCTCCATGTGCTATTCAGGAATTCCACTCCTTGGACCTTCCAACACATAGACCTTCAGATCCATGGCCTCACCATGTGCTTTCCAGGAATCCGATCCTACTCCCAGGATCTTCCAACACAAGCCATCCAGGAACTTACAGTCTGACCATTCAGGTCCATATGCTCTCAACATGTGACCCAAACCATGGTCACATTATATAGCTGTAACCACCCCTATAGGTGGGAGGTGTGTGGTTAGTCAGTCCCACCCAGTTCTCCAACTAACTTTTAAACCCCCTTATATCTAGACAAACACTTGTGGAACTACAAGTCCCAGAACAACAACATTTCAGGCTTACAGCACAGAGGACAACCTCTCTCTCTGCAACACATACTGGCCATTCACAATGATGCCAGTCACTGTATCACACATGATACAGCTGTTTATTTTTGGGGGGTGTAGCATGGCTAAAGGGTGTGTAGTCGACGGGAGGTATGTGCCACATAAGTGCCTTGTTGCTGTAATGTAGCCCGGAGTATTTCTTTGTTGTATATAACCATGTATATATGTGTGTTACAGGACCTGTGGTGATGTCAGACCACATGGCTAATCATGTGATGGGTTACTGGGTGTGGTTAGCTCTATATAAGACAGGCAAATGCTTAACACAGGGGATATGTGTGGAGGTGAAACCCTCCTGAGTGTGTTAAGGCTACAGGACTGAGCCTGGTGGACTGGACACTTTGTTTTGCTTTTCCTGAACTTAAGGCTATTTGTTTGCTGTTATTTTTCCATGTGGTTTATGACGTAATAAACCCTGTGAACTTTAAAGGAACGTGCCTCCTGAGTGTCAGCCGTCGCACCTGAGTGAGTGAAATCCCTACAATTGGTGTAGACGTGCGGGCAGCGTTCCCAGCGGAGACGAAAAGTCTGTCTTGTATGTCCTGGGTCAAGTCTGTTGTAAGTCAGCCGGGGAAAATGGAGGAACTGCTGAAACACTTGGTCCAGTTGCAGTCACAGCAGCAAGAGACCAACAGGCAGTCGCAGTCACAGCAGCAAGAGGCTAACAGGCTGTTTATGCAGCAGTTGCAACAGAACCAGCAAGAGACCAACAAGCTGTTGATGCAGCAAATACAACAGAGTCAGCAGGAGCAACGGCAGCAGATGCAGCTTCTGGCAACCGCCATCCAGGGCAAGACGAGTGCCCCAACCCCAGGTCTGGCTGATGACACCCACGTCCGGAAGACGGTAAGACGCGCATTGCAGAAAATGACCCCCGGGGATGATGTTGAGGCCTTCCTGACAGTGTTTGAGAGGGTCGCTGAGAGGGAAAAACTCCCGCCAGAGCAGTGGGCAGAGGTACTGGCGCCATACCTGATGGGAGAACCCCAGAAGGCGTACTATGATTTGACCTTGCAGGATGCCAAAGAGTATCACAAGTTGAAAGTCGAGATTCTCGCACGTTTGGGGGTGACACTGACTGTCAGGGCACAGCGAGTTCACAGCTGGGCCTATCACCGGGACAAACCACCTCGCTCTCAAATGTTTGATCTGTTGCACCTGGTCCAGAAATGGCTGCAGCCAGAGTCATGTACACCTGCACAGATGGTGGAACGAGTGATGATGGATCGGTTTGTGCATTCCGAGGTCCATACAGACTTGGGTTGCCCAGGGTGATCCCCAGAATGCCGACGAACTGATCGGACTGGTCGAGAGATACCAAGGGATGGAAGGCTCCTTTGGGAGGCAGCCCGTGCCATACTGGGGGTCCCAGAAAGCTGCTGAGTCCCAAAAAGGGGTGGCGTGTCCAAGGTCACAAAGGGCGGGGGAGGTGGTGCCCAAGGTCCCTACGGGTGATATTATTTGCTGGAGGTGCCACGGGCCAGGACATATAGCTGCCCGTTGTTCCCAGACCACTGAGCAGATGGACTGCAGCATGGGACGCCGTTGTTCATACTATGCGTATCCAGCCTGCAGTGTGAACTCTCCGCCCAACGAGGGACCTCAAGCGTGTCCCATAAAGGTGAACGGTCGAGCAGTAACGGCACTGTTAGACTCGGGGGCCACTTTTCCTCTCCACCTGCTCCCGGGAAGGAAGGTCGGAGTGCGGTGCATACATGGTGATGCAAAGGACTACCCTTTGGCCAGGGTGGACATTGAAACGGCATGTGGCACTGAGTCCCACATAGTCGGCGTCGTGCAGGACTTGTTGCACCCTATAATTATTGGCCGGGATTTCTGTTTGTTTTGGGATTTGTGGGGAAAAGGTTCTGAGCTCCCTAGCAAGAGTAGGGAACCAATGAACCCTGGAAGGGTGTCGCCACACCCGGAGTCAGACAGGTTTCCTTTTTGTGTTCTGGTTGGGGATGAGGAGGAAGTGTCCCCTGCATCTGACATTCTGGAGTTAGAGGTAACCGGTGAAAATTTTGGGACTGCCCAACATAGGGACCCCACTCTGAGGGAAGCCTTTAATAATGTCACAGTTATTGACGGGGTGGTACAGGAGCCGGGGGCAGACACAAGATTTCCCCATTTTCTGATGAGTGGGGAGTTGTTGTACCGGGTCATGAAAATAAGGGAGGAGTTGGTAGAGCAGTTGGTAGTGCCGGGTCCATATAGACGGAAGGTGTTGGACATGGCCCATTCACACATCTTGGGTGGACACCTAGGGGTGGAAAAAAATGCAGGAACGAGTTGTGCAGAGGTTCTATTGGCCTGGGTGTCACCGGAAAATAGTGAACTACTGCAGGTCCTGCCCTACATGTCAGCTAACTGCTCCCACTCCTCATTTCTGGAACCCCCTTGTGCCCCTGCCCATTATTGAGGTGCCGTTCGAGAGAATTGCCATGGACTTGGTCGGTCCCTTAGTTAAATCAGCCCGGAGCCATCAGTATATATTAGTCATCCTGGACTATGCCACACGCTATCCTGAGGCAATTCCTCTGAGAAATTCTTCCTCGAAGAGTATAGCCCACGAGTTGGTCCATGTCTTTTCCCGGACAGGTCTGCCGAAGGAGATCCTGACTGACCAGGGGACACCTTTCATGAGCAAAGTGATGAGGGAGTTGTGCAAAGCCCTGAAAATCTCCCAGTTGAGGACCTCGGTGTACCATCCCCAGTCAGATGGCCTTGTTGAGAGATTTAACAAGACACTGAAGAGCATGCTGAGAAAAGCTATAGAGAAAGATGGTAGAGACTGGGATTGTCTCTTACCCTACCTGATGTTTTCCATTCGTGAAGTTCCACAGGCCTCCACAGGATTCTCACCGTTTGAGCTTCTATATGGCCGACATCCGCGAGGACTCCTGGATATAGCCAAGGAAACCTGGGAAGCCGAAGTCACGCCCCACAGAAGCGTCATTGAGCATGTGGCCCTGATGCAGCAGAGGATTGCAAAGGTGATGCCTATTGTGAAAGAACACCTCCTCCAGGCACAAGAAGCTCAGGCCAGAGTCTACAACCGGTCTGCAAGAGTGAGGCAGTTCCAGCCGGGAGACCGAGTTCTTGTGTTAGTTCCGACGGTGGAGAGCAAGTTCTTGGCCAAATGGCAAGGACTATATGAGGTTGTCGAGAAACTTGGTGAAGTAAATTATAAAATTCACCAACCAGGAAGACGGAAACCATTCCAAGTATACCATGTCAACCTCATCAAGCCGTGGCAAGATAGAGAGCCGACAGTAACTCCATCATTGTTAAGCAACCCAGAAGGTGAGGTTGGAGCGGTTACTATAGCGGAGACGCTATCGAAGTCCCAGAAACAGCAGTGCCGGGAGTTACTCCAGAAAAACAGGGACCTGTTTTCAGAGTTGCCAGGACACACGAAGGTCATAGAGCACGATGTCCTAACAGAGCCACATGTGCGGGTGAACGTGAAGCCCTATCGTATTCCTGAGGCTCGTCGAGAAGTTATCTCCAAGGAAGTGGAGCGTATGTTGAAGCTTGGAGTCATTGAGGAATCCAAGAGCGGTTGGTCTAGCCCAATTGTCCTGGTCCCAAAACCTGATGGAGAGTGGAGGTTTTGCAACGACTATCGGAAGTTGAATGAGGTCTCCAAGTTTGATGCTTATCCCATGCCCCGCGTTGATGAGCTCATCGAAAGGCTTGGGCACGCCAGATATATATCCACCTTGGATTTGACAAAGGGGTATTGGCAGATCCCCATGGCACAGGAAGCCAAGGAGAAGATGGCCTTTTCGACACCTGATGGATGCTTCCAGTATGTCCGGATGCCGTTTGGCCTACAGGGAGCTCCGGTGACCTTCCAGAGGGCTATGGATAGAGTCCTTGCACCCCATAAGGCCTACGCTTCTGCGTACCTAGATGATATCGTCATCTTTAGCCCGGAGTGGGAGAGTCATCTGGAGAAAGTCCAAGCGGTGTTTGATGCTCTAAGAGAGACGGGGTTTACAATAAACCCTAAAGTGTGCCTTGGGTAAGGAAGAAGCTAAATATCTAGGCTATATAGTGGGTCGTGGAGAAATAAAGCCCCAAATCAGGAAAGTGGAGGCAATCCAAACATGGCCGAAACCACTCTCCAAAAAGCAAGTTAAAGCCTTTCTGGGAATCGTGGGATATTACAGAAGGTTCATCCCAAACTTCGCCACAGTGGCTGCGCCTCTGACTGATCTGCTAAAGGGGACAAAATCAGTGATGGTTAAATGGTCCAAAGAGACAGTCAGCCTTCCAAGAGTTGAAAGGGGCTCTATGTAAGCAGCCCGTTCTGATGGCCCCAGACTTTAATAAAGAATTTATTCTTCAGACAGATGCCTCAGATGTTGGGGTAGGAGCAGTCCTTTCCCAAGAGCTACATGGGGAGGTGATCCTGTCCTCTATCTGAGTAGAAAGCTGTCCTCATCTGAGAAGAACTACTCAGTCGTGGAAAAAGAGTGTTTGGCCATAAAGTGGGTGGTGGACACGTTACGGTACTATCTGCTGGGTCGTAAATTCAGATTGATATCTGACCATGCCCCACTAAGATGGATGAGGGAAACAAAGGGTAGAAATGCTAGGGTCACCCGTTGGTTCTTAGCCCTGCAGGACTTCAGTTCCCATGTGGAACATAGGGCTGGAAAGCTGCACGGTAATGCGGATGCCCTATCAAGAATCCCTTGTTTAGTGGGGAAAAGTGCCAATCCCCACGGCTTTAGGCAGAGGGGGGAGGTATGTAGCATGGCTAAAGGGTGTGTAGTCGATGGGAGGTATGTGCCACATAAGTGCCTTGTTGCTGTAATGTAGCCCGGAGTATTTCTTTGTTGTATATAACCATGTATATATGTGTGTTACAGGACCTGTGGTGATGTCAGACCACATGGCTAATCATGTGATGGGTTACTGGGTGTGGTTAGCTCTATATAAGACAGGCAAATGCTTAACACAGGGGATATGTGTGGAGGTGAAACCCTCCTGAGTGTGTTAAGGCTACAGGACTGAGCCTGGTGGACTGGACACTTTGTTTTGCTTTTCCTGAACTTAAGGCTATTTGTTTGCAGTTATTTTTCCATGTGGTTTATGACTAGTGTTGAGCATTCCGATACTGCAAGTATCGGGTATCGGCCGATACTTAGCGGTATCGGAATTCCGATACCGAGATCCGATACTTGTCGCATATCGGATACCGGAATCGGAAGTTCCCAGGATTCAAACTGCACAACTTTGTACGAAATCAGCCAATGAGGCTGATTCCAAGTGTGGGCACATCCTGTTCAGCATGGAGGGCCTGAAACTACTGGCAAGGCTGTGATTGGCTGCTGAAATGATGTCATGATGCAGTTTAAAAGTCGCTGGCGCCATTTTGCGCTCACTCTGCTGTGAATTCAGTTAGTGACAGGACGCTGTTTGCTGACTGAGGGCCAGTTTAGAGATAGCGATTTGCTACTTTGTGCTTTTCCAAGGCTAATTTAGCAACCGCTGTGTTCACCTACTAATCACCTTGCTTTTGCCTTGTAGCGCTGTTTTCACAGCGATCTGCAAGGTCTGTGTGTGTGTGTGTGTGAGTGCAGCCCACTCTCTAGTCTGAGTGCAGCCACATAGGCCATCCATAGCTGGTTGTATTCAGTTCAGGGAGGGTGGTTCATTGCCTCATACTGTTCTTTTTTTTTTTTTTTTTTCCAAGTAGTGTAGTCTGCTGCTAATTTTTTCCAAAAAATCCTATTAGTGTCTTTCCACCCGTCTCCAGCTAATTTGTGGAAAAACACTACATAGGATAATGTAGAGGAGGGTTTTTGGGCCTTGCAGCGCCGTTTACAGCTGTCTGCACGGTCTCCGTGTGACTGCAGCTCACCCTGTAGTCTGTGAGCAGCCATAGCCTGGTTGTCTCCAGCTCAGAGTTCTTCACTGCGTCATACCGTAAAATCAATTTTCCTTTTCTTTTAAGTAGTGCAGGCTGCTGCACATTTTTTCAAAAAATTCCTATTAGTGTCTTTCCACCCGTCTCCAGCTAATTTGTGGAAAAACACTACATAGGATAACGTAGAGGAGGGTTTTTGGGCCTTGCAGCGCCGTTTACGGCTGTCTGCACGGTCTCCGTGTGACTGCAGCTCGCCCTGTAGTCTGTGAGCAGCCATAGCCTGGTTGTCTCCAGCTCAGGGTTCTTCACTGCGTCATACCGCAAAATCAATTTTCCTTTTGTTTTAAGTAGTGCAGGCTGCTGCACATTTTTTCAAAAAATTCCTATTAGTGTCTTTCCACCCGTCTCCAGCTAACTTGTGGAAAAACACTACATAGGATAACGTAGAGGAGGGTTTTTGGGCCTTGCAGCGCCGTTTACGGCTGTCTGCACGGTCTCCGTGTGACTGCAGCTCTGTCTGTTGTCAGTTCCGCCCCCAAAAAATAAATAAATAATAAAGTTCACCAAACACACCAGTGACACCACTTTACATTTGTGTAGGCCACATTAGCTCATATTAAAGTCTAGTCCACACTTTAGAAAATTAGTGTTTCTTATACCTGTTAGGAGTTGTTCAGGAATAAGCACACAAAGCCGTTAGTACTTTTCTGCTTATCTTTATCAGTCAACCAAGATGAAGAAGGCAGTGAGTAAGGCACGTGGGCGTGGGCGCGGAGCAGGGAGGGGACGTGGGGATTCTGTGCCTGCTGCGGGCACCGGTGACTCATCAGCACCCACTTTCACCAGGGAACAGTCATTCATGCTCAGCTTTGTCGCAGAGCGCCGTACACCGCTGCTGCGTGAAGAACAAATTGAAGCCGTTGTCGGATGGATGGCAGCTAATGCATCAACTTCAATTAGTGCCACATCCTCTCAGACACAGAGCACTGGAGAGCAGCCATCTGTCTCTTCACCACCTGCCAAATTGCCCAGGCAGACAGAGAGCCCAGGACAGGAGCCGTCTCTACTTCTGTTCTCTGAATCTCTTGGCTTGGAAACAGGGGGCCAGCCAAGCAGCATTGGAGAAATGGAAGAAGAGGCAGGGTGCAGTGATGCCCAACAGCTTTTTCTCTCTTCCTCTGAAGAGGCGGGTGGGCCAGTGGCTCCGTTCACCACATCGCAGGCCGCATCAGCTGATGATGACACTCAGGTGCCACTTACTGGTGCGTGCTCTGCTGCTGAGACTACCCAGGAGGAGCAGTTGGGGGCAGAGGGTAGTGTAGATGATGAGGTCCTTGACCCATCTTGGCGTGAGGGACAGGAAGGTGGTGGGAGCAGCTCTGAGGAAGAGATTCCCCGTACGGCCCAAAGAGGGAGAGGGAGGGGGAAGACTGCGGATCCTGCAGCCTCCGCTTTGGCACCCATTAGGAGCATGTCTCTTCCAAAAGCCAAAAAGGGCGCTCCCAAGACTTGCAGTGCCTGGTCCTTTTTTGACACAGTTGCAGATGACATTTGCTATGTTAAATGCAAGGTGTGTCATCACAAAGTCAAAAGAGGTCAAAATGTCAGCAACCTCAATACCTCCAACATGTGGAAACATGTGCGCAACAGGCACGCGGCGGAGTTAGAAAGACACACTGAAGAGCTAGGCCAACCAACAGCGGCAGCTACCACCCCTTCAGCTCGTGTTGCCTCTTCCTCCAGCTCACACGCAGCTGGTTCGGCTTCCTCCCAGGATCGCCGGGGAAGAACCTCTGGCCTTGTTGTCCAGAGACCCGCTGTAATTCCACCCGCAGCACCACTTTCCCAGTCATCCACACACTCCCAGCCCAGTCTACAGCCATCGGTAGTACAGGCATGGGAGAAAAGGCGGCCTTTCTCGTCAAACCACCCACGAGCACAGGCTCTGACTGCAGGCATTGCCAAACTTCTGTCACTGGAAATGCTGTCATTCAGGCTGGTGGAGACTGACAGCTTCCGTGACTTGATGTCATTGGCAGTCCCACAGTACAATGTGCCCAGCCGCTTTTACTTCAGCAGGCAAGCCGTCCCTGCCCTGCACAAGCATGTGGAGGGACACATAAAACACGCGCTACTGAATGCCGTAAGTAGCAAGGTCCACCTCACCACCGATGCGTGGACCAGTCAACATGGACAGGGGCGATACCTTTCCCTCACTGCCCATTGGGTTAATGTCGTTGAGCCGGGTACAGACCGTGCGAGTGGCGCAGGACGTGTCCTGCCCACTCCAAGGATTGCAGGAATCCATTCTGTACGCATTGACTCCTCCTCTTACACCAGTTCCTCAAAATCATCGCTGCAGGAGCCGTCACACCTCCACATGGACCCGTGATGAACGTTTACTTGTTACGACCGACATGAGCACAGCCGTGGCCAAACGTCAACAGGCCATCTTGAAATTAATTTCTTTGGGGTATCGAAGCCACACAGCGCAGGAGCTCTGGAATGCCATCAAGCAGGAGAGCGATGTGTGGTTTGTGCCAGCGAATCTCCAGCCAGGCATGGTAGTGTGTGATAATGGCCGAAATCTGGTGGCAGCTCTGGGCCTCGGCAACCTCACTCACATCCCATGTCTGGCACATGTGCTCAATTTGGTCGTGCAGAGTTTTTTGAGGGACTATCCGGATCTTGATGCACTGCTGCACAAGGTCCGCCTAGAGTGTGCTCACTTGCGGCGTTCCAGCACGGCAAAAGCGCGCATTGCGGCTCTGCAGCGCCGACACCACCTGCCGGAACATCGCATCATATGTGACCTACCTACCAGGTGGAATTCCACGTTACATATGTTGGAGCGGTTGTGTGAGCAGCAGCAAGCTGTAATGGAGTACCAGCTGCATCAGGCGCAAAGAAGTCGCACTCCGCGCCGTTCTGACTTCACAACCACAGAGTGGGCCACTATGAAGGACGTCTGCCAGGTTTTGCGTCCCTTCGATTATTCCACGCGGATGGCGAGTGCAGATGATGCACTAGTCAGCATGACTGTCCCCCTTATCTGCCTGCTTGAAAAATCACTGCAAGCGCTAAGGGATGATGTTGTGGAAGAGGTGGAGGATGAGGATACACCATTTCCATCATCTTCTGGACAGTCAGCGCCACGTGGTTCCTCACAAACGCGTAGGCAGGGGACAGTTTGTGAGGAGGATGAGGAGGAGTCAATGGAGGAGGAAGACATCCGTCCAGAGGAGGGAGTTACACAATTGTCCAGTACTCAGTGTGTACAGCGAGGGTGGGGTGATGACGAGCGGGCAGAGATCACGCCTCCAGCAGGGGACAGCGTTTCTTGGGCAGTTGGCAGTCTGCAGCACATGGTGGATTACATGCTGCAGTACCTGAGAAACGACTGCCGCATCGCCCACATTCTCAACATGTCTGATTATTGGGTGTTCACCCTCCTCGATCCTCGCTACCGGGACAACGTAGAAAGCCTCATCACACCGTTGAACCGGGAGCGAAAAATGCGGGAGTACCAAGACACACTGGTGAATTCCATCATCTTCTCCATTCCAACTGAGAGAAGTGCTGCTAGTGCATTACAAAGCAGCTCAGTGCGTCCAGGCAGTGGTGGAGGCTCTGCACAAAGAGGGAGCAGAAGCAGTGCCTCTGCCCAAGGCAAGACCAGTATGTCCGAACTGTGGCACAGTTTTCTGTGCCCGCCACAAAAGTCTACACCATCACAGACGGCTCCAGTCAGCAGGAGGCAACGGTTCCGTCAGATGGTGACAGACTACATGTCTTGCCCTCTTGCTGTACTCCCAGACGGCTCTTCCCCTTTCAAGTTTTGGGTCTCAAAGCTGGATACATGGCCAGAGCTAAGCCAGTATGCATTGGAGGTGCTGGCTTGCCCTGCAGCTAGTGTATTATCGGAACGTGTTGTGTATCCGCTTTTTGGGCTCCCCTGGTGGTTGCTGGTGGTACTGGTGACTTGTTTGCACTTTGCTTCTTCTGTTCACCTGCTTCCATCAGTGTTTGGGAGTTTCCTATTTAGCCTTGCTCTCCAGTCATTTCCTTGCCGGTCATCATTGTAACCAGAGCCTTCGGTTGCATGTTCCTGCTACTAGTCTGCTGATCAGCTAAGTGGACTTTGTCCTTTTGTTTTGTACCTTTTGTCCAGTTTGCAGTTTTTGTAATTCTCTGTAGCTGGAAGCTCTTGCGGGCTGAAATTGCCACTCCTGTGTCATGAGTTGACACAGGAGTCTTAAAGTAATTTCAGGATGGTTTTTGAAAGGGTTTTCAGTTGACCGTGAAGTCCTCTTTTGTATCCTTCTGCTATCTAGTAAGTGGACCTCTCTTTGCTAAATCTACTTTCATACTGTGTATGTCTTTTCCTCTTAATTCACCGTTATTACATGTGGGGGGCTGCTATCATCTTTTGGGGTATTTCCCTAGAGGTAAGCCTGGTCTGTTTCTTCCTCTACCAGGCGTAGTTAGTCCTCCGGCTGGCGCGTGGCATATAGGAAGCCGTAGGTATGCTCCCTGGCTACTGTTAGTTGTGTGGTAGATTTAGCTCACGGTCAACTCGAGTTTCCATCACCCGAGAGCTCGTTCGTTACTTATATGTTTCTTACGTTCCCTTGCCATTGGGAACCATGACAGTATGACCGGCCAAGTGTTACACTTATTGGCAGAAGAAAGGAGAGAAAAAAGAAGTCTGTAAATTTTTTTTTTTTTTTCCCTTTTTCCTCTATGCTTGCTCCATAGTTGGATCTGTTGTATTTCAGCTTTAATTACAGCCTTTGCCTTTCTCTCCTTATAATCCTTGAATGGCTATGAGCTCACCTGTTTAAAGATGGATCCTCAGAGTTTGGCTGCAGGTTTAAATAATCTTGCTACGAAGGTTCAAAATTTACAAGATTTTGTTATACATGCTCCTATTTCTGAACCTAAAATCCCTACACCAGAGGTGTTTTCCGGAGATAGATCTCGGTTTTTGAATTTCAAATATAATTGTAAATTATTCCTTTCTCTCAGACCTCACTCCTCAGGAGATCCTGTCCAGCAGATTAAGATTGTAATCTCTTTGCTGCGAGGTGACCCTCAAAATTGGGCATTTTCATTGGCACCAGGGGATCCTGCGTTGCTCAATGTGGATGCGTTTTTCCTGGCGTTAGGGTTGCTTTATGAGGAACCTAATTTGGAGATTCAAGCTGAAAAAGCTTTGATAGCCCTATCTCAAGGGCAAGATAAAGCGGAGATATACTGCCAAAAATTTCGTAGGTGGTCTGTGCTTACTCAGTGGAATGAGTGCGCCTTAGCGGCAAATTTCAGAGAGGGCCTTTCTGATGCCGTTAAAGATGTTATGGTCGGGTTCCCTGCGCCTACAGGTCTGAATGAGTCCATGACAATGGCAATTCAGATTGATCGGCGTTTGCGGGAGCGCAAACCCGTGCACCATTTGGCGGTATCTTCTGAAGAGACGCCAGAGAAAATGCAATGTGACAGAGTTATGTCCAGAAGCGAGCGGCAGAATTATAGGTGTAAAAATGGGTTATGCTTCTATTGTGGTGATTCTGCTCATGTTATATCGGCATGCTCTAAGCGTACTAGGAAGGTTGATAAGTCCATTTCAATTGGCACTTTACAGTCCAAATTTATTTTGTCTGTAACCTTGATTTGTTCATTATCAGTTATTACCGTGGTTGCCTATGTGGACTCTGGCGCCGCTCTGAGTCTTATGGACTGGTCGTTTGCCAGGCGCTGTGGGTTTGATTTAGAGCCTCTGGAAGTCCCTATACCTCTGAAGGGTATTGATTCTACACCTTTGGCTTGTAATAAACCACAGTTCTGGACGCAAGTGACTATGCGTATGACTTCAGACCATCAGGAGGTGATTCGCTTCCTTGTGTTGTACAATTTACATGATGTTTTGGTGCTTGGATTACCATGGTTACAGTCTCATAACCCAGTCCTTGACTGGAAGGCTATGTCTGTGTTAAGCTGGGGATGTCGGGGGGCTCATGGGGACACTCCTATGGTGTCCATTTCGTCATCTATTCCATCTGAGATTCCGGCATTTTTGTCTGATTATCGTGATATTTTTGAAGAGCCTAAGATTGGTTCACTCCCTTCTCACAGGGATTGTGATTGCGCCATAGATCTGATTCCTGGCAGTAAATTTCCAAAGGGTCGTTTGTTTAACCTATCTGTACCTGAACATGCTGCTATGCGCGAGTATATTAAGGAGTCCCTGGAAAAGGGACATATTCGTCCTTCTTCATCACCTTTAGGAGCCGTTTTTTTCTTTGTCTCTAAAAAGGATGGCTCTCTGAGGCCTTGTATTGATTATCGTCTCCTGAATAAAATTACAGTCAAATATCAGTATCCGTTGCCTTTGCTGACTGATTTGTTTGCTCGCATAAGGGGGGCTAAGTGGTTCTCTAAGATTGATCTTCGTGGGGCGTATAATTTGGTGCGAATTAAGCAGGGGGATGAGTGGAAGACCGCATTTAATACGCCTGAGGGCCATTTTGAGTATTTGGTAATGCCTTTCGGCCTTTCTAATGCACCTTCTGTCTTTCAGTCCTTAATGCATGATATTTTCCGTGAATATTTGGATAAATTTATGATTGTGTACTTGGATGATATTTTGATTTTTTCTGATGACTGGGAGTCTCATGTTCAGCAGGTCAGGAGGGTTTTTCAGGTTTTGCGGGAGAATTCTTTGTGTGTAAAGGGTTCAAAGTGTGTTTTTGGGGTTCAAAAAATTTCATTTTTGGGATATATTTTTTCCCCTTCTTCTATTGAGAAGGACCCTGTCAAGGTTCGGGCTATTTACGACTGGACGCAGCCTACTTCTCTGAAGAGTCTCCAGAAATTCTTGGGCTTTGCTAATTTTTATCGTCGATTTATAGCTGGTTTTTCTGGCGTTGCTAAACCTCTGACGGATTTGACTAAAAAGGGTGCTGATGTTGCCAATTGGTCCCCTGCTGCCGTGGAGGCCTTTCAGGAGCTTAAGCGCCGCTTTTTGTCTGCCCCTGTGTTGCGCCAGCCTGATGTTTCTCTTCCCTTTCAGGTTGAGGTCGATGCTTCCGAGATCGGAGCGGGGGCGGTTTTGTCGCAGAAAAGTTCCGACTGCTCAGTGATGAGACCTTGTGCGTTCTTTTCGCAAAAATTTTCGGCCGCCGAGCGAATCTATGATGTTGGTAATCGGGAGCTTTTGGCCATGAAGTGGGCATTTGAGGAGTGGCGTCATTGGCTTGAGGGTGCCAGACATCAGGTGGTAGTTTTGACTGATCACAAGAATTTAATTTATTTGGAGTCTGCCAGGCGCCTGAATCCTAGACAGGCACGTTGGTCGTTGTTCTTTTCCCGGTTTAATTTTGTGGTCTCGTACTTACCGGGTTCTAGGAATGTGAAAGCAGATGCTCTTTCTAGGAGTTTTGAGCCTGACTCTCCTGGGAATTCTGAACCTGCTGGTGTCCTTAAGGATGGAGTGGTTTTGTCTGCTGTCTCTCCAGATTTGCGACGTGCTTTGCAAGAATTTCAGGCGGATAGACCTGATCGTTGTCCGTCTGGTAGACTGTTTGTTCCTGACGAGTGGACCACTAGAGTCATCTCGGAAGTTCATTCTTCTACTCTGGCAGGTCATCCGGGAATTTTTGGCACCAGAGATTTGGTGGCTAGATCCTTCTGGTGGCCTTCCCTGTCTCGAGATGTGCGTGTTTTTGTGCAGTCTTGCAATGTGTGTGCTCGGGCCAAGCCTTGTTGTTCTAGGGCTAGTGGGTTGTTGTTGCCCTTGCCTATTCCGAAGAGGCCTTGGACGCACATCTCTATGGACTTTATCTCGGATCTCCCTGTTTCTCAGAAGATGTCTGTCATCTGGGTGGTGTGTGACCGTTTTTCTAAAATGGTTCATTTGGTGCCATTGCCTAAGTTGCCTTCCTCATCTGAGTTGGTCCCTCTGTTTTTTCAAAATGTGGTTCGCTTGCATGGTATTCCGGAAAACATCGTTTCTGACAGGGGTACCCAGTTCGTGTCTAGATTTTGGCGGGCAGTCTGTGCCAGGTTGGGCATTGATTTGTCCTTTTCGTCTGCATTCCATCCTCAGACCAATGGCCAGACGGAGCGAACTAATCAAACTTTGGAGACTTATTTGAGGTGTTTTGTGTCTGCGGATCAGGATGATTGGGTTGCCTTTCTGCCGTTGGCAGAGTTTGCTCTTAATAATCGGGCTAGTTCTGCCACTTTGGTTTCTCCTTTCTTTTGCAATTCAGGGTTTCATCCGCGTTTTTCATCTGGTCAGGTTGAATCTTCGGATTGTCCTGGAGTGGATGCGGTGGTGGATCGGTTGCATCGGATTTGGGGACAAGTGGTGGATAATTTGGAATTGTCCCAGGAGAGGACTCAGCAGTTTGCTAACCGTCGTCGTCGTGTTGGTCCCCACCTTCGCGTTGGGGACTTGGTGTGGTTGTCTTCCCGTTTTGTCCCTATGAGGGTTTCTTCTCCCAAATTTAAGCCTCGGTTCATCGGTCCTTATAGGATTTTGGAGATTCTTAACCCTGTTTCCTTTCGTTTGGACCTCCCGGCATCTTTCGCTATCCATAATGTGTTCCATCGGTCGTTGTTGCGGAGATATGAGGTACCAGTGGTTCCTTCTACTGAACCTCCTGCTCCTGTGCTGGTGGAGGGTGAATTGGAGTACGTCGTAGAGAAGATCTTGGACTCCCGTATTTCCAGACGGAGACTTCAATATCTGGTTAAATGGAAAGGCTATGGTCAGGAAGATAATTCTTGGGTAACTGCCTCTGATGTTCATGCCTCGGATTTGGTTCGTGCCTTTCATAGGGCTCATCCAGATCGCCCTGGCGGTTCTTGTGAGGGTTCGGTGCCCCCTCCTTAAGGGGAGGGTACTGTTGTGTATCCGCTTTTTGGGCTCCCCTGGTGGTTGCTGGTGGTACTGGTGACTTGTTTGCACTTTGCTTCTTCTGTTCACCTGCTTCCATCAGTGTTTGGGAGTTTCCTATTTAGCCTTGCTCTCCAGTCATTTCCTTGCCGGTCATCATTGTAACCAGAGCCTTCGGTTGCATGTTCCTGCTACTAGTCTGCTGATCAGCTAAGTGGACTTTGTCCTTTTGTTTTGTACCTTTTGTCCAGTTTGCAGTTTTTGTAATTCTCTGTAGCTGGAAGCTCTTGCGGGCTGAAATTGCCACTCCTGTGTCATGAGTTGACACAGGAGTCTTAAAGTAATTTCAGGATGGTTTTTGAAAGGGTTTTCAGTTGACCGTGAAGTCCTCTTTTGTATCCTTCTGCTATCTAGTAAGTGGACCTCTCTTTGCTAAATCTACTTTCATACTGTGTATGTCTTTTCCTCTTAATTCACCGTTATTACATGTGGGGGGCTGCTATCATCTTTTGGGGTATTTCCCTAGAGGTAAGCCAGGTCTGTTTCTTCCTCTACCAGGCGTAGTTAGTCCTCCGGCTGGCGCGTGGCATATAGGAAGCCGTAGGTATGCTCCCTGGCTACTGTTAGCTGTGTGGTAGATTTAGCTCACGGTCAACTCGAGTTTCCATCACCCGAGAGCTCGTTCGTTACTTATATGTTTCTTACGTTCCCTTGCCATTGGGAACCATGACAGGAACGTGTCTTTAGTGCTGCAGGTGGTGTACTAACTGACCGTCGCATGCGACTATCCTCCGATAACGTTTACCGGCTTACTTTCCTGAAAATGAACAAGGCCTGGATCTCGCAGGAATTTGCCACTCCTCTTCCTGATTAAATAATTAGGTCACTGTCTACGTTATCCAGGTCTCCTGTTGTGTTCATCTTTCTACCACCTGAACTTAAATTCCTGGGCTCCAACACCGCCAGTTGAGGCTCAGAAGTGCCGTCTGCACAGTGAAAACATACGACCCAGTGTTATTGGGTTTCAGTAACGTCAGCTGATCCCCAGCTGTGTAGCAGGCAATGTGTCCTGCGACCGCCACGCTGACACAACAACTGAAATGTAAGGGAACCTGTCCCCCCCCCCAAGGCGTTTGTTACTGAAAGAGCCACCTTGTGCAGCAGTAATGCTGCACAAGGAAAAGGTAGCTATTTTTGTTTAGCTCCTTGCACACGCAGAACTTAACACTTATAAAATGTGTCCACTGATACCGTAAAACCGTCCCGGAGGTGGGACTTTCCTTCGTAATATGACGCAGCACAGCCATCATTCCTACCCCCTTGGCGCCGTGCCCCGGCTCCTCAGCGTTGTTTGATTCCGTCCCAGAGCCTGCGCTGTTATGTTATCCCTTGGCCAGGCACACTTAGCGCTGCCCGTCTTCTGACATAATTTGGTGTCAGGATGGCTGCGCCTGTGCGGCTGCGCTGGCCGAGAGCCCGCCTCGCAGTGTCTTCTGATTTAATCCCACTGGGGGCCTGAGATCCATGGACATGCGCAGTGCATATCTGAACCTCCACCTCTCACTCATCTCCCTACGGCTTCTTCAGACTGTGCGGTGTCAGCTGGTCCCTAATAGCATGCCACGGCCGTGACACCGCACAGTCTTAAGAAGCCGTAGGGAGGGGAGTGAGAGGCGAGGATATGCACTGCGCATGGCCACGGATCCCAGGCCCGCGGTGTGATTACATTAGACGACACTGCGAGGCGGGCTCTCGGCCAGCGCGTCCGCACAGGCGCAGCCAGCCTGACACCAAATGATGTCAGAAGACGGGCAGCACTAAGTGTGCCTGGCCAAGGGATAACATAACAGCGCAGGCTGCGGGATGGAATCAAACAGCGCTGAGGAGCCGTGGCACGGCGCCGGGGGGGTAAGAATGACGGCTGTGCTGCGTCATATTACGAAGGAAAGTCCCACCTCCGGGACGGTCTCACAGTTTCAGGGGACACATTTTATAAGTGTTTAGTTCTGTGTTTGCAAGGAGCATAATGAAAAGAGCCACCTTTTCCTTTTGCATCTTTTGTGCTGCACAAGCTGGCTCTTTCAGCTACAAACGCCTTGGGGGGGTGTTAAAGGTTCCCTTTCGACTTTCTCCAATCAGGCTTCGGCCTACATTGTGTTCCTCTGCTTTTCCTGCTGTCCCTGGGCTCCAACACCGCTAGTTGCCGTCCAGAAGTGCTGTCCGCACAGTCCCAACAGTCCCTCCTCTGTTATTGGGGTTCAGTAACGTCAGCTGTTCCCCAGCTGTGTGTGTTGCAATCCCTCCTATCTCCTCCACCTCCTCCTCCTCCTCCTGTCCCTGGGCTTCAACACCGCTAGTTGCCGTCCAGAAGTGCTGTCCGCACAGTCCCAACAGTCCCTCCTCTGTTATTGGGGTTCAGTAACGTCAGCTGTTCCCCAGCTGTGTGTGTGGCAATCCCTCCTATCTCCTCCACCTCCTCCTCCTCCTCCTCCTGTCCCTGGGCTCCAACACCGCTAGTTGCCATCCAGAAGTGCTGTCCGCACAGTCCCAACAGTCCCTCCTCTGTTATTGGGGTTCAGTAACGTCAGCTGTTCCCCAGCTGTGTGTGTGTCAATCCCTCCTATCTCCTCCACCTCCTCCTCCTCCTCCTGTCCCTGGGCTCCAACACCGCTAGTTGCTGTCCAGAAGTGCTGTCCGCACAGTCCCAACAGTCCCTCCTCTGTTATTGGGGTTCATTAACGTCAGCTGTTCCCCAGCTGTGTGTGTGGCAATCCCTCCTATCTCCTCCACCTCCTCCTCCTCCTCCTGTCCCTGGGCTCCAACACCGCTAGTTGCCGTCCAGAAGTGCTGTACGCACAGAGCCAAACACCTCGCCAATGTGTTAGTGGGGTTCAGTAATGCCTGCTGCTCCTCTGCTGTGTATACGGCAACGTGTCCTGCGACCGCCACGCAGGCACAACAAGTTAAATTTAAGGGAACCTGTCCCCCCCCCAGGCGTTTGTTACTGAAGGAGACACCTTGTGCAGCAGTAATGATGCAAAGGGAAAAAGTGCCTCTTTTCGTGGTGCTCCTTGCACATGCTGAACCTAACACTTTTGAAATGTGTCCCCTCACACGGTTAAACCGTCCGGTCGATGGAACTTTCCTTTGTCATGTGACGCAGCACAGCCGTCATTCTTACCCCCTTGGCGCCGTGCGCCTCCTCCTCAGCGTTGTTTGAATCTGTCCCGGAGTCTGCGCTGTTATGTTATCCCTTGGCCAGGCACACTTAGCGCTGCCCGTCTTCTGACATCATTTGGTGTCAGGATGGCTGCGCCTGTGCGGCCGCGCTGGACGAGATCCCGCCTCGTAGTGTCTTCTGATTAAATCCCACTGCAGACCTGTGATCCATGGACATTAGCAGTGCATATCTGAACCTCCGCCTCTCACTCATCTCCCTACGCCTTCTTCAGACTGTGCGCTGTCAGCTGATCCCTAATAGCATGCCACGGCCGTGACGCCGCACAGTCTGAAGAGGCCGTAGGGAGGGGAGTGAGAGGCGAGGATATGCACTGCTCATGCCCATGGATCACAGGTCCGCAGAGTGATTACATTAGATGACACAGCGAGGCGGGATCTCCTCCAGCGCGGCCGCACAGGCGCAGCCATCCTGACACCAAATGATGTCAGAAGACGGGCAGCGCTAAGTATGCCTGGCCAAGGGATAACATAACAGCGCAGACTCCGGGACAGATTCAAACAACGCTGAGGAGGAGGCGCACGGCGCCAAGGGGGTAAGAATGATGGCTGTGCTGCGTCACATGACAAAGGAAAGTTCCACCGACCGGACGGTTTAACCGTGTGAGGGGACACATTTCAAAAGTGTTGGGTTCAGCATGTGCAAGGACCATAATTAAAAGAGCTAAGTTTACCTTTTCCAGCATTAGTGCTGTACAAGATGGCTCTTTCAGCTACAAACGCCTGGGGGGGGGTTAAAGGTTCCCTTTCAACTTGCTCCAGTGCAGGCTGCGGCCTACACTCTGCTCCACCTGCAGAGCCCGGGCTCCAACACCGCTAGTTGCTGTCCGGAAGTGCTGGCTGCACAGAGAAAAACACCTCGCCAATGTGTCAGTGGGGTTCAGCACCGCCAGCTGTTCCCCTGCTGTGTAGCCGGCATCGTGTCCTGCAAAAGCCACGCAGACACAAGAACTGAAATTGAAGGGATCCTGTCGCCCCACCCCCAGGTGTTTGTATGTTTTACAGCCACCTTGTACAGCAGTAATGCTGCATGTGTGCAAGGTGGCTCATAAACTTATTCTCCTTGCACCCGTGGAACAGAACACGTCTACAATGTGTCCCCTCACACCATTAAAACGTCCCTGAGGTGTGACTTTCCTTTGTAATGACACGCAACGACCCCCTTGGTAGCACAGCCCTTCTTCTGACATCATTGTTTGGCTGGCTGCGCCTCTGCGGCCGCCCTGCCCGACACAACGCCCCTCGGTGTCTTATTTATTTTGACTGCGAGGGTGTGATTGACGGGCATGAGCAGTGCATATCTTCGCCAGGCTGTCACTCAGGTCCTTCCGCCTTCTTCAGACTGTGCGGCTTCATGGCCGCGGCATGCGATAAGGGATCAGCTGACGCCGCACAGTCTGTAGCAGGTGTAAGGACATGAGCGAGAGGCGAACCTATGTACTGCGCCAGGCCATCAATCCCAGCCCCGCAGTGTGAAACACTGTAAAGACACTGCGGGGCTGGGATTCATGGGCATCGCGAACCGCACCAGCCGACATGAAATGATGTCAGAAGATGGGCAGCGCATGGACAAGGGATAACGCAACAACGCAGACTCCTGTACATTAACATGCGATGCTCAGGAGGCCGCACCAAGCACCAAGGTGGTATTTTTGCCAGCTGTGCTGCGTCTCATTACGAAGGGAACTCCCGCCTCAAAGACAGATTGACTCTATAAGGGCCAAAATGTTGTACGTGTTTCATTCAGCGTGTGCAAGGAACAAAATTAAAAGAGCAACCTTTGACTTGTGCAGCACTACTGCTGCATAAGGCGTGGCTCTTCTACTTTGTAACACCTGAGGGGGGGTTAAAGGTTACCTTTAAAATTGGTTCACTTAGGCTTCGGCCTACACTCTGCTCCCCCTGCAGAGCCTGGGCTCTAACACCGCCAGTTGGGGCCTGGTACTGCTAGCTGCACAGAGAAAAACACCAGCCAATGTGTCAGTGGGGTTCAGCACCGCCAGCTGTTCCCCTGCTGTGTAGCCGGCAACGTGTCCTGCAACAGCCACGCAGACACAAAGCTGCCGCCAGTGCAGGCTTCGGCCTACACTCTGCTCCCTCTCCTCCTCCTGCTGACCCTGGGCTCTAACACCGCCAGTTGGGGCCCGGTACTGCTAGCTGCACAAAGAAAAACACCAGCCAATGTGTCAGTGGGGTTCAGCACCGCCAGCTGTTCCCCTGCTGTGCAGCCGGCAACGTGTCCTGAAACTGCCACGCAGACACAAGAACTGAAATTGAAGGGAACCTGTCCCCCTTCCCCCAGGCGTTTGTATGTTTTACAGCCACCTTGTACAGCAGTAATGCTGCATGTGTGCAAGGTGGCTCATAAACGTATTCTCCTCGCACATGTGGAACTGAAAACACGTCTAAAATGTGTCCTCTGTGTGACCATTTAACCGTCCCGGAGGTGTGACTTTCCTTTGTAATGACACGCTGCAACCCCCTTGGTAGCGCTGCCTGTCTTCTGGCATCATTGTTTGGCTGCCTGCGCCTCTGCGGCCGCCCTGCCCCACACAACGCCCCTCGGTGTCTTATTTATTTGGACTGCGAGGGTGTGATTGATGGGCATGAGCAGTGCATAAGTTCGCCTGTCCCTCATCTCCTTCCGCCTTCCTCAGACTGTGCGGCTTCATGGCCGCGGCATGCGATAAGGGATCAGCTGACGCCGCACAGTCTGAAGCGGGTGTAAGGACCCGAGTGTGAGAGGCGAACATATGTACTGCGCCAGGCCATGAATCCCAGCCCCGCAGTGTTTTAACAATGTTAAGACACTGCGGGGCTGGGATTCATGGTCATCGCGAACCGCACCGGCCGACATTAAATGATGTCAGAAGATGGGCAGCGCTAACAGCGCTAGGCCAAGGGATAACACGACAGCGCAGACTCCTGTACAGCAAATAACAACGCTCAGGAGGCCGCGCCCAGCACCAAGGTGGGATTCTTGACATTTGTGCTGCGTCTCATTACGAAGGGAACTCTCGCCTCCAACACAGTTTGACTGTATAAAGGGCTAAATGTTATACGTGTTTCATTCAGCGTGTGCAAGGAGAAAAATTAAAAGAGCAACCTTTGACTTGTGCAGCACTACTGCTGCATAAGCTGTGGCTCTTCTACTTTGTAACACCTAAGGGGGGGGTTAAAGGTTACCTTTAAAATTGGATCAATTAGGCTTCGGCCTACACTCTGCTCCCCGTGCAGTGCCTGGGCTCTAACACCGCCAGTTGGGGCCCGGTACTGCTAGCTGCACAGAGAAAAACACCAGCCAATGTGTCAGTGGGGTTCAGCACCGCCAGCTGTTCCCCTGCTGTGTAGCCGGCAACGTGTCCTGCAACAGCCACGCAGACACAAAGCTGCCGCCAGTGCAGGCTTCGGCCTACACTCTGCTCCCTCTCCTCCTCCTGCTGACCCTGGGCTCTAACACCGCCAGTTGGGGCCCGGTACTGCTAGCTGCACAGAGAAAAACACCAGCCAATGTGTCAGTGGGGTTCAGCACCGCCAGCTGTTCCCCTGCTGTGCAGCCGGCAACGTGTCCTGCAACTGCCACGCAGACACAAGAACTGAAATTGAAGGGAACCTGTCCCCCCTCCCCCAGGCGTTTGTATGTTTTACAGCCACCTTGTACAGCAGTAATGCTGCATGTGTGCAAGGTGGCTCATAAACGTATTCTCCTCGCACATGTGGAACTGAAAACACGTCTAAAATGTGTCCTCTGTGTGACCATTTAACCGTCCCGGAGGTGTGACTTTCCTTTGTAATGACACGCTGCAACCCCCTTGGTAGCGCTGCCTGTCTTCTGGCATCATTGTTTGGCTGACTGCGCCTCTGCGGCCGCCCTGCCCCACACAACGCCCCTCGGTGTCTTATTTATTTGGACTGCGAGGGTGTGATTGATGGGCATGAGCAGTGCATAAGTTCGCCTGTCCCTCATCTCCTTCCGCCTTCCTCAGACTGTGCGGCTTCATGGCCGCGGCATGCAATAAGGGATCAGCTGACGCTGCACAGTCTGAAGCGGGTGTAAGGACCCGAGTGTGAGAGGCGAACATATGTACTGCGCCAGGCCATGAATCCCAGCCCCGCAGTGTTTTAACAATGTTAAGACACTGCGGGGCTGGGATTCATGGTCATCGCGAACCGCACCGGCCGACATTAAATGATGTCAGAAGATGGGCAGCGCTAACAGCGCTAGGCCAAGGGATAACACGACAGCGCAGACTCCTGTACAGCAAATAACAATGCTCAGGAGGCCGCGCCCAGCACCAAGGTGGGATTCTTGACATCTGTGCTGCGTCTCATTACGAAGGGAACTCTCGCCTCCAACACAGTTTGACTGTATAAAGGGCTAAATGTTATACGTGTTTCATTCAGCGTGTGCAAGGAGAAAAATTAAAAGAGCAACCTTTGACTTGTGCAGCACTACTGCTGCATAAGCTGTGGCTCTTCTACTTTGTAACACCTGAGGGGGGGTTAAAGGTTACCTTTAAAATTGGTTCAATTAGGCTTCGGCCTACACTCTGCTCCCCCTGCAGAGCCTGGGCTCTAACACCGCCAGTTGGGGCCCGGTACTGCTAGCTGCACAGAGAAAAACACCAGCCAATGTGTCAGTGGGGTTCAGCACCGCCAGCTGTTCCCCTGCTGTGTAGCCGGCAACGTGTCCTGCAACAGCCACGCAGACACAAAGCTGCCGCCAGTGCAGGCTTCGGCCTACACTCTGCTCCCTCTCCTCCTCCTGCTGACCCTGGGCTCTAACACCGCCAGTTGGGGCCCGGTACTGCTAGCTGCACAAAGAAAAACACCAGCCAATGTGTGTCAGTGGAGTTCAGCACCGCCAGCTGTTCCCCTGCTGTGTAGCCGGCAACGTGTCCTGCAACAGCCACGCAGACACAAAGCTGCCGCCAGTGCAGGCTTCGGCCTACACTCTGCTCCCTCTCCTCCTCCTGCTGACCCTGGGCTCTAACACCGCCAGTTGGGGCCCGGTACTGCTAGCTGCACAGAGAAAAACACCAGCCAATGTGTCAGTGGGGTTCAGCACCGCCAGCTGTTCCCCTGCTGTGAAGCCGGCAACGTGTCCTGCAACTGCCACGCAGACACAAGAACTGAAATTGAAGGGAACCTGTCCCCCCTCCCCCAGGCGTTTGTATGTTTTACAGCCACCTTGTACAGCAGTAATGCTGCATGTGTGCAAGGTGGCTCATAAACGTATTCTCCTCGCACATGTGGAACTGAAAACACATCTAAAATGTGTCCTCTGTGTGACCATTTAACCGTCCCGGAGGTGTGACTTTCCTTTGTAATGACACGCTGCAACCCCCTTGGTAGCGCTGCCCGTCTTCTGGCATCATTGTTTGGCTGCCTGCGCCTCTGCGGCCGCCCTGCCCCACACAACGCCCCTCGGTGTCTTATTTATTTGGACTGCGAGGGTGTGATTGATGGGCATGAGCAGTGCATAAGTTCGCCTGTCCCTCATCTCCTTCCGCCTTCCTGAGACTGTGCGGCTTCATGGCCGCGGCATGCGATAAGGGATCAGCTGACGCCGCACAGTCTGAAGCGGGTGTAAGGACCCGAGTGTGAGAGGCGAACATATGTACTGCGCCAGGCCATGAATCCCAGCCCCGCAGTGTTTTAACAATGTTAAGACACTGCGGGGCTGGGATTCATGGTAATCGCGAACCGCACCGGCCGACATTAAATGATGTCAGAAGATGGGCAGCGCTAACAGCGCTAGGCCAAGGGATAACACGACAGCGCAGACTCCTGTACAGCAAATAACAACGCTCAGGAGGCCACGCCCAGCACCAAGGTGGGATTCTTGACATCTGTGCTGTGTCTCACTACGAAGGGAACTCACGCCTCCAACACAGTTTGACTGTATAAAGGGCTAAATGTGATACGTGTTTCATTCAGCGTGTGCAAGGAGAAAAATTAAAAGAGCAACCTTTGACTTGTGCAGCACTACTGCTGCATAAGCGGTGGCTCTTCTAGTTTGGAACACCTGAGGGGGGGTTTAAGGTTACCTTTGAAATTGGTTCAATTAGGCTTCGGCCTACACTCCGCTCCCTCTCCTCCTCCTGCTGACCCTGGGCTCTAACACCGCCAGTTGGGGCCCAGATGTGCTGGCTGCACAGAGCCAAACACCTCGCCAATGTGTCAGTGGGGTTCAGCACCGCCAGCTGTTCCCCTGCTGTGCAGCCGGCAACGTGTCCTGCAACTGCCACGCAGACACAACAGACCCAAAGCTTCCGCCAGTGGAGGCTTCGGCCTACACTCTGCTCCCTCTCCTCCTCCTGCTGACCCTTTGCTCCAACACTGCTAGTTGGGGCTCTAGGAAGACAAGCTTGAATAGGTCCCCATCCTGGTTCCAGCACCGTCAGCTGGTTCCGGGCAGAGCCTTTGGCTTAGGTGCCTCCCTCTGGGTATCCGAGTTCCACCAACGTCAGGTGGTCCTTGGTAGTGCTTTCAGGCACGGGTACCTCCTGCTTAGTAACCGGGTTCCAGTAACGTCAGCTGGTCCTCGGTAGTTCCATTGGCTCTTGGACCTTCGGCTACCCATCCAGGTTCCAGCACCGTCAGCTGGTTCTCGGCAGTGTCTTTTGCTCTTGTACCTTCTGCTCCCCATCCTGGTTCCAGTACCGTCAGCTGGTTCCGGGCAGAGCCTTTGGCTTAGGTGCCTCCCTCTGGGTATCCGAGTTCCACCAACGTCAGGTGGTCCTTGGTAGTGCTTTCAGGCACGGGTACCTCCTGCTTAGTAACCGGGTTCCAGTAACGTCAGCTGGTCCTCGGTAGTTCCATTGGCTCTTGGACCTTCGGCTACCCATCCGGGTTCCAGCACCGTCAGCTGGTTCTCGGCAGTGTCTTTTGCTCTTGTACCTTCTGCTCCCCATCCTGGTTCCAGTACCGTCAGCTGGTTCCGGGCAGAGCCTTTAGCTTAGGTGCCTCCCTCTGGGTATCCGAGTTCCACCAACGTCAGATGGTCCTTGGTAGTGCTTTCAGGCACGGGTACCTCCTGCTTAGTAACCGGGTTCCAGTAACGTCAGCTGGTCCTCGGTAGTTCCATTGGCTCTTGGACCTTTGGGTAGCCATCCGAGTTCCAGTTCCATCAGCTGTTTCTCGGCATTTTCTCAGCCTTCTTGTACCTTCTGCTACATTTCCAAGTTCAAGACCCTAAACACGATGACCCGGAAGACCACCCCTAAGATGACGACGACACCAGAGATGACAACCACCGTGATGACGACGACCCTGGAGACGATGACCCTGAAGACCACCCCGATGACGACGACCCCGGAGACGACGACCCTGGAGACGACGATGACCTGGAAGACCGAGAAGCAGAAGAACAAGAGGCTGCAGAACAAAGAGTAGAAGAACATTAAGCATAACACTAAATATCAGAGCAAAAGATATTATCTAAATTATAAGCAGAAGAAGACTAAGCAGTGTATGGGGGTGAGTCCGTTCCTCCTCGTGGTGCCCCTGGATAAAGCCTGATGCTGCAGGCCAAACTGAACGCGGACAAATGTAACTCTTTTGTGACAGGCAGAACGGAAGGTGTAATCTTCAAACTTTTATAGATAACAACTACGGGAATGCCTGTCACAAATAAGAATATGATGAAGAAGTAGAATATGAAGAAGATAATAGTTAAATAAAAAGAATATGAACAATGTAACAAAAAAAATAATAGGTAGAAGATGAAGAAGAAGATGAATAAGGTTAGTTGATGTCAAAGAAGCTGATGATGAGGATAATGAAGAAGAAAGTGTGAGAGAAGTAAAAAAGAAGGTGAAGGGCGTGGAAGTAGTGAAACATCAATATCTGACAAAATTAAAAAAAAATTAACATAGTCAAAATCTTTCTAACACCGAACGTCATAAAAAAAAAAAAAATCCTGCTATTCTATTTGATTGGGCTAAACCTCTGTGCCTTTAATGTCTCCGCCACGTCCCCCAATACATCCTACATTATTCTTAGTTGTTTTCCTTCATGTAGAATTAACCTACAAGGAAAGAAAGGGTTTATTTTAATTCCGATATTTTCGTCCCATTGACTTGCATTGGGATCGGGTATCGGTATCGGATTAGATCCGATACTTTGACGGTATCGGCCGATACTTTCCGATACCGATACTTTCCGATATCCGAAGGTATCGCTCAACACTATTTATGACGTAATAAACCCTGTGAACTTTAAAGGAACGTGCCTCCTGAGTGTCAGCCGTCGCACCTGAGTGAGTGAAATCCCTACAGGGGTTAGATAAAGGCTGCATAAGGTAGTCACCAGCCAATAGTTGTAGTGCTTTTGGGTTTGGTTGATGGTGAATTATGTTCAGAGAAGTAGAGAATGAGCTATGTATAAAAAGATAGGCTGCCCTAAACAGATGTGTTTATAGGGAGCGCCTAAAACTGTAAGTTGTGGTTAGTCCTAATTTCTTGGGGAAGAGGTGAGTTATCTAGGTAAGTGATTGAACAGAGCCAGACACAGACCAGATCAGGGGTATTACCATCTTTGTGTGTTGCAGAGGTTGAAAAATGTGAGAGGCCAAGAAAAGTGGGTAGAGATAGAAGCTGGGATGCAGATGGGTCTGTTGAAGTCTCCCAGGATTATAGTTGGCAATTCTGAGGACATGAAGTGTGACAGCAAGGCAGAAAGTAGATAAAGAAGTGGGTGGGTGAGCCTAGGTGGCAGTATATCACTGCTATTCTGAGGGAGAGCGGATGGAAGACCCTGATAGTGTGGACTTCAAAAGAAGAATGGCATGCAATCAGCCTGTATTTATTTATTTATTTTTTAAAGATGTACAATAACAAATTGTATTGTGGTACCGTGTTAGCCAGAAAAATCGATGTGAATACTTTTCTGCCCAATGATGACAAAAGTATTCTAGGAGTGATACCTTTATTGGCTAACCAGAAAATAATATGTTTGCAAGCTTTCAGAGCACAGTGGCTCCTTCTTCAGGCAAGATTACAAAAATCCTTTAAAAAAAGGATTGGTGGTGGCAGCGAGTAGTGTGGGATTATCATAGAGTTAGCAGTGATCGTACGGCAGTATTTACACATATTCCATGCATTGTAATCCCGAGGTGTATATGCCGTATGCTCACTGTTAGTTTTACGATAACTAATTATTGGGAGCAATGACAAAAATACTGACTGGCACTTCCAAACTAATGTGAACAGGTGACAACTAGGAGCAGCTACCTCCATATACAATAAACAAAAAAGTTGCACTCTGTAGTGCTAAAGCATGTCAATGTGAAATATACAAAATATGAATAGCAATACTGCTTCTGGATACTAGGAAAAATGAGACCCTTAGCACATAATTTGACCAATTCATGTATGCCCATCAGTCAACAAGGAAGTCTCTGTTAGGGCTAGCGGAACGCACCTAGTAAATATAGATGTTTATTATTATTGATGTGTTCGCAGCCCGGGGTCCACCGTGCAGGGGAACCTGCTGCTAGTAAATGGTGGCACTATTTGGTGGTATAGACTAGCTCTGTTACTTCACAGAATAGCCATGAAAGGAAAGCACTGTGCCCTGTTAGACTTCACAGGAGCACAGGCTAACTGCCCAACAGAGAGCAGTCAGTGGTCATGCATGCACACAATCTCCTCACCGGAGGTGCCAGTATTCTAAGGGCTTATTTCAGCTGGGTCCCTGAATACACTCAAACACACAATCTCCTCACCGGAGGTGCCGGTATTCTAGCGGCTTATTTCAGCCGGGTCCCTGAATACAATCTCACATGACCAAACTGGCGCAAAGCACATAACTCAGAAAGATACTAGCGCATGGCCGTGCGGTCATGCGCACCTTTTATAGCTGCAGCAACTACAGGACCTTCCAAAAAAGGACCAATGGGAAGCTGCCACAGAACTTGAGCAACTTCAGGACCTTCCTAGAGTACCAATGGGAATAGCTGCAGTACCTGAGCATGTGACCCTTGGTCTCCAATGAGAGATCTTACCCTGGGCATGCTCAGAAGGGGAAAAGTAGGACTTAGTCCCAAAGACGTCTGCTCGCCGCTGACCAGTACTGGCTATAATGGCAGAAGCTGGAAAGGCGGCAGTAACCCTTTGCACAGTGTCAGACTGAGCAAGACACTGGGACCGACGCCTCCGCTGAGCAGGCTCCACTGCGGCAGGAGAAGAATGGGAGACCACAGCGGAGATGGCTCAAGATTCCCCCTGTGCAGAGGCAAGAACTCGACCCCTAACAGTCTCAAACCTGATGGGTCCTAACGTCTCTAAAGGGAATACCTCTCGAAGGCTGAAGTCTGAATTCCTGTGTAGATGTAAATACCTGTCTTCCAAGTCTGATTTCATGGGTAGGTAGGACCTTGTTGCAATTAGAATCCACCACATGCTGAAGGGCGGAATGCTCCGTCAGAAACCTAACATACATTGGCAAAAAAACTGACTGGCATTTCCAAGCTAATGTGAACAGGTGCCAACTATGAGCAGCTACTTACATATACAATAAACAAAAAAAGGTGCAATCTGTAGTGCCAAAGCATGTCAATGTGAAATATATTAAGGAGAACAACTAAACTACTAGACAACAGAGGTTGGAGAACTAAACTACTAAACACCCAGGGTTTGATATCTAAACCACTACATACCAGAAGATGGAAAAATAAACTACTAGACAACAAGACTTGGCTCTAGTTCCTTTCATGGCTTTGCACTAGTGTTGAGCGATACCTTCCGATATCGGAAAGTATCTGCCGATACCGGCAAAATATGGGATCTCTCCGATACCGATACCCGATACCAATGCAAGTCAATGGGATGAAAATATCGGAATTAAAATAAACCCTTTCTTTCCTTGTAGGTTCATTCTACATGAAGGAAAACAACTAAGAATAATGTAGGATGTATTGGGGGAGGTGGCGGAGACATTAAAGGCATAGAGGTTTAGCCCAATCAAATAGAATAGCAGGAATTTTTTTTTTTTTTAAGATGTTCGGAGTTACAAAGATATTGACTATGTTAAGAATTTTTTTATTTTGTCAGATATTGATGTTTCACTATTTCCACGCCCTTCACCTTTTTTTCAACTTCTCCCACACTTTCTTCTTCATCATCATCAGCATCTTTGACATCAACTTCTTCTTCACCTTATTCATCTTCTTCTTCATCTTCTACCTATTATTTTTTTTTGTTACATTCTTCATATTCTTTTTATTCAACTATTATTATTCTTCATATTCTACTTCTTCATCATATTCTTATTTGTGACAGGCATTCCTGTAGTTGTTATCTATAAAAGTTTGAAGATTACACCTTCCGTTCTGCCTGTCACAAAAGAGTTACATTTGTCCGCGATCAGTTTGGCCTGCAGCATCAGGCTTTATCCAGGGGCACCACGAGGAGGAACGGACTCACCCCCATACACTGCTTAGTCTTCTTCTGCTTATAATTTAGATAATATATTTTGCTCTGATACTTAGTGTTATGCTTAATGTTCTTCTGCTCTTTGTTCTGCAGCCTCTTGTTCTTCTGCTTCTCGGTCTTCCATGTCGTCATCTCCAGGGTCGTCGTCTCCGGGGTCGTCGTCGTCGTCGTCATCATCGGGGTGGTCTTCGGGGTCATCGTCTCCAGGGTCATCATCATCTCAGTGGTTGTCGTCTCTGGTGTCGTCGTCATCTTAGGGGTGGTCTTCCGGGTCGTCGTCTTTAGGGTCTTGAACTTGGAAATGTAGCAGAAGGTACAAGAAGGCTGAGAAAATGCCGAGAACCAGCTGATGGAACTGGAACTCGGATGGCTACCCAAAGGTCCAAGAGCCAATGGAACTACCGAGGACCAGCTGACGTTACTGGAACCCGGTAACTAAGCAGGAGGTACCCGTGCCAGAAGGCATTACCAAGGACCACCTGACGTTGGTGGAACTCGGATACCCAGAAGGAGGCACCTAAGCCAAAGGCTCTGCCCGGAACCAGCTGACGGTACTGGAACCAGGATGGGGATCAGAAGGTACAAGAGCAAAAGACACTGCCGAGAACCAGCTGACGGTACTGGAACCCAGATGGGTAGCCAAAGGTCCAAGAGCCAATGGAAATACCGAGGACCAGCTGATGTTACTGGAACCCGGTTACTAAGCAGGAGGTACCCATTCCAGAAAGCGCTACCAAGGACCACCTGATGTTGGTGGAACTCGGATACCCAGAAGGAGGCACCTAAGCCAAAGGCTCTACCCGGAACCAGCTGACGGTACTGGAACCAGGATGGGGACCTATTCAAGATTGTCTTCCTAGAGCCCCAACTAGCGGTGTTGGAGCAAATGGTCAGCAGGGGGAGCAGAGTGTAGGCCGAAGCCTGCACTGGAGGCAGCTTTGTGTCTGCGTGGCATTTGCAGGACACGATGTCGGCTACACAACAGGGGAACAGCTGGCGTTGCTGAACCCCTCTGACACATTGGCAGGTGTTTTTCTCTGTGCAGCTAGCACTTCCGGGCACCAACTGGCGGTGTTATAGCCCAGGGTCAGCAGGAGGAGCAGAGGAGCAGAGTGTAGGCCGAAGCCTGCACTGGCGGCAGCTTTGTGTCTGCGTGGCGTTTGCAGGACACGTTGCCGGCTACACAGCAGGGGAACAGCTGGCATTGCTGAACCCCACTGACACATTGACGGGTGTTTTTCTCTGTGCAGCCAGCACTTCCGGACACCAACTAGCGGCGTTAGAGCCCAGGGTCTGCAGGAGGAGCAGAGTGTAGGCCGAAGCCTAATTGAACCAATTTTAAAGGTAACCTTTAACCCCCCCTCAGGTGTTACAAACTAGAAGAGCCACCTTGTGCAGCAGTAATGCTGCACAAGTAAAAGGTTGCTCTTGTAATTTTGTTCCTTGCACACGCTGAATGAAACACGTATAAAATTTAGCCCCTTATAGGGTCAAAACTGTCTTGGAGGCGTGAGTTCCCTTCTTAATGAGATGCAGCACAGCTGTCAAAACTACCACCTTGGTGCTTGTCGTGGCCTCCTGAGCGTCGCATTTTGCTGTACAGGAGTCTGCGCTGTTGTGCTATCCCTTGGCCCTGCGCTGTTAGCGCTGCCCGTCTTCTGACATCATTTCATGTCAGCTGGTGCGGTTCGCGATGCCCATGAATCCCAGCCCCGCAGTGTCTTTTCATTAATTCACACTGTGGGGCGGGGATTCATGGCCTTGCGCAGTAAATATGTTCGCCTCTCACTTGTGTCCTTACACCTGCTTCAGACTGTGCGGCGTCAGCTGATCCCTTATCGCATGCCACGACCATGAAGCCGCACAGTCTGAAGAAGGCGGAAGGAGATGAGTGACAGGCGAACATATGCACTGCTCATGCCCATCAATCACACCCTCGCAGTCAAAATAAATAAGACACCGAGGGGCGTTGTGTGGGGCAGGGCGGCCGCAGAGGCGCAGCCAGCCAACCAATGATGTCAGAAGATGGGCAGCGCTACCAAGGGGGCTGCTGCGTGTCATTACAAAGGAAAGTCACACCTCAGGGATGGTTTAATGGTCTCAGGGGACACATTTTATACGTTTTGAGTTCGACGTGTGCAAGGACAATAACTGAATGAGCCACCTTGTACAAATGCAGCATTACTGCTGTACAAGGTGGCTGTTATACATACAAACGCCTGGGGGGGAAAGGTTCCCTTCAATTTCAGTTGTGTCTGTGTGGCGTTTGCAGGACACGATGCCGGCTACACAGCAGGGGAACAGCTGGCGTTACTGAACCCCACTGACACATTGGCTGGTGTTTTTCTCTGTGCAGCCAGAACTTCTGGGCACCAACTGGCAGTGTTAGAGCCCAGGGACAGCAGGAGGAGAGGGAGCAGAGTGTAGGCCGAAGCCTGCACTGGAGGCAGTTTTAGGTCTGTTGTGTCTGCGTGGTGTTTGCAGGACACGTTGCCGGCTACACAGCGGGGGAACAGCTGGCATTGCTGAACCCCACTGACACATTGGCTGGTGTTTTTCTCTGTGCAGCCAGCACTTCCGGGCACCAACTGGCGGTGTTAGAGCCCAGGGTCTGCAGGAGGAGCAGAGTGTAGGCCGAAGCCTAATTGAACCAATTTTAAAGGTAACCTTTAACCCCCCCTCAGGTGTTACAAACTAGAAGAGCCACCTTGTGCAGCAGTAATGCTGCACAAGTAAAAGGTTGCTCTTGTAATTTTGTTCCTTGCACACGCTGAATGAAACACATATAAAATTTAGCCCCTTATAGGGTCAAAACTGTCTTGGAGGCGTGAGTTCCCTTCTTAATGAGATGCAGCACAGCTGTCAAAACTACCACCTTGGTGCTTGTTGCGGCCTCCTGAGCGTCGCATTTTGCTGTACAGGAGTCTGCGCTGTTGTGTTATCCCTTGGCTCTGCGCTGTTAGCGCTGCCCGTCTTCTGACATCATTTCATGTCGGCCAGTGTGGTTTGCGATGCCCATGAATCCCAGCCCCGCAGTGTCTTTTCATTAATTCACACTGCGGGGCTTGGATTCATGGCCTGGCGCAGTAAATATGTTCGCCTCTCACTCGTGTCCTTACACCTGCTTCAGACTATGCGGCGTCAGCTGATCCCTTATCGCATGCCACGGCCATGAAGCCGCACAGTCTGAAGAAGGTGGAAGGAGATAAGTGACAGGCGAACATATGCACTGCTCATGCCCATCAATCACACCCTCGCAGTCAAAATAAATAAGACACCGAGGGGCGTTGTGTCGGGCAGGGCGGCCGCAGAGGCGCAGCCAGCCAACCAATGATGTCAGAAGATGGGCAGCGCTACCAAGGGGGCTGCTGCGTGTCACTACAAAGGAAAGTCACACCTCAGGGACGGTTTAATGGTCTCAGGGGACACATTTTATACTTGTTGAGTTCAACGTGTGCAAGGACAATAACTGAATGAGCCACCTTGTACAAATGCAGCATTACTGCTGTACAAGGTGGCTGTTATACATACAAATGCCTGGGGGGGGACAGGTTCCCTTCAATTTCAGTTGTTGTGTCTGTGTGGCGTTTGCAGGACACGATGCCGGCTACACAGCAGGGGAACAGCTGGCGTTACTGAACCCCACTGACACATTGGCTGGTGTTTTTCTCTGTGCAGCCAGCACTTCCAGGCGCCAACTGGCGGTGTTAGAGCCCAGGGTCAGCAGGAGGAGCAGAGGAGCAGAGTGTAGGCCGAAGCCTGCACTGGAGGCAGTTTTAGGTCTGTTGTGTCTGCGTGGCATTTGCAGGACACGATGCCGGCTACACAGCAGGGGAACAGCTGGCGTTACTGAACCCCACTGACACATTGGCTGGTGTTTTTCTCTGTGCAGCCAGCACTTCTGGGCACCAACTGGTGGTGTTAGAGCCCAGGGACAGCAGGAGGAGAGGGAGCAGAGTGTAGGCCGAAGCCTGCACTGGCGGCAGCTTTGTGTCTGCGTGGCGTTTGCAGGACACGTTGCCAGCTACACAGCGGGGGAACAGCTGGCGTTGCTGAACCCCACTGACACATTGACGCGTGTTTTTCTCTGTGCAGCCAGCACTTCTGGGCACCAACTGGCGGTGTTAGAACCCAGGGTCTGCAGGAGGAGCAGAGTGTAGGCCAAAGCCTAATTGAACCAATTTTAAAGGTAATCTTTAACCCCCCCTCAGGTGTTACAAACTAGAAGAGCCACCTTGAGCAGCAGTAATGCTGCACAAGTAAAAGTTTGCTCTTGTAATTTTGTTCCTTGCACACGCTGAATGAAACACATATAAAATTTAGCCCCTTACAGGGTCAAAACTATCTTGGAGGCGTGAGTTCCCTTCTTAATGAGATGCAGCACAGCTGTCAAAACTACCACCTTGGTGCTTGTCGCGGCCTCCTGAGCGTCGCATTTTGCTGTACAGGAGTCTACACTGTGGTTAAAGCAAAGAAAGGCGGGCACCGCATAAAAGATATGTAAGCTCCAGGGATCAGCCACGTGCATATATAATGTATACACTCAACACAAGAAAAAAAGAATATGCACACAGTGGGATCAACCTGATATGATAAATTTTATTTTATTATAGAATAACACCTCACTACACATAAAGGCAAAGCAGGAAGGAACATACATTTAAAAACATCTAAAAACCAAACAGACCTACCCTCAACCCCCCACATATACAATCAAGGGCCTATAAATGAAAAAATTTTTTGCATGTACAAATACCGTAGAGAGCATAACATACAATTGGACAAATGAGAAACAATACAGGTATATAAATTTAATTTCTAATGCAGCCAATTGGCATAATGCCCCTACACAGACAAATGTATTAATAGAGCCCTAAACAATAGCCCTACCTCCCAGTCCTGTTACAGGCCTGTGGTAAAAACACAATACCATATACCAGGTTAATATCTGGTGTAACCACAGCCTGTCCTAAGTCTAACACCCCAAGTAATACATTACCAAGCTAAAGGTGAAGTATCCTGCCACCAAAGATGATAATGTGTCTAAGTCCAAGAAGTGCCTATGGGGCAGGAACACAATAGGCTGGTAGAGGTATATATACCTAAGTGCGGCTGGGGTAGATGAAAGAGTCCAGGACCGGATCCAAGGCAGCATAGAGGAGGGGGGGAGGAGGGACAAGGCCCCACGCGTATCGACGCTGCTAGAGCGTCTTCGTCAGGGGAAGGTAATGAAGCAGATCCCCCTGACCTGCCTTTTATGTGCAAACCAAGATAGAAGCTGATTGATATCACCTGTTAGGCCGCTGACAGTGTTTCCATTCTCTCTCAGTGTGGAGTGTCTGGTGATTAGTTCCGGACCTGCGCACACTCCCCCTGCAAATACACACTGGAGCAATAACCAATCAGCTCCCCTGTATCAGAATCCATTCAGCTAGAGCGAATCTGATTGGTCCGAAGATCACATGGGGTTTGTGTGTAAACACAGGGAGTTACTACCACGGAATCTAATCTATTTTAATGTTGCGCTTCACCGGGTTGCCGTGGGGGCCTTCCACACAAACATAATGTGCACGGATTGCACAGTAATAGCTGTGCATCTGCGCACAAATGTCAGAGGCCGTGACGCACACCTCCAAATTGCCATAGAAACAGCAACATCGCATGCGCAATATAACAAAAACACCGCATACTCGCACACCAATTAGTGCAAGGGTGATAACAGGCCATGTGTACTGCAACTCTGGCCAAATTCCCAACACCTCGACAGATATGCTCACGCTATATGATGTCACTCATTTCACAGGCAGTCTGGTACCACATACATAACATACACGCCCATTTGACAATTCTCATATACAAATGCCCAGATTCGAATGGCCATGGTTTGAAGTTTGCGGGAATAGGCAATCCAAGGAATAAATCCATCTAAGACATCAAAGCTATGGGGGTAGCTGGGCACACGTCCGAATCCAACGAGGATGACTACCCCACCGAAAGAAAAGGACAATGCACAGAAGGCAGAAAATGCTGCTCCCAAAAAGGGAGGGGAGGGGGGGGAGAAAAAAAAAAAAAAAAAAAAAAAAAAAAGGGGAGAAAGGAATTATATATACTTCATGTTGGTAAACGAATAAATTTTTTTTTTTTTTTTTTTTTATATATATATAAATGTTATTATTAGACAGTATGAAGACACATCATAGTGATACCAAACTATATACACCAAGTGTGCCAGAAGGTCCAGCGTTACCCATAAACCTAGCAGATTAGGCCCTCCCAGAATATCTCATCCATCTCCAAAGGGGAGGGAAGGGGAGGGAAAGAGAAAGGAGAGAAGGGGAGAAAAAAAGGGGGGGGGGGAAGGGGGAAGGGGGAGAGAGAGAGAAACGGAGGCGGAGAAGAGCAGCCCAGGGTAGGCTTGGCTTTGGAAGTGAGGGCGCGATGTCCATGCCCTTGATTCCGTTCTATCCTCCGAATCCAAACTACCCTAATGGGAACTGGGCTCATAGGACTAAATGCCCCTAAATCAACCAGTCCCCAAGTCCGTACCCTCGGGCTCTAAACCTGCTTATAAAAGCCGGTAAACAATAATTCTTCGTTGATCCCCACCGGGGCCCGGCTATTGAGATTATATATCCATTTGGATTCTCTCCTAAGCAAGTCCAGCACCATATTACCACCCCTGATATTAGGCTTAACCCCCTCAAGCCCCATAACCCTCAGACCCCTTGTAGAACCCCCATGTTCTTTGAAAAAATGTCCAGCCACTGATGAAAGTTGTTTGCCCTTCTCCAAATCCTTTCCGGCAGTGTTAATGCCGGATAGGTGCTGTTGCACCCGACGTCTTAATTCCTGTGTTGTGTACCCCACGTATATTTTGGGGCACCCACATACCAGGGCATACACCAAATTCCTGGTGCGACAATTAAAGTACGATAAAGGTTCAATCCTTTTTGGGATGTGTGGTAACGTTAAACCCGTATCAGATATCATAAAACCACAAACATTGCATCCTCCACACGGGTAAGACCCAAAGATGCGACCACCAGTACCGGTCTTCACAGATGCCCTTTTAAAATGGCTAGACACCAACTCATCTTTGAGATTCCGCGACCTCCTGGCTACCATCCTGGGTGTGGGGGCCAACCAAGGATGTAGTCTAGGTTCCGTAAGTAGGATACTCCAGTTTTTCTTAAGAATATCATATACATCTCCCCACTGATTATGATATACAGTTATCAAGTCTATCGTCCGTGTGGTCTCCTTCCGTCTTGGTTTCAGTATATCCTCCCGCTCACACTGTTGAGAGTGCTGGAATGCTCGTGAGACCACCTTATGCGGGTACCCCCTAGCTTGAAACCTTTCCGTAAGTCGCTTTGATTCTGCCCGAAAATCATCCTCAGCCGAACAGTTCCTTTTAACCCTCAAAAATTGTCCTTTGGGTATGCTATTGCGGAGATGGGTCGGGTGTGCGCTGTCGTAATGGAGTAGGCTATTGGTAGCCGTTTTCTTCCTATGTAGGCTCGTGGTGATACAGTTATTGCTCATGATGATATTCAGGTCCAGGAAATCCACCTCAACAGAGGATACCTTAGATGTAAGTCTGATGTTCCATGGATTCCTGTTGAGCAAATCAATAAATTCATTACATGCATCCAAAGTCCCTGCCCAGAAAAAGAGCACATCATCAATGAAACGGTGCCATTCAAGCACCTGTTCCCGATACTGCTGAAGTTTATAGACATGGGTCTCCTCCCACCACCCCATGTACAGATTGGCATAAGAAGGTGCGCACCTGGCACCCATAGCGGTGCCAGATGCCTGTCTATAAAAGACACGGTCAAAAGTGAAATAGTTTTTCTCCAACACTATTTTTAGCAAATCAAGTAGGAAGCAATCATGGTCCCTGTCCCTGCTTGACCTCTTGTCCAAAAAGTATGTAACTGCCTCCAATCCCAGCCTATGGTCAATGCTGGTGTATAGGGACTCTACGTCAAGTGTAACAATCAGAGTATCATTGGGTATTTCCAACTTTCCAATCTTTTCTATTAAATGCATAGAGTCCCGTATATATGAATCCAAGGAAAAGACCAGAGGCTGCAAAAAGTAGTCCAAGTATATACAGGGCCGCTCAAATAGCCCCCCAATCCCCGAAATAATCGGCCTACCTGGGGGGTTGTCCAGACATTTATGGACCTTGGGGAGCATATAGTACGTTGGTATTCTTGGCATATCAATACTCAGGAACATCCTCTCTCTTTTATTGATGATTCCCAGGTCAAATGCAGTTGAGACAAGACCATCAAGATGCTTCTTAAAGATATCCGTAGGATCCGAGGGCAAGACCTGATAATGAAAAGTGTTTAATAATTGTCTCTTTGCCTCGGTCACATACATATCTTTGGGCCAGATCACGATATTGCCCCCCTTGTCCGCCTCTTTGATGACGAAAGAATCCTGTTTTTTAAGGTGCTGCAAAGAATATGCCTCCTCCCGGGTCAGATTTTTTGTACCCAAATGCCTTACCCCAAGATTCTGAATGTCTTTGCTGACCGTTTCAAAAAAAATCTGTATGACTGGAAAAAGGGAAAAGGGTGGTGAGGCCTGGGACGGAATCCGCCCCATAAACCTACGGGACTTACCATCATCCCTCTCATTCTCCTCAAGGAGCTCCAGCAAGTCGCGGAATACTCGTCTGTCCTCATCCGGCATAGTATCGATCACTGATGGTTTATGGTAGAGCAACTTGAACATAAGCTGCCTACAAAATAGGTACAAGTCTTTGGTTAGTTCGAATTTATTAAGTGTATTCGTAGGAGAAAAGGACAGTCCCTTCGAGAGTAAGGAGATCTCTCCAGGTGACAGAGAGTATGTTGACAGGTTGATAATCTGCAACTTACCCAACCCATCTCCCCTGGCATTGTCCTGCATTAGACTCTCCGATTGTTCTTCCTTGTGGTTCTCTTGCGGCCCACTGTCCAGTCTTGTAGAGGTCCCCTCCTGGGCCTTAAACTGGGGGCGCCTCCGTCTCCCCCTCCTGCTCCGCCTTCCTGGTCGCTTATGTCCGATGATAAAAAAATCGCTGGAGACCGGTTCAATTGGCTCGACTTGTACTCTATCCCCCTGTATTACCGGAACCGCCCTCCTACTGTTACCACGGTGTGACCATCTGTAAGCCTTTGAATTATCAAAATCCAATTTATCTCGTTGGAATTTGTGTTTTTTTCCTTTTATCACTTCTTTTTCAAAGGTATCAATGGAGGTTTTTAAACGTAATTTGAAGGGGGTAACCTGATTCTGTAAGTCAAAAGACTGAAGCTTACCCTCCTTTGACTTAATATCCTCCCTAAGTTGGACCAAAAGGGAACGATCATGTTCAAGCAGCATATCAATCAATATAGTTGAGCACCTTGCTAACCCATCCTCCCAGGTCTTTTTAAACGTGGAATCCACTTCCCAAGCCGGGAAGATCTGCACACGCAGACCCCTAGGGGTCAGGCCCAACCTTTTATATTCCTCCAAACTCTTCGTATTCCACCACACCTTGGTCAGAGACTTGTGTAGGTAAATTATGTCGCTACATAGCTTGGAAAAACCCTCATCTTGCTCCACAGCAACACCCTCTGCACCAATACCAGCACCAAACACATCAGACACCTGATCACGCCATGCGGCCTCACGAGTTTCTAAATCCATATCTATAAATATATCTTTAAGCCTGAGCGTGCCACCGCCAAGAAACCCTGGTCAAATATGTACACCAGGCACAAGACAAGTAGTTAAAGCAAAGAAAGGCGGGCACCGCATAAAAGATATGTAAGCTCCAGGGATCAGCCACGTGCATATATAATGTATACACTCAACACAAGAAAAAAAGAATATGCACACAGTGGGATCAACCTGATATGATAAATTTTATTTTATTATAGAATAACACCTCACTACACTTAAAAAACAGGATTCTTTCGTCATCAAAGAGGCGGACAAGGGGGGCAAGGGGGGCAATATCGTGATCTGGCCCAAAGATATGTATGTGACCGAGGCAAAGAGACAATTATTAAACACTTTTCATTATCAGGTCTTGCCCTCGGATCCTACGGATATCTTTAAGAAGCATCTTGATGGTCTTGTCTCAACTGCATTTGACCTGGGAATCATCAATAAAAGAGAGAGGATGTTCCTGAGTATTGATATGCCAAGAATACCAACGTACTATATGCTCCCCAAGGTCCATAAATGTCTGGACAACCCCCCAGGTAGGCCGATTATTTCGGGGATTGGGGGGCTATTTGAGCGGCCCTGTATATACTTGGACTACTTTTTGCAGCCTCTGGTCTTTTCCTTGGATTCATATATACGGGACTCTATGCATTTAATAGAAAAGATTGGAAAGTTGGAAATACCCAATGATACTCTGATTGTTACACTTGACGTAGAGTCCCTATACACCAGCATTGACCATAGGCTGGGATTAGAGGCAGTTACATACTTTTTGGACAAGAGGTCAAGCAGGGACAGGGACCATGATTGCTTCCTACTTGATTTGCTAAAAATAGTGTTGGAGAAAAACTATTTCACTTTTGACCGTGTCTTTTATAGACAGGCATCTGGCACCGCTATGGGTGCCAGGTGCGCACCTTCTTATGCCAATCTGTACATGGGGTGGTGGGAGGAGACCCATGTCTATAAACTTCAGCAGTATTGGGAACAGGTGCTTGAATGGCACCGTTTCATTGATGATGTGCTCTTTTTCTGGGCAGGGACTTTGGATGCATGTAATGAATTTATTGATTTGCTCAACAGGAATCCATGGAACATCAGACTTACATCTAAGGTATCCTCTGTTGAGGTGGATTTCCTGGACCTGAATATCATCATGAGCAATAACTGTATCACCACGAGCCTACATAGGAAGAAAACGGCTACCAATAGCCTACTCCATTACGACAGCGCACACCCGACCCATCTCCGCAATAGCATACCCAAAGGACAATTTTTGAGGGTTAAAAGGAACTGTTCGGCTGAGGATGATTTTCGGGCAGAATCAAAGCGACTTACGGAAAGGTTTCAAGCTAGGGGGTACCCGCATAAGGTGGTCTCACGAGCATTCCAGCACTCTCAACAGTGTGAGCGGGAGGATATACTGAAACCAAGACGGAAGGAGACCACACGGACGATAGACTTGATAACTGTATATCATAATCAGTGGGGAGATGTATATGATATTCTTAAGAAAAACTGGAGTATCCTACTTACGGAACCTAGACTACATCCTTGGTTGGCCCCCACACCCAGGATGGTAGCCAGGAGGTCGCGGAATCTCAAAGATGAGTTGGTGTCTAGCCATTTTAAAAGGGCATCTGTGAAGACCGGTACTGGTGGTCGCATCTTTGGGTCTTACCCGTGTGGAGGATGCAATGTTTGTGGTTTTATGATATCTGATACGGGTTTAACGTTACCACACATCCCAAAAAGGATTGAACCTTTATCGTACTTTAATTGTCGCACCAGGAATTTGGTGTATGCCCTGGTATGTGGGTGCCCCAAAATATACGTGGGGTACACAACACAGGAATTAAGACGTCGGGTGCAACAGCACCTATCCGGCATTAACACTGCCGGAAAGGATTTGGAGAAGGGCAAACAACTTTCATCAGTGGCTGGACATTTTTTCAAAGAACATGGGGGTTCTACAAGGGGTCTGAGGGTTATGGGGCTTGAGGGGGTTAAGCCTAATATCAGGGGTGGTAATATGGTGCTGGACTTGCTTAGGAGAGAATCCAAATGGATATATAATCTCAATAGCCGGGCCCCGGTGGGGATCAACGAAGAATTATTGTTTACCGGCTTTTATAAGCAGGTTTAGAGCCCGAGGGTACGGACTTGGGGACTGGTTGATTTAGGGGCATTTAGTCCTATGAGCCCAGTTCCCATTAGGGTAGTTTGGATTCGGAGGATAGAACGGAATCAAGGGCATGGACATCGCGCCCTCACTTCCAAAGCCAAGCCTACCCTGGGCTGCTCTTCTCCGCCTCCGTTTCTCTCTCTCTCCCCCTTCCCCCTTCCCCCCCCCCCCTTTTTTTCTCCCCTTCTCTCCTTTCTCTTTCCCTCCCCTTCCCTCCCCTTTGGAGATGGATGAGATATTCTGGGAGGGCCTAATCTGCTAGGTTTATGGGTAACGCTGGACCTTCTGGCACACTTGGTGTATATAGTTTGGTATCACTATGATGTGTCTTCATACTGTCTAATAATAACATTTATATATATATAAAAAAAAAAAAAAAAAAAAAAAATTATTCGTTTACCAACATGAAGTATATATAATTCCTTTCTCCCCTTTTTTTTTTTTTTTTTTTTTTTTTTTTTCTCCCCCCCCTCCCCTCCCTTTTTGGGAGCAGCATTTTCTGCCTTCTGTGCATTGTCCTTTTCTTTCGGTGGGGTAGTCATCCTCGTTGGATTCGGACGTGTGCCCAGCTACCCCCATAGCTTTGATGTCTTAGATGGATTTATTCCTTGGATTGCCTATTCCCGCAAACTTCAAACCATGGCCATTCGAATCTGGGCATTTGTATATGAGAATTGTCAAATGGGCGTGTATGTTATGTATGTGGTACCAGACTGCCTGTGAAATGAGTGACATCATATAGCGTGAGCATATCTGTCGAGGTGTTGGGAATTTGGCCAGAGTTGCAGTACACATGGCCTGTTATCACCCTTGCACTAATTGGTGTGCGAGTATGCGGTGTTTTTGTTATATTGCGCATGCGATGTTGCTGTTTCTATGGCAATTTGGAGGTGTGCGTCACGGCCTCTGACATTTGTGCGCAGATGCACAGCTATTACTGTGCAATCCGTGCACATTATGTTTGTGTGGAAGGCCCCCACGGCAACCCGGTGAAGCGCAACATTAAAATAGATTAGATTCCGTGGTAGTAACTCCCTGTGTTTACACACAAACCCCATGTGATCTTCGGACCAATCAGATTCGCTCTAGCTGAATGGATTCTGATACAGGGGAGCTGATTGGTTATTGCTCCAGTGTGTATTTGCAGGGGGAGTGTGCGCAGGTCCGGAACTAATCACCAGACACTCCACACTGAGAGAGAATGGAAACACTGTCAGCGGCCTAACAGGTGATATCAATCAGCTTCTATCTTGGTTTGCACATAAAAGGCAGGTCAGGGGGATCTGCTTCATTACCTTCCCCTGACGAAGACGCTCTAGCAGCGTCGATACGCGTGGGGCCTTGTCCCTCCTCCCCCCCTCCTCTATGCTGCCTTGGATCCGGTCCTGGACTCTTTCATCTACCCCAGCCGCACTTAGGTATATATACCTCTACCAGCCTATTGTGTTCCTGCCCCATAGGCACTTCTTGGACTTAGACACATTATCATCTTTGGTGGCAGGATACTTCACCTTTAGCTTGGTAATGTATTACTTGGGGTGTTAGACTTAGGACAGGCTGTGGTTACACCAGATATTAACCTGGTATATGGTATTGTGTTTTTACCACAGGCCTGTAACAGGACTGGGAGGTAGGGCTATTGTTTAGGGCTCTATTAATACATTTGTCTGTGTAGGGGCATTATGCCAATTGGCTGCATTAGAAATTAAATTTATATACCTGTATTGTTTCTCATTTGTCCAATTGTATGTTATGCTCTCTACGGTATTTGTACATGCAAAAAATTTTTTCATTTATAGGCCCTTGATTGTATATGTGGGGGGTTGAGGGTAGGTCTGTTTGGTTTTTAGATGTTTTTAAATGTATGTTCCTTCCTGCTTTGCCTTTATGTGTAGTGAGGTGTTATTCTATAATAAAATAAAATTTATCATATCAGGTTGATCCCACTGTGTGCATATTCTTTTTTTCTTGTGTTGAGAGTCTACACTGTGGTGTTATCCCTTGGCCCTGCGCTGTTAGTGCTGCCCGACTTCTGACATCATTTCATGTCGGCCGGTGCGGTTCGCGATGCCCATGAATCCCAGCCCTGCAGTGTCTTTTCATTAATTCAAACTGCGGGGCTGGGATTCATGGCCTTGCGCAGTAAATATGTTCGCCTCTCACTCGTGTCCTTACACCTGCTTCAGACTGTGCGGCGTCAGCTGATCCCTTATCGCATGCCACGGCCATGAAGCATCACAGTCTGAAGAAGGCGGAAGGAGATGAGTGACAGGCGAACATATGCACTGCTCATGCCCATCAATCACACCCTCGTAGTCAAAATAAATAAGACACTGAGGGGCGTTGTGTCAGGCAGGGCGGCCACAGAGGCGCAGCCAGCCAAAAAATGATGTCAGAATATGGGCAGCGCTACCAAGGGGGCTACTGCGTGTTATTACAAAGGAAAGTCACACCTCAGGGACGGTTTAATGTTCTCAGGGGACACATTTTATACATGTTGAGTTCAACGTGTGCAAGGACAATAACTGAATGAGCCACCTTGTACAAATACAGCATTACTGCTGTACAAGGTGGCTGTTATACATCCAAAGCCTGGGGGGGGGGACAGGTTCCCTTCAATTTCAGTTGTTGTGTCTGCGTGGCGTTTGCAGGACACGTTGCCGGCTACACAGCGGGGGAACAGCTGGCGTTGCTGAACCCCACTGACACATTGGCGGGTGTTTTTCTCTGTGCAGCTATCACTTCCGGGCACCAAGTGGCGGTGTTAGAGCCCAGGGACAGCAGGAGGAGCAGAGTGTAGGCCGAAGCCTGCACTGGAGCAAGTTGAAAGGGAACCTTTACCCCCCCTCCCAGGCGTTTGTTGCTGAAAGAGCCATCTTGTACAGCACTAATGCTGCAAAAGGAAAAGGTGGCTCTTTTAATTATGCTCCTTGCAAACGCTGAAGTAGACACTTATGAAATGTGTCCCCTCACACCGTAAAACCGTCCCGGGGGTGGGACTTTCCTTCATAATGTGACGCAGCACAGCCGTCATTCCTACCCCTTTGGTGCCGTGCGCCGCCTCCTCAGCATTGTTTGATTGTGTCCCGGAGCCTGCGCTGTTATGTTATCCCTTGGCCTGGCACACTTAGCGCTGCCCGTCTTCTGACATCATTTGGTGTCAGGCTGACTGCGCCTGTGCGGCCGCGCTGGCCAAGATCCCGCCTCGCAGTGTCTTCTGATTTAATCACACTGCGGGCCTGGGATCCATGGCCATGCGCAGTGCATATTTTCACCTCAGGCTCTCACTCATCTCCCTCCGCCTTCTTCAGACTATGCGCCGTCAGCTGATCGCTAATAGCATGCCACGGCCGGGACGCCGCACAGTCTGAAGAAGCCGGAGGGGAGTGAGAGGCGAGGATATGCACTGCGCATGCCCATGGATCCCAGGCCCGCAGTGGGATTACATTAGACGACACTGCGATGCGGGATCTCGGGCAGCGCGGCCGCACAGGCGCAGCCAGCCTGACACCAAATGATGTCAGAAGACGGGCAGCGCTAAGTGCGCCTAGCCAAGGGATAACATAACAGCGCAGGCTCCGGGACAGAATCAATCAATGCTGAGGAGGTGGCGCATGGCACCAAGGGTGTAGGAATGACGGCTGTGCTGCGTCCCATTACAAAGGAAAGTCCCACCTCCGGGACGGTCTCACAGTATCAGGGGAGACATTTTATAAGTGTGTAGTTCTGTGTTTGCAAGGAGCATAATTAAAAGAGCCACCTTTTCCTTTTGCATCCTTCGTGCTGCACAAGATGGCTCTTTCAGCTACAAACGCCTTGGGGGGGGGTTAAAGGTTCCCTTTCGACTTGCTCCAATCAGGCTTCGGCCTACATTGTGTTACTCTGCTCCTCCTGCTGTCCCTGGGCTCTAACACCGCCAGTTGGTGCCTGGAAGTCGCTCCTCTGTTATTGGGGTTCAGTAACGTCAGCTGTTCCCCAGCTGTGTGTGCGGCAATACCTCCAATCTGCTCCTCTGTTGTGATTCGGTTCGTGGGCTCCCCCGGTGGTCTCTTGTGGTACTGGAGTCCTGCAAGCTTTGCCTTCTCAGTTCACCTGTTCCTATCAGGATGTGGGAGTATCCTATTTAACCTTGCTCCTCAGTCATTCTAATGCTGGCCATCAATGTATCCAGAGTGATTCTGTTGCATGTTCCTGCTCCCAGTTTTCTGCTCAGCTAAGTTGGACACTTTAGTCCTTAAGTCTATTTTTGTATGTTTTGTCCAGTTTGCACTTATGTGAATCTCTGCAGCTGGAAGCTCTTGTTGGGCTGAAATTACCACTCCAGTGGCATGAGTTGTCACATGAGTTAAGGTAATTTCAGGATGGTGTTTTGAAGGGTTTTGCAGCTGACCGCGAAGTCCTCTGTTGTATCTTTCTGCTATTTAGTTAGCGGGCCTCTCTGTGCTAAATCTGCTTTCATACTACGTGTGTCTTTTCATCTGCTCTCACCGTTATTATATGTGGGGGGCTGCTATCTCCTGTGGGGACATTCTCTGGAGGCAAGCCAGGACTGTGTTTTCTTCTACCAGGGGTAGTTAGTTCTCCGGCTGGCGCGCGGCATCTAGAGACAACGCAGGAATGCCCCCTGGCTACTTCTAGTGTGGTGTGTAGGTTTAGCATCGCGGTCAGCTCTAGTTTCCATCACCCGAGAGCTTGTCCGTTTATTCTATGCTTCTGATGTTTCCTTGCCATTGGAAACCATAACAGTATGGCCAGCCAAAATGTTTAATCTATAGGCTGAAGCAGGAGAGAAAAGGAACTGTGTGAAACCTTTTTTTTTTTTTTTTTTTTTCCTTCCTCTGAAGTTGCACTCCAGCTTTAATTGCAGTCTCCTGTTTTCCTCTCCTCTTAACCCCTGAATGGCTCAGACTTTATCTGTTGAAATATGGATCCCCAGAGTCTGGCTACCAATTTGAATAATCTTGCCTCTAAAGTTCAGAATATACAAGATTTTTTGTTACATGCTCCTCGGTCTGAACCTAAAATTCCTATACCGGAGTTTTTTTCTGGAGATCGATCTTGTTTTCTAAATTTTAAATACAATTGTAAATTGTTTCTTTCGCTGAGATCTCATTCTGCTGGAGATCCTGCCCAGCAAGTAAAAATTGTTATTTCTTTACTGCGGGGTGACCCCCAAAATTGGGCATTTTCATTGACACCAGGGGATCCTGCGTTGCTCAATGTGGATGCGTTTTTTCTGGCTTTGGGGTTGCTTTATGAGGAACCAAATTTGGAGATTCAGGCTGAGAAAGCCCTAATAGCCCTCTCTCAGGGGCAAGATGAAGCCGAAATATATTGCCAAAAATTTCGAAAATGGTCTGTGCTTACTCAGTGGAATGAGTGCGCTCTGGCGGCAATTTTCAGAGAAGATCTCTCTGATGCTGTTAAAGACGTCATGGTGGGGTTTCCTGCGCCTACTGGTCTGAATGAGTCCATGACAATGGCAATTCAGATTGATCGGCGTTTACGGGAACGCAAACCTGTGCACCAGTTGGCGGTGTCTTCTGAAGAGGCACCACAGAGTATGCAATGTGATAGCTTTCTGTCCAGAAGCGAACAACAGATTTATAGGCGCAAAAATCATTTGTGCTTCTATTGTGGAAATTCTACTCATGTTATATCAGCATGCTCTAAACGAACAAAGAAAGTTGATAAATCCTCTGCTATTGGCACTTTGCAGTCCAAGTTTATTTTGTCTGTAACTCTAATTTGTTCGTTATCTTCTATTGTTGCGGATGCGTATGTGGATTCTGGCGCCGCTTTGAGTCTTATGGATTGGTCCTTTGCCAGGCGCTGTGGGTTTGATCTAGAGCCTCTGGAAGTTCCTATACCTTTAAAGGGTATTGATTCTACACCATTGGCTAGTAATAAACCACAATACTGGACACAAGTGACTATGCGTATGACTCCAGACCATCAAGAGGTGATTCGCTTCCTTGTACTGTATAATCTACATGATGTGTTGGTGCTGGGATTGCCATGGTTGCAAACTCATAACCCAGTCCTTGACTGGAAAACAATGTCTGTACTAAGCTGGGGATGTCAGGGAAATCATGGGGACACATCTTTGGTCTCCATTGCTTCATCTATTCCCTCTGAAATTCCTGAGTTTTTGTCTGATTATCGTGAGGTTTTTGAGGAATCTACTCTTAATTCTCTTCCTCCTCACAGAGATTGCGATTGCGCCATAGATTTGATCCCTGGCAGTAAATTTCCTAAGGGTCGTCTATTCAATCTGTCTGTACCTGAACATGCTGCCATGCGAGAGTATATTAGGGAGTCCTTGGAAAAGGGACATATTCGTCCTTCTTCGTCTCCTCTTGGAGCGGGGTTCTTTTTCGTAGCTAAAAGCGATGGTTCTTTGAGACCTTGTATTGATTATAGACTCTTGAATAAGATCACAGTCAAGTATCAGTATCCTTTGCCATTGCTGACAGATTTATTTGCTCGCATTGAGGGGGCGAAGTGGTTCTCTAAGATTGATCTTCGCGGTGCGTATAATTTGGTGCGAATTAAGCAGGGGGATGAGTGGAAAACCGCATTTAATACGCCCGAGGGCCATTTTGAGTATTTGGTGATGCCTTTTGGTCTGTCAAATGCCCCTTCGGTCTTTCAGTCTTTTATGCACAATATTTTCCGTGAATATCTGGATAAATTTATGATTGTGTATTTGGACGATATCTTGATTTTTTCGGATGACTGGGAATCTCATGTTCAACAAGTTAGGAGGGTTTTTCAGGTTTTGCGGACCAATTCTCTGTTTGTTAAAGGTTCAAAGTGTGTTTTTGGGGTTCAGAAGATTTCTTTTTTGGGGTACATTTTTTCCCCCTCTTCTATTGAGATGGATCCTGTGAAGGTTCGGGCTATTTGTGACTGGACGCAACCGACTTCTCTTAAGGGCCTTCAGAAATTTTTGGGCTTTGCTAACTTTTATCGTCGATTCATAACTGGTTTTTCTAGCGTTGTCAGGCCTTTGACTGATTTGACTAAAAAGGGTGCTGATGTTGCAGATTGGTCTCCTGCTGCTGTGGAGGCCTTTCGGGAGCTTAAGCGCCGTTTTTCTTCTGCTCCGGTGTTGTGCCAGCCTGATGTTTCTCTTCCTTTTCAGGTGGAAGTTGATGCTTCCGAGATCGGAGCGGGGGCGGTTTTGTCGCAGAAAAGTTCAGATTGTTCAGTGATGAGACCTTGTGCGTTCTTTTCTCGAAAATTTTCGCCCGCCGAGCGAAATTATGACGTCGGTAATCGGGAGCTTTTGGCGATGAAGTGGGCATTCGAGGAGTGGCGTCATTGGCTTGAGGGTGCTAAACATCAGGTGGTGGTCTTGACTGATCACAAAAATTTGATTTATCTTGAGTCGGCCAGACGTCTGAATCCTAGACAGGCGCGCTGGTGGTTGTTTTTCTCCCGGTTTAATTTTGTGGTTTCGTATCTGCCAGGTACTAAGAATGTGAAGGCGGATGCCCTTTCTAGGAGTTTTGAACCTGATTCCCCTGGTGATTCTAAACCTACGGGTATACTTAAGGATGGGGTGATATTGTCTGCTGTCTTCCCAGACCTGCGACGTGCTTTACAAGAGTTTCAGGCGGATCGGCCTGATCGTTGTCCGCCTGGTAGATTGTTTGTGCCGGATGAGTGGACCAATAGAGTCATCTCGGAGGTTCATTCTTCTGCGTTGGCAGGTCATCCGGGAATTTTTGGTACCAGAGATTTGGTGGCTAGGTCCTTCTGGTGGCCTTCCCTGTCTCGGGACGTGCGTACTTTTGTGCAGTCTTGCGATGTTTGTGCTCGGGCCAAGCCTTGTTGTTCTCGGGCTAGTGGGTTGTTGTTGCCCTTGCCTGTTCCTAAGAGGCCTTGGACACACATCTCTATGGATTTTATTTCTGATCTCCCTGTTTCTCAGAAGATGTCCGTCATTTGGTTGGTGTGTGACCGCTTTTCTAAGATGGTTCATTTGGTGCCCTTGCCCAAGCTGCCTTCCTCATCTGAGTTGGTGCCCCTGTTTTTTCAGAATGTGGTTCGGCTGCATGGTATTCCGGAGAATATCGTTTCCGACAGGGGATCCCAGTTTGTGTCCAGATTTTGGCGGGCGTTTTGTGCCAGGATGGGCATTGATTTGTCTTTTTCGTCTGCATTTCATCCCCAGACAAATGGCCAGACGGAACGTACTAATCAGACCTTGGAGACTTATTTGAGGTGTTTCGTGTCTGCTGATCAGGATGACTGGGTCTCCTTTTTGCCGTTGGCTGAGTTTGCCCTTAATAATCGGGCCAGTTCTGCCACTTTGGTCTCCCCTTTCTTTTGCAATTCAGGGTTCCATCCTCGTTTTTCATCTGGTCAGGTGGAGTCTTCGGATTGTCCTGGAGTGGATACCATGGTGGATAGGTTGCATCGTATTTGGGGGCAGGTGGTGGACAATTTGGAGTTGTCCCAGGAGAGGACTCAACGTTTTGCTAATCGCCATCGTCGTGTTGGTCCTCGTCTTCGTGTTGGGGACTTGGTGTGGTTGTCCTCCCGTTTTGTCCCTATGAGGGTCTCTTCTCCTAAGTTTAAGCCTCGGTTCATCGGTCCTTATAAGATTTTGGAAATTCTTAACCCTGTGTCTTTTCGTTTGGACCTCCCAGCATCCTTTGCTATCCATAATGTCTTCCATCGGTCATTATTGCGGAGGTATGAGGTACCACTTGTGCCTTCTGTTGAGCCTCCTGCTCCTGTGCTGGTTGAGGGTGAATTGGAGTACGTGGTGGAGAAAATCTTGGACTCCCGTGTTTCCAGACGGAGACTTCAATATCTGGTGAAATGGAAGGGCTACGGTCAAGAGGATAATTCTTGGGTTACAGCTTCTGATGTTCATGCTTCTGATTTGGTCCGTGCCTTTCATAGGGCTCATCCAGATCGCCCTGGTGGTTCTTGTGAGGGTTCGGTGCCCCCTCCTTAAGGGGGGGGTACTGTTGTGATTCGGTTCGTGGGCTCCCCCGGTGGTCTCTTGTGGTACTGGTGTCCTGCAAGCTTTGCCTTCTCAGTTCACCTGTTCCTATCAGGATGTGGGAGTATCCTATTTAACCTTGCTCCTCAGTCATTCTAATGCTGGCCATCAATGTATCCAGAGTGATTCTGTTGCATGTTCCTGCTCCCAGTTTTCTGCTCAGCTAAGTTGGACACTTTAGTCCTTAAGTCTATTTTTGTATGTTTTGTCCAGTTTGCACTTATGTGAATCTCTGCAGCTGGAAGCTCTTGTTGGGCTGAAATTACCACTCCAGTGGCATGAGTTGTCACATGAGTTAAGGTAATTTCAGGATGGTGTTTTGAAGGGTTTTGCAGCTGACCGCGAAGTCCTCTGTTGTATCTTTCTGCTATTTAGTTAGCGGGCCTCTCTGTGCTAAATCTGCTTTCATACTACGTGTGTCTTTTCATCTGCTCTCACCGTTATTATATGTGGGGGGCTGCTATCTCCTGTGGGGACATTCTCTGGAGGCAAGCCAGGACTGTGTTTTCTTCTACCAGGGGTAGTTAGTTCTCCGGCTGGCGTGCGGCATCTAGAGACAACGCAGGAATGCCCCCTGGCTACTTCTAGTGTGGTGTGTAGGTTTAGCATCGCAGTCAGCTCTAGTTTCCATCACCCGAGAGCTTGTCCGTTTATTCTATGCTTCTGATGTTTCCTTGCCATTGGAAACCATAACACTCCTCCTTCTGTCCCTGGGCTCTAACACCGCCAGTTGGTGCCTGGAAGTGCTGTCCGCACAGTCTACAGTCGCTCCTCTGTTATTGGGGTTCAGTAACGTCAGCTGCTCCCCTGCTGTGTATCCGGCAACGTGTCATGCGACCGCCACGCTGGCACACTAACAGACATTTACATGCCTCCAGTGCAGGCTTCGGCCTACACTCTGCTCCACCTGCTGTCCCTGGGCTCCAACACTGCTGGTTGCTGCCCGGAAGTGCTGTTTGCACAGAGCCAAACACCTTGCCAATGTGTTAGTGGGGTTCAGTAACGCCTGCTGCTCCCCTGCTATGTATCCGGCAACGTGTCATGCGCCCGCCATGCTGGCACCACTATAATTTAAGGGAACCTGCCCCCCCCAGGCGTTTGTTACTGAAAGAGCCACATTGTGCAGCAGTAATGCTGCACAAGGAAAAGGTGCCTATTTTCGTAGTGCTCCTTGCACACGCTGAACCTAACACTTATGAAATGTGTCTCCTCACACCGTTAAACCGTCCCGGAGGTGGGACTTTCCTTTGTAATGTGACGCAGCACAGCCGTCATTCCTACCCCCTTGGCATCGTGCGCCGCCTCCTCAGCGTTGTTTGATTCTGTCCCGGAGCCTGCGCTGTTATGTTATCTCTTGGCCAGGCACACTTAGCGCTGCCTGTCTTCTGACGGCATTTGGTGTCAGGCTGGCTGCGCCTGTGCGGCCGCGCTGGCCGAGATCCCGCCTCGCAGTGTCTTCTGATTTAATCACACTGCGGGCCTGTGATCCATGGCCATGCGCAGTGCATATCTTCACCTCAGGCTCTCACTCATCTCCCTCCGCCTTCTTCAGACTGTGCGCCGTCAGCTGATCCCTAATAGCATGCCACGGCCGGGACGCCGCACAGTCTGAAGAAGCCGGAGGGAGGGGAGTGAGAGGCGAGGATATGCACTGCGCATGCCCATGGATCCCAGGCCCGCAGTGGGATTACATTAGACGACACTGCGAGGCGGTATCTCGGCCAGCGTGGCCGCACAGGCGCAGCCAGCCTGACACCAAATGATGTCAGAAAACGGGCAGCGCTAAGTGCGCCTGGCCAGGGGATAACATAACAGCGCAGGCTCCGGGACAGAATCAAACAATGCTGAGGAGGCAGCACACCTCCGGGACGGTTTTACGGTATCAGTGGACACATTTTATAAGTGTTAAGTTCTGCGTGTGCAAGGAGCTAAACTAAAATAGCTACCTTTTCTTTGTGCAGCATTACTGCTGCACAAGGTGGCTCTTTCAGTAACAAACGCCTGGGGGGGGGACAGGTTCCCTTCAATTTCAGTTGTTGTGTCAGCGTGGCGGTCGCAGGACACATTGCCGGCTACACAGCTGGGGATCAGCTGACGTTACTGAAACCCAATAACACTGGGTCGTATGTTTTCACTGTGCAGCCTGCACTTCTGAGCCTCAACTGGCGGTATTGGAGCCCAGGAATTACAGTTCAGGTGGTAGAAAGATGAACACAACAGGAGACCTGGATACTGTAGACAGTCACCCAATTATTTAATCAGGAAGAGGAGTGGCAAATTCATGCGAGATCCAGGCCTGGTTCATTTTCAGAAAAGTAAGCCGGTCAACGTTATCGGAGGATAGTTGCATGCGACGGTCTGTTAGTACAGCACCTGCAGCACTAAAGACGCGTTCTGATAATACACTAGCCGCAGGGCAAGCCAGCACCTCCAATGCATACTGGCTTAGCTCTGGCCATATATCCAGCTTAGAGACCCAAAACTTGAAAGGGGAAGAGCCGTCTGGGAGTACAGTAAGAGGGCAAGACATGTAGTCTGTCACCATCTGACGGAACCGTTGCCTCCTGCTGACTGGAGCCGCCTGTGATGGTGTAGACATTTGTGGCGGGCACACAAAACTGTGCCACAGTTGGGCCATACTGGTCTTGCCTTGGGCAGAGGCACTGCTTCTGCTCCCTCTTTGTGCAGAGCCTCCTCCACTGCCTGGACGCACTGAGCTGCTTTGTAAAGCACTAGCAGCACTTCTGTCAGTTGGACTGGAGAAGATGATGGAATTCACCAGTGTGTCTTGGTACTCCCGCATTTTACGCTCCCGGTTCAACAGTGTGATGAGGCTTTGTATGTTGTCCCGGTAGCGAGGATCGAGGAGGGTGTACACACAATAATCAGCCATGTTAAGAATGTGGACGATGCGGCGGTCGTTTCTCAGGCACTGCAGCATGTAATCAACCATGTGCTGCAGACTGCCAACTGTCCAAGAAACGCTGTCCCCTGCTTGAGGCGTGATCTCTGCCCGCTCTTCATCACCCCACCCTCGCTTTACCCACTGACTACTGGAAAATTGTGTGACTCCCTCCTCGGGACGGATGTCTTCCTCCTCCATTGACTCCTCCTCATCCTCCTCGCAAACTGTCCCCTGCCTACGCGTTTGTGAGGATCCACGTGGCGCTGACTGTCCAGAAGCTGATGGAAATGGTGACTCCTCATCCTCTACCTCTTCCACAACATCATCCCTTAGCGCTTGCAGTGTTTGTTGAAGCAGGAAGATAAGGGGGACAGTCATGCTGACTAGTGCATCATCTGCACTCGCCATCCGCGTGGAATAATCGAAGGGACGCAAAACCTGGCAGATGTCCTTCATAGTGGCCCACTCTGTGGTTGTGAAGTCTGAACGGTGCGGAGTGCGACTTCTTTGCGCCTGATGCAGCTGGTACTCCATTACTGCTTGCTGCTGCTCACACAACCGCTCCAACATATGCAACGTGGAATTCCACCTGGTAGGTAGGTCACATATGATGCGATGTTCCGGAAGGCGGAATTGGCACTGCAGAGCTGCAATGCGTGATCTTGCCGTGCTGTAACGCTGCAAGTGAGCACACTCTAGGCGGACCTTGTGCAGCAGTGCATCAAGATCCGGATAGTCCCTCAAAAAACTCTGCACGACCAAGTTGAGCACATGTGCCAGACATGGGATGTGAGTGAGTTTGCCGAGGCCCAGAGCTGCCACCAGATTTCGGCCATTGTCACACACTACCATGCCTGGCTGGAGATTCGCTGGCAAAAACCACACATTGCTCTCCTGCTTGATGGCATTCCAGAGCTCCTGCGCTGTGTGTCTTCGATTCCCCAAAGAAATTAATTTCAAGACGGCCTGTTGACGTTTGGCCACGGCTGTGCTCATGTCGGTCGTAACAGGTAAACGTTCATCACGGGTCCATGTGGAGGTGGACTGTGACGGCTCCTGCAGCGATGATTCAGAGGAACTTGTGTATGAGGAGGAGTCAATGCGTACAGACTGGATTCCTGCAATCCTTGGAGTGGGCAGGACACGTCCTGCGCCACTCGCTCGATCTGTACCCGGCTCAACAACATTAACTCAATGGGCAGTGAGGGAAAGGTATCGCCCCTGTCCATGGTGACTGGTCCACACATTGGTGGTGAGGTGGACCTTGCTACTGACGGCGTTCAGTAGCGCGTGTTTTATGTGTCCCTCCACATGCTTGTGCAGGGCAGGGATGGCTTGCCTTCTGAAATAAAAGCGGCTGGGCACATTGTACTGTGGGACTGCCAATGACATCAAGTCACGGAAGCTGTCAGTCTCCACCAGCCTGAATGACAGCATTTCCAGTGACAGAAGTTTGGCAATGCCTGCAGTCAGAGCCTGTGCTCGTGGGTGGTTTGCCAAGAAAGGCCACCTTTTCTCCCATGCCTGTACTACCGATGGCTGTAGACTGGGCTGGGAGTGTGAGGATGACTGGGAACATGGTGCTGCGGGTGGAATTACAGTGGGTCTCTGGACAACAGTGCCAGAGGTTCTTCCATGGCGATCCTGGGAGGAAGCTGAACCAGCTGTGTGTGAGCTGGAGGAAGTGGCAACACGAGCTGAAGAGGTGGTAGCTGCCGCTGTTGGTTGGCCTAGGTCTTCAGTGTGTTTTTGTAACTCCACCGCGTGCCTGGTCCGCACATGTTTCCATATGTTTGAGGTATTGAGGTTGCCGACATTTCTCCCTCTTTTGATTTTATGATGACACACCTTGCATTTGACAAAGCAAATGTCATCTGCAACTGTGTCAAAAAAGGACCAGGCACTGCAAGTCTTGGGAGCACCCTTTTTGGCTTTTGGAAGAGACATGGTCCTAACGGGTGCCGAAGTGGAGGCTACAGGCTCCGCAGTCTTCCCCCTCCCTCTCCCTCTTTGGCCCGTTTGGGGAATCTCTTCCTCAGAGCTGCTCCGACCACCTTCCTGTCCCTCACGCCACGATGGGTCAAGGACCTCATCATCTACACTACCCTCTGCCACCAACTGCTCCTCCTGGGTAGTCTCGGCAGCACAGCACGCACCAGAAAGTGGCACCTGAGTGTCATCATCAGATGCGTACTGCGGTGTGGTGACCGGAGGCACTGGCCCACCCGCCTCTTCAGAGTCAGAGAGACAAAGCTGTTGCGCATCACTGCACACTGCCTCTTCTTCCATTTCTCCAATGCTGCTTGGCTGGCCCCCTGTTTCCAAGCCTAGAGATTCAGAGAACAGACGGCTCCTGTCCTGGGCTCTCTGACTGCCTGGGCAATTTGGCAGGTGGTGAAGAGACAGATGGGTGCTCTCCAGTGCTCTGTGCCTGAGAGGATGTGGCACTAATTGAAGTCGATGCGTTACCTGCCATCCATCCGACAACGGCTTCAATTTGGTCTTCACGCAGCAGCGGTGTACGGCGCTCTCCGACAAAGCTGCGCATGAAGGACTGTTCCCTCCTGAAACTGGGTGATGATGAGTCACCGGTGCCCGCAGCAGGCACAGAATCCCAACGTCCTCTCCCTGCTCTGCGCCCACGCCCACGCAGACGTGCCTTACTCCCTGCCTTCTTCATCTTGGTTGACTGATAAAGATAAGCAGAAAAGTACTAAGGGCTTAGTGTGCTTATTCCTGAACAGCTCCTAACAGGTATAAGAAACACTAATTTTCTAAAGTGTGGACTAGACTTTAATATGAGCTAATGTGGCCTACACAACTGTAAAGTGGTGTGTTTGGTGAACTTTATTATTTATTTATTTTTTTTTGGCAGAACTGACTACAGGGCGAGCTGCACTCACACGGAGACCATGCAGACAGCCGTAAACGGCGCTGCAAGGCCCAAAAAAACTCCTCTAGGTTATCCTATGTAGTGTTTTTCCACAATTTAGCTGGATACGGGTGGAAAGCCACTAATAGGAATTATTTGAAAAAATGTGCAGCAGCCTGCACTATTTGCAAAAAAGGACAATGTATTTTACGGTATGAGGCAGTGATGCACCCTGAGCTGGATACAACCGGCTGTGGCTGCACACAGACTACAGGGCGAGCTGCACTCACACGGAGACCGTGCAGACAGCCGTAAACGGCGCTGCAAGGCCCAAAAAAACCTCATCTACGTTATCCTATGTAGTGTTTTTCCACAATTTAGCTGGATACGGGTGGAAAGCCACAAATAGGAATTATTTGAAAAAATGTGCAGCAGCCTGCACTATTTGCAAAAAAGGACAATGTATTTTACGGTATGAGGCAGTGACGCACCCTGAGCTGGATACAACCGGCTGTGGCTGCACACAGACTACAGGGCGAGCTGCACTCACATGGAGACCGTGCAGACAGCCGTAAACGGCGCTGCAAGGCCCCCAAAAACCTCCTCTACGTTATCCTATGTAGTGTTTTTCCACAATTTAGCTGGATACGGGTGGAAAGCCACTAATAGGAATTATTTGAAAAAATGTGCAGCAGCCTGCACTATTTGCAAAAAAGGACAATGGATAGAACAGTATGAGGCAGTGAACCACCCTGAGCTGAATACAACCGGCTGTGGCTGCACACAGACTACAGAGTGGGCTGCACTCACACACACACAGAGACCTTGCAGATCGATGTGAAAACAGCGCTGCAAGGCAAAAGCAAGGTGAACACACAGCGGTTGCTAAATTAGCCTGGGAAAAGCACAATGAAGCAAATCGCTATCTCAACTGGCCCTCAGTCAGAACACAGTGTCCTATGCCTAACTGAATTCACAGCAGAGTGAGCCAGAAAGGGCGGCAGCGCTTTTTATAGTGCATCATGACATCATTTCAGCAGCCAATCACAGCCTTGCCAGTAGTTACATGCCCACCATGCTGAACAGGATGTGCCCACACTTGTAATCATTCCTCATTGGCTGAATTCGTGCAGTTTGAATTCTGGGAACTTCCGATTCCGGTATCCGATATGCGGTAAGTATCGGAACTCGGTATCGGAATTCCGATACCGCAAATATCGGCCGATACCCGATACTTGCGGGATCGGAATGCTCAACACTACTTTGCACTCAAAAGTAGTATGGGGTATTGCATAACAAACTAACAATCATTTTATCTATTATCCCTTTTAAAAATTACAAACTTAGGGCCAAAGCAACATTTTATTGAAAAATAAATGATAATTTACAATTTTCCACTTGCTCAGCCAAATGTTATACAATTCAGTGAATCGCTTGAAGGTTTAAGATGCTCCCTACATCCCTTGAGGGGTGACGCTCGTGGGTTTTTTTCACTGTTAGGCACATTAGAGACTCTGCAAATGTGACATGGCGTCCGCTATGTATTCTAGCCAATTTTGCGCTTCAAAAGTAAAATGGTGCTCCTTTCCTTCTGAACCATGCTGTGCACCCAGTAGTTTTCCATCACATATGGGGTTTCTGTGCACTCAAAACAAATCACGCAACAAATTGTATTGTCTATTTTTTCCGGTTACTCTTGTGAAAATGAAAAATTAGAGGCAAGACCAACATTTTTATGGAATTTTTTTTTTCATTTTCATTGTTCAACATTATAAAATTATGTTAAGCATCTGCGGGTTCAAGGTGCTCACCAGACATCTATGCAAATTTCTTGAGAGATGCAGCTTCCAAAATGGGGTCACTTGTGGAGGGTTCACAATTTTTAGGCACATCGGGGACTCTGAAAATGACATGGCATCTGCTATCTATTCCAGCGATTTTTGAGTTCCAAAAGTCTAATGATGCTCCTTCCCTTCTGAGCCCTGCCGTACTCCCAAACATTAGTTTTCCACCACATATCGGATATTGGCGTACTCATTAGAAATAACACAACAAATTGTATGGTTCTTTTTCTCCTTGTTACTCTTATGAAAATTAAAAATTTGGGCAAAATCAATTTTTTGGTGGGAAAACTTTTTTTTTCATTTTCGTTATAAATTTATGTGAAGCACCTGTAGGTTCAAGATGTTCACCACACCTCTAGATAAATGCCTCGAGGAGTGCTCCTTCCCTTCTAAGCCCTGCTGTGCACCCAAATAGTGGTTTTCCATCACATATGGGGTATAAGCATACTCAGGAGAAATTGAACAACAAATTGTGTGGTCCATTTTCTCCTGTTACCCTTCTGAAAATGAAAAATTTGAATCAACATTTTTGAGGCATAAAGTAAAATTTTCATTATTTCCTTCCACATTGCTTTTGATTTCTGTGGAGCAACTGATGGGTTAATAAATTTCTTGAATGTGGTTTTAAGCACTTTGAGGGGTGGAGTTTTTTAAATGGTGTACCTTTTTGTTATTTTCTTTTATATAGGCCTCTCAAAGTCACTTCAAATGTGGTCCCTATAAGAATTTGTTTTGTAAATTTTGTTGGAAAATTGAGGAATTTATTACCAATATTTAACCCTTTTAACTTCATAACAATAAAAAATTATGTTTCAAGAATGATTCTCATGTGATGTAGACATGTGGTAAATGTTATTTATTATCCATTTTCTATAAACTATCTGGTTTAAGGGCATTCAAATTGAATGTTTGAAAATTGTGAAATTTTCTAAATTTTCACAAAAATTCTGATATTTTCACAAATAAACACAATAAATATCATCCTAAATTTACCACTTACATGAAGTACAATATGTCAGGAAAAAACATTCTCAGAATCACAGGGATCCGTTGAAGCGTTCCAGAGTTATTGTGTCATAAAACGACACTGGTCAGAATTGTAAAATTTGGCTGATGAGGAAGGTGAAAGCATACCATTTGTAATTATAAACAAAATTTCAACCTTGGTCTCATCACATCATAACACGTTGCCTCTCTTTGGTTAGTGGATGAAGATTTATTAGTGACATTCCTGGTAGCATTTGTCAGTGATAGTTCCAGTCTCTGGCTTGAGCAGCTGACCCGTATACCCTAGTGATCTTTCTGTCCCTGACTACCAGTATTTGTGTCTGACCCGTTCCCTATCCCTTACTTAGTGTGTGTTTGGTGGTTTTCTACACTGTATGACTCGCCTTGAATTCTGAACCCTGCCTCCTGCTTTCCATCTCTGTTACTACGTTTCCCATCTGGCTTTGACTCTCTGGCTCGTACCCCAACTACATCTTCTGTCTCACGTTTTGGATCCCGCTCTCCCGTCTGGTTCCGATTTCTGTCTTGTCTCTGACCACATGCATTGCTGTGACCTCTAGTACTTTGTGTTCCTGTTTGTTGCTGACCGGCCTGTCTGACTACTCTGCCGCCTCCTAGTGGCGCTCCATGCTTTGCACTGTGATGCTACACAGTGAGTGCTACTTTTTTCCCTTTACCTGCTTCTCTTGGTGGAGGTTGCCTGCAACTGCCTGGCAGTTGCATTACATTATCACTGACTGAAGCATTTAAATGGGATTTTGCACTTTTTTTCCCTTTTCTGGTATGGATCTGCTCCGTACTCTGGCTGACCAAGTGGCTAACCTTACTCAGATGATGCAGGAGTTATCTGTGGAGCACAGGGCTTTGGTTACTTCCCAGAAGCACGTGCAGAGGGAGATAGCTCAGATAGTTAAGATAGCCTGGGGGATTCCCTCCATCAGCAAGTCTGGTGAGGTGACTGATGTGTCTCTGCACTCTCCTGAACCTTCGGTGAAACTCCCTGACAACTTCTCTGGTGAGAAGTATAAGTTCTGCATGTTCAAGGAGGGTGGCAAACTACTGTTCTCCCTTAGAGCCCGTTCTTCAGGGGATCAGAGTCAGCGGCTGGAGATAATTATATCTTATTGACAGAGGGTCCACAGTCTTGGGCTTTTTCCTTACCCTCAACCACCCCTGAGAGAATGTCTGTAGACAGGTTCTTTGAGGATCTGGGCCTCATTTGTGATGAACCAGACCGAGCCAGATTGGCAGAGGACACTATTATGGGTCTATCTCAAGGAAAGCTCTCTGCCGAATGGTACTGTTCAGAGTTTCAGAGATGGTACCCAGAGGTGTCCTGGAATGGCTCAGCACTCAGTTGTTAGTTCTGGAGGGGACTGTCTGATCATTTAAAGGACACTCTAGCTCTCCATCCTCCTCCCATCTCTCTGTAAGAGGCCATGACTCAGGCCGTTTGCATGGATTGGAGGTTACGGGAGAGAGGAGTCGTGCATCGGGAGGCTCCTTTCCTTCCCATTAAGCCAGAACCCTCATAACCTTCTGAGCCCATGGAAGTAGGGGCCATCACCTTCAAAGAGAGAGAGAGGAGACGTCGTTGGGAGGGTAAACTTTGTTTTTACTGCAGTGCCCCAGACATTGGAAGAAGGACTGTCCCTCCTGTCCTCCTGCTCCCAAGGTGTCGGAAGCGCCTAATCTGGGTAACTGCCGAGGAGGTTGCCCAGACTCACAGGTACATTTGTCCTCATTCCTTAAAGTACTGTTAAAAATGGAACTTGGTGTTGAGAACTGTTTTACTCCTACTTTGGCTTTTGTGGACTGTGGGTCATCCCTGAACCTGACTGACTCTAAACTGATGGCCAGCTGTAAGTTAGGGACAGTTAGATTGGAGACTCCCATAAAGATTGTGGCCATTGATTCTACACCCCTCACCAAGGACGGTGTCCATTTTATTTATTGAGCAATTGAGCATTTATTGAGCAATTCATCCTTAAGTTGGGGGCCTTACACCAGGAGCGTATGTAATGAATTGTCTTGGATAATCTCCCTGCTGGTCTGGTGTTAGGGTTTCCTTGGTTACTACTGCATAACCTGATTATTGAATGGGTGGGGTGCCAGGATATTGTTAAGTGGGGACCTAATTGTTCTGAAAATTGTCTTACTACTATGTCTATGTTATCCGTCAGTCTAGAGGGTATTCTGGAGTACCTGAAGGACTTTGATGATGTGTTCTCCAAAAAAGAGGCTGAGATTTTACCACCACACCGCCTATTTAATACTGTGAGGAATACTTTCCCCCTCCCACTTATCTCTAATATAACCAATTGTCTGGGACCAAGTGGTTTTCCAAATTGGATCTCTGAGGGGCATACAATCTTATCCGTATATGGGAGGGGGATTAGTGGAAAACCGCATTCCTCACCTCTGAAGGGTTGTTTGAAAATTTGATTATGCCTTTCTCTCTGACTACTGCGCCAGATTTTTTCCAGAATTTAATCAACCATGTCTTTTCTGACTTTCTTGGGTGCTTCATGGTAGTTTATCTAGATGACATTCTGGTGTACTCTGCGGAGAAGCAGGCCCACATAAGTCATCTGCGTGCTGTTCTCCAGAGGCTCTGGGAAAACTGTCTTTTTGCTAAACCAGAGAAATGTTTGTACAAAAAATATAAGAGCAAGAAAGATGCAGCACTCACCCATGAGCTGTGTAAATGAAGTCCTTTATTGAACCATAGTAGGTCTGTGGACAAAGTTCATGGGACAGACAGGGGCAGGAGGAATGCGGGGAAGGACGATGGCTGTTTCACGTGAAAGACGCTTCTACGCGTGCATGTCTTTCACGCGAAATGGCTGTCATCCTTCCCCGCATTCCTCCTTTACCTGTCTGTCCCATAAACTTTGTCCACAGACCTACTATGGTTCAATAAAGGACTTTGTTTCTACAGCTCATGGGTGAGTGCTGCATCTTTTTTGCTTTTATAATTTTTTTATGGAACCTTTTTCTTCCTGCTGTGCACCTGTGCCCGGAGTTCACATATTGCTGTTCTTAAAGTGCCGGCCATCAAGTATAACAGGCTACTAAAACTGCATGACCTTGGTGCCATTCATTTTTTTCTTGTGAGAGAAATGTTTGTTTTTGGTTCAGGAATTGTCCTTTCTGGGGTTCATCTTGTCTGCTGAGGGGTTTCGTATGGACCCCAGAAATGTTCAAGCCATTTTGAACTGGTTGCAACACAGAGATCTTAAAGGCCTTCAGTGGTTCTTGGGGTTCGCTAATTATTATAAGAAATTTATAAGAGTGTTTTCTCAGATTGACAAACCCCTCACTGATTTGACCCGAAATGGGTCTGATATCAAGAGTTGGCCTGCTCCAGCCGCATTTTCGGCGTTAAAGAAATGTTTTATGTCTGCCCCTGTATTGATTCAACCAGATCCATCTGAAAAGTTTATTGTAGAGGTGGATGCCTCGGAGGTGGGGGTGGGGGCAGTATTGTCCCAGGGACCTACCACTTTGACCAATTTAAGACCTTGTGCCTTCTTCTTGAAGAAATTCTCTTCTGCAGAAAAGAATTATGATGTAGGTGACAGAGAGTTACTAGCCAGTAAACTGGCATTTGAAAAATTGAGGCATTTTTTGGAGGGGGCAGTCCATCGAATCACTGTAATTACAGATCTTAAGAATCTGGCTAAAAGTTTGACACCGAGACATGCGAGATGGACAATTTTCTTCTCACGGTTTCAATTCTCTATTACCTTTCAAGCAGGTTCTAAAAATGTCAATGCTGATGCCTTGTCTCATAGTCTTGACCCGATATCCTGCTTCCTCCATTCTCCAGCACAGTGTAGTGGTGGATGGGGTATCTTCGGTATTGTAGCAGGAGATTCATGAGGCCCAATCTCTTGCCCTTCCATCATTGCCGGGCAATAAGCTCTGTGTGCCCATTCAGTTTCATCTCAGGATACTCTGGGAATTTAATGATTCAGCCCTGAGTGGGCATCCTGGAATCTTGGCTACCCATAAAGCTGTCTCTGGGTTGTTTTGGTGGTTGTCATTGGCCTTGGATGTGGTGAAGTTTGTGTCATCCTGTGATGTATATGCTCATGCTAAGAACTCCCATAGCTGGCCGGCTGGGGAATTGGTGCAATTGCCAATTCCTGATAGACCATGTACTCATCTGTCCATGGATTTTATCACCGATCTTCCTCCTTCTAGTGGTAAAATGGTCATTTGGGTGGTGGTGGACAGATTTAGCAAGCAGTTGCATTTTGTACCTTTAACAGGTCTGCCTAATGCAGAGATGTTAGCTAAATTGTTTGTTGACATGTGGTGCAGTTGCATGGTGTGCCTGTGAGTGTGCTTTCAGACAGGAGTGTGCAGTTTGTGTCCAAGTTTTGGAGTGCCTTTTGTAAGAGATTGGGTATCTGTTTTACCTTTTCTTCAGCATATCATCCAGAGACTAATGGTCAGACAGAGAGGACCAATGAGTCCCTGGAACAAATCTTGCGATCTCTGACCACAGCTCGGCAGGACGATTGGTGTTCCTCTTTGCCTGTGGCTGAATTTGCTTTTAATAATCGCATTAATCCGTCCACTGGCACCTCCCCTTTCTTCTGTAATTATGGGTTTCACCCTCATTTTGTGGAGTTTTCCCAACTGGATTCAGGGTGTCCTGGGGCTGATTTAGCTGTTCAATGATTGGGGAAGGTGTGGCAGGAGGTTCAGAGGAACAATGGGGAGGCTCAGGGCAGGTATAAATTCTTTGCTGACAAAAGATGATCTCTGGGTCCAGTATGGGGATAAGGTATGGTTGTCCACCAGGAATATTAAGCTTAAAGTTCCTTTTTTTCTAAGTTGGTTCCAAGTTCATTGGCCCTTATGAGATGATGGAGGTAGTCAATCCTGTGGCCTTCCGTTTCGCCTTCCCCTGTCACTACGGATCCCCAATGTGTTCCATAAAGCTCTTTGGAAATCGTTGGGGTATTCCTCAGGGGGGTATGTATCTCCACCGCCACCTCTTTTGGTGGATGGTCAGAGTGAGTTTGAGGTAGAACGGATTGTGGACTCTCACATGGTCTGTCGCTCACTCCAATATCTGGTCCATTGGAAGGGTTACAGTCCTGAGGATCGGTCCTGGGTTCCGGTGCGATCGGTCCATGCGGATCAGTTGGTCCGGGCCTTTCATGTTCGTTATCCTGGGAAACCTGGGAGTCCAGTGGCCCCCCTTGAGAGGAGGGTACTGTCATGATCCAGGTTGGGGTTTGCTTCTTGCTTTTTTCTTTCCCCAGCCTGGTTATGGTAGGGTTAACTTTTCCTGCCTCTCTTTGGTTCGTGGGTAACTATTTATTGGTGCCATTCCTGGTAGCATTTTTTAGGGGTAGTTCCAGTCTCTGGCTTGAGCAGCTGACCTGTATACCCTAGTGATCCTTCTGCCTCTGACTACCCATATTTGTGCCTGACCTGTTCTCTATCCCTTACTTAGTGTGTGTTTGGTTGTTTCCTACAGTGTATGACTCGGCTTGAATTGTGAACCCTGCCTCCTGTTTTCCATCTCTGTTACTACGTTTCCCATCTAGCTTTGACTCTCTGGCTCGTACCCTGACTACGTCTTCTGTCTCACGTTTTGGATCCCTCGCTCCCATCTGGTTCCAATTTCTGGCTTGTCTCTGACCACGTGCATTGCTGTGACCTCTGGTATTTTGTTTTCCTGTTTGTTGCTGACCGGCCTGTCTGACTACTCTGCTGCCTTTTAGTGGCGCTCCGCGCTTTGCACTGTGGTACTAAACGGTGAGTGCTACCTTTTTCCTATTACCTGCACCCCCTGGTGGAGGTTGCATGCAACCAGGGGCGGATTATAAGAGGGTCAATATGGGTGGTAACCCAGGGCCCAGTGGTGTGGGGGGGACCCTGGGCTACCGCACAGATTGCCCACCGCCATCAGGGCATTACTGCCCGTGCCCTGACTGGCATATCATTTATGGGCCCGGACCCGGTGGGCAGAGAGAGGGGGCCTGTATCGGGCCCCTTCTCATCTGCTCACCGGGCCCCTACCGGCGCTGCGGCAGTTTCCTATTGACGTGCGGGCGCGCGCCCGCACGTCAATAGTTCACAACAGCCGCCAGCCAATTGGAGGCTGGCAGCTGAAGTCGGCCGCAGGCGCAGCGCATACGTCACCAGCGTCTGACGTCATTGTCAGTCGCTGGCGAGTGCCCGCTGCTGGAGGGAGCTCGCCGCCTGGAGTGCTGGTCAGGTGAGGAGAACTCGGTTTGTTTGTTTTTTTTTTGTTTTTGCTTTTTGCTAACCTAACGGCAATCCGGGCGGGCCAGAATGCTGGACAGTCAGTGACACTCTCTGACTGGGGGCAATATGCTGGAGCCGAAGGACACAATGGGGCAGATGATTGCTGGAGACACTGGGGCAATGCTGGAGACACTGGGGCAATGCTGGAGACACTGGGGCAGATTGCTGGACACACTGGGGGCAATGCTGGAGGACACACTGGGGCAGATGATTGCTGGAGACACTGGGGCAATGCTGGAGACACTGGGGCAGATTGCTGGACACACTGGGGCAATGCTGGACACACTGGGGCAGATGATTGCAGGACACACTGGGGCAATGCTGGAGACACTGGGGCAGATTGCTGGACACACGGGGGGCAATGCTGGAGGACACACTGGGGCAGATGATTGCTGGAGACACTGGGGCAATGCTGGAGACACTGGGGCAGATTGCTGGACACACTGGGGGCAATGCTGGAGGACACACTGGGGCAGATGATTGCTGTACACATTGGGGCAATGCTGGAGACACTAGGGCAGATTGCTGGACACACTGGGGGCAATGCTGGAGGACACACTGGAGCAGATGATTGCTGGAGACACTGGGGCAGATTGCTGGACACACTGGGGGCAATGCTGGAGACACTGGGGCAGATTGCTGGACACACTGGGGCAATGCTGGACACACTGGGGCAGATGATTGCTGGACACACTGGGGCAATGCTGGAGACACTGGGGGCAATGCTGGAGGACACACTAGGGCAGATGATTGCTGGACACATTGGGGCAATGCTAGAGACACTGGGGCAATGCTAGAGACACTGGGGCAGATTGCTAGACACACTGGGGGCAATGCTGGAGACACTGGGGCAGATTGCTGGACACACTGGGGGCAATGCTGGAGGACATACTGGGGCAGATGATTACTGGACACACTAGGGCAATGCTGGAGACACTGGGGCAGATTGCTGGACACACTGGGGCAATGCTGGACACACTGGGGCAGATGATTGCTGGACACACTGGGGCAATGCTGGACACACTGGGGGTAATATGCTGGACACACTGGGGGCAGGACTGGAGGCATGGGCAGAATGTAGATACGGGGCATGATTGGAGACACGGGGCAGAATGAAAGACATGGGGCAGGATTGAATCATGGGGCAGGATGGATACGATGGAGACAGATGGGGCAGGATGGGGAGATCATATGGGGCAGAATGGATACTCATGAGGGCAGGATGCGAGAACATATGGCTGGAGCGAGGAATGAGATAAACGGGGCCAGGATGGGGAATATTTTTACCATAGGGGCTAATTAAGGGATATTATTACTGCAGTGATGTATTTATTTTATTTTTTGAGTATACTGTTTTAAATGGGGGGGCGGTCCTGTTACTGTGCAGAGTGACACTATGTCGCCTTTTTTTCTTCATGTGGTGTAAAGTAGAAGTTGTGAAAAATTAAGTAATGTGTTCTGCAAGCGGAGCTTGAGACAACTGTAATTTCCTGCAGAAATGAGCCCTGGCTGGAAGAAATGATGGCGGTCTGTTCTGGATGAAAGATGAAGGACTTCACCTAGAGACGTCACTGGTGAGTCAGTGTTACCTATACACTGACACTATACACTGTATACTATATACAGAGGTCCTGTGTACAATGTCACCAGTGATCACTGTATTACCTATACATTATATACAGCGCTCCTGTGTATAATACCACCAGTGATCTCTGGATTACCTCTACGCAGACACTGCATACTAAGTACAGATCTCCTGTGAATACTGGCACTTATGGTGATAGTATTGTGTTTTTTTATTATTATTACTGATCAGTATTGTAGTATTCAGTCACTATGTGGTGGTAATATGTGGTCTGGAAATGGTGTTGTGGTATTTGTCCCTTGTATGTGCTATTTGGTCACCAAGTGGTGGTAATATGTGGTTTTGAGATGGTGCGGTTGTATTTGTTCATTGTATGTGATATTATTCGATCACTGTGGTTGTAATTTGTGGTCTGGTCATGGTGTGGTGGTATTTGCTCCTTGTATGTGATATTGGTCAAAATATACCTAAATTGTATTGCATATTTTAGCAAATATTTAATAGGTTACAGTAGAGTAGGGCCCGGCCATTTTTCTGGAATAATCTGGTTCAGGTATCACATGACCCCCGTCACATGACCCCCGTCACATGACCCCCGTCACATGACCCAGGGGGGGCCACAGTGTCTGAACAGCCCGGGGCCCTGGCTACCCTTAATCCACCCCTGCATGCAACTGACTGGCAGTTGCATTACAAGTTTCTTTTGATTTGTACTAACAAGCAAGTGGCCCCCCTTTCTGAGCTATGCATTTCATCTATATAACTTCCCACAGATGGGTGTCTGAACAGATGGGCCCCTGTCCTGATCTGCCCTTAATCACATTGAGGTCAGTTGACACAAGGTAAGGTTTCATACTAGAGACAGGGTAGTACCTCCTCGCTTTTATGCTTTTAAATCAAAATAGTGTTAACTAAGTATCCTATGTTATTTACATGTTCTATTACTATTTACTTATTTACTTACGATAGGGTATATGCTCATTTGTTTATTTATAGGGTTTTATTTGTGGAATTGCCACAGTGTGGATGTGACCTTACACACGTATACCAGCATATGCTCCGGCTCATTTCTATGGTTTTGCTGTAGTTTCTTGTACTTTGTACAAATAGAGATGTGGCCTCCCTTTCTGAATTAGGCATTTCATCTATATAGCTTCTCATGGACAGGTGTCTGAACAGTCAGGCCCCTGTCCTGCTCTGCCTTTATTCACATTAACCCCTTTCTGACCTCAGATGGGATAGTACGTCCAAGATCAGATCCCCCCCTTTGATGTGGGCTCCGGCGGTGAGCCCGCATCAAAGCCGGGACATGTCAGCTGTTTTGAACAGCTGATATGTGCCCACAATAGCGGTGGGTGAAACTGCGATTCACCCGCCGCTATTAACTAGTTAAATGCCGCTGTCAAACGCTGACAGCGGCATTTAAGCGGCGCTACCGGCTGGAAATGAGCACATCGCTGACCCCGTCACATGATCGGGGGTCAGCGATGCATCAGAATGGTAACCATAGAGGTCTTTGAGACCTCTATGGTTACTGATCCCGGCTAGCTGTGAGCGCCACCCTGTGGTCGGCGCTCATATCACACCTGCATTTCTGCTGCATAGCAGCTATCTGATGATCGCTGCTATGTAGCAGAGGCGATCGAGTTGTGCCAGCTTCTAGCCTCCTATGGAGGCTATGGAAACATGGCAAAAGTAAAAAAAAAGTTAAAAAAAATGTGAAAAAAATAAAAAAAGATATAAAAGGTTAAATCACCTCCCTTTCGCCCCATTCAAAATAAATCAATAAAAAAAAAAAAAATCAAACCTACACATATTTGGTATCGCCGCATTCAGAATCGCCCGATCTATCAATAAAAAAAGGATTAACCTGATCACTAAATGGCATAGCAAGTAAAAAATTTGAAACACCAGAATTACATTTTTTTGGTCACCGCGACATTGCATTAAAATGCAATAGAAAGAAAAAAATAAATAAATAAAAATAAAAATAAATGAAACCAGCTCACCTGCTAGGCATGTGCTGTTGGGAAGCTCAGATACCGTGCAGTCATCACGTAAATAGTAGAGCAAAACAAGAAAAAAATCCAGCTTCCAAAAATAATCCAATTTATTGAGAGTAAAATGCAAAGTCCAAAAAACGTGGTGAACAAGAGAGTGAGTAGCAGCAGGCTACGCGTTTCGAACAGTGTGTTCTTTTTCAAAGCTGCTTCAATAAATTGGATTATTTTTGGAAGCTGGATTTTTTTCTTGTTTTGCATTAAAATGCAATAACAGGCGATCAATAGAACGAATCTGCATCAAAATGGTATCTTTAAAAACGCCAGCTCGGCATGCAAAAAATAAGCCCTCAACCGACCCCAGATCATGAAAAATGGAGACGCTACGGGTATCGGAAAATGGCGCTATATTTTTTTTTTTAAGCAAAGTTTTGAATTTTTTTTCACCACTTAGATGAAAGAGAACGTAGACATGTGTGGTGTCTATGAACTTGTAATGACCTGGAGAATCATAATGGCAGGTCAGTTTTAGCATTTAGCCCCCCAAAAAACAAGTGTGGGGTTGCACATTTTTTGCAATTTCACCGCACTTGGAATTTTGTAACCGTTTTCTAGTACACAACATGCTAAAACCAATTATGTCGTTCAAAAGTACAACTTGTTTCACAAAAAATAAGTCCTCACATGGCCATATTGATGGAAAAATAAAAAAGTTATGGCTCTGGGAAAGAGGGGAGCGAAAAACGAACACGGAAAAACGGAAAATCCCAAGGTCATAAAGGGGTTAAGGTAGGCTGACACAAGATAAAGTTTCAATACTAGAGACAGGATAGGACAGTCCTGTTTGGGTATACTTTGTCATGGCGGGATTTCTTTTACTCTTTCTTGATCACAATAGTGTTAAGTAAGTACCCTATGTTATTTAAATTAACTATTACTATTTAGTTATTTGCTTACTATTGGGTATATGCTCCGTTTCTTTAAATTTAAAAAACTGACATGTAGTCCCCCTATTTTTGAAAACCAACCAAGCTAAAGCTGGCAGCTGGGGGCTGGTATTATTAGGCTGCCGTCACACTAGCAGTATTTGGTCAGTATTTTACATCAGTATTTGTAAGCCAAAACCAGGAGTGGGTGATAAATGCAGAAGTGGTGCATATGTTTCTGTTATACTTTTCCTCTAATGGTTCCACTCCTGGTTTTGGTTTTACTGATGTAAAATACTGACCAAATACTGCTAGTGTGACAGCAGCCTTAGACTGGGAAGGGGCCATGGATATTGGTCCTCCCCAGCCAAAAAATAGCAGTCCACAGCCACCCTAGAAAAGTCGCATCTACTAGATATGCTAATTCTGGAGTTTGGCCAGCTCTTCCAACTTGCCCAAGTGTGATGGCAATTGGGGTAACAGGTTAGTTTAGGAGTTGATGTCAGCTGCTTTTCTTCCGCTTGCATCAAGCCCAAGGGTTAGTAATGGAGAGGCGTCTATCGGATACCCACATTACTATTAGGCTGGAGTCACACTGCCATATTTCTCCTGCGAGAATCACATTGTAAAACTTGTACTGGCTGACGGCTCTCCTGGCCTGAGCTTGACAGCTGCATAGTAATCCATCATGCTGTCATGCTCAGGTCAGGAGAGGTGCCGGCCAGTCCGTGCAGTGTGATGCGATTATCGCAGGAGAAATACGGCAGTGTGACTCCAGCCTTAGAGAACAAAACCCCTGACGAAGGACACAGTATGAAACACGCGTCAAGGAACCTCCCTCCGCCCAGGTAACATATATACAGTGGGTACGGAAAGTATTCAGACCCCTTTAAATTTTTCATGCTTTGTTTAATTGCAGCCATTTGGTAAATTCAAAAAAGTTCATTTTTTTCTCATTAATGTACACTCTGCACCCCATCTTGACTGAAAAAAAACCCCGAAATGGAGAAATTATTGCATATTTATTAAAAACGAAAAACTGAAATATCACATGGTCATAAGTATTCAGACCCTTTGCTCAGTATTGAGTAGAAGCACCCTTTTGAGCTATTACAGCCATGAGTCTTCTTGGGAATGATGCAACAAGTTTTTCACACCTGGATTTTGGGATCCTCTGCCATTCTTCCTTGTAGATCCTCTCCAGTTCCGTCAGGTTGGATAGTGAACATTAATGAACAGCCATTTTCAGGTCTCTCCAGAGATGCTCAATTGGGTTTAGATCAGTGCTCTGGCTGGGCCAGGCAAGAATGGTCACAGAGTTGTTCTTAAGCCACTCCTTTGTTGTTTTTTTTAGCAGTGTGCTTAAGGTCATTCCACAAATTAAGAGATAGCCGACAGCACATCAGATATGTGGATGCAAGTCCTAGTTCCACTGGACCCAATGGAAGAGTTACATACCAAAAAAGAAGTGAAGGATGCTTGAAAAAGACCTTGTATGGTTGAAACGTTGCATCTGGCAAAATAAAGAATTTTTGATATTTCACCCGGATTGGATCCTTTGCTTAGGGTCATTGTCTTGTTTGAAGGTGAACATTTGGCCAAGTCTGAGGTGCAGAGCACTCTGGAAGAGATTTTCATCCAGGATATCTCTGTACTTGGCTGCATTCATGTTTCTTTCAATGGAAACCAGTCATCATGTCCCTGCAGCTGAAAAACACCCCCATAGCATGATGCTGCCACCACAAGGTTTCACTGTTGGGATTGCATTGGGCAGGTGATGAGCAGTGCATGATTTTCTCCTCACATACCGCTTAGAATTATCACCAAAAAGGTCTATCTTCATCTCATCAGACCAGAATATCTTATTTCTCATAGTCTGGCAGTCCTTCATGTGTTTTTAGCAAACTCTTTATGCGGGCTATAATGTGTCTTACACTGAGGAGAGCTTGTGAAAGATTTATTTGTAGTACCAACAAACGCTTCGGTTCTTCAGCTTATTATCACATGGTGTGGGAACCTACCTGAGCACCATCAATAGTAGTGCACACATATTCACCCTTTACACTGAGGAGAGGCTTCCATCTGGCCACTCTGCCATAAAGGCCCGACTGGTGGAGAGCAGCAGTGATAGTTAATACTTTCCGTACCCACTGTATATATATATATACAGTGTAGATACACATGATGTGATATACAATCTCTGGGCACAATGCAACATACAATCATTTATATTATTATTATTACACACTAGATGGTGGCCCGATTCTAACACATCGGGTATTCTAGAATATGTATGTAGTATATAGCACAGCCCACATACTATATTGCACAGCCACGTAGTATATAGCACAGCCCACGCAGTATATAACACATCCTACATAGCATATAACACAGCCACGTAGTATATTGCACAGCCACGTAGTATATAACACAACCCACGCAGTATATAACACAGCCTACACAGTACATAACACAGCACACGTAGTATATAGCAATGTGGGCACCATATCCCAGTTAAAAAAATAATTAAAATAAAAAATAGTTATATACTCACCTTCCGGCGGCCCCCGGATCCAGCCCAGGCCTTTACCGATGCTCAATGCGACGCTCCGTTCCCAGTAATGCCTTGCGGCAATAACACGTGATGATGTAGCGGTCTCGCGAGACCGCTACGTCATGTCCGGTCATTGATATGTTTTTACTATTGATGCTGCATAGTCAGCATCAATAGTAAAAAGTTGGGCACACTTACACGGTTAATGGCAGCGTTAACGGACTGCGTTACACCGCATTATGCCGTGGTGTAACGCAGTCCTAAAACGCTATGTGGGCACTGACTAGAGGGGAGTATGGATGGGGCACTAACTGGACGGAAGTAGGGAGGGGCCAATTCGCGGCTATTTATGTCTATTTATTACATTTGAATGTGGGGTTAGCAATGGGGATGTCTTACAGACACGTCTTCATTACTAACCCCTGGGCTTGATGTCAGTGGAAATAAAACAACTGACATCAACTCCACATCTATTACCCCATTTACTTACCGCACCACCATGTGATACTGCCCGTACGAGCAGGTGTCAGCATTTCCACAACATGGGGGAAGTGTACTTGTCCAAACATATCCATGTACTAATTGATGGGTCTGTCCCATTTAAGTATTGGGTGTCCGAATTGGATACATGGCCAGAGCTTGCCCTGCAGCAAATGCCATGTGGGAGTATGTCTTTAGCACCGCAGGTGGTGTCATTATAGAGAGGTGCATCCACCTGACCACAGACAACGTGGGGAAGCTAACATTCCTAAAAATGAATCAGACGTGGATCACACAAGGCTTGTCAGTATCTTTAACCTAAAAGATACCTATTATACAAAGGGCAGCTTGTCCATAACAAATGCAAATAAATAACCAAAAAGAATAGACATAAGAGCAATACTTGCAAACGGCATATAGCTTTATTACAAAATATTTTTTATTCTTCACATAAAATTTAAAAAATCATAGGAGTAGAAGACAATTCAATAATAATAAAATTCAATAATAAAATTAACCTATGCCTAGGTCACACATAAAAGCAGGTTGGTAAAATAAAAAGTCTATATATGCGCCTGGACCAAGTCCAAAGGAATACAGGGGTTCAATTCAATAGTATATAGTCCTATAGTAGAACAGCAGAGGAAGTGCTGCTGGGGGGAGGGAGGTGTAGATTATAACTAGTGTTATATAAAGTGTCCAGTGCAATTGCAAGGGTGAACAACCTTATAGTATGTTAGTCAAGAGTAAAATAAATCAGGACTACAATCTCATGATACAAGTTCATAGTACACCGTGTTCCAAATTATTATGCAAATTGGATTTAAGTGTCATAAAGATTTAATTGTTTTGTTTTTCAAATAAACTCATGGATGGTATTGTGTCTCAGGGCTCAATGGATCACTGAAATCAATCTTAAACACATTTGATAATTAGTTTTTCAGGTGATTCTAACTAAAGTAAAACTACTTAAAAATGATGTTCCACATTATTAAGCAGGCCATAGTTTTCTAGTAACATGGGAAAGAAAAAGGATCTCTCTGCTGCCGAAAGGCATCAAATAGTGCAATTCCTTGGTCAAGGAATGAAAACATTAGATATTTCCCGAAAACTTAAGCGTGAACATTGTACTGTTAAGAGATTTGTGGCTGATTTTGAGCACAGACATTTTCGTGGTGTTAAAGGCAAGTTCATCGGATTAAGAGTGCAGCTGCTAAAAGGCCATTACAAACCAGCAAACAGATATTTGAAGCTACTGGTGCCTCTGGAGTCCCTCGAACCTCAAGGTGTAGGATCCTTCAAAGGCTTGCTTTGATTCATAAACTTACTATTCGGCCACCCCTAAACAGTGTTCTCAAGCAGAAACGGTTACAGTGGGCCCAGACATACATGAAGACTAATTTTCAAACAGTCTTATTTACTGATGAGTGTCGATCAACCCTGGATGGTCCAGATGGATGGATTAGTGGATGGTTGATGGATGGCCATCATGTCCCAACAAGGCTGCGACATCAGCAAGGAGGTGTAGGAGTCATGTTTTGGGCCGGAATCATGGGGAAACAGCTGGTAGGGCGCTTTAAGGTTCCAGAAAGTGTGAAAATGACCTCTGCAAAGTATATAGAGTTTCTGACTGACAACTTTCTTCCATGGTATAAAAAGCAGAAACGTGCCTTCAGGAGCAAAATAATCTTCATGCAAGACAATGCAACTTCTCATGCTGCAAAGAATACCTCTGACTTATTGGCTGCTATGGGCTTAAAAGGAGATAAACTCATGGTGTGGACTTCATCTTCCCCTGACCTCAACCCTATAGAGAACCTTTGGAGTATCATCAAGCAAAAGATCAATGAGGGTGGGAGGCAGTTCACATCAAAACAGCAGCTCTGGGAGGCTATTCTGACTTCATGCAAAGAAATACAAGCAGAATCTCTCCAAAAACTCACAAGTTCAATGGATGCAAGATTTCTGAAGGTGAAATCAAAGAAGGGTTCCTATGTAAAGCCTGAGTCACACAAGACCGTAATACGGACGAGTGCAATGCAATAAAAAAAAAAAATCGCATAGCACTCGGCCCAATATTAATCTATGGGTCAGCTCCTATTATCCGTTGTTTTCTCGGCCGTATTCAGGATCTAAGTGAAATCGCAGCATGTTGCAATTGTCAGCGTATCTCGGCCGAGAATCGCCAATGCAAGTCTATGGGTGCGAGAAAAAAATGGATTACACACGGACCATCAGTGTGACTTGCGAGAAATACATACCGGTGTTCTATAGAATAGAACAGATAAAATTAATGTATCCACATAGTGTAGGTATATATATATATATATATATATATATATATATATATATAATGTCAGTGTGACACATATATATACGTATATTTATATTTCATAAAGCGCTAGATAGCAGAAAAGCCCGTAATTCAATTTGCTATCTCCTTCCCAAACCCGACAGGATATGAGACATGGTTTACATACAGTAAACCATTTCATATCCCTTATTTTTTTACATATTCCTCACTACTAATGTTAGAAGTGTCTGTGTGCAAAATTTGGGGGCTCTAGCTGTTAAAATATAGCGTTAAATCACGGAAAAAACTGGCGTAGGCTCCCGCGCAATTTTCTCCGCCAGAGTGGGAAAGCCAGTGACTGAGGGCAGATATTAATAGCCTAGAGAGGGACCATGTTTATGGGCCCCCCTGGCTAAAAACATCTGCTCCCAGCCACCCCAGAAAAGGCACATCTGTAAGATTCACCTATTCTGGCACTTAGCCTCTTTCTTCCCACTCCCGAGTAGCGGTGGGATATGGGGTAATAAAGGGTTAATATCACCTTGCTATTGTAAGGTGACATTAAGCCAGATTAATAATGGAGAGGTGTCAATAAGACACCTATCCATTATTACCCCTTCACCCCCAAGGGTGGTTTGCACGTTAATGACCGGGCCAATTTTTACAATTCTGGCCACTGTCTCTTTATGAGGTTATAACTCTGGAACGCTTCAACGAATCTTGGCGATTCTGACATTGTTTTCTCGAGACGTATTGTACTTCATGATAGTGGTAAAATTTATTTGATATAACTTGCGTTTATTTGTGAAAAATGGAAATTTGGCGAAAATTTTGAAAATTTTGCAATTTTCGAACTTTTAATTTTTATGCCCTTAAATCACAGAGATATGTCACACAAAATACTTAATAGGTAACATTTCCCACATGTCTACTATACATCAGCACAATTTAGGAACCAAATTTTTTTTTGTTAGGGAGTTATAAGGGTTAAAAGTTGACCAGCAATTTCTCATTTTTACAACACCATTTTTTTTTTAGGGACCACATCTCATTTGAAGTCATTTTGAGGGGTCTATATGATAGAAAATACTCACGTGTGACACCATTCTAAAAACTGCACCCCCCAAGGTGCTCAAAACCACATTCAAGAAATTTATTAACCCTTCAGGTGTTTCACAGGAATTTTTGGAATGTTTAAATAAAAATTAACATTTAAATTTTTTTTACACAAAATTTATTTCAGCTCCAATTTGTTTTATTTTACCAATGGTAACAGGAGAAAATGGACCCCAAAAGTTGTTGTACAATTTGTGCTGAGTACGCTGATACCTGATATGTGGGGGTAAACCACTGTTTGGGCGCACCGCAGAGCTCGGAAGGGAAGGAGCGCCATTTGACTTTTCAATGCAAAATTGACTGGAATGGAGATGGAACGCCATGTTGCGTTTGGAGAGCCCCTGATGTGCCTAAACATTGAAACCCCCCACAAGTGACACCATTTTGGAAAGTAGACCCCCTAAGGAACTCATCTAGATGTGTGGTGAGCACTTTGACCCAACAAGTGCTTCACAGAAGTTTATAATGCGGAGCCGTAAAAATAAAAAATCATATTTTTTCACTAAAATGATCTTTTCGCCCCTATTTTTTTATTTTTCCAAGGGTAAGAGAAGAAATTGGACCCCAAAAGCTGTTGTCAAATTTGTCCTGAGTACGCTGATACCCCATATGTGGGGGTAAACCACTGTTTGGGCGCATAGCAGAGCTCGGAAGGGAAAGAGCGCCACTTGACTTTTCAATGCAAAATTGACTGGAATGGAGATGGAACGCCATGTTGCGTTTGAAGAGCCCCTGATATGCCTAAACATTGAAACCCCCCACAAGTGACACCATTTTGGAAAGTAGACCCCCTAAGGAACTCATCTAGATGTGTGATGAGCACTTTGACCCAAGAAGTGCTTCACAGAAGTTTATAATGCAGAGCAGTAAATATAAAAAATCATATTTTTTCACAAAAATTATCGTTTTGCCCCCAATTTTTTATTTTCCCAAGGGTAAGAGAAGAAATTGGACCCCAGAATTTGTTGTGCAATTTGTCCTGAGTACGCTGATACCCTATATGTGGGGGTAAACAACTGTTTGGGCGCATGGCAGAGCTCGGAAGGGAAGGAGCGCCATTTGACTTTTCAATGCAAAATTGACTGGAATTAAGATGGGACGCCATGTTGCGTTTGGAGAGCCCCTGATGTGCCTAAACATTAAACCCCCCCACAAGTGACACCATTTTGGAAAGTATGCCCCCTAAGGAACTTATCTAGATGTGTTTTGAGAGCTTTGATCCCCCAAGTGTTTCACTACAGTTTATAACGCAGAGCCGTGAAAATAAAAAAAATTTTTTTTCACAAAAATGATTTTTTTAGCCCCCAGTTTTGTATTTTCACAAGGGTAACAGGAGAAATTGGACCCCAAAAGTTGTTGTCCAATTTGTCCTGAGTACGCTAATACCCCATATGTGGGGGGGAACCACTGTTTGGGCGCATGGCAGAGCTCGGGAGGGAAGAAGCGCCATTTGGAATGCAGACTTAGATGGATTGGTTTGCAGGCGTCACATTGCATTTGCAGAGCCCCTGATGTACCCAAACAGTAGAAACCCCCCACAAGTGACCCCATATTGGCAACTAGACCTCCCAAGGAACTTATCTAGATGTGTTGTGAGAACTTTGAACCCCCAAGTGGTTCACAACAGTTTATAACGCAGAGCCGTGAAAATAAAAAATATTTTTTTTTCCACAAAAATTATTTTTCAGCCCCCAGTTTTGTATTTTCCCAAGGGTAACAGGAGAAATTGGACCCCAAAAGTTGTTGTCCAATTTGTCCTGAGTACGCTGATTCCCCATATGTGGGGGGGAACCACTGTTTGGGCGCATGGCAGAGCTCGGAAGGGAAGGAGCGCCATTTGGAATGCAGACTTAGATGGATTGGTCTGCAGGCGTCACGTTGCATTTGCAGAGCCCCTGATGTACCCAAACAGTAGAAACCCCCAAAAGTGACCCCATATTGGAAACTAGACCTCCCAAGGAACTTATCTAGATGTGTTGTGAGAACTTTGAACCCCCAAGTGTTTCATAACAGTTTATAATGCAGAGCCGTGAAAATAAAAAATCTCTTTTTTTTCCCACAAAAATGATTTTTAGCCCCCCAAATTTATATTTTCCCAAGGGTAACAAGAGAACTTGGACCCCAAAAGTTGTTGTCCAATTTGTCCTGAGTACGCTGATGCCCCATATGTTGGGGTAAAACCCTGTTTGGGCGCACGGGAAAGCTCGGAAGGGAAGGAGCACTGTTTTACTTTTTCAATGCAGAATTGGCTGGAATTGAGATCGGACGCCATGTCGCGTTTGGAGAGCCCTGATGTGCCTGAACAGTGGAAACTCCCCAATTCTACCTGAAACCCTAATCCAAACACACCCCTAACCCTAATCCCAATGGTAACCCTAACCACACCCCTAACCCTGACACACCCCTAACTCTAATCCCAACCGTAAATGTAATCCAAACCCTAACCCTAACTTTAGCCCCAACCCTAACCCTATCTTTAGCCCCAACCCTAACCCTAACTTTATCCCTAACCCTAGCCCTAAACCTAGACCTAGCCCTAACCCTAGCCCTAACCCTAACCCTAGCCCTAGCCCTAGCCCTAACCCTAGCCCTAGCCCTAACCCTAGCCCTAACCCTAGCACTAACCCTAGCCCTAACCCTAGCCCTAGCCCTAACTCTAATGGGAAAATGGAAATAAATACATTTTTTTTAATTTTATTATTTTTCCCTAACTAAGAGGGTGATGAAGGGGGGTTTGATTTACTTTTATAGCATTTTTTATAGCAGATTTTTATGATTGGCAGCCGTCACACTCTAAAAGACGCTTTTTATAGCAAAAAAGTTTTTGCGTCTCCACAATTTGAGAGCTATAATTTTTCCATATTTTAGTCCACAGAGTCATTTGAGGTCTTGTTTTTTGCGGGACGAGTTGACATTTTTATTGGTAACATTTTCGGACACGTGACAGTTTTTGATCGCTTTTTATTCCGATTTTTGTGAGGCAGAATGACAAAAAAACAGCTATTCATGAATTTCTTTTGGGGGAGGCGTTTATACCTTTCCACGTTTGGTAAAATTGATAAAGCAGTTTTATTCTTCGGTTCGGTACGATTACAGCGATACCTCATTTATATAATTTTTTTGTGTTTTGGCGCTTTTATACGATAAAAACTATTTTATAGAATAAATAATTATTTTGGCATCGCTTTATTCTGAGGACTATAACTTTTTTATTTTTTCTTTGATGACGCTGTATGGCAGCTCGTTTTTTGCAGGACAAAATGACGTTTTCAGTGGTACCATGGTTATTTATATCTGTCTTTTTGATCGCGTGTTATTCCACTTTTTGTTCGGCAGTATGATAATAAAGCATCGTTTTTTGTCTCGTTTTTTTTTTTCCCCTACGGTGTTTACTGAAGGGGTTAACTAGTGATATAGTTTTATAGGTTGGGTCGTTACGGACGCCGAGATGCGAACTCTGCTTCAGGAAAATGGCCGCCGCGATCTCCATCTGCACACGCTCGGCATCCCGCGGCCATTTTCCTGAAGCCCCGGGCAGCAGAGGGCTCCATCTGCGCACGCGCGGCCACAGGAAGATGGCCGCCCCCACCGATCACCAGGGGAATAGCGCAGATCGCGCTCTTTTCCCTCCCCTGTGAAGTGGATTCTGGACTTGGGCATGCGCAAACCACTACGCCACCAACGGAAAACTAAGCAAGATCTGGGGGAAGACACCACGCCCATCTGACCAGACCAGCCTGATTGACAGGCGAAAACGGCTACTTTGGTAACGTATTTCGGCAGCATAGGTGGGGAATCGGGGTCCACAAAATACACTATTGTAATGCACAGCTCAGGCCCTATTTAACAGTATTTTTATCTCATACGGAAAAAACGGGGTGACAGGTTCCCTTTAACTTTGTTTCAGGTGACAAGGGTCTTCAATTGGATTGAGCGTTTAATAAACTATTACAACACCATTTGTCTTTATTTCATTAAAATACTTTTTTCCTAATGTGTGTGTGTTTTTTAACCCTTTATGAACATAGGATTAATAATGGATAGGTGTCTTATTGACACCTCTCCATTATTAACCTGGCTTAATGTCACCTTACAATAGCAAGGTGACATTAACCCCTTATTACCCAATATCCCACCGCTGCAGGGGAGTGGGAAGAGAGAAGCTAAGTGCCAGAATAGGCGCATCTTACAGATGTGCCTTTTCTGGGGTGGCTGGGGGCAGATGTTTTTAGCCAGGGGGGGCCCAATAACCATGATCCCTCTTTAGGCTATTTATATCTGCCCTCAGTCACTGGTTTTCCCACTCTGGCGGAGAAAATTGCGCGGGAGCCCACGCCAGTTTTTTCCGTGATATAACCCTTTATTTTAACAGCTAGAGCCCCCAAATTTTGCACACATACACTTCTAACATTACTAGTGAGGAATATGTAAAAAAACAAGGGATATGAAATGGTTTACTGTATGTAAACCATGTTTAATATCCTGTTGGGTTTGATAAGGAGATAGCAAAAGCCGGCAATTGAATTACCGGCTTTTCTGCTATCTTGTGTCTCACTAACATATATATATATATGAAAAACTACGAGATTCAGAATAATCTGCGGCACTAGGTGAATTTCTCTTCACAGGTTAATTTCATTCGGCAATATATAAACAGACTTCCACATTTCCGAGATTTCAGCAAGTGAGGGCGGTGCACCGTAAAAGGTAAATCAAGACTTCATATGTAGTAATCCAAAAAACAGATCAGGCACTCACCCAACGTTGCTGTGATTAATGTCCTTTATTCGCTGTGATCAGCGTTTAGACTTCCATGGAGAGGCGGCAGGAACAGAAACAAAAGAGGGTGCGGGGGAACAAGTGAGGACAACGGCCGTTTCGCGCGAATGCGCTTCAACGGGTCCACGTGGACCCGTTGAAGCGCATTCGCGCGAAACGGCCGTTGTCCTCACTTGTTCCCCCGCACCCTCTTTTGTTTCTGTTCCTGCCGCCTCTCCATGGAAGTCTAAACGCTGATCACAGCGAATAAAGGACATTAATCACAGCAACGTTGGGTGAGTGCCTGATCTGTTTTTTGGATTACTATATATATATATATATATATATATTATATATATATATATATCTATATATATAATTGTCTAAGGGTTTTTCTGTCTGTCTGTCCGTCCTGGAAATCCCGCACAGCATAGCGACGATGATGTCATAAAGGTTGCCTCAACCAATCAGCGACGGGCACAGTCTGCCGCGAATTCTGGAATCATCATTGTCCATATACTACGGGGACATGCATATTCTAGAATACCCGATGCGTTAGAATCGGGCCACAGTCTAGTATATATATATATATGTATATATATATATATATATATATATATATATATATATATATATATATATATATATATATATATATAGACTGTATAAATGTTTTTACGAATATTTGAGGCCATGGATCCATTCTATGTCCATTTTGCAAGCCGGTGAGAAAATCTCGCCGTACGGATGCCATACGGATGACACACGGATAATTTTTGGAGAAAAAAAACCCACATCCTCGCATTGAATACGGATCACTGTTCAGGAAATTTTCTGCGTATCTCAGCCATCAAAATCGGACCGTATTTTTATACGTTGTGTGTGACTCCGGCCTTAACCTCTAACTTGGCCTGTTAGGATGTTTTGGAGTTAAATAGCTTTTTTGTTCAGTGAATGTGACCTCCTAATGCTGCAAATTCCACAAATGAGCATTTTCAGTTCTTAAAAACATATCAAATGTTTAGAAATTCTACTGTGCCTAATAATTTGGAACAGTGCATTTTGAGTTTTTATTCATTTTGGAGATTATACTGTTATTATTGAGAGGTTTCTTCAATAAAATTCGATGTATACTCGAACGGGTGATGACTTTTATTAGACTGACCTTCATTTGCACCGACCATTTAGAAAAATCCAAGAAAAATATCATTTGCATAGTAATTTGGAACAAGGTGTATAGTATCAGAGGCGGCGTTAGCACCCGGCGCACCCGGGCAAGTGCTGGGGCCCTGAGCAGGCAAGGGGCCCACTCGCCGTCGGGACACTGGTGTGCTATAGTGCTGGCCCCCCGCGAGTGGACCCCCACCTGCTCCGGGCCCCGGCACTTGCGATACTTACCTCTCCCGGTTCCAGCACTGCAGCATCTTCCATCCTCTGAATGTGACGTTCAGGTCAGAGGGCGCGATGACATCACCAGTGTGCGCCCTCTGCTTGAGCAGTCGCAGCACAGAGAGCAGGCAGACGCTGACAGTAAGGAGTCCAGAGCAGAGCAGCGTCAAGCAACGAGAGGTGAGTACTTCATTTTTTTTTTCATATTTGGAACATTATATGGGGACTATCAGAAGGGGCCCATATATGGAGCATTATATGGGGCTAATTCTATATGGAGTATCTTATGGGGCCAATAATATAGGGAGCATCTTATGAAGCCAATTCTATAGAGAGCATTATATGGGGCCAATTTAATATGGAGCCAATTTAATATGGAGCATCTTATAGGGCCAATTGCATATGGAGCAGTATATGGGGACAATTACATATGGAGCAGTATATGGGGCCAATAATATATGAATCATCTTATGGGACTAATTATATATGGAGCATTTTATATGGCCAATTATATATGGAGCATTATATGGGGCCCATTATACATGGAGCATCTTATGGGGCCAATTATTTTTGGAGCATTATATGGGGCCCATTCTGTATGGAGCATCATATGGGGCCCATTCTGTATGAAGCAATATATGGGACTCAGTATACTGTATAGGGCCAATCATATACTGTATGGAGCATTATATGAGGCCCATTATATATGGAGCAATAGATGAGGCCCACCATATACTGTTTGGAGAATTATATGTGGCTCACTATACTGTATGGAGCATTATATGGGGTCAATTCCGTATGGAGCAATATATGCGGCTCTTTCTGTATGGACCACTCTGTGGTGCCCATTATACTGTATGGAGCATTATATGAGGCTCATTATTCTAAATGGAGCATAATATTGGGCTCATTATTCTGTTTGGAGCAATATATGGGGCTCATTATTCTGTATGGAGGACTATGTGGTGCCAATTATACTGTATGGAGCACTATATGGGGCCATTATACTGTATGGGGCAATATATGGGGCTTATTATTCTGTTTGGAGCAATGTGTGGGGCTCATTATTCTGTATTAGATGGTGGCCCGATTCTAACGCATCGGGTATTCTAGAATATGTATGCGTAGTGTATAGCACAGCCCACGTAGTATATTGCAGAGCCACGCAGTACATTGCGCAGCCCACGCAGTACATTGTGCAGCCCACGGAGTACATTGCGCAGCCAACGCAGTACATTGCGCAGCCAACGCAGTGCATTGCGCAGCCAACGCAGTACATTGCGCAGCCCACGCAGTGCATTGCGCAGCCAACGCAGTACATTGCGCAGCCCACGCAGTACATTGCGCAGCCCACATAGTACATTGCGCAGCCTACGTAGTACATTGCGCAGCCTACGTAGTATATTGCACAGCCCACATTGTATATTGTGCAGCCCACGTAGTACATTGCGCAGCCCACGTAGTACATTGCGCAGCCCACGTAGTACATTCCGCAGCCCACATTGTACATTGGGCAACCCACGTTGTACATTGCGCAGCCCACGTAGTATATTGCGCAGCCCACGTAGTACATTGTGCAGCCCACGTTGTATATTGCAGACCACGTTGTATATTGCGCAGCCCACGTAGTATATTGCGCAGTCCAGGTAGTATATTACGCAGCCCTTGTATATTGCGCAGCCCACGTAGTATATTGCGCAGCCCACGTTGTACATTGCGCAGCCCGCGTTGTATATTGCGCAGCCCACGTTGTATATTGCGCAGCCCACGTAGTATATTGTGCAGCCCACGTTGTATATTGCACAGCCCACATAGTATATTGCGCAGCCACGTAGGATATTGCGCAGCCCACGTTGTATATTGCACAGCCCATGTTGTATATTGCGCAGCCCACATTGTACATTGCGCAGCCCACGTTGTATATTGCGCAGCCCACGTATATAGCAATGTGGGCATGATATCCCTGTTAAAAAAAAAAATGGAATTAAAATAAAAAATAGTTATATACTCACCTTCCGTTGGCGCCTGGATCCAGGAAGTGGTTACCGATGTTTAGGATCCACCGAAGCTCCGCCGGGCCGCTCGCGCCGGCCGCCATCTTCCGTTCCCAGGATGCATTGCGAAATTACCCAGATGACTTAGCGGTCTCGCGAGACCACTAAGTCTGCTGGGTAATTTCGCAATGCATCACCGGGAACGGAAGATGGCGGCCGGCGCGAGCGGCTCGGCGGACTACACAGGGTGAGTATAGCAGGTTTTTTGTTTTTTTTATTATTTTGAACATTACATTTTTTTACTATTGATGCCGCATAGGCAGCATCAATAGTAAAAAATTGGGGACACACAGGGTTAATAGCAGCGGTTACGGAGTGCGTTACCCGCGGCATAACGCGGTCCGTTACCGCCGGCATTAACCCTGTGTGAGCGGTGACCGGACAGGAGAATGCGGGAGCCGGGCACTATTTTCTTACGGACTGTGCGCGTCGCTGATTGGTCGTGGCAATGGTCGTGGGCGTTTTGCCACGAGCAATCAGCGACTTGGATTCCATGACAGACAGAGGTCGCGACCAATGAATATCCGTGACAGACAGACAGACAGAAGGACAGAAAGACGGAAGTGACCCTTAGACAATTATTTAGTAGATAGAGGACTATACTGTCCGGTTTCTGAGCTAATGTAGAATGTACAATAGATATCACTCATGTAATGTAAGAAGTAAGTGAAATCTTTGGCATTGTACTATACCTATATTTCTCTGCCGTATCGGTGCATTATGAATTGTGGTATGTGTTAAAGGGGCCCACCGGGACTCTTTCGCCCAGGGCCCATGAAAACCTGGAGCCCGCCCTGTATAGTATACATACTCAAACTGAGTCGTACATGGTGCAAGTGTCAAATCACCCCAAGTATAAAAATCAGACCTATAGTGCAATGGCATAAAATAAAAAGGAAACCAACCTGCGATAAATGTGGGTAGGGCGCCCCAACGCGCATTTCGCGATGTGCTTCTTCGCGGAGCATCTGCCTCATGGTTCTAATTTTTTTTTATTTTTGGTTATTTTTTGATACACCCATCACATATCTTTTTGATGGCTTATTGCATCAAAATACATTAGAATGTATAGCCATTAGTCATGGCTAAAAGTTTTGATTTTCACAAAGTTTGCTGCTTGAGTGTTTTTATATCTTTCCATGTGCATTTTATATACTAGGTGAGGACCCCTTCCATGAATAGTAGGTGTGCATGTGTTTATTTCAGCAGTATTTTACACCTATGGTGCCTCCCTCCACCTTTATCATGGAGATGCTGCATTCTGCAATCCATTAGTTTTGTGACCTAATGTTAGCAAATATGGCTGCTTTTTCTGCTATATTTCTCAAGACCAGGGTTGGACTTGCCCACCAGGACACCGATGAAATGCCCGGTCGGCCCCAGACAGAAGGAAGAAGAAATTTTTTTTTTATGGGACTTGGACCTTTAAAACTGCAGGAGGCAGAGGCGCGCATGGACGCGTGCAAGCAGTTCTGACACACTGCCACGACCAGGGATAGCAACACCTCCCGGCGAACCCAGGTAAGCGCTGGGGGCCCTGTGTGAACGGGGGTGGGACACATGCTAGGGTGTCCGTGAGTCGGGGGAGCCCGGTGCCAGAGCTGGCACCGGCCACCTCTAATACTCACCTCTCCTTGTTCCCAGAAGCTATAGTGTCTTCAATGCCCTCTGACTCTGCGATGTCTCAGGTCAGCGGGCGCGATGAGAGATGCTGCGTATACCGGACCAGCGGCAGGAACGGGAGAGGTGAGTACTTGATTTTTTTTTATGCATGCAGCATTACATGGAGCCCATAATACTGTATGGACGAGCATTACATGGGGCCCATAATACTGTGTAGAGGAGCATGGGGCCCATAATACTGCATGAAGTAGCATTACATGGGGCCCATAATAATGTATGGAGAAGCATTACATGTTGCTTATAATACTGTATGGAGGAGCATTACATGGGACCCATAATACTGTGCAGAGGAGCATGAGCCCATAATACTGTATGGAGGAGCATTACATGGGGCCCATAATACTGTATGGAGGAACATTACATAAAGCCCATAATACTGTGTAGAGGAGCATAGGGCCCATAACACTGTATGGAGAAGCGTTAAATGGTACCCATAATACTGTATGAAGGAGCATTACATGGGGCTCATAATACTGTATGGAGGAGCATTACATGGGGCCCATAATATTATATGGAGGAGTATTACATGGGGCCCATGATGTGTTGTATGAAGGAGCATTACATGGGGCCTATGATATGCTGTATGGAGGAGCATTACATGGGGCCCATGATATGCTGTATGGATGAGCATTACATGTGGCCCGTGATGTGCTGTATAGAGGAGCATTACATGGGGCCCATAATACTGTTTGGACGAGCATTACATAGGGCCCATAATACTGTATGGAGGAGCATTAATTGGGACCCATAATACTGTATGGAGGAGCATTACATGGGGCTCATAATACTGTATGGAGGAGCATTACATGGGGCTCATGATGTGCTGTTTGAAGGAGAATTACATGTGGCCCATGATATGCTGTATGGAGGAGCATTACATGGGCCCATAATACTGTATGGCGGAGTATTACATGGGACCCATAATACTGTATGGATGAGCATTACATGGGGCCCATAATACTGTGTAGAGGAGCATAGAGGAGCATGGGGCCCATAATACTGTATGGAGGAGCATTAAATGGGACCCATAATACTGTATGGAGGAGCATTACATAGGGCCCATAATACTGAATGGCGGAGTATTACATGGGGCCTGTAATACTGTATGGAGGAGAATGACATGGGGCCCATAATACTGTGTAGAGGAGCATGGGGCCCATAATACTGTATGGAGGAGCATTACATGGGGCCAATAATACTGTATGGAGGAGTATTACATAGGGTCCCATAATACTGTATGGAGGAGCATTACATGGGGCCCATAATACTGTGTAGAAGAGCATGGGGCCCATAATACTGTATGGAGGAGCACTACATGGGCCCCTTAACACTGTATGGAGGAGCATTACATGGGGCTCATAATACTGTATGGAGGAGAATTACATAGGGACCATGATGTGCTGCATGAAGTAGCATTACATAGGGCCCATGATGTGCTGTATGAAGGAGCATTACATGGGGCCTATGATGTGCTGTATTGAGGAGCATTACATGGGGTCCATGATATGCCATATGGAGGAGCATTACATGGGGCCCATGTTGTGCTGTATGGATGAGCATTACATGTGGTCCGTGATGTGCTGTATGGAGGAGCATTAGATAGGGCCCATAATACTGTATGGAGGAGCATTAAATGGGACCAATAATACTGTATGGAGGAGCATTACATGGAGCTCATAACACAGTATGGAGGAGCATTACATGGGGCTCATGATGTGCTGTATGAAGGAGCACTACGTGCGGCCCATAATACTGTGTAGAGGAGCATGGGGCCCATAATACTGTATGGAGGAGCATCACATGGGGCCCATAATACTGTATGGAGGAGAAATACATAGGGACCATGATGTGCTGCATGAAGTAGCATTACATGGGGCCCATGATGTGCTGTATGGAGGAGCATTACATGGGGCCTATGATGTGCTGTATGGAGGAGCATTAAATGGGCCTATAATACTGTATGGAGGAGCATGGGGCCCATAACACTGTATGGAGGAGCATTACATGGGGCTCATAATACTGTATGGAGGAGCATTAAATGGGGCTCATGTTTGCTCTATGGAGTAGCAATACATGGAGCCCATGATATGCTATATGGATGAGCATTACATGTGGCCCGTGATGTGCTGTATGGAGGAGCATTACATGGGGCCCATAATACTGTATGGAGGAGCATTAAATGGGGCTCATAATGCTTTATGGAGGAGCATTACTTGGGGCTCATGATGTGCTGAATGAAGGAGCATTACATGTGGCCCATGATATGCTGTATGGAGGAGTATTACATGGGGCCGATAATACGGTACGAAGGAGCATTACGTGGGGCCCATAATAATGTGTTGAGGAGCATGGAGCCCATAGTATTGTATGGAGGAGCATTAAATGGAACCCATAATACTGTATGGAGGAGAATTACATAGGGACCATGATGTGCTGCATGAAGTAGCATTACATGGAGCCCATGATGTGATTTATGGAGGAGCATTTCATGGGGCCTATGATGTGCTGTATGGAGGAGCATTACATGGGACCCATGATATGCTGTATGGAGGAGCATTACATGTGGCCCGTGATGTGCTGTATGGAGGAGCATTACATGGGGCTCATAATACTGTGTAGAGGAGCATTACATGAGGCCCATAATACTGTATGGAGGAGCATTAAATTGGACCCATAATACTGTATGGAGGAGCATTACATGAGGCTCATAATGCTGTATGGAGGAGCATTACATGGGGCTCATGATGTGCTGAATGAAGGAGCATTACCTGTGGCCCATGATATGCTGTATGGAGGAGCATTACATGGGGCCCATAATACTGTATGGAGGAGTATTACATGGGGCCCGTAATACTGTATGGAGGAGTATTGCATGGGGCCCATCATACTGTGTAGAGGAGCATGGGGCCCATAACACTGTATGGAGGAGCATTACATGGGGCTCATAATGCTGTATGGAGGAGCATTACATGGGGCTCATGATGTGCTGAATGAAGGAGCATTTCCTGTGGCCCATGATATGCTGTAAGGAGGAGCATTACATGGGGCCCATAATACTGTATGGAGAAGTATTACATGGGGCCCATAATACTGTATGGAGGAGCATTGCATGGGGCCCATCATACTGTGTAGAGGAGCATGGGGCCCATAATACTGTATGAAGGAGCATTACATGGGGCCCATAATACTGTATGGAGGAGCATGACATGGAGCCATAATACTGTGTAGAGGAGCATGGGGCCCATAACACTGTATGGAGGAACATTACATGGGGCTCATAATGCTGTATGGAGGAGCATTACATGGGGCTCATGATGTGCTGAATGAAGGAGCATTACCTGTGGCCCATGATATGCTGTGTGGAGGAGCATTACATGGGGCCCATAATACTGTATGGAGGAGTATTACATGGGGCCCATAATACTGTATGGAGGAGCATTGCATGGGGCCCATCATACTGTGTAGAGGAGCATGGGGCCCATAATACTTTATGAAAGAGCATTACATGGGGCTCATAATACTGTATAGAGGAACATTACATGGGGCCTATGATGTGCTGTATGAAGGAGCATTACATGGAGCTCATGATATGCTGCATGGAGGAGCATTACATGGTGCCCATAATACTGTGTGGAAGAGCATTGCATGGGGCACATATTACTGTATGGTGTTACACCCAGTCCCGGTCCCGTACCTTTGCGGGGTCCCCGGCGGAACTCCCGCTCTGTGCCTCCCCTGCGCTGACCTGCTACAGCCCCTGCTTCCTTTCTTCCCCCTGCTTCCTGGTGCACGGCCAGCAGGTCCTAGGGTTGAGTACTGAGGTCGCGCGCACTCCCCGTCTCTTAAAGAGAAAACTCATTTTTCAGTACTTCTGACCAACAGCGTGTTAGTGATTACTATTTCTAGCCCCTCCTCCATAGGGAGGGTGCTGGAGCAACAAGTATCCTCTTTTGCTAGCTTCCAGTTTCAGCTAGTGTGTGCTTAGCTTCTGAAGTGTTTTGCCAGTACTCCACTTACACTGTTTGTCTCCGCAGACTATCATCCACCTGCTACCCGGCTATCCTGGACGATGTCTGTTCTGCCTATGCCAGTTCTGTCACGTCCTGCCATTCAGCCATCCGTACCTCTGGACAACACCTGTACCACCGGTGCTGGCTCCTACTCGTACACCCAGAATCCACCAGTCAGCTCCACAACATCTGCTACCTCTGCTTGTCCATTTGTCCCGCTAGGACAGCTGCCACATGTCCGGGGTCTAACTGGACGTAGCACCCGTGTCCTCCAGGCATTCCTTTCTGACCCCGCTCGAGGTGACTTACCACGGGTGTCTGGGGCTTCCTGGACAGTGGTCCCGAGGTTCTATAGATTTACCAATAAAAATGTGAACTTCACCACCTGTGCCTCCACTTCCGTTCGTTACAGATTTCTCCGGCCATGGAACCCGCTGGATCCAAGGCACCTCCGGTCATGAGGCTATGTCAAGAAGTTACCCGTCTGAGGAATCAACAAGACAAGATCACGACCTATCTGCACAACTTGTCTACCCACATGGATTCTTACCTGTCCAAGGCCTCCAAACAATTGCACTAACCAAGGTGGAGCGGACCCAAATAAAGATGGCAAATACACAGGTGCAATAATACCGATATGGGTATGTTTCCACGTTCAGGAAACGCTGCGTGTTTGACGCTGCATAGATCCGCAGCATCAAACACGCAGCGTCCAGATGTTACAGCATAGTGGAGGGGATTTCATGAAATCCCGTCTCCACTATGCATTAAAAGACGCGTGCAGCATACCCACGGAAACTGAAATGCGGCGCGTCTTTTCAGAACGCAGCATGTCCTTACATTGCTGAAACAACGCAGGTGACCTGCCAGTGACTTCAGGTGCAGATTTGGTCAGGATTTTACCTGCTTAAAATCCTGACCAAAACCTGATGCAATCCTGAACGTGGACACATACCCTAAGGCAGCCAGCCTACAATCAGGAATTGGCCACTTGGTACACCTGTGCAAACAAATAATCTGTATGTGGCATGTTCACACAGAAATGCAGAGCATATGGCTATAAGCCTATTAATGATGCCAGATAGCGGGCTAACCATTGCTGACTGTAGTGCATCCTGTGTCAACAGAGGCCACAGTTTACAGAGCCATCTAGGGCCCAGCTGCACCATGAAAAGATATAAAGTGCACAAAAACATAATGTATGCAAGGTATGCTCTGCATTTCTGTGTGAACATGCCACATACAGATTATTTGTTTGCACAGATGTACCAAGCGGCCAATTCCTGATTGTAGGCTGGCTGCCTTATCGGTATTATTGCACCTGTGTATTTGAATCTTTATTTGGGTCTGCTGCACCTTGGTTAGTGCAATTGTTTGGAGGCCTTGGACAGGTAAGCATCTCTGCCTGTGTACTGGTGGTATTTGTCTAGAATAGTGGAGGTTTTTCCTCTTATGGTGTTTGTTTTTTTTCTACCCACATGTATTCCCTGATTTCTTTGACTGTACCCGTCTCTCCTACCGGCATGCAGTTGCACAGCAAGTAAAGATCCTCGCCTGGTGGCCCCCACTTGCTTCTATGGTGACCCTGTCCAGTGTCACTGGTTCATTAACCAGTGCTGGCTGAACTTTGAACTCCTGGAGCATATGTTTGCTTCTGATTGGAGCAAGGTGGGCTTCATTATGTCTCGCCTTGCTGGACAGGCCCTTGCCTGGCTGAATCCGCTGTCGGGGAGAGGAGATCCTCTGGTTACTAATCTCCAGTCTTTTCTAGAAGCATTCCGCAGTACCTTTGAGGAACCTGGTTGTGCCACGTTGACAGCTTCTGCTCTTCTTCGGCTACGCTAGGATACTCTTACTTGGCTCAGTATGCTGTTCAATTTCTTACCCTTTCGTCTGAGTTATCCTGGAACAATGAAGCCTTGGTGGCCGCATTTTGGGAAGGTCTTTTGGGAAGAGTAAAGGATGAGCTGATGGGACATGCCTACAACTCCAACCTGATTTCCCTGGCAGTCTGGATTAACCTACGGTTTCAGGAACACTTCAAGGTGATAAGAGGCCCTATCGCCTTCTTTAAATAATAATAATAATCTTTATATAGCGCTAACATATTCTACAGCGCTTTACAGTTTGCACACATTATCATCACTGTCCCCGATGGGGCTCACAATCTTAATTCCCTATCAGAATGTCTTTTTTTTGGAGTGTGGGAGGAAACCGGAGTGCCCAGAGGAAACCCACGCAGAACATACAAAGTCCTTGCAGATGTTGTCCAAGGTGGGATTAGAACCCAGGACCCCAGCGCTGCAAGGCTGCAGTGCTATCTACTGAGCCACCGTGCTGCACCATGCACCATCTTTCTAGTTCTCCGAAACCTGCACCCTCCCTGACTTCACCCTCCTCTCCTGAGGCTATGGAAGTGGATCAAGGAGGCGCATCACCTGGAGGGGAGCTGTTTCTACTGTGGCAGTTCAGAGCATCAGATCTGCTCCAGCCCAAAGAAGTTGGGAAACTCAAGTGCCTAGGGTCTGAAGGAGATGCTACCCTAGGTAAGGAACATCTCTCTCCATCTCTGCATATAACGGTCTTTCGGCAACGTAGAATTTTCGAAACCCTGTCACCTGGACTCTGGAGCCACCAGGAATCTCATTCAGCAGGCGGTCGTGGACCGGTACCATATACCAGTTCAGCATCTTCCAGATCTGTTGCAGGTAACATCCATCGATGGCAAACCCCTGACTGAGCCCGTGCAGTTCCAGACATTGCCAGTGGAACTTCGGGTAGGTCTAACGCATTTTGAAAGAATCCGTTTATATCTGTTGCCTGGTTTGTCTCAGCCCTTGCTTTTAGGTCTACCCTGGTGTATCATCCCTGTTCAACTTGTTATACTTCCAGTCCAGCCTACTGCCCTGCCAGGTCTACCTTCCTCTTACTGGGCTTTCACTGATGTCTTAGGGAAAAAGGAAGCAGAGAGACTACCTCCGCAGAGGTCGTATGACTGTCCGATTGATCTGCTTCCCGGAACGTCTCCTTCTTAAGGGCGAATCTATCCTCTTTCTGAAGCAGAGACCCAGTCCATGTCTGATTACATCCAGGAGAACCTAGCCAGAGGATTTATCCGGAAGTCATCTTCACCAGCAGGGGCAGGATTCTTCTTCGTGAAGAAAAAAGACGGATCTCTACGGCCCTGTATCGATTACAGGGGGCTGAACCAGATCACGGTAAAGAACAGGTATCTGTTACCTCTTATTTCAGAGCTGTTTGATCGTCTCAGAGGGCCAACATCTTCATTAAACTGGATCTCAGCGGGGCCTACCACCTGATTCGTATATGTAAAGGAGACAAGTGGAAAACAGCTTTTAACACCCGGAATGGACACTACGAATACCTGGTAATGCCATTCGGCCTAAGTAATGCACCCGCAGTTTTCCAGGAATTCATAAATGACATTTTCAGAGATCTGCTCTATTCTTGTGTTGTTGTTTATCTGGACGATATCCTGATCTTCTCTGCATAATTAGCCTCACATCGGAGGCAAGTACTTCAGGGCTTACAAAGACTTAGGGAGAACAGACTTTATGCCAAATTTGAAAAATGTCTCTTTGAACAATCCTCTCTGCCTTTCCTCGGTTATATAGTTTCGTCCACAGGGTTGAAGATGGATCCGGAGAAGGTGTCTGCCATCCTTAAGGAGAAGGTGTCTCGTCCAACCGGGCTGAAAGCCATACAACGGTTCTATTCATTCCACATTTCTCTACCCGAGTAGCACCCATCTCGGTTTTGACCTGAAAAGGGCTCATAATACTGTATGGAGGAGCATTACATGGGGCCCACAATACTGTATGGAGGAGCATTACATGGGGCTCATGGTGTGCTATATGGAGGAGCATTACATGGGGCCCATGATATGCTGTATGGAGGAGCATTACATGTGGCCCTTGATGTGCTGTATGGAGAAGCATTACATGGGTCCCATAATACTGTATGGAGGAGCATTATATAGGACCCATAATACTGTATGGAGGAGCATTACATGGGGCCCATAATACTGTATGGAGGAGCATTACATGGGGCTCATGGTGTGCTGTATGGAGAAGCATTACATGGGGCCCATGTTATGCTGTATGGAGGAGCATTACATGAGGCCAATGATGTGCTGTATGGAGATGCATTACATGGGGCCCATGATATGCTGTATGGAGGAGCATTACAAGGGGCACATGATGTACTGTATGGAAGAGCATTATATGCGGCCCCTGATGTACTGTATGGAGGAGTATTATATGGGGCCTGTGATGTACTGTATGGAGGAGCATTATATGCGGCCCGTGATAAACTGTATGAATGAGCATTATATGGGGCCCATAATATTGTATGGAGCACTATGTGGTGCCCATAATACTGTCTGGAGGACTATGTGGTTGCCCATAATTCTGTATGGCGGACTATGTGGTGCCCATAATACTGTATAGAGGACTATGTGGTGCCCATATATTGTACTGTACCTGTATTTTTTTTATCTGTGCATCAGGAATCGTGGCATGTGTTAAAGGGGCCCACTGGTACTCTTTCATCTGAGGCCCACGAAAACCTGGAGCAGACCCTGATGATGTCGTACATCAAGATGAATGCCGGCTGCAGCTGTGACAGGGCATGAGTTGACGTCACTTAGCAGTTATATTAAATGACCCTTGCAGCCTTTGATAGTCCGGCAGCCTGTCAATGTTACTGCCAGTGCTGGGGCCCTGGCGAGACGGGGGGCCCACTCACGCTGTCTGGGATACAGGTGACTCACCCCCCACCAGCACCAACTCACCCTCCACCAGCGCCGACTCACCCCCCCACCAGCGCCGATTCACCCCCACACCAGTACCTCCGCCAGTACAGTTCAATGCAATGATGGAGGAGAGAGTGTCAAATGACGCTCCCTCTCCCATCATTACCCTCTGACACTGCGGGTGCGTGATGATGTCATATTGTGTACATGCTGTGTGCCGTGTAGATTGCAGCCGCTGAGACCAGAGCCGGAGCCTGGAGCAGCGCGAGGCACGAGGAGAGGTGAGGATTGTGTTTTTTTTTAAATCCATCAATGAGTGATAACGATTGTGGGGCCATTCTTGGGGGGGCTACATTATATTCTATGGGGGGGTTGTATTATATTGTTATGGGGGGCTGTATTACATTACATTCTATGGGGGCTGTATTACATTACATTCTATGGGAGGCTGTGTTATATTCTATGGGGGGCTGTATTATATTCTATGGGGGGCTGTATTATATTCTATGGGGGGCTGTATTATATTCTATGGGGGGCTGTATTACATTCTGTGGGGGCTGTATTATATTCTATGAGGGTCTGTATTATATTCTATGGGGTGCTGTATTATATTCTATGGGGGGCTGTATTACATTATATGGGGTGCTGTATTACATTCTATGGGGGGGCTGTATTACATTCTATGGGGGGCTGTATTACATTTTATGGGGGGCTGTATTATATTCTATGGGGTGCTGTATTATATTCTATGGGGATATATTATATTCTATGAGGGAGGATTGCATCAAGCTTTTTTGGGGCTACATTATATTCTATATAAGGATGTATTATATTCTGTGTATTAATTGTAGTCTATGTATTAAATTTATTACATTCTATGAGGGGTGATTGCATCATACTCTATAAGGAGGCTACATTATATTCTATGGGGGCTGCATTATACTATATGAGGAGGGCTGCATTGTATTCTATGGAGGCGCTACATTATATTCTATGGGGGCTGCATTATACTCTATGAGGGGGCTACCATATATTATATATGCAGGGGCTACATTATACTATATGAGGGGGCTGCATTATACTATATGAGGAGGGCTGCATTGTATTCTATGGAGGGGCTACATTATATTCTATGGGGAGCTGCATTATACTCTGAGGGGGCTACCATGTATTATATATGCAGGGGCTGCATTATACTATATGAGGGGCTGTAATATATTCTGGTGGTATTCGCTTGCGTTCCAGCTTGCGTTCCACTCGGCGGTTGTCATGAAGTGTCTTTTTCATCCGGAGTAGGGTGGATCTGCGCATGCGCCATTAAGGTCATTCACAGAGTCTGGCGGCTACACGTTACATTTTGGCGGCATGGGATTGGACAAGGGGTACTATATATACATATCACCTTACCTGGGTATAGACACGCCCCCGGAAGAAGGTAGGGCGAAACGCACGTCGGGGCGCTGGAAAGAGCCGTGGGAGGACGCACACCCTCTAGACTCCATTTAGGTAACCGTATTTCTTATCTCTCACCTATCTTACGTTACTTGTTATGATGTCATATGGTTATGTTGGTATGGTAGGGTAGTAAGGTCCTATAGGTTGCTTCTATATATAGGACACATATTTACAAGGGATGCTGTAAGCACCTTATATATTCTTTGTGTGTTCTGATAAGAAGCATAGGGGGTCTTGTGAGATTTGCACTTTATATACTGGAGACTGGTTGGTTGGCTCCTCACGGCTTTCCCATGGGGTACTACCTGGAAGGAATGTAGTAGTTTTAATATGTATGTGTATTGTTTTCATCTTTTTTTGTAATAAAAATTTATTGGAGTTTTTATCTATGGTTGGCTTCTTTGTAGATGACAGGGATTTACTACCATCTTGTGGTTGTTCACGTATATATGTAGGAAGTACCATTTGTATTATATGGTTGGACATACTATGTATAACTATATGAGGGGGCTGCATTATACTATATGAGGAGGGCTGCATTGTATTCTATGGAGGGGCTACATTATATTCTATGGGGAGCTGCATTATACTCTATGAGGGGGCTACCATGTATTATATATGCAGGGGCTGCATTATACTATATGAGGGGCTGTAATATATTCTCTGGGGGGTTACATTATACTCAGGGGGCTACAATATATTCTGTGGAGTGGCTGCATTATACTCTGTGAGGTGACAGCATTATACTATATGTGGGCTGAATTATACTGTATCGAGGACTATGGGGAATACATTATACTATATGTAGAACTATGAGGTGCATTATACTATTGGAAGTGAATTATACTACATGGATGACTATGGCGGTGCATTATATTATATGAAGCACTATGAGGAGTGTATTATACTATATGGAGTACTGAGCAGTGTATTATACTATATGGAAGACTGAGGAATGTATTATACTATATGGAGGACCGAGGAGTGTATTATACTGCATGGAGGACTGTGGTGAACATTATAATATATGGAAGACTATAGGGTGTATTATACTAAACAAACAAAATGCTTCCTATTCATCAAGTTGTATGCATACAGGTGCTGCTCACAAAATTAGAATATCATCAAAGTTAATTTATTTAAGTTCCTCAATACAAAAAATGAAACACCATATTATATAGTCATCATAAACATAGTGATCTATTTCAAGTGTTTATTTCTGTTAATGTAGATGATTATGGCTTGCAGCCAATGAAAACCCCAAAATATTCTATAATGTTGATTTGCATCTAATATTACAGGTACTGATACCCTGAGACCTGTGGACCTTAGATCACCAGAGTTAGCCATCTGCTAAAGCACAGGATCTACATGTCACCTACTCCAAGAGTGACACAGTGCAGAAACGCCACTATCAGGACTTATTTTCCAGAACACACACATGGACTAGTAAGTGACTAAGTGACCAATCATTACTATATATTAGGTCGGACTCGGAGTTCCACTTGCGAGAGCCTCGCATCACTTCACCCTGCACAGCTGCCCTTTCTTTGAACAGGAGTGTGCAGCTGCATAGAAAAATGGATGTTTCGGGTGATGCAATGTAAGGCTCGCGCATCGCTCTCGCATAATTGGCATATAAGGGGTTGACTTATATAAAGCCCCTTTGCTGTATGGTACTGTAGAATTTACAATAGCTATCACTCATGTAAGAAGTGAAATCTGGCATTGTACTAGACCTATATTTCTCTGCTGTATCTGTGCATCATGAATCGTGGTATGTGTTAAAGGGGGTGTCCCACTGAGACTCTTTTGCCCGGGGCCCTCAGAAACCTGGAGCCATCCCTGGTTACTGCTTTGTGACCTGGCCTGTCACAGAGCAGAGCACCCTGTCACAGCTGCAGTCGGCAGCCATTTTAATGACCACGCCGAACATGAAGCCACAAGAGGACACCGGGGAGCGAAAGAAGGTGAGAAGAATCCCCCACCTATGCGATTTGCCAAGGTAGTGGCCATAGGGGCGGACATAGGGGCCCAGGGAGGGGACATTATTAAAGTGGACATTGGGGCCTAGGATGGGGACATTGAATAAAGGGGCTCTGGATAGAGACAATATTACTGAAGGGGCCCGGGATGTGGACCTTATTAAAGTGGACATTGGGGTCCAGGATCAGGACATTAAATAAAGGGGATCAGGATCTGGCATCTTATTAAATAAAGGGGTGACATAATTACTGTATGGAGGTCAGTATGAGGAACATACGAACTTATATTATTGGTTTATCCTGTCAAGTGGGGACATAATTACTGTAGGGGCCAATCAGGGGACATTATTATTGCTGTCATTTAATTTACTTTTGAGGTTACTTTCTTCCATGGGAGAGAACAAAAGGGGGTCCTGCTACTGTGAAGGGCGAAACTATGTTTTTTTTTCTTCACCTGACATAGTGTAGAAGTTGGGGAAAATAGTGGGGAATGTGTTCTGGAAGCAATAAGCTATAGATAACTGTGTTATTTTCTTCAAAGATGAGTTCTGGCTGGAAGAAGTGATGGCGGTCTGCACTTGGATGAAGATGAAAGACTTTAACTACAGACGTCACCGGTGAGTCAGTGTGTTACTTGTACATTTACACTATATAAGGTGTACAGAGCTCCTGTGTATAATGTCACTGGTGATCACTGTATTACCTGTACACTGACACTATATACAGAACTCGTGTGTATACTTTCACTGGTAATCACTGTATTAGCTGTACACTGACACCATATACAGAGCTCCTGTGTATAATGTCAATGGTGATCACTGTATTACCTGTACACTGACATTATATACAGAGTTCCTGTGTATAATGTAACCGGTGATTCCTGTATTACCTGTGCACTTACACTATATACAGAGCTCCTGTGTATAATGTTACTGGTGATCACTGTATTATCTGTACACTGACACTATATACAGAGCTCCTGTGTATAATGTCATTGGTGATCACTGTATTATCTGTACACTGACACTATGTACAAAGCTCCTGTGTATAATATCACTGGTGATCACTGTAATACCTGTACACTCACACTATTGTTATGATCCGGTGACCTTGGAGCCGCATGAGACTTTCTCAGGAGTAGGTGGAACCTGTACTGACCGCAAACCCTAAACTGTCACCGCAACTAGAAGTAGCCGTGGGGTGTACCTAACACATCCTAGACACCTCGACACAGCCAGAGGACTAAATACCCCTATAGATGGAAATGGGAATTCTATCTTGCCTCAGAGCAGAACCCCAAAGGATAGGCAGCCCCCCACAAATATTGACTGTGAGTATTAGAGGAAAGACACACGCAGGCAGAAATCAGGATTTAGCAAAAGAGGCCACGCTAGCTAAATAGGAAAGGATAGGATAGAATACTAAGCGGTCAGTGTTAAAACCCTAAAAATATCCACAGCAGATAATACAAAAATTCCACCATCTAACTAAAGACATGGAATGTAAATCTGCATCTCCTGAGAATCCAACTTGACTGAGATATCCAAACACAGTCTAAGCTGGACAAGAAAAAACATTGAATAGTACTGAATAGTAAAGCACACAGCATGTGTGCTGCAGAAACAAAACCAGACACTTATCTTAGCTGATTTGGCAACAGGGCAGGAGGAACCAGACAGAGATGCAAAACCTCCAAGAACAATGGGAACCCCAAGAGCAGAATTCACAACACACTATATACAGAGCTCCAGTGTATAATGTCACTGGTGATCCCTGTGTTACCTGTACACTGACACTATGCACAGAGTTCCTGTGTATTTTGTCACTGGTGATCCCTGATTTACTGGTTTACTGAAACTATATACAGGGTTCCTGTGTATAATGTCACCAGGAGTAATATTAGTGTTATTAGTATTGCGGTTTTTATTAATGACTAGTATTGTAGTACTCTCACTATATGGTGGTAATGTGTGGTCTGTCATTGATTTGGTGTTATTTCTCTTGTATGTGGTCGTATTTGGTCACTATGTAGTCTGGTCATGATGTGACTGCATTAAACAGCAGTATGCAGTTTTATTTGGTCACTATGTGGTCTGGTCATGATGTGAATGTATTAACCACCTGTATGTGGTATTATTCAGTCACTGTGTGGTGGTAATATGTGGTCTGGTCATAGTGTGGCAGTATTTGTCTCCTGTATGTGGTATCATTTGATCACTATGTGGTGGTAATATGAGGTTCAGCCATGGTGTGATGATATTTGTCCCCTGTATGTGATATTATTCGGTCACTATGTGGTGGTAATATGTGGTCTGGTCATAGTGTGGCAGTATATGTCTCCTGTATATGGTATTATTTGATCACTATGTGGTGGTAATATGTGGTCTGGTCATGGTGTGGTGGCATTTGTTTCTTGTATGTGGTATAATTCAGTCACTATGCGGTGGTAATATGAGGTCTAGTCATGGTGTTGTGGTATTTGTTCCTTTGTATGTGGTATTATTGGTCTTGGTATAGGGGATTGCTTTGTGTAAGGAGGTCACTTGTTCTCTCTGATATCAATAAGGAGAAGATTCTTGATTTCCAATAGAGATTAAATACTTGGACGTTTAACCCCTCTCTGTCCTGTGACTATTACACAGTAGCAAATATGCACTTACAGTGGTTCTATGGTGGAAACAAGTAATCACCTATCCTATGGCCACTCCTGGTTTTGCCTTGCAAATACTGATGTAAAATACTGACCAAATACTGAATGTGTGAACGTGGCCAAAGAGTAAGTGATAAGTTATAGATTGGTGAGGGTCCGACTGCTGGGACTTGGACCAATCTGCAGAATGTGAACTCTTATTCCCATTAGTATGGAGTGGCATGTACAACTCGACCACTGATCCATTCATTCCCTAAGGGGCTGCACTTGGCTTTTTCTGGAAGCCCCCAGTCCGACTCTGCTCAAGACTTCTGCAATTCAATCTGACATGCTGCATATTATCTTCTTGGCTAAATCCTCACTGATTGTTGCGACGGAGCTTTTGACAGAGCATGCAGGGAAGGACTAATGAATAGTGATGAGCGAGCACTAATATGCTTGGGTGCTCTTTGCTCGGGTCGAGCAAATTGGAATACTCGGGTACTTGAATCGAGCAACGAGCCCAATGCAAGTCTATGGGAAACCCTAGTATTTTTACCACGATCCCCCCCCCCCCCGGGGGTCCTTTTAAGGTCTAAAAACGTATGAAAATGATGGAAACACTGCAGAAATGACACTGGAACATCATAGGGATCGCCCCTGGAAGCATTTCTGACTCCAAGGTCACAGCTGTAAGCAATGTTGTCAGAGTTTCACGCCATTTTTACAGGTGTACCAAAAACATACAAAAAAGAAACCAAAATGGATTTTGCTGGGAAATATGTTAAGGTACATCCTTTCCAGGCTAATGACTTGTATATAAGGCAAAATATCTAACCCCAGGCCAAAATGTTCCTCCACCACTTGGGCTATGTTCACATGCACCGTTTTTGATGCACTTTTCAACTTTAACATTGCTTTCAACCACTACAAATGCATTCACTGGGAAATGTCATTGTAACATTTAACAACGCTAGGTGGCCATGTGGTGTGTGACACATAAGGAGACACATCTTGTTTCATTTATGAAGGAGGGACTCTTAAAGTCACAAAGCCTATTTTTAGAGGGGCATCAGATGGCATTAATATTCTTAAAGGGCCATTATTAAACAGTGGGTCTCCTATGCTGTTATTGCCTATGCAGTGAGTGGCTGGGCTGCCAACAATTACAACGCACCCCAATACCACTTTCACAAGAGGTACAGGAGGGATTCCTGAAAAAATGTTGCATTGAATGCAAGGCCTGCCCTGCTATATGCACCCTAAAAACCCTTTGAACCCAGTTACTGAATGGCCACAGGAAAACGCACTTCACATCCTTCAGTTGGTCCTGCCATACTGTTTTCTTATGTATTAACTGCAAGGCCTGCCCTGCTACCAAGTCATATGCACCCCAATAAGCCTTTGAACCCAGGTATTGGATGGCCACAGGAAAACCCACTTCACATTTTTCAGTTAGTCTTGCCATACTGTTTCCTTATGCATTGAATGCAAGTGCCGCCTTGATCCAAATTTGCAAGCACCCCAATCTCCTTGGAAGAAATATGGAGGAGGGCCTCATAAAAAAAACTGTCCTACTACAAAGTGGGCATTACAAGTCAAAGGAGACACGATCCTTTACATTGGGCTTAGTTTTTAATGAGGCCTTCATCAATGTTTCCTCATTCTCCACCACTAAATCACCATGGTGAACATGGTGTATGCTGCTACAGCCATTCAATTTTTGGGCAAGGGTATGGGCATTACTTCGTGTATGGGCATTACATTTCCCCATGGGGTTACAGTTTATTTAATTATTTAAAATTATTTATGGGCATCATAGACACCCTTGCCCAAAAATTGAATGGCTGTACCAGCATACAACATGTTCACCATGGTGATTTAGTGGTGGAGAATGAGGAAACATTGATGAAGGCCTCAGTAAAAACTAGGCACAATACACACTAGTGCGTGGTTTGTGTACGAAGTAAAAGATGAGCTGTCGAGCAAGATCTTGGGCCCGTGGCCAAGCTCGTGTGCATGAGCAGGCCCTACAAAGACCACCTGGACAGGTACAGCAGCCCCAAGGACCCCGGCCAGCAGTCAGATCTCAGCAGCCAGTGCCTGAGCCTTTGCTCGTCGGAAGAGGGCACCAGAGAAGTCCGCCGGCAGCGGCAGCAGAGAGACCATTGCCTGAGGTTCTGCAGGTGTCAGCCGGACTTGCAGAAGTGTCTATCGGGGAATTCGGGCGGCCATAGGGGTGACTTCTATGATGTCGGGGTGAACACCCGGCAGACTATCTAACACGTCCAAAAATTTAAAGCTGGCACCTCTGGAACCAAGATTGCTCTTGTGATCAACCACATCAAGCTTGTGTCCCGACCACAGTGGGCCCTGTACAAGTATCACTCTGACTTCAACCCCGCCTTGGAGTCCAAGCGTTTACGGTATGGCCTCCTGTACCAGCATGAAGAAACCATCGGGAAGGTGCGTACGTTTGATGGAACCATGTTGTTTTTACCAAAAAGACTGAATAAGGTCACCGAGGTGTTCAGCCACACTCGAAATGGAGAGAACGTGCGGATAACAATCAACCTGACCAATGAGCTTCCACTGACCTCGCCCACCTGCTTCCATTTCTATATCATCATTTTCCGAGGACTCCGAAGATAATAGATATGAAGCAGATAGGATGCAACGATTACAACCCCAACGACACCACAGATGTCAGAGCCCACCGACTAGCCATCTGCCCGGGGTTTTCCACCTCCATCCTCCAGTACGAGTCAGCATAATGTTGAGCATTGTAACGTTTTTTGCTGCCGGCGGTCCGCCACAACACGACGCAACTGTCGCATGACGGTTGCGACGTGTGTCAATACATCGCAATGCGTCGCTAATGTTAGTCTATGGGGAAAAAACATAAGGCAAGATTGCCTTGTGCAGGCATGTACTAAGGAGGACAGAGAATGAACTTCAATCCAATATTGCAGCCAGCATGCAGCCAGCGGGTAAGGAAAGGGTGAATCAAACACCCGAAAACCCCGCCCCTATGGCTGAAAATTGTTCCCTCCAAATTCAGGTGACAGAGTCCCTTTAATCATACTGAAGTTAAAAAAAATGAAAAAGGATGTTAATCCACCGATGAAAGTAAATAACAAAAGGGAGGGGTTCATATATATGATGCCAGATTGTCCAACGAGATATCTTTGTCCCTAGCAACAGCTCAGAGACAGGGATATAAAAAAATATAAAAGTATTTCAATATTTTCATATTGCAAAGGTATACACTGGGTCATAAAAGGACGGTGCAGAGATATTAAAACTGGAATATATAAGAATAAATGGGAAAAATATATGTACATCTCATTTTGATGACAGTTCCACCGGGGGAGTTTATTTTGGTTTTTAATTAGTAATGGGCATCAGAAAAACACCCTTGCACAAAAAATTTTGTGACTTTTTCATCACAGAATATGTTCACTCTGGTGTTGTACTGGTTGTGGATGATGAGGATGAGGATAAGGAGGAGGATAACACCAAACAGACAAAATCAGGAAGAGGATACCCATATGTGGTTGGGGAGAGGTGCATGACAATACACCTTCACAAATAAAGACAATGTATTAGAGGTTATGTTTCGCTGTTTTCACTTGGTGGTGTACAGAAATCTTGCCCAATCCAGCCCTTGTTCATTTTTATAAGAGTCAGCCTGTCAGCATTTTCAGTTGACAGGCGGATGTGCTTATCTGTTATAATTCCACCAGCAACACTAAAAACCCGCTCTGACAGAACACTAGCAGCAGGGCAGGCCAGGACCTCCAAGGCGTAGAGAGTCAGTTCATGCCATGTGTCCAGCTTAAATACCAAATAATTAAAAGGCACAGAGGAATTATTATTATTATTATTATTACTAATATTATTGTACATTTTTATAGCACCATTTAATCCATGGCGCTTTGCATGTGAACGGGGCAAATATAGACAAGTACAATAAACATGAGTAAAACAAGGCACACACAAGTACAGGAGGAGAGAGGACCCTGCCCGCGAGGGTTCACAGTCTACAGGGGATGGGTGAGGATACACTAGGAGAGGGTAAAGCTGGTCATGTGGCGGTTCAGTAGACTGGGGATCACTGCAGATTGTAGGCTTGTCGGAAGAGGTGGGTCTTCAGGTTCCTAATTGAAGACTTCCATGGTTGGCGAGAGCCTGATGTGTTGGGGTAGAGAGTTCCAGAGTATAGGGGAAGCACGGGAGAAGTCTTGGTTGAGGTTGTGGGAGGAAGAGATGAGAGAGGAGTAGAGAAGGAAATCATGAGATGATCGAAGGTTGTGTGTAGGTAGGTACTGGGAGACCATGTCACAGATGTATGGAGGAGTCAGGTTGTGAATGGCTTTGTATGTCACTGTTAGTGTTTTGAACTGTAGCCTCTGGGCAATAGGAAGCCAGTGAAGGGCCTGGTAGAGACAAGAGGTTGGGGAGTAATGGGGAGACAGGTGGATTAGTCAGGCAGCAGAGTTTAGGATGGATTCGAGTGGTACCAGAGTGCTAGAGGGGAGGTCAGAGAGTAGGAGGTTGCAGTAGTCGAGGCGGGAGATGATAAGGACATGTACTAGTGTTTTTGTGGTTTTATGGTCAAGGAATGCACGGATCCGGGAAATGTTTTCGAGTTGGAATTGGCAAGAGGAGGCAAGGGTTTGGATATGTGGCTTGAAAGAGAGTGTAGAGTCAAAGATGATCCCGAGGCACCGAGCGTGCGGGACCAGGGAAAGTGAGCAGCCATTGACATTGATGGATAGGTCAGTTGGAGGGGTAGAGTGAGGTGGGAAAAGATAATAAATTCTGTTTTGTCCATGTTCAGTTTTAGAAAATGAGCAAAAAAGAAGGATGAAATAGCAGACAGATATTGTGGGATTTTGGTCAGTAAGGAAGTGAGGTCGGGTCCAGATAGGTAGATTTGCGTGTCATCAGCATAGAGATGGAATTGTAAACCATGGGATTCTATGAGCTGTCCCAGGCCAAAGGTGTAGATGGAGAAGAGTAGGGGTCCTAGAACTGAGCCTTGGGGAACACCGACCGACAGGGGGTGAGATGAGGAGGTGGTGTGGGAGAGGGAGACACTGAATGTTCGGTCTGTTAGATATGATAAGATCCAGGATAGGGGCAAGTCTGTGATGCCAAGAGATAAGAGAATCTGTAACAGGAGGGAGTTGTCCACAGTGTCCAAGCCAGAAGACAGGTCCAGGAGGACCTGTCGCTTGCTCTTGGTGGTAAGTAGGTCATTGGTCACTTTAGTTAGGGCAGTTTCAGTTGAGTGATGTGGTCAGAAGCCAGATTGTAACCGGTCAAAGGGGGAGCAGGAGGAGAGGTGGGAGGACAGTTCAAGATGGACATGCTGTTCCAGTAGTTTTGAGGCATAAGGGAGAAGGGATATCGGGCGATAGCTGGATGGGTCGTGGGAGGGTTTTTTGAGGATAGGTGTGATTGATGCGTGTTTGAAGGATGAGGGGAAGACACTGTTTCTAAGTGAGAGGTTGAAGAGTTGTTTAGGCTTGGGATGAAGACTTTTGCGAGGTTAGGGATGAGGTGGGATGGGAGCGGGTCAAGCGTGCAAGTGGTGAGATGTAATCTTGACAGAAGGATGGAGAGCTGATCATCTGTCATGGTAGAGAACCTGGCTTTGGAACAGGGCTGAGAAGTCAAGAGGAGGGGCATTAGGGGCTGTGGGCCAAAGCTTTGCCTGATGATATCGATCTTCTGCTTAAAGAAAGAGGCAAATTCTACATCAGAAATGAGAGGGGAGGGTGGAGATGCTGGGAGACGGAGTAGAGAATTGAAAGCATTGAAGAGCTGTATAGGGTTGTGAGTCAGGGAGGATATGAGAGATGAGAAGTAAGTTTGTTTTGCGGCAGTGAGCATGGGCTTGAAGCTGGCGAGGGACTGCTTGTATGCAGTGAAGTGCTCAGCAGAACAAGATCTCTTCCATCTCCATTCAGCGACCCTGGAAGCCCGTCTCAGTTCTTTGGACAGGATGGTTAGCCAGGGCTGCCTGTTGATTCTACGAGTTTTGCTATGCATGAGCGGGACGGTCGAATTGAGTGTTGCTGTTATTGTGGTGTTATAAAAAGTGGCAGCAGTGTCATGACCAGTGTCATGGAAGGAAGCTATGTCTGTAAGAGTGAGAAGGGACTCAGAGAGTGAGTGTAAATTGAGGTGTTTGAGATTTCTGCAAGGGTGAGTGAGTTTGTGGAGTGGAGGTTGCACGCTAGGAGGGGAGAGGAATGAAAATGTCAGTAGGTTGTGGTAAGATGGAGGAGGGGTGACTTAGTGAGATTAGTAAGGGAACAGAGGCGGGTGAAGATGAGGTCCAATGTGTGGCAATATTTATGAGTGGCTACGGATGACCATTGAATGAGAACAAAGGAGGCAGTGAGCAATAAAAGTTTAGAGGCCGCTGAGGTGGAAGTGTCAATAGGGATATTGAAGTCACCAATGATGATAGTGGGGATGTTGGCTGAGAGGAAATGAAGTAGCCAGGTGGTGAAGTGGTCAAGAAAGGTGGAGATGGCTAGTTCTGGGGGGCGGTAGATGACAGCCAGCTGGAGGTTGGAGGGGGAGTAGATGTGGACGGAATGCACCTCGAACGAAGGAAGAGTAGCGGAGGGTGGTAGTGGAATTGGGGTAAAGGAGCAGGTATCGGACAGGAGTAAGCCAACTCTTCCACCACGTTTGTTCCTGGGGCGAGGGGTGTGAGAGAGGTGGAATCTACCATAGGAAAGCGTGGCTGAAGAGGCTGAGTCAGAGGGGGTGAGCCAGGTTTCAGTGATGCCGAGGAAGGAGAGTTTGTTATTGATAGAGGTCGTGGAGAAATGACAGTTTATTGCAGACAGAGTGTGACACAGGAATCACGGAGGACGTTTGTACGATCTGCAAGGTACTCCCTCAGCATCTTCCCAAACATTGCACTCCTTGTGACAGCACCCCTTGCCTTTGTGACCCAGTGGGAGGGTCTGAGAAAACTGTCCGAAAACTTTGCCATTGTTCCCCTGCCTGAGCTGGATTGTACTTCTGTCTCTCTCGCTTGAACTCCTTGGTTGTACAACAAACTCTGATGTCTGCTGCCAGCGTTCTCATATGTAAATTTTCTAAGTAATTCAGCTACAAGGGCCCTCTGATACTGCAACATTTTAGTACACCTCTCTGCCTCTGGCAGAAGAGATTCAAAGTTCTCCTTGTAGGGTGGGTCTAGAAGTGTCACCAACCAGTAATGAGTGTCACCAAAAAATTTTTATAATGTGAGGTTTACGTGAAACGCAGCGCAACATAAAGTCAGAAATGCGTGCCAGACTGCAAACAGGCAAGACTTCCGTATCCTCACCAACAGGACAACTGACCATGCTGTCCTCTTCCTCATCATCCTCCTCCTCATCCCTGTCCTTCAGGCCATCCCCGCTGAACAGACGGTATGACAGCTCTGCTTGTAGGACCATCTATAACACATGATAGTAGCTCCTGTTCTTTCTCCTCCTCCTCATTGCCTACCAATCCACGTTGGGAAGACATGAGGCTGGGCTGAGTGTAATCCCCCTGTATGGTTCCTTGCTCTATGTCCTCATGCTCTGCCTGCAATGCATCCTCTTTAATTGTGAGCAGAGAGGTTTTCAGAATGCTAAGAAGCAGGATGGTGACACTAATTATGGCGTCATCAACGCTCACCATCTTGGTGCAGTCATCAAAGTTTTGTAGGATGGTACATATGTCTGACATCAATGTCCACTCCTGAAGTCTTATGTGTGGAGTCTGAACTGAATATTGACGGTCTTGTTGATGTTGGTAGTCAACAACTGCCCTCTTCCTCTCACAAATCCTTTCCAACATATGCAGTGTAGAGTTCCAACCTGTGGGGACATCACACACCAGTCGGTGAGCCGGAAGCTGCAAACGCCGCTGAAACACGGCAAGGGCAGCTGAAGCTGTAGCTGACTTTCTAAAATGGGCAGACAGATAATGTACTTTCTCTAGCACATCCGGCAGCTCCAGATAGCTTTTCAGAAAACATTGAACCACGAGGTTAAGAACATGGGCAAGGCAAGATATGTGTGTGAGTTCACCTTGCCTCAGAGCCGCCACCAGGTTCCGGCCATTGTCATTCATGACCTTGCCTGGCTGTAGGTTCAGCGGTGTCATCCAAATATCTGACTGTTCTTTCAGGGCTGTCCACAACTCTTCTGCATTGTGCGGTTTGTCAGCTATGCAGATTAGCTTCAGCACAGTCTGTTGCCACTTGGCTGAAGCTTCTAGCTTCTGACTGATGTGTTGATTTCAGAGATGGAGGCTGAAGAGGAGGAGGAGGAGGTGCAGGAGCTGTAGACTGTAGGGGCAACTAATATTGATGTAGGGCCCGCAATCCTCGGCGTTTGGAAGATGTGTTCCATCTCAAGGTCCGACTGGGTCCTGGCTTCCACTATGTTAACCTAGTGTGCCGTCAATGAGATGTACCATCCCTGCCCACAAGCACTTGTCCACGTGTCCATGGTTAGGTGGACTTTCCCAGTAACAGCATTGTTGAGGGCACGGGTAATGTTGTGGGACACAAGCTGGTGTAATGCCGGTATGGCACATCAGGAGAAATAGTGGCGACTGGGGACCGAGTACCTTGGGATGGCTGCCGCCTTCAGGTTACAGAAAGTTTCCATCTCAATGAGCCTAAAAGGCAACATTTCGAGCGCATGCAGAAGAGAAATGTTAGAAATAAATACTGTGGCCTGTGAGGCATTGGTTGGGTATTTCTGCTTGCATTCCAATGATTGGGGTATAGACAACTGAAGGCTGTGCTGGGACAAGGACGTGGACGGGGATGGTGCTGCTTGACTGGGCAACAACAGGTGCAGGGCTAAAGGCATCTTCACATGCACGGTGGACTGGGGATTGGCTTCTATGCAAAACAGTGGAAGAAGCAGTGGTGTCACCTGCAGACAGTGTTCCTGGAGCCTGGGGTTCAGCCGACAAAGTCAGTTGCTTTGCTGCCATGTGCCTGATCATGCTGGTGGTGGTCAGGCTGGTAGTTTTGCTACCCCTGCTGAGGCAGGCATGGCAGGTGGTGGAAATGGCCTGTTTGGGGTTATTGGCAGATTCTTTAAAAAAACAACCAGACTCGGGAAGACCAAACACTTGTACTGGCAACTTCCGTTGCGTTGGTGTTATGGGGAACGGTTGCCCATCTTCTGTCTACGGCCACCACACTGCTTCCTCCTGCCTGTTGGGGTACTTTGCCTCCCTCTGCTTGTGTGTTGCTGTCCTTGCTCTGCATGTCCTCCTGCTAGGTTGTTTCAGTCACTATGTCATCTACCACCTCGTCTTCCACATCCGCACCCTGCTCCTCCTTCTGACTTTCTGGCAATTGTTTCTCATCATCATCCACCTCTGTAACACTTTCACACCATCACCTTCATGTGACCATGGCTGGTCAAAGCTTTGGGCATCACTTTATGCAATCTCATCAGGCCCCACTTCAAGTTGATAAGCTGAAAGTCCAAAATCTTGAAAGGGAAAACTGAACAGCTCTTCGGAGTATCCAAGTATGGGATCAGTTGTCTCAGGGCACTCGGCATGGTGGGAGGAAAGAGGATCAGGGAGAGGAATATCCGTCCACACTGATGGCTACTCAGACTTGACCGCGTGAAAGACATGGTGGTGGTGGCGGTGGCTAAGTGACTGGAAGCATCATCCGCTATCCAACAAACAACCATTTCACACTGCTCTGGCTTCAATAGTGGTGTGCTGCAATCCCCTAGAAACTGGGACAGGAAGGTTGAGTGAGAAGATGTGGGTCTTTGTTGTGTCCCACTTTCAGCATGCCCGTGGCCTCGTCCTCTGCATGCACCATCAGCATCACGTACACTTCCCCGTCTCTTGCCCCTTGCCTTGCCCATTTTAAATGGACTACTGAACTATTTCAAAAGCTCAACACAAAGGTATTTATTTGGAGCAAAATTATATCTGATCAGAATTCCTTCAAAGCTACAATTTTTCCACCACAGATACACCAGGCTGCTGCCACAGATAACAAACTGTATAAAATATTTTTTGTTTTTTGGTGAAAAAAGTAGAACAAGGCTAGCACACAGAACTATGATACGTATGACTACGAAACTATGATTTTTCCACCACAGATACACCAGGCCGCAGCCACAGATAACAGACTGTAAAATTTTGTTTTCTGTTGTAGGTGAAATTTGCCAAAAAATTAAAAATGAGTACAATAAGACTATCAGAATGAACTATGAAACTTATGCCTGTGAAGCTACGATTTTTCCACCACAGATACACAAGGTCTCAGCCTGACATAACAGACTGTATAATAATTTATTTTGGTTTTTGGTGAATTTTTCAAAAAAATAAAAAAAGAGTAGAACAAGGCTTGGACACAGAATTATGCTACGTATGCCTGCAAAACTACGATTTTCCACCACAGATACACCAGGCCGCAGCCACAGATAACAGACTGTAAAAAAAATTTTTCTCTTCTATGTGAAATTTGGCAAAAAATTAAAAATGAGTGCTACAAGGCTAGCAGACAGAACTATTAAACTTATGCCTGCAAAGCTACAATTTTTTCCACCACAGATACACCAGCCATCAGCCTCAGATAACAGACTGATCTAAATGTGGCCTTGATTTTTTTGGGCACAACTAGATTGTGTCTACAAGTTGGCTATGACGCAGAAAAAAAGATCTTTTGGCGCACTCACATCTGGTGCCTGGGACAAAATAAAACATTGTAGATTTGCATGTTCTTCGATTACAATAACCTGGCTGTAGTAGGCAGCGTGACCAAGCAAATAAATGTTGAAATAAGGGGGCTATGTATTGCTTTAGAATAAAAGGAGCAGGTATAATGTGAAGAAAAAAAAAACCCACAGAAAACTGCAGCTAGGTATATATTACATAAGCATCAGACAGTAATGGAGCTTTAGGAGGTATGCAGTGAGAGCTATGTACTCTCATATAGTGCCTGCAGGCCTTGCACTGATGTTGATATGTGCACATAGACTCCCCTGCCTACCTAGTGCTGCAATCTCTGGACCCCCAAATTAGCTCTAAAAAGGACTGTTGGTTTCTCGAGAGTTGTGGACTGAACAGTTACAGACCTACACTAACTATTAAAAGGACGATTCTGATGCCAGCAGCAGCTCTCCCTACACTCGCTAAGTCCGAAGCAGAATGCTGGGAGCAGGGCTGCGCCAGATCTATTATAGACCTAATGATGCAGTGTGGCCAGCCAATCACTGTAATACCACAACAAAGATGGCTGCGGCATTACAGTGCATGGCTGACAATCCCTGCACTGTCATTGGTGGCCAAAAGAGTGCCAGAATTGCAGGGCGGAGACCCGAGCTCCCGACGAATAATCCCGGAAAAACCTGGTGCTTGCTGAGTACACCGAGCATAGTGATACTCGGGCGAGTACCGAGTAGTGGCGAGCACATTCGCTCATCACTACTAATGAACAATCAAACAACCTTGGAAAATATTCTACCAAACATATATATAACTCCTTGTAACATGGTGCTCCATTATGCTGGGAAAAAACATTGTTCATCACTAAATACTCTTGTATTTTTAAGAGAAGTTGCACTTTGGGATGCTTAGATACCATTCTTTATTTATGTCAGTGTTCTTGGGCAAAATTGTGAGTACATCCACACCCTTGGAAGAAAAGCAACTGCTCACATGAATGTTCTCAGGATGCTTTAATGATGGTATGACAGGAGACTCATGGAAGCACTCACCTTTTCTACTCCAAACAATTATTCCCCAATTGTCCCAAATAGTCTGTAGTGAGCTTCATCAGAGAAAACACTTAACCAAGTCCTGATTAAAGCCTCAGCAGTTCAGTAAGGATCAAACAGAATCAGACGAGATATCAAAACATGTCAGTGTCAGGGGGAGTATCAAAACATGTCACTCCCCCTGACGAAGGACAAAGCAAATCCGAAACGCGCGTCGGGAGAGGCGCAGGCACAGGACTCAGCCCCCACAGGTATATATAACAATATAATCGCTGAACCCCTCCCTTCCCATAGAAAGTTATTTCTAGCACATATTTGGCACTTTATTGAAGTACTTTTTTTGGATAGACTCTTGCGATACTACAGGTCCTTCTCAAAAAATTAGCATATAGTGTTAAATTTCATTATTTACCATAATGTAATGATTACAATTAAACTTTCATATACTATAGATTCATTATCCACCAACTGAAATTTGTCAGGTCATTTATTGTTTTAATACTGATGATTTTGGCATACAACTCCTGATAACCCAAAAAACCTGTCTCAATAAATTAGCATATCAAGAAAAGGTTCTCTAAATGACCTATTACCCTAATCTTCTGAATCAACTAATTAACTCTAAACACATGCAAAAGATACCTGAGGCTTTTAAAAACTCCCTGCCTGGTTCATTACTCAAAACCCCCATCATGGGTAAGACTAGCGACCTGACAGATGTCAAGAAGGCCATCATTGACACCCTCAAGCAAGAGAGTAAGACCCAAAAAGAAATTACTCAACAAATAGGCTGTTCCCAGAGTGCTGTATCAAGGCACCTCAATGGTAAGTCTGTTGGAAGGAAACAATGTGGCAGAAAACGCTGTACAACGAGAAGAGGTGACCGGAACCTGAGGAAGCAGTGGACTGAGTCTGGTGTGGAAACATCCAGAGCCACCGTGCACAGGCGTGTGCAGGAAATGGGCTACAGGTGCCGCATTCCCCAGGTAAAGCCACTTTTGAACCATAAACAGCGGCAGAAGCGCCTGACCTGGGCTACAGAGAAGCAGCACTGGACTGTTGCTAAGTGGTCCCAAGTACTTTTTTCTGATGAAAGCAAATTTTGCATGTCATTCGGAAATCAAGGTGCCAGAGTCTGGAGGAAGACTGGGGAGAAGGAAATGCCAAAATGCCTGAAGTCCAGTGTCAAGTACCCACAGTCAGTGATGGTGTGGGGTGCCATGTCAGCTGCTGGTGCTGGTCCACTGTGTTTCATCAAGGGCAGGGTCAATGCAGCTAGCTATCAGGAGATTTTGGAGCACTTCATGCTTCCATCGGCTGAAATGCTTTATGGAGATGAAGATTTCATTTTTCAGCACGACCTGGCACCTGCTCACAGTGCCAAAACCACTGGTAAATGGTTTACTGACCATGGTATTACTGTGCTCTATTGGCCAGCCAACTCTCCTGACCTGAACCCCATAGAGAATCTGTGGGATATTGTGAAGAGAAAGTTGAGAGACGCAAGACCCAACACTCTGGATGAGCTTAAGGCCGCTATTGAAGCATCCTGGGCCTCCATAACATCTCAGCAGTGTCACAGGCTGATTGCCTCCATGCCACGCCGCATTGAAGCAGTCATTTCTGCCAAAGGATTCCCGACCAAGTATTGAGTGCATAACTGAACATTATTATTTGATGGTTTTTTTGTTTGGTATTAAAAAACACTTTTATTTGATTGGTCGGGTGAAATATGCTAATTTATTGAGACAGGTTTTTTGGGTTATCAGGAGTTGTATGCCAAAATCATCAGTATTAAAACAATAAAAGACCTGACAAATTTCAGTTGGTGGATAATGAATCTATAGTATATGAAAGTTTAATTGTAATCATTACATTATGGTAAATAATGAAATTTAACACTATATGCTAATTTTTTGAGAAGGACCTGTAAATACCCCCCACCTATTTGGTTTAGTAAGAAAGATTCATTAATTTACCCCGAAACAATAAACAACATATTGGTAGGAATGAATATACAATTATGTGTTTCCAAAAGATAAAACTGTTTTGGTTGCAACCTCCCAAGAAAAACACAGTCGTGAAAGAGTTAATGAATAAGCAATACAAAGAATTGATTCTGTTGTGAGCTCTCATGGGAAATTTTCTTATATTGCAGATGAGGTCATCCATAAGTAAATAGGTTTTCAGTGTCAGCCAAGGCAAAGAATGCAATAGAAGGGGTTTATAGAATTAGAACTGCATAACAAGCAACATTTTGGGGGGTAAACACAAAATGTACTATGGTACTGAATAATGTTGATTCAAGATACAGAATAATCAATTACTATACAATTTAGATAAAATGATGTAAATAATGAATACAGGAGATTTCTTCATCATTTTTTGTAATTGTGATGCAATATTATTTGACTCTTTCACAGAAATGGCTATGAAATGATATTTCAAATTATCACAAACCTAAAAACTTGGCCAGTAAGAGAACACTAAATAAAAGCATAATGTATACATATGTCTAGTAGTTCAAATCTCACTCACAAGGTCACATCGAATTCAAAATTGTGAACGCTGAGATGCAGCTTGACTATTTTAATAAGAGGATCAATGTAAATTAGTTTAATTAAAGTATAAGCCAAAAGCATTTTCTATTTGCCGAGTGGCTAAAATTCTCATTTAAATTACCTGTTCTAAATAATTCAAATTGTTTGCTATGACTTTTCTAAGAAATATAATTTAAATATAGGACATATCCAACAATATGAAATATATTTTCCTACTCCTTCACAGCTGTCTCACCATATACCTACTCTTTCAGGAACATTAAGGGCAGTAAAGGCAATGTATCATCAGAATTGACCTGTTCTTTAAATCAGGTTTTTGTGTTAAATATTTTTTTTTATTTTAGGCATATATTTTTTTATATCACAATATGTGTTAAAAAATCAGGAAACTTACAATTTTCATATTGGTCATTGGGGATATTTTAACCCCTTAATGACCAGAGGTATTTTTGGTTTTGCATTTTCACTTTTTGCTCCCCTTCTTCCAAGAGCCATAACTTTTATTTTTTGGTCAAAATGGCCATGTGAGGGCTTGTTTTTTGCAGGACGAGTTGTACTTTTGAACGAGACCATTGGTTTTACCATGACATATTCTTAAAAATGGGAAAAATATTCCAAGTGCTGTGAAATTGCAAAAAAAAGTGCAGTCCCACACTTTTGGCTTTTTTACTAGGTTCACTAAATGCTAAAACTGACCAGTCATTATGATTCTCCAGTTCATTACGAGTACACAAACACCAAACATGTCTAGGTTCTTTTTTGCCTTGAAAAAGCAGCAGCGAAACGCGCGTTGGGGTATCTGCGCAGCTGGTTACGGCGTCCACAGGGTAAGATATGCCTATTATTCCATCCTCATGTATTTTTGGCACTGCACTGTAAGTTATATGAGAACATGGCCAGGTTACTATGTGTTACTATCTATTACATCTTGGTCTGTTGCTGCCTGTGACGTGTGGTATATTTTATCCCCATTTATTTTTGTGTATTTTCATTAGGCTGCTCTGTCCTCCATACATACTATGTGACATGACATTCAGTCGTATATTTATTATGTTATTGGTATGTAGGTTGGGTACACATTTGTGAGCGCCTTTTTGTATTGGATCGCCGGCCCCTGCCAGTTTGTATCATCATCCTGTAGACCTGTCCAGTTTGTTTATGATTTTATGTTTTGTATTTGTGTGTTTGGCTTACATATTTATACATTAATAAAGTTATATATTTTTTTATATTTTTGCCTCACACTAGTTTATTATTTTTCTGTATTATTTTGGTTATGTTTTGGAACTTAAAGGCTCTTCTTTTCTCTTATGTTTTCTCTAGATCTAGCGTAGTTTTCCTCTAAATATGGTCACATTATTATATCAATTCTGGCATGTTATCATCATCTTTTTTATCTAAGTGGTGAAAAAAGTTCCAAACTTTGTTAAAAAAATTGCGCCATTTTCCGATACCCGTAACATCTCCATTTTTCGTGATCTCTGGTTGGGTGATTGCTTATTTTTTGCGTGCCAATCTGATGTTTTCAATGATACCATTTTGGCGCAGATACGATCTTTTGATCGCCTGTTATTGCATTTTAATGCAATGTTGTGGCGACCAAAACGCGTAATGCTGTTTTTTTTTCTTGCTACACCATTTAGCGATCAGGTTAATGCTTTTTTTTCTTGATAGATTGATCGATTCTGAACACAGCGATACCAAATATGTGTGTGTTTGATTTTTTTTTATTACTTTATTTTGAAAGGGGCAAAACTTTTATATATTTTAAATTTTTTTAGATTTTTAAAAACATTTTTTTAACTTTTGGCATGCTTCAATAGTCTCCATGGGAGACTAGAAGCTACCATAACCTGATCGGCTCTGCTACATACAGGCGATGATCAGATCATCATCGAGCCTTACACTATGGCTGGTCCAAATAACTAAAGCAATTGTTACCATCCACCTCTCGTGTCTCCCCTTTTCCTCATAGTTTGTAAGCTTGCGAGCAGGGCCCTCATTCCTCCTGGTATCTATTTTGAACTGTGATTTCTGTTATGCTGTAATGTCTATTGTCTGTACAAGTCCCTTCTATAAGTTGTAAAGCGCTGCGGAATATGTTGGCGCTATATAAATAAAAATTATTATTATTATTATTATTATTATTATTATTATTATTATTATGTAGTAGTAGAATTACTGACTTCATTAGAAGGAAGAAGTGGTAGCACTCACCGATCTTCAAAGCAGATGAATCTTTATTGCATTAAAATCTTCACGGCTCGGGGGTGCATATACAACGGAGTGTACAAGCTCAAATGACGGCTGTTTCGCGCTGCTTGAGCGCTTCAACTGGTTTGTGAAGCAAATACCAGGTTGTATGTCTATGGAGGGTTTCCTCCTGATATATCTTTGAGATCTAGTTTGGTACTCTTACTATGGGCTACTATTAACCCCTTCTTTCTTCCCCTCCCTTCCCCTCTTCTGGCTTGTTTTTTATACATGATCCTTTGGGCAGCAGTTTCATATTTGCCTTATATGGTTTACAGGGCATGTGCTTATTAGGTGCACTACATGCTGCCCGATTTTGGTGTACCTTTATTTCCCCATGAGCCATTATTTTGAGGGTTGGTTTTCTGTGGGGAGTTATGTTGTATAATATCATTTGATCTCTATGTCCTGTGTATTTTGGATGGTGTTTATCTTTTAATTATGTTTTAACTGTTTGTGATGTTTTTGAAGTGTTCAATAAAATCAGCTTTGTATTTTTATAATTCCATGTAGTATTATTGGTGTGCGAGCCTTGGCAGTAATGCTTTTTCTTTTTGATTCGTTGCATATTTGTTTATTACTAGCCTTGCACCCATTACTTGCCCTATTACCATATGGTAGTGCGCCCAATGCTTTGTTTATTTATCCTTAGGCTGGGGTCACACCAGAGAGGAATACGGATGTATGAGAGGCGCAAAAACAATGCATTGCACACGGACCAATGTTTTTCTATGGGGCAGCTCCTATCTGCTGTATATTTTTCAGCCATATTTTACGGATTTATCGCAGCATGCTGCATTTTTCAGTGTATTGTGCAAAAAATCCGCCAATAAAAGTCTATGGGGGTGAGAAAAGTATGGATTACACATGGACCACATGTGTGACTTGTGAGAAATGCAAAGCGGTATTCTATAGAAAAGCCGGTAATTCAGTGCAGTGTACAGTAAAATCACACTGACAGGTTAGAATAGAATAGCTAAAATAAATGTCTACACATAGAATAGGTAGACATATATATACATATGTCATTGACACACACATATATATATATTATATATATATATATATATATATATATATATATATATAGGGTTGAGCGAAACGGGTCGGCCATTTTCAGAAGTCACCGACTTTTGGCAAAGTCGGGTTTCATGAAACCCGACCCGACCCCTGTGTGGGGTCGGCCATGAGGTCGGCGATCTTCTGAATCTGGTATCGGAATTCCGATACCGAGTTCCGATATGTTTGCGATATCGGAAATCGGTATCGGAATCCATATTTAAGTGTAAAATATAGAATCAAAATAAAAAATATTGATATACTCACCCTCGGACGCGCCCTGGTACTAACTGGCAGCCTTCCTTCCTAAGAATGAGCGTGTGAATGACCTGCGGTGACGTCGCGGCTTGTGATTGGTTGCCTGAGCGGTCACATGGGTGGCCGTGACCAATCACAAGCCGTGACGTCATCTAAGGCCCTTCATGCGCTCATTCTTAGGAAGGAAGGCTGCCGGAAAGAAGCCGAGGGTGAGCATATTCCTATTAGGTATATACTCACCCTCGGACGCGCCCTGCTTCTTTCCGGCAGCCTTCCTTCTTAAGAATGGGGCCTTAGATGACGTCACGGCTTGTGATTGGTCGCGGCCGCCCATGTGACCGCTCACGCGACCAATCACAAGCCGTGACGTCACCGCAGGTCATTCACGCGCTCATTCTTAGGAAGGAAGGCTGCCAGTTAGTACCAGGGCGCGTCCGAGGGTGAGTATATCAATATTTTTTATTTTGATTCTTTATTTTACACTTAAATATGGATCCCAGGGCCTGTAGGAGAGTTTCCTCCCACCAGTAAACGGCTGAATAGCGCAGATCACGCTGTTTTTCATCACCTGGGCAGTGGATTAGCCTTTTGGACATGCGCACACCACTACGCCACCAACGTAATGATGAGCAGGATTCTGGGGGAGAAACAGCGCTGTCACCATGCCCATAGGCCCAGACCAGCGTGAGTGACAGCAGAAAACGGCGACTTTACAAAGGTATTTCGGCAGCATAGGTGGGTAATAAAGGCACCCAAAGACACTAATGTAACGCCCAGCTCTGCCCCTATTTAACGCTATTTTTAGCTCATCTTCAAAAAATGGGGTGACAGGTTCCCTTTAAGATGGATTTACATCGTGAGACATGACTGTATGGAGGACAGGTATGGGATATTGTTGCTATTTTATTTTCCCTTTTTTTCAGAAGACAAGGGTCGTCATTTGGATTGAGAGTACAATAAAGATGTTAAAACCCCATGTGTATTTATTTCATTAAAATATTTTATTCATAATGTGTGTGGTTTTTTTAACCCTTTATTACTATTGGATTAATAATGGACAGGTGTCTTATTGACATCTCTCCATTATTAACCAGGCTTAATGTCACCTTACATTAGCAAGGTGACATTAACCCCTTATTATCCCATATCCCACTGCTACTCGGGAGTGGGAAGAGAGTGGCTAAGTGCCAGAATAGGGGCATCTTACAGATGTGCCTTTTCTGGGGTGGCTGGGGCAGATGTTTTTAGCCAGGGGGCCAATAACCATGGTCCCTCTCTAGGCTATTAATATCTGCCCTCAGTCACTGGCTTTCCCACTCTGACGGAAAAAATTGCGCGGGAGCCCACACCAGTTTTTTCCGTGATTTAACCCTTTATTTTAACACCTAGAGCTCCAAAATATTGCACACAGACACTTCTAACATTTGTAGTGAGGAATTTGTAAAAAAATAAGGGATATAAAATGGTTTACTGTATGTAAACCATGTCTCATATCCTGTGGGGTTTGAAAAGGAGACAGCAAAAGCCGGCAATTGAATTACCGGCTTTTCTGCTATTTATCTTTGTATGAAATATAAACACCTAGAATATAAGACATATGTTGTTTCACACTTTTTTGTTAAGTATATAATTCCACATGTGTCTTTAGTGTGAATGTACAATTTTCATAGTCATGAAAATACAGAAAAATCTTTAAATGAGAAGGTGTGTCCAAACTTTTGGTCTGTACTATATATATATATACACTCACCGGCCACTTTATTAGGTACACCATGCTAGTAACGGGTTGGACCCCCTTTTGCCTTCAGAACTGCCTCAATTCTTCGTGGCATAGATTCAACAAGGTGCTGGAAGCATTCCTCAGAGATTTTGGTCCATATTGACATGATGGCATCACACAGTTGCCGCAGATTTGTCGGCTGCACATCCCAAAGATGCTCCATACAAGGCAGGATGGATCCATGCTTTCATGTTGTTTACGCCAAATTCTGACCCTACCATCCGAATGTCGCAGCAGAAATCGAGACTCATCAGACCAAGCAACGTTTTTCCAATCTTCTACTGTCCAATTTCGATGAGCTTGTACAAATTGTAGCCTCAGTTTCCTGTTCTTAGCTGAAAGGAGTGGTACCCGGTGTGGTCTTCTGCTGCTGTAGCCCATCTGTCTCAAAGTTCGACGCACTGTGCGTTCAGAGATGCTCTTAGGCCTACCTTGGTTGTAACGGGTGGCGATTTGAGTCACTGTTGCCTTTCTATCAGCTCGAACCAGTCTGCCCATTCTCCTCTGACCTCTGGCATCAACAAGGCATTTCCGCCCACAGAACTGCCGCTCACTGGATTTTTTTTCTTTTTCGGACCATTCTCTGTAAACCCTAGAGATGGTTGTGCGTGAAAATCCCAGTAGATCAGCAGTTTCTGAAATACTCAGACCAGCCCTTCTGGCACCAACAACCATGCCACGTTCAAAGGCACTCAAATCACCTTTCTTCCCCATACTAATGCTCGGTTTGAACTGCAGGAGATTGTCTTGACCATGTCTACATGCCTAAATGCACTGAGTTGCCGCCATGTGATTGGCTGATTAGAAATTAAGTGTTAACAAGAAGTTGGACAGGTGTACCTAATAAAGTGGCCGGTGAGTGTATATATATATATATATATATATATATATATATATATATATATATATATATATATATGCGATTGCCACCAGGTGTCAGCTCATTCTGACAGCAGACACCCAGCACTAGGTGCCAGGAGTGGTCACGGTCCGCTCCTGGCACTTAACCCTCAAAATGCTGCAATCGAACATGAATGCAGCATTCCGCAAGCCAACAGAGGGCTGACAGCCCCTCTGCTTTTGGATCAGAGACCCCACGGCGTGATGCTGGGTCCCAATTGTTGCCAAGGTGACCCGAAGTCATCATGGCTACATCATGGTCACCAGAGCTAAGAAACTTGCTGACCATGCGCAGTACATGATCAGCAAGTCTCTCTGTTAGTGCAGAGCTGACAGTTTCTATACCATGCAGATGCAGCTTCATCTACATGCCATAGAAGTGATCAGCCTGCAAAAAATTATTGTCCCATATTGGGACAAAATAAAAAAGTTAGAAAAAAAGTAAAAAAAATATTTAAATAATTGTAAAAATATATATTTTTAAACAAAAATAATAATAAAAAACCAATATATATTCTATAAATAAATATTTGAATGAAAAAAAATATAAACAATAAAAATACACATATTTGGTATCCCGGCATCCGCAATGACCCAACCTATAAAGCTGTCCCCCTAGTTAACCCCTTTAGTGAACACCATAAAAAATAAATAAAAAGCAAGGCAAAAAACAATGCTTTATCATCATACCGCCGAACAAAAAGTGTAATAACATGCGATCAAAAAGACGGATGGTACCGCTGAAAACATCATCTTGTCTCACAAAAAACAAGTCTCCATACAGCTCCATCAGCAGAATAATAAAAAAGTTATAGGTCTCAGAATAAAGTGATTCAAAAATAATTATTTTTTTATATAAAATAGTTTTTATTGTATAAAAGCACCAAAACATAAAAAAATAATAAATAAGGTATCTCTGTAATCATACTGACCCAAAGAATAAAACTGCCTTATCAAATTTACCACACACGGAATGGCATAACCCTCTCCACAAAATAAATTTATGAATTGCTGGTTTTTGTTCATTCTGCCTCCCACAAATCGGAATAGAAAGCGACCAAAAAATGTCATGTGCCCGAAAATGGTACCAATAAAAATGTCAACTCATCCCGCAAAAAAACAAGACCTCACATGACTCTGTGGGTCAAAATATGGAAAAATTATAGCTCTCAAAATGTGGTGATGGAAAAACTATTTTTTTTAAAATAAAAAGTGTCTTTTAGGCTACTTTCACACTAGCGTCGTGCACTGCACGTCGCTATGTGACGTTGCAGCGCACCGACGCATAGTGTGGAAGCGCCGCACAACGGGGGCAGCGGATGCTGTTTTACATCGCATCCGCTGCCCCATTGTGATGTGCGGGGAGGCGGGGGCGGAGTTCCGGCCGCACATGCGCGGTCAGAAAAGACGCTATTGACGCACAAAAAAAGTTACATGCAACGTTTTTTTGTGCCGACGGTCCGACGCAACATGACACAACCGTCGCACGACGGTTGCGATGTGTGGCAATGCGTCGCACTGCGTCGCTAATTCAAGTCTATGGAGAAAAAATGCATCCTGCTAGCAATTTTGCAGGATGTGTTTTTTCTACAGAACGACGCATAGCGACGTGCAGTGCACGACGCTAATGTGAAAGTAGCCTTAGTGTGTGGCATTGCTTTAATTGCACCGACCCGAAGAATAATCGCCTAATCATTTATACCGCACGAGGAACTGCGTAAAAAACTAAATTGGGGTTTCCGTGTAAATCTCTGAAATACGTGATTCAGACAGAACCTCTGGCGGAAGATTCCCTATAATGAGGCAGATGGAGACACTGTGCACGCCAACTGACCTGTGATCCGGTAGTGTCCGTCTTTTTGGAATTGCATAAAAGTTTATGACACAGTTATGGGCACTTCTGAAAAGAAGGACACTGCTGAACAGAGGCCAGATGGACACTCCAATCCGAAAAAACGGAAGCAGATGCCAATATAAAAATTTGTAAACATTTTATTAGGAACAATTCAGTAAAAATGTACAAATAAGTTTAAAAAATGAAGATACACCCGGACAGCTTCCCCGTGTCCCATTATAAAAAAATTTCGGATCTACTCCTCCCACACTTGGCCTCTTTATTTAATTCTTTCCTTGCAGGAAACCCCCCAGCCAAGCAGACCTTGGAGGCACACATTTCTGTTATCCCTAAGGACGGGAGAGATGGCGGCCTATGTGACAATTATCGCCCCATCTCTTTGCTAAACTCTGACCTAAAACTCTGGGCAAAAATCTTAGCATCCAGGATCAACACTGTCCTAGAATTTTTAATCCACCCCGATCAAGTGGGTTTTGTTAAAGGACGGGAGGGTAGGGATAATGCCACAAAAATCCTCTTAGCCATTTCACATGCCAGACGTTCCGGTATCCCATTGGCTTTACTGATGCCGAGAAGGCATTCGACAGAGTCAGCTGGCATTATATGGTCTGCACTTTGCGAAAGTTTGGCTTCCCCCAACCCCTTATTGATGCCATTATGATGCTGTACTCACTCCCAACCGCTAGAGTTAGAGTCAACGGGTTGCTTTCGGACTCCTTTGGAATTGGAAATGGAACTAGGCAGGGTTGCCCTCTATCCCCCACCCTCTTTGTGTTGGTTATGGAGACCCTAATACACAGAATAAGGCAGGAGGAGTCGATCAGGGGGCTAATATTAGACCAAATAGAATTTAAGACAGCCGCTCTTGCAGATGATCTCCTGATTCTGATCTCAAACCCAAAGACAGCTTTCCCTACTCTACTGAAACTACTCGACGAGTTTGGAGTCATCTCTAACTTCAAAGTCAATATGCATAAATCTGAGGTTCTGAACATCTCATTAACAGATGGTGTAGTCTCAGAACTTAAAAAACTTACCCCCTTCAAATGGCTCACTAAAAAATTGAAATATTTAGGAGTCTTCCTAACTGCAGACCCCTCTACTCTTTATAAACATAATTTCGAGCCTCTCCTAGACAATATACAAAATCTTCTCAAGTCATATGACCTGCCATATCTTTCGTGGATTGGTAGGATTAATATAATTAAATCCTATATACTACCAAAAATTTTCTACCATATGAACATGATACCCATACCTCTCCCCAAATCCTTTTTTATATTAGCTAATAGAATAGCCAGTGGTTTTGTTTGGAGGGGCAGGAGAGCCAGACTTCCCTTTAAAATCCTCTCCCTTCCAAAAAAGAAGGGTGGCCTTGGACTTCCTAGTCTCAAGACTTAAGGTATCTTCACACTGAAAGATATCGCTAGCGATCCGTGACGTTGCAGCGTCCTGGCTAGCGATATCGTTAAGTTTGACACGCAGCAGCAATCAGGATCCTGCTGTGCCATCGTTGGTCGGAGCAGAAAGGCCAGAACTTTATTTCGTCGCTGGATCTCTCATAGACATCGCTGAATCGGCGTGTGTGACGCCGATTCAGCGATGTCTTCACTGGTAACCAGGGTAAACATCGAGTTACTAAGCGCAGGGCCGCGCTTAGTAACCCGATGTTTACCCTGGTTACCAGCGTAAACGTAAAAAAACCCAAACACTACATACTTACATTCCGGTGTCTGTCCCCCGGCGCTGTGCTTCTCTGCACTGTGTAAGCGCCGGCCGGCCAGAAAGCAGAGCACAGCGGTGACGTCACCGCTGTGCTTTCCGGCTGGCACTTATTACATAGTGCAGAGAAGCACAGCGCCGGGGGACAGACACCGGAATGTAAGTATGTAGTGTTTGTTTGTTTTTTACGTTTACGCTGGTAACCAGGGTAAACATCGGGTTACTAAGCGCAGCCCTGCGCTTAGTAACCCGATGTTTACCATGGTTTCCAAGGGGTCTTCGCATAGTTGGTCGCTGGACAGCTGTCTGTGTGACAGCTCTCCAGCGACCACACAGCGACGCTGCAGCGATCGGGATCGTTGTCTAGATCGCTGCAGCGTCGCTAAATGTGATGGTACCTTTACTATCAGGCAATCCACTTAGCTCGATGGATAAATCTGATTAAATTTGGAACTGACCAAAAAACTCCTAACCTGGAACTTATGTTAATGGGGAAAGAAGCGGAGATATATCTCTGGACCTCTGCTGCCCCCCCGCAGAACACATTGGAGATAATAACCAACAACACCTTGGCTATTAGAAGAACGCTCATTCCAAATAAATGGCCACAATGTCTTTTTCTGGATAATATCCCTTTGAGGATTATACCCTGGCTCATGGAACCAAAATACATAGATGTATTCGACCTATGGAATTCTTTGCCAGTTCTCCCAATTTCACAGTTACTTACCAACCAGATCAAGTGCGTAGATAAATGGCCTCAAGATGCAAAAAAAAGACCCAGGGACTTCATACAAACACATCACGTCCAACATATTATTTCAAAACTTAAGTCGGACATCCAATATAACACAGATTGGTTATGGTTGGAATTCATAGTTAGACTTAAATCCATACCACCTAAATTAATATCTAAATTATATTCTAACCTAATTTCCCCCAAAACTCAGTTTAAACCCTTGCACATATCCTCTTGGGAATCTGAACTAAACATATCGCTTTCAGATAAGGAGACGGAGCAGGTTCTGGGGCACTCACACGGTTTCTCAAGATGTGTGCTGTTGCAAGAAAATGCCTTTAAAATTCTCTCCAGATGGTATAGAACCCCTGAGTTTCTCTACCACTTAGGCCTCTCTGACACTCCTCTATGTTGGAGATTTATGAAGTCCAAGGGTTCTTTGGCACATATTTTTTGGTCCTGCCCAATTACTTTTAAATTCTGGGAAGATATCTTTGACTACCTCCGCCAGATAGGATTAATAAAACGGAACCTAACTCCCCAAGAGGTCCTGCTGTCACTCCCCACAAGGTCATATAATCGTAAGAAACACTATTTGCTTCCCCTTCTGATAGCCGCAGCTAAACATTTGATTTCCTTACATTGGCGACAAACATCTCCCCCTCACATTAGCGAATGGGTTAAAAAAGTTCAGGACATATGTAGGATGTCCAGCTGGGATGCACAGACACACGACAAATTCCTTCACACCTGGCTACCATGGCAACTTGCCTCTCCAGACACCCCATAGCTTTTTACCAGCTTTCTTTACTAGTCGCACGCAATTTTGACCTTTCATTTTTTTTCATCTTTATGTACTGTGATGGACCCGGGCCCGGCCAATTTAACCAACCTATAGACTGTCTCTCACCCTTGTCTTTATGTTAGCCCTGACTACTGAATTCATTTTTTGTATGTCTTTCGCTACTCCACCTGCTCATTCGCTTTATTTCTGGAGTCTATTTATGGGATTTCTACATATCTAAGGCTTCTTTCACACTAGCTTGGCCCGTCGCTGTGCGTCGGGCCGATGTTCCCGACGCTAGCGTTATCTCCGCCGCACAACGGGGGCAGCGGATGCATTTTTCCAGCGCATCCGCTGCCCCATTGTGAGGTGCAGGGAAGTGCGGGGAGGTGGGGGCGGAGTTCCGGCCGCGCATGCGCGGTCGGAAAAAGCGGACCGTCGTGAGCAAAAAACGTTACATGTAGCGTTTTTTGCTCCAGACGGTCCGCCACAGCACGGCGCAACCGTCGCACGACGGGTGCGACGTGTGGCAATCCGTCACAATGCGTCGCTTCATGTTAATCAATGGTGAAAAAACGCATCCTGCAAACACTTTTGCAGGATGCGTTTTTTCGGCAAAACGACGCATTGTGACGGAATGCAGTTAACGCTGGTGTGAAAGTAGCCTAACTTGTTTCTGCATGCTTCTATTTTCAATTTGTACCTATTTGACTCAAGTTTCATGTATTCTTTGTCTTGTTTATGTATTTTGAAAATTTGAAAATAAACAATTAAAAAAAAAAAAAAAATAATGAAGATACTAGTGCACAATACAGCCGCCCAACTGGGTAGTACACCCCTATGTATCCTAATAATGTCACCATAAGTTACCACCCATTAGGTTGAACACCACTATCGACTAAGGGCTCCTATAAGTACATATAATGCATCACTATATACGTTCCTCTTGTTCAGGGTGGCCCATCCAGGCCTACAACCCTCCCATGAGCATGTTCCCAAGAGGGTATACGATTGATTCAACTGTCAAGGACTATCAAAGACACAAAGCTATATGTGATGCCTATAATATATGTAGGTAACTGCTTATCAAAAAATTGCAAACTGATTCCATAAGATAAAGTGCATAGTGCTTGTTTTAGGGTCTATCACATGTCATATTAAACATATATAATTAACAGGGCAAAATGCCTCAATGTAATCTCACTAAAGGATCAATTTAACATGAGCATACAATTGCTTCAAGGTATTTAATAATAGCGGCAGCCACACATAAAGTGCACAGTACTGAGCAGGGCAAATACTTAAATATAATCACAATGTGACAGACACAAATAAAGATATTGCATGCATTCAATCATGTGGAGCATGTGCCTCCAGTATAACAATATTAGCAGCAACCACAAATGGACACAGGATATCAGTCTAAATAAACATAAGTATAAAAGGGTATACGGCCTAGTTAGGCAGCGTGGGTCCCCGACGTGCGTTTCGCGTACCGCTTCTTCCTGGGGGATTTACCAGGCCAGATGGAGTCTAGAGTAACTCTGCTGCCTCATTATAGTGAATGGATCCCTTGGGGGTTTCATCTGAACCACGTCATTTAGAGATGTAGATGGAAACCCTAAAGTAAGTGCTCAGTGTAGAGTTCTGGATAAATGTGATCAAAAACATTAAAAGAAAGCCCTCTCTGAGGTCTGGCATCTGTTAACGGAAATATAGGGGGTTTCCATGTTACTGGTAGCACAAAGGCTCTGGAAAAGCAAAATGGCTCTTCACCCGCCAAAAGAAATTCAGCAAATTCTCTCCTCCCAAATCCAATTGCCTCCCTCCCTTCTGAGCCCCACAGTATACCTAAATCACATTTTGTGTCCATGATTGGCATTTCTGAAGCGATGAGAGCCCGGCTAACTTAGAGGTGCATGCCTCTAGAAGCACAGGTTGGGCATAACGTACTGGTGACTGCTCACTACAACGACAGCTTGCAATTTTCACTTGGCAACATACATTGCTGCTTGTATCTGAAAAATACCCATGAAGTAAAAATCGTCACTATACCTGTAGATAAATTCACCCAGGGGTATGGTTTCCCAAATGGGGTCAATTGAGGGGGATTGTGCTCTTTTAGCAATTAGGGGCTCTGTATATGGAGTCTGCAAACTGTTCTAGGAAAATCTGCGCTCCAGGAGGCAAATGGCGCTCCGCTCCACCCGAGTCTCTCCGTATGGCTACGTAGTACTGTACAGCTACACATGGGGTATTGCCACGTTCAGTAGAAATTGTGGGACACATTTTGGTACCATTTTTACTCACTTCTTGTGTGAAAATGTAAAATCTTTGGCTAAAACAAAATTTTGGTGGTAAAAATGTAGTTATTTTGTCTTCACTGCCCAATGGTATAAAATTCTGTGACACACCCATGGTGTCAATGGGCATACAAAAATCACTGCACTCGTCCAGTTTAAGAAAACAAAATTCTTTGCTGAAGTGAATATTTATTTGGAATACGGTGATGCAGATGAAACGGGAGGTGATTTTGGCAGTTTTAAAGTTTCGGCCACGCAGTGGCCTTGATCACAATACAGTGCTGTAATAAATAAAAAATATAGTGTATAAACACAAAGCTATATACAGTGTTGTAATAATATTTACAAGCTATACAATACTAGATCAAAAATTCTATGTACAATATTAGAGACTAAGGAAAACATGTCAGGAGTCCATAAATAGCAGAAACTACTGTTCACTTACAGAGTCCATAACTCTATACACAAGACCTCAAACCTAGGGGGTATAAACTGTATATGTACACATGTTGGGATCAGCATAAGTACGGGTTGCTTGCTCATTATCTCTCTTTACCTCTAACAGGCTAGAAACTTGTCTATGGCTACGTTCACATTTGCGGTGTGCGCCGCAGCGTCGGGCGCCGCAGCGTCGCCGCAGGCGTCATGCGCCCCTATATTTAACATGGGGGCGCATGGACATGCGTCGCACTTGCGTTTTGCGCCGCATGCGTCCCTGCGGCGCCCGCGTCCGGGCGCAGAGGACGCAGCAAGTTGCATTTTTGCTGCGTCCAAAATCAATGAAAAAAAGGACGCATGCGGCGCAAAACGCAGCGTTGTGCATGCGTTTTGCTGCGTTTTTGTTTGCGTTGTGCGTTGCGGCGCCGACGCTGCGGCGCACAACGCAAATGTGAACGTAGCCTATCTCCACCTTTGATTGTATACGCATGATGCAACAAATTGTGATAGAAAGGAATAATCAATAAGGGTATGTGCATTTGGCTTTACCTCCTGTCTAGTCTCATACATAATTGAACTTCTTGATAAACCAGACTCTGTTTAAATGTTCTTTTCGAATATAGGTTACAGTATTACCAGGATCAATACCGGTTGTTTTTGCTATTTATGGATTCCTGACATGTTTTCCTTAGTCTCTAATATTGTACATAAAATTTTTGATCTAGTATTGTATAGCTTGTAAATATTATTACAACACTGTATATAACTTTGTGTTTATACACTATATTTTTTATTTATTACAGCACTGTATTGTGATCAAGGCCACTGCGTGGCCAAAATGTTACAACTAGGGTTGAGCGAAACGGATCGGTCATTTTCAAAAGTCGGGTTTCGTGAAACCCGACCCGACCCCAGCGTGGGATCGGCCACACGGTCGGCGATCTTCGCGCCAAAGTCGCATTTCGTATGACGCTTTCCCCGCCATTTTTTTCAGCCAATGAAGGAGTGTGTGCAGCGTGATGACATGGGTTCCGGCTCGCTTTGTGCGGCGTCACAAGGGGTAAAACCGCCATCTTAACGTTTGGGATATAGCGATTGCCACAGTGAAACACAAATTTTGCAGGGACGGAGGAGAGAGAGAGAGAGAGAGAGAGAGAGAGAGAATAAAAAAAAAATAAAATTGCATTGGGTTTCGTGTTTCGGTCGGCCCCCCGACTTTTCACAATAATTGGCCGATTTCACACGATCCGACTTTCGAGACAGTCGGGTTTCACGAAACCCGACTCGATCCTAAAAAAGCAAAAGTCGCTCAACCCTAGTTACAACTGCCAAAATCACCTCCCATTTCATCTGCATCACCGTATTCCAAATAAATATTCACTTCAGCAAAGAATTTTGTTTTCTTAAACTGGACGAGTGCAGTGATTTTTGTATGCCTATTGTCTATGGGACCGCTGGTTCCTTTCACATGCACCTCTGAACTCTGTGATTAGTCGAGTGCTAACTCTTCACTTTCTCTACACCCATGGTGTCAATATGATCACTGCACTAGTGTTGAGCCACCTCCCTAGTGTTCGAGTTTGGTTTGGTTCGTCGAACTGGGACGTGTTCAACGAATGTTCGTCGAACGTTTGACGAACACCTTCAAACCCCATTGAAACCAATGGCAGGCAAAAACAAACACATACAAACACATAGAAAACACATAGAAAACACCTTAAAAGTAGTGTTGAGCGATACCGTCCGATACTTGAAAGTATCGGTATCGGATAGTATCGGCCGATACCCGAAAAGTATTGGATATCGCCGATACTGATACCCGATACCAATACAAGTCAATGGGACACCAAGTATCGGAAGGTATCCTGATGGTTCCCAGGGTCTGAAGGAGAGGAAACTCTCCTTCAGGCCCTGGGATCCATATTACTGTGTAAAATAAAGAATTAAAATAAAAAATATTGATATACTCACCTCTCCGGAGGCCCCTGGACATCACCGCTGGTAACCGGCAGCCTTCTTTGCTTAAAATGAGCGCGTTTAGGGCCTTCCATGACGTCAAGGCTTCTGATTGGTCGCGTGCCGCTCATGTGACTGCCACGCGACCAATCACAAGTTGCGACGTCATTCTCAGGTCCTAAATTCCTAGAATGAGGAGTTTAGGGCCTGAGAATGACGTCACGGCTTGTGATTGGTCGCATGGCGGTAACATGAGCGGCACACGACCAATCAGAAGCCGTGACGTCATGGAAGTCCCTAAACGCACTCATTTTAAGCAAAGAAGGCTGCCGGTTACCAGCGGTGATGTCCAGGGGCCTCCGGAGAGGTTAGTATATCAATATTTTTTATTTTAATTCTTTATTTTACACAGTAATATGGATCCGGTACCGATTCCCGATACCACAAAAGTATCGGATCTCGGTATCGGAATTCTGATACCGCAAGTATCAGCCGATACCCAATACTTGCGGTATCGGAATGCTCAACACTTCTTAAAAGGTGTCCAAAAGCTGACAAACTGCTCAGAAGACACAACAAACACATGGAAAAGTCACAACTACATATAGTCATGCGAAAAGAAAAGAGGTGGAGGAGTAAAAGGAGGAGGAGACACAGATATAGGCATGTCATGCCCTTCTAAAATCAAGAAAGGCTGGAGTAAAAATCTAAAACCCTACCAACACCCAAACGTCGTGACAAAAAAAATTAAGAAAGAAATATCTTTAGGTAGAATAGCAGCGAGTCCATTCAGAACACTTTCCCTAGAAGACGTAGTGGTACCCCCATTGGGAGTTGTGCCAAAAAAGGAACCCAATACATTCAGACTAATCCACCATTTGTCGTATCCAAGGGGTAGGTCAGTAAACAACAACATTGACATGGAACCATGTACAGTACTATGTACTGTACCTCTTTTGACAAGGCAATCAGGCGGGTCAAGAAATTGGGAAGGGGCACCCTAATGGCCAAAAGAGACATTGAGGGGGCGTTCCGGTTACTACCTGTGCCTCTGAATAGTGTCCTCCCATTGGGCTGCTTCTGTGAAGGAGCATACTACATAGATCGCTGTTTGCCCATGGGGTGATCCATATCCTGCTCACTATTTGAGGCATTTAGTTGCTTCCTTGAATGTGTCGTCATGGACGTTTGTAAGGCGGCACATATTATCCATTACCTCGACGTCTTCTTATGCCTGGGCCCAAAAGATTCGCCACAGTGTGAATACACGTGGTAGTCCACCTGTGAGAAGGAGAGAGCTGGAGGGAGAGTGGACACCCCAGAGCCGAGGGGTAAGCTTGAGAAAGGAAGAAGGCGGTGTAGCTTGCTTCATGGGTGGGGTACTCTGCTGAGTAGCACAAAATGCTACTAGGCACAAAACAATTTCCTGGGCTATATGCAGTTATAAATTATTAATTAGATCAACAGGCGGTGTAGCTTGCTTCGTGGGTGGGGTACTCTGCTAAGTAGCAGAAATTGCTACTAGGCCCAAAAGGATTTCCTGGGCCAGATGCCGTTAAAAAATAGTACTTAGGTAAACAGGCGGTGTAGCTTGCTTCATGGGTGGGGTACTCTGCTGAGTAGCACAAAATGCTACTAGGTACAAAACGATTTCCTGGGCTAGATGCAGTTATAAATTAGTAATTAGATCAACAGGCGGTGTAGCTTGCTTCATGGGTGGGTTACTCTGCTGAGTAGCAGAAATTGCTACTAGACCAAAAAGGATTTCCTGGGCTAGATGCCATAAAAAATAGTACTTAGGTAAACAGGCGGTGTAGCTTGCTTCATAGGTGGGGTACGCTGCTGAGTAGCACAAAATTCTAGTAGGCCCAAAAGGATTTCCTGGGCTAGATGCAGTTAAAAAATAGTACTTAGGTAAACAGGCGGTGTAGCTTGCTTCATGGGTGGGGTACGCTGCTGAGTAGCACAAAATTCTACTAGGCCCAAAAGGATTTACTGGGTTAGATGCAGTATAAATTTAGATACACAGGCGGTGTAGTTAGCTTCACAGGCTACTCTGCTGACATGCAGACACTGCTCCTAGGCCCAAAACTATTTACTGGGTTAGATGCAGTAAAAATTTAGATACACAGGCGTGCAGACACTGCTCCTAGGCACAAAACTATTTACTGGGTTAGATGCAGTGAAAATTTAGATACACAGGCGTGCAGACACTGCTCCTAGGCACAAAACTATTTACTGGGTTAGATGCAGTAAAAATTTAGATACACAGGCGTGCAGACACTGCTCCTAGGCCCCAAACTATTTACTGGGTTAGATGCAGTAAAAATTTAGATACACAGGTGTGCAGACACTGCTCCTAGGCACAAAACTATTTACTGGGTTAGATGCAGTAAAAATTTAGATACACAGGCCTGCAGACACTTCTCCTAGGCCCAAAATTATTTACTGGATTAGATGCAGTAAAAATTTAGATACATAGGCGTGCAGACACTGCTCCTAGGCCCAAAAGGACTTACTGGGTTAGATGCAGTAAAACTTTAGATACACGCGCGGTGTAGTTAGCTTCACAGGCGGGCTACTCCGCTGATGTGCAGACACTGCTCCTAGGGCCCAAAACTATTTACTGGGTTAGATGCAGTAAAAATTTAGATACACAGGTGGTTTAGCTAGCTTCACAGGCGGGCTACTCAGATGACTATCAGACAATGATACTAGCCCAAAAGGATTGGCTGAGCTAGATTACACCAAATGCTGTGACGAACACTTGCACAGCACTGGCACAGACCTGCCTGGCAAAAAGTGCTAGGAACTGCTGTAACCTACCCTGAAAAGGGCTGATATTACAACTAGTCCCGACTCCTCCCGACTCCCTAAACCTATCTCTCTGACAATTCGCTCCAAAAAAACACTCTTAGGCCGGCGTCACACTAGGCGTATGAAAATATGGTCTGTTTTTTTACAGCCGTAATACGCAGAAATGTTCCCAAAATAGTGATCCGTATGTCATCCCTAGGCAGAGTGTGGCAGCGTATTTTGCGCATGTCATCCTCCATATGTAATCCGTATGGCATCTGTACTGCGATATTTTCTCGCAGGCTTGCAAAACCGACATACAGTGGATCCATGGGCTCAAATATTCGTTAAAACATATATACAGTCTATATATATATATATATGTATATATATATATATATATATGTCAGTGAGACATATATATATACACTCACCGGCCACTTTATTAGGTACACCATGCTAGTAACGGGTTGGCCCCCTTTTGCCTTCAGAACTGCCTCAATTCTTCGTGGCATAGATTCAACAAGGTGCTGGAAGCATTCCTCAGAGATTTTGGTCCATATTGACATGATGGCATCACACAGTTGCCGCAGATTTGTCGGCTGCACATCCCAAAGATGCTCCATACAAGGGAGGATGGATCCATGCTTTCATGTTGTTTACGCCAAATTCTGACCCTACCATCCGAATGTCGCAGCAGAAATCGAGACTTATCAGACCAAGCAACGTTTTTCCAATCTTCTACTGTCCAATTTCGATGAGCTTGTACAAATTGTAGCCTAAGTTTCCTGTTCTTAGCTGAAAGGAGTGGTACCCGGTGTGGTCTTCTGCTGCTGTAGCCCATCTGCCTCAAAGTTCGATGCACTGTGCATTCAGAGATGCTCTTAGGCCTACCTTGGTTGTAACGGGTGGCGATTTGAGTCACTGTTGCCTTTCTATCAGCTCGAACCAGTCTGCCCATTCTCCTCTGACCTCTGGCATCAACAAGGCATTTCCGGCCACAGAACTGCCGCTCACTGGATTTTTTTTCTTTTTCGGACCATTCTCTGTAAACCCTAGAGATGGCTGTGCGTGAAAATCCCAGTAGATCAGCAGTTTCTGAAATACTCAGACCAGCCCTTCTGGCACCAACAACCATGCCACATTCAAAGGCACTCAAATCACCTTTCTTCCCCATACTGATGCTCGGTTTGAACTGCAGGAGATTGTCTTGACCATGTCTACATGCCTAAATGCACTGAGTTGCCGCCATGTGATTGGCTGATTAGAAATTAAGTGTTAACAAGAAGTTGGACAGGTGTACCTAATAAAGTGGCCAGTGAGTGTATATATATATATATATATATATATATATATATATATATATATATATATACTGTATTTATATTTAATTCAGCGCTAGATAGCAGAAAAGCCGGTAATTCAATTGCTGGCTTTTCCTATCTCCTTCACAAACCCGACATGATATGAGACATGGTTTACATACAGTAAACCATCTCATATCCCTTCTTTTATTACATATTCCTCTTTACTAATGTAACAAGTGTCTTGGTGTCAAATTTGGGGGCTCTAGCTATTAAATTAAAGGGTTAAATCATGGAAAAAATTGGCGTGGGCTCCCGCGCAATTTTCTCTGCCAGAGTGGGAAAGCCAGTGACTGAGGGCAGATATTAATAGCCTAGAGAGGGACCATGGTTATTGGCCTCCCCCTGGCTAAAAATATATGCCCCCAGCCACCCCAGAAAAGGCACATCTGGAAGATGCGCCTATTCTGGCACTTAGCCTCTCTCTTCCCACTCCCGTGTAGCAGTGGGAGATGGGGTAATGAAGGGTTAATGTCACCTTGCTATTGTAAGGTGACATTAAGCCAGGTTAATAATGGAGAAGCATCAATTATGACACATATCCATTATTAATCCAATAGTACGAAATGGTTAATAAAACACACACATCATTAAAAAGTATTTTAATGAAATAGAGACACATTTTATTTTAATATTTTATTATACTCTTAATCCACCTGAAGACCCTTGTCACCTGAAATAAAGTTAAACAAAACAAACAACAATATTCCATACCTTCCGTCGTTCAGTCTTGTCCCACGCTGTAAATCCATCTGAAGGGGTTAAATCATTTTACACCCATGAGCTCTGCTAATGCAGCTGTGCTCCTGTCTGTAAAACTTGGTGAATGAATGGAATGCAGGGGAATGTACTGTAGTTACCTCGAGTCGCGGTGATGAGCCCTCTGCTGGATGAACTCACATGAACTTGAGCCTGGGAACTTTTCAGAATCTATTTTTTCAAGCCAATTTTTTCCGGGATTTAACCCTTTAATTTAATAGCTAGAGACCCTAAATTTTACACAGAGACACTTCTTACATTAGTAAAGAGGAATATGTAATAAAAGAAGGGATAAGAGATGGTTTACTGTATGTAAACCATGTCTCATATCCTGTCGGGTTTGTGAAGGAGAGAGGAAAAGCCGGCAATTGAATTACCGGCTTTTCTGCTATCTAGCGCTGAATTAAATATAAATATATATATATGTGTCTTACTGATATATATATATATATATATATATATATATATATATATATATATACCTATTCTATGTGTACACATGTATTCTACCTATTCTATTCTATTCTGTCAGTATGATTTTACTGTACGCCGCACTGAATTGCCGGCTTTTCTAGAGAACACCGTTGCGTATTTCTCGCAAGTCACACGCATGGTCCGTGTGTAATCCGTAATTTTCTCACCCCCATAGACTTTCATTGGCGTATTTTTTTGCGCAATATGCTGACAAACGCTGCATGCTGCGATTTTCTACGGCCGTACAAGACCATATAATACGGATCCATAAAATACGGCAGATAGGAGCTGGGCTATAGAGAATCATTGTACCGTATGCAATCCGTATTTTCTGCGCCTCTCATGTGTCTGTAAAACACACCAGTGTGACACCGGCCTTAGTCTGTATAGCGCCCACAGCAGCAGAGGTGCCATCTAACACTAAGCTGCAGCAGTGAGTAAATGGTGGCGACTGTTATGATCTGGTGACCTTGGAGTTGCATGAAACTTTCTCTGGAGTCGGTGGAACCTGTACTGACCGCAAATCCTGAACTAACACCGCAACTAGAAGTAGCCGTGGGGTGTGCCTAACATACCCTAGACACCTCGACACAGCCGGAGGACTAAATACCCCTATAGATGGAAATAGGAATGCTTCCTTGCCTCAGAGCAGACCCCAAAGGATAGGCAGCCCCCCACGAATAATGACTGTGAGTAGGAGAAGAATAGACACACGCAGGTAGAAAACAGGATTTAGCAAAAGAGGCCACTCTAGCTAAATAGGAAAGGATAGGACAGATTACTAGGCGGTCAGTATTAAAACCCTTCCAAAAATATCCACAGCAGATAATACAAAAAGTTCCACAATCTAACTAAAGACATGGAATGTATATCTGCCACTCCAGAGAATCCAACAAGACTGAGAAAATACTGACACAATCTAAGCTGGACAAGAAAACACAAAGAATAGCACTGAATTGTGAAGCACACAACATGTGTGCCACAGGAAAAAAACCAGACACTTATCTTTGCTGATTTGGCAGAAAGGCAGGAGGAACCAGGCAGAGGTCCTACACCTCCCAACAACAATTGACAACTGGCAAGGACTAATGAATCCTGCACGCCTAAATACCCCAGTCAGAACTGCAATCAGCAGATACACCTGACCAGGACTGCAACTCAGGGGCAACTGCATCACCACCTACAACCACCGGAGGGAGCCCAAAAGCAGAATTCACAACAGTACCTGTTATGGACCTGGTGGTTAGGTGCACCAGGAATGACCTGATAGTTAAACACGGAATCAGGACGAGCTCTGGGGAAATGGGAACTCTGCTGACCGCAAACCCTACTCCTATCAACACAACTAGAAACAGCCGTGGAGCGTGCTTGACTCTGCCTAGACGCCTCTTCACAGCCTAAGAGCTAACTACCCCTAAAGAAAGGAAACAAAGCCTTACTTGCCTCAGAGAAATTTCCCCAAAGGTAAAAGCAGCCCCCCCACAAGTATTGACTGTGAGATAAGAGGAAATCACAAACACAGGATGAAATAGGTTTTAGCAAAGAGAGGCCAGTCTAACTAAGCAGATTGAGGATAGAAAAGGGATCTTTGCGGTCAACACAAAAAGCTACAAAAACCACTCAGAGTGTGCAAAAAATACCCCCGCACCGACTCACGATGCGGTGGTGCCACTCTGCACCCCCAGAGCTTCCAGCTAGCCAGGTAGTTTCATGATAGCAAGCTGGACTAGAACTTAGCAAGAAAAACCATATGTAACAAATGAACAAGCAGGAACTTAGCTTGTGCTGGAGTAGACAGGTCCTCAGAAAGATCCAGGAGAGATCTAGCCCCAAACGAGGGCAGCTGGAGAAGGAATCTCAGAACCAGCAGCTCCACTCACAGCCACCAGAGGGAGTCCACGGACAGAACTCACCGAAGTACCATTCATGACCACAGGAGGGAGTTCGAGAACGGAATTCACAACAGTACCCCCCCCGTTGAGGAGGGGTCACCGAACCCTCACCAGAGCCCCCCGGCCGATCAGGACGAGCCAAATGAAAGGCACGAACTAAATCGGCAGCATGGACATCAGAGGCAACAACCCAGGAATTATCCTCCTGACCATAGCCCTTCCATTTGACCAAGTACTGAAGTTTTTGTCTCGAAATACGAGAATCCAAAATCTTCTCCACCACATACTCCAACTCCCCCTCGACCAACACCGGAGCAGGAGGATCATCGGAGGGAACCATAGGCGCCACATATCTCTGCAGCAACGACCTATGGAACACATTATGGATGGCAAAAGAAGCAGGAAGGGCCAAACGAAATGATACAGGATTAAGAATTTCAGAAATCTTATAAGGACCAATGAAACGAGGCTTAAACTTAGGAGAAGAAACCTTCATAGGAACATAACGAGATGACAACCAAACCAAATCCCCAACACGAAGTCGGGGACCAACACGGCGACAGCGGTTAGCGAAACGTTGAGCCTTCTCTTGGGACAAGGTCAAATTGTCCACCACATGAGTCCAAATTTGTTGCAACCTGTCCACCACAGAATCCACACCAGGACAGTCCGAAGGCTCAACCTGCCCTGAAGAAAAACGAGGATGAAAACCAAAATTACAAAAAAAAGGCGAAACCAAAGTAGCCGAACTGGCCCGATTATTAAGGGCGACCTCAGCTAATGGCAAGAAGGTCACCCAATCATCCTGATCCGCAGAAACAAAGCATCTCAGATAAGTTTCCAAAGTCTGATTGGTTCGTTCGGTTTGGCCATTTGTCTGAGGATGGAAAGCCGAAGAAAAAGACAAATCAATGCCCATCTTAGTACAAAAGGACCGCCAAAACCTTGAAACAAACTGGGAACATCTGTCAGACACGATGTTCTCCGGAATGCCATGCAAACGAACCACATGTTGGAAAAATAATGGAGCCAAATCAGAGGAAGAAGGCAATTTAGGCAAGGGTACCAAATGGACCATTTTAGAGAAGCGATCGCAAACCACCCAGATGACCAACATCCTTTGAGAAACAGGAAGATCTGAAATAAAATCCATGGAAACATGCATCCAAGGCCTTTTCGGGACCGGCAAGGGCAAAAGTAACCCACTGGCACGAGAACAGCAAGGCTTAGCCCGAGCACAAGTCCCACAAGACTGCACAAAAGAACGCACATCCCGCGACAAGGAAGGCCACCAAAAGGACCTAGCCACCAAATCTCTGGTACCAAAAATCCCAGGATGACCAGCCAACACCGAACAATGAACCTCAGAGATAACTCTATTAGTCCAACTATCAGGGACAAACAGTTTCTCCGCTGGACAACGGTCAGGTCTATCAGCCTGGAACTCCTGCAGCACCCGCCGCAAATCAGGGGAGATGGCAGACAGAACTACCCCCTCTCTAAGAATACCAGCCGGCTCAGGAACCCCAGGAGAATCAGGCACAAAACTCCTTGAAAGGGCATCAGCCTTCACATTCTTAGAACCCGGAAGGTACGAAACCACAAAATTGAAACGGGAGAAAAACAGCGACCAACGAGCCTGTCTAGGATTCAACCGCTTGGCAGAATCGAGATAAGTCAGATTCTTGTGATCTGTCAAGACCACCATGCGATGCTTGGCTCCTTCAAGCCAATGTCGCCACTCCTCGAATGCCCACTTCATAGCCAACAACTCCAGATTGCCAACATCATAATTACGCTCAGCAGGCGAAAACTTTCTCGAAAAGAAAGCGCATGGCTTCATTACAGAGCAATCAGAACTTCTCTGAGACAAAACAGCCCCTGCTCCAATTTCAGAAGCATCAACCTCGACCTGAAAAGGGAGCGAAACATCTGGCTGACACAACACAGGAGCCGAAGAGAAACGACGTTTCAACTCCTGAAAAGCCTCAACGGCAGCAGAGGACCAATTCACCACATCAGCATCCTTCTTGGTCAAATCAGTCAATGGTTTAACAACACTAGAAAAATTAGCGATGAAGCGACGGTAAAAATTGGCAAAGCCCAGAAATTTCTGAAGGCTCTTCACAGATGTAGGCCGAGTCCAATCATAAATAGCTTGGACTTTAACAGGATCCATCTCGATAGTAGAAGGGGAAAAATGAAGCCCAAAAAGGAAACCTTCTGAACTCCAAAGAGACACTTAGATCCCTTTACAAACAAGGAATTAGCACGAAGGACCTGGAACACCATTCTGACCTGCTTCACATGGGACTTCCAATCATCTGAAAAGACCAAAATATCATCCAAATATACGATCATGAATCTATCCAGATACTTTCGGAAGATGTCATGCATAAAGGACTGAAACACAGAGGGAGCATTAGAAAGGCCGAATGGCATCACCAGGTACTCAAAATGGCCCTCGGGCGTATTAAATGCTGTTTTCCATTCATCGCCCTGTTTAATACGCATGAGATTATACGCCCCTCGAAGGTCTATCTTGGTGAACCAACTAGCCCCCTTAATCTGAGCAAATAAATCAGACAGTAGAGGCAAAGGGTACTGAAATTTGACCGTGATTTTATTAAGAAGGCGGTAATCTATACAAGGTCTCAGAGAACCATCCTTCTTGGCCACAAAAAAGAACCCTGCTCCCAATGGTGACGACGACGGGCGAATATGCCCTTTCTCCAAGGACTCCTTTATATAACTCCGCATAGCGGCGTGTTCTGGCACAGACAAATTGAAAAGTCGTCCCTTAGGGAACTTGCTACAAGGAATCAAATTAATAGCACAATCACAATCCCTATGAGGAGGTAGGGTACTAGACTTGGGCTCATCAAATACATCCCGGTAATCCGACAAAAACTCAGGGACTTCAGAAGGAGTGGAGGAAGAAATTGACAATAATGAAACATCCCCATGTACCCCTTGACACCCCCAACTGGACACCGACATTGATTTCCAATCCAATACTGGATTATGGACCTGCAGCCATGGCAAACCCAACACGACCACATCATGCAGATTATGCAACACCAAAAAGCGAATATCCTCCTGATGCGCAGGAGCCATGCATATAGTCAACTGGGTCCAGTACTGAGGCTTATTCTTGGCCAAAGGCGTAGCATCAATTCCCCTCAAAGGAATGGGATGCTGCAAGGGCTCCAAGAAAAAAACACAGCGCCTGGCAAACTCCAAGTCCATCAAATTCAGGGCAGCACCTGAATCCACAAATGCCATAACAGAATAGGATGACAAAGAGCAAATCAGAGTAACGGACAGAAGAAATTTAGGCTGTACAGTACCAATGGTGACGGACCTAGCGAACCGCTTAGTGCGCTTAGGACAATCAGAGATAGCATGAGTGGAGTCATCACAGTAAAAACACAGCCCATTCTGACGTCTATGTTCTTGCCGTTCAGCTCTGGTCAAAGTCCTATCACATTGCATAGGCTCAGGCCTCTGCTCAGAGGATACCGCCAAATGGTGCACAGTTTTGCGCTCACGTAAGCGCCGATCGATCTGTATGGCCAAGGACATTGATTCATTCAGACCAGCAGGCGTGGGGAACCCCACCATAACATCCTTAAGGGCTTCAGAAAGACCCTTTCTGAAAATTGCTGCCAGGGCACACTCATTCCACTGAGTAAGCACAGACCACTTTCTGAACTTCTGGCAATATACCTCCGCTTCATCCTGACCCTGACACAAAGCCAGCAAAATTTTCTCTGCCTGATCCACAGAATTCGGTTCGTCATAAAGCAAACCCAGCGCCAGAAAAAACGCATCTACATTACGCAATGCAGGATCTCCTGGCGCCAGGGCAAATGCCCAGTCTTGAGGGTCGCCACGCAACAAAGAAATAATGATTCTTACTTGCTGAATAGGGTCACCAGAAGAGCGGGGTTTCAGAGCAAGAAACAGTTTACAATTGTTTTTGAAATTCTGAAATTTAGATCTATCCCCAGAAAACAAATCAGGAATTGGAATTCTAGGCTCCAACATAGGATTCTGAACTACATAATCTTGAATGTTTTGTACCCTTGCAGCGAGTTGATCTACACTAGAGGACAAACCTTGAATGTCCATATCCACACCTAAGTTCTGAACCACCCAGAGTTTAAGGGGAAAAGAAAGGCAAAACACACTGCAGAGAAAAAAAAATAGTCTCAGAACTTCTCTTTTCCCTCTATTGAGATGCATTAACACTTTGTGGGCCAGCTGTACTGTTATGGACCTGGTGGTTAGGTGCACCAGGAATGACCTGATAGTTAAACACGGAATCAGGACGAGCTCTGGGGAAATGGGAACTCTGCTGCCTGCAAACCCTACTCCTATCAACACAACTAGAAACAGCCGTGGAGCGTGCCTGACTCTGCCTAGATGCCTCTTCACAGCCTAAGAGCTAACTACCCCTAAAGAAAGGAAACAAAGCCTTACTTGCCTCAGAGAAATTTCCCCAAAGGTAAAAGCAGCCCCCCCAACAAGTATTGACTGTGAGATAAGAGGAAATCACAAACACAGGATGAAATAGGTTTTAGCAAAGAGAGGCCAGTCTAACTAAACAGATTGGGGATAGAAAAGGGATCTTTGCGGTCAACACAAAAAGCTACAAAAACCACGCAGAGTGTGCAAAAAATACCCCCGCACTGACTCACGATGCGGTGGTGCCACTCTGCACCCCCAGAGCTTCCAGCTAGCCAGGTAGTTTCATGATAGCAAGCTGGACTAGAACTTAGCAAGAAAAACCATATGTAACAAATGAACAAGCAGGAACTTAGCTTGTGCTGGAGTAGACAGGTCCTAAGAAAGATCCAGGAGAGATCTGAACCAGTACTAGAACATTGACAGCTGGCAAGGAGTAACGATCTGAGTGGAGTTAAATAGAGAATCAGCCTAGCCCCAAACGAGGGCAGCTGGAGAAGGAATCTCAGAACCAGCAGCTCCACTCACAGCAACCAGAGGGAGTCCACGGACAGAACTCACCGAAGTACCATTCATGACCACAGGAGGGAGTTCGAGAACAGAATTCACAACAAGTACCCCCCTTTGAGGAGGGGTCACCGAACCCTCACCAGAGCCCCCAGGCCGATCAGGATGAGCCAGATGAAAAGCGTGAACCAAATCAGCAGCATGGACATCAGAAGCAAAAACCCAAGAATTATCCTCCTGGCCATAACCCTTCCATTTGACAAGGTACTGAAGCCTCCGCCTCGAAAAACGAGAATCCAAAATCTTCTCAACCACATACTCCAACTCCCCATCAACCAAAACAGGGGCCGGAGGATCAACAGAGGGAACAACGGGCACCACATATTTCCGCAATAAAGATCTATGGAAGACATTATGGATAGCAAAAGAAGCCGGAAGCGCCAATCGAAAAGACACCGGATAAATAATCTCAGAAATCCTATAAGGACCAATAATCCGAGGCTTAAACTTAGGGGAAGAGACCTTCATAGGAACATGACGGGAAGACAACCAAACCAAATCCTCAACCCGAAGCCGGGAACCAACACACCGACGACGGTTAGCAAAACGTTGAGCCTCCTCCTGAGACAACACCAAATTGTCCACCACATGAGCCCAAATCTGCTGCAACCTGTCAACCACAGAATCCACACCAGGACAGTCAGAAGGCTCAACCTGCCCAGAAGAAAAACGAGGATGAAAAACAAAATTACAAAAAAAAAGGCGAAACCAAAGAAGCCAAACTAGGCCAATTATTAAGGGCAAACTCGGCCAATGGCAAAAAGGCCACCCAATCATCCTGATCGGCAGACACAAAGCATCTCAAATAAGTCTCCAAAGTCTGATTAGTTCGCTCGGTCTGGCCATTTGTCGGAGGATGAAATGCAGAAGAAAAAGACAAATCAATGCCCAGCCTAGCACAAAAGGCCCGCCAAAACCTAGAAACAAACTGGGAACCTCTGTCGGACACAATATTCTCCGGAATACCATGCAAATGAACCACATGCTGAAAAAACAACGGAACCAACTCTGAAGAGGAAGGCAATTTAGGCAAAGGCACAAAATGAACCATCTTAGAAAACTGGTCACAAACAACCCAGATAACCGACATCCTCTGAGAAAACCGGAAGATCAGAAATAAAATCCATAGAAATATGCGTCCAGGGCCTCTCAGGGATCGGCAATGGCAAAAGTAACCCACTAGCACGGGAACAACAAGGCTTGGCCCGCGCACAAGTCCCACAGGACTGCATAAAAGAACGCACATCACGTGACAACGAAGGCCACCAAAAGGACCTACCAACCAAATCTCTGGTACCAAAAATACCAGGATGACCAGCCAACACAGAACAGTGAACCTCAGAAATCACTCTACTAGTCCATCCGTCAGGAACAAACAATTTCCCCACAGGACAGCGGTCAGGTCTATCAGCCTGAAATTCCTGAAGAACCCGCCGTAAATCAGGGGAAATGGCAGAAAGGACCACCCCTTCTTTCAGAATGCCGACCGCTTCAAGGACCTCAGGAGAATCAGGCAAAAAACTCCTAGAAAGGGCATCAGCCTTAATATTCTTAGAACCGGGAAGATACGAAACCACGAAATCAAAACGGGAAAAAAACAAGGACCATCAAGCCTGTCTAGGACTCAGCCGTTTGGCAGACTCGAGGTAAATCAAATTCTTATGATCGGTCAGGACCACAATACGGTGCTTAGCTCCCTCAAGCCAATGTCGCCACTCCTCAAACGCCCACTTCATAGCCAACAACTCCCGATTGCCGACATCATAATTGCGTTCAGCAGGCGAAAACTTGCGGGAGAAGAAGGCACACGGTTTCATCAAAGAACCAACAGAATCCCTCTGAGACAAAACGGCCCCTGCCCCAATCTCAGAAGCATCAATCTCAACCTGAAATGGAAGAGAAACATCTGGTTGGCGCAACACCGGAGCAGAAGTAAATCGACGTTTAAGCTCCTGAAAGGCAGAGACAGCCGCAGAGGACCAATTCGCCACATCAGCGCCTTTTTTCGTCAAATCAGTCAAGGGTTTAACCACGCTGGAGAAGTTAGCAATGAAACGTGTTATGATCCTTAGTGGTTGAGGATCACAAATTACTCCAGCTAAGTAACAAACATAGGAAAAGCTCCAGGGAGGTGGCAAACTGGACTGACCGCAAATCTGAACCTATCCAAACACACTAGAAGTAGCCGGTGAACGTGCCTAAAAATCCTAGACGTCTCGAGCCAGCCTGAGGAACTAACTACCCCTAGAGAGAAAGAAAAGACCTCTCTTGCCTCCAGAGAAATAATCCCCAAAGATATAGAAGCCCCCAACAGATAATAACGGTGAGGTAAGAGGAAGGCACATACACAGGGGTGAAAGCAGATTCAGCAAATGAGGCCCACTAATACTAGATAGCAGAAAATAGAAAAGGGAATCTATGCGGTCAGTAAAAAACCCTTACAAAATATCCACTCTGAGATTTCAAGAACCCCCACACCAACTAACGGTGTGGGGGGAGAAACTCAGTCCCCTAGAGCAACCAGCAAGCGAGGAAATCACATTTTAGCGAGCTGGACTAAAAACATAATGAACACTGATAATCAAAAAATGATCAAACAAAAACTTAGCTTGTCTTGGAGAGACTGGGAGCAAGGTAGACACAAGGAATCTGAAGAGCACTGAATACATTGATAGCAGGCAAGGAACTGAGTCTCCAGGTGAGCTAAATAGGAAACCAACCAAGGATAACGAACCAGCTGATGCAGCCAACCTGCAGAAAGACAACACTACACAGTACCGCTTGTGACCACTAGAGGGAGCCCAAAAATAGAATTCACAACAGTACCCCCCCCTTGAGGAGGGGTCACCGAACCCTCATCAAGACCCCCAGGGCGATCAGGATGAGCCGCGTGGAAGGCACGAACCAAATCGGCCGCATGAACATCAGAGGCGACAACCCAGGAATTATCCTCCTGACCATAGCCCTTCCACTTAACCAAATACTGAAGCCTCCGTTTAGAGATACGAGAATCCAAAATCTTCTCCACCACGTACTCCAATTCGCCCTCGACCAGCACCGGAGCAGGAGGCTCAACAGAAGGAACCACAGGTACCACATACCTCCGCAACAAAGACCTATGGAACACATTATGAATGGCAAACGATGCAGGGAGATCCAAATGAAAAGACACCGGGTTAAGGATTTCCAAGATCTTATAAGGACCGATGAAGCAAGGCTTAAATTTAGGAGAGGAGACCTTCATAGGAACATACCGAGAAGACAGCCACACCAAATCCCCAACACGAAGTCGGGGACCCACACCGCGGCGGCGGTTGGCAAAGCGCTGAGCCTTCTCCTGTGACAACCTAAAATTGTCCACCACATGGTTCCAAATCTGCTGCAACCTATCCACCACAGAATCCACCCCAGGACAGTCAGAAGGCTCAACCTGACCCGAGGAAAAACGAGGATGGAAACCAGAATTGCAGAAAAAAGGCGAAACCAAAGTAGCAGAACTAGCCCGATTATTAAGGGCAAACTCGGCCAATGGCAAAAAAGTCACCCAATCATCCTGATCAGCAGAAACAAAACATCTCAAATAAGTTTCCAACGTTTGATCAGTTCGCTCGGTTTGGTCATTAGTCTGAGGATGGAAGGCCGACGAAAAAGACAAATCAATGCCCATCTTAGCACAAAAAGTCCGCCAAAACCTGGACACAAACTGGGATCCTCTATCAGACACAATATTTTCAGGAATGCCGTGCAGGCGAACCACATTCTGAAAAAATAGAGGAACCAAATCGGAGGAAGAAGGCAACTTAGGCAAGGGCACCAAATGGACCATCTTGGAAAAACGATCACACACCACCCAGATGACAGACATTTTCTGAGATACTGGAAGATCCGAAATAAAATCCATGGAAATGTGCATCCAAGGCCTTTTCAGAACAGGCAAAGGCAAAAGCAAACCGCTGGCACGAGAACAGCAAGGCTTAGCCCGAGCACAAATCCCACAAGACTGCACAAAGGAACGCACATCCCGCGACAAGGAAGGCCACCAGAAGGACCTAGCCACCAAATCTCTGGTACCAAAAATCCCAGGATGACCCGCCAACACCGAAGAATGAACCTCGGAAATAACTCTGCTGGTCCATCTATCCGGGACAAACAGTCTCTCTGGTGGACAACGGTCAGGTCTATCCGCCTGAAATTTCTGCAGCACTCGTCGCAAATCTGGGGAAATGGCAGACAAAATCACTCCCTCTCTGAGAATACCAGCCGGCTCAGAAACCCCCGGAGAGTCAGGCACAAAACTCCTAGAAAGTGCATCAGCTTTCACGTTCTTCGAATCAGGCAGGTATGAGACCACGAAGTTGAAACGGGAGAAAAACAATGACCAACGAGCCTGTCTAGGATTCAGGCGCTTGGCAGATTCAAGGTAAATCAGATTTTTGTGATCAGTCAAGACCACCACACGATGTTTAGCTCCTTCGACCCAATGTCGCCACTCCTCAAATGCCCACTTCATAGCCAACAACTCCCGATTACCAACATCATAATTCCGCTCGGCAGGCGAAAACTTTCTTGAAAAGAAAGCACATGGCTTCATCACAGAGCCATCAGAGCTTCTCTGCGACAAAACAGCCCCTGCTCCAATCTCAGAAGCATCAACCTCGACCTGGAAGGGGAGAGAGACATCTGGCTGACATAAGACTGGAGCTGAAGAAAACCGGTGCTTCAGCTCCCGAAAGGCCTCCACGGCCGCAGGAGACCAATTAGTCACATCAGAACCCTTCTTGGTCAAATCCGTCAAAGGTTTAACCACGCTAGAAAAATTAGCGATGAAACGACGGTAAAAATTAGCAAAACCCAAGAACTTCTGAAGACTCTTAACAGACGTGGGCTGAGTCCAGTCATGAATAGCCTGGACCTTGACTGGGTTCATCTCCACAGTAGAAGGAGAAAAAATAAAACCCAAAAAGGAGACCTTCTGTACTCCGAAGAGGCATTTTGAGCCCTTCACAAATAAAGCATTAGCACGCAGGACCTGAAACACCATCCTGACCTGCTTCACATGGGACTCCCAATCATCAGAAAAGACCAAAATGTCATCCAGATAAACAATCATAAATTTATCCAGATATTCTCGGAAGATGTCATGCATGAAGGACTGAAACACAGAAGGAGCATTAGAGAGTCCAAAAGGCATCACCAAGTACTCAAAATGGCCTTCGGGCGTATTAAATGCTGTTTTCCATTCATCTCCCTGCTTAATGCGCACAAGGTTATACGCACCACGGAGATCTATCTTGGTGAACCAACTGGCACCCTTAATCCGAGCAAACAAATCAGACAATAGTGGCAAAGGATACTGAAATTTGACTGTAATTTTATTCAGAAGACGATAATCTATACAAGGTCTCAAAGAACCGTCCTTCTTGGCCACAAAAAAAAAACCTGCACCAAGAGGGGAAGAGGATGGGCGAATATGTCCCTTCTGCAGAGACTCCTTTATATAACTCCGGATCGCGGCATGCTCTGGTATAGACAAATTAAAAAGTCATCCCTTAGGGAATTTACTACCAGGAATTAAATTTATAGCACAGTCACAATCCCTATGAGGAGGCAGGGCACAGGACCTGGGCTCATCAAATACATCCTGGTAGTCAGACAAAAACTCAGGGACCTCAGGAGTGGAAGAAGCAATAGACACCAACGGAGTATCGCCATGAATTCCCTGACAACCCCAACTTGACACAGACATAGCTTTCCAATCTAAAACTGGATTATGAGCTTGCAGCCATGGCAGACCCAAAACGACAACATCATGCAAGTTATGCAGAACAAGAAAGCGAATCACCTCCTGATGTACGGGAGTCATGCACATGGTCATTTGCGTCCAATACTGAGGCTTATTCTCAGCCAATGGCGTAGCATCAATTCCCCTCAGAGGAATAGGAAATTCCAAAGGCTCCAGGACAAAACCACAGCGCCTGGCAAACGACATATCCATGAGATTCAGGGCAGCACCCGAATCCACAAAAGCCATAACCGGGTAGGACAACAAAGAACAAATCAAAGTAACAGACAAAATAAATTTAGGCTGTATAGTACCAATGGTGACAGGTTTAGCGATTTTTTTTTAAGCGTTTAGAGCATGCTGAGATAACATGAGTAGAATCACCACAGTAAAAGCACAACCCATTTTGACGTCTATGACTTTGTCGCTCAATTCTGGTCAGAGTTCGGTCACATTGCATAGACTCAGGTCTCTGTTCGGAAAATACCGCCAAAGGATGAGCAGATTTGCGCTCCCGCAAACGCCGATCAACCTGAATGGCTAAAGCCATAGAATCACTCATACTTGCAGGGGTGGGAAACCCCACCATAACATTCTTAACGGCCTCAGAAAGACCTTCTCTGAAATTTGCAGCAAGGGCACACTCATTCCATTGAGTAAGCACCGACCATTTCCGAAATTTTTGACAATACACCTCTGCTTCATCCTGACCCTGAGAGATAGCCAGCAATGCTTTTTCTGCGCCTGATTCCCAAGATTAGGCTCCTCATAAAGCAGTCCAAGAGCCAGAAAAAATGCATCTACATTAATCAATGCAGGATCTCCTGGCGCCAGAGAGAAAGCCCAATCTTGAGGGTCGCCACGCAACAAGGAGATAACAATTTTAACTTGCTGAGCGGAATCACCATAGGAACGAGGTCTCAGAGATAGAAATAACTTACAATTATTCTTAAAATTTAGAAACCTAGATCTATCTCCAGAAAACAACTCAGGGATGGGTATCTTTGGTTCTGACATAGGGCTATGAATAACAAAATCCTGAATACTTTGCACCCATGCAGTAAGATGATCCACACTAGAAGTCAGAGTCTGAACATTCATGTCTGCAGCTGAGCTCAAAACCACCCAGAGTTCAAGGGGATGAAAGAAGCTAAACAGACTGCAGCAAAGGAAAAGCGGGAGGAAGAAAAAAAAAAATGTACTCAGGTCTTCTTTTTATCCCACTTCTGCGATGCATTAAACACTTTTTGGGCCTGCTATACTGTTATGATCCTTAGTGGTTGAGGATCACAAATTACTCCAGCTAAGTAACAAACATAGGACAAGCTCTAGGGAGGTGGCAAACTGGACTGACCGCAAATCTGAACCTATCCAAACACACTAGAAGTAGCCGGTGAACGTGCCTAAAAATCCTAGACGTCTCGAGCCAGCCTGAGGAACTAACTACCCCTAGAGAGAAAGAAAAGACCTCTCTTGCCTCCAGAGAAATAATCCCCAAAGATATAGAAGCCCCCAACAGATAATAACGGTGAGGTAAGAGGAAGGCTCATACACAGGGGTGAAAGCAGATTAAGCAAATGAGGCCCACTAATACTAGATAGCAGAAAATAGAAAAGGGAATCTATGCGGTCAGTAAAAAACCCTTACAAAATATCCACTCTGAGATTTCAAGAACCCCCACACCAACTAACGGTGTGGGGGGAGAAACTCAGTCCCCTAGAGCAACCAGCAAGCGAGGAAATCACATTTTAGCGAGCTGGACTAAAAACATAATGAACACTGATAATCAAAAAATGATCAAACAAAAACTTAGCTTGTCTTGGAGAGACTGGGAGCAAGGTAGACACAAGGAATCTGAAGAGCACTGAATACATTGATAGCAGGCAAGGAACTGAGTCTCCAGGTGAGCTAAATAGGAAACCAACCAAGGATAACGAACCAGCTGATAAAGCCAACCTGCAGAAAGACAACACTACACAGTACCGCTTGTGACCACTAGAGGGAGCGCAAAAATAGAATTCACAACAGAAACGGCGATAAAAATTAGCAAAACCCAAAAACTTCTGAAGGCTCTTCACGGATGTGGGTTGAATCCAATCATGAATGGCCTGAACCTTAAAAAGATCCATCTCCATAGATGAGGGAGAAAAAATATAGCCCAAAAAAAGAAACCTTCTGCACCCCAAAGAGACACTTAGACCCCTTCACAAACAAAGCATTGTCACGAAGGATCTGAAATACCATCCTGACCTGTTCCACATGAGACTTCCAATCATCGGAAAAAATCAAAATATCGTCCAAATATACAATCAAGAATTTATCAATATAAGTCCGGAAGATATCATGCATGAAGGATTGAAAAACAGATGGAGCGTTAGTGAGCCCGAATGGCATCACAAGGTATTCAAAATGGCCTTCGGGCGTATTAAACGCAGTTTTCCATTCATCACCCTGTTTAATACGAACAAGATTATATGCCCCCCGAAGGTCAATCTTCGTAAACCAACTAGCCCCCTTAATCCTAGCAAACAAATCGGAAAGCAAAGGTAAAGGGTATTGAAACTTGACCGTGATCTTATTCAAGAGGCGATAATCAATACAAGGTCTCAAGGAGCCATCCTTCTTAGCAACAAAAAAAAAACCTGCTCCCAATGGTGAAGAAGATGGCCGAATATGCCCTTTCTCCAAAGACTCCTTAACATAACTCCGCATGGCGGTATGTTCAGGCACAGACAGGTTGAAAAGTCGGCCCTTAGGAAACTTACAGCCTGGAATCAAGTCAATCGCACAATCACAGTCCCTGTGCGGTGGAAGGGAACTGGACTTGGGCTCATCGAATACATCCTGAAAATCAGACAAAAACTCTGGAATTTCAGAAGAGGAAGAAGAGGAGATTGACATCAAAGGAACATCATTATGAACCCCCTGACAACCCCAACTAGTCACAGACATAGATTTCCAATCCAACACAGGATTATGTACCTGCAGCCATGGGAAACCCAGCATGATAACATCATGCAAATTATGCAACACCAGAAATCGACAATCTTCCTGATGGGCTGGCGCCATGTGCATGGTCACCTGTGTCCAAAACTGGGGCTTATTTTTAGCCAAAGGTGTAGCATCAATCCCCCTTAAAGGAATAGGGTTCTGCAAAGGCTGCAAATGAAAACCACAACGCCTGGCAAACTCAAAATCCATTAAGTTCAAGGCGGCGCCTGAATCCACAAACGCCATGACAGAAAATGATGACAATGAGCAGATCAAGGACACCGATAACAGAAATTTAGGTTGTACAGTACTGATAGTAAATGAACTAGCGATCCTTTTTGTCCGCTTAGGGCAGACTGAAATGACATGAGAAGCGTCGCCACAATGACTTTGCTCTAAGGACGACGCCACAGCGCGCACAGTTTGATGCTCCCGCAAGCGCCGATCAATCTGAATGGCCAGAGACATAGAATCACTCAGACCGGAAGGCGTGGGAAACATCTTTAACGGATTCAGAAAGACCCTTTCTGAAAATTGCCGCCAAAGCATCATCAGTCCATTTAGTCAACACAGACCATTTTCTAAATTTCTGACAAAACAATTCTGCCGCCTCTTGACCCTGAGACAGGGCCAACAAGGTTTTCTCCGCTTGATCCACAGAATTCGGTTCATCATATAATAATCCTAAAGCCTGAAAAAAGGAATCTACATTAAGCAAGACCGGATTCCCAGATTCCAGGGAAAATGCCCAATCCTGTGGATCGCCACGCAGCAGGGAGATGACAATTTTATCAGGTATTATACCAAGAGCGCTGCCCCTCCTCTAAACCTGCGGCTGATATATCTACAGTATCACCTAGCTGTAGCGATATAGAAAATCTAATTAGTAAAGTAAAAGAATATCTGCGCTGGGAACATCGAATGAGAAGACCGTATAAAAGACAATAGTTATGCTGTGATCAGAGAAATGATAATTAGCTCACAAAAAATGCTAATCTGAAACTGGAACCATACAAAACGGTATTCCTCACCCTCTGTATCCTATGATCTGTTGGTCCGTCCGTGTGATCCAGGTAAATATGATAGTCCGGTTTGAGCTTGTGTAATTCTTCCGGGGTATGCGCTCCAGTACCTGTCCCGGCCGGTGACAGGACCTCTGCGCTCTATACCCACGTGCAGGCTCTGTACGCTTCTCAGCTTTAGTAGGTACTCTGCTTGCGGCAGGACCTAACGTGACGTCACGTCCACGTGATTGCTCACGTGACAGCCTATGGATAGCAAGAAGGACCAATTCCTACGCGTTTCGGAGCTAAGCGAGCTCCTTCCTCAGGGATGGTCCTATTCAGCCTATGCGTACTATTTATAGCCTGCAGATGGAAAAGTGACTATACTAGGTATTAAATGCAAAAGAGCTTTTTGCATTTAATACCTAGTATAGTCACTTTTCCATCTGCAGGCTATAAATAGTACGCATAGGCTGAATAGGACCATCCCTGAGGAAGGAGCTCGCTTAGCTCCGAAACGCGTAGGAATTGGTCCTTCTTGCTATCCATAGGCTGTCACGTGAGCAATCACGTGGACGTGACGTCACGTTAGGTCCTGCCGCAAGCAGAGTACCTACTAAAGCTGAGAAGCGTACAGAGCCTGCACGTGGGTATAGAGCGCAGAGGTCCTGTCACCGGCCGGGACAGGTACTGGAGCGCATACCCCGGAAGAATTACACAAGCTCAAACCGGACTATCATATTTACCTGGATCACACGGACGGACCAACAGATCATAGGATACAGAGGGTGAGGAATACCGTTTTGTATGGTTCCAGTTTCAGATTAGCATTTTTTGTGAGCTAATTATCATTTCTCTGATCACAGCATAACTATTGTCTTTTATACGGTCTTCTCATTCGATGTTCCCAGCGCAGATATTCTTTTACTTTACTAATTAGATGACAATTTTAACCTGCTGAATGGAATCACCGGAGGATCGCGGTCTCAGAGCAAAAAACAGTTTACAATTGTTTTTAAAACCCCAAAATTTGGACCTATCACCAAAAAACAAATCAGGAGTAGGAATCTTCGGCTCCAAAGCAGGAGTCTGAACAATATAATCAGAAATACCCTGTACCCTAGCAGCAAGCTGGTCTACATGAGAAGCTAATTCCTGAACATCCATGCTGGCACAAGACTGCTCAGCCACCCATAAATAAAGAGGGAAAAAAAGACAAAACAGACTGCAGAAAAAAAATGTCTCAACACCTTTCTTCCCTTCTTCTGAGATGCATTTAACTCATTATGGGCCAGTTGTACTGTTAGGATCTGGTGACCTTGGAGTTGCATGAAACTTTCTCTGGAGTCGGTGGAACCTGTACTGACCGCAAATCCTGAACTAACACCGCAACTAGAAGTAGCCGTGGGGTGTGCCTAACATACCCTAGACATCTCGACACAGCCGGAGGACTAAATACCCCTATAGATGGAAATAGGAATGCTACTTTGCCTCAGAGCAGACCCCCAAAGGATAGGCAGCCCCCCACGAATAATGACTGTGAGTAGGAGAAGAATAGACACACGCAGGTAGAAAACAGGATTTAGCAAAAGAGGCCACTCTAGCTAAATAGGAAAGGATAGGACAGATTACTAGGCGGTCAGTATTAAAACCCTTCCAAAAATATCCACAGCAGATAATACAAAAAGTTCCACAATCTAACTAAAGACATGGAATGTATATCTGCCACTCCAGAGAATCCAACAAGACTGAGAAAATACTGACACAATCTAAGCTGGACAAGAAAACACAAAGAATAGCACTGAATTGTGAAGCACACAACATGTGTGCCACAGGAAAAAAAAACCAGACACTTATCTTTGCTGATTTGGCAGAAAGGCAGGAGGAACCAGGCAGAGGTCCTACACCTCCCAACAACAATTGACAACTGGCAAGGACTAATGAATCCTGCACACCTAAATACCCCAGTCTGAACTGCAATCAGCAGATACACCTGACCAGGACTGCAACTCAGGGGCAACTGCATCACCACCTACAACCACCAGAGGGAGCCCAAAAGCAGAATTCACAACAGGCGACGGGGCAAATGGCTGGTTCTTATAGGGCAAGGGCATGTGACATACGCAGCCAATGACACATGCCCTTGCTTGTGTGCATCACATGCATATTGCTGTGTGTGTGTGCACTGCTGATAGGCTGTGAGACTGCACCGCCCCACTGTAAATGCGGGAAAGAAAAAAAAGTGGAGATCGGCATTATTTCAGTACAGATCTATCCCCCGCCCCCCCCCCCCCCTGCCCACTATACACTATACACTGAAACAGTCTATTAACAATGATAAACAGTTTTAATGTGCAAATCAAGTTAGGCTTTTGGTGAACGAACAGTTATCGAACAGAAACTCGAACAGCCGAATTTTAAGCAAATTGTTCAACGAACGACTCGAACACCGCCCAAAACAGCTTGAATTTGAAATTTCCGAACAGTTCAACTCGAACACCGCTCATCTCTACACTGCACCTCTAGATGAATTCATTGAGAGGTGTAGTTCGTAAAATTGGGTCATTTATGAGAGGTTCTGCTGCTCTGGCACCTCATGGGCTCTCCCAGTGGGTCATGGTACCTGCAAACCATAACAGTAAAATCTGGCGCTCCTTGCCTTCTGAGCTTTGCACTGTGCCTGAAAAAAATTTCCCGATTATATGTAGGGTATTGGCGCGCTCAGGAAAAAATGGACCTGTTTTTTGTAAAAAAAATTTGTATTAGCACTTAAAAAAAATAAAAACTTGGGGCTAAAACAACATTTTCGTGGTAAAAATGTAATTCATTCTTTCTTCATCGCTCAGTGATATAAAATTCTGTGAGCACATGTGGTGTCAATATGATCACTGCACCTCTAGATCTGAAAAAAATCTGAAGTCCAATAAGACGCCTCTTCCCTTCTGAGCTTTTCACTGTGCCTCAAAAGTAGTATTCCCCTACATATGGGCTATTGACGTACTCAAGAGAAATTGCACAACAAACTATGTGGTGCAATTTCTCTTGTTACCCTTATGAAAATGCAGAATTTTGAGTTAAAATAACATTTTTGTGAGGAAAATGTGATTTTATTATTTTCACAGCTCAACGTTATAAACTTCTGTGAAGCACCTTGGAGTTCAAAGTGCTCACCACACATCTAGATTAGTTCCTTGGGGGTCTAGTTTCCAAAATGGGGTCACTTGTGGTGGGTTTCCACTGTTTAGGCACATCAGGGACTTTCCAAACGCGACATGGTGTCCAATCTCAATTCCAGCCTATTTTGCATTGAAAAACTCAAACGGTGCTCCTTCCCTTCCGAGCTCTGCCATGCACCCTGCACATATGGGGTATCCGCACACTCAGAACAAATTGCCCAAAAGCTTTTGGGGTCCAATTTCTCCTGTTACCCTTGGGAAAATAAAAAAATTTGGATCTGAAGTAAATTTTGTGTGAAAAAGAGTTAAATGTTCATTTTGTTTTTAAACATTCCAAAAATTACAGTGACGCACCTGAAGGGGGGTTAATAAACTTCTTGAATATGGTTTTGAGCACCTTAAGGGGTGCAGTTTTTAGGATGGTGTCACTTTTGGGTATATTCTATTATATAGACCCCTCAAAGAGACTTCAAATGTGATGTGGTTCCTAAAATAAAAAAAATGGTGTTGTAAAAATGAGAAATCGCTGTTCAAATTTAACCCTTATTACTTCCCAACAAAAAAAAGTATTACAAAATTGTGCTGATGTAAGGTAGACATGTGGGATATGTTACTAATTAAGTATTGTGTGTGACACCTCTCTCTAATTTAAGGGCACAAAAATTAAAAGTTTGAAAATTGCAAAATATTAATTTTTTTTGCCAGATTTCCATTTTTTTCCATAAATAAGCACAAGTTATATCAAAGAAATTTTACCACTAACATGAAGTTCAATATGTCACGAAAAAACAGTCTTAGAATCAGAGTGATATGTTGAAGCATTCAGGGCTATAACTTCATAAAAATGTATTCCAAAATTGTGCTGATGTAAAGCAGAGATGTGGGAAATGTTATTTATTAAGTATTGGGTGTGACATTGATTTAAGGGCATGAAAATTCAAAGTTGGAAAATTGCGAAAGTTTCAACATTTTCACCAAATTTCAGGTTTTTTTCCCATAAATAAATGTCATAGTCAAAAGTCATATTTCAAAAAACTGACTGTCACATCCAAACATAGACTAAGTGTGAACAGGTGCTGAACCTAGAGTCACCAACTCATATACAGTCAAATAAATAAGGCAGCACACTGCGGCGCTAAAACATGCAAACATGAAACATGAAAATTGAACTACATTACTGCACTAGAAATATGAAAAAATGAGAGCGTTTAGCACATAAATTGGCCAATTCATGTGTACCTGGTAGCCACATTAGGGCATCTCTCATATACCAGGTCCTAAACTTTCCTTTCCTCGCTGAGAATAAACATCTTCATCTGAATGGGTACCTGTGAAACCTCTTCTTAGACTAAATTTCTCTTTCACTGTGGAGGGGTAATGGACCTGCTGCGATTAAAACACCTGTGGCTAAGAGGCGGAGTGCTCAGTCAGAAGGCTAATGAATACAGATTTAAAAAAACTGACTGTCACATCCAAACATAGACTAAGTGTGAACAGGTGCTGTCACGATACTAGTGGATACAACTGGACACCAGTGGCTAGGTCAAAGAGACTGCAGACACAATGGTTTGAACAAGCAAGATTGTATTTGCGATCTGAATGCAATATAGCATGTAAGTCCAGATAAATGTTCAGTCAATCTGATAAACAGTAATAGCAGAGCTGATACTCTGCGACACAGCATGCAAAGTCACTGAGCAATGAGTGCACAAGACACAGTCTCTTGCAGAGCAGAGGAACACACTAGCTGGCTGGAGTTCTTACTTCACCGCAGGTGTGGTCAGGCAGAGGTTTCTGAAGTCAGGTGTTTAGCAATCACTTGGTCAGCAGGCAGGGATCCAGATGTGCAGGTTGGCAGAGGATTCCGCCGTTAGGAAAGGACCCACAGGGATTGTAAGTCCAGGCTTGGGACTGCAGAGGAACAAGGTCCAAAACATAATACACAAGCAATGAAACAGAGCAGGTGCTGGCTTTATATACAACTTTGGCAGGAAGCACGACGTGAAACATCAAGATCCATGTTAACTAAGGGCAAGTCTAAGGGCAAGAGAAACAGATTCCAGGACTAGATACTGACATTACTGCCACCTCAAGAACGGCCTCTGGACGACCCAAAACCAGGTTTGCCAGGGTACCTTTGATGGAACTGCTCAATCAGTCGGGAGGCGTTAATATTGTTCACGGGTTCCCAGGAATTCTCCTCTGAAGAATAGCCTTGCCATTTAATCAAATACTGCAAACGATTTCTGTAGATTCTCGAATCCAGAATCCTCTCAACGATGAACTGCTCTTGACCATCCACAAGAACGGGATCGGGAGGAGGAGATGAACGTCCTGGAAAAGGATTTGGTACTACAGCCTTTAGGAGGGAAGTATGAAATACAGGATGTATCTTCATTGTTCTTGGGAGTTTTAAGCGACATGCAACAGCACCTACCAGACCACTGATCCTATAAGGACCGATGTACTTCTGTCCCAACTTAGGAGAAGGGATCTTCATCTTTAAATTCTTTGTAGATAACCAGACTAAATCTCCTACCTTAAATTTTGGTGTTGGTTTGCGAAATCTGTCAGTTGCATTCTTGTACCTATCTTGTGCGGAACCCAAAGTCTCTTTCAGAAGTTCAAGGTTCTGTTGAAGTGAAGAGATCCTGTCGGCAACTGCTGGTAAAGATGTATCTATCGGTAATCTGGGAAGAATGCTAGGGTGATAACCCAGGTTAGCGTAGAATGGAGACTGCTTGGCGGAGGCACTCTGGGAGTTGTTATAAGAAAATTCAGCCAATGGGAGTAGCCTTACCCAATCATCTTGCAAATGGCAAACGTAGCAGCGAAGGTATTGCTCCAGTGTTTGATTGGTACGTTCTGTCTGCCCGTTGGACTGTGGGTGGAAAGCATAAGATAAGTTAACTTCTATGCCTAGTGCCGAACAAAAGCTTCGCCAAAACTTTGAAGTAAATTGAACTCCACGGTCCGAAACAAATTCATCCGGAACCCCGTGCAGACGAAAGATGTTCTGGATAATTAGATCAGCAGTGTCCTTCGCAGAGGTTAAACCGGAACAAGGGATGAAATGGGCCGCCTTGGTCAGGCGATCGACCACCACCAAAATTGTACTCTTTCCCTCGGAAAGGGGCAGTTCTACAATAAAGTCCATAGAAATGGATCCCCACGGGCGAGACGGTACCGGCAAAGGCTGTAACAGACCAGTAGGGGAGGCACGTGGGACCTTGAATTTGGCACATACCTCGCAAGATGAAACGTACTTCTGAACATCCTTCCGAAAACCTGGCCACCAGAAGAAACGAGATAAGAATTCTTGAGTCTTCTGAATTCCTCTGTGCCCTGCAACCTTAGAATCATGAACCATTCTCAACACTCTTAACCTCACGGCTTCAGGAATGTAGAGGCGCCGTTCCCGGGTCCAAACTCCATTCCTAAAAAGAAGGCTTACCTCATCAGATGGCTGAGACAGGAAAAGATCAGAGTTGTAAGCTTCTTTGATGACCTGCAACAAATCTTGGTTATGAATGACACCTACAAAATTGAAATCAGAAAGTATGGTCTTAGGTGGAGCATCTGGAACAGTGTCAGTAGAGTACATCCGGGATAGAGCATCTGCTTTTCCATTGCAAGAACCTGGTCTATAAGAGATTGTAAAATTGAATTGGTTAAGGAAAAGACTCCAACGGACCTGCCGTGGGGTCAGGCATCTTGCTGACCTGATGAACTCAAGGTTGCGGTGATCCGTGAGGACAACGATCGGTTGTGAAGCTCCTTGCAGAAGATGTCTCCACTCCTTGAAGGCGGCGATGATAGCCAGTAATTCTTTATTTCCTACATCATAGTTCCTTTCGGCAGGAGACAGTCGCTTGGAAAGAAAAGCACAAGGGTGAAGTAAATTCTTCTCACCTGTTCTTTGGGACAGTATAGCCCCGACGGCACAGTTTGAGGCATCCACTTCAATAATGAAGGTGAGTTCCGGGTCAGGGTGGATCAGTACTGGTGCTGATGTGAACTTGGTCTTGAGTCGAGAGAATGCTTCTTGGGCTTGAGGGGACCAAATAAATGCTGTCTTCTTCTGTGTCAACCGGGTGATGGGCGAGACGATGTCAGAGAAGTTCTTGATGAAACGTCTGTAGAAGTTAGCAAATCCGATAAAACGTTGGACTTCCTTGACGTTCTTGGGGATTGGCCACTCCTGAATCGCCCTGATCTTGCTGTTATCCATACTCAGACCCTGTGGAGAAATTACATAACCTAAGAATTGGATCTCCGACTTGTGAAATTCGCACTTCCCTGGCTTGATGTACAGATGGTGTTCCCTCAAACGCTGCAAGACAGTCTTGACATGTTGCTGATGTTCCTCCATGGAGCTAGAAAAAATCAGAATGTCATCCAAAAAGATCAAGAATGTCTCTAAAAATATCATTTACTAGGTGTTAGAAGGTTGCTGGGGCATTGCAAAGTCCAAATGGCATGACCAAATACTCAAAGTGTCCATATCGAGACCTAAATGCTATTTTCCATTCGTCTCCAGGTCTTATATGGACTAGATTGTATGCCCCGCGTAGGTCCAATTTTGAAAAGACCTTGGCCTGCCGAACTCTCTCAAGAAGCTCCGGAATTAATGGTAGGGGGTAGCGGTTCTTGATGGTTACCTTGTTAATTTCCCAGTAATCAACACAGGGTCTGAGAGATCCATCCTTCTTTTTAACTAAAAAGATGGGTGCACCGGCTGAAGAGGACGAGGGGCGTATGAACCCCTTAGACAGGTTCTCGTCGATATATTCTTTGAGAGTCTTGAGCTCAGGACAATGGATAAATATTTCCAAAAGGAATGGTAGCAGCAGGCAGAAGCTCGATTGGGCAGTCATAAGAGCGGTGTGGTGGCAATTTGTCTGCATTCTTTTTATCGCACACATCCGAAAATTCTTTATAAACTGTCGGTAACCTTAGGTCCGATGATGGGTCGCCCGGAGATGGATCAATCGAATTCACAGAAGTTACCTCCTTAGCTGGGAAGCGCAATCTCTTTGTCTCCCAGTCACTGATAGGATTTTGAGCCTGCAACCAGGGTAAACCCAAGATGATAGGGAAATGTGGAGAGGAAATCAGAAGGAAGGGCAATTTCTCCTGGTGATCATCTCCCATGAGGACCTTCAGTGATTCAGTCTGCTGGTCTACTGGCCCCGAGGTCAAAGGGGATCCATCCACAGTCTCCATCAGAATTGAAGATACTCTTCTCTGTGATCGGATTCCATATTTCTTAGCAAAAGAAGTGTCCATGAAGTTACCGCTGGCCCCAGAGTATATCATGGCGGAACTGTTCACCCAACGGGAGTCAATCCAGATCTTGATAGGGAGGTAACAATGTGAGTCTTTTTTTTATTGACAGGGTATGAAACTGCAGAAGATAGAATAACAGCATTAATGGGTAGTACCGTTTCGGATGTAACAGAGTTCATATCTGAAAAGTCATAATCCGGAACAGTTGCTGCAATTTCGGGTGGCCCTGATTCGGAAGTCACGGAGTATGATTCAGAGAAGTCGCGTTCTACCACGGCTGCGGTGGTCCTGCAAGAACGACTGGGGCAGTTGATAATAAAATGTCCTGACTTCCCGCAGTAAAAACATAAATTCTCCTTGAAACGAAATTCCTTCTGTTCGTCACTTACTCGACTTCGTAGGGAATTTACCTGCATCGGCTCGGGTGCGGACTCCTGAGGACTTGAGTCTGGAATCTCCTTAGGAAGAAAAGGAAGAAGCAATTTATTGCTGCGGTTCATCTCAGTCCACCTGTCTAGTTTTCGTTCGGAGATTCGAGCGTCTAGGCGAATACAGTGATTGATGAAATCTCCTAGAGCAGTGGGAGCCTCCGCACGTGCAAGCTCATCCTTGATAGAACTGGACAACCCCCTCTTAAATATTGAGTACTTTGCTGCACTATTCCAGGTGGTATCCTGAGCCCACCTTCTAAAGTCCATAGCATACTCAGTCACTGGGCATTTACCTTGACGCAAATTCAGCAGGGCCGTCTCTGCTGTAAGGCCACAGTTCGGATCGTCAAACATCTGCCCCATGGCGGTGATAAACATATTGAAATCATTCAGACATGCATCCTGCGATTCTATCAGAGGGTTTGCCCAGGCAAGAGCCTTGTTAGTCAGCAACATGATAATAGTCAATACTTTGGATCGGTCCGTAGGAAACTGTGTGACATGTGCAGCAAAGTATAAACGACACTGGTTCAGAAACCCACGGTATTTGTCTCGGTCGCCACCAAACCTAAATGGCGGTAGTTTGGGGATAGTGTTATGATCCGGAGACCTTGGAGCCACATTAAACTTTCTCTGGAGTCGGTGGAACCTGTACTGACCGCAAATCCTGAACTAACACCGCAACTAGAAGTAGCCGTGGGGTTTGCCTAACATACCCTAGACACCTCGACACAGCCGGAGGACTAAATACCCCTATAGATGGAAATAGGAATGCTACCTTGCCTCAGAGCAGACCCCCAAAGGATAGGCAGCCCCCCATGAATAATGACTGTGAGTAGGAGAAGAATAGACACACGCAGGTAGAAAACAGGATTTAGCAAAAGAGGCCACTCTAGCTAAATAGGAAAGGATAGGACAGATTACTAGGCGGTCAGTATTAAAACCCATCCAAAAATATCCACAGCAGATAATACAAAAAGTTCCACAATGTAACTAAAGAAATGGAATGTATATCTGCCACTCCAGAGAATCCAACAAGACTGAGAAAATACTGACACAATCTAAGCTGGACAAGAAAACACAAAGAATAGCACTGAATTGTGAAGCACATAGCATGTGTGCTACAGGAAAAAAAACCCAGACACTTATCTTTGCTGATTTGGCAGAAAGGCAGGAGGAACCAAGCAGAGGTCCAACACCTCCCAACAACAATTGACAACTGGCAAGGACTAATGAATCCTGCATGCCTAAATACCCCAGTCAGAACTACAATCAGCAGATACACCTGACCAGGACTGCAACTCAGGGGCAACTGCATTACCACCTACAACCACCGTAGGGAGCCCAAAAGCAGAATTCACAACAGGATGGCAGGAACAGAAGCCTGAGGTTGTGCCTCCAGAGCTGCAACTCGACCACGCAATTCCTGAAGGGTCTGACTGAGCACTTGTATATCATATTTAGTCTGCCCCTCTAGGCCTTCTATTCTGCTCTTCCATGTCTGCACTTCAGCGTGTACAGTGGCAGTGATATTATTTAGCTTCTTAACACGCACCTCTAAAGTCTCTGACCCAGCGGCATCCATTTTTTAGGCTTGTTTATCCTGTCACGATACTAGTGGATACAACTGGACACCAGTGGTTAGGTCAAAGAGACTGCAGACACAATGGTTTGAACAAGCAAGATTGTATTTGTGATCTGAATGCAATATAGCATGTAAGTCCAGATAAATGTTCAGTCAATCTGATAAACAGTAATAGCAGAGCTGATACTCTGCGACACAGCATGCAAAGTCACTGAGCAATGAGTGCACAAGACACAGTCTCTTGCAGAACAGAGGAACACACTAGCTGGCTGGAGTTCTTACTTCACCGCAGGTGTGGTCAGGCAGAGGTTTCTGAAGTCAGGTGTTTAGCAATCACTTGGTCAGCAAGCAGGGATCCAGACGTGCAGGTTGGCAGAGGACTCCGTCGTTAGGAAAGGACCCACAGGGATTGTAAGTCCAGGCTTGGGACTGCAGAGGAACAAGGTCCAAAACATAATACGCAAGCAATGAAACAGAGCAGGTGCTGGCATTATATACAACTTTGGCAGGAAGCAAGATGGCCGACGTGAAACATCAAGATCCATGTTAACTAAGGGCAAGTCTAAGGGCAAGAGAAACAGATTCCAGGACTAGATACTGACAGGTGCTGAACCTAGAGTCACCAACTCATATACAGTCAAATAAATAAGGCAGCACACTGCGGCGCTAAAACATGCAACAATGAAACATGAAAATTGAGCTTCATTACTGCACTAGAAATATGAAAAAATGAGAGCGTTTAGCACATAAATTGGCCAATTCATGTGTACCTGGTAGCCACATTAGGGCATCTCTCGTATACCAGGTCCTAAACTTTCCTTTCCTCACTGAGAATAAACGTCTTCATCTGAATGGGTACCTGTGAAACCTCTTCTTAGACTAAATTTCTCTCTCTCTGTGGAGGGGTAATGGACCTGCTGCGATTAAAACACCTGTGGCTAAGAGGCAGAGTGCTCAGTCAGAAGGCAAATGAATACAGATTTCAAAAAACTGACCGTAACATCCAAACATAGACTGTGTGAACAGGTGCTGAACCTAGAGTCACCAACTCATATACAGTCAAATAAATAAGGCAGCACACTGCAACACTAAAACATGCAAACATGAAAATTGAAAGACCTTATCATCTCTACATTTTCAGTTCCGGATTAGAGTGTCCACCCTTTCTGGGATTGTTGGAGACACCTGCCGTGCTTTATGTGACGTTCTGAGTGAAGAATTCCTCCCCCAACCCACAACTGAACTGTGACTGGAAAATGGAAAATGCTGCAAAACTCATGGAAATTTGTAATTTTCCAAACTGTGTGGGGGCTGTGGATGGCAAACACATTCGGATTATGAATCCTGCTGGAAGTGGATCCGAGTATTTACAAAAAATACTTTTCGATTGTTCTCATGGCGATTGCAGATGCTGAATGTCGATTTGCCGTTGACGTTGTCTCATATGGACGAGGAAAAGACTCACAGACTTTCAAAAACTCTGACATGGGCCAACATTTGTATGGTAATAATTTCAATTTTCCATCGCCACAACCTCTTCCGAAAACTGAAGGACCACCAATGCTGTTTGTTGTGGTTGGGGATGAGGCGTTTCAAATGTGTGCCAACCTCATAAAACCGTACTTGAGTCGGGACTTGAATCACACCAAAAGGATTTTCAACTACTGACTGACAAGGGCATGAAGAACTGTAGAGTGTACCTTTGGTTTGCTGGCATCTAAATGGTGCATTTTGGGAATACCAATCAATCTAAAAACTGAGAAAATTGTTGATGTGGTCAAAGCATGTGTTGTTATGCACAATTATATCCTGGCAAGAGAGTGACAACAATTAGAACTTGGCGAAACTGATGCTAGCACTTTGCAGGATTACCGTGATCTGTTGGCCTAATGCATATTGATCTGTATGTATTGCAACAACTATTGTTTGTTTAATATGATGTGATTTATATATCTGCATGCATATTGTTCATCTGTTAACAAAGTTTAAAAAAAAAAAAAAAAAAGGAGTCCTCATGTACAGACAGGATGCTCCTCCTCCTCCTTCCCTGTGAGCACATTTCTTGTGTGTGGAATTGAAACTGAAAGTAACAGCATATCTCTCTCTCAGAAACCAGATTGATCCTGTTCTCATGTTGTATGCTGAATGTTCTTAGTTCTTAATAAATGAACATTCTCTGTTGCTCGTTGTGGACATCACACTGATTAACCCGCTGCTAACAGGTTATGGGCCCAGAAGTCAAAGCAATCCCAAACCTCCAGAGCACAGAGATAGAAAGACAACAGCAAACTGAGAAGAAGTAAAATGGCCACCAGCAGCAACTCAACAAAGTTTACAGTGCCAAGCCTGAATAACCAGAACTACCAATCCTGGAAATTCAAGGTGAAGATGCTGCTGATAAGAGAAGGTACGTGGAAATACACTCAGGACCCTAAGCCTGACCCAGTACCACAGGAATGGCTAGAAATGGATCAGAAAGCACAGAGCACCATATCACTCAGTATAGAGGATGATCAGATTGTGCAAGTGTGAATCTGCAAAGGAAATGTGGGAGCAGCTGCAGAAAGTACATGAGAGAATAAATTTAGGTAATAAACTCTATCTAATGAGAAAGCTGTACCAGTCTAAGCTGCACAATGACCGGGACATGCAGGACTACATTAGAAATACTCTAGAGACTGTAGAGCGCCTGCGGGGCATTGGGGAAGATATGAAGGACTTCCATGTAGCAGCACTATTACTTAGTGGTCTCCCAGAAAGCTATGATACGCTTGTAACAGCATTAGATGCACGCCCAGATGATGAGCTTACATTGGAGTACGTCAGAGGAAAGCTTGTAGATGAATATAAGAGAAAAGCTGAAAATGTGAGCAGCAAAACATGTAACAAGGAAACTGCTTTACAAACACATGATGTGCCCACCAGCAGAAACCACCCTAAAGAGACACGTGAATGTTTTGTATGCAAGAAGCCAGGTCATTTAAAAGCTGAATGCAGAGTCTGGAAAGCTAAAATGAATCAGCTGAAAAAGCAAAACAGTCAACAGAGAGTTAAGAGTGCTGTATCTGGAAACAATGATTCGGCAAATACTGAAGCTGCATTCACATCAGTCAATGCATTTAAATCAAAGCATGCATGGTGTATAGATTCTGGTGCAACCAGTCACATGACCAATGACAGAGACTTCTTTACTAAGCTTAACCAAAGTAAGTCAGAGAAAGTGATAATGGCGAACGGTCAGTGCATGAACTCAGAAGGCATAGGAGACGGTTATATTGATTGTAACATCTCTGCAACACAAAGTAGAAGGATCCATGTAAAAGATGTACTATATGTGCCTAGTCTTGAAAGTAATCTGTTATCTGTGAAAAAGCTCACAAAACAAGGTAATGAAGTTACATTTAAGGAAGATAGCTTCATCATCTCAAAAGAGGGTCACACATTAGCAAAAGGAAAAATCAGAGATGAACTGTATCAGTTGAAATGTAAAGAGTGTGTATGCACAGCTAAGCAAGAACTGCACAAGAACTGTATTCATGTATGGCACAGGCAACTTGCGCATAGAGACCCAGAAGCAATAAGAAAGTTATTTCAAGAATAATTAGCTGACAATATTACAATTGATTCATGTAATCAGACAATGAGGTGTTCCAGCTGTATCAAAGGGAAAATGTCCAGAAAGGCCTTTCCTAAGAAAAGTACTACAAGAACAGAACAACCATTAGATTTAGTACACACGGATATCTGTGGTCCAATGCGTTCTCTGACCCCTGGAAAGAAGAGATATTTTCTTACATTTATTGATGACAATTCAAGATATACAGTTGTCTATTTACTTCACAGCAAAAATGAAGTTCCAGAGAAACTTGGAATATATCTAGCTGAAGTACATAACAAGTTTGGAAGAATGCCAAAAACTTTACGTGCAGATAATGGAACCGAGTATACAAGTAATGAAACACAGAGCATTCTAAAGAAAAATGAAATCATATTTCAAACTACTGTACCATACAACCCTGAGCAAAATGGTATAGCAGAAAGAAGAAACCGGACACTCTGTGAAAGCGCAAAGAGTATGTTATTTGATGCAAATTTGCCTCCAGTATATTCGGGCGAAGCTATTATGACGGCTTGTTATCTTCAGAACAGACTACCAAGTAAAGCTACAGAGAAAACTCCATTTGAGCAATGGAATGGTACAAAACCAAAACTACAACACATAAGGATTTTCGGAAGTAAAGCATTTGCACATGTTCCCAAAGAAAAACGAACTAAGTGGGAATCTCATGCCGAGGAAGGCATCCTGGTAGGCTACAGTGAAACCCAGAAAGGTTATAGAATTTTACACACAGAGACAAACAAGGTCACAATAAGTAAAGATGTAGTGTTTGATGAAAACTTCGTGTCCCCCAAGTTTTATGACATTATGCCAGTAGTCCAGATGAAGCAACAAGAACAATCTCAGTCACAATTACAAGACAATGAAGAAAAGAATGTAGAAGTCTGGCTGGACTCTTCAACCACTGAAGGAACAACAAAAGGCCTAAGTAAACCTGAAATTAGACGGTCATCAAAATCAAACAAAGGAATACCAGCTAAACGTTTATCATACGTTGTGAAGACACTGTCTGAGTCAGAACCACAGTCATGGGATGAAATGCAGAAACTACCCGCCCATGAAAGAACAAAGTGGATCATTGCCATGACCTAGGTTCCAAGAATTGAGAACCACTATGGGACTGACAGAATAAGTAGTTGTTGAGTGGGGGTGTTGGCCTAATGCATATTGATCTGTATGTATTACAACAACTATTGTTTGTTTAATATGATGTGATTTATATATCTGCATGCATATTGTTCATCTGTTAACAAAGTTTAAAAAAAAAGGAGTCCTCATGTACAGACAGGATGCTCCTCCTCCTCCTTCCCTGTGAGCACATTTCTTGTGTGTAGAATTGAAACTGAAAGTAACAGCATATCTCTCTCTCAGAAACCAGATTGATCCTGTTCTCATGTTGTATGCTGAATGTTCTTAGTTCTTAATAAATGAACATTCTCTGTTGCTCGTTGTGGACATCACGCTGATTAACCCGCTGCTAACATGATCACCCTCTGAGGACCACAGTGAATGTTGCCCAGATGAGGGATAAGTTTGCTGCTTACTTTGTTTCGGATATTGGACGTGTGGCATGGCAAGACAATATGGTTTAATACAGTTGTAAGTAAATGTATCTGTAATGTTTGCTGACTTTACTACTAATAAAACACCTCCAGTGAAACACCCATTACTACTTCACTCAACAATACAATACACACGTGTGTGTTTTCACATAAAGAGACAAAGAAAACACAGGGATTGTGCAAACAAAATAAAAATTTCATTTACCAACAACAAACAACTGTTTATTTTCCATTAACCAACAATTGGGTTTATGTTCGGGGTCTGTTCGGGGTGAGATAATGTGTATCTTGGGGTTGTTGAGCTGTGATAATTGGGTGGTAGTTGACGATGAAGGGGTTACAGGGGAAAAGGCAATACATTGCAGGATTGGCTCATGGATGGGACTGGGCACATTGGGAGTAGATGACACATTAGAAGTAGAGTCTTGGGAAGGGATAGACAAATTGGAAGGGAGAGACACTAGGGAAGGTAGTGACTAGTGATAAGCGAATGTGTTCGCCACTACTCGGTACTCACCCGAGTATCACTGTGCTCAGTGTACTCGGCGAGCACTGAGTATTTCCAGGATTATTTGGCGGGAGCTCGCTTCTCTGCCCTGCAATACTTGCGCTCTTTAGAGCACCAATGACAATGCAGGGATTGGCTGCCATGCACTGTAATGCCGCAGCCATCTTTGTTGTGGTATTACAGTGATTGGCTAGCCACACAGCGTCATCAGGTCTATAAGAAACCTGACGCCGCCCTACTCACTGCATTCTGCTCCGGACTTAGGTAGTGTAGGGAGAGTTGCTGCTGAGATAGGGTCAGAATCGTCCTTTTAAGGCCGGGATCACACATACGCGTGATACGGCAGTCTCGCAGGTGAAATCCCTCCTCTGGCGCCAGCACTTGCGATTGGAGCATGCAGCTCCATGTATTGCTGTGCAGCTGCACGCTCCGCTCTGGAGTGCCGGCGCCAGAGGAGGGATTTCACCTGCGAGACTCAGCTGTATCTCGCGTGTGTGTGATCCCGGCCTAATAGTGTGGATCTGCTAATGTGCAGTCCACAAATCCTGAGAAACCAACAGTCCTTTTTAGGGCTAATTCGTGGGTCCAGAGATTGCAGCGCTTGGTAGGCAGGGGAGTCTATGTGCACATATCCACATCAGTGCAAGGCCTGCAGGCACTGTATGTGAGTACATAGATCTCACTGCATAACTCCAAAAGCTCCATTCCTGTCTGCTGCTGCTTATTTTCTATATACATAGATGTAGTTATCCGTGGCAATTTTTTTTTCTGCTTATACCTGCTCATTTTATTCTAAAGGAATCCATAGCCCCCTTTTTTTTACATTTAGTTGCTTGGTCATGCTGCAGACTACAGCCAGGTCATTGTAATAGAAGAGCGTGCAAATCTTAAATTTTAAATCAGATGTGAGTGCGCCAAAAAATCTGTCCTGTTTTTTGGTGCTATCTAATATTTTGTAGTGTCTTACAGCATTTTGGGACACCATTTTTCTGCCCCCAAAATCTGTAGCTGGCCCAAAAATATTTAGCTTTAGTTAATAGGTTTATCACTATGAGTTATACGCCACACACAACGCATATCATGGCACAAAATATATTTCAATTTTAGTACTCCTTTTTTTTTGTGTGTCATAGCCAACTTGTAGACACAATTTTGGTGTGCCCCAAAAAATCAAGGCCCAATTTAGATCAGTCTGTTATCTCAAGCTGACCGATGGTGCATCTGTGGTGGAAAATTCTTTTATTGGCAGGCATAAGTTGCATGGTTCTGTCTGCTAGCCTTGTTCTACTCATTTTTATTGTTTCCAAAAATTACCAAAAAATGTTTAAATAAATTTCTTTCTGTTATCTCAGGCTGAGGAAGGTTGTATCTGTGGTGGAAAATTCTTTTATTGGCAGGTATACGTTGCATAGTTCTGTATGCTAGCTTTGTTCTATTCATTTTTTTTTTCAAATATTACCAACAAACATGAAAAAAATTAATACAGTCTGTTATGTCAGGCTGAGGCCTGGTGTATCTGAGATGGAAAAACCTTTTATTGGCAGGTATACGTTGTATAGTACTGTCTGCTAGCCTTGTTCTACTCATTTTTTCTTGTTTTCAAAAAATCACCAAAAACATAAAAAAAAGTATACAGTCTGTTATCTGAGGCTGAGGCCTGGTGTATCTGTGGTGGCAAAATATTTTATTGGCAGGCATACGTTGCATAGTACTGTCTGCTAGCCTTGTTCTACTTATTTTTTATTGTTTTCAAAAAAACAAAAGCATAAAAAAATACAGTCTGTTATGTCAGGCTGAGGCCTAGTGTATCTGTGGTAGAAAAATCTTTAATTGGCAGGCATACGTTGCGTAGTTCTGTCTTCTAGCCTTGTTCTACTCATTTTTTATTGTTTTCAAAAATTACCAACAAACATAAAAAAATGTATACAGTCAGTTTTCTGAGACTGAGGCCTGGTGTATCTGTGGTGGCAAAATATTTTATTGGCAGGCATACGTTGCATAGTTCTGTCTGCTAGCCTTGTTCTACTCATTTTTTATTCTCAAGAAATCACAAAAAACATTAAACAAAATACAGAAATCACAAAAAAAATAAAAAAAAATATACAGACTGTTATCTCAGGCTGAGGCCTGGTGTATCTGTGGTTGAAAAATCTTTTATTGGCAGGCATACGTTCCATAGTTTTGTCTGCTAGCCTTGTTCTACTCATTTTTTTTCAAAAATTACTAATAAACATAAAAAATTGATACTGTCTCTTATCTGAGGCTGAGGCCTGGTGTATCTGGGGTGGAAAAATCTTTTATTGGCAGGCATACATTGCATAGTTCTGTCTGTTAGCCTTGTTCTACTCATTTTTTATTTTCAAAAATTACCAACAAACATAAAAAAATGAATACAGTGTGTTATGTCAGGCTGAGGCCTGGTGTATCTATGGTGGAAAAATCTTTTATTGGCAGGCATACATTGTATACTTCTGTCTGCTAGCCTTGTTCTACTCATTTGTTATTGTTTTCAACAAATCACAAAAAACATAAAAAATACAGTCTGTTATCTCAGGCTGAGGCCTGGTGTATCTGTGGTGGAAAATTATTTTATTGGCAGGCATACGTTGCATAGTTCTGTCTTCTAGCCTTGTTCTACTCATTTTTTATTGTTTTCAAAAAATCACAAAAAACATTAAAAAATATAGTCTATTATCTCAGGCTGAGGCCTGGTGTATCTGTAGTTGAAAAATCTTTAATTGGCAGGCATACGTTGCATAGTTCTCTCTGCTCGCCTTGGTCTACTCATTTTTTTTTCAAAAATTACCAACAAACATAAAAAAAATTAATACAGTCTGTTATGTCAGGCTGAGGCCTGGTGTATCTGTGGTGGAAAAATCTTTGCTTAGCAGGCATACTGACCACATTCAATTTTTCTACAAATAAATCCATTTGCATTGAGGTTTTCACATATTTCAGTAGTCCATTTAAAAAGGGCAAGGCAAAAGACAAGGGACAGGGAAGTGGAAGTGATGCTGATGATGCATGCAGAGGACGAGGCCGTGGCCAAGCTGAAAGTGGTCCACAGCAAAGACCCACATCTTCGCGCTCGACCTTCCTGTCCCAGTTTCTAGGGGACCGCAGCACGCCACTATTAAAGCCAGAGCAGTGTGAAACGGTTGTTGATTGGATAGCAGATAATGCTTCCAGTCACTTAGCCACCATCACCACCACCATGTCTTCCACACGGTTAAGTCTGAGTAGCCATGATTGTGGACCGGATATTCCTCACCCTTACCCTCCTTCCTCCCACCATGCTGAGTGCCCTGAGACAACTGATCCCACACTTGGAGACTCCAAAAAGCTGTTCAGTTTTCCCTTTAAAGATTCTGGACTCTCGGCCGGTCAACTTGAAGTGGGGCCAGATGAGATCGCATGTAGTGATGCCCAAACATTTGAACAGCCATGGTCACATGAAGGTGATGGTCGGAAAGTGTCACAAGTGGTGGACGATGATGAGACAATTGGCAAAAGTCAGGAGGAGGAGCAGGGTGCGGATATGGAAGACGAGGTGGTGAATGACATAATGACTGACCCAACCTGGCAGGAGGACATGCAGAGCGAGGACAGCAGCACACATGGGGAAGGAGGCATATCACCCCAACAGGCAGGAAGAAGCAGTGTGTTGGCCGCAGTCAGAAGGCATGCATCCATTCCCCGTAACACCAACATGACAGAAGTTGCCATTCCAACTGTTAGATCTTCCCGAGTCTGGTTATTTTTTAAAGACTCTGCCGATAACCCCAAACAGGCCATTTGTAGCACTTACGATGCCCGCATCAGCAAGGGCAGCAATACTACCAGCTTGACCACCAGGAGCATGATTAGGCACATGGCAGCAAAGCACCCGACTTTGAGGGCCGAACCTGTCATGATTCCCAATGGCAGGGACATGGGCAAAAACAGGACTAGCTCTAGGAAGATGGAATCTAAGCTGACCGCGATGCTGAACCTAACACACAACTACCAGTGGCCGGGGAACGTACCTGCGTTTAATCCCTAGACGTCTCGCACCAGCCGGAGATCTAGCTACCCCTAATAGAGGAAACACAGACCTGGCTTGCCTCCAGAGAAAACCCCAAAGTAATAGTAGCCCCCAACATATAATGACGGTTAGTTAAGAAGAAAATACATACGCAGTATGAATACAGGTTCAGCAAAGAGAGGCCCACTAACTAGATAGCAGAAAATACAAAAGTGGACTTCGCGGTCAACTCAAAACCCTACAAAATACCATCCTGAAATGACTTTAAACTCCGGTATCAACTCATGACACCGGAGTGGTCATTTCAGTTCACTAGAGCTTCCAGCAGCAAGATTCATATAAATGCACGCTGGACAAAAGGTACAAATGATCAAACTTATCTGACTCAGCAGACTTGGAGCAGGTAGCAAGTAACAGAGGAGCTCTGGTAACATTGATAGCCGGCAAGTAAATGAGTGAGAAGCCAGACTATATAGGAAACTCCCATTTCCTGATGGAAACAGGTGCACTGGAGATAGAAGACAGAAGTCAACCAGTACCACCAGTAGCCACCAGAGGGAGCCCACAAACAGAATTCACAACAGTACCCCCCCCTGAGGAGGGGGCACCGAACCCTCATGAGAACCACCAGGGCGATCTGGACGAGCCCTATGAAAGGCGCAAACCAAATCAGAGGCATGAACATCAGAGGCAGTCACCCAAGAATTATCCTCCTGACCGTATCCCTTCCATTTGACCAAATATTGAAGTCTCCGTCTGGAAATGCGAGAGTCCAAAATCTTCTCCACAACATACTCCAATTCACCCTGCACCAGCACAGGAGCAGGAGGCTCAACAGAAGGAACAACCGGTATCTCGTACCTCCGCAACAAAGACCGATGGAAGACATTATGAATGGTGAAAGATGCTGGTAGGTCCAAACGAAACGATACAGGATTAAGAATCTCCAAAATCTTATAAGGACCTATGAACCGAGGTTTAAACTTAGGAGAAGAGACCTTCATAGGGACAAAACGAGAAGATAAGCACACCAAGTCCCCAACGTGAAGACGATTACCAGCACGACGATGACGATTAGCAAACTGCTGAGTCTTCTCCTGGGACAACTTCAAGTTGTCCACCACATGACTCCAAATCTGGTGCAATCTATCCACCATAGTGTCCACTCCAGGACAATCCGAAGATTCCACCTGACCAGATGAAAAACGAGGGTGAAACCCCGAATTGCAGAAGAAAGGAGAAACCAGAGTGGCAGAACTAGCCCGATTATTAAGGGCAAACTCCGCCAACGGCAAAAAGGCGACCCAGTCATCCTGATCAGCAGACACAAAACACCTCAAATAAGTCTCCAAGGTCTGATTAGTTCGCTCTGTCTGGCCATTCATCTGAGGATGGAAAGCAGACGAAAAAGACAAATCAATGCCCATCCTGGCACAGAACGTCCGCCAAAATCTAGACACAAATTGGGATCCCCTGTCAGAAACGATGTTTTCCGGGATACCATGTAGACGAACCACATTCTGAAAAAATAGAGGAACCAACTCCGATGAAGAAGGCAACTTGGGCAAGGGTACCAAATGAACCATTTTAGAAAAACGGTCACACACCACCCAGATGACGGTCATTTTCTGAGAAACCGGGAGATCCGAAATAAAGTCCATAGAGATGTGCGTCCAAGGCCTCTTCGGAATAGGCAAGGGCAACAACAATCCACTAGCCCGAGAACAACAAGGCTTGGCCCGAGCACAAACATCACAAGACTGTACAAAAGTACGCACATCCCGAGACAGAGAAGGCCACCAGAAGGACCTGGCCACCAAATCTCTGGTACCAAAGATTCCAGGGTGGCCTGCCAACACAGAAGAATGAACTTCCAAGATGACTCTACTGGTCCACTCATCTGGAACAAACAGTCTCCCAGGCGGACAACGATCAGGCCTATCCACTTGAAACTCCTGCAAAGCACGTCGCAAGTCTGGAGAGACAGCAGACAATATCACCCCATCCTTAAGGATACCCGTAGGCTCCGAATCACCAGGGGAGTCAGGCTCAAAACTCCTAGAAAGGGCATCTGCCTTCACATTTTTTGAACCTGGTAGATATGAGACCACAAAATTAAACCGGGAGAAAAACAACGACCAGCGCGCCTGTCTAGGATTCAGACGCCTGGCTGACTCAAGGTAAATCAGATTCTTGTGATCAGTCAAGACCACCACCTGATGCCTAGCACCCTCAAGCCAATGATGCCACTCCTCAAAGGCCCACTTCATAGCCAAGAGTTCCCGATTACCAACATCATAATTTCGCTCGGCGGGCGAAAATTTTCGAGAAAAGAACGCACATGGCCTCATCACCGAGCAATCGGAACTTCTCTGCGACAAAACCGCCCCCGCTCCGATCTCTGAAGCATCAACTTCGACCTGAAAAGGAAGTGAAACATCAGGTTGGCGCAACACAGGAGCAGAAGAAAAGCGGTGCTTAAGCTCCCGAAAGGCCTCCACAGCCGTCGAGGACCAATTGGAAACATCAGCACCCTTCTTAGTCAAATCCGTTAGAGGCTTAACGACACTTGAAAAACCAGTTATAAATCGACGATAGAAATTAGCAAAGCCCAAGAATTTCTGAAGGCTCTTAAGGGAAGTCGGTTGCGTCCAATCACAAATAGCCCGAACCTTGACAGGATCCATCTCAATAGAAGAAGGGGAAAAAATATACCCCAAAAAAGAGATCTTCTGAACCCCAAAAATACACTTTGAACCCTTTACAAACAAAGAATTGGCCCGCAAAACCTGAAAAACCTTCCTGACCTGTTGAACATGCGACTCCCAGTCATCGGAAAAAATCAAAATATCATCCAGATACACAATCATAAATTTATCCAGATATTCACGGAAAATATTGTGCATAAAGGACTGAAAGACTGAAGGGGCATTAGAAAGACCAAAAGGCATTACCAGATACTCAAAATGGCCCTCGGGCGTATTAAATGCAGTTTTCCACTCATCTCCCTGCTTAATCCGCACCAAATTATATGCACCCCGAAGGTCAATCTTAGAGAACCACCTTGCCCCCTTAATACGAGCAAACAAATCAGTCAACAGTGGCAAAGGATACTGATATTTGACTGTAATCTTATTCAACAGCCGATAATCAATACAAGGCCTCAGGGAACCATCTTTTTTACCCACGAAAAAAAACCCTGCTCCCAAAGGGGATGAGGATGGACGAATATGTCCCTTTTCCAAGGACTCCTTAATATACTCTCGCATAGCAGCATGCTCTGGCACAGACAGATTGAACAAACGACCTTTAGGAAATTTGCTGCCAGGAATCAAATCTATAGCACAATCGCAATCCCTGTGAGGAGGGAGCGAACTAAGTTTAGGCTCCTCAAAAACATCACAATAGTCAGACAAAAATGCCGGAACCTCAGAGGGAGTAGATGAAGCAATGGAAACCAAAGGTACTCCCCCATGAACCCCCTGACATCCCCAGCTTAATACGGACATTGCTTTCCAGTCAAGAACTGGGTTGTGAGTTTGTAACCATGGCAATCCAAGCACTAAGACATCATGCAAATTATGCAACACAAGGAATCGAATCACCTCCTGATGGTCTGGAGTCATACACATAGTCACTTGTGTCCAGTATTGAGGTTTATTCCTAGCCAATGGTGTGGAGTCGATACCCTTCAAAGGAATAGGGACTTCCAGAGACTCTAGACTAAACCCACAGCGCCTGGCAAAGGACCAATCCATAAGACTCAGGGCGGCGCCAGAGTCCACATAGGCATTCACATTAATAGATGATAACGAACAAATCAAAGTTACAGACAAAAGAAACTTAGACTGCAAGTTGCTAACTGCAAAAGACTTATCAACCCTTTTAGTGCGTTTAGAGCATGCTGATATAACATGAGCAGAATCGCCACAATAGAAACACAACCCATTTTTACGCCTATAATTCTGCCGTTCACTTCTGGACAGAATTCTATCACACTGCATATTCTCCGGTGCCTGCTCAGAAGACACCGCCAAATGGTGCACAGGTTTGCGCTCCCGCAAACGCCGGTCAATCTGAATAGCCATTGTCATGGACTCATTCAGACCTGTGGGCGTAGGAAACCCCACCATGACATCTTTAACGGCGTCAGAGAGACCCTCTCTGAAATTCGCCGCCAGGGCGCACTCATTCCACTGAGTAAGCACAGACCATTTACGAAACTTTTGACAATATATTTCAGCTTCATCATGCCCTTGAGAGAGGGCTATCAAGGCCTTTTCAGCTTGAATCTCCAAATTCGGTTCCTCATAGAGCAACCCCAGCGCCAGAAAAAACGCATCCACATTGAGCAGCGCAGGATCCCCTGGCGCCAATGCAAATGCCCAATTCTGGGGGTCACCCCGCAGCAAGGAAATAACAATCCTAACCTGCTGAGCAGGGTTTCCAGCGGAGTGAGGTCTCAGAGAAAGATACAATTTACAATTGTGCTTAAAATTCAAAAAACGAGATCTATCTCCAGAAAAAAACTCTGGTATAGGAATTTTAGGTTCAGACATAGGAGCATGTATGACGAAATCTTGTATATTTTGAACCTTAGAAGCAAGATTATTCAGATTTGAAGCTGAACTCTGGATATCCATTTCTCAGCAGCTGAGATCTGAGCCATTCAGGGATTAAGAGGAGGGGAAAGAAGCAGACTGCAATTATGGCTAAACAGACTTCAGAGTAAAAAAAAAAAAAAAAAAAGGTGTCAGAGACTTCTTTTCTCTCCTTCTTCAGCCAATACTTAACACGTTTGGCCGGCTATACTGTCATGATTCCCAATGGCAGGGACATGGGCAAAAACAGGACTAGCTCTAGGAAGATGGAATCTAAGCTGACCGCGATGCTGAACCTAACGCACAACTACCAGTGGCCGGGGAACGTACCTGCGTTTAATCCCTAGACGTCTCGCACCAGCCGGAGATCTAGCTACCCCTAATAGAGGAAACACAGACCTGGCTTGCCTCCAGAGAAAACCCCAAAGTAATAGTAGCCCCCAACATATAATGACGGTTAGTTAAGAAGAAAATACATACGCAGTATGAATACAGGTTCAGCAAAGAGAGGCCCACTAACTAGATAGCAGAAAATACAAAAGTGGACTTCGCGGTCAACTCAAAACCCTACAAAATACCATCCTGAAATGACTTTAAACTCCGGTATCAACTCATGACACCGGAGTGGTCATTTCAGTTCACTAGAGCTTCCAGCAGCAAGATTCATATAAATGCACGCTGGACAAAAGGTACAAATGATCAAACTTATCTGACTCAGCAGACTTGGAGCAGGTAGCAAGTAACAGAGGAGCTCTGGTAACATTGATAGCCGGCAAGTAAATGAGTGAGAAGCCAGACTATATAGGAAACTCCCATTTCCTGATGGAAACAGGTGCACTGGAGATAGAAGACAGAAGTCAACCAGTACCACCAGTAGCCACCAGAGGGATCCCACAAACAGAATTCACAACACGAACCCCAGGCTCCAGGAACACTGTCTGAAGCTGACAACACTGCTTCTTCCAGTTTTGCATATAAACCAATCCCCAGTTCACTGTGCCTGTGAAGATGCCTCGGGCCCTGCACCTGTTGTTTCCCACAGTCTACCAGCACCATCACCAAGCCCGTCCACATCCTTGTCCAAGCCCAGCCTTCAGTTGTCTATAACCATAGTCCACAGTACTTAATTCAAACATTTCTCGCCTTTTTGAACTCGAAAAGTTGCCTTTTAGGCTTGTTAAGATGGAAGCTTTCTGCAACCTGATGGCAGTAACCGTCCCAAGGTACTCAGTCCCCAGTTGCCACTATTTCTCGTGGTGTGCTGTACCAGCATTACACCAGCATGTGTCCCACAACATTTCCCCGTGCCCTGAACAATGCTGTTACTGGGAAAGTCCTCCTAACTACGGACAACATGGACAAGTGCTTGTAGGCAGGGACAGTACATCTCACCGACAGCACACTGGGCTAACAGAGTGGAACACGGCCCCATTCGGATCTTGGGACGGAACATATCCTTCCCACACCAAGGAATGTGGGCCCTATGTCTATCAGGGTTGCCCCCACAATCTACAGCTCCTGCACCTCCTCCTTCTCTTCAGCCTCCATCTCTGAAATCAACACATCAGTCAGAAGCTGGAAGCACTGCATCACTGCCTCAGCCAAGCGGCAACAGGCTGTGCTGAGGCTAATCTGCATAGGTGACAAACCGCACAATGCTGAAGAGTTGTGGACAGCGCTGAAAGAGCAGTCAGATACTTGGATGACACCGCTGAACCTACAGCCAGTCCTGGTCGTGTGTGACAATGGCCAGAACCTGGTGGTAGCTCTGAGGCAAGGTGAGCCTGGCCCATGTGCTTAACCTCGTGGTTCAATATTTTCTGAAAAGCTACCCGGAGCTGCCGGATCTGCTAGTGAAAGTACACCATCTGTCTGCCTATTTTAGAAAGTCAGCTACTGCTTCAGCCACCCTTGCTGTGCTTCAGCAGCGTTTGCAGCTTCTGGCTCACCGACTCATCTGTGATGTCCCCACGCATTGGAACTCTACACTGCATATGTTGGAAAGGATTTGTAAGCAGAAGAGGGTAGTTGTTGACTACCAGCATCAACAAGGCCATCGATATTCAGTTCAGACTCCACACATAAGACCTCAGGAGTGGACATGGATGTCAGACATATGTACCATACTCCAGAACTTTGAGGACTGCACCAAGATGGTGAGCGGCGATGACCCCATAATTAGCATCACCATCACGCTTCTCAGCATTCTGAAAACCTCTCTGCTCACAATTAAAGAGGATGCATTGGAGGCAGAGCAAGAACACATGCAGCAAGGAACCATACAGGGCGATTACACTCAGCCCAGCCTCATGTCGTCGCATCATGGATTCGTAGACAATGAGGAGGAGGAAGAACAGGAGCTACTTTCATGCGCTATAGATGGTACTACAAGCACAGCTGTCATACCGTCTGTTCAGGCTGATGGCCTGAGGAGGAGGAGGATGAGGAGGGGGAGGACACGGAAGTCTTGCCCGCATGGCTGACTTTATGTTGCGCTGCCTTTCCCGTGACCCTCACATTATTAAAATTTTCAGTGTCACTCATTACTGGTTGGTGACACTTCTGGACCCACACTACAAGGAGAACTTTCAATCTCTTCTTCCAGAGGCAGACAGGTGTACAAAAATGTTGCTGTACCAGAGGGCCCTTGTAGCGGAATTAATGAAAATATTCTCATCTGGGAACGCTGGCAGCAGACGTCAGAGTTTGTTGTACAACCTAGGAGTCCAAGCGAGAGTGACAGAAGTACAATCCAGCTCAGGCAGGGGAACAATGGCAAAGTTCTGGGACAGTTTTGTCAGACCCTCCCATTGTGCGGCACAGAGGCAAGGAGTGCTGGCACAAGAAATGCAATGTTTGGGAAGATGCTGAGGGAGTACCTTGCAGATCGTACAAACGTCCTCCGTGATTCCTCTGAGCTTTTTAATTATTGGGTATCCAAGTTGGATACGTGGCATGAACTGGCTCTCTACACCTTGGAGGTCCTGGCCTGCTCTGCTGCTAGCGTTCTGTCAGAGTGGGTTTTTAGTGCCGCTGGTGGAATTGTAACAGATAATCACATCCGCCTGTCAACTGATAATGCTGACAGGCTGACTCTTATAAAAATGAACAAGGGCTGGATTGGGCAAGACTTCTGTACACCACCGAATAAAAACAGTGAAACATAACCTCAAATACATTGTCTTTTTTGTGGAGGTGTCTTGTCATACAACTCTTCCCAACCACACATGGGTAACCGCTTCCTGATTTGGTCTGTTTGGTGTTATCCTCCTCCTTATCCTCATCCTCATCATCCACAACCAGTACAACACCAGGGTGAACGTATCCCGTGATACAAAAGTCACTCAATTTTTGTGCAAGGGTGTTTTTCTGATGCCCGTTACTAATTATAAACCAAAACAAATGTTACTCCCACAGGGGGAACTGTCATCAAAATGAGATGTACGTATATTCTTCCCATTTATTCTTATATTTTCCAGTTTTACTATCTCTGGACGATCCTCTAATGACCTGGTGTATACCTCTACAATAGAAAAATATTGAAATACTGTTAAATAAAATCTTTATTTATATCCTTGTCTCTGAGCTGTTGCTAGGGACAACCTTTTGTTATTTACTTTCATAGGTGAATTCTCATCCTTTATTTATTTGTTTGATTTCAGTATGGTTTATCTTTATGTCTCCTCATTCTCCACCACAAGAACACCAGGGTTTATTTGTTCTGTGCTGCTACAGGCAGTCCAATTTTTGGCAAGGGTGTCTATGATGCCCATAGTATAATTTTTTAAATATTTACCCCCCATGGGGAAATGTTTGTCAGCCCATGCAGTGCGTGTATGGGAATTACAAGTCTAGGAGGCACACTCCTTTACATTGGGCCTAGTTTGTAATGAGGCCTTCATCAATGTCTCCTCATTCTCCACCACTAGATCACCAGGGTTAACGTGTTCTGTGCTGCTACAGGCAGTCCAATTTTTTGCTTAGGTGTCTATGATGCCCATAGTATATTTTTTAAAAATGTACCCCCATGGCGAAATGTTTGTCAGCCCACATCACTGCAAAGCTTTCCGGTACTGTATGTAAGTCTATAGATCTCCCAGCATACATCAAAAGGCTCCATTACTGTCTGCTGCTGCGTATTTTATATATACTTAGCTGCAATTAACCATGGCAATTTTTTTTATGTTGTACATGCTTATTTTATTATAAAGCAATCCATAGCGCCCTTTTTTCGACATTTATACATTGCTTGGTCACGCTGCAGACTCCAGCCCGCTCATTGCAATACAAGAGCGTGAAAATATAATTTTTTAACTATTTTTTGGGGGGCCCAGGCATCAGATGTTAGTGTGGTAAAAAATCTGGCCTTTTTTGGCACTATCTAATATTTTCTTGTGTATTAAAACATTTTTGGACACCATCTTGCTTCCCCAAAAATTTGTAGCTCGCCCACAAATATTTAGCTACGGTTGTTATATTTATCACTGTGAGTTGTACGCCACGCGCATTGCATATCATTGCCCTAAATATCATACAATTTTAGTACTACAATTTTTTTGGGTGTAATAGCCAACTTTTCGACACAATTGTGATGTGCCCAAAAAAATCAAGGACACATTTGGATCAGTCTGTTATCTATGGCTGACGCCTGTTGTATCGGTGGTGTCAAAATCCATGCTTTGCAGGCATACGTTGCATTGTTCTGTCTGCTAGCCTTGGTCTACTCAGTATTTGGTGCTTTCAAAAATGAAAAAAAAAATTAGAAATTATACAATCTGGTATCTCCGTCACACGCCTGGTTTATCTGTGGTGTCAAAATCTTCGGTTTGCAGGCATACATTGCATTGTTCTGTCTGCTAGCCTTGGTCTACTCAGTATTTATTGTTTTACAAAATTACAAAAAACCTTAAAGATAATTTATACAGTCTGTTATCTCCGTCAGATGCCTGGTGTATCTGTGGTGTTCAAATCTTCGCTTTGCAGGCATACATTGTATTTTTGGGTCTGCAAGCCTTGGTCTACTCATTATTTTTTCTTTAAAAAATATATTTTTTAAAAATGTAACTGTCTGGTATTGCCATCAGACGCTCGGTGTATCTGTGGTCTCCAACTACTTGCTTTTCAGGGATAATGAACACATATAATTTTTCTCCAAATGAATCCATTTGTATTGAGCTTTTAAAATATTTCAGTTCTCCATTTAAAATGGACAAGGCAAGGGGCAAGGGACGGGGAAGTGGAAGTCATGCTGATGGCGCATGCAGAGGACGAGGCCGTGGAAAAGCTGAAAGTGGGCCACAGCAAAGACCCACATGTTCGCGCTCGACCTTCCTGTCCCAGTTTCTAGGGGACCGCAGCACACCACTATTGAAGCCAGAGCAGTGTGAAACGGTTGTTGGTTGGATAGCAGATAATGCTTCCAGGCACTTAGCCACCACCACCATGTATTCCACACGTACTTTCCATTTTTCCAATCTCTGGACCATCCTCTTATGACCTCGTGTATACCTCTCCAATCTAAAAATATTGAAATACTATTATATTATATTTTTATTTATATCCCTGTCTCTGAGCTGTTGCTAGGGACCAACATATCTTGTTGGACACATTCTGGCTTCATATCTATGAACCTGTGTTCGCCCCTCCCTTTTGTAATTTTCTTTCAAATTTTCATCCTTCATTCATTTTTTGGATTTCAGTATGATTGATCATTCATTACGTCTCCTCATTCTCCACCACTAGACCACCATGATTAAAGGGTTCTGTGCTGCTTCAGCCAGTCAAATTTTTGGCAAGGGTGTCTATGATGCCCATAAAATAATTTTAACAATTTTTCTCCCCCAGGTGGAAATGTTTGTCAGCCCATGCACTTAGACGACTTGCTCCTTAACATTGGGCCTAGTTTTTAATAAGGCCATCCTCCACATCTCATCATTCTCTGCCACTAGAACAGCATGGTGAATGTGTTGTATGCTGCTACAGCCATTTAATTTTTGGGCAAGGGTGTCTACGATCCACATAAATAATTTTTTAAAAATGTTACCCTCCATGGGGAAATGTTTGTCAGCCCATGCACTTAGTGTATGGGCATTACAAGTCTAGAAGACCCACTCCTAAACATTGGGCCTAGTTTTTAATAAGGCCTTCCTCCACATATTATCATTCTCCGCCAATAGAACACCATGGTGAACGTGTTCTGTGCTGCTACAGCAATTCAATTTTTGGGCAAGGTCATCCATGATCCCATAAATAATTTTTTAATAATGTAACCCCCATGGAGAAATGTTTGTCAGACCATGCACTTAGTGTATGGGCATTGCAAGTCTAGAAGACCCGCTCCTTAACATTGGACCTAGTTTTTAATAAGGCCATCCTCCACATATCATCATTCTCCACCACTAGAACAGCATGGTGAACGTGTTGAATGCTGCTACAGCCATTCAAATTTTGGGCAAGGGTGTCTAGGATCCCCATAAATAATTTTTTTTAAATGTACCCCCCATGGGGCAATGTTTGTCAGCCCATGCACTTAGTGTATGGGCATTACAAGTCTAGAAGACCCGCTGCTAAACATTGAGCCTATTTTTTAATAAGGCCTTCCTCCACATATCATAATTCTCCACCATTAGAAAAGCATTGTGAATGTGTTGTATGCTGCTACAGCCATTCAATTTTTGGGCAAGGGTGTTGTTAGGGGTTGAGTTCCCACCTCTGCACAGGTGGAGTCTCAAACCATCTCCGCTGCGGTCTCCCATTCTTCTCCAGCCGCAGTGGAGCCTGCTCAGCAGAGACGTCGGTCTCAGCATCTGGCTCAGCCTGATACCATGTGGATGGTTACTGCTGCCTTTCCAGGCTCAGCCATTGTAGCCAGTACTGGTCAGCGGTGAGCAGACGTCTCTGGGAATAAGTCCTGCTTTTTCCCCTTCTGAGCATGCCCAAGGTAAGACCCCTTATTGGAGGTCAGGGGTCACATGCTCAGGTACTGCAGCAGCTCCCATTGGTCCTCTAGGAAGGTCCTAAAGTTGCTCAGGTACTGTGGCAGCTCCCATTGGTCCTCTAGGAAGGTCCTGAAGTTGCTGCAGCTATAAAAGGTTTGCATGGCCGCACAGCCATGCGCTAGGATCAGCTTATGTCATGAGCTTTTGCTATTCAGTGGTCTTGTCTGCTTGTGGTCAGGGTCCGGCTGAAATAAGCCACTAGAATACCAGCACCTCCAGTGAGGAGTTTTGTATGGTGAATTCAGGGCTGGCGTAAAACCATTAGAATTCCGACTCCACTGGAGAGGAGGTGTTTATGTGCTTGCTATTCCCTGACCACTGATTTCTTTTGCTCTGTTGGGCAGCTGTGTTCCCCTGTGACGCTAACAGGGCACAGTGTTTTCCTTTCTGTGCAACTCTGAGAAGTAACAGAGTTCGCTTATACCACCATATTGTGGTGCCATTTGCTAGCAGCAGGTTCGTCTCCTGCACAGTGGACCCCGGGCTGCGAACGCACCAATAAATATATCTAAATATATTATGTGCGTTCTGCCAGCCCTAACAGGTGTCTATGATCCCCATAAATAATATTTTTAAAATGTACCCCCCCATGGGGAAAAGTTTGTCAGCCCATGCACTTAGTGTATGGGCATTACAAGTCTAGAAGACCCGCTCCTTAACCCCTTTCTGACATCTGACATACTATCCCGTCGAGGTGGGGTGGGCCCGTATGACCACCGACGGGATAGTACGTCATACGCGATCGGCGGCGCTCACGGGGGCAGCGCGGCCGTTCGCGGCCGGGTGTCAGCTGCCTATCGCAGCTGACATCCGGCACTATGTGCCAGGAGTGGTCACGTACCGCCCCCGGCACATTAACCCCCGGCACACCACGATCAAACATGATCACGGTGTACCGGCGGTATAGGGAAGCATCGCGCAGGGAGGGGGCTCCCTGCGGGCTTCCCTGAGACCCCCGCAGCAAAATGATGTGATCGCGTTGCTCCGAGGGTCTCCTACCTCCCTCCTCGCCGCAGGTCCCAGATCCAAGATGGCCGCGGCATCCGGGTCCTGCAGGGAGGGAGGTGGCTTACCGAGTGCCTGCTCAGAGAAGGCGCTGGTAAGCCTGCTGCACTCTAAGTGAGATCGGTGATCTGACAGAGTGCTGTGCACACTGTCAGATCACCGATCTGTAATGCCCCCCCCCCGGGACAAAGTAAAAGTTAAAAAAAAAAATTTTCCACATGTGTAAAAAAATAAATAAAAAATAAATTCCTAAATAAAGAAAAAAAAAAAAAATTATTCCCATAAATACATTTCTTTATCTAAATAAAAAACCAAAACAATAAAAGTACACATATTTAGTATCGCCGCATCCGTAACGACCCAACCTATAAAACTGCCCCACTAGTTAACCCCTTCAGTAAACACCGTAAGAAAAAAAAAAAAAAAACCAGGCAAAAAACAACGCTTTATTACCATACCGCCGAACAAAAAGTAGAATAACAGGCGATCAAAAAGACAGATATAAATAACCATGGTACCGCTGAAAGCGTCATTTTGTCCCGCAAAAAACGAGCCACCATACAGCATCATCAGCAAAAAAAGAAAAAAGTTATAGTCCTGAGAATAAAGCGTTACCAAAATAATTATTTTTTCTATAAAATAGCTTTTATCGTATAAATGCGCCAAAACATAAAAAAAGATATAAATGAGGTATCGCTGTAATTGTACTGACCCAAAGAATAAAACTGCTTTATCAATTTTACCAAACGCGGAACGGTATAAACGCCTCCCCCAAAAGAAATTCATGAATAGCTGGTTTTTGGTCATTCTGCCTCACAAAAATCGGAATAAAAAGTGATCAAAAAATGTCATGTGCCCGAAAATGTTACCAATAAAAACGTCAACTCGTCCCGCAAAAAACAAGACCTCACATGACTCTGTGGACTCAAATATGGAAAAATTATAGCTCTCAAAATGTGGTAATGCAAAAAATATTTTTTGCAATAAAAAGCGTCTTTCAATGTGTGACGGCTGCCAATCATAAAAATCCGCTAAATAACCCGCTATAAAAGTAAATCAAACCCCCCTTCATCACCCCCTTAGTTAGGGAAAAATAAAAAAATTAAAAAAATGTATTTATTTCCATTTTCCCATTAGGGTTACGGTTAGGGTTAGGGCTAGGGTTAGGGCTAGGGTTAGGGCTAGGGTTAGGGCTTGAGTTAGGGCTAGGGTTAGGGCTAGGGTTATTGCTATGTTTAGGGTTAGGGCTAGGGTTAGGGCTAGGGCTAGGGTTATTGCTAGGGTTAGGGCTATGGTTAGGGTTAGGGCTAGGGTTGGGGCTAGGGTTAAGGCTACAGTTAGGATTGGGGCTAAAGTTAGGGTTTGAATTACATTTACGGTTGGGAATAGGGTTGGGATTAGGGGTGTGTCAGGGTTAGGGGTGTGGTTAGGGTTACCATTGGGATTAGGGTAAGGGGTTTGTTTGGATTAGGGTTTCAGTTATAATTGGGGGGTTTCCACTGTTTAGGCACATCAGGGGCTCTCCAAACGGGACATGGCATCCGATCTCAATTCCAGACAATTCTGCGTTGAAAAAGTAAAACAGTGCTCCTTCCCTTCAGAGCTCTCCCGTGTGCCCAAACAGGGGTTTACCCCAACATATTGGGTTTTGGCGTACTCAGGACAAATTGGACAACATCTTTTGGGGTCCAATTTCTCCTGTTACCCTTGGGAAAATACAAAACTGGGGGCTAAAAAATAAGTTTTGTGGGAAAAAAAAGGATTTTTTATTTTCACGGCTCTGCGTTGTAAACTGTAGTGAAACACTTGGGGGTTCAAAGTTTTCACAACACATCTAGATAAGTTCCTTGGGGGGTCTAATTTCCAATATGGGGTCACTTGTGGGGGGTTTCTACTGTTTAGGTACATCAGGGGCTCTGCAAATGCAACGTGACGCCTGCAGACCAATCCATCTAAGTCTGCATTCCAAACTGCACTCCTTCCCTTCCGAGCTCTGCCATGCGCCCAAACAGTGGTTTACCCCCAAATATGGGGTATCAGCGTACACAGGACAAATTGTACCACAACTTTTGGGGTCCAATTTATTATGTTACCCTTGTAAAAATATAAAGCTGGGGGCTAAAATATCATTTCTGTGAAAAAAAAAAGGAATTTTTATTTTCACGGCTCTGCGTTATAAACTTCTGTGAAGCACTTGTTGGGTCAAAGTGCTCAACACACATCTAGATACGTTTCTTAAGGGGTCTACTTTCCAAAATGGTGTCACTTGTGGGGGGTTTCAATGTTTAGGCACATCAGGGGCTCTCCAAACGCAACATGGCGTCCCATCTCAATTCCAGTCAATTTTGCATTGAAAAGTCAAATGGCGCTCCTTCCTTTCCGAGCTCTGCCCTGCGCCCAAACAATGGTTTACACCCACATATAGGGTATCAGCGTACTCAGGACAAATTGCACAACAACTTTTGTGGTCTAATTTCTTCTCTTACCCTTGGGAAAATAAAAAAATGGGGGCGAAAATATCATTTTTGTGAAAAAAATATGATTTTTTATTTTTACGGCTCTGCATTATAAACTTCTGTGAAGCACTTGTTGGGTCAAAGTGCTCAACACACATCTAGATAAGAACCAGAAACACATGGGCCACTTGCACATTGAACAAGTCTGTAGGAACCTGTTCACACCACCAGAATACTCGAAGACACAAAAGAGCACAGTGAGGTCAAAAATACTCTGTTGTAAAATAAAAAATCATAGTAATCAGCAAGTGCTAGTCAAAAGATGTAAAGAAAACAGGGCATTTAGTTGATACGTTTTTTTGCAAAAAAATGTATACTAAGCTGCTCCACCAAATCGTCAAGGTATACCCTTATAGAGCAGTCCTAACTAATGTATAGAATCCCTATCTGATGTACCGTATATACTCGAGTATAAGCCGACCCGAGTATAAGCCGACCCCCCTAATTTTGCCACAAAAAACTGGGAAAACTTATTGACTCCAGTATAAGCCTAGGGTGGAAAATGCAGCAGCTACCGGTGAATTTCAAAAATAAAAATAGATGCTCCATACCGTTCATTATGGCCCCATAGCTGTGCCATATAGTGCTCTGCACCATTATTGCCCCATAGCTGTGCCATATAGTGCTCTGCACCATTATTGCCCCATAGCTGTGCCATACAGTGCTCTGCACCATTATTGCCCCACAGCTGTGCCATACAGTGCTCTGCACCATTATTGCCCCATAGCTGTGCCATACAGTGCTCTGCACCATTATTGCCCCATAGCTGTGCCATACAGTGCTCTGCACCATTATTGCCCCATAGCTGTGCCATACAGTGCTCTGCACCATTATTGCCCCATAGCTGTGCCATACAGTGCTCTGCACCGTCCATTATTGCCCCATAGCTGTGCCATATAGTGCTCTGCACCGTCCATTATTGCCCCATAGCGGTGCCATACAGTGCTCTGCACCATTATTGCCCCATAGCTGTGCCATATAGTGCTCTGCACCATTATTGCCCCATAGCTGTGCCATATAGTGCTCTGCACCATTATTGCCCCATAGCTGTGCCATACAGTGCTCTGCACCATTATTGCCCCATAGCTGTGCCATACAGTGCTCTGCACCATTATTGCCCCATAGCTGTGCCATACAGTGCTCTGCACCGTCCATTATTGCCCCATAGCTGTGCTGCTGCTGCAATAAAAATAATAAAATTACATACTCACCTGTCTTGCTTGCAGCTCCTCGGCGCCATCTTCCCGGCGTCTCTCTGCACTGACTGATCAGGCAGAGGGCGCCGCGCACACTATATGCGTCATCGCGCCCTCTGACCTGCACAGTCAGTGAGGAGAGAGAGACGCCGGGAAGATGGAGACAGCGCCCGGCGTGTGGAACGAGGACAGGTGAATATGTCATACTTACCTGCTCCCGGCGTCCCGCTCCTTCCCCCGGACAGCTGGTCTTCGGTGCCGCAGCTCTTCCCCTGTTCAGCGGTCACCGGCACCGCTGATTAGAGAAATGAATTATGCGGCTCTGCCCCTATGGGAGGTGGAGCAGCCTATTCATTTCTCTAATGAGCGGTCCCACATGACCGCTGAACAGGGGAAGAGCTGCTGCACCCGGAGACCGTGGGACGGGCAGGGGGAGCGTCAGGATCGCCGGGACTAGGTAAGTATGCCTCAGCGCCCTCTCCCGCTCACCCGCCGACCCCACCGCCGACCGTGACTCGAGTATAAGCCGAGGGGGCACTTTCAGCCCAAAAATTTGGGCTGAAAATCTCGGCTTATACTCGAGTATATACGGTATTTAAAACCTGATCATCTGTATAATACCTGTATAAGCAGGGTTCAGAGAAGGACTATCCATGTGGATATGCAGGATGGAGCAGTTAAATGCAAATGACCCACAGAGGAGTGGTGAACTCCCCAGTCTTGTAGAAACAAGAGAACAATTATAGAACCAGAAACACATGGGCCACTTGCACATTGAACAAGTCTGTAGGAACCTGTTCACACCACCAGAATACTCGAAGACACAAAAGAGCACAGTGAGGTCAAAAATACTCTGTTGTAAAAAAAAAAAAAATCACAGTAATCAGCAAGTGCTAGTCAAAAGATGTAAAGAAAACAGGGTATTTAGTTGATACGTTTTTTTGCAAAAAAATGTATACTAAGCTGCTCCACCAAATCGTCAAGGTATACCCTTATAGAGCAGTCCTAACTAATGTATAGAATCCCTGTTTTCTTTACATCTTTTGACTAGCACTTGCTGATTACTGTGATTTTTTTTTTTTTACAACAGAGTATTTTTGACCTCACTGTGCTCTTTTGTGTCTTCGAGTATTCTGGTGGTGTGAACAGGTTCCTATAGACTTGTTCAATGTGCAAGTGGCCCATGTGTTTCTGGTTCTATAATTGTTCTCTTGTTTCTACAAGACTGGGGAGTTCACCACTCCTCTGTGGGTCATTTGCATTTAACTGCTCCATCCTGCATGTCCACATGGACAGTCCTTCTCTGAACCCTGCTTATACAGGTATTATACAGATGATCAGGTTTTAAATACATCAGATAGGGATTCTATACATTAGTTAGGACTGCTCTATAAGGGTATACCTTGACGATTTGGTGGAGCAGCTTAGTATACATTTTTTTGAAAAAAAACGTATCAACTAAATACCCTGTTTTCTTTACATCTTTTGACTAGCACTTGCTGATTACTGTGATTTTTTTTTATTTTTTTACAACAGAGTATTTTTGACCTCACTGTGCTCTTTTGTGTCTTTGACACATCTAGATAAGTTCCTTAGGGGGTCTACTTTCCAAAATGGTGTCACTTGTGGGGGGTTTCAATGTTTAGGCACATCAGGGGCTCTCCAAATGCAACATGGCGTCCCATGTCAATTCCAGTCAATTTTGCATTGAAAAGTCAAATGGCGCTCCTTTCCTTCCGAGCTCTGCCATGCACCCAAACAGTGGTTTACCCCCACATATGGGGTATCAGCGTACTCAGGACAAATTGTACAACAACTTTTGGGGTCCATTTTCTCCTGTTACCCTTGGTAAAATAAAACTAATTGGAGCTGAAATAAATTTTGTGTGAAAAAAAGTTAAATGTTCATTTTTATTTAAACATTCCAATAATTCCTGTGAAACACCTGAAGGGTTAATACATTTCTTGAATGTGGTTTTGAGCACCTTGAGGGGTGAAGTTTTTAGAATGGTGTCACACTTGGGTATTTTCTGTCATATAGACCCCTCAAAATGACTTCAAATGAGATGTGGTCCCTAAAAAAAATATGGTGCTGTAAAAATGAGAAATTTCTGGTCAACTTTTAACCCTTATAACTCCCTAACAAAAAAAAATTTGGTTCCAAAATTGTGCTGATGTAAAGTAGACATGTGGGAAATGTTACTTATTAAGTATTTTGCGTGACATATGTCTGTGATTTAAGGGCATCAAAATTCAAAGTTGGAAAATTGCGAAATTTTCAAAATTTTCACCAAATATCCGTTTTTTTCACAAATAAACGCAAGGTATATCAAAGAAATTTTACCACTATCATGAAGTACAATATGTCACGAGAAAACAGTGTCAGAATCGCCAAGATTTGTTGAAGCGTTCCAGAGTTATAACCTCATAAATGGACAGTGGTCAGAATTGTAAAAATTGGCCTGGTCATTAACGTGCAAACCACCCTTGGGGGTGAAGGGGTTAACATTGGGCCTAGTTTTTAATAAGGCCTTCCTCCACATATCACCATTCTCTGCCACGAGAACACCATGGTGAACGTGTTCTGTGCTGCTACAGCCATTCAATTTTTGGGCAAGGGTGTCTATGATCCCCATAAATAATTTTTTAAATAATGTACCCCCCATGGGGAAATTATAGTCAGCCCATGCACTTAGTGTATGGGCATTTTAAGTCTTATTACAAGACTTATTGGGGTGCATATGACTTGATAGCAGGGCAGGCCTTGCATTCAATGCAACTTTTTTCAGGAGGCCCTCCTGTACAGCTCGTGAAAGGTGTATTGGGGTGCGTTGTAATTCTTGGTAGCCCAGCTACTCACGGCAATAACAGCATAGGAGACCCAATGTTTATTAATGTCCCTTTAAGAATATTATTGCTGCCTGCTGTCCCTCTAAAAATAAGCATTGTGACTTTAATAGTCCATCCTTCATAAATGAAACAAGATGTGTCTCCTTATGTGTCACACCACATGGCCAGCTAGGGTTGTTAAATGTTACAATGACATTTCCCAGTGAATGCATTTGTATTGGTTGAAAGCATTGTTACAGTTGAAAAATGCATCAAAAATGCTGCGTGTGAACATACCCCAAGTGGTGGTGGAACATTTCGGTTTGGAGTAAATTATTTTGCCTTATATACAAGTCATTACCGTGGAAAGGATGTACCTTAACATATTTCCCAGCAAAATCCATTTTGGTTTCATTTTTGTATGTTTTTTGGTGCACCTGTAAAAATGGCGTGAAACTATGACAACATTGCTTATAGCTGTGACCTAGGAGTCAGAAATGCTTCCAGGGGCGATCCCCATGATGCTCCCGTGTCATTTCTGCAGTGTTTCCATCATTTTTAGACGTTTTTAGACCTCAAAAGGAGGGGTCCTGGTAAAAATACTAGGGTTTCCCATAGACTTACATTGGGCTTGTTGCTCGGCTCGAGTACCGGAGTATTCCAGTTTGCTCGACTGAGCACCCGAGCATTTTAGTGCTTGCCCATCACTAGTAGTGAGATATTTGACAGCAGAAACACATTGGGAGGTTAGGGTGGAGGTGGTGGGTTCAATTTTGGCCGACATTTTTTGCTCCGGGTCTTCATTTTCCTGTACTGAGCAGAGTCACTAGTGGGAGTCTGTTTTTTGCAGGTACCTGTGTTTCTGACTTGGCTGAGTGGGAGTTGTGGCTTCTGTTTCAGTGTGCTGGCATGGTGCTGGACTGGGCAGTGTGGTGGATGCTGCAGGGGTGCTGCACTCGGCAGCGTGGTGGATGCTGCATGCTGCAGGGATGCTGCAGGGGTGCTGCACTCGGCGGTGGGGTGGAAGATGCATGCTGCAGGGGTGCTGCACTTGGCAGGGTGGTCAATGCTGCATGCTGAAGGGGTGCTGCACTCTGGAGTGTGGTGTTGCTGTGAACTGCGGGAAAAGCCGTAATGTCCAGTAGTGGTGGTGGAGGATAGTTCGGTGCTGGCATCTTCGCCCACTGAAGCTGTGCTTGGCTTTGTTGCTGTGTCAGGAAAGAAATGTTCCCCTGCTGGTAATATCCAGCTTGCGAATGGTAGCTTTGGGACTGCTGCAATGCCTTGCTGTAAGCAGCCTGGCAGGCCTACATGATGTTCAGCTGGAGTTCAGGCATAAGGTTTTCCAACACGCACCACTCTATTGCGTAAAAAAATGTCTCTGTAGGTCGGTTTCCAGACAGTCAAGGTGTCTGTGGACATCCTGGAAAAGTGTGTTTACCCACTGACCAGTCTATCTCCAATCATCTTCATCTCATCCTGGAAGATCGAGCTTAAGTGAATAAACTCGGGCATGACTGACCTCTCCCAGCCCCTCTGTCGCTGGCAAGAAGACTCAACAAAAGCAGTGGCAGACAGACAGACATTTTAATAGCTTCTATACTCACATCCAGAGTCTTCAGATGAAATCTAGAGTCTTGGTAGCACATCCAGAGTGTTGTGATCACTTCAAGAGTATTAAAAGTACTGGAATTACAGTGTCCTCACCCCCATTTTATACAGCTTGGTTTTTTGAGTGGCTGAAACCAGTTCCTGGACATGTTCAGTCTTAAGTATGCATGCGCATCGAACGCATCCATGTGCATATCCATGCTGTGATGGTGTGATATGCTATATATAATTTTTGTATATATTTCTATTTTACTTATTTTCATGGTGTTCTCTTGTAGAAGGAGTTATTTGCTAATTGATGAATGGCTGTTGCTGCCATCTGATATCAGCCCCACAGCACTGTATTGTTTGCTGATATGCTAATGACATGTTGACCTAGCTTGTTGAAACAATGAGCCCCTGAGACCTTCCCCCTCCTGACCTGTGAATGAGGACTGAGACTTAAAATATCAGGGAGGTGAGACACAGATCAGTCCTTTGTGGAATGATGATGTGTTCACAGCATCTCAGAGAGAAAGAAGACTATATGGACTATGCTATCCTCTGTCTGCTGGATTGTTGGACGTTTATCCTGTTACTGAACTGCATTCATGTTCTGGACTATTTTATCCTTTGTGTGGTGGATTGTATATAGACCTTTCATATTTTTGCCTAAATAAAGGTCTTGGGATTGTTCACTCTTCGCTGGCTCTGTTGATTGTGTGGTACCGTAGAAGGATCCCATGACACATGCATACCAATGCGTTCCCATAGACAGTAATGCGATGTTTACACGCACTCATCCATATGCGTATGCCTGCGCATATTTGACGCCTCAAAAAATGCAACATGTTGCGTTCACCGGATACCACAAAATGATGCACGGGGACGCATTCGCATACAAACTGATGCCAACGCTTGTCCCTGGGCACACAAAGTTAAAGATAGGTATGCAAGACGCATGCGGATAGTACGCAGGCCTACGCTGCACAAAAAAAGCTAATGTGAAAGCGGCCTTAAGGTACCGTCACACTAAGCGACGCTGCAGCGATACAGACAACGATGCCGATTGCTGCAGCGTCGCTGTTTGGTCGCCGGCCCTAACAGCAGAGCGGTGACGTCACCGCTGTGCTGTGCTTTCACTTTAAGGCCGGCGCTCAGTCAGTGCAGGAAGCGGACAGCGAGGGACGTGTGACAGACATCAGAAGGTGAGTATGTACTGTTTGTTTTTTACATTTTACACTGGTAACCAGGGTAAACATCGGGTTACTAAGCGCGGCCCTGCGCTTAGTAACCCGATATTTACCCTGGTTACCATTGTAAAACATCGCTGGTATCATTGCTTTTGCTGTCAAACACAACTATACACGGCGATCTGACGACCAAATAAAGTTCTGAACTTTAATCAACGACCAGCGATATCACAGCAGGATCCTGATCGCTGCTGCGTGTCAAACACAACGATATCGCTATCCAGGACGCTGCAACGTCACGGATCGCTAGCGATATCGTTTAGTGTGATGGTACCTTTAGGCCGGGATCACACATGCGAGAAACACGGCCGAGTCTCGCATGTTAATACCCGGCACTGTCGCCAGCTCTCAGGAGCGGAGTGTACAGTCGCATAGCAATACATGCAGCTGCACGCTCTGCTCCCGAGTGCCGGGTGCAGTGCCGGGTAAAACAGACTCTGCCGTGTTCCTCGCATGTGTGATCCCGGGCCTTAAAGGTGATTTCAAAGCTCACACTGCTACCAATGCTATCATAATTACCTTTGCACATGTTCGTTAGATACTTCAATTGAAAAAATAAGTCTCATGGCAGGTGTATTCTTTCATTCCAGATAATTAAGTCGATTGCTAGCCATACTAAGTATGAGCATAGTGTGGTCTGATTCTCTCAGAAGAGGAGATGAAGAAAAAAAAATTCTCCATCTTCTGCATTTTATCAGTCCATTGAAATTGGACTGCATTCAGATGTCATCATAGTGAAGTCTGGTGGTTTCCACAGACTCATTAACTTGCATGGCTGAGTGCCGTCTGAATATCTGATTAAACTTGAGCATGCACTTATTTTATACCTCAGACAGATTCTGTCTAAGGCTGGGGTCACACTTGCAAGTGTGATGCGAGAAACTCACGCGAGTCTCTTGCATCAATACCCGGCACTGCCGCCGGCACTTGGGACCGGAGTGTGCGGCTGCATAGAAATATATGCAGCCGCACTGTCAGGTCCCGAGTGCCGGTGGCAGAGCCGGGTATTGAGGTATTTCCTGAAGGAACATGAAGTATGACCCTACAATTGTAGTCCAAAGTTTTTAGACTGACCAGGGGAGTTTATAGGAATCAGAGAACTGCATAGCAGTAGTTCTAATTGGGCCCCCTTAACCACCTCCCCAAAAAATATATTTGGTGGGGTCACAGAAGTGCATAGCTCACAAGTTTGCAGCCCTTACAAAGTAATTTTTCTCTTATTGAAGCCCTAGATTCCCTTTTCATTGCACCCTTAAAGTATGTAGCCAACAAAAGTTCCCCCAAACACAGTTTGATTCACCACAGTGAATTCCTCCACAGTACCCTCAACATGCACAATATGATGACCCTATTGTACCCTGGTCAATGTATGGTGACCCCAACACAGTAGGATCCCCGAACTGGGACCCCCACACATCCCTACATACAGTATAATGAGTCTACATAAAATATAATGGCACCCCCACCTTTACACTGTATAATGGCCCCAACTAGCCTCCCAAATAGTATAATGGCCCCCACACAGTATGAGTGACCCACACACAAACGATCCCACTGTCTAATTGCTTGCATATAGTAAAATTACTCATACATAGCCCTCCATAAAGTATAAAGGTTCCCACATATCCCTGCAATTAATATAATGTCCCCCACATAGCCCTCCCAATATTATAATGGCTCCAGCATAGCCCTCCAAATAGAATAACGACCCCCACATTGCCGTTCAAATATTATAATGATCCTACATAGCCTTCTATATAGAATAATGGCCCCAAATTGCCTTCATGTAGTATAATACACTCCCCATAGTCCTCTATATAGTATCATGCATCTCTATAGTTCTCTATATAGCATAATGCACTCACCATAGTCCTCCCTATATTATAATGCACTCCCTATTGTCCTTCATAAAGTAAGTTTAATGCACCCTCACAGTTCTCCATATAGAATAATGCACCCCATAGTCATCCATATAGTTTAATGCACCCATAGTCGTTCATATTGTATAATGTGCCCCCCATAGTCCTTCTTACAGTATAATGGGCCTCATTATCCTCAATGTAGTATAATGTACGCCCCAGAGTCCTAGATATTGTATAATGCACCCCCATAGTCCTCCATATTATATCATGCACCCCAAAGTTCTCCATATAGTATAATGCACCCATAGTTCTCTATATGGTGTAAAGCACTCCTGATAGTCCAACATATAGTATAATGCACCCCATAGTCCTCAATATAGTATATGAACCACATAGTTTTTCATATAGTATTATGGTCCTCACAATCCCCCATTTAGCATAATGCACCCCCATAGTTATTCATATTATGATGCACCCCATAGTCCTCCATATAGTTTAACGCACCCACATAGTCCTCCATATACTATAATGCACCCCCATAGTCTTTCATATAGTATAATGGGCCTCATTGTCATCCATATGGTATAATGCACCCCATAATCCTCCATATATTATAATGCATCCCATAGTCCTCTGTATAGTATAATGCACCCCCCATACTGCTCCATATAGTATATTGCACTCCTATAGTCCTCCATATAGAAAAATGGTCCCTTTGAAGTCATTCATATAGTATAGTGCATGCCCCATTGTCCTCCTTATAATATAACGGGCCCCATAATCCTCCATACAGTATAATGTACCCCCATAGTCTTATATATAGTATACTGCACCCCCATACACCTCCATACTGTATAATGGACCTGTCTTCCATATAGCATAATGCATCTCATAGTCCTCCATATAGCATAACACACCCCATAGTCCTCAATATAGTATAATGGGTCTCATAGTCCTATATATAGTATAATGCACCCCAATACTCTTCTATATAGTATAATGTACCCCATAGTCCTCCATATAGTATAATATACCTCATAGTCATCCATACAGTATAATGGACCCCAGAGTCCTCCATATAGTATAATGCACCCTACATAGTCCTCCATATAGAATAATGCACTCACCATAGTCTTCAATATAGTATTATGGGCCACCTCAATGCACTCACTGAAATACAATAGTCTTCTCTCCTCTTCGTTCACTCACTACACCGGTTTCCGTAGAGAGCGCTCTGAACCTCTGCACTTCTCGGCACATCTGACACGTTATAATAACAACATTGGACCCAATGCCCTTAGAGATCAGACGGAAAGGGATAATGATGGCGGATGGAGGATCAGTTGATGGTTTCTTCTTTCATCATTTCTTTCAACTGTATCGGCATCCAGAATGCCAATACAGTTGAACGTGCGATGATTGATGAGCAAAAAGGGCCAGTGTCAGCACTGGGCCCCCCCATCTCATGTGCTTCATTTGGGCCAATTAGTGGTATACCACTGTGACTGACAATATTTTGCTTTCACAAACTTTGCTGCATGAGTGTTTTTAATTCTTTTAGTCAGATGTTTCTATAGTTACTAAAGGACAATTATAGGCATTTTATACGTTTTACATTGTTTATTAACAAGTACATCAAGTTTATGGAAAGACTCAATATTTGCAGTGTTTACCCTTAGTTTTCAAGACTTCTGCAATTTGCCCTGGCATGCTGGATATCAGCTTCTGTGCCAGAACCTGACAGATGGCAACCCATTCTTGCCTTATCAGTGCTTGGAGTCTATCACAATTTTTGTGTTTTGTTGTCCATTTGAGATCTGAGGAGTTTCATGGCCAATAACCTAAAATTTCAATGTTTTGTCCTCCGAACCAATAAGTTATCACTTTTGCCTTGTGACCTGGTTCTCCAACATGTTAGAAAAAAACATTGTTCATTGCTATTACTCATGGATCGTTGGGAGAAGTTGCACTTGCAGGATGTTAAAATATTATTTTTTATTTGTGGCAGTGTTCTTATGCAAAATTGTAAGTGGGCTCACTCCCTTGACAGTAAAGCAAAGTCACACATGAAGCTACTCAGGATGTGTTATTGGGATCATGACACAAGACTGATGCTAATGTTCACCTTTTTATTTTTGAACAATCATTCCTCCAGAAGTCCCAAACAGTCTGAAGGGGGCTTCAACAGAGAAAATACCTTTACGTCAGTCCTCTGCAGTCTAATCCCTGTACATGTTGCAGAATGCCAGACTTTCCTAGATTTTTTCTTGGAGAGAAGTGGCTTCTTTGCTCCCCTTCTTTACACCAGAGAGACGCTTTAGCCTCTCTGTGTGTAGATGCTCTGATACTTGCCTGCTACCATTCCTGAGCAAGCTCTGCACTTGTGTTGAACTGATGCTTAAGCTGAATCCTCTTGAGGAGATGATTCGGACACTTGATGTACTCCTTGGGTGCCCTGGAGCCTTCATCACAGCAATTTAACCTCTCTCTCTGAAGTTCTTTAAGATTTGCTAAATGGTTTGATTCAGGGGCAATCGTGCAAGTAGCAATGTAGCATTTTTGTTTACTTGGAGGTAACGATGGTTAACAGAAGAAGACAATGATTTTGAGAAGTGCATCTCACAGTCTCCTCTGGACAGTTGATGTTGAGATGTGTTTGCGCTTTGTTGTATGTACATAATTTATGAGTGCTCTTTTCTGAAGTGCTGTCAATTTGCGGTTTCTGAGGCTGGTAACTCTGATGCACTTATCCTCTACTGCAGACCTTATTCTTGATTTTGTTTCCTTGGGCTTTCAGGACAGGCAGTTTCCTCATAGTGATTGATGGTTTTCATGACTTTACTTGTGGAAACATTCAAGGTTCTAGTAATTTTCTGAATAGCAGAAATACTCACTTCTATGAGCGCCGACCACAGGCGGTGCTCATAGCGATCCGGCAATGACAACCACAGGGGTTTTTGGCATACCCTGGGTTGTTGTGTCAAACCATCGGCAACCCACAGTCATGTGACATGGGCGCTGATGGGTGGCATTACGTACACGTACATGTTAAATGCCACAGTCCAAGTTTGACAGCGGCAAACATGTTAACTGCCACAGGTGGATCGCGATTCCACCCACGGCTGTTAGGTGCATATGACAGCTGATCAGATCAGCTGTCATGGGCAGGAAAAGGTGTGGGCTCACCACCAGAGCCCACACCAAACGGGGAGGCGTTTAATGTCAGATATATATGTTTGGACAGTAAGGGGTTTAACAGCATTGTGTTTTTTTGTCCCCTTAGAACTATAACTCAATGTTTGTTTATACAATCACTGGTAGAGGCAGAGCCGGACACTGTGGTTGTAGTAACCTCAGTGCACTCTATCTAACAGCATAAAACAATCAGATGCAATAAAAGGAACCCATCCAACTTGCATAGTGTCCCTCTATGGAGGACCAAAACTATAGGTGGGGATAAAGAATGTTGACGAGAGGGTCACACCACTAGCTTGACTTTAGTCTTCTATAACAGGACCAGAGTTGGAGTACTATGTGAGATTAAGGAGTCCCTGCAGCTCAAATAATATTTTAATGCAGAGGGTGAGGGGCAGTTTCTACTTCAGGAGACCTCTCACAATGATAACAGCACTGAACAAAACATTGGCCACACACTTGTGAAGCAGGGGACCTAAGAAAAAGATTAGACTAATCTCGAAATGTTGGACTGTTCATTATTTTAAAGCCCTTGAACTTAATCTTCACTGCTGGCAGCACTTCTGTTGACAGCAATACTCTTTTTTTAGTACGTTGCATTAAAAATGTCCTTTCAAGGCGGGTCAGCTTTTCATCCCTGTTGGTTTGGAACAGATATGATTATATCTCATGGCCTATCTGTAGACAATGAACTTTATAATGTGTGTGGGGTGGAGGCTGTCTCATCTGAGGTATGTGAGCTGGTCTATTGGTTTGCAAAACAATACAGGGAAGTCTATATGGAACTGTTTGACTCATTACGGTGGGTCCTGAAAATAAATTTTATATTGTAAGTGGTACAGTATCAGGATTATGGAGGGACGAAATGTATTGAATATTTTATGGAATTTTGTTAGCTCTTGTTCAGAGTCAGCTTAGATTGATAAAAAGGCATCAATGTATCAGAAGTATGTCAAAGGTTTGATGGAACAGGGTGCTAAAAAGTCACTTTCCAATTCTGCCACAAACAGGTTAGCAAACTGGCATTTATTTTTGCTGCTCAAAGTGTTTCTGGTGCCTTGTAGATATATATCCTCACCAAAGGAAAAAAATGTGCATGATAATTAATTTAGAGTCTTGTAAAACAGAGATCCCATTTAGTTCGATAATAATTATAATAATTTTACGACTATATCGCCAACATATTCCACAGCACGTTTCATCACAGAGGGGACTTATACAAACAATAATACATTACAGAATAACAATAATCGCATAAATCAACAGATACCAAGAGGAATGAGGGCCCTGCTCGCAAGTTTGCAGTTTATGAGGAAATAGGGGAGACAGGAAAGGTGGATGTTAACAATTGCTTTAATTGTTTTAACTAGACATAATGTAACGTGTTCATGTAGCTAACCACTATGTTTAAAAGTACAGACACAGAGGGCTATTAAATGCATAAAGGGTGTGAGAACAGATGATACAAGGTTCCTTCAAGACACAGTAGGTCTGGCAGACAGCTAGTCCATCTAATTGTGGGATGTAAGAATACAGAGAATCCACATCCACGGTGGTTACAATGGTGCCATTGAGTGGGGAACCTAAGTTAATTTGATCAATAGGTCCATGGTGTCATGTTAATAGCTGGCTCTTTTTTCCTATCAACGGTTTAAAGACACTCTACCCATCCTGAGATTTTTTCATTGAGTATCACTACACCTGAGATGTTTGATCTTCTTGAGTTGCCTGGCTTATGTATTTTGGGAAGCATAAAACTTAACGAAATGAACAGAAATATAAGTTGGTGTGCACGCAGCATGTAGGCGCATGTTGCACTAGCCACTAAACAGACAAAACCCAAGATAAAAACATAATAACCATCTACCATCCAGTAAATAAATAAACAGCAATAGGGCATAAAAATAATATAGGGTGCTTAACTAACATAATTTTAATTAAAAAAAATGTAAAGGCCATCCAACCACGTCACAGTAACCCTATTGAGGACAGTCGTAACCTCTAGTATTACAACTTTACAATTTGTCAAATGACGTACATGTCGATAAGGGCTGAGAAGGGCTGATACCCAGCTAGTAGACACGCAGCCATGGGAAACTACAAGAATGTAATGTCCTGCTCAAAAGAAAAGGGACTCCACACTTTTATTTGCACTGGGTGCAAAAAACTGAAACAAAAAACCTAAAGAGATGAATTGGAGTATAGACATTACATTCATGTAGTTTTCCATGCCCGGGTGTGCCTTACCGAGTCCTTGTCAGCTCTTATCCACATATACAGTGACTTACAAAAGTATTCACCCCCTTGGTTTTTTACTTATTTTGCTACATTACAACCTGTGTTTAAATATTTTTGTAATCCGATTTGTGTGTGATCCATCATCACTAAATAGTCTATGTTGGTGAAGTGAGAAAAATAGAGGCATAAATTACATTTCTGGGAACGAATAGCTAAAAATTGGCATGTGCATATGTAATCACCCTTTTTATGATGAAGCCCCTAAAAATTTCTGGTGCAAGCAATTGCCTTCATAAATCACATGCTTAGTGAAAGGAAGACCACCTGTGTGCAATCTAAGTGTCTCAAGGTCTATCAGTATATTCACACCTTTTCTGAAAGGTAATACTTTATGCCGTCTGTGTGCTTCTTTAGCGTAGTCTGCTGTTTTCATGAGGATTATGGCTCTACCTTTATCTGCAAACTTGATATTGAGCTCCTTGTTGCATACCTTTTGCTGTTATCTTGTATTTATTGAAAACACATGGAATGAGGATATGATGACTATCCCCACCCCGCCCATTTTTTTTCCAACATTATTTTTCTACTTTTTCTTTTCTATGATGTGTTCAGTCAATGTGTCTACGTCAGCAACATCCAGTTTCCGGGAGCATTGCAAATTACAATTTTCAGGAGAGCTTTCAATCCTTTCTGCACTCACCACTCCATATATGTAGAACTCCCAAGCTCTACGCCAGCCACCTACCTCTAACTACTGTTCTTTGACCCTCATCTGCATGTCATAATGCAACACCCCAGGTAACCGGTTGTTGTAGTGATGTTGGCTTCCCTTCGGGGAGGGTGATGTCACACTTGGAGGCAAGGGAGATTCTTTCTGTCAGGTAAGGCACTCACATTCAACTTATCTGAATCTAGGCCATGAGGGGGAGCTCAGGACCCGGATTCAGGGGAGCTTCCTTAGAATTGATGTATCCTGGTCTGGAGGAGGAGCCAGCGAATTGTAGAGGAGTGAGGAGAGGAGAAGGACATCTGGAGCAGACATAGGGGCCGAGCAGCCACGTGGGAGCTGCAACCCTTGGAAAGAGATATCGTGAGGAGTTGAATTGTGGAGGAGCTTAGAGGGAAGAAGCACAGAGGAGGAAGAGGCTCAGCAGGGGAACAGCGGAAGGACACCCTGGGAGCTAGAGTGCAGAAGCCGGGTACCGGGAGCCCGAGGTCGTGTTGTTCTCCAGGATGTGCGACAGAACCAGAGGGCATAGGACTGTATGTCAATTGCCTGCACCAAGTCTGAGATGAAGCAGTAACTTGAGAGCCCGGGTCATGATAGAGATCCTATAAACAGGCTCGCCCTGCCTATTGTACAGACATCTGTCTTAGGACAGGAGAGAGGGGACTTTGCAACTAAGCTTCAAGCGGCAGGGACCTCGCCTTCTTAGCGCAAGTAGGAAAGGCTTACGGACCTTACCTGGGAGAGGGATCTCCTATTGCATCCAAGCTGGCTGGACCACAGCTACCCATCACTTGGTACCCTGGACTGAGGACTGCTTTCATCAGTAAACCAGGTAAAGACTGCAAACCTGTGTCCTTGTTCTTTGCTATATCATCCACTACATCATCGGTGCCATACACTTGGGAAGCCCTGGGGATCCCGCTTCACCTGTGGGAAACATCACAATATAGCCACCCTACAATCACCCCGGAGGACACCTTTAAGCGGAGTCAGACCCTACTGACCGAGAACCACAGGTGGCATCACGAACAATAGACTTTGTTCACAATATCCCTTAAAGACCTTTCCCCTTTAATTGGGCGCCCAGGGCTACGGACCGGGTTGGAGCCACTGTGACATCCCCTTTAAGACCAGACCTGGTACCGAGTACACCATGACCCAGGCGGACGACTCAACTTGGCGTCATGAACAGGATGGACCGACCCTGAGAATCGGGTCATGTGCGCCTAAGAGACTGTGCCTAACTGTGTGACTTGTGAACTGTAAAATACTACCAAAACTGCCGCCATTACAGCACCATGTGGCATGCAGGAGGAGTGGGGCATGTTATTGTGGGCAGAGCTTGGAAAAATGGCGCGGAAATAATGGCCACCCCTCATAAGTACTATTATGTTAGAAAGATATGCTCATCAACGAAAGAGGTCCGCCTCCTAGTCTGGGATGGCAGGAAAGAGAGGAGAAGAACCCGTCCACAGAGGGAGGCGGAACAGAAACAAGAGGAAGATGCCGAGGAGGACCTGTTTGGCAAGATGGTGAGCGGAGGTCACCCAGGGGAGGGGGAGAAAGCCTGCAGCTGTCCCAGCCAATCAGAGGAAGAAAAGGCCCCACCATCACCGATGAACCCGGAGGTTCTCCGTGCGGAAGTGGAAGAGCTGTGCCGCCAGTTTCGGCAGTCCTGGTTCCACGCTGCTGCAAGCGCCTGGGAGCAGCCATGCAGCCAGACTACAGGACTTCAGCCTGCAGCAGAGGAGTCCAGCACCGGAGACGATGCAGCAGCAGGTGAGAAAACCGACCCAGCCCTGGTAGCCAATGACACCTTGCTAGGGCCCGTAGATGCCCCGCCACCACTACCACCCAGCCGGGTGTGCAGACTGATCGAGTGGGAGCAGCCGTGGGAGACAGTACCTACTGCTGAAGCCCCGCTACAGCCGTCGAGGGAGGCCCCAGACATACACATGGAATGGGTGACCTTCCGTTGAAAGCACTCCAGCACTGACCTGATTGAGTTCCCCGGGGAGAACCAGGCTGAGGGAGAACATATAGAAATCATCAGCCAGTGGGAGTATTGCCAGGAGCAGGCATGCAAGAAGGAGCAGGAGGACAGGGAGCGGGAACTCCAGCGCAGAGCTGCAAAAGAGAAAGACCTGCAGGCTAAAGCGCAGAATAGGAGAGCTAGCCATGAGGAGCGGGGCCCATGGAGGATTGGGACTGTGGTAGCCTTCCGCATTAACACGGGCTGGGGATTCATTAAAGAACAAGGCGCGCAGCAAGAGATCTTCGTCACCATGTGCTCAAAAGCCAGCAGAAGGAGTGCAGAGAATATATTAGGTAACTTAGCTATAGACACCTCCACTTTGATTCGGGATTTGGTTCAGTCCTGGACAACTACTTTAATGCTTGATATGTGATAAGAAATGACCTTGTTTAAGGCTAGTTTCACACTAGCATTTTGAGGAGCTGCGGAGAGCTGTGGACTTCCTCCGTGAAGCCCCGCCCTCGGCCGCACCTCCGCCGCTAGCTCCGCCTACTTCTGCATGCAGCCTGCGTACCTATCTTTAACATTAGGTACGCAGGTCGTGCCGCTGTATGTGGATGCTTCCACATGCGTCGTTTTGACGATGCGGCGACCAGCATAGAACGCAGCTTGTAGCAATTTTTTTTCTCTGCATCATCAAAACGACGCATGCGGAAGCATCCACATACAGCGGCACGACCTGCGTACCTAATGTTAAAAATAGGTACGAAGGCCGCATGCAGGCCGCATGCAGAAGTAGGCGGAGCTAGCGGCCGAGGGCGGGGCTTCATGGAGGAAGTCCGCAGCCCTCCGCAGCTCCTCAAAACGCTAGTGTGAAACTAGCCTAAGTTTTTCACAAAATTCATAAACATTCTTTAGAAGACATAGTATATAGTCATGATAACTTAACATGTAATTTGCAGATGACAAACTATTTTACTGAGCAGTACAGATAATTCAATCTTTTGAAATTCAAAATTGTCAGGTTTGATAATTTTATTGCAAAAATGTGATGTGCAGCAAATCGATTCACACTGAATATCAAGTGCTGCTAAGCCCTTCAATTGGCCGTAAAAGATGTGTAATACTCTGATTTTCTATGACTACATTGAAAACCATTGTAGCTCTTTAAAGAAATCTTATAAATGACAAGGTGACCTCAATCCATTTGACTAGAGGTAAATGTATCGTTGCCTAGAAACTGGTGGTAACCAACAGTCTATTTAACAACACATGAACAGCCTTTTTAGGCCTCTTAAATTGTAAAACTCCGCAAAAATTATTCCTTTTTAGGGGTCAGATGCCTGCATTGCTGGTGTTATTCATAAATTAACATTTTCAAAAGGGGTGGTGCTTATATTATCCTTGTTTGAGAGAACAAAGAGCTTTGTTCTTTGCTAAATGAAAAAACAATAGCTTTTACACTAGCCATCCAAAAATGATCCCTTTAGGCTGGGCTCACATTTGCGTTTGGCTGGTCTGCGTATGGCTGCATACTTCCTCCCTTAAGCTCCACCTACACTTCGCCTACTTCCGCATGCGTCCCTATCTTTAACATTGGGTACGCAGGAGCATGCGTTATATGTGGATGTGTCCGCCTGCGGCTTTTTGACGTGCCCGCCAACCGCATGCATGAGCAGGTTAGTTGTTTTCAGAGTGAAGACACCATGGCTTGAAAACGAGACTTGAAAGAAGTATCCCTATTTTGGGAGTAGCTTTATATTTGTGTAACTGAAGAGTGTATGCTTTGCAGCAGCAGTACAGTACAGCTATATATCACAATTAACAAGTTTGTGAGAGAGTATTGTGGACATGAAGCAGAGGCAGCACAGTAAAGGAAATGATGAGGCAGGCAAGGAGTTGTCTGGAAATTTAGCCCTGGCAGCAGTACAGTACAGTAGTACCACTATATAACACAGATGCACAAATATGCTATGTGGCCAATATACAAATATATACATACATTATGTTGTCAGAACACTGTGATCAATGAATACATTAACTCTACTATTGTTGTAAACACTAGTGATGGGCGAACCCCTGGATGTTCGGGTCTGTTGGGTTCGGCTGAACATTTACAAAATGTTTGGTTCAGGTACAAGAACAGTACCAGAACCTTAACCTGGATCCCATTCAGATTAATGGGGGCCCGAACATCCATTGTTTGTCCCACTGTCATCTGCATGACAGCGCGGCAAACACTGCCTCTGATCAGTGGTAAGATCATTACCGCCGGTCAGAGAGCTGCAGTTCCACAACGTCAGATGACAGCATGAGCCAGCAGCTGTGACTAGCGGTAAAATGTTTTACTGCCGTCACAGAGGCGTCGGCTGACGGGAATGCTGCTCCCATCAGCCTATACTATACTACTATTGCTGTATGCTATAGTGCTGTTGCTGATAATTGCGAGAGCAAGTGCCGCTGATGGGAGTATTCATCATCTGGCACCTGCGCTATAAATAAATAAATGTAAAAAAAAACATGGAGTCTGTTCCATTTTTGATAATCAGCGTGGCACAATTGACAGCTTTGTGCTCCATCCCTCAGCTGTCAGCTTTATCATGGTTGGTTATCAAGAACAGAGGGGTCCCCACGCCATTGTTTTAAAATAAATAATTGAAAAAATTAACGTGGGGTTCCCCCTATTTTTGACATCCAGCCAAGCTAAAGCCGACATCTGGAGGCTGGTATGCTCAGGCTGGTAAGGGGCCATGGATATTGCCCTCCCAGGCTAAAAATAGCAGCCCGCAGCCACCCCAGAAAAAGCATATCTATTAGATGCACCAATTCTGGCACTGGTGGTGGCAAGTGGGGTAATGTTTATGAGGTTCATTTCAGCTGTTTTATGGTGTTGACATCAAGCCCACATGTTAGTAATGGACAAGACGCATCTCCATTACTAACCAAATAGTAAGTTTTGAAACATACAGCCAGAATAATTGAAATAAAGACACAGATGAACCTGTACACTAGGATGGCAATGCATTGTATAAAGAAAATAAAAATAAGCTCCATTCCAAGTCTCACCCCATGTAATTGTTACACATAATGATCTGTAGTATCCTTTAAAGGGAACCTATCACCCCGTTTTTTAAAGATTAGATAAAAATAGTGTGAAATAGGGGCAGAGCTGGGCTTTACATTAGTGCCTTTTTGGTGCCTTTACACCCCCGTTAGGCTGCCGAAATACCTTTGTGAAGTGGCCGTTTTCTGCTGTCACTCAAGTTGGTCAGGTCGGATGGGCGTGGTCACAGCGCTGTTTCTCCCCCAGATCAGGCTCATCATTACGTTGGTGGCGTAGTGGTGTGCGCATGTCCAAAGAGAAGATCCACTGCCCAGGAGATTCAAAACAGCGCGGTCTTCGCTATTCGCCGTTTACCGGTGGGCGCGGCCATCTTTCCTGTGGCCGCGCGTGCGCAGATGGAGCACTCTGCTGCCCGGGGCTTCAGGAAAATGGCCGCGGGATTCCGCACGTGCGCAGATGGAGATCGCAGCGGCCATTTTCCTGAAGCCCCGGGCAGCAGAGCACTCCATCTGCGCACGCGCGGCCACAGGAAAAATGGCCGCGCCCACCGGTAAACGGCGAATAGCGAAGACCGCGCTGTTTTGAATCTCCTGTGCAGTGGATCTTCTCTTTGGACATGCGCACACCACTACGCCACCAACGTAATGATGAGCCTGATCTGGGGGAGAAACAGCGCTGTGACCACGCCCATCCGACCTGACCAACTTGAGTGACAGCAGAAAACGGCCACTTCACAAAGGTATTTCGGCAGCCTAACGGGGGTGTAAAGGCACCAAAAAGGCAGTAATGTAAAGCCCAGCTCTGCCCCTATTTCACACTATTTTTATCTAATCTTTAAAAAACGGGGTGATAGGTTCCCTTTAAAAAATAATTTATTTTGGTTGTGTATTAAAGGTGGCTCAGTGTCAGCCCTTGAATATTTAAAAGCCGTTAAAATAGGATTTGGGTAGTTTTAATATAGAGCAGCAATAAGGGCTCCACCGCTCCTTCAAATTCTCTCCAATTTACTTACTTGTAATTTGTAAATATCACAAATCTACACAAAAATATTTTTTTGGAATCATTGCAGGTGACTTTGTACTTTTCTGAATTATCTTTTTGTCATGATTTCAAAAATGTATATAGTTTTTCTGTAGCACGTATAGATTCCATGGAGCAGCATCATTATTATAAGGTATAGGAAATATACAGTACGGGCAACATTAACCCCTTCCCGACCTTTGACGCCACGTAGGCGTCATGAAAACCCATGCCAATCCGACCCATGACGCCTATGTGGCGTCATGGAATGATCGCGTCGCTGCAGAGCGGGTGAAAGGGTTAACTCAGATTTCACCCGTTCTGCAGAGACAGGGGGAGTGGTACTTCAGCCCAGGGGGGGTGGCTTCACCCCCCCGTGGCTACGATCACTCTGATTGGCTGTTGAAAGTGAAACTGCCAATCAGAGCGATTTGTAATATTTCACCTAAAAAACTGGTGAAATATTACAATCCAGCCATGGCCGATGCTGCAATATCATCGGCCATGGCTGGAAATACTGAAGTGACCCCCCCCCACCCCACCGATCGCCCCCCCAAGCCACCGATCTGTCCCGTAGTCCCCTCCGTCCTGTGCTCCGCTCCCCCTGTCCTCCTGTCCGCTCCCCCCGTGCTCCTATGTCACCCCCCCGTGCTCCGACGCCCCCCCCCCCCCGTGCACCGATCTCCCCCCCCCTTATACTTACCGAGGCTCCTGGTGCCCGTCCGCCTCCTCCATGGGCGCCGCCATCTTCCAAAATGGCGGGCGCATGCTCAGTGCGCCCGCCGAATCTGCCAGATTCATTACAAAGTACATTTTGATCGCTGTGGTAGGTTCTATCACAGCGATCAAAATAAAAAAAATAATAAATAAACCCCCCCTTTATCACCCCCATAGGTAGGGACAATAATAAAATAAAGAAAATATTTTTTTTTTCCTTTTCCACTAGGGTTAGGGTTAGAACTAGGGTTAGAACTAGGGGTAGGGTTAGGGTTAGGGGTAGGGTTAGGGTTACGGGTAGGGTTAGGGGTAGGGTTAGGGTTATGGCATGTGCACACAGTGCGGATTTGGCTGCGGATCCGCAGCGGATTGGCCGCGGATCCGCAGCGGATTGGCCGCGGATCCGCAGCGGATTGGCCGCGGATCCGCAGCGGATTGGCCGCGGATCCGCAGCGGATTGGCCGCGGATCCGCAGCGGATTGGCAGCGGATCCGCAGCGGATTGGCCGCTGCGAATTCGTACCAGTTTTCCATCAGGTTTACAGTACCATGTACACCTATGGAAAACCAAATCCGCTGTGCCCATGATGCTGAAAATTCCGTGCAGAAACGATACGTTGTATTTTCCGCAGCGTGTCAATTCTTTGTGCGGATTCCGCAGCGTTTTACACCTGTTCCTCAATAGGAATCCGCAGGTGAAATCCGCACAAAAAAACACTGGAAATCTGCTGTAAATCCGCAGGTAAAACGCAGTGCCTTTTACCTGCAGATTTTTCAAAAATCGTGCGGAAAAATCTCACACGAATCCACAACGTGGGCACATAGCCTTAGGGTTAGTGTTGTGAATTTGGATTCTGGGCTCCCCCGGTGGCTACTGGTGGAATTGAACTGGTGTCTTCATCTTCTCTGTTCACCTGTTCCCATCAAGATGTGGGAGTCGCTATATAACCTTGCTGCTCTGTTAGTTGCTTGCCGGTCAACAATGTTATCAGAAGCCTCTCTGTGCTTGTTCCTGCTCCTAGACAACTACTAGATAAGTTGGACTCTTGTCCATGTTTGTTTTTGCATTTTTTGTTCCAGTTCACAGCTGTAGTTTCGTTACTGTGTCTGGAAAGCTCTTGTGAACAGGAATTGCCACTCTGGTGTTATGAGTTAATGCCAGAGTTTTAAAGTAATTTCTGGATGGTGTTTTGATAGGGTTTTTAGCTGACCATGAAAGTGTCCTTCCTGTCTTCTGCTATGTAGTAAGTGGACCTCAAATTTGCTAAACCTATTTTCATACTACGTTTGTTATTTCATCTTGATTCACCGCCAATACATGTGGGGGGCCTCTGTCTCCTTTCGGGGTATTTCTCTAGAGGTGAGCTAGGACTAATATTTTCCTCTGCTAGTTTTATTTAGTCCTCCGGCTGGTGCTGGGCATCTAGAATCAACATAGGCATGCTACCCGGCCACTGCTAGTTGTGTGTTAGGTTTAGTTCATGGTCAGCTCAGTTTCCATCTTCCAAGAGCTAGTTCCTATATATGCTGATGCTATGATCTCTTGCCATTGAGATCATGACAGCTGGACCGGCCCACTAAAGGGTTAAAATCCTTGGCTGAGAAAGGAGAGATATAAGTAGTCTGCTGAAATTTTTTTTTTTTTTTTTTCTCTCCTTTGAATGGCTCTGTGTTCACCTGTTTGCAATGGATCTTCAGAGTGTAACTGCAGGTTTGAATAATCTCGCCACGAAGGTACAAAATTTGCAAGATTTTGTTTGTCATGCACCTGTATCTGAGCCGAGAATTCCTTTGCCGGAATTTTTCTCGGGGAATAGATCTGGGTTTCAGAATTTTCGAAATAATTGCAAATTATTTTTGTCCCTGAAATCTCGCTCTGCCGGAGATCCTGCACAGCAGGTCAGGATTGTGATTTCCTTGCTCCGGGGCGACCCTCAAGACTGGGCTTTTTCATTGACACCAGGGGATCCTGCGTTGCTCAATGTGGATGCGTTTTTTCTGGCCTTGGGGTTGCTTTATGACGAACCTCATTTGGAGCTTCAGGCAGAAAAAACTTTGATGTCCCTATCTCAGGGGCAAGATGAAGCGGAAATTTACTGCCAAAGATTCCGTAAATGGTCTGTGCTTACTCAGTGGAATGAGTGCGCCCTGGCGGCGACTTTCAGAGAGGGTCTCTCTGATGCCATTAAGGATGTTATGGTGGGGTTCCCTGTGCCTGCGGGTCTGAATGAGTCCATGACAATGGCTATTCAGATCGATAGGCGTTTGCGGGAGCGCAAACCAGTGCACCATCTGGCGGTGTCCACTGAGAAATCGCCAGAGAGTATGCAGTGTGATAGAATTCTGTCCCGAAGCGAGCGGCAGAATTTTAGACGGAAAAATGGGTTGTGTTTCTATTGTGGTGATTCTACTCATGTTATATCAGCATGCTCTAAGCGCACTAAAAAGCTTGGTAAATCTGTTTCCATTTGCACCTTACCGTCTAAGTTTATTCTATCTGTGACCCTGATTTGCTCTTTGTCATCTATTACCACGGACGCCTATGTCGACTCTGGCGCCGCTTTGAGTCTTATGGATTGGTCCTTTGCCAAACGCTGTGGGTATGATTTAGAGCCTTTGGAGACTCCTATTCCTCTGAAGGGGATTGACTCCACCCCATTGGCTAATAATAAACCACAATACTGGACACAAGTAACTATGCGTATTAATCCGGATCACCAGGAGATTATTCGCTTTCTGGTGCTGTATAATCTACATGATGATTTGGTGCTAGGATTGCCTTGGCTGCAATCTCACAACCCAGTCCTCGACTGGAAAGCTATGTCTGTGTTGAGCTGGGGATGTAAGGGGGCTCATGGGGATGTACCTGTGGTTTCCATTTCATCATCTATTCCCTCTGAAATTCCTGAGTTCCTGTCTGACTATCGTGACGTCTTTGAAGAATCCAAGCTTGGTTCGTTACCTCCGCACCGAGAGTGCGATTGTGCCATAGATTTAATCCCGGGTAGTAAATACCCAAAGGGTCGTTTATTTAATCTGTCTGTGCCTGAACATGCTGCTATGCGTGAATATATAAAGGAGTCCTTGGAAAAGGGACATATTCGTCCATCGTCATCTCCCTTAGGAGCCGGTTTTTTCTTTGTGTCAAAAAAAGACGGCTCTTTGAGACCATGTATTGATTATCGGCTTTTGAATAAAATCACTGTTAAATATCAATACCCATTGCCGTTGCTGACTGATTTGTTTGCTCGCATAAAGGGGGCCAAGTGGTTCTCTAAGATTGACCTTCGTGGGGCGTATAATTTGGTGCGAATCAGGCAGGGGGATGAGTGGAAAACCGCATTTAATACGCCCGAGGGCCACTTTGAGTATTTAGTGATGCCTTTTGGTCTTTCAAATGCTCCGTCAGTTTTCCAGTCCTTTATGCATGATATTTTTCGCGATTATTTGGATAAATTTATGATTGTGTATCTGGATGATATTCTGATTTTTTCGGATGACTGGGACTCTCATGTCCAGCAAGTCAGGAGGGTTTTTCAGGTTTTGCGGTCTAATTCTTTGTGTGTGAAGGGTTCTAAGTGTGTTTTTGGGGTACAGAGGATTTCCTTTTTGGGATATATTTTTTCCCCCTCTTCCATTGAAATGGATCCTGTCAAGGTTCAAGCTATTTGTGATTGGACGCAGCCCTCTTCTCTTAAGAGTCTTCAGAAGTTTTTGGGCTTTGCTAACTTTTATCGTCGATTTATTGCTGGTTTTTCGGATATTGCTAAGCCATTGACCGATTTGACTAAGAAGGGTGCTGATGTTGCTGATTGGTCCCCTGATGCTGTGGAGGCCTTTCGGGAGCTTAAGCGCCGTTTTTCCTCTGCCCCTGTGTTGCGTCAGCCTGATGTTGCTCTACCTTTTCAGGTTGAGGTCGACGCTTCTGAGATCGGAGCTGGGGCAGTGTTGTCGCAGAAAAGTTCTGACTGCTCCGTGATGAGGCCTTGTGCCTTCTTTTCCCGTAAATTTTCGCCCGCTGAGCGGAATTATGATGTTGGGAATCGGGAGCTTTTGGCCATGAAGTGGGCTTTTGAGGAGTGGCGCCATTGGCTTGAGGGGGCCAGACATCGGGTGGTGGTATTGACTGACCACAAAAATTTGGTTTATCTTGAGACCGCCAGGCGCCTGAATCCTAGACAGGCGCGCTGGTCATTATTTTTCTCTCGGTTTAATTTTGTGGTGTCATACCTACCGGGTTCTGAGAATGTTAAGGCGGATGCCCTTTCTAGGAGTTTTGAGCCTGACTCGCCTGGTAACTCTGAGCCCACAGGTATCCTTAAGGATGGAGTGGTATTGTCAGCCGTTTCTCCAGACCTGCGGCGGGCCTTGCAGGAGTTTCAGGCGGATAGACCTGATCGTTGCCCACCTGATAAACTGTTTGTTCCTGATGATTGGACCAGTAGAGTCATCTCTGAGGTTCATTCTTCTGCGTTGGCAGGTCATCCTGGCATTTTTGGTACCAGGGATTTGGTGGCAAGGTCCTTCTGGTGGCCTTCCCTGTCACGAGATGTGCGAGGCTTTGTGCAGTCTTGTGACGTTTGTGCTCGGGCCAAGCCTTGTTGTTCTCGGGCTAGTGGATTGTTGTTGCCCTTGCCTATTCCTAAGAGGCCTTGGACGCACATCTCGATGGATTTTATTTCAGATCTGCCTGTTTCTCAGAAGATGTCTGTCATCTGGGTGGTGTGTGACCGTTTCTCTAAGATGGTCCATTTGGTTCCTCTGCCCAAGTTGCCTTCTTCTTCCGAGTTGGTTCCTCTGTTTTTTCAAAATGTTGTTCGTTTGCATGGTATTCCTGAGAATATCGTTTCTGACAGAGGGACCCAATTCGTGTCTAGATTTTGGCGGGCATTCTGTGCTAGGATGGGCATAGATTTATCTTTTTCGTCCGCTTTCCATCCTCAGACGAATGGCCAGACTGAGCGGATTAATCAGACCCTGGAGACATATCTGAGGTGTTTTGTGTCTGCTGACCAGGATGATTGGGTTGCTTTTTTGCCATTGGCGGAGTTCGCTCTTAATAATCGGGCCAGCTCTGCCACTTTGGTGTCCCCGTTTTTCTGTAATTCGGGGTTTCATCCTCGATTTTCCTCTGGTCAGGTGGAATCTTCGGATTGTCCTGGAGTGGATGCTGTGGTGGAGAGATTGCATCAGATCTGGGGGCAGGTGGTGGACAATTTGAGGTTGTCCCAGGAGAAGACTCAGCTTTTTGCTAACCGCCGTCGTCGTGTTGGTCCTCATCTTCGTGTTGGGGACTTGGTGTGGTTGTCTTCTCGTTTTGTCCCTATGAGGGTCTCTTCTCCTAAGTTTAAGCCTCGGTTCATCGGCCCGTATAAGATATTGGAGATTCTTAACCCTGTTTCCTTCCGTTTGGACCTCCCTGCATCCTTTTCTATTCATAACGTTTTTCATCGGTCATTATTGCGCAGGTATGAGGTACCGGTTGTGCCTTCCGTTGAGCCTCCTGCTCCGGTGTTGGTTGAGGGTGAGTTGGAGTACGTTGTGGAGAAAATCTTAGACTCTCGTGTTTCCAGACGGAGACTCCAGTATCTGGTCAAGTGGAAGGGATACGGCCAGGAGGATAATTCTTGGGTGAATGCATCTGATGTTCATGCCTCTGATCTGGTTCGTGTCTTTCATAGGGCCCATCCTGATCGCCCTGGTGGTTCTGGTGAGGGTTCGGTGCCCCCTCCTTGAGGGGGGGGTACTGTTGTGAATTTGGATTCTGGGCTCCCCCGGTGGCTACTGGTGGAATTGAACTGGTGTCTTCATCTTCTCTGTTCACCTGTTCCCATCAAGATGTGGGAGTCGCTATATAACCTTGCTGCTCTGTTAGTTGCTTGCCGGTCAACAATGTTATCAGAAGCCTCTCTGTGCTTGTTCCTGCTCCTAGACAACTACTAGATAAGTTGGACTCTTGTCCATGTTTGTTTTTGCATTTTTTGTTCCAGTTCACAGCTGTAGTTTCGTTACTGTGTCTGGAAAGCTCTTGTGAACAGGAATTGCCACTCTGGTGTTATGAGTTAATGCCAGAGTTTTAAAGTAATTTCTGGATGGTGTTTTGATAGGGTTTTTAGCTGACCATGAAAGTGTCCTTCCTGTCTTCTGCTATGTAGTAAGTGGACCTCAAATTTGCTAAACCTATTTTCATACTACGTTTGTTATTTCATCTTGATTCACCGCCAATACATGTGGGGGGCCTCTGTCTCCTTTCGGGGTATTTCTCTAGAGGTGAGCTAGGACTAATATTTTCCTCTGCTAGTTTTATTTAGTCCTCCGGCTGGTGCTGGGCATCTAGAATCAACGTAGGCATGCTACCCGGCCACTGCTAGTTGTGTGTTAGGTTTAGTTCATGGTCAGCTCAGTTTCCATCTTCCAAGAGCTAGTTCCTATATATGCTGATGCTATGATCTCTTGCCATTGAGATCATGACAGGTTAGGGTTGGAATTAGAGTTAGGGTTGGAATTAGGGCTAGGGTTGGAAATAGGGTTAAGATTAGGCTTGTGGTTAGGGTTACGGATAGGGTTAGGGGTGCGTTGGGGTTACAGTTGTGGTTAGGGTTGGGATTAGGGTTAGGGTTGGGATTAGGGTTAGGATTAGGGTTGGAATTAGGGTTACGGGTGTGTTGCGGTTAGGGTTGTGGTTAGGGGTGTGTTGGGGTTAGGGTTGTGATTAGGGTTATGGCTACAGTTGGGATTAGGATTAGGGGTGTGTTGGGGTTAGTGTTGAAGTTAGAATTGAGGGGTTTCCACTGTTTAGGCACATCACGGTTCTCCAAACGCAACATGGCGCCACCATTGATTCCAGCCAATCTTGCGTTCAAAAAGTCAAATGGTGCTCCCTCCCTTCCAAGCCCCGACATGCGCCCAAACAGTGGTTTACCCCCACATTTGGGGTACCAGCGTACTCAGGACAAACTGGGCAACAACTGTTGGGGTCCAATTTCTCCTGTTACCCTTGCAAAAATAAAAAATTACTTGCTAAAACATAATTTTTGAGGAAAGAACAATTATTTTTTATTTTCATGGCTCTGCGTTATAAACTTCTGTGAAGCACTTGGGGGTTGAAAGTGCTCAACACACATCTAGATAAGTTCCTTCGGGGGTCTAGTTTCCAAAATGGGGTCACTTGTGGGGTGTTTCTACTGTTTAGGCACATCAGGGGCTCTGCAAATGCAACATGATGCCCGCAGACCATTCCATCAAAGTCTGCATTTCAAATGTCACTACTTCCCTTCCGAGCCCTGACGTGTGCCCAAACAGTGGTTTACCCCCACATATGGGGTACCAGCACACTCACAACAAACTGGGCAACAAATATTGGGGCCCAATTTCTCCTGTTACCCTTGTGAAAATAAAAAATTGCTTGCTAAAACATATTTTTTGAGGAAAGAAAAATGATTTTTTATTTTCACGGCTCTGCGTTGTAAACTTCTGTGAAGCACTTGGGGGTTGAACGTGCTCATCACACATCTAGATAAGTTCCTTTGGGGGGTCTAATTTCCAAAATGGGGTCACTTGTGGGGTATTTCTACTGTTTAGGCACATCAGGGGCTCTGCAAATGCAATGTGACGCCCGCAGACCATTCCATCAAAGTCTGCATTTCAAATGTCACTACTTCCCTTCCGAGCCCTGACGTGTGCCCAAACAGTGGTTTACCCCCACATATGGGGTACCAGCACACTCACAACAAACTGGGCAACAAATATTGGGGCCCAATTTCTCCTGTTACCCTTGTGAAAATAAAAAATTGCTTGCTAAAACATCTTTTTTGAGGAAAGAAAAATGATTTTTTATTTTCACGGCTCTGCGTTGTAAACTTCTGTGAAGCACTTGGGGGTTGAACGTGCTCATCACACATCTAGATAAGTTCCTTGGGGGGGTCTAGTTTCCAAAATGGGGTCACTTGTGGGGTGTTTCTACTGTTTAGGCACATCAGGGGCTCTGCAAATGCAATGTGATGCCCGCAGACCATTCCATCAAAGTCTGCATTTCAAATGTCACTACTTCCCTTCCGAGCCTTGACGTGTGCCCAAACAGTGGTTTACCCCCACATATGGGGTACCAGCACACTCACAACAAACTGGGCAACAAATATTGGGGCCCAATTTCTCCTGTTACCCTTGTGAAAATAAAAAATTGCTTGCTAAAACATCTTTTTTGAGGAAAGAAAAATTATTTTTTATTTTCACGGCTCTGCGTTGTAAACTTCTGTGAAGCACTTGGGGGTTGAATGTGCTCACCACACATCTAGATAAGTTCCTTGGGGGGTCTAGTTTCCAAAATGGGGTCACTTTTGGGTGGTTTCTACTGTTTAGGCATATCAGGGGCTCTGCAAACGTAACATGATGCCCGCAGACCATTCCAACAAAGTCTGCATTCCAAAATGTCACTACTTCCCTTCCGAGCCCCGGCATGTGCCCAAACAGTGGTTTACCCCCATATATGGGGTATCAGCATACTCAGGAGAAACTGGACAACAACTTTTGGGTCCAATTTCTCCTGTTACTCTTGCAAAAATAAAAAATTATGGGCTAAAAAAATATTTTTGAGGAAAGGAAACACATTTATTATTTTCACGGCTCTGCGTTATAAACTTCTGTGAAGCACTTGGGGGTTCAAAGTGCTCACCACACATCTAGATAAGTTCCCTTGGGGTCTAGTTTCCAAAATGGAGTCACTTGTGGGGAGTTCCTACTGTTTAGGCACATCAGGGGCTCTGCAAAAGCAACCTGACGCCCGCAGAGCATTCCATCAAAGTCTGCATTTCAAAACGTCACTACTTCCCTTCCGAACCCCGACGTGTGCCAAAACAGTGGTTTACCCCCACATATGGGGTATCAGCGTACTCAGGAGAAACTGGACAACAACTTTTGGTGTCCAATTTCTCCTGTTACCCTTGGGAAAATAAAACATTGTGGGCTAAAAAATCATTTTTAAGAAAAGAAAAATTATTTTTTATTTTCACGGCTCTGCGTTATAAACTTCTGTGAAGCACCTGGGGGTTATAAGTGCTCACTATGCATCTAGATAAGTTCCTTGGGGGGTCTAGTTTACAAAATGGGGTCACTTGTAGGGGATCTCCAATGTTTAGGCACACAGGGGCTCTCCAAACGCGACATGGTGTCCGCTAACGATTGGAGCTAATTTTCCATTCAAAAAGTCAAATGGCACGCCTCCCCTTCCGAGCCTTGCCGTGCACCCAAACAGTAGTTTACCCCCACATGTGAGGTATCGGTGTACTCAGGAGAAATTGCCCAACAAAATTTAGGATCCATTTTATCCTGTTGCCCATGTGAAAATGAAAAAATTGAGGCTAAAATAATTTTTTGGGGAAAAAAAAGTACTTTTTCATTTTTACGGGTCAATTTGTGAAGCACCTGGGGGTTTAAAGTGCTCACTATGCTTCTAGATAAGTTCCTTGGGGGGTCTAGTTTCCAAAATGGGGTCACTTGTGGGGGAGCTCCAATGTTTAGGCACACGGGGGCTCTCCAAACGCGACATGGTGTCCGCTAAAGATTGGAGCCAATTTTTCATTCAAAAAGTCAAATGGCGCTCCTTCCCTTCCGAGCCCTGCCGTGCCCCCAAACAGTGGTTTACCCCCACATATGAGGTATCAGCGTACTCAGGACAAATTGGACAACAACGTCCGTGGTCCAGTTTCTCCTTTTACCCTTGGGAAAATAAAAAAATTGTTGCTAAAAGATCATTTTTGTGGCTAAAAAGTTAAATGTTCATTTTTTACTTCCATGTTGCTTCTGCTGCTGTGAAACACCTGAAGGGTTAATAAACTTCTTGAATGTGGTTTTGAGCACCTTGAGGGGTGCAGTTTTTAGAATGGTGTCACTTTTGGGTATTTTCAGCCATATAGCCATATAGAACCCTCAAAATGACTTCAAATGTGAGGTGGTCCCTAAAAAAAATGGTTTTGTAAATTTTGTTGTAAAAATGAGAAATCACTGGTCAAATTTTAACCCTTATAACTTCCTAGCAAAAAAAAAATTTGTTTCCAAAATTGTGCTGATGTAAAGTAGACATGTGGGAAACGTTATTTATTAACTATTTTGTGTCACATAACTCTGGTTTAACAGAATAAAAATTCAAAATGTGAAAATTGCGAAATTTTCAAAATTTTCGCCAAATTTCCATTTTTTTCACAAATAAACTCAGAAATTATCGACCTAAATTTACCACTAACATGAAGCCCAATATGTCACGAAAAAACAGTCTCAGAATCGCTAGGATCCGTTGAAGCGTTCCTGAGTTATTACCTCATAAAGGGACACTGGTCAGAATTGCAAAAAACGGCAAGGTCATTAAGGCCAAAATAGGCTGGGTCATGAAGGGGTTAAGAAAACATACATATCAGAAAAAAATGTTTCACCTTACAAAACAGTTTTTATTGAGTCAAACTAATTTCACATGCAAAAGAGAAACCAAAATATGAGCAGAAATTAAAAATGCTTGACGTTAGACTGTCGTTGATACGATTTTTCAGGGTTGTCCCTATATAACATCCAACAGTAATCTGCCATCATTGAGTCATTCCAAATACCCTGGTGGCGGTGTTTCATTAGTTTAACATCCTGGTGAAACCGCTCGCCTTGTTCATTGCTTACATCCCCAAGATTTTAAGGGAAGAAATCTAAATGTGAATGCAAAAAGTGCATTTTCAGAGACATGCGACATCCAAGACACTGGAATGCATTTATCAGTTTCTCAACACCGTCAACATATTTTGGAGATTTTTGTTTTCCTAACACGTTTTCACAGATCCACTTGAAGCTTTTCCAAGATCTCAATTCCTTATCATTTAGAGTTCCTTCAAACACATCATCTCTCATAAGGTCTCTGATCTGAGGACCAGCAAATACCCCTTCCTTCAGTTTTGCTGGTGAAATGCTGGAGAATTTCTGAGAAATGTACTGGAACCCTTGTGAATTTGTCTTTGCCATGGCTTTCACAAAGTTTTTAATCAATCCCAACTTTATATGTAGTGGAGGAAGAAAGATTTTTTTTGGAGCAACTAAAGGATTATGCTGAACATTGTCTCTGGAGCATAGATGTTTCTCTGTCCCCAATCACGACAAACATAATGCTCTACTAGTGTTGAGCGATACCGTCCGATACTTGAAAGTATCGGTATCGGAAAGTATCGGCCGATACCGGCAAAGTATCGGATCTAATCCGATACCGATACCCGATACCAATACAAGTCAATGGGACTCAAGTATCGGACGGTATCCCTGATGGTTCCTAGGGTCTGAAGGAGAGGAAACTCTCCTTCAGGCCCTGGGATCCATATTAATGTGTAAAATAAAGAATTAAAATAAAAAATATTGCTATACTCACCTCTCCGACGCAGCCTGGACCTCACCGAGGGAACCGGCAGCGTTCTTTGCTTAAAATGCGCGCTTTTACTTCCTTCCGTGACGTCACGGCTTGTGATTGGTTGCGTGCCGCCCATGTGGCCGCGACGCGACCAATCACAGCAAGCCGTGACGTAATTTTCAGGTCCTCAATGCCTAATTCTAGGCATTCATGATTTTAAAATTACGTTCCGGCTTGTGATTGGTCGCGTCGCGGTCACATGGGCGACGCGACCAATCACAAGCCGTGACGTCACGGGAGGCAGGAGACACGCGCATTTTTAAAATTACGTCACGGCTTGTGATTGGTTGCGTGCCGCTCATGTGACCGCGACACGACCAATCACAGCAAGCCGTGACGTAATTTCAGGTCCTGAATGCAGAAATAGGCATCAGGACCTGAAATTACGTCACGGCTTGCTGTGATTGGTCGCGTCGCGGTCACATGGGCGGCACGCAACCAATCACAAGCCGTGACGTAATTTTAAAAATGCGCGCGTCTCCTGCCTCCCGTGACGTCACGGCTTGTGATTGGTCGCGTCGCCCATGTGACCGCGACGCGACCAATCACAAGCCGGAACGTAATTTTAAAATCATGAATGCCTAGAATTAGGCATTGAGGACCTGAAAATTACATCACGGCTTGCTGTGTTTGGTCGCGTCGCGGCCACATGGGCGGCACGCGACCAATCACAAGCCGTGACATCACGGAAGGAAGTAAAAGCGCGCATTTTAAGCAAACAACGCTGCCGGTTCCCTCGGTGAGGTCCAGGCTGCGTCGGAGAGGTGAGTATAGCAATATTTTTTATTTTAATTCTTTATTTTACACATTAATGTTGTTTCGATACCGATACCCGATACCACAAAAGTATCGGATCTCGGTATCGGAATTCCGATACCCGCAAGTATCGGCTGATACCCGATACTTGCGGTATCGGAATGCTCAACACTATGCTCTACTGTACTTCTACTGTTCCATAACCACAAGAAGCAACAATATTTTGTGAAACCTCCTTACATCTATTAGCAGACCAATCACTTTCAAATCTCAGTTATTCCATTGATGATGCTTATATTGTATAGCATCTAAAACAACTGACAGATTTTCATAACTTTCCTTTAGATGACATGAGTGAGCAATAGGGATTGATGGTTTCATATTTCCATTATGGAGCAACACTGCTTTCAAACTTCTCTAGGATGAGTCAATAAACAATCACCAATCTGCACCAAAATACTCTTGATTCAGTTCTTCAAAGAGGCCATTCACATTGTTACAGTACACCATTGGTCCATCAACTGTGAAAAATTGTGTGAAAGTGTTACTTCGTTTTTGGTAATAACACACTTTCACATCATCATGAAGAAGATTCTTCTGTTTCAACCTAGATGCAAGAAGTTCAGCTTTATCTTTTGACAATGAAATGTCTCTGATGAGATCATTTAATTCATGTTGAGTAAAGCGTTCTGGCTGCTTGACATCAGGTACATGCTCAATTTGACTTGAGGTCTCCATGTCTTCACCAGTAGCTTCAGCTCCATAGTCTTCATATTCTACTTAATTATCATCCAATCCAGACATTGGTGGTACAAGAACTGGCAAGGTACCATCATGTGTAACTAGTAGTGTTGAGCATTCCGATACCGCAAGTATCGGGTATCGGCCGATACTTAGCGGTATCGGAATTCCGATACCGAGATCCGATACTTGCCGCGTATCGGATACCGGAATCGGAAGTTCCCAGGATTCAAACTGCACAACTTTGCACGAAATCAGCCAATGAGACTGATTCCAAGTGTGGGCACATCCTGTTCAGCATGGAGGGCCTGAAACTACTGGCAAGGCTGTGATTGGCTGCTGAAATGATGTCATGATGCAGTTTAAAAGTCTCTGGCGCCATTTTGCGCTCACTCTGCTGTGAATTCAGTTAGTGACAGGACGCTGTTTGCTGACTGAGGGCCAGTTTAGAGATAGCGATTTGCTTCTTTGTGCTTTTCCAAGGCTAATTTAGCAACCGCTGTGTTCACCTACTAATCACCTTGCTTTTGCCTTGTAGCGCTGTTTTCACAGCGATCTGCAAGGTCTTTGTGTGTGTGTGTGAGTGCAGCCTACTCTCTAGTCTGAGTGCAGCCACATAGGCCATCCATAGCTGGTTGTATTCAGTTCAGGGAGGGTGGTTCATTGCCTCATACTGTTCTTTTTTTTTTTTTTTTTCCAAGTAGTGTAGTCTGCTGCTAATTTTTTCAAAAAAATCCTATTAGTGTCTTTCCACCCGTCTCCAGCTAATTTGTGGAAAAACACTACATAGGATAACGTAGAGGAGGGTTTTTGGGCCTTGCAGCGCCGTTTACGGCTGCCTGCACGGTCTCCGTGTGACTGCAGCTCACCCTGTAGTCTGTGAGCAGCCATAGCCTGGTTGTCTCCAGCTCAGGGTTCTTCACTGCGTCATACCGCAAAATCAATTTTCCTTTTGTTTTAAGTAGTGCAGGCTGCTGCACATTTTTTCAAAAAATTCCTATTAGTGTCTTTCCACCCGTCTCCAGCTAATTTGTGGAAAAACACTACATAGGATAACGTAGAGGAGGGTTTTTGGGCCTTGCAGCGCCGTTTACGGCTGTCTGCACGGTCTCCGTGTGACTGCAGCTCGCCCTGTAGTCTGTGAGCAGCCATAGCCTGGTTGTCTCCAGCTCAGGGTTCTTCACTGCGTCATACCGCAAAATCAATTTTCCTTTTGTTTTAAGTAGTGCAGGCTGCTGCACATTTTTTCAAAAAATTCCTATTAGTGTCTTTCCACCCGTCTCCAGCTAACTTGTGGAAAAACACTGCATAGGATAATGTAGAGGAGGGTTTTTGGGCCTTGCAGCGCCGTTTATGGCTGTCTGCACGGTCTCCGTGTGACTGCAGCTCTCTCTGTTGTCAGTTCAGCCACCAAAAAATAAATAAATAATAAAGTTCACCAAACACACCAGTGACACCACTTTACATTTGTGTAGGCCACATTAGCTCATATTAAAGTCTAGTCCACACTTTAGAAAATTAGTGTTTCTTATACCTGTTAGGAGTTATTCAGGAATAAGCACACAAAGCCGTTAGTACTTTTCTGCTTATCTTTATCAGTCAACCAAGATGAAGAAGGCAGTGAGTAAGGCACGTGGGCGTGGGCGCGGAGCAGGGAGGGGATGTGGGGATTCTGTGCCTGCTGCGGGCACCGGTGACTCATCAGCACCCACTTTCACCAGGGAACAGTCATTCATGCGCAGCTTTGTCGCAGAGCGCCGTACACCGCTGCTGCGTGAAGAACAAATTGAAGCCGTTGTCGGATGGATGGCAGCTAATGCATCAACTTCAATTAGTGCCACATCCTCTCAGACACAGAGCACTGGAGAGCAGCCATCTGTCTCTTCACCACCTGCCAAATTGCCCAGGCAGACAGAGAGCCCAGGACAGGAGCCGTCTCTACTTCTGTTCTCTGAATCTCTTGGCTTGGAAACAGGGGGCCAGCCAAGCAGCATTGGAGAAATGGAAGAAGAGGCAGGGTGCAGTGATGCCCAACAGCTTTTTCTCTCTTCCTCTGAAGAGGCGGGTGGGCCAGTGGCTCCGGTCACCACATCGCAGGCCGCATCAGCTGATGATGACACTCAGGTGCCACTTACTGGTGCGTGCTCTGCTGCTGAGACTACCCAGGAGGAGCAGTTGGGGGCAGAGGGTAGTGTAGATGATGAGGTTCTTGACCCATCTTGGCGTGAGGGACAGGAAGGTGGTGGGAGCAGCTCTGAGGAAGAGATTCCCCATACGGCCCAAAGAGGGAGAGGGAGGGGGAAGACTGCGGATCCTGCAGCCTCCGCTTTGGCACCCGTTAGGAGCATGTCTCTTCCAAAAGCCAAAAAGGGCGCTCCCAAGACTTGCAGTGCCTGGTCCTTTTTTGACACAGTTGCAGATGACATTTGCTATGTCAAATGCAAGGTGTGTCATCACAAAGTCAAAAGAGGTCGAAATGTCAGCAACCTCAATACCTCCAACATGTGGAAACATGTGCGCACCAGGCACGCGGCGGAGTTAGAAAAACACACTGAAGAGCTAGGCCAACCAACAGCGGCAGCTACCACCTCTTCAGCTCGTGTTGCCTCTTCCTCCAGCTCACACGCAGCTGGTTCGGCTTCCTCCCAGGATCGCCGTGGAAGAACCTCTGGCCTTGTTGTCCAGAGACCCGCTGTAATTCCACCCGCAGCACCACTTTCCCAGTCATCCACACACTCCCAGCCCAGTCTACAGCCATCGGTAGTACAGGCATGGGAGAAAAGGTGGCCTTTCTCGTCAAACCACCCACGAGCACAGGCTCTGACTGCAGGCATTGCCAAACTTCTGTCACTGGAAATGCTGTCATTCAGGCTGGTGGAGACTGACAGCTTCCGTGACTTGATGTCATTGGCAGTCCCACAGTACAATGTGCCCAGCCGCTTTTACTTCAGCAGGCAAGCCGTCCCTGCTCTGCACAAGCATGTGGAGGGACACATAAAACACGCGCTACTGAATGCCGTCAGTAGCAAGGTCCACCTCACCACCGATGCGTGGACCAGTCAACATGGACAGGGGCGATACCTTTCCCTCACTGCCCATTGGGTTAATGTCGTTGAGCCGGGTACAGACCGTGCGAGTGGCGCAGGACGTGTCCTGCCCACTCCAAGGATTGCAGGAATCCATTCTGTACGCATTGACTCCTCCTCTTACACCAGTTCCTCAGAATCATCGCTGCAGGAGCCGTCACAGTCCACCTCCACATGGACCCGTGATGAACGTTTACCTGTTACGACCGACATGAGCACAGCCGTGGCCAAACGTCAACAGGCCGTATTGAAATTAATTTCTTTGGGGAATCGAAGCCACACAGCGCAGGAGCTCTGGAATGCCATCAAGCAGGAGAGCGATGTGTGGTTTGTGCCAGCGAATCTCCAGCCAGGCATGGTAGTGTGTGATAATGGCCGAAATCTGGTGGCAGCTCTGGGCCTCGGCAACCTCACTCACATCCCTTGTCTGGCACATGTGCTCAATTTGGTCGTGCAGAGTTTTTTGAGGGACTATCCGGATCTTGATGCACTGCTGCACAAGGTCCGCCTAGAGTGTGCTCACTTGCGGCGTTCCAGCACGGCAAAAGCGCGCATTGCGGCTCTGCAGCGCCAACACCACCTGCCGGAACATTGCATCATATGTGACCTACCTACCAGGTGGAATTCCACGTTACATATGTTGGAGCGGTTGTGTGAGCAGCAGCAAGCTGTAATGGAGTACCAGCTGCATCAGGTGCAAAGAAGTCACACTCCGCGCCGTTCAGACTTCACAACCACAGAGTGGGCCACTATGAAAGACGTCTGCCAGGTTTTGCGTCCCTTCGATTATTCCACGCGGATGGCGAGTGCAGATGATGCACTAGTCAGCATGACTGTCCCCCTTATCTGCCTGCTTGAAAAATCACTGCAAGCGCTAAGGGATGATGTTGTGGAAGAGGTGGAGGATGAGGATTCACCATTTCCATCATCTTCTGGACAGTCAGCGCCACGTGGTAACTCACAAATGCGTAGGCAGGGGACAGTTTGTGAGGAGGATGAGGAGGAGTCAATGGAGGAGGAAGACATCCGTCCAGAGGAGGGAGATACACAATTGTCCAGTACTCAGTGTGTACAGCGAGGGTGGGGTGATGACGAGCGGGCAGAGATCACGCCTCCAGCAGGGGACAGCGTTTCTTGGGCAGTTGGCAGTCTGCAACACATGGTGGATTACATGCTGCAGTGCCTGAGAAACGACCGCCGCATCGCCCACATTCTCAACATGTCTGATTATTGGGTGTTCACCCTCCTCGATCCTCGCTACCGGGACAACGTAGAAAGCCTCATCACACCGTTGAACCGGGAGCGAAAAATGCGGGAGTACCAAGACACACTGGTGAATTCCATCATCTTATCCATTCCAACTGAGAGAAGTGCTGCTAGTGCATTACAAAGCAGCTCAGTGCGTCCAGGCAGTGGTGGAGGCTCTGCACAAAGAGGGAGCAGAAGCAGTGCCTCTGCCCAAGGCAAGACCAGTATGGCCGAACTGTGGCACAGTTTTCTGTGCCTGCCACAAAAGTCTACACCATCACAGACGGCTCCAGTCAGCAGGAGGCAACGGTTCCATCAGATGGTGACAGACTACATGTCTTGCCCTCTTGCTGTACTCCCAGACGGCTCTTCCCCTTTCAAGTTTTGGGTCTCAAAGCTGGATACATGGCCAGAGCTAAGCCAGTATGCATTGGAGGTGCTGGCTTGCCCTGCGGCTAGTGTATTATCGGAACGTGTCTTTAGTGCTGCAGGTGGTGTACTAACTGACCGTCGCATGCGACTATCCTCCGATAACGTTGACCGGCTTACTTTCCTGAAAATGAACAAGGCCTGGATCTCGCAGGAATTTGCCACTCCTCTTCCTGATTAAATAATTAGGTCACTGTCTACGTTATCCAGGTCTCCTGTTGTGTTCATCTTTCTACCACCTGAACTTAAATTCCTGGGCTCCAACACCGCCAGTTGAGGCTCAGAAGTGCCGTCTGCACAGTCAAAACATACGACCCAGTGTTATTGGGTTTCAGTAACGTCAGCTGATCCCCAGCTGTGTAGCCGGCAATGTGTCCTGCGACCGCCACGCTGACACAACAACTGAAATGTAAGGGAATCTGTCCCCCCCCCCCCCAAGGCGTTTGTTACTGAAAGAGCCACCTTGTGCAGCAGTAATGCTGCACAAGGAAAAGGTAGCTATTTTTGTTTAGCTCCTTGCACACGCAGAACTTAACACTTATAAAATGTGTCCACTGATACCATAAAACCGTCCCGGAGGTGGGACTTTCCTTCATAATATGACGCAGCACAGCCGTCATTCCTACCCCCTTGGCGCCGTGTCCCGGCTCCTCAGCGTTGTTTGATTCCGTCCCGGAGCCTGCGCTGTTATGTTATCCCTTGGCCAGGCACACTTAGCGCTGCCCGTCTTCTGACATCATTTGGTGTCAGGATGGCAGCGCCTGTGCGGCCGCGCTGGCCTAGAGCCCGCCTCGCAGTGTCTTCTGATTTAATCCCACTGGGGGCCTGAGATCCATGGACATGCGCAGTGCATATCTGAACCTCCACCTCTCACTCATCTCCCTACGGCTTCTTCAGACTGTGCGGTGTCAGCTGGTCCCTAATAGCATGCCACGGCCGTGAGACCGCACAGTCTTAAGAAGCCGTAGGGAGGGGAGTGAGAGGCGAGGATATGCACTGCGCATGGCCATGGATCCCAGGCCCACGGTGGGATTACATTAGACGACACTGCGAGGCGGGCTCTCGGCCAGCGCGTCCGCACAGGCGCAGCCAGCCTGACACCAAATGATGTCAGAAGATGGGCAGCACTAAGTGTGCCTGGCCAAGGGATAACATAACAGCGCAGGCTCCGGGACGGAATCAAACAACGCTGAGGAGCCGTGGCACGGAGCCGGGGGGGGGGGGGGGGGGGTAAGAATGACGGCTGTGCTGCGTCATATTACGAAGGAAAGTCCCACCTCCGGGACGGTCTCACGGTTTCAGGGGACACATTTTATAAGTGTTTAGTTCTGTGTTTGCAAGGAGCATAATGAAAAGAGCCACCTTTTCCTTTTGCATCTTTTGTGCTGCACAAGCTGGCTCTTTCAGCTACAAACGCCTTGGGGGGGGTTAAAGGTTCCCTTTCGACTTTCTCCAATCAGGCTTCGGCCTACATTGTGTTCCTCTGCTTTTCCTCCTGTCCCTGGGCTCCAACACCGCTAGTTGCCGTCCAGAAGTGCTTTCCGCACAGTCCCAACAGTCCCTCCTCTGTTATTGGGGTTCAGTAACGTCAGCTGTTCCCCAGCTGTGTGTGTGGCAATCCCTCCTATCTCCTCCACCTCCTCCTCCTCCTCCTGTCCCTGGGCTCCAACACCGCTAGTTGCCGTCCAGAAGTGCTGTCCGCACAGTCCCAACAGTCCCTCCTCTGTTATTGGGGTTCAGTAACGTCAGCTGTTCCCCAGCTGTGTGTGTGGCAATCCCTCCTATCTCCTCCACCTCCTCCTCCTCCTCCTGTCCCTGGGCTCCAACACTGCTAGTTGCCATCCAGAAGTGCTGTCCGCACAGTCCCAACAGTCCCTCCTCTGTTATTGGGGTTCAGTAACGTCAGCTGTTCCCCAGCTGTGTGTGTGGCAATCCCTCCTATCTCCTCCACCTCCTCCTCCTCCTCCTGTCCCTGGGCTCCAACACCGCTAGTTGCCGTCCAGAAGTGCTGTCCGCACAGTCCCAACAGTCCCTCCTCTGTTATTGGGGTTCAGTAACGTCAGCTGTTCCCCAGCTGTGTGTGTGGCAATCCCTCCTATCTCCTCCACCTCCTCCTCCTCCTCCTGTCCCTGGGCTCCAACACCGCTAGTTGCCGTCCAGAAGTGCTGTCCGCACAGAGCCAAACACCTCGCCAATGTGTTAGTGGGGTTCAGTAATGCCTGCTGCTCCCCTGCTGTGTATACGGCAACGTGTCCTGCGACTGCCACGCAGGCACAACAAGTTAAATTTAAGGGAACCTGTCCCCCCCCCCCCAGGCGTTTGTTACTGAAGGAGACACCTTGTGCAGCAGTAATGATGCAAAGGGAAAAAGTGCCTCCTTTCGTCGTGCTCCTTGCACATGCTGAACCTAACACTTTTGAAATGTGTCCCCTTACACGGTTAAATTGTCCGGTCGGTGGAACTTTCCTTTGTCATGTGACGCAGCACAGCCGTCATTCTTACCCCCTTGGCGTCGTGCGCCTCCTCCTCAGCGTTGTTTGAATCTGTCCCGGAGTCTGCGCTGTTATGTTATCCCTTGGCCAGGCACACTTAGCGCTGCCCGTCTTCTGACATCATTTGGTGTCAGGATGGCTGCGCCTGTGCGGCCACACTGGACGAGATCCCGCCTCGTAGTGTCTTCTGATTTAATCCCACTGCGGACCTGTGATCCATGGACATTAGCAGTGCATATCTGAACCTCCGCCTCTCCCTCATCTCCCTACGCCTTCTTCAGACTGTGCGCTGTCAGCTGATCCCTAATAGCATGCCACGGCCGTGATGCCGCACAGTCTGAAGAAGCCGTAGGGAGTGGAGTGAGAGGCGAGGATATGCACTGCTCATGCCCATGGATCACAGGTCCGCAGAGTGATTACATTAGATGACACAGCGAGGCGGGATCTCATCCAGCGCGGCCGCACAGGCGCAGCCATCCTGACACCAAATGATGTCAGAAGACGGGCAGCGCTAAGTGTGCCTGGCCAAGGGATAACATAACAGTGCAGACTCCGGGACAGATTCAAACAACGCTGAGGAGGAGGCGCACGGCGCCAAGGGGGTAAGAATGACGGCTGTCCTGCGTCACATGACAAAGGAAAGTTCCACCGACCGGACGGTTTAACCGTGTGAGGGGACACATTTCAAAAGTGTTAGGTTCAGCATGTGCAAGGACCATAATTAAAAGAGCTAAGTTTACCTTTTCCAGCATTAGTGCTGTACAAGATGGCTCTTTCAGCTACAAACGCCTGGGGGGGGGTGTTAAAGGTTCCCTTTCAACTTGCTCCAGTGCAGGCTGCGGCCTACACTCTGCTCCACCTGCAGAGCCCGGGCTCCAACACCGCTAGTTGCTGTCCGGAAGTGCTGGCTGCACAGAGAAAAACACCTCGCCAATGTGTCAGTGGGGTTCAGCACCGCCAGCTGTTCCCCTGCTGTGTAGCCGGCAACGTGTCCTGCAACAGCCACGCAGACACAAGAACTGAAATTGAAGGGAACCTGTCCCCCCTCCCCCAGGTGTTTGTATGTTTTCCAGCCACCTTGTACAGCAGTAATGCTGCATGTGTGCAAGGTGGCTCATAAACTTATTCTCATTGCACACGTGGAACAGAACACGTCTACAATGTGTCCTCTGAGACCATTAAAACATCCCTGAGGTGTGACTTTCCTTTGTAATGACACGCTGCAACCCCCTTGGTAGCGCTGCCCGTCTTCTGGCATCATTGTTTGGCTGCCTGCGCCTCTGCGGCCGCCCTGACCCACACAACGCCCCTCGGTGTCTTATTTATGTGGACTGCGAGGGTGTGATTGATGGGCATGAGCAGTGCATAAGTTCACCTGTCCCTCATCTCCTTCCGCCTTCTTCAGACTGTGCGGCTTCATGGCCGTGGCATGCGATAAGGGATCAGCTGACGCCGCACAGTCTGAAGCGGGTGTAAGGACCCGAGTGTGAGAGGCGAACATATGTACTGCGCCAGGCCATGAATCCCAGCCCCGCAGTGTTTTAACAATGTTAAGACACTGCGGGGCTGGGATTCATGGTCATCGCGAACCGCACCGGCCGACATTAAATGATGTCAGAAGATGGGCAGCGCTAACAGCGCTAGGCCAAGGGATAACACGACAGCGCAGACTCCTGTACAGCAAATAACAACGCTCAGGAGGCTGCACCCAGCACCAAGGTGGGATTCTTGACATCTGTGCTGCGTCTCATTACGAAGGGAACTCGCGCCTCCAACACAGTTTGACTGTATAAAGGGCTAAATGTTATACGTGTTTCATTCAGCGTGTGCAAGGAGAAAAATTAAAAGAGCAACCTTTGACTTGTGCAGCACTACTGCTGCATAAGCTGTGGCTCTTCTAGTTTGGAACACCTGAGGGGGGGGTTTAAGGTTACCTTTGAAATTGGTTCAATTAGGCTTCGGCCTACACTCCGCTCCCTCTCCTCCTCCTGCTGACCCTGGGCTCTAACACCGCCAGTTGGGGCCCAGATGTGCTGGCTGCACAGAGCCAAACACCTCGCCAATGTGTCAGTGGGGTTCAGCACCGCCAGCTGTTCCCCTGCTGTGCAGCCGGCAACGTGTCCTGCAACTGCCACGCAGACACAACAGACCCAAAGCTGCCGCCAGTGCAGGCTTTGGCCTACACTCTGCTCCCTCTCCTCCTCCTGCTGACCCTGGGCTCTAACACCGTCAGTTGGGGCCCGGTACAGCTAGCTGCACAGAGAAATACACCAGCCAATGTGTCAGTGGGGTTCAGCACCGCCAGCTGTTCCCCTGCTGTGCAGCCGGCAACGTGTCCTGCAACAGCCACGCAGACACAAGAACTGAAATTGAAGGGAACCTGTCCCCCCTCCCACAGGCGTTTGTATGTTTTCCAGCCACCTTGTACAGCAGTAATGCTGCATGTGTGCAAGGTGGCTCATAAACGTATTCTCCTCGCACATGTGGAACTGAAAACACGTCTAAAATGTGTCCTCTGTGTGACCATTTAACCGTCCCGGAGGTGTGACTTTCCTTTGTAATGACACGCTGCAACCCCCTTGGTAGCGCTGCCCGTCTTCTGGCATCATTGTTTGGCTGCCTGCGCCTCTGCGGCCGCCCTGACCCACACAACGCCCCTCGGTGTCTTATTTATTTGGACTGCGAGGGTGTGATTGATGGGCATGAGCAGTGCATAAGTTCGCCTGTCCCTCATCTCCTTCCGCCTTCTTCAGACTGTGCGGCTTCATGGCCGTGGCATGCGATAAGGGATCAGCTGACGCCGCACAGTCTGAAGCGGGTGTAAGGACCCGAGTGTGAGAGGCGAACATATGTACTGCGCCAGGCCATGAATCCCAGCCCCGCAGTGTTTTAACAATGTTAAGACACTGCGGGGCTGGGATTCATGGTCATCGCGAACCGCACCGGCCGACATTAAATGATGTCAGAAGATGGGCAGCGCTAACAGCGCTAGGCCAAGGGATAACACGACAGCGCAGACTCCTGTACAGCAAATAACAACGCTCAGGAGGCTGCACCCAGCACCAAGGTGGGATTCTTGACATCTGTGCTGCGTCTCATTACGAAGGGAACTCGCGCCTCCAACACAGTTTGACTGTATAAAGGGCTAAATGTTATACGTGTTTCATTCAGCGTGTGCAAGGAGAAAAATTAAAAGAGCAACCTTTGACTTGTGCAGCACTACTGCTGCATAAGCTGTGGCTCTTCTAGTTTGGAACACCTGAGGGGGGGGTTTAAGGTTACCTTTGAAATTGGTTCAATTAGGCTTCGGCCTACACTCCGCTCCCTCTCCTCCTCCTGCTGACCCTGGGCTCTAACACCGCCAGTTGGGGCCCAGATGTGCTGGCTGCACAGAGCCAAACACCTCGCCAATGTGTCAGTGGAGTTCAGCACCGCCAGCTGTTCCCCTGCTGTGCAGCCGGCAACGTGTCCTGCAACTGCCACGCAGACACAACAGACCCAAAGCTGCCACCAGTGCAGGCTTCGGCCTACACTCTGCTCCCTCTCCTCCTCCTGCTGACCCTGGGCTCTAACACCGTCAGTTGGGGCCCGGTACAGCTAGCTGCACAGAGAAATACACCAGCCAATGTGTCAGTGGGGTTCAGCACCGCCAGCTGTTCCCCTGCTGTGCAGCCGGCAACGTGTCCTGCAACAGCCACGCAGACACAAGAACTGAAATTGAAGGGAACCTGTCCCCCCTCCCACAGGCGTTTGTATGTTTTCCAGCCACCTTGTACAGCAGTAATGCTGCATGTGTGCAAGGTGGCTCATAAACGTATTCTCCTCGCACATGTGGAACTGAAAACACGTCTAAAATGTGTCCTCTGTGTGACCATTTAACCGTCCCGGAGGTGTGACTTTCCTTTGTAATGACACGCTGCAACCCCCTTGGTAGCGCTGCCCGTCTTCTGGCATCATTGTTTGGCTGCCTGCGCCTCTGCGGCCGCCCTGACCCACACAACGCCCCTCGGTGTCTTATTTATTTGGACTGCGAGGGTGTGATTGATGGGCATGAGCAGTGCATAAGTTCGCCTGTCCCTCATCTCCTTCCGCCTTCTTCAGACTGTGCGGCTTCATGGCCGTGGCATGCGATAAGGGATCAGCTGACGCCGCACAGTCTGAAGCAGGTGTAAGGACCCGAGTGTGAGAGGCGAACATATGTACTGCGCCAGGCCATGAATCCCAGCCCCGCAGTGTTTTAACAATGTTAAGACACTGCGGGGCTGGGATTCATGGTCATCGCGAACCGCACCGGCCGACATTAAATGATGTCAGAAGATGGGCAGCGCTAACAGCGCTAGGCCAAGGGATAACACGACAGCGCAGACTCCTGTACAGCAAATAACAACGCTCAGGAGGCTGCACCCAGCACCAAGGTGGGATTCTTGACATCTGTGCTGCGTCTCATTACGAAGGGAACTCGCGCCTCCAACACAGTTTGACTGTATAAAGGGCTAAATGTTATACGTGTTTCATTCAGCGTGTGCAAGGAGAAAAATTAAAAGAGCAACCTTTGACTTGTGCAGCACTACTGCTGCATAAGCTGTGGCTCTTCTAGTTTGGAACACCTGAGGGGGGGGTTTAAGGTTACCTTTGAAATTGGTTCAATTAGGCTTCGGCCTACACTCCGCTCCCTCTCCTCCTCCTGCTGACCCTGGGCTCTAACACCACCAGTTGGGGCCCAGATGTGCTGGCTGCACAGAGCCAAACACCTCGCCAATGTGTCAGTGGGGTTCAGCACCGCCAGCTGTTCCCCTGCTGTGCAGCCGGCAACGTGTCCTGCAACTGCCACGCAGACACAACAGACCCAAAGCTGCCGCCAGTGCAGGCTTCGGCCTACACTCTGCTCCCTCTCCTCCTCCTGCTGACCCTGGGCTCTAACACCACCAGTTGGGGCCCGGTACAGCTAGCTGCACAGAGAAATACACCAGCCAATGTTTCAGTGGGGTTCAGCACCGCTAGCTGTTCCCCTGCTGTGCAGCCGGCAACGTGTCCTGCAACAGCCACGCAGACACAAGAACTGAAATTGAAGGGAACCTGTCCCCCCTCCCCCAGGCGTTTGTATGTTTTCCAGCCACCTTGTACAGCAGTAATGCTGCATGTGTGCAAGGTGGCTCATAAACGTATTCTCCTCGCACATGTGGAACTGAAAACACGTCTAAAATGTGTCCTCTGTGTGACCATTTAACCGTCCCGGAGGTGTGACTTTCCTTTGTAATGACACGCTGCAACCCCCTTGGTAGCGCTGCCCGTCTTCTGGCATCATTGTTTGGCTGCCTGCGCCTCTGCGGCCGCCCTGACCCACACAACGCCCCTCGGTGTCTTATTTATTTGGACTGCGAGGGTGTGATTGATGGGCATGAGCAGTGCATAAGTTCGCCTGTCCCTCATCTCCTTCCGCCTTCTTCAGACTGTGCGGCTTCATGGCCGTGGCATGCGATAAGGGATCAGCTGACGCCGCACAGTCTGAAGCGGGTGTAAGGACCCGAGTGTGAGAGGCGAACATATGTACTGCGCCAGGCCATGAATCCCAGCCCCGCAGTGTTTTAACAATGTTAAGACACTGCGGGGCTGGGATTCATGGTCATCGCGAACCGCACCGGTCGACATTAAATGATGTCAGAAGATGGGCAGCGCTAACAGCGCTAGGCCAAGGGATAACACGACAGCGCAGACTCCTGTACAGCAAATAACAACGCTCAGGAGGCTGCACCCAGCACCAAGGTGGGATTCTTGACATCTGTGCTGCGTCTCATTACGAAGGGAACTCGCGCCTCCAACACAGTTTGACTGTATAAAGGGCTAAATGTTATACGTGTTTCATTCAGCGTGTGCAAGGAGAAAAATTAAAAGAGCAACCTTTGACTTGTGCAGCACTACTGCTGCATAAGCTGTGGCTCTTCTAGTTTGGAACACCTGAGGGGGGGGGGTTTAAGGTTACCTTTGAAATTGGTTCAATTAGGCTTCGGCCTACACTCCACTCCCTCTCCTCCTCCTGCTGACCCTGGGCTCTAACACCGCCAGTTGGGGCCCAGATGTGCTGGCTGCACAGAGCCAAACACCTTGCCAATGTGTCAGTGGGGTTCAGCACCGCCAGCTGTAGCCCCTGCTGTGCAGCCGGCAACGTGTCCTGCAACTGCCACGCAGACACAACAGACCCAAAGCTGCCGCCAGTGCAGGTTTCGGCCTACACTCTGCTCCCTCTCCTCCTCCTGCTGACCCTTTGCTCCAACAATGCTAGTTGGGGCTCTAGGAAGACAAGCTTGAATAGGTCCCCATCCTGGTTCCAGCACCGTCAGCTGGTTCCGGGCAGAGCCTTTGGCTTAGGTGCCTCCCTCTGGGTATCCGAGTTCCACCAACGTCAGGTGGTCCTTGGTAGTGCTTTCAGGCACGGGTACCTCCTGCTTAGTAACCGGGTTCCAGTAACGTCAGCTGGTCCTCAATAGTTCCATTGGCTCTTGGACCTTCGGCTACCCATCCGGGTTCCAGCACCGTCAGCTGGTTCTCGGCAGTGTCTTTTGCTCTTGTACCTTCTGCTCCCCATCCTGGTTCCAGTACCGTCAGCTGGTTCCGGGCAGAGCCTTTGGCTTAGGTGCCTCCCTCTGGGTATCCGAGTTCCACCAACGTCAGGTGGTCCTTGGTAGTGCTTTCAGGCACGGGTACCTCCTGCTTAGTAACTGGGTTCCAGTAACGTCAGCTGGTCCTCGGTAGTTCCATTGGCTCTTGGACCTTCGGCTACCCATCCGGGTTCCAGTACCGTCAGCTGGTTCTCGGCAGTGTCTTTTGCTCTTGTACCTTCTGCTCCCCATCCTGGTTCCAGCACCGTCAACTGGTTCCGGGCAGAGCCTTTGGCTTAGTAACCGGGTTCCAGTAACGTCAGCTGGTCCTCGGTAGTTCCATTGGCTCTTGGACCTTCGGGTAGCCATCCGAGTTCCAGTTCCATCAGCTGTTTCTCGGCATTTTCTCAGCCTTCTTGTACCTTCTGCTACATTTCCAAGTTCAAGAGACTAAACAAGATGACCCGGAAGACCACCCCTAAGATGACGACGACACCAGAGACGACAACCACCATGATGACGACGACCCTGGAGACGATGACCCTGAAGACCACCCCGATGACGACGACCCCGGAGACGACGACCCTGGAGACGACGACGACCTGGAAGACCAAGAAGCAGAAGAACAAGAGGCTGCAGAACAAAGAGCAGAAGAACATTAAGCATAACACTAAATATCAGAGCAAAAGATATTATCTAAATTATAAGCAGAAGAAGACTAAGCAGTGTATGGGGGTGAGTCCGTTCCTCCTCGTGGTGCCCATGGATAAAGCCTGATGCTGCAGGCCAAACTGAACGCGGACAAATGTAACTGTTTTGTGACAGGCAGAACGGAAGGTGTAATCTTCAAACTTTTATAGATAACAACTACGGGAATGCCTGTCACAAATAAGAATATGATGAAGAAGTAGAATATGAAGAAGATAATAGTAAAATAAAAAGAATATGAACAATGTAACAAAAAAAATAATAGGTAGAAGATGAAGAAGAAGATGAATAAGGTGAAGAAGTTGATGTCAAAGAAGCTGATGATGAGGATAATGAAGAAGAAAGTGTGGGAGAAGTAAAAAAGAAGGTGAAGGGCGTGGAAGTAGTGAAACATTAATATCTGACAAAATAAAAAAAAAAATAACAGTCAAAATCTTTCTAACGCCGAACGTCATAAAAAAAAATAAAAATCCTGCTATTCTATTTGATTGGGCTAAACCTTTGTGCCTTTAATGTCTCCGCCACCTCCCCCAATACATCCTACATTATTCTTAGTTGTTTTCCTTCATGTAGAATGAACCTACAAGGAAAGAAAGGGTTTATTTTAATTCCGATATTTTCGTCCCATTGACTTGCATTGGGATCGGGTATCGGTATCGGATTAGATCCGATACTTTGACGGTATCGGCCGATACTTTCCGATACCGATACTTTCCGATATCGGAAGGTATCGCTCAACACTAGTAACTAGCCTAATGGCAGATTCAAGTTCAGGGTAATTAATTTTATGTTTGTTCTTTGGGCAAACTGAAGGACTTTACTACAAACAAAAGTAGCAGTCATCACTATGATTTTTAGGTTCTCTGCAAATCATGGGAACAGCAAATGGCATAGCTACTTTCCTCATATTCAACCAGTCACAAAGATCATTTGAACATCTTGAGCATATCACATGAGGGACCCAGCTTTTGTCTTGATCACCAAGTGGACACTTAAAGTACATTTGGTACATCTTTTTAATATCATGAGTGATTGAACGTACTTGGCCTTTTGATGTAAAACAACCACACACATAGCAGAATCTCTTCGGATCATTGATACAATGTCGGGGCATTTTTCTCCTTTAAATCAGATCAAACAGTAGAGTAAGTTCAGTTCAATGGTGGTGACAAACTAAAAAAAAATACGATAAGCTGACCGACTATATGTAGATATTTCCCCAGAGATGACAGAGGCAGCTTGTATTTAGAACTAATTTTACTGGAGGTAATCTGGTAGATTACTATATACAGTTGTGAGGTAAATGGGTCAGCCTATTTCTTACAGATGAACATTTGCAGACAGGCAGTTTCTCAGTGTGATATTGGCTGCTTTCAGGTTCTCTCTCTGTGGAGACCCTCACTCAGTTACATCTCAGTGGCTGAGCTGTTTTCTTCCCTCTGAGGCGACTTGCCCTCCCAGAAATGCAGTGAAAATCCTCTCACAATGGCAGCTGTCCTCTGCCTTCCCTTCTATCTCCCTGTGGCAGGGTGCAGATCCCTGAAGAGGCCTGTCTCCTGTCAGAGTCTCACATACCAGTCCTTGCTGCTCACTCTTTACCAAAGTGTCAGTGGCCTCTTGTCAGTGACTGTCAAGTCACTGTTCGCTGTGGCTTTCTCCCCCACTGGATTTTTTACGCAAGTGCCAACATTCCTAGGGGAGGAGCATGTTTAGTAAAGTCCTGATGACGTTTGAGAGCTGGTTGATCGATTTGTGCATGCTCCGCCCCTAAGATAACAGTGCGCGTACAATATCTCAGGTAGGGTAAAATGTGGCAGGGAAGACTCACCTGTCAATCACTAAATGAGGCCAGCAGCAGGTGGGGAGAGAAGCTGGAGAAACTGTAAGTGCAGGGCCAAGCTGTGGTGATCAGAAAATGCGGCTCTTACTGGATAGATGACCGTAGGCGTGAGTATAAATATTTCTTTAGTTTTTACATCTTATGTTTATTACGTATGGGGTCTGGAAAAATCCTGGCCCATAATTAGGGACATTACATTTGAGGTGAATATCTTCTCTGCAAATCAAATTTCCTGGGAAAGCCTGCATAGACAGGTAAATTCAAATTTTGCCTGATCTGCTCATCTCTGCTGACCCATGATGCTCCTAATTAGACTATAGTGTGAAATAGTCTAATACTACAAGATTATCTTTTAATTAGGAGAGTCTCTACATATTTATGTCACTACAAGCATCCTCCTCCTCTCACAAGTTTTATGAATAGATACAAGCACTATAATAGCCAGGTATGCTGAGATAAATGACAAGATAAACTATATGTGTCATTTAAAGTGAATGTCCAGTTTTTACCATCAAATTGTGTTATCGTCACACTAAATGACTTTGATCATCTTAATTGTCTGTTGACAAATTGTATCTCGGAGAGATTTACGTGTACATGGAGACAAACCACTCATGATTGAAGACACAGTCACTAACAGCAAATCTGTTTATTGATCGGAAGGCACATCCTTTTATAGGTTATCATTTATCAATGTAAACCCCTAAGTCCTCCTCCCTCAGGAGGAGTTTAATCAATATTCATTAGTTTTATGAGTCTAGTCTTTTCTTAGGCATTGCTTCATCTTTGATTAGCTCAGTGGACATGATGGCATACCAAAGTCCAGCTGAGTGCTCTAAAACCTACTGACAGGTATGACTTCAAGCACACAGACACATTAATCAGTATCTGTGATTCTTATATACAGCTCTGGAAAAAATTAAGAGACCACTGCAAAATTATCAGGTTGTCTGATTTTTCTCTTTATAGGTATATTTTTGAGTAAAATTTTAATTGTTCTTTTATTCTATAAACTAATGACAACATATCTCCGAAGTTCCAAGCAAAACATTTTGTATTTTGTATTATCAAAATAACAAAAAAATGCATTGCTTGCAAACCTCAAATAATGCAAAAAAAAAACAAGTTCATAATCATTTGTGAAACAACAATACTAATGTTTTAACTCAGGAAGAGTTCAGTAATCAATATTTTGTGGAATAAGGCTGCCATCACACTAGCAGTATTTGGTCAGTATTTTACATCAGTATTTGTAAGCCAAAACCAGGAGTGGGTGATAAATGCAGAAGTGGTGCATAGGTTTCTGTTATACTTTTCCTCTAATTGTTCCACTCATAGTTTTGGCTTACAAATACTGATGTAAAATACTGACCAAATACTGCTAGTGTGACGGCAGCCACACCATGATTTTTAATCACAGCTTCCTGTCTATTCCTGGCTACCAGAGAGAGCCTATCATCGCTACATTTCCAGTTCTGGATAGGAATTTCAACACTATCAGGGATTGTCGCGGACACCTGCGGGGTTTGTGGGATGTTCTCCGTGAGGAATTTATCTCCCTGCCTGCCACGGAAATATGGCAGGAAACTGCAGAAAAATATTTTGAAGTTTGTAATTTTGTGATCCCTGATGAAGGAACACGCTTTGTTCTGAAACGCGTAGGAAATTGGTCTATTGCGCTATCCATAGCTAGTCACGTGAGCAATCACGTGATCGTGACGTCACGGAAGGTCCTGCAAAGCAGAGAACCTAGCAGCTTAATCTAGCAGCGCTTATTCGTCCTAAGCAGTGGGTGAGCACAGGGTGTTTTGCCGCCGGCCGGGGCAGCACCCGCAGCACACTCACGAGAAGCCAACGAACGGACTCTACCAAAGCCGAATCTGAACTATATATAAGGATCAACCAGTGGAAGCTTCTGATATTACCACTTATACAGCACCAGGTAAATTGAACTCCCCTATTTTCTGAATGAAGATTCTGCTACAAGTGGATCTATGTTCATTGTATAACCATAATAAGTGACTTACTGCAAGTATCGTTGAATATTTCCCTCACCTGGGTCATGATTATTTATATAGTGTGGTCATTTTTTAAACATTTTCTGAAGCACTTTTAATAGTTTTACGTAGTTTCATAAGGAACTTCCCTACTATAGGTCCTTGGAGGTTAGATAACTAAGGAATCCAGCGCTGACATTTTATTATTTATTATAGTCATAGACACTGATACAGAAGGGTGGCACTGTATTTCTATCTGCTGCAGGATTCACAGGATCTGAGGCGCTACTGGTATCTTTTGATTTTTAATTTCACAAACTGTTTGGGAGCAGTGGATGAAAAACATATCCGAATTACCAAACCGGCTGGAGCTGGATCCGAGTACTTTAATTATAAAATATATTTTTCCATAGAGCTCATGGCGAATGCAGCTGCGGACTGTAGGTTTGTCGCCATGGACATTGGATCTTTTGGCCATAGTAATGACTTCCAGACATTTAAAAACTCGGACATGGGCCAATGGTTGTATGGGAATCATTTTAATTTCCCCCTGCCATGACCTCTTCCCAACACCAAAGGCCCACCAATGCCATTTGCTGTGGTTGGGGATGAGGCCTTTCAGATGTGTGAAAACCTCCTTAACCCATACTCGGGACTTGAACCACACAAAAAGGATTTTTAATTACCGACTGACCAGGGCACGAAGAACTGTTGAGTGTGCCTTTGGTATACTTGTCTCAAAATGGCGCATTTTAGGGACAGCCATTAATCTGAAAATTGAGACAGTCGATGAGGTGGTCAAGGCATGTGTGGTTCTGCACAACTATATAATGGCTAAAGAGTGACCCAACATTGAACTTGATGAACCTGTTAGTAGCCCATTGCCAGATTACCATCATCACCCTCTGAGGACAACAGTTGAAGTTGCCCAAATGAGGAATACTTTTGCGGCATACTTTGTTTCTGAGAATGGACGTGTGTCATGGCAAGAAGAAGTGGTTTAGTAAAATGTTCTTGTAATGTTATGTAATGTTATGTACCTGGAATGTTTAAATTTACCTTTTATGTTTGCTGAAAATAAAACACCTCTAGTCAAACAGCTGTTCCAAGTGTCCTCTACATGACAATCCTTTTTTTACAGTTTAATAAGGTGATCACCAGTTCATAACTACAGTCTTTATAAAATCCACTCTTTGTTTAATGCAGATTGCATGAGACAGGGAGTGGATTTTAACCAAATTGGGTTATATCACACATGCTTTACACTACACCTCTTCTCTCTGAGGTCAGTGTGATGGTAGGTGATGGAACAAATAGAGGAGAAAATCCAGCTTCCAAAAATATCAAAATTTATTGAAGATAAAATCCAAGATCCAAAAACATGGTTCACAGGACAAGAAATGGCAGCATGCTACATGTTTCGAACACTAAGTTCTTTTTCAAAGCTGCTCACCATGCACCAGGATGAGGTTTAAATAACAGCTGTGACACATCACAGTGAATCAATCCACCACTTGATGCAACAGTGAATATATACAATAAAGACGCAATAGTATCACAAAAAACAAAACACAGAAAAGATATATAATGTGCACATATAAAAAACATATAATATAATTAAGCAATGTAAATCTCTCAGTAATGAAACATAATTTCCTTGCGAGCATTTAAACCCATGGGATAGCAAGTGTTAAGGCAAAACATCCAATAAGCTTCACGCGTCATTAGCCGTCTTTTCAGATCTCCTCCTCTAGGTGTCATTCCAAGCTTCTCAATACCAACAACCCGAAGGAATGCAGTGTTTCTTTGATGACTGGTGATAAAATGCTTAGAGGCATAAGACACAGAGCGATTATTATTAGTGAGAACAACAATATCAGTAATATGTTCGGAAATACGTGTCTTTAACATGCGAGTAGTGCAGCCTATGTAGCTTAATTTACATTTAATGCATGTTATCATATAAACTACATTCTTGCTATTGCAGTTAATAAATTGCTGGATTTTATATTCTTGTTTATCACTGCTATCAGAAAAAGAATGCGTAACAGCAGAGTGGGCACATGTGCGACATTTAGAAGCGCCGCAATGATAAAAACCTCTATGATGTAGCCATGTGTGGGAGACTTTACTAGATTTGAATAGGCTGGGTGAGAGAATGTCAGACAAAGTAGTGGCCTTTTTTGCAATCACCTGACAGCCAGAAGACAAAATTTCGGAGAGAATCTCATCCTCGTATAAAATGGGAATGTTTTTCAAAATAAGAGACTTTATGTCATTGTATTGAGGGCTATATTTAATAGAGCAAAAAGTTTTTTGATTTTGATATAATTTATTCTCCTTATTTTTTGGTAACAGCATATCGCTGCGTTTTTTTTGTTGTACTATGTTTTTAGCTCTATCAAGAGACCACTTAGAATAGCCTCTTTTATCTAATTTTTGACAACACAGATCGGTCTCTTGCTTTAAAATACTAGTATCATTACAGTTCCTAGTTATTCTGGTGAGCTCGCCCACTGGTATGGACTTTATTGTATGTCCAGGATGGCTACTGGACGCATGTAAGATGCTGTTGCCAGATAATGGTTTGTGAAATGTAGAGGTGGTAATAACACGGCCCACAGTGCTGCACAGTGTCAAGTCCAAAAAAGAAATCACATGTGGATTATGACTGCATGTAAAGCGAAGATTGAAATCATTAGAATTAAGATGGATGAGGAGCTCTGGTATGGCAGATACATCGCCACTCCATATGATGAGTAAATCATCGATGTATCTACCATACCAGAATATGTCCATAAGGAATGGGTTACAATCCGAATAAAAAAACAATTCCTCCCAGTATGACATAACCAAGTTTGCAACGGATGGGGAATGTTTACCTCCCATAGAAACTCCTTTGCATTGGAGAAAAAACTGCTGATCAAAGGAAAAGTATTTATGAGTCATTAAGAAAAAGATAACCTGTATGATATAATTGCACAAATCGCTAGTGTAATTACTGTACTTATGCAGATGAAATTCAAGTGCTTGAATGACAATATTTTGTGGAATACAGGTATACAATGAGATGACATCACAACTTATCCATTGAAATCCATCACGCCATACAGTATTGGAGAGCTGATGTAACACATCTCTTGAGTCTCTCAGGAAACCTGGAACTCTCACAACCAATGGCTGTAAAAGGGAGTCCACCCATTGACTTAGATGTTCTGTTAGAGAACCCATCCCTGATAGTATAGGGCGCATTGGTGGAGGTGTAGTACCTTTGTGTACCTTGGGTAACCCATATATTGTAGGTATAGTGGGGCAATCAACCTTTAGGTACTCGATATGTGCTCTGGTTAGAACACCCAATGCTGCACCATCATCAATCAAGCTGAACAGTTCCTTTTTATAAGCCGATGTGGGATCTGAAGGCAGTTTTACAGTGGGGCAAAAAAGTATTTAGTCAGTCAGCAATAGTGCAAGTTCCACCACTTAAAAAGATGAGAGGCGTCTGTAATTTACATCATAGGTAGACCTCAACTATGGGAGACAAACTGAGAAAAAAAAATCCAGAAAATCACATTGTCTGTTTTTTTATCATTTTATTTGCATATTATGGTGGAAAATAAGTATTTGGTCAGAAACAAACAATCAAGATTTCTGGCTCTCACAGACCTGTAACTTCTTATGTAAGAGTCTCCTCTTTCCTCCACTCATTACCTGTAGTAATGGCACCTGTTTAAACTTGTTATCAGTATAAATAGACACCTGTGCACACCCTCAAACAGTCTGACTCCAAACTCCACTATGGTGAAGACCAAAGAGCTGTCAAAGGACACCAGAAACAAAATTGTAGCCCTGCACCAGGCTGGGAAGACTGAATCTGCAATAGCCAACCAGCTTGGAGTGAAGAAATCAACAGTGGGAGCAATAATTAGAAAATGGAAGACATACAAGACCACTGATAATCTCCCTCGATCTGGGGCTCCACGCAAAATCCCACCCCGTGGGGTCAGAATGATCACAAGAACGGTGAGCAAAAATCCCAGAACCACGCGGGGGGACCTAGTGAATGAACTGCAGAGAGCTGGGACCAATGTAACAAGGCCTACCATAAGTAACACACTACGCCACCATGGACTCAGATCCTGCAGTGCCAGATGTGTCCCACTGCTTAAGCCAGTACATGTTCGGGCCCATCTGAAGTTTGCTAGAGAGCATTTGGATGATCCAGAGGAGTTTTGGGAGAATGTCCTATGGTCTGATGAAACCAAACTGGAACTGTTTGGTAGAAACACAACTTGTCGTGTTTGGAGGAAAAATAATACTGAGTTGCATCCATCAAACACCATACCTACTGTAAAGCATGGTGGTGGAAACATCATGCTTTGGGGCTGTTTCTCTGCAAAGGGGCCAGGACGACTGATCCGGGTACATGAAAGAATGAATGGGGCCATGTATCGTGAGATTTTGAGTGCAAACCTCCTTCCATCAGCAAGGGCATTGAAGATGAAACGTGTCTGGGTCTTTCAACATGACAATGATCCAAAGCACACCACCAGGGCAACGAAGGAGTGGCTTCGTAAGAAGCATTTCAAGGTCCTGGAGTGGCCTAGCCAGTCTCCAGGTCTCAACCCTATAGAAAACCTTTGGAGGGAGTTGAAAGTCCGTGTTGCCAAGCGAAAAGCCAAAAACATCACTGCTCTAGAGGAGATCTGCATGGAGGAATGGGCCAACATACCAACAACAGTGTGTGGCAACCTTGTGAAGACTTACAGAAAACGTTTGACCTCTGTCATTGCCAACAAAGGATATATTACAAAGTATTGAGATGAAATTTTGTTTCTGACCAAATACTTATTTTCCACCATAATATGCAAATAAAATGATAAAAAAACAGACAATGTGATTTTCTGGATTTTTTTTTCTCAGTTTGTCTCCCATAGTTGAGGTCTACCTATGATGTAAATTACAGACGCCTCTCATCTTTTTAAGTGGTGGAACTTGCACTATTGCTGACTGACTAAATACTTTTTTGCCCCACTGTATATACGTTGTGCTGTCGTTCAAAAGATTATGCATTTGGTCTTTATAAATCAATGTGTCCATGACAACAATCAGGCCACCTTTGTCTGCCTTCTTTATAGTGATTTCATCCATCTTTTTAATTTCTTGGAGAGCCTTACGCTGTTTCCAATTTAAATTACCTTTATATGTTTTCTGTTGGACATACGTGTCTAGAGATCTCAAATCTCGTTTTATGACAGCTTGAAATCTGTCCATACAGTCCACTCTTGATTGAATGGGGTAAAATGATGGATTTTTTGTAATAAATTGGTCAGCTTGATTTACATCTCGAATTAAGGACACACTAGAACTTTTCAGATCATTCAGATTTCTCAGGAGACATTGTTCATTAAACATAAGGTCACAAAATTCATTCCTGGCAACAGAGGTATCCACAACGGCAGTTGATTCCTGTTTAAAAAAATGTCTTTTGACTGTCAAATTACGAATAAATCTATTGATGTCCATCAATGTATGAAATAAATCAAAACGTTGGTCCGGTGCATATTTAAGTCCTAAGGACAACACTTGCAATTGTTCAACTGAGAGATCACAGCTAGAAATATTTAAAATGTTAGAAAAATCACCTGAAAAACATGTTACTTTCTGTTGCGGGTAGCCATGCGAGAGTTTCCTGCGGTGTTTGCGGCCCCCGCGCCTCTTGCGTTTTTTGAATTGAATCTTCTTGGTCTACGGTAGTAGGTATTAGTATTATCCATACTTTGATTGATATTTTCATTACCACCAGTTTCAATAGACCCATTATCCATAGAATCCATGTCTGAGGAGCTGAAAGAAACTCGGCGCTCAGATATATCAGAAGAATTAGTACGTTTCAGGATTGGGCGAGGGCTTTTATGTGCTTTTTGCCATCTGCCCCATTCATATACCTGATTTGTTTGGTAATCTCTTAAATCACGTTGAAATTTATTTTTCTTGCGACTCATGATTAAATCTTCTGATTTCGATAGAGTTATTTTAATATTTTTTAATTCCTCATTATATTTGATAGTGTCTTTATTTACCAAGCTAGTTTTAATGTCATTAATTTCTGACTGAATATTTTTCAGCTTGGTGTCCTCATATTTCATAATTAATTGCATTAGCTGGATAGAGCAATTGCTTAGGATCATGTTCCATTCTTGCACAAACTGCTGTGAATATGTGGTGGTGGGAATTTTTTTAATGCGCAATCCTCTAGGGATCATTTCTTTTTGCACATAATTGTCCAATGTAGTGAAATCCCACCACACTTTCATTTCATTTATCATCAGTTTTTCAAGCTTACTAACGTCTGTGCTGAAAAGGTCTGACTCAGACCCATCAATTGTGGAAGATAGATCCATTGAGAACAACTGAGCCGCTTTGCGAGCTCTTTCTGGACTTTCTTTCATATTGTAAAGATATTTCCAAAACACCCACAAACAAAAAAAAAAACGAAAAAGATATATGCCCAAGAGCACAAAAATGTAAAACAAAGCAGACACTTGTTTTTACAGGCTCATGGTGTGCACGGTTTCAAAAACTGGACTATAACAAAAGAGAAAAAAAAAAATGTAACAAAACCAGCTCACCTACTAGGCATTTGTTGTGGGGAAGCCCGGATAACGTGCAGTCTTCACGTAAGGCAATGGAACAAATAGAGGAGAAAATCCAGCTTCCACAAATATCAAAATTTATTGAAGATAAAATCCAAGATCCAAAAACATGGTTCACAGGACAAGAAATGGCAGCATGCTACATGTTTCGAACACTAAGTTCTTTTTCAAAGCTGCTCACCATGCACCAAGATGAGGTTTAAATAACAGCTGTGACACATCACAGTGAATCAATCCACCACCTGATGCAACAGTGAATATATACAATAAAAACGCAATAGTATCACAAAAAACAAAACACAGAAAAGATATATAATGTGCACATATAAAAAACATATAATATAATTAAGCAATGTAAATCTCTCAGTAATGAAACATAATTTCCTTGCGAGCATTTAAACCCATGGGATAGCAAGTGTTAAGGCAAAACATCCAATAAGCTTCACGCGTCATTAGCCGTCTTTTCAGATCTCCTCCTCTAGGTGTCATTCCAAGCTTCTCAATACCAACAACCTGAAGGAATGCAGTGTTTCTTTGATGACTGGTGATAAAATGCTTAGAGGCATAAGACACAGAGCGATTATGATTAGTGAGAACAACAATATCAGTAATATGTTCGGAAATACGTGTCTTTAACATGCGAGTAGTGCAGCCTATGTAGCTTAAGTTACATTTAATGCATGTTATCATATAAACTACATTCTTGCTATTGCAGTTAATAAATTGCTGGATTTTATATTCTTGTTTATCACTGCTATCAGAAAAAGAATGCGTAACAGCAGAGTGGGCACATGTGCGACATTTAGAAGCGCCGCATTGGTAAAAACCTCTATGATGTAGCCATGTGTGGGAGACTTTACTAGATTTGAATAGGCTGGGTGAGAGAATGTCAGACAAAGTAGTGGCCTTTTTTGCAATCACCTGACAGCCAGAAGACAAAATTTCGGAGAGAATCTCATCCTCGTATAAAATGGGAATGTTTTTCAAAATAAGAGACTTTATGTCATTGTATTGAGGGCTATATTTAATAGAGCAAAAAGTTTTTTGATTTTGATATAATTTATTCTCCTTATTTTTTGGTAACAGCATATCGCTGCATTTTTTTTGTTGTACTATGTTTTTAGCTCTATCAAGAGACCACTTAGAATAGCCTCTTTTATCTAATTTTTGACAACACAGATCGGTCTCTTGCTTTAAAATACTAGTATCATTACAGTTCCTAGTTATTCTGGTGAGCTCGCCCACTGGTATGGACTTTATTGTATGTCCAGGATGGCTACTGGACGCATGTAAGATGCTGTTGCCAGATAATGGTTTGTGAAATGTAGAGGTGGTAATAACACGGCCCACAGTGCTGCACAGTGTCAAGTCCAAAAAAGAAATCACATGTGGATTATGACTGCATGTAAAGCGAAGATTGAAATCATTAGAATTAAGATGGATGATGAGCTCTGGTATGGCAGATACATCGCCACTCCATATGATGAGTAAATCATCGATGTATCTACCATACCAGAATATGTCCATAAGGAATGGGTTACAATCCGAATAAAAAAACAATTCCTCCCAGTATGACAAAACCAAGTTTGCAACGGATGGGGAATGTTTACCTCCCATAGAAACTCCTTTGCATTGGAGAAAAAACTGCTGATCAAAGGAAAAGTAATTATGAGTCATTAAGAAAAAGATAACCTGTATGATATAATTGCACAAATCGCTAGTGTAATTACTGTACTTATGCAGATGAAATTCAAGTGCTTGAATGACAATATTTTGTGGAATACAGGTATACAATGAGATGACATCACAACTTATCCATTGAAATCCATCACGCCATACAGTATTGGAGAGCTGATGTAACACATCTCTTGAGTCTCTCAGGAAACCTGGAACTCTCACAACCAATGGCTGTAAAAGGGAGTCTACCCATTGACACGGTTGTGTGAACCTGGCCTTCAAGTTCACTGCCGCATCAGACCACATTGCATACTTACGAAATTCCTTTCTGACTCGTGGCATGCCACTGTCCCAGTCATCCATCAGCAGTTAGGCTACCTCATGCCACAGCCGCCGAATCACCACAGCGTCCAAGTGCTGCTGCTCCCGGGTGTCCCACAACGCAACTCGCTCCTGCACCAATGTGATGAGGAGGTCGTTATCAATGGCTTCTTCCTTCTGTTGTGGAACCTAGAAATGAAAGAAAGACATTAACGTTGTAAAGATAAAACACCTAAAACTAAAACAGTCAAAAAGAGCAAAAAACAGTCAAGAGTACGAAAAACAGTCAAGATTAAATAGAAACAGTCAAGAATACTTACATGCTGTCTTGCCACCGGAACTTGGGCCTGAGTCTGCTGCTCCTGCTCTTCTGCACTGGAATGGTTCTGTAAACAAAAATAAATATTTTGCCACATGTATAATAGTGACAGTGAATACTTACCAATCAGTAGCAAATGTACTCACTTCTGTCTCCTGTCTGAGGTCTGGTCTTCAGTGGAGGACTGCTGCAAGAGAGACAGAAATGATTACAGACTGCAGGGAGAAAAACAGACAGGCAGACATAATAGCTTGTATACTCACATTTTGATAGGGAGAGTCTTCCAAAAAAGTCTTCCAATGCTTCTAAAAAAGGTCCTGCAATGCTTGTAGAGTCTTGAGAGTACTGGACTTCCAGTGCCCACACCTTCTTTTACAAGGTTTGTTTGGGGGGCAGCTTAAAACCAGTTCCTAGACATGTTCACTCATAAAAACGCATGCATACACAAACACAATCATACGCATGTCCTTGCGTTCCTATGCTCTTACATAGACTGTCATGCGTTGTTTTGACGCACTCCTTCCGCATGTGTATGGTGGCGGAAATTTGCAGCCTCAAAAAATGCAACATGGTGCATTTGCCGTGCCCCACCGCGAAAAGATGCATGCATAAATGCAGGCAAACGCATGAACCTGCGTCCACAATGTAAAAGATAAGAAATCAGGACGCATGTGGATGTACAGTATATGTCAGAAACGCTGTGGACACAACCGCAAATGTGAAACTGGCCTCAAATATCTTCAAATCAAATACATATCCTTAACAATTGTTTTTAAGTGTGAAGTTCTGTGCTCATTAATTTCCTAACATATGTGTGCAAAGTGTGGAGCTCCCTTGCTCCAAATCCCTACTAGACATAAGAATTTCATGATACATATCTGTCTACCAATATGGTAGCTAACTGAATACAATAACATTTTATTATTGAATTCAAAATATATTTAATGTGCAGGAAGCTCCAAATCCATACCTCCCAACTTTTACAGAACATGAAGAGGATAACCTATGAGGAGCATGTTGCGACAAATTTTGACCATGTCCCTAGCCATACCCTCGAGTTACACTCATTACCATTTTTCTACCATGGCAGGAGGAGATATCAGAGATGTCATGGCAGCAGTGAAGGACATTCAGCAGAATGCCTGGGACTACAAGACATTGTCCCGAATCCGGGACTGTCCCATTGGGACTTATGGATTCATTTTTTGTTTGCTCATTTATAGTTGTAGCTGCCATAAAGTTTTCACTTTTGCGGAATCTTCTCTATAAGATTTTTTTTTTTGTAGTACAGAAAAGCCTGGATTGTGCACTTAAAAATTCAACTTTGTTTTTTTATAATTATTTTTACAGTTTCATGCAGTTTTTTCAGGCCTGCCATAGAATCAAACCAAAATAGCACAGTTCATGAACGTCTTTAGATTCAAACTGGGCAGAAGTTTTCATTAATTTGCTTGGACAGGCAAAAAATAAACTTCTAGGGGGAGCTTAAAAAAATGACGTAAAAAAAACACCTAGCAGTTTTAAGAGTAGAATCAGAGTTTTTCAGTACTATAAAAAAGCATTAAAAGGGCTGCTTTTCAGAAAACGTGCAGACAAAAAGCAGCAGAGAAAATGCAGCACTTATGCTACTTGTGAACATAGCCTAAGCGTTTTTATATGGGTTTATTGGAGAAAAAAAATGAAATCACAACATTTTTTACACAATTTATTGACCACCATAAATATAATCTGATCACTGTGTCGTGCGGGTTGTTAGGATTAGAGGGAGACCAAATACACTGTGTTCCAAATTATTATGCAAATTGGATTTAAGTGTCATAAAGATTTAATTGTTTTGTTTTTCAAATAAACTCGTGGATGGTATTGTGTCTCAGGGCTCAATGCATCACTGAAATCAATCTTAAACACATGTGATAATTGGTTTTCCAGGTGATTCTAATTAAAGGAAAACTACTTAAAAATGATGTTCCACATTATTAAGCAGGTCACAGTTTTCAAGAAACATGGGAAAGAAAAAGGATCTCTCTGCTGCTGAAAAGCATCAAATAGTGCAATGCCTTGATGAAGGGATGAAAACATTAGAAATTTCCCGAAAACTTAAGAGTGATCATCGTACTGTTAAGAGATTTGTGGCTGCATCTGAGCACAAATGTGTTCGTGCTGATAAAGTCATAATGAGGAAGATTTCTGCTAGGCAAGTTCATCGGATTAAAGGTACCGTCACACTAAGCGACGCTGCAGCGATAGCGACAACGATGCCGATCGCTGCAGCGTCGCTGTTTGATCGCTGGAGAGCTGTCACACAGACCGCTCTCCAGCGACCAACGATGCCGAGGTCACTGGGTAACCAGGGTAAACATCGGGTTGCTAAGCGCAGGGCCGCGCTTAGTAACCCGATGTTTACCCTGGTTACCAGTGTAAAATGTAAAAAAAACAAACAGTACATGCTCACCTGCGCGTCCCCCGGCGTCCGCTTCCTGCACTGACTGAGCGCCGGCAGTAGCAGGGCACAGCGGTGACGTCACCGCTGTGCTGTGCTTTCACTTTCACTTTGCGGCGCTCAGTCAGTGTGGGAAGCGGACGCCGGGGGACGCAGGTGAGTATGTACTGTTTGTTTTTTTTACATTTTACGCTGGTAACCAGGGTAAACATCGGGTTACTAAGCGCGGCCCTGCGCTTAGTAACCCGATGTTTACCCTGGTTACCAGTGTAAAATATCGCTGGTATCGTTGCTTTTGCTGTCAAACACAACGATACACAGCGATCGGACGACCAAATAAAGTTCTGAACTTTATTCAGCGACCAGCGACATCACAGCAGGATCCTGATCGCTGCTGCGTGTCAAACTAAACGATATCGCTAGCGAGGACGCTGCAACGTCACGGATCGCTAGCGATATCGTTTAGTGTGACGGTACCTTAAGAGAGCAGCTGCTAAAAAGCCATTACAAAGCAGCAAATAGATATTTGAAGCTGCTGGTGCCTCTGGAGTCCCTCAAACCTCAAGGTGTAGGCTCCTTCAAAGGCTTGCTGTCGTGCATAAACCTACTATCCGGCCACCCTTAAACAGTGTTCACAAGCAGAAATGGTTGTATTGGGCCCACACATACATGAAGACTAATTTCCAGTCTTGTTTACTGATAAGTGTTGAGCAATCCTGGATGGTCCAGATGGATGGAGTAGTGGATGGTTGGTGGATGGCCACCATGTCCCAACAAGGCTGCAACGTAAGCAAGGAGGTGGAGGAGTCATGTTTTGGGCAGGAATCATGGAGAAACAGCTGGTGGGGCCCTTTAACCCCTTCGCGACATGCGCCGTATTAGTACTGCGCTGCCGGCACTGCATTAGTGCCAGCCGCAGTACTAGTACGCCGCATCGATCACCGCGGTCTCGCGCTGAGCGCCGCGGTGATCGGGTGCGGGTGTCAGCTGTATATGACAGCTGACACCCCGCAGCAATGCCCACGATCGGCGCTGTCACCGATCGCGGGCATTTAACCCCTCTGATGCCGCTGTCAATAGTGACAGCGGCATAGAGGGGGATCGCGCAGGGACGGGGGCTCCCTGCGCTCTCCCACCGGAGCAACGCGATGAGATCACGCTGCTCCGGTGACCTGGAAGGAGTCCCCAGATCCAAGATGGCCGCGGGACTCCTTCCGGGTCATGAGATGACCCTGCTTGCCGGCGTCTGCTGAGAATTCCTCATAGCAGGCGCCGGCAAGCCTCTGCAATGTGCCTGTCACATCGGTGATCTGACAGGGTGCTGTGCACACTGTCAGATCACCGATCTGTGATGTCCCCCCCTGGGACAAAGTAAAAAAGTTAAAAAAAAAATTTCCACATGTGTAAAAAAAAAAAAAATTCCTAAATAAAGAAAAAAAAAAATATTCCCATAAATACATTTCTTTATCTAAATAAAAAAAATCACACAATAAAAGTACACATATTTAGTATCGCTGCGTCCGTAACGACCCCACCTATAAAACTATATCACTTGTTAACCCCTTCAGTGAACACCGTAAAAAAAAAAAAAAAAAACGAGGCAAAAAACAACGCTTTATTCTCATACCGCCAAACAAAAAGTGGAATAACACACGATCAAAAAAACGGATATAAATAACCATGGTACCACTGAAAACATCATCTTGTCCCGCAAAAAAAACCTGCCATACAGCATCATCAGCAGAAAAATAAAAAAGTTATAGTCCTCAGAATAAAGCGATGCAAAAACAATTATTTTTTTATATAAAATAGTTTTTATTGTGTAAAAGCGCCAAAACATAAAAAAATTACATAATTGAGGTATCGCTGTAATCGTACTGACCCGAAGAATAAAACTGCTTTATCCTTTTTACCAAACGCGGAACGGTATAAACGCCCTCCCTAAAAGAACTTCAGGAATTGCTGGTTTTTGTTCATTCCGCCTCCCAAAAATCGGAATAAAAAGCGATCAAAAAATGTCATGTACCCGAATATGGTACCAATAAAAACGTCAACTCGTCCCGCAAAAAACAAGATCTCACATGACTCTGTGGACCAAAATATGCAAAAATTATAGCTCTCAAAATGTGGTGATGGAAAAACTATTTTTTGCAATAAAAAGCGTCTTTTAGTGTGTGATGGCTGCCAACCATAAAAATCCGCTCAAAAAACGCCATAAAAGTAAATCAAATCCCCCTTCATCACCCCCTTAGTTAGGGAAAAATAATAAAATTTAAAAAAATATATTTATTTCCATTTTCCCGTTAGGCTACTTTCACACTAGCGTCGGTACGGGGCCGTCGTGCTGCTTCGGCCTGACATACCGACGCATACTGTGCAAGCGCCGCACAACGGGGGCAGCGGATGCTGTTTTTCCACACATCCGCTGCCCCATTGTGAGGTGCGGGGAGGTGGGGGCGGAGTTCCAGCCGCGCATGCGCGGTCGGAAATGGTGGACCGTCGGCACAAAAAAAAGTTACATGTAACGTTTTTTGCTGCCGGCGGTCCGCCACAACACGACGCAACCGTCGCACGACGCTTGCGACGTGTGTCAATACGTCGCTAATGTTAGTCTATCGGGAAAAAACGCATCCTGCAGATTACTTTGCAGGATGCGTTTTTTCGCCAAAACGACGCATTGCGACGTATGCAAAAAAACGCTAGTGTGAAAGTAGCGCTAGGGTTAGGACTAGGGTTAGGGCTAGGGTTAGGGTTGGGGTTAGGGCTAGGGTTAGGGCTGGGGTTAGGGTTGGGGTTAGGGTTTCAGTTAGAATTGGGGAGTTTTCACTGTTTAGGCACATCAGGGGCTCTCCAAACGCGACATGGCGTCCGATCTCAATTCCAGCCAATTCTGCTTTGAAAAACTAAAACAGTGCTCCTTCCCTTCCGAATTCTCCTGTGCGCCCAAACAGTGGTTCCCCCCAACATATGGGGTATCAGCGTTCTCAGGACAAGTTGGACAACAACTTTTGGGGTCCAATTTGTCCTGTTACCCTTGGGAAAATAAAAACGTGGGGGCTAAAATATAATTTTCGTGGAAAAAATATATTTTTTATTTTCGCGGCTCTGCGTTATAAACTGTAGTGAAACACTTGGGGGTTCAAAGTTCTCACAACACATCTAGATAAGTTCCGTGGGGGGTCTAGTTTCCAATATGGGGTCACTTGTGGGGGGTTTCTACTGTATAGGAACATCAGGGGCTCTGCAAATGCAACATGACACCTGCAGACCAATCCATCTAAGTCTGCATTTCAAACGGCGCTCCTTCCCTTCCGAGCTCTGCCGTGCGCACAAACAGTGGTTCCCCCCCATATATGGGGTATCAGCGAACTCAAGACAAATTGGACAACAACTTTGGGGGTCCAATTTCTCCTGTTACCCTTGGGAAAAAAAAAATTGTGGGCTAAAACATCATTTTGTGGAAAGAAAAAATGATTTTTTAATTTTCACAGCGCTACATTCTAAACTTTAGTGAAACAATTGGGGGTTAAAAGTGCTCACCACACATCTAGATAAGTTCATTAGGGGGTCTTCTTTCCAAAATGGTGTCACTTGTGGGGGTTTCCACTGTTTAGGCATGTCAGGGGCTCTCCAAACACGACATGGGTTCCGATCTCAATTCCAGCCAATTTTGCATTGAAAAGTCAAATGGCGCTCCTTCCCTTCCGAGCTCTGCCATGCGCCCAAACAGTGGTTTATCCCCATATATGAAGTATTAGCGTACTCAGGACAAATTGAACAACAACTTTTGTGGTCCAATTTATCCTGCTACCCTTGGGAAAATAAAAAATTTGGGGCAAAAAATCATTTTTTGTGAAAATTAATATTAATTTTTTTTTACGGCTCTACATTATAAACTGTGAAGCACTTGGAGGTTCAAAGTGCTCACCACACATCTAGATTAGTTCCTTAGAGGGTCTACTTTCCAAAATGGTGTCACTTGTGAGGGTTTCCACTGTTCAGGCACGTCAGGGGCTCTCCAAACACGACATGGGTTCCGATCTCAATTCCAGCCAATTTTGCATTGAAAAGTCAAATGGCGCTCCTTCCCTTCCGAGCTCTGACATGTGCCCAATCAATGGTTTACCCCAACATGTGGGGTATCAGCGTACTCAGGACAAATTGTGCAACGACTTTTTTGGTCCAATTTCTCCTGTTACCCTTGGTAAAATAAAACAAATTGGATCTGAAGTAAAAATTTTGTGAAAAAAAAGTTAAATGTTCAATTTTTTTTAAACATTCCAAAAATTCCTGTGAAGCACCTGAAGGGTTAATAAACTTTTTGAATGTGGTTTTGAGTACCTTGAGGGGTCCAGTTTTTGGAATGGTGTCACTTTTGGGCATTTTCTGTCATATAGACCCCTCAAAGTCACTTCAAGTGTGAGGTGGTCCGTAAAAAAAATGGCTTCGCAAATTTTGTTGCAAAAATGAGAAATCGCTGGTCAACTTTTAACCCTTATAACTCCCTAACAAAAAAAAATTATGTTTCCAAAATTGTGCTCATGTAAAGCTGACATGTGGGAAATGTTGTTTATTAACTATATTATGTGATATAACTCTCTAATTTAAGGGCATAAAAACGAAATTTTGAAAATTGCTAAATTTTCATAATTTTCAACAAATTCCTGTTTTTTTCACAAATAAATGCAAGTCATATCGAAGAAGTTTTACCACTATCATAAAGGACAATATGTCACGAGAAAACAATCTCAGAATCACCAGGATCCGTTGAAGCGTTTCAGAGTTATGACCTCATAAAGTGACAGTGGTCAGAATTGTAAAAATTGGCCGTGTCACTTAGGTGAAAACAGGCTTTGGGGTGAAGGGGTTAAGGTTCCTGATGGTGTGAAAATGACCTCTGCAAAGTATATAGAGTTTCTGACTGACAACTTTCCTCCATGGTATAAAAAGCAGAAATGTGCCTTCAGGAGCAAAATCATCTTCATGCATGACAATGCACCATCTCATGCTGCAAAGAATACTTCTGAGTCATTGGCTGCTATGGGCATAAAAGGAGATAAACTCATGGTGTGGCCACCATCTTCCCCTGACCTCAACCCTATAGAGAACATTGGGAGTATCATCAAGCAAAGGATCTATGAGGGTGGGAGGCAGTTCACATCAAAACAGCAGCTCTGGGAGGCTATTCTGACTTCATGCAAAGAAATACAAGCAGAAACTCTCCAAAAACTCACATGTTCAATGGATGCAAGAATTGTGAAGGTGATATCAAAGAAGGATTCCTATGTTAACATGTAACTTGGCCTGTTAGGATGTTTTGGCATTAAATAGCTTTTTTGTTCAGTGAATGTGACCTCCTAATGCTGCAAATTCCACAAATGAGCATTTTCAGTTCTTTAAAACATATCAAATGTTTAGAATTTCTACTGTGCCTAATAATTTGGAACAGTGCATTTTGAGTTTTTATTCATTTTGGAGATTATACTGTTATCATTGGGAGGTTTCTTCAATAAAATTCGATGTATACTCTAACGGATGATGACTTTTATTAGACTGACTGTCATTTGCACCAACCATTTAGGAAAAGCCGCTAAAAATATAATTTGCATAATAATTTGGAACATAGTGTATGTCTGTTGGTTGCTGATTTGTGATTTTTTTTTTTAAATGTGCATTAAAAATCTAATTATTTGAATTGCTCTTCATTATTTTTTAGTAATTTTATAGGAAGAAAAAAAATCTGACTTATGTTCCCTCTAGAATACAGGTATAATTCTTGTTCTGTCCATAATCACAGCAACGGCTGCAGCATCAGAGTATATAACCCACAGTAAGCTCTCTGGAGCTAGAGATCTCTGGTGAGACACACATTTAATCCTGGTACCTGACAGTCCTGGCAGCCAGTATTCCCCCCAGCCAGGGTACCTTCTGTCCTGGATGGGGATCCACTTATGCCCCAGACGGGGTCTCCTTCTTCTGTCATGCATGGGCACTGACCAGGAAGCAGGAGCTTCCTGCTCCCTCAAGGCTGTTGGCTCAGCCCCCTAAATTAACCCCTTTTGTCCCTGCCTCTAGCATGTGCATAAGAAACATAGCACAACAATCATACATGGCAGACACAGCACATTTAACAGTGTATAACATTAAGGCATAAATGGTACATAACATTACACATTACACTATGTTCCAAATTATTATGCAAATTACATTTTTATCAGATTTTCCTAAATGGTCGGTGCAAATGACAGTCAGTCTAATAAAAGTCATCACCCGTTAGATTATACATCGAATTTTATTGAAGAAACCTCCCAATGATAACAGTATAATCTCCAAAATGAATAAAAACTCAAAATGCACTGTTCCAAATTATTAGGCACAGTAGAATTTCTAAACATTTGATATGTTTTAAAGAACTGAAAATGCTAATTTGTGGAATTTGCAGCATTAGGAGGTCACATTCACTGAACAAAAAAGCTATTTAACACCAAAACATCCCAACAGGCCAAGTTACATGTTAACATAGGACCCTTCTTTGATGTCACCTTCACAATTCTTGCATCCATTGAACTTGTGAGTTTTTGGAGAGTTTCTGCTTGTATTTCTTTGCATGAAGTTGGAATAGCCTCCCAGAGCTACTGTTTGGATGTGAACTGCCTCCCACCCTCATAGATCTTTTGCTTGATGATCCTCTAAAGGTTCTCTATAGGGTTGAGGTCAGGGGAAGATGGTGGCCACACCATGAGTTTATCTCCTTTTATGCCCATAGCAGCCAATGACTCAGAGGTATTCTTTGCAGCATGAGATGGGGCATTGTCAGCATGAAGATGATTTTGCTCCTGAAGACACGTTTCTTCTTTTTAAACCATGGAAGAAAGTTGTCAGTCAGAAACTCTATATACTTTGCAGAGGTCATTTTCACACCTTCAGGAACCTTAAAGGGCCTTACCAGCTGTTTCCCATGATTCTGGCCCAAAACATGACTCCTCCACCTCCTCGCTGACGTTGCAGCCTTGTTGGGACATGGTGGCCATCCACCAACCATCCACTACTCCATCCATCTGGACCATCCAGGGTTGCTCAACACTTATCAGTAAACAAGACTGTTTGGAAATTAGTCTTCTTGTATGTGTGGGCCCAATCCAACCATTTCTGCTTGTGAACACTGTTTAAGGGTGGCCGAATAGTAGGTTTATGCACCACAGCAAGCCTTTGAAGGAGCCTACACCTTGAGGTTCGAGGGACTCCAGAGGCACCAGCAGCTTCAAATATCTGTTTGCTGCTTTGCAATGGCTTTTTAGCAGCTGCTCTCTTAATCCGATGAACTTGCCTAGCAGAAATCTTCCTCATTATGCCTTTATCAGCACAAACACATTTGTGCTCAGATACAGCCACAAATCTCTTAACAGTATGATGATCACGCTTATGTTTTTGGAAAATTTCTAATGTTTTCATCCCTTCACCAAGGCATTGCACTATTTGATGCTTTTCAGCAGCAGAGATATCCTTTTTCTTTCCCATGTTACTTGAAAACTGTGACCTGCTTAATAATGTGGAACATCATTTTTTGAGTAGTTTTCCTTTAATTAGAATCACCTGGAAAACCAATTATCACATGTGTTTAAGATTGATTTCAGTGATCCATTGTCACGGGGAGACTAGGTGGGTGAGAGCTAATAACCCGGGCCCCTGCAATTTCCCTCAGACTAGGGAAATGCTGACTGACCCTCTACCTGAAGTTTACACTGATGGTGTGCATGTCCAGGCCTCGAACCTCACCCTGCCTCCTGTTACAACCCTAAGCTGAAAACCTCCGCCCTCCACCCAGTGAATGTAATACACCAATACTGTCATGATTCTCAATGGCGAGAGAACATAGCCCAGCATATATGAGAACTAGCTCTTGGAAGATGGAAACTATACTGACCATGAACTAAACCTGCCGCACAACTAGAAGTGGCCGGGTAGCATGCCTACGTTTTTTAACCCTAGATGCCCAGCGCCAGCCGGAGAACTACCTAATCCTAGCAGAGGAAAAGACAGTCCTGGCTCACCTCTAGAGAAATTTTCCCAAAAGGCAGACAGAGGCCCCCACATATATTGGCGGTGATTTTAGATGAAATGACAAACGTAGTATGAAAATAGGTTTAGCAAAATCGAGGTCCGCTTTCTAGATAGCAGGAAGACAGAAAGGACACTTTCATGGTCAGCAGAAAACCCTATCAAAACACCATCCAGAAATTCCTTTAAGACTCTAGCATTAACTCATAACACCAGAGTGGCAATTTCCGATCACAAGAGCTTTCCAGACACAGTAACGAAACAGCAGCTGTGAACAGGAACAAAATGCAAAAACACACAAGGACAAAAGTCCAACTTAGCTGGGAGTTGTCTAGTAGCAGGAACAAGCACAGAAGGCTTCTGATTACATTGTTGACCGGCAAGAAACTGACAGAGGAGCAAGGTTATATAGCGACTCCCACATCCTGATAGGAGCAGGTGAACAGAGGGGATGATGCACACAAGTTCAATTCCACAAGTGGCCACCGGGGGAGCCCAGAATCCAATTTCACAACAGTACCCCCCCCTCAAGGAGGGGGCACCGAACCCTCACCAGAACCACCAGGGCGATCAGGATGAGCCCTATGAAAGGCACGGACAAGATCGGAGGCATGAACATCAGAGGCAGTGACCCAAGAATTATCCTCCTGACCATATCCCTTCCATTTGACCAGATACTGAAGTCTCCGTCTGGAAACACGAGAGTCTAAGATCTTTTCCACAACGTACTCCAACTCACCCTCAACCAACACCGGAGCAGGAGGCTCAACGGAAGGCACAACCGGTACCTCATACCTGCGCAACAATGACCGATGAAAAACATTATGAATCGAAAAGGATGCAGGGAGGTCCAAACGGAAGGACACAGGGTTAAGAATCTCCAATATCTTGTACGGGCCGATGAACCGAGGCTTAAACTTAGGAGAAGAAACCCTCATAGGGATAAAACGAGAAGACAACCACACCAAGTCCCCAACACAAAGCCGAGGACCAACACGACGACGGCGGTTGGCAAAAAGCTGAGTCTTCTCCTGGGACAACTTCAAATTGTCCACCACCTGCCCCCAAATCTGATGCAACCTCTCCACCACAGCATCCACTCCAGGACAATGCGAAGATTCCACTTGACCGGAGGAAAATCGAGGATGAAACCCCAAATTACAGAAAAACGGGGACACCAAGGTGGCAGAGCTGGCCCGATTATTGAGGGCGAACTCCGCCAAAGGCAAAAAAGCAACCCAATCATCCTGATCCGCAGACACAAAACACCTCAAATATGTCTCCAAGGTCTGATTAGTCCGCTCGGTCTGGCCATTAGTCTGAGGATGGAAAGCAGACGAAAAAGACAAATCTATGCCCATCCTAGCACAGAATGCCCGCCAAAATCTAGACACGAATTGGGTCCCTCTGCCAGAAACGATATTCTCAGGAATACCATGCAAACGAACAACATTTTGAAAAAACAGAGGAACCAACTCGGAAGAAGAAGGCAACTTAGGCAAGGGAACCAGATGGACCATCTTAGAGAAACGGTCACACACCACCCAGATGACAGACATCTTCTGAGAAACAGGCAGATCCGAAATAAAATCCATCGAGATGTGCGTCCAAGGCCTCTTCGGGATAGGCAAGGGCAACAACAATCCACTAGCCCGAGAACAACAAGGCTTGGCCCGAGCACAAACGTCACAAGACTGCACAAAGCCTCGCACATCTCGTGACAGGGAAGGCCACCAGAAGGACCTTGCCACCAAATCCCTGGTACCAAAGATTCCAGGATGACCTGCCAACACAGAAGAATGAACCTCAGAGATGACTCTACTGGTCCAATCATCAGGAACAAACAGTCTACCAGGTGGGCAACGATCAGGTCTATCCGCCTGAAACTCCTGCAAGGCCCGCCGCAGGTCTGGAGAAACAGCAGACAATATCACTCCATCTTTAAGGATACCTGTGGGCTCAGAATTACCAGGGGAGTCAGGCTCAAAACTCCTAGAAAGGGCATCCGCCTTAACATTCTTAGAACCCGGTAGGTACGACACCACAAAATTAAACCGAGAGAAAAACAACGACCAGCGCGCCTGTCTAGGATTCAGGCGCCTGGCAGACTCAAGGTAAATTAAATTTTTGTGGTCAGTCAATACCACCACCTGATGTCTGGCCCCCTCAAGCCAGTGACGCCACTCCTCAAAAGCCCACTTCATGGCCAAAAGCTCCCGATTCCCAATATCATAATTCCGCTCGGCGGGCGAAAATTTACGGGAAAAAAAAGCACAAGGTCTCATCACGGAGCAGTCGGAACTTCTCTGCGACAACACCGCCCCAGCTCCGATTTCAGAAGCGTCGACCTCAACCTGAAAAGGAAGAGCAACATCAGGCTGACGCAACACTGGGGCGGAAGAAAAGCGGCGCTTGAGCTCCCGAAAGGCCTCCACAGCATCAGGGGACCAATCAGCAACATCAGCACCCTTCTTAGTCAAATCAGTCAATGGTTTTACAACATCAGAAAAACCAGCAATAAATCGACGATAAAAGTTAGCAAAGCCCAAAAATTTCTGAAGACTCTTAAGAGAAGAGGGTTGCGTCCAATCACCAATAGCCTGAACCTTGACAGGATCCATCTCGATGGAAGAGGGGGAAAAAATGTATCCCAAGAAAGAAATCTTTTGGACCCCAAAAACACACTTAGAACCCTTCACACACAAGGAATTAGACCGCAAAACCTGAAAAACCCTCCTGACCTGCTGGACATGAGAGTCCCAGTCATCCGAAAAAATCAGAATATCATCCAGATACACAATCATAAATTTATCCAAATAATCGCGGAAAATGTCATGCATAAAGGACTGGAAGACTGAAGGGGCATTTGAAAGACCAAAAGGCATCACCAAATACTCAAAATGGCCCTCGGGCGTATTAAATGCGGTTTTCCACTCATCCCCCTGCTTGATTCGCACCAAATTATACGCCCCACGGAGATCAATCTTAGAGAACCACTTGGCCCCCTTTATACGAGCAAACAAATCAGTAAGCAGTGGTAACGGATATTGATATTTAACCGTGATTTTATTCAAAAGTCGATAATCAATACACGGCCTCAAAGAGCCGTCTTTCTTAGACACAAAGAAAAAACCGGCTCCTAAGGGAGATGACGAAGGACGAATATGTCCCTTTTCCAAGGACTCCTTTATATATTCTCGCATAGCAGCGTGTTCAGGCACAGACAGATTAAATAAACGACCCTTAGGGTATTTACTACCCGGAATCAAGTCTATGGCACAATCGCACTCCCGGTGCGGAGGTAGTGAACCAACCTTGGGTTCTTCAAAAACGTCACGAAAGTCAGACAAGAATTCAGGAATCTCAGAGGGAATAGATGATGAAATGGAAACCAAAGGTACATCCCCATGAGTTCCTTTACATCCCCAGCTTAACACAGACATAACTCTCCAGTCGAGGACTGGGTTATGAGATTGCAGCCATGGCAATCCCAGCACCAAAACATCATGTAGATTATACAGCACCAGAAAGCGAATAACCTCCTGGTGATCCGGATTAACACGCATAGTCACTTGTGTCCAGTATTGTGGTTTATTACTAGCCAATGGGGTGGAGTCAATCCCTTTCAGAGGTATCGGAGCCTCCAGTGGCTCCAAATCATACCCACAGCGTTTGGCAAAGGACCAATCCATAAGACTCAAAGCAGCGCCAGAGTCGACATAGGCGTCCGCGGTAATAGATGACAAAGAACAAATCAGGGTCACAGATAGAATAAACTTAGACTGTAAAGTGCTAATTGAAACAGACTTGTCAGGCTTCTTAGTACGCTTAAAGCATGCTGATATAACATGAGTTGAATCACCACAATAGAAGCACAACCCATTTTTTCGTCTAAAATTCTGCCGCTCGCTTCTGGACAGAATTCTATCACATTGCATATTTTCTGGCGTTTTCTCAGTAGACACCGCCAAATGGTGCACAGGTTTGCGCTCCCGCAGACGCCTATCGATCTGAATAGCCATCGTCATGGGCTCATTCAGACTCGCAGGCACAGGGAACCCCACCATAACATCCTTAATGGCATCAGAGAGACCTTCTCTGAAAATCGCCGCCAGGGCGCACTCATTCCACTGAGTAAGCACAGACCATTTGCGGAATTTTTGGCAGTATATTTCAGCTTCATCTTGCCCCTGAGACAAGGACATCAAGGCCTTTTCCGCCTGAAGCTCTAAATGAGGTTCCTCATAAAGCAACCCCAAGGCCAGAAAAAACGCATCCACATTGAGCAACGCAGGATCCCCTGGTGCCAATGCAAAAGCCCAGTCTTGAGGGTCGCCCCGGAGCAAGGAAATTACAATCCTGACCTGCTGTGCAGGGTCTCCGGCAGAGCGAGACTTCAGGGACAAAAACAATTTGCAATTATTTTTAAAATTTTGAAAGTGAGATCTATTCCCCGAGAAGAATTCAGGCAAAGGAATTCTAGGCTCAGACATAGGTGCATGAACAACAAAATCTTGCAAATTTTGTACCTTTGTGGCGAGATTATTCAAACCTGTAGCTACACTCTGAAGATCCATTTGAAACAGGTGAACACAGAGCCATTCAAGGATTAGAAGGAGAGAAAGAGAGGAAGGCTGCAGTATAGGCAGACTAGCAAGTGATTCAATTAAGAGCACACTCAGAACTAGAGGAAAAAAAAAAAAAAAAAAATTGTAGCAGACTTCTTTTTTCTCTCCTTTCTCAGCCAGTAATTTAACCCTTTTTTTTTCTGGCCGGTCAAACTGTCATGATTCTCAATGGCGAGAGAACATAGCCCAGCATATATGAGAACTAGCTCTTGGAAGATGGAAACTATACTGACCATGAACTAAACCTGCCGCACAACTAGAAGTGGCCGGGTAGCATGCCTACGTTTTTTAACCCTAGATGCCCAGCGCCAGCCGGAGAACTACCTAATCCTAGCAGAGGAAAAGACAGTCCTGGCTCACCTCTAGAGAAATTTTCCCAAAAGGCAGACAGAGGCCCCCACATATATTGGAGGTGATTTTAGATGAAATGACAAACGTAGTATGAAAATAGGTTTAGCAAAATCGAGGTCCGCTTTCTAGATAGCAGGAAGACAGAAAGGACACTTTCATGGTCAGCAGAAAACCCTATCAAAACACCATCCAGAAATTCCTTTAAGACTCTAGCATTAACTCATAACACCAGAGTGGCAATTTCCGATCACAAGAGCTTTCCAGACACAGTAACGAAACAGCAGCTGTGAACAGGAACAAAATGCAAAAACACACAAGGACAAAAGTCCAACTTAGCTGGGAGTTGTCTAGTAGCAGGAACAAGCACAGAAGGCTTCTGATTACATTGTTGACCGGCAAGAAACTGACAGAGGAGCAAGGTTATATAGCGACTCCCACATCCTGATAGGAGCAGGTGAACAGAGGGGATGATGCACACAAGTTCAATTCCACAAGTGGCCACCGGGGGAGCCCAGAATCCAATTTCACAACACAATACCCTCAATCAGCACAGACAAGGATAAAGGAAAATATACACCACGCCGCAGTCACTCAGGAATACACTATAAATGTGCAGGGCAAGATAAACACAAATATAGGAGACCAAGGAAAATACACCACCAGCAACGATTCTCCAACAACCAGCTCTCCACTCCAGACCGAGATAACAACGCAAGACAGAAGCTATAATAGGCGACACCCAATGATCCGGAGAACTATTTAAAGGCCATGGGCATGGCCCAGCTTCCAATCCGAGGATCAGGTAAATTAACCCTGGAACAGCTGGACAAAACCTAGCTGGCGCCAATGAGCAAATAGTGGTCAAAAGCGGAATTACCGCTGTCTGTCGAACGACCTGGTCTGAACAGCATCCGACATGACATCCATTGAGCCCTGAGACACAATACCATCCACGAGTTTATTTAAAAAACAAAACAATTAAATCTTTATGACACTTAATTCCAATTTGCATAATAATTGGGAACACAGTGTAATGAACAACAGCAAAACATTAACATGTTAACATTTTCCGTATACCGCATAAAGTGCATGGGATCAGCATGAAGGAGAGAGGGAGCACTGAGGATCTCCGCCACCTCCTTAAACCCAAACATGGCTGTCCCGGCCATGACGATCCCTGCAAAATCAATAGCAGCACATACATAAAAACATCAGTGCAACAAATTTTCAAAAAGCATCAATGAAAGAGCCCCAGCCTTTCTTAACACGGGTCCACGTGACCAAGGTCCCTTTGCTCCTAGGACCATTAAAACCAGTGTTCCGGACCGATGACCAACTTACTACACAGTTTTTAAACCCGGCTCAATCTACAGGTCCTCCTGATAGCACTCTCCCCCTCCCTCCTTTGAGTGGGCCACGGGCTTTCTGACGGTAGGGCTACATAAAACATGGGGCTAGTCTAGGACTAGAAATAGGGCAAAGTCCAGGGGCAACACAGTCCAGTTCTGCAGCTGCACACAGAGCCCACCGTAGTCAACCTTCATAAGGTTACAGCCCCGTGGTCCAGCAAGGGGTGCACCAACGGGTGCAAATGAACTGGGAGGAGGGGAAAAACAAATGAACACTGTCCTTACTCAGTCCTTTAGTGCCATACAAGGCTCCCTGCCCTCTCAGGAATGCAGAACAGTCCCTGGTACTTTTCCACGGGTGCAACCGGCACCGCACAAAACTTTAAAGAGGCCGCTTCAGTCTATGCACGACCGTTGGTTGGTGTAATGGGCCGCATGCGGATCCTGCACAATTATACTGTATATGTGTGGAACAAGGATCCTCTGGAAGAGGAATCTCCACTGTTCCTTTGACTGTGCGTCCCACAGCTCCCAGAGCTTCAGGCTCTGCTGTCACATTTGAGGCCGCCTCACTGTGTCTAGGCACCGCTCTCTCCTGCACATCTGCGGGAACTGCGATTGTGGCAACTGGCCATTCAACATGCTGAGCCTCCAGCGGTGGGCTTGCCTCCCAATCAAAGGCCATTTGAAGGGCTATTGCATAGGGCACTAGGGGCTTCTGTTCCTTGACAAAGGCTGCACAGTCTCCCACCTGCAAAGGACCGTGGAAAGTAAGGGAGCCGGCATTCACATACACCTTCGCTCCAGTTTCGGCCTTCTGGATAAACCATAACCTATTGACGGAACACTTCCTACTCCCCACCTCTGCGTCCACTGACAGTCCTCCTGCGCGGCCGGGGAAACAAGTGATGGCAGCCACAACAATTCCCCTCAGTGCAGCCTCTTATGTCCTCCGTGCTCCTTCCGAATCCAGCTCCTTTAGTTCCGCAGTCTCTTCTCTCTCTACTGGCTGCTTGTCCAACCGCAGGAATGGATGCCATTCTACGAACTCCTCCGACCACCAGGCCTCGAAGCAGGGGCTGGCTGGCAATTTTCAATCACAAGGCAGTAGCCCTCGAGTTGCTGTGGCCCTCCTTTTCCCTGCTTATATCTGGCCACTGCATTAAAGTAGCAGAGATAGCAGGCTTTAAAAACAGGCTGGTACACAGATATGGGAACTGAACGGAGCTTGCTGCATAGATATAGGAGCAGAATCGAACTTACTCCAGAGATATGGGAACAGAACGGAGCTTACTACAGAGATATGTGAGCAGAACAGAGCTTACTACAGAGATATGGGAGCAGAACCGAACTTACTAGATTGAGAGATATGGGAGCCGAACCGAGCTTACTGCAAAAATATGGGAGCAGAACCGAGCTTACTACAGAGATATGGGAGCAGAACCAAGCTTACTGCAGGGATATGGGAGCAGAACCGAGCTTACTGCAGAGATATGGGAGCAGAACAGGGCTTACTACAGAGATATGGCAGCAGAAATGAGCTTACTACAGAGATAAGGGAGCAGAACCAAGCTTACTACAGAGATAGGGGAACGGAACCGAGCTTACTACAGAGATATGGGAGCAGAACTGAGCTTACTGCAAAGATATGGGAGCAGAACCAAGTTTACTACAGAGATATTGGAGCAGAACCGAGCTTAGAGCAGAGAAATGGGAGCAGAACCGAGCTGACTGCAGAGATATGGGAACAGAATCGAGCTTACTACATAGATATGGGAGCAGAACCAAACTTACTGCAGAGATATGGGAGCAGAACCTAGCATACTACTGAGATAAGGGAGCAGAACCGAGCTTACTACAGAGATATGGGAGCAGAACCGAGCTTACTGCAGAGATATGGGAGCAGAAGCGAGCTTACTACAGAGATAAGGGAGCAGAACCGAGCTTAATACGTCTACTACATGGAACCAAGTCTGCTACATAGAAACTGGAGCAGAACTGAGATTACGACATACATACAGCACCATAATCTAGATTACTACATTGATAGAGTACCAGAACCAAGCTTACTGCTTAGATATGGTGCCATAACGGAGCTTACTTACAAACATACACACAACAATACAGCTACACAGTGCCTAGTACTATCACCACTACACAGAGAATACATAATATTATAATATCACCATTACCTCTACATGAAACTACACTCTATACAATGACCAATGATGCCACCATATACTCCCTGACACAAGTTATGTCGCTTATTCATGTTATGTAAATAAAAGCTTATAACCTGACATTAAATTCATCCATTGGTTGTATAAGTTATTCTTTTGAAAGCTGAAACCCTCCAAAATGTGGTTTAGGTTAAGAAAATAAATTGTTATCAAAGCAGAAATATTGATCAGTTAATGGACACAGAATGGTCAGATTTTGGCAAGACAAAATTTTTGTTGCCCACAGACAAATAATTAACTTAAAATACAAATATATGTTGCATAACATTGGTGAATGAAGTTGTGGTGCTCCTCTAGATTCTTTGGTTTTGTCTTCCAAGCTTCCTCTTTCATCCTACCCCAAACATGCTCAATGATGTTCATGTCTGGTGACTGGGCTGGCCAGTCCTTGAGCACCTTGATCTTTTTTGCTTGGAGGAACTTTGTTGTAGAGATGGATGTATGAGATGGAGCACCATCCTGCTGCAGAATGACCTCTTTTATGATTTGGAATATATGAGGTTGCTAATACTTCTTGATATTTTAGGCTATTGATATTGCCTTCCACCTTGCAAATGTTTTGCACACCCCCATACTGAATGTAACCCCAGACCATGATCTTTCCACCACCAAATTTAACTGTCTTCTGGGTGTATTTTGGATCCATACGGGCTCCAGTAGGTCTCCTGCAGTGTTTGTGGCAGCTGTGGTGTAATTCTACTGAAGAGAAATCCACCTTCTGCCACTTTTCCAGTGTCCATCTATTTAGCGGGCTGTGGGAGTTTGCAGATGCCACACGGGTTTTTATTTGCCTTTTGTTTAGTGCTGGCTTCTGGGCACTGATTCGGCCATGGAGGACATTTTGAGACAGAATCCTACAAACTGTTCTAGTTGACACAGGGACTTGAGGTGACCAGACCTGTTGGAGCTCTGCTGCTGTGGAAGAGGGGCTTGCTTTGGATTTTCTAACCAACAAACGTTCCTCCTGAGCAGTTGTCTTGTGGGGTCTGCCGGACCTGGGCTAGTCAAACACATCTAAAGTCTCTTCAAATTTTTTTTTTCATTCTTTGTACTTGACGCTAAGACACATTAAAGGTGCCCGCCACCTCTGCAGTGGATCTGGTCTTCGGCCTCTTGATAATCCAGGCTTTGGTCGCAGGGTGGATTTTTGGCATGTTGTCAGAGCTTAAGTTGCAGTTCAAGTGAAGGTGTGGGGTGCTGGGTTTCTTTTTATACACACACACTAAATAACCGATCATTTACTGAGCACAGGTGAGGATGTAAACTAGGATTGGATGCACTATATGACCAGGCGACAAAACTTTTGTCTTGCTAAAATCTGACTATTCTGTGTCCATTAACTAATCAATATTTCTGCATTGATGTCAATTTATTTTCTTAACCTAAACCACATTTTGGAAGGTTTCAGCTTTCAAAAGAATAATTTATACAACCAATGGATGAATTTAACATCAGGTTATAAGCTTTTATTTACATAACATGGATAAGCGACATTACTTCTGTCAGGGAGTGTACACCTTTTACTACTTAAATAAAGACACGAAAAGCATGTATGGCTTCTAACACAATAAAGTAACATAGTGCCATAGATGGAAGCCAAATGGAAACGATGTGCAGGACACACCAAAATATATAAATAACCACAAAAAGAAGGTGTACTAGTCCAAAGTAAATATAAATATCAACTTTATTGAAATACAAATATATGTAAATAGGCTAAAATGACGGAGGGTGAAAAACGCGGTGGAGGTGGGGGATGCCGCGTCACACATCCGGCTAATATTGTCATCAGGTATGCCACTGGTCCTCTGTTTCTTCTACCACTGCTATTTTTCTCCCCACTGCTGGGTTATGTTATGTTTGTATATATGTGTTAGCAGGGGGTTATCATGGACTAGGGTATATTTATATGCTTTTCTGGATTGTGTGAGTTGCTGGGTTCCCCCGTGTATGTGCATTTCATCTTGAGGGCCGGTTTTTCACCCTCCGTCATTTTAGCCTATTTACATATATTTGTATTTCAATAAAGTTGATATTTATATTTACTTTGGACTAGTACACCTTCTTTTTGTGGTTATTTACCTTTTACTACTTGTACACTACAATACTGATCATTAATTTTAAAAAAGCACAATACTAAGTGCCATTGTATACAGGAACTCTGTATTTACGGTCAGTGTAAAGATACTACAGTGATCACTGGTGACATTATACACAGGAGATCTGTATAAGGTGTCAGTGTACAGTTAATACAGTGATCACCACTGCCAGTGACATTATACACAGGAGCTTTGTATATAGTATACAGTGTATAGTGTCAGTGTACAGGTAATACACTGACTCACTAGTGACGTCTCTAGCTGAAGTTCTTCATCTTTGCTTTTCATTTTCATCCAGCACAGACTGCCAACACTTCTTCCAGCCAGGACTCGTCTCTGCATAAAATAACACAGTTACCTAGAGCACGGCCTCCAGACCACATTCCCCACTTTTTCCCTTTCTTCTACACCATTTTCCAAATTATTATGCAAATTGTATTTTTCTCGGATTTTCCTAAATGGTCGGTGCAAATGACAGTCCGTCTAATAAGAGTCATCACCCGTTAGATTATACATCAAATTTTATTGAAGAAACCTCCCAATGATAACAGTATAATCTCCAAAATGAATAAAAACTCAAAATGCACTGTTCCAAATTATTAGGCACAGTAGAATTTCTAAACATTTGATCTGTTTTAAAGAACTGAAAATGCTCATTTGTGGAATTTGCAGCATTAGGAGGTCACATTCACTGAACAAAAAAGCTATTTAACCCAAAAACATCCTAACAGGCCAAGGCACATGTTACCATAGGAACCCTTCTTTGTTATCACCTTACAATTCTTGCATCCATTGAACTTGTGAGTTTTTGGAGAGTTTCTGCTTGTATTTCTTCCCTCCCAGAGCTGCTGTTTTGATGCAAACTGCCTCCCACCCTCATAGATCTTTTGCTTGATGATACTCCAAAGGTTCTGTATAGGGTTGAGGTCTGGGGAAGATGGTGGCAATACCATGAGTTTATCTCCTTTTATGCCCATAGCAGCCAATGACTCAGAGATATTCTTTGCAGCATGAGATGGGGCATTGTCAGCATGAAGAAGATTTTGCTCCTGAAGGCACAATTCTGCTTTTTATACCATGGAAGAAAGTTGTCAGTCAGAAACTCTATATACTTTGCCGAGGTCATTTTCACACCTTCAGGAACCTTAAAGGGCCCTACAAGCTGTTTCCCCATGATTCTGGCCCAAAACATGACATCTCCTTGCTGACGTTGCAGCCTTGTTGGGACATGGTGGCCATCCACCAACCATCCATTACTCCATCCATCTGGACCACCCAGGGTTGCTCGACACTCATCAGTAAACAAGACTGTTTGGAAATCAGTCTTCATGTATGTCTGGGCCCACTGCAACCGTTTCTGCTTGTGAACACTGTTTAGGGGTGGCCAAATAGTAGGTTTATGCACCACAGCAAGCCTTTGAAGGATCCTACACCTTGAGGTTCGAGGGACTCCAGAGGCACCAGCAGCTTCAAATAACTGTTTGCTGCTTTGTAATGGTATTTTGTCAGCTGCTCTCTTAATCCAATGAATTTGTCTGGCAGAAACCTTCCGTTATGCCTTTATCTGCATGAACTCTGTCTGTGCTCTGTTTCAGTCACAAATCTCTTCACAGTATGATGATCACTCTTAAGTTTTCGTGAAATATCTAATGTTTTCAAAGCTTGACCAAGGCATTGCACTATTTAATTCTTTTCAGCAGCAGATAGATCCTTTTTATTTCCCATATTGCTTGAAACCTGTGGTCTGCTTAATAATGTGGAACATCATTTTTAAGTAGTTTTCCTTTAATTAGAATCACCTGGAAAACTAATGATCACATGTGTTTAAGATTGATTTTAGTGATCCATTGAGCCCTGAGACACAATACCATCCACGAGTTTATTTGAAAAACAAAACAATTAAATCTTTATGACACTTAAATCCAATTTGCATAATAATTTGGAACATGGTGTACACTAGACATCTGAATACAGAGGTGCACCCACAAACAATATATAATTGGTTATTATGCAACCTCATAGATTGTAAGCTTGCGAGCAGGGCCCTCATTCCTTTTGGTATCTGTTGATCTATGTGTTTATTGTTATGCTTAATGTCCATTGTCTGTACAAGTCCCCTCTAAAATGTAAAGTGTTGGCGCTATAGAAATAAAATTATTATAATTATTATTATTAACCGACCATTCCAAATACAAAATTATAATCCACCACTGTGCACCCACTAACTATAAATAGCCACTTTCCCCATTTAATATATAAATTAATTAGCACCTGTACTCTTTCCCTCAATTCATTACCAGTCACTTCATCCTCAACGCCCCCCACTATGTACCTACCACTCTAACCCTAACTCCGATTCATTATAGTTACATGCCCCTCCAGCACCAATTCATTGTCATGTCTTTCTCTCTCACCCTCTATTCATTATCAACTGCTCTACCCCACATTCAATACATCATTTACTCCCCCACCCTTAAAATTAATTATTTGTTCTTCCCCTAGATCATCATTTGCTCTCCCCACCCCCTCTTCAATTGATCATTTGCTCTCCCCACCCCCAACTTCAATTAAATTGCTGTCCCCTGTCCCTCACACTGAATTTATCATTTTGCAGTCCCCCCACTTTTATTTGAAGTCCCCTTACTTCATTCATTGCAGTCCCCTATCACCCCCACTTTATCTGCAGTGCCCCTTCATCATTTACAGCCCCCTATCCCCCTTCCATTTCATCATGAGCAGTCCCACATCAGACACACTTCATCATGTGCAGTCCTGCAGTCCCGTTCTCCCACTTCATCATGTGCAGTCCCCTTACCCCCACTTCATCATGTGCAGTCACCCTTACCCCCCACTTCATGTGCAGTCCATCTTACACTCCACTTTATCATGTGCAGTCCTCATTACCCCCCACTTCATGTGCAGATCACCTTACCCCCCACTTCATCATGTGCAGTCCCCTTTAACCCCCACTTCATCATGTGCAGTCCCCCTTACCCCCCACTTCATGTGCAGCCCCACTCCCCCTTCATCATGCACAATCCCCCTTACCCCCACATCATCATGTGCAGCCCTATTCCATCATATAGCCCCACTCTCCCCACTTCATCATGTGCAGTCTCCTTTATCCACTAAACTATCATGTGCAGCCCCACTCCATCATGTACAGCCCCACTCAACCTTCATCATGTGCAGCCCCACTTACCCCCTCACTCCATCATGTGCAGTCTCCTTTAACCCCCAAATTCCATCATGTGCAGTCTCCTTACACCTCCCACTTCATCACTTGCAGTTACCCACCATTAAATTTATTTTATAAAGAAAACAAAAAAGTTCTTCATACTTACCTCACCAGTCCCTCCCCTGCAGTGCCTCTCTGCTTCTAGCATCCGGGTCATGTCGGCGCGTGCGTGAGGATGCCATCGCGCATGCCCAACACCTAACCTGGAAGTATAGAGAACATGAAGGGAGCAGTAGCTGCGCAGCCGTCAAGGTGACAGCCAAGCACAGCTCCTGGCCCCAGCGCAGACGTGTGCGCTGACTGTGATGCGGCTGTGTCTGCTGCCGGCCGCGTCACAGTACAGCAGACATGGCTGCGCACAATTTGCTGTGTGGCTGTAGCCACCTCCAGGCAGCCGGCCCTGAACAGCAGGTGGGGGAGCGGCCCGGGGGGCATTTGCCTCTTTGCCACCTGGGCCAGTCAGCCCCTGCCTCGAAGCGTAGGCCCATCTCTGCCTGGGCCACGGATCACCTCCAGTCCTGAAAGCCAATGCTGCCACGAAATGATATGTTGCGCCTCTCCATATCAGCAGGTAAAGGCGTCTCTCTTGTAAGCATGCTGTCTGGTCTCTTCGGGTTCCACCCATTCGTGGGTGGGACCATACTTGGCTTTTCCACCCGTTTCCCTGAGTTCTGCTGTACGGGTGGGAACTTCTTCACCTGCACCCATTTAGAGCTGGTCTTCTTCACAGGGGGCACAACCCCCTGTCTTTTGGCACCAAATCTTCTCCATGATGCCCACGAAAGGAAGCAACATTTCTCACTTTCACGCCAACTGCCGCAATCTTCTCGGTAGTGGTCGGCGCCATCTTTAAATCTTCAGCAACTACCATCTTTCTCTCTTTCACAACGGTCAACGTTTTAACATCACTGTCAGCCGCCATCTTCAATTCTTTCATGGCGGACAACATCTTCACTTCACTGTCAGCCACCATTTTCAATTTTTTCACAGCGGCAACAAGTCACAAATTTCAAGTTCAAAGTCACTGTCAGTCCCACGTCCAGATCCAATGGGGAAAGGTTCCAGGAACGCCATCTTAGCTGCTCCCAAACCTTCTGTTCCAGACGAGGATCCACTTATGCCCCAGATGGGGGCTCCTTCTTCTGTCCCAAGTGGGGACATACCTGTGCCCCAGACGGGGATACACACCCTGCCTCAGGTCGCCCTGCCTGGACTCTGACCAGGAAGCAGGAGCTTCCTGCTCCCTAAAGGCTGTTGGCTCAGCCCCCTAAATTTACCCCTTCTGTCCCTGCCTCGAGCATGTGCATAACAAACACAGCACAACAATCATACATGGCAGACACAGCACATTTAACAGTGTATAACATTATGGCATAAATGGCACATAGCATGACACATTATTGAACAACAGCGAAACATTAACATGTTAACATCCAGGTACACCATCTGTGTACCACATAAAGTGCACGGGACCAGCATGAAGGAAAGAGGGAGCACTGAGGGTCTCTGCTATCTCCTTACACAACCATGACAAGCACTGCATTCTCTGCAACGACTCTGGCTGTAGCCAGCAGTGGTCATGGGTCTGCAGTTCGAATGGGCAGCAGAGTGTTAGAAATAGTGCTGACTACTAGGTTGCCAGATCCATGGTACAAGAGTAAATTTAGCCAGATGCTTCCCCCACTGGAAAGGGATGCACGCTTGCAGCAGTATTGAAACACACCTGTAGGCTATTTTAAGAGTGGTTTTCCCCAAGACAGCAGTGAGGCACACAGTGTGCCTCCCAGTTATAAGCATTGTGATGCAGTGACCCCTGTTACAGTTAGGGGGCGCTGTGTGTGCTCCTCGGGATCTGCATGGAGGCGTATCTGTGGTTATAATGATGGTGAAATAGTGACTGGCAGAATTGTAAATGGCCGATATGTGTCGCAGAGGGAGTCTGCACTGTAAGCCTGAAGTAATGTTGTTGTTCTGGGACCTGTAGTCCCACAAGTGTTTGTGTAGTTGGGAAGGGAGACTTACAGGGCTAGTTATGAGAGCTGGGTGGGTCAAACTAGCCACACACACCTCTGTTATGATCCGATGACCTTGGAGCCGCATGAAACGTTCTCTGGAGTAGGTGGTACCTGTACTGACCGCAAACCCTAAACTGACACCACAACTAGAAGTAGCCGTGGGGTGTACCTAACACGTCCTAGACACCTCGACACAGCCGGAGGACTAAATACCCCTATAGATGGAAATGGGAATTCTATCTTGCCTCAGAGCAGAACCCCAAATGATAGGCAGCCCCCCACAAATATTGACTGTGAGTATAAGAGGAAAGACACACGCAGGCAGAAAACAGGATTTAGCAAAAGAGGCACTTCTAGCTAAATAGAAAAGGATAGGACAGAATTCTTACATACTTACATGCGTCCCCCAGCGTCTGCTTCCTGACACTTACAGAGCGCCGGCCCTAAAGTGAAAGTGAAAGCACAGCGGTGACGTCACCGCTGTGCTGTTAGGGCCGGAGCTCAGTCAGTGTCAGGAAGCAGACGCTGGGGGACACATGTAAGTATGTGCTGTTTGTTTTTTTTACTTTTACGCTGGAAACCAGGGTAAACATCGGGTTACTAAGCGCGGCCCTGCGCTTAGCAACCCGATGTTTACCCTGGTTACCCGGGGACCTCGGCATCGTTGGTCGCTGGAGAGCGGTCTGTGTGACAGCTCTCCAGCGATCAAACAGCGACGCTGCAGCGATCAGCATCGTTGTCGCTATCGCTGCAGCATCGCTTCGTGTGAAGGTACCTTTAGCTTGACAACAACACAATGAATTGAATAGTAAAGCACACAGCATGTGTGCTGCAAAGACAAAAAACCAGACACTTATCTTAGCTGAATTGACAGCAGGGCATGAGGAGCCAGACAGAGATGCAATCTCTCCAAGAACAATGGGCAACTAGGACTAATGGATCCTGCACACCTAAATACCAAGTAGAGCTGCAATCAACAGAAACACCTGCCCTGGATTACAACCCAGAGACAACTGCACTACCACCAACAACCACCGGAGGGAGCCCAAGAACAGAATTCACAACACACCTCCCATCTATGGGAGTGGTTACAACTACATAATGTGACCATGGTGTGGTCACGTGGTTCCTGTGTATGGACCTGAATGTTCTCTGTAATGGAGAGTGTGTGAGATCCTGGATGGCTTGTGCATTGGGAGGTCCTGTGTGTGGACCGGATCCCTGAACAGCACACTGACAGGCTGTGGATCTGGAAGACTGGTGTGTTGGGAGATCCTGGGAGTAGGATCGGATCCCTGTTAAGCGCCCTGAGAGACTTGTGTGTTGGACGGTCCCAGATGAGAACGGACGTCCTGAACAGCACCTGCAGTGGCCTGTGTTGGAAGTCCTGGGAGTAGGACTTCCTGAATAGCACAACCTGTGTTGGAAGTCCTGGGAGTAGGATTCCTGAAGTGCACATGGGAAGGAGTGTGTTAGGAGTCGAGTTCCCACTGCAGCACAGGGGGAATCTTGAGCCGTGTCTGCTGCGGTCTCCCATTCTGCATCGGCCACAGTGGAGCCTGCTCAGCAGAGACATCGGTCCCAGCATCTCACTGAGTCTGATATTGTTCAAAGGGTTACTGCTGCCTCTCCAGGCTCTGCTATTGTACCCTGCGCTGATCTGCGGCGAGCAGGCTTTTCTGGGACTAAGTCCTGCTTTGCACACACTGAGCATGCCCAGGGTAAGATCTCTCAGTGGAGATCAAGGGTCACATGCTCAGGTACTGCAGCAACTTCCATTGGTTCTCCATTAAGGTCCTGTACCTGATCAAGTTCTGTGGCAGCCTTCCATTGGTCCTTCTTGGAAGGTCCTGTAGGTGCTGCAGCTATATAAGGTTCTCATGACCGCACGGCCATGCGCTAGTGTCAAATATGTACGAGCTCAGCACCAGTGTGGTCGTGTGTGTGGTCAGGAACCCGGCTGAAATAAGCCCCTAGAATGCTGGCACCTCCGGCGAGGAGTTTTGTGTATGCAGTCAGGGACCCGGCTGAAATAAGCCCCTAGAATGCTGGCACCTCCGGCGAGGAGTTTATGTGTGAATTCAGGGCTGGCTAATAGCCGATAGAATTCCGGCTCCACCGGAGAGGAGCTGCGTGTTGGTTTGACTGCATGACCACTGTCGGCTCTACACAGTAGCTGTGTCCCCTGTGAGCTAAACAGGGCACAGCGTTCTCTTTACTACGGGCTCTGTGAAGTAACAGAGTTCGTTTATTCTATATTGCTTCGCCGCCTTACTTAGCAACAGGTTCTTTCCTGCACGGTGGATCCCGGGTTGCGATTTATTATCTCATCTAATAAATATATTCGGTGTGTTCCGCCAACCCTAACAGAGTGGAGGCAGAGTCTGCAATGGCACTGCACTGGGGGAGCTACAGCCCATCTGAGGATCTGGACTGTCAGGTGGCCTAGTGAGCAAGCATTGTCCGGGATGGTGATCCCAGGTCGGCAGCTTCCCTGAGAGAGAGAGGACTGACAGGAGTCAGCGTATGGAGCAGCAGCTCCTGGAAGGTAACCCAGAGTATGAGTGCACTGACAAGGGGTCAGTAATGAACTGTGCTGTCTTCCACGGAACTGGACGAAGTGAGGTCCAGCGTGTTTAGAGGCGGCGAACAAATGTTTTGTGTGCTATATGACTAGAGACATTGATACGGCGTACGGACACCCCCGGGAACTAGTCAAGGAGGGCTGGCGGGTGTAGTGTCTGAACTGTGAGTTAAAGCCGTATAAGAAGTATCTAAATTAAAGCTGCAACTAAATGTCATCTGTTGATGCCTATTGTGTTCCATTAAGCATAATGGACTGTGCATTACCCGGTTTATGATGCCATAATAAACCGCATGGACTGTTTTTGTGAGAAAAACGTGCTTGTGTGACTGAGTCCCATTGCTAAGCAAGTGTCCCCCAACACATGCAGTAAGCGCTATCTCACATAGTCCAACCCTGGGAACGTCAAGGCACCATTGCAAAAACATTAGCAGCAACAGTGTAAGTGGCATAAGCAATTTCTGAGTTGTTTCACACAATTTTTAGAACAGCCCGAGCACCAGCAGGACAGAGTACAAGTCTGACACGTTTTGAAGGACTGGGGAGGATGGTGCAGGAGTATCTGGAGCTCAATATCAATACCATCACGGGGGGGGGTTGGACCCTTTGCATTTTGGTCTTCAAAAATTGAAGAGTGGCCTGAGCTCGCCTGTCACACCTTGGAGGTTTTGTCATGCCCGGAAGCCAGCGCTCTCTCAGAATGTGTCTTCAGCGCTGCTGGTGGTGGCCTGATGGATAACCGCATTCGGATGTCCCCTGAAAGTGAAAACCACCTAACTTTCATAAAAATAAATAAGTCGTGGATCTCCAATGACTTTTGTATCCCAGTCGCAGATTGGGCAGACTAGGCGATGATGTCGCTTTTAGTGTCATGTATTAATCTTGCGTAATAGCAGTCTGTGACATCTTTGTGGTGTCTTCTGTGCGTGCTGTTGCTACTGCTGCAAAAAAAATTTTGAAATGTGGAGACTCCAAATTGAGTCTTCATCCGATGGGTTGCCTGTAGTGGAAGGTGTGTCAGAGGCCTATCATACTGTTTCTACTCTGTGGAAATTGATGCCACTTTAGTGGTGAGTGTCACTTATCTTTTTTAAATGTGGAGACTCAGGCCATGTGCACATGTTAAGTATTTTTCGCGTTTTTTTCGCGTTTTTTTCGCGTTTTTTCGCTATAAAAACGTGATAAAAACGCGAAAAAAACGCTTACATATGCCTCCTATTATTTTAAGTGTATTCCGCATTTTTTGTGCAAATGTAGCCTCAGGTCCTGTATGCCTAATTCTGCATTCAGGACCTGAAATTACGTCACGGCTTGCTGTGATTGGTCGCGTTGCGGTCACATGGGCGGCACGCAACCAATCACAAGCCGTGACGTAATTTTAAAATGCGCGCGTTTCCTGCCTCCCGTGACGTCACGGCTTGTGATTGGTCGCGTCGCCCATGTGACCGCGACGCGACCAATCACAAGCCGGAACGTAATTTTAAAATCTTGAATGCCTAGAATTAGGCATTGAGGACCTGAAAATTAGGTCACGGCTTGCTGTGATTGGTCGCGTCGCGGCCACATGGGCGGCACGCGACCATTCACAAGCCGTGACGTCACGGAAGGTAGTAAACGCGCGCATTTTAAGCAAAGAACGCTGCCGGTTCCCTCGGTGAGGTCCAGGCTGCGTCGGAGAGGTGAGTATAGCAATATTTTTTATTTTAATTCTTTCTTTTACACATTAATATGGATCCCAGGGCCTGAAGGAGAGTTTCCTCTCCTTCAGACCCTGGGAACCATCAGGGATACCATCCGATACTTGAGTGCCATTGACTTGTATTGGTATCGGGTATCGGTATCGGATTAGATCCGATACTTTGCCGGTATCGGACGATACTTTCCGATACCGATACTTTCAAGTATCGGACGGTATCGCTCAACACTACTTGCAATATAACGCAATTTCATTTCAAAGTACAAAATAAAGGAATAGTATGATAGCGTACACTTTTGTATATTTCAACATACAAAGTTTAAGTACATACACACATGGTCAAAATTGTTGGTACCCCTCGTTTAATGACAGAAAAACCCACAATGGTCACAGAAATAACTTGAATCTGACAAAAGTAATAATAAATAAAAAATCTATGAAAATGAACAATTGAAAGTCAGACATTGCTTTTCGACCATGCTTCCACAGAATTTAAAAAAATAGAACTCATGAAATAGGCCTGGACAGAAATGATGGTACCTTTAACTTAATATTTTGTTGCACAACCTTTTGAGGCAATCACTGCAATCAAATGATTCCTGTAACTGTCGATGAGACTTCTGCAGCTCTCGACAGGTATTTTAGCCCTCAAGAGCAAACTGCTCCAGTTGTGTCGTGTTTGAAGGTTGCCTTTTACAGATGGCATGTTTCAGCTCTTTCCAAAGATGCTCAATAGGATTTAGGTCAGGGCTCATAGAAGACCACTTTAGAATAGCCCAATGTTCTCCTCTTAGCCATTCTTGGGTGTTTTTAGCTGTGTGTTTTGGGTCATTATCCTGTTGGAAGACCCATGACCTGTGACTGAGACCAAGCTTTCTGACACTATGCAGCACATTTCCCTCTAGAATCCCTTGATAGTCTTGAGATTTCATTGTACCCTGCATAGAATCTAAACACCCTGTTCCAGATGCAACAAAGCAGCCCCAGAACATAACAGAGCCTCCTCCATGTATCACAGTAGGGACAGTGTTCTTTTCTTGATATGCTTCATTTTTCCGTCTGCGAATATAGAGCTGAAATACCTTGCCAAAAAGTTCCATTTTTGTCTCATCTATCCATAGGACATTCTCCCAGAAGCTTTGTGGCTTGGCAACATGCAGTTTGTCAAATTCCAGTCTAGCTTTTCTATGATTTTTTTTTAACAATGGTGTCCTCCTTGGTCGTCTCCCATGAAGTCCACTTTGGCTCATACAACGACAGATGGTGCGATCTGACACCGATGTTCCTTGAGCTTGAAGTTCACCTTTAATCCGTTTAGAAGTTTTTTGGGGCTTTTTTGTTTCCATTCATATAATCCATTTATTTGATTTGTCATCAATTTTCCTTCTGCGGCCATGTCCAGGGAGGTAGGCTACATTCCCATGGATCTTAAATTTCTGAATAATATGTGTGACTACATCACAGGAACATCAAGCTGCTTGGAGATGGTCTTATAACTTTTACCTTTAACATGTTTGTCTATAATTTTCTTTCTAATGTTGAGTGTCATACACACCATGTTACCAAACAGCATAGTGCGTATCTGTAGCACTATATACAGGCCCACTCACTGATTGCATGTCGGATTTTTTTATATATTCTGTCATGTGTGAATTTTTTTGTATTATATTTTTAATATCAGAATTAAAGTTTATATTTTATTATAATTTGGTGTGTATAATTCCTTTCGCTGGTTTTCAAATGTTCTAAATTTGGAGTAGTGCACCTATGTACATATATTCTTTTTGACTTTTGGGAGAGTCAAAACTATTGAATATGCTCTCGGCCATTCATATGAGTACGTGCTTGTTGATTACTGTATTTGTCTGTATTCTGTCTGTGTCTTTCACAGTGTCTAATCCTAAGCACATGGATTTCCGTGCCCGGGATCAAACCTGGCTTTCTCGTTTGAACGAGGTTTTTAAAGAGGATCCAACCGATATTTCTGAATCAAGTACCAGGGATTCCAGGCAACAAATTGTCAGATTAAAGAGTCTTTTGCACAAACGTATGAGGCTGTGGTGGAACAGGGCATCCCTAGGACAGTACCTGACACGTGGTTTGATTCCTAGGGGACTTCGTATACAAATATTTCCATCCTTTGATATAGATGATGATATGTTTAAAAGAGAATGGGAAGAGATGGCAACGAAATGTTCACGGGGGTTCATAGAACTTCTGATGAAGCTTGATGAAAGCAAGCTGGGGGAGTTGGAAAAATAAATTGATAACATTCAGGTGAAAATTAAGGGTGAATTAACCCCAGATGCCCTAGATAAATTAAATGCGGATTTGGAGAAAGATTTTTCCAAATGGGAACAAGAAATTGGGGCTCTGAAGGCGAAAAAACTACAGAGAGATAACCTTGATTATCAAGAAAATAAGGTGTACAGATGGAAGGGAAATCGAACTAATCACCGATTTACTACACAAAAGAGATCTGGTTCAATATCCTCTTTTACATCGGCTGACAACTCAAGTGTAGCCTCAGAAAATATTAGGACTACTGATCAGGAAAAATCAAAAGGTGCGCATTACTTGAGAAGCCGCCCAACTAATAAGAAGAGGAAGCAGAAATCCTCTCCTGAATATGAGCGGAAGGCTAAAAATACCAATCTTGAGGTAATTAACCCCTCATCATACCCTTTATCTGAAACACAAAGTGAATTATTAAAATTAGGTTTAAATTTTGTACCACGTAATGGCTTTGATTTCTTCACAGCCCTGAAAGATGTTCATCTCTTTTGCCGCAAACTTGTTTTAAAGAAGATACACAATCAGACGGGCCCACAATTAGCTTTTGCTGAGCAACAAGCTTTAGTGGATTTGAAGGATCTACTTAACGAGCAACAACCTGATAATACAGGTACTATTCCTCCTTCGATTGTGCCAAGATCAACGACGTTCCCTCCTTTGTCTGTCTGTCCATCAGTCGATATCTTTTGCAGATTGGTAACTGAGGATCTAAAAAAGATACCTCAAAATATATGTAATGACAATCTTACATCTAGACAGAGACAAGCTTTAAGAGAATTGATTAAACCAGCGGACAAAGGAGGGAATGCCGTGATCTGGCCGGTCAAAAAATATGAAAAATAAGCTTTTCAACAGCTCAGAAATAAAGATACTTATTGTGTGTTATCCCACAATCCCATGCAGGCTATCTATGCTGAATTAGAATCAATTCTAACTTATTGCCTACGAGTCGGGTACTGTCCCCAAGAGGGTCTCGGATGCACTCTTGCCTAAATTCCCTAAGGTGGCGACATTTTATCTTTTACCCAAGGTGCATAAGGACACTGTGAATCCCCCTGGCCGACCTATAGTCTCTGGCATAGGAGGGTTGAGCGAAAATATTTGCAAATTCATAGACTTCTATCTGAAATCTTTGGTAGAAACGCTCCCCTCCTATGTCAGAGACACAACTGATGTATTTACTAAGATTGATGGTGTTTCAATTGATGAAGGGACACTACTATTCACTATTGACATCGAGTCATTGTACACATCAATCAAAGATGTTGATGGTCTCAGGGCGGTTCGCTTCTTTCTTCAGACGGCCAACTGGGATGGCCACATTTCTGATTTCATTTTGGATTTGTTGGAGTTTGTACTAACACATAATTTTTTTGTGTTTAAAGATCATTTTTTTCTACAGATGCAGGGTACTGCGATGGGCGCGGCCTGTGCTCTGTTGTATACAAACCTGTTTCTCACTTTTTTTGGGAAAGGCAGGTTTTCCAGGGCGACGGAGCACAGGCTGCGGACCCAGTAATAGGCTGGTTTCACTAGATAGATGATGTGTTGATGTTTTGGGAGGGTAGCGAGGCCAGCCTATTTAATTTTATGCAACAATTGAATGATAATTCATTCAATTTGAAATTCACTTTTCAGTGGCACAAAAACACATTGATTTTTTGGATATCAGCTTGTATGTCGGGGAGGATGGACGGATAGAAACTGATTTATATAGGAAAGAAACATCCGTGAATTCTCTCCTACATGCCTCCTCGGCTCAAAGCTATTCAACCATTAAGGCCATCCCAGTTGGTCAGTATCTCAGGAACAGGAGGCTCTACGGAGACCCGATTTGAGAAACAGTCCATCCTTCTCACCGATAGGTTTAAAGCCAGGGGGTACAGTGCCCGTTCTATCAAATTGGGGTATAGGCGTGCTAGATCTACAGGTAGGAGTGACCTGTTGAAGCCTTCTAAAAAAAGTGGGCGAGGAAGTGATTACAAGTTGAGCTATATCTCCACGTCTAACTGCCGCTGGGACTGGGTTCGTGACATTTTGAGGAAACATTGGCCAGTATTACGCAGTGACAATACTTTGGTAACCCATCTACCTGAATTTCCACACATGACACAAAGAAGAAGTAGAAACTTCAGGGACCACTTAGTAAATAGCCACTATGTGGCAAGACAGCCGGGGATATTTAATCAGAGTGGCACCAAGCAGGGCTACTTCCCATGCGGATCATGTGTGGCTTGCCATAATATAGTGAGATGTGGGACCTTCAAATCATCTGACGGGAGTAGGGAATTTAAAATTAGGGACTATATTTCATGTAATACATCTCATGTGGTATACTATGCCACTTGTCCCTGCCCCTTGTTATATGTTGGTCTCACATCGAGATAGATAAAAATCAGAACTCGGGAACATGTCCGCGACATTAGGGCAGCTAAAGAAGCATTAGATATCTCAATGTTCAAGACCCTACCAAGACACTTCGGGGAATACCAAGGATCTGATCCTGGTGGCTTAAGAGATAGGGGAATTGACTGTGTCCATGGGGGCATTAGGGGTGGCAACCTTAAACAGGTTCTCGCTCAACGTGAGTGTAGGTGGATTGTCACTCTTTACACTATCTCACCTAAAGGCTTAAATGAAAAATTATCTTTTGTTCCGTTTTTGTGAACTTCCTGCCTATAATTTAATGATATGGGTGTCATGCCCCTTTTGAATTGGGGTGTCATGTCCCCACAGCTTCTTTTGTGCATATAGACCTGATGTAATTAATAATGTTCATATTCTGGAATTCTTGCCTTTCTGTGTTTTTTAATTATGTTCGTCTTTGTCTTTTTTATCCAGTATTGGTGTTCTACAATCCATCACATGTGATTTACATACATTTACATACATGCCTATTTTTGGACCCCGGACGTCAAGGTTGTATACGCCGTTGGAGGATTTCGATACCCCCTTATTTGGATACAGACTTTTTTGAGACTAAGATTGAATATGGGGAAGGGAGGAAGGAAGTTTTTTTTATATAATATTGAAGATTAGGTGTTTCCTAATGTATGCACTTTAATATAATTATTATATTATTGCACATTATTCACTATTATTATATGTGTTTTTTTCACAATATGGGGAGTATTATGTAAATGTCACTATCATATTTTTTTCAATATAGTTTGCACTATATATGTTTTTTCACTTCTATATATTATTCTTTAATACTTCACTTTCTTTGTTATTATTTTCTGTATATGCATTATTTGTTTTATATCTGGTTTCTCCTTCCCCCCTCTTTCTTTCCCTTTTATCCATGCATAGGACTGATTGATCTGTCCTTGGTATTATCAATATATATGTGCCGGATTTGATCTTAGGGGATGTTCTTGATCGGACGACAAACGACCTTTTTAGTGGGTTTTTGTACTAGATACATACTTTTGATTTCCGGGAATATGGTTGTTGGTGATTAGTGTTGAGCGATACCTTCCGATATTTGAAAGTATTGGTATCGGATTGTATCGGCCGATATTTGAAAAATATCGGATATCGCCGATACCGATACCCGATACCAATACAAGTCAATGGGACAAAAATATCGGAAGTGCTCCTGGATGGTTCCCAGGGTCTGAAGGAGAGGAAACTCTCCTTCAGGCCCTGGGATCCATATTCATGTTTAAAATAAAGAATAAAAATAAAAAATAGGGATATACTCACCCTCTGATGCGCCCTGGTTGTAACCGCTGCAACCGGCAGCCTCCGTTGCTAAGAATGCAGTGAGTGAAGGACCTTCGATGACGTCGCGGCTTGTGATTGGTTGCGTGACCGCTCATGTGACCGCTCACGCGACCAATCACAAGCCGCGACGTCATCGCAGGTCCTTCACTCGCTCATTCTTATGAACGGAGGCTGCCGGTTGCAGCGGTTACAACCAGGGCGCGTCAGAGGGTGAGTATATCCCTATTTTTTATTTTTATTCTTTATTTTACACATGAATATGGATCCCAGGGCCTGAAGGAGAGTTTCCTCTCCTCCAGACCCTGGGAACCATACACTGGGAACATCCGATTCCGATTTCCGATATCACAAAAATATCGGAACTCGGTATCAGAATTCCGATACCGCAAATATCGGCCGATACCCGATACTTGCGGTATCGGAATGCTCAACACTATTAGTGATATGTATGCGGATGGCGATTGACTTGTCACTACGTAATTATTGATCTCCGGTAATATGGTTGCTGATGGCACGCATGCGTATAGGGATTTATTTGAAACCATGTAACTTTTAGTTAGCGTCGCTGTAGATCTCTGGAAACAGGGCTTTGGATAATGCGCAAGTGCGTAGTGATTTACCTTATACTGCTAGATTACTGGCCGATGCCTCTGTTTAGTTCCAGAAGCACGGCTGCTAGTGATGCGCATGCGCAGTATGATTTATCTGTCACTGAATATACTTCAGCTGAAGCCGCCGCGCACTTCCGGGAATATTGCCGCTGGTGGTGCGCGTGCTCACTGTGATTCACCCGACATTGCTTAATCCCTGTTTGGCGTCTATTAAAACATGCGGATGGATATTGGTACCATGGGTGTTATACTGCCCACATGCGTGCAGCATGATGACGCCAACAGGGTGTGCACTTTTTTATGTGGGGTGTCACCGGCGCATGCGCCATATGTATTGCTGTGCCGGTGTACTATAAATAGTGCAGAAGGGACGAGACATCCTTATCACTTCCCCTTTAAGAAAGCGATCAGGCGAAACGCGCGTCAGGGGCTGTGGGAAGGCCACATAGTAGTACGGACCAACTATGGGTGAGCATATACTTTTCCATCAACATATGTGAACATGGGATATATTCGATCAGATTGCAATATGGGTTCACGGTGTTGGATAGATGGAGCATTGCTTTGTGACTAATGATATTTAAGCAGTTCTGCTTACTCACCCTGGTCATATTGTGGACCTATGTCCTACCTCTAGTGTATCGGTTGGTTCTTTCCTCTTCTTTGCAGGTTGGATTTTTTCATATATTCTGTCATGTGTGATTTTTTTTGTATTATATTTTTAATATCAGAATTAAAGTTTATATTTTATTATAATTTGGTGTGTATAATTCCTTTCGCTGGCTTTCAAATGTTCTAAATTTGGAGTAGTGCACCTATGTACATATATTCTTTTTGACGTTTGGGAGAGTCAAAACTATTGAAAATGCTCTCAGCCATTCATATGAGTACGTGCTTGTTGATTACTGTATTTGTCTGAGCCCTATATACAGGCCCACTCACTGATTCCAAGATTGTAGGCACCTGTGATGCTAGTTAGTGGACACACCTTGATTTAACATGTCCCTTTTGTCACATTATTTTCACGGGTACCATAATTTCTGTCCAGGCCTATTTCATGAGTTTTATTTTTATTTTTTTTAATTCTGCAGAAGCATGGTTGAAAAGCAATGTCTGACTTTCATTTGTTCATTTTCATAGATCTTCTATTTATTATTACTTTTGTCAGATTCAAGTTATTTCTGTGACCATTGTGGGTTTTTCTGTCATTAAACGAGGGGTACCAACAATTTTGACCACGTGAGTATAAAGATTAAACACATATAAAGATTAAGTACACATACTCACATCATCACCAAGGAGCTTTTAAACATCATCTGTCTTTAATATCAGAGAAGAATGCACCAAGACAGAGAAACTCCTTGAAAATTCACAACACTGCATGGGCATCACTGCTTATGCAGATATCACAACACTGTACACGTATAAGTACAGGTAGTGTCACGGTTCCACCCCTCAGGGTGTCTGGGATGCAGTTACTGACAGCTCAACCATTCAATCCGTTTCAGGGGTGTGTTGAAGCTGTCAGTACTTTAATGGACAGCATGGCCATCCAATCTGGTACAGGGGAGTGCTGAGCTGTCATTGTGTTGATTGACAGCTCAAATATCCAATTTGTGACTGGGAGGCATTGGCTGTCTCCAGGTGTTCACTATCCTGGGTGATTGCAATACCTACAGTATTTAACTGAGCAGCTTCTCCCAGACCACTGCCAGATGTACATTCAGTGGGTGAGGTTTATGCTTTCCTATGCTTTGAGTTCTACATCTTGATCTGTTGCATGACCTTGGACTTCGTTCTGACCATCTGCCTGTTTAACCCCTTCTGCTATGATCCGTTATCATCCAGGGACTCTGACCTTGGAATGTTACCTGACTACACTTTTGTCTATTCCTTCTGTTTATGACGTACCCAACTGGCTTCTGACCTTGGACTCCTTGACCACTCTGAGTCACGACTTGGCCTTGAGAAGAGACTAGTGTCACAGGTAGCCAACTTTCTGCTTCTGATTAGTCATGTTCCTCTGGCCTTATATAGTGATTTACACTGTGTAACTCTGGTTCAGCCTCGCCCTCTAATGACCAGCTTTTGGGATAAGGTAAATCAGAGATACCAGGCAAACATCAGACAATGGGGCAATAAACCCATAGAATATAAAAGCTCCCAAGGACTTACATCAGTCCACAACAGACAGAGGTTAAATAAACCTCTATGTTTTACAATAACAAACAACTAACATAGAGAAACATAGAACTATTTGTGAGATAAAAGCTTTCAGACAATAAGTAAACATTTCTCAAGATTGTGTCACTATGAGCATTGTCTGTCTGTAAATGTATGACCAGCAATGCTGCTCTGTCATGGTCTGAATGCATTCTGTATATTTCAATACGGACTCAAAATATCCATTTGTATGTTCACACTACAGTTGGCTGTAGTAGAAGGTGTGTCAAAGGCCTATTATACTGTTTCTACTCTGTGGAAACTAATGCCACTTTAGTGCTGTGTGGCAATTATATTTTTTAAATGTGGAGAATCAAAGTTGGGTCTCCATCTGGTGGGTTGCCTGGAGTAGATGTGTCAGGGGCATATTATACTCTTTCTAATCTCTGGAAAATGATGCCACTTTAGGGCTGTGTGACAATTATTTTTTTGAAATGTGGAGACTTAACCCTTAAGCCCGTATGACGTACTATCCCGTCGAGGTGGGGTGGGCCTTAATTCCCGGTGATGGGATAGTACGTCATACTGTTTAATGCGACATCGCGACTTAAGTCGCGGTGATCGCATTAAATTGCCGGTGCCATCTTACCTGGATGAAGATGGCGCCGACATCCCCGGGCCTGGCTCCGCCCCCCAGGCCTTTGGATCGCTGTGATTGGCTATTCAATTCTGAACAGCCAATCACAGCGTTCCTCATTGTTTCAGCCAATCGGAGCGGCTGAAACAATGAGGTCGCAGGCTAGGATCGAGTACCGATGTACTCGATCCTAGGGCCGGTGCCTGGCAACGCCAGACACCAGCAAAACCCCCCCGGATTGGCGCGATCGCCGATCGTATCGATCGCGCCAATCACAGGTATTACCGCCGCTGTGCCCTGCTGTGCTGGCCTGGATCGGTGCTGCAATAGCACCGATCGCAGGCCAGAGCCTAGTGCAGGCCCAGGAGGGCCTGCAGGAGCTGATTGGCGTGATCAATGCGATCGACGATCGCGCCAATCACAGGGCACAGCGGCGGTCACGTTATGACCGCTGTGTGTATTACCGCCGCTGTGCCCTTCTGTACCGTGCGCCCTGCTCCCTGCTGTCCCCTTCTGCAGCGGCCTGGATCGGTGCTGCAATGGCACCGATCACAGGCCAGTGATTAGTGCAGGCTCAGCAGGGCCTGCAGGTGCTGATTGGCGCGATCGATGCGATCGACGATCGCGCCAATCACAGGGCACAGCGGCGGTCACGTTATGACCGCTGTGTGCCCTGCTGGTGACCTGGCAGTGACCTGCCTAGGATAGGAGGGATCCAAGGCACTTGCCATGGTCACCAAGCCCTGCAGGGATTGGTGGGATCGATGTTATCATTCGATCCCACCAATGACAGCTCACAGCAGCGGTGTGACCATTCTGTGACCTGTCTGTCACCTGCAGGTGACCTGTGTGACCGCTCTGCAGGGGTCCTCACTCTAGCTGAGGACTCCTGCTGAGCGGTCACACAGCCAGATCCTGTCTTGCTGGGCCTTGTGGTGCTACAGAAGCCTGTAACGCCACAATCCCCTGCGATACAAAAAAAGCGAAAGAAAGAAGAAAACCAAAGAAAGAAGAGAGACTACAAAAGGTAAGTGCTAACAGCCCCTACCCGGTCTCACTTCACCCCCCCCATCCCCCCCTCCATCCACCCCATCCCCCCTCCATCCCCCCCATCCCCCCCTCCATCCCCCCCATCCCCCCCTCCATCCACCCATCCCCCCCTTCCCCCCTCTTTTTTACCCCCTCCGTCCCTCTTTGCGTCGCCTCCGTGTGCACTTTTAGCAGCCGCCGAGCGTTGATTGGTGACGCAGTTCACTGACCAACACTCGTGCTCGCTTTTTTTTCAGCAGCCCCCTTTGCCCAATTCCGTACACCCATCCCGCAGCCGCCAAACTTTGATAAGTGACGCAGTTCACTTATCAGAGCTTGTGCCTGCCGTTTTCCTTTTTTTTTTTTCACCACATCTCCGTGCGCTCACCCCGCCGCATCTAACCCGTGCTTTCCTTTTTTTTACCCCACATCTCCGTGCGCTCACCCCGCCGCGTCTAACCCGTGCTTTCTTTTTCTTTTTTTTTCCCCCCACATCTCCGTGCGCTCACCCCGCCGCGTCTAACCCGTGCTTTCTTTTTCTTTTTTTTTTCCCCCCACATCTCCGTGCGCTCACCCCGCCGCGTCTAACCCGTGCTTTCCTTTTCTTTTTTTTTCCTCACATCTCCGTGCGCCCACCCCGCCGCGTCTAACCCGTGCTTTTTTTTCTTTTTTTCTCACATCCCTGTGCACGCACCCAGCAGCCGCTGAACTTAGATAAGTGACGCGGTTCATTTATCAGAGCTCTCATGCCTGCGGTTTTTTTTTCACATCCCCGTTCACACACCCAGCAGCCACCGAACTGTGATAAGTGACGCGGTTCACTTATCAGAGCTAGGGCCTGCTGTTTTATACTTTTCTTTCAAAGGTATTTTTTTTTCCTTTAACTTTTTCTTTTCAGTGTAGTTTGCACCAAGCACTATCCCCCCACACTTACACAGTTACCAATAAAGTGCACCCAAGCACCACACTTACAAAAAAAATGTCCCGCTCATGCCGTTCGTCCCAACAGCGCTATTCAGCGGAGGAGGCATATTCTTTCCTGCCTCCGACACTGATAGCGAGGGAGAGGATCCCACTTTTCTTTATTTTTCTGATTCTTCCTCATCCTCTTCCCACTCCTCATCTTCCTCCTCCGGCCCTGCGGAACCGCCACGCAGACGCCGCAGGACAGAAGATGAGGCTAGGCCCATCGTTGATGAAGATGAAGCGCCCACCATTGCTGAAGACGAACCAGCGCACCCCACTGCGGACCCCATATGGACCTCGCCACCCGAAAATTACGAGCCACTGATTCCTGATTTTGTGGCAGAATCAGGAATCAAGTTTGACACCACCGGCCTCACAGAACTAGACTTTTTCAAAGTCTTTTTCTCTGAGGCTTTCGTCAACCTCATGGTGGAGCAAACTAATCTGTATGCTCGGCAATTTTTGGACCAAAACTCGGGTTCATCATATTCTAACTGGTCTCCTGTAGACGCAGTTGAAATGATGCAGTTTTGGGGCCTGGTCCTCCACATGGGGATCCTGAAGAAGCCTGAACTTCGGCAATATTGGAGTGTGGATATTTTATATAACACTCCAGTATTCCGAATGGTCATGACCCGGACGCGTTTTGAGGCCATCCATAAGTTCCTACATTACAACGATAATGCACGGTGTCCCGCACGAGATGACCCCAACTTTGACCGTCTGTTCAAAGTTCGGCCGGTCATCGAACACTTCAACAAAAAGTTTGCAGAAGTGTACGTGCCTCAAAGGGACATCTGCGTGGATGAGTCCTTAATTCATTTTAAGGGGCGGCTTAGATTCCGTCAATACCTGCCCAGCAAGAGGGCCAGGTACGGAATCAAACTCTACAAGCTGTGTGAGAGTACCTCAGGGTACACCCACAGCTTTAGAGTCTACGAAGGGAAGGACAGCAGGATTGAACCGCCTGAGTGTCCTTCTATCCTGGGAGTGAGTGGGAAAATTGTGCGGGATTTGGTGCACCCACTGCTGGATAAAGGTTATCACCTCTATACCGATAACTTTTATTCCAGCATCCCACTCTACAAATCTCTCTTTGCGCGAGGTACCGCAGCCTGCGGTACTGTCCGCAAAAGTCAGAGAGGCCTCCCGAAGACGCTACTTGGGCAGATGCTCAGAAAAGGCGAGAGCAAAGCCCAATGTAGCGACCACCTGCTGGTTGTCAAGTACAAGGACAAAAAGGATGTCCTTCTGTTGACCACCATACACGGTGATGGCAGCGCCCTCAGCACTGTACCTCTGCACAGGTCTGCAAACCGGACTGTGTACTGGGGTACAACAAAAACATGGGGGGCGTTGATCTCTCCGATCAACTCCTCCAACCATACAGTGCTTTGAGAAAGGCCCGGGTGTGGTACAAAAAGCTGTCCGTGCACATCGTACAAATGGCAATGCTCAACGCTTTCCTGCTCTCACGATGTGCACGCAACACCGATACGTCGTACCTTCATTTCCAGGAGGTAGTGGTTAAGGCCCTGATGTTTGGCACGAGGGAAGGAGCGGGCTCCAGTACTTTTGGAACTGAAGGTGCACGTGTCGTACCAGGCCAGCATTTTCCTGGGGTGGTCCCGCCAACTGAAAAAAAAGGTAAGCCGCAAAAAAGGTGCCGAGTGTGCTACAAAAGAGGAATTTGAAAGGGACACCATCTATCAATGCGACACCTGCCCCGACAAACCTGGCCTGTGTATGAAGGATTGCTTTAAATTGTACCACACCTCCATGCACTACTAATTTACTTTACAGGAAATAGAATAATTCCAAAGTTGGCACATCTAGGTAAGTTCTCTGGGGGTCTACTTTCCAAAATGTTGTCACTTGTGGGTTTTTTTCCTGTTTAGGCACATCAGGGGCTCTGCAAACGGAACATGACGCCCGCAGACGATTCCATCAAAGTCTGCATTCAAAAACGTCAGTACTTCCCTTTCGAGCCCCAACGTGTGCCCAAACAGATTTTTCCCACATGTGGGGTACCAGCGTACTCAGGACAAATTGGACAACAACTTTTGTGGTCCAATTTCTCCTGTTACCCTTGGGAAATTAAAAAATTGGGGACGAAAAGATCATTTTTGTGGGCAAAAAATAGGATTTTTTATTTTCACGCATGGGCGGTATAAACTTTGGTGAAGCACTTGGGGGATAAAAGTGCTCACCACACATCTAGATAAGTTCCTTAGGGGGTCTAGTTTCCAAAATGGGGTCACTTGTGGGGGGTTTCCACTGTTTAGGCACATCAGGGGCTCGCCAAATGGAACGTGACGGCCGCAGAAGATTCCATCAAAGCCTGCGTTCCAAAACGTCACTACTTCCCTTCCGAGCCCTGACGTGTGCCCAAACAGTAGTTTTCTCCCACATGTGGGGTACCAGCGTACTCAGGGCAAATTGGACAACAACTTTTGTGGTCCAATTTCTCCTGTTACCCTTGGGAAATTAAAAAATTGGGGAATAAACGATCATTTTTGTGGGCAAAAAATAGGATTTTTTATTTTCACGCATGGGCGGTATAAACTTTGGTGAAGCACTTGGGGGATAAAAGTGCTCACCACACATCTAGATAAGTTCCTTAGGGGGTCTAGTTTCCAAAATGGGGTCACTTGTGGGGGGTTTCCACTGTTTAGGCACATCAGGGGCTCACCAAACGCGACATGGCGTCCAATCTCAATTCCAGCTAATTTTAGCTTGAGAAAGTCTTATGGCGCTCCTTCCCTTCTGAGCCCTGCCATGCGCCTAAACAGTGGTCCCCCCCCCCACATATGGGGTATTGGCGTACTCAGGACAAATTGGACTACAACTTTTGTGGTCCAATTTCTTCAGTTACCCTTGTGAAAATTAAAAATTGGGGACTGAACCATCATGTTTGTGGAAAAAATATGTTTTTTTATTTTCACGTACGGGCGGTATAAACTTCTGTGAAGCACTTGGGGGATAAAAGTGCTCACCACACATCTAGATAAGTTCCTTAGGGGGTCTAGTTTCCAAAATAGGGTCACTTGTGGGGGGTTTCCACTGTTTAGGCACATCAGGGGCTCACCAAACGCGACATGGCGTCCAATCTCAATTCCAGCTAATTTGAGCTTGAGAAAGTCTTATGGCGCTCCTTCCCTTCTGAGCCCTGCCATGCGCCTAAACAGTGGTTCCCCCCCACATATGGGGTATTGGCGTACTCAGGACAAATTGGACTACAACTTTTGTGGTCCAATTTCTTCAGTTACCCTTGTGAAAATTAAAAATTGGGGACTGAACCATCATGTTTGTGGAAACAATACGTTTTTTTATTTTCACGTACGGGCGGTATAAACTTCTGTGAAGCACTTGGGGGATAAAAGTGCTCACCACACATCTAGATAAGTTCCTTAGGGGGTCTAGTTTCCAAAATGGGGTCACTTGTGGGGGGTTTCCACTGTTTAGGCACATCAGGGGCTCACCAAACGCGACATGGCGTCCAATCTCAATTCCAGCTAATTTTAGCTTGAGAAAGTCTTATGGCGCTCCTTCCCTTCTGAGCCCTGCCATGCGCCTAAACAGTGGTTCCCCCCCACATATGGGGTATTGGCGTACTCAGGACAAATTGGACTACAACTTTTGTGGTTCAATTTCTTCAGTTACCCTTGTGAAAATTAAAAATTGGGGACTGAACCATCATGTTTGTGGAAAAAATACGTTTTTTTATTTTCACGTACGGGCGGTATAAACTTCTGTGAAGCACTTGGGGGATAAAAGTGCTCACCACACATCTAAATAAGTTCCTTAGGGGGTCTAGTTTCCAAAATGGGGTCACTTGTGGGGGGTTTCCACTGTTTAGGCACATCAGGGGCTCACCAAATGCGACATGGCGTCCAATCTCAATTCCAGCTAATTTTAGCTTGAGAAAGTCTTATGGCGCTCCTTCCCTTCTGAGCCCTGCCATGCGCCTAAACAGTGGTTCCCCCCCACATATGGGGTATTGGCGTACTCAGGACAAATTGGACTACAACTTTTGTGGTCCAATTTCTTCAGTTACCCTTGTGAAAATTAAAAATTGGGGACTGAACCATCATGTTTGTGGAAAAAATTCGTTTTTTTATTTTCACGTACGGGCGGTATAAACTTCTGTGAAGCACTTGGGGGATAAAAGTGCTCACCACACATCTAGATAAGTTCCTTAGGGGGTCTAGTTTCCAAAATGGGGTCACTTGTGGGGGGTTTCCACTGTTTAGGCACATCAGGGGCTCGCCAAATGGAACGTGACGGCCGCAGAAGATTCCATCAAAGCCTGCGTTCCAAAACGTCACTACTTCCCTTCCGAGCCCTGACGTGTGCCCAAACAGTAGTTTTCTCCCACATGTGGGGTACCAGCGTACTCAGGGCAAATTGGACAACAACTTTTGTGGTCCAATTTCTCCTGTTACCCTTGGGAAATTAAAAAATTGGGGAATAAACGATCATTTTTGTGGGCAAAAAATAGGATTTTTTATTTTCACGCATGGGCGGTATAAACTTTGGTGAAGCACTTGGGGGATAAAAGTGCTCACCGCACATCTAGATAAGTTCCTTAGGGGGTCTAGTTTCCAAAATGGGGTCACTTGTGGGGGGTTTCCACTGTTTAGGCACATCAGGGGCTCACCAAACGCGACATGGCGTCCAATCTCAATTCCAGCTAATTTTAGCTTGAGAAAGTCTTATGGCGCTCCTTCCCTTCTGAGCCCTGCCATGCGCCTAAACTGTGGTTCCCCCCCCACATATGGGGTATTGGCGTACTCAGGACAAATTGGACTACAACTTTTGTGGTCCAATTTCTTCAGTTACCCTTGTGAAAATTAAAAATTGGGGACTGAACCATCATGTTTGTGGAAAAAATATGTTTTTTTATTTTCACGTACGGGCGGTATAAACTTCTGTGAAGCACTTGGGGGATAAAAGTGCTCACCACACATCTAGTTAAGTTCCTTAGGGGGTCTAGTTTCCAAAATAGGGTCACTTGTGGGGGGTTTCCACTGTTTAGGCACATCAGGGGCTCACCAAACGCGACATGGCGTCCAATCTCAATTCCAGCTAATTTGAGCTTGAGAAAGTCTTATGGCGCTCCTTCCCTTCTGAGCCCTGCCATGCGCCTAAACAGTGGTTCCCCCCCACATATGGGGTATTGGCGTACTCAGGACAAATTGGACTACAACTTTTGTGGTTCAATTTCTTCAGTTACCCTTGTGAAAATTAAAAATTGGGGACTGAACCATCATGTTTGTGGAAAAAATACGTTTTTTTTATTTTCACGTACGGGCGGTATAAACTTCTGTGAAGCACTTGGGGGATAAAAGTGCTCACCACACATCTAAATAAGTTCCTTAGGTGGTCTAGTTTCCAAAATGGGGTCACTTGTGGGGGGTTTCCACTGTTTAGGCACATCAGGGGCTCACCAAACGCGACATGGCGTCCAATCTCAATTCCAGCTAATTTTAGCTTGAGAAAGTCTTATGGCGCTCCTTCCCTTCTGAGCCCTGCCATGCGCCTAAACAGTGGTTCCCCCCCACATATGGGGTATTGGCGTACTCAGGACAAATTGGACTACAACTTTTGTGGTCCAATTTCTTCAGTTACCCTTGTGAAAATTAAAAATTGGGGACTGAACCATCATGTTTGTGGAAAAAATACGTTTTTTTATTTTCACGTACGGGCGGTATAAACTTCTGTGAAGCACTTGGGGGATAAAAGTGCTCACCACACATCTAGATAAGTTCCTTAGGGGGTCTAGTTTCCAAAATGGGGTCACTTGTGGGGGGTTTCCACTGTTTAGGCACATCAGGGGCTCACCAAACGCGACATGGCGTCCAATCTCAATTCCAGCTAATTTTAGCTTGAGAAAGTCTTATGGCGCTCCTTCCCTTCTGAGCCCTGCCATGCGCCTAAACAGTGGTTCCCCCCCACATATGGGGTATTGGCGTACTCAGGACAAATTGGACTACAACTTTTGTGGTTCAATTTCTTCAGTTACCCTTGTGAAAATTAAAAATTGGGGACTGAACCATCATGTTTGTGGAAAAAATACGTTTTTTTATTTTCACGTACGGGCGGTATAAACTTCTGTGAAGCACTTGGGGGATAAAAGTGCTCACCACACATCTAAATAAGTTCCTTAGGGGGTCTAGTTTCCAAAATGGGGTCACTTGTGGGGGGTTTCCACTGTTTAGGCACATCAGGGGCTCACCAAATGCGACATGGCGTCCAATCTCAATTCCAGCTAATTTTAGCTTGAGAAAGTCTTATGGCGCTCCTTCCCTTCTGAGCCCTGCCATGCGCCTAAACAGTGGTTCCCCCCCACATGTGGGGTATTGGCGTACTCAGGACAAATTGGACTACAACTTTTGTGGTCCAATTTCTTCAGTTACCCTTGTGAAAATTAAAAATTGGGGACTGAACCATCATGTTTGTGGAAAAAATTCGTTTTTTTATTTTCACGTACGGGCGGTATAAACTTCTGTGAAGCACTTGGGGGATAAAAGTGCTCACCACACATCTAGATAAGTTCCTTAGGGGGTCTAGTTTCCAAAATGGGGTCACTTGTGGGGGGTTTCCACTGTTTAGGCACATCAGGGGCTCACCAAACGCGACATGGCGTCCGATCTCAATTCCAGCTAATTTTAGCTTGAAGAAGTCAAATGGCGCTCCTTCCCTTCTGAGCCCTGCCATGCGCCCAAACAGTGGTACCCCCCAACATATGGGGTATCAGCGTACTCAGGACAAATTGGACAACAACTTTTGCAGTCCAATTTCTCCTGTTACCTTTGGGAAAATAAAAAAATTGTTGCTAAAAGATCGTTTTCATGACAAAAAAGTTAAATTTTCATTTTTTCCTTCAACATTGCTTTAGCTCTCATGAAGCACCAGAAGGGTTAATAAACTTCTTGGATGTGGTTTTGATCAGCTTGATGGGTGCAGTTTTTAGAATGGTGTCACTTTTGGGTATTTTTTGCTATATAGACCCCTAAATGTGACTTCAAATGTGAGGTGGTCCCTAAAAAAAATGGTTTTGTAAATTTTGTTGTAAAAATGAGAAATTGCTGGTCAACTTTTAACCCTTATAACTCCCTAACAAAAAAAAAATTTGTTTCCAAAATTGTGCTGATGTAAAGTAGACATGTGGGAAATGTTATTTATTAAGTATTTTGTGTGACATATCTCTGTGATTTAAGGGCATAAAAATTCAAAGTTGGAAAATTGCAAAATTTTCAAAATCTTCGCCAAATTTCCATTTTTTTCACAAATAAACTCAGGTAATATCAAAGAAATGTTACCACTATCATGAAGTACAATATGTCACGAGAAAACAATGTCAGAATCACTGGGATCCGTTGAAGCGTTCCAGAGTTATAACCTCATAAAGGGACAGTGGTCAGAATTGTAAAAATTGGCCCGGTCATTAACGTGCAAACCACCCTCGGGGCTTAAGGGGTTAAAGATGGGTTTCTATTTGGTGGGTTGCCTGTAGTAGATGTAGTAGGTGTGTCAGAGGCCTATTATACTGTTTCTACTCTGTGTAAATTTATGCCACTTTAGTGGAGTGTGACATTTATTTTTTTGAAATGTGGAGACTCCAAGTTGGGTCTCTATCTGGTGGGTTGCCTGTGCGACTAGGGCTCACAGACAGGCAGGCCTGCACTCACTTTCAGTCAACTATCTGTGTTAATTTCTTTACATTTTTCTACCAATAGTATTGAATAAAACTGATGTTTGTGCCATCTGAGTATGGCTGGAATAATAATAATAATAAAAAAATTGTAGATGTTTCATGAGGTATCAGGTCTCCCAGCTAAGAAGGCTTACACCGCTCTCTTAACCTCCAGGTCCTCATTAAAACTTCAGTTCCAAGCTGTAAATGCTGGGCCAGACCCTGACACCTCATGCATGGGCCATGGCTGACTGCTTCTGTGCCATTATTAAAGGTTCTACTTTGGGTCAATTGAAAAGTCAACAATCTGTATTACTTTCCTTACATTTTTATACCACTAGTACTGTGTGAAACTGATGCTTGTGCCACCTGAGTGTGACTGGAAAAATTGGAGGTGTTGCATGAGGTATCTGGTCTCCGAGCTAAGAAGGCTTATACTGCGCCCTTAACCACCAGGTCCTATTTCCTATTTCACGGATCAGTACATTCCTAAACCAAGAATCTGCAAAAACCCTAGTCCATGCCCTCATCATCTCCTGCCTCGACTACTGTAACCTCCTGCTCTGTGGCCTCCCCACTAACACTCTCGCACCCCTCCGATCTATTCTAAACTCTGCTGCCCAACTAATCCACCTGTCCCCCCGCTATTCCCCGGCCTCTCCCCTCTGTCAATCCCTTCGCTGGCTCCCCATTACCCAGAGACTCCAGTACAAAAGCCTAACCATGACATACAAAGCCATCCACAACCTGTCTCCTCCATACATCTGTAACCTCGTCTCCCGGTACTTTCCTGCATGCAACCTCCGATCCTCACAAGATCTCCTTCTCTACTCCCCTCTTATCTCCTCTTCCCACAATCGCATACAAGATTTCTCTCGTGCAGCACCCCTACTCTGGAACTCTCTACCACAACATATCAGACTCTCACCTACCATCGAAACCTTCAAAAAGAACCTGAAGACCTACCTCTTCCAGCAAGCCTACAACCTGCAGTAACCACCGATCGACCAAACCACTGCACGACCAGTTCTATCCTCACCTACTGTATCCTCACCCATCCCTTGTAGATTGTGAGCCCTCACGGGCAGGATCCTCTCTCCTCCTGTACCAGTTGTGACTTGTATTGTTCAAGATTATTGTACCTGTTTTTATTATGTATACCCCTCCTCACATGTAAAGCGCCATGGAATAAATGGCGCTATAATAATAAATAATAATAATAATAATTTGCAACTTCAATTCCAAGCTGTAAATGGTGGCTCAGACCCTGTCTCGTGCATGGCCAATTGTAAAATTTCTACTGTGGGTCAATTGATGCCACTTTTTATGGTGTCTGCCCCTAATTACAGCTTTTTGGGCAGCTTTTGCTCCCCTGAAGGAGTGGTTTATGTGATTTTGTCTCCCATTGAATTCAATATGGTTTGGATACGTTCGACGAACCGTTCAGTGAACTGATCGGCGAACATCAATCTGTTCGCCGAATCTGAACCGATCTGAACCTTGAAAGATTCGCTCATCTCTACTGTACAGTACTACTTAGCCACATGGCAAAATTTGGGAGGGGCAGAGAGCTATGTGTATCCTGGATTGCAGATTTTCTTACAATAGTTTGCGGACTCCATATACAGAACCCCTAAGGGCTAGAAGAGCAGAATCCCCCCCAAGTGATGATGCCACTTTAGGGAATTTATCTATAGGTGTAGTGATGATTTTGACTTCATGGGTGTTTTCCCAGAAACAAGCAGCAGTGAAGGTTGCTGAGTGAAAATTGCGAGTTGCTATTTTAGTGCCAAGCACATTGTAGTCACCAGTACGTTGTAGTGCGTAGCTCATGCTTCTGGAGACACACACCTTTAAATTAGGCGGATTCTCATCACTACAGAAATGTCAAACGTGAATGCTAAATGTGGTTTAGGCACACTAGGACTCAGAAGAGAGAGGGCATTTGGATTTAGGAGCACAGACTTTGCTGAACTTTTTTGGGAGGGCGAGGAACCAAATCACTTTTCCAGAGTCTTTGTGCTACCAGTAACGTGGAAGCCCCCTATATTTCCAATAACAGATGACAGAACTGAGTGGGAACTTGCTTTTTTTGTGGATTGATTTGAAGCTTTAGTAGGGAACATTTTACATAACATTTGGGATCACATTTATCCTGTACTCTACGCTAATCACTTGCTTTTGGGTTTCCATCTAAAGTGACATCATTCAGAGTGACATCATTCAGATGAAATCTCTGATGGATCTATTCACTATAATGACACATCAGAGATACTCTGGACTCCAGCTGACTTCTGTTCAGCGGTGTCCTTCTTTTTATAAGTGTACAAAACTGTGGCTCGCTGATCTTTTATGCACGTCTAAAAAGACGGACGCCGCCACATCACAGGCCAGTGTCCACAGTGACCCCATTCATCTCATTATAGGGAATCTTCCATCAGGATTCCGTCTGAATAATGTATTTCAGAGATTTCCACGGAAACCCTGGTGTAAATGCTTAGCGTAGAGCCCCGGATAAATGTGAGATGAGCATTAGTGCGATCTTTGGAAGGCAGAATTAAAAAATCAACAGCAGGTGAAAAATTAGTTTTATTTATTTTATTTGGTGCAGTACAAGTGATTACATAACTTATCATACGGGTCGGTGCGATTACATTGGTCCCAGATATATATATCGTTTTTTATATTTGGCTGCTGTCATACACTAAAAGTTGTTTTTTTCTGTATAAACAAGTTTTTGCCTTGCCATATTTTGATAGCTATACTTTTTACATATTTTGACCAACCGAGTCATGAGGGCTTGTATTTTGCCGGGTGGGTTGACATTTTTATTGGTACCACTTTCGGGCACATGACATTTTTGATCACTTTCTATTTAGAGTTTGGGGAGGCAAAATGAACAAAAACCAACAATTCAGGAATTGCTTTCTGTTTTTTTTTATGTGGTAAAATCAATAAGGCAGCTTTATTTTTTGGGTCAGTAATAGTGTTGAGCGATACCTTCCGATATCGGAAAGTATCGGTATCGGAAAGTATCGGCCGATACCGTCAAAGTATCGGATCTAATCCGATACCGATACCCGATCCCAATGCAAGTCAATGGGACGAAAATATCGGAATTAAAATAAACCCTTTATAAACTTGTAGGTTCATTCTACATGAAGGAAAACAACTAAGAATAATGTAGGATGTATTGGGGGGACGTGGCGGAGACATTAAAGGCACAGAGGTTTAGCCCAAACAAATAGAATAGCAGGTTTTTTTGTTTTTTTTTTATGACGTTCGGTGTTAGAAAGATTTTGACTATGTTATTTATTTATTTTTTTTTTCAGATATTGATGTTTCACTACTTCCACGTCCTTCACCTTCTTTTTTACTTCTCCCACACTTTCTTCTTCATTATCCTCATCATCAGCTTCTTTGACATCAACTATCTTCACCTTATTCATCTTCTTCTTCTTCTACCTTTTTTTTTTTTTTTTTTTATTACATTGTTCATATTCTTTTTATTTAACTATTATCTTTTTCATATTCAACTTCTTCATCATATTCTTATTTGTGACAGGCATTCCCGTAGTTGTTATCTATAAAAGTTTGAAGATTACACCTTCCGTTCTGCCTGTCACAAAAGAGTTACATTTGTCCGCGTTCAGTTTGGCCTGCAGCATCAGGCTTTATCCAGGGGCACCACGAGGAGGAACGGACTCACCCCCATACACTGCTTAGTCTTCTTCTGCTTATAATTTAGATAATATCTTTTGCTCTGATATTTAGTCTTATGCTTAATGTTCTTCTGCTCTTTGTTCTGCAGCCTCTTGTTCTTCTGCTTCTCGGTCTCCCATGTCGTCGTCGTCTCCAGGGTCGTCGTCTCCAGGGTCGTCGTCTCCAGGGTCGTCGTCTCCGGGGTCGTCGTCATCGGGGTGGTCTTCAGGGTCATCGTCTCCAGGGTCGTCGTCATCATGGTGGTTGTCGTCTCTGGTGTCGTCGTCATCTTAGGGGTGGTCTTCCGGGTCATCGTGTTTAGTCTCTTGAACTTGGAAATGTAGCAGAAGGTACAAGAAGGCTGAGAAAATGCCGAGAAACAGCTGATGGAACTGGAACTCGGATGGCTACCCGAAGGTCCAAGAGCCAATGGAACTACCGAGGACCAGCTGACGTTACTGGAACCCGGTTACTAAGCAGGAGGTACCCGTGCCTGAAAGCACTACCAAGGACCACCTGACGTTGGTGGAACTCGGATACCCAGAGGGAGGCACCTAAGCCAAAGGCTCTGCCCGGAACCAGCTGATGGTACTGGAACCAGGATGGGGAGCAGAAGGTACAAGAGCAAAAGACACTGCCGAGAACCAGCTGACGGTGCTGGAACCCGGATGGGTAGCCGAAGGTCCAAGAGCCAATGGAACTACCGAGGACCAGCTGATGTTACTGGAACCCGGTTACTAAGCAGGAGGTACCCGTGCCTGAAAGCACTACCAAGGACCACCTGACGTTGGTGGAACTCGGATACCCAGAGGGAGGCACCTAAGCCAAAGGCTCTGCCCGGAACCAGCTGACGGTACTGGAACCAGGATGGGGAGCAGAAGGTAAAAGAGCAAAAGACACTGCCGAGAACCAGCTGACGGTACTGGAACCCGGATGGGTAGCCGAAGGTCCAAGAGCCAATGGAACGACCGAGGACCAGCTGACGTTACTGGAACCCGGTTACTAAGCAGGAGGTACCCGTGCCTGAAAGCACTACCAAGGACCACCTGATGTTGGTGGAACTCGGATACCCAGAGGGAGGCACCTAAGCCAAAGGCTCTGCCCGGAACCAGCTGACGGTGCTGGAACCAGGATGGGGACCTATTCAAGCTTGTCTTCCTAGAGCCCCAACTAGCAGTGTTGGAGCAAAGGGTCAGCAGGAGGAGGAGATGGAGCAGAGTGTAGGCCGAAGCCTGCACTGGTGGCAGCTTTGGGTCTGTTGTGTCTGCGTGGCAGTGGCAGGACACGTTGCCGGCTGCACAGCAGGGGAACAGCTGGCGGTGCTGAACCCCACTGACACATTGGCTGGTGTTTTTCTCTGTGCAGCTAGCAGTACCGGGCCCCAACTGGCGGTGTTGGAGCCCGGGCTCTGCAGGGGGAGCAGAGTGAAGGCCGAAGCCTAATTGAACCAATTTCAAAGGTAACCTTTAACCCCCCCTCAGGTGTTACAAAGTAGAAGAGCCACAGCTTATGCAGCAGTAGTGCTGCACAAGTCAAAGGTTGCTCTTTTAATTTTTCTCCTTGCACACGCTGAATGAAACACGTATAACATTTAGCCCTTTATACAGTCAAACTGTGTTGGAGGCGCGAGTTCCCTTCGTAATGAGACGCAGCACAGATGTCAAGAATCCCACCTTGGTGCTGGGTGCAGCCTCCTGAGCGTTGTTATTTGCTGTACAGGAGTCTGCGCTGTCGTGTTATCCCCTGGCCTAGCGCTGTTAGCGCTGCCCATCTTCTGACATCATTTAATGTCGGCCGGTGCGGTTTGCGATGACCATGAATCCCAGCCCCCCAGTGTCTTAACATTGTTAAAACACTGCGGGGCTGGGATTCATGGCCTGGCGCAGTACATATGTTTGCCTCTCGATTGGGTTCTTACACCCGCTTCAGACTATGCGGCGTCAGCTGATCCCTTATCGCATGCCACGGCCATGAAGCCGCACAGTCTGAAGAAGGCGGAAGGAGATGAGGGACAGGCGAACTGATGCACTGCTCATGCCCATCAATCACACCCTCGCAGTCCCAATAAATAAGACACCGAGGGGCGTTGTGTGGGTCAGGGCGGCCGCAGAGGCGCAGGCAGCCAAACAATGATGCCAGAAGACGGGCAGCGCTACCAAGGGGGTTGCAGCGTGTCATTACAAAGGAAAGTCACACCTCCGGGACGGTTAAATGGTCACACAGAGGACACATTTTAGACGTGTTTTCAGTTCCACATTTGCGACGAGAATACGTTTATGAGCCACCTTGCACACATGCAGCATTACCGCTGTACAAGGTGGCTGTAAAACGTACAAACGCCTGGGGGAGGGGGGACAGGTTCCCTTCAATTTCAGTTCTTGTGTCTGCGTGGCTTTTGCAGGACACGATGCCGGCTACACAGCAGGGGAACAGCTGGCGGTGCTGAACCCCACTGACACATTGGCTGGTGTTTTTCTCTGTGCAGCTAGCAGTACCGGGCCCCAACTGGCGGTGTTTGAGCCCGGGCTCTGCAGGGGGAGCAGAGTGTAGGCCGAAGCCTAATTGAACCAATTTCAAAGGTAACCTTTAACCCCCCCTCAGGTGTTACAAAGTAGAAGAGCCACAGCTTATGCAGCAGTAGTGCTGCACAAGTCAAAGGTTGCTCTTTTAATTTTTCTCCTTGCACACGCTGAATGAAACACGTATAACATTTAGCCCTTTATACAGTCAAACTGTGTTGGAGGCGCGTGTTCCCTTCGTAATGAGACGCAGCACAGATGTCAAGAATCCCACCTTGGTGCTGGGTGCAGCCTCCTGAGCGTTGTTATTTGCTGTACAGGAGTCTGCGCTGTCGTGTTATCCCCTGGCCTAGCGCTGTTAGCGCTGCCCATCTTCTGACATCATTTAATGTCGGCCGGTGCGGTTTGCGATGACCATGAATCCCAGCCCCCCAGTGTCTTAACATTGTTAAAACACAGCGGGGCTGGGATTCATGGCCTGGCGCAGTACATATGTTCGCCTCTCGCTTGGGTTCTTACACCCGCTTCAGACTATGCGGCGTCAGTTGATCCCTTATCGCATGCCACGGCCATGAAGCCGCACACTCTGAAGAAGGCGGAAGGAGACGAGTGACAGGCGAACATATGCACTGCTCATGCCCATCAATCACACCCTCGCAGTCAAAATAAATAAGACACCGAGGGGCGTTGTGTGGGGCAAGGCGGCCGCAGAGGCGCAGGCAGCCAAACAATGATGCCAGAAGACGGGCAGCGCTACCAAGGAGCTTGTTGCGTGTCAATACAAAGGAAAATCACACCTGAGGGACGTTTTAATGGTCGCAGAGGACTCATTTTAGACGTGTTCAGTTCAACCTGGGCAAGGAGAATAAGTTTCTGAGCCACCTTGCACACATGCAGCATTACTGTCGTACAAGGTGGCTGTAAAACGTAGAAACGCCTGGGGGAGGGGGGACAGGTTTCCTTCAATTTCAGTTCTTGTGCCTGCGAGGCTTTTGCAGGACACGTTGCCGGCTACACAGCAGGGGAACAGCTGGCGGTGCTGAACCCCACTGACACATTGGCAGGTGTTTGGCTCTGTGCAGCCAGCACATCTGGGCCCCAACTGGCGGTGTTAGAGCCCAGGGTCAGCAGGAGGAGGAGAGGGATTACAATGTAGGCCGAAGCCTGCACTGGAGCAAGTTGAAAGGGAAACTTTACCCCCCCCCAAGCGTTTGTAGCTGAAAGAGCCATCGTGTACAGCACTAATGCTGGAAAAGGTAAACTTAGCTCTTTTAATTATGGTCCTTGCACATGCTGAACCTAACACTTATGAAAAGTGTCCCCTCCTACGGTGATACCGTCCGGTTGGTGGAACTGTCCTTTGTGATGTGACGCAGCACAGCCGTCATTCTTACCCCCTTGGCACCGTGCGCCGCCTCCTCAGCGTTGTTTGAATCAGTCCCGGAGCCTGCGCTGTTAGTTTAGCCCTTGGCCATGCACACATTTTGCGCTGCCCGTCTTCTGACATCATTTGGTGTCAGGCTGGCTGCGCCTGTGCGGCCGCGCTGGCCGAGAGCCCGCCTCGCAGTGTCGTCTAATGTAATCCCACCACGGGCCTGGGATCCGTGGCCATGCGCAGTGCATATCCTCACCTCTCACTCCCCTCCCTACGGCTTCTTCACACTGTGCGGTGTCACGGCCATGGCATGCTATTAGGGACCAGCTGACACCGCACAGTCTGAAAAAGCCGTAGGGAGATGAGTGAGAGGTGGAGGTTCAGATATGCACTGCGCATGTCCATGGATCTCAGGCCCCCAGTGGGATTAAATCAGAAGACACTGCGAGGCGGGCTCTTGGCCAGCGCGGCCGCACAGGCGCAGCCAGCCTGACACCAAATGATGTCAGAAGACGGGCAGCGCAAAATGTGTGCATGGCCAAGGGCTAACCTAACAGCGCAGGCTCCGGGACTGATTCAAGCAACGCTGAGGAGGCGGCGCACGGCGCCAAGGGGGTAAGAATGATGGCTGTGCTGTGTCACATCACAAAGGACAGTTCCACCAACCGGACGGTATCACGGTAGGAGGGGACACTTTTCATAAGTGTTAGGTTCAGCATGTGCAAGGAGCACCACCAAAAGAGGCACTTTTTCCCTTTGCATCATTACTAGTGTTGAGCGATACCGTCCGATACTTGAAAGTATCGGTATCGGAAAGTATCGGCCGATACCGGCAAAATATCGGATCCAATCCGATACCGATACCCGATACCAATACAAGTCAATGGGACTCAGGTATCGGACGGTATTCCTGATGGTTCCCAGGGTCTGAAGGAGAGGAAACTCTCCTTCAGGCCCTGGGAACCATATAAATGTGTAAAATAAAGAATTAAAATAAAAAATATCGCTATACTCACCTGTCCGACGCAGCCGGGACCTCGGCGATTGTAAGCGGCAGCGTTGTTTCTTTAAAATTCGCGCTTTTACTTGCTTACGTGAATTCCCGGCTTCTGATTGGTCAGGGCGGCCATGTTGCCGGGACTCGGACCAATCACAGCAAGCCGTGACGAAATTACGTCACGGCTTGCTGTGATTGGTCCGCGTCCCGGCAATATGGCGCCGTGACCAATCACAAGCCGTGACGTCACGGGAGGCTGGACACGCGCGCTTTTCAAAATAAGCGCGTGTCCAGCCTCCCGTGACGTCACGGCTTGTGATTGGTTAATGGCGGCCATGTTCCTGGGACGCGGACCAATCACAGCAAGCCGTGACGTAATTTCGTCACGGCTTGCTGTGATTGGTCCGCATCCCGGCAATATGGCGCCGTGACCAATCACAAGCCGTGACGTCACGGGAGGCTGGACACGCGCGCTTTTCAAAATAAGCGCGTGTCCAGCCTCCCGTGACGTCACGGCTTGTGATTGGTTAATGGCGGCCATGTTGCCGGGACGCGGACCAATCACAGCAAGCCGTGACGTAATTTCGTCACGGCTTGCTGTGATTGGTCCGAGTCCCGGCAACATGGCCGCCCTGACCAATCAGAAGCCGGGAATTCACGTAAGCAAGTAAAAGCGCGAATTTTAAAGAAACAACGCTGCCGCTTACAATCGCCGAGGTCCCGGCTGCGTCGGACAGGTGAGTATAGCGATTTTTTTTATTTTAATTCTTTCTTTTACACCTTTTTACATTAATGTTGTTTCGATACCGATATCCGATATTACAAAAATATCGGATCTCGGTATCGGAAATTCCGATACAGCAAGTATCGGCCGATACCCGATACTTGCAGCATCGGAATGCTCAACACTAATCATTACTGCTGCACAAGGTGGCTCCTTCAGTAACAAACGCCTGGGGGGGGGGACAGGTTCCCTTAAATTTAACTTGTTGTGCCTGCGTGGCGGTCGCAGTACACGTTGCCATATACACAGCAGGGGAACAGCTGGCGGTGCTGAACCCCACTAACACATTGGCGAGGTGTTTGGCTCTGTGCGGACAGCACTTCTGGACAACAACTAGCGGTGTTGGAGCCCAGGGACAGGTGGAGGAGGAGGAGGTGGAGGAGGTAGGAGGAGGTAGGAGGGATTGCCACACACACAGCAGGGGAACAGCTGACATTACTGAACCCCAATAACAGAGGAGCGACTGTTGGGACTGTGCAGACAGCACTTCTGGACGGCAACTAGCGGTGTTGGAGCCCAGGGACAGGTGGAGGAGGAGGAGGTGGAGGAGGTAGGAGGGATTGCCACACACACAGCAGGGGAACAGCTGACGTTACTGAACCCCAATAACAGAGGAGGGACTGTTGGGACTGTGCGGACAGCACTTCTGGACGGCAACTAGCGGTGTTGGAGCCCAGGGACAGGTGGAGGAGGAGGAGGTGGAGGAGGTAGGAGGGATTGCCACACACACAGCAGGGGAACAGCTGACGTTACTGAACCCCAATAACAGAGGAGCAACTGTTGGGACTGTGCGGACAGCACTTCTGGACGGCAACTAGCGGTGTTGGAGCCCAGGGACAGGTGGAGGAGGAGGAGGTGGAGGAGGTAGGAGGGATTGCCACACACACAGCAGGGGAACAGCTGACGTTACTGAACCCCAATAACAGAGGAGGGACTGTTGGGACTGTGCGGACAGCACTTCTGGATGGCAACTAGCGGTGTTGGAGCCCAGGGACAGGTGGAGGAGGAGGAGGTGGAGGAGGTAGGAGGGATTGCCACACACACAGCAGGGGAACAGCTGACATTACTGAACCCCAATAACAGAGGAGGGACTGTTGGGACTGTGCGGACAGCACTTCTGGACGGCAACTAGCGGTGTTGGAGCCCAGGGACAGGTGGAGGAGGAGGAGGTGGAGGAGGTAGGAGGGATTGCCACACACACAGCAGGGGAACAGCTGACGTTACTGAACCCCAATAACAGAGGAGGGACTGTTGGGACTGTGCGGACAGCACTTCTGGATGGCAACTAGCGGTGTTGGAGCCCAGGGACAGGTGGAAAAGCAGAGGAACACAATGTAGGCCGAAGCCTGATTGGAGAAAGTCGAAAGGGAACCTTTAACCCCCCCCAAGGCATTTGTAGCTGAAAGAGCCAGCTTGTGCAGCACAAAAGATGCAAAAGGAAAAGGTGGCTCTTTTCATTATGCTCCTTGCAAACACAGAACTAAACACTTATAAAATGTGTCCCCTGAAACCGTGAGACCGTCCCGGAGGTGGGACTTTCCTTCATAATATGACGCAACACAGCCGTCATTCTTACCCCCCCGGCGCCGTGCCACGGCTCCTCAGCGTTGTTTGATTCCGTCCCGGAGCCTGCGCTGTTATGTTATCCCTTGGCCAGGCACACTTAGCGCTGCCCATCTTCTGACATCATTTGGTGTCAGGCTGGCTGCGCCTGTGCGGCCGCGCTGGCCGAGAGCCCGCCTCGCAGTGTCGTCTAATGTAATCCCACTGCGGGCCTGGGATCCATGGCCATGCGCAGTGCATATCCTCGACTCTCACTCCCCTCCCTACGGCTTCTTAAGACTGTGCGGTGTCACGGCCGTGGCATGCTATTAGGGACCAGCTGACACCGCACAGTCTGAAGAAGCCGTAGGGAGATGAGTGAGAGGTGGAGGTTCAGATATGCACTGCGCATGTCCATGGATCTCAGGCCTCCAGTGGGATTAAATCAGAAGACACTGCGAGGCGGGCTCTCGGCCAGCGCGGCCGCACAGGCGCAGCCATCCTGACACCAAATGATGTCAGAAGACGGGCAGCGCTAAGTGTGCCTGGCCACGGGATAACATAACAGCGCAGGCTCCGGGACGGAATCAAACAACGCTGAGGAGCCGGGGCACGGCGCCAAGGGGGTAGGAATGACGGCTGTGCTGCGTCATATTACGAAGGAAAGTCCCACCTCTGGGACGGTTTTACGGTATCAGTGGACACATTTTATAAGTGTTAAGTTCTGCGTGTGCAAGGAGCTAAACAAAAATAGCTAACTTTTCCTTGTGCAGCATTACTGCTGCACAAGGTGGCTCTTTCAGTAACAAACGCCTTGGGGGGGGGGGTACAGATTCCCTTACATTTCAGTTGTTGTGTCAGCGTGGCGGTCGCAGGACACATTGCCGGCTACACAGCTGGGGATCAGCTGACGTTACTGAAACCCAATAACACTGGGTCGTATGTTTTGACTGTGCAGACGGCACTTCTGAGCCTCAACTGGCGGTGTTGGAGCCCAGGAATTTAAGTTCAGGTGGTAGAAAGATGAACACAACAGGAGACCTGGATAACGTAGACAGTGACCTAATTATTTAATCAGGAAGAGGAGTGGCAAATTCCTGCGAGATCCAGGCCTTGTTCATTTTCAGGAAAGTAAGCCGGTCAACGTTATCGGAGGATAGTCGCATGCGACGGTCAGTTAGTACACCACCTGCAGCACTAAAGACACGTTCCGATAATACACTGGCCGCAGGGCAAGACAGCACCTCCAATGCATACTGGCTTAGCTCTGGCCATGTATCCAGCTTTGAGACCCAAAACTTGAAAGGTGAAGAGCCGTCTGGGAGTACAGCAAGAGGGCAAGACATGTAGTCTGTCACCATCTGACGGAACCGTTGCCTCCTGCTGACTGGAGCCGTCTGTGATGGTGTAGACTTTTGTGGCGGGCACAGAAAACTGTGCCACAGTTGGGCCATACTGGTCTTGCCTTGGGCAGAGGCACTGCTTCTGCTCCCTCTTTGTGCAGAGCCTCCACCACTGCCTGGACGCACTGAGCTGCTTTGGAATGCACTAGCAGCACTTCTCTCAGTTGGAATGGAGATGATGTTGGAATTCACCAGTGTGTCTTGGTACTCCCGCATTTTTCGCTCCCGGTTCAACGGTGTGATGAGGCTTTCTACGTTGTCCCGGTAGCGAGGATCGAGGAGGGTGAACACCCAATAATCAGACATGTTGAGAATGTGGGCGATGCGGCGGTCGTTTCTCAGGCACTGCAGCATGTAATCCACCATGTGCTGCAGACTGCCAACTGCCCAAGAAACGCTGTCCCCTGCTGGAGGCGTGATCTCTGCCCGCTCGTCATCACCCCACCCTCGCTGTACACACTGAGTACTGGACAATTGTGTAACTCCCTCCTCTGGACGGATGTCTTCCTCCTCCATTGACTCCTCCTCATCCTCCTCACAAACTGTCCCCTGCCTACGCGTTTGTGAGGAACCACGTGGCGCTGACTGTCCAGAAGATGATGGAAATGCTGAATCCTCATCCTCCACCTCTTCCACAACATCATCCCTTAGCGCTTGCAGTGATTTTTCAAGCAGGCAGATAAGGGGGACAGTCATGCTGACTAGTGCATCATCTGCACTCGCCATCCGCGTGGAATAATCAAAGGGACGCAAAACCTGGCAGACGTCATTCATAGTGGCCCACTCTGTGGTTGTGAAGTCTGTACGGCGCTGAGTGCGACTTCTTTGCGCCTGAAGCAGCTGGTACTCCATTACAGCTTGCTGCTGCTCACACAACCGCTCCAACATATGTAACGTGGAATTCCACCTGGTAGGTAGGTCACATATGATGCGATGTTCCGGCAGGAGGTGTCGGCGCTGCAGAGCCGCAATGTGCGCTTTTGCTGTGCTGGAACGCCGCAAGTGAGCACACTCTAGGCGGACCTTGTGCAGCAGTGCATCAAGATCCGGATAGTCCCTCAAAAAACTCTGCACGACCAAACTGAGCACATGTGCCAGACATGGGATGTGAGTGAGGTTGCCGAGGCCCAGAGCTGCCACCAGATTTCGGCCATTATCACACACTACCATGCCTGGCTGGAGATTCGCTGGCACAAACCACACATCGCTCTCCTGCTTGATGGCATTCCAGAGCTCCTGCGCTGTGTGGCTTCGATTCCCCAAATAAATTAATTTCAAGACGGCCTGTTGACGTTTGGCCACGGCTGTGCTCATCTCGGTCGTAACAGTTAAACGTTCATCACGGGTCCATGTGAAGGTGGACTGTGACGGCTCCTGCAGCGATGATTCTGAGGAACTGGTGTAAGAGGAGGAGTCAATGCATACAGAATGGATTCCTGCAATCCTTGGAGTGGGCAGGACACGTTCTGCGCCACTCGCACGATCTGTACCCGGCTCACCGACATTAACCTAATGGGCAGTGAGGGAAAGGTATCGCCCCTGTCCATGTTGACTGGTCCACGCATCGGTGGTGAGGTGGACCTTGCTACTGACGGCGTTCAGTAGCGCGTGTTTTATGTGTCCCTCCACATGCTTGTGCAGGGCAGGGACGGCTTGCCTGCTGAAGTAAAAGCGGCTGGGCACATTGTACTGTGGGACTGCCAATGACATCAAGTCACGGAAGCTGTCAGTCTCCACCAGCCTGAATGACAGCATTTCCAGTGACAGAAGTTTGGCAATGCCTGCAGTCAGAGCCTGTGCTCGTGGGTGGTTTGACGAGAAAGGCCGCCTTTTCTCCCATGCCTGTACTACCGATGGCTGTAGACTGGGCTGGGAGTGTGTGGATGACTGGGAAAGTGGTGCTGCGGGTGGAATTACAGCGGGTCTCTGGACAACAGGGCCAGAGGTTCTTCCACGGCGATCCTGGGAGGAAGCCGAACCAGCTGCGTGTGAGCTGGAGGAAGAGGCAACACGAGCTGAAGAGGTGGTAGCTGCCGCTGTTGGTTGGCCTAGCTCTTCAGTGTGTTTTTCTAACTCCGCCGGGTGCCTGGTGCGCACATGTTTCCACATGTTGGAGGTATTGAGGTTGCTGACATTTTTCCCTCTTTTGACTTTGTGATGACACACCTTGCATTTGACATAGCAAATGTCATCTGCAACTGTGTCAAAAAAGGACCAGGTACTGCAAGTCTTTGGAGCGCCCTTTTTGGCTTTTGGAAGAGACATGCTCCTAACGGCTGCCAAAGCGGAGGCTGCAGGATCCGCAGTCTTCCCCCTCCCTCTCCCTCTTTGGGCCGTACGGGGAATCTCTTCCTCAGAGCTGCTCCCACCACCTTCCTGTCCCTCACGCCAAGATGGGTCAAGGACCTCATCATCTACACTACCCTCTGCCCCCAACTGCTCCTCCTGGGTAGTCTCAGCAGCAGAGCACGCACCAGTAAGTGGCACCTGAGTGTCATCATCAGCTGATGCGGCCTGCGATGTGGTGAACGGAGCCACTGGCCCACCCGCCTCTTCAGAGGAAGAGAGAAAAAGCTGTTGGGCATCACTGCACCCTGCCTCTTCTTCCATTTCTCCAATGCTGCTTGGCTGGCCCCCTGTTTCCAAGCCAAGAGATTCAGAGAACAGAAGTAGAGACGGCTCCTGTCCTGGGCTCTCTGTCTGCCTGGGCAATTTGGCAGGTGGTGAAGAGACAGATGGCTGCTCTCCAGTGCTCTGTGTCTGAGAGGATGTGGCACTAATTGAAGTTGATGCATTAGCTGCCATCCATCCGACAACGGCTTCAATTTGTTCTTCACGCAGCAGCGGTGTACGGCGCTCTGCGACAAAGCTGCGCATGAATGACTGTTCCCTTGTGAAAGTGGGTGCTGATGAGTCACCGGTGCCCGCAGCAGGCACAGAATCCCCACGTCCCCTCCCTGCTCCGCGCCCACGCCCACGCCCACGTGCCTTACTCACTGCCTTCTTCATCTTGGTTGACTGATAAAGATAAGCAGAAAAGTACTAACGGCTTTGTGTGCTTATTCCTGAACAACTCCTCCTAACAGGTATAAGAAACACTAATTTTCTAAAGTGTGGACTAGACTTTAATATGAGCTAATGTGGCCTACAGAAATGTAAAGTGGTGTCACTGGTGTGTTTGGTGAACTTTATTATTTATTTATTTTTGGGGGGCTGAACTGACAACAGATAGAGCTGCAGTCACACGGAGACCGTGCAGACAGCCGTAAACGGCGCTGCAAGGCCCAAAAACCCTCCTCTACGTTATCCTATGTAGTGTTTTTCCACAAGTTAGCTGGAGACGGGTGGAAAGACACTAATAGGAATTTTTGGAAAAAATGTGCAGCAGCCTGCACTACTTAAAACAAAATGAAAATTGATTTTGCGGTATGACGCAGTGAAGAACCCTGAGCTGGAGACAACCAGGCTATGGCTGCTCACAGACTACAGGGCGAGCTGCAGTCACACGGAGACCGTGCAGACAGCCGTAAACGGCGCTGCAAGGCCCAAAAACCCTCCTCTATGTTATCCTATGTAGTGTTTTTCCACAAATTAGCTGGAGACGGGTGGAAAGACACTAATAGGAATTTTTGGAAAAAATGTGCAGCAGCCTGCACTACTTAAAACAAAATGAAAATTGATTTTGCGGTATGACGCAGTGAAGAACCCTGAGCTGGAGACAACCAGGCTATGGCTGCTCACAGACTACAGGGCGAGCTGCAGTCACACGGAGACAGTGCAGACAGCCGTAAACGGCGCTGCAAGGCCCAAAAACCCTCCTCTACGTTATCCTATGTAGTGTTTTTCCACAAATTAGCTGGAGACAGGTGGAAAGACACTAATAGGATTTTTTTGAAAAAATTAGCAGCAGACTACACTACTTGGAAAAAAAAAAAAAGAACAGTATGAGGCAATGAACCACCCTCCCTGAACTGAATACAACCAGCTATGGATGGCCTATGTGGCTGCACTCAGACTAGAGAGTGGGCTGCACTCACACACACACACACACAGACCTTGCAGATCGCTGTGAAAACAGCGCTACAAGGCAAAAGCAAGGTGAATAGTAGGTGAACACAGCGGTTGCTAAATTAGCCTTTGGAAAGCACAAAGAAGCAAATCGCTATCTCTAAACTGGCCCTCAGTCAGCAAACAGCGTCCTGTCACTAACTGAATTCACAGCAGAGTGAGCGCAAAATGGCGCCAGCGACTTTTAAACTGCATCATGACATCATTTCAGCAGCCAATCACAGCCATGCCAGTAGTTTCATGCCCTCCATGCTGAACAGGATGTGCCCACACTTGGAATCATTCTCATTGGATGAATTTGTGCAGTTTGAATCTGTGAACTTCCGATTCCGGTATCCGATACGCGGCAAGTATCAGAATCCCGGTATCGGAATTCCGATACCGCAAGTATCGGCCGATACCCGATACTTGCGGTATCGGAATGCTCAACACTAGTCAGTAACATTACAGTGATACCTCATTTATATCACTTTTTTATGCTTTTACACAATAAAAACTAATTTGATAGAAAAAAATAATTATTTTTGCATTGCTTAATGCTGAGAGCTATAAGTTTTTAATTTTTCCGCTTATCGAGCTGTATTGCGGCTTGTTTTTTGAAGGGCTAGATGACTTTTTCAGAGATACCATTTTCCTTTTCATTTGTCTTTTTGAAAGCTCTTTATTTCACTGTTTGTTCGGCAGCTTGATGATAAGGCATTGCTTTTGCCTCTCTTCAGCATACCATCCCGAGACTATTGGGTTGGTAGAAAAGGCCAACCAGACCCTGGTCACTTACCTGTGACATTTTGCTTCAGCCAGGCAGGATAACTGAGCATCCTTGCTTCCGTGGGCAGAGTTTGCACTGAACAAACCCGTAGCCGACTCCACTGTGCAGACCCCTTTCCTCCTTAACTACGGTCAGCATCCGCGGGTTCCTGTGCCCATGCCTGTGTCTTCCTCCGACTCCAGGGTGGCAGACTGGGCTGTGGAGGCATGTGACATTTGGGACCGCACACAGGATGCTATCCGGACCTCCAAGTAGAGAATGAGGGTCTCCGCCAAAGCACATCGGCGCCCCGCTCCAACCTTTGCTCCTGGCGACTTTGTGTGGCTTTCCGCCCATAATATCAGGCTGCGAGTTGAGTCCACTAAGTTTGCACCTCGCTACTTGGGTCCCTTCAAGGTCCTGGAACAGGTTAACCCTGTGGTCTACCATCTGGCCCTTCCTCCTCGCCTAGGTATCACCGACACCTTTCATGTGTCCCTCCTAAAGCCCGTTCACATGTCCCGGTTTTCCGAATCATCTGCCAGAACATCAGGTTCCTCCATGGACAATTACGAGGTAAACGCTATCATGGGGTGTAAGGTGGTATGTGGCAAAAAATTCAATTTGGTGGACTGGAAGGGTTATGGCCCAGAGGACAGGTCTTGGGAGCCTGTTGAGCACATTCAGGCTCCACAGCACATTGCTGCCTTCCAGCGTAGCGAGGCCCAAGGTGTCAAGTTCCCACTGCTGCACAGGGGGAATATTGAACCATGTCCGTTGCGGTCTCCCATTCTCCTTCAGCCACAGTGAAGCCTGCTCAGTAGAGACGTCGGTCCCATTGTCTAGTTCAAGCAGATACTGTTCATTTGGTTACAGCTGCCATTTCAGGCTCAGCCTTTGTAACCAGCATTGATCAGAGGCGAGCAGACGTTCCAGGGACTAAGTCCTGCTTTTCTTCTACTGAGCATGCCCACGGGACGACCTCTCATTTGTGGTCGGGGGTCACATGCTCAGGTCCTGTAGCGGCTCTGATTGGAGCACTAGGAAGGTCCTGAAGGCTACAGATATAAAAGGTTCACATGGCTGTTCGGCCAAGCACTAGTATAAATTAGCTATTGTGTGTGTGTGTGTGGATGTGTGCCTGCTCTGGTGAAAGCTCCGAATCATTCCCATCCCTAGTGTTGATGAATGCTCGCGAATGTTGGAGCTGTCTAGCGCCAGTTAGTGCCATCCTGGACCAGGCACAATCTATAGCATCTAACAGCAGCGTTAGCCAGTTCGGCACCGTGCGCAACCAGTGCGCTTACCTGTCCCTAGTTAGGGTAGTAAGTGGTGATCGCCAGAGCGGCACTGCATGCACTCAGTGCAGTAAATCATTATTTAGGTTTTCCCTGGCACCGCAGTTGCAGCGCCGAGCGCTAGTGGTCTAGAGGGACTCTAACCCCATGTCCTTGGGGCAGAGTCCTGTGACCCAATACTAGCGTTCATTCTGCGGTATTGTGGCCCTGTGACGCAACAGAGTTCGCTTTCTTACATACCGGGTGAAGCTTACCCATGTGTGTTCACATTATAAAGCCATATACTGTCCGCCATTACCGAGCAGCAGGTGTCATCTGTGCACGGTGGACTCCGGGCTGCGAACGCACCTTATACCATCCTTATAATTATTTGGTGTGTTCCGCCAGCACTAACACTGACTGCCATTAGGTACTGAGATGAGATCCTCAGACCCCCTGGGAGACCATATGCTGGTGCGGTTGGCCCTGGGTTCCTCCTAATGCAGGACAATGCCAGACCTCATGTGGCTGGAGTGTGTCAGCAGTTCCTGCAAGATGAAGGCATTTAAGCTATGGATTGGCCGCCCATTCCCCAGACCTGAATCCGATTGAACACATCTGAGACATCATGTCTCTCACCATTCACCAATGTCACGTTGCACCACAGACTGTCCAGGAGTTGGCGGATGCTTTAGTCCAAGTCTAGGAGGAGATCCCTCAGGAGACCATCTGCCGCCTCATCAGTAGCATGCCCAGGCATTGTAGGGAGGTCATACAGGCCCTTGGAGGCCACACACACTACTGAGCATCATTTCCTTGTCTTAAGGCATTTCCACTGAAGTTGGATGAGCCTGTAACTTCATTTTCCACTTTGATTTTGAGCATCATTCCAACTCCAGACCTCCGTGGGGTATTACTTGTGACTTATGTTGATAATTTTTAGGTTTTATTGTTCTCAACACATTTCACTATATAATGAATCAAGATTTACAACTGGAATATTTCATTCAGTGATATCTAGGATGTGAGATTTTAGTGTTCCCTTTATTTTTTGAGCAGTATATATATATATGTATATATATATATATATACCTATACTATGTGTAACACTACCGTTCAAAAGTTTAGGGTCACTTAAAAATTTCCTTTTTTTTAAAAGAAAAGCACAGTTTTTTCCAATGAAGCTAACATTAAATGATTCAGAAATACACTCTATACATTGTTAATGTGGTAAATGACTATTTTAGCTGCAAACGTCTGGTTTGTAATGCAATATCTTCATAGGTATATAGAAGCCCATTTCCAACAACCATCACTCCAGTGTTCTTATGGTACTTTGTGTTTGCTAACTGTGTAAAAAGGCTAATGGATGGATAGAATACCCTGGAGAACCATTGTGCAAGTATGTTAGCACAGCTGAAAACAGTTTGGCTGATTAGAGAACCTATAAACCTGACCTTCCTTTGAGATAGGTGAGAATCTGGAGCATTACATTTCTTGGTTCCATTAAACTCTCAAAATGGCCAGAAAAAAAAAACTTTAATGCGAAACTCGACAGTCTATTCTTGTTCTTAAAAATGAAGACTATTTCATGCGAGAAATTGCCTAGAAACTGAAGATTTCCTACAACGGTGTATACTACTCCCTTCAGAGGAGAGTACAAACAGGCTCAAACCAGAGTGTAAAGAAAAGTGGGAGGCCCCACTGCACAACTGAGCAACAAGACAAGTACAATAGAGTCTGTAGTTTGATAAAATGACACCTCACAGGTCCTCAACTGGCAGCTTCATTAAATAGTACACACAAAACGCCAGTGTCAACGTCTACAATGAACAGGTGACTCCGGAATGCTGGCCTTCAGAGCAGAGTGGCAAAGAAAAAGCCATATCTGAGACTGGCTAATAAAAGGAAAAGATTAATATGGGCAAAAGAACACAGACATTGGACAGAGGAAGATTGGAAAAAAGTGTTATGGACAGACGAATCCAAGTTTGAGGTGTTTGGATCACACAGAAGAACCTTTGTGAGATGCATAACAACTGAAAAGATGCTGGAAGAGTGCCTGACGCCAATGTGACTTGAACTTTATCCTCCACAAATTGATCCACTCATCTCTAGTTGTCAGCATACATATATAGCAACACTATAGCTCCAAGTGATAGCTCACAGAAGCCTGTAATGTTCAATACTTTACTCAACACAGAAGTGCAATCAGGTCGGCTCCTTTTCTATTAAGGATTATTCATTACATTGCTTTGCTGGGTATTCCCACAGTTGTTCATGTTGCATTATACATAAATTACACTTTTTATGCTTGTTTAACAACTGTACGAAGTACATGTATTCTTTTATTTACAGGCAGACAACGAAATGTAGAAAAGTGTAATTTCTTCAAGTGTTTGGCTGCTTTACATCTAGATACCTAAGATGCTATGTTTTTGCTATAGGCAAGATGCTACAAAAAATGTCTAAAATATGTTATTGTGATTTATGGCAGACAAATCCAAATATAATATTGAGTAAGCTCTTTATTGTTACCATATGGTATCCAGTGATAGATTAATATAAATGTGAATATGCAATGAGATTATTAAATAAAAAAAGATATAATCCGCACTTCATTCTCAATAGAGATTTGGAATGATAGCCAATTTACAGTTTCAGGATCCAGAATAATCCCTAATTAACAATCTTGCTTCATTTCAATGTAGATTGGCATTCTTGGATCTGGAAAGAATAGCTAGACAGTCTCTGCTCAAATTTCTATAGCTGATTATTCATGCCCTTACTTTCTTTTTCTTAGAAACTTTACAGAGAATAGAAGAAGACTTTCTTAGGGTTTTAATTAAACATTGAACTCTATTCACTGACTTATGTTCAATGCCACAATACTTTTCTACTTATCCATTTATGTAGTGAAGGAGCTATCCAGGCTGGCTGGCCAGGGAATAAAAGCCCTGTGTATATTTCAGGAGGGGCACTCAACATAGTAACATGTCCACTTAGTACAGTACATTTCAATCTATTGTTTTCTGATTACTTAGGCACCTTGCCAACTAATGCTGACAAAATGGACTGATTCGACCTGAATCACACAAAACTTAAGAGGGTCAAACCAGGCAAAGAGGTCATAATTCTTATCATAAAGATAAAATCTCTCATGTCTTTCCACCTTTCTGTTTAATTGTCAGACAAATACAGAAGAGAAAATACTTAATTGTTCCTTTTATAATATTGTCTTTTTAATACAGCACTTTAAAGGTTAAAGTTTTTTGCTGCTTCTATATAACCTAAGAATTTAAAAGCAAACCTCCCTAAACAGCATTTCAGGCATTCATAGTCAAATTCACTGGATAAGTGATTAGGTGATAAGTGTTATCTAAATATGGGAGAAGCCAGCATAGATGAATAAAACTACTTTATTTTCTATATAAAAGCACAGTGGAAAGTATACTCTGAATTCCACCTTTTAGGCTCTTTCAGCCCTTAGTCATATCCTTTAGTCAATACTATTGGCCAATACTATGACTAAAGATCCCAAAACGCGTTAATTCAGAGTTAATTTTCTCCTGAGTTTTTATATGGCTTGTATAACGCTAGTCACAACCCACGGACAGGCCGTGAGTCAGCGAAGTCAGATGTTCCGGGGTCAATACCAAAAGAGCATGTAGTAAACCAAGGGTAGATATGAAGTCGTAAGTCAGGTCATATTCCAGGGTCAGAATACAAGAGAAATAGCAGAGAAGCAAAGCGGTAATGACAAACGAGTTGTCAGAATACGGTCCAAAGGTCAGCAGCACAAGATCAGAAGCAAAGACACAATAACAAATGGGTAGTCAGAACACAGTTCAAAGGTCAACAGTAGTGATGAACGAGTGAACTCGTTACTCGGGTTTCCCCAAGCATGCTCGGGTGGTCTCCAAGTATTTGAATGTGCTCGGAGATTTAGTTTTCGTCCCTGCAGCTGCATGATTTGCGACTGCTAAACTACCTGAATATATGTGGGGATTGCCTGTTTGTTAGGGAATTCCCATATGTATTCAGCCTGTTTAGCAGCCGCAAATCGGCTGCGGAGAGGAAAACTAAATCTCCGAGTATGCCGAAATGCTCGGAGACCACCCGAGCATGCTTGGGGAAACCCGAGTAACGAGTACACTCGCTCATCACTAGTCAGCAACAGAAGATCAGAACTTACAGCATAGAGATCAGGAGAACACACACCAGAGAGCATAAGCTTTTGACTGGCACTGATCTGGGTCAGACAGATCACCTAAATAGCAGGGCAATTACCAAAAACAGGGAGTACCTGTGGAAATCTATGCACCTCCCAGTGTCAGATAGGTTAACCGAACTGTTAATCAAAGCACTGACAGCTCAGCATGCCTCAGTACAAGATAGAATGACAGAGCTGTCCATCATTGAGTCCCAGACACTCTGAGCAGAGGAATCATGATAGTACCCCCTCTTCAAGGAGGGGAAGCCACTGGACTAACAGGTTTCCCAGGAAACCTACGATGAAAAGTTCCAACCAAACGATCAGCCTTTACCAAATGAGCCGGAATCCCGGATCTCTCCTCAGGTTTATATCACCTCTAGTGAACAAGATATTGGAGGGTATTTCGGACCCTCCAAGAATTGTCAGAGGAGGGATTTCTAACCTACTCAGGTGTTCTCTGTCTTAGGTACCCAAGCGATGAAGCAATAATCAGAGAGACAGACTGCTCATTGTCTTTCCAAATAGTGTCTGTTTAATGGGGGAGTTAGAGTGTTCTTTCATAGTACAAGATCAAAGAGAAATGAGGCATTGCACAATAATGTGGCAGAAATATGAGTTATACAATGGGTTGTCAAACACATCCTGGGATATGAGATAAATTACATAAGAGAATTTGGGGCTACTTCCAGCATGTCAATGTGTTCTAGTTCAAAAGTTAAAGTTCTCAGCAGAATCTGGCTGAAGAAATAGATTATTTGTGTGATTACAGACCATATTGAAAACAACAACATGTCTTTGACAATTTCTGGGAATCTAAAACTGACCACCAGCCATGTGGATATCAGCATGTAGACAGATGCTAACTGGAACATAGGCCATTATTGCATAATACTATTTTGAACTATTTTATTCAGAATAGAAATTAACCACTCCCCTCTTTTTAGCATCTGATCTACCTTGCCCTAGCTAATCCCTTCCTGTTACTCAGGTCTGCAAGATATCCCTACTTCACAAAATACACGTCTTATCCTATGTATATCATGGGATGCCAGTCTTGCTGTGTATCCATTCAGATTATATTTGTGGGTCAGACCTTCTGTTCCTTTTAACCCTATTTCTATCAAGGGATTATTATGAGGGCATAATATAGGCATATTTTTATGACATTCTGTAATATGGACATTTTTAATAATATATTAAAATATGTGTTAGAATATACTTTTATTTGTTGGTATAATTCATAGAGTCCATATTGTCAACGAGTCTTTGTAAGTTCTCTGTGGGTTCTTTGTCTTGTATCAGACCATCGGTCTTCTGCAATACATACAATCAGCCAAATCTACGGAAGTTTGCTTGTTGCAGAATATATATTTACGTTGGAGTACAGTTATCAAGGTAGTCATCATTTGGGTTTGCTTTATTATCAAGGTAGTCATCACTTGAGTTTGCCTTATCTCAGAATCAGTATCGATTTTAGCTTTATGTTCACCTGGAAAACATTTGCATATTTATCAATTCATGCGGCAGGCTTCTTACTTAAATGATTCCATCTCTCAGCATCCAAACATCCATTCCTTGGCATTCCTGCCTTTCTAGAATTATTAGTAGTATTCTTATCTGCTTTATTCCCCTGCTCAAGGCGAACCAGGTCCACCATCTTATATCTCGGATCTGTAGTCTGTCCTGACCTGGTTAATCTAGCACCCATAACAGCTGCCAAAGGCAGTGATCCATATTTTCAGCCCTGTTATGTATAAGCTGGATCCCACTAGTCTACTATGATAGCCAGCAATCCTGCTTCCAAAGCAATAAGCTAAACCGCAGTCCTCTGTTCTGTCCTGATGCTGATGCATACGCTCCTGAAAAAAGTAGATCACTATGAACAACGCAGTTCCAACAACAAGCGCTAAATACCCCTCAAACATCTGGATCTGAGTCCTCACTAGACTCTGAATATGCAAGGTGTATTCCTGAATCCACTCCGAGTTCAATAAGATAATGTTCGTGCGTGATATTATCTTGCCACCTTGGCATATACCATCTAGAGTCTAATATATCTAACCAGCTTTTGAACAATCCATGAGGGTACTATATGGCAAGAGTACTCTCTGCACCTATACAGTACTGGTGAACTGAACATAGACACTTTTCACACAGCATGTGGCACACACATGGTAAGCATTTGTCTGATATTTCAATCACATCCATACATACATTACTTCTGCACTTTCTCGCTCCCCACATCTTATCAAAATGCTCTAGTGCCAATAAACAAAAATGTAAATCACATCTATCTGTGGAATCTCTTACTTGGTTCACTATATCCTCTTATTCTTTTCAAACATTTTTATTAACTTTTCAAACAGTTATATAAAAGGATGGCAAGTATGGGGAAAGGAGAGGAAAGACAAGGGCAGAGTATCTTAAAAGAAAAAATAGAAAATTCAGACTATTTACATAGATATTTAGCCTAAGAATAACCATATATGAACATTAGTAATTATAACAAGTGTAATGTTAGAAAATAAATAAATAAAGCTGAACATTTATTACAAGTCTAAAATGACTGAGTCCAGAGGTCAAATTCTTTCTACAATGCAAGACATTTGGCATTCCACAAATCCCATTTTATGTGGTATTTATGGAGGAAATTGTTGTTCAAAGCAAACCTTTTTTCAATGGCGCTGTGGAGTTGAATTGTATTAATAATATCCAAAAATGTTGGTGTTTGGGATTTTTTCCACCACAATGCAATTGAATTTTTAATCACCAGGAAGATATGAATAATTATATATTTAATTGAAGGGTAAACACTCTCGAGTCCTATCGAGAAGAGCGCCATTTGTGGCGTAACTATGAGTTTGATATGTGTAAGAGAATTAATATGTAGTGTAGCGTCTTCCCAGAGTTTCTTTATTTTTGGGCATGTCCAGAAAATGTGATATAAGTTAGCAGGTGATCCACATCCTCTCCAACAAAAGGGGGAGTTATCTCCATTGATGTGTGAAAGTCGTATCGGTGTGAAATACCACCTTGTGATCAGTTTATAAAAGGACTCATGGAGGGGAATGGAAATATTTGATGCATAAGTGTGCTTGATAGCATTTTCCCATGTTTCCGTTGAAAAAACTCTATTCAAGTCAGATTCCCATCTGCGAAGATAAATATTTTTAGTCTCATTAGTATCTTTATTGAAGTGGCTGTAGATGTTTTTAAGACTCCATCTGTTTTTATGATTAGTGTTTTCGAATAGGGAAGAAATTATGACTAAGTTTAAGGATCTACTTGATAATAATTTTTGGATATTTTCTTTTAAGATTAAATAAAATAAAAATTGGGAGGAAGGCAGGTTACAAATACGTTTGATTTCGCTATATGAATAGAATGATTCACTGTTGTAAATGTTGCCTACAATGTTGCCTAACCTCTTCAGTGATGCACTGCAGGAGCCATTGTCACCTGTCAGTGTGTCACTGGAGGCCCTATAGAACGGTGACATCACTCGATGTCACTGTTCTATAGGGGAGATCATCGTGGGACACACGTTATTAATTGGACTACGGCAAACAGGGAGTATACAGTTGGTTTATTATTTTTTGCCGGCGATCGAGGGCGTCGCAGGAATTAGGCATGCTTGTAAGTATGGTGAAATTAAGAATATTAAAATACTTTTTTCTGGCTGTCTTTTTTTAACTCTTTCACTACTATAGGATTAGTAATGGACAGGCGTCTTATTGACGCTTCTTAATTACTAACCAGGCTTAATGTCACCTTACAATACAAAGTTGACATTAAGCCCTTATTACCCCATATGCCACCGCTACAGAGCAGTGGGAAGACAGAGGCTAAGTGCCGGAATTGGCGCATCTTACAGATGCGCCATTTCTGGGGCGGCTGGGAGCTGGTATTTGTAGCTGGGGGGACCAATATCCATGGTCCCTTCCTAGGCTATGAATATCAGCCTGCAGCTGTCTGCGTAGCCTTTCTGGCTATAAAATATAGGGGTGCCTCACATCATATTTTGGGGGGTCCCCCTATTTTAACAGCGAGTAAAGGCTATGCAGACTGCGGGCTGATATTCATAGCCTGGGAAGGGGCCATGGGTATTACCCCTTTCCTAGGTTACAAATATTGGCCCCCGGCCATCGGCTTTCCCCCTCTGGTGCAGAAAATTGCACAGGAGCCCACACCATTTTTTCCCCATTTTTTATCAAAATTAAACATATTGTTCATTAATAAACATCGGCCTTGCTATTATATCTATGGATATACAGTACAGACCAAAAGTTTGGACACACCTTCTCATTTAAAGATTTTTCTGTATTTTCATGACTATGAAAATTGTAAATTCACACTGAAGGCATCAAAACTATGAATTAACACATGTGGAATTATATACTTAACAAAAAAGTGTGAAACAACTGAAATTATGTCTTATATTCTAGGTTCTTCAAAGTAGCCACCTTTTGCTTTGATGACTGCTTTGCACACTCTTGGCATTCTCTTGATGAGCTTCAAGAGCTCACCGGGAATGGTTTTCACTTAACAGGTGTGCCCTGTCAGGTTTAATAAGTGGGATTTCTTGCCTTATCAATGGGGTTGAGACCATCAGTTGTGTTGTGCAGAAGTCTGGTGGATACACAGCTGATAGTCCTACTGAATAGACTGTAAATACAAATTATATGGCAAGAAAAAAACAGCTAAGTAAAGAAAAACGAGTGGCCATCATTACTTTAAGAAATGAAGGTCAGTCAGTCCGAAAAATTGGGAAAACTTTGAAAGTGTCCCCAAGTGCAGTGGCAAAAACCATCAAGCGCTACAAAGAAACTGGCTCACATGAGGACCGCCCCAGGAAAGGAAGACCAAGAGTCACCTCTGCTTCTGAGGATAAGTTTATCCGACTCACCAGCCTCAGAAATCACAGGTTAACAGCAGCTCAGATTAAAGACCAGATCAATGCCACACAGAGTTCTAGCAGCAGACACATCTCTACAACAACTGTTAAGAGGAGACTTTGTGCAGCAGGCCTTCATGGTAAAATAGCTGCTAGGAAACCACTGCTAAGGACAGGCAACAAGCAGAAGAGACTTGTTTGGGCTACAGAACACAAGGAATAGACATTAGACCAGTGGAAATCTGTGCTTTGGTCTGATGAGTCCAAATTTGAGATCTTTGGTTCCAACCACTGTGTCTTTGTGCGACGCAGAAAAGGTGAACAGATGGACTCTACATGCCTGGTTCCCACCGTGAAGAATGGAGGAGGAGGTGTGATGGTGTGGTGGTGCTTTGCTGGTGACACTGTTGGGGATTTATTTAAAATTGAAGGCATACTGAACCAGCATGGCCACCACAGCATCTAGCAGCGGCATGTTATTCCATCCGGTTTGCGTTTAGTTGGACCATCATTTATTTTTCAACAGGACAATGACCCCAAACACACCTCCAGGCTGTGTAAGGGCTATTTGACCAAGAAGGAGAGTGATGGGGTGCTACGCCAGATGACCTGGCCTCCGCAGTCACCAGATCTGAACCATGACCGCAGAGTGAAGGCAAAAGGACCAACAAGTGCTAAGCATCTCTGGGAACTCCTTCAGGATTGGTGGAAGACCATTTCCAGTGACTACCTTTTGAAGCTCATCAAGAGAATGCCAAGAGTTTGCAAAGCAGTTATCAAAGCAAAAGATGGCTACTTTGAAGAACCTAGAATATAAGACATAATTTCTGTTGTTTCACACTTTTTTGTTAAGTATATAATTCCACATGTGTTAATTCATAGTTTTGATGCCTTCAGTGTGAATGTACAATTTTCATAGTCATGAAAATACAGAAACATCTTTAAATGAGAAGGTGTATCCAAACTTTTGGTCTATACTGTATGTATAGATATATCTACATATCTATAGATTTATATCTATGATATATCTATAGATAGATATCTATGGATATAATTATGGATATATCTATCTATAGATATATTTATAGATAGATACATCTATAGATACATAGATACTTCTATCTATATATCTATCTAACTATCCATATACTGTATCTATCTACATCTATCAATAGTGTGATGCAGTGACCCCTGTTATAGGTAGGGGGTGCTGCATGGTCTCCCCAGAATACGCATTGAGGTGTATTGAGGTCATAGGAATGCATGGCAATGGCAGGCATGATGGTGGTAATGAAATAAAATCCCGCAGTATTGTGAATGGCGGGTATGTGTGTCGCTGAGGAAGACACTCTGCACAGCCAGCCTGAAGTAAGGATGCTCTGGGACCTGTAGTCCTACAAGTAAACTGTGTTGTTTTAGAGGGAGGCTGGCAGGGCTAGTTCTGAGAGCTGGGTGGGTCGAACTAGCCACACACCTCCCACCTGTGGGAGTGGTTACAGCTTCATAATGTGACCAGGGTGTGGGTCACAGGGGTTGAGAGTGTAGACCTGAATGGTCTGTGCTGTAGGTCCTGGAAAAGCTTATGTGTTGGGAGTGCTATCTCCCTGAATAGCCCATGGTGGGGCTTTGGACCTGGTGGCCTGGGTGTTGGACGAAAGTCCTGAATAGCACCCGTACATGCCACATGCCTGTGTGTTGGATGGTCCCAGGTGGGGACGGACGTCCTGAACAGTTCACATAGAGACCATGGACCTGGACGGTCTGTGTTGGATGATCCTGTGAGTGGAGTCTTCCTGGAAGTACCTGAGAGACCATGGACCTGGATGGTCTGTGTTGGGGAAGCTACCGTCCTTCAGTGGGTCTGGACTGACTGAGGTGTGCCTGCCAGGCAAGTTGGTGATCCCCGTAAGGGAGCTTTCCCAGAAATAGAGGACTGACAAGGAGTCAGCAAGTGGAGCAGGAGCTCCCGTAAAATACCTCAATAGACTGTTGGTGCTTATGATGTTCTATGAGCTGTGCAGTCACCCGTGACTGGAGAGATACGGGCTTGAATAGTGAATGCTTTGTAAAGCCAAATGTGATGAAGTAATGGACTATGTAAGCCGGTGATGTGCAACCTGGCTTACGGTGCAGTTTATGACATTTAAATAAATCAGATTGCCTGCTTAAGTGAGTAATAGTGATGAGCAAATATACTCGTTACTCGAGATTTCTCGAGCATGCTCGGGGGTCCTCTGAGTATTTTTTAGTGCTCGGAGATTTAGTTTTTCTTGCCGCAGCTGAATGATTTACATCTGTTAGCCAGCATAAGTACATGTGGTGGTTGCCTGGTTGCTAGGGAATCCCCACATGTAATCAAGCTGGCTAACAGATGTAAATCATTCAGCTGCGGCAAGAAAAACTAAATCTCCGAGCACTAAAAAATACTCGGAGGACCCCCGAGCATGCTCGAGAAATCTCGAGTAACGAGTATATTCGCTCATCACTAGTGAGTAACCGTGCCCGTGTGCATTTATCCCGTTGCCAAGTGAGTGTCCCCCAACACACGCAGTGAGCGCAACCTCACATAATGGTGGAGAATGCGGGCAACGGTCCAGGAAGCACGTGCAGAGTTAATTGCTGTTGATCGGTGGGTCCATGAAGCTGACAAGCGTCTTGCCGTGGATCAGCGGGTCCACGTAGTCTATGGTGGACCCGTACAGAGCATTGTGGAGTGTAGCTGCAGTTGCAGCAAGAGGTTCCGCAGCAGTGGCAACAGCGGCTTGTGATCGGCAGCCGGAGGTGACGGCGGTTTGTGACTTCAGCAGGAGCTCTGGTAGCGCCAGCAGGAACTGGTGAGGTGTCAAAAAGATATTGTTGGTCCAGGTCATGCAGACTCTTAAAGGGCCAGTGCAAGCCCAGAGATATTTTTTTTTTACTGTGCGAATTGGGGCCTGAGGCTACCGTGGGAAGTCCACGGGGTATTCCCCAGGGAAGGGATGGTGTCCCCAAAAGGGGTGGTGACCCAAACAGGGATGGTTGCCCAAAATGGGGTGGAGGCCCAAAAGGGGGCCGTAACCCAAACAGGGATAGTTTCCCAAAAGGGGTGGAGCCCCAAAAAGGATAGGAATCCCAAAAGGGGGCAGTAATCCCTACAAGGATAGTGGCCCAAAAAAGGGGGTGGAGTCCTGGGGAATGGTCGTTTCCCAAAAAGGAGCGGAACCCCCCAAAGTTAAAAGAGTGGTGCAGACAGGCTGTCACCAGGGGCAATTGTGCTATGCAGGTCCATGCTATACTGTGAATTGCTCAGCCAATAATTTATCACAACAGTGCCCCTTTTGGTTGGATGGAGAATACGTGATGGGACTGATAGACCCAGAGTAAAGCGTCTTTGCTGAGGACCCCTCCTGAACGCACTAAGTCGCCTGAGATAGGGACAAGAGTGAATGACACTGGTGGGGACGCTAAAAGACGTTTGACAGCCTGCCTTTACATTGACGTCACTGAGAGGTCCACGTACCATGAAGCGGAGGTAGTCCCGGACTTACTGTACACTATGATAATAGGGCAGGACTTGGAAGCCCTGTGGGACTGGTGGGTTAAAGGAAAAGTGTCTGCAGAGGTAATATGTATAGGTGGTAAGAATGTGGAGAATGCGCCCCTTATAGTTGACAATCCTAAGTTAGGCGTGACCAAGGAAAATGGTGGACAGCCCCAACTTACAGACATATCACCTGACGTATGCCACAATATGAACGTTAGTGATGTGGTGCTGACAGAAACAATGACACAGGGGAACAACAGTGCTCCACAAGGTGAAGTCAGGATGGCGGGGCAGCCATACCAGAAAATATGACCTGTTTAAGTGGGGACCGCTGGTTCCAGGATGATGAATTGGGTGGTGGTGACTCCCATTCAGATGATGATGCCAGTGGAAAAGAGTGAAGTAAGGATGTCACTGCTGAGATCCAAGAGAGGGCTGAAGGTGACAGTGCTGAGTCCAACGGTGCAGCGGTAGAGGAAGCCACCAAAGGTGCGCGGCCTGAAGCATATATAGTACAGACCAAAAGTTTGGACACACCTTCTCATTTAAAGATTTTTCTGTATTTTCATGACTATGAAAATTGTAAATTCACACTGAAGGCATCAAAACTATGAATTAACACATGTGGAATTATATACGTAACAAAAAATTGTGAAACAACTGAAAATATGTCTTATATTTTAGGTTCTGAAAAGTAGCCACCTTTTTCTTTGATGACTGCTTTGCACACTCTTGGCATTCTCTTGATGAGCTTCAAAAGGTAGTCATCGGAAATGGTTTTCATTTCACAGGTGTGCCCTGTCAGGTTTAATAAGTGGGATTTCTTGCCTTATAAATGGGGTTGGGACCATCAGTTGTGTTGAGCAGAAGTCTGGTGGATACCCAGCTGATAGTCCTACTGAATAGACTGCTAGAATTTGTATTATGACAAGAAAAAAGCAGCTAAGTAAAGAAAAACGAGTGGCCATCATTACTTTAACAAATGAAGCTCAGTCAGTCTGAAAAATTGGGAAAACTTTGAAAGTGTCCCCAAGTGCAGTGGCAAAAACCATCAAGCGCTACAAAGAAACTGGCTCACATGAGGACCGCCCCAGGAAAGGAAGACCAAGAGTCACCTCTGCTTCTGATGTTAAGTTTATCCGAGTCACCAGTCTCAGAAATCACAGGTTAACAACAGCTCAGATTAAAGACCAGGTCTGTTATGACCCCAATGGCAGAGGGTCTCTGCAATAAATACCAAGTCTGCAAACACAAAAAACCAGCTCATAGGGCAGTGGTAACTGGGCTGACCGTATAGCTAATCCTAGCACCACAAATAGCAGCAGCCGGGGAACGTGCCTACGTTGGTTCTAGATGTCTCGCGCCAGCCGGAGAACTAACTAACCCTAGAAGGGAAAAGATAGACCTTTCTTGCCTCAAGAGAAAAGACCCCAAAAGTTGGATACAAGCCCCCAACAAATAATAACGGTGAGGTAAGAAGAAAAGACAAACGTAAGAATGAACTAGGAATTTAGCAAAGAGAGGCCCACTGACTAATAGCAGAATATAGTAAGATGACTTATACGGTCAGCAAAAACCCTATCAAAAATATCCACGCTGGATATTCAAGAACCCCCGAACCGTCTAACGGCCCGGGGGGAGAATACCAGCCCCCTAGAGCTTCCAGCAAAATCAGGAATCACATTTAGTACAAGCTGGACAAAAAATAAGAGCAATACAAATTACCAAAAAACAAGGAAGCAGGACTTAGCTTAATTTTGCATGAACCAGGACCAGCAGACAGGAGCAAACAGAAAGGACTGATTACAACGATGCCAGGCACCAGACTAAGAATTCAGGAAGTTCATATAGCAACACCCCTGGACTAACGACCCAGGTGGGTGCCAAACTAGGGAAAGACAATCTCAGAGTCATACCACTAGTGACCACAAGAGGGAGCCAAAAAAGTCTAATTCACAACACAGGTCATTGCCACACAGAGTTCTAGCAGCAGACACATCTCTACAACAACTGTAAAGAGGAGACTTTGCGCAGCAGACCTTCATGGTAAAATAGCTGCTAGGAAACCACTGCTAAGGACAGGCAACAAGCAGAAGAGACTTGTTTGGGCAAAACACAAGGAATGGACATTAAACCAGTGGAAATCTGTGCTTTGGTCTGATGAGTACAAATTTGAGATCTTTGGTTCCAACCAGTGTGTCTTTGTGCGACGCAGAAAAAGTGAAAGGATGGACTCTATATGCCTGGTTCCCACTGTGAAGCATGAAGGAGGAGGTGTGATGGTGTGGGGTGCTTTGACGGTGACACTGTTGGGGATTTATTGAAAATTGACGGCATACTGAACCAACATGGCTACCACAGCATCTTGCAGTGGCATGCTATTCCATCCGGTTTGCGTTTAGTTGGACCATCATTTATTTTTCAACAGGAGAATGACCCCAAACACACCTCCAGGCTGTGTAAGGGCTATTTGACCAAGAAGTAGAGTGATGGGGTGCTATACCAGATGACTTGGCCTCCACAGTCAGCAGACCTGAACATAATCGAGATGGTTTGGGGTGAGCTGGACCGCAGAGTGAAGGCAAAAGGGCCAACAAGTGCTAAGCATCTCTGGGAACTCCTTCAAGATTGTTGGAAGACCATTTCCGGTGACTACCTTTTGAAGCTCATCAAGAGAATGCCAAGAGTGTGCAAAGCAGTCATCAAAGCAAAAGGTAGCTACTTTGAAGAACCTAGAATATAAGACATATTTTAACTTGTTTCACACTTTTTTGTTAAGCATATAATTCCACAAGTGTTAATTCATAGTTTTGATGCCTTCAGTGTGAATTTACAATTTTTATAGTCATGAAAATACAGAAAAATCTTTAATGAGAAGGTGTGTCCAAACTTTTGGTCTGTACTGTACCTTCTCGCGTGATGAAAACTCAACTCAACCAAAGGATGGGAGAAGTGAGTTAAGGAGGTTCCAGGAGGCAGTAGAAACCCGGTTGAAGCAAGAGGAGCTTCGGAGACAGGCTGCTGAGTGCTGATTGGGTGCCTTGGAGAAAGAGGTGGCAGAGCTCAAAGGTCACCTATCTACTTGGCAGCAGGTGAAGTACGACTTACACAAGCAAGGTATAGTGCGCAGAGTCCCTTCATATATGCAGCAGGAATATCAGACAGGAAACAAGATGGCCAAAGTGAAGCCACTAACTCCATCTCAGAACTAAGGGCAAGACCAGGCAAAACAGGTACACAATTCAGATCCTTACATTTTGATAACATTAGGTCGTCATATAAAAAATTTACATTTTTTTCACAGAAATGTTTTTTTCAGCCCCAAATTTGTAATTTTCACAATGAATAATAAGTAAAAACAGACCCTATAATTTATAGATCAATTTTTCCCAAATGCAATGATACCCCATATGTGGTCTAAAACTTCTGTTAGAGCACATGGCAGTGCTAGTAAAGGAAAGAGCGCTATTTGTCTGGAATAAATAGTGAATGCCATGTTGTATTTTGAGACCCCTTACACGCCAAAACAGCAGAAACCTATTGACCCTATTTTGGAATCTAGAACCTTCAAAAATATTTAGAATTGAGACTCCTCAGTGGTTGATACCTTTTAATGGCTAACTGAAAAGATGGTAACAAATTGCAAGCTTTCGAGACTACTCAGGTCTCTTCAACAGGCATAGACTAATACAAAATCTGAAGAATCACATATTTATGAACAACATAGCACAGAAATAATGCCAGAAATTAATCTAGCAGTATACTGAGCATTTTTTACATTTAGATATGAGAACAAGAAAATATTTTTTTCCACTAAAATACCGTTTTTGCACCAAAGGTATAGTTTACACAAGGGGTAGTTTGAGAATTTTGACTCCACAATTTATTATTTAATTCCTACAGAAAGTGGAAGCACCGGAGGGGCGTAGCCTGAGCATGATGTGAGCAGTCATCTGAGGCAGGAGCTCCCACTCAGTATAAGCTATATGCAGGATTGCAGCCTGTAAAATTGGTGGCCAGGTACCTGAAATTATTGGGGAATCAGTGACCGGTGTGGTGCCTGTGGATCTGAGTGCCTGCGAGGCAATGACCGGCAGAAGGAGCTCCAGGAAGGCGACTGGGGAGCAGGAGAGAAAGACCCAAGATGGCGCGGCCAGGAGGAAAGGCTGTCAGAGGAGCCTGTGATTGTGGGGGAGGATCCTAGGAGAGCAGATGCAGCAGCCAGGCTGCAGCGCTTCGCCTGACAGATAGAGGAGATCCGGAGCCCAGCTGTGACAGGCAAGGTGAAAGATAAGCCTGTGCTGCACGGAGATATGGAGGAGCAGGGGGAGGAGGAGGGAGAGGACAGCGATGGTGGGAGCCGTTCTGTGCAGGAGAAGGAGGAGGAGAGCGGGGGAATCATGAAAGGCTCTGTGCTATGCATCGAGGGAATGCAGATTCCTGAGGAGCCCACTCTGAAGGATGTGTTTAAGGTGGTTTTATACAGTCACAATACTATCACCAATATGGCTGCGCAGATGGAGGTCATGCAGGCAGACATGTCCAAAATGCAACATTCCTTGCACGTGACTAAGAAAAGGATGGGAGAGGCGGAAAAACGCATTAGCGGTGCCGAGGACTGTATTGCTAAGGCGGATAAGGCTACAAAACGCATGAGTGCTGCGATTTCTGCCATACAAGCGAAAACAGACGACCTTGAAAATAGGTCCAGGCGCAATAATGTGCGGCTGATTGGGGTGCCTGAAAAGAAGGAAGGAACAGCGCCAACAGAGTTCTTTGAAAAATGGCTATTAAACCATATTGAGCCGACAAGTTATCTCGGATGTATGCTATTGAAAGAGCACACCGCTGTTGTGAATTCCATTCTCGGGCTCCCTCCTGTGGTCATGAATGGTATTGTGTGAGTTCTGTTCTTGGGCTCCCTCTGGTGACCTTTAGTGCTTACTGCGGGTCTGTAGCTGGAATCCAGCTGCCTCGTTTTCTGCTAGTCTGGCCTCTATTTAACTCCACCTGGACCTTCACTTTTTGCCTGCTGTCGTTGTATTCAGTACTGGTTCTGATCTCTCTGGACTTTCCTTGTGACCTGTCTCCTCCTGAGAAGCTAAGTCTTGCTAGTTCATGTTTGCTCATTATTTCCTTGAAAATGTTTCTCTGTATATGATGAGTTCTGTCCAGCTTGCTTATATGTAATATTCTCGCTTGCTGGAAGTTCTGGGGTGCAGAGTTGCGCCCCTCACATCGTGAGTCGGTGTGGGGGTTCTTGTAATCTCTGCGTGGATTATTTTTGATAGCATTTTATACTGACCGCATAGATCCCTTGCTGTCTTCTGTCTATTTAGTGTTAGCGGGCCTCATTTGCTAAAAAACCTGTTTTCATTTCTACGTTTGTGTTTTCCCCTTAACTCACCGTTATTATTTGTGGGGGGCTGTCTAAAACTTTGGGGTGATTTCTCTGAGGCAAGTGAGGCTTGCTTTCTCTCTAGGGGTAGCTAGTTTCTCAGGCTGTGACGAGGCGTCTAGGATTTTAGGTAACGCTCCACGGCAGCCTATAGTGTGTATTGATAGAATCAGGGTTGCGGTCAGTATAGCTCCCACATTCCCAGAGCTTGTCCTAAGGATTTCTGTTACTTAGCAGGTCAGTTTGCGATCCTTGCCACCAGGATCATAACTGTACAGCAGGCCCTAAAAGAGTTAATGCATCGCAAAAGAGGGGTAAGAGAGATCCTGAGTTCATTTTTTTTTTCCTCTGCAGTGTGGCTAGCCTCTCTCCTCCCCTTAATCTCTGGGTGGTTCAGAATTCAGCTGCAGACATGGACATTCAGAGTCTGTCCTCTAGTCTGGATCATCTCACTGCAAGGGTACAAGGTATCCAGGATTATGTAGTTCACAGTCCTATGTCAGAGCCTAAAATACCAATTCCTGAGTTATTCTCTGGAGATAGATCTAGGTTTTTGAATTTCAAAAATAATAGTAAATTATTCCTTTCTCTGAGACCTCGTTCCTCTGGTGACCCTGTTCAGCAAGTTAAAATTATTATTTCTTTGTTGCGTGGTGACCCTCAAGATTGGGCATTCTCTCTGCCACCAGGAGATCCTGCATTACTAAATGTGGATGCGTTTTTTCTGGCGCTTGGATTGCTTTATGAGGAACCAAATCTAATAGACCAGGCAGAAAAGGTTTTGCTGGCTCTCTCTCAGGGTCTGGATGAAGCAGAGGTTTACTGTCAGAAGTTTAGGAAATGGTCTGTGCTCACTCAGTGGAATGAGTGTGCCCTGGCAGCAATTTTCAGAAAAGGTCTTTCTGAAGCCGTTAAGGATGTATTTGATGAGCCCAAATCCAGTGCCCTACCTCCTCATAGGGATTGTGATTGTGCTATAAATTTGATTCCTGGTAGTAAGTTCCCCAAGGGACGACTTTTCAATTTATCTGTACCAGAACATACCGCTATGCGGAGTTATATAAAGGAGTCTCTGGAGAAGGGGCATATTCGCCCGTCCTCGTCCCCTTTGGGTGCGGGGTTCTTTTTTGTGGCCAAGAAGGATGGTTCTCTGAGACCTTGTATAGATTATTGCCTTCTAAATAACATCACGGTCAAATTTCAGTATCCTTTGCCATTGCTGTCTGGTCTGTTTGCTCGGATTAAGGGGGCTAGTTGGTTCACCAAGATAGATCTTCGAGGAGCGTATAATCTTGTGCGTATAAAGCAGGGCGATGAATGGAAAACTGCATTTAATACGCCTGAAGGCCATTTTGAGTACTTGGTGATGCCTTTTGGGCTCTCTAATGCACCTTCCGTGTTTCAGTCCTTCATGCACGACATCTTCCGAGAGTATCTGGATAGATTTATGATTGTGTACCTGGATGATATTTTGGTATTTTCTGACGATTGGGAATCCCATGTGAAGAAGGTCAGGATGGTATTTCAGGTCCTGCGTGCCAATGCCTTATTTGTGAAGGGCTCTAAATGTCTCTTCGGAGTCCAGAAGGTTTCCTTTTTGGGCTTTATTTTTTCTCCTTCCACTATTGAGATGGATCCAGTTAAGGTCCAGGCTATTTATGACTGGACTCAACCTACATCAGTGAAGAGTCTTCAGAAGTTCTTGGGCTTTGCTAATTTTTACCGTCGCTTCATCACTAATTTCTCTAGTGTGGTTAAGCCTTTGACGGATTTGACCAAGAAGGGTTCTGATGTGACCAATTGGTCTCCTGCTGTCGTGGAGGCCTTTCAGGAGCTGAAACGTCGGTTTTCTTCGGCTCCTGTCTTGCGTCAGCCGGATGTCTCTCTCCCTTTCCAGGTCGAGGTTGATGCCTCTGAGATAGGAGCAGGGGCTGTCTTGTCGCAGAAAAACTCTGATGGCTCTATGATGAGGCCATGTGCTTTCTTTTCAAGAAAGTTTTCGCCTGCCGAGTGGAATTATGATGTTGGTAATCGGGAGCTGTTGGCAATGAAGTGGGCATTTGAGGAGTGGCGACATTGGCTTGAGGGAGCCAAACATCGTGTGGTGGTCTTGACGGATCAAAAGAATTTGACTTATCTCGAGTCTGCCAAACGGTTAAATCCTAGACAGGCTCGATGGTCGCTGTTTTTCTCCCGTTTCAATTTCGTGGTTTCATACCTTCCGGGTTCAAAGAATATGAAGGCTGATGCCCTTTCTAGGAGTTTTGTGCCTGACTCTCCGGGAGTTTCTGAACCGGCTGGTATCCACAGAGAGGGGGTGATTCTGTCTGCCATCTCCCCTGATTTGCAGCGGGTGCTGCAGGAATTTCAGACCAATAAACCTGACCGTTGTCCACCGGAGAGACTGTTTGTCCCGGATAGATGGACCAGTAGAGTTATTTCCGAGGTTCATTCTTCGGTGTTGGCGGGTCACCCTGGAATTTTTGGTACCAGGGATTTGGTGGCTAGGTCCTTTTGGTGGCCGTCCTTGTCGCGGGATGTGCGTTCCTTTGTGCAGTCCTGTGGGATTTGTGCTCGGGCCAAGCTTTACTGTTCTCATGCCAGTGGTTTGCTTTTGCCTTTGCCTGTCCCAAAGAGGCCTTGGACGCATATTTCCATGGATTTTATTTCGGATCTTCCAGTCTCTCAGAGGATGTCTGTCATCTGGGTGGTTTGTGATCGTTTTTCTAAAATGGTCCATTTGGTGCCCTTGCCTAAGCTGCCTTCCTCCTCCGATTTGGTGCCGCTGTTTTTTCAGAATGTGGTTCGTTTGCATGGGATTCCGGAGAACATTGTGTCTGACAGAGGATCCCAGTTTGTGCCCAGATTTTGGCGGTCCTTTTGTGCTAAGATGGGCATTGATTTGTCTTTTACGTCGGCCTTCCATCCTCAGACGAATGGTCAAACTGAACGAACTAATCAGACCTTGGAAATTTATCTGAGATGTTTTGTTTCGGCTGATCAGGATGATTGGGTGTCCTTTTTGCCATTGGCTGAGTTCGCCCTCAATAATCGGGCTAGTTCTGCTACTTTGGTTTCGCCTTTTTTTTGCAATTCTGGTTTTCATCCTCGTTTTTCCTCAGGTCAGGTTGAGCCTTCGGACTGTCCTGGGGTGGATTCTGTGGTGGATAGGTTGCAACAGATTTGGAACCACGTAGTGGACAATTTGACGTTGTCACAAGAGAAGGCTCAGCGCTTTGCTAACCGCCGTCGCTGTGTGGGTCCCCGACTTCGTGTGGGGGATTTGGTATGGCTGTCTTCTCATTTCGTTCCTATGAAGGTTTCCTCTCCTAAGTTCAAGCCTCGTTTCATCGGTCCTTATAAGATTTTAGAAATCCTTAACCCTGTGTCATTTTGTTTGGACCTCCCAGCATCGTTTGCCATTCATAATGTGTTCCATAGGTCATTATTGCGGAGGTATGTGGTGCCTGTGGTTCCTTCTGTTGATCCTCCTGCTCCGGTGTTGGTTGAGGGAGAATTGGAGTACGTGGTGGAGAAGATCTTGGATTCTCGTATTTCGAGACGGAGGCTTCAGTACTTGGTTAAGTGGAAGGGCTATGGTCAGGAGGATAATTCCTGGGTTGTCGCCTCTGATGTCCATGCGGCTGATTTGGTTCGTGCCTTTCATCTGGCTCATCCGGATCAGCCTGGGGGCTCTGGTGAGGGTTCGGTGACCCATCCTCAAGGGGGGGGTACTGTTGTGAATTCCGTTCTCGGGCTCCCTCCTGTGGTCATGAATGGTATTGTGTGAGTTCTGTTCTTGAACTCCCTCTGGTGGCCTTTAGTGCTTACTGCGGGTCTGTAGCTGGAATCCAGCTGCCTCGTTTTCTGCTAGTCTGGCCTCTATTTAACTCCACCTGGACCTTCACTTTTTGCCTGCTGTCGTTGTATTCAGTACTGGTTCTGATCTCTCTGGACTTTCCTTGTGACCTGTCTCCTCCTGAGAAGCTAAGTCTTGCTAGTTCATGTTTGCTCATTATTTCCTTGAAAATGTTTCTCTGTATATGATGAGTTCTGTCCAGCTTGCTTATATGTAATATTCTCGCTTGCTGGAAGTTTTGGGGTGCAGAGTTGCGCCCCTCACATCGTGAGTCGGTGTGGGGGTTCTTGTAATCTCTGCGTGGATTATTTTTGATAGCATTTTATACTGACCGCATAGATCCCTTGATGTCTTCTGTCTATTTAGTGTTAGCGGGCCTCATTTGCTAAAAAACCTGTTTTCATTTCTACGTTTGTGTTTTCCCCTTAACTCACCGTTATTATTTGTGGGGGGCTGTCTAAAACTTTGGGGTGATTTCTCTGAGGCAAGTGAGGCTTGCTTTCTCTCTAGGGGTAGCTAGTTTCTCAGGCTGTGACGAGGCGTCTAGGATTTTAGGTAACGCTCCACGGCTGCCTATAGTGTGTATTGATAGAATCAGGGTTGCGGTCAGTATAGCTCCCACATCCCCAGAGCTTGTCCTAAGGATTTCTGTTACTTAGCAGGTCAGTTTGCGATCCTTGCCACCAGGATCATAACACACCGCGTGCCTAAGTATCCCCTCCCCCCTGGGCATCCTGTTGTGAATTCTGCTCTTGGGCTCCCTCCGGTGGTTATAAGTGGTAGCGCGGCTGTCTTTGGATTGCTGCATTTATCAGGTGTGTTCACTTATTGCAATTCTGACTGGGCTATTTAGTCTTGCTTGACCCTTTAGTCAGTGCCAGTTGTCCATTGTTCCTGGAGGATTCACATCCCTGCCTGGTCTCTCCTGCTTTGCTGTTCTTTTCAACAAAGATAAGTTCTGGCTTTGTTTTTTGCAGTCCACATGCTGTGGGCTTTATTGTTCAGTTCTTTTCCATGTTTTTGTCTTGTCCAGCTTGGTCTGCATAAGGATTTGTTCAGCCAAGCTGGTATCTCTGGAGATGCAGATATACCCTCCATATCTTTAGTTAGATGTGGAGATTTTGTATTTTCTGTGGTGGATATTTTCTAGTGTGTTAATACTGACCGCATAGTACTCTGTCCTATCCTTTCTATTTAGCTAGAGTGGCCTCCTTTGCTAAATCCTGATTTCAGTCTGCCTATGTTATTTCCCTCTCCTCTCACAGTCAATATTTGTGGGGGGCTGTCTATCCTTTGGGGATTTTCTCTGAGGCAAGATAGTTTTCCCTTTTCTATCTCTAGGGGTATTTAGTCCTCCGGCTGTGTCGAGATGTCTAGGGAGTGTTAGGTACATTCCACGGCTACTTCTAGTTGCGGTGTTAAGTTCAGGGTCTGCGGTCAGTACAGGTACCACCTTCTCCAGAGTACGTCTCATGCTGCTCCTAGGCCACCAGATCATAACAGTACAACTGGCCAACAATGAGTTAATCGCATCTCAGAAGAAGGGAAGGAAAGTGCTGAGCCATTTTTTTTTCTGTAGTCTGTTGTGTCTTTTCTTCCCTCTTTACCTCTGGGTGGCTCAGGAGTTTGGCGCTGGCATGGATGTTCAGGGATTGGCTTCTCGTGTGGATCAACTTGCTGCTAGAGTACAGGATATTTCCGATTATATCGTTCAGATTCCGGTTTTAGAGCCTAGAATTCCAACTCCTGATTTGTTTTTTGGGGACAGGTCCAAATTTTTGAGCTTTAAAAATAACTGTAAACTCTTTTTTGCTCTGAAACCCCGTTCCTCTGGTGATCTCACCCAGCAAGTTAAAATAGTCATCTTTGCTGCGTGGCGATCCTCAGGATTGGGCATTTTCCCTGGAATCTGGGAATCCTGCTTTGCTTAATGTAGACACCTTTTTTCAAGTGCTAGGGTTATTGTATGATGAACCTAATTCAGTGGATCATGCTGAGAAGACCTTGTTGGCCCTGTGTCAGGGTCAAGAAGCGGCAGAATCGTATTGCCAGAAATTTAGAAAATGGTCTGTGCTGACTAAATGGAATGAGGATGCCATGGCGGCAATTTTCAGAAAGGGTCTTTCTGAATCCGTTAAAGATGTTATGGTGGGGTTCCCCACGCCTGCTGGTCTGAGTGATTCTATGTCTCTGGCCATTCAGATTCATTGGCGCTTGCGCGAGCGCAGAGTTGTGCACACTATGGCGTTGTCTTCCGAGCGGAGTCCTGAGCCTATGCAGTGTGATAGGATTGTGTCTAGAGCTGAACGACAAGGATTCAGACGTCAGAATAGGTTGTGTTTTTACTGCGGCGATTCTGCTCATGTTATTTCTGATTGTCCTAAGCGTACCAAGAGAATCGCAAGTTCCGTTACCATCAGTACTGTACAACCCAAATTTCTGTTATCTGTGACCCTGATCTGCTCATTATCGTCATTTTCTGTCATGGCATTTGTGGATTCAGGCACCGCTTTAAACTTAATGGACTTAGAATTTGCCAGACGTTGTGGTTTCCTCTTGCAGGCTTTGCAGAGTCCTATTCCTTTGAGGGGCATTGATGCTACACCGTTGGCTAAAAATAAGCCCCAGTTCTGGACACAGGTGACCATGTGCATGGCGCCAGCCCATCAGGAAGATTGTCGTTTTCTGGTGTTGCATAATTTGCATGATGCTATTGTGCTGGGTTTCCCATGGTTACAGGTGCATAATCCGGTATTGGATTGGAAATCTATGTCTGTGACTAGTTGGGGTTGTCAGGGGGTTCATGGTGACTGTTGTGAAATTGGATTTTGGGCTCCCCCGGTGGCCACTGGTGGAATTGAACTTGTGTGCATCATCCCCTCTGTTCACCTGTTCCCATCAGGATGTGGGAGTCGCTATTTAACCTTGCTCCTCTGTCACTTCCATGCCGGTCAACATTGTAATCAGAAGCCTTTCTGTGCATGTTCCTGCTACCAGACAACTTCCAGCTAAGTCGGACTTTTGTCCTTGTTTGTTTTTTGCATTTTGTTCCAGTTCACAGCTGCAGTTTCGTTTCTGTGTCTGGAAAGCTCTTGTGATCTGAAATTGCCACTCTGATGTTATGAGTTAATACTAGAGTCTTAAAGTAATTTCAGGATGGTGTATTGATAGGGTTTTCAGCTGACCATGAAAGTACCCTTTCTGTCTTCCTGCTATCTAGTAAGCGGACCTCGATTTTGCTAAACCTATTTTCATACTACGTTTGTCATTTTCATCTTAAATCACCGCCAATATATGTGGGGGCCTCTGTCTGCCTTTCGGGGAAATTTCTCTAGAGGTGAGCCAGGACTATATTTTCCTCTGCCAGGATTAGTTAGTCCTCCGGCCGGCGCTGGGCGTCTAGGGATAAAACGCAGGCTACGCTACCCGGCTACTGTTAGTTGTGCGGCAGGTTTAGTTCATGGTCAGTTTAAGTTTCCATCCTTCCAAGAGCTAGTTCCTATGTATGCTGGGCTATGTTCTCTTGCCATTGAGAACCATAACAGTTTGACCGGCCAGAAAGGGTTAAATTAATTGGCAGAGAAAGGAGAGTAAAAAGAAGTCTGCTGAAAAATTTTTTTTTTCTTTTTTTTTTCCTTCAGTTCTGAGTGTGCTTTCAATTGAATCACTTGCAAGTCTGCCTATATTGCAGCCTTCCTCTCTCTCTCTCCTTCTAATCCTGGAATGGCTCTGTGTTCACCTGTTTAAAATGGATATTCAGAGTTTAGCTGCAGGTTTGAATAATCTCACCACGAAAGTTCAAAATTTACAAGATTTTGTTGTTCATGTTCCTATATCTGAACCTAGAATTCCTTTGCCTGAATTTTTCTCGGGGAATAGATCTTGCTTTCAAAATTTCAAAAATAATTGCAAGTTGTTTTTGTCCCTGAAATCTCGCTCTGCTGGAGATCCTGCTCAGCAGGTCAGGATTGTGATTTCCTTGCTCCGGGGCGACCCTCAAGATTGGGCTTTTGCATTGGCTCCAGGGGATCCTGCGTTGCTCAATGTGGATGCGTTTTTTCTGGCCTTGGGGTTGCTTTATGAGGAACCTCATTTAGAGCTTCAGGCGGAAAAAGCCTTGATGTCCCTATCTCAGGGGCAAGATGAAGTTGAAATATACTGCCAAAAATTCCGTAAATGGTCTGTGCTTACTCAGTGGAATGAGTGCGCCCTGGCGGCGAATTTCAGAGAGGGTCTCTCTGATGCCGTTAAGGATGTTATGGTGGGGTTCCCTGTGCCTGCGGGTCTGAATGAGTCCATGACAATGGCTATCCAGATCGATAGACGTCTGCGGGAGCGCAAACCTGTGCACCATTTGGCGGTGTCTACTGAGAAGACGCCAGAGAATATGCAATGTGATAGAATTCTGTCCAGAAGCGAACGGCAGAATTTTAGACGAAAAAATGGGTTGTGCTTTTATTGTGGTGATTCAACTCATGTTATATCAGCATGCTCTAAGCGTACTAAGAAGCTTGATAAGTCAGTTTCAATTGGCACTTTTCAGTCTAAGTTTATTCTATCTGTGACCCTGATTTGTTCTTTATCATCTATTACCGCGGATGCCTATGTCGACTCTGGCGCCGCTTTGAGTCTTATGGATTGGTCCTTTGCCAAACGCTGTGGGTATGATTTAGAGCCTCTTGAAACTCCTATACCTCTGAAGGGGATTGACTCCACCCCATTGGCTAGTAATAAACCACAATACTGGACACAAGTAACTATGCGAATTAATCCGGATCATCAGGAGATTATTCGCTTTCTTGTGCTGTATAATCTACATGATGTGTTGGTGCTTGGATTGCCATGGCTGCAATCTCATAACCCAGTCCTCGACTGGAACGCTATGTCTGTGTTAAGCTGGGGATGTAAGGGGATGCATGGGGACGTACCTTTGGTTTCCATTTCGTCATCTATTCCCTCTGAGATTCCTGAATTCTTGTCTGACTATCGTGACGTTTTTGAAGAACCTAAGCTTGGTTCATTACCTCCGCACCGGGAGTGCGATTGTGCCATAGATTTGATTCCGGGTAGTAAATACCCTAAGGGTCGTTTATTTAATCTGTCTGTGCCTGAACTGTTATGACCCCAATGGCGAGGGTCTCAGAGGAACGTGGAAGTCTGCAGAATACAAAAATCCAGCTCATAGGGCAGTGGTAACTGGGTTGACCATATATCTACTCCTAACGCCAACACTAGAAGTAGCCGGGGATCATTCCTACGTTGATTCTAGATGACACGCGCCAGCCGGAGAATCTAGCTACCCCTAGTAGAGGAAAACAAAGACCTTTCTTGCCTCCAGAGAAGGGGACCCCAAAGCTGGATAGAAGCCCCCCACAAATAATGACGGTGAGGTAAGAGGAAATGACAAACACAGAAATGAACCAGGTTTAGCACAGAGAGGCCCGCTTACTGATAGCAGAATAAAGAAAGGTAACTTATATGGTCAACAAAAACCCTATCAAAATCCACACTGGAAATTCAAGAACCCCCGAACCGTCTAACGGTCCGGGGGGAGAACACCAGCCCCCTAGAGCTTCCAGCAAAGGTCAGGATATAGATTTGGAACAAGCTGGACAAAAATACAAAACCAAAACAAATAGCAAAAGCAAAAGGCAGACTTAGCTGATATAACTGGAACCAGGATCAGTAGACAAGAGCACAGCAGACTAGCTCTGATAACTACGTTGCCAGGCATAGAACTGAAGGTCCAGGGAGCTTATATAGCAACACCCCTAACTAACGACCCAGGTGCGGATAAAAGGAATGACAGAAAAACCAGAGTCAAAAAACTAGTAACCACTAGAGGGAGCAAAAAGCAAATTCACAACAGTACCCCCCCCTTAGTGAGGGGTCACCGAACCCTCACCACGACCACCAGGGCGATCAGGATGAGCGGCATGAAAGGCACGAACTAAATCGGCCGCATGAACATCAGAGGCGACCACCCAGGAATTATCCTCCTGACCATAGCCCTTCCACTTGACCAGGTACTGAAGCCTCCGCCTGGAGAGGCGAGAATCCAAGATCTTCTCCACCACGTACTCCAACTCGCCCTCAACCAACACCGGAGCAGGAGGCTCAGCAGAAGGAACTACAGGCACAATGTACCGCCGCAACAAGGACCTATGAAATACATTGTGAATAGCAAACGACACAGGAAGATCCAGACGAAAAGATACAGGATTAAGGATTTCCAATATCTTGTAAGGCCCAATAAAACGAGGTTTAAATTTGGGAGAGGAGACCTTCATAGGAACAAAGCGGGAAGAAAGCCACACCAAATCCCCAACGCGTAGTCGGGGACCCACACCGCGGCGGCGGTTGGCAAAGCGCTGAGCCTTCTCCTGTGACAACTTCAAGTTGTCCACCACATGATTCCAGATCTGCTGCAACCTATCCACCACAGAATCCACCCCAGGACAGTCAGAAGGCTCCACATGACCCGAAGAAAAGCGAGGATGGAAACCAGAGTTGCAGAAAAAAGGCGAAACCAAGGTGGCGGAACTAGCCCGATTATTAAGGGCAAACTCAGCCAACGGCAAGAATGTCACCCAATCGTCCTGATCAGCAGAGACAAAACACCTCAAATAAGCCTCCAAAGTCTGATTGGTTCGCTCCGTCTGTCCATTAGTCTGAGGATGGAAAGCAGACGAAAACGACAAATCAATGCCCATCCTACTACAAAAGGATCGCCAGAACCTGGAAACGAACTGGGATCCTCTGTCTGACACAATATTCTCAGGGATGCCGTGCAAACGAACCACGTTCTGGAAAAACACAGGAACCAGATCGGAAGAGGAAGGCAGCTTAGGCAAAGGAACCAAATGGACCATCTTGGAGAAGCGATCACATATCACCCAGATAACGGACATGCCCTGAGATAGCGGAAGATCAGAAATGAAATCCATGGAGATATGTGTCCAAGGTCTCTTCGGGACAGGCAAGGGCAAGAGCAAACCGCTGGCACGAGAACAGCAAGGCTTAGCTCGAGCACAAGTCCCACAGGACTGCACAAATGACCGCACATCCCTTGACAAGGAAGGCCACCAAAAGGACCTGGCCACCAGATCTCTGGTGCCAAAAATTCCCGGGTGACCTGCCAACACCGAGGAATGAACCTCGGAAATGACTCTGCTGGTCCACTTATCCGGGACAAACAGTCTGTCAGGTGGACAAGACTCAGGCCTATCAGCCTGAAATCTCTGCAACACACGTCGCAGATCCGGAGAAATAGCTGACAAGATAACTCCATCTTTAAGAATACCAACAGGATCAGCGACTCCAGGAGCATCAGGCACAAAGCTCCTAGAAAGAGCATCGGCCTTCACATTCTTTGAACCTGGTAAATACGAGACAACAAAATCAAAGCGGGAGAAAAACAATGACCAGCGGGCCTGTCTCGGATTAAGGCGTTTAGCAGACTCGAGATACATCAGATTTTTGTGATCAGTCAAGACCACCACACGATGCTTAGCACCCTCGAGCCAATGACGCCACTCCTCAAATGCCCATTTCATGGCCAACAACTCCCGATTGCCCACATCATAATTTCGCTCGGCAGGCGAAAACTTCCTAGAGAAAAAAGGCACAAGGTTTCATAACAGAGCAACCAGGGCCTCTCTGCGACAAAACGGCCCCTGCCCCAATCTCCGAAGCATCCACCTCAACCTGAAAGGGAAGTGAGACGTCAGGCTGGCACAAAACAGGCGCCGAAGTAAACCGGCGTTTCAACTCCTGGAAAGCCTCCACGGCAGCAGGAGCCCAGTTAGCTACATCGGAGCCCTTCTTGGTCATATCCGTCAAAGGTTTCACAATGCTAGAAAAATTAGCGATAAAACGACGGTAGAAGTTAGCGAAGCCCAAGAACTTCTGAAGACTCTTAACTGACGAGGGCTGAGTCCAATCAAGAATAGCTCGGACCTTGACTGGGTCCATCTCCACAGCAGAAGGGGAAAAAATGAACCCCAAAAAGGGAACCTTCTGTACACCAAAGAGACACTTTGAGCCCTTGACAAACAAAGAATTTTCACGCAAAATTTTAAAGACCAACCTGACCTGCTCCACATGCGAATCCCAATTATCAGAAAAAACCAAAATATCATCCAGATAAACAATCAAAAATTTATCCAGATACTTCCGGAAAATGTCATGCATAAAGGACTGAAAAACTGAAGGCGCATTGGAGAGCCCAAAAGGCATCACCAAGTACTCAAAATGACCTTTGGGCGTATTGAATGCGGTTTTCCATTCATCACCTTGCTTAATGCGCACAAGGTTGTACGCACCACGAAGGTCTATCTTGGTGAACCACTTGGCACCCTTAATCCGGGCAAACAAGTCAGACAACAGCGGTAAAGGATACTGAAATTTGACAGTGATCTTATTCAAAAGCCGATAATCAATACAAGGTCTCAAAGATCCCTCCTTTTTTGCCACAAAAAAGAATCCCGCACCAAGAGGGGAAGAAGACGGACGAATATGTCCTTTTTCCAGAGACTCCTTGATATATGAACGCATAGCGGTATGTTCAGGTACCGACAGATTAAACAGTCTTCCCTTAGGAAATTTACTGCCCGGGATCAAATCTATAGCACAGTCACAGTCCCTATGAGGAGGCAGTGCACTGGACTCAGACTCACTGAAGACATCCTGATAATCAGACAAATACTCCGGAACTTCCGAAGGCGTAGAAGAAGCAATAGACACAGGCAGGGAATCCTCATGAATACCACGACAGCCCCAACTTGAGACTGACATAGCCTTCCAGTCCAGGACTGGATTATGGGTCTGTAACCATGGCAGCCCTAAAACAACCAAATCATGCATTTTATGTAAAACCAGGAAACGTATCACCTCGCGGTGTTCAGGAGTCATGCACATGGTAACCTGAGTCCAATACTGCGGTTTATTTGCTGCCAATGGTGTAGCATCAATACCCCTAAGAGGAATAGGATTTTCTAATGGTTCAAGAGTAAATCCACAGCGCTTAGCAAATGAGAGATCCATGAGACTCAGGGCAGCACCTGAATCTACAAACGCCATGACAAGATAAGATGACAGTGAGCAAATCAAAGTTACAGACAGAATAAATTTAGGTTGCAAATTACCAACGGTGACAGGACTAACAACCTTAGCTATACGTTTAGAGCATGCTGAGATAACATGTGTAGAATCACCACAGTAGTAGCACAAGCCATTCCGGCGTCTATGAATTTTCCGCTCATTTCTAGTCAGGATTCTATCACATTGCATTAAATCAGGTGTCTGTTCAGACAACACCATGAGGGAATTTGCGGTTTTTCTATCACATTGCACCGAATTAGGTGTCTGTTCAGACAACACCATGAGGGAATTTGCAGTTTTGCGCTCCCGCAACCGCCGGTCAATTTGAATAGCCAGTGCCATAGTATCATTCAGACCTGTGGGAATGGGAAAACCCACCATAACATTCTTAATGGCTTCAGAAAGGCCATTTCTAAAATTAGCGGCCAGTGCACACTCGTTCCAATGTGTCAGCACGGACCATTTCCGAAATTTTTGGCAATACACTTCAGCCTCGTCCTGCCCCTGAGACATAGCCAGCAAGGCCTTTTCTGCCTGAATCTCAAGATTGGGTTCCTCATAAAGTAAACCGAGCGCCAGAAAAAACGCATCAAGATCAGCCAATGCCGGATCTCCTGGCGCCAGCGAAAAAGCCCAATCCTGAGGGTCGCCCCGTAAGAACGAAATAACAATTTTTACTTGCTGAGCAGAATCTCCAGATGAACAGGGTCTCAGGGACAAAAACAATTTACAATTATTCACGAAATTCCTAAACTTAAACCTGTCTCCGGAAAACAGTTCAGGAATCGGTATTTTAGGTTCTGACCTAGGATTTCTGATAACATAGTCTTGTATGCCCTGCACACGAGTAGCCAGCTGGTCCACACTTGTAATCAAGGTCTGGACATTCATGTCTGCAGCAAGCATAGCCACTCTGAGGTAAAGGGGAAGGAGAAAAAAAAAACAACTCAGAATCTTCTTTCTTATAATCCCTCTTCTGCAATGCATTAAACATTTAATACTGGCCTGGCAAACTGTTATGACCCCAATGGCGAGGGTCTCAGAGGAACGTGGAAGTCTGCAGAATACAAAAATCCAGCTCATAGGGCAGTGGTAACTGGGTTGACCATATATCTACTCCTAACGCCAACACTAGAAGTAGCCGGGGATCATTCCTACGTTGATTCTAGATGACACGCGCCAGCCGGAGAATCTAGCTACCCCTAGTAGAGGAAAACAAAGACCTTTCTTGCCTCCAGAGAAGGGGACCCCAAAGCTGGATAGAAGCCCCCCACAAATAATGACGGTGAGGTAAGAGGAAATGACAAACACAGAAATGAACCAGGTTTAGCACAGAGAGGCCCGCTTACTGATAGCAGAATAAAGAAAGGTAACTTATATGGTCAACAAAAACCCTATCAAAATCCACACTGGAAATTCAAGAACCCCCGAACCGTCTAACGGTCCGGGGGGAGAACACCAGCCCCCTAGAGCTTCCAGCAAAGGTCAGGATATAGATTTGGAACAAGCTGGACAAAAATACAAAACCAAAACAAATAGCAAAAGCAAAAGGCAGACTTAGCTGATATAACTGGAACCAGGATCAGTAGACAAGAGCACAGCAGACTAGCTCTGATAACTACGTTGCCAGGCATAGAACTGAAGGTCCAGGGAGCTTATATAGCAACACCCCTAACTAACGACCCAGGTGCGGATAAAAGGAATGACAGAAAAACCAGAGTCAAAAAACTAGTAACCACTAGAGGGAGCAAAAAGCAAATTCACAACAGTACCCCCCCCTTAGTGAGGGGTCACCGAACCCTCACCACGACCACCAGGGCGATCAGGATGAGCGGCATGAAAGGCACGAACTAAATCGGCCGCATGAACATCAGAGGCGACCACCCAGGAATTATCCTCCTGACCATAGCCCTTCCACTTGACCAGGTACTGAAGCCTCCGCCTGGAGAGGCGAGAATCCAAGATCTTCTCCACCACGTACTCCAACTCGCCCTCAACCAACACCGGAGCAGGAGGCTCAGCAGAAGGAACTACAGGCACAATGTACCGCCGCAACAAGGACCTATGAAATACATTGTGAATAGCAAACGACACAGGAAGATCCAGACGAAAAGATACAGGATTAAGGATTTCCAATATCTTGTAAGGCCCAATAAAACGAGGTTTAAATTTGGGAGAGGAGACCTTCATAGGAACAAAGCGGGAAGAAAGCCACACCAAATCCCCAACGCGTAGTCGGGGACCCACACCGCGGCGGCGGTTGGCAAAGCGCTGAGCCTTCTCCTGTGACAACTTCAAGTTGTCCACCACATGATTCCAGATCTGCTGCAACCTATCCACCACAGAATCCACCCCAGGACAGTCAGAAGGCTCCACATGACCCGAAGAAAAGCGAGGATGGAAACCAGAGTTGCAGAAAAAAGGCGAAACCAAGGTGGCGGAACTAGCCCGATTATTAAGGGCAAACTCAGCCAACGGCAAGAATGTCACCCAATCGTCCTGATCAGCAGAGACAAAACACCTCAAATAAGCCTCCAAAGTCTGATTGGTTCGCTCCGTCTGTCCATTAGTCTGAGGATGGAAAGCAGACGAAAACGACAAATCAATGCCCATCCTACTACAAAAGGATCGCCAGAACCTGGAAACGAACTGGGATCCTCTGTCTGACACAATATTCTCAGGGATGCCGTGCAAACGAACCACGTTCTGGAAAAACACAGGAACCAGATCGGAAGAGGAAGGCAGCTTAGGCAAAGGAACCAAATGGACCATCTTGGAGAAGCGATCACATATCACCCAGATAACGGACATGCCCTGAGATAGCGGAAGATCAGAAATGAAATCCATGGAGATATGTGTCCAAGGTCTCTTCGGGACAGGCAAGGGCAAGAGCAAACCGCTGGCACGAGAACAGCAAGGCTTAGCTCGAGCACAAGTCCCACAGGACTGCACAAATGACCGCACATCCCTTGACAAGGAAGGCCACCAAAAGGACCTGGCCACCAGATCTCTGGTGCCAAAAATTCCCGGGTGACCTGCCAACACCGAGGAATGAACCTCGGAAATGACTCTGCTGGTCCACTTATCCGGGACAAACAGTCTGTCAGGTGGACAAGACTCAGGCCTATCAGCCTGAAATCTCTGCAACACACGTCGCAGATCCGGAGAAATAGCTGACAAGATAACTCCATCTTTAAGAATACCAACAGGATCAGCGACTCCAGGAGCATCAGGCACAAAGCTCCTAGAAAGAGCATCGGCCTTCACATTCTTTGAACCTGGTAAATACGAGACAACAAAATCAAAGCGGGAGAAAAACAATGACCAGCGGGCCTGTCTCGGATTAAGGCGTTTAGCAGACTCGAGATACATCAGATTTTTGTGATCAGTCAAGACCACCACACGATGCTTAGCACCCTCGAGCCAATGACGCCACTCCTCAAATGCCCATTTCATGGCCAACAACTCCCGATTGCCCACATCATAATTTCGCTCGGCAGGCGAAAACTTCCTAGAGAAAAAAGGCACAAGGTTTCATAACAGAGCAACCAGGGCCTCTCTGCGACAAAACGGCCCCTGCCCCAATCTCCGAAGCATCCACCTCAACCTGAAAGGGAAGTGAGACGTCAGGCTGGCACAAAACAGGCGCCGAAGTAAACCGGCGTTTCAACTCCTGGAAAGCCTCCACGGCAGCAGGAGCCCAGTTAGCTACATCGGAGCCCTTCTTGGTCATATCCGTCAAAGGTTTCACAATGCTAGAAAAATTAGCGATAAAACGACGGTAGAAGTTAGCGAAGCCCAAGAACTTCTGAAGACTCTTAACTGACGAGGGCTGAGTCCAATCAAGAATAGCTCGGACCTTGACTGGGTCCATCTCCACAGCAGAAGGGGAAAAAATGAACCCCAAAAAGGGAACCTTCTGTACACCAAAGAGACACTTTGAGCCCTTGACAAACAAAGAATTTTCACGCAAAATTTTAAAGACCAACCTGACCTGCTCCACATGCGAATCCCAATTATCAGAAAAAACCAAAATATCATCCAGATAAACAATCAAAAATTTATCCAGATACTTCCGGAAAATGTCATGCATAAAGGACTGAAAAACTGAAGGCGCATTGGAGAGCCCAAAAGGCATCACCAAGTACTCAAAATGACCTTTGGGCGTATTGAATGCGGTTTTCCATTCATCACCTTGCTTAATGCGCACAAGGTTGTACGCACCACGAAGGTCTATCTTGGTGAACCACTTGGCACCCTTAATCCGGGCAAACAAGTCAGACAACAGCGGTAAAGGATACTGAAATTTGACAGTGATCTTATTCAAAAGCCGATAATCAATACAAGGTCTCAAAGATCCCTCCTTTTTTGCCACAAAAAAGAATCCCGCACCAAGAGGGGAAGAAGACGGACGAATATGTCCTTTTTCCAGAGACTCCTTGATATATGAACGCATAGCGGTATGTTCAGGTACCGACAGATTAAACAGTCTTCCCTTAGGAAATTTACTGCCCGGGATCAAATCTATAGCACAGTCACAGTCCCTATGAGGAGGCAGTGCACTGGACTCAGACTCACTGAAGACATCCTGATAATCAGACAAATACTCCGGAACTTCCGAAGGCGTAGAAGAAGCAATAGACACAGGCAGGGAATCCTCATGAATACCACGACAGCCCCAACTTGAGACTGACATAGCCTTCCAGTCCAGGACTGGATTATGGGTCTGTAACCATGGCAGCCCTAAAACAACCAAATCATGCATTTTATGTAAAACCAGGAAACGTATCACCTCGCGGTGTTCAGGAGTCATGCACATGGTAACCTGAGTCCAATACTGCGGTTTATTTGCTGCCAATGGTGTAGCATCAATACCCCTAAGAGGAATAGGATTTTCTAATGGTTCAAGAGTAAATCCACAGCGCTTAGCAAATGAGAGATCCATGAGACTCAGGGCAGCACCTGAATCTACAAACGCCATGACAAGATAAGATGACAGTGAGCAAATCAAAGTTACAGACAGAATAAATTTAGGTTGCAAATTACCAACGGTGACAGGACTAACAACCTTAGCTATACGTTTAGAGCATGCTGAGATAACATGTGTAGAATCACCACAGTAGTAGCACAAGCCATTCCGGCGTCTATGAATTTTCCGCTCATTTCTAGTCAGGATTCTATCACATTGCATTAAATCAGGTGTCTGTTCAGACAACACCATGAGGGAATTTGCGGTTTTTCTATCACATTGCACCGAATTAGGTGTCTGTTCAGACAACACCATGAGGGAATTTGCAGTTTTGCGCTCCCGCAACCGCCGGTCAATTTGAATAGCCAGTGCCATAGTATCATTCAGACCTGTGGGAATGGGAAAACCCACCATAACATTCTTAATGGCTTCAGAAAGGCCATTTCTAAAATTAGCGGCCAGTGCACACTCGTTCCAATGTGTCAGCACGGACCATTTCCGAAATTTTTGGCAATACACTTCAGCCTCGTCCTGCCCCTGAGACATAGCCAGCAAGGCCTTTTCTGCCTGAATCTCAAGATTGGGTTCCTCATAAAGTAAACCGAGCGCCAGAAAAAACGCATCAAGATCAGCCAATGCCGGATCTCCTGGCGCCAGCGAAAAAGCCCAATCCTGAGGGTCGCCCCGTAAGAACGAAATAACAATTTTTACTTGCTGAGCAGAATCTCCAGATGAACAGGGTCTCAGGGACAAAAACAATTTACAATTATTCACGAAATTCCTAAACTTAAACCTGTCTCCGGAAAACAGTTCAGGAATCGGTATTTTAGGTTCTGACCTAGGATTTCTGATAACATAGTCTTGTATGCCCTGCACACGAGTAGCCAGCTGGTCCACACTTGTAATCAAGGTCTGGACATTCATGTCTGCAGCAAGCATAGCCACTCTGAGGTAAAGGGGAAGGAGAAAAAAAAAACAACTCAGAATCTTCTTTCTTATAATCCCTCTTCTGCAATGCATTAAACATTTAATACTGGCCTGGCAAACTGTTATGACCCCAATGGCGAGGGTCTCAGAGGAACGTGGAAGTCTGCAGAATACAAAAATCCAGCTCATAGGGCAGTGGTAACTGGGTTGACCATATATCTACTCCTAACGCCAACACTAGAAGTAGCCGGGGATCATTCCTACGTTGATTCTAGATGACACGCGCCAGCCGGAGAATCTAGCTACCCCTAGTAGAGGAAAACAAAGACCTTTCTTGCCTCCAGAGAAGGGGACCCCAAAGCTGGATAGAAGCCCCCCACAAATAATGACGGTGAGGTAAGAGGAAATGACAAACACAGAAATGAACCAGGTTTAGCACAGAGAGGCCCGCTTACTGATAGCAGAATAAAGAAAGGTAACTTATATGGTCAACAAAAACCCTATCAAAATCCACACTGGAAATTCAAGAACCCCCGAACCGTCTAACGGTCCGGGGGGAGAACACCAGCCCCCTAGAGCTTCCAGCAAAGGTCAGGATATAGATTTGGAACAAGCTGGACAAAAATACAAAACCAAAACAAATAGCAAAAGCAAAAGGCAGACTTAGCTGATATAACTGGAACCAGGATCAGTAGACAAGAGCACAGCAGACTAGCTCTGATAACTACGTTGCCAGGCATAGAACTGAAGGTCCAGGGAGCTTATATAGCAACACCCCTAACTAACGACCCAGGTGCGGATAAAAGGAATGACAGAAAAACCAGAGTCAAAAAACTAGTAACCACTAGAGGGAGCAAAAAGCAAATTCACAACAGTACCCCCCCCTTAGTGAGGGGTCACCGAACCCTCACCACGACCACCAGGGCGATCAGGATGAGCGGCATGAAAGGCACGAACTAAATCGGCCGCATGAACATCAGAGGCGACCACCCAGGAATTATCCTCCTGACCATAGCCCTTCCACTTGACCAGGTACTGAAGCCTCCGCCTGGAGAGGCGAGAATCCAAGATCTTCTCCACCACGTACTCCAACTCGCCCTCAACCAACACCGGAGCAGGAGGCTCAGCAGAAGGAACTACAGGCACAATGTACCGCCGCAACAAGGACCTATGAAATACATTGTGAATAGCAAACGACACAGGAAGATCCAGACGAAAAGATACAGGATTAAGGATTTCCAATATCTTGTAAGGCCCAATAAAACGAGGTTTAAATTTGGGAGAGGAGACCTTCATAGGAACAAAGCGGGAAGAAAGCCACACCAAATCCCCAACGCGTAGTCGGGGACCCACACCGCGGCGGCGGTTGGCAAAGCGCTGAGCCTTCTCCTGTGACAACTTCAAGTTGTCCACCACATGATTCCAGATCTGCTGCAACCTATCCACCACAGAATCCACCCCAGGACAGTCAGAAGGCTCCACATGACCCGAAGAAAAGCGAGGATGGAAACCAGAGTTGCAGAAAAAAGGCGAAACCAAGGTGGCGGAACTAGCCCGATTATTAAGGGCAAACTCAGCCAACGGCAAGAATGTCACCCAATCGTCCTGATCAGCAGAGACAAAACACCTCAAATAAGCCTCCAAAGTCTGATTGGTTCGCTCCGTCTGTCCATTAGTCTGAGGATGGAAAGCAGACGAAAACGACAAATCAATGCCCATCCTACTACAAAAGGATCGCCAGAACCTGGAAACGAACTGGGATCCTCTGTCTGACACAATATTCTCAGGGATGCCGTGCAAACGAACCACGTTCTGGAAAAACACAGGAACCAGATCGGAAGAGGAAGGCAGCTTAGGCAAAGGAACCAAATGGACCATCTTGGAGAAGCGATCACATATCACCCAGATAACGGACATGCCCTGAGATAGCGGAAGATCAGAAATGAAATCCATGGAGATATGTGTCCAAGGTCTCTTCGGGACAGGCAAGGGCAAGAGCAAACCGCTGGCACGAGAACAGCAAGGCTTAGCTCGAGCACAAGTCCCACAGGACTGCACAAATGACCGCACATCCCTTGACAAGGAAGGCCACCAAAAGGACCTGGCCACCAGATCTCTGGTGCCAAAAATTCCCGGGTGACCTGCCAACACCGAGGAATGAACCTCGGAAATGACTCTGCTGGTCCACTTATCCGGGACAAACAGTCTGTCAGGTGGACAAGACTCAGGCCTATCAGCCTGAAATCTCTGCAACACACGTCGCAGATCCGGAGAAATAGCTGACAAGATAACTCCATCTTTAAGAATACCAACAGGATCAGCGACTCCAGGAGCATCAGGCACAAAGCTCCTAGAAAGAGCATCGGCCTTCACATTCTTTGAACCTGGTAAATACGAGACAACAAAATCAAAGCGGGAGAAAAACAATGACCAGCGGGCCTGTCTCGGATTAAGGCGTTTAGCAGACTCGAGATACATCAGATTTTTGTGATCAGTCAAGACCACCACACGATGCTTAGCACCCTCGAGCCAATGACGCCACTCCTCAAATGCCCATTTCATGGCCAACAACTCCCGATTGCCCACATCATAATTTCGCTCGGCAGGCGAAAACTTCCTAGAGAAAAAAGGCACAAGGTTTCATAACAGAGCAACCAGGGCCTCTCTGCGACAAAACGGCCCCTGCCCCAATCTCCGAAGCATCCACCTCAACCTGAAAGGGAAGTGAGACGTCAGGCTGGCACAAAACAGGCGCCGAAGTAAACCGGCGTTTCAACTCCTGGAAAGCCTCCACGGCAGCAGGAGCCCAGTTAGCTACATCGGAGCCCTTCTTGGTCATATCCGTCAAAGGTTTCACAATGCTAGAAAAATTAGCGATAAAACGACGGTAGAAGTTAGCGAAGCCCAAGAACTTCTGAAGACTCTTAACTGACGAGGGCTGAGTCCAATCAAGAATAGCTCGGACCTTGACTGGGTCCATCTCCACAGCAGAAGGGGAAAAAATGAACCCCAAAAAGGGAACCTTCTGTACACCAAAGAGACACTTTGAGCCCTTGACAAACAAAGAATTTTCACGCAAAATTTTAAAGACCAACCTGACCTGCTCCACATGCGAATCCCAATTATCAGAAAAAACCAAAATATCATCCAGATAAACAATCAAAAATTTATCCAGATACTTCCGGAAAATGTCATGCATAAAGGACTGAAAAACTGAAGGCGCATTGGAGAGCCCAAAAGGCATCACCAAGTACTCAAAATGACCTTCGGGCGTATTGAATGCGGTTTTCCATTCATCACCTTGCTTAATGCGCACAAGGTTGTACGCACCACGAAGGTCTATCTTGGTGAACCACTTGGCACCCTTAATCCGGGCAAACAAGTCAGACAACAGCGGTAAAGGATACTGAAATTTGACAGTGATCTTATTCAAAAGCCGATAATCAATACAAGGTCTCAAAGATCCCTCCTTTTTTGCCACAAAAAAGAATCCCGCACCAAGAGGGGAAGAAGACGGACGAATATGTCCTTTTTCCAGAGACTCCTTGATATATGAACGCATAGCGGTATGTTCAGGTACCGACAGATTAAACAGTCTTCCCTTAGGAAATTTACTGCCCGGGATCAAATCTATAGCACAGTCACAGTCCCTATGAGGAGGCAGTGCACTGGACTCAGACTCACTGAAGACATCCTGATAATCAGACAAATACTCCGGAACTTCCGAAGGCGTAGAAGAAGCAATAGACACAGGCAGGGAATCCTCATGAATACCACGACAGCCCCAACTTGAGACTGACATAGCCTTCCAGTCCAGGACTGGATTATGGGTCTGTAACCATGGCAGCCCTAAAACAACCAAATCATGCATTTTATGTAAAACCAGGAAACGTATCACCTCGCGGTGTTCAGGAGTCATGCACATGGTAACCTGAGTCCAATACTGCGGTTTATTTGCTGCCAATGGTGTAGCATCAATACCCCTAAGAGGAATAGGATTTTCTAATGGTTCAAGAGTAAATCCACAGCGCTTAGCAAATGAGAGATCCATGAGACTCAGGGCAGCACCTGAATCTACAAACGCCATGACAAGATAAGATGACAGTGAGCAAATCAAAGTTACAGACAGAATAAATTTAGGTTGCAAATTACCAACGGTGACAGGACTAACAACCTTAGCTATACGTTTAGAGCATGCTGAGATAACATGTGTAGAATCACCACAGTAGTAGCACAAGCCATTCCGGCGTCTATGAATTTTCCGCTCATTTCTAGTCAGGATTCTATCACATTGCATTAAATCAGGTGTCTGTTCAGACAACACCATGAGGGAATTTGCGGTTTTTCTATCACATTGCACCGAATTAGGTGTCTGTTCAGACAACACCATGAGGGAATTTGCGGTTTTGCGCTCCCGCAACCGCCGGTCAATTTGAATAGCCAGTGCCATAGTATCATTCAGACCTGTGGGAATGGGAAAACCCACCATAACATTCTTAATGGCTTCAGAAAGGCCATTTCTAAAATTAGCGGCCAGTGCACACTCGTTCCAATGTGTCAGCACGGACCATTTCCGAAATTTTTGGCAATACACTTCAGCCTCGTCCTGCCCCTGAGACATAGCCAGCAAGGCCTTTTCTGCCTGAATCTCAAGATTGGGTTCCTCATAAAGTAAACCGAGCGCCAGAAAAAACGCATCAAGATCAGCCAATGCCGGATCTCCTGGCGCCAGCGAAAAAGCCCAATCCTGAGGGTCGCCCCGTAAGAACGAAATAACAATTTTTACTTGCTGAGCAGAATCTCCAGATGAACAGGGTCTCAGGGACAAAAACAATTTACAATTATTCACGAAATTCCTAAACTTAAACCTGTCTCCGGAAAACAGTTCAGGAATCGGTATTTTAGGTTCTGACCTAGGATTTCTGATAACATAGTCTTGTATGCCCTGCACACGAGTAGCCAGCTGGTCCACACTTGTAATCAAGGTCTGGACATTCATGTCTGCAGCAAGCATAGCCACTCTGAGGTAAAGGGGAAGGAGAAAAAAAAAACAACTCAGAATCTTCTTTCTTATAATCCCTCTTCTGCAATGCATTAAACATTTAATACTGGCCTGGCAAACTGTTATGACCCCAATGGCGAGGGTCTCAGAGGAACGTGGAAGTCTGCAGAATACAAAAATCCAGCTCATAGGGCAGTGGTAACTGGGTTGACCATATATCTACTCCTAACGCCAACACTAGAAGTAGCCGGGGATCATTCCTACGTTGATTCTAGATGACACGCGCCAGCCGGAGAATCTAGCTACCCCTAGTAGAGGAAAACAAAGACCTTTCTTGCCTCCAGAGAAGGGGACCCCAAAGCTGGATAGAAGCCCCCCACAAATAATGACGGTGAGGTAAGAGGAAATGACAAACACAGAAATGAACCAGGTTTAGCACAGAGAGGCCCGCTTACTGATAGCAGAATAAAGAAAGGTAACTTATATGGTCAACAAAAACCCTATCAAAATCCACACTGGAAATTCAAGAACCCCCGAACCGTCTAACGGTCCGGGGGGAGAACACCAGCCCCCTAGAGCTTCCAGCAAAGGTCAGGATATAGATTTGGAACAAGCTGGACAAAAATACAAAACCAAAACAAATAGCAAAAGCAAAAGGCAGACTTAGCTGATATAACTGGAACCAGGATCAGTAGACAAGAGCACAGCAGACTAGCTCTGATAACTACGTTGCCAGGCATAGAACTGAAGGTCCAGGGAGCTTATATAGCAACACCCCTAACTAACGACCCAGGTGCGGATAAAAGGAATGACAGAAAAACCAGAGTCAAAAAACTAGTAACCACTAGAGGGAGCAAAAAGCAAATTCACAACACTGAACATGCTGCTATGCGAGAATATATAAAGGAGTCCTTGGAAAAGGGACATATTCGTCCTTCGTCATCTCCCTTAGGAGCCGGTTTTTTCTTTGTGTCTAAGAAAGATGGCTCTTTGAGGCCGTGTATTGATTATCGGCTTTTGAATAAAATCACGGTTAAATATCAATATCCGTTGCCACTGCTGACTGATTTGTTTGCTCGCATAAAGGGGGCCAAGTGGTTCTCTAAGATAGATCTCCGTGGGGCGTATAATTTGGTGCGAATTAAGCAGGGGAATGAGTGGAAAACCGCATTTAATACGCCCGAGGGCCACTTTGAGTATTTGGTGATGCCTTTTGGCCTTTCAAATGCCCCTTCAGTCTTTCAGTCCTTTATGCATGACATTTTCCGTGATTATTTGGATAAATTTATGATCGTGTATCTGGATGATATTCTGATTTTTTCGGATGACTGGGACTCTCATGTCCAGCAGGTCAGGAGGGTTTTTCAGGTTTTGCGGTCTAATTCCTTGTGTGTGAAGGGTTCTAAGTGCGTTTTTGGGGTTCAAAAGATTTCCTTCTTGGGATACATTTTTTCCCCCTCTTCCATCGAGATGGATCCTGTCAAGGTTCGGGCTATTTGTGATTGGACGCAACCCTCTTCTCTTAAGAGTCTTCAGAAATTTTTGGGCTTTGCTAACTTTTATCGTCGATTTATTGCTGGTTTTTCTGATGTTGTTAAACCATTGACTGATTTGACTAAGAAGGGTGCTGATGTTGCTGATTGGTCCCCTGCTGCTGTGGAGGCCTTTCGGGAGCTTAAGCGCCGCTTTTCTTCCGCCCCTGTGTTGCGTCAGCCTGATGTTGCTCTTCCTTTTCAGGTTGAGGTCGACGCTTCTGAAATCGGAGCTGGGGCGGTTTTGTCGCAAAGAAGTTCCGACTGCTCCGTGATGAAACCTTGTGCTTTTTTTTCTCGTAAATTTTCGCCCGCCGAGCGGAATTATGATATTGGGAATCGGGAGCTTTTGGCCATGAAGTGGGCTTTTGAGGAGTGGCGTCATTGGCTTGAGGGGGCTAGACATCAGGTGGTGGTATTGACCGACCACAAAAATTTAATTTATCTTGAGTCCGCCAGACGCCTGAATCCTAGACAGGCGCGCTGGTCGTTGTTTTTCTCTCGGTTTAATTTTGTGGTGTCATACCTACCGGGTTCTAAGAATGTTAAGGCGGATGCCCTTTCTAGGAGTTTTGAGCCTGACTCCCCTGGTAATTCTGAACCTACAGGTATCCTTAAGGATGGAGTGATATTGTCTGCCGTTTCTCCAGACCTGCGGCGGGCCTTGCAGGATTTTCAGGCGGATAGACCTGATCGTTGCCCACCTGGTAGACTGTTTGTTCCTGATGATTGGACCAGTAAAGTTATTTCTGAGGTTCATTCTTCTGCGTTGGCAGGTCATCCTGGAATCTTTGGTACCAGGGATTTGGTGGCAAGGTCCTTCTGGTGGCCTTCCCTGTCACGAGATGTACGAGGCTTTGTGCAGTCTTGTGACGTTTGTGCTCGGGCCAAGCCTTGTTGTTCTCGGGCTAGTGGATTGTTGTTGCCCTTGCCTATCCCGAAGAGGCCTTGGACGCACATCTCGATGGATTTTATTTCGGATCTTCCTGTTTCTCAGAAGATGTCTGTCATCTGGGTGGTGTGTGACCGTTTCTCTAAGATGGTCCATTTGGTTCCCCTGCCTAAGTTGCCTTCTTCTTCCGAGTTGGTTCCTCTGTTTTTTCAAAATGTGGTTCGTTTGCATGGTATTCCGGAGAATATCGTTTCTGACAGAGGAACCCAATTCGTGTCTAGATTTTGGCGGGCATTCTGTGCTAGGATGGGCATAGATTTGTCTTTCTCGTCTGCTTTCCATCCTCAGACTAATGGCCAGACCGAGCGGACGAATCAGACTTTGGAGACATATTTGAGGTGTTTTGTGTCTGCAGATCAGGATGATTGGGTTGCTTTTTTGCCTTTAGCGGAGTTTGCCCTCAATAATCGGGCCAGCTCTGCCACCTTGGTGTCTCCTTTTTTCTGTAATTCGGGGTTTCATCCTCGATTTTCCTCCGGTCAGGTGGAATCTTCGGATTGTCCTGGAGTGGATGCTGTGGTGGAGAGGTTGCATCAGATTTGGGGGCAGGTGGTGGACAATTTGAAGTTGTCCCAGGAGAAGACTCAGCTTTTTGCCAACCGCCGGCGTCGGGTTGGTCCTCGGCTTTGTGTCGGGGACTTGGTGTGGTTGTCTTCTCGTTTTGTCCCTATGAGGGTTTCTTCTCCTAAGTTTAAGCCTCGGTTCATCGGCCCGTACAAGATATTGGAGATTCTTAACCCTGTGTCCTTCCGTTTGGACCTCCCTGCATCTTTTTCTATTCATAATGTTTTTCATCGGTCATTGTTGCGCAGGTATGAGGTACCGGTTGTGCCTTCCGTTGAGCCTCCTGCTCCGGTGTTGGTTGAGGGCGAGTTGGAGTACGTTGTGGAAAAAATCTTGGACTCCCGTGTTTCCAGACGGAAACTCCAGTATCTGGTCAAATGGAAGGGATACGGTCAGGAGGATAATTCTTGGGTGACTGCCTCTGATGTCCGTGCCTTTCATAGGGCTCATCCTGATCGCCCTGGTGGTTCTGGTGAGGGTTCGGTGCCCCCTCCTTGAGGGGGGGGTACTGTTGTGAAATTGGATTTTGGGCTCCCCCGGTGGCCACTGGTGGAATTGAACTTGTGTGCATCATCCCCTCTGTTCACCTGTTCCCATCAGGATGTGGGAGTCGCTATTTAACCTTGCTCCTCTGTCACTTCCATGCCGGTCAACATTGTAATCAGAAGCCTTTCTGTGCATGTTCCTGCTACCAGACAACTTCCAGCTAAGTCGGACTTTTGTCCTTGTTTGTTTTTTGCATTTTGTTCCAGTTCACAGCTGCAGTTTCGTTTCTGTGTCTGGAAAGCTCTTGTGATCTGAAATTGCCACTCTGATGTTATGAGTTAATACTAGAGTCTTAAAGTAATTTCAGGATGGTGTATTGATAGGGTTTTCAGCTGACCATGAAAGTACCCTTTCTGTCTTCCTGCTATCTAGTAAGCGGACCTCGATTTTGCTAAACCTATTTTCATACTACGTTTGTCATTTTCATCTTAAATCACCGCCAATATATGTGGGGGCCTCTGTCTGCCTTTCGGGGAAATTTCTCTAGAGGTGAGCCAGGACTATATTTTCCTCTGCCAGGATTAGTTAGTCCTCCGGCCGGCGCTGGGCGTCTAGGGATAAAACGCAGGCTACGCTACCCGGCTACTGTTAGTTGTGCGGCAGGTTTAGTTCATGGTCAGTTTAAGTTTCCATCCTTCCAAGAGCTAGTTCCTATGTATGCTGGGCTATGTTCTCTTGCCATTGAGAACCATAACAGGTGACGTTCCTTTGATGTCAATTTCCTCCTCCCCCTCTTCTGAAATTCCTGAGTTTTTGTCAGATTTCCAGGATGTATTCGATGAGCCCAAATCCAGTTCCCTTCCACCGCATAGGGACTGTGATTGTGCTATTGACTTGGTTCCAGGCTGTAAGTTCCCTAAGGGCCGACTTTTCAACCTGTCTGTGCCAGAACATGCCGCCATGCGGAGTTATGTTAAGGAGTCTTTGGAGAAGGGGCATATTCGGCCATCTTCTTCACCATTGGGAGCAGGTTTTTTTTTGTTGCCAAGAAGGATGGCTCCTTGAGACCCTGTATTGATTATCGCCTCTTGAATAAGATCACGATCAAATTCCAATACCCTTTGCCTTTGCTTTCTGATTTGTTTGCTAGGATTAAGGGGGCTAGTTGGTTTACTAAGATTGACCTTTGAGGGGCATATAATCTTGTTCGTATTAAGCAGGGTGACGAATGGAAAACTGCGTTTAATACGCTCGAAGGCCATTTTGAATACCTTGTGATGCCATTCGGACTCTAATGCTCCATCTGTGTTTCAGTCCTTCATGCATGATATATTTCGGAATTATCTTGATAAATTCATGATTGTATATTTGGATGATATTTTGATTTTTTCAGATGATTGGGAGTCTCATGTGAAACAAGTCAGGATGGTATTTCAGATCCTTCATGATAATGCCTTGTTTGTGAAGGGGTCAAAGTGCCTCTTTGGAGTACAGAAGGTTTCTTTTTTGGGCTTCATTTATTTTTTCTCCCTCATCTATAGAAATGGATCCAGTTAAGGTTCAGGCCATTCATGATTGGATCCAGCCCACATCCGTGAAGAGCCTTCAGAAATTTTTGGGCTTTGCTAATTTTTATCGCCGTTTCATTGCCAACTTCTCCAGTGTGGTTAAACCCCTGACCGATTTGACGAAGAAAGGCGCTGATGTGACAAATTGGTCCTCTGCGGCTGTTTCTGCCTTTCAGAAGCTTAAACGCCGATTTACTTCTGCCCCTGTGTTGCGTCAGCCGGATGTTTCTCTTCCTTTTCAGGTGGAGGTTGACGCTTCTGAGATTGGGGCAGGGGCCGTTTTGTCTCAGAGGGATCCTGTTGGTTCCTTGATGAAACCGTGTGCCTTCTTTTCTCGAAAGTTTTCGCCTGCAGAACGCAATTATGATGTCGGAAATCGTGAGTTGTTGGCTATGAAGTGGGCATTTGAGGAGTGGCGACATTGGCTTGAGGAGGCCAAGCACCGTATTGTGGTCTTGACCGATCATAAGAATCTGATTTACCTCGAGTCTGCCAAACGGCTGAATCCTAGACAGGCCCGATGGTCCCTGTTTTTCTCCCGTTTTGATTTTGTGGTCTTGCCCTCTCTAGGAGCTTTTTGCCTGATTCCCCTGGGGTCCTTGAGCCGGTCGGCATTCTGAAGGAAGGGGTGATGTTTTCTGCCATCTCCCCTGATTTACGACGGGTTCTTCAGGAATTTCAGGCTGATAAACCTGACCGCTGTCCAGTGGGGAAACTGTTTGTTCCTGACAGATGGACTAGTAAAGTGATTTCTGAGGTTCATTGTTCTGTGTTGGCTGGCCATCCTGGGATATTTGGTACCAGAGATTTGGTTGGTAGGTCCTTTTGGTGGCCTTCTTTGTCACGGGATGTGCGTTCTTTCGTGCAGTCCTGTGGGACTTGTGCACGGGCCAAACCTTGCTGTTCCCGCGCTAGTGGGTTGCTTTTGCCTTTGCCGGTCCCTGAGAGGCCTTGGACGCATATTTCTATGGATTTTATTTCAGATCTTCTGGTTTCCCAGAGGATGTCGGTTATCTGGGTGGTTTGTGACCGGTTTTCAAAGATGGTTCATTTGGTACCTTTGCCTAAATTGCCTTCCTCTTCTGATTTGGTTCCGTTGTTTTTCCAGCATGTGGTTCGTTTGCATGGCATTCCGGAGAATATTGTGTCCGATAGAGGTTCCCAGTTTGTTTCTAGGTTTTGGAGGGCCTTTTGTGCTAGGCTGGGCATTGATTTGTCTTTTTCTTCCGCATTTCATCCTCAGACAAATGGCCAAACCGAGCGAACTAACCAGACTTTGGAAACTTATTTGAGATGCTTTGTGTCTGCTGATCAGGATGATTGGGTTGCTTTCTTGCCATTGGCCGAGTTTGCCCTTAATAATCGGGCTAGTTCTGCTACCTTGGTTTCACCCTTCTTTTGTAATTCTGGTTTTCATCCTCGTTTTTCTTCAGGGCAGGTTGAGCCTTCTGATTATCCTGGGGTGGACTCTGTGGTTGACAGGTTGCAGCAAATTTGGGCTCATGTTGTGGACAATTTGGTGTTGTCTCAGGAGGAGGCTCAGCGTTTTGCTAACCGTCGTCGGTGTGTTGGTTCCCGGCTTCGGGTTGGGGATTTGGTCTGGTTGTCTTCCCGTCATGTTCCTATGAAGGTTTCTTCCCCTAAGTACAAGCCTCGGTTTATTGGTCCTTATAGGATTTCTGAGATTATCAATCCTGTGTCTTTTCGTTTGGCCCTTCCAGCATCTTTTTCCATCCATAATGTTTTTCATAGATCTTTGTTGCGGAAATATGTGGTGCCCGTTGTTCCCTCTGTTGATCCTCCTGCCCCGGTGTTGATTGATGGGGAGTTGGAGTATGTGGTTGAGAAGATTTTGGATTCTCGTATTTCGAGGCGGAAGCTTCAGTATCTTGTCAAATGGAAGGGTTATGGCCAGGAGGATAATTCTTGGGTTGTTGCCTCCGATGTTCATGCTGACGATTTGGTTCGTGCCTTTCATTTGGCTCATCCTGATTGGCCTGGGGGCTTTGGTGAGGGTTCGGTGACCCCTCCTCAAGGGGGGGTACTGTTGTGAATTCTGCTCTTGGGCTCCCTCCGGTGGTTATAAGTGGTAGCGCTGCTGTCTTTGGATCGCTGCATTTATCAGGTGTGTTCACTTATTGCAATTCTGACTGGGCTATTTAGTCTTGCTTGACCCTTTAGTCAGTGCCAGTTGTCCATTGTTCCTGGAGGATTCACATCCCTGCCTGGTCTCTCCTGCTTTGCTGTTCTTTTCAACAAAGATAAGTTCTGGCTTTGTTTTTTGCAGTCCACATGCTGTGGGCTTTATTGTTCAGTTCTTTTCCATGTTTTTGTCTTGTCCAGCTTGGTCTGCATAAGGATTTGTTCAGCCAAGCTGGTATCTCTGGAGATGCAGATATACCCTCCATATCTTTAGTTAGATGTGGAGATTTTGTATTTTCTGTGGTGGATATTTTCTAGTGTGTTAATACTGACCGCATAGTACTCTGTCCTATCCTTTCTATTTAGCTAGAGTGGCCTCCTTTGCTAAATCCTGATTTCAGTCTGCGTATGTTATTTCCCTCTCCTCTCACAGTCAATATTTGTGGGGGGCTGTCTATCCTTTGGGGATTTTCTCTGAGGCAAGATAGTTTTCCCTTTTCTATCTCTAGGGGTATTTAGTCCTCCGGCTGTGTCGAGATGTCTAGGGAGTGTTAGGTACATTCCACGGCTACTTCTAGTTGCGGTGTTAAGTTCAGGGTCTGCGGTCAGTACAGGTATCACCTTCTCCAGAGTACGTCTCATGCTGCTCCTAGGCCACCAGATCATAACAACATCCTCCTAGACAAGTGCTAGTCAAGGTCTTGCACTACCGTGACAGAAACGCCATTCTCAGACATGCCAGAGAGAACCCGGATTTGCAGATAAATGGCTCCAGGATTTCCATATTTCCGGACTTCTCCATAGAGGTGCAGAAGCAGAGAGCCAAATTTGTCCATATCAAGAAGAGGCTGAGGGAGATCGGCGTCATTACTCGATGCTGTACCCGGCCAAACTAAGAGTGGTTGCTGAAGGGAAAGTGCACTTCTTCACGGAGGATAAAGAGGCACTCGGATGGCTGGACAGCAACGAGCAACATTTGCATCAAGCGAAATTAAAGGACTCAGTGGGATGATAGAACGGTTCTTTCTTATTCTTGTTTCTCTTTTACTGCCTCCTTTTTTGAGGGATCCATTGGCTCCTTTTTTCCCCCCTGGGGTTTTTTGTGTTCTTATGAGGCGGGGATGGGCCCTTGTTGGATCGCGAGTTGAAATTTAAATAGGCTGCAATCCACAAGTCATGTGAGAGTCCCAATAGTTTGGGACAAGCGGCGGGACCGTTGGACGGGGTTAACAGACTGTTCCGGATAAAGTGCGCTCTCCCCTCCGTGTTAGGAGGGGATGGAAGGATGGGATGGGTATTTGTTGGGGATGTTTCTCTGCTGTGTGGGGGGAGGGGGGTGGGGTTGGGAAAATATTTGTATAATGTACATCACCATGGTTACTGTGGTTGTGGCTTTGGCCGCAAATGGATGAAAGAATGTGGGATAATATGTACTGAGGAGGGAAAATGGCGGGAAGAATGAGAATTGTGAGTTGGAATGTCAGGGATTTGGCGTCTGGTGTGAAGCTGCAAGCTGTGTTTAAATTTTTGAATGATGCCAAGCCGTCAGTGATCTGTCTGCACGAGACTCATATGGTGAAGGAGAGAACGCATTTTCTGGCTAAGAGATGGGTTCAGGTGGGGTACCATGCCACATTTTCAGCATATTCCAGGGGGGTCAGCATCCTCATCTGTGCCGGGGTACCTTTTGTGTATCACAAAGTGGTTATAGATCAGTCAGGTAGATTCGTATGTTTGCTTTGTAAATTGTACGGATGTCTGATGTGGCTGGTTTCAATTTATATTCCACCACCATATTGTGGAAAGGTTATCCACAGAGTTCTGGGAATATTGGAGGAGACACCGGGGATACCGTTTTTGATAATAGGGGACTTTAACTACATTCCGGACGCACACTGGGATAGGGGGAGACGAGAGCCGTTGAAGTCGGGTGGTAATTGCACACCATTTGGTGCCGTCCTGAGGGAAATTGCTCTGCATGATTTATGGAGGATTTCTCATCCTGGGGTGTATAAGTATTCCTGTTTTTCATCCTCTTTCGCTTCTTTGTCAAGAATAGATCTGGCCTTAGGCAATTCACAGATGTTGGGCCTTGTAGGGGAGGTAATGTATATGGCTAGAACAATATCTGATCATTCCCCCATGAGTGTGATACTTGAGGGTGTGGGATCCTTGCCTGCTAGGGGGTGCATGTGGAGCCTGAATCCGTTCTGGCTACACCTTACTGATTTAGATGGACACATAGGGGGGGGAAATTAAGGAATATTTTAAAATTAATGCTGGGTCGGCTTCGGTATTGACGGTATGGGAGGCCATGAAGGCCTATTTCAGAGGGCTCTGTATTAAGGTGATATCCCGAATCAAGGCAGAAACAGGCAGGAAGGATCGGATGTTGATAAAAGAGTTGGAGGAGGCTGAGGAGGCATTAATTAACGATCAATCCCCAGAGGCACAGGGAAGGTTAAAGGGGGCGCAGAATAGAGTATGTCAGATGGCAATGAAAACAGCAGAACGTAGAAGAATGTTTCAAACTGCCAAATACTTTGAAGAGGGGGACAGGGCGGGCCATTTCCTTTCCAGAATAGTGACGGCGCAGAGAGATTCCACACATATAGTCGCTTTGAAGGGAAGGGATGGGAGGGAGCACACTGGTTGCAAACCAATTTTGGAGGTGGAGTATTACTCGGATCTTTATAAATCACGGGTACAGCCAACGATGGAGGAGGTGGATGGTTTCTTGACAGGGGTACAGCTTCCCAGACTCTCAGTGGCCAATCGGGGACTTCTCGAGGAGCCGTTTAATTTGGAGGAGCTTGACGCTGCATTGGTCTCTATGCCCAATGATAAAGCCACGGGGGTAGATGGGATCCCGGGGGAGGTGTATAAAAAATAAAAAGAGATACTGCTTCCTGCCTTATTGGAGGTGTATGCTGCTGGTCTGGTGGAGGGGGAGCTGCTGAGGTCTATGCAGGAGGCAATAATTGTTGTACTGCCAAAACAGGGTAAGGATCCGAGTGATCCAGCTTTGTATCGCCCAATCTCGTTATTAACGATAGATATCAAAATCTTGGCCAAGATGTTGGCTAACTGTCCTAACAAGGTGATAACAACACTAATACACCGGGACCAGTCAGGATTTATGCCCAATAGTTCTACAGCGTGTAATCTTCGACGACTGTTTCTCAATATGCAGGTAAAGGCGGATAATATGGGTCAGAGGGTTGGGGTGTCTTTAGACGCCGCTAAGGTGTTTGATAGTGTGGAGTGGCGGTATTTGTGGGCGGTCATGAAGGCTATGGGTTTTGGTGAGAGTTTCATACGTTGGGTGCAGCTGATGTATGCGTCTCCAAGAGCCAGGATACGGGTGAATGGAGTCTTGTCGGGGGATTTCCCTTTATATAGAGGAATGCGGCAAGGGTGCCCCTTGTCTATTAATTGGGAGAAGTCTGTGTTGTTGCCCATGGACGCGGCGGCTCCTCTGACTCTTGACCCTGGGGTTCCCTTAAGAGTAGTACATGAGTTTAAGTATCTGGGCATTGTGGTTTCGGACAAAATAGAGGACTATGTGCGGCTCAACCTGACTCCTTTGCTTGGGAAGTTCCAGCAGAAGATTGGGGCCTGGAAGAAGCTATTTCTGTCGGTCGCAGGCAGAGCCAATTTTATCAAAATGATACTTATGCCTCAGCTCCTCTACATATTGCATAATGCTCCAGTGTGGCTGCCTCAGAGTAAATTTTATAGGAGCAATACTGTATTTAGGGATTTAATTTGGAGGGGTGGATGGCGCGCATCAAATTGGAACATCTGCAAAGGGCAAAGGATGAGAGTGCTCTGGCGGTCCCTAATCCATGGATCTACTATATAGCATCTCAATGCCAGCACATGGTAGGTTGGGGAGAGCCAGAACAGAGCTCTTCAGCGGGAATAATCATTGAACGCGCGGTAGGGAAGGGCCCATTGTTGGCCAGTCTTGAAGCAGGTAGATTCAGAATTAACCCCCCAAAATTCCCAACAATAGCTATGATGGGGAAAGTATGGCAGAAAATTAAGCAATGGAGGGGAGTAACGGAATTTCCGAGATATACACCAATTTGGTTTGAACCTAGGTTGGCAGAGCTCATGAGATTGCGGGGGTTCGGTCAGTGGAGGCGCATTGGCATTTGGTTCGTGTCTCAGTTGCTTGATGGAGATGTTATTAAAACATTCGAGACACTTAGGACTGAGTTTCCTTTAACCCAGAAGTCATTCCTTCAGTACCTGCAGTTGAGGCATGCCCTAAACTGTCAAAATGAGGTGTCGCGCCTGAATCTGCAGTCAGATAGCTTGTTGAATCTTATTGGGCCTCGGAGGAGTATGAGGGGGTTCATAACCTTGATGTACAGGGGTCTGATGGATACCTTTTTATTGAAGCATCCATTAAGGATTAAGGAGAAATGGGTGGCGGATGTGGGCCCCTTGTCAGAGTCCCAGTGGGAGTCCATACTTCAATATATCCCCAGGGCTTCCCTGAGTGAGGCTAAGAGGGTGTCACAGTTATACCTGGTGTATAGGGTGTACAGGACCCCGACATGGATGAGGAAGGCAGGACTGAGAGGTGACTCAGAATGTCCCAGGTGTGGTGAGGAAGGCGTTGATCTGCTACATATGATGTGATCGTGTGCTCGCCTACAACCCTTTTGGGTGAAGGTGCTTAACTTGATCCAGGAGGTGACAGGAGTAGATGTGGTGTGTAACCCGCTGACTTGCCTTTTGGGCTGTATGGATGATATTGCTACGGATGAATGTGGAAGGCTGACTATCGCAAGATTGTTGTATGCTGTGAGAAAGCTTATCGCAATGCACTGGTTGGATGAAAAACCGCCAGGGAAAAAGGAATTTATCAACAAGATAAATTTTATTGTCCTTATGGAAAGAAATATATACAGTAAGAGAGGTCAGAATACAAAATTTGAAAATGTGTGGGGTGGATGGATGGATTACCCAGGTGTGGCATCTGCTGAGTTACTACAAAGTAGAATGGGTGTTGTGTAGTTGATTCTGGGGGGACTCCTACATGTACAGGCGTGTTTTTGTAAAGCTTGTTATCTCAAGAGGTGATGCTGTCAGATGGTTGTATTGGATAATGGGCAAGAGATTGGGGGGAGGGAGGGGGGTCGGTTAGGTGCTAAGGGTGTTGTTTAGTAAAATGAAAATATATTATCAGGTCATGTATCTAATGTACGGTATTTGTCTGGAAATTGTATCGGACTGTGTTAATGGCGTGTCATATGCTTTAATAAAAAATACATGATTTAAAAAAAAGAAAGTGGAAGCACCCCATATGTGGTTGCACACTACTGTTAAAGCACATGGCGGTGGATCGGATGGGAAGGAGCATTACTTGGCTTTTAGAGTGCAGATTCCATTTAAAAAGATTGTGGGCTCAATTAGATGAGCGCCTAAGATGCAAAAATAGCAGAAACCCCAGGTGACCCCATGTTGGAAACGTCACTGCCAAAAGAATTCATCTAGGGGTGTAGTGAGTATTTTGTATCTATATGTGCCTCACATAATTTTATAACATTGAGATGTATAAATATGACATTTTTGTGGTAGAAATGTAATTATTGTATTTGCTGCACATTTTTCAGGTACACAAGGGTTAAAACTGGGTAAAGCTGGACCCCATAATTTATTGCACAATTTCTCCCAAATGCGGTGATGCCCCATATGCCATCAGAAATTACTATTAGGCCACCCATCAGGGCTAAGAAGGAAGGAGGGCTATTTGGCTATTGTAGCACAGATTTTGCTAGACTAGTTTAGGGGTGACATTTGCGGAGCCCCGAGGGTGCTGGAACCGCAGAAAAACCCAAAAAGTGACCCTATTGTAGAAATAGCACCTTTCAATGAATTAATCTACGGCTGCAGAGACTATTTTATCACATCCATGCCAGGCTTTTTTTTATGGAGAATTGCAAATCTGCCAGTTTAGTGCTCAAACATTGTTCCCTCATAAAATGTAGAGCCCCCATATACTTTTTAACCCCTTCCCGACCTCCGCCGTACTAGTACTGCGCTGCGGGAGGTGCATTTCTGACCAGCGCAGTACTAGTACGGCGCCGTCATTTTCCGGTCACCACGTGGCATCATGCGGTGACCGGGTTCCGATGGCTGCTGTCCATGACAGCAGACCATCTCCACATGTAGCCCTGGGGGGCTGCACCGCCCCCTCACATCGGCGATCGCTGTGATTGGCTGGTCAATTCTGACAAGCCAATCACAGCAATAAAACAATAAAGTTTTTTTTTTTTTTAAAAAAAGCATGTGACCGGTGCTGAGTGACGTAGCACCAATCACAGCCATCACAGTGGGTGGGGTGATCACCCCGTCACCTCACCTTATTAACCCCTAGGGCGCTGATTGGCTGAACAATAGCTTCTAGCCAATCAGCACCAAAGGAGTTAATTTAAAATACCGTTCACCGCCCTGCACGCCATCTTTCTCTCAGATTTGGCATGCAGAGCGGTTATCCAAGCCTCTCTGTCTGACCTGAGTGAAGGAATCCATTGGAGGCCAGTGTGATCAAACCGGCGATCTCCTGCCCTCCTGTGCTGTGCTGATCTCCTGCTCCAGCTTCGTGTTCTGTGCTCTGTGCTGCCATCTGCCTGCTGTGTGAGGCCTGTGATCACAGCAGAGCAGCAGTACCTCCCCCACCCCTTGCCCATCCCCCATCCCTGTTCCAGTACCCTCCCTCCACCTCCCCTCCCCCACCCTCCAATTGATTTTTTTAGCAAATTTTTTTGCGCTTTTTTCCTGTGCGTGGCGTCCCGCGCAGAGCATTCGTGCTCTTTCTGTGTCCGCAGCGCTCTGACCAGTATCGCTGCTGATCAGAGACAGCGCCACGGGAATTTTTCTTTTTTAAGATAGATAGCATAGTGGACTTCGCAGTCCAAGCGACGTCCGATTTTTTTTTTTTTTTAGAAAATAATAATAGTAGTTAGTACAGTGTAGTTTTAGACATAGCGTAGCCGGCGTCAGTGTTTGGTGACGTCCCCTTTCCCATCCCCCCTCTCTGTTCCATAACCCCCTCCCCCACCCCCTATTGAATTTTAGCGCACTTTTTATTGCGCTTTTTTTGTGTGCGCTGCATCCTGCACAGAGCATTTGTGCTCTTCCTGTGTCTGCAGCGCTCTGATCAGTATCGCTGCTGATCAAAGGCTGCACCACATGGATTTTTCTCTTTTTAGCTAGTTATCGTAGGAACATCACAGTCTAAGTGTCGTCTAATTTTTATTTTTTTTTAGAAAAAATAATAGTAGTTAGTACAGTGTAGTTTTAGACGTAGCAAGGTAGCGTAGCCGGCGTCAGTGTTTAGTGACGTCCCATTTCCCATTCCCCGTCCCTGTTGCAGTACCCATCCTCACCTCCAATTGAATTTTTTGCGCACTTTTTTTGCGCTTTTTTTGTGTGCATTGAGTCCTGCACAGAGCATTTGTGCTCTTCCTGTGTCCGCAGCGCTCTAATCAGTATAGCTGCTGATCAGAGACTGCGCCACAGGGATTTTTCTCTGTCCTTAGCGTAGGGATATCACAGTCTAAGTGACGTCCGATTTTTTTTTTTAGAAAAAAATAATTATAGTAGTTAGTACAGCGTAGTTTTAGATGTAGCAAGGTAGCGCAGCCGGCGTCACAGCGTTAGTGACGACTGATCTTTTATAGAAAACAAAATCGTATAGAGTAGTTTTATAGGTAGTGTATTAGGTATAGTCGGCGTCAGTGTTTGGTGACGTCCGATCTTGTTGTAAAAAAAAAAGAATTAGTTGCGTCGAATAACTTTTTAGCAAGTGCATTAGGGGAGCGTACGACACATCGTTGCTGACGTCTGTTTTTCTTTTGTAAAAAAAAAAAGAATTAGTTGTGGCGAATAACTTTTTAGCGAGTGCATTAGGGGAGCGTACGTCACATCGTTGCTGACGTCCGTTTTTCTTTTGCCGTTTGTAAAAAAAAAAAAAAAAAGTTGCGTAGAATAACTTTTTAGCAAGTGCTTTAGGGGGAGCGTACGACACATCGTTGCTGACGTCTGTTTTTCTTTTGTAAAAAAAAAAAAAATTAGTTGCGTCAATTAACTTTTTAGCGAGTGCATTAGGGGAGCGTACGTCACATCGTTGCTGACGTCCGTTTTTCTTTTGTAAAAAAAAAAGAATTAGTTGCGTCGAATAACTTTTTAGCAAGTGCATTAGGGGAGCGTACGACACATCGTTGCTGACGTCCGTTTTCTTTTCTAAAAAAAAAAGAATTAGTTGCGTTGATTAACTTTTTAGCGAGTGCATTAGGGGAGCGTATGTCACATTGTGGCTGACGTCCATTTTTCTTTTGTAAAAAAAAAAGAATTAGTTGCGTCGATTAACTTTTTAGTGAGTGCATTAGGGGAGCGTACGACACATCGCTGCTGATGTCCATTTTTCTTTTGTAAAAAGAATTATGTGCGGTGGGTAAATTTATAGGGAGGGCATTAGTGTATTGAGCATATAATTTTTTTTTACAAACTTTTTTTTTTTAACATCTGATTTTTCTTTTAATTTTTTTCTTTTCTACATTTTATCTCTCTACTTTTTTCTCTCTTTTTTGTTCTAATAAAGAGTACCCTATTACACAATAAAGAGTACCCTATTACACAAGCCCCACACATTACACATGTAAAAGCACCACTTACACACACATCCCCAGGGTTTGGGAAAAAAATTAAAAATGGCCCATTCGTTAACAAGGCGCTATTCACCAGAGGAGGCATACGCCATCCTTGCATCCGACACGGATACAGCCAGTGAGGAAGATCCCGCATTCCTCTATGCCTCATCATCTTTCTCCTCCTCCTCCTCATCTGGTGAGGAAGGACCCCCAGAAAGGCACCCTAAGACCCAGGCAACTCCTGCAGCAATCGATCCTGTATGGATTGCACCCCCTGAAAAATTTCAGCCCGTCATTCCGGATTTCAGCAGCAGCTCAGGAATCCAGTTTAACACCACTGGCCTCACTGAAATTGACGTCTTCAAATTCTTTTTCAGTGATGAAATAATAAATCTTATGGTGGCCCAGACAAACCTGTATGACCAACAATTTTTCACCCAAAATCCCACGTCATCATACGCCAGATGGACCCCCGTAAATGCAGCAGAGATGATGACATTTTGGGGAATTTTGCTGCATAAGGGCATAATAAAAAAAACAGAGATTCGTCAATACTGGAGTACTGATATTCTCTACAGTACACCGGTATTCCGCATGGCCATGACAAGGAAACGTTTTGAAGGGATCCAGAAATTTTTGCATTACAATGATAATGCTCAGTGTCCTCCCTGAGAAGATCCTAACTTTGATCGTCTATATAAAATTCAGCCAGTGGTTGACCACTTCAGCAGAAAATTTGCTGAGGCGTACACACCCCAGACATCGCTATTGATGAATCTCTCGTTCACTTCAAAGGGAGGCTAAAATTCTGACAATACCTGCCCAGTAAGAGGTCCAGGTAAGGAATAAAGCTGTACAAACTGTGCGAGAGTACCTCAGGGTACACCCACAGATTTAGGGTCTACGAGGGGAAGGACACCCAAATTAACCCCCCTGAATGGCCCCCGTCCTGCCGTGCACCAAAACAGTGATTTTCCCCCACATATGGGTTATCGGTGTACTCAGAAGAAATTGCACAACAACTTTTGTGGTCCATTTTCTCCTTTTACACTTTTGAAAATAAAAAAAATGTTGCTGAAAAACCTTTTTTATGGAAAAAATGTGATTTTTTTTTTCACGGCTCTACGTTCTAAACTACTGTGAAGCACCTGGGAGTTCAAAGTGCTCACCACATGGCTAGATAAGTTCCTTGAAGGGTCTAATTTTCAAAATGGGGTCACTTGTTGGGGTTTTCCAATGTTTAGGCACATCTGGGGCTCTTCAATCGCGACATGGCGTTCGCTATCAATTCCAACCAAATTTGCATTCAAAAAGTCAAAAGATGCTCCTTCCCTTCCGAGTCCTGCTGTGCGCCCAAACAGTGGTTTTCCCCCATATGTGGGGTATCAGCATACTCAGGAGAAATTGCACAACAAAGTTTTGGGTCCATTTTCTCCTTTTACAATTGTGAAAATAAAAAAATTGTTGCTGAAAGATCATTTTTTTGACTAAAAAGTTAAATGTTAATTTTTTCCTTCCACGTTCCTTTAGCTGTTGTGAAGCACCTGAAGGGTTAATAAACTTTTTGAATGTGGTTTTGATTAGCTTGAGGGGTGCAGTTTTTACAATGGTTTTTTTTGTGTATTATCTTTCATATTGACCCCTCAAAGTGACTTCAAATGTGATGTGGTCCCTAAAAAAAATGGTTTTGTAAAATTTGTTGAAAAAATAAGAAATTGCTGGTCAAATTTTAACCCTTATAACTCCCTAAAAAAAAATAATTTGGTTCCAAAATTGTGCTGATGTAAAGTAGATATGTTGAAAATGTTACTTATGAAGTATTTTATGTGACATATCTCTGTGATTTAAGGGCATAAAAATTCAAAGTTGGAAAATTCCGAAATTTTCAAAATTTTCGCCAAATTTCTGTTTTTTTCACAAATAAATGCAGGTTATATCAAAGAAATTTACCACTATCATGAAGTACTATATGTCACGAGAAAACATTGTCAGAATCCTCAAGATCCGTTGAAGCATTCCAGAGTTATTACCTCATAAATTGACAGTGGTCAGAAGTGTAAAAAAATGGCAGGGTCAGAAAGGTGAAAACAGGCTGGCTCTTGAAGGGGTTAAATCAGTTACATTTTTATTTGAGCATGTCAAAAAATATCACAAATATTACATGACAATACTCATTTTACATTATTACAACAAATTCCCCCCCCCTCCTATGGAGACCTCCCCAAAAGCAGACACTACTTCATTGACAATTGACAATATCCGACAATAATACAATTCTCCATAAGTATTACATTACAATAGAATACACAGGTGTTACTCTAACTAATACTACCCAACCATGGCTGTCTGTGGAAATATTCCTGTTTATTCCTTTTAAAATTAATATTTATTTTCAGTTGCATTATATGATTCATTTGAGTAATACATTCCCTTCTGGACGGGGGCTCTTCTCTAATCCAATATTTTGCAATCAATTTTCTGGCAATAAATAATAATCTTGCAATTGCTATTTTGGTCGTGCTGTTTGTTTCTATTTCCTACACATACCCGAATATACATGTCAGTGGATGGCCTATGGACAATTCACCCATACACCACTCCAATACGGTTGAAGACTAGTGTTGAGTATTCCGATACCGCAAGTATCGGGTATCGGCCGATACTTGCGGGTATCGGAATTCCGATACCGAGATCCGATACTTTTGTGGTATCGGGAATCGGTATCGGGATTAATATCAATGTGTAAAAGAAAGAATTAAAGTAAAAAATAGGGATATACTCACCTCTCCGACGCAGCCTGGACTTTACCGCCGTAACCGGGAGCCGTTGTACCTAAAAATGCGCGCTTGAAGGGCCTTAGATGACGTCACGGCGCTCTGATTGGTCCGTAGCGGTCGCGTGACCGCTACGCGACCAATCACAAAGCAGTGACATCACCTAAGGTCTTTCAAGTGCTTGAAAGACCTTAGGTGACGTCCCTGCTTTGTGATTGGTCGCGTAGCGGTCACGCGACCGTTACGCGACCAATCAGAAGCTGCGGACGTCTTCTAAGGTATTTCAAGCGCTTGAAAGACCTTAGGTGACGTCACTGCTTTGTGATTGGTCGCGTAGCGGTCACGCGACCGCTACGGACCAATCAGAGCGCCGTGACGTCATCTAAGGCCCTTCAAGCGCGCATTCTTAGGTACAACGGCTCTCGGTTATGGCGGTAAAGTCCAGGCTGCGTCGGAGGGTGAGTATATCCCTATTTTTTATTTTAATTCTTTCTTTTACACATTGATATGGATCCCAGGGCCTGAAGAAGAGTTTCCTCTCCTTCAGACCCTGGGAACCATACAGGATACCGTCCGATACTTGGTGTCCCATTGACTTGTATTGGTATCGGGTATCGGTATCGGATTAGATCCGATACTTTGCCGGTATCGGCCGATACTTTCCGATACCGATACTTTCAAGTGTCGGATGGTATCGCTCAACACTATTGAAGACCACAATCCAAATGGAAGACAATCTGGGACAATTCCAAAGCATATGTAGTATGCCTGCCCGAGAATGCAAACACCTCGGGCAGTCAGAATTGGGCCGCAACCCTGCTTTAAATAACATATCAGGGAACCTATACACTCTGTGAATCACATACAACTGTGACAATCTCCCAGGCTCACTCATAGATATCTTGGGTACATATTCCAGAAAAGACTCCCACCTATCGTCATTTATCTCTCCCACATCCCTCTCCTTTTGAGTATAAAATCTACCGTGAGATCCGTTTGAAGTACTATAGGCCCTCTCCTACTTTGTGTCTGGAATGCGTGTTGAATAGTGATGAGCGAGTATACTCGTTACTCAAGATTTCCCTAGCATGCTCGGGTGTCCTCTGAGTATTTTTAAGTGCTCGGAGACTTAGTTTTCATTGCGGCAGCTGCATGATTTACAGCTATTAGCCAGCTTGAATACATGTGGGGATTCCCTAGCAACCAGGCAACCCCCACATGTACTTATGCTGGCTAAAACTACATCTCTCCGAGCACTTAAAAATACTCGGAGGACACCCGAGAGTGCTTGGGAAATCTCGAGTAACGAGTACACTTGCTCATCACTAGTGTTGAACCTATCTATATTGAAAGAGATTTGGCCTTGGGAACCAAAATTATTCCTGCAACATCTACCATGATATAAGCTTCCCCTGGTATATCAACTGATAGATCAAACTAATGCCCACCTCTTTCCACTCACCAAATCCCTCCATATTGCTAAACTCCTGAAAATAGATATTCTCACATATAGGCGAAAACCTAGTTAAGTGAGTCACCCCCCTAACCTGCTTAATTTTCTGCCACACCTTATGAAATAACTTTACGGTAGGATAGCAAGGTCCCCACCTCTTAAAATATCCCTCCTCCAGACCTATACTTAATGGCAAAGTCTTTACTAAGTGTCCCAGGCTGGATGGTAACTGTCCCTCTCCCAACCTATTCACACTAATTCTCCAAATAGTGACTTTATCCTCATTGGGATCCAGATGGGGGAGTTATGTAGCACATATAGTAGCTGTGGCATCACGATCATCTTAAGGAGATTCACCCTGCCCACACCAATAAATGTAACTTATTCCACACAGTAATTTTAGTGCGCAGTTTTGCTCCTCAAATGACGTCAATGGAAGAGCAACATGAATCCCTAGGTATTTAAATTGTTGGACCACCTTTAATTTAGTATATAGCTCTACCTCCCTGGTACAGTCCCCTTTCCCATCTATTGGCAGTACACATGATTTATCCCAGTTAATGAGCAACCCCGATATCTGTCCAAATCCCTCAATTAACTTTAATACAATTCTCAGGGCTTCCCCAGAATTCTCCAAAAATAGCAGAATATCATCCGCATAAAGAGCTACCCTTTATTCTGCATTCCCATATACAAACCCCTTCACTTCCTGCGATCTTCTTATTTTGGCAGCTAGTGGCTCCACAGCCAGGACAAATAGCAACAGGGACAATGGATACCCCTGGCTCATACCTCGAAACAACGGAAAATAATTTGTTATTCACTTTAATTCTGGCCACTGGAGAAGAGAACAGCTATTTTACCCACGAGAAAAACACTGGCTCAAACCCAAAGCGACACAGCACCGACCACACATAGTTCCATTCCACACTGTCAAAGGCCTTATGTGCATCTAGAGATACCACCATTCTCCTACCCGCATTTTCAGCTGGAATTTGCATATTTAAGTATAGCCTCCTTAAACAGCAGTGGATTTATTTGGCATAAAGCCAGACTGGTGTGGGTGGACCACCTTATCTATTATCCGGATCAGTCTATTCTCTAGGGCCTTAGCCAGTATCTTTATATCTGCTGTCAAAAGTGATATTGGTCTATTTGACTCCGACAACTGCAGATCTTTTACAGCTTTGGGGATGACTACAAATATGGCCTCCCTCATAGATATTGGCAATGTTCCCCTCTCCAATGATTAATTAAATACCCCTAGCAATTTAGTTAGCAGTTCCTCAGTTTTTATACACTTCCGCTGGGATGCTGTCTACCCCCGGCCATGGACGCCAAAGCCTCTCCTAATTCCTCCATTGAGAGCAGTCCATCCAACCAATCTCTATCCTTGGCACTCAACTTAGGTAAGTGGGCCTCTTCTATAAACACATCAATCTCCCCCTCCACTTGCTGTAACTGTGAGGAATATAACGTCCTGTAGAAGTCTCTAAAAACTTCCCGAATTTGCTCCCCCTGTGTAACCACTACACCAGTCTCTGATTTTAGTGCATAGACATGCGCCGAATCACGCTGCGCAGAAGCCACTACTGAAAGCAGATGTCCCACTTTTTCCCCCTCTGCATAGAAAGCATCTTTTTGAAATGCCTTCAACCTCTCTGCCTTGCGCAAAGGTAATTTACTTACCTCCTGCTGAGCAGCCTTCATGTGGTTTTGTACGTCCTGAGAATGTTGAACACCCAAAGCTTCCACCGCTGTCCTCAACTCCTCCATTACCACTATATCCGCATTTCTAGATGCAGTCTTATGCCTAGATATATAGGCATAAAAAAACCCTTAACTATGGCTTCATAGTGTCCCAAACAATATGTTGCTCTGCACTACCCTCTTTATGCCTAAAGGATTCCGCTATCTCATTACCAATCTTCCCCATATCTAGGAGTTGTAGCCAAAAGGGTTAAGTCTACATCTCAATCTCAATTTATATCCTTGGCTCTCAGTTTATAGTGTGGCACCCCAGGGTCCTGGTCATCACAGTGGCATTGCTTTCCTCTCGGGGAGAGTGATGCTACGTTTGGAGGCAAGGAAGGATAACTGCATCCAGGTATCACAAACATGCAACACATTTCATACTCCAGGCCACCAGGGGGAGCTTCTGATCCTATTTACTAGGTGACTCCCCATATATATATATATAACTGGTAGTCTGTAGGGAAGAGTAGTTAGTTCCAGACATCTGTCTGAGGAGGACAGAGGGTCCACGGAGCTGTGCATGCCCTCAGAGCTGCAGCTCCCCGAAAGAGACACTTTGAAAGCAGATTTGTATTGCAGCAAGCGTGAAGGAAGGCAAAGCAAAGGAGAAGATACCAGAAGGGGACCAGCCCCGAACAGGCTGCCTCCTTCTGATGCGCAGAACGCCGGTAGCTGGAACACCGAGGTAGTAAGGACCTCTATGCCTTACTTCAGAGACCGGCAGGACAGCTAATTGCATGTTACTTGTCCGCACCTACACCCAGGGGGCACGGTGGCACCCCCTCAGAGGCCGGGGCATGCTAGAGTCCCTATAAACAGCCTCAAGCCACCAGTCATACGGGTTTTGTCCTATCCGACTACGGGGGACAGAGAAAGAGACACCACATTTGTGAGGCCCTTATTTGAAGCTTATGCAGTAAGGGACTACACCACTACAGCGCAAGGGAAGGCTATTGATTTCCACCTGGATAAGGAGACTCTGGCTTTGCCTCCGAACCGGCCGGACTCTGCCTGCCCTGTGGTCTGGTGCCCTGGACTGTGGATGCTGAAGTCTTCAGTAAAGGTAAAGAGACTGCAACCTTGTGTCCTCGTTCTTCACTGCGCCATTCACCATTCACCATCTACTGGGAAGCCCTGGGGATATATTTCACCTGTGGGAAGGTATACCATCTAGCAGCCATAACATCACCCCAGCGAACCCCTTAAAGCAGCGTCGGTCACCCTGACCGAATACCACAGGTGGCGTCACGAACATAAACTTTATCACTTTAAAGACCTTTCCCTTTTATACGGACATCCCAGGGCCACGGACCGGGTCAGCCACCGTGACATCCCCCCTTTGAGCCGACCGGACGTGCTACCGAGTACCCCACAGCCCTGACGGGGCGCTCCAGTAGCATCACCACTAACGGACTATACGTCGACAACACTCTTGGTAGATACTCCACCTCTTGCACCAAGTTATCCATCCATTCATTTCCCAAGGCCAAATCAATTTGGGACAAAGAGCTATACGTTGCTGAATAGCAGGAGTAACAATACCTATCTACATTCTGTACCCGCCAAAGATCTATCAAGGCCACTTCCCTTAAGTAATTTCCAAACAATGTCTCATTCCCCTACCTTATCAACATGGCATGTCTTCCCCTATCCCAGTGGTCACTAACAATGTTATTCACATCCCCCACTATAAGCATAGGAACCCCTACCCATCTACCCGATATTTCTAGGATTTCTTGCATCTTTTTCCCCGAGTATGGTGGGGGAATATACATAGACACAATGCATAGCAATCTATTGAAAACCTTACACACTACATATACATATTGGCCGTCCTTGTCTATCACCACCTCCACCTCCTCAAATGGTGTACTTCTATGTACCAATACTGACACCCCTCTAGCATAAGCTGAGACCATCGAGTGATATGCCTTCCTCACCCAACTCTTTTGTAGCACCACTATTTTTTCGCTAAACAGGTGTGTTTCTTGAAGACATATTACTGAGGGTCTCTGTTGCATAATATATTGCAACTCTGCTGTACGTCTCATGCTGTTGGAAAGACCTCGAACATTCTAGCTTACAATTTTAACCCTTCCTCCCATCATAGTCAATGATAACAATATTTGGGTCTCCAAATCCTCCCATTGCCCTCCCCTTAACCCCTACTGCCCCCCAAAGTCCCCAGTTTAACCTCACTTTAAATTACCCTCAAACGTACCCCACCCTCTCCCCATAAGAACTTTATCAACCCTTTGCTTTAATATCTACACCGCCATCTCTATACAAGAAATGGGAACACCGTTCCATAACCTAGCAGTTATGAGAGTCCGGAAACCCAGACACTGTACCACTCAACTGACTAACTCTCCACCTCTTCATCTCCCCTGCCCACCTTTGACAGGATATAATGCCTGTTGCTCCACTGAACACAACCATCTGAACATTTTTGTCCCGCAGTATCTCAGGACAATTACCTCTGAACCATAGAATTTTAGCAATCATAATAATAATTAACCCCCACGATCAAAACAAAGTCATGTCAGTGTACCCCATCTGCTCCAATACGTTTGTTGTTCTGATCTAGCCAATTTGTCGCCTCCACAGGGGTCTGAAAGAAGTGTACCCCCCAGGGCTATCACCCTTAATTTGGCCAGATATAGCATTGAATACGCCAAACCCAGTCCCCGCAATCTCCTCTTGACCTCTCCGAATGTCATCCTGAGCTTTTGGACTGCAGCGGAATAATCCGGGTATATAGATATCCGGTTACCATCAATGGTTAATTCTACCATGTCGATGGCCTTTTTAAGTAAGATATCATGGTCCCAGTAGTTCAGGATTTTGGCCAAAATAGATATCGGGGACAACCCTGGGGGTAAGGGTCTCGATGGCACTCGATGAGCCCTCTCCACTGCAAACAATTTAGTAAGGCTGTCTCCTCCCACTTTGGTTTTCAACCATGTTTCAATATAATCAGTGGGATTATCCCCCTCTATCTTTTCAGGCACACCAATTATTCTCAAGTTGTTCTTATGGGAACGGTTTTCAAGATCATTTGTTTTAAATTCCAACTCCGAGACGCATTGGATATCCTTTTTCTCTCTTTTTAACAATTCAGCAATCTGATCCTCAGCACCACCGACACATTCCTTCACCACCTCCGTCCTCTCCTCAGCTTTCTGCATAGCAATACAGAAGGCAGCTATTTCACCCTTTAAACCATCAACCTGCAGGGTCAGGCAGTGATTGCAGATTTGCAGAATGACACTACTGCAAATACATCCTTAAGTGTCGGTTCGTTCATAGCTGCTGCACATAAGTCTACACAGGCTGTTCATTGTGCACAGGGGTTTGTGAGGCTGCTGCAGTGGGCGATGTGCCACATTTATCCTGCAACTTCTCAGCACACATAGGAGTCTGCTGCATCATGGGGCTATACTGTGCCTGGAGCTTTTCTCTATTTAGCTTCCCTGTGTCCTCCATTCCTTCAGCCTCCTCATCTCTAGCTCCCCATTGCTGCCTCTCTGCCCCCTCTGTTCTAGCAAACTTCTCCAGCTTGGAGATCAACTCCATCTTCCTCCTGTATGCCGCGATCGCTTTGGCTGCCTCCTCCTCAGCTGACTCGGTGCCATCTTGGGACTGGGAACTCCCCTCCGTCCCCAGCTCTTTCTGCCTCCTGCATGTCATCCGATCCACGGGTGCAGACACCGGCAGGTCCACCACACTCAACGCAACCTCGGGCTTCCCAGCAGCTGTCTCAAGCATTCAGCGGCACCTCCATACAACCCTATAGCTGGTATGTTGAGTGGGAGAGATTCGACACTTGTCCTCTCACATGTCCCACTAGGCCATGCCTACCAGGGCACCCTTATATTGTAGCACCCCCATGCCAATGATGGACCTGAGTGGGGGCTGGTTTTGTGCAGGATAAATTAGGGGTTTTATTGGTAACATTTTGGGGTATATTTTTTTATCACATTCAGTATGAGGCTGGGATCACAATCTTGTGTTTTACGCTGAGTACTTACGGCGGGGTTTCCATTTAAATCCCATAAAAATGCTATTAAGAGGGAACCCCCAACGGAACGACCCACAATGAGGCAGATGGAAACACCTCGTACTCCATTTGGTGCCTGCTCTGGTGGTCGCCATCTTTTTAGGTATGCATAGATCTGTGATTGTGCATTGAAAGGATGCCTAAAATGATGGAACACCATTGGAACACAGACCTGTCAAAAGTTACTCCAACTGACTCACAACTGAGTGGTTTTGTCTGGGGGTTTTGTCTGAATCTCGGTTTTGGGAAATTTATTTTTGGGATGTAGAATGAACAAATAGACAACAGGAAAAGGATAGTTCTTATTTTTATTTTTGCTGGATTCTCGGTGCGGTATAAGTGATAAAGCTGATTTATTTGTAAAGACCACTGCAAAATGTTCAGTTTGTCTGATTTTTCTCTTTATAGGTATATTTTTGAGTAAGGCCGGCGTCACACTAGCGAGTTTTACGGATGTAAGAGCGCAGAAAATACGTCCGTAAAACTCGCCAAACAAACGGCACAATTATTCTCAATGGGGCTGCTCCTATCAGCCGTATATTACGGTTCAGTATTATACGGCTTTCTACGGCCGTACAAAATCGCAGCATGCTGCATTTGTCAGCGTATTGTGCAAAAAAACGCCAATGAAAGTCTATGGGGGCGAGAAAAATACGGATTCCACACGGACCAGCAGTGTGACTTGCGTGCTTGTAAGCCCCGGCGAATGAAGGAAATGTAGGTCAATTACCTATAGTTACCTTCAGTCGCGGTGATGCGCCCCCTGCAGGTTGTCCTCATGAACTGCAGCCTGGGAACTTTTTCCCACGCTCCAGGTCATATGAGGACATCCACCAGGGGGCGCATCACCGCGACTGAAGGTAACTATAGGTAATTGACCTACATTTCCTTCATTCGCCGGGGCTTACAAGCACGCAAGTCACACTGCTGGTCCGTGTGGAATCCGTATTTCATTCGCCGGGGCTTACAAGCACGAGCACAGCTGCATTAGCAGAGCTCCTGCTGGTAAAATATTTTAACCCCTTCAGATGGATTACCTCGTGGGACGTGACGGTTCATCAGATGGTATGTATATTGTGGGTTTATTATTTTGCCAAGCGAGGGTCTTAGGTGGATTGAGAGAGCAATAAAATATTAAAACAACCTGTGTGTTTATTTCATTAAAATAATTTTTAATAATGTGTGTGTGTGTTTTTTAACCCTTTCAGACAATTGGATTAATAATGGATAGGTGACATAATTGACGCCTCTCCATTATTAATCTGGCTTAATGTCACCTTACAATAGCAAGGTGGCATTAACCCTTCATTACCCCATATCCCACTGCTACACGGGAGTGGGAGAGTGGCCAAGTGCCAGAATAGGCGCATCTTCCAGATGTGCCTTTTCTGGGGTGGCTGGGGGCAGATGTTTTTAGCCATGTGGGGGCCAATAACCATGGACCCTCTCCTGGCTATTAATATCTGCCCTCAGTCACTGGCTTTACCGCTCTGGCGGAGAAAATTGCGCGGGAGCCTACGGCAATTTTTTCCGCGATTTAACCCTTTATTTTAGCAGCTACAGCGCCCAAATTTTGCACATACACACTACTAACATTAGTAGTGTGGAATATGCAAAAAAAAGGGGATATGAGATGGTTTACTGTATGTAAACCATGTCTCATATCCTGTCGGGTTTGGGAAGGAGAAATGAAAAGCCGGCAATTGAATTACCGGCTTTTCACATACATCGCGCTGAAGTAAATATAAATACAGAATATATATATATATATATATATATGTCTCAATGACATATATATATATATATATATATATATATATATATATATATATATACTGTATATATGTTTTACCGAACATTTGAGCACATAAATCCATTAGATGTCGGTTTTGCAAGCCTGCGAGAAAATATCGCAGTACGGATGCCATACGGATTACATACGGAGGATGCCATGCGCAAAATACGCTGACACACCCTGCCTACGGATCACTATTTTGGGAACATTTCTCCGTATTACGGCCGTATTACGGCCGTAAAAAATGGACCGTATTGTCTTACGCTGAGTGTGACTCCAGCCTAAAATGTACATCTGACAATATGTCTCCAAATTTTCAAGTAATACATTTTGTATTTTATTTCTGACAAAGAAAAATGGTCAAAATTAAAACAAACAGTGCTTTCAGACCTCAAATAATGCAAAGAAAATAAGTTCATAATCATTTAGAAACAACAATACTAATGTTTTAACTTAGGAAGAGTTCAGAAATCAATATTTTGTGGAATAACCATGATTTTTCATCACAGCTTTCATGCGTCTTGGCATGCTTTCCACCAGTCTTTTACACTGCTTCAGGCACAAGAATTTAAGCAGTTCTTCTTTGTTTGATGGCTTGTGATTATCCATCATCCACTTGATTACATTCCAGAGGTTTTCAATGGGGTTCACATCTGGAGACTGGGCTGCCCATGACAGGGTTTTGATGTGGTGGTCTCTTAATTTTTGCCAGAGCTGTATATTGTTTCTTTTTCTTAGGTTTTGCTGCTATCACCCAGTAAAAATGCTTATTTATAAAGTGGGGTTTTTTTGTCGACAGATTCTGAGAGCTGTAAATTTTTTATTTTTTGGCGAACCGAGCTGCTAGAGGACTTATTTTTCGTGGGACGATTTTAAATTTTTTGGGTACCATTTTGGGGAACATAATATTTTTTGATCACTTCTTATTCAGATTTTTCAGACACAGAATGAACAAAAGCAAGCAATTCAGTTATAGTTTTTATTTTTTTTTGTATCAATCTGTGTGCGGTAAAAGTGATAAGAACGATTTGTTTGTCGGGTCGGTACGATTACAAGAATGTCAGATTTTTTTTATGCGTTGCTATTTTTACAGACTAAATAGACAATATTTTACAAACATGAATTTGTTTTTGGATCATCATATTCTAAGAGCTGTAACTTTTTTTATTGCTTTGCCGAATAAGCTATATAAGGCTTGTTTTTTGCAGGACGGTTTGGTGTTTTCAGTTATACCATTTATTTTTACACATAACTTTGTATCGCTTTTTATTGACTTTTTTGTGAGTCAACATTAGGGTATGTGCACATGTTGCAGATTTGCATCTGGAATTTTCTGTGCGGATTCTGCATCTCTTGGCAGAAAACGCAGGTGCAGATTTGATGCATTTTTCTTGCAGATTTTGTGCAGTTTTCCTGCGGATTACTGCGGATTCTTTTTTACCACTGCTGATTTCTATAATGGAATGGGTGCAGAAACACTGCAGATTCACACAAAAGAAGTGACATGGTCCTTTTTTGAATCTGCTGCGTTTTCCGTGCAGATTTTTCCGCACCATTAGCACAGCATTTTTTTTTGCCATTGATTTACATTGTACTGTAAATCACTTGCGCAAAAAAATTAGAAAATCATCAAAAAGTTAGTTTATTTCAGTTCATCAATACAAAAAGTGAAAATCATATATTATATGGAGTCATTACAAACAGAGTGAGGTATTTCAAGTGTTTATTTCTGTTAATGTTGCTGATTATGGCTTACAGCCAATAAAAAACCCAAAAGTCATTATCTCAGTAAATTAGAACACTTTATGACACCGGCTTAAAAAAGTATTTTAAAATCCAAAATGTTGGCCTACTGAAAAGTATGTTCAGTAAATGCACTCAGTACTTGGTCGGCACTCCTTTTGCATCAATTACTGCAACAATGCGAAGTGGCATGGAGGCAATCAGCCTGTGGCACTGCTGAGGTGAAATGGAAGCCCAGGATGCTTTGATAGCAGCCTTCAGCTCGTCTGCATTGTTAGGTCTGGTGTCTCTCATCTTCCTGTTGACAATACCCCATAGATTCTCTATGGGGTTAGGGTCAGGCGAGTTTGCTGGCCAATCAAGTACATGATACTGTTGTTTTCAGCCAGGTATTGGTACTTTTGGCACTGTGGACAGGTGCTAAGTCCTGCTTGAGATTGAAATTTTTATCTCCAAAAAGCTTGTCGGCAGAGAGAAGCATGAAGTGCTTTAAAATTTCCTGGTAGACGACTGTGCTGACTTTGGTCTTGATAAACACAGTGGACCTACACCAGCAGATGACATGGCTCCCAAAACCATCACTGATTGTGGAAACTTCACACTAAAGAGAGAAAATTAGTCTGCACTCTGCTATGTAGAAGAGGGTGCTGGTGTAACGGACAAAAAGTCCTCAATAATATCAATGGAAAAATACACCGCACTCACGGATGGAATATATTGCAAATCACATAACAATTTATTTATGTACATCCATATCAACGGTAATAATGCAATCACATGAAAGAAGCGTATTTAAATGACGTTTCGAACCCAACCGGGTTCTTATTCATATACCGCTGTGGAAATAACCCCAAATAAAGAAAGGAACGGAGTGTACCTATACCACCAAAGGGGGAGGGGGAAGGGGAGGTGAGAGAAACCACCGGGACGTAACATAGACCGGAAGTGTCCAGTCTGAGGGCGGAGACCTCAGACTGGACACTTCCGGTCTATGTTACGTCCCGGCTCCCTTTATTTAGCAGCTATCATTGTTACTCACACGCAGCACAGCAGGGCATGGGAGCGCCGCTTTTCCAATCCTGCCTACAGGTAATACATTATAGCGCGCATTGTTCAGTTTAGAGTGAGTAGACAGGGACTCCTAGGTGCTCACCGTTTGTTCATGCCCACAGGTTCACCTACCTAGCAGTAGCTAGCCCTCATCTGGATTCTTCTTACAGCATATATAGGTAGTGTCTATATAATGGTTTGAGCTCACCTTTTTTCCTACTATTAACATCCTCCTGATTGTCACACTATCCCCCACAGCACAACTGCTGAATGCAATATTCTGTCTCGGCTGAGACAGTTCCAATTAAGCAGCTACATATCATTACAAGGTAATGACTTAATTCCCCTGCCTAATTCCAGTATGTCCTTTGGTATACTTGGGTATAATCTGGTGATCTATCTATTTAAATTTAGTTTTGGTGGTTTCTCTCACCTCCCCTTCCCCCTCCCCCTTTGGTGGTATAGGTACACTCCGTTCCTTTCTTTATTTGGGGTTATTTTAATAGGCTTGGTGCCTTTTTTTGTGTGCATATTGTTATTATTGTATAGTTATGTATTACTTGTCTGTGTTTTTCCGTTTTTTCCACAGCGGTATATGAATAAGAACCCGGTTGGGTTCGAAACGTCATTTAAATACGCTTCTTTCATGTGATTGCATTATTACCGTTGATATGGATGTACATAAATAAATTGTTCTGTGATTTGCAATATATTCCATCCGTGAGTGCGGTGTATTTTTCCATTGAAACTTCACACTAGACCTCTAGCAAATTAGATTCTATGCCTCTCTACTCTTCCTCCAGACTCTGGAACCTTGATTTCCAAACGAAATGCAACATTCACTTTCATCTGAAAACAACATGTTGGACCACTAAGCAACAGTCCAGTTCCTTTTCTCTTTGGCCCAGGTAAGACGCTTCTGGCGTTGTCTATTGGTCATGAGTAGGGTTGAGCGATACCGTCCGATACTTGAAAGTATCGGTATCGGAAAGTATCGGCCGATACCGGCAAAATATCGGATCTAATCCGATACCGATACCCGATACCAATACAAGTGAATGGGACTCAAGTATCGGACGGTAAATCAGCCCTTTCTGTCCTTCTATATGGGGTTCTGGAGGGGGGGAGAGTGTGGGCGGTGCGTGGGCGGAGACTGCGTGTCTCTGTGAGGGCGGGGTCTGTGCGGGCCTGCCAGGGATCTCATTCTATGCGGCCGGCGCTGTATGCCCAGGCTTGATGCGGCGTGGGAGGGCTCTGCGGCGTGCTGGGGGGGTCTATGCGGCGTGAGGGGGTCTAAGCGGCGTGCTGGGGGGTCTATGCGGCGTGAGGGGCTCTCTGCGGCGTTCTGGGGCGTCTATGCGGCGTGCTGGGGGATCTATGCGGCGTGAGGGGCTCTCTGCGGCGTTCTGGGGCGTCTATGCGGCGTGCTGGGGGGTCTATGCGGCGTGTTGGGGGGTCTATGCGGCGTGAGGGGGTCTAAGCGGCGTGCTGGGGGGTCTATGCGGCGTGAGGGGCTCTCTGCGGCGTTCTGGGGCGTCTATGCGGCGTGCTGGGGGATCTATGCGGCATGAGGGGCTCTCTGCGGCGTTCTGGGGCGTCTATGCGGCGTGCTGGGGGGTCTATGCGGCGTGCTGGGGGGTCTATGCGGCGTGCGGGGGTCTCTGCAGCGTGCTGGGGGGTCTCTGCGGCATGGGGGGGGTCTCTGCGGCGTGGGGGGGGTCTCTGCGGCGTGGGGGGGTCTCTGCGGCGTGCGGGGGTCTCAGTGCGGGCATCGTCCGATGGGACTACAAGTCCCATCGGGCTATGCCTGCTACACTGACAGTGATTGACACATTAGCCAATGATGGGACAGTAGTAGTCCCATCATCCGGCTAATGTGTTGAATGAAAAAAAAAAAAATACTCCATACATACATTCTACATACATAAATACATATAGACATACAGTACATTCATACATTACATACATGACATACATTACATTAAACATAGATTACATACTCACCATTACTTGTCATTTTGATCCCCGAAGCCAGTGTCATCTATAAAAAATGTGAAAAAAACAAACAACCAATATACTCCCTGTCCGCAGAAATCCACGAGTGTCCCACGACGATCTCCCGTGGAGAGCAGCAGCATCAAATAATGCGACCGCTCTCTAGGGGCTCAGAAACACAATGACGGGAGGAAGGTATCCTTCCGCCACTGTATTCCTCCGCCGCTGTAAAAAAAAAAGTCCCTAGTCTCACTTTATGGCATTGCTGTATGAGACATTTTCCCATGCAGCAATTATATAAAGTGACACTTTGAACTCAGGTAACCTCAGTGATGCACTGCAGGAGCCATTGTCTCCTGTCAGTGTGTCACTGAGGGTCCTATAGAGCAGTGACGTCACCCGATGTCACTGTTCTATAGGGGAGATCGTCGTGGGACACTCGTTATTAATTGGACTACGGCGGACAGGTAGTATGCGGTTTATTATTTTACGTTTTTTGCAGGCGCTGAAGTATGGTAAGTATGGTGAAATGAAGAATATTAAAATACTTTTTCCTAATGTGTGCGTGTTTTATTAACCCTTTTCTTATTATTGGATTAATAACGGATAGGCGTCTTATTGACGCCTCTCCGTTATTAACCCGGCTTAATGTCACCTTACGATAGCAAGGTGACATTAACCCCTTATTACCCCATATCCCACCGCTACACGGGAGTGGGAAGAGAGGGGCTAAGTGCCGGAATTGGCGCATCTTACGGATGCGCCATTTTCGGGGCGGCTGCGGACTGGTATTTGTAGCCGGGGGGGGGGCCAATATCCATGGCCCCTCTCTAGGCTATGAATATCAGCCCGCAGCTGTCTGCGTAGCCTTTCTGGCTATAAAATATAGGGGGACCCCACGTCATTTTTTTGGGGGGTCCCCCTATTTTAATAGCCAGTAAAGGCTACGCAGACAGCTGCGAGCTGATATTCATAGCAGGCTACAAATATTGGCCCCCGGCCGTCGGCTTTCCCCCTCTGGCGCAGAAAATTGCGCGGGAGCCCACGCCGTTTTTTTCCATTTTTTTTTTTTTTTAAATTCAACGCTCATAAAGGCCTCTTTCACCCTTGCGTCAGTACGGGTCCGTCGCTATGCGTCGAGCCGACGTACCGACGCACGTTGTGAAATTTGTACACGACGTGGGCAGCGGATGCAGTTTTTCAACGCATCCACTGCCCATTCTGAAGTGCGGGGAGGAGGGGGCAGAGTTTCTGCTGCGCATGCGCAGTAGAAAATGGCAGACGCAACGGACAAAAAAACGTTCACTTGAACGTTTTTTCGTGCCGACGGTCCGCCAAAACTCGACGGATCCGTTGCAGAACGGACGCGACGTGTGGCCATTCGTCACGATCCGTCGCTAATACAAGTCTATGGGGAAAAATAATGCATCCTGCGAGCACATTTGCAGGATCCGTTTTTTTCCGCCAGATCCGTTTTTTCAGTCGGATCCGATGTTTTCTGCCAGATCGTTTTTTTCCACCGGATCCGTTTTTTTCCGCCAGATCCGTTTTTTTTACATTGGATCCGTTTTTTTCTGCCAGATCTGTTTTTTTCCACCAGATCCGTTTTTTCCTGCCGGATCCATTTTTTTCCGCCAGATCCGTTTTTTCTCATAGAGTTGTAATAGCGCCGGATTGCGCCTGATGGCCACACATTTCATCCGTTTTTTGCAGGATTCGTTAAAAAAAACTGTTTCCGCCGGACGGAATACTCATAGGAACGTTTTTTGTCCGTTATTTTTCATGCATGTTTCCATTCAAATCATGCACATTTTCCGTTTATTTATTTTCCAAAAACCTCATCAAAACCTGCATCAAAACTGCATGAAAAACCGCACCAAAAACCTGCATCAAAACCTGCATCAAAACTGCATGAAAAACCGCACCAAAAACCTGCATCAAAAACAGCATCAAAAACCGCACCAAAAACCTGCATCAAAAACCGCACCAAAAACTGCATCAAAAACCGCACCAAAAACCTGCAGCAAAAAAGCACCAAAAACTGCATCAAAAACTGCATCAAAAACCGCACCAAAAAACTGCAGCAAAAAAAGCACCAAAAACTGCATCAAAAACCGCATCAAAAAGCTACATCAAAAACAGCACCAAAAACTGCACCAAAAACTGCATCAAAAACTGCATCAAAAACAGCACCAAAAAACTGCAGCAAAAAAGCACCAAAAACTGCATCAAAAACCGCATCAAAAAGCTACATCAAAAACAGCACCAAAAACTGCATCAAAAACTGCATCAAAAACCTGCAGCAAAAAAGCACCAAAAACTGCATCAAAAACCGCATCAAAAACTGCACCAAAAACTGCATCAAAAACCGCATCAAAAAGCTGGAGCAAAAAAAGCACCAAAAACTTCCTCAAATACTGCACCAAAAACTGCATCAAAAACCGCACCAAAAACCTGCAGCAAAAACTGCATCAAAAACCGCATCAAAACTGCACGAGTTTTTTATGCAGGTTTTGATGCAGTTTTTGGTGCAGTTTTTGATGCGGTTTTTGATGCAGGTTTTGGTGCTGTTTTTGATGTAGCTTTTTGATGCGGTTTTTGATGCAGTTTTTGGTGCTTTTTTTGCTGCAGGTTTTTGGTGCTGTTTTTGATGCAGTTTTTGATGCAGTTTTTGGTGCTTTTTTGCTGCAGGTTTTTGGTGCGATTTTTGATGCAGTTTTTGGTGCAATTTTTGATGCGGTTTTTGATGCAGTTTTTGGTGCTTTTTTGCTGCATGTTTTTGGTGCGGTTTTTGATGTAGTTTTTGGTTCAGTTTTTGATGCAGTTTTTGGTGCTTTTTTTGCTGCAGGTTTTTGGTGCGGTTTTTGATGCAGTTTTTGGTGCTGTTTTTTATGTAGCTTTTTGTTGAGGTTTTTGATGCAGTTTTTGGTGCTTTTTTTGCTGCAGGTTTTTGATGCCGTTTTTGATGCAGTTTTTGGTGCTTTTTTGCTGCAGGTTTTTGGTGCAGTTTTTGATGCGGTTTTTGATGCAGTTTTTGGTGCTGTTTTTGATGTAGCTTTTTGATGCGGTGTTTGATGCAGTTTTTGGTGCTTTTTTTGCTGCAGGTTTTTGGTGCTGTTTTTGGTGCTTTTTTTGCTGCAGGTTTTTGATGCCGTTTTTGATGCAGTTTTTGGTGCTTTTTTGCTGCAGGTTTTTGATGCAGTTTTTGGTGCAGTATTTGATGCAGTTTTTGGTGTTTTTTGCTGCAGGTTTTTGGTGCAGCAAAAAAGCACCAAAAACTGCATCAAAAACCGCATCAAAAACCTGCAGCAAAAAGCACCAAAAACTGCATCAAAAACGCATCAAAAACTGCACCAAAAACTGCATCAAAAACCGCACCAAAAACCTGCAGCAAAAAAAGCACCAAAAACTGCATCAAAAACTGAACCAAAAACTACATCAAAAACCGCACCAAAAACATGCAGCAAAAAGCACCAAAAACTGCATCAAAAACCGCATCAAAAACTGCACCAAAAACTGCACCAAAAACTGCATCAAAAACCGCATCAAAAACCGCATCAAAAACCGCATCAAAAACTGCACCAAAAACTGCATCAAAAACCGCACCAAAAACCTGCATCAAAAAAAGCACCAAAAACTGTATCAAAAACTGAACCAAAAACTACATCAAAAACCGCACCAAAAACATGCAGCAAAAACGCACCAAAAACTGCATCAAAAACCGCATGTTTTTGGTGCGGTTTTTGATGTAGTTTTTGGTTCAGTTTTTGATGCAGTTTTTGGTGCTTTTTGCTGCAGGTTTTTGGTGCAGTTTTTGATGCGGTTTTTGATGCAGTTTTTGGTGCTTTTTTGCTGCATGTTTTTGGTGCGGTTTTTGATGTAGTTTTTGGTTCAGTTTTTGATGCAGTTTTTGGTGCTTTTTTTGCTGCAGGTTTTTGGTGCGGTTTTTGATGCTGTTTTTGATGCAGGTTTTTGGTGCGGTTTTTCATGCAGTTTAGTTTTGATGCAGGTTTTGATGAGGTTTTTGGAAAATAAATAAACGGAAAATGTGCATGATTTGAATGGAAACATGCATGAAAAATAACGGACAAAAAACGTTCCTATGAGTTTTCCGTCTGGCGGAAAGTTTTTTTTTACGAATCCTGCAAAAAACGGATGAAATGTGTGGCCATCAGGCGCAATCCGGCGCTATTACAACTCTATGAGAAAAAACGGATCTGGCGGAAAAAAATGGATCCGGCAGGAAAAAACGGATCCAATGTAAAAAAAACGGATCTAGCGGAACAAAACGGATCCGGTGGAAAAAAACCGATCTGGCGGAAAACAACGGATCCGACTGGAAAAACGGATCTGGCGGAAAAAAACGGATCCTGCAAATGTGCTCGCAGGATGCATTTTTTTTCCCCATAGACTTGTATTAGCGACGGATCGCGACGAATGGCCACACGTCGCGTCCGTTCTGCAACGGATCAGTCGAGTTTTGGCGGACCGTCGGCACGAAAAAACGTTCAAGTGAACGTTTTTTTGTCCGTCGCGTCTGCCATTTTCTACTGCGCATGCGCAGCAGAAACTCTGCCCCCTCCTCCCCGCACTTCAGAATGGGCAGTGGATGCGTTGAAAAACTGCATCCGCTGCCCACGTCGTGTACAAATTTCACAACGTGCGTCGGTACGTCGGCTCGACGCATAGCGACGGACCCGTACTGACGCAAGGGTGAAAGAGGCCTTTATGAGCGTTGAATTTAAAAAAAAAAAAAAAAAAAATGGAAAAAAACGGCGTGGGCTCCCGCGCAATTTTCTGCGCCAGAGGGGGAAAGCCGACGGCCGGGGGCCAATATTTGTAGCCTGCTATGAATATCAGCTCGCAGCTGTCTGCGTAGCCTTTACTGGCTATTAAAATAGGGGGACCCCCCAAAAAAATGACGTGGGGTCCCCCTATATTTTATAGCCAGAAAGGCTACGCAGACAGCTGCGGGCTGATATTCATAGCCTAGAGAGGGGCCATGGATATTGGCCCCCCCCCGGCTACAAATACCAGTCCGCAGCCGCCTCGAAAATGGCGCATCCGTAAGATGCGCCAATTCCGGCACTTAGCCCCTCTCTTCCCACTCCCGTGTAGCGGTGGGATATGGGGTAATAAGGGGTTAATGTCACCTTGCTATCGTAAGGTGACATTAAGCCGGGTTAATAACGGAGAGGCGTCAATAAGACGCCTATCCGTTATTAATCCAATAGTAAGAAAAGGGTTAATAAAACACGCACACATTAGGAAAAAGTATTTTAATATTCTTCATTTCACCATACTTACCATACTTCAGCGCCTGCAAAAAACGTAAAATAATAAACCGCATACTACCTGTCCGCCGTAGTCCAATTAATAACGAGTGTCCCACGACGATCTCCCCTATAGAACAGTGACATCGGGTGACGTCACTGCTCTATAGGACCCTCAGTGACACACTGACAGGAGACAATGGCTCCTGCAGTGCATCACTGAGGTTACCTGAGTTCAAAGTGTCACTTTATATAATTGCTGCATGGGAAAATGTCTCATACAGCAATGCCATAAAGTGAGACTAGGGACTTTTTTTTTTACAGCGGCGGAGGAATACAGTGGCGGAAGGATACCTTCCTCCCGTCATTGTGTTTCTGAGCCCCTAGAGAGCGGTCGCATTATTTGATGCTGCTGCTCTCCACAGGAGATCGTCGTGGGACACTCGTGGATTTCTGCGGACAGGGAGTATATTGGTTGTTTGTTTTTTTCACATTTTTTATAGATGACACTGGCTTCGGGGATCAAAATGACAAGTAATGGTGAGTATGTAATCTATGTTTAATGTAATGTATGTCATGTATGTAATGTATGAATGTACTGTATGTCTATATGTATTTATGTATGTAGAATGTATGTATGGAGTATTTTTTTTTTTCATTCAACACATTAGCCGGATGATGGGACTACTACTGTCCCATTATTGGCTAATGTGTCAATCACTGTCAGTGTAGCAGGCATAGCCCGATGGGACTTGTAGTCCCATCGGACGATGCCCGCACTGAGACCCCCGCACGCCGCAGAGACCCCCCCCACGCCGCAGAGACCCCCCCCCACGCCGCAGAGACCCCCCCCCACGCCGCAGAGACCCCCGCATGCCGCATAGACCCCCCAGCACGCCGCATAGACCCCCCAGCACGCCGCATAGACCCCCCAGCACGCCGCATAGACCCCCCAGCACGCCGTATAGATGCCCCAGAACGCCGCAGAGAGCCCCTCACGCCGCATAGATCCCCCAGCACGCCGCATAGACGCCTCAGAACGCCGCAGAGAGCCCCTCACGCCGCATAGACCTCCCAGCACGCCGCATAGACCCCCCCCAGCATGCCGCAGAGCCCTCCCACGCCGCATCAAGCCTGGGCATACAGCGCCGGCCGCATAGAATGAGATCCCTGGCAGGCCCGCACAGACCCCGCCCGCACATTTTAAAATGCGCGCGTCTCCTGCCTCCCGTGAGGTCACGGCTTGTGATTGGTCGCGTCGCCCATGTGACCGCGACGCAACCAATCACAACGCCGGAACGTAATTTTAAATCCTGAAGGACCTAAAATTACGTCACGGCTTGCTGTGATTGGTCGCGTCGCGGTCACATGGGCGGCGCGCGACCAATCACAAGCCGGGACTTCAAGTAAGGAAGTTAAAGCGCGAATTTTAAGCAAACAACGCTGCCGGTTCCCTCGCTGAAGTCCAGGCTGCGTCGGAGAGGTGAGTATAGCAATATTTTTTATTTTAATTCTTTATTTTACACATTAATATGGTTCCCAGGGCCTGAAGGAGAGTTTCCTCTCCTTCAGACCCTGGGAACCATCAGGAATACCATCCGATACATGAGTCCCATTGACTTGTATTGGTATCGGGTATCGGTATCGGATTAGATCCGATACTTTGCCGGTATCGGCCGATACTTTCCGATACCGATACTTTCAAGTATCGGACGGTATCGCTCAACACTACTGACAAGGCTTTCTAATAATTCAATTGCATTTATAATATACACATTGCTTTCTGTTGCAGACCATCCCCTTCATTTGGAGGCTTATTGCCCTGTATTTTTAGCTTGTTTTATATTTTATTGTTACTTAACCCCTTTACCCCCAAGGGTGGTTTGCACGTTAATGAGCGGACCAATTTTTACAATTCTGACCACTGTCCCTTTATGAGGTTATAACTCTGGAACGCTTCAACGGATCTTGGCGATTCTGACAATGTTTTCTCATGACATATTGTACTTCATGATAGTGGTAAAATTTCTTCGATATAACTTGCGTTTATTTGTGAAAAAATGGAAATTTGGCGAAAATTTTGAAAATTTTGCAATTTTCCAACTTTGAATTTTTATGCCCTTAAATCACAGAGATATGTCACACAAAATACTTAATAGGTAACATTTCCCACATGTCTACTTTACATCAGTACATTTTAGGAACCAACATTTTTTTTTGTTAGGGAGTTATAAGGGTTAAAATTTGACCAGCGATTTCTCATTTTTACAACACCATTTTTTTAGGGACCACATCTCATTTGAAGTCATTTTGAGGGGTCTATATGATAGAAAATACCCAAGTATGACATCATTCTAAAAATTGCACCCCTCAAGGTGCTCAAAACCACATTCAAGAAATGTATTAACCCTTCAGGTGTTTCACAGGAATTTTTGGAATGTTTAAATAAAAATTAACATTTAAATCTTTTTTACACAAAATTTATTTCAGCTACAATTTGTTTTATTTTACCAAGGGTAACAGGAGAAAATGGACCCCAAAAGTTGTTGCACAGTTTGTGCTGAGAACGCTGATTGTTGTGAACTCTGTTTTTGGGCTCCCTCTTGTGGTAACAAGTGGTACTGTGTGAGTGCTATCTTTGGGGTCCCTCTGGTGGCTCTTTTTGTCATTCTGCAGGTCTGTGGCTGGGATCAGCTGTCTCGTTATCTGCTAGTTGGTTTCCTATTTAGCTCACCTGGACTTTCAGTTGTTGCCTGCTGTCGATGTATTCAGTGCTATTTTGATCTCTCCTGTCTACCTTCGTTATCAGTCTCTCCAAGAGAAGCTAAGTTTCTGTTTGTTCATTTTTTGATCATCAGTGTTCAATATTTTTCTTGGTTTATTATCTGTCCTTGTCCAGCTTGCTAATATGTGATTTCCTTGCTTGCTGGTAGCTCTAGAGGGCTGAGTTTCTCCCCTAACACCGTTAGTTGGTGTGGGGGTTCTTGAATTCTCAGCGTGGATATTTTGTATAGGGTTTTCTACTGACCGCACAGTTTCCTATCTGTCTTCTGCTATCTAGTACTAGCAGGCCTCATTTTCTGAATCTGTTTTCATTTCTACGTTTGTATTTGCCCCTTACCTCACCGTTATTATTTGTTGGGGGCTTACTATATCTTTGGGGTTATTTCTCTGAGGCAAGTGAGGTCTTACTTTCTATCTCTAGGGGTAGCTAGTTTCTCAGGCTGCGTCGTGACGTCTAGGAATTCAGGCACGTTCACCGGCTACCTTTAGTGTGTTTGGTTAGAATCAGGATTGCGGTCAGTCCAGTTACCACCTTCCTAGAGCTCGTTCAATGTTCAGTTACTTAGCTCGTCAGTTCTGTGATCCTCAGCCACTAAGGATCATAACAGTTGATACCCCATATGTGGGGGTAAACCACTGTTTGGGCGCATGGCAGAGCTCAGATGGGAAGGAGCGCCATTTGACTTTTCAATGCAAAATTGACTGGAATTGAGATGGGACGCCATGTTGCATTTGGAGAGCCCCTGATGTGCCTAAACATTGAAACCCTCCCACAAGTGACACAATTTTGGAAACAAGACCCACCAAGGAACTTATCTAGATGTGTGGTGAGCACTTTGACCCACCAAGTGCTTCACATAAGTTTATAATGCAGAGCCGTAAAAAAATAAAAAATCATATTTTTTCACAAAAATTATCTTTTCGCCCCCAATTTTTTATTTTCCCAAGGGTAAGAGAAGAAATTGGACCCCAATAGTTGTTGTAAAATTTGTCCTGAGTACGCCGATACCCCATATGTGGGGGTAAACCACTGTTTGGGCGTATAGCAGAGCTCGGAAGGGAAGGAGCGCCATTTGACTTTTCAATGCAAAATTGACTGGAATTAAGATGGGACGCCATGTTGCGTTTGGAGAGCCCCTGATGTGCCTAAACATTGAAACCCCCACAAGTGACACCATTTTGGAAAGTAGACCCCTTAAGGAACTTATCTAGATGTGTGGTGAGCACTTTGACCCAACAAGTGCTTCACAGAAGTTTATAATGCAGAGCTGTAAAAATAAAAAATCATATTTTTTCACAAAAATTATCTTTTCGCCCAAATTTTTTATTTTCCCAAGGGTAGCAGGAGAAATTGGACCCCAAACGTTGTTGTCCAATTTGTCCTGAGTATGCTGATACCCCATATGTGGGAGGGAACCACTGTTTGGGCGCATGGCAGAGCTCAGAAGGAAAGGAGTGCCATTTGGAATGCAGACTTAGATGGATTGGTCTGCAGGCATCACGTTGCATTTGCAGAGCCCCTGATGTACCCAAACAGTAGAAACCCCCCACAAGTGACCGCATATTGGAAACTAGACCTCCCAAGGAACTTATCTAGATGTGTTGTGAGAACTTTGAACCCCCAAGTGTTTCACTACAGTTTATAACGCAGAGCCGTGAAAATAAAAAATATTTTTTTTTCCACAAAAATTATTTTTCAGCCCCCAGTTTTGTATTTTCCCAAGGGTAACAGGAGAACTTGGACCCCAAAAGTTGTTGTCCAATTTGTCCTGAGTATGCTGATACCCCATATGTTGGGGGAACCACTGTTTGGGCGCATGGCAGAGCTGGGAAGGGAAGGAGCGCCATTTGGAATGCAGACTTAGATGGATTGGTCTGCAGGCGTCACGTTGCATTTGCAGAGCCCCTGATGTACCCAAACAGTAGAAACCCCCCACAAGTGACCCCATATTGGAAACTAGACCTCCCAAGGAACTTATCTAAATGTGTTGTGAGAACTTTGAACCCCCAAGTGTTTCACTACAGTTTACAACGCAGAGCCGTGAAAATAAAAAACCCTTTTTTTCCCACAAAAATGATTTTTAGCCCCCCAAATGTATATTTTCCCAAGGGTAGCAAGAGAACTTGGACCCCAAAAGTTGTTGTCCAATTTGTCCTGAGTATGGTGATACCCCATATGTGGGAGGGAACCACTGTTTGGGCGCATGGCAGAGCTCAGAAGGAAAGGAGCGCCATTTGGAATGCAGACTTAGATGGATTGGTCTGCAGGCATCACGTTGCATTTGCAGAGCCCCTGATGTACCCAAACAGTAGAAACCCCTAAAAGTGACCCCATATTGGAAACTAGACCTCCCAAGGAACTTATCTAAATGTGTTGTGAGAACTTTGAACCCCCAAGTGTTTCACTACAGTTTACAACGCAGAGCCGTGAAAATAAAAAACCCTTTTTTTCCCACAAAAATGATTTTTAGCCCCCCAAATGTATATTTTCCCAAGGGTAACAAGAGAACTTGGACCCCAAAAGTTGTTGTCCAATTTGTCCTGAGTACGCTGATGCCCCATATGTTGGGGTAAACACCTGTTTGGGCGCACGGGAAAGCTCGGAAGGGAAGGAGCACTGTTTTACTTTTTCAATGCAGAATTGGCTAGAATTGAGATCGGACGCCATGTTGCGTTTGGAGAGCCCCTGATGTGCCTAAACAGTGGAAACTCCCCAATTCTAACTGAAACCCTAATCCAAACACACCCCTAACCCTAATCCCAACAGTAACCCTAACCACACCCCTAACTCTGACACACCCCTAACTCTAATCCCAACCCTAATCCCAACCGTAAATGTAATCCAAACCCTAACCCTAACTTTAGCCCCAACCCTAAACCTAACTTTAGCCCCAACCCTAACCCTAACTTTAGCTCCAACCCTAGCCCCAACCCTAACCCTAGCCCTAACCCTAACCTAGCCTTAACCCTAACCCTAGCCCTAACCCTAGCCCTAACCCTAATGGGAAAATGGAAATAAATAAATTTTTAAAATTTTATTATTTTTCCCTAACTAAGGGGGTGATGAAGGGGGGTTTGATTTACTTTTATAGCATTTTTTATAGCGGATTTTTATAATTGGCAGCCGTCACACACTAAAAGATGCTTTTTATAGCAAAAAAGTTTTTTGCTTCTCCACATTTTGAGACCTATAATTTTTCTATATTTTGGTCCACAGAGTCATTTGAGGTCTTGTTTTTTGCGGGACGAGTTGACGTTTTTATTGGTAACATTTTAGGATATGTGACAGTTTATGATCGCTTTTTATTCCGATTTTTGTGAGCCAGAATGACAAAAAAACAGCTATTCATGAATTTCTTTTGGGGGAGGCGTTTATACCGTTCCACGTTTGGTAAAATTTATAAAGCAGTTTTATTCTTTGGGTCAGTATGATTACAGCGATACCTCATTTATATCATTTTTTATGCTTTGGCGCTTTTATACGATAAAAACTATTTTATAGAATAAATAATTATTTTGGCATTGCTTTATTCTGAGGACTATAATTTTTCTATTTTTTCTTTGATGATGCTGTATGGCAGCTCGTTTTTTGCGGGACAAGATGACGTTTTCAGTGGTACCATGGTTATTTATATCCGTCTTTCTGATCGTGTGTTATTCCACTTTTTGTTCGGCGGTATAATAATAAAGCGTTGTTTTTTGCCTCGTTTTTTTTTTCCTACGGTGTTCACTGAAGGGGTTAACTAGTGATATAGTTTTATAGGTGGGGTCGTTACGGACGCAGCGATACTAAATATGTGTACTTTTATTGTTTGTTTTTTTATTTAGATAAAGAAATGTATTTATGGGAATATTTTTTTTTCTTTATTTAGGGATTTTTTTTTTTTTTTTTTTACTTTTTTACTTTGTCCCGGGGGGGGGGGGGGACATCACAGATCGCTGATCTGACAGTTTGCACAGCACTCTGTCAGATCACCGATCTGACTTACAGAACTGCAGGCTTACCAAGCGCCTGCTCTGAGCAGGCACTTGGTAAGCCACCTCCCTCCCTGCAGGACCTGGATGCCGCGGCCATCTTGGATCCAGGCACCTGCAGCGAGGAGGAGGTACGAGACCCTCGCAGCAACGCGATCACATCGCGTTGCTCCAGGGGTCTCAGGGAAGCACGCAGGTAGCCCCCTCCCTGTGCGATGCTTCCCTGTACCGCCGGCACGCCGCGATCATGTTTGATCGCGGTGTGCCGGGGGTTAATGTGCCCGTGAGCGCGGCCGATTGCGCTGGACGTACAATCCCGTCGGTGGTCACACGGGCCCACCCCACCTCGATGGGATAGTACATCCAATGTCAGAAAGGGGTTAATAAAGATGATTGTTTTATTTCACATCTTTCCCATTTTTCACTTCCTTTCGTATGGTACCCACCGTTACGAAATATGTTGAACCATGTCCTGGATATGTCTGTGTGTGGTGCCTCTTGAAGCAATGACTCCAGCTGCAGTCCACTCCTTGTGAATCTCCCCCAAGTTTTTGAATGGCCTTTTCTTAACATGCTTTCAAGGCTGCAGTTATCTCGGTTGCTTGTGCACCTTTTTGTACCACACTTTTTCCTTCCACTCAACTCTCCATTAATATGCTTGGATACAGCACTCTGAACAGCCAGCTTCTTTAGCAAGGGAACTTGTGTGGCTTAACCTTCTTGTGGAGTGTGTAAATGACTGCCTTTTGGACATCAGTCAAGTCAGCAGTCTTTCCAATGATTGTGGAGCTACTGAAACAGACTACAGGACCTTTTAAAATGCTTAGGAAGCCTTTGCAGGTGTTTTTTGTTAATTATTCTAATATACTGAGATAATGACTTTTGGGTTTTCATTAGCTGTAAGCCATAATCATCATTAACAGAAATAAACACTTGAAATAGATCACTCTGTTTGAAATGACTTTATATAATATATGAGTTTCACTTTTTATATTGAAGATTACACTGTGTTCCAAATTATTATGCAAATAATATTTCCTCATATTTTCTCTAAATTACCTATCTGAATTGCAGTCATTGTTATTTTCCACCCATCTACTATTTTAGTATAATTGCAATGTTTTGGAAAAATCTGCCTATGAAAACAGTATCTTTTTAAAAAAAATAAACACTCAAAATGCATGTTCCAAATTATTATGCACAGCAGATTTTTCAACCTTTTTTTTTATTTTGAACAAAAAAATGGTCAATTGTGAAGTTATAAGCATTATCAGCTTATTACAAAATGAAATCAAACAGTTTTCAAGTGAAAACTTTATTCTAGGTGATGTTACATTTGCACATAGGACCCCTTGTTCGAAAGAAGCTTCTGAACTCTCTCGTCCATTGAATTTGTCAGTTTTTGGATGGTTTCTGCTTCAATTGTTTTGCATGTGGACAGAATACCCTCCCAGAGCTGTTGCTTAGATGTGAACTGCCTCCCGCCATCATAGACACTCCTTTTGATGATGCTCCAGAGGTTCTCAATGGGGTTGAGGTCAGGGGAAGATGGTGGCCACACCATAAGTTTGTCCTCTTTTATGCCCATAGCAGCCAGAGATGCAGATGTGTTTTTTGCAGCATGAGACGGTGCATTATCATGCATGAAAATGATCTTGCTGTGGAAAGCACGGTTCTTCCTCTTGAACCATGGCAGGAAGTGTTGTTTTAGAAACTCCACATAGATTATGGAGTTCATCTTTACCCCTTCAGGGATCATAAAGGGGCCGACAATCTCTCTCCCCATGATTCCAGCCCAAAACATTACTCCACCTCCTCCTTGTTGGTGCCTTAGCCGTGTTTTCATGGGGTGTCCATCCTCCACTCCATCCATCTGGACCATCGAGCGTTGCACGGCACTCATCGGTGAAAAAAACAGTTTGGAAGTCAGTCTTCATGTATCGTTTGGCCCACTGGAGCCATTTCTGCTTGTTGCAGTGGATAGAGGTGGTCGACAGGATGGCTTACACACAGCTGCAAACCTCTGAAGGACCCTGCATCTTGTTGTTCTGGGGACGTTGGAGGCACCAGCAGCTTCAAAAACTTGTCTGCTGCTATGACAAGGCATTTTTGCAGCTGCTCTTTTAACCTTATGCAATTGCCTGTTGGAAAGAGTCCTCAATTTTTCCTTATCAGCACGCACACGTGTGTGCTGGGAATCAGCTACATACTTCTTGATTGTGCGATGATCACGATGAAGTGTCTTGGCAATGTTGATTGTAGTCATGCCTTGACCTAAATACTCCACAATTTGTTGCTTCTCAGCAGCCAACACATCCTTTTTCTTTCCCATTTTGGCAAAAAATATAGGCTGCTTAATAATGTGGAACAGCCTTCTTAAGTAGTCTTGTCTTTATTTGGACACACCTGCCAAACTAATTTGCACAGGTATCTGCAATTGCTTTCAGTGATATAAAGAGCCCTGACACACATCACCATCAATGAGTTTAAATGACAAACAAACAAATTCTAACCTTATCACTCCTAAACTCTATGTGCATAATAATTTGGAACACAGTGTAGTGTTGAGCGATACCTTCCGATATTCGAAAGTATCGGTATCGGATTAGATCGGCCGATACCGGCAAAATATCGGATCTCGCCGATACCGATACCCGATACCATTACAAGTCAATGGGACACAAATATTGGAAGGTATCCTGGATGGTTCCCAGGGTCTGAAGGAGAGGAAACTTTCCTTCAGGCCCTGGGATCCATATTCATGTAAAAAATAAAGAATAAAAATAAAAAATATGGATATACTCACCCCTCCGGCGGACCCTGGACCTTAGCGATGTAACCGGCAGCCTCCGTGAAGGACCTTCGATGACGTCGCGGCTTGTGATTGGTCGCATGACCGCTCATGTGACCGTTCACGCGACCAATCACAAGCCGCGACGTCATCGCAGGTCCTACACTCACTGCATTCTTAGGAACGGAGGCTGCTGGTTACATTGCTAAGGTCCAGGGTCCGCCGGAGGGGTGAGTATATCCATATTTTTTCTTTTTTTTTCTTTATTTTTTACATGAATATGGATCCCAGGGCCTGAAGGAGAGTCTCCTCTCCTCCAGACCCTGGGAACCATACACTGGGAACTTCCAATTCCGATTTCCGATATCACAAAAATATCGGAACTCGGTATCGGAATTCCGATACAGCAAATATCGGCCGATACCCAATACTTGCGGTATCGGAATGCTCAACACTATTGAAGATCTGAAAAAAATGAACTTTTTGATGATATCCTAATTTTGTGAGAAGCACCTGTATGTGCACTTTTTTTTTGTTTTATCACAAACGTTTTGAGTGGCAAAACGGCTTTTTATGATTTCTGTGCCCATTTTTTAAACTTTTTTACACATTTAATTTTACTTTGTTTTACTTTTTTTCACTTACACTTTTCACTGTGGGACATGAATAATTTTTACTTTGATTACAGGTCTCATACACTGCAGTACTCATGTACAGCAGTGCATGAGACCTGTCAGTGAGTCAGACACATCCTGTGAAACCCAGCTTATATGGATCTCACAGGCCACCATACACTGCAGTCATCAAATGACTTCAGGGTACCATGGTAACCCACTTGCAACAGCTTAAATACCGCTGTCGCAATTTCCAGCAGCATTCAAGAGGTTAATTGGCCCTGATCGGTCGCAAAACTGTTTGGGGCCGATGCTGCAAGGTGTCAGCTGTTTTGTACAGCTGACATACGCAGGAATTGCCGCCCCCGAGCAGCACTATTCACTTTTTCCCAGTCAATGTTTTAAAGCGGTGATGATGGAATATGGCTCCTTAACAACAGACATTTTATTGCATATCAGCAGTCATTAAGGAGTTAAAATGATCTCTTGGCATCGTATATTCCCTTGTAATAGTACTTAATCCTACACAACTTATGACATATATTTATGACATATTTTGTGTCTTTGCCTTTTATTTCGGCTCACATGCTGAGCCCGCATCTTTCCCCACACATGATCGCTGATTTAATCAGACATCATATGCCTTTAACAGCCGCAGGTGGAGCAGTGCTCCGCCCATGGCTGTTATCCTGTTTAATACTGCTGTTTAATCTGGCTGTTATCCTGTTTAATCCTGCTGTTTACATGTGCCAAGTGGAAGCATGTCACTAATTCTGCCCATTGGGGTCTCAGTCATGTGATCACGGGGTGCTGATGGGTTGTTATAACAGCTGGGGGTCTTCTGAAAACCACCCTGCCTGTCATTACGATACTACTTTGAACGCTGGCTCGTGACCGGCGTTCATAGGAGATCTTGATTTCTGCTATGTATTGCAGTGCTGAAGCCCTTCTATGTGTAGCACAGGCTAACGGATGATCACAGCATCTTGTCTGCAAAGGGGACTATTAAATAAAGTAAGAAGCAAAAAAAAAGTTTAAAATAATGTGAAAACATTAAAACAATTAAATAAAAATAAAAATACACATGCCAGTTTTTTCCATGATTTAACCCTTTATTTTAACAGCTAGAGCACCCAAATTTTGCACGCACACTCTACTAACATCATTAGTGATGAATATGTTAAAAAATAAGGGATATGAAATGGTTTACTGTATGTAAACCATGTCTCATATCCTGTCGGGTTTGATAAGGAGATAGCAAAAGCCGGCAATTGAATTACCGGCTTTTAACCCCTTCATGACCCAGCCTATTTTGACCTTAATGACCTGGCCGTTTTTTGCAATTCTGACCAGTGTCCCTTTATGAGGTAATAACTCAGGAATGCTTCAATTGATCCTAGCGGATCTGAGATTGCTTTTTCGTGACATATTGAGCTTCATGTTAGTGGTAAATTTAGGTCAATAATTTTTGCGTTAATTTGTGAAAAAAATGGAAATTTGGCAAAAATTTTGAAAATTTCGCAATTTTAACCCCTTTACCCCCAAGGGTGGTTTGCACGTTAATGACCGGGCCAATTTTTACAATTCTGACCACTGTCCCTTTATGAGGTTATAACTCTGGAACGCTTCAACGGATCTTGGTGATTCTGACACTGTTTTCTCATGACATATTGTACTTCATGATAGTGGTAAAATTTCTTCGATATAACTTGCGTTTATTTGTGAAAAAAACGGAAATTTGGTGAAAAGTTTGAAAGTTTCGCAATTTTCCAACTTTGAATTTTTATGCCCTTAAATCACAGAGATATGTCACAGAAAATACTTAGTAGGTAACATTTTCCACATGTCTACTTTACATCAGCAAAATTTAGGAACCAAAATTTTTTTTTGTTAGGGAGTTATAAGGGTTAAAAGTTGACCAGCAATTTCTCATTTTGACAACACCATTTTTTTTTTTTTAGGGACCACATCTCATTTGAAGTCATTTTGAGGGGTCTATATGATAGAAAATACCAAGTGTGACACCATTCTAAAAACTGCACCCCTCAAGGTGCTCAAAACCACATTCAAGAAATTTATTAACCCTTCAGGTGTTTCACAGGAATTTTTGGAATGTTTAAATAAAAATTAACATTTACATTTTTTTTACACAAAATTTATTTCAGCTCCAATTTGTTTTATTTTACCAAGGGTAACAGGAGAAAATGGACCACAAAAGTTGTTGTACAATTTGTGCTGAGTACGCTGATACCCCATATGTGGGGATAAACCACTGTTTGGGCGCACCGCAGAGCTCGGAAGGGAAGGAGCGCATTTGACTTTTCAATGCAAAATTGACTGGAATTGAGATGGAACGCCATGTTGCGTTTGGAGAGCTCCTGATGTGCCTAAACATTGAAACCCCCCACAAGTGACACCATTTTGGAAAGTAGACCCCCTAAGGAACTTATCTAGATGTGTGGTGAGCACTTTGACTCACCAAGTGCTTCACAGAAGTTTATAATGCAGAGCTGTAAAAATAAAAAATCATATTTTTTCACAAAAATTATCTTTTCGCCCCCAATTTTTTTATTTTCCCAAGGGTAAGAGAAGAAATTGGACAACAAAAGTTGTTGTTCTATTTGTCCTGAGTACACCGATACCCCATATGAGGGGGTAAACCACTGTTTGGGCGCATATCAGAGCTCGGAAGGGAAGGAGCGCCATTTGACTATTTAATGCAAAATTGACTGGAATTAAGATGGGACGCCATGTTGCGTTTGGAGAGCCCCTGATGTGCCTAAACATTAAAGGGAACCTGTCACCACGTTTTTGGAAGATGGGATAAAAATAGCGTTAAATAGGGGCAGAGGTGGGCGTTACATTAGTGTGTGTGTTATGCGTTTATTACCCACCTAAGTTGCCGAAATAACTTTGCAAAGTCTCCGTTTTCGCCTGTCAATCAGGCTGGTCAGGTCACATGGGCGTGGTGTCTTCACCCAGATTTGGCGTAGTTTTCCGTTGGTGGCGTAGTGGTGTGCGCATTCCCAAAGTCCGGAATCCTCTTCCAGGGGATTTAAAATAGCGCGGTGTTCGTTATTGCATTGGTGATCGGTGGGCGCGGCCATCTTCCTTTGGCCGCGCGTGCGCAGAAGCGGCGCTCTGCTGGCCGCGGCTTCAGGAAAAATGGCCGCGGGATGCCGCGCGTGCGCAGATGGATATCGCGGCGGCCATTTTCCTGAAGCCGCGGCCAGCAGAGCGCCGCTTCTGCGCACGCGCGGCCAAAGGAAGATGGCCGCGCCCACCGATCACCAATGCAATAACGAACACCGCGCTATTTTAAATCCCCTGGAAGAGGATTCCGGACTTTGGGCATGCGCACACCACTACGCCACCAACGGAAAACTACGCCAAATCTGGGGGAAGACAACGCCCATGCGACCTGACCAGCCTGATTGACAGGCGAAAACGGAGACTTTGCAAAGTTATTTCGGCAACTTAGGTGGGTAATAAACGCATAACAAACACTCTAATGTAATGCCCACCTCTGCCCCTATTTAACGCTATTTTTATCCCATCTTCCAAAAACGTGGTGACAGGTTCCCTTTAAACCCCCCACAAGTGACACCATTTTGGAAAGTAGACCCCCTAAGGAACTTATCTAGATGTGTTTTGAGAGCTTTGATCCCCCAAGTGTTTCACTACAGTTTATAACGCAGAGCCGTGAAAATAAAAATTCTTTTTTTTCACAAAAATGATTTTTTAGCCCCCAGTATTGTATTTTGCACAAGGGTAACAGGATAAATTGGACCCCAAACGTTGTTGTCCAATTTGTCTTGAGTACGCTGATACCCATATGTGGGGCGGAACCACTGTTTGGGCGCATGTCAGAGCTCGGGAGGGAAGGAGCACCATTTGGAATGCAGACTTAGATGGATTTGTTTGCAGGTGTCACGTTGCATTTGCAAAGCCCCTGATGTACCCAAACAGTAGAAACCCCCAACAAGTGACCCCATATTGGAAACTAGACCTCCCAAGGAACTTATCTAGATGTGTTGTGAGAACTTTGAACCCCCAAGTGTTTCACTACAGTTTATAACGCAGAGCCGTGAAAATAAAAAATATTTTTTTCCACAAAAATGATATTTTAGCCCCCAGTTTTGTATTTTCCCAAGGGTAAGAGGAGAAATTGGACCCCAAAAGTTGTTGTCCGATTTGTCCTGAGTATGCTGATACCCCATATGTGGGAGGGAACCACTGTTTGGGCGCATGGCAGAGCTCGGAAGGGAAGGAGAGCCATTTGGAATGCAGACTTAGATGGATTGGTGTGCAGGCATCACGTTGCATTTGCAGAGCCCCTGATGTACCCAAACAGTAGAAACCCCCCACAAGTGACCCCATATTGGAAACTAGACCTCCCAAGGAACTTATCTAGAAGTGTTGTGAGAACTTTGAACCCCCAAGTGTTTCACTACAGTTTACAACGCAGAGCCGTGAAAATAAAAAATATTTTTTCCCACAAAAATGATTTTTAGCCCCCCAAATTTATATTTTCCCAAGGGTAACAAGAGAACTTGGACCCCAAAAGTTGTTGTCCAATTTGTCCCGAGTACGCTGATGCCCCATATGTTGGGGTAAATCCCTGTTTGGGCGCACGGGAAAGCTCGGAAGGGAATGAGCACTGTTTTACTTTTTCAATACAGAATTGGCTGGAATTGAGATCGGATGCCATGTCGCGTTTGGAGAGCCCCTGATGTGCCTAAACAGTGGAAACTCCCCAATTCTAACTGAAACCCTAATCCAAACACACCCCTAACCCTAATCCTAATGGTAACCCTAACCACACCCCTAACCCTGACACACCCCTAACTGTAATCCCAACCCTAATCCCAACCGTATATGTAATCCAAACCCTAACCCTAACTTTAGCCCCAACCCTAACCCTAACTTTAGCCCCAACCCTAACCCTAACTTTAGCTCCAACCCTAGCCCCAACCCTAGCCCCAACCCTAACCCTAGCCCTAACCATAACCCTAGCCCTAACCATAACCCTAGCCCTAACCCTAGCCCTAACCCTAGCTCTAACCCTAGCCCTAACCCTAACCCTAGCCCTAACCCTAATGGGAAAATGGAAATAAATAAAAAATTTTAATTTTATTATTTTTCCCTAACTATGGGGGTGATGAAGGGGGGTTTGATTTACTTTTATAGCATTTTTTATAGCGGATTTTTATGATTGGCAGCCGTCACACACTAATAGACGCTTTTAATAGCAAAAAAGTTTTTGTGTCTCCACATTTTGAGACCTATAATTTTTCCATATTTTCGTCCACAGAGTCATGTGAGGTCTTGTTTTTTTCGGGACGAGTTGACGTTTTTATTGGTAACATTTTAGGACACGTGACAGTTTTTGATCGCTTTTTATTCCGATTTTTGTGAGGCAGAATGACAAAAAACCAGCTATTCATGAATTTCTTTTGGGGGAGGCGTTTATACCGTTCCACGTTTGGTAAAATTGATAAAACAGTTTTATTCTTCGGTCAGTACGATTACAGCGATACCTCATTTATATCATTTTTTTATGCTTTGGCGCTTTTATACGATAAAAACTATTTTATAGAATAAATAATTATTTTGGCATCGCTTTATTCTGAGGACTATAACTTTTTTCTTTTTTCTTTGATGATGCTGTGTTGCGGCTCGTTTTTTGCGGGACAAGATGACGTTTTCAGCGGAATCATAGTTATTTATATCTGTCTTTTTGATCACGTGTTATTCCACTTTTTGTTCTGCGGTATGATAATAAAGCGTGGTTTTTTGCCTCTTTTTTTTTTTCCTACGGTGTTTTATAGGTGGGGTCTTTACGGACGCGGCGATACTAAATATGTGTACTTTTATTGTTTTTTTTTATTTAGATAAAGAAATGTATTTATGGGAATAATATATATATATTTTTTCTTTATTTAGGAATTTTTTATTTTTTTTTACACATGTGGAAATTTCTTTTTTAACTTTTTTACTTTGTCCCAGGGGGGGACATCACAGATCACTGATCTGACAGTTTGCACAGCACTCACCGATCTGACTTGCAGCACTGCAGGCTTACCAAGCGCCTGCTCTGAGCAGGCACTTGGTAAGCCACCTCCCTCCCTGCAGGACCCGGATGCCGCAGCCATCTTGGATCCGGGCACCTGCAGCGAGGAGGAGGTAAGAGACCCTCGCAGCAACGCGATCACATCGCGCTGCTCCGGGGGTCTCAGGGAAGCACGCAGGGATCCCCCTCCCTGCGCGATGCTTCCCTGTACCACCGGCACACCACAATCATCGCGGTGTGCCGGGGGTTAATGTGCCGGGGGCGGTCCGTGACCGCTCCTGGCACATAGTGCCGGTGTCAGCTGCGATAGTCAGCTGACACCCGGCCATGATCGGCCGCGCTCCCCCCGTGAGCGCCGCCAATCGCGCTGGATGTACTATCCCGTCGGTGGTCATACGGGCCCACCCCACCTTGACGGGATAGTACATCCAATATCAGAAAGGTGTTAAAATTTTGAATTTTTATTCTGTTAAACGAGAGAGTTATGTGACACAAAATAGTTAATAAATAACATTACCCACATGTCTACTTTACATCAGCACAATTTTGGAAACAAAATTTTTTTTGCTAGGAAGTTATAAGGGTTAAAATTTGACTAGTGATTTCTCATTTTTACAACGAAATTTCCAAAACCATTTTTTTAGGCACCACCTCACATTTGAAGTCAGTTTGAGGGGTCTATATGGCTGAAAATACCCACAAGTGACACCATTCTAAAAACTGCACCCCTCAAGGTGCTCAAAACCACATTCAAAAAGTTTATTAACCCTTCAGGTGCTTCACAGCAGCAGAAGCAACATGGAAGGAAAAAAATGAACATTTAACTTTTTAGTCACAAAAATGATCTTTTAGCAACAATTTTTTTTATTTTCCCAAGGGTAAAAAGAGAAACTGGACCCCAAAAATTATTGTGCAATTTGTTCTGAGTATGCGGATACCCCATATGTGGGGGGAACCACTGTTTGGGCGCACGACAGGGCTCGGAAGGGAAGGAGCGCCATTTGACTTTTTCAATGAAAAATTGGCTCGAATCTTTAGCGGACACCATGTCGCGTTTGGAGAGCCCCTGTGTGCCTAAACATTAGAGCTCCCCCACAAGTGACCCCATTTTGGAAACTAGACCCCCAAGGAGCTTATCTAGATACATAGTGAGTACTTTGAACACCCAGGTGCTTCACAAATTGATCCGTAAAAATGAAAAAGTACTTTTTTTTCACAAAAAATTTCTTTTAGCCTCAGTTTTTTCATTTTCACATGGGTAACAGGATAAAATGGATCCTAAAATGTGTTGGGCAATTTCTCCTGAGTACAACAATACCTCATATGTGGTCACAAACCATTGTTTATGCACACGGCAAGGCTCGGAAGGGAAGGAGCGCCATTTGACTTTTGAATGAAAAATTAGCTCCAATCGTTAGCGGACACCATGTCGCGTTTGGAGAGCCCCTGTGTACCTAAAGATTGGAGCTCCCCCATAAGTTACCCCATTTTAGAAACTAGACCCCCCAAGGAACTTATCTAGATGCATAATGAGCACTTTGAACCCCCAGGTGCTTCACAAATTGATCCGTAAAAATGAAAAAGTACTTTTTTTTACTAAAAATTTATTTTAGCCTCAATTTGTTCATTTCCACATGGGCAGCAGGATAAAATAGCTCCTAAAATTTATTGGGCAATTTCTCCTGAGTACACTGATGCCTCAAATGTGGGGGTAAACCACTGTTTGGGCACACAGCAGGGCTCGGAAGGGAAGGAGCGCCATTTTTACTTTTTGAATGAAAAATTAGCTCCAATTGTTAGCAGACACCATGTCGCGTTTGGAGAGCCCCTGTGTGCCTAAACATTGGAGCTCCCCCACATGTGACCCAATTTTGGAAACTAGACCTCCCATGCAACTAATCTAGATGTGCGTTGACCACTTTAAACCCCCAAGTGCTTCACAGAAGTTTATAACCCAGAGCCGTGAAAATAAAAAATCATTTTTCATTCCTCAAAAATTATTTTTTAGCCCACAATTTTTTATTTTCACAAGAGTAACAGGAGAAATTGGATGCCAACTGTTGTTGTGCAGTTTGTCCTGAGTAAGCTGATACCCCATATGTGGGGGGGAACCACTGTTTGGGCACACGTCGGGGCTCGGAAGGGAAGTAGTGACGTTTTGGAATGCAGACTTTGATGGAATGGTCTGCGGGCATCATGTTACGTTTGCAGAGCCCCTGATGTACCTAAACAGTAGAAACCCCCCACATGTGACCCCATTTTGGAAACTAGACCCCCCAAGGAACTTATCTAGATATGTGGTGAGCACTTTGAACCCCCAAGTGCTTCACAGAAGTTCACAATGCAGAGCCGTGAAAATAAAAAATCATTTTTCTTTCCTCAAAAATTACGTTTTAGTTAGCAATTTTTTATTTTCACAAGGGTAACAGGAGAAGTGGACCCCAATCAATGTTTGTTGCCCAGTTTGTCCTGAGTACGCTGATACCCCATATGTGGGGGTAAACCACTGATTGGGCACAGGTCGGGGCTCGGACGGGAAGAAGTGACGTTTTGAAATGCAGACTTTGATGGAATGGTCTGCGGGTATCACGTTGCATTTGCAGAGCCACTGATGTGCCTAAACAGAAGAAACCCACCACAAGTGACCCAATTTTGGAAACTAGACCCCCCCACAGAACTTATCTAGATGTGTGGTGGCACTTTGAACCCCCAAGTGCTTCACAGAAGTTTATAATGCAGAGCCGTGAAAATAAAAAATAATTTTTCTTTCCTCAAAAATTATGTTTTAGCAAGCAATTTTTTATTTTCGCAAGGGAAACAGGAGAAATTGGACCCCAATAGTTGTTGCCCAGTTTATCCTGAGTATGTTGGTACCCCATATGTGGGGGTAAACCACTGTTTGGGTGCACGTCAGGGCTCGGAAGGGAGCACCATTTGACTTTTTGAACGCAAGATTGGCTGGAATCAATGGTGACGCCATGTTGCGTTTGGAGACCCCTGATGTGCCTAAACAGTGGAAACCCCTCAATTCTAACTCCAACACTAACCCCAACATACCCCTAACCCTAATCCCAACTCTAGCCATAACCCTAATCACAACCCTAAACTCATCACACCCCTAACCACAACCCTAACCCTAACACACCCCTAACCCTAATCCCAACCCTAACCTTAATCCTAACCCTGACCCCAACCCTAACCTTAGCCCCAACCCTAACCCTAACCCTGACCTTAGCCCTAACCCTAACCCTAGCCCTAACCCTAATGGGAAAATGGAAATAAATACATTTTTTAATTTTTCCCTAACTAAGGAGGTGATGAAGAGGGGTTTGATTTACTTTTATAGCGGGTTTTTTAGCGGATTTTTATGATTGGCAGCCGTCACACACACTGAAAGACACTTTTTCCTGCAAAAAATATTTTTTGCGTTACCACATTTTGAGAGCTATAATTTTTCCATATTTTGGTCCACAGAATCATGTGAGGTCTTGTTTATTGCAGGATGAGTTGACATTTTTATTGGTAACTTTTTTGGGCATGTGACATTTTTTGATCGCTTTTTATTCTGATTTTTGTGAGGCAGAATGACCAAAAACCAGCTATTCATGAATTTCTTTTGGGTGAGGCATTCATACCATTCCGCGTTTGGTAAAATGGATAAAGCAATTTTATTCTCCGGGTCAGTACGATTACAGTGATACCCCATTTATATCATTTTTTATGTTTTGGCGCTTTTATACGATAAAAACTATTTTATAGAAAAAATAATTATTTTTGCATAGCTTTATTCTGAGGACTACAACTTTTTTATTTTTTCGCTGATAATGCTGTATGGTGGCTCGTTTTTTGTGGGACAAGATGACATTTTCAGCGGTACCATGGTTATTTATAATCTTCAGAAAAGGAATGGCACTAGGACCAAATGAATCACAGCACGCAGACTTTCAATCACATCTCTCCATGCGGGTGCAGTCGGCGTGGAACAACTGGGTTTATGGTGCTCAGCTATGTAGGTCCCTCTGCACTTCCCGCACCCTCTGCACTTTCCAAGATGTGTTTGTATTAACCTGCACATGGATTAAACATTGTGGATCAGCCAACTGGTGAGTGCCGCTATTTTCTTACAATTAACCCATGGTTATTTATATCCGTCTTTTTGATCATGTGTTATTCCACTTTTTGTTTGGCGTTATGATAATAAAGCGTTGGTTTTTGCCTCGGTTTTTTTGTTTTTTTTTTACGGTGTTCATTGAAGGGGTTGACTAGTGGGACAGTTTTATAGGTCGGGTCATTACAGATGCGGCGATACTAAATATGTGTACTTTTATTTCTTTTTTTATTTAGATAAAGAAATGTATTTATAGGAACAATATATATATATATATATATATATATATATATATATGTATATATATATATATATATATATATATTTAGGAATTTTTTTAAATTTTTTTTACACATGTGAATATTTTTTTTTACACTATAACATTGCCCGGGGAAGGGGGGGGCATCATGTTATAGTGTAAGATCGCTGATCTGACACTTTGCTGTGCACTGTGTCAGATCAGCGATCTAACGTGCGCTCCTGCAGGCTTACCAGCGTTTGTTCTGAGTAGGCGCTGGTAAGCCACCTCCCTACAGGACCTGGAAGGCCCCCCATGGCCATTTTGGATCCGGGCCTGCTGCAGGGAGGAGTAGGTAAGAGACCCTCGGAGCAACGCGATCACATTGCGTTGCTCCGGGGGTCTCAGGGAGGTACGCAGGGAGCCCCCTCCCTGCGCGATGCTTCCCTATACCGCCAGAACACTGCAATCATGTTTGATCGCAGTGTGCCAGGGGTTAATGTGCCGGGGGCGGTCCGTGACCGGTCCTGGCACATAGTGCCGGATGTCAGCTGCGATAGTCAGCTGACATCCGGCCGCGATCGGCCTCGCTCCCCCCATGAGCGCGGCCGATCGCTATGACGTACTATCCCGTCGGTGGGCATACGGGCCCACCCCACCTCGACAGGATAGTACGTCTAATGTCAGAAAGGGGTTAAGTAAACAACAGCATGCAGCCTGATAAGTGACACATCGCTGAATTCAGTGTCTCAGCTCCTATCTCATGCTCTTCTCAGATTACAAATTCCCCTTAAGAATTACAGCAAAAGGAAAGCATGCCTAATGATAAAAAATTACTGCTATTTGTGTAGTGTAAGTTCAGGGCTGAAGGGCGTATCTTTAAGTGTTGCAATTTTACCACAACATTCAAGGCCATAAAGTTTTGATTACTGCCTAAGCAGGGGAGGTTTCACAAAATTTGTTGTGAGTTTGCACCATATTTTTTCCTTTACTTTGGAGAGTGGGTTCTGTGACAATTCTGCCACGTTATGGGCATGCTGATGACATGAAGATCTGTTCCATGTTTTGAAGTCAACTATTTATTTCTACATGTGATTGTCTGTTTGATTTTTTCTAAAAAAAAAAAGCAAACATCTACCTGTCTTACTGCAGATTTTCAATGTTGAATCCACACTAAAAAATCGGCAAAAAATACACCAAGATATCCTTAACCAGTGACCGAGCCAATTTTTACATTAATGACCGGGCCAAATTTTTTAAATCTGACTAGTGTCACTTAATGTGGTAATAACTTTTGAACGCTTCAATGTATCCCACTGACTGAGCCTGTTTTTTCTTGACATGTTGTACTTCATAACACTTGTAACATTTGTTCGATATGACTTGCGTTTATTTGAGAAAATATTAGAAATGTGGAGACAATGTCAAATGTTTCACAATTTTCAAACTTTTAATTCTTATTCCTTTAAATCAGAAAGTTATGTCAAGTATGTCACAATAGTTAATAAATAACAATTCCCACATGTCTTCTTTACATCGGCATCATTTTTGAAAAATAATTATTTTATTAGGAAGTTAGAAGGGTTTAAAGTTGATCAGCAATTTCTCATTTTTCCAACAAAATTTACAAAACCTTTTTTTAGGGACCACATCACTTTTGAAGTGACTTTGGGGGGCCTATATGACAGAAAATACCAAAAAAGTACACCATTCTAAAAACTGCTCCCCTCAAAATCATCAAAACCACATTCAAGAAGTTATTAACCCTTCCGGTGCTTAACAAAAACTAAAGCAATGTTGAAGGAAAAAAAAATTGACCTTTTTTAACAAAAATTTTACTTTTGCTCCAAATTTGTTATTTTCGCAAGGGTAACCCCAAAATTTGCTCTGCAATTTCCCCTAAGTAAGCTGATACCCGATATGTGGGGGACTACTACTATGGGCCCACAGCAGGTCTCAGAAGGGAAGGAGCACCATAGCATTTGGAGAGCCATTGATGTGCCTAAACACTAGAAACTCCCCAAAAATAACCCGATTTTGGAAACTAGACCCCAATGTATCTAGACATGTGGTCGCACCTTGAGTCCCCATGTGCTTCATAGAAGTTTATAACATAGAGCTGTGAAAATAAAAAAATCACATTTTACCCACAAAAATGTTATTTTACTCCCGATCTTTTTTTTCACATGGGTAACAGGAGAAAATGTACCCCAAAATTTGTTGTGCAATTTATCCTGAATATGCTGATACGTCATATATGGAAAGAAAGGAGTGACTTTTTGTAATACACACTTTGATGGAATAGTTTGCGAGCGTTAATATGCCTAAAAAGTAAAAAAAAGCACAAATGACCCCATCTTGGAAACTTCAACCCTCAAGGATTGTATCCAGGGGTAAAGTGAGAATTTTGAACATACAGGAAAGAAACAGAATTTGATAACATTAGGTCGTCATATTGAAAAAGTTCATATTTTTCCAAAAAATGTTTTTGGCCCAAATTTGTAATTTTCGCAATAGATAATAGGAGAATCGTGTTCTAGTGGTGGTGCCTGAAGAGACGTGGAGGATGTCCTCCTATAAATCTTTTCCCAATTTAAAGAAGCGGGTCTCTTATAGTTGTAATGCACTAAGTGTATGGGCTGACAAATTTTTCCCCCTGGGGGTACACATCAACAGACTGTGTAAACATTTTTTTAAAGGGGAACAAAACCATGTTTACATCAAAAACACTTTTTTTCTTGTTTTCTACAGCGAACACGTGACAAAGGCTCTGGTTGAGCTGAAACGTTGTATATCGCATATACTGTAATATTCTGTTACACCCCCAATAAACAAATATAAACCTTTGAGAAACCAATCCATAAGAGTGTGCGGTGAATTTCAATTATTCTGCTATTGCGACCACTGGTCGATTGCACCAGCACCTCACCTGTATTCAGGCTGAGTGCACACCAAAAAACCTCTTTCTTCCCACCAACAGGATGACTGACCAAGCTGTCCTCCTCCTCATCCCTGTCCTCAGGCCATCGACGCTGAACAGACAGTATGACAGTTGTGCTTGTAGTACCATCTATAGCGCATGAAATTAGCTCCTGTTCTTCCTCCTCCTCCTCTTCCTCATTGTCAACCAATCCACATTGGGATGACATGAGGCTGGGCTGTGTGTAATCACCCTGTATGGTTCCTTGCTACATCTCATTGTGCTCTGCCTACAATTCATCCTCTTTCATTGTGAGCAGAGAGCTTTTCAGAAAGCAGAGAAGCAGGACAGTGATGCTAATTATGGCGTCATCGCCATTCACCATCTTGGTGGAGTACTCAAAGTTTTGTAGGATGATATATATGTCTGACATCCATGTCCACTCCTGAGGTCTTATGTGTGGAGTCTGACCTGAAATTCGACGGCCTTGTTGATGCTTGTAGTCGACAACTGCCCTCTTCTTCTCACAAATCCTTTCCAACACATGCAGTTGACTCTTGGCTGAGGCAGTGCTGCAGTGCTTCCAGCTTGTGACTGATGTGCTCATTTCAGAGATGGAGGCCAAGAGAAGGAAGAGGAGGTGCAGGAGCTGTAGACTGTGGGGGCAACCCTGATTGACGTAGGGCCCGCAATGCTCGGCATCGGGAAGTTGTGTTCCATCTCAAGGTCCAACTGGGTCCCAGCTTCCACTATGTTAACCCAGTATGCCGTCAGTGAGATGTACCATCCGTGCCCACAAGCACTTGTCAATGTGTCCGAGGTTAGGTGGACTTTCCCAATAACAGCATTGTTGAGGGCACGGGTAATTTTGTGGGACACGTGCTTGTGTAATGCGGGATGGCACACCGGGAGAAATAGTGGCAGCTGGGGACTGAGTACCTTGGGAAGCCCGCCACCATCAGGTTACGGAAAGCTTCCATCTCCACGGGCCTAAAAAGCAACATTTCAAGCCAAGCAGAAGAGAAATGTGTGAATTTAGTACTGTGGCCTGTGGGGCGTTGACTGCGTATTTCTGCTTGCGTTCCAATGACTATGGTATGGAAAACTGAAGGCTTCCCTGGGACAAGGAGATGATGGTGCTAGTTGAGTGTGGGCAATGACAAGTGCAGGGCAGGAGGCATCTTCGCATGCAGCATGGACAGGGGATTGACTTGCATGCACATCAGTGGAAGAAGCAGTGGTGTCACCCATATACACTGTTCCTGGAGCCTGGGGTTCAACCCACAAAGTCAGGTGCTTTGCTGCCATGTGCCTGATCATGCTGGTGGTGGTCAGGCTGGTAGTTTTGCTAGCCCTGCTGATGCGGGCATGGCAGGTTCTGCACATGGCCCATTTGGGGTTATCGGCAGAGTCTTTAAAAAACAACCAGACTCGAGAAGACCAAACAGTTGTACTACTACCAACTTCTGTCGTGTTGGTGTTATGAGGAATGGTTGCCCGCCTTCTGTCTGCGGCTACCACACTGCTTCTTCCTGTCTGTTGGGGTGCTATGCCTCCCTCCCCCTGTGTGCTGCTGTCTCGCTCTGCATGTTCTCCTGCCAGGTTGGGTCAGTTATTATATCATCCACCACTTTGTCTTCCCCTTCTGCACCCTGGTCCTCCTCCTGACTTTGTGGCAATTGTGTCTCATCGTCGTCCACCTCTTGTGACACATTCCTACAGTCGCATTCGTGTGACCGTGGCTGCTCAAATATTTGGGCATCGCTACATGCAATCTCGTCTTGCCCCGCTTCAAGTGGATCGGGCAAGAGGCCCGAATCTATAAATGGAAAAGTGAACAGATCTTTGCAGTGTCCAAGTGTGGGATCAGTTGTCTCAGGGCACTCGGCATGGTGGGAGGAAGGAGGATCAGGGTGAGTAATATGCGGTCCAGACTCACAGCTACTCAGACTTGACCGTGTGGAAGACAGGGTGCTGCTGGTGATGGCAAAGTGACTGGAAGCATTATCCGCTATCCAATCAAAAATCTTTTGACACTGCTCTGGGTTCAATAGTGGTGTTCTGCGGTCCCCCAGTAATTCGGACAGGAAGGTCGGGCAAGAAGATGTGGGTGTTTGTTGTGGCACAATTTCAGCTTGCCCACGGCCTTGGCCTCTGCATGCACAATCACATCCACTTCCTCGTCCCTTGCCATGCTCCTTGCCCATTTTAAATGGACTACAATATTTTCCACGTTCACTACAAATGGCTGAATTTGGAGCAAATTTATATGTGATCCGTGTGTGGGAAAACCACAGTTTAAAATATCTGGACTGTAGGTAACAATTTTTTTTTTTAGCAAACTGTTGTCAATAACTAGTGTAAGACACTGCAAAAAACAGTTGAATGGAGGCCTGAAATTCCACAATTTGTAGCCCACAGATAGATGAGGCGATTGACGGAGATACCACACTGTTCAATTTGGGGACTGTATTTTTTGCTTTTTAACTCAAAATAGTGTATAGAACTAGGGTAGCCCACAGCAAAAAATTGTTGAATGTAGGCCTCAAATGCCACAGTTTGTAGGCCACAGATAGATGAGGCGTCTGATGGAGATACAACACTGTTCAATATGTGACCTGTATTTTTGGGGTTTTTTTTAACGCAAAATAGTGTATAGAACTAGGGTAACAGACAGCCAAAACAGTTGAATAGAGCAAAAAGGAGGAAAAATCCATCTTCCAATTGGAAGCTGGATTTTTCCTCCTTTTTGCTCTACTTTATTCACGTGATGACTACACGATATCCGTGCTTCCCCACAACACATGCCGACAGGTGAGCTGGTATTTTTTCTCTTTTTTTGTTCTGTGGAAAACAGTTTTATGGAGGACTCACATGCCACAATTTGTAGGCCACAGATAGATGAGGACTCTAATGGAGATACCACACTGTTCAATATGTGGCCTGTGTTTTTTTTTTAATGCAAAATAGTGTATAGAACTAGGGTAACAGACAGCCAAAACAGTTTAATGGAGGCCTCACATGCTACAATTTGTAGGCCACCAATAGATGAGGTATCTGACGGAGATACCACACTGTTCAATATATGGCCTGTATTTTTTGTTTTTTAACTCAAAAAAGTGTATAGATCTAGGGTAACAGACAGCCTAAGCAGTTGAATGGAGGCCTCAAATGCCACAATTTGTAGGCCACAGATAGATGAGCACCCTGATGGAGATAACACACTGTTCAATATGTGGCCTGTATTTTTTGTTTTTTAATGCAAAATAGTGTATAGAATTTTTCTGGCCTGTATTATTTTTTTGCCCAGCTAACTTGTGTCAATAAGTAGGCTAAGACACAACAAAAGAAATTCTATGGAGGCCTGAAATGGCACAATTTTGAGTTAAATGATATGCGATCCTTGTGGCAGACAAAACCCAGTGTAAAATATCTGCCCTGCAGCTAAATATTTTTTGGGCAGCTAAATATTTTTTGGCAGTAAAATGGTGTCAAGAAATTGTATAAGACACTCCCAAAAAAATTTTCAGTACCACAAAAATGGCAGAATTTTCTGCGCACTCAGATGTGATAGCTGGGACTGGCAAACCCATTTAAAATAGCTGGATTTTCACGCTGTACTATGAAAAGGATCTGGCTGTATTCTGCAGTGTCAACAAGCAAATGGAGAAAAAAAGGGGGCTCTGGATTGCTTTGGAATAAAATAATCATGACTAAGATGCAAAAAAAAATATTCATGGCCACTGATATCTGTGGCTATGTATATACGGTCAATATATATATATATATAATAGGCAGCAGCAGACAGCAATGGAATGGACCCTCTTGATGTTTGCAATAAGGTATGCCACATACAATGCCACACTAACTTATAAACCCCCAAATCTGACCCTATATCGGCAGCAAATCTCCCTATACTGTCTGATTCCAGAGGTGACTGTGCTGAGCAGAGCGGCGCCAGGTCTGATATAGTCTGCATTACAGTGCCTGGCAGACAATCCCTGCACGTGGATGGCAGGGCGGGGACCCAAACTCCCGCCAAATAATCCCGGAAATGCCGAGCACCGCGAGTACAGCGATGCGCGGCCGAGTAACGAGCATTACCGTGTATGCTCGCTCATCAATAACCCTGTATTGAACATAAAGAATGGCCTCATACACATTCTGTTCAAATTGCTCATGTATTGGTACTCCTACACTCATAAAGGCTATGCACTTTTAGGGTCATATACCAAGGAAATTAACTCCAGTCCAAGGAATAGTCAATGGGTGAGCAATATAATACTGATAAGGGTAAGTGCACATTTTGAGTAAAATTTCTGAACCATTTCTGCATCTCTTGACAGGAAAAACACAGCTGCAAAAATATGTGTTTTTGGTACTTTTTTGCCCTGTGTTTTTGATTGATTTGACAGAAGTCAATGGGTAAAAAATTGTAGGACAAAAACTCACAGAGAATTGACATGCTGCAGATTACTCTCTGCACCAAATTTGCAAGTCAAAAATCTTAACATGTGCATGACACTTTAGATTTCTCATTCACTTTGCTGACATCAGGTATTGTAACAAATCAGTGCAGAAAAAACTTGACAACAACGCACCAAATCTGCAACGTGTGCACACAGCCTAAAATTTTTAACGAGTTTTTTGAGGTTTATATAGCAAACCAACCAAAGAATATGTAAATCTATGGATGAGCAATATAATGCCGAAACATTTTTGAACAAGTTTTTTGAGGCTTATATAGCAACAAAATGTACCCAAGAAGATGTAATACCCTATGGATGAACAATATAATACCGATAATTTCTTGAACAAGATCTACTCGAAATAACAATGGCAATTATAAATTACTGCAATAATAATAACCAGAGGTGCTACAATGCACCAAGGTGCAATGAAGTAGCTATAATTTATCAAAATGCAATGGGTGAACCCCCATTTAATACGGACATCAGAGTCCACTTCAAAAGTGAAAAACAAACTGTTCAAATCAGCTTTCTTCACAGAAAGTGTGATGCAATGACATATCCACTTCTATTCCCATATGGGGACAGTGGATGGACAATAAATTTGACAACTCCAATTGCCCTAAGTGTGCAATATCAAGGAATTGGTGACATTCATCTACCATCCATACCAATGGATCAAGATCGACAAGAAAAAATCACCCTGTTGCAGTACTATGCATACAGGCTTGCTATTCATGACGAGTTCAATCCCCTTTTAAATGCTGAGAAGTTGACACAACAATTTATAGTTGACAGTTATGTCAAAATTGAATCCGAGAGGATCGAATATATAAAACAAAATCAAAAGGCATTACGCGTTGACAGTTATGCTGGCGTTATGGATCACATCCATAATGCTATGTTACACCAAGGGCTAAAAGCTGGGACACCAGTAATTTTACCGTCCACTTTCATTGGAAGCCCAAGAGCTATGCAGCAAAATTACCAAGACGCCATGACAGTTGTCCAAAAATTCGGAAAGCCAGATCTTTTTGTTATGATGACCTGTAACTAGTGTTGAGCGATACTTTCCGATATCGGAAAGTATCGGTATCGGAAAGTATCGGCCGATACCGTCACAGTATCGGAATCCAATCCGATACCGATACCCGATCCCAATGCAAGTCAATGGGACGAAAATATCGGAATTAAAATAAACCCTTTCTTTCCTTGTAGGTTAATTCTACATGAAGGAAAACAACTAAGAATAATGTAGGATGTATTGGGGGAGGTGGCGGAGACATTAAAGGCACAGGGGTTTATCCCAATCAAATAGAATAGCAGTATTTTTAATTTTTTTATGACGTTCGGCGTTAGAAAGAATTTGACTATGTTAATTTTTTATTTATTTTGTCAGATATTGATGTTTCACTACTTCCACGCCCTTCACCCTATTTTTTTACTTCTCCCACACTTTCTTCTTCATTATCCTCATCATCAGCTTCTGTGACATCAACTTCTTCACCTTATTCATCTTCTTCTTTTCTACGTATATATATATTTTTTTTTTTACATTGTTCATATTCTTTTTATTTAACTATTATCTTTTTTATATTCAACTTCTTCATCATATTCTTATTTGTGACAGGCATTCCCGTAGTTGTTATCTATAAAAGTTTGAAGATTACACCTTCCGTTCTGCCTGTCACAAAACAGTTACATTTGTCCGCGTTCAGTTTGGCCTGCAGCATCAGGCTTTATCCAGGGGCACCACGAGGAGGAACGGACTCACCCCCATACACTGCTTAGTCTTCTTCTGCTTATAATTTAGATAATATCTTTTGCTCTGATATTTAGTCTTATGCTTAATGTTCTTCTGCTCTTTGTTCTGCAGCCTCTTGTTCTTCTGCTTCTCGGTCTTCCAGGTTGTCGTCGTCATCTCCAGGGTCGTCATCTCCAGGGTCGTCGTCATCGGGGTCGTCGTCATCGGGGTCGTCGTCATCGGGGTCGTCTTCAGGGTCATCGTCTCCAGGGTCGTCGTCATCTCGGTGGTTGTCGTCTCTGGTGTCGTCATCATCTTAGGGGTGGTCTTCCGGGTCATCGTCTTTCGGGTCTTGAACTTGGAAATGTAGCAGAAGGTACAAGAAGGCTGAGAAAATGCCGAGAAACAGCTGATGGAACTGGAACTCGGATGGCTACCCGAAGGTCCAAGAGCCAATGGAACTACCGAGGACCAGCTGACGTTACTGGAACCCGGTTACTAAGCAGGAGGTACCCGTGCCTGAAAGCACTACCAAGGACCACCTGACGTTGGTGGAACTCGGATACCCAGAGGGAGGCACCTAAGCCAAAGGCTCTGCCCGGAACCAGCTGACGGTACTGGAACCAGGATGGGGAGCAGAAGGTACAAGAGCAAAAGACACTGCCGAGAACCAGCTGACGGTACTGGAACCCGGATGGGTAGCCGAAGGTCCAAGAGCCAATGGAACTACCGAGGACCAGCTGACGTTACTGGAACTCGGTTACTAAGCAGGAGGTACCCGTGCCTGAAAGCACTACCAAGGACCACCTGACGTTGGTGGAACTCGGATACCCAGAGGGAGGCACCTAAGCCAAAGGCTCTGCCCGGAACCAGCTGACGGTACTGGAACCAGGATGGGGAGCAGAAGGTACAAGAGCAAAAGACACTGCCGAGAACCAGCTGACGGTACTGGAACCCGGATGGGTAGCCGAAGGTCCAAGAGCCAATGGAACTACCGAGGACCAGCTGACCTTACTGGAACTCGGTTACTAAGCAGGAGGTACCCGTGCCTGAAAGCACTACCAAGGACCACCTGACGTTGGTGGAACTCGGATACCCAGAGGGAGGCACCTAAGCCAAAGGCTCTGCCCGGAACCAGCTGACGGTACTGGAACCAGGATGGGGAGCAGAAGGTACAAGAGCAAAAGACACTGCCGAGAACCAGCTGACGGTACTGGAACCCGGATGGGGACCTATTCAAGCTTGTCTTCCTAGGGCCCCAACTGGCGGTGTGTTAGAGCCCAGGGACAGCAGGAGGAGGAGCAGGGGGAGGGGAGTGTAGGCCGAAGCCTGCACAGGCGGCAGCTTTGGGTGTGTTGTGTCTGCGTGGCTTTTGCAGGACACGTTGCCGGCTACACAGCAGGGGAACAGCTGGCGGTGCTGGACCCCACTGACACATTGGCGAGGTGTTTGGCTCTGTGCAGCCAGCACTTCCGGACAGCAACTAGCGTTGTTGGAGCCCGGGCTCTGCAGGTGGAGCAGAGTGTAGGCCGAAGCCTAATTGAACCGATTTCAAAAGTCACCTTTAACCCCCCCTCAGGGGTTACAAAGTAGAAGAGCCACAGCTTATGCAGCAGCAGTGCTGCGCAAGTCAAAGGTTGCTCTTGTAATTTTTCTCCTTGCACACGCTGAATGGAACACGTATAACATTTAGCCCTTTATACAGTCAAACTGTGTAATGGAGGCGAGAGTTCCCTTTGTAATGAGACGCAGCACAGATGTCAAGAATCCCACCTTGGTGCTGGGTGCAGCCTCCCGAGCGTTGTTATTTGCTGTACAGGAGTCTGCGCTGTCGTGTTATCCCCTGGCCTAGCGCTGTTAGCGCTGCCCATCTTCTGACCTCATTTAATGTTGGCTGGTGCGGTTCGCGATGCCCATGAATCACAGCCCCGCAGTGTATTGACATAGTTAAAACACTGCGGGGCTGGGATTCATGGCCTGGCGCAGTACATATGTTCGCCTCTCGCTTGGGTTCTTACACCTGCTTCAGACTATGTGGCGTCAGCTGATCCCTTATCGCATGCCACGGCCATGAAGCCGCACAGTCTGAAGAAGGCGGAAGGAGATGAGGGACAGGCGAACTGATGCACTGCTCATGCCCATCAAACACACCCTCGCAGTCCCAATAAATAAGACACCGAGGGGCGTTGTGTGGGTCAGGGCGGCCGCAGAGGCGCAGCCAGCCAAACAATGATGCCAGAAGACGGGCAGCGCTACCAAGGGGGTTGCAGCGTGTCATTACAAAGGAAAGTCACACCACCGGGACGGTTAAATGGTCACACAGAGGACACATTTCAGACGTGTTTTCAGTTCCACATGTGCGAGGAGGATACGTTTCTGAGCCACCTTGCACACATGCAGCATTACCGCTGTACAAGGTGGCTGGATAACGTAAAAACGCCTGGGGGAGGGGGGACAGGTTCCCTTCAATTTCAGTTCTTGTGTCTGCGTGGCTTTTGCAGGACACGTTGCCGGCTGCACAGCAGGGGAACAGCTGGCGGTGCTGGACCCCACTGACACATTGGCTGGTGTTTTTCTCTGTGCAGCTAGCACATCTGGGCCCCAACTGGCGGTGTGTTAGAGCCCAGGGACAGCAGGAGGAGGAGCAGGAGGAGGAGGAGCAGGGGGAGGGGAGTGTAGGCCGAAGCCTGCACAGGCGGCAGCTTTGGGTGTGTTGTGTCTGCGTGGCTTTTGCAGGACACGTTGCCGGCTACACAGCAGGGGAACAGCTGGCGGTGCTGGACCCCACTGACACATTGGCGAGGTGTTTGGCTCTGTGCAGCCAGCACTTCCGGACAGCAACTAGCGTTGTTGGAGCCCGGGCTCTGCAGGTGGAGCAGAGTGTAGGCCGAAGCCTAATTGAACCGATTTCAAAAGTCACCTTTAACCCCCCCTCAGGGGTTACAAAGTAGAAGAGCCACAGCTTATGCAGCAGCAGTGCTGCGCAAGTCAAAGGTTGCTCTTGTAATTTTTCTCCTTGCACACGCTGAATGGAACACGTATAACATTTAGCCCTTTATACAGTCAAACTGTGTAATGGAGGCGAGAGTTCCCTTTGTAATGAGACGCAGCACAGGTGTCAAGAATCCCACCTTGGTGCTGGGTGCAGCCTCCCGAGCGTTGTTATTTGCTGTACAGGAGTCTGCGCTGTCGTGTTATCCCCTGGCCTAGCGCCGTTAGCGCTGCCCATCTTCTGGCATCATGTAATGTCGGCCGGTGCGGTTCGCGATGACCATGAATCCCAGCCCCGCAGTGTCTTAACATTGTTAAAACACTGCGGGGCTGGGATTCAGGGCCTGGCGCAGCACATATGTTCGCCTCTCACACTCGGGTCCTTACACCCGCTTCAGACTGTGCGGCGTCATCTGATCCCTTATCGCATGCCACGGCCATGAAGCCGCACAGTCCGAAGAAGGCGGAAGGAGAGGAGGGACAGGCGAACTGATGCACTGATCCTGCCCATGAATCGCACCCTCGCAGTCCCAATAAATAAGACACCGAGGGGCGTTGTGTGGGTCAGGGCGGCCGCAGAGGCGCAGCCAGCCAAACAATGATGCCAGAAGACGGGCAGCGCTACCAAGGGGGTTGCAGCGTGTCATTACAAAGGAAAGTCACACCACCGGGACGGTTAAATGGTCACACAGAGGACACATTTCAGACGTGTTTTCAGTTCCACATGTGCGAGGAGAATACGTTTCTGAGCCACCTTGCACACATGCAGCATTACCGCTGTACAAGGTGGCTGGATAACGTAAAAACGCGGGGGGGGAGGGGGGACAGGTTCCCTTCAATTTCAGTTCTTGTGTCTGCGTGGCTTTTGCAGGACACGTTGCCGGCTGCACAGCAGGGGAACAGCTGGCGGTGCTGGACCCCACTGACACATTGGCTGGTGTTTTTCTCTGTGCAGCTAGCACATCTGGGCCCCAACTGGCGGTTTGTTAGAGCCCAGGGTCAGCAGGAGGAGGAGGAGCAGGAGCAGGGGGAGGGGAGTGTAGGCCGAAGCCTGCACTGGCGGCAGCTTTGGGTCTGTTGTGTCTGCGTGGCTTTTGCAGGACACGATGCCGGCTGCACAGCAGGGGAACAGCTGGCGGTGCTGAACCCCACTGACACATTGGCGAGGTGTTTTTCTCTGTGCAGCTAGCAGTACCGGGCCCCAACTGGCGGTGTTGGAGCCCAGGGTCAGCAGGAGGAGCAGGGGGAGCGGAGTGTAGGCCGAAGCCTGCACTCGAGCAAGTTGAAAGGAAACCTTTAACCCCCCCCCCCCCCAGGCGTTTGTAGCTGAAAGAGCCATTGTGTACAGCACTAATGCTGGAAAAGGTAAACTTAGCTCTTTTAATTATGGTCCTTGCACATGCGGAACCTAACAGTTATGAAATGTGTCCCCTCACAGCGTTAAACCGTCCGGTAGGTGGAACTTTCCTTTGTCGTGTGACGCAGCACAGCCATCATTTTTACCCCCTTGGCGCCGTGCGCCGCCTCCTCAGCGTTGTTTTAATCTGTCCCGGAGCCTGCGCTGTTAGGTTAGCCCTTGGCCATGCACACATTTTGCGCTGCCCGTCTTCTGACATCATTTGGTGTCAGGCTGGCTGCGCCTGTGCGGGTGCGCTGGCCGAGATCCCGCCTCGCAGTGTCGTCTAATGTAATCCCACCGCGGGCCTGTGATCCGTGCCCGTGCGCAGTGCATATCCTCTCCTCTCACTCCCCTCCCTACGGCTTTTTCAGACTGTGCGGTGTCACGGCCGTGGCATGCTATTAGGGACCAGCTGACATCGCACAGTCTGAAGAAGCCGTAGGGAGGGGAGTGAGAGGAGAGGATATGCACTGCGCACGGGCACGGATCACAGGCCCGCGGTGGGATTACATTAGACGACACTGCGAGGCGGGATCTCGGCCACCGCACCCGCACAGGCGCAGCCAGCCTGACACCAAATGAGGTCAGAAGACGGGCAGCGCAACATGTGTGCATGGCCAAGGGCTAACCTAACAGCGCAGGCTCCGGGACAGATTAAAACAACGCTGAGGAGGCGGCGCACGGCGCCAAGGGGGTAAAAATGATGGCTGTGCTGCGTCACACGACAAAGGAAAGTTCCACCTACCGGACGGTTTAACGCTGTGTGGGGACACATTTCATAAGTGTTTGGTTCAGCATGTGCAAGGAGCATCACGAAAAGAGGCACTTTTTCCCTTTGCATCATTACTGCTGCACAAGGTGGCTCCTTCAGTAACAAACGCCTGGGGGGGGGGGGGGTGTCAGGTTCCCTTACATTTAACTTGTTGTGCCTGCGTGGCGGTCGCAGTACACGTTGCCGTATACACAGCAGGGGAACAGCTGGCGGTGCTGGACCCCACTAACACATTGGCGAGGTGTTTGGCTCTGTGCGTACAGCACTTCTGGATGGCAACTAGCGGTGTTGGAGCCCAGGGACAGGTGGAGGAGGAGGAGGAGGTTGGAGGAGGTAGGAGGGATTGCCACACACACAGCAGGGGAACAGCTGACGTTACTGAACCCCAATAACAGAGGAGGGACTGTTGACTGTGCGTACAGCACTTCTGGACGGCAACTGGCGGTGTTGGAGCCCAGGGACAGGTGGAGGAGGAGGAGGTTGGAGGAGGTTGGAGGAGGTAGGAGGGATTGCCACACACACAGCAGGGGAACAGCTGACGTTACTGAACCCCAATAACAGAGGAGGGACTGTTGACTGTGCGTACAGCACTTCTGGACGGCAACTGGCGGTGTTGGAGCCCAGGGACAGGTGGAGGAGGAGGAGGTTGGAGGAGGTTGGAGGAGGTAGGAGGGATTGCCACACACACAGCAGGGGAACAGCTGACGTTACTGAACCCCAATAACAGAGGAGGGACTGTTGACTGTGCGTACAGCACTTCTGGACGGCAACTGGCGGTGTTGGAGCCCAGGGACAGGTGGAGGAGGAGGAGGTTGGAGGAGGTTGGAGGAGGTAGGAGGGATTGCCACACACACAGCAGGGGAACAGCTGACTTTACTGAACCCCAATAACAGAGGAGGGACTGTTGACTGTGCGTACAGCACTTCTGGACGGCAACTGGCGGTGTTGGAGCCCAGGGACAGGTGGAGGAGGAGGAGGTTGGAGGAGGTTGGAGGAGGTAGGAGGGATTGCCACACACACAGCAGGGGAACAGCTGACGTTACTGAACCCCAATAACAGAGGAGGGACTGTTGACTGTGCGTACAGCACTTCTGGACGGCAACTGGCGGTGTTGGAGCCCAGGGACAGGTGGAGGAGGAGGAGGTTGGAGGAGGTTGGAGGAGGTAGGAGGGATTGCCACACACACAGCAGGGGAACAGCTGACGTTACTGAACCCCAATAACAGAGGAGGGACTGTTGACTGTGCGTACAGCACTTCTGGACGGCAACTGGCGGTGTTGGAGCCCAGGGACAGGTGGAGGAGGAGGAGGTTGGAGGAGGTTGGAGGAGGTAGGAGGGATTGCCACACACACAGCAGGGGAACAGCTGACGTTACTGAACCCCAATAACAGAGGAGGGACTGTTGACTGTGCGTACAGCACTTCTGGACGGCAACTGGCGGTGTTGGAGCCCAGGGACAGGTGGAGGAGGAGGAGGTTGGAGGGGGTAGGAGGGATTGCCACACACACAGCAGGGGAACAGCTGACGTTACTGAACCCCAATAACAGAGGAGGGACTGTTGACTGTGCGTACAGCACTTCTGGACGGCAACTGGCGGTGTTGGAGCCCAGGGACAGGTGGAGGAGGAGGAGGTTGGAGGAGGTAGGAGGGATTGCCACACACACAGCAGGGGAACAGCTGACGTTACTGAACCCCAATAACAGAGGAGGGACTGTTGACTGTGCGTACAGCACTTCTGGACGGCAACTGGCGGTGTTGGAGCCCAGGGACAGGTGGAGGAGGAGGAGGTTGGAGGAGGTTGGAGGAGGTAGGAGGGATTGCCACACACACAGCAGGGGAACAGCTGACGTTACTGAACCCCAATAACAGAGGAGGGACTGTTGACTGTGCGTACAGCACTTCTGGACGGCAACTGGCGGTGTTGGAGCCCAGGGACAGGTGGAGGAGGAGGAGGTTGGAGGAGGTTGGAGGAGGTAGGAGGGATTGCCACACACACAGAAGGGGAACAGCTGACGTTACTGAACCCCAATAACAGAGGAGGGACTGTTGACTGTGCGTACAGCACTTCTGGACGGCAACTGGCGGTGTTGGAGCCCAGGGACAGGTGGAGGAGGAGGAGGTTGGAGGAGGTTGGAGGAGGTAGGAGGGATTGCCACACACACAGCAGGGGAACAGCTGACGTTACTGAACCCCAATAACAGAGGAGGGACTGTTGACTGTGCGTACAGCACTTCTGGACGGCAACTGGCGGTGTTGGAGCCCAGGGACAGGTGGAGGAGGAGGAGGTTGGAGGAGGTTGGAGGAGGTAGGAGGGATTGCCACACACACAGCAGGGGAACAGCTGACGTTACTGAACCCCAATAACAGAGGAGGGACTGTTGACTGTGCGTACAGCACTTCTGGACGGCAACTGGCGGTGTTGGAGCCCAGGGACAGGTGGAGGAGGAGGAGGTTGGAGGAGGTTGGAGGAGGTAGGAGGGATTGTCACACACACAGCAGGGGAACAGCTGACGTTACTGAACCCCAATAACAGAGGAGGGACTGTTGACTGTGCGTACAGCACTTCTGGACGGCAACTGGCGGTGTTGGAGCCCAGGGACAGGTGGAGGAGGAGGAGGTTGGAGGAGGTTGGAGGGGGTAGGAGGGATTGCCACACACACAGCAGGGGAACAGCTGACGTTACTGAACCCCAATAACAGAGGAGCGACTGTTGACTGTGCGTACAGCACTTCTGGACGGCAACTAGCGGTGTTGGAGCCCAGGGGCAGGTGGAAAAGCAGAGGAACACAATGTAGGCCGAAGCCTGAGAAAGTCGAAAGGGAACCTTTAACCCCCCCCCCAAGGCGTTTGTAGCTGAAAGAGCCAGCTTGTGCAGCACAAAAGATGCAAAAGGAAAAGGTGGCTCTTTTCATCATGCTCCTTGCAAACACAGAACTAAACACTTTTAAAATGTGTCCCCTGAAGCCGTGAAACCGTCCCGGAGGTGGGACTTTCCTTCGTAATATGACGCAGCACAGCCATCATTACTACCCCCCCGCCGCCGTGCCCCGGCTCCTCAGCGTTGTTTGATTCCGTCCCGGAGCCTGCGCTGTTATGTTATCCCGTGGCCAGGCACACTTAGCGCTGCCCATCTTCTGACATCATTTGGTGTCAGGCTGGCTGCGCCTGTGCGGCCGCGCTGGCCGACAGCCCGCCTCGCAGTGTCTTCTGATGTAATCCCACTGGGGGCCTGGGATCCATGGCCATGCGCAGTGCATATCCTCGCCTCTCACTCCCCTCCCTACGGCTTCTTTTTCAGACTGTGCGGTGTCACGGCCGTGGCATGCTATTAGGGACCAGCTGACACCGAACAGTCTGAAGAAGCCATAGGGAGATGAGTGAGAGGTGGAGGTTCAGATATGCACTGCGCATGTCCATAGATCCCAGGCCCCCAGTGGGATTAAATCAGAAGACACTGCGAGGCGGGCTCTCGGCCAGCGTGGCCGCACAGGCGCAGCCAGCCTGACACCAAATGATGCCAGAAGACGGGCAGCGCTAAGTGTGCCTGGCCACGGGATAACATAACAGCGCAGGCTCCGGGACGGAATCAAACAACGCTGAGGAGCCGGGGCGCGGCGCCGGGGGGGTAGGAATGACGGCTGTGCTGCGTCATATTACGAAGGAAAGTCCCACCTCCGGGACGGTTTTACGGTATCAGTGGACACATTTTATAAGTGTTAAGTTTTGCGTGTGCAAGGAGCAAAACCAAAATAGCTACCTTTTTCCTTGTGCAGCATTACTGCTGCACAAGGTGGCTCTTTCAGTAACAAACGCCTTGGGGGGGGGGGGGACAGATTCCCTTACATTTCAGTTGTTGTGTCAGCGTGGCGGTCGCATGACACATTGCCGGCTACACAGCTGGGGATCAGCTGACGTTACTGAAACCCAATAACACTGGGTCGTATGTTTTGACTGTGCAGACGGCACATCTGAGCCTCAACTGGCGGTGTTGGAGCCCAGGAATTTAAGTTCAGGTGGTAGAAAGATGAACACAACAGGAGACCTGGATAACGTATACAGTGACCTAATTATTTAATCAGGAGGAGGAGTGGCAAATTCCTGCGAGATCCAGGCCTTGTTCATTTTCAGGAAAGTAAGCCGGTCAACGTTATCGGAGGATAGTCGCATGCGACGGTCAGTTAGTACACCACCTGCAGCACTAAAGACACGTTCCGATAATACACTGGCCGCAGGGCAAGACAGCACCTCCAATGCATACTGGCTTAGCTCTGGCCATGTATCCAGCTTTGAGACCCAAAACTTGAAAGGGGAAGAGCCGTCTGGGAGTACAGCAAGAGGGCAAGACATGTAGTCTGTCACCATCTGACGGAACCGTTGCCTCCTGCTGACTGGAGCCGTCTGTGATGGTGTAGACTTTTGTGGCGGGCACAGAAAACTGTGCCACAGTTCGGCCATACTGGTCTTGCCTTGGGCAGAGGCACTGCTTCTGCTCCCTCTTTGTGCAGAGCCTCCACCACTGCCTGGACGCACTGAGCTGCTTTGGAATGCACTAGCAGCACTTCTCTCAGTTGGAATGGAGAAGATGATGGAACTGACCAGTGTGTCTTGGTACTCCCGCATTTTTCGCTCCCGGTTCAACGGTGTGATGAGGCTTTCTACGTTGTCCCGGTAGCGAGGATCGAGGAGGGTGAACACCCAATAATCAGACATGTTGAGAATGTGGTCGATGCGGCGGTCGTTTCTCAGGCACTGCAGCATGTAATCCACCATGTGCTGCAGACTGCCAACTGCCCAAGAAACGCTGTCCCCAGCTGGAGGCGTGATCTCTGCCCGCTCGTCATCACCCCACCCTCGCTGTACACACTGAGTACTGGACAATTCGGGAACTCCCTCCTCTGGACGGATGTCTTCCTCCTCCATTGACTCCTCCTCATCCTCCTCACAAACTGTCCCCTGCCGACGCGTTTGTGAGGAACCACGTGGCGCTGACTGTCCAGAAGATGATGGAAGTGGTGAATCCTCATCCTCCACCTCTTCCACAACATCATCCCTTAGCGCTTGCAGTGATTTTTCAAGCAGGCAGATAAGGGGGACAGTCATGCTGACTAGTGCATCATCTGCACTCGCCATCCGCGTGGAATAATCAAAGGGACGCAAAACCTGGCAGACATCCTTCATAGTGGCCCACTCTGTGGTTGTGAAGTCTGTACGGCGCTGACTGCGACTTTTTTGCGCCTGATACAGCTGGTACTCCATTACAGCTTGCTGCTGCTCACACAACCGCTCCAACATATGTAACGTGGAATTCCACCTGGTAGGTAGGTCACATATGATGCGATGTTCCGGCAGGCGGTGTCGGCGCTGCAGAGCCGCAATGCGCGCTTTTGCCGTGCTGGAACGCCGCAAGTGAGCACACTCTAGGCGGACCTTGTGCAGCAGTGCATCAAGATCCGGATAGTCCCTCAAAAAACTCTGCACGACCAAATTGAGCACATGTGCCAGACATGGGATGTGAGTGAGGTTGCCGAGGCCCAGGGCTGCCACCAGATTTCGGCCATTATCACACACTACCATGCCTGGCTGGAGATTCGCTGGCTCAAACCACACATCGCTCTCCTGCTTGATGGCATTCCAGAGCTCCTGCGCTGTGTGGCTACGATTCCCCAAAAAAATTAATTTCAAGACGGCCTGTTGACGTTTGGCCACGGCTGTGCTCATGTCGGTCGTAACAGGTACACGTTCATCACGGGTCCATGTGGAGGTGGACTGTGACGGCTCCTGCAGCGATGATTCTGAGGAACTGGTGTAAGAGGAGGAGTCAATGCGTACAGAATGGATTCCTGCAATCCTTGGAGTGGGCAGGACACGTCCTGCGCCACTCGCACGGTCTGTACCCGGCTCAACGACATTAACCCAATGGGCAGTGAGGGAAAGGTATCGCCCCTGTCCATGTTGACTGGTCCACGCATCGGTGGTGAGGTGGACCTTGCTACTGACGGCGTTCAGTAGCGCGTGTTTTATGTGTCCCTCCACATGCTTGTGCAGGGCAGGGACGGCTTGCCTGCTGAAGTAAAAGCGGCTGGGCACACTGTACTGTGGGACTGCCAATGACATCAAGTCACGGAAGCTGTCAGTCTCCACCAGCCTGAATGACAGCATTTCCAGTGACAGAAGTTTGGCAATGCCTGCAGTCAGAGCCTGTGCTCGTGGGTGGTTTGACGAGAAAGGCCGCCTTTTCTCCCATGCCTGTACTACCGATGGCTGTAGACTGGGCTGGGAGTGTGTGGTTGACTGGGAAAGTGGTGCTGCGGGTGGAATGACAGCGGGTCTCTGGACAACAGGGCCAGAGGTTCTTCCATGGCGATCCTGGGAGGAAGCCGAACCAGCTGCGTGTGAGCTAGAGGAAGAGGCAACACGAGCTGAAGAGGTGGTAGCTGCCGCTGTTGGTTGGCCTAGCTCTTCAGTGTGTTTGTCTAACTCCGCCGGGTGCCTGTTGCGCACATGTTTCCACATGTTGGAGGTATTGAGGTTGGCGACTTTTTGACCTCTTTTGATTTTTTGATGACACACCTTGCATCTGACATAGCAAATGTCATCTGCAACTGTGTCAAAAAAGGACCAGGCACTGCAAGTCTTGGGAGCCCCCCTTTTGACTTTTGGAAGAGACATGCTCCTTACGGGTGCCAAAGCGGAGGCTGCAGGATCCGCAGTCTTCCCCCTCCCTCTCCCTCTTTGGGCCGTACGGGGAATCTCTTCCTCAGAGCTGCTCCCACCACCTTCCTGTCCCTGACGCCAAGATGGGTCAAGGACCTCATCATCTACACTACCCTCTGCCCCCAACTGCTCCTCCTGGGTAGTCTCAGCAGCAGAGCACGCACCAGTAAGTGGCACCTGAGTGTCATCATCAGCTGATGCGGCCTGCGAGGTGGTGACCGGAGCCACTGGCCCACCCGCCTCTTCAGAGGAAGACAGAAAAAGCTGTTGGGCATCACTGCACCCTGCCTCTTCTTCCATTTCTCCAATGCTGCTTGGCTGGCCCCCTGTTTCCAAGCCAAGAGATGATTCAGAGAACAGAAGTAGAGACTGCTCCTGTCCTGGGATCTCTGTCTGCCTGGGCAATTTTGCAGGTGGTGAAGAGACAGATGGCTGCTCTCCAGTGCTCTGTGTCTGAGAGGATGTGGCACTAATGGAAGTTGATGCATTAGCTGCCATCCATCCCACAACGGCTTCAATTTGGTCTTCACGCAGCAGCGGTGTACGGCGCTCGGCGACAAAGCTGCGCATGAACGACTGTTCCCTTGTGAAAGTGGGTGCTGATGACTCACCGGTGCCCGCAGCAGGCACAGAATCCCCACGTCCCCTCCCTGCTCCGCGCCCACGCCCACGCCCACGTGCCTTACTCACTGCCTTCTTCATCTTGGTTGACTGATAAAGATAAGCAGAAAAGTACTAACGGCTTTGTGTGCTTATTCCTGAGAAACTACTCCTAACAGGTATAAGACACACTAATTTTCTTAAGTGTGGACTAGACTTGAATATGAGCTAATGTGGCCTACACAAATGTAAAGTGGTGTAACTGGTGTGTTTGGTGAACTTTATTATTTATTTATTTTTTTGGGGCTGAACTGACAACGGATAGAGCTGCAATCACACGGAGACCGTGCAGACAGCCGTAAACGGCGCTGCAAGGCCCAAAAACCCTCCTCTACTTTATCCTATGTAGTGTTTTTCCACAAATTAGCTGGAGACGGGTGGAAAGACACTAATAGGATTTTTTAAAATAAATTAGCAGCAGACTACACTACTTTGAAAAAAAAGAAAATTGATTTGGCGGTATGACGCAGTGAAAAACCCTGAGCTGCAGACAACCAGGCTACGGCTGCTCACAGACTACAGGGCGAGCTGCAGTCACACGGAGACCGTGCAGACAGCCGTAAACGGCGCTGCAAGGCCCAAAAACCCTCCTCTACTTTATCCTATGTAGTGTTTTTCCACAAATTAGCTGGAGACGGGTGGAAAGACACTAATAGGATTTTTTAAAATAAATTAGCAGCAGACTACACTACTTTGAAAAAAAAGAAAATTGATTTGGCGGTATGACGCAGTGAAAAACCCTGAGCTGGAGACAACCAGGCTATAGCTGCTCACAGATTACAGGGCGAGCTGCAGTCACACGGAGACCGTGCAGACAGCCGTAAACGGCGCTGCAAGGCCCAAAAACCCTCCTCTACTTTATCCTATGTAGTGTTTTTCCACAAATTAGCTGGAGACGGGTGGAAAGACACTAATAGGAATTTTTGGAAAAAATGTGCAGCAGCCTGCACTACTTCAAAAAAAAAAAAAAAAAAGGACAGTATGAGGCAATGAACCACCCTCCCTGAACTGAATACAACCAGCTATGGATGGCCTATGTGGCTGCACTCAGACTAGAGAGTGGGCTGCACTCACACACACACACACAGAGAGACCTTGCAGATCGCTGTGAAAACAGCGCTACAAGGCAAAAGGAAGGTGAATAGTAGGTGAACACAGCGGTTGCTAAATTAGCCTTTGGAAAGCACAAAGAAGCAAATCGCTATCTCTAAACTGTCCCTCAGTCAGCAAACAGCGTCCTGTCACTAACTGAATTCACAGCAGAGTGATCGCAAAATGGCGCCAGCGACTTTTAAACTGCATCATGACATCATTTCAGCAGCCAATCACAGCCTTGCCAGTAGTTTCATGCCCTCCATGCTAAACAGGATGTGCCCACACTTGGAATCTTTCTCATTGGCTGAATTTCTGAATTTTGAATCATTGAACTTCCGATTCCGGTATCCGATACGCGCCAAGTATCGGAATCCCGGTATCGGAATTCCGATACCGCTAGTATCGGCCGATACCCGATACTTGCGGTATCGGAATGCTCAACACTAATAGGGACATTATACTTGTACATACTTTTGTTTGATTATGTTATTCGTTCATGTTTTAGTAGTACCGTGTATTTTTTTTTTTTCTGTTTCAGTAAGGTTTGAGAGAGACCCAGTGGGTCGAAACGTTACCTTGCAACACTGCGGTGATATATCTATTTGGGTGTTTTTTCAAAATAAAAAAACACGTGTTTGGCTAACAATACTCTGAAGATTTATTTTTTTTTAGTGCAACTGTTGTTATTCGTGACTGAACTTTGGAGGACTCCTCCATGTTCAGTCTGCACCATTATTAGCAAGAGTGCACGTCTTATTCTTTACTACGATATCTGAGTTAACGTCTGCACCAGCTCCCTCGATGACGACTAACACCTTCGCCTTCGATGAGACGACAGCATCCAGGATCCTATCAAGAATAACCACATCAGGGGATTTCCTTAAAACTCCTGCTCATGAAGTACGGACTAGAGATTACGAAAGAGAACGAAAGCGTCTAAGTTCATATGATCTACACGCAACCACCTTGGCGGAATATCATAAACTCAACAGAATCCCGCGGGGCTTGTGGTGCCATCTGAGACCTACTTTATTCTCAGATAAGCCAGAGTTTTGTGAGAAATTCAAGTTAATACTTAACAAGTGCTCTTTGGACATTATTTTATTAACTATAAATAGTTCTATCGAGGAACAACTTGGCTCAACTCTCTCTAGCACAGAGTGGCAGAGCCTGAAAACTAAAACAGATAAAATCATCGAAGATCATCGCAAGGCTCTACAGGACAAGAAGAGGTCTAAATTCCAAAGAGATTCTGACGATTACATTAAAGACCGGGTGTACAAATGGAGAGATTCCACCAATACGGGCTCTTGGCAACGAAATTACAATTACAACCCAAGATTTGCCGGCTCACACAGTACGGCCAGCGACAGCTCCACAGGCACTTTTTCCCAGAATCGTTTTTTTCAGAAACGACCACCGACCAGAGCACGTGGCCTGCATACAGGAGGAGACGTACAAGGAGGGCCGCCCGCAAACACCGCAGAGCGGATGACGACCAGATCACAGGTAAACCCTCCAACTCCATACTCAACATTTCTTCATATACACTCAGCCCATCTGAATTAGCCATCCTCCAACGGGGGCTGTCCTTCTGTGCTACCCCCTTGGGATAAATTTCAATTATCCCAAGACCTTGAACAATTTTATAGGAACATCCGTCTAAAGACACACTTTGGACATGAACAGGAAACTACAAGGAGCAGAGGCCTTCCACCAGGAGGGAACCCTGCTCCCGATATATCCATTACCAACCTGGGTCTACGAAACCCAAGCAATTTTCACCCCCCACGCCCATTTAATGCCACTGAGGCCTTTATCGATTTAGTACATAGGGACATCAGTAAGATTCTAGACCAACATCAGAACGGTTTATTACCCACATGTAGCAACATTACACCCATTGAAAAACAAGCAATTAAGTCCCTCAAAGACAATAAATATATTGTTATAAAAACCGTGGACAAAGGCGGTGCCATTGTAGTTCAAAACCATACAGATTATGTCAACGAAATCCTTCGCCAACTTTCTGACACCACGACATATTTACCAATTCCCCACGACCCGGTCCTTACAGTTCGGTCCAAAATGCAGCAGACTTTGTCCAAATATCTAGCCTTGAACACCATTGACTCCAAAACGGCCACCTTTTTAGTGAATCAGAACCCCCGTTACCCCAGTCTTTTAAACCCTACCCAAGGTTCACAAATCCTTGATAAATCCTCCTGGTCGCCCAATAGTGGCTTCTACAGATTCCATTCTAGCCCCAATCTCCGTTTTTCTTGAAAAGATACTGACACCATTAACCAAGAAAACCCAATCATTTATTTTGGACACTGGCCATTTTCTCCACTCCATTAATCAAATCACTAACATATCCTCTGACTGCATTTTGGCGACTTTCGATGTCAAGAGACTGTACACCTCCATAGAACATGACCTAGGCATCACTGCTGTTGAAGAGCTCCTTCAATCATCTAACCTTAGCAATAACTCCACCCAACTATGCCTTGACCTCTTGTCCATTGTCCTGAAGGAGAACTATTTCCTATTTGGGGATCAGTTTTACTTACAGATATGCGGGACCACCATAGGCGCCAACATGGCGCCCGCGTATGCGAATATCTACATGGATAGTTTTGAGCAATCATACGTTTACAACAATACCCTATTCCAACAATACAGTAAATGCTGGTTACGCTTCATTGACGACATTTTTTGTCTTTGGGTGGGTACCCTCGGGGATCTTTTGTCCTTCACTGATGTTCTTAATTCCATCAGACCGGAATTACAATTCACACTGAATTGGCACATGACACAAATCTCCTTCTTGGACACCCTGGTGATCAAGAATGATAAGGGAACCCTATCCACAGACATTTTCACCAAACCTACGGATACCAACAACCTACTCCACTATACCAGTTGTCACCCCATCTCCACTAAAAACAGCTTACCTCGTTCCCAGTTTACACGGATCACAAGGATAGTGTCCGATACCAACCTCATCCCTACTCACCTTGATGAGATGGCTAACAAATTCAAAAGTAGACAATATGCCCAGGAACTCCTCACAATGGAGAAAGCTAGGGCCGTGGAACCTCGGTTGATACCACCCACTGCTCCCACTAAAGTAAGGGTCACATTTGTCCACACGCACCACCCGGTGATGCCCAAAATCTACAATGTCATCCATAAACATTGGTCCATCTTAGCTAAATCCTATCCTAATGTCGAAGCATTTCACACTCCTGCACTAATGTGCAAACGACGTCCGCAGAACGTCAGAGACAGCTTAGTCAGAGCCGATGTAGGGAGTTTCTCGAGAGTCCCTAAACAGACCTTCCTGGGCACAGAACGCAAAGGTACATTCCCGTGCCTTAGCTGTGCCTGTTGCTCCAATATCATCAAGGGAGATAGAATCACCCACCCTCACACAGGCAAACATTTCTATATCAAAGGCTTCTACACATGTGATACCAACTACGTTGTGTATCGCATAAAATGCCCGTGTGGCCTTCTTTATGTGGGGGAAACTACCCAGCATTTACGTGACAGAATTGCCAGTCATAAGTCGACTATACGCTGCAAGAAGACATGGCTACCGGTCCCTCATCACTTCATCAGTGCGAACCACAGTGTCTCGCAACTGAGAGTTCAAGTCATCGAGCAAGTCGAGCGGCCGCGGAGAGGTGGAAACCACATCCAACGTTTCAAGGAGAGCGAGGCTTACTGGATCTACACCCTTCAAACATTGGCCCCAAGAGGCCTGAACAGGGAACTGGACCTCATATTTAAGTAACTACACCCCCACTTATTGTGGGGACAATGTTAACATTTGTTATCGTATTATGTAACCCTTGTACCCGTACAGGTGGTGGATATGCAGTCTTCTTTACTACCTTATTACTAATCTATATCCTTCTTTTTTAGACACACTAGTCCTCTGCCTCCTTCTTAGGGTGAGTACGGTATGTTGTACGCCTACCTTTACCTCGATTTTATTTTTAAAAAAATATATGCATTTATTTTTCCATTTTTTTATTTGTTTTCATTTTTTTCATTTTTTTCAATTTTTTTCAATTTTTTTTCATTTTTTTTTCTTTCAATTTTTACATTTCTTCATATTTCCCCTTTTTTTTTTTTCTTTTTCTTTACGTTTTTTCATTTTTTCTTTTCTTCTTTTTCCTTTTTTTCATTTTTTCATTTTTTCAGCCTTTTTAGTTTTTCATATTTTAGTTTTTCATATTTTATTTCATTTGCGAGTTTATTTTCCAGCTTATTTTCCATCATTCTTTAGAATTACATGCCCCTAGTGAGTATCCATACTGCATCACCAACCAGGGTGTACTACTAACACCGGCCATCAGCGCTTGCAATACACTTTGCTGAAGGGATCCTGTCCCTTTTGTGTCCCGTATTGCCTTCAATCACACTGCGCAGGCTCACAGCGTAAGTCCAAACAGCGGTAATGCTCACAGCGTCCCTCTATCTATACTGCGCATGCGCAAACTGGATTCTATCACCAGTGCACTCCAAGCCTCCGTCTAGCCGCCTCTCAATGCGCCTGCGCACCCGGCGCTCCACACTTCCTGTCGCCCAGCATAAAGAGCGCTCATCTCCCTGGTCCCACACACCACCACCGCAGACACCCGATACAACTCATGGATAGGTAACTATACCCGCCGCCCTTTCTCCGTCCACTTTGGTCTCACAGCCCACTTCACTATACCTACTGCTGTGGCCTTCCTTCTTACAGCCCCTAACAGGACTCCTGCACCATTCCAGGGATTTTTGCCCTCCTCTCAGTCTCTACTGCTATAAGGTCAGTACCCATTACTTAATATACTGCTGTTTATGTCCACCACCAGGGTACCTCATATCTTCAGCTATTGTGCTACAGATACTACCAAGGAACCTCCACTGGCTCCTACATTATAATGTGATTGTTATTTCCAAGTGTCTTCCATATTGTTTGTTTCCAAAATACTGTTTTGTTATACGATCTATGATACTGTTGTTGCTGTGCTCTTCGTTTATTAAGCCCTTGTCATATTGAGATCCCAAAGGTGCTTGCCTCTTGAATTCACTCCTATATATCACGCCGAGAGTATACGTCCTTCTGTACCGCTGATGTTATTTACCACGGCTCCTTTCCAGTACCTTGAAGTGTCCCGCCATACTGCCGCCTCATCTACTATTGTACCGACTTAATGCGAACTTCTATTGTATAGGGACATTATACTTGTACATACTTTTGTTTGATTATGTTATTCGTTCATGTTTTAGTGATACCGTGTATATATATATATTTTTTTTTTCTGTTTCAGTAAGGTTTGAGAAAGACCCAGTGGGTCGAAACGTTACCTTGCAACACTGCGGTGATATATCTATTTGGGTGTTTTTTCAAAATAAAAAACCACGTGTTTGGCTAACAATACTCTGAAGATTTATTTTTAGTGCAACTGCTGTTATTCATGACTAAACTTTGGAGGACTCCTCCATGTTCAGTCTGCACCATTATTAGCAAGAGTGCATGTCTTGTTCTTTACTAAGGGGGTAGGAATGACGGCTGTGTTGCGTCTCATTATGAAGGAAAGTCCCACCTCTGGGACGGTTTCACGGTTTCAGGGGACACATTTTATAAGTGTTTAGTTCAGCGTTTCCAAGGAGCATAATTAAAAGATCCACCTTTTCCTTGTGCAGCATTAGTGCTGCACAAGATGGCTCTTTCAGTTACTAATGTCTGGGGGGGGTTAAAGGTTCCCTTTCAATTTGCTCCAATTAGGCCTCAGCCTAAACTCTGCTTCGCCTGCATTCCCTGGGCTCCAACACCGCCAGTTGCTGCCCGGAAGTGCTGTCTGCATAGTCAACAGTTGCTCCTCTGTTATTGGGGTTCAGTAACGCCAGCTGCTCCCCTGCTGTGTGTGCGGCAATAACTCAAGTCTGCTCCTCCTGCTGTCACTGGGCTCCAACACCGCCAGTTGCTGTTCAGAAGTGCTGTCTGCACAGTCAACAGTTGCTCCTCTGTTATTAGGGTTCATTAACGCCAGCTGCTCCCCTGCTGTGTGTGCAGCAATAACTCAAATCTGCTCCTCCTGCTGTCCCTTTGCTCCAACACCGCCAGTTGCTGCTCCGAAGTGCTGTCTGCACAGTCAACAGTTGCTCCTCTGTTATTAGGGTTCAGTAACGCCAGCTGCTCCCCTGCTGTGTGTGCAGCAATAACTCAAGTCTGCTCCTCCTGCTGTCCCTGGGCTCTAACACCGCCACTTGCTGCATGGAAGTGCTGTCTGCACAGTCAACAGTTGCTCCTCTGTTATTGGGGTTCAGTAACGCCTGCTGCTCCCCTGCTGTGTGTGCGGCAATAACTCAAGTCTGCTCCTCCTGCTGTCCCTGGGCTACAACACCACCAGTTGCTGTGTGTATCCGGCAATGTGTCCTGCGACTGCCATGCTGACACAACAACAGATATTAAACTGCCTCGAGTGCAGGTTCAGCCTACACTCTGCATAACCTGCTGACCCTGGGATCCAACACCGTCAGTTGCTGCCCGGAAGTGCTGTTTGCACAGTCAACACTTGCTGCCGTGTTATTGGGTTTCAGTAACGTCAGCTGATCCCCAGCTGTGTATCTGGCAAAGTGGCCTGCTACCTCCATGCTGACACTACAACAGATATTAAACTGACTCGAGTGCAGGCCTCAGCCTACACTCTGCTTCTCCTGCATTCCCTGGGCTCCAACACCGCCAGTTGCTGCTTGAAAGTGCCATCTGCACAGAGACAAACACTTGTTCCTGTGTTAGTGGGGTTCAGTAACGCCAGCTGCTTCCCTGTTGTGTATCCGGCAATGTATCCTGCTACTTCCACAGTCAAATTACATCAGATATGAAACGTACTCCAATTAGGCCTCGGCCTACACCCTGATTGACCCTGGGCTCCAACACCGCCAGTTGCTGCTCGGAAGTGCCGTCTGCACAGAGACAAACACTCGCTCCTGTGTTAGTGGGGTTCAGTAACGCCAGCTGCTCCCCTGCTGTGTATCTGGCAATGTCTCCTGCAAACGCCACGCTGACGCTACAACAGATATTAAAGAAAACCTGTCCCCTCCCCCCAGACAATTGTATCTGAAAGAGCCACCATGTGCAGCAGTAATTCTGCCCAAGGAAAAGGTGGCTCTTTTAGTTATGCTCCTTGCACACGCTGAACTTAACACTTATAAAATGTGTCCCCTCATACCGTGAAACCGTCCCGGAGGGGGGACTTTCCATCGTAATGAGATGCCTTCTTAGCGTTGTTTGAATCTGTCCCAGAGCCTGCGCTGTTATGTTCAACCTTGGCCATGTGCAGTTAGCGCTGCCCGTCTTCTGACATCATTTTGGTGTCAGGATGACTGCACCTGTGCGGCCGCCCTGCCCGAGATCACGCCCCACAGTGTCTTCTGATTTAATCACACTGCAGGCCTGGGATTCATGGCCTTGCGTAGTGCATAACTTCGCCTCTCACTCATCTCCTTCCGCCTTCTTCAAACTGTGCGGCATCAGCTGATCCCTAATCACATGCCACGGCCGTGACGCCGCACAGTCTGAAGAAGGCGAAAGGAGATGAGTGAAAGGCGAAGATATGCACTGCACATGGCCATGAATCCCAGGCCCGCAGTGTGATTAAATCAGAAGACACTGGGAGGCGGGTTCTCAGTCAGCGCGGCCGCACAGGCGCCGTCAGCCTGACACCAAATGATGGCAGAAGACGGGCAGCGCTAACTGTGCATGGCCAAGGTTGAACATAACAGCGCAGGCTGAGGAGGTAGCGCACGGCGCCAAGGGGGTAGGATTGACGGCTGTGTTGCGTCTCATTATGAAGGAAAGTCCCACCTCTGGGACGGTTTCACGGTATCGGGGGACACAGTTTATAAGTGTTTAGTTCAGCGTTTCCAAGGAGCATAATTAAAAGAGCCACCTTTTCCTTGTGCAGCATTAGTGCTGCACAAGATGGCTCTTTCAGTTACTAATGTCTGGGGGGGTTAAAGGTTCCCTTTCAATTTGCTCCAATTAGGCCTCAGCCTACACTCTGCTTCGCCTGCATTCCCTGGGCTTCAACACCGCCAGTTGCTGCTCGGAAGTGCTGTCTGCACAGTCAACAGTTGCTCCTCTGTTATTAGGGTTCAGTAACGCCAGCTGCTCCCCTGCTGTGTGTGCGGCAATAACTCAAGTCTGCTCCTCCTGCTGTCCCTTTGCTCCAACACCGCCAGATGCTGCTCGGAAGTGCTGTCAGCACAGTCAACAGTTGCTCCTCTGTTATTAGGGTTCAGTAACTCCAGCTGCTCCCCTGCTGTGTGTGAAGCAATAACTCAAGTCTGCTCCTCCTGCTGTCCCTGGGCTCCAACACCGCCACTTGCTGCTTGGAAGTGCTGTCTGCACAGTCAACAGTTGCTCCTCTGTTATTGGGGTTCAGTAACGCCAGCTGCTCCCCTGCTGTGTGTGCAGCAATAACTCAAGTCTGCTCCTCCTGCTGTCCCTGGGCTCCAACACCGCCAGTTGCTGCTCGGAAGTGCTGTCTGCGCAGTCAACAGTTGCTCCTCTGTTATTGGGGTTCAGTAACGCCAGCTGCTCCCCTCCTGTGTGTGCAGCAATAACTCAAGTCTGCTCCTCCTGCTGTCCCTGGGCTCCATCACCGCCAGTTGCTGCTTGGAAGTGCTGTCTGCACAGTCAACAGTTGCTCCTCTGTTATTGTGGTTCAGTAACGCCAGCTGCTCCCCTGCTGTGTGTTCGGCAATAACTCAAGTCTGCTCCTCCTGCTGTCCCTGGGCTCCATCACCTCCAGTTGCTGCTCGGAAGTGCTGTCTGCACAGTCACACTTGACACTTGCTGCTGTGTTATTGGGTTTCAGTAACATCAGCTGATCCCCAGCTGTGTATCCGGCAATGTGTCCTGCGACCGCCACGCTGACACAACAACAGATATTAAACTGCCTCGAGTGCAGGCTTTGGCCTACATTCTGCTACTCCTGCTGACCCTGGGCTCCAACACTGCCAGTTACTGCCCGGAAGTGCTGTTTGCACAGTCAACACTTGCTGCTGTGTTATTGGGTTTCAGTAACGTCAGCTGATCCCCAGCTGTGTATCCGGCAATGTGTCCTGCGACCGCCACGCTGACACAACAACAGATATTAAATTGCCTCGAGTGAAGGCTTCAGCCTACACTCTGCTCCTCCTGCTGACTCTGGGCTCCAACACCCCCAGTTGCTGCCCGGAAGTGCTGTTTGCACAGTCAACACTTGCTGCCGTGTTATTATGTTTCAGTAACGTCAGCTGATCCCCAGCTGTGTATCCGGCAATGTGTCCTGCGACAGCAATGCTGACACAACAACAGATATTAAACTGCCTCGAGTGCAGGCTTCGGCCTACACACTGCTACTTCTGCTGTCCCTGAGCTCCAACACCGCCAGTTACTGCCCGGAAGTCCTGTTTGCACAGTCAACAATTGCTGCCGTGTTTTTGGGTTTCAGTAACCCAAATTGATGAAAGGGAATTAATGTGGATCTACAAACTAAATACACTTAGACCCTCAGGATTAAATGTAGATTTTAAAATGCATACAATTGTGTAAAAAATAGTTTGTCATTCTAACATAATGTTGTTGAAGACTTCGATATGTTGTTTTTATTTTCATTTTTGAATTGATCTGTTAGGCTATATTCCTAATTTTATGTATGTGTTTCTACCTAGGTCGTTCTGCTGCCTATGATTGGCTACAAGATCCTGTCATAGGAGATATGCAAGGATGGGGAGATATCTAGGCCTTTTTGTTCAAAAATGTTATAACATTTATTTTTTGTAAAATTCTATGAGCCATGTTTGCGAAGAGAAGCGAGGCCAATGTATTAATAAAATATAATAATATATATCAACAATTTTTTCTGGCATCACTATGTTAAGATAATAATTTTTTAAAGGGAATAATGACATGCCTGAGTGTATAGGTGTGGTGTAAATGGTAGCCGGGACTATATGGCTAACGCTATACAGGGGTCATAAGGTGAGGCAGTTTTGCCAAAAGGGTTAATGCACCCTCGTGACACTGTGTGACCACTGGAGGGAGGTCTGTAATAAGGTCTGCTCTGGTGGCCAAGGCGAGATGAAGCATAAAAAAGTCCGTGCGGCATATATGGAGTCTAAATGAGTTATTCCTTTTAAAATAGCATTCCTTGTAAAATAATATAATGACAGGCTGATTTTTTAACTAATCGGCGCTATATATAAGCGCATGTAAGCGTCGCTGTCTGTAGTCTTATAAGGTGGTAATATCTAAAAGCTATGATGTTCCACAACTAAGATGGCGATAATAAAGTGATGTGTAGTTGCCACATACAATATGGCGCTTTTGGGCGCTACAGCGCATGCGCCGGATACAAAATACCGTCCCTTGTATTTGATTGGCCTACAGCCGCTCACATGACCGTGATGTATGAGGAAATACTAGGATATGCGCAGTGAGTAGTGTTGAGCATTCCGATACCGCAAGTATCGGGTATCGGCCGATACTTGCGGGTATCGGAATTCCGATACCGAGATCCGATACTTTTGTGGTATCGGGTATCGGTATCGAAACAACATTAATGTGTAAAATAAAGAATTAAAATAAAAAATATTGCTATACTCACCTCTCCGACGCAGCCTGGACCTCACCGAGGGAACCGGCAGCGTTGTTTGCTTAAAATGCGCGCTTTTACTTCCTTCCGTGACGTCACGGCTTGTGATTGGTCGCGTGCCGCCCATGTGACCGCGACGCGACCAATCACAGCAAGCCGTGACGTAATTTTCAGGTCCTCAATGCCTAACTCTAGGCATTCATGATTTTAAAATTACGTTCCGGCTTGTGATTGGTCGCGTCGCGGTCACATGGGCGACGCGACCAATCACAAGCCGTGACGTCACGGGAGGCAGGAGACGCGCGCATTTTTAAAATTACGTCACGGCTTGTGATTGGTTGCGTGCCGCCCATGTGACCGCGACGCGACCAATCACAGCAAGCCGTGACGTAATTTCAGGTCCTGATGCCTATTTCTGCATTCAGGACCTGAAATTACGTCACGGCTTGCTGTGATTGGTCGCGTCGCGGTCACATGGGCGGCACGCAACCAATCACAAGCCGTGACGTCACGGAAGGAAGTAAAAGCGTGCATTTTAAGCAAACAACGCTGCCGGTTCCCTCGGTGAGGTCCAGGCTGCGTCGGAGAGGTGAGTATAGCAATATTTTTTTTTTTAATTCTTTATTTTACACATTAATATAGATCCCAGGGCCTGAAGGAGAGTTTCCTCTCCTTCAGACCCTGGGAACCATACAGGATACCGTCCGATACTTGAGTCCCATTGACTTGTATTGGTATCGGGTATCGGTATCGGATTAGATCCGATACTTTGCCGGTATCGGCCGATACTTTCCGATACCGATACTTTCAAGTATCGGACGGTATCGCTCATCACTAGCAGTGAGCAAGATAGAACGCTGATATCCCCCATTACCAGCATGTCTCCTCATGGGTAAGCAGAAATAACAATAAATCACCAAATATTAATACGAACACTGGACACTTTTAGCACAGTAGCACTTTATGTAGCAATATATATGAATATAACTATAATATGGCACCTTAATTGGATGATGAAAATGTCTCTATATATATGCACTAAGATGTAACACTCACTGCTTGAGAAAGGCTCAGTTGAGCCGAAACGTCGCTGAGACATGTGGGTTCATTAAAGTCCTGCATATTTTTCTGAAAACGGAGTGCTGCCTGCTTTTTTTGAATATTGACTGGAGACAACCGGTGGACGGGTGGTCTATGGGCATTGCACCCGAAGCTAAGTATAAGGAGTTGTGCTGTTCCATTTTTTGGGTATTACCTTTAGGGGTAGCTAGATCTCCGGCTGTGACGAGGTGTCTAGGGAGTGACAGGAACATCCCATGGCTACTGCTAGTGTCTGTGTTAAGATTAGGAACTGCGGTCGGTATAGTTACCACCTGCTCAGAGCTAGTCGCATGTCACTCCTTAATCACCAGACCATAACACTGATCCCCAGCTGTGTATCCGGCAATGTGTCCTGCGACCGCCACGCTGACACAACAACAGATATTAAACTGCCTCGAGTGCAGGCTTCGGCCTGCACTCTGCTCCTTCTGCTGACACTGGGCTCCAACACCGAGAGTTGCTGCCCGGAAGTGCTGTTTGCACAGTCAACACTTGCTGCCGTGTTATTGGGTTTCAGTAACGTTAGCTGATCCCCAGCTGTGTATCCAGCAATGTGTCCTGCGACCACCATGCTGACACAACAACAGATATTAAACTGCCTCGAGTGAAGGCTTCAGCCTACACTCTGCTCCTCCTGCTGACTCTGGGCTCCAACACCGCCAGTTGCTGCCTGGAAGTGCTGTTTGCACAGTCAACACTTGCTGCCGTGTTATTGGGTTTCAGTAACATCAGCTGATCCCCAGCTGTGTATCCAGCAATGTGTCCTGCGACCGCCACGCTGACACAACAACAGATATTAAACTGCCTCGAGTGCAGGCTTCGGCCAACACTCTGCTCCTTCTGCTGTGCCTGAGCTCCAACACCGCCAGTTGCTGCCCGGAAGTGCTGTTTGCACAGTCAACACTTGCTGCCGTGTTATTGGTTTTCAGTAATGTCAGCTGATCCCCAACTGTGTATCCGGCAATGTGTACTGCGACAGCAACGCTGACACAACAACAGATATTAAACTGCCTCGAGTGCAGGCTTCGGCCTACACACTGCTACTCCTGCTGTCCCTGAGCTCCAACACCGCCAGTTGCTGCCCGGAAGTCCTGTTTGCACAGTCAACACTTGCTGCCGTGTTATTGGGTTTCCGTAACGTCAGCTGATCCCCAGCTGTGTATCCGGCAATGTGTCCTGCGACCGCCACACTGACACAACAACAGATATTAAACTGCTTCGAGTGCAGGCTTCGGCCTACACTCTGCTCCTCCTGCTGGCCCTGGGCTCCAACACCGCCAATTGCTGCCCAGAAGTGCTGTTTGCACAGTCAACACTTGCTGCCGTGTTATTGGGTTTCAGTAACATCATCTGATCCTCAGCTGTGTATCTGGCAATGTGTCCTGCGACCGCCACGCTGACACAACAACAGATATTAAAGTGCCTCGATTGCAGGCTTCGGCCTACACTCTGCTCCTCCTGCTGACCCTGGGCTCCAACACCGCCAGTTGGTGCCCGGAAGTGCTGTGTGCACAGTCAACACTTGCTGCCGTGTTATTGGGTTTCAGTAACGTCAGCTGATCCCCAGCTGTGTATCCGGCAATGTGTCCTGCGACCGCCACGCTGACACAACAACAGATATTATACTGCCTCGAGTGCAGGCTTCGGCCTGCACTCTGCTCCTGCTGCTGACCCTGGGCTTCAACACCGCCAGTTGCTGCCCGGAAGTGCTGTTTGCACAGTCAACACTTGCTGCCGTGTTATTGGGTTTCAGTAACGTCAGCCGATCCCCAGCTGTGTATCTGGCAATGTGTCCTGCGACCGCCACGCTGACACAACAACAGATATTAAACTGCTTCGAGTGCAGGCTTTGGCCTACACTCTGCTCCTCCTGCTGTCCCTGGGCTCCAACACCGCTAGTTGCTGCTCAGAAGTGTCTTTGACACAGGTACTCCCTGCTGCCCAGCCCAGTTACAGCACGCCAGCTGTTTACGGGTAGTGTCAAGGTCACTTGGCCTCCGATAAGTTGTCCTGTTGGGTTGAGGTCGGGTTAGCCGACTCTATGGTGCCTGCAGTTTAGGTGCTTCCTATGTGGGCTGTGGGAACTGGCAATCAAGGCTGGTTCCGTAATGCCAATAGGACAAGCTCCCCCTGTAGGACTGTGGATTTTCGGTAACCACGGCCGGCTCGTGGCCTAGCAACTTTTGTTTTTTCTGTGGACCTTCTGCTGCCTATCTGCGTTCCAGCACAGTAGCGTAGCTACTGGGGGGGCAGAGCGGGCCATCGCCCCGGGCCCTGTCACATGAAGGGCCCACCGGGAGCCAGGGACACTACTGTGAGGAGGCAGAACACCGCATAGGAGCAGAGCAGTATAATGCTCTGCTCCCGTCTGACGGAGACTCTGCACGCTGCTAGCACAGTGGCGGCTGCAGTCTCCCTCCTGCAGTGAATGGTTTCGCCCGTCTGACCTGATGATGAAGCTTTTCCTGGCTGCAGTTTTCTTCACTCTGTGCACGCTGGGATTGGCTCAGGCACGCTGGGTCCTAGTGCCCATACCTTGCATTTCACTCACACTTCCTGGTCCTGCCTGCAGTGCAAACTTTATCAGTAAGTGGGGATGGAACTTATTAGGTTTATTAAATTCAGGTATGTCACTGTGAGACCATTGGGGTATTGTGGGGGCGGAAAGTGAGTGAGGGGGGACAGGGTACTGGGGGGTGAATGTGAGACCATGGGGGTATTGTGGGGGAGGGGGGACAGGGTAGTGAGGGGTGAATGTGAGACCATTTGGGGGTTGTGAGGGCAGAAGGTGGGTGAGGTGGGACAGGGCACTGAGGGGTGGATGTGAGATGATGGGGGTATTGGGGCTGAAGTGGGGGAGGGGACAGGGCACTGGGGGCTGAATATTATAATGTTTAGTTATGATATTATATGTACTCCATCACGTAATATTTGCTGTCTGGGGAGGCTGGAGATGGGGGGTAGGGGGCTTTTGATACGTACCACCTGGGTCTTTTATGAGTATTAGTATAAGGAGCCCCCATACAGTAACCAAGAGCTGCGTCACATTTACAGCACCACTCCAGCATTATTTTATATTTCATTGCTGGAGTGGTGCTGAAAATCCACGTCCCCTGCCCCCTGTCTGATACTCACCTTCTGGTGTTTTCATCTGTTTTAGTCTCCGCTCGGCTCCGTCTCCTGCAGTTTGTGTCCTGTCCGAGGCTCCAGTGTCTCATGGAGCTGCGCAGAGGTCACTAATCAGTGCGAGTCTATGGGAGCCTCGTTCTGGCCTCTTTCTCCCTCTCAGGCTATGTGCACACGGTGCGGATTAGCCGCTGCGGATTCGCAGCAGTTGTCCGTCTGGTTTACAGTACCATGTAAACCTATGGAAAACTAAATCCACAGTGCACATGGTGCGGAAAATACCACGCGGAAACGCTGCGTTGCATTTTCCGCAGCATGTCAATTCTTTTGCGGATTCCGCAGCGTTTTACATCTGCTCCTGTATAGGATTCTGCAGGTGTAAAAACGCAGGTGAAATCTGCACAAAAAACGCAGGAAATACATGGTAAATCTGCACACGAATCCGCAACAAGTGCACATAGCCTCATAGTCTTACATTGAGCGCTTGTGACATAGCTTCTAACTTCTGGCCTGTCAGAAGCTGCTCTCACAAGTTTGAGCAGCGGCACTGCAGCAGTGCCACAAAATAGTGAATACGCCGGAGGATGAGTAAATGGCCAGGACATCCAAATCATGACAGGGAGCTGTGAGTCCATCATACTGTGTATAAGGGAACTGTGAGTCCATCATACTGTGTATAAGGGAGCTGCGGGTCCATCATACTGTGTATAAGGGAGCTGCGGGCTCATCATACTGTGTATACGGGAGCTGCGGGCCCATCATACTGTGTATAAGGGAGCTGTGAGTCCATCATACTGTGTATAAGGGAGCTGTGAGTCCATCATACTGTGTATAAGGGAGCTGTGGGCCCATCATACTGTGTATAAGGGAACTGTGAGTCCATCATACTGTGTATAAGGGAGCTGCGGGCCCATCATACTGTGTATAAGGGAGCTGTGAGTCCATCATACTGTGTATAAGGGAGCTGTGAGTCCATCATACTGTGTATAAGGGAGCTGTGAGTCTATCATACTGTGTATAAGGGAGCTGTGAGTCCATCATACTGTGTATATGGGAGCTGCGGGCCCATCATACTGTTTATAAGGGAGCTGTGGGCCCATCATACTGTGTACAAGGGAGCTGTGAGTCCATCATACTGTGTATAAGGGAGCTGGGGGTCCATCATACTGTGTATAAGGAAGCTGCGGGCCCATCATACTGTGTATAAGGAAGCTGCGGGCCCATCATACTGTGTATAAGGGAGTTGTGGGCCCATCATTGTTGTGAATTCCGTTCTGGAGCTCCCTCCTGTGGTTGCTAATGGTATTTTTGTGAGTTCTGCCCTTGGGCTCCCTCTGGTGGTTTCGAGTGGAACTGCTGCTCCTTTAGGTAGCTGTAGCAGCTGCCTTCACTAATCGCCTTGCCTGGGTTTGTTATTTAAACCTGCTCTGGGCTTTAGTTCATGCCAGCTGTCAATGTTCTTGGTTGGATTTGGTTCTCTCCTTGGATTTCTCATATGGCCTGTCCTTGTCAGCAAAAGATAAGTTTTTGCTAGTTCTTGTTTGTCCATTTGCTTGGACTCTATTGCTCTGCAAATATGTCTCTTTTCGTCCAGCTTGTCATTATGTAATATTCAGGCTAGCTGGAAGCTCTGGGAAAGCAGATTTGCCCCTCCACACCGTGAGTCGGTGTGGAGTTCATTTTTGTAAACTCTGCGTGGATTTTGTAGTTTTTAATACTGACCGCACAGTATCCTTTTCTCTCTGTCTATCAAGTTTAGTATTGGCCTCCTTTGCTGAAATCTGATTTCATTTCTGTGTACGTCATTTCCCTCTCCACTCACAGTCAATATTTGTGGGGGGCTGTCTTTCCTTTTGGGGTTTTCTCTGAGGCAAGATAGCTTTCTATTTCCTTCTTTAGGGGTAGTTAGTTCTTAAGCTGTGAAGAGGTGTCTAGGGAGAGTCAGGAACATCCCACGGCTATTACTAGTGTTGTTGTTAGGATTAGGGACTGCGGTCAGTAGAGATACCACCTTCTCAGAGCTCATTCCATGTTGCGTTTTAGCCACCAGGTCATATCAGTGTGGCCTCTTAACCACCAGGTCATAACAGTACAGCTGGCCAGCAATGTATTAAATGCATCTCAAAAGAGGGAAAAGAAAGTTCTGAGTAATTTTTTTTCCTTTGCAGCTTGTTTTGTCTTTTTTTTCCCCTTAATCTCTGGGTGGTTCAGGATTTTGGTGCTGATATGGAGGTTCAGGGTCTGTCCTTGCGCGTGGATCAACTCGCTGCAAGGGTACAGAGTATCCAAGATTATGTTGTCCAGACTCCGGTATCAGAGCCTAGAATTCCTATTCCTGATTTATTTCTGGGGATAGATCTAAATTTTTGAACTTTAAAAATGATTGCAGATTGTTTTTTGCTCTGAGACCCCGTTCCTCTGGTGACCCAATTCAGCAGATGAAGATTGTTATTTCTTTGCTGCGTGGCGACCCGCAGGACTGGGCATTCTCCCTTGAGCCAGGAAATCCTGCATTGCTCAATATTGACGCATTTTTTCAAGCGCTCGGATTGCTGTATGACGAGCCTAATTCTGTGGATCAGGCAGAAAAAACTCTGTGGCTGTGTGTCAGGGTCAGGAAGCAGCAGAAGTATACTGACAGAAATTTAGAAAGTGGTCTGTGCTCACAAAATGGAATGAGTATGCCCTGGCAGCGATTTTCAGAAAGGGTCTTTCTGAAGCCCTTAAAGATGTTATGGTGGGGTTTCCTACGCCTGCTGGTCTGAATGAGTCAATGTCTTTGGCCATTCAGATTGATAGGCGCTTGCGCAAGCGCAAGGTGGTGCACCATATGGCAGTGTCCTCTGAGCAGAGTCCTGAGCCTATGCAATGTGATAGGATATTGACTAGAGCAGAAAGGCAGAAATTCAGACGTCAGAATGGCCTGTGTTTTTACTGTGGTGATTCTGCTCATGCTATTTCTGATTGCCCTAAGAGTACTGAGAGGGTCCCTGGGTCTGTTACCATTAGTACTGTACAGCCTAAATTTCTCTTGTCTGTTACCCTGATTTGCTCACTGTCGTCCTTTTTGGTTATGGCATTTGTGGATTCTGGCGCTGCCCTGAACTTAATGGACTTAGAATTTGCCAAGCGCTGTGGTTTTTCCTTGGAGCCTTTGCAGAGCCCTATTCCCTTAAGGGGGATTGATACTATGCCATTGGCCAAGAATAAACCTCAGTACTGGACACAGTTAACCATGTACATGGCTCCAGCACATCAGGAAAATATTCGCTTTTTGGTGTTGCATAGTTTGCATGATGTTGTTGTGCTGGGTTTTCCATGGTTACAGGTACATAATCCAGTGCTGGATTGGAGATCTATGTCTGTAACTGGTTGGGGTTGTCAGGGGATACATAGTGATATTCCTTTGATGTCCATTTCCTCGTCCCCTTCTTCTGAAGTTCCTGAGTTTTTGTCGGATTTCCAGGATATATTTGATGAGCCCAAGTCCAGTTCCCTGCCTCCTCATAGGGACTGCGATTGTGCCATTAATTTGGTTCCTGGCTGTAAGTTCCCTAAGGGCCGACTTTTCAATCTGTCTGTGCCAGAGCATGCCGCTATGCGGAGTTATGTAAAGGAGTCCTTGGAGAAGGGGCATATTCGCCCGTCTTCGTCACCGTTGGGAGCGGGATTTTTTTTTGTTGCCAAGAAGGATGGCTCCTTGAGACCCTGTATAGATTATCGCCTTCTCAATAAGATCACTGTCAAATTCCAGTACCCTTTACCTTTACTTTCTGATTTGTTTGCTCGGATTAAGGGTGCCAGTTGGTTTATTAAAATTGACCTTCGAGGGGCGTTGTTGTGAATTCTGTTCTCGAACTCCCTCCTGTGGTGATGAATGGTACTTCGGCGAGTTCTGTCCATGGACTCCCTCTGGTGGCTGTGAGTGGAGCTGCTGGTTCTGAGGTTCCTTCCTCAGCTGACCTCGTTTAGTCCTAGGCTGGCTTGTTGTGAATTTGGATTCTGGGCTCCCCCGGTGGCTACTGGTGGAATTGAACTGGTGTCTTCATCTTCTCTGTTCACCTGTTCCCATCAAGTTGTGGGAGTCGCTATATAACCTTGCTTCTCTGTTAGTTGCTTGCCGGTCTTCAATGTTATCAGAAGCCTCTCTGTGCTTGTTCCTGCTCCTAGACAACTACTAGATAAGTTGGACTCTTGTCCATGTTTGTTTTTGCATTTTTGTTCCAGTTCACAGCTGTAGTTTCGTTACTGTGTCTGGAAAGCTCTTGTGAACAGGAATTGCCACTCTGGTGTTATGAGTTAATGCCAGAGTTTTAAAGTAATTTCTGGATGGTGTTTTGATAGGGTTTTCAGCTGACCATGAAAGTGTCCTTTCTGTCTTCTGCTATGTAGTAAGTGGACCTCAAATTTGCTAAACCTATTTTCATACTACGTTTGTTATTTCATCTTAACTCACCGCCAATACATGTGGGGGGCCTCTGTCTCCTTTCGGGGTATTTCTCTAGAGGTGAGCTAGGACTAATATTTTCCTCTGCTAGCTTTATTTAGTCCTCCGGCTGGTGCTGGGCATCTAGAATCAACGTAGGCATGCTACCCGGCCACTGCTAGTTGTGCGTTAGGTTTAGTTCATGGTCAGCTCAGTTTCCATCTTCCAAGAGCTAGTTCCTATATATGCTGATGCTATGTTCTCTTGCCATTGAGATCATGACAGTTTGACCGGCCAACAAAGTGTTAATTGTTTGGGCTGAAGCAGGAGATAGAGAAGTGTTTAAGAGAAATTTTTTTTTTTTTTTTTTTTTTTTCCCCTTCAGAGTTTTGCTGCCTAGCCCTTAATTGCTGTCTAGCTGCTTCTTACCTCCTCTTAACCCTTGAATGGCTCTGTGTCCACCTGTTTGTAATGGATCTTCAGAGTGTAACTGCAGGTTTGAATAATCTCGCCACGAAAGTACAAAAATTGCAAGATTTTGTTTGTCATGCACCTGAATCTGACCCGAGAATTCCTTTGCCGGAATTTTTCTCGGGGAATAGATCCGGGTTTCAGAATTTTCAAAATAATTGCAAATTATTTTTGTCCCTGAAATCTCGCTCTGCTGGAGACCCTGCACAGCAGGTCAGGATTGTGATTTCCTTGCTCCGGGGCGACCCTCAAGACTGGGCTTTTTCATTGACACCAGGGGATCCTGCGTTGCTCAATGTGGATGCGTTTTTTCTGGCCTTGGGGTTGCTTTATGACGAACCTCATTTGGAGCTTCAGGCAGAAAAAACTTTGATGTCCCTATCTCAGGGGCAAGATGAAGCGGAAATTTACTGCCAAAGATTCCGTAAATGGTCTGTGCTTACTCAGTGGAATGAGTGCGCCCTGGCGGCGACTTTCAGAGAGGGTCTCTCTGATGCCATTAAGGATGTTATGGTGGGGTTCCCTGTGCCTGCGGGTCTGAATGAGTCCATGACAATGGCTATTCAGATCGATAGGCGTCTGCGGGAGCGCAAACCAGTGCACCATCTGGCGGTTTCCACTGAGAGGTCGCCAGAGAGTATGCAGTGTGATAGAATTCTGTCCCGAAGCGAGCGGCAGAATTTTAGACGGAAAAATGGGTTGTGTTTCTATTGTGGTGATTCTACTCATGTTATATCAGCATGCTCTAAGCGCACTAAAAAGCTTGGTAAATCTGTTTCCATTTGCACCTTACCGTCTAAGTTTATTCTATCTGTGACCCTGATTTGCTCTTTGTCATCTATTACCACGGACGCCTATGTCGACTCTGGCGCCGCTTTGAGTCTTATGGATTGGTCCTTTGCCAAACGCTGTGGGTATGATTTAGAGCCTTTGGAGACTCCTATTCCTCTGAAGGGGATTGACTCCACCCCATTGGCTAATAATAAACCACAATACTGGACACAAGTAACTATGCGTATTAATCCGGATCACCAGGAGATTATTCGCTTTCTGGTGCTGTATAATCTACATGATGATTTGGTGTTAGGATTGCCTTGGCTGCAATCTCACAACCCAGTCCTCGACTGGAGAGCTATGTCTGTGCCTGAACATGCTGCTATGCGAGAATATATAAAGGAGTCCTTGGAAAAGGGACATATTCGTCCATCGTCATCTCCCTTAGGAGCCGGTTTTTTCTTTGTGTCAAAAAAAGACGGCTCTTTGAGACCATGTATTGATTATCGGCTTTTGAATAAAATCACTGTTAAATATCAATACCCATTGCCGTTGTTGACGGATTTGTTTGCTCGCATAAAGGGGGCCAAGTGGTTCTCTAAGATTGACCTTCGGGGGGCGTATAATTTGGTGCGAATCAGGCAGGGGGATGAGTGGAAAACCGCATTTAATACGCCCGAGGGCCACTTTGAGTATTTAGTGATGCCTTTTGGTCTTTCAAATGCTCCGTCAGTTTTCCAGTCCTTTATGCATGATATTTTTCGCGATTATTTGGATAAATTTATGATTGTGTATCTGGATGATATTCTGATTTTTTCGGATGACTGGGACTCTCATGTCCAGCAAGTCAGGAGGGTTTTTCAGGTTTTGCGGTCTAATTCTTTGTGTGTGAAGGGTTCTAAGTGTGTTTTTGGGGTACAGAGGATTTCCTTTTTGGGATATATTTTTTCCCCCTCTTCCATTGAAATGGATCCTGTCAAGGTTCAAGCCATTTGTGATTGGACGCAGCCCTCTTCTCTTAAGAGTCTTCAGAAATTTTTGGGCTTTGCTAACTTTTATCGTCGATTTATTGCTGGTTTTTCGGATATTGCTAAGCCATTGACCGATTTGACTAAGAAGGGTGCTGATGTTGCTGATTGGTCCCCTGATGCTGTGGAGGCCTTTCGGGAGCTTAAGCGCCGTTTTTCCTCTGCCCCTGTGTTGCGTCAGCCTGATGTTGCTCTACCTTTTCAGGTTGAGGTCGACGCTTCTGAGATCGGAGCTGGGGCAGTGTTGTCGCAGAAAAGTTCTGACTGCTCCGTGATGAGGCCTTGTGCCTTCTTTTCCCGTAAATTTTCGCCCGCTGAGCGGAATTATGATGTTGGGAATCGGGAGCTTTTGGCCATGAAGTGGGCTTTTGAGGAGTGGCGCCATTGGCTTGAGGGGGCCAGACATCAGGTGGTGGTATTGACTGACCACAAAAATTTGATTTATCTTGAGACCGCCAGGCGCCTGAATCCTAGACAGGCGCGCTGGTCATTATTTTTCTCTCGGTTTAATTTTGTGGTGTCGTACCTACCGGGTTCTAAGAATGTTAAGGCGGATGCCCTTTCTAGGAGTTTTGAGCCTGACTCGCCTGGTAACTCTGAGCCCACAGGTATCCTTAAGGATGGAGTGGTATTGTCAGCCGTTTCTCCAGACCTGCGGCGGGCCTTGCAGGAGTTTCAGGCGGATAGACCTGATCGTTGCCCACCTGATAAACTGTTTGTTCCTGATGATTGGACCAGTAGAGTCATCTCTGAGGTTCATTCTTCTGCGTTGGCAGGTCATCCTGGCATTTTTGGTACCAGGGATTTGGTGGCAAGGTCCTTCTGGTGGCCTTCCCTGTCACGAGATGTGCGAGGCTTTGTGCAGTCTTGTGACGTTTGTGCTCGGGCCAAGCCTTGTTGTTCTCGGGCTAGTGGATTATTGTTGCCCTTGCCTATTCCTAAGAGGCCTTGGACGCACATCTCGATGGATTTTATTTCAGATCTGCCGGTTTCTCAGAAGATGTCTGTCATCTGGGTGGTGTGTGACCGTTTTTCTAAGATGGTCCATTTGGTTCCTCTGCCCAAGTTGCCTTCTTCTTCCGAGTTGGTTCCTCTGTTTTTTCAAAATGTTGTTCGTTTGCATGGTATTCCTGAGAATATCATTTCTGACAGAGGGACCCAATTCGTGTCTAGATTTTGGCGGGCATTCTGTGCTAGGATGGGCATAGATTTATCTTTTTCGTCCGCTTTCCATCCTCAGACGAATGGCCAGACCGAGCGGACTAATCAGACCCTGGAGACATATCTGAGGTGTTTTGTGTCTGCTGACCAGGATGATTGGGTTGCTTTTTTGCCATTGGCGGAGTTCGCTCTCAATAATCGGGCCAGCTCTGCCACTTTGGTGTCCCCGTTTTTCTGTTATTCGGGGTTTCATCCTCGATTTTCCTCTGGTCAGGTGGAATCTTCGGATTGTCCTGGAGTGGATGCTGTGGTGGAGAGATTGCATCAGATCTGGGGGCAGGTGGTGGACAATTTGAGGTTGTCCCAGGAGAAGACTCAGCTTTTTGCCAACCGCCACCGTCGTGTTGGTCCTCGGCTTTGTGTTGGGGATTTGGTGTGGTTGTCTTCTCGTTTTGTCCCTATGAGGGTCTCTTCTCCTAAGTTTAAGCCTCGGTTCATCGGCCCGTACAAGATATTGGAGATCCTTAACCCTGTTTCCTTCCGTTTGGACCTCCCTGCATCCTTTTCTATTCATAACGTTTTTCATCGGTCATTATTGCGCAGGTATGAGGTACCGGTTGTGCCTTCCGTTGAGCCTCCTGCTCCGGTGTTGGTTGAGGGTGAGTTGGAGTACGTTGTGGAGAAAATCTTAGACTCCCGTGTTTCCAGACGGAGACTCCAGTATCTGGTCAAGTGGAAGGGATACGGCCAGGAGGATAATTCTTGGGTGAATGCATCTGATGTTCATGCCTCTGATCTGGTTTGTGCCTTTCATAGGGCCCATCCTGATCGCCCTGGTGGTTCTGGTGAGGGTTCGGTGCCCCCTCCTTGAGGGGGGGGTACTGTTGTGAATTTGGATTCTGGGCTCCCCCGGTGGCTACTGGTGGAATTGAACTGGTGTCTTCATCTTCTCTGTTCACCTGTTCCCATCAAGTTGTGGGAGTCGCTATATAACCTTGCTTCTCTGTTAGTTGCTTGCCGGTCTTCAATGTTATCAGAAGCCTCTCTGTGCTTGTTCCTGCTCCTAGACAACTACTAGATAAGTTGGACTCTTGTCCATGTTTGTTTTTGCATTTTTGTTCCAGTTCACAGCTGTAGTTTCGTTACTGTGTCTGGAAAGCTCTTGTGAACAGGAATTGCCACTCTGGTGTTATGAGTTAATGCCAGAGTTTTAAAGTAATTTCTGGATGGTGTTTTGATAGGGTTTTCAGCTGACCATGAAAGTGTCCTTTCTGTCTTCTGCTATGTAGTAAGTGGACCTCAAATTTGCTAAACCTATTTTCATACTACGTTTGTTATTTCATCTTAACTCACCGCCAATACATGTGGGGGGCCTCTGTCTCCTTTCGGGGTATTTCTCTAGAGGTGAGCTAGGACTAATATTTTCCTCTGCTAGCTTTATTTAGTCCTCCGGCTGGTGCTGGGCATCTAGAATCAACGTAGGCATGCTACCCGGCCACTGCTAGTTGTGCGTTAGGTTTAGTTCATGGTCAGCTCAGTTTCCATCTTCCAAAAGCTAGTTCCTATATATGCTGATGCTATGTTCTCTTGCCATTGAGATCATGACACTGGCTGCTCTATTTAACTCCACTCAGATCGTTACTTGATGCCAGCTGTCAATGTCCTAGTTCTGGTTCAGTTCTCTCTTGGATCTTTCAGATGACCTGTCTACTCCAGCAAAAGCTAAGTCCCTGCTAGCTATTTGTTTACCACTGTTATCTTGTCCAGCTTGCTATCATGATTTTGCCTTGCTAGCTGGAAGCTCTGGGATGCAGAGTGGCACCTCCGCGCCGTGAGTCGGTGCGGGGGTCTCTTTTGAACACTCTGCGTGGTTTTTTGGTAGTTTTTTATGCTGACCGCAAAGATACCTTTTCTATCTTCAGTCTGTTTAGTTAAGTCTGGCCTCCTTTGCTAAAACCTATTTCATTCCTGTGTTTGTGACTTCCATCTTAACTCACAGTCAATATGTGTGGGGGGCTGCCTTTTTCTTTGGGGAATTTCTCTGAGGCAAGGTAGGCTTTATTTTCTATCTTTAGGGGTAGTTAGCTCTTAGGCTGTGAAGAGGCGTCTAGGCAGAGTCAGGTACGCTCCACGGCTATTTCTAGCTGTTGTGATAGGATTAGGGGTTGCGGTCAGCAGAGCTCCAAGTTCCCAGAGCTTGTCCTGTATTACTAGTTTGCTCATCAGGTCATTCCTAGTGCTCCTAACCACCAGGTCATCATAACAATACAGCTGGCCATAAAGTGTTAATGCATCTCAATAGAGGGATAAGAGAAGTTCTGAGACCATTTTTTTTTTCCTCTGCAGCGTGTTTTGTTTTTCTTTTCCCCTAAATCTCTGGGTGGTTCAGGACACAGGTGTAGATATGGACATTCAAGGTCTGTCCTCTTGTGTGGATCAACTCACTGCAAGGGTACAAAGCATTCAAGATTATGTAGTTCAGAACCCGATGTTAGAACCCAGAATTCCAATTCCTGATTTGTTTTCTGGGAATAGATCTAAGTTCCTGAATTTCAAAAATAATTGTAGACTGTTTTTTGCTTTGAAACCCCGCTCCTCTGGTGACCCCATTCAGCAAGTAAAAATCATTATTTCTTTGCTACGTGGCGACCCTCAAGACTGGGCATTTTCCCTTGCGCCAGGAGATCCTGCATTGCGTAATGTAGATGCGTTTTTTCTGGCGCTTGGATTGCTTTATGATGAACCATATTCAGTGGATCAGGCAGAGAAAATCTTGCTGGCTTTGTGTCAGGGTCAGGATGAAGCGGAGGTATATTGTCAGAAGTTTAGAAAGTGGTCTGTGCTAACTCAGTGGAATGAGTGTGCCCTAGCGGCAATTTTCAGAAAGGGTCTTTCTGAAGCCCTTAAGGATGTTATGGTGGGGTTCCCCACGCCTGCTGGTCTGAATGAGTCTATGTCCTTGGCCATTCAGATCGATCGACGCTTACGTGAGCGCAAAACTGTGCACCATTTGGCGGAATCTTCTGAGAAGAGGCCTGAGCCTATGCAATGTGATAGGACCTTGACCAGAGCTGAACGGCAAGAATACAGACGTCATAATGGGCTGTGTTTTTACTGTGGTGACTCCACTCATGCTATCTCTGATTGTCCTAAGCGCACAAAGCGGTTCGCTAGGTCTGCCACCATTGGTACTGTACAGCCAAAATTTATTTTGTCCGTTATTCTGATTTGCTCTTTGTCGTCCTATTCTGTTATGGCATTTGTGGATTCAGGCGCTGCCCTGAATTTGATGGACTTGGAGTTTGCCAGGCGCTGTGGTTTTTTCTTGGAGCCCTTACAGTATCCTATTCCATTGAGAGGAATTGATGCTATGCCTTTGGCCAAGAATAAGCCTCAGTACTGGACTCAATTGACCATGTGCATGGCTCCTGCACATCAGGAGGATATTCGCTTTTTGGTGTTGCATAATCTGCATGATGTGGTCGTTTTGGGTTTGCCATGGCTACAGGTCCATAATCCAGTATTGGATTGGAAATTAATGTCTGTATCCAGTTGGGGTTGTCAAGGGGTACATGGGGATGTCCCATTGTTGTCTGTTGTGAAATTGGATTCTGGGCTCCCCCGGTGGCCACTTGTGGAATTGAACTTGTGTGCATCATCCCCTCTGTTCACCTGCTCCTATCAGGATGTGGGAGTCGCTATATAACCTTGCTCCTCTGTCAGTTTCTTGCCGGTCAACAATGTAATCAGAAGCCTTCTGTGCTTGTTCCTGCTACTAGTCAACTCCCAGCTAAGTTGGACTTTTGTCCTTGTGTGTTTTTGCATTTTGTTCCTGTTCACAGCTGCTGTTTCGTTACTGTGTCTGGAAAGCTCTTGTGATCGGAAATTGCCACTCTGGTGTTATGAGTTAATGCTAGAGTCTTAAAGGAATTTCTGGATGGTGTTTTGATAGGGTTTTCTGCTGACCATGAAAGTGTCCTTTCTGTCTTCCTGCTATCTAGAAAGCGGACCTCGATTTTGCTAAACCTATTTTCATACTACGTTTGTCATTTCATCTAAAATCACCGCCAATATATGTGGGGGCCTCTGTCTGCCTTTTGGGAAAATTTCTCTAGAGGTGAGCCAGGACTGTCTTTTCCTCTGCTAGGATTAGGTAGTTCTCCGGCTGGCGCTGGGCATCTAGGGTTAAAAAACGTAGGCATGCTACCCGGCCACTTCTAGTTGTGCGGCAGGTTTAGTTCATGGTCAGTATAGTTTCCATCTTCCAAGAGCTAGTTCTCATATATGCTGGGCTATGTTCTCTCGCCATTGAGAATCATGACAGTTTGACCGGCCCAAAAAAGGGTTAAATTACTGGCTGAGAAAGGAGAGAAAAAAGAAGTCTGCTACAATTTTTTTTTTTTTTTTTCCCTCTAGTTCTGAGTGTGCTCTTAATTGAATCACTTGCTAGTCTGCCTATACTGCAGCCTTCCTCTCTTTCTCTCCTTCTAATCCTTGAATGGCTCTGTGTTCACCTGTTTCAAATGGATCTTCAGAGTGTAGCTACAGGTTTGAATAATCTCGCCACAAAGGTACAAAATTTGCAAGATTTTGTTGTTCATGCACCTATGTCTGAGCCTAGAATTCCTTTGCCTGAATTCTTCTCGGGGAATAGATCTCACTTTCAAAATTTTAAAAATAATTGCAAATTGTTTTTGTCCCTGAAGTCTCGCTCTGCCGGAGACCCTGCACAGCAGGTCAGGATTGTAATTTCCTTGCTCCGGGGCGACCCTCAAGACTGGGCTTTTGCATTGGCACCAGGGGATCCTGCGTTGCTCAATGTGGATGCGTTTTTTCTGGCCTTGGGGTTGCTTTATGAGGAACCTCATTTAGAGCTTCAGGCGGAAAAGGCCTTGATGTCCTTGTCTCAGGGGCAAGATGAAGCTGAAATATACTGCCAAAAATTCCGCAAATGGTCTGTGCTTACTCAGTGGAATGAGTGCGCCCTGGCGGCGATTTTCAGAGAAGGTCTCTCTGATGCCATTAAGGATGTTATGGTGGGGTTCCCTGTGCCTGCGAGTCTGAATGAGTCCATGACAATGGCTATTCAGATCGATAGGCGTCTGCGGGGGCGCAAACCTGTGCACCATTTGGCGGTGTCTACTGAGAAAACGCCAGAAAATATGCAATGTGATAGAATTCTGTCCAGAAGCGAGCGGCAGAATTTTAGACGAAAAAATGGGTTGTGCTTCTATTGTGGTGATTCAACTCATGTTATATCAGCATGCTTTAAGCGTACTAAGAAGCCTGACAAGTCTGTTTCAATTAGCACTTTACAGTCTAAGTTTATTCTATCTGTGACCCTGATTTGTTCTTTGTCATCTATTACCGCGGACGCCTATGTCGACTCTGGCGCTGCTTTGAGTCTTATGGATTGGTCCTTTGCCAAACGCTGTGGGTATGATTTGGAGCCACTGGAGGCTCCGATACCTCTGAAAGGGATTGACTCCACCCCATTGGCTAGTAATAAACCACAATACTGGACACAAGTGACTATGCGTGTTAATCTGGATCACCAGGAGGTTATTCGCTTTCTGGTGCTGTATAATCTACATGATGTTTTGGTGCTGGGATTGCCATGGCTGCAATCTCATAACCCAGTCCTCGACTGGAGAGCTATGTCTGTGTTAAGCTGGGGATGTAAAGGAACTCATGGGGACGTACCTTTGGTTTCCATTTCATCATCTATTCCCTCTGAGATTCCTGAATTCTTGTCTGACTTTCGTGACGTTTTTGAAGAACCCAAGGTTGGTTCACTACCTCCGCACCGGGAGTGCGATTGTGCCATAGACTTGATTCCGGGTAGTAAATACCCTAAGGGTCGTTTATTTAATCTGTCTGTGCCTGAACACGCTGCTATGCGAGAATATATAAAGGAGTCCTTGGAAAAGGGACATATTCGTCCTTCGTCATCTCCCTTAGGAGCCGGTTTTTTCTTTGTGTCTAAGAAAGACGGCTCTTTGAGGCCGTGTATTGATTATCGACTTTTGAATAAAATCACGGTTAAATATCAATATCCGTTACCACTGCTTACTGATTTGTTTGCTCGTATAAAGGGGGCCAAGTGGTTCTCTAAGATTGATCTCCGTGGGGCGTATAATTTGGTGCGAATCAAGCAGGGGGATGAGTGGAAAACCGCATTTAATACGCCCGAGGGCCATTTTGAGTATTTGGTGATGCCTTTTGGTATTTCAAATGCCCCTTCAGTCTTCCAGTCCTTTATGCATGACATTTTCCGCGATTATTTGGATAAATTTATGATTGTGTATCTGGATGATATTCTGATTTTTTCGGATGACTGGGACTCTCATGTCCAGCAGGTCAGGAGGGTTTTTCAGGTTTTGCGGTCTAATTCCTTGTGTGTGAAGGGTTCTAAGTGTGTTTTTGGGGTTCAAAAGATTTCTTTCTTGGGATACATTTTTTCCCCCTCTTCCATCGAGATGGATCCTGTCAAGGTTCAGGCTATTGGTGATTGGACGCAACCCTCTTCTCTTAAGAGTCTTCAGAAATTTTTGGGCTTTGCTAACTTTTATCGTCGATTTATTGCTGGTTTTTCTGATGTTGTAAAACCATTGACTGATTTGACTAAGAAGGGTGCTGATGTTGCTGATTGGTCCCCTGATGCTGTGGAGGCCTTTCGGGAGCTCAAGCGCCGCTTTTCTTCCGCCCCAGTGTTGCGTCAGCCTGATGTTGCTCTTCCTTTTCAGGTTGAGGTCGACGCTTCTGAAATCGGAGCTGGGGCGGTGTTGTCGCAGAGAAGTTCCGACTGCTCCGTGATGAGACCTTGTGCTTTTTTTTCCCGTAAATTTTCGCCCGCCGAGCGGAATTATGATATTGGGAATCGGGAGCTTTTGGCCATGAAGTGGGCTTTTGAGGAGTGGCGTCACTGGCTTGAGGGGGCCAGACATCAGGTGGTGGTATTGACTGACCACAAAAATTTAATTTACCTTGAGTCTGCCAGGCGCCTGAATCCTAGACAGGCGCGCTGGTCGTTGTTTTTCTCTCGGTTTAATTTTGTGGTGTCGTACCTACCGGGTTCTAAGAATGTTAAGGCGGATGCCCTTTCTAGGAGTTTTGAGCCTGACTCCCCTGGTAATTCTGAGCCCACAGGTATCCTTAAAGATGGAGTGATATTGTCTGCCGTTTCTCCAGACCTGCGGCGGGCCTTGCAGGAGTTTCAGGCGGATAGACCTGATCGTTGCCCACCTGGTAGACTGTTTGTTCCTGATGATTGGACCAGTAGAGTCATCTCTGAGGTTCATTCTTCTGCGTTGGCAGGTCATCCTGGAATCTTTGGTACCAGGGATTTGGTGGCAAGGTCCTTCTGGTGGCCTTCCCTGTCACGAGATGTGCGAGGCTTTGTGCAGTCTTGTGACGTTTGTGCTCGGGCCAAGCCTTGTTGTTCTCGGGCTAGTGGATTGTTGTTGCCCTTGCCTATCCCGAAGAGGCCTTGGACGCACATCTCGATGGATTTTATTTCGGATCTGCCTGTTTCTCAGAAGATGTCTGTCATCTGGGTGGTGTGTGACCGTTTCTCTAAGATGGTCCATCTGGTTCCCTTGCCTAAGTTGCCTTCTTCTTCCGAGTTGGTTCCTCTGTTTTTTCAAAATGTTGTTCGTTTGCATGGTATTCCTGAGAATATCGTTTCTGACAGAGGGACCCAATTCGTGTCTAGATTTTGGCGGGCATTCTGTGCTAGGATGGGCATAGATTTGTCTTTTTCGTCTGCTTTCCATCCTCAGACTAATGGCCAGACCGAGCGGACTAATCAGACCTTGGAGACATATTTGAGGTGTTTTGTGTCTGCGGATCAGGATGATTGGGTTGCTTTTTTGCCTTTGGCGGAGTTCGCCCTCAATAATCGGGCCAGCTCTGCCACCTTGGTGTCCCCGTTTTTCTGTAATTTGGGGTTTCATCCTCGATTTTCCTCCGGTCAAGTGGAATCTTCGGATTGTCCTGGAGTGGATGCTGTGGTGGAGAGGTTGCATCAGATTTGGGGGCAGGTGGTGGACAATTTGAAGTTGTCCCAGGAGAGGACTCAGCTTTTTGCCAACCGCCGTCGTCGTGTTGGTCCTCGGCTTTGTGTTGGGGACTTGGTGTGGTTGTCTTCTCGTTTTGTCCCTATGAGGGTTTCTTCTCCTAAGTTTAAGCCTCGGTTCATCGGCCCGTACAAGATATTGGAGATTCTTAACCCTGTGTCCTTCCGTTTGGACCTCCCTGCATCCTTTTCGATTCATAATGTTTTTCATCGGTCATTGTTGCGCAGGTATGAGGTACCGGTTGTGCCTTCCGTTGAGCCTCCTGCTCCGGTGTTGGTTGAGGGTGAGTTGGAGTACGTTGTGGAAAAGATCTTGGACTCTCGTGTTTCCAGACGGAGACTCCAGTATCTGGTCAAATGGAAGGGATACGGTCAGGAGGATAATTCTTGGGTCACTGCCTCTGATGTTCATGCCTCCGATCTTGTCCGTGCCTTTCATAGGGCTCATCCTGATCGCCCTGGTGGTTCTGGTGAGGGTTCGGTGCCCCCTCCTTGAGGGGGGGGTACTGTTGTGAAATTGGATTCTGGGCTCCCCCGGTGGCCACTTGTGGAATTGAACTTGTGTGCATCATCCCCTCTGTTCACCTGCTCCTATCAGGATGTGGGAGTCGCTATATAACCTTGCTCCTCTGTCAGTTTCTTGCCGGTCAACAATGTAATCAGAAGCCTTCTGTGCTTGTTCCTGCTACTAGTCAACTCCCAGCTAAGTTGGACTTTTGTCCTTGTGTGTTTTTGCATTTTGTTCCTGTTCACAGCTGCTGTTTCGTTACTGTGTCTGGAAAGCTCTTGTGATCGGAAATTGCCACTCTGGTGTTATGAGTTAATGCTAGAGTCTTAAAGGAATTTCTGGATGGTGTTTTGATAGGGTTTTCTGCTGACCATGAAAGTGTCCTTTCTGTCTTCCTGCTATCTAGAAAGCGGACCTCGATTTTGCTAAACCTATTTTCATACTACGTTTGTCATTTCATCTAAAATCACCGCCAATATATGTGGGGGCCTCTGTCTGCCTTTTGGGAAAATTTCTCTAGAGGTGAGCCAGGACTGTCTTTTCCTCTGCTAGGATTAGGTAGTTCTCCGGCTGGCGCTGGGCATCTAGGGTTAAAAAACGTAGGCATGCTACCCGGCCACTTCTAGTTGTGCGGCAGGTTTAGTTCATGGTCAGTATAGTTTCCATCTTCCAAGAGCTAGTTCTCATATATGCTGGGCTATGTTCTCTCGCCATTGAGAATCATGACAGTTGTCAATTTCGTCTCCCCATCCTTCTGAAGTCCCTGAGTTCTTGTCAGATTACCGGGATGTATTTGATGAGCCCAGATCCAGTGCCCTACCTCCTCATAGGGATTGCGATTGTGCTATTAATTTGATTCCTGGTAGTAAGTTTCCGAAGGGCCGACTGTTCAATTTATCTGTGCCAGAACATGCCGCTATGCGGAGTTATATAAAGGAATCCTTGGAGAAAGGGCATATTCGCCCGTCTTCATCACCGTTGGGAGCAGGGTTCTTTTTTGTAGCCAAGAAGGATGGTTCTCTGAGACCTTGTATAGATTACCGCCTTCTCAATAAAATCACCATCAAATCTCAGTACCCTTTGCCGCTACTGTCTGATTTGTTTGCTCGGATTAAGGGGGCTGGCTGGTTCACCAAGATAGATCTTCGAGGGGCGTATAATCTTGTGCGTATTAAACAGGGCGACGAATGGAAAACAGCATTTAATACGCCCGAGGGACATTTTGAGTACCTGGTGATGCCATTCGGGCTTTCTAATGCTCCATCTGTGTTTCAGTCCTTTATGCATGACATCTTCCGAAAGTACCTGGATAGATTCATGATTGTATATTTGGATGATATTTTGGTCTTTTTGGACGATTGGGAGTCTCATGTGAAGCAGGTCAGAATGGTGTTCCAGGTCCTTCGTGCTAATTCCTTGTTTGTGAAGGGGTCTAAATGTCTCTTTGGAGTTCAGAAGGTTTCATTTTTGGGCTTCATTTTTTCCCCTTCTACTATCGAGATGGACCCTGTTAAAGTTCAGGCTATTTATGATTGGACTCAGCCTACTTCTGTGAAGAGCCTTCAGAAATTCCTGGGCTTTGCTAATTTTTACCGTCGCTTCATCGCCAATTTTTCTAGTGTTGTTAAACCATTGACTGATTTAACCAAGAAAGGTGCGGATGTGGTCAATTGGTCCTCTGCAGCCGTTGAGGCTTTTCAGGAGTTGAAGCGTCGTTTTTCTTCTGCCCCTGTGTTGTGTCAGCCAGATGTTTCGCTCCCGTTTCAGGTCGAGGTGGATGCTTCTGAGATTGGAGCAGGGGCTGTTCTATCTCAAAGAAGTTCTGATGGCTCGGTGATGAAACCATGTGCTTTCTTTTCTAGAAAGTTTTCGCCTGCTGAGCGCATTTATGATGTGGGCAATCGAGAGTTGTTGGCTATGAAGTGGGCGTTCGAGGAGTGGCGACATTGGCTTGAAGGAGCCAAGCATCGCGTGGTGGTCTTGACTGATCACAAGAATCTGACTTATCTCGAGTCTGCCAAGCGGTTGAATCCTAGACAGGCTCAATGGTCGCTGTTTTTATCCCGCTTCGATTTTGTGGTTTCGTACCTTCCGGGTTCTAAGAATGTGAAGGCTGATGCCCTTTCAAGGAGTTTTGTGCCTGATTCTCCGGGAGTTCCTGAGCCGGCTGGTATTCTCAAAGAGGGGGTAATTTTGTCTGCCATCTCCCCTGATTTGCGGCGGGTGCTGCAGGAGTTTCAGGCTGATAGACCTGACCGTTGCCCATCAGAGAAACTGTTTGTCCCTGATAGATGGACTAGTAGAGTTATCTCTGAGGTTCATTGTTCGGTGTTGGCTGGTCATCCTGGAATCTTTGGTACCAGAGATTTGGTGGCTAGATCCTTTTGGTGGCCTTCCTTGTCACGGGATGTGCATTCTTTTGTGCAGTCCTGTGGGACTTGTGCTCGGGCTAAGCCCTGCTGTTCTCGTGCCAGTGGGTTGCTTTTGCCCTTGCCGGTCCCGAAAAGGCCCTGGACGCATATTTCCATGGATTTTATTTCAGATCTCCCTGTCTCTCAAAGGATGTCGGTTATCTGGGTGGTTTGTGATCGCTTCTCTAAGATGGTCCATTTGGTACCTTTGCCTAAATTGCCTTCCTCCTCTGATTTGGTTCCATTATTTTTCCAGCATGTGGTTCGTTTACATGGCATTCCGGAGAACATCGTGTCGGACAGAGGTTCTCAGTTTGTTCCAAGGTTTTGGCGGTCCTTTTGTGCTAAGATGGGCATTGATTTGTCTTTTTCTTCAGCTTTCCATCCTCAGACAAATGGCCAAACCGAACGAACCAATCAGACTTTGGAAACATATCTGAGATGCTTTGTTTCTGCTGATCAGGATGATTGGGTGTCCTTCTTGCCTTTGGCTGAGTTCGCCCTTAATAATCGGGCCAGCTCGGCCACTTTGGTTTCGCCTTTTTTCTGTAATTCTGGTTTCCACCCTCGTTTTTCTTCAGGGCAGGTTGAGCCTTCGGACTGTCCTGGTGTGGATTCTGTGGTGGACAGGTTGCAACAAATTTGGACTCACGTGGTGGACAATTTGACATTGTCCCAGGAGAAGGCTCAACGTTTCGCTAACCGCCGTCGCTGTGTTGGTCCCTGACTTCGTGTTGGGGATTTGGTTTGGTTGTCGTCTCGTTATGTTCCTATGAAGGTTTCGTCCTCAAGTTTAAGCCTCGTTTCATTGGTCCTTATAAGATTTCTGAAATTCTTAATCCTCTGTTATTTCGTTTGGACCTTCCAGCTTCTTTCGCCATCCATAATGTGTTCCATAGGTCGTTATTGCGGAGATATGTGGTGCCTATGGTTCCCTCCGTTGACCCTCCTGCCCCGGTGTTGGTTGAGGGGGAGTTGGAGTATGTGGTGGAGAAGATTTTAGATTCTCGTATTTCGAGATGGAAACTTCAGTACCTAGTCAAGTGGAAAGGTTATGATCAGGAGGATAATTCCTGGGTGGTTGCCTCTGATGTTCATGCTGCCGATCTTGTTCGTGCCTTTCATTTGGCTCGTCCTGATCGGCCTGGGGGCTCTGGAGAGGGTTCGGTGACCCCTCCTCAAGGGGGGGGTACTGTTGTGAATTCTGTTCTCGAACTCCCTCCTGTGGTGATGAATGGTACTTTGGCGAGTTCTGTCCATGGACTCCCTCTGGTGGCTGTGAGTGGAGCTGCTGGTTCTGAGGTTCCTTCCTCAGCTGACCTCGTTTAGTCCTAGCCTGGCTGCTCTATTTAACTCCACTCAGATCGTTACTTGATGCCAGCTGTCCATGTCCTAGTACTGGTTCAGCTCTCTCTTGGATCTTTCAGATGACCTGTCTACTCCAGCAAAAGCGAAGTCCCTGCTAGCTATTTGTTTTGCCACTGTTTTCTTGTCCAGCTTGCTATCATGATTTTGCCTTGCTAGCTGGAAGCTCTGGGATGCAGAGTGGCACCTCCGCGCCGTGAGTCGGTGCGGGGGTCTCTTTTGCACACTCTGCGTGGTTTTTTGGTAGTTTTTTATGCTGACCGCAAAGATACCTTTTCTATCTTCAGTCTGTTTAGTTAAGTCTGGCCTCCTTTGCTGAAACCTATTTCATTCCTGTGTTTGTGACTTCCATCTTAACTCACAGTCAATATGTGTGGGGGGCTGCCTTTTTCTTTGGGGAATTTCTCTGAGGCAAGGTAGGCTTTATTTTCTATCTTTAGGGGTAGTTAGCTCTTAGGCTGTGAAGAGGCGTCTAGGCATAGTCAGGTACGCTCCACGGCTATTTCTAGTTGTTGTGATAGGATTAGGGGTTGCGGTCAGCAAAGCTACCACTTCCCAGAGCTTGTCCTGTATTACTAGTTTGCTCATCAGGTCATTCCTAGTGCTCCTAACCACCAGGTCATCATAACAGGCGTATAATCTACTGCGTATTAAACAAGGTGATGAATGGAAAACAGCATTTAATACGCCCGAAGGCCATTTTGAATATCTTGTGATGCCATTCGGGCTCTCTAATGCTCCATCGGTATTTCAGTCCTTTATGCATGATATTTTCCGGAATTATCTGGATAAATTCATGATTGTGTATTTGGATGATATTTTGGTTTTCTCCGATGATTGGGAGTCTCATGTGAAGCAGGTTAGGATGGTATTTCAGGTCCTTCGTGCTAATGCGTTGTTTGTGAAGGGGTCTAAGTGCCTCTTTGGAGTTCAGAAGGTTTCTTTTTTGGGTTTCATTTTTTCTCCCTCGGCTATTGAAATGGACCCTGTTAAAGTCCAGGCCATTCATGATTGGACTCAACCTACATCTGTAAAGAGCCTTCAGAAATTTTTGGGCTTTGCCAATTTTTATCGCCGCTTTATTGCTAATTTTTCTAGTGTGGCGAAGCCTCTGACCGATTTGACGAGGAAGGGCGCTGATATGATGAATTGGTCCTCTGCGGCTGTTGAGGCCTTTCAGGAGCTTAAACGTCATTTTACTTCTGCCCCTGTGTTGCGTCAGCCAGATGTTTCTCTCCCTTTTCAGGTTGAGGTTGATGCTTCTGAGCTTGGGGCAGGGGCCGTTTTGTCTCAGAGAAATTCTGATGGCTCGTTGATGAAACCATGTGCTTTCTTCTCCAGAAAGTTTTCGCCTGCTGAGCGTAATTATGATGTCGGCAATCGGGAGTTGTTGGCTATGAAGTGGGCATTTGAGGAGTGGCGACATTGGCTTGAGGGAGCCAAGCATCGCGTGGTGGCCTTGACTGATCATAAGAATCTGATTTACCTTGAGTCTGCTAAGCGGTTGAATCCTAGACAAGCTCGGTGGTCTCTGTTTTTCTCATGTTTTGATTTTGTGGTCTCGTATATTCCGGGATCTAAGAATTTGAAGGCTGATGCCCTTTCTAGGAGTTTTTTGCCTGATTCTCCAGGAGTTCTTGAGCCGGCTGGGATCCTTAAGGAGGGGGTGATTCTTTCTGCCATCTCCCCTGATTTGCGGCAGGTACTTCAGGAGTTTCAGGCTGATAAACCTGACCGCTGTCCAGTGGGGAAACTGTTTGTTCCTGATAGATGGACTAGCAGGGTAATTTCTGAGGTTCATTGTTCGGTGTTGGCTGGTCACCCTGGGATTTTCGGTACCAGAGATTTGGTGGCTAGGTCCTTTTGGTGGCCTTCCTTGTCGCGGGATGTGCGTTCGTTTGTGCAGTCCTGTGGGACCTGTGCTCGGGCTAAGCCTTGCTGTTCCCGTGCCAGTGGGTTGCTTTTGCCTTTGCCTATTCCTGAGAGGCCCTGGACGCATATTTCCATAGATTTTATTTCTGATCTTCCTGTTTCTCAGAAGATGTCTGTCATCTGGGTGGTTTGTGACCGGTTTTCTAAGATGGTCCATTTGGTACCGTTGCCTAAGTTGCCTTCCTCCTCTGATTTGGTTCCATTATTTTTTCAGCATGTGGTACGTTTGCATGGTATTCCGGAGAATATTGTGTCTGACAGAGGTTCCCAGTTCGTTTCTAGGTTTTGGCGGTCCTTTTGTGCTAGAATGGGCATTGATTTGTCTTTTTCTTCAGCATTCCATCCTCAGACAAATGGCCAAATGGAGCGAACCAATCAGACCTTGGAAACCTATTTGAGATGCTTCGTGTCTGCTGATCAGGATGATTGGGTGACATTTTTGCCGTTTGCTGAGTTTGCCCTTAATAATCGGGCTAGTTCGGCTACCTTGGTTTCGCCTTTCTTTTGTAACTTTGGTTTTCATCCTCGTTTTTCTTCGGGGCAGCTTGAGCCTTCTGACTGTCCTGGTGTGGATTCTGTGGTGGACAGGTTGCAGCAAATTTGGACTCATGTGGTGGACAATTTGACGTTGTCTCAGGAAAAGGCTCAACGTTTTGCTAACCGTCGTCGGTGTGTTGGTCCCCGGCTTCGTGTTGGGGATTTGGTCTGGTTGTCTTCTCGTCATGTTCCTATGAAGGTTTCGTCCCCTAAGTTCAAGCCTCGCTTTATTGGGCCTTATAAGATTTCTGAAATTATCAATCCGGTGTCTTTTCTGTCATGATCTCTGCAGGCAGAGATCATAGCAAGCCTATAGAGGGACAAGCTCTCGGAAGATGGAACTATACTGACCATGAACTAAGCCTGCCGCGCAACTAGAAATAGCCAGGTAGCATTTCCTATTTATCGCTAGATGCCCAGCTCTGGCCTAAGACCTAAATAGCTAGCAGAGGGAAATATAAGACCTGGCTCACCTCTAGAGAAATATTCCAAAGAAGACAGTAGCCCCCCACATATAATGACGGTGAGTTCAGATGAAACAACAAACGCAGCAGGAAAATAGTCTTAGCAAATTTGAGGTCCGCTTACTAGATAGCAGAAGACAGATAGTATACTTTCAGGGTCAGCAGAAAAACACTAACAAAACACCATCCAGAGATTACCTTAAACTCTGGCATTAACTCATAACGCCAGAGTAGCAATCCCTGATCAACGAGAGCTTTCCAGACACAGTAACAAAACTTCAGCTGTGAACTGGAACAAATAGGCAAAACAAAACATGGACAAAAGTCCAACTTATCTAGTAGTGGTCTAGAAGCAGGAACAAGCACTGAGAGGCATCAGATAACATTGATGACCGGCAAGAAACCACCAGAGAAATGAGCTTAAATAGCGACACCCACTACTGATGGAACCAGGTGAAACAGGAAAGAGGATGACAAGTCCAATTCCACAAGCGGCCACCGGGGGAGCCCAGAATCAAAATTCACAACAGTACCCCCCCCTCAAGGAGGGGGCACCGAACCCTCACCAGATCCACCAGGGCGACCAGGATGAGCCCTATGGAAGGCACGAACAAGATCAGAAGCATGAACATCAGATGCATTGACCCAAGAATTATCCTCCTGGCCGTAACCCTTCCAGTTGACCAGATACTGGAGTCTCCGTCTGGAAACACGAGAGTCCAAAATTTTCTCCACAACGTACTCCAACTCACCCTCAACCAACACCGGAGCAGGAGGCTCAACTGAAGGTACAACAGGTACCTCATACCTGCGCAATAACGACCGATGAAAAACGTTATGAATGGAAAAGGACGCAGGGAGGTCCAAACGGAAAGAAACAGGATTAAGAATCTCCAATATTCTATAAGGGCCGATGAACCGAGGTTTAAACTTAGGAGAAGAGACCCTCATAGGGACAAAACGAGAAGACAACCACACCAAATCTCCAACACAAAGCCGAGAACCAACACGACGATGACGGTTGGCAAAACGCTGAGTCTTCTCCTGGGACAACTTCAAATTGTCCATAACCTGCCCCCAGATGTGATGCAATCTCTCCACCACCGCATCCACTCCAGGACAATCCGAGGATTCCACCTGACCGGAGGAAAATCGAGGGTGAAACCCCGAATTACAGAAAAACGGGGACACCAAGGTGGAAGAGCTGGCCCGATTATTGAGGGCGAACTCTGCCAATGGCAAAAAAGCAACCCAATCATCCTGGTCAGCAGAGACAAAACACCTCAGATATGTCTCAAGGGTCTGATTAGTCCGCTCGGTCTGGCCATTAGTCTGAGGGTGAAAAGCAGATGAAAAAGACAAATCTATGCCCATCCTAGCACAGAATGCCCGCCAAAATCTAGACACAAATTGAGTACCTCTGTCAGAAACAATATTCTCAGGAATACCGTGCAATCGGACAACATTCTGAAAAAACAGAGGAACCAACTCAGAAGAAGAAGGCAACTTGGGCAGAGGAACCAAATGGACCATTTTAGAGAAACGGTCACAGACCACCCAGATGACAGACATCTTCTGGGAAACAGGCAGATCTGAAATAAAATCCATCGAGATGTGTGTCCAAGGCCTCTTAGGAATAGGCAAGGGCAACAGCAGTCCGCTAGCCCGAGAACTACAAGACTTGGCCCGAGCACAAACGTCACATGACTGCACAAAGACTCGCACATCTCGTGACAGGGAAGGCCACCAGAAGGATCTTGCCACCAAATCCCTGGTACCAAAAATTCCGGGATGACCTGTCAATGCAGAAGAATGTACCTCAGAGATGACTCTGCTGGTCCAATCATCCGGAACAAACAGTCTATCAGGCGGACAACGATCCGGTCTATCCGCCTGAAACTCTTGCAAGGACCGCCGCAGATCAGGAGAAACGGCCGACAAAATTACTCCCTCCCTAAGGATACCTGTGGGTTCAGAATTACCAGGAGAGTCCGGGTCAAAACTCCTAGAAAGGGCATCTGCCTTAACATTCTTAGAACCCGGTAGGTATGACACCACAAAATTAAAGCGAGAAAAAAATAAAGACCAGCGCGCCTGTCTAGGATTCAGGCGTCTGGCAGTCTCAAGATAAATCAAATTTTTGTGGTCAGTCAATACCACCACCTGATGCCTAGCCCCCTCGAGCCAATGGCGCCACTCCTCAAACGCCCACTTCATGGCCAAAAGCTCCCGATTCCCAACATCATAATTCCGCTCTGCGGGCGAAAATTTGCGAGAAAAGAAGGCACAAGGCCTAATGACGGAGCAGTCGGAACCTTTCTGCGACAACACTGCCCCAGCTCCGATCTCCGAAGCGTCAACCTCAACCTGAAAAGGCAGATTCACATCAGGCTGACGCAACACAGGGGCAGAGGCAAAACGGCGCTTAAGCTCCTGAAAGGCCTCTACAGCATGAGGGGACCAATTAGCAACATCAGCGCCTTGTCTGGTCAAATCAGTCAGTGGTTTAACGACATCCGAAAAACCAGCAATAAATCGGCGGTAAAAGTTGGCAAAGCCCAAAAATCTCTGAAGACCCTTAAGAGAGGAGGGCTGAGTCCAGTCACAAATAGCTTGCACCTTGACGGGATCCATCTCAATGGAAGAGGGAGAAAAAATATACCCCAAAAAGGAAATTTTCTGGACCCCAAAAACGCACTTAGACCCCTTCACACATAAAGAATTAGACCGCAGAACCTGAAAAACTCTCCTGACCTGCTGGACATGAGAGTCCCAGTCATCAGAAAAAATCAGAATATCATCCAGATATATTATCATAAATTTATCCAGAAAATCGCGGAAAATATCATGCATAAAAGACTGGAAAACTGAAGGGGCATTAGAAAGACCAAAAGGCATGACCAAATACTCAAAGTGGCCCTCGGGCGTATTAAATGCGGTCTTCCATTCATCCCCCTGCCTGATCCGCACCAAATTATACGCCCCACGAAGATCAATTTTAGAGAACCACTTAGCACCCTCTATACGAGCAAACAAATCAGTAAGCAATGGCAATGGGTATTGATACTTAACAGTGATCTTATTCAGAAGCCGATAATCAATACATGGTCTCAAAGAGCCGTCTTTTTTTGAGACAAAGAAAAACCCAGCTCCCAAGGGAGAAGAAGATGGACGAATATGTCCCTGAGATAGTGCCATCAAAGTTTTTTCTGCCTGAAGTTCCAAATGAGGTTCCTCATAAAGCAAGCCCAAGGCCAGAAAAAACGCATCCACATCGCGTAACGCAGGATCCCCTGCTGGCAATGAGAAGGCCCAATCTTGAGGGTCACCCCTGAGCAAGGAAATCACAATCCTAACCTGCTGAGCAGGGTCTCCAGCTGAACGAGACTTCAGGGACAAATAAAGCTTACAATTATTTCGGAAATTCTGGAAGCTAGCTCTATTCCCTGTGAAGAACTCCGGCAAAGGAATTCTCGGCTCAGATACCGGAGCATGTACCACAAAATCTTGTAAATTTTGTACTTTCGTGATGAGATTATTCAAACCCGCAGTTACACTCTGGAGATCCATGATTGTCAGGTGCACACAGAGCCATACAGAGATTAGGAGGAGAGAGAGAAAAAAGACTGCAGCAAGGCAGACTGGAGGAAAAAAAAAAAAAAAAAAAAAAAATTCCAGCAGACTTCTTATAACTCTCCTTTCTCAACCTGGGTCTTTAACACTTTACTGGCCGGTCAAACTGTCATGATCTCTGCAGGCAGAGATCATAGCAAGCCTATAGAGGGACAAGCTCTCGGAAGATGGAACTATACTGACCATGAACTAAGCCTGCCGCGCAACTAGAAATAGCCAGGTAGCATTTCCTATTTATCGCTAGATGCCCAGCTCTGGCCTAAGACCTAAATAGCTAGCAGAGGGAAATATAAGACCTGGCTCACCTCTAGAGAAATATTCCAAAGAAGACAGTAGCCCCCCACATATAATGACGGTGAGTTCAGATGAAACAACAAACGCAGCAGGAAAATAGTCTTAGCAAATTTGAGGTCCGCTTACTAGATAGCAGAAGACAGATAGTATACTTTCAGGGTCAGCAGAAAAACACTAACAAAACACCATCCAGAGATTACCTTAAACTCTGGCATTAACTCATAACGCCAGAGTAGCAATCCCTGATCAACGAGAGCTTTCCAGACACAGTAACAAAACTTCAGCTGTGAACTGGAACAAATAGGCAAAACAAAACATGGACAAAAGTCCAACTTATCTAGTAGTGGTCTAGAAGCAGGAACAAGCACTGAGAGGCATCAGATAACATTGATGACCGGCAAGAAACCACCAGAGAAATGAGCTTAAATAGCGACACCCACTACTGATGGAACCAGGTGAAACAGGAAAGAGGATGACAAGTCCAATTCCACAAGCGGCCACCGGGGGAGCCCAGAATCAAAATTCACAACACTTTTCGTTTGGCCCTTCCAGCTTCTTTTTCCATTCATAATGTGTTCCATAGATCCTTGTTGCGGAGATATGTGGTACCTATGGTTCCCTCCGTTGATCCTCCTGCTCCGGTGTTGGTTGAGGGGGAATTGGAATATGTGGTGGAGAAGATTTTGGATTCTCGTTTTTCGAGGCGGAAGCTTCAGTATCTGGTCAAGTGGAAGGGTTATGGCCAGGAGGATAATTCTTGGGTTGTTGCCTCTGATGTTCATGCTGCCGATTTGGTTCATGCTTTCCATTTGGCTCATCCTGATCGGCCTGGGGGCTCTGGTGAGGGTTCGGTGACCCCTCCTCAAGGAGGGGTACTGTTGTGAATTCCGTTCTGGAGCTCCCTCCTGTGGTTGCTAATGGTATTTTTGTGAGTTCTGCCCTTGGGCTCCCTCTGGTGGTTTTGAGTGGAACTGCTGCTCCTTTAGGTAGCTGTAGCAGCTGCCTTCACTAATCGCCTTGCCTGGGTTTGTTATTTAAACCTGCTCTGGGCTTTAGTTCATGCCAGCTGTCAATGTTCTTGGTTGGATTTGGTTCTCTCCTTGGATTTCTCATATGGCCTGTCCTTGTCAGCAAAAGATAAGTTTTTGCTAGTTCTTGTTTGTCCATTTGCTTGGACTCTATTGCTCTGCAAATATGTCTCTTTTCGTCCAGCTTGTCATTATGTAATATTCAGGCTAGCTGGAAGCTCTGGGAAAGCAGATTTGCCCCTCCACACCGTGAGTCGGTGTGGAGTTCATTTTTGTAAACTCTGCGTGGATTTTGTAGTTTTTAATACTGACCGCACAGTATCCTTTTCTCTCTGTCTATCAAGTTTAGTATTGGCCTCCTTTGCTGAAATCTGATTTCATTTCTGAGTATGTCATTTCCCTCTCCACTCACAGTCAATATTTGTGGGGGGCTGTCTTTCCTTTTGGGGTTTTCTCTGAGGCAAGATAGCTTTCTATTTCCTTCTTTAGGGGTAGTTAGTTCTTAGGCTGTGAAGAGGTGTCTAGGGAGAGTCAGGAACATCCCACGGCTATTACTAGTGTTGTTGTTAGGATTAGGGACTGTGGTCAGTAGAGATACCACCTTCTCAGAGCTCGTTCCATGTTGCGTTTTAGCCACCAGGTCGTATCAGTGTGGCCTCTTAACCACCAGGTCATAACACATCATACTGTGTATAAGTGAGCTGTGGGCTCATCATACTGTGTATAAGGGAGCTGCGGGCCCATCATACTGTGTATACGGGAGCTGCAGGCCCATCATACTGTGTATAAGGGAGCTGCGGGCCCACCATACTGTGTATAAGTGAGCTGTGGGCCCATCATACTGTGTATAAGGAAGCTGCGGGCCCATCATACTGTGTATAAGGAAGCTGCGGGCCCATCATACTGTGTATAAGGGAGCTGTGGGCCCATCATACTGTGTATAAGTGAGCTGTGGGCCCATCATACTGTGTATAAAGGAGCTGCGGGCCCATCATACTGTGTATAAGGGAGCTGTGGGCCCATCATACTGTGTATAAGGGAGCTGCGGGCCCATCATACTGTGTATAAAGGAGCTGCAGGCCCGTCATACTGTGTACAGGGGAACGGTGAGGGACATCATACTGTTTGATGGGAGCTGCGGGCCCATCACACTGTGTATAGGGAACTGTGAATGCATATTGTGCATATGGGAGCTGTTGGCCCATTACACTGTATATAGGGGAGCTCTGGGAGGCATTATACTTTCTATAGTGGAGTTCTGTCAGCATTATACTGTGTATAGGGGAGCATTGGGCTCATACTGTGTAGAGGGGAGCAGTGGGAACATCATACGGTGTATAGGGGAGCTGTGGGGGCCTTATACTGTGTATAGGGAAGCTTTAAGTTCACAATAGTGTGTATAATGGAGCAGTACATGGGGGAACTTAGGGGACATTATTATTGTGCATATGGTCCAATATGGTGGTAAAGTCAATGTTCGTTTTTGTATATATATTTATTTTCAATAACAGTAGGGTCATATTCTGAAGTTCCCCTATATTCACAATAAGTGCGCAACCATAGCTGTAATCAGGGTTAGCTGGTTAGGGGCCCACTCAGATGTTTCGTCCCCCCTAAGCTGAAACCCTAGCTACTCCTCTGTTCCAGCACCATTCGCTGGTTCTTAGGAAGACAATCTTGAATAGGTCCCCCTGGTTCCAGTACCATCAGCTGGTTCCGGGCAGAGCCTTTGGCTTAGGTGCCTCCTTCTGGGTATCTGAGTTCCAACAACGTCAGGTGGTCCTTGGTAGTGCTTTCTGGCACGGGTACCTCCTGCTTAGTAGCCGGGTTCCAGTAATGTCAGCTGGTCCTCGGTTGTTCCATTGGCTCTTGTACCTTCTGCTACCCATCTGGGTTCCAGTACCATCAGCTGGTTCTTGGCAGTGTCTTTTGCTCTTGTACCTTCTGCTCCCCATCCTGGTTCCAGTAGCGTCAGCTGGTTCCGGGCAGAGCATTTGGCTTAGGTGCCTCCTACTGGGTATCCTAGTTCCACCAACGTCAGGTGGTCCTTGGTAGTGCTTTCTGGCCCAGGTACCTCCTGCTTTGTAACCGGGTTCCAGTACCGTCAGCTGGTCCTCGGTAGTTTCTGCTACATTTCCAAGTTCAAGACCCTAAATACGACGACCCTGAAGACCACCCCTAAGATGACGACGACCCCGGAGACGACGACCCTGGAGACGACGACCCTGAAGACCGAGAAGCAGAAGAACAAGAGGCTGCAGAACAAAGAGCAGAAGAACATTAAGCATAAGACTAAACATCAGAGCAAAAGATATTATCTAAATTATAAGCAGAAGAAGACTAAGCAGTATATGGGGGTGAGTCCGTTCCTCCTCGTGGTGCCCCTGAAAAAAGCCTGCTGCTGCAGGCCAAACTGAGCGCAGACAAATCCTGTTATAACTCTTTTGTGACAGGCAGAACGGAAGGTGTAATCTTCAAACTTTTATAGATAACTACTACAGGAATGCCTGTCACAAATAAGAATATGATGAAGAAGTAGAATATGAAGATTAATAGTTTAATAAAAAGAATATGAAGAATGTAACAAAAAAGAATAATAGGTAGAAGATGAAGAAAAAGTTGAATAAGGTGAAGAAGAAGTTGATGTAAAAGATGCTGATGCTGAGGATGATGAAGAAGAAAGTGTCGGAGAAGTAAAAAAGAAGGTGAAGAGCATGGAATTAGTGAAAGATCAATATCTGTCAAAATATAAAAAATTTTAACATAGTCAATATCTTTGTAACTCCGAACGTCTTTAAAAAAAAAAAAAAAAATTCCTGCTATTCCATTTGATTGGGTTAAACCTCTATGCCTTTAATGTCTCCTCCACCTCCCCCAATACATCCTACATTATTCTTAGTTGTTTTCCTTCATGTAGAATGAACCTACAAGGAAAGAAAGGGTTTATTTTAATTCCGATATTTTGGTCCCATTGACTTGCATTGGTATTGGGTATCGGTATCGGCGATATCCGATATTTTTCTAATATCGGCCGATCCAATCCGATACCAATACTTTTGGATATCGGAAGGTATCGCTCAACACTAGTCATAAGTATTCAGACCCTTTGCTCAGTATTGAGTAGAAGCACCCTTTTGAACTAGTACAGCCATGAATCTTCTTGGGAATTTCACACTTGGATTTGTGGATCCTCTGCCATTCTTCCTTGCAGATCCGCTCCAGTTCCATCAGGTTGGATGGTGAGCGTTGGTGGACACCCATTTTCAGATCTCTCCAGAGATGCTCATTTGGGTTTAAGTCAGGGTTCTGGCTGGACAAGTCAAGAATGGTCACAGAGTTGTTCTGAAGCCACTCCTTTGTTATTTTAGCTGTGTGCTTAGGGTCATTGTCTTGTTGGAAGGTGAACCTTCGGCCAAGTCTGAGGTTTAGAGAACTCTGGAAGAGATTTTCATCCAGGATATCTCTGAACTTGGCCGCATTCATGTTTCCTTCAATGACAACCAGTCATCCTGTCCCTGCAGCTGAAAAACATCCCCATAGCATGATGCTGCCACCACCATGTTTCACTGTTGGGATTGTATTGGGCAGGTGATGAGCAGTGCCTGGTTTTCTCTACACATACCACTTAGAATTAACACCAAATGGTCTATCTTCATCTCATCAGACCAGAGAATCTTATTTCTCATAGTTGGGGAGTCCTTCATGTGTTTTTAGCAAACTCTATGCGGGCTTTCATATGTCTTGCACTGAGGAGAGGCTTCCGTCGGGCCACTCTGCCATAAAGGTTTGACTGGTGGAGGGCTGCAGTGATAATTGACTTTTTTCTCCCATCTCCCTACTGCATCTCTGGAGCTCAGCCACAGTGATCTTGGGGTTCTTCTTTACCTCTCTCACCAGGGTTCCTCTCCTATAACTGCTCAGTTTGGCTGGACGGCCAGGTCTAGGAAGAATTTTAGTGGTCCCGACCATTTTACATTTAAGGACTATAGAGGCCACTGTGCTCTTAGGAACCTTGAGTGCTGCCGAAATTCTGTTGTAACCTTGGCCAGATCTGTGCCTTGCCACAATTCTGTCTCTGAGCTCCTTGGCCAGTTCCTTTAACCTCATGATTCTCATTTGGTCTGACATGCACTGTAAGCTGTGAGGTCTTATATAGACAGGTGTGTGCCTTTCCAAATCAAGTCCTATCAGTTTAATTAAACACAAGTGGCCTCCAATGAATGTGTAGAACCATCGCAAGGAGGATCACAACGAAATGGACAGCATGTGACTTAATTATGAGTGTCTGAGCAAACGATCTGAACACTTATGACCATGTGATATTTCCTTTTTTCTTTTTAATTAAATTTGCAAAAATTTCTACATTTTTGTTTTTCAGTCAATGTGGGGTGCAGAGTGTACATTAATGAGAAAAAAAAATGAACTTTTTTGAATTTACCAAATGGCTGCAATGAAACAAAGAGTGAAAAATTTAAAGGAGTCTGAATACTTTCCATACCCACTGTAGTATTACATGGTCTGGGGTACATTTCCTGTGACCTATAAAACTACGGTAATAAAAAGTGTATATTACATAAATATTGCAGTCTAAGGGTATGTGCACACGCTGTGGATTTTGTTGCGGATCCGCAGCGGATTTGACGCTGCGGATCCGCAGCAGTTTTCCCAAAGTTTACAGTACCATGTAAACCTATGGGAAAAAAAAAACGCTGTGCACATGCTGCGGAAAATAATCAGCTGCGTTTCCATGCGGATTTTTCCGCAGCATGTCAATTCTTTCTGCGGATTCCGCAGTGGTTTTCAACAAGCACCAATAGGAAAGTGCAGTTAAAAACCCGCAGAGGAATCCGCAGAAGAAACCGCGATGAAATCCGCAGTGAAAACCGCAGTGGTTTTGCAACGTGTGCACATACCCTTAAATTTCTCAGCAATACAGTTTCACGTGTTCTGTGGTACATTTAAGTGATAACTAACACTCAAAAAAAGAGATACTCTATTCGGTGATCTGGGGTAAATTTCTGTGATATTGTCTTACACTACAAAAAAGCAAAACTTTTTTGATCCTTGTAGTATCCCGTGCTTATAGCTTAGCAATGAATGCCCATCTGTCACACTACATACTTTACACAGAGAAAGTTTCCAGAAATGCACAAGAAAATAGGGAATAAATAAAAAATAATTACAATTTTATTAATTATTCAAGAATAAACATTCAATGATAACATGATTAAAATGAATGCCTCAAATGTGAGGAACGCTATTGGCTGGGGACACCAATTAAACACTTTGATGATCATAAATAAATCAGTTAGCAATGCTTAATGAATCAGTGCAGCTCAAATATCAACAATGCCATATAGTGCCTCCAAGATTAGAAAGTTATTTAAAGTGCAGTGCTTATATAGGGGGTCTGTAATGGTGACATGTGTGTATCAGGAGCATGCAGATATACTCAGGCACCCAGTGATGGATGTCCAGGGACCCCGCTGTATACTAAAATGTCATGTCACCACTGCAGACTCTATTGGAACAGGATAAACCTGCTATACTGCTACATATCATATAAACAAAGGGGCAACTACCCATGGCAATTACCTTCTGAAAGTGTGTGGCATCCACGCCAGCGTTCCTCAACCCCGACTCACGTTTCATCCTCACTTCATCAGGGGGCATGTTGGGGAAGAGGGACACTGGAACCTAATTCGCCGCTGCCCATGAGCTGCCCTGAACTCTGTCACATGAGCAGCCAGAGTTACCATGGAATCATGATGCAACGCACTAAGCTCTTCTGTCGCTCTACCGGAAGTGACTCATCACCTCTGTCAAGCAGACCGCAAGCACGCAGGTGGCCACTTTCTCTGTGTAAAGTATGTAGTGTAACAGATGGGGATTCATTACTACAAAAAAGCGTTAAAAAAATGTCTGGATTACAGTTCTATCCTTACACTTTTCGGTGGTCTGGGGTACATTCAAGGTGATCTATAAAACTGAAAAAGCATTTTAAAAAATTGCACGCTTATATTTCTCAGCCATACAGTATTACTTGGTCTGGGTACATTTCTGTGATCTCTAGTGATACAGAATCTTGTGGTCTAGGTACTTTTCTGTGAACTTTAAAACTGAGAAAAAGCATTTAACAATTTTGTAGAGTTACATTTTTCAGCAATACAGAATTACGTGGTTTGGGGTACAGTTCTGTGATTTATAAGTCTCTGTATTCAATTAGTCATCCATACAGTGTAACGTGGTTAGTGGGCGACATAGATGGCAGAAGCACATGAGACTCCCGAAGGAGTGACTGGACGAATATATGAGCCATAGGAAGCAGGCGCAACAGAAGAGATGGCAGGTGCCTGTGGTCCTAATCTTGCTGATATCCAGGAACCACCAAGGCCTGAACTCAGGCCATATCCTTTACTGCTGGGGTTCTTGTGGACTGGACAAATGTTATCAGGCCCGCTAGCCATAAGGTAGTGAGAATTTGCATCCCGGTGGTTGGTGGAGTGGAAATTACTTTTCATAATCATTGGAGAAGGGGCTCCATTGAAGAGTTTGTGACCCATCATCACATCTCTTTCAACCATCGAGCAACAGAGATATAATACTTGCCTTGCTGGCTGCAAGAGTTGACGATTGGAACTAGGTTCACGTTCCTCAAAATGGAGGGGCAACATCACTGGTATGTAGTGGGTATAATCTCAGAAGGAAGGGAGCATGATGAACCCTTCTGGGGGAATGAACGGGCCTGGGAGAGGCTCCTTGTGGCTGATTGAGACAGGGTACTACAACCACCGAGAGATCGAACTGCCCTTGAGGTTCCCCACCTCCTATGGTGGAGCAACTGATGGTGTAGGTAACACAAGGGGCTGTTGTCCATTTCTATATGTTGGGGGCTCTGGTACTACCTGAAGCCGGGTCACTTACAGCCTTAGGAATCGGGCTCCAGGTAGCAGGTGGAGACAGTCTACCCAGTGTAAGGACTCTGGATTCCTTGTTTATCTGTGGAGCTTTATTGCCATTTTCCAAGATGGTGTTTGCTGCCTCAAATCTGCTCATGTGATCTGACTTCCCTGTCTTTATAAGCCTGGCTTGCTTCATACTCCTTGCTGGTGTATTCTGCCTAATCCCTGGCTTGTGCTGCAAGAGACTTCCCCTCTCCAGATACTCCGGCTCCGCCTATTCAGCTAACCTTCACAGCTCTCAGAGGTTTTCCTGCATAACTCTGCATTCTTCTCCTACCTGCTGGGACATGTAAGCTCATCCTGCTACAGCTAAGCTTGTTTGATTTCCACTGCTGGTTTATTTGACTGTTTCTGGACTCGAAGCTCTGCACTGCTTCTGGACTCTTTGCTAATACTGCCAGCCCTGGTATGAACTGTGTTTTTTGATCTGCATTTCCCCAGAAAGTGCTACGCCCATAAGACTTTGCCTGCAGTCAAGCTGCAAATAAACTATTCCTAAGAAGGACCCAGTTTGCCGTCCACTTGAACTGTTGTGCACATGCTGCACCCCACGTTTGTGCATTTGAATATTGACTTTGCCTGCAGCCGAGCTGCAAGGAACTTATCCTGATTTCACCTTATTTTCTGTGTTTTGAACTTGCTCATGCTTTGCACCAGTGTTTGTTTTGAATAATACAGACTTATCACTATATTTAGTTCTGCTGCTTATTTGTGTCAAGCCAAGAGATTCCTGAGTGTTCCACTATAATTGTTACAGGATACACAAGCCAAATAAGGAATCTGCTGAGACAATGGCTACTGAACCTAAGATTGAACAACTGTTTTCTATGATGAGATCTCTGCAAAAAGAGATGGGCAGTCTGCAGAGTAAGGTTGGAGGCTTGAAACATAATCAGCAGGTGTTTGGACAGACTCTGCAGGATCTGAGTACTCGAATGGATGCTCAGGAAAATAAATTTAAAAACATGGAATCCCAGTATGGACAGGCTTTTCATGACTTAAGTGCTCAGTGCTTAAGTACCCCCGGGACAGCCGCAGGCAGTCAGTCCTCCTAAGCTGCCGCCATTCCGATACAATGGTGATCGTGATAAATTTTGTGGTTTTGTAAATCAATGTTTGTTATATTTTGATGTGCATGCCGACTGCTTTCACACTGATCGATCTAAAGTGTTATTTATTATTATGCTATTGACATCACGAGCACTCGCCTGGGCAAATCCGATGATCGAGTCTCGTGATCCACGTTCAAATGTATTGGATGATTTTTTGGCTGCCATGGCATTAATGTTTGATGACCCTAACGGCCGCGCCTCTGCTGAGACCGCCTTACTGTCCTTGTGTCAGGGTAAACGTTCAGTTATTGAATATGCCACTGATTTTAGAAGGCTAGCTGTGGATACTAACTGGGATTGTTATGCACAATTGCCTATTTTTAGGAGAGGCCTGTCTAGTGTTATAAAGGATGAACTAGCCCACTCTGAGTCACCACAAGAGCTAGAAACATTTATCCAACATTGTGTACGCATTGATATTCGCCTTACTGAACGTAGACAGGAGAAATTGGCAGTATTTAATCGTATGTCTAATTATTACCTTTCTCCCAAAGAACCTGCAGATAAAACCAGTCGGGAGACAGAGGTAGTGCCTATGCAAATTGACTCAGTGCAGAGACGTGAGAGTAATGAACGTTGGGAGCGCCGCCTCCGGGAGAGTCTTTGCTTTTATTGCAGCCAATCTGATAACTTCTTAATCAACTGTCCGAAGCGGCCTAACAAGGTGTTAGCAGCAGTAGGGGAATACGATAATGATGATGATGAATCTGATGTCTCTGAATTTAGCCTACCATTGAATGCTGTTTTTTATTCTCTCTCTATGACTACTCCTTCCAGGGAGCAGAAGGAAAAAGACTCTCACTGCTCACTCCCTATTAAAATCTTATGTTCTGGACAGTGGATCTCTAGTGCAGCCATGATTGATTCCAGCGCAGGGGGTAATTTTATGGACTTTGCATTTGCCAAGAAACATGGCATAGAGATTCAGCATAGAGCTTCTCCAATTGCTATGGAGACGGTAGATGGCTCACCTTTAATTTCTGGGCCTGTTGATCAGGAGACTGTACCGCTTGTCATTTTGTTGGAACCGAACCATCAGGAGCAACTCTCATTTTTAGTAATTTCTTCTCATTTTCCTGTGACTCTAGGTATTCCTCGGCTGCGCTCACAGAATCCAACAATCAACTGGGAGACCAAGGAGATTACATTCCCAACCAGGAGTGATTCAGACATAACGGAAACTGTTCCGGAGTCTCTTGATTCGGAACCCCATGAAACGGTATTTACTTTACCTGCTGTGTATAAGGAATACTCTGACATCTGTGATAAGACGAAGGCAGACCAGCTTCCACCACATAGGGATTATAATTGTCCCATTGAACTGCTTCTAGGGGCAGCTATTCCTTTCAGTAACGTCTACCCTTTGGCAGCTCCTGAGCTCCAAGCTTTGAAATAGTATATTGATGAAAATTTGGCTAAAGGCTTTATACGTCCTTCTTCCTCACCAGCAGGGGCACCTATTTTTTTTGTAAAGAAGAAGGATGGGACCCTAAGACCCTGCATTGACTATCGGGAACTCAATAAGGTGACCATCCGGAATCGTTATCCCTTGCCTCTGATCCCAGAACTGTTGGAAAGAATCCGTCATGCCAAGGCATTCTCTAAATTGGATCTTCACGGGGCGTATAATCTGATACGTATCCGACCAGGTGATGAATGGAAGACGGCATTCAGATGTCGGTATGGACATTTTGAGTACTTGGTGATGCCTTTTGGGCTGTGCAATGCCCCTGCAACATTTCAACATCTCGCCAATGATATTTTTAGAGATTTAAAGGACCAGTTTGTTGTAATCTATCTGGATGACATTCTAATTTTTTCTGACTCTCTACAGGAGCATCAAGAACACATCAAAATGGTTTTGAAGCGTTTGCAAGAGAACCATCTTTATATCAAGCTGGAGAAGTGTGAGTTTCATTGTTCTGAAATTCAGTTCTTAGGTTATGTCATCTCTAGTGTTGAGCATTCCGATACCGCAAGTATCGGGTATCGGCCGATACTTGCGGGTATCGGAATTCCGATACCGAGATCCGATACTTTTGTGATATCGGGAATCGGTATCGGGATTAATATCAATGTGTAAAAGAAAGAATTAAAATAAAAAATAGGGATATACTCACCTCTCCGACGCAGCCTGCACCTTACCGAGGGAACCGGCAGCCTTCTTTGCTTAAAATGCGTGCGTTTACTGCCTTCCGTGATGTCACGGCTTCTGATTGGTCGCGTGCCGCCCATGTGACCGCGACGCGACCAATCACAACAAGCCGTGACGTAATTATCAGGTCCTGAATGCCTAATTCTAGGCATTCAGGATTTGAAAATTACGTCATGGCTTGTGATTGGTCGCGTGCCGCCCATGTGACCGCGACGAGACCAATCACAAGCCGTGACGTAATTTTCAGGTCCTGAATGCCTAATTCTAGGCATTCAGGACCTGAAAATTACGTCACAGCTTGTTGTGATTGGTCGCGTCGCGGTCACATGGGCGGCACGCGACCAATCAGAAGCCTTGACATCACGGAAGGCAGTAAACGCGCGCATTTTAAGCAAAGAAGGCTGCCGGTTCCCTCGGTAAGGTGCAGGCTGCGTCGGAGAGGTGAGTATATCAATATTTTTTATTTTAATTCTTTATTTTACACATTAATATGGATCCCAGGGCCTGAAGGAGAGTTTCCTCTCCTTCAGACCCTGGGAACCATCAGGGATACCGTCCGATACTTGAGTCCCATTGACTTGTATTGGTATCGGGTATCGGTATCGGATTAGATCCGATACTTTGCCGGTATCGGCCGATACTTTCCGATACCGATACTTTCAAGTATCGGACGGTATCGCTCAACACTAGTCATCTCTCCTCGGGATAAACATGGAATCCAGTAAGATTCAAGCAATCCTGGATTGGCCGGTGCCTAAGAACATTAAGGAGGTTCAACGCTTTATCGGCTTTGCAAATTTTTATAGACGTTTCATAAGAAATTTTTCAGAGATTGTTCATCCCATCACTTCTCTGCCTAAGAAGGAGAGATCCTTTAAGTGGTCTTCACAGGCTCAGGAGGCTTTTGATTGGCTTAATTCTTGTTTTACCTCAGCTCTGCTTTTGATTCATCCAGACCCAGCACTTCCTTTCATCGTGGAGGTGGACGCTTCTGATTGGGCACTGGGAGCCATTCTCTCTCAGAGAACTGGAGAGAAAGCTCTATTACATCTTTGTGCTTTCTTTTCTCGTAGACTTACCCCTACAGAAAGGAACTACGACGTGGGAGATAAGGAACTCCTAGCGATTATTGCAGCCTTTAAGGAATGGAGACACCATCTGCAAGGGGCTGCACAACAGATCGTAGTGCTCACCGATCATCGCAATTTAGAGTTCCTCAGATCTGCTAAATGTCAGGCTCGGTGGAATTTATTTTTAAACCAATTTAACTTTATTATTTCGTATGGTCCAGGTTCACGTAATGGGAAGGCTGATGCCTTGTCCCGAATCCATTCTGCGGATTCCGTGCCTGGAGCCCCGTTCAAGACCATTCTTTTGGATGCCAACATCATCGGAGTAATCCATGATTCACATCTATGGACAAGGATCAAGGATGCCTATGATGGTGATGTATTTCTTGCTAACCCGCCTGTGGATATCAATCTTGCCCTTAAGGGAGGCTTGTGGTTCCGTGACTGATGCATCTACATTCCTGAGGCCGTACGTCTGCAGATCCTCAAGTTGGTACATGACTCCAAGTTGGCTGGTCATAGGGGGGTACAAAAGACGCAAGAATTCCTGAGCCGATTTTTCTGGTGGCCAACTTGCCTGAAGGACACTAAGGACTATGTGCTCTCTTGTGAGGTATGTGCTCGTTTTAAGACTCCTCGTGCTTCTCCTACGGGTCTACTTCAACCACTACCTATTCCATCTCGTCCGTGGAGCTCAATCTCTATGGACTTCATTGTGGATCTTCCTACTTCTGGTGGCATGAACACGATTCTAGTGGTAGTTGATCGTCTGACTAAGGCTGCTCATTTTGTTCCTTGTGCCGGCCTCCCCTCAGCTAAAGAGACTGTAAACTTAGTAATTCAGAATATTTTTTGGCTGCATGGGGTCCCAGATGAAGTTATTTCTGACCGTGGAGTACAGTTCACTTCAAGATTCTGGAAGCGGTTTTGTTCTGCGCTTAATATTGATGTTCGTCTTTCTTCCGCACATCACCCTCAGACGAATGGTCAGACCGAGCGAACCAATCAGACTCTGGAGCAATATTTACGATGCTACGTCTGCCATCTTCAGGATGACTGGTTGGAACTGCTTCCTTTAGCGGAATTCTCCTACAATAATTCTCAGAATGCCTCCACTATGGTAACGCCTTTCTTCGCTAATCTTGGTTATCACCCAAGCATCTTTCCTAGATCTCCAATGGATGTTCCAGTTTCGGCAGTGGAGGAGAGATTGACTGCTATGAGGGAGAATCTAGAAGTCCTTAAGGAATCCTTAACTTCCGCTCAGGAACGTTACAAGAGGTCGGCGGATAGATTCCGAAAGCCGACGCCCATGTTCAAGGTAGGAGATTCAGTATGGTTATCTACTAAGAATCTAAAACTGAATGTTCCTTCACAGAAACTGGGACAGAAGTTCATCGGTCCTTTCAAGATCAACGGTATCTTGAGTTCTGTGGCCTGTCGTCTAAAGCTGCCAAAGACTATGAAGGTACACCCAGTATTTCATGTCTCTCTATTGAAGCCTGTTTCTCTCAATAGCTTTCAGGGACGCATTGTGCCCCCTCCACGGCCCGTACTGGTTGATGGGCAAGAACAATTCTTGGTAGAGGAAATCATTGATTCAAGGATCCACAGAAATCGTCTACAGTATCTTATAAGATGGCAAGGATATCCACCTGAGGAGGACTCTTGGGAACCCGTTGCTAACATCTGTGCTCCACAGAAGATTTCTCAGTTCCATCAGAGACACCCAGAGAAACCAGGCCCGGGATCGTCCTCAGGCCGCTGTTATGGGGGGAGTAATGTAAGGACTCTGGATTCCTTGTTTATCTGTGGTGTTTTATTGCCATTTTCCAAGATGGCGTCTGCTGCCTCAAATCTGCTCATGTGATCTGACTTCCCTGTCTTTATAAGCCTGGCTTGCTTCATACTCCTTGCTTGTGTATTCTGCCTAATCCCTGGCTTGTGCTGCAAGAAACTTCCCCTCTCCAGATACTCCGGCTCCGCCTATTCAGCTAACCTTCACAGCTCTCAGAGGTTTTCCTGCATAACTCTGCATTCTTCTCCTACCTGCTGGGACATGTAAGCTCATCCTGCTACAGCTAAGCTTGTTTGATTTCCACTGCTGGTTTATTTGACTGTTTCTGGACTCGAAGCTCTGCACTGCTTCTGGACTCTTTGCTAATACTGCCAGCCCTGGTATGAACTGTATTTTATGATCTGCATTTCCCCAGAAAGTGCTACGCCAATAAGACTTTGCCTGCAGTCAAGCTGCAAATAAACTATTCCTAAGAAGGACCCAGTTTGCCGTCCACTTGAACTGTTGTGCACATGCTGCACCCACCTTTGTGCATTTGAATATTGACTTTGCCTGCAGCCGAGCTGCAAGGAACTTATCCTGATTTCACCTTATTTTCTGTGTTTTGAACTTGCTCACGCTTTGCACCAGTGTTTGTTTTGAATAATACAGACTTATCACTATATTTAGTTCTACTGCTTATTTGTCTCAAGCCAAGAGATTCCTGAGTGTTCCACTATAATTGTTACACCCAGCCTCAATTGGAAGGTGAAGAAGAAGCAGACACCTGAAGATGATTACTCTATTACTCTGCTTATATTTTTTTATTGGCATTGTACTTTGTGCAATGCATTTATGACTGTAGGAGTACTGCAAGTACACTGTTAAATATTTGAATGAGGCTGGCCAGTTGTTGTCTTTCAGGGGTCTATGGATGACCGTCCGTCCTTACAATTTTTTCCAGGCTTCGCACTGTCTGCAAGCCTTTATGAGTATAGGAGTACAGCAAGTACACCTTTAAAACATTTTAATGAGACCTGCCAGTTGTTGCCTTTCAGGGGCTCTATGGATTACCCTCCTTATAATTTATTACTGGCTTTGCACTTTCTGCAATTCCTTTATGAATGTATAAGTACATAAAATACGCTTTCAAGATATTAACGCTCTAAATTTCTTTAGGGATTCAATGAGTCATTCATATAGTTTAACACGGTTATTATTCCATTATGGTGGTATGTAAAACTCACAAAAATTGTTAAAAAATAATTGTTGATTAGATTACTTATCCATAGATTATGCTTTCGTCACATTTTGGTGGTATATAACAGTACAAAAAACTTTCAAAATTTGGCTTGGTTACTATTCTTACCCATGCACTATTCTGTGGACTGGGGTACATTTTTGTCTTATGTAAGGCGTTAGCAAATTTTGCAGCCATAAAGGGGCCTTGGGTACATCTCTATCATATATAAGTCTTTCAAAAGTGTTAAAAAAATTAGCTGAGTTACATTTCTCACCTAAACACTATTCCGTGTTCTGGAGTACATTTTTTAAGATGTACGGTATAACTCTCAAAAAAAGAATTAAACATTTTTTAAGTTAAATTTACCATTCATACAAAATTTTGATATAGTTTGTTGTTATATAACCCTCAAAAAAGTGTTAAAAAATGTATTGGTAATATATTGCTCATCCATAGACTTTTACATGTTCATGGGTATATTTCGGGGCTATATAAGCCTCAAAAAACTTATTCAAAATAAGTATCAGTATTATATTGCTCACCTATAGACTATTCCGTGGTCTGAAGTACATTTCGTTGGTAAATAATCCTAAAATAACTTGTTCAAAAACTTATCTGTATTGTATTGCTCATCCATAGGGTATTACATCTTCTTGGGTACAGTTTTTGGTATATAACCCTCGAAAAACTTGCTCAAAAATGTATCGGTTTTATATTGCTCATCCATAGGGTATTACATCTTCTTGAGTACATTTCGCTGTTATATAAGCCTCAAAAAACTTGTTAAAAAATATATCTGTATTTTATTGCTCACCTATAGACTATTAGGTGGTCTGGAGTACATTTTGTTGGTATATAACCCTCAAAAAACTTGTTCAAAATGTCATCGGTATTATATTGCTCATCCATAGACATTTACATATTCTTGGGATGATATCGGTGATATATAAGCCTCAAAAAACATGTTAAAAAATTGATCGGTATAATATATTGCTCATCTATAGACTTTTACATATTCTTGGGTAGATGTCGGTGGTGTATAAGCCTAAAAAAACTTGTAAATAATTATTGGTATAATATATTGCTCATCCATAGACTTTTACATATTCTTGGGTATATTTAGTTGCTATATAAGCCTCAAACAACATATTCAAAATTTTATCAGTATAATATTGCTCACCTATAGACTATTCGATAGTTTGGATTACATTTCATTGGTATATAACCTTCAAACAACGTGTTAAAATGCATCAATATTATATTGCTCACCTATAAACTATTCTGTGGTTTGGAGTACATTTCATTGATGTATAACCCTCAAAAAACTTGTTAAAAAATGTATCGGTATTATATTGCTCACCCATAGGGTATTACATTTTCTTTAGTACAGTTTGTTGGTATGTAACCCTTGAAAAACTTGTTAATAACTGTATCGATATTATATTGCTCACCTATAGATTATGCATGGTCAGGAGTACATTTGTTGGTATATAACCCTCAAGAAACTGGTTTAAACATTTATCAGTATTATATAGCTCACCCATAGACTTTTCCATGGTCTGGAGTACATTTAGTTGGTATATAACTCTTAAAAAACTTGTTAAAAAATGTATTGGTATTATATTGCTCACCTTTCGTTGGTATAAAATCCTCAAAAAACTCAACAGCGGGCGCACGCTGTGATTACGAACCACGCAATGGGGTGTAACCACGCAGCAGACTGACCTCGCAAAGGGGTGTACCCACGCACCAGACTGATGTATGTGCAGACTAATAGCAAACATAAATACCTGGTGTACCTCTCCTGCCACTCCTACCTTGTGTATGAAAAAGCTCTGTAATTAATACTGTTCGGGGAGCTATCCGATAGCGCTATCCATGAAGAAAGTGAATGGGTAGAGCTATTCCTCAATGTTCCTGAGCGTAAGCTACTTCACATGGTTGAGCACACTTGGGATCTGCCTCTAAGGCCCTGCTCATGCCCAATGTATGGTCAGTAGACTGCGGCTAGGAGTAAGGGTACCGTCACACAGTGGCATTTTCATCGCTACGACGGCACGATTTGTGATGTAGCAGCGTCGTATAATTATCGCTCCAGCGTCGTAGACTGCGGTCACACGTTGCAATACACAGCGCTGGAGCGATAATTTCATGACGTATTTGCGATGTAGAAGCCGTTGGTTACTGTGCGCACATCGTATACAACCTGTGTCACACGATGCAATCATGCCGCCACAGCGGGACACTAGACGACGAAAGAAAGTTTCAAACGATCTGCTATGACGTACGATTCTCAGCGGGGATCCGGATCGCAGTAGCGTGTCAGACACAACGATATCGTAAATGCATCGCTGGAACGTCACGAATCGTGCCGTCGTAGCGATCAAAATTGCACTGTGTGACGGTACCCTAAGAATTTTGTCGTTCAAGGTGTGAACATCATCATTCAATGGGGCAAGAATTGCTTTATTGGCAATTGCTTCTACCGTTGCATCGGTAATTGTTATGATCCTGGTGGTAGGATCTCAAACTGACCTGACACATATACCCTGAATATATAGGACAAGTTCTGGGGATGTGGAAGCTATACTGACTGCAATCCTGATCCTATCCAAACACACTAAAGGCAGCTGTGGAGCGTTACCTGAAAACCTAGACGCCTCGTCACAGCCTGAGAAACTGACTACCCCTAGAGAGAAAGCAAAGACCTCACTTGCCTCAGAGAAATATCCCCAAAGTTTTAGATAGCCCCCCACAAATAATAACGGTGAGTTAAGGGGAAAACACAAACATAGAGATGAAACAGGTTTAGCAAATGAGGCCCGCTAATACTAGATAGGCAGATAATAGATAGGTGTCTGTGCGGTCAGTACAAAAACTATCAAAAGTAAACCACGCAGAGAATACAAGAACCCCCACACCGACTCACGATGTGAGGGGCGCACTCTGCACCCCAGAACTACCAGCAAGCAAAAAATCACATAAAAGCAAGCTGGGCTGAACTCATAATATAATGAGAAATGATTCCAAGGAAATAATGAGAAACTGAACAAGCAAACTTAGCTTCTCATAGCAGGAGACTGGTCACAAGGAATATTCAGGAGAGCACAGGATCAGGACTGAATACACCGACAGCAGGCGACAAGTAAAGGTCCAGGTGAGTTAAATAGGCCCAGCCTAGCAGGAGATGAAACAGCTGAGCACAGCCAAGACCAGCCATATCGCTAAAGGCCACCAGAGGGAGCCCAAGAACAAACTCACACAGTACCACTCATGACCACAGGAGGGATCCCGAGAACGGAATTCACAACAGGTAATCTCAATTGAGTCGCCAAAAATAGCTGTAATTAAATCACCCTCTTCAATAAAAGAATTTGGGATTTCAATTGTGTCTTCTGGTAGACCATATACATTTGACAGCTCTCCATAACTAGAACCGTGAAAACTGATTCTAGGATTTTGAGTATTTAATGGTGAACTGTACAACTTGGGCTCTTTTTCCACCTTCCACTATTGGTAGGGTTTAACGAAAGTCACCACCGTTTATGAAAACTTTTCCACCAAATGGTCTTTCTTATCCACATATGTCTTGGAACAAATTTTCCACAGCATTCATATTAAAACAGGGAGTCATTGTTACTTCATCCCAAATAACGACAGGTGACTCCCTAAGCTTCTTTGCTTGAAGTGAGGTTGGCTTAATTTTTGAGACTGTGGTTTCATTTGTTGTAATTTCAAGGCCAAATTTGGAATGGTAGGTGCTATCATTTTGTAATAATGTAGCTGCCAATCCAGTGGAGGCTACTGAGCAAATAGACTTCTTTTCTGCTTGTAGTGTCTTGTGCAAGCAGTTGTGCAAAAATGTCTTACCACTGCCTCCTAGGCCGTCCAGAAAAAAACAGGGTGAGCTAGTATCGTCTGGTTGTAATGCAGCATTGACTGCTTGCATAATTGCATCAAAAGCTGATTTCTGAGCTTCATTAAGCATAGCTTTCAATTGCTCAGCCTCCTGCTTTATTGCAGCATAATTCAGTTGGTCCAGTATTTCATCTGGAACATTTACTAGTTTACAAGTAAAGGTCCAGGTGAGTTAAATAGGCCCAGCCTAGCAGGAGATGAAACAGCTGAGCCCAGCCAAGACCAGCCATATCGCTAAAGGCCACCAGAGGGAGCCCAAGAACAAACTCACACAGTACCACTCATGACCACAGGAGGGAGCCCGAGAACGGAATTCACAACAGTACCCCCCCTCTTGAGGAGGGGTCACCGAACCCTCACCAGAGCTCCCAGGCCGATCAGGACGAGCCAAATGAAAGGCACGAACCAAATCGGCCATATGGACATCGGAGGCGACAACCCAGGAATTATCCTCCTGACCATAACCCTTCCATTTCACTAAGTACTGAAGCCTCCGTCTCGAAATACGAGAATCCAAGATCTTCTCCACCACATATTCCAACTCCCCCTCGACCAAGACCGGAGCAGGAGGATCAACAGAAGGGACCACAGGCACCACATATCTCCGCAACAATGACCTATGGAACACATTATGAATGGCAAACGATGTTGGGAGGTCCAAACGAAAAGACACAGGGTTGAGGCTTTCCAAAACCTTATAAGGACCGATGAAACGAGGCTTGAACTTAGGAGAGGAAACCTTCATCGGGACATAACGAGAAGACAACCATACCAAATCCCCCACACGAAGTCGGGGACCCACACAGCGACGGCGGTTAGCAAAGCGCTGAGCCTTCTCTTGGGACAAAGTCAAATTGTCCACCACATGGTTCCAAATCTGCTGCAACCTATCCACCACAGAATCCACCCCAGGACAGTAAGAAGATTCAACCTGACCCGAGGAGAAACGAGGATGAAAACCAGAATTGCAAAAGAAAGGTGAAACCAAAGTAGCAGAACTAGCCCGATTATTGAGGGCGAACTCAGCCAATGGCAAAAAGGTCACCCAATCATCCTGGTCAGCAGAAACAAAACATCTCAAATAAGTTTCCAAGGTCTGATTAGTTCGTTCGGTTTGACCATTCGTCTGAGGATGGAAGGCTGACGAAAAAGACAATTCAATGCCCATCTTAGCACAAAAGGATCGCCAAAATCTGGACACAAACTGGGATCCTCTGTCAGACACAATGTTCTCCGGAATACCATGTAAACGAACCACATTCTGAAAGAACAGTGGCACCAAATCGGAGGAGGAAGGCAACTTAGGCAAGGGTACCAAATGGATCATTTTGGAAAAACGATCACAAACCACCCAGATGACAGACATCTTCTGAGAGACAGGAAGATCCGAAATAAAATCCATGGAAATATGTGTCCAAGGCCTCTTCGGGACAGGCAAAGGCAAAAGCAATCCACTGGCACGAGAACACGAAGGCTTGGCCCGAGCACAAATCCCACAGGACTGCACAAAGGAACGCACATCCCGCGACAAGGAAGGCCACCAAAAGGATCTCGCCACCAAATCCCTGGTACCAAAAATCCCAGGATGACCCGCCAATACCGAAGAATGAACCTCGGAAATAACTCTACTGGTCCATCTGTCTGGGACAAACAGTCTCTCCGGTGGACAACGGTCAGGTCTATTGGCCTGAAACTCCTGCAACACCCGTCGCAGATCAGGAGAGATGGCAGACAAAATCACCCCCTCTTTGAGAACACCAGTCGGTTCAGACACTTCCGGGGAGTCAGGTACAAAACTCCTAGAAAGGGCATCAGCCTTCACGTTTTTCGAACCCGGAATATATGAAACCACGAAATTGAAACGAGAGAAAAACAGCGACCATCGAGCCTGTCTCGGATTCAACTGTTTGGCAGACTCGAGATAAGTCAAATTCTTGTGATCCGTCAAGACCACCACACGATGCTTGGCTCCCTCAAGCCAATGTCACCACTCCTCAAATGCCCACTTCATTGCCAACAACTCTCGATTACCAACATCATAATTCCGCTCGGCAGGCGAAAACTTTCTTGAAAAGAAAGCACATGGTCTCATCACAGAGCCATCAGAGCTTCTCTGCGACAAAACAGCCCCTGCTCCAATCTCAGAAGCATCAACCTCGACCTGAAAGGGAAGAGAGACATCGGGCTGGCGCAAGACAGGAGCCGAAGAAAACCGACGTTTCAACTCCTGAAAGGCCTCCACGGCCGCAGGAGACCAATTCGTCACATCAGAACCCTTCTTGGTCAAATCCGTCAAAGGCTTCACCACACTAGAAAAATTAGTGATGAAGCGACGGTAAAAATTAGCAAAACCCAAGAACTTCTGAAGACTCTTCACAGATGTAGGTTGAGTCCAGTCATGAATAGCCTGGACCTTGACTGGATCCATCTCGATAGTAGAAGGAGAAAAAATAAAGCCCAAAAAGGAAACCTTCTGGACTCCGAAGAGACATTTAGAGCCTTCACAAACAAGGCATTGGCACGCAGGACCTGAAATACCATCCTGACCTGCTTCACATGAGACTCCCAATCATCTGAAAAGACCAAAATATCATCCAGGTACACAATCATAAATCTATCCAGGTACTCTCAGAAGATGTCGTGCATGAAGGAATGAAACACAGAGGGGGCATTAGAAAGCCCAAAAGGCATCAACAAGTACTCAAAATGGCCTTCGGGCGTATTAAATGCTGTTTTCCATTCATCGCCCTGCTTTATGCGCACAAGATTATACGCTCCACGAAGATCTATCTTGGTGAACCAACTGGCCCCCCTAATCCGGGCAAACAGATCGGACAACAGTGGCAAGGGATACTGAAATTTGACCGTGATGTTATTTAGAAGGCGATAATCTATACAGGGTCTCAGAGAACCATCCTTCTTGGCCACAAAAAAGAACCCCGCACCCAAAGGAGACGAGGACGGGCGAATATGTCCCTTCTCCAAGGACTCCTTTATATAACTCCACATAGCGGTATGTTCTGGTACAGACAAATTAAAAAGTTGTCCCTTAGGGAACTTACTAGCAGGAATCAGATTTATGGCACAATCACAATCCCTATGAGGAGGTAGGGCACTGGATTTGGGCTCATCAAATACATCCTGGTAGTCCGACAAAAATTCAGGGACTTCAGAAGGAGTAGAAGAAGCAATTGACACCAAAGGAGCATCGCCATGAATCCCCTGGCAACCCCAACTTGACACAGACATTGCTTTAAAAAAAACACCAGAACACAGGCATGCTTACCTGTTCAAGGCCTCCAACAATTGCACTACCCAGGGTGCACCAGGCCCAAGTAAAGATAGCAAACAACACAGGTGCAAATAATACCGATGCAGCCAACCTACAATCAGGAATTGGCTGCTTGGAGCACCCATGCAAAAAAATAGTCTGTATGTGGCATGTTCACACAGGACTGCAAAGTATATGGTGAAAAGCCTATTAATGACGCCATAAATATAGCGGGCTAACCATGATGCATCCTGTGTGAACAGAGGCCACAGTGTACAGAGCCATCTAGGGCCCAGGCGCACCCTGGAAAAATGTACAGTGCACCAAAAACATAACAATGTATGCAAGGTATTGGTTGATATTATGGCCACAATATTGAAGCTGCCAACCCACGTCAAGGGTCCTTGTATCTTGGCAGTCCTAATCTAAAAAAACACCATTGGAGGAAAACCTTCCTCCAACCCAACCTTGACGTGGGTTGGCAGCTTCAATATTGTGGCCATAATATCAACCAATACCTTGCATACATTGTTATGTTTTTGGTGCACTGTACATTTTTCCAGGGTGCGCCTGGGCCCTAGATGGCTCTGTACACTGTGGCCTCTGTTCACACAGGATGCATCATGGTTAGCCCGCTATATTTATGGCGTCATTAATAGGCTTTTCACCATATACTTTGCAGTCCTGTGTGAACATGCCACATACAGACTATTTTTTTGCATGGGTGCTCCAAGCAGCCAATTCCTGATTGTAGGTTGGCTGCATCGGTATTATTTGCACCTGTGTTGTTTGCTATCTTTACTTGGGCCTGGTGCACCCTGGGTAGTGCAATTGTTGGAGGCCTTGAACAGGTAAGCATGCCTGTGTTCTGGTGTTTTTTTTTAGTTTAGTGGAGGTTTTCCTCCAATGGTGTTTTTTTAGATTAGGACTGCCAAGATACAAGGACCCTTGACGTGGGTTGGCAGCTTCAATATTGTGGCCATAATATCAACCAATACCTTGCATACATTGTTATGTTTTTGGTGCACTGTACATTTTTCCAGGGTGCGCCTGGGCCCTAGATGGCTCTGTACACTGTGGCCTCTGTTCACACAGGATGCATCATGGTTAGCCCGCTATATTTATGGCGTCATTAATAGGCTTTTCACCATATACTTTGCAGTCCTGTGTGAACATGCCACATACAGACTATTTTTTTGCATGGGTGCTCCAAGCAGCCAATTCCTGATTGTAGGTTGGCTGCATCGGTATTATTTGCACCTGTGTTGTTTGCTATCTTTACTTGGGCCTGGTGCACCCTGGGTAGTGCAATTGTTGGAGGCCTTGAACAGGTAAGCATGCCTGTGTTCTGGTGTTTTTTTTGAGTTTAGTGGAGGTTTTCCTCCAATGGTGTTTTTCACAGACATTGCTTTCCAATCCAGGACTGGATTATGAGCCTGCAGCCATGGCAGACCCAACACGACAACAACATGCAAATTATGTACCACCAGAAAGCGAATTACCTCCTGATGTACAGGAGCCATGCACATGGTCAATTGAGTCCAGTACTGAGGTTTTTTCTTGGCCAATGGTGTAGCATCAATTCCCTTTAGCGGGATAGGGAATTGCTCCAAGATAAAACCACAGCGCCTGGCAAATGACAAATCCATCAAATTCAGGGCAGCACCTGAATCCACAAAAGCCATTACTGGGTAGGATGACAGAGAGCAAATCAAAGTGACAGACAAAATGAATTTAGGTTGTACAGTACCAATGGTGACAAACTTGGCAACCCTTTTTGTGCGCTTAGAGCATGCTGAGATAACATGAGCAGAATCACCACAGTAAAAGCACAACCCATTCTGACGTCTGTGGTTTTGCCGTTCAACTCTGGTCAGAATCCTGTCACATTGCATAGGCTCAGGTTTCTGCTCAGAAAATACCGCCAGAGGGTGCACAGGTTTGCGCTCCCGCAAATGCCGATCAATCTGAATGGCCAAAGACATTGACTCATTTAGACCCGCCGGCGTGGGGAACCATAACCACCATAACATCTTTAAGGGTTTCAGAAAGACCCCTTCTGAAAATCACCGCCAGGGCGCACTCATTCCATTGAGTGAGCACTGACCACTTCCCTTCTGACAATAAACCTCTGCTTGGTCTACCAGATTTGGTTCCTCATAAAGCACTCCAAGCGCCAGAAAAAATGCATCAACATTAAGCAGTGCCGGATCTCCCGGCGCCAGAGAGAATGCCCAAGCTTGAGGGTCACCCCGCAACAAAGAAATAACAATTTTAACTTGCTGAACAGAGTCGCCAGATGAGCGAGGTCTCAGAGAAAGGAATAACTTACAATTATTCTTAAAGTTCAAAAACCTAGATCTATCTCCGGAGAACAGCTCAGGATTAGGTATTTTAGGCTATGAAATAGGACTGCGGACTACATAATCCTGAATGCCCTGTACCCTTGCAGTGAGATGATCCACACTAGAAGACAGACTCTGAATGTCCATATTAGTAGCTGCATACAGAACCACCCAGAGATTAAGGGGAGGAGAGAGGCTAAACACAGTGCAGAGGAAAAAAAAAATGACCTTAAGATTTCTCTTCTCCCTCTTCTGCTGCATTAACACTTTATGGCCTGCTGTACTGTTATGATCCTGGTGGTAGGATCTCAAACTGACCTGACACATATACCCTGAATATACAGGACAAGTTCTGGGGATGTGGAAGCTATACTGACCGCAATCCTGATCCTATCCAAACACACTAATGGCAGCTGTGGAGCGTTACCTGAAAACCTAGACGCCTCGTCACAGCCTGAGAAACTGACTACCCCTAGAGAGAAAGCAAAGACTGTTGTGAATTCTATTTTTGGGCTCCCTCTAGTGGTCACAAGCGGTACTGTGTAGTGTTGTCTTTCTGCAGGTTGCAGCATCAGCTGGTTCGTTATCCTTGGTTGGTTTCTTATTTAGCTCACCTGGATACTCAGTTCCTTGCCTGCTATCAATGTATTCAGTGCTCTTCAGATTCCTTGTATCTACCTTGCTCCCAGTCTCTCCAAGACAAGCTAAGTTTTTGTTTGATCATTTTTTGATTATCAGCGTTCATTATGTTTTTAGTCCAGCTCGCTAAAATGTGATTTCCTCGCTTGCTGGTTGCTCTAGGGGACTGAGTTTCTCCCCCCACACCGTGAGTTGGTGTGGGGGTTCTTGAAATCTCAGTGTGGATATTTTGTAAGGGTTTTTTACTGACCGCATAGATTCCCTTTTCTATTTTCTGCTATCTAGTATTAGTGGGCCTCATTTGCTGAATCTGCTTTCACCCCTGTGTATGTGCCTTCCTCTTACCTCACCGTTATTATCTGTTGGGGGCTTCTATATCTTTGGGGATTATTTCTCTGGAGGCAAGAGAGGTCTTTCTTTCTCTCTAGGGGTAGTTAGTTCCTCAGGCTGGCTCGAGACATCTAGGATTTTTTAGGCACGTTCACCGGCTACTTCTAGTGTGTTTGGATAGGTTCAGATTTGCGGTCAGTCCAGTTTGCCACCTCCCTAGAGCTTGTCCTACGTTTGTTACTTAGCTGGAGTAATTTGTGATCCTCTACCACTAAGGATCATAACAGTATAGCAGGCCAAAAAGTGTTTAATGCATCGCAGAAGTGGGATAAAAAGAAGACCTGAGTACATTTTTTTTTTCCTTCCTCCCGCTTTTCCTTTGCTGCAGTCTGTTTAGCTTCTTTCATCCCCTTGAACTCTGGGTGGTTTTGAGCTCAGCTGCAGACATGAATGTTCAGACTCTGACTTCTAGTGTGGATCATCTTACTGCACGGGTGCAAAGTATTCAGGATTTTGTTATTCGTAGCCCTATGTCAGAACCAAAGATACCCATTCCTGAGTTGTTTTCTGGAGATAGATCTAGGTTTCAAAATTTTAAGAATAATTGTAAGTTATTTCTATCTCTGAGACCTCATTCCTCTGGTGGTTCCGCTCAGCAAGTTAAAATTGTTATCTCCTTGTTGCGTGGCGACCCTCAAGATTGGGCTTTCTCTCTGGCGCCAGGAGATCCTGCTTTGCTTAATGTAGATGCATTTTTTCTGGCTCTTGGACTGCTTTATGAGGAGCCTAATCTTGAGAATCAGGCAGAAAAAGCGTTGCTGGCTATCTCTCAAGGTCAGGATGAAGCAGAGGTGTATTGTCAAAAATTTCGGAAATGGTCGGTTCTTACTCAATGGAATGAGTGTGCCCTGGCTGCAAATTTCAGAGAAGGTCTTTCTGAGGCCGTTAAGAATGTTATGGTGGGGTTTCCCACCCCTACAAGTCTGAGTGATTCTATGGCTTTAGCCATTCAGGTTGATCGGCGTTTGTGGGAGCGAAAATCTGCTCATCCTTTGGCGGTATTTTCTGGACAGAGACCTGAGTCTATGCAATGTGACCGAACTCTGACCAGAATTGAGCGACAAATTCATAGACGTCAAAATGGGTTGTGCTTTTACTGTGGTGATTCTACTCATGTTATCTCAGCATGCTCTAAACGCTTAAAAAAAAATCGCTAAACCTGTCACCATTGGTACTTTACAGCCTAAATTTATTTTGTCTGTTACTTTGATTTGTTCTTTGTCGTCCTACCCGGTTATGGCTTTTGTGGATTCGGGTGCTGCCCTGAATCTGATGGATTTATCGTTTGCCAGGCGCTGTGGTTTTGTCCTGGAGCCTTTGGAATTTCCTATTCCTCTGAGGGGAATTGATGCTACGCCATTGGCTGAGAATAAGCCTCAGTATTGGACGCAAATGACCATGTGCATGACTCCCGTACATCAGGCGGTGATTCGCTTTCTCGTTCTGCATAATTTGCATGATGTTGTCGTTTTGGGTCTGCCATGGCTGCAAGCTCATAATCCAGTTTTAGATTGGAAAGCTATGTCTGTGTCAAGTTGGGGTTGTCAGGGAATTCATGGCGATACTCCGTTGGTGTCTATTGCTTCTTCCACTCCTTCTGAGGTCCCTGAGTTTTTGTCTGACTACCAGGATGTATTTGATGAGCCCAGGTCCAGTGCCCTGCCCCCTCATAGGGATTGTGACTGTGCTATAAATTTAATTCCTGGTAGTAAATTCCCTAAGGGACGACTTTTTAATTTGTCTATACCAGAGCATGCCGCGATGTGGAGTTATATAAAGGAGTCTTTGGAGAAGGGACATATTCGTCCATCCTCTTCCCCTCTTGGTGCAGGATTTTTTTTTGTGGCCAAGAAGGACAGTTCTTTGAGACCTTGTATAGATTATCGTCTTCTGAATAAAATTACAGTCAAATTTCAGTATCCTTTGCCACTATTGTCTGATTTGTTTGCTCGGATTAAGGGTGCCAGTTGGTTCACCAAGATAGATCTCCGTGGTGCGTATAACCTTGTGCGCATTAAGCAGGGAGATGAATGGAAAACAGCATTTAATACGCCCGAAGGCCATTTTGAGTACTTAGTGATGCCTTTTGGACTCTCTAATGTTCCTTCTGTTGAGCCTCCTGCTCCGGTGCTGGTCGAGGGTGAATTGGAGTACGTGGTGGAGAAGATTTTGGATTCTCATATCTCTAGACGGAGACTTCAGTATTTGGTTAAGTGGAAGGGCTATGGTCAGGAGGATAATTCCTGGGTTGTCGCCTCTGATGTTCATGTGGCCGATTTGGTTCGTGCCTCCCACGCGGCTCATCCTGATCGCCCTGGGGGTCTTGATGAGGGTTCGGTGACCCCTCCTCAAGGGGGGGTACTGTTGTGAATTCTATTTTTGGCCTCCCTCTAGTGGTCACAAGCGGTACTGTGTAGTGTTGTCTTTCTGCAGGTTGCAGCATCAGCTGGTTCATTATCCTTGGTTGGTTTCTTATTTAGCTCACCTGGATACTCAGTTCCTTGCCTGCTATCAATGTATTCAGTGCTTTTCAGATTCCTTGTGTCTACCTTGCTCCCAGTCTCTCCAAGACAAGCTAAGTTTTTGTTTGATCATTTTTTGATTATCAGTGTTCATTATGTTTTTAGTCCAGCTCGCTAAAATGTGATTTCTTCGCTTGCTGGTTGCTCTAGGGGACTGAGTTTCTCCCCCCACACCGTGAGTTGGTGTGGGGGTTCTTGAAATCTCAGTGTGGATATTTTGTAAGGGTTTTTTACTGACCGCATAGATTCCCTTTTCTATTTTCTGCTATCTAGTATTAGTGGGCCTCATTTGCTGAATCTGCTTTCACCCCTGTGTATGTGCCTTCCTCTTACCTCACCGTTATTATCTGTTGGGGGCTTCTATATCTTTGGGGATTATTTCTCTGGAGGCAAGAGAGGTCTTTCTTTCTCTCTAGGGGTAGTTAGTTCCTCAGGCTGGCTCGAGACGTCTAGGATTTTTTAGGCACGTTCACCGGCTACTTCTAGTGTGTTTGGATAGGTTCAGATTTGCGGTCAGTCCAGTTTGCCACCTCCCTAGAGCTTGTCCTACGTTTGTTACTTAGCTGGAGTAATTTGTGATTCTCTACCACTAAGGATCATAACAAAAGACCTCACTTGCCTCAGAGAAATATCCCCAAAGTTTTAGATAGCCCCCCACAAATAATAACGGTGAGTTAAGGGGAAATCACAAACGTAGAGATTTAACAGGTTTAGCAAATGAGGCCCGCTAATACTAGATAGGCAGATAATAGATAGGTGTCTGTGCGGTCAGTACAAAAACTATCAAAAGTAAACCACGCAGAGAATACAAGAACCCCCACACCGACTCACGATGTGAGGGGTGCACTCTGCACCCCAGAACTACCAGCAAACAAAAAAATCACATAAAAGCAAGCTGGGCTGAACTCATAATATAATGAGAAATGATTCCAAGGAAATAATGAGAAACTGAACAAGCAAACTTAGCTTCTCATAGCAGGAGACTGGTCACAAGGAATATTCAGGAGAGCACAGGATCAGGACTGAATACACCGACAGCAGGCGACAAGTAAAGGTCCAGGTGAGTTAAATAGGCCCAGCCTAGCAGGAGATGAAACAGCTGAGCACAGCCAAGACCAGCCATATCGCTAAAGGCCACCAGAGGGAGCCCAAGAACAAACTCACACAGTACCACTCATGACCACAGGAGGGAGCCCGAGAACGGAATTCACAACAGGTAATCTCAATTGAGTCGCCAAAAATAGCTGTAATTAAATCACCCTCTTCAATAAAAGAATTTGGGATTTCAATTGTGTCTTCTGGTAGACCATATACATTTGACAGCTCTCCATAACTAGAACCGTGAAAACTGATTCTAGGATTTTGAGTATTTAATGGTGAACTGTACAACTTGGGCTCTTTTTCCACCTTCCACTATTGGTAGGGTTTAACGAAAGTCACCACCGTTTATGAAAACTTTTCCACCAAATGGTCTTTCTTATCCACATATGTCTTGGAACAAATTTTCCACAGCATTCATATTAAAACAGGGAGTCATTGTTACTTCATCCCAAATAACGACAGGTGACTCCCTAAGCTTCTTTGCTTGAAGTGAGGTTGGCTTAATTTTTGACACTGTGGTTTCATTTGTTGTAATTTCAAGGCCAAACTTGGAATGGTAGGTGCTATCATTTTGTAATAATGTAGCTGCCAATCCAGTGGAGGCTACTGAGCAAATAGACTTCTTTTCTGCTTGTAGTGTCTTGTGCAAGCAGTTGTGCAAAAATGTCTTACCACTGCCTCCTGGGCCGTCCAGAAAAAAACAGGGTGAGCTAGTATCGTCTGGTTGTAATGCAGCATTGACTGCTTGCATAATTGCATCAAAAGCTGATTTCTGAGCTTCATTAAGCATAGCTTTCAATTGCTCAGCCTCCTGCTTTATTGCAGCATAATTCAGTTGGTCCAGTATTTCATCTGGAACATTTACTGGAGTTGGCAATCCACAGTCAGCACAGGACATTTTATTGCTTAAGAGCACTTCATTAATATCACAAAGAGCGAGTTGCTAAGCAATTTCTGGAGTATACCGCCTGTTGTAATCCTCCATAAATTCAGTTTTATATTTTTGCCATAATGCCAATAGTTTAGCTGGTTCCCCATATAGACAAATTATAGCAAATAATTTGCGAAGTTGGTAGGGCATTTGGAAAGTGATTGCATCCGTTATACTATCTTCCCATTGGGAATCGTCTTCCAAAAGATGAAGATCAATGCGTGCATTTTTATACGTGTCATGTACGACTCCATTGACAGTTCTTAAGTCAGCATAAGACTTTGCTCCTCTTACGTGAAGTAAAAGGAGTATTAGGTAATACGGCTCACCATCTGTTAAAGAGACTGTATACATTCGGGCAATTGTTCTCCCAAATTAAGTCCGTCATTTTTTCCATCCTTCTGGTACTGCTTTTCTATAACAGACATAGTGTTCAGGGATTTCACTGTACAAATACTGACGGGCGTAAGCATCAACTCTGTTTAGCTCAAAATAAGCCTGCAGAGTAGAGGCTTCTGAGTCCGAAATAACTATATCCACATTACCATCTTTGAAAAACACTTGCTGCATGTTTTCAAGGTGAACAGCAAGCCTTTTAATGGTATGTGAAGCATCATGCATTTTATTTTTTCTGATTCTCCACATGCCCTCAGGGGTACTTATATACCGAGAATCTAGGTACGTGGCTGGTTCATTCCAGTTTAATGTATCAAACTTGATATTGGCACAGTCATTTCCTTTGTATACATATTTGAAAAGATGTTTAACACTTTTTATTGAAGCACATACAGTAGCTCAACATTGATATGGCAATTGTACTTGAGTAATAAATAGGGGTTGTATGGAACTACCCATCTATTGTCGATTTCTCGCGTTCCTCATCTGGTTTTCCCAGTATTGCATCGACGGTACTGTGGGTAACCATCAACATTGGGGGTTTGTATCTGTATTAAATTCATTTGGGAATTTTTTTGCGCATTGACCATCTGTCATGCATATAGCACCAGATTGATCTTCGCCACATGGGCCATGAATCATGTGCTTCATCACTGCCTCATGCCGTTTTGGATTTGCTGTCTCATTTGGGATTTCAGCAGAGACCAATTCGTCAATTATTTCTTTGTCCCTCAGTTTATCTTCCTCTCCAAGGATTAAGTACATGTGAGTGTGTGGTAGTCCAAGCTTTTGAAATTCTATTACATGCACATAGGCAACTACACGGCCAAAAATGTGTTTTTTCAAAATCTCTTTAAGCACGGCTTGGAGTTTGATTTTAAATACTCGTGCAACCAAACCTGGTCTGAACTCTGGCTTTTGCCATGGTTCTAAGTTTTCAGTAATTCCTGTCCACTTTGGGTTACAGGTAGTGTTGAGCATTCCGATACCGCAAGTATCGGGTATCGGCCGATACTAGCGGTATCGGAATTCCGATACCGGGATTCCGATACTTGGCGCGTATCGGATACCGGAATCGGAAGTTCAATGATTCAAAATTCAGAAATTCAGCCAATGAGAAAGATTCCAAGTGTGGGCACATCCTGTTTAGCATGGAGGGCATGAAACTACTGGCAAGGCTGTGATTGGCTGCTGAAATGATGTCATGATGCAGTTTAAAAGTCGCTGGCGCCATTTTGCGATCACTCTGCTGTGAATTCAGTTAGTGACAGGACGCTGTTTGCTGACTGAGGGACAGTTTAGAGATAGCGATTTGCTTCTTTGTGCTTTCCAAAGGCTAATTTAGCAACCGCTGTGTTCACCTACTATTCACCTTCCTTTTGCCTTGTAGCGCTGTTTTCACAGCGATCTGCAAGGTCTCTCTGTGTGTGTGTGTGTGAGTGCAGCCCACTCTCTAGTCTGAGTGCAGCCACATAGGCCATCCATAGCTGGTTGTATTCAGTTCAGGGAGGGTGGTTCATTGCCTCATACTGTCCTTTTTTTTTTTTTTTTTGAAGTAGTGCAGGCTGCTGCACATTTTTTCCAAAAATTCCTATTAGTGTCTTTCCACCCGTCTCCAGCTAATTTGTGGAAAAACACTACATAGGATAAAGTAGAGGAGGGTTTTTGGGCCTTGCAGCGCCGTTTACGGCTGTCTGCACGGTCTCCGTGTGACTGCAGCTCGCCCTGTAATCTGTGAGCAGCTATAGCCTGGTTGTCTCCAGCTCAGGGTTTTTCACTGCGTCATACCGCCAAATCAATTTTCTTTTTTTTCAAAGTAGTGTAGTCTGCTGCTAATTTATTTTAAAAAATCCTATTAGTGTCTTTCCACCCGTCTCCAGCTAATTTGTGGAAAAACACTACATAGGATAAAGTAGAGGAGGGTTTTTGGGCCTTGCAGCGCCGTTTAGGCTGTCTGCACGGTCTCCGTGTGACTGCAGCTCGCCCTGTAGTCTGTGAGCAGCCGTAGCCTGGTTGTCTGCAGCTCAGGGTTTTTCACTGCGTCATACCGCCAAATCAATTTTCTTTTTTTTCAAAGTAGTGTAGTCTGCTGCTAATTTATTTTAAAAAATCCTATTAGTGTCTTTCCACCCGTCTCCAGCTAATTTGTGGAAAAACACTACATAGGATAAAGTAGAGGAGGGTTTTTGGGCCTTGCAGCGCCGTTTACGGCTGTCTGCACGGTCTCCGTGTGACTGCAGCTTGCCCTGTAATCTGTGAGCAGCTATAGCCTGGTTGTCTCCAGCTCAGGGTTTTTCACTGCGTCATACCGCCAAATCAATTTTCTTTTTTTTCAAAGTAGTGTAGTCTGCTGCTAATTTATTTTAAAAAATCCTATTAGTGTCTTTCCACCCGTCTCCAGCTAATTTGTGGAAAAACACTACATAGGATAAAGTAGAGGAGGGTTTTTGGGCCTTGCAGCGCCGTTTACGGCTGTCTGCACGGTCTCCGTGTGACTGCAGCTCGCCCTGTAGTCTGTGAGCAGCCGTAGCCTGGTTGTCTGCAGCTCAGGGTTTTTCACTGCGTCATACCGCCAAATCAATTTTCTTTTTTTTCAAAGTAGTGTAGTCTGCTGCTAATTTATTTTAAAAAATCCTATTAGTGTCTTTCCACCCGTCTCCAGCTAATTTGTGGAAAAACACTACATAGGATAAAGTAGAGGAGGGTTTTTGGGCCTTGCAGCGCCGTTTACGGCTGTCTGCACGGTCTCCGTGTGATTGCAGCTCTATCCGTTGTCAGTTCAGCCCCAAAAAAATAAATAAATAATAAAGTTCACCAAACACACCAGTTACACCACTTTACATTTGTGTAGGCCACATTAGCTCATATTCAAATCTAGTCCACACTTAAGAAAATTAGTGTGTCTTATACCTGTTAGGAGTAGTTTCTCAGGAATAAGCACACAAAGCCGTTAGTACTTTTCTGCTTATCTTTATCAGTCAACCAAGATGAAGAAGGCAGTGAGTAAGGCACGTGGGCGTGGGCGTGGGCGCGGAGCAGGGAGGGGACGTGGGGATTCTGTGCCTGCTGCGGGCACCGGTGAGTCATCAGCACCCACTTTCACAAGGGAACAGTCGTTCATGCGCAGCTTTGTCGCCGAGCGCCGTACACCGCTGCTGCGTGAAGACCAAATTGAAGCCGTTGTGGGATGGATGGCAGCTAATGCATCAACTTCCATTAGTGCCACATCCTCTCAGACACAGAGCACTGGAGAGCAGCCATCTGTCTCTTCACCACCTGCAAAATTGCCCAGGCAGACAGAGATCCCAGGACAGGAGCAGTCTCTACTTCTGTTCTCTGAATCATCTCTTGGCTTGGAAACAGGGGGCCAGCCAAGCAGCATTGGAGAAATGGAAGAAGAGGCAGGGTGCAGTGATGCCCAACAGCTTTTTCTGTCTTCCTCTGAAGAGGCGGGTGGGCCAGTGGCTCCGGTCACCACCTCGCAGGCCGCATCAGCTGATGATGACACTCAGGTGCCACTTACTGGTGCGTGCTCTGCTGCTGAGACTACCCAGGAGGAGCAGTTGGGGGCAGAGGGTAGTGTAGATGATGAGGTCCTTGACCCATCTTGGCGTCAGGGACAGGAAGGTGGTGGGAGCAGCTCTGAGGAAGAGATTCCCCGTACGGCCCAAAGAGGGAGAGGGAGGGGGAAGACTGCGGATCCTGCAGCCTCTGCTTTGGCACCCGTAAGGAGCATGTCTCTTCCAAAAGTCAAAAGGGGGGCTCCCAAGACTTGCAGTGCCTGGTCCTTTTTTGACACAGTTGCAGATGACATTTGCTATGTCAGATGCAAGGTGTGTCATCAAAAAATCAAAAGAGGTCAAAAAGTCGCCAACCTCAATACCTCCAACATGTGGAAACATGTGCGCAACAGGCACCCGGCGGAGTTAGACAAACACACTGAAGAGCTAGGCCAACCAACAGCGGCAGCTACCACCTCTTCAGCTCGTGTTGCCTCTTCCTCTAGCTCACACGCAGCTGGTTCGGCTTCCTCCCAGGATCGCCGTGGAAGAACCTCTGGCCCTGTTGTCCAGAGACCCGCTGTCATTCCACCCGCAGCACCACTTTCCCAGTCAACCACACACTCCCAGCCCAGTCTACAGCCATCGGTAGTACAGGCATGGGAGAAAAGGCGGCCTTTCTCGTCAAACCACCCACGAGCACAGGCTCTGACTGCAGGCATTGCCAAACTTCTGTCACTGGAAATGCTGTCATTCAGGCTGGTGGAGACTGACAGCTTCCGTGACTTGATGTCATTGGCAGTCCCACAGTACAGTGTGCCCAGCCGCTTTTACTTCAGCAGGCAAGCCGTCCCTGCCCTGCACAAGCATGTGGAGGGACACATAAAACATGCGCTACTGAACGCCGTCAGTAGCAAGGTCCACCTCACCACCGATGCGTGGACCAGTCAACATGGACAGGGGCGATACCTTTCCCTCACTGCCCATTGGGTTAATGTCGTTGAGCCGGGTACAGACCGTGCGAGTGGCGCAGAACGTGTCCTGCCCACTCCAAGGATTGCAGGAATCCATTCTGTACGCATTGACTCCTCCTCTTACACCAGTTCCTCAGAATCATCGCTGCAGGAGCCGTCACAGTCCACCTCCACATGGACCCGTGATGAACGTGTACCTGTTACGACCGACATGAGCACAGCCGTGGCCAAACGTCAACAGGCCGTCTTGAAATTAATTTTTTTGGGGAATCGTAGCCACACAGCGCAGGAGCTCTGGAATGCCATCAAGCAGGAGAGCGATGTGTGGTTTGAGCCAGCGAATCTCCAGCCAGGCATGGTAGTGTGTGATAATGGCCAAAATCTGGTGGCAGCCCTGGGCCTCGGCAACCTCACTCACATCCCATGTCTGGCACATGTGCTCAATTTGGTCGTGCAGAGTTTTTTGAGGGACTATCCGGATCTTGATGCACTGCTGCACAAGGTCCGCCTAGAGTGTGCTCACTTGCGGCGTTCCAGCACGGCAAAAGCGCGCATTGCGGCTCTGCAGCGCCGACACCGCCTGCCGGAACATCGCATCATATGTGACCTACCTACCAGGTGGAATTCCACGTTACATATGTTGGAGCGGTTGTGTGAGCAGCAGCAAGCTGTAATGGAGTACCAGCTGTATCAGGCGCAAAAAAGTCGCAGTCAGCGCCGTACAGACTTCACAACCACAGAGTGGGCCACTATGAAGGATGTCTGCCAGGTTTTGCGTCCCTTTGATTATTCCACGCGGATGGCGAGTGCAGATGATGCACTAGTCAGCATGACTGTCCCCCTTATCTGCCTGCTTGAAAAATCACTGCAAGCGCTAAGGGATGATGTTGTGGAAGAGGTGGAGGATGAGGATTCACCACTTCCATCATCTTCTGGACAGTCAGCGCCACGTGGTTCCTCACAAACGCGTAGGCAGGGAACAGTTTGTGAGGAGGATGAGGAGGAGTCAATGGAGGAGGAAGACATCCGTCCAGAGGAGGGAGTTCCCGAATTGTCCAGTACTCAGTGTGTACAGCGAGGGTGGGGTGATGACGAGCGGGCAGAGATCACGCCTCCAGCTGGGGACAGCGTTTCTTGGGCAGTTGGCAGTCTGCAGCACATGGTGGATTACATGCTGCAGTGCCTGAGAAACGACCGCCGCATCGACCACATTCTCAACATGTCTGATTATTGGGTGTTCACCCTCCTCGATCCTCGCTACCGGGACAACGTAGAAAGCCTCATCACACCGTTGAACCGGGAGCGAAAAATGCGGGAGTACCAAGACACACTGGTCAGTTCCATCATCTTCTCCATTCCAACTGAGAGAAGTGCTGCTAGTGCATTCCAAAGCAGCTCAGTGCGTCCAGGCAGTGGTGGAGGCTCTGCACAAAGAGGGAGCAGAAGCAGTGCCTCTGCCCAAGGCAAGACCAGTATGGCCGAACTGTGGCACAGTTTTCTGTGCCCGCCACAAAAGTCTACACCATCACAGACGGCTCCAGTCAGCAGGAGGCAACGGTTCCGTCAGATGGTGACAGACTACATGTCTTGCCCTCTTGCTGTACTCCCAGACGGCTCTTCCCCTTTCAAGTTTTGGGTCTCAAAGCTGGATACATGGCCAGAGCTAAGCCAGTATGCATTGGAGGTGCTGTCTTGCCCTGCGGCCAGTGTATTATCGGAACGTGTCTTTAGTGCTGCAGGTGGTGTACTAACTGACCGTCGCATGCGACTATCCTCCGATAACGTTGACCGGCTTACTTTCCTGAAAATGAACAAGGCCTGGATCTCGCAGGAATTTGCCACTCCTCCTCCTGATTAAATAATTAGGTCACTGTATACGTTATCCAGGTCTCCTGTTGTGTTCATCTTTCTACCACCTGAACTTAAATTCCTGGGCTCCAACACCGCCAGTTGAGGCTCAGATGTGCCGTCTGCACAGTCAAAACATACGACCCAGTGTTATTGGGTTTCAGTAACGTCAGCTGATCCCCAGCTGTGTAGCCGGCAATGTGTCATGCGACCGCCACGCTGACACAACAACTGAAATGTAAGGGAATCTGTCCCCCCCCCCCCAAGGCGTTTGTTACTGAAAGAGCCACCTTGTGCAGCAGTAATGCTGCACAAGGAAAAAGGTAGCTATTTTGGTTTTGCTCCTTGCACACGCAAAACTTAACACTTATAAAATGTGTCCACTGATACCGTAAAACCGTCCCGGAGGTGGGACTTTCCTTCGTAATATGACGCAGCACAGCCGTCATTCCTACCCCCCCGGCGCCGCGCCCCGGCTCCTCAGCGTTGTTTGATTCCGTCCCGGAGCCTGCGCTGTTATGTTATCCCGTGGCCAGGCACACTTAGCGCTGCCCGTCTTCTGGCATCATTTGGTGTCAGGCTGGCTGCGCCTGTGCGGCCACGCTGGCCGAGAGCCCGCCTCGCAGTGTCTTCTGATTTAATCCCACTGGGGGCCTGGGATCTATGGACATGCGCAGTGCATATCTGAACCTCCACCTCTCACTCATCTCCCTATGGCTTCTTCAGACTGTTCGGTGTCAGCTGGTCCCTAATAGCATGCCACGGCCGTGACACCGCACAGTCTGAAAAAGAAGCCGTAGGGAGGGGAGTGAGAGGCGAGGATATGCACTGCGCATGGCCATGGATCCCAGGCCCCCAGTGGGATTACATCAGAAGACACTGCGAGGCGGGCTCTCGGCCAGCGCGGCCGCACAGGCGCAGCCAGCCTGACACCAAATGATGTCAGAAGATGGGCAGCGCTAAGTGTGCCTGGCCACGGGATAACATAACAGCGCAGGCTCCGGGACGGAATCAAACAACGCTGAGGAGCCGGGGCACGGCGGCGGGGGGGTAGTATTGATGGCTGTGCTGCGTCATATTACGAAGGAAAGTCCCACCTCCGGGACGGTTTCACGGCTTCAGGGGACACATTTTAAAAGTGTTTAGTTCTGTGTTTGCAAGGAGCATGATGAAAAGAGCCACCTTTTCCTTTTGCATCTTTTGTGCTGCACAAGCTGGCTCTTTCAGCTACAAACGCCTTGGGGGGGGGGGTTAAAGGTTCCCTTTCGACTTTCTCAGGCTTCGGCCTACATTGTGTTCCTCTGCTTTTCCACCTGCCCCTGGGCTCCAACACCGCTAGTTGCCGTCCAGAAGTGCTGTACGCACAGTCAACAGTCGCTCCTCTGTTATTGGGGTTCAGTAACGTCAGCTGTTCCCCTGCTGTGTGTGTGGCAATCCCTCCTACCTCCTCCAACCTCCTCCAACCTCCTCCTCCTCCACCTGTCCCTGGGCTCCAACACCGCCAGTTGCCGTCCAGAAGTGCTGTACGCACAGTCAACAGTCCCTCCTCTGTTATTGGGGTTCAGTAACGTCAGCTGTTCCCCTGCTGTGTGTGTGGCAATCCCTCCTACCTCCTCCAACCTCCTCCAACCTCCTCCTCCTCCACCTGTCCCTGGGCTCCAACACCGCCAGTTGCCGTCCAGAAGTGCTGTACGCACAGTCAACAGTCCCTCCTCTGTTATTGGGGTTCAGTAACGTCAGCTGTTCCCCTGCTGTGTGTGTGGCAATCCCTCCTACCTCCTCCAACCTCCTCCTCCTCCACCTGTCCCTGGGCTCCAACACCGCCAGTTGCCGTCCAGAAGTGCTGTACGCACAGTCAACAGTCCCTCCTCTGTTATTGGGGTTCAGTAACGTCAGCTGTTCCCCTGCTGTGTGTGTGGCAATCCCTCCTACCTCCTCCAACCTCCTCCAACCTCCTCCTCCTCCACCTGTCCCTGGGCTCCAACACCGCCAGTTGCCGTCCAGAAGTGCTGTACGCACAGTCAACAGTCCCTCCTCTGTTATTGGGGTTCAGTAACGTCAGCTGTTCCCCTGCTGTGTGTGTGGCAATCCCTCCTACCTCCTCCAACCTCCTCCTCCTCCACCTGTCCCTGGGCTCCAACACCGCCAGTTGCCGTCCAGAAGTGCTGTACGCACAGTCAACAGTCCCTCCTCTGTTATTGGGGTTCAGTAACGTCAGCTGTTCCCCTGCTGTGTGTGTGGCAATCCCTCCTACCTCCTCCAACCTCCTCCAACCTCCTCCTCCTCCACCTGTCCCTGGGCTCCAACACCGCCAGTTGCCGTCCAGAAGTGCTGTACGCACAGTCAACAGTCCCTCCTCTGTTATTGGGGTTCAGTAACGTCAGCTGTTCCCCTGCTGTGTGTGTGGCAATCCCTCCTACCTCCTCCAACCTCCTCCTCCTCCACCTGTCCCTGGGCTCCAACACCGCCAGTTGCCGTCCAGAAGTGCTGTACGCACAGTCAACAGTCCCTCCTCTGTTATTGGGGTTCAGTAACGTCAGCTGTTCCCCTGCTGTGTGTGTGGCAATCCCTCCTACCTCCTCCAACCTCCTCCAACCTCCTCCTCCTCCACCTGTCCCTGGGCTCCAACACCGCCAGTTGCCGTCCAGAAGTGCTGTACGCACAGTCAACAGTCCCTCCTCTGTTATTGGGGTTCAGTAACGTCAGCTGTTCCCCTGCTGTGTGTGTGGCAATCCCTCCTACCTCCTCCAACCTCCTCCAACCTCCTCCTCCTCCACCTGTCCCTGGGCTCCAACACCGCCAGTTGCCGTCCAGAAGTGCTGTACGCACAGTCAACAGTCCCTCCTCTGTTATTGGGGTTCAGTAACGTCAGCTGTTCCCCTGCTGTGTGTGTGGCAATCCCTCCTACCTCCTCCAACCTCCTCCAACCTCCTCCTCCTCCACCTGTCCCTGGGCTCCAACACCGCCAGTTGCCGTCCAGAAGTGCTGTACGCACAGTCAACAGTCCCTCCTCTGTTATTGGGGTTCAGTAACGTCAGCTGTTCCCCTGCTGTGTGTGTGGCAATCCCTCCTACCTCCTCCAACCTCCTCCTCCTCCACCTGTCCCTGGGCTCCAACACCGCCAGTTGCCGTCCAGAAGTGCTGTACGCACAGTCAACAGTCCCTCCTCTGTTATTGGGGTTCAGTAACGTCAGCTGTTCCCCTGCTGTGTGTGTGGCAATCCCTCCTACCTCCTCCAACCTCCTCCAACCTCCTCCTCCTCCACCTGTCCCTGGGCGCCAACACCGCCAGTTGCCGTCCAGAAGTGCTGTACGCACAGTTAACAGTCCCTCCTCTGTTATTGGGGTTCAGTAACGTCAGCTGTTCCCCTGCTGTGTGTGTGGCAATCCCTCCTACCTCCTCCAACCTCCTCCTCCTCCACCTGTCCCTGGGCTCCAACACCGCCAGTTGCCGTCCAGAAGTGCTGTACGCACAGTCAACAGTCCCTCCTCTGTTATTGGGGTTCAGTAACGTCAGCTGTTCCCCTGCTGTGTGTGTGGCAACCCCTCCTACCTCCTCCAACCTCCTCCAACCTCCTCCTCCTCCACCTGTCCCTGGGCTCCAACACCGCCAGTTGCCGTCCAGAAGTGCTGTACGCACAGTCAACAGTCCCTCCTCTGTTATTGGGGTTCAGTAACGTCAGCTGTTCCCCTGCTGTGTGTGTGGCAATCCCTCCTACCTCCTCCAACCTCCTCCTCCTCCACCTGTCCCTGGGCTCCAACACCGCCAGTTGCCGTCCAGAAGTGCTGTACGCACAGTCAACAGTCCCTCCTCTGTTATTGGGGTTCAGTAACGTCAGCTGTTCCCCTGCTGTTTGTGTGGCAATCCCTCCTACCTCCTCCAACCTCCTCCAACCTCCTCCTCCTCCACCTGTCCCTGGGCTCCAACACCGCCAGTTGCCGTCCAGAAGTGCTGTACGCACAGTCAACAGTCCCTCCTCTGTTATTGGGGTTCAGTAACGTCAGCTGTTCCCCTGCTGTGTGTGTGGCAATCCCTCCTACCTCCTCCAACCTCCTCCAACCTCCTCCTCCTCCACCTGTCCCTGGGCTCCAACACCGCCAGTTGCCGTCCAGAAGTGCTGTACGCACAGTCAACAGTCCCTCCTCTGTTATTGGGGTTCAGTAACGTCAGCTGTTCCCCTGCTGTGTGTGTGGCAATCACTCCTACCTCCTCCAACCTCCTCCTCCTCCACCTGTCCCTGGGCTCCAACACCGCCAGTTGCCGTCCAGAAGTGCTGTACGCACAGTCAACAGTCCCTCCTCTGTTATTGGGGTTCAGTAACGTCAGCTGTTCCCCTGCTGTGTGTGTGGCAATCCCTCCTACCTCCTCCAACCTCCTCCAACCTCCTCCTCCTCCACCTGTCCCTGGGCTCCAACACCGCCAGTTGCCGTCCAGAAGTGCTGTACGCACAGTCAACAGTCCCTCCTCTGTTATTGGGGTTCAGTAACGTCAGCTGTTCCCCTGCTGTGTGTGTGGCAATCACTCCTACCTCCTCCAACCTCCTCCAACCTCCTCCTCCTCCACCTGTCCCTGGGCTCCAACACCGCCAGTTGCCGTCCAGAAGTGCTGTACGCACAGTCAACAGTCCCTCCTCTGTTATTGGGGTTCAGTAACGTCAGCTGTTCCCCTGCTGTGTGTGTGGCAATCCCTCCTACCTCCTCCAACCTCCTCCAACCTCCTCCTCCTCCACCTGTCCCTGGGCTCCAACACCGCCAGTTGCCGTCCAGAAGTGCTGTACGCACAGTCAACAGTCCCTCCTCTGTTATTGGGGTTCAGTAACGTCAGCTGTTCCCCTGCTGTGTGTGTGGCAATCCCTCCAACCTCCTCCAACCTCCTCCTCCTCCACCTGTCCCTGGGCTCCAACACCGCTAGTTGCCGTCCAGAAGTGCTGTACGCACAGAGCCAAACACCTCGCCAATGTGTTAGTGGGGTTCAGCACCGCCAGCTGTTCCCCTGCTGTGTATACGGCAACGTGTACTGCGACCGCCACGCAGGCACAACAAGTTAAATGTAAGGGAACCTGACCCCCCCCCCAGGCGTTTGTTACTGAAGGAGCCACCTTGTGCAGCAGTAATGATGCAAAGGGAAAAAGTGCCTCTTTTCGTGATGCTCCTTGCACATGCTGAACCAAACACTTATGAAATGTGTCCCCACACAGCGTTAAACCGTCCGGTAGGTGGAACTTTCCTTTGTCGTGTGACGCAGCACAGCCATCATTTTTACCCCCTTGGCGCCGTGCGCCCCCTCCTCAGCGTTGTTTGAATCTGTCCCGGAGCCTGCGCTGTTAGGTTAGCCCTTGGCCATGCACACATGTTGCGCTGCCCGTCTTCTGACCTCATTTGGTGTCAGGCTGGCTGCGCCTGTGCGGGTGCGCTGGCCGAGATCCCGCCTCGCAGTGTCGTCTAATGTAATCCCACCGCGGGCCTGTGATCCGTGCCCGTGCGCAGTGCATATCCTCTCCTCTCACTCCCCTCCCTACGGCTTCTTCAGACTGTGCGATGTCAGCTGGTCCCTAATAGCATGCCACGGCCGTGACACCGCACAGTCTGAAAAAGCCGTAGGGAGGGGAGTGAGAGGAGAGGATATGCACTGCGCACGGGCACGGATCACAGGCCCGCGGTGGGATTACATTAGACGACACTGCGAGGCGGGATCTCGGCCAGCGCACCCGCACAGGCGCAGCCAGCCTGACACCAAATGAGGTCAGAAGACGGGCAGCGCAACATGTGTGCATGGCCAAGGGCTAACCTAACAGCGCAGGCTCCGGGACAGATTCAAACAACGCTGAGGAGGCGGCGCACGGCGCCAAGGGGGTAAAAATGATGGCTGTGCTGCGTCACACGACAAAGGAAAGTTCCACCTACCGGACGGTTTAACGCTGTGAGGAGACACATTTCATAAATGTTAGGTTCCGCATGTACAAGGACCATAATTAAAAGAGCTAAGTTTACCTTTTCCAGCATTAGTGCTGTACACAATGGCTCTTTCAGCTACAAACGCCTGGGGGGGGGGGGGGGTTAAAGGTTTCCTTTCAACTTGCTCGAGTGCAGGCTTCGGCCTACACTCCGCTCCCCCTGCTCCTCCTGCTGACCCTGGGCTCTAACACCGCCAGTTTTTGCCCAGATGTGCTAGCTGCACAGAGAAAAACACCAGCCAATGTGTCAGTGGGGTTCAGCACCGCCAGCTGTTCCCCTGCTGTGTAGCCGGCAACGTGTCCTGCGACCGCCACGCAGACACAAGAACTGAAATTGAAGGGAACCTGTCCCCCCTCCCCCAGGTGTTTCTATGTTTTACAGCTACCTTGAACAGCAGTAATGCTGCATGTGTTCAAGGTGGCTCAGAAACTTATTCTCCTTGCCCATGTTGAAGTGAACACGTCTAAAATGTGTCCTCTGTGTGACCATTTAACCGTCCCGGTGGTGTGACTTTCCTTTGTAATGACACGCTGCAACCCCCTTGGTAGCGCTGCCCGTCTTCTGGCATCATTGTTTGGCTGGCTGCGCCTCTGCGGCCGCCCTGACCCACACAACGCCCCTCGGTGTCTTATTTATTGGGACTGCGAGGGTGTGATTCATGGGCAGGATCAGTGCATCAGTTCGCCTGTCCCTCCTCTCCTTCCGCCTTCTTCGGACTGTGCGGCTTCATGGCCGTGGCATGCGATAAGGGATCAGATGACGCCGCACAGTCTGAAGCGGGTGTAAGGACCCGAGTGTGAGAGGCGAACATATGTGCTGCGCCAGGCCCTGAATCCCAGCCCCGCAGTGTTTTAACAATGTTAAGACACTGCGGGGCTGGGATTCATGGGCATCGCGAACCGCACCGGCCGACATTACATGATGCCAGAAGATGGGCAGCGCTAACGGCGCTAGGCCAGGGGATAACACGACAGCGCAGACTCCTGTACAGCAAATAACAACGCTCGGGAGGCTGCACCCAGCACCAAGGTGGGATTCTTGACACCTGTGCTGCGTCTCATTACAAAGGGAACTCTCGCCTCCATTACACAGTTTGACTGTATAAAGGGCTAAATGTTATACGTGTTCCATTCAGCGTGTGCAAGGAGAAAAATTACAAGAGCAACCTTTGACTTGCGCAGCACTGCTGCTGCATAAGCTGTGGCTCTTCTACTTTGTAACCCCTGAGGGGGGGTTAAAGGTGACTTTTGAAATCGGTTCAATTAGGCTTCGGCCTACACTCTGCTCCACCTGCAGAGCCCGGGCTCCAACAACGCTAGTTGCTGTCCGGAAGTGCTGGCTGCACAGAGCCAAACACCTCGCCAATGTGTCAGTGGGGTCCAGCACCGCCAGCTGTTCCCCTGCTGTGTAGCCGGCAACGTGTCCTGCAAAAGCCACGCAGACACAACACACCCAAAGCTGCCGCCTGTGCAGGCTTCGGCCTACACTCCCCTCCCCCTGCTCCTCCTCCTCCTGCTCCTCCTCCTGCTGTCCCTGGGCTCTAACACACCGCCAGTTGGGGCCCAGATGTGCTAGCTGCACAGAGAAAAACACCAGCCAATGTGTTAGTGGGGTCCAGCACCGCCAGCTGTTCCCCTGCTGTGCAGCCGGCAACGTGTCCTACAAAAGCCACGCAGACACAAGAACTGAAATTGAAGGGAACCTGTCCCCCCTCCCCCAGGCGTTTTTACGTTATCCAGCCACCTTGTACAGCGGTAATGCTGCATGTGTGCAAGGTGGCTCAGAAACGTATTCTCCTCGCACATGTGGAACTGAAAACACGTCTGAAATGTGTCCTCTGTGTGACCATTTAACCGTCCCGGTGGTGTGACTTTCCTTTGTAATGACACGCTGCAACCCCCTTGGTAGCGCTGCCCGTCTTCTGGCATCATTGTTTGGCTGGCTGCGCCTCTGCGGCCGCCCTGACCCACACAACGCCCCTCGGTGTCTTATTTATTGGGACTGCGAGGGTGTGATTCATGGGCAGGATCAGTGCATCAGTTCGCCTGTCCCTCCTCTCCTTCCGCCTTCTTCGGACTGTGCGGCTTCATGGCCGTGGCATGCGATAAGGGATCAGATGACGCCGCACAGTCTGAAGCGGGTGTAAGGACCCGAGTGTGAGAGGCGAACATATGTGCTGCGCCAGGCCCTGAATCCCAGCCCCGCAGTGTTTTAACAATGTTAAGACACTGCGGGGCTGGGATTCATGGGCATCGCGAACCGCACCGGCCGACATTACATGATGCCAGAAGATGGGCAGCGCTAACGGCGCTAGGCCAGGGGATAACACGACAGCGCAGACTCCTGTACAGCAAATAACAACGCTCGGGAGGCTGCACCCAGCACCAAGGTGGGATTCTTGACACCTGTGCTGCGTCTCATTACAAAGGGAACTCTCGCCTCCATTACACAGTTTGACTGTATAAAGGGCTAAATGTTATACGTGTTCCATTCAGCGTGTGCAAGGAGAAAAATTACAAGAGCAACCTTTGACTTGCGCAGCACTGCTGCTGCATAAGCTGTGGCTCTTCTACTTTGTAACCCCTGAGGGGGGGTTAAAGGTGACTTTTGAAATCGGTTCAATTAGGCTTCGGCCTACACTCTGCTCCACCTGCAGAGCCCGGGCTCCAACAACGCTAGTTGCTGTCCGGAAGTGCTGGCTGCACAGAGCCAAACACCTCGCCAATGTGTCAGTGGGGTCCAGCACCGCCAGCTGTTCCCCTGCTGTGTAGCCGGCAACGTGTCCTGCAAAAGCCACGCAGACACAACACACCCAAAGCTGCCGCCTGTGCAGGCTTCGGCCTACACTCCCCTCCCCCTGCTCCTCCTCCTGCTGTCCCTGGGCTCTAACACACCGCCAGTTGGGGCCCTAGGAAGACAAGCTTGAATAGGTCCCCATCCGGGTTCCAGTACCGTCAGCTGGTTCTCGGCAGTGTCTTTTGCTCTTGTACCTTCTGCTCCCCATCCTGGTTCCAGTACCGTCAGCTGGTTCCGGGCAGAGCCTTTGGCTTAGGTGCCTCCCTCTGGGTATCCGAGTTCCACCAACGTCAGGTGGTCCTTGGTAGTGCTTTCAGGCACGGGTACCTCCTGCTTAGTAACCGGGTTCCAGTAACGTCAGCTGGTCCTCGGTAGTTCCATTGGCTCTTGGACCTTCGGCTACCCATCCGGGTTCCAGTACCGTCAGCTGGTTCTCGGCAGTGTCTTTTGCTCTTGTACCTTCTGCTCCCCATCCTGGTTCCAGTACCGTCAGCTGGTTCCGGGCAGAGCCTTTGTCTTAGGTGCCTCCCTCTGGTTATCCGAGTTCCACCAACGTCAGGTGGTCCTTGGTAGTGCTTTCAGGCACGGGTACCTCCTGCTTAGTAACCGGGTTCCAGTAACGTCAGCTGGTCCTCGGTAGTTCCATTGGCTCTTGGACCTTCGGGTAGCCATCCGAGTTCCAGTTCCATCAGCTGTTTCTCGGCATTTTCTCAGCCTTCTTGTACCTTCTGCTACATTTCCAAGTTCAAGACCCGAAAGACGATGACCCGGAAGACCACCCCTAAGATGATGACGACACCAGAGACGACAACCACCGAGATGATGACGACCCTGGAGACGATGACCCTGAAGACGACCCCGATGACGACGACCCCGATGACGACGACCCCGATGACGACGACCCTGGAGATGACGACCCTGGAGATGACGACGACAACCTGGAAGACCGAGAAGCAGAAGAACAAGAGGCTGCAGAACAAAGAGCAGAAGAACATTAAGCATAAGACTAAATATCAGAGCAAAAGATATTATCTAAATTATAAGCAGAAGAAGACTAAGCAGTGTATGGGGGTGAGTCCATTCCTCCTCGTGGTGCCCCTGGATAAAGCCTGATGCTGCAGGCCAAACTGAACGCGGACAAATGTAACTGTTTTGTGACAGGCAGAACGGAAGGTGTAATCTTCAAACTTTTATAGATAACAACTACGGGAATGCCTGTCACAAATAAGAATATGATGAAGAAGTTGAATATAAAAAAGATAATAGTTAAATAAAAAGAATATGAACAATGTAAAAAAAATATATATATATACGTAGAAAAGAAGATGAATAAGGTGAAGAAGTTGATGTCACAGAAGCTGATGATGAGGATAATGAAGAAGAAAGTGTGGGAGAAGTAAAAAATAGGGTGAAGGGCGTGGAAGTAGTGAAACATCAATATCTGACAAAATAAATAAAAAATTAACATAGTCAAATTCTTTCTAACGCCGAACGTCATAAAAAAATTAAAAATACTGCTATTCTATTTGATTGGGATAAACCCCTGTGCCTTTAATGTCTCCGCCACCTCCCCCAATACATCCTACATTATTCTTAGTTGTTTTCCTTCATGTAGAATTAACCTACAAGGAAAGAAAGGGTTTATTTTAATTCCGATATTTTCGTCCCATTGACTTGCATTGGGATCGGGTATCGGTATCGGATTGGATTCCGATACTGTGACGGTATCGGCCGATACTTTCCGATACCGATACTTTCCGATATCGGAAAGTATCGCTCAACACTAGTCCCTATACAATAGAATTTCGCAATAAGTCGGTACAATAGTAGATGAGGCGGCAGTATGGCGGGACCCTTCAAGATACTGGAAAGGAGACGTGGTAAATAACATCGCCGGTACAGAAGGACATATACTCTCGGTGTGATATATAGGAGTGAATTCAAGAGGCAAGCACCTTTGGGATCTCAATATGACAAGGGCTCAATAAACGAAGAGCACAGCAACAACAGTATCATAGATCGTATAACAAAACAGTATCTTGGAAACAAACAATATGGAAGACACTTGGAAATAACAATCACATTATAATGTAGGAGCCAGTGGAGGTTCCTTGGTAGTATCTGTAGCACAATAGCTGAAGATATGAGGTACCCTGGTGGTGGACATAAACAGCAGTATATTAAGTAATGGGTACTGACCTTATAGCAGTAGAGACTGAGAGGAGGGCAAAAATCCCTGGTAAGGTGCAGAAGTCCTGTTAGGGGCTGTAAGAAGGAAGGCCACAGCGGTAGGTATAGTGAAGTGGGCTGTGAGACCAAAGTGGAGGGAGAAAGGGCGGCGGGTATAGTTACCTATCCATGAGTTGTATCGGGTGTCTGCGGTGGTGGTGTGTGGGACCAGGGAGATGAGCGCCCTTTATGCCGGGCGACAGGAAGCGTGGAGCGCCGGGTGCGCAGGCGCATTGAGAGGCTGCCAGAAGGAGGCTTGGAGCGCACTGGTGATAGAATCCAGTTTGCGCATGCGCAGTATAGATAGAGGGACGCTGTGAGCATTACCGCTGTTTGGACTTACGCTGTGAGCCTGCGCAGTGTGATTGAAGGCGATACGGGACACAAAAGGGACAGGATCCCTTCAACAAAGTGTATTGCAAGCGCTGATGGCCGGTGTTAGTAGTACACCCTGGATGGTGATGCAGTATGGATACTCACTAGGGGCATGTAATTCTAAAGAATGATGGAAAATAAGCTGGAAAATAAACTCGCAAATGAAATAAAATATGAAAAACTAAAATATGAAAAACTAAAATATGAAAAACTAAAAAGGCTGAAAAAATGAAAAAAAGGAAAAAAAGGAAAAAGAAGAAAAGAAAAAATGAAAAAAAGGAAAGAAAAGAAAAAGAAAAAAGGGGAAATATGAAGAAATGTAAAAATTGAAAAAAAAAATTTGAAAAAAATTGAAAAAAATGAAAACAAATAAAAAATGGAAAAATAAATATATATATATATTTTTTTAAATTAATAAAAAAAAATTTTAAAAAAATTTGATGATTCATTCCTACCTCCTTGGCGCCGTGCGGTGCCTCCTCAGCGTTGTTTGAATCTGTCCCGGAGCATGCACTGTTATGTTCAACCTTGGCCATGCACAGTTAGCGCTGCCCGTCTTCTGCCATCATTTGGTGTCAGGCTGACAGCGCCTGTGCGGCCGCGCTGACTGAGAACCCGCCTCGCAGTGTCTTCTGATTTAATCACACTGCGGGCCTGGGATTCATGGCCATGTGCAGTGCATATCTTCGCCTTTCACTCATTTCCTTTCGCCTTCTTCAGACTGTGCGGCGTCACGGCCGTGGCATGTGATTAGGGATCAGCTGATGCCGCACAGTCTGAAGAAGGCGGAAGGAGATGAGTGAGAGGCGAAGGTATGCACTACGCAAGGCCATGAATCCCATGCTCGCAGTGTGATTAAATCAGAAGACACTTCGGGGGGTGATCTCGGGCAGGGCACAGGCGCAGTCATTCTGACACCAAAATGATGTCAGAAGACGTGCTGCGCTAACAGCGCATGGCCAAGGTTGAACATAACAGCGCAGGCTCTGGGACAGATTCAAACAAGGCTGAGAAGGCGTCTCATTACAAAGGAAAGTCCCACCTCCGGGACGGTTTCACGGTATGAGGAGAGACATTTTATAAGTGTTAAGTTCAGCGTGTGCAAGGAGCATAACTAAAAGAGCCACCTTTTCCTTGGGCAGCATTACTGCTGCACATGGTGGCTCTTTCAGATACAAATGTCTGGGGGGGAGGGGACAGGTTTTCTTTAATATCTGTTGTAGTGTCAGCGTGGCGTTTGCCGGACACATTGCCGGATACACAGCAGGGGAGCAGCTGGCGTTGCTGAACCCCACTAACACAGGAGTGAGTGTTTGTCTCTGTGCAGACGGCACTTCCGAGCAGCAACTGGCGGTGTTGGAGCCCAGGGTCAATTAGGGTGTAGGCCGAGGCCTAATTGGAGTACGTTTCATATCTGATGTAATTTGACTGTGGAAGTAGCAGGATACATTGTCGGATACACAGCAGGGAAGCAGCTGGCGTTACTGAACCCCACTAACACAGGAACAAGTGTTTGTCTCTGTGCAGATGGCACTTCCAAGCAGCACCTGGCGGTGTTGGAGCCCAGGGAATGCAGGAGAAGCAGAGTGTAGGCTGAGGCCTGCACTCGAGTCAGTTTAATATCTGTTGTAGTGTCAGCGTGGAGGTAGCAGGCCACTTTGCAGGATACACAGCTGGGGATCAGCTGACGTTACTGAAACCCAATAACACGGCAGCAAGTGTTGACTGTGCAAACAGCACTTCCGGGCAGCAACTGACGGTGTTGGAGCCCAGGGTCAGCAGGAGGAGCAGAGTGTAGGCTGAAGCCTGCACTCGAGGCAGTTTAATGTCTGTTGTTGTGTCAGCGTGGTGGTCGCAGGACACATTGACGGATACACAACTAGGGTTCAGCTGACGTTACTGAAACCCAATAACACGGCAGCAAGTGTTGACTGTGCAAACAGCACTTTCGGGCAGCAACTGGCGGTGTTGGAGCTCAGGGACAGCAGGAGGAGCAGAGTGTAGGCCGAAGCCTGCACTCGATGCAGTTTAATATCTGTTGTTGTGTCAGTGTGGCGGTCGCAGGACACATTGCCGGATACACAGCTGGGGATCAGCTGACGTTACTGAAACCCAATAACACGTCAGCAAGTGTTGACAGTGCAATCAGCACTTTAGGACAGCGACTGACGGTGTTGGAGCCCAGGGTCAGCAGAAGGAGCAGAGTGTAGGATGAAGCCTGCACTCGAGGCAGTTTAATATCTGTTGTTGTGTCAGTGTGGTGGTCGCAGGACACATTGCTGGATACACAACTGGGGATCAGCTGACGTTACTAAAACCCAATAAGATGGCAGACAGTGTTGACTGTGCAAACAGCACTTCTGGGAAGAAACTGACGGTGTTGGAGCCCAGGGACAGCAGGAGGAGCAGAGTGTAGGCCGAAGCCTGCACTCGAGGCAGTTTAATATCTGTTGTAGTGTCAGCGTGGCGGTCGCAGGACACATTGCCGGATACACAGCTGGGGATCAGCTGACGTTACTGAAATCCAATAACATGGCAGCAAGTGTTGACTGTGCAAACAGCACTTCTGGACAGCAACTGGCGTTGTTGGAGCCCAGGGTCAGCAGGAGGAGCAGAGTGTAGTCCAAAGCCTGCACTCGAGGTAGTTTAATATCTGTTGTTGTGTCAGCGTGGCGGTCACAGGACACGTTGCCGGATACACAGCTGGGGATCAGCTGACGTTACTGAAACCCAATAACACGGCAGCAAGTGTTGACTGTGCAAACAGCACTTCTGGGCAGCAACTGGAGGTGTTGGAGCCCAGGGACAGCAGGAGTAGCAGAGTGTAGGCCGAAGCCTGCACTCGAGGCACTTTATTAAATCTGTTGTAGTGTCAGTGTGGCGGCCGCAGGACACATTGCCGGATACACATCTGGAGATCAGCCGACGTTATTGAACCCCACTAACACAGGATCGAGTGCTTGTCTCTGTGCAGACAGCATTTCCGAGCAGCAACTGGCAGTGTTGGAGCTCAGGGACAGCAGGAGGAGCAGACTTGAGTTATTGCCGCACACACAGCAGGGGAGCAGCTGGCGTTACTGAACCCCAATAACAGAGGAGCAACTGTTGACTGTGCAGACAGCATTTCCGAGCAGCAACTGGCGGTGTTGGAGCCCAGGGACAGCAGGAGGAGCAGACTTGAGTTATTGCCGCACACAAAGCAGGGGAGCAGCTGGCGTTATTGAACCCCAATAACAGAGGAGCAACTGTTGACTGTGCAGACAGCACTTCCGAGCAGCAACTGGCGGTGTTGGAGCCCAGGGACAGCAGGAGGAGCAGACTTGAGTTATTGCCGCACACACAGCAGGGGAGCAGCTGGCGTTACTGAACCCCAATAACAGAGGAGCAACTGTTGACTGTGCAGACAGCACTTCCGGGCAGCAACTGGCGGTGTTGGAGCCCATGGAATGCAGGCGAAGCAGAGTGTAGGTTGAGGCCTAATTGGAGCAAATTGAAAGGGAACCTTTAACCCCCCAGGCGTTAGTAACTGAAAGAGCCACCTTGTGCAGCACTAATGCTGCACAAGGAAAAGGTGGCTCTTTTAATTATGCTCCTTGGAAAAGCTGAACTAAACACTTATAAAATGTGTCCCCTTATACCGTGAAACCGTCCCGGAGGTGGGACTTTCCTTCGTAATGAGACTCAACACAACCATCATTCCTACCCCCTTGGCGCTGTGCGCCGCCTCTTCAGCGTTGTTTGAATCTTTCCCGGAGCCTGCGCTGTTATGTTCAACCTTGGTCATGCGCAGTTAGCGCTGCCCGTCTTCTGTCATCACTTGGTGTCAGGCTGACTGCACCTGTGCGGCCACGCTGACCGAGAACCCGCCTCGCAGTGTCTTCTGATTTAATCACACTGCGGGCCTGGGATTCATGGCCATGTGCAGTGCATATCTTCACCTTTCATTCATCTCCTTCCGCCTTCTTCAGACTGTGCGGCGTCACGGGTGAGGCATGTGATTAGGGATCAGCTGATGCCGCACAGTCTGAAGAAGGCAGAAGGAGATGAGTGAGAGGCGAAGGTATGCACTGCACAAGGCCATGAATCCCAGGCCCGCAGTGTGATTACATCAGAGGAGACTGCGGGGCGTGATCTCGGGCAGGGCGGCCGCACAGGTGCAGTCATCCTGACACCAAAATGATGTCAGAAGACGGGCAGCGCTAACTGCACATGGCCAAGGTTGAACATAACAACGCACGCTTTGGGACAGATTCAAACAACGCTGAGAAGGCGGCGCACAGCACCAATGGGGTAGGAATGACAGCTGTGTTGCATCTCATTACGAAGGAAAGTCCCACCTCTGGGACGGTTTCACGGTATGAGGGGACACATTTTATAAGTGTTAAGTTCAGCATGTGCAAGGAGCATAACTAAAAGAGCCACCTTTTCCTTGGGCAGCAATACTGCTGCACATGGTGGCTCTTTCAAATACAATCGTCTGGGGGGAGGGGACAGGTTTTCTTTAATATCTGTTGTAGTGTCAGCGTGGCGTTTGCAGGACACATTGCCGGATACACAGCAGGGGAGCAGCTGGCGTTACTGAACCCCACTAACACAGGAGCGAGTGTTTGTCTCTATGCAGATGGCACTTCCGAGCAGCAACTGGCGGTGTTGGAGCCAAGGGTTAATCAGGGTGTAGGCCGAGGCCTAGTTGGAGTAAGTTTCATATCTGATGTAATTTGACTATGGAGGTAGCAGGATACATTGCCGGATACACAGCAGGGGAGCAGCTGGCGTTACTGAACCCCACTAACACAGGAGAAAGTGTTTGTCTCTGTGCAGACGGCACTTCCTAGCAGCAACTGGTGGTGTTGGAGCCCAGGGAATGCAGGATAATCAGAGTGTAGGCCGAGGACTACACTCGAGTCAGTTTAATATCTGTTGTAGTGTCAGCGTGGAGGTAGCAGGCCACTTTGCCGGATACACAGGTGGGGATCAGCTGACGTTACTGAAACCGCACAGTCTGAAGAAGGCGGAAGGAGATGAGTGAGAAGCGAAGGTATGCACTGCGCAAGGCTATGAATCCCAGGCTCACAGTGTGATTAAATCAGAAGACACTGCAAGGCCGGATCTCTGGCAGCGCGGCTGCACAGGCGCAGTCATCCTGACACCAAATGATGTCAGAAGACGGGCAGCGCTAACTGCGCATGCACAAGGTTGAACATAACAGCGCAGGCTCCGGGACAGATTCAAACAACGCTGAGGAGGCGGCGCACGGCGCCAAGGGGGTAGGAATGACGGCTGTCTTGCGTCTCATTCCGAAGGAAAGTCCCACCTCAGGCATTGTTTCACGGTATAGGTGACACATTTTATAAGTGTTAAGTTCAGCGTGTGCAAGAAGCATAACTAAAAGAGCCACCTTTTCCTTGTGCAGCATTACTGCTGCACAAGGTGGCTCTTTCAGTAACAAACGCCTGGGGGGGACAGGTTCCCTTAAATTTCTGTTGTTGTGTAAGCGTGGAGATAGCAGGACACATTGCCGGATACACAGCAGGGGATCAGCTGACGTTACTGAAACCCTATAACACTGGGTCATGTGTTGACTGTGCAGACGGCACTTCTGAGCAGCAACTGGCGGTGTTGGAGCCCAGGGATTGCAGTTCAGGTGGTAGAAACATGAACACAACAGGAGACCTGGATACTGTTGCCAACCAATTATTTAATTTGGAAGAGGAGTGGCAAATTCCTGCGAGATCCAGGCCTTGTTCATTTTCAGAAAAGTAAGCCGGTCAACGTTATCGAAGGATAGTCGCATGCGACGGTCTGTTAGTACACCACCTGTGGCACTAAAGACGCGTTCCGATAATACACTAGCAGCAGGGCAAGCCAGCACCTCCAATGCATACTGGCTAATCTCTGGCCATGTATCCAGCTTGGAGACCCAAAACTTGAAGGGGGAAGAGCCGTCTGGGAGTACACTGAGAGGGCAAGATATGTAGTCTGTCACCATCTAACGGAAACGTTGCCTCCTGCTGACTGGAGCCGTCTGTGATGGTGTAGACATTTGTGGCGGGCACACAAAACTGTGCCACAGTTTGGCCACACTGGTCTTGCCTTGTGCTGAGGTACTCCCGCATTTTACGCTCCCGGTTCAACGGTGTTATGAGGCTCTGTAAGTTGTCCCGGTAGCGAGGATCTAGGAGGGTGTACACCCAATAATCAGCCATGTTGAGAATGTGGGTGATGTGGCGGTCGTTTCTCAGGCACTGCAGCATGAAATCAACCATGTGTTGCAGACTGCCAACTGGCCAAGAAACGCTGTCCCCTGCTTGAGGCGTGATCTTTGCCTGCTCTGCATCACCCCACCCTCGCTCTACACACTGACTACTGAAGAATTGTGTAACTCCCTCCTCTGGACCGATGTCTTCCTTCTCCATTGACTCCTCCTCACAAAGTGTCCCCTGCCTAGGCCTTTGTGAGGAACCACGTTGCGCTGACTGTCCAGAAGCAGATGGAATTGGTGACTCCTCATCCTCCACCTCTTCCACTACATCATCCCTTAGCGCTTGCAGTGTTCTTTCAAGCAGGCAGATAAGGGGGACAGTCATGCTGACTAGTGCATCATCTGCACTCGCCATCCGCGTGGAATCATCGAAGGCACGCAAAACCTGGCAGACGTCCTTCATAGTGGCCCACTCAGTGGTTGTGAAGTCTGAACGGCGCGCAGTGCGACTTCTTTGCGCCTGATGCAGCTGGTACTTCATTACTGCTTGCTGCTGCTCACACAACCTGTTATGGTTCTGGTGGTAAGAACACATGAACTGACCTGATAGGTAAACCAAAACATAGGACAAGCTCTGGGGATGTGGGAACTTTACTGACCGCAATCCTGATCCTATCAACACACACTATAGGCAGCCGTGGAGCGTTCCTAACTCGGCCTAGACGCCTCTGCACAGCCTGAGAAACTAGCTATTCCTAGAGAGAAACAAAGCCTCACTTGCCTCAGAGAAATTTTCCCCAAAGTGAGAGCAGCCCCCCACAAATAATGACGGTGAGTTAAGAGGAAAACACAAACATAGAAATGAAAATAGGTTTTAGCAAATGAGGCCCGCTAATAACTAAATAGTCAGAGGATAGCAAGGAATCTGTGCGGTCAGTATTAAATACTACAAAAATTATCCACGCAGAGAATACAAAAAGACCCCCACACCGACTCACGATGTGAGGGGCGCAACTCCGCACCCCAGAGCTTCCAGCTAGCAATCAAATAGCATATAAGCAAGCTGGACTGAACTCATCATATACTGAGAAACATTTTCAAATAGCAATGAGCAAAAATAGACTAGCATGAACTTAGCTTCTCCACGAGGAGACAGGTCACAAGGGAAGTCCCAGAGAGATCTGAACCAGTACTGAATACAACGACAGCAGGCAACAAGTAAAGGTCCAGGTGGAGTTAAATAGGCAGCAAGCCTAGCAGGAAACGAGGCAGCTGGAGTCCAGCTACAGACCAGCCGTAACACTAAAAGCCACCAGAAGGAGCCCAAGTACAGAACTCACAAAGTACCACTCATGACCACAGGAGGGAGCCCGAGAACGGAATTCACAACAGTACCCCCCCCTTTGAGGAGGGGTCACCGAACCCTCACCAGAGCCCCCAGGCCGATCAGGACGAGCCAAATGAAAGGCACGAACCAAATCGGCAGCATGGACATCAGAGGCAACAACCCAGGAATTATCCTCCTGACCATAGCCCTTCCATTTAACCAAGTACTGAAGCTTCCGTCTCGAAACATGAGAATCCAAGATCTTCTCCACCACATACTCCAATTCTCCCTCGACCAACACTGGAGCAGGAGGATCAACAGAAGGAACCACAGGCACCACATACCTCCGCAACAATGACCTATGGAACACATTATGAAAAAAATGGCAAAATGGCAAAATGGCAAAAGATGCTGGGAGGTCCAAACGGAATGACACAGGATTGAGGATTTCTGAAATTTTATAATGACCGATGAATAGTGTTGAGCATTCCGATGCTGCAAGTATCGGGTATCGGCCGATACTTGCTGTATCGGAATTCCGATACCGGGATTCCGATACTCTTGTGGTATCGGGTATCGGGTATCGGAACAACATTAATGTTAAAATGTGTAAAATAGAGAATTAAAATAAAAAATATCGCTATACTCACCTGTCCGACGCAGCCGGGACCTCAGCGCAGGAACCGGCAGCGTTGTTTGTTTAAAATTCCCGCTTTTACATGGTTACGCGAAGTCCCGGCTTGTGATTGGTCAGGGCGGCCATGTTGCCGGGCCGCGGACCAATCACAGCAAGCCGTGACGAAAATACGTCACGGCTTGCTGTGATTGGTCCGCGTCCCGGCAACATGGCCGCCATTAACCAATCACAAGCCGTGACGTCACGGGAGGCTGGAAACGCGCTCATTTTAAAAAGGGCGCGTGTCCAGCCTCCCGTGACGTCACGGCTTGTGATTGGTTGCGTCGCGGTCAACCAATCACAAGCCGGGAGGCTGGACACGCGCCCATTTCAAAATGAGCGCGTCCAGCCTCCCGGCTTGTGATTGGTTGATCGCGGCGCAACCAATCACAAGCCGTGACGTCACGGGAGGCTGGACACGCGCCCATTTCAAAATGAGCGCGTCCAGCCTCCCGGCTTGTGATTGGTTGATCGCGGCGCAACCAATCACAAGCCGTGACGTCACGGGAGGCTGGACACGCGCCCATTTTAAAATGAGCGCGTGTCCAGCCTCCCGTGACGTCCCGGCTTGTGATTGGTCAGGGCGGCCATATTGCCGGGACGCGGACCAATCACAGCAAGCCGTGACGTAATTTCGTCACGGCTTGCTGTGATTGGTCCGCGTCCCGGCAACATGGCCGCCCTGACCAATCACAAGCCGGGAATTCACGTAACCAAGTAATAGCGCGATTTTTAAACAAACAACGCTGCCGGTTCCCTCGCTGAAGTCCCGGCTGCGTCGGAGAGGTGAGTATAGCAATATTTTTTATTTTAATTCTTTCTTTTACACATTTATATGGTTCCCAGGGCCTGAAGGAGAGTTTCCTCTCCTTCAGACCCTGGGAACCATCAGGGATACCGTCCGATACTTGAGTCCCATTGACTTGTATTGGTATCGGGTATCGGTATCGGATTGGATCCGATACTTTGCCGGTATCGGCCGATACTTTCCGATACCGATACTTTCAAGTATCGGACGGTATCGCTCAACACTACCGATGAAACGAGGTTTAAACTTAGGAGAGGAAACCTTCATAGGAACGTAACGAGATGACAACCATACCAAGTCCCCCACACGAAGTCGGGGACCCACACAGCGACGGCGATTAGCAAAGCGCTGAGCCTTCTCCTGTGACAACGTCAAATTGTCCACTACGTGGTTCCAAATCTGCTGCAACCTATCCACCACAGAATCCACCCCAGGACAGTCAGAAGGCTCAACCTGACCCGAGGAAAAACAAGGATGAAAACCAGAATTACAAAAAAAAGGCGAAACCAAAGTAGCAGAACTAGCCCAATTATTGAGGGCGAACTCAGCAAATGGCAAAAAGTCACCTAATCATCCTGATCAGCAGAAACAAAACATATCAGATAAGCTTCCAAGGTCTGATTAGTTCGTTCGGTTTGGCCATTTGTCTGAGGATGGAAGGCCGAAGAAAAAGACAAATCAATGCCCATCTTAGCACAAAAGGACCGGCAAAATCTAGACACAAACTGGGATCCTCTGTCAGACACAATGTTCTCCGGAATACCATGCAAACGAACCACATTCTGAAAAAACAGCGGAACCAAATCAGAGGAGGAGGGCAACTTATGCAAGGGCACCAAATGGACCATTTTAGAAAAATGATCACAAACCACCCAGACGTCGGACATCCTCTGAGAGACTGGAAGATCCGAAATGAAATCCATGGAAATATGCGTCCAAGGCCTCTTCGGGACAGGCAAAGGCAAAAGCAATCCACTGGCACGAGAACAGCAAGGCTTGGCCCGAGCACAAATCCCACAGGACTGCACAAAGGAACGCACATCCCGCGACAAGGAAGGCCACCAAAAGGACCTGGCCACCAGATCCCTGGTACCAAAAATCCCAGGATGACCCGCCAACACCGAAGAATGAACCTCGGAAATAACTCTACTGGTCCATCTATCCGGGACAAACAGTCTCTCCGGTGGACAACGGTCAGGTCTATCGGCCTGAAATTCCTGCAGCACCCACCGCAAATCAGGGGAGATGGCAGACAAAATCACCCCCTCTCTGAGCATACCAGCCGGCTCAGAAACTCCCGGAGAGTCAGGCACAAAACTCCTGGAAATGGAATCAGCCTTCACATTCTTTGAGCCCGGAAGGTACGAAACCACGAAATCAAAACGGGAGAAAAACAGCGACCAACGAGCCTGTCTAGGATTTAACCGCTTGGCAGACTCGAGATAAATCAAATTCTTGTGATCCGTCAAGACCACCACGCGATGCTTGGCTCCCTCAAGCCAATGTCGCCACTCCTCGAATGCCCACTTCATTGCCAAAAACTCCCGATTACCAACATCATAATTCCGCTCGGCAGGCAAAAACTTTCTAGAAAAGAAAGCACATGGTCTCATCACCGAGCCATCAGAGCTTCTCTGTGACAAGACAGCCCCTGCTCCAATCTCATAAGCATCAACCTCGACCTGAAAGGGAAGAGAGACATGAGGCTGACGCAAGACAGGAGCCGAAGAAAACCGACGTTTCAGCTCCTGAAAGGCCTCAACGGCCGCAGAAGTTTAATTCGTCACATCAGCACCCTTTCTAGTCAAATCCATCAAAGGTTTAACCACACTAGAAAAATTAGTAATGAAGCGACGGTAAAAATTAGCAAAGCCCAAGAACTTCTGAAGACTCTTCACCGATGTAGGTTGAGTCCAGTCATAGATGGCCTGGACTTTAACTGGATCCATCTCGATAGTAGAAGGGGAAAAAATAAAGCCCAAAAAGGAAACCTTCTGGACTCCAAAGAGACATTTAGAGCCCTTCACAAACAAGGCATTGGCACGCAGGACCTGAAACACCATCCTGATCTGCTTCACATGAGACTCCCAATCATCAGAAAAGACCAAAATATCATCCAGGTACACAATCATAAATCTATCCAGATACTCTCGGAAGATGTCGTGCATGAAGGACTGAAACACGGAAGGGGCATTAGAAAGCCCAAAAGGCATCACCAAGTACTCAAAATGACCTTCGGGCGTATTAAATGCTGTTTTCCATTCATCACCCTGCTTTATACGCACAAGATTATAAGCTCCTCGAAGATCTATCTTGGTGAACCAACTAGCCCCCCTAATCCGAGCAAACAGATCGGACAGCAGAGGCAAAGGGTACTGAAATTTGACCGTGAATTTATTTAGAAGGTGATAATCTATACAGGGTCTCAGAGAACCATCCTTCTTGGCCACAAAAAAGAACCCTGCACCCAAAGGTGACGAGGACAGACGAATATGCCCTTTCTCCAAAGACTGCTTTATATAAGTCCGCATAGCGGTATGTTCTGGTACAGATAAATTAAAAAGTCGACCCTTAGGGAACTTACTACCAGGAATCAAATTTATAGCACAATCACAATCCCTATGAGGAGGTAGGGCACTGGATTTGGGCTCATCAAATACATCCTGGTAATCCGACAAAAATTCAGGGATTTCAGAAGGAGTAGAAGAAGCAATTGACACCAAAGGAACATCGCCATGTACCCCTTGAGAACCCCAACTTGACACAGACATTGCTTTCCAATCCAGGACTGGATTATGAACCTGCAGCCATGGCAGACCCAACACGACAACATCATGCAAATTATGTAACACCAGAAAGCAAATAACCTCCTGATGTGCAGGAGTCATGCACATAGTCACTTGAGTCCAGTACTGAGGCTTATTCTTGGCCAATGGCGTAGCATCAATTCCCTTTAGTGGAATAGGGAATTGCAATGGCTCCAAGATAAAACCACAGCGCCTGGCAAATGACAAATCCATCAAATTCAGGGCAGCGCCTGAATCCACAAAAGCCATAACAGAGTAGGATGACAGAGAGCAAATCAAAGTAACAGACAAAATGAATTTAGGCTGTACAGTACCAATGGTGACAGACTTATCGAACCTTTTTGTGCGCTTAGAACAGTCAGAGATAACATGAGTGGAGTCACCACAGTAAAAGCACAACCCATTCTGACGTCTGTGATTTTGCCGTTCAATTCTGGTCAGAATCCTGTCACATTGCATAGACTCAGGCTTCTGATCAGAAAAAAACGCCAGATGGTGCACAGGTTTGCGCTCCCGCAAACGCCGATCAATCTGAATGGCCAAAGACATTGACTCATTCAGACCCGCAGGCGTGGGGAACCCCACCATAACATCCTTAAGGGCTTCAGAAAGACCTTTTCTGAAAATCGCTGCCAGGGCACACTCATTCCACTGAGTGAGCACAGACCACTTCCTAAACTTCTGACAGTAAACCTCTGCTTCATCCTGACCCTGAGAGAGAGCCAGCAAAATCTTTTCTGCCTTGTCCACTAGATTAGGTTCCTGATAAAGCAATCCAAGCGCCAGAAAAAATGCATCCACATTTAGCAATGCAGGATCTCCTGGTGCCAGGGAGAATGCCCAATCTTGAGGGTCACCACGTAACAAAGAAATAATAATTTTAACTTGCTGAGCAGGGTCACCAGAGGAACGAGGTCTCAGAGAAAGAAACAATTTGCAATTATTTTTGAAATTCAAAAACCTAGACCTATCTCCAGAGAACAGCTCAGGAATTGGTATTTTAGGTTCTGACATAGGACTGTGAATTACATAATCCTGAATGCTTTGTATCCTTGTAGCGAGCTGATCCACACAAGAGGACAGACCTTGAATGTCCATATCTGCAGCTGAGTCCTGAACCACCCAGAGATTAAGGGGAGGAGAGAGGCTAAACACACTGCAGAGGAAAAAAAAAATCCTCAGAGCTTCTCTTATCCCTCTTTTGTGATGCATTAACACTTTACTGGCCTGCTGTACTGTTATGGTTCTGGTGGTAAGAACACATGAACTGACCTGATAGGTAAACCAAAACATAGGACAAGCTCTGGGGATGTGGGAACTTTACTGACCGCAATCCTGATCCTATCAACACACACAGGCAGCCGTGGAGCGTTCCTAACTCGGCCTAGACGCCTCTGCACAGCCTGAGAAACTAGCTACCCCTAGAGAGAAACAAAGCCTCACTTTCCTCAGAGAAATTTTCCCCAAAGTGAGAGCAGCCCCCCACAAATAATGACGGTGAGTTAAGAGGAAAACACAAACAGAAATGAAAATAGGTTTTAGCAAATGAGGCCCGCTAATAACTAAATAGTCAGAGGATAGCAAGGAATCTGTGCGGTCAGTATTAAATACTACAAAAATTATCCACGCAGAGAATACAAAAAGACCCCCACACCGACTCACGATGTGAGGGGTGCAACTCCGCACCCCAGAGCTTCCAGCTAGCAATCAAATAGCATATAAGCAAGCTGGACTGAACTCATCATATACTGAGAAACATTTTCAAATAGCAATGAGCAAAAATAGACTAGCATGAACTTAGCTTCTCCACGAGGAGACAGGTCACAAGGGAAGTCCCAGAGAGATCTGAACCAGTACTGAATACAACGACAGCAGGCAACAAGTAAAGGTCCAGGTGGAGTTAAATAGGCAGCAAGCCTAGCAGGAAACGAGGCAGCTGGAGTCCAGCTACAGACCAGCCGTAACACTAAAAGCCACCAGAGGGAGCCCAAGAACAGAACTCACAAAGTACCACTCACGACCACAGGAGGGAGCCCGAGAACAGAATTCACAACAACAACCGCTCCAACATATGTAACGTGGAATTCCACCTGGTGGGTAGGTCACATATGATGCGATGTTCCGGAAGGCGGAATCGGCGCTGCAGAGCTGCAATGCGCAATCTTGCCATGCTGGAACGCCGCAAGTGAGCATACTCTAGGTGGACCTTGTGCAGCAGTGCATCAAGATCCGGATAGTCCCTCAAAAAACTCTGCATGACCAAGTTGAGCACATGTGCCAGACATGGTATGTGAGTGAGGTTGCCTAGGGCCTGAGCTGCCACCAGATTTCGGCCATTGTCACACACTATCATGCATGGCTGGAGATTCGCTGGCACAAACCACACGTCGCTCTCCTGCTTGATGGCATTCCAGAGCTCCTGCGCTGTGTGGCTTCGATTCCCCAAAGAAATTAATTTCAATACGGCCTGTTGACGTTTGGCCACGGCTGTACTCATATCGGTCGTAACAGGTAAACGTTCACGGGTCAATGTGGAGGTGGACTGTGATGGCTCCTGCAGCGATGATTCTGAGGAACTTGAGTATGAGGAGGAGTCAATGTGTACAGACTGGATTCCTGTAATCCTTGGAGTTGGCAGAACACGTCCTGCGCCACTCGCACGATCTGTACCCGGCTCCACAACATTAACCCAATGGGCAGTGAGGGAAAGGTATCGCCCCTGTCCATGGTGACTGGTCCATACATCGGTGGTGAGGTGGACCTTGCTACTGACGACGTTCAGTAGCGCGTGTTTTATGTGTCCCTCCACATGTTTTTGCAGGGCAGGGACGTCTTGCCTGCTGAAATAAAAGCGGCTGGGCACATTGTATTGTGGGACTGCCAATGCCATCAAGTTACGGAAGGTGTCAGTCTCCACCAGCCTGAATGACAGCATTTCAAGGGACATCAGTTTTGTAATGCCAGCATTCAGAGCCTGTGCTCGGGGGTGGTTTGTCGATAATGGCCGCCTTTTCTCCCTTGCCTGTGCTACCGATGGCTGTAGACTGGGCTGGGAGTGTGAGGATGACTGGGAACGTGGTGCTGTGGGTGGAATTACACTGGGTCTCTGGACAACAGTGCCAGAGGTTCTTCCATGGCGATCCTGTGAGGAAGCCGAATCAGCTGTGTGTGAGCTGGAGGAAGAGGCAACAACACGAACTGAAGAGGTGGTAGGTGCCGCTGTAGGTTGGCCTAGGTCTTCAGTGTGTTTTTGTAACTCCACTGCATGCTTGGTCCGCACATGTTTCCACATATTTGTGGTATTGAGGTTGCTGATACTTTTCCCTCTTTTGACTTTCTGATGACACACCTTGCATTTGACAAAGCAAATGTCATCTGCAACTGTGTCAAAAAAGGACCAGGCACTGCAAGTCTTGGGAGCGCCCGTTTTGGGTTTTGGAAGAGGCATGCTCCTAATGGGTGCCAAAGTGGAGGCTACAGGCAACGCAGTCTTCCCCCTCCCACTCCCTCTTTGTGCCATTCGGGGAATCTCTTCCTCAGAGCTGCTCCCACCACCTTCCTGTACCTCACACCATGATGGGTCAAGGACCTCATCATCTACACTACCCTCTTCCACCAACTGCTTCTCCGGGGTAGTCTCGGCAGCACAGAATGCACCTGAAAGTGGCACCTGAGTCTCATCATCAGATGCGTACTGAGGTGTGCTGACCAGAGGCACTGGCCCACCCGTCTCTTCAGAGTCAGAGAGACACAGCTGTTGGGCATCACTGCATACTGCCTCTTCTTCCATTTCTCCAATGCTGCTTGGCTGGCCCCCTCTTTCCAAGACAAGAGATGCAGAGAACAGAAGTAGAGATGGCTCCTGTCCTGGGCTCTCTGACTGCCTGGGCAATTTGGCAGGTGGTGAAGAGACAGATGGGTGCTCTTCAGTGCTCTGTGCCTGAGAGGATATGGCACTAATTGAAGTTGATGCGTTAGCTGCCATCCATCCGACAACGGCTTCAATTTGTTCGTCCCGCAGCAGCGGGGTATGGCGAGCTCCAACAAAGCTGCGCATGAAGAACTGTTCCCTGCTAAAACTGGGTGATGATGAGTCACCGGTGCCCGCAGCAGGCACAGAATCCCCACGTCCTCTCCCTGCTCCACGCCCACGCCCACGTGCCTTACTCCCTGCCTTCTTCATCTTGGTAGACTGATAAAGATAGGCAGAAAAGTACTATGGGCTTAGTGTGCTTATTCCTGAACAGCTGCTAACAGGTATAAGGAATACTAATTTTATCAAGTGTGGACTAGACTTTAATATGAGCTACTGTGGCCTACACAACTCTAAAGTGGAGTGTTTGGTGAACTTTATAAACTTTTTGTTTTGAGCTGCACTCACACACAGACCGTGCAGACAGCCGTAAACGGTGCTGCAAGGCCAAAAAAAAGCTCCTCTATGTAATCCTATATAGTGTTTTTCCACAATCTAGCAGGATATGGATGGAAAGCCACTAATAGGATAAATTTTAAAAAATGTGCAGCAGCCTGCACTAATTAATTGAGAAACAGACAATGGAACGGTATGAGGCTGTGACGCACCCTGAGCTGACTACAACCGGCTGTGGCGGCAGAACAGACTACAGAGCGATCTGCACTCACACACAGACAGTGCAGACAGCTGTAAACGGCGCTGCAAGGCCAAAAAAAGCTCCTCTATGTAATCCTATATAGTGTTTTTCCACAATCTAGCAGGATATATGGATGGAAATCCACTAATAGGATAAATTTGAAAAAATGTGCAGCAGGCTGCACTAATTGAAAAACAGACAATGGAATGGTATGAGGCTGTGACGCACCCTGAGCTGACTACAACCGGCTGTGGCTGCAGAACAGACTACAGAGTGAGCTGCACTCACACACAGACCGTGCAGACAGCCGTAAACGGCGCTGCAAGGCCAAAAAAGCACCTCTATGTAATCCTATATAGTGTTTTTCCACAATCTAGCAGGATACGGATGGAAAGCCACTAATAGGATAAATTTGAAAAAATGTGCAGCAGGCTGCACTAATTGAAAAATGGACAATGGAATGGTATGAGACTGTGATGCACCCTGAGCTGACTACAACCGGCTGTGGCAGCAGAACAAATTACAGAGCGAGCTGCACTCACACACAGACCGTGCAGACAGCCGTAAACGGTGCTGCAAGGCCAAAAAAAGCTCCTCTATGTAATCCTATATAGTGTTTTTCCACAATCTAGCAGGATACGGATGGAAAGCCACTAATAGGATAAATTTGAAAAAATGTGCAGCAGGCTGCACTAATTGAAAAACAGACAATGGAACGGTATGAGGCAGTGACGCACCCTGAGCTGACTACAACTGGCTGTGGCTGCAGACAGACTACAGAGTGAGCTGCACTCACAAAGAGACCGTGCAGACAGCCGTAAACGGCGCTGCAAGGCAAAAGCAAGGTTCTCACACAGCGGTTGCTAAATTAGCCTGGGTAAAGCACAATGAAGCAAATCGCTATCTCTAAACTGGCCCTCAGTCAGAACAGAGCGTCCTGTCTCTAACTGAATTCACAGCAGAGTGAGCCCAAAATGGCAGCGGCGACTTTTATAGTGCATCATGACATCATTTCAGCAGTTAATCACAGCCATACCAGTAGTTACATGCCTACCATGCAGAACAGGATGTGCCCACACTTCTAATCATTAGTGTTGAGCGATACCGTCCGATACTTGAAAGTATCGGTATCAGAAAGTATCGGCCGATACCGGCAAAGTATCGGTTCTGATCCGATACCGATACCCGATACCAATACAAGTCAATGGGACTCAAGTATCGGAAGGTATCCCTGATGGTTCCCAGGGTCTGAAGGAGAGGAAACTCTCCTTCAGGCCCTGGGATCCATATTAATGTGTAAAATAAAGAATTAAAATAAAAAATATTGATATACTCACCTCTCCGACGCAGCCTGGACCTTACCGCTGTGAACCGGCAGCCTTCTTTGCTTAAAATGAGCGCGTTCAGCACCTTCCATGACGTCACGGCTTCTGATTGGTCGCGTGCCGCTCATGTGACCGCCACGCGACCAATCAGAAGCCGTGACGTCATCCCTCAGGTCCTAAATTCCTAGAAGGGAATTTAGGACCTGAGGGATGACGTCGCGGCTTGTGATTGGTCGCGTGGTGGTCACATGAGCGGCACGCGACCAATCAGAAGCCGTGATGTCATGGAAGGTGCTGAACGCGCTCATTTTAAACAAAGAAGGCTGCCGGTTACCAGCGGTGATGTCCAGGGGCCTCCGGACAGGTGAGTATATCAATATTTTTTATTTTAATTCTTTATTTTACACATTCATATGGATCCCAGGGCCTGAAGGAGAGTTTCCTCTCCTTCAGACCCTGGGAACCATACACTGGAAACTTCCGATTCCGATTCCCGATACCACAAAAGTATCGGATCTCGGTATCGGAATTCCGATACCGCAAGTATCGGCCGATACCCGATACTTGCGGTATCGGAATGCTCAACACTACTAATCATTCCTCATTGGCTGAATTCTGGCTCTTTGAATTATGGGAACTTCCGATTTCGGTATCCGATATACTGAAAGTATCGGAACTCGGTATCGGAATTCCGATACCGCAAATATCCTCCGATACTCGATACTTGCGGTATCAGAATGCTCAACAGTACTTATGACCATGTGACATTTCAGTTTTTATTTTTTAATACATTTTCAAACATTTCTAAATTTCTGCACCAAGATGAGGTGCAGAGTGTACATTAATGAGAAAAAAAATGAACTTTTTTGAATTTACCAAATGGCTGCAGTGAAACAAAGAGTGAAAAATTTAAAGGGGTCTGAATACTTTCCGTACCCATTGTATTCCGGTGACAACCTTAAGCCTGCAACATTTTTAAATGCTTTTGTGGAGTGTTATATATAAAAAAAATTATTGAGAATGCAGAATATTGTATGGGTAAGGCTAGTTTCACATTTGTGTTTAAAAACGCAGCGTTTAAAACGCAAACGCAGGTGGTGACGTTTTTTAGACGCATGCGTTTTCTCATGCGGTAAAAAAACGCGGCGTTTTGCCGCATTTACATGCGTTTTTTCCTGCGTTTGCGTTTTTGAAACGCATGCTGAGAAGTGTGTGACAGCTGCCAATCATCAAAATCATCTAGAAAACCCACTATAAATAGAAATAGCTAGGGTTGGGGTTAGGGTTAGGGGTAGGGTTAGGGTTAGGATCCCTTTATCATCTTGATGGTGGGGGGTGGCTTATCAGGGTTAGGGTTAGGGGTAGGGGTAGGGTTTGGATCCCTTTATCACCTTGATGGTGGGGGGTGGCTTATCAGGGTTAGGGTTAGGGTTAGGGGTAGGGTTAGGGTTAGGATCCCTTTATCACCTTGATGGTGGGGGGTAGCTTATCAGGGTTAGGGTTAGGGGTAGGGTTTGGATCCCTTTATCACCTTGATGGTGGGGGGTGGCTTATCAGGGTTAGGGTTAGGGGTAGGTTTAGGGTTTGGATCCCTTTATCACCTTGATGGTGGGGGGTGGCTTATCAGGGTTAGGACACATAGCGACGTGCAGTGCACGACGCTAGTGTGAAAGAGGCCTTAGCGTCAGTGTGCCAACCTGTTCTTTTATAACCCTTGATAATGTCACATGGTGAACCAATCACATAAATGCCACAACCAAGAGAGCTATGGCATTACAGTGACACGCAGGCAATGCCCGCATGCGTATTGGCTGTGTAACAGCTGTAAAAAATGTGGGGCAGGTATAGTTTTACAAAAAGCACCGCCCATTACTCGAAATACTGGAGTGATAACCGACTATCACCAAGCATGTTTGCTTATAATAATATTTGATATACAGTATAGAAAAGTGAAAAGATGCATAAAGATTGAAATATTAGCATTTAAATCTAAAGTCTATCACACTAAAAACAAATATACTTATAAAAATATATATAGGCTATTTCAGATGATTAGATTTTGTTGAACTGTAAACTGTATGATGTACTAACTGTGATTGAATCATGCTGTTCTTTTATATTGTTGGTGTTGTAAACCTTGATTTAGCGTTGGCTTTAATAAAGGCAGATTTTACTAAATGTTTAATGTAGCCTCTACTAGAGAGCCTGTCACTGTTGATGGCACCATCCTGCAGGAAAGCATCATCATCAGAACAAGTATGTCTGGAGCGTACAAATTCCCCATGTGGAATGGCATTTATAGTGTGGTATGGATGACATCTTGATGATTGTATAATGGTGTTGCCAGAAATGTAATCTATATATATAATTGTCTAAGGGTTTAATTGTCTGTCTGTCCTGGAAATCCCGGGTCTCTGATTGGTCAAGACCAATCAGCGACGGGCACAGTATCGACGTAGATGTCATAATGGTTGCCATGGCGACCACTACGGGGACATGCATATTCTAGAATAGCGACGGGCACAGGATCGACGTAGATGTCATAATGGAAATCCCGCGTCTCTGATTGGTCGAGGCCGCCAGGCACAGTCTCTGATTGGTCGAGGCCAGTGCCTCGAGTGTCAAGTGCTGTCAAGTGCCACCATTGTGTAGGGTGTGTGCCTGCGTCTCCCTGTATGGGCGGCATAATATATAAAATACGCCAATAAGGATGACAGAAAAGCAGCAACAGCAGCAAGAAACGACAACATCAGGAACAGGAAACACCACAACAAACTGCCGCCAGACAAGCCCAGGATGTGGAATCTCACAGACAACGTCGCCAACAGGAGACACCACAACAAACTGCTGCTAGACAAGCCCAGGATGCGGAATCTCACAGACACCGTCGCCAACCGGAGACACCAGAACAAAATGTTGTACGACAGGAACAACATGATCGCCAAATTCATAAAAAACTAATGCTCTAACAACTATGGCACGACCAGGACAATATTCAACAACTTGCACATTTCGTAACAGACAATGAAAGTACAATTCATGAACACTACTGTTCACACAGGCGACACAGCTACAACGCGCCTGCGGAAGGTGAGTATATATTGTTATTTTTAATTTTTTTTAACCTGTGTCATACGTGGCTGGGCAATATACTACGTGGACATGCATATTCTAGAATACTGGGCAATATACTATGTGGCTCTGTGCTGTATACTACGTCACTGGGCAATATACTACATGGCTGGGCAATATACTACGTCACTGGTCAATATACTACATCACTGGGCAGTATACTACGTAACTGGGCAATATACTATGGCTCTGTGCTGTATACTACATCACTGGGCAATATACAATGTAACTGGGCAATATACTACGTCATTGGGCAATATACAATGTAACGGGGCAATATACAATGTAACTGGGCAATATACTACATGGCTGGGCAATATACTACGTGGACATACATATTCTAGAATACCCGATGCGTTAGAATCGGGCCACCATCTAGTCTACTATATAATTGTCTAAGGGTCACTTCCGTCTGTCTGTCTGTCTGTCCTTCTGTCTGTCTGTCACGGATATTCATTGGTCGCGGCCTCTGTCTGTCATGGAATCCAAGTCGTTGATTGGTCGTGGCAAAACGCCCACGACCAATCAGCGACGCGCACATTCCGGAAGAAAATGGCCGCTCCTTACTCCCCACACTCACTGCCCGGCGCCCGCATACACCCCTCCGGTCACCGCTCACACAGGGTTAATGCCGGCGGTAACGGACCGCGTTATGCCGCGGGTAACGCACTCCATTACCACCACTATTAACCCTGTGTGACCAAGTTTTTTACTATTGACGCAGCCTATGCAGTGTCAATAGTAAAAACATCTAATGTTAAAAATAATTAAAAAAAATAAAAAAATCATTATATACTCACCTACGCCGCCTTTCCCGCTCCTCGCGATGCTCCGGCCTGTCCATGCACAAGCGGCACGTTCTGGTGGCAAGGATGGTCTGGCAGAAGGACCTGCCATGATGTCAAGGTCATGTGACCGCGATGTCATCACAAGTCCTGCGCGTCTGCGCGGGAAGGACCTGCCGTGACGTCACGGTCACGTGACCGCGACACGGTCACGTGACCGTGACACGGTCATGTGATCGCGATGTCATCACACCCTGGGACCGGAAGCTGCCGCCTGCACCCCACACAGGCGACAGAGCTACAACGCGCCTGAGCTACAACTATTTTTTATTCCATACATCAATGGTTTTACAACAAATCCAGGTAAATGGCCAAAATACAATGTCCTCAGTACTCAAGATCCCTTTCCCGGGGCCGATAGTCCCACTGCCCCTGTACCAGGGGATACTCACTGTTTCCCAACTTTTGGTTGGCCCACAGATTTCGTATATATCCCGTCAGGATAGCCTGTCACAGTCCAGGCTCCTCCAAATGACAGGTAACAATCAAAACTAGTGTTGAGCATTCCGATACCGCAAGTATCGGGTATAGGCCGATACTTGCGGGTATCGGAATTCCGATACCGAGATCCGATACTTTTGTGGTATCGGGTATCGGTATCGAAACAACATTAATGTGTAAAAGAAAGAATTAAAATAAAAAATATTGCTATACTCACCTCTCCGACGCAGCCTGGACCTCACCGAGGGAACCGGCAGCGTTCTTTGCTTAAAATGCGCGCGTTTACTTCCTTCCGTGACATCATGGCTTGTGATTGGTCGTGTGCCGCCCATGTGGCCGCGACGCGACCAATCACAGCAAGCCATGACGTAATTTTCAGGTCCTCAATGCCTAATTCTAGGCATTCAGGATTTTAAAATTACGTTCCGGCTTGTGATTGGTCGCGTCGTGGTAACATGGGCGACACGTCCAATCACAAGCCGTGACGTCACGGGAGGCAGGAAACGCGCGCATTTTAAAATTACATCACGGCTTGTGATTGGTTGCGTGCCGCCCATGTGACCGCGACGCGACCAGTCACAGCAAGCCGTGACGTAATTTCAGGTCCTGTATGCCTAATTCTGCATTCAGGACCTGAAATTACGTCACGGCTTGCTGTGATTGGTCGCGTCGCGGTCATATGGGCGGCACGCAACCAATCACAAGCCGTGACGTCACGGAAGGAAGTAAACGCGCGCATTTTAAGCAAAGAATGCTGCCGGTTCCCTCGGTGAGGTCCAGGCTGCGTCGGAGAGGTGAGTATAGCAATATTTTTTATTTTAATTCTTTCTTTTACACATTAATATGGATCCCAGGGCCTGAAGGAGAGTTTCCTCTCCTTCAGACCCTGGGAACCATCAGGGATACCGTCCGATACTTGAGTCCCATTGACTTGTATTGGTATCGGGTATCGGTATCGGATTAGATCCGATACTTTGCCGGTATCGGCCGATACTTTCCGATACCGATACTTTCAAGTATCGGACGGTATCGCTCAACACTAATCAAAACCCATGTATCCAGTAGCAACAGTTTCAATTAAGACAGTTCCTGAAATCCAGATGACAAATCTCTCAACAGTAGCAAATGTGTTCAGCCCAGCTGGCAACCGATCTCTAAACTCCATAGTCCATTCATACATGTCCCCCAGGACATCAGCCTCGATCCTCTCTCTTTGAAGTCACTCCAACAACTGCCTGACTAAACCTGTGTGTCTTTGTCTCCCTCTCCCTTAAGCTACTTTCACACATCAATTTGACATTGGTTTGTTGCTGACCACCACTTTTGCCGTGCGTGCTGGGTTATGTACGCCATTCTTTCTGTGTTCACTGTGATTGATAGGCTGCTGTACACACACATCAGCCCTGCCCTGTCCTGCCCCAGTCTCTGTTTGATTGTACACCTGTGTCTAAGCCTGTCTCACCCTTCATCTGTAGTGCTGGTTTGGCAGAGTGGAGGTCAGATGTGATATGTCCGGACATCTTACCCGGACCTGGTCGGCCTTTATCTGCGCTCGCCATTCCTGGCGCCATGAGAGTGATTCCGAAACACTTCAGGTACAGTTTGCATTTAATGTGGTCTTTCTTTTAATACATTCAGGAGGCCGTAATGGCACAGCGAATATGAAAAACATAGAGTAGGACTGTCCCATTATAAGAATGCCTTGGCGTGGCGGGGTAGCTCAAAGAATTGATCAATTGTTTGCTAAATGTCTCATTTTGAAATACAGTTAGAAATCAATATGTGAATGTGCACTTTATGTATTGCGTTTAGAGATGAACCACCTCCCTAGTGTTCGGGTTCGGTTCGGTTCATCGAACAGGGACGTGTTCGATGAACACCGTCGAACCCCATTGAAACCAATGGCAGGCAAACACAAACACATACAAACACATGGAAAACACATAGAAAACACCTTAAAAGGTGTCCAAAAGCTGACAAACTGCTGAGAAGACACAACAAACACATGGAAAAGTCACAGCTACATATAGTCATGCGAATAGAAAAGAGGTGGAGGAGTAAAAGGAGGAGGAGACACAGCTATAGGCATGTCATGCCCTTCTAAAATCAAGAAAGGCTGGAGTAAAAATCTAAACTCACTCTACCAACACCCAGACGTCTTGACAAAAAAAATAAAAAAAGAAATATCTTTAGGTAGAATGGCGGCGGGTCCATTCAGAACACTTTCCTTAGAAGACGTAGTGGTACCCCCATTGGGAGTTGTGCCAAAAAAGGAACCCAATACATTCAGACTAATCCACCATTTGTCATATCCAAGGGGCAGGTCAGTTAATGACATCGACGCGGAACCAAGTACAGTACTATGTACTGTACATCCCTTGATGAGGCAATCAGGCGGGTCAAGAAGTTGGTAAGGGGCACCCTAAAGGCCAAAACAAACATTGAGGGGGCGTTCCGGTTACTACCTGTGCCTCCGAATAGTGTCCTCCCATTGGGCTGCTTCTGTGAAGGAGCTTACTACATAGATCGCTGTTTGCCCATGGGGTGCTCCATATCCTGCTCACTATTTGAGGCGTTTAGTTGCTTCCTTGAATGTGTCGTCATGGACGTTTGTAATGCGGCACATATTATCCATTACCTCGATGACTTCTTATGTCTGGGCCCAAAAGATTCGCCACAGTGTGAAAACACGCGGTAGTCCACCTGTGAGAAGGAGAGAGCTGGAGGGAGAGTGGACACCCCAGAGCCGAGGGGTTAGATTGAGAAAGAAAGAAGGCAGTGTAGCTTGCTTCATGGGTGGGATACTCTGCTGAGTAGCAGAAATTGCTACTAGGCCCAAAAGGATTTCCTGGGCTAGATGCCGTTACAAAATAGTAGTTAGATCAACAGGCGGTGTAGCTTGCTTCATGGGTGAGGTACGCTGCTGAGTAGCACTAAATTCTACTAGGCCTAAAACGATTTCCTGGGCTAGATGCCGTTACAAAATAGTAGTTAGGTAAACAGGTGGTGTAGCTTGCTTCATGGGTGGGGTACGCTGCTGAGTAGCACTAAATTCTACTAGGCCCAAAAGGATTTCCCGGGCTAGATGCCGTTACAAAATAGTAATTAGGTAAACAGGCGGTGTAGCTTGCTTCATGGGTGGGGTACACTGCTGAGTAGCACTAAATTCTACTAGGCCCAAAAGGATTTCCTGGGCCAGATGTCGTTAAAAATAGTACTTAGGTAAACAGGCGGTAGGTGGCTGGGCTACTCTGCTGACTAGCAGACACAGAAGCTTTGGAGCAGACCTCTCTGAATCCAAGGCCATAATATGAGTAAACAACTGTGCAGATGACCCCACCCACCTGGAATTGACAATGGCAACGTCATGTAAAACTCAGCAAGGGGACTAAATAAAAGAGTCTCCATTTTTTCAAAAAATTCAGCCACACTTAAGTGGCATCAATTTCGCCAGAGTTTTTAAAACGGTTGGTGAGGTGATTTTCAAAAATCATCAAGCTTTTAGTCTCCCCAAGATGACACAGGGATAGAAAAGTCCTTGCGGATCCAGGATTTGTTCATCTTGATGAACGTTAGTCTGTCTACATTGTCACTTGCCGCGTGCGCTTATCTGCCAGCACATCACCAGCAGCGCTGAACACATGTTCAGAGAGAACGCTGGCTGTGGGGCACGACAAGGTCTCCAAGGCATGAGTGGCGAGCTCAGGCCATTTTTCAAGATTGGAAGCCCAAAATGAGCAAGGGTCCAGTTCCACAGTCATGGCATCGATGTTAACTTGGAGATACTCTTGTACCATCCTCTCTAGGCGTTGGCTGTGCGTCAGACTTCTTGTCTCCTGTGGCCTTGCAAAGGATGGTCTAAAAAAATCTTGAAACGATTGGAAAAAATTGCTGTTGCCACCGGATACGATGTTACTGTTACAGTTAGAGTGATGACTCGATAGTCCCACGGTTGGCAAGTTAGAACTCAGAGATTGACTACGTGCACCACTGGTGTTTTGTGGAAAAGCAGATGTTAGATTCTGTAACAGTCTCTGCTGATACTCCTGCATGCGTGAATCCCTTTCTTTGGCAGGAATTATTTCACCAAATTTGCTTTTGTACCAGGGATCTAAGAGTGTGGCAACCCAGTAGTCGGCATTACTTCGGATTCTGACAATCCGAGGGTCATGTTGCAGGTAGTGCAGCAAGAAGGCACTCATGTGTCTTGCGCATCCAGGAGGACCAAGTCCTTGTTGTCTTGATGGTGGCGAGGTGAGAATCATGCTTCCTTCGTCTGCCCTCTCCCCCCAACCTCACACAACAGAAATTTGATCAAGGTCTCCCTCATCTGATGAGTCTTCCATGCCCAGTGCCAGTTCGTCCTCCACTTCTTCCTTGCCTCCTGCACCTTCCTCAACAGTTTGGCTGCTACCATGCGCCCTCGGTAATCCCTCTCCCCCAGCCTCCAATGCCAGCCGCCTTGGTGCTGCCAACCTTCTTGACCTTGGAGATATGATCCCTTCTGCATACGACTCCTCCTGTTCCTCCTCCTCCTCTTGTTCCACCACCTGACTCCGAACACTGTGTAAGGTGTGCTACAGCATGTAAATCACGGGAATGGTCATGCTGATAATGGCATCGTCAGCACTAAACATCTTCGTTGCTATTTCAAAACTGTGCAGAAGGGTGCATAGGTCCCTGATCTGAGACCACTCCTGCAGCGTGATTTGCCCCACCTCTTGAGCTCATTGGCCCAGGCTATAAGTCATAACGTATTGTACCAGGGCTCGTCGGACAGTGCAGACACTGCTCCTAGGCCCAAAATTATTAACTGAATTAGATGCAGTAAAAATTGAGATACACAGGCGGTAAAGTTTGTTTCACAGGCAGGCTACTCTGCAGACGTGCAGACACTGCTCCTAGGCCCAAAACTATTAACTAAATTAGATGCAGTAAAAATTGAGATACACAGGCGGTATAGTTTGTTTCACAGGCGGGCTACTCTGCTGACGTGCAGACACTGCTCCTAGGCCCAAAATTATTAACTGAATTAGATGCAGTAAAAATTGAGATACACAGGCGGTATAGTTTGTTTCACAGGCAGGCTACTCTGCAGACGTGCAGACACTGCTCCTAGGCCCAAAACTATTAACTGGATTAGATGCAGTAAAAATTGAGATACACAGGTGGTATAGTTTGTTTCACAGGCTGGCTACTCTGCTGACGTGCAGACAGTGCTCCTAGGCCCTAAACTATTTGCAGCGCCCCAGAGTCCTGGTAGTTGCAGTAATATTGTTCTTCCACCAGGGGCAGTGATATTACGTCTGATGGCAATAAAGGAGATCTTCTTACCTGGTATCACAAACCATACACTGTTATGATCCCAAGTGGCGGAGGATCACAAATAGATCAGCAAGTGATTAAACTAAGGACGAGCTCTAGGGAGATGGTAACTGGACTGATTGCAAATCTGAACCTATTCAAAACAACTAGAGGTAGCCGGTGAACGTGCCTAAAAAATTCTTAGACGTCTCGAGCCAGCCTGAGGAACTAGCTACCCCTAAAGAGAAAGAAAGACCTCGCTTACCTCCAGAGAAATAATCCCCAAAGATATAGAAGCCCCAACAAATATTAACGGTGAAGTAAGAAGAAGGCACATACATAGGGATGAAATCAGATTCAGCAAAAGAGGCCCACTAGTACTAGAAAGCAGAAAATAGAGCAGGGGTCTATGCGATCAATAAAAAACCCTTACAAAATATCCATCCTGAGATTTCAAGAACCCACACACCAACTAACGGTGTGTGGGGAGAAACTCAGCCCACTAGAGCAACCAGCAAGCGAGGGAATTACATTTTAGCAAGCTGGAACAGAAAACATGATAAACACTGCTGATCAAAAAATGAGCAAACAAAACTTAGCATATCCTGGATGGACTGGGAGCAAGGTAGTCAGAAGGAATCTGAGTAGCACTGATTACATCGACAGCCGGCCACAAGTGGAAGTAAAACAGAGCTATATAGGAACCTCCCAGAGGATAATGAACCAGCTGATAGCCAGAGACCAGCAGGCTAACAAACAAAGCCACCAGGGGGAGCCCAAAGCAAAAGTCAAACCATACCACCAGTGACCACAAGAGGGAGCCCGAAAACAGAGTTCACAACAGTACCCCCCCCCTTAAGGAGGGGTCACCGAACCCTCATGAAAACCCCCAGGGCGATCAGGATGAGCCACATGGAAGGCACGAACCAAATCGGCCGCATGAACATCAGAGGCGACAACCCAAGAATTATCCTCCTGACCATAGCCCTTCCACTTGACCAAATACTGGAGCCTCCGTCTAGAAACATGAGAATCCAAGATCTTCTCCACCACGTATTCCAATTCTCCCTCAACCAGCAGCGGGGCAGGAGGCTCAACCGGAGGAACCACAGGTACCACATACCTCCGCAACAACGAGCGATGGAACACATTATGAATAGCAAATGATGCCGGGAGGTCCAGACGGAATGACACAGGGCCAAGGACTTCCAGAATCTTATAAGGACCGATAAACCGAGGCTTGAACTTAGGAGAGGAGACCTTCATAGGAACGAAGCGAGAAGACAACCACACCAAGTCCCCAACGCGAAGTCGGGGACCCACACAGCGACGGCGGTTGGCAAAGAGCTGAGCCTTCTCTTGTGACAACTTCAAATTGTCCACCACATGATTCCAAATCTGATGCAACCTATCCACCACAACATCCACTCCAGGACAGTCAGAAGGCTCCACCTGACCCGAGGAAAAACGAGGATGAAACCCCGAATTACAAAAAAAAGGAGAAACCAAAGTAGCAGAACTAGCCCGATTATTAAGGGCAAACTCGGCCAATGGTAAAAAAGTAACCCAGTCGTCCTGGTCAGCAGAAACAAAACATCTTAAATAAGTCTCCAAGGTCTGATTAGTTCGCTCGGTTTGGCCATTCGTCTGAGGATGGAAGGCCGACGAAAAAGACAATTCAATGCCCAACTTAGCACAAAAGGTCCGCCAAAATCTAGACACAAACTGGGATCCTCTGTCAGAAACAATGTTCTCAGGAATCCCGTGCAAACGAACCACATTTTGAAAAAACAGTGGAACCACCTCGGAGGAGGAAGGCAACTTAGGCAAGGGCACCAAATGGACCATCTTAGAAAAACGATCACACACCACCCAGATAACAGACATTCTCTGAGAGACAGGGAGATCCAAAATAAAATCCATGGAAATGTGCGTCCAAGGCCTCTTCGGGACAGGCAAAGGTAACAGCAAACCACTGGCATGAGAACAGCAAGGCTTCGCCCGAGCACAAATTCCACAAGACTGCACAAAGGAACGCACATCCCGTGACAAGGAAGGCCACCAAAAAGACCTGGCCACCAAGTCTCTGGTACCAAATATTCCAGGATGGCCCGCCAACACCGAAGAATGAACCTCGGAGATGACTCTGTTGGTCCATCTATCCGGGACAAACAGTCTCTCCGGTGGACAGCGGTCAGGTCTATCCGCCTGAAACTCTTGCAGCACACGTCGCAAATCTGGGGAGATGGCAGACAAAATCACCCCTTCTCTAAGGATACCAGCCGGCTCAGAATCTCCAGGAGAGTCAGGCACAAAACTCCTAGAAAGAGCATCAGCTTTCACATTCTTCGAACCCGGCAGGTACGAGACCATGAAATCAAAACGAGAGAAAAACAACGACCAACGAGCCTGTCTGGGATTCAGCCGCTTGGCCGACTCGAGATAAATCAAATTCTTGTGGTCAGTCAAGACCACCACACGATGTTTAGCTCCATCGAGCCAATGTCGCCACTCCTCAAATGCCCACTTCATAGCCAACAGCTCCCGATTACCGACATCATAATTCCGCTCGGCAGGCGAAAACTTTCTTGAAAAGAAAGCACATGGCTTCATCACAGAGCCATCGGGGCTTCTCTGCGACAAAACAGCCCCCGCTCCAATCTCGGAAGCATCAACCTCCACCTGGAAGGGAAGTGAGACATCTGGCTGACATAAGACCGGAGCCGAAGAAAACCGACGCTTCAGCTCCCGAAAGGCCTCCACAGCCGCAGAAGACCAATTAGTCACATCAGAACCCTTCTTGGTCAAATCCGTCAAAGGCTTAACAACGCCAGAAAAATTAGCTATGAAGCGACGGTAAAAATTAGCAAAACCCAAGAACTTCTGAAGTAGGCTGCGTCCAGTTATGAATAGCCTGAACCTTGACTGGGTCCATCTCAATAGTAGAAGGAGAAAAAATGAAACCCAAAAAAGAAATCTTCTGGACTCCAAAAAGACATTTTGAGCCCTTCACAAATAAAGCATTGTCACGTAGGACCTGAAAGACCATCCTGACCTGCTTAACATGAGACTCCCAATCATCCGAAAAAACCAGAATATCATCCAGATACACAATCATAAACTTATCCAGATATTCACGGAAGATGTCATGCATTAAGGACTGAAAGACTGAAGGAGCATTAGAAAGCCCAAAAGGCATCACCAAGTACTCAAAATGGCCTTCAGGCGTATTAAATGCAGTTTTCCATTCATCACCCTGTTTTATACGCACAAGGTTATGCGCACCACAAAGATCTATCTTGGTGAACCAACTAGACCCCCTAATGCGAGCAAACAAATCAGTTAACAATGGCAAAGGATACTGAAATTTGACCGTGATTTTATTCAAAAGGCGATAATCAATACAGGGTCTCAGGGAACCATCCTTTTTAGCCACAAAAAAGAATCCTGCACCAAGAGGGGATGAGGACGGGCGAATATGTCCCTTCTCTAAAGACTCCTTTATATAACTCCGCATGGCAGCATGCTCCGGCACAGATAAATTGAAAAGTCGTCCCTTAGGAAACTTACTACCAGGAATCAAATTTATAGCACAATCACAGTCCCTATGAGGAGGTAGAGAATTGAGTTTGGGCTCCTCAAATACATCCTGGTAGTCTGACAAAAACATAGGGACTTCAGAAGGAGTGGACGAAGCAATTGACACCACAGGAGCGTCACCATGAATTCCCTGACAACCCCAACTTGACACCGACATAGCTTTCCAATCCAGGACTGGATTATGAGTCTGCAACCATGGTAGACCCAACACGACGACATCATGCAAATTATGCAGTACAAGAAAGCGAATCACCTCCCGATGAACAGGAGTCATGCACATGGTCACTTGTGTCCAGTACTGAGGTCTATTCATAGCCAATGGTGTAGAATCAATTCCCCTTAGTGGAATAGGGAATTTTAAAGGCTCCAAATCAAAACACAGCGCCTGGCAAATGACCAATCCATCAGACTCAGGGCGGCACCTGAATCTACAAAAGCATTAACCGGGTAAGATGACAGGGAACAAATCAGGGTAACAGACAAAATGAACTTAGGTTGTAAAGTACCAATGGTGACAGATTTATCAACCTTTTTTTTTGTGCTTAGAGCATGCTGAGATAACATGAGCTGAGTCACCACAGTAAAAGCACAACCCATTTTGCCGTCTATAATTTTGCCGTTCACTTCTGGTCAGAATTCTGTCACATTGCATAGATTCAGGTGTCTGTTCAGAAGACACCGCCAAATGGTGCACAGGTTTGCGCTCCCGCAAACGCCGATCAATCTGAATGGCCAGAGTCATTGACTCATTCAGACCTGCAGGCGTAGGGAACCCCACCATGACATTCTTAATGGCTTCAGAAAGACCTTCTCTGAAATTTGCAGCCAGGGCACACTCATTCCACTGAGTAAGCACCGACCATTTTCGAAATTTCTGGCAGTACACCTCTGCTTCATCTTGCCCCTGCGAGAGGGCCAATAACGTTTTTTCAGCCTGGTTCTCAAGATTAGGTTCCTCATAGAGCAATCCAAGGGCTAGAAAAAAACGCATCTACACTAAGCAATGCAGGATCCCCTGGCGCCAATGCGAAGGCCCAATCTTGGGGGTCACCACGCAAAAAGGAAATGATAATCTTAACTTGCTGAACGGCATCACCAGAGGAACGAGGTTTCAAAGAAAGAAACAACTTACAATTGTTCCTAAAATTCAGGAACCTAGATCTATCTCCAGAAAACAACTCCGGAATAGGTATTATAGGCTCTGACATAGGACTGTGAACAACAAAATCCTGAATACTTTGAACCCTAGCAGCAAGATGATCCAGACTGGAAGCAAAGCTCTGGACATCCATGTCAGCAGCTGAACTCAGAGCCACACCAAGATTAAGAGGAGGAGAGAAGCAGCAACAGCAGCTAGACACACGGCAACAAAAAAAAAAAAAAATTTCTCAAGGCTTCTTTTCTCCTGCTTCTGCCATGCAATTAACACTTTACTGGCTGGCTGTACTGTTATGATCCCAAGTGGCGGAGGATCACAAATAGATCAGCAAGTGATTAAACTAAGGACGAGCTCTAGGGAGATGGTAACTGGACTGATCGCAAATCTGAACCTATCCAAAACAACTAGAGGTAGCCGATGAACGTGCCTAAAAAATTCTTAGACGTCTCGAGCCAGCCTGAGGAACTAGCTACCCCTAAAGAGAAAGAAAGACCTCGCTTGCCTCCAGAGAAATAATCCCCAAAGATATAGAAGCCCCCAACAAATATTAACGGTGAAGTAAGAAGAAGGCACATACATAGGGATGAAATCAGATTCAGCAAAAGAGGCCCACTAGTACTAGAAAGCAGAAAATAGAGCAGGGGTCTATGCGATCAATAAAAAACCCTTACAAAATATCCATCCTGAGATTTCAAGAACCCACACACCAACTAACGGTGTGTGGGGAGAAACTCAGCCCACTAGAGCAACCAGCAAGCGAGGGAATTACATTTTAGCAAGCTGGAACAGAAAACATGATAAACACTGCTGATCAAAAAATGAGCAAACAAAACTTAGCTTATCCTGGATGGACTGGGAGCAAGGTAGTCAGAAGGAATCTGAGTAGCACTGATTACATTGACAGCCGGCCACAAGTGGAAGTAAAACAGAGCTATATAGGAACCTCCCAGAGGATAACGAACCAGCTGATAGCCAGAGACCAGCAGGATAACAAACAAAGCCACCAGGGGGAGCCCAAAGCAAAAGTCAAACCATACCACCAGTGACCACAAGGGGGAGCCCGAAAACAGAGTTCACAACAATACACCACACTTCACACTCCAGACCACCAGGGGGAGCCTTGCTCCTATTCACTAGGGCACTCCTCACAGTTAGGAAAAACTGGTGGGCTGGATAGAGAGTTAGTCAGAAGCTGGCTGGGCTTCACCCAGGTAGCATCCTGTGAGAGAGAAGCTGACTGGGCTTCGCCCAGGCAGTTCCTGTCAGGCAGACAGAGTGGAAGGAGGAACATCACAGAGCTGCAGACAGAGAGGTCCCTGACAGGGGTGGGATCCTGTCAGAGGCCTAGATAGTAGGCCACAGAGCTGCGCCTGCCCCACGTGCGGCAGCATCCTAAGGAAGGACACGAAAGAGAACTGTATTGTAGCGGGTGAGAAACGAAGTCATAGCACAAGGAAAGAAAACCAGAAGGAGTTCTGCCCTGTAAAAGGCTGCCTCCTTCTGAGGTGCAGAGGCCGGTAGCCAGAACACCAAGAGAGTAATAGTCTCTACGCTTTACTACAGAGACTGGCAGGACAGTCAATTCCACGTTGGCTGCCCGACCATATACCCAGGAGGCACGGTGGCAACTTGTGGGGGGCTGGGGCGTCTCTAGGGTCCCTGTAAAAAGCCTCAGGCCACCAGTCATATGGGTTTGTCCTATCCATACCATCTGGGGGACAGAGAGGAAGACATAACATCTAGAACATCTACAACAGTTGTGAGGACCTTACCGAGAAGCTCAGCAGGGAGGTACTACAACACAGGTGCCAGAGGAAGGCTACTGATTTCCACCTGGATAAGGGGACTCTGGATTTGCCTTCAGACCGGCTGGACTCTGCCTACCCTGTGGTCGGTACCCTGGACTGTGGATGCTGAAGTCTTCAGTAAAAGGTAAAGAGACTGCAACCTTGTGTCCTCGTTATTCACTGCGCCTTACACCATCCGCCATCCATCACCCACACTCTGGGAAGCCCTGGGGATACACTTCACCTGTGGGAAGGTATACCATCTTGCTGCCATAACATCACCCCAGTGGACCCCTAAGCACCCTGACCGAATACCACAGGTGGCGTCACGAACACTAAACAAACTTTCCCTTTTATTGGACGCCCCTCAAAGGGCCACGGACCGGGTCGGGCCACCGTGACATCCCCTGAACTGAAGGACCCGGTACCGAGTACCCCATTGCCCTTACGTGGGAGCGCTCCATATTAACTGGATTAGATGCAGTAAAAATTGAGATACACAGGCAGTATAGTTTGTTTCACAGGTGGGCTACTCTGCTGACGTGCAGACACTGCTCCTAGGCCCAAAACAATTAACTGGATTAGATGCAGTAAAAATTGAGATACACAGGCGGCATAGTTTGTTTCACAGGCGGGCTACTTTGCTGACGTGCAGACACTGCTCCTAGGCTCAAAACTATTAACTGGATTAGATGCAGTAAAAATTGAGATACACAGGCGGTATAGTTAGTTTCACAGGCGGGCTACTCTGCTGACGTGCAGACACTGCTCCTAGGCCCTAAACTATTAATTGGGTTAGATGCAGTGAAAATAGAGATACACAGGCGGTGTAGCTAGCTTCACAGGTGGGCTACTCTGCTGATGTGCAGACACTGCTACTAAGCCCAAAACCCCAAAACTATTTACTGGGTTAGATGCAGTAAAAATTGAGATACACAGGCGGTGTTGCTAGCTTCACAGGCGGGCTACTCTGCTGACGTGCAGACACTGCTACTAAGCCCAAAACCCCAAAACGATTTACTGGGTTAGATGCAGTAAAAATTGAGATACACAGGCGGTGTAGCTAGCTTCACAGGCGGGCTACTCTGCTGACGTGCAGACACTGCTATTAAGCCCAAAACGATTTACTGGGTTGGATGCAGTAAAAATTGAGATACACAGGCGGTGTAGCTAGCTTCACAGGCGGGCTACTCTGCTGACGTTCAGACACTGCTACTAAGCCAAAACCCCAAAACGATTTACTGGTTTAGATGCAGTAAAAATTGAGATATACAGGCAGTGTAGCTAGCTTCACAGGCGGGCTACTCAGATGACTACCAGACAATGCTACTAGCCCAAAAGGATTGGCTGAGCTAGATTACACCATATGCTGTGACTAACACTTGTGCAGCACTGGCTCAGATCTGCCTGGCAAACAGTGCTATGAACTGCTGTAACCTACCCTGAAAAGGGCTGATAGTACTAGTCCCGACTCCTCCCGACTCACTAAACCTATCTCTCTGACAATTCGCTCCAAAAAAACACTCTTAGTCTGTATAGCGCCCACAGCAGCAGTGGTGCCGTCTAACACTAAGCTGCAGCAGTGAGGAAATGGTGGCGACGGGGCAAATAGCTGGTTCTTATAGGACAAGGACATGTGACATACACAGCCAATGACACATGCCCTTGCTTGTGTGCATCACATGCACATTGCTGCGTGTGTGTGCACTGCTGATAGGCTGAGAGACTGCACAGCCCCTCTGTAAATGCGGGAAAGAAAAAAAAATGGAGATCGGCGTTATTTCAGCACAGATCTATCCCCCGCCCACTATACACTGAAACAGTCTATTAACAATGATAAACAGTTTTAATGTGCAAATCAAGCTAGGCTTTTGCTGAACGAACAGTTATCGAACAGAAACTCGAACAGCTGAATTTTAACCCCTTCACCCCGAAGCCTGTTTTCACCTAACTGACACGGCCAATTTTTACAATTCTGACCACTGTCACTTTATGAGGTCATAACTCTGAAACGCTTCAACGGATCCTGGTGATTCTGAGATTGTTTTCTCGTGACATATTGTACTTTATGATAGTGGTAAAACTTCTTCGATATGACTTCATATCAAATTTCACAATTTTCAAATTTTTCGTTTTTATGCCCTTAAATTAGAGAGTTATATCACATAATATAGTTAATGAACAACATTTCCAACATGTCTGCTTTACATCAGCACAATTTTGGAAACATAATTTTTTTTTTTAGGGAGTTATAAGGGTTAAAAGTTGACCAGCGATTTCTCATTTTTGCAACAAAATTTGCAAAACCATTTTTTTTACGGACCACCTCACACTTGAAGTGACTTTGAGGGGTCTATATGACAGAAAATGCCCAAAAGTGACACCATTCTAAAAACTGCACCCCTCAAGGTACTCAAAACCACATTAAAAAAGTTTATTAACCCTTCAGGTGCTTCACAGGAATTTTTGGAATGTTTAAAAAAAATTGAACATTTAACTTTTTTTTCACAAAATTTTTAATTCAGATCCAATTTGTTTTATTTTACCAAGGGTAACAGGAGAAATTGGACCAAAAAAGTCGTTGTACAATTCGTCCTGAGTACGCTGATACCCCACATGTTGGGGTAAACCATTGATTAGGCACATGGCAGAACTCGGAAGGGAAGGAGCGCCATTTGACTTTTCAATGCAAAATTGGCTGGAATTGAGATCGGAACCCATGTCGTGTTTGGAGAGCCCCTGACGTGCCTAAACAGTGGAAACCCCCACAAGTGACACCATTTTGGAAAGTAGACCCTCTAAGGAACTAATCTAGATGTGTGGTGAGCACTTTGAACCTCCAAGTGCTTCACAGAAGTTTATAATGTAGAGCCGTAAAAAAAAATTAATATTAATTTTCACAAAAAATGATCTTTTTGCCCCAATTTTTTTATTTTCCCAAGGGTAGCTGTTGTGAATTAGACTTTTTTGGCTCCCTCTTGTGGTCACTAGTGGTATGACTCTGAAATTGTCTTTCCCTAGTTTGGCACCCACCTGGGTCGTTAGTCCAGGGGTGTTGCTATATGAACTTCCTGAATTCTTAGTCTGGTGCCTGGCATCGTTGTAATCAGTCCTTTCTGTTTGCTCCTGTCTGCTGGTCCTGGTTCATGCAAATTTAAGCTAAGTCCTGCTTCCTTGTTTTTTGGTTATTTATATTGCTCTTATTTTTTGTCCAGCTTGTACTAAATGTGATTCCTGATTTTGCTGGAAGCTCTAGGGGGCTGGTATTCTCCCCCCCGGGCCGTTAGACGGTTCGGGGGTTCTTGAATATCCAGCGTGGATATTTTTGATAGGGTTTTTGCTGACCGTATAAGTCATCTTACTATATTCTGCTATTAGTCAGTGGGCCTCTCTTTGCTAAATACCTAGTTCATTCTTACGTTTGTCTTTTCTTCTTACCTCACCGTTATTATTTGTTGGGGGCTTGTATCCAACTTTTGGGGTCTTTTCTCTGGAGGCAAGAAAGGTCTATCTTTTCCCTTCTAGGGTTAGTTAGTTCTCCGGCTGGCGCGAGACGTCTAGAACCAACGTAGGCACGTTCCCCGGCTGCTGCTATTTGTGGTGCTAGGATTAGATATACGGTCATCCCAGTTACCACTGCCCTATGAGCTGGTTTTTTGTGTTTGCAGACTTGGTATTTATTGCAGAGACCCTCTGCCATTGGGGTCATAACAGTATGCCAGGCCCAAGTTGAATGTTTAATGCATTGCAGAAGTGGGATTATAAGAAAGGAAATTCTGAGGGTTTTTTTTCCTCTCTTTCTTCCTCCCCTTTACCTCTGAGTGGCTTAAGCTTGCTGCAGACATGAATGTCCAGACTCTGATTACAAGTGTGGATCAGCTTGCTGCTCGTGTGCAGGGCATACAAGATTTTGTTACCAGTAGTTCTATGTCTGAACCTAAAATACCTATTCCTGAACTGTTCTCTGGAGATCGATTTAAGTTTAGGAATTTCAGGAATAATTGTAAATTGTTTCTTTCTCTGAGACCCCGTTCGTCTGGAGACTCAGCTCAGCAAGTTAAAATTGTTATTTCTTTCTTGCGGGGCGACCCTCAGGATTGGGCTTTCTCGCTAGCGCCAGGAGATCCGGCATTGGCGAATATTGATGCGTTTTTTCTGGCGCTCGGATTGCTTTACGAGGAACCCAATCTTGAAATTCAGGCAGAAAAAGCCTTGCTGGCTATTTCTCAGGGCCAGGATGAAGCTGAAGTGTATTGCCAAAAATTTCGGAAATGGTCCGTGCTTACTCAGTGGAATGAGTGTGCTCTGGCCGCAAATTTCAGAAATGGCCTTTCTGAAGCCATTAAGAATAGGATGGTGTTTCAGGTTTTGCGTGAGAATGCTTTGTTTGTTAAGGGCTCAAAGTGTCTCTTTGGAGTACAGAAGGTTCCCTTTTTGGGTTTTATTTTCTCCCCTTCTGCGGTGGAGATGGACCCAGTCAAGGTCCGAGCTATTCATGATTGGACTCAACCCACGTCAGTTAAGAGTCTTCAGAAGTTCTTGGGCTTTGCTAACTTCTACCGTCGTTTTATCGCTAATTTTTCTAGCGTTGTTAAACCTTTGACGGATATGACCAAGAAAGGTTCTGATGTTGCTAACTGGGCACCTGCAGCCGTGGAGGCTTTCCAAGAGTTGAAGCGCCGGTTTACTTCAGCGCCTGTTTTGTGCCAGCCTGATGTCTCACTTCCCTTTCAGGTTGAAGTGGATGCTTCTGAGATTGGGGCAGGGGCCGTTTTGTCGCAGAGAGGCCCTGCTTGCTCTGTAATGAGACCATGTGCTTTTTTCTCTAGGAAGTTTTCGCCTGCTGAGCGGAATTATGATGTTGGCAATCGGGAGTTGCTGGCCATGAAGTGGGCATTTGAGGAGTGGCGTCATTGGCTCGAGGGTGCTAAGCATCGTGTGGTGGTCTTGACTGATCACAAAATATCTGATGTATCTCGAGTCTGCTAAACGCCTGAATCCTAGACAGGCCCGTTGGTCATTGTTTTTCTCCCATTTTGACTTTGTGGTCTCGTATTTACCAGGTTCAAAGAATGTGAAGGCTGATGCTCTTTCAAGGAGCTTTGTGCCTGACTCTCCTGGAGTCGCAGAACATGTTGGTATTCTTAAAGAGGGAGTAATCTTGTCAGCCATTTCTCCGGATTTGCGACGTGTGTTGCAGAGATTTCAGGCTGGTAGACCTGACTCTTGTCCACCTGACAGACTGTTTGTTCCTGTTAAATGGACCAGGTTCATTCCTCGGTGTTGGCAGGGCATCCGGGAATTTTTGGCACCAGAGATTTGGTGGCTAGGTCCTTTTGGTGGCCTTCCTTGTCGCGGGATGTGCGGTCATTTGTGCAGTCCTGTGGGACTTGTGCTCGAGCTAAGCCTTGCTGTTCTCGTGCCAGCGGGTTGCTCTTGCCCTTGCCTGTCCTGAAGAGGCCTTGGACACACATTTCCATGGATTTCATTTCAGATCTTCCGGTGTCTCAGGGCATGTCTGTCATCTGGGTGGTATGTGATCGCTTTTCCAAGATGGTCCATTTGGTATCTTTGCCTAAGCTGCCTTCCTCTTCCAATCTGGTTCCTTTGTTCTTTCAGAATGTGGTTCGTTTACACGGCATTCCTGAGAATATCTTGTCTGACAGAGGATCCCAGTTTGTTTCCAGGTTCTGGCGATCCTTTTGTGCTAAGATGGGCATTGATTTGTCGTTTTCGTCTGCCTTTCATCCTCAGACTAATGGACAAACGGAGCGAACTAATCAAACTTTGGAGGCTTATTTGAGGTGTTTTGTTTCTGCGGATCAGGATGATTGGGTGACCTTCTTGCCGTTGACTGAGTTTGCCCTTAATAATCGGACTAGTTCCGCTACTTTGGTCTCGCCATTTTTCTGCAACTCTGGTTTCCATCCTCGTTTTTCCTCGGGACATGTGGAGCCTTCTGACTGTCCTGGGGTAGATTCTGTGGTGGATAGGTTGCAGCAGATTTGGAATCATGTGGTGGACAACTTGAAGTTGTCACAGGAGAAGGCTCAGCGTTTTGCCAACCGCCGCCGCGGTGTGGGTCCCCGACTTCGTGTTGGGGATTTGGTATGGCTGTCTTCTCGATTTGTTCCTATGAAGGTCTCCTCTCCTAAATTTAAGCCTCGCTTCATCGGTCCTTACAAGATATTGGAAATCCTTAATCCTGTGTCCTTTCGCTTGGATCTTCCGGTGTCGTTTGCCATTCACAACGTGTTCCATAGGTCTTTGTTGCGGCGGTACGTTGTACCTGTGGTTCCCTCTGTTGAGCCTCCTGCTCCGGTGTTGGTTGAGGGCGAGTTGGAGTACGTGGTGGAGAAAATCTTGGATTCTCGTCTCTCCAGACGGAGGCTTCAGTATCTGGTCAAGTGGAAGGGCTATGGTCAGGAGGATAATTCCTGGGTGGTTGCCTCTGATGTGCATGCGGCCGATTTAGTTCGTGCCTTTCACGCTGCTCATCCTGATTGCCCTGGTGGTCTTGGTGAGGGTTCGGTGACTCCTCCTTAAAGGGGGGGTACTGTTGTGAATTAGACTTTTTTGGCTCCCTCTTGTGGTCACTAGTGGTATGACTCTGAGATTGTCTTTCCCTAGTTTGGCACCCACCTGGGTCGTTAGTCCAGGGGTGTTGCTATATAAACTTCCTGAATTCTTAGTCTGGTGCCTGGCATCGTTGTAATCAGTCCTTTCTGTTTGCTCCTGTCTGCTGGTCCTGGTTCATGCAAATTTAAGCTAAGTCCTGCTTCCTTGTTTTTTTGTTATTTGTATTACTCTTATTTTTTGTCCAGCTTGTACTAAATGTGATTCCTGATTTTGCTGGAAGCTCTAGGGGGCTGGTATTCTCCCCCCGGGCCGTTAGACGGTTCGGGGGTTCTTGAATATCCAGCGTGGATATTTTTGATAGGGTTTTTGCTGACCGTATAAGTCATCTTACTATTTTCTGCTATTAGTCAGTGGGCCTCTCTTTGCTAAATACCTAGTTCATTCTTACGTTTGTCTTTTCTTCTTACCTCACCGTTATTATTTGTTGGGGGCTTGTATCCAACTTTTGGGGTCTTTTCTCTGGAGGCAAGAAAGGTCTATCTTTTCCCTTCTAGGGTTAGTTAGTTCTCCAGCTGGCGCGAGACGTCTAGAACCAACGTAGGCACGTTCCCCGGCTGCTGCTATTTGTGGTGCTAGGATTAGATATACGGTCAGCCCAGTTACCACTGCCCTATGAGCTGGTTTTTTGTGTTTGCAGACTTGGTATTTAATGCAGAGACCCTCTGCCATTGGGGTCATAACAGGTAGCAGGATAAATTGGACCCCAAAAGTTGTTGTGCAATTTGTCCTGAGTATGCTGATACTTCATATATGGGGATAAACCACTGTTTGGGCGCATGGCAGAGCTCGGAAGGGAAGGAGCGCCATTTGACTTTTCAATGCAAAATTGGCTGGAATTGAGATCGGACCCCATGTCGTGTTTGGAGAGCCCCTGACGTGCCTAAACAGTGGAAACCCCCACAAGTGACTAGATGTGTGGTGAGCACTTTTAATTGTTTCACCAAAGTTTAGAATGTAGCGCTATGAAAATTAAAAAATCATTTTTTCTTTCCACTAAATGATGTTTTAGCCCGCAATTTTTTTTCCCCAAGGGTAACAGGAGAAATTGGACCACAAAAGTTATTGTCCAATTTGTCCTGAGTACGCTGATACCCCATACATTGGGGGGAACCACTGTTTGGGCGCACGGCAGAGCTCGGAAGGGAAGGAGCGCCGTTTGAAATGCAGACTTAGATGGATTGGTCTGCAGGTGTCATGTTGCATTTGCAGAGCCCCTGATGTTCCTAAACAGTAGAAACCCCCCACAAGTGACCCCATATTGGAAACTAGACCCCCCACGGAACTTATCTAGATGTGTTGTGAGAACTTTGAACCCCCAAGTGTTTCACTACAGTTTATAACGCAGAGCCGCGAAAATAAAAAATATATTTTTTTCCACGAAAATTATATTTTAGCCCCCACGTTTTTATTTTCCCAAGGGTAAGGCTGGTTTTACACTTGCGTTTTTATCTGCATGCATTTTTTAAAAAAACGCATGTGTGAAAAAACGCATGTAAACGCGGTAAAACGCATGCGTTTTTTAGACGCATGCGTTTTTATAGAAAAACACAAGAAAACGAGAAAAAACCAAAAAACCCTAACCCTACCCCAAACCCTAACCTGAAATACGTGGCACTGAAATACGTGGCACTGAAATACGTGGCACTGAAATACATTTATATACGTATATACGTATATATGTATATAAGTGCCACAATATTTCAGTGGCCACGTATATAAGTGCCACGTATATAAGTGCCACATATATAAGTGCCACGTATATAAGTGCCACGTATATAAGTGCCACGTATATAAGTGCCACGTATTTCACGTAAATGCCACGATATTTCAGTGACACGTATTTCACTGAAATATCGTGGCACTGAAATACGTGGCACTGAAATACGTGGCACTGAAATATCATGGCACGGAAATACGTGGCACTGAAAGACGTGGCACTGAAATATCGTGGCACTGAAATACGTGGCACTGAAATATCGTGGCACTGAAATATCATGGCACTGAAATACGTGGCACTGAAAGACGTGGCACTGAAATATCATGGCACTGAAATACGTGGCACTGAAATATCGTGGCACTGAAAGACGTGGCACTGAAATATCGTGGCACTGAAATATCGTGGCACTGAAATACGTGGCACTGAAATACGTGGCACTATGACTGTCAGAAAATGTTCATTAAACGGTTAGGGGTGAGTTTAGGGGTAGGGTTAGGGTTAGGGTTTGGATCCCTTTATCACCTTGATGGTGGTGGGTGACTTTTCAGTGTGTGTTCTGTTTTTTTTCTATAAAAACGCATGCATTTTTAACGCAAACAAACGCGTTGAGATCGGACGCCATGTCGCGTTTGGAGAGCCCCTGATGTGCCTAAACAGTGAAAACTCCCCAATTCTAACTGAAACCCTAACCCCAACCCTAACCCCAGCCCTAACCCTAGCCCTAACCCCAACCCTAACCCTAGCCCTAACCCTAGTCCTAACCCTAGCGCTACTTTCACACTAGTGTTTTTTTGCATATGTCGCAATGCGTCGTTTTGGCGAAAAAACGCATCCTGCAAAGTCATCTGCAGGATGCATTTTTTCCCCATAGACTAACATTAGCGACATATTGACACACGTCGCAAGCGTCGTGCGATGGTTGCGTCGTGTTGTGGCGGACCGCCGGCAGCAAAAAACGTTACATGTAACTTTTTTTGTGCCGACGGTCCACCATTTCCGACCACGCATGCGCGGCTGGAACTCCGCCCCCACCTCCCCACACCTCACAATGGGGCAGCGGATGCCTGGAAAAACAGCATCCGCTGCCCCTGTTGTGCGGCGCTTGCACAGCATGCGTCGGTACGTCGGGCCGACGCAGTGCGACGGCCCCGTACCAACGCTAGTGTGAAAGTAGCCTAACGGGAAAATGGAAATAAATATATTTTTTTAAATTGTATTATTTTTCCCTAACTAAGGGGGTGATGAAGGGGGATTTGATTTACTTTTATAGCGTTTTTTGGGCAGATTTTTATGGTTGGCAGCCATCACACACTAAAAGACGCTTTTTATTGCAAAAAATAGTTTTTGCATCACCACATTTTGAGAGCTATAATTTTTCCATATTTTGGTCCACAGAGTCATGTGAGATCTTGTTTTTTGCGGGACGAGTTGATATTTTTATTGGTACCATTTTCGGGTACATGACATTTTTTGATCGCTTTTTATTCCGATTTTTGGGAGGCGGAATGAACAAAAATCAGCAATTCCTGAAATTCTTTTAGGGGGGGGCGTTTATACCGTTCCGCGTTTGGTAAAAAGGATAAGGCAGTTTTATTCTTCAGGTCAGTACGATTACAGCGATACCTCATTTATGTAATTTTTTTATGTTTTGGCGCTTTTACACAATAAAAACTATTTTATATAAAAAAATAATTGTTTTTGCATCGCTTTATTCTGAGAGCTATAACTTTTTTATTTTTCTGCTGATGATGCTGTATGGCGGCTTTGTTTTGCTTGACAAGATGACGTTTTCAACGGTACCATGCTTATTTATATCTGTCTTTTTGATCGCGTGTTATTCCACTTTTTGTTTGGCGGTATGAGAATAAAGTGTTGTTTTTTGCCTCTTTTTTTTTTTTTTTTACGGTGTTCACTGAAGGGGTTAACTAGTGATATAGTTTTATAGGTGGGGTCGTTACGGACGCGGCGATACTAAATATGTGTACTTTTATTGTGTGATTTTTTTTTATTTAGATAAAGAAATGTATTTATGGGAATTTTTTTTTTTTATTATTTATTTAGGAATTTTTTCCTAAATAAAAAACGCAGCATGTTTATTAATTTTGAAGTTTTTTTGCGGATTTCCCACTATATAGTGCATTGGGAAATGTCCGGAAAAAAAACGCACCAAAAATGCGGTAAAAACGCGCAAAAAACATGCAAAAAACGCATGCAGATTTCTTGCAGATTTCCTGGAGAAAATTTCAGGTTTTTCTCAGGAAATTTCTGCAATAAATCCTGAACGTGTGCACATAGCCTAATAGAAGGATTGCTGTATATTTACCTTTGGTAATCTCCTGTCTGGCCTTAGGTATAAACATAAGGGTGAATGACCTCGGGGAGAGCAAAACATCCAACACCGCGGAGACACCATCACGTGTTTCTCAACGCAGTGATCCAGAACACTGCCCCCATCCCTAATGGGAAATATGCAAATGCATGTAGAAAAGCCGCGGAGACATCATCACGTGTTTCTCAACGCAAGCAATGAATAGCCAGGTCTTTCACCGGAAAGGAACAACCACGGGAAGGGCAGCATCCAATAAAGGAAAACCACCTATGCCAAAACATGGTATCCATCCACAGACAGCTGTTTCGGGGTGTTTGCCCCCTCATCAGTGTGGAGTAGGAAACTGGCTATTAGGAGCAATGCCTAGTGAAAAGACTATAAACATAAGGGCGAATGACCTCGGGGAGATCAAAACATCCAACACCACGGAGACACCATCACGTGTTTCTCAACACAGTGATCCAGAACACTGCCCCCATCCCTAATGGGAAATATGCAAATGCATGTAGAAAAGCCGCGGAGACACCATCACGTGTTTCTCAACGCAAGCAATGAATAGCCAGGTCTTTCACCGGGAAGGAACAACCACGGGAAGGGCAGCATCCAATAAAGGAAAACCACCTATGCCAAAACATGGTATCCATCCACAGACAGCTGTTTCGGGGTGTTTGCCCCTCATCAGTGTGGAGTAGGAAACTGGCTATTAGGAGCAATGCCTAGTGAAAAGACTATAAACATAAGGGCGAATGACCTCGGGGAGATCAAAACATCCAACACCACGGAGACACCATCACGTGTTTCTCAACACAGTGATCCAGAACACTGCCCCCATCCCTAATGGGAAATATGCAAATGCATGTAGAAAAGCCGCGGAGACACCATCACGTGTTTCTCAACGCAAGCAATGAATAGCCAGGTCTTTCACCGGGAAGGAACAACCACGGGAAGGGCAGCATTCAATAAAGGAAAACCACCTATGCCAAAATATGGTATCCATCCACAGACAGCTGTTTCGGGGTATTTGCCCCTCATCAGTGTGGAGTATGTGTCCACGTTCAGGATTGCTTCAGGATTTGGTCAGGATTTTATGCAGGTAAAATCCTGACCAAATCTGCACCTGAGGTCACTGGCAGGTCACCTGCGTTGTCCTTGAGTTTTTTCTGCAATGTAAGGACATGCTGCGTTCTTAAAAGACGCGCCGCATGTGAGTTTTCTCGGGTGTGCCGCATGCGTCTTTTACTGCATAGTGGAGACAGGATTTCATGAAATCCCCTCCACTATGCTGTAACATCTGGACGCTGTGTTTTTTATGCATGCTGCTCAACGCTGCGTCAAAAACTCAGCGTTTCCTGAACGTGGACACATACCCTTATACTATTGGACATGTTTTAAAAAAAAAATGTTCCTGTGCTGAGATAATCTTATAAATGTGCCCCTGCTGTGAACTGTGTAATGGCCGTGTCTGACCGTACAGGGACATGGTCTGATCATACCACATCTCCTGGGCAGGGGAGGACACAAAATAGACTATACAGACAGGACAGCAGGGGATTGCAGCCGAAACTTATTTTTAGTCTTCTTTTACACTTACCCGGTTTTTTGCGGGCCATATTGCCGTGATTCTTGCTGCCCGCAAAAATGGGCAGCAAAAAACCTTCTCGCAAATACGGTGTACCGCAAAAACAAGCTACCGTTGTTTTTACGGTACCATTGAAATGTATTGTGGCCGTGTCCCTAAGCCGTGAAAAAAATCAAGCAAGCTCGATATTTTTTCACGGCCGTATATACGGCCCTCATGGCCATACAGCACACGGCACTCCAATGTATTTTTGAGGGCCGTTTTTGCGGCCCCATAGAACTCTCTTGGGGCTGCAAAAATGGCCCGCAAAAATGGCCCGCAAAAACACGGCAAGTGTAAAAGAAGCCTTATTCCAAGATCCATTAATTAAAATGTACTTTGAAGTGGTTGGATAGCTTTTTTGCTCTTTGATTAAAAAAAAACGCTAAAAAAGAACCTTTCTTTTTTTAACGTTTGCAGCAATATTGGAGTGCATGTGGTCATTGGACTCAGTTGTATGTACCGTATAATACTGAAAATTGGCATCTCACAGGAGGAATATAGTTAATTTTCTCATAATAGCAATGCTTTCAGCAATGTGTCTGGACAGCATTAGGATTACTTTAATCTGCAGTTTAATCCTAAACAGCATTTGCAGCCATGACAGGTTCCTTTTAAAGGGGTTGTCCAGGTTTTTCACATAAGTCTGCAGATACTTGGAGTGACTCCCTGTAACTGGAGACTTGTGAATCCTCACAACTTCAGCAGAGCAGTCTGCCAGGAATCTCCAGTGCGGGCCGCGAGACTGAGCGGTCATGTGAATGCAATTATACAATATGCATACTCCCAGCCACATTTCGACTAGATGTGCATGGCCACGGTCAATTGTGGGCGACTCCTTCAACTTATGGTATGTATTGTATAAATAGAAGATAATCTACATGAAGTTTAAAAGATGGGCTTTGACTTCACATTGTAACCTCTATTGTTTACATAATCTAGGTTTTAGACATTTTTATAGACCCTGAAAAAATGCAACACCTTTAATATCAGCCTCACTAGCATTTCAGTTATTTGATCATTTGCACCCCCGCATCATTGTACTTAAACGTAGTATGTTTTTGTTTGAAAAAAGTGATCCAACATGACAAATTAATAATGCCCCTATGCATAAATCGTACAGCTCACTGTATCATATATGTTTACTTCTTTAGAGCCACCAAACTGGTTCTCTGTATCTAAATGTGTTCCTCCAGGCTAGCACTGAGACCAAACCCTTTCACACAGGAGTGTAAGGAATCTGAGAAAAAAATGTTGACACAATAAAAAATATAACATGAATCTTCCTCAAGGCAAGGGACATGTCATGAGTCATGACAGTAAAACTAAGAACATAATTGCACATTAAAGCATTACTCCCCAAAACACAAGTCATCCCCTATCTATGAAATAGGGGATAATTTGTTGGTCATCAGGGGTCTGACCACTGGGACACTCATCAATTGTAAGATTTGGGATTTAGAACCCCAAGATAGGGGCTCTGCAGTGTCATGCTGAATGAAACAAAGGTACACATACAGGTCCTTCTCAAAAAATTAGCATATAGTGTCAAATTTCATTATTTACCATAATGTAATGATTACAATTAAACTTTCATATATTATAGATTCATTATCCACCAACTGAAATTTGTCAGGTCTTTTATTGTTTGAATACTGATGATTTTGGCATACAACTCCTGATAACCCAAAAAACCTGTCTCAATAAATTAGCATATTTCACCTGTCCAATCAAATAAAAGTGTTTTTTAATAACAAACAAAAAAAACATCAAATAATAATGTTCAGTTATGCACTCAATACTTGGTCGGGAATCCTTTGGCAGAAATTACTGCTTCAATGCGGCGTGGCATGGAGGCAATCAGCCTGTGACACTGCTGAGATGTTATGGAGGCCCAGGATGCTTCAATAGCGGCCTTAAGCTCATCCAGAGTGTTGGGTCTTGCGTCTCTCAACTTTCTCTTCACAATATCCCACAGATTCTCTATGGGGTTCAGGTCAGGAGAGTTGGCAGGCCAATTGAGCACAGTAATACCATGGTCAGTAAACCATTTACCAGTGGTTTTGGCACTGTGAGCAGGTGCCAGGTCGTGCTGAAAAATGAAATCTTCATCTCCATAAAGCATTTCAGCCGATGGAAGCATGAAGTGCTCCAAAATCTCCTGATAGCTAGCTGCATTGACCCTGCCCTTGATGAAACACAGTGGACCAACACCAGCAGCTGACATGGCACCCCACACCATCACTGACTGTGGGTACTTGACACTGGACTTCAGGCATTTTGGCATTTCCTTCTCCCCAGTCTTCCTCCAGACTCTGGCACCTTGATTTCCGAATGACATGCAAAATTTGCTTTCATCAGAAAACAGAAAACAGCTTCTGCCGCTGTTTATGGTTCAAAAGTGGCTTTACCTGGGGAATGCGGCACCTGTAGCCCAATTCCTGCACACGCCTGTGCACGGTGGCTCTGGATGTTTCCACACCAGACTCAGTCCACTGCTTCCTCAGGTTCCCCAAGGTCTGGAATCGGTCCTTCTCCACAATCTTCCTCAGGGTCCGGTCACCTCTTCTCGTTGTACAGCGTTTTCTGCCACATTGTTTCCTTCCAACAGACTTACCATTGAGGTGCCTTGATACAGCACTCTGGGAACAGCCTATTTGTTGAGAAATTTCTTTCTGGGTCTTACCCTCTTGCTTCAGGGTGTCAATGATGGCCTTCTTGACATCTGTCAGGTCGCTAGTCTTACCCATGATGGGGGTTTTGAGTAATGAACCAGGCAGGGAGTTTTTAAAAGCCTCAGGTATCTTTTGCATGTGTTTAGAGTTAATTAGTTGATTCATAAGATTAGGGTAATAGGTCGTTTAGAGAACCTTTTCTTGATATGCTAATTTATTGAGACAGGTTTTTTGGGTTATCAGGAGTTGTATGCCAAAATCATCAGTATTCAAACAATAAAAGACCTGACAAATTTCAGTTGGTGGATAATGAATCTATAATATATGAAAGTTTAATTGTAATCATTACATTATGGTAAATAATGAAATTTAACACTATATGCTAATTTTTTGAGAAGGACCTGTATGTGCCCCATAGACAGTGAATGGGGCGAAGACAAGAAATGTGCATCTCCTCCACACTCATAACCAGACTGTAGAGCCCTGTTCTCTATGTTGTAATACTGCAATCCAGGGCCACCATCAGGGTATTACTGCCTTTTACTGCTGTATGGGGCCCGGTGAGCAGAAGCAAAGAGGGGGAACCTGAACCCAGTCACCTTGCCCCAGGGTAAAATAAAGTATTGTGCACTGGTGCACCATCATCGGAGGCGCACATCTCGGCACAGGTAGCTTTCCTGGTGCTCCATGGCAATCAAAAGAGAACTGCAGAGAAGCTACAGAGCAGCTCCCTCCATCTTTTCTGTGACACGCTAGTGACGGTGCCTACACACTGACATCTATGCGCGTCGCTCACCAGGATACCAGAAGTGGAGCTGCACCTGCAGCGATACGTATTATGAGAGGTAGGCATGAAAAGCTTTTATTTTTTTTTTTTTTTAATATAAAATGAATGAATTGAATGGGAATGATTATGTATTGACTTGAGAGAGCACAAATGATGAATTGAGGGTGGAGGACAGCAAATGATGAATTGACGATGGGATGAGCAAATTATAATGAATTGAGGGTGGTGTGTGGAGAGCAAATAATGATGAATTGAGGGTGAGAGACAGCAAACAATATTGACAAATTGAAGTTGGGGAAGTAAGTGATGATTTATTGAGACTGGGGAATTAGTGAGCTAAATGATGATTAATTGATGGTGGAGGGTGGGGGACAATAAAAGTCGATGAATTGGGGTGAGTGCAGCAAAAAAATAATAAATTGAGGGTGGGGGAGAGCAAATAATGTATTTAGTGTGGGGAGATCAAATTACCATATATACTCGAGTATAAGCCGAGGCACCTAATTTGGCCACGAAAAACTGGGAAAACATATTGACTCGAGTATAAGCCGGGTATGCATTGTACCCCCATCCCTGTCCTTGTGTGCATGGCTCCCTGTCCTGTATGCATGACTTCTTATGCCTGTCCTTGTCTGCATGGCTCCTCATCCCTGTCTTGGTATGCATGGCTCCTTATCCTTATCCTTGAATGCATGCCCCCCATGAGAAAAGCAGCAGCTCCTGTGGCCGAGCGATTACATGACCCCGCTCATTAAGGTAATGAATATTCACCTCTCTCCACTCACCGGGGACACATGATTGCTCGGAGCTGCTGAAAGCTGGAACAGGAAACTGCGAGGGAGTGCAGGGAAGGTAAGTAGGAAGGGTCTTCTTCACAGCTGCTCGAAGCCGCAGCTGCGGCTGCAGCTGTAACTGTGAGCGCTATAAGAGAAATTAATATTCATTGCCAGTGCAGTGAATATTCATTTCTCTTTAGTAGCGGGATCAGTTACAGCCGCAGCCGCCGGCTCTGGCCTCCTGTGACCCGCTGCTCCACCGCTCCCTCTCCCCCGCTGGGTTCTGGGACAATGACTCGTGTATAAGCCGAGGTGGTCGTTTTCAGCACAAAAAATGTGCTGAAAACTCGGCTTATACACGAGTATATACGGTATACTGTTTTGAGGGTGGGGGAGAGGAAATGATGATGAATTGAGGGTGGGGGAGAGCAGATGATAATGAATAGAGGGTGGGGGTGGGAGAGAGAGGACATAATATAATGAATTGGGTTGGAGCATGTAAGTATAATCAATCTGGGGAGCGAGAGGTACAGAGTGGGGGGCGTTGAGGATGCAGAAGTGTGACTGGTAATGATTTGAGGGAAAAAGTATAGAAGCTAATTAATTTATATATTTATTGGGTGGGAAAATGGCTATATATAGTTAGTGGGGGCATAGTGGTGGATCACAATTTATATTTGAAATGGTAGGTTGCATAATAACTAATTATATATTAATGGTCGGTGCACGTCTGTATTCAGCTATGCAATGTAGAAGTTGGGAAAAAGTGAATAATGTGCTCTGGAAGCAGAGCTCTAAATAACTCTGTTTTATTTTCTGCAGAGAAGAGTCCTGGCTGGGAGAAGCGATGGCAGTCTGTGCTGGATGAAGAAGAAAAGCGAAGATGAATGACTTCAACTAGAGAAGTCACCAGTGAGTCAGTTTGCACACTGGCATTATACACTATATACTATATACAAAGCTCCTATGTATAATGGCACTAGCGTTCCCTATATTACATGTACACTATACAATATATACTATTTAAATATCCTATGTGTAATGTCACTGGTGAGTGACTGTATTACCTGTACACTAACACTATATACAGAGTCAACGGTGATCCCTGTATTACCTAGACACTGACACTATATACTGAGCTCCTGTGTATAATGTCACTGGTGATCACTGCATTACATATACACTGACACGTTACAATTTATTCTATGTACAGAGCTCCTGTATATAATGGCACTTATGGTAATATTAATATTGTGTTCTTTTATTAACCTCTTTCTGACCTCGGACGGGATAGTACGTCCGAGGTCAGAAGCCCCGCTTTGATGCAGGGCTCCGGCGGTGAGCCGGCATCAAAGCCGGGACATGTCAGCTGTTTTGAACAGCTGACATGTGCCCGCAATAGCGGCAGGTGAAATCGCGAGTCACCCGCCGCTATTAACTAATTAAATGCTGCTGTCAAACGCAGACAGCGGCATTTAAACGGCGCTTCCAGCCGGGCGGCCGGAAATGAGCGCATCGCTGACCCCCCGTCACATGATCGGGGGTCAGCGATGCTTCTGCATTGTAACCATAGAGGACCTTGAGACCTCTATGGTTACTGATGCCAGCCTGCTGTGAGCGCCACCCTGTGGTCGGCGCTCATAGCACACCTGCATTTCTGCTGCATAGCAGCGATCTGATGATCGCTGCTATGTAGCAGAGGTGATCGAGTTGTGCCAGCTTCTAGCCTCCCATGGAGGCTATTGAAGCATGGCAAAAGTAAAAAAAAAAAAGTGAAAAAAAGTGAAAAAAAAAATATATATAAAAGTTTAAATCACCCCCCTTTCGCCCCAATCAAAATAAATCAATAAAAAAAAATCAAACCTACACACATTTGGTATCGCCGCATTCAGAATCACCCGATCTATCAATAAAAAAATGCATTAACCTGATCTCTAAACAGCATAGCGAGAAAAAAATTGGAAACGCCAGAATTACGTTTTTTTGGTCGCTGCGACATTGCATTAAAATGCAATAACGGGCGATCAAAAGAACATATCTGCACCGAAATGGTATCATTAAAAACGCCAGCTCAGCACGCAAAAAATAAGCCCTCAAGAGACCCCAGATCATGAAAAATGGAGACACTACGGGTATCAGAAAATGGTGCAATTTTTTTTTTTAGCAAAGTTTGGAATTTTTTTTCACCACTTAGATAAAAAATAACCTAGTCATGTTAGGTGTCTATGAACTCGTACTGACCTGGAGAATCATAATGGCAGGTCAGTTTTAGCATTTAGTGAACCTAGCAAAAAAGCCAAGCAAAAAACAAGTGTGGGACTGCACTTTTTTTGCAATTTCACCGCACTAGGAATTTTTTTCCTGTTTTATAGTACACGACATGGTAAAACCAATAATGTCGTTCAAAAGTACAACTCGTCCTGCAAAAAATAAGCCTTCTCATGGCCATATTGATGGAAAAATATAAAAGTTATGGCTCTGGGAAGGAGGGGAGTGAAAAACAAACACGGAAAAATGAAAAATCCCATGGTCATGAAGGGGTTAATGATCAGTATTGTAGTATTAAGTCACTGTGGTGGTAATATGTGGTCTGGTCATGGTACAGCAGTTTTTGTTCCTTGTATGTGGTACTATTTGGTCACTATGTGGTAGTATGTGGTCCAGCAATGGTTTGACAGTATTTGTCCTTTTTACGTGGTATTATTGGTCATTTTAAAAATGTATGGGACACATTCCTTTAAAGTATTAAATTGGATATTTTAAGAAATGCTTAATAGGTTGGAGTATAGTAGGGCCCTGCCAAAAGAGTCTACCTTGTCATGGTGGTGGCTTAAAAAATCTTTTGGTTGAAACAAAAGCTGATAGCTATGCATGTGATTTCTTGTTCAATGGGAACTGTTAATGTGTGATTGATGACGACATGGTACAGAAGTGGAGTTTTTCCAAGAGAGGGCGGTAGAAGGTTCTAGGGGTGGAGACAGAGCTGGAGTGGAAGCGGAGCTGGTCCTGAGCCTGGACAAAAGGCGCCAAAAATGTTGCGAGTATGTGGCTCTAAAATTACTCATGGCAGACCTGACCCAATCTCAGGATCATTGGGGTCCCTACAGTCAGCACGTTATCTCTAGCCCAGAAAAGGGGATTTTTTTAAACTTTCAGTTAGTTGCATCAAAATACTTACACTATTTAATACTTACACCTCTCTGGGGCACGTGTAGTTGACACCAAAACTCACGATGCCCCAAGGAGAGAGGGTCCCAGAGTTAGGAAGCTACCAAAACGGATAATTACCTAGTTTCCATACTTGTGGAAATATGTCGAAAACAAACTCGCATGGGGTCCAATTCTTCCACTACCTATCAAATGTTCCTCTTGCCATTAGCTGCAACACAACGCCAAAGCATGATTGCTCCATCCCCGTGCTTAATGGTTGGTGAGATGTTCTTCTCCTGAAATTCTGTGCCCTTTTTTCTCCACACATACCTTTTATCATTGTGGCCAAAGAGTTCTAGTTTAACCTCATCGGTCCACATTACTTGTTTCCAAAATGCATCTGACTTGTTTAGATGGTCATTTGCATACTTCTGACTCTGAATTTTATGGCGAGGATGCAGGAAAGGTTTCTTCTTCTGATGACTCTTCCATGAAGGCCATATTTGTGCAGGTGTCTCTGAACAGTAAAACAATATACCACAACTCCAGAGTCTGCTAAATCTTTCTGAAGGTCTTTTGAAGTCAAGCTGGGGTTTTGATTTGCCACACTAGCAATCAAGGTCATACTGGGCCACCTGGAGAACTGGAGGACTCACTGGTGGGCCCAGGCACTGACACCTGCTGGCATACTGGCGTATGTGTTGCGGTGCTTTGTGTGTGAGTGTAAGACAGTGGTGCGGTGGTGTGTGTGTGTATTGGAGATGTGTGTATGGGAGATTGGCAATGATGGGGTGGTGGGGAAGGATGATGGGGGTGGTGGGGGAGAAGGCAATGATGGAGGTGGTCGAAAGGGAAATGATAGGGGTGGTGGGGGAGAAGGCAATGATGGGGTTGGAGGGGTCGAACAATGATGGAGGTGGAGAGGGGTGCATTATACCCAATGAGGGGGGCTGCATTATACTTTCCGAGGGGGCTACATTATATTGTGTGAGGGACTGCATTATTTTCTCAGGGGACTACATTATATTCTGGGGCTACATCATACTCTATGGGGGGCTACATTATATTCTGTGGTGGAGCTGCATTATTCTCTCAGGGCACTACATTATATTCTGGGGGGAGACATGATACTAAATGAGGGGGGCTGCATTATGCCCTATGAGTGTGCTACAGTATACTCTACGGGGTGGCTGCATTATACCCTATGAGGGTGCTACATTTTATTCTATGGTGGGGACTGCATTATACCTTATGAGGGGGCTGCATTATATTTTGTGGGGTGCTGCATTATATTCTATGAGGTGGGCTGCATTATATTCTATGAGAAGGGGTTGCATTATATTCTATGAGAGAGGGCTGCATTATATTCTTTGAGGGGGCTACATTATTTTATGAGGGGGCTGCATTATATTTTATGAGGGAGGCTACTTTATATTCTATGAGGGGGGCTACATTATATTCTATGAGGGGGCTACATTATATTCTATGAGGGGGCTACCCCAACCCCGCTACATAATTAAAACGTGCACTACCTTATATTATACACTGATATAGGCGTGTTTTACCACATAATGGGTGGCCTTGTATTTATTTCTTTGTAGCTACACAGTGGGCCCAAGAATGATTTTCTCTGGTGGGCCCAACGTGCTCCAGTCCGACGCTGCTAGCAATCCTATGAGCAGCTCTCACTGAAATTTTGCTTGGTCTTCCAGACCTTATCTCTACCTCCACTGTTCCTGTTAACTGCCATTTCCTAATTATATTTCGAGCTGAGAAAACTGAGAAAAATCCAACTTGAAAACGCTTATAGCCTACTCCTGCTTGGTGGGCCTCAACCATTTTTATTTTCAGAGTGCTAAGCAGCTGCTTAGAAGAACTCATGGCTGCTGTTTTTTTGGCACAAGGTTAGAGGAGGCTGTGTTTCTTTTATAACTGGGAAATTTGCATCACCTGGCCTTTCCTAACCATGGTAAGTGAACAAGCTTTAACCCTGACAGGCTAATTAAGGTCTGAGGGTATGTGCACACGTTGCGGATTAGGCTTAGGAATTTCTGGTGCGGATTCTGTCTCTCCTTGCAGAAAACGCACCTGCGGTTCTTTGTGCGGTTCTGCAGCGTTTTTTTGTGCGTTTTTGCTGCGGTTTTCTTGCGGATTTGCTGCAGTTTTTACCCCTGCGGTTTTCTATAATGGAGTGGGTACAAAAACGCTGCAGATTCACAAAAAAGAATTGACATGCTATTTCTTTAAAACCGCAGCGTTTCTGCAGCGGATTTTCCGCAAAGTGTGCACAGCATTTTTTTTTTTTTCAATGATTTACATTGTACTGTAAATCAATTGCGGATCTGCAGCATTTCTGCACCTCAAAAAACGCTGCGGATCCGCAGCAAATCCGCAACATGTGCACATACCCTCAAACCTTCGTCCAAGTTATTTGTGCGCACAAATCTCCAAGGGTGCCAAACCGTTTGCAACAGCCCATTTTCCTTTTTGTAATTTTTTAAAATGTAAAAAAAATATCTAAACTACAAAAGAAATGTGTCATCCTTAACTTTAGCCCTTTTAGAGATCATTTCAACATCAACTTGCTTAACTGATCACATTAACAGTAATTTTGATGAGGGGTTCCCAAACTTTTACATGCCACTGTATACAACAATACTGTAGTATTGCTGTACATAGTAGAAGTATTATGGCTCGGGAAAGGATTAATGTATTATTTCTAGATAAGAAAATGCAAGAACAGAGCGATGTAAAGTTTTCTTAAAACTCTTAGCAGCTAGTGGGTTAAGATTAGTGTTGAGCGATACTTTCCGATATCGGAAAGTATCGGTATCGGAAAGTATCGGCCGATACCGTCAAAATATCGGATCCAATCCGATACCGATACCCGATCCCAATGCAAGTCAATGGGACGAAAATATCGGAATTAAAATAAACCCTTTATAAACTTGTAGGTTCATTCTACATGAAGGAAAACAACTAAGAATAATGTATGATGTATTGGGGGACGTGGCGGAGATATTAAAGGGACAGAGGTTTAGCCCAATGTAATAGAATAGCAGGATTTTTAATTTTTTTTTATGAAGTTCGGCGTTAGAAAGAATTTGACTATGTTATTTTTTTTTTTTTTTATGTCAGATATTGATGTTTCACTACTTCCACGCCCTTCACCTTCTTTTTTACTTCTCCCACGCTTTCTTCTTAATTATCCTCATCATCAGCTTCTTTGACATCAACTTCTTCACCTTATTCATCTTCTTCTTCATCTTCTACCTATTATTTTTTGGGTTACATTGTTCATATTCTTTTTATTTTACTATTATCTTCATCATATTCAACTTCTTCATCATATTCTTATTTGTGACAGGCATTCCCGTAGTTGTTATCTATAAAAGTTTGAAGATTACACCTTCCGTTCTGCCTGTCACAAACCAGTTACATTTGTCCGCGTTCAGTTTGGCCTGCAGCATCAGGCTTTATCCAGGGGCACCACGAGGAGGAACGGACTCACCCCCATACACTGCTTAGTCTTCTTCTGCTTATAATTTACATAATATTTTTTTGCTCTGATATTTTGTGTTATGCTTAATGTCCTTCTGCTCTTTGTTCTGCAGCCTCTTGTTCTTCTGCTTCTCGGTCTTCCAGGTCGTCGTCGTCTCCAGGGTCGTCGTCTCCGGGGTCGTCGTCATCGGGGTGGTCTCCGGGGTCGTCGTCATCGGGGTGGTCTTCAGGGTCATCGTCTCCAGGGTCGTCGTCATCACGGTGGTTGTCGTCTCTGGTGTCGTCGTCATCTTAGGGGTGTTCTTCCGGGTCATCGTGTTTAGTCTCTTGAACTTGGAAATGTAGCAGAAGGTACAAGAAGGCTGAGAAAATGCCGAGAACCAGCTGATGGAACTGGAACTCGGATGGCTACCCGAAGGTCCAAGAGCCAATGGAACTACCGAGGACCAGCTGACGTTACTGGAACCCGGTTACTAAGCAGGAGGTACCCGTGCCTGAAAGCACTACCAAGGACCACCTGACGTTGGTGGAACTCGGATACCCAGAGGGAGGCACCTAAGCCAAAGGCTCTGCCCGGAACCAGCTGACGGTACTGGAACCAGGATGGGGAGCAGAAGGTACAAGAGCAAAAGACACTGCCGAGAACCAGCTGACGGTGCTGGAACCCGGATGGGTAGCCGAAGGTCCAAGAGCCAATGGAACTACCGAGGACCAGCTGACGTTACTGGAACCCGGTTACTAAGCAGGAGGTACCCGTGCCTGAAAGCACTACCAAGGACCACCTGACGTTGGTGGAACTCGGATACCCAGAGGGAGGCACCTAAGCCAAAGGCTCTGCCCGGAACCAGCTGACGGTACTGGAACCAGGATGTGGAGCAGAAGGTACAAGAGCAAGTGTCTGCGTGGCTTTTGCAGGACACGTTGCCGGCTGCACAGCAGGGGAACAGCTGGCGGTGCTGGACCCCACTGACACATTGGCGAGGTGTTTGGCTCTGTGCAGCCAGCACTTCCGGACAGCAACGAGCGGTGTTGTAGCCCGGGCTCTGCAGGGGGAGCAGAGTGTAGGCCGAAGCCTACTTGAACCAATTTCAAAGGTAACCTTTAACCCCCCCTCAGGGGTTAGAAAGTAGAAGAGCCACAGCTTATGCAGCAGTAGTGCTGCACAAGTCAAAGGTTGCTCTTTTAATTTCGCTCCTTGCACACGCTGAATGAAACACGTATAACATTTAGCCCTTTATACAGTCAAACTGTGTTGGAGGCGCGAGTTCCCTTTGTAATGAGACGCAGCACAGATGTCAAGAATCCCACCTTGGTGCTGGGTGCAGCCTCCTGAGCGTTGTTATTTGCTGTACAGGAGTCTGCGCTGTCGTGTTATCCCCTGGCCTAGCGCTGTTAGCGCTGCCCATCTTCTGACCTCATTTAATGTTGGCCGGTGCGGTTCGCGATGCCCATGAATCACAGCCCCGCAGTGTATTGACATAGTTTAAACACTGTGGGGCTGGGATTCATGGCCTGGCGCAGTACATATGTTCGCCTCTCGCTTGGGTTCTTACACCCGCTTCAGACTATGCGGCGTCATCTGATCCCTTATCGCATGCCACGGCCATGAAGCCGCACAGTCCGAAGAAGGCGGAAGGAGAGGAGGGACAGGCGAACTGATGCACTGATCCTGCCCATCAATCACACCCTCGCAGTCCCAATAAATAAGACACCGAGGGGCGTTGTGTGGGTCAGGGCGGCCGCAGAGGCGCAGGCAGCCAAACCATGATGCCAGAAGACGGGCAGCGCTACCAAGGGGGTTGCAGCGTGTCATTACAAAGGAAAGTCACACCACCGGGACGGTTAAATGGTCACACAGAGGACACATTGCAGACGTGTTTTCAGTTCCACATGTGCGAGGAGAATACGTTTCTGAGCCACCTTGCACACATGCAGCATTACCGCTGTACAAGGTGGCTGGATAACGTAAAAACGCCTGGGGGAGGGGGGACAGGTTCCCTTCAATTTCAGTTCTTGAGTCTGCGTGGCTTTTGCAGGACACGTTGCCGGCTGCACAGCAGGGGAACAGCTGGCGGTGCTGGACCCCACTGACACATTGGCTGGTGTTTTTCTCTGTGCAGCTAGCACATCTGGGCAAAAACTGGCGGTGTGTTAGAGCCCAGGGACAGCAGGAGGAGGAGCAGGAGGAGGAGGAGCAGGGGGAGGGGAGTGTAGGCCGAAGCCTGCACAGGCGGCAGCTTTGGGTGTGTTGTGTCTGCGTGACTTTTGCAGGACACGTTGCCGGCTACACAGCAGGGGAACAGCTGGCGGTGCTGGACCCCACTGACACATTGGCGAGGTGTTTGGCTCTGTGCAGCCAGCACTTCCGGACAGCAACTAGCGTTGTTGGAGCCCGGGCTCTGCAGGTGGAGCAGAGTGTAGGCCGAAGCCTAATTGAACCGATTTCAAAAGTCACCTTTAACCCCCCCTCAGGGGTTACAAAGTAGAAGAGCCACAGCTTATGCAGCAGCAGTGCTGCGCAAGTCAAAGGTTGCTCTTGTAATTTTTCTCCTTGCACACGCTGAATGGAACACGTATAACATTCAGCCCTTTAGACAGTCAAACTGTGTAATGGAGGCGAGAGTTCCCTTTGTAATGAGACGCAGCACAGGTGTCAAGAATCCCACCTTGGTGCTGGGTGCAGCCTCCCGAGCGTTGTTATTTGCTGTACAGGAGTCTGCGCTGTCGTGTTATCCCCTGGCCTAGCGCCGTTAGCGCTGCCCATCTTCTGGCATCATGTAATGTCGGCCGGTGCGGTTCGCGATGCCCATGAATCCCAGCCCCGCAGTGTCTTAACATTGTTAAAACACTGCGGGGCTGGGATTCAGGGCCTGGCGCAGCACATATGTTCGCCTCTCACACTCGGGTCCTTACACCCGCTTCAGACTGTGCGGCGTCATCTGATCCCTTATCGCATGCCACGGCCATGAAGCCGCACAGTCCGAAGAAGGCGGAAGGAGAGGAGGGACAGGCGAACTGATGCACTGATCCTGCCCATCAATCACACCCTCGCAGTCCCAATAAATAAGACACCGAGGGGCGTTGTGTGGGTCAGGGCGGCCGCAGAGGCGCAGGCAGCCAAACCATGATGCCAGAAGACGGGCAGCGCTACCAAGGGGGTTGCAGTGTGTCATTACAAAGGAAAGTCACACCACCGGGACGGTTAAATGGTCACACAGAGGACACATTGCAGACGTGTTTTCAGTTCCACATGTGCGAGGAGAATACGTTTCTGAGCCACCTTGCACACATGCAGCATTACCGCTGTACAAGGTGGCTGGATAACGTAAAAACGCCTGGGGGAGGGGGGACAGGTTCCCTTCAATTTCAGTTCTTGTGTCTGCGTGGCTTTTGCAGGACACGTTGCCGGCTGCACAGCAGGGGAACAGCTGGCGGTGCTGGACCCCACTGACACATTGGCTGGTGTTTTTCTCTGTGCAGCTAGCACATCTGGGCAAAAACTGGCGGTGTGTTAGAGCCCAGGGACAGCAGGAGGAGGAGCAGGAGGAGGAGGAGCAGGGGGAGGGGAGTGTAGGCCGAAGCCTGCACAGGCGGCAGCTTTGGGTGTGTTGTGTCTGCGTGACTTTTGCAGGACACGTTGCCGGCTACACAGCAGGGGAACAGCTGGCGGTGCTGGACCCCACTGACACATTGGCGAGGTGTTTGGCTCTGTGCAGCCAGCACTTCCGGACAGCAACTAGCGTTGTTGGAGCCCGGGCTCTGCAGGTGGAGCAGAGTGTAGGCCGAAGCCTAATTGAACCGATTTCAAAAGTCACCTTTAACCCCCCCTCAGGGGTTACAAAGTAGAAGAGCCACAGCTTATGCAGCAGCAGTGCTGCGCAAGTCAAAGGTTGCTCTTGTAATTTTTCTCCTTGCACACGCTGAATGGAACACGTATAACATTCAGCCCTTTAGACAGTCAAACTGTGTAATGGAGGCGAGAGTTCCCTTTGTAATGAGACGCAGCACAGGTGTCAAGAATCCCACCTTGGTGCTGGGTGCAGCCTCCCGAGCGTTGTTATTTGCTGTACAGGAGTCTGCGCTGTCGTGTTATCCCCTGGCCTAGCGCCGTTAGCGCTGCCCATCTTCTGGCATCATGTAATGTCGGCCGGTGCGGTTCGCGATGCCCATGAATCCCAGCCCCGCAGTGTCTTAACATTGTTAAAACACTGCGGGGCTGGGATTCAGGGCCTGGCGCAGCACATATGTTCGCCTCTCACACTCGGGTCCTTACACCCGCTTCAGACTGTGCGGCGTCATCTGATCCCTTATCGCATGCCACGGCCATGAAGCCGCACAGTCCGAAGAAGGCGGAAGGAGAGGAGGGACAGGCGAACTGATGCACTGATCCTGCCCATCAATCACACCCTCGCAGTCCCAATAAATAAGACACCGAGGGGCGTTGTGTGGGTCAGGGCGGCCGCAGAGGCGCAGGCAGCCAAACCATGATGCCAGAAGACGGGCAGCGCTACCAAGGGGGTTGCAGCGTGTCATTACAAAGGAAAGTCACACCACCGGGACGGTTAAATGGTCACACAGAGGACACATTGCAGACGTGTTTTCAGTTCCACATGTGCGAGGAGAATACGTTTCTGAGCCACCTTGCACACATGCAGCATTACCGCTGTACAAGGTGGCTGGATAACGTAAAAACGCCTGGGGGAGGGGGGACAGGTTCCCTTCAATTTCAGTTCTTGTGTCTGCGTGGCTTTTGCAGGACACGTTGCCGGCTGCACAGCAGGGGAACAGCTGGCGGTGCTGGACCCCACTGACACATTGGCTGGTGTTTTTCTCTGTGCAGCTAGCACATCTGGGCAAAAACTGGCGGTGTGTTAGAGCCCAGGGACAGCAGGAGGAGGAGCAGGAGGAGGAGGAGCAGGGGGAGGGGAGTGTAGGCCGAAGCCTGCACAGGCGGCAGCTTTGGGTGTGTTGTGTCTGCGTGACTTTTGCAGGACACGTTGCCGGCTACACAGCAGGGGAACAGCTGGCGGTGCTGGACCCCACTGACACATTGGCGAGGTGTTTGGCTCTGTGCAGCCAGCACTTCCGGACAGCAACTAGCGTTGTTGGAGCCCGGGCTCTGCAGGTGGAGCAGAGTGTAGGCCGAAGCCTAATTGAACCGATTTCAAAAGTCACCTTTAACCCCCCCTCAGGGGTTACAAAGTAGAAGAGCCACAGCTTATGCAGCAGCAGTGCTGCGCAAGTCAAAGGTTGCTCTTGTAATTTTTCTCCTTGCACACGCTGAATGGAACACGTATAACATTCAGCCCTTTAGACAGTCAAACTGTGTAATGGAGGCGAGAGTTCCCTTTGTAATGAGACGCAGCACAGGTGTCAAGAATCCCACCTTGGTGCTGGGTGCAGCCTCCCGAGCGTTGTTATTTGCTGTACAGGAGTCTGCGCTGTCGTGTTATCCCCTGGCCTAGCGCCGTTAGCGCTGCCCATCTTCTGGCATCATGTAATGTCGGCCGGTGCGGTTCGCGATGCCCATGAATCCCAGCCCCGCAGTGTCTTAACATTGTTAAAACACTGCGGGGCTGGGATTCAGGGCCTGGCGCAGCACATATGTTCGCCTCTCACACTCGGGTCCTTACACCCGCTTCAGACTGTGCGGCGTCATCTGATCCCTTATCGCATGCCACGGCCATGAAGCCGCACAGTCCGAAGAAGGCGGAAGGAGAGGAGGGACAGGCGAACTGATGCACTGATCCTGCCCATCAATCACACCCTCGCAGTCCCAATAAATAAGACACCGAGGGGCGTTGTGTGGGTCAGGGCGGCCGCAGAGGCGCAGGCAGCCAAACCATGATGCCAGAAGACGGGCAGCGCTACCAAGGGGGTTGCAGCGTGTCATTACAAAGGAAAGTCACACCACCGGGACGGTTAAATGGTCACACAGAGGACACATTGCAGACGTGTTTTCAGTTCCACATGTGCGAGGAGAATACGTTTCTGAGCCACCTTGCACACATGCAGCATTACCGCTGTACAAGGTGGCTGGATAACGTAAAAACGCCTGGGGGAGGGGGGACAGGTTCCCTTCAATTTCAGTTCTTGTGTCTGCGTGGCTTTTGCAGGACACGTTGCCGGCTGCACAGCAGGGGAACAGCTGGCGGTGCTGGACCCCACTGACACATTGGCTGGTGTTTTTCTCTGTGCAGCTAGCACATCTGGGCAAAAACTGGCGGTGTGTTAGAGCCCAGGGACAGCAGGAGGAGGAGCAGGAGGAGGAGGAGCAGGGGGAGGGGAGTGTAGGCCGAAGCCTGCACAGGCGGCAGCTTTGGGTGTGTTGTGTCTGCGTGACTTTTGCAGGACACGTTGCCGGCTACACAGCAGGGGAACAGCTGGCGGTGCTGGACCCCACTGACACATTGGCGAGGTGTTTGGCTCTGTGCAGCCAGCACTTCCGGACAGCAACTAGCGTTGTTGGAGCCCGGGCTCTGCAGGTGGAGCAGAGTGTAGGCCGAAGCCTAATTGAACCGATTTCAAAAGTCACCTTTAACCCCCCCTCAGGGGTTACAAAGTAGAAGAGCCACAGCTTATGCAGCAGCAGTGCTGCGCAAGTCAAAGGTTGCTCTTGTAATTTTTCTCCTTGCACACGCTGAATGGAACACGTATAACATTCAGCCCTTTAGACAGTCAAACTGTGTAATGGAGGCGAGAGTTCCCTTTGTAATGAGACGCAGCACAGGTGTCAAGAATCCCACCTTGGTGCTGGGTGCAGCCTCCCGAGCGTTGTTATTTGCTGTACAGGAGTCTGCGCTGTCGTGTTATCCCCTGGCCTAGCGCCGTTAGCGCTGCCCATCTTCTGGCATCATGTAATGTCGGCCGGTGCGGTTCGCGATGCCCATGAATCCCAGCCCCGCAGTGTCTTAACATTGTTAAAACACTGCGGGGCTGGGATTCAGGGCCTGGCGCAGCACATATGTTCGCCTCTCACACTCGGGTCCTTACACCCGCTTCAGACTGTGCGGCGTCATCTGATCCCTTATCGCATGCCACGGCCATGAAGCCGCACAGTCCGAAGAAGGCGGAAGGAGAGGAGGGACAGGCGAACTGATGCACTGATCCTGCCCATCAATCACACCCTCGCAGTCCCAATAAATAAGACACCGAGGGGCGTTGTGTGGGTCAGGGCGGCCGCAGAGGCGCAGGCAGCCAAACCATGATGCCAGAAGACGGGCAGCGCTACCAAGGGGGTTGCAGCGTGTCATTACAAAGGAAAGTCACACCACCGGGACGGTTAAATGGTCACACAGAGGACACATTGCAGACGTGTTTTCAGTTCCACATGTGCGAGGAGAATACGTTTCTGAGCCACCTTGCACACATGCAGCATTACCGCTGTACAAGGTGGCTGGATAACGTAAAAACGCCTGGGGGAGGGGGGACAGGTTCCCTTCAATTTCAGTTCTTGTGTCTGCGTGGCTTTTGCAGGACACGTTGCCGGCTGCACAGCAGGGGAACAGCTGGCGGTGCTGGACCCCACTGACACATTGGCTGGTGTTTTTCTCTGTGCAGCTAGCACATCTGGGCAAAAACTGGCGGTGTGTTAGAGCCCAGGGACAGCAGGAGGAGGAGCAGGAGGAGGAGGAGCAGGGGGAGGGGAGTGTAGGCCGAAGCCTGCACAGGCGGCAGCTTTGGGTGTGTTGTGTCTGCGTGACTTTTGCAGGACACGTTGCCGGCTACACAGCAGGGGAACAGCTGGCGGTGCTGGACCCCACTGACACATTGGCGAGGTGTTTGGCTCTGTGCAGCCAGCACTTCCGGACAGCAACTAGCGTTGTTGGAGCCCGGGCTCTGCAGGTGGAGCAGAGTGTAGGCCGAAGCCTAATTGAACCGATTTCAAAAGTCACCTTTAACCCCCCCTCAGGGGTTACAAAGTAGAAGAGCCACAGCTTATGCAGCAGCAGTGCTGCGCAAGTCAAAGGTTGCTCTTGTAATTTTTCTCCTTGCACACGCTGAATGGAACACGTATAACATTCAGCCCTTTAGACAGTCAAACTGTGTAATGGAGGCGAGAGTTCCCTTTGTAATGAGACGCAGCACAGGTGTCAAGAATCCCACCTTGGTGCTGGGTGCAGCCTCCCGAGCGTTGTTATTTGCTGTACAGGAGTCTGCGCTGTCGTGTTATCCCCTGGCCTAGCGCCGTTAGCGCTGCCCATCTTCTGGCATCATGTAATGTCGGCCGGTGCGGTTCGCGATGCCCATGAATCCCAGCCCCGCAGTGTCTTAACATTGTTAAAACACTGCGGGGCTGGGATTCAGGGCCTGGCGCAGCACATATGTTCGCCTCTCACACTCGGGTCCTTACACCCGCTTCAGACTGTGCGGCGTCATCTGATCCCTTATCGCATGCCACGGCCATGAAGCCGCACAGTCCGAAGAAGGCGGAAGGAGAGGAGGGACAGGCGAACTGATGCACTGATCCTGCCCATCAATCACACCCTCGCAGTCCCAATAAATAAGACACCGAGGGGCGTTGTGTGGGTCAGGGCGGCCGCAGAGGCGCAGGCAGCCAAACCATGATGCCAGAAGACGGGCAGCGCTACCAAGGGGGTTGCAGCGTGTCATTACAAAGGAAAGTCACACCACCGGGACGGTTAAATGGTCACACAGAGGACACATTGCAGACGTGTTTTCAGTTCCACATGTGCGAGGAGAATACGTTTCTGAGCCACCTTGCACACATGCAGCATTACCGCTGTACAAGGTGGCTGGATAACGTAAAAACGCCTGGGGGAGGGGGGACAGGTTCCCTTCAATTTCAGTTCTTGTGTCTGCGTGGCTTTTGCAGGACACGTTGCCGGCTGCACAGCAGGGGAACAGCTGGCGGTGCTGGACCCCACTGACACATTGGCTGGTGTTTTTCTCTGTGCAGCTAGCACATCTGGGCAAAAACTGGCGGTGTGTTAGAGCCCAGGGACAGCAGGAGGAGGAGCAGGAGGAGGAGGAGCAGGGGGAGGGGAGTGTAGGCCGAAGCCTGCACAGGCGGCAGCTTTGGGTGTGTTGTGTCTGCGTGACTTTTGCAGGACACGTTGCCGGCTACACAGCAGGGGAACAGCTGGCGGTGCTGGACCCCACTGACACATTGGCGAGGTGTTTGGCTCTGTGCAGCCAGCACTTCCGGACAGCAACTAGCGTTGTTGGAGCCCGGGCTCTGCAGGTGGAGCAGAGTGTAGGCCGAAGCCTAATTGAACCGATTTCAAAAGTCACCTTTAACCCCCCCTCAGGGGTTACAAAGTAGAAGAGCCACAGCTTATGCAGCAGCAGTGCTGCGCAAGTCAAAGGTTGCTCTTGTAATTTTTCTCCTTGCACACGCTGAATGGAACACGTATAACATTCAGCCCTTTAGACAGTCAAACTGTGTAATGGAGGCGAGAGTTCCCTTTGTAATGAGACGCAGCACAGGTGTCAAGAATCCCACCTTGGTGCTGGGTGCAGCCTCCCGAGCGTTGTTATTTGCTGTACAGGAGTCTGCGCTGTCGTGTTATCCCCTGGCCTAGCGCCGTTAGCGCTGCCCATCTTCTGGCATCATGTAATGTCGGCCGGTGCGGTTCGCGATGCCCATGAATCCCAGCCCCGCAGTGTCTTAACATTGTTAAAACACTGCGGGGCTGGGATTCAGGGCCTGGCGCAGCACATATGTTCGCCTCTCACACTCGGGTCCTTACACCCGCTTCAGACTGTGCGGCGTCATCTGATCCCTTATCGCATGCCACGGCCATGAAGCCGCACAGTCCGAAGAAGGCGGAAGGAGAGGAGGGACAGGCGAACTGATGCACTGATCCTGCCCATCAATCACACCCTCGCAGTCCCAATAAATAAGACACCGAGGGGCGTTGTGTGGGTCAGGGCGGCCGCAGAGGCGCAGGCAGCCAAACCATGATGCCAGAAGACGGGCAGCGCTACCAAGGGGGTTGCAGCGTGTCATTACAAAGGAAAGTCACACCACCGGGACGGTTAAATGGTCACACAGAGGACACATTGCAGACGTGTTTTCAGTTCCACATGTGCGAGGAGAATACGTTTCTGAGCCACCTTGCACACATGCAGCATTACCGCTGTACAAGGTGGCTGGATAACGTAAAAACGCCTGGGGGAGGGGGGACAGGTTCCCTTCAATTTCAGTTCTTGTGTCTGCGTGGCTTTTGCAGGACACGTTGCCGGCTGCACAGCAGGGGAACAGCTGGCGGTGCTGGACCCCACTGACACATTGGCTGGTGTTTTTCTCTGTGCAGCTAGCACATCTGGGCAAAAACTGGCGGTGTGTTAGAGCCCAGGGACAGCAGGAGGAGGAGCAGGAGGAGGAGGAGCAGGGGGAGGGGAGTGTAGGCCGAAGCCTGCACAGGCGGCAGCTTTGGGTGTGTTGTGTCTGCGTGACTTTTGCAGGACACATTGCCGGCTACACAGCAGGGGAACAGCTGGCGGTGCTGGACCCCACTGACACATTGGCGAGGTGTTTTTCTCTGTGCAGCTAGCAGTACCGGGCCCCAACTGGCGGTGTTGGAGCCCAGGGTCAGCAGGAGGAGCAGGGGGAGCGGAGTGTAGGCCGAAGCCTGCACTCGAGCAAGTTGAAAGGAAACCTTTAACCCCCCCCCCCCAGGCGTTTGTAGCTGAAAGAGCCATTGTGTACAGCACTAATGCTGGAAAAGGTAAACTTAGCTCTTTTAATTATGGTCCTTGCACATGCGGAACCTAACAGTTATGAAATGTGTCCCCTCACAGCGTTAAACCGTCCGGTAGGTGGAACTTTCCTTTGTCGTGTGACGCAGCACAGCCATCATTTTTACCCCCTTGGCGCCGTGCGCCGCCTCCTCAGCGTTGTTTTAATCTGTCCCGGAGCCTGCGCTGTTAGGTTAGCCCTTGGCCATGCACACATTTTGCGCTGCCCGTCTTCTGACATCATTTGGTGTCAGGCTGGCTGCGCCTGTGCGGGTGCGCTGGCCGAGATCCCGCCTCGCAGTGTCGTCTAATGTAATCCCACCGCGGGCCTGTGATCCGTGCCCGTGCGCAGTGCATATCCTCTCCTCTCACTCCCCTCCCTACGGCTTTTTCAGACTGTGCGGTGTCACGGCCGTGGCATGCTATTAGGGACCAGCTGACATCGCACAGTCTGAAGAAGCCGTAGGGAGTGGAGTGAGAGGAGAGGATATGCACTGCGCACGGGCACGGATCACAGGCCCGCGGTGGGATTACATTAGACGACACTGCGAGGCGGGATCTCGGCCAGCGCACCCGCACAGGCGCAGCCAGCCTGACACCAAATGAGGTCAGAAGACGGGCAGCGCAACATGTGTGCATGGCCAAGGGCTAACCTAACAGCGCAGGCTCCGGGACAGATTAAAACAACGCTGAGGAGGCGGCGCACGGCGCCAAGGGGGTAAAAATGATGGCTGTGCTGCGTCACACGACAAAGGAAAGTTCCACCTACCGGACGGTTTAACGCTGTGTGGGGACACATTTCATAAGTGTTTGGTTCAGCATGTGCAAGGAGCATCACGAAAAGAGGCACTTTTTCCCTTTGCATCATTACTGCTGCACAAGGTGGCTCCTTCAGTAACAAACGCCTGGGGGGGGGGGGGGGGGTCAGGTTCCCTTACATTTAACTTGTTGTGCCTGCGTGGCGGTCGCAGTACACGTTGCCGTATACACAGCAGGGGAACAGCTGGCGGTGCTGAACCCCACTAACACATTGGCGAGGTGTTTGGCTCTGTGCGTACAGCACTTCTGGACGGCAACTGGCGGTGTTGGAGCCCAGGGACGGGTGGAGGAGGAGGAGGTTGGAGGAGGTAGGAGGGATTGCCACACACACAGCAGGGGAACAGCTGACGTTACTGAACCCCAATAACAGAGGAGGGCCTGTTGACTGTGCGTACAGCACTTCTGGACGGCAACTGGCGGTGTTGGAGCCCAGGGACGGGTGGAGGAGGAGGAGGTTGGAGGAGGTAGGAGGGATTGCCACACACACAGCAGGGGAACAGCTGACGTTACTGAACCCCAATAACAGAGGAGGGACTGTTGACTGTGCGTACAGCACTTCTGGACGGCAACTGGCGGTGTTGGAGCCCAGGGGCAGGTGGAGGAGGAGGAGGTTGGAGGAGGTAGGAGGAGGTAGGAGGGATTGCCACACACACAGCAGGGGAACAGCTGACGTTACTGAACCCCAATAACAGAGGAGGGACTGTTGACTGTGCGTACAGCACTTCTGGACGGCAACTGGCGGTGTTGGAGCCCAGGGGCAGGTGGAGGAGGAGGAGGTTGGAGGAGGTAGGAGGAGGTAGGAGGGATTGCCACACACACAGCAGGGGAACAGCTGACGTTACTGAACCCCAATAACAGAGGAGGGACTGTTGACTGTGCGTACAGCACTTCTGGACGGCAACTGGCGGTGTTGGAGCCCAGGGACGGGTGGAGGAGGAGGAGGTTGGAGGAGGTAGGAGGGATTGCCACACACACAGCAGGGGAACAGCTGACGTTACTGAACCCCAATAACAGAGGAGGGACTGTTGACTGTGCGTACAGCACTTCTGGACGGCAACTGGCGGTGTTGGAGCCCAGGGACGGGTGGAGGAGGTTGGAGGAGGTAGGAGGGATTGCCACACACACAGCAGGGGAACAGCTGACGTTACTGAACCCCAATAACAGAGGAGGGACTGTTGACTGTGCGTACAGCACTTCTGGACGGCAACTGGCGGTGTTGGAGCCCAGGGGCAGGTGGAGGAGGAGGAGGTTGGAGGAGGTAGGAGGAGGTAGGAGGGATTGCCACACACACAGCAGGGGAACAGCTGACGTTACTGAACCCCAATAACAGAGGAGGGACTGTTGACTGTGCGTACAGCACTTCTGGACGGCAACTGGCGGTGTTGGAGCCCAGGGGCAGGTGGAGGAGGAGGAGGTTGGAGGAGGTAGGAGGAGGTAGGAGGGATTGCCACACACACAGCAGGGGAACAGCTGACGTTACTGAACCCCAATAACAGAGGAGGGACTGTTGACTGTGCGTACAGCACTTCTGGACGGCAACTGGCGGTGTTGGAGCCCAGGGGCAGGTGGAGGAGGAGGAGGTTGGAGGAGGTAGGAGGAGGTAGGAGGGATTGCCACACACACAGCAGGGGAACAGCTGACGTTACTGAACCCCAATAACAGAGGAGGGACTGTTGACTGTGCGTACAGCACTTCTGGACGGCAACTGGCGGTGTTGGAGCCCAGGGACGGGTGGAGGAGGAGGAGGTTGGAGGAGGTAGGAGGGATTGCCACACACACAGCAGGGGAACAGCTGACGTTACTGAACCCCAATAACAGAGGAGGGACTGTTGACTGTGCGTACAGCACTTCTGGACGGCAACTGGCGGTGTTGGAGCCCAGGGACGGGTGGAGGAGGAGGAGGTTGGAGGAGGTAGGAGGGATTGCCACACACACAGCAGGGGAACAGCTGACGTTACTGAACCCCAATAACAGAGGAGGGACTGTTGACTGTGCGTACAGCACTTCTGGACGGCAACTGGCGGTGTTGGAGCCCAGGGACGGGTGGAGGAGGAGGAGGTTGGAGGAGGTAGGAGGGATTGCCACACACACAGCAGGGGAACAGCTGACGTTACTGAACCCCAATAACAGAGGAGGGACTGTTGACTGTGCGTACAGCACTTCTGGACGGCAACTGGCGGTGTTGGAGCCCAGGGGCAGGTGGAGGAGGAGGAGGTTGGAGGAGGTAGGAGGAGGTAGGAGGGATTGCCACACACACAGCAGGGGAACAGCTGACGTTACTGAACCCCAATAACAGAGGAGGGACTGTTGACTGTGCGTACAGCACTTCTGGACGGCAACTGGCGGTGTTGGAGCCCAGGGACGGGTGGAGGAGGAGGAGGTTGGAGGAGGTAGGAGGGATTGCCACACACACAGCAGGGGAACAGCTGACGTTACTGAACCCCAATAACAGAGGAGGGACTGTTGACTGTGCGTACAGCACTTCTGGACAGCAACTGGCGGTGTTGGAGCCCAGGGGCAGGTGGAGGAGGAGGAGGTTGGAGGAGGTAGGAGGAGGTAGGAGGGATTGCCACACACACAGCAGGGGAACAGCTGACGTTACTGAACCCCAATAACAGAGGAGGGACTGTTGACTGTGCGTACAGCACTTCTGGACGGCAACTGGCGGTGTTGGAGCCCAGGGACGGGTGGAGGAGGAGGAGGTTGGAGGAGGTAGGAGGGATTGCCACACACACAGCAGGGGAACAGCTGACGTTACTGAACCCCAATAACAGAGGAGGGACTGTTGACTGTGCGTACAGCACTTCTGGACGGCAACTGGCGGTGTTGGAGCCCAGGGACGGGTGGAGGAGGAGGAGGTTGGAGGAGGTAGGAGGGATTGCCACACACACAGCAGGGGAACAGCTGACGTTACTGAACCCCAATAACAGAGGAGGGACTGTTGACTGTGCGTACAGCACTTCTGGACGGCAACTGGCGGTGTTGGAGCCCAGGGACAGGTGGAAAAGCAGAGGAACACAATGTAGGCCGAAGCCTGAGAAAGTCGAAAGGGAACCTTTAACCCCCCCCCAAGGCGTTTGTAGCTGAAAGAGCCAGCTTGTGCAGCACAAAAGATGCAAAAGGAAAAGGTGGCTCTTTTCATCATGCTCCTTGCAAACACAGAACTAAACACTTATAAAATGTGTCCCCTGCAACCGTAAAACCGTCCCGGAGGTGGGACTTTCCTTCGTAATGTGACGCAGCCCAGCCGTCATTCCTACCCCCCCGGCGCCGCGCACCGGCTCCTCAGCGTTGTTTTATTCCGTCAAGGAGCCTGCGCTGTTATGTTATCCCGTGGCCAGGCACACTTAGCGCTGCCCGTCTTCTGGCATCATTTGGTGTCTGGATGGCTGCGCCTGTGCGGCCGCGCTGGCAGAGAGCCCGCCTCGCAGTGTCTTCTGATTTAATCCCACTGGGGGCCTGGGATCCATGGACATGCGCAGTGCATATCTGAACCTCCACCTCTCACTCATCTCCCTATGGCTTCTTCAGACTGTGCGGTGTCACGGCCGTGGCATGCTGTTAGGGACCAGCTGACACCGAACAGTCTGAAGAAGCCATAGGGAAATGAGTGAGAGGTGGAGGTTCAGATATGCACTGCGCATGTCCATGGATCCCAGGCCCCCAGTGGGATTAAATCAGAAGACACTGCGAGGCGGGCTCTCTGCCAGCGCGGCCGCACAGGCGCAGCCATCCAGACACCAAATGATGCCAGAAGACGGGCAGCGCTAAGTGTGCCTGGCCACGGGATAACATAACAGCGCAGGCTCCAGGACGGAATAAAACAACGCTGAGGAGCCGGTGCGCGGCGCCGGGGGGGTAGGAATGACGGCTGGGCTGCGTCACATTACGAAGTAAAGTCCCACCTCCGGGACGGTTTTACGGTATCAGTGGACACATTTTATAAGTGTTAAGTTCTGCGTGTGCAAGGAGCTAAACAAAAATAGCTACCTTTTCCTTGGGCAGCATTACTGCTGCACAAGGTGGCTCTTTCAGTAACAAACGCCTTGGGGGGGGGGGGACAGATTCCCTTACATTTCAGTTGTTGTGTCAGCGTGGCGGTCGCATGACACATTGCCGGCTACACAGCTGGGGATCAGCTGACATTACTGAAACCCAATAACACTGGGTCGTATGTTTTGACTGTGCAGACGGCACGTCTGAGCCTCAACTGGCGGTGTTGGAGCCCAGGAATTTAAGTTCAGGTGGTAGAAAGATGAACACAACAGGAGACCTGGATAACGTATACAGTGACCTAATTATTCAATCAGGAGGAGGAGTGGCAAATTCCGGCGAGATCCAGGCCTTGTTCATTTTCAGGAAAGTAAGCCGGTCAACGTTATCGGAGGATAGTCGCATGCGACGGTCAGTTAGTACACCACCTGCAGCACTAAAGACACGTTCCGATAATACACTGGCCGCAGGGCAAGACAGCACCTCCAATGCATACTGGCTTAGCTCTGGCCATGTATCCAGCTTTGAGACCCAAAACTTGAAAGGGGAAGAGCCGTCTGGGAGTACAGCAAGAGGGCAAGACATGTAGTCTGTCACCATCTGACGGAACCGTTGCCTCCTGCTGACTGGAGCCGTCTGTGATGGTGTAGACTTTTGTGGCGGGCACAGAAAACTGTGCCACAGTTCGGCCATACTGGTCTTGCCTTGGGCAGAGGCACTGCTTCTGCTCCCTCTTTGTGCAGAGCCTCCACCACGGCCTGGACGCACTGAGCTGCTTTGGAATGCACTAGCAGCACTTCTCTCAGTTGGAATGGAGAAGATGATGGAATTGACCAGTGTGTCTTGGTACTCCCGCATTTTTCGCTCCCGGTTCAACGGTGTGATGAGGCTTTCTACGTTGTCCCGGTAGCGAGGATCGAGGAGGGTGAACACCCAATAATCAGACATGTTGAGAATGTGGGCGATGCGGCGGTCGTTTCTCAGGCACTGCAGCATGTAATCCACCATGTGCTGCAGACTGCCAACTGCCCAAGAAACGCTGTCCCCTGCTGGAGGCGTGATCTCTGCCCGCTCGTCATCACCCCACCCTCGCTGTACACACTGAGTACTGGACAATTGTGTAACTCCCTCCTCTGGACGGATGTCTTCCTCCTCCATTGACTCCTCCTCATCCTCCTCACAAACGGTCCCCTGCCTACGCGTTTGTGAGGAACCACGTGGCGCTGACTGTCCAGAAGATGATGGAAATGGTGAATCCTCATCCTCCACCTCTTCCACAACATCATCCCTTAGCGCTTGCAGTGATTTTTCAAGCAGGCAGATAAGGGGGACAGTCATGCTGACTAGTGCATCATCTGCACTCGCCATCCGCGTGGAATAATCAAAGGGACGCAAAACCTGGCAGACGTCATTCATAGTGGCCCACTCTGTGGTTGTGAAGTCTGTACGGCGCTGACTGCGACTTTTTTGCGCCTGAAGCAGCTGGTACTCCATTACAGCTTGCTGCTGCTCACACAACCGCTCCAACATATGTAACGTGGAATTCCACCTGGTAGGTAGGTCACATATGATGCGATGTTCCGGCAGGCGGTGTCGGCGCTGCAGAGCCGCAATGCGCGCTTTTGCCGTGCTGGAACGCCGCAAGTGAGCACACTCTAGGCGGACCTTGTGCAGCAGTGCATCAAGATCCGGATAGTCCCTCAAAAAGCTCTGCACGACCAAATTGAGCACATGTGCCAGACATGGGATGTGAGTGAGGTTGCCGAGGCCCAGAGCTGCCACCAGATTTCGGCCATTATCACACACTACCATGCCTGGCTGGAGATTCGCTGGCACAAACCACACATCGCTCTCCTGCTTGATGGCATTCCAGAGCTCCTGCGCTGTGTGGCTACGATTCCCCAAGAAAATTAATTTCAAGACGGCCTGTTGACGTTTGGCCACGGCTGTGCTCATGTCGGTCGTAACAGGTACACGTTCATCACGGGTCCATGTGGAGGTGGACTGTGACGGCTCCTGCAGCGATGATTCTGAGGAACTGGTGTAAGAGGAGGAGTCAATGCGTACAGAATGGATTCCTGCAATCCTTGGAGTGGGCAGGACACGTCCTGCGCCACTCGCACGGTCTGTACCCGGCTCAACGACATTAACCCAATGGGCAGTGAGGGAAAGGTATCGCCCCTGTCCATGTTGACTGGTCCACGCATCGGTGGTGAGGTGGACCTTGCTACTGACGGCGTTCAGTAGCGCGTGTTTTATGTGTCCCTCCACATGCTTCTGCAGGGCAGGGACGGCTTGCCTGCTGAAGTAAAAGCGGCTGGGCACTTTGTACTGTGGGACTGCCAATGACATGAAGTCACGGAAGCTGTCAGTCTCCACCAGCCTGAATGACAGCATTTCCAGTGACAGAAGTTTGGCAATGCCTGCAGTCAGAGCCTGTGCTCGTGGGTGGTTTGACGAGAAAGGCCGCCTTTTCTCCCATGCCTGTACTACCGATGGCTGTAGACTGGGCTGGGAGTGTGTGGATGACTGGGAAAGTGGCGCTGCGGGTGGAATTACAGCGGGTCTCTGGACAACAGGGGCAGAGGTTCTTCCACGGCGATCCTGGGAGGACGCCGAACCAGCTGCGTGTGAGGTAGAGGAAGAGGCAACACGAGCTGAAGAGGTGGTAGCTGCCGCTGTTGGTTGGCCTACCTCTTCAGTGTGTTTTTCTAACTCCGCCGGGTGCCTGTTGCGCACATGTTTCCACATGTTGGAGGTATTGAGGTTGCTGACATTTCGACCTCTTTTGACTTTTTGATGACACACGTTGCATCTGACATAGCAAATGTCATCTGCAACTGTGTCAAAAAAGGACCAGGCACTGCAAGTCTTGGGAGCGCCCTTTTTGGCTTTTGGAAGAGACATGCTCCTAACGGGTGCCAAAGCGGAGGCTGCAGGATCCGCAGTCTTCCCCCTCCCTCTCCCTCTTTGGGCCGTACGGGGAATCTCTTCCTCAGAGCTGCTCCCACCACCTTCCTGTCCCTCACGCCAAGATGGGTCGAGGACCTCATCATCTACACTACCCTCTGCCCCCAACTGCTCCTCCTGGGTAGTCTCAGCAGCAGAGCACGCACCAGTAAGTGGCACCTGAGTGTCATCATCAGCTGATGCGGCCTGCGATGTGGTGACCGGAGCCACTGGCCCACCCGCCTCTTCAGAGGAAGACAGAAAAAGCTGTTGGGCATCACTGCACCCTGCCTCTTCTTCCATTTCTCCAATGCTGCTTGGCTGGCCCCCTGTTTCCAAGCCAAGAGATTCAGAGAACAGAAGTAGAGACGGCTCCTGTCCTGGGCTCTCTGTCTGCCTGGGCAATTTGGCAGGTGGTGAAGAGACAGATGGCTGCTCTCCAGTGCTCTGTGTCTGAGAGGATGTGGCACTAATGGAAGTTGATGCATTAGCTGCCATCCATCCGACAACAGCTTCAATTTGTTCTTCACGCAGCAGCGGTGTACGGCGCTCGGACACAAAGCTTCGCATGAACGACTGTTGCCTGGTGAAAGTGGGTGCTGATGAGTCACCGGTGCCCGCAGCAGGCACAGAATCCCCACGTCCCCTCCCTGCTCCGCGACGGCTCCCACGCCCCCGTGCCTTACTCACTGCCTTCTTCATCTTGGTTGACTGATAAAGATAAGCAGAAAAGTACTAACGGATTTGTGTGCTTATTCCTGAGCAACTCCTCCTAACAGGTATAAGAAGCACTAATTATCTAAAGTGTGGACTAGACACAAATATGAGCTAATGTGGCCTACAGAAATGTAAAGTGGTGTAACTGGTGTGTTTGGTGAACTTTATTATTTATTTATTTTTTGGGGGCTGAACTGACAACAGATAGAGCTGCAGTCACACGGAGACCGTGCAGACAGACGTAAACGGCGCTACAAGGCCCAAAAACCCTCCTCTACTTTATCCTATGTAGTGTTTTTCCACAAATTAGCTGGAGACGGGTGGAAAGACACTAATAGGATTTTTTTGAATAAATTAGCAGCAGACTACACTATTTTGAAAAAAAAGAAAATTGATTTGGCGGTATGACGCAGTGAAAAACCCTGAGCTGGAGACAACCAGGCTATAGCTGCTCACAGATTACAGGGCGAGCTGCAGTCACACGGAGACCGTGCAGACAGCCGTAAACGGCGCTGCAAGGCCCAAAAACCCTCCTCTACTTTATCCTATGTAGTGTTTTTCCACAAATTAGCTGGAGACGGGTGGAAAGACACTAATAGGATTTTTTTAAATTAATTAGCAGCAGACTACACTACTTTGAAAAAAAAGAAAATTGATTTGGCGGTATGACGCAGTGAAAAACCCTGAGCTGGAGACAACCAGGCTACAGCTGCTCACAGATTACAGGGCGAGCTGCAGTCACACGGAGACCGTGCAGACAGCCGTAAACGGCGCTGCAAGGCCCAAAAACCCTCCTCTACTTTATCCTATGTAGTGTTTTTCCACAAATTAGCTGGAGACGGGTGGAAAGACACTAATAGGATTTTTTTAAATTAATTAGCAGCAGACTACACTACTTTGAAAAAAAAGAAAATTGATTTGGCGGTATGACGCAGTGAAAAACCCTGAGCTGGAGACAACCAGGCTACAGCTGCTCACAGATTACAGGGCGAGCTGCAGTCACACGGAGACCGTGCAGACAGCCGTAAACGGCGCTGCAAGGCCCAAAAACCCTCCTCTACTTTATCCTATGTAGTGTTTTTCCACAAATTAGCTGGAGACGGGTGGAAAGACACTAATAGGATTTTTTTGAATAAATTAGCAGCAGACTACACTACTTGGGAAAAAAAAAAAAAAAAGGAACAGTATGAGGCAATGAACCACCCTCCCTGAACTGAATACAACCAACTATGGATGGCCTATGTGGCTGCACTCAGACTGGAGACTGGGCTGCACTCACACACACACACACACAGACCCTGCAGATCGCTGTGAAAACAGCGCTACAAGGCAAAAGCAAGGTGAATAGTAGGTGAACACAGCGGTTGCTAAATTAGCCTTTGGAAAGCACAAAGAAGCAAATCGCTATCTCTAAACTGTCCCTCAGTCAGCAAACAGCGTCCTGTCACTAACTGAATTCACAGCAGAGTGATCGCAAAATGGCGCCAGCGACTTTTAAACTGCATCATGACATCATTACACCAGCCAATCACAGCCTTGCCAGTAGTTTCATGCCCTCCATGCTAAACAGGATGTGCCCACACTTGGAATCAATCTCATTGGCTGAATTTCTGCTTTTTGAATCTTAGAACTTCCGATTCCGGTATCCGATACGCGGCAAGTATCGGAATCCCGGTATCGGAATTCCGATACCGCAAGTATCGGCCGATACCCGATACTTGCGGTATCGGAATGCTCAACACTAGTTAAGATAGTAACCTTGATTATTTTGTGAATTCTGCAAAGAGTGACTAACAAGTGATGTGTCTAACATTCTCCAGCAATAATCAATAACATAAATCTAACAGTATGAATAAGCAACACAAGAAACACTTTCCAGCAAGCCACGTGATTTATTGTATCAATCTCATTATGGCATTGTGCAAGTACAGGGTGGTATTACATGATCTTACTGCAATTTCTGGAAATTTCTCTGAAACTTCCATTTGTTTCCCTGCAATCCTATGTACTGACTGAACTTGTGTCTGTAGTTGTGGCTGTAGATCTTCATTTTACAAGCACTACTCACAGACAGATGCACTTTATGGCCCTGTGCCAGCGCTCATTAAAATATTGGAAGTCTGTACTGTTAACCCTCTGAGAACTGTAATTTTTTTTACATCTATATTTGTTGCAATTAAGAGAAAACAGAATGAGCAAAAAATAGAAGCATGTGACCGGTATATACAATACTTTAATTTACAATGTCACTTGCTGTTTTATCAAGATTATATAAATTAAATTATTTTAAATGTTTGAACAGTAAATAATGAGAAACACTGTAGGGAATTGGACAATTCTTTTAAAAAAGCAAAATGGAAAGAGGGCCAATATATAAACACTGCCTGGGAGCATATTGGAAGCAGAGGCGATGACGGTACCAGGCCCTCTCACATGACAGGTGTCATGGCCGCTGCTCCCTCCGCTTCTGCCGCTACTTACCTCTCCAGGCGTTGCATTGTTGTCGCTCCTGTCACAGTTGCTCCTCCTGCTCCGGGATCCGCTCTCCCGCTTCCTCCTCACCGCTCTGGACGCCTCGCTGCAATCTCTGCTGCTGCAGTCTCTGCTGCCGCTGTCCCCGGGGGTTCTGCTCTGCCTCCTTCCTTCCAGCGCTGCGCTCTTCCTCCATCCTCCTTTGCAGCCAGTAGGGGGCTTCAGCAAGGTGCACGCCCACATCCGTTCTCCCGACCTGTGTCTGCTCCTTGCAAACCCCTTAGGTCGCGGGCGCGCGCTCTTCCCTGCAGTTAACCCCTTCAGTTTCTTCCCAGCAGCCCTTGCCTCCCAATCAGCCTTCAGCACAGGATATATCAGGCAGTTCCGCCATTATGGCGGCGCCTGATTATTGTGTGCATTCCATACGTGCTTCTGGCCCGTTCCCTGTTCCATCCTGTTTATTTAGCAGTGCTTGTATTCCTGTTCCTCTCTTACACTAGCATCACTTGTACCCTGTCCTGTGCTTTTACTCTCCTGAGCCGTCCCTCTTGGTTCCAGCTGTTGCGGCATCTGAATCCCTCCGGCTTGCTCCTCACGGTCCCTGTATAGGGGTTGTTCCCAAGTTCGCTCGCCCATTGGAACCTCAGTGCCGTGACCCAGAGGGTCCACTCTTGCATCACGTCTTCCCGACGTCATAACAGGGCACACAAGGAATGACCACTCTCAATTGTATCAGCATGCACAGTATGCCAATACAGCTAAACTGAGGAAGAGCAAGGAGCAATGGGTCCTTTCCCTGCCATTCTCTGTTCTGTAGTCTGCAGTTTGCTTTTTAATTGCGGTCTATGGAACGGTAAGAACAATTTCATGACATCAGTGTACCAGTGCACATGGCACAATGATATCACCACGTCACTCCATCCATTCTAGGACATTGACTGCACTGGTACACTCTACAGATTGTCAGTTAGGCAAGTAGAGGGGTGATCTTGGTGGGTTATGATGTTCGCACATACTGCATGGCATACTTAAGGTTGTTCATATAACTTTTATCCCTCGGTTTTGATTTTTCAACCAGCATGTGGTGCATGACAGCCTTGTGCTCCCACATCTTGATGAGTTTTTTATCGCACTAAGCATGTTTCTACTTTGTGAGACTACTTTCAGTGCATCTTTTGGAGGAGTACAGTAGGCACATAGACTTTATATGTGTGACCATTGTTGCCCATTACAGAGGTATATTCATCTAAGCACTTTTCCAATGGATATTAACCCCTTCACCCCGAACCTGTTTTCACCTTCATGACCAGGCCAAATTTTATCATTCTGACCAGTGTCACTTTATGTGGTAATAACTCTGGAATGCTTCAATGGATCCCACTAATTCTGAGAATTTTTTTGTGACATATTGTAATTCATGATAGTGGTAATATTTGCTCAATATGACTTGCGTTTATTTGTGAAAAAAATGGAAATTTGAATAAAGCGTTGAAAATTATGCAGTTTTCAAACTTTTAATTTGTATGCCCTTAAATAAGAGAGTTATGTCACATAAAATAGTTAATCCACATGTCTAATTCACATCAGCACAATTTTTGAAACTTTTTTTGGAGGGTTAGAAAGAGGGGTTAAAAATTGACCAGCTATTTCTCATTTATACAACAAAACCATTTTTCTAGGAACCACATTACATTTGAAGTGACTTTGAGGGGTCTGTATGACAGAAAATACCCAAAACTGACACCATTCTAAAAGCTGCACCCCCCAAAGTGCGCAAAAAAATTCAAGAAATTAACACTGTAAGTGCTTCACAGGAACTGAAGCAATGTGAAAGGAAAAAAAATGAACATTTAACTTTGCTTACAAAATCTTTACCTTAGACCCATTCTTTTTATTTTCACTATGGTAACAGGGGAAAAACAACCCCAAAATTTGTTGTGCAATTTCTCCTGAGCTCGCCGATACCCCATATGCGTTCCAGTATGTGTACCCCAGAATGCAGATGGAGTCATATTAAACCCACTGGAGCTCCTTGTTTTTACAGCAAAACACCTGTGAATCACAAGGCAAAATAAAAGAAAGTGTGGATAGGAAAACCTGACATGGGCATTTTTAGAGGGATTTGAAGGTTTGGTAGTGGGTAGAATCCCTCTCTCCACTCCGGATTTTGGGAGTGGCTCTATTTAATCTCTCAGATTGGTCTTGGGTAGGTCAGTTTTGAGTTTTGCAAACTGCAGATCAGGATGTTCTGTGCAACCCAGGCCTGTGTGAAGCCAACACAGAGCCAGGGACTTCAAAGCTGCAGACGCACCTAGGAGTTACAGCGGTACCATTGCCCATGGCAACAGGTTGAAACAAGCAATATTTGTGGGAACCCAGGCTCCCAACCAGATTATATCACTTCTGCTTATGTGAGTCTGGAAATAGACATTTTTACGTTGAATTTTCTGTTGTCCTGTCACGATATTGTATGAATTATCATATAAGTTTAGTTTCTCCTGTTAGCCCAGGCTGTGTGCTAACCCCCCATTCCCTCCCTTTCACTCAGGCAAGAGCCTGCCTTGTCAATGTATGTGGGGGAGTTTTATTGAAGAAAGGAATTTTTACGATCGCTTGGTTAGGCTCAAACTCTCCTCCAGCTATAACTGGATTAGAAGTCTCCAGAAGCATGAAGTCCTTTGTTCCATTATTGTAAGATATTGGGCCAACGATGTACGCTAGAAAAAAGAAAAGTACATATTGTTATCGTTCATCGGCGGTTCGGTCAGCCACTCTAAACATGTGCTTCTAACTCCATCAGGTAAAAAGTAGGGATTTCTCTGTAATTATGCATCACAAATAGGACATATTTGATCTCATTAGAATGCCAACGTTAATATGAGATGAATGCTGGGTTTGTTATGACTATGACATGTTCTGTAGCGGGGTTATAGGCATTAGACAAATTTAGGTTGAATTTACTAAGCCTGAAGAAAGAGGAGGGCGATCTTAACTCAACCCTTTTGGTGATGTCACGGGCTGCGGTTTATAAGCTTCTGCCACTGCCAGGCCCCCAGCAGAGTGAGTTTTGACCTGGGAAGCCTGAATGCCAGTCCTAATGCATTGGGACATATGGGAACTCCACTAGCCTGGTTGCCTGAAATGAACTGAGAACATGTGAGTTTTACCTTTTCTCATTTAATCCCTTTATGTTATAATTACCTTGTACATATTTTCAATTGTCTCATTTTGTAACATCCTTGTAATATTTTTATATAAACACTGCCTTAAAATTTATGTATATAAGTATAATATTTAATACTAGTTCATTCTTCATGCTCTAAAACGTACCTTAAGCCTTCTGAAGGGAATTACGCTACTGTTTTGGGTTAGCTTCGGACCCGTGTAATCGAAGCTGGTGGCAGCAATACCGTGCACTGTGCCTTTGGGAGGCGTTGTAGCGACGGCGACATTGATAATTATTGTTCCTGCCTGAGCGGGAGTAGTTGAATCGCCTCGCTGCAGCGTGCCCAATAGCCAGTACATAGCAGGCAGCCTTTCTGGTGACTAATTATCCTAGGTGCAGTACCTAATCTGACCTGAGGGTAAAGGGGGCGCCAGAGAGCTGCAGGTTTCAAGTCGAACTGTATGCGGGATATACATAAATCCCTGCAGTTCGTGGTATATTGAAGAGCAGTGGGATAACTAAAATAAGCCCCTGCTGTAAACTAAGAGGTCAATAGCCTTGTGTGTGTTTTTTGTCACATTGTAGCAGTGGAGGGATAACTAAGAAAAGCCCCCCCTGCACATGTGATAGCCGTCTGTTAGCCTAAAGTCACCCCGATCCGTGACGTAGGGGTGACGGTCACGGTGTGAATCCGTGACATATTGGTGGCAGAGGTGAGGAATCGTGACAAATTGGTGGCAGCGGTGGGATATTAGAGCATTAGTGATTTGGTTTGAGCAATCATTCCTCTCACTAAAAACTTGCAAAGTTCTTGCGAGGACTCTGCGCAAATAAGTTTGGAGAACGAACTCAGTGTTTATTAGTCCTGAGACAATTGTGTGTACTGGTAATTATCCCTTCCCTTTCTCTTTGTTTTTCTGTCCTATCTTTTATTTGGCAACCATGGTTGGGCTGGGAGAAACCTTTTATGAGCAACAGACCAGAGACACCCTTATTGCCTTATGCAAGTCACAGCACATTGACTTTGCAGGCAAAAACAAAGCCCAACTGGTCGCAGTTCTGGTGCAATGGGAAGCCACTCTAGACCACTCTCAGAGCCCAGTGGCTGCAGAAGCCAGCACAAGCAAACATGGTGCTGCAGCAGAGGTCCAACCACTGAATACGGGCCTGACTAGCAACCAGGGCGAATTGGACCCCCACCTGCTGGCGGCCTTGAAAGAATTCCCCACTGACGACCATGAGGGACGTCGGCAGCTGATTCAGCAATACTGGCAGGAGGCCGAGGCCTGAGCCGAGCGAGAGGCCCAGGCCCAGCGAGCCGAGTGAGAGGCCCAGGCCCACCGAGCTGAGCGGCAAGCAGAGCGTGAGTACCAGCTGCAGTTAGCCCGACTGCAAATGCAGGGGTCATCCCAGTCCAGACGTGATCCCAGCAGCGCTCAGATACCGAAGCCCCGGCCCGATCACTTCCCTGTTATGGAAAAGGACGGGGACTTGGACACTTTTCTGTGGGCCTTTGAGAAAGCCTGCAGACAGTACCAGCTGCCTACAGACGAATGGGCACGATACCTGACACCAGGGCTGAGAGGCAAAGCTCTGGAGGCGTTTGCTGCCCTCCCTCAAGAACAAGATGGTGACTATGAGGCCATCAAGCAGGCCCTCATAGCCAAGTACCAGCTTACACCGGAGGTTTACCGTAAAAAGTTCCGGAACCTCCAATGTGGCTCACATGACAGCTACGGCGATGCGGCACATGGACTGGGGACCCACTTTGACCAGTGGACCCAAGGACTGTCAGTGACCACCTTTGCACAGCTGTGAGACCTGATGATCAAAGACCAGTTCTTACATCTTTCCCCAGCTGAGGTGCGACAGTTCGTGATGGACAGAGAGCCCAAAGACATGACGAAAGCAGCGCAGATTGCCGATGCCTATGAGGCCAACCGTAGATTGGAAGTGCGGAAGCCAGTCACCACAAGCTGGAGATGGGGTAAGCCTGCAACCAACGCCAGTACCCCTGCCAGCCAACACAACAGAGGTCCTGTCCCCGTAGCCAACAGCAACAGACCTACCACCGAACCCCGCCAGTGTTACTTCTGCAACTGGACTGGTCATATCAGTTCCTACTGTCCAGACAAGCCGAACAAACCCCCATCCAAGGCCCCCAGGCCGAATGCAGCAGTTCTTTTGGTGGGTGGTGTGGCTGGGAGGGGGTGTGACAACGTACAGCACGTCACCGTGGGAGGCCATGTTGCTACGGGCCTCAAGGACACCGGGGCTGAACGAACCCTCATCCGACCCGAACTGGCGGCCCCTGAAGAAATAATTCTGGGGAAAACCCTAACTGTCACTGGGATTGGGGGCATCAGCTGTCCCTTGCCAATGGCCCGGGTATATATTGATTGGGGTGCCAGGAGCGGGGTGAAGGAAGTGGGGCTGTCTGATAATTTGCCCACTGATGTTTTGTTGGGAATTGATTTGGGGAGGATGGTTGCATACTACATCCCTGACACCCCTCCCCAATCGGCTAATAAGGGTAACGTTAACCCTGATGATGATGATGATGATGATGATGGGAAATCGCATGTGTTACCTGACCATGCTTTATCCAGTAATGATGCCTCTGATAACCATTTTTTTCCTAGGAGTGATGGTGAAAATGTTGTACCTGTGCCAACTGAACCTGATAATGATTTTTCTGTGAAAGTTGATGTGTCCATAGGTACAGGAGTGCTCAGCCACGTTGCTCTGCGGAGTGAGACGGCTGAGGAACCCCTAGCAGGGGTAAGTGTCGGTGCTACAGGAAATGGGGAGATACATGGGAACCGTGAGGAAGGTGATGCCATGCAATTGACCAGTGCCACCGAGGAAGGTAACTGGCCCATAAGTAGCAATGCTCCTGAGGTAATGGGGGTGGATGGGGAGGTAGAGCCCATAGCAGCGTCGGCTGATGGGTCGGTAGAAATCCCCGGGGAGCCTACGTAGCTGCTGTCACCCGCAGTCAGAGTGCCCAGAAGGCGGATAACTGCCTTCCAGACCCTCCTCAGTCATCACTGTGACTGAACCAGAGGCGGACCCAGAGCAGGTTTCAGAGGGTTCCCGTGGGGAAGGGACACTGACGTCGCTTTTGGCTTCCCCTAGCCAGTAGTTTCAGGCCGCTCTGCACACAGATGCGAGCCTAGAGAGTTTGAGACAACTCGCCAAGACGCTCATCTCCGAGACTGATAAGGAGAGGGTGTTCTGGGAACGAGGAAGGTTGTACCGGGAGACAGTACCCAGAGAATTACAAAAGGAGTGGTTGAGGGAAAGACAGCTGGTCGTCCCGCAGCAAATCTGGGGTGAGTTGTTACGGATTGCCCATGAGATCCCACTAGCTGGACACTTGGAGATCAGCAAAACAAAGGCCCGGCTGTCTCAACACTTCTATTGGCCTAAGATGGGGACAGATGTGTCAAACTACTGCTGCTCCTGTGTCACCTGTCAAAGAGTGGGGAAGGCGGGGCCTGCTCTTAAGGCTCCCCTGATCCTTTTGCCAGTGATAGAGGAGTCTTTCCAGAGGATCGCGGTGGACATTGTGGGCCCGCTGGCTGTCCCCAGCATCTCTGGAAAGCGATATATCCTTACTGTGGTAGACTACGCTACCCGTTACCCAGAGCAGGGCCGGACTGGCCATCGGGCATTTCTGGCAAATGCCAGAAGGGCCGGTCCTTGTAATGGGCCGCTAGACATATTGCCCCCTCCGCGTTGTCAGTGGGCGTTCCAGAGTTCACTTCAGCAGCCAGCACGCCGAGCGGCATTTGCTTTCCTTGCACACTTGATTGCTCCGTATTAGGAGGAAGTGGGCGGTCTGATGTCCTGATCACTAGCGCTGCAGTGAGGTAACATAGAAACAGGATGAGGGGCCGCACTGTGCTGTGCTGCTCCGGCCATGCCTCCCGCTGCAGCCTGTGATCAGGACATCAGACCGCCCACTTCTTCCTGTCTAGTGAGGTGACAGGGCATGAGGGGGTGCAAACATTTTTCTATGCACTGATTTATTTTTTTTTGCTGCGTCGGGTTCAGCCATTCAAAAATGGGCGTGCCATGCTGGAGAAGAACACTGGCCAATGAGCATCAGATTGATAGAAGAGCTGATTGGCCAGTGCTCCTGTCCCCCTGCACTGGGCGCCTCTGAGGGAGAGAGCCTGCAATCAAGCTGCAAGGTCAGGAATATCTCCCTGTGTGTGCTCCGAGGGACCGATAGAGAAGCAGCTCAATTCCCCACCGTCACATCTTCTGCTCTGGTACACAGCCCCGACAGAGAAGGAGAGAGCGGGCGAGGTGCTGGGAAAGTGCTTGCTGTGAGCAGAAGGAGCTGTACATGTATATCAGCCTCTGCTGCAGCACAGAGTGTGTGTGTTATCTGTAGTGTGTATGTGTCACATGTGTGTGTGGTATATGTAGTGTGTGTGTGTGTGTGTATGTTACATGTGTGTGTGTTACATGTGCGTGTGTTATCTGTAGTGTGTATGTGTCACATGATGTGTGTGTGTGTTACATGTGCGTGAGGTATCTGTAGTGTGTGTTACATGTGCGTGAGGTATCTGTAGTGTGTGTGTGCGTTACATGTGTGGGGTATCTGTAGTGTGTATGTGCGTTACATGTGTGAGGTATCTGTAGTGTGTGTTACTTGTGTGTGCGGTAACTGTAGTCTGTATGTGTTACATGTGTGTGATGTATCTGTAGTGTGTGTTACATGTGTGTGCGGTATCTGTAGTGTGTATGTGTTACATGTGTGTGCGGTATCTGTAGTGTGTGTTACATGTGTGTGCGGTATCTGTAGTGTGTATGTGTTACATGTGTGTGCGGTATCTGTAGTGTGTATGTGTTACATGTGTGTGACGTATCTGTAGTGTGTTTTACATGTGTGTGAGGTAACTGTAGTGTGTGTTACACGTGTGTGCGGTATCTGTAGTGTGTATGTGTTACATGTGTGTGCGGTATCTGTAGTGTGTGTTACGTGTGTGCGGTATCTGTAGTGTGTATGTGTTACATGTGTGTGACGTATCTGTAGTGTGTGTTACATGTGTGTGAGGTAACTAGTGTGTGTTACATGTGTGTAAGGTAACTGTAGTATGTGTTACATGTGTGTGAGGTATCTGTAGTGTGTGTTACATGTGTGTAAGGTAACTGTAGTGTGTATGAGTTACATGTGTGCGACGTATCTGTAGTGTGTGTTACATGTGTGTGAGGTAACTGTAGTGTGTGTTACATGTGTGTGAGGTAACTATTGTGTGTTATATGTGTGTAAGGTATCTGTAGTGTGTATGTGTTACATGTGTGTGAGGTATCTGTAGTGTGTGTTACACGTGTGTGCGGTTTCTGTGGTGTGTATGTGTTACATGTGTGTGAGGTAACTGTAGTGTGTGTTACATGTGTGTGCGGTATCTGTAGTGTGTATGTGTTACATGTGTGTGAGGTATCTGTAGTGTGTGTTACATGTGTGTGACGTATCTGTAGTGTGTGTTACATGTGTGTGAGGTAACTGTAGTGTGTGTTACATGTGTGTGTGAGGTACCTGTAGTGTGTGTTACATGTGTGTGCGGTAACTGTAGTGTGTGTTACTTGTGTGTGCGGTATCTGTAGTGTGTATGTGTTACATGTGTGTGAGGTATCTGTAGTGTGTGTTACATGTGTGTGAGGTATCTGCAGTGTGTATGTGTTACATGTGTGTGAGGTATCTGTAGTGTGTGTTACACGTGTGTGCGGTATCTGTAGTGTGTATGTGTTACATGTGTGTGAGGTAACTGTAGTGTGTGTTACATGTGTGTGCGGTATCTGTAGTGTGTATGTGTTACATGTGTGTGAGGTACCTGTAGTGTGTGTTACATCTGTGTGAGGTATCTGCAGTGTGTATGTGTTACATGTGTGTGAGGTATCTGTAGTGTGTGTTACACGTGTGTGCGGTATCTGTAGTGTGTATGTGTTACATGTGTGTGAGGTATCTGTAGTGTGTGTTACACGTGTGTGCGGTATCTGTAGTGTGTATGTGTTACATGTGTGTGAGGTATCTGTAGTGTGTGTTACATGTGTGTGACGTATCTGTAGTGTGTTACGTGTGTGAGGTAACTGTAGTGTGTGTTACATGTGTGTGTGAGGTATCTGTAGTGTGTGTTACATGTGTGTGCGGTAACTGTAGTGTGTGTTACTTGTGTGTGCAGTATCTGTAATGTGTATGTGTTACATGTGTGTGAAGTAACTGTAGTGTGTGTTACGTGTGTGCGGTATCTGTAGTGTGTATGTGTTACATGTATGAGGTATCTGTAGTGTGTGTTACATGTGTGTGAGGTATCTGCAGTGTGTATGTGTTACATGTGTGTGAGGTATCTTTAGTGTGTGTTACTTGTGTGTGAGGTATCTACAGTGTGTATGTGTTACATGTGTGTGTGTTATGTGTGTGCTCAGTGCTGTATTTTTTAGCATATTCTGCAATGTGATAATAGTCTGCAGGCCGTCTGTGTTGAATTCATGTCTATTCCCCCTATGGCCACTGCAGGTTACATATGTAAAATGGTATAACACATTTGTTTGGTTTAACAAATAAAGCAAAAAAGTCGGCACAGCCTGTCAGTGCTTTACGATTTGATTCTGCGACACTCGTATGTGGGCTGGTGAATTTTTATTTGTGCCAGGGCTGTTTTTTGGTCCCAGTCCGGCCCTGACCCAGAGGCAGTAGCTCTGTCGTCAACTAGGGCAGATAAGGTGGTGGATGCCCTGTTGGCTATCTTTGCACGTGTAGGATTTCCCAGGGAGATGCTTACTGATCAAGGGACCCAATTCATGTCTCGCCTAATGGAGGCTCTCTGTAAGAGAATGCAGGTGAAGCACCTGGTATCGAGTGCGTATCACCCACAGACCAATGGCTTGTGTGAACGCTTCAATGGTACCCTCAAACAGATGTTACGCATGCAGGTTGAGACACAAGGGCGTGACTGAAAGCGGTACCTCCCACACCTGCTGTTCGCTTACCGAGAGGTTCCGCGGGCCTCGATGGGGTTCTCCCCCTTCAAGCTCCTGTACGGCAGGCGAGTCCGGGGACCCCTTGGGTTGGTCAGAGAATCCTGGGAAGAGGAGCCGAACCCTTCTGAAGTGTCCATAGTGGAGTATGTCATGCGCTTCCATGACAAGATGCAGACCTTGACGCAGTTGTTGCATGACAACATGACGCAGGCTCAGGCTGATCAGAAGCACTGGTACGACCAGAACGCCCGGGAGGGGACCTACCATGTGGGTCAAAAGGTGTGGGTGCTGGTCCCCGTGCCAACGGATAAGCTTCAGGCAGCCTGGGAGGTCCCGTACGTCGTCCACCAACAGCTCAACCCGGTCACCTACGTGGTCACCCTTGACCACGCGCAGGGTAGGCGGAAGGCCTTTCACGTCAACATGATGAAGGCTCATCACGAACGTGAACCTTTCGTCCTACCGGTCTGCAGCATACCTGAAGACGGGGAGGAGGACATCCTCCTGGACATGCTGGCCCAAGCCAAGGCCGGTGGGTCCATCGAGGACGTGGAGGTAAACGCCTCGCTAACTGAGCCACAGTGGTTGCAGTTGAAAACCACACTGGAACCCTTCCGGGTCGTGTTCTCCAACCGGCCTGGAAGGACTGAGTTAGCAGTCCACGAGGTGGACACCGGGAATCATGCCCCTCTACGGCGAACACCCTATCGAATCTCCGACTAGGTGCAGCAGGTTATGCACCAGGAGATCGATGAGATGTTACAGCTGGGGGTGATTCGACAGTCAAAGAGCGCGTGGGCCTCACCTGTAGTTCTCGTGCCAAAGAAGGACCGGACCACCCGGTTCTGCATGGACTACAGGGGGCGCAACCCCATTACAGCCTCTGACGCGCACCCAATGCCGCGCATCGAGAAGCTGATTGAGAAGTTAGCTGGCGCAAAATACCTGACAATAATGGATCTGAGTCGAGGATACTGGCAGATTCCCCTGAGCCTCGAGGCGCAGAAGTCTGCTTTTATCACACCCTTTGGACTGTACAAGTCCACAGTCATGCCCTTCGACATGAAGAATGCCCCTGCCACTTTCCAGCGGATGGTCAACCTCCTGCTTCAGGGACTGGAAAAGTACGCAGTGGTGTACTTGGATGACATTGCCATCTTCAGTCCCTCCTGGGAGGAACACCTGCAGCATCTCGAGGAGGTGCTCAGGCGAATTCACCAAGCAGGACTGACTATCAAGCCGGGAAAGTGCCAGATGGGCATGAGGGAGGTCCACTACCTGGGGCACCGGGTAGGTGGAGACACCCTAAAGCCAGAGCCTGAGAAAGTGGGCGCGATCGTGAACTGGCCCACTCCCAGGACCAAGAAACAGGTGATGTCCTTCCTGGGCACTGCAGGTTACTATAGGCACTTCGTACAGCACTATAGTAGCCTGGCCAAACCTTTGATGGACCTCACCAGGAAGAAGCTAGCCCACATCGTCAACTGGACAGATGGCTGTGAGGGGGCCTTCCAGGCATTGAAAACCGCACTGTGCAACGCCCCTGTGTTGAAAGCAGTCGACAGCAGTCGACCATTCTTGGTACAGATTGACACCAGAGAGTTTGGCCTCGGTGCTGTGCTCAGCCAGATTGACTCGGAGGACCAAGAGCACCCCGTGTTGTACCTGAGCCGGAAACTTTTGCCGAGAGAAGTGGCCTACTCCACCATTGAGAAGGAGTGCCTGGCCAAAGTCTGGGCCCTGCAGTGCTTGCAGCCCTACTTGTACGGTCGCACCTTCACCGTGGTGACCGACCACAACCCTCTGCGCTGGCTAAACGCCATGTATGGAACCAACGGCAGGTTGCTACGCTGGAGCCTTGCCCTTCAGCAATTTGACTTCACCATTGAACACAAAGCGGGCAGGGAGCATGGGAGTGCAGATGGACTGTCCCGCCAGGGTGAACCTACTGAGATGCGCATGGAGGCATACCGAGAGGTTCTGCCTCCGTAGCACACACCAAAAGGGAGAGGTGTCACGATATTGTAAATAATATCATATAAGTTTAGTTTCTCCTGTTAGCCCAGGCTGTGGGCTAAACCCCCCATTCCCTTTCACTCAGGCAAGAGCCTGCCTTGTCAATGTATGTGGGGGAGTTTTATTAAAGAAAGGAATTTTTACGATGGCTTGGTTAGGCTCAAACTCTCCTCCAGCTATAACTGGATTAGAAGTCTCCAGAAACATGAAGTCTTTTCTTCCATTATTGTAAGATATTGGGCCAACGATGTACGCTAGAAAAAAGAAAAGTACATATTGTTATCATTCATTGGCGGTTCAGTTAGCCACTCTAAACATGTGCTTCTAACTCCATCAGGTAAAAAGTAGGGATTTCTCTGTAATTATGCATCACATATAGGACATATTTGATCTCATTAGAATGCCAATGTTAATACGAGATGAATGCTGGGTTTGTTATGACTATGACATGTTCTGTAGCGGAGTTATAGGCATTAGACAAATTTAGGTTGAATTTACTAAGCCTGAAGAAAGAGGAGGGCGATCTTAACTCAACCCTTTTGGTGATGTCACGGGCTGCGGTTTATAAGTTTCTGCCACTGCCATGCCCCCAGCAGAGTGAGTTTTGACCTGGGAAGCCTGAATGCCAGTCCTAATGCATTGGGACATATGGGAACTCCACTAGCCTGGTTGCCTGAAATGAACTGAGAACATGTGAGTTTTACCTTTTCTCATTTAATCCCTTTATGTTATAATTACCTTGTACATATTTTCAATTGTCTCATTTTGTAACATCCTTGTAATATTTTTATATAAACACTGCCTTAAAATTTATGGAGTATAATATTTAATACTAGTTCATTCTTCATGCTCTAAAACGTACCTTAAGCCTTCTGAAGGGAATTATGCTACTGTTTTGGGTTAGCTTCGGACCCGTGTAATCGAAGCTGGTGGCAGCAATACCGTGCACTGTGCCTTTGGGAGGCGTTGTAGCGACGGCGACATTGATAATTATTGTTCCTGCCTGAGCGAGAGTAGTTAAATCGCCTCGCTGCAGCGTCCCCAATAGCCAGTACATAGCAGGCAGCCTTTCTGGTGACTAATTATCCTAGGTGCAGTACCTAATCTGACCTGAGGGTAAAGGGGGCGCCAGAGAGCTGCAGGTTTCAAGTCGAACTGTAAGCGGGATATACATAAATCCCTGCAGTTCGTGGTATATTGAAGAGCAGTGGGATAACTAAAATAAGCCCCTGCTGTAAACTAAGAGGTCAATAGCCTTGTGTGTGTTTTTTATCACATTGTAGCAGTGGAGGGATAACTAAGATAAGCCCCCCTGTACATGTGATAGCCGTCTGTTGGCCTAAAGTCACCCCGATCCGTGACTTAGGGGTGACGGTCACGGTGTGAATCCGTGACATATTGGTGTCAGAGGTGAGGAATCGTGACAAATTGTTCCGGAACCTCCAACGACCAATTTGTCATGATTCCTCACCTCTGCCACCAATATGTCATGTATATATGTTATATACATGTTATAGCTGGAGGAGAGTTTGAGCCTAACCAAGCGATCGTAAAAATTCCTTTCTTCAATAAAACTCCCACACATACATTGACAAGGCAGGCTCTTGCCTGAGTGAAAGGGAATGGGGGGTTTAGCCCACAGCCTGGGCTAACAGGAGAAACTAAACTTATATGATATTTCATACAATATCGTGACAGGTCCCTGCCTATCTGTCGCATTCTATAAACTCCGCTGCACTACAATGTGTATTGAGCACCTTGAATCCTGGTACTACACAAAAATGTATAACGTTATGCCTTGAAAATAAAAAAAATTCAAAAAAATCAAATTTTTCCCACAAAAAAGTGCTTTTTAGCTCAACATTTTTCATTTTCATGAGGTTAAACAGAGAAATTGCACCATACAATTTGTTATGCAATTTCTCTTGACTCCTGAGTACGCAATACCCAATATGTGGTGGAAAACTACTGTTTGTGCGCAACATCAGGGCTTAGAAGGGAAGCAACGCCATTTGACTTTTTGAATGCAAAATTTGCTGGAATAATTAGTGGATGCCATGTCACTTTTGGATAGCCCCTGTTGTGCCTAAGCATTTAAAACCTATAAGAAGTGACAAGATTTTGAAAACTAGACCCATCAGGGAACTTATCAACAGTGGGTAGAGAAAGCATTCAGACCCCTTTACATTTGTCACTCTTTGTTTCATTGCAGCCATTTAGTAAATTCAAAAAAGTTAATTTTTTCACATTAAGGTACACTCTGCACCCCATCTTGACTGAAAAAAACAGAAATGTAGACATTTTTGCAAATTTAACAAAGAAGAAAAACTGAAATATCACATGGTCATAAGTAATGTTGAGCATTCCGATACTGCAATATCGGGTATCGGCCGATACTGCAATATCGGGTATCGGCCGATATTTGCTGTATCGGAGTTCCGATACTGAGGTCCGATACTTTTAAAATATCAAATACTGGAATTGGAAGTTCCCATAATGCAATGAGCCAGTTTTATTCTATTCAGCCAAATGAGATCCTAAGAAGTGTGGGCACATCCTGTTAGGCATGTTAGCCATGTTAACTAATGGCATGGCTGTTATTGGCTGCTCAAATGATGTCATGATGCACTATAATGGAGTGTGGGCGGTGCGTGGGTGGACTGCATGTCTGTGTGCATGGGCGGGGTCTGTGCGGGCCTGCCGGGGTCTGTACGGGCCTCTCGGGGGTCTGTGCGGGCCTCTCGGGGGTCTTTGTGTGTGTGTGCAGGCATTGTCCGATGGGACTACAAGTCCCATTGGGCTATGCCTGCTACAATGACAGTGATTGACACATTAGCCAATGATGGGACAGTAGTAGTCCCATCATCCAGCTAATGTGTTGAATGTAAAAAAACACAAACATACATACTACATACAACATACTACATACATACAACATACATACTACATACAACATACTACATACATACAACATACATACTACATACAACATACTACATACATACAACATACATACTACATACTACATACATACTTTATATATACAACATACATACTACATACATACAACATACTACATACATACTACATACAACATACTACATACATACTACATACATACAAGATACATACAACATACATACATACAACCTACATACATACAACATACATACAACATACTACATACATACATACATGCTACATAATACAACATACATACAACATACATACATACAACATACATACTGCATACATACATACATACTACATACATACAACATACATACATACTACATACATACAACATACTACATACATACAACATACATACATACAACATACATACAACATACATACAACATACATACAACATACATACTACATACATACTACATACATACTACATACAATACCTTCATACATTACATACAATACATACATATAGACGTACTGTACATATAACATAGAGTACATACTCACCATCACTTGTCACTTTGTTCCCCGAAGCCAGTGTCATCTGTAAAAAATATTAAAATAACAAACAAATAACAGTTTTTGGAAATAAATAAATAAATGGAAAATGTGCATGATTTGAATGGAAACATGCATGAAAAAACGGATTCGGAGGCCGTATTTATCATTTCACATCTCAGTTTCATACGTTTTTTGCCGGATCCGTCGCTGTGCATTTTTTCGCCGGACAGAAAAAAACGTTCCTCTGTATGTGCTTTCCGTCCGGCGGAAACAGCTTTTTTGACGGATCCGGCAAAAAACGGATGAAACGTGTGGCCATCAGCCAAAAAAAACGGATCTTTTTTTTTCAAAACTCGCCGGATTGTGCCTGACGGCAAAAACTTGATGTGTGAAATTAGCCAGATAGATATATGGATAGAAACATCTATGTATCTATAGATATATCTATAGATTGATATATCCATAGATAGGCCGATGTTGATTAATGAACATAAAGAAAAAAATGGGAAAAAATGGAGTGGGCTCCCACGCAATTTTCTGTGCCAGAGAAGGAAAGCCGACAGCCGGGGGCCAATATTTCTAGCCTAGGAAGAGGTTAATACCCGTGGCCCCTCCCAGGCAATGAATATCAGCCCGCAGCTGTCTGCGTAGCCTTTACTGGCTATTAAAATAGGGGGACCCCAAAAAAATGACGTGGGGTCAATATTTTATAGCCAGAAAGGCTACGCAGACAGCTGTGGGCTGATATTCATAGCCTAGAGAGGGGCCATGGATATTGGCCCCCCCAGCTACAAATACCAGCCTGCAGCCGCCCCAGAAATGGCACAAATTCCAGCACTTAGCCCCTCTCTTCCCACTCCCGTGTAGCAGTGGGATGTGGGGTAATAAGAGGTTAATGTCACCTTGCTATTGTAAGGTGACATTAAGCCGGGTTATAATGGAGAGGCGTCAATAAGACGCCTATCCATTATTAATCCTAGAATAGTGAAAGAGTTAAAAACAAAATAAAGACACAGCCAGAAAAAAGTATTTTATTATTCTTAATTTAACCATACTTACCATATTTCAGCGCCTGCAAAAAACGTAAAATAATAAACCGTATACTCCCTGTCCAACGCAGTCCAATTAATAACGAGTGTCCCACGATGATCTCCCCTATAGAACAGTGACATCTGGTGATGTCACTGCTCTATAGGACCTCCAGTGACACACTGACAGGAGACAATGGCTCCTGCAGTGCATCACTGAGAGGTTGCTGTAGTTCACTGGTCTCACTTTATGGCAAAAGCTGCGTGGGAACTTTCTCACACAGCAGTGCCACAAGTAAGACTAGGGACTATTTTTTACAGTGGCGGAGGAATACAGTGCGGTAGGATACCTTCCTTCTGTCATTGTATTCCTTGAGCCCCAAGAGAGCGGTCGCATCAGCTGATGCTGCTTCTCTCCACATTAGATCGTCGTGGGACACTCGTGGATTTCTGCGGATCAGGGAGCATATGGTTTGTTATTTTAATATTTTTTACAGATGACACTGGCTTCGGGGAACAAAGTGACAAGTGATGGTGAGTATGTAGTAGTATGTTGTATGTATGTATGTAGTATGTATGCAGTATATAGTATGTTGTATGTATATATGTATGTAGTATGTATGTAGTACGTAGTATGTATGCAGTATGTATGTTGTATGTATGTAGTATGTTGTATGTACGTAGTATGTTGTATGTATGTTGTATGCATGTATATAGCATGTATGTAGTATGTATGTATGTAGTATGTATGTAGTATGTATGAAGTATGTATGTTGTACGTATGTAGTATGTATGTACAGTGGGGCAAAAAAGTATTTAGTCATTCAGCAATAGTGCAAGTTCCACCACTTAAAAAGATGAGAGGCGTCTGTAATTTACATCATAGGTAGACCTCAACTATGGGAGACAAACTGAGAAAAAAAAATCCAGAAAATCACATTGTCTGTTTTTTTATCATTGTATTTGCATATTATGGTGGAAAATAAGTATTTGGTCAGAAACAAAATTTCATCTCAATACTTTGTAATATATCCTTTGTTGGCAATGACAGAGGTCAAACGTTTTCTGTAAGTCTTCACAAGGTTGCCACACACTGTTGTTGGTATGTTGGCCCATTCCTCCATGCAGATCTCCTCTAGAGCAGTGATGTTTTTGGCTTTTCGCTTGGCAACACGGACTTTCAACTCCCTCCAAATGTTTTCTATAGGGTTGAGATCTGGAGACTGGCTAGGCCACTCCAGGACCTTGAAATGCTTCTTACGAAGCCACTCCTTCGTTGCCCTGGTGGTGTGCTTTGGATCATTGTCATGTTGAAAGACCCAGCCATGTTTCATCTTCAATGCCCTTGCTGATGGAAGGAGGTTTGCACTCAAAATCTCATGATACATGGCCCCATTCATTCTTTCATGTACCCGGATCAGTCGTACTGGCCCCTTTGCAGAGAAACAGCCCCAAAGCATGATGTTTCCACCACCATGCTTTACAGTAGGTATGGTGTTTGATGGATGCAACTCAGTATTCTTTTTCCTCCAAACACGACAAGTTGTGTTTCTACCAAACAGTTCCAGTTTGGTTTCATCAGACCATAGGACATTCTCCCAAAACTCCTCCGGATCATCCAAATGCTCTCTAGCAAACTTCAGACGGGCCCGGACATGTACTGGCTTAAGCAGTGGGACACGTCTGGCACTGCAGGATCTGAGTCCATGGTGGCGTAGTGTGTTACTTATGGTAGGCCTTGTTACATTGGTCCCAGCTCTCTGCAGTTCATTCACTAGGTCCCCCCGCGTGGTTCTGGGATTTTTGCTCACCGTTCTTGTGATCATTCTGACCCCACGGGGTGGGATTTTGCGTGGAGCCCCAGATCGAGGGAGATTATCAGTGGTCTTGAATGTCTTCCATTTTCTAATTATTGCTCCCACTGTTGATTTCTTCACTCCAAGCTGGTTGGCTATTGCAGATTCAGTCTTCCCAGCCTGGTGCAGGGCTACAATTTTGTTTCTGGTGTCCTTTGACAGCTCTTTGGTCTTTGTTCTGTCTTCATACACGTTGATACGGTGTGTGATCCAACATACAGCATAAACCACTTCTGTCTTCCAAAAGAAGCAGACCGTTCTCTGTAGTCTAACTTGTTTATTGGTAACAGGTATTGAAATGCGGTAAAACTATAAGAATTCAAATGATTTGGGTAAGTATTGGGCAAATAACAGCACAACTGATACTTATAACTAGCAGGGAAAGCATACAGGATGATGCAACTTCTACATGCAACTACATACAGTAACTGACAGATAATAGATTTCCCAGGTACTAGTTGCTATACAGTAATCACATTCTATAGAACACTATATTGCAGGAACAGGGATAGCAATCTCACCGGATAAACTAACCAGGGTGGCAAGTAAGTGAAGTAGTTCCAACACAGCAGATTAACACGAGTGTACAGGAAAATACACAGAGAGAAAAATGGGGGATTCCCCTATCCCATGATGCTTTGGTGCAACCCAGAATGCAACACTCTAATGATTACTAAGAAAAACACAGGTAATAAATTTATCCACCACTGTGTGGTGCTATAACACAGCAAAACCAAAACTATAGCATTGAAACTTTAATGCTTGGACGAACCCCTGTCCTTCGTTAGGAAGGGCAGAACACTCCCCGCTTGGCATAAACCGATGCCACACACAGGTTCCTTTGGCGAAAACAGTCGGCCCTGATGTTTCACTAAGACGTGGTGGTGTTGCACAAGCAGGGTCGTAACATGATGATGTCCAGGAATTATTATAGGCTGTTTCTCCCCAAATTCCACTTCAGCTTCTTGAAGACGACCTCCAATTCTTAACAGCCCATCCTGGTCAATGATTGGATCAAGCTTCTTCAAGACACTATCTCTAGAAACAGGTTGGCCTTTATTGAGGTTATCTAATTCTTTGGCATAACACTCACGTTGTATGGTGCGAATTATAACGTTCTTGGCATTTTCCATGCTTGGAACGGTAAAGGCAAGCTTGCAGTGGTGCCAACCTTTGCAAGGTTTCTGGATGGCGGGTGACGTTGACTTGTAGGATCGAGCCACATGAATTAAACAAACGAGGGCACGAACAAGTGAGTCCCAAGTTGAGAACCTGTTGAAGCGGTGGGATTTGAGGTGATTGTCTTTAGTCACCGTACGCAGAACGGATACCTGAGGGCGGATTTCCTCATCTGCCTCTGGATCTACCAGTTCAAAGATGTTTGACTCATCCACATATGGCGTCGAACGGTATAAGAATGTAGGGCCGGTGAACCAGGTTGTGTCCTTAAGGTGTCTTGCTTCAACGGATCTGGTTGCGTGGTCCGCCGGATTGTGGTGCGTGGACACATAGTGCTACTGTTTAGGTTTGGTGGATCTCCTGATCCTTAGCACCCGATTGCTGACATAGACATAGAAGCGACGAGTTTCATTGCAAATGTACCCCAGCACTACCTTGCTGTCAGTGTAGAACTCGACTTCTTTGATTTCCAGGTCCATTTCTGTCGAGATAAGCTCAGCTAACTCTACTGCTAGCACAGCTGCACAGAGTTCCAATCTGGGTACTGTGTGTTCACGGAGTGGGGCCAATTTTGTCCGGCTCATAACAAGCCTTACGTGGCATTGTTCATTGATGTCAGTTGTTTTCAAATACGCCACTGCTGCAATTGCTTTGGTTGAAGCATCGCAGAAAATACAAAGCCTTTGCACCTTGATTTCTGATGAAGGCACAGAAGCATATGGTCGTGCCACGTAGAGACTTGACAGGGCTTCTAAAGAATTTTTCCATCTTTCCCACAATTCTCTTTTTTCGCTGGGAAGCGGATCATCCCAATCGGACGTCTCTCGGGTGAAGTCTCTCAACATCATTTTACCTTGGATAGTCACAGGGGTTACAAATCCCAGAGGATCGTACAAGCTGTTCACAATGGACAGGACCCCTCTACGCGTGAAGGGTTTCTCTTCTTCGCTGATCTGGAAGGTGAATGCATCCTTTTTCAAATCCCAGAGTAAACCCAGGCTCCGCTGCATGGGAAGGGAGTCCGTGCTTAAATCCAAGTCTTTTAAATCGGTTGAGTAATCTTGAGAGGGAAAGGCTGCCATTAGTTTCTGGCTGTTGGAAGCAATTTTGTGCAACCTCAAATTGGATGAAGTGAGCATTTCTTGTGCCCTTTTCAGGAGACTGACTGCCGACTCCTCTGTGGGTGCGGATTTCAGGCAGTCATCTACGTAGAAATCCTTTTCCACAAAAGATCTTACATCCGATCCATACTTCGCTTCACCCTCTCTGGCTGAATGTCTAAGGCCATAGATAGCGACAGCAGGGGAAGGGCTGTTCCCGAAGATGTGTACCTTCATACGATATTCCATGATGTCCTTGTAGGGGTCATTATCATGGTACCAGAAGAACCTCAAGTAGTTTCTGTGTTCTTCTTTAACAAGGAAGCAGTGAAACATCTGTTGTATGTCGCCATAAATGCTACTGCATCTTTGCGGAAACGAAGAAGTACTCCCAGAAGTCTGTTGTTGAGGTCTGGACAAGACAGGAAGACGTCGTTTAAAGAAACACCTTCGTATCTGGCACTTGAGTCAAATACCACTCTTATCTGACCTGGTTTCTTCGGATGATACACGCCGAAAATAGGTAAGTACCAACGTTCCTCGGAATCTTGAAGTACAGGTGCAATTTCCGCGTGGCCACTCTGGAATATTCTCTCCATGAAGGTAAAGAAGTGTTGTTTTGTTTCTGGTGCCTTCTGCAGTTTGCGCGTAAGGGAGACAAATCGACTGTAGACAAGTTCTCTGTTGTTGGGTAAGCGTTGCCTCTGTGGTTTGAATGGTAAAGGTGCGACCCAACTCTTTGATTCATCTCTTACTATCTCTCGCTCCATGATGTCCAAGAACAGTCTGTCCTCTATGGACGTTGCTACCTGGTTGTCTTCTCTTGTCCTGTGGAAAACTGTGCACCCTATATGATCTTGCTCACCGTCGCATGTATGGTCTTCACAGGAAGGATCAGCTAACGGACAAGGTGGAGGGGTGTGGTGTGGCAATTCTTTAATCAGGAAACTGCTCTCGCATGGCTGGAAGAGAGACGGGCATCCATTCTCGAGGGTATTGGTGAGCATGCTGTTGACTGATGTCGGCCTGTGTGCTCCACCCAAACAGACATCTCCCACAATGACCCATCCTAGGTCAAGTCTCTGAGCGTATGGGGCGTTTTGTAGGCTGTTGATCTGTCCTCTAGCCTTGTGGACCCATAGTATGTCTCTTCCGAAAAGTAAGACGATAGGAGCTCCTTGGTCAAGCTCTGGTATCAGGTGAGCTATACATCTCAAGTGGGTGTGATGAGCTGCTACCTCTGGTATAGGTATCTCAGACCTGTTGTCGGGAATCTGGTTGCACTCCAGTATTGATGGCAAGGATAAGCAGGTTTGACCGTCCATAGACTCTACTTTGAATCCAGTTGCTCTCCTCCCGGCCGTCTCGACAGTACCTGCACATGTCTTCAAGGAGTACGGAGAGCCGGGACCAGCAATGTTGAAGGTGTCGAAGAGAAAGGACTTAGCTAGAGACCCGTTGCTCTGATCGTCCAAGATTGCATATACCTTGATTGCCTTATCCCGTTGGCTCGCTGGGAATACTCTGACAAGACAGATCTTTGAGCAGGATCTTCCTGCTACGAGTTCCTTGCAGATCTCTGTGCACTGAGAGGTGACCACTGGGGTGTCCATGTCAGTGTCCATCTGTTTTTCGGCAGACTCTTCTACTCGCGATGTTACCCCTGAAGGTGGTCCAGGATGCAAGGCCGTGTTGTGCTCCACACTACTACATTCTGTGCATTTCACACTGGTTTCACAGTTCTTGGCGAAGTGTGAGGTTGTCGCGCAGCATCTGAAGCATATCTTGTTTTCCTTTAGGAAACTCTTACGGTCTTCTAGAGACTTCTCCCTGAAGGCTCTACATTTTAGCAGAGGATGAGGTTTCTTGTGTAGGGGGCAGTGTTTGCTGAGATCCTGCGGTTTGTCCTCTTCTGGAGAAGACTTACTTGCCCTGTAAGGAAAACCTGTGGAGGTAACATTAGTTTTGTGGACTGCCAGTGGTGTTTTACTGGGTTTTACACCAGAGGCAGTGGTACATGACATAGTGAAATCGAAACTAGGGTCATTTCTAACTTTAGCCTGCTGAGCAACAAAGTCTACAAACACCCTGAAAGGAGGAAATGGTACCTTATGAGCCTGTTTGTAACGGGACCCGTGACTGACCCACTTTTCTTGTAGGTTGTAAGGGAGCTTTTGGACAATCGGGTTGACACCTCTGGCAGTGTCCAGGAATGCCAACCCTGGTAGATCACCTTCTGCCTGAGCAGCATGTACCTCCATTAACAAGATGCTCAGTTCCCTGAGCTTTTGATAACCCTTATTTGCTATCTTGGGGAAATCATCAATTCTTTTATACAAAGCATTTTCTATAGCTTCTATTGACCCATAACATTCTTCGAGTCTCTCCCACACCATACGAAGTCCTGTGTGTGGGTACTTTATGTTAATGTTCCTGATTCTTTTGGCGTGTTCAGCTGACTCGCTCCAAAGCCACTTAACCAGTAGATCTAACTCTTCACTACTGGAAAGATGCAAGTCTCTGATGGCATTCTGAAAAGAGGCTCGCCATGCTCTGTAGCTTTCAGCTCGATCAGTGAACTTTACAAGTCCCTTGGTCACCAGCTCCCGGCGGGTAAAGAACCTTGCAAAGTTCATAGTGGCTGAGTCAGTGCCGACGTGAGCTGGTGTGCTGTTGTTATGTGGTGTTTGTGGTGCATCCTCATACCTGGTAGGAGCTTCTGGCTTAGGAAAGTCTGTGTAAACCCGTTCAGTGACGAAGGGTGTCCCTGTCAGTCTAGGCGGAGGCCGTACCTTCTGTTCCGTAAGACGGTAGTGGTGATCAATGTCGTTTCGCAGTATACTTTCCTGCTTCCAGTATGGTGTTTGGAGGAAGGATCTCTGGTAATCTGTATAGGCTGGTTGGTGTAACGGATCAGAGTTGTCTTCTATTTTGGGATGTTGGCGGACATATTCTGAGACGCGTTGAGCAGGGTCCTGATGATCAAGGTCTGGTCCGCGTATGTCGCTGCCTCGCTCGGATTCAGGAAACTCCACGGCTTCTAAAAACTCAGCTTTGGCTATTGCGGCTGCTGCTTCTTTTTCAGCGGAAAGCCTTTCTAAGGTCGCTTGCAGGTGGGCTGTATCTGCGTCTCTATCCGCTTGCAGGCGGGCTCTTTCTGCTTCTTGCTCTGCTTGCAGGCGGGCTCTTTCTGCTTCTTGCTCTGCTTGCAGGCGGGCTCTTTCTGCTTCTCGGCGGGCTCTTTCTGCTTCTTGGTCTGCTTGAATTAACTTTAACTGCATCTCTTGTGTGGCGAAGGAGGATCTTACTTTCGCCGCCTCAGCTTCTGCTCGGGCGAGGGTGACAGACCTTTTCGAGGAAGACTTGCTAGAGCGGCTTGTTTGGGACCTCGTCCTGAGTGAAGATGTTTGACTTGCAGACATTTTATGTCCGTTTGCAGGCTGTAGGACGTCTCAGAGCGGGTAGGGGTGACTTCAGCGTGGACTGAGACGTGTGGTGCTTGGTGGGCTGCACTCTTGGTACTTGTGACTGTATGGAGGCCGCTGCGGTATCTGCAGGCAGTGCGGTGTGGTACAAGCGGCTGCGTAAGTGGTATTTGCTATCGCTGGCGTCTAGCCTCCCTTTACTGTCATCCCGGCGTCTAGCTTCCATTTTACTGTTCTGTCTTCATACACGTTGATACGGTGTGTGATCCAACATACAGCATAAACCACTTCTGTCTTCCAAAAGAAGCAGACCGTTCTCTGTAGTCTAACTTGTTTATTGGTAACAGGTATTGAAATGCGGTAAAACTATAAGAATACAAATGATTTGGGTAAGTATTGGGCAAATAACAGCACAACTGATACTTATAACTAGCAGGGAAAGCATACAGGATGATGCAACTTCTACATGCAACTACATACAGTAACTGACAGATAATAGATTTCCCAGGTACTAGTTGCTATACAGTAATCACATTCTATAGAACACTATATTGCAGGAACAGGGATAGCAATCTTACCGGATAAACTAACCATGGTGGCAAGTAAGTGAAGTAGTTCCAACACAGCAGATTAACACGAGTGTACAGGAAAATACACAGAGAGAAAAATGGGGGATTCCCCTATCCCATGATGCTTTGGTGCAACCCAGAATGCAACACTCTAATGATTACTAAGAAAAACACAGGTAGTAAATTTATCCAAAACTGGGTGGTGCTATAACACAGCAAAACCAAAACTATAGCAGTGAAACTTTAATGCTTGGACGAACCCCTGTCCTTCGTTAGGAAGGGCAGAACAGTCTTCACCATAGTGGAGTTTGGAGTCAGACTGTTTGAGGGTGTGCACAGGTGTCTTTTTATACTGATAACAAGTTTAAACAGGTGCCATTACTACAGGTAATGAGTGGAGGAAGGAGGAGACTCTTAAAGAAGAAGTTACAGGTCTGTGAGAGCCAGAAATCTTGATTGTTTGTTTCTGACCAAATACTTGTTTTCCACCATAATATGCAAATAAAATGATAAAAAAACAGACAATGTGATTTTCTGGATTTTTATTTCTCAGTTTGTCTCCCATAGTTGAGGTCTAACTATGATGTAAATTACAGACGCCTCTCATCTTTTTAAGTGGTGGAACTTGCACTATTGCTGACTGACTAATTACTTTTTTGCCCCACTGTATGTATGTAGTATGTATGTATGTAGTATGTATGTTGTATGTATGTAGTATGTAGTATGTTGTATGTGTTTTTTTACATTCAACACATTAGCCGGATGATGGGACAACTACTGTCCCATCATTGGCTAATGTGTCAATCACTGTCATTGTAGCAGGCATATCCCGATGGGCCTGCACACAGACACAAAGACCCCAGGCAGGCCCGCACAGATCCCCGAGAGGCCCGTACAGACCCCCGGGAGGCCCGCACAGACCACCAAGAGGCCCATACAGACCCCCGGCAGGCCCACACAGACCCCCGAGAGGACCATACAGACCCCCAGCAGGCCTGCACAGACCCCCGAGAAGCCGGTACAGACCCCCGGCAGGCCCACACAGACCCCCGAGAGGCCCGTACAGACCCCGCACACACAGACACGCACAGTCTCCACCCACGCACCGCCCACACTCTTCGCCCCTCCCGAACTGGATGTGCAAGGAAAGAAAGGGTTTATTTTCATTCCAATATTTGTGTCCCATGACTTGCATTGGTTTCCGGCATCGGAATCGGCGATATCCGATATTTTTGGGGTATCGGTCCGATGCAATCTGATGCGATATTTCCCAATATTGGAAGGTATCGCTCAATACTAGTCATAAGTATACAGACCCTTTGCTCAGACACTCATATTTAAGTCACAAGCTGTCCATTTCCTTGTGATTCTCCTTGAGATGGTTCTACTACTCCTTTATTGGAGGCCAGCTGTGTTTAATTAAACTGATAGGACTTGATTTGGAAAGGCACACCTGTCTATATAAGACCTCACAGCTCACAGTCATGTCAGACAAAATGAGAATCATGAGGTCAAAGGAACTGGCCAAGGAGTGTCAGACAGAATTGTGTCACGGCACAGATCTGGCCAAGGTTACAACAGAATTTCTGCAGTACTCAATGTTCCTGAGAGCACAGTGGACCCCATAATCCTTAAACGGAAGAACTTTGGGACCACCAGAAGTCTTCCTAGACCTGGCTGACCAGCCAAACTGAGCAATCGTGGGAGAAGAGCCTTGGTGAGTGAGGTAAAGAAGAACCCCAAGATCACTGTGGCTGAACTCCAGAGATGCAGTACGGAGATGGGAGAAAGTTCCACAAAGTCAATTATCACTGCAGCCCTCCATCAGTTGGTCCTTTATGGCAGAGTGGCCAGACGGAAGCCTCTCCTCAGTGCAAGACATGAAAGCACACATAGTTGCAAAAAAAAATGATGGACTCACAGTCTATGAGAAATACGATTCTCTGGTCTGATGAGATGAAAATAGACCTTTTTGATGATAATTCTAAGCGGTATGTGTGGAGAAAACCAGGCACTGCACATCACCTTCCCAATATAATCCCAACAGGGAAACATGGTGGTGGCAGAAGCATGATTTGGGGGTGTTTTTCAGCTGCAGGCACAGGACTACTGGTTGTCATTGAAGGAAACATGAATGCGGCCAAGTAGAGAGATATCCTGAATGAAAACCTCAGAGTGCTCTGAACCTCAGCCGTGGCCGAAGGTTCACCTTCCAACAAGACAATGACCCTAAGCACACAGCTAAAATAACAAAGGAGTGGCTTCAGAACAACTCTGTGACCATTCTTGACAGGCCCAGCCAGAGCCTTGACCTAAACCCAATTAAGCATCTCTGGAGAGACCTGAAAATGGCTGTCCACCAATGTTCATCATCCAACCTGACGGAACGAGAGAGGATCTGCAAGGAAAAATGGCAGAGGATCCCCAAATCCATGTGTGAAAAACTTGTTGCATCATTCCCAAGAAGTCTCATGGCTGTACTAGCTCAAAAGGGTGCTTCTACTCAATACCGAGGGTGTAAATACTTATGACCATGTGACATTTCAGTTTTTCTTTTTTAATAAATTTCCAAAAATTACTACATTTCTGTTTTTTTTCAGTCAAGATGGGGTGCAAAATGTCCATTAATGAGAAAAAAAAAGAACTTTTTTGAATTTACTAAATGGCTGCAATGGAACAAAGAGTGAAAATTTGAACGGGGCCTGAATACTTTCCGCACCCACTGTAGATGTGTTGTAAGCACCTTGAAACCCCAGGTGCTCACAGAAGTTTATAATGTTGAGCCGTGAAAATGAAAATAAAAATAAAATTTTTCTTTAGCAACCATTTTTTTTTTTTTTGCAAGGGTACCAGGAGAAATTTGACCCCAAAATTTATTGTGCAATTTCTCCTGAGAACACAGATTGGGAGCATGGCAGGGCTCAGAAAGGAAGAAGTGACATTCTGGAATGCAGACTTTGATGGAATGGTCTGCAGGTGTCATGTTGCATTTGGAGAGCCCCTGGTATGCCTAAACAGTGGAAACCTCCAACAACTGACCCAATTTTGTAAACTAGACCCCCAATGGAATTTATTTAGGCAAGTGGTCAGCACCTTGAACCCACAGGGGCTTCACAGAATTTTACAGCGTTGATATGAAAAAAATATAATTTTTTCACAAAAATGTTTAGCCCCAATTTAGCCCCAATTTTGTTTTCATTTTCACAAGGATAACAGGAGAAAATAGACCCCAAAATGTGTTGTTCAATTTCTCCCAAGCACACCGATACCCCATATGTGGTTGAAAACTACTTTTGAAGCTCAGTGCAAAACTCAGAAGGGAAGAAGAGCCATATTGTAATTCACATTTTGCTGAACTGGTTGGAGGGTGCCATGTCATATTGGCAGAGACCCTGAGGTGCCAAAACAGCAGAACACCCTAAAAGTAACCCCATTTTACAAACTACACCTATTAGTTAATTTATCTAGGTGGGCAGTGATCATTCACCCCAAGTGTGTCATAGAATTTTATACCAGAAAATTATAGAAAAAAAACAATTAAATTTTTCCCAACAAAATTGTGTTTTAGCCCCAGATTTTACATTTTCACACTGGGAAATGGATAAAAATGGCACCAAAATTTGTCCCACGATTTCTGCTGGATGTACAAATACCTCATATGTGGCTGCACAGCACTGCGCAGCACTTAGCCATATGGCGAGACAGGACTGCCACTAGGAATTTCGGGGCCCCATACTGGCAAAATTGTTGGGGCCCCTTGAGACTCCACCCAGGCTCCACCCCAGCCCCGCCTCCACCCCTCGAACTGTCCACAATCCCACCGCTTTCTCTTGGAAAAACTTTCCCACCAATCACACATTAACAGTTCCCATTACCAGATCACACATATAGCCAGTAGCTTTTGTCTTGGCCAAAAGATTTTTTAAGCCGCCACCACGACAAGGTAGACTCTTTTGGCTGGGCCCTACTCTACTCTAACCTGTTAAACATTTGTTAAAATAGCCAATATAATTTAGGTATATTTTTATTTATTATTTCAATTTTTAAAATGACCAATAATATCACAAATACCACCGACTATGACCAAATCACATATTAACACCACATAGTGACTTAGAAAACCATATACAAGGAACAAATACTGCCACACCATGTCCAGACCATATATTACCACCACAGTGACCGAATAATATCACATGCAATGGACAAATGCCACCGCACCATGTCCAGACCACATATTACCACCACATAGTGACCAAGAATACCACATACAAGGAACAAATACCGCCACACCATGGCTGGACAACATATTGCCACCACATAGTGACTGAATGCTACAATACTGATCAGTAATTAAAAAAAAAAACACAATACTAAAATCGCCATAAGTGCCATGATACACAGGAGATCTGTACTTAGTATGAAGTGTCTATGTACAGTTAATACAGTGATCACCGGTGACATTATACACAGGAGCTCTGTATATAGTGTATAGTGTAAAGGTAATACAGTGATCACTGGTGACATTTAACACAGGACCGCTGTACATAGTATAGAGTGTATAGTGTCAGTGTACAGTTAACACACTGACTCACCAGTGATGTCTCTAGGTGAAGTCCTTCATCTTCGCTTTTCATCTTCATCCAACACAGACCGCTGTCACTTCTTCCAGCCAGGGCTCTTATACGATACGATACGATACACTTTATTGATCCCGGGGGGAAATTACAGTATTACAGCAGCAATATAAACAGCAATACATAAAATATTTGGACACAAATCTTGCACAGGTATACCAACATTACATAACAAATAAATGTGGATGGTTCAGGTATATAAATCACTGTTAATTGACATTAGTACACCAGCAATCAGTCATCGTTGTCTACCACCATTAGGAAATTATTATACATCCCCATAGCAGTAGGTACAAACGATTTCCTGAATTTCTCCTTCTTACTCCTTAGTAGGATTAGACGGCTGCTGAATGTGCTTTTCTGCTTCAAGAACAGCTCATATAGTGGGTGTGTATTATTGTTCATTATAGCCCTACACTTCTTCTGAATTCTATCCTCCAATACCTCCTCAAAAGAGTCTAGATGGAGGCCAACAGCCGCGCTTGCCTTCTTGATAAGTTTGTTGAGCTTATTAGCGTCAGCTACTCGCACACTACTGCCCCAGCATATGATAGCAAAAAAGATGGCGCTTGCCACAATGGACTGGTAGAACATTTCCAGCATTTTACTGCACACATTGAATGACCTGAGCTTCTGAAGAAAGTACAGTCTGCTCTTTCCCTTCTTGTAAACCTTTTCTGTATGACACCTCCAATCAAGTATACTGTCAAGGTGAACCCCCAAATATTTGTAGCTCTCAACAATCTCATCCTCCTGGCCAGCAATATTGATCGGTAAGTAATCCTCCTTTTTATTTCTATAACTCACCACCAACTCCTTGGTTTTCTTTACATTTGGTTCTAGACAGTCCGGCACCAATCCACAAAGTCAGAAACCACCCTTCTAAATTCCTCCTCCCCCTGGTCCCCCACAATGCCCCCTACAATCAATGAGTCATCTGAGAATTTTTGTAGGTGCCAAAAATCTGATTTATACTGAAAGTCAGCTGTATACAATGTGAAGAGGAAGGGCGACAGCATTGTACCCTGAGGGGCTCCAACACTGCTCCGTACACTGCCAGATACCACCTCCCCCATCCTGACAAACTGCGGCCTGTCCGTCAGGTAGTCGTTTATCCAGTTCACCATCCCCTATCTACCGCCATATCAGTCAGCTTATTACGTAGTAAGGGTGGCTGTAAGGTATTTAAAGCACTTGAGAAGTCAAAAAACATGGCATGTACTGCAGTTCCATCATTGTCAAAGAATGAATGTACTGTATGTAGCAGAGACACTACCACATCATCCACCCTGTTGTGTATCTGCTTTTTGGGCTCCCCTGGTGGTTGCTGGTGGTACTGGTGACTTGTTTGCACTTTGCTTCTTCTGTTCACCTGCTTCCATCAGTGTTTGGGAGTTTCCTATTTAGCCTTGCTCTCCAGTCATTTCCTTGCCGGTCATCATTGTAACCAGAGCCTTCGGTTGCATGTTCCTGCTACTAGTCTGCTGATCAGCTAAGTGGACTTTGTCCTTTTGTTTTGTACCTTTTGTCCAGTTTGCAGTTTTTGTAATTCTCTGTAGCTGGAAGCTCTTGCGGGCTGAAATTGCCACTCCTGTGTCATGAGTTGACACAGGAGTCTTAAAGTAATTTCAGGATGGTTTTTGAAAGGGTTTTCAGTTGACCGTGAAGTCCTCTTTTGTATCCTTCTGCTATCTAGTAAGTGGACCTCTCTTTGCTAAATCTACTTTCATACTGTGTATGTCTTTTCCTCTTAATTCACCGTTATTACATGTGGGGGGCTGCTATCATCTTTTGGGGTATTTCCCTAGAGGTAAGCCAGGTCTGTTTCTTCCTCTACCAGGCGTAGTTAGTCCTCCGGCTGGCGCGTGGCATATAGGAAGCCGTAGGTATGCTCCCTGGCTACTGTTAGTTGTGTGGAAGATTTAGCTCACGGTCAACTCGAGTTTCCATCACCCGAGAGCTCGTTCGTTACTTATATGTTTCTTACGTTCCCTTGCCATTGGGAACCATGACACCACCCCCAATCTCTGCTTTTTACGCAAGCTGCAGGAGGGCAGTAAAAGCCCTCACCCTATGACACAAGTAGGCAAGTATTATTCTCTCCAAGGACTTAATAGCATGTGTTGTTAAGGCCACTGGAAGATCGTCTTGTAGGGAAGTTGGAAAAGTGGTCTTAGGAATTAGCACCAGGCAGGTGGTCTTCCACAGTTCTGCTACCCCTTGTGATTGAAGGCTCCAGTTAAACAGGTGCTGGAAGACAGTACACAGTTGGTTTGCACACGCTCTGAGGACACGTGGGCTGAGGCCATCAGGCCCAGCTGCTTTGCCAGTAACAAGTCTACTAAAATGTCTTCTCAGGTCACTTTGGGAGACAGTGAAAGCAGGCAGCTTATCCCCGATGTCAATGCTGCCGATGTTTTCCCATCTCCATCCCCCATTCCTGATGATGCTGTGCTTGTGTTGGTGAGTCTGTTGAAAAACTCGTTCATTTCATTAGCCAAGGGCAGATCCACTACCCCATGCTCCGCCTTTGCCTTAAACCCAGTAAGCTGTTTCATGCCTGACCACACCTCCATGGAATGTGTTATGGACCTGGTGGTTAGGAGTACCCGGAATGACCTGATGAGTAAACTCAAAATCGGGACTAGCTCTGGGGAAGTGGGAACTCTGCTGACTGCAAACTCTACTCCTATCAAACACACTAGAAATAGCCGTGGAGCGTACCTAACTCTCCCTAGACGCCTCTTCACAGCCTAAGAGCTAACTACCCCTAAAGATAGAAATAGAAGCCTAACCTTGCCTCAGAGAAATTCCCCAAAGGTAAAGGCAGCCCCCACATATATTGACTGTGAGTTAAGAGGAAAGTCACAAACACAGGAATGAAACAGGTTTCAGCAAAGGAGGCCAGACTTCACTAAATAGTTAGAGGATAGAAAAGGAAATTATGCGGTCAGCACAAAAAACTACAAAAACCACGCAGAGTATGCAAAAAGACCCCCACACCGACTCACGGTGTGGAGGTGCAACACTGCACCCCAGAGCTTCCAGCTAGCAAGGAAATATCATGATAGCAAGCTGGACAAGAATTTAGCAGTACTAAGAAATATATTCAGGGAGCAGTAACAACAGTGAACTAGCAGGGACTTAGCTTCTGCTGGAGTAGACAGGTCCTCAGAGAAGTCCAAGAGAGATCTGAACCAATACTGATACATTGACAGCTGGCATGAAGTAACGATCTGAGTGGAGTTAAATAGGGAAGCCAGCATAGAATAAACGAGAGCAGCTGATAAAGCCAACCTCAGTGACCAGCAGTTCCGCTCGAAGCCACCAGAGGGAGTCCAAGAGCAGAACTAACCAAAGTACCATTCATGACCACAGGAGGGAGTCCGAGAACGGAATTCACAACAGGAATGCCTCACGGGCATTCTCAATTTTCCCCTTTAAATCCCTTTGTATAAATTTCAGTTTCTTTGTATCCTTCATTTTAAATGCCAGTTTTTTCTTGTTTAGTAAGTGTTTCAATTCTTTGTAATCCAAGGCTTGTTATTTGCATAACATCGAATCATTTTAGCTGGTACAACAGTGTCAGTACAAAAATGTATATAATCCGTTACTCCCCCGACATTATCATTTACATCATCATGCTCTCCCCTGTCGCATATCACCTCCCAGTCTGTGAGGTCAAAGCAGTCTCGTAGAGCCTCCCCTGCTGCTGGAGTCCACTTCCTAATTAGTTTTACTGTCACTGGTTGTTTACTGACAACAGGTTGGTCTGGTTGTGGTCTGATTTCCCCAGGGGGGGCAGTGCAGACGATGAATAGGCATCTTTAACATTCACACAGAGGAGATCCAATATGCTGTTGTTCCTTGTGGCACATTTTACATATTGATAGAACTTTGCAAGAGCCTTTGAGATCATGGCTCTGTTAAAGTCCCCAGAGATTACAGTTAACGAGTTTGGGTGCTTTGTCTGAATGCGATCTAACACCACAGACAATACTTCCCCAGCTGCCTCTTGGTTTGTGGATGGAGGTATATACATGACTACTGTAATGCAAATAGAGAATTCCCTAGGTAGATAATAGGGCCTGAGGTCAACTGCTGAGAGTTCAATGTTTTGACTGCAGTGACTTTCCTTAACAGTAATATGACGCTGATTGCACTATTTGTTATTAATGTATAATATCACCCCACCACCCTTTTTCTTACCACACTTAGCTTTGTCTCCATCAGCCCGGACCATGTGAAACCCTGGAATCGAGACACTTGAATCAGGGACCTCCCCATGTAACCAGGTTTCTGTAAAGCACATGAGACTGCATTCCTTGAACTCCATCTGGGTTTTACACAGAGCTAGCAGTTCATCAGTCTTATTTCCCAGCGAGCATACATTACCCATGATAATGGATGAGACTGCTGGATTAAACCTTCTTCTCCTGGACTTCAAGTTTTTTCCTGCTCTGCAGCCTCTGAAAGGTCTCCACACTTCACGGGGAACAAGTGGTATGGCCACGACTGGAGTAGCCTTCATCCTGCGCAGCTCCAGAAGTCGATCCCTTGAATACACAACACATTTAGTGACAGACTTAGGGGCAACGAGCAGATCAGTGTCACTGTCCTTTGCTCCAGTCCGCGCCATATCTGACTGTTTCCAGTGTTCTCCTCTGTACACGGATGGCTGCATCAGTAACCAACAAGGTAGAAGCTGTGTGTATTAGGGAACTGTAGCTGGTAGTGGTTGCATTAGATACATTTCCATGGGTGAGTCGCATTACTGGTATCCATTTAGGAGTTGCATGTACCTGTAGGGGGATGTACGTAGTAGTGGCAGATCCGGGTGCTGATCCAGCGCTACGTGTCCAGAAGCAGTTGGTTGTATGGGTGAATGGTTTCCGCCTTCCCACAATGGTCCGTCATACAGGAACAGTGCGATCCACAGAGTATAAACCATCTATCAATCAGCGGTGACAAATTAGGAGTCCATAAAGGTACCAAAGCCAGTAGAAAGTCCAAAAGAATGTCCAAAAGAACAGACAACATACAAAGACAAAAGAAACAAAAGAGTAGCTGCTGCTGCAATGGGCTGTCAGTAGTACGGTGCCGTGTTATCTCCTGTGACTTGCAGGGAGCAGATAGGCATGTCCGCTCACTCCGAAGTCTAGATGTTAATCTACAGGAATGATTATCTTAGATAAAGTTGAATCACCTAGGAACAATATAAAACTATAAAATATTTTTAAAAAAACAATACATTTAATATATATTAATAGTAGTGATTGCCCTAGGTGTTAAAACAAGAAAGAAAAGTGGAAACCACTCATGACCAGAAACACTGTCCTGATTCGCACAACAGTCTGTTTTATTTTAAAATATATATATATATATATATATATATATATATATATATATATATATATATATACATATATCAGGGGAAAATACTATTAGAGCATTACCTTAGAGTGCCTCACTGTCCTGTAAACGAACACACACCCGACGTGATTTCCAAAACGCGTGTCGGGTGTGTGTGCGTTTACAGGACAGTGAGGCACCCTAAGGTAATGCTCCAATAGTATCTTCCCCTGATTTTTTTTTTTTTCCTGAGTCACTTTTTCAGCATATTGCACTTTGTGATTCTGCAGCTTTGCACAGCTCTCAGGGATTTCCCTATGCACATGTGAGGGTTCCTCCCGGAATCTATTTCCACACTTAAGCACTTTACAGTATATTACTTGCTGCAATTTTGCACGGCTTTTTTGTGTGACCTCCACCCATTGCTATATACATTGTTTATATATTGTTTTTGCATATTTTTCATTTTTTATATTTGTTATATATATATTTTTAAACTTTTCTGGCACAATGACCCAAGAATTTCAGGGAATTGCCTATATTCCTTAAAGGGACTCTGTCACCTGAATTTGGAGGGAAAAATTTTCAGCCATAGGGGCGGGGTTTTCGGGTGTTTGATTCACCCTTTCCTTACCCACTGGCTGTATGCTGGCTGCAATATTGGATTGAAGTTCATTCTCTGTCCTCCATAGTACACGCCTGCGCAAGGCAAGATTGCCTTGTGCAGGCATGCACTACGGAGGACAGAGAATGAACTTCAATCCAATATTGCAGCCAGCATGCAGCCAGTGGGTAAGGAAAGGGTGAATCAAACACCGAAAACCCCGTCCCTATGGCTTAAAATTGTTCCCTCCAAATTCAGGTGACAGAGTCCCTTTAAAGGGGAAACATTACCTTGCACATGCCCATTAGTGGCACTTATATGAATTGTGTTTATGGGTTTTCTTTTATTATACATACTGTCCTGGATCACACAACAGTCTGTTTTATTTTAAAAATTATTTTTTTCTGTATTGCTGCTATTAGTTAATAAATATATTATTTTATAATCCAGTTTGGTCTCCCTGGTGCATCCATAATACTGGTGTTTGGGTTTGTTTTAGGAATGATTATCTGCAGGAAATAACACAGTTATCTAGAGCACGGCTTGCAGAACACATTACTTATTTTTTCCCCAAATTTTAAACTACATCAGATGTAGAAAACTAGGCGACAGTGTCGCTCTGCACAGTAAAAGGACTGCCTCCCCCTTTTAAAACAGTATCCTCAAAAAATAGAATAAATACATCACTGCAGTAATAATATCCCTTAGGAAGGTTTCACACATCCAGATAATTCCGGTACCGGAGAAATCGGTACCGGAGTTATCCGTGTCCGTGTGCTCACGTGGCACATCAGTGTGGCACACGTGCAGCAGCCGTGTGCCGCCCGTGTGCTGCCTGAGGACCACACGGATCATGGAGGAGAGACAGCACTACAGTAAGCACTGTCCCCCCTGCGTGTGGTGCTGAAGGCGGCATTAATCTCTTCTCCCCTGCAGGAGAGAAGAGATGAAAGATGAAGTTTTTGTTTTTTGTTAAAAATAAAGTTTGCTGGTGAACTCACGCCTCCCATCCCCAGTGCGCCGCCTGGCCCCTTGCACAGAAATACTCACCCAGCTCCCGCGATGTCTCCTCTCAGTGCCGGCAGCTTGTCCTGTGTGAGCGGTCACGTGGGACCGCTCATTACAGTGATGAATATGCGCAGGCGGTACGTGCACACGGAGGAGAGAGCACACTGTTCTCCGTGTGCACGTGTGCAGGACGTATTGCTGTACATGCTGCTGGAGAAAAACGGACATGTCTCTGTGTTTTCAACACAGACACACTGTCTCCCATCCTGCCTCCGAGTCTCCATCCTGTCCCCGTGTCTCCCATCCTGCCCCTTATCTCCATTCTGCCCTGTGTCTCCATTTTGCCCCTGTGTCTTCCATCCTGCCTCCGTGTCTCCATTCTGCCCCTTGTCTCCATTCTGCAGCCGTGTCTCCCATACTGCCTCCGTGTCTCCATCCTGCCCCCATGTCTCCCATCATGACTCTTTGTCTCCATCCTGCCTCCATGTCTCCATCCTGCTCTGTGTCTCCATCCTGCCCCCGTGCCTCCATCCTTTCACCGTGTCTCCCATCTTACTTCCGTGTCTCCATCCTGCCCCTTGTGCCTCCATCCTGCCCCCATGTCTCCCATCTTGCCTCCCTGTCTCCATCCTGCCCCCGTGTCTCCATCCTGCCCCATGTCTCGATCCTGCCCCGTGTCTCCATCCTACCCCATCTATCTCCATTCTGCACCATGTCTCCATCCTGCCGCCTGTGTCTCTATCCTGCCCTCTGTGTCTCCATCCTGCCACCTGTTTCTATCCTGCCCTCTGTGTCTCCATCCTGCCCAGTGTCTCCAATCCTGCTCCCATGTCTCCATTCTGCCCTGTGTCTCCATTTTGCCCCGTGTCTCCCATCCTGGCTCCGTGTCTCCATCCTGTCCCTGTGTCTCCCATCCTGCCCCTTGTCTCCATTCTGCCATGTGTCTCCATTTTGACCCTGTGTCTCCCATCCTGCCTCCGTGTCTCCATCCTGTCCCCGTGTCTCCATCCTGCCCCCGTGTCTCCAATCCTGCCCCTTGTCTCCATTCTGCCCCCATGTCTCCCATCCTGCCTCAGTTTCTCCATCCTGCCACCTGTCTCCATCCTGTCCCCGTGTCTCCCATCCTGCCTCCGTGTCTCCATCCTGCCCCGTGTCTCCATCCTGCCCTGCATCTCCATCCTGTCCCTTGTGTTTCCATACTGCCCACCGTGTCTCCATCCTGCCCCGTGTCGCTATCCTGCCCCCGTGTCTTCCATCCTTTCTCCGTGTCTCCATCCTGCCCCCATTACTATGCCTTTAAACAATTCTGGACTGCCCATATGATGATGTCATGTGTTTGGAAGCTTCTGAATTTTTTTGCAACATCTGAGTTAATTAGAGACACACCTATGGATGTATTTTAATGCACACTTGAAACACACTGCTTCTTTGTGTAGCTTCATTGGAAAGACTCAAGAAATCAGTCAAGATATCAGGAAGATAATTGTGGACTTGCACAAGTCTGTCTCATTCTTGAGTACAATTTCAAGATACCTGAAGGTGCCTCGTTCATCTGTACAAACAATTATATGCAAGTACAAACAAGAAGGGAATGTCACAAGTCCGGGTCTGGCGCCTCCCATCTTCTTGCGACACCGCGCTCCTGCTTGCTTCATCGCTCCCTGGCATCACACTCCTGCGCAGGTGTCAGGACTATGAACATTTTTATTACCTTTTGTGCATTACTGCCCTTTTCCAAGGTGGCGTCTTTGGTCTCATGTGCACTGTCTTCCTGCTATAAAACTCCACCCCTTCAGTCTGTGCTAGAGTATTCTGCCTTGCATCCAGCTCCTGACCCTGGTGACTCCCTGGCTATATACCTGCTCCTGTGAACCTGTGTGGTGATCCTGCTACTCTGCTCTGAGTTCCTGCTGCATACACCAGTTTCCAGTAATCCTCCTTCATCTGCTGCTCGTGTTTACTTCCATCTGCATTTATTGGACATGTAAGCTGTTGCTGCTCTGCAAAAACCTGAGACTATTACCCAGGCCTCCCTGGTTGTGCTAAGATATTATTTGAACTGCCTTATAAGCATATCTATCTGTGTTTGGACTAAAACAAGGACTTATTTGTGTCAAGTATCCTCAAGAATAATTGTGCTTCATAGACTTTCTGCTTGATTGCATTTTCCTCTGAAGTTCCCTATACACTGTTAAGCTGCGTTTAATATTTACACCAAGTGTTGTGGACTTGAGTTTCTCTCTGCACCTGTTTGAATCACCGTGTGATAATATAGACTTTACCACTTATAAGACTGTGTCCTGTAGTTGTCTTGTTCCATGCAAAGAGTCTCCTGAGTTATCCCCTATAATTATTACAGGATACTCTAGCAAGAAAAGAGGAGACTGCTGGAACAATGACTGCAGAAAGCAGATTAGAGCAGGTGTTTTCCATAATTAGATCACTGCAGAAAGATGTGGAAGGTCTGCAATAGAAGTTTGGAAGCATTGAACACAATCAACAACTGTTTGGACAAACTTTGCAGGACTTAAGCACCCGCATGGCAGCCCAGGAAAACAAACTTGCTGGGATAGAGTCCCAGTATGGACGAGCTTTTCAGGACATAAGCACGCAAATAGCTGCACAAGTGACTTTACCCTCTGGGCAACCGCCACCAGCTAGCCCACCTAAGTTGCCCCCATTCAGATTTAACGGTGATTGCGACAAATTTTGTGGCTTTGTGAATCAATGTATGCTATATTTTGATGTGCATGCTGACCGTTTTCCTAGTGATAGATCCAAAGTATTATGTGTAATAATGCTGCTGACCGCACGAATGCTCGCCTGGGCGAATCCGATGATTGAGTCTCGTGACCCACAGTTAAATAATTTGGATGATTTCTTGGCCACTATGGCATTAATGTTTGATGATCCTAATTGCCGTGCAACCGCTGAATCTGCTTTATTGTCTTTACGCCAGGCTAAACGTTCTGTTATTGAGTATGCTACTGAATTCAGGAGATTAGCGGTAGATACCAATTGGGACAGTTATGCACAATTGCCTATTTTTAAAAGGGGTCTGTCTAGTATTGTAAAAGATGAATTAGCTCGCTCTGAGTCACCACGAGAGCTAGAAATGTTTATACAGCATTGTGTGCGCATAGACATTCGCCTTACTGAGCGTAGGCAGGAGAAGTTTGCTGCATATAACCATATTTCTAACTTTTCCCTTCCTTCCAAAGAGCCTGCAGGTAAAACCTCTCGGGAGGTGGAGGAGGTGCCCATGCAAATTGATTCCGTTCAGAGGCGCGAGATTAATGAGCACCGGGAGCATCGCCTTCGTGAAAGTCTATGTTTCTACTGCGGTCAGTTAGACCACTTTTTAATCAACTATCCCAAGTGTCCCAATTGGCCTATCAAGGTGCTAGCAGCGGTAGGAGAATATGACAACTGTGATGATGAATCTGACATCTCTGAATGTAGCCTGACTTTAAACGCTGTATTCCATTCACTTTCTATGACTTCACCCCCCAAGGAGCTGAAGGAGAAGAACTCTCACTGTTCTCTCCCTATTAAGATCCTGTGTTCAGGACAGTGGATTTCCAGTGCAGCTATGATTGACTCTGGTGCAGGTGGCAATTTCATGGATATCGCATTTGCCAAGGAACATGGTATTGAAATTCAGCAAAGAGCCTCTCCAATTACCATGGAAACAGTGGATGGGTCACCTTTAATCTCTGGGCCTGTGGATCAGGAAACCATACCCCTTGACATTTTGTTAGAGCCTAATCATCAGGAGCAACTTTCTTTCTTGCTAATTTCTTCTCATTTTCCTGTGATTTTAGGCATTCCTTGGTTGCGTTCTCAGAACCCAATTATCAACTGGGCGACCAAGGAAATTATCTTTCCAACAACTCAGCGTTAACAGAAGCTGTCCCTGAGTCCACGGCTACGGAACCAAATGTACAGGTATTTACGTTACCTACAGCATATAAAGAGTTATCTGACATCTGTGACAAGAAGAATGCGGATCAGCTTCCTCCACACAGGCATTATGACTGTCCCATTGAGCTGCTTCCTGGGGCAGCTATTCCTTTTGGTAACGTATACCCTTTGGCGGCACCTGAGCTTCAAGCCTTAAAGGAGTATATTGATGAAAATCTGGCCAAAGGCTTCATACGTCCTTCTTCCTCACCAGCAGGGGCACCTATCTTTTTTGTAAAAAAAGAAGGATGGGACCCTGAGACTCTGTGTTGACTATTGGGAACTGAATAAGGTAACCATACGAAACCGTTACCCTTTGCCTCTAATTCCCGAATTACTGGAAATAGTCCGCCATGCTAAGGTGTTCTCTAAACTGGATCTTCATGGGGCTTATAATTTGGTTCGTATTCGTCCAGGGGATGAGTGGAAGACAGCATTCAGATGCCGGTATGGACACTTTGAATATCTTGTGATGCCCTTTGGGCTTTGTAACGCCCCTGCAACATTTCAACACCTTGCTAATGACATTTTCAGAGATTTGTTGGACCAGTTTATGGTGATCTATTTGGACGATATACAAATCTTTTCTGACTCTCTACAGGAACATGAAGAACATATCAAAACTGTTTTAAGACGTCTGAAAGAGAACTATCTGTATATTAAGCCGGAGAAATGCGAGTTCCATCGTTCTGAGATACAGTTCTTAGGTTATATCATCTCTCCGCAGGGGCTGAACATGGAATCTGGTAAGATTCAGGCTATCCTTGACTGGCCGGTACCCAAGAACGTTAAGGAGGTCCAACGTTTTATTGGTTTTGCAAATTTCTACAGACGTTTTATTCAAAATTTTTCTGATATTGTCCGTCCCATTACTTCCTTGACAAAGAAGGAAAAGCCCTTTAACCCCTTCACCCCCAAGGGTGGTTTGCACGTTAATGACCGGGCCAATTTTTACAATTCTGACCACTGTCCCTTTATGAGGTTATAACTCTGGAACGCTTCAACGGATCCCAGTGATTCTGACAATGTTTTCTCGTGACATATTGTACTTCATGATAGTGGTAAAAATTCTGTGATAGTACCTGTGTTTATTTGTGAAAAAAACGGAAATTTGGCGAAAATTTAGAAAATTTCGCAATTTTCCAACTTTGAATTTTTATGCAATTAAATCACAGACATATGTCACATAAAATACTTAATAAGTAACATTTCCCACATGTCTACTTTACATCAGCACAATTTTGGAACCAAATTTTTTTTTTGTTAGGGAGTTATAAGGGTTAAAAGTTGACCAGCAATTTCTCATTTTTACAACACCATTTTTTTTTAGGGACCACATCTCATTTGAAGTCATTTTGAGGGGTCTATATGATAGAAAATACCCAAGTGTGACACCATTCTAAAAACTGCACCCCTCAAGGTGCTCAAAACCATATTCAAGAAGATTATTAACCCTTCTGGTGCTTCACAGGAATTTTTGGAATGTTTAAATAAAAATGAACATTTAACTTTTTTTCACAAAAAATTTACTTCAGCTCCAATTTGTTTTATTTTACCAAGGGTAACAGGAGAAAATGGACCCCAAAGGTTGTTGTACAATTTGTCCTGAGTACGCCGATACCCAATATGTGGGGGTAAACCACTGTTTGGGCGCATGACAGAGCTCGGAAGCGAAGGAGCGCCATTTGACTTTTCAATGCAAAATTGACTGGAATTGAGATGGGACGCCATGTTGCGTTAGGGGAGCCTCTGATGTGCCTAAACATTGAAACCCCCCACAAGTGACACCATTTTGGAAAGTAGACCCCCTAAGGAACTTATCTAGAGGTGTGGTGAGCACTTTGACCCACCAAGTGCTTCACAGAAGTTTATAATGCAGAACCGTAAAAATAAAAAATCATATTTTTTCACAAAAATTATCTTTTCACCCCCAATTTTTTATTTTCCCAAGGGTAAGAGAAGAAATTGGACCCCAAATGTTGTTGTACAATTTGTCCTGAGTACGCTGATACCCCATATGTGGGGGTAAACCACTGTTTGGGCGCATGACAGAGCTCGGAAGCGAAGGAGCGCCATTTGACTTTTCAATGCAAAATTGACTGGAATTGAGATGGGACGCCATGTTGCTTTTGGGAAGCCCCTGATGTGCCTAAACATTGAAACCCCCCACAAGTGACACCATTTTGGAAAGTAGACCCCCTAAGGAACTTATCTAGAGGTATGGTGAGCACTTTGACCCACCAAGTGCTTCACAGAAGTTTATAATGCTGAACCGTAAAAATAAAAAATCATATTTTTTCACAAAAATTATCTTTTCACCCCCAATTTTTTATTTTCCCAAGGGTAAGAGAAGAAATTGGACCCCAAAAGTTGTTGTACAATTTGTCCTGAGTACGCTGATACCCGATATGTGGGGGTAAACCACTGTTTGGGCGCATGACAGAGCTCGGAAGCGAAGGAGCACCATTTGACTTTTCAATGCAAAATTGACTGGAATTGAGATGGGACGCCATGTTGCTTTTGGGGAGCCCCTGATGTGCCTAAACATTGAAACCCCCAACAAGTGACACCATTTTGGAAAGTAGACCCCCTAAGGAACTTATCTAGAGGTGTGGTGAGCACTTTGACCCACCAAGTGCTTCACAGAAGTTTATAATGCAGAACCGTAAAAATAAAAAATCATATTTTTTCACAAAAATTATCTTTTCACCCCCAATTTTTTATTTTACCAAGGGTAAGAGAAGAAATTGGACCCGAAAAGTTGTTGTACAATTTGTCCTGAGTACGCTGATACCCCATATGTGGGGGTAAACCACTGTTTGGGCGCATGGGAGACCTCGGAAGGGAAGGAGCGCCGTTTGACTTTTCAATGCAAAATTGACAGGAATTGAGATGGGACGCCATGTTGCGTTTGGAGAGCCACTGATGTGCCTAAACATTGAAACCCCCCACAAGTGACACCATTTTGGAAAGTAGACCCCCTAAGGAACTTATCTAGATGTGTTTTGAGCGCTTTGACCCACCAAGGGCTTCACAGAAGTTTATAATGCAGAGCTGTAAAAATAAAACAAAATTTTTTTCCCACAAAAATTATTTTTTTAGCCCCCAGTTTTGTATTTTTCCGAGGGTAGCAGGAGAAATTGGACCCCAAAATTTGTTGTCCAAGTTGTCCTGAGTGCGCTGATACCCCATATGTGGGGGGGAACCACCGTTTGGACGCATGGAAGGGCTCTGAAGGGAAGGAGCGCCATTTGGATTGCAGACTTAGATGGAATGGTCTGCAGGCGTCACATTGCGTTTGCAGAGCCCCTAATGTACCTAAACAGTAGAAACCCCCCACAAGTGACACCATGTTGGAAAGTAGACCCCCTAAGGAACTTATCTAGATGTGTGGTGAGTGCTTTGACCCACCAAGGGCTTCACAGAAGTTTATAATGCAGAGCCGTAAAAATAAAACAAAAATTTTTTCCCACCAAAATTATTTTTTAGCCCCCAGTTTTGTATTATCCCGAGGGTAACAGGAGAAATTGGACACCAAAGTTGTTGTCCAATTTGTCCTGAGTGCGCTGATACCCCATATGTGGGGGGGAACCACCGTTTGGACGCATGGAAGGGCTCTGAAGGGAAGGAGCGCCATTTGGAATGCAGACTTAGATGGAATGGTCTGCAGGCGTCACATTGCGTTTGCAGAGCCCCTAATGTACCTAAACAGTAAAAGCCCCACACAAGTGACCCCATTTTGGAAACTAGACCCCCCAAGGAACTTATCTAGATGTGTTGTAAGAACTTTGAACCCCCAAGTGTTTCACTACAGTTTATAACGCAGAGCCGTGAAAATAAAAAATCCTTTTTTTTTCCCACAAAAATTATTTTTTAGCCCCCAGTTTTGTATTTTCCCAGGGGTAACAGGAGAAATTGGACCCCAAAGGTTGTTGTCCTATTTGTCCTGAGTACGCTGATACCCCATATGTTGGGGTAAACCCCTGTTTGGGCACACGGGAGAGCTCGGAAGGGAAGGAGCACTGTTTTACTTTTTCAACGCAGAATTGGCTGGAATTGAGATCGGACGCCATGTTGCGTTTGGAGAGTCCCTGATGTGCCGAAACAGTGTAAAACCCCCAATTATAACTGAAACCCTAATCCAATCACACCCCTAACCCTAATCCCAACAGTAACCCTAACCACACCTCTAACCCTGACACACCCCTAACCCTAATCCCAACCCTATTCCCAACCGTAAATGTAATCTAAACCCTAACCGTAACTTTAGCCCCAACCCTAACCCTAACTTTAGCCCCAACCCTAACTGTAGCCTTAACCCTAGCCCCAACCCTTGCCCTAACCCTAGCCCTTACCCTAGCCCCAACCCTAACCCTAGCCCTAACCCTAGCCCTAACCCTAGACCTAGCCCTAACCTTAGCCCTAACCCTAGCCCCAACCCAAGCCCTAACCCTAGCCCCAACCCTAGCCCTAACCCTAGCCCTAACCCTAGACCTAGCCCTAACCCTAGCCCTAACCCTAGCCCCAACCCTAACCCTAACCCTAGCCCTAATGGGAAAATGGAAATAAATACATTTTTTTTATTTTTCCCTAACTAAGGGGGTGATGATGGGGGGTTTGATTTACTTTTATAGCGAGTTTTTTAGCGGATTTTTATGATTGGCAGCCGTCACACACTGAAAGACGCTTTTTATTGCAAAAAATATTTTTTGCGTTACCACATTTTGAGAGCTATAAATTTTCCATATTTTGGTCCACAGAGTCATGTGAGGTCTTGTTTTTTGCGGGACGAGTTGACGTTTTTATTGGTAACATTTTTGGGCACGTCACATTTTTTGATCGCTTTTTATTCCGATTTTTGTGAGGCAGAATGACCAAAAACCAGCTATTCATGAATTTCTTTTGGTGGAGGCGTTTATACCGTTCCGCGTTTGGTAAAATTGATAAAGTAGTTTTATTCGTCGGGTCAGTACGATTACAGAGATACCTCATTTATATTATTTTTTTATGTTTTGGCGCTTTTATATGATAAAAACTATTTTATGGAAAAAATAATTATTTTTGCATCGCTTTATTCTCAGGACTATAACTTTTTTATTTTTTTGCTGATCATGCTGTATCGCAGCTCGTTATTTGCGGGACAAGATGACGCTTTCAGTGGTACCATGGTTATTTATATTTGTCTTTTTGATCGCGTGTTATTCCACTTTTTGTTCGGCGGTATGATAATAAAGCGTTGTTTTTTGCCTCGTTTTTTTTTTTTTTTTCTTACGGTGTTTACTGAAGGGAATATCTAGTGGGCTAGTTTTATAGGTCGGGTCATTACGGACGCGGCGATACTAAATATGTGTACTTTTATTGTTTTTTTTTATTATTTAGATAAAGAAATGTATTTATGGGAATAATATATATATATTTTTTTTCATTATTTTGGAATATTTTTTTTTATTTTTTTTTACACATTTGGAAAAATTTTTTTTTTACTTTTTTACTTTGCCCCAGGGGGGGACAATACAGATCAGTGATCTGCCAGTTTGCATAGCACTCTGACAGATCACCGATCTGAGAGAAGTGCAGGCTGCTTCACAGTGCCTGCTCTGAGCAGGCTTCTGTGAAGCCACCTCCCTCCCTGCAGGACCCGGATCCGCGGCCATCTTGGATCTGGGTCTGGAGCAGGCAGGGAGGGAGGTAAGACCCTCGCAGCAACGCGATCACATCGCGTTGCTGCGGGGGCTTAGGGAAGCCCGCAGGGAGCCCCCTCCCTGCGCGATGCTTCCCTGCACCGCCGACACATCGCGATCATGTTTGATCGCGGTGTGCCGGGGGTTAATGTGCCGGGAGCGGTCCGTGACCGCTCCTGGCACATAGTGCCGGATGTCAGCTGCGATAGGCAGCTGACACCCGGCCGCGATCGGCCGCGCTCCCCCCGTGAGCGCCGCCGATCGCGCTGGACGTACTATCCCGTCCGTGGTCATGGGGGCCCACCCCACCTCGACGGGATAGTACGTCCGATGTCAGGAAGGGGTTAAGTGGTCATCTGTTGTGAATTCTGCTTTTGGGCTCCCTCCGGTGGTTGTAGGTAGTAATGCAGTTGCCCCTGAGTTGCAGTCCTGGTCAGGTGTATCTGCTGATTGCAGTTCTGACTGGGGTATTTAGGCATGCAGGATTCATTAGTCCTTGCCAGTTGTCAATTGTTGTTGGGAGGTGTAGGACCTCTGCCTGGTTCCTCCTGCCTTTCTGCCAAATCAGCAAAGATAAGTGTCTGTTTTTTTTTTCCTGTGGCACACATGTTGTGTGCTTCACAATTCAGTGCTATTCTTTGTGTTTTCTTGTCCAGCTTAGATTGTGTCAGTATTTTCTCAGTCTTGTTGGACTCTCTGGAGTGGCAGATATACATTCCATGTCTTTAGTTAGATTGTGGAACTTTTTGTACTATCTGCTGTGGATATTTTTGGAAGGGTTTTAATACTGACCGCCTAGTAATCTGTCCTATCCTTTCCTATTTAGCTAGAGTGGCCTCTTTTGCTAAATCCTGTTTCCTACCTGCGTGTGTCTATTCTTCTCCTACTCACAGTCATTATTTGTGGGGGGCTGCCTATCCTTTGGGGGTCTGCTCTGAGGCAAGGTAGCATTCCTATTTCCATCTATAGGACTATTTAGTCCTCCGGCTGTGTCGAGGTGTCTAGGGTATGTTAGGCACACCCCACGGCTACTTCTAGTTGTGGTGTTAGTTCAGGATTTGCGGTCAGTACAGGTTCCACTGACTCCAGAGAAAGTTTCATGTGGCTCCAAGGTCACCAGATCATAACAGTACAACTGGCCCATAATGAGTTAAATGCATCTCAGAAGAAGGGAAGAAAGGTGTTGAGCCATTTTTTTTTCTGCAGTCTGTTTTGTCTTTTTTTCCCTCTTTATTTATGGGTGGCTGAGGAGTCTTGTGCCAGCATGGATGTTCAGGAATTAGCTTCTCGTGTAGACCAGCTTGCTGCTAGGGTACAGGGTATTTCTGATTATATTGTTCAGACTCCTGCTTTAGAGCCAAAAATTCCTACTCCTGATTTGTTTTTTGGTGATAGGTCCAAATTTTTGGGTTTTAAAAATAATTGTAAACTGTTTTTTGCTCTGAGAACGCGATCCTCCGGTGATTCCATTCAGCAGGTTAAAATTGTCATCTCCCTGCTGCGTGGCGATCCACAGGATTGGGCATTTTCCCTGGAATCTGGGAATCCGGCCTTGCTTAATGTAGATTCCTTTTTTCAGGCTTTAGGATTATTATATGATGAACCGAATTCTGTGGATCAAGCGGAAAAAACCTTGTTGGCCCTGTCTCAGGGTCAAGAGGCGGCAGAATTGTTTTGTCAGAAATTTAGAAAATGGTCTGTGTTGACTAAATGGAATGATGATGCTTTGGCAGCAATTTTCAGAAAGGGTCTTTCTGAATCCGTTAAAGATGTTATGGTCTGGTTTCCCATGCCCTCCGGTCTGAGTGATTCTATGTCTCTGGCCATTCAGATTGATCGGCGCTTGCGGGAGCGTCAAACTGTGTGCGCTGTGGCATCGTCCTTAGAGCAAAGTCATTGTGGCGACGCTTCTCATGTCATTTCAGTCTGCCCTAAGCGGACAAAAAGGATCGCTAGTTCATTTACTATCAGTACTGTACAACCTAAATTTCTGTTATCGGTGTCCTTGATCTGCTCATTGTCATCATAAGCTGTTATGGCGTTTGTGGATTCAGGCGCCGCCTTGAACTTAATGGATTTTGAGTTTGCCAGGCGTTGTGGTTTTCCCTTGCAGCCTTTGCAGAACCCTATTCCTTTAAGGGGGATTGATGCTACACCTTTGGCTAAAAATAAGCCCCAGTTTTGGACACAGGTGACCATGCACATGGTGCCAGCCCATCAGGAAGATTGTCGATTTCTGGTGTTGCATAATTTGCATGATGTTATCGTGCTGGGTTTCCCGTGGTTGCAGGTACATAATCCTGTGTTGGATTGGAAATATATGTCTGTGACTAGTTGGGGTTGTCAGGGGGTTCATAATGATGTTCTTTTGATGTCAATCTCCTCTTCTTCCTCTTCTGAAATTCCAGAGTTTTTGTCTGATTTTCAGGATGTATTTGATGAGCCCAAGTCCAGTTCCCTTCCACTGCACAGGGACTGTGATTGTGCGATTGACTTGATTCCAGGCAGTAAGTTTCCTAAGGGCCGACTTTTCAACCTGTCTGTGCCTGAACATACCGCCATGCGGAGTTATGTTAAGGAGTCTTTGGAGAAAGGGCATATTCGGCCATCTTCTTCACCGTTGGGAGCAGGTTTTTTTTGTTGCTAAGAAGGATGGCTCTTTGAGACCTTGTATTGATTATCGCCTCTTGAATAAGATCACGGTCAAGTTTCAATACCCTTTGCCTTTGCTTTCCGATTTGTTTGCTAGGATTAAGGGGGCTAGTTGGTTTACGAAGATTGACCTTCGGGGGGCATATAATCTTGTTCGTATTAAACAGGGTGATGAATGGAAAACTGCGTTTAATACGCCCGAAGGCCATTTTGAATACCTTGTGATGCCATTCGGGCTCACTAACGCTCCATCTGTTTTTCAATCCTTCATGCATGATATCTTCCGGACTTATATTGATACATTCTTGATTGTATATTTGGACGATATTTAGATTTTTTCCGATGATTGGAAGTCTCATGTGGAACAGGTCAGGATGGTATTTCAGATCCTTCGTGACAATGCTTTGTTTGTGATGGGGTCTAAGTGTCTCTTTGGGGTGCAGAAGGTTTCTTTTTTGGGCTTTATTTTTTCTCCCTCATCTATGGAGATGGATCCGGTTAAGGTTCAGGCCATTCATGATTGGATTCCACCCACATCCGTGAAGAGCCTTCAGAAATTTTTGGTTTTTGCAAATTTTTATCGCCGTTTCATTGCTAACTTCTCCAGCGTGGTTAAACCCTTGACTGATTTGACGAAAAAAGGCGCTGATGTGGCGAATTGGTCCTCTGCGGCTGTCTCTGCCTTTCAGGAGCTTAAACGCCGATTTACTTCTGCTCCGGTGTTGCGCCAACCAGATGTTTCTCTTCCGTTTCAGGTTGAGATTGATGCTTCTGAGATTGGGGCAGGGGCCGTTTTAGAGGGATTCTGTTGGTTCTTTGATGAAACCGTGTGCCTTCTTCTCCCGCAAGTTTTCGCCTGCTGAACGCAATAATGATGTCGGCAATCGGGAGTTGTTGGCTATGAAGTGGGCGTTTGAGGAGTGGCGACATTGGCTTGAGGGAGCTAAGCACCGTATTGTGGTCCTGACCGATCATAAGAATTTGATTTACCTCGAGTCTGCCAAACGGCTGAGTCCTAGACAGGCTCGATGGGCCTTGTTTTTTTCCCGTTTTGATTTCATGGTTTCGTATCTTCCGGGTTCTAAGAATATTAAGGCTGATGCCCTTCCTAGGAGTTTTTTGCCTGATTCTCCTGAGGTCCTTGAACCGGTCGGCATTCTGAAAGAAGGGGTGGTCCTTTATGCCATTTCCCCTGATTTACGGCGGGTTCTTCAGGAATTTCAGGCTGATAGACCTGACCGCTGTCCTGTGGGGAAATTGTTTGTTCCTGACAGATGGACTAGTAGAGTGATTTCTGAGGTTCACTGTTCTGTGTTGGCTGGTCATCCTGGTATTTTTGGTACCAGAGATTTGGTTGGTAGGTCCTTTTGGTGGCCTTCTTTGTCACGTGATGTGCGTTCTTTTGTGCAGTCCTGTGGGACTTGTGCGCGGGCCAAGCCTTGTTGTTCCCGTGCTAGTGGGTTGCTTTTGCCATTGCCGGTCCCTGAGAGGCCCTGGATGCATATTTCTATGGATTTTATTTCTGATCTTCTGGTTTCCCAGAGGATGTCGGTTATCTGGGTTGTTTGTGACCGGTTTTCTAAGATGGTTCATTTGGTGCCTTTGCCTAAATTGCCTTCCTCTTCAGAGTTGGTTCCGTTGTTTTTTCAGCATGTGGTTCGTTTGCATGGTATTCCGGAGAATATTGTGTCCGACAGATTTTCCCAGTTTGTTTCTAGGTTTTGGCGGGCCTTTTGTGCTAGGCTGGGCATTGATTTGTCTTTTTCTTCTGCATTTCATCCTCAGACAAATGGCCAGACCGAGCGAACTAATCAGACTTTGGAGACTTATTTGAGATGCTTTGTGTCTGCCGATCAGGATGATTGGGTGGCCTTTTTGCCATTGGCCGAGTTTGCCCTTAATATTCGGGCTAGTTCGGCTACTTTGGTTTCGCCTTTTTTTTGTAATTTTGGTTTTCATCCTCGTTTTTCTTCTGGGCAGGTTGAGCCTTCTGACTGTCCTGGTGTGGATTCTGTGGTTGACAGGCTGCAGCAGATTTGGGCTCATGTGGTGGACAATTTGGTGTTGTCTCAGGAGGAGGCTCAATGTTTTGCTAACCGTCGTCGGTGTGTTGGTTTCCGGCTTCGGGTTGGGGATTTGGTTTGGTTGTCTTCCCGTCATGTTCCTATGAAGGTCTCTTCCCCTAAGTTTAAGCCTCGGTTTATTGGTCCTTATAGGATTTCTGAGATTATTAATCCGGTGTCTTTTCGATTGGCGCTTCCGGCCTCTTTTTCTATCCATAATGTCTTCCATAGATCTTTATTGTGGAAATATGTGGTGCCCATTGTTCCCTCTGTTGATCCTCCGGCCCCTGTTTTGGTTGATGGGGAGTTGGAGTATGTGGTTGAGAAGATTTTGGATTCTCGTTTTTCGAGGTGGAGGCTTCAGTACCTTGTCAAATGGAAGGGTTATGGCCAGGAGGATAATTCTTGGGTATTTGCTTCTGATGTCCATGCTGCTGATTTGGTTCATGCTTTTCATCTGGCTCGTCCTGATCGGCCTGGGGGCTCTGGTGAGGGTTCGGTGACCCCTCCTCAGGGGGGGGGGGGTACTGTTGTGAATTCTGCTTTTGGGCTCCCTCCGGTGGTTGTAGGTGGTAATGCAGTTGCCCCTGAGTTGCAGTCCTGGTCAGGTGTATCTGCTGATTGCAGTTCTGACTGGGGTATTTAGGCGTGCAGGATTCATTAGTCCTTGCCAGTTGTCAATTGTTGTTGGGAGGTGTAGGACCTCTGCCTGGTTCCTCCTGCCTTTCTGCCAAATCAGCAAAGATAAGTGTCTGGTTTTTTTTTCCTGTGGCACACATGTTGTATGCTTCACAATTCAGTGCTATTCTTTGTGTTTTCTTGTCCAGCTTAGATTGTGTCAGTATTTTCTCAGTCTTGTTGGATTCTCTGGAGTGGCAGATATACATTCCATGTCTTTAGTTAGATTGCGGAACTTTTTGTACTATCTGCTGTGGATATTTTTGGAAGGGTTTTAATACTGACCGCCTAGTAATCTGTCCTATCCTTTCCTATTTAGCTAGAGTGGCCTCTTTTGCTAAATCCTGTTTCCTACCTGCGTGTGTCTATTCTTCTCCTACTCACAGTCATTATTTGTGGGGGGCTGCCTATCCTTTGGGGGTCTGCTCTGAGGCAAGGTAGCATTCCTATTTCCATCTATAGGGGTATTTAGTCCTCCGGCTGTGTCGAGGTGTCTAGGGTATGTTAGGCACACCCCACGGCTACTTCTAGTCGCTGTGTTAGTTCAGGATTTGCGGTCAGTACAGGTTCCACTGGCTCCAGAGAAAGTTTCATGTGGCTCCAAGGTCACCAGATCATAACAGTCATCACAGGCTCAAGAAGCTTTTGATCGGCTTAAAATCTGTTTTACCTCAGCACCGCTGTTGATACACCCAGATCCAACACTTTCTTTCATTGTGGAGGTGGACGCTTCTGATAATGCTTTGGGGGCTATTCTCTCCCAAAGAACTGGAGAGAAGGGTCTGCTACATCCTTGTGCTTTCTTTTCCCGTAGACTAACCTCAGCAGAGAAGAATTACGACGTGGGAGACAAGGAATTGATGGCTGTTATTGCAGCTTTCAAAGAATGGAGGCATCATCTGCAAGGAGCTGCACCACAGATCATAGTGCTAACTGACCATCGCAATTTAGAGTTCCTTATATCCGCTAGATGTCTTTCTCCTCGTCAGGCTCGTTGGAACTTATTTTTAAATCAATTTAACTTTGTTATCTCGTACCGTCCAGGTTCTCGTAATGGGAAGGCTGATGCTTTATCCCGAATCCATGCTGCGGATTCCGTACCTGGAGCCCCGTCCAAGACCATTCTATCTGATGCCAATTTCATCGGAGTTATCCATGATCAGGACTTATGGAAGGAGTGCAGGGAGGCTTATGACGGTGATGTATTTCTGACCAACCCACCTGTGGATATTAATCTTGTCTTTAAGGGTGGCATGTGGTTCAGAGATGGACGTATCTACGTCCCTGAGTTCGTCCGTTTGCAGATCCTCAAGTTGGTACATGACTCCAAGTTGGCTGGTCGCAGGGGGGTACAGAAGACACAAGAGTTCATGAGCCGATTCTTCTGGTGGCCAACTTGCCTGAAGGATACCTAGGACTATGTTCTCTCTTGCGAGGTATGTGCTAGTTACAAGAATCCTCATGTGGCACCTACGGGTCTTCTACAACCATTACCTGTTCCGTCCCGCCCTTGAGGGTCTATATCAATGGACTTTATTGTGGAGCTGCCTACATCAGGGGGCATGAATACAATCATGGTGGTAGTTGATCGCCTGACTAAAGCTGCTCATTTTGTTCCGTGCACCGGCCTCCCTTCAGCTAAAGATACAGTGAACTTGGTTATACAGAATGTCTTTCGGTTGCATAGGGTCCCGGATGAGATCATATCTGACCGTGGAGTACAGTTCACTTCAAGATTCTGGAAGGGGTTTTGCTCTGCACTCAATATTAATGTCTGTCTCTCTTCCCCTTACCATCCCCAGACAAATGGTCAGACTGAGCGTAACAGCCAGACGCTGGAACAATATCTAAGATGCTATGTCAGTCATCTCCAGGATGATAGGTTGGAGTTGCTGCCGTTAGCCGAATTTTCATATAACAATTCTCTGAGCGCCTCCACTAAATTTACACTTTTCTTTGCCAGTCTGGGTTATCATCCGTGTATCTTACCTAGGTCTCCAATTAATTCTCCGGTTTCCGGCAGTGGAGGAGAGGCTGACTGCGATGAGGCAAAATCTGGAGGGTCTAAAGGAGTCCCTGACCACAGCTCAAGAACGTTATAAAAGATCGGCTGATAGATTCCATAAACCTGCACCCATGTTCAAGGTTGGAGATTCCGTGTGGTTAGCAACTAAGAATCTGAAGTTAAACGTTCCTTCACAAAAACTTGGACAGAAATTCATTGGCCCCTTCAAGATCAACGGTATTGTGAGCTCTGTGGCCTGCTGGCTGAAGCTGCCTAGGACTATGAAGGTACACCCAGTTTTTCATGTATCTTTACTAAAGCCTGTATCTCCTAATACCTTCCAGGGACATGTTGTGCCACCTCCACAGCCTGTGGTGAGTGATGGGAAGAAAAATTTGTGGTGGAGGAAATTATTGATTCCAGGATTCGCAGGAATCAGCTCCAATATCGGATAAGATGGCAGGGATATCCCCCTGAGGGAGACTCTTGGGAACCTGTGGAAAACATCAATGCCCAACAGAAGATTTCTCGTTTTCATCAGATATTCCCTGAGAAACCAGGTCCAGGATCGTCCTGAGACCGCTTCTAAGGGTGGAGTAATGTCAGGACTCTGAACATTTTTATTACCTTTTGTGCATTACTGCCCTTTTCCAAGATGGCGTCTTTGGTCTCATGTGCACTGTCTTCCTGCTATAAAACTCCACCCCAGCCTTCAGTCTGTGCTAGAGTATTCTGCCTTGCATCCAGCTCCTGACCCTGGTGACTCCCTGGCTATATACCTGCTCCTGTGAACGTGTGTGGTGATCCTGCTACTCTGCTCCGAGTTCCTGCTGCATACACCAGTTTCCAGTAATCCTCCTTCATCTGCTGCTCATGTTTACTTCCATCTGCATTTGTTGGACATGTAAGCTGTTGCTGCTCTGCAAAAACCTGAGACTATTACCCAGGCCTCCCTGGTTGTGCTAAGATATTGTTTGAACTGTCTTATAAGCATATCTATCTGTGTTTGGACTAAAACAAGGACTTATTCGTGTCAAGTATCCTCAAGAATAATTGTGCTTCATAGACTTTCTGCTTGATTGCATTTTCCTCTGAAGTTCCCTATAGACTGTTAAGCTGCGTTTAATATTTACACCAAGTGTTGTGGACTTGAGTTTCTCTCTGCACCTGTTTGAATCACCGTGTGATAATATAGATTTTACCACTTATAAGACTGTGTCCTGTAGTTGTCTTGTTCCATGCAAAGAGTCTCCTTGTGACGTTAGAGCGAGGAAAAAGTGGACCCTCTGGTCCACGGCAACGAACCCCTCACGGACGAGCTGACCAGATGGACCTCCCCTATACAGGGAGAGTTAGGTGCAGGCCCATGAGGGACTATCACCACGGGAGCTAGGGGACCTGGACAGAAAAGAGGATACACTAAGCTGATGGGAGTGACAGAGGCTAGAGGAGGGGCAAGGACCCAATAGGAAACACAGATGATGCAAGGACAGAGAGACTGGCAGGAGTACCATAGGGAAACTGGGGCTGACAGGTACACCACCGGGATACAGGATACAGCAGGATACTGCGGAGATGGGAACTGGCAGGAACTAGGCGAAAACACAGGAATGGACGGGTACCGCAGAGACGGAGGGACTGGCAGAAACTAGGCGGGAACACAGGAACGGACGGGTACCGGAGAGACGGAGGGACTGGCAGGAACTAGGCAGGAACACAGGAACGGACGGGTACCGGAGAGACGGAGGGACTGGCAGGAACTAGGCAGGAACACAGGAACGGGCACTGGAAAGACGGAGAAAGAGAACAAAGGTCAGAGAGCACGAAAGATGCACAGAGTCCAAGGGAGCCTAGGGCAATGTAATACACAAACGACCATAGGCACAGAAGAGAGGAAGAGGCGGATTATATAGCAGCGCTGCGCATTACCTCCGGGTGAAGGTCCTCCAGGATGATAGAGAGGACTAAGCCGGGAGCGCAGGAGGGAAGTTATAAGTGCGCACGCGCAGAGCTGAACCTGGCGTGCGCGCGCACTCGACGAGCAGCAGGGGGCGAGAGCGGACTCCGAAAGGAAGACGCTGCAGAGGAGGAGCCGCGCCAGGACTCCGAGGGCAGGTAAGTATGAGAAGATGCGGCGAGCGGCGGCGGCGGCAGCAGCGGCATGACACTCCTGAGTTATCCCCTATAATTATTACAGCAGATTTACTTATCTGCCCTGTTGATGGCAGAGCAAAGTACTGCAGTGCGCAGGCGCTGGGCTTCTCTGACCATTCCTGGCACCTGTGCACTGCAGTACTTTGCTCTGCCCTTAACAGGGCAGATAAGTACGCCTGCGCAGGAGCGCAATGCCAGGGAGCAATGAAGAAGCAGGAGGGCGGAATTGCAAGAAGATGGGAGGCACCGGACCCGGACCTGCGACACCCATCGGACCAGACAGCCCCCCGGGTGCGTATAATAAGACTGGTTTTACACTTGCCATGTTTTTTCAGCCCAATTTTGTGGCCCCAATGCATTTCCATGGGGCAGCAATAATTGGCTGTGAGGGCTGTATTTACGGCCATGGAAAAATATCGATACTGCTCGATATTTTTCATGGCTTACGGACACGGCCCCCATTGTAAATCGATGGAGCCGCAAAAACAATGGAAGGTTGTTTTTGAGGTACACCGTCACTTCCGGTTTTGCGGACCGCCATTTTTTTTCCCAATATTTTTGCTATAGTATTGGGAAGCTGGGAAACAGCGATCCGCAAGTTTTTTGCGGTCCGATATTGCAGCAGACCTTGAAAATTGCGGTGATACGGCCCACAAAAAACTCGGTAAGTGCAAAAGAAGCCTTAAACTTATTTTTCTTCACTTGTAGGTCAGATCAGGGGCTTATCTACAGCATTATAGAATTATAATGCAATAGAAGTCAATCGGTGCAATAAAAAAAAAAATCGCACAGCACTCGCAAAGCAATCGTACCATGCGAGTGCTGTGCAATTTTTACGCAATGGTGTCCTTTGAAAAGCCAGCAATTCATATCTGGCTACAGTAAAATCACACTGACATGTTATAATAGAAAAGATAGAATACATGTGTACACATGTCAGTGACACACACACACACATGTACTGTATATATATATATACGTATATATATGTATTTATATTTCATAGATAGATAGAAGAAAAGGATAGAACAGATGGTTTACATACAAAATTGGTAGATATATAGATGTGTGTGACTAATAAAATTAGTATAATATGTGTGCAGCTTAATGTTAAGGTATTTAATTAATAAAAGATTATTTTTTGGAAAAAAATGGTGTGGGTTTCCGTGCAATTTTCCAAACCAGAGAGGGAAAGCCAGCGACTGGGGGCCAATGTTTATAGCCTGGGAAGGGGTTAATACCCATGGATCTACGAAGGCTACGAATATGAGCCCGCAGCTGTATATTCAACCTTTACTGGCTAATAAAATAGGGGGACCCGCCCAAAAAAAGTCATGGGGTCCCCCTATAATTAATAACCAGAAAAGGCTATGCAGACAACTGCGGGCTGACATTCATAGCCTAGGAAGGGGCCATGTATATTCCCCCCGGCTACAAAGACCAGCTCTCAGCCACCCCAGAAAAGGCGCACCTCTAAGATGCACCATTTCCAGCACTTAGCCTCTTTCTTTCCACTTACCCTGTAATGGTGGCAAGTGGAGTAATAGTTTGGGGGTTAAGGTCACCTTTGTATTGTAAGGTGACATCAAGACCGGCTTAGAAATCCTATAGTTGTTATAGGTTAAATAAAGACACAGCCAGAATAAAGTATTTTACTAAAAAAACACTAAACACAGTTTACCATCTTTATTATACGGCTAATCCATTCAACGCCCTCGTTTTTCTGTAACAAAAAAACAATAAACCAACAATATACCCATACCTGGGCCATATACAGTCTACAACCAGGATGGTGCCAAGATGCAACTGCCCTGGCTGTAAACCACTGGTGAATAGTGTTGAGCATTCCGATACCGCAAGTATCGGGTATCGGCCGATACTTGCGGGTATCGGAATTCCGATACCGAGATCCGATACTTTTGTGGTATCGGGAATCGGTATCGGGATTAATATCAATGTGTAAAATAAAGAATTAAAATAAAAAATAGGGATATACTCACCTCTCCGGCGGCTCCTGGACTTTACCGCCGTAACCGGGAGCCGTTGTACCTAAGAATGCGCGCTTGCAGGGCCTTAGATGAGGTCACTGCGCTCTGATTGGTCCGTAGCGGTCGCGTGACCGCTACGCGACCAATCACAAAGCAGTGACGTCACCTAAGGTCTTTCAAGCGCTTGAAATACCTTAGAAGACGTCACTGCTTTGTGATTGGTCGCGTAGCGGTCACGCAACCGCTACGCGACCAATCAGAAGCTGCGGACGTCTTCTAAGGTATTTCAAGCGCTTGAAAGACCTTAGGTGACGTCACTGCTTTGTGATTGGTCGCGTAGCGGTCACGCGACCGCTGCGGACCAATCAGAGCGCAGTGACCTCATCTAAGGCCCTGCAAGCGCGCATTCTTAGGTACAACGGCTCCCGGTTACGGCGGTAAAGTCCAGGCTGCGTTGGAGGGTGAGTATATCCCTATTTTTTATTTTAATTCTTTCTTTTACACATTAATATGGATCCCAGGGCCTGAAGGAGAGTTTCCTCTCCTTCAGACCCTGGGAACCATACAGGATACCGTCCGATACTTGAGTCCCATTGACTTGTATTGGTATCGGGTATCGGTATCAGATTAGATCCGATACTTTGCCGGTATCGGCCGATACTTTCCGATACCGATACTTTCAAGTATCGGACAGTATCGCTCAACACTGCTGGTGAATGAATGAGATGTTGCCAGTGCAGCTTCAGTGACTAGCGCTGAGTCTGCCCTCACCGACTGCCTGAACTGCAATGAACTCTGGAGCGTGGGAAAATGCCAGTTCATTCTCCCATGCTCTTGAGTTCAGCACGGGTCAGGCCGACAGGGAGGGCAGACTCAGTGACGTCACCGCTAGTCACTGAAGCTGCACTGCCTCACAGCCTGACCTGCGCTGAGGATTTTTCTATGTTCCAGAGTTCAGCGCAGGTCAGGATGTGAGGCAGCGCAGCTTCAGTGACGGCACCGCTAGTCACTGAAGCTGCGCTGGCAGCATATCCTCATTCACCAGTGGTTTTCAGCTGGGGCGGTCGCATCTTGACACCGTCCTGGTTGAAAACTGTATATTCCTCAGATATGGATTATGACATAGGACAGCAACGGACAGGTATGGTATATTGCTGCTTTATCATTTTATGTTTATTACAGGGCATCACAGGAATTAGGAGTACAATAAAGATGGGAAACTGTTGTGCTTGATTTAATTAAAATACTTTATTTTGGCTGTCTTTATTTAACCCCTAAGCAACTAATGGATTAGTAATGGATGGGTGTCTAATTGACACCTCTCCAATACTAAGCTGTGGACTTGATGCCACCTAACAATACAAAAGTGACATCAACCCCACAACTATTACCCTACTTGGCACCGCTACAGGGCAAGTGGGAAAAGTGAGGCTAAGTGCCAGAATTGGCACATCTTAGAAATGTGCCTTTTCTGGGGTGGCTGATTGCTGAAATTTTTAGCTGGGGGGGGGCAATATCCATGACCCCTTCCTAGGCTAGTAATATTAGCCCACAGCTGTCTGCATAGCCTTTGCTGGTTATTAATTATAGGAGGACCACACATCATTTTTTCGGGGCCTCCCCTATTGTAATAGCCAGTAAAGGCTAAGTATACAGCTGTGAGCTGATATTAATAGCCTGGGAAGCTCCATGGGTATAACCCCCTTCCCAGGTTATAAACATCTGCCCCCAGTCATTGGCTGGCTTTCCCTCCACCATTTTTTCCCCCAAAAGAATCTTATTAACTGCATACAGTGCCTTGCGAACCTATTCGGCTCCTGGAACTTTTCAACCTTTTTCCACATATTATGCTTCAAACATAAAGATACCAAATATACATTTTGGTGAAGAATCAACAACAAGTGGAACACAATTGTGAAGCTGAACGAAATTTATTGGTTATTTTACATTTTTGTGGAAATTCAAAAACTGAAAAGTGGGGCGTGCAATATTATTCTGCCCCTTTACTTTCAGTGCAGCAAACTCACTCCAGAAGTTCATTGTGGATCTCTCAATTTTCCAATGTTGTCCTAAATGCCTAATGATGATAAATATAATCTACCTGAGTGTAATCAGGTCTCCATATAAATGCACCTGCTCTGTGATAGTGTCAGGGTTCTGTTTGAAGCACAGAGAGCATCATGAAGACCAAGGAACACAACAGGCAGGTCCATGATACTGTTGTGGAGAAGTTTAAAGCCGGATTTGGATACAAAATGATTTCCAAAACTTTAAACATCCCAAGGAGCACTGTGCAAGCGATCATATTGAAATGGAAGGAGTATCATACCACTGCAAATCTACCAAGACCCGGCCGTCCCTCTAAACTTTAATCTCAAACAAGGAGAAGACTGATCAGAGATGCAGCCAAGAGGCCCATGATCACTCTGGATGAACTGCAGAGATCTATAGCTGAGGTGGGACAGTCTGTCCATAGGACAACAATCAGTCGTACACTGCACAAATCTGGCCTTTATGGAACAGTGGCAAGAAGAAAGCCATTTCTCAAAGATATCCATAAAAAGTGTTGTATAAAGTTTGCAACAAACCACCTGGGAGACACACCTAACATGTGGAAGAAGGTGCTCTGGTCAGATGAAACCAAAATCGAACTTTTTGGCAACAATGCCAAACGATATGTTTGGCGTAAAGGCAACACAGCTCATCACCCTAAACACACTATTCCCACTGTCAAACATGGTGGTGGCAGCATCATGGTTTGGGCCTGCTTTTCTTCAGCAGGGACAGGGAAGATGGTTAAAATTGATGGGAAGATGGATGGAGCTAAATACAGGACCATTTTTAAGAAAACCTGTTGGAGTCTGCAAAAGACCTGAGACTGGGATGGAGATTTGTCTTCCATCAAGACAATGATCCCAAACATAAAGCAAAATCTGCAATGGAATTGTTCACAAATAAACGTATCCAGGTGTTAGAATGGCCAAGTCAAAGTCCAGAGCTCAATCCAATCGAGAATCTGTGGAAAGAGCTGAAAACTGATGCTCACAAACGATCTCCATCAAACCTCACTGAGCTCAAGCTGTTTGCCAAGGATGAATGGGCAAAAATTTCAGTCTCTCGATGTACAAAACTGATAAAGACAAACCCCAAGTGACTTGCAGCTGTAATCGCAGCAAAAGGTGGCGCAACAAAGTATTAAGTAAAAGGGGCTGAATAATATTGCATGCCCCACTTTTCAGTTTTTTAATTTCCACAAAAATTTAAAATAACCAATAAATTTCGTTCAACTTCACAATTGTGTTCCACTTGTTGTTGATGATTCTTCACCAAAAGTTTACATTTGGTAGCTTTATGTTTGAAGCATGATATGTGGGAAAAGGTTGAAAAGTTACAGGGAGTCGAATACTTTCTCAAGGTACTGTGCACGTCCCCTAATTTGCACACACACACACACACACACTACTAATTGTATTGGTCACGGACATCTTTATATCTACCTATTCTGCATTTATTTACTGTTTGTTAACCATGTCTCCTATCCTGTTGGCTCCTGCAGTGATTTTACAGAAGTCGACAAATGAATTACAGGCTACTATCCTGTCTGTCTCTCTATGAAATATAAAGGTATACATATATATATATAGAGATATATATATATATAGATATATACACACACACACACACACACATCTATTCTATGTGTATATATCTATTCTTTCTGTCTATTCTATTCTAACCTGTCAATGTGATTATACTGTACGCCGCGGATCATTTGCTGGCTTTTAATCTATCTATCTATCTATCTATCTATCTATCTATCTATCTATCTATCTATCTATCTATCTATCTATCATATATATATATATATCCCCTGTCAAAAAATTATGGAATCACCGGCCTTGGAGGATGTTTATTCGGGTTGTTTAATTTTGTAGAAAAAAAGCAGATCGCAGACATGGCACAAAACTAAAGTCATTTCAAATGGCAACTTTCTGGCTTTAAGAAACACTAAAAGAAATCAAGAACAAAAAATGTAGTAGTCAGTTATGGTTACTGTTTTAACCAAGCATAGGGGAAAAAATTATGGAATCACTCAATTCTGAGGAAAAAATTATAGAATCATAAAAAACAAACAAAAAAAACACTCCAAAACATCACTAGTATTTTGTTGCACCACCTCTGGCTTTTATAACAGCTTGCAGTCTCTGATGCATGGACTTGGGTGTCAGACAGCACTCTTCATCAATCTGGCTCCAACTTTCTCTGATTGCTGTTGCCAGATCAGCTTTGCAGGTTGGAGCCTTGTCATGGACCATTTTCTTCAGCTTCCACCAAAGATTTTCAATTGGATTGAGATCCGGACTATTTGCAGGCCATGACATTGACCTTATGTGTCTTTTTTCAAGGAATGTTTTCACAGTTTTTGCTCTATGGCAGGATGCATTATCATCTTGAAAAATGATTTAATCATCCTCAAACATCCTTTCAGTTGCAGACTAACGAGCAGATCTAATTTGATGCAGGTGTTATTTTTAGGTATGAAAATTTACAGGGTGAATCCATAATTTTTTCTTCAGAATTGAGTGATTCCATAATTTTTACCCTATGCTTGGTTAAAAAAAGTAACCATTACTGACTACCACATTTTTTGTTCTCGATTTCTTTTAGTGTTTCTTAAAGCCAGAAAGTTGCCATTTGAAATGACTTTACTTTTGTCCCATGCCTGTGATCTGCTTTTCTTCTACAAAATTAAACAACTGAATGAACATCCTCCAAGGCCAGTGATTCCATAATTAAAATTTTTGCCAGGGGTTGTGTGTGTATATATATATATATATATATATATATATATATATATATATATATATATGTGTGTTTTGAAGAATATTTTGTTTGAAAATGATGTGTAAGTGACATAGACAATTGCTGTATGTAAAAGCTCATGTTAAAATTGCACTGCAATCAGATAGCAATCGCACTGTATTCTGATGTAAATCGGATGCTAGGAGTGAAAAATCAGATTGTACTCACATAGAAAATGCATAACACTGGCATTGCACTCGTTTGACTCTCCTGCATCAAAATCAGACCGATTTTAAAATCATTATTGTGTCTCCAGCCTTAGGTGCCAGGATTCTCCCGCTGCACAGGATAGATCCCAAGCACTATCTGTTAGTATGGTCTCCGATTCGAGCCTGGCCAGTGTGATTACTGCTCAGCACAGATGTCTGTCCCAGCATCTTGCTCAGGCTCATGGTATACATTGTTACTGCTAGCTCTTCAGTCAAGTCTATGGTAATCAGTGATATGCAGGTGCAGCCTTGCTGGAATCTAAGTCCAGAGATCACCCTACTGAGCATGTCCCTCATGCAGCGTCTCCTTATTGGTGGTCAGACGTTATCTGCTCTGGTGATGTGGCAGCTCTGGATTGGCCCGCGGTTGATGTCTTGACTAACTGGACATGAGTGTTTGGGGTGTAGCCTAGCATATAAAAGGCTCAGCGGTGCATGCAAGGAGCGCTAGCATCATTTATGTTTTGGTGTATGCTGCATGTAGTTAATCTTCATATATACATAATCACTATATTTATTTAATCCTTATATGCACTTATTAACCTGTGTATGTTAACATATACAAAAGTGTACGCACTCACACTATTCAATCATACTATTTCTTGAATTTTGTAGTTTGCAATAAAATTGCATTGTATTGCAAGTATTAGCCTTTTTTAAAGCCGTATCTGAACCTTAGTGTTAACAACATGGCAAATAAAATTGCAAAATTCTCCTGTAAATAATTGTGCAAAGAGGGAACCATCATACCATTAAAAAATATGAGTGGATTTTCATGGGCCCATCCAGTAGTTACATACATAGTTATTAAGGTTGAAGGAAGACTTTAAGTCCATCTAGTTCAACCCATAGCCTAAGCTTACATGCCCTAACATGTTGATCCAGAGGAAGGCAAAAAAAAAACATGTGGGTAAGCTCCACATTGGGGAAAAAAATTCCTTCCCGACTCCACATACGGCAATCAGACTGGTTCCCTGGATCAACACCCTAACAAGGAATGTAGTGTATATACCCTGTAACATTATACTTTTCCAGAAAGGTATCCAGTCCCCTCTTAAATTTAAGTAATGAATCACTCATTACAACATCATATGGCAGAGAGTTCCATAGTCTCACTGCTCTTACAGTAAAGAATCCGCGTCTGTTATTATGTTTAAACCTTCTTTCCTCCAGACGTAGAGGATGCCCCCTTGTCCCTGTCTCAGGTCTATGATTAAAAAGATCAACCGAAAGGTCTTTGTACTGTCCCCTCATATATTTATATATTAAAATAAGATCACCCCTTAGTCTTCGTTTTTCCAAACTAAATAGCCCCAAGTGTAATAACCTATCTTGGTATTGCAGACCCCCCAGTCCTCTAATAACCTTGGTCGCTCTTCTCTGCACCCGCTCTAGTTCAGCTATGTCTTTCTTATACACCGGAGACCAGAACTGTGCACAGTATTCTAAGTGTGGCCGAACTAGTGACTTGTATAGAGGTAAAATTATGTTCTCCTCATGAGCATCTATGCCTCTTTTAATGCATCCCATTATTTTATTTGCCTTTGTAGCAGCTGCCTGACACTGGCCACAGAATATGAGTTTGTCATCCGCCTATACACCCAGGTCTTTTTCATTGACGGTTTTGCCCAGAGTTTTAGAATTAAGCACATAGTTATACATCTTATTACTTCTACCCAAGTGCATGACCTTACATTTATCCCCATTAAAGCTCATTTGCCATTTATCAGCCCAAGCTTCTAGTTTACATAAATCATCCTGTAATATAAAATTGTCCTCCCCTGTATTGATTACCCTGCAGAGTTTAGTGTCATCTGCAAATATTGAAATTCCACTCTGAATGCCCCCTACAAGGTCATTAATAAATATGTTAAAAAGAAGAGGGCCCAATACTGACCCCTGTGGTACCCCACTGATAACCGCGACCCAGTTCAAGTGTGCTCCATTAATAACCACCCTTTGTTTCATATCCTTGAGCCAGCTCTCAACCCACTTACACATATTTTCCCCTATCCCCATTATTCTCATTTTATGTTTCAACCTTTTGTGTGGCACCGTATCAAAAGCTTTTGAAAAGTCCATATACACTACGTCCACTGGGTTCCCTTGGTCCAGTCCGGAACTTACCTCTTCATAGAAGCTGATCAAATTAGTCTGACATGAACGGTCCCTAGTAAACCCATGCTGATACTGGGTCATGAGGTTATTCCTCTTCAGATACTCCAGTATAGCATCCCTTAGAATGCCCTCCAGGATTTTACCCACAGTAGAGGTTAAGTTTACTGGCCTATAATTACCAAGTTCAGTTTTTGTCCCCTTTTTGAATATTGGCACCACATTTGCTATACGCCAGTCCTGTGGTACAGACCCTGTTATTATGGACTCTTTAAAGATTAAAAATAATGGTCTATCAATGACTGTACTTAATTCCTGCAGTACTCGGGGGTGTATCCCATCCGGGCCCGGAGATTTGTCAATTTTAGTGATTTTTAGATGCCGCCGTACTCCCTGCTGGGTTAAGTAGTTGACACTTAATGGGGAATTTTTGTTATACTGATCATATTGTCTGCCATGGGATTTTCTTTTGTAAATACCGATGAAAAAAAGTCATTTAGCATATTGGCTTTTTCCTCATCCTCATCCACCATTTCACCAAGACTATTTTTAAGGGGGCCAACATTCTCATTTTTTAGTTTCTTACTATTTATGTAGTTAAAGAATATTTTGGGATTATTTTTACTCTCTCTGGCAATGAATCTCTCTGTATCAATTTTTGCTGCCTTGATTTGCTTTTTACAGAATTTATTTAATTATTTGTATTTATTTAATGCCTCGTCACTAGTATGTGGGTTCCAAGGCCTAATGGGGTGCATATGACTGACTATGCAGCAGGGCTGGCCTTTCTGCCAATGTGTAAAACAAAGGAGTGTGGGAGTACAAAATGCATATTGTGAAGTGGATTTTCATGGACCCATCCAGTATGTGGGTTCCAAGGCCTAATGGGGTGCATATGACTGACTATGCAGCAGGGCTGGCCTTTCTGCCAATGTGTAAAACAAAGGAGTACAGGAGTACAAAATACATATTGTGAAGTGGATTTTCATGGGCCCATCCAGTATGTGGGTTCAAAGGCTTATTGGGGTGCAAATGAATTGGTAGCAAGGCAGGCCTTGAATTCAATGCAACACTCTTTCAGGAGTCCCCCCTGGACATCTTATGAAAGGGGTATTGTGGTGCGTCGTAATTCTTGGCAGCCCATCCACTCACAGCATAGGCTACAACAGCTTAGGAGACCCACTGTTTCATAATGGCCCTTTAAGAAGATTAATGCCGCCGGATACACCAGAAAAAATAAGCTCTGTGACTTTAAGAGTTCCTCCTTCATAAATGAAACAAGATGGGTCTGCTTATGTGTCATATACCACATGGCCAGCTAGGGGTGTTAAATGTTACAATGACATTTCCCAGTGAATGCATTTGTAGTGGTAAAAAGCAATGTTACAGTTGAAAAATGCTTCAAAAACGCAGCATCTGAACTAAGCCTAAGTGGGAGAGGAAATTTTTGGTCTGGGGTTAAATATTTGGCCTTATAGGCAAGTCATTAACCTGCAAAGGATGTACCTTGACTTATTTCCAAACAAAACCCGTTTTGGTTTCGTTTTAATGTGCTTTTTTGTGGCATCGGGAAAAATGGCATGAATCTCGGACAAAAATTGATTAAAGTTGTGAACTAGGAGTCAGGAATGCTTCCAGGGGCGATCCCCATGATGTCCCTGTGCCATTTGAGCAGTGTTTCCATCATTTTCAGACGCTTTTAGACCTTAAAAGGACCCCCGGGTGGGATCGCGGTAAAAATACTCGGGTCTCCCATAGACTTACATTGGGCCGTTGTTCTGGCAGAGTACCCGAGTATTCCAATCTGCTCGACCCGAGCAAGGAGCACCCGAGCATTTTAGTGCTCGCTCATCACTAATATTAGACAAGAAATCACTGTTCAATCATCATTTTGTAAACAAAGAGCAAACAATAACTATCATAAAACTGTAGTATGCTAATGAATTTTGCCGTAAGCAAAATTGGCACATTAGCACTTGATTACATTTTTTTTATTTCAGCTTGTAACTGTATAGCCTTTACTATTACGTTCTAATATGCTTTTCATTGCTCAAGTTACATCATGTCCTACAAGAAGAAGTCACAGAAGTCTCATAAATTATAAAATCTACTTTAAAAAACATTCATGGCATGATGAGTAGCTAAAATGTTTTACTATGCATTGCCAGACACAATATTGATTTTCATTTATGTGTAATCTGAGCACATCATCTCGTAAGAAAAAATCTGACATGTCCTTTTTTGTTAATGTTGTTTCTTTATTAAACTGCTGTCTAAAATGAATGCAAAACAGTGACAAACATACATAATGAATGATGTAAACATACTAATACTGAACACAATGCTGTCAGTAACAACGTAACATGATAAATATAGGTACTATCAGAGGATCTGTAGATTGTAAGGGGTTGACAAACTTGTCTGCTTCCTCAGGTAGACACAGGAACCATTCTGCTGGTTTACTGGGGATGACATAAACCTTGGCAGGGTTCACCTGCAGTAATCCCGCACAGTCCTTTAGCTTCTCCAGGAGCTATGTGGGAGTTCCTGCTCTCCCAATACACAACACCACACTGACTCTCATGGCTAGGTATTTAACACTCATGTGAAGGTCACATGACCCTGACGTTACACAGGTTCTGGCAGGACTCTGCATGTGGAGATACAGTGGACCTCCGCCCACCCGCTCTATGAAGGTCCACTAAAACCAGCCCATAACATACATTCCTATTAACTCTCATCACTTAGTGTGATATCAGAAAGGGAATTCGAGAGGGAGTATACGTGGAAAGTGAAGTCTTGAAGTGCTTAAAACCACCTAGTCACCCTGGCGTTCTTACCCTTCTTCTCTCTCCGCCATCGCACAGGGGCATGGTCCGGTACTAACTTAAATCAACGACCTAGCAAATAGTACTTCAGGGTGTCTATGGCCCACTTTATAGCCAAGCACTCTTTCTCAACTATGGCATAGTTCTCCTCGCAAGCAGAGAGTTTTTGTCTCAGGTACAGGATGGGTTGTTTTTCTCCATTTATTTCCTGTGACAACCCAACCTCTGAAGCATCGGTCTGTATCACAAATTCTTTGCTAAAGTCTGGTGCAATCAGAACCAGGTGCTTACACGGAGCCTGTTCGAGTTCTTGAAGCGCCATCTTTGTGTCAGGAGTCCATTTCACCATCGTCGACTTAGTGCCCAGAAAGAGATCTGTTACCGGTGGGGCAATTATGGCAAACTTTGGGATTAAACGCCAGTAATACCCCACAACAGGGCTGCCACTAGGAACTTCGGGGCCCCATACTGGCAACATTTTCGGGGCCCCCTTGAAACTCTGCCCAGGCTCTACCACAGCTCCGCCTCCACATCTCAAACCTTCCACAGTCCCACCACCCCCTCTTGGAAAAACTCATCTTCTGCACCATGTCCTCACCAATCTGATATTAACAGTTCCCAGCAGACACCAGATCACATACATAGCTAGCAGATTTTGTTTTGTCTAAAGAATTTTTAAGCCATCACCATGAAAAGGTAGACTATTTTGGCCGGGCTCTACTCTAACCTATTAAACATTTCTTTATGTTTTCTATATTTTTAGTTATTTTTCTTTAAGGGAATGAGTCACATATATTTTTTAGAATGACCATTAATACCACATACAAGGGAAAAATACCATCACACCATGACCAAATGACATATTACTGCCACATAGTGACAGAATAATACCACATACAAGGAACAAATATCTCCATACTTTGACCAGATAACATATTACCATCACATAGTGACTAGATAATACCACATACAGGGAGAAATACCGCCACACCATGACCACATCACATACTGCCACCACATAGTGACCGAATACTACAATACTGATCATTAATTGAAAAAAAACACAGCACTAATGCCATTATACACAGGAGCTTTGTATATAATGTCAGTGTACAGGTAATACAGTGACAACGGTGACATTATACACAGGAGCTCTGTATATAGAGTAAGTGTACAGGTAATACAGTGATCACTGGTTACATTATACACAGGAGATCTGTATGTAGTGTCAGTGTACAGGTAATAAGGAGATCACCAGTGACATTATATACAGGAGCTCTGTATATAGTGTACAGTGAACAGGTAATAGAGTATATAGTGTCAGTGTACAGGTAACACACTGACTCACCAGTGATGTCTCTAGCTGAAGTTCTTCATCTTTGCTTTTCTTTTTCATGCAGCGCAGATTGCCATCATTTGTTCCAGCCAGGACTCCTCTCTGCATAAAATAACACATAGTTACCTAGAGGGCCACTTCCAGAGCACATTCCCCACTTTTCTCTTTCTTTTACACTACACATCTGAATACAGATGTGTACCCACCATTAATATATAATTAGTTATTATTAATCGACCACTGCATCCCCACCAACTATAATTAGCCATTTTCCCCATTTAATAAATATATACATTAATTAGCCCCTGTACTCTTTCCCCCAATTCATTACCAGTCACTGCATTCAACGCCCCCCACTAGGTACCTCCTGCTCCCCCAATTCATTATATTTACATGCCCCTTCTGCCCCAATTCATTGTCGTCTTCTCTCTCCCACCCCCACCCTCTATTCATTATCAACTGCTCTCCCCCCACGTTCAATACATCATTTACTCCCACCACTCCCAAAATTCATCAATATTTGCTCTCCTCCAGGGCCTCATTTGCTCTCCCCTTTCCCCACCTTCAATTCAATTGCTGTCCCCCGACCCTCAATTTATCATTTGCAGTCCGCTTCACTTCATCATTTTGCTGTCCTCCTCCCCCCTCACTTCATCATTTGTTGTCCTCCTCACCCCTCACTTCATCATGTGCAGTCCCCTACCGTTCAGGTGCAGTCCCCAGTCCCCTTCCTCACAACATCAATTGCAGCCCCTTCATCATTTGCAGCCCCCACTCCATCATCATTTACAGCCCCCTCCAACATGTGAAGATATCCCCTTTCATCATGTGCAGACCCCCCTTTATCATGTGCAGCACACCCTTTATCATGTGCAGTCCTCCTTTATTATGTGAAACCCCCTTTATCATGTGCAGCTCCCTATTCATGTGCAGTGCCCCTTTATCATGGACAGCCCCTTTATCATGTGCAGCCCCTTTATCATAAGCAGCCCCCATTCATGTGCAGTGCCCCTTTATCATGTACAGCCCCCTTTATCATGTGCAGCTCCCTTTATCATGTGCAGCCCCTTTATCATGTGCAACCCCTTTATCATTTGCAGCCCCTTTATCATGTGCAGTGCCCATTCACCATGTGCAGCCCTCCTTTATCATGTGCAGCCCTCCATTCATGTGCAGCACCCTTTATCATGTGCAGCCCCTTTATCATGTGCAGCCCCCCTTTATCATGTGCAGCCCTCCATTCATGTGCAGCTCCCCTTTAACTTGTGCAGCACCCTCTTTATCTTGTGCAGCGCCCATTCATGTACAGTGCCCCCTTCATCATGTCCAGTGCCCCTTCATCCCCTCCTCACCCACTTAATTCATTTTACATAAGAAAAAAAACGTTTTACATACTTACCTCATAAGAAATCCCCAGCAGGCGCAGCTACACTTCTGGTCAGTGTCTGTAATAATTATAGGGGATAACTCAGGAGACTCTTTGCATGGAACAAGACAACTACAGGACACAGTTTTATAAGTGGCAAAGTCTATATTATCACACGGTGATTCAAACAGGTGCAGAGAGAAACTCAAGTCCACAACACTTGGTGCAAATAATAAACGCAGCTTAGCAGTCTATAGGAAACTTCAGAGCAAAATGCCATCAAGCAGAAAGTCTATGAAGCACAGTTATTCTTGTGGATACTTGACAAGAATAAATCCTTGTCTTAGTCCAGGCACAGATAGATATGCTTATAGGCAGTTCAAATCATATCTTAGCTCAACCAGGGAGGCCTGGTTAATAGTCTCAGGTTAATGCAAAGCAGCAGCAGCTTACATGTCCAGCAAATGCAGGTGGAAGTAAACACGAGCAGCAGATGAAGGAGGATTACTGGAAACTTGTGTATGCAGCAGGAACTCAGAGCAGAGTAGCAGGATCACCACACAGGTTCACAGGAGCAAGTGTATAGCCAGGGAGTAATCAGAGATCAGGAGCTGGATGCAAGGCAGAATACTTTAGCACAGACTGAAGCCTGGGGTGGAGTTTTATAGCAGGAAGACACAGTGCACATGAGACCAAAGACGCCATTTTGGAAAAGGGCAGTAATGCACAAAAGGTAAAAAATGTTCAGAGTCCTGACATTACTCCCTCCTTAGAAGCGGCCTCAGGACGATCCTGGACCTGGTTTCTCAGGGAATCTCTGATGAAAACGAGAAATCTTCTGTTGGGCATTGATGTTTTCCACAGGTTCCCAAGAGTCTTCCTCAGGGGGAAATCCCTGCCATCTTATCAGATATTGGAGCCGATTCCTGCGAATCCTGGAATCAATAATTTCCTCCACCACAAATTGTTCTTGCCCATCAATCACCACAGGCTGCGGAGGTGGCACAACACGTCCCTGGAAGGTACTAGGAGATACAGGCTTTAGTAAAGATACATGAAAAACTGGGTGTACCTTCATTGTCCTAGGCAGCTTCAGTCGGCAGGCCACAGAGCTCACAATACCGTTGATCTTGAAAGGGCCAATGAATTTCTGTCCAAGTCTTTGTGAAGGAACATTTAACTTCAGATTCTTATTTGCTAACCACACGGAATCTCCTACCTTGAACATGGGTGCAGGTTTACGGAATCTATCAGCCGATCTCTTATAACGTTCTTGAGCTGTGGTCAGGGATTCCTTTAGAACATCCAGATTTTGTCTCATCGCCGTCAGCCTTTCCTCCACTGCCGGAACCGGAGAATTAATTGGAGACCTAGGTAAAATACACGGATGATAACCCAGATTGGCAAAGAAAGGTGTAAATTTAGTGGAGGCGCTCTGAGAATTATTATATGAAAATTCAGCTAACAGCAACAACTCCAACCAATCATCCTGGAGATGGCTGACATAGCATCTTAGATATTGTTCCAACGTCTGGCTGGTACGCTCAGTCTGACCATTTGTCTGGGGATGGTAAGCAGAAGAGAGACAGACATTAATATTGAGTGCGGAGCAAAACCCCTTCCAGAATCTTGAAGTGAACTGTACTCCACGGTCAGAGATTATCTCATCCGGGATCTGTGGAAGCGCATGTAGCGCGAAACAGCTGTCATCCTTAGACACCATGTTCTCCCTGTCCATGTCCATGTCCAAATAAAGTGGTAGATAGCGTGTGCACTACTGATCGAATGGTGCTCAGATAGGCTCCCACACCTTAATCCAAATAACGAAAGAACCTAGCACTCAACTTTATGCTTAAGTGAAATTTTATTGTAGTACCCAATAAACGTTTTGGTCCACCATACGGACCTTCCTCAGTTACTACAGGTGAGAAACAAATACACCAAACAAAATAATATAACAAAGACCAACAAAAGTATATACATAATGTGATAAATGTATATCAAGAAATAGTACAGCATCAATAAAATAACAGGTCCAATGAATAAGCGAAATAGACATACAACTAGAATGTCATGCTGAAGAGGACCATACGACATATAGAGGCACTCTCTGTCCACTAAGTGAGAAAATAGGTGGTGAGATTATGTGACACATACTGTAATAGACTGAAGCTCGGGCATAGGAGACAGTAATGTCTCAGGGCACATATACATACAGCGTCTATGGGTCACAGGAAAAATTATGTTAAAGGGTGATAATGGTGCTAAGATAGGAAGGGATGCCAGAGAAGGCGTACCTTATCTGAGCGATGGACCGCTGTAAATACTGGGGATAGGAAAAAGGTAAGGAGTGAGCATTATAATGGAGGGAACAGTACACATGAGGTATGTGACCGAGCTTAGTGGGTGTTACCTGGTAGAGACCTGGCGTGATGTGCCGCTGTCAGATGCGGTATCCACCGCTGGTCTGATCTGTGGCTGTGTGGACTGCCGATAAATAAGCCAGGGGAGTGACCGTGCAGGCGTTGTTAGCCAATGCACGGTGTGCGCCCGTAGACCCGGAAGTGATGTCACCGGACATGTGATAGTCCGGCTTGTCAGTGTGCGGCTATGTGTACAACATAATAGTGTGCCGGCGGAAATGACGCAACTGGGTATAACTACCCCAAAGGAAACATGCAGCGGTGAGAAACGTTCCACTATAGAGAAATGAGAACAAAGATCCACTAGAGGATAAACAAAGGGGCGGTGCCTAGCGGAGATCCGGAGAGTGGTGGAAAGACTCCGTGGTGTATGCTGTTATTCAGTGCTGGATTCGGCCGTGCAGTTCTAGGCATAGTGAGAAACAGGACTTGATCCAGTGCGTTCGGTGTCTATGCAGGAAGACGGTGGTAAAGTGACTTCAGTATAGTCGGCTCTATCAATAGAGAAAAAGGAGTTACAAATGTGACGCACAGATACAACCAAAGGATAATAGAAAGCCACCTGTGAGAACAAATGTACAACTTACATGATATCATGGTATAGATGTTAAATAGAACAAATAGTATTTTATAGAATGTAAGGTCATAAACAAGCAACACAGGGGTCAAATAAACAGCACTGGGTATATATGGTCACTAAACATACCTTTGAAAATACATGATAACCACAATGTCGGCGGAAAAGGAGAACAATGGGGAAATATTCAGATTTATGATAAGGCACATAGACAGCATGAACTATGATATGAGTCATTCAAATTTGTTAATAGTGAGGATTGAAGGTTATCAGGTGGTGTGGAACAATGGGTATAATCTGATGACAAAACTATTTAAATGAGTACTCAGAGGAATGATGCCAGATCATAATCTCTGTTGAGACCCAATGGGTGGAGGGTCTCCCAAGTGTGGATCCAGAAGGCCTCCCTACGCTTTAAGTGGGCAACCCGATCGCCACCTCGTCTAATTGGGAGAATGTGCTCAATGACCTGAAATTTTAGTTGTGAAATATTATGACCTTGAGTGTTAAAGTGTGACGGGATGGGCAGTAAGAGATGGTTGCAGCGAACCGTGGACTTGTGCTTTGAAATCCTATCGCGTATAGGTTGTGTGGTTTTGCCCACGTATAATAGGCCGCATGGGCATTTGATCAAGTATATGACCCATGATGAAGCACAAGTGAAATAGTCAGGGATACGAAATGTTTTACCTGAACGAGGATGATGAAAAAAAGAGCCCTTGAGGACATTATGACATTGTGAGCAATTGAGGCAGGGAAACGTTCCTGTACGGGGAGTTTGTAGGAAACGTTGCCGTGGGGACGATTTGTTTGATCCCATATCGGCCTTTACCAATGAATCTTTCAGGTTCAGGGGGCGCTTAAAGCATGGAAGAAATGGGTTTTGGAATTCCAGGACATTAGGGTGGGCACTTGCCAGTAGGTACCAGTGTCTACGTATAGACCTATGTAAGATGTAAGCAAACGGATGGTAGGAGTGTATGAATGGGATCCGATTTGTGGCTCTATTGGGTCGTGGAGGCGAAGGTGAGGCAGCCTCTTGAAGAATGGATGATGGATATCCACGTTGAGTGAATTTAGTGGCCATTTCTTGTAAACGGAGGGGCCGCAGTTCTGAGTCAGACACGATTTTTGAGACCCGATGGAATTGAGATTTGGGTACCGATCTCTTAGTAGCAGGAGGGTGGAAACTCGTGAAATGTAACAAACTGTTACGATCGGTACTTTTTGTGTAGAAGTCAGTAGAAATGGAGCCATCCGGCTGAAGAATCACCATTGTGTCAAGGAAATTAATTTTGTTGGGATCGTGGGACATGGTAAAAGAGATGCCCAGCCAGGCTGTATTAAGCCAATCGAAGAAAGACGCGAGGGCTTCCAACGTGCCCCCCCATATGCAGAAGACATCATCTATGTAACGTCTCCAAAGGAGCACGTTACTACAGAATAGAGAGTGAGAGTATATCTTACTCTCCTCGAAATCAGATATGTAGCAGTTTGCATAGGGGGCGCTACGTTGGAGCCCATCGCGGTGCCACGGATCTGTAGGTAGAAGTCGTCCTGGAACATGAAATGGTTGCGGGTAAGGATAATGGTTAACAGTTCTACACATAGACCGACCTGATCGGTTTGTAAGCCAGAATGAGTGAGAAGTTTATGTACAGAAGTAATGCCTTCAATATGTGGGATTGAAGTGTAAAGATCTTTTACATCCATAGTCACCAGTACAGAATGTGGAGGGATATGTCCTAGTTCTTTCAGAATATTAAGAAAAGCCCCTGTGTCCAAAATGTATGATTTAGATGTCCGTATCAATGGGGTTAAGATTTTTTCGAGATACACCGCCAGAGGGGAGAGTATGGAGTCAGTGGAGGCTACTATCGGCCTCCCTGGTGGTTTCTCCAGATTTTTGTGAATCTTGGGAATAGTGTAAAAAACAGGGATCACCAGATGGGGGTTGGTAAGAAATTCGCATGTTTTGGTATCAAGGACCCCTAACTGTGTATATTTCAGAAGGGTATCTGAAATGATTTGTCGAATGGTGGCCGTGGGGTCCCTTTGTAATTTAACATAGATGGTGGTGTTGTCCAACTGGCGTCTGATCTCATGAAGGTAATCCGTCTTATTCATTATCACCAGGGCACCCCCTTTATCAGCCGGTTTAATAACCAGGCTGTTGTCGTCCTGTAGGCCTTGGAGGGCCTGACGTTCAGTGACAGAGAGATTGGGGGGATAAAACAATCTACCCCTACTGATGTCCTCATGCAGTGTTCTAAATGAGTTTTGTACAAAACCTATAAAGGTTTCCATGGCATGTGAGCCATGTGGGGGTCTGAAGTGGCTCTTCGTGCGGAGCCCCAAACTACGTGAGGAAAGGGCACACCCTGAGGGCTCGGTTTGGGATTGTACCGGGGCTGAATCTGGTTGAGTAGAGAAATAAGCCTTAAGTCTAAGAGAACGAAAGAATCGTTGGAGGTCCATTTCAAGGTCAAAGGTATGGCAGTGATAGGAAGGGCAAAATGATAGTCCCTTTTGCAATATCCTGTATTCAGCCACCCCCAGTGATCTGTCCGAGATGTTTATCACCAACGGGTTAGTACCTGTGATCTCGTTATTCTCACATGGTCCAAGTCTCTTCCTGTGTCCGTGGCCGCGCCTCGTTGTCTTCTTCGCGGATGGCGTTGTCGTTGGCCTAAAAAACGAGGAGGGATGGCTGAAGAAGTACCTCGTTCTTGTTCCGAGCCCGATGTCGAGTAGTCGAGGGAGGAACGAGGAGCCTGGCGTGATGAATTTTGTCGATTGAAGTTGTCCTGCCATCTGTATACCTGTTGTCGTTCGTAATCCTCTGTGTCTCTGTTGAATTTAATGCGTTTCCTTTCATCCGTCTCCCGTCGGTGTTTCTCAATGTTCTTAGATATCTGTTCTCTAAGGGCTGTAATTTCCTCCAGTGGACCGGATGCAGACAACTGTGCCTCAATGGACTTGATGGACTCGGTGCTTGTTGTTATCGTCTTCTGCAGGTGCTCGATTGTCAAGGTGATAATGTCAAAAGAACATTTATTAAGTATCTGTTCATATTTAATGCAATAATCAGAGGAGTCCCGAAAGAGTGTGGGACGAAGTGGTACACGCAGACCCCTAGGGATCCGCTGTGCTCGGAGATACTCAGTAAGTGTGGCACAGTGAAGTTCAATGTTCGTAAAGTGGCGGAGCTCACGTTCCAAGTCCCTTCCCCGTGTCTCCCTCGGTGGGATTTTTAGAAAATCACTATTGAAAGTGGAGCGTGCCAAAATACTCGAAGTCTTTTCTGCATTATAAGAGAAAGTCGTCATGACCCGTCAGTGTGCTCCACGTAGGGGAAACAATGCTAGTGGTAGATAGTGTGTGCACTACTGATCGAATGGTGCTCAGGTAGGCTCCCACACCTTAATCAAAATAACGAAAGAACCTAGCACTCAACTTTATGCTTAAGTGAAATTTTATTGTAGTACCCAATAAACGTTTCGGTCCACCATACGGACCTTCCTCAGTTACTACAGGTGAAAAACAAATACACCAAACAAAATAATATAACAAAGACCAACAAAAGTATATACATAATGTGATAAACTTATATCAAGAAATAGTACAGCATCAATAAAATAACAGGTCCAATGAATAAGCGAAATAGACATACAATTAGAATGTCATGCTGAAGAGGACCATACGACATATAGAGGCACTTTCTGTCCACTAAGTGAGAAAATAGGTGGTGAGATTATGTGACACATACCGTACTAGACTGAAGCTCGGGCATAGGAGACAGTAATGTCTCAGGGCACATATACATACAGCGTCTATGGGTCACAGGAAAAATTATGTTAAAGGGTGATAATGGTGCTAAGATAGGAAGGGATGCCAGAGAAGGCGTACCTTATCTGAGCGCTGGACCGATGTAAATACTGGGGATAGGAAAAAGGTAAGGAGTGAGCATTATAATGGAGGGAACAGTACACATGAGGTATGTGACCGAGCTTAGTGGGTGTTATCTGGTAGAGACCTGGCGTGATGTGCCGCTGTCAGACGCGGTATCCACCGCTGGTCTGATCTGTGGCTGTGTGGACCGCCGATAAATAAGCCAGGGGAGTGACCGTGCAGGCGTTCTTAGCCAATGCATGGTGTGCGCCCGTAGACCCGGAAGTGACGTCACCGGACATGTCATAGTCCGGCTTGTCAGTGTGCGGCTATGTGTACCACATAATAGTGTGCCGGCGGAAATGACGCAACTGGGTGTAACTACCCCTAAGGAAACATGCAGCGGTGAGAAACGTTCCACCTGCCTCACCAGGCTGCCTCACCTTCGCCTCCACGACCCAATAGAGCCACAAATCGTATCCCATTCATACACTCCTACCATCCGTTTGCTTACATCTTACATAAGTCTATACGTAGAAACTGGCACCTACTGGCAAGTGCCCACCCTAATGTCCTGGAATTCCAAAACCCATTTCTTCCATGCTTTAAGCGCCCCCCGAACCTGAAAGATTCATTGGTAAAGGCCGATATGGGATCAAACAAATCGTCCCCACGGCAACGTTTCCTACAAACTCCCCGTACAGGAACGTTTCCCTGCCTCAGTTGCTCACAATGTCATAATGTCCTCAAGGGCTCTTCTTTTCAACATCCTCGTTCAGGTAAAACATTTCGTATCCCTGACTATTTCACTTGTGCTTCATCATGGGTCATATACTTGATCAAATGCCCATGCGGCCTATTATACGTGGGCGAAACCACACAACCTATACGCGATAGGATTTCTAAGCACAAGTCCACGGTTCACTGCAACCATCTCTTACTGCCCATCCCGTCACACTTTAACACTCAAGGTCATAATATTTCACAACTAAAATTTCAGGTCATTGAGCACATTCCCCCAATGAGACGAGGTGGCGATCGGGTTGCCCGCTTAAAGCGTAGGGAGGCCTTCTGGATCCACACTTTGGAGACCCTCCACCCATTGGGTATCAACAGAGATTATGATCTGGCATCATTCCTCTGAGTACTCATTTAAATAGTTTTGTCATCAGATTATACCCATTGTTCCACACCACCTGATAACCTTCAATCCTCACTATTAACAAATTTGAATGACTCATATCATAGTTCATGCTGTCTATGTGCCTTATCATAAATCTGAATATTTCCCCATTGTTCTCCTTTTCCGCTGACATTGTGGTTATCATGTATTTTCAAAGGTATGTTTAGTGACCATATATACCCAGTGCTGTTTATTTGACCCCTGTGTTGCTTGTTTATGACCTTACATTCTATAAAATACTATTTGTTCTATTTAACATCTATACCATGATATCATGTAAGTTGTACATTTGTTCTCACAGGTGGCTTTCTATTATCCTTTGGTTGTATCTGTGCGTCACATTTGTAACTCCTTTTTCTCTATTGATAGAGCCGACTATACTGAAGTCACTTTACCACCGTCTTCCTGCAAAGACACCGAACGCACAGGATCAAGTCCTGTTTTTCACTATGCCTAGAACTGCACGGCCGAATCCAGCACTGAATAACAGCATACACCACGGAGTCTTTCCACCACTCTCCGGATCTCCGCTAGGCACCGCCCCTTTGTTTATCATCTAGTGGATCTTTGTTCTCATTTCTCTATAGTGGAACGTTTCTCACCGCTGCATGTTTCCTTAGGGGTAGTTACACCCAGTTGCGTCATTTCCGCCGGCACACTATTATGTGGTACACATAGACGCACACTGAAAAGCCGGACTATCACATGTCCGGTGACGTCACTTCCGGGTCTACGGGCGCACACCGTGCATTGGCTAACAACGCCTGCACGGTCACTCCCCTGGCTTATTCATCGGCGGTCCACACAGCCACAGATCAGACCAGCGGTGGATACCGCGTCTGACAGCGGCACATCACGCCAGGTCTCTACCAGGTAACACCCACTAAGCTCGGTCACATACCTCATGTGTACTGTTCCCTCCATTATAATGCTCACTCCTTACCTTTTTCCTATCCCCAGTATTTACATCGGTCCAGCGCTCAGATAAGGTACGCCTTCTCCGGCATCCCTTCCTATCTTAGCACCATTATCACCCTTTAACATAATTTTTCCTGTGACCCATAGACGCTGTATGTATATGTGCCCTGAGACATTACTGTCTCCTATGCCCGAGCTTCAGTCTAGTACGGTATGTGTCACATAATCTCACCACCTATTTTCTCACTTAGTGGACAGAGAGTGCCTCTATATGTCGTATGGTCCTCTTCAGCATGACATTCTAGTTGTATGTCTATTTCGCTTATTCATTGGACCTGTTATTTTATTGATGCTGTACTATTTCTTGATATACGTTTATCACATTATGTATATACTTTTGTTGGTCTTTGTTATATTATTTTGTTTGGTGTATTTGTTTCTCACCTGTAGTAACTGAGGAAGGTCCGTATGGTGGACCGAAACGTTTATTGGGTACTACAATAAAATTTCACTTAAGCATAAAGTTGAGTGCTAGGTTCTTTCGTTACATGTCCAAATAAAGACATTTTACAGCATCGGGTTTGGTGAGTGCTGACCACTTTTTTTCTTTTGTTTTTGCATTATCTCATCCGGAACCCCATGCAACCGAAAGATATTCTGTATAACCAAGTTCACTGTATCTTTAGCTGAGGGGAGGCCGGTGCACGGAACAAAATGAGCAGCTTTAGTCAGACGATCAACTACCACCATGATTGTATTCATGCCCCCTGATGCAGGCAGCTCCACAATAAAGTCCATTGATATAGACCCCCAAGGGCGGGACGGAACAGGTAATGGTTGTAGAAGACCCGTAGATGCCACATGAGGAGTCTTGTAACAGGCACATACCTCACAAGAGAGAACATAGTCCTTGGTATCCTTCAGGCAAGTTGGCCACCAGAAGAATCGGCTCAGGAACTCTTGTGTCTTCTGTACCCCCCTGTGACCAGCCAACTTGGAGTCATGTACCAACTTGAGGATCTGCAGACGGACGACCTCCGGGACGTAGATACGTCAATCTCTGAACCACATGCCACCCTTAAAGACAAGATTAATATCCACAGGTGGGTTGGCCAGAAATACATCACCTTCATAGGCCTCCCTGCACTCCTTCCACAAGTCCTGATCGTGGATAACTCCGATGAAATTGGCATTAGAAAGAATGGTCTTGGACGGGGCTCCAGGTACGGAATCCGCAGCATGGATTCAGGATAAAGCATCAGCCTTCCCATTACAAGAACATGGACGGTACGAGATAACAAAGTTAAATTGATTTAAAAATATGTTCCAACGAGCCTGATGAGGAGGAAGACATCTAGCGGATCTAAGGAACTCTAGATTGCGATGGTCAGTTAGCACTATGATCTGTTGTGCAGCTCCTTGCAGATGATGCCTCCATTCCTTGAAAGCCGCAATAATAGACAGCAATTCCTTGTCTCCCACGTCGTAATTCTTCTATGCTGAGGTTAGTCTACAGGAAAAGAAAGCACAAGGATGTAGCAGACCCTTCTCTCCAGTTCTTTGGGAGAGAATAGCCCCCAAAGCATTATCAGAAGCGTCCACCTCCACAATGAAAGGAAGAGTTGGATCTGGGTGTATCAACAACGGTGCTGATGTGAAACAGATCTTAACCCCCTCGTGCCATGCGCCGTACAAGTACGGCGCTGCCGGCACTGCATTAGTGCCAGCCGCAGTACTAGTACGGCGCATCGATCACCGCGGTCTCGCGCTGAGAGCCGCGGTGATCGGGTGCGGGTGTCAGCTGTATATGGCAGCTGACACCCCGCAGCAATGCCCATGATCGGCGCTATCGCCGATTGCGGGCATTTAACCCCTCTGATGCCGCTGTCAATAGTGACAGCGGCATAGAGGGGGATCGCGCAGGGACGGGGGCTCCCTGCGCTCTCCCACCGGAGCGACGCGATGAGATCGCGCTGCTCCGGTGACCTGGAAGGAGTCCCTGGATCCAAGATGGCCGCGGGACTCCTTCCGGGTCATTTACTGACCTGGCTTGCCGGCGCCTGCAAGAGCAGCTGAGAGCAGGCGCCGGCAAGCCTCTGCTCTTGTGTGTGAGATCGGTGATCTGACAGAGTGCTGTGCACACTGTCAGATCACCGATCTGTGATGTCCCCCCCTGGGACAAAGTAAAAAAGTAAAAAAAAAAAATGTCCACATGTGTAAAAAAAAAGAAAAAAAAATCCTAAATAAAGAAAAAAATATATACATATATATTCCCATAAATACATTTCTTTATCTAAATTTAAAAAAATCACACAATAAAAGTACACATATTTAGTATCGCCGCGTCCGTAACGATCCCACCTATAAAACTTTATCACTAGTTAACCCCTTCAGTGAACACCGTAGAAAAATAAAATAAAAAAAAAAAAAAACGAGACAAAAAAAAACGCTTTATTCTCATACCGCCAAACAAAAAGTGGAATAACACACGATCAAAAAGACGGATATAAATAACCATGGTACCGCTCAAAACGTCATCTTGTCCCGCAAAAAAAAAGCTGCCATACAGCATCATCAGCAGAAAAATAAAAAAGTTATAGCTCTCAGAATAAAGAGATGCAAAAACAATTATTTTTTTATATAAAATAGTTTTTATTGTGTAAAAGCTCCAAAACATAAAAAAATTACATAAATGAGGTATCGCTGTAATCGTACTGACCTGAAGAATAAAACGGCTTTATCAATTTTACCAGACGTGGAATGGTATAAACGCCCCCCCTAAAAGAATTTCAGGAATTGCTGGTTTTTGTTCATTCCGCCTCCCAAAAATCAGAATAAAAAGCGATCAAAAAATGTCATGTGCCCGAAAATGGTACCAATAAAAACGTCAACTCATCCCGCAAAGTACAAGATCTCACATGACTCTGTGGGCCAAAATATGGATAAATTATAGCTCTCAAAATGTGGTGATGCAAAAACTATTTTTTGCAATAAAAAGCGTCTTTTAGTGTGTGATGGCTGCCAACTAAAAAATCCGCCCAAAAAACGCTATAAAAGTAAATCAAATCCCCCTTCATCACCCCCTTAGTTAGGGAAAAATAATAAAATTTTAAAAAATATATTTATTTCCATTTTCCCGTTAGGCTACTTTCACACTAGCGTCGGTACGGACGTACCAACGCATACTGTGCAAGCGCCGCACAACGGGGGCAGCGGATGCTGTTTTTCCACGCATCCGCTGCCCCATTGTGAGGTGCGGGGAGGTGGGGGCGGAGTTCCAGCCGCGCATGCGCGGTCGGAAATGGTGGACCGTCGGCACAAAAAAAGTTTCATTAGGTATTGCACCTGTGCATTTGCTATTTTATTTGGGTCCGCTGCACCCTGCTTGTGCATTTGTATTGAGGCCTATTCAGACAGGTAAGCATCTCTGCCTGTTTTTGGTGTGTTTTCTTGAATTGTTCCTTTTTTGGTGTTTTTCATGTTAGTGTAGGACTGGCAAAAAGTAAGGACCCCTGACGTGGGTTGCCAGCTTCCATATTATGGCCAGAATATCAACCAATACCTTACATATATTTATATGTTTTGTTTTGCACGTATATTTTTTTGCAGGGTGCAGTTGGGCCCAAATGGTTCTGTATACTGTGGCCTCTGTTCACACAGGATGCATTTTAGCACGGGGCAGCCCGCCATGGGGCGTCATTAATAGGCTGGAGCCAGATGCTTGCATTCCTTGTGTGAACACGCCACATACAGTTTTTATCTTAGTGCATTGGTGTACCACACGGCCAATCCCTGATTGAAGGCTGGCTGTTTCATTAGGTATTGCACCTGTGCATTTGCTATTTTATTTGGGTCCGCTGCACCCTGCTTGTGCATTTGTATTGAGGCCTATTCAGACAGGTAAGCATCTCTGCCTGTTTTTGGTGTGTTTTCTTGAATTGTTCCTTTTTTGGTGTTTTTCATGTAACTTTTTTGCTGCCGGCGGTCCGCCACAACATGACGCAACCGTCGCACGACGGTGGCGACGTGTGTCAATATGTCGCAATGCGTCGCTAATGTTAGTCTATGGGGAAAAAACGCATCCTGCAGATGACTTTGCAGGGTGCGTTTTTTCGCCAAAACGACGCATTGCGACGTATGCAAAAAAACGCTAGTGTGAAAGTAGCGCTAGGGTTAGGACTAGGGTTAGGGTTGGGGTTAGGGTTAGGGTTAGGGCTGGGGTTAGGGTTAGGGTTAGGGCTGGGGTTAGGGTTGGGGTTAGGGTTTCAGTTAGAATTGGGGAGTTTTCACTGTTTAGGCACATCAGGGGCTCTCCAAACGCGACATGGCATCCGATCTCAATTCCAGCCAATTCTGCTTTGAAAAACTAAAACAGTGCTCCTTCCCTTCCGAGTTCTCCTGTGCGCCCAAACAGTGGTTCCCCCCAGCATATCGGGTATCAGCGTTCTCAGGACAAGTTGGACAACAACTTTTGGGGTCCAATTTGTCCTGTTACCCTTGGGAAAATAAAAACGTGGGGGCTAAAATATCATTTTCGTGGAAAAAAATATATTTTTTATTTTCGCGGCTCTGCGTTATAAACTGTAGTGAAACACTTGTTGGTTCAAAGTTCTCACAACACATCTAGATAAGTTCCGTAGGGGGTCTAGTTTCCAATATGGGGTCACTTGTGGGGGGTTACTACTGTTTAGGTACATCAGGGGCTCTGCAAATGCAACATGACACCTGCAGACCAATCCATCTAAGTCTGCATTTCAAACTGCGCTCCTTCCCTTCCGAGCTCTGCCGTGTGCCCAAACAGTGGTTCCCCCCAATGTATGGGGTATCAGCGTACTCAGGACAAATTGGACAATAACTTTTGTGGTCCAATTTCTCCTGTTACCCTTGGGAAAAAAAATTGCGGGCTAAAACATCATTTTGTGGAAAGAAAAAATGATTTTTTAATTTTCACAGCGCTACATTCTAAACTTTAGTGAAACAATTGGGGGTTAAAAGTGCTCACCACACATCTAGATAAGTTCCTTAGGGGGTCTTCTTTCCAAAATGGTGTCACTTGTGGGGGTTTCCACTGTTTAGGCACGTCAGGGGCTCTCCAAACACAACATGGGTTCCGATCTCAATTCCAGCCAATTTTGCATTGAAAAGTCAAATGGCGCTCCTTCCCTTCCGCGCTCTGTCATGCGCTCAAACAGTGGTTTATCCCCATATATGAAGAATCAGCATACTCAGGACAAATTTCACAACAACTTTTGGGTCCAATTTATCCTGTTACCCTTGGGAAAATAAAAAATTGGGGGCAAAAAGATCATTTTTTGTGAAAATTAATATGAATTTCTTTTTATGGCTCTACATTATAAACTTCTGTGAAGCACTTGGAGGTTCAAAATGCTCACCACACATCTAGATTAGTTCCTTAGAGGGTCTACTTTCCAAAATAGTGTCACTTGTGGGGGTTTCCACTGTTTAGGCATGTCAGGGGCTCTCCAAACACGACATGGGTTCCGATCTCAATTCCAGCCAATTTTGCATTGAAAAGTCAAATGGCGCTCCTTCCCTTCCGAGCTCTGCCATGCGCCCAAACAGTGGTTTATCCCCATATATGAAGTATCAGCGTACTCAGGACAAATTTCACAACAACTTTTGGGGTCCAATTTATCCTGTTACCCTTGGGAAAATAAAAAATTTGGGGCAAAAAATCATTTTTTGTAAAAAAAAAAATATGATTATTTTTTTACGGATCTACATTATAAACTTCTGTGAAGCACTTGGAGGTTCAAAGTGCTCACCACACATCTAGATTAGTTCCATAGAGGGTCTACTTTCCAAAATGGTGTCACTTGTGGGGGTTTCCACTGTTCAGGCACGTCAGGGGCTCTCCAATCGCGACATGGGTTCCGATCTCAATTCCAGCAAATCTTGCATTGAAAAGTCAAATGGCGCTCCTTCCCTTCTGAGCTCTGCCATGTGCCCAATCAATGGTTTACCCCAACATGTGGGGTATCGGCGTACTCAGGACAAATTGTACAACAACTTTTTTGGTCCAATTTCTCCTGTTACTCTTGGTAAAATAAAACAAATTGGATCTGAAGTAAAAATTTTGTGAAAAAAAAGTTAAATGTTCAATTTTTTTTAAACATTCCAAAAATTCCTGTGAAGCACCTGAAGGGTTAATAAACTTTTTGAATGTGGTTTTGAGTACCTTGAGGGGTGCAGTTTTTAGAATGGTGTCAATTTTGGACATTTTCTGTCATATAGACCCCTCAAAGTCACTTCAAGTGTGAGGTGGTCCGTAAAAAAAATGGTTTTGCAAATTTTGTTGCAAAAATGAGAAATCGCTGGTCAAGTTTTAACCCTTATAACTCCCTAACAAAAAAAATTTATGTTTCCAAAATTGTGCTGATGAAAAGCAGACATGTGGGAAATGTTGTTTTTTAACTATATTATGAGATATAGCTCTCTAATTTAAGGGCATAAAAACTAAAAGTTTGAAAATTGCTAAATTTTCATAATTTGACAAATTTTTGTTTTTTTCACAAATAAATGCAAGTCATATCGAAGAAGTTTTACCACTATCATGAAGTACAATATGTCACGAGAAAACAATGTCAGAATCACCAGGATCCGTTGAAGCGTTTTAGAGTTATGACCTCATAAAGTGACAGTGGTCAGAATTCTAAAAATTGGCCTTGTCACTTAGGTGAAAACAGGCTTCGGGGTGAAGGGGTTAAGCCGCTCAAAAGCTTCTTGAGCCTGTAATGACCACTTAAAGGGCTTTTCCTTCTTTGTCAAGGAAGTAATGGGATGGACAATATCAGAAAAACTTCGAATGAAGCGTCTGTAGAAATTTGCAAAACCAATAAAACGTTGGACCTCCTTAACGTTCTTGGGTACCGGACAGTCAAGGATAGCCTGAATCTTACCAGATTCCATGTTCAGCCCCTGGGGAGAGATGATATAACCTAAGAACTGTATCTCAGAATGATGGAACTCGCATTTCTCCAGCTTAACATACAGATGTTCTCTTTCAGACGTCTTAAAACAGTTTTGACATGTTCTTCATGTTCCTGTAGAGAGTCAGAAAAGATTAGTATATCGTCCAAATAGATCACCACAAACTGGTACAACAAATCTCTGAAAATGTCATTAGCAAGGTGTTGAAATGTTGCAGGGGCGTTACAAAGCCCGAAGGGCATCACAAGAGATTCAAAGTGTCTATACCGGCATCTGAATGCTGTCTTCCACTCATCCCCTGGACGAATACGCACCAAATTATAAGCCCCACGAAGATCCAGTTTAGAGAACACCTTAGCATGGTGGACTCTTCGGGATTCAGAGGCAAAGGGTAACGGTTTCGTACGGTTACCTTATTGAGTTCTCGATAGTCAACACAGGGTCTCAGGGTCCCATCCTTCTTCTTTACAAAAAAGATAGGTGCCCCTGCTGGTGAGGAAGAAGGACGTATGAAGCCTTTGGCCAGATTTTCATCAAAATACTCTAAGGCTTGAAGCTGAGGTGCCGCCAAAGGGTATACGTTACCAAAAGGAATGGCTGCCCTGGGAAGCAGCTCAATGGGACAGTCATAATGCCTGTGCGGAGGAAGCTGGTCTGCATTCTTCTTGTCACAGATGTCAGAGAACTCTTTATAAGCTGGAGGTAAAAAAAATACCTGTACATGTGGTTCCGTAGTTGTGGACTCAGGGACAGCTTCTGTTAACGCTGAGTTGCTCCTTGTTGGGAAGATAATCTCCTTGGTCTCCCAGTTAATAATTGGGTTCTGAGAATGCAACCAAGGAATGCCTAAAATCACAGGAAAATGAGGAGAAGAAATTAGCAAGAAAGAAAGTTGCTCCTGATGATTAGGCGCCAACAAAATTTCAAGGGGTACGGTCTCCTGATCCACAGGCCCAGAGATTAAAGGTGACCCATCCACTGCTTCCATGGTAATTGGAGAGGCTCTTTGCTGAATTTTAATACCATGTTCCTTGGCAAAAGCAATATCCATGAAATTGCCACCTGCACCAGAGTCAATCATAGCTGAACTGGAAATCCACTGTCCTGAACACAGGATTTTAATAGAGAGAGAACAGTGAGAGTTCTTTTCCTTCAGCTCCTTGGGTGGTGAAGTCATAGAAAGTGAATGGAATACAGCGTTTAAAGGCAGGCTACATTCAGAGATGTCAGATTCATCATCACAGTTGTCATACTCCCCTATTGCTGCTAGCATCTTGTTAGGCCGTCTAGGACACTTAGGACAATTGATCAAGAAGTGGTCAGACTGCCCGCAGTAGAAACATAGACTTTCACAAAGGCGATGCTCCCGGTGCTCATTAATCTCACGCCTCTGAACGGAATCAATTTGCATGGGCACCTCCTCCACCTCCCGAGAGGTTTTACCTGCAGGCTCTTTGGAAGGAAGGGAAAAGTTAGACACACGGTTATATGCAGCAAATTTCTCCTGCCTACGCTCAGTAAGGCGAATGTCTATGCGCACACAATGCTGTATAAATGTCTCTAGCTCTTGTGGTGACTCAGAGCGGGCTAGTTCATCTTTTACAATACTAGACATGCACAATTGCCTATTTTTAAAAGGGGTCTAACTGTCCCAATTGGTATCTACCGCCAATCTCCTGAATTCAGTGGCATACTCAATAACAGAACGTTTAGCCTGGCGTAAAGACAACAAAGCAGATTCAGCAGTTGCACGGCGATTAGGGTCATCAAACATTAATGCCATAGCGGCCAAGAAATCATCCAAGTCATTTAACCGTGGGTCACGAGACTCAATCATCGGATTTGCCCAGGCGAGCGCTCGTGAGGTCAGTAGCATTATTGCACACAATACTTTGTATCTCTCAGTAGGAAAACGGTCAGCATGCACATCAAACTATAGCATACATTGATTCACAAAGCCACGAAATTTGTCGCGATCACCATTAAATCTCAATGGGGCAACTTAGGTGGGCTAGCTGGTGGCGGTTGCCCAGAGGGTAAAGTCACTTGTGCAGCTATTTGCATGCTTATGTCCTGAAAAGCCCGTCCATACTGGGACTCTATCCCAGCAAATTTGTTTTCCTGGGCTGCCATGCGGTTGCTCAAGTCCTGCAAAGTCTGTCCAAACACTTGTTGATTGAGTTCAAAGCTTCCAAACTTCTTTTGCAGACCTTCCACATCTTTCTGCAGTGATCTAATTATGGAAAACACCTGCTCTAGTCTGCTTTCTGCAGTTATTGTTCCAGCAGTCTCCTTTTTTTTTTCTTAGGCTGGAGTATTCTGTAATAATTATAGGGGATAACTCAGGAGACTCTTTGCGTGGAACAAGACAACTACATGACACAGTTTTATAAGTGGTAAAGTCTATATTATCACACGGTGATTTAAACAGGTGCAGAGAGAAACTAAAGTCCACAACACTTGGTGCAAATAATAAACGCAGCATAGCAGTCTATAGGAAACTTCAGAGCAAAATGCCATCAAGCAGAAAGTCTATGAAGCACAGTTATTCTTGTGGATACTTGACACGAATAAATCCTTGTCTTAGTCCAGGCACAGATAGATATGCTTATAGGCAGTTCATATCATATCTTAGCTCAACCCGGGAGGCCTGGTTAATAGTCTCAGGTTAATGCAAAGCAGCAGCAGCTTACATGTCCAGCAAATGCAGGTGGAAGTAAACACGAGCAGCAGATGAAGGAGGATTACTGGAAACTTGTGTATGCAGCAGGAACTCAGAGCAGAGTAGCAGGATCACCACACAGGTTCACAGGAGCAGGTGTATAGCCAGTGAGTAATCAGAGATCAGGAGCTGGATGCAAGGCAGAATACTCTAGCACAGACTGAAGGCTGGGGTGGAGTTTTATAGCAGGAAGACACAGTGCACATGAGACCAAAGACGCCATCTTGGAAAAGGGCAGTAATGCACAAAAGGTAAAAAATGTTCAGAGTCCTGACAGTGTCCTCGTACAAATCGGTGCGTACGTGATAATGTTATCGCGTACGTGCCGACACCTGACCAGAAGTCCAGGGAGAGCGGAGGGAGTCGGAGCTGCGCAGCTGTCCAGGTAAAGACGGCCGTGCTGTTGTGAATTAGACTTTTTGGCTCCCTCTTGTGGTTACTAGTGATATGACTCTGGGATTGTCTTTCCTCAGTTCGGCACACACCTGGGTCGTTAGTCCAGGGGTGTTGCTATATAAACTTCCTGGATCCTTAGTCCAGTGCCTGGCATCGTTGTAATCAGATCCTTTCTGTTTGCTCCTGTCTGCTGGTCCCGGTTCGTGCAAATTAAGCTAAGTCCTGCTTCTTTGTTTTTTGGTTATTTGCTTTGCTCTTATTTTTGTCCAGCTTGTACTAAATGTGATTCCTGACTTTGCTGGAAGCTCTAGGGGGCTGGTGTTCTCCCCCCGGCCGTTAGACGGTTCGGGGGTTCTTGAATATCCAGCGTGGATATTTTGATAGGGTTTTTGCTGACCATATAAGTCATCTTACTATATTCTGCTATTAGCTAGTGGGCCTCTCTTTGCTAAATACCTAGCTCATTCTTACGTTTGTCTTTTCCTCTTACCTCACCATTATTATTTGTTGGGGGCTTGTATCCTACTTTTGGGGTCTTTTCTCTGGAGGCAAGAAAGGTCTTTCTTTTCCCTTCTAGTGTTAGTTAGTTCTCCGGCTGGCGCGAGACGTCTAGAACCAACGTAGGCACGTTCCCCGGCTGCTGCTATTTGTGGTGCTAGGATTAGATATATGGTCAGCTCAGTTACCACTGCCCTATGAGCTAGTTTATTGTGTTTGCAGACTTAGTAATTATTTCTGACACCCTCTGCCATTGGGGTCATACCAGTATGCCAGGCCAACATTGAATGTTTAATGCATTGCAGAAGTGGGATAATAAGAAAGGAAATTCTGAGTTTTTTTTTTTTTTTTTTCCTCTCTTCCTCCCCTTTACCTCTGAGTGGCTTGTGCTTGCTGCAGACATGAATGTCCAGACCTTGATTACAAGTGTAGACCAGCTTGCTGCTCGTGTGCAGGGCATACAAGATTTTGTTACCAGTAGTCCAATGTCTGAACCTAAAATACCTATTCCTGAACTGTTTTCTGGAGACCGATTTAAGTTTAGGAATTTCAGGAATAATTGTAAATTGTTTCTATCTCTGAGACCCCGTTCATCTGGAGATTCAGCTCAGCAAGTTAAAATTGTTATCTCTTTTTTACGGGGCGACCCTCAGGATTGGGCTTTCTCGCTAGCGCCAGGAGATCCGGCATTGGCAAATATTGATGCGTTTTTTCTGGCGCTCGGATTGCTTTACGAGGAACCCAATCTTGAAGTTCAGGCAGAAAAAACCTTGCTGGCTATTTCTCAGGGCCAGGATGAAGCTGAAGTGTGTTGCCAAAAATTTCGGAAATGGTCCGTGCTTACTCAGTGGAATGAGTGTGCTCTGGCCGCAAATTTCAGAAATGGCCTTTCTGAAGCCATTAAGAATGTGATGGTGGGTTTCCCCATTCCTACAAGTCTGAATGATTCCATGGCGCTGGCTATTCAAATTGACCGGCGTTTGCGGGAGTGCAAAACTGCTAATCCTCTGGTGGTGTTGTCTGAACAAACACCTGATTTAATGCAATGTGATAGAATTCAGACTAGAAATGAGCGGAAAAATCATAGACGTCAGAATGGGTTGTGTTTTTACTGTGGTGATTCTACACATGTTATATCAGCATGCTCTAAACGCCTAAAAAGGGTTGTTAGTCCTGTCGCCATTGGTAATTTGCAACCTAAATTTATTTTGTCTGTGACTTTAATTTGCTCATTGTCTTCTTACCCTGTTATGGCGTTTGTGGATTCAGGTGCTGCCCTGAGTCTTATGGATCTGTCATTTGCCAAGCGCTGTGGTTTTGTTCTTGAACCGTTGGTAAATCCTATTCCTCTTAGAGGTATTGATGCTACGCCATTGGCGGAAAATAAACCGCAGTTTTGGACGCAGGTAACCATGTGCATGACTCCTGAACATCGGGAGGTGATTCATTCTCTTGTTCTGCATAAAATGCATGATTTGGTAGTTTTGGGTCTGCCATGGTTACAGACCCACAATCCAGTCTTGGATTGGAAGGCAATGTCTGTGTCAAGTTGGGGCTGTCAGGGAATTCATGCTGATTCCCCGCCTGTGTCTATTGCTTCCTCTACTCCTTCGGAAGTTCCTGAGTATTTGTCTGATTATCAGGATGTATTCAGCGAGTCCAGGTCCAGTGCTCTGCCTCCTCATAGGGACTGTGACTGCGCCATAGATTTGATTCCAGGTAGTAAATTTCCTAAGGGAAGACTATTTAATCTGTCTGTACCTGAGCATGCCGCAATGCGTTCGTATATCAAGGAGTCTCTGGAGAAGGGGCATATCCGTCCATCCTCTTCCCCTCTTGGTGCGGGATTCTTTTTTGTGGCCAAGAAGGACGGATCTTTGAGACCTTGTATTGACTATCGGCTTCTGAATAAAATCACTGTTAAATTTCAGTATCCTTTGCCTCTGTTGTCGGACTTGTTTGCCCGGATTAAAGGTGCCAAGTGGTTCACCAAGATAGATCTTCGTGGTGCGTACAACCTTGTGCGCATTAAGCAAGGAGATGAATGGAAGACAGCATTTAATACGCCCGAAGGTCATTTTGAGTACTTGGTGATGCCTTTTGGGCTCTCTAATGCTCCCTCAGTGTTTCAGTCCTTTATGCATGATATTTTCCGGAAGTATCTGGATAAATTTATGATTGTTTATCTGGATGATATTCTGGTTTTCTCTGAAGATTGGGACTCACATGTGGAGCAGGTCAGGATGGTGTTTCAGGTTTTGCGTGAGAATGCTTTGTTTGTTAAGGGCTCAAAGTGTCTCTTTGGAGTACAGAAGGTTCCCTTTTTGGGGTTTATTTTTTCCCCTTCTGCTGTGGAGATGGACCCAGTCAAGGTCCGAGCTATTCATGATTGGACTCAACCCACGTCAGTTAAGAGTCTTCAGAAGTTCTTGGGTTTTGCTAACTTCTACCGTCGTTTTATCGCTAATTTTTCTAGCGTTGTTAAACCTTTGACGGATATGACCAAGAAAGGTTCTGATGTTGCTAACTGGGCTCCTGCAGCCGTGGAGGCGTTCCAAGAGCTGAAGCGCCGGTTTACTTCGGCGCCTGTTTTGTGCCAGCCTGATGTCTCACTTCCCTTTCAGGTCGAAGTGGATGCTTCTGAGATTGGGGCAGGGGCCGTTTTGTCGCAGAGAGGCCCTGGTTGCTCGGTAATGAGACCATGTGCTTTCTTCTCTAGGAAGTTTTCGCCTGCTGAGCGGAATTATGATGTTGGCAATCGGGAGTTGCTGGCCATGAAGTGGGCATTTGAGGAGTGGCGTCATTGGCTCGAGGGTGCTAAGCATCGTGTGGTGGTCTTGACTGATCACAAAAATTTGATGTATCTCGAGTCTGCTAAACGCCTGAATCCTAGACAGGCCCGCTGGTCATTGTTTTTCTCCCGTTTTGACTTTGTGGTCTCGTATTTACCAGGTTCAAAGAATGTGAAGGCTGATGCTCTTTCAAGGAGCTTTGTGCCTGACTCTCCTGGAGTCGCAGAACCAGTTGGTATTCTTAAAGAGGGAGTTATCTTGTCGGCCATTTCTCCTGATTTGCGACGTGTGTTGCAGAGATTTCAGGCTGGTAGACCTGACTCTTGTCCACCTGACAGACTGTTTGTTCCTGATAAGTGGACCAGCAGAGTCATTTCCGAGGTTCATTCCTCGGTGTTGGCAGGGCATCCGGGAATTTTTGGCACCAGAGATCTGGTGGCTAGGTCCTTTTGGTGGCCTTCCTTGTCACGGGATGTGCGGTCATTTGTGCAGTCCTGTGGGACTTGTGCTCGAGCTAAGCCTTGCTGTTCTCGTGCCAGCGGGTTGCTCTTGCCCTGCCTGTCCCGAAGAGGCCTTGGACACACATTTCCATGGATTTCATTTCAGATCTCCCGGTGTCTCAGGGCATGTCTGTCATCTGGGTGGTATGTGATCGCTTTTCTAAACTGGTCCATTTGGTGCCTTTGCCTAAGCTGCCTTCCTCTTCCGATCTGGTTCCTGTGTTCTTTCAGAATGTGGTTCGTTTACACGGCATTCCTGAGAATATTGTGTCTGACAGAGGATCCCAGTTTGTTTCCAGGTTCTGGCGATCCTTTTGTGCTAGGATGGGCATTGATTTGTCGTTTTCGTCTGCCTTTCATCCTCAGACTAATGGACAAACGGAGCGAACTAATCAGACTCTGGAGGCTTATTTGAGGTGTTTTGTTTCAGCAGATCAGGATGATTGGGTGACCTTCTTGCCGTCGGCTGAGTTTGCCCTTAATAATCGGGATAGTTCCGCTACTTTGGTTTCGCCATTTTTCTGCAACTCTGGTTTCCATCCTCATTTTTCCTCGGGACTAGTGTTGAGCGATACCGTCCGATACTTGAAAGTATCGGTATCGGAAAGTATCGGCCGATACCGGCAAAGTATCGGATCCAATCCAATACCGATACCCGATACCAATACAAGTCAATGGGACTCAAGTATCGGACGGTATTCCTGATGGTTCCCAGGGTCTGAAGGAGAGGAAACTCTCCTTCAGGCCCTGGGATCCATATTAATGTGTAAAAGAAAGAATTAAAATAAAAAATATCGCTATACTCACCCTCCGACGCAGCCTGGACCTCAGCGAGGGAACCGGCAGCGTTGTTTGTTTAAAATTCGCGCTTTTACTTGGTTACGTGAAGTCCCGGCTTGTGATTGGTCAGGGCGGCCATGTTGCCGGGACGCGGACCAATCACAGCAAGCCGTGACGAAATTACGTCACGGCTTGCTGAGATTGGTCCGCGTCCCGGCAACATGGCCGCCATTAACCAATCACAAGCCGGGACGTCACGGGAGGCTGGACACGCGCCCATTTTAAAAAGCGCGCGTGTCCAGCCTCCAGTGACGTCCCGGCTTGTGATTGGTTGCGCCGCGGTCAACCAATCACAAGCCGGGAGGCTGGACACGCGCCCATTTTAAAATTTTAAAATGCGCGCGTGTCCAGCCTCCCGGCTTGTGATTGGTTGATCGCGGCGCAACCAATCACAAGCCGGGACGTCACGGGAGGCTGGACACGCGCCCATTTTAAAATGCGTGCGTGTCCAGCCTCCCGTGACGTCACGGCTTGTGATTGGTTGCGTCTCCCATGTGACTGCGACGCAACCAATCACAAAGCCGGGACGTAATTTTAAAATCCTTAAGGACCTGAAATTACGTCACGGCTTGCTGTGATTGGTTGCGTCTCCCATGTGACTGCGACGCAACCAATCACAACGCCGGAACGTAATTTTAAAATCCTGAAGGACCTCAAATTACGTCACGGCTTGCTGTGATTGGTTGCGTGCCGGTCACATGGGCGGCACGCAACCAATCACAAGCCGGGACTCACGTAAAGGAAAGAAAAGCGCGAATTTTAAACAAAGAATGCTGCCGCTTCCCTCGGTAAGGTGCAGGCTGCGTCGGAGAGGTGAGTATAGCAATATTTTTTATTTTAATTCTCTCTTTTACACATTTTTACATTAATGTTGTTTCGATACCGATACCCGATATCACAAAAATATCGGATCTCGGTATCGGAATTCCGATACAGCAAGTATCGGCCGATACCCAATACTTGCAGTATCGGAATGCTCAACACTACTCGGGACATGTGGAGCCTTCTGACTGTCCTGGGGTAGATTCCGTGGTGGATAGGTTGCAGCAGATCTGGAATCATGTGGTGGACAACTTAAAGTTGTCACAGGAGAAGGCTCAGCGTTTTGCCAACCGCCGCCACGGTGTGGGTCCCCGACTTCGTGTTGGGGATTTGGTATGGCTGTCTTCTCGATTTGTTCCTATGAAGGTCTCCTCTCCTAAATTTAAGCCTTGCTTCATCGGTCCTTACAAGATATTGGAAATCCTTAATCCTGTGTCCTTTCGCTTGGATCTTCCGGTGTCGTTTGCCATTCACAACGTGTTCCATAGGTCTTTGTTGCGGCGGTACATTGTGCCTGTGGTTCCTTCTGTTGAGCCTCCTGCTCCGGTGTTGGTTGAGGGCGAGTTGGAGTACGTGGTGGAGAAGATCTTGGATTCTCATCTCTCCAGACGGAGGCTTCAGTATCTGGTCAAGTGGAAGGGCTATGGTCAGGAGGATAATTCCTGGGTGGTTGCTTCTGATGTGCATGTGGCCGATATAGTTTGTGCCTTTCACGCTGCTCATCCTGATCGCCCTGGTGGTTTTGGTGAGGGTTCGGTGACCCCTCCTTAAGGGGGGGGTACTGTTGTGAATTAGACTTTTTGGCTCCCTCTTGTGGTTACTAGTGATATGACTCTGGGATTGTCTTTCCTCAGTTTGGCACACACCTGGGTCGTTAGTCCAGGGGTGTTGCTATATAAACTTCCTGGATCCTTAGTCCAGTGCCTGGCATCGTTGTAATCAGATCCTTTCTGTTTGCTCCTGTCTGCTGGTCCCGGTTCGTGCAAATTAAGCTAAGTCCTGCTTCTTTGTTTTTTGGTTATTTGCTTTGCTCCTATTTTTGTCCAGCTTGTACTAAATGTGATTCCTGACTTTGCTGGAAGCTCTAGGGGGCTGGTGTTCTCCCCCCGGCCGTTAGACGGTTCGGGGGTTCTTGAATATCCAGCGTGGATATTTTGATAGGGTTTTTGCTGACCATATAAGTCATCTTACTATATTCTGCTATTAGCTAGTGGGCCTCTCTTTGCTAAATACCTAGCTCATTCTTACGTTTGTCTTTTCCTCTTACCTCACCGTTATTATTTGTTGGGGGCTTGTATCCTACTTTTGGGGTCTTTTCTCTGGAGGCAAGAAAGGTCTTTCTTTTCCCTTCTAGGGTTAGTTAGTTCTCCGGCTTGCGCGAGACGTCTAGAACCAACGTAGGCATGTTCCCCGGCTGCTGCTATTTGTGGTGCTAGGATTAGATATATGGTCAGCTCAGTTACCACTGCCCTATGAGCTAGTTTATTGTGTTTGCAGACTTAGTAATTATTTCTGAGACCCTCTGCCATTGGGGTCATAACACCGTGCACAGCTCCCAGAAAGCTCCGGGGCCCCGGCGCCGACGTGTGTGCCATTGGCCTGCAGCACATTAGTGCAGGTCTGCAGGATGGGGCCCCATGAGCAGTAGCACAAGAGGCGGGGCCCTGCAGGCCCCCCTGTGTGCCACTGGTCATCGCGCCCCATACAGCAATAAGGGCAGTAATGCCCTGATGGCGGCCCTGCCCCACAATCCCAAGAAAAGCCCTCATTTGTTTCTTGGATAGCGGTTGCGGCCACTTCTGGATTACCTCTATCTTATTTAACTGGGACTTAATCTCACCTCTACTGATGATGTAGCCTAAGTACTTGGACTCTTCCTTCCCTAAGCCACACTTCTTGGGATTTATGGTGAATCCTGCTTTCCCCAATGCATCGAGGACCACCTGTACCTTTGGCAGGTGCTAAATCCAGTGAAAATTACTATGTCATCCCAGTAGGCTGCGGCATACTTCCTATGTGGAGCCAGAATTCGATCCACCGCCCTCTGGAATGTAGCTGGGGCTCCCTGCAGTCTGAAGGGCATTCAGATCTGTATTGTCCTGAGAAGGGAGTGGATGAACCTGTCCATCACCACACCTTCAACCATTTGTGCCGGAGTGGAATTCTCTGGCTGCAGCCACTTTTGAACCACATGCAACAGATCAAACATCTGGGAGCATGGAGGTTTGTCACCAGCATACGCCCAGCGGTGGACTCGCTGAGCCCTTACAGACATTGTCACTCCCAGGCATGCCAGAATTTCAGTTTTTAATTTGCCGTATTCTTTGGCATCCTGGAGTCTAGGTCGTAATACACCTTTTGGGGTCCACCAGTCAAATAGGGGGCCAGCACCTCTTCCCACTGCTCTGGTGAAAGCCTCTCACACTCTGCTACCTGCTCGAACACAGTCAAAAAGGCTTCAACATCATACTCTGGGGTCATTTTCTGTAAGGCTTGTCTTACTGCTTTTCGGACGTGCGCATCATCACCTGGAGATGGAGAGGAGACCGCTGGCTTTACATGAATCACTACTGCGAGACGCTCCTTTTGCCGTGTAAGCTGTTGTGAATTCCGTTCTCGGGCTCCCTCCTGTGGTCATGAGTGGTACTTTGTGAGTTTTGTTCATGGGCTCCCTCTGGTGGCTTTTAGTGTTACGGCTGGTCTGTAGCTGGACTCCAGCTGCCTCGTTTCCTGCTAGGCCTGCTGCCTATTTAACTCCATCTGGACCTTTACTTGTTGCCTGCTGTCGTTGTATTTAGTACTGGTTCAGATCTCTCTGGGACTTCCCTTGTGACCTGTCTCCTCGTGAGAAGCTAAGTTCATGCTAGTCCTTTTTTGCTCATTTCTATTTGAAAATGTTTCTCAGTATGTTATGAATTCAGTCCAGCTTGCTTATATGCTATTTGATTGCTAGCTGGAAGCTCTGGGGTGCGGAGTTGCGCCCCTCACATTGTGAGTCGGTGTGGGGGTCTTTTTGTATTCTCTGCGTGGATACTTTTGTAGTATTTTATACTGACCGCACAGATTCCTTGCTATCTTCTGACTTTTTAGTTATTAGCGGGCCTCATTTGCTAAAACCTATTTTCATTTCTATGTTTGTGTTTTCCCCTTAAACTCACCGTTATTATTTGTGGGGGGCTGCTTACACTTTGGGGAAAATTTCTCTGAGGCAAGTGAGGCTTTGTTTCTCTCTAGGGGTAGCTAGTTTCTCAGGCTGTGAACGAGGCGTCTAGGCCGAGTTAGGAACGCTCCACGGCTGCCTATAGTGTGGTTTGATAGGATCAGAATTGCGGTCAGTAAAGTTCCCACATTCCCAGAGCTTGTCCGTATTTTTGGGTTTACTTATCAGGTCAGTTCATGTGTTCTAACCACCAGGAACATAACAGTAAGCCCCTCCTGCTGCTGTCGCTGCTGCTGCATTTGGTGTTGAAGCTGCTGTGCTAATAGATTATTCGTCTCTTTCTGCGCTGCTTGCTGCTGCTGACTGGTGAGCTGATGTTGCTTCTGTGCCTGGATGAGATGCTTCACAAGCTCCTCCATGATTGCTCCTGAAATGCTGCCCACATTCTCCACCACATGTAAGGGGTTGACCCCCTTGGCTACTTCCTCAGGTAGAAACAGGAACTGTTCTGGTAGCGAATCACCCGCTGGTTTATTTGAGATGACATAAATCTTGGCAGGGTTCAGCAAAAAAAACAGAGCCTTACTAGCATAACAGTAAAGCAAACAAAAACACAGTCCTTATGAGTCCATACCCTGCAGGTTTCACCTGCAGTAATCCCACACAGTCCTTTAGCTCCTCCAGGAGCTATGTGGGAGTTCCTGCTCTCCCAATACACAATACCACACTGACTCTCATGGTCAGGTATTTAACACCCATGTGGTGGTCACATGACCTTGACCTCACACAGGTCCTGGCAGGACTCTGCCTGGGGAGAAACAGTGGACCTCCGCCCACCCGCTCTATGAAGGTCCACTAAAACCAGCCCATAACATATGTTTCTATTAACCCTCTCAGCACTTAGTGTGCTGGAGGAAAAAAACACTCTGGTTTTACACCACTGGCCGCAGTAGGCGCAGTGACAAGTATCTCCCTTCACATACTATGCCAGCGACTCTGTCACAAGAGTTAGAGAAATAAAAGCAGTGTTTAGATGTTAAGTTACCCCTTCAGCCCCCAAGCCTGTTTTCACCTTCATGACCAGGACAACTTTTACAATTCTGACCAGTGTCACTTTATGTAGTTATAACTCTAAAATGCTTCAACAGATCCTAGTGATTCTGAGATTATTTTTTGTGACATATTGTACTTTATGATAGTGGTAAAAAAAAATTTTTTATATGAGTTCAGTTTATTTGTAAAAAAAAACTAAAATTTGTAAAATTTTGAAAATTTAGCAATTTTAAAACTTTTAATTTTTATGCCCTTAAATCAGAGTTATGTCGCACAAAATAGTTAATAAATAACATTTCCCGCATGTTTCCTTTACATCAGCACAATTTTTGAAGCATAATTTTTTTGTTAGGAAGTTATAAGGATTAAAAGTTGATCAGCGATTTCTCATTTCTTCAACAAAATTTACAAAACCATTTTTCTAGGAACCACATCACATTTGAAGTGACTGTGAGGGTCTATATGACAGAAAATACCCAAAAGTGACACCATTCTAAAAACTGAACCCTTCTGTTTGTACTAGTTTGAATTTCAGGGTTCAGAGGAGATAATAAATTTCCCTATATAATTCAATACTGAATGGCACATTATCAAAAATGATAGGTTCAAATTCTATATGGGGCCTTAAAAAAAAGTTAAAAACAGTTAAATAATAATAAAATATAAGTTCAAATTACAACATGGTACCAATAAATAGAGCTCTATCCATGTAAATATTGGAAGTTTCAATGTGACTGTTATCTATATTGTATTGTTATATTGTACTACTTATGCAATGACTGCTAGGTTAGTAAACTACTCCAATACATATGTGATATTTATTTTCAAGGATGGATATATATTAAAGTAAACCAGTCACTAGAAATAACACTGTAAAACTGCAGATATGGGGTTAATCTGCAGGCTAACAGCATTATGATGCTTTCAGGAGCCTGCACGCAGCTGAAAGCAGCGGGAGAAAATTATTATTCGGTATTCAGTCATAGCGATGGGGGCGGCTCAGGTTCAGTCATGCTCTGAATATACAGAGCGGCTTCTGTAACTGTCCCCCCCAACTCTGACTGACAGATGGATGTAATATAGAGCCAGTGTCAGTCAGGGCCGGGGGTGCGGTTAGCGGTGACTAAACTCACTCTGGCTGTATACCGAATGGTGGCGGAGAGAATTAAGATCATTTTTTCCCCACTGCATTCGGCTGCGTGCAGGTGCTGGACAGAATCATAACACTTTTAGCATGCAGATTAACCCCATATCTGCAGGTTAACTGCGTTATTCCTGGTGACAGGTTTCCTTTAATATATACATAACTTTTATCTTCTGTTGTGTGCATTAATATTCTAAATTCTGGATTTATCAACCACAAATGGATTTTCTTGTGTTGTATTTTGTGTGCTTCTGCACTGAAGGAAATGAAATGAGACTACCACAAGTTGTTCACCAGATTTGTGTATTTAAACTCAGTCCTATGGTTCCAAACTGTTAAAAGCTGTCTCTAAGAATAGAGAAAAAAAACATATTTTCATTATACTTTTCCAAATTAGTTTAATTAGCAAATTTCACTTGTTTTGTATACAGAGGGAATCACTACTGAATATTAAACTGGCCACAGGATTGTTAGACTGACATAAACCTTTTGTAGGATTTTAGGATGTGAGCATGTGCAGTAGGAAGCTCAGCCTTTGTGACCTGGTGATACCATATACTGCCATGCTATCAGAAAGTCACAGCACCTGAGCATCCTATTGCACATGTTCACATGCACCTATACTACTGACATTCTAGGCAAGGTGTTTGACAGTCTAAGGCCAGGGTCACACTTGTGAGTGCAATGCAAGAAACTTGCTCGAGTCTCTTGCATCAATACCAAGCACAGCTGCCGGCGCTCGGGACCGGAGTGTGCGGCTGCATGTATTTCTATGCAGCTGAATGCTCCGGTCCTGAGTGCCAGCGGTAGTGCCGGGTATTGATGGGAGAGACTTGCGCAAGTTTCTTGCATTGCACTCACAAGTGTGACCCCGGCCTAATAAGACAATGGCCCATTTAATGAACTAGAGAGATTTACCTTCTTAAACAAAAGTAGTGACTTTTTTTATTTTTATTTTTTTCTATTTCCGGCGAACCATTTTAAGCCAGTGATGTTTGGCAGTGGAGTTAGAAGTTATATACAGTGGGTATGGAAAGTATTCAGACCCCTTTAAATTTTTCACTCTTTCTTTCATTGCAGCCTTTTGGATAATTCAAAAAAGTTAATTTTTTTCTCATTAATGTACACTCTGCACCCTATCTTGACTGGAAAAAAACCGAAATGTAGTAATTTTTGCAAATTTATGAAAAAAGAAAAACTGAAATATCACATGGTCATAAGTACTCAGTATTGAGTAGAAGCACCCTTTTGAGCTAGTACAGCCATGAGTCTTCTTGGGAATAATGCAACAAGTTTTTCACACTTGGATTTGGGGATCCTCTGCCATTCTTCCTTGCAGATCCTCTCCAGTTTCGTCAGGTTGGATGGATAACGTTGGTGGACAGCCATATTCAGGTCTCTCCAGAGATGCTCAATTGGATTTAGGTCAGGGCTCTGGCTGGGCCAGTCAAAAATGGTCACAGAATTGTTATGAAGCCACTCCTTTGTTATTTTAGCTGTGTGCTTAGGGTCATTGTCTTGTTAGAACGTGACCTTTGGCCAAGTCTGTAGTCCAGAGAATTCTGGAAGAGATTTTCATCTAGGATATCGCTGTACTTCATGTTTCCTTCAATAACAACCAGTCATCCTGCCCCTGCAGCTGAAAAACACCCCCATAGCATGATGCTGTCACCACCATGTTTAACTGTTGGGATTATATTGGGCAGGTAATGAGCAGTGCCTGGTTTTTTTTCTCCACACATACCACTTAGAATTATCACCAAAAAGGTCTACCTTCGTCTGTTCAGACAAGAGAATCTTATTTCTCATAGTCTGGGAGTCCTTCATGTGTTTTTTTTAGCAAACTCTATGTGGGCTTTCATATGTCTTGCAGGAGAGGCTTCCGTCGGGCCACTTTGCCATAAAGGCCTGACTGGTGGAGGGCTGCAGTGATAATTGACTTTGTGGAACTTTCTCCCATCTCCCTACTGCATCTCTGGAGCTCAGCCACAGCAATCTTGGGGTTCTTCTTGACCTCTCTCACCAAGGCTCTTCTCCCACGATTGCTCAGTTTGGCTGGTCAGCCAGGTGTAAGTGTACTTCTGGTGGTTCCGACCGTTTTACATTTAAGGATTATAGAGTCCACTGTGCTCTTAGGAACCTTGAGTACTGCAGAAATCCTGTTGTAACCTTGGCCAGATCTGTGCCTTGCCACAATTCTGTCTCCGAGCTTCTTGGCCAGTTCCTTTGACCTCATGATTCTCATTTGGTCTGACATGCACTGTGAGCAGTGAGGTCTTATATAAACAGGTGTGCCTTTCCAAATCGAGTCCTATCAGTTTAACTAAATACAGCTGAACTCCAATGAAGGAGTAGAACCATCTCAAGGAGGAACACAAGGAAATGAACAGCATGTGACTTAAATATGAGTGCCTGTGCAAAGGGTCTGAATACTTATGACTAGTGTTGAGCATTCCGATACCGCAAGTATCGGGTATCGGCCGATACTTAGCGGTATCGGAATTCCGATACCGAGATCCGATACTTGCCGCGTATCGGATACCGGAATCGGAAGTTCCCAGGATTCAAACTGCACAAATTTGTACGAAATCAGCCAATGAGAATGATTCCAAGTGTGGGCACATCCTGTTCAGCATGGGGGGCCTGAAACTACTGGCAAGGCTGTGATTGGCTGCTGAAATGATGTCATGATGCAGTTTAAAAGTCGCTGGCGCCATTTTGCGATCACTCTGCTGTGAATTCAGTTAGTGACAGGACGCTGTTTGCTGACTGAGGGCCAGTTTAGAGATAGCGATTTGCTTCTTTGTGCTTTTCAAAGGCTAATTTAGCAACCACTGTGTTCACCTACTAATCACCTTGCTTTTGCCTTGTAGCGCTGTTTTCACAGCGATCTGCAAGGTCTGTGTGTGTGTGTGTGTGAGTGCAGCCCACTCTCTAGTCTGAGTGCAGCCATAGGCCATCCATAGCTGGTTGTATTCAGTTCAGGGAGGGTGGTTCATTGCCTCATACTGTTCTTTTTTTTTTTTTTTCAAGTAGTGTAGTCTGCTGCTCATTTTTTCAAAAAATTCCTATTAGTGTCTTTCCACCCGTCTCCAGCTAACTTGTGGAAAAACACTACATAGGATAACGTAGAGGAGGGTTTTTGGGCCTTGCAGCGCCGTTTACGGCTGTCTGCACGGTCTCCGTGTGACTGCAGCTCTCTCTGTTGTCAGTTCAGCCCCCATAAAATAAATAAATAATAAAGTTCACCAAACACACCAGTGACACCACTTTACATTTGTGTAGGCCACATTAGCTCATATTAAAGTCTAGTCCACACTTTAGAAAATTAGTGTTTCTTATACCTGTTAGGAGTTGTTCAGGAATAAGCACACAAAGCCGTTAGTACTTTTCTGCTTATCTTTATCAGTCAACCAAGATGAAGAAGGCAGTGAGTAAGGCACGTGGGCGTGGGCGCGGAGCAGGGAGAGGACGTGGGGATTCTGTGCCTGCTGGCTGCAGGCACCGGTGACTCATCAGCACCCACTTTCACCAGGGAACAGTCCTTCATGCGCAGCTTTGTCGCAGAGCGCCGTACACCGCTGCTGCGTGAAGAACAAATTGAAGCCGTTGTCGGATGGATGGCAGCTAATGCATCAACTTCAATTAGTGCCACATCCTCTCAGACACAGAGCACTGGAGAGCAGCCATCTGTCTCTTCACCACCTGCCAAATTGCCCAGGCAGACAGAGATCCCAGGACAGGAGCCGTCTCTACTTCTGTTCTCTGAATCTGTTGGCTTGGAAACAGGGGGCCAGCCAAGCAGCATTGGAGAAATGGAAGAAGAGGCAGGGTGCAGTGATGCCCAACAGCTTTTTCTCTCTTCCTCTGAAGAGGCAGGTGGGCCAGTGGCTCCGGTCACCACATCGCAGGACGCATCCGCTGATGACACTCAGGTGCCACTTTCTGGTGCGTGCTCTGCTGCTGAGACTACCCAGGAGGAGCAGTTGGGGGCAGAGGGTAGTGTAGATGATGAGGTCCTTGACCCATCTTGGCGTGAGGGACAGGAAGGTGGTGGGAGCAGCTCTGAGGAAGAGATTCCCCGTACGGCCCAAAGAGGGAGAGGGAGGGGGAAGACTGCGGATCCTGCAGCCTCCGCTTTGGCACCCGTTAGGAGCATGTCTCTTCCAAAAGCCAAAAAGGGAGCTCCCAAGACTTGCAGTGCCTGGTCCTTTTTTGACACAGTTGCAGATGACATTTGCTATGTCAAATGCAAGGTGTGTCATCACAAAGTCAAAAGAGGTCAAAATGTCAGCAACCTCAATACCTCCAACATGTGGAAACATGTGCACACCAGGCACGCGGCAGAGTTAGAAAGACACACTGAAGAGCTAGGCCAACCAACAGCGGCAGCTACCACCTCTTCAGCTCGTGTTGCCTCTTCCTCCAGCTCACACGCAGCTGGTTCGGCTTCCTCCCAGGATCGCCATGGAAGAACCTCTGGCCCTGTTGTCCAGAGACCCGCTGTAATTCCACCCGCAGCACCACTTTCCCAGTCATCCACACATTCCCAGCCCAGTGTACAGCCATCGGTAGTACAGGCATGGGAGAAAAGGCGGCCTTTCTCGTCAAACCACCCACGAGCACAGGCTCTGACTGCAGGCATTGCCAAACTTCTGTCACTGGAAATGCTGTCATTCAGGCTGGTAGAGACTGACAGCTTCCGTGACTTGATGTCATTGGCAGTCCCACAGTACAATGTGCCCAGCCGCTTTTACTTCAGCAGGCAAGCCGTCCCTGCCCTGCACAAGCATGTGGAGGGACACATAAAACACGCGCTACTGAATGCCGTCAGTAGCAAGGTCCACCTCACCACCGATGCGTGGACCAGTCAACATGGACAGGGGCGATACCTTTCCCTCACTGCCCATTGGGTTAATGTCGTTGAGCCGGGTACAGATCGTGCAAGTGGCGCAGGACGTGTCCTGCCCACTCCAAGGATTGCAGGAATCCATTCTGTACGCATTGACTCCTCCTCTTACACCAGTTCCTCAGAATCATCGCTGCAGGAGCCGTCACAGTACACCTCCACATGGACCCGTGATGAACGTTTACCTGTTACGACCGACATGAGCACAGCCGTGGCCAAACGTCAACAGGCCGTCTTGAAATTAATTTCTTTGGGGAATCGAAGCCACACAGCGCAGGAACTCTGGAATGCCATCAAGCAGGAGAGCGATGTGTGGTTTGTGCCAGCGAATCTCCAGCCAGGCATGGTAGTGTTTGATAATGGCCGAAATCTGGTGGCAGCTCTGGGCCTCGGCAACCTCACTCACATCCCATGTCTGGCACATGTGCTCAATTTGGTCGTGCAGAGTTTTTTGAGGGACTATCCGGATCTTGATGCACTGCTGCACAAGGTCCGCCTAGAGTGTGCTCACTTGCGGCGTTCCAGCACGGCAAAAGCGCGCATTGCGGCTCTGCAGCGCCGACACCGCCTGCCGGAACATCGCATCATATGTGACCTACCTACCAGGTGGAATTCCACGTTACATATGTTGGAGCGGTTGTGTGAGCAGCAGCAAGCTGTAATGGAGTACCAGCTGCTTCAGGCGCAAAGAAGTCACACTCAGCGCCGTTCAGACTTCACAACCACAGAGTGGGCCACTATGAATGACGTCTGCCAGGTTTTGCGTCCCTTCGATTATTCCACGTGGATGGCGAGTGCAGATGATGCACTAGTCAGCATGGCTGTCCCCCTTTATCTGCCTGCTTGAAAAATCACTGCAAGCGCTAAGGGATGATGTTGTGGAAGAGGTGGAGGATGAGGATTCACCATTTCCATCATCTTCTGGACAGTCAGCGCCACGTGGTTCCTCACAAACGCGTAGGCAGGGGACAGTTTGTGAGGAGGATGAGGAGGAGTCAATGGAGGAGGAAGACATCCGTCTAGAGGAGGGAGTTACACAATTGTCCAGTAGTCAGTGTGTACAGCGAGGGTGGGGTGATGACGAGCGGGCAGAGATCACGCCTCCAGCAGGGGACAGCGTTTCTTGGGCAGTTGGCAGTCTGCAGCACATGGTGGATTACATGCTGCAGTGCCTGAGAAACGACCGTCGCATCGCCCACATTCTCAACATGTCTGATTATTGGGTGTTCACCCTCCTCGATCCTCGCTACCGGGACAACGTAGAAAGCCTCATCACACCGTTGAACCGGGAGCGAAAAATGCGGGAGTACCAAGGCACACTGGTGAATTCCATCATCTTCTCCATTCCAACTGAGAGAAGTGCTGCTAGTGCATTACAAAGCAGCTCAGTGCATCCAGGCAGTGGTGGAGGCTCTGCACAAAGAGGGAGCAGAAGCAGTGCCTCTGCCCAAGGCAAGACCAGTATGGCCCAACTGTGGCACAGTTTTCTGTGCCCGCCACAAAAGTCTACACCATCACAGACGGCTCCAGTCAGCAGGAGGCAACGGTTCCGTCAGATGGTGACAGACTACATGTCTTGCCCTCTTGCTGTACTCCCAGACGGCTCTTCACCTTTCAAGTTTTGGGTCTCAAAGCTGGATACATGGCCAGAGCTAAGCCAGTATGCATTGGAGGTGCTGGCTTGCCCTGCGGCTAGTGTATTATCGGAACGCGTCTTTAGTGCTGCAGGTGGTGTACTAACTGACCGTCAGCTGTTCCCCAGCTGTGTGTGGCAATCCCTCCTATCTCCTCCACCTCCTCCTCCTGTCCCTGGGCTCCAACACCGCTAGTTGCCGTCCAGAAGTGCTGTCCGCACAGTCCCAACAGTCGCTCCTCTGTTATTGGGGTTCAGTAACATCAGCTGTTCCCCAGCTGTGTGTGTGGCAATCCCTCCTATCTCCTCCACCTCCTCCTCCTCCTGTCCCTGGGCTCCAACACCGCTAGTTGCCGTCCAGAAGTGCTGTCCGCACAGTCCCAACAGTCGCTCCTCTGTTATTGGGGTTCAGTAACATCAGCTGTTCCCCAGCTGTGTGTGTGGCAATCCCTCCTATCTCCTCCACCTCCTCCTCCTCCTGTCCCTGGGCTCCAACCCCTGCTAGTTGCCGTCCAGAAGTGCTGTCCGCACAGTCCCAACAGTCGCTCCTCTGTTATTGGGGTTCAGTAACGTCAGCTGTTCCCCAGCTGTGTGTGTGGCAATTCCTCCTATCTCCTCCACCTCCTCCTCCTCCTGTCCCTGGGCTCCAACACCGCTAGTTGCCGTCCAGAAGTTCTGTCCGCACAGTCCCAACAGTCGCTCCTCTGTTATTGGGGTTCAGTAACGTCAGCTGTTCCCCAGCTGTGTGTGTGGCAATCCCTCCTATCTCCTCCACCTCCTCCTCCTCCTGTCCCTGGGCTCCAACACCGCTAGTTGCCGTCCAGAAGTGCTGTCCGCACAGTCCCAACAGTCGCTCCTCTGTTATTGGGGTTCAGTAACGTCAGCTGTTCCCCAGCTGTGTGTGTGGCAATTCCTCCTATCTCCTCCACCTCCTCCTCCTCCTGTCCCTGGGCTCCAACACCGCTAGTTGCCGTCCAGAAGTTCTGTCCGCACAGTCCCAACAGTCGCTCCTCTGTTATTGGGGTTCAGTAACGTCAGCTGTTCCCCAGCTGTGTGTGTGGCAATCCCTCCTATCTCCTCCACCTCCTCCTCCTCCTGTCCCTGGGCTCCAACACCGCTAGTTGCCGTCCAGAAGTGCTGTCCGCACAGTCCCAACAGTCGCTCCTCTGTTATTGGGGTTCAGTAACGTCAGCTGTTCCCCAGCTGTGTGTGTGGCAATCCCTCCTATCTCCTCCACCTCCTCCTCCTCCTGTCCCTGGGCTCCAACACCGCTAGTTGCCGTCCAGAAGTGCTGTCCGCACAGTCCCAACAGTCGCTCCTCTGTTATTGGGGTTCAGTAACGTCAGCTGTTCCCCAGCTGTGTGTGTGGCAATCCCTCCTATCTCCTCCACCTCCTCCTCCTCCTGTCCCTGGGCTCCAACACCGCTAGTTGCCGTCCAGAAGTGCTGTCCGCACAGTCCCAACAGTCGCTCCTCTGTTATTGGGGTTCAGTAACGTCAGCTGTTCCCCAGCTGTGTGTGTGGCAATCCCTCCTATCTCCTCCACCTCCTCCTCCTCCTGTCCCTGGGCTCCAACACCGCTAGTTGCCGTCCAGAAGTGCTGTCCGCACAGTCCCAACAGTCGCTCCTCTGTTATTGGGGTTCAGTAACGTCAGCTGTTCCCCAGCTGTGTGTGTGGCAATCCCTCCTATCTCCTCCACCTCCTCCTCCTCCTGTCCCTGGGCTCCAACACCGCTAGTTGCCGTCCAGAAGTGCTGTCCGCACAGAGCCAAACACCTCGCCAATGTGTTAGTGGGGTTCAGTAATGCCTGCTGCTCCCCTGCTGTGTATACGGCAATGTGACCTGCGACTGCCACGCAGGCACAACAAGTTAAATTTAAGGGAACCTGTCCCCCCCCCCCAGGCGTTTTTTACTGAAGGAGACACCTTGTGCAGCAGTAATGATGCAAAGGGAAAAAGTGCCTCTTTTCGTGGTGCTCCTTGCACATGCTGAACCTAACACTTTTGAAATGTGTCCCCTCACACGGTTAAACCGTCCGGTCGGTGGAACTTTCCTTTGTCATGTGACGCAGCACAGCCGTCATTCTTACCCCCTTGGCGCCGTGTGCCTCCTCCTCAGCGTTGTTTGAATCTGTTCCGGAGTCTGCGCTGTTATGTTATCCCTTGGCCAGGCACACTTAGCGCTGCCCGTCTTCTGACATCATTTGGTGTCAGGATGGCTGCGCCTGTGCGGCCGCGCTGGACGGGATCCCGCCTCGTAGTGTCTTCTGATTAAATCCCACTGCGGACCTGTGATCCATGGACATTAGCAGTGCATATCTGAACCTCCGCCTCTCACTCATCTCCCTACGCCTTCTTCAGACTGTGTGCTGTCAGCTGATCCCTAATAGCATGCCACGGCCGTGACGCCGCACAGTCTGAAGAAGCCGTAGGGAGGGGAGTGAGAGGCGAGGATATGCACTGCTCATGCCCATGGATCACAGGTCCGCAGAGTGATTACATTAGATGACACAGCGAGGCGGGATCTCCTCCAGCGCGGCCGCACAGGCGCAGCCATCCTGACACCAAATGATGTCAGAAGACGGGCAGCGCTAAGTGTGCCTGGCCAAGGGATAACATAACAGCGCAGACTCCGGGACAGATTCAAACAACGCTGAGGAGGAGGCGCACGGCGCCAAGGGGGTAAGAATGACGGCTGTGCTGCGTCACATGACAAAGGAAAGTTCCACCGACCGGACGGTTTAAACGTGTGAGGGGACTGTTGTGGATTCTGTTTTTGGGCTCCCTCTGGTGGTTACGGCTGGTACTGGGTGACTTTGGTGGGTTGCGGTCTCTGGTTTCCACCTGTCCATCAGAGGCTGGGTGTTTCCTATTTAACCTGGCTTTCCTGTCATTCCCTTGCCGGCTATCAATGTACTCAGATGTGCTCAGTTTGGTTCCTGACTACCTGCTCCCAGATCTCTCAGGATAAGCTAAGTTTTGTTTTTCAGTTGTTTGGTTTTTTGTCCAGCTTGCTAATTATGACTCTATGCTAGCTGGTAGCTCTAGTGGGCTGAGGTTCTCCCCATGTGCCATGAGTTGGCACATGGGTTCTTGTAATCTTAGGATGGTTTTTGATTAGGGTTTTTTGCTGACCGCTCAGACCCCTTTTGTATCATTCTGCTTTCTAGTTATAGCGGGCCTCATTTTGCTAAATCTATTTTCATCTCTATGTGCGTGCCTTCCTCTCATTTCACCGTCAATACATGTGGGGGGCAACTATACCTTTTGGGGTTCATTCCTCTGGAGGCAAGCTAGGTCTTTATTTCCTCTGCAGTGCTAGTTAGCTCTTAGGCTGGCGCGTGGCGTCTAGAATCAACGTAGGCACGCTCCCTGGCTATTTCTAGTTGTGTTTGTCAGGAGTAGGGCAGCGGTCAGCCCAGGTTCCATCACCCTAGAGCTCGTCCGTTATTTATGTTATTTTGCTTGTCCAGTGCGATCCCCAGCCATTGGGATCCATGACAGTATAGCCGGCGCACAAAGTGTTAATTGTTTGGGCTGAAGCAGTAGAAAAAGAAGTGTTTACGGGAAATTTTTTTTTTTTTTTTTTTCCCTCAGAGTTTTGCTGCCTAGCCCTTAATTGCTGTCTAGCTGCTTCTTACCTCCTCTTAACCCTTGAATGGCTCTGACCTTAGCTGTTTAACATGGATGTCCAGAGTTTGGCTTCCAGCCTGAGTAATCTTGCTGCAAAAGTTCAAAACATACAGGATTTTGTTGTTCACACTCCCATGTCTGAACCTAGAATTCCTATTCCAGAGTTTTTTTCTGGAGATAGATCTACCTTCCTGAATTTCAGGAACAATTGCAAATTGTTTCTTTCTTTGAAATCTCGCTCCTCTGGAGACCCTGCTCAGCAGGTTAAGATTGTAATATCTTTCCTGCGGGGCGACCCTCAGAATTGGGCATTTGCATTGGCACCAGGGGATCCTGCATTGCTCAGTGTGGATGCGTTTTTTCTGGCACTGGGATTGCTCTATGAGGAACCTAACCTGGAGATTCAGGCTGAAAAGGCTTTATTAGCCCTCTCTCAGGGGCATGATGAAGCGGAAGTATATTGTCAAAAATTTCGGAAATGGTCGGTGCTTACTCAGTGGAATGAGTGCGCCCTGGCTGCAAACTTCAGAGATGGTCTTTCTGAGGCCATTAAGGATATTATGGTGGGGTTCACTGCGCCTACAGGTCTGAATGAGTCTATGGCTATGGCCATTCAGATTGATCGGCGTTTACGGGAGCGCAAACCTGTGCACCAGTTGGCGGTGTCTTCTGAACAGGCACCTGAGACTATGCAATGTGATAGAATTCAGCCCAGAAGTGAACGGCAAAATTATAGGCGGAAAAATGGATTGTGTTTTTATTGTGGTGATTCAGCTCATGTTATATCAGCATGCTCTAAACGCACAAAAAAGGTTGATAAATCTTTTGCCATTAGTACTCTGCAGTCTAAGTTCATTTTGTCTGTAACTCTGATTTGTTCACTGTCTTCCATTTCCGTCGATGCCTATGTGGATTCGGGCGCTGCCCTGAGTCTTATGGATTGGTCATTTGCCAAACGCTGCGGTTTTAGTCTGGAGCCTCTGGAAGTTCCTATTCCTTTGAAGGGAATTGACTCTACACCATTGGCTATGAATAAACCGCAGTACTGGACACAAGTGACCATGCGCATGACTCCCGTTCATCAGGAGGTGATTCACTTCCTTGTACTGTATAATTTACATGATGTACTAGTGCTTGGTCTGCCATGGTTACAAACTCATAATCCTGTCCTGGATTGGAAAACAATGTCTGTGTTAAGCTGGGGATGTCAGGGGGTTCATGATGATGCACCTCTGATTTCAATAGCTTCATCTACTCCTTCTGAGGTCCCTGCGTTTTTGTCTGACTATCGGGATGTTTTTGAGGAGCCTAAGCTCAATTTGCTCCCTCCTCATAGGGATTGTGACTGTGCTATAGAATTAATTCCTGGCAGTAAGTTCCCTAAGGGTCGTTTATTTAATCTGTCAGTGCCAGAGCATACTGCTATGCGGAATTATATTAAGGAGTCCTTGGAAAAGGGACATATTCGTCCATCTTTGTCCCCTCTGGGAGCAGGTTTTTTTTTCGTGGCAAAAAAAGATGGTTCCCTGAGGCCTTGTATAGATTATCGCCTTCTGAATAAGATTACAGTCAAATATCAGTATCCATTGCCATTATTGACTGATTTGTTTGCTCGCATTAAGGGGGCTAGGTGGTACACTAAGATAGATCTTCGCGGTGCGTATAATCTTGTGCGGATAAAACAGGGTGATGAGTGGAAAACCGCATTTAATACGCCTGAGGGCCATTTTGAGTATTTGGTAATGCCTTTTGGACTTTCTAATGCTCCTTCAGTCTTTCAGTCCTTTATGCACAATATTTTCCGTGAATATCTGGATAAGTTTATGATTGTGTATTTGGATGATATTTTGGTGTTTTCTGATGACTGGGAGTCTCATGTTCTACAGGTCAGGAAGGTGTTTCAAGTCCTGCGGGCCAATTCTCTGTTTGTGAAGGGCTCAAAATGTCTCTTCGGAGTCCAGAAAATTTCTTTTTTGGGGTACATTTTTTCTCCTTCTACTATTGAGATGGATCCCGTCAAGGTTCAGGCGATTTGTGACTGGACACAACCTATATCTGTTAAGAGTCTTCAGAAGTTCTTGGGTTTTGCTAATTTTTATCGTCGGTTCATTACTAATTTTTCCAGTGTTGTTAAACCTTTGACTGATTTGACTAAAAAGGGTGCTGATGTTGCTAATTGGTCTCCTACGGCTGTGGAGGCCTTTCAGGAACTTAAGCGCCGGTTTTCTTCTGCTCCTGTGTTATGTCAACCAGATGTTTCACTTCCTTTTCAGGTTGAGGTTGATGCTTCCGAGATTGGAGCGGGGGCGGTTTTGTCACAGAGAAGTTCCAATGGCTCGGTGATGAAGCCATGTGCGTTCTTTTCTAGAAAATTCTCGCCCGCCGAGCGCAATTATGATGTGGGTAATCGGGAGCTTTTGGCCATGAAGTGGGCATTTGAGGAGTGGCGTCATTGGCTTGAGGGTGCTAGACATCGTGTGGTGGTCTTGACTGATCACAAAAATCTGATTTACCTTGAGTCTGCCAGGCGTCTGAATCCTAGACAGGCTCGTTGGTCGTTGTTTTTTTCTCGTTTCAATTTTGTGGTTTCATACCTGCCAGGTTCAAAGAATGTGAAGGCAGATGCTCTTTCCAGGAGTTTTGTGCCTGACTCTCCTGGAGACTCTGGGCCTACTGGTATCCTTAGGGATGGGGTAATATTGTCCGCCGTCTCCCAAGACTTGCGACGTGCATTGCAGGAGTTTCAGGTGGATAAACCTGATCGTTGTCCACCAGAAAGACTGTTTGTTCCGGATGATTGGACCAGTAGAGTCATCTCCGAGGTCCATTCTTCTGTGTTGGCTGGTCATCCTGGAATATTTGGTACTAGAGACTTGGTGGCCAGGTCTTTTTGGTGGCCTTCCTTGTCAAGGGATGTGCGCACCTTTGTGCAGTCTTGTGAAGTGTGTGCTCGGGCTAAGCCTTGCTGTTCTCGGGCCAGTGGGTTGTTGTTATCCTTGCCTATCCCGAAGAGGCCTTGGACGCACATTTCCATGGATTTTATTTCAGATCTCCCTGTCTCACAGAAAATGTCCGTTATCTGGGTTGTGTGTGACCGCTTTTCTAAGATGGTTCATTTGGTACCCTTGCCTAAGTTGCCTTCCTCCTCTGAGTTGGTCCCTTTATTTTTTCAGAACGTGGTTCGTTTGCATGGGATTCCGGAGAATATCGTTTCTGACAGGGGATCCCAGTTTGTGTCTAGATTTTGGCGGACGTTTTGTGCTAAGATGGGCATTGATTTGTCTTTCTCGTCTGCATTCCATCCTCAGACGAATGGCCAGACGGAGCGAACTAATCAGACCTTGGAAACTTATTTAAGGTGTTTTGTTTCTGCTGATCAAGATGACTGGGTTGCCTTTTTGCCACTGGCCGAATTTGCTCTTAATAATCGGGCTAGTTCTGCTACTTTGGTTTCTCCTTTCTTTTGTAATTCGGGGTTTCATCCTCGTTTTTCCTCTGGTCAGGTGGAGCCTTCGGATTGTCCTGGAGTGGACGTGGTGGTGGACAGGCTACATCAGATTTGGAATCAGGTGGTGGACAATTTGAAGTTGTCTCAGGAGAAGACTCAGCAGTTTGCGAATCGCCGTCGCCGCGTGGGTCCCCGACTTCTTGTTGGGGACTTGGTGTGGTTGTCTTCTCCTTTTGTCCCTATGAAGGTCTCTTCTCCTAAGTTCAAGCCTCGGTTCATCGGTCCTTATAAGATCTTGGAGATTCTTAACCCTGTGTCTTTTCGTTTGGATCTCCCAGCATCATTTGCTATTCATAATGTGTTCCATCGGTCGTTATTGCGGAGGTATGAGGTGCCCGTTGTTCCTTCGGTTGAGCCTCCTGCTCCGGTGCTGGTGGAGGGAGAATTGGAGTATGTTGTTGAGAAGATCTTGGATTCTCGTGTTTCCAGACGTAAACTCCAGTATTTGGTTAAGTGGAAGGGTTATGGTCAGGAGGATAATTCCTGGGTGGTCGCCTCTGATGTTCATGCGACTGATTTGGTCCGCGCCTTCCATAGAGCTCATCCTGATTCCTCATTTCTTCGATTTTCTGCCTATGAACCACATGGAGGGGGATTTTGAGAGTGGCACACTAAATAGAGAAAAAAAGACTAAAAAGAACAAGATCAAAAGAAAGAATAAAATGTCACACCCACATGATCCCAGGGAGGATCAGGTGAGTGAAAACATAGTAAGGAGTACAGTTGATGGAAATGATAAAGATATCTCCGTTAATCTGGAGCAGATCAAGCTCCAAATGGAAAGGATAAGGAAAGATAATTTATTGGATTTGAACTCCATGGGCCAATTAAGTCCATTGGGTGTGTTGGTCTCGCTTGCCAATGAGGCCAGTGGAGGTGAGGCCAACATACTTGACTGCCTGCTACATGAGGAAATCTACCATGGGGTACCTCCCCCAATATTAACACCTAGAGTAGGGAATAATTCTAACTTAATAGATATTCAGGAGAACGAGATACAAGTTAATAAAACAAAGAAGAGATTATTTGTGGATAATTCTAGGTCTGGATCTTCCTCTGTTTGTTTTTTACCAAGGGTTGTAGAAAACAACAACAGTATAACGAAATACTTTCTTCCGATATCACAAAAAAGAAAAAACTTAGAAGAGGAACCCGAGGAAAGAAAAAGAACAAAAAAGTACATAACACCGAGACCAATCTAAATAATATGGAGCAACAAGTGCAGGTTTTTGTGAATAAGAATGGATGTAAACTGGAAAGAAGAGGTAATATTTTTAATCTTTCTAAACACAAACTGACCATAGGTGAAATAAAGGTTTTAAACAGGGGCCTGTCTTTTTGCCCAAATAATAAATCTAAAGATGTGGAGCTTTTCATGGACCTTCAACATTTCATCCGGAAATTAACTTTAAAAAGACATTTCTGCATAAAAGATGATAGAAAAGAGACGGTCGAGATGGATGGTGATAACATCAAACATTGTCAACTAAAGGACAAATCTAAATTCTACCCCATCCATAATCAGGGCCACCATCTAAAAACCTACATAGATTTGGTCTTGAATGACTTCGAGTCCTTGAATTTTAAGCGAGGGTCGATTAATAATCTGACGACAATTGAAATTGAGGGCATTAAGACTCTCAAAAATGATGCAAATTTGGTAATAAAATCTGCTGATAAGGGTGGAGGAGTGGTATTACAAGATTTAGATGCTTATATCTTAGAGGCCAATAGGATTTTGTCAGATGAGGGGACTTACAATATCTCTAATAGGGCTGAATACGAGAATGCGGTAACAAAATATAAAGAGTTAGTTAAAACAGCCGATGAGATGGGAATTCTGAATAAGAGCGAGAAAGAATTCCTTGGGGTGAAAAACCCAAAGATGGCAGTATATTACCATCTTCCTAAGGTTCACAAGGATGAGTTTAACCCACCTGGACGACCCATCATAGCGGGGATTAATTCTTTAACATCAAATCTAGCAGCATTTGTGGACTCCTTTATGAATGAGTCTGTCAGAAATTTGGGTTCTTATCTCAGGGACTCCACCCACTTAATACAGGAATTGCAGAAAATTACATGGGGTGGTGATTTTTTGTTTATATCTATTGACGTGACTGGTTTATACTCTAATATTGACCACACTATTGGCCTTCAATGTTTCAAACTTTATATTGATAGACTATCTAATGTGACCATGGCCCAAAGAGAGTTTTTGATGAAAAGTATGACTTTTATTCTAGAGAACAACTTTTTCACATTCGGGGAGACCATTTATCACCAGATACGGGGGACCGCCATGGGTTCGAAGGCAGCGCCTACGTATGCTAACTTATTCATGGCTGCCTTTGAGTCGTGGTATGTCCTCCATTGCAAACACAAACAGAATCTGGTCCTATACAAACGTTTTATAGATGATATACTTATCATCTATGATAATGCAGATAATACGGTTTTTGATTTCCTTGATGCTATAAGGGATAATCATTGGGGTATAGAGCTCACTCCCTGTGTGGAAAGTAAAAATGTCACCTTTTTAGACTTAAACATCTATATTGATGACGCTGGAGAGATCATGACCAAAAACCATTTTAAAAATGTGGATGCCAATGGGTATGTTCATTATGATAGTAACCATCACAGACCATGGCTTAGAAACATCCCAAGGAACCAGTATTATAGGATTAGAAAAAACTGTACTTCTGATGCAGCATTCAGGGAACAAAGTAAAATTTTGAGGGAGAGATTTCAAGAAAAAGAATATCCTGTGAAGCTTGTCAAAAAGGCTTATAACTCTGTTAAGGGTTGTTCCCAAAATGAGCTTATACATCTTGACAAAAATAAGGGCGCTAAGAAAAACCTTTTTGAAACAAATTTTATCACTACTTTTTCGTCACAAAATGTACAAATACGGAATATATTAGAAAAACATTGGAGTGTGATCTTAAATGATCCTATCCTTAACAAGGTGGTTCCTAGGAAACCAACAGTAACATTTAAAAGGGCCCCCACCATCAAAAACGTCTTGGCACCCAGTGTAGTAAAGATTTCCACCTCTGGATGCACTTTAGTAGGTAATGAATGGATCGGCCGTAATGGGTCTTACCGATGTAATGGACGTGGGTGTAAATGTTGTAGATCTATTAATAACAATGTTGACAGTTTCATGTCGTTTGTAAAGAAAGGGAAGGCTTTTAATATCAATTCTAGAATGACGTGCCAGACAGATTATGTAATCTATTTAATTCAGTGCAACTGTGGTAAACAGTACGTAGGAAGGACTTCTCAACCTCTTCACAAACGTGTCAACTCCCATAGGTTTAATATCCTTAGAGGTTTTTCTAAACATGGATTGTCGCGACATTGTACCATAGTTCATCATGGTAACGTTAAATTATCTGTTACCCCCATTGACCATGTGCCTGTGAATACACCTAGGAGATTGGAGATCCTGGCTAAAAAAGAAACATATTGGATATTTAAGTTGGGCACTTTAAGCCCTGGTGGATTGAATGAGGTAAGTGACCTCTTCTAGAAACCAATAACTAATATCATGAATTTTCATCACATTGACATTCCTCTGTGATGGATTTTTTTGATGGTTGGAGTTCCTCCGTGTGACCATGTGGCGAGAGACTATTGACTATAGTGGCCCCTATTTTCCATGAATCCAGGTGGCTGACTGGTCTAGGGTGCTGCTTATTTCTTTGCAGTGTTTGTAGACCTCTAGATCAAATGGGTTCAATTCCTGAATGAACCGTTGAAATTGAGTATATGGGAATTTACCCTCCCCCTTACTTCTTTTACTTCATGTGATTCTTGTTCCAATTATCCTATTGATATTGAAGTACACCACAGACACGCTATGTAGTGTTAGTTATCTCATATTGGCCCTTGGTTTCCTTTGCTATGGGTCAATATATGATATTTTAAGTGTTTTGAATGGGTTAAACTGGTGAATCAAGATACATAGTTGCCCTCACCTAAGACCACTTGGTGGTTTAGTGGTATAAGATGGAGGTTTAATCTCTGGAGGATAGTTTTTAGGTTTCTTCCAGCGTGAGTTCCAATCCTGGTTTATCTGGATACCAGAAATGTTTACATTTGTTTTTATTATTTATTGATGAATATATATGGTTTTAAAGATCGATCATTGTGTTTCAATGTATTTTAATGTTTTGTATCCAATATTATGGGTGTATTTACAAATTTTTGATCTAAAGTGGGTGTTCCCACCAGAAGTGATGTCGTAAGAGGGTGGGGTTTATACATGTTTTGTGTTTTTTTGATTGTATTTGTGGGTATATATACCTGGTTTTACTGATGAATCTTGATGCCCTGATGAAGTGGCCTGTTTGCCACAAAACGCGTAGGCTAATAAACAGAGTGTGTGTGTAACTCTGTTACCTTTATTGTGGTCTGCGCGGCTTCTATCCTCCGGTTCTATCTTTTTCCATGTGGATCCATACTGTTTGCCGGGAGCCTGCTGCGACCATACGTGCTTATCCAAGGGAGTTGTGACCTATCACAACCAGACCAGGTGAGTCTGTTTTGTGGGGGTCCAGGTGATTGCGATACCTGAAGGTATTACTCTATGTGCGCTTCTTTTTCTTGTTTTTAGCTGCACAGAGAAAAACACCAGCCAATGTGTCAGTGGGGTTCAGCACCGCCAGCTGTTCCCCTGCTGTGTAGCCGGCAACGTGTCCTGCAACAGCCACGCAGACACAAAGCTGCCGTCAGTGCAGGCTTCGGCCTACACTCTGCTCCTTCTCCTCCTCCTGCTGACCCTGGGCTCTAACACCGCCAGTTGGGGCCCGGTACTGCTAGCTGCACAGAGAAAAACACCAGCCAATGTGTCAGTGGGGTTCAGCACCGCCAGCTGTTCCCCTGCTGTGTAGCCGGCAACGTGTCCTGCAACAGCCACGCAGACAGAACAGACCCAAAGCTGCCGCCAGTGCAGGCTTCGGCCTACACTCTGCTCCCCCTGCTCCTCCTGCTGACCCTGGGCTCTAACACCGCCAGTTGGGGCCCGGTACTGCTAGCTGCACAGAGAAAAACACCAGCCAATGTGTCAGTGGGGTTCAGCACCGCCAGCTGTTCCCCTGCTGTGTAGCCGGCAACGTGTCCTGCAAATGCCACGCAGACACAAGAACTGAAATTGAAGGGAACCTGTCCCCCCTCCCCCAGGTGTTTGTATGTTTTACAGCCTGTCATGATCTCCATGGCCAGAGAACTAGCATAAGCCTCAATAGGAACAAGCTCTTGGAAGATGTAACTATACTGACCATGAACTAAACCTACCGCATCATCTAGAAGTAGCCAGGTAGCATGTCCTACTTTTTATCCCTATATGCCCAGCGCCGGCTGGAGAACTAAATAATGCTAGCAGAGGGAAATATAAGACCTGACTCACCTCTAGAGAAATGCCCAAAAAGGAGACAGAGGCCCCCCACATATATTGGCGGTGATATGAGATGAAACAACAAACGCAGCAGGAAAATAGTTTTAGCAAATTTGAGGTCCACTTTCTAGATAGCAGAAGACAGAAAGCATACTTTCATGGTCAGTAGAAAACCCTAACAAAACACATCCAGAAATTACTTTAGGACTCTGGCATTAACTCATAATACCAGAGTGGCAATTCCTGATCAACAAGAGCTTTCCAGACACAGTAACGAAACTGCAGCTGTGAACTGGAACCAAAATACAAAAACAAAACATGGACGAATGTCCAACTTATCTAGTAGATGTCTGGGAGCAGGAACAAGCACAGAGAGGCTTCTGATAACATTGTTGACCGGCAAGCATCTAACAGAGAAGCCAGGTTATATAGCGACACCCAGATCTAATCAGAACAGGTGAACAGGGAAGATGATGTCACAAGTTCAATTCCACCAGTAGCCACCGGGGGAGCCCAGAATCCAAATTCACAACAGTACCCCCCCCTCAAGGAGGGGGCACCGAACCCTCACCAGAACCACCAGGGCGATCAGGATGGGCCCTATGAAAGGCACGAACCAGATCAGAGGCATGAACATCAGATGCAGTGACCCAAGAATTATCCTCCTGGCCGTATCCCTTCCACTTGACCAGATACTGGAGTCTCCGTCTGGAAACACGGGAGTCTAGGATTTTTTCCACAACGTACTCCAACTCACCCTCAACCAACACCGGAGCAGGAGGCTCAACGGAAGGCACAACCGGTGCCTCATACCTGCGCAATAACGACCGATGAAAAACGTTATGAATAGAAAAGGATGCAGGGAGGTCCAAACGGAAGGAAACAGGGTTAAGAATCTCCAATATTTTATACGGACCGATGAACCGAGGCTTAAACTTAGGAGATGAGACCCTCATAGGGACAAAACGAGAAGACAACCACACCAAATCTCCAACACAAAGCCGAGGACCAACACGACGGTGACGGTTGGCAAAAAGCTGAGTCTTCTCCTGGGACAACTTTAAATTGTCCATCACCTGCCCCCAGATATGATGCAATCTCTCCACCACCGCATCCACTCCAGGACAATCCGAGGATTCCATCTGACCGGAGGAAAATCGAGGGTGGAACCCCGAATTACAGAAAAACGGGGACACCAAAGTGGCAGAGCTGGCCCGATTATTGAGGGCGAACTCCGCCAATGGCAAAAAAGCAACCCAATCATCCTGGTCAGCAGACACAAAACACCTCAGATATGTCTCCAGGGTCTGATTAGTCCGCTCGGTCTGGCCATTAGTCTGAGGGTGAAAAGCAGACGAAAAAGACAAATCTATGCCCATCCTAGCACAGAATGCCCGCCAAAATCTAGACACAAATTGGGTTCCTCTGTCAGAAACGATATTCTCAGGAATACCATGCAAACGAACAACATTTTGAAAAAACAGGGGCACCAACTCGGAAGAAGAAGGCAATTTGGGCAGGGGAACCAAATGGACCATCTTAGAAAAACGGTCACACACCACCCAGATGACAGACATCTTCTGAGAAACAGGCAGATCTGAAATAAAATCCATCGAGATGTGTGTCCAAGGCCTCTTAGGAATAGGCAAGGGCAACAATAATCCACTAGCCCGAGAACAACAAGGCTTGGCCCGAGCACAAACGTCACAAGACTGCACAAAGCCTCGCACATCTCGTGACAGGGAAGGCCACCAGAAGGATCTTGCCACCAAATCCCTGGTACCAAAAATTCCAGGATGACCTGCCAATGCAGAAGAATGTACCTCAGAGATGACTCTACTGGTCCAATCATCAGGAACAAACAACCTATCAGGCGGACAACGATCCGGTCTATCCGCCTGAAACTCCTGCAAGGCCCGCCGCAGGTCTGGAGAAACGGCTGACAAGATAACTCCCTCCTTAAGAATACCTGTGGGGTCAGAGTTGCCGGGTGAATCAGGCTCAAAACTCCTAGAAAGGGCATCCGCCTTAACATTCTTAGAACCCGGTAGGTACGATACCACAAAATTAAACCGAGAGAAAAATAATGACCAGCGCGCCTGTCTAGGATTCAGGCGCCTGGCGGTCTCAAGATAGATCAAATTTTTGTGGTCAGTCAATACCACCACCTGATGTCTGGCCCCCTCGAGCCAATGGCGCCACTCCTCAAACGCCCACTTCATGGCCAAAAGCTCCCGATTCCCAACATCATAATTCCGCTCAGCGGGCGAAAATTTACGGGAAAAGAAGGCACAAGGCCTCATCACGGCGCAGTCAGAACTTTTCTGCGACAACACTGCCCCAGCCCCGATCTCAGAAGCGTCGACCTCAACCTGAAAAGGAAGAGTCACATCAGGCTGACGCAACACAGGGGCAGAAGAAAAACGGCGCTTAAGCTCCTGAAAGGCCTCCACAGCATCAGGGGACCAATTAGCAACATCAGCACCCTGTCTAGTCAAATCGGTCAATGGCTTAACGACATCCGAAAAACCAGAAATAAATCGACGATAAAAGTTGGCAAAGCCCAAAAATTTCTGAAGACTTTTAAGAGAAGAGGGCTGCGTCCAATCACAAATAGCTTGAACCTTGACAGGATCCATCTCAATGGAAGAGGGAGAAAAAATATATCCCAAAAAGGAAATTCTCTGAACCCCAAAAACGCACTTAGAACCCTTGACACACAGAGAATTAGACCGCAAAACCTGAAAAACCCTCTTAACTTGCCGGACATGAGAGTCCCAATCATCCGAAAAAATCAGAATATCATCCAGATACACTATCATAAATTTATCCAAAAAATCGCGGAAAATATCATGCATAAAGGACTGGAAGACTGAAGGGGCATTAGAAAGACCAAAAGGCATCACCAAATACTCAAAGTGGCCCTCGGGCGTATTAAATGCGGTTTTCCACTCATCCCCCTGCCTGATCCGCACCAAATTATACGCCCCACGGAGATCAATCTTAGAGAACCACTTGGCCCCCTTTATGCGAGCAAACAAATCAGTCAGCAACGGCAATGGGTATTGATATTTAACCGTGATTTTATTCAAAAGCCGATAATCAATACATGGTCTCAAAGAGCCGTCTTTTTTTGACACAAAGAAAAAACCGGCTCCTAAGGGAGATGACGATGGACGAATATGTCCCTTTTCCAAGGACTCCTTTATATATTCTCGCATAGCAGTATGTTCAGGCACAGACAGATTAAATAAACGACCCTTTGGGTATTTACTACCCGGAATTAAATCTATAGCACAATCGCACTCACGGTGCGGAGGTAGTGAACCCAGCTTGGGTTCTTCAAAGACGTCACGATAATCAGACAGGAACTCAGGGATTTCAGAGGGAATAGATGATGAAATGGACACCAAAGGTACATCCCCATGAGTCCCCTTACATCCCCAGCTCAACACAGACATAGCTCTCCAGTCAAGGACTGGGTTGTGAGACTGCAGCCATGGCAATCCCAGCACCAAATCATCATGTAGATTATACAGCACCAGAAAACGAATAGTCTCCTGGTGATCCGGATTAATACACATAGTCACTTGTGTCCAGTATTGTGGTTTATTATTAGCCAATGGGGTGGAGTCAATCCCCTTCAGAGGAATAAGAGTCTCCAAAGGCTCTAAATCATACCCACAACGATTGGCAAAGGACCAATCCATAAGACTCAAAGCGGCGCCAGAGTCGATATAGGCGTCCGTAGTAATAGATGACAAAGAGCAAATCAGGGTCACAGACAAAATAAATTTAGACTGTAAAGTGCCAATGGGAACGGATTTATCAAGCTTTTTAGTACGCTTAAAGCATGCTGATATAACATGAGTAGAATCCCCACAATAGAAACACAACCCATTTTTCCGTCTAAAATTCTGCCGCTCGCTTCTGGACAGAATTCTATCACACTGCATGTTTTCTGGCGTCTTCTCAGTGGACACCGCCAGATGGTGCACTGGTTTGCGCTCCCGCAGACGCCTATCGATCTGAATGGCCATTGTCATGGACTCATTCAGACTTGCAGGCACAGGGAACCCCACCATAACATCCTTAATGGCATCAGAAAGACCCTCTCTGAAAGTAGCCGCCAAGGCACACTCATTCCACTGAGTAAGCACAGACCATTTACGGAATTTTTGGCAGTAAATTTCAGCTTCATCTTGCCCCTGCGATAGGGACATCAAAGTTTTTTCTGCCTGAAGTTCCAAATGAGGTTCCTCATACAGCAAGCCCAAGGCCAGAAAAAACGCATCCACATTGCGCAACGCAGGATCCCCTGGTGCCAATGCAAAAGCCCAATCTTGAGGGTCGCCGCGGAGCAAGGAAATCACAATCCCAACCTGCTGTGCAGGGTCTCCAGCAGAACGAGATTTCAGGGACAAAAATAACTTACAATTATTTCTAAAATTCTGAAAGCTAGATCTATTCCCTGAGAAGAATTCCGGCAAAGGAATTCTCGGCTCTGATACCGGAGCATGAACAACAAAATCTTGCAAACTTTGTACTTTCGTGGCGAGATTATTCAAACCTGCAGTTACACTCTGTAGATCCATTATAGACAGGTGAACATAGAGCCATTCAAAGATTAGAAGGAGAGAGAAAAAAAAGAAAGACTGCAGCATAGACAGACTGGCAAGTGATCCAATTAAGAGCACACTAACTACTAGAGAAAAAAAAAAAAAAAAAAAAAAAATTTTCAGCAGACTTCTTATTTCTCTCCTTTCTCAGCCAAGGATTTTAACCCTTTAGTGGCCGGTCAAACTGTCATGATCTCCATGGCCAGAGAACTAGCATAAGCCTCAATAGGAACAAGCTCTTGGAAGATGTAACTATACTGACCATGAACTAAACCTACCGCATCATCTAGAAGTAGCCAGGTAGCATGTCCTACTTTTTATCCCTATATGCCCAGCGCCGGCCGGAGAACTAAATAATGCTAGCAGAGGGAAATATAAGACCTGACTCACCTCTAGAGAAATGCCCAAAAAGGAGACAGAGGCCCCCCACATATATTGGCGGTGATATGAGATGAAACAACAAACGCAGCAGGAAAATAGTTTTAGCAAATTTGAGGTCCACTTTCTAGATAGCAGAAGACAGAAAGCATACTTTCATGGTCAGTAGAAAACCCTAACAAAACACATCCAGAAATTACTTTAGGACTCTGGCATTAACTCATAATACCAGAGTGGCAATTCCTGATCAACAAGAGCTTTCCAGACACAGTAACGAAACTGCAGCTGTGAACTGGAACCAAAATACAAAAACAAAACATGGACGAATGTCCAACTTATCTAGTAGATGTCTGGGAGCAGGAACAAGCACAGAGAGGCTTCTGATAACATTGTTGACCGGCAAGCATCTAACAGAGAAGCCAGGTTATATAGCGACACCCAGATCTAATCAGAACAGGTGAACAGGGAAGATGATGTCACAAGTTCAATTCCACCAGTAGCCACCGGGGGAGCCCAGAATCCAAATTCACAACAACAGCCACCTTGTACAGCAGTAATGCTGCATGTGTGCAAGGTGGCTCAGAAACTTATTTTCCTCGCACATGTGGAACTGAACACGTCTAAAATGTGTCCTCTGTGACCATTTAACTGTCCCGGAGGTGTGACTTTCCTTTGTAATGACACGCTGCAACCCCCTTGGTAGCGCTGCCCGTCTTCTGGCATCATTGTTTGGGTGCTTGCGCCTCTGCGGCCGCCATGCCCGACACAACGCCCCTCGGTGTCTTATTTATTTGGACTGCGAGGGTGTGATTGATGGGCATGAGCAGTGCATATGTTCGCCTGTCCCTCATCTCCTTCCGCCTTCCTCAGACTGTGCGGCTTCATGGCCACGGCATGCGATAAGGGATCAGCTGACGCCGCACAGTCTGAAGCGGGTGTAAGGACCCGAGTGTGAGAGGCCAACATATGTACTGCGCCAGGCCATGAATCCCAGCCCCGCAGTGTTTTAACTATGTCAAGACACTGCGGGGCTGGGATTCATGGTCATCGCAAACCGCAACGGCCGACATTAAATGATGCCAGAAGATGGGCAGCGCTAACAGCGCAAGGCCAAGGGATAAAACGACAGCGCAGACTCCTGTACAGCAAATAACAACACTCAGGAGGCTGCGCCCAGCACCAAGGTGGGATTCTTGACATCTGTGCTGCGTCTCATTACGAAGGGAACTCTCGCCTCCAACACAGTTTGACTGTATAAAGGGCTAAATGTTATACGTGTTTCATTCAGCGTGTGTGTTATAGAAGGGTTAATAGGTTGCCTTTAACTGCCTTGCCTTTAAGTGCCTTTTACCTTTAAGTGTTAGAATTACTAGAATCTGTTGACTCAGTAGTCTGATGGTCTCCTCTCCAAGGAAACTACACTTCTTATCATGTATGTTCTCAATAGTCAGTTACAATATGTTCTGAGCTATGGTAAATAGAATATGACCCTGGGTGCTGGTGGGGGCTACATGAGTTACATTGAAATGCATTGGATGTAAATGGTATAAAACATTGCTTTGGCTTTTTATATATCAGATAAAAGTGACTTGCTCACGGGATACGTGTGAGGTGTCTTTTGTCTCCAAGCGCTTGTCAACTAAGGGCGTAAATCCACAATTAGGACTCACTGGTGATCTGTCAGCTGACATTTGGGTCAGAATGAAAACAGCTACGACAGTTTGGCGCCCAACGTGGGGCCGTGTAACCAGCCGCCTTATTCGGAATCCGTATGTGGGAGCTTCCAGAGAGATTGGATAATGCAAACAACTGCTGCAGCAAGGTGAGAAACGTTATTCTTACAATCTGTTTGCACCTGCAATCTCTCTTCCGGATTTCTCCATACCTCTGGGTAAAGGCTGTAAACACGGTTCAAAGAATCCACACATCACCAGTGAGTTTTGTGTTTGTTTTGTCTGTTTATGTCTGTATGAGAGTTGAATAATAGAGTAATAAGATGATAATTGTGATAATTGTTATCTGTATTATTTGTCAATATCCTAATTGGTTGTGTATTTGTTTAGTGTGTGTAATACAAGAGCTGGGATAGACTCTGTGCAGTGTTGTTATTTTGGTCATTTTGGATTGGCAGTACATTATATGAAGCTGTATTTTGTATAAGGCTGTGGTTTTTGTTGTTTGGCCTTAAAGTGTTTTCAGAGTGTCAGTAGACACTGCTGCAGTTTTATTTATATAGAGTTGTGTTAATTCCAAAGTGCAGAATAGACAGGCTGTGTGAGCCTTGTATGTGTGTATGTCTATGAGAACCTCTGAATGAGATAAGAGGTGGAGTGATTGAGATAAGGGATTTTCTTCTTGTGAAACTCAACTAAAAAGTGAAAGGGAAAAAAAACAATCCCTGAGCATGTATGAATGAATGATCACATAAGTATCATTACTTATCTAAGTGTTGTTGAGGGTCCAGGATGAATGAGTTGTGGATATTTTTAATGTACATTTAATTTACATCTGAAATTCAGTGAAACCTGTGTTATATATGGTTTGATACTGGATAGGTTTCTATGTATGTCTATAAGTGGTTTGGCCGGACGCGGTCAGAATCAGCTTTTTCAAGTTGTGCAGTGATTTGCCTGTATAGAGAAATTGTTTTTAATTCCGAGAGGATGAATGTTTTGTAAACTGCTTCTGTGTGTGTGAGGCACAAAGCTCTGATCAGCGCGAAATACCAGATGGGAGGAGGGAAGTGCACCCCTGCGCTACTTGCTTGAGATTTCTCCCCTTTGCGCTGTGGGCCAGAGGAAGCCCCCCTTCCAGGTATTGCATTCTAAGTTTCTCTGTCCTTGGTTTAGTACACGCTGAGAGATTTGTGTTTAAAGCAATAAGTACTGTATGAAATTGAAAGTGATAAAGAACTGTGCCTATTTTTAGAGGAAAACTTGTAAGTGATTGAAAAGATTGGTAAAAGATTCACCTGCTTCAAGCTGAGTGATTGATATAGCAAATTGAGGATCAGCAGAGGAGGTAACCAACTGCACGGCTGATGTAGTGTACGGAGTAACCTGCTACAGTCAGTCTACGGCATTAGGTGGTGGAACCTTGCCGTCCATGGAGCTGTGCTAGCCAGCTGATTTACCGAGTGGTAGGTAGTGAACCTGCTCGGTAAAATCCTTTAAGTCCACCGAGTGGTAGGTAGTGCACCTGCTCGGTGCCACCGAGTGGTAGGTAGGGAACCTGCTCGGTGTTGTTGAGCGGATAAGTTGAAGCCATGGGCAACTTATTCTGTGTGCAGTCAGGGCCCCCAATGAGATCCAAAAACCGCTGTATAGATTGGAAAAAGGAAGCAGTGAAAGATGTGAAACCAATATTGAAAAAAGGCAAAAATGCCAGTGAGTGGATGTTTTGTTGTTCAAAAAGGCACAGACAAAGGACGAAAGTAAGGTGTATTATGAATGTTTTGATGCTTAAAAGTCCGACTATGACTGACACATTACTGCTACCATTATACCTTTGTATAACCAGAGACCCAGACAAGACAGATGGACTGTGGTCAGACAAACCCAGACTGGAGAAATACTCGTATGATTTGTGCTGCAACCCGACCTAAGAGAATTACACTGAATCCTGTCCAGACAAGATCACATGTAGTGACATAAGAAGCTGACACAGGATTGTGGTTGGTGGATAGTGGGGACATTAACTTTTGGGAGTAGGCTGACAGTAATCCTTTTGGGAAGGAGCTGTAGACCAGCATGTCATGTCACCCCCAACCGGTCATCTAGTCACCCCCACCACCAGAGAACCAACCACATCAGGTAGGGTAGGACAGATACAGGAGTATTATCCCTGGAGGCCCTCTGACTAGCTAGCTACGCTAAAAACAATTGGCTGACCCTGAGAACCAACCTTTCCCATTTTTCAGATAAAGACAATATGATGGACGTATAAGTGCACCTGGGCAGGCCTAGGTAGTTAGTGAGCACAAAAACAGGTGACTTGCTAGGACACATAATTAAGACACATACAGATGTGACAAAAGAAGAGAGTGTAGAGATGTACTTTAGACGGTTACAGCTTAAATGGGAAGACATGGGGTACAGTCCAGTAAACCCACTTGATGTTAAAGTATTGGTAAATACATTCATTGACGGTATGACCAAAGACTTACGAGATGCAGTACAGACAGCTAGACCTGAATGGAGAAATGTGGATCCAAAGACCTCCTTAAAAGTTGCTAAAGGAGTTGAACAAACTAGGACAATAAGACGACGTGTCATGTATGCTGGAGTACATGGGAAACAGCAGAGACGCAGTAAGGGACCTAAGGACTTAGAAACAGTAAAGTGCTGGAATTGTGGAGAAAATGGACACTCAGACCAATCTTCCACCTTCTTCACCTCCAGGAGGGAAAGAGACAGAATTCTTGATTGACACTGGAGCAGCCGGAACTGTGGCACAGAAACTTGATAATGCCAGACATGATTACTGACGAGACTGTGGAATGCGTGAGTGTAGAAGGACAAGCGACTGAAGCCCTATGACTAAACAAATAAGACTAGAATCACGAGATCGTGCTTAGAAGAGCTGCTTACAAGTTATTGTTAGTGACAATTTTTGATTTCAATACCCTTATGGATTTGCTGGGAGCAGAGTTGAGTGCTGGCTAGGCCATCATACAGTACTCTCCTGAGGGTATTACAGTCACAAGTCCCCTTTCATATAAACACTTGGTGCAGAGAGACGTCAGGGTCTACCACGTGCACATTATACCACAGGTAAATCATGCCCAATTATAGTTACACTTAATTCCATTCATTTGCCAGTTTAGTAGTTTCCTTACACAAGATGGTATAGTTACCGTGTATATCTAGGTTGTCTTCATATGATATATAGTTTTTTAGCCATTCATTATATTGGCTCAAACCATAGTCACTGTTTATTTGTCTTTTTCACTTCCTATACCTTATTGCAAGTAACTGGTATTTGGTATTTTTCAAATCCCTTCTTTTTATATTTGGAACTGTTAGTTATGGATTTACATAGGGCTACTACCTTCTTAAAATAAGCTTGTGCTTTGCTGTGGCCTATGGCATTGTGCTCTCCCATTTTACGACTCAGTATCTTTCGTAAATATATATTTTCATATATATAATTTCTTTTGGTAACATACTCTGTGAATCAAATTTAGTTTCTTAAGGGGTACTCTACCCAATCAAATACGGGTATAAATAATATTTGGTCATTAATGTGTGATTTATATAAACACTTGTGTAATATTGCAGAACTGGTGTATATGGCAAGAGTAGTGAAAGTAATACCTGACACCAGAATGTCTGAGGACAGGGAAAAGAGTCAGGTACCAGACACCGTTTGGGCAAGGGGAAAATCTGATGTGGGTCGGCTGCCCATTCCCCTTGTCATGATTAAATTAAAAGAAGGAACCACTCCTCTTTGGTTAAAGCAACACCCCTTTGTATCCCATTAAAAAGAAAAAGGACCCAAGGGTTCCCCTGACACAGAATAGTTCATGACTTACAGGCCATTAATGATGTTACAGTGAGTGTGATCTCAATTGTCCCTAATACACACACCGTACGGTCACAAAATGTTTCACAGTCATTAATTTGGCAAATGCATTCTTCTCTGTACCCCTGCACCCTGACTGACAGCATCTTTTCTTTTTTACTTGCGAAGGTAAACAATACTGTTGGACGGTCCTCCCAAAAGGGGGAAAGAACTCCCCAACCATCTATTCAACAGTGATGGCAGGGATTCTTGAGCAGTGGCAACCACCTCATCCACAGACTGTACTATTGCAGTACGTGGATGACCTCTTGCTCTGCTGCCCGGACCAGACGTCCTGCAAGGAAGCTACAGTTTCCTTGCTGTTTTTTTGGCAGAGAAGGGTTGCAAGGTCTCACGTGACAAATTACAGTATTACAAACAAAAGGTGACATTTTTAGGACATTGTATTGATGAATGTACAAGACACCTGACTGAAGACAGAAAACAGGCAATACAAAATCTCCCTTTACCCAGGTCACACCAGCATCTACGCATTTTTCTAGGTTTGGTGACCTACTGTAGGCCTTGGATAATGTCTGCTTCACAAATGATGCAACCACTCTATGACAGGTTGTCCTCAAACCCCTACAATCTCACTCAAGAAGCAATTGATTCTCTGAAGCTGCTCATTGTGCCAGCCCCGGCCTTAGGCATTCCAAACTATGATCAGCCATTTTTCTTATTTTGAACAGAGCAGGGAGGACATGCTACCGCAGTACTGACACAGCAATGTGGAGAGGAACAGAGACCGATAGCTTACTACTCAGCACAATTACACCCAGTGATTAGAGGGTCTCCTACGTGTGTCCGTGTTGTAAGAACTGCTGTATTACTGTTAGGCATGTGAGCTCACACTGACTTTTTCGTTTGACAATTTGTTCCCCACATGACATTAATGCCATACTCATACAAATACAACCAGAACACCTGTCTATGGATAGACAGATCAGACTCGAATGTGTTCTAATACTAATTCCTGAATACGTCACCCTCAAAAGACATAGTGTTCTGAATCCAGTCACTCATCTGCCTGTGGATTCAGAAAAGGGGGAATTGGTGACAGCATTAGAAAAAAAAAAAAAGTACACTGGTACGTTGACATGACGCACAAACATGACTGCATAGGAACTGATGAGTCAGGAGACAGTATGTTTTACATATGTTCATGAAAAAAAAAAAAAAAAAACTGTTCCTAATGCATATTTTGAAGTTTTATTTTTGTAGATGGCTCCAGATACCACCAGGATGGGCAATTCTACACTGGACATGCAGTAGTATCCTCACATGAGGTAATCCGAGTTGAACCACTCCCTCCACACATGTTGGTGCAGGAGGCTGAGTTGAAGGCGCTCACTGAGGCGTGTAGAGCTGCTGCAGGTAAAGTCGCTAATATTTACACAGATTCGAATTGTGCATGGGGAATATCCCATGATTATTGCCCTGTCTGGAGAAGCAGAACGTTTCTTACATCAGCCGGTAAGCCCATTAAAAATGCAGAGCTGATGAAACAATTAGTGGAGGCATTGACGTTACCAGTCCAGGTTGGCATCGTCAAGGTAACAGCACACACGGATGGTGACTCTGTGGAGGTAGAAGGCAACAGAAGGGCGGACGAGGCTGCTAAAGTAGCAGCAAGGCGGCCTAGGGAGCAGTGGACGGTGGCGGAGAGTCAGCGTATTCCAGCCACACTGAGCCTAGAGGTCCTGAAATCCCTCCAGCTGCCCAAACAGAGAAGGAACACGGGGGAGAATGGGAGCTGAGCTGAACTCAAAAAGAGTTTTGGGAGAATAAGGATAAATTGTATATACCAAGGTCCCTGTTCCTAATTATGGCACAAGCAACACTTGGCCCCACTCACACCTCAAAATGTCACATGTGTCCATGGTAGATGCCTTCCGGATCGCTCCTGGTTTCAGTTACGCAGCAGCAAAGCTCGTACGGTCATGCCTCATCTGTGCACAGCACAACCCTGGTAAAACAGTAAAAATCCCTAAGAAAGCGACACCCAGGCCTCTCTACCCGTTTCAGAGACTGCAGACGGGCTACATACAGCTACAGTGTGTGAAAAATGTCCTAGTATGTGTAGATCTCTTCTCTGGTTGGCTGGAAGCCTATCTGGTAAAATGTGCAAATACTAAAGCGACTGCAGACAACCCAATGAAAGAACTGATCTGCAGGTATGGTGCCCAGAAACCACAGAGAGCGATAGGGGCACACACTTCACGGGAGAAATAATGAGGGAAGTCATGCAGGCCCTGGGAGTACAGCAAGCATATCATGCACCATATAGACAACAAAGTAGTGGGAAAATGGAAAGACCAAGTGGGACACTTAAGAAATTCAGAGGCCATGGCAGACACAGGAAAGAGCGAGGTAGAGTGCTTGTCTCTTGCACTCTTGTGAGTCAGACACACTCCAAATAGAAAGACAGGCTTGTCTCTTTTTGAAGTCCTGTTTAGTAGTTTGCCAGAGACTGGTCTGTACTTCCCACAGGTGCTACAAATGCAACACGGTGCTATGACAGCCCATGTCCAGGCCTTGCAGAAAATACTTAATATGGTGCATAAACATGTGTTTTCATCCATTCCAGATCTTAATGCCAGTGCAGACGCACATCTTCTGATTCCAGGTGATTGGGTGGTCATACACAGACACGTGAGAAGGAGCCTATATCCACGGTTTGACGGCCCATTGTAAAGTCCAGTTGACCACATTCACTTGAGGGAACGCCCACCTGGATCCATGCCAGTCACTGCAAAAAGATCTTTTCACTAGCAGAAAGACTGTTGTCCTAATCACCTTGCTGGCAGTGGTAGGATGTTTGCACCTTACAGAGACACTGGATAAACTTTTAAGTGTTGACAAGGACAACAAACTTATTCAGCATCTTGCTTTTCTTACAAGCGACGCGGAAGGACAAAAACTGCTGGACTGTTGGATCTGTATACACAGCCCAGTATTTGTAAGGGCTATGCTGTACTTAGCCTTTACCCCAGGAGCCAAGGAAGGTATTAACACCACACAGCATACCCATTGAGACTTGGACTCAGGTTTTCTAGGTTCCTTAAGGCCCTTAATGAGACTAATACAATATAGAGACTGCTTTTTAAATCCAGCCGATTGGCTTAGCGGCCTAGCAGGATGGATTATTTTTGGTATTTTTCAGACTTGTATGCAAATCTTGTTGCTTTGCTTATTGTTTTATGTAGCCGTAAAAGCGCTAATATATGTATTACCTAAGGCTGAACCTTCTGTAGTATATCATAGGCCCCGTATGGCCACTGCTGATGGGAAGTTGAGTGTCCACACTGAGGGTGGATGGGCGAAGCAGATAGCAAGTCACCTTGTGGGTACTAGACCCATGAGACAGTAGCTCCTTTGTGGACATCAGCTGACCCCGTAGCAAAGGTTATACCATTTACAAAAGGGGGAAATTGTTATAGAAGGGTTAATAGGTTGCCTTTAACTGCCTTGCCTTTAAGTGCCTTTTACCTTTAAGTGTTAGAATTACTAGAATCTGTTGACTCAGTAGTCTGATGGTCTCCTCTCCAAGGAGACTACACTTCTTATCATGTATGTTCTCAATAGTCAGTTACAATATGTTCTGAGCTATGGTAAATAGAATATGACCCTGGGTGCTGGTGGGGGCTACATGAGTTACATTGAAATGCATTGGATGTAAATGGTATAAAACATTGCTTTGGCTTTTTATATATCAGATAAAAGTGACTTGCTCACGGGATACGTGTGAGGTGTCTTTTGTCTCCAAGCGCTTGTCAACTAAGGGCGTAAATCCACAATTAGGACTCACTGGTGATCTGTCAGCTGACATTTGGGTCAGAATGAAAACAGCTACGACATGTGCAAGGAGAAAAATTAAAAGAGCAACCTTTGACTTGTGCAGCACTACTGCTGCATAAGCTGTGGCTCTTCTACTTTGTAACACCTGAGGGGGGGTTAAAGGTTACCTTTAAAATTGGTTCAATTAGGCTTCGGCCTACACTCTGCTCCCCCTGCTGACCCTGGGCTCTGGGCTCTAACACCGCCAGTTGGGACCCGGTACTGCTAGCTGCACAGAGAAAAACACCAGCCAATGTGTCAGTGGGGTTCAGCACCGCCAGCTGTTCCCCTGCTGTGTAGCCGGCAACGTGTCCTGCAAATGCCACGCAGACACAAGAACTGAAATTGAAGGGAACCTGTCCCCCCTCCCCCAGGTGTTTGTATGTTTTACAGCCACCTTGTACAGCAGTAATGCTGCATGTGTGCAAGGTGGCTCAGAAACTTATTCTCCTCGCACATGTGGAACTGAACACGTCTAAAATGTGTCCTCTGTGACCATTTAACCGTCCCTGAGGTGTGACTTTCCTTTGTAATGACACGCTGCAACCCCCTTGGTAGCGCTGCCCGTCTTCTGGCATCATTGTTTGGCTGCCTGCGCCTCTGCGGCCGCCCTGCCTGACACAACGCCCCTCGGTGTCTTATTTATTTGGACTGCGAGGGTGTGATTGATGGGCATGAGCAGTGCATATGTTCGCCTGTCCCTCATCTCCTTCCGCCTTCCTCAGACTGTGCGGCTTCATGGCCGCGGCATGCGATAAGGGATCAGCTGACGCCGCATAGTCTGTAGCAGGTGTAAGGACACGAGCGAGAGGCGAACATATGTACTGCGCCAGGCCATCAATCCCAGCCCCGCAGTGTGAAACACTGTAAAGACACTGCGGGGCTGGGATTCATGGGCATCGCGAACCGCACCAGCCGACATGAAATGATGTCAGAAGACGGGCAGCGCATGGCCAAGGGATAACGCAACAACGCAGACTCCTGTACAGCAAAATGCGATGCTCAGGAGGCCGCGCCAAGCACCAAGTTGGTATTTTTGCCAGCTGTGTTGCGTCTCATTACAAAGGGAACTCCCGCCTCCAAGACAGATTGACTGTATAAGGGCCAAAATGTTGTACGTGTTTCATTCAGCTTGTGCAAGGAACAAAATTAAAAGAGCAACCTTTGACTTGTGCAGCACTACTGCTGCATAAGGCGTGGCTCTTCTAGTTTGTAACACCTGAGGGGGGGTTAAAGGTTACCTTTAAAATTGGTTCAATTAGGCTTCGGCCTACACTCTGCTCCCTCTCCTCCTGCTGACCCTGGGCTCTAACACCGCCAGTTGGGGCCTGGTACTGCTAGCTGCACAGAGAAAAACACCAGCCAATGTGTCAGTGGGGTTCAGCACCGCCAGCTGTTCCCCTGCTGTGTAGCCGGCAACGTGTCCTGCAACAGCCACGCAGACACAACAGACCTACAAATGCCTCCAGTGCAGGCTTCGACCTACACTCTGCTCCCCCTGCTGACCCTTTGCTCCAACACTGCTAGTTGGGGCTCTAGGAAGACAAGCTTGAATAGGTCCCCATCCTGGTTCCAGCACCGTCAGCTGGTTCCGGGCAGAGCCTTTGGCTTAGGTGCCTCCCTCTGGGTATCCGAGTTCCACCAACGTCAGGTGGTCCTTGGTAGTGCTTTCAGGCACGGGTACCTCCTGCTTAGTAACTGGGTTCCAGTAACGTCAGCTGGTCCTCGGTAGTTCCATTGGCTCTTTGACCTTCGGCTACCCATCCGGGTTCCAGTACCGTCAGCTGGTTCTCGGCAGTGTCTTTTGCTCTTGTACCTTCTGCTCCCCATCCTGGTTCCAGTACCCTCAGCTGGTTCCGGGCAGTGCCTTTGGCTTAGGTGCCTCCCTCTGGGTATCTGAGTTCCACCAACGTCAGGTGGTCCTTGGTAGTGCTTTCAGCACGGGTACCTCCTGCTTAGTAACCGGGTTCCAGTAACGTCAGCTGGTCCTCGGTAGTTCCATTGGCTCTTGGACCTTCGGGTAGCCATCCGAGTTCCAGTTCCATCAGCTGTTTCTCGGCATTTTCTCAGCCTACTTGTACCTTCTGCTACATTTCCAAGTTCAAGACCCTAAAGACGACGACCCGGAACACCACCCCTAAGATGACGACGACACCAGAGACGACAACCACTGAGATGACGACGACCCTGGAGACGATGACCCTGAAGACCACCCCGATGACGACGACCCCGGAGACAACGACCCTGGAGACGATGACGACCTGGAAGACCGAGAAGCAGAAGAACAAGAGGCTGCAGAACAAAGAGCAGAAGAACATTAAGCATAAGACTAAATATCAGAGCAAAAGATATTATCTAAATTATAAGCAGAAGAAGACTAAGCAGTGTATGGGGGTGAGTCCGTTCCTCCTCGTGGTGCCCCTGGATAAAGCCTGATGATGCAGGCCAAACTGAACGCGGACAAATGTAACTGTTTTGTGACAGGCAGAACGGAAGGTGTAATCTTCAAACTTTTATAGATAACAACTACGGGAATGCCTGTCACAAATAAGAATATGATGAAGAAGTTGAATATGAAGAAGATAATAGTAAAATAAAAAGAATATGAACAATGTATGTAACAAAAAAAATAATAGGTAGAAGATGAAGAAGAAGATGAATAAGGTGAAGAAGTTGATGTCAAAGAAGCTGATGATGAGGATAATGAAGAAGAAAGTGTGGGAGAAGTAAAAAAGAAGGTGAAGGGCATGGAAGTAGTGAAACATCAATATCTGACAAAATAAAAAAAAAATTAACATAGTCAAAATCTTTCTAACGCTGAACGTCATAAAAAACAAAACAAAATCCTGCTATTCTATTAGATTGGGCTAAACCTCTGTGCCTTTAATGTCTCCGCCACGTCCCCCAATACATCCTACATTATTCTTAGTTGTTTTCCTTCATGTAGAATGAACCTACAAGTTAAGAAAGGGTTTATTTTAATTCCGATATTTTCGTCCCATTGACTTGCATTGGGATCGGGTATCGGTATCGGATTAGATCCGATACTTTGACGGTATCGGCCGATACTTTCCGGTACCGATACTTTCCGATATCGGAAGGTATCGCTCAACACTACTTATGACCATGTAATAGTTCAGTTTTTCTTTTTTATTAAATTTGCAAAAATTTCTACATTTCTGTTTTTTTCCAGTCAAGATGGGGTGCAGATTGTACATTAATGAGGGAAAAAAATGATCTTTTTGAATTTGACAAATGGCTGCAATGAAACAAAGAGTGAAAAATTTAAAGGGGTCTGAATACTTTCTGTACCCACTGTATTTTTGCCATTTGTCCCAAAAATTCTTTGCTTTGTAGCTTTAACACCTGCAGACTCCAAGCCTATTTTCACCTTCATGACTAGGCCAAATTTTACAATTCTGACCAGTGTCAATTTACGAAGTAATAACTCTGGAATGCTTCAATGGATCCTAGTGATTCTGAGAATGTTTTTTGTGACATATTGTACTTCTTGATAGTGGTAAAAAATTTTCGATATCACTTGCATTTATTTGTGAAAAAAATCTGAAATTTGGCAGAAAATTTAAAAATGTTTCATTTTTATATGCTTAACCCCTTTCTGACATTGGACGTACTATCCCGTCGAGGTGGGGTGGGCCCGTATGACCACCGACGGGATAGTACGTCCAGCGCGATCGGCTGCGCTCACGGGGGGAGAGCGGCCGATCGCGGCCGGGTGTCAGCTGCCTATCGCAGCTGACATCCGGCACTATGTGCCAGGAGCGGTCACGGACCGCCCCCGGCACATTACCCCTGGCACACCGCGAACAAACATGATCGCAGTGTGCCGGCGGTACAGGTAAGCATCGCACAGGGAGGGTGCTCCCTGCGGGCTTCCCTGAGACGATCGGTACAAGGGAATGTACTCACCTTGTACCGAGCGTCTTCTCCCTGCAGTCCCCGGATCCAAAATGGCCGCGGAGCTGCATCCGGGTCCTGCAGGGAGTACTTCCGGGTCAGGAGCAGTCTGCAGCTGCAGCTCTGTAAGCCTGCAGCGATGAGTGAGATCGCCGATCTCACAGAGTGAAATTGTAGCGCCCCCACTGCCGCAGGGCCGAGGGGTACCCGGTACCGGGCCTGTGAGTCTCTGCTCTGGGGTTGTCACGGTGGCTAGACCCGGTCCGTGACCCTGCTGAGGGGCGCCCAATGAAAGGTGTGGATGGTGGTGGTAGTGCGGTGCAGTGCTGGTCACAGTAAATAACGAGGACACCAGGTTGCAGTCTCTTTACCTCTTTACTGAAGGTCTCGAGGTGTCCAATCCAGGACACTGTTAACCGGGCTGTCTGAGACCGGCCGGTCAGAAGGCACATCAGGAGTCCCCTTTAACAGGTGGGAATCAGGGTCTACCTTCTAGCGCCTGTGTGTTGTAGTCCTTCCCTGCTGAGCACCCCGGGATAGTCCTCACAACTTATTCTGTCTGTCTCTGATCTTCGTTCTCTCCGTCCCCCAGATGATATGGCTAGGACGCACCCGTATGACGGGGTAGGCCTGGAGTTCTTCCGGGACTCTAGAGTCGCCCCTCTCCCACAGCTGCCTCCATTATCTGCTTAGGTGTTTTTGTGAGACAGCCAACCTATTATTGGCTGCCCTGCCGTGGTTTGAAGTAATACTTAAAGTCTCTTACTTTCTCGGCGTTCCGGCCACCGACTGTTTGCGCCTCAGAAGGATGTTGCCTCGGTCTTACAGCACAACTCCTTCTGGTATTCTCCTTGTTGCCTCTTTGCTGTATTCCTGCTTTTCTCACTCAGCACAATAAACCTCGTTTCTTGTCCTTTCTTAGGAATCTGTCAGGATCCCATCCCTGACAGGTCCTCTCTCTAGCTCTTCCCAGTTACTTCTCCCTGTCTTCCTGTCCAACCCCCAGTTTTACCAGAGTGTGAGGAGTGGCCTACTAGATAGAACCACTCCCCCTGGTGGCCGGAGTGTGAAGTGTAGTGTGAGTGTTACCTGGTCAGGTGAACTCCTTTAGTGCAGTCAGATGTAACATCACTCCCCTTAGTGGCAGAGCGACATTACTGCAACGACCAGGACTCTTGGGCGCTGCACTCCCCCCCCCCCCCCCGGTTAAATCCAGTACTCCCGGACTGGGAAAACAAGAACAACAATACATGTTAACAGAAAACACACAAAATTTTTGAAATATCAAACAATTAAACATAACAGTGCTTCCCTTTATGGGAGGTGAGGACTCTTGAACATTGCGAAAGTTAGGTCATGCACAGTTTATGACTCTCAGTTCAGTGGTTGAAACAGCTTGGACCCCGGGTAAACAAAGGGGTCCCCTTTTAGAAGTTTTTGGAGCAATTCACTGTCCATTACTCCGTTGTCCATTTTTAAAACCTGTAACAGAAGATATGCACACAAACATTTTCAACTAAATAGCAGCTCTCATTAATACCTCCAAGTTTTGTAGCGGAGGGGAGTTTGATTCAGTGCTGCGTGTGGACCTTCGCAGGGCAGTGGTCGCTATTGACCTACCAGGGCCCGCTATGCTTGCTACCGCTGGTGTAGTGCACTGTCTTCTGGCTACACTTCTAGTGAGTCTGGGTAGCACTGGCAGGCTAGAGCTCTCAGGGCTGCTGCTACCAACAGTGGGTACGGCAGGCTCGCCGATAGCAGAGGGAGGATTTGCCATTTCAACGGTCGGCACAGCATCTTCAGGTAGGGCTTGTTGAGGTTGCGGGACCGGATGATCTGGTACCACCATTGTTTCTGGTGGGTCCGGCTGGTGGAACGTTAGAACAGGTACCACGATGGCCTGATTTATCTGAGTCCAGGACTGGGTAAAGTCACCAAGGACAGTGTGGATCATCTTCTCCTTTTCTACAGGTGGGGAGGTTCCTGGATCCATTTCCTTCACTCTCAGCTTATCAGGGCAGGCTTTAAGGTGGTCCCTGGATATCACGGTCGAGGTCTCCCCTCTGTCCTTGCTGATGAGACAGACCTTCGTGTTGTCGAAATCGGATGACAGGATGGTATATGGTTCCGCTTCCCATTGGTCATCGAGCTTGTGTAGTCTCCTCTTTCGTTTGAGTACTTGCTCACCAGGTGACAGGGGAATCGCAGGAGCGTGCTGGTTGTAGTCCCTTTCTTGTTTCTGCCTAGCCTGGGCGAGACTTCTTTCCATGCACTCCTGTACTTTGCGGTACCTTCGCTGCCTTTCTGCATCCCAATCTGCATCCGGCGAGGTATCTTCGGGGATTAGGACCCCCATGTCCAGATCAACGGGTAACTGGCTAGACCTTCCTTGCATCAGGTACGCTGGAGTGCAGTTGGTAGAATTTACTGGGATGTGATTGTATATATCCACCAAGTCAGGCAACTTTGTCGGCCACAGGTTCCGTTCCTCTACGGGCAAGGTCTTCAATAAGTCGATCACCACTTGGTTCATCTTTTCGCACATCCCATTGGTTTGAGGATGGTACGGTGTGGTTCTGATCTTCTTACACCCGTACAGTTGGCAGAACTCTTGGAACACTTCTGCTTCGAATGCTGGTCCCTGATCGGTTAGTACCTTCTCCGGGTAGCCATGGGGCCTACAAAAGTACTGCTGGAAGGCCTTGGCGGCAGTCCTGGCCGTTAGATCCTTGACAGGCACAACCACCAAAAATCTGGAGTAGTGATCTATGATGGTAAGAGCGTAAATATAGCCTGACCGGCTAGGTGTCAGCTTCACATGATCCAGCGCGACCAGTTCGAGCGGCCGCCTGGTGATGATAGACTGCAAGGGAGCCCGCTGGCTGCCACGGTCCCTCCTGCGTAGGCTACATGGACCGCACTCCCGACACCACTTCTCAATGGCTCTCTTCATGCCAATCCAATAGAACCTCCCTCGGAGTAGCCTCTCCAGCTTCCTCCACCTGAAGTGTCCGGCTCCATCGTGGTAGGCTCCTAGAACCATGGGCACATCTCGCCTTGGCACCACTATCTGCCATACCAATTCGTGAGTACGTGGGTCGATGTGTCATGATTCTCAATGGCGAGAGAACATAGCCCAGCATATATGAGAACTAGCTCTTGGAAGATGGAAACTATACTGACCATGAACTAAACCTGCCGAACAACTAGAAGTGGCCGGGTAGCATGCCTACGTTTTTTAACCCTAGATGCCCAGCGCCAGCCGGAGAACTACCTAATCCTAGCAGAGGAAAAGACAGTCCCGGCTCACCTCCAGAGAAATTTTCCCAAAAGGCAGACAGAGGCCCCCACATATATTGGCGGTGATTTTAGATGAAATGACAAACGCAGTATGAAAATAGGTTTAGCAAAATCGAGGTCCGCTTTCTAGATAGCAGGAAGACAGAAAGGACACTTTCATGGTCAGCAGAAAACCCTATCAAAACACCATCCAGAAATTCCTTTAAGACTCTAGCATTAACTCATAACACCAGAGTGGCAATTTCCGATCACAAGAGCTTTCCAGACACAGTAACGAAACAGCAGCTGTGAACAGGAACAAAATGCAAAAACACACAAGGACAAAAGTCCAACTTAGCTGGGAGTTGTCTAGTAGCAGGAACAAGCACAGAAGGCTTCTGATTACATTGTTGACCGGCAAGAAACTGACAGAGGAGCAAGGTTATATAGCGACTCCCACATCCTGATAGGAGCAGGTGAACAGAGGGGATGATGCACACAAGTTCAATTCCACAAGTGGCCACCGGGGGAGCCCAGAATCCAATTTCACAACAGTACCCCCCCCTCAAGGAGGGGGCACCGAACCCTCACCAGAACCACCAGGGCGATCAGGATGAGCCCTATGAAAGGCACGGACAAGATCGGAGGCATGAACATCAGAGGCAGTGACCCAAGAATTATCCTCCTGACCGTATCCCTTCCATTTGACCAGATACTGGAGTCTCCGTCTGGAAACACGAGAGTCTAAGATCTTTTCCACAACGTACTCCAACTCACCCTCAACCAACACCGGAGCAGGAGGCTCAACGGAAGGCACAACCGGTACCTCATACCTGCGCAACAATGACCGATGAAAAACATTATGAATCGAAAAGGATGCAGGGAGGTCCAAACGGAAGGACACAGGGTTAAGAATCTCCAATATCTTGTACGGGCCGATGAACCGAGGCTTAAACTTAGGAGAAGAAACCCTCATAGGGACAAAACGAGAAGACAACCACACCAAGTCCCCAACACAAAGCCGAGGACCAACACGACGACGGCGGTTGGCAAAAAGCTGAGTCTTCTCCTGGGACAACTTCAAATTGTCCACCACCTGCCCCCAAATCTGATGCAACCTCTCCACCACAGCATCCACTCCAGGACAATCCGAAGATTCCACTTGACCGGAGGAAAATCGAGGATGAAACCCCAAATTACAGAAAAACAGGGACACCAAGGTGGCAGAGCTGGCCCGATTATTGAGGGCGAACTCCGCCAAAGGCAAAAAAGCAACCCAATCATCCTGATCCGCAGACACAAAACACCTCAAATATGTCTCCAAGGTCTGATTAGTCCGCTCGGTCTGGCCATTAGTCTGAGGATGGAAAGCAGACGAAAAAGACAAATCTATGCCCATCCTAGCACAGAATGCCCGCCAAAATCTAGACACGAATTGGGTCCCTCTGTCAGAAACGATATTCTCAGGAATACCATGCAAACGAACAACATTTTGAAAAAACAGAGGAACCAACTCGGAAGAAGAAGGCAACTTAGGCAAGGGAACCAGATGGACCATCTTAGAGAAACGGTCACACACCACCCAGATGACAGACATCTTCTGAGAAACAGGCAGATCCGAAATAAAATCCATCGAGATGTGTGTCCAAGGCCTCTTCGGGATAGGCAAGGGCAACAACAATCCACTAGCCCGAGAACAACAAGGCTTGGCCCGAGCACAAACGTCACAAGACTGCACAAAGCCTCGCACATCTCGTGACAGGGAAGGCCACCAGAAGGACCTTGCCACCAAATCCCTGGTACCAAAGATTCCAGGATGACCTGCCAACGCAGAAGAATGAACCTCAGAGATGACTCCACTGGTCCAATCATCAGGAACAAACAGTCTACCAGGTGGGCAACGATCAGGTCTATCCGCCTGAAACTCCTGCAAGGCCCGCCGCAGGTCTGGAGAAACGGCAGACAATATCACTCCATCTTTAAGGATACCTGTGGGCTCAGAATTACCAGGGGAGTCAGGCTCAAAACTCCTAGAAAGGGCATCCGCCTTAACATTCTTAGAACCCGGTAGGTACGACACCACAAAATTAAACCGAGAGAAAAACAACGACCAGCGCGCCTGTCTAGGATTCAGGCGCCTGGCAGACTCAAGGTAAATTAAATTTTTGTGGTCAGTCAATACCACCACCTGATGTCTGGTGTTGTGAATTTGCTTTTTGCTCCCTCTAGTGGTTACTAGTTTTTTTGACTCTGGTTTTTCTGTCATTCCTTTTATCCGCACCTGGGTCGTTAGTTAGGGGTGTTGCTATATAAGCTCCCTGGACCTTCAGTTCAATGCCTGGCAACGTAGTTATCAGAGCTAGTCTGCTGTGCTCTTGTCTACTGATCCTGGTTCCAGTTATATCAGCTAAGTCTGCCTTTTGCTTTTTGCTATTTGTTTTGGTTTTGTATTTTTGTCCAGCTTGTTCCAAATCTATATCCTGACCTTTGCTGGAAGCTCTAGGGGGCTGGTGTTCTCCCCCCGGACCGTTAGACGGTTCGGGGGTTCTTGAATTTCCAGTGTGGATTTTGATAGGGTTTTTGTTGACCATATAAGTTACCTTTCTTTATTCTGCTATCAGTAAGTGGGCCTCTCTGTGCTAAACCTGGTTCATTTCTGTGTTTGTCATTTCCTCTTACCTAACCGTCATTATTTGTGGGGGGCTTCTATCCAGCTTTGGGGTCCCCTTCTCTGGAGGCAAGAAAGGTCTTTGTTTTCCTCTACTAGGGGTAGCTAGATTCTCCGGCTGGCGCGTGTCATCTAGAATCAACGTAGGAATGATCCCCGGCTACTTCTAGTGTTGGCGTTAGGAGTAGATATATGGTCAACCCAGTTACCACTGCCCTATGAGCTGGATTTTTGTACTCTGCAGACTTCCACGTTCCTCTGAGACCCTCGCCATTGGGGTCATAACAGTTTGCCAGGCCAGTATTAAATGTTTAATGCATTGCAGAAGAGGGATTATAAGAAAGAAGATTCTGAGTTTTTTTTTTTTTTTTCTCTTTCTTCTTCCCCTTTACCTCAGAGTGGCTATGCTTGCTGCAGACATGAATGTCCAGACCTTGATTACAAGTGTGGACCAGCTGGCTACTCGTGTGCAGGGCATACAAGACTATGTTATCAGAAATCCTAGGTCAGAACCTAAAATACCGATTCCTGAACTGTTTTCCGGAGACAGGTTTAAGTTTAGGAATTTCGTGAATAATTGTAAATTGTTTTTGTCCCTGAGACCCTGTTCATCTGGAGATTCTGCTCAGCAAGTAAAAATTGTTATTTCGTTCTTACGGGGCGACCCTCAGGATTGGGCTTTTTCGCTGGCGCCAGGAGATCCGGCATTGGCTGATCTTGATGCGTTTTTTCTGGCGCTCGGTTTACTTTATGAGGAACCCAATCTTGAGATTCAGGCAGAAAAGGCCTTGCTGGCTATGTCTCAGGGGCAGGACGAGGCTGAAGTGTATTGCCAAAAATTTCGGAAATGGTCCGTGCTGACACATTGGAACGAGTGTGCACTGGCCGCTAATTTTAGAAATGGCCTTTCTGAAGCCATTAAGAATGTTATGGTGGGGTTTCCCATTCCCACAGGTCTGAATGATACTATGGCACTGGCTATTCAAATTGACCGGCGGTTGCGGGAGCGCAAAACCGCAAATTCCCTCATGGTGTTGTCTGAACAGACACCTAATTCGGTGCAATGTGATAGAAAAACCGCAAATTCCCTCATGGTGTTGTCTGAACAGACACCTGATTTAATGCAATGTGATAGAATCCTGACTAGAAATGAGCGGAAAATTCATAGACGCCGGAATGGCTTGTGCTACTACTGTGGTGATTCTACACATGTTATCTCAGCATGCTCTAAACGTATAGCTAAGGTTGTTAGTCCTGTCACCGTTGGTAATTTGCAACCTAAATTTATTCTGTCTGTAACTTTGATTTGCTCACTGTCATCTTATCCTGTCATGGCGTTTGTAGATTCAGGTGCTGCCCTGAGTCTCATGGATCTCTCATTTGCTAAGCGCTGTGGTTTTACTCTTGAACCATTAGAAAATCCTATTCCTCTTAGGGGTATTGATGCTACACCATTGGCAGCAAATAAACCGCAGTATTGGACACAGGTTACCATGTGCATGACTCCTGAACACCGCGAGGTGATACGTTTCCTGGTTTTACATAAAATGCATGATTTGGTTGTTTTAGGGCTGCCATGGTTACAGACCCATAATCCAGTCCTGGACTGGAAGGCTATGTCAGTCTCAAGTTGGGGCTGTCGTGGTATTCATGGGGATTCCCTGCCTGTGTCTATTGCTTCTTCTACGCCTTCGGAAGTTCCGGAGTATTTGTCTGATTATCAGGATGTCTTCAGTGAGTCTGAGTCCAGTGCACTGCCTCCTCATAGGGACTGTGACTGTGCTATAGATTTGATCCCAGGCAGTAAATTTCCTAAGGGAAGACTGTTTAATCTGTCGGTACCTGAACATACCGCTATGCGTTCATATATCAAGGAGTCTCTGGAGAAAGGACATATTCGTCCGTCTTCTTCCCCTCTTGGTGCGGGATTCTTTTTTGTGGCAAAAAAGGACGGATCTTTGAGACCTTGTATTGATTATCGGCTTTTAAATAAGATCACTGTCAAATTTCAGTATCCTTTACCGCTGTTGTCTGACTTGTTTGCCCGGATTAAGGGTGCCAAGTGGTTCACCAAGATAGACCTTCGTGGTGCGTACAACCTTGTGCGCATTAAGCAAGGTGATGAATGGAAAACCGCATTCAATACGCCCGAAGGTCATTTTGAGTACTTGGTGATGCCTTTTGGGCTCTCCAATGCGCCTTCAGTTTTTCAGTCCTTTATGCATGAGATTTTCCGGAAGTATCTGGATAAATTTTTGATTGTTTATCTGGATGATATTTTGGTTTTTTCTGATAATTGGGATTCGCATGTGGAGCAGGTCAGGTTGGTCTTTAAAATTTTGCGTGAAAATTCTTTGTTTGTCAAGGGCTCAAAGTGTCTCTTTGGTGTACAGAAGGTTCCCTTTTTGGGGTTCATTTTTTCCCCTTCTGCTGTGGAGATGGACCCAGTCAAGGTCCGAGCTATTCTTGATTGGACTCAGCCCTCGTCAGTTAAGAGTCTTCAGAAGTTCTTGGGCTTCGCTAACTTCTACCGTCGTTTTATCGCTAATTTTTCTAGCATTGTGAAACCTTTGACGGATATGACCAAGAAGGGCTCCGATGTAGCTAACTGGGCTCCTGCTGCCGTGGAGGCTTTCCAGGAGTTGAAACGCCAGTTTACTTCGGCGCCTGTTTTGTGCCAGCCTGACGTCTCACTTCCCTTTCAGGTTGAGGTGGATGCTTCGGAGATTGGGGCAGGGGCCGTTTTGTCGCAGAGAGGCCCTGGTTGCTCTGTTATGAAACCTTGTGCCTTTTTCTCTAGGAAGTTTTCGCCTGCCGAGCGAAATTATGATGTGGGCAATCGGGAGTTGTTGGCCATGAAATGGGCATTTGAGGAGTGGCGTCATTGGCTCGAGGGTGCTAAGCATCGTGTGGTGGTCTTGACTGATCACAAAAATCTGATGTATCTCGAGTCTGCTAAACGCCTTAATCCGAGACAGGCCCGCTGGTCATTGTTTTTCTCCCGCTTTGATTTTGTTGTCTCGTATTTACCAGGTTCAAAGAATGTGAAGGCCGATGCTCTTTCTAGGAGCTTTGTGCCTGATGCTCCTGGAGTCGCTGATCCTGTTGGTATTCTTAAAGATGGAGTTATCTTGTCAGCTATTTCTCCGGATCTGCGACGTGTGTTGCAGAGATTTCAGGCTGATAGGCCTGAGTCTTGTCCACCTGACAGACTGTTTGTCCCGGATTAGTGGACCAGCAGAGTCATTTCCGAGGTTCATTCCTCGGTGTTGGCAGGTCACCCGGGAATTTTTGGCACCAGAGATCTGGTGGCCAGGTCCTTTTGGTGGCCTTCCTTGTCAAGGGATGTGCGGTCATTTGTGCAGTCCTGTGGGACTTGTGCTCGAGCTAAGCCTTGCTGTTCTCGTGCCAGCGGGTTGCTCTTGCCCTTGCCTGTCCCGAAGAGACCTTGGACACATATCTCCATGGATTTCATTTCTGATCTTCCGCTATCTCAGGGCATGTCCGTTATCTGGGTGATATGTGATCGCTTTTCCAAGATGGTCCATTTGGTTCCTTTGCCTAAGCTGCCTTCCTCTTCCGATCTGGTTCCTGTGTTTTTCCAGAACGTGGTTCGTTTGCACGGCATCCCTGAGAATATTGTGTCAGACAGAGGATCCCAGTTCGTTTCCAGGTTCTGGCGATCCTTTTGTAGTAGGATGGGCATTGATTTGTCGTTTTCGTCTGCTTTCCATCCTCAGACTAATGGACAGACGGAGCGAACCAATCAGACTTTGGAGGCTTATTTGAGGTGTTTTGTCTCTGCTGATCAGGACGATTGGGTGACATTCTTGCCATTGGCTGAGTTTGCCCTTAATAATCGGACTAGTTCCGCCACCTTGGTTTCGCCTTTTTTCTGCAACTCTGGTTTCCATCCTCGCTTTTCTTCGGGTCATGTGGAGCCTTCTGACTGTCCTGGGGTGGATTCTGTGGTGGATAGGTTGCAGCAGATCTGAAATCATGTGGTGGCCAACTTGAAGTTGTCACAGGAGAAGGCTCAGCGCTTTGCCAACCGCCGTCGCGGTGTGGGTCCCCGACTACGCGTTGGGGATTTGGTATGGCTTTCTTCCCGCTTTGTTCCTATGAAGGTCTCCTCTCCCAAATTTAAACCTCGTTTTATTGGGCCTTACAAGATATTGGAAATCCTTAATCCTGTATCTTTTCGTCTGGATCTTCCTGTGTCGTTTGCTATTCACAATGTATTTCATAGGTCCTTGTTGCGGCGGTACATTGTGCCTGTAGTTCCTTCTGCTGAGCCTCCTGCTCCGGTGTTGGTTGAGGGCGAGTTGGAGTACGTGGTGGAGAAGATCTTGGATTCTCGCCTCTCCAGGCGGAGGCTTCAGTACCTGGTCAAGTGGAAGGGCTATGGTCAGGAGGATAATTCCTGGGTGGTCGCCTCTGATGTTCATGCGGCCGATTTAGTTCGTGCCTTTCATGCCGCTCATCCTGATCGCCCTGGTGGTCGTGGTGAGGGTTCGGTGACCCCTCACTAAGGGGGGGGTACTGTTGTGAATTTGCTTTTTGCTCCCTCTAGTGGTTACTAGTTTTTTTGACTCTGGTTTTTCTGTCATTCCTTTTATCCGCACCTGGGTCGTTAGTTAGGGGTGTTGCTATATAAGCTCCCTGGACCTTCAGTTCAATGCCTGGCAACGTAGTTATCAGAGCTAGTCTGCTGTGCTCTTGTCTACTGATCCTGGTTCCAGTTATATCAGCTAAGTCTGCCTTTTGCTTTTTGCTATTTGTTTTGGTTTTGTATTTTTGTCCAGCTTGTTCCAAATCTATATCCTGACCTTTGCTGGAAGCTCTAGGGGGCTGGTGTTCTCCCCCCGGACCGTTAGACGGTTCGGGGGTTCTTGAATTTCCAGTGTGGATTTTGATAGGGTTTTTGTTGACCATATAAGTTACCTTTCTTTATTCTGCTATCAGTAAGCGGGCCTCTCTGTGCTAAACCTGGTTCATTTCTGTGTTTGTCATTTCCTCTTACCTAACCGTCATTATTTGTGGGGGGCTTCTATCCAGCTTTGGGGTCCCCTTCTCTGGAGGCAAGAAAGGTCTTTGTTTTCCTCTACTAGGGGTAGCTAGATTCTCCGGCTGGCGCGTGTCATCTAGAATCAACGTAGGAATGATCCCCGGCTACTTCTAGTGTTGGCGTTAGGAGTAGATATATGGTCAACCCAGTTACCACTGCCCTATGAGCTGGATTTTTGTACTCTGCAGACTTCCACGTTCCTCTGAGACCCTCGCCATTGGGGTCATAACAGTCTGGCCCCCTCAAGCCAGTGACGCCACTCCTCAAAAGCCCACTTCATGGCCAAAAGCTCCCGATTCCCAATATCATAATTCCGCTCGGCGGGCGAAAATTTACGGGAAAAAAAAGCACAAGGTCTCATCACGGAGCAGTCGGAACTTCTCTGCGACAACACCGCCCCAGCTCCGATTTCAGAAGCGTCGACCTCAACCTGAAAAGGAAGAGCAACATCAGGCTGATGCAACACTGGGGCGGAAGAAAAGCGGCGCTTGAGCTCCCGAAAGGCCTCCACAGCATCAGGGGACCAATCAGTAACATCAGCACCCTTCTTAGTCAAATCAGTCAATGGTTTTACAACATCAGAAAAACCAGCAATAAATCGACGATAAAAGTTAGCAAAGCCCAAAAATTTCTGAAGACTCTTAAGAGAAGAGGGTTGCGTCCAATCACCAATAGCCTGAACCTTGACAGGATCCATCTCGATGGAAGAGGGGGAAAAAATGTATCCCAAGAAAGAAATCTTTTGAACCCCAAAAACACACTTAGAACCCTTCACACACAAGGAATTAGACCGCAAAACCTGAAAAACCCTCCTGACCTGCTGGACATGAGAGTCCCAGTCATCCGAAAAAATCAGAATATCATCCAGATAAACAATCATACATTTATCCAAATAATCGCGGAAAATGTCATGCATAAAGGACTGGAAGACTGAAGGGGCATTTGAAAGACCAAAAGGCATCACCAAATACTCAAAATGGCCCTCGGGCGTATTAAATGCGGTTTTCCACTCATCCCCCTGCTTGATTCGCACCAAATTATACGCCCCACGGAGATCAATCTTAGAGAACCACTTGGCCCCCTTTATACGAGCAAACAAATCAGTAAGCAGTGGTAACGGATATTGATATTTAACCGTGATTTTATTCAAAAGTCGATAATCAATACACGGCCTCAAAGAGCCGTCTTTCTTAGACACAAAGAAAAAACCGGCTCCTAAGGGAGATGACGAAGGACGAATATGTCCCTTTTCCAAGGACTCCTTTATATATTCTCGCATAGCAGCGTGTTCAGGCACAGACAGATTAAATAAACGACCCTTAGGGTATTTACTACCCGGAATCAAGTCTATGGCACAATCGCACTCCCGGTGCGGAGGTAGTGAACCAACCTTGGGTTCTTCAAAAACGTCACGAAAGTCAGACAAGAATTCAGGAATCTCAGAGGGAATAGATGATGAAATGGAAACCAAAGGTACGTCCCCATGAGTTCCTTTACATCCCCAGCTTAACACAGACATAGCTCTCCAGTCGAGGACTGGGTTATGAGATTGCAGCCATGGCAATCCCAGCACCAAAACATCATGTAGATTATACAGCACCAGAAAGCGAATAACCTCCTGGTGATCCGGATTAACACGCATAGTCACTTGTGTCCAGTATTGTGGTTTATTACTAGCCAATGGGGTGGAGTCAATCCCTTTCAGAGGTATCGGAGCCTCCAGTGGCTCCAAATCATACCCACAGCGTTTGGCAAAGGACCAATCCATAAGACTCAAAGCAGCGCCAGAGTCGACATAGGCGTCCGCGGTAATAGATGACAAAGAACAAATCAGGGTCACAGATAGAATAAACTTAGACTGTAAAGTGCTAATTGAAACAGACTTGTCAGGCTTCTTAGTACGCTTAAAGCATGCTGATATAACATGAGTTGAATCACCACAATAGAAGCACAACCCATTTTTTCGTCTAAAATTCTGCCGCTCGCTTCTGGACAGAATTCTATCACATTGCATATTTTCTGGTGTTTTCTCAGTAGACACCGCCAAATGGTGCACAGGTTTGCGCTCCCGCAGACGCCTATCGATCTGAATAGCCATCGTCATGGACTCATTCAGACTCGCAGGCACAGGGAACCCCACCATAACATCCTTAATGGCATCAGAGAGACCTTCTCTGAAAATCGCCGCCAGGGCGCACTCATTCCACTGAGTAAGCACAGACCATTTGCGGAATTTTTGGCAGTATATTTCAGCTTCATCTTGCCCCTGAGACAAGGACATCAAGGCCTTTTCCGCCTGAAGCTCTAAATGAGGTTCCTCATAAAGCAACCCCAAGGCCAGAAAAAACGCATCCACATTGAGCAACGCAGGATCCCCTGGTGCCAATGCAAAAGCCCAGTCTTGAGGGTCGCCCCGGAGCAAGGAAATTACAATCCTGACCTGCTGTGCAGGGTCTCCGGCAGAGCGAGACTTCAGGGACAAAAACAATTTGCAATTATTTTTAAAATTTTGAAAGTGAGATCTATTCCCCGAGAAGAATTCAGGCAAAGGAATTCTAGGCTCAGACATAGGTGCATGAACAACAAAATCTTGCAAATTTTGTACCTTTGTGGCGAGATTATTCAAACCTGTAGCTACACTCTGAAGATCCATTTGAAACAGGTGAACACAGAGCCATTCAAGGATTAGAAGGAGAGAAAGAGAGGAAGGCTGCAGTATAGGCAGACTAGCAAGTGATTCAATTAAGAGCACACTCAGAACTAGAGGAAAAAAAAAAAAATTGTAGCAGACTTCCTTTTTCTCTCCTTTCTCAGCCAGTAATTTAACCCTTTTTTTTGGGCCGGTCAAACTGTCATGATTCTCAATGGCGAGAGAACATAGCCCAGCATATATGAGAACTAGCTCTTGGAAGATGGAAACTATACTGACCATGAACTAAACCTGCCGAACAACTAGAAGTGGCCGGGTAGCATGCCTACGTTTTTTAACCCTAGATGCCCAGCGCCAGCCGGAGAACTACCTAATCCTAGCAGAGGAAAAGACAGTCCCGGCTCACCTCCAGAGAAATTTTCCCAAAAGGCAGACAGAGGCCCCCACATATATTGGCGGTGATTTTAGATGAAATGACAAACGCAGTATGAAAATAGGTTTAGCAAAATCGAGGTCCGCTTTCTAGATAGCAGGAAGACAGAAAGGACACTTTCATGGTCAGCAGAAAACCCTATCAAAACACCATCCAGAAATTCCTTTAAGACTCTAGCATTAACTCATAACACCAGAGTGGCAATTTCCGATCACAAGAGCTTTCCAGACACAGTAACGAAACAGCAGCTGTGAACAGGAACAAAATGCAAAAACACACAAGGACAAAAGTCCAACTTAGCTGGGAGTTGTCTAGTAGCAGGAACAAGCACAGAAGGCTTCTGATTACATTGTTGACCGGCAAGAAACTGACAGAGGAGCAAGGTTATATAGCGACTCCCACATCCTGATAGGAGCAGGTGAACAGAGGGGATGATGCACACAAGTTCAATTCCACAAGTGGCCACCGGGGGAGCCCAGAATCCAATTTCACAACATCGATGCTTCTCTGGCACAGCTTGCCATCATGGATAAACAGTTTACTTCTCCCCTTCCACAGCTGTTGGGTCCCCTGTAGATCATCTGGGACGGGATGCAGCCCTGCCTGCGTCAAGAGCTCTTTCACCCGACGGACCGCGGGGTCACCATCCTGAGTTTCCGCTCATCCGTGATGGGGCAGGGTATTCAGCGTGGCATCCGGTTGGTTCTTGTGCCTGTTCCTCACATGATGGGAGTTCTGAGTGGCTTTGGGGCGATGGAATGCAGGCAGCTCCACCTCTTCAAGTGCCTCCGGGTCTTCCTCTGCTTCCGGCAAATTTGGCATTCGAGACAAGGCATCGGCATTTGCATTCTTGCGTCCTGCCCGGTACTTGATGGTGAAGTCATAGTTGGACAGCCGGGCCATCCACCGCTGTTCCAAGGCCCCGAGTTTGGCGGTATCCAGATGCGTTAGCGGATTGTTATCCGTGAAGAGGGTGAATTTCGCTGAGGCCAGGTAGTGTTTGAACCTCTCTGTCACTGCCCAGACGATGGCAAGGAATTCCAGCTTAAAGGAGCTGTAGTTGTCAGGGTTCCTTTCTGTGGGGCGAAGTTTCCTGCTGGCGTAAGCGATTACCCTTTCCTTGCCTTTCTGGACCTGGGACAGCACGGCTCCCAATCCTACATTGCTGGCGTCCGTGTACAGCACAAACGGTTGGTCGTATTCAGGGTAGGCCAGTACCTCTTCTCCCGTCAGTGCCGACTTCAAGCAAGTGAAGGATCCTTCCAGCCCCTCGTTCCAATCAAATGGGGTTTTCTTCCCCTTGGTCTTCTTCGATTGACCCACCAACAGGTCTTGCAAGGGCGCTGCCTTCTTGGTGAAGTCCTTAATGAACCTCCGGTAATAGCCTACCAGCCCGAGGAACTGCCGGACTTCGTGGAGGTTGCTGGGCTTTGGCCAGTCCTGGATCACCGTGACCTTGTCGGGGTCTGGGGCCACTCCTTCAGCACTCACCACATGGCCCAGGTACTGCACTTTGGGTTTCAGCAGATGACATTTGGACGGTTTCACCTTTAAGCCAAAGTTGGACAGGGCTTCAAACACCTCAGCCAGGTGTTTCAGATGGTCTTCGTAGGTCTTAGAGAAGACAATGACATCATCCAAATACAGCAGTACGGTCTCAAAGTTCTTGTGCCCCAGACAGCACTCCATCATTCTCTGGAACGTCCCCGGGGCATTGCACAATCCGAAGGGCATGTAGTTGAACTCGCAGAGACCCATCGGTGTCATGAAGGCCGTCTTTTCTTTGTCCGCCTCCGCCACGGGAACCTGCCAATACCCACTGGTGAGATCTAAGGTAGAGAAATAGTTAGCAGAGTTTAGGGCAGCCAGAGACTCCTCTATCCTGGGCAGTGGGTATGCGTCCTTATGTGTAATGCGATTCAACTGCCTGTAATCATCGCACATCCTCATGGTGCCATCTTTCTTTTTAACAAGGACTAACGGAGCTGCCCAGGGGCTACAACTGTCTCTCACCACCCCAGCCTCCTTCATTTCTCGCAACATGTCCTTAGCGCACTGGTAATGAGCTGGGGGTACAGGGCAGTATCTCTCTTTTATGGGCCGGTGATCTCCCGTGGGCATATGGTGTTGGATCCCTTTCACCTGTCCAAAATCTAAGGGGTGTTTGCTAAATACCTGCTTGTACTCATGAACCACCCTGTAGGCCCCCTGTTTCTGATGGGATGGGGTGGAGTCAGTGCCCACATGCAATTCCCGACACCAATCTTTCGAGGGCCCTGCAGAACCGTTGTCCCACGCCAGATTAGATGGGGCCAAGGGTCCAGGTGTCTGTATCACACTATTATTGACGGTGAACAGTTTGGTGAGCGTGGCATACTTGGGGAGATGGACCTCTTCCTCCCCGCAATTAAGGACACGTACTGGCACCCTCCCCTGGCGGACGTCGACCACCCCCCTGGCTGTTAGGAGCGTAGGTCTATTGTCTGAATAGACGGGTTCTACCAGGGCCTGGTAGTCCTTTCCCCTGAGGCCTATGGCTGCCCGACACCATATTAACATCTCACTCCTGGGGGGTATCGCGATGGGGTTTGAATCACTCACAGTGACACGACCAATCTCACCACCAGTCAGCTCTACCTGCTGTCTTTGCATCAGAGCTCTGATTTCTTTTTGCAGGGCGCGTTGTTCACTGTGGCCAGCGGTTTCTGCTACCTGTTGCAACAGAACAATAACTTCTGCAAGACAATTTTCTATAACATTAGTACCGATAGTCATCATGGGATTACATTCTCGGTGGTCAATATCAACAATTACAATCCCCTGGGCTTTCAATTCCACCCGCCCCACTTTGATGGTGGCCTCTTTATACCCCACTTGTGGCAATGGCTGACCATTACTGGCTATTATGGTGAAATCGTCATTGGGGCCACGAGTAATATCGGTGTCCTCCCAATACCGTTTATAAAGCACGTAAGGCATAGTCGTCACCTGAGAACCAGTGTCCAGCAAAGCGTTCATGGGGATACCATCAACCACTACAGGAAGGACTGGTCGCCCTCCAACGTATTTGGCTCTCCAATGTTGCGGGCCCGATCGTCCTACTCCTGGGGGTTGGCCCTTTGCCCCAGGGGTTGCTCGTTTAAAGGACAGTACCTTGCAAGGTGGCCCACCTGGTGACAGCGGCGGCAGATGGGTCGTCCGTCCTGATGGAAGCGATCACTGTCCCGGCCTCTGGTCGGTGGAGTCCTCCTGTCGCATCCAGGGAACGTCTTCTGGTCAGGAGGCCAGCTGGATCTTCTCCTTGGGGACCTCCTGTAGGGACTGCACCGTCCGGGCCAGGGCAGCAACGCTCTTGGTCAGCTCCTGCATCTGGAGGCGGAGTCCTGCAGGGGAGTCGTCCTCTAGGCTCTGGGCATCGGCCTCGGCGGCAACTGGGGCATCCGACGCCACCTCCTGGTGGTATGTGAGAGCGGGAGGCCTGGGTGGTATTGTGCAGCTGGGTTGTCGCTCCTGCAGCGCCTGGATAGCTTTATCCTTGAATTGCGCAAAAGTCAAGTCTGGATTCTGCATGGCCAGGAAGTGTAATTGGCTCCTTTGGTGACTGCACAGGAGCCCCTCAATGAACCGCTCTTTCAGGAGTTTATCCTCATCTTGCATGCTGCTGGGGTCACTCTGCTTAATGGCCCGCAGCGCCTCCTGGAGATTAAGGGCATAGTCCCGTAAGCTATCCTGCGGTCTCTGTTTGCATCCATAGATAGTCAATTTAATTTCTGTAGCAGTACGGGTATCGAAGGTGGCTTTAAGCTTTGCAAAAACCTGCTGTGCCGTTCCCTTATCCGCGGCGGGCCAGGACTTCACTTCTCTCAGAGCCGCCCCAAAGAGTTGGCCGATGATCATATGAACCTTCTGAGGCTCTGTCAGGGGATAGAACTCGAGCAGGCTGCAGATCCCTTCTTTAAAGTCAGTGAATGTATGCGACTCCCCGGAGTATCGTGGGAGCCAGGCCGCTCCGGGCAGGTACGGCATAGAGAAGGGCATTATGGCCTTTGTGGTAGTGGCAGCGTCCGACAGGCTGAGGGGGGGCAGCGGGTTCTGCAGCCACCAGTGGTGGTATTAGGGCCGCGGCTTCGTCCGCTGCGGGGACCGGAGCTGCCCCTGCGTCCACGGCTGCGACCGCCGCCTCTGCTCCTCGCGACTCGGACATGGCTGTCCCTTCCTCCCACTAACCTGCTGGAGGTCGGAGTTCCTCTTCCGGGGCTGGCACTTTACCGCGCTTTCTCGTTCCGCGCTTCTTTTTGACCGGTTCCGCCCACGAAGCTAAGGCTCCTCCCTCCATGCGCGGCAATGGTGAATTGTGGCGGGAACTCTTGGCAGCAATTGGCAATACACAGCCTTTGCAATATGTCACAGTCCAAGCACAACAAATCACAGTTCCAAGGCACACATGACCTGATTCTTCAGGCTTAAGTAGATCCTGTTCGTGACGCCAAAATTGTAGCGCCCCCACTGCCGCAGGGCTGAGGGGTACCCGGTACCGGGCCTGTGAGTCTCTGCTCTGGGGTTGTCACGGTGGCTAGACCCGGTCCGTGACCCTGCTGAGGGGTGCCCAATGAAAGGTGTGGATGGTGGTGGTAGTGCGGTGCAGTGCTGGTCACAGTAAATAACGAGGACACCAGGTTGCAGTCTCTTTACCTCTTTACTGAAGGTCTCGAGGTGTCCAATCCAGGGCACTGTTAACCGGGCTGTCTGAGACCGGCCGGTCCGAAGGCACATCAGGAGTCCCCTTTAACAGGTGGGAATCAGCGTCTACCTTCTAGCGCCTGTGTGTTGTAGTCCTTCCCTGCTGAGCACCCCGGGATAGTCCTCACAACTTATTCTGTCTGTCTCTGATCTTCGTTCTCTCCGTCCCCCAGATGATATGGCCAGGACGCACCCATATGACGGGGTAGGCCTGGAGTTCTTCCGGGACTCTAGAGTCGCCCCTCTCCCACAGCTGCCTCCATTGTCTGCTTAGGTGTTTTTGTGAGACAGCCAACCTATAATTGGCTGCCCTGCCGTGGTTTGAAGTAATACTTAAAGTCTCTTACTTTCTCGGCGTTCCGGCCACCGACTGTTTGCGCCTCAGAAGGATGTTGCCCCGGTCTTACAGCACAACTCCTTCTGGTATTCTCCTTGTTGCCTCTTTGCTGTATTCCTGCTTTTCTCACTCAGCACAATAAACCTCGCTTCTTGTCCTTTCTTAGGAATCTGTCAGGATCCCATCCCTGACAGGTCCTCTCTCTAGCTCTTCCCAGTTACTTTTCCCTGTCTTCCTGTCCAACCCCCAGTTTTACCAGAGTGTGAGGAGTGGCCTACTAGATAGAACCACTCCCCCTGGTGGCCGAAGTGTGAAGTGTAGTGTGAGTGTTACCTGGTCAGGTGAACTCCATTAGTGCAGTCAGACGTAACATCACTCCCCTTAGTGGCAGAGCGACATTACTGCAACGACCAGGACTCTGGGGCGCTGCACTATGCAAACTGTAAGATCGGCGATCTGTGATGTCCCCCCTGGGACAAAGTAAAAAAGTTTAAAAAAAAAAATTTCCACATGTGTAAAAAAAATAAAATAAAAAAATTCCTAAATAAAGAAAAAAAAATGTATTATTACCATAAATACATTTCTTTATCTAAAAAAAAAACCAAAAACAATAAAAGTACACATATTTAGTATCGCCGCGTCCGTAACGACCCAACCTATAAAACTGTCCCACTAGTTAACCCCTTCAGTGAACACCGTAAGAAAGAAAAAAAAAAAACAATCCAAAAAACAACGCTTTATTATCATACCGCCAAACAAAAAGTGGAATAACACACGATCAAAAAGACGGATATAAATTACCATGGTACTGCTGAAAACGACATCTTGTCCCGCAAAAAAAGAGCTGCCACACAGCATCATAAGCAAAAAAATAAAAAAGTTATAGTCCTCAGAATAAAGCGATGCCAAAATAATTATTTTTTCTATAAAATAGCTTTCATCGTATAAAAGCGCCAAAACATAAAAAAATTATATAAATGAGATATTGCTGTAATCGTACTGACCCGACGAATAAAACTGCTTTATCAATTTTACCAAACGCGGAACGGTATAAACGCCTCCCCCAAAAGAAATTCATGAATAGCTGGTTTTTGGTCATTCTGCCTCACAAAAATCGGAATAAAAAGTTATCAAAAACTGTCACGTGTCCGAAAATGTTACCAATAAAAACGACAACTCGTCCCGCAAAAAACAAGACCTCACATGACTCTGTGGACCAAAATATGGAAAAATTATAGGTCTCAAAATGTGGAGACACAAAAACTTTTTTGCTATAAAAAGCGTCTTTTAGTGTGTGACAGCTGCCAATCATAAAAATCCGATATAAAAAACGCTATAAAAGAAAATCAAACCCCCCCTTCATCACCCGCTTAGTTAGTGAAAAATAATAAGATAAATAAAATGTATTTATTTCCATTTTCCCATTAGGGCTAGGGTTAGGGTTAGGGCTAGGGTTAGGGCTAGGGTTAGGGTTGGGGCTAAAGTTAGGGTTAGGGTTGGGGCTAAAGTTAGGGTTAGGGTTGGGGCTAAAGTTAGGTTTAGGGTTTGGATTACATTTACGGTTGGTATTAGGGTTGGGATTAGGGTTGGAATTAGAATTAGGGGTGTGTCAGGGTTAGGGGTGTGGTTAGGGTTACCGTTCGGATTGGGGTTAGGCGTGTTGTTGGATTAGGGTTTCAGGTAGAATTGGGGAGTTTCCATTGTTCAGGCACATCAGGGGCTCTCCAAACGTGACATGGCGTCCGATCTCAATTCCAGCCAATTCTGCGTTGAAAAAGTAAAACAGTGCTCCTTCCATTCCGAGCTCTCCTGTGCGCCCAAACAGGGGTTTACCCCAACATATGGGGTATCAGTGTACTCGGGACAAATTGGACAACAACTTTTGGGGTCCAAGTTCTCTTTTTATCCTTGGGAAAATAAAAATTTGGGGGGCTAAAAATCATTTTTGTGGGAAAAATAAGATTTTTTATTTTCACGGCTCTGCGTTGTAAACTGTAGTGAAACACTTGGGGGTTCAAAGTTCTCAAAACACATCTAGATAAGTTCCTTGGGAGGTCTAGTTTCCAATATGGGGTCACTTGTTGGGGGTTTATACTGTTTAGGTACATCAGGGGCTCTGCAAATGCAATGTGATGCCTGCAGACCAATCCATCTAAGTCTGCTTTCCAAATGGCGCTCCTTCCCTTCCGAGCACTGCCATGCGCCCAAACAGTGGTTCCCCCCTACATATGGGGCATCAGCGTACTCAGGACAAATTGGACAACAACTTTTGGGGTCCAATTTATCCAGTTACCCTTGTGAAATTACAAAACTGGGGGCTAAAAATCATTTTTGTGGAAAAAAATATTTTTTATTTTCACGGCTCTGCGTTGTAAACTGTAGTGAAACACTTGGGGGTTCAAAGTTCTCACAACACATCTAGATAAGTTCCTTGGGAGGTCTAGTTTCCAAAATGGTGTCACTTGTCGGGGGTTTTAATGTTTAGGCACATCAGGGGCTCTCCAAACGCAACATGACGTCCCATCTTAATTCCAGTCAATTTTGCATTGAAATGTAAAATGGCGCTCCTTCACTTCTGAGCTCTGCTATGCTCCCAAACAGTGGTTTACCCCCACATATGGGGTATCGTCGTACTCAGGACAAATTGCACAACAACTTTTGTGGTCTAATTTCTTCTCTTACCCCTGGTAAAATAAAAAATTTGGGGCGAAAAGATCATTTTTGTGAAAAAATATGATTTTTTATTTTTACGGGTCTGCACTATAAACTTCTGTGAAGCACTTGTTGGGTCAAAGTGCTCACCACACATCTAGATAAGTTCCTTAAGGGGTTTACTTTCCAAAATGGTGTCACTTGTGGGGGGTTTCAATGTTTAGACAAATCAGGGGCTCTCCAAACGCAACATGGCGTCACATCTCAATTCCAGTCAATTTTGCATTGAAAAGTCAAATGGCGCTCCTTCCCTTCCGAGCTCTGCCATGCGCCAAAACAATGGTTTTTACCCACTTATAGGGTATCAGCGTACTCAGGACAAATTGTACAACAACTTTGGGGGTACATTTTCTCCTGTTACCCTTGGTAAAATAAAACAAATTGGAGCTGAAATAAATTTTGTGTGAAAAAAAGTTAAATGTTCATTTTTATTTAAACATTCCAAAAATTCCTGTGAAACACCTGAAGGGTTAATAAACTTCTTGAATGTGGTTTTGAGTACCTTGAGGGGTGAAGTTTTTAGAATGGTGTCACACTTGGGTATTTTCTATCATATAGACCCCTCAAAATGACTTCAAATGAGATGTGGTCCCTAAAAAAAAATGGTGTTGTAAAAATGAGAAATTGCTGGTCAACTTTTAACCCTTATAACTCCCTAACAAAAAAAAATTTTGGTTCCAAAATTGTGCTGATGTAAAGTAGACATGTGGGAAATTTTACTTATTAAGTATTTTGCGTGACATATTTCTGTGATTTAAGAGCATAAAAATTCAAAGTTGGAAAATTGCAAAATTTTCGCCAAATTTCAATTTTTTTCTCAAATAAAAGCAAGTTATATCGAATAAATTTTACCACTAACATGAAGCACAATATGTCACGAGAAAACAGTGTCAGAATCGCCAAGATCCGTTGAAGAGTTCCAGAGTTATAACCTCATAAAGAGACAGTGGTCAGAATTGTAAAAATTGGCCCGATCATTAACGTGCAAACCACCCTTGGGGGTGAAGGGGTTAAATCAGAGAGCTATGTCACACAAAATACTTAATAAATAACATTTCCCACATGTCTACTTTACATCAGCACAATTTGTGAAACATTTTTTTGTTAGAAAGTTATACAGGCTAAAAATTGATCAGCGATTTCTCAATTTTACAACAAAATTTACAAAACCATTTTTTTTTAGCGACCACATCACATTTGAAGTCACTTTGAGGAGTCTACATGACACAAAATACCCAAAAGTGACATCATAAAACTGCACCTTTCAAGGTGCTTAAAACCTCATTCAAGAAGTTTATTAACCCTTCTGGTGCTTCACAGGAATTTTTAGAATGTGGAAGGAAAAAATTGTACATTTAACTTTTTTTCACAAAAATTTTAACTTAAACCCAATCTTTTTTATTTTCATAAGGATAACAGGAAAAAATAGACCCTAAACTTGTTGTGCAATTTCTCCTGAGCAAGCTGATACTCCATATGTAAGGGAAAACAACTGTTTGGACAAATGGCAGGGCTCCAAAGAGAATGACAGCCATTTGAGTTTTTGAATACAAAATTTGCTGTAATAATTAGCGTATGACATGTCGCCTTTGGAGAGCCCATGATACGTCTAAACAGTGAAAACCCCAAACAAGTGACCCAATTTTGTAAACTACAACCCTCTCGGAATGAGAACAAAGAGGATACAGGAGTATACTGGGTATTCAAATTTATTATTAATACAAAATGTAAATACACACATAAACTGCATAAATATGAGGCATATATAAGATACATGTAAAGTGCATAAGGATGGAGACAAGTTCTCCCCCGGGTGAACGGAGCCCAGAAAATCAATCTGGCTGCAGACCACGGCAGACTAATAAAGTATAAGGCCGCAAGACACAACTTAGCATATAAGTGCGATCAGGTGACCAACAGTCACTACTAGTAGGCACAGTGGGGTATGCTTACCGCAAGTGTAGTGGGCACACAGGACACCGGGCAGGAACCGGAATGGAGAGACCCCCGACGCGCGTTTCGCTTGAATAGGTGGCTGCTTTCTCAAGGGGATGAATAGCGGGGCCGAGAAGGACCTTAATATGGGCCGGGCTCTGAGCATGTGACGTCTCACATGCCGAGAGGCGGCCAATGATAGGCGGCAACAACGGCGCATGCGCGGATCGGATCGCAGGCTCTACAGCCAGAGGCAGCGTCCAGCGTCATAGCGTGTGAGCGGGGAAAAGCCCCGGTCACACGTGGGAGGCAATGCTGACGCTGCCCTGGCGCAGGAACCGGCGGACCGAACCAGCGCATGCGCACTGCCACCAATGTAAAGGGAGATGATAATACTAAACAGGCTAAAAAGTAATATAGGAGGATCCAGGGGTGTAGCCACTAGTGTGGAATACAGAAGTCCATAGGTTGGGACACAGCACTCCCACATATAAACAAGAGACAATCAATTTCAAAACAAATAATAATATATCATATGTAAGATGTTTAAATAGAGCAGATCCAGCATCTTCTTAATGATGTTCCAGAATGCATTCTGTCTCTCCTTGTGGGTTTAAGTACCCGATCTGCCACTGAAAGGACTGGGAAAAGGGGAATTTGCAATAAAGAAGAATCTCGGCACACCGAAAATGTGATAGAAACTATAAAGAAAAAATGAGAACACATATCAAATTAATAACAAATTAGAGGACAAACAAGTTAAAAACAATAATAAAATTAGGATCCAGCAGGGGAGACATGTCCCTATAGGATGAAGGACAGGACCTGACAAGATGTTAAAGCATAAAAGGGAGAGGAGCCAGGGAAGGCTATGGAATTAGCAAAACCCTGAACAGAGTATATAACAATAGACTAATCTATGTACATTTGAAGTTTTATAGGAATGAAGCAAAACTGAGCGATTCGTTCAAGCCGCAAGGTGCGACCGTATTAAGTCTAACAATCCAGCCTGCCTCGCGCTGTGCCAAGACCTTCTTATAGTTTCCCCCACGGGAACCCAAATGGACACAGTCGATGCCCCTGACCCAAAGCGACCCCGCATAACAGTCGTGGAATAATTTAAAGTGGCGCGGTATCGTCTTCAGGAGAGAGGCATCGACGATGGTCCTGGCCGCCTGAATATCATGTACGTGCTCTGTTGTGAACTATACTTTTTGGCTCCCTCTTGTGGTCACTAGTGATTTGGCACTTGGATTGTCTTTTACCAGGTTTGTGCTCACCTGCTTCGTTAGGCCTGGGGTGTTGCTATTTAAACTTCCTGGATTCTCAGTCCAGTGCCTGGCTTCGTTGTATTCAGTTCTCTTCTGTTTGCTCCTGTCTTCAGGTCCTGGTTCTTTGCAAGATAAGCTAAGTCCTGCTTTCGAACTCTTGATCATTTGCATTGTTCATATTTTTTGTCCAGCTTGTACAATATGTGATTCCTGTTATTGCTGGAAGCTCTAGGGGGGCTGATATTCTCCCCCCACACCGTCAGTCGGTTTGGGGGTTCTTGGATATTCAGCGTGGATATTTTGCAGGGTTTTTTGCTGACCATATATGTCTTCTTACTATATTCTGCTACTAGTCAGTGGGCTTCTCGTTGCTAAATCTAGTTCATTCTTACGTTTGTATTTTCTTCTTACCTCACCGTTATTATTTGTTGGGGGCTTGTATTACTTTGGGGTCTTTTCTCTGGAGGCAAGAGAGGTCTTATTTTCCCTGATAGGGGTAGTTAGTTCTCCGGCTGGCGCGAGACGTCTAGAATCAACGTAGGCACGTTCCCTGGCTGCTGTTAGTGTTTGCGCTAGGATCAGGTATATGGTCAGCCTAGTTACCACTTCCCTATGAGCTGGTATTTATGTTTTGCAGACTTTGCTGTAATCTTTGAGGTCCCCTGCCATTGGGATCATAACAGTAAGCCAGGCCGATAAATAGTTAATGCATTGCTGAAGTGGGATTAAAAGAAAAGAAGTTCTGAGTTTTTTTTTTTTTTTTCTTCCTCCCCTTTATCTCTGAGTGGCTTGAAGCTTTGCTGCAGACATGAATGTTCAGACCTTGATTACTAGTGTGGATCAGCTTGCTGCACGTGTGCAGGGCATTCAGGATTTTGTTGTTAGCAGTCCTATGTCAGAGCCTAAGATACCTATTCCTGAGCTGTTCTCTGGAGATCGATTTAAATTTAGGAATTTTAGGAATAATTGTAAATTGTTTCTATCTTTGAAACCTCGTTCATCTGGAGATTCAGCTCAGCAAGTTAAAATTATTATCTCCTTCTTGCGTGGCGACCCTCAGGATTGGGCTTTCTCGTTAGCGCAAGGAGATCCTGCATTGGCGGATGTTGATGCATTTTTTCTTGCGCTCGGATTGCTTTGAGGAGCCTAATCTTGAAATTCAGGCAGAAAAAGCTCTACTGGCCATCTCTCAGGGCCAGGATGAAGCTGAGGTGTACGGTGGTCTTGACTGATCACAAAAATCTGATGTATCTCGAGTCTGCTAAGCGCCTGAATCCTAGACAGGCTCGTTGGTCATTGTTTTTCTCTCGTTTTGACTTTGTGGTCTCATACCTGCCTGGTTCGAAGAATGTTAAGGCTGATGCTCTCTCTAGGAGCTTTGTGCCTGACTCTCCTGGAGTCTCGGAGCCAGCTGGTATTCTTAAAGAGGGAGTGATCGTGTCGGCCATATCTCCGGATTTGCGACGTGTGTTGCAGAGATTTAAGGCTGGTAGACCTGACTCGTGTCCACCCGACAGACTGTTTGTTCCTGATAAATGGACCAGCAGAGTCATTTCCGAGGTTCATTCCTCGGTGTTGGCAGGGCATCCGGGAATTTTTGGTACCCGAGATTTGGCGGCTAGGTCCTTTTGGTGGCCTTCCTTATCACGGATGTGCGGTCATTTGTGCAGTCCTGTGGGACTTGTGCTCGGGCTAAGCCTTGTTGTTCTCGTGCTAGCAGGTTGCTTTTGCCCTTGCCCGTCCCGAAGAGGCCTTGGATGCACATTTCCATGGATTTCATTTCTGATCTTCCGGTGTCTCGGGGAATGTCTGTCATCTGGGTGGTGTGTGATCGTTTTTCCAAGATAGTCCATTTGGTACCCTTGCCTAAGTTGCCTTCCTCTTCCGATCTGGTTCCTTTGTTTTTTCAGAATGTGGTTCGTTTGCACGGCATTCCGGAGAATATCGTGTCCGACAGAGGATCCCAGTTTGTGTCCAGATTCTGGCGATCTTTTTGTGCTAAGATGGGCATTGATTTGTCGTTTTCATCTGCCTTCCATCCTCAGACTAATGGTCAAACGGAGCGAACTAATCAGACACTGGAGGCTTATTTGAGATGTTTTGTTTCTGCGGACCAGGATGATTGGGTGACCTTCTTGCCATTGGCGGAGTTTGCCCTTAATAATCGGGCTAGTTCCGCTACTTTGGTTTCGCCATTCTTCTGCAACTCTGGATTTCATCCTCGTTTCTCCTCGGGTCATGTTGAGTCTTCTGACTGTCCTGGGGTGGATTCCGTGGTGGATAGGTTGCAGCGGATTTGGAATCATGTGGTGGACAACTTGAAGTTGTCACAGGAGAAGGCTCAGCGTTTTGCCAACCGCCGCCGCGGTGTGGGCCCCCGACTTCGTGTTGGGGATTTGGTTTGGTTGTCTTCTCGGTATGTCCCTCTGAAGGTTTCCTCTCCTAAGTTTAAGCCTCGCTTTATTGGTCCTTATAAAATTTTGGAAGTACTTAATCCGGTTTCTTTTCGTTTGGATCTTCCGGTGTCGTTTGCCATTCACAACGTGTTCCATAGGTCTTTGTTACGGCGGTACGTTGTGCCTGTGGTTCCTGCTGTTGAGCCTCCTGCTCCGGTGTTGGTTGAGGGCGAGTTGGAGTACGTGGTGGAGAAGATCTTGGATTTTCGTCTCTCTAGACGGAGGCTCCAGTATTTGGTCAAATGGAAGGGCTATGGTCAGGAGGATAATTCCTGGGTGGCCGCCTCTGATGTTCATGCGGCCGATTTGGTTCGTGCCTTCCACGCTGCTCATCCTGGTCGCCCTGGTGGTCTTGGTGAGGGTTCGGTGACCCCTCCTTAAAGGGGGGGTACTGTTGTGAACTATACTTTTTGGCTCCCTCTTGTGGTCACTAGTGATTTGGCACTTGGATTGTCTTTTACCAGGTTTGTGCTCACCTGCTTCGTTAGGCCTGGGGTGTTGCTATTTAAACTTCCTGGATTCTCAGTCCAGTGCCTGGCTTCGTTGTAATCAGTTCTCTTCTGTTTGCTCTTGTCTTCAGGTCCTGGTTCTTTGCAAGATAAGCTAAGTCCTGCTTTCGAACTCTTGATCATTTGCATTGTTCATATTTTTTGTCCAGCTTGTACAATATGTGATTCCTGTTATTGCTGGAAGCTCTAGGGGGGCTGATATTCTCCCCCCACACCGTCAGTCGGTTTGGGGGTTCTTGGATATTCAGCGTGGATATTTTGCAGGGTTTTTTGCTGACCATATAAGTCTTCTTACTATATTCTGCTATTAGTCAGTGGGCCTCTCTTTGCTAAATCTAGTTCATTCTTACGTTTGTATTTTCTTCTTACCTCACAGTTATTATTTGTTGGGGGCTTGTATTACTTTGGGGTCTTTTCTCTGGAGGCAAGAGAGGTCTTATTTTCCCTGATAGGGGTAGTTAGTTCTCCGGCTGGCGCGAGACGTCTAGAATCAACGTAGGCACGTTCCCCGGCTGCTGTTAGTGTTTGCGCTAGGATCAGGTATATGGTCAGCCTAGTTACCACTTCCCTATGAGCTGGTATTTATGTTTTGCAGACTTTGCTGTAATCTTTGAGGTCCCCTGCCATTGGGATCATAACAGTGCTCCCTGGTGCGTATACGGAGTTCCCTCGACGTCAGACCCACATAGATTAAGGGGCAGCTGCACGTGGCATAGTATACAACATTCTTTGTGCTGCACGATATGTGGTGTCTGATAGAGTAAGTCTTAGTACCGTCAGATGATGTAAAAGAGGCAGTCCGAACGATATTAGCACAAGCCATACAGTGGCCGCACTGGAAGCAACCGAGCGTTGGGCCCCTGGAGCCAAAAGGGTTATTGGCGGGGGGAACATAGTGGCTCCGAACGAGCATGTTGTTAAGATTAGGTGACCTCTTTGCTGTCATGGAAGGGAAGTCGCCGAAGGCGGGGCCCAGGGACGGTTCAGTTCCCAGGATAGGCCAATGCCGGGCCAGGATCTCCCTTATATTACACCATTCATGATTATATGTTGTAATAAATCTTATTTTCGAATCCCCCGGCCCGGCCTTGGCTCTATGACCTGTACTGTAAAGGAGATCCCTACAGGGTGTCCTCCTGGCTCTGTCATAACCACGCCTGACGCACCTGCGGCTGTAGCCGCGTGCCACAAAGCTGGCTTTAAGAGACACGGCCTGGGCCTGAAATTTGTCCTCTGTGGAACAGATCCGCCTCATCCTCAGGAACTGTCTAACCAGGACGGCCCTCACTGTTGCTGGATTATGTGCCGAATCAGCATGTAGCAGAGCATTAACGGCCGTCAGCTTTCTAAAGACGTCAGTCTGGACGCGACGGGTGTTGTCGATCTCCAGACTGACGTCGAGAAAGTCGACGTGCCTGGCATCATATTGATAAGTCAACGTAATGTTGTAAGAATTATCGTTAAGATGACTCATAAAATCCTCGAGCTGCTGCGCCATGCCCCCCCACAAAAATAGAATGTCATCTATATATCTGAGCCAGCACAGCACATGGTCAGCGGCCTGGGCCCCCCCGTTGCCAAACAAAGATCTCTCCCAGTTGCCCAGGAAGAGATTGGCATACGAAGGGGCACAGGCCGCGCCCATGGCTGTGCCGCGCTTCTGCAGATAATAGGAATCCTTGAATATAAAAAAATGATGTGTGAGGACAAAGTGCAGCAGCACGAGGATAAAATCACATAGAGGGCCGTCCAGGTCGGAGGCCCCCAGGAAGAGGCGGACGGCATCCAGGCCGTGCTCATGATCAATGCAGGTGTACAATGTTTGCACATCCGCAGTAACCAGGAGGACACCTGGATCCACAAGGACGCCGTCGACCCGGGTAAGGACGTCCGTCGTGTCCCTAACATATGACGGAAGGACCTCGACCAAAGGTTTAAGGTAAAAATCAATAAATTTACAGATCGGGTCGCAAAGACCGTCAATACCCGACACGATCGGACGCCCCGGGGGGGGTCGACGGCGTCCTTGTGGACTTTAGGTAAAAGATAAAAAGTAGGGATCTTGGGGCACCTGACGAATAATCCCTCCCACACCTTTTTGTTAATAGTACCCTCCTCTAATGCATAATTAAGTATCACTTGCAACTGAGACGAGAAAGAGAGCATTGGGTTATGGGTAAGTTTAGTATATGTGACAGTATCCTTAAGTTGGCAGAACACCTCTCTTTCATATTTATCACATGGCCAGATCACGATGTTTCCCCCCTTGTCAGCTGGTTTATATACACAACGGTATAGGATTGCAACTCTTTGATGGCAGAGCGTTGACTATATGTCAAATTGTCAAATCGACGTTTAGAAGAAAGCTTTTTTAAGTCAGCACTTACCACCTTAGTGAATAGATCAACCGCTGGGCAAAGTGACAAGGGGGGAAACCTCGTTGATCTGGGCATGATGGCAGGTGGAAACCTACCTTGAGGTGTCGGAGATTGCTCGTCCAACAATTCCTCCAAAATCCGCAATGTTTCTCTTTCCGTCTCAGTTAAAGGATCAGTCGGATCTTGACTCCTGTGGTGTAACTTCCGCAAGATCAATTTCCTTGCGAAAAGATGAAGGTCCTTCAATGCTGTGAAAAAATCAAAGGGGTGGGTGGGAGAAAAGGTCAGGCCCCTGCTTAACACCGCAATTTGTACTGTAGTGAACGTTCTCGTGGATAAATTTAATACCTGAAGGCCCCCCTGGGTGCCCGTCCCCTGGCGTCTGCCAGCTGAAGTTTTGTTCTTAACGGTCTGTCTAGTAGTGACTCTATTCTGAGAAGTCATAGGTTCAGATTGGTCTTCTGGTGTCTGAGTCTGTTGTGCATCCCGAGAGGTACTGGACGCCATAGATCGCGACCTGGATCTTGAACTCGACAGTTCTCAATAGCGGGAGCGGGAGCGGTCCCCCTGGCCCCGCCATCTGTAGACATTGGCGGTCTGTTTGTCCCTCACGTCGCGTCTGAACTTTCTCACTTTATTGGTCTGGATTTCGGTTGCCCACTTCTGAAGGTCAACGTCAATGGTATCATTCAGTTTCTTTAATGCCTCAACAGACATCTCCCTTTTTAAAATTAATTGAATAGACTCAATTTCAGTCTCAATGCTATTCAATGTACGTAGATCCATGTCCTTAAGGAGCGAAATATAGCCAAGGGAACATTTGTTGGATAACTCCTCCCATTTATCTTTAAAGTCCCCTTCAGAAATAGGAAAAGATGGAAACACATGTATCCTTAGACCACGGGGAATTAATTTCCCCTCTAAGTATTTTTCAAAGTAAGCGTGGTTCCACCAAACTCTGGTCCTCTTACGGAGGAGCTCCTTTAACCTGGCTATAAACTCCTGTAAATCCCCTCCCAGTCCGTCCAAACCCCCATTCAAACCATCCTTAAATGCATCGTCTATTTGTGCCCGCCAGGTAGAGTCGCGGGCCCTAAAGTCCATGGTAGATCTGGAAAAGACTGTGATGAACACAGATACAAGTAACTATAACAGAACCTGAACACATGTTTCAACACAGAAAACAAAAGAGGGCTATTTAGCACCAAATAGTGTAAAATAACCCAAAGCCTGCAGAGGAGGCTACCCACTCGATGTTAATAATGAGAACAAAGAGGATGCAGGAGTATACTGGGTATTCAAATTTATTATTAATACAAAATGTAAATACACACATAAACTGCATAAATATGAGGCATATATAAGATACATATAAAGTGTATAAGGATGGAGACAAGTTCTCCCCCGGGTGAACGGAGCCCAGAAAATCAATCTGTCTGCAGACCACGGCAGACTAATAAAGTATAAAGCCGCAAGACACAACTTGGCATATAAGTGCGATCAGGTGACCAACAGTCACTACTAGTAGGCACTGTGGGGTATGCTTACCGCAAGTGTAGTGGGCACACAGGACACCGGGCAGGAACCGGAATGGAGAGACCCCCGACGCGCGTTTCGCTTGAATAGGTGGCTGCTTTCTCAAGGGGATGAATAGCGGGGCCGAGAAGGACCTTAATATGGGCCGGGCTCTGAGCATGTGACGTCTCACATGCCGAGAGGCGGCCAATGATAGGCGGCAACAACGGCGCATGCGCGGATCGGATCGCAGGTCCTACAGCCAGAGGCAGCGTCCAGCGTCATAGCGTGTGAGCGGGGAAAAGCCCCGGTCACACGTGGGAGGCAATGCTGACGCTGCCCTGGCGCAGGAACCGGTGGACCGAACCAGCGCACGCGCACTGCCACCAATGTAAAGGGAGATGATAATACTAAACAGGCTAGAAAGTAATATAGGAGGATCCAGGGGTGTAGCCACTAGTGTGGAATACAGAAGTCCATAGGTTGGGACACAGCACTCCCACATATAAACAAGAGACAATCAATTTCAAAACAAATAATATATCATATGTAAGATGTTTAAATAGAGCAGATCCAGCATCTTCTTAATGATGTTCCAGAATGCATTCTGTCTCTCCTTGTGGGTTTAAGTACCCGATCCTCCACTGAAAGGACTGGGAAAAGGGGAATTTGCAATAAAGAAGAATCTCGGCACACCGAAAATGTGATAGAAACTATAAAGAAAAAATGAGAACACGTATCAAATTAATAACAAATTAGAGGACAAACAAGTTAAAAACAATAATAAAATTAGGATCCAGCAGGGGAGACATGTCCCTATAGGATGAAGGTCAGGACCTGACAAGATGTTAAAGCATAAAAGGGAGAGGAGCCAGGGAAGGCTATGGAATTAGCAAAACCCTGAACAGAGTATATAACAATAGACTAATCTACGTACATTTGAAGTTTTATAGGAATGAGGCAAAACTGAGCGATTCGTTCAAGCCGCAAGGTGCGACCGTATTAAGTCTAACAATCCATCCTGCCTCGCGCTGTGCCAAGACCTTCTTAGTTTCCCCCACAGGAACCCAAATGGACACAGTCGATGCCCCTGACCCGAAGCGACCCCGCGTCACAGTCGTGGAATAATTTAAAGTGGCACGATATCGTCTTCAGGAGAGAGGCATCGACTATGGTCCTGGCCGCCTGAATATCACGTATGTGCTCCCTGGTGCGTATACGGAGTTCCCTCGATGTCAGACCCACATAGATTAAGGGGCAGCTGCACGTGGCATAGTATACAACATTCTTTGTGCTGCACGATATGTGGTGTCTGATAGAGTAAGTCTTAGTACCGTCAGATGATGTAAAAGAGGCAGTCCGAACGATATTAGCACAAGCCATACAGTGGCCGCACTGGAAGCAACCAAGCGTTGGGCCCCTGGAGCCAAAAGGGTTATTGGCGGGGGGAACATAGTGGCTCCGAACGAGCATGTTGTTAAGATTAGGTGACCTCTTTGCTGTCATGGAAAGAAGTCGCCCAAGGCGGGGCCCAGGGACGGTTCAGTTCCCAGGATAGGCCAATGCCGGGCCAGGATCTCCCTTATATTACACCATTCATGATTATATGTTGTAATAAATCTTATTTTCGAATCCCCCGGCCCGGCCTTGGCTCTATGACCTGTACTGTAAAGGAGATCCCTACGGGGTGTCCTCCTGGCTCTGTCATAACCACGCCTGACGCACCTGCGGCTGTAGCCGCGTGCCTCAAAGCGGGCTTTAAGAGACACGGCCTGGGCCTGAAATTTGGCCTAGGAATGTATTTGGATGTGTGGTGAGCAACTTGAATCTCCACATTACTATACAGAAGTTTATAACATTAAGTTGAGAAAAAATTTTAAAAAAAATCACAATTTTCCTAGAAAAATATATTTTAGCCCTAAATTTTGCAAGTGGAACAAGAGAAATTGCACCATATAATTTGTTGTCCAATTTCTCCTGACAATGTGGATACTCCATAGGTGGGGGAAAACTACTATTTGGTTGCACAGGAAGCTTCAAGAGGAAGGAGTGCCATTTGATTTTTTTAGAGCAAAATTTGCTGAAATAAATAGCACATGCCATATTATGTTTGGAGAGTCACTGATGTGCCTAAACAGTGAAAAAAACTAAAAGTGACACCATTTTGGAAACTAGACCCCTCAGGTAACTTATCTAAATATGTGCTGAGCACCATCAACACCCAGGTGCTTCACAGAAGTTTATAGTGTAGAGCCATGAAAATAAAAAAATCAAACTTTTCCCACAAAAAATGTATTTTAGTGCCAATTTTTTTATTTTGACAAGGTTATAGGAGAAATTGGACACCAGCATTTTTTTGCAATTTCTCCTCAGTACACAGAAATCCCATATGTGGTAGAAAACTACAGTTTGGATGCACGGCAATGCTCAGAAAGGAAGGAGAGACATTTTGGAACTCAGATTTTGATGGTGTCAGGTGTCAAGTCACATTTGCAGAGCCACTGATGTGCCTAAACAGTGGAAACACCCCGCACGTGACTCTATTTTGGACGCCGAAACCCCATATGTGGTCAAAAACTACTTTTGAGGTACAATGCAAAGCTCAGAAGGGAAGGAGCACCATACTGGAGTTCAAATTTTGCTGGTCTGGTTTGAGGGTGCAATGTTGCATTAGCAGAGCCCCTGAGATGCCAGAAAAGCAAAAATCCCCATAAACACTATTTTACAAACTACATCTCTCAATGAATTCATCTAGGAGTGCAGTAATCATATTAACACCACAGGTGGGTCACAGATATTTATACCATTGGGCAGTGAAGAAAAAAATACATTTTTACCACCAAAATTTTGTTTTAGCCCCAGGTTTTACAATTGCACACATTTGTCCCACAATTTCTGCTGAATGTACCCAATATACAGCTCTGACAAAAATTAAGAGACCACTGAAAAATTTTCAGTTTGTCTGATTTTTCTTTTTATAGGTATATTTTTGAGTAAAATGTAAATTGTTCTTTTATTCTATAAACTACTGACAACATGTCTCCAAAGTTCCAAGCAATAAATAAAGTATTTGCTTTCTGAAAATGAGAAAAGGTCAAAATAACAAAAAATGCATGGAATGTAATCAAGAGGAAGATGGATAGCCACAAGCCATCAAACAAAGAACAACTGCTTACATTTTTGTACCAGGAGTGGCGTAAGGTCACCCAAAAGTAGTGTGAAAGACTGGTGGAAAGCATGCCAAGATGCATGAAAGCTGTGATTAATAATCATGGTTATTCCACAAAATATTGATTTCTGAACCTTTCCTGAGTTAAAACATTATTATTGTTGTTTCTAAATTATTAGGAACTTGGGTTTTTTTGCATTATTTGAGGTCTGGAAGCAATGCATTTTTTTGTTATTTTGACCATTTCTCATTTTCAGAAAATAAATACAAAATGTATTGCTTTGTCAGTAGTTTACAGAATAAAAGTACAATTTACATTTTATTCAAAAATATATCTATAAAGAGAAAAATCAGACAAACTGAAAATTTTGCAGCGGTTTCTTAATTTTTGCCAGAACTGTATGGCCTTACAGTAGTGCTTAGCAATATGGCGAGACACAGAAAGGACGGGGCGCCTCATGGAGCGCAGATTTTCCTAGGATAAATTGTGGACTGTATATACAAAGCCCATAATTGCTACAAGAGCAGAATCCTCCATCAAGTGACCCCATTTTGGAAATTATACCCATTTGGGAATTTATTTACAGTACAAGTATGACGACTTTAACCCCATGAGTGTTTTCCAGAAACAAGCAGCAGTGGATGTTGCTGAGTGAAAACTGCAAACTGCCATTGTAGTGACCAGTACGTTGTAGTGACCGGTACATTGTGCATAGCTCATGCTTCTGGAGACACACAAGAGTAAACTAAGCGGCTCTCATCACTACAGAAATGTCAAACATATGGATGCTAAATGTGGGGCTCAGAAGGGGGAGAGGCATTTAGATTTAGGAGTTCAGAATTTGCTGAATTTCTTTTGAGAGGTGAGAAGACATTTTGCTTTCTCCAGAGCCTTTGTGCTATCATGACTGTGTAGTGTCCTGGGGCTGGGGCTCCTTGACTGTCCCTAAAGCAAGGAGTGCCATAACTCGCTCTGTTCCCCAGATTATGTCTGATGGTGAAGACGTCGGGGCCATGTACATTGCCTTAGCTCCTGAATCCACCCTCAGTCTGTATCCTTCCCCGACCCAGGGAAGAGGTGAATAGCAGGGTAACGTAATACATCCACCCGACTAACAAGGAAATACAAACAGGGATAAAGGAAAATACCAATCATACAAATATACTCACACAAACACAGAGGAAGACACCGGGGAGTCTAGGATGGGGTAAAACAAAAGTAAGAGAAGGAGGGGGATTAGCATACACCCAAAACCTACCAATAGTCTTAGATAAATCCACCAAACAATTTCTCAAACAACAACCACCAACCACCATCTCCAACAATGCAGCAATGAAGCTAACATCAGAATAGGGTGCTGCAAGAGAGCGCAGGGAAGTAGAATGGGTTATTTTTTATGCTTTTCTGATATGGGCCATGCATTCCAGGTTGAGGATGGAGGCCATGCATACCAGGATGGGAATGAGGGGACCATGTATACCTGAATGTGGATGAGGGAGCCATGAATACCAGAATGAGGATGAGGGGGCCATGCATACCAGAATGGGGATGAGGGATCTATGCATGCCAGGGTGGTAATGAGAGGGCTATGTATACCTGGATTGGGGACATAAACATGTATATACCAGGATAGGGGGTATTAGTACAGAATTGACCACAGTTTTTGCTTCATTTTTTCTTCTATTTTCCTCCTCTAAAACCTCCGTGCGTCTAATGGTCCGGTGCGTCTTGTAGTCAGAAAAATGTGGTACTTTGGGGTTTCTATCTAAATTTCCAAGTGACGCAATGAAAACCCTCAAAGGATTCATTCACTATAATGAAGCAGTAGGGTTACCTCTGTTCAGCTATGTACTTTTTTTTTCATAAAAATATTTACCGTATTTTTCGCTTTATAAGACGCGCCTGATTATAAGACGCACCCCCAAATTTGGTGAAGAAAAAGAGAAAAAAATATTTTTTTATGTTAAATGGGGGTCTGTCTTATAATGCCAGTGTCCATTTTACAAATCATATGTCCCCTATCCTGGTATCTATATAACCCCCATTCTTGTGCTAGCACATGCCCCCCTGTGCTGGCAGACACATTCCCCCCTGGGTCACTATATGCCCCCTGTGCTGGCAGACATGCCCCCTGGGTCACTATATGCCCCCTTGTGCTGGCAGACACATGCCCCCCTGGGTCACTATATGCCCCCTGTGCTGGCAGACATGCCCCCCTGGGTCACTATATGCCCCCCGTGCTGGCAGGCACATGGCCCCCGGTCACAATATGCCCCCCTGTGCTGGCAGGGACATGCCCCCCTGTGCTGCTGGCAGGCACATGCTCCCCGGTCACAATATGCCCCCCTATGCTGCTGACAGGTACAGCCCCCTGGTCTCTATATTCCCCCCTGTGCTGCTGACAGGTACAGCCCCCCCCTGTCACTATATGCCCCATGTGCTGTTGGCAGACACATGCCCCCCCTGTGCTGCTGGTAGGCACATGCCCCCCCCGTGCTGCTGGCAGACACATAATAATAATAATAATAATAATCTTTATTTATATAGCGCCAACATATTCCGCAGCGCTTTACAGTTTAACAGTTTCAAACACAACAGTCATAGGTAACAACGTTAACAATACAATAATAAAGCAAAATAAGACGACCCTGCTCGTGAGAGTTTACAATCTACAATGAGGTGGGGGGGATACAAAGTACAGGTGTGTATTTACAATGATGTATTTACAATGATGGTCCAGACATCTTCAGGGGGTGGGGGGTGGATGGAGATAGTGAATGGGCTTCACACACACAAACATAAAATGACTTTGATTAGTTAACGTGGTAGGCCGCTCTGAACAAATGTGTTTTGAGCGAGCGCCGAAAACTATGCAAGATGTGGATGGTCCTAATATCTTGGGGTAGGGCATTCCAGAGGATTGGCGCAGCACGGGAGAAGTCTTGGAGTCGGGAGTGGGAGGTACGGATTAGTGCAGAGGTTAGTCGAAAGTCATTTGCAGAGCGCAGTGGTCGGCTAGGCCGATAGACAGAAATGAGGGAGGAGATGTAAGGGGGTGCCGCACTGTGGAGAGCTTTGTGTGTGAGAACAAGTGCTTTTAATTGTATCCTGTAATGAATGGGCAGCCAGTGTAACAACTGGCGAAGAGCGGACACGTCCAAGTAACGATTAGCCAGATGGACGACACTGGCTGCTGCATTTAGGATAGACTGGAGAGGGGAAAGTTGAGTAAGGGGGAGGCCAATTAATAGAGCATTGCAGTAGTCCAGGAGGGAGTGGATTAGGGCGACAGTGAGGATTTTTGTTGTCTCCATGGTGAGAAAAGGGTGGATTCTAGAGATGTTCTTTAGGTGTAAGCGGTACGAGCGGGCAAGAGATTGTATGTGGGAGGTGAAGGAGAGATAGGAGTCAAACATAACACCCAGACAGTGTGCCTGCTGCCGGGGTGTTATTATGGTCCCACCCACGGTGAGGGAAATGTCAGATTTAGGGAGGTTAGTAGAAGGCGGGAGCAGAAGAAGTTCAGTTTTGGAGAGGTTGAGTTTCAGATACACATGCCCCCCTGTGCTGCTGTCAGACACATGCCCACCCTGTGCTGCTGGCAGACACATCCCCCCCGCTGTGCTGCTGGCAGACACATGCTTTCCCCCCTGCTGCTGGCAGACACATACCCTCCCCCCCTGTGCTGCTGGCAGACACATGCTTCCCCCCTGTGCTTCTGGCAGACACATGCCTCCCCCCATGCTGCTGGCAGACACAGGCTCCCCCCCTGTGCTGCTGGCAGACACATACCCCCCCTGTGCTGCTGGCAGACACATGCTTCCCCCCCTGTGCTGCTGGCAGACACATGCTTTCCCCCCCGTGCTGCTGGCAGGCACATACCCCCCTGTGCTGCCGGCAGACACATGCCCCCGTGCTGCTGGCAGAGACATGCCCCCCGTGCTGCTGGCAGACACATGCTTCCCCCTGCTGCTGGCAGACACATGCTTCCCCCCCTGTGCTGCTGGCAGACACACTTTCCACCCTGTGCTGCTGGCAGGCACATGCCACCCCCCTGTGCTGTTGGCAGACACATGCTTTCCCCCCTGCTGCTGGCAGACACATACCCTCCCCCCTGTGCTGCTGGCAGACACATGCTTCCCCCACTGTGCTGCTGGCAGACACATGTTCCCCCCTGATGCTGGCAGGCACATGCTTCCCCCCTGTGCTGCTGGCAGACACATGCTTCCCCCTGCTGCTGGCAGACACATGCTTCCCCCCCTGTGCTGCTGGCAGACACACTTTCCACCCTGTGCTGCTGGCAGGCACATGCCACCCCCCTGTGCTGTTGGCAGACACATGCTTTCCCCCCTGCTGCTGGCAGACACATACCCTCCCCCCTGTGCTGCTGGCAGACACATGCTTCCCCCACTGTGCTGCTGGCAGACACATGTTCCCCCCTGATGCTGGCAGGCACATGCTTCCCCCCTGTGCTGCTGGCAGACACATGCTTTCCCCCCCTGTGCTGCTGGCAGACACATGCTTCCCCCCTGCTGCTGGCAGACACATGCTTCCCCCCTGTGCTGCTGGCAGACACATGCTTTCCCCCCCTGTGCTGCTGGCAGACACATGCTTCCCCCCTGCTGCTGGCAGACACATGCTTCCCCCCTTGTGCTGCTGGCAGACACATGCTTTCCTCCCCTGTGCTGCCATGCTTCCCCCCTTGTGCTGCTGGCAGACACATGCTTTCCTCCCCTGTGCTGCTGGCAGACACATGATAAAATAAACACTTAACTCACCTTCTGATGATGGCTCTGTGCTCCCAGCTCCTTGGTTGTGCTTCCTGTTTCCCAGGCATCGGATCATGTGACCTGGGCACACAGTGATGTCGTCACTGTGCTGTGCCGATCACATGACCGGATGTCAGCACAGACACAGGAAGCACAACAAAGGAGCTGGTAACACAGAGCCATCATCAGAAGGGGAGTTAAGTGTTTGTTATTTTATCATGTGTCTGCCAGCAGCAGGGGGGGAAGCATGTGCCTGCCAGCAGTACAGGTGGGGGCATATACATATTCATGATGGGAGTGGGAGAGATGCAGGCACATGTAATATTCGCTGCTCCCCTGTGAGTCAACTCTGCACAGGTTCAGCACCGAGGTGATGGACAGCAGGTGCAGTGAATATTACATGAGGCTAATGAGCGGGAGCACAGAACCTCCAGCTGTCTCAGCAGCCCGCAGGCAGCCCACCCCAGCCCCCTGACACCACTCCAGAGCTGCCCCCCTCCTCTACAGCACACAGATTCGGATTATAATACGCACCCCCCACTATCCCCCAAAATTTGGGGGAACAAAAGTGTGTCTTATAATTCGAATAATACGGTATTTATGGGTACAATATATATTTTTTTTAGTTATTTTGTGATTTTTTTCTTACAAAAAAAAATTTCACTTCTTTACTTCATACCACTATGGGACTTTCACTTTTTGCAGTATGATTGCTTGAAAAGCATAGCAAAGCAATCAAAAGATCGTATCTAGCCCACAATTTTATCAGTGAAAGCGTCAACTCCACGCACAAAAAATAAACCCTCACCCAGTCCCAGATCCCGAAAAATGGAGACGCTAGAGATCTCGGAAAATGGAGCCATTGTTATTTATTTATTAACAAATTTGGGATTTTTTTTACAACTTAAATAAAAAAGAACCTATACATGTTTGCTATCTGCAAACTAGTAATGACCTGGAGAATCATATTGGCAGGTCAGTTTTAGCATTTAGTGAACAAACTAAAAAAAAAAGGGGAATTGCACTTTTTTTGCAATTTTACCACACTTAGATTTTTTTTTAGCATTTTCTAGTTCATTATATGGTAAATTCAATGATGTCATTCAAAAGTACAACTCGTCCCGCAAAAAGCAAGACCTAACACGGCCTTATTGATGGACAAATACAACATTTATGGCTCTGGGAAGAAGTGGAGCAATAAACGAAAACAAACAATGGCCCAGGAGTGAAAGAGGTAAAAAAAAAATGGGGACTATTCTAACACATAAGACTGTTGTAGACATGTCATAATAAATGCAAAGACATTTTCTAATATTCAAATAATTTGTCTTCTAATTGTTTTAATAGAAATATGATAAAAAATCAAAAGGGAACCTATTGGTGAATTCATGCGGCCCCAACAATGGGTTGCAAGAAATATTACAGGCTGTCTCCTATAAAGAATTATGGGACAGATTTCGTCCAATTTTTAGATTTTATTCTAAGCTTATACCCTTTGTTAGGCTAAGTACAAATTAGCGTATGTGTGCACAGCGTTTCGTCTGCATGCGGAAACGAATACCAAAATGCATGCAAATGCATGGTTATGCTGCGTTTTTTTATCCACATCATCTTACGCATGATGCCAAAAAAAGCTGCGTTTGCATTCGTTTGTATGCATTTTGGCATGCGTTTGCGTTTTTTCAGTGCATGCGTTCGATATTTCCAGGAGAATTTTCTTGACACAAGACATATACAATAGGCGTGTCTCATGGGGATTCTGTATATAAACCCTACACAGATGAAATCCTCATCTTTTGCTGCTGTATACTGCTGCAAGATGGATCTTGGCATGGAGAGCTTCTATCGGAATCTGAATTGGTCCTTGAAATTGTTTTTTCCTTTGCTGTGGCTTTTAAAGAAGAAAGAAGGAGAGAAATACAGAGAAGATGTCGCCGTCGCTACTGGCAACACCCCACCGTTGAAGTCCGAGAGACCCGTGAAGCCTACTACTCATTGTACAGCGAGCTGCGGGAAAACCCAGAGAAGTTTTATGACTACACCAGGATGTCGTGCCAGAGGTTTGTTGACTTCCTGCAGTGTGTCGGAGGATCCATCACCAGGAAGGACACGCAACTACATAGAGCAATTCCTGCTGAGGAACATCTGTTGGTGACCCTGAGGTATGTAATTTTGAAAAACAAACACCTGTCGTTACTATTATTGTTAGAGAAGCCATGCATAGATTTTTTTCCTATATCTGTTCCGCAGATTCCTGGCTACCGGAGAGACATTATCATCTCTACATTTTCAATTCCGGATTGGAGTGTCCACCCGTTCTGGGATTGTTGGAGACACCTGCCGTGCTTTATGTGATGTTCTGCAGGAAGAATTTCTCCCCCATCCCACAACTGAACCCTGGCTGGGAAATGCTGCTGAATTCCAGGAAATTTGTAACTTTCCAAACTGTGTGGGGGCTGTGGATGGCAAACATATTCGGATTCTGAAACCGGCTGGAAGTGGATCCGAGTATTTTGATTACAAAAAATACTTTTCTATTGTTCTTATGGTGATTGCAGATGCTGAATATAGATTTGTCACTGCAGACGTTGGCTCATTTTGACAAGGAAATGACTCACAGACTTTCAAAAACTCTGACATGGGCCAACTTTTGTATGGTAATTATTTCAATACTCCACCGCCACAACCTCTTCCGAACACTGAAGGACCGCCAATGTAATTTGTTGTGGTTGGGGATGAGGCTTTTCAAATGTGTGCCAACCTCCTAAAACCGGACTTAAGCTGGAACTTGAATCACACCAACAGGATTTTCAACTACCGACTGACAAGGGCACGAAGAACTATGGATTTTGGGAACACCAATCAATCTAAAAACTGAGACAATTGATGATGTGGTAAAAGCGTGTGCTGTTATGCACAATTTCATCCTGGCAAAAGAGCAACAACAATTCGAACTTGACAAACCAGTTGATAGCACTTTGCAGGATTACCGTGATCACCCTCTGAGGACAACTGTGGAAGTTGCCCAGATAGTAACATAGTAACGTAGTTATTAAGGTTGAAGGAAGACTTTAAGTCCATCTAGTTCAACCCATAGCCTAACCTAACATGCCCTAACATGTTGATCCAGAGGAAGTAAAAAAAAAAACCCATGTGGCAAAGAGTAAGCTCCACATTGGGGAAAAAAATTCCTTCCTGACTCCACATACGGCAATCAGACTAGTTCCCTGGATCAACACCCTATCAAGAAATCTAGTATATATAACCTGTAACATTATACTTTTCAAGAAAGGCATCCAGTCCCCTCTTAAATTTAAGTGATGAATCACTCATTACAACATCATACGGCAGAGAGTTCCATAGTCTCACTGCTCTTACAGTAAAGAATCCGCGTCTATTATTATGCTTAAGCCTTCTTTCCTCCAGATGTATAGGATGCCCCCTTGTCCCTGTCTCAGGTCTATGATTAAAAAGATCATCAGAAAGATCTTTGTACTGTCCCCTCATATATTTATACATTAAAATAAGATCACCCCTTAGCCTTTGTTTTTCCAAACTAAATAGCCCCAAGTGTAATAACCTATCTTTGTATTGCAGACCCCCCAGCCCTCTAATAACCTTGGTCGCTCTTCTCTGCACTCGCTCTACTTCAGCTATGAAGTATGGCTTTTTTGCTATTCATATTTCATGTATTTCATATTAGACATGCTTTGGCACGATAGAGTGCAACCTTTTTTGTATATTTATGTATGGAGGTAGCTGCTCCTGGTATGCACCTACTCACACTAGTTTGGATGTGCGAGTCTTTTTTCTGTCATTTCTATGTTAGCTGACTGACTGAGCACTCCTCCCATCACCATGTGGTTTTTAATTGCATCTCATCACACTTGGTCCCGGCCAACTCATATGTAGGCTTTGCTGAACAGAGGTGTCCACATTCACCCAGGCATACAGACATTGGCCTTCGGTAAGTGTTCACATTTGGACAGGGAGGTCAGGGACCCATCAGTTTTATGAGACCACCTTGACGATGGTTGATGGGCTCACACGATTTGATTATATCAAATTCTGTGCAAAGCGTCTCTTAAATATTTTCCTAATGTTCAAAAGCCATTTTGCTATTCATATTTCATGTATTTCATATTAGACATGCTTTGGCACGATAGAGTGCAACCTTTTTTGTATATTTATGTATGGAGGTAGCTGCTCCTGGTATGCACCTATTCACACTAGTTTGGATGTGCGAGTCTTTTTTCTGTCATTTCTATGTTAGCTGACTGACTGAGCACTGCTCCCATCACCATGTGGTTTTTAATTTCATCTCATCACACTGGGTCCCGGCCAACTCATATGTAGGCTTTGCTGAACAGGGGTGTCCACATTCACCCAGGCATACAGACATTGGCCTTTGGTAAGTGTTCACATTTGGACAGGGAGGTCAGGGACCCATCAGTTTTATGAGACCACCTTGACGATGGTTGATGGGCTCACACTATTTGATTATATCAAATTCTGTGCAAAGCGTCTCTTAAATATTTTCCTAATGTTCAAAAGCAATTTTGCTATTCATATTTCATGTATTTCATATTAGACATGCTTTGGCACGATAGAGTGCAACCTTTTTTGTATATTTATGTATGGAGGTAGCTGCTCCTGGTATGCACCTATTCACACTAGTTTGGATGTGCGAGTCTTTTTTCTGTCATTTCTATGTTAGCTGACTGACTGAGCACTCCTCCCATCACCATGTGGTTTTTAATTGCATCTCATCATACTTGGTCCCGGCCAACTCATATGTAGGCTTTGCTGAACAGAGGTGTCCACATTCACCCAGGCATACAGACATTGGCCTTCGGTAAGTGTTCACATTTGGACAGGGAGGTCAGGGACCCATCAGTTTTATGAGACCACCTTGACGATGGTTGATGGGATCACACTATTTGATTATATCAAATTCTGTGCAAAGCGTCTCTTAAATATTTTCCTAATGTTCAAAAGCCATTTTGCTATTCATATTTCATGTATTTCATATTAGACATGCTTTGTCATGATAGAGTGCAACCTTTTTTGTATATTTATGTATAGAGGTAGCTGCTTCTGGTATGTACCTATTCACACTAGTTTGGATGTGTGAGTCTTTTTTCTGTCATTACTAAATGTGAGTTTGTCATCCACCCATACACCCAGGTCTTTTTCATTGGCGGTTTTGCCCAGAGTTTTAGAATTAAGCACATAGTTATACATCTTATTACTTCTACCCAAGTGCATGACCTTACATTTATCCCCATTAAAGCTCATTTGCCATTTATCAGCCCAAGCTTCTAGTTTGCATAAATCATCCTGTAATATAAAATTGTCCTCCTCTGTATTGATTACCCTGCAGAGTTTAGTGTCATCTGCAAATATTGAAATTCTACTCAGTATGCCCCCTACAAGATCATTAATAAATATGTTAAAAAGAAGAGGGCCCAATACTGACCCCTGTGGTACCCCACTGCTAACTGCCACCCAGTCCGAGTGCGCTCCATTAATAACCACCCTTTGTTTCCTATCCCTGAGCCAAAATTGCAGATAAACATAAAATCATTAAATAACATTAATCAGAGTGCAATCCTCAGATGAGTATGACCCCTTACACTGATCCGCATTGACTTATTAGCCGAGTCTGATCAACAAAATGGATGAGAATAGGACGTGCTCTGAGTCACACAGACCAGAGACATGGACCCATTTTTAAAACTGTGGTATGTATGACCCAATTAAACTATACAGGTCAGAGTGCAGTCGGGCAAAAACCAAACATCATTATAATTATTTGTAAGGGAAAAGTATAATAGAAACATGTCACCACTTCTGTATTTATCACCCACTCCTGGTTTTGGCTTACAAATACTGAGGTAAAAAATTCACCAAATACACAGTTTGTGCATGTGGCCTAAGGCTACGTTCTCAATATGAGTTTTTGATGAGTTTTTTATGTTGCATATTTAAGAAAAAATGCAAGTAACCTATTTTACTTAATAGGTACACATATTTTCCCCTATCCCCATTATTCTCATTTTATGTACCAACTTTTTGTGTGGCACCGTATCAAAAGCTTTTGAAAAGTCCATATACACTACGTCCACTTGGTTACCTTGGTCCAGTCCGGAACTTACCTCTTCATAGAAACTGATCAGATTAGTCTGACATGAACGGTCCCTAGTAAACCCATGTTGGTATTGGGTCATGAGGTTATTCCTCGTCAGATACTCCAGTATAGCATCCCTTAGAATGCCCTCCAGAATTTTACCCACAGTAGAGGTTAAGCTTACTGGCCTATAATTTCAGAGTTCAGTTTTTGTCCCTTTTTTGAATATTGGCACCACATTTGCTATACGCCAGTCCTGTGGTACAGACCCTGTTATTATGGAGTCTTTAAAGATTAAAAATAATGGTCTATCAATGACTGTACTTACTTCCTGCAGTACTCGGGGGTAGGGTTGAGCGAAACGGGTCGATCATTTTCAAAAGTCGCCGACTTTTGGCTAAGTCGGCGTCTCATGAAACCCGATCCGACCCCTGTGCTTGTCGGCCATGCGGTACGCGACTTTCGCGCCAAAGTCGCGTTTCAATGACGCGAAAAGCGCCATTTCTCAGCCAATGAAGGTGAACGCAGAGTGTGGGCAGCGTGATGACATAGATCCTGGTCCCCACCATCTTAGAGAAGGGCATTGCAGTGATTGGCTTGCTGTCTGCGGCGTCACAGGGGCTATAAAGGGGCGTTCCCGCCGACCGCCATCTTACTGCTGCTGATCTGAGCTTAGGGACAGGTTGCTGCCGCTTCATCAGAAGCAGGGAGAGCGTTAGGCAGGGTCCACTAACCACCAAACCGCTTGTGCTGCAGCGATTTCCACTGTCCAACACCACCTTCGGTGTGCAGGAACAGTGGAAGCTATTTTTTTTTTTTTTTCCCCTCAGCGCTGTAGCTCATTGGGCTGCCCTAGAAGGCTCCGTGATAGCTGTATTGCTGTGTGTACGCCACTGTGGAAACCAACTGCTTTTTTCAAAGCACATATCCTCTTGTTCCTTCCTTTCTGCACAGCTATCTTTTTTGTTTGTCCACACTTTTTATTTAATTTGTGCATCAGTCCACTCCTATTGCTGCCTGCCATACCTGGCTTACATTACTGCAGGGAGATAGTAATTGTAGGACAGTTTTTTTTTTTTTTTTGTTTTTTTTTTGTGGGAGATTAAGATTGGCATTTCTGCTACAGTGCCATCCCTGTGTGTGCCATCTCTCACTGAGTGGGCCATAGAAAGCCTATTTATTTTTTCCGTGATTTGTGTTCTAAAATCTACCTCAACACAGAAACACTACATCAATCAGTGGGAGAAAAATATTGGCCTCAGTCAGGGCTTGTGTGCCACTGCTGTGTGTGCGCTATCTCTCATTCAGTGGGCTATAGCAAGCCTATATTTTTTTTTTTTTTTTTTTTTTAATATTATTTGGTTTCAAAAGTCTCCCTGAAAAAAAAAAAAAACCTAAAAAAACAGTGGGAGAGTAATATTGCCCTTTCAGCTTGTGTGCCAGTCTTGACTCCTGGGTGTGCCACCTCTCTCCCTCTCATTCAGTGGGCCATAGAAAGCCTATTTATTTTTTTTTTTAAATATTATTGGGTTTCTAAAGTCTCCCTGAAAAAAACAAAAAATACATAAAAAAACAGTGGGAGAGTAATATTGCCCTTTCAGCTTGTGTGCCAGTCTTGACTCCTGGGTGTGCCACCTCTCTCCCTTTCATTCAGTGGGCCATAGAAAGCCTATTTTTTTTTTTTTAATATTATTTGGTTTCTAATTCTCCCTGAAAAAAAAAAAAAAACCTAAAAAAACAGTGGGAGAGTAATATTGCCCTTTCAGCTTGTGTGCCAGTCTTGACTCCTGGGTGTGCCACCTCTCTCCCTCTCATTCAGTGGGCCATAGAAAGCCTATTTATTTTTTTTTTTAAATATTATTGGGTTTCTAAAGTCTCCCTGAAAAAACAAAAAATACATAAAAAAACAGTGGGAGAGTAATATTGCCCTTTCAGCTTGTGTGCCAGTCTTGACTCCTGGGTGTGCCACCTCTCTCCCTTTCATTCAGTGGGCCATAGAAAGCCTATTTATTTTTTCCGTGATTTGTGTTCTAAATTCTACCTCAACACAAAAACACTACATCAATCAGTGGGAGAAAAATATTGGCCTCAGTAAGGGCTTGTGTGCCACTGCTGTGTGTGCTATCTCTCATTCAGTGGGCTATAGCAAGCCTATTTTTTTTTTTTTTTTTTTTTTTTTAATATTATTTGGTTTCTAAAGTCTCCCTGAAAAAAAAAAAAAACCTAAAAAAACAGTGGGAGAGTAATATTGCCCTTTCAGCTTGTGTGCCAGTCTTGACTCCTGGGTGTGCCACCTCTCTCCCTCTCATTCAGTGGGCCATAGAAAGCCTATTTATTTTTTTTTTTAAATATTATTGGGTTTCTAAAGTCTCCCTGAAAAAACAAAAAATACATAAAAAAACAGTGGGAGAGTAATATTGCCCTTTCAGCTTGTGTGCCAGTCTTGACTCCTGGGTGTGTCACCTCTCTCCCTCTCATTCAGTGGGCCATAGAAAGCCTATTTATTTTTTTTTTTAAATATTATTGGGTTTCTAAAGTCTCCCTGAAAAAACAAAAAATACATAAAAAAACAGTGGGAGAGTAATATTGCCCTTTCAGCTTGTGTGCCAGTCTTGACTCCTGGGTGTGCCACCTCTCTCCCTCTCATTCAGTGGGCCATAGAAAGCCTTTTTTTTTTTTGGTTTTTTTAATATTATTTGGTTTCTAAAGTCTCCCTGAAAAAAACAAAAAAAACATAAAAAACAGTGGGAGAGTAATATTGCCCTTTCAGCTTGTGCGCCAGTCTTGACTCCTGGTTGTGCCACCTCTCTCTCTCTAATTGTGGGCCATAGAAAGCCTTTTTTTTTTTTTTTTTTAATATTATTTGGTTTCTAAAGTCTCCCTGAGAAAAAAAAATAAATAAATTAGGTGGGAGATTAATATTGACATTAGTGCTTGAGTGACAGTCCTGCGTGTGTGTCATCTCTGTGATTTTGTGCCACAGAAAACAGAGTGTGTAACATTGTGCCTGATTTTCCTTGTGGTCTCACCAACCTGTTAAGGGATATTGAAATCATACTGAAGTTATAGCTCACCGTGTAAGTTGTTTGATAGCAACAAATAAAGTTACTTTGGTTAAGATTTTAAAACAATGAGGAAGTCTGGTGCAAGAGGTCGTCGTGGGCGTTCATTGTCAGCTGGTAATGATGGTAGTGGTAGTGGAGCATCAGGTGGTCGTGGGGATAAAAATATTCCACCTAAGTCTGGAGCTGTGGAGCCAGTTTCGTCGTCAGGCTACACAAGGCCTCGAACGCTCTCTTTTCTGGGAGTAGGAAAACCGCTTTTAAAGGCGGAGCAGCAACAGCAAGTTTTGGCTTACATTGCAGACTCAGCCTCTAGCTCTTTTGCCTCCTCTTCCGAAACTGGTAAATGTAAAAGCAGCGCGTCGCTTGTGGATGTTCACGGTCAGGGACAAGTCGCTTCCTTGTCCTCCTCAGCAAAAACTACAACAAGAGAGAAGGATGCAGCAGGCGACACAACGGGTCACTCCATGGAGCTCTTTACACATACCGTCCCTGGCTTAGAAAGTGAAACATTTAACAGGCCATGCCCATTACAAGTATATTCTGACATGGAGTGCACTGATGCACAGCCACAGCCAGAGTACTATGCTGCTCCTTTGACTCAGACCACCACATTGCCCTCTCAGGGTACAGATCCACAATCAGACCCTGATGAGACTATGTTGCCCCGCCACGAACGCTATACCACCGACCGACACAGTGACACAGACGAAGTTGCACACGAGCTCGAAGAGGAGGTAATAGATGACCCAGTTATTGACCCCGATTGGCAGCCATTGGGGGAACAGGGTGCAGGCGGCAGTAGTTCAGAAGCGGAGGTGGAGGAGGGGCCGCAGCAGGCATCAACATCGCAACAGGTTCCATCTGCCGGGCCCGTATCTGGACCAAAACGCGTGTCAAAGCCAAAACCTGTTGGAGCACAGCGTTGCCATCCGGTTAAAGCTCAGTCTGCAATCCCTGAAAAGGGATCAGAGTCTAGGAAGAGTGCAGTCTGGCATTTTTTTAAACAACATCCAACTGATCAGCGCAAAGTCATCTGTCAAAAATGTTCAACTAGCTTAAGCAGAGGTCAGAATCTGAAAAGTCTAAATACTAGTTGCATGCATAGACACTTAACCACCATGCATTCTCAAGCCTGGACTAACTACCAAACGTCCCTCAAGGTTGTAGCACCCTCGGCCAATGAAGCTAGTCAGCAACGCAACATCCCTTCCGTCACTGTAAGGCCACCATTTTCCGCACCACCGGCAGTATCTGTGCAGGTTTCTTTGCCAGCCAAAAGCAGTCAGGGTCAGGGAATCACCAGTTTTGTAGGAGGAAATATTGCATGTAGGGCACCGGCGGAAACAATACCGTCTCCAACCGTCTCTCAGTCTGCCATGTCCACCGGCACACCCGAAAGTTCCACGATCTACAGCTCTCCAGTCCAGCTCACCCTACATGAGACTCTGGTTAGAAAAAGGAAGTACTTATCCTCGCATCCGCGTACACAGGGTTTTAACGCCCACATAGCTAGACTAATCTCGTTAGAGATGATGCCCTACCGGTTAGTTGAAAGCGAAGCTTTCAAAGCCCTGATGGAGTACGCTGAACCACGATACGAGCTACCCAGTCGACACTTTTTTTCCAGAAAAGCCATCCCAGCCCTGCACCAGCATGTTAAACAGCGCATCGTCCATGCACTCAGGCAATCTGTGAGTACAAAGGTGCACCTGACTACAGATGCATGGACCAGTAGGCATGGCCAGGGACGTTATGTGTCCATCACGGCACACTGGGTGAATGTGGTGGATGCAGGGTCCACAGGCGACATCAATTTAGGGACAGTTGTGCCTAGCCCACGGTCTAGGAAACAGTTGGCTGTAGGCGTTCGCACCCCCTCCTCCTCCTCCTCGTCCTCCTGCAGAAGCTACAGCTCTTCCACAGAACGCAGTCGGCCAACCACTCCATCGGCAGATGACACTGTTGCACACCAGTTGTCCCATTATGGGCCAGCTACTGCCAAGCGTCAGCAGGCTGTATTGGCTATGAAGTGTTTGGGCGACAACAGACACACCGCGGAAGTTCTGTCCGAGTTCTTGCAACAAGAAACGCAGTCGTGGCTGGGCACAGTAGATCTTGAGGCAGGCAAGGTAGTGAGTGATAACGGAAGGAATTTCATGGCTGCCATCTCCCTTTCCCAACTGAAACACATTCCTTGCCTGGCTCACACCTTAAACCTGGTGGTGCAGTGCTTATTGAAAACTTATCCTGGGTTCTCCGACCTGCTCCTCAAAGTGCGTGCACTTTGCTCACATATCCGACGTTCGCCTGTACACGCCAGCCGTATGCAGACCTATCAGCGGTCTTTGAACCTTCCCCAGCATCGCCTAATCATAGACGTTGCAACAAGGTGGAACTCAACACTGCACATGCTTCAGAGACTGTGCGAACAGAGGCGTGCTGTTATTTATTTGTGGGAGGATACACGGGCAGGCAGTAGGATGGCAGACATGGAGTTGTCAGGTGTGCAGTGGTCGAAGATACAAGACATGTGTCAAGTCCTTCAGTGTTTTGAGGAATGCACACGGCTGGTTAGTGCAGACAACGCCGTAATAAGCATGAGCATCCCCCTAATGCGTCTGCTGATGCAAAGTTTGACGCACATAAAGGAGCAGGCGTCTGCACCAGAGGAAGAGGGAAGCCTTGATGACAGTCAGCCATTGTCTGGTCAGGGCAGTGTACAGGACGAGGTAGCGGGCGAAGAGGAGGTGGAGGACGAGGAGGATGATGGGGATGAGTATATTTTTAATGCGGAAACTTTCACGGGGGCACAGGAAATTGGTTGCGTGTCACGGCCGGGTTCTGGTTTTTTGAGGGACACAAGTGACGTAGATTTGCCTGCAACTGCCCCTCAACCAATCACAACCGGAGATTTGACAAGTGGAACTTTGGCCCACATGGCGGATTATGCCTTACGTATCCTACAAAGGGACACACGCATTACGAAAATGATGAACGATGACGATTACTGGTTGGCCTGCCTCCTTGATCCACGCTATAAAGGCAAATTGCAAAATATTATGCCACATGAGAACTTGGAACTAATATTAGCAACCAAACAATCAACTCTTGTTGACCGTTTGCTTCAGGCATTCCCAGCACACAGCGCACGTGATCGTTCTCACACGAGCTCCAGGGGGCAGCAGACTAGGAGTGTTAGGGGTGCACACATCAGAAGTGGCGTTGGACAGAGGGGTTTTCTGACCAGGTTGTGGAGTGATTTTGCTATGACCGCAGACAGGACAGGTACTGCTGCATCAATTGAAAGTGACAGGAGACAACATTTGTCCAGTATGGTTACTAACTATTTTTCATCCCTTATCGATGTTCTCCCTCAACCGTCATTCCCATTTGATTACTGGGCCTCCAAATTAGACACCTGGCCAGAATTGGCAGAATATGCATTGCAGGAGCTTGCTTGCCCGGCAGCAAGTGTCCTATCAGAAAGAGTATTCAGTGCTGCAGGGTCAATATTAACCGAAAAAAGGACTCGTCTGGCTACCCAAAATGTTGACGATCTAACATTCATTAAAATGAACCACAACTGGATTTCAAAATCTTTTGCCCCACCTTGCCCGGCCGACACCTAGCTTTCCTATGAAAAGCTCTTGCCTGTGAATTACTTTTCTAATGTCTAATTTGCTGCTGCAGATTGTACAGCATACGACATGTTTACACCTCCCTAAATGGCCAAACTCCCCACACGGGGCCGTGGTATCGCGACTTGGCGCAAGCACCCGTGAGACTGCTGTTTGTCTGAAGAGGTGGGTGTGCTCGCTTTTGGTTGACGGCATTGCTACTGGGTCCCTCATAGTACAATGTAGTGTCTCTGGCGGTGGTGGTGCGCACCCAACGTCAGACACACCGTTGTAACATGAGTGGCCCTGGGGCGGTCCCGCCGGCCTCAAGAGAGTTCCCCCCTACCCCAGCTCAAACTGGGCTCTACTACGTGCAAAATTATGTCGCACAGCTCCACCAATCTTTAGTCTATTCGCTGACATCATTCAATGTCTGGCACTGACAATACAAATTTGTAGACATCTATGATGCAACTTAAAGTAGTCTGTGTCTGTGTCCTATATTGGCACCATTAAATAGTTACTGCCAAATTACTATGTCAGAAACACAGCAGATGAGCCCACCCCTGTACCTAAGTATGCCATCTTTTTTTTTGTTTTGGTTGTTTTGCGAGACATTAACATCTATTTATATTTTGGGAGTACTGGGACAGACACTCCTTGCACTACTCCTCCACTCAGCACCAAGCTGCCTGCCCGTGTATCCATGTAACCGCTGTAAAACTGCCATGAGCCTATTGTTTGTTATTTTAGGCCTTTGATAGCCTGTCTGCGGTCCCTACTCCTCCACTGACCACCAAGCTGCCTGCCCGTGTATCCATGTAACCGCTGTAAAACTGCCATGAGCCTATTGTTTGTTATTTTAGGCCTTTGAAGCCTTTCTGCGCTCCCTCCTTCCACTAGTCCTCCACTGACCAGACCACTGCTGCCCGTGTACCCCTGGAACCAATTTTAAAGTGCCTACAGCCAGCCCATTTTATTGTGTTAGGCCTTCGAAGCCTGTCTGCGGTCCATACTTCCACTAGGCCTCCACTGACCAGACCACTGCTGCCCGTGTACCCCTGGAACCAATTTTAAAGTGCCTACAGCCAGCCCATTTTATTGTGTTAGGCCTTCGAAGCCTGTCTGCGGTCCATACTTCCACTAGTCCTCCACTGACCAGACCACTGCTGCCCGTGTACCCCTGGAACCAATTTTAAAGTGCCTACAGTCAGCCCATTTTATTGTGTTAGGCCTTCGAAGCCTGTCTGCGGTCCATACTTCCACTAGGCCTCCACTGACCAGACCACTGCTGCCCGTGTACCCCTGGAACCAATTTTAAAGTGCCTACAGCCAGCCCATTTTATTGTGTTAGGCCTTCGAAGCCTGTCTGCGGTCCATACTTCCACTAGTCCTCCACTGACCAGACCACTGCTGCCCGTGTACCCCTGGAACCAATTTTAAAGTGCCTACAGCCAGCCCATTTTATTGTGTTAGGCCTTCGAAGCCTGTCTGCGGTCCATACTTCCACTAGGCCTCCACTGACCAGACCACTGCTGCCCGTGTACCCCTGGAACCAATTTTAAAGTGCCTACAGCCAGCCCATTTTATTGTGTTAGGCCTTCGAAGCCTGTCTGCGGTCCATACTTCCACTAGTCCTCCACTGACCAGACCACTGCTGCCCGTGTACCCCTGGAACCAATTTTAAAGTGCCTACAGCCAGCCCATTTTATTGTGTTAGGCCTTCGAAGCCTGTCTGCGGTCCATACTTCCACTAGGCCTCCACTGACCAGACCACTGCTGCCCGTGTACCCCTGGAACCAATTTTAAAGTGCCTACAGCCAGCCCATTTTATTGTGTTAGGCCTTCGAAGCCTGTCTGCGGTCCCTCCTTCCACTAGGCCTCCACTGACCAGACCACTGCTGCCCGTGTACCCCTGGAACCAATTTTAAAGTGCCTACAGCCAGCCCATTTTATTGTGTTAGGCCTTCGAAGCCTGTCTGCGGTCCATACTTTAAATACTCCTCCACTCAGCACCAAGCTGCCTGCCCGTGTATCCATGTAACCGCTGTAAAACTGCCATGAGCCTATTGTTTGTTATTTTAGGCCTTTGAAGCCTTTCTGCGCTCCCTCCTTCCACTAGTCCTCCACTGACCAGACCACTGCTGCCCGTGTACCCCTGGAACCAATTTTAAAGTGCCTACAGCCAGCCCATTTTATTGTGTTAGGCCTTCGAAGCCTGTCTGCGGTCCATACTTTAAATACTCCTCCACTCAGCACCAAGCTGCCTGCCCGTGTATCCATGTAACCGCTGTAAAACTGCCATGAGCCTATTGTTTGTTATTTTAGGCCTTTGATAGCCTGTCTGCGGTCCCTACTCCTCCACTGACCACCAAGCTGCCTGCCCGTGTATCCATGTAACCGCTGTAAAACTGCCATGAGCCTATTGTTTGTTATTTTAGGCCTTTGAAGCCTTTCTGCGCTCCCTCCTTCCACTAGTCCTCCACTGACCAGACCACTGCTGCCCGTGTACCCCTGGAACCAATTTTAAAGTGCCTACAGCCAGCCCATTTTATTGTGTTAGGCCTTCGAAGCCTGTCTGCGGTCCATACTTCCACTAGTCCTCCACTGACCAGACCACTGCTGCCCGTGTACCCCTGGAACCAATTTTAAAGTGCCTACAGTCAGCCCATTTTATTGTGTTAGGCCTTCGAAGCCTGTCTGCGGTCCATACTTCCACTAGGCCTCCACTGACCAGACCACTGCTGCCCGTGTACCCCTGGAACCAATTTTAAAGTGCCTACAGCCAGCCCATTTTATTGTGTTAGGCCTTCGAAGCCTGTCTGCGGTCCATACTTCCACTAGTCCTCCACTGACCAGACCACTGCTGCCCGTGTACCCCTGGAACCAATTTTAAAGTGCCTACAGCCAGCCCATTTTATTGTGTTAGGCCTTCGAAGCCTGTCTGCGGTCCCTCCTTCCACTAGGCCTCCACTGACCAGACCACTGCTGCCCGTGTACCCCTGGAACCAATTTTAAAGTGCCTACAGCCAGCCCATTTTATTGTGTTAGGCCTTCGAAGCCTGTCTGCGGTCCATACTTCCACTAGGCCTCCACTGACCAGACCACTGCTGCCCGTGTACCCCTGGAACCAATTTTAAAGTGCCTACAGCCAGCCCATTTTATTGTGTTAGGCCTTCGAAGCCTGTCTGCGGTCCATACTTTAAATACTCCTCCACTCACCACCAAGCTGCCTGCCCGTGTATCCATGTAACCGCTGTAAAACTGCCATGAGCCTATTGTTTGTTATGTTAGGCCTTTGATAGCCTGTCTGCGGTCCTTACTTTAAATACTCCTCCACTCACCACCTAGCTGCCTGTGTATCCATGTAACCGATGTAAAACTGCCATGACTGCCTACTGTTTGTTATTTTAGGCCTTTGATAGCCTGTCTGCGGCCCCTACTTGCAATACTCCTCCACTGACCACAATGCTGCCTGGAGTGCCTGCCTGTGTATCCATGTAACCGATGTAAAACTGCCATGACTGCCTACTGTTTGTTATTTTAGGCCTTTGATAGCCTGTCTGCGGCCCCTACTTGCAATACTCCTCCACTGAGCACAATGCTGCCTGGAGTGCCTGCCTGTGTATCCATGTAACCGATGTAAAACTGCCATGACTGCCTACTGTTTGTTATTTTAGGCCTTTGATAGCCTGTCTGCAGCCCCTACTTGCAATACTCCTCCACTGACCACACCAATGCTGCCCGTGTACCCCTGGAACCTATTTAAAAGTTCATAGAGCCTAGTTATATATTTTATTTACTATTAATAAGGCCATGATGGACTACGCTGTACCACGCTACAAGCTAACCAGTCGACACTTCTTTTGCGAGAAAAGCCATCCCAACCCTCCACCAGCATGTAGAAGACCGCATTGTCCATGCACTCTGGCAATCTGTGAGTACAAAGGTGCACCTGACAACAGACGCATGGACCTGTAGGCATGGCCACGGAAGATTACGTGTCCATTACGGCGCAATGGGTTAATGTGGTGGATGCATGGTCCACAGGGGACAGCCTACTAAGTCTGTCTGCAGTCCCTAATTCAAATTGTCCTCCACTGTCTAAATCGGAACTTCCACCTTCTGGCTTTCGGCCTATAGTATCAGAAATTAAACTGCATTTGGCCTTCAACTTTGGTTAGGGCCTACTAACGGCTTCTGCCCCTCCCTGGTGTTGCCCTCAACTAAATAAAGCTGAGCTTCAACCTTCCGGCTCTCATTATGTGGTTTTAAAAAAAAAAATGGTGGTTAGGGCCTACTAACGGCTTCTGCCCCTCCCTGGTGTTGTCCTCAACTAAATAAAGCTGAGCTTCAACCTTCCGGCTCTCATTATGTGGTTTAAAAAAAAAAAATGGTGGTTAGGGCCTACTAACGGCTTCTGCCCCTCCCTGGTGTTGTCCTCAACTAAATAAAGCTGAGCTTCAACCTTCCGGCTCTCATTAAGTGGTTTTAAAAAAAAAAAAAATGGTGGTTAGGGCCTACTAACGGCTTCTGCCCCTCCCTGGTGTTGTCCTCAACTAAATAAAGCTGAGCTTCAACCTTCCGGCTCTCATTAAGTGGTTTTAAAAAAAAAAAAAATGGTGGTTAGGGCCTACTAACGGCTTCTGCCCCTCCCTGGTGTTGTCCTCAACTAAATAAAGCTGAGCTTCAACCTTCCGGCTCTCATTAAGTGGTTTTTAAAAAAAAATGGTGGTTAGGGCCTACTAACGGCTTCTGCCCCTCCCTGGTGTTGTCCTCAACTAAATAAAGCTGAGCTTCAACCTTCCGGCTCTCATTAAGTGGTTTTAAAAAAAAAAAAATTGGTGGTTAGGGCCTACTAACGGCTTCTGCCCCTCCCTGGTGTTGTCCTCAACTAAATAAAGCTGAGCTTCAACCTTCCGGCTCTCATTATGTGGTTTAAAAAAAAAAAATGGTGGTTAGGGCCTACTAACGGCTTCTGCCCCTCCCTGGTGTTGTCCTCAACTAAATAAAGCTGAGCTTCAACCTTCCGGCTCTCATTAAGTGGTTTTAAAAAAAAAAAAAATGGTGGTTAGGGCCTACTAACGGCTTCTGCCCCTCCCTGGTGTTGTCCTCAACTAAATAAAGCTGAGCTTCAACCTTCCGGCTCTCATTAAGTGGTTTTAAAAAAAAAAACAATGGTGGTTAGGGCCTACTAACGGCTTCTGCCCCTCCCTGGTGTTGTCCTCAACTAAATAAAGCTGAGCTTCAACCTTCCGGCTCTCATTATGTGGTTTTAAAAAAAAAAATGGTGGTTAGGGCCTACTAACGGCTTCTGCCCCTCCCTGGTGTTGTCCTCAACTAAATAAAGCTGAGCTTCAACCTTCCGGCTCTCATTAAGTGGTTTTAAAAAAAAAATGGTGGTTAGGGCCTACTAACGGCTTCTGCCCCTCCCTGGTGTTGTCCTCAACTAAATAAAGCTGAGCTTCAACCTTCCGGCTCTCATTATGTGGTTTTAAAAAAAAAATGGTGGTTAGGGCCTACTAACGGCTTCTGCCCCTCCCTGGTGTTGTCCTCAACTAAATAAAGCTGAGCTTCAACCTTCCGGCTCTCATTAAGTGGTTTTAAAAAAAAAAAAAATGGTGGTTAGGGCCTACTAACGGCTTCTGCCCCTCCCTGGTGTTGCCCTCAACTAAATAAAGCTGAGCTTCAACCTTCTGCTCCAAATTACCATTTTAAAAAATGCAATAGGCTTTTCCGGCCTACTAAAGGTGTCTGCCCCTCCCTGGTGTTGTCCTCAACTGAACAAAGCTGAGCTTCCACATTCTGGCTTTCGCCCTATACTATCAGATATTAAACTGCATTTGGCCTACTAGTGTGGTTAGGCCCTTGAAACAGTGTCTGCTGCTCTTGGGTTTGCTACTCCACTGAACAAAGCAATGCCGCCTGTTTAGTCCTGTTACCAATTTTGAACTGCATGTAGCCTACTTTATTCTTTGGCCCTATATCTGTTTCCTCCTCATCCTGCCCATTGCCCAGCCACTGCTAAATGAGTCTGCTGGTACATTGACCTAGACCACTACATTCCCCTTGTACTCTACACAGCCAGAATCTGTCCCTGCTGAAAGTAAGGTTCCCCTTCCCGCATGTTATACCACCTTACACAGGGACAAAGAGGAAGGTGCAGATGAAAGTGCAGGTTCCTTCATCAGGTGGGGGGGCATACTCGTTGGCGACGTCACTGGCACAGGGCCCCTCAGAGTACGCAAAAGTGTCGCTGCTGGTGGGAGGCGCCCCCGCCATGCAAACACACCGCCGTACTTTGAGGGGCCCTGTGCCAGTGGCAATGCGAACGAGTGGGCCCCCCCTGCTTGCTCAGGATCACAGCACTTGCAACTTTTAAATACTTACCTTTCCCTGCAACACCGCCGTGACGTAGTCCGCATTTCCTGGGCCCACGAAAAACTTGAGCCAGCCCTACTCCCCCCACAACTTTCCCCCAATTCCCTATGCCCAACTATTATTATACAGTTAATTAAGATTGGCAAGCTTCAGAAACAAGAATGGATGTTTTTGGCATTAAAATGGGCACTGTAGGTGTTTTCCTGGCCTCCACTCACTGCCGACTATGCTTCCCCATTGACTTGCATTGGGTTTCGTGTTTCGGTCGATCCCCGACTTTTAGCGATAATCGGCCGACTGCACTCGACTCGACTCTGGACAAAATCGGGTTTCCCAAAACCCTACTCGATCTTAAAAAAATGAAAGTCGCTCAACCCTACTCGGGGGTGTATCCCATCCGGGTCCAGAGATTTGTCAATTTTAGTGATTTTTAGACGCCGACGTACTTCCTGATGGGTTAAGCAGGTGACATTTAATGGGGAAATTTTGTTATCACTGATCATATTGTCTGCCATGGAATTTTCTTGTGTAAATTCTGATGCTTTTTACATAATTTATTTAATTTTCTATATTTATTTAATGCATCCTCGCTACCTACTTCCTTTAATTCTCTAAATGCTTTCTTTTTGTCACTTATTGCGCCCCTTACAGCTCTATTTAGCCATATTGATTTCCTCCTATTTCTAGTATGTTTATTCCCATACGGTATATACTGTGCACAGGTCCTATCCAGGATGCTAACAAACGTCTCCCATTTTCTTTGTGTATTTTTATGTCTCAGGATATTGTCCCAGTTAATTGCACCAAGATCATCTCTCATCCGTTGGAAATTTGCCCTACTGAAGTTTAGTGTCCTTGTAACCCCTCTACTACACATCTTATTAAAGGATACATGAAAACTTATTATTTTGTGATCACTATTCCCCAAGTGACCCCCAACCCTTATATTTGATATGCGGTCTGGCCTGTTGGTTAATATTAGGTCTAGCAGTGCCCCCCTTCTTGTTGGGTCCTGAGCCAGTTGTGAAAGGTAATTGTCTCTCATAGTTGTCAAAAACCGATTACCTTTGCTGGAACTGCAGGTTTCTGTTCCCCAATCTATTTCAGGGTAGTTGAAGTCCCCATAATAATGACTTCTCCTTGAGTCGCAACCCCATCTACAGGGCCGTATTTGCCACTAGGCACGTGAGGGCACGTGCCTAGTGCGCCAGTATGCGGAGGGCGGCAGCTGAGCAAGGGCTTTTTTTTTTCTTCTTTTTTTTTTTTTTTAAGATCTGGGGTCAACCGCCCGCCCGCCCATACTCACCCTCCTCCAGTGGTACCTGCAGCTCCCATGGTCTCAGCGCTGGCAGCTCGTCCTGTTTCTCAGCGGTCACATGGTACCGCTCATTAAGGTGATGAATATGGATGCATATTCATGACCTTAATGAGCGGTACCATGTGACCGCTCACACAGGAAGAAGCCGGGACATAGAATCTGATGCAGGGTGTTCAGCACGCTGTGAGGAGGGTGAGTATGATGGCCCACCGCCCGTGGGAGTATGAAGGAGGACAGGGGAGTATGAAGGAGGACGGGGGAATATGAAGAAGGACGGGGGAGGAAGCAGGAGAATGGGGGAGGATGCAGGAGAACGGGGAAGAATGAAGGAGGACAGGGGAGTATGCAGGAGGATGGGGGAGTATGCAGGAGGACGGGGAAGTATGAAGGGGAATGGGGGAGTATAAAGGAGGATGGGGAGGAAGCAGGACAACAGGGGAGGATGCAGGAGAAAGGGGGAGTATGAAGGAGGACGGGGGAGTATGCAGGAGGACGGGCGAGTATGCAGGAGGACGGGCGAGTATGCAGGAGGATGGGGAGGATGCAGGAGGACAGGGAGGATGCAGGAGGATGGGGGAGTATGCAGGAGGATGGGGGAGTATGCAGGAGGATGGGGGAGTATGCAGGAGGATGGGGGAGTATGAAGGAGAATGGGGGAGTATGAAGGAGGAAGGGGAGGATGCAGGAGGACAGAGGAATATGCAGGAGGACAGGGGAGGATGCAGGAGGACGGGGGAGTATGAAGGAGAACAGGGGAGGATGCAGGAGGACGGGGGAGTATGAAGGAGAACAGGGGAGTATGAAGGAGGACGGGAGAGTATGAAGGAGGACGGGGGAGTATGAAGGAGGACGGGGGAGTATGAAGGAGGACGGGTGAGGATGCAGGATGACAGGGGAGTATGAAGGAGGAAGGGGGGAGTATGAAGAAGGACGGGGGAGTATGCAGGATGACGCGGAGGAGGCAGGAGGACGGGGGAGGGTGAAGGAGGACGGGGGAGGGTGAAGGAGGATGGGGGAGGGTGAAGGAGGATGGGGGAGGGTGAAGGAGGAAGGGGGAGTGTGAAGGAGGATTGGGAGGATGAAGGAGGACAGGGGAGCCAGGCATATAAGGATGGCAGGGGGGAGCAGAGCCACGCACATAAGGATGGGAGGGGGAAGCAGAGCCACGCATATAAGGATGGGAGGGGGAAGCAGAGCCACGCATATAAGGATGGGAGGGGGGAGCAGATCCACGCATATAAGGATGGGAGGGGGGAGCAGAGCCACGCATGTAAGGATGGGAGGGGGGAGCAGAGCCACGCATGTAAGGATGGGAGGGGGGAGCAGAGCCACGCATATAAGGATGGGAGGGGGGAGCAGAGCCACGCATACAAGATGGAAGGGGGGAGCAGAGCCACGCATACAAGATGGGAGGGGGGAGCCATGCATATAACAGGGGGAGCCACACAGAGCAGGACAAGAGGGGGGAGCCACACATGATGGACAGTGATGAGGGGACAATACATACCCAGCTTATACTCAAGTCAATAAGCTTACCCAGTTTTTTGTGGCAAAATTAGGTGCATCGGCTTATACTCAGGTCGGCTTATACTCAAGTATATACGGTGTGTAATATATATACATGTATGTGTGTGTGGCTGTATCTATATAGCTTTGTCTCCATAAAAAGAGGGGGGCCTAGGCACAGTTCTTGCACAGGGGCCCCAAGCTGTCAGTGTCCGCCCCTGCCAAAGTAACAATTTTATTTGCATCTTACAGAAGTGAGTACAATTGAGGCTCTGACTGCCGGGTCAGAGGGACGTGAGCAGCGTGATCAGATCATGTGATCATGCTGCTGACGTCGCTCACTTGCGCTGCAGAGGCAAACACTGGTGGTAAGTGCCCCAGTGGAGCCCCCAGTGGAGCAGGAGACACCGAAGATTAAGTGCATGAGAGGGGGGGACAATTTGAGTGGGGATGGGGGAATTTATTATGTGTGGGGAGAATTGGAGTGGAGATGGGGGTGCTTAATGTGTGGGGTGAGATTTAAGGGCACAAAATGAAGACCAAAAGGGGAGATGGGGAAACAGTACTGGAGGAATTGGGGCATGTATCAGAAAACAGTATGGGGAGATGGGTGCAGATAGTATGGGGAGCAAACTGGGGAATGTATGCGGACACAGTATGAGTAGCAATGTGAAAAATGTATGTGGACAGAGTACGGGGAGTGAGGGTGATGGGATATGTGCAGACACAGTATGGGGAGTCAGGTGAGCAGGCAGTATAGAAAGTGAAGGGTTAAATATATGAGGAGACAGTATGTTGAACAGGGGGATGTGAGAGGAGACAGTATGAGGAGGGAGGGGAATAGTGTGAGGAGACAATATGGGGGAGAAAAGTGAGTGGGCACAGAATAGAAACTGAGTAGTGGGGGTGTAGCATGGAGGGACAGTGTAAGGGCACAGCCAGGGAGGCGACAGTATATCAAGGAGGGGGAGTGTGATGACAGAGTACAGTATAAATACTGGGCCCTATAGGGGGGACACAGTATGAGAGGACAGTGTGAAGAGGGGACCGGTATGGAAAGGAGAGGTCAGTGTGAAGAGCATGTACCATAAGAGAGACAGTGTGGGGGTCATATTTTGTGCAGACAATATAGTGAGGGCCAATTTTTTATACAGGAGCATTATAATGACACTTCTATCTTTAAGGGCATCGTGGAGATTTTCTGCAAAAGAGCGGAGAAGATGGAAGTGTGCAGAGACGGCTGTGGATGAGAAAACTCATCATGGGATCTGGACAATATGAAGAAAAGAAGAACAGCTCCAGAGACGACATCATCTATAAGGTACCTGGATGTAAATGTTATTTGTGATGCTGACTATCTCTCATGTTTTTATTTATATTAGGAGCATTAAAGGGGATGTCCAGGTTTGTAATGAGTCTGCAGTCATTCTTTGCGACTGAAGACTTCTGAGTTCTCACAGTGCGCACTGCATGCTGTCAAGATTCTCTCATGCTGGCGATTTAGATACATGCGGTCACATGCTGACTAGACATGTGTGGCCTCACTCAATGAAAATGAACTGAGCGAGGCCGGGCAGGTCTAGTCGGAATGTGGTCAGACGTATACAAATCACATGTTTGTGCTGACATGACTGTTTACTGGCAAGGGAGAATCCTAAAAGTGTGCAGTGAATTAGTTGTGAGTAGTGTTGAGCATTCCGATACCGCAATTATCGGGTATCGGCCGATACTTGCGGTATCGGAATTCCGATACCGAGATCCGATACTTTTGTGGTATCGGGAATCGGAATCGGAAGTTCCCAGTGTATGGTTCCCAGGGTATGAAGGAGAGGAAACTCTCCTTCAGGCCCTGGGATCCATATCCATGTAAAAAATAAAGAATTAAAATAAAAAATAGGGATATACTCACCCTCTGACGCGCCCTGGTAGTAACCGGCAGCCTGCTTTGCTTAAAATGAGCGCGTTCAGCACCTTCCATGACGTCACGGCTTCTGATTGGTCGTGTGCCGCTCATGTGACCGCCACGCGACCAATCACAAGCCGTGACGTCATTCTCAGGTCCTAAATTCCTAATTCTAGGAATTTAGGACCTGAGAATGACGTCACGGCTTGTGATTGGTCGCGTGGCGGTCACATGAGCGGCACGCGACCAATCACAAGCCGTGACGTCATGGAAGGCCCTAAACGCGCTCATTTTAAGCAATATGTACCTTTAATGTTTGTTGTCTTTACTACTAACAAAACACTTCCAGTTACAAACCCGTTACTACTTCAGTCAACCATACTATACACACGTGTGTTTTCACCTAAAGAAACAAAGAAAACACAAAGATTGTGAAAATAGAATAGGACTTATATTTAACAAAAATAAATTAGATTTATTTTCGGTGTCTGATTGGCGGTGAGATGGTGTGGACCTTGGGGGTGTGGAGCTGGGAGGATTGGGTGGCGACTGATGATGAAGGGGTTACAGGAGAAGGGGAGGTAAATTGTAGGATTGGCTCCTGAATGGGACTGGACACATTGGGAATAGATGACAGATTAGGATTGGAATTGAGGGAATGGACAGAAAAAATTGAAGGTAGGGAAGGTAGTGACAACAGAGACACAATGAGGTGAGGGTAGAGGTGGTAAGTCCACTTTTGGGCAGCTTTTCTTGCCCCGTGTCTTCATTTTTCGGAGCGGTGATGAGTCACTAGTGGCAGTCTTTTTCCTTTTTTTGTGGGCAGAGTGGGAGTGGTGGCCTCTGTAGCAGTGGATGCTGATTGCTGCAGGGGTGCTGCACTCTGGAGTGTGGTACATGCTGCTTGCTGCAGGGGTGTGCATTCTGGAGCATGGTGGATGCTGCTTGCTGCAGGGGTGCTGCACTGGACAGAGTGGTGGTGTAGCTGTGAACTTGGGAAACAGCCCACTGATACTATGCTTGTGGATGGTGGTAAAATCCGGACTGCTGATGATAGCTTCTGGACTGCTGCTGCTGTAATGCCTGGTTGTAAGCAGCCTGGCAGGCCTGCATGACGTTCAGCTGGAGTTCAGGCGTAAGGTTTTCAGACACGCCCCACTCTATTGCTGAAAAAAAAATGTTGCGCCGGTCTCTGAAGGTCGGCTTCCAGGTGGCCAAGGCGTTTGTGGACATCCTGGAAAAGTGTGTTCATCTGATTGAACCCACTCAGGAAAAGTGTGTTCACCTGAGTGAACCCACTGTCCAGTCTATCTCCAGTCACCTTCATCCCATCTTAGAAGACCGAGCTTAAGTGAATAAACTTGGGCATGACTGACCTCTCCCAGGCCCTCTGCTGCTGATGAGAAGTCCTAACGAAAGCAGTGGCAGAGGGCTGGGAGAGGGGAAATCCTGATGGACCAGCTGCCTGTTCCTCAGCCTGTGAAGCCTGCCTGGTTCCTCCATCGCTGGTGGATGATTGAGAAAGTTCGGTGGCTGGTCGATGAAGGGCCTCTCCAACAGAGGAAGGTTGTAGAGTGCTGCTCCAGATTCTATGTGGAAAATGAAAGAAAAACATTAGTAAAATTGTTTTTACAGTTTATATAATAGTAAGACAACAGAAAAAATACTCACGTTCGCTGAGCAACCACAGGCCTCAGAAAAGACAGCATACAGTTGTACTTGTATTTGGACACCTTTAGAGCAGCACCACTTCTATCCTGAATCTCCTCTCTCATATCCTTATTGAAGCGATCCTTCATCGAACGCCAACAGACTTTTACTCTCTTCACTGTGAAGGGGGGAGAAAAAAAAATTGTTAAAAAAGACACCAACATTTACAGGAAAACAGATGCGTCAGACCACATTGCATGAAAATCCTTTCTGACTTGTGGCCTTGCATGGTCCCAATCATCCAACAGCGATCTGGCCACTTCTTACCAGAGTCGTCGAATCACTCCTGAGTCGGAATGGTTCCGATCACGGGTGTCCCACAATGTTACTCGCTCTTGCACCAGGGGAATGAGTAGGTCATTGTCAATTTATTTTCAAATAAAATAAGAAAAAAAAATAATAACCATATAGTGTCAAAGATACAAATCTGCAAAAAAAATCCAATTACATGTCTGAGAATGAAAAGAATACTTACACCCGTCTTTCCTCCTCAAGAATTTGAACCCAACGACCCTGGGAAGCTTCATTTCCACTTGACTGCTCCTGCTCCTCATCACTGGAGATACCTGTTAAGAAAATATATGATTTAACACATGTGTAGTATTGCCAGTCAATACATACCAATCAGTATATCAAATATGATTACATAATCAGTGTCATGTCCACTCTGGGAAGTATTCAGGTCACTTCACTGGAGGACATGTTTGAACAGCAGGCAGCAGTCAAGTGAAACACTAAAAAAAAAGAACAGAAAAGAAAAAATCAACTTGAGCAAAAAACAATGTAGGCAAAGGCAAAAAAAAAATTGAAGGCCAATACTTATATTACAGGCAGTAGTCCAACTGCACAGCAGTCAGGCAGCACAGAACCAGGACAGCAGCACAGCATCACACCAGCGGAACAGAGAAATCCTGGACAGGAGAAGCAAGGACCACACCACCCCAATTGAGAAATCCTGGACAGTATTGTCTTTGGAATGAAACCAAAGTACCCACACAAACACAGAGAGAACATACAAACTCTTTGCAACTGTTGTCCTTGGTGGGGTTTGAACCCAGGACTCCAGCGCTGCTGTGCTAACCACTGTGCCACCATGCTGCCCATCCAGAATCTTGTCCAGAGCTTTGAGCCCCCATCCAGAGTCTTGAGAGTAATGGAGGTCCTGTTTCCAGACCCCCTTTTATACAGCAGGCATTTTGCATGTGGTTACATCATTTCCTGGAGATAATTAGTGAGAAGTACGCATGCGTATAGAATGCAAGTGCAGCGCCCCAGAGACCTGGTCGTTGCAGTACTGACGCTCCGCCACTAAGGGGAGTGATGGTACGTCTGATGGCACTAAAGGAGTTCACCTGACCACGTATCACAGTCATACATTACACTTCACACTCTGGCCACCAGGGGGAGCAAAGGGTTCTATGTATTAGGCCACTCCTCACAATCTGGTAAAACTGGGAGCTGGATAGGAAGTTAGCCAGAAGCTGACTGGGTTGGAACCAGGCAACATCCTGTGGCAGAGGGTGTTGCAGTGGAAGATTCAGGGGGGCCTCTGTCAGGGGTGGGATCCTGACAGTGACCTAGCGAACAGAACAGAACGTTACAGAGCCGCGCCTGCACTTGAATGTGGCGGCATCCTAAGAAAGGAAACGAAGCGAGGTTTATTGTGGAGAAGTGAGAAACGAGATCGCAGCATAAAGGAGATAAAGCCAGTAGGAGTCGTGCCTTAAGATCGTGGCAACATCCTACTGAGGCGCGTAGCCGGTGGCCGGAACGCAGAGGAAGTATTGGGCTCCAAGCAGTACTTCAAACAGCGGCAGGACAGTTGATTATAGGTTGGCTGTCTCACCTAAATCACCTAAGCAGACATAGGGGCAATTGTGGGAGAGGGGCAACGCTAGGGTCCCGGAAGAACTCCAGGCCTACCCGTCATACGGGTGCGTCCTAGCCATATCATCTGGGGGACGGAGAAGAACATCAGAACAGATACAAGTTGTGAGAAAGAACATCAGGAACAGACACAACAGTTGTGAGGACTATCCCGTGGTGCTCAGCAGGGAGGTACTACAACACACAGGCGCTAGAAGGTAGGCACTGATTTCCACCTGCAAAGGAAACTCTGGATGTGCCTTCGGACCGGCCGGTCTCAGCCAGCCCTGTTAGCAGTACTCCGGATTGCGAACCCTGAAGCCTTCAGAAAAGAGGTAAAGAGACTGCAACCCTGTGACCTCGTTATTCATCGCACCTTGCACCACGCACCATCACCACACCTTTCATTGGATGCCCCTTAGCAGGGTCACGGACCGGGTCTAGCCACCGTGACAACCCCAGGACTGAGACTGAGAGGCCCGGTACCTAGTACCCCGCGGCCCTGCGTCTGGGGGTGCTCCACATGCGTCCGCATGTCCTTACGAATCAATGCGTTTCCATAGACAGTAATGCGTTGTTTTGACGCACTCATCCGCATTTGTATGTCTGCGCATAATAGACTCCTATTTGACGCCTCAAAAATGCAACATGTAGCGTTCACTGCACACCGAGAAAAGACGCATGCAAACGCATGTCCCTGCGTACACCATGTTAAAGATACGTATGCATGACGCATGCGGATCAATGCGGATCATACGCTGTGCACAGAAACGCTAATGTGAACCCCGCCTTAGTTATCTTTCTCTGAGCTGTAAAGTTTTGATAATATTTGGTGTAATTTCACGGCAATTTTGGAACATAGGATTCTAATTAAAGGGAACCTGTCATGCCCCAGGCGTTTGTAACTAAAAGAGCCATCTTGTGCAGCACTAAGGCTGCATTCTGACAAGATGGCTCTTTTAGTTATTGTTCGTTTCACTGCAGAAATAATCGCTTTTTAATTTGATCCCTCATACCTGTGAAGTCGCCAGGGAGGCAGGTCTTTCTCCCCTCATCCAGACGCCTCCCAGCCGTCACTCTGCGAGAAGGGCACCGCCTCCTCGACGTTATTCAGTTGTCTAGGCGCCTGCGCGGTCATATTCTGCCTTGGGCATGCACAGTTCGCACTGCCCGACAACTAACATCACTTCATGTCTTGTTTACTGTGCCTGCGTGCACACGCGGCCCGAGATCCCGCAGGTGTACGCAGGCGCAGTAAGCAAGACATCAAGTGATGTCAGTTGTCGATGTCAGCGATTATTTCTGCAGTGCAATGAACCATAACTAAAAGAGCCACCTTGTCAGAATACAGCATTAGTGCTGCACAAGATGGCTCTTTTAGTTACAAAAGTCTGGGGGGGTGACAGGTTCCCTTTAAGTTCGCACCCTTTCGTGTCAGACATATGTTAAATGTGTCTGAAATATATATAAAACACTTGTTAACTGTGATTTTAAAGCATGTCACTTTTTGACTGTCCAAGTTTGCATCACCTATTAACCATTTCTTGGCCCTTTATGTCTTTGTTCACTGTCTGAGCTTTTGTGCATGCATGTTCACATACTTGAATGATCCTATTATTACATGACTAAACCTACATTTCTCAGCAACAGTGTTCTTCTCTTCAGTGCTGCTAACCCCCAAACACACTTTCTTGTGAGTTTCTGTCTAGCCCCAACTCTCAGAATCATTTAACTAATCTAAATGTAGAAATCCCTTTATGCTTCTGTGCAATGCCTGCCTGATCGATACTAACTTCTGCCATCTACATCAATATAGCTGCTTCTGTGCTTTTATATCATGATTAGCTAGTTTATAGTAGTATACAGTTCAACTCACCTGCGTTTCGTCTCAATGGAGCATGTAATAACTAGGCAGTGAGGTACTGAGCTTGCTGCCTGATGCCAGCATGTCAGCAAAGTGAAGCTGCAAATGCTGCTCTATTGATGCATATGGCAAATGAATATCTTTTACCATATGCACCAACAGTATGTTTTATCCCTGAAAAAAATCAAGGATTGACAATTGAAATATATAAGCATGTAGCATGCTAGATTTCAATGGTCAATTCTTTATTTTCAATGGATATAATTGGCACATATAGTAGTTATTTAGTCACCTACAAACATACTGATTAGGGGCATTGAACATGCCACAATAGTATATAACATTCCACATAAAAGTTTATTCAACCACTTGTAAAAGACAGTCCTTGCTCCCTGTTTAAGTTAAAAATAGATTTCAAAACAAAAAGGAACTTTCCTACATCTATTTGTGTTGTTAATTCCTTGGAAAGAAAAAGAATTACGGTAATGACTGCCAAGAGAGATGCACAATGTGTTCTCGGATTCCTAGAGAGAATATTTTGAATAAATAATCAGAAGCACACTAGGATGCATTTATAAAATGTGGTTTCCTGTTTTTTTAAAACATGCTTTATGCTAAGCTATTTTTATGGAAAACAGGCAATTCTCTGAAGACTTTAGATGAATTTCCAACCTATTTGCAGTGACTTATTGCCCAATGTTGACTATTACCCTCTTTTTGAAGTGCTAGAATAGAACATCCGAGTCATCTGAGATAGTAAGCTTGTTACACCATGCTCAAAGCATGGTATATCAAGCTTGTATGTCAGTGCAGGACTGACTGTTTATAAGTGATCAGTAGCGATCAGAGTGTAAAAGAGAAGGACTAAGTAGAAAAGTAAGAAAAAGTAAAAAATAAAATTGTAAAAATATAAAAATCACAATATACACTGCTCAAAAAATAAAGGGGACACTAAAATCACACATCCTAGATATCACTGAATGAAATTCCAGTTGTAAATCTTTATTCATTATATAGTGAAATGCTTTGAGAACAGTAAAACCTAAAAATGATCTATGTAAATCACAACTAATATCCATGGAGGTCTGGAGTAGGAATGATGTTCAAAATCAAAGTGGAAAATCAAATTGCAGGCTGATCCAACTTCAGTGGAAATGCCTCAAGACAAGGAAATGATGCTCAGTATTGTGTGTGGCATCCACGTGCCTGTATGACCTCCCTACAACGCCTGAATATGCTCCTGATGAGGCGGCGGATGGTCTTCTGAGGGATCTCCTCCCAGACCTGGACTAAAGCATCCACCAACTCCTGGACAGTCTGTGGTGCAACGTGACGTTGGTGGGTGGAGTGAGACATGATGTCCCAGATGTGTTCAATCGGATTCAGGTCTGGAGAATGGGCGGGCCAGTCCATAGCTTCAATGCCTTCATCTTGCAGGAACTGCTGACACACTCCAGCCACATGAGGTCTAGCATTGTCCTGCATTAGAAGGAACCCAGGGCCAACCACACCAGCATATGGTCTCACAAGGGGTCTGAGGATCTCATCTCAGTACCTAATGGCAGTCAGGCCACCTCTGGCAAGCACATGGAGCGCTGTACGAACCTCCAAAGAAATGCCACCTCACACCATTACTGACCCACTGCCAAACTGGTCATGCTGAAGGATGTTGCAGACAGCATATCACACTCCACTGCGTGTTACGTCTGTCACATGTGCTCAGTGTGAACCTGATTTCATCTGTGAAGAGCACAGGGCATCAGTGGAGAATTTGCCAATCCTGGTGTTCTGTGGCAAATGTCAAGAATCCTGCACAGTGTTGGGCTGTGAGCACAACTGTTGTGAATTCCGTTCTTGGGCTCCCTCCGGTGGTTGTAAATGGCACTTTTGTGAATTCTGCCCTTGGGCTCCCTCCGGTGGTTTTGAGTGGAACTGCTGCTCCTTGGGTTTAGCATTAGCAGCTGCTTCCACTGATCGTCTCTCCTGGCTCTGCTACTTAGCCTGGCTCTAGTCTTCAGCCAGTGCCAGCTGTCAATGTTTCTTGGTTGGATTCAGATCTCTCCTTGGATTTCTCTGATAGCCTGCTTCAGCAAAGATAAGTCATTGCTTGTTCTTTTGGTTGTCCACTTGCTGTGGACTTAATCGTTCAGCTCATGTTATGTTTTTTCTTGTCCAGCTTGTCAGTATGATATATTCAGCTTAGCTGGAAGCTCTGGGGAAGCAGATTTGCCCCTCCACACCATGAGTCGGTGTGGAGATTATTTTTGTAAACTCTGCGTGGATATTTTAGCTTTTAATACTGACCGCACAGTATCCTTTCCTGCTTTGTCTATCTAGGTAGTTTTGGCCTCCTTTGCTAAATCCTGTTTTCATTCTGTGTATGTCATTTCCCTCTCCACTCACAGTCAATATTTGTGGGGGGCTATCTTTCCTTTGGGGATATTCTCTGAGGCAAGATAGCTTTCTGTTTCTATCTTTAGGGGTAGTTAGTTCTCAGGCTGTGACGAGGTGTCTAGGGAGTGACAGGAACATCCCACGGCTACTTCTAGTGTTGGTGTTAGGATCAGGAACTGCGGTCAGTACAGATGCCACCTCTTTAGAGCTTGTCCCATGTTGCTCCTTAACCACCAGGTCATAACACACAACCCTATCTGTGGACGTCGGGAACTCAGACCATCCTCATGGAGCCGGCTTCTATCCATTTGTGCAGACACATGCACATTTGGGCCTGCTGGAGGTCATTTTGTAGGGCTCTGGCAGTGCTCTTCCTGTTCCTCCTTGCACAAAGGCTGGGATAGTGATCCTGCTGCTGGGTTGTTGAACTCTTACGGTCCCCTCCACGTATCCTGGTGTACTGGCCTGTCACCTGGTAGCGCCTCCAACCTCTGGACACTACACTGACAGACACAGCAAACCTTCTTGCCACAGCTCGCATTGATGTCCCATCCTGGATGAGCTGCACTACCTGAGCCCCTTGTGTGGGTTGTAGAGTCCATCTCATGCTACCAAGAGTGTGAAAGCACAACCTGTTAGGGCTAGCGGAATGCACCAAGTAATAGAGAGATAGATACAAGGTGCGTTTGCAACCCGGGGTCCACCATGCAGAGATACCTGCTGCAAAGTAATGGCGGATGGACACTGAGCTCACACGTGGGTTAAACTTCACCCCGTGTGAAATATAAGCAACCTCTGTTGCTTCACAGAGTCGCGCTGTACACAGAAGCTAATGGAGCACCCCCACGTGTAAGGGCAATGGGGTACTCGGTACCGGGTCTATCTCTCTCGGATCTGGGGATGTCATGGTGGCCCGACCTGGTCCGTGGCCCTTCTGAGGGGCGTCCACTTAAAGGTGTAGTTGTTTGTACGGTGTTCGTGACGCCACCTGTGGTATTCGGTCAGGGTGACCGATGCTGCTAGGGGTCTGCTGGGGTGATGGAATGGCAGCTAGATGGTGTACCTTCCCACAGGTGAAGCATGTCCGCAGGACTTCCCAGATGTGTAGGTGGTGATGGTGGACGTCATAAGGCACAATGAATAACGAGGACACAAAGGTTGCAGTCTCTACCTTTTACTGAAGACTTCAGAGTCCACAGTGCAGAGTGCCGTTCACAGGGCACACCGAGTCCGGCCGGTCCGAAGGCACATCCAGAGTTCCCTTATCCAGGTGGAAATCAGTAGCCTTCCTACTAGCGCCTGTGTGTTGTAGTACCTCCCTGTTGAGCACCACGGGATAGTCCTCACAACTTTCGTGGATGTTTCTGATGTTCTCTCTCTCTCTGTCCCCCAGATGATATGGATAGGACAACCCGTATGATGGGGTAGGCCTGGAGCTAATTTATAGGGACCCTAGAGATGCCCCTCTCCCACAATTTGCCTCCGTGTCTTCATAGGTATTAAGGTCGGGCAGCCAACTTGGAATCAACTGTCCTGCCGGTCTCTGAAGTAATGCGTAGAGCCTATTACTCCCTCGGTGTTCCGGCCACTGGCTACACGCCTCAGAAGGAGGCTGCCGATCTTGGAGCAGAACTCCTCCCGGTATTATCTCCTTGTGCTGTGACTTTGTTTCTCACTCTCCACAATATACTTCGCTTCGTGTCCTTTCTTAGGATGCTGCCCCAATGAAGTGCAGGTGCATCTCCGTAACGTTCTATCTCGTGCTTGGCCTCTGTCAGGATCCCACCCCTGACAGGGACCCTCTGTCTGCAGCTCAGATGTTCCTCCTTCTCCCCCTGTCTGCCTGACAAGTCCTCTCTGGGTCTAACCCAGGCAGCTTCTGACTCACTTCCTATCCAACCCACCAGTTTTACCCGTGTGTGAGGAGTGGCCTAGTAGATAGAACCTTTGCTCCCCCTGGTGGACTAGAGTGTGAAGTGTAGTGTGTGACTGTAATACCTGGTCAGGTGAACTCCTTTAGTACCATCAGACGTAACATAACTCCCCCTGATGGAAGAGCGACATTACTGCAATGACCAGGACTCTGGGGCGCTGCACTCCCCCCCGTTAAATCCAGCACTCCCGGACTGGGAAAAGAAGAACAACAATACATGTTAACAAAAGACATACAACATTTTTGGAATGCTGTAAACAAGTAAATTTACCAATGCTTCCCTTTATGGGAGGTAAGAACACTTGAACGTTGCAAACAAAAACATATTTACATTGTGCAAAAGCAAATTGGAAACAGTTATTATCTATTTATGAAACCAATTACCCATACAGGTATTCTATCTATTAAATACTAAGTACAAGGACCCTCTGAGGGTGTATTATAAAACGTCTTTCACTTTCACATATGCAGGACTATCTGTCTACCCATACGGGCCTACTGCATTTCTCTTCTTAAGAGCTCAGCATTGTGTTCTCAACATTATCACTATTTAACCTTTTAGCTACATACTACTTCTATGTAAAACATTATTACTATCTATTTAAGGCAACATTATCATGCTTTGGCTAAGTGCAACAAGTAAACATTCCCTTTAAGAGGAAATCTCAAGCCGCGACGTCATCTAAGGTCTTTCAAGCGCTTGAAACACCTTAGATGACGTCGCGGCTTCTGATTGGTCGCGTGGCGGTCACGTGACCGCCACGCGACCAATCACAGGCCGCGACGTCATCTAAGGTCTTTCAAGCGCTCATTCTGAGGTACCGAAGCTGCCGGTTACATCGGGCTGCGTCGGAGAGGTGAGTATATCAATATTTTTTATTTTTATTCTTTATTTTACACTTAAATATGGATTCCGATACCGATTCCCGATATCGCAAACATATCGAAACTCGGTATCGGAATTCCGAAACCAGATTCCGAAGATCGCCGACCTTATGGCCGACCCCACACAGGGGTCGGGTTTCATGAAACCCTACTTTGCCAAAAGTCGGCGACTTCTGAAAATGGCCGACCCGTTTCGCTCAACCCTAGTTACCGCGTCTCCAGGTTTCAGGATGGGGTCTTCACCATTTCCACAAAAGCAGGACTCTACCTCCTCCCGGGTGACTTGGACCCTCACCGATGACCCGATCTCTTGTACAAATCCCTTCCCTTTCTGAGGTTGGTAGACTATCACAACACCCCACTTCGGCAAAGAGCCATCCAGCAACTCGCCTCGAACTTCCCGCTCCACTTCTCTCACGTACTCAGCAATCAGGTGCCTCTGGTATTCCCCCCATGGGAAGGGCCCAAGGTCATGCCCCCCCGGTGGTCTGGGGTCAGGCGAGGGGAACGCCGGGGCTCCAGCAGTCGCGGTGATGAACGGATCAGGTGCGGAAGGAAGACGATCCCCCTGGTAACCGCGGCACCAGGTACCTGCGCTGGAAACTACTCCTTCAGCGCCACTCCACTCCTCTGAGGAAGGCGCCAGGGCTGATGATGGTGCAGGCAGCGGACTCCCCATAGGCAGCTCCCAGGGGTCCAGGCTCTCCAGCGGTGGCATGTTGGAGTAGTCCTCCGGTGACGGGGGTCTGTGCGGGGCCATTCTTTTTCGGAGGTCCCCACTGGTCTCCAGCTCCATTCCTTCTGAATCATGGTTTGGTTTCCTCGGTCTCCGCCCACCATAGAGAATTAGGAGGCGGACCTCAGCTGTTGATGGACACATCCTCAGGACACAGAACTATTTAGACTGGGCGGCCATTATTTTTTGCGCTTCTCAGTTTGTTCACGCCCACAGCTCCATGCCCTTCTTCTCCTGCGCTCCTCGTGGCACGGTAATGGCGGCAATTTTGGCGGCAAATGGCAATACACAGTCTTTCAGCAAATCACAGTTCCAATACAGTTCTGACACAGTTCTTAGGCACACATGACCCGATTTTCAGGCTTAAGTAGATCCTGTTCGTGACGCCAAAATAGTGTCATGTCGGACGCTGTTCACACTAGGGCGTCCGACAGACAGCGGTAATTCCTCATTCGTCCACTATATGCTCAGTGGCGCCGGCTAGATTGATCCAGATTGTCCGGGGTTAATCTGGCTGGTACTCGGGTTGGAGGCTTAGTCACGCCCATTGCCTTTAAATAGTTTTGCTGGGCTTTGGGCGTCGCCGATTATAGCTTGTGTCTTGTGCCTGGTGATCTCGGTCTGGAGTAGTGGTCTAGGAGAGGAAATATCGTATCTGGTGGTGTATTATCCTTCGTTATATTTCTTCTTCCTATGTTTGTATTGTTTTGCCCTGTGCACATAATAGTGTTTTCCTGTGTGTCTGCGGCGTGGTGCGTTTTTTAGTTTTCCCTGTCTGTGCTTTCTGTAGGGGTTGGTGAGAGGTCTTATCACTGGGTGGCGGGTGTAGGTTTCAGCTTAGTACTGAAACAGGACTCAGGGTCAGGCTTGGCGGCCCAGACATGCACACCTTCAGTGTAAACTCTGGGAGAGGGACAGACAGGGATTCCCTAGTTTGAGGGATATTGCAGGGGCCCGGGTATTCAGCTGTAGTCTACCCAGTACCCCCGAGACATTATAATTGGCCATATTTTTTGTATTCCATGGATCCCATGACTTCCATAACCCGCCACTTGAAGGCGCTGTCCCTGCAGGTCACTGAGCTGAAGGGGGCAGTTCAGCAACAGGGTCTAGTAGTATCTAAGGTGCAAGCTGAATCTGCAGGCAGAGTTGCTGAGCCAAAGTTTCCTTTACCTGAAAGGTTTGCTGGGGAACGCAATAAATTTGTTACTTTTCGTGAATCTTGTAAACTATATTTTCGTATGCGCCTGATCTCCTCAGGTAATGAGGCTCAGCGTGTTAGCCTGGTGTTGTCATTACTGAACGGGGATCCTCAAGCATGGGCGTTTTCTTTACCATCTGATTCTGCTGCATATAACTGAGTGGAGAGTTTTTTTTCTGCTCTTGGACTCATTTATGAGGATCCTGACAGAATGGGTCTAGCAGAATCTAAAATTTACGCTATCTGCCAGGGGGAGCTTATGGCGGAGGATTACTGTTCTGAATTTCGCCGCTGGGCGGTAGATACACAGTGGAATGATTCCGCGTTGTGGAGTCAGTTTGTTCATGGGGTTTCAGGAAGGGTTAAAAAAGCCCTTCTTATGTACGAGACTCCTGCTTCTCTAGAATCCGCTATGAGTCTTATTATCCACATTGATCGCCGTCTGTGTCAGGGGGTGCAAGAGACGCCGCCTATGGGAGAGAGCGTAGGTACACGTGAGGTTGCTGCAGGTGAGCCCACGGAGCCTATGCAAATCGCAGGGGTGTCACATGTGAAGCATCGGGCCCCTTTGCTCAGGAAGCAGAGAGCCTGTTTTTGCTGTAGTAAAACTGGTCATTATGTTAATACTTGTCCTCTGCTATCTAAGAAAAGCGCAACGGCGGAAAAACTACTAAGCTCAGAGGGTGTGGAGGAGGCCAATCTGAACTTATGCATATCCTCCATTGTGGTTTCTCAATGCATGCTCCCTGCCAAAGTTATGGTCGCTGGCAGAGAGCTGCCAATCACTGTGTTTGTGGATAGTGGTTCTGCCACTAATCTTATTGATGAGGAGTTTGCACGCACAGCCGGTTTCAGGATCGAAAAACTGCCTCATCCTATCCGGGTGGTCACATCAATGCCGCTCCTCTCCCACAGGGGGAGATTACTGAGTTTGTGGCTGAGGTTAAACTCCACATTGGGGTTCTACATTCGGAGCAAGTTACATGTAGGGTGCTCAGTAATCTGCCTGCACAAATGGTTCTGGGTTTTCCATGGTTGGCTATGCACAACCCGGTGATTGACTGGAAAACCCAGGACATCATCCAGTGGAGCGGATTCTGCCAGGAGAATTGCCTTGCCACGTGTGTGTCTGCTGTGACTCCTAGTATTCCTGAGTCTCTGCTGGATTTCGCAGATGTGTTTTCTGAGAAGGGTTGTTCAGAATTGCCACCACTTCGTCCCTATGACTGCACTATTAGGTTAAAACCAGGGGCCAAATTGCCAAAAGCTAGGATGTTTAACATCTCTGGTCCTGAGAGGCAAACCTTAAAAGACTAAATTGCGGAGAGTCTGAGCAAAGGGCACATCAGGCCTTCATCCTCGCCTGTGGCAGCAGGGTTCTTCTTTTTTAAGAAGAAAGATGGTGGTTTACGCCCGTGTCTGGATTTCAGGGAGTTAAACCAGATTACGGTTCATGACCCATACCCTATGCCGCTGATACCCGATCTGTTCAATCAGGTGGCTGGTGCTAGGTGGTTCTCTAAGCTTGACCTCAGGGGGCGTACAACCTCATAAGAGTCCATCAAGGGGATGAGTGGAAATTGGCTTTTAATACTCCTAAGGGTCATTTTGAAAATCTGGTGATGCCATTTGGTTTGACAAACGCGCCTGCTGTATTTCAATATTTCATAAACGATGTGTTCTCTCATGTCCTGGGAAAATTTGTTATTGTGTACCTTGATGACATTCTCATCTATTCATGCGACCGTTATACTCATTTAGAGCATGTTAGGCAGGTGTTACAAGCTACTCAGAGAGAATAAGCTCTATGCTAAATTGGAGAAATGTGTATTTTCGGTTCAGGAGTTGCCTTTCTTGGGTTATATTGTGTCCGCTTCTGGGTTTAAAATGGACGCCGCTAAGGTGCAAGCGGTGCTGCGTTGGGAACGGCCTGATAACCTAAAAGCACTCCAGCGGTTCCTTGGGTTAGAAAGTTTATAGAAAGTTTATCAAAAACTTTTCTACCATTGCTAAACCGCTCACTGACATGACAAAAAAAGGTACCGATTTCTCCGCCTGGTCTGAGCCTGCTGTGCGCGCATTCGAGTTTCTGAAGAACAGTTTTGCTTCAGCTCCCATTCTGGTGCAACCGGATGTATCAAAACCATTTACTGTGGAAGTCGATGCGTCTGAGGTTGGAGTGGGGGCGGTGCTGTCTCAAGGCTCATCCTTGAGCGAGTTGCATCCATGCGCCTATTTCTCCAAGAAACTGTCGCCCGCCGAACATAAGTACAATATCGGCAACAGGGAGTTGTTGGCTATCAAGTTGGCTTTTGAGGAATGGCGACACTTTTTGGAGGGGTCGGTTCACCAGGTTACTGTTATTACCGACCATAAGAATTTGCTTTATTTGGAGTCAGCCAAGCGTCTGTCCCCCAGGCAGGCTCGCTGGGCATTGTTTTTCACGCGGTTCAACTTTTTTGTTACTTACCGACCTGGGTCTAAGAACTCTAAGGCGGATGCTTTGTCCAGGTGTTTTCCGGGGGGAGAACCTCGGGAAGATCCGGTACCCATCCTCCAAAAAGGTGTAGTGGTCTCGGCTCTCACGACAGAGGTTGAGGCTGAGATTTCCGAGGCTCAGGAGGAAGTACCACCAGAACTTCCCGTTAACAAATCATTTGTACCGCTCCATCTTCGCCTAAAGATATTGGCAGAGCATCATGATGCTGTCCTGGCTGGTCACCCAGGGGTTAGGGGTACTTTGGAGTTGGTGTCGCATCGGTTTAGGCGGCCCAAAATCCGACAGGACGTGGTCTCGTACGTGTCAGCATGCACCACATGCGCTAGGGCTAAGACACCCCGCTCCCGTCCTGCTGGCACACTACTTCCTCTCGAGGTACCCAGTAGGCCATGGACGGAGATCTCCATGGATTTTATCACGGACTTGCCCTCCTCAGCTGGGAACACGGTCATCTTGGTGATTGTTGATCGGTTCTCAAAATTGTCGCACTTTGTGTCTTTGCCTTCGTTGCCTAAGGCTAAGACTCTGGCTCAGGTATTTGTGTAGGAGGAGGTCAGACTTCACGGGGTCCCGTCTGACATCGTGTCTGATAGGGGTACTCAGTTTGTGGCAAAATTTTGGAAAGCATGGAAATGCAAGTTGTTGCATTCTTCGGCATTTCATCCTCAGTCAAATGGTCAGACCGAGCGTATGAACCAAAATTTGGAGCAGTACTTACGCTGTTTTGTTTCTGACAACCAGGAGGAGTGGTCGACGTTCCTTCCTTTGGCTGAGTTTGCCATAAATAATCACCGCCAGGAATCTTCTGGGGAATCTCCGTTCTTTTGTGTTTACAGGCACCATCCTCAATTTTGTACTTTGAGTCAGGGGGGCTCTTCCGGCGACCCGGAGGAGGACCTGTTAGGAGCACAACTGTCTTCCGTCTGGAGGAAAGTGAAACAGCGCCTGTTGAGCATGGGTGCAAGGTACAAACGTGTGGCTGACAATAGACGTGTGCCAGGTCCGGACCTGAGTGTGGGTGACTGGGTGTGGTTGTCCACAAAAAACATAAGACTCAAAATACCATCCCTTAAATTGGGTCCTAGGTTTATTGGTCCGTTTAGGGTCGCCGCTATCATTAACCCGGTTGCCTACCGATTGGAGCTCCCTACGGTATATGATTCACAACGTGTTCCACAGATCGTTATTAAAAAAGGTGGTGGGTTCTGTGGACGCGGCGCCGATGCCTCCTCCAGTCTTGGTGGATGGCAGTTTAGAGTTTGAAGTCTCCAAGGTGCTTGACTCAGTCTCGAGTGGTGCGCCGCACGTTACAGTACCTGGTACACTGGCGTGGTTATGGGCCGGAGGAGAGGTCTTGGGTACCAGCCTCAGATATACATGCGGACCGGCTGGTCAGTATGTTTCACCGCCGCCATCCAGACAAGCCGGGTCACATAAGTCATGAGGGCCCTGGGGTCCCTCGTAGAAGGCGGGGTACTGTCATGTCGGACGCTGTTCACACTAGGGTGTCCGACAGACAGCGGTAATTCCTCATTCGTCCACTATATACTCAGTGGCGCCGGCTACATTGATCCAGATTGCCGGGATTAATCTGGCTGGTACTCGGGTTGGAGGCTTAGTCACGCCCATTGCCTTTAAATAGTTTCGCTGGGCTTTGGGCGTCGCCGATTATAGCTTATGTCTTGTGCCTGGTGATCTCGGTCTGGAGTGGTGGTCTAGGAGAGGAAATATCGTATCTGGTGGTGTATTATCCTTCGTTATATTTCTCCTTCCTATGTTTGTATTGTTTTGCCCTGTGCACATTATAGTGTTTTCCTGTGTGTCTGCGGTGTGGTGCGTTTTTTAGTTTTCCCTGTCTGTGCTTTCTGTAGGGGTTGGTGAGAGGTCTTATCACTGGGTGGCGGGTGGAGGTTTCAGCTTAGTACTGAAACAGGACTCAGGGTCAGACCTGGCGGCCCAGACATGCACACCTTCAGTGTAAACTCTGGGAGAGGGACAGACAGGGTTTCCCTAGTTTGAGGGATATTGCAGGGGCCTGGGTAATCAGCTGTAGTCTACCCAGTACCCCCGTGACAAATAGATGGAGCGCCCCCACGTGTAAGGGCAATGGGGTACTCGGTACCGGGTCTATCTCTCTCGGTCCTGGAGATGTCACTGTGGACCGACCCGGTCCGTGGCCCTTCTGAGGGGCGTCCACTTAAAGGTGTAGTTGTTTGTACGGTGTTCGTGACGCCACCTGTGGTATTTGGTCAGGGTGACCGACGCTGCTAGGGGTCCGCTGGGGTGATGGAATGGCAGTTAGATGGTGTACCTTCCCACAGGTGAAGCATGTCCCCAGGGCTTCCCAGATGTGTAGGTGGTGATGGTGGACGTCGTAAGGCGCAATGAATAACGAGGACACAAAGGTTGCAGTCTCTTTACCTTTTACTGAAGACTTCAGAGTCCACAGTCCAGAGTACCGTTCACAGGGCACACCGAGTCCGGCCGGTCCGAAGGCACATCCAGAGTTCCCTTATCCAGGTGGAAATCAGTAGCCTTCCTACTAGCGCCTGTGTGTTGTAGTACCTCCCTGCTGAGCACCACGGGATAGTCCTCACAACTTTCGTGGATGTTTGTGATGTTCTCTCTCTCTCTGCCCCCAGATGATATGGATAGGACAACCTGTATGACGGGGTAGGCCTGGAGCTATTTTATAGGGACGCTAGAGACGCCCCTCTCTCACAATTTGCCTCCGTGTCTTCATAGGTATTAAGGTCGGGCAGCCAACTTGGAATCAACTGTCCTGCCGGTCTCTGAAGTAATGCGTGGAGCCTATTACTCCCTCGGTGTTCCGGCCACCGGCTACGCGCCTCAGAAGGAGGCTGCCAATCTTGGGGCAGAACTCCCGCTATTATCTCCTTGTGCTGTGACTTCGTTTCTCACTCTCCACAATATACTTCACTTTGTGTCCTTTCTTAGGATGCTGCCGCAATGAAGTGCAGGCGCAGCTCCGTAACGTTCTATCTCGTGCTTGACCTCTGTCAGGATCCCACCCCTGACAGGGACCCTCTGTCTGCAGCTCAGATGTTCCTCTTTCTCCCCCTGTTTGCCTGACAGGTCCTCTCTGGGTCTAACCCAGGCAGCTTCTGACTCACTTCCTATCCAACCCACCAGTTTTACCCGTGTGTGAGGAGTGGCCTAGTAGATAGAACCTTTGCTCCCCCTGGTGGACTGGAGTGTGAAGTGTAGTGTGTGACTGTGATACCTGGACAGGTGAACTCCTTTAGTACCATCAGATGTAACATCACTCCCCCTGGTTTAAGAGCAACATTACTGCAACGACCAGGACTCTGGGGCGCTGCACTAATACCCTAACTAGGGTTGTGCTTGCTCTGGAACTCTTATGTGCTAACCACACACATGAAGGAACCAGATGCTAAGCCAAGGCTAATTGGCCCCACTGACGCTAGCTGCCTGCCTGAGTGTACAGCCCCAAAGCTAAGCAGAGTCACACCACATATATATATACAGAGTGGTAGAGTATCCACTGGCAACAGCCAAAGACAAATGATACTAGCGCATGGCCGTGCAGCCATGCAAACCTTTTATAGTTGTAGCTCTCCAGGACCTTCCTAGTGGACCAATAGGAGCTGCTACAGGACTTGAGTGTGTGACCCCCGACCTCCAATGAGAGGTCTTCCCTTGGGCATGCTCAGAAGGAGAAAAGCAGGAATTAGTCCCAGGAGCGCCTGCTCGCCGCCGAACAGTACTGATTATAATGGCTGAACCTGGAAGGGCAGCAGTAACCAAATGTGCAGTATCTGTCTGAGCCAGGCGCTGGGACTGACGTCTCTGCTGAGCAGGTTCCACTGGGGCTGGAGAAGAATGGGAGACCGCTGCGGACATGGTTCGAGATTCCCCCTGTGCAGCGGCAGGAACTCGACACCTAACATGGCCCCCCCTCCTTGGGCCTCGCTACGTTCAAAGGCTGCAATGAGCAGCGGAGCCCGAATGTGCTCCACAAGTTCCCAGGTTCTATCCTCTAGGCTGTGGCCCTTCCAGTTCACCAGATAGTATTTTTTGCCACGTACCACCTTGCTCCCCAAGACAGAACTCACCTCGTACTCATCTGTGGATGAACCCGATGTCCCAGCAGATGACTCGGAAAAACCAGGACATATAGATGGGCTTTAAGAGGGATACATGAAATGGGTCGGTGATACCTAGGCGCGCAGGAATAGCCAAATGGCAGAACACAGGGTTAACCTGTTCCAGAACCTTGAAAGGGCCTATGTAGCGAGGCGCAAACTTAGTGGACTCAACTCGCAGCCTGATGTTACGGGCGGAGAGCCACACTAAGTTGCCAGGAGCAAAGGTCGGAGCGGGGCGCCGGTGTGCATCGGCAGAAACCCTCATTCTCTCCTTGGAGGCCCGGATGGCATCCTCTGTGCGGTCCCAAATGTCACGTGCCTCCACCACACAGTCTGCCACCCTAGAATCGGTGGATGACACGGGCATGGTCACAGGGACAAGCGGATGCTGGCAGTAATTAAAGAGAAATGGAGTCTGCCCGGTGGAGTCAGCTACGGTGTTGTTCAAAGCAAATTCTGCCCAAGGTAACAAAGCCCTGTCATCCTGCCTGGCGGAGACAACATGTCGCAGGTATGTGACCAGAGTGTGGTTGGCCCTGTCTACCAAACCATTCGTCTTGGTATGGTACGCAGAAGAGAGATTCAGCCCAATGCAGAGTAAACAACAGAGCTCTCTCCAAACCCGAGACGCAAACTGGGTACCCCGGTCACTGACAATTTTGTCAGGCATGCCATGTAGATGGAAAACATGTTTACTGAACAACGCCGCCAAGGCCCGTGCAGAAGGTAACCGTGGAAGCGGCACCAAGTGCACCTTTTTAGGAAATTGGTCAGTGACTACCCAGATAACGGTGCAGCTATGAGACTTGGGTAAGCCCACCACGAAGTCCATCCCGACCATCTCTTAGGGTACCGTCACACATTGAAATTTTCATCGCTGCGACGGCACGATTCGTGACGTCGCAGCGTCGTATGATCATCGCTCCAGCGTCGTAGACTGCGGTCACACGTTGCAATCACGGCGCTGGAGCGATGCCGAAGTCCCTGGGTAACCAGGGTAAACATCGGGTAACTAAGCGCAGGGCCGCGCTTAGTAACCCGATGTTTACCCTGGTTACCAGCGTAAACGTAAAAAAACAAATAGTACATACTCACCCGTCGGTGTCCTTCAGGTCCCTTGCCGTCTGCTTCCTGCTCTGAGTGCAGCCGTACAGTGAGAGCAGAGCGCAGCACCGCTGCGCTCTGCTCTCACTTTCCGGCCGGCACTCAGAGCAGGAAGCAGACGGCAAGGGACCTGAAGGACACCGACGGGTGAGTATGTACGGTTTGTTTTTTTACGTTTACGCTGGTAACCAGGGTAAACATCGGGTTACTAAGCGCGGCCCTGCGCTTAGTTACCCGATGTTTACCCTGGTTACAAGCGAAGACATCGCTGGATCGCTGTCACACACAACGATCCAGCGATGTCAGCGGGTGATCAAGCGACGAAAGAAAGTTCCAAACGATCTGCTACGACGTACGATTCTCAGCAGGGTGTCTGATCGCAGTAGCGTGTCAGACACAGCGATATCGTAACGATATCGCTAGAACGTCACGAATCGTAACGTCGTAGCGATGGAAATTTCAATGTGTGACGGTACCCTTAGGGCCTGTCTGCCACCGGCAGGGGGTAATGTAGCCCAGCAGGCCGTTGCCGAGGAGACCGATTCTTGGCGCAAGAGACGCACGCCTGAATATAGTCTCTAACGTCATGGGCCATATGCGGCCACCAGTACGTCCTCGCCAGAAGCTCAGATGTCCTTTTAATCCCAAAATGTCCACCCACCCTCGATGAGTGAGCCCAAGTGAGAACCTCCGGTCGCAAATTGGATGGCACGAAAGTCTTGCCCGGAGTGACAGACTCTAGTGACACCAGAGCCACAGTTCTCAGACTCTCAGAGGGGACAATTAGAAGAGGCTCCTCCTCCTCTGACGATACCACTGAGTGGGAGAGATCATCGGCGCAAGTGTTCTTCTCCCCAGATAGGAAATGAAGGGTGAAGTGGAACCGGGAGAAGAACAGGGACCATCTGGCCTGGCGAGAATTCAGCCGCTGGGCTGTCTACAAATATATCAAATTCTTGTGGTCGGTGTAGACTTGGAAGGGAAAGCGAGCCCCTTCCAGAAGATGTCTCCAGTCAGAAAAAGCCAACTTCATAGCTAGCAACTCCCTGACCCCGATGGAGTAATTCCTCTCCGCGGGTGTAAAGGTCTTGGAGAAAAAGAAGCAAGGTTGCTTCCGACCTTGAGCAGCCTTTTGGAAGAGGACTTCTCCTGCACTGACAGATGAGGCATCCACCTCCATTATAAATGGCTTATCTGCATTGGGGCGATGTAGAATGGGAACGCTAGCAAAATGGGGCTTAATAGAGAGGAAGGCCTTGGAGACCTCCTCCGACCACAATTTGGGATTTGCTCCCTTCTTGGTGAGGGCAACCACAGGAGCTACCAAAGTTGAGAAGTGAGGAATGAACTGGTGATAATAGTTGATGAACCCCATAAAGCACTGCACCGCTTTGAGAGAATGGGGTTCCTGCCAGTCCATCACAGCCTGTAGCTTGGCGGGATCCATAGCCAATCCTTGGGCTGAGATGATATAGCCCAGGAAAGGCAAAGACTCCTGCTCATACACACACTTCTCCAACTTGGCATAGAGGGAGTTTGCCCGTAGGAGGTCGAAGACTTTGCAAACATCTCTCCGGTGGGAGTCTATATCTGGAGAGTAGATGAGAATATCATCCAGTTAGACTACAACCAAGGTGGAGAGCATATCCCGGAATATATCGTTCACAAAGTCTTTGAAAATGGCTGGGGCATTACAGAGCCCAAAGGGCATCACCAGGTATTCATAGTGCCCATCCCTGGTGTTAAAAGCCATCTTGCATTCGTCCCCCTCACGGATGCGAATCAGGTTGTAAGCACCCTGCAGATCTAGTTTAGTAAATACCCTTTGTCAGGACTCTGAACATTTTTACCTTGTGTGCATTACTGCCCTTTTCCAAGATGGCGTCTTTGGTCTCTTATGCACTCTGTCTTCCTGCTATAAAACTCCACCCCAGCCTTCAGTCTGTGCTAGAGTATTCTGCCTTGCATCCAGCTCCTGACTTCTGATTACTCCCTGGCTATATAGCTGCTCATGTGAACCTGTGTGGTGATCCTGCTACTCTGCTCTGAGTTCCTGCTGCTTACACCAGTTTCCTTAATCCTCCTTCATCTGCTGCTCGTGTTTACTTCCATCTGCATTTGCTGGACATGTAAGCTGTTTCTATTACCCAGACCTCCCTGGTTGAGCCAAGATATTATTTGAATTGCCTTATAAGCATATCTATCTGTGTTTTGGACTAAGCAAGGACTTATTTGTGTAAAGTATCCACAAGAAATTTGTGCTTCATAGACTTTCTGCATGATTGCATTTTCCTCTGAAGTTCCCTATAGACTGCTGAGCTGCATTTGATATTTGCACCAAGTGTTGTGGACTTGAGTTTCTCTCTGCACCTGTTTGAATCACCGTGTGATAATATAGACTTTACCACTTATAAAACTGTGTCCTGTAGTTGTCTTGTTCCACGCAAAGAGTCTCCTGAGTTATCCCCTATAATTATTACACCTTTGCTCCCCGAAGCCTATCAAAGAGTTCAGATATCAGGGGCAGTGGGTACTTGTTCTTAATGGTGATGGCTTTAAGACCCCTGCAATCTATGCATGGACGTAATACTCCGTTCTTCTTCTGCACGAAGAAGAACCCAGCCCCTGCAGGTGACACTGACTTCCTAATGTATCCGCTTGCCAGATTCTCCTGGATGTACTGAAACATTGCCTCCATGTCTGGGAGAGGTAATGGGTAGACTCAACGCCGGGAAGGCTCAGCACCAGGCAAGAGGTCAATAGGACAGTCATAAGGGCGGTGAGGCGGAAGGGTCAGCCCTTTTGGAGAACACATCCGCATAGGGCCAATATTGCTTGGGGAGAGAGGAAAGATCTGCGGGTACCTCAGTAGTAGCAACCTGAATGCACTCCCTCTGACATCTATCCTCACAAGATTCACTCCATCCCAAAATTCTGCATGTGGACCACTCTATATGAGGGGAGTGGTACCGTAGCCAAGGTATCCCTAACAGGACCTCATCAATTCCCTCAGGAATGACGAGTAAAGAAATAATCTCCTGATGAGATGGCGACATAGATAGAGTAAAAGGGATGGTCTGGTGTGTTATCTGTGAGGGCAGTGTCGACCCATTCACCACTCGTACGGTCACTGGTTTGGCGAGCATCACCAGGGGTATTGCATGTCGTTGAGTGAAGGCAGATGACATAAAATTGCCCTCCGCCCCGGAATCCACGCAAAGCTCTACCAAAAGAGTGGATGAGCCTATAGTAATTGTCCTCTTAAAGGACAGTTTGGAGGAAAACGTTGCTGTGTCTAGTGTACCTCCTCCTACAACCACTAGACGCTGATGTTTTCCCGACCGCTGGGAACATCTGGAGGCAAGATGTCCTGACTGCCGGCAGACATGACAGACCTTGAGTGCACGAGCGGTCCGGGACTTAGATCCCACTTGTGACACCTCCATGGCCTCATGTGACTCGGGCGCCTGGACAGGAGATCCCAAAGGTTTGGCGATGGTGGGAGCCAGCCGAAACCTCTGCCTACACTGGGCTCGCTCCAACCTTCATTCGTTAAAATGAAGATCTATGCGAGTAGATACAGCTATTAGCTCCTCCAGTGTGGCAGGAATCTCCCTAGTGGCCAAAGCGTCCTTCACATGGTCAGCCAGCCCCCTCCAAAATACAAGGATGAGGGCTTTATCCGACCACTCCAGCTCAGATGCTAAAGTCCGGAAGTGGACGACAAAATGGCTGACCATGGACGAGCCCTGAGTCAATGCCAACAGTTGGAGCGCCGTATCATGGGTGACTCGAGGTCCTAAAAAGACCTGTTTCAGAGTGCTCAAGAACAGCGGAGCACTCTGCACCACATGATCGCCATGCTCCCACAGCAGCGTAGCCCACTCCAATGCCCTGTCCGACAGGAGAGATATAATGAATCCCACCTTTGCCCGCTCTGTGGGAAAACATGCAGCCAGGAGCTTGAGGTGTATTGCGCACTGGCTCACGAAACCCTTAAGGTACCGTCACATTAAGCGACGCTGCAGCGATAGCGACAGCGATGCCGATCGCTGCAGCGTCGCTGTTTGATCGCTGGGGAGCTGTCACACAGACCGCTCTCCAGCGACCAACGATGACGAGGTCCCCGGGTAACCAGGGTAAACATCGGGTTACTAAGCGCAGGGCCGCGCTTAGTAACCCGATGTTTACCCTGGTTACCAGCGTAAAAGTTAAAAAAACAAACAGCACATACTCACCAGCGCGTCCCCCAGCCTCTGCTTCCTGACACTGACTGAGCTCCGGCCCTAACAGCACAGCGGTGACGTCACCGCTGTGCTTTCACTTTCAGTTTAGGGCCGGCGCTCAGTCAGTGTCAGGAAGCAGACGCTGGGGGACGCGCTGGTGAGTATGTGCTGTTTGTTTTTTTAACTTTTACGCTGGTAACCAGGGTAAACATCGGGTTACTAAGCGCGGCCCTGCGCTTAGTAACCCGATGTTTACCCTGGTTACCAGTGTAAAATATCGCTGGTATCCTTGCTTTTGCTGTCAAACACGGCGATACACGGCGACCTAGCGACCAAATAAAGTGCAGACCTTCTAGCAGCGACCAGCAATTTCACAGCGGGATCCAGATCGCTGCTGCGTGTCAAATACAGCGATATCGCTATCCAGGTCGCTGCAACGTCACGGATCGCTGGCGATATCGCCTAGTGTGACGGTACCTTTACAAGATTTACTATCACCAGAGTATTTATCTGGCAGCGGGAAGCGAGATAAGGTTGGAACAGGGGTGGCAGTGGACAAACTTGCTGCAGCCACGCTAGCAACCTGAACAGCTACGGCGGTAACATCCACAGCTGAAGTTGTGCGCTCGAGAGCTGCCAACCTGCCCTCCAGCTGCTGTTCGTCCGCCATTACTAGCCAGACCCTGGCGATAGTATACTGTTAGGGCTAGCGGAACGCACCAAGTAATAGAGAGATAGTTACGAGGTGCGTTCGCAGCCCAGGGTCCACCGTGCAGAGATACCTGCTGCAAAGTTATTGTGGATGGACACTGAGCTCACACGTGGGTTAAACTTTACCCCGTGTGAAATGTAAGCGACCTCTGTTGCTTCACAGAGTCGCGCTGTACACAGAAGCTAACAAAATAAACCAAATATAACAAGTATGACTGGGACACATGATACAAATTATTCACTTATCATTAACCCATTCCATGTGTCCCCCGGATTACCAGACCTATCATCAGATATCTATACGATCACAACAAAAAAATGATCGGAAGGTCAAATTTCATCAAAAAGTCTATATAAATTTTATTAACAACTACAAAATTTAAAACACATATCGCCATATTAGGAAAAGAAGGTGGAAATAGAGCGACATGCACACATTGTATAATACATAGTAAGCGACGCTCATGTCTGAACCCACGGTTTACATATATGTGCTCTTTAGCCACAATTAGCAATAATTCAAGTGAAGTATAACCTATCACTATAATGTCACAGATGCATAGCCAAAATTCATTGCCACATAGTATGCTATCTCAACAAGGCACAGCTAATGCAAAGATAGGTGTCACATACCCTTATATCAATAAATACCCCGGCTACATGTTACCATCATAATAATCACTGTCAGGGATAGAGTACCATGCCCAACAGGGGCCATAGGAATCAATCATATAGTTTTTACCTTATGATAATCACCGGAGATATGGGGGCATAAACCAGGGTCAGGCAAGCGCATCCACCCCGCTTGCCTGACCCTGGTTTATGCCCCCATATCATTCACAATAAAAAGTCTTTAAGCGTGTGACAGCAGCCAAACATAAAAAAATCTGGGGCTCTGCCAATGTGACATGGCACACTTAACTCAGTCCAGCAAAATCTGAACACTAATATGGTGCTGCTTCCCTTCTGAGCTTTGCACTGCACATATGGGATATCAGTGTGCTCAGGAAAAATGGCACAACAAATTTTGTGGTCCATTTTCTCCTGCTATCATTGCAAAAAGGAAAAAAATTGGGCTTAAAACATTTTTCTGAGAAAAATATATTTTCTCCATTTTCACAGATCAACGCTGTAAAATTCTGTAAAGCACCTGTGGGTTCAAAGTGCTCATCACACATTTAGATGAATTCCTTGAGGGGTCTAGTTTTCAAAATAGGGTTACTTGGGGGCATTCCACTGTTCCTCTAATCATTCCAGAAAATGTTGCTTTCTAAAAGTTAAATGGTTCTCTTTCCCTTCCATGCCCTGCCATGCACCCAAATAATAGTTTTCCCCCACACATGAGGTATCCGTGTTTGCAGGAGAAATTTTACAACAAATTGTATGGTGCAATTTCTACTGTTATTCTTGGGAAAATGTTAAATTTGGGACTAAATGAACAATTTTGGGGAAAAATGTGATTTTTGATTTTCAATGCTCAACGTTATTATCTTCTCTAAAGCACCTGGGGGATCATTCCCTTTCGAGGCATGCCATGCACCCAACAGTAGTTTTTCCCCCCACATATGGGTATTGTAATGCTCACATAAATTGCACAACACATTTTAGGGTCCATTTTCTCCTGTTACCCTTGTGAAAATAAAAAATTAGGGTCTAAAGTAAAATTTTTGTGAAAAAAAGTTAAATGTTCATTTTTTCCTTCCACATTCCATTAATTCCTGTGAAGCAGCTGAAGGGTTAATAAACATCTTAAATATGGTTTTGAGAACCTTAAGGAGTGCAGAGTTTAGAATGGTGTCACTTTTGGGTATTTTCTGTCATATAGACGACTCAAAGTAACTTCAAATGTGATGTGGTCACTAAAAAAATGGTTTTGTAAATTTTGTTGTAAAAATGATATGCAAATTGCCTCTTCAGAGAAAAAGAGGACTTGAACTCTATAGCGCCACCTGTTGGAACATCCAACAGGTGGCACTATTGAGTTCAAGTCCTCTTTTTCTCTGAAGAGGCAATTTGCATATTGAATTTCCCAGAGGAGCATTGCACTGCGAATAAGCCTCCTTATTCTCCTCTCCGGGAATAGAAAAACAAATAAAGAAATGTCTCTACTTTTGTATAAGAACGTAATCTTTCTAGTTCATTAAAATGACCACTGTCTTATTAGACTGTCACACACCTTGCCTAGAATGTCAGTAGTATAGGTGCATGTGAGCATGTGAAACAGGACACTCAGGCGCCGTGACTTTGTGATAGTATGGCAATACATGGTATCACTAGGTCACAAAGACTACCTCTCACTAAACATTGGGCTATTCTCAGTGCAGAGCCCTTCCTGAGACACTCAATGGGCAACCTCTCCTCTATGACCTCCAGGAAATCTAAAAACCTTAATGACCTCTTGGTCAAGAGCCATTACATTCAGGGGGCCTCTAATCTGTTTGGCACTGGGAGTCCCATTCCTGGTTCCATTCCATGCGGCCACTGTCTCGCCTGTGCAAATGTCCTGCGCTGCTCTACGTTCCACTCTTCAGATGGTTCCTGACAGTTTGATATTAGACAACGTATAACGTACAGCAATACCAATGTAATTTATTATGCAACATGTGGCTTTTCTAAGATATATGTTGGCCTCACCTCTAGGGAACTTAGAATGTGAGTGTGTGAGCATGTGCGGGACATTTGCACAGCCAAGACAGTGGCCAACCACTCTAACCTAAAAATGATCCCCCTCCATTTTAAGGCACATCATAATTGGGATGCCAAATCACTTATAGTTAGGGGCATCAATATCATTCATATGGGGGTCAGAGGGGGTAACAACAAAAAGCTTCTTGTCCAGAGGGAAACTAAGTGCATTGTTACTTTAGATACCATGGCCCCCAAGGGCCTTAATGAGTCCCTTAGTTTCACCTCCTTCTTATAAAGATTGAAAACCTGTTCTTTTTATATAATCTATGATCCTTATATTTGGTCCAGAATTCCCTGTGTCCACCCTAAACACCCCAGTTGTTTTTAACCATGCTTTTATATCACCTTTTTCTTATTGTTTTGTTTTTGTTCTTTATGCTATCCAGAGCTACCTGTGACCCATGGTGCTAACAGGTGATCTTCTACCTTGCCCCTCCATCTATTACCATCAACAGCGATTCTCCTCTACAAGCATTTGTCATATTTGCATGCCAATATATATTTGTCAATACTATTTAATGTGTTTTGATATACTGACTCTACTGCTGTGCTGCTTGGTGTGCGCTAGGCTCATATGCCCCTTGGACTTTTTATCTGGTACCCCAAGAGGGTTACTTGTTTTGTGGCCGTGCGCATGCGCACTGCTGCCCGCTGAATCCCGCACTGGGCCACACATCTGCATACCTCTTGTGCACGCCCAGGGACCTTCCGCCTCCCTGTGTGTGTGCAATGATGCTTGACATCCTGTGCTCTAGCTGTTGGGACCAGTCAGGCACAGTGCGCATGCGCTGATAGTGCTGCCTCTACTGGTCCACACGGACCATGTGATACAACATGTGACTAATCACCTGGGCTACATTAAGGTCCTTGCTGCACACTATCACCGCATCCACTTGAGAAAGCAGTCTGGAAAACGCAAAATGTGCATTTTGGTCTTTGCCATCCGACTCAGGGTCTTCTGGAAAGCTCAGTCCCTCCCATAAATTTGTTATTATATTGAGAATTCTCATCACTATGTACCCTTCGGGCACTGGGACGGTTTTTACTGGGGCATATCACTTGACATTCTGTACCCTTTCTGCTACACTGTTTAACCCCCTTTACCCCCGAGGGTGGTTTGCATGTTAATGACCAGGCCAATTTTTACAATTCTGACCATTGTCCCTTTATGAGGTAATAACTCTGTAACGCTTCCATGGATCGCAATAATTCTGAGACTATTGTCTCGTGACATACTGTACTTCATGATAGTGGTAAAATATCTTTGATATGACTTGCATTTATTTGTGAAAAAAACGGAAATTTGGCGAAATTATTGAAAATGTTGCAATTTTCCAACTTAGAATTTTCATTCCCCTAAATCATAAAGATATGTCACACAAAATGCTTAATAAGTAACATTTCCCACATGTCTACTTTACATCAGCACAATTTTGGAATTACATTTTTTCTTTTGTTACGAAGTTATAAGAGTTAAAAGTTGAATAGCGATTTCTCATTTTTACAACACCATTTTTTTTAGGGACCACATCGCATTTGAAGTCACTTTGAGGGGTCTATATAATAGAAAATACCCAAAAGTGACAACATTCTAAAAACCTGCACCCCTCAAGGTGCACAAAACCACAATCAAGAAGTTTATTTACCCTTCAGGTGCTTCAAAGGAATTTTTGGAATGTTTAAAAAAAATCAACATTTAATTTTTTTCACAAAAAAATTACTCCAGATCCAAATTATTTATTTTACCAAGGGTAACAAGAGAAATTGGACCCCAAAAGTTGTGCAATTTGTCCTGAGTATGCTGATACCCCATATGTGCAGGCAAACCACTGTGGGCGCATGGCAGAGCTTGGAAGGGAAGGAGCACTGTTTAAATTTTCAATGCAATATTGGCTGGAATTGGGATCGGACGCCATGTTGCATTTGATGTGCCTAAACAGTGGAAACCCCACACAAGTGACCCCATTTTGGAAACTAGACCCCCAAGGAACTTATCTAGATGTGTCGTGAGCACTTTGAACCCCCAAGCGCTTCAGAGAAGTAGAGCCATAAAAATAAAAAAAATCCATATTTTTTCGCCCCAATTTTTTATTTTACAAAGGATAACAGGAGAAATTGGACCCCAAAATTGTTGTGCAATTTCTCATGACTACGCTGATACCCCATATGTAGGGGAATACTACTTTTGAGGCACAGTGCAAAGCTCAGAAGGGGAGAGGCGCCACATTGGAGTTCAGATTTTGATGAAATGGTTTGAGGTTGTCATGTCACATTGGCAGAGGCCCTGAGGTGCCAGAACAGAAATCCCCTATATGTGAACTAATTTTACAAACTACACTTCCCAATGAATTCATCTAGGGGTGAAGTGTTCATATTAACGCCACATGTGCCTCATAGAATTTTATACCACTGAGCGGTAAAGAAAGAATAAATTACATTATTATCACTAAAATGTTGTTTTAGCCCCAAGTTTTTAATTTTTCTAATGGCTAATGGGAAATTTTTTTACAACAAAAACTGAAGTCCATTTTTTTCTGAGTGTGCCAATACCCTACATGTGATTGGAAATATTATTCAGGCACAGTGAAAAGCTCTGGAAGGCAAGGAGCGCCAGATTTTACTGTTATGGTTTGCAGGTGCCATGGCCCAGGAGGTGCCAGAACAGCAGAACCCCCCTTAAGTGACCTCATTTTACAAACTACACCTCTCATTGAATTCATCTAGGGGTGCAGTGATCATATTGAAACCATGGGTATGACACAGAATTTTATACCATTAGGCAGTGAGGACAAAATAGCTACATTTTTACCACCAAACTTTTGTTTTAACCAAAGATTTTACATTGTCACACAAGAAGTGGGTAAAAATGGCACCAAAATTTGTCCCACAATTTCTACTGAACGTGGCAATACCCAATATGTGGCTGTACAGTACTACTTAGCCATTACGGCGAAACTCGAGAGGGACTGAGCACTATTTGGGTCTGAGCACATGTCAATGTGTTTCCATGGACCGAGTGACCATGGGCAAAAAAAAAATGACATGTCCGTTTTTTAATGTCAGCGCGGGACACAAAACGTTCCGCACATGTGCATACACATAACACACATGACATGTGACATGTATTGGCGCCAGGGAAGAATCATTACAGCAAGCGCTGTTCCCCAGCACCGGGTGCTGAAAACACCTCTCATTATTCTCCCCTGCTCTGCCGGCGATCTGTGCAAGCAGGGGAAAATGATGAGAGATACATTCAAGTGATAAAAGAGACAGCAAGTGGAAGCTGATGGGACTACTACTTCCATCAGCCCGGCTGGGAACAGAGCCTCAGTGACCGGATGTAACCTCTATGATGTCACCCCCGGTCACAGACGCTGCATTCCCAGCTCATTCTCAGTTCTCAGCCTGGACGGTCGCATCTTGGCACCGTCTAGGTTGAAAATTAATTATCCCCCAGACATGGATTATGGGGTGGGACAGAACGACAGACAGTCATGGTATATTGTTGTTTTTTTATTTTAGTTTTATTAAAGGAGATCGAGGGCTTCTGGGCAATTAGGCAAGGTTGTAAGTATGGTTTAATTAAGATTATTGAAGGAGTCTGTGTCATTTTTTTTTTAAATTAAAGGCCTTTATGCTGGCTGTGTTTTTATTTACCATGAAACTATAGGATTAGTAATGGATAGGTGTCTCATAGATGCCTCTCCATTATTAAGCCATGGGCTTGATGTCACCTGACAACACAAAGGTGACATCAGCCCACAATTATGAACCCCACTTGCCACCTCTACAGGGCAAGTGGGAAGAGCTGGGCAAAGCGCCAGAATTGGCGCAGCTAATAGATGTGCCTTTTCTGGGCAGCTGCTGGCTGCTATTTTTAGGCTTGGTGGTCAATATCCATGGCCCCTTACCAGCCTGAGAATACTAGCCCCCCCAGCTGTGAGCTTTAGCAAGGCTGGCTGCCAAAAATGGGGGGGACCCAACGCCTTTTTTTTAAATTAATTATTTAGTTAAATAATTTAAAAAAAAAAACTGTGTGGGGACCCCACTATTCTTGATAACCAACCTTGCTAAAGATGACAGCTGAGGGTTGCAGCACCCAGCTGTAAGTTTTGCCTGGCTGGTTATAGAAAATACAGGAGAACCCATGCCGTTTTTTTCATTTATTTATTCAATTATAGCGCAGGCAGTGGCTGATGAATACCTCCATTAGCCGCTCCTGCTGTCACTGTTATTAGCAGCAGCAGGGGTAGGCTGATGGGAGTAATAGTCCCATCAGCCACAACCTGCTGTCTCTTTTAGTACTTAAGTATAACTCTCATCATTCTCCCCTGCTCGCACCAATTGCCGACAGAGCAGGGGAGAATGATGAGAGCCATGTTTACCACCCAGCATCGGGGAACAGTGCCTACTGTAACACTTTTTCACTGGCGCACGTCCGTGTGGTATTGATGTGGCACACGGTTGCCACATGTGTGTGACGCGTATTGGAAACATGGACACTGACATCTTCGTATCAGGATGTGTGAAAAAGACCTTACAGCGTGTTTGTATGTTTTTTAGTGTGTGACAGCAGCCAGATTTTTATTGCAAAGAATATTTTTTGCACCACCAGATTTTGAGAGATATAATTTTTCCATATTTTGGCCCAAGAGTTATGTGATGGCTTGTTTTTTGCACGACGAGTTGACGTTTTTGTTGGTATAATTTTCGGGCACATGGCATTTTTTGATCGCTTTCTATTCCGATTTTTGGGAGGCAGAATGAACAAAAACCAGCAATTCATGAATTTCTTCTGGGGGGAGTTTATGCTATTCCGTGTGTGGTAAAATTGATAAGGTTTTATTTTTCGGGTCAGTACGATTACATCGATACCTCATTTATATAGTTTTTTATGTTTTGGCGCTTTTATACAATAAAAACTATTTTATAGAAAAAATTATTATTTTTGCATCACTTTATTTTGAGAGCTATAACTTTTTTATTTTTCTGCTGATGGAGCTGTATGGCAGCCTGTTTTGTGGGACAAGATGACGTTTTCAGCAGTACCATGTCAATTTATATCCATCTTTTTGATTGTGTGTTATTCCACTTTTTGTTCGGCAGTTTGATGATAAAGCATTGTTTTTTTGCCTTTTTTTGGGACAGTTTTATAGGTTGGGTCGTGGCGATACCAAGCATGTGTACTTTTATAGTTTTTGTTTTTTCATTCAAATATTTATTTAGAGATAGAATATATATTGTTTTTTTTTTAATTATTTTTTATTTTTTTTAAAAAATCTTTTTACAATTATTTAAAACATTCTTTTTTACTTTCTTCTAACTTTTTTACTTTGTCCCACTATGGGACAATCATTTTTTGCAGGCTGATCGCTTCTACAGAATGCAGATAAAGCAGTATCTGCATGTCAAAGAAGATGTCAGTGCTGCACTGACATAAAGACTTGCTGATGATGCACTGTGAATGATCAACAAGTTTCCTTGCTCTGGTGACTTGAATACCCTCATGACAACATCCGTTCACCATGACAACGATCGGGACGCTGTGGGGTCTCCGTTCCAAAGGCAGGGGGGCTGTCAGCCCTGTGCCGGCCACCGGAATGCTGCGATCGTGTTCGATCGCAGTATTTTGGGGGTTAAAGTGACGGGAGCGGTCTGCGACTACTCTTGGCACCTAGCACCGGGTATCAGCTGTCAAAATCAGCTGACACCCGGTGGCAATCGCCCGCGCACCCCCCGTGAGCAGGGGTGATCGCGATGACATTATATTCAGTCCATGGTCAAATAGGCCCAGGTCACATGGACGGAATATTACTTCTGATGTCAGAAAGGGGTTAAGCATATGGGTGATGTTCTAATATACACCTTTTTACTGTGTATGACCCTGTTGCATGTGTCTGTTTTTGCATCTCATCATTTCATCTTATTGTCATTTTATAAAAATACTTTAATAAAATTTACACTTTTACTATAATTACCTGATACTCCTGTTTCCTCCTACTTTTCTTATGTCTTTTTGAGTTGATTTTCTCCATTTGGGGGTGCGTCGCAACTTGTGGTACAACCCTGGCATCTAGAATGCAACTTGGATTTTTGTTTACAATTACTAGAATGTCAGTAGCATAGGTGCATGTGAACATGTGCAATAGGACGCTCAGGCGCTCTGACTTTGTGATAGCATCGCAGTATATGATTTCACCAGGTCACAAAGGCTGAGCTTCCTACTGCACATGCTCACATCTTAAAATCCTATGAAAGTTTTATGTCAATGTAACAATCCTGTGGCCATTTTAATATACAGTACTGATTCCCTCTGTATACAAAACAAGTGTAATTTGCTAATTAAACAAATTTGGAAAAGTATAATGAAAATACGTTTTTCTCTATTCTTAGAGACAGCTTTTAACAGTTTGGAACCATAGGACTGAGTTTAAGGACATAAGTCTGGTGAACAACTTGTTGTAGTCTCACTTCATTCCCTTCAGTGCAGAAGCACACAAAATACAACACAAGAAAATCCAATTGTGGTTGATTACCCCTGAATTTAGAATATTAATACACACAACAGATGTTAAAATTAATATATATATATATATATATATATATATATATATATATATATATATATATATATAATATATAATTGCCTAGAATACCACTTCCTGCAATTTGTGCCAACTTCCGTGGCTTTGTCCGGAGCTAATGTCCGGAGCTAATGTCCGGAGCTAATGTCCGGAGATAAGTGACGTCACCAGTGTCCTACACCCAGGCAGAGCATAGGGGCCCCAGGCAGCATATGGGGCCCCAGGCAGAGCACAGTGGCCCCAGGCAGAGCACAGGGGCCCCAGGCAGCATATGGGGCCCCAGGCAGAGCACAGTGGTCCCAGGCAGAGCACAGGGGCCCCAGGCAGCCTATGGGGCCCCAGGCAGAGCACAGTGGCCCCAGGCAGAGCACAGGGGCGCCAGGCAGCATATGGGGCCCCAGGCAGAGCACAGGGGCCCCAGGCAGCATATGGGGCCCCAGGCAGAGCACAGTGGCCCCAGGCAGAGCACAGGGGCCCCAGGCAGAACATGGGGCCCCAGGCAGAGCACAGGGGCCCCAGGCAGAGCACCGGGGCCCCAGGCAGCATATGGGGCCCCAGGCAGAGCACAGGGGCCCCAGGCAGAGCACAGGGGCCCCAGGCAGCATATGGGGCCCCAGGCAGAGCACAGGGGCCCCAGGCAGCATATGGGGCCCCAGGCAGAGCACAGTGGCCCCAGGCAGAGCACAGGGGCCCCAGGCAGAACATGGGGCCCCAGGCAGAGCACAGGGGCCCCAGGCAGAGCACAGGGGCCCCAGGCAGCATATGGGGCCCCAGGCAGAGCACAGGGGCCCCAGGCAGCATATGGGGCCCCAGGCAGAGCACAGTGGCCCCAGGCAGCATATGGGGCCCCAGGCAGAGCACAGTGGCCCCAGGCAGAGCACAGGGGCCCCAGGCAGCATATGGGGCCCCAGGCAGAGCACAGTGGTCCCAGGCAGAGCACAGGGGCCCCAGGCAGCTTATGGGGCCCCAGGCAGAGCACAGTGGCCCCAGGCAGAACATGGGGCCCCAGGCAGAGCACAGTGGCCCCAGGCAGAGCACAGGGGCTCCAGGCAGAACATGGGGCCCCAGGAAGAGCACAGGGGCCCCAGGCAGAGCACAGGGGCCCCAGGCAGCATATGGGGCCCCAGGCAGAGCACAGGGGCCCCAGGCAGCATATGGGGCCCCAGGCAGAGCACAGTGGCCCCAGGCAGAGCACAGGGGCCCTAGGCAGAACATGGGGCCCCAGGCAGAGCACAGGGGCCCCAGGCAGCATATGGGGCCCCAGGCAGAGCACAGCGATATTTTGGACCACTGTGCGGTGTTTCAGACCCCCTGTGTGATGTCTGGGGCCCTGTTCTTAAGTATATTAAAGATTAAAGTAACGTACACTCACCGGCCACTTTATTAGGTACACCTGTCCAACTTCTTGTTAACACTTAATTTCTAATCAGCCAATCACATGGCGGCAACTCAGTGCATTTAGGCATGTAGACATGGTCAAGACAATCTCCTGCAGTTCAAACCGAGCATCAGTATGGGGAAGAAAGGTGATTTGAGTGCCTTTGAACGTGGCTTGGTTGTTGGTGCCAGAAGGGCTGGTCTGAGTATTTCAGAAACTGCTGATCTACTGGGATTTTCACGCACAACCATCTCTAGGGTTTACAGAGAATGGTCCGAAAAAGAAAAAAAATCCAGTGAGCGGCAGTTCTGTGGGCGGAAATGCCTTGTTGATGCCAGAGGTCAGAGGAGAATGGGCAGACTGGTTCGAGCTGATAGAAAGGCAACACTGACTCAAATCGCCACCCGTTACAACCAAGGTAGGCCTAAGAGCATCTCTGAACGCACAGTGCGTCGAACTTTGAGGCAGATGGGCTACAGCAGCAGAAGACCACACCGGGTACCACTCCTTTCAGCTAAGAACAGGAAACTGAGGCTACAATTTGTACAAGCTCATCGAAATTGGACAGTAGAAGATTGGAAAAACGTTGCTTGGTCTGATGAGTCTCGATTTCTGCTGCGACATTCGGATGGTAGGGTCAGAATTTGGCGTAAACAACATGAAAGCATGGATCCATCCTGCCTTGTATGGAGCATCTTTGGGATGTGCAGCCGACAAATCAGCGGCAACTGTGTGATGCCATCATGTCAATATGGACCAACATCTCTGAGGAATGCTTCCAGCACCTTGTTGAATCTATGCCACGAAGAATTGAGGCAGTTCTGAAGGCAAAAGGGGGTCCAACCCGTTACTAGCATGGTGTACCTAATAAAGTGGCCGGTGAGTGTATATTAAAGTATATTATAGATCAAATTTGACACGTTTATGAGCACCATTGAGTGATATACTCAAGAATGACATAATTTTTCAACATTTTATGGTTTCAAACTGTAAACACTCAGAGTTTTTTTTACTTCAACCAGAAAACCTTAACGGTTCATAAAAAACTTGACTGTTCAGGATATGATAAAAGTCATAGTATTCTGAATCTTTAACTTATAAAGATACCTTTACATGGGGTGATTATTGGTTCCAGAGAGGCTTTCGGCCGATAATCGTACACATGGCTGGTGACAGGACAATACAATATAAACGTTCAAAGGTAAACACTGATAACATTAAAATCTAATATATAATTGCCTAGAATACTACTTCCGGCAATTTGTGCCAACTTCCGTGGCTTTGTCCGGAGATAATGTCCGGAGATAAGTGACGTCACCAGCGTCCTACACCCGCTCAGGGTGGACAAAGATATATGCCTTCGTGGTGCGCGGCACTTTTCTGATTGGTTGCCGCCTGCCGCGAGCGACCAATCAGAAATGTGCCGTACTGTCAAGAATTGTCAAGAGCTGGTGAGTGCAGCCATTTTTTGTTCTTTCTTACTATTATTTATTAATTGTATTATTCTTACAATTGAATAAATAAAGTACATATGGATTCTAGACTCCCGATTCTTTAGAATCGGGCTGCCATCTAGTATATATATATATATATATATTTATATATATATATATATATATATATATATATATATATATATATATACAGACCAAAAGTCCAAAAGTTTTGACACACCCTCTGATTTAAAGATTTTTCTGTATTTTCATGACTATGAAAATTATAAATTCACATCAAAACTATGAATTAACACATGCGGAATTATATACTTAGATGCTTAGCACTTGTTGGCCCTTTAGCCTTCGCACTGCGGTCCAGCTCACCCCAAACCATCTCGATTGGGTTCTGGTCTGGTGACTGTGGAGGCCAGGTCATCTGGCGTAGCAACCCATCACTCTCCTTCTTGGTCAAATAGCCCTTACACAGCCTGGAGGTGTGTTTGGGGTCATTGTCCTGTTGAAAAATAAATGATGGTCCAACTAAATGTAAACCAGATGGAATAGCATGCCGCTGCAAGATGCTGTGGTAGCCATGCTGGTTCAGTATGCCTTCAAGTTTGAATACATCCCCAACAGTGTTACCAGCAAAGCACCCCCACACCATCACACCTCCTCCATGCTTTACAGTGGGAACCATGCATGTAGAGTCCATCCGTTCACCTTTTCTGCATCACACAAAGACACTGTGGTTGGAACCAAAGATCTCAAATTTGGACTCATCAGACCAAAGCACAGATTCCCACTGGTCTAATGTCCATTCCTTGTGTTCTTTAGCCCAAACAAGTCTCTTCTGCTTGTTGCCTGTCCTTGGCAGTGGTTTCCTAGCAGCTATTTTACCATGAAGGCCTGCTGCACAAAGTTCCCTCTTAAGGCCGGAGTCACACTACAGCGAGATACGGCTGAGTCTCGCAGGTTAAAAACAAGCTCTGGCACAGGCACTCTGGAGCGGAGCGTGCAGCTCCATGTATTGCTGTGCGGCCGTATGCTCTGCTCTGGAGTGCCGGTGCCAGAGCTTGGTTTTAACCTGCGAGACTTGGCCTGTATCTCGCTGTGTGTGATCCCAGCCTTACAGTTGTTATAGAGATGTGTCTGCTGCTAGAACTCTGTGTGGCATTGACCTGGTCTCTAATCTGAGCTGCTGTTAACCTGCGATTTCTGAGGCTGGTGACTCGGATAAACTTATCCTCAGAAGCAGAGGTGACTCTTGGTCTTCCTTTCCTGGGGCGGTCTGTTGTGAATTCCGTTCTCGGACTCCCTCCTGTGGTCATGAATGGTACTTTGGTTAGTTCTGCTCTTGGGCTCCCTCTGGTGGCTTCGAGCGGAACTGCTGGTCACTAGGTTGACTTTATCAGCTGCTCTCGTTATGTTGCTATGCTGGCTTCCCTATTTAACTCCACTCAGATCGTTACCTGATGCCAGCTGTCAATGTATCAGAATTGGTTCAGATCTCTCTTGGACTTCTCTGAGGACCTGTCTACTCCAGCAGAAGCTAAGTCCCTGCTAGTTCATTTGATGTTACTGCTGCCTGAATATATTTCTTAGCACTGCTAAATTCTGTCCAGCTTGCTATCATGATGTTTCCTTGCTAGCTGGAAGCTCTGGGGTGCAGTGTTGCACCTCCACACCGTGAGTCGGTGCGGGGGTCTTTTTGCATACTCTGCGTGGTTTTGTAGTTTTTTTATGCTGACCGCATAGTATTCTTTTCTATCCTCTGACTATTTAGTAAGTCTGGCCTCCTATGCTAAAACCTGTTTCATTCCTGTGTTTGTGACTTTCCTCTTAACTCACAGTCAATATATGTGGGGGGCTGCCTTTACCTTTGGGGAATTTCTCTGAGGAAAGGTTAGGCTTCTATTTCTATCTTTAGGGGTAGTTAGCTCTTAGGCTGTGAAGAGGCGTCTAGGGAGAGTTAGGTACGCTCCACGGCTATTTCTAGTGTGTGCGATAGGAGTAGAGTTTGCGGTCAGCAGAGTTCCCACTTCCCCAGAGCTAGTTCCGTTTTTTGAGTTTACTCATCAGGTCATTCCAGGTGCTCCTAACCACCAGGTCCATAACAGTACAGCTGGCCAGTAAAGTGTTAATGCATCTCAAAAGAGGGATAAGAGAAGTTCTGAACCCATTTTTTTTTTCTTTGCAGTGTGTTTTGTTTCTCTTTTCCCCTTAACCCCTGGGTGGTTCAGGACACAGGTGTAGATATGGATATTCAAGGTATGTCCTCTTGTGTGGATCATCTCACTGCAAGGGTACAAAGCATTCAAGATTATGTAGTTCAGAATCCGATGTTAGAGCCTAGAATTCCAATTCCTGATTTGTTTTCTGGGGATAGATCTAAGTTTCTGAATTTCAAAAATAATTGTAAACTGTTTCTTGCTTTGAAACCCCGCTCCTCTGGTGACCCCATTCGGCAAGTAAAAATTATTATTTCTTTGTTGCGTGGTGACCCTCAAGACTGGGCATTCTCCCTTGCGCCAGGAGATCCTGCATTGCTTAATGTAGATGCGTTTTTTCTGGCGCTTGGATTGCTTTATGACGAACCGAATTCAGTGGATCAGGCAGAGAAAATTTTGCTAGCTTTGTGTCAGGGTCAGGATGAAGCGGAGATATATTGTCAGAAGTTTAGAAAGTGGTCTGTGCTTACTCAATGGAATGAGTGTGCCCTGGCAGCAAGTTTTAGAAAGGGTCTTTCTGAAGCCCTTAAGCATGTTATGGTGGGATTCCCCACGCCTGCTGGTCTGAATGAGTCAATGTCCTTGCCATCCAAATTGATCGGCGTTTGCGCGAGCGCAAAATTGTGTACAGTTTGGCGGTGTCCTCTGAGCAGAGGCCTGAGCTTATGCAATGTGATAGAACTTTGACCAGAACTGAACGGCAAGAACACAGACGTCAGAATAGTCTGTGTTTTTACTGTGGTGACCCCACTCATGCTATCTCTGATTGTCCTAAGCGCACTAAGCGGTTCGCTAGGTCTGTCACCATTGGTACTGTACAGCCTAAATTTCTTTTGTCTGTTACTCTGATTTGCTCTTTTTCATCCTACTCGGTTATGGCATTTGTGGATTCAGGCGCTGCCCTGAATTTGATGGACTTGGAGTTTGCCAGGCGCTGTGGTTTTTTCTTGGAGCCTTTGCAGTATCCTATTCCATTAAGGGGAATTGATGCCACGCCGTTGGCCAAGAATAAACCTCAGTACTGGACTCAGTTGACCATGTGCATGGCTCCTGCACATCGGGAAGATGTTCGCTTTTTGGTGTTGCATAATTTGCATGATGTGGTCGTGTTGGGTTTGCCATGGCTACAGGTTCATAATCCAGTATTGGATTGGAAATCAATGTCTGTGTCTAGTTGGGGTTGTCAAGGGGTACATGGCGATGTTCCATTGGTGTCAATTTCTGCTTCCGCTCCTTCTGAAGTCCCTGAGTTTCTGTCGGATTACCAGGATGTATTTGATGAGCCCAAATCCAGTGTCCTACCCCCTCATAGGGATTGTGATTGTGCTATTAATTTGATTCCTGGTAGTAAGTTTCCTAAGGGCCGACTTTTCAATTTATCCGTGCCAGAGCACGCCGCTATGTGGACTTATGTGAAGGAGTCCTTGGAGAAAGGGCATATTCGCCCGTCTTCATCACCGTTGGGAGCAGGGTTCTTTTTTGTGGCCAAGAAGGATGGTTCTCTGAGACCCTGTATAGATTACCGCCTTCTCAATAAAATCACGGTCAAATTTCAGTACCCTTTGCCTCTGCTGTCTGATTTGTTTGCTCGGATTAAGGGGGCTAGTTGGTTCACCAAGATAGATCTTCGAGGGGCGTATAACCTTGTGCGTATTAAACAGGGCGATGAATGGAAAACAGCATTTAATACGCCCGAGGGCCATTTTGAGTACCTGGTAATGCCATTCGGGCTTTCAAATGCTCCATCTGTGTTCCAGTCCTTTATGCATGACATCTTCCGAAAGTATCTGGATAGATTCATGATTGTATATTTGGATGATATTTTGGTCTTTTCGGATGATTGGGAGTCTCATGTGAAACAGGTCAGAATGGTATTCCAGGTCCTTCGTGCTAATTCCTTGTTTGTGAAGGGGTCAAAATGTCTCTTCGGAGTTAAGAAGGTTTCCTTTTTGGGCTTCATTTTTTCCCCTTCTACTATCGAGATGGATCCTGTTAAAGTTCAGGCCATTTATGATTGGACTCAACCTACATCTGTGAAGAGCCTCCAGAAATTCCTGGTCTTTGCTAATTTTTACCGTCGCTTCATCGCTAATTTTTCTAGTGTGGTTAAACCTTTGACTGATTTGACAAAGAAAGGTGCTGATGTGGTGAATTGGTCCTCTGCGGCCGTTGAGGCTTTTCAGGAGCTGAAACGTCGTTTTTCTTCGGCCCCTGTGTTGCGTCAGCCAGATGTTTCGCTCCCTTTTCAGGTCGAGGTTGATGCTTCTGAGATTGGAGCAGGGGCTGTTTTGTCTCAAAGAAGTTCTGATGGCTCTGTGATGAAGCCATGTGCCTTCTTTTCTAGAAAGTTTTCGCCTGCTGAACGTAATTATGATGTTGGCAATCAGGAGCTGCTGGCTATGAAGTGGGCATTCGAGGAGTGGCGACATTGGCTTGAGGGAGCCAAGCACCGCGTGGTGGTCTTGACGGATCACAAAAATCTGACTTATCTCGAGTCTGCCAAGCGGTTGAATCCTAGACAAGCTCGATGGTCGCTGTTTTTCTCCCGTTTCGATTTTGTGGTCTCATACCTTCCAGGTTCTAAGAATGTGAAGGCGGATGCCCTTTCTAGGAGTTTTGTGCCTGATTCTCCGGGAGTCCCTGAGCCGGCTGGTATTCTCAAAGAGGGGGTAATTCTGTCTGCCATCTCCCCTGATTTGCGGCGGGCGCTGCAGGAGTTTCAGGCTGATAGACCTGACCGTTGTCCAGCGGAGAAATTGTTCGTCCCTGATAGATGGACTAGCAGAGTTATTTCTGAGGTTCATTGCTCAGATTTGGTGGCTAGGTCCTTTTGGTGGCCTTCCTTGTCACGGGATGTGCGTTCTTTTGTGCAGTCCTGTGGGACTTGTGCTCGGGCTAAGCCCTGCTGTTCTCGTGCCAGTGGGTTGCTTTTGCCCTTGCCAGTCCCGAAAAGGCCTTGGACGCATGTTTCAATGGATTTTATTTCAGATCTTCCTATCTCTCAAAGGATGTCTGTCATCTGGGTGGTTTGTGATCGCTTTTCTAAGATGGTCCATTTGGTACCCTTGCCTAAATTACCTTCTTCCTCTGATTTGGTGCCATTATTTTTTCAACATGTGGTTCGTTTGCATGGCATTCCGGAGAACATTGTGTCGGAAAGAGGTTCCCAGTTTGTCTCTAGGTTTTGGCGGTCCTTTTGCGCTAAGATGGGCATTGATTTGTCTTTTTCTTCGGCTTTCCATCCCCAAACAAATGGCCAAACCGAACGAACCAACCAGCATTTGGAAACCTATCTGAGATGCTTTGTTTCTGCTGATCAGGATGATTGGGTGACCTTCTTGCCATTGGCTGAGTTCGCCCTTAATAATCGGGCTAGTTCGGCTACTTTGGTTTCGCCTTTTTTTTGCAATTCTGGTTTTCATCCTCATTTTTCATCGGGGCAGGTTGAGCCTTCTGACTGTCCTGGTGTGGATTCTGTGGTGGACAGGTTGCAGCAAATTTGAACTCACGTAGTGGACAATCTGACGTTGTCCCAGGAGAAGGCTCAACGTTTCGCTAACCGCCGTCGTTGTGTTGGTCCCCGACTTCGTGTTGGGGATTTGGTTTGGTTGTCTTCTCGTTATGTTCCTATGAAGGTTTCTTCTCCTAAGTTTAAGCCTCGTTTCATTGGTCCTTATAAGATTTCTGAAATTCTCAACCCTGTGTCATTTCGTTTGGTCCTTCCAGCTTCTTTTGCCATCCATAATGTGTTCCATAGGTCGTTGTTGCGGAGGTACGTGGTGCCTATGGTTCCCTCCGTTGATCCTCCTGCTCCGGTGTTGGTTGAGGTTGGTTTGAGCTGCGACTTTTGTGTTTCAACTTTTATGTGGCGAGGTTGGTGTATGTGTGGTGAATTGTGCGCTGAGGGTGGTTAATGTGTTTGAGCACGTGGTAGTGTGTGGCGCATTTTGTGTGTGTGTTCATATCCCCGTGGTGGTGTGGTGATTATCCCATGTCGGGGCCCCACCTTAGCAACTGTACAGTATATACTCTTTGGCGCCATCGCTCTCATTCTTTAAGTCCCCCTTGTTCACATCTGGCAGCTGTTAATTTGCCTCCAACACTTTTCCTTTCATTTTTTCCCCATTATGTAGATAGGGGCAAAATTGTTTGGTGAATTGGAAAGCGCGGGGTTAAAATTTCACCTCACAACATAGCTTTGACACTCTCAGGGTCCAGACGTGTGACTGTGCAAAATTTTGTGCCTGTAGCTGCGACGCCTCCAACACTTTTCCTTTCACTTTTTCCCCATTATGTAGATAGGGGCAAAATTGTTTGGTGAATTGAAAAGCGCAGGGTTAAAATTTCACCTCACAACATAGCCTATGACGCTCTCGGGGTCCAGACGTGTGACTGTGCAAAATTTTGTGGCTGTAGCTGCGACGCCTCCAACACTTTTCCTTTCACTTTTTCCCCATTATATAGATAGGGGCAAAATTGTTTGGTGAATTGGAAAGCGCGGGGTTAAAATTTCACCTCACATCATAGCCTATGACGCTCTCGGGGTCCAGACGTGTGACTGTGCAAAATTTTGTGGCTGTAGCTGCGACGGTTCAGATGCCAATCCCGGACATACATACACACATACATACTACACATTCAGCTTTATATATTAGATTATTTACCGGTAACTGTTTTCACTTTTTTAAGGCACCATATGGAACTTGAACCTATGATTTTTGATCATTTGCTCTGCAGTATTGAAGCATATAGGGAAATTTATTATCTCCTCTGAACCATGAAATTCATACTATTCCAAATATGGTGTCAATGGGAGACTTCAGTAATGGCCCCAATGCCATAAGCACTCTGCAAACACATATTCACACTAAATGGAATAATATAAACCACGGGCAGCATGAAACGGAGCCTGGATGCACAATTGCAGCCAGGTACACACATGGTCAAAATTGTTGGTACCCCTCATTTATTGACAGAAAAACCCACAATGGTCACAGAAATAACTTGAATCTGATAAAAGTAATCTAATATATAAAGCTGAATGTGTGTGTGTGTGTGTGTGTGTGTGTGTGTGTGTGTGTGTGTGTGTGTGTGTGTGTGTGTGTGTGTGTGTGTGTGTGTGTGTGTGTGTGTGTGTGTGTGTTTGTGTGTGTGTGTGTGTCCGGGATTGGCATCTGCACTGTCGCAGCTACAGCCACAAAATTTTGCACAGTCACACGTCTGGACCCCGAGAGCATCATAGGCTATGTTGTGAGGCGAAATTTTAACCCCGCTCGTTCCAATTCACCAAACAATTTTGCCCCTATCTACATAATGGGGAGAAAGTGAAAGGAAAAGTGTTGGAGGTGAATTGACAGCTGCCAGAAGTGAACAAGGGGGACTTAAAGAGTGAGAGCGATGGCGCCAAAGAGTATATACTGTACAGTTGCTAAGGTGGGGCCCCGACATGGGATACTCACCACACACGGGGATATGAACACACACACAAAATACGCCACACACTACCACGTGCTTGAACACATATACCACCCTCAGCACACATTTCACCACACATACACCAACCTCGCCACATAAAAGTCGAAACACAAAAGTCGCCGCTCAAAACTCGCCACATGCAAAACTAGGCTCATGCAAAACTCGCCAAACGTGCAAAACTCACCTCATGGAAAACTCGCCACACGCAAAACTTGCACACGCGGAAAAATTGCCACATGCACAAAAGTTGCAACACATGCAAAAGTTGCCTCACACAAAACTTGCACATACTCAAAACGCACCACACATAAAACTCGCCACGTGCAAAACTCGCCATGCGCAAAACTTGCTGCACACAACTTGCTACACTAACCTGTCACATGCAACTCGACACACAAAAAGTTGCTACACGCATGTCGCCACACAAAACTCATCTCACAAAAGTCTCTACATGCATGTCGCCACATGCAACTCAACACACACAACTTGACACATGAAACTTGCCCTAAAACACACACAAGTCTGGTATTATCCTTCAAAAATAAAAATTTGATTAATAAGCAGACAAACTACAAGAGCAACAACTGTACCATATAGGAAATACGGCAGCTGTCAGTCACATGACCTGTCTATTATGTGTATGTGTGAGCTAATATATACTGCCAGGGGGAGGGCTTCCTGTTGAATGGAGATTTATCAGGCTGCCAATTTAGCTTACAAATACTGAGGTAAAAATACTGAGCAAATAACGTGTGAACGCGGTCTAATACAGGAGGAGATGACATGCAGATATATACTATATACAGGAGGAGATGACCCACAGGTATATACTATATACAGGGGAGATGACCCACAGGTATATACTATATACAGGAGATGACATACAGGTATATACTATATACAGGAGGAGATGACACACACATATATACTATATACAGGGGAGATGACACACAGGTATATACTATATACAGGAGAAGATGACATACAGGTATATACCATATACAGGAGGAGATGACACACAGGTATATACTATATACAGGAGAGATGACACACAGGTATATACTTTATACAGGAGGAGATGACACACAGGTATATACTATATACAGGAGATGACACACATATATACTATATACAGGGGAGATGACATAACAGGTACATACTATACACAGGGGAGATGACACACAGGTATATACTATATACAGGGGAGATGACACACAGGTACATACTATATACAGGAGGAGATGACACACAGGTATATACTATATACAGGAGGAGATGACACACAGGTATATACTATATTGTTATGATCCTTAGTGGCTGAGGATCACGAATAGACCAGCAAGTGAATAAACTAGGACAAGCTCTAGGGAGATGGTAACTGGACTGATCGCAAATCTGAACCTATCCAAAACAACTAGAGGTAGCCGGTGAACGTGCCTAAAAAATTCCTAGACGTCTCGAGCCAGCCTGAGGAACTAGCTACCCCTAAAGAGAAAGAAAGACCTCGCTTGCCTCCAGAGAAATAATCCCCAAAGATATTGAAGCCCCCAACAAATATTAACGGTGAAGTAAGAAGAAGGCACATACGTAGGGATGAAATCAGATTCAGCAAAAGAGGCCCACTAGTACTAGAAAGCAGAAAATAGAGCAGGGGTCTATGCGATCAATAAAAAACCCTTACAAAATATCCATCCTGAGGTTTCAAGAACCCACGCACCAACTAATGGTGTGTGGGGAGAAACTCAGTCCACTAGAGCATCCAGCAAGCGCGGGAATCACATTTTAGCAAGCTGCACTAGAAAACATGATAAACACTGCTGATCAAAAAATGAGCAAACAAAACTTAGCTTGTCCTGGATGGACTGGGAGCAAGGTAGTCAGAAGGAATCTGAGTAGCACTGATTACATCGACAGCCGGCAACAAGTGGAAGTAAAACAGAGCTATATAGAAACCTCCCAGAGGATAACGAACCAGCTGATAGCCAGAGACCAGCAGGATAACAAACAAAGCCACCAGGGGGAGCACAAAGCAAAAGTCACACCATACCACCAGTGACCACAAGAGGGAGCCCGAAAACAGAGTTCACAACACTATATACAGGGGAGATGGCACACACATATATCCTATATACAGGGGAGATGACACAGGTATATCCTATATACAGGGGAGATGACACACAGCTATATCCTATATACAGGGGAGATGACACACAGGTATATACTATATACAGAGGAGATGACACCCAGGTATATACTATATACAGGAGGAGATGACACACAGGTACATACTATATACAGGGGAGATGACATACAGGTGTATACTATATACAGGAGATGACATACAGGTATATACTATATATAGGAGGAGATGACATACAGGTATATAGTATATACTGAAGAGATGACATACAGGTATATACTATATACAGGAGGAGATGACACATAGGTATATACAATATACAGGAGGAGATGACATACAGCAGGTATATACTATTTACAGGGGAGATGACATACAGGTATATACTATATACAGGAGGTGACATACAGGTGTATAATATATATAAGGGAGATGAGAAACATGTATATACTGAGGGGAAAATGAGACGTGTGAGGTGAAAATGAGGGGTGTGAGGTGAAAATGAAAAGGTGTGAATGCAAATTGGGAGGAGTGAGGGAAAATAGTGGAGTGATCGGAAAATGACAAATGTGAGGTCAAAATGACAAGAGTTAGGGGGGAATGAGAGGAGTGAGGGGAAAAATAAGAGGAGTGAGGGGGAAAATGAGAGGTGTAAGGGAGAAAATGAGAGATGTGAAGCTGAAAATGAGAGGCATGATGGGAAAATAAGAGAAGTGAGGTGCTATAACTAACCACAGATATTTACTATGCCCAGGCAACGCCGGGCTCTTCAGCTAGTAATAAATAAAAAATCTATGAAAATTAACAAATAAAAGTCAGACATTGCTTTTCAACCATGCTTCCACAGAATTTAAAAAATAAATAAAACTCATGAAATAGGCCTGGACAGAAATGATGGTATCCTTAACTTAATATTTTGTTGCACAACCTTTTGACGCAATCACTGCAATCAAACGATTCCTGTAACTGTCAATGAGACTTCTGCCCCTCTTGTCAGGTATTTTGGCTCACTCCTCAAGAGCAAACTGCTCCAGATGTCTCATGTTTGAAGGTTGCCTTTTTCAGATGGCATGTTTCAGCTCTTTCCAAAGATGCTCAATAGACTGCGGAGACCCGTGTGTCGTAAACAGTGCCATCCCCCCTCTCACCAAACCCGTAATTAGACACAGACAGGCCTGGATGAGTTGAACAGGTCAGTCACAGCTTAATAATTACATCCACAGAGAAGGGCATTTGCATTTCATAATGGGCTCATCGTCGAAGGCCTCATCTGTGACAGAAATGCGAGCCGGCCAATGAGGGTTACGAACTTTTGCCCTTCTCTACACTTCCGCTGTGACTTAATTATGAAATGTATTTATTTATTTTTTTTATATATATTTTCTCGTGCAATATAAAACACCAATAAATATATAAAAGGGTGGGACAAAGGCTTCCAGGGGTCAGCCAGGGAGAAAGAGAAAGGCACTGACCCCTGGCACCTGAATTTAAATCTTGAGTTTAAACCTTGAGTCTGTGGCCGGATGCCCCTTCCCCTTTGCCATACAGTTCGTGGCACTATCTGTGACCACACCACTACCATATCCGGTAACAGCCATGCAAAACACTCTATGTCCATAGACATTATTGTACAGAGCTCAGCATTCTTCTTCTTACACAGATCATTTCCATCAGTATGTATGTATGTATTTATGTAACACTAATATCACCAGCCCTTTGGCCTTTTTAGCAATGTTGACTATTTCCGGAAAGATCTTGAGTCTGTGGCCCGATGCCCCTTCCCCTTTACCCCCCATTGGTCAGTGGGGCATCCCAATTAGTGCATCACCTGGGGAGTAGCGGGAGGGGGGAATTAGGCACCGTATTGTATTCCCTCTAGCTTTAGTTATAAGAGGCTTCGCAGTCAGAGGCACATTCCTTATACAGTACCATGCCTACCAGACTGCGGAGACCCGTGTGTCGTAAACAGTGCCTTCCCCCCCCCGCCATCCCAGAAATGAGACACAGACAGGCCTGGATGGGTTGAAAAGGTCGGTCACAGTTTATTAATTACATCCGCAGAGAAGGGCAATTACATTTCATAATGGGCTCATCGCCGAAGGCCCCCAACTGCGACAGACATGCGAGCCAGCTAATGAGAGTTATGAACCTTTACCCTTCTCTACACTTCAGGCACGGAGGATCAAGTGTATGACCTGCACAGGACTCCAACCCCCACCCATCAACATTAGGGCCTGTTCAACTCCATCCTGTAAGCTGGGCAAGAATATCTTGAGCCCAATGTCCGTGAGGTAGATTCCATCGGTCTCAAAAGTGCCAAGTTATCTCTTTCCAATTGGTGGTGGCGAACCACGATGCCGAATCTTCCCTTTACAAACTTTTCCATCCGTGCATTGATCTTTCTTCTTGATCTCTCTATGACTTTTTCGTTCTTTGCTCCGTGCCATACAGTTCGTGGCACCATCTGTGACCACACCACTACCATATCCGGTAACAGCCACGCAAAACACTCTATGTCCATAGACATTATTGTACAGAGCTCAGCACTCTTCTTCTTACACAGATCATTTCCATCAGTATGTATGTATGTATTTATGTAACACTAATATCACCAGCCCTTTGGCCTTTTTAGCAATGTTGACTATTTCCGGAAAGATCTTTTGCCATTGGAGCCCTCTGATACCCCTCCATTTTACCTCCAGGCTCAGGAAGCCTACATTTATTCTGCCCAGCCGAAGTTCAGCCCTTTTGCTCACCCAATAGACATATGAGTGTCCAACTACCCCAACTGTGGGCTTACAGGCACCTGAAAGAGACAGGAAGTGTTACTTGAGAAAATCAGGTCTTATATACCTGGCAAAACAAGGGGATTTTCAGCGACCCATTCTCTGCACTTCGGCCTCCGATATATCTGCTCTAGCTGCTTCGGTGGTGGCTCCTATTTAGAAGGAATGTGTCCCATATTCCTTTGGATTAAGGCCGACTGATTCTAAGCACTGTTTAACCCCTTAACCCCCAAGGGTGGATTTGCACGTTAATGACCGGGCCAATTTTTATAATTCTGACCACTGTGCCTTTATGAGGTTATAACTCTGGAAGGCTTCAACGGATCCTGATGATTCTGACATTGTTTTCTCATACCATATTGTACTTCATGATAGTGGTAAAATTTCTTTGATACTACCTACGTTTGTTTGTGAACAAAACTGAAATTTGGCAAAAATTTTGAAAATTTCGCAATTTTCCAACTTTGAATTTTTATGCCCTTAAATCACAGAGATATGTCACACAAAATACTTAATAAGTAACATTTCCCACATGTCTACTTTACATCAGCACAATTTTGGAACCAAAATTTTTTTTTCTTAGGGAGTTATAAGGGTTAAAAATTGACCAGCAATTTCTCATTTTTACAACATCATTTTTTTTAGGGACCACATCATATTTGAAGTCACTTTGAGGGGTCTATATGAAAGAAAATACCCAAGTGTTACACCATTATAAAAACTGCACCCCTCAAGGTGCTCAAAACCATATTCAAGAAGTTTATTAACCCTTCAGGTTAATGTTTAAAAAAAATGAACATTTAACTTTTTTTCACAAAAAATTTATTTCAGCTCCAATTTGTTTTATTTTACCAAGGGTAACAGGAGAAGTTGGACCCAAAAAGGTGTTGTTCAATTTGTTCTGAGTACACTGATACCCCATATGTGGGGGTAAACCACTGTTTGGGCGCATGGCAGAGCTTGGAAGAGAAGGAGTGCCGTTTGACTTTTCAATGCAGAATTGGCTGGAATTGAGATCGGACGCCATGTCATGTTTGGAGAGCCCCTGATGTGCCTAAACAGTGGAAACCCCCCAATTCTAACTGAAACCCTAACCCAAACACACCCATAACCCTAATCCTAACCATAACCCTAACCACACCCCTAACCCGAAAATGCCCCTAACCCTAACCCCAACCGTAAATGTAATCCAAACCCTAACTTTAGCCCCAACCCTAACCGTAACTTTAGCCCCAACCCTAACCCTAACTTTAGCCCCAACCCTAACCCTAACTTTATCCCCAACCCTAACTTTAGCCCCAACCCTAACTTTAGCCCCAACCCTAACTGTAGCCCTAACCCAAACTTTAGCCCCAACCCTAACCCTAATGGGAAAATGGAAATAAATACATTTATTTTTTATTTTATTATTTTTCCCTAACTAAGGGGGTGATGAAGGGGGGTTTGATTTACTTTTTTAGCGGATTTTTATGATTGGCAGCTGTCACACACTAAAAGATGCTTTTTATTGCAAAAAATAGTTTTTGCGTCTCCACATTTTGAGAGTTATAATGTTTCCATATTTTGGTCCACAGAGTCATGTGAGCTCTTGTTTTTTGCGGGATGAGTTGATGGTTTTATTGGTACCATTTTCGGGCAGGTGACTTTTTTGATCGCTTTTTATTCCGATATTTGTGAGGCAGAATGACCAAAAACCAGCTTGTCATGAATTTCTTTTGGGGGGGCGTCTATACCGTTCCACGTTTGGTAAAATATATAAAGCAGTTTTAGTCTTCGGGTCAGAACAATTACAGCGATACCTCATTTATATCATTTTTTTATGTTTTGGCGCTTTTATACGATAAAAACTATTTTATATAAAAAATAATTATTTTTGCATCGCTTTATTCTGTGGACTATAACTTTTTTCATTTTTCGCTGATGATGCTGTATAGCGGCTAATTTTTGTGGGACAAAATGACGTTTTCAGCAGTACCATGGTTATTTATATCTGTCTTTTTGATCGCGTGTTCTTCCACTTTTTGTTTGGCAGTATGATAATAAAGCGTTGTTTTTTGCCTCGTTTTTTAGTGGGACAGTTTTATAGGTCGGGTTGTTACGGACACGGCGATGCTAAATATGTGTACTTTTAGTGGTTTTTTTTTTATTTAGATAAAGAAATGTATTTATTGGAACAATATTTTTTTTTTCTTTATTTAGGATTTTTTTTTTTTTACACATGTAAATATACATTTTTTACTTTATAACATTGCCCCAGGGGGGACATCACTATATATTATCAGATCGCTGAAGTGACACTTTGCAGTGCACTGTGTCAACGATCTGACAGGCACTGCAGGGAGGCTTGCTGGGGCCTGCTCTGAGCAGGCGCTTGCAAGCCACCTCCTTGCAGGACCCAGAAGGAGCCCCGTGGCCATTTTGGATCCGGGGCCTGCAGAGAGGAGGAGGTAGGAGACCCTCTGAACAACGCGATCACATTGCGTTGTTCCGAGGGTCTCAGGGAAGCATGCAGGTAGCCCCCTCCCTGCGCGATGCTTCCCTATGCCGCTAGAACGCTGCGATCATTTTTGATCGCAGTGTTCCGGGGGTTAATGTGCCAGGAGCGATCCGTGACCGCTCCTAGCATATAGTGCCGGATGTCAGCTGTTATAATCAGCACCCCGTGAGCGCGGCCGATCGACTATGACGTACTATCCCGCCACTGGGAATTAAGTCCCAGGTCACCTCGATGGGATAGTACGTCATATGGGATAAAGGGTTTAATATTAGTGATGAGCGAATATACTCGGTACTCGAGATTTCCCGAGCACGCTCGGGTGACCTCCGAGTATTTTTTAGTGCTCGGAGATTTAGTTTTCAGCGTCGCAGCTGAATGATTTACATCTGTTAGCCAGCGTAAGTACATGTGGGGGTTGCCTGGTTGCTAGGGAATCCCCACATATAATCAAGCTGTCTAACAGATGTAAATCATTCAGCTGCGGCGCTGAAAACTAAATCTCCGAGTACATACAAATACTCGGAGGACACCCGAGCGTGCTCGGGAAATCTCAAGTACCGAGTATATTCGCTGATCACTAGTTAATATACATAGCAAAGATTGCCATGGGTGTCCCCAAATGCTGGGATTCCTCCTTTGTGATGCTTCGCCAGGCCTTTACTGCAGCCGACTTCAGTTGTTGCTTGTTTGTGGATCTTTCTGCCTTTTGTTTTGTCTTAAGCATCTGAAATGCTGCTCGAAGAGGTTGAGATCTGGTGATTGACTAGGCCAATGCAGAATATTCCACTTCTTTACCTTAAAAACTCTCGCAGTATGTTTTTGGTCAGACAAAACATACTTCAGGCAATCATTGCCTGCAAAGGATTCTCTACAAAGTATTATAAATGAACATCTTATTTATGGTAAAGTTAATTTGTTAACATACTTTTGAGCCCCCAAAATGAGGATTCTTTGTAAAAAAAAAAAAAATAGTTGCAAATCTTAAACATTTCACAGGATATTTTTGTACAACCCCTTTAATTAAACCGGAAAATGTACACTTCAAGTGTATCCCAGTTGTTTTATTTTATATAAAAATAGTGGCATGTAGATCCCAAATCACGAATATTCGGTCTCTATCCAAATATTTCTGGACCTAATTGTATATTATGTACAGTTGTCATCATAAAATTTCACAAAATGTCTTATATAATATAGCTTTAGAAAAATTAAATTGGTTCATCCTACGTTTACTGATCATTACAATTTTAAATCGTTATGCAGATATTGATATCCTGGTGGGTCTAGCAAACCCGCCAATTAGCTATTTGCAGTGCTGGTAGCAGCTGGATGTTAATCATGTACGGAGCTGGAACAGCACAGCGCCATACATTGAAGTGGATATATCCAGAAAGGGCTCAACTGTTTTCATAAATGCATGCAGCCACCTCTCCATCAATTCCCACCACCATTTGTATGGTCATGTAGAAGCTTAGTAGTTTATTATTATATGTGTGTTTTATTAAATAATAGAAACATTTTCAAGCATGATTGATTTGCAGTAGCATTTACATAGTGTTATATCTAGCATAACTTGCATTGATATGTAGTATCAAGCCTTTCATGCTTACAAGTTTAAAAAATGCTAGCTACAATTACCAGAATGTTATTCCTAGACTTCGTTAAAGACTAACTAAAGTTTCCACAGATTTTTTTTTATACTTTGCAAGCACCTTAAAGGGATTGTCTAAGCTTAATGCCTCTATTGTGGGGGCTCTGGACATTTTGACATTTATTGTCCTAATAAAATAGCTTTCACAAATGACAAAACTGCAAGAAATGTCGTAGACCTTTCTGAATGGATTCATCCGGTTATGCAGACTATTGTAATGGGGGCCAGGATGGTAGTCATGGCGAGGAGCTGCTGCTGTTCCATCACACCTCGGCGCCCCGTTGCATTAATAAAATGTCCTTTCTTGTCTGTGCTGTGTGTGTGATACAATTCATCCACCTGTGGATCAGAAGCAGGGCTGGCTCCAGGTTTTCATGGGCCCTGGGCGAAAGAGTCCCGGTGGGCCCCTTTAACACATACCACAATTCATAATGCACGGATACGGCAGAGAAATATAGGTATAGTACAATGCCAAAGATTTCACTTACTTCTTACATTACATGAGTGATATCTATTGTGCATTCTACATTAGCTCAGAAACCGGACAGTATAGTCCTCTATACAGAATAATGAGCCCCATATATTGCTCCAAACAGAATAATGAGCCCCATATATTGCCCCATACAGTATAATGGCCCCATATAGTGCTCCATACAGTATAACTGGCACCACATAGTCCTCTATACAGAATAATGAGCCCCATATATTGCTCCAAACAGAATAATGAGCCCATTATGCTCCATACAGAATAATGTGCCTCATATAATGCTCCAAACAGTTCTAATGGGCACCACAGAGTGCTCCATACAGAATGAGCCGCATATATTGCTCCATACGGAAATGACCCCATATAATGCTCCATACAGTATAGTGAGCCACATATAATTCTCCATACAGTATATGATGGGCCCCATCTATTTCTCCATATATAATGGGCCTTATGTAATTCTCCATACAGTATATGATCGGCCCCATACAGTATACTCAGGGGTGGGATTCAGCCGGTACGACCCGATACGGGGCAACCGTTTACTAAAATTTCTATCTGCCAGCGTTCCGGGAGCCGGCTCTGCAGCGTGAGTGAACCGAATCTTTTTTTTTTCGGCCTATCAGATTCAGCGAGCTCAGTGAGTGTGACTGTGACTCATGTGGGAGGAGCAGACAGGAGAGAGGGAGATGTGGAGTCTGTGGAGTGTAAAGAAATGCCGGTGAGTCCAGTGATGTGATCACAAAATCAGTCCCCACTCCCTAGGAAGGCACAGCCGGGTGCGGTTGAAGTGTCGCTGTATTGTTCCCCTCAGCACCCGGGCATTCACCTCACACAGGTACTGCAGCTGTGCAGCCTGTAGCCTCCCGTCAGGCCAGGCTTGTGCTGGAGAGGTGGCCATGCTGTTAGTATCAGCTCCCTCTAATAACGGCTGCAGTTCTGTGCCATCTCCAATTATCTGACACTCTGCAGCTCTTCTTGTCTTTACACTTTTGCAACCTTTTTAATGCACCCAAAATATCTGCAAATCATGGTGATTAACCCCTTCATGTTGTAGCTATTGTTCTTTTTCTGCCACACCTTTCAGGAGCCTTTGTAAGGGCTTGGGGTTTTGTTTTTCTTTTTTGCAGGACAAGTTTTAGTTCTGAATGAGCCCATTTTACCATATAATGTCCTGAAAAACCAGGAAAAAAAAAGTTCACAGTGAGGTAAAATGAAGGTGGGGAAGCAATTCCACCGTATAGTTTGGGGGATTTGTTTTGCGTAGTTCAGAGTGCACGGTTTCATTTGAGGTGGTCTCACACGTGGCATCACAGGAGGCTGGAGCTGCACTCGCTTCTCTGCAGCGTCTCGCCACATTGATCACCTACAGTAAGGGTACCGTCTCACAGTGGCACTTTGGTCGCTACGACGGTACGATCCGTGACGTTCCAGCGATATCCATACGATATCGCTGTGTCTGACACGCAGCAGCGATCAGGGACCGATCAGAATCGTACGTCGTAGCAGATCGTTTGAAACTTTCTTTCGTCGCTGGATCTCCCGCTGTCATCGCTGGATCGGCATGTGTGACACCGATCCAGCGATGTGTTCGCTTGTAACCAGGGTAAACATCGGGTTACTAAGCGCAGGGCTGCGCTTAGTAACCCGATGTTTACCCTGGTTGCCATTGTAAATGTAAAAAAAAAAAAAAAACACTCACCTTCTGATGTCTGTCACGTCCCCCGGTGTCTGCTTCCCGCACTGACTGTGAGCGCCGGCCGTAAAGTAAAAGCAGAGCACAGCGGTGACGTCACTGCTGTGCTGTGCTTTACGGCCGGCACTGACAGTCAGTGCGGGAAGCCGCCGGCGGGGGACATGACAGACATCAGAATGTAAGTATGTAGTATTTGTTTTTTTTTACATTTACAATGGTAACCAGGGTAAACATCGGGTTACTAACCGCAGCCCTGCGCTTAGTAACCCGATGTTTACCCTGGTTACCTGGAGACTTCGGCATTGTTGGTCGCTGGAGAGCTGTCTGTGTGACAGCTCCCCAGCGACCATACAACGACTTACCAACGATCACGGCCAGGTCGTATCGCTGGTCGTGATCGTTGGTAAATCATTTAGTGTAACGGTACCCTAAGGCCAGGCCATCAATGTTAGTCATGGACAATCTCTTTAAACTTGTTCTATCTGTAATACTACCTCAATCATATTTACTGTAACTTAACTGTTAATAAAGTTGGTATGTAACTAGGGTTGCAGTGCCATATTCTGTTTGACTTGCTGGGATTTGTAGTGCTGTGCACCACCAGCAGGAGTTGATGGTATAGTAGCAATTATACATTTCTGTTCCACGTTGTGTTGAAATAAACTGAGTTTACTATTCCGTATGCTTTGCACAGCGTGTGTGTGTGTGTGTGTGTTTTTGTGTGTACAGTGTATACATTGCGTATGTACACAGTGTATGTGTGTGTAGTGTGTGTACAGTGTGTGTATACAGTGTGCGTGTAAGGCTACTTTCACACTAGCGTTGTTTGGTGTACGTCACAATGCGTTGTTTTGGAGAAAAAACGCATCCTGCAGAATTATCTGCACGATGCGTTTTTTCTCCATAGACTTTTATTAGTGACGCATTGCGATGTAAGGCCACACGTCGCATCCATCGTGCGACGGATGCGTTGTGTTTTGGTGGACCGTCGGCACAAAAAAAGTTCCATGTAACTTTTTTTGTGCGTCACATCTGCCATTTTCGACTGCGCCCCCTCCTCCCCAGACCTTACAATGGGCAACGGATGCATTGAAAAACTGCATCCGCTGCCCACGTTGTTCATTTCTTTCACAACGTGCGTCAGTACATCGGGCCGACGCATAGCGATGGCCCCGTACCGACACTAGTGTGAAAGTAGCCTTAGCACAGTGCTTGCAGCATGCCTTTATTTTTATGAATTACAATCTTATACAGCACCAACATATAGCACAGCACTCACTAATTCAGAAAGGACGTGTACAAAAAACGGCACATATTACAAAGTAATACAGGTTAGGCTGGGTTCACATTGCGTTAGTGGCGTCTGTTAGACGGACTACGTTACACAGCGGCATAAACGCGGTGTAACGCAGTCCGTTACGGCCACCATTGACTCCATTGTCGGACGCATCACACCCACAATGGGCGAGCGCTAGGGATATGCCATCATTGAGTGACGGACCCGGAGCCGCGGGCTGCAGCGTTTCCGGGTCCGTCACTGCTAGCGCAGATAGAGCTAGAAGATGCTCTATCTGCGCTAGCGCGATGTAACGTCGGCACTTGCGTTAACAGCAGCCAGTTAGCATATGTGCTGAGCGGGCTGCTGCTAACGCAGTGTGAACCCGGCCTTAGGACTACAACCAAGTAGCGCGGGCTCTGTTCACAAGAGCCAACAATCTGCGGAAACAGCAACGCTAAAAAACAGTCTTTACTGCTTCACTAGATACTTACACAGGTGCATCATGAGGCTGTCACTTTACAGGAAAAGAGTGGGAACGATGACAGAGTAAAATCTAGTTTTATTTAAAAAAGAGCCGGTTCACGAGCCGAAAGAGCCGGCTCTTTATAGTGAGCGGAGCCGAAAGAGCCGGATCACCAAAAAGAGCCGGACTGCCCATCACTAGCTCTCAGCGACTGCACGACTGCAGCTCGCCCTGTGTGAGCGGTCACATGGTGCCGCCTCATTAAGGTGATGAATATTCATGAATATTCATCATCTTAAATGACCGTTACCACCTGACCGCGGCGCTTACACAGGACGAGGAGGACGGTGCAGTGCTGCGCAGGGACAGAGCGAGGTGGAGGATTCCGTTCCTCTGCTACGCGGTGTGTGAGCCTGTGAGGTGACTCAGGTGAGTATGAATCATTCCAGCCAGGGAGGACGGGGGAGCCGGCGGGGAGGAGGTGGTCTGCGGTGGACGGCCAGGACGGGGAGCCATGCCCATGAATGATACAAGATGGGACTGGGAGCGTCGGGGAGCCGGCGATGAGCCACGCATGGGGGGGGGCGGCGGGATGAATCATGAATCATTCCAGGCAGGCAGCCAGGGAGGATGAAGGGATCCGGCGGCGAGCATGTAGGAGGTCCGCGGTGGACGGGGAGCCATGATACAAGATGGGACTGGGGAGCCGCGCCGGCGATGGGCCACGCATACGGGGGGGGGGGGGATGGGAGATGAGCCAGTGCCTGAGCCACCCATGCATACATAACGTATTCTTATCATTAAGGGAGACAAACTGCTCCCAAAAATATGAATCGTGCCACTGGGCGTGGCTTATTAGTATGGGCGGGGTTATTGAAAATGGGCGTGGCCAAAATTCCGGCGACTTAGAGGACCTGTTGTTAAAAATTTGAATCCCACCCCTGAGTATACTGAGTCCCATATATTGCTCCATACAGAATGGGTCCCATATAATGCTCCAAAAATAATTGGCCCCATAAGATGCTCCATGTATAATGGGCCCCATATAATGCTCCATATATAATTGGCCATATAAAATGCTCCAAATATAATTAGTCCCATAAGATGCTTCATATATTATTGGCCCCATATACTGCTCCATATGTAATTGGCCCCATATACAGCTCCATATTGAATTGGTCCCATAAGATGCTCCATATTAAATTGGCCCCATATAATGCTCCCTATAGAATTGGCTTCATAAGATGCTCCCTATATTATTGGCCCCATAAGATACTCCATATAGAATTAGCCCCATATAATGCTCCATATATGGGCCCCTTCTGATGGTCCCCATATATTGCTCCAAATATTAAAAAAATAAATAAATACTCACCTCTCGTTGCTTGCCGCTGCTCTGCTCTGGACTCCTCAGCGTCGGCGTCTTCCTGCTCTCTGTACTGCGACTGCTCAGGCAGAGGGCGCGCACTGGTGACGTCATCGCGCCCTCTGACCTGAACGTCACAGTCAGAGGATGGAAGACGCTGCAGCGCTGGAACCGAGAGGGGTAAGTATCGCAAGTGCCGGGGCCTGGAGCAGGTGGGGGGTCCACTCGTGGGGGCCGGCACTATAGCGCGCCAGTGTCCCCAACGGCGAGTGGGCCCCCTGCCTGCTCAGGGCCCCGGCACTTGCCCGGGTGCGCCGGGTGCTGATGCCGGTCCTGATCAGAAGTCTTCACAGACTGCAAAGTACCAATCTGTTTCAGCAGCACACAAATATTCTAAGAGTCTAGATTCATTTTCAACATAACTTTACTTAATTCCTTCAGCTTCATTACAGACACCGTCCAACAGTCTTCACATGTCACCTTTTATACTGTCCCTGATCTTCCTTAACAACACATCAACTGGTACCGTGATCTCCATTCCCGCAGTTTTCTGGATTACCGGTCTAGCTGCTCCCCCTCCACTTTCCCCTTCCTTGGGCGAAAATACAAGATTATGCTTCTAATCCTTGTCGGACCGTAGGTCCCGGACGTCACGGGAGTTCTCAAAGGCCTAACTGCTGACCACTCCAACTGCCCAGATCACACCAGTCATGAAGACAGACATGTCACACTTCTAATCTTCTCTGTTCACTGTCCTATTTACAACTGAAAACCTTCTAAAACAATTCTTCTCACACCGCTCTAGCTCCTCCCACTAACTAGCATCCTATTGGCTTAACTATTTAACTGTTACTAAACCATTTCTTATCCCATATTAATCTAATATCTACCTCTATAGTGCTCGCCACTGTCCCAAGCACTACATAACCTGATACTATACTAAACACTATATTACTAACTGTCACTACCTCAGTCCCTACCACAATCAGGTATATTTATGTAAGCAAAACATAAGACATTAACACTTGAAGATATCGTATTAATCAATACACTAAAATAACACACGCAAACGTACCCGGTTTCATTTGACAGGTATGCACAGGAATACAGGGTCCAAACCAGCCGCTTGCACACCCCTTACACTATCTCATCTGTAATGCAGTATAAGAGCAAAGAACAATCGCCATCTTCTCCTTTTTTCGTTTCCATACTGGTCAAAATTAGGAGCCAAACAATACAATGCTCTGCTATGTTAGATTCTGGAGCAGGAGGGAATTTCATTGACTTACAATTCACACTTGCTGGTCAGACTGGGGGCAATATTGGAGACACTGGGGCAGATTGCTGGACACACTGGGGCAGATTGCTGGACACACTGGGGCAGATTGCTGGACACACTGGGGCAGATTGCTGGACACACTGGGGGCAATATGCTGGACACACTGGGGCAGATTGCTGGACACACTGGGGGCAATATGCTGGACACACTGGGGGCAATATGATGGAGACACTGGGGCAGATTGCTGGACACACTGGGGAAATATGCTGGACACACTGGGGGCAATATGCTGGACAGACTGGGGCAGAATGCTGAACACACTGGGGCAGAATGCTGGACACACTCGGGCAGAATGCTGGACACACTGGGGCAGAATGCTGGACACATTGGGAGCAATATGCTGGAGACACTGGAGCAGAATGCTGGACACACTGGGGCAGATTGCTGGACAGACTGGGGGCAATATTGGAGACACTGGGGCAGAATGCTGGACACACTGGGGCAATATGCTGGAGACACTGGGGCAGATTGCTGAACACACTGGGGCAGAATGCTGGACACACTAAGGCAGATTGCTGGACACACTGGAGGCAATGCTGGAGAGGAAACACTGGGGAAGATTGCTGGTCAGACTGGGGGCAATATTGGAGACACTGGGGCAGATTGCTGGACACACTGGGGCAGATTGCTGGACACACTGGGGCAGATTGCTGGACACACTGGGGGCAATATGCTGGACACACTGGGGCAGATTGCTGGACACACTGGAGGCAATATGCTGGACAGACTGGGGCAGAATCCTGGACACACTGGGGCAGATTGCTGGACACACTGGGGGCAATGCTGGAGAGGAGACACTGGGGCAGATTGCTGGACAGACTGGGGGCAATATTGGAGACACTGGGGCAGATTGCTGGACACACTGGGGCAGATTGCTGGACACACTGGGGCAGATTGCTGGACACACTGGGGCAGATTGCTGGACACACTGGGGGCAATATGCTGAACACACTGGGGCAGATTGCTGGACACACTGGGGGCAATATGCTGGACACACTGGGGGCAATATGCTGGACACACTGGGGGCAATATGCTGGACACACTGGGGCAGAATGCTGGACACACTGGGGGCAATATACTAGAGACACTGGGGCAGAATGCTGGACACACTGGGGCATATTGCTGGACAGATTGGGGGCAATATTGGGGACACTGGGGCAGAATGCTGGACACACTGGGGCAGATTGCTGGACACACTGGGGGAAATATTCTGGACACACTGGGGGCAGGACTGGAGGCATGGGCAGAATGTAGATATGGGGCATGAAAGACATGGGGCAGGATAGAATCATGGGGCAGGATGGATACGATGGAGACAGATGGGGCAGGATGGGGAGATCATATGGGGTAGAATGGATACTCATGAGGGCAGGATGCGAGAACATATGGCTGGAGCCAGGAATGAGATACACGGGGCAGGATGGGGAATATTATTACCATAGGGGCTAATTAAGGGATATTATTACTGCAGTGAAGTATTTATTTTATTTTTTGAGTATATTGTTTTAAATGGGGGGGGGCGGTCCTGTTACTGTGCAGAGTGACACTATGTCGACTTTTTTTCTTCATGTGGTGTAATGTAGAAGTTGGGAAAAATTAAGTAATGTGTTCTGCAAGCGGAGCTCTAGATAACTGTGTTATTTCCTGCAGAAACGAGCCCTGGCTGGAAGAAATGATGGCGGTCTGTGCTGGATGAAAGAAGAAGGACTTCACCTAGAGACGTCACTGGTAAGTCAGTGTTACCTATACACTGACACTATACACTGTATACTATATACAGAGGTCCTGTGTATAATGTCACCGGTGATCACTGTGTAACCTTTACACAGACACTGCATACTAAGTATAGATCTCCTGTGAATACTGGCACTTATGGTGATAGTATTGTGTTGTTTTTTTTTTTTTATCACTGATCAGTATTGTAGTATTCAGTCACTATGTGGTGGTAACATGTGGTCTGGAAATGGTGTTGTGGTATTTGTCCCTTGTATGTGCTATTTGGTCACCATGTGGTGGTAATATGTGGTCTTGACATGGTGTAGCGGTATTTGTTCCTTGTATGTGATATTATTCGATCACTGTGGTTGTAATATGTGGTCTCGTCATGGTGCGGTGGTATTTGTTCCTTGTATGTGATATTATTGGTCATTTTAAAAATTAAGAAATAAATCAAAATATACCTAAATTGTATTGCATATTTTAACAAATATTTAATAGGTTACAGTAGAATAGGGCCTGGCCAAAAGTGTCTACCATGTTATGGTGGCGGCTTACAAAATCTTTGTCAAATGACCCCGTCACATGACCCCATCACATGACCTTGTCACATGACCTGGGGGCCCACAGTGTCTGAACAGCCCAGGGCTGAACAGCCCAGGGCCCTGGCTACCCTTAATCCACCCCTGCCCAGGAGGCACGGTGACACCTTTGGAGTCCGGGGCATGCTAGAGTCCCTATAAACAGGCTCAAGTCACCAGTCATACGGGTTATGTCCTATCCTATATGGGGGACAGAGAGAGAACATCTGTGAGGACCTTATGTGAAGCCATAGGCAGTAAGGAACTACAACACCACATGGCAATAGGAAGGCTTTTACCTCCACCTGGAAAAGGGGGACTCTGGATTCGCTTCCAGGCCGGCCGGGCCCTGCCTCTCAAAAGGAAGATACTTCTTTTAAAATCCTGCAAAGTAAAATTTTAGGGAAGGAAAGTAAAAAAACCAAATTCCACCTCTAACAAAAACCTTGCAGAGGAGATGGATTTGTCCATCTCTTCTAAAAGGAAGAACTGGGGGATTGGGGTCAGAAATACTCTTCTTCCCATAACAACTCTGAAGAGAAGGATGATTATACTGATTCCTCTCCTAATCCTAGTCCAGGAAGAAATGGATTTAAAAAGGATCTAGATCACATCCTCTCCATAAATAAAGAAGAAACTAATCTGAGGCTAGGCAACTCCAATGCTGAAACTTTTATGTTAGACCTAGCAAGAAGAATTAATGAGAGTATGGAGATAAATTTTGAAAAGCAGGCTAACATGTTCAAGTCTACTTTTGAAATGTTCAGTACAAAACGAAATGACCACGAAAGCAGATTAAACATTATTGAAGAAAAAACGGATGAAACCGTTTACAAAGCCCAAGAGATGGAGGCAGAATTGTATAAATTTAAATAAAAAATGGCAGATTTAGAGGACAGAAATCAAAGGAATAAAGTCAAAATCAGGGGTATCCAGAGGACATTACTCCAAACAATCTGTCAGACCATGTGAAACAGATCTTTAAAAAGCGATCCCCACTCTCACTGATTCGGAGTTGATCATCGATAGGGTCCATAGAGTACCCTAGCCTTCACACATCCCTACAGACATACCAAAGGATACGATCATGCGTATCCACTTTTACAACACAAAGGAAAAGATATTGCAATTTCTGAAAGATGAGAAGCAATTCCCAAAACCATACAATAATTTTAAAGTATATGCAGACCTTTCTAAAGAAACTATAAAGGCTAGGAAAAGATTCGGGGAAACCACCTCTTCCCTTAGGGACAAGGGAATTTCATACAGGTGGAGTTTCGCCCTGAAATTCCTCATTTTTTACAAAGGAAAAACAATCCCTATATTCACTCCTGGGGAGGGCCTGGATTTCATCAAATCATTAGGGGACAGTGCTCACTCAAAAGAAAAATCCCTCCATCATACACTAATCGTTGACAGAAGAATATAAATACGCGTAGCATTCATGCCTGTCTTTATGAGGTTATTTTAATACCTTACGTTTGCTTAAAATGTGTTATATATCGCTCTGTAGCTATATGTTTACACTACAAGAGGTTGTACCTGGAGCCTCTCTTGCACGAACTTTCCCCAAGAAAAGGAAGAAGAACTCACAAGTTGGTGAGACTCCCTTCTTCCAGAGGCCTCTAATTAGTATAGTTTAGTAGTATTTCTTTATTTATTGTTTGACTGATTAGCTGATATCAAGTGTAACGGGGTCTGCTGTGCTTGAGTACCTCTTTCAGTACCACCCCGTGTTTTAGGAGGTCCACTCTGCTTTGGCTGGATTCTGAATGAAGGACGCTGACTGGAATGGCTTCATTACATGGGCGCATATAAAATATCACTGCTTCTACACATATTTCCAGTGTGACAACTCTTTACTCACAGGACACAGAATATATATCACAACAGATACAGAGGGCAGGCCAATTCAAAAGTGGCAGGCCAGACATACATTACAATAGCCGCAGGTGGCCGGAGCCTGACGATATTTACTGTGGGAATTACAAAGGTGGGGAAGGTCAGAAGGAGAATATCTTGTCCCCTCTGCCCAGGGGCGCAGCCTGTGGGCTGATGCATTAGGGACATGAATCTCACATGGAACCTATCATACATACATATGACTGCACAACATATTCTGGGTGCTGGGGGGTTGTGTAACATCAAGATTTAAGACCTTTAAAGTCTTTCAGTGTTTAATAAACAGGTTCTCTTTTTTTTGAGCAGCACAAGCACACACCTAATTTGTTACACCCCAAAATAGTCATGAGTATTAAAATACTATTGTACAATGTCAGAGGTCTAAACAGCCCACAGAAAAGATTTTCCCACAAGAACTTCCCTAATATATATGAATCGGTTAACACAAAGAAAAAAGCCGGAGTCATCACAATTAAAAATAGTTTAGCATTTGAATTCATTGAGGAGCATAAAGATGAAAAAGGGAGATTCCATATTCTAGTTTGTGTCCTGAATAATTAGACATGCACAATTGTCAACACTTATGTCCCGAACAAAGACCAATTCAATTTTTTAAATAAACTCAAGAAAAAAGTGGCTTCAACTAAAAAAGGGTATTTAATTTGGATGGGTGACTTCAACATAGTCCCGGACGGTCACATGGACTCCTCCTCATCAAGTAGGTCCCAGTCAATCACTTTAAATAAGTGGCTGTATCAAAATGAATTGTTTGACATTTATCGATTTATAAACACCTCCTCAATAGAATACACCCACTTCTCTGACCCTCACCAAACAGCTTCAGGAGTCGATTTGATGTTAACAGACGTCTTTACTTTATCAAAATTCCAAAAAATAACAATTGAAAAAAAAATATTTCAGACCATTCACCGGTTTCAGCTGATCTTCTACTAGGTCCTTCCTTAAAAAAAACTTGTTATGGAAATGCAACTCCAATATCCTACATAATCCCACCAACCGAGATAAAATTGAATCTGCTTTAAATAACTATTTTAATGAAAGCAATGTTGGAAACGTGGACCCATTTACCTTATGGTGTGTCCACAAAGCAGTAGTTAGGGGAATTATCATCCTAATTTCATCCAATAAAAAGAGAGTTAGAAGATCTTGAATCATAGATCTTCAAACCAAACTTAGAAATAAGGAAAATGAACAACTTACTCAATATGTCCCCATCTGAAAAGATTCAAATGGAATTAAGTTTAAGGCAAGAACTGAAAACAGTCATTTTTTCTTCCTATAATTCGGTCATTAAAAAATCAAAGTTCAAACAATATACTTCATTGAACAAATCAACACGTTACATAATGAGCCAAATTAAAAAAATAAGGCAAGCTAATAGAATTAATACAAGCATGTCCCCTAAAGGAACCTTATTATCCCAACCACAAGATATAGCGACCTATCTCACTTATTAATTCCGACCTGAAAATGTATTCAAAAATATTATCTAACAGACTGAAGGATCTTCTACCAAGCCTAATAGATAGAGACGAAATCGGATTTGTCAAAGGACATCAAGCAATGGATGGGACTAGAAGAATAATTAATACCATTAAATTAACCCAATCTTCAAAAACCCTGACAGTTATTATTACTTTAGATGCCGAGAAAGCTTTTGATCATTTAAATTGAGACTAAAATCTTCTCTTAGTAAATATAGCTTTTTGGAAAATTTCATTTCAACCATTATGCTCCTATATACGAAACTAAAAGCTAGAATTTATTCAAATAATTATTTCTCAAATTTATTTCAAATCTCTAACGGCACCAGACAGGGATGCCCCCTCTCACCCCTTCTTTTCATTTTAGCAATTGCAATTGAACCCCTGGCACAACTCATCAGACAGAACAAAGCTATAAAAAGAATTGAAACTTCATCCCGCGAATTCAAAATCAGCCTCTTCGCTGACTACATGATTTTAACTTTAACTAATCCCCAGGATTTTCTTAAGGAATTACAAACCACTCCTAAACTTTTCTCGGAAGTCGCTTATTTTAAAATCAATGAGAAAAAAATCAAAAATATTACATTTCCACTTGAATGATTCCCAAATTAAAGAAATTAGTAGCATCTCAGAGCTATGTTGGACAGACAACGAGATTGAATATCTGGGTGTCACTATCTCTAGGAACATCGATTCTTTGATGTCTACCAATCTGAAGTTATTATCCGACACTATATCCAGTGACCTTTCATATTTTGAAAGCCAGGATTTGTCTTGGTGGGGATGGACTTTAGTGATTAAAACTTTTATCCTCCCAAAAACTTTGCATATTTTAAGGACTCTTCCCCTTAAAATCTCTACTTCATATATTACCAGTATCCAGTCAACAATCAATTTGTATATATGGAATAAGAAAAAAGCAAGGACTCCCACTAAAACTCTATATAGGAGCAAGGCCTTCGGGGGAATGGGAACAACAAAAAAGTGTCCTGCAGCATAAACATGGAGGATCGTGAGCAATACAAACACCTACATACAAGAAAAGTCCTCCAAAGAATTAATAAAAAATAAATTTTATTAAGCCATCTCTAAAAACACATTAAAAAGGGATGACATCATACAAAACAAATGAGGAAAAAACACATACAAACGTTGGGCAAATGGATATATAATGTCCAATAATGGTAAGACAAAAAATATAGAGTCCTTAGATAACATAAAAGCACATTACTGAAGATCGATCAAATATAATATATATATAAATACGGACTAGTAATATCCAGAAGGGCTGTGTAAATATAGTTTAGATGTTAATACAAAGCTCCATGAAATTTAGGAAAGGTATAATAATGTATAATAGGCAAAATCACTTGGGAGCTTCATAAGAGATAACATTTTTCTTTGCACATCATAGCCGATCATAAAAACAAGGTGGAAATTACATAACCATAGAAAAGGATATCTTAGCTACAAAGTGCACATAGTTACCCACAGTCTGAACTGCCACAACGTACCCCCTGCATTTTTTTCACTGTAATTTTTATTGATATTTTTTGTATTTTCTGAGTAACACACCACAAATTTTATAACACTAATTTTTGGTGTAATTGTCTGGTAAGGTACCCTTGTGGAGAAATTGCATCATTAGTTCCCAGACAATTTTACCCGGGAAATGTCTGGGGGCAGATTAGTGAGTTAATTTGGCTAGGTACCTAGCCAAATCAGTTCTCATGCTTCGCACTGACGAGGGCCAACAGCCCGAAACACCGTGTCTGCAAATTGAGATACTGATTTGGCTTTTATCCTAAGGGTACTGTCTCACAGTGGCACTTTTGTCGCTACGATGGTACGATCCGTGACGTTCCAGCGATATCCATACGATATCGCTGTGTCGGACACGCAGCAGCGATCAGGGACCCTGCTGAGAATCGTACGTCGTAGCAGATCGTTTGGAACTTTCTTTCGTCGCTGGATCTCCCGCTGTCATCGTTGGATCAGTGTGTGTGACACCGATCCAACGATGCGTTCGCTTGTAACCAGGGTAAACATCGGGTTACTAAGCGCAGGGCCGCGCTTAGTAACCCGATGTTTACCCTGGTTACCATCGTAAAAGTAAAAAAAACCAAATAGTACATACTTACATTCCGGTGTCCGTCAGGGTCCCTCGCAGTCTGCTTCCCGCTCTGACTGACTGCCGGCCAGAAAGTAAGCAGAGCACAGCGGTGACGTCACCGCTGTGATCTGCTTTCACTTTACGGCGGCACTCAGTCAGAGCGGGAAGCAGACTGCGAGGGACCCTGACGGACACCGGAATGTAAGTATGTACTATTTGTTTTTTTTTACTTTTACGATGGTAACCAGGGTAAACATCTGGTTACTAAGTGCGGCCCTGCGCTTAGTAACCCGATGTTTACCCTGGTTACCCGGGGCCCTCGGCATCGTTGGTCGCTGGAGAGCGGTCTGTGTGACAGCTCTCCAGCGACCACACAACGACTTTCCAACGATCACGGCCAGGTCGTATCGCTGGTCATGATCGTTGGAAAGTTGCAGAGTGTGACAGTACCCTAAGTCATATTGCACAACTCGATAAAGGGTTGATTGTGACTTGTAGGATCGCTACTTCCAACAGATGGCACTATAGAGTTAAGTCCTCTTTTTCTCAGAAGAGGCAATTTGCATAATCAATATGTTAGAAAGGTGCACATGTACCCTGATGTGTTCTCACACATTTTGTACAATTTTACACCGTATTTGGCACACTTGAACAGGACAAATTGGTGGAATGACAGACAGCCCTTGAAACTCATGAGGGACTCCTCGACTGCAACATTTTGCTCAGGGGTATATTAATTTAGAAATTAATCTTGTAGGAGGGAAATTAGAGGGTTCGAGGCGATCACAGTTGGGGTCATTTCTTGGGGGTGCTTGGGAATTGTCATTAACATTAAGGAATCTCATTAGGGCTTCATAACATGACAGCTGTAAATACATGGGTGCTGGGGACAGATTATGTTGTCCATTAGGAACAGAGAGTGTATTTTTTTTTACTAAACCCATATTGAGGGCAAGGCCCCAACTTTTTTATATCAGGGACATATGTAGAGATCCATGAATGGGAGTGAAAGGATGTGTGTTTTGGGGAAATATATTGGTGAGCATATAAATTGGTTTGGTTGGCAATATAGGACTTCTGGGGTAACAAAAAATTGGAAAAATTCAGAGGGTTGTAAAATTGGTGACATCTAATTTTATTCCAGGGACTTCTGAAAAAGGGAGAATTTGAGGGGAAAATGCATTGTTGGGATACCACAATGGAGGGGGACTACAGAACTTGTGATGATTCAGCAGTCACGACTGACTCCACTACCATCTGGCTGTGGGATCCCATGGAGGAAGAGGAGTAGCCACTCACTGAAAACTGTTCTGCTTTAGAAGCAAATTAGATTCCACTCCTGGAACTGCTGGAGCAAAACAGGGTGTATGCGTTAGGGCTATTCCATTTTTTTTTTATGTGAATGCCTAATAAAATGAAAACTAACCTAATCTAACATTAGTAAAACAAACGTAACAGTAGTAAATTTTGTTTTACAATTTTTTTTTTACTTTTGTAGAAACCCTAACCCTAGCTAAAGGTAGAGAAAGAAAAAATGACAATATTGGTCTTTTCATCACTGTGATAGGGTCTACCACAGTGATTAAACCCTTAACAACCGCCAATACGCCATTTAATGGCCGTGGTTGCCGGGCCTTATTCTTCAGTGCCACTTTTTAGGCCGCCGTCACACATGCGAGTTTTACGGACGTAAGAGCGCAGAAACTACGTTCGTAAAACTCGCATAACATACGGCACAATGCTTCTCAATGGGTCTCGTCCTATCAGCCGTATATTACGGATCCGTAATATACGGTGTTCTACGGCTGTACAAAATCGCAGCATGCTGCGTTTGTCAGCGTATTGCACAAAAAAATCGCCAATGAAAGTCTATTGGGGCGAGAAAAATACGGATTCCACACAGACCAGCAGTGTGACTTGCGAGAAATACGCAGCGGTGTTAGTGCAAAGTCGGTAATTCAATTGCCGGCTTTTCATTTCTCCTGCCTAAACCCGACAGGATATGAGACATGGTTTACATACGGTAAACCATCTCATATCCCCATTTTTTTTTTGCATATTCCACACTACTAATGTTAGTAGTGTGTATATGCAAAATTTGGGCGCTGTAGCTGCTAAAATAAAGGGTTAAAAGGCGGAAAAAATTTGCGTGGGCTTCCGCGCAATTTTCTCCGCCAGAGTGGTAAAGCCAGTGACTGACGGCAGATATTAATAGCCAGGAGAGGGTCCATTGTTATTGGCCCCCCCGTGGCTAAAAACATCTGCCCCCAGCCACCCCAGAAAAGGCACATCTGGAAGATGCGCCTGTTCTGGCACTTGGCCACTCTCTTCCCACTCCCGTGTAGCGGTGGGATATGGGGTAATGAAGGGTTAATGCCACCTTGCTATTGTAAGGTGACATTAAGCCAGATTAATAATGGAGAGGCGTCAATTATGACACCTATCCATTATTAATCCAATTGTATGAAAGGGTTAAAAAACACACACACATGATTTAAAAGTATTTTAATGAAATAAACACAGCGGTTGTTGTAATATTTTATTGCTCTCTCAATCCATTTGCAGACCCTCGCTTGGCAAAACAATAAACGCACAATATACATACCTTCTGCTGACCCGTCACGTCCCACGAAGTAATCCATCTGAAGGGGTTAAAATAATTTACAAGCAGGAGCCCTGCAACTGCAGCTGTGCTCGTGCTTGTAATTCCTCGGCGAATGAATGAAATGTAGGTCATTGACCTACATTTCCTTCAGTCGCGGTGATGCGCCCCCTGGTGGATGTCCTCATATGACCTGGAGCGTGGGAAAAAGTTCCCAGGCTGCAGTTCATGAGAACATCCAGCAGGGGCGCATCACCGCGACTGCAAAAAAAATGGGGATATGAGATGGTTTACTGTATGTAAACCATGTCTCATATCCTGTCGGGTTTAGGCAGGAGAAATGAAAAGCCGGCAATTGAATTACCGGCTTTTCACAGATATCGCGCTGAAGTAAATATAAATACAGACTATATATATATATGTGTCTCAATGACATATATATATATATATATATATATACTGTATATATGTTTTACCGAACATTTGAGCACATAAATCCATTAGATGTCGGTTTTGCAAGCCTGCGAGAAAATATCACAGTACGGATGCCATACGGATTACATACGGAGGATGCCATGCGCAAAATACGCTGACACACCCTGCCTACGGATCACTATTTTGGGAACATTTCTCCGTATTACGGCCGTATTACGGCCGTAAAATACGGACCGTATTGTCTTACGCCGAGTGTGACGCTGGCCTTAGAAGCACTGAGGAATAAGAGTATAGCGCAGACGAGCGCTCAGCGGTGATTCCAGCGGGTGTCAGCTGTATATGACAGCTGACACCCTGCGGTGTCGGCCCCAGATGGTTTTGAGACCGATCAGCGTCAATTAACCCCTTAAATACCACTATCATTCGAGAAAAAACTATACATGTTCCACAGTGAAAAAGTGTAAAAAAAGGTAAAAAAAACCCAAATCACAAAAATCCGTTTTACCACTCAAACCGCAGCGATTGTGATAAAACAAAAATAAACAAAAAAAAGTACACATAATTGGTATTGCCGCATCAGGAACTATCCGCTGTATAAAACTGGCACATTATTTATTTAGTATGGTGATCGCCGTAAAAAAAACATAAACTTGCCCAAAATGTCACTTTTTCATCATAGTGACTCACAAAAAAAGTGAATAAAAAGCGATCAAAAAGTCGTATGTAAAAAAAATTGGTATAAATGAAAACACCAAATCATCCTGCAAAAAAACAAGCCAATATATGGCTCATTCAGCAAATAAATTAAAAAGTTACAGCTCTCAGAATATGACAATGCAAAAGCAAATTCATTTTGCTAAAATAATGTTTTTAGTCTGAAAAAATAGCAAAGCATAAAAAAACAATATAAATCTGGTATCGCTGTAATCGTACCAACCCGACAAACAAATCGGTCTTATCACTTTTACCTCACGGTGAACGGTGGAAAAGATAAATAAATAAAAACTATAACTGAATTGCTTGTTTTTATTTATTCAGTGTTTGAAAAAATCTGAATAAAAAGCAATAAAAAAAATTATGTACCCAAAATGGTACCAAAAAAATCTGCAACTCGTCTCAGAAAAAATAAGCCCTCATGCAGCTCTGTTAGCCAAAAAATATAAAAGTTTCAGCTCTCAGAATATGGCGACAAATAAAACTACTTTTTATAAAAAAAACAAAACATTTTTACTGTGTGATATCGGCAAAACCTGAAAAAAAAAACAAACAATATAAATCTGGTATCGCTGCAATTGCACCAACCCGAAGAATAAATCCATTTTATCACTTCTGCCGCATGGTGAACAGCGCAAAAATAAAAATAATAATTCTTGTACTGCTGACCAGGGCTGCCACCAGGAGTTTTGGGGACCCATACTGGCAACATTTTCGGGCCCTCTTGAGACCCCACCTAGGCTCCACCTCAGCTTCGCCACCAACCCTTGTACCTTTCAGAGTCCCACCGCCCACTCATAGACAAACTCCACATCTGCACCGTGTCCTCACCAATCACACATTATCAATTTCCATCTAATACCAGATCACATACATATGTACATAGCCAACAGCTTTTGTTTTGGTACCAAGATTTTTTTAAGCCACCATCAGGACAAGGTAGATTCTTTTGGCCGGGCCCTACTCCTCACTAAGCTATTAAAAATTGGTCAAAATCCTATACTCTTTTAGGTATATTTTATTTATGTCTCTTTAACCCCTTCACCCCCAAGGGTGGTTTGCACGTTAATGACCGGGCCAATTTTTACAATTCTGACCACTGTCCCTTTATGAGGCTATAACTCTGGAACGCTTTGACGGATCTTGGCGATTCTGACATTGTTTTCTCGTGACATATTGTACTTCATGTTAGTGGTAAAATTTATTCGATATAACTTGCGTTTATTTGTGAAAAAAATGGAAATTTGGCGAAAATTTTGAAAATTTTGCAATTTTCCAACTTTGAATTTTTATGCCCTTAAATCACAGACATATGTCACGCAAAATACTTAATAAGTAACATTTCCCACATGTCTACTTTACATCAGTACAATTTTGGAACCAAAATTTTTTTTTGTGACGGAGTTATAAGGGTTAAAAGTTGACCAGCAATTTCTCATTTTTACAACACCATTTTTTTTTAGGGACCACATCTCATTTGAAGTCATTTTGAGGGGTCTATATGATAGAAAATACCCAAGTGTGACACCATTCTAAAAACTGCACCCCTCAAGGTGCTCAAAACCACATTCAAGAAGTTTATTAACCCTTCAGGTGTTTCACAGGAATTTTTGGAATGTTTAAATAAAAATGAACATTTAACTTTTTTTCACACAAAATTTATTTCAGCTCCAATTTGTTTTATTTTACCAAGGGTAACAGGAGAAAATGGACCCCCAAAGTTGTTGTACAATTTGTCCTGAGTACGCTGATACCCCATATGTGGGGGTAAACCACTGTTTGGGCGTATGGCAGAGCTCGGAAGGAAAGGAGCGCCATTTGACTTTTCAATGCAAAATTGACTGGAATTGAGATGGGACGCCATGTTGCGTTTGGAGAGCCCCTGATGTGCCTAAACACTGAAACCCCCTACAAGTGACACCATTTTGGAAAGTAGACCCCCTAAGGAACTTATCTTGATGTGTGGTGAGCACTTTGACCCACCAAGTGCTTCACAGAAGTTTATAATGCAGAGCCGTAAAAATAAAAAATCATATTGTTTCACAAAAATGATCTTTTCGCCCCCAATTTTTTATTTTCCCAAGGGTAAGAGAAGAAATTGGACCCCAAAAAATGTTGTGCAATTTGTCCTGAGTACGATGATACCCCATATGTGGGTGTAAACCATTGTTTGGGCGCATGGCAGAGCTTGGAAGGGAAGGAGCGCCATTTGACTTTTCAATGCAAAATTGACTGGAATTGAGATGGGACGCCATGTTGCGTTTGGAGAGCCCCTGATGTGCCTAAACATTGAAACTCCCTACAAGTGACACCATTTTGGAAAGTAGACCCCCTAAGGAACTTATCTAGATGTGTGGTGAGCACTTTGACTCACCAAGTGCTTCACAGAAGTTTATAATGCAGAGCCGTAAAAATAAAAAATCATATTTTTTCACAAAAATGATCTTTTCGCCCCCAATTTTTTATTTTCCCAAGGGTAAGAGAAGAAATTGGACCCCAAAAAATGTTGGCCAATTTGTCCTGAGTACGATGATACCCCATATGTGGGTGTAAACCATTGTTTGGGCGCATGGCAGAGCTTGGAAGGGAAGGAGCGCCATTTGACTTTTCAATGCAAAATTGACTGGAATTGAGATGGGACGCCATGTTGCGTTTGGAGAGCCCCTGATGTGCCTAAACATTGAAACTCCCTACAAGTGACACCATTTTGGAAAGTAGACCCCCTAAGGAACTTATCTAGATGTGTGGTGAGCACTTTGACCCACCAAGTGCTTCACAGAAGTTTATAATGCAGAGCCGTAAAAATAAAAAATCATATTTTTTCACAAAAATGATCTTTTCGCCCCCAATTTTTTATTTTCCCAAGGGTAAGAGAAGAAATTGGACCCCAAAAAATGTTGGCCAATTTGTCCTGAGTACGATGATACCCCATATGTGGGTGTAAACCATTGTTTGGGCGCATGGCAGAGCTTGGAAGGGAAGGAGCGCCATTTGACTTTTCAATGCAAAATTGACTGGAATTGAGATGGGACGCCATGTTGCGTTTGGAGAGCCCCTGATGTGCCTAAACATTGAAACTCCCTACAAGTGACACCATTTTGGAAAGTAGACCCCCTAAGGAACTTATCTAGATGTGTGGTGAGCACTTTGACCCACCAAGTGCTTCACAGAAGTTTATAATGCAGAGCCGTAAAAATAAAAAATCATATTTTTTCACAAAAATGATCTTTTCGCCCCCAATTTTTTATTTTCCCAAGGGTAAGAGAAGAAATTGGACCCCAAAAAATGTTGGCCAATTTGTCCTGAGTACGCTGATACCCCATATGTGGGTGTAAACCATTGTTTGGGCGCATGGCAGAGCTTGGAAGGGAAGGAGCGCCATTTGACTTTTCAATGCAAAATTGACTGGAATTGAGATGGGACGCCATGTTGCGTTTGGAGAGCCCCTGATGTGCCTAAACATTGAAACTCCCTACAAGTGACACCATTTTGGAAAGTAGACCCCCTAAGGATCTTATCTAGATGTGTTTTGAGAGCTTTGAACCCCCAAGTGTTTCACTACAGATTATAACGCAGAGCCGTGAAAATAATTTTTATTTTTTTTCTCAAAAATGATTTTTTAGCACCCAGCTTTGTATTTTTACAAGGGTAACAGAATAAATTGGACCCCAAAATTTGTTTTCCAATTTGTCCTGAGTACGCTGATACCCCATATGTGGGGGGGAACCACTGTTTGGGCGCATGACAGAGCTCGGAAGGGAAGGAGCGCCATTTGGAATGCAGACTTAAATGGATTGGTCAGCAGCCGTCACGTTGCATTTGCAGAGCCCCTGATGTACCCAAACAGTACAAACCCCCCACAAGTGACCCCATATTGGAAACTAGACCTCCCAAGGAACTTATCTAGATGTGTTTTGAGAACTTTGAACCCCCAAGTGTTTCACTAAAGTTTATAGCGCAAAGCCGTGAAAATAAAAATTCTTTTTTTTTTCACAAAAATGATTTTTTAGCCCCCAGTTTTGTATTTTTACAAGGGTAACAGGATAAATTAGACCCCAAAAGTTGTTGTCCAATTTGTCCTGAGTACGCTGATACCCCATATGTGGGGGGGAACCACTGTTTGGGTGCATGACAGAGCTCGGAAGGGAAGGAGCGCCATTTGGAATGCAGCCTTAAATGGATTGGTCTGCAGGCGTCACGTTGCATTTGCAGAGCCCCTGATGTACCCAAACAGTACAAACCCCCCACAAGTGACCCCATATTGGAAACTAGACCTCCCAAGGAACTTATCTAGATGTGTTGTGAGAACTTTGAACCCCCAAGTGTTTCACTACAGTTTATAACGCAGAGCCGTGAAAATAAAACATCTTTTTTTTCCCACAAAAATGATTTTTAGCCCCCCAAATTTTTATTTTCCTAAGGATAACAAGAGAACTTGGACCCCAGAAGTTGTTGTTCAATTTGTCCCGAGTACGCTGATAACACATATGTTGGGGTAACCCCCTTTTTGGGCGCACGGGAGAGCTCGGAAGGGAAGGAGCACTGTTTTACTTTTTCAACGCAGAATTGGCTGGAATTGAGATTGGACGCCATGTCGCGCTTGGAGAGCCCCTGATGTGCCTGAACAGTGGAAACTCCCCAATTCTACCTGAAACCCTAACCCAAACACACCCCTAACCCTAATCCCAACGGTAACCCTAACCACACCCCTAGCCCTGACACACCCATAATTCTAATCCCAACCCTAATCCAAACGTAAATGTAATCCAAACCCTAACCCTAACTTTACCTCCAACCCTAGCCCTAACCCTAACCCTACCCCTCACCCTAACCCTAAACGTGACTGAAATACGTGTCACTAAAATACGTGTCACTAAAATACGTGGCACTAAAATACGTGGCACTGAAATACGTGGCACTGAAATACGTGGCACTGAAATACGTGGCACTGAAATACGTGGCACTGAAATACGTGATACGTGGCACTTAAATACGTGGCACTGAAACACGTGGCACTGAAATACGTGATACGTGGCACTGAAATACGTGGCACTGAAATACGTGGCACTGAAATACGTGGCACTGAAATACGTGGCACTTAAATACGTGGCACTTAAATACGTGGCACTGAAACACGTGGCACTGAAACACGTGGCACTGAAACACGTGGCACTGAAATACGTGGCACTGAAATACGTGGCCCTAAAATACGTGGCACTGAAATACGTGGCACTGAAATACGTGGCACTGAAATACGTGGCACTGAAATACGTGGCACTGAAACACGTGGCACTGAAATACGTGATACGTGGCACTGAAATATGTGGCACTGAAATACGTGGCACTTAAATACGTGGCACTGAAATATGTGATACGTGGCACTGAAATACGTGGCACTGAAATACGTGGCACTGAAATACGTGGCACTGAAATACGTGGCACTGAAATACGTGGCACTGAAATATGTGGCACTGAAATATGTGATACGTGGCACTTAAATACGTGGCACTGAAACACGTGGCACTGAAACACGTGGCACTGAAATACGTGGCACTGAAATACGTGGCACTGAAATACGTGGCACTGAAATACGTGGTACTAAAATATGTGGCACTGAAATACGTGATACGTGGCACTGAAATACGTGGCACTGAAACACGTGGCACTGAAATACGTGATACGTGGCACAGAAATACGTGGCACAGAAATACGTGGCACTGAAATACGTGGCACTGAAATACGTGGCACTGAAATACGTGGCACTGAAATACGTGGCACTATGACTGTCAGAAAATGTTCATTAAACGGTTAGGGGTGAGGTTAGGGGTAGAGTTAGGGTTAGGGTTTGGATCCCTTTATCACCTTGATGGTGGTGGGTGGCTTTTCAGTGTGTTTTCTGTTTTTTTTCGATAAAAATGCATGCGTTTTTAACGCAAACAAACGCATGTGCTTAAAAACGCAAGAAAATACTGCAGGTTGTATTTCTGAAAATGAACGCATGCAGAAAAAAACCGCATGCGTTTGAAAACGCGACCAAACGCGTACAAAAAAACCGCATGCGTTTTCAATGTCAAATATAGGGAAAAAACGCATGCGTTTTTTTGTGCAAAAAACGCTGCAGACAAAAACGCAAGTGTGAAACCAGCGACGCTTTTTATAGCAAAAAAGTTTTTGCGTCTCCACATTTTGAGACCTATAATTTTTCCACATTTTGCTCCACAGAGTCATGTGAGGTCTTGTTTTTTGCGGGACGAGTTGACGTTTTTATTGGTAACATTTTCGGACACGTGACCATTTTTGATCGCTTTTTATTCTGATTTTTGTGAGGCAGAATGACCAAAAACCTGCTATTCATGAATTTCTTTTGGGAGAGGCGTTTATACCGTTCCGCGTTTGGTAAAATTGATAAAGCAGTTTTATTCGTCGGGTCAGTACGATTACAGCGATATCTCATTTATATCATTTTTTTATGTTTTGGCGCTTTTATACGATAAAAACTAAAATATAGAAAAAATAATTATTTTGGTATCGCTTTATTCTCAGGACTATAACTTTTTTATTTTTTTGCTGATGATGCTGTATGGCGGCTTTTTTTTTGCGGGACAAGATGACGTTTTCAGCGGTACCATGGATATTTATATCAGTCTTTTTGATCGTGTGTTATTCCACTTTTTGTTCGGCGGTATGGTAATAAAGCGTTGTTTTTTGCCTCGTTTTTTTTTTTTTTTTCTTACGGTGTTTACTGAAGGGGTTAACTAGTGGGGCAGTTTTATAGGTTGGGTCGTTACGGACGCGGCGATACTAAATATGTGTACTTTTATTGTTTTGTTTTTTTTATTTAGATAAAGAAATGTATTTATGGGAATAATATATTTTTTTTATTATTATTTATTTAGGAATTTTTTTTTTATTTTTTTTTACACATGTGGAAAAATTTTTTTTTTACTTTTTTACTTTGTCCCAGGGGGGGACATCACAGATCATTGATCTGGCAGTGTGCACAGCACTCTGCCAGATCGACGATCTGCTGTGCAGGGCTGCAGGCTTACCAAGTGTCTGCTCTGAGCAGACACTCGGTAAGCCACCTCCCTCCCTGCAGGACCCGGATGCCGCGGCCATCTTGGATCCGGGACCTGCGGCGAGGAGGGAGGTAGGAGACCCTCAGAGCAACGCGATCACATCGCGTTGCTCCGGGGGTCTCAGGGAAGCCCGCAGGGAGCCCCCTCCCTGCGCGATGCTTCCCTATACCGCCGGTACACTGCGATCATGTTTGATCGCGGTGTGCCGGGGGTTAATGTGCCGGGGGCGGTCCGTGACCGCTCCTGGCACATAGTGCCGGATGTCAGCTGCGATATGCAGCTGACACCCGGCCGCGATCGGCCGCGCTCCCCCCGTGAGCGCCGCTGATCGATGATGACGTACTATCCCGTCGGCGGTCATACGGGCCCACCCCACCTCGACGGGATAGTACGTCAAATGTCGGGAAGGGGTTAAGGGAATGTGTCATATATTTTTTAAAATGAACAATAATACCACATACAAGAGACAAATACTGTCACACTGTGACCAGACCACATATTACCACCACATAGTGACAGAATAATACCACATTCAAGAGACAAATACCATCACATCATGACCAGACAACATATTACCACCACATAGTGACTCAATAATACTACATACAAGGGACAAATACCCTCACACCATGGCCAGACCACATATTATCACCACATAGTTACCGAATAATACCACATACAAGGGACAAATACTGCCACACCATGACCAGACCACATATTACCAGCATATAAAAGGAACAAATACACCACACCATGACCAGACCATATATTACTATGCCATAGTGACTAATAATACCACATACAAAGGACAAATATGGCCACACCATGACCGGACCTCTGTATATAGTGCATAGTGTACATGTAGTACAGCGACCACCAGTGACATTATACACAGGAGCTCTGTATATAGTGTCAATGTGCAGGTAATACAGAGATCACCGGTGACATTATACACAGGAGCTCTGTATATAGTGTATGGTGTACAGATAATACAGTGATCACCCAATGACATTATACACAGGAGATCTGTATATTGTGTCAGTGTATAGGTAATACAGTGATCACCGGTGACATTATACACAGGACCTCTGTATAAAGTATACAGTGTATAGTGTCAGTGTACAGGTAACACATTAACTCACCGGTGGTTTCTCTAGTTGAAGAAAATAACAGTTATCTAGAGCACATTCCTGAATTTTTCCCTAACCTCTACACCACTCTAGATGAAGAAAAAAAGAGATAGTGGACCTCTCCTCCCCCACACTGAAAACAGTATCCTCAAAATGAATATCCTTTAGTTAGCCCCTACAGTAATAATATCCCACATTCTAAAGCTCATGTGTCCTCCCATTCTGGACCCCAAGTATCCTCCCATTCAGGACCCCACACGTCATTCCATTCCTGCCTCATGTCTGTCCATATTGCCCCATGTCCCTCCACATTGCTCCTATAGTCATCCATAGTAGTATAATTCATCCCATAGTCATATATAGTAGTATAATGCACCCCATAGTAATCCATAATAATATAATGCATCCCATAGTCATATATAGTAGTATAAAGCACCCCAGTCATCCATAATAATATAATGCACCACATAGTCATCCATAGTAGTATAATGCACCCCCAAAGTCATATATAGTAGTATAATGCACCCCAGTCATTCATAATAGTATAATGCACCAAATAGTCATCCATAGCAGTATAATGCACCCCCATAGTCATACATAAAGTATAATGCACACCCAAAGTTATATATACTAGTTTAATACACCCAATAGTCATATATAGCAGTATAATGCACCCCCATAGCAGTATAATGCACCTCCATAGTAGCATAATGCACCCCACAGTAGTATAATGCACCCCCATAGGGGTATAATGCACCCCCATAGTAGAATAATGCACCCATAGCAGTATAATGCACACCCATAGTAGTATAATGCACAAGATAGCAGTATAATGCACCTCCATAGTATAATGCACCACATAGGAGTATAATGCACCCCCATAGCAGTATAATGCACCCCCATAGCAGTATAATGCACCCCCATAGCAGTATAATGCACCCCATAGGAGTGTAATGCACTCCCATAGTAGTATAAAGCACAACCATAGCAGTATAGTGCAACCTCATAGCAGAATAATGCACCCCCATAGTAGTATAATGCAGCCCCATAGCAGTGTAATACACCCCCCACAGCAGAATAATGCACCCATGGTGCAGCTTTACAAAACATAAACATTTCTCCTTATCTGGCCTAGGTGCAGCGGTGTCCTCTGCTCGAAACATCTGAGGTGCATTCTGGCGTATGACAGTGATGTCATAAGCCGGCGATGTGCGTGCTGATGTCAGCTGCCAGCCTGTGATTGGCTGGTAGTTGTTAACTGTTGCCGTGCGGAAGGAACCTCCTGCATGGCAATAGATTGTAACTGAACGTGGGTCTGTGGACGCACTCTGCTTGCCAGGCCCCATATGCCAGTAAGGGCAGTAATGCCCTGATGGCGGACCTGCTGCTGACTATTTGTTCATTCTGCCTCCCAAAATTCAGAATAAGGCTCGGCTCACATTTATCCTGCTCTCTCCACTTATTGCTTACAATGGAGTATATGTGTAAATTCCCCAAAACCGCAATTCAGATAAAATGGAACCAATCACTTATGAGAAAGATGGAGTCACTTTGGACTGGTCTGTGTTCCGGCAATGTCACCATTACTTTTGGCATCTTTTAAGCGCACAAGTGTTGGCGACTACTGATCTGTGCACGCCTAAAAAATATGGATACCACCTGAGCAGACACCAAACTGAGTACGAAGTGTCTCCATCAGCCTCATTATGGTGGGTGGTTCCGTTGTCGGCTTTGTGCGAATCGTATTTTTGTGGAATTTACAAGGAAACCCTCACACAATTGCTCAGCATACAACAAAAGAATGTGATCCCAGCTTCATACTGAAAATGATCGAAAAATACTATGTACCCCAAAATGTTACCAATAAACCCCTCAATTTATCCAGCATAAAACCAGCCCCTACTCAGGTCTGTTATCTGTCACTCAAACTATAGGGGGTTCGAGTTTCTGGAAAAGCGACATGGCTCCCGCCCTCTCATATAAAGTCCAGTGAATTATTCGCTCCCACATCCAAATGCCTCCCTTCCCCTTCTGAGCCCCACTGTGCCTAAACCACAGTAAGCGGCCACGTTTGCCATTATTGTAGTGGAGAGAGAGTACTTAAAAATGTACAGAGTGAGTGTCACCAGAAGCAGAAATTTGCCACAATGTATTGGGGAGCTACAATATTTCGGGGTTCTACACTGTATGGGGACACACTGTATGGGTACTAGACTGGCAGATTTGCAATTCTTCCGAAAAAAAGCCTGGCATGGATGTTACAAAATAGTCACTGAAGCTGAAGCTGAATTAATTGAGAAGTGCAATTTCTACAATGGGGTCACTTTTGTTTTTTTCCCTGCTGTTCTGGCACCTTAGAGGCTCTGCGAATGTCACCTGCAAACTATGCTAGCAAAATCTGTGCTCCAAAAGCCAAATAGTGCTCCTACCTTCTCAGTCCTGTCGTGTGGCCTAACAGTAATTTCTGACAAGGTATCGGGCAGCTTCGCGATCAGGAGAAATTGCGCAATAAATTGTGGGGTCTAGTTTCACCTATTAACCCTTGTATACCTGACAAATTTGCAGCAAATGCAAAATTATATTTCAAAATACTCACTACACCCAGAGATGAATTCCCTAAGGGGTCTGTTTTCACATGTCTCTTCAAATGAGACATGGCATTCATACCGTATTTTTCGGACTATAGGACGCACCGGACTATAAGGCGCACCCAGGTTTTAGAGGTGGAAAATAGGGAAAAAAATATTTGAAGCAAAAAAAAGTGGTAAAATATTTAATAACATAAATAACATACTATTATATGTGGTGTTATTATATATAATAGTACGTTATTATGTTGGAAGCTGTGGGACCAGTGTGGTGTCTGTGAAGTACTATATGAAGACACTGGAGGGTGAGTATAAGAATGAGGGCACAGGGCTTATAGTGAAAGCACCACTCCAGCACTGCAAAATAACACTGGAGTGCTGCTTTAAAATCCCATGGGAGAACTATAACTCCCAGCATGTCCTGCAGATCCTATGACATGCTGGGAGTTATAGTTCACCAAAGGAGTGGCAGAGTGCTTTATTGTGTTTTGTAAAGACTAACCTCTTAATTGTGGGAGCCAGCCTGTGGTGAGGTAAAAGCTGGAGCATCCCATGGCTGCACACACAGAGCCCTTCCTCTTGTTGCCTTTCCACAGTGCACGCGCAGGACATAAGAGGAAGCTGCAGATTCTAGGTGGGAGTCTGAAGGACCTGTGATGATGTCAGAAGAGGGAGGGCTCTGAGCTGCCATGTGATGCTCCAGCCCGCCCACTTCTGACATCATCACAGGTCCTCCTTGTGCACCACAGACAGCTCAGCGTCCAGCACAGGCAGGTATGCAGCGATCTCCTGGCCCCTGCTGCTGCCTCCTCCTCCCCCGGACACACAGATTTTCCCCAGAATCAGTGCTGGGGAAACTGTGTGTCGCTGCTTAAGTGCAGTATTCATTTGCTGCTCCCCGCTCACCGCTCAGCTGATCGGTGGGCGGGGAGCCGCTAATGAATATTCATTGCACTTAATCAGCGGGGCCATGTGGTTTCCCCAGCAGCTGATTCCGGGCAGCGGGGACATCCTGAAGTGGGATATCATTGCGATCCCACTCGCTGCTGCCCCCCTCCCCACATGCTATATCCGTACTATAAGACGCACCCACACTTTCCTCCCAAATTTGGAGGAAAAAAAGTGCGTCTTATAGTCGGAAAAATACGGTAATCTATGCCAGGCAAAGAGCTCTCTTTCCTTTTCTAGCCCTGCCATATTCCCAAGCAGAAGTTTTTGACCACATATAGGGTATCGTTGCATTTAGAACAAATTGCAAAATAGATTATGAGGTCCGTTTTCAAACAAATTTGGGGCTAAAACAACATTTTCGTTAAAAAAATGAAAATTTTCAATATGACGACCTAATGTTATCAAATTCATCGCAGTACCTGTTGGATAAAATGCTCACCATACCCCTGGATAAAGTCATTGAGGGGCACAGGATCCAAAATGGGGTCCCTTGTGTGTTTTTTTCCACTGTTTAGGCACATCAGGGGTTCTCCAACCACGACATGACACCCTCAGACCATTCAATCAAAGTCTGCATTTCAAAACGCCATTACTTCCTTTGTGAGCCCTGCCGTGCACCCAAACATTAGTTTTCCTCTGCAGTGCCCAGGGGGGAATTAGATGTTATAAGTGCCAGGGCAGGCCAATAATAAAGAAATTAAGAATGTCACAGGCGGCGTTGTGGTGTGCTAGCCCTGTGTCCCTTACACTGAGCCCTTACAGCTTCTTAGGCTAGGTTCACATTTGCGGTTGAGTCCGCAGCGTATCGTCCGCAATCGCGAACGCATGCAAAAATGCATGATAATGCAGCGTTTTTTATCTGCATCAGCTTACGCATGATGGGAAAAAAACACAACGTTTGCGTTTTTGCATGTGTTCGCTTTTTTTATACACATGCATTTGATAGGAAAACATTTTTCAAGGAGAATTTCCTTGAAACAAGCCATGCCAAATGGGCGTGGCTCATGGGATTTCTGTACATAAACCCTTCTACAGATGAAATCCTCACATTTTGCTCCTGTATCCTGCGTCAAGATGGATCTTCATATGGAGAGTATCTATCGGAATCTGGATGTCAACTTGTTTCTTTCCTTTGCATTTGCTTGTGAGCAAGAACGAAAAAGAGAAAAACAGAGAAGACGGCGTCAGCGCTTTTGCCAGCACCCGATTCTTGAACTCTGACAGAGCCATGGAGCCTACCACTCCTTAATCAGTGAGCTCCGTGAAAACTTGGAGAAATATTTCGAGTACACGAGGATGTCTCAAGACAGCTTCATGGAATTGCTGGTCTGTGTACAAGGAGCCATCAGCAAGCAGGACACCCAGCTCCATAGAGCTATTCCTGCTGAGGAACGTCTGCTGGTGACACTAAGGTACATAATATTTAAACATTAACGCCTGTCATAATTCTTATTGTTCTGGAATGTACTTAATATTTTTCCTTTTTTTTGTTTTGCTAAAATACTGTCCTAAATATTATTGTTATAAAAGCCATGTCCCTTTTTTTTTTTTCTTTCTCTGTTTTGCAAAACCCCAATCATAAATATTATTGCTCTGATTTATTTTTTTTCTTTCTCTGTTTGGCAGATTCCTAGCTACCGGAGAGAGCCTATCATCGCTCCATTTCCAGTTCCAGATAGGAATTTCCACACCTGCTGGGCTTTGTGGGATGTGTTGTGAATTCCGTTCTCGGGCTCCCTCCTGTGGTCATGAGTGGTACTTTGTGAGTTCTGTTCATGGGCTCCCTCTGGTGGCTTTTAGTGTTACGGCTGGTCTGTAGCTGGACTCCAGCTGCCTCGTTTCCTGCTAGGCCTGCTGCCTATTTAACTCCATCTGGACCTTTACTTGTTGCCTGCTGTCATTGTATTCAGTACTGGTTCAGATCTCTCTGGGACTTCCCTTGTGACCTGTCTCCACTGGAGAAGCTAAGTTCATGCTAGTCCATTTTTTGCTCATTGCTATTTGAAAATGTTTCTCAGTATGTTATGAGTTCAGTCCAGCTTGCTTATATGTTATTTGATTGCTAGCTGGAAGCTCTGGGGTGCAGAGTTGCGCCCCTCACATCGTGAGTTGGTGTGGGGGTCTTTTTGTATTCTCTGCGTGGATACTTTTGTAGTATTTTATACTGACCGCACAGATTCCTTGCTATCTTCTGACTATTTAGTTATTAGCGGGCCTCATTTGCTAAAACCTATTTTCATTTCTATGTTTGTGTTTTCCCCTTAAACTCACCGTTATTATTTGTGGGGGGCTGCTTACACTTTGGGGAAAATTTCTCTGAGGCAAGTGAGGCTTTGTTTCTCTCTAGGGGTAGCTAGTTTCTCAGGCTGTGAACGAGGCATCTAGGCCGAGTTAGGAACGCTCCACGGCTGCCTATAGTGTGTTTTGATAGGTTCAGGATTGCGGTCAGTAAAGTTCCCACATTCCCAGAGCTTGTCCTTATTTTTGGTTTACCCATCAGGTCAGTTCATGTGTTCCTTACCACCAGGATCACAACAGTACAGCAGGCCCGTAAAGTGTTAATGCATCACAAAAGAGGGATAAGAGAAGCTCTGAGGTTTTTTTTTTTCCTCTGCAGTGTGTTTAGCCTCTCTCCTCCCCTTAATCTCTGGGTGGTTCAGGACTTAGCTGCAGATATGGACATTCAAGGTCTGTCCTCTTGTGTGGATCAGCTTGCTACAAGGATACAAAGCATTCAGGATTATGTAGTTCGCAGTCCTATGTCAGAACCTAAAATACCAATTCCTGAGCTGTTCTCTGGAGATAGATCTAGGTTTTTGAATTTCAAAAATAATTGCAAATTGTTTCTTTCTCTGAGACCTCATTCCTCTGGTGACCCTGCTCGGCAGGTTAGAATTATTATTTCTTTGTTACGTGGTGACCCTCAAGATTGGGCATTCTCCCTGGCGCCAGGAGATCCTGCATTGCTAAATGTGGATGCGTTTTTTCTGGCGCTTGGATTGCTATATGAGGAACCTAATCTGGTAGACCAGGCAGAAAAGATTTTGCTGGCTCTCTCTCAGGGTCAGGATGAAGCAGAGGTTTACTGTCAGAAGTTTAGGAAGTGGTCTGTGCTCACTCAATGGAATGAGTGTGCCCTGGCAGCGATTTTCAGAAAGGGTCTTTCTGAAGCCCTTAAGGATGTTATGGTGGGGTTCCCCATGCCTGCGGGTCTGAATGAGTCAATGTCTTTGGCCATTCAAATTGATCGGCGTTTGCGGGAGCGCAAACCTGTGCACCATCTGGCGGTGTTTTCTGAACAGAAGCCTGAGTCTATGCAATGTGACAGGATTCTGACCGGAATTGAACAGCAAGATCACAGACGTTAGAATGGGTTGTGCTTTTACTGTGGTGACTCCACTCATGTTATCTCTGATTGTTCTAAGCGCACAAAGAGGTTCGCTAGGTCTGTCACCATTGGTACTGTACAGCCTAAATTCATTTTGTCTGTTACTTTGATTTGCTCTCTGTCATCCTACTCTGTTATGGCTTTTGTGGATTCAGGCACTGCCCTGAATTTGATGGATTTGTCATTTGCCAGGCGCTGTGGTTTTATCTTGGAGCCATTACAATTCCCTATTCCACTAAAGGGAATTGATGATACACCATTGGCCAAGAATAAGCCTCAGTACTGGACTCAAGTGACTATGTGCATGACTCCTGCACATCAGGAGGTTATTCGCTTTCTGGTGTTACATAATTTGCATGATGTTGTCGTGTTGGGTCTGCCATGGCTGCAGGTTCATAATCCAGTCCTGGATTGGAAAGCAATGTCTGTGTCAAGTTGGGGTTGTCAAGGGGTACATGGCGATGTTCCTTTGGTGTCAATTGCTTCTTCTACTCCTTCTGAAGTCCCTGAATTTTTGTCGGAGTACCAGGATGTATTTGATGAGCCCAAATCCAGTGCCCTACCTCCTCATAGGGATTGTGATTGTGCCATAAATTTGATTCCTGGTAGTAAGTTCCCTAAGGGTCGACTTTTTAATTTATCTGTACCAGAACATACCGCTATGCGGAGCTATATAAAGGAGTCTTTGGAGAAAGGGCATATTCGTCCGTCCTCGTCACCTTTGGGTGCAGGGTTCTTTTTTGTGGCCAAGAAGGATGGTTCTCTGAGACCCTGTATAGATTATCGCCTTCTAAATAAAATTACGGTCAAATTTCAGTACCCTTTGCCTCTGCTGTCCGATCTGTTTGCTCGGATTAGGGGGGCTAGTTGGTTCACAAAGATAGATCTTCGAGGAGCTTATAATCTTGTGCGTATAAAGCGGGGTGATGAATGGAAGACAGCATTTAATACGCCCGAAGGTCATTTTGAGTACTTGGTGATGCCTTTTGGGCTTTCTAATGCCCCTTCCGTGTTTTAGTCCTTCATGCACGACATTTTCCGAGAGTATCTGGATAGATTCATGATTGTGTACCTGGATGATATTTTGGTCTTTTCTGATGATTGGGAGTCTCATGTGAAGCAGGTCAGGATGGTGTTTCAGGTCCTGCGTGCCAATGCCTTGTTTGTGAAGGGCTCTAAATGTCTCTTTGGAGTCCAGAAGGTTTCCTTTTTGGGCTTTATTTTTCACCTTCTACTGTCGAGATGGATCCAGTTAAAGTCCAGGCCATCTATGACTGGACTCAAACTATTTCGGTGAAGAGCCTTCAGAAGTTCTTGGGCTTTGCTAATTTTTACCGTCGCTTCATCACTAATTTTTCTAGTGTGGTTAAGCCTTTGACGGATTTGACTAGAAAGGGTGCTGATGTGACTAATTGGTCTTCTGCGGCCATTGAGGCCTTTCAGGAGCTGAAACGTCGGTTTTCTTCGGCTCCTGTCTTGCGTCAGCCTGATGTCTCTCTTCCCTTTCAGGTCGAGGTTGATGCCTCTGAGATTGGAGCAGGGGCTGTCTTGTCACAGAAAAGCTCTGATGGCTCGGTGATGAGACCATGTGCTTTCTTTTCTAGAAAGTTTTCGCCTGCCGAGCGGAATTATGATGTTGGTAATCGGGAGTTGTTGGCAATGAAGTGGGCATTCGAGGAGTGGCGACATTGGCTTGAGGGAGCCAAGCATCGCGTGGTGGTCTTGACGGATCACAAGAATTTGATTTATCTCAAGTCTGCCAAGCGGTTAAATCCTAGACAGGCTCGATGGTCGCTGTTTTTCTCCCGTTTTGAATTCGTGGTTTCGTACCTTCCGGGCTCAAAGAATGTGAAGGCTGATGCCCTTTCTAGGAGTTTTGTGCCTGACTCTCCGGGAGTTTCTGAGCCGGCTGGTATCCTCAGAGAGGGGGTGATCTTGTCCGCCATCTCCCCTGATTTGCGGCGGGTGCTGCAGGAGTTTCAGGCCGATAGACCTGACCGTTGTCCACCAGAGAGACTGTTTGTCCCGGATAGATGGACCAGTAGAGTTATTTCCGAGGTTCATTCTTCAGTGTTAGCGGGTCATCCTGGGATCTTTGGTACCAGGGATTTGGTGGCTAGGTCCTTTTGGTGGCCTTCTTTGTCACGGGATGTGCATTCCTTTGTGCAGTCCTGTGGGATTTGTGCTCGGGCCAAGCCTTGCTGTTCTCGTGCCAGTGGATTGCTTTTGCCTTTGCCTGTCCCGAAGAGGCCTTGGACGCATATTTCCATGGATTTTATTTCGGATCTTCCAGTCTCTCAGAGGATGTCTGTCATCTGGGTGGTTTGTGAACGTTTTTCTAAAATGGTCCATTTGGTGCCTTTGCCTAAGTTACCCTCCTCCTCTGATTTGGTTCCGCTGTTTTTTCAGAATGTGGTCCATTTGCATGGTATTCCGGAGAACATTGTGTCTGACAGAGGGTCCCAGTTTGTGTCCAGATTTTGGCGGTCCTTTTGTGCTAGGATGGGCATTGATTTGTCTTTTTCTTCGGCCTTCCATCCTCAGACGAATGGCCAAACCGAACGTACTAATCAGACCTTGGAAACTTATCTGAGATGTTTTGTTTCTGCTGATCAGGATGATTGGGTGACTTTTTTGCCATTGGCTGAGTTCGCCCTCAATAATCGGGCTAGTTCCGCTACTTTGGTTTCGCCTTTTTTTTGTAATTCTGGTTTTCATCCTCGTTTTTCCTCAGGTCAAGTTGCGCCTTCTGACTGTCCTGGGGTGGATTCTGTGGTGGATAGGTTGCAGCAGATTTGGAACCACGTAGTGGACAATTTGACGTTGTCACAGGAGAAGGCTCAGCGCTTTGCTAATCGCCGTCGCTGTGTGGGTCCCCGACTTCGTGTGGGGGATTTGGTATGGTTGTCATAGTCGAGGTTAATAGGTGGCTCAAGAATTGGTGTAGGAAGGAGGGGTTTGGGTTCCTGCAGAACTGGGCCGACTTCTCAGTTGGCTACAGGCTCTACGCTAGGGACGGGCTGCACCTCAATGGGGAAGGTGCAGCTGTGCTGGGGGAGAAAATGGTTAGAAGGTTGGAGGAGTGTTTAAACTAGGGAATGGGGGGGAGGGTATTCATTTTATAGGAGGGGAAGATAGTGCAGATAGAGACCTGGGCACAAATAAGGAAGTTGGGGGTGGCGGTGGCATGGGGGGTGGGGTTAGAACAGTTAGTAATTTAAGAAAGAATAGAGGTACAGAGAGTAACATCAAGTGCATGTATACTAATGCCAGAAGCCTCGCCAACAAAATGGATGAATTAGAACTAATGTTGTTGGAGCATAATTATGACATGGTGGGGATATCTGAGACGTGGCTGGATGAGAGCCATGACTGGGCTGTTAACTTGCAGGGCTATAGCCTGTTCAGAAATGACCGTACAGATAAGCGAGGGGGAGGGGTGTGTCTATATGTAAAATCTTCCTTAAAACCCATCCTGCGTGATAATATAGGTGAATTTAATGAAAATGTAGAGTCCCTGTGGGTGGAGATAAGGGGAGGGGGAAAAAATAATAAATTACTGATAGGGGTTTGTTATAAATCTCCAAAACTAATGGAAGCAATGGAGAATATCCTCGTAAAGCAAATAGATGAAGCTGCGACTCAAGGAGAAGTCATTATTATGGGGGACTTCAACTACCCTGAAATAGATTGGGGAACAGAAACCTGCAGTTCCAGCAAAGGTAATCGGTTTTTGACAACTATGAGAGACAATTACCTTTCACAACTGGTTCAGGACCCAACAAGGAGGGGGGCACTGCTAGACCCAATATTAACCAACAGGCCTGACCGCATATCAAATATAAGGGTTGGGGGTCACTTGGGGAATAGTGATCACAAAATAATAAGTTTTCATGTAACCTTTAATAAGATGGGTAGTAGGGGGGTGACAAGGACACTAAACTTCAGGAGGGCAAATTTCCAACGGATGAGAGAGGATCTTGGTGCAATTAACTGGGACAATATCCTGAGACACAAAAATACACAAAGAAAATGGGAGACATTTATTAGCATCCTGGATAGGACCTGTGCACAGTATATACCGTATGGGAATAAACATACTAGAAATAGGAGGAAACCAATATGGCTAAATAGAGCTGTAAGGGGCGCAATAAGGGACAAAAAGAAAGCATTTAGAGAATTAAAGGAAGTAGGTAGTGAGGAGGCATTAAATAAATACAGAAAATTAAATAAATTCTGTAAAAAGCAAATCAAGGCAGCAAAGATTGAGACAGAGAGACTCATTGCCAGAGAGAGTAAAAATAATCCCAAAATATTCTTTAACTATATAAATAGTAAGAAACTAAAAAATGACAGTGTTGGCCCCCTTAAAAATAGTCTGGGTGAAATGGTGGATGAGGATGAGGAAAAAGCCAATATGCTAAATGACTTTTTTTCATCAGTATTTACAAAAGAAAATCCCATGGCAGACAAAATGACTAGTGATAAAAATTCCCCATTAAATGTCACCTGCTTAACCCAGCAGGAAGTACAGCGGCGTCTAAAAATAACTAAAATTGATAAATCTCCGGGCCCGGATGGGATACACCCCCGAGTACTGCAGGAACTAAGTACAGTCATTGATAGACCATTATTTTTAATCTTTAAAGACTCCATAATAACAGGGTCTGTACCACAGGACTGGCGTATAGCAAATGTGGTGCCAATATTCAAAAAAGGGGCAAAAACTGAACTCGGTAATTATAGGCCAGTAAGCTTAACCTCTACCGTGGGTAAAATCCTGGAGGGCATTCTAAGGGATGCTATACTGGAGTATCTGAAGAGGAATAACCTCATGACCCAGTATCAGCACGGGTTTACTAGGGACCGTTCATGTCAGACTAATTTGATCAGCTTCTATGAAGAGGTAAGTTCCGGACTGGACCAAGGGAACCCAGTGGACGTAGTATATATGGACTTTTCCAAAGCTTTTGATACGGTGCCACACAAAAGGTTGTTACATAAAATGAGAGTAATGGGGATAGGGGAAAATATGTGTAAGTGGGTTGAGAGCTGGCTCAGGGATCGGAAACAAAGGGTGGTTATTAATGGAGCACACTCGGACTGGGTCACGGTTAGCAGTGGGGTACCACAGGGGTCAGTATTGGGCCCTCTTCTTTTTAACATATTTATTAATGACCTTGTAGGGGGCATTCAGAGTAGAATTTCAATATTTGCAGATGACACTAAACTCTGCAGGGTAATCAATACAGGGGAGGACAATTTTATATTACAGGATGATTTATGTAAACTAGAAGCTTGGGCTGATAAATGGCAAATGAGCTTTAATGGGGATAAATGTAAGGTCATGCACTTGGGTGTTGTGGATTCTGTTTGTGGGCTCCCTCTGGTGGTTACTGCTGGTACTGGGTGACATTGGTGGGTTGCGGCCTTTGGTTTCCACCTGTCCATCAGAGGCTGGGTGTTTCCTATTTTACCTGGCCTTTCTGTCATTCCCTTGCCGGCTATCAATGTATTCAGATGTGCTCTGTTTGGTTCCTGCCTACCTGCTCCCAGATCTTTCAGGATAAGCTAAGTGCTGATTTTCAGTTGTTTGGTTTTTTGTCCAGCTTGCTTATTATGTCTCTATGCTAGCTGGTAGCTCTAGTGGACTGAGGTTCTCCCCATGTGCCATGAGTTGGCACATGGGTTCTTATAATCTCAGGATGGTTTTTTTGATTAGGGTTTTTTGCTGACCGCTCAGTCCCCTTTTGTATCGTTCTGCTTTCTAGTTTACAGCGGGCCTCAATTTGCTAAAACTATATATATCATCTCTATGTGTGTGCCTTCCTCTCATTTCACCGTCAATACATGTGAGGGGGCAACTATATCTTTTGGGGTTCATTCCTCTGGAGGCAAGTGAGGTCTTTATTTTCTCTGCAGTACTAGTTAGCTCTTAGGCTGGTGCGTGGCGTCTAGAACCAACGTAGGCACGCTCCCTGGCTATCTCTAGTTGCGTTTGTCAGGCGTAGGGCAGCGGTCAGCCCAGGTTCCATCACCCTAGAGCTCGTCCGTTATCTATTTGTACTTTGCTTGTCCTGTGCTATCCCTAGCCATTGGGGATTCATGACAGTATAGCCGGCCCACAAAGTGTTAATTGTTTGGGCTGAAGCAGGAGAAAAAGAAGTGTTTAAGGGAAATTTTTTTTTTTTCCCTTCAGAGTTTTGCTGCCTAGCCCTTAATTGCTGTCTAGCTGCTTCTTACCTCCTCTTAACCCTTGAATGGCTCTGATCTTAGCTGTTTAACATGGATGTCCAGAGTTTGGCTTCCAGCCTGAGTAATCTCGCGGCAAAAGTTCAAAACATACAGGATTTTGTTGTTCACACTCCCATGTCTGAACCTAGAATTCCTATTCCAGAGTTCTTTTCTGGAGATAGATCTACCTTCCTGAATTTCAGGAACAATTGTAAATTGTTTCTTTCTTTAAAATCTCGCTCCTCTGGAGACCCTGCTCAACAGGTCAAGATTGTAATATCTTTCCTGCGGGGCGACCCTCAGAATTGGGCATTTGCATTGGCACCAGGGGATCCTGCATTGCTCAGTGTGGATGCGTTTTTTCTGGCATTGGGATTGCTCTATAAGGAACCTAACCTAGAGATTCAGGCTGAAAAGGCTTTATTAGCCCTCTCTCAGGGGCATGATGAAGCGGAAATATATTGTCAAAAATTTCGGAAATGGTCGGTGCTTACTCAGTGGAATGAGTGCGCCCTGGCTGCAAACTTCAGAAATGGTCTTTCTGAGGCCATTAAGGATATTATGGTGGGGTTCCCTACGCCTATAGGTCTGAATGAGTCTATGGCTATGGCCATTCAGATTGATCGGCGTTTACGGGAGCGCAAACCCGTGCACCAGTTGGCGGTGTCTTCTGAACAGGCACCTGAGACTATGCAATGTGATAGAATTCAGTCCAGAAGTGAACGGCAAAATTATAGGCGGAAAAATGGATTGTGTTTTTATTGTGGTGATTCAGCTCATGTTATATCAGCATGCTCTAAACGCACAAAAAGGGTTGATAAATCTTTTGCCATTGGTACTCTGCAGCCTAAGTTCATTTTGTCTGTGACTCTGATTTTTTCACTGTCTTCCATTTCCGTCGATGCCTATGTGGATTCGGGCGCTGCCCTGAGTCTTATGGATTGGTCATTTGCTAAACGCTGCGGTTTTAGTCTGGAGCCTCTGGAAGTTCCTATTCCTCTGAAGGGAATTGACTCTACACCATTGGCTATGAATAAACCGCAGTATTGGACACAAGTGACCATGCGCATGACTCCCGTTCATCAGGAGGTGATTCGCTTCCTTGTACTGTATAATTTACATGATGTACTAGTGCTTGGTCTGCCATGGTTACAAACTCATAATCCTGTCCTGGACTGGAAAACTATGTCTGTGTTAAGCTGGGGATGTCAGGGGGTTCATGATGATGCACCTCCGATTTCAATCGCTTCATCTACTCCTTCTGAGATCCCTGCGTTTTTGTCTGACTATAGGGATGTTTTTGAGGAGCCTAAGCTCAATTCGCTCCCTCCTCATAGAGAGTGTGACTGTGCTATAGAATTGATTCCTGGCAGTAAGTTCCCTAAGGGTCGTTTATTTAATCTGTCACTGCCAGAGCATACTGCTATGCGGAATTATATTAAGGAGTCCTTGGAAAAGGGACATATTCGTCCATCTTCGTCCCCTCTGGGAGCAGGTTTCTTTTTCGTGGCAAAAAAAGATGGTTCCCTGAGGCCTTGTATAGATTATCGCCTTCTGAATAAGATTACAGTCAAATACCAGTATCCATTGCCATTATTAACTGATTTGTTTGCTCGCATTAAGGGGGCTAGGTGGTTCACTAAGATAGATCTTCGCGGTGCATATAATCTGGTGCGGATAAAACAGGGTGATGAGTGGAAAACCGCATTTAATACGCCTGAGGGCCATTTTGAGTATTTGGTAATGCCTTTTGGACTCTCCAATGCTCCGTCAGTCTTTCAGTCCTTTATGCACAATATTTTCCGTGAATATCTGGATAAGTTTATGATTGTGTATTTGGATGATATTTTGGTGTTTTCTGATGACTGGGAGTCTCATGTTCTACAGGTCAGGAAGGTGTTTCAGGTTCTGCGGGCCAATTCTCTGTTTGTGAAGGGTTCAAAGTGTCTCTTCGGAGTCCAGAAGATTTCTTTTTTGGGGTACATTTTTTCTCCTTCTACTACTGAGATGGATCCCGTCAAGGTTCAGGCTATTTGTGACTGGACACAACCTACATCTGTTAAGAGCCTTCAGAAGTTCTTGGGGTTTGCTAATTTTTATCGTCGGTTCATTGCTAATTTTTCCAGTATTGTCAAACCTTTGACTGATTTGACTAAAAAGGGTGCTGATGTTGCTGATTGGTCTCCTGCGGCCGTGGAGGCCTTTCAGGAACTTAAGCGCCGGTTTTCTTCTGCTCCTGTGTTGTGTCAACCAGATGTTTCACTTCCTTTTCAGGTTGAGGTTGATGCTTCCGAGATTGGAGCGGGGGCGGTTTTGTCACAGAGAAGTTCTAATGGCTCGGTGATGAAGCCATGTGCTTTCTTCTCTAGAAAATTCTCGCCCGCCGAGCGCAATTATGATGTGGGTAATCGGGAGCTTTTGGCCATGAAGTGGGCATTTGAGGAGTGGCGTCATTGGCTTGAGGGTGCTAAACATCGTGTGGTGGTCTTGACTGATCACAAGAATCTCATTTACCTTGAGTCTGCCAGGCGTTTGAATCCTAGACAGGCTCGTTGGTCGTTGTTTTTTTCTCGTTTCAATTTCGTGGTTTCATACCTGCCAGGTTCAAAGAATGTGAAGGCAGATGCTCTTTCCAGGAGTTTTGTGCCTGACTCTCCTGGAGACTCTGGGCCTACTGGTATCCTTAGGGATGGGGTAATATTGTCCGCCGTATCCCCAGACTTGCGACGTGCATTGCAGGAGTTTCAGGTGGATAAACCGGATCGTTGTCCACCAGAAAGACTGTTTGTTCCGGATGATTGGACCAGTAGAGTCATCTCCGAGGTCCATTCTTCTGTGTTGGCTGGTCATCCTGGAATATTTGGTACTAGAGACTTGGTGGCCAGGTCTTTTTGGTGGCCTTCCTTGTCTAGGGATGTGCGTACCTTTGTGCAGTCTTGTGAAGTGTGTGCTCGAGCTAAGCCTTGCTGTTCTCGGGCCAGTGGGTTGTTGTTATCCTTGCCCATCCCGAAGAGGCCTTGGATGCACATTTCCATGGATTTTATTTCTGATCTTCCGGTTTCACAGAAAATGTCCGTTATCTGGGTTGTGTGTGACCGCTTTTCTAAGATGGTTCATTTGGTGCCCTTGCCTAAGTTGCCCTCCTCCTCTGAGTTGGTCCCTTTATTTTTTCAGAATGTGGTCCGTTTGCATGGGATTCCGGAGAATATCGTTTCTGACAGGGGATCCCAGTTTGTGTCTAGATTTTGGCGGACGTTTTGTGCCAAGATGGGCATTGATCTGTCTTTCTCGTCTGCATTCCATCCTCAGACGAATGGCCAGACGGAGCGAACTAATCAGACCTTGGAAACTTATTTGAGGTGTTTTGTTTCTGCTGATCAAGATGACTGGGTTGCTTTTTTGCCACTGGCCGAATTTGCTCTTAATAATCGGGCTAGTTCTGCCACGTTGGTCTCTCCTTTTTTTTGTAATTCGGGGTTTCATCCTCGTTTTTCCTCTGGTCAGGTGGAGTCTTCGGATTGTCCTGGAGTGGACATGGTGGTGGACAGGCTACATCAGATTTGGAATCAGGTGGTGGACAATTTGAAGTTATCTCAGGAGAAGACTCAGCAGTTTGCTAATCGCCGTCGCCGCGTGGGTCCCCGACTTCTTGTTGGGGATTTGGTGTGGTTGTCTTCTCGTTTTGTCCCTATGAAGGTCTCTTCTCCTAAGTTCAAGCCTCGGTTCATCGGTCCTTATAGGATCTTGGAGATTCTTAACCCTGTATCTTTTCGTTTGGATCTCCCAGCATCGTTTGCTATTCATAATGTGTTCCATCGGTCATTGTTGCGGAGGTATGAGGTGCCCGTTGTTCCTTCGGTTGAGCCTCCTGCTCCGGTGCTGGTGGAGGGAGAATTGGAGTATGTTGTTGAGAAGATCTTGGATTCTCGTGTTTCCAGACGCAAACTCCAGTATTTGGTTAAGTGGAAGGGTTATGGTCAGGAGGATAATTCCTGGGTGGTCGCCTCCGATGTTCATGCGACTGATTTGGTCCGCGCCTTCCATAGAGCTCACCCTGATCGCCCTGGGGGTTCTCGTGAGGGTTCGGTGACCCCTCCTCAAGGGGGGGGTACTGTTGTGGATTCTGTTTGTGGGCTCCCTCTGGTGGTTACTTCTGGTACTGGGTGACTTTGGTGGGTTGCGGCCTTTGGTTTCCACCTGTCCATCAGAGGCTGGGTGTTTCCTATTTTACCTGGCCTTTCTGTCATTCCCTTGCCGGCTATCAATGTATTCAGATGTGCTCTGTTTGGTTCCTGCCTACCTGCTCCCAGATCTTTCAGGATAAGCTAAGTGCTGATTTTCAGTTGTTTGGTTTTTTGTCCAGCTTGCTTATTATGTCTCTATGCTAGCTGGTAGCTCTAGTGGACTGAGGTTCTCCCCATGTGCCATGAGTTGGCACATGGGTTCTTATAATCTCAGGATGGTTTTTTTGATTAGGGTTTTTTGCTGACCGCTCAGTCCCCTTTTGTATCGTTCTGCTTTCTAGTTTACAGCGGGCCTCAATTTGCTAAAACTATATATATCATCTCTATGTGTGTGCCTTCCTCTCATTTCACTGTCAATACATGTGAGGGGGCAACTATATCTTTTGGGGTTCATTCCTCTGGAGGCAAGTGAGGTCTTTATTTTCTCTGCAGTACTAGTTAGCTCTTAGGCTGGTGCGTGGCGTCTAGAACCAACGTAGGCACGCTCCCTGGCTATCTCTAGTTGCGTTTGTCAGGCGTAGGGCAGCGGTCAGCCCAGGTTCCATCACCCTAGAGCTCGTCCGTTATCTATTTGTACTTTGCTTGTCCTGTGCTATCCCTAGCCATTGGGGATTCATGACACTTGGGTAGAAGTAATAAGATGTATAACTATGTGCTTAATTCTAAAACTCTGGGCAAAACCGTCAATGAAAAAGACCTGGGTGTATGGGTGGATGACAAACTCATATTCAGTGGCCAGTGTCAGGCAGCTGCTACAAAGGCAAATAAAATAATGGGATGTATTAAAAGAGGCATAGATGCTCATGAGGAGAACATAATTTTACCTCTATACAAGTCACTAGTTCGACCACACTTAGAATACTGTGCACAGTTCTGGTCTCCGGTGTATAAGAAAGACATAGCTGAACTGGAGCGGGTGCAGAGAAGAGCGACCAAGGTTATTAGAGGACTGGGGGGTCTGCAATACCAAGATAGGTTATTACACTTGGGGCTATTTAGTTTGGAAAAACGAAGACTAAGGGGTGATCCTATTTTAATGTATAAATATATGAGGGGATAGTACAAAGACCTTTCTGGTGATCTTTTTAATCATAGACCTGAGACAGGGACAAGGGGGCATCCTCTACGTCTGGAGGAAAGAAGGTTTAAGCATAATAACAGACGCGGATTCTTTACTGTAAGAGCAGTGAGACTATGGAACTCTCTGCCGTATGATGTTGTAATGAGTGATTCATTCATTAAATTTAAGAGGGGACTGGATACCTTTCTGGAAAAGTATAATGTTACAGGGTATATACACTAGATTCCTTGATAAGGCGTTGATCCAGGGAACTAGTCTGATTGCTGTATGTGGAGTCGGGAAGGAATTTTTTTCCCCATGGTGGAGTTACTCTTTGCCACATGGGGTTTTTTTGCCTTCCCCTGGATCAACATGTTAGGGCATGTTAGGTTAGGCTATGGGTTGAACTAGATGGACTTACAGTCTTCCTTCAACCTTAATAACTATGCAACTATGTAACTATGTCATCTCGTTATGTTCCGATGAAGGTTTCCTCTCCTAAGTTCAAACCTCGTTTCATCGGTCCTTATAAGATTTTAGAAATCCTCAATCCTGTGTCATTTCGTTTGGACCTCCCAGCATCTTTTGCCATTCATAATGTGTTCCATAGGTCATTGTTGCGGAGGTATGTGGTGCCTGTGGTTCCTTCTGTTGATCCTCCTGCTCCAGTGTTGGTCGAGGGAGAATTGGAGTATGTGGTGGAAAAGATCTTGGATTCTCGTGTTTCGAGACGGAAGCTTCAGTACTTGGTTAAATGGAAGGGCTATGGTCAGGAGGATAATTCCTGGGTTGTTGCCTCTGATGTCTATGCTGCCGATTTGGTTCGTGCCTTTCATTTGGCTCGTCCTGATCGGCCTGGGGGCTCTGGTGAGGGTTCAGTGACCCCTCCTCAAGGGGGGGGTACTGTTGTGAATTCCGTTCTCGGGCTCCCTCCTGTGGTCATGAATGGTACTTTGTTGAGTTCTGTTCGTGGGCTCCCTCTGGTGGCTTTGAGTCATACTGCTGGTCTTTAGCTGGGCTCCAGCTGCCTCGTTTTCTGCTGTGCTGCTGCCTATTTAACTCCACCTAGATCTTTACTTGTTGCCAGCTGTCGTTGTATTCAGTATTGGTTCAGATCTCTCTGGGACTTCTCGTGTGACCTGTCTCCTCTTGGAGAAGCTAAGTTCATGCTAGTTCATTTTTGCTCACTGCTTTTGGAAAATGTTTCTCAGTATATGTTAAGTTCAGTCCAGCTTGCTTATATGCTATTTTCTTGCTAACTGGAAGCTCTGGGGAGCAGAGTTGCTCCCTCACATCGTGAGTCGGTGTGAGGGTCTTTAGTATTCTCTGCGTGGATATTTTTGTAGTATTTTATACTGACCGCACAGTTCCCTTGCTATCTTCTTACTATTTAGTACTAGTGGGCCTACTATGCTAAAACCTGTTTTCATTCCTATGTTTGTATTTTCCTCTGAACTCACCGTCATTATTTGTGGGGGCTGACTTTACTTTTGGGGAAATTTCTCTGAGGCAAGTGAGGCTTTTGTTTCTCTCTAGGGGTAGCTAGTTCTCAGGCTGTGAAGAGGCGTCTAGGGAGAGTTAGGTACGCTCCACGGCTGCCTATAGTGTGTGTGATAGGATCAGGGTTGCGGTCAGTAAAGTTTCCATGTCCCCAGAGCTTGTCCTATATTTCTGGTTTACCTATCAGGTCATCTCAAGTGTTCCTAACCACTAGGTCCATAACAGGTATCCTTCCGCACTGTATTCCTCCCCCGCTGTAAAAAAAATAGTCCCTAGTCTCACTGTATGCCATTACTGTGTGCAGCTTCTTCCTCTGTTCAGCGGTCACGTGGTACCGCTCATTACAGTAATGAATATGTGGCTCCACTCCTATGGGAGTGGAGTCCATATTCATTACTGTAATGAGCGGTACCATGTGACCGCTGAACAGGGGAAGAAGCTGCCAGCGCCGGAGACCATGGATCATGCAGGGACCGCGTCAGGAGCACCAGGAGCAGGTGAGTATGTGACCGTCGTCACTCCCCCTCACCCGCCTATCCCCCCGCCGACTATGACTCGACTCGAGTATAAGCCAAGAGGGGCACTTTCAGCCCATTTTTTTTTGCTGAAAATCTTAGCTTATACTCGAGTATATACGGTATATATATTTTTTATATTGCACATGCACTTTCTTTTATATTACACTCAGTAAATATTGATTAGTGTTTACTACACATACATATATCATTATATATATATTCTTTGGACTGATTATATGCACCATTGTAGAATATTTTATATGCTTCATATTTTATTTTGCATTCCCTTTTTTGTCCGCTTCTTTGTCACTATTCCATTTATATTTTATAATACATATGTATTCTTTAATGTTTGCGGTATTTGCTTTTTCCAAGTACGGCACATTGCTCGTGCCATCGTTTGCCAATAATATGTAATAAAGGCATATTTTATTGTATTATTTCAGTATATTTTGTCTTATTATATATTTATATTGTTTTTACTATTTTTTTTTAGCTCCTATATTGGGTTTTTGTTTTTTTGTGCTCCGAGTGGTCAGCCATTCTGTTTTTTAGCAATCATATTTTCCTTTACTTGACTTTATTGATAGTATAATTTTTATATATTTATTTTTTTTTATATCTATTATTATTATTATCTGGCTGGGAAATAGGGTTGCTATTTTTTACTGGAGGCGGCCTAGTGGTGGTGGCGGTGGACAGCCGTGCAGGATCTGGAGGCGGCCTAGTGCTAGTGGCGGTGGACAGCCGTACAGGAGCAGAACTCGGCATGGTGGTGGTAGTGGAGTGGCATTCAGCAGCACCCGGCATGGTGGCGGCAGTGTGGTGGTGTGTGGCATGACTGGGCATGGTGGTGGCCGTACAGTGGTATGCAACAGAACTCGGAATGGAGGTTAAGTGTTTAATTTGTGGCACAGGTAGAAATTTGACCTGTGGCTGCTGGAAGTACCGAGTCTGCTGCATAGCCTGAACGTAAGCAGCATTGCAGGCCTGCATCACTTTGAGCTGGAGTTCAGGCGTAAGGTGTTCCGTCATGCCCTGCTCTATCTTATTATAAAAATGGTGTGCTGGTCTGGAGGTCAGCTTCCAGATGGTTAAGGCATTGGTTGACATCCTGGAAAAGTGTGTTAATATGGATCAGACCACTTTCCAGTCTATCTCCCAGCACCTTCAAGCCATTCTGGAAGACCGAGCTGAAGTGAATAAACTCAGGCACAAGTGACCTGTTCGAGGCCTTCTGCCGCTGGTGGGAAGAACCCCCCCAAAAAAGGCAGGGGACTGGGACAGGGGAACATCTGAAGGACCAGCTGCCTGTTCTCCAGCGTATGACGCCGGCCCATTTGCTGCTTCCCTGGTGGATGGCTGGGACCGGTCCGTGGCTGTTCGATGAGGGACCGCTCCAGAAGACGATCCAGGTTCGAGGGTGGTGCTACAGGTTCTGTGAAAAGAAAAGAAAAGTAAAACATTACTACCAAAAAATAACAATTGTAAAAGCGCCAACTCCTGTGGAATAGAAAAATGCAGATTACTGAATACAACACAATGGAATACAACACAAAAATACTTACGTTCTCTGAGCAAGGACAGGCCTCAGGAAAAACAGCACCCGGTGGTATTTGTATTTCCTGATCCTTGCTGCAGCACCACTGCGAACTTGGATCTCCTGTCTCAGGTCCTTGTTGAAGCGATCCTTCATTGAATGCCAAAGGGTTTTGACTTTTCCCGCTGCGAAAATGCATACACAACACAACCCATGTTAAAAATTAAAAAATCGCAATATTCTCACTTTTCGGCGACCCGCGCAGCGTTACCGATGCTCGCGATGCTCCCGGCAGCTGGCGTTCCCAGTAATGCCTTGCCTTACAATGACCTCTGATGACGCAGCGATCTCGCAAGACCGAGATGTCATCCGGTCATTTTGCAAGGCAAAATGCAACATGGTGCGTTAGCCAAGTCCAGCCGCACATCGCGAAAAGACGCATGCATAAGCAAACGCGGGCGAACGCATGCACCTGCGTCTACAATGTTAAAGATAGGAAATCAAGACACATGCGGATGTATGCGTCAGAAACGCTGTGGACACAACCGCAAATGTGAAACCAGCCTTAGTGTGTGTGTGTGGGCAGTTTCAAGGATGAGTGCTGACAAGGGTGTTAACATAATCAAAAGGGAGTCTTTACTGTATTTACTTCACAATATATAGTCCATAGCCATGGTATCACAGTCTTTCATAAAAGCTGGAAATTTTAGGTACAAGAGAGATGGACTCCGTTCAGTTTAAGAAGGAATCTTCCCAGTTAATGGCTTAAATAAAGTGATCGGCTGACTGCTGGTTATATACCGGGTTACTATCTTAATTCTCACAGCCCTTCAGTTATATTACTAACAAGGATGGGCCTACACAGTTTGGTTCACTGTAGAAATAGTGTTCACTGCTTACTTGTAAGCAGGAGGACCGGGCTAGGGGTATCTTTTTTTCACCAGGTCTGGAACTGTCGGGGCTGTCTCCTCTGTTGTCTGGGGGAAAGCTTAAGCAACCAGACTCACCTTTGCACTCAGCAGCAGGGGGCGTAGTTAGCTCAGGAAGAGTGGGGCATGCGCAAAAGCGAGAATTGGCGGGAATGGACAGTGTGCAGCAGACTGGGGTGAGCGCTCCTGCCCTCGAGTACCGACCTTACGCAGGTCCGCGCTGGAGTTTCCCCGCTGCTGCCAGCAGAACTTGTGAGAAAAGATGTGCAGTGCACCCGCTGATCATGACTAAGCAAGAAGCTGAGCGCTCCAGGCCCATGAGTACAGCGCGGGTGCCGCTTGAGAGAGACCGAGAGTGGAACTTCTGGCAGCTCTCTGCTTCCCCCAATATACTTTTGCCAGATCACGTTGGGTTCAGACCGTGCTGTGGCTTCCATCCTTCCAGCCACACTGATACATGGACTAGGGGCTCAGCGGAAGGTACCAGAGACCAACCGCTGCCACCAGAAGACGGACCACTGTTATTTCCAGAACTTCCGTGGACAAGTGTAGCGTCAGCTGTTGTTGACGCCATCACCGCTTCACAACACCATCGGCCTGAGGATCAGCGGATAGGGTAAGTTAAGAACTGTTCCTACTGCCTTTCCTGTTCTTTAACCCTACCCACAAATTCACCATTGAACTGTTGTACTCCTTGTTTAACCCTTTACCTCCCTGTGTGCAGTATCACACTGTTGATTAACCCCTTAGTGACGGAGCCAAATTTTTAAAATCTGACCGGTGTCACTTTATGTGGTAATGACTCTGCAACACTTCAACAAATCCCAGTGATTTTGAGATTGTTTTTTTCGTGACACATTATACTTTATGATAATGGTAAATTTAGGTCAATATGTTGTGTTTATTTATAAAAAATATCAAAAATTTGAGAAAAATGTAAAAAAATTTGCAATTTTCTAAATTTGAATGATTATCCCTTTAATCCAGACAGTCATACCACAGCAAAACATTAATAAATAACAATCACCTGATGTCTGCTTTACATCAGCACCATTTGTAAAACATTATTGTATTTTGTTAGCATTTTAGGAGGTTTAAAAATGTAGCAGCAAGTTTTCATTTTTTCAAGGAAATTTACAACATTTATTTTTTTAGGGACCTATCCATGTTTGAAGTGCCTTTAGGGGTCTCATATATTGGGAAACCCCCAAATGTGATACCATTTTAAAAACAGCACCCCCTGACATATTGAAAACTGCTATCAGGTAGTTTATTAACCCTTCAGGTGATTTTCAGGAAATAATGCAAATTGGCATAACAGAAATGAAAATGTGTATTTTTACCACATAAATGCCGCTAACTTCTGAACAGTTTACAACAGCCGGCAGACTCTAAGGCTACATTCACATTTGCGTTGTGCGCCGCAGCATCGGCGCCGCAATGCACAACGCAAACAAAAACGCAGCAAAACGCATGCACAACGCTGCGTTTTGCGCCGCATGCGTCCTTTTTTTGATTGATTTTGGATGCAGCAAAAATGCAACTTGCTGCGTCCTCTGCGCCCGGACGCGTGCGCCGCAGTGACGCATGCGGCGCAAAACGCAAGTGCGACGCATGTCCATGCGCCCCCATGTTAAATATAGGGGCGCATGACGCATGCGGCGACGCTGCGGCGCCCGACGCTGCAGCGCAGACCGCAAATGTGAACGTAGACTAAGGCCGCTATTTGGACGTGAATTGCCATCGCAAACATCAGGACCACACAATCATGATCTGAGGGCACTAATTGGGATAAAGAGGAAGCCCCCACACTCTGTTAACCATTTAACATGATGTAGTCACTGTTGACAGCAGCATCTAAGGGGTTAAACAGATATGGACGGTGCAAACACTGATTGTGGCTAATGCAGCAAGTTGTCAGCTATAGTGTACAGCCGACAGCAGCTGGATTGTCACCTGTATGGGGAGGCTATTCTTTTATATCTCAGGTCAGTTAAAAGACATATTGGCTGTCATTAAGGGGTTAAAACCCAGTTAAGGCTTTTTTCACACTAGCATCAGTACAAGGCCGTCGCCATGCGTCGGCCCGACGTACCGACGGACGTTGTGAAAGAAATGCACAACGGGGGCAGCGGATGAAGTTTTTCAATGCATCCGCTGCCCCATTGTAATGTCCGGGGAGGAGGGGGCAGAGTTTCGGACGCGCATGCACAGTCGAAAATGGCGGACACGATACACAAAAAAAGTTACATGTAACCTTTTTTGTGCCGACAGTCCGCCAAAACACGACGCATCCGTCGCATGACGGATGCGACGTGTGGCCATACGTTGCAATGCGTCGCTAATGCAAGTCTATGGAGAAAAACGCATCCTGCGGGCAATTTTGCAGGATGCGTTTTTTCTCCAAAACGACGCATTGCGACGTACGTCACACAACGCTAGTGTGAAAGTAGCCTAACCCTTGCTCTGTTTCCTGCCTAGCACTGCATCCCGCAACCTGCTCACATGCTCACGATTAGGTCCTGATACGGTTTCCTGTCACAGGGCGTACAGTAGAATATGCAGCAGAACATAAGGCACTCACGCTGGCAGCACCATTAAAGGTGTGGAGTGTAGCAGAAGAGCCCTTTTACAGCTCTATCTCTTCTGTTTCTATGAAGATTAAAAGTTAACATGCCCTCCTGGTGTAGGCTGTGGTCGTTTCCTGGCCAATTGAAGATTAAGGGAAGCAGGACCTAAGCTAAAGGCATAGCAGCCTAGGAAGTACACTCTCCTCACGTCGCTCTTCACAGGAATGACAGGAACTCTTTGTTGACAGATATGCAACAGATACAGACTTATTTGTGTGCAGGAAGAGTTTACACTTTTCTGACAGTAGATGGCGATGTTGTTACTGTTATATGCTTAGTTGAATGCAATGTATATAATTGTACTTTGGTGTCACTTTCCCTCTAGTTAAAGGTCCTTTAGACTTCCTGTTGTGCTGTATTAAGAAGCTGATGTACAGTATGTACCTCATGTTCTGTATAGATAAAAGTTGAATTATCCCATATAATCTACTCTCACAAGTTTCTTCTGTGACCAAACTATGCAAAACTCCTCCCCAACTTTTACCTCAGCAACTTCTAGAGGCTTCCACAGGAAACCAAGCTGAGAGAGTGTCATGTGACCAAAACTCTTGCACCTTTACATTTTGGACAGTAGATGGCAGAACAATTGGCAGACAATTTATTGAATAAACCACATAACAGGACATAGGTTTTTGGTAACCACCCGACAATTATATTTTTCAACAGATAGGAGGGGGTACTGGGACACTATAACTCCACAAATAGAGCATCGGCATTCACAGAAGAAATTACACAAGAAATTTTAGGGTCCATTTTCTCCTGTTACCCTTGTGAAAATAAAAAAAATTGGGGCTAAAAGTACATTTTTCTGGGTAAAATGTAATTTTTTATTTTTACTGCTCTACGTTATAAACTTCTGTGAGGGGTCTAGTTTCCAAAATGGGGATATCTGCTCTCGATTCCATCCATTTGTGCGTTCAAAAAGTCATACGGTGCTCCTTCCCTTCCCAGATCTGTTGTGTGCCCAAATAGTAGTATTCCCCCTCATATGGAGTATCGGTGTACTCAGGAGATATTCCGCAACAAAGTTTGGGGTCCATTTTCTCTTGCTACCCTTGTGAAAATTGGGGCTAAAGTAACATTTTTGTGATAAAAAGTGAAATGTTTATGTTTTCCTTCCACATTCCATTAATCCCTGTGAAGCACCGGAAAGGTTAATAAACTTCTTGAATGTGGTTTTGAGTACCTTGGGGGGGGGGGGGGGTGAAGTTTAAATAATGGTGTCACTTTTGGGTATTTTCTGTCATATAGACCCCTCAAAGTCAGTTCAAATGTAATATAGGCCCTAAAAAAATGGTTTTGTAAATTCTGTTGGAAAAATGTGAAATTGCTGATCAGCTTTTAACCCTTCTAACTTCCTTATAAAAAATATGCTTAAAAATTATGCAGATGTAAAGCAGACATGTGGAAAATATTATTTATTAACTATGTTGTGTAACATAACTTTCTGACTTAAGGGCATAAATATTGAAAAATGTGAAAATTGGAACATTTTTGAAATTTTTGTCATTTTTCAGATATTTTCACAAATAAACACGTCATATTGAACAAATTTTGCTACTGTTATGAAGTACAATATGTCACAAAAAAAACTCTTAGAATCAGCTGGATCTGTTGAAGCATTCCAGAGTTATAAGCACATAAAGTGAAACTGGTCAGATTTAAAAAAAATTGACCTGGTCATTAAGGTCAAAATTGGCTCGGTCACTTAGGGGTTAAAAGTCAGGAACCAATAGAAATAATTACCGCGGTTGCCGTTTGGCAGATCTTGATGGGCGGAATGTGCATGCGTCCACCATTTTGATTTGAGAACAGAAGGAGGAGGGCCGGGGGATAGCGGATCAAGTACTAAGGTACCATGGGTGGCCTGAGGACATAATTTTTCTCTCCTATGAAATGTTAGATAAGAGAGAAACAATTTTTAAATGTGACTTTTTTTTATTAACATAATCGCCGTTATTCTTTGAATAACGGTAATCATGTAATTGGAGTCCAAACAAACTTGCTCTGATCGTGTTCTCCAGGGTAATGGCTATCCTGGAGATTTTCTGATGCTGAGGGGGCGCTATTCACTTGTTTCTCAAAAGTGGAATAAGACCCCCTTAACTGCCACCGCTAAAATGTGTATCAGCGGTCATTAAGGGGTTAATGTTTCTAACAAAACCATTTTTAAAAAGGAAGGTAATGGTATAAAATAATATAAGAATATCTACCGTATATACTCGAGTATAAGCCGACCCGAGTATAAGCCGACCCCCCTTATTTTGCCACAAAAAACTGGGAAAACTTAATGACTTGATTATAAGCATAGGGTGGAAAATGCAGCAGCTACCAGTAAATGTCAAAAATACAAATAGATACCAATAAAAGTAAAATTAATTTAGACATCAGTAGGTTAAGTGTTTTTGAATATCCATATTGAATCAGGAGCCCCATATAATGCTCCATACAGTTCATGATGGGCCCTGTTGTGAACTATACCTTTTGGCTCCCTCTTGTGGTCACTAGTGATTTGGCACTTGGATTGTCTTTTACCAGGTTGGTACTCACCTGCTTCGTTAGACCATGGGTGTTGCTATTTAAACTTCCTGGATTCTCAGTCCAGTGCCTGGCATTGTTGTAATCAGTTCACTTCTGTTTGCTCCTGTCTTCAGGTCCTGGTTCTTTGCAAGATAAGCTAAGTCCTGCTTTCGTACTCTTGATCATTTGCATTGTTCTTATTTTTTGTCCAGCTTGTACAAAATGTGATTCCTGATATCGCTGGAAGCTCTAGGGGGCTGATATTCTCCCCCCACACCGTCAGTCGGTTTGGGGGTTCTTGGATATTCAGCGTGGATATTTTGCAGGGTTTTTTGCTGACCATATAAGTCTTCTTACTATATTCTGCTATTAGTCAGTGGGCCTCTCTTTGCTAAATCTAGTTCATTCTTATGTTTGTCTTTTCTTCTTACCTCACCGTTATTATTTGTTGGGGGCTTGTATTACTTTGGGGTCTTTTCTCTGGAGGCAAAAGAGGTCTTATTTTCCCTGATAGGGTTAGTTAGTTCTCCGGCTGGCGCGACACGTCTAGGATCAACGTAGGCACGTTCCCCGGCTGCTGTTAGTGTTTGCGCTAGGATCAGGTATATGGTCAGCCTAGTTACCACTTCCCTAACAGTGAGTATTTATGTTTTGCAGACTTTGTGGTAATCTCTGAGGTCCCCTGCCATTGGGACCATAACAGTATGCCAGGCCTATAAATAGTTAATGCATTGCTGAAGTGGGATTAAAAGAAAAGTTCTGAGTTGTTTTTTTTTTTTTTCCCCTTTATCTCTGAGTGGCTTGAAACTTTGCTGCAGACATGAATGTTCAGACCTTGATTACTAGTGTGGATCAGCTTGCTGCACGTGTGCAGGGCATTCAGGATTTTGTTGTTAGCAGTCCTATGTCAGAGCCTAAGATACCTATTCCTGAGCTGTTCTCTGGAGATCGATTTAAATTTAAGAATTTTAGGAATAATTGTAAATTGTTTCTATCTTTGAAACCTCGTTCGTCTGGAGATTCAGCTCAGCAAGTAAAAATTGTTATCTCCTTCTTGCGTGGCGACCCTCAGGATTGGGCTTTCTCGTTAGCGCCAGGAGATCCTGCATTGGCGGATGTTGATGCGTTTTTTCTGGCGCTCGGATTGCTTTATGAGGAGCCTAATCTTGAAATTCAGGCAGAAAAAGCTCTACTGGCCATCTCTCAGGGCCAGGATGAAGCTGAGGTGTACTGCCAAAAATTTCGGAAGTGGTCCGTGCTTACTCGATGGAATGAATGTGCTCTGGCCACAAATTTCAGAAATGGCCTTTCTGAAGCCATTAAGAATGTGATGGTGGGTTTTACAATTCCTACAAGTCTGAATGATTCTATGGCGCTGGCTATTCAGATTGATCGGTGTTTGCGGGAGCGCAAATCCGCTAAACCTCTGGCGGTGTTGTCTGAACAGACACCTGTCTCAATGCAATGTGATAGATCATAGACGTCAGAATGGGCTGTGTTTTTACTGTGGTGATTCTACACATGTTATATCAGCATGCTCTAAACGCCTAACCAAGGTTGTCAGTCCTGTCACCATTGGTAATTTGCAGCCTAAATTTATTTTGTCTGTGACTTTAATTTGTTCATTGTCTTCCTACCCTGTTATGGCATTTGTGGATTCAGGTGCTGCCATGAGTCTTATGGACTTGTCGTTTGCCAAACGCTGCGGTTTTGTCCTGGAGCCTTTAAAAATTCCGATTCCTCTCAGAGGAATTGATGCTACGCCACTGGCGGAAAATAAACCGCAGTATTGGACACAAGTGACCATGTGCATGACTCCTGAACATCGGGAGGTGATTCGTTTTCTTGTTCTGCATAAAATGAATGATTTGGTCGTTTTAGGTCTGCCATGGTTACAGACCCATAATCCTGTTTTGGATTGGAAGGCTATGTCTGTGTCAAGTTGGGGTTGTCAGGGAATTCATTGCAATTCTCCGCCGGTGTCTATTGCTACTTCTATTCCTTTAGAAGTTCCTGAGTATTTGTGTGACTATCAGGATGTATTCAGTGAGTCCAGGTCCAGTGCTCTTCCTCCTCATAGGGACTGTGACTGCGCTATAGATTTGATTCCTGGCAGTAAATTTCCTAAGGGACGATTATTTAATTTGTCTGTACCCGAGCATGCCGCGATGCGTTCTTATGTCAAGGAATCTTTGGAGAAGGGGCATATTCGTCCATCCTCTTCCCCTCTCGGTGCGGGATTCTTTTTTGTGGCCAAGAAAGACGGGTCTCTGAGACCTTGTATAGACTATCGGCTTCTGAATAAAATCACTGTTAAGTTTCAGTATCCTTTGCCACTATTGTCAGACTTGTTTGCTCGGATTAAGGGTGCCAAGTGGTTCACCAAGATAGATCTTCGTGGGGCGTACAACCTTGTGCGCATTAGGCAGGGAGATGAATGGAAAACTGCATTCAATACGCCCGAAGGTCATTTTGAATACTTGGTGATGCCCTTTGGGCTCTCTAATGCCCCTTCAGTGTTTCAGTCCTTTATGCATGATATCTTCCGGAAGTATCTGGATAAATTTTTGATTGTGTATCTGGATGATATTCTAGTTTTCTCGGATGATTGGGATTCTCATGTAAAGCAGGTCAGGATGGTGTTTCAGGTTTTGCGTGATAACGCTTTGTTTGTGAAGGGCTCAAAGTGTCTCTTTGGAGTGCAGAAGGTTTCCTTTTTGGGTTTTATTTTCTCCCCTTCTGCTGTGGAGATGGACCCAGTCAAGGTCCGAGCTATTCATGATTGGACTCAGCCCACTTCTGTTAAGAGTCTTCAGAAGTTCTTGGGGTTTGCTAATTTCTACCGTCGCTTTATCGCTAATTTTTCTAGCTTTGTTAAACCTTTGACGGATATGACCAAGAAAGGTTCTGATGTGGCTAATTGGGCTCCTGCAGCCGTGGAGGCCTTCCAGGAGCTGAAGCGCCGGTTTACTTCGGCGCCTGTTTTGTGCCAGCCTGATGTCTCACTTCCCTTTCAGGTTGAAGTGGATGCTTCTGAGATTGGTGCTGGGGCTGTTTTGTCGCAGAGAGGCTCTGGTTGCTCTGTGATGAGACCATGTGCTTTTTTCTCTAGGAAGTTTTCGCCTGCTGAGCGGAACTATGATGTTGGTAATCGGGAGTTGTTGGCCATGAAGTGGGCATTTGAGGAGTGGCGTCATTGGCTCGAGGGTGCTAAGCATCGTGTGGTGGTCTTGACTGATCACAAAAATCTGATGTATCTTGAGTCTGCTAAGCGCCTGATTCCTAGACAGGCTCGTTGGTCATTGTTTTTCTCTCGTTTTGACTTTGTGGTCTCGTAACTGCCTGGTTTGAAGAATGTTAAGGCTGATGCTCTTTCTAGGAGCTTTGTGCCTGACTCTCCTGGAGTCTCGGAGCCGGCTGGTATTCTTAAAGAGGGAGTAATCGTGTCGGCCATATCTCCTGATTTGCGACGTGTGTTGCAGAGATTTCAGGCTGGTAGACCTGACTCTTGTCCACCCGACAGACTGTTTGTTCCTGATTAATGGACCAGCAAAGTCATTTCCGAGGTTCATTCCTCGGTGTTGGCAGGGCATCCGGGAATTTTTGGTACCCGAGATTTGGTGGCTAGGTCCTTTTGGTGGCCTTCCTTGTCATGGGATGTGTGGTCATTTGTGCAGTCCTGTGGGACTTGTGCTCGGGCTAAGCCTTGTTGTTCTCGTGCTAGCGGGTTGCTTCTGCCCTTGCCCGTCCCGAAGAGGCCTTGGACACACATTTCCATGGATTTCATTTCTGATCTTCCGGTGTCTCAAGGAATGTCTGTCATTTGGGTGGTGTGTGATCGTTTTTCCAAGATGGTCCATTTAGTACCCTTGCCTAAGTTGCCTTCCTCTTCCGATCTGGTTCCTTTGTTTTTTCAGAATGTGGTTCGGTTACACGGCATTCCGGAGAATATCGTGTCCGACAGAGGATCCCAGTTTGTGTCCAGATTCTGGCAATCTTTTTGTGCTAAAATGGGCATTGATTTGTCGTTTTCATCTGCCTTCCATCCTCAGACTAATGGTCAAACGGAGCGAACTAATCAGACACTGGAGGCTTATTTGAGATGTTTTGTTTCTGCGGACCAGGATGATTGGGTGACCTTCTTGCCATTGGCGGAGTTTGCCCTTAATAATCGGGCTAGTTCCGCTACTTTGGTTTCGCCATTCTTCTGCAACTCTGGTTTTCATCCTCGTTTCTCCTCGGGTCATGTTGAGTCTTCTGACTGTCCTGGGGTGGATTCCGTGGTGGATAGGTTGCAGCGGATTTGGAATCATGTAGTGGACAACTTGAAGTTGTCACAGGAGAAGGCTCAGCGTTTTGCCAACCGCCGCCGCGGTGTGGGCCCCCGACTTCGTGTTGGGGATTTGGTTTGGTTGTCTTCTCGGTATGTCCCTCTGAAGGTTTCCTCTCCTAAGTTTAAGCCTCGCTTTATTGGTCCTTATAAAATTTTGGAAGTTCTTAACCCGGTTTCTTTTCGTTTGGATCTTCCGGTGTCGTTTGCCATTCACAACGTGTTCCATAGGTCTTTGTTGCGGCGGTACGTTGTGCCTGTGGTTCCTGCTGTTGAGCCTCCTGCTCCGGTGTTGGTTGAGGGCGAGTTGGAGTACGTAGTGGAGAAGATCTTGGATTCTCGTCTCTCTAGACGGAGGCTTCAGTATTTGGTCAAATGGAAGGGCTATGGTCAGGAGGATAATTCCTGGGTGGCCGCCTCTGATGTTCATGCGGCCGATTTGGTTCGTGCCTTCCACGCTGCTCATCCTGGTCGCCCTGGTGGTCTTGGTGAGGGTTCGGTGACCCCTCCTTAAAGGGGGGGTACTGTTGTGAACTATACCTTTTGGCTCCCTCTTGTGGTCACTAGTGATTTGGCACTTGGATTGTCTTTTACCAGGTTGGTACTCACCTGCTTCGTTAGACCATGGGTGTTGCTATTTAAACTTCCTGGATTCTCAGTCCAGTGCCTGGCATCGTTGTAATCAGTTCACTTCTGTTTGCTCCTGTCTTCAGGTCCTGGTTCTTTGCAAGATAAGCTAAGTCCTGCTTTCGTACTCTTGATCATTTGCATTGTTCTTATTTTTTGTCCAGCTTGTACAAAATGTGATTCCTGATATCGCTGGAAGCTCTAGGGGGCTGATATTCTCCCCCCACACCGTCAGTCGGTTTGGGGGTTCTTGGATATTCAGCGTGGATATTTTGCAGGGTTTTTTGCTGACCATATAAGTCTTCTTACTATATTCTGCTATTAGTCAGTGGGCCTCTCTTTGCTAAATCTAGTTAATTCTTATGTTTGTCTTTTCTTCTTACCTCACCGTTATTATTTGTTGGGGGCTTGTATTACTTTGGGGTCTTTTCTCTGGAGGCAAGAGAGGTCTTATTTTCCCTGATAGGGTTAGTTAGTTCTCCGGCTGGCGCGAGACGTCTAGGATCAACGTAGGCACGTTCCCCGGCTGCTGTTAGTGTTTGCGCTAGGATCAGGTATATGGTCAGCCTAGTTACCACTTCCCTAAGAGCGAGTATTTATGTTTTGCAGACTTTGCGGTAATCTCTGAGATCCCCTGCCATTGGGACCATAACAGGGCCCCATAAGATGCTCCATATTAAAATATGCCCCATATAATGCTGCACAAATGTGGAATATGGCCCCATAAGATGCTCCATAAAGATATTTGCCCCATATAAAGCTGCACAAAGATTGATTATGCCCCATAAGATGCTCCATGTAGACATTTGCTCCATATAAAGCTGCACAAACATTCATTATGCTCCGTAAGATGCTCCATGTAGACATTTGCCCCATATGCTGTTGCTGCGATAAAAAATAAAAAAATCACATACTCACCTCTCGTCGCGCAGGCCCCCGGCACTTGCTATATTCACCTGCTCCCCGTTCCACCGCCGCCGCCTGCTGCTGCGTCTTCCCCGTCCTCTGCATTGACCGTTCAGGCAGAGGGCGGCGCACACACTAATCAAGCCATCGCGCCCTCTGACCTGAGCGTCAGTGCAGAGGACGCGGAAGACGGAGTGGCAGCCAGCGGCGGTGGAACGAGGAGCAGGTGAATATCGCGCACTGCGTTATACTCACCTGCTCCTGATGCAGTTCCTGGTTCCCCGGCGCCGGCAGCTTCTTCCTGTATTGATCGGTCACATGGTACCACTCATTACAGTAATGAATATGCGGCTCCACCTCTATGGGAGTGGAGTGGGGTCCATATTTATTACTGTAATGAGCGGTACCATGTGACCGCTCAATATAGGAAGAAGCTTTCAGCGCCCAGAGAAGCAGGGACGTGCAGGGACCACGCCAGGAGCAGGTGAGTATGAGTAGACAGCTGCCGCTCCCCCTCCCCTGCCAACCCCTGGGTATGACTCGAGTATAAGCCAAGAGGGGCAATTTCAGCCTAAAAATATGGGCTGAAATTCTCGGCTTATGCTCGAGTATATACTGTACTCTCTGGCTTCTAACCCCTTAGTGCAAAGCAGGCCACACCGGTGAAGTCCTATCACCTGACCGATGCAGCTAACAACAGGCCTCTACAGCCAGGTGACAGATAAATTGGAGGTCATCATTTATTGGCTTCGGAGACCACCAACAGTAAAAAGACACATTTCGTACTTTCACGCTATTTTAAGTTGAATTTATAAAAATAATTTGCATGTATATATTATGTATTGTATTTCATCATTTCATATTTTAAACGCAAAACCAACATGTAGTATTTTTTGCCACAAAAGTTTTGCAAAAAAACTGTGTAAAAAATGCTGTATTTGAACAAGAAACAGTGTGCAACCACCCTACAGAGGTTTTTCTATTTATATATATTAAGATTACTTGCTGTATAAAAAAGTGCTCTGAAACTTAATGATCTAAGCTTCTGGTCGTGTGCAGGACACACAGCTGCAAGGTTAATTACATAAGAGCTCTGATGTACTAAATATGTGCAGTACATGATAAAGAAGGAGGGGATAAATTGGCGGAATGACAGACTGCCTTTGAAACTCATCAAGGACTCGTAGACTGCAACAGTCTGCTCTGGGGAATAGGAATTTAAAAATGAATATTGTAGGAGAAAATTAGGGGTCTCAATTTTCTTGGGTAAATTTCTCGGGGTGCTTGGGAATTATGACTAAAATAAAGGAATTTCATTAGTGCTTCATAACGGGCTGGGGTCATGACAGCTACAAATAAAGGGGTGCTGTGGACAGATTCTGTTGCCCAGTAGGAACGGAGAGTGTTTTTTTTTTTACAAAACCACGTGTGATGGCTTTTACGTTTTTTTTTTAAATATAAAAGGTGTTCACTAAGTACCCTATGTTTTTTATATGCACTATTGCCTTCACTTATTTACTTACAGCAGGTTATATGTTAATTTTGTTTCTGTCTTTGTCAGTTTAATGGCCAGTGTGATCATGTTCCTACTTTGCATGCATACCAACTTGTACTCCAATTAATTTTTTTCGGTTAAGTTGCACGTGGGATTTGCAGAATATTAGAAAGGTGGTTTTAAACATATAGCTTATCACTACATGTAGTAAATATGTTCTATGAAGCAATAAGCGTGAGTCCACATGGGACATACTTAATGTGCTTGTGTGGAGTTGGATTCAGAAACATGAATGTGGAGACATATGGAATCAGCGGGTGCTCTAGTCCGCTAGCAGAAACTGCATGGGCCAGGGCTCATCCCACTGAACGCAAGATCTTCTTTCTCGTGGGCAGAATACTACTCAGACAATACAGGGTGAGGGTAAAAAAGCGTGGGAATACTTTATTGAACCACTAAACAGGTGTCATTTCGGACGCTGTTCAGACCAGGTCGTTCGACAGACAGCGGTAATTCCGCTTTTGACCACTATGTGCTCATTGTTGTCAGCTAGATTTTATCTAGCTGTTCCGGGGTTAATTTACCTGATCCTCGGATTGGAAGCTGGGCCATGCCCATTGCCTTTAAATAGTTCTCCTGATCATTGGGCGTCGCCGATTATAGCTTCTGTCTTGTGCGTTGTTATCTCGGTCTGGAGTGAAGAGCTGGTTGTTGGAGATTCGTTGCTGGTGGTGTATTTCCTAAGTCTTATTTACTCCTTTCTATATTTGTATTTATTTTGCCCTGCACATTTATAGTGTAATCCTGAGTGACTGCGGCGTGGTTTATATTTTCCTTTATCCTTGTCTGTGCTAACTGTGGGTATTGGTATATTACCTCTTCACTGGGTGGTGGGCAGAGGTTTCAGCCTAGGGTTGAAACAGGAGACAGGGTGAGGTTCGAGGCCTGGACATGCAGACCATCAGTGTAAACTCCAGGTAGAGGGTCAGTCAGGATTTCCCTAGTCTGAGGGAAATTGCAGGGGCCCGGGTTATTAGCTCTTGCTCACCTAGTCTCCCCGTGACAACAGGCAAACAAAACATTGAACAGTCCCAGCAAAATACCCAAGATGGTGCAAAATTACTGTCTCACCTTTCTGCTGACTCACCGGGATAAAAACAGCATGTAATGACAAGCTTATGAAGCTGACAGTCCATTGAGGTACAAGGCCAGGTGACCAGTGAGTCTCAATTCTGGCTTTCCCAAATGTATCCACTGGGGCTCAGGTGACTGGTGAATCCACATCTTGACCTCCCCACACGTATCCATGGGTTCAGTGATGATCAATGGAGCAGATCTGTATTCTTTCAGCATGAGCCATGGTCACCTAAGCTGGCATTCAGTAGAATGTCAAATCTGTGTCCCTCGTGATGGAGCCATGATCTGGCAGCTGTCTTGTAGAGTGTTCCTGGCTGAGGTTTTGTAAAGAGTCTGTGGATCTCTTGAATTACTTTTTACAGAGGAATATCCCCTTTATACAATTCACAACTATTGTCCAAGCCAGCCATCATCCACAGGTCAAGGGGAAGGGGTGATGAGGTTAACCCGCAGTGTTTGATTATTTATAGACTTCCTTTAATGTTTGTAAGTCAGCAATTGTTCAATGATCCTGATTCCCTGTCTTGCAATGTTAACAGTACAATAAACTGTAGGAGCTGATATAAAAGGTAAATCACAAGCATTCATCAATTTACAAATATCAATTCAACCTACAAGAAGAGTCAACATTTCAGACTCTTGACCAACCGAAGAAAGAAACACATAAATTCAAAAGTCAACATTTAGATAACAGACTATGCCTCCTGGTTTACTGAAAATAGACCTCTGGATAATTAAGATAAAATGTTGTGTCATCACAATTAGAGATGAAGGAATATCGTCAGCTCCCTCTTGTTCAGCAAGCTATAGCACTTACCGAAGGAAGCTGCAGCGGGAACCTGGATACCTGGAGCGCTCCCGATAATCAGGTGTCTGGAGCCACAGCTGCATGTGTCGTGGCAGTGTGACAGTCACAACACATGCATGGAGAGCCTGTGTATTGTAACTGTCACACAGCCATGACACATGCATTTGCAACACCAGACACCTGATTAACGGGAGCGCTCCAGGTATCCGAGTTGCCGCTACAGCTTCTTAGGTAAGCGTAATAGCTTGCCGAATAAGGAGGGAGCTGATGATATTCGCTCAGTCTAATCACAATGAACATGCACACAGAGATCAACAAAAGTGCTAATCACTCATTCCTTGCAATGCATTACCGATGATCAATGCGCAGGTGCCTTCTTAATTTCTAAGTGCATATTCAGCGTCCATGGGTCTCGGTCCGATCACAGACCAGCAGCGGGTCTCCCGACCCGAGCATGACAGTCTCATAGAAATATATTGAAGCTATCGTGCTCCAGTCTGGAGTCTCACAGCCAATATGTGCATTGCAGTCTGTGATCGGACCAAGACCTATGGACGTCTGAACGAGCCCTTGTGTCACAAACTAGGTAAAGGGACCTAATTTCTTGGTAAGATTAGGAGTCTTAAACAGATCCTTGTAAAGAAATGCACGAGTGCAATAGGGTCTTATCCACGTTTAAAGGGTTGATGAATGAAAGGTAGAACCGCTGACCTTATAAGGCTGTGTGAGACTCAACACTTATAGAGCCTGAAAACCGGATGCAGCAGCTTCCATGGAAAAAAGCATATTTAAGTGACAGGATTGGAAGTGTTTCTGCTTTCTCAGAAGTACAACACAAGTTGTGGTGAATAAAATTGTAGGTTTATTGTCAAAGCATTTCAGAGTCCACCGAATTCTTCAGGGCAACCATGCAAAAATATTATTTATGTATGGTTGCCCTGAACAAGGAGTCGATGGACTCTGAAATATGTTGACAATAAACATACACTTCTACTTGTGTTGTACTCCAGAGAGCACAAAAACACTTCAAATCCTGTCACTTAAATAGATCCTTTGCACTTCAATGTATTAATTTGTCCAAAGGTCAATCAATGACTAGAAAGTGTGAATTAGTAGTTTTTTTTAGCTGTGCAATAGGTTAGTAACAGAGGGTGGATCCAGGGTGATTCCAGAGGGAAGGTCAAATTTCCAGTTTGGCCGCATTTGTGCATTACCTGTCTCATTTCTCATTTTCCTGATAAAATCAACATATTAGCAAAAATCGATTGCATCCTTGTCCTCCAAAAATAGCAACACAATAAACTGTAGGAGCTGATATAATAGGTAAACAGCAGTCATTCTGTGAGTCAACATTTAGACTCATATGAACAAAAGTCTATGTCTCCTTGCCTACTGAAAATATACATTTGGCATAATCAAGACTAAATGCTGTGTCATCATAACCTATATACACAATCCATGTAGTTAAGGCTCTAATGCATGAAATTATAAAGAACACCAATATCAAAATATGCAAGCCAATAAAATCAATACAAACGTTAGTATTATAATATAAAAACAAATGCACAAATACAGAAAATAATAAAAAAAATAAAAAAATTAATAGGGGGCGTGGCCTGGATTCCTTGCATGTAGGAAGCAGGATTCCTGAGCTCTGTGGGGACACCAGAGAAAGCGACCTATAACTCAACAAAAAGAAGCTGGTCTCATTTGGACCCTGTTTTGGTGGATTCAGAACTGCCTGTGGAGCAATCCAAGACCACCTGTGACCCTGTTGTGAATTCTGCTCTTGGGCTCCCTCCGGTGGTTGTAAGTGGTAGCGCTGCTGTCTCTGAGTCACAGCATTTGTCAGGTGTTTTCACTTTTTGCAATTTGGACAGGGCTATTTAGTCTTGCTTTACCCTTTAGTCAGTGTCAGTTGTCCATTGTTCCTGGAGGATTCACATCCCTGCCTGGTTCCTTCTGCTTTGCAGTTCTTTTCAACAAAGATAAGTTCTGGCCTTGATTTGCTGTCCACATGTTGTGGTCTTATTGTTCCGTTCCTTTCTATGTTTTGTCTTGTCCAGCTTGGTCTGTATTAGGATTTTTTTTGCCAAGCTGGTATCTCTGGAGATGCAGATATACCCTCCATGTCTTTAGTTAGCTGTGGAGTTTTTGTATTTTCTGTGGTGGATATTTTCTAGTTTTTTAATACTGACCGCATAGTACTCTGTCCTGTCCTTTCTATTTAGCTAGAAGTGGCCTACTTTGCTAAATTCTCATTTCAGTCTGTGTATGTTTTTTCCCTCTCCTCTCACAGTCAATATTTGTGGGGGGGCTGCCTGTTCTTTGGGGATTTTCTCTGAGGCAAGTTAGTTTTCCCTTTTCTATCTCTAGGGGTAATTAGTCCTCCGGCTGTGTCGAGATGTCTAGGGAGCGCTAGGTACATTCCACGGCTACTTCTAGTTGTGGTGTTAGGTTCAGGGTCTGCGGTCAGTACAGGTGCCACCTTCTCCAGAGTACGTCCCATGCTGCTCTTAGGCCACCAGATCATAACAGTACAACTGGCCAACAATGAGTTAACCGCATCTCAGAAGAAGGGAAGGAAAGTGCTGAGCCATTTTTTTTTCTGTAGTCTGTTGTGTTTTTTTTTTTTTCTCTTCCCTCTTTGCCTCTGGGTGGCTCAGGAGTTCGGCGCTGGTATGGATGTTGAGGGACTGGCTTTTCGTGTGGATCAACTTGCTGCTAGAGTACAGGGTATTTCCGATTATATCGTTCAGACTCCAGTTTTAGAGCCTAGAATTCCAACTCCTGATTTGTTTTTTGGGGATAGGTCCAAATTTCTGAGCTTTAAAAATAACTGTAAACTGTTTTTTGCTCTGAAACCCCGTTCCTCTGGTGATCCCATCCAGCAGGTTAGAATTATTATATCTCTGCTGCGTGGTGACCCCCAGGATTGGGCATTTGCCCTGGAACCTGGGAATCCGGCGTTGCTTAATGTAGACACCTTTTTACAGGCGCTTGGGTTATTGTATGACGAAACTAATTCAGTGGATCATGCTGAGAAGACCTTGTTGGCCCTGTCTCAGGGTCAAGAAGCGGCAGAATCATATTGCCAGAAGTTTAGAAAATGGTCTGTTCTGACTAAATGGAATGAGGATGCCGTGGCGGCAAACTTCTGAAAGGGTCTTTCTGAATCCGTTAAAGATGTTATGGTGGGGTTCCCCACGCCTGCTGGTCTGAGTGATTCTATGTCTCTGGCCATTCAGATTGATCGGCGCTTGCGCGAGCACAGAGTTGTGCACACTATGGCATTGTCTTCCGAGCGGAGTCCTGAGCCTATGCAGTGTGATAGGATTGTGTCTAGAGCTGAACGACAAGGATTCAGACGTCAGAATAGGTTGTGTTTTTACTGCGGCGATTCTGCTCATGTTATTTCTGATTGCCCTAAGCGTACCAATAGAATCGCTAGTTCTGTTACCATCAGTACTGAACAACCTAAATTTCTGTTATCTGTGACTCTGATCTGCTCATTATCGTCATTTTCTGTCATGGCATTTGTGGATTCAGGCGCCGCTCTAAATTTAATGGACTTAGAATTTGCCAGACGTTGTGGTTTCCCCTTGCAGCCTTTGCAGAGTCCTATTCTTTTGAGGGGCATTGATGCTACACCGTTGGCTAAAAATAAACCTCAGTTTTGGACACAGCTGACCATGTGCATGGCGCCAGCCCATCAGGAAGATTGTCGTTTTTTGGTGTTGCATAATTTGCATGATGCTATTGTGCTGGGTTTCCCATGGTTACAGGTGCATAATCCGGTATTAGATTGGAAATCTATGTCTGTGACTAGTTGGGGTTGTCACAGGGTTCATGGTGACGTTCCTGTGATGTCAATTGCCTCCTCCCCCTCTTCTGAAATTCCTGAGTTTTTGTCAGATTTCCAGGATGTATTCGATGAGCCCAAGTCCAGTTCCCTTCCACCGCATAGGGACTGTGATTGTGCTATTGACTTGATTCCAGGCTGTAAGTTCCCTAAAGGCCGACTTTTCAACCTGTCTGTGCCAGAACATACCGCCATGCGGAGCTATGTGAAGGAGTCCTTGGAGAAGGGGCATACTCAGCCATCTTCTTCACCATTGGGAGCAGGTTTTTTCTTTGTTGCCAAAAAAGATGGCTCCTTGAGACCCTGTATTGATTATCGCCTCTTGAATAATATCACGGTAAAATTCCAATACCCTTTGCCTTTGCTTTCTGATCTGTTTGCTAGGATTAAGGGGGCTAGTTGGTTTACTAAGATTGACCTTCGAGGGGCATATAATCTGGTTCGTATTAAGCAGGGGGACGAATGGAAAACTGCATTTAATACGCCCGAAGGCCATTTTGAATACCTTGTGATGCCATTCGGACTCTCTAATGCTCCATCTGTGTTTCAGTCCTTCATGCATGATATATTTCGGAATTATCTTGATAAATTCATGATTGTATATTTGGATGATATTTTGATTATTTCAGATGATTGGGAGTCTCATGTGAAACAAGTCAGGATGGTATTTCAGATCCTTCGTGATAATGCCTTGTTTGTGAAGGGGTCTAAGTGCCTCTTTGGAGTACAGAAGATTTCTTTCTTGGGCTTCATTTTTTCTCCCTCATCTATAGAAATGAATCCGGTTAAGGTTCAGGCCATTCATGATTGGATCCAGCCCACATCCGTGAAGAGCCTTCAGAAATTTTTGGACTTTGCTAATTTTTATCACCGTTTCATTGCCAACTTCTCCAGTGTGGTTAAACCCCTGACCGATTTGACAAAGAAAGGCGCTGATGTTACGAATTGGTCCTCTGTGGCTGTTTCAGCCTTTCAGGAGCTTAAACGTCGATTTACTTCTGCCCCTGTGTTGCGTCAGCCGGATGTTTCTCTTCCTTTTCAGGTTGAGGTTGACGCTTCTGAGATTGGGGCAGGGGCCGTTTTGTCTCAGAGGAATTCTGATGGTTCCTTGATGAAACCGTGTGCCTTCTTTTCTCGAAAGTTTTCGCCTGCGGAACGCAATTATGATGTCGGCAATCGTGAGTTGTTGGCTATGAAGTGGGCATTTGAGGAGTGGCGACATTGGCTTGAGGGGGCCAAGCACCGTATTGTGGTCTTGACCGATCATAAGAATCTGATTTATCTCTAGTCTGCCAAACGGCTGAATCCTAGACAGGCCCGATGGTCCCTGTTTTTCTCCCGTTTTGATTTTGTGGTCTCGTATCTTCCGGGTTCTAAGAATGTTAAGGCTGATGCCCTCTCTAGGAGCTTTTTGCCTGATTCTCCTGGGGTCCTTGAGCCGGTCGGTATTCTGAAGGAAGGGGTGATTCTTTCTGCCATCTCCCCTGATTTACAACGGGTTCTTCAGAAATTTCAGGCTGATAAACCTGACCGCTGTCCAGTGGGGAAATTGTTTGTTCCTGAGAGATGGACTAGTAAAGTGATTTCGGAGGTTCATTGTTCTGTGTTGGCCAGTCATCCTGGGATTTTTGGAACCAGAGATTTGGTTGGTAGGTCCTTTTGGTGGCCTTCTTTGTCACGGGATGTGCGTTCTTTTGTGCAGTCCTGTGGGACTTGTGCGCGGGCCAAGCCTTGCTGTTCCCGCGCTAGTGGGTTGCTTTTGCATTTGCCGGTCCCTGAGAGGCCTTGGACGCATATTTCTATGGATTTTATTTCGGATCTTCCGGTTTCCCAGAGGATGTCAGTTATCTGGGTGGTTTGTGACCGGTTTTCTAAGATGGTTCATTTGGTACCTTTGCCTAAGTTGCCTTCCTCTTCTGATTTGGTTCCGTTGTTTTTTCAGCATGTGGTTCGTTTGCATGGCATTCCGGAGAACATTGTGTCCGATAGAGGTTCCCAGTTTGTTTCTAGGTTTTGGCGGGCCTTTTGTGCTAGGCTGGGCATTGATTTGTCTTTTTCTTCCGCATTTCATCCTCAGACAAATGGCCAAACCGAGCGAACTAATCAGACTTTGGAAACTTATTTGAGATGCTTTGTGTCTGCTGATCAGGATGATTGGGTGGCTTTCTTGCCATTGGCTGAGTTTGCCCTTAATAATCGGGCTAGTTCTGCTACCTTGGTTTCACCCTTCTTTTGTAACTCTGGTTTTCATCCTCGTTTTTCTTCAGGGCAGGTTGAGCCTTCTGATTGTCCTGGGGTGGACTCTGTGGTTGACAGGTTGCAGCAAATTTGGGCTCATGTTGTTGACAATTTGGTGTTGTCTCAGGAGGGGGCTCAGCGTTTTGCTATCCATCGTCGCTGTGTTGGTTCCCGGCTTCGGGTTGGGGATTTGGTCTGGTTGTCTTCCCGTCATGTCCCTATGAAGGTTTCTTCCCCTAAGTTTAAGCCTCGGTTTATTGGCCCTTATAGGATTTCTGAGATTATCAATCCAGTGTCTTTTCGTTTGGCCCTTCCAGCCTCTTTTTCCATCCATAATGTTTTTCATAGATCTTTGTTGCGGAAATATGTGGTGCCCATTGTTCCCTCTGTTGATCCTCCTGTTCCGGTGTTGATTGATGGGGAGTTGGAGTATGTGGTTGAGAAGATTTTGGATTCTCGTTTTTTGAGGCGGAGGCTTCAGTATCTTGTCAAATGGAAGGGTTATGGCCAGGAGGATAATTCTTGGGTTGTTGCCTCCGATGTTCATGCTGATGATTTGTTCGTGCCTTTCATTTGGCTCGTCCGGATCGGCCTGGGGGCTCTGGTGAGGGTTCGGTGACCCCTCCTCAAGGGGGGGTACTGTTGTGAATTCTGCTCTTGGACTCCCTCCGGTGGTTGTAAGTGGTAGCGCTGCTGTCTCTGAGTCACAGCATTTGTCAGGTGTTTTCACTTTTTGCAATTTGGACAGGGCTATTTAGTCTTGCTTCACCCTTTAGTCAGTGCCAGTTGTCCATTGTTCCTGGAGGATTCACATCCCTGTCTGGTTCCTTCTGCTTTGCAGTTCTTTTCAACAAAGATAAGTTCTGGCCTTGATTTGCTGTCCACATGTTGTGGTCTTATTGTTCTGTTCCTTTCTATGTTTTGTCTTGTCCAGCTTGGTCTGTATTAGGATTTTTTTAGCCAAGCTGGTATCTCTGGAGATGCAGATACACCCTCCATGTCTTTAGTTAGCTGTGGAGTTTTAGTATTTTCTGTGGTGGATATTTTCTAGTTTTTTAATACTGACCGCATAGTACTCTGTCCTGTCCTTTCTATTTAGCTAGAAGTGGCCTACTTTGCTAAATTCTCATTTCAGTCTGTGTATGTTTTTTCCCTCTCCTCTCACAGTCAATATTTGTGGGGGGCTGCCTGTTCTTTGGGGATTTTCTCTGAGGCAAGATAGTTTTCCCTTTTCTATCTCTAGGGGTAATTAGTCCTCCGGCTGTGTCGAGATGTCTAGGGAGCGCTAGGTACATTCCACGGCTACTTCTAGTTGCGGTGTTAGGTTCAGGGTCTGCGCTCAGTACAGGTGCCACCTTCTCCAGAGTACATCCCATGCTGCTCTTAGGCCACCAGATCGTAACATGACCCTCTACGTGCTGGCACAGCCAAGATATTGGCTTTGAAACCCAGTAGGACCGGACACTGCAGGCTGGTGAGTGGAGATGCACCACAGATCCATGTGCCTCATTAAATTAGTTCCATATCCCCAGCTTCTAGCACAGCCATCAGGTGATGATGGCGACAAAAATATACCCCACTCACTTCTGATCACTAGTGGGACTGTCACCAGCTCACTCTCACCCTATGCTACAGAGTCTGCCTATGGGGTGCTGCCTTATGCTACAGTCTGCCTATGGAGGGCTTCCTTATACTACAGGGTTTGCCTATGGGGGCTTCCTTATACTACAGAATCCACCTATGGGGGGCTTCCTTATACTGCAGAGTCTGCCTATGGGGGCTTCCTTATACTAAAGAGTCTGCCTATGGGGGCTTCCTTATACTAAAGAGTCTACCTATGGGGTGCTGTCTTATACTACAGGGTCTGCCTATGGGGGGCTGCCTTATACTACAGAGTCTTCCTATGGGGGCTTCCTTATACTACAGAGTGTGCCTATGGGGTGCTGTCTTATACTACAGGGTCTGCCTATGAGAGGCTGCCTTATACTATAGAGTCTGCCTATGGGGGGCTTCCTTATACTACAGGGACCTTAGGCCGGGTTCACATTGCGTTAACAGCAGCTCGTTCAACACATGCGTTAATGGGCTGCTGTTAACGCAAATGCCGGTATGTCAGCACGCTAGCGCAGATAGAGCTAGCAGATGCTCTATCTGCGCTAGCAGTGATGGACCCAGAAATGCTGCAGCCCGCGTCCCAGGGTCCGTCACTCAATTATGGCACATCGCTAGCGCACGCCCATTATGGGCGTGCGCTAGCGATGCATCCGACATAGGAACTAATGGCGGCGTTAACAGACTGTGTTACACCGCGTTATGCCGAGGTGTAACTTAGTCCTGTCATGCCGTTCTGTCTGTTTCTGGTTTTTGCCATGAAAATGAATATGCTTGCTTTAACCCTTTACTCTTTTCCCCCTAATTTGAGCTGGGATACTGATGGCTATTACCTGAATGGAGCCTTCTCAGTTCCCTGCTCTGCTGCGCAGCCGTACATGGTGGTTTGGTCTTTTCTATTGTTTTACCTTCCTCATGTGCCGTCCCTGGTTGCCTCTGTAGAAGCTGTCTGCGGGTTGTGAGGTCATTTGTAGCAGGTGTATGACTTTCCACGAGGGTCAGTGCTTGCAGTCTCTGTCAGGTGCCCTGAGCCTCAGATCCTGCACTGATTGTGCTGTAATGGTTTCTGTTTGTGCTTAGGGCGTGTGCGGCCACACCTCCCCTGCTTTTATCAGGGTTAGGGTGTGTACTTGAAATGCTGTCCCCAGCCAATTGCTGAGGGGCAGCTCCTCTATAAAGTTCCCCTGCCCTATGGGCGGGGCCTGAGCTACTCACAAAGCTCCTGAACTTTGCTATGTGTTTGTGGTCCTGCACCTCTCCTGTCTATGTTTTGGGACCAAAGTCCTTGCCTTGATTCCTGTTTTGTCCTGTTCTGGCGCCTGTCCTGGAGGCGGTATATCCAGGCCCGAATCCTTGATCCTGTACCTGTCCTGTACCTGAACCTGTCTAAGCTGTGTCTGCTGTGATTATGTTCCTGGAATCCCTCTGCATCTGGAGCCTCACTCCCAGTGACTTTAAGTCTCTTGAAACCGGTGTTTCTGCTGAGCATCTACTACTTTGTGCTCTGACTACCATGCGGTGTTAACCCCGTCTGGCTCACGTCCAGTATGGCGGTGCTTGCACCATCACACTTGAGTTCCTTCCTAGGTCCGATGCCCGGAGCCTGACGACCGCAGTCTGGAACCTGATGACTGCTGCCTGGAGCTTGGAGCCTGATGACTGGTGGTACCTGTAGGTCGTGTCGGATGTCCGGAACCGAACGACTCCTGTCTGATGTCTGCCGGTGACCCTGGGTCCTGATGTCCTGTCTGTACCCTGATGTCCTGCCTGTGTCCTGATGACCTCATGAACCCTGATGGCCTGAGCTTCTGTCAAGGTCAGATGCAGTTGCCAATGCAGCCCAGCCCCATAGACGCCCCCAAGCCGACCAACCTCAGTAGGCGTGGGGTGCGTGTCCCCCGGGGACGAAATATGGACCCTTTAAACCACAGAACCCCAGTCTCTGCCCTCCCCTAGTTCGGGTAGGCCCAGGACCCCCTCTGTGGTTTAAAGGGTCCGTATTTTGTCCCCGGGGACACGCGCCTCACGCCTTCTGAGGTTGGTCAGCTTGGGGGCGTCTATGGGGCTGGGCTGCATTGGCGGCTGCAGCTGACCTTGACAAGTCCATCACGCAGTTTGAACCTGGCCTTACACTACAGGATCTGCCTATGTGGTGCTGCCTTATACTAGAGGGTCTGCCTATGGGTGCTGCCTTGTGCTATAGAGTCTGCCTATGGGGGCTGCCTTGTGCTATAGAGTCTGCCTATGGGGGCTGCCTTGTGGTATAGAGTCTGCCTATGGGGGCTGCCTTATGCCATAGTCTGCCTATGGGGGCTGCCTTGTTCTATAGTCTGCCTATGGGGGTGCATTATACAATATAGAGTAGGCCTATGGGGAGTGCATTATACTATATGAAAGCCTATGGGGAGTGCATTATACTATATTGAGGACTATCTGGTGCATTATACTATATGGAGGCTAGGGGCCATCATACAGTGTGGAGATTACAGTGAGGGGGTCATCATACAGTGTTGGAGCCATCAAACAGTTTGCGGGCTACTAAGGGGTCAGTATACTGTGTGGGTGGTACTATACAGTGAGGGGGCATTATACTGTGTATAAGAGAGCATCATACTGTGTATACAGGAGCTTACAGGGGGGAGACTCAGGACATTATTAAATGTAAAGTGGGCACTTATTGTTATAGGGGATCTCAGGTTACTGTAACTCTCAAAGGGGCACACAGAGGGCATTACTACTTTCTAGGAGGCAAAATATGTGCAGTGTTTTCTAGGGCACTTGCACCCGGAATTACTATATTATAGAGGGGTGCTTTAAAATTTAGAAGGCACAGAGAACCACACAGCAGGTGCAGTGATAGGGACACATACGACAGCAGCGGCTCAGTATTGGGATATCAGCAGGATGAGGAGTTAGTGCAAGTTGGGAAGAGACGGTGATGGCACTGGAATATGAGAAGTGAAATATGTCTTTGTTGTATTCTCTGCAGCTGAGTCGTGGCTGGAAGAAGTTGTCATGTCGGTCTGGGCCAGATGGAAAAGACGGGAAAAGTGAACGATTCCATCAGAAAGAACGTCACTATCTGTAACTGTGCTTTTAACACTTATATGTTCTGTAGGACTGGTATCTACCACTGACCATATGGCGGTAATATCCATGTTGGCCTTTGTATAGAGATTATTTTCAGCAACATCACTGTCATCTGCTGAGGTCCTCCTCCAGTATTAGGGTGCGTCACCGAATTGTCATCAAGGTTACCTGGTTAGGGACCCACTGAGAAGTTTCGCCCCCCTGAACCAAAACCCTAGCTATACCTCTGAATCGTACGCTGCTCAAATAAAGGACAGACACTATGCAATAGAGCAGATCCAGGAAAAAATTGATGACTTGGAGAATCGGAGTCGTCAAAACAATCTCTGGATCATTAGCGTCCCTGAGTCAGTGAAAGACCTTTATCACTTTATTTCCTCCTGGTGTAATAATTATAGGGGATAACTCAGGAGACTCTTTGCGTGGAACAAGACAACTACAGGACACAGTTTTATAAGTGGTAAAGTCTATATTATAACACGGTGATTCAAACAGGTGCAGAGAGAAACTCAAGTCTACAACACTTGGTGCAAATAATAAACGCAGCTTAGCATTCTATAGGAAACTTCAGAGCAAAATGCCATCAAGCAGAAAGTCTATGAAGCACAGTTATTCTTGTGGATACTTGACACAAATAAATCCTTGTCTTAGTCAGGGAACAGATAGATATGCTTATAGGCAGTTCAAATCATATATTAGCTCAACCAGGGAGGCCTGGTTAATAGTCTCAGGTTATTGCAAAGCAGAAGCAGCTTACATGTCCAGCAAATGCAGATGGAAGTAAACACGAACAGCAGATGAAGGAGGATTACTGGAAACTTGTGTATGCAGCAGGAACTCAGAGCAGAGTAGCAGGATCACCACACAGGTTCACAGGAGCAGGTGTATAGCCAGGGAGTAATCAGAGGTCAGGAGCTGGATGCAAGGCAGAATACTCTAGCACAGACTGAAGGCTGGGGTGGAGTTTTATAGCAGGAAGACACAGTGCACATGAGACCAAAGACGCCATCTTGGAAAAGGGCAGTAATGCACAAAAGGTAAAAAATGTTCAGAGTCCTGACACCTGGCCCCCGCGAGCACTCAATTTGCCTGACCTGCCTGGCTCCATGGTAGTGGAACAAGCCCCCAGGACTGGACCTGAGCGTTCTGATCCAAGAGCCTGCCCACGCCGTGTTATTTTTAAGTTGCTCAACTACCAGGACAAATTGCAACTGCTCCAGGCGTTTCAAGCCTCATTGAAGTATGAGGGTCACTCCCTTCTCATATTTCAGGACTTCTCCGCTTTGGTGGTGGCCAAGCGCCGTGCTTTCTCATCAGTTTGTAGACTGTTACATGACAGGGGCACACGTTTTGCCCTGCTATAACCTGCACGCCTCCGGGTGATGCTTCACGGAAAGCCAGTGTTTATTGATGATACTGATAAAGCCTTGGAGGAAATAGAGCATTCCTCTCAAACATCCTCTCCGGTAACCTGAATTTGGTTTGTAGTCATATGTTCTATTATCTTTGAGTACTGGGATCTGGGTGTTGATGTGGTTTTATTGCACAATTATTACCTGGGCTTTTTTTTGTATTGCACAATATTTGTTCTTATCTTGTAAATTTACTTTCTAAGAGATGCTATTAGTACCTCCCACTCCCATCTCCAAGACTTCTCCTGCACTGCGCCAATCCTCTGGAATGCTCTTCCCCCCAAAATTAGGACCATCCACAATTTGTATAGTTTTAGGTGTGCCCTGCCCTCAAAACATATTTGTTCACAGTGGCCTATCACGTTCCCTAATCAGTAATTTTAAGTGTAAAGGTACCTTCACACGAAACGACTTTGTAACGATATCGCTAGCGATCCGTGACGTTGCAGCGTCCTGGCTAGCGATATCGTTTAGTTTGACACGCAGCAGCGATCAGGATCCTGCTGTGATATCGCTGGTCCCTGAATAAAGTTCAGAACTTTATTTGGTCGTCCGATCGCCGTGTATCCTTGTGTTTGACAGCAAAAGCAACGATACCAGCGATATTTTACACTGGTAACCAGGGTAAACATCGGGTTACTAAGCGCAGGGCCGCGCTTAGTAACCCGATGTTTACCCTGGTTACCAGCGTAAAATGTAAAAAAAACAAACAGTACATACTCACCTGCGCGTCCCCCGCCGTCTGCTTCCCACACTGACTGAGCGCCGCAAAGTGAAAGTGAAAGCACAGCACAGCGGCTACTGCCGGCGCTCAGTCAGTGCAGGAAGCGGACGCCGGGGGACGCATGTAAGTATGTACTGTTTGTTTTTTTTACATTTTACGCTGGTAACCAGGGTAAACATCGGGTTACTAAGCGCGGCCCTGCGCTTAGCAACCCGATGTTTACCCTGGTTACCCGGGGACCTCGGCATCGTTGGTCGCTGGAGAGCAGTCTGTGTGACAGCTCTCCAGCAAACAGCGACGCTGCAGCGATCAGCATCGTTGTCGCTATCGCTGCAGCGTCGCTTCGTGTGAAGGTACCTTAAGGGCGTGTGTGTAGCCCATTCACTATCTCCATCTATCCCCCACTCCCTTAAGATGGCTGGACCATCATTGTAAATACATCATTGTAAATAAGCTCCTGTACTTTGTATCTCCCCCACCTCATTGTAGATTGTAAGCTCTCATGAGCAGGGTCGTCTTATTGTGCTTTAACCCTTTTACCCCCAAGGGTGGTTTGCACGTTAATGACAGGGCCAATTTTCACAATTCTGACCACTGTCCCTTTATGAGGTTATAACTCTGGAACGCTTCAACGGATCCAGATGATTCTGACACTGTTTTCTCGTGACATATTCTACTTCATGATAGTGGTAAAATTTCTTTGATTGAACCTGCGTTTATTTGTGAAAAAAATGAAAATTTGGCGATTTCGCAATTTTCCAACTTTGAATTTTTATGCAATTAAATCACAGAGATATGTCACACAAAATACTTAATAAGTATCATTTCCCACATGTCTACTTTACATCAGCACAATGTTGGAACCAAAATTTTTTTTTTGTTAGGGAGTTATAAGGGTTAAAAGTTGACCAGCAATTTCTAATTTTTACAACACCATTTTTTTTTTAGGGACCACATCTCATTTGAAGTCATTTTGAGGGGTCTATATGATAGAAAATAACCAAGTGTGACACCATTCTAAAAACTGCACCCCTCAAGGTTCTCAAAACCACACTCAAGACGTTTATTAACCCTTCAGGTGTTTCACAGGAATTTTTGGAATGTTTAAATAAAAATGAACATTTAACTTTTTTTCACAAAAAATTTACTTCAGCTCCAGTTTTTTTTTTTTTACCAAGGGTAACAGGAGAAAGTGGACCCAAAAGCTTGTTGTACAATTTGTCCTGAGTACGCCGATACCCCATATGTGGGGGTAAACCACTGTTTGGGCGCATGGTAGAGCTCGGAAGCGAAGGAGCACCATTTGACTTTTTAATGCAAAATTGACTGGAATTGAGATGGGACGCCATGTTGCGTTTGGAGAGCTCCTGATGTGCCTAAACATTGAAACCCCCCACAAGTGACACCATTTTGGAAATTAGACCCCCTAAGGAACTTATCTAGATGTGTGGTGAGCACTTTGACCCATTAATTGATTCACAGAAGTTTATAATGCAGAGCCGTAAAAATAAAAAATCATATTTTTATACAAAAATGATTTTTCGCCCCCAACTTTTTATTTTCCCAAGGGTAAGAGAAGAAATTAAAGTTGTTGTACAATTTGTCCTGAGTACGCTGATATCCCATATGTGGGGGTAAACCACTGTTTGGGCGCATGGCAGAGCTCGGAAGGGAAGGAGCGTCATTTGCAATGCAGACTTAGATGGATTGGTCTGCAGGCGTCACATTGCGTTTGCAGAGCCCCTAATGTACCTAAACAGTAGAAACCCCCCACAATTGACCCCATATTGGAAACTAGACCCCTCAAGGAACTTATCTAGATGTGTTGTGAGAACTTTGAACCCCCAAGTGTTTCACTACAGTTTATAACGCAGAGCCGTGAAAATAAAAAATCCTTTTTTTTCCACAAAAATTATATTTTAGCCCCCAGTTTTGTATTTTTTTCAAGGGTAACAGTTGAAATTAGACCCCAAAAGTTGTTGTCCAATTTGTCCTGAGTACGCTAATACCCCATATGTTGGGGGGAACCACCGTTTGAGCACATGGCAGAGCTCGGAAGGGAAGGAGCGTCATTTGGAATGCAGACTTAGATGGATTGGTCTGCAGGCGTCACATTGCGTTTGCAGAGCCCCTAATGTGCCTAAACAGTAGAAACCCCCCACAAGTGACCCCATATTGGAAACTAGACCCCCAAGGAACTTATCTAGATGTGTTGTGAGAACTTTGAATCCCCAAGTGTTTCACTACAGTTTATAACGCAGAGCCGTGAAAATAAGAAATCTTTTTTTTTCCACAAAAATTATTTTTCAGCCCCCAGTTTTGTATTTTCCCAAGGGTAACAGGAGAAATTGGACACCAAAAGTTGTTGTCCAATGTGTCCTGAGTACGTTGATACCCCATATGTTGGGGTAAACCCCTGTTTGGGCATGGAAGGAACACTGTATTACTTTTTCAACACAGAATTGTCTGGAATTGAGATCGGACGCCATGTCGCATTTGGAGAGCCCCTGATGTGCCTAAACAGTGGAAACCCCCCAATTATAACTGAAACCGTAAATCCAAACACACCCCTAACCCTAATCTCAACGGTAACCCTAACCACACCCCTAACCCTGACACACCCCTAACCCTAATCCCAACCCTATTACCAACTGTAAATGTAATCCAAACCCTAACCCTAACTTTAGCCCCAACCCTAACTTTAGCCCTAACCCTAGCCCCAACCTTAACCCTAACCCTAGCCATAACCCTAGCCGTAACCCTAACCCTAGCCCTAACCCTAACTCTAACCCTAACCCTAATGGGAAAATGGAAATAAATAATTTTTTTACATTTTTTCCTAACTAAGTGGGTGATGAAGCGGGGTTTGATTTATTTTATAGCGGGTTTTTTAGTGGATTTTTATGATTGGCAGCCGTCACACACTAAAAGATGCTTTTTATTGCAAAAAATAGTTTTTGCGTTACCATATTTTGAGAGCTATAATTTTTCCATATTTTGGTCCACAGAGTCATGTGTTGTGAATTCTATTTTTGGGCTCCCTCTAGTGGTCACAAGCGGTACTGTGTAGTGTTGTCTTTCTGCAGGTTGGCTGCATCAGCTGGTTCGTTATCCTTGGTTGGTTTCCTATTTAGCTCACCTGGAGACTCAGTTCCTTGCCTGCTATCAATGTATTCAGTGCTCTTCAGATTCCTTGTGTCTACCTTGCTCCCAGTCTCTCCAAGACAAGCTAAGTTTTTGTTTGATCATTTTTTGATTATCAGTGTTCATTATGTTTTTAGTCCAGCTCGCTAAAATGTGATTTCCTCGCTTGCTGGTTGCTCTAGGGGACTGAGTTTCTCCCCCCACACCGTTAGTTGGTGTGGGGGTTCTTGAAATCTCAGAGTGGATATTTTTTGTAAGGGTTTTTTACTGACTGCATAGATTCCCTTTTCTATTTTCTGCTATCTAGTATTAGTGGGCCTCATTTGCTGAATCTGCTTTCACCGCTGTGTATGTGCCTTCCTTTTACCTCACCGTTATTATCTGTTGGGGGCTTCTATATCTTTGGGGATTATTTCTCTGGAGGAAAGAGAGGTCTTTTCTTTCTCTCTAGGGGTAGTTAGTTCCTCAGGCTGGCTCGAGACGTCTAGGATTTTTAGGCACGTTCACCGGCTACTTCTAGTGTGTTTGGATAGGTTCAGATTTGCGGTCAGTCCAGTTTGCCACCTCCCTAGAGCTTGTCCTATGTTTGTTACTTAGCTGGAGTAATTTGTGATCCTCAACCACTAGGGATCATAACAGTATAGCAGGCCCAAAAAGTGTTTAATGCATCGCAGATGTGGGATAAAAAGAAGACCGGAGTACATTTTTTTTTTTTTTCCTCCCGCTTTTCCTTTGCTGCAGTCTGTTTAGCTTCTTTCATCCCCATGAACTGTGGGTGGTTTTGAGCTCAGCTGCAGACATGAATGTTCAGACTCTGACTTCTAGTGTGGATCATCTTACTGCACGGGTGCAAAGTATTCAGGATTTTGTTATTCATAGCCCTATGTCAGAACCAAAGATACCCATTCCTGAGTTGTTTTCTGGAGATAGATCTAGGTTTCTAAATTTTAAGAATAATTGTAAGTTATTTCTATCTCTGAGACCTCGTTCCTCTGGTGATTCCACTCAGCAAGTTAAAATTGTTATCTCCTTGTTGCGCGGCGACCCTCAAGATTGGGCTTTCTCTCTGGCGCCAGGAGATCCTGCATTGCTTAATGTGGATGCATTTTTTCCGGCTCTTGGACTGCTTTATGAGAAGCCTAATCTTGAGAATCAGGCAGAAAAAGCGTTGCTGGCTATCTCTCAGGGTCAGGAGGAAGCAGAGGTGTATTGTCAAAAATTTCGGAAATTGTCGGTGCTTACTCAATGGAATGAGTGTGCCCTGGCTGCAAATTTCAGAGAAGGTCTTTCTGAGGCCGTTAAGAATGTTATGGTGGGGTTTCCCACCCCTGCAAGTCTGAGTGATTCTATGGCTTTAGCCATTCAGGTTGATCGGCGTTTGCGGGAGCGCAAATCTGCTCATCCTTTGGCGGTATTTTCCGAACAGAGACCTGAGTCTATGCAATGTGACCGAACTCTGACCAGAATTGAGCGACAAAGTCATAGACGTCAAAATGGGTTGTGCTTTTACTGTGGTGATTCTACTCATGTTATCTCAGCATGCTCTAAACGCTTAAAAAAGAAATCTAAACCTGTCACCATTGGTACTATACAGCCTAAATTTATTTTGTCTGTTACTTTGATTTGTTCTTTGTCGTCCTACCCGGTTATGGCTTTTGTGGATTCGGGTGCTGCCCTGAATCTGATGGATTTGTCGTTTGCCAGGCGCTGTGGTTTTGTCCTGGAGCCTTTGGAATTTCCTATTCCTCTGAGGGGAATTGATGCTACGCCATTGGCTGAGAATAAGCCTAAGTATTGGACGCAAATGACCATGTGCATGACTCCCGTACATCAGGAGGTGATTCGCTTTCTTGTTCTGCATAATTTGCATGATGTTGTCGTTTTGGGTCTGCCATGGCTGCAAGCTCATAATCCAGTTTTAGATTGGAAAGCTATGTCTGAGTCAAGTTGGGGTTGTCAGGGAATTCATGGCGATACTCCGTTGGTGTCTATTGCTTCTTCCACTCCTTCTGAGGTCCCTGAGTTTTTGTCTGACTACCAGGATGTATTTGATGAGCCCAGGTCCTGTGCCCTGCCTCCTCATAGGGATTGTGACTGTGCTATAAATTTAATTCCTGGTAGTAAATTCCCTAAGGGACGACTTTTTAATTTGTCTATACCAGAGCATGCCGCGATGCGGAGTTATATAAAGGAGTCTCTGGAGAAGGGACATATTCGCCCATCCTCTTCCCCTCTTGGTGCAGGTTTTTTTTTTTGTGGCCAAGAAGGACGGTTCTTTGAGACCTTGTGTAGATTATCGTCTTCTGAATAAAATCACAGTCAAATTTCAGTATCCTTTGCCACTATTGTCTGATTTGTTTGCTCGGATTAAGGGTGCCAGTTGGTTCACCAAGATAGATCTCCATTGTGCGTATAACCTTGTGCGCATTAAGCAGGGAGATGAATGGAAAACAGCATTTAATATGCCCGAAGGCCATTTTGAGTACTTAGTGATGCCTTTTGGACTCTGTAATGCTCCTTCTGTGTTTCAGTCCTTCATGCATGACATCTTCCGAGAATATCTGGATAAATTTATGATTGTTTATCTGGATGACATTTTGGTCTTTTCTGATGATTGGGAGTCCCATGTGAAGCAGGTCAGGATGGTGTTTCAGGTCCTGCGTGCTAATGCTTTATTTGTGAAGGGCTCAAAATGCCTCTTCGGAGTACAGAAGGTCTCCTTTTTGGGTTTTATTTTTCTCCTTCTACTGTGGAGATGGACCCAGTCAAGGTCCAGGCTATTCATGACTGGACTCAGCCCATGTCTGTTAAGAGTCTTCAGAAGTTCTTGGATTTTGCTAATTTTTACCGTCGTTTCATCGCTAATTTTTCTAGCGTGGTTAAACCTTTGACGGATTTGACCAAGAAGGATTCTGATGTGACTAATTGGTCTCCTGCGGCCGTGGAGGCCTTTCGGGAGCTGAAGCACCGGTTTTCTTCAGCTCCAGTCTTATGTCAGCCAGATGTCTCTCTCCCCTTCCAGGTCGAGGTTGATGCTTCTGAGATTGGAGCAGGGGCTGTTTTGTCGCAGAGAAGCTCTGATGGCTCTGTGGTGAAGCCATGTGCTTTCTTTTCAAGAAAGTTTTCGCCTGCCGAGCGGAATTATGATGTTGGTAATCGGGAGTTGTTGGCTATGAAGTGGGCATTTGAGGAGTGGCGACATTGGCTCGAAGGAGCTAAACATCGTGTGGTGGTCTTGACTGATCACAAAAATCTGATTTACCTTGAATCTGCCAAGCGCCTGAATCCTAGACAGGCTCGTTGGTCGTTGTTTTTCTCCCGTTTCAACTTCGTGGTCTCATACCTGCCTGGTTCGAAGAACGTGAAAGCTGATGCACTTTCTAGGAGTTTTGTGCCTGACTCTCCGGGAGTTTCTGAGCCGGCTGGTATTCTCAGAGAGGGAGTGATTTTGTCTGCCATTTCCCCAGATTTGTGACGAGTGCTGCAGAAATTTCAGGCGGATAGACCTGACCGTTGTCCACCAGAGAGACTGTTTGTCCCGGATAGATGGACCAGCAGAGTTATTTCTGAGGTTCATTCTTCGGTGTTGGCGGGTCATCCTGGGATTTTTGGTACCAGAGATTTGGTGGCTAGGTCCTTCTGGTGGCCTTCCTTGTCGCGGGATGTGCGTTCCTTTGTGCAGTCTTGTGGGATTTGTGCTCGGGCTAAGCCTTGCTGTTCTCGTGCCAGCGGTTTGCTTTTGCCTTTGCCTGTTCCGAAAAGGCCTTGGACGCACATTTCCATGGATTTTATTTCGGATCTTCCAGTCTCTCAGAGAATGTCGGTCATCTGGGTGGTGTGTGATCGTTTTTCCAAGATGGTCCATTTGGTGCCCTTGCCTAAGTTGCCTTCTTCCTCCGATTTGGTTCCTCTATTTTTTCAGAATGTGGTTCGCTTGCACGGCATTCCTGAGAATATTGTGTCTGATAGAGGATCCCAGTTTGTGTCCAGGTTTTGGCGGACTTTTTGTGCTAAGATGGGCATTGATTTGTCTTTTTCGTCGGCCTTCCATCTTCAGACTAATGGCCAAACCGAGCGAACTAATCAGACGTTGGAAACTTATTTGAGATGTTTTGTTTCTGCTGATCAGGATGATTGGGTGACTTTTTTGCCATTGGCCGAGTTTGCCCTTAATAATCGGGCTAGTTCTGCTACTTTGGCTTCGCCTTTTTTCTGCAATTCTGGTTTCCATCCTCGTTTTTCCTCGGGTCAGGTTGAGCCTTCTGACTGTCCTGGGGTGGATTCTGTGGTGGATAGGTTGCAGCAGATTTGGAACCATGTGGTGGACAATTTGAGGTTGTCACAGGAGAAGGCTCAGCGCTTTGCCAACCGCCGCCGCGGTGTGGGTCCCCGACTTTGTGTTGGGGATTTGGTGTGGCTGTCTTCTCGGTATGTTCCTATGAAAGTCTCCTCTCCTAAATTCAAGCCTCACTTTATCGGTCCTCATAAGATCTTGGAAATCCTTAACCCGGTGTCTTTTCGTTTGGATCTCCCAGCATGGTTTGCCATTCATGTGTTCCATAGGTCTTTGTTGCGGAGGTATGTGGTACCTGTGGTTCCTTCTGTTGAGCCTCCTGCTCCGGTGCTGGTCGAGGGCGAATTGGAGTATGTGGTGGAGAAGATTTTGGATTCTCGTATCTCTAGACGGAGGCTTCAGTATTTGGTTAAGTGGAAGGGCTATGGTCAGGAGGATAATTCCTGGGTTGTCGCCTCTGATGTTCATGCGGCCGATTTGGTTCGTCCCTTCCACGCGGCTCATCCTGATCGCCCTGGGGGTCTTGATGAGGGTTCGGTGACCCCTCCTCAAGGGGGGGTACTGTTGTGAATTCTATTTTTGGCCTCCCTCTAGTGGTCACAAGCGGTACTGTGTAGTGTTGTCTTTCTGCAGGTTGGCTGCATCGGCTGGTTCGTTATCCTTGGTTGGTTTCCTATTTAGCTCACCTGGAGACTCAGTTCCTTGCCTGCTATCAATGTATTCAGTGCTCTTCAGATTCCTTGTGTCTACCTTGCTCCCAGTCTCTCCAAGACAAGCTAAGTTTTTGTTTGATCATTTTTTGATTATCAGTGTTCATTATGTTTTTAGTCCAGCTCGCTAAAATGTGATTTCCTCGCTTGCTGGTTGCTCTAGGGGACTGAGTTTCTCCCCCCACACCGTTAGTTGGTGTGGGGGTTCTTGAAATCTCAGAGTGGATATTTTTTGTAAGGGTTTTTTACTGACCGCATAGATTCCCTTTTCTATTTTCTGCTATTTAGTATTAGTGGGCCTCATTTGCTGAATCTGCTTTCACCCCTGTGTATGTGCCTTCCTCTTACCTCACCGTTATTATCTGTTGGGGGCTTCTATATCTTTGGGGATTATTTCTCTGGAGGCAAGAGAGGTCTTTTCTTTCCCTCTAGGGGTAGTTAGTTCCTCAGGCTGGCTCAAGACGTCTAGGATTTTTAGGCACGTTCACCGGCTACTTCTAGTGTGTTTGGATACGTTCAGATTTGCGGTCAGTCCAGTTTGCCACCTCCCTAGAGCTTGTCCTATGTTTGTTACTTAGCTGGAGTAATTTGTGATCCTCAACCACTAAGGATCATAACAGTCATGTAAGGTCTTGCTTTTTGCGGGACTAGTTGACATTTTTATTGGTAACATTTTCGGGCACGTGACATTTTTTGAACGCTTTTTATTCCGATTTTTGTGAGGCAGAATGACCAAAAACCAGCTATTTATGAATTTCTTTTGGGGGGGGCGTTTATAACGTTCCGCGTTTGGTAAAATGGATAAAGCAGTTTTATTCTTTGGGTCAGTACGATTACAGCGATACCTCGTTTATATCATTTTTTTATGTTTTGGCGCTTTTATACGATAAAAACTATTTTATGGAAAAAATAATTATTTTTGCATCGCTTTATTCTGAGGACTATAACTTTTTTATTTTTTCGCTGATGATGCTGTATGGCGGCTCGTTTTTTGCGGGACAAGATGACGTACCATGGTTATTTATATCTGTCTTTTTGATCGCGTGTTATTCCACTTTTTGTTCGGCGGTATGATAATAAAGCGTTGTTTTTTTTTAACGGTGTTCACTGAAGGGGTTAACTAGTGGGACAGTTTTATAGGTTGGGTCATTACGGATGCGGCGATACTAAATATGTGTACTTTTATTGTTTTTTTATTATTTAGATAAAGGAATGTATTTATTGGAACAATATTTTTTTATTTATTATTTATTTAGGAATTTTTTTTTTGTTTTTTTTCCACACCTGTAATTTTTTTTTTAACTTTTTTACTTTGCCCCAGGTGGGGACATCACAGTAAAGTGCTGTGCACTGTGTCAGATCAGCTATCTGACATGCACAGCATGGAGGCTTCCCGGCGCCTGCTCTGAGCAGGCGCTGTGAAGCCACCTCCCTGCAGGACCCGGATGCAGCCCCGCGGCCATTTTGGATCCAGGGCCTGCAGGGAGGAGACGCTCGGTACAAGGTGAGCACATCACCTTGTACCGATCGTCTCAGGGAAGCACGCATGGAGCCCTCCTCCCTGCACGATACTTCCCTATACCGCCGGAACACTGCGATCATGTTTGATCGTAGTGTGCCGGGGTTAATGTATCGGGGGCGGTCCGTGACCGCTCCTGGCACATAGTGCCGGATGTCAGCTGCGTGAGCGCGGCTGATCGCTCTGGACGTACTATTTCGTCCTTGGGAAGTAAGGCCCACCCCACATGGACGGAATAGTATGTCCAATGGCAGAAAGGGGTTAAATTCTATAAAATGTTACAACCCTTACTCACTCCCCACCTTACTTCTCTTTTTAATATTATTGACTCGGATTCTATGCCTGACCGATTCAACGAAGCTTGTTTATCTTTGTTGCTAAAGCCAGGCAAGGACCCGCTTCTCCCTGCCTTGCACCCTCTGATCTCCCTCCTAAACGTTGATTTTAAATTGCTTACCAATATCATAGCTAATAAACTTCAGTCTATACTTCCTGATATTCTCACCTCATCTCAAACGGGTTTTGTCCATGGTTGGTCTATCACTTATAATATTAGGACAGCATTGGCTGCCATTACACATAGTTACCAGGTTAAAGCCAAGCAGCATATACGGGTCAGCCTTGATGCTGATAAAGCCTTTGATCAAGTGTCTTGGTCTCACCTCATTCGAACCCTTAAGTATTGGATTGTTTGGCTTTACCTTTTTCAACTTTGTAAGGACAATATATACCAACCCCAAATCTTCGATTTGGCTTAATGGTATTCAATCAACCTTTTTTTCCCGCCACCTCTGTTATTTAATATTGCCATGGACCCTTTCCTGAGATACCTGGAGATGATCCGTTCCTTTGGGGGCATTGGAATCAGTCATCATACGCTTAAAACATTGGCATTTGCTGATGATATTTTATTCATGATAGCCAATCCTAAGGAATCCATTCCTTCTATAATGGATGCCTTTAACGAGTTTGGAGCAGTTTCGGAATTTCGCATAAATTACGACAAATCTCATGCTTTGGCTATTTTCAAAACTGCTCAGAAATGGTGGCTGTTCCCTTTCCCCTTTCAGTGGAGGAGGGACTCCTTGATGTTATCTTGGGGTCTACCTACCCTCAAACCCCGAAGATATTTATAAACTGAATGTTCGACCCCTCATTTCTGCGGTTGTACAGGAAATACAATCCTGGAAATCCCTAGGTGGCCTTATTCTCCCTAATCTATGCCTATATAATATATAGTTTTTCGCCACTCCCTGGACTGGATCTATGCCTTCACCCGCTTTACTAATACTCCAATAGATGAGGCGATGTGTAGACTTTTTAGTCATCCTGCTCTGCTCCACCTATGACAAGCCAAGGTCCCAGTGGAAGTTAGGGAAACCCCCCTATTGTGGTAATATTGGGATGGCGCCATGCTAGACGAAAGAGTGGACTTGACCCCCACATTTTGGTGTTTCTTCCCTTTCGAGGCAATCCCTCCTTTCTACAGGGCAGGCCACCTCGCATCTATCGTGTGCTTGGGAATAATGGATGTAGACTGGTTTGTGACATGTTGGCAGACAATCAGTGTCCTCTTATTTTGGAAGACACTTTCTTTAAATACCCAATCCTGATGGGAGATAACTTTACTATTACTCAAGTTAGACATTATGTAGGCTCGGTACTGCGGGATATACCGGACGACGTTGGAGTGCACCCTCTAAACTTAATCTCCATTAAAGCCTACGTGGGGAATTACTCTTTAAGTTTTATATGCAATTCACTGAAACCTTCCATACAGTGGTCAGACTCTTCACCGGGCCCGGGGAGATGGGTATCTCAACTGTCAAGTAAAAGACCTCTTGAAAGCCACATTACGTATTAACTCTATGTTACCGTATGATAGTTACACAATTTGACAATAGGCACTTGAGGGCACGTGCCTAGGGCGGGACAATGCGGGGGGCAGCACCTGAGCAAGGTTTTTTTTATTTAAGTCCTGGGTCACCTCCCGACCGACCGCCCCCCAGCCCCCCGGCCGCCCGCCCGCCTCCCACCCACCCTCCTTGAAGACGTCATACTCACCCTGCTCCAGCGATGCCTGGTCTCATCTCAGCGTCTGCAGCTCGTCCTAAGTGAGCGGTCACATGGTACCGCTCATTAAGGTCATGAATATGGGCATATTCATGACCTTAATGAGCGGTACCACATGACTGCTCACGCAGGAAGAAGGTGCTGCGCTGGGAGTCGGGACAGAGCTAGAGGGATGTTCGGCACAGCCGCGTGGTGTGGGAAAGGTTAGTATGAGGGACAGGGGACGGGGGGGGGATGAAGGAGGACGGTAAGCCGAGCCATGCAAGATGGGAGCAGGGGGGTTGAGAGATGAGCCATGCATACAGGGGGGAATATGAGCCATGCATACAGGAGAGGGGGGGAATATGAGCCATGCAAACAGGAGGGGGGAATATGAGCCATGCATACAGGAGGGGGGGAATATGAGCCATGCATACAGGAGGGTGGAATATGAGCCATGCATACAGGAGGGGGGAATATGAGCCATGCATACAGGAGGGGGAATATGAGCCATGCATACAGGATGAGGGGGGAATATGAGCCATGCATACAGGATGAGGGGGGAATATGAGCCATGCATACAGGAGGGGGGAATATGAGCCATGCATACAGGAGGGGGGAATATGAGCCATGCATACAGGAGGGGGGGATATGAGCCATGCATACAGGAGGGGGGGATATAAGCCATGCATATGGGATGGGAGGGAGATGAGCCATGCATACAGGAGGAGGATATGAGCCATGCATACAGGATGGGGGGAGATGAGCTATGCATACAAGATGGGAGGGGGCATTATACAGCATTGAGCATCATGTGGGGTCATTATACAGTATGGAGCATCATGTGTGGCCATTAAACAGTATGGAGCATCATATGTGGCCAATGGCCATTATACAGTATTGAGCATCATGTGTGGCCATTATACGGTATAGAGCATCATGTGTGGCCATTATACAGTATTGAGCATCATGTGTGGCCATTATACAGTATGGAGCATCATGAGTGGCCATTATACAGTATTGAGCATCATGTGGGGCCATTATAAAGTATGGAGCATCATGAGTGGCCATTATACAGTATGGAGCATCATGTGTGGCCATTATACAGTATGGAGCATCATGTTTGGCCAATGGCTGTTATACAGTATTGAGCATCATGTGTGGCCATTATACAGTATTGAGCATCATGTGTGGCCATTATACAGTATGGAGCACTGTGTGGCCATATTTTTTGTTTATAATTATTGTATACTAGATTGTGGCCTGATTCTAACGCATCGGGTATTCTAGAATATGCATGTCCCCGTAGTATATGGACAATGATGATTCCAGAATCAGACTGTGCCCGTCGCTGATTGGTCGAGGCAACCTTTATGAAATCATCGTCGCCATGGCAACCATTATGACATCTACGTCGATACTGTGCCCGTCGCTGATTGGTCAAAGCGAATTCGCGGCAGACTGTGCCCGTCGCTGATTGGTCAAGGCAACCTTTATGACATCATCGTCGCCATGCTGTGCCCGTCGCTGATTGGTCGAGGCCTGGCGGCCTCGACCAATCAGAGATGCGGGATTTCCAGGACAGACAGACAGACGGAAAAACCCTTAGACAATTATATATATAGATGGAACAGTGTGATCAGCAGTGCTAAATGGGTGTGGTTGGGATGTGGATATGACTAGTTGTGAAATGGGTGTGGTCAGAGGCGTGACCTAAAATTTGCCGCGGCGCACTACGCGCGCCGCAAACGTTATACCTCTCTTTCCTTTCTTCAAAAGTTGGGAGGTATGGTACCGCATTTGCCAGATCACAGCAAGTGCCGCAAATCCCATAGGGAATGAATGAATGAATGAGGCTGAACGCAGTGTTGCCGTGATCCATTATGCGACAGATGCAGAAAAACTGCCCTATCTGCTGCAAAAGGCTACTTTCACATCAGCGATTCTTGCCAAAGTCACTGCCGATAGTGTCATACTCACCAAAGGGGGAGGCAGCGCTAAAAGTGCCTAGGGCAGCAGAAACTATGAATACGGCCCTGCAACCATGACTCTCATGATATTCCATAGAGCTTATATCTCCCCAGAGGTTAAATCTAAAATGTTCCCCTCAGGTGATTTTCCCTGCCCTAACTGTTTACATTCTCCAGCTGATATTTTTCATTGTTTCTGGGACTGTCCAAAAATACTGGAGGTTTAGGATACACTCTTGCAACATCTTACTAATACCTTTGGTATATCTATTTCTCTTTCTCCAGAGTGGGCCATATTCAACATTCTCTCACAAGATCAGTTGGTGAGGCTTTCTGTTCAGTAGTGCCGCATTTTATTCATCTCGGCGGCAGCCACCCGCAATAGAGTCCATATTGAATAAAGAAAAATGCACTGAACGGTTTTTCCTTACATGGTCTTCTTTTATTAATGCCCAGATTATATGACATTATAAGCCAGGCGATTCATGGTTGCTTCCAATTTACAGACTGGTACATGAGAGAGCAAATTGAGGGCAGAATTCCTTGATTGATATTGTACTATGAAGGTGTGGATGTGTGTGTCTTCGATTTGGCTTAATGGTATTCAATCAACCTTTTTTTCCCGCCACCTCTGTTATTTAATATTGCCCTGGACCCTTTCCTGAGATACCTGGAGATGATCCGTTCCTTTGGGGGCATTGGAATCAGTCATCATACGCTTAAAACATTGGCATTTGCTGATGATATTTTATTCATGATAGCCAATCCTAAGGAATCCATTCCTTCTATAATGGATGCCTTTAACAAGTTTGGAGCAGTTTCGGAATTTCGCATAAATTACGACAAATCTCATGCTTTGGCTATTTTCAAAACTGCTCAGAAATGGTGGCTGTTACCTTTCCCCTTTCAGTGGAGGAGGGACTCCTTGATGTTATCTTGGGGTCTACCTACCCTCAAACCCCCATGATATTTATAAACTGAATGTTCGACCCCTCATTTCTGCGGTTGTACAGGAAATACAATCCTGGAAATCCCTTAAACTGTCCTTTGCGGACAAGGCCCATCTGATTAAAATTATCTCTTTCCCTAAAATACTTTTTCCCTTACAGTCGCTGCCGGTTCTATTATCTAAAGCTGATGACGGGTTTTTAACAAAAGTCTTCAGTAAATTTATTTGGGGCTCAAATTGGGGCTCTAGAATTAGTATTTTTAAGCTGCAACAAACTAAATCCATAGGTGGCCTTATTCTCCCTAATCTATGCCTATATAATATATAGTTTTTCGCCACTCCCTGGACTGGATCTATGCCTTCACCCGCTTTACTAATACTCCAATAGATGAGGCGATGTGTAGACTTTTTAGTCATCCTGCTCTGCTCCACCTATGACAAGCCAAGGTCCCAGTGGAAGTTAGGGAAACCCCCCTATTGTGGTAATATTGGGATGGCGCCATGCTAGACGAAAGAGTGGACTTGACCCCCACATTTTGGTGTTTCTTCCCTTTCGAGGCAATCCCTCCTTTCTACAGGGCAGGCCACCTCGCATCTATCGTGTGCTTGGGAATAATGGATGTAGACTGGTTTGTGACATGTTGGCAGACAATCAGTGTCCTCTTATTTTGGAAGACACTTTCTTTAAATACCCAATCCTGATGGGAGATAACTTTACTATTACTCAAGTTAGACATTATGTAGGCTCGGTACTGCGGGATATACCGGACGACGTTGGAGTGCACCCTCTAAACTTAATCTCCATTAAAGCCTACGCGGGGAATTACTCTTTAAGTTTTATATACAATTCACTGAAACCTTCCATACAGTGGTCAGACTCTTCGCCGGGCCCGGGGAGATGGGTATCTCAACTGTCAAGTAAAAGACCTCTTGAAAGCCACATTACGTATTAACTCTATGTTACCGTATGATAGTTACACAACCATGCAGGGCCGTATTTGACAATAGGCACTTGAGGGCACGTGCCTAGGGCGGGACAATGCGGGGGGCAGCACCTGAGCAAGGTTTTTTTTATTTAAGTCCTGGGTCACCTCCCGACCGACCGCCCCCCAGCCCCCCCGGCCGCCCGCCCGCCTCCCACCCACCCTCCTTGAAGAAATCATACTCACCCTGCTCCAGAGATGCCTGGTCTCATCTCAGCGTCTGCAGCTCGTCCTAAGTGAGCGGTCACATGGTACCGCTCATTAAGGTCATGAATATGGGCATATTCATGACCTTAATGAGCGGAACCACATGACTGCTCACGCAGGAAGGTGCTGCGCTGGGAGTCGGGACAGAGCTAGAGGGATGTTCGCGCAGCCGCGCGGTGTGGGAAAGGTTAGTATGAGGGACAGGGGACGGGATGAAGGAGGATGGTAAGCCGAGCCATGCAAGATGGGAGCGGGGGGGTTGAGAGATGAGCCATGCATACAGGGGGGGATATGAGCCATGCATACAGGAGAGGGGGGGAATATGAGCCATGCATACAGGAGGGGGGGAATATGAGCCATGCATACAGGAGGGGGGAATATGAGCCATGCATTCAGGAGGGGGGGGGGGAATATGAGCCATGCATACAGGATGAGGGGGGAATATGAGCCATGCATACAGGATGAGGGGGGAATATGAGCCATGCATACAGGATGAGGGGGGAATATGAGCCATGCATACAGGAGGGGGGAATATGAGCCATGCATACAGGAGGGGGGGATATGAGCCATGCATACAGGAGAGGGGGGGAATATGAGCCATGCATACAGGAGGGGGGAATATGAGCCATGCATACAGGAGGGGGGAATATGAGCCATGCATTCAGGAGGGGGGGGGAATATGAGCCATGCATACAGGATGAGGGGGGAATATGAGCCATGCATACAGGATGAGGGGGGAATATGAGCCATGCATACAGGATGAGGGGGGAATATGAGCCATGCCTACAGGAGGGGGGAATATGAGCCATGCATACAGGAGGGGGGAATATGAGCCATGCATACAGGAGGGGGGAATATGAGCCATGCATACAGGAGGGGGGAATATGAGCCATGCATACAGGAGGGGGGGATATGAGCCATGCATATGGGATGGGAGGGAGATGAGCCATGCATACAGGAGGGGGGATATGAGCCATGCATACAGGATGGGGGGAGATGAGCCATGCATACAAGATGGGAGGGGGGCATTATACAGCATTGAGCATCATGTGGGGTCATTATACAGTATGGAGCATCATGTGTGGCCATTATACAGTATGGAGCATCATATGTGGCCAATGGCCATTATACAGTATTGAGCATCATGTGTGGCCATTATACGGTATAGAGCATCATGTGTGGCCATTATACAGTATGGAGCATCATGTGTGGCCATTATACAGTATTGAGCATCATGTGGGGCCATTATAAAGTATGGAGCATCATGAGTGCAAAGAAAGCATTTAGAGAATTAAAGGAAGTAGGTAGTGAGGAGGCATTAAATAAATACAGAAAATTAAATAAATTCTGTAAAAAGCAAATCAAGGCAGCAAAGATTGAGACAGAGAGACTCATTGCCAGAGAGAGTAAAAATAATCCCAAAATATTCTTTAACTATATAAATAGTAAGAAACTAAAAAATGACAGTGTTGGTCTCCTTAAAAATAATCTGGGGGAAATGGTGGAGGAGGATGAGGAAAAAGCCAATATGCTAAATGACTTTTTTTCATCAGTATTTACAAAAGAAAATCCCATGGCAGACAAAATGACTAGTGATAAAAATTCCCCATTAAATGTCACCTGCTTAACCCAGCAGGAAGTACAGCGGCGTCTAAAAATAACTAAAATTGACAAATCTCCGGGCCCGGATGGGATACACGCCCGAGTACTGCAGGAACTAAGTACAGTCATTGATAGACCATTATTTTTAATCTTTAAAGAGTCCATAATAACAGGGTCTGTACCACAGGACTGGCGTATAGCAAATGTGGTGCCAATATTCAAAAAAGGGGCAAAAACTGAACTCGGTAATTATAGGCCAGTAAGCTTAACCTCTACTGTGGGTAAAATCCTGGAGGGCATTCTAAGGGATACTATACTGGAGTATCTGAAGAGGAATAACCTCATGACCCAGTATCAGCACGGGTTTACTAGGGACCGTTCATGTCAGACTAATTTGATCAGCTTCTATGAAGAGGTAAGTTCCGGACTGGACCAAGGGAACCCAGTGGACGTAGTGTATATGGACTTTTCCAAAGCTTTTGATACGGTGCCACACAAAAGGTTGTTACATAAAATGAGAGTAATGGGGATAGGGGAAAATATGTGTAAGTGGGTTGAGAGCTGGCTCAGGGATAGGAAACAAAGGGTGGTTATTAATGGAGCACACTCAGACTGGGTTGCGGTTAGCAGTGGGGTACCACAGGGGTCAGTATTGGGCCCTCTTCTTTTTAACATATTTATTAATGACCTTGTAGGGGGCATTCAGAGTAGAATTTCAATATTTGCAGATGACACTAAACTCTGCAGGGTAATCAATACAGGGGAGGACAATTTTATATTACAGGATGATTTATGTAAACTAGAAGCTTGGGCTGATAAATGGCAAATGAGCCTGCTCAGTGCAAGCGCTGGTAAGCCTGCAGCCCTGCATGTCAGATCGATGATCTGACACAGTGCTGTGCAAAGTGTCAGATCAGCGATCTGACCCTATAACATGATGCCCCCCTGGGGCAATGTTATAGTGTAAAACAAAAATATTCAGATGTGTAAAAAAATAAATAAAATCCTAAATAAAGAAAACAAAAAATATTGTTCCCATAAATACATTTCTTTATCTAAATAAAAAAACAAACCAATAAAAGTACACATTTAGTATCACCTCGTCCGTAACGACCCCACCTATAAAAGTGTCCTGCTAGTTAACCCCTTCAGTGAACGCAGTAAAAAAAAAAAAAAAACGAGGCAAAAAACAACGCATTATTATCATACCGCAATCAAAAATACGGATATAAATAACCATGGTACCACTGAAAACGTCATATTGTCCCGCAAAAAACGAGTTGCCATATAGCGTCATCAAAGAAAAAGTAAAAAAAAGTTATAGTCCTCAGAATAAAGCGATGCAAAAATAATTATTTTTTATAATTATTTTTCATATAAAATAGTTTTTATCGTATAAAAGCGCCAAAACATAAAAAATGATATAAATGTGGTATCGCTGTAATCGTATTGATCCAAAGAATAAAACTGCTTTATCAATTTTACAAAACGCAGTATGGTATAAACGCTCCCCCCCCAAAAAAAATTCTTGAACAGCTGATTTTTGGTCATTCTGCCTCACAAAAATCGGAATAAAAAGCGATCAAAAAATGTCACATGCCCAAAAATGGTACCAATAAAAATGTCAACTTGTCCCGCAAAAAACAAGACCTCACATGACTCTGTGGACCAAAGTATGGAAAAATTATAGCTCTCAAAATGTGGAGACGCAAAAACTATTTTTTGCAATAAAAAGCATCTTTTAGTGTGCGACAGCTGCCAATCATAAAAATCCGCTAAAAAAACAGCTATAAAGGTAAATCAAACCTCCCTTCATCACCCCCTTAGTTAGGGAAAAATTATAAAATTAAAAAAATGTATATATTTCCATTTTCACATTAGGATTAGGGTTGGGGCTAGGGTTAGGGGCTAGTGTTAGGGTTGCGGCTAGGGCTAGGGTTAGGACTAGGGTTAGGGCTAGGGTTGGGGTTAGGGTTATGATTGGGGCTAGGGTTAGGGTTGGGGCTAGGGTTAGGGCTACAGTTAGGGTTGGGGCTAAAGTTAGGGTTAAGGCTAAATGTAGGGTTAGGGTTGAGGCTAAAGTTAGGGTTGGGGCTAAAGTTAGGGTTAGGATTACATTTACGGTTGGGATTAGGGTTAGGGGTGTGTTTTGGTTAGGGTTTCAGTTAGAATTGGGAGTTTCCACTGTTTAGGCACATCAGGGGATCTCCAAACGCGACATGGCATCAGATCTCAATTTCAGCCAATTCTGCGCTGAAAAAGTAAAACAGTGCTCCTTCCTTTCCGAGCTCTCCCGTGCGCCCAAACAGGGGTTTACCCTAACATATGGGGTATCAGCATACTCAGGACACATTGGACAACAATTTTGGGGTCCAATTTCTCTTGTTACCCTTGGGAAAATAAAAATTTGGGGGGCTAAAAAACCCTTTTTGTGGGAAAAAATGATTTTTTATTTTCACTGCTCTGCGTTATAAACTGTAGTGAAACACTTGGGGGTTCAAAGCTCTCACAACACATCTAGACAAGTTCCTTAGGGGGTCTACTTTCCAAAATGGTGTCACTTGTGGGGGGTTTCAATGTTTAGGCACATCAGTGGCTCTCCAAACGCGACATGGTGTCCCATCTCAATTCCAGTCAATTTTGCATTGAAAAGTCAAACGGCGCTCCTTCCCTTCCGAGCTCTGCCATGCGCCCAAACAGTGGTTTACCCCCACATATCTGGTATCAGCGTACTCAGGACAAATTTCACAACAAATTTTGGGGTCCAATTTCTTCTGTTACCCTTGTGAAAATAAAAAATTGGCGGCGAAAATATCATTTTTGTGAAAAAATATGATTTTTTATTTTTACAGCTCTGCATTATAAACTTCTGTGAAGCATTTGGTGGGTCAAAGTGCTCACCACACATCTAGATAAGTTCCTTGGTGGGTCTTGTTTCCAAAATTGTGTCACTTGTGGGAGGGTTTCAATGTTTAGGCACATCATGGGCTCTCTAAATGCAACATGGCGTCCCATCTCATTTCCAGTCAATTTTGCATTGAAAAGTCAAACGGCACTCCTTCCCTTCCAAGCTCTGCCATTTGCCCAAAACAGTGGTGTACCCCCACAAATGGGGTATCGGCGTACTCAGGACAAATTGTACAACAACTTTTACCTGTTACCCTTGGTAGAATAACACAAATTGGAGCTGAAGTAAATTTTTTTTGAAAAAAAGTTAAATGTTCATTTTTTTTTAAACATTCCAAAAATTCCTGTGAAACAGCTGAAGGGTTAATAAACTTCTTGAATGTGCTTTTGAGCACCTTGAGGGGTGCAGTTTTTAGAATGGTGTCACACTATTTTCTATCATATAGACCCCTCAAAATGACTTCAAATGTGATGTGGTCCCTAAAAAAAAATGGTGGTGTAAAAACGAGAAATTGCAGGTCAACTTTTAACCCTTATAACTCCCTAACAAAAACAAATGTTGGTTCCAAAATTGTGCTGATGTAAAGTAGACATGTGGAAAATGTTACTTATTAAGTATTTTGTGTGACATATCTCTGTGATTTAAGGGCATAAAAATTCAAAGTTGGAAAATTGCAAAATTTTCGCCAAATTTCCATGTTTTTTTTTCACAAATAAATGCAGGTAATATCAAAGAAATGTTGCTACTATCATGAAGTACAATATGTCACGAGAAAACATTCTCAGAATCATCAGGATCCGTTGAAGCGTTCCAGAGTTATAACCTCATAAAAGGACAGTGGTCAGAATATTGGCCCGGTCATTAAGGTGCAAACCACCCTTGGGGGTTAAGGGGTTAATGTCCCCTGGTTGTTACAATGCCTGTGTATTACAATCTTTTTTATATGTTTGTTTTTATATACTAATAATAAAGATTGTATTGATTTTATTGGCTTGCATTTTTTGATATTTGTGTTCTATTAAGCAATGAACTAAATGTGTTATTTAGGCAAAAAGCCTTTTTGAGCCTTTCCATAGACTTGCATTGTAAGATCTGAAAGCGTTCAAAGCTGATAATGCAGGAGGAATGATCAAGTCACTTCTTTAACTGAATGGCGTGTTTGGAAACCTAACGGTATGAGCACATGACGTATTTTAAACTCAGGTGAACCGCCAATTTTTGGGGTGTTTTTTCTTCCTGAAGCATCTTTTACGTGTTTTTTATCTGACCGTTTCCTAAGCGATTATCCAATGGGTTTGGGCTGCCAGCGTTATTTTAATGGTTTTCCCATGGTTTATATAATATGTATTTATTGTCTTTTTTTTCACTCCATTAAATAATGGAGAAACTGCTCGTGTTTTGTAAAAAGTAAAAACAATGGCAAAACGTTTCAAAAAGTGTCCGGCATCTTTTGAGCTTTATTTTTTATTTTTTGGAAGAAGCCTAATTGCCTGAACATAATACACTGTGCGAATACCCTCAAAAGAATGAACATATGCATTTTTTATGTAAATACAACTTGCTGTGCAGATGTTCCAACATTTAAACACTTTCAGGTTTCTAAAAATGTCAGTGGATAAAGGAAGTAACATGTCCAGTCTTCTGGCATTTGCATGGAAGACGCTCTGTATATTACAATACAAATCAATGGGAAAACTCAAATGACACCAGGATGTTTTCTTGGAGCGTTATACCATGTTATTTGCTTAAAAACGCTAGCAGTTTCTTCATTATACAATGGAGTGAAGAAAATGACAGTAGGGGCTTATTAATAATTCAGTATTTTGCATTATTGTTTGTATGCAAAAACCAGGACTAATATACTGTATATCTTTGTGGAGTGGAACTTAAATGGAACCTGTCATGTCATTTTTAACATGTACATTTGTCCCCAGTGCATTGTTAGTGATACAATGTGCATAACTAACATATTTTTTCCATTTAAAATGGCTCAGTAATCATGTGTAAAGAGCACTTTATATAGTTACAGTTGTGCTTAAAAGTTTACATAACTCGGCAGAATTTTTGCCTTTTGGTCTTTTTTCAGAAAATATGAATGATAACACCAAAACGTTTTCTCCACTTATGGTTAGTGGTTCGGTGAAGCAATTTATTGTCAAACTACTGTGTTTTCTCTTTTTAAATAATAATGACAACCCAAAACATCCAAATGAACCTGATCAAAAGTTCACATACCCTGGTGATTTTGCCCTGATAACATGCACAGAAGTTGACCCAAATGGGTTTGAATGGCTACTAAAGGTAGCATCTTCACCTGTGACCTGTTTGCTTGTAATCAGTGTGTGCATAAAAGTTGAGTAAGTTTTTGGGATCCAGACAGACTCTTGCATCTTTCATCCAGCCACTGACGTTTCTGGATTGTGAGTCATGGGGAAAGCAAAAGAATTGTCAACGGATCTACGGGAAAAGATAATGGAACTGTTTAAAACAAGAAAGGGATACACAAAGATATCCAAGGAATAGATAATTCCAGTCAGCAGCATTCAAGCTGTCATTAACAAATGGAAAATCAAGGGCTCTGCAAAAACAAAACCACGGTCAGGTAGACCAACAAAAATGTCATCTGTTATGATCCTTAGTGGCTGAGGATCACGAATAGACCAGCAAGTGAATAAACTAAGGACAAGCTCTAGGGAGATGGTAACTGGACTGATCGCAAATCTGAACCTATCCAAAACAACTAGAGGTAGCCGGTGAACGTGCCTAAAAAATTCCTAGACGTCTCGAGCCAGCCTGAGGAACTAGCTACCCCTAAAGAGAAAGAAAGACCTCGCTTGCCTCCAGAGAAATAATCCCCAAAGATATAGAAGCCCCCAACAAATATTAACGGTGAAGTAAGAAGAAGGCACATACGTAGGGATGAAATCAGATTCAGCAAAAGAGGCCCACTAGTACTAGAAAGCAGAAAATAGAGCAGGGGTCTATGCGATCAATAAAAAACCCTTACAAAATATCCATCCTGAGATTTCAAGAACCCACGCACCAACTAATGGTGTGTGGGGAGAAACTCAGTCCACTAGAGCATCCAGCAAGCGAGGGAATCACATTTTAGCAAGCTGGACAAGAAAACATGATAAACACTGCTGATCAAAAAATGAGCAAACAAAACTTAGCTTGTCCTGGATGGACTGGGAGCAAGGTAGTCAGAAGGAATCTGAGTAGCACTGATTACATCGACAGCCGGCAACAAGTGGAAGTAAAACAGAGCTATATAGGAACCTCCCAGAGGATAACGAACCAGCTGATAGCCAGAGACCAGCAGGATAACAAACAAAGCCACCAGGGGGAGCCCAAAGCAAAAGTCACACCATACCACCAGTGACCACAAGAGGGAGCCCGAAAACAGAGTTCACAACAGTACCCCCCCTTAAGGAGGGGTCACCGAACCCTCATGAAAACCCCCAGGGCGATCAGGATGAGCCACGTGGAAGGCACGAACCAAATCGGCCGCATGAACATCAGAAGCGACAACCCAAGAATTATCCTCCTGACCATAGCCCTTCCACTTCACCAAATACTGGAGCCTCCGTCTAGAAACACGAGAATCCAAGATCTTCTCCACCACGTATTCCAATTCTCCCTCAACCAGCACCAGGGCAGGAGGCTCAACCGGAGGAACCACAGGTACCACATACCTCCGCAACAACGAGCGATGGAACACATTATGAATAGCAAATGATGCCGGGAGGTCCAGACGGAATGACACAGGGCCAAGGACTTCCAGAATCTTATAAGGACCGATAAACCGAGGCTTGAACTTAGGAGAGGAGACCTTCATAGGAACGAAGCGAGAAGACAACCACACCAAGTCCCCAACGCGAAGTCGGGGACCCACACAGCGACGGCGGTTGACAAAGAGCTGAGCCTTCTCTTGTAACAACTTCAAATTGTCCACCACATGATTCCAAATCTGATGCAACCTATCCACCACAACATCCACTCCAGGACAGTCAGAAGGCTCCACCTGACCCGAGGAAAAACGAGGATGAAACCCCGAATTACAAAAAAAAGGAGAAACCAAAGTAGCAGAACTAGCCCGATTATTAAGGGCAAACTCGGCCAACGGCAAAAAAGTAACCCAGTCGTCCTGGTCAGCAGAAACAAAACATCTTAAATAAGTCTCCAAGGTCTGATTAGTTCGCTCGGTTTGGCCATTCGTCTGAGGATGGAAGGCCGACGAAAAAGACAATTCAATGCCCAACTTAGCACAAAAGGTCCGCCAAAATCTAGACACAAACTGGGATCCTCTGTCAGAAACAATGTTCTCAGGAATCCCGTGCAAACGAACCACATTTTGAAAAAACAGTGGAACCAACTCGGAGGAGGAAGGCAACTTAGGCAAGGGCACCAAATGGACCATCTTAGAAAAACGATCACACACCACCCAGATGACAGACATTCTCTGAGAGATAGGGAGATCTGAAATAAAATCCATGGAAATGTGCGTCCAAGGCCTCTTCGGGACAGGCAAAGGTAACAGCAAACCACTGGCACGAGAACAGCAAGGCTTCGTCCGAGCACAAATTCCACAAGACTGCACAAAGGAACGCACATCCCGCGACAAGGAAGGCCACCAAAAAGACCTGGCCACCAAGTCTCTGGTACCAAATATTCCAGGATGGCCCGCCAACACCGAAGAATGAACCTCGGAGATGACTCTGTTGGTCCATCTATCCGGGACAAACAGTCTCTCCGGTGGACAGCGGTCAGGTCTATCCGCCTGAAACTCTTGCAGCACACGTCGCAAATCTGGGGAGATGGCAGACAAAATCACCCCTTCTCTAAGAATACCAGCCGGCTCTGAATCTCCAGGAGAGTCAGGCACAAAACTCCTAGAAAGAGCATCAGCCTTCACATTCTTCGAACCCGGCAGGTACGAGACCATGAAATCAAAGCGAGAGAAAAACAACGACCAACGAGCCTGTCTGGGATTCAGCCGCTTGGCCGACTCGAGATAAATCAAATTCTTGTGGTCAGTCAAGACCACCACACGATGTTTAGCTCCCTCGAGCCAATGTCGCCACTCCTCAAATGCCCACTTCATAGCCAACAGCTCCCGATTACCGACATCATAATTCCGCTCGGCAGGCGAAAACTTTCTTGAAAAGAAAGCACATGGCTTCATCACAGAGCCATCGGGGCTTCTCTGTGACAAAACAGCCCCCGCTCCAATCTCGGAAGCATCAACCTCCACCTGGAAGGGAAGTGAGACATCTGGCTGACATAAGACCGGAGCCGAAGAAAACCGACGCTTCAGCTCCCGAAAGGCCTCCACAGCCGCAGAAGACCAATTAGTCACATCAGAACCCTTCTTGGTCAAATCCGTCAAAGGCTTAACAACGCCAGAAAAATTAGCTATGAAGCGACGGTAAAAATTAGCAAAACCCAAGAACTTCTGAAGACTCTTAACAGATGTAGGCTGCGTCCAGTCATGAATAGCCTGAACCTTGACTGGGTCCATCTCAATAGTAGAAGGAGAAAAAATGAAACCCAAAAAAGAAATCTTCTGGACTCCAAAAAGACATTTTGAGCCCTTCACAAATAAAGCATTGTCACGCAGGACCTGAAAGACCATCCTGACCTGCTTAACATGAGACTCCCAATCATCCGAAAAAACCAGAATATCATCCAGATACACAATCATAAACTTATCCAGATATTCATGGAAGATGTCATGCATAAAGGACTGAAAGACTGAAGGAGCATTAGAAAGTCCAAAAGGCATCACCAAGTACTCAAAATGGCCTTCAGGCGTATTAAATGCAGTTTTCCATTCATCACCCTGTTTTATATGCACAAGGTTATACGCACCACGAAGATCTATCTTGGTGAACCAACTAGACCCCCTAATGCGAGCAAACAAATCAGTTAACAATGGCAAAGGATACTGAAATTTGACCGTGATTTTATTCAAAAGGCGATAATCAATACAGGGTCTCAGGGAACCATCCTTTTTAGCCACAAAAAAGAATCCTGCACCAAGAGGGGATGAGGACGGGCGAATATGTCCCGTCTCTAAAGACTCCTTTATATAACTCCGCATGGCAGCATGCTCCGGCACAGATAAATTGAAAAGTCGTCCCTTAGGAAACTTACTACCAGGAATCAAATTTATAGCACAATCACAGTCCCTATGAGGAGGTAGAGAATTGAGTTTGGGCTCCTCAAATGCATCCTGGTAGTCTGACAAAAACGTAGGGACTTCAGAAGGAGTGGACGAAGCAATTGACACCACAGGAGCGTCACCATGAATTCCCTGACAACCCCAACTTGACACCGACATAGCTTTCCAATCCAGGACTGGATTATGAGTCTGCAACCATGGTAGACCCAACACAACGACATCATGCAAATTATGCAGTACAAGAAAGCGAATCACCTCCTGATGAACAGGAGTCATGCACATGGTCACTTGTGTCCAGTACTGAGGTCTATTCGTAGCCAATGGTGTAGAATCAATTCCCCTTAGTGGAATAGGGAATTTTAAAGGCTCCAAATCAAAACCACAGCGCCTGGCAAATGACCAATCCATCAGACTCAGGGCGGCACCTGAATCTACAAAAGCATTAACCGGGTAAGATGATAGGGAACAAATCAGGGTAACAGACAAAATGAACTTAGGCTGTAAAGTACCAATGGTGACAGATTTATCAACCTTTTTTTTGCGCTTAGAGCATGCTGAGATAACATGAGCTGAGTCACCACAGTAAAAGCACAACCCATTTTGCCGTCTATAATTTTGCCGTTCACTTCTGGTCAGAATTCTGTCACATTGCATAGATTCAGGTGTCTGTTCAGAAGACACCGCCAAATGGTGCACAGGTTTGCGCTCCCGCAAACGCCGATCAATCTGAATGGCCAGAGTCATTGACTCATTCAGACCTGCAGGCGTAGGCAACCCCACCATGACATTCTTAATGGCTTCAGAAAGACCTTCTCTGAAATTTGCAGCCAGGGCACACTCATTCCACTGAGTAAGCACCGACCATTTCCAAAATTTCTGGCAGTACACCTCTGCTTCATCTTGCCCCTGCGAGAGGGCCAATAACGTTTTTTCAGCCTGGTTCTCAAGATTATGTTCCTCATAGAGCAATCCAAGGGCTAGAAAAAACGCATCTACACTAAGCAATGCAGGATCCCCTGGCGCCAATGTGAAGGCCCAATCTTGAGGGTCACCACGCAAAAAGGAAATGATAATCTTAACTTGCTGAACGGCATCACCAGAGGAACGAGGTTTCAAAGAAAGAAACAACTTACAATTGTTCCTAAAATTCAGGAACCTAGATCTATCTCCAGAAAACAACTCCGGAATAGGTATTCTAGGCTCTGACATAGGACTGTGAACAACAAAATCCTGAATACTTTGAACCCTAGCAGCAAGATGATCCAGACTGGAAGCCAAGCTCTGGACATCCATGTCAGCAGCTGAACTCAGAGCCACACCAAGATTAAGAGGAGGAGAGAAGCTAGCCACAGCAGCTAGACACACGGCAACAAAAAGAAAAAAACAAATTCTCAAGGCTTCTTTTCTCCTGCTTCTGCCATGCAATTAACACTTTACGGGCCGGCTGTACTGTTATGATCCTTAGTGGCTGAGGATCACGAATAGACCAGCAAGTGAATAAACTAAGGACAAGCTCTAGGGAGATGGTAACTGGACTGATCGCAAATCTGAACCTATCCAAAACAACTAGAGGTAGCCGGTGAACGTGCCTAAAAAATTTCTAGACGTCTCGAGCCAGCCTGAGGAACTAGCTACCCCTAAAGAGAAAGAAAGACCTCGCTTGCCTCCAGAGAAATAATCCCCAAAGATATAGAAGCCCCCAACAAATATTAACGGTGAAGTAAGAAGAAGGCACATACGTAGGGATGAAATCAGATTCAGCAAAAGAGGCCCACTAGTACTAGAAAGCAGAAAATAGAGCAGGGGTCTATGCGATCAATAAAAAACCCTTACAAAATATCCATCCTGAGATTTCAAGAACCCACGCACCAACTAATGGTGTGTGGGGAGAAACTCAGTCCACTAGAGCATCCAGCAAGCGAGGGAATCACATTTTAGCAAGCTGGACAAGAAAACATGATAAACACTGCTGATCAAAAAATGAGCAAACAAAACTTAGCTTGTCCTGGATGGACTGGGAGCAAGGTAGTCAGAAGGAATCTGAGTAGCACTGATTACATCGACAGCCGGCAACAAGTGGAAGTAAAACAGAGCTATATAGGAACCTCCCAGAGGATAACGAACCAGCTGATAGCCAGAGACCAGCAGGAAAACAAACAAAGCCACCAGGGGGAGCCCAAAGCAAAAGTCACACCATACCACCAGTGACCACAAGAGGGAGCCCGAAAACAGAGTTCACAACAGTCATCCAACTGCCAGGAAAATTGGTCGAGATGCAAAGAAAAACCCACAAATAACATCAGCTGAACTCTAAAAACTAGCGGTGTGGCCGTTTCAAGATGCACAATAAGGAGGCACTTGAAGAAAAATGGGCTGCATGGTCGAGTCCCAGAAGAAAGCCATTACTGTGCAAATGCCACAAAGTATCTTGCCTACAATACTCAAAACAGCACAGAGACAAGCCTCAAAACTTCTGGAACTAGGTAATTTGGAGTGATGAGATCAAAATTGAACTGTTTGGCCACAACCATAAACGTTACATTTGGAGAGAGGTCAACAAGGCCTATGATGAAGGAAACACCATTCCTACTGTAAAGCACGGAGGTGGATCGCTGATGTTTTGGGGATGTGTGAGCTACAAAGGCACAAGAAACTTGGTCAAAGTTGAAGGAAAGATGAATGCAGCACGTTATCAGCAAATACTGGAGGCAAATTTGCAATCATCAGCCCGGAAGCTGCGCATGGGATGTACTTGGATGTTCCAACATGACAAGAATCCAAAACACAAGGCCAAGTTGACCTGTCATTGGCTAAAGCAGAACAAAGTTAAGGTTCTGGAGTGGCCATTTCAGTCTCCTGATCTCAATATAATTGAGCCACTCTGAGGAGATCTCAAGCACGCAGTTCATGCTAGACAGCAAATAAATTTACAGGAACTGGAGGCTTTTTGCCAAGAAGAGTGGGCAGCTTTACCATCTGAGAAAATAATGAATCTCATCCACAACTACCACAAAAGACTTCAAGCTGTCAGTGATGTTAGAGGGGGGCAATTCACAGTATGTGAACTTTTGATCAGGGTCATTTGGATGTTTTGGGTTGTCATTATGATTTAAAAAGAGAAAACACAGCAGTTTGACAATAAATGGCTTCACCCAACCTCTAACCATGAGTGGAGAAAAAGTTTTGGTGTTATCATTCATATTCTCTGAAAAAAGGACAAGAAAGCAAAAATTCTGCCGGGATATGTAAACTTTTGAGTTCAACTGTATATTGCACCTGCTCATTTAGTAATAGGGATGTGATTCATTTTTGTTCATAATATATTGGTCAGAGTTAGTAGTGCACTCCTTAAAAATATTAGTCGTTCTTTTAGAAGAACAAGAATCCAAAAATTATTAATAAGTAACCTCAAGCACTCAACATGATAACTTTGATGAAAAAAAAGCTATTCATGGAATCCACAGCCAATAATGAAAACAGAAAATTCTTTCCCCAACGTTGCGGCCTATTTCAAGGGTATATTTCTACACAAAAAACATAAACATAAAACCACATATAATTATACCATAATGACCCATCAAAACATCATCTTTTTCAATAATTAATAAAGTCAAACAGTGAACAAAACTTTTTAATAGAAAAGAATGCGGATTCACCTAAAGAGAAAGACAAAAGGACTATAATTTTAATATCATTGAAGCGCCAGGTTTTTATTTAACAATCAAAACCTCTCTTTAACCACAGTTCAGAGGACAGAAAAAGAAAAATACCAAAGAAAAGGGGGGAAAAAGGGAGAAAACAAACTCTTTGTCAAGGAAGGTATTTAGGAGAATCCAAACCTCACCAAATAGAGAGTGGTACTAGAGTATAAAAGAATAAAGAAAAAGATGAAGACATGGTAAATATCCATAGAGAATTAGTAAGACAAAAACACTATACCTGTAGGCAGGAAGATCGGCATGCGTGGCATGCACCTATCCGGTGTGGTAAGATGTGTGCTCTGTGCTGAAAGAAGCCTCTTTTTAAATGCCGCCGCAGCTCTATTTCCGGGTGCGTCATGTGATCGGGACCGCCGATACTGCTGGAAGAGACGAGCGGTGAGAACAGAAAGAGGTAAGTGCGCAAGTGCGGTCAAAAGGTAATGTGCGCATGCGCTAAGGAACGAAAAATTCCGGAAAAGACCGAAGTTACACAACGTAAACTATTACATTGCCGCAGAGATTGCACAAGTGCTTAAGTAAGTTTACATGCATGTAAAGTCCGTATCAAGTAAGAAATAATTAATATGCATGAAAGGAAACCTGTCACCCCCAAAATCAAAGATGAGCGAAGCCCACCCTCATCAGGGGCTTATCTACAGCATTCTTGAAAGCAGTAAATAAGCCCCCGATGTATCCTGAAGGTTGAGAAAAAGAGGTTAGATTATACTCACCCAGGGGCGTTCCCGCTGCGGTCCGATGGGCGTCGCGGTCCGGTACAGCGCCTATCTTCATACGATGACGTCCTCATCTTGTCTTCATGCTGCAGCTCCGGCTGTGGCGCACTTTGTCTGCCCTGTTGAGGGCAGAGCAAAGTACTGCAGTGCGCAGGTGCCGGGAAAGGTCAGAGAGGCCCGGCGCCTGCGCACTGCAGTACTTTGCTCTGCTCTCAACAGGGCAAATCAGTACGCCTGCGCTGAAGCATGAAGACAAGAAGAGTACGTCATCGTAAGAAGATGGGAGGCCCCGAACCAGAACGCGATGCCCATCGGACCGAACCGCCCCCCCAGGTGAGTATAATCTAACCTCTTTTTTTGATCTTTCAGGTTACATCGGGGGCTTATCTACAGCTTTCCAGAATGCTGTAGATAAGCCCCTGATGCCGGTGGGCTTACCTCATATACGGTTTTGGGGGTGACAGGTTCCCATGAAGGGGAAAAAAGAAAAAAGGAAAAAAGCAAAGAAGGATGAACTTAGATGAAAATCTAAAAAAAGAAAAAAAAAAAGTAGTATGGGGTCATTCCATGTCAAGTGAACCAATGATTTTTACCTCTATATTTTGAATTCTTTTGAGATTTTGTTATTTGGTAATAGTGTGTCAGAGAATGCAAAATGTGAAGAAAAAAAATTCTATACATTTTTTTTTTTTAATTGATTTTCACAATTCAGAAAAAGTGCGAATTTCGGTGTTGCCTGCCTTTACATTTCTCCTCATAACTCAGGCTAGAAAAAAGATAGAGAAACAAAATAAACACCAGTCTACTCATAACTGTACAGGCTTTCACCAGATATGTCACAAGAGTATCTTTGATAATATTTTACCCATGCGAACTCCAACGCAATATTTTAAAATGCATTTCCGAAAAAAGCGTTTAATTTCAAAAACTGTATATGTGCCTGCTATGCTCCTAGCCACATCTGTACCAAAAGACAAGTTGGGATTGTGATGGGATCATATTTTAAAAAATAAAATTATTACAGTGTCAATTCGAAAATCTCCAATTCAGATCTGTTCAGCCTGTTGCCTAAAAGTGTGGGGTCCACATTTACCAAATAATCCATGATTGTTAGATATTAATGTATTATTTTATTATGTTACAGAGTATTAGAAACAGGAGAGGACAGAGGAGAAAGCTTTGTTAGGGCTGAGAATGACCAGGGGTAGACAGTGAATGCAGAGCAGATGACCGGCCGGCAGCTCGCGCCTCCAGAGGCCATATTCACAGCAAATCTTAACACCCAGGCAACTCCTCAAATGGAAGGAGAAAAATATTCTTAACATCCAGTTCATGTATTGTACGAACCAGGACTACAAAGCGGAGAAGAGTTTGTGAAAACATCGGTTACAGGAAGTAGAACCCATCAAAGGAACTCTGCAATATCACACTGTCATTCCATGTAGTAAAACAGAAATAAAGACACGGATTTCTTCATTCATCAAAGACAGTGAAGTCCATGACGTGGTAGAAGGCGACACAAGATTGGCAATGGATGGCATAACTGGTGATGTGACCTGTGAATATGATTGGCAGTGGTGGCGGCTACTGTACTCTCCAAAGATTGTGAAAATGAAGACGTTGAAGTGACTTTATTGCACCTTCTGGTCCAGCACCGTCCTTTGTGTATCAAAGAAAACCAGACATTGTAAAAGTTACAAAAATCAGATATTAACTCAGGTGGAGCCGAGCACCATGACAGCCATACATACTCTGACACAAAAGGAAATGGCCATTGCTAGTAAGCGCTTATGGACAAGATTACATCTCACCCACTAAAAGGGATACATTGATGATAAAAGGCCAGTGTAAAAACCTACTATTAATTGTTTGATTAGTTCAGATTTTATAGAACAAGGATTTAACTGCTGTACTATTCTTCTTAAACACTTCATAAATGACATGTTTAATGATATAGTAGAAAAAAATTGTTACAAGTATAAATGGGTCGTAAAAATATTGGTTCTTTTAATCTTGTTTTTAACATATAATTAGGATGAGACTGTATTTAGAAAATCACACCTGAGGATATGATCACCTGTTTTCTTTTGGCTTGTTCAATGCATTCAGGTTGAAAATGCTGAGCAAGTTGTGTTATGATGCTTAAGATGTATTTATTCTGGCACTTCGGGATTTGTTTTTTGCGTTTCTTTATTGTTGCATATAAATGTTGAATTCAATGAGTTGTAATTTGAAAAGAAAAGAGGAAGAAACTCACACAAACATAAAATCAGATGATTCAAGGCTTAAAAAAAATACAAATTTGATAGGTCGCAAGTTGAATCCCTGTACAAATATAATCAAGAACACAAGTAACACACATGCATGTTTTCACAATTTTAAAACATACGCTTTTTTCACAATTGTGCATCAAAATTTTGAATTTGATTTCTCCAAAACAAAATAGAAAGAAACATAGTCTTGTAACATATCAAATGAAAGCCGGTACCGTCCTGAGAAAAATGATGCCTCTCCCAACTCTTTATCTTAATTCTAGCCCGGGATATGATAAAAAATGTAAAGCCATACCAGGCCAAAATCCGCGTTTTCAAAACTTTAGAAATCTGTAAAAAATTAACTGATGAAGAAAAAAATTCAAAACTTTTAATTTGTAATTAACTAAAGATGTACTTCATAAAAACAAAAAATAAAAAAAAATCTAAAGACGTCAGGTAAAAAAAAATATTCATATTTGGATCACTTGATATGGAATGACCCTATGGAGAAGGAAAAGAGGGACAGAAACAGCAAAAAAAGGGGAAGGGAAATGCCAGGTTCATTACATGATCTGAAACAGTTACTAATTCTCTATGGATATTTACCATTGGGGATCGATGGTTAGCATGTCTTCATCTTTTTCTTTATTCTTTTATACTCTAGTACCACTCTCTATTTGGTGAGGTTTGGATTTTCCCCCCCTTTTCTTTGGTATTTTTCTTTTTCTTTCCTCTGAACTGTGGTTAAAGAGAGGTTTTGATTGTTACATAAAAACCTGGCGCTTTAATGATATTAGAATTATAGTCCTTTGTCTTTCTCTTTAGGTGAATCCGCATTCTTTTATATTAAAAAGTTTTGTTCACTGTTTGACTTTATTAATCATTGTAAAAGATGATGTTTTGAGGGGTCATTATGGTATAATTACAGTTAGGTCCATATATATTTGGACAGAGACAACATTATTCTAATTTTGGTTCTAGACATTACCACAATAAATTTTAAACAAAACGATTCAGATGCAGTTGAAGTTCAGACTTTCAGCTTTCATTTGAGGGTATCCACATTAAAATTGGATGAAGGGTTTAAGAGTTTCAGCTCCTTAATATGTGCCACCCTGTTTTTAAAGGGACCAAAAGTAATTGGACAGATTAAATAATTGTAAATAAAATGTTCATTTCTAGTACTTGGTTGAAAATCCTTTGTTGGCAATGACTGCCTGAAGTCTTGAACTCATGGACATCACCAGACGCTGTGTTTCCTCCTTTTTGATGCTCTGCCAGGCCTTCACTGCAGTGGTTTTCAGTTGCTGTTTGTTTATGGGCCTTTCTGTCTGAAGTTTAGTCTATAACAAGTGAAATGCATGCTCAATTGGGTTCAGATCAGGTGACTGACTTGGCCATTCAAGAATATTCCACTTCTTTGCTTTAATAAACTCCTGAGTTGCTTTGGCTTTATGTTTTGGGTCATTGTCCATCTGTAGTATGAAACGACAACCAACCAGTTTGGCTGCATTTGGCTGGATCTGAGCACACAGTATGGCTCTGAATACCTCAGAATTCATTCGGCTGCTTCTGTCCTGTGTCACATCATCAATAAACACTAGTGACCCAGTGCCACTGGCAGCCATGCATGCCCAAGCCATCACATTGCCTCTGCAGTGTTTTACAGATGATGTGGTATGCTTTGGATCATGAGCTGTACCACGCCTTCGCCATACTTTTCTCTTTCCATCATTCTGGTAGAGGTTGATCTTGGTTTCATCTGTCCAAAGAATGTTCTTCCAGAACTGTGCTGGCTTTTTTAGATGTTTTATAGCAAAGTCCAGTTTAGCCTTTTTATTCTTGATGCTTATGAGTGGCTTGCACCGTGCAGTGAACCCTCTGTATTTACTTTCATGCAGTCTTCTCTTTATGGTAGATTTGGATATTGATACGCCGACCTCCTGGAGAGTGCTGTTCACTTGGTTGGCTGTTGTGAAGAGGTTTCTCTTCACCATGATTATTCTGCGATCATCCACCGCTGTTGTCTTCCGTGGGCACCCAGGTCTTTTTGCATTGATTAGTTCACCAGGGCTTTCTTTCTTTCTCAGGATGTACCAAACTGTAGATTTTGCCACTCCTAATATTGTAGCAATTTTTCAGATGTTTTTTTTTTCTGTTTTCGCAGCTTAAGGATGGCTTGTTTCACCTGCATGGAGAGCTCCTTTGACCGCATGTTTACTTCACAGCAAAACCTTCCAAATGCAAGCACCACACCTCAAATCAACTCCAGGCCTTTTATCTGCTTAATTCAGAATGACATAATGAAGGGATTGCCCACAACTGTCCATGAAATAGCCTTGGAGTCAATTGTCCAATTACTTTTGGTCCCTTTAAAAACAGGGTGGCACATGTTAAGGAGCGGAAGCTCCTAAACCCTTCATCCAATTTTAATGTGGATACCCTCAAATGAAAGCTGAAAGTCTGAACTTCAACTGCATCTGAATTGTTTTGTTTAAAATTCATTGTGGTAATGTCTATAACCAAAATTAGAAAAAGGTTGTCTCTGTCCAAATATATATGGACCTAACTGTATATGTGGTTTTATGTTTATGTTTTTTGTGTAGAAATATACCCTTGAAAAAGGCCAAAACGTTGGGGAAAGAATTTTCTGTTTTCATTATGGGCTGTGGATTCCATGAATAAAGAGGTTTTTTTTCATCAATGTTATCATGTTGAGTGCTTGAGGTTACTTATTAATCATTTTTGTTCAGTCATGGCCGTCGCCACCCACGCAATTTGAATTGTTTCCGGGGTTGCGCCGACGTCACTGGAATCTACTTTGAAATCAAGTGCTTGTGCAATGTGTATTGTGGAATCGTGGATGTGCTGTGAAGAGCTGGGCGCCGTGTGTGCACTGTGACGAGCGGGGAGCCTGTGTGTGGGGAGTCGTGCGAGCATACCCGCTGTGTGTAGTACCCAGCTTCACTGACTGTGTGCGGCTGGAGCTGCTCGTCACGGCAGATGCGCGACTCCATGGTACACACTGATCAAGCGCAACTCCATGGTACACACTGAGCAAGCACAACTTCATGGCACACACTGAGCAAGCGCGACCCATGGTACACATTGAGCAAGTGCGACTCCACAGCACACACTGAGCAAGCGTGACTCCATGGAACACATTGAGCAAGCGTAACTCCATGGTACACACTGAGCAAGCGCGCCTCCACAGCACATGGATCGCCCCCAGGCACAGGGCAATGGAGTACTCGGCACCGGGTCCCTCGGTTTCGGTTCTGGGGATGTCACGGTGGCCCGACCCGGTCCGTGGCCCTGCTGAGGGGCACCCAATTAAAGGTGTAAGTTTCTACAGTGTTCGTGACGCCACCTGTGGTATTCGGTCAGGGTGACCGACGCTGCTGGGAGTCCGCTGGGGTGATGGAATGGCAGCCAGATGGTAAACCTTCCCATAGGTGAAGTATGTCCCCAGGGCTTCCCAAAGTGTGTGGATGATGATAGTGGTCGTTGTAAGGCACGATGAATAACGAGGACACAAAGGTTGCAGTCTCTTTACCTTTTACTGAAGACTTCAGCGTCCGCAGTCCAGAGTACCGCTCACAGGGCTGGCTGAGTCCGGCCGGTCCTAAGGCACATCCAGAGTTCCCTTAGCCAGGAGGAAATCAGTAGCCTTCCTACTAGCGCCTGTGTGTTGTAGTACCTCCCTGCTGAGCACCACAGGAAAGTCCTCACAACCTTTGTAGATATTTCTGATGTTCTCTCTCTCTGTCCCCCAGATGATATGGATAGGACAACCCGTATGACGGGGTAGGCCTGGTGTTAATTTATAGGGACCCTAGAGACGCCCCTCTCCCACAATTGCCTCCGTGTCTTCTTAGGTATTTAGGTTGGGCAGCCAACTTGGAATTGACTGTCCTGCCGTTGTTTGGAGTAATGCATAGAGTCAGTACTCCCTCGGTGTTCCGGCCACCGGCTACGCGCCTCGGAAGGAGGCTGCCGATCTCGGGGCAGGACTCCTCTCGGTATTATCTCCTTGTGCTGTGACTTCGGTTCTCACTCTCCACAATATACTTTGCTTCGTGTCCTTTTTTAGGATGCTGCCGCAATGATGTGCAGGCGCAGCTCCGTAACGTTCTATCTCTTGCTAAGCCTCTGTCAGGATCCCACCCCTGACAGGACCTCTCTGGGTCAAACCCAGGCTGTTTCTTCCTCGATGTTATCTGGTCGAAGCCCAGTCTGCTTCTCTTCTCACTTCCTATCCAACCCACCAGTTTTACCCGTGTGTGAGGAGTGCCCTAGTAGATAGAAGCTTTGCTCCCCCTGGTGGACTGGAGTGTAAAGTGTAGTGTGTGACTGTGATACCTGGCAAGGTGAACTCCTTTAGTACCAACAGACATAACATCACTCCCCCTGGTGGAAGAGCGACATTACTGCAACGACCAGGACTCTGGGGCGCTGCACTACCCCCCCCCACCCGTTAAATCCAGTACTCCCAGACTGGGAAAAGAACAACAATACATGTTAGCAAAAGACATACAACATTTTTGGAATGCTGTAAACAAGTAAATATAACAATGCTTCCCTTTATGGGAGGTGAGGAAACTTGAACGTTACAAACAAGAACATATTTACGTTGTGCTTAGGATTTTAAATAACACCTATTAATTAACTAACTATGAATAACCGTTATTACCCATACAGGTATGCTATCTACTATGTGTAAAAACAAAACAGTATCTCTCCTTTAAGGGCGTGTACCCACTAAAGGTATACTATAAAACTTCAAAAGTGCAAATCAACATTCTCTTCATTTCACTTTCACGTATGCAGGACTATCTGTCTACCCCTACGGGCCTACTGCATCTTTCTCTAGCTTTCTCTCATAAAATTCTAGTAATCACTTAACTTCAATTTTATTCAAATAGCATCATTAAACATTTCTACTTCTAACTACATCCTATCTCTATGTAAGAACATTATTACTATCTATTTAAGGCAACCTTATCACTTTTAGGCGAAGTGCAACAATTAACATTCCCTTTAAGAGGAAACCAAGTCTTTTCTGAGGTAGTGCAAACAATCAGTTCGCAAGTCAGTTTAAAGCAAGAACTTTCACGCTGTAATCAGGAACAGCCTCTTCAAAAAGCTCTTCTTTGTAAAACCAGTAGAGAGCACCTTTAAGAAGGTGCAAACTATATATAACCAGTTTGTAATCATGCGCAGTTCATGATTCCAATGTTCTTTTGAAGAAAACATAGCAAAACTTGAAACAATAGGGATCCCGGGTAAACGAAGGGATCCCTTTGAGAATTAACCCTAGACGGGTTTAAAGCAGCAAAACTGGAAAGCAAACAGTTAACTATTTACAGTTTTCGGTTCTCCGAAGTTTATTCTGGCGGTTTCCAGGGCTGCACCTGGCACTCAACCCTTCTTGGCCTGGGAAGGGTGAGGTGGAATCCAGGGTGTGACGATCAGAAAGGATGAGAAGAGAGTGGACCCTCTGGGTCACGGTACTGACGCTCCCACGAACGAGTGAACCCGGGTGTGCCAACCCCTATACAGGGATAGTTGGGAGCAGGCCTGAGGGGGTCAAATACCGCAACAACTGGCACCTAGAGGGACGGCTCAGGAAGAGACTGGAGAGGGAGGACGGGAGAGATTGAGGGAACAAGCAGGACAGTATGGCAGAGGGAAGTGGGAACACAGAACGGACTACAGGAGACAGGGCTAGGAGATGGTGGGAGAAGGGGGATAACATAGGGAAGTAGCTTGATAGCTTGCGGGAGCAAAATAGTCTGGAGCGGACAAGAGTCAGAACCAGACAAGGCCTAAACTGCACACGAAAAGCACACAATAATCAGGCGCCTCCAATATGGAGGAGATGCCAGATATAACCAAGACAGTTACCTGATTGGAGGACCCAGGAACAGGAAGGGCGCGAGAAGGGTTAAGAAGAGGGAGGAGCGCGCTCCCGCGACCTAAGGCGCATGTGCGGAGCAGACACAGGACGGAGGGAGGAAGCACGAACACCACGCCGAAACCTCTGAGCAGCAGGAAGATGAACCGGGGGACCAGCGCAATGCCCAGAGCGGTGGGCGGAGACGCAGCGGGAGGACTCGACGGAGGAAGCAGCCGCAGCGACAGTGGAGGCCGGTATGACACAGGGTTACACCCGGTGCTGGATAAACGCCATTAGTCTGTCTTTCCTGTACGGTTAAGTCATGCGCAGCGATGGAAGTCTGCGTAGCTTGAGTATGGGCATTTGCTGCAGCAGAGGTAGCGGCTGCTGCAAGAGCAGTCACTGGAATGAATTCAGTAGCGGTGGCACGAGCAGTCGCTGGAGTGGTGTCGGTCATCAGGGCAGGGTCGTTCATCATACCTGCTTCAGATGCGGTCCCTCCGGTGCCGGTCTGCTCCGTCTCCGCTGGGGTCTGGAACGCTGGTCACAGGGCCTTGTGCTGCGTCGTTGTCATCTCCGGTTGCAGCATCTCGCTTTTTGGCAGGGCCTTGCTTTCTGGCTTCGGAGCGCTGGAACTTCTGTCTTGCTCCGGACCAGACGAGGCTGCCGACAGGTGTCTGGGGAGGCTCCCAAGGAAAGTCTTCTTCCACCCGGCCTCGGTGCTCAGCTGCGTCCGCAGGAGTTGGTCGCTGAGCTCTTCCATGCCGACCTGCAGGAAGTCAGGGCCAACGGGTGATGCCTGGCCGCAGTGTCTCTCCAGGTGGCTGGGGGAGTTCACTGCTCCGACCCCACGCTCTGGTCCCGGGCGGCTGGCCATGGCGTCCTCCACGTGGCTGGCCTCTTCCTTGTCCTTTTCCCGCTCTCTTCTTCTGGGGCGGTTTTGTTTTCTTTGTCTCCGCCCGCCATTGAGGATCAGGAGGCGGATCTCGGCTGCTGACGGACACGTCCTCCAGGTACAAAAATATTTAGACTGGGCGGCCATTATTCTTTGCACTTCTCAGTTCGTTCACGCCCACAATTCCACGCCCTTCTTCTCCTGCGCTCCTCGTGGCGCTGCAATGGTGGCGTTTTGGCGGCAAATGGCAATACACAGTCTTTGCAATAAATCACAGTTCAAGCATGAATCTGGCACAGTTCTAAGGCACACATGACCCGATTCTCGGGCTTAAGTAGATCCTGTTCGTGACGCCAAAGTTGGATTGCCCCCAGGCGCAGGGCAATGGGGTACTCGGCACCGGGTCCCTCGGTCTCGGTTCTGGGGATGTCACGGTGGCCCTGCTGAGGGGCGTCCAATTAAAGGTGTAAGTTTGTACGGCGTTCGTGACGCCACCTGTGGTATTCGGTCAGGGTGACCGACGCTGCTGGGGGTCCGCTGGGGTGATGGAATGGCAGCCAGATGGTATACCTTCCCATAGGTGAAGTATGTCCCCAGGGCTTCCCAAAGTGTGTGGATGATGATAGTGGTCGTTGTAAGGCGCAATGAATAACGAGGACACAAAGGTTGCAGTCTCTTTACCTTTTACTGAAGACTTCAGCGTCCGCAGTCCAGAGTACTGCTCACAGGACTGGCTGAGTCCGGCCGGTCCGAAGGCACATCCAGAGTTCCCTTAGCCAGGAGGAAATCAGTAGCCTTCCTACTAGCGCCTGTGTGTTGTAGTACCTCCCTGCTGAGCACCACAGGAAAGTCCTCACAACCTTTGTAGATATTTCTGATGTTCTCTCTGTCCCCCAGATGATATGGATAGGACAACCCGTATGACGGGGTAGGCCAGGAGTTAATTTATAGGGACCCCAGAGACGCCCCTCTCCCACAATTGCCTCCGTGTCTTCTTAGGTATTTAGGTTGGGCAGCCAACTTGGAATTGACTGTCCTGCCGTTGTTTGGAGTAATGCGTAGAGTCAGTACTCCCTCGGTGTCCTGGCCACCGGCTACGCGCCTCGGAAGGAGGCTGCCGATCTCGGGGCAGGACTCCTCCCGGTATTATCTCCTTGTGCTGTGACTTCGGTTCTCACTCTCCACAATATACTTTGCTTCGTGTCCTTTCTTAGGATGCTGCCGCAATGATGTGCAGGCGCAGCTACGTAAAGTTCTGTCTCTTGCTAGGCCTCTGTCAGGATCCCACCCCTGATAGGACCTCTCTGGGTCAAACCCAGGCTGCTTCTTCCTTGATGTTATCTGGTCGAAGCCCAGTCTGCTTCTCTTCTCACTTCCTATCCAACCCACCAGTTTTACCCGTGTGTGAGGAGTGCCCTAGTAGATAGAAGCTTTGCTCCCCCTGGTGGACTGGAGTGTAAAGTGTAGTGTGTGACTGTGATACCTGGCAAGGTGAACTCCTTTAGTACCATCAGACGTAACATCACTCCCCCTGGTGGAAGAGCGACATTACTGCAACGACCAGGACTCTGGGGCGCTGGACACACACTGAGCAAGCGTGACTCCATGGTACACATTGAGCAAGCGCAACTCCATGGTACACATTGAGCAAGCGCGACTCCACAGCACACACTGAGCGTGACTCCATGGTACACACTGAACAAGCGCAACTCCACGGTACACACTGAGCAAACGTGACTCCATGGCATACAGTGAGCAAGCACGACTCCATGGTACACACTGAGCAAGTGCGACTCCACGGTACACACAGAGCAAGAGCAACTCCACGGCACACACACAGCAAACGCGACTCCATGGTATACAGTGAGCAAGCGCGATTCCATGGTACACACTGAGCCATCGCGACTCCATGGTACACAGTGAGCAAGCACAACTCCATGGTACACAGTGAGCAAGCACAACTCCACGGTACAGACTGAACAAGCGTGACTCCACGGTACACACTGAGCAAGCTCGACTCCAGTGTACACACTGAGCCATCGCGACTGCATGGTACACAGTGAGCAAGCAAGACTCCATGGTACACAGTGAGAAAGCGCAACTCCACGGTACAGACTGAACAAGCGTGACTCCACAGTACACACTAAGCAAGTGCGGCTCCACGATTTGCACTGAACAAGCGTGACTCCACAGTACACACTGAGTAAGCGAGACTCCACGGTACACACTGAACAAGCGTGAATCCATGGTAAACACTGAGCAAGCGCGACTCCATGATACACACTGAGTAAGCGCGACTCCACGGTACACACTGAACAAGCGTGACTCCACGGTACACACTGAACAAGAATGACTACAAGGTACACACTGAACAAGCACGACTCCACGGTACACACTGAACAAGCGTGACTCCACTGTACACACTGAGTAAGCGCGACTTCCACAGTACACACTGAGCAAGCACAACTCCACGGCACACACTGAGCAAGCGTGACTCCACGGTACACGCTGAGCAAGCGCGGCTCCACGATATGCACTGAACAAGCGCGACTCCACAGTACACACTAAGCGCGACTCCACGGTACACACTGAACAAGCGTGAATCCATGGTAAACACTGAGCAAGCGCGACTCCATGATACACACTGAGTAAGCGCGACTCCATGGTACACACTGAGCAAGCGTGACTCCACGGTACACACTGAACAAGAATGACTACAAGGTACACACTGAACAAGCACGACTCCACGGTACACACTGAGCAAGCGCGACTCCACGGTACACACTGAGCAAGCGTGACTCCACGGTACACACTGAACAAGCGTGGGATTTCAAAGCAGATTCCAGTGATGTTGGCGCAACATTGGGAACATCATTCAAATTGTGTGGACAGCGACAACCATGATTGAACGGAATGAAACACACCCATATGACTTAATGAGAAGGTACACTATAACTATATAAAGTGATTTTTGCACATGACTACACCACCAATTTTGATTTAAAAAACGCGTTGTGTTGCACCACTAACACACTGGGGACAGTTTAGATGCTAAAAATGACATGACAGGTTCACTTTAAGAAAAACTATAATTGATGGCTTGTCGCCTGTTTGGGGGTTTGGAGACACTTCTGGTGTCCTGTCCTCCATCATGAACCTGACGAGTGGTGTCCACCATGTCCCCTTCCCATCCCACCTCTACCCACTTTGTCAGAGATGGGAAGGAATGGCGTGAAAACGCCAAAAGTCGCTAAATTTGAGTGCAACTTCAAAGTTATGCCAAAATTATGCAACTTTCAAAACTTTTTACATTAAAGCTTCAATGACTGGGGCCCACTGCGTGCACATAGCCACTGAGCCCAGCCGCAAAGCTTTGAGGAGAATTTGGGAGAGTTTTCTCTAAGTTTCTGCTCCAAAAAAACTGAGCACATAGCCTGAAAGTGTGTGGGGTCCCACTAAGCCCCGCACTCAGCCCGCCCGGATACCCTGCGCCCCCGGCAGCCCGGGCTCCTGCCCACTAAGCCCCGCACTCAGCCCGCCCGGATACCCTGCGCCCCCGGCAGCCCGGGCTCCTGCCCACTAAGCCCCGCACTCTGCCCGCCCGGATACCCTGCGCCCCCGGCAGCCCGGGCTCCTGCCCACTAAGCCCCGCACTCAGCCCGCCCGGATACCCTGCGCCCCCGGCAGCCCGGGCTCCTGCCCACTAAGCCCCGCACTCAGCCCGCCCGGATACCCTGCGCCCCCGGCAGCCCGGGCTCCTGCCCACTAAGCCCCGCCCGGGGATACCCTGCGCCCCTGGCAGCCCGGGCTCCTGCCCACTAAGCCCCGCACTCAGCCCGCCCGGATACCCTGCGCCCCCGGCAGCCCGGGCTCCTGCCCACTAAGCCCCGCACTCAGCCCGCCCGGATACCCTGCGCCCCCGGCAGCCCGGGCTCCTGCCCACTAAGCCCCGCACTCAGCCCGCCCGGATACCCTGCGCCCCCGGCAGCCCGGGCTCCTGCCCACTAAGCCCCGCACTCAGCCCGCCCGGATACCCTGCGTCCCCGGCAGCCCGGGCTCCTACCCACTAAGCCCCGCACTCAGCCCGCCCGGACACCCTGCGCCCCCGGCAGCCCGGGCTCCTGCCCACTAAGCCCCGCACTCAGCCCGCCCGGATACCCTGCGCCCCCGGCAGCCCGGGCTCCTGCCCACTAAGCCCCGCACTCAGCCCGCCCGGATACCCTGCGCCCCCGGCAGCCCGGGCTCCTACCCACTAAGCCCCGCACTCAGCCCGCCCGGATACCCTGCGCCCCCGGCAGCCCGGGCTCCTGCCCACTAAGCCCCGCACTCAGCCCGCCCGGATACCCTGCGCCCCCGGCAGCCCGGGCTCCTACCCACTAAGCCCCGCACTCAGCCCGCCCGGATACCCTGCGCCCCCGGCAGCCCGGGCTCCTGCCCACTAAGCCCCGCACTCAGCCCGCCCGGATACCCTGCGCCCCCGGCAGCCCGGGCTCCTGCCCACTAAGCCCCGCACTCTGCCCGCCCGGATACCCTGCGCCCCCGGCAGCCCGGGCTCCTGCCCACTAAGCCCCGCACTCTGCCCGCCCGGATACCCTGCGCCCCCGGCAGCCCGGGCTCTTGCCCACTAAGCCCCGCACTCAGCCCGCCCGGATACCCTGCGCCCCCGGCAGCCCGGGCTCCTGCCCACTAAGCCCCGCACTCTGCCCGCCCGGATACCCTGCGCCCCCGGCAGCCCGGGCTCCTGCCCACTAAGCCCCGCACTCTGCCCGCCCGGATACCCTGCGCCCCCGGCAGCCCGGGCTCCTGCCTTGTGCACGCACTTCCACCCCGCGCTCGCTCCCGATCACTAGTGAGCCGAGGGGAGGGCTTATAAGGCCGGGGCTGAGAGCGGGGGGAGGTGGCAGGATCGCATCCTGAGGACGGAGTCAGCTGAGCCGAGCGCAGGACCAGAGCAGAGCGCTGTGCGGCGCGGACTCCATGGGATAATACACGCACGACCTCCCGCGGTACGGTCGGACACTGCTGATTGGCAGCCGCTCTGCGCTCACTGCTGCCACTAGCTGGAGTTGGCCACAAGAAGTGTAAAGTAGGGGACGCTCGTGTGAGAGCCCGGGCCCCGGACACGAGCCTGCAGCAGGTACTGTACATAACGGTGTGCGCTGAAGTTTGTGCGGCTGTGGCCCGGGAGTCCCGCGTGCTGCAGGCCGGTCACCGCCTGCTGCTCCCCTCACGGCTCGCTGTCCTGAGTGACATGGAGCCCCTCCGGGCAGCTGCCAGCTCCTGCTTTTTAGGAACAGCCCGTGCAGCAGCTGGTGGCGGCGGTGCCCTCTCCACGTGTGCGGTCCGCCGGGCTCCTGCTGCCACCACTGGTGTCTGTGCCAGTGGGTAGAGCGCCAGCGTCGTGGAACTCCAGAGCCGCACACTGCCCCCCCGTCCACGGCTCCTGCAATGTGAGCTGAGGAATGGGGAGGCGGGAGCGCAGGCTGCTGGCGGAGGCTCCACAGCTCGGGGGTGGAGGCCGGGAGCAGCAACTTCACTTGTTTACACTCCTGGTGTGAGCCGCACTGCTGCCAGGCTCCCCGGGCACCGCAGCAGCGCCATGGCCGGGGGATTGTGCTGGGAGGCACTGGCTGCAGGGCTGACACAGGCTGCCCAGGCAGTGCCATCTATACCTCACCTGTGGTGAATCCACAAGTGTGCATGTCGTGGTGAGGTCTGCCCACTGGCAATGCCATGTCACACATGTGCCGTCTGCTATATATGTGCGCCCGGAAAGTGGGTGACACAGTAAGAAACTCCAAGTTCTGTGCCTACAACCTATATACCACATGTACAGGGCGACAGTGATGGCGCGTCACCATTGTGCCCTAGTGAGGTTTGCCCACACATGGGTCACTGACAACTCGTATACCACATGTACAGGGCGACAGTAATGACGCGTCACCATTGTGCCCTAGTGAGGTCTGCCCACACATGGGTCACTGACAACTCGTATACCACATGTACAGGGCGACAGTGATGACGCGTCACCATTGTGCCCTAGTGATGTCTGCCCACACATGGGTCACTGACAACTCATATACCACACGTACAGGGTAACAGTAATGATTCGTCACCATTGTGCCCTAGTGAGGTCTGCCCACACATGGGTCACTGACAACTCGTATACCACATGTACAGGGCGACAGTAATGACGCGTCACCATTGTGCCCTAGTGAGGTCTGCCCACACATGGGTCACTGACAACTCGTATACCACATGTACAGGGCGACAGTGATGACGCGTCACCATTGTGCCCTAGTGATGTCTGCCCACACATGGGTCACTGACAACTCATATACCACACGTACAGGGTAACAGTAATGATTCGTCACCATTGTGCCCTAGTGATGTCTGCCCACACATGGGTCACTGACAACTCATATACCACACGTACAGGGTAACAGTAATGATTCGTCACCATTGTGCCCTAGTGAGGTCTGCCCACACAGGAACAGGGCAATAGAGCAGGGCAATCAGCTTATCTGCATGAAAACACTGCATGTGACTATAACCTTAGGAACTGAATGAATTACTGGGGCTTATCACAAGGACCACATAAGCGCTGGCCAGACCCCATTAGCTTGTAATGGGTTTAATCATGCTTCCACCATGGTATGAGTCATGCTGCATATGTTACTAAATGGACCTGAGGACAATGCTGTACTTATTTTGAAAATCATATTAGAACAGTGTTATAATGATTTATACCACTTGATGAGAACTTTTGTATCAAATGCTAATTTTCATGTCAGTATTAGTCATTCTGACACCATTATTGGGCTTCATTCAGACAAAATGCATTGTGTCTGTATTGCCTCCAAGCCTGACTGGGTCCATTGACTTGAACTAACTATGACCTATTCTATTTGCCAGTGATCATAGAACGGATGGTAAAATGTGCCCACATGGCACCTGTTCTCGTGTCAGGAGCTACTCGAGCCTTAGGCTACTTTCACACTAGCGTTTTTTTGCATACGTCGCAATGCGATTTTTTGGCGAAAAAACGCATCCTGCAAAGTCGTCTGCAGGATGCGTTTTTTCCCCATAGACTAACATTAGCGACGCATTGCGACGTATTGACACACGTCGCAACCGACGGTTGCGTTGTGTTGTGGCGGACCGCCGGCAGCAAAAAACGTTACATGTAACGTTTTTTGTGCCGACGGTCCGCCATTTCCGACTGCGCATGCGCGGCCGGAACTCCGCCCCCACCTCCCCGCACCTCACAATGGGGAAGCGGATGCGTGGAAAAGCAGCATCCGCTGCCCCCGTTGTGCGGCGCTTGCACAGTATGCGTCGGTACGTCGGGCTGACGCAGCGCGACGGCCCCGTACCGACGTTAGTGTGAAAGTAGCCTTATAGAGAAAGTCAGACCTTGTTCTTGTGTAAGTAGCTTGTGAGGCTTGGTGTCATTGCATTGCCCCATAATACAAAGAACCTAGCACTCAACTTGATGCCTTTAGAGTGAGTTTTATTGTAGTGGTACACAATAAACGTTTCGGTCCTACACTTGGACCTTCGTCAGTAACTACATGTGAAAACATAACAAAATGTGACAGTGAAAATCATAACAAAATTAGGAGACATTTTACAAAAAAAGTATATACATAAATGCTGAGGAGAATATTTTGGCATCCATATCTACAATGGTCAAAATGTATAGCAGAGATATATGCTGGAGAGAAATCCTAAGTATCCAGGCTAGAGTGCTCCAAATATTTTAAGATAATTATTAAGAAGTGTGGGTCCCTCAGACCCCTTAGAACAGAGAGAGGTGAGGTACATACCGTGCTGCTGAATAGAGAGGAGATGAAAGGGTCGGAAGACACACAGTAGCGGCGTCTGTAGGTGTACAAACCAAGAACCCATGTGGAATTTAAGAAAATTGCATATCGGTAAGTGGGTATAGAAAAGGAGACATAAGGTGGATCATACCTTAAAACTGTAACACACAGGGACGGTACTATGGGTGTACAAAAAGAGAGAGAGACGCACCGTGGATGGTTATGAATGCCTCCTCATAGTGAGCAGGAAGATATGCTACACGCTGATGTGAGGATTACCTTATGGAGACCGTGGCTGGATATGGCGGGAGCAGACGCGGATTCCACCGCTGGTCTGCCGGTTTGAGGTAATATCGCCATTACATAGAGTTAGGGCGGGACTGACAGCGCTGGAGAGCCAATCGGCAACGGTGCCGCAGACCGGAAGTGACGTCGCGTTAGAATAGCCGCACAGTGCAGCTGTATACAGAGCTGTATGGCGTGGTGAGCGGAAGTGACGTCTGGTTGTCCGGGTAACCCGGTAAACACAGTCAGTGATAGCTGGTAGTGGAGGTGTAGCAGCGCTATGGAGTAGTGCTTCGAATCCTGCGGTAAAGAGGCGCTGTAGTGGAACCAGAGGCAGCATACAAGTGCGGAATACTAAGGAGTATTAAAAGATGAATGAGCCTAGGATAGCGGTGCCCAAGTGAAATATTGTGGTAGATAAACGAATTCCTTGGTGGTGGTGATCCTAGGTTCTATCCTTGTTACATGTGAGACGGTAGACAGATGTGAGTGGTAGGTTGGTCCAATATGACAAGCAGAAATGAGATAAATTTCAATATAGACGGTTCTAATGGCAAAAAGAGGAAAACAGAATTAGCCAACAGTAGATACATATTGCATTAATACATAGATAGTAAAATGGCTGGAGTCCGTATACATCTGTTGATAACACCATATGGTGGAGCAATCAACAGACAGCATAATTACATTGTTAGATAAAGGAGGCTAAATCGTAGTCTCTATTAAGTCCCAAGGGGTGAAGTGTCTCTAGGGTATGAATCCAAAACGCCTCCCGTCTTTTCAAACGGGCTACCCGGTCCCCACCCCTCCTGAATGGGGGGACATGCTCTATAACCTGGTACCGTAGCTGTGTGACAGTGTGGTCCTGGTTGTGGAAGTGAAGGGGAATGGGTAACAACAGGTTCTTACGGCGGATCGTTGATTTGTGTTTAGAGACACGATCCCTTATTGGTTGTGTAGTTTCCCCTACATATAAGAGTCCGCAAGGGCACTTGATTAGATATATCACCCATGACGAGGCACACGTAAAGAAATCTGGAATGCGGAATGACTTACCGGACCGAGGGTGGTGGAAGGACGAGCCTTTAAGGACATTATTACATTGGGCACAGTTAAGGCATGGGAAGGTCCCCATGCGTGGGTTCTGTAAGAACCGCTGGCGAGGTGTGGAAGTGTTTGTTCCCAGGTCTGCCCTGACCAGAGAATCCCTGAGATTAGGTGGACGTTTGAAGCAGGGAAGGAAAGGGTTCTGAAATTCGGGTATTGTAGGGTATCCCCTTGATAGCAGGTGCCAATGTTGGCGTATTGACCTATGTAGGATGTATGAAAACGGATGGTATGCATGAATGAACGGAATTCGGTTGGAGGCTCTGTTGGATCGTGGGGTGGGAGGAGCTGCGGCCCTTTCCAGTACCGAGGGTGGGTAACCCCGTTGGGAAAATTTGGTGGCCATCTCTTGGAGGCGCACTGGTATCAGCCTCCCACAGCCCCAGCTGATAATCCTCTATCGTCTCATAGTCTAGGCCTTTACACTAAGAGCCATTTCAGACCACCACAGGGCTCACACGCCATGGAGTCTTTCATAGGCTTCGTCAAGGAGTCATTTAAAACACTATGTGATGACATCAGAAAGGGGAAACTGTTCTTTCCCTCTAATCTTTCCTCCATTGAACGACAAGCCCTAAGAGGCCTACAGAACGACAGTAATCTTATTTTCAAACCCGCAGACAAAGGGGGTGCCCTTGTCATAATGAACAAAACTGATTATCTTCTAGAAATAAGACGCCAACTTAACAACCCTACCGTCTACACTAGGTTACAACATGATCCCCAATCTGCTACTCGGCAAATCATTTCGGACACATTGGCTAAATATACCGAATTAGGGGTCTTGGACCTAAAAACACGGAATTTTCTCACGAAATTACATCCTATCACACCAGTGTTCTACACTATTCCCAAGATTCACAAGAACCTAGAAAAACCACCGGGGAGGCCTATAGTCGCGTCTACCGACTCTATTCTTTCTCCATTGGCCATCTACCTGGAAAAGATACTTACCCCAATGATTAGGTCATCCAGATCCTTCATTCTGGATACAGGCTCATTCCTCCGCACACTGAAGGAAATCTGTCCCATTCCTGCACATTCTATATTGGTAACGATGGATGTAAAAGATCTGTATACATCCATCCCTCATACTGAGGGTATCAATTCTGTCCACAAACTCCTGACCCAATCCGGTCTCTCACCGGACCAGATACGGTTGTGTACCGATCTACTTACCATTATCCTCACTCGTAATTATTTTCTGTTTCAGGATGACTTTTATTTACAGATCCGTGGCACCGCGATGGGCTCTAACGTAGCGCCCCCATATGCAAACTGTTATATGGCGGATTTTGAGGAGAGTCTGATTTACCCTCACCCGCTGTTTCGTGACAACGTCATCATGTGGAAACGTTACATCGATGATGTATTCTGCATATGGGGGGGCTCGTTGGAAGCCCTCACGGCACTCTTTGAATGGCTTAACATAGCTTGGCCGGGTATCTCTTTTACAATGTCACACAGTACTACACAGATTAATTTTCTGGACACCCTGGTTATCTTGCAATCTGACGGCACAATCACCACCGACCTCTATACAAAAAGTACGGACCGCAACAGTCTGTTGCATTTTTCTAGCTTCCACCCTCCGGCTACCAAAAATTCAGTTCCTAAATCACAATTTCAACGAGTTTCCAGGATTGTGTCGGACGTAGAACTTAAACCAGTGCGCCTCCAAGAGATGGCCACCAAATTTTCCCAACGGGGTTACCCACCCTCGGTACTGGAAAGGGCCGCAGCTCCTCCCACCCCACGATCCAACAGAGCCTCCAACCGAATTCCGTTCATTCATGCATACCATCCGTTTTCATACATCCTACATAGGTCAATACGCCAACATTGGCACCTGCTATCAAGGGGATACCCTACAATACCCGAATTTCAGAACCCTTTCCTTCCCTGCTTCAAACGTCCACCTAATCTCAGGGATTCTCTGGTCAGGGCAGACCTGGGAACAAACACTTCCACACCTCGCCAGCGGTTCTTACAGAACCCACGCATGGGGACCTTCCCATGCCTTAACTGTGCCCAATGTAATAATGTCCTTAAAGGCTCGTCCTTCCACCACCCTCGGTCCGGTAAGTCATTCCGCATTCCAGATTTCTTTACGTGTGCCTCGTCATGGGTGATATATCTAATCAAGTGCCCTTGCGGACTCTTATATGTAGGGGAAACTACACAACCAATAAGGGATCGTGTCTCTAAACACAAATCAACGATCCGCCGTAAGAACCTGTTGTTACCCATTCCCCTTCACTTCCACAACCAGGACCACACTGTCACACAGCTACGGTACCAGGTTATAGAGCATGTCCCCCCATTCAGGAGGGGTGGGGACCGGGTAGCCCGTTTGAAAAGACGGGAGGCGTTTTGGATTCATACCCTAGAGACACTTCACCCCTTGGGACTTAATAGAGACTACGATTTAGCCTCCTTTATCTAACAATGTAATTATGCTGTCTGTTGATTGCTCCACCATATGGTGTTATCAACAGATGTATACGGACTCCAGCCATTTTACTATCTATGTATTAATGCAATATGTATCTACTGTTGGCTAATTCTGTTTTCCTCTTTTTGCCATTAGAACCGTCTATATTGAAATTTATCTCATTTCTGCTTGTCATATTGGACCAACCTACCACTCACATCTGTCTACCGTCTCACATGTAACAAGGATAGAACCTAGGATCACCACCACCAAGGAATTCGTTTATCTACCACAATATTTCACTTGGGCACCGCTATCCTAGGCTCATTCATCTTTTAATACTCCTTAGTATTCCGCACTTGTATGCTGCCTCTGGTTCCACTACAGCGCCTCTTTACCGCAGGATTCGAAGCACTACTCCATAGCGCTGCTACACCTCCACTACCAGCTATCACTGACTGTGTTTACCGGGTTACCCGGACAACCAGACGTCACTTCCGCTCACCACGCCATACAGCTCTGTATACAGCTGCACTGTGCGGCTATTCTAACGCGACGTCACTTCCGGTCTGCGGCACCGTTGCCGATTGGCTCTCCAGCGCTGTCAGTCCCGCCCTAACTCTATGTAATGGCGATATTACCTCAAACCGGCAGACCAGCGGTGGAATCCGCGTCTGCTCCCGCCATATCCAGCCACGGTCTCCATAAGGTAATCCTCACATCAGCGTGTAGCATATCTTCCTGCTCACTATGAGGAGGCATTCATAACCATCCACGGTGCGTCTCTCTCTCTTTTTGTACACCCATAGTACCGTCCCTGTGTGTTACAGTTTTAAGGTATGATCCACCTTATGTCTCCTTTTCTATACCCACTTACCGATATGCAATTTTCTTAAATTCCACATGGGTTCTTGGTTTGTACACCTACAGACGCCGCTACTGTGTGTCTTCCGACCCTTTCATCTCCTCTCTATTCAGCAGCACAGTATGTACCTCACCTCTCTCTGTTCTAAGGGGTCTGAGGGACCCACACTTCTTAATAATTATCTTAAAATATTTGGAGCACTCTAGCCTGGATACTTAGGATTTCTCTCCAGCATATATCTCTGCTATACATTTTGACCATTGTAGATATGGATGCCAAAATATTCTCCTCAGCATTTATGTATATACTTTTTTTGTAAAATGTCTCCTAATTTTGTTATGATTTTCACTGTCACATTTTGTTATGTTTTCACATGTAGTTACTGACGAAGGTCCAAGTGTAGGACCGAAACGTTTATTGTGTACCACTACAATAAAACTCACTCTAAAGGCATCAAGTTGAGTGCTAGGTTCTTTGTATTATGGTTCACGAAGGTTTGGGATCCTAACCTAAGCACCATCCCTTCCAGTAGTGCACACGGCAGTTTTTGTATGATATTGCATTGCCCCAGTGAGTGTACACTGGACATGGTGGGTTAATAAGTGAAGCGGTCCTGTCATTTGGTAGTGCAGGGCTAGGTTCTTGAGCACTGTACCATCTCCTATCTGAACTTGGAAACGTGCCGTCTTGATTGCATTTTCAAGCTTTATCTTGTAGTTTTCAGATCACATCTGTTGAAATTTTGTTTGTCTGCATACCTTAATGTAAGCCTCTAAACTGCGTGAAGCTCCTTGGCAAATGGGATTTTCATTTGCCTTTGACTAGGATACTTGTAGTAGTTTAATAGAATATTTTGGACTCTAAAGGGGTTCCTCATTACTGGAGAACCACTGCTTAATCCAGTGCCCCATGTAAAAAGTGTATACTCTCCTCCTGCAGTGGCACTTTTCTAGCGATTGTTGGTGGCAATGGCATGACAAGCCACTGTGCAACAGTGTGGCATCACCAGTGGGAACAGCAGCGCTGCTGCTGTAGGAGGGGAGTATACACTGTTTAGCTTGTATAGAGCTCTGAACCAAATAAACTTGAGTTACCAGTAGTGGAAAATATTTGTGACCTATCCTAGCACCAACCAAATACAACAGAGCGCATTGAGGCATATGTGGGAAATAAATATATGAATACATGTCACTACTGCTATAAAAACAACTTCTAAATGTGAAGGACTTGGTGCAAACGTGTCAAGTACCTCAAATGTAGAATGATCTGAAGAATGGCAGCAATGCAGTTCTAAATAACGTATTTAATGTTCACACCTTTTTGTACTCTGTACTGTTGTAGTAATGCAGTTATAGCGGTCTCCACACTTAATTTTGGCATGTCACGTTTGTTTCCCTTTATACCACTCATCTGAAAATGTCTTGAAGTAGCAATGCTGCATGTAGGTATGATGTGTGGATGCTTGTCCATGTGGTGGATGCTTGTCCATGTGGTGGATGCTTGTCCATGTGGTGGATGCTTGTCCATGTGGTGGATGCTTGTCCATGTGGTGGATGCTTGTCCATGTGGTGGATGCTTGTCCATGTGGTGGATGCTTGTCCATGTGGTGGATGCTTGTCCATGTGGTGGATGCTTGTCCATGTGGTGGATGCTTGTCCATGTGGTGGATGCTTGTCCATGTGGTGGATGCTTGTCCATGTGGTGGATGCTTGTCCATGTGGTGGATGCTTGTCCATGTGGTGGATGCTTGTCCATGTGGTGGATGCTTGTCCATGTGGTGGATGCTTGTCCATGTGGTGGATGCTTGTCCATGTGGTGGATGCTTGTCCATGTGGTGGATGCTTGTCCATGTGGTGGATGCTTGTCCATGTGGTGGATGCTTGTCCATGTGGTGGATGCTTGTCCATGTGGTGGATGCTTGTCCATGTGGTGGATGCTTGTCCATGTGGTGGATGCTTGTCCATGTGGTGGATGCTTGTCCATGTGGTGGATGCTTGTCCATGTGGTGGATGCTTGTCCATGTGGTGGATGCTTGTCCATGTGGTGGATGCTTGTCCATGTGGTGGATGCTTGTCCATGTGGTGGATGCTTGTCCATGTGGTGGATGCTTGTCCATGTGGTGGATGCTTGTCCATGTGGTGGATGCTTGTCCATGTGGTGGATGCTTGTCCATGTGGTGGATGCTTGTCCATGTGGTGGATGCTTGTCCATGTGGTGGATGCTTGTCCATGTGGTGGATGCTTGTCCATGTGGTGGATGCTTGTCCATGTGGTGGATGCTTGTCCATGTGGTGGATGCTTGTCCATGTGGTGGATGCTTGTCCATGTGGTGGATGCTTGTCCATGTGGTGGATGCTTGTCCATGTGGTGGATGCTTGTCCATGTGGTGGATGCTTGTCCATGTGGTGGATGCTTGTCCATGTGGTGGATGCTTGTCCATGTGGTGGATGCTTGTCCATGTGGTGGATGCTTGTCCATGTGGTGGATGCTTGTCCATGTGGTGGATGCTTGTCCATGTGGTGGATGCTTGTCCATGTGGTGGATGCTTGTCCATGTGGTGGATGCTTGTCCATGTGGTGGATGCTTGTCCATGTGGTGGATGCTTGTCCATGTGGTGGATGCTTGTCCATGTGGTGGATGCTTGTCCATGTGGTGGATGCTTGTCCATGTGGTGGATGCTTGTCCATGTGGTGGATGCTTGTCCATGTGGTGGATGCTTGTCCATGTGGTGGATGCTTGTCCATGTGGTGGATGCTTGTCCATGTGGTGGATGCTTGCACTCTTTGCTCTGAAAGTTCCTACAAGTGGTTGCTCTAGAGCTGCATGCTGACTGATGCCAGTGTGAACTGAGTTATAGAACATCATTTATGGATTGATGGTCAGCAGCTTTAATATTCCAATGAGTAACAGCGAATGTGATCCTGAGTAATTAACTCTGTACACTCCCAGACTTGGGTACATTTTGGGATTAACGTGTGCAATTTGAGTGTATTGATTATGCATGTATATAGCTGTTAAAAGACTGTAGCTGACCTGCATGATGTGCACAATTCATTTTGGACACAGAACATCACTTGGCTCCTTTCCATTTTGGATGTCCCATTTAGGAAGGTGTTCTCCCCCAAATAGATATGCTAGTATGACTTGGTGATCTTGTGGGCACAGGAAATCTGCCTGGTACAATAACCACACAAGCTTGGCAGCTCAGCTACTGCAGCAATGGCCAGGGCCAGTGGCCTAGATGAAATCGCTGCATCTAGATGGTTGAGAGGGAGGGGGCTTCCCTTTTTCCCATCAGCATTTTGTTCTGCAATTGTAGGGGTGCTGATGGGTCTACTATACACAGTGGCCTGAGGCATACTGTCACAAGTAGGGTCTAAGTCTTCCTGTCTGTATAAAACTGACAGGTGTAGTATGCTGCAACAGGTGAGCATTGCAGTCTTAGATCAGGGTTCCAAGTAATCTGCATTCAACTCGCAAATTGTCAAATGGGGGCAAAAACAAAATAAAAAATAAAATAAAATCACTGAAATATTTCACCATTGAACAGACATTTATCATTAAAATACAAAGTACACAGTTGTTGTTGCTGTGTCCTGAAAATGCTGAACTAAACAGCTGTGCTATTTACCAATAAAGTAGACTGCATAAAAGAAACTAACAAATATACCGTATTGAGTGGGTGAAATCAAGATCACCAATTTTCTAAGTAAATATATTTCTAAAGGTGCTATTTACATGAAATTCTCACCAGATGTCACAACACTATGTAACCCTCACAGGCAAAGAAATCAAACCATAGAGGTGTAGAAGTTATGCATAATAATGAGAAATGACACCGGCAAAAAATATTGAACACTCTAACTGAAATGTATCTAAGGCTGGGGTCACACTTGTGAGTGTGGTGCGATTAACTCGCACGAGTCTCTTGCATCAATACCCGTCGCTGCCGCTGGCACTTGGGCCCGGAGTGTGTGTCTGCATGTATTTCTATGCAGCTGAATGCTCCGATCCTGAGTTCCAGCGGCAGTGCTGGGTATTGATGCAAGAGACTCGCGTGAGTTTCTCGCATCAAACTCACAAGTGTGACCCCGGCCTAATACTTTGTACAAAAGCCTTTGACAGCAACACTCATTCACGCATGGGCTGACCCTTAGGAGAATGCTCCTGTGCATGAGTGGGCCAGCACCCGATTATATTGGCAGTACTTGGCACAATATACATGAATCACTATGTACAAAGGCAGCAGCTTATTCATTTAACAATCTACCCAGTTCATTGTTGAGGAGGATGTCACATATGCATGTAGCTGAATAGTGGGACCTTGGAGTTGGTTATTATTGGGCCCTAAGGTTCTTGTACTTTTTAATGTTTCTGTTGATCTATTCATCATGTGGGGTCTGCATATTATGACTATATAGGGGTTGTTGCACTAGAACATACTAGTGTGACTTATTACCATCCCTGCTTGGTCCTGGGATATCATATATATATATAAATATAATATAATATAATATAATATAATATAATATAATATAATATAATATAATATAATATAATATAATATAATATAATATAATATAATATATATTTTTTTTTTCTTTTCTTTTTTACATATCATATTACAGCCTGTGTTACAACCTGGTCATACTATGTTTTTGATGGATAGTCTTGATCAAACATTGGTCCTTTTGGAAACCTTGCTTATTCCTTGCTTAGAGGCATTTTTGTCAGCAACCCTGAACATGGCTTTCCATCCTAGCACTCTGGGTTACTTTGTGGTCCCAGAGTTCTCTCATTGACCTCTTGTCATAAAGCACCCTATTGCCTGGGCTGTTATGCCCCTTTTTCTATTCGCCACGACAGCACCCACTAGAGAGAGGGGATCCGCCCCTAGGAACAGGAAACCTACAGAGAGATAAAAGGGGTGGCCCCCCTCGCTCCTCAGTTTGTTTCCTGTTCCTAAAGGGGAACCCACAGAGAAGACTCTATGGAGTGCTAAAAAGAAGAGGAAGGTCCGCCTGGATGCTGCCTGTCCGTGTCTGCTGAGCAGCAGGGGCTCCAGGGCGGATAAACAGAGTCGGGGGTTCCTGCTGGCTCCCCCCTTATCTGCTGCGGCTGACTGCGTGACAACGATATCCCTGCTGGGACATCGTTGTGAAATATGACCGACGGAGCAGCGTGTACCTCAGGTAATGGGGCCTCCAGACATGGCGGTGCTGCCTTGCGGAGGTCGGCGTCGCTTTTCCCGATCCCTCAGGTGGATGGATGCAGGGGGCGTGTGATCGGCCGGCAAGCTGCAGGGACGCCGGCACGTGCGCAGTGCAGCGGCGCTCCCTGAACTCCGGGGTCATAGTTTCATTTCTGGGGGAGCCGCCATATTGGATTCTATGAGCGGTTCCTTCCCCCTGGGCTACACTGCAGCGGAGGTAAAAAAAAGGCAGGAAATGGTGTGTGAGGTCCGGCGTTATAAATTACAGCTCAGCTGTGCAAAGGGTGCGTCAGCATGTCGTCCCATGAGGAAGTGTGTGAGCGCCCTATGGAGGAGTTAGCTGGACCCAGTGAAGTGGTCAGAAAGAGGAATAGTGGACACTCAAAAGTGAGCGACTCCACTGACAAGTCAGGGAGGAGGTCGTCCCGTGGCACACCCCAGGCCGGGCAAAAGAGCCGAGACCCGGTATACAGAGATACTTCGGGGTGAGTGTTTATTTAGCTTCATGGAAGCTTATTTTGGTCTCCTCTCCTTATGTTTTGTAGGCAAAGAGGACAGGGAAGACCAAGCACATGCAGTGTGCAATATGTACTGAGCCCTTACCTGATGCCTATAGTAAAAAGCTGTGCCAGACTTGTATAAATAACACCTTGCAGCAGGAAGAGTCTGTTAAAATGAATGAAATACGGCTTATGATTTGGGAGGAGCTTCAGTCTGTAGGAAGTGGTCCATCTGTGAATATTGAAAGGAGAGGTAGCAAAGCATCATCCCTTAAGGCTGACACGTCGGCAGAAAGTGGGGAGGTTGAGTCAGACGTCTCTCCGTTATCGGGTTCCTCGGATGAGGAGGACTATGTTTGTTTTCCTACTGATGGCATAAATAACCTGGTTAAGTCAGTAAGGAGTACTATGGGGGTTTCGGAATCTAGAGAACCTCAGACTCAGCAGGAGGTGATGTTCGCGGGTCTCTCTCAACGGAAAGGCCATGTGTTTCCGGTAAACCAGGCTATAAAGGACCTTGTCAAAAAGGAGTGGAGTAAGGGACAAAAGGGGTTTGTGCCAGTGTCCTGTAAGAGGCGCTACCCCTTTGATGATGAGGACTTGGCCACCTGGGCTAAAGTACCAAAGGTTGATGCAGCTGTGGCATCCACCGCTCGCCGTTCCTCTTTGCCAGTAGAGGATGCAGGTTCTTTATCCGACCCTATGAATAGAAAATCTGACGCACTTCTTAAGAAATCATGGGAGGCCTGTGTTACTGCATTTAAACCAGCAATCTCAGCCACATGTACTAGCAGATCCATGTTAGTTTGGCTGGAACAACTAGATCAAAATATCAAGAGTGGCGTTTCCAGAGAGAAGTTGCGGGCCTCTATTCCATTGATTAAGGGGGCTGCGGCGTATATATCCGATGCCTCAATAGACTCTCTCCGCCTGGCGGCTAGATCAGCTAACCTCTCTAACACGGCTCGTCGGGCATTGTGGTTAAAGAACTGGAAGGGGGATGCCCAGTCCAGATCTAAGTTGTGTGCCATACCCTGTCAGGGTGAGTACCTCTTTGGAGCTGTCCTGGATGACATACTCACTAAGGCGGGTGAAAGGAAGAAGGGGTTCCCTAATCCCTTTATTCCTTCCTACAGAAGGGCGTTCAGGAAGCCGCCATTCGGAAGGAAAGGAGGCTTTAAAGACCGCTGGAGTAACAGGGAATTCAGGCAGAAGGGAAATTTGTTCAATAAGCGTCCCTTCAGGCCAGGGGATAAGTTCCGAGAACCCTATTCCACCGGTGGGCGGTAGACTGCTACAATTTGTTAAACAGTGGAAAGATATAACGGCTAATACTTGGGCCATAAATTTAATTTCGTCAGGCCTCACCTTAGACTTCATCCGGACACCTCCTGATTCTTTTCTTCTTACCTCCCTAAAATCCAGGCCACAGCAAGAGGCACTGGAAACTGAAATCAAATCTCTTTTGTCCAAACAAGTTCTAATAAAAGTTCCACCATCTCAAATAGGAAAGGGTTTTTATTCACCCTTATTTCTAATTACTAAGCCTGATGGGTCCTTTAGGACTATATTTAATTTGAGGAAGTTGAACACCTTCATAAGACCTAAAGCCTTTAAGATGGAGTCCATTCGGTCAGCCATAAAAAATGTATTTCCCAACTGTTACATGGTGGTGCTGGATCTTAAGGATGCTTACTACCATCTGCCTATACACCGGTTACACCAGCAGTTTCTTCGGGTAGCAGTTGTAATGGATGGTCAGGTTTCTCATCTGCAGTACAGGGCAATGCCCTTTGGCCTATCAATGGCTCCGAGGGTGTTCACTAAATTATTGTTGGAGGTAATGTCCTTTTTACGTTTAAAAAACACACTGGTCATTCCGTATCTGGATGATTTACTAATAGTGGGAAAAGACTCCTTACGATGTGAGCGGAGATTAGAAGAGGTGGCATTTTCTTTACAAACACTGGGCTGGATTATCAACTGGGAAAAATCCAGACTCCGCCCTGTTACATGTCAAAAGTTCCTTGGTCTCCTAGATTTGGTTGATCAAGTATGTTTCCTGCCAGAAAATAAAAAAACCTCCATAATTGATAAAGTAAACTTGGCGACCAATAGACGTAGTATGTCGTTGAGGAGTGCCATGTCATTGCTAGGTTCTTTAACTTCTTGCATTCCTGCAGTTGAGTGGGCACAATTTCATACCAGGCAGCTGCAGAAATTCGTATTACAAGAGAGTATTAAAAGTCAGGGACGTTTAGATCAAATAATTTTTCTACCATCAGAAGTGGTACACTCCCTTGCATGGTGGTTGAATTGGGAAAATCTGTCAAAAGGAGTTCTATGGGTAATCTCTCCTTCAAAGATAGTCACCAGACGCTAGTCCTGAAGGTTGGGGAGCACATCTTCAGGATCAGGTGGTTCAGGGTCTTTGGTCTATATCAGAGTCTAATAATTCTTCTAATGTTAAGGAATTAAGAGCTATATATTATTCCCTACTCCATTTTCTTCCTCAGCTACGAGGCTCTCACACAAGGGTCCTCTCCGACAACACCTCTGCGGTGGCCTATCTAAACCATCAAGGAGGTACACGGTCGGACACTCTCATGGAGGTGGCATCAGACATCATGATGTTAGCCGAAAGTCATCTGCTATCCTTGTCAGCGGTACACATAAGAGGCAAGACAACTTTCAGGCCGATTTCCTCAGCCGTCACACCCTTCATCAGGGAGAATGGGTGCTCAACAGGAGAGTTTTCAGATTGATAACAGCCCGATGGGGCATGCCTCAGATAGACTTGTTCTCAACAAGGTCCAACCGTCAAGTCAGAATGTTTGCCTCCCTGTGCAGGCTAGACAATCCAGACATATTCGATGCCCTTCAGGTACCATGGACATTCGACCTGGCATATGCATTTCCCCCATGGAATCTATTGCCTATAGTGATAAGAAAAATAAGGGAGGAAGGGGCAAGAGTTCTGTTGATAGCCCCTTTTTGGCCCAAAAGGCCATGGTTTTCATGGCTCAGGGCAATGTCAATTACGGACCCTTGGATTCTGCCTCAGACCAAGGACCTGTTGTCTCAGGGACCGTTCTTCCATCCTCAAGTAAAGGGCATGAACTTGACTGTTTGGAATTTGAGAGGCAGTTACTAAGTAGCAGGGGATTTTCTAGTGGGTTAGTAGATGCCCTCATGAAGAGTAGAAAGCCTTCTACTACCAAAATTTATGTCAGGGTCTGGAGAAAATTTCTTGAGTTTCATACAACGCAAATTTTTTCAGAGGTGCCTATATTTTCAATACTAGAGTTCTTGCAAAAAGGACTGGAGTTGGGACTTTCTGTTAATACTCTGAAAGTTCAGATTTCAGCTTTAGGGGCCCTTTTCAGTTATGATGTCGCAGGTGATAGGTGGATATCCCGTTTTATATCTGCATGTGAACGATCGAAACCAATAAATATACCACAGGTGCCCCAGTGGGATCTAACTTTGGTCCTGGATGCATTGACACAGAGCCCGTTTGAGCCTCTTCATACAGCCTCATTAAAGAACATCTCGTTGAAAGCGATATTATTAGTGGCATTGGTATCAGCTAAAAGAGTGAGCGACCTACAGGCCTTGTCAATAGATCCTCCATTCCTATCGGTAACACCTGATAGAATAGTTTTGAAGACAGACCCATGTTACCTGCCTAAGGTAGCCACTAGTTTTCATAGATCCCAGGAGATCCTATTGCCTACTTTTTATAAAGACCACTCAACTCCAGAAGAAGTAAGACTTCATACCCTAGATGTAAAAAGGACTGTTCTGGCCTATTTAGAGAGAACTAGGGACTGGAGGAAGAGTAGGGCCCTCTTTGTGTCTTTTCAGGGTAAAACCAAAGGTTCCAGAGTCACGAAAGGCACGTTATCACGCTGGATCAGAGAAGCCATAATCTTGGCATATAAGGCTAAAGGAAGAGATCCTCCAATGCATGTGGGAGCACATTCTACAAGGGCCTTGTCGACTTCCTGGGCAGAAAGGGCAAACGTGCCAATCGACCTTATATATAAGGCCGCAACTTGGGCTTCGCCTGGTACCTTTTATAGGCACTATAGATTAGACCTATCTGCTGCTTCTGATCTAACTTTTGGGGTTTCGGTTCTTGACTCAGTTAACCCACCCAATCTATAGTCTCTGTAAATCTCTCTAGTGGGTGCTGTCGTGGCGAATAGAAAATACCGGATTACTCACCGATAATGCTCTTTTATAGAGCCCACAACAGCACCCATTCACATCCCTCCCTTTTCTTTATATAGTTGCACGTGGTGCCTTTTTGGTGAGGTGTAAATATTAGAAAGATGTAGTATAAGATTGTAAATATGTATGTATATATCTGAACCTATTAACTAAAACCTGGCGGCGGTTCCTCCTATTCTCTGTAAAACAACTGAGGAGCGAGGGGGGGGCCGCCCCTTTTATCTCTGTAGGTTTCCTGTTCCTAGGGGCGGATCCCCTCTCTCTAGTGGGGGCTGTCGTGGGCTCTATAAAAGAGCATTACCGGTGAGTAATCCGGTATTTCAGCACCAGCAGCTATAATACGCAGGCACTGATGTGCGTGTCAGCCATGCTCATACTAGCACGGCGTGCATAAAGGCTTTATCCGTGTCCATGGCAACGGGTGGTGATGTTCTTCCGGACACCTCCGATGCTTGGGCTGTGCATGCAGCAGCATCTATTTGCAACATCGCTGAACACTCACATAGGACTGTCCTCCATTACCTCCATTAGTAGTGCGCCCACTGGTAATCAGTGCCACTAATCAAGAGTGTGTGTATATGCACAGTCCTGACACTTCACCCAGACTACTTTCCTGATGAAGCTGTTACATTGATACGTGTTGGGGTGTTTGGGATGCACAACCTGATGACTTCCTATGGGTGATATGGACTGACATTGTCTTAATATACTGTTCCTATTTCTGTGGTTATTTTTGTTTGGGGGATTTGTTAGGATGACAGAAGTCGTGTGCTATAATTGCATGTTTACATCAGGTGCCTAATATGGCTATAAGATTATTGAACATCTGTATGTACAATTGTTGAACTGTGGATAAACGGTTATCGGTTCTTTACTGGACATAGCACTTTATGCAAACCCTTCATGTTATGGTACAAGTGTTACCTGTAGCGTGCCCCACAATATATTCAAGTCCATCTCCTGGAGATTTGATATTTTCCTTCCGTGTTATAATTCACTTATTGTGATTCTGTATTGATTACTATGCATGGTTGGATGTGCTCATCAGGTTTTGTTTTTATAGGGTGTTAACAATTGTGTTAGTGTTACTTTTGATATAATGCTAGGTGTTCATATCATTATTGCTTTTCTTTTTTTTTTCATGCTTGGTACACCAGTCTGACACTGCATGCATTGTTCAGTTATGATTTTGGCCTACAAATTGTATGAAAAGACCCTGAATTGCTGTTTGGTTATTCCTCCCTCCCAAAAATGAAGTGAAAGTGATAAAATAGTATTGAATGTAACTCCTTCTGTAGAAAGTGATACAATTTATTTTTTTGTAAATCTTTGTGTCCACATGTATGGAATTGCAGTAGTGAGAAGGGTGGATTTGGCAACTTACTGAATGCATAGCTCCAGAAGCACAATAATTGAGCACCTAAATGTGGGATCAAAATAGTCAAACACTAATAATAATAATAATAATTTTATTTACGGTATATAGCGCCAACATATTCCGCAGCGCTTTATACACCTATAGGTGTTTAGAGGGTGAGGGAATGTTCTGGCTGCTTGGGCTTGGTCATGGGCCCAAACTTTGACTACATATCAGATACTGACACATTCTTGACAAGTTGGGTAACAAATTCAAGGGTCTATGTCCTTTTATAGAAGCCCTCCCATCAGGTTTTAGCCTCATCTTATTGCAGTCATCATATTGTATAGTACTGTGTGCTTTACAACTGCTAATACAGAGTGACAATGTTTCTACATAGAGCTTATGGCTCAGCTAGTCCTGTTTTTAATCACGTCAGACCAAATGGAAAATAAAAGCATTAAGTGGGTAGAAGGGGAAAATTATATATTGTAAATACAGTGCTATATAATATAACTGCAATATATTAAAAGGATCAAAACTTTGGTGGGAGGAGTTCTTCTTTAAACCCTTGTGAAAAATGAGAAACCTGGGGCTAAACATTTTGGTGGACACAATGTTGGACCGACGGGATAGAATTCTTAGAAAAAACATGTGGTATCAAAATGCTCCCTACAGTTATACAATAACTCCAGTGTAGTTTGAAATATTTTTAAACTTATTCTTTTGCATGATGCAGCCGGGCCCCTTCTTGTTGGCTGGATGTACTGGGATATACATACATGCATACATGCATGCATGCATGCATGCATGCATGCATGCATGCATACATACATACATACATACATACATACATACATACATACATACATACATACATACATACATACATACATTTATTTTACTACAGACCAAAAGTTTGGACACACCTTCTCATTCAAAGATTTTTATGTATTTTCATAACTATGAAAATTGTACAGCGCCACAATGGATGGTGAAAAAATAGGAGCCTACATTTATTCTGCCTCCTGTAGCGACATTTCAGTCAACAGACCTTTATCAAGCACCAAAACGTAGCTACAGGAGGCAGAATAAATGTAAGCTCCTATTTTTTTTTTTCACCAACCATTGTGGCGCTGTCTTGTTTTTTGTGGTTTTGGTGCTGTCCGGGATGGGCTCCTTGGTTTTGGACGTGCGCCCTTGTGTCCGCTGAGACCTTCAATCTATATATAAAAGGGTGCGGTTTTGACTCTTTTGTTTTGACTCTTATGAAAATTGTACATTCACACTGAAGGCATCAAAACTATGAATTAACACATGTGGAATTATATACTTAACAAAATAATGTGAAACAACTGAAATTGTCTTATATTCTAGGTTATTCAAAGTAGCCACCTTTTGCTTTGATGACTGCTTTGCACACTCTTGGCATTCTCTTGATAAGCTTCAAGAAGTGGTCACCGGGAATGGTCTTCCAACAATCTTGAAGGAGTTTCCAGAGATGCTTAGCACTTGTTGGCCCTTTTGCCTTAACTCTGCTGTCCAGCTCACCCCAAACAATCTCGATTGGGTTCAGGTCTGATGACTGTGGAGGCCAGGTCATCTGGCGTAGCACCCCATCACTCTTCTTCTTGGTCAAATAGCCCTTACACAGCCTGGAGGTGTGTTTGGGGTCATTGTCCTGTTGAAAAATAAATGATGGTCCAACTAAACGCAAACCGGATGGAATAGCCTGCCGCTGCAAGATGCTGTGGTAGCCATGCTGGTTCAGTATGCCTTCAATTTTGAATAAATCCCCAACAGTGTCACCAGCAAAGCACCCCCACACCATCAAACCTCCTTCCCTATGCTTCACTGTGGGAACCAGGCATGTAGAGTCCATCCGTTCACCTTTTCTGCGTCGCACAAAGACACGGTGGTTGGAACCAAGATCTCAAATTTGGACTCATCAGACCAAAGCACAGATTTCCACTGGTCTAATGTCCATTCCTTGTGTTCTTTAGCCCAAACCAGTCTCTTCTGCTTGTTGCCTGTTCTTAGCAGTGGTTTCCTAGCAGCTATTTTACCATGAAGGCCTGCTACACAAAGTCTCCTCTTAACAGTTGTTGCAGAGAGGTGTCTGCTGCTAGAACTCTGTGTGGCATTGACCTGGTCTCTAACCTGAGCTGCTGTTAACCTGCAATTTCTGAGGCTGGTGACTCGGATAAATTTATCCTCAGAAGCAGAGGTGACTCTTGGTCTTCCTTTCCTGGGGCGGTCCTCATGTGAGCCAGTTTCTATGTAGTACTTGATGGTTTTTGCCACTGCACTTGGGGACACTTTCAAAGTTTTCCCAATTTTTCGGACTGACTGACCTTCATTTCCTAAAGTAATGATGGCCACTCATTTTTCATTACTTAGCTGCTTTTTTCTTGCCATAATACAAATTCTAACAGTCTGTTCAGTAGGACTATCAGCTGTGTATCCATCAGATTTCTGCACAACACAACTGATGGTCCCAACCCCATTTATAAGGCAAGAAATCCCACTTATTAATCCTGACAGGGCACACCTGTGAAGTGAGAGCCATTCCCGATGACTACCTCTTGAAGCTCATCAAGAGAATGCCAAGAATGTGCAAAGCAGTCATCAAAGCAAAAGGTGGCTACTTTGAAGAACCCAGAATATAAGACATAATTTCAGTTTCACACTTTTTTCTTATGTATATAATTCCACATGTGTTAATAGTTTTGATGCCTTCAGTGTGAATGTACAATTTTCATAGTCATGAAAATACAGAAAAATCTTTAAATGTGAAGGTGTCCAAACTTGTGGTCTGTACTGTGTGTGTATGTATATGTGTATGTATGTATATATATTGTGTGTATGTGTGTGTATATATATATATATATATATATATTGTGTGTGTTTTAAAAAATCAAAAAAATCGGATTTTTTTTATTTAAATCGGATTTTTTTCAATAAACTGCTTTTTGAGGAAAATATTTTACCATCCAAAGGTTCTTCCATCATGAGATAAAGCTGAGTTGTTTAACTCAGTAGAATAAAGGCTGTATATGTGTAACATTCACAATGCCATGCTCTTCCAGAGGTTTCTGTAGGATTAGTGGGCAGTTTCTCTCCTATATTATCACAGACGCTCGCTTTACTTACGCAGTTCTCAAAACTGAATTTGACTCCGCAGAGGTCCCAGCCTCTTCTTCACGGCAAAAATGTTACAACATGAACAGAGTTGAGAAAAAGACCTTAATCCTATTGTTCTACAAACCTATGAATACAGAATCAACCCCTTCAGTGCCAAGTCCAAGAAGTTAGACAATATGTTTCTGATTGTTTGGAGTGGAATAGATCTGCACAACACAAGAAGAATGTGAATCTAAGTGTGAGGAGGAGGAAGGGCAAGCAGACAAGAAAATGAAAGTGAAACTTTGAGCACAATACTGCAGCATAGCCACAGACAGACAAGTCTGGATCTGTTTGTGTGTACGATACGATCTGAGGTTTATTACATTCTTTCCTTATAATGGCAGCAGGCTGTAAAAGAGACCCAGTTTGGGAATATTTTAATGAAGCTCCTTCGCCTATCGGTAAGGCAGGCATGCGTGCAAAATGCAAATGATGCAACAAAGAAATGCAAGGCCTGGTGGCGCGAATGAGGCAACATCATGAGAAGTGCGGTGATGAAGATGACCAAAAACACTTCTGAACAGGCAGGATCTTCAGGTTGGTAAACATTTTTATTGAATCCTATTTCTAAAGACTGAACTGTCATGTGAGAAAAATTATATTTCTTATTATTACTGCATGTTACTGCCATTTGGTACAGTTATGAAGAAAAACAAATATTCCTTTTGGGGCAGGGGCAGTGATGTGTTGTGTACAATAAGCAGAAATTGTATAAACAATAAAATAACAGCATTTACTTTTTTGTTTAGGGGAATTCATGGATTCTGGAAACTATCCACCTCCAAGATCACCATCATCCTGTTCTACAGTTTCAGAGTTATCCATCCAGGATAGTGCTTCATTAGCAGCAGCATCATCATCAGACACCCACAGCCACATATCACCATCACCCAAAAGGAAGAAAAAACCTTTACCTCCTGGAACCACCATAGATAGGTTTGTGATAAGAACTAGCAGATTAGAAAAAGAGTTGATTGATGAAATAATTGCCCAGTTTATTTATGCAACGAACTCTTCTTTCCGTCTGACTGAGAACCCACATTTCATTAATATGGTTCAGTCACTGAGACCAGGATACAGTCCACCCAGCAGAGCTGATGTTGCAGGGAAACTGCTGGATCAAGTGTATGACAGAGAAATGGAGCAATGTGCAACAGCTCTGGAGGGTAAAATTGTTAACCTAAGTATTGATGGGTGGAGTAATGTCCACAATGATCCTATTGCATGTGCTTGTATAACAGAAGAAGGTAAAGTCTTCCTTGCACAAACAACTGATACGTCAGGAAATGCACACACAGCAGAATACTTACAAGAAGTGGCAGTAAAAGCTATAACGACATGTGAACAAAAATTCAAATGTCTAGTACGCAGTTTGGTCACTGACAATGCTGCAAACGTATCCAAGATGAGAAGAGATTTAGAAGAGCAGGGAGGGAATACAAAGCTGCTAATAACATATGGTTGCAGTGCTCATTTGCTGCACCTCTTAGCCAAAGACTTAAGTGTTCCAGAAATAAAGGCTAATGTTGTTGAAATTGCTAAATACTTCCGTAATAATCATTTTGCTGCAGCAGCTCTGAAAAGGATGGGTGGAACCAAGCTAACACTCCCACAAGATGTTAGATGGAACTCTGTGGTGGACTGTTTTGAGCAGTATATCAAAAACTGGCCTATTCTGATGACACTTTGTGAAGAAAATCGAGATAAAATAGATGGCACTGTCACGGCCAAAATCCTCAACATTGGGCTTAAGAGAAATGTTGAACATATGCTGAGCTTCCTGAAACCCATCTCTCAAGCTTTAAACAAAATACAGAAAAATAGCTGTTTTATTGCGAATGCTGTTGAAATTTGGAAGGAACTGAGTGAACACTTAAAAACAGAACTACGCATGGACAGAATTAAATTACAAGCAGTAAACAAACGAATGGGACAAGCACTGACTCCAGCTCATTTTTTGGCAAATATTGTCAATATCCAATATCCGGGTCAAAACCTAAGTGCTGAGGAAGAGGAGTTAGCTATGACATGGGTATCCAGCAATCATCCATCTTTAATGCCAACTAAAATAAACTTCAGAGCTAAGGGGGAACCATTCAAGAAATATATGTTTGCTGAAGATATTTTAAGGAAGGTCACACCAGTAACCTGGTGGAAGTCACTTAAGTGCTTGGATTTAGAGACTGTTCAAGTAATGATTTCACTTTTAACAGCAGTATCTTCTTCTGCAGGCGTTGAAAGAATATTCTCTTCCTTTGGACTCATTCATTCTAAATTGAGAAATCGGTTGGGACCCAATAAAGCAGGAAAGCTTGTTTTTCTTTTCCAGATTATGAATAGGAACAAAGAAGAAGATGATGATGATGAAGATGACGACAAGTGAGCTACAGAGGACAGCAGGGACAGTAGTATTTAAGTTTTTCATGTGTCGGCTGGGCTGACAGTCTAAGTTTCTTAAAATATATACATATTTTGTTTAGCCAAATTAGTTAACAAACATGGATGTTTGTTTAAGCAAATAACTTATGCTGTAATGTTGTTATTGTTTCAGTTGAATAAATCTAGTTAAATTGTTATTAAGGTCAGGATTATTTTTCTCCTTCCTAAGTACAACAGAACAGTGGTGTCCAAATATAAATGATTAACCCATTAAACTGGGGAGAAAAAAGTAATATAAAAAGTGATTCTAAAAATCTTCATCTACTTGCATGTTAAAGTAGCAAGAACTAGTTTAGGTAGAAACTTTGATTTAAATCACTGATTTAAATCAAGCCTTACTGACTAGTGATTTAAATCAGTTAGATTTAAATCCAATCCACCCTGAGATAGATATAGATATATATAATATATATATATATATATATATATGTGTGTGTGTGTGTGTGTGTGTGTATATATATATATATATATATATATATATATATATATATATATATATATTCTCTCCCGATTCCAACGCGTCGGGTATTCTAGAATATATATGCATAGTACATTGCGCAGCCCACGCAGTGTATTGCGCAGTGTATAGCAATGTGGGCATCATATCCCTGTTAAAAAAAAGAAATAAAATAAAAAATAGTTATATACTCACCTTCCGGAGCCCCCGGATCCAAGCGAAGTGGTTACCGACGCTGCTCGTGCGCTCCGGTCTCAAGAGTGCATTGCGGTCACGCGAGATCGCAGCATGGACCAGTTACCGGGGCGTCGCGAGCTGGAAAGGCCTGTTGTCGATCCGGGGGCCGACAGACGGTGAGTATATAACGATTTTTTTTTTTTAAATTATTTTTAACATTAGATAATTTAACTATTCATGCTGCATAGAGAGCATGAATAGTAAAAAGTTGGTCACACAGGGTTAATAGCAGCGGAAATGGAGTGCATTACACCGCGGCATAACGCAGTCTGTTACCGCTGCCATTAACCCTGTGTGAGGGCAGACTGGAGGGGAGTACGGAGCGGGCACTGACTGCGGGGACTCTGGCCGTCACTGATTGGTCATGGCAAAAATCAGCGACTTGGATTCCATGACAGACAGAGGACGCGACCAGTGAATATCCGTGACAGACAGAAGGACAGACAAAAAGACGGAAGTGACCCTTAGACAATTATATAGTGTGTGTGTGTATGTGTGTGTATGTGTGTGTGTGTATGTGTGTGTGTGTGTGTGTGTGTGTGTATGTGTGTGTATGTGTGTGTATGTGTGTGTATGTGTGTGTATGTGTGTGTATGTGTGTGTATGTGTGTGTATGTGTGTGTATGTGTGTGTATGTGTGTGTATGTGTGTGTATGTGTGTGTATGTGTGTGTATGTGTGTGTATGTGTGTGTATGTGTGTGTGTGTATGTGTATCTCTAATATATAAAGCTGAATATGTGTATGTGTGTGTGTATGTCCGGGATTGGCATCTGAACCGTCGCAGCTACAGCCACAAAATTTTGCACATTCACACGTCTGGATCCCGAGAGCGTCATAGGCTATGTTGTGAGGCAATATTTTAACCCCGCGCTTTCCAATTCACCAAACAATTTTGCCCCTATCTACATAATGGGGAAAAAATGAAAGGAAAAGTGTTGGAGGCAAATTAACAGCTGCCAGATGTGAACAAGGGGGACTTAAAGAATGAGGGCGATGGCGCCAAAGAGTATATACTGTACAGTTGCTAAGGTGGGGCCCCGACATGGGATAATCACCACACCACCACGGGGATATGAACACACACAAAATGTGCCACACACTACCACGTGCTAGAACACATATATCACCCTCAGCACACATTTCACCACACATACACCAACCTCGCCACATAAAAGTCGAAACACAAAACTCGCCACGCTCAAAACTCGCCACGCGCAAAACTCTCCACATGCAAAACTCGCCACACGTGCAAAACTCACCTCATGGAAAACTCGCCACACGCAAAACTTGCACACGCAGTAAAATTGCCACATGCGCAAAAGTTGCAACACATGCAAAAGTTGCCTCACACAAAACTTGCACATACTCAAAAGGCACCACACATAAAACTCGCCACACGCAAAACTCGCCATGCGCAAAACTTGCTGCACACAACTTGCTACACTAACCTGTCACATGCAACTCGACACACAAAGTTGCTACACGCATGTCGCCACACAAAACTCATCTCACAAAAGTCGCTACATGCATGTCGCCACACGCAACTCAATACACACAACTTGACACACGAAACTCGCCCTAAAACACACACAAGTCTGGTATTATCCTTCAAAAATAATAATCTGATTAATAAGCAGACAAACTACAAGAGCAACAAATGTACCATATAGGAATCCGGCAGCTGTCAGTCACATGACCAGTCTATTATGTGTATGTGTGAGCTAATATATACTGCCAGGGGGTGGGCTTACTGTTGGCTGGGGATTTATCAGGCTGCCAATTTAGCTTACAAATACTGTGGTAAAAATACTGACCAAATAACGTGTGAACGAGGGCTAATACAGGAGGAGATGACATACAGATATATACTATATACAGGAGGAGATGACACACAGGTATATACTATTTACAGGGGAGATGACACACAGGTAAATACTATATACAGGAGGAGACGACACACAGATATATACTATATACAGGAGAGATGACACGCAGGTATATACTATATAGAGGAGGAGATGACATACAGGTACATACTACATACAGGAGGAGATGACACACAGGTATATACTATATACAGGAGATTACATACAGGTATATCTAATATATAAAGCTTAATGTGTGTATGTATGTATGTGTGTATGTCCGGGATTGGCATCTGCACCGTCGCAGCTACAGCCACAAAATTTTGCACAGTCACACGTCTGGACCCCGAGAGCGTCATAGGCTATGTTGTGAGGTGAAATTTTAACCCTGCGCTTTCCAATTCACCAAACAATTTTGCCCCTATCTACATAATGGGGGAAAAAGTGAAGGGACAAGTGCTGGAGGAAAATTGACAGCTGCCAGATGTGAACAATGGGGACTTAAAGAATGAGAGCGATGGCGCCAAAGAGTATATACCGTACAGTTGCTAAGGTGGGGCCCCGACATGGGATACTCACCACACACGGGGATATGAACACAAACCCAAAATGCGCCACACACTACCACGTGCTTGAACACATATACGACCCTCAGCACACATTTCACCACACACACACACCAACCTCTCCACATAAAAGTCGAAACACAAAAGTCACCACTCAAAACTCGCCACGCGCAAAACTCGCTACATGCAAAACTCGCCATATGCAAAACTAGGCTCACGCAAAACTCGCCACACGTGCAAAACTCACCTCACGGAAAACTCACCTCATGCAAAACTTGCACACACAGAAAAATTGCCACATGTACAAAAGTTGCAACACATGCTAAAGTTGCCTCACACAAAACTTGCACATACTCAAAATGCACCACACATAAAACTCGCCACGCGCAAAACTCGCCATGCACAAATCTTGCTGCACACAACTTGCTACACTAACCTGTCACATGCAACTCGACACACAAAATGTTGCTACATGCATGTCGCCACACAAAACTCATCTCACAAAAGTCTCTACATGCATGTCGCCACATGCAACTCAACACACACAACTTGACACATGAAACTTGCCCTAAAACACACACAAGTCTGGTATTATCCTTCAAAAATAAAAATTTGATTAATAAGCAGACAAACTACAAGAGCAACAACTGTACCATATAGGAAATACGGCAGCTGTCAGTCACATGACCTGTCTATTATGTGTATGTGTGAGCTAATATATACTGCCAGGGGGTGGGCTTCCTGTTGGCTGGGGATTTATCAGGCTGCCATTAGCAACCAATCACAGCTCAGCTTCTATTTTGCTACAGTTAATTAATCTGAGCTCTGATTGGTTAATATAGGCAACAAAGACATTCTCAGTATAACAAAGCTAATATATGTTGTGAAATGCTTCTATTAGCTTAGAAATGTAATTATTAAAAGGCAAAAACTATCTATTTGTTTTGTGGTTTTTGCGTGCAGAATAAATTTTTGTTAACACATTCTATTTTGCTAACAGCAGTCATTAACCCGGGCGAAGCCGGGTAGTACAGCTTGTGTGTGTGTGTGTGTATATGTGTATGTGTATGTATGTGTATATGTATATATGTATATGTATATGTATATATATATGTATATGTGTATATATATATATATATATATATATATATATATATATATATATATATATATATATATATATGTATATATATATGTGTATATATATATGTATATATATATGTATATATATGTATACAGGTCCTTCTCAAAAAATTAGCATATAGTGTTAAATTTCATTATTTACCATAATGTAATGATTACAATTAAACTTTCATATATTATAGATTCATTATCCACCAACTGAAATTTGTCAGGTCTTTTATTGTTTTAATACTGATGATTTTGGCATACAACTCCTGATAACCCAAAAAACCTGTCTCAATAAATTAGCATATCAAGAAAAGGTTCTCTAAACGACCTATTACCCTAATCTTCTGAATCAACTAATTAACTCTAAACACATGCAAAAGATACCTGAGGCTTTTAAAAACTCCCTGCCTGGTTCATTACTCAAAACCCCCATCATGGGTAAGACTAGCGACCTGACAGATGTCAAGAAGGCCATCATTGACACCCTCAAGCAAGAGGGTAAGACCCAGAAAGAAATTTCTCAACAAATAGGCTGTTCCCAGAGTGCTGTATCAAGGCACCTCAATGGTAAGTCTGTTGGAAGGAAAAAATGTGGCAGAAAACGCTGTACAACGAGAAGAGGTGACCGGACCCTGAGGAAGATTGCTGAGGAAGCAGTGGACTGAGTCTGGTGTGGAAACATCCAGAGCCACCGTGCACAGGCGTGTGCAGGAAATGGGCTACAGGTGCCGCATTCCCCAGGTAAAGCCACTTTTGAACCATAAACAGCGGCAGAAGCGCCTGACCTGGGCTACAGAGAAGCAGCACTGGACTGTTGCTAAGTGGTCCCAAGTACTTTTTTCTGATGAAAGCAAATTTTGCATGTCATTCGGAAATCAAGGTGCCAGAGTCTGGAGGAAGACTGGGGAGAAGGAAATGCCAAAATGCCTGAAGTCCAGTGTCAAGTACCCACAGTCAGTGATGGTGTGGGGTGCCATGTCAGCTGCTGGTGTTGGTCCACTGTGTTTCATCAAGGGCAGGGTCAATGCAGCTAGCTATCAGGAGATTTTGGAGCACTTCATGCTTCCATCGGCTGAAATGCTTTATGGAGATGAAGATTTCATTTTTCAGCACGACCTGGCACCTGCTCACAGTGCCAAAACCACTGGTAAATGGTTTACTGACCATGGTATTACTGTGCTCAATTGGCCTGCCAACTCTCCTGACCTGAACCCCATAGAGAATCTGTGGGATATTGTGAAGAGAAAGTTGAGAGACGCAAGACCCAACACTCTGGATGAGCTTAAGGCCGCTATTGAAGCATCCTGGGCCTCCATAACATCTCAGCAGTGTCACAGGCTGATTGCCTCCATGCCACGCCGCATTGAAGCAGTCATTTCTGCCAAAGGATTCCCGACCAAGTATTGAGTGCATAACTGAACATTATTATTTGTTGGTTTTTTGGTTTGTTATTAAAAACACTTTTATTTGATTGGACGGGTGAAATATGCTAATTTATTGAGACAGGTTTTTTGGGTTATCAGGAGTTGTATGCCAAAATCATCAGTATTAAAACAATAAAAGACCTGACAAATTTCAGTTGGTGGATAATGAATCTATAATATATGAAAGTTTAATTGTAATCATTACATTATGGTAAATAATGAAATTTAACACTATATGCTAATTTTTTGAGAAGGACCTGTATACATATATATACATACATATATATACATATATATATACATATACATATATATATATATACACATATATATATATATACATACATAAATATATATATATATATATATATATATATATATATATACATACACACACACACACACACACACACACACACACACACACACACACACACACACACACACACACACACACACACACACACACACACACACACTCTGTTTAGGGTCACTTAGAAGTTTCCTTATTTTTTTTAAAGAAAAGCATTTTTTTTTTCAGTGAAGCTTAGCTAACATTAACAATGTATAGAGTACTTCTGAATCATTTAATGTGGTATATGACTGTTCTAGCTGCAAACGTCTGGTTTGCAATGCAATGTCTTCATAAGTGTATAGCGGCCCATTTCCAACAACAATCACTCCAGTGTTCTTATGGTACTTTGTTTGCTAACTGTGTAAGAAGGCTAATAAATGGATAAATACCCTGGAAACCATTGTGCAAATATGTTAGCACAGCTGAAAACAGTTTGGCTGATTAGAGGACCTATAAACCTGACCTTCCTTTGAGCTAGTTGAGAATCTGGATCACTACATTTGTTGGTTCCATTAAACTCTCAAAATGGTCAGAAAAAAAAGAAAAAACTTTAATGAGAAACTTGAGTCTATTCTTGTTCAGTTTCTTGGCAATTTCTCGCATGGAATAGCCTTCATTTTGAAGATTTCCTACAACAGTTTGTACTACTTCCTTCAGAGGAGAGCACAAACGGGCTCTAACCAGAGTAGAAGTGGGAGGCCCCGCTGCACAACTGAGCAACAAGACAAGTACATTAGTCTGTAGCTTGAGAAATTGACACCTCACCGGTCCTCAACTGGCAGCTTCATTAAATAGTACACGTAAAACACCAGTGTCAACGTCTACATTGAAATGGCGACTCTGGGATGCTGGCCTTCAGGGCAGAGTGGCAAAGAAAAAGCCATAACTGAGACTGGCTAATAAAAGGAAGAAGATTAAGATGGGCAAAAGAACAGACATTGGACATTGGATTTGTGAGACGCATAGCAGAAAAGATGCTGGAAGTGTCTGACGCCATCTGTCAAGCATGGTGGAGGTAATGTGATGGTCTGGGGTTGCTTTGGTGCTGGAAAAGTGGGAGACTTGTACAAGGTAAAAGGGATATTGAATAAGGAAGGCTGTCACTACTTCATTTTGCAACGCCATGCTATACCCTGTGGACAGCGCTTGATTGGAGCCAATTTCATCCTACAAAGCACACCTCCAAATTATGCAAGAACTATTTAGGGAGAAGCAGGCAGCTGGTATTCTATCTGTAATGGAGTGGCCAGCACAGTCACCAGATCTCAACCCCATTGAGCTGTTGTGGGAGCACCTTGACCGTATGGTACGCAAAAAGTGCCCATCAACCCAAACCAACTTATGGGAGGGGCTTCTGGATGCATGGTGTGAAATTTCTCCAGATTACCTCAGCAAATTAACTGCTAGAATGCCAAAGGTCTGCAATGCTGTAATTGCTGCACAGGGAGCATTGTTTGATGAAAGCAAAGTTTGAAGGAGAAAAATTATTTCAAATTAACTTTTTTTTTTTTCGAATCCTGTAATTGTCAGGACTTGATTTTCAATTCATTTGATAAGTGAGTTTTCATGGAAAACACAACATTGTCTGGGTGACTCTAAACTTTTGAATGGTAGTGTATAGTGCTGGACAGCCCGCCTGATATATTATGGGCGTCATCAATAGGCTGTAAGCCGGACACTACATCACACATACCTGTGACTGACTATGTACGCAAGCCTCATTTGTGCGCTTTAGTAGAAAAACAAAGCAGCCAACCCATCCACAATCTGGTAGGTGTGTGGGTGGCTGTTTCTATCAGTAGCTTGCACCTGTGTTGCCCCTGCCTGTATATTGGGGGCCTGCTGCGTCATGCTAGTGCATTTATCTGTCAGGTTTTGGTAAGGCTGTTTCATTGTGGTATATTTTTCTTAATTTTTGTGTTGTAGTTTGTAACATGAGAACACTTTTTGGGGTTCTGGCACCTAAGTGGTGTGGAATTTGATATCCTGCCTCCCTCTTACGCTATGTGCACACGTTGCGATTAGGCTTAGGAATTTTTGGTGCGGATTTGACGCCTATTTTGTGCAGATCTACTGCGTTTTTTCCCCTGCGGATTCCTATAATGGAATGGGTACAAAAACGCTGCAGATCCGCAAAAAAGTGACATGCTACTTAATTTAATCCGCAGCGTTTCCGCACCATTAGCACAGCATTTTTTTTTTTTCCTATTGATTTACATTGTACTGTAAATCACTTGCAGATCTGCACAGCAAAAAACCCTGCGGATCTGCAGGAAATCCACAACGTGTGCACATACCCTTAGACTGTTAGCACAGAATTACTGATAAAACAAAGTACAGGCGCTCGGTTCTTCATGGCGGCCAATCATTTATATACACCTTCCCACCTTCTTGGTTTCCCTGTGGTAAAGCACCAAGTGGCAGGACTTTTGAGCCTGTCGTATACATGAGAATGGGTGTCAGCTGACTCCCATACAAAGGCAGGATTCTTTTTTTTTTTTTTTTTTTTAGGTGACTTTACAAGTTTCAAACACAAGTCCCTCAATCCAGACCACATTTTAAACCCTAACATAAAGAATTCAAGACTGCATTGAGAAAATTTAACCCTTCATGTGCATAACAGGAACTAGTTCAAAAAGGAATTAAGAGGGCAAGTTCTACAAAAATGTTTTTTCAAAATGTTTACTTTCACAAGGGTAACAGGAGAAAATGGACAGCGAAATTCAGAAGTTTCTCCTGAGTGCACTATGATCATATATGGTATCAAATTGCTGAGTGCACAGCTTAGAGAGGACCATGATCACTGCTGTTCTTTTCAGGGCACAAATTTAGCTCTAAGGGGGGCGTGGCTTAGGCGCAGGTGATGTAGGTCGCAAAACGTGCGAGCTCCTGAGGTAACCCTCAAACGCAACATATAATGTGACTTTTTGGAAAATTTTTGCTTCCGTATTTACTTTATTCAGAAATTTATTGCACACATTTTGAGACATTATTCGCCATAGTCGGATAATCCTAGGATTGCTTATCCTGTTTTGAAGATGACAGACTTAAAATGGCATCATCAAACGGCTTGTCCCTGTGAGTGACAAATTTTCTGAGGTAAAATAAACTACAGGACTACAATTTTTCTTTTTAAACATTGTGTTTTTTATTTTTTAAATACATTTGTGTGGATTTGACATTTTTTAAAACAATTCTTACTTTTAGTGCCTTTTTTCTGGTTTACCTGTTTTACCTGGTGTCTGTGAGGTCGCTATGATTACATCAGTAACCTCTATTGCTCTGGTGAAGACATTGTGCTAATTTCGATTAATAACACCACTGGAGGTTTTTCACCCCTTTTATCAAATTTGTACCAGGCACATCATCTTTGAGGACCCTGTCATAGCCTGTCATAAGCTCTGGTGGTCCAGCATTTATTTCCTTCAGTGACGTCACCGCTAATCGAGCGGTGTGACAAACTACAACGGAACACCTCCCTGGACCTTCCTTGGGTGTGCCCCTACCCTACCGGGGGGTTTTGCCCCCTTTTAACTGTATTTGCACCTAGCACACCTGGTTGAAGCTTCTACCACGGACCTCTCCAGGCACCATCTTCCTCCCCTTCAGTGATGTCATCGCTGCTTGCGATATTCTAGTAAGTGCTCAAATTGCTTCGCAACCACTTCAGAAGACTTGTGGTTGCCCCTTGTGAACCAGGGGTCTGGGATCTATTTTGCTTCTGTTTCAATTGGGCACACCGCCTGGGTAGATCCTGTCAAGGACTGTTGTTTCAATCTACTGGAAGCTGCAGAAGATTACAGCTGCTCTGTCTTTGCATAATATTGGCTGATTGCTTGCTTGGTTTCATTGAGGGTGGGGAAGGGGTGGGTATTTTTATTGCCTGAACAGGTCTTTTTGGTACATTTCTTTTTAGCAGTTACTTTTAATAAAGTGGGAGTTGGTTGTGATTAACCCCTTTCTGACATTGGACGTACTATCCCATCGAGGTGGGGTGGGCCCGTATGACCACCGACGGGATAGTACGTCATATGTGATCGGCCGCGCTCACGGGGGGAGCGCGGCCGGGTGTCAGCTGCCTATGTGCCAGGAGCGGTCACGGACCGCCCCCGGCACATTAACCCAAGGCACACCGCGATCAAACATGATCGCGGTGTACAGGGAAGCAGCGCGCAGGGAGTGGGCTCCCTGCAGGCTTCCCTGAGACCCCCGGAGCAACGCGATGTGATCGCGTTGCTGCAAGGGTCTCTTACCTCTCCTCCCTGCAGCAGGCCTGGATCCAAAATGGCCGCGGCATCCGGGTCCTGCAGGGAGGGAGGTGGCTTACCAAGTGCCTGCTCAGAGCAGGCGCTGGTAAGCCTGCAGCGCTGGAACTCAGATCGGTGATCTGACAGAGTGCTGTGCAAACTGTCAGATCAGCGATCTGTGATGTCCCCCCCCTTGGACAAAGTAAAAAAGTAAAAAATAAAATTTCCACATGTTAAAGAAATGTTTATATTTTTTTTTTTTTTTTTTTTTTTAATCTAAAAAAAAATCAAACAATAAAAGTACACACATTTAGTATCGCCGCGTCCGTAACGACCCCACCTATAAAACTATCACTAGTTAACCCCTTCAGTGAACACCGTAAAAAAAGAGGCAAAAAACAACGCTTTATTCTCATACTGCCAAACAAAGTGGAATAACACGCGATCAAAAAGACGGATATAAATAACCATGGTACCGCTGAAAACATCATCTTGTCCCGCAAAAAACGAGCTTTCATACAGCATCATCAGCGAAAAAATAAAAGTTAGTCCTCAGAATAAAGCGATGCAAAAATAATTATTTTTTCTATAAAATAGTTTTTATCGTATAAAAGCGCCAAAACATTTAAAAATGATATAAGTGAGGTATCGCTGTAATCGTACTGACCCGAAGAATAAAACTGCTTTATCAATTTTTACCAAACGCGGAACGGTATAAACGCCTCCCCCAAAAGAAATTCATGAATAGCTGGTTTTTGGTCATTCTGCCTCACAAAAATCGGAATAAAAAGCGATCAAAAAATCTCCTGTGCCCGAACATGTTACCAAAAAAAACGTCTACTCGTCCCGCAGAAAACAAGACCTCACATGACTGTGGACTCACATATGGAAAAATTATAGCTCTCAAAATGTGGTAACGCAAAAAATATTTTTTGCAATAAAAAGCGTCTTTCAGTGTGTGACGGCTGCCAATCATAAAAATCCGCTAAAAAACCCGCTATAAAAATAAATCCAACCCCCCTTCATCACCCACTTAGGGAAAAAATAAATTTAAAAAATGTATTTATTTCCATTTTCCGGTTAGGGCTAGGGTTGGGGCTACAGTTAGGGTTGGGGCTAAAGTTAGGGTTAGGGTTTGGATTACATTTACGGTTGGGAATAGGGTTGGGATTAGGGCTAGGGGTGTGTCTGGGATAGAGGTGTGGTTAGGGTTACCGTTGGGATTAGGGTTAGGGGTGTGTTTGGATTAGGGTTTCAGTTATAATTGGGGGGTTTCCACTGTTTAGGCACATCAGGGGCTCTCCAAACGCGACATTGCGTCCGATCTCAATTCCAGCCAATTCGGCATTGAAAAAGTAAAACAGTGCTCCTTCCCTTCCGAGCTCTCCCGTGCGCCCAAACAGGGGTTTACCCCAACTTATGGGGTATCATCGTACTCAGGACACATTATATAAGAGGAGGACAACGGGAGTATATATAGAAAAGTAACAATTTTATTGAAAAACACAATTAAAAACACAGATTTAAAAGACACCAAATGAATGTACCAGGAATCCATATTATATCCCATTTTAACAACCAACCATTGGAATGTACAAAGAGATGTGCGGTAACTCCATGTAATCCTACCAAGTGGACCCAGTTCCCAATGACCACCCTATATCCGCAATAATACATATAAGCCTGTGCAACTATGAAGTTAGAATAGGTGCCAATACAAGAACCTGATCCACAATGGAGACGAACATGGAGAGTGCCCGGAGGAGCAGCAAGAGTAACAAGCCATGCGGCGTTAGAAAATCCACCTCCCAGAGCACAAGCACAATCTTATCCACATGAGGATCCCTGGACTGAGCGTCACCCCCGACGCACGTTTCGCTGCTATCCTAGCGGCTTTCTCAAGGGGAAGTGTCATTTCCTCAAAACACCTAACCTTATATCCTGTAGGACCTGCGTCACATGACAGTCATGTGACCGGGTATTTACACCACTGCTTGTATCGGCGCATGTGTCCACCGCTCTCCGCCCCGCAGCCCCGCGGGCCGGCCCACGTCTGGAAAACAGTGAATGGCAGCCAGGTAACCCCAGCAACCAAACAGCCACTCACAGACGCACCGCGGCCGGACTTTGGAGGTGAAGGGGGGAGGCAAGTGAGCACACGCGCACTGCAGCCTATAATTTGCACCCTACCACAAACTTATAATTTTATATTCTATTATTCAACACCGCAACTATACAGTCTGTACAATGCCCATTATAACATACAAAATGCAATTTAAGCAATATTCTAATTCCGCAGTTGCAACGAAGTGTGATGTCATCATTAGCATGATAGATTAGGATGCGTCCCTCTTCAACCAGGATATTTAGATGTAATATAATAAAATCACTAAATACAAAACAAATAAGAAAAATCCAACGTTAAAAAAAGAGAAGAGAAAACAGAAAGGCGGGAAAAACGACAACAATAAATTTCCATAGGCTTATAAATCACTCAGACCTTACAGGAATGGGGCAAAATTTAGAGCTTCATTTAAACCATATGGTTTAACTGTATTCAGGGTGACAATCCATTTCAACTCCCGTTGAGCCAGCATTTTTTTGACATTGCCACCCCTTATCCCCATATGTATCACATCAATCCCACAATTATGGACTTCTCTAAAGTGCCTGGGAATGGTGGTTAACTCAGACAAATCCTCCACCGTCTTTGCTGCGCCAATGCCCCGCACATGTTCCCTCACTCTCACTCTCAGTTCCCTGGACGTCAAACCCACATATATTAGTGGGCAGCCACACGTGGCATAGTACACCACATTCTCGCTACTGCAAGAGATGTACTCCCTAATTTGAAATTCTTTTTCCATCTGAAGAGTGAAAGGAGGTACTGCACAGGACATTGGCGCAGGCCAGACAGTGGCCACATGTATGGCACCCCCTAATTGGTCTTGATGCCCCAAATAGGCTAGTAGTTGGTGCCATATAGTGACTTTTGACCAGCATGTCTTTTAAATTTCTGGCCCGCCGTGGGGTCATTAGTGGACAGTCGGATAGAAACGGACCCAAGGAGGGCTCGGTGCTCAAAATGCGCCAATGTTTTTTTAGGATGGCTCTGATGTTATCCCACTCATGATTATATTCAGATATGAATCTGATTGATTTGTCACCACCCTCCTTCCTTTTTTTATTATACAATAATTGATCACGTGGGGTTCTCTTAGCCCTGTTATACCCGTATCGAACACAACGTCTACTATAACCCCTTTGTTGAAAGCGTCTGCTCAAGTCATCAGCCTGTTGTTCAAATGTCTGATCAGTCGAGCAAATTCTCCTCATCCGGAGGAACTGTCCGACCGGGACGGCCCTAATCGTGGCTTGGCTGTGCCCCGAAGGTGCATGTACAAGCGAATTAACCGCCGTTTCCTTACGAAATACATCCGTTTGAATAAGTAAATCAGAATCCACCCTCAAACAGATATCCAAAAAAATCGATTGTATTATAGTCATATCTGTAGGTAAGTCTGATATTAAAAGAATTTTGATTGAGCACAGCCATAAAATCCCTGAGCTGTTCCGTCCCCCGCCAAAGAAACAAAACATCATCAATATAGCGCAGCCAACACAGCACATGGTCGGCGGCCCGTGCCCCTGCGTCCCCAAAAACCAACCTCTCCCAATACCCCAGGAAGAGGTTGGCATACGCGGGCGCACAGGCCGCACCCATGGCTGCGCCGCGCTTTTGTTGGTAAAATGTATCCTTAAAAGTAAAAAAAATTGTGCGTAAGGACAAATTCCAACAGCTCAAGGATAAGTTCACACAGAGGGCCGTCCAGGTCGGAGGTCCCCAGAAAGAAGCGAACCGCCCGTAGACCATCCAAGTGATCGATACAGGTATACAGGGCCTCCACGTCAGCTTTTACTAGAAGGGTCCCCTGCTCCACAAAGACCCCGTCAACCCTGGTAAGGACATCCGTTGTGTCTTTGACAAAGGATGGTAAAGTTTCCACCAAACCTTTTAGGTAGTAATCTACAAACTTACATGCGGGGTCGCACAGACCCTGCATTCCTGACACAATCGGACGTCCAGGGGGGTTGACTGGGTCTTTGTGGACCTTCGGAAGGAGGTAAAAAGTTGGGACCTTGGGAAATTCAACCATCAGACCATCCAAAACTTTTTTATTTATGATCCCATCCTCAAATGCCTGGTACAGTATCCTCTGCAGCTGCCCCGAGAAGGAGACCACCGGATTAAAGGAGAGCTTTACATAAATATTATTATTACGGAGCTGTCTAAATGCTTCCTTTTCATATTTTTCCACCGGCCAGACCACAGTGTTTCCCCCCTTGTCTGCCGCCTTAAAGACCACATCTTTCATAGATTGTAACTGCCTAACCGCTTCTCGCTCATCATTTGTCAGGTTATCGAATTGCCTCCGCGTCAAAAGTTTTTTAAAATCTTCTTTTACCAACTTTGTAAATACCTCCACAGCGGGGCAGAGAGACAAGGGGGGAAAACTCATGGATCTGGGCAATATTGCCGATGGAAACTCACCTCTCAGTGTAGTTGTTTGCTCCTCCAATAGCTCCTCCAAAATCCGGAGAGTCTCCTCCTCAGTGCAACCCGGGGATTCCGATCCATGTCCTGCCCCAGAGTGCAATTTCTTCAACACTAATTTCTGAGAAAAAAGGTGGAGGTCTTTTAAGGCTGTAAAAAAATTAAAGCCATTAGTAGGTGAAAACGAAAGACCTCTACCCAGTACCCTAAGTTGACTATTGGAGAGGACATGGTGGGACAAATTGATTACCTGTAGCCCCCCCCTGGGGCCGACCATCCGACTGTTTCGCCACTGACCCCTTCTTGGTATTTTGTCTAGTGGTCATCCTGTCAGTCCCCTGAGCACCATCCTTATTACCATCTCGAAGGCCCATTCTTCCTCCATGGCCATTTTCTGCTGACTTATATGATGCAGATCGTGATCTGGAACGTGACTCATTACGGAAATAGGGACGTGAGCGTTCATTTCCATTTCTCCACTTATACATTCTATTAGTTTGTTTGTCATTGATGTCCCGCTGGAATTTTTTGGACTTTATCTGTTGGATGTCCTCCACCCACTTTTGGACCTCCTTATCCACATCATTGGTAAATTTCTTCAGGGTTTCACTGGGCATCTCTTCTCTTTGTACATTACAATGGTTGGTTGTTAAAATGGGATATAATATGGATTCCTGGTACATTCATTTGGTGTCTTTTAAATCTGTGTGTTTTTAATTGTGTTTTTCAATAAAATTGTTACTTTTCTATATATACTCCCATTGTCCTCTTATATAGTTCCTATTGGGAGTTATACGCACAGGGGTGGGGACATTGTTCCTGACCACCTCTTTTACTATGAGTCTGGGTGTGGGTGGAATGTTAATTATTTCTGTGTTTTTCACAGTAGGTCCCAGCATTATAGAAATGGACTTTAGAGCCCGTGACGGTACATGGCTCACGCAAATTGATGTTTTTAATGACACCAATGATTTGGGCTTGGAGGGAAATTCTAAAGGACTACAGGAAACAGTGGCCACATTTAAAGATCTGTTAAGAAAATGCACCAAGGTCTGGTGGAACCATGCGTTTTTGGAGAGATATCTCCAAAAGGGACTCATTCCGAGGGGTTTGAGAGTACAAGTATTCCCATCTTTCCCTGTGGAGGATGGTGACATTAGGGAAAGGTGGGAGGAATGTGCCAGTAAATGTTCCATGGGATTTATGGGGATACTTAAAGATATGAATGCTAAGACTCTGAAGGAAATGGAAGTGGAGATAGAGGTACTACAATCCACAATTAAGAAAGAGATGCCCAGTGAAACCCTGAAGAAATTTACCAATGATGTGGATAAGGAGGTCCAAAAGTGGGTGGAGGACATCCAACAGATAAAGTCCAAAAAATTCCAGCGGGACATCAATGACAAACAAACTAATAGAATGTATAAGTAAAGAAATGGAAATGAACGCTCACGTCCCTATTTCCGTAATGAGTCACGTTCCAGATCACGATCTGCATCATATAAGTCAGCAGAAAATGGCCATGGAGGAAGAATGGGCCTTCGAGATGGTAATAAGGATGGTGCTCAGGGGACTGACAGGATGACCACTAGACAAAATACCAAGAAGGGGTCAGTGGCGAAACAGTCGGATGGTCGGCCCCAGGGGGGGCTACAGGTAATCAATTTGTCCCACCATGTCCTCTCCAATAGTCAACTTAGGGTACTGGGTAGAGGTCTTTCGTTTTCACCTACTAATGGCTTTAATTTTTTTACAGCCTTAAAAGACCTCCACCTTTTTTCTCGGAAATTAGTGTTGAAGAAATTGCACTCTGGGGCAGGACATGGATCGGAATCCCCGGGTTGCACTGAGGAGGAGACTCTCCGGATTTTGGAGGAGCTATTGGAGGAGCAAACAACTACACTGAGAGGTGAGTTTCCATCGGCAATATTGCCCAGATCCACGAGTTTTCCCCCCTTGTCTCTCTGCCCCGCTGTGGAGGTATTTACCAAGTTGGTAAAAGAAGATTTTAAAAAACTTTTGACGCGGAGGCAATTCGATAACCTGACAAATGATGAGCGAGAAGCGGTTAGGCAGTTACAATCTATGAAAGATGTGGTCTTTAAGGCGGCAGACAAGGGGGGAAACACTGTGGTCTGGCCGGTGGAAAAATATGAAAAGGAAGCATTTAGACAGCTCCGTAATAATATTTATGTAAAGCTCTCCTTTAATCCGGTGGTCTCCTTCTCGGGGCAGCTGCAGAGGATACTGTACCAGGCATTTGAGGATGGGATCATAAATAAAAAAAGTTTTGGATGGTCTGATGGTTGAATTTCCCAAGGTCCCAACTTTTTACCTCCTTCCGAAGGTCCACAAAGACCCAGTCAACCCCCCTGGACGTCCGATTGTGTCAGGAATGCAGGGTCTGTGCGACCCCGCATGTAAGTTTGTAGATTACTACCTAAAAGGTTTGGTGGAAACTTTACCATCCTTTGTCAAAGACACAACGGATGTCCTTACCAGGGTTGACGGGGTCTTTGTGGAGCAGGGGACCCTTCTAGTAAAAGCTGACGTGGAGGCCCTGTATACCTGTATCGATCACTTGGATGGTCTACGGGCGGTTCGCTTCTTTCTGGGGACCTCCGACCTGGACGGCCCTCTGTGTAAACTTATCCTTGAGCTGTTGGAATTTGTCCTTACGCACAATTTTTTTTACTTTTAAGGATACATTTTACCAACAAAAGCGCGGCGCAGCCATGGGTGCGGCCTGTGCGCCCGCGTATGCCAACCTCTTCCTGGGGTATTGGGAGAGGTTGGTTTTTGGGGACGCGGGGGCACGGGCCGCCGACCATGTGCTGTGTTGGCTGCGCTATATTGATGATGTTTTGTTTCTTTGGCGGGGGACGGAACAGCTCAGGGATTTTATGGCTGTGCTCAATCAAAATTCTTTTAATATCAGACTTACCTACAGATATGACTATAATACAATCGATTTTTTTGGATATCTGTTTGAGGGTGGATTCTGATTTACTTATTCAAACGGATGTATTTCGTAAGGAAACGGCGGTTAATTCGCTTGTACATGCATCTTCGGGGCACAGCCAAGCCACGATTAGGGCCGTCCCGGTCGGACAGTTCCTCCGGATGAGGAGAATTTGCTCGACTGATCAGACATTTGAACAACAGGCTGATGACTTGAGCAGACGCTTTCAACAAAGGGGTTATAGTAGACGTTGTGTTCGATACGGGTATAACAGGGCTAAGAGAACCCCACGTGATCAATTATTGTATAATAAAAAAAGGAAGGAGGGTGGTGACAAATCAATCAGATTCATATCTGAATATAATCATGAGTGGGATAACATCAGAGCCATCCTAAAAAAACATTGGCACATTTTGAGCACCGAGCCCTCCTTGGGTCCGTTTCTATCCGACTGTCCACTAATGACCCCACGGCGGGCCAGAAATTTAAAAGACATGCTGGTCAAAAGTCACTATATGGCACCAACTACTAGCCTATTTGGGGCATCAAGACCAATTAGGGGGTGCCATACATGTGGCCACTGTCTGGCCTGCGCCAATGTCCTGCGCAGTACCTCCTTTCACTCTTCAGATGGAAAAAGAATTTCAAATTAGGGAGTACATCTCTTGCAGTAGCGAGAATGTGGTGTACTATGCCACGTGTGGCTGCCCACTAATATATGTGGGTTTGACGTCCAGGGAACTGAGTGAGAGTGAGGGAACATGTGCGGGGCATTGGCGCAGCAAAGACGGTGGAGGATTTGTCTGAGTTAACCACCATTCCCAGGCACTTTAGAGAAGTCCATAATTGTGACCCACGGAGTTTTAAGGTGCGTGGGATTGATGTGATACATATGGGGATAAGGGGTGGCAATGTCAAAAAAATGCTGGCTCAACGGGAGTTGAAATGGATTGTCACCCTGAATACAGTTAAACCATATGGTTTAAATGAAGCTCTAAATTTTGCCCCATTCCTGTAAGGTCTGAGTGATTTATAAGCCTATGGAAATTTATTGTTGTGGTTTTTCCCTCCTTTCTGTTTTCTCTTCTCTTTTTTTAACGTTGGATTTTTCTTATTAGTTTTGTATTTAGTGATTTTATTATATTACATCTAAATATCCTGGTTGAAGAGGGACGCATCCTAATCTATCATGCTAATGATGACATCACACTTCGTTGCAACTGCGGAATTGGAATATTGCTTAAATTGCATTTTGTATGTTATAATGGGCATTGTGCAGACTGTATAGTTGCGGTGTTGAATAATAGAATATAAAATTATAAGTTTGTGGTAGGGTGCAAATTATAGGCTGCAGTGCGCGTGTGCTCACTTGCCTCCCCCCCTTCACCTCCAAAGTCCGGCCGCGGTGCGTCTGTGAGTGGCTGTTTGGTTGCTGGGGTTACCTGGCTGCCATTCACTGTTTTCCAGACGTGGGCCGGCCCGCGGGGCTGCGGGGCGGAGAGCGGTGGACACATGCGCCGATACAAGCAGTGGTGTAAATACCCGGTCACATGACTGTCATGTGACGCAGGTCCTACAGGATATAAGGTTAGGTGTTTTGAGGAAATGACACTTCCCCTTGAGAAAGCCGCTAGGATAGCAGCGAAACGTGCGTCGGGGGTGACGCTCAGTCCAGGGATCCTCATGTGGATAAGATTGTGCTTGTGCTCTGGGAGGTGGATTTTCTAACGCCGCATGGCTTGTTACTCTTGCTGCTCCTCCGGGCACCCTCCATGTTAGTCTCGATTGTGGATCAGGTTCTTGTATTGGCACCTTTTCTAACTTCATAGTTGCACAGGCTTATATGTATTATTGCGGATATAGGGTGGTCATTGGGAACTGGGTCCACTTGGTAGGATTACATGGAGTTACCGCACATCTTCTCTTTGTACATTCCAATGGTTGGTTGTTAAAATGGGATATAATATGGATTCCTGGTACATTCATTTGGTGTCTTTTAAATCTGTGTGTTTTTAATTGTGTTTTTCAATAAAATTGTTACTTTTCTATATATACTCCCGTTGTCCTCCTCTTATATAGTTCCTATTGGGAGTTATACGCACAGGGGTGGGGACATTGTTCCTGACCACCTGTTTTACTATGAGTCTGGGTGTGGGTGGAATGTTACTCAGGACACATTGCAGAACAACTTTTGGGGTCCAATTTCTCCTGTTATCCTTGGGAAAATACAAAACTGCGGGCTAAAAAATAATTTTGGGGGGAATTTTTTTTTTTTTTAATTTTAACGGCTCTGCGTTATAAACTGTAGGAAACACTTGGGGGTTCAAAGTTCTCACAACACATCTAGATAAGTTCCTTTGGGGGTCTAGTTTCCAATATTGGGTCACTTGTGGGGGGTTTCTACTGTTTAGGTACATTAGTGGCTCTGCAAACGCAATGTGATGCCTGCAGACCAATCCATCTAAGTCTGCATTCCAAATGATGCTCCTTCCCTTCCGAGCTCTGCCATGCGCTCAAACGGTGGTTCCCCCCTCACATATCGGGTATCAGCGTACTCAGGACAAATTGGACAACTATATTTAGGGTTCAATTTCTCCTGTTACCCTTGGAAAAATACAAAACTGGGGGCTAAAAAAAAATTTTTGTGGAAAAAAAAAAATATAAATATTTTCACGGCTCTGCGTTATAAACTGTAGTGAAACACTTGGGGGTTCAAAGCTCACAACACATCTAGATGAGTTCCTTAGGGGGTCTACTTTCCAAAATGGTGTCACTTGTGGGGGGTTTCAATGTTTAGGCACATCAGGGGCTCTCCAAACGCAACATGGCGTCCCTTCTCAATTCCAGTCAATTTTGCATTGAAAAGTCAAATGGCGCTCCTTCGCTTCCGAGCTTTACCATGCGCCCAAACAGTGGTTTACCCCCACATATGGGTTATCGGCGTACTCAGGACAAATTGCACAACATCTTTTGGGGTCCATTTTCTCCTGTTACCCTTGGTAAAATAAAACAAATTGGAGCTGAAGTAAATTTTTTGTGGAAAAAAAAAGTTAAAAGTTCTTTTTTATTTAAACATTCCAAAAATTCCTGTGAAACACCTGAAGGGTTAATAAATTTCTTGAATGTGGTTTTGAGCACCTTGAGGGGTGCAGTTTTTAGAATGGTGTCACACTTGGGTGTCACACTTGGGTATTTTCTATCATATAGACCCCTCAAAGTGACTTCAAATGAGATGTGGTCCCTAAAAAAAAAAAATTGTGTTAAAATGAGAAATTGCTGGTCAACTTTTAACCCTTATAACTCCCTAACAAAAAAACCATTTTGGTTTCAAAATTGTGCTGATGTAAAGTAGACATGTGGGAAATGTTACTTATTAAGTATTTTGTGTGACATATCTCTGTGATTTAAGGGCATAAAAATTCAAAGTTGGAAAATTGCGAAATTTTCTAATTTTTCGCCAAATTTCTGTTTTTTTCAAAATGCAGGCAATATCAAAGAAATTTTACCACTATCATGAAGTACAATATGTCACGAGAATACAATGTCAGAATCTCCGGGATCCGTTGAAGCGTTCCAGAGTTATAGCGTCATAAAGGGACAGTGGTCAGAATTGTAAAAATTGGCCCGGTCATTAACGTGCAAACCACCCTTGGGGGTGAAGGGGGTTAATATTTTTATATATATTTTATAATTATTATAATAGAATAACTGAATATATTAAATACAATACAGATCAAATTAATACACATAAAAAATAATTATATAAAGCTTATAACAAATTTGTATTGTATATTTATACATCTACCTATTTACATATTAGGTATTTTTCTTTGGTTGGCACTTGCTCCCTCGGTCCTCCTTTTGGGGGTGGGGTTGAAATTGCCTAGTCAATTGGTACTCATCTGAGCACATTGGGTTGGGACCTTGTCTTACCTTCAATCACTTTTTTATAATACCGCTGGACACCATGAGTCATCTCACCTCTAAATTGCCTATGGCTAAATCTTCCAGGCTAATCGTGGTTCTTCAAGGGAGTCGGTTAATTTCTCGTCTCGTTCTCCTATTGAGAGAGAGCTCTCACAGTCCTCTATCAAGGCCCTCTCCCATTCCGTGTCCACGCCTAAAGCTTGCTTAGCAGAGCTCGGTGTGAAACGTCCCTCTTCACTCATTCCTATTGAGACCATGGACCTCTCTTCCTCTTCAAAGAGGAAGGGTTCCTCGAGCTGGGGGGGGGGGGGGACGCGGTCCTCCATTACCAATTCTTCGGAAGAGTACTCTAATTACTCTCCCAATCTTAGTCCAAAAAAGTCCAAGCCAAGGACCGAGGAACCATCTGTGTCTTCCCGGTCTTGTACCTTTCATGATGCAACGTCGCTTGAGGCGTGTATGAATTCTCTGGTTGATAAACTTAGTGCCAGATTGCGTATTAATATGGACAACCATACAAAAATGTTTCAGGAGACTCTCGAGTTTTTCACTTCTCTGTTGGATAACCATGAAGTTAGACTGGGAGAATTGGAAAAGACACATGCACTTGTCCCTAAAGGAACAGTCTTGACTCCAAGTCAGAGATTAGTCAGTTGAAGCTTAAGTTGACAGATCCCGTTGTAACATAAAAATAAGAGGTATATCTGAAGATATCTTGCCCATTAAGCTCCCTGAGTTTAAGGGGATTTTTAGGAGGATGATTCCCAATCTTTCGGATACAGATCTCATTATAGATCGTATCAATAGTCTTCCCAAGCCTCCTTCTGTCCCTAAAGACCTCCCTAGACATGTTATCATGAAAATTCACTTTTATCATATTAGAGAAAATGCAAAATCTGGTCAAAATTAAAGGATTCCAGGAAACCTATCACCATCTTAAGTTGTTTGCCGACATGTCCAAAGCAACTATTGAGGGTCGGAGGCACTTTAGATCACTCACCGCCGTTCTGAGAGAAAGGCCTTCCTTACAAGTGGGGTTTTCCTCTGAGGCTCATCTTTAATTAGAGGGAAAAATGCAGTTTTTTTTACACCTAAGGAGGGTCTCCTATTTTTGAAATCTCACGGTGTTACTACTTCCGTTCCTGCATCTATTTCCACAGGTCCAGACCATGTCACTTGAGCTCAACTTGTCACTTTATTGATTTGCGTGCCGGGGTTTTCTAATATTGTATGATATTGTGCTTCTATTATTCATTTGTTCAATCTTAAATATTTGTTATTGGTACTAATGAGGGTCTCCTTGGCCTTGCGCTACAGACTTTTCCCCCCAGTACATGGAGAGCCATTTTCTTGGTTTCCCTCTAATGCTCTAGTACTGTAAAGTTTAAAGTTTGTACTTTTCTTTGTCTATTTAGTCTTGGTAGTGATTTATTTTGTTACATTCCAGCCGGTGATTGCCTACTAATGCCAATTTTTTCCTTCTTTTTTCTGTCATGGTGCTTACTTTAATTACCTATAATGTGAGGGGTCTTAATAGCCCGAATAGACGTTTTACCTTTCAGAGGGAAATTAATAAATCTGTTGCGGATATGGTGTGCCTGCCAGAGACTTAATTTAAGATACGTAATCATCCTGCATTTGCCTTAAAAAATTACCCACATGTGTTTGAAGGCTCGGGTCCCTCTAAAGGGGCAGGCGTTATGACCCTGATCAGAGACTCCTTGTCGTTTGAACTTTTGGAGGAATTGGTTGGTGTGAATGGTCATTTTCATGTCCTTGTTTGCAAGTTAAATTCCCAAATTTACACAATTGTAAGTATTTATGCTCCTAATAAGGGTCAAATTAAATTTTTAGATAAGTTGCTGAAAAAAATTGAACCACTTAAAAAAGGCATTCTTTTACTTTTAGGAGACTTGGATTTGATCGCTGATGATGATATACTTGATGCCTCATCCTCAAATAGGCTTAACTTCCACTCCTTAAATAATTGGCCCTTTACTCATGAACTTTTATGACATATTTAGATGTTTAAACTCCACTTCAAGGGAATACACGTATTTTTCTGACTCCCATTTGTCAGCTTCTCGCATTGATCTATTATCAGATGTGTTCTCCCTCCCCAGATTTTCCTCTATATGCATTGGTAATAAATCCATTTCGGATCATGCCCCTGTCATAGCCAAATTGATTAAAGGTCACTCTATTAATAATCAACCGTTGTGGAAGTGTAATGCTTCTATTTTTCAAAATCCTACATACCATGAGGAAATTTCTAGATCTCTTAACCTTTATTTTTCTGAGAATGTGTATGACCCTTCCAAGCCATTCCTCCAGTGGAACACGTACAAGGCGGTTCCACGTGGCGCTCTCATTCATATTTCCTCCCGTATTAAAAATGAACCGCCAAAAGATTAAACGTTTACAAGCCTTGATTAACCCCTCTGTGACCTTTGACGTACTATCCCGTCGAGGTGACCTGGGCCTATCTGACCCTTGACGGGATAGTACGTCATAGCCAATCGACCGCGCTCACGGGGGGAGCGCGGCCGATCGCGGCCGGGTGTCAGCTGACTATCGCAGCTGACACCCGGCACTATGTGCCAGGAGCGGTCACGGACCGCCCCCGGCACATTAACCCCCGGCACACCGCGATCAAACATGATCGCGATGTGCCGGCGATGCAGGGAAGCATCGCGCAGGGAGAGGGCTCCCTGCGGGCTTCCCTGAGCCCCCCCGCAGCAACGCGATGTGATCGCGTTGCTGCGAGGGTCTTACCTCCCTCCCTGCCTGCTCCAGACCCGGATCCAAGATGGCCGCGGATCCGGGTCCTGCAGGGAGGGAGGTGGCTTCACAGAAGCCTGCTCAGAGCAGGCACTGTGAAGCAGCCTGCACTTCTCTCAGATCGGTGATCTGTCAGAGTGCTATGCAAACTGACAGATCACCGATCTGTATTGTCCCCCCCTGGGGCAAAGTAAAAAAGTTAAAAAAAAAATTTCCAAATGTGTAAAAAAAAATAAAAAAAAATATTCCAAAATAATGAAAAAAAAAAAAAATATTATTCCCATAAATACATTTCTTTACCTAAATAAAAAAAAAAACAATAAAAGTACACATATTTAGTATCGCCGCGTCCGTAACGACCCGACCTATAAAACTGGCCCACTAGTTAACCCCTTCAGTAAACACCGTAAGAAAAAAAAAAAAAAACGAGGCAAAAAACAACGCTTTATTATCATACCGCCGAACAAAAAGTGGAATAACACGCGATCAAAAAGACAGATATAAATAACCATGGTACCGCTGAAAGCGTCATCTTGTCCCGCAAATAACGAGCCACCATACAGCATCATCAGCAGAAAAATAAAAAAGTTATAGTCCTGAGAATAAAGCGATGCAAAAATAATTATTTTTTCCATAAAATAGTTTTTATCGTATAAAAGCGCCAAAACATAAAAAAAATAATATAAATGAGATATCGCTGTAACCGTACTGACGCGAAGAATAAAACTGCTTTATCAATTTTACCAAACGCGGAACGGTATAAACGCCTCCCCCAAAAGAAATTCATGAATAGCTGGTTTTTGGTCATTCTGCCTCACAAAAATCGGAATAAAAAGCGATCAAAAAATGTGACGTGCCCAAAAATGTTACCAATAAAAACGTCAACTCGTCCCGCAAAAAACAAGACCTCACATGACTCTGTGGACCAAAATATGGAAAATTTATAGCTCTCAAAATGTGGTAACGCAAAAAATATTTTTTGCAATAAAAAGCGTCTTTCAGTGTGTGACGGCTGCCAATCATAAAAATCCGCTAAAAAACTCGCTATAAAAGTAAATCAAACCCCCCTTCATCACCCCCTTAGTTAGGGAAAAATAAAAAAAAATGTATTTATTTCCATTTTCCCATTAGGGCTAGGGTTAGGGCTAGGGTTGGGGCTAGGGTTAAGGCTACAGTTAGGGTTGGGGCTAAAGTTAGGGTTAGGGTTGGGGCTAAAGTTACGGTTTAGATTACATTTACGGTTGGGAATAGGGTTGGGATTAGGGTTAGGGGTGTGTCAGGGTTAGAGGTGTGGTTAGGGTTACTGTTGGGATTAGGGTTAGGGGTGTGTTTGGATTAGGGTTTCAGTTATAATTGGGGGGTTTCCACTGTTTCGGCACATCAGGGGCTCTCCAAACGCGACATGGCGTCCGATCTCAATTCCAGCCAATTCTGCGTTGAAAAAGTAAAACAGTGCTCCTTCCCTTCCGAGCTCTCCCGTGTGCCCAAACAGGGGTTTACCCCAACATATGGGGTATCAGCGTACTCAGGACAAATAGAACAACAACCTTTGGGGTCCAATTTCTCCTGTTACCCCTAGGAAAATACAAAACTGGGGGCTAAAAAATAATTTTTGTGGGAAAAAAAAAGATTTTTTATTTTCACGGCTCTGCGTTATAAACTGTAGTGAAACACTTGGGGGTTCAAAGTTCTTACAACACATCTAGATAAGTTCCTTGGGGGGTCTAGTTTCCAAAATGGGGTCACTTGTGCGGGGCGTCTACTGTTTAGGTACATTAGGGGCTCTGCAAACGCAATGTGACGCCTGCAGACCATTCCATCTAAGTCTGCATTCCAAATGGCGCTCCTTCACTTCCGAGCCCTTCCATGCGTCCAAACGGTGGTTTCCCCCCACATATGGGGTATCAGCGCACTCAGGACAAATTGGACAACAACTTTTGGGGTCCAATTTCTCCTGTTACCCTCGGGAAGATACAAAACTGGGGGCTGAAAAATAATTTTTGTGGGAAAAAATTTTTGTTTTATTTTTACGGCTCTGCATTATAAACTTCTGTGAAGCCCTTGGTGGGTCAAAGCGCTCACCACACATCTAGATAAGTTCCTTAGGGGGTCTACTTTCCAACATGGTGTCACTTGTGGGGGGTTTCTACTGTTTAGGTACATTAGGGGCTCTGCAAACGCAATGTGACGCCTGCAGACCATTCCATCTAAGTCTGCATTCCAAATGGCGCTCCTTCCTTTCCGAGCCCTCCCATGCGCCCAAACAGTGGTTCTCCCCACATATGGTATATCATCGCAGTCAGGACAACTTGGACAACAGATTTTGGGGTCCAATTTCTCCTGCTACCCTCGGGAAAATACAAAACTGGGGGCTAAAAAAATAATTTTTGTGGGAAAAAATTTTTGTTTTATTTTTACGGCTCTGCATTATTAACTTCTGTGAAGCCCTTGGTGGGTCAAAGCGCTCAAAACACATCTAGATAAGTTCCTTAGGGGGTCTACTTTCCAAAATGGTGTCACTTGTGGGGGGTTTCAATGTTTAGGCACATCAGTGGCTCTCCAAACGCAACATGGCGTCCCATCTCAATTCCTGTCAATTTTGCATTGAAAAGTCAAACGGTGCTACTTCCCTTCCGAGCTCTCCCATGCGCCCAAACAGTGGTTTATCGCCACATATGGGGTATCAGCGTACTCAGGACAAATTGTACAACAACTGTTGGGGTCCAATTTCTTCTCTTACCCTTGGGAAAATAAAAAATTGGGGGCGAAAAATAATTTTTGTGAAAAAATGATTTTTTATTTTTACGGTTCTGCATTATAAACTTCTGTGAAGTACTTGGTGGGTCAAAGTGCTCACCACACCTCTAGATAAGTTCCTTAGGGGGTCTACTTTCCAAAATGGTGTCACTTGTGGGGGGTTTCAATGTTTAGGCACATCAGGGGCTCCCCAAACGCAACATGGCGTCCCATCTCAATTCCAGTCAATTTTGCATTGAAAAGTCAAACGGTGCTACTTCCCTTCCGAGCTCTCCCATGCGCCCAAACAGTGGTTTATCGCCACATATGGGGTATCAGCGTACTCAGGACAAATTGTACAACAACTTTTGGGGTCCAATTTCTTCTCTTACCCTTGGGAAAATAAAAAATTGGGGGCGAAAAATAATTTTTGTGAAAAATATGATTTTTTATTTTTACGGTTCTGCATTATAAACTTCTGTGAAGTACTTGGTGGGTCAAAGTGCTCACCACACCTCTAGATAAGTTCCTTAGGGGGTCTACTTTCCAAAATGGTATCACTTGTGGGGGGTTTCAATGTTTAGGCACATCAGGGGCTCCCCAAACGCAACATGGCATCCCATCTCAATTCCAGTCAATTTTGCATTGAAAAGTCAAATGGCGCTCCTTCGCTTCCGAGCTCTGTCATGCGCCCAAACAGTGGTTTACCCCCACATATGGGGTATCGGCGTACTCAGGACAAATTGTACAACAACTTTTGGGGTCCATTTTCTCCTGTTACCCTTGGTAAAATAAAACAAATTGGAGCTGAAGTAAATTTTGTGTGAAAAAAAGTTAAATGTTCATTTTTATTTAAACATTCCAAAAATTCCTGTGAAGCACCAGAAGGGTTAATAAACTTCTTGAATATGGTTTTGAGCACCTTGAGGGGTGCAGTTTTTAGAATGGTGTCACACATGGGTATTTTCTATCATATAGACCCCTCAAAATGACTTCAAATGAGATGTGGTCCCTAAAAAAAAATGGTGTTGTAAAAATGAGAAATTGCTGGTCAACTTTTAACCCTTATAACTCCCTAACAAAAAAAAATTTTGGTTCCAAAATTGTGCTGATGTAAAGTAGACATGTGGGAAATGTTACTTATTAAGTATTTTGCATGACATATCTCTGTGATTTAAGGGCATAAAAATTCAAAGTTGGAAAATTGCAAAATTATCAAAATTTTCGCCAAATTTCCATTTTTTCTGCAAATAAACGCAGGTAATATCAAAGAAATTTTACCACTATCATGAAGTACAATATGTCTCGAGAAAACAATGTCAGAATCACCGGGATCCGTTGAAGCGTTCCAGAGTTATAACCTCATAAAGGGACAGTGGTCAGAATTGTAAAAATTGGCCCGGTCATTAACGTGCAAACCACCCTTGGGGGTGAAGGGGTTAATGGCGCTGGCATTGGCCAATAGCCCAACCCCTTGTTCCAAAACTTTGACTGATTTATCCCATCTTAGGAATGAATTGAGGGCCACAATTTTTTTTTTTTTATGACTCTGCGGTCAAACAATCAAAACTCAATCATTATATGTCCCTTTAACAAGCCCACTCGTTTTATGTTCAATAAAATTAAAAAGGTTAGAGTACTTAACCGAATACACAAGATCATTTCTCCTAAGGGCATTTCTCTCATCCACCCACAGGACATTGCAAATGAATTTGTACAATATTTTAATCAATTATATAATTTGCGGTCTGATCCCTCTCTACCCATTCCAGGTGCGAGATCTATTGATGACTTTTTTATCTTCTGTCAATCTTCCACAACTTGATTCCATGGATGCAGACTTTTTGGCTGCTCCTTCTACTGCAGAAGAGATTAGTGACACAACAAAACAATTGAAATCTTATAAGGCCCCTGGTCCTAATGGTTATAGCAATAATTATTATAAATCATTCCGTGAAATTCTTGTCCTCCATTTAGTTCAAATTTTCAATGCCGCTGCGTCCATTGGTTCTTTCCCTAGGGAAAATTTGGATGCCACAATTATACTTATTCCCAAGCCTCATACTAGTCCTGATCAAATACTTAACCTTAATACTTACCCTTCATGACCTTGGGATTTTCCGTTTTTCCGTGTTTGCTTTTCACTCCCCTCCTTCCCAGAGCCATAACTTTTTTATTTTTCTGTCAATTTGGCCATGTGAGGGCTTATTTTTTGTGGGACGAGTTGTACTTTTGATTGACATCATTGGTTTTAGCATGTCGTGTACTAGAAAACGGAAAAAAAATTCCAAGTGCAGTGAAATTGCAAAAAAAGTGCAGTCCCACATTTGTGGTGTTTGGCTTTTTTGCTAGGTTCACTAAATGCTAAAACTGACCTGCCATTATGATTCTCCAGGTCATTACGAGTTCATAGACACCTAACATGACTAGGTTAATTTTTATCTAAGTGGTGAAAAAAATTTCCAAACTTTGCTTTAAAAAAAAAAAAAAAAAAAAAAAAAAAAAAAATTGCGCCATTTTCCGATACCCGTAGTGTCTCCATTTTTCACGATCTGGGGTCGATTGAGGGCTTATTTTTTGCGTGCTGAGCTGGCATTTTTAACATTTCGGTGCAGATACGTTCTTTTGATCGCCCGTTATTGCATTTTAATGCAATGTTGCGGCTACCAAAAAAAGTAATTTTTTTTCTCAATACGCCGTTTAGCAATCAGGTTAATGGTTTTTTTTTTTTTTTTTTTTTTTGATAGATCAGACGATTCTGAACACTGCGATACCAAATATGTGTAGTTTTGATTTTTTTTTTTTAATTGATTTATTTTGATTGGGGCGAAAGATTTAAACTTTTATATATTTTTATTTTTTCACATTTTTTTTACTTTTTTTTTTTTTTACTTTTGCCATGCTTCAATAGCCTCCATGGGAGGCTAGAAGCAGGCACAGCACGATCGGCTCTGCTACATAGCAGCGATCTGATGTTCGCTGCTATGTAGCAGAATTGCAGGTGTGCTGTGAGCTCCGACCACAGGGCGGCGCTCACAGCTGCCGGGGATCAGTAACCATAGAGGTCTCAAGGACCTCTATGGTTACTATTTTGAAGCATCGCCGACCTCCGATCATGTGACGGGGGTCGGCGATGTGATCATTTCCGGGGGCCCGGCCGGAAGCGGTAGTTAAATGCCGCTGTCTGCGTTTGACAGCGGCATTTAACTAGTTAATAGGGTGCGGGCATGTGCCTATTACGGGCACATGTCAGCTGTTCAAAACAGCTGACATGTCCCGGCTTTGATGCGGGATCACCGCCGGAGCCCGCATCAAAGAGGGGCTTCTGACCTCGGACGTACTATCCCATCCGAGGTCAGAAAGGGGTTAATTACCGTCCCATTTCATTAATTAATACTGATCTCAAAATTTATTCCTTAGTCAGAACAAAATTGTGGAAAAATAAAGGGTCACCACCATAGTAATTGTTTACCCAACTAGGGTTTATTCATATGTTTCCAAACTGGGACCAAAGAGAGAGGACCATATTGGACCAACTGCCAGACAATAGAACAAAACAGAGAACAAAAAGGCAGCAAGCAGTCCGATTAATGCAAATATACAAAACTCTTTATTAAAGGGAACCTATCACCCCGTTTTTTTCGGTATGAGATAAAAATACTGTTAAATAGGGCCTGAGCTGTGCATTACAATAGTGTAGTTTGTGGACCCCGATTCCCCACCTATGCAGGGGGTGAAAATAGCAGCGATGTCCGTTATTCCATTGGTGGTCGGTGGGCGCAGAAGCGGCGCTCTGCTGGCCGCGGCTTCAGGAAAATGGCCGCGGGATGCCGCGCGTGCGCAGATGGAGATCGCGGCGGCCATTTTCCTGAAGCCGCGGCCAGCAGAGCGCCGCTTCTGCGCACGCGCGGCCAAAGGAAGATGGCCGCGCCCACCGACCACCAATGGAATAACGGACATCGCTGCTATTTTCACCCCCCCGTGCAGGATTGGGGACGTTGGACATGCGCACACCACTACGCCACCAACGGAAAACTACGCAATATCTGGGGGAAGAAGCCACGCCCATCCGACCAGACCAGCCTGATTGACAGGCGAAAATGACTACTTTGGTAACGTATTTCGGCAGCATAGGTGGGGAATCGGGGTCCACAAACTACACTATTGTAATGCACAGCTCAGGCCATATTTAACAGTATTTTTATCTCATACCGAAAAAAACGGGGTGATAGGTTCCCTTTAATTATAAAAACCAGGAAAGAACTTGACAGAGGGAATTAATCCCCGTGCAGTCATCAGCATGTATCCATAAGGACAAGGTGCAGGTGACTATCACATGTAAATAACCATTTATTAACCGGCAAAAACCATATATTCTAAATCAGTATGTCAGATTACCCACAGCAGATATAATATGGACCTAAAGCCTAAAACAGTAATAAGGGGACCTGACACATAAAGGGTCCAAGATGTACATACCGGTCAGTGTAAAGATGTATCAACCTGGGTTAACACCTCACCCTCGTCCACCCCAGCTTAGCTAAGCGCCTTAACCTTATTTTGCTCAAATAAATTTCCACAGACCAGATTGGATTTATCAAGCATCGGCAATCCATTGAAGGTACCAGGAGGCTGATAAATATTATTAAATTAATTAATTCCCCAAAAATTAACTCCACTTTAATTTCCCTTGATGCAGAGAAAGCATTTGATCGCTTAAATTGGACTTTTCTCAAATGTTCCCTACAATAATTTGGCATTGATTTGGACTTTATAAATAAAATTATGGCTTTATATTCCGATCCTCAGGCAAAAATTTATATTAATAATCACTTTTCTTCCCCATTTCCAATCTCTAATGGTACCCAGCAAGGTTGCCCCCTTTCTCCATTGCTTTTTGCCCTTGCCATAGAGCCAATAGCCCAGCTCATTAGAGATAATCCCTCCATAGAGGGAGTTTGCACAGATCGTAAGGAATTTAAAATCCGTTTATATGCTGATGATATTTTCCTGTCCCTTACCAATCCTTGTCATTCTATTCCACATCTGCAAACCCTTCTTAAAAAAAAAAAAAAAAAAATCATTTTTTTCATATTTTAAAATAAGTCCAAGTCGAAAATTTTTCAAATTAATCTTACTGATTCTCAAATCCGGGTTATAAAGGATATTTCGCACTGGAGTTGGGCGGAGAGGGATATTGTTTATTTGGGTCTGAGGGTTTCTAGAAACCTTAGCTCCTTGATTCCCAGCAATTTGGATTCTCTTATTGCTTCCATTTCTAAAGAGTTTAGATTTTATGATAAAGTATGTTCGTGGTGGGGAAAGTGCCTTTATTGTAAAATCAATAATTCTTCCCAAGATTCTGTCTTAAGGTCCCTTCCTTTACTTGTTTCTACTTCCTATTTGACCAGTTTGCAGGCACACCTCAATCTGTTTGGGTGAACGAGAGCTCGTATAGCCTCTAGTCAACTGTATAAACATAAATTGCGTGGAGTTATGGGTCTACCTAATGTTTCAGCCTATTATTTCTCTAATTTAATTAAACAGAGTCTATATTGGTGGTGTGCAGATCATACACCTTCATGGGTAGAATTGGAATTATATTTTAATAGAAGTTCTCCACCTTGTAATATTATTATGAATTTATTCACCTCTAAGTCTTGGCTTCGGTCTGATCATCCAATTTTTGTAGCTGTTCTTGTGGCATGGCGGAAATTTCTCAAAATTAAAAGCGGTTTTGCCAAGATGGAGCTTATGCAGAGACTTCCCCTCTTTTTTTTTTTTTCTTTGGCTACTGTTTTCTCATTTTGATCTGCATTCAAATTGGGTTGACTGGGGAATCTCTAAACTACATGACATCTTTGGTAACAAGTTTGTCATTTACCCACCTTAAAGATAGGTTTGGTGTTCCCTTATCAACTTTTATGCAGTTTACTATTTTAAAGGATTTTGAGGCCACTGGTGACTGGTCGCCCTCCTTTATCGGAGCTGGCGATTAATATTTTATGCAACTCTGGTCATAGCATATTTTGGTCTACTCAATATATCTACCAGTGGTTTGATAATGATTTCAAAATTATAAAATCCCCATACATGAGCAAATGGGAATCTACTTTAAGTCTTTCTGTATCTCTAGATGATTGGGAACTTGCCATGTCCTTGTCTTAATCTGCCACCATGTCCATGGCTCTTCATGAGTCTTATTTTAACCCTTTTACCCCCAAGGGTGGTTTGCACGTTAATGACCGGGCCAATTTTTACTATTCTGACCACTGTCCCTTTATGAGTTTATAACTCTGGGACGCTTCAACGGATCTTGGCGATTCTGACACTGTTTTCTCGTGACATATTGTACTTCATGATAGTAGTAAAATTTCTTCGATATAACTTGCGTTTATTTGTGAAAAAAATAAAAATTTGGCGAAAATTCTGAAAATTTCGCAATTTTCCAACTTTGAATTTTTATGCCCTTAAATCACAGAGATGTCACACAAAATACTTAATAGGTAACATTTCCCACATGTCTACTTTACATCAGCACAATTTAGGAACCAAAATTTTTTTTTTGTTAGGGAGTTATAAGGGTTAAAAGTTGACCAGCAATTTCTCATTTTTACAACGCCATTTTTTTTTAGGGACCACATCTCATTTGAAGTCATTTTGAGGGATCTATATGATAGAAAATACCCAAGTGTGACACCATTCTAAAAACTGCACCCCTCAAGGTGCTCAAAACCACATTTAAGAAATTTATTAACCCTTCAGGTGTTTCACAGGAATTTTTGGAATGTTTAAATAAAAATGAACATTTAAATTTTTTTTACACAATTTAATTAAGCTCCAATTTGTTTTATTTTACCAAGGGTAACAGGAGAAAATGGACCCCAAAAGTTGTTGTACATTTTGTCCTGAGTACGCCGATACCCCATATGTGGGGGTAAACCACTGTTCGGGCACACCGCAGAGCTCGGAAGGGATGGAGCGCCATTTGACTTTTCAATGCAAAATTGACTGGAATTGAGATGGAACCCCATGTTGCGTTTGGAGAGCCCCTGATGTGCCTAAACATTGAAACCCCCCACAAGTGACACCATTTTGGAAAGTAGACCCCTTAAGGAACTTATCTAGATGTGTGGTGAGCACTTTGACCCAACAAGTGCTTCACAGAAGTTTATAATGCAGAGCCGTAAAAATAAAAAATCATATTTTTTCACAAAAATTATCTTTTCGCCCCCAATTTTTTATTTTCCCAAGGGTAAGAAGAAATTAGACCACAAAAGTTGTTGTGCAATTTGTCCTGAGTACGCCGATACCCCATATGTGGGGGTAAACCACTGTTTGGGCGCACCGCAGAGCTCAGAAGGGAAGGAGCGCCATTTGACTTTTCAATGCAAAATTGACTGGAATAAAGATGGGACGCCATGTCGTGTTTGGAGAGCCCCTGATGTGCCTAAACATTAAACCCCCCACAAGTGACACAATTTTGGAAAGTAGACCCCCTAAGGAACTTATCTAGATCTAGTGTTTTGAGAGCTTTGATCCCTCAAGTGTTTCACTACAGGTTATAACGCAGAGCCGTGAAAATAAAATTTAGGGTTTTTTTCACAAAAATGATTTTTTAGCCCCCAGTTTTGTATTTTCCCAAGGGTAACAGGAGAAATTGGACCCCAAAAGTTGTTGTCCAATTTGTCCTGAGTATGCTGATACCCCATATGTGGGAGGGAGCCACTGTTTGGGCGCATGGCAGAGCTCGGAAGGGAAGGAGCGCCATTTGGAATGCAGACTTAGATGGATTGGTCTGCAGGCATTACTTTGCTTTTGCGGAGCCCCTAATGTACCCAAACAGTAGAAACCCCCAAAAGTGACCCCATATTGGAAACTAGACCTCCCAAGGAACTTATCTAGATGTGTTGTGAGAACTTTGAACCCCCAGGTGTTTCACTACAGTTTACAACGCAGAGCCGTGAAAACAAAACAATCTTTTTTTTTTTTTCCCCCACAAAAAATGATTTTTAGCCCCCCAAATTTATATTTTCCCAAGGGTAACAAGAGAACTTGGACCCCAAAAGTTGTTGTCCAATTTGTCCCGAGTACGCTGATGCCCCATATGTTGGGGTAAACCCCTGTTTGGGCACACGGTAAAGCTCGGAAGGGAAGGAGCACTGTTTTACTTTTTCAATGCAGAATTGGCTGGAATTGAGATCGGACGCCATGTCGCGTTTGGAGAGCCCCTGATGTGCCTAAACAGTGGAAACTCCCCAATTCTAAGGGTACTGTCACACAGTGGCACTTTTGTCGCTACGTCGGTACGATCCGTGACGTTCCAACGATATCCATACGATATCGCTGTGTCTGACACGCAGCAGCGATCAGGGACCCTGCTGAGAATCGTACGTCGTAGTACATCATTTGGAACTTTATTTCGTCGCTGGATCTCCTGCTGTCATCGTTGGATCGGTGTGTGTGACACCGATCCAACGATGCGTTCACTTGTAACCATGGTAAACATCGGGTTACTAAGCGCAGGGCCGCGCTTAGTAACCCGATGTTTACCCTGGTTACCATGGTAAAAGTAAAAAAAAAAAAATGTACATACTCACATTCCGGTGTCCGTGAGGTCCCTCGCAGTCTGCTTCCCGCTCTGACTGACTCCCGGCCGGAAAGTAAGAGCAGAGCACAGCGGTGACGTCACCACTGTGCTCTGCTTTCCCTGTACGGCCGGGAGTCAGTCAGAGCGGGAAGCAGACTGCGAGGGACCTCACGGACACCGGAATGTGAGTATGTACGTTTTTTTTTTTTACTTTTACGATGGTAACCAGGGTAAACATCGGGTTACTAAGCGCGGCCCTGCGCTTAGTAACCCGATGTTTACCCTGGTTACCCGGGACCTTCGGCATCGTTGGTCGCTGGAGAGCGGTCTGTGTGACAGCTCCCCAGCGACCACACAACGACTTTCCAACGATCACGGCCAGGTCGTGGAAAGTTGCAGAGTGTGACAGTACCCTAACTGAAACCCTAATCCAAACACACCCCTAATCCCAATGGTAACCCTAACCACACCCCTAAACCTGACACACCCCTAACTCTAATCCCAACCGTAAATGTAATCCTAACCCTAACTTTAGCCCCAACCCTAACCCTCGCCGTAACCCTCGCCGTGAAATAAATACATTTTTTTTATTTTATTATTTTTCCCTAACTAAGGGGGTGATGAAGGGGGGTTTGATTTACTTTTATAGCATTTTTTTATAGCGGATTTTTATGATTGGCAGCCGTCACACACTAAAAGACGCTTTTTATAGCAAAAAAGTTTTTGCGTCTCCACATTTTGAGACCTATAATTTTTCCATATTTTGGTCCACAGAGTCATGTGAGGTCTTGTTTTTTGCGGGTCGAGTTGACGTTTTTATTGGTAACATTTTAGGACACGTGACATTTTTTGATCGCTTTTTATTCCGATTTTTGTGAGGCAGAATGACCAAAAACCAGCTATTCATGAATTTCTTTTGGGGGAGGCGTTTATATGGTTCCACGTTTGGTAAAATTGATAACGCAGTTTTATTCTTCGGGTCAGTACGATTACAGTGATACCCCATTTATATCATTTTTTTAATGTTTTGGTGCTTTTATACGATAAAAACTATTTTATAGAATAAATAATTATTTTTGGCATCGCTTTATTCTGAGGACTATAACTTTATTTTTTCTTTGACGCTGTGTGGCGGCTCGTTTTTTGCGGGACAAGATGCCGTTTTCAGCTGTACCATGGTTATTTATATCCGTCTTTTTGATCGCGTGTTATTCCACTTTTTGTTTGGCGGTATGATAAAGCGTTGTTTTTTGCCTTTTTTTTTTTTTCCTAAGGTGTTCACTGAAGGGGTTAACTAGTGATATAGTTTTATAGGTGGGGTCGTTACGGATGCGGCGATACTAAATGTGTACTTTTGTTTTGTTTTTTTTATTTAGATAAATAAATGTATTTATGGGAATAATATATATTTTTTTTCTTTAGGAATTTTATTTTTTATTTTTTACTTATGTGGAAATTTTTTTTACTTTGTCCTAGGGGGGGACATCACAAATCGGTGATCTGACAGTTTGCACAGCAGTCTGTCAGATCACCGATCTGACTTACAGCGCTCCTGGCTTACCAGCGCCTGCACTGAGCAGGCACTCGGTAAGCCACCTCCCTCCCTGCAGGACCTGGATGCCGCGGCCATCTTGGATCCGGGCACCTGCAGTGAGGAGGAGGTAAGAGACCCTCGCAGCAACGCGATCACATCGCGTTGCTCCAGGGGTCTCGGGGAAGCCCGCAGGGAGCCCCCTCCCTGCGCGATGCTTCCCTGTACCGCCGGCACACTGCGATCATGTTTGATTGCGGTGTGCCGGGGGTTAATGTGCCGGGGAAGGTCCGTGACCGCTCCTGGCACATAGTGCCGGATGTCAGCTGTGATAATCAGCTGACACCCGGCCGCGATCGGCCGCGCTCCCCCTGTGAGCGCTGCCGATCGCGCTGGACGTACTATCCCTTCGGTGGTCATACGGGCCCACCCCACCTCGACGGGATAGTACGTCCAATGTCAGAAAGGGGTTAAGCTTATCTCTAAGTGGTATTATTTACTGTCTCGCTTAGCATTTATTAATCCTTCCAATTCCCCTCTGCTGGAGGAATTGTGGACATTATGGTAGCCTTTCCCATTTGTTTTGGTTTTGTCCACGTATTAGACCTTTTTGGGAAGAAATCTCTTCTCTTATTTCTATTATATTAAAACGTTTGGATTTTTCTGTCTCCTCAGTTGGCCCTACTCTCGTTAAATGCAGATCAATTGACTCCACCTTTTAGGAAACTTGTTATACATCTGCTTTAAGTTTCTAAGAATGCTATTGCTTTTTTTTTTTTAAATCTTCTAAAGTACCCTCTTCACAAGAAATTATTGACAAACTGGCTTTGCATAAATCCTATGAACAAAAATTGGCGTTACTGAATTGCTGCTTTCCTTCCTTTGTGAAAAAATAGTCTCGCTGGCTGGAAATATTACCATAAGAATTTACTGTGTTTATTTTGCTATTTTATTTTATTCTATTTTTACTTTTATGCTTCATGAATGTTTCATGTCATTGCATTTGTTAATCTTGCTCTGTCTTGTTTTGGTTGAAAATGTTAAAGTTGTTTGGAAAAACAAATTTGACTCGAATAGCTTGTTGGTACCACGTCTAGTTTGCGAAAGTCTTGAAGTGTAATGAAGCGCCAAAACTGCAGGATTCTACCTCACCTGCCCGTTTCCCAACAGTGACCCCATTTTGTAAACAATATACCTCAAGGAATTGATGTATGGTACTTCACCAAATTTTATAACATCTTGGTTATATCCTATCTTTAATGAAAATTAAACTCTTCTAAATTATTGCTTAAGCCCCAAATTTTTCACATTAACAAGGCTACAAAAAGATGAAACCTGCAATCTTTCTGTATGCAAAGTAGTCAGAAACTGGGCACACAGGGAAGGCGCACCATTGCGACATGCAGATTTTGCTGGAACAGTTTGGGTTCCATGTCAAATTAACCCCTTCCCGACCTATGACGCCACGTAGGCGTCATGAAAGTCTGTGCCAATTCGACCTGTGACGCCTATGTGGTGTCATGGCAGGATCGCGTTCCTGCAGATCGGGTGAAAGGGTTAACTGAATTGCTAGACTCTCTATCCAGTCTCCTTAGAGCCACGGGTTTCCTAGCAGATGCATCCATGGAAACCATCAGAATTGCTGCGAGGTCTTTGGTACAGACTAATTCAGCCAGAAGGGCGCTATGGCTAAAAATGTGGTCAAATTATGCCATACCAAGCCAAATTATGCGCCATACCGTTTAAGGGTAACTATGTTTTCGGACCTTCCCTAGATGACATCTTGGAAAAGGCAACCGATAAGAAAAAAGCCCTCCCGGAACAAAAAGCTCCCAAAAAGAAGTTTTTCGTCCCTTTCAGGCCCAAACCTCTCAGAGAGGGAAAGGCAAGTCCGGGAGATGGAGTTACCCGAAAGGAGGGGGAAGAAATATCCTTATCCCTCAGCAGCAGCAACAGCAGTCTCAGCAGGAGAAAGGTGACTTCGACCCGGTGGGGGGGGGGGGAGACTCTCAAATTTTGTACTCCAGTGGCAAAACATCACCAATTGCCCCTGGGTCCTCAACGTCATCAGAGGGTCTCTTAATAGAATTAATTTCCTCCCCCCCCGCGGGGTCTAAAGATTACCGCCCTTCCCTCCTTGAAAGACCAGGCCATATTAGAGTCGGGTCTCAGGGCCCTAAAAATGTCAAATGCAATATCTTGGGTTCCGGAATCAGAGAGAGATCGGGGGCATTTCTCCCGTCTGTTTCTGGTTCCCGGCTTCTTCCCCTCCATGCGGCTCGGCGTTCCGGAAGTGACGTCAGCGGTCGCGCGCGCGTCACTTCCGGTTTTCGTATGCTCCCTGAAGCCGGTACTTCCGGGTTTCGCCGGCCGGCGTTGTCGGAGCAATGGCGTCCCACACATGGATAGGGGAGGGGGAGATTCGGCCGCTGGAGGCAGGTGCTAGGAGCGCTCTCCATAAAAGCCTGCTGAACCACCACTGAGGCAAGACCAAAATGCTTCAGTATGGACGGTTCCTTATGCCCTGCGTCTGCAGAGCCCAGCGCTGCCCCTGCTACTGTGAGTACGCAGGGACGGGATCCGGGAGGTAGTTCCTTTAGGGGGTTTAGCTCCTCACTCCTCTCTCCCTCTTTATTTCAGGGAGAAAGGTCTACCCCTAAAGCTAACTATAGGAAGAAGTGCCCGGTCTGTGCTGCTAAATTCCCTCCTAACTGGGATAAAAAGCTCTGTCAGCCATGCACTGACAAGATAATTAAAGCGGAGCAACCATCACTACTAGATGAGATTCGCTCCCTTGTTAAACAGGAGGTACAATCTTCCTTGGCAGCTTTCACACCTCCACCTCCGCCACCACACTCCCCAGCCAAGAAAAGGAAGATACAGGTCATTGAATCGGACTCTGATTCAGACCACTCTCAAACTTCATCTGTTGGCTGGGAAGATCCTGCATTTCCTAAGGCTGAGGTCAGGAAATACCTATTTTCCTCAGAGTATATCGAGGACTTAGTCTCTGCTGTACGTAACACGATGGGACTTGAAGAGGAACCTGTACCACAGTCCATACAGGATCATATGTTCGGTGGGCTCAGATCGGAGAATAAAACAGGATTTCCTGTTCACGCTAATGTGGTTAACATGATTGAGCAGGAATGGGAACTCCCTGAAAAGCGCCTTAGCATGTCTTCAGAGATGAAACATAGATTTCCTCTAGAAGATGATTTTGTCAAGCTTGACATTCCCAAAGTTGATGTGCAGGTAGCCAGAGTCGCCAAAAAACCGGCACTCCCCTTTGAGGACTCCTCGCAATTGAGAGATCCTATGGACAGGAAGATTGAGAGTCTCCTGAAGAAGTCTTGGGAAACCTCTACGTCTGTCCTGAAGGCTAATATCGCCTCTACCTGCGTAGCCAGGGCCCTCTCCTGTTGTCTAGAAAAACTAGAGTCTCACATATCGCAGGGTACCCCTAGAGGTGAAATGTTGGATTCACTTCCTATACTACCGTATTTTCCGGCGTACAAGACGACTTTTTAACCCCTGAAAATCTTCTTAAAAGTCGGGGGTCGTCTTGTACGCCGGGAATCGCCTTGTACGCCGGGTGTATATGGTGGGTGGGGGGGGGAGTGATCCTGATGACGACGAGGGGGCGTCTCACAGGAAAGTGAGTATCCCCCATTACCTTATCATAGCGCTGCAGCGTGGGGTCTCTGTGCTGGGAGCAGCGGCTGCTGTGCTGTGCTGTGGCGGCTCCTCTTCTGCAGTGTGGGGCCTCTGGTGCTGTGGGGCGGTGGCGGCGGTGGCGTATCTTCATGCAGTCGGGGCTCCTCCGGCATCTCAAAGCCTAGAAGCCCCGCCGGCAACTCCATCGGTGTAATGCGCTGGCCTCCGGGAAAATGGCCGCTGCTTAGATTCAGATCTCGTGTCCCGAGATTTCGGGACGAGATCTGAATCTGAGCATGCACAGCCCCCAGCGGCCGGGCCACCGCATCGCACCTATTGAGCTGCCTCCGGGAAAATGGCCGCTGCTCAGATTCAGATCTCGTCTCCCGAGATCTCGGGACGAGATCTGAATCTGAGCAGCGGCCATTTTCCCGGAGGCCACCTGACCGCATTGTACCGATGGAGTTGCCGGCGGGGCTTCCAGGCTGAGATGCCGGAGGAGCCCCGACTGCATGAAGATACGCCGCCGCCACTGCCCCACAGCACCAGAGGCCCCACACTGCAGAAGAGGAGCCGCCACAGCACAGCAGCCGCCGCTCCCAGCACAGAGACCCCACGCTGCAGCGCTATGATAAGGTAATGGGGGATACTCACTTTCCTGTGAGACGCCCCCTCGTCCTCATCAGGATCACTCCCCCCCCCCCCCCCCAAAAAGGCACATATTCACCGGCCCTATAAGACGACATACGGTGTATAAGAAGACCCCCAACTTTTAAGAAGATTTTATTTTTTAACTGGTAAAGTTGGGGGGTCGTCTTATACGCCCAGTCGTCTTATACGCCGGAAAATACGGTACTTAGAGCTACTGGTTTTCTGGCGGACGCTTCTCTGGAATCCGTTAGGATTGCTGCCAGGTCTCTATTACTCTCCAACTCTGCCAGAAGGGCTCTCTGGCTCAAATTATGGAGTGGCGATATCACCTCTAAAGCTAAATTGTGCGCCATTCCCTTTAAAGGAGACTATGTGTTTGGCCCAGCATTAGATGACATTCTTGACAAAGCAACTGACAAGAAAAAGGCGCTCCCGGAGCAAAAACAACCAAAAAAACGTTTTTTTCGTGCCCCAATGTCGCAGCCCTCTCAACCGAGGGGTAAAGGCAAAACCGGCAGGTGGAGCTATGCAAAAGGGAGAGGGAAAAATATTTTTGTCCCTCAACAACAACAGCAGCAGCAGTCATCCCAACAAGATAAACAATGACTCCGACCCGGTGGGGGGGGAAGACTCTCAAAATATGTGGATCAGTGGAAAAACATCACCAGTTCCCACTGGGTCCTCAATGTTATCAAGCAGGGCCTTTTGATCGAGTTAATTTCTCCCCCCCCCTCAGGGTCTAAAGATTACTTCCCTTCCGGCAAGACATCACAATTTGTTAACATTGGGTCTCAGAACTTCTGAGATCAAACGTGATCTCCCCGGTTCCACAGTCAGAACAGGGTCTGGGACATTATTCCCGATTATTTCTGGTACCCAAACCATCAGGGGAAGTTCGGATTATTATAAATTTAAAGGGTCTGAATCAGTATGTGAAATATCGAAGATTCAAGATGGAGTCTGTAAAATCAGCCATCCCTTTAATAAATCAACACTCCTTTATGGCAACTATAGATCTAAAGGATGCATATTTCCACATTCCTATCCACCCGAGACACAGAAAATATCTCAGGTTTGCGATACAGGGAAATCACCAGGTGGAGCACTATCAGTTCGGAGTCCTCCCATTCGGCATTTCATCAGCCCCGAGGGTGTTCTCCAAAGTAATGGCAGAGGCAGTGTCCTTTATCCGGAGACAAGGGGTTTGTATAGTGCCCTATCTGGACGATCTGCTGATAGTAGCTCCCACCGAGGCAACCCTGATCTCCCATGTGTCAGCAACATTAGAGATATTGAAGTCTCTGGGTTGGATTCCGAATATGAAGAAATCTCAGCTTCAACCCTCAAAAACCAGAAAGTTTTTAGGAGTGGTTCTGGACTCGGTGAAACAAATGTCCTTTTTTCCAGACGATCACAGACTACCATTAGTAGTAAAGATCAGGAAATGCAAGGAGATGAGATCTCCTACACTCCGAGACGGAATGTCGCTGTTGGGCTCCATGACAGCCTGCATTCAGTCGGTGGCTTGGGCTCAAGCCCACTCAAGAACTCTTCAAACCCATGTCTTAGACAATTGGGATGGTCGTCCCAGCTCACTGACCAAAAGGATTCGCACACCAGGTCGGGTGAAAGCATCCTTAACATGGTGGATGAGATCAAAAAATCTTCTCAGAGGTGTGATTTGGGTTCAGTCTCCAATAACTACAATCAAGACAGATGCCAGCAAGAGGGGCTGGGGAGCCATGATAAATCATGTTCCTTATCAGGGTCTCTGGGACCAGACTATCAGAGGGAGATCTTCGAATTTCTGGGAACTCAAAGCGGTGGAAGAAGCTCTCTTAGCAGCAGATCGTCAGATTTCTGGCCAACATGTTCTGATACACTCAGACAACATGACCACGGTGGCTCATATCAAACACCAGGGCAGCACAAAATTCGTCAGCTTAAAGAAGGTCTCTGCCCGAATCTTTGCTTGGGCCGAAAATCACTTGCTGTCCCTGACGGCAACTCACCTGAAAGGTACTGCCAATATTCAGGCAGATTATCTGAGCCGGCGAGATATCCACCCGGGCGAATGGAGTCTGGATCCTCAAACGTTCAATCTCTTAGTAAGCAGGTGGGGTCTCCCGGATGTCGACCTCTTTGCCTCCCATCAAAATGCAAAAGTCGAAACATTTTTTTCCCTGAACCCAACAGGCAATCCCAGAGCAGTGGATGCTCTAGTTCAAGATTGGCACTTCCATCTGGCCTACGCATTCCCACCAATCCCAATCCTTGCAAAGGTGCTGAGGAAAATTCGGATGGAAGGGACTCCAACTATTCTGATTGCTCCATTTTGGCCCAAAAGAAGTTGGTTCAATTTGATCATCCAACTACAAGTGGACGGGCCGGTTATGTTACCAATAAAAGACAATCTCCTCTCTCAGGGGCCAGTTCTCCACTCAGACCCTCAGAAATGGAATTTAGCGGCGTGGTTTCTGAAGCCCAGGTTTTGAGAGCAAAAGGGCTATCAATCCCTGTCATAGCCACCTTACAAAAATCCAGGAAGCCAGTAACAAACGCCATTTACAATAAAATTTGGAAAAAGTTTTCATCTTTTTGCCTACCTATCCTTCCAGACCTTCTCAGGCCGGATATACCTAAGATATTAGATTTCTTACAGAAGGGCTTGGAAATTGGCCTGAAACCCAGTACTCTGAAGGTCCAGATTTCTGCGCTCAGTTCTATGTTCGATCAAGATCTAGCAGGTCATCGGTGGATCAAAAGATTCCTGACCTCAGCAATCAGATTAAACCCTAGGCAACAAATCGTGGTTCCTCCTTGGGATCTTAACATTGTACTTCAAGGTCTTACGGGTCCACCCTTTGAACCTGTCTTCCTGTTCCCCACAAAATCTTGCTTACAAAACTGTTTTTTTGGTAGCTAGAACTTCAGCCAGAAGAGTGGGTGAATTACAGGCCTTATCAATAAGAGAACCTTATTTACTGGTTAGAGATGACTCAATAGTACTCCGTCTGGATCCTTCTTTCCTTCCAAAAGTGGTCTCTGAATTTCATCGTTCTCAAGAAATCATTCTGCCTACCTTTTGCAACAGACCTGCAAACTCAGAGGAAAGGAAATTTAACACTCTGGACGTTCGTCGTATCCTGCTTCATTACTTGGATCAAACTCGAGATCTTAGAATTGATCATAACCTTTTTGTCCATTCTTCGGGACAAAATAAGGAGAAAAAGGTAGCCAAAAATACCATTGCTACATGGATTAAAAAAGCCATAACCGAATCCTACATTGCTCAAGATAAAATACCTCCGGTAGGGATCAAGGCCCACTCAACCAGATCTACGTCAGTTTCCTGGGCAGAAAGAGCAGGCGCATCTCCGGAGCAGATCTGCAGGGCAGCTACGTGGTCCTCGCTTCACACCTTCTCCAAACATTATAGATTGGATGTGTTATCCAGTAAGGATTTAGTCTTCGGCCGCAAGGTTCTTCAGGCCGTTGTCCCTCCCTAGTATCAAATTACTTGGTATTCCTCCATATGCCGTCGTGGAAGGTGACTAGAGAAAATAGAATTATTCTTACCGTTAATTCGGTTTCTAGGAACCTTCCACGACGGCGCTAATTCCCGCCCTCTATATATTCCTGGATTAATTCTGGGATTCAGAAGGTAAACCGGTGCTATGGTCTCAGTTGTAAGTCACTGGCAAGTGGGAGGTCCTTTTAACCTCTCTGTTTCCTGTTCCCCATTAGGGCAAAGAGACAACCTCCATATGCCGTCGTGGAAGGTTCCTAGAAACCGAATTAACGGTAAGAATAATTCTATTTTCTAGTGGCCATTACATCAACAAGGAGGGTGGGAGAATTACAGGCCCTCTCAATGAGATAACCATACTTGTCCATTCGAGATGACTCTATAATATTGCGCCTAGACCCTTCCTTTCTTCCAAAGGTCCTATCAGATTTCCACCGCTCTCAAGAAATTGTTCTACCTTTTTGCCAAAATCCTACAAATCCAAAAGAAAGATTTCATATGCTGGACGTCAGACGCATTGTATTATTTTACCTAGAGCAAACCAGCTCTTACAGAATTGACCAGAATCTGTTTGTCCATCCATCAGGACAAAATAAAGGGAAGAAGGTAGCCAAAAGTACTATTGCCAACTGGATCAAGAAAGCGATAGCAGAAGCATATCTTGCTCAAGATAAAAACCCCTCCAGTGGGAATCAAGGCTCATTCAACTAGATCAACCTCAGTCTCCTGGGCAGAAAGAGCAGGTGCATCGGCAGAACAAATCTGCAGGGCAGCTACATGGTCTTCGTTGCATACTTTCTCCAGACATTACAGATTGGACATAATGCCCAACAAGGATTTAGCTTTCGGCTGGAAAGTACTCCAGGCCGATGTCCCTCCCTAGCGCCAAGTTAGTTGGTATTCCTCCATATGCCGTCGTGGAAGGTGACTAGAGAAAATAGAATTATTCTTACCGTTAATTTGGTTTCTAGGAACCTTCCACGACGGCGCTAGTTCCCTCCCTATACTACTGGATTTAAATCTGGGATTCAAGGTAAACCGGTGCTATGGTTTTCAGTTATAAGTCACTGGTGAGGGGGAGGTGGGAGGGCCTTTTAACCTCTCCGTATTTCCTGTTCTCCATTAGGGCAAAGAGGCAACCTCCGTATGCCGTCGCGGAAGGTTCCTAGAAACCGAATTAACGGTAAGAATAATTCTATTTTTATTTATCCACTAGGGTTGGGGTTAGGGTTGCGGTTAGAATCGGGCTATGTGCACATGGTGCGGATTTGGCTGCAGATCCGCAGCGGAATTGGCTGCTGCAGATTCGTAGCAGTTTTCCAGCACGCTTAGGGTATGTGTCCACGTTCAGGATTGCATCAGGATTTTACATCAGTATTTGTAAGCCAAAACCAGGAGTGGAACAATTAGAGGAAAAGTATAATAGAAACACATGCTCCACTTCTGCATTTATCACCCACTCCTGGTTTTGGCTTACAAATACTGATGTAAAATCCTGACCAAATCCTGATGCAATCCTGAACGTGGACACATACCCTTACAGTACCATGTAAACCTGTGGAAAACCAAATCTGCTGTGCCCATGGTGCGGAAAATACCGCTCAGTATTTTCTGCAGCATGTCAATTGTTTGTGTGGATTCCGCAGTGTTTTACACCTGTTCCTGTATAGGAATCCGCTGGTGACATCTGCACAAAAAACAATGGAAATCCACTGTAAATCAAAAACGGTGCGGAAAAATCCACACACAAATTTGCAACGTGGGCACATAGCCTTAGGGTTAGGGTAGGAACTAGGTTTAGGAATGGAATTAGGGTTAAGATTAGGGTTAGGGGTGTGTTGGTGTTAGGGTTGGGGTTGTGGTTAGGGGTGTGTGGGGGTTAGGGTTGTGATTAGGGTCATGGTTAGAGTTGGGATAAGGGTTAAAGGTGTGTTGGGGTTAGTGTTGGAGTTAGAATAGTTAGAATTGAGTGGTTTCCACTGTTTAGGCACATCAGGGGGTCTCCAAACGTCACATGGCTCCACTATTGATTCCAGCCAATCTTCCTTTAAAAAAGTCAAATGGTGCTCCCTCCCTTCCAAGCCCCGACGTGTGCCCGAATAGTGGTTTACCCCCACATATGGGGTACCAGCATACTCAGGACAAACTGGACAACAACTTTTGGGGTCCAATTTCTCCTGTCACCCTTGTGAAAATAAAAAATTGCGGGCTAAAATCATTTTTTGAGGAAAGAATGATTTTTTATTTTCACGGCTCTGCGTTATAAACTTCTGTGAAGCAGAGAAGTTCCTTGGGGGGTCTAGATTCCAAAATTGGGTCACTTGTGGAGGAGCTCCAATGTTTAGGCACACAGGGGCTCTCCAAGCGTGACATGGTGTCCGCTAACGATTGGAGCCAACTTTTCATTCAAAAAGTCAAATGGTGCTCCTTCCCTTCCGAGCCCTGCCGTGCGCCCAAACAATGGTTGCCCCCTACATATGGGGTATCAGCGTACTCTGAACAAATTGTACAATAACGTTGGGGGTCCAGTTTCTGCTTTTACCCTTGGTAAAAAAAAAAAAAATTGTTGCTAAAAGATCATTTCATTGTTCATTGATTGCTTCATTGTTCATTGATTGCTTCATTGTTCATGTTCATTTTTTCCTTCCATGTTGCTTCTGCTGCTGTGAAGCACCTGAAGGGTTAATAACCTTCTTGAATGTGGTTTTGAGCACCTTGAGGGGTGCAGTTTTTAGAATGGTGTAACTTTTGGGTATTTTCATCCATATAGACCCCTCAAACTGACTTTAAATTTGAGGTGATCCCTAAAAAAATGGTCTTCTAAATGTTGCTGTAAAAAATGAGAAATCGCTGGTCAAATTTTATCCCTTATTACTTCCTATCAAAAAAAAAAATAATTTTGTTTCCAAAATTGTGCTGATGTAAAGTAGACATGTGGGAAATGTTATTTATTAACTATTTTGTGTCACAACTCTCTGGTTTAACAGAATAAAAATTTGAAAACTGTGAAATTTTCGACAAATTTCCGATTTTTCCACAAATAAACGCAAAAATTATCGACCTAAATTTACCACTAACATGAAGCCCAATATGTCACGAAAAAATATTCTCAGAATCGCTACTATCCGTTGAAGCGTTCCTGAGTTATTACCTCAAAGGGACACTGGTCAGAATTGCAAAAAATGGCCAGGTCATTAACCCCTTCACGACATGCGCCGTACTAGTACAGCGCATGTCGTGTCTTCCCCTTTGATGTGAGCTCCGGTGGCGAGCCCACATCAAAGTCGCGACATGTCAGCTGTTTTGAACAGGTGACATGTGCGCGCAATAGCAGCGGGTGAAATCGCGATCCACCTGCCGCTATTAACCTGTTAAATGCCGCTGTCAAATGCTGACAGCGGCATTTAACTACCACTTCCGGCTGTGCGGCTGGAAATGAGCGCATCGCCGACCCCCGTCAAATGATCGGGGTCGGCGATGCGTCAGGATGGTAACCATAGAGGTCCTTGAGATCTCTATGGTTTCTGATGCCAGCCTGCTGTGAGCGCCACCCTGTGGTCGGCGCTCATAGCAAGCCTGCATTTCAGCTGCATATCAGCGATATTGAAGCATGGCAGAAGTAAAAAAAAAAAAAAAATTATATATATATATATCTATCACCCCCTTTCGCCCCATCCAAAATAAAACAATAAAAAAATCAAACCTACACATATTTGGTATCGCCGAGTTCAGAATCGCCCAATCTATAAAAAAAGCATTAACCTGATCGCTAAATGGCGTAGCGAGAAAAAAATTTGAAACGCCAGAATTACTTTTCTTGGTCGCCGCGACATTGCGTTAAAATGCAATAATGGGCGATCAAAAGAACGTATCAGCACAAAAGTGGTATAAATAAAAATGTCAGCTCGGCACGCAAATACGCCCTCACGTGACCCCAGATCACAAAAAATGGAGACGCTACAGGTAACGGAAAATGGCGCTTTTTTTTGTCTTTTCTAGCAAAGTTTAGAATTTTTTTTTCACCACTTAGATAAAAAATGATCTAGACATGTTAGGTGTCTATGAACTCGTAATGACCTGGAGAATCATATCAGGTCAGTTTTAGCAGTTAGTGAACCTAGCAAAAAAGCCAAACAAAAAACAAGTGTGGGATTGCACTTTTTTTTCCAATTTCACCACAGTTGGAATTTTTTTTTCTTGTTTTCTAGTAAGACATGGTAAAACCAATGGTGGTGTTCAAAAGTACAACTCGTCCCACAAAAAATAAGCCCTCACATGACCATATTGACGGAAAAATAAGTTATGGCTCTGGGAAGGAGGGGAGTGAAAAACGAAAATGCAAAAACGAAAAAGGGCCGCGGCGTGAAGGGGTTAAGGTCAAAATTAGGCTGGGTCATGAAAGGTTAACATGGCCCCTTAGGTGCTAGGAAAGCCAGACCCTTTTCTCCATCACCCACAAAGTGAGCAAACTACACCCCTTAAGACCCATCCCGACATTTGCAGTGTATAGACATCATGGACAGGAAGGACTTCCCAAACAATGCAGTATATATACGCTGCTCAATAAAATAAAGGGAACACTTAACAGAATATAACTCCAAGTAAATCAAACTTCTGTGAAATCAAACTGTCCACTTAGGAAACGACACTGTTTGACAATCAATTTCACATGCTGTTGTGCAAATGGAATAGACAACAGATGAAAATTATTGGCAATTATCAAGACACACTATAAAGGAGTGGTTCTGCATGTGGAAACCACATCTCAGTACCAATATTTTCTAGCTGATGTTTTTGTCATTTTTAAATGTTAGTTGTGCTTTCACTCTCCTGGTAGCATGAGACGGACTCTACAACCCACACAAGTGGCTCAGGTAGTGCAGCTCATCCAGGATGGCACATCAATGCGAGCTGTGGCAAGAAGGTTTTCTGTCTCAGCGTAGTGTCCAGAGACAGGAGGTGCTACCAGGAGATGGGCCAATACACCAGGAGACGTTGAGGGGGCCGTAGGAGGGCAACAGCCCAGCAGCAGGACCGCTACCTCAGCCTTTGTGCAATGAGGAACAGGAGCAACACTGCCAGAGCCCTGCAAAATGACCTCCAGCAGCCCACAAATGTGCATGTGTCTGCACAAATGTTTAGAAGCAGACTCCATGAGGATGGTCTGAGTGCCCTTTTGTCCAGATTGGGGTTGTGCTCACAGCCCAACACCGTGCAGGACGATTGCCGTTTGCCACAGAACACCAGGATTGGCAAATTTGCCACTGGTGCCTGATGCTCTTCAGATGGAAGCAGGTTTACCCTGAGCACATGTGACAGACATGACACGCCATGGAGGGTGATCTGCTGTCTGCAACATCCTTCAGCATGACCGGTTTGGCAGTGGGTCAGTAATGGTGTGGGGTGGCATTTCTTTGGAGGCCGCGCAGCCCTCCATGTACTCACCAGAGGTAGCCTGACTGCCCCTAGGTACCGAGATGAGATCCTCAGACCCCTTGTGAGACCATATGCTGGTGCAGTTGGCTCTGGGTTCCTCCAAATGCAGGACAATGTCAGACCTCATCTTGCAGGAACTGCTTACACTCCAGCCACATGAAGGCATTAAAGCTATGGACTGGCCTGCCCATTCCCCAGACCTGAATCCAATTGAACACATCTGGGATATCACATCTCACACCATCCACCAACGTCACGTTGCACCACACTGTCCAGGTCTGGGAGGAGATCCCTCAGGAGACCACCTTCCGCCTCATCAGGAGCATGCCCAGGCGTTGTAGGGAGGTCATACAGGCTCATGGAGGCAACACACACACACACACACACACACACACACACACACACACACACACACACACACACACACACACACACAAACATCATTTCCTTGTCTTGAGGCATTTCCACTGAAGTTGGATCAGCCTGTAATTTGATTTTCCACTTTGATTTTGAGTATAATTCCAAATCCAGACCTCAATGGGATATTCATTTTCATTTAAATTGATCATTTTTGGTTTATTATACTCAACACATTCACTATGTAACGAATAAAGATTTGCAACTGAAATATTTCATTCAGTGATATCTATTTGCTTTGTGGTATTTTAGTGTTCCTTTTAATTTTGTTTTGAGCAGTGTACATGTCATAGTGCTTGCCAGGTGTCAGCTGATTCTGACGGCTTACTCCTGGCTCAGTCTCTGGAGTGGGGACCGCACTGCTTTCGGCAGTTTAACCCCTAAAATCTGCTAATGCAGCATTTAGCGAGCAAACCCGTGACATCATCTCGTGATCCCGATCACTGCCATGGTGACCTGATGTCTTCATGACTACATCCGGGTAACCAGGCACTATCAAGTTGGTTAGATCATGCGCTGTGTATGATGTTACCAACTTGTGTTTGCAGCACTAATAGGTTATAAGGTATAGCAGTGCTCTTGCGTTGCTATCCCTTATAACTGTGGGTAGACTGCAGAAGGTTAAGTCCGTGGGACTATGTGGGGAAAAAAAACCCCTTTGTCAATCACATTTATTACCCATAAACAAATATTCAGAATAAAAAAAAAAAAATAAACAATAAAAGTACACATTTGGTATTACCACATCTGGAACGACCCGACCTATAACGCTATGTGCACACGTTGCGGATTTTGCGGCAGATCCGCAGCGGATCTGCAGCTGCGGGTCCACAGCAGTTTTCCATGAGTTTATAGTACCATGTAAACCTATGGAAATTAGAAACCGCAGTGCCCATGTTGTGGAATAAAACGCGCAGAAGCGCGGCGGTTTACATTCCGCAGCATGTCAATTTTGTGTGGATTCCGCAGCGGTTTACACCTGCTCCTCTATAGGAATACGCAGGTGTAAGACCGCAGGTGGAATCCGCACAAAATCCACGGTAAATCCGCAGGTTAAACACAGTGCCTTTTACCTGCGGATTTCTCAAATCCGCTGTGGGAAAATCCGCAGACCTCAAGAATACGTGTGCACATAGCCTAAAACTGCACCACTAGTTAACCCCTCTAGAGAACACCATAAAAATTACAATAGCAAGACAATAAACAATGCTTTATCAACGACTGAACAAAAAGTGGAATAAAACTCATTTAAAAAGACAAATGTAAATAAAAATAGTGTAATTAAAAACGTCATCTTGTCCTGCAAAAAAACAGCTGCTATATAGCTCCATCAGATAAGGTATAGCTCTCTGAATAAAGTGATTCAAAAATAATTTTTTCGGTAATAGTGTTTGTGTAAAATCATCATGACGTGAAATATAAATGTGGTATCACTGAAATCGTACTGACCCAAGTAACAAAGCTGCCTTATCAGTTTTACCACATGCGGATCATAAAAAAACAAAAAAAAAATTCCAGCACTTTTGGTTGGTTTGTTCTGCCTTCCAAAAATCAGAAAAGGAAGCTATCAAAGTTGTGCCCGAAAATGGTCCCAATTAAAACATCAACTCGTCCCGCAAAAAAAGCCCTGACATAACTGTTGGCACAAGTATGGAAAAATTATACCTCTCAAAATATGGTCATTCAAAAACTTGATTTTGAAGAAAAGCATCTTAGCTTTTCAGCAGCCAAACCCAAGGCTAGGTTCACATTGCGTTGGCAGCAGCCCGTTCAGCACATATGCTAACGGGCTGCTGTTAATGCAAGTGCCGACGTTCCATCGCGCTAGCGCAGATAGAGCATCTGCTAGCTCCATCTGCACTAGCAGTGACTGACCCGGAAACCCTGCAGCCCACGTCTCGAGTCCATCACTCAATGACGGCACATCGCTAGCGCACGCCCATTGTGGGCGTGCGCTAGCGATGCGTCCGACATTGCATTCAATGGTGGCGTTAACGGACTACGTTACACCGTGTTATGCCGCAGTGTAACGTAGTCCGTTTAATGGAGTCACTGAATGCAATGTGAACCTAGCCTAAAAACGGAAAGTATTCAGACCCCTTTAAATTTTTAATTTTTCCCTCTACTTCATTGCAGCCATTTGGTAAATTCAAAAGTTCATTTTCTTTCACATTAATGTACACTCTGCACCCCATCTTGACTGAAAAAAAGAAATGTAGTAGTTTTTGCAAAATTAATAAAGAAATACTGAAATATCAAATGGTCATAAGTATTCAGAACCTTTGCTCCGTATTAAGTAGAAGCCAGAGTAAGGCTATGTGCCCACGTAGGAAAAGAGGTGCAGAATTTTCTGCACAAAATCCGCGTCTCCTGGCAGAAACCGCAGCCGTGGATTTTCGGCGGTTTTTATGCGGATTTTGTGCTGTTTTTATGCGGAATTGATGTGGATTTTGTGCGGATTTTCTGTGGTTTTTGCCACTGCGGATTTTTTAACATAGAGGGGTGCAGAAACGCTGCAGATCTGCACAAAAGTGACATGCACTTCTTTGAAATCCGCAGCAATTCCACACTGATTTTTCCGCACCATCTGCACAGGGTTTTTTTTATCCCATTGAATATCATTGTACTGTACATCACAGTGCGGATCTGCAGCGTTTCTGCTCGGAAAAATCCGCTGCGGAGCTGCAGCAAATCTGCATCGTGTGCACATAGCCTAAGAGTATGTGCACATGTTGTAGATTTGCCTGTGGAATTTTCTGTGCAGATTCTGCATCTCTTGGCAGAAAACGCAATTAAAAATCCGTGCGGATTTGATGCGTTTTTGATGCAGATTTTCATGCAGATTTGTATGCATTTTGTAGGTAAAAAAAATCTAACAAAAAAATTGTGATTAGGGATGAGCGAGTATAATCGTGGGTATTTGGTACTCGGGAAAATAGTGAGTATTTCACTACTGGCCGAGTACTATTCGGATCACCTGCCCAGCATAGTGTAGGTGTGTGTTCAATCCCTGGCAAAAATTATGTAGTCACCGGCCTTAAAGGATGTTCATTCAGTTGTTTAATTTTGTATAAAAATAAAAAGCAGATCAGACATCGCACAAAAACTAAAGTAATTTCAAATGGCAACTTTCTGGCTTTAAGAAACACTAAAAAATCGAGAACAAAAAATGTTGTAGTCAGTAATAGTTACTTTTTTTTTTTTTTTTCTTTTTTTTAAAGAAGCATAGGGTAAAAATTATGGAATCACTCAATTGAGGGAAAAAATTATCGAATTATGAAAAACAAACACACTCCAAAACATCACTAGTATTTTGTTGCACCATCTCTGGCTTTTATAACAGCTTGCAGTCTGAGGCATGGACTTAATGAGTGTCAAACAGTACTCTTCATCAATCTGGCTCCAACTTTCTCTGATTGCTGTTGCCAGATCAGCTTTGCAGGTTGGAGCCTTGTCATGGACCATTATCTTCAACTTCCACCAAAGATTTTCAATTGGACTGAGATCCGGACTATTTGCAGGCCATGACATTGACATTGTGTCTTTTTTGAAGGAATGTTTTCAGTTCTTGCTCTATGGCAGGATGCATTATCATCTTGAAAGATTTTATCATCCCCAAACATCCTTTCAATTGATGGGATAAGTGTCCAAAATATCAACATAAACTTGTGCATATATTGACGATGTAATGACAGCCCCATATCGTCAATGACAGTGGAAATTTGCGTTTTCTTCTTGCAGTCATCTTTATAAATCTCATTGGAACGGCACCAATGCAGATTCGCGATTCAGCACTGAATGACTTTCATCCAGTCATCCACAGTCCATGAATGCTTTTCCTTAGCCCATTGTAACCTTGTTTTTCTTCTGTTTAGGTGTTAATGATGGCTTTCGTTTAGCTTTTCTGTATTTAAATCCAATTTCCTTTAGGCTATTTCTTATAGTTCGGTCAGACGTTGACTCCAGTTTCCACCCATTCGTTACTCATGTGTTTTGTTGTGCATTTCCTGTTTTGGAGACATATTGCTTGAAGTTTCCAGTCTTGAACCTTTGATGTCTTCCTTGGTCTACCAGTATGTTTGCCTTTAACAACCTCCCCATGTTTGTATTTGGTCCAGATTTTAGACTCCGCTGACTTAACAACCAACATATTTTGCAACATTGCTTGATGATTTACCCTCTTTTAAGAGTTTGATAATCCTCTCCTTTGTTTCAATTGACATCTCTCTTGTTGGAGCCATGATTCATGTCAGTCCACTTGGTGCAACAGTGCTCCAAGGTGTGATCACTCCTTTTTAGATGCAGACTAACGAGCAGATCTAATTTGATGCAGGTGTTGGTTTTGGGAATTAAAATTTACAGGGTGATTCCATAATTTTCCCCCTATGCTTGGTTAAAAAAGTAACCATTACTGACTACCACATTTTTGTTCTTGATTTCTTTTACTGTTTAAGCCAGAAAGTTGCTATTTGAAATGACTTTAGTTTTGTGCAATGTCTGTGATCTGCTTTTTTTTCTTTCCTACAAAATTAAACTGAGTGATCATCCTCCAAGGCTGGTGACTACGTAATCTTTGCCTTTATGTATGTATGTCTACTTGTGCATAATACCAGGGTACTACGGTTTACTCGGTACGAGTATAGTGAGTCCGAATATTTCACTACTCATCCCTAATTGTGATGTCATTTCTTGTCCAACCTCTTCATTTACATACTTCATTGAAGAATAATATTAACAGAGATCTCGATGGATAATACCAAGCCTGATGTTTAGTAATAAACATAATAAAATGGTACAGAGTTAGACACACTATGCGTTAGGTTGGCGTCACACTTGCAAGAAACCTACACGAGTCTTGCACCTCAGTACCTGGCACTGCCGCCAGCACTTTAGACCAGAGCGTTCAGTTAAATTAGATATACATGCAGCCGCACTCTCCGGTCCGAGTGCCGGCGGCAGTGCCAGTTATTGAGGTGCGAGTTTCTCATAAGTGTGACCCCAGCCTTAAGCACAATATCTGTTTAATTAAAAAAATTGAAAAAAAAAATGGCGTGGGCTCCTGCGCCATTTTCTGCGCCAGAGGGGGAAAGCCAATGACTAGTTACATAGTTACATAGTTACATAGTTACATAGTTACATAGTTACATAGTTACATAGTTACATAGTTACATAGTTACATAGTTACATAGTTACATAGTTACATAGTTATTAAGGTTGAAGGAAGACTGTAAGTCCATCTAGTTCAACCCATAGCCTAACCTAACATGCCCTAACATGTTGATCCAGAGGAAGGCAAAAAAAACCCCATGTGGCAAAGAGTAACTCCACCATGGGGAAAAAAATTCCTTCCCGACTCCACATATGGCAATCAGACTAGTTCCCTGGATCAACGCCTTATCAAGGAATCTAGTGTATATACCCTGTAACATTATACTTTTCCAGAAAGGTATCCAGTCCCCTCTTACATTTAATTAATGAATCACTCATTACAACATCATACGGCAGAGAGTTCCATAGTCTCACTGCTCTTACAGTAAAGAATCCGCGTCTGTTATTATGCTTAAACCTTCTTTCCTCCAGACGTAGAGGATGCCCCCTTGTCCCTGTCTCAGGTCTATGATTAAAAAGATCATCAGAAAGGTCTTTGTACTGTCCCCTCATATATTTATACATTAAAATAAGATCACCCCTTAGTCTTCGTTTTTCCAAACTAAATAGCCCCAAGTGTAATAACCTATCTTGGTATTGCAGACCCCTCAGTCCTCTAATAACCTTGGTCGCTCTTCTCTGCACCCGCTCCAGTTCAGCTATGTCTTTCTTATACACCGGAGACCAGAACTGTGCACAGTATTCTAAGTGTGGTCGAACTAGTGACTTGTATAGAGGTAAAATTATGTTCTCCTCATGAGCATCTATGCCTCTTTTAATACATCCCATTATTTTATTTGCCTTTGTAGCAGCTGCCAGACACTGGCCACTGAATGAGTTTGTCATCCACCCATATACCCAGGTCTTTTTCATTGACGGTTTTGCCCAGAGTTTTAGAATTAAGCACATAGTTATACATCTTATTACTTCTACCCAAGTGCATGACCTTACATTTATCCCCATTAAAGCTCATTTGCCATTTATCAGCCCAAGCTTCTAGTTTACATAAATCATCCTGTAATATAAAATTGTCCTCCCCTGTATTGATTACCCTGCAGAGTTTAGTGTCATCTGCAAATATTGAAATTCTACTCTGAATGCCCCCTACAAGGTCATTAATAAATATGTTAAAAAGAAGAGGGCCCAATACTGACCCCTGTGGTACCCCACTGCTAACCGCAACCCAGTCCGAGTGTGCTCCATTAATAACCACCCTTTGTTTCCTATCCCTGAGCCAGCTCTCAACCCACTTACACATATTTTCCCCTATCCCCATTACTCTCATTTTATGTAACAACCTTTTGTGTGGCACCATATCAAAAGCTTTGGAAAAGTCCATATACACTACGTCCACTGGGTTCCCTTGGTCCAGTCCGGAACTTACCTCTTCATAGAAGCTGATCAAATTAGTCTGACATGAACTGTCCCTAGTAAACCCGTGCTGATACTGGGTCATAAGGTTATTCCTCTTCAGATACTCCAGTATAGTATCCCTTAGAATGCCCTCCAGGATTTTACCCACAGTAGAGGTTAAGCTTACTGGCCTATAATTACCGAGTTCAGTTTTCGCCCCTTTTTTGAATATTGGCACCACATTTGCTATACGCCAGTCCTGTGGTACAGACCCTGTTATTATGGAGTCTTTAAAGATTAAAAATAATGGTCTATCAATGACTGTACTTAGTTCCTGCAGTACTCGGGGGTGTATCCCATTCGGGCCCGGAGATTTGTCAATTTTAGTTATTTTTAGACGCCGCTGTACTTCCTGCTGGGTTAAGCAGGTGACATTTAATGGGGAATTTTTATCACTAGTCATTTTGTCTGCCATGGGATTTTCTTTTGTAAATACTGATGAAAAAGTCATTTAGCATATTGGCTTTTTCCTCATCCTCATCCACCATTTCCCCCAGATTATTTTTAAGGGGGCCAACACTGTCATTTTTTAGTTTCTTACTATTTATATAGTTAAAGAATATTTTGGGATTATTTTTACTCTCTCTGGCAATGAGTCTCTCTGTCTCAATCTTTGCTGCCTTGATTTGCTTTTTACAGAATTTATTTAATTTTCTGTATTTATTTAATGCCTCCTCACTACCTACTTCCTTTAATTCTCTAAATGCTTTCTTTTTGTCCCTTATTGCGCCCCTTACAGCTCTATTTAGCCATATTGGTTTCCTCCTATTTCTAGTATGTTTATTCCCATACGGTATATACTGTGCACAGGTCCTATCCAGGATGCTAATAAACGTCTCCCATTTTCTTTGTGTATTTTTGTGTCTCAGGATATCGTCCCAGTTAATTGCACCAAGATCCTCTCTCATCCGTTGGAAATTTGCCCTCCTGAAGTTTAGTGTCCTTGTCACCCCCCTACTACCCATCTTATTAAAGGTTACATGAAAACTTATTATTTTGTGATCACTATTCCCCAAGTGACCCTCAACCCTTATATTTGATATGCGGTCTGGCCTGTTGGTTAATATTAGGTCTAGCAGTGCCCCCCTCCTTGTTGGGTCCTGAACCAGTTGTGAAAGGTAATTCTCTCATAGTTGTCAAAAACCGATTACCTTTGCTGGAACTGCAGGTTTCTGTTCCCCAATCTATTTCAGGGTAGTTGAAGTCCCCCAGTGGCCGATTGTTTTATAGCCTAGGAAGGGGTTAATATCCATGGATCTTCCCAGGCTATGAATCAGCCCGCAGCTGTATACTTAGCCTTTACTGGCTATTAAAATAGGGGGACCCCCCAAAAAAATGATGTGGGAAAGGCTAATAGCGGGAAAAGGCTATAACTAATAGCCAGAAAAGGCTATACAGACAGCTGCAGGCTGATGCTCATAGCCTAGGAAGGGGCCATGGATATTAGGGCCCCCCCCAGCTACAAACACCTGCTCCCATGTGCCAATTAAGGCACTTAGCCTCTCTTCCCACTGCTCTCTAGGGGTGGCATATAGGGTAATAGGGGGTTAATGTCACCTTTGTATTTTAAGGTGACATTAAGCCGGCTTAGTAATGGAGAGGTGTCGATAAGACACCTATCCATTACTAATCCTGTATTCTATTGTATTTGTATTGTATTCTATTGTATTTGTAGGCTGTGCTTATTTATCCTTTAACATATAAAGTATTTTAATGAAATAAAACACCACTCATTTTTCCTATCTTTATTGTTTTGCCAATCCATGCGGCGCCCTTGATCTCCAGCAAAAAAACAAAACAAAACACATACTGCCTGGTGCGATGTACTCCATTTAATAATGATTGTCCCATGACAATCTCGCCTATAGAGCAGTCACATCAGGAGATGTGGCCACTCGATAGGCCTCCAGTGACACTGACAGGAGACAATGGCTCCTGCAGTGTTATCACTGAGGGTTCAATGAGTTCATTGCTCTCACTTTACGGCAGTGCTGCATAAGAATTTTCCCACGCAGCGGTGCTGCAAGTGACATTATGAACTCTGCTGAACTCACGGCAGCAGAGGGATCCAGTGGAGAGGATTAGCTCCTGTTATTGTATCACTGGAGTCCCTGGAGAGTGGTCACATCCGCTACTGGTAAATTTCAAAAATAAAAATGGATACCAAGAAAATTAAAATTGAGACATCAGTAGGTTAAATGTTTTTGAATATCCATATTGAATCAGGAACCCCATAGGATGCCCCATATAATGCTCCATGAAGTTTATGATGGGTCCCATAAGATGCTCCATACATTAACATGCCCCATATAATGCTCCATAAAGGTTAATGATGGCCCCATAAGATGCTCCATAGAAAAATATGCCCCATGTAATGCGGCACAAAGGTTGATGATGGCCCGATATAATGCTGCTGCTGTGATTTAAAAAAAAAAAAATTCCATGCTCTCTCGTCTGTCTGCTGCTCCTTGGCGTCGCCGACTCTCTGCAGTGACTATTCAGGCAGAGGGTGCGCACTGATCACGTCATCACGCCCTCTGACCTGAACATCACAGCCAGAGGATGCAGAAGACAGCACGTCGGTGGAATGGGGTCAGGTGTATATCGCATTGCTCACCCTCGCCCAGTCCTTCTCACCCTCCTGGCGCTGCATAACAGTCCCTGCATCTCGGGTGCCGTCATCTCTCTACCTGTCTTCCTTCCTGTACTGAGCGGTCAGTGACACCGCTCATTATAGTAATGAATATGTACTCCTCGCCTATAGCAGTGGAGATGCGTACATATTCATTACTTTAATGGGCTGTACCACATGACTGCTCAGCACAGGAAGGAAGACCGGAAGAGAGGTGCCAGGGCTGATATGCAGCGATGACACCAGGAGGGTGAGTATGATGTCTTCTGCTTCCCCCCCCTCCCTCCCCACTGGCAATGACGTGTGTGTGTATAAGCCGAGAGGGGTGTTTTCAGCACAAAAAAATGTGCTGAAAATCTTGGCTTATACACGAGTATATGGCAATCGCTGCACCCCTAGGTGAATTCATTGAGGCGTAGTTTGAAAAACGAGATCACTTATGGGGTTTCTGCTGTTCTGGTACCTCAAGGGCTCTGCCAATGTGACAAGGCATGCTCAAACCAGTCCAGGAAAATGTGAACTCCAATATGTTGCTTCCCTTCTGAGCAGTGCTGTGGAGTTGGTAGGCTAAATCTTCGACTCCAACTCCGCCTCCTCAATTTCCATGACACTAACTCAGACTCCCTCATACATGGCTCATGTTTAAAGGGAATCTGTCACCTCCAAAATCGTATATGAGCTGCGGCCACTGGCATCAGGGGTTTATCTACAGCATTCTGTAATGCTGTAGATAAGCCCTGATGTAACCAGAAAGATGAGAAATAAAGGTTATATTATACTTACCAGGGGCGGTACAGGTCCGATGGGTGTTGCGGTCCGGTCCAGCGCCTCCTCTCTTCATACGATGACGTCCTCTTCTTGTCTTCTTGCCGCGACGCAGGCATACTGTCTGCCCTGTTGAGGGCAGAGCAAAGTACTGCAGTGCGCAGGCGCTGGGAAAGGTCAGAGGCCCAGCACCTGCGCACCTATAGTACTTTGCTCTGCCCTCAACAGGGCGGACAAAGTACGCCTGCGCTGGAGCCGCAGCAAGAAGACAAGAGGAGATGTCATCGTATGAAAATAGGAGGTGCTGGACTGGACCGCGACGCCCATCGGATCCGGACCGCAGCGGGACGGCCCCTGGTTAAGTATAATATAACCTTTATTTCTCATCTTTCATGTTACATCGGGGGCTTATCTACAGCATTACAGAATGCTGTAGATGAGCCCCTGATGCCGGTGGCCACAGCTCATATGATTTTGGGGGTGACAAATTTACTGTGGTAAAATGGTAACGTCAGGCTTTTAATCATTCTGATACAATAATAGTCATTTAGATAGAACATACAATACATTTATTGGAAGACCACTTTAGAATGAAAAACTTTCATATTAACAATTTACTACACTCTGCAGTAAGTGTAAAAAAAAAAAAAAAAATTTTTCAGCAAAAATATTCCAGAGATTTTTCTTTTCCTGAGAATTTTTCACAGATGCACTTGACGCTTTTCTAAGATCTCAATCCCTTATCTAGAGTTCCTTCAAACACATCACCTGTCATAAGTTCTCTGATCTGAGGACCAACAAATACCCCTTCCTTCAGTCTTGCTGGTGAAATGTACTGGAACCCATGTGAATTTGTCCTTGCCATGGCTTTCAGAAAGTTTTTAATCAATTCCAACTTTATATTTAGTGGAGGAAGAGATTTTTGTTGGAGCAACTAAAGGATTATGCTGAACATTGTCGCTACCTGGAGCATAGATGTTTCTGTCCCTAATCATGACTAACATAATGCTCTACTGTATTTGTTCTGTCCCATAAGCACAAGAAGCAACAATATTTTGTGAAACCTTGCATTCCCATTAGCAGACCAATCACTTTCAAAACTCCTGATATTCCATTAATGCTTATATTGTATAGCATCCAAAACTGACATATTTTCATAACTTTCCTTTAGAGTACATGAGTGAGCAATGGGATTGATGGCTTCATATTTCCATTGGGAAGCAATAATGCTTTCAAACTTCTCTGGGATGAGTCAATAAACAATCGCCAATCTGCAAGAAAATACTCTTGATTCCGTTCTTCAGAGGCCATTCACATTGTTACAGTACACCATTGGTCCATCAACTGAAAAATTGTGTTAGTGTTACTTCGGTTTCAGTAATAACACACTTTGACATCATCATGAAAAGGATTCTTCTTTCAACCTAGATGCAAGAAGTTCAGCTTTCTTTTGACAATGAAAGGTCTCTGAGATCATTTAATACATGTTGAGTAAAGCGTTCTTGCTGCTCCATCAGGTACATGCTCATCTTGACTTGAGGTCTCTGTGTATTCACCAGTATCTTCAGCTCCATAGTCTTCATATTCTACTTCACTTTCATTCAATACAGACAACGGTGGTACAGAAACTGGCGAGGTACCATCATGTGGAAGTGGCCTCATCGCAGATTCAAGTTCAGGGTAATTAATCTTATGTATGTTCTTTGTAGAAGAGCTAATTTTCACTTTATTGGATGACCTGACAGCAATATCATGAACCGTAGATTGTATGTTCATATATTTCAGTACAGCCTTGATTGGGATATGTGCATCAAGTTAGTGCAGTAGTTCACAACCAGTGATCCTTGGTGTCAGATTAAGATTTTCCTAGAACATGGCAACAAGATCTGTCACTTTCCAATAGGAAAGTAAACTAATTACAGCCTACTCAAATGCTTTTCAAGGCTCTAAACATATGTGGGCTAATTTATCAATGCTGGGCAACAGTTATAGAATGCTTTGTCCACTGTTACAACCATGTCTGTGGAGTCAGTATCAAATGGTCTAACCAAATAATAAAATATATAATACAACATTGAACAACTGTACAAATTTGTGCTGAATATTTTTTTCATAATTTGGGAAAGTTATGAATGTCATATAAATGTCTGTTCTGTTCCTTATCTAAGGCTCTCTGCTTCTTGTTGAGATGAATTTGTGCTGCGCTTTATGTACATGCTCAGGGAGTCAGTGCTGTGAAGTTGGGGTCTGAGAAATTGAGTCTTAGGGTACTGTCTCACAGTGGCACTTTGGTCGCTACGACGGCACAATCCGTGACGCTCCAGCGTCGCTCCATTATCGCTCCAGCGTCGTAGACTGTGGTCACACTTAGCAATGCACGGCGCTGGAGCGATAATTTCATGACGTATTTGCGATGTAGAAGCCGTTGGTTACTGTGCGCACATCGTATACAATATCGTGCACACCTTTGATACACGATGCGATCATGCCGCCACAGCGGGACACTTGACGATGAAAAAGTTTCAAACGATCTGCTACGACGTACGATTCTCAGCGGGGTCCCTGATCGCAGTAGCGTGTCAGACACAGCGAGATCGTAAGTATATCGCTGGAACGTCACGGAACGTGCCGTCGTAGCGACCAAAGTGCCACTGTGAGACAGTACCCTTAGTTGGAGGTTTGACTTACTGATTCAACAGGCCTGGTACATCAAACTTTGCCAAAAAGATTCCGGGTTTCAGATAAGGCTAGGAGTCGAAGTCATTGCATGCAAGGCTTCTGTAGGCTGTAATTGTCAAAACAAACTTTTTTTTTTTTTTTTTTTTTTTTTTTAATTTTTAGATTTAAGACTTTCAAAAATAAAAATAGATACCAATAAAAGTAAAATTAATTGAGACATCAGTAGGTTAAGTGTTTTTGAATATCCATATTGAATCAGGAGCCCCATATAATGCTCCATACAGTTCATGATGGGCCCCATAAGATGCTCCATACAAAATACACCCCATAAGATGCTCCAAATTAAAATATGTCCCAGATAATTGAAAAAGAGATCTCTTACAGCTCCTTTGATAAAAAAATGAATACTCCTTTATTTAGAAAATCATTAAAATTTCCATGTGAGAATCCGGGACATTAAATGACAGATGAGCAGACAGAGCGACGCGTTTCGATCACAGCAGTGATCTTTGTCAAAGCCCTCATCTTACCATCAGCAAGACAAGTTTATAAATCTCTAAAGACCAATCAGAAATACAGAAGGAATCACATGACATTTGTAAATTAGACCAGAAAGGTCATAAAATAGACATATAAAAACATGAGATGTTGATATATACAATACAATCTGCAGGATGGTAAAAAATATAAAGTATGCAAATATATATCTGCAAAATTTGTATCCTCTTAAAGAACAGAAACAAGAGGAAAAAAAAGGACCATATATTCCAAATGAATACCACTGCGTGACTCAGTAATGAAACATTACCTCATTACGTTTTAGACCATTAGCAGATCTAGTGCTCCAATAATAAATCCAGAAAGCTTCCATAGTTAGAAGCTGTCGCTGTATATTTCCTCCCTGAGGTAAGGAATGAATTACTTCTATGCCATAGGCAGGAAGAGAAATTATACTCCTTGAATGGCTGTCTGAGATGTTTTGCTACTGCAGATAAATTTCTATTATCACTAGAAAGTTCCAAAATATCACGTAAATGCTCTGAAATGCAGCATTTCAGTTTGCGAGTCGTGCAGCCTATGTATGATTTTGAACAAGACAAACAATCAATTTTATAACCCACGTTAGTGGAATTGCAATTAATAAAACTTTTTATAAAAAACTTTCTAGTATAAGGGTATGTGCACACGATGCGGAAAACGCTGCGGAGCTGCAGCAGTTTTCCATGAGTTTACGTTGCAATGTAAACCTATGGGGAAAAAAAAACGCTGTGCACGTGCTGCGGAAAAAACGCGCGGAAACGCAGCGGTTTACATTCTGCAGCGGTTTTACAGCTGCTCCTATAGAAAACCGCAGTTGTAAAACCGCAGTGAAATCCTCAGAAAAACCGCGATAAATCTGCAGCAAAAACGCAGCGTTTTTGCCCTGCAGATTTATCAAATCCGCTGCGGAAAAATCCGCAGTGGACCATTATACGGGTGCACATAGCCTTAAAGCTGGTAAATGTTTTGACATTGGTAGTTTGTCTACGTGTGGTACAATCAGTTCTTCCACATTTGAAAAAAACTGTACATGTGAGCCATGTTCTATTTTTCTTCTCAGACGTATAAAAACTGGGTGATATCATGTTGCCAATAGTAGGCGCCATCCTCACAACTATATTGCATCCAGACTGTAAAATTTTGCTTAGAGTATCATCTCCAAGAATGGGCAAATATTTGGTGACAATTTGTTTAATTTCATGAAATTGGGGACTATACTGAAGGCACAAAAAAGTTTTTTTGTTGAAAATTAGTGTGTTTTTGTTTTTTTTACGAGAATCAAGTAAATCAATCCGTGTTTTTTTTTTTTCTTTTCTTTTAGAAACATAATTGTGTGCCCTAGTCAATCTCCAATCTGGATAATTACGTTTTTTTAATTTCTGAGAACAATGAGCAAATTCATCTGTCAAATTATGAACATTACAATTCCACTTAATGCGAACAAATTCTCCAACCGGTATGGATTTAAGTGGCTAGGGTGACTTCTCGATGCATGTAATATTGTATTCCCAGCAAATGGTTTGGAAAACGTCTTAGTTTAATTTATTTCACCAGATTTACCCTGCAAACGAAGGTCCAAGAAAGAAATACTTATAGGATCACTAACAAAGGTAAATTTAAGATTGAATTCATTGGTATGAATATACCGGACTAAATCATATAATGAGCGTATCGTCGATGTATCTACCATACCACACAATCTGCGAGCTGTAAATATTCAGATCTGAATACAAATTATATTCCCAGAAAGACATAACAAGATTTTCCAGAGATGGCGAGAATTTGGCACCCATGGCCACTCCAGACCGTAGTAAAAAAAAAAAAATTGTCAATAAATAAAATGTGACCTGTAAAATATAATTCATCAAATCTTGAGAATACCTACTGAATTTTACCAAATGGAATTTTAAAGCCTCCATAGCTACACAATCAGGGATGCAAGTATAGTGACCTCACTTCACAACTAAGCCAAGAAAACGGAGATGACCATATTTTAGTTGAAAAAGCCTATGTCTCTGTAATCCTGTATATACCCAGGAGTCATGTGCACTAGTGGTTGCAAGAGTGAATCAAGCCACTAACACATATGCTCATTGATTGAGCCGATACAATCGATCTCATAGGAGGGAATGCATCCTGCTTATGGATCTTGGGTAAACAATGCATAATTGGCAAAACAGGATGCTTAACCTCCAAAAAGTCCACTTGATTTTTAGTCAGTACATTTTAAGGAAAGACTATCAAGAATAAATTTGTTCATTTCAAGCTGAAAGCCCAGTGTGGGATTGAATGATAATTTTTCATAAGTCCCCTGATTAGATAATTCAAAAGTCTTATTCCTATAATCAAGAGAATTCGATTACAACTACTCTGCCTTTAGCCGACATTTTGATGATATCAGACGTATTTTTTTTATTTCCTTTAAGGCGGCACATTCCTTATGCGAAAGATTAGATTTGGACAGGTGAGTGATCTCAGTATCCTTCAAAATTTTCAGATCCCTTTCCACCAGTTCTTGGAATTTGTCCATCCAATTAGATCTTGAATGCAAAGGATAAAAAAAGGGTTCTTTACTTTTAACCCCTTTACCCCCAAGGGTGGTTTGCACGTTAATGACCGGGCCAATTTTTACAATTCTGACCACTGTCCCTTTGAGGTTATAACTCTGGAACGCTTCAATGGATCCCGGTGATTCTGACATTGTTTTCTCGTGACATATTGTACTTCATGATAGTGGTAACATTTCTTCGATATAACTTGCGTTTATTTGTGAAAAAACGGAAATTTGGCAAATTATGAAAATTTTGCAATTTTCCAACTTTGAATTTTTATGCCCTTAAATCACAGATATGTCACACAAAATACTTACGGTAATAGGTAACATTTCCCACATGTCTACTTTACATCAGCACAATTTAGGAACCAAATTTTTTTTTTTTTGTTAGGGAGTTATAAGGGTTAAAAGTTGACCAGCAATTTCTCATTTTTACAACACCATTTTTTTTTTTTTAGGGACCACATCTCATTTGAAGTCATTTTGAGGAGTCTATATGATAGAAAATACCCAAGTGTGACACCATTCTAAAAACTGCACCCCTCAAGGTGCTCAAAACCACATTCAAGAAATTTATTAACCCTTCAGGAATTTTTGGAATGTTTAAATAAAAATTAACATTTACATTTTTTTTGCACAAAATTTATTTCAGCTCCAATTTGTTTCATTTTACCAAGGGTAACAGGAGAAAATGGACCCCAAAAGCTGTTGTACAATTTGTGCTGAGTACGCTGATACCCCATATGTGGGAGTAAACCACGGTTTACGCGCATGGCAGAGCTCGGAAGGGAAGGAGCGCCATTTGACTTTTCAATGCAAAATTGACTGGAATTGAGATGGAACGCCATGTTGCGTTTGGAGAGCCCCTGATGTGCCTAAACATTGAAACCCCCCACAAGTGACACCATTTTGGAAAGTAGACCCCCTAAGGAACTTATTTAGATGTGTTTTGAGAGCTTTGATCCCTCAAGTGTTTCACTACAGGTTATAACGCAGAGCCGTGAAAATAAAAATTCTTTTTTTTTTCACAAAAATGATTTTTTAACCCCCAGTTTTGTATTTTCCCAAGGGTAACAGGAGAAATTGGACCCCAAAAGTTGTTGTCCAATTTGTCCTGAGTACGCTGATACCCCATATGTGGGAGGGAACCACTGTTTGGGCGCATGGCAGAGCTCGGAAGGGAAGGAGCGCCATTTGGAATGCAGACTTAGATGGATTGGTCTGCAGGCGTCACGTTGCATTTGCAGAGACCCTGATGTACCCAAACAGTAGAAACCCCCAAAAGTGACCCCATATTGGAAACTAGACCTCCCAAGGAACTTATCTAGATGTGTTGTGAGAACTTTGAACCCCCAGGTGTTTCACTACAGTTTACAACGCAGAGCCGTGAAAATAAACAATCTTTTTTTTTTTTTCCCCCACAAAAAATGATTTTTAGCCCCCCAAATTTATATTTTCCCAAGGGTAACAAGAGAACTTGGACCCCAAAAGTTGTTGTCCAATTTGTCCCGAGTACGCTGATGCCCCATATGTTGGGGTAAACCCCTGTTTGGGCGCATGGTAAAGCTCGGAAGGGAAGGAGCACTGTTTTACTTTTTCAATGCAGAATTGGCTGGAATTGAGATCGGACGCCATGTTGCGTTTGGAGAGCCCCTGATGTGCCTAAACAGTGGAAACTCCTCAATTCTAACTGAAACCCTAATCCAAACACACCCCTAACCCTAATCCCAATGGTAACCCTAACCACACCCCTAACCCTGACACACCTCTAACTCTAATCCCAACCCTAATCCCAACCGTAAATGTAATCCAAACCCTAACCCTAACTTTAGCCCTAACCCTAATGGGAAAATGGAAATAAATACATTTTTTTTTAATTTTATTAGTTTTCCCTAACTAAGGGGGTGATGAAGGGGGGTTTGATTTACTTTTATAGCATTTTTTATAGCTGATTTTTATGATTGGCAGCCGTCACACACTAAAAGATGCTTTTTATAGCAAAAAAGTTTTTGCGTCTCCACATTTTGAGACCTATAATTTTTCCATATTTTGGTCCAGAAAGTCATGTGAGGTCTTGTTTTTTGCGGGACGAGTTGACGTTTTTATTGGTAACATTTTCGGACACGTGAGTTTTTGATCGCTTTTTATTCCGATTTTTGTGAGGCAGAATGACCAAAAACCAGCTATTCATGAATTTCTTTTGGGGGAGGCGTTTATACCGTTCCACGTTTGGTAAAATTGATAAAGCAGTTTTATTCTTCGGGTCAGTACGAATACAGGGATACCTCATTTATATCATTTTTTTGTTTTGGGCTTTTATACGATAAAAACTATTTTATAGAATAAATAATTATTTTGGCATCGCTTTATTCTGAGGACTATAACTTTTTTCTTTTTTTCTTTGACGCTGTATGGCGGCTCGTTTTTTGTGGGACAAGATGTCGTTTTCAGCGGTACCATGGTTATTTATATCCGTCTTTTTGAACGCGTGTTATTCCACTTTTTGTTCGGCGGTATGATAATAAAGCGTTGTTTTTTGCCTTTTTTTTTTTTTTTCCTACGGTGTTCACTGAAGGGGTTAACTAGTGATATAATTTTATAGGTGGGGTCGTTACGGACGCGGCGATACTAAATGTGTACTTTTATTTTATTTTTTTTATTTAGATAAAGAAATGTATTTATGGGAATAATATATATATATTTTTTCTTTATTTAGGAATTTTTTTTATGTGGAAATTTTTTTTTCTACTTTGTCCCAGGGGGGGACATCACAGATCGGTGATCTGACAGTTTGCACAGCACTCTGTCAGATCATCGATCTGACTTACAGCACTGCAGGCTTACCAAGCGCCTGCTCTGAGCATTGAGACATTGGTGTCTGAGGAATCAGGATCAGACTATGTAAAATATACACGCGGTTTACTCTTATTTTTCCTTTTAATACGTTTGAGAATAGATTTGGGGGTCTTATGGGTATTCTCCCAGGCGCCCCAATCATAAACTGTTGAAAGTATAATCATGCTGAAACTTGCCTTATTTGCCAGCGTATAATATGACTTTTAACCCCTGAAAATCTTCTCAAGTCGGGGGTCGTCTTATATGCCGGGGACGGAGCTCTGAAGTCGCCGCATATGGTGCAGGGAGCGGTCCTGGATGGTTCCAGGAGACTCTCCTTCAGGCCCTGGGATCTATATTTGTGTGTGTGTGTGGGGAAGGGGGGGGGGGGGTGAGAAATGGATAATACCGTATATACTCGAGTATAAGCTGAGAATTTCAGTCCATTTTTTTAGGCTGAAATTGCCCCTCTGCTTACTCGAGTCATACCCAGGGGTCGGCAGGGGAGGTGGAGTGGCAGCTGTCTAAGCATACTCACCTGCTCCTGGCGTGGTCCCTGGTTCCCCGGCGCCGGCAGCTTCTTCCTGTAGTGAGCGGTCACATGGTACTGCTCATTACAGTAATGAATATGGACCCCACTCCACTCCCATAGAGGTGGAGCCGCATATTTATTACTGTAATGAGCGGTACCATGTGACCGCTCACTACAGGAAGAAGCTGCTGGTTCCGGGGAAGCAGGGACCTCACCAAGAAGCAGGTCAGTATAAGCAGTGCGCAATATTAACCTGCTCCCCGTTCCACCGTCGCCGGCAGCCGCTGGGTCTTCTGCATCCTCTGCACTGACGCAGTGATGCGATTAGTACGTGCCGCCCTCTGAGCAGTCAGTGCAGTGGATGCAGCAGAGGCTGTCGACGGTGGAACGGGGAGCAGGTGAATATAGCATTTATGGAACATTACATGGGGCAAATGACTGCATGGAGCATCTTATGGGGCCATAATCAGCATTTGTGCAGCATTATATGGGGTGTATTTTGTAGGGAGCATCTTATGGGGCCCATCATGAACCATATGGAGCATTATATGGGGCTCCTGATTCAATATGGATATTCAAAAACACTTAACCTACTGATGTCTCAAAAATAGATACCAATAAAAGTAAAATTAATTATTTTTGACATTTACCGGTAGCTGCTGCATTTTCCACCCTAGGCTTATACTCGAGTCATTAAGTTTTCCCAGTTTTTGGAGGCAAAATTAGGGGTCTCTGCTTATACTCGGGTCGGCTTATACTCGAGTATATACGGTACTTGCCTTCCAACGGCCCCCTAAGTTCTCCCGGCTCTCCACGATGCATGTGGCGGCTTCCTTTCCCAAGGATGCATTGCGAAAAGCGAAACATGTCTGCATGTTTTTATTGCGTAGGTTAATCAACTTTAGTGGTCTAACTTAGAATTAGTGATTAGCGAACATACTCGTTACTCGAGATTTCTCGAGCATGCTCAGGTGACTTGAGTTTTTTTTTTTATTTGTGCTCGGAGATTTAGTTTTTCTTGCCGCATCTATTAGCCAGCATAAGTACATGTGGGGGTTGCCTGGTTGCTAGGGAATCCCCACATGTACTTATGCTGGCTAATAGATGCAAATCATTCAGCTGCGGCAAGAAAAACTAATTTTCCAAGCACTAAAAAATACTCGGAGGTCACCCGAGCGTGCTCGAGAAATCTCGAGTAACGAGTATATTCGCTCATCACTACTTAGGATTACCCCTGGGGTGGGCTTGGAATGCGCGGTCTCCCTGTGTCATCAGCTGATCAGGTACCTTACTGGGTTACTCTTTTACCTATGTGCCATTTGGTTCTTTATCTTAGCAGGCTCTTCTTTCTTTTTTGTTACTATTAAGCATTTTTACTATGGAGTCTGCAGTGGCTATTGGTGCCCTTTGTTCCAAATGCACAGTGCCTCGCTGCTGTCGCAGTGGAGATCCTGCATTTCCATGCGTTCTGTGTATTCTGTAGCAGATTTTAACCCATTACTACTGTTTGATTCTTGTTTTGTATATTTAATAAAGATTTTGGCATAATTCTTTGGACTTTGTTGCACCAATTTTTTGTGGTTTTTTTGGCCAGAAACATGCAAGCATAGGCAGCTAGTGGACGAAGGTCATATTTAACAGTAGACATAGGAGGAAAGAAGGTCACTTGCCGTGCGGCGATGATTGTGTGGGCTCATGCCCTCGGAGCTGGGGCGAAACAGCTGTTGAGGGAACCCCACATAAGGCAAGGAATCTGGACAGGGAGGACACTGAAATGCCGTATGAGATGGTAGGACCCGGGCTCGAGCTGTGTGAGGAGGGAAGAAAGAAAGGGAAAGCTGGAGTGATGTATACTGTAAAACCTGATGTAACTGATAATGGAACTGGATGAGCTGAGAGAAAACGAAAGTAAATTGTTTGAAGTTATCCTTCGACTGTGTCTCAGTTATTCCCAGAGGGACTGAAGCATTCTGACTGGAGCAGAGTAGATCTGCCAGTGCAGAGAATGGAACAGCAGGTGAGCGGTTACAGGGACATGATGTTTATGTAGAACAGTGTTCCCCCAACTCCGGTCCTCAAGAGCCACCAACAGGTCATGTTTTCAAGATTTCTTTAGTATGGCCCAGGTGATAATTGCATCACCTTCACTGGCAGGAATTTAATCACCTGTGGAATACTAAGGAAATCCTGAAAACATGACCTGTTGGTGGCTCTTGAGGACTGGAGTTGGGGAACACTGATTGTAGAGGGAGGCCAGTACATGCAGAACCAGAGTAGCTGGGCCACACTACAGCCCTGTAGCTTCTGGCTTAAAGGGAACCGGTCAGGTCTCCCATGCCACCAGAACCTCCATCAGTTGTCTACATGGCTAAATATCCTACCAAACAGTCTCTTTATTACATTACACACTGAACTTTAGAATGTATTTCTAAAGTATGTTTAGGATATGTAAATTAGGCCTTTGTCTAGTCTATGGGTCTCAGTATCCCTGGACTAGTCGGCCCACTTAGCATGTGATCACACCCCTATTGGTGTGATAACGTAACTTACAAGCGCTGGTGTCATTGCCAGGGCTATACAAATCTCACATGTGCCCGGTTTCTTAAACTGCATTGATCCTCTGAATCCAGGTGTATGCGTTCCAGCTTGAGGTGTGCTGTGCATGTTCGCAGGCAATTGTAAGTTATCCTGTCCACTGGGACATAACGTAATAAGTGGGTCTGTTAGTCTGGGGACACTAGCGCCCCATTGAGTAGTCAAAGCCCTCACTTGCATATTATAAACGGACTTAAAGGGAACCTGTCACCCTCAAAATTGAAAGTGAGCTAAGCCCACCAGCATCAGGGGCTTATCTACAGTATTCTGGAATGCTGTAGATAAGCCCCGATGTATCCTGAAAGATAAGAAAGAGGTTAGATTATACTCGCCCAGGGGCGGTCCGGTCCGGGGCCTCCTCTTCTTGTACTCATGCTGTGGCTCCGGCGCAGGCGTACTTTGTCTTTCCTGTTGAGGGCAGAGCAAAGTACTGCAGTGCACATTCCAGAATGCTGTAGATAAGCCCCTGATGCTGGTGGGCTTAGCTCGCCTTCGATTTTGGGGGTGACAGGTTCCCTTGAAATACTTTTTTAAACATCTGCTTGTGTGTAATGAAGGGATTGTTAGGCAGTGCAGTTAGCTATGTAAAAGCAACTGCCGGTGGCATGGGGGACCTGACAGGTTCCCTTTAGCCCCTTTATCCCATATGACGTACTATCCCGTCGAGGTGACCTGGGACTTAATTCCCAGTGACAGGATAGTACGTCATAGGCCGCGCTCACTGGGGGAGCTCCCGGCACATTAATCCCTGGAACACTGCTGTCAAACATGATCGCAGCGTTCTGGCAGCACAGGGAAGCATCGCGCAGGGAGGGGGCTCCCTGCGTGCTTCCCTGAGACACTTGGAGCAACGCGATGTGATCACGTTGCTCCGAGGGTCTCCTACCCCCTCCTCCCTGCTGGCCCGGATCCAAAATGGCCGCGGGGGGCCTTCCGGGTCCTGCATGGAGGCGGCTTTCAAGAGCCTGCTCAGAGCAGGCGCCGGGAAGCCTACCTACAGTGTGTCAGATCGCTGATCTGACACAGTGCACTGCAAAGTGTCAGATCAGCGATCTGATAATATACAGTGATGTCCCCCCCGGGGCAATGTAAATATATTTTTTTGTTGCTTTTTTACATTTGTAAAAAAAAAATTCCTAAATGAAAAAACATATTATTCCAATAAATTTCTTTATCTAAATACAAAAAAACCAAATGTACACATTTAGTATCGCCACGTCCGTAACGACCCGACCTATAAAAATGTCCCACTAGTTAACCCCTTCAGTGAACACTGTAAAGAGGCAAAAACACTTTATCATACCTCCAAACAAAAAGGGGAATAACACGTGATCAAAAAGAGGGATATAAATAAACATGGTACCGCTGAAAATGTTATCTTGTCCCGCAAAAAACGAGCGGCCATACAGCATCATCAGCGAAAAAATAAGTTAGTCCTCAGACTAAAGCGATGAAATTTTTTTTTATATAAAATAGTTTTTATCGTATAAAAGCGCCAAAACCTAAAAAATGATATAAATGAGGTATCGCTGTAATCGTTCTGACCCGAAGAATAAAACTGCTTTATTAATTTTACAGAACATGGAACGGTATAAGCGCCCCCCCCCCCCCCCCAAAAAAAAAAAAAAAAAATTCATGAATAGCTGGATTTTGTTCATTCTACCTCACAAAAATCAGAATAAAAAGCGATCAAAAAATGTCACATGCCTGAAAATGGTATCAATAAAAACGTCAACTCGTCCCACAAAAAACAAGACCTCACATGACTCTGTGGACCAAAATATGGAAAAATTATAGCTCCCAAAATGTGGAGACTCAAAACTATTTTTTTGCAATAAAAAGCGTCTTCGTGTGTGACGGCTGCCACTCATAAAAATCAGCTAAACCCGCTATAAAGGTAACGTTACACTAAATGACATACCAACGATCACGACCAGCGATACGACCTGGCTGTGATCGTTGGTAAGTCGGTAAGTCGTTGTGTGGTCGCTGGGGAGCTGTCACACAGACAGCTCTCTCCAGCGACCAACGATCAGGGGAACGACTTCGGCATTGTTGAAACTGTCTTCAACGATGCCGAAGTCCCCCTGCAGCGCCCGGGTACCCAGGGTAAACATCGGGTTACTAAGCGCAGGGCCGCGCTTAGTAACCCGATATTTACCCTGGATACCATTGTAAAAGTTAAAAACAAACACACTACAAACTCACATTACGATGTCTCACGTCCCCCGGCGTCAGCTTCCCGCACTGACTGTGTCAGAGCTGGCCGTAAAGCAGAGCACAGCGGTGACGTCACCGCTGTGCTTTGCTTTACGGCCGGCGCTGACAGTCAGTGCGGGAAGCTGACTGCGGGGACGTGACAGACATCGGAATGTGAGTATGTACTGTTTTTTTTGTTTTTTTTTTACTTTTACAATGGTAACCAGGGTAAATATCGGGCTACTAAGCGCGGCACTGCGCTTGGTAACCCGATATTTACCCTGGTTACAAGTGAACACATTGCTGGATCGGCGTCACACGGCGATCCAGCGATGACAGCGGGTGATCAGCGACCAAATAAAGATCCTGATCATTCCCTACAACCAACGATCTCCCAGCAGGGGCCTGATCGTTGGTCGCTGTAACACATAACGAGATCGTTAAGCGGGATCGTTGCTACGTCACCAAAAGCGTGACGTTGCAACGATATCGTTAACGAAATCGTTATGTGTGAAGGTACCTTAAAAGTAAATCAACCCCCCCTTCATCACCCCCTTAGTTAGGGAAAAATAATAAAATTAAAAAGTATTTATTTCCATTTTCCCGTTAGGGTTAGGGTTGGGGCTAAAGTTAGGGTTAGCGTTGGGGCTAAAGTTAAGGTTTGGATTACATTTACGGTTGGGATTAGGGTTGGGGGTGGGGGGTTTCCACTGTTTAGGCACATCAGGGGCTCTCCAAACGCGACATGGCGTTCGATCTCAATTCCAGCCAATTCAGCGTTAAAAAAGTAAAACCGTGCTCCTTCCCTTCCGAGCTCTCCAGTGCGCCCAAACGGGTTTACTCCAACATATGGGGTATCGGCGTACTCGGGACAAATTGGACAACAGCTTTTGGGGTCCATTTTCTCCTGTTACCCTTGGGAAAAATACAAAACTGGGGGCTAAAAAATAATTTTTGTGGAAAAAAAATATATTTTTGTATTTTACGGCTGTAAGTGAAACACTTGGAGGTTCAAAGTTTCCTCAACACATCTAGATAAGTTCCTTAGGTGGTCTTCTTTACAAAATGGTGTCACTTGTGGGGGTTTTCAATGTTTAGATACATCAGGGGCTCTCCAAAAGCAACATGGTGTCCCATCTCAATTCCAGTCAATTTTGCATTGAAAAGTAAAACTGCGCTCCTTTCCTTCCGAGCTCTGCCATGCACCCAAACAGTGGTTTACCCCCACATATGGGGTATCGGCATACTCAGGACAAAATTTTCAACTTTTGGGGTCCAGTTTCCCCTGTTACCCTTGGTAAAATAAAACAAATTGGAGCTGAAATAAATTTTGTGTAAAAAAAAAAAAAAAAAAAAAAAAAAAAATTTAAATGTTCATTTTTATTTTAAACATTCCAAAAATTCAACACCTGAAGGGTTAATAAACTTCTTGAATGTGGTTTTGAGCACCTTGAGGGGTGCAGTTTTTAGAATGGTGTCAAACTTGGGTATTTTCTATCATATAGACCCCTCAAAGTGACTTCAAATGGTGTTGTAAAAATGAGAAATTGCTGGTCACCTTTTTACCCTTATAACTCCCTAACAATAAAAATTTTGGTTCCAAAATTGTGCTGATGTAAAGTAGACATGTGGGAAATGTTACTTATGTATTTTGTGTGACATATCTGTGATTTAAGGGCATAAAATTCAAAGTTGGAAAATTGATAAATTTTCGCCAAATTTCCTTATTTTTTTCACAAATAAACGCAGGTAATATCAAAGAAACTTTACAACTATCATGAAGTACAATGTCACGAGAAAACCGTGTCAGAATCACTGGAATCCGTTTAAGCGTTCCAGAGTTATTACCTCATAAAGGGACAGTGGTCAGAATTGTAAAAATTGGCCCAGTCATTAACCCCTTTCTGACATCTGACGTACTATCCCGTCAAGGTGGGGTGGGCCCGTATGACCGCCGACGGGATAGTACGTCATCACCGATCAGCGGCGCTCACGGGGGGAGCGCGGCCGATCGCGGCCGGGTGTCAGCTGCATATCGCAGCTGACATCCGGCACTATGTGCCAGGAGCGGTCACGGACCGCCCCCGGCACATTAACCCCCGGCACACCGCGATCAAACATGATCGCAGTGTACCGGCGGTATAGGGAAGCATCGCGCAGGGAGGGGGCTCCCTGCGGGCTTCCCTGAGACCCCCGGAGCAACGCGATGTGATCGCGTTGCTCTGAGGGTCTCCTACCTCCCTCCTCGCCGCAGGTCCCGGATCCAAGATGGCCGCGGCATCCGGGTCCTGCAGGGAGGGAGGTGGCTTACCGAGTGTCTGCTCAGGGCAGACGCTTGGTAAGCCTGCAGCCCTGCACAGCAGATCGTCGATCTGGCAGAGTGCTGTGCACACTGCCAGATCAATGATCTGTGATGTCCCCCCCTGGGACAAAGTAAAAAAGTAAAAAAAAAATTTTTCCACATGTGTAAAAAAAAATAAAAAAAAATTCCTAAATAAATAATAATAAAAAAATATATATTATTCCCATAAATACATTTCTATATCTAAATAAAAAAAACTAGACAATAAAAGTACACCATATTTAGTATCGCCGCGTCCGTAACGACCCAACCTATAAAACTGCCCCACTAGTTAACCCCTTCAGTAAACACCGTAAGAAAAAAAAAGAGGCAAAAAACAACGCTTTATTACCATACCGCCGAACAAAAAGTGGAATAACACACGATCAAAAAGACTGATATAAATATCCATGGTACCGCTGAAAACGTCATCTTGTCCCGCAAAAAACAAGCCGCCATACAGCATCATCAGCAAAAAAATAAAAAAGTTATAGTCCTGAGAATAAAGCGATACCAAAATAATTATTTTTTCTATATTTTAGTTTTTATCGTATAAAAGCGCCAAAACATAAAAAAATTATATAAATGAGATCGCTGTAATCGTACTGACCCGACGAATAAAACTGCTTTATCAATTTTACCAAACGCGGAACGGTATAAACGCCTCTCCCAAAAGAAATTCATGAATAGCAGGTTTTTGGTCATTCTGCCTCACAAAAATCGGAATAAAAAGCGATCAAAAATAGTCACGTGTCCGAAAATGTTACCAATAAAAACGTCAACTCGTCCCGCAAAAAACAAGACCTCACATGACTCTGTGGAGCAAAATGTGGAAAAATTATAGGTCTCAAAATGTGGAGACGCAAAAACTTTTTTGCTATAAAAAGCGTCGCTGGTTTCACACTTGCGTTTTTGTCTGCAGCGTTTTTTGCACAAAAAAACGCATGCGTTTTGTCCCTATATTTAACATTGAAAACGCAACTTTTTTTTTGTACGCGTTTGGTCGCGTTTTCAAACGCATGCGGTTTTTTTCTGCATGCGTTCATTTTCAGAAATACAACCTGCAGTATTTTCTTGCGTTTTTAAGCACATGCGTTTGTTTGCGTTAAAAACGCATGCATTTTTATCGAAAAAAAACAGAAAACACACTGAAAAGCCACCCACCACCATCAAGGTGATAAAGGGATCCAAACCCTAACCCTAACTCTACCCCTAACCTCACCCCTAACCGTTTAATGAATATTTTCTGACAGTCATAGTGCCACGTATTTCAGTGCCACGTATTTCAGTGCCACGTATTTCAGTGCCACGTATTTCAGTGCCACGTATTTCAGTGCCACGTATCACGTATTTCAGTGCCACGTGTTTCAGTGCCACATATTTCAGTGCCACGTATCATGTATTTCAGTGCCACGTATTTTAGTACCACGTATTTCAGTGCCACGTATTTCAGTGCCACGTATTTCAGTGCCACGTATTTCAGTGCCACGTATTTCAGTGCCACGTATTTCAGTGCCACGTATTTCAGTGCCACGTATTTCAGTGCCACGTATTTCAGTGCCACGTATTTCAGTGCCACGTATTTCAGTGCCACGTATTTCAGTGCCACGTATTTCAGTGCCACGTATTTCAGTGCCACGTATTTCAGTGCCACGTATTTCAGTGCCACGTGTTTCAGTGCCACGTATTTAAGTGCCACGTATTTCAGTGCCACGTGCCACGTATTTCAGTGCCACGTATTTCAGTGCCACGTATTTCAGTGCCACGTATTTCAGTGCCACGTATTTCAGTGCCACGTATTTCAGTGCCACGTATTTCAGTCAGGGTTAGGGTTAGGGCTAGGGTTGGAGGTAAAGTTAGGGTTAGGGTTTGGATTACATTTACGTTTGGATTAGGGTTGGGATTAGAATTATGGGTGTGTCAGGGCTAGGGGTGTGGTTAGGGTTACCGTTGGGATTAGGGTTAGGGGTGTGTTTGGGTTAGGGTTTCAGGTAGAATTGGGGAGTTTCCACTGTCCAGGCACATCAGGGGCTCTCCAAGCGCGACATGGCGTCCAATCTCAATTCCAGCCAATTCTGCGTTGAAAAAGTAAAACAGTGCTCCTTCCCTTCCGAGCTCTCCCGTGCGCCCAAAAAGGGGTTTACCCCAACATATGTATTATCAGCGTACTCGGGACAAATTGAACAACAACTTCTGGGGTCCAAGTTCTCTTGTTATCCTTAGGAAAATAAAAATTTGGGGGGCTAAAAATCATTTTTGTGGGAAAAAAAAAGATGTTTTATTTTCACGGCTCTGCGTTATAAACTGTAGTGAAACACTTGGGGGTTCAAAGTTCTCACAACACATCTAGATAAGTTCCTTGGGAGGTCTAGTTTCCAATATGGGGTCACTTGTGGGGGGTTTGTACTGTTTGGGTACATCAGGGGCTCTGCAAATGCAACGTGACGGCTGCTGACCAATCCATTTAAGTCTGCATTCCAAATGGCGCTCCTTCCCTTCCGAGCTCTGTCATGCACCCAAACAGTGGTTCCCCCCCACATATGGGGTATCAGCGTACTCAGGACAAATTGGACAACAACTTTTGGGGTCTAATTTATCCTGTTACCCTTGTGAAAATACAAAACTGGGGGCTAAAAAATCATTTTTGAGAAAAAAAAAAAGAATTTTTATTTTCACGGCTTTGCGCTATAAACTTTAGTGAAACACTTGGGGGTTCAAAGTTCTCAAAACACATCTAGATAAGTTCCTTGGGAGGTCTAGTTTCCAATATGGGGTCACTTGTGGGGGGTTTGTACTGTTTGGGCACATCAGGGGCTCTCCAAACGCAACATGGCGTCCCATCTCAATTCCAGTCAATTTTGCATTGAAAAGTCAAATGGCGCTCCTTCCCTTCCAAGCTCTGCCATGCGCCCAAACAATGGTTTACACCCACATATGGGGTATCAGCGTACTCAGGACAAATTGGCCAACATTTTTTGGGGTCCAATTTCTTCTCTTACCCTTGGGAAAATAAAAAATTGGGGGCGAAAAGATCATTTTTGTGAAAAAATATGATTTTTTATTTTTACGGCTCTGCATTATAAACTTCTGTGAAGCACTTGGTGGGTCAAAGTGCTCACCACACATCTAGATAAGTTCCTTAGGGGGTCTACTTTCCAAAATGGTGTCACTTGTAGGGAGTTTCAATGTTTAGGCACATCAGGGGCTCTCCAAACGCAACATGGCGTCCCATCTCAATTCCAGTCAATTTTGCATTGAAAAGTCAAATGGCGCTCCTTCCCTTCCAAGCTCTGCCATGCGCCCAAACAATGGTTTACACCCACATATGGGGTATCATCGTACTCAGGACAAATTGGCCAACATTTTTTGGGGTCCAATTTCTTCTCTTACCCTTGGGAAAATAAAAAATTGGGGGCGAAAAGATCATTTTTGTGAAAAAATATGATTTTTTATTTTTACGGCTCTGCATTATAAACTTCTGTGAAGCACTTGGTGGGTCAAAGTGCTCACCACACATCTAGATAAGTTCCTTAGGGGGTCTACTTTCCAAAATGGTGTCACTTGTAGGGAGTTTCAATGTTTAGGCACATCAGGGGCTCTCCAAACGCAACATGGCGTCCCATCTCAATTCCAGTCAATTTTGCATTGAAAAGTCAAATGGCGCTCCTTCCCTTCCAAGCTCTGCCATGCGCCCAAACAATGGTTTACACCCACATATGGGGTATCATCGTACTCAGGACAAATTGCACAACATTTTTTGGGGTCCAATTTCTTCTCTTACCCTTGGGAAAATAAAAAATTGGGGGCGAAAAGATCATTTTTGTGAAAAAATATGATTTTTTATTTTTACGGCTCTGCATTATAAACTTCTGTGAAGCACTTGGTGGGTCAAAGTGCTCACCACACATCAAGATAAGTTCCTTAGGGGGTCTACTTTCCAAAATGGTGTCACTTGTAGGGGGTTTCAGTGTTTAGGCACATCAGGGGCTCTCCAAACGCAACATGGCGTCCCATCTCAATTCCAGTCAATTTTGCATTGAAAAGTCAAATGGCGCTCCTTTCCTTCCGAGCTCTGCCATACGCCCAAACAGTGGTTTACCCCCACATATGGGGTATCAGCGTACTCAGGACAAATTGTACAACAACTGTGGGGGTCCATTTTCTCCTGTTACCCTTGGTAAAATAAAACAAATTGGAGCTGAAATAAATTTTGTGTGAAAAAAAGTTAAATGTTCATTTTTATTTAAACATTCCAAAAATTCCTGTGAAACACCTGAAGGGTTAATAAACTTCTTGAATGTGGTTTTGAGCACCTTGAGGGGTGCAGTTTTTAGAATGGTGTCACACTTGAGTATTTTCTATCATATAGACCCCTCAAAATGACTTGAAATGAGATGTGGTCCCTAAAAAAAAATGGTGTTGTAAAAATGAGAAATTGCTGGTCAACTTTTAACCCTTATAACTCCGTCACAAAAAAAAATTTGGTTCCAAAATTGTACTGATGTAAAGTAGACATGTGGGAAATGTTACTTATTAAGTATTTTGCGTGACATATGTCTGTGATTTAAGGGCATAAAAATTCAAAGTTGGAAAATTGCAAAATTTTCAGAATTTTCGCCAAATTTCCATTTTTTTCACAAATAAACGCAAGTTATATCGAATAAATTTTACCACTAACATGAAGTACAATATGTCACGAGAAAACAATGTCAGAATCGCCAAGATCCGTCAAAGCGTTCCAGAGTTATAGCCTCATAAAGGGACAGTGGTCAGAATTGTAAAAATTGGCCCGGTCATTAACGTGCAAACCACCCTTGGGGGTGAAGGGGTTAACGTGCAAACTCCCTTGGGAATTAGGGGTTAAGCACCCTAATGAATTTTCACCCACTGAAATTGATCTGATAAGGTTAACTTTAAAGCCTCTGGCTTCCATTTTTTTTTTAAAGATTTTCTATCGTTTATTTTCACAGAACACGTAAAAAATGAATCTGTGGGGCTTTTCACATGTCTGTTTTTTTTTTTTTTTTTTTTTTTTTCTGGTCCTTTTAACAAATCACTTTCAATGACTAATAAAGTACTGATTGTAAAAGCTGACACTGGACAGTCAATGCCATCAAAAAAATGAAGAAAATTGGTTCCAAAAGGCTGTCTTCTTTATGTACATGAGAAATGAGGGATGTCTGTTTTTTTTCACTGAATGAGGCTTGAAAACAGTCATGTGGACATGGGGATAGGCTTTGGCAAAGGGTGTCTGCAAGGATAAACTGTAGATCCAATGCAAAAGGACCTTGTGCAGTTTCATAGGAAACTTTCTGAACAAGGTCACCAAGAATGGCTGCTCTTGAAAAGTAGTGGTTCTTCCCATGGAGATGTAGCCAATGAAGCCATGTTATAAGTGGTCCAAATCCCCCCCCCCCCCCCCCCTCCCTCCCCCTCCCACCGGGAGAAACGCTCACATGAAAAAAATAAATGCTGCTTTTCAGGCATGAAATTATTTTGTATCTTGCCATCTAGTAGAGGACCTCAAAACTTTGTCCTGTGAATAACTGTCCTATATATATATTATATTATATTATATTTTATATTGTCTAAGGGTTTGTCTGTCTGTCCTGGAAATCCCACGTCTCTGATTGGTCGAGGCCGCCAGGCCCAGTATCGACGTAGATGTCATAATGGTTGCCATGGCGACGATGTCAAAGGTTGCCTCAACCAATCAGCGACGGGCACAGTCTGCCGCGAATTCTGGAACCATCATTGTCCATATACTACGGGGACATGCATATTCTAGAATACCCGATGCATTAGAATCGGGCCACAGTCTAGTGTGTGTGTATATATCTATATATATCTGGGTTAAAATTGAATAGTCATGGTTTCATATTTTAGCCTGAATATACATAGTGTACTTTGGCAATTTAGATTCCTGTCCACGGTATAATTGGGTGTGACCTGCTAGGCATAGCGAACACATTTCTTGCTTAAACCATGTCATGTCTGGTGTATGTGTTTACCAGTTCAGCAGTTTCATGGGAATAGCTTCTTTGGCACATGCTGTGTTTACCATGTTTTGTTTCAGTTTGAATTGCAGAACGTTTTGTAGTTAATCTCTAACAAGCAAGAACACAATAGTTTCAGTGCTTGAGATTTGTTCAATTTAAGCTTCAAGGTACAGAATGACAAATTACAGTAATTGTAGGACAGATTGAAGAGTAGCATCTTGCCAGTGGAGAGAAGTCTTCGGTAATGGACCAAGATTTGGCTCTGAGATAGGGCTTCATGTTCAAGCTAACTAAAGGTACGCTCACACTAAGCGACGCTGCAGCGATACAGTCAACGATGCCGATCGCTGCAGCGTCGCTGTGTGGTCGCTGGAGAGCTGTCAGACAGCTCTCCAGCGACCAACGATGCCGAGATCCCCGGGTAACCAGGGTAAACATCGGGTTGCTAAGCGCAGGGCCGCGCTTAGTAACCCGATGTTTACCCTGGTTACCAGTGTAAAATGTAAAAAAAACCAAACACTACATACTCACCTTCGCGTCCCCCGGCGTCCGCTTCCTGCACTGACTGTGAGTGCCGGCCCTAACAGCAGAGCGGTGACGTCACCGCTGTGCTGTGCTTTCACTTTACGGCCGGCGCTCAGTCAGTGCAGGAAGCGGACGCCGGGGGACGCGAAGGTGAGTATGTACTGTGTTTTTTTACATTTTACACTGGTAACCAGGGTAAACATCGGGTTACTAAGCGTGGCCCTGCGCTTAGTAACCCGATATTTACCCTGGTTACCATTGTAAAACATCGCTGGTATCGTTGCTTTTGCTGTCAAACACAACGATACACGGTGATCTGACGACCAAATAAAGTTCTGAACTTTAACCAACGACCAGCGATATCACAGCAGGATCCTGATCGCTGCTGCCTGTCAAACTCAACGATATCGCTAGCCAGGACGCTGCAACGTCACGGATCGCTAGCGATATCGTTTAGTGTGAAGGTACCTTAAGTCAACCCTTTAAAGGGAACCTGTCAGCAGTTTTGGCAGATTCATGGCTCCCTGGCACTGTGCTTCTGCGCAGGCGTACTTATCTGCGCAGGCGTACTTATCTGCCCTGTTGAGGGCAGAGTAAAGTACTGCAGTGTGCAGGTGCCGGGAAAGGTCAGAGGCCTAGCGCCTGCACACTGCAGTACTTTGCTCTGCCCTCAACAGGGCAGATAAGTACGCCTGCGCAGGAGCGCGATGCTGGAGAGCTTGTGAAGCAAGCGGGAGGGCGGCATCGCAAGAAGATATGAGGTTCCGGACCAGGACCTGCGACACCCATCAGACCGGACCACCCCCAGGTTAGTATAATAAATCTTATTTTTCTTGTCTATCAGGTTGGATCGGGGGCTGACCTGCAGCATTATAGAATGCTGTAGATAATCCCTGAAAGGCAGTAGCTGCATCTTCTATCGGCCAAACCTGGTGACGAGTTCCCCTTAACAACCAGGGGTATTTCAGTTTTGTTTTAGTTTTTTTGCTCCCCTTCTTCCCAGAGCCCCACTTTTTTCTTTTTTTTGGTCAATATGATCATGTAAGGGCTTGTGTTTTGAGGGACAAATTATACTTTTGAACATCATTGGTTTTAACAGATCTACTAAAGAATGGGGGTAAAAATTCCAAGTGTGGAGAAGTTACAAAAGGGGAAATCCAAGTTTTTTTTTTTTTGTTTTTTTTTGTCATGTTCACTAAATGTTAAAACTGACCTGCCATTATGATTCTCCAGGTCATTGAGTTCATAGACCCCAAACATGTCTAGGTTCTTATTTATTTTTTTAAGTGCTTCGAAAAAAAATTCTAAAGTGTTAAAAAAATAAAAATAAAATGAAATAGTCTTCCTATACCCATAGTGGCTCCGTTTTCGTGATCTGGGGTTAGGTCAGGGCTTTTTTTTTTTTTGCGCACAGAGCTGACATTTTTTAATTATACTATTTTGGTGCAGATACGATCTTTTGATTGCCGGTTATTGCATTTTGCATTTTAATGCAATGTTGTGCGACCCAAAAAACATAATTCTGGTGTTTTTTTTTTTTTTTTTTTTTTTTTTTTTACTTTTTTCTTGTACGGCTTAGCGATCTGTGTAATTTATTTATTTTTTTTAATTGATCTGGCAATTCTTAATGCAGCAATAAATTTATTTTAAAGGGGGCGATTTGAACTTATATAATTTTTTTTTAACCCCTTTCTGCCATTGGACATACTATTCCGTCCATGTGGGGTGGGCCCTACTTCCCAAGGACGGAATAGTACGTCCAGCGCGATCGGCCGCGCTCACGGGGGGAGCGCGGCCGACCGCGGCCGGGTGTCAGCTGCCTATCGCAGCTGACATCCGGCACTATGTGCCAGGAGCGGTCACGGACCGCCCCCGGCACATTAACCCCCGGCACACCGCGATCAAACATGATCGCGGTGTGCCTGCGGTACAGGGAAGCATCGCGCAGGGAGGGGGCTCCCTGCGGGCTTCCCTGAGATCCCTGGAGCAACGCGATGTGATCGCGTTGCTGCGAGGGTCTCTTACCTCCTATCCCTGCAGGCCCCGGATCCAAAATAGCCGCGGGGCTGCATCCGGGTCCTGCAGGGACTACTTCCGGGTGCAGACCAGGCTCTGGTAAGCCTGCTGCGCTGTAACTCAGATCGGTGATCTGACAGAGTTCTCGGCAGCAGCTCGTGCATTTAGCAGCGCTCCTGCCGAAAGCAGTTTAACCCTGTGGACGCCGGGGGACGAGACAGACATCAGAAGGTGAGTATGTAGTGTTTTTTTTTTTTTTTTTACTTTTACAAGGGTAATCAGGGTAAATATCGGATTACTAAGCGCGGCCCTGCGCTTAGTAACCCGATGTTTACCCTGGTTACCATTGTAAAACATTGCAGGTATCGTTGCTTTTGCTGTCAAACAAACACCACGATACACACCGATCTGATGACCAAATAAAGTTCTGGACTTCTAGCTCCGACCAGCGATGTCACAGCAGGATCCAGATCGCTGCTGCGTGTCAAACACAACGAGATCGCTATCCAGGACGCTGCAACGTCACGGATCGCTGTCCTCGTAAAGTCGCTCAGTGTGAAGGTACCTTTAAGCAGGACATTTGTTAGAGGGTGGGAAGTGTGATGAGTCCATAGATAAGCCAATCCAATTAGGCATTTTCTTACAAATGGAGGGGCAGTGGGAAAAATGTTCTTAGGGTACTGTCACACAGTGCCATTTTCATCGCTACGACGGTACGATTCGTGACGTTCTAGCGATATCGTTACGATATCGCAGTGTCTGACACGCAGCAGCGATCAGGGACCCTGCTGAGAATCACACGTCGTAGCAGATCGTTTGGAACTTTCTTTCGTCGCTTGATCACCCGCTGACATCGCTGGATCGTTGTGTGTGACACCGATCCAGCGATGTGTTCGCTTGTAACCAGGGTAAACATCGGGTAACTAAGCGCAGGGCCACGCTTAGTAACCCGATGTTTACCCTGTTTACCAGCGTAAACGTAAAAAAAACAAACAGTACATACTCACATTCCGGTGTCTGTCCTCCGGCGTCTCAGCTTCTCTGCACTGTGAGCGCCTGCCGGCCGGAAAGCGAGCACAGCGGTGACGTCACCGCTCTGCTTTCCGGCTATGGTGCTTACACAGTGGAGAGAAGCAGAACGCCGGGGGACAGACACCGGAATGTAAGTATGTACTGTTTGGTTTTTTTACGTTTACGCTGGTAACCAGGGTAACATCGGGTTACTAAGCGCGGCCCTGCGCTTAGTAACCCGATGTTTACCCTGGTTACCCGGGGACTTCGGCATCGCTCCAGCGCCGTGATTGCAAAGTGTGACACCAGTCTACGACGCTGGAGCGATAATCATACGACGCTGCGACGTCACGGATCGTGCCGTCGTAGCGATGAAAATGGCACTGTGTGACGGTACCCTTAGTTATCTGGAGTCCCTCTGGTGGAGGTGTGAATTGTATCCATGTAGTGACTCATAAATCCAGGTGTTAAATTGAGTCCTAGTGTCAACGAATTAAACATATTCATTAGTTTGTATTCCCAAATTTTTCTTTCCCTGTGGTCCTTAAGATTACCTTTTAGTATTAAGACTTTTAAAGGGACTCTGTCACCTGAATTTGCAGGGAACAATTTTCAGTCATATGGGCGGGGTTTTCGGGTGTTTGATTCACCCTTTCCTTACCCGCTGGCTGCATGCTGGCTGCAATATTGGATTGAAGTTCATTCTCTGTCCTCCGTAGTACATGCCTGCACAAGGCAATCTTGCCTTGCGCAGGCGTGTACTATGGAGGACAGAGAATGAACCTCAATCCAATATTGCAGCCAGCGGGTAAGGAAAGGGTGAATCAAACACCCGAAAACCCCGCCCATATGACTGTCACCTGAATTTGGAGGGAACAATTTTCAGAGTCCCTTTAAGTCTGTCATACTGTGTCCAGGTCCAGAGAAATGTTTTCCCACAGGTGTGTCCATTTCATTCCTGATTGTGTGTAGATTCATCCTAGTTTGTAGTTTTTGCATGGTTTCTCCAATATAGATACTTCCAGGGCACCTCGTGCATTGTATCATGTACACCACATTGGAGGATGTACAAAAAAAGGAACCATGACCTTATAGTCCTGATTTGTGTTTGGTACACGGACTATATCTGTTGGTAATATGTGGGTACACGTTTTGCATTTTTTTATTGTTACAGGGGAATGTGCCAGTCACTGATGGTGATGAGAGGACACTTCTGACAAGCAGCTTCCTTAAGTTAGGGGGCTGTTTATAGAAGTGGTAGTTCTGGGAATAGTTCTTTCAATTTGTGATCTCTATGGAATATGGGTTGGAGATCAGCACCAATTTTCCTTAGGATGCTCATGTGGGGGTTGTATGTGACCACAAGAGGTACCCTGTTATCTTCTCTCAGTTTGTAATCCAGGAGGCTGTTTCTTGGAATCCTTGTAGCCCTGTGGATCTGCTCATCTCTTACCAGTGGATGGTATCCTTGTAGGAATGTATTCCTCAGTGATCGCAGCTGTAGTTCCCTGTCTTTGCTGTCTGAACAGATCCGAATATATCTCAGAGCTTGACTGTAGATGATGGATATTTTTGTGTGTCTTGGATGAAAGCTGTTCCATCTAAGATAAGCCGGACGTCTGGTGGGCTTGTGGTAAATGGATGTCTGTATGGCATTGTCCTTGATGTGTATGGTCATGTCCAGAAAATGTATTTGGGTCTTTGAAACGTTGAGGGTGAGCTTGATGGTTGGGTGGAACTTGTTGAAGTTAATGTGGAAGGTGAGTAGATCATCTTTTAAGCCTGTCCATATTAGCAGATCATCAATGTAGTGGAAGTATGCAAAAGGTTTAACAGAACAAGATGACAAAAATTCTTGCTCTAGTTTCGCCATAAATAAACTAGCATATTGTGGGGACATTTTGCATGGCGCTGCCCATACACTGTTGGTATAAATTGTTCCCCCCAAAAAAATAATTGTGATGGAGCACAAACCTGATAAATTGCAGTGTTGGTTCTGTGGCTAGATTGTTCTTTTGAAGGAAATATTTACATGCTGCAATTCCATCCTCATGAGGAATGTTGGAATAGAGAGACTCTACATCCATGGTGGCTAGTAGCGTGTTCTCTGGAAGTGGGCCCAGTGCTGACAATTTACAAAGAATATCCGTGGTGTCCTGGATATAGCTGGGTGTGCACCTCACCAAGGGTTTCAGAATGTTCTCCACCCAACCTGAGATATTCTCAGTTAAAGTCCCAATACCAGAGATGATAGGCCTCCCAGGATTACCTTCTTTATGTATTTTAGGCAACATGTAGAAGGTACCTGTTTGGGGATTGTCTGGTATTAGTTCCAGCAGTGAGGATGAAGTGGAATCAAATCCATTGATATGTGTTAGTTCCTCTGTATTTTTTGGTCGGATCTCCCTGAAGTGGAGTGTAGTATTTTATATCCAAGAGTTGTCTGTTTGCTTCCTGGATGTAATCTGTCGTGTTAATGATGACTACAGCTCCTCCTTTGTCAGCTGGTTTGATGATGATATTGTTGTTGTCTCTTAAGGATTGTATGGCTTTTCTTTCCTCCATAGTGATATTTTGTGGCACTTTATGGTATCTATCCGAAATGTCAGATTTAACTTTTTTACGGAAACAGTCAATGTAGATCCAGCGTTTGGTTGTGCCCAGGTTGGGGGGTCCAGTTTGTCCTCTTTCTTTTTTGCTGTGTCGGTCACATTGTCTTGTGGTGTGATCTGCATGGTTATGAAAGAATTCTTTGAGTCGCAATCTGCGGAAGAATTCCTCGATATCGCTACAAAACTGAGCCCTATCAAGCTGTTTTGTAGGACAGAATGTTAGTCCCTTTGATAGAACATGCATTTCTCCTGTGCTTGGTTCATATTGTGAGGTTTACAACAGAGGACGATGGATTAAAATGATTCTGTAAATTGGGCTTACCTTCAGCTACATTGAGACCTGCTTTCTTCCGGAGTCTGTCCGGTTTTTTTCTTATTGATAATGAGGTGATGTTGTAAACTGTTGTAGAAATCCTGCAATGTCTTTGATTAGACAAGAACCCGGTCCTTGTAGTCGGTCCTGTAGGTAATTTATCTCTTTATGGATGGTCCTCTTCTTGTGGTAGAAATATCCAATTAGATGATTCCGCAGTCTCTCAGATGATCTGTAGCAAAGTTTCTGTGAAAAATGGGTATTGTAGGTATACTTCATCCAAGACACACAAAAAAATCCATCATCTACAGTCAAGCTCTGAGATATATTCGGATCTGTTCAGACAGCAAAGACAGGGAACTACAGCTGCGATCACTGAAAAATACATTCCTACAACAAGGATACCATCCACTGGGCTACAAGGATCCCAAGAAACAGCCTCCTGAATTACAAACTGAGAGAAGATAACAGGGTACCTCTTGTGGTCACATACAACCCCCACATGAGCATCCTAAGGAAAATTGGTGCTGATCTCCAACCCATATTCCACAGAGATCACAAATTGAAAGAACTATTCCCAGAACTACCACTTCTCTCCTATAAACAGCCCCCTAACTTAAGGAAGCTGCTTGTCAGAAGTGTCCTCTCATCATCAGTGACTGGCACATTCCCCTGTAACAATAAAAAATGCAAAACGTGTACCCACATAATACCAACAGATATAGTCCGTGTACCAAACACAAATCAGGACTATAAGGTCATGGGTTCCTTTTCTTGTACATCCTCCAATGTGGTGTACATGATACAATGTACGAGGTGCCCTGGAAGTATCTATATTGGGGAAACCATGCAAAGACTACAAACTAGGATGAATCTACACAGACACACAATCAGGAATGAAATGGACACACCTGTGGGAAAACATTTCTCTGGACCTGGACACAGTATGACAGACTTAAAGGGACTCTGTCACCTGAATTTGGAGGGAACAATTTTCAGTCATATGGGCGGGGTTTTCGGGTGTTTGATTCACCCTTTCCTTACCCGCTGGCTGCATGCTGGCTGCAATATTGGATTGAAGTTCATTCTCTGTCCTCCATAGTACACGCCTGCGTAATGCAAGATTGCCTTGTGCAGGCATGTACTACGGAGGACAGAGAATGAACTTCAATCCAATATTGCAGCCAGCTGGTAAGGAAAGGGTGAATCAAACACCCGAAAACCCCGCCCATATGACTGAAAATTGTTCCCTCCAAATTCAGGTGACAGTCCCTTTAAAAGTCTTAATACTAAAAGGTAATCTTAAGGACCACAGGGAAAGAAAAATTTGGGAATACAAACTAATGGATATGTTTAATTCGTTGACACTAGGACTCAATTTAACACCTGGATTTATGAGTCACTACATGGATACAATTCACACCTCCGTCAGAGGGACTCCAGATAACTAAGAACATTTTTCCCACTGCTTCTCCATTTGTAAGGGTACCGTCTCACAGTGGCACTTTTGTCGCTACGACGGCACGATCCGTGACGTTCCAGCGATATCCATACGATATCGCTGTGTCTGACGCAGCAGCGATCAGGGACCCTGCTGAGAATCGTACGTCGTAGCACATCGTTTGGAACTTTCTTTCGTCGCTGGATCTCCTGCTGTCATCGTTGGATCGGTGTGTGTGTGTGTGACACCGATCCAACGATGCGTTCGCTTGTAACCAGGGTAAACATCGGGTTACTAAGCGCAGGGCCGCGCTTAGTAACCCGATGTTTACCCTGGTTACCGTCGTAAATGTAAAAAAAAAAAAAAACAGTACATTCTCACATTCTGGTATCCGTCAGGTCCCTTGCCGTCTGCTTCCCGCACTGACTGACTGCTGGCCGTAAAGTGAAAGCAGATCACAGCGGTGACCTCACCGCTGTGCTGTGCTTTCACTTTGCGGCGGCACTCAGTCAGAGCGGGAAGCAGACTGCGAGGGACCTGACGGACACCGGAATGTGAGTATGTACTGTTTTTTTTTTTTTTTTACATTTATGCTGGTAACCAGGGTAAACATCGGGTTACTAAGTGCGGCCCTGCGCTTAGTAACCCGATGTTTACCCTGGTTACCTGGGACCTCGGCATCGTTGGTCGCTGGAGAGCTGTCTGTGTGACAGCTCCCCAGCGACCAAACAACGACTTGCCAACAATCACGGCCAGGTCGTATCGCTGGTCGTGATCGTTGGTAAATCGTTTTGTGAGACAGTACCATAAGAAAATGCCTAATTGGATTACCTTGGCTTATCTATGGACTCATCACACTTCCCACCCCCTAACAAATGTCCTGCTTAAGTATTCTTTAAATGTTGTGCTTTTCTTATTAATCTATTTGTAATCCTGCCGGAAGAAGGAGCCACTGTGCTCTGAAAGCTTGCAAACATATTATTTTCTGGTTAGCCAATAAAGGTATCACTCCTAGAATACTTCTGTCATGATAGATGTGAGTACTTTTCTGCCCAATGATAAGTACAATTAGTTACAATAGAAAGAACCTTTTTTGAGTTCATAATCTTGCAGAACTTTTTCCACTAAGGCCTAGAGAAACTGGCTGCTATGGTGGTGAGCTTTAGTATCTTTTTCTGCCAGTATCTTGGTAACCATTTTCTTGTCACAAACCGAATATTTCTTCATTAAGAGTTGTAAAATGCTGGTCATGCTAATAATAGTACACAATCTGTCACAAGTTATGAGATGTCTTTTTAATCTGCTACAATTTTTACAGTAACTGTTGCTTACAAAATAACTTGTAACTGATTTAAGATTTTCCCTCCTTTGCATGGTGGAAAGTGCTGGGCACTGGTTTTTCTTTCTTTCTTTCTTTCTTTCTTTCTTTCTTTCTTTCTTTCTTTCTTTCTTTCTTTCTTTTTCTCCACAGCTTTGAAAACTTCTGGGTCAAAGCGTTATTAAATGTCTTTGATTGGAAGCTCTCGTAGGAGCATTTTTATCACTGCCTTAGTATGCACGGAGTTTGAGCTCACAGCATTTGTTTATATCTGTCATACTCTGAGACACAATACTTTATCTGGAGTTAATGTGAAATGCTCAAATACAGCTGACACATTAGGAAGCTTCTTAGGTATTTTGTAAAATAAATTCTCTCAATAGGGAGCATTTAATTTTGGCTAGAAATAAAACAAACTTTGCATAAATCAATAACACAGATGGTGACAGTTTAATATTTTATTAGCGTTACTCTGAGCTTTCAATCTCTGGCATCTCTCAGGATACAGCTCAGTAATTGTGTCCCATCATGATGCTTCAGTTTATAAAGTGGGGAGGAGGGAGGAAGCAAGTTTGTGCTGAATCATATATATATATACCAGAAATAAACTGAAACTGCTAGCAGATATAATAATGTGAAGAAAATCAGATAAACTAACCTCTCCAAACATGAGCTTGGAGTAAAAGCAAACTAAAACCTGAAGTAATACAATTAGCTATAGTGTGAAGTAGTCACCACTATTATTCCACCCTCAGGGTCAACAATATATATTAGCTAGGAGGATACCTCTGTACTAAAACTTAGCTTTTAATAATAATATTTAAAACAATGAACTCAACCGACGCAAACCAAAAAAGTGCTCATGTGAACCAGTGCTCAAACAATAAAATTGGTTGGATCTCACCAATGGTAGCAGAGTGGAGTGCCTCTCCAATAGTAGTAGATGTATAGTCACCATAGAAAATCTCCCAGTATCCTTAACTGGAGGTCTGTAGTCCACGTATAGGGATGGGGTCTGGGTGTGGGGTAATGTCTCTCTTCCCTGTGAAAGAAACCCAATTACAGAACTCTATAGAAAAATTCCAGTATAATCTAAAAGAAAGAAAACATAAACAATACTTCAGAGACCTGCAGGATTTTAACCCCTTTCTGACATTGGACGTACTATCCCGAGGAGGTGGGGTGGGCCCGTATGACCACCGACTGGATAGTACGTCCAGCACAATCAGCGGCGCTCACAGGGGGAGCGCGGCCGATCGCAGCCGGGTGTCAGCTATCGCAGCTGACATCCGGCACTATGTGCCAGGAGTGGTCACGGACCGCCCCTGCACATTAACCCCCGGCACACCGCGATCAAACATGATCGCGGTGTGCCGGCGGTACAGGGAAGCATCGCGCAGGGAGGGGGCTCCCTGCATGCTTCCCTGAGACCCCCGGAGCAACGCGATGTGATCGCTTTGCTGCGAGGGTCTCTTACCTCCTCCTCGCTGCAGGTGCCCAGATCCAAGATGGCCGCGGCATCCGTGTCCTGCAGGGAGGGAGGTGGCTTACCAAGTGCCTGCTCAGAGCAGGCGCTTGGTAAGCCTGCAGTGCTGTAAGTCAGATCGGTGATCTGACAGTGCTGTGCAAACTGTTAGATCAGCGATCTGTGATGTCCCCCCCTGGAACAAAGTAAAAACGTAAAAAAAAATTTCCACATGTGTGTAAAAAAAAAAAAAAAATCCTAAATAAAGAAAAAAAAAATATTATTCCCATAAATACATTTCTTTATCTAAATAATAATAAAAAACAATAAAAGTACACATTTAGTATCGCCGCGTCCGTAACGACCCCACCTATAAAACTGTATCACTAGTTAACCCCTTCAGTGAACACTGTAGGAAAAAGAGGCAAAAAACGCTTTATCATACCGCCAAACAAAAAGTGGAATAAAACGCGATCAAAAAGACGGATGTAAATAACCATGGTACCGCTGAAAACGTGGGTGATTAACAGACTGCATTATTAGCCAATATAAGGACAATGATTCGTCAAGAGGTTCAGGCATCCATCTCAAGCTTGAATCTTCCCCAGACAAGCCAGTCGGAACCGCAAACATCACGGAAAAGGCCAAGAGAGTCTAGTCCCTCTTCCGAAGGAGAGATTTCGGAGGATTCAGACCAGGAGGAAAGAGACGGATCATTGGGCAGAGGAAAGAGATATCTCTTCTCGGCGGCAGATACAGATGAGCTTCTTCATGCAGTTTGTAACACCATGCAGTTACAGGACATGCCAGAGGAGACCTTGATCCAGGATGAGATGTTTGGCGGATTACATACCCAGGTCACAAAGGTCTTTCCAGTCAACAATCACATCCGTTCCATGATTCTAGAAGAATGGCAGGAAGCGGAGAAGAGACTAGTAGTTCCCAGAGATTTCAGACTCCGTTTGCCTTATAATCCAGAGGACATTAAAGTATGGGATGAAGGTCCCAAGATTGATGTTCCGTTGGCAAAAGTGGCGAAGAAGACCTCAATCCCATTTGAGGACTCCTCCGCTTTAAAGGATCCAATGGATCGCAAAGCGGATGGACTGCTCAGGAGAACTTGGGAATCCTCCGCAGCAATAATACGGGCCAATATAGCTGCAACTTCGGTAGCCCGGTCAATGCTCCTATGGATAGATTATTTGGAGGAACATCTCAAAGCTAAGACTTCCAGAGATGTTGTTCTCAAATCTCTACCGTTACTTAAGCTCGCAACAGGCTTTATGGCAGACGCTTCAGCAGAATCTGTACGCTTCGTCGCCAGAAGCGAGTCCTTATCCAATGCGGCCAGAAGAGCTATCTGGCTAAAGACTTGGTCGGGGGATATCCAATCAAAAAATAAATTGTGCGGAATCCCGTTCTCAGGGAATAAAGTATTTGGGCTTATTCTAGATGGCGTCTTAGAATAGGATTTCCAGGACAGACAGAAAAACCCTTAGACAAAAAAAAAAATATATGTATATATCTATCATCAAGTGTGGTCATTATACAGAATGGAGCATCATGTGCGGCCATTATACAGTATGGAGCATCATGTGCTGCCATTATACAGTATGGAGCGCTGTGTGGCCATATTTTTTTGTTTATAATTATTGTATATGAAACAGTGCGATCAGCAGTGCTAAATGGGTGTGGTTGGGACGTGGATATGGGTGTGACTATTTATGAATGGGTGTGGTCAGAGGCGTGGCCTAAAATTTGCCGCCTTGCGCGCCGCAAAATTTGTCCCTCTTTTCCATCTTCAAAAGTTGGGAGGTATGGGTCCAGCTTGATAAAGGCAGGGGCTTGACATTTGTAAAATACTGAAAACCACTTACTAATCCACCAGACATCTGTGGGGCTGCTGCCTAGTATTCGAATTGCACACAGGCTTGCATAGGGTGTCACTTATTTACGTGAGACACACCTCTATCCGTATAAGAGCCTATTACCAACACCCCTACCAATACATCATGCGGGCTACCAATACCATATGTGCACCCACAGGCTAGACACCCCACATTACCCAGCCACCGCTGGAAAGACCTGGCCTGCACCCTGCATAAAAACGTGAAAAAGATGAATATAATACAAAAGGTATTGATCAATATTTTGGCCAAAATACAGTAGCTAACAGCTCGTGGCAAGGGTCCTCAATATCTTGAGTACCTACGCTTCATCGTAAAGAGGATGCATAATGGCTATGCGACAAGATATGACAAAATAAACAATAAAATGGAAACAAAGCGGAGCTTATAGGGTGGTGTGAAATTAGGGTGTAGGTCAGAGCTTTCTTTCGAAGAAAAGCTTACTTGGGGGAGCTGGGAGTGTTGGAAGCCTACAGACAATGGTGGAGGTGAGGCGAAGGGGGTATAGTTGGTATATTCTGACCAGGGTAACTTTTTTTTTTTTTTTTTTTGTCAATGGTAGCACTTTAACCCCTTAATGATGGACAATACGTCTTTTTACTTGAGATATGAGAATAGCATCCCCATACAGGTGACATCCAGCAGCTTCTTTCTGGCTGTACACTGTAGCTGTGAACTTGCTGCATCAGCCACGATCGTTGTTGGCAACCGTCCATATCTGTTTAACCCCTTAGATGCTGCTGTCAATGATATCATAGTTGGGTGGTCCTGATGTTTGCCATGGCAATTCAAGGCCAGATAGCGGCCTTAGAATCTGCCAGCTCTAGCAGCCTGTTCAAAAGTCAGCAATATTTAGGTGGTAAAAATACTTTTTCATCCCTGCCATGTAACTTTGTATTCCTGAAAATCACCTGAAGGATTAATAAACTGTGACAGCAGTTTTCAATTTTGTCAGGGGCTGCTATTAAAATGGTATTCCTTTTTTGTTTTTCTTTCAATATATAGGTCCCTAAAAGAAAAGTTTGTAAATTTCCATGAAACATGACTGCTAAATGTTTAACCCCTTCACGACCTTGCCCTTTTCAGTTTTTGCGTTCTCGTTTTTCACTCCCCTCCTTCCCAGAGCCATAACTTTTTCATTTTTCCATCAATATGGCCATGTGAGGGCTTGTTTTTTGCAGGACGAGTTGCACTTTTCAACGAAACCATTGGTTTTAGCATGTCGTGTACTAGAAAAGGGAAAAAAAATCCAAGTGCGGTGAAATTGCAAAAAAAGGGCAAGCCCACACTTGTTTTTTTGTTTGGCTTTTTTGCTAGGTTCACTAAATGCTAAAACGGACCTGCCATTTTGATTCTCCAGGTCATTACGAGTTCATAGACACCAAACATGTCTAGGTTACGTTTTCTCTAAGTGGTAAAACAAAAATTCCAAACTTTGCTAAAAATTTTTTTTTAAAAATTTGCTCAATTTTCCGTTACCCGTAGCGTCTTCATTTTTCATGATCTGGGGTCAGGTGAGGGCTTATTTTTTGCGTGCCGAGCTGACGTTTTTAACCTTTCTGGCCTCAGACGGGATAGTACGTCCGAGGTTAGAACCCCCGCTTTGATATGGGCTCTGGCGGTGAGCCCGCATCAAAGCCAGGACATGTCAGCTGTTTTGAACAGCTGATATGTGCCCGCAATAGCGGCGGGAGAAATCGCGATTCACCCGCTGCTATTAACTAGTTAAATGCCACTGTCAAACGCAGACAGCGGCATTTAACTGGCGCTTCCAGCCATCGGGCCGGAAATGAGCGCATTGCCGATCCCCGTCACATGATCGGGGGTCAGCGATGCTTCTGCATAGTAACCATAGAGGTCCTTGAGACCTCTATGGTTACTGATGCTGGTTTGCTGTGAGCGCCACCTTGTGGTCGGCGCTCATAGCAAGCCTGCATTTCAGCTACATAGCAGCAATCTGATGATCGCTGCTATGTAGCTGAGCCGATCGATTTGTGCCAGCTTCTAGCCTCCCATGAAGGCTATTGAAGCATGGCAAAAGATAATGAAAGTAAAAAAAATCAATAAAAAACAACATTAACCTGATCGCTAAACAGCGTAGCGAGAAATCAATTTGAAACTCCATAATCGTTTTTTTGTTTGGTCGCCGCGACATTGCATTAAAATGCAATAACGGGCGATCAAAAGAACGTATCTGCACAAAAGTGGAATAAATAAAAACGTCAGCTTGGAACGCAAAAAATAAGCTCTCACCTAACCCCAGATCACGAAAAATGGAGACGCTACGGGTATCGGAAAATGGCACAATTTTTTTTTTTTTTTTAGCAAAGTTTGGAATTTTTTTTCATCACTTAGATTGGAAAACCTAGACATGTTTGGTGTCTATAAACTCGTAATGACCTGGAGAATCATAATATCAAGTCAATTTTAGCATTTAGTGATCCCAGCAAAAAAGCCAAACAAAAAAACAAGTGTGGGATTGCACTTTTTTTGCAATTTCACCGCACTTGGAACTTTTTCCCGTTTTCTAGTACACGACATGGTAAAACCAATGATGCCGTTCAAAAGTACAACTCGTCCCGCAACAAATAAGCCCTCACATGGCCATATTGATGGAAAAATAAAAAGTTATGGCTCTGGGAAGGAGGGGAGCGAAAAACTAACACGGACAAACGGAAAATCCCATGGTCTTGAAGGGGTTAATGATACCACTTTTGTGCAGATACGTTCTTTTGATCGCCCGTTATTATATTTTAATGCAATGTCGTGGCGACCAAAAAACCGTAATTAGGGCGTTTCAATTTTTTTCTCGCTACGCCGTTTTAATTGATAGATCGGGCGATTCTGAACGCGGCGATACCAAATATGTGTAAGTTTGATTTTTTTTTTTTTTTTTATTGTTTTTTGAATATGAAAATAAAGCTTATTATTAATGGGGCAAAAGGGGGGTGATTTAAACTTTTATATTTTTATTTATTTCGTATTTTTTAAAGTTTTTTTTTTTTTTTAAAAACTTTTGCCATGCTTCAATAGCCTCCATGGGAGGCTAGAATCTGGCACAACTGTATAAGCTTTGCTACATAGCAGCGATCATGAGATCGCTGCTATGTAGCTGAATTGCAGGCTTGCTATGAGCGCCGACCACAGGGTGGCGCTCACAGCAGGCCGGCATCAGTAACCATAGAGGTCTCAAGGACCTCTATGGTTACCATCCTGACGCATCGCTGACCCCCGATCATGTGACGGGTGTCGGCGATGTGATCAATTCCGGTCGCGCTGCCGGAAGCGCCGGTTTAATGCCGCTGTCAGCGTTTGACAGCGGCATTTAACTGGTTAATAGCAGCGGGTGAATCGCGATTTCACCCACCGCTATTGCGTGCACATGTCAGCTGTTCAAAACAGCTGACATGTCCTGGCTTTGAGGTGGGCTCAGCGCCGGAGCCCACATCAAAGCAGGGGAACCGGCCTCTGCAGTAATAGTACGGCGGAGGTCGGGAAGGAGTTAAACATCCTGAATTGCTAACAAAATAAAATAAAATTTTGCAAATGGTACAAATTTTAAAGCAGGCGTGAAGGAAGTATTTGTTTGTGTGGTATGACTATCTGGATTAAAGGGATAATCATTCAAAGTTTGAAAATATGCAAATTTGTTTACATTAAAAATATATCAGAAATTTTACAAAAAACACAACCTAAATTTACCATTATCACAAAGTACAATGTGCCACGAAAAAGCAATTTCAAAATCACTGGGATTTGTTGAAAAATATTTAGAATTGAGTCCTCAGTGGTTGATAACGTTTTAATGGCTAACTGAGAAGATGGTAACAAATTGCAAGCTTTCGAGACTACTCGGGTCTCTTCATCAGGCTTTGGGATTTGTTGAAGCATTCTAGTTACCACATAGTGAACCTGGTATCATTTCAAAAATTTGGCCCAGTTACTAAGGGGTTAAGTATAGCTAACAGTTTCTCATTGATCATATAGCAAGAGATTCCTCTTGACTTCTGAGAAATCTATTCCCAGTTTATTTCCAGGCAGAGGCTACAGTTTTAGGCTGCTAGGAATTGAAAGGAGAAGAATGTTTAACAAACCTATCCACAATAACCTTAATCTCTTAGTGACTGGGACAAATTTTTCAAATTTGACCAGTGTCACTCTGTGGTAGTAATTCTACAACACTTCAACAGATATAATTGATTTTGAATTTTTTTTCGCGACACGTACTTTGTGAATGGTAAATTTGACAAATTTGTTTATAAACAGAAAATTTCGACAAATTGTAAAAATTATCAATTTTCGAACTTTGAATGATTATCCCTTTATTTCAGATATGAGGTAAATGTTTAAAGGGAACCTGTCACCCCCAAAATAGAAGGGGAGCTAAGCCCACCAGCATCAGGGGCTTTTCTACAGCACTCTTTATTAAATTGTATTGTATTTTAACAAAATTGTATTTTAAAAACATAACCAACTGTTTATTTTGCATTAAACAACAATTGGTTTTGCTTGGAGTCTGTATGACGGTGAGATATTGTGGACCTTGGGGGTGTTGATCTGAGGTGACGATTGGGTAGGATTCGATGATGAAGGGGCAATAAATTGCAGGATTGGCTCCTGGATGGGACTGGACACATTGGGAGTAGACAACACTTTAGGAGTTAAATCGTGGGAATGGATAGACAAGTTGGAAGGGATAGAACCGATGGAAGTTAGTGAAAGATTTGACAACATAGATACGTTGGGAGGTGAGGGTGGAGGTGGTGGGTCCAATTTTGGCTGACGTCTTTGGCTGTCTTTTTTTTTTCTTTTTCTTTTTTTTTTTTGTGCAGCGCAGAGGCATTAGTGGTAGTCTATTTTTTGTAAGTACCTCTGCGTTTCTTGGTTGGCTGACGAAGTGGTGGCCTCTGTAGCAGTGTGCTCGTGTGGTGTAGGACTGGGCAGCATGGTGGATGCTGCTTGCTGCAGGGGTGCTGTACTCTGGGGCGTGGTGTAGCTGTGAACTGGGGGAACATCTGTAATGTCCAGCGGTGGTGGAGGATAGTTTGGTTCTGGCGTCTTTGCCCACTGATGCTGTGCTTGGCCTTGTTGCTTTGTCGGAAAATAAATGTTCACCTACTGGTAAAATCTGGGCTGCGGATGGTAGCTTCGGGACTGCTGCAATGCCTGGTTGTAAGCAGCCTGGCAGGCCTGCCTGACATTCATCTGGAATTCAGGCATAAGGTTTTCCAACACTCCCTGCTCTATTGCTGAAAAAAAATGTTGCGCCGGTCTCTGAAGGTCAGCTTCCAGGCAGTCAAGGTGTCTGTGGACATCCTGGAAAAGTGTGTTCACCTTAGAGACTTTACAGTGGGTTCAATCTCCAATCACCTTCATCCCATCCTGGAAGACCAAGCTTAAGTGAATAAACTTGGACATGACTGACCTCCCCCAGGCCCTCTGCCACTGATGAGAGAAGCCCCAACAAAACCAGTGGCAGAGGGCTGGGAGAGAGGAAAACTTGATGGTCGTCCTGCCTGTTCCCCAGCTTGTGAAACCTGCCTGGTTGCTCCATCGCTGGTGGATGATTGGGACAGTTCGTTGGCTGGTCGAGGAGGGGGCCGCTCCAACAGAGGAAGATCCAGGTTGTTATGCTGCTCCAGGTTCTGTGTGGAAAATAAAAACAACATTTTTTTTTTTAATTTTTAAATTTATAATTTATATAATAAAACAGAAAAGATACTCGCGTTCGCTGAGCAACCGCAGGCCTCAGAAAAGTCAGCATACGATTGTATTTATACTTGGAGAGCTTTTTAGCAGCACCACTTCTAACCCAAATCTCCTCTCTCGTATCCTTACTGAAGCAATCCTTCATCGAACGCCAACGGACTTTTACTCTCTTCACTGTAAAAAAAAAACAAAAAAAAACACAAAAAACATTTAGTGCAAAACAGATGCGTGACACCACATTGCAATACTTATGAAAATCTTTTCTGACTTGTGGCCTTGCATTGTCCCAATCATCCATTAGCGATATGGCCACTTCTTCCCACAGTCGTCTAATCAATCCTGAGTCGGAATGATTACGATCATGGGGGTCCAACACTACTTGCTCTTGCACCAGTGTAATGAGTATGTCATTGTCAATGACAGGTTGGCCTTCTTCACGTTGTCGAACCTATAGATCAAAATGAGAAGAAAAATTAATAAGTCATAGTTTTAACCCCTTCACCCCCAAGGGTGGTTTGCACGTTAATGACCGGGCCAATTTTTACAATTCTGACCACTGTCCCTTTATGAGGCTATAACTCTGGAACGCTTTGACGGATCTTGGCGATTCTGACATTGTTTTCTCGTGACATATTGTACTTCATGTTAGTGGTAAAATTTATTCAATATAACTTGCGTTTATTTGTGAAAAAAATGGAAATTTGGCGAAAATTTTGAAAATTTTGCAATTTTCCAACTTTGAATTTTTATGCCCTTAAATCACAGACATATGTCACGCAAAATACTTAATAAGTAACATTTCCCACATGTCTACTTTACATCAGTACAATTTTGGAACCAAAATTTTTTTTTGTGACGGAGTTATAAGGGTTAAAAGTTGACCAGCAATTTCTCATTTTTACAACACCATTTTTTTTTAGGGACCACATCTCATTTGAAGTCATTTTGAGGGGTCTATATGATAGAAAATACCCAAGTGTGACACCATTCTAAAAACTGCACCCCTCAAGGTGCTCAAAACCACATTCAAGAAGTTTATTAACCCTTCAGGTGTTTCACAGGAATTTTTGGAATGTTTAAATAAAAATGAACATTTAACTTTTTTTCACACAAAATTTATTTCAGCTCCAATTTGTTTTATTTTACCAAGGGTAACAGGAGAAAATGGACCCCCAAAGTTGTTGTACAATTTGTCCTGAGTACGCTGATACCCCATATGTGGGGGTAAACCACTGTTTGGGCGTATGGCAGAGCTCGGAAGGAAAGGAGCGCCATTTGACTTTTCAATGCAAAATTGACTGGAATTGAGATGGGACGCCATGTTGCGTTTGGAGAGCCCCTGATGTGCCTAAACACTGAAACCCCCTAAAAGTGACACCATTTTGGAAAGTAGACCCCCTAAGGAACTTATCTTGATGTGTGGTGAGCACTTTGACCCACCAAGTGCTTCACAGAAGTTTATAATGCAGAGCCGTAAAAATAAAAAATCATATTTTTTCACAAAAATGATCTTTTCGCCCCCAATTTTTTATTTTCCCAAGGGTAAGAGAAGAAATTGGACCCCAAAAAATGTTGTGCAATTTGTCCTGAGTACGATGATACCCCATATGTGGGTGTAAACCATTGTTTGGGCGCATGGCAGAGCTTGGAAGGGAAGGAGCGCCATTTGACTTTTCAATGCAAAATTGACTGGAATTGAGATGGGACGCCATGTTGCGTTTGGAGAGCCCCTGATGTGCCTAAACACTGAAACCCCCTACAAGTGACACCATTTTGGAAAGTAGACCCCCTAAGGAACTTATCTTGATGTGTGGTGAGCACTTTGACCCACCAAGTGCTTCACAGAAGTTTATAATGCAGAGCCGTAAAAATAAAAAATCATATTTTTTCACAAAAATGATCTTTTCGCCCCCAATTTTTTATTTTCCCAAGGGTAAGAGAAGAAATTGGACCCCAAAAAATGTTGTGCAATTTGTCCTGAGTACGATGATACCCCATATGTGGGTGTAAACCATTGTTTGGGCGCATGGCAGAGCTTGGAAGGGAAGGAGCGCCATTTGACTTTTCAATGCAAAATTGACTGGAATTGAGATGGGACGCCATGTTGCGTTTGGAGAGCCCCTGATGTGCCTAAACATTGAAACTCCCTACAAGTGACACCATTTTGGAAAGTAGACCCCCTAAGGATCTTATCTAGATGTGTTTTGAGAGCTTTGAACCCCCAAGTGTTTCACTACAGATTATAACGCAGAGCCGTGAAAATAATTTTTATTTTTTTTCTCAAAAATGATTTTTTTAGCACCCAGCTTTGTATTTTTACAAGGGTAACAGAATAAATTGGACCCCAAAATTTGTTTTCCAATTTGTCCTGAGTACGCTGATACCCCATATGTGGGGGGGAACCACTGTTTGGGCGCATGACAGAGCTCGGAAGGGAAGGAGCGCCATTTGGAATGCAGACTTAAATGGATTGGTCAGCAGCCGTCACGTTGCATTTGCAGAGCCCCTGATGTACCCAAACAGTACAAACCCCCCACAAGTGACCCCATATTGGAAACTAGACCTCCCAAGGAACTTATCTAGATGTGTTTTGAGAACTTTGAACCCCCAAGTGTTTCACTAAAGTTTATAGCGCAAAGCCGTGAAAATAAAAATTCTTTTTTTTCCCACAAAAATGATTTTTAGCCCCCCAAATTTTTATTTTCCTAAGGATAACAAGAGAACTTGAACCCCAGAAGTTGTTGTTCAATTTGTCCCGAGTACGCTGATAACACATATGTTGGGGTAAACCCCTTTTTGGGCGCACGGGAGAGCTCGGAAGGGAAGGAGCACTGTTTTACTTTTTCAACGCAGAATTGGCTGGAATTGAGATTGGACGCCATGTCGCGCTTGGAGAGCCCCTGATGTGCCTGGACAGTGGAAACTCCCCAATTCTACCTGAAACCCTAACCCAAACACACCCCTAACCCTAATCCCAACGGTAACCCTAACCACACCCCTAGCCCTGACACACCCATAATTCTAATCCCAACCCTAATCCAAACGTAAATGTAATCCAAACCCTAACCCTAACTTTACCTGCAACCCTAGCCCTAACCCTAACCCTACCCCTAACCCTAAACGTGACTGAAATACGTGTCACTAAAATACGTGGCACTGAAATACGTGGCACTGAAATACGTGGCACTGAAATACGTGGCACTGAAATACGTGATACGTGGCACTTAAATACGTGGCACTGAAACACGTGGCACTGAAATACGTGATACGTGGCACTGAAATACGTGGCACTGAAATACGTGGCACTGAAATACGTGGCACTGAAATACGTGGCACTGAAATACGTGGCACTGAAATACGTGGCACTGAAATACGTGGCACTGAAATACGTGGCACTTAAATACGTGGCACTTAAATACGTGGCACTGAAATATGTGATACGTGGCACTTAAATACGTGGCACTGAAACACGTGGCACTGAAATACGTGGCACTGAAATACGTGGTACTAAAATATGTGGCACTGAAATACGTGATACGTGGCACTGAAATACGTGGCACTGAAACACGTGGCACTGAAATACGTGATACGTGGCACTGAAATACGTGGCACCGAAATACGTGGCACTTAAATACGTGGCACTGAAATACGTGGCACTGAAATACGTGGCACTGAAATACGTGGCACTTAAATACGTGGCACTGAAATATGTGATACGTGGCACTTAAATACGTGGCACTGAAACACGTGGCACTGAAATACGTGGCACTGAAATACGTGGTACTAAAATATGTGGCACTGAAATACGTGATACGTGGCACTGAAATACGTGGCACTGAAACACGTGGCACTGAAATACGTGATACGTGGCACTGAAATACGTGGCACTGAAATACGTGGCACTGAAATACGTGGCACTGAAATACGTGGCACTGAAATACGTGGCACTATGACTGTCAGAAAATATTCATTAAACGGTTAGGGGTGAGGTTAGGGGTAGAGTTAGGGTTAGGGTTTGGATCCCTTTATCACCTTGATGGTGGTGGGTGGCTTTTCAGTGTGTTTTCTGTTTTTTTTCGATAAAAATGCATGCGTTTTTAACGCAAACAAACGCATGTGCTTAAAAACGCAAGAAAATACTGCAGGTTGTATTTCTGAAAATGAACGCATGCAGAAAAAAACCGCATGCGTTTGAAAACGCGACCAAACGCGTACAAAAAACCGCATGCGTTTTCAATGTCAAATATAGGGAAAAAACGCATGTGTTTTTTTGTGCAAAAAACGCTGCAGACAAAAACGCAAGTGTGAAACCAGCGACGCTTTTTATAGCAAAAAAGTTTTTGCGTCTCCACATTTTGAGACCTATAATTTTTCCACATTTTGCTCCACAGAGTCATGTGAGGTCTTGTTTTTTGCGGGACGAGTTGACGTTTTTATTGGTAACATTTTCGGACACGTGACCATTTTTGATCGCTTTTTATTCCGATTTTTGTGAGGCAGAATGACCAAAAACCTGCTATTCATGAATTTCTTTTGGGAGAGGCGTTTATACCGTTCCGCGTTTGGTAAAATTGATAAAGCAGTTTTATTCGTCGGGTCAGTACGATTACAGCGATATCTCATTTATATCATTTTTTTATGTTTTGGCGCTTTTATACGATAAAAACTAAAATATAGAAAAAATAATTATTTTGGTATCGCTTTATTCTCAGGACTATAACTTTTTTATTTTTTTGCTGATGATGCTGTATGGCGGCTTGTTTTTTGCGGGACAAGATGACGTTTTCAGCGGTACCATGGTTATTTATGTCAGTCTTTTTGATCGTGTGTTATTCCACTTTTTGTTCGGCGGTATGGTAATAAAGCGTTGTTTTTTGCCTCGTTTTTTTTTTTTTTTTTTTACGGTGTTTACTGAAGGGGTTAACTAGTGGGGCAGTTTTATAGGTTGGGTCGTTACGGACGCGGCGATACTAAATATGTGTACTTTTATTGTTTTGTTTTTTTTTATTTAGATAAAGAAATGTATTTATGGGAATAATATATTTTTTTTTATTATTATTTATTTAGGAATTTTTTTTTTTTTTTTACACATGTGGAAAAATTTTTTTTTTTACTTTTTTACTTTGTCCCAGGGGGGGACATCACAGATCATTGATCTGGCAGTGTGCACAGCACTCTGCCAGATCGACGATCTGCTGTGCAGGGCTGCAGGCTTTCCAAGTGTCTGCTCTGAGCAGGCACTCGGTAAGCCACCTCCTTCCCTGCAGGACCCGGATGCCGCGGCCATCTTGGATCCGGGACCTGCGGCGAGGAGGGAGGTAGGAGACCCTCAGAGCAACGCGATCACATCGCGTTGCTCCGGGGGTCTCAGGGAAGCCCGCAGGGAGCCCCCTCCCTGCGCGATGCTTCCCTATACCGCCGGTACACTGCGATCATGTTTGATCGCGGTGTGCCGGGGGTTAATGTGCCGGGGGCGGTCCGTGACCGCTCCTGGCACATAGTGCCGGATGTCAGCTGCGATATGCAGCTGACACCCGGCCGCGATCGGCCGCGCTCCCCCCGTGAGCGCCGCTGATCGATGATGACGTACTATCCCGTCGGCGGTTATACGGGCCCACCCCACCTCGACGGGATAGTACGTCAAATGTCGGGAAGGGGTTAAAGATACAAAACTGAAGAAAAAAAAAATTCAAGTCTGATAATGAAAAGAATACTTACACCCCATCTTTCCTCTTCAGGAATTTGAACTCTAAGATCCTGGCAAGATTAATTTCCACTTGACTGCCCCTGCTCTACCAAACTTGAAGGTTCCTGTAAAGATAATGCATGATTTACCACATGTGTAGTATTGCCAGTCAATACATACCAATCAGTATATCAAATGTGATTACATAATCAGTGTCATGTCCACCCTGGGAAGCAGTCAGGTCTTCACTGGAGGACATGTTGGAAGAGCAGACAGCAGTCAAGTGAAACACTACAGAAAAGAACAGATAAGAATAATTGAACTTAAGAGCCAAAGCAAAAAAAAAAAAAAATTTTGATGGCCGATGCTTACATTACAGGCAGCACAGAAAGGTGACAGCAGCACAGCACAACCACACAGGGACAGCACCACAACATCGGAACAGCAGCACAACTCTGGGACAGCAGCATCGCACGGTCTACAAAGGGGGAAAAAGTGTTAGACTGGGCAGAGCAAACATAGTAGTTGAAAAGTACACACATTCATACTTACACAGGGCCACAGAAGCAATCCACACAAGGAAGAGTCTAGTACAGGAACACGTCAGTCTAGAACAGCGTTTTCCAAACTGCAGTCCTCACGGACCCCAACAGGTCATGTTTTCAAGATTTCCTTAGTATTGCACAGGTGATGGAAGTATCAGGAGTTCTCTCACTTGTGCAGCAGTATGGAAATCCTGAAAACCTGACCTGTTGGGGTCCGTGAGGACTGGAGTTTGGGAAATACTGGTCTAGAAGGAACAGGAAGCAAAACAGAAGTACAGAGTACAGACTGCAGTGAGACAGACCTTTTCAGTGCTTCTATACTGGCATCCAGAGTCTTGAGTAATGGTCTTCCAGTGTCCAGAAACCCCTTTATAAAGCTGGGATTTTTCAGGTGGTGTAATCATTTCCTGGACATGATTAGTCTGAAGTACGCATGTCCTTGCGTACCAATGCGTTCCCATAGACAGTAAGGCATTGTTTTGACGCACTCATCTGTATGTGTATGTCTGCGCTTAATTGACGCCTCAAAAAATGCAACATGTTGCATTCGCCGCACACTGTGAAATGACGCATGCGTACACAAACGCATGCGACCTGATGCAAGCGCATGTCCCTGCGTACACAATGTTAAATATAGGTACGCAAGACTCATGCGGATCAGTACACAGGTATATGCTGCGCACACATATGCTAATGTGAACCCGGCCTAAGTCTGGGTAAATTCTGTCACTTAAAACTCCCAATGAGAGGTGGAAGTTGGTTGCATGTATACCTAGTATGGGTTAAATGAGTAGAGAAGTGAGATTGTACCTTTAGCATGAGATTTTGATGGCATCTTTGTTCAAATAATGTAAATGACTAAGATGCTGTGGAGTTCCTGAATAGCGAAGTGATAACCTTTTTAACAAAACCTTTTTAACCTCTGCAACAAAATGGGCATGTGAAACATTGTGATTGTGCTGTGTATTCTTGATGGAAATGCATGCACTGGATGAACAGTTTGCTGTAATGCAGTTCAGTCTACACTAAGGTGCATGAGGCAAATTCCTGAAATACCTTTGCTACTGTCCAGAGTTTAGTTTTGTTACTTGGGTATGCAATTTGAGTCTATAGTGGAGAGGGAAGCCATAAAAAGTGGTGGTCAGGAGTTGGACTTAGTCAAGTAAATATTAAAATTCCAGGAGCAGTTTGTAATGCTGTCTTTTTACCGTTCAGATCACTATCTAGATACTTGCTGTGCTGAATCTAAAAATAACATTGCTATATTAAGACTGCTGAATATGGAAGAGAATGAATTCTAGCGGACATCTCCACTTGTTTGTGGTCATTGACCCAGGACAGCCACTTATGAAGGGAACATGAGCTTATGCGTATTCAATTTTTTCACCAATGAGTTAACATGGCTGTCATAAATGATTTGCATAAAGCTAATCTTTTGCCATGTTTCACTGCCCATTTAAGTTCAGCATATTGTGATGTCAGTCCTTTATTCTTTTAGTTGCAATTTTTTTTGTGCTATATTGTCCAAAGCCTGCTGTTATGAACTTGTTGAATTCACTCGCAACTCTTGAAAAATGACTGATAAGTGGTTTTACAGGAAAACACTAGCTTTTACTATGTTTTGTCGTTTTGCTCATGCCACCCAGTACTCGATGTAGTATTGAGGCCCTCTTTACACTGATCAGATGGGCTCCTGTTTATGACCTGTCAAGACATCTTTACTAGGGATGAGTGAGGGTGCTCGTTGATGCGATCACTCAAATATCTGGGTGCTTGGCAATCGACAAGCATGGTTTGGTGCTCGGATGTAACGCTCCAATTCCTGTGCCACGCTTTTGGCGCATGTTACACAGCCAATAAATAAACATGTGGAGATTGCCTGCAAGTCTCTGTAATGCCGTATAACTGTGATAGACCAGCCACATTACCTCTTGAGGTTATAAAAGGACAGGCGCCACCACGCTCGGCACACGGACACCATTGCACAGCTTGGGGACAGTTTGTATTATAGAGGGAGAGTGTTTTGATAAGTCCAACTGTGTGCACACAGCCCTGGACAGTCCTCTAGTGTTGATACTGAACCATCATACTAACAGGCCTTCTAAGGGCTAATCCTGTGCTTTGCGGTTTGTATCAGATACATTGAGATTTTAGCCTAGAAACAGTTGCAGTAGCAGGGAGTGGCAGAATAAAGGTTCTAGGTAGGGCCAAGGGCTTCATGTGAGCTGGCATTTTTCCCTGGTGTTACTGTGTGCAGCACTTTTTATTGTAGAAGTACCACAACTACACTTTTGTTCACAATATTTGAATGAAGTTCTACAGTTGGTGCCTTCAAGGGTGTATGGATGATCCTGCTCGTAATTTTTGGTAGACTTTTTGCACTATGCGCAGAGCTTTTTGAGTGCGGGAGTGTGAGTCCCCAATCTTTTGGTACTTCTTGCTTCCTTCATAGATTACACTGAAAAAAATAAAAAAATAAACGGGGATTTGAACACACACACACAATGCGCCACACACTACCACGTGCTTGAACACATATAATACACTCAGCACACATTTCACCACACATGCACCAACCTTGCCACATAAGTCAAAACAAGTCACCGCGCAAAATTCGCCACATGCAAAACTCGCCACATGCAAAACTCGTCACATGTGCACAACTCGCCACACGCAAAACTTGCACACGTGGAAAAATTGCCACATGCACAAGTTGCAACACATGCAAAAGTTGCCTCACACAAAACTTGCACATAGGGTCATTCCATGTCAAGTGGACCAGTGGTCCCCACTCGACCTTTTCCGATTTTGCTTAAAATTTATAAGGATGTACATGTATGTTTGAAAAGAGGTTCTGTAAATTTTTAGGGCCAGATCTCAAATACATTGGGCACTGTTGACCTTTCACTGGAGGTTCCACCAAGCCTGCGGCTTCAGCTAAGAGTATTTTGCAAACTTTGGCACATAGCCAGTAAAGAACTCTAATGGCTATGATGCTGAAATTTGGCATACTAGCTCAACTTTTGCTGCTAAACACGATAAAATTACCGGCTATGACAAAACAATATTTCGGCCGCAATTTTGTGTCAAAGTAGCTTGAAAAACGCGTCGCATAAAATTTATGCCAAACTTTGCCCATATATAACTCAAGACCAAAAAACAATAGTAACTGGTGCTTTGCCCTGTACACCAAACATCTACATGACTTTGCATTGCTGCAATATCACGGTCAAAGCATATGTATTTGTGGAAATATTCACACCCACATATGATGAAAAACTTAAAAAAAATGAATTTTACCTATTTTTAGGTCAAATTTCTCAAAAAGGGTACCCCTAAAATATATTAATTCTGATATCATTAGAAAGAGCACATTTTTCTCTACAAGGATCATTGGGGTTTTTTTTGGAGTCTCTCAGTTCAAGAAATGAAAAATGCCACTGAACATGGTGTTATTTATTAATACGCAATGAATGGTAACTGCACTATTCAAACCCTTGCGTTGGTCCATGGTGGTTATACCACAACCAATTCCCTAAGAATTGGTATTATAACCCTATTAAGAGTTGTAATAATGCTGTCTATCGAGAATTGGCAGCCCCATCGCCTAGGAGCCATGGCCGATAGCCGTGCAAGGCGAGCCTCGGGTCGTCTCTTTATCGCAGGTTCCGAAGCCTCAGGGTGGGTGTCTTTGCCTAGGATCCCAAAACTAATATTGGGTATCTTTTGTTGGTTCCCAAGCCATAATGTTCAGTCTAAGTGGTCTGGAATTGTTGCTGAATTTGCAACATAATCAGTTCAGAGTAGCTGTATTGTCGGCCCATTGCTGTCCAAAAAGGTCCAAATATTGACATTGGCACCTAAAAGTTGGTCCATTCTGTAAAAATTTACAGAACCTCAAACATACATGTACATCCTTATAAATTTTCAGCAAAATCGGAGAAGGTCGAGTGGGGACGATTTTTAAAACTGGTCCACTTGATGTGGAATGACCCCATACTCAAAACGCACCACACATAAAACTTGCCACGCGCAAAACTTGCCATGCGCAAAACTTGCTGCACAGAACTTGCTACACTAACCTGTCACATGCAACTCGACACACAAAGTTGCTACAGAACTCATCTTACAAAAGTCGCTACATGCATGTCGCCACTCGCAACTCAACGCACACAACTAGACACATGAAACTCTCCCTAAATAACACAAGTCTGGTATCCTTCAAAAATAAAAATCTGATTAATTAAGCAGACAAACTACAAGAGCAACAAATGTACCATATAGGAAATACGGCAGCTGTCAGTCACATGACCTGTCTATTATGTGTATGTGTGAGCTAATATATGCTGCCAGGGGGGAGGGCTTCCTGTTGGCTGGGGATTTATCAGGCTGCTAATTTAGCTTATAAATACTGAGGTAAAAATACTGACCAAATAACGTGTGAACGAGGTCTAATACAGGATGAGATGACATACAGGTACATACCATATACAGGGGAGATGACACACGGGTATATACTACATACAGGAGCAGATGACACAGGTATATACTATATACAGGCGAAGATGACTTACAGGTATATATTATATACAGGAGGAGATGACACAAATGTATATACTATATACAGGGGAGATGACACACAGGTATTTACTATATACAGGAGATGACACAGGTATATACTATATACAGGAGAAGATGACATACAGGTATATACTATATACAGGAGGAGATGACATACAGGTTACTATATAAAAGATGACACATAGGTATAAAGAAAAGGAGATGACATACAGCAGGTATATACTATATACACGGTAGATGACATACAGGTATGTACTATATACAGAAGATGACATACAGGTATGTACTATATACAGGAGATGACATACAGGTATGTACTATATACAGAAGAGATGACATACAGGTATATACTATATACAGGAGATGACATACAGCAGGTATATGCTATTTACAGGGGAGATGACATACAGGTATATATTATATACAGGGGAGATGACATACAGGTATATACTATATACTATATACAGGAGATGACATACAGGTGTATACTATATATAAGGGAGATGACAACCATGTATATACTGAGGGGAAAATGTGAGGTGTGAGGTGAAAATGAGGTGTGAGGTGAAAATGCAGCATCAATAGTAAAAAGATCTAATGTTAAAAATAATAAAAAAAAATAAAAATCATTATATACTCGCCTTCTGTCGGCCCCCGGATCCAGCCCAGGCCTTTACCTCTCCTCGCGATGGTCCGGTCCATGCATTTGCGTTCTCGCGAGATGATGATGTAGCAGTCTCGCGAGACCGCAATGCACTCTTGGGACCGGAGCATCGGTAAACGCCTGGGCTGGATTCGGGGGCCGACGGAAGGTGAGTATATAACTATTTTTCATTTTAATTCTTTTAACAGGGATATAGTGCCCACATTGCTATATACTACGTGGGCTGTTAGATACTGCGTGGGCTGTGTTAAATACTACATCTCTGTGCTATATACTACGCGGCTGTGCTTGTGCTATATACTACGCGGCTGTGCTATATTTCTCTGCTGTATCTGTGCACCATGATTTGTGGTATGTGTTAAAGAGGGGGCCCACTGAGACTTTCGCCCAGGGCCCTCAAAAACCTGGAGCCGGCCCTGGCTTCACTTATTGTTCGCGGTCGGGCGTGACCAATCAGCGACAGTCGCAGTCTGCCTGCGAATTGGCGTGGCATTTGAACCACTCTTTGCTAATTGGTCGTGGCCGGCTGAATCTTTTGTATAAATTGCATTCTGAAAACTTCATAAATAAACTACATACATATTCTAGAATACCCGATGCGTTAGAATCGGGACACCATCTAGTATAATATAATATAATATGAAAATTAGAGCAGCACAAAGAGTCTGGGTGCAGAGCTCCCCAGGCAAATGCCAAACCTCAATTAAAAAAATCCAGAAAAATTGGAGGCAGCATATGTTATTTATTTTTTTTCACTTTGTTTTCACCCTCCTGACCACTGTCAATTTGAGGTCAATACTCTGGAACCCTTCAACAGATCCTCGTGATTGAGACTTTTGTTGTGACATATTGTGCTTTGCTAGTGGTAACATTTTCTTTGATATGACTTGCGTTTATTTGTGAGAAAAATTGAAATTTGGCAAAAATTTTGCAAATTTTCAAACTTTACAATTTTTATACCCTTATTTCAGTCATATCGCACAAAATAGTTAATAAATAACATTTCCCACATGTCTACTTTACATCAGCACAATTTTGGAACCATAACTTTTTTTGTTAGGGAGTTGAGGATTAAAAGCTGACCAGCTATTTTTCTCTTTTTTTACACCCCAAAACTTGCTAATCCATTTTTTTTTTTTTTTCTTTGAGACCACCTCACATTTAAAGTGACTTTGAGGGGCCTATATGACAGAAAATATCCAAAAATGACACCATTATAAAACTGCAACTCTCAAGGTGCTCAAAACCACATTCAAGAACTTTATTAGCTCTTCAAGTGCTTCACAGGAACTTTTGGAATGTGGAAGGAAAAAATAAACTTTTTCACAAAAATATTCCTTTAGACCTAATTTTTTTACTTTCGCAAGGGAAATAGGAAAAAATGGACCATACATTTTGTTGTGCGATTTTCTCCTGAACATGCCAATACCCCATATGTGGGTGAAATTTACAGTTTGGGCACACGGCAGGGCTCGGAACGGAAAAAGCGCCATTTGACTTTTTCAATGTAAAATATGTTGGATTAATTAGCGGTTGTCCTGTTGTATTTGAAGAGCCCCTGATGTGCCTAAACAGTGGAAACCTCCCACAAGTGACACATTTTTAGGAAACTAGAACCCTTTGGGACCTTATCTAGATGTGTTTTGAGCACCTTGAACCCCCCCAGATGCTTCACAGGCGTGAAAATGGAAGAAAAATCATTTTCCCACTTTTTTTTTTTTTAGCTACAAATTTTGTATTTTTACAAGGGCAAAAGGAGAAAATAGACCTCCAAAGCTTGTTGTCCAATTTCTCCCGAGTTCACCCCATATGTGGTCGAAAACTAGTGCAGATTTTGCTGCACTGTTTGAGGGTGCCTTGTCACATTAACAGAGCCCCTGAGGTGCCAGAACAGCAGAACCCCCCCCCGTAAGTGACCCTCTTACCAATTAAACCTCTCAATGAATTAATCTAGGGGTGAAGTGATTGTTGACACACCTAGAAAAAAAGTTAAATTTTTACCACCAAGATCCTGCTAGCCCAAGTTTTACATTTTCACACTGGGAAATGGGTAAAAATGTCACAAGAATTAGTTGCACAATTTCTGCTGAGTGTAGAAATACTACATATGAGGCAGTACAGTACTACTTAGCCATACAGAGTCACTCGGGAGGGACAGAGCGCTATATGCCTCCTCTAGTGCAGATTTTCCTAGACTAGTTTGTGGATTCCATATAAAGAGCCCCTAAGTGCTAGAAAAGCAGAATCCCCCCCCCCCCTCCCCCTCAAGTGACCCCACTTTGGAAATTATTACCCTTTGGGAAATTATCTACAGACGTAGTGACTATTTTGACTCTAAGTGTTTTCCAGAAGCTGGCAGCAGTGGAAGTTGCTAGTGACCAACACCTAGCCTGTGCTTCTGGAGACACGCGCCTGTAAATTAGGCGGGCTCTCTTCACTACAGAGATGCCAAACATGTGGGTGCTAAATGTTGTTGCTGCACACTTGGCCTCAGAAGGGAGGGGGGCATTTGGACTTGGGAGCGGAGAGTTTGCGGAGTTTCTTTCGGCAGGTGAGGAGCCATTTTGCTTTTCCAGAGCCTTTGTGCTACCAGTAATGTGGGAGCCCCTTATATTTCCGTTAACAGATGACAGATCAGAGTGGGGACTTGCTTTTTTTGTGGATTGAGTGGAAGCTTTTATTGGGAACAGTTTACATAACATTTGGGATCAGTTATCTGGCGCTCCACGCTGACCAGTTACTTTGCGGTTACCATCTAAATCTGAGTGACGTGATTCAGATGCAATTTGCAATTGATGCAGGTTGCAATTGATGGAATTCGCAAAATTTGGGGAAATTTTTGCTGAATTTCAAATGATTTCGGATTGATTCATTCATTCATTCATTCATTCATTCATTCATTCTTAGGGATGAAGCCATTGTCATCCCTGAGTGATCCATTCACTATATAATGAAGCAGTACAGTTAGGCTATGTGCACACGTCAGGATTCTTAGCAGAAATTTCCCAATGAATTAAATAATGGGAAACCCGCAAAATTAACGAACTTGCTGCGTTTTTTACCGCGATGCGGTTTTTTTTTTGCGGATAAAACGCAACATGTGCACAAATTGCGGATTGCATTCGATTAATAAAATGCTTAATGGATGCATTTTTTTCGGGTTTTTATAGCGAAAGATGCGGAACGTATGCACACAGCCTTACTCTGGACACCGTCTGGCCTCTGTTCTGTGGTGTCCTTTTCAGAAGTGCACAAAACTGTGGCCGGCGGCACTTTTATGCAATCCTAAAAAGATGGACACTGCCGGATCACAGGTCCTATGGTGCCCACAGTGCCTCCATCTGCCTCCATTATAGGGAATTTTCTGCCGGGGGTTCTACCTGAATCGCGTATTTCAGATATTTACATGGAAACCCTGGTGTAAGCACTCAGCGCAGGATAAATGTACGCTGACCCTTACTGCGATATTTCGGAGGCAGAATGACATGCTCAAGAGCATGTGAAGAATTGGTTATATTTTTCTCGGTCCCCCATGACAGCACTACGGAGAGAGGGGATCCGCCCTTCAGGGACAGGAAACCTACAGATAAAAGGGCGGTACCTCTCCCTCGCATCAGTTGGTTTCCTGTCCCTGACGGGGAACCTCTTTTCGGCAGTACCTGCACGAAGACGGCGTATCCAGTGGACCGGGACCGGACAGTCGGGTTCCGGCAGCGAGGAGGCTCCTGCCGCGGCTTGTCCGGCACCCGAAGCCGCCACCGCTGGAACCGACGGGTTCTTCAGGGTGTGCGGGGGAGAGGCCGCCGCCAGACTGAGGGAGGAAGGGGTGCTGGTCACCCGGAGCTCCTGAGCCGACCGCTGCACGCTCCGGGTGAAGAAAGATGGCCGCCGCTCCGGAAATGCGGCGTTAACTTCCGGGTCATCTCCGCGCGCATGCACGGTAATCTCTCCTCTCCCTGGGATGTGTGCAGGACCGGAAGTGAGGCAGAACGCCAGGGGTGGCGCCGGATTAAAAAAAGGGAGATGGTGCACACATAGTTGTCACACTTTTACCCTTCGCCACGACAGCACCCCACATGAGAGAGGGATCCGCCCCATAGGAACAGGAAACCTACAGAATAAAAGGAGGCGGTCCCCTCTCCTCCTCAGTTTAGGTTTCCTGTTCCTACAGGGACCCAGCTTACCTACAGATGAAGAGGATCCCTGGGCCATGCACCCGCCTGCGTCGGTCTCTGTGGGAACGGCAGGGGCTGCGGTTCCAGAAGCAGCGGCGGGGGAGCCCCTGCTTGCAGCCTCCCCCCTCGTCTGGCCAAACATCCACGGTCCGGGTCCGGTCACCGTGGGTCCGCCCGGCACCGTGAGGACGCGCGCGCTGCTGCGGCCGGCTTAATATCCCCAGCCGCCGCATGGTGAGTGAGAGCGGCGCGTCTAACCCGGAAGTCGCTGGAGCACTTCCGGGTTGGTCCGGGGAGGCAGGAGAATGGGCGGCAAATTTAAAAAGGCAGCGCTAGCGTCGGGCAGGTGTGTTTAAGATGGCTTCACCGGCCGACGATGCGCACTTGCCCGCAGTGCAACAGCGTTCTCCCAGCAAGGAGAGAAGCGCTAGGAGCAGCACAAAGAGTTGTGGTCGACCTCCAGAGAAGGGTTCTACCACCAAACGAAATCCGCCTCCAGAACCGGTACCTGTCAGCTTCACTGGGTGAGTTTTTGAAAGAGTCTCTACCTATATGCTGATATATGTTCCTCCTGTATCTTTCCTAGACTAAGAAAAGGACACACAAATCCAAGCACAAGGAATGTGCTTTATGTACGCAGCCCCTCCCGGATGATTATGTTAAAAAACTGTGTTCGGAGTGTATCATGCAAACCTTACGGCAGGAAAACATAATGACTCCATCAGATGTCAGAGCTATAATCTGGGAAGAAATGCAGGGGTTGGCGCAGACTAGTACCACCAGTACCCGTCAGCTTAGTAGGTCCAAATCTCCGGTCAGTTCACAGTCAGAGGACGTATGTATATCCTCAGGCGAAGCGGAATCCCAGCCGAGCTCATCCGAGACTGAAGGGGGACTTTGTCTTCCCAACAGCAGTGTGGACAATTTAATAAAATCCGTCAGAAGCACGATGGGGTGCTCAGATGAGAAAGAAAGTAAATCGGCTCAGGACATCATGTTCGCGGGGTTAGGACAGAGGAAACGTAGGTCCTTCCCCGTCATAAAAGCTATTAAAGAAATAGTAAAAAAAGAGTGGGATAAGAAAAATAGAGGTTTTCTACCATCATCCTCTAAAAGACGCTATCCCTTCAGCGACGAGGAGTTAAATACCTGGTCGAAGGTGCCGAAAGTGGATGCCGCTGTAGCCTCCACAACCAAACAGTCGGTCCTACCGGTGGAGGATTCAGGAGTCCTGACAGACCCGCTGGACCGTAAAGTGGAAGCTTTACTAAAAAGGTCATGGGAAGCCAACACGGGGGCGTTCAGGCCCGCCATATCTAGCACCTGCACTGCGAGGTCACTACTAGTGTGGATGGAGCAACTGGAGGAACAGATTAGAGGTAGAACTTCGAGAGAGTCAATCCTGCCGAAATTCCCTCTAATCAAGGAAGCAGTAGCATTCCTGGCTGATGCCTCTGTGGATTCGCTACGCCTAGCAGCCAGGTCAGCCGGCCTAGTGAACACAGCCCGGCGAGCACTCTGGCTAAAGAACTGGAAAGGGGACGCACAGGCCAAAGCAAAACTTTGTGCGATCCCCTGCCAGGGAGAGCCTTCAAAAGACGTCCCTTTACCAGGAACAAGCCGTTCGAACAAAGGGAGCGATGGGAGTCGAAGGACCCGAAGCAAAAAGGTGCCTTTTTTAGCGGGTCCCATAACCCGAAACGTAAATACCGCTAACCAGGAGGTAGGCGGCAGATTAAAATTCTTCCTCCCCAGATGGGAACAAATAACATCCAGCCAGTGGATTCTGGACATTGTACAATACGGCCTAAAATTGGATTTTGACCGAATCCCTTGGGATTCCTTTATAGTAACATCTCCAAAAGGTCAAGACCAACAAAGGGCTCTGGAATCAGAGATCCTATCTCTTCTGTCTAAAAAAGTCCTGATAGAAGTTCCCCAGGATCAAGAAGGGAAGGGGTTCTATTCCCCTTTATTCTTGATCAATAAGCCTGATGGTTCATTTAGAACCATCATAAACCTCAAGAGATTAAACGCCTTCCTGCGTAATCATACCTTCAAAATGGAATCCATTAGTTCAACCATAAAACTCTTGTTTCCTAGGTGTGTCATGGCCGGAATAGACTTAAAGGATGCCTATTATCATCTTCCCATACATGCCGAACATCAAAAGTATCTAAGGGTAGCAATCATCCTGGAAGGACAGGTTCGTCACTTTCAGTATGTTGCAATGCCATTTGGGCTTTCTATGGCTCCCCGCGTCTTCACTAAGGTGATATTAGAAGTGATGGCTCATCTACGTCAACGAGATACCTTGATAATACCCTACCTAGATGACTTTCTAGTGGTGGGAAACTCTATGCTCCAGTGTAAAACCCGTCTATCTAATACGATCTCGTCCCTACAGGAGTTAGGTTGGATCGTCAACTTCGAGAAATCCCGGCTGGATCCAGAAACCGTCCAGACATTTCTAGGAATCCAGCTAGACTCCGTAAGTCAGAGATGCTTCCTCCCCCAGGCAAAGAAACTGACTATACAATCAAGGGTATCAGACGCAATACGCAACCCCTACATGACACTAAGGAAGGGCATGTCTTTGCTGGGGTCATTATCATCATGTATCCCTGCTGTACCATGGGCACAATTTCATACTCGTCAATTACAGTATGAGGTATTGTCGGCTCAGGGAAAAGACGGACATCTAGAAAGCAGAATATCTCTTTCCAAAGATGTCTTAGAATCACTATCCTGGTGGCTAGACATGGACCACCTCTCAGAGGGTGTGCCATGGATAATAGACCCGTCTAAAATAATTACCACCGACGCCAGCCCTATTGGGTGGGGAGCACATATGAAAGACAGTCTGGCCCAAGATACTTGGGACCAGGCAGAATTGTCATGTTCCTCCAATTGGAAGGAGCTAAAAGCGGTAGAATATGCCTTAAATCACTTTCTTCCGCAGATTCAAGGAGCAAATGTAAGAATTTACTCGGACAATTCCACCACAGTGGCATATGTGAACCGTCAAGGTGGTACAAGGTCAGGAAGTCTAATGACCATAGCTGCAGACATCTTCCAGCTGGCAGAGACTCATTTAACATCCCTAACAGCCCTGCACATCAGAGGTGTAGAGAACATCAGGGCAGACTACCTCAGCCGAAACGAGTTACGTCAAGGGGAATGGACCTTAAACAGATCCATATTCAGTATGATAACAGAATCATGGGGGATACCACAAATCGACCTATTTGCCACAAGAGACAACCGGCAAGTAAGAAGGTTCGCTTCCCTGAACGCCATGGATCACCCAGATATGTTGGAGACTCTCCACCATCCTTGGAGGTTCCAGCTGGCATACGCCTTTCCTCCGATGTCTCTGATTCCACTAGTGATCAGAAAAATCAGGAGGGAACAAGCAAGAGTGATCCTCATTGCACCATTCTGGCCGAAAAGACCATGGTTCTCTTGTCTCCAGACCATGTGCCTATGCGATCCATGGATTCTCCCATCAGACAAGAAACTGCTGTCCCAAGGCCCCTTTTTTCACCCGCAAGTGAAAGGTCTTCACTTGACGGCGTGGAATTTGAGAGGCAACTACTAAGATCAAGAGGGTTCTCAGCAGAACTAGTAAACACCCTCTTATTGAGCAGGAAAAGATCTACCACCCTGATATATAGTAGGGTATGGAATAAATTCTTAGACTTTTACACGGTACCGTTCACTAAGCAAGTTCCAGTCACACCTATTCTAGAGTTCTTGCAAAAAGGCCGAGAGTAGGGGTTATCTGTAAATACCTTAAGAGTTCAGGTCTCGGCATTGGGAGCCCTATATGGATGCAATATAGCAGCTAATAGGTGGATCTCCAGATTCATAAAATCTTGTGAACGTAGTAAACCGGTCCATATTCCCCGTCTACCTCCGTGGGATTTAAATCTAGTGCTAGAAGCCTTAACCAGCTCCCCATTTGAGCCACTAGATTCAATACCTTTAAAAGTCCTGACATATAAAGTAGCCCTCTTGGTAGCCCTAACCTCAGCTAGACGGGTTAGCGACATCCAGGCCCTATCAGTAGACCCACCTTTCTTACTGATATTCCATGATCGGATAGTCCTAAAACCAGACCCCTCATACCTCCCTAAGGTAGCGTCCACCTACCACAGGTCCCAAGAGATATTTCTCCCTTCCTTTTTTGATTCACCTGTAACTCCAGAACAGCATAAATTCCACACCTTAGATGTCAGAAGAGCCATCCTGACCTATATAGAAAGGTGTCAGACATGGAGGGAGAGTAGGGCTCTGTTTATCTCCTTTCAGGGCCACAAGAAAGGACATGGGGTCACGAGAGCTACCATATCTCGATGGATCAGAGATGCTATCTGCTTGGCCTATACGTCAAAAGGCGAGATTCCTCCAGTGGGTATTAAAGCGCATTCAACACGAGCCATGGCTTCCTCCTGGGCGGAACAAGTGGATGTACCGATCCATTTAATATGTAAGGCCGCAACTTGGTCTACACCTTCTACCTTTTACAACCATTATAGACTTGATCTATCTGCATCTTCTGATCTGACCTTTGGGAGAGCTGTTCTTAATACAGTAATCCCACCCAAATAATGAATCTCTGAAAATCTCTCATGTGGGGTGCTGTCGTGGCGAAGGGTAAAAAGCCGGATTACTCACCGGTAATGCTCTTTTAATGAGTCCACGACAGCACCCATTTACTACCCTCCCTAAGTTATGCACAGCTCTTCCTTTTAAATTCACAAATAATGGTTGTATAGAGTTTAAGATATTTTGCTGAATAAGAATTAATACTAAAGCTTTTGCGGTTCCCTTTTTGTACTCTGTAAACTAAACTGAGGAGGAGAGGGGACCGCCTCCTTTTATTCTGTAGGTTTCCTGTTCCTATGGGGCGGATCCCTCTCTCTCATGTGGGGTGCTGTCGTGGACTCATTAAAAGAGCATTACCGGTGAGTAATCCGGCTTATCTCCCTTTAACCATGGAGGACAGAGATCCACAGCAGCTGCAGCCCAGGCAGCAGCACCATAAGAAGGGGGACCCAAAGAGCTCCAGAAGTGGATCAAGCAGTCGATCCACACAGCGCAGCAGATCTGCTGCAGGGACTAACTCCCCTCCTCAAGAGGCTCCACTGCCAGGTACCCTCCAGAACCGGTACCTGCCTCCACATCCGAATGGTGAGTGATCTCCGTGAAAGTACACATTTTTTATAATAGGGCTCCCTCTTCTCCCTTACTAGGGTAAGAAGAGCCTGGAGAAAAAGAAAAATAGGGTCTGCCCCACCTGTAACAAAGCTTTGCCGGTAACCTGGAGAAAAAAGCTTTGTAAATCTTGCATTCAGCGTTTATGTGAAGAAACCCCTGACTTCGCATCTGAACTTAAAACTATAATTAGATCTGAAGTTCAGAATGCCCTGTTATCTTCCAAAAAAGGGAAGGAAAAGGTGAAGGAGACGGTATATTCTCACTCTGTCCGATCCTCGTCTGAGGACGCGGACTCTGACGATTCCAAATCCTCCCTATCTTCCTCCGATGAAGATTCAGGCCGTCATTGCTTCCCACTAGAGGAAGTGGATGCTTTAGTTAAAGCCGTCAGAGCCACTATGGGGGTCGAGGATCCCAGACCCGATAAAACGGCTCAAGATATTATGTTCGGAGGTCTGGGACAGAAAAAGCGGAGAGCTTTTCCGTTAAATTCCAATGTCCAGACACTGATAAAAAAAGAATGGGAAAAACCGGACAGGAGAAATTCTTCAGTACCCTCGCTTAAAAGAAAGTATCCCTTCGATGACGAGGCGTCCACTTCTTGGGACAAGGCACCCAAATTGGACGTAGCAGTGGCCAAAGCCTCGAAAAAATTTGCGCTCCCGTTTGGATATGGGTACCCTCAAAGACACTTTAGATAAGAAAGCGGATACCTTTCTTAAAGGGGCTTGGGAATCGGCTGGGGGTAGCTTGAGACCTGCAGTCGCAGCGACCTGCACCTCCAGGTCTTTGATGGTGTGGGTTGACCAGCTGGAAAGCCAGATCAAGGACGGGTCACCCAGAAGTAAATTGCTAGACTCAATCCCTGCAATTAGAGCAGCAGCAGCATTCCTAGCGGACTCCTCAGCGGACTCAGTACGTTTAACATCCAAGGCCGCTGCCCTCTCCAACGCAGCCAGAAGGACCCTATGGCTTAAGAGCTGGCCAGGGGATCTCCAAACAAAGTTGAAATTGTGTTCTATCCCATGTGAGGGAAATTTCTTATTTGGGGAAACCCTGGATGACATCCTCCACAAAGCAGGAGACAAAAAGAAGGGGTTTCCAAATCTGGGGCCAGCCCTATTTAAACAGTCCTTTCGGAACCGTAAATTTTTTCGTCGGAGACCTCCCAGAGAACAGAATAAATGGGAAGAAGGGAGAAGGCGAGATGGAGGTTACCTCTTTGGCAATACCTCCCGTGATAAAAAACCCTCCAAATGACATTTTCCCGACGGTGGGGGGATGGCTCACCTCATTTCTTCCTGCCTGGGAAAAAATATCCAACACCTGGATTTTAAGACTCATACAATCTGGTCTATAAATAGATTTCCTTTCTCCCCATCCCCCCCCCCCCCCCCCCCGAAATTACGTAGTGACAAAGACGAGGTCTTCGGCAGCAGAACAAGCGGCATTAGAGAGAGAAATTATTTCCCTACTGCAGAAAGCCGTGATTCAGGAGATCTCTCCTCAAGAAATGGAGGAAGGGTTTTTTTCCCCTCTGTTTCTAGTACCGAAACCCGACGGTCCTTTCGGACGATTATAACCTTAAGAAACTTAAACAATTATGTAAGAAATCACAAGTTCAAAATGGAAACAATAAAATCTACAATAAAAATTCTCTTTCCAAATTGCTACATGGTTGTGATAGACCTAACCGACGCATACTACCATGTGCCCATCCACGAACAATCTCAAAAATTTCTCAGGATGGCGGTGTCCATAAAGGGAAAAATAAGAAACTTCCAGTACAGGGCCCTCCCGTTCGGGATTTCTATTGCTCCGCGGATATTCACAAAAATAGTAGCGGAGATGATGGCCCACATAAGGGAACAAAACATTATCATAGTCCCTTACCTGGACGATTTTCTTATTGCCAGCGACTCGGCTCAAAGTTGCAGACAACAGAGACCGAGTAATGACTATTCTAACGGACTTGGGTTGGCTCATAAATATAAAAACATCAAAGTTGGAACCCTGTCAAGTACAGGAGTTCCTAGGGCTGACGTTAGACTCCCAGGTTGAAGAATGCCAACTCCCGGGCCCCAAAAAAGACAAAATATTAACCATGATAGCACAAACACTGCAAAACCCCTCCATGACTCTAAGGAGGGCAATGTCACTGCTGGGGTCTCTATCTTCATGCCTGCCGGCGATACCCTTTGCACAATTCCACACAAGGGAGCTTCAGTGGCACATACTAGAATGGCAGTTAATATTAAAAAACAATTTGGAAAGCAGGGTCATTCTAAATTCCTCCGTTATTCATTCCCTTCTCTGGTGGGGAAAGAACCAGAATATTTCAAAAGGGATTCCTTGGGTACCAAAAATATCTCGGGTGATAACCGATGCAAGTCCCAGGGGGTGGGGGGCCCACATGGCAGACAAAGTGGCTCAGGGCAACTGGTCAATTCAGGAACTGTCAGCATCCTCAAATCAAAAAGAACTCTGGGCGGTGCATCAGGCTCTTCTATCATTCCTTACCTACATTCGGGGACATCATGTCCGAATTCTCTCGGACAATATAGTGACAGTAGCCCATATAAATCACCAGGGAGGAACAAGGTCTCGGTTACTGATGAATTCCTCCGCCAAAATTTTCAGCCTTGCAGAAACAAATCTACTATCCCTTTCTGCACTGCATATTCAAGGTTCAAAAAACGAGAAAGCAGATTACCTGAGTCGAACTCAGTTGAGACAAGGCGAGTGGTCCCTGAATCAGTCTCTCTACAACCAGATCACGAGAATGTGGGGAACCCCAACAATAGACTTGTTCGCCAATTGCAAAAACAAAAAAGTAAGCAAATTTTGTTCTCTAAGCCCGGAAGGGAATCCCCAGGCTCTGGATGCCTTTCTGATTCCATGGACACACAAACTAACATATGCTTTTCCACCAACCATTCTGATTCCGGCAGTCATTCGGAAGGTCAGAGAGGACAAAACAAAAATGATCCTTATTGCCCCATTCTGGCCAAAAAGGACATGGTTTTCCTGGCTAAGGATGCTATCGGTCTCAGACCCATGGGTTCTACCGAATTTGCCAGACCTACTACAGCAAGGACCGATCTTCCACCCACAGGAGACGAACTTGCATTTGACAGCCTGGCTTTTGAACGGCAACTATTAATAAAAAGAGGCTTTTCAGACAACTTGGTTGCAACATTATTAAAATGTAGAAAACCTATTACTACTAAAATATATGGGAAAACATGGAAAAAATTCTTGTCTGTATCCAAAGTTAAAATCCAGGAGGGACCCTCAATTAATAAAATACTTGCGTTCCTACAAAAAGGTCTGGAACAAGGGTTAGCGGTTAGTACTCTTAAAGTGCAGATAGCAGCCCTGGGTGCACTCTATAACCAGAATATTGCAGCCAACCCATTGATAATAAGATTCATTAAAACGGTAACAAGAGCAAAACTTGTAGTTACCCAAAAAATGCCCCCATGGGACTTAAATTTAGTCCTCTCAGCATTATCTGGTCCTCCATTTGAACCAATAGACATGATTCCCATTAAAATACTATCTCTTAAGACCATTCTTCTGGTAGCCTTAACATCTGCGCGCAGGATAAGCGACATTCAAGCCCTGTCCTCTAACCCCCCCCCCCCCTTTACAAAAATCATGGATGATAGTCACTCTAAGAACTGACCCGGCCTATTTGCCAAAAGTGGCGTCAAAATTCCATAGGTCACAGGAAATATCCCTGCCGTCCTTCTGCCCGAACCCTAGAAATGAGAAAGAGCAGAACTTCCATAATCTAGATGTCAGAAGATGCCTAGTCCAATACCTAGATTCCACCAGGGAGTATAGGAGGGAAGGCTCTCTGTTTGTCTGTTTTCAGGGTCCCAGAAAAGGATTCCGGGCATCTAAAGGTACTTTGGCAAGGTGGATAAAAGAGGCGATAGCGTTGGCATATTCATCCACGGGGAATGCGATCCCAGACGGTATAAGAACGCATTCCACAAGAGCAGTAGCTACCTCATGGGCTGAGAGGTCAGAGGTATCAATAGAACAGATCTGTAAGGCGGCCACCTGGTCATCACCGTCAACCTTTTTTAGGCACTATAGATTAAATCTAGCCTCTGTGTCTGACCTGACCTTCGGTCGAAGGGTTCTTGAGGCGGTGGTCCCTCCCTAAGCTTAGTCTCTGCAATTCTCTCCGTAGTGCTGTCATGGGGGACCGAGAAAGTCATAGTTACTCACCGATAACGGTGTTTCTCGGAGCCCATGACAGCACTCGCTTATTCCCTCCCATCACGAGTGCGGTGAGCACCTTTAATTACATATGATTTATATAGTTTATATATTACAATTTAGGCACGGGGTTCCTTTTTTAAGAAATGTTATAATATGGTATTTTCTCTGTTGTAAACTAACCTGGAGGTCCTCCGATGCTCTGTAAACCAACTGATGCGAGGGAGAGGTACCACCCTTTTATCTGTAGGTTTCCTGTTCCTGAAGGGCGTATCCCCTTTCTCCGTAGTGCAGTGCTGTCATGGGCTCCGAGAAACACCGTTATCGGTGAGTAACTATGACTTTTTATGCCGTTCCTCATGCAGTATAAGGCTTCTTTCACACTTCCATCTTCCAAATCTACACAGGATCTGCCAAGACGTTGAAAAGACGGATCCTGTGCAGATTGTGGAAAACTGGTGTATTGGGCCCGTCTTTCTGACGGACCCGTCAAGGCTACCGGCGTTCCCGCGCAGTGATGCTCCCAGCAGCTAGTGTTACTTCCTAGTAATACATTGCGAGATCTTGCGAGAATTCGCGGTCTCGCCAGACCGTGACTTCTCGCGAGATTTCACGATGTATTACTAGGAAGTAACGCTAGCTGCCGGGCGCATCGTGGACGCTGCGCGGGAACACCGGTAGGTGAGAATATTGCGATTTTTTTTTTTTTTTTTTTTTTTTCCCCTTTTATATATATTTTTTTTTTTAACATTATATCTTGTTACTATTGATGCTGCATAGGCAGCATCAATAGGAGAAAGAGAGGGAGCAAGAGAGAATTTCCCTAACGGGAAATTCTTCTACGCATGCTCAGTTTGAAAAGACGGGACCCGTCGCAGGATTCCTGCTTTTCACAGGCAGCGACCGATTTTCCGACGTGCAGAGAAAAATTTCCTTTTCTCTGCCTGACGGACCGTTTTTTTTACGCAGGATCCAGTGCACGACAGATGAAACGGATGGCCATCCGTCACAATCCGTCGCTAATACAAGTCTATGAGAAAATGCAGGATCCTTCATTCTCAAAAATCGACGGATTGTGACGGGAGCTGAAAGACGGAAATGTGAAAGAGACCTAAGTAATTAGGCTTCTTTCACATTTCCGTCAGTACGTGGCCGTCGCTAAGCGTCAGCGCGACGTACCGACGGACTTTGTGAAAATTTGACACAACGTGGGCAGCGGATGCAGTTTTTCAACGCATCCGCTGCCCATTCTACAGTCCTGGGAGGAGGGGGCGGAGTTCCGGCTGCGCATGCGCGGTAGGAAATGCAGGACCCGACGTCCAAAAAAAACCGTTCCCATTGAAGGTTTTTTCGCTACGACTGTCCGCCAAATACCGACGTATCCAGTGCACGACGTATGGAACGTGTCCATACGTCGGGATGCGTTGGTAATACAAGTCTATGTGCAAAAAACGCATCCTGCGGGCAACTGTGCAGGATGCGTTTTTTGCACAGAACGACGCATTGCGATGGACAGTAAAAGACGGAAATGTGAAAGAGGCCTTAGGCGACTTATTTCTACAGGTTTGTGAGATTAGTGATGCCAGATTTATATTGGGCGTTTGTTTGGCTGCTGTCGCACACGAAGACGCTTTTTATTGTGAAAATTAGTTTTTGCGTCACCATATCACGATAGCTATCAGTTTTTCATATTTCAACCGACAGTCATGTGAGGGCTTGTTTTTTGTGGGATGAGCTGACTTTTCTATTGGTACTATTTTTTTTTTAATGCTTTCTAATCCGATTTTTGGTAGACTGAACAAAAACCAGCAAAAAAAAAAATGGTGGTAAAATTGGTAAGGCAGCTTTATTTAGGTCAGTACGATTACAGCGATACCATTTATATCATTTTTTTTAATGTTTTGGCGCTTTTGCACAATAAAAACAATTTTATAGAAAAAACAATTTTTGCATTGCTTTATTCTGACAGCTAGAAGTTTTTTTTTTTTTCGTTTTTTTTTCTTTTTTTTCTGTTGACGGAGCTGTATGGCCGCTTATTTTTTTGCGGGACAGGATGACATTTTCATTTTTATTAACATCAGTCTTTTTGATCGCGTTATATTGCATTTTTTGGGGGGCAGTATGATAAAGCATTGTTTTGCCTCGTTTTTACTTTTTTTATGGTGTTCACAGAAGGGGTTAACTAGTTTTATAGAGCGGTTCTTTATGGACTCGGCGATACCGAATGTGTACTTTTATTTTTTATTTGCATAAATGTATTTATTGGAAAAATATTTATTTAGGGTTGTTTTTTTTTACCGTTTGTAATTTTTTTTTTCAACTTTTATACATTGTCTCAGTATTGGACATCACTGTATTATCAGATCTCTGATCTGACACTCTGCGCTGTAGAGTATCAGATCAGTGAGCTTAGGGTACCGTCTCACAGTGGCACTTTGGTCGCTACGACAGTACGATCCGTGACGTTCCAGCGATATCCATACGATATCGCTGTGTCTGACACGCAGCAGCGATCAGGGACCCTGCTGAGAATCGTACGTCGTGGCAGATCGTTTGGAACTTTATTTCGTCGCTGGATCTCCCGCTGTCATCGCTGGATCGGTGTGTGTGACACCGATCCAGTGATGCGTTCGCTTGTAACCAGGGTAAACATTGGGTTACTGAGCGCAGGGCCGCGCTTAGTAACCCGATGTTTACCCTGGTTACCATCGTAAATGTAAAAAAAACCAAACACTACATACTCACATTCCGGTGTCCGTCAGGTCCCCTGCCGTCTGCTTCCCACACTGACTGACTGCCGGCCGGAAAGCAGGGCACAGCGGTGACGTCACCGCTGTGCTCTGCTTTCACTTTACGGCCGGCACTCAGTCAGTGCGGGAAGCAGACGGCAGGGGACCTGACGGACACCGGAATGTGAGTATGTAGTGTTTGGGTTTTTTTACATTTACGATGGTAACCAGGGTAAACATCGGGTTACTAAGCGCGGCCCTGCGCTTAGTAACCCAATGTTTACCCGGGTTACCCGAGGACTTCGTTATCGTTGGTCGCTGGAGAGCTGTCTGTGTGACAGGTCTCCAGCGACCACACAACGACTTACCAACGATCACGGCCAGGTCGTATCGCTGGTCGTGATCGTTGGTAAATCGTTTAGTGTAACGGTACCCTTAGGCTACTTTCACACTTGCGTCGTTTGGCATCCGTCGCAATCCATCGTTTTGGGCAAAAACGGAAACTGCAAATGTTGCCCGCAGGATGCGTTTTTTTCCCGTAGACTTGTATTACAGACGGATCTCGACAAATGGCCACACGTCGCGTCCGTCGTGCAACGGATCCGTCGTGTTTTGGCGAACCGTCACGAAAAAGCGTTCAATGTAACGTTTTTTCGTACGTCTTGTCCGCCATTTTCTACCGCACATGCGTGGCCGGAACTCCGCCCCCTCCTCCCTGGACTTCAGAATGCACAAATTTCACAACGTGCGTCAGTACGTCAGTCCGACGCTTAACGACGTACCCGTACCGACGCAAGTGTGAAAGTAGCCTAACAGACAGGGAAGAAGGCATACTGGCGCCTGCCCCAGCAGGTGCTCACAAACCACCTTCCTTGTAGGACCCGGAAGGACCCCACGGCCATCTTGGAGTCGGGTCTCCATGGAGACAATCAGGACAACGTGATCGATCACTTTTCCCATCCATTTCAATGTTTTCACTGCTTCCACAGACCTGCATGTAGGCTCTGCCAGAAAAATGCTTGGATTTCCCATTGACTCCCATTATACTAGTTGCTCAAAACGAGAACACAAGCATTAGGAATTGCTTGCTTTGAGTAACGAGCAGGCAAACAGTTTAGGGTACCGTCACACAGTGCCATTTTGATCGCTACGACGGTACGATTCGTGACGTTCTAGCGATATCGTTACGATATCGCAGTGTCTGACACGCAGCAGCGATCAGGGACCCTGCTGAGAATCGTACGTCGTAGCAGATCGTTTGGAACTTTCTTTCGTCGCTTGATCACCCGCTGACATCGCTGGATCGTTGTGTGTGACAGCGATCCAGCGATGTGTTCGCTTGTAACCAGGGTAAACATCGGGTAACTAAGCGCAGGGCCGCGCTTAGTAACCCGATGTTTACCGTGGTTACCAGCGTAAACGTAAAAAAAACAAACAGTACATACTCACATTCCGGTGTCTGTCCTCCGGCGTCTCAGCTTCTCTGCACTGTGAGCGCCGGCCAGCCAGAAAGCGAGCACAGCGGTGACGTCTGACGTCACCGCTCTGCTTTCCGGCCGCTGTGCTTACACAGTGCAGAGAAGCTGAGACGCCGGAGGACAGACACCGGAATGTGAGTATGTACTGTTTGGTTTTTTTACGTTTACGCTGGTAACCAGGGTAAACATCGGGTTACTAAGCGCGGCCCTGCGCTTAGTAACCCGATGTTTACCCTGGTTACCCGGGGACTTCGGCATCGCTCCAGCGCCGTGATTGCAACGTGTGACCGCAGTCTACGACGCTGGAGCGATAATCATACGATCGCTGCGACGTCACGGATCGTGCCGTCGTAGCGATCAAAATGGCACTGTGTGACGGTACCCTTAGTCCTTTTTCATCTCATCTTTACAGATCAAATTACAGTTTTGACCAGTTTAGAGAACAAATTACAAGTGAGTGTACCTGTTGTATGTTGTGACTTTAGTCCTGAAAGGGAACTTTTCAGCTCAATGTTACTTTATGGCTGTAGTGATACTGCATAGGCACTTGTCTACAAAAGGGTATGTTTATTTTGGGACATCAGATGTGCCAACCAAGAGAAATCTAGTGTACATGCCATATACAAATCAAGCTGGAGGTTTTTGGGCTTGTCACCGCATGCCGACGTAGTATAAGTGCATTGATGTGCCCCCTGTGCACTTCCAGCCGGACTTCTGTGCTAGATTTCTCATCACCACAGCGCATAAGTATCTCAACAAAAAACACTATTTCTGTTGGGGAATAATTGCCTACGCATCCATTTCACCACGATGTATGAAAAAAGTGACAGGTTTCTATTAATGAATCTGTCACCAGATTGTTTATACTGTCCCCAACAGAGGCCTGTTTTCCAGGGATGTCTTGGTTTCTAGGTGCAGCTTTTCTTGAAGATCCAGCAAAGCTCAAAAGCTGAGCTGTGTATAACCCCCACCCCTATAACGGATTGGCAGGTTTATCTCAATGCCCAGTGTACACATAGCTGCCAATCCAGTTGTGGGGTTGAGGTTATGAGAAACAGGTCTAGGCAGCATGAAATGGCTGATCAAGTAGTGGTGATCTCCTGATAAAACACTCATTTTATTGAAACTACAGTAAACTGCCTACAAAGTGACACATTCCTCTTATCAGGGTGTCTGTCTACCTCAGGCTGCTCTAAGGGTACTGTCACACTCTGCAACACTGACTGAGTGCCGCCGTAAAGTGAAAGCAGATCACAGCGGTGACGTCGCCGCTGTGCTCTGCTCTCACTTTCCGGCCAGCAGTCAGTCAGAGCGGGAAGCAGACGGCAAGGGACCTGAAGGACACCGGAATGTGAGTATGTACGTTTTTTTTTTTTTTTTACTTTTACGCTGGTAACCATGGTAAACATCGGGTTACTAAGCGCGGCCCTGCGCTTAGTAACCCGATGTTTACCCTGGTTACAAGCGAACGCATCGCTGGATCGCTGTCACACACAACGATCCAGCGATGACAGCAGGAGATCCAGCGACGAAATAAAGTTTCAAATGATCTGCTACGACGTACGATTCTCAGCAGGGTCCCTGATCGCAGTAGCGTGTCAGACACTGCGATACCGTATGGATATCGCTGGAACGTCACGGATCGTACCGTCGTAGCGACCAAAGTGCCACTGTGTGACAGTACCCTAACACTACATAGTAAAACACTCGTGAAAGAACCATGATCAGCCTTAACATCTGCATTATGCAATGTTGAGGTTGGGACATATAGAGGGCCACTTGCTTCTACATGCCTCGGGAGTGCTGGGGTTGTGGGTGCAAATGCCACCAAGCATATCCGTTACTGCCTCCTAAATGGATACTGGTCAGATTTGAAACACTTATCCTGGTGAGGACAATGCAAACAGTTATTCTGAGATGGATTCTCATTAATGTATGTAGATTTTGTGAAATTGGTTAACAGATCTTTCAATATCACTAATGTCTTTGTTTTTTTTCTTAACAGGTGTTGGCAAAATTTAAAACTGATATTAATAAACAGATGGCTTTATCTGGATGCCCAGATGCTTTTTTACTCCCCTATTATCAGGTAAAGTAGTAATAAAATTATAAATTGTTTTTTGATATTTGCTAATTTAGTACCGGATTGTACACCTCTTAAACAGGAGCCCTCTCCAAAATGCTGCCATGCTTGTACTCCATTGAAATTCACTGTATAGAACAAGCGATAAGATGATCGCAGGTCGACTTCCCTATAGGAATTAAATAAAATAAAATATTTCTTGTCTTATAAATGTGTGTGTGTGGTGCAATGGTTGGGTCTCGGCATACCGGAACACGGTCAGTGATGTCCTGGGTGGGGAGGAAGCTAGAGGAGAATAGACATCACAGTTAATTCTTTGATAGTTTTTAAACAGGCAGGGAAATGTTTTTCCATAAAAAAAACTGCAGCTGTGATCCAATACTGTAATGTCTGTACACTCTGGTACGATCAGACTATGTCCCTGTACGGTCAGACACTGCCATTGCACAGTACATAGCAAGGGCCCATGTATGATGTCAGCACAGGAACATTTTTTTTTTTTCACATCCAATTGTGGTACTTGGTATTGTTCCAAGATCTACTTGTTAAATTGTACTTTGTAGGACAACCCCTTCAAATTAAAAAAATAAATTAAATAAACATCAGAATATAAATGGAACCAAAAATCAGTCTCAAAACCAAGAGCATACATAAAGGCATTCCAAATATGTGTTTTGTTTTTTTTTGTTTTTCCCTTTACATTTCTAATGATTTTATAAGATATGTGGCAAGTGTATGGAGCGAGTCTGCTCCCACTAGTCTGGTTCTATCCTAGAGTATGCATTACACATGCGTACCAGCCAATCCCGGCTCAGAAATTGGCAAATGCCTGCAGTGCATGCTGGGGAGATTCAGAAGTCTGAAGTCAGTCATGCTGGATAACCCCTTTAAAGGGAACCTGTCACCCCCAAAATTGATGATGAGGTAAGCCCACAGTCATCAGGGCCTTATCTACGGCATTCTGTAATGCTGTAGATAAGCCCCCGATGTAACCTGAAAGAGGAGAAAAAGAGGTTAGATTATACTCACCCAGGGGAGGTCCCGCTGCGGTCCGGTCCGATGGGCGTTGCTGGTCCGCTCCGGCACCTCCTCTCTTCATTCCATGACGTACTCTTCTGGTCTTCACGCTCCGGCACAGGCGTACTTTGTCTGCCCTGTTAAGGGCAAACAAAGTAGGCCGGAGCCGGAGCCGCGGCGTGAAGACCAGAAGAGGACGTCATAGAATGATGATGGGAGGCCCCGGACCGCGACACCCATCGGAGCGGGACCGCCCCTGGGTGAGTGTAATCTAATGTCTTTTTCTCCTCTTTCAGGTAACATCGGGGGCTTATCTACAGCATTACAGAATGCTGTAGGTAAGCCCCTGATGACGGTGAGCTTACCTCACCATCGGGGGTGACAGGTTCCCTTTAACCCCTCCACATCCCCCCACCTCCCCAAGGTGGTTTGCACATTAATGACCAGGCCAATTTTTACAATTCTGACCAGTGCCATTTTATATGGTAATAACTCTGGAACGCTTCAATGGATCCCACTGATTCTGAGATTTTTTTTTTTGTGTGTGACATATTATGCTTCATAATTGTAAAATTTCTTCGGAATGGGGTTAAGATGTTTAGCTGAAGCTTGGTGACAGATTCCCATTGGGATATGTTCCCAAGATGTTGAGTTTTTATGTAGCATGATTAATGCACCAACAGTAGTAAATTGGGTTACTTGTGTGTTTTTCACTGCTTAAGAGCATTTTTTTTCACCTTTTTAATTTTACTGTGTTTTTGACGCTGAAGTTTGTAATTTTGGTTTCATTTTAATTAAAGCTGCTTTGTTTTTAATACTTTCTGAAATATTTTTTTCAATAAAACGTTGAGTTGTGTGTGGATTACCAGAGTGCTTTTATTTTGAGTTTTATGGGTAGATCTTCCCCAGACTTGTACTTGATGCAGAAAAACCAGAGTATTCGCAAGAGAAATTAACATGTGGGTTTGAATTGTGCACCGCAGGTCAGGTTATGATGAAAGCTCAGTGGGCAGGAGATTTGTATAAATCCCATGCACTTTGCTTGAACTGTAAAACGCTACATTTTTGACTCAGCGAAAATATATATACCACATAAAACTGCCTCATTGTGAGCACATAGCTTTAACCATTTTCTGACATCGGGCGTAATAGTACAGATGTTGGACTCCTCCTGTTGTGGGCTCAGCGCCGGATATATTCATACACACAGGTAACCTTTTCCCCACAACAGCCGCAAGTGGAATCACGATCCACCTGCTGCTGTTAACTAGCTAAATGCCGCCGTCAATCTAACAGCGGCATTTAAATCGCGCTTACTGGAAGTGCGTCACAAAACCCGCCCATCAGTGACCCGTCACATGATCGCTGGTCACCGATTGGTTAGCATGACAACCAGGTCTCCAGCAGACCTCTGTGGTTCATTGCTGGATTGCTATGAGCGTTGCCCAGTGGTCGGCACTCATAGCAAGTGAGCATTTCTGCTACATACAGTTGACCCGATTATGGCCTGTATATAGCAGAGCCAATCAAAGTAGTGCAGCTTCTAGTCTCCTGAGACTATTGAAGCACGCAAAAAAAATATATATATATTTACCGTATTTTTCGGATTACAAGACGCACTTTTTTCCCAAAAAATGTTAGGGGGAAAATGGGGGTGCGTCTTGTAGTCGGAATATGCTTACAAATCATGGCTCAGCGGCGGCGGTCCCAATGCAGCCTCCCTTCCCATGCTGGTGCTGGTGCGGCTGTGGGCAGGGGCTGTGCTGTGGGCAGGGGCTGTGCTGTGGGGCTGTGGCAGCAGCTCTCTGGGCTCAGTGGGGGCTCCGACGGCATTTCGTCAAAGCCCGGAGGCCCCCCTGCTCATAATGGCATGTTGCGGTGGCCTCCGAGAACATGGGCGCCGGGAAAATGGCCGCCGGGCCGGCGCACACTCAGATTCAAATCTCGTCAACGAGATCTCGTCTCCCGAGATCTCGGGGCGAGATCTCGGCAACAAGATCTGAATCGGAGCGTGCGCCAGCCCGGCGGCCATTTTCCCGGCGCCCATGTTCTCGGAGGCCACCGCAACATGCCATTAACGGATGAGCGGGGGGCCTCCGGGCTTTGACGAAATGCTGTCGGAGCCCCCACTGAGCCCAGAGAGCTGCTGCCACAGCCCCTGCCCCCGTAGCACAGCCCCTGCCCCCGTAGCACAGCCCCTGCCCCCGTAGCACAGCCCCTGCCCCCGTAGCACAGCCCCTGCCCCCGTAGCACAGCCCTTGCCCCCGTAGCTCAGCCCCTGCCCCCGTAGCTCAGCCCCTGCCCCCGTAGCTCAGCCCCTGCCCCCGTAGCTCAGCCCCTGCCCCCGTAGCTCAGCCCCTGCCCCCGTAGCACAAAGCCTCCACCCCTGCCCAAGCACAGAGCACCAGCCTGGGATGGGATTTCCTGGAGGCCAAGCACCAGCCTGGACCACCGAAAGACCCCTGTGACCACTTCTCCACCTGTGCCGATCCCTTCACTGGTAAGCTGAATTCGGACTGTAAGACGTACCCCCATTTGAAACATTATTTTTTTTTTCCTTATTTTTATTCTGAAAATTTGGGGTGCGTCTTATGGTCCGGTGCATCTTATAGTCCGAAAAATACGGTATATTATATTAATATATATATATATTTCAAATCGCCCCTTTTGCCCCATTCAATCTAAAATAAAAAAAACACATTTGGTATCGCCGTGTTCAGAATTCCCCGATCTATTAATATAAAAAAATCAACTGCGTAACAAAGTTAAAAAAACAATTACGGAAGGTTTTTTTGGTCACCGCAACATTGCATTAAAATGCAATAACTGGTGATCAAATGACTGTATCTGCAACAAAATGGTATCATTAAAAACGTCAACTCTGCACGCAAGATATAAGCCCTCACCCACCTCAAGATCACAAAAAATCTAGATGCTGCTGGTATCGGGAAATGGTGCAATTTTTTAACTTTTTTAATTTTTTTTCACCAATAACCTATAATTGTTTGGTGTCTATGAACTTGTAATGACCTGGAGAATCAAAATGGCAGGTCACTTTTAGCATTTAGTGAACATTGCAAAAAAAATGCAATTCCACACTTGTTTTATTTTTTTGCCATTTCACCACACTTAAAACTTTTTTTTTCATGTTTTCCAGTTGTTAAAACCAATGGTCTCGTTCAAAAGTACTACTCGGCCATGTGAGGGCTTGTTTTTGCGGGACATTTTGACCAAAAACTAAAGTTATGGCTCTGGGAAGAAGGGAAGCGAAAGATAAGGCATTTTTATTTTTTTTTTTAAATCTCTTATGGGGATGGGAGTCTGAAATCATCTGATCACCTAAATTGTACTGTTTTGCGGTGTAAAAAGTAAAATTCTATGAAACCACTGGCTAGTCTGCATAGAGTACTGTCCTGGATGATGTGAGTCTTGAGCAGATCCACAGCTGCCATGGCAAGCCTTCTGCAACCTAGGATCATTTTGCAGCAAATGGAGTTTTAGGTTGCAGTGAGTGCTTAAAATGGCAGCCCCACCTCCCCCAGACAGTGTGCCTTAGGGTATATGCTCACGTTGCGGATTTGGCCCTGCGGGTCTGCAGCAGTTTTCCATGCGGTGTATAGTACCATGTAAACCTATGGAAAACCAAATCTGCTGTTCACATGCTGCAGAAAATTCCACGCAGAAACACAGCGGTTTATTTCTCAGTCCCCCATGACAGCACCACAGAGGGGATCCACCCTTCAGGGACAGGAATCCTACAGGATAAAAAGGGCGGTACCTCTCCTCTGCATCAGTTTGGTTTCCTATCCCTGACGGGGAACCTACTAGGTATCGGTACCTGAACATGTCCGAAGATCAACCGAGGATCCGGAGCCAGCCAGTCCGAGTTCTGGCAGCGGGGATGCCCCTGCCACGGCTGGTGCGGTGTGCGAAGCCACCACTGCTGGGACCGATGGGTCTGGAGCGTGAGCGGGGGGAAGCACAGCCGCCAATCCGGATAGGAGATAGGGGCTTCCGGGACCTGGCACGCATGAGGTGTCCCGGGCTTCCAAGATGGATGCCGCGCCGGAAATGGTAAAGGACTTCCAGTTCGGGGCGGGCACAGTGAGTGCATGAGGTTCACCAAGATGGCCGCTCCCCCGAAACCACAGACTGCCTTTCCGGGCCCCTGACAGCGCGCGCATGCGCAGAACAAAAAACAGCGCTTCCTCAGCGACGCAGCCACAGGGGGAGGGGCTAGTAATAGGCGCCAAGTTTAAAAAAGGTGGGTAAGGGAGCTCCTTGCTGCATGCCATCCCTGTTCAAAACAGCTGACATGTCCCAGCTTTGATGTGGGCTCACCGCCGGAGCCCGTATCAAAGCGGGGCTTCTGACCTCGGATGTACTATCCTGTCTGAGGTCAGAAAGGGGTTAAAAAGGAGTGGGAAAAACCAGAGACACAACTCATCGGTCCCCTCTATAAAAAGAAAATATCCCTTTGAAGAGGCTTCTACTTCATGGGATAAAGCCCCCAAACTTGACGTTGCGGTAGCTAAAGCCTCAAAAATTCGCACTACCCTTTGAGGACATGGGAACTCTGAAAGATCCTCTTGATAAAAGCAGATACCTTCCTTAAAGGGGCCTGGAATTCGGCAGGGGGATGTTTAAGACCAGCCATAGCAGCTGCTTGCATGTCGCGATCCCTAATGATTTGGGTTGACAGCTTAGAAAAACAGCTGAGGGATGGGGGGCCTAGAAATAAAGTATTACAGTCTATCCCTATTATGATAGCAGCTGCGGCACTTTTGGCAGATTCATCAGCCGACTCAATTAAACTTGTATCTAAATCTGCAGCCCTTTCGAATGCGGCCCGGAGGACATTATGGCTAAAGAGTTGGCCAGGTGACCAACAAACTAAACAAAAGGTTTGTTCAATCCCATGTGAGGGCAAGTTTCTTTTTGGAGAGACTCTGGATGATATCTTGCATAAAGCAGGTGACAAGAAAAAAGGGTTCCCTAACCTGGCCCCACCATTCACTAAACGGCCCTTTCGGAATAGGAAGTTTTTTAGGAAAAGACCACCAAGGGAGCAGAGCAGATGGGATGAAGGGAAAAGAGACAAGGGGTTCCATTTTGGTAATTCCTCACGGGATAGGAAACCCCCCCCCCCCCCAAGTGACAACTCCCCCAGGGTGGGAGGGAGATTCTCAGTTCCTCCCGACCTGGGACAAAATTTCAACCAGCCCCTGGGTAAACTTTATAAGATTGGGGCTTCGAATAGACTTTCTATCCCTACCTCCCCAAAACTACATGGTAACACCGCCGAGGTCCTCTCCTCAACAAGAAGCCCTAGAACTGAAAATCATAAAACTGATAGACAAAGCTGTCATCCAGGAAGTCCCCCCTCTTGAGAGAGGGAAGGGATTTTACTCCCCATTATTTCTAGTTCCCAAGCCGGACGGGTCCTTCTGGACAATAATAAACTTACGGAAGTTAAACACTTGTGTAAGGAACCAGAGATTTAAAATGGAGTCCATAAAGTCAACGATCAAAAACCTGTTAAACTGTTTCATGATAGTGAAACGACGACTCGTATTACCACGTCCCCATTCACAGGAACTCTCAAAAATTCCTCAGACTAGCAGTGGTCATGAAAGGAGAGATAAGGGAATACCAATACAGAACTCTTCCCTTTGGCATATCAATTGCACCCCGCATATTTACCGAACTGATAGCGGAGATGATAACCCATCTGAGAGAGAAAGACACTTTGATTGTCCCGTATTTTGACGACTTTCTGATTGTGAGCAACTCTGCCCAGCTTTGCCGTCAACAATGCGACAGAGTGATAGATACTCTAAAAAATTTAGGTTGGCTTGTAAACCTTCAAAAATCAAAACTAGAACCAACCAGGGTTCAGAAATTTTTGGGTCTCACCTTGGACTTTCTCAAGAATGTCGCCTCCCAGTACAGAAAAGACAAAAGATAATCTAGTGTCAGAAGCTCACTCAAACCCTTCCTTGACTCTGAGAAAGGCGATGACATTACTGGGGTCCCTCTCTGCTTGTCTTCCAGCAGTTCAGTGGGCACAACTCCACACGAGACATCTCCAGTGGGACTTTCTGAGAAACCAGATTATACTAAGGGGACGTTTAGAAAGTCACATGACTAAGTTTAGCTACTATTCATTCCCTAGCTTGGTGGATGGATCCCAACAACCTATCAAAAGGGATTCACTGGGGGGCGTGGCTATGTAGCCAAAGAAGGAAGCATCTTAAGAGAGCTCCGTATATCCTGAGCTGATCCTGCCATACACACTGAGCGTGACCGAGCGGTACCAACCAGAATCTGAACCCCATACACCGGGGAGTCTTGTGGACCTCCTGGGAAACTTGCGGAGATTCGTGAGGCTGGGAGCTGTGGGAGCCGAAGCAAACCGGAGACCCCCACGTGTAGCGGCGGCCATTTTCAGAGCGCGCGCCTGGGAACATAGGACGCGGCGCTGCTTCTGCTGGAGCCGGGTCCCTTTCGCCTTGGAAGCGGCGGAGGTCGGCCGCGCTGGTGAGAGCAGCGGGGTGCCTGCACACGGGAGCCGGGAGGACTTACGGGACGCGGCGCTACTCTCTACTGGAGCCGGGCCCCTTTCATCTTGGAGGCGGCGGTGGTAGACCATGCTGGTGAGAGCAGCGGAGTGCCTGTACACGGGAGCTGGGAGGACTGACACAAACCGTGCCTGGGGCAGCGGCCATTATCTTAGCTCACACCCTAAGAGACAGGGAAGTTGCGCTCTTAATCTTATCAGCGGCGCTGGACGGGTGAGCGTGTGCCTGAGGAAGTAGGGGTGGTGCAGTGTGCCCTGAGAAATTGGGTCCTGCGCCCCCCTGTCGGGTGGACACCTTCCTAGCTAATGCCATAACATCAAAGGGATTAACCCCTTTCCTGCTGCTCCCCCTGTAGTAACTGTGGGTCCTCACGGCTTGTGTTACAGCGGTTATCTCTATAACTTATACCTTAAACTGCCTGCCCAGTGGTCTCTTGACCTATAGTTTTGTGCCTAATAAAACGGGACCCGAAATTGGAGTACAACTTATCCATAATTACCCCTGAGATTACTTTGTGGGATCCCCTTTTGTGTGCCCACCATGCAACACTCCAGAGGAGCAGCGGCAGCTGAAAAACTAAAGAAATACGCCAAGGACGATTCTCATGATAATGTGCGCAATCTTAGAAATAATCCTGCACCATCTCAGCGCAAAGGTCGTCCCTCTGATGGTAACGAGGAGGGAGAAGATGAATTGACTCTTAAACAGGCATCCGAGCAGTTAATGCAAGCTATCTCCCTCACTAGATCATCTCTTACGGAGAAAATAGAAGATGTGCATACTAAGGTGGGCCGCCTGCAACATGACATGCAAGCTATGAGAGGGCGTATTTCGGAGGTTGAAACGAGGGTGTCTCATATAGAAGACACTATCACTCCTATGGAAGCTAAACTGACAAAAGCTGCTGGCTCCGTAAATGCTTGGAAGCAAAAGGCAGATGATTTGGAAAACAGGCTACGCCGCAATAATATCCGAATTATAGGTCTCCTGGAGCGATCGGAGGGTCAGCAGCCCGAGCAATTTCTGGAGGAATGGCTTAAGTCTTCACTAGGAGATGGATTCTCCTCAACATTTTCGGTGGAGAGGGCCCATAGGGTCCCGACGAGACCTCTTCCTCCTGGAGCTCCACCACGACCTTTTCTGGCACATCTCCTTAATTGTAGAGACAGGGATGCCATCCTTCATTTGGCGTGGCAGAAGGGCCTCATTAAATTCGATAATGCTACCATATCGATTTTTTCCAGATTTTTCCATGGAACTTCAAAAGCAGCGAGCACGATTTATGGATATCAAGAAACAAGTTAGAGATAAGAATATCGTCTACTCCATGCTTTATCCAGCCCGGCTCCGTATTGTCCATAAGGGCTCCTCCTTATTTTTCACAGACCTGGCGGAGGCGCACGAGTGGCTACGGTCTCGCGGGGGGCTGAATGTGGAAGACTCCTAATCTGGGTTCTTTGACTAACGGCAATATAAATGGAGCTTTCTGTCTGGGTGCGGAAAATGTCAACAATACCGGACACTGAATTCAGTGAGGGTATCCCCTTTTCAATCTGACTGTGGGAGTATGGAGATATACTCCCCTACTGTTCAAGTTTTGTTTGGTTTGGTTTTATGTACCAGTTTTGATTGTTTACTAGGTATGGTTGCCGCCAATACCAATTCTTTGCTCTGTATGATGTTGCTGAACTGCACCCGAACAATAATATGCATTAATTCTCCCTTTAAATGTAAACATGGGGGCTGAAATTATATGTATGACCTGGAACATACGAGGTATCAAAACCCCTCGAAAGAAAATTAAGGTATTTTCGCAGATAAAAAGATGTCACCCTCATGTCGTAGCACTAATAGAGACACATTTAACAAGGGACACGGCTCGATGTATGCAAAAACCGTGGGTACAATGGCCTCTACATGCCTTCCACACTAGCTATTCAAGAGGGGTCTCTCTGATACACAAGGAGGTCAGATGGGAGGCCAGGGAGGCGAGACGTGATCCAGAGGGTCGTTTTGTCTTTGTGCATGCATTCATCAACTCACGAGAGTATGTGTTGCTGTGTATCTATAACCCCCCCCCGCTAACATGTCAGTCCTCCATATGGCTTTGGGCTTCTTAAAATATCCGGAAGCCAACGTTATTTGTATTGGAGATTTTAATCTAGTTATGAATCAGTCCATGGATAGATTGAGATTAGATGATGTAGCATCCGGGGAAACTCTACCTCAATCCCCCTCTCAATTGGCACTGTTTATGGATGGTAGCGGTTGGCTAGACTTATGGAGAATAAGTCATCCAGAGGTCAGGGGGTATACCTGCCAATCATCTACTAAGCAGTCTTTATCTCGAATAGACTATATATTTGAGTCGGGTGGTTTGGCATTATGGGTGGATAGTATTGAACATGGTAATCGGGGGATCTCAGACCATAGTCCAATTATTCTTAAACTTAAATATGGGCAATTCGATAATAATAGATCCTGGAAATTGAATCCCTTTTGGTTAAAATTAATAGACTCTAGTGATAGGACGGTCGATCAGTTGAATGGTTTTATTATAACACACTCGGAACTCCAAAACCTTGGTTTATTTTGGGATACCCTGAAGGCATACTTGAGAGGATGCTTATCTTCTACTATTTCCTATATCAAGAGGGTGACGGCGAGGGAGGACGACGAGATAGAGCAAAGATTAAAAGACTCAGAGGCCACTTATATAGCTAATCAGACCAGCAGTAACAAAATTGAATGGCTTAATTCCCAGAGGCTATATACCCAACATGCAGAAATTAAGTCAAAACGCACATTATTTTTCACTCGTCAGTCCTATTTTGAGCTGGGGAATCAGGCCAGCACACTCCTGGCCTTCTTAGTGCGCCAACATAACGCCTCAACACAATATTGCAGATTCGGGTATCCGATGGCTCATTGGTGTCCTCTACGGATGGAATACTTCAGGGCTTTTACGATTACTATACTTAGTTGTTCAAGTCTAGTAGTGGTTTTGATGATTATGAATGCTTAGATTATTTATCAGATATAACGTTCCCCTCACTGAGCCCATCCCAACAAGCCTTTATGGAGGCTGAATTTACCCTGGAGGAGGTAGAACATGCTATAGCAGACATGGCTACTGGGAAGGCCCCGGGACCTGATGGGTTTCCCATTGAATTCTATAGGAAATACCGTGATAAATTAGCACCTATCCTACTGAAGGTACTCAAGGGAATATGGGAGGGGGAATCTGTGCCTGAAACGTTTTATGATGCCAACATTATCGTGCTCAGGAAGGAAGTGAAGGATCCTCTAGATTGTGGATCATGTAGACCAATTTCTTTGTTGAATGTGGACTACAAAATCTTTACTAAAATTCTAGCTACTAGATTGAATACGATCATATTAGATCTCATACACCCAGACCAAACTTGTTTTATGCCTGGGAAAAATACTTCTATCAATATCAGGCGGGTGCAATCGGTCATTCAATATAGTTCTCTAGAACCGGATAACAGGTGCGCATTGGCTTCGCTGGACGCAGCCAAGGCTTTTGACTCCCTTGAGTGGTCCTTTTTAACTGCATGTCTGCGGAAATATGGGTTTGGGGATAAATTTCTGAGAGGGATAGGTACACTATGTGAAACCTGGGGCACGTATGGTGGTGAACGGCTCTGTCTGCACCGTTTTCTTTACATAGGGGAACTCGCCAAGGATGCCCTCTCTCCCCAGCTCTATTCGCCTTGGCGATAGAGGCCTTTGCAATACGGATGAGGTCCTCTGTAGACATTAAAGGGATACATATTGCGGATCGAGTGGACATTATTGGTCTTTATGCTGATGATATGGTGGTGTTTATGGACCAAACAGAAGATACATTACCAAAAGTAATAACGATGATTGATAAATTTAGTAAATTTTCTGGTCTCTATATAAATTGGGATAAGTCCGCTCTGATGCCTCTCTCCCATGCCCCAATGTCATGCCTTGAAACCCTCTCGCTGCTACCCATTGTCTCCAATTTTAAATATCTGGGAATACATATGTCTCAGCACAGTCAACTAGATTTGCATCTCAATATATACCCACTACTGGACATGGTTAAGTCTAAATTTGCTACCTGGGATAAGCTCCCGCTCTCTGTGGCTGGTCGTATCAACCTGATCAAAATGATACTGCTCCCCAAATTGAGCTACTGTTTTCAGCATAGTGCTGTTTTAATACCTAAATCTTTCATATGGGGGAAGGCTAGGCCTAAACTTAAGTTATCCACTCTGCAGAGACCTAAGCAGGGGGGTGGGGTGGCCCTACCGGACTTCATTTTAGCCTGTCCGGCAAGATAGTATAAATAGATGAATAAGTGGATGCCCGGGGCCGGGAACTCCCTTCCTAACTCTGAAAGCCACATACTGCATTCAGCTAGAATCGATTGCCCGCTGGGGTTTTTGGAGATGGAGAGAATTGCTGTTCCTCGTTTGTTACCTTTGCTCCGGTTGGCACGATCAATATGGAGGCAAATTAAAAAATAACAATTTATTGACAAAGCAGCCGAAATGCCACTGTGGAATAATACTTATTTTCTGGGATTACTGGGCCACCCGTCCACTGAATTTTGGATATCGTATGGTGTCCTCACAGTGAGTAATATACATAACCAGGGGATTTGTTTCCTTTGAACAATTACAAAATACTTATAATATACCGAAGTCTCAATTTTTCCGCTACTTACAATGAAGATCAGCCTTCCAATCACATGTATGGAATATGGGTACAGGTCGAGCTATTTCAACTCTACCGTTAATAGTAATTCTTAATTCGCAGGGCCCTCAGGGACTTATTTCCTCTATATATACCTATCTGTTATCCATAGGCGAAGGATCTACCATAGACTCAATTAGGGAGAAATGTGGGAGGCTCCTTCCAGATACACTGGGAGAAGAATGGGATGAAATCTTGGAATCTCCAACTAAGGTCTCCCCATCAATCAATAGGATGACCCAACTGTACTTTATATATCAATCCTATTTGACCCCGACTCGTCTCTTTAAAATGGGTCGTCTTCATTCATCAGACTGCTTGAGGTGTCACTCCAGTGATGCAGATTTTATCCATATGATTTGGAAGTGTCCTGTTGTTTTTCAATATTTGAAAGAGGTGACGACATTATTGACATCCTTGGTGTCGATCCCTGTTCCACTTGAGCCACTGGTATGTTTGTTTGAAGTATGGGAGGCAGAGGCCTGGGATCATTATACTGAAATTCTTCTGAGGGAGACGCTGTTTATGGCGCGAAAGGTGTTGGCACTGCGGTGGATGGGTGGTTCTTGTCCATCTCTTAGAGCATGGGTTGACTTAGTGGATTCAATTATTCCGTATGAGCGGACATTGTATCAAAATAGAGGATGTCCAACCAAATTTGAGAAAATATGGGGAAGATGTAACTCCTCCTGCCATACTGTATAGGTTGCAAGAACTCAGTATATGCATAAGAAGTGGGTGTACGATTATGCAGACATTATTTACTCACAGGGCGGAATTTATTTAGAACTCTCCTCCAGGCGGCACTATATATTAGTTTTAGAGGTTTTATTAGAAGTTAATGTAGTTAAGGTTTAAAATAGACATTAATGATCAACATGCACTGTTTATTACCTCTGTAATACTTTAGACATGGCTAAGCATGGTAATTGTCTGTAATTAATGGATATTGATGAATACAAGCAAATGTGTGTATGATTTATCCTGCAATTAATAAACGAATTAAAAAAAAAAAAAAAAAAAAAAAAGGGATTCACTGGGTGATAGGGGTATCTCGGATAGTTACCACAGATGCAGGTCCCACAGGGTGGGTTGCTCACCTGGCCAACAGGGTCACTCAGGGGGTATGGACAGGTCAGGAACTCGGGGCTTCCTCAAACCAAAAAGAACTGTGGGCAGGGAGTCATGGATTACTGATTTTCCTAAACAAATTACAAGGGCATCATGTCCGAGTATTTTCGGACAACAGAGTAGTGGTAGCCTACCTATACCACAGGGGGGGACCAGGTCTCAAGCACTAATGAAAACCACCTCCGAAATTTTCAACCTAGTACAGAACAACTTCCTATCCCTTTCTGCCCTACATACAAAAGGAGTAGAGAACCAGAAAGCAGACTTCCTGAGCCGTACCCAATTAAAACAAGGAGAATGGTATCTAAATCAGTACATCTTCGACAAAAGTACAGATCTGTGGGGAATCCCTGTAATAGACCTCTTGCCAATATGCACAACAGAAAAGTGAAAACCTTTTGTTCCCTAGACCCCAGGGGGAACCCTCAGGCCATAGATGCATTCACGATTCCTTGGACAGAGTCTTGCATACGCTTTTCCTCCAACTATCCTCATCCCAGCCGTTCTGCGAAAAGTCAGGGAGGACATGTCCAGGCTCATCCTAATAGCCCCCTTCTGGCCCAAGAGAACCTGGTTCTCCTGGCTGAGGAAGTTATCAGTCACCGATCCCTGGGTTCTTCCGGATCTTCCGGACCTCCTGTCACAGGGACTGGTGTTCCACCCTCAGTCAGAGAATCTCCACCTGACAGCGTGGAATTTGAGAGGTCACTATTGGAGGAAAGAGGGTTTTCGGACAAGTTAGTTTCTACACTAATGAAAAGTAGAAAGTCCGTGACCGCAAAAATCTATGGCAAAACCTGGAAAACATTTTGTATGCATCTCCGGGGTAAGATTACAAGATGGGGTCCCAGTTACTGAAAGGCCTAGATCTAAACCCTTTTGTAGAAATTCTAATATTTCAGCAAGTACCTTTTAAAAGTACAGATAGCAGCCCTAGGAGCATTATACTGTGAAAACATAGCGGCCAACCCTTGGGTAACACGATTTGTCAGAGCAGCCGCAAGGTCTAGACCAGTAACTATTCATAGGTTACCAGCCTGGGATTTTAATCTAGTCTTGTCAGCTTTAACGGAATCCCTGTTTAAGCCTATAGAATCAATACCCCTTAAAATTCTATGACTTAAAACTGCCCTCCTGATAGCCCTAACATCGGCCCGCAGAATAAGTGATCTCCAAACCCTCCCTTTATACAAATCCTGGATGATAAGGTTGTACTAAAAACAGACCTTGCCTATCTACCAAAAGCAGCGTCCACATTCCATAGGTCTCAGAAAATAATCCTTCCTTCCTTCTGTCCAGACCCTAGAAATAAGAATAGTTCCACACATTAGATGTGAGGTGTCTAGTTCAGTATATAAATTCCACCCAGCAGCATAGGAAGGGTCTCTTCATATCTGCTTCCAGGGATCCAGGAAAGGACTCAGAGCCTCTAAAGGCACTATAGCACGTTGGATAACAGACACGTTAGCCTTGGCGTACTCATCCACCGGGAACGCCGTTCTGGAGGGACTGAAGGCCCACTCTACAAGGGCTATGGCGACCTCCTGGGCCGAAAGGTCGGCGGTACCATTAGCTCAAATCTGTAAGGCGGCCACTTGGTCATCACCTTCAACCTTTTTTAGACACTACCGCTTAGACCTAGCCTCTTCATCTGACTTAACCTTCGGAAGAAGGGTTCTGCAGGCTGTGTTCCCTCCCTAAGCAGTAATCTCTGCAATTCTCTCTGTGGTGCTGTCATGGGGGACTGAGAAAAGCATAGTTACTTACCAATAATGGTATTTCTCAGAGCCCATGACAGCACCTGCTTATTCGCTCCCCTCATCACCTGTGCGGTGAGCACATTCTTTTGTATGAAATGTGTTTTTTCTATATAGACACGGTGTTCACTTGTTAAGCAATATGATAAAATTGTATATTTTTTGTTGTGACTAACATGGAGGACCTTCGATGCTCTGTAAACAAAACTGATGCAGGGGAGAGGTACCGTCCTTTTTACCCTGTAGGTTTCCTGTCCCTGAAGGGCGGATCTCTCTGTGGTGCGGTCATGGGCTCTGAGAAATACAGTTATCGGTAAGTAACTATGGTTTTTCCGCAGCATTTTACACCTGTTCCATTATAGGAATCCGCAAGTGTAAAAATGCAAGCAAAATCTGCACAAAATCCTCAGAAAACCCACAGGGAATTCGCCGGTAAAACGCAGGTCATTTTACCTGCGGATTCTGCAGAATCCGCGCCGAAAGATCCACAATGGAATTCACAACGTGTGCACATACTCTTAACCTTTTTACCCCCGAAGGTGGTTTGCACGTTAATGACCAGGCCAAAAGCAGCCGAGGATCAGACTTGAGATATGGCAGAGGCCCAAGGATGGAGGGGGACTGGTGCTTCCGAACCCTTGGATTTATTACTTAGCTGCTCAGGGCCAACAGATGAAGGGGTGGAGGGTTGTGTCTGGGGCTGGTTCAATACAAGGGGTCTTGGTCCAGGTGATGGGGAGGGATCCCTTGGTTCAGGGGTTGGAGGCAGGAAGTTTCAGGAAGATGGGTTTGGTGTATCCTACTTTAGCGCTGATACATACAGTCTGGGAGGCAATTAAAAAGATTAGGGGTTTGAAGCACTTGACAAATTTTTCCCTGATATGGCAAAACGAGAATCTACCGAAATTTGTTAAAATGGGAAAATATAAAAATTGGATGAGACTGGGAATACAGTACATGGTTCAGGTGCAGGATGCGCAGGGACTGGTGCTCTTTGGAAAGTTGCAGGAGGATTATGGGCTACCGGAGGTCTGCAGATTTCAATATGGGCAGTTTCGGCATGCCTGTTACGCAGAGCAAGACGATGAATATGGAGATTCAGAAGGATATATTGATTATGTCTGCGCAGAGGGAGGAACAAAAGGGGTAGTGTCGGGCATTTAGAAGGATCTAATGCATACTTTTATAAATAATTATCCTATTAAAGCACAGGGGAAATTGGAGGAGGAATTGGGTAGGATAGAGGAAGATAAATGGGAAGTGATTATGGAATATATACCCAATTATCGCTGAGTGAACCAGGCAGACTCTCGCAGATATATGTACTCCATAGAGTATATAGGACTCCTGATCAGCTGTATAGAGCAGGTCTAAGACAGACTTTGAGTGTTGTCGATGCTGATTGGAGGGGGATGGAATTCTCCATGTTATGGCAGTGTCCAAATCTGAACCCATATTGGACAGTGGTGCTTAATGCCATAGGAGGAGCATATGGTTGTAGGATTGAGGGATCCTGCGGTGTATACTGGGATATGTGCAGGAGGTCCAGGTACATAATAAAGATAAGGTGGCAATAGCTAGATTATTATATATTGTGCGGAAACGAATCACCAGATACTGGATAAATGATGATCAGCCGACGTTAAGGGAATTTTTCAGACAGTCTGACTATTGTGAATATGGAAAAAAAACATTTATGTTAAGAGAAAAGGCACTTCCCCTGACGAAGCTGCTGCGGCAGCGATACGCGTGGGGCCTGCCTGCACCACACCCCCCCCCCCCTTATTTGCTTTGGGCTATTGTGTCGATCCCTCAAACTTGCCCTATGGGAACTTAAAGAAGTTGTCCACTACTATAACCTTTTTTTTTTTTTTTTTTTTCCATAAATCTTGCTATTATGTGCCACTGAAAACATCTACTGTGTTTATTTTAGCAATATTACCTTTTATGATGCTGTAGCAGCACATCTTTAGTGCTGGATTCAGCATTCATGGGGTTAATCGACAACTTCCTTTCTCCTGAGTTATTGTGTTCTAATACTACAAGTTCCATGATGCATTGCACTGCCACTAAGCCCGAACCTGGCACACCCACTCCAAAACACACCCAAACCCCTCCCTCCTCTCCCCCCTCTATCTTCAAAAAGATTTGTGATGTCATTTCTGTCCAACCTCCTCTTTTACATTTGTCCAACCCACACTCCATTACACAGATAGATTGATACAGATATATCTGTCTATTTCCATAGATATGTCCATATCCATGTTTCTAAACCCCTTCACCCCTGGACCATTTTTCTTTTCGTATATCGCTCCCCTTCTTTCCAGAGCCATCATTTGTCCGTCAATATGGCCATGTGAGAGCTTATTTTTTGCGGGACAATTTCTACTTTTGAACGACACCATTGGTTTTACCATGTCGTGTAACAGAAAATGTGAAAAAAAAATTCAAAGTGCAATGAAATTGCAAAAAAGTGCAATTCCACACTTGTTTTTTGCTTGGCTTTTTTGCTAGGTTCACTAAATGCTAAGGCTGTGTGCACACGTTGCGGATTTGATTGCAGATCTGCAGGGTTTTTTGCCGCACTGAATTGCATCAAATCCGCAGTGTAGTGCACAACCAATGTAAGTCTATGGGAGCCGCAGACTTGTTGTGCACATGCTGCGGAAAAAGCAGCTTTTTTTTTTTCTCGCAGCATGTCACTACTTTTGTGCGGAACTGCAGTGTTTCTGCACCCATAGACTTTCATTGAGTTGGGCACATCCACAGCAAAACCGCAGATTTAAAAAAGATCTGCAGTTTAGATGCGGATGTGGGTCCGAGAAATGCTGCAGCTCGGGAGGAGGGAAGTGTGTGGGCGGTGACGGTGTGCGTGTATGTGTGTGCGTGCGGGGTCTGCGGGCTGTTCGGATGTGTGCGGCGCTGTGCGGGACTGTTCAGGTGTGTGCGGGGTCTGCGGGCTGTTCGGATGTGTGCGGGACTGTTCAGATGTGTGCGGCCCTGTGCAGGACTCTTCGGGTGTGTGCGGGGGGGTCTTTTGGGGTGTGTGTGCAGTCATCATCCGATGGGACTAAAAGTACGCAGCATCCAATCTGCAGCTCGTTCGGATGTAATCCGAACAGTGGACACACACCCTATGCTATCCATACATCTATCAATAGATATATCTATCCAGATATATCTATAGATAGATATATCAATAGATAGATGTATGCATCTATAGATTTATCTATATGTAGATATGTCTATCCATTTAATCTATCATCTATCTGTCTATCTGTGTGTGTAATGGAGTGTGAGTTGGACAAATGTAAAAGAGGAGGTTGGACAATAATGACATCACAAATCTTTTTTTTTTTTGTTCAATAATACACCTTTATTTAGCTTTCCAAAACGCATAAAAACCGCACCAAAAGCGAATTAAAAAAAACATCAAAACCGTGCAGAAACCTGCATAAAAAACGCATCAAAACCGCATCAAAACCGCACCAAAACCGCACCAAAAACTGCATCAAAACTGCATCAAAACTGCATCAAAACTGCATCAAAACTGCATCAAAACTGCATCAAAACTGCATCAAAACTGCATCAAAACCTGCATCAAAACTGCATCAAAACCTGCATCAAAACTGCATCAAAACCTGCATCAAAACCCGCACCAAAACTGCACCAAAAACTGCATCAAAACCCGCACCAAAACTGCACCAGGTTTTAATGCAGTTTTTAGGCTACGTTCACATTTGCGTTTTGCGCCGCATGCGTCCTTTTTTTAATTGATTTTGGACGCAGCAAAAATGCAACTTGCTGCGTCCTCTGCGCCCGGACGCGTGCGCCGCAGGGACGCATGCGGCGCAAAACGCAAGTGCGACGCATGTCCATGCGCCCCCATGTTAAATATAGGGGCGCATGACGCATGCGGCGACGCTGCGGCGCCCGACGCTGCGGCGCAGACCGCAAATGTGAACGTAGACTTATGCAGTTTTTGGTGCAGTTTTGATGCTTTTTTTGGTGCGGTTTATGCACGGTTTTAATGCCGTTTTTGGAAATAAATAAACGGAAAATGTGCATGATTTGAATGGAAACATGCATGAAAAAACGGATTCCAAGGCCGGATTCATCATTTCACATCCCAGTTTCATGCGTTTTTTGCCGGATCTGTCGCTGTGCGTTTTTTCGCCGGACAGAAAAAACGTTCCTCTGTATGTGTTTTCCGTCCGGCGGAAACAGCTTTTTTGACGGATCCGGCAAAAAACGGATGAAACGTGTGGCCATCAGGCGCAATCCGGCGCTAATACAACTATATGAGAAAAAAATGGATCCGTTTTTTTCAAAACTCGCCGGATTGTGCCTGACGGCAAAAACCTGATGTGAAAGCAGCCAAATATATGGAGATACATCTATGTATCTACAGACATATCTATCTATAAATATATCTACAGATAGATATATCCATAGATATATAATAGAAAGGCCGATGTTTCTAAGGCTACTTTCACACTAGCGTTGTGCACTGCACGTCGCAATGCGTCGTTGTGGAGAAAAAAACGCGTCCTGCTAAGTTTCCCGCAGGATGCGTTTTTTCTCCATAGACTTTTATTAGCGACCCAGTGCCACACGTCGCAACCGTAGCGTGACGGTTGCGCCGTGTTTTGGTGCACCGCCGGCACAAAGTTATATGTAACGTTTTTTTGTGCGTCTAGTCCGCCATTTTCGACGGCGCTTGCAAGGGCGAAACGCAGCCCCCTCCTCCCCGGACCTTGCAATGGGGCAGCGGAAGCGTCTTAAGACTGGACCAGTATGCGTCGGTATGTCGGGCCGATGCTAGTGTGAAAGCAGCCTAAGGCTACTTTCACACTTGCGTTTTTAGCAATCCATCTTTTTGGGAAAAAAACGGATCCTGCAAATGTGCTCGCAGGATGCGTTTTTTACCCATAGACTTGTATTAGTGACGGATCGCGACGGATGGCCACACGTCGCATCCGTCGTGCAACGGATGCGTCGTGTTTAGGCGGCACGTTAGACAAAAAAAACTTTCACTTGAACGTTTTTTCATCCCGTCGCGTCCGCCATTTTCTACCGCGCATCCGCGGCCAAAAATCCGCCCCCTCCTCCTCGGACTTCAGAATGGGCAGCGGATGCATTGAAAAACTGCATCCGCTGCCCACGACGTGCACAAATTTCACAACGTGCGTCAGTACGTAGGCCCGACGCATAGCGACGGACCCGTACCGATGCAAGGGTTAAATAGGCCTTTATGAGCGTTTAATTTAATAAAAAAAACTTAAAAAAACGGCGTGGGCTCCCGTGCAATTTTCTGCACCAGAGGGGGGAAAGCCGATGGCCGGGGGCCAATATTTGTAGCCTGCTAGGAATATCAGCCCACAGCTGTCTGCGTAGCGTTTACTGGCTATTAAAATACGGAGACCCCCCCAAAAAAATGACATGAGGCCCCCCTATATTTTATAGCCAGAAAGGCTACGCAGACAGCTGCGGGCTGATATTCATAGCCTAGAGAGGGGCCATGGATATTGGTCCCCCCCGGCCACAAATACCAGTCCACAGCCACCCCAGAAATGGCGCATCTGTAAAATGCGCCAATTCCGGCACTTGGCCCCTCTCTTCCCACTCCTGTGTAGCGGTGGGATATGGGGTAATAAGGGGTTAATGTCTCCTTGCTTTTGTAAGGTGACATTAAGCCGGGTTAATAATGGAGAGGCGTCAATAAGACGCCTATCCATTATTAATCCAATAGTAAGAAAGGGTTAATAAAACACGCCCACATTAGGAAAAAGTATTTTAATATTCTTCATTTAACCATACTTGCCATACTTCAGCCCCTGCAAAAAACGTAAAATAATAAACCGTATACTACCTGTCCGCCGTAGTCCAATTAATAACGAGTGTCCCACGACGATCTCCCCTATAGAACAGTGACATCGGGTGATGTCACTGCTCTATAAGACCCTCAGTGACACACTGACAGGAGACAATGGCTCCCGCAGTGCATCACTGAGAGGTTACTAAAGTTCACTGGTCTCACTTTATGGCAAAAAGCTGCGTGGGAACTTCCTCACACAGCAATGCCATAAAGTGAGACTAGGGACTATTTTCTCACAGGGGTGTAGGAATACATTGTGGGGAATACATTGTGGAAGGATACCTTCCTCCCCTCATTGTGTTCCTGGCGCCCCTGGAGAGCAGTCGCATTATCTGATGCTCCTGCTCTCCACGGAAGATCATCGAGGGACACTCGTTATAATTGGATTTCTGCGGATCAGGGAGTATAGTTTGTTTATTATTTTAATATTTTTTACAGATGACAATGGCTTCGGGGATCAAAGTGACAAGTGATGGTGAGTATGTACTGTTACATGTTCTGTATGTATGTACTGTATGTATGTACTGTATGTGGCATGTCGCATGATATTGCATGCCGTCGCATGGTGCATGCCGTCGCATGGTGCATGCCGTCGCATGGTGCGTGTCGTCGCATGGTGCGTGTCGTCGCATGGTGCGTGTCGTCGCATGGTGCGTGTCGCCGCATGGTGCGTGTCGCCGCATGGTGCGTGTCGCATGTCGCCGCATGGTGTATGTATGTATGTCTGTCTGTACTGTGTCTGTACTGTCTGTCTGTACTGTCTGTCTGTACTGTCTGTCTGTACTGTCTGTACTGTAGTATGTGTGTACTGTATGTGTGTATTTTTTTATTTTTTTTTTACATTCAACACATTAGCCGGATGATGGGACTACTACTGTCCCATCATTGGCTAATGTGTCACTCACCGCCACTGTAGCAGGCAGAGCCCGATGGGACTTGTAGTCCCATCGGATGATGCCTGCACACACACACACACACACACACACACACACACACACACACACACACACACACACACACACACAACCACCCCCCAGCAGACCCCATCACATACCGGCGCCGGGGACCGCACCCTAGTTTCAGGGAGGGGAAACTACCTTAAGCATGTCAACTCGTGGATAGATTTCCACCTCCAGCCCCTCGTGTTGACCCTCCCCTCTTATCTCAGAGATACCGGTGAGCTGCTTCGTAGGGTCGATGACCTCCACTTTGAGGGTGAATCTCTACTAGTTTCAGCAGATGTGGAGTCCCTTTATACAAGCATCAGACATAGTGATGGCATTGCCACGGTGAAATTTTTCCTAGAGACATCTACATTATCTACTGGGCTTAGGGGACTCCTGCTGGAACTACTGGAGTTCACCCTCTCACACAATTTCTTTGTGTTTAAGGGGTCCTTCTACATACAGCTCCAGGGAACAGCCATGGGTGCGGCCTTTGCGCCGGCCTATGCTAATCTGTTCCTGGGGCTGTGGGAGAGGGACCTCTTCCTGTCAGACAGTTTGTCATCGATGGACCGTGTCCCCTTTTGGATGCGGTACATCGATGACATTCTTTTTGTCTGGCAGGGTGAGGCCATCGACCTGAGGCAGTTTATCGAGTTTCTCAACAGCAATGATCGTAACGTCAAGCTCACCTGTGTATGTGATAGGTCTAAGATTAGTTTTCTTGATGTGATGGATGGCAAAGATGAGGCAGGGGTTGTACATACTGACATCTTCCGTAAAACAACATCCACCAACATGGTGTTACATGTCTCATCCTGCCATCCCCGGCACATGATTTCTTCAATACCTGTTGGGCAGTTCCTCCGGTTACGGAGGATATGCTCATCAGACTTGATTTTTGAGAAATGTGCTGTTGAGCTATCAACACGGTTTATGGAATGGGGATATAGTAGATGTAGTATTAAAAAAGCCTATCACAGGGCTAAACATTCCACTCGGAACCGTCTATTATACAAACCCCAGGATGAGGGTAGGACTAATGGTGTGATCAGATTCAGTTTATTACTACCTTTAATCCCCAGGCTGATAAAGTGAGATCTGCACTCAAAGCCTGGCCTATTCTTCAAACCGACCCCATCATCAGTAAATTCCTCCCAAAGAGACCCCTTCTAACGTTCAGACGGGCAAAAAATCTTAGGGACCTTCTAACTAAGAGCCACTTACTGGGCAAGGACCTAGAACATTTTTGGACGATATACCAGCTCCAGGGGGCTCTGCCCCATGTGGTGGCCGTTGTGTCGCATGTCCTAATGTTGATAGGTGTGACAATTTTTTTTATTCTAGTTGGTCCAAGGAATATACTATCAGGAAGCGCATTACTTGCACCTCCAGATATGTAGTATACTATGCCACCTGCCCGTGTGGACTAATTTATATCGGAATGACTACCAGACAACTTAAAGTGAGAGTTAGGGAGCATGTTCTAGGGATTGAGGTGGCTGCTACTCAGAAGGATATATCTTTATTGAAGACGATTCCAAGACACTTCCATGCTGTACACCATGGTGACAGTTCGTTATTTAGAGTCCGCGGTATTGACATGCCTAATGTCAATATCCGCGGCGGGAACCTCTTCAAACGTCTAGGCCAATTAGAGACGCGATGGATTTGGTCGCTTAACACAGTACATCCTTTGGGCTTAAATGAGAACATAAGTTATGCCCCCTTTCTATAATCGTCACACTGCTGTGTCTTGTTTGCCTTTCCGCACCATGCTTTTATTTGGTTTTAACTTTTATTTTTTGTTATCTAGGATCCCTACATTGCTATTTTGAATGCTGACCGCTTATACATAGTTACATAGTTATTAAGGTTGAAGGAAGACTGTAAGTCCACCTAGTTCAACCCATAGCCTAACCTAACATGCCCTAACATGTTGATCCAGGGGAAGGCAAAAAAAACCCATGTGGCAAAGAGTAACTCCACCATGGGGAAGAAAATTCCTTCCCGACTCCACATACGGCAATCAGACTAGTTCCCTGGATCAACGCCTTATCAAGGAATCTAGTGTATATACCCTGTAACATTATACTTTTCCAGAAAGGTATCCAGTCCCCTTTTAAATTTAATTAATGAATCACTCATTACAACATCATACGGCAGAGAGTTCCATAGTCTCACTGCTCTTACAGTAAAGAATCCGCGTCTGTTATTATGCTTAAACCTGCTTTCCTCCAGACGTAGAGGATGCCCCCTTGTCCCTGTCTCAGGTCTATGATTAAAAAGATCATCAGAAAGGTCTTTGTACTGTCCCCTCATATATTTATACATTAACACAAGATCACCCCTTAGTCTTCGTTTTTCCAAACTAAATAGCCCCAAGTGTAATAACCTATCTTGGTATTGCAGACCCCTCAGTCCTCTAATAACCTTGGTCGCTCTTCTCTGCACCCGCTCCAGTTCAGCTATGTCTTTCTTATACACCGGAGACCAGAACTGTGCACAGTATTCTAAGTGTGGTCGAACTAGTGACTTGTATAGAGGTAAAATTATGTTCTCCTCATGAGCATCTATGCCTCTTTTAATACATCCCATTATTTTATTTGCCTTTGTAGCAGCTGCCTGACACTGGCCACTGAATATGAGTTTGTCATCCACCCATACACCCAGGTCTTTTTCATTGACGGTTTTGCCCAGAGTTTTAGAATTAAGCACATAGTTATACATCTTATTACTTCTACCCAAGTGCATGACCTTACATTTATCCCCATTAAAGCTCATTTGCCATTTATCAGCCCAAGCTTCTAGTTTACATAAATCATCCTGTAATATAAAATTGTCCTCCCCTGTATTGATTACCCTGCAGAGTTTAGTGTCATCTGCAAATATTGAAATTCTACTCTGAATGCCCCCTACAAGGTCATTAATAAATATGTTAAAAAGAAGAGGGCCCAATACTGACCCCTGTGGTACCCCACTGCTAACCGTGACCCAGTCCGAGTGTGCTCCATTAATAACCACCCTTTGTTTCCTATCCCTGAGCCAGCTCTCAACCCACTTACACATATTTTCCCCTATCCCCATTACTCTCATTTTATGTAACAACCTTTTGTGTGGCACCGTATCAAAAGCTTTGGAAAAGTCCATATATACTACGTCCACTGGGTTCCCTTGGTCCAGTCCTGAACTTACCTCTTCATAGAAGCTGATCAAATTAGTCTGACATGAACGGTCCCTAGTAAACCCGTGCTGATACTGGGTCATGAGGTTATTCCTCTTCAGATACTCCAGCATAGCATCCCTTAGAATGCCCTCCAGGATTTTACCCACAGTAGAGGTTAAACTTACTGGCCTATAATTACCGAGTTCAGTTTTTGCCCCTTTTTTGAATATTGGCACCACATTTGCTATACGCCAGTCCTGTGGTACAGACCCTGTTATTATGGAGTCTTTAAAAATTAAAAATAATGGTCTATCAATGACTGTACTTAGTTCCTGCAGTACTCGGGGGTGTATCCCATCCGGGCCCGGAGATTTGTCAATTTTAGTTATTTTTAGACGCCGCTGTACTTCCTGCTGGGTTAAGCAGGTGACATTTAATGGGGAATTTTTATCACTAGTCATATTGGCTGCCATGGGATTTTCTTTTGTAAATACTGATGAAAAAAAGTCATTTAGCATATTGGCTTTTTCCTCATCCTCATCCACCATTTCACCCAGACTATTTTTAAGGGGGCCAACACTGTCATTTTTTAGTTTCTTACTATTTATATAGTTAAAGAATATTTTGGGATTATTTTTACTCTCTCTGGCAATGAGTCTCTCTGTCTCAATCTTTGCTGCCTTGATTTGCTTATGTGTATCTGTCAAGATTCTGAGGGAGGAGATGTGGAGCCAGAAGTTGATAGAAGCTTCGTCCGAAACATCTAGAAATTTGATATATGTTGCTACGCTATATGGGCTTACATTTTGGGGAAATTGTATACCATCCTATATCTTGTATATTTGGCCCTCTTATTTATTCCGGGACCACAGTGAGAATATTGATGCTTTATACTTAATTATTTGGATTATGTGGGGCTGGACAGGATTCTCCATTGAATAGTGAACAATTCTTTTACCATCTTGGGTCATAAGTATATATAAAGTATATTTGGTGTATCTGTTTCCCTCCTGTGTTATTCTTGTATGCCCCCTTTTTTGTAGCCTTGCACTGCTATACAGCGCTTAGATTTTGTTCTTTCTACTACTTGCGCTCCTGCCCTCCGTTTTGCCCGTTACAAATATGGCCGCTTTATACTCTATGCACATTCACGCATGCACCGCCTTGTTTCGGCTTGTCCCAGCTGCCGATCACGTACTTCCGGATCTCGTGGGGCCCCACGTGCTTCCGGTCGTCGGCTGGTCTGGCTTACTGGGCGGGCGGAAGTTACGTTCTGCGGAGCTGCCTGTTACCAATTATGTATCCACTATATATTGTTTTGGTGTGCCCATGTACCGCTATGCGCCCCCTGAGGAAGGTATATTTACCGAAACGCACGTCGGGGTGGTTCGGTGTCCCCTGCATTGGTCCAGGTCCACATTATCAGGTAATATGTATATTGCACTTGCTTTATATATTTGTGGCCATACTGCTGCCTACTGCGGAGGTGTATTATAGAGACTAGTATCGGTGCTACTAATCAATTGCCGTCAAGTGGTTCTGACATGTTAACTGTTTTATAATATCTACGTGTTGTACCTGGATCTATAGCAGGGCATGCCGTTCCTTGGGCTACTTTTTTCTCATGTTGCCTTTGGCACTTTATACCATCTGCTAGCCCTACTGCACACTGTTGGTTTGGTTCTTTGTTAATATAATTTTTTATCAAGTTTGTTATCAATAGTGTTTTTATTGAATTATAAGACTGCATTTGTCCTTGTTCCTAGTTTAGTATGTGTTTGCAGTTCTCTGTATTGTCTATGCAGGGGTGGTGCATGTAATTAGATAAATGTTATTAGTTAATAAGTGACCTTTTTGCACCACCAATAATGCTTATTGGAATTTTGTTCTATATTTGCTGGACATGTAAGCTGTTTCTGCTCTGCAAAACCTGAGACTATAAACCAGGCCTCCCTGGTTGAGCGGATATGATTTGAACTGCCTAATAGCATATCTATCTGTGTCTGGACTAAGTCAAGGATCTATTCGTGTCAAGTTTCCTCAAGTACAACTGTGCTTCATAGACTTTGTTTTCATCTACCTCTGAAGTTTCCTATTGACTGCTAAGCTGTGTTTATTATTTGCACCAAGTGTTGTGGACTTGAGTTTCTCTGCACCTGCTTGAATCACCGTGTGATAATATAAACTTTACCACTTATAAAACTGTGTCCTGTTGTCTTGTTCCACGCAAAGTCTCCTGAATTATCCCCTATAATTATTACAATAATCGAGTATAAGCCGACCCCCCCCCCTAATTTTGCCACAAAAAACTGGGAAAACTTAATGACTAGAGTATAAGCTTAGGGTGGGAAATGCAGCAGCTACCGGTAAATGTCAAAAGTAAAAAGATACCAATAAAAGTAAAATTAATTGAGACATCAGTAGGTTAAGTGTTTTTGAATATCCATATTGAATCAGGAGCCCCATATAATGCTCCACAAAGTTTATGATGGGCCCCATAAGATGCTCCATAGACACATTTGCCCAATGTAATGCTGCACAAATGTTGATTATGGCACCATAAGATGCTCCATAAAGATATTTGCCCCATATAGTGCTGCACAAACGTTATGGCCCCACAAGATGCTCCATACAGACACTTACCCCATATAGTGCTGCACAAACGTTATGGCCCCATACAGACACTTGCCCCGTACAGTGCTGCGCAAACGTTATGGCCCCATACAGACACTTGCCCCATATAATGCTGCACAAACGTTATGACCCCATACAGACACTTGCCCCATATAGTGCTGCACAAACGTTATGGCCCCATAGATGCTCCATACAAACACTTGCCCCATTTGCTGTTGCTGCGATAAAAAAAAAAATCACAAACTCACCTGTCCGTTGCTCAGGCCCCCAGCACTTTCAATATTCACCTGCTCCTCGTTCTGGCGCCGCTCCATCTTCAGCGTCTTCTGCACTGACTTTCAGGCAGAGGGTGCGCACTAACTACGTCACCGCGCCCTATGACCTGAGCGTCACTGCAGAAGACACTGAAGATGGAGCGGCGCCGGAACGGGGAGCAGGTGAATATCGCACAGCGCTCCCCTCCCCGGTATTCTCCCCTGCTTCTGGCGCTGTGCAGTCCCTGCTTCCCCGACACTGCAGCTTCTTCCTGTACTGAGCGGTCACCGTTACCGCTCATTACAGTAATGAATATGCGGCTCCAACCCCATGGGAGGTGGAGCAGCATATTCATTACTGTAATGAGCGGTACCATGTGACCGCTCAGTACAGGAAGAAGCTGCCGGGGAAGCCAGGGACTTGCAGGGACCGTGCCAGGAGCATGTGAGTATTATTAGACAGCCCCGCTCCCCCTCCCCTGCCGACCCCTGGGTATGACTCGAGTATAAGCCGAGGGGGACTTTCAGCCCAAAAAAATGGGCTGAAAATCTCGGCTTATACTCGAGTATATATGGTATATGGGGCATATTTTGTATGGAGTATCTTATGGGGCCATCATTAAGTGTATGGAGCATTATATGGGGCTCCTGATTCAATATGGATATTTAAAAACGCTTAACCTACTGATGTCTCAATTAATTTTACTTTTATTGGTAGCTATTTTTATTTTTGACATTTACTGGTAGCTGCTGCATTTTCCACCCAAGGCTTTATGCTCAAGTCATTAAGTTTTCCCAGTTTTTTGTTGCAAAATTAGGGGTCTCGGCTTATACTAAAGTATATACGGTATATAAAGTGACACCATTCTAAACTGCACCCCACAAACTGCTCAAAACCACATTCAAGCAATGTATTAGCCCTTCGGGTGCTTAACAGGAATTAATGGAATGTAAAAGAAAAACATGAATATTTAACTTTCCATGAAAATTTAACTTCAGGCTTAAGTTTTTTTTTAATTTTTTTTTATTTTCACAAGGGTAACTGAAAAAAAAATGAACCCCAAAATTTGCAGTGAAATTTTCTCCCGAATGTGCTGAAACCCATATATTGGGGAAAAAACAATGTTTAGGCGCACAGCAGAGCTCAGAAGAGAAGGGGCGCTGTTTGACTTTTTGAATGTAAATTTTCTGATGTGCCTAACAGTGGAAACCCCCCACAAGTGACTCCATTTTGGAAAAACTTATCTGTGTGTGGTGAGCACTTTGACCCCCCCCCCCCCCCGCGCTCCAGTGTTTCACTAAAGTGTATAACGTAGAGATGTGCAAATAAAAAAAAAATCATATTTTTTCCATAAAAATCTTTTAGCCGTATTTTTATTTTTTTTATTTTTATGGGTAACAGGAGAAATTGCACAACCACTTTTGGGGTCCAATTTCTCCTGAGAACAGATACCACATATGTGGGAGAAAACTACTGATGGGCACGTCATGGCTCGGAAGGGAAGGAGTGATGTTGTGGAATTCCGACTTTAATGGAATGGTCTGTGGGCATCATGTTGCGTTTGCAGAGTCCCTGATGTGTCTACAGTGGAAATGCCCAACAAGTGCCCTCTTTTTGGAACTCATCTTTTTCCTGCTATGTGAATTTTATATTGTAGTGGCATACGTGACTTGTGTAGTGTTTTGCTAGGTTGTCATGCATCAGTTGTGCAAGTCCGAAATGAATTTAGTGGTCCATTAGTGTGGTAGTCTGAAGCATTTTTATCAGGGCAGGTGTCGCACTGATGGTGTCCATGCGTATTCCCCTTCTGTAACAATCGGCATCTCTTTGGCAACTTAACTTTTTTCCGCTTTGAAGGACCTCCCCCGGAAAATGTTGGCCTTATGATATTAGCACCTTCAGTTTCAGGAGTACTGGGGCCTGCTCTTTCCTGAGTGCCAAATATCAGGGTCTTAATCACTACCTCCTGGAACTGAAAGTACAATGTAGCCGTCTGGCCTTCACATAGTGACAGCAGGAAAGCGTTGTGCATTGCCATCTGTATGATGTGCACATCCAGCTTCTTGTACACCTTGGCCTTTCTCAAAGCACTGTATTGTTGGAAGATTTGATCAGAGAGATCGATGCACCCATGTTTTTGTTGTATCCCAGTATGCAGTCTGGTTGGAGACCTGTGTAGAATGCTGAGGGTGCTGCTATTACCATGTATGGTGGTCAAGAGACATCCCTCTTGTCCTTTCACATGACCACCAGTAGGTGGTCCCTACATTGGGCTCTGCTTTCACCCCTTCTGAGCATCTGCCCAATTAGTGTTTTCAGGGGGCCTCTCTAATTTTGGTGGACAGTACCACTGGCTGCAATACCTCGCGCAGTGAGGGATTTGAAGAGTGGGATGCTGGTATAAGTTATCCACGTAGAGGTGATAATCTTTATCCAGCAGTGTGTGCACCAAATCCCACACAACTTTCCCACTCACTCCCAGGACAGGATGGCATTCATGGGTTCAATCTGGGTGTCCTTCTCTTCATAAACTCTAAGCTGTGAGAGTACCTCAGGGTACACCCACAGGTTTAGAGTTTAATTCAGTGCAGGTCCTGATGGAATTTGAGCCTCCCCTTGAAATGGATTTGAAACTCATCCACGCAGATGTCCCTTTGGGGCATGTGCACTTCAGCAAACTTTGTTCATAGTTCGGCCGGTCATCGAACACTTTAACAGACGTTCATAGTTGGGATCATCTCAGGGAGGACACCGCATTATCATACTGGAATTTGTGGATAACCTCAGTGTCTGGGCCATGACCATTCTGAACACTGGAGTGTTGAATAAAACATCAACACTCCAATATTGCTGAACTTCTGGCTTCTTCAGGATCTACATGTGAAGGACCAGACCCAAAACTTCATTTCAACTGCGTCTACAGGAGTCCAGTTAAAAATTTATGGATCGAGGTTTTGTGCCAAAAATTGAGCATACAGATTGGTTTGTTCCACCATGAGGTTAACAAAGTCCTCAGTCTATTTCTGTGAGACTGGTGGTGTCAAACTTGATTCCTTATTGTGCCACAAAATCAAGAATTGGTGGCTCATAATTTTCAGGGGGCAGTGTCTATATGGGGTTAGTAATGGGGGGGGTGGCCTTTGTTAATCTTCTGTCCTGAGGCGTCTACTTGCTGGTTCAACTTCTGTGTGGCGGTTCCGGAGCACCTGAAGCGGATGAGGAGTCAGTCTGAAATATAAAGGAAGATGGAATCCTCTCCCTCACGGTCAGTGTCGGAGGCAAGGAAAGTTGCCCACATTATGGGAGAAAAAACTCTGCAGATCCTGTACTGATAAGGTTGTCAGAGCAGGACAACCTTCCCTATTGGAAGAAATCCGCTCCCTAGTCAAACAAGAGGTACAATCTTCTCTAGCGGCCTTTACCACTCCACCCCCACCAACACCTTCTCCGGCAAAGAAAAGGAAAATTCAGGATGAGGATTCTGAATCTGAATCAGACCTCTCCTATGCCTCATCCTCAGGTCGTCGGGAAGAGCCTATGTCCCCTATAACCTCAGAAGCCAGAAAATATCTATTTTCTTCGGAATGGATTGAGGATTTAGTATCTTCCGTGCACAGTACTATGGGGCTGGAGGAGGAGTCAGAACCACAGTCCATAAAGGACCAGATGTTTGGTGGAATAACTATGGGAAAACGTATAGGTTTCCCTGTACACTCTAATATATCTGATATGATTGACCAAGAGTGGGAACTACCAGAAAAACGTCTCAGTATTCCATCTGAGATGAAGCATAGATTCCCATTAGAAGGCGATTCGGCCAAATGGGAAGTCCCCAAGGTCGATTCACAAGTAGCGAGAGTGGCTAAAAGAACGGCTCTTCCATCCGAAGACTCTTCACAGTTAAAAGATCCAATGGACAGAAAAATAGAAAGTCTGTTGAAAAAATCTTGGGAGACTTCCACGGTAGCTCTCAAAGCCAATATTGCCTCAACTTGTGTGGCTACAGCCCTTTTCCGCTGGTTAGGGGAACTGGAATCCCATATATCCCAGGGCACGTTTAGGGATGAATTGCTAGATTCTCTACCCAGTCTTCTTAGAGCTACTGGTTTCCTGGCGGTCGCCTCTATGGAAACTGTCAGAGTTGCTGCTAGATCATTAGTGCAAACTAATTTGGCTAGAAGAGCTCTTTGGCTAAAAATGTGGTCTGGTGATATCACCTCCAAGGCCAAATTATGTGCCATACCATTTAAGGGTAGCTATGTTTTGGGGCCTTCCCTCGATGACATCTTGGAAAAGGCAACCGATAAAAAGAAAGCTCTCCCAGAACAAAAAAACTCCTAAGAAAAAGTTTTTTCGTCCCTTTCAGACCCAGACCTCTCAAAGAGGAAAAGGCAAGTCTGGATGGTGGAGTTACCAGAAGGGAGGGGGGGGAAAATATCCTTATCCCTCAACATCAACAACAGCAACAGTCTCAGCAGGAGAAGCGGTGACTTCGACCCGGTGGGGAGGAGACTCTCAAATTTTTTGCTTCAGTGGCAAAACATCACCAATTGCCCCTGGGTCCTCAACGTCATCAAGGAGGGCCTTCTAATAGAATTTTCCTCCCCCCACGGGGTCTAAGGATTACCTCCCTTCCCTCCTTAAGAGACCAATCGATATTGGAAGCGGGTCTCGGGGGGCCCTAAAAATATCAAATGTGATATCACAGGTTTCGGAATCAGAGAGAGATCGGGGGTATTACACTCGTCTTTTTCTGGTACCCAAACCTTCGGGCGAGTCCCGTATTATCATAAATCTGAAGATTCTCAACCGACATGTGAAATACCGAAGATTCAAGATGGAATCAGTAAAAACTGCCATTCCTTTGATAAGCCCTCATTCCTTCATGGCTACCATTGATCTGAAAGATGCATACTTTCACATCCCAATTCACCCAAAACATCGACCGTATCTCAAATTCGCAGTACAGAGGGGACGTCTGATAGAGCACTATCAATTCAACGTCCTCCCGTTTGGAATCTCCTCTGCACCAAGAGTATTTTTCAAAATAATGGGGGAAGTAGTCTCCTTTATCCGGAGGCAAGGCGTCTGTATAGTCCCTTATCTAGACTACCTTTTGATAGTAGCTTCCACCAAACTGACCTTGGAGTCTCAGATCTCAAAGACTCTCAATATCCTGACGTCTCTTGGATGGGTCCCGAATCTGGAAAAATCACAGCTACGACCCTCCAAATCCAGAAAATTCCTGGGAGTTCTTCTGGACTCTGCAAGACAAATGTCCTTCCTTCCAGTGGACCATCGCCTAACCCTGCTATCGAAGGTCAAGACGTTCAGAGATACCAGATCCGCTACAATCAGAGAAGGCATGTCACTTCTAGGATCCATGACAGCTTGCATCCAATCAGTACCCTGGGCCCAGGCCCACTCCAGAATTCTCCAACCACATATCCTGCAGAATTGGAACGGTCATCCCAGTTCTTTGAACAAAAGATTCTACACGCCGGGCTGTGTCAAAGCCTCCCTGGCATGGTGGGTAAACCCGAAAAATCTACAAAATGGAGTCAGTTGGACCCAAGTCCCACTGGCTATAGTTACAACAGATGCCAGCAAGAGAGGCTGGGGAGCCATAATAAATCGTACCCCTTTCCAAGGTCTCTGGGACCAGGCAACAAGCAGGAAGTCATCCAACTACAGAGAACTCAAGGCTGTAGAGGAAGCCCTTCTAGTAGGGGTTCAACTTATCAGGGGACATCATGTTTGAGTATATTTGGACAATATGACTGCGGTTGCTCACATCAGACATCAGGGCAGTTCAAAGAACAGCAGCCTGAAGAACATATCCACCTGATTATGTTCCTGGGCAGAAAAACATCTACTATCCCTGATGGCAATTCACCTGAAAGGCTCATCCAACACTCAAGCAGACTATCTGAGTCGCCGGGACATACATCCGGGGGAATGGTGTATGGGCAACCGAAATTTCAAGATGCTTGTGAACAAATGGGGTCTTCCAGAAATCGACCTCTTCGCATCCCGCCAAAACGCGAAAGTCGAAGCCTTCTCCCTAAACCCCAGAGACTGCTCCAGAGAGGTAGATGCGCTGGTCCAGAAGTGGAATTTTCGACTAGCCTATGCGTTTCCACCAATCTCAATATTGGCAAAAGTCTTATAGAAAATTCGAGAAGAGCAAACACCAACTATATTGGTAGCCCCGTTGTGGCCAAAGAGGAGCTGGTACAACCTGATAGTGGACTTACAGGTGGATGGCCCGATCCAGTTTCCGATAGAAGACCTTCTTTCACAGGGACCAATCCATTTCCTAGATTCTCACAAATGGAATCTGGCGGCATGGCTACTGATGCCCAGGTGTTGAGAGCTAAAGGACTGTCAGAACCAGTGGTTTCCACACTTCAAAAATCAAGGAAACCAGTAACCAATGCTATATACAATAAGGTCTGGAAGAAATTCTTATCGTTTTGTCATCCTGAAACACCAGATCCCTTCAATCCGAATTTATCAAAAATTCTAGATTACCTTCGAAAAGGCTTAGAAATAGGCCTCAGGCCTAGCACCTTAAAAGTCCATGTTTCTGCCCTCAGTTCGATTTTTAACCAGGACCTGGCAAATCATCGCTGGATCAAATGGTTCATGATATCAGCCTCTAGGATGAACCCTAAGATGTGGATAACAGTACCATTATGGGACCTTAATCTGGTATTACAGGGGCTTAAATGTCCACCCTTTGAACCGTTATCTTCCTGTTCACTGAAAAATCTTATCTACAAAACAATTTTTCTAGTGGCCATAACCTCAGCAAGGAGGGTAGGAGAGCTACAGGCCCTCTCAATGAGAGAGCCATATTTGTCCATTAGAGATGACTCTATAATACTGTGTCTCGACCCTTCTTTTCTCCCAAAAGTTGTGTCAGAATTCCATCGCTCCCAGGAAATTGATCTAGCTTCTTTTTGTCAAAATCCAACAAATCCAAAGGAAGAGAGATTTCATACCCTGGACGTCAGACGCATTGTATTATTTCACCTAGAGCAAACCAGCTCTTACAGACTTGATCAGAATCTATTTGTCCATCCTTCAGGACAAAATAAAGGGAAGAAAGTAGCAAAGAGTACTATTGCTAACTGGATCAAGATAACAAGCATATCTTGCTCAAAACAAGACTCCTCCAGTGGAAATTAAGGCTCATTCGACCAGATCAACTTCAGTCTCCTGGGCAGAAAGAGCAGGTGCATCGGCAGAAAAATCTGCTGGGCAGCTACTTGGTCTTCGTTACATACTTTCTCCAGACACTATAGATTGGACATAATGCCCAGCAAAGAATTAGCCTTCGGCCGGAAAGTGCTCCAGGCCGTTGTCCCTCCCTAGCGCCAATTAGTTGGTATTCCTCCGTATGCCGTCGTGGAAGGTGACTAGAGAAAATAGAATTATTCTTACCGTTCGGTTTCTAGAAACCTTCCACGACGGCGCTAGTTCCCTCCCTATACTCCTGGATTTAAATCTGGGATTCAAGGTAAACGGGTGCTATGGTTTTCAGTTATAAGTCACTGGTGAGGGGGAGGTGGGAGGGCCTTTTAACCTCTCCGTATTTCCTGTTCCCCATTAGGGCAAAAGAGGCAACCTCCGTATGCCGTCGTGGAAGGTTCCTAGAAACCGAATTAACGGTAAGAATAATTCTATTTTTTCTAATCATAATTTGCTAGTGCTAAATTTAGATTATGAAGGTTTTTGTTTTGTTTGTTTTTAAATCTGACAAATTTCCAATATTTTCTTAAAACACAATTTTTGAAATTTGAATTGATTAGCCTTAACTACTTTAATGCTGAATATAGATATATAAAGATCAAGAATATACAGATCTATTAGATGCAAAGTTAATTAATATTACCAATAAAATACAATAAGTACAAAAACAACTTACCATATATACTAGAGTATAAGCCAATCCAAGTTTAAGCCGAGACCCCTAATTTTGCCACAAAAAAACAGAAAAACTTATTGACTCGAGTATAAGCCTAGGGTGGAAAATGCAGCAGCTACCGGTAAATGTCAAAAATAAAAATAGGTACCAATAAAAGTAAAATTGAGACATCAGTAGGATAAAGGGAACCTGTCACCCCCTCAGGCGTTTGTAACTAAAAGAGCCAACTTGTGCAGCACTAATGCTGCATTCTGACAAGGTGGCTTTTAGTTATGCTCCCTGCACACGCTGAACTAAATTCTTATAAAATGTGCCCATTCATACCGTGAAATCGTCCCGGGAGCGGGTCTTTCCCCCCTAATCAGACGCAGCACAGCCGTCACTCCGGGCCTGTACGCTGGGCACCGCCTCCGCTTGCTTCATTAGCGTTCTCGGTGCCTGCGCTGTAAGTATTTTTTTCCTGGCATGCTCAGTTGCACTGCCCTTCGAACTTACAGCGCAGGCGCCAGGGACGCTGATGAAGCAAGAGGAAGCGGCGCGCACAGGCCCGGAGTGACGGCTATGCTGCGTCTGATTAGGGGGGAAAGACTCGCCCCCAGGACGATTTCACGGTATGAGGGGGCACATTTTATAAGCGTTTATTTCAGCATGTGCAGGGAGCATAACTAAAAGAGCCACCGTGTCAGAATGCAGCATTAGTGCTGCACAAGATGGCTCTTTTAGTTACTAATGCCTGAGGGGGGTGACAGGTTCCCGTTAAGTGTTTTTGAATATCCATATTAAATCAGGAGCCCCATATAGTGCTCCATACAGTTTATGATGGGCCCCATAAGATGCTCCATATTAAAATATGCCACATATAATGCTGCATAAATGTTGATTATGACCCCATAAGATGCTGCACAGATGCTGATTATGGCCCCATAAGATGCTCCATAGAGATATTTGCCCCCATATAATGCTGCACATGGCCCCATAAGATGCTCCATAGAGATATTTGCCCCCATATAATGCTGCACATGGGCCCATAAGATACTCCATAGAGATAATTGCCCCATATGCTGTTGCTGCAATAAAAAAAAAAAAAAATCACATACTCACCTCTCGTCACTCAGGCCCCCAGCACTTGCTATACTCACCTTTCCCGTTCCACCGCTGGGTGTTTGTGTCTCTTGCGTCCTCTGCACTGACTGCTCAGGCAGACCTGACCTGAGCGTCAGTGCAGTGGACGCAGAAGATGGAGCGGAGCCGACGGTAGAACGCGGGACAGGTAAATATGCCCCCGTTATACTCTCCTGCTCCCGACACGGTCCCTGGTTCTCCGAACGCTGACAGCTTCTTACTGTATTGAGCGGTCACCTGTACCGCTCATTACAGTAATGAATATGTGGCTCCACACCTATGGGAGTGGAGTCTGGTCCATATTCATTACTGTAATGAGCGGTACCATGTGACCGCTCACTACAGGAAGAAGTTGCCAGCGCCTGGAGAACCAGGGACGTGCAGGGACTGCGCCAGGAGCAGGTGAGTATTAGACTGCTGCCGCTCCTCCTCCCCTGCCGACTCTTGGGAATGACTCGGGTATAAGCCGAGAGGGTTAATTTCAGCCTAAAAAAAATGGGCTGAAAATTTCGGCTTATACTCGAGTATATATGGTATATTGCAAAAAACTCATTAAAAAAAATAGATAACTCCTGTAGACATGGTAGACTAATGCCTCACATATAGGGACAAGTTAATAAGGCACATCAAATGCAGTGAACAAAATAGAACTAGATGTGTACAGGGTGTCAAATACAGGTGTCCAGTGGTACATCGACGAAATGAGTCACTACATAGATATAAAGTGCGCGGTCCATAAACTAAGCACCGGGGCTGTCAATTTTTGGTGTATTCGGCATAAAATGCAGACTCCTAAAATTATATATATCTCAAAAGTTTGGATGCGACTTCTCATTTAAAGAATTTTCTGTATTTTCATGACTATGAAAATTGTACATTCACACTGAAGGCATCAAAACTATGAATTAACACATGTGGATTTATATACTTAACCAAAAAGTGTGAAACAACTGAAAATATGTCTTATATTCTAGGTTCTTTAAAGTAGCCACCTTTTGCTTTGATGACTGCTTTGCACACTCTTGGCACTCTCATGATTAGCTTCAAGAGGTAGTCACCGGGAATGGTTTTCACTTCACAGGTGTGCCCTGTCAGGTTTAATAAGTGGGATTTCTTGCCTTACAAATGGGGTTGGGACCATCAGTTGTGTTGTGCAGAAGTCTGGTGGATACACAGCTGATAGCCCACTGAATAGACTTCTAGAATTTGTATTATGGAAGAAAAAAGCAGCTAAGTAAAGAAAAAACGAGTGGCCATCATTACTTTAAGAAATGAAGGTCAGTCAGTCCGAAAAATTGGGAAAACTTTGAAAGTGTCCCCAAGTGCAGTTGCAAAAACCATCAAGCGCTACAAAGAAACTGGTTCACATGAGGACCGCCCCAGGAAAGGAAAACCAAGAGTCACCTCTGCTTCTGAGGATAAGTTTATCCGAGTCACCAGCCTCAGAAATCGCAGGTTAACAGCAGCTCAGAGTAGAAACCAGGTCAATGCCACACAGAGTTCTAGCAGCAGACACATTTCTACAACAACTGTTAAGAGGAGACTTTGTGCAGCAGGCCTTCATGGTAAAATAGCTGCTAGGAAACCACTAAGGACAAGCAACAAGCAGAAGAGACTTGTTTGGGCTAAAGAACACAAGGAATGGACATCAGACCAGTGGAAATGTGTGCTTTGGTCTGATGAGTCCAAATTTGAGATCTTTGGTTCCAACCACCGTGTCTGTGCGACACAGAAAAGGTAAACGGATGGACTCTACATGCCTGGTTCCTACCGTGAAGCATGGAGGAGGAGGTGTGGGGGTGCTTTGCTGGTGATACTGTTGTGGATTTATTCAAAATTGAAGGCATACTGAACCAGCATGGCTACCACAGCATCTTGCCGTGGCATGCTATTCCATCCGGTTTGCGTTTAGTTGGACCATCATTTATTTTTCAACAGGACAATGACCCCAAACACACCTCCAGGCTGTGTAAGGGGTATTTGACCAAGAAGGAGAGTAATGGGGTGCTATGCCAGATGACCTGGCCTCCAGTCACCAGACCTAAACCCAATCGAGATGGTTTGGGGTGAGCTGGACCGTAGAGTGAAGGCAAAAGGGGCCAACAAGTGCTAAGCATCTCTGGGAACTCATTCAAGATTGTTGGAAGACCATTTCCGTTGACTACCTCTTGAAGCTCATCAAGAGAATGCCAAGAGTATGCAAAGCAGTCAAAGCAAAAGGTGGCTACTTTGAAGAACCTAGAATATAAGACATACAGGTCCTTCTCAAAAAATTAGCATATAGTGTTAAATTTCATTATTTACCATAATGTAATGATTACAATTAAACTTTCATATACTATAGATTCATTATCCACCAACTGAAATTTGTCAGGTCTTTTATTGTTTTAATACTGATGATTTTGGCATACAACTCCTGATAACCCAAAAAACCTGTCTCAATAAATTAGCATATCAAGAAAAGGTTCTCTAAATGACCTATTACCCTAATCTTCTGAATCAACTAATTAACTCTAAACACATGCAAAAGATACCTGAGGCTTTTAAAAACTCCCTGCCTGGTTCATTACTCAAAACCCCCATCATGGGTAAGACTAGCGACCTGACAGATGTCAAGAAGGCCATCATTGACACCCTCAAGCAAGAGGGTAAGACCCAGAAAGAAATTTCTCAACAAATAGGCTGTTCCCAGAGTGCTGTATCAAGGCACCTCAATGGTAAGTCTGTTGGAAGGAAACAATGTGGCAGAAAACGCTGTACAACGAGAAGAGGTGACCGGAACCTGAGGAAGCAGTGGACTGAGTCTGGTGTGGAAACATCCAGAGCCACCGTGCACAGGCGTGTGCAGGAAATGGGCTACAGGTGCCGCATTCCCCAGGTAAAGCCACTTTTGAACCATAAACAGCGGCAGAAGCGCCTGACCTGGGCTACAGAGAAGCAGCACTGGACTGTTGCTAAGTGGTCCCAAGTACTTTTTTCTGATGAAAGCAAATTTTGCATGTCATTCGGAATTAAAGGTGCCAGAGTCTGGAGGAAGACTGGGGAGAAGGAAATGCCAAAATGCCTGAAGTCCAGTGTCAAGTACCCACAGTCAGTGATGGTGTGGGGTGCCATGTCAGCTGCTGGTGTTGGTCCACTGTGTTTCATCAAGGGCAGGGTCAATGCAGCTAGCTATCAGGAGATTTTGGAGCACTTCATGCTTCCATCGGCTGAAATGCTTTATGGAGATGAAGATTTCATTTTTCAGCACGACCTGGCACCTGCTCACAGTGCCAAAACCACTGGTAAATGGTTTACTGACCATGGTATTACTGTGCTCAATTGGCCTGCCAACTCTCCTGACCTGAACCTCATAGAGGATCTGTGGGATATTGTGAAGAGAAAGTTGAGAGACGCCAGACCCAACACTCTGGATGAGCTTAAGGCCGCTATTGAAGCATCCTGGGCCTCCATAACATCTCAGCAGTGTCACAGGCTGATTGCCTCCATGCCACGCCGCATTGAAGCAGTCATTTCTGCCAAAGGATTCCCGACCAAGTATTGAGTGCATAACTGAACATTATTATTTGATGGTTTTTTTGTTTGGTATTAAAAAACACTTTTATTTGATTGGTCGGGTGAAATATGCTAATTTATTGAGACAGGTTTTTTGGGTTATCAGGAGTTGTATGCCAAAATCATCAGTATTAAAACAATAAAAGACCTGACAAATTTCAGTTGGTGGATAATGAATCTATAGTATATGAAAGTTTAATTGTAATCATTACATTATGGTAAATAATGAAATTTAACACTATATGCTAATTTTTTGAGAAGGACCTGTAATTTCAGTTTTCACACTTTTTTTAAGTATATTATTCTACATGTGTTAATTCATAGTTTTGGTGCCTTCAGTGTGAATATACCATTTTCATAGTCATGAAAATACAGAAAAATCTTTAAGTAAGGTGGCCAAACTTTTGGTCTGTACTGTATGTATGTATATATGTATGTGTATATATATATATACATATACACACACACACACACACACACACACACACACACACACACACACACACACACACACACACACACACACATACACACACACACACACACACACACACACACACACACACACACACACACACACACACACACACACACACATACACACACATACACACACACACATACACACACATACACACATACATACACACACGTACACATACACGCACACATACACACATACACATACACACACACACACACACATACACACATACACATACACACACACACACACACACACACACACACACACACACACACACTCACACACACACACACATACATACACACACACACACACACATACACACACACACACATACACATACACACACACACACACATACATACACACACACACACACACACACACGTGTGTATATATCTCTATCCGTTCAAAAGTTTAGGGTCACCCAGACAATGTTTTCCATGAAAATTCATACTTTCATTAATCAAATGAGTTTTTCAAATTAATTGAAAATCAAGTCCAGACATTGGCAAGGTTCGAAATAAAATTTATTTGACATAATAAATTGTTCCTTCAAACTTTACTTTCGTCAAAGAATGCTCCCTTTGCAGCAATTACAGCATTACAGACCTTTGGCATTCTAGCAGTTAATTTTCTGAGGTAACCTGGAGAAATTTCACCCCTTGTTTTTAGAAACCCCTCCCACAAGTTGGTTTGCGTTTATGGGCACTTTTGCGTACCATATAGTCAAGCTGCTCCTACAACAGCTCAATGGGGTTGAGATCTGGTGACTGCACTGGCCACTCCATTACAGATAGAATACCAGCTGCCTGCTTCTTCCCTAAATAGTTCTTGCATAATTTGGAGGTGTGTTTTGGGTCATTGTCCTGTTGAAAGATGAAATTGGCTTCAATCAAGCGCTGTCCACAGGGTATGGCATGGCGTTGCAAAATAAAGTGATTGCCTTCCTTATTCAAAATCCCTTTTACCTTGTACAAATCTCCCTCTTTACCAGCACCAAAGTAACCCCAGACCATCACATTACCTCCACCATGCTTGACAGATGGCATCAGGCACTCTTCCAGCATCTTTTCTGTTCTGTGTCTCACAAATGTTCATCAGTGTGATCCAAATACCTCAATCTTAGATTCATCTGTCCATAACACTTTTTTTACAATCTTCCTCTGTCCAATGTCTGTGTTCTTTTGCCCATATTAATCTTTTCCTCTTGTTAGCCAGTCTCAGATATGACTTTTTCTTTGACACTCTGCTCTGAAGGCCAGCATCCCGGAAGTCACCTCTTCTCTGTAGACGTTGACACTGGCTTTTTGCATGTACTATTTAATGAAGCTGCCAGTTGAGGACCTGTGAGGCGTCGATTTCTCAACTACAGACTCTAATGTACTTGTCTTGTTGCTCAGTTGTGCAGCTGGGCCTTCCACTTCTTTCTACTCTGGTTAGAGCCTGTGCTCTCCTCTGAAGGGAGTAGTACATACCGTTTGTAGGAAATCTTCAGTTTCTTGGCAATTTCTCACATGGAATAGCCTTCACTTCTAAGAAGAAGAATAGACTGTCAAGTTTCTCATGAAGGTTCTTTTTTTTCTAGCCATATTGAGGGTTTAATAGGACAAACAAATGTAATGCTCAAGATTCTCAACTAGCTCAAAGGAAGGTCCGATTTATAGGTTCTCTAATCAGCCAAACTGTTTTCAGCTGTGCTAACATACTTGCACAAGGGTATTCAAGGGTATTCTAACCATCCATTAGCCTTTTTACAGTTAGCAAACACAAAGTACCATAAGAACACTGGAGTGATGGTTGTTGGAAATGGGCCTCTATACTCGTATGAAGATATTGCATAACAAACCAGACATTTGCAGCTAGAATAGTCATTTACCACATTAACAATGTATAGTGTATTTCTGAATAATTTATTGATTACTTGTATGTATATGTGTGTGTGTGTGTGTGTGTGTGTGTGTGTGTGTGTGTGTGTATCAGGGCTGTGGAGTCGGTAAGCCACAGTTGCGACTCCGACTCTGGCTCCTTCATTAATGGCTAGTTCGTAACAATAAATGTACTGTTGTAAAATATTAACATCGTGCTTATTCAGTTTCTCACCATCATATAAGTAATCAGACCACTTAGAGCAACAACTATATTTATTAGAATACAATTAGAATATAGCAAATAACTTTTATAAACTCTTCTAAACTCTTGTAAGTAAATATGCAATAAACACTGTGCAGTTAATAAGAAGAAATCTATAAATTTGTCCTCAGAAAAAGTATTGCCTCTGTCAGATCCTCCTTCATTGATGCCTGCAAATCTGATCTAATTATTTTGAGAGCAGAGAACAACCTCTCTACACTAACTTGGGTTGGTGGCAAAGTAGTAACCACTCAGGCAACATCTCTGACAATGTCAGGATACAGAGGAATCGCTTGTTGCACTGTTATATTTGATGAACGGTCACATTTCTCAATTTCTTTTAGTGCACATGAAAAATTCTGCTGAAATGTACTGGCTGTGTTCTTTGATGGGGATGACTCTTCTTCTATGCGGGAACGCTTTGCACAGTCCTTGTGATCCAAATATTTTTCGAAATTAAATTCTTCATCAGTTGATGAGGGTGAAGATGTGGCAGGACGACCAAATTCTTCTTGTTCCTCCTGACTGTTCTGCAACCCTTCCATCCTTACTGCTATTTCAAACAGAGCTTCTTTTCCTTTAGTTAGCTGTTGATCATCTAGAACAGTGATTTTCAACCTTTTTTGAGCCGCGGCACACTTTTTATACTTAAAAATTCCCGGGGCACACCACCAACCAAAATGACACTAAAACAGTACATATTCTACATATAGTTAATAATATAGATTCTAAATGTATTTATACTCACTCAGTGTGAATATACAGCGTTTCCGCGCTGTATTTTCCGCACCATGTTCACAGCGGATTTGGTTTTCCATAGATTTACGTGGTACTGTAAACGTGATGGAAAACTGATACGGATCCGCACCGTGTGCACATAGCCTAATTCTAGCCCTAGGTGCAGCCCTAGCCCTAGGTGCAGCCCTAGCCCTAGGTGCAGCCCTAGCCCTAGGTGCAGCCCTAGCCCTAGGTGCAGCCCTAGCCCTAGGTGCAGCCCTAGCCCTAATGGAAAAACAAAAATAATTATATTTTCTGTATTTTATCATTGTCCCTACCTATGGGGGTGATAAAAGGGGGGGGTTTATTTACTATTTTTTTTATTTTGATCGCTGTGATAGAACTTATCACAGCGACCAAAATGTACAGGAACGAATCTGCCGGCAGATTCGGCGGGCGCACTGCTCATGCGCCCGCCATTTTCCAAGATGGCGGCGCCCATGGAGATGACGGCCGGACACCGGGAGGGACATCGGAGCTAGGTAAGTATGCAGGAGGACCGGAGGGGAGCGGACAGGAGATCGGGGCAGAAAGGAGGGGGGCACCATAGTTTGGGGAACTTTCCCCGCGGCACACCCGACCATGTGTCACGGCACACTAATGTGCCGCGGAACACTGGTTGAAAATCACTGATCTAGAAGAATCTGATGCATTGGGTCTACATTAACAGCTGCCAAAAGAATGTTATTTTGTAATAGTAGCTCCTCTCTCCGTTTCATTGATGTAGCAATGCCACTTGCAATTAACCCTCTTTGGGACAGGCGAAACATCAGGTTCTTCCACTCCTTTAAGAAAATACCTGGAGTTAAGTCCTCTGCTTGTAATTTTTTAGTCACTGTAAATGGGTGCTTTAGCAATTTTTCCAGCTCCGTCACCTGATTCCACTGACTTTCATTTAGCGTCAGTTGAGGGTTAGCCATGTCTACAAAGGTTTTCAGTTCAACCAAGCGCTGAATCATTAAGGAAGTACTGCCCCATCGTGTGGCTTGATCAATAATTGCCCCTTTTCCAGCACATCTCTTCAAAATTGAGTCAACTTTAGGGGTTCTGGCAACAGTAGCCAATTTTCTCACCTTGCCAATCAGTGCAGCAGCATGTCCTTCTTGCAGACTGTCTTATAGCCAGCTGTAGCGTATGCACAACACAGCGCATGTGATGAATGAAAGAACGTATTGACACAGTTTCAACAAGATCATCTAAACTATCATGTTGCTGTTCATCTGAAGCAACTTCAGTTTGCTCCTCAGTTACAATACTGTGTTCCTCTATTTCAAACATTTCTGTGTCTGTGGACCCAGAATGTTCTTCTAGCTGCTGGTCACCATCATTACTCTCATTCATTAGCTTAATAGTACTTATCATATTTGAAGCATTGTCAGTTACGACAGAAAGAACTTGCTCTTTAGGTTCAGTCTTGCAGAACCTTTTCCACCAAGACCTGGAGAAACTCACTGGTGTGATGAGCTTTGGTGTCTTTTACTGCCAATGTCTTGGTAACTATTTCATTTTTGTAACAAACAAATTGGACATTGATAGCAAAATGGTTCACTCTGTGACGTGTGCAGGCATCCATTTTAATAAACAAGAAAGCGGCCCTTGAGAGCTTTTTTTAAGTTCTTCCTTTTGTTTAAAAGCTTCTTCGATTACTAATTTTCTAATATTCTCTCTCTCCAGAGAAACTCCAAGCTTGCGGGCCATTTCCCCATTCAGACACCGAAAAGCTGGTCGTGAAAATAATGAAATAGGCACACTATCCTTTACAACAAGCTCTATGATCTGTTTTTTAAATGTATCTACTGTCATTGTCACAGTAACTTTGTCACTGACAAAATATCTTGCAACTGATGGCTGCAAAGTTCTCTGCTCCTTTGTTTGGCTGGAAGAGCTGGGCACTGGTTCATTGGTTTGGATGCAGTCTTTCTCATCCACTGCTTTCAGTACTTCTGGATGAAAGCGCTGTAAATGTCTCTTTAGATTAGAAGCTCTGGTAGGAGCATTTTTATCTTTGCCTGAATATGCACTGATCTTGGCTTCACAGCATTTGTTTTCGTCTGGATCATTGTCATACACTGACAGACATAATGTTTTCTATCTTGAATGATGGTGAAATGTTCAAATACAGCTGATTTAATTTGACGCTTCTTTGACATTCTCAGGTTTTTAATTCTGCATTCACAATCCAAATGACAATTTGTTTTTCCTAAAAACAATTGTACAAAATTATTGCCAGGTTGTACAACTGATATAGTGGTCAGTAATCCTGTTATTCCTCATGTACTCAGTTAACTGATGCAAAGTTTGTTGAAAGGATAATACTTCTTACAGTCTTCCTCTTCTGAGTAGCAGCTGTGAGATGCTTGGAAGACGCACACCTAGTAAACATCTAGTCTAGAGGAGGAGCTTTACTACTAAGAATTTGCAACACATTTTCACTTTCAGTTTCCTACATTGTAAGTAGGGGGGTTGGGGCAGCATGAGGTTAACCAAGCATAAGATTAGATAAGGGCAGTGGAGAACAGTGACACACAAGAAGTAAGAAATGTCTCTATCTCCAGCAGAACTGCTTATCACTCTTCATAGTTTGATAGAACATATATATTTGAGTAACATTTATAAAATTCATATGAAAGTTCAATTATGAAATATTAATACATTTTTTTTTTTAAAGCTGGAGTCTGAGTCGGTACATTTCTACCGACTCAGACTCCGACTCCAACCAAAACTGACTCCGACTCCACATCCCTGGTGTGTGTGTATAAGTGTGTGTATGTGTATAAGTGTGTATGTGTAGAAGTGTGTGTATGTGTAGAAGTGTGTGTATGTGTAGAAGTGTGTGTGTGAGTGTGTATGTGTGTGTATAAGTGTGTGTGTGTGTGTGTGTGTATAAGTGTGTGTGTATTTATTTGGGTTCAGTACTTCAGTGCAGGATGCGCTGAATATTTTTTCATAAGAATTTGGGAAAGTTGTGAAATGTCCTATAAATGTCTGATCTGTTCCTAAAATAAGGATCTCTGCTTTTAGCTGAGATTAATCTGCTGCACTTTATTTACATGTTCAGTAGTGAGGCAGTGGAGTTTGAGTCAGGGAAATTGAAGAGTCTAAGGTTTGTCTTACTGACTCCATCCCTGGTAAGCACTTTATATATCCAGCGAGTCATTGTATTTAACGCCATGCGCATATCTAGTTATATTTTATGTTCACTGTATTTGATGCACTTTTTGTATAGTTCTGTACGTGAGGCATTCGTCTACAGTTTTCCCTTTTTTAGGGTATGTGCACACGTTGTGGATTTGCTGCGGATCCGCAGCGTTTTTTGAGGTGCAGAAACGCTGCAGATCTGCAATTGATTTACAGTACAATGTAAATCAATGAGAAAAAAATGCTGTGCACACTTTGCGGAAAATCCACTGCGGAAACGCTGCAGTTTAAAAGTAGCAGCATGTCACTTCTTTTTTGTGAATCTGCAGCGTTTTTGTACCCACCCCATTATAGAAAACCGCAGGGGTAAAAACCGCAGCAAAAACGCACGAAAAAACGCTGCGGAACCGCACAAAAAAACGCAGGTGCCTTTTCTGCCATGAGAGACAGAATCCGCACCAGAAATTCCTAAGCCTAATCCTCAATGTGTGCACATAGCCTTAGTCCTTCTTCTTTTCAATATTTTGATTTGGGAATTTTGTTCTTGCTGTATTTTATTGATAAACTTTGTTTGCATCTGATTTAATTATCTGCATAGGCTTAGGGTACTGTCACACAGTGCAATTTTGATAGCTACGACGGCACGATTCGTGACGTTGCAGTGTCGTATGATTATCGCTCCAGCGTCGTAGACTGCGGTCACACGTTGCAATCACGGCGCTGGAGCGATGCCAAAGTCCCCGGGTAACCAGGGTAAACATCGGGTTACTAAGTGCAGGGCCGCGCTTAGTAACCCGATGTTTACCGTGGTTACCAGCGTAAAAGTTAAAAAAAACAAACTGTACATACTCACCATCTGATGTCCGTCAGGTCCCTTGCCGTCCGCTTCCTGCTCTGACTGAGATCCGGCCGTACAGTGAGAGCAGAGTGCAGCGGTGACGTCACCGCTGTGATCTGCTCTCACTTTCCGGCCGGCAGACAGTCAGTGCGGGAAGCAGACGGCAAGGGACCGGACGGACATCAGATGGTGAGTATGTACCGTTTGTTTTTTTTTACTTTTACGCTGGTAACCACGGTAAACATCGGGTTACTAAGCGCGGCCCTGCGCTTAGTTACCCGATGTTTACCCTGGTTACCAGCGAACGCATCGCTGGATCGCTGTCACACACAACGATCCAGCGATGACAGCGGGAGATCCAGCGACGAAAGAAAGTTTCAAACGATCTGCTACGACGTACGATTCTCAGCAGGGTCGCTGACCGCAGTAGCGTGTCAGACACTGCGAGATCGTAACGATATCGCTAGAACGTCACGAATCGTGCCGTCGTAGCGATCAAAATTGCACTGTGTGACAGTACCCTTAATCTTTAGAGATTTATACATATCTACTGCTTAAGGAACATGCATACTTATCAGGCTTCTGTGTTATGAGGTTATATTGGTTTTATGACAATGATTTCACCATCCTGACCGGGACAAATTTTTTAAATCTGACAAGTCACTTTGTGGCAATAACTCTGAAATGCTCCAAAATATCCCAGTGATTGAGCTTGTGTATTTATTTATTCTGATTTGCGATGTTGTTTACCCCATGTACAGGGCATTGCAGTAGCTTGGGTATCCATGGTAAAGACCACTCCAATAGTGCACTAGTTAGTGGTTGTAACCATGGGTATCTAAGCTACTGCAATGTACTGCACATGGGGCAAGCGACATAGCGAGTCACAAGAACTATACTAGACTGCTGATTGAAGGAATTTGCTATAATTAATAATTTTCAATTTTATTTATTTTTTTTATACATATTTGGATGGAAACTTGGCATTAATACCCCTTTAACTTTTGAGAGATGCTGACCTGGCAACCCAGCAGGTTTCCGCCTCCATAAGTGACCCCATTTTGAGAAAACTGCGCCCACACAAAGAATCCTTCCAAGGTTGTAGTGATCATTTTAAACCAGCAGGTGATTGAGAGTTGGTGAACCTGTCAGCAGGATTGTACTCAGTAACCTACAGACAATGTCAGGTGGGCGCCGTTATACTGATTAAAATGGGTGATGAAAGCTGTCTTGTGGTTGTTTAATCTTTATCTGTAGTTTTCAGTTAATGAGATTCTTGTGCTCTGGGGCAGCCTGTGGGGGGTCTTCATGTGGTGCTCTGCTTGGCTATTCATAATGCTGGCTTATGATAGGTTGCTGACCTGCCCCCCATTTTACATACTGCATAGAATATTGTGTGCGGGGAGAAAAAAAATTTACATTAATCACCTGATGGATGCTACTGCGTAGGCACCATTTTGCGAGAGGAGAAAAAATTGCCTCAATCAAGATGGTGCCTGCACAGTAGCATCTATTGCATTCCAATAGATGCCACTGCTCAAGCGCTGCCGATGCTATCTTGTTGGAGCCAATTATTTTAATTTTTTTACCTAGTAGCAAAATGGCGCCTGCGCAGTATAATCTATCTGAACACAATAGGTGCTACTGAGGGGGCTGGCGCTATTTTGAGATTTATTTTCTTTTTTTCCCCACAAAACTATGACTAAATAAATGTATATAAGCATACTATCCATTATATCATGCTGTAGCTCAGGCACCAGCACGATTTTTTTTTTTCCCCCCGCTCACTATTCTGCGCAGTATGTAAACTAGGGGGCAGGTCAGTGAGGGATCAGTGACCTGTCAGCAGTCTGCATTATGAATACCTAATCAGAGCACCACATGAAGACAAAACAGCCCGCCCCATGCACGAGCAGATCATTAAGACAAAACTGAAAATAAAGATTAAACCACAAGACGGATTTTATCAACCAGGGTATCAGTTTAATCAGTATAACGGCGCTGACCTGAGTGTCTTAGGCTACTGTGCACAATCCTGCTGACAGGTCCCCTTTTAAAGTACTTTTTTAATGAAAAAAGTTGTTTAGCTTAAAATTGTTACAAATTCATGGTTCCATTTTCTCCTGGTAATGCAGATGCTTAGTATGTGTTCACACATTACTGTTCAGGCACATGGCAGGATAACAAAAGGAGCACCAGTTTGGATATTGAACCCCTTAATTCCTCTACCAATGCACACCTATTTGATCTCATTTTTGTTTCTTGAAAGGAGTACAAATTAATGTTGCATTGTGAAAATTGCAAAAATCCCAGCTACCCATACACTGGGCTCTATGCTTCTGGAGCAAAGCATCATATTTTGGGTGTTGAGCCATGTTACATTTTCACACTTTGTGGAAACCCCCTATATTCACAATGAGGAGACTTGTTTAATCCCTTAAGGCTAGGTTCACATTGCGTTAATGGGTTAACGCTAACGGACTGCGTTGCATGGCGAAATTGTCGCAATTAACACCATGCAACGGGTCCGTTAGCGCACCCATTGACGGCAATGTGATTCTGATCTCTAGCGCATGCCATTTTCGGCACGCGCTAGCGATGTGCCGTTATTTTCTGACGGACCTCAAGCAGCGTCCGAGGTGCGTCCGAGGTCTGGTCCTCGCTAGCGCAGATCGGGGATCTGCGCTAGCTGGATCGGCAAACGCGATCCCTATAGATACATTGCGTTAGCGCAATCTGCTAGCGCTATGCGCTTAACGGATTACCCTAACGCAATGTGAACCTAACCTAACCCCTTCATGACTTTGGGATTTTCAGTTTTTCCGTGTTCCTTTTTCGCTCCCCTCCTTCCCAGAGCCATAACTTTTTTATTTTTCCATTAATATGGCCATGTGAGGGCTTATTTTTTGCGGGACGAGTTGTACTTTTGAACAACATCATTGGTTTTACCATGTTGTGTACTAGGAATTTTTTTCCCGTTTTCAAGTGCGGTGAAATTGCAAAAAAAGTGCAGTCCCACACTTGTTTTTTGTTTGGTTCACTAACTGCTAAAACTGACCTGCCATTATGATTCTCCAGGTCATTACGAGTTCATAGACACCTAACATGACTAGGTTCTTTATCTAAGTGCTGAAAAAAAAATCCAAACTTTGCTAAAAAAAAAAAAAAATTGCACCATTTTCCGATACCCGTAGCGTCTCTATTTTTCATGATCTGGGGTCGGTTGAGGGCTTATTTTTTGCGTGCCAAGCTGGCGTTTTTAATGATACCATTTCGGTGGAGATACGTTCTTTTGATCGCCCGTTATTGCGTTTTAATGCAATGTCGCGGCGACAAAAACGTAATTCTGGCGTTTCAAATTTTTTACTCACTACGCCGTTTAGCGATCAGGTTAATGCTTTATTGATAGATCGGGCGATACCAAATGTGTAGGTTTGATTTTTTTTTTTTTGATTTATTTTGAATGGGGCGAAAGGGGGATGATTTAAACTTTTATATTTTTTTTAATTTTTGTCATATTTTTAACTTTTTTTTTTAATATACTTTTGCCATGCTTCAATAGCCTCCATAGGAGGCTAGAAACTGGCACAACGCGATCGGCTCTGCTACATAGCAGCGATCATTAGATGCAGCAGAAATGCCAAACCAACCAAGAAAAAAGTCAGTAGTCCAAATATATATATATATAAATATACAAAAAAGCTTTATTATTAATAATGACAGATAAAAACATGACAGAGGGAAGCAATCCCTGTGCTACCCATGGCATGCACCTGAAAAGGGCAGGGGATAGGTGCCTCTAGCATAAACAAGTCCATACATCAACCGTAGTGAAAAGCCAGTAGTCGTGTAGGACTAATGAATAGTAACTGCATGTACAGAACATTAAGGTCCACATTAGCAGCAAAGTCCACATAAAATATGCACAGAATACATACCGGTTAATGCAGGAGTATATCCAGTACAGGTAGGCACATCACCCCTGTCCACCCCGACGCGCGTTTCGGCTGCTGCCTTTCTCAAGGGGTGTGCCAGTGTAGTTCTGGGTTCATTATATACAGGAAAGGGGGGAATTGGTGAAGCTAATTAGCGGGCTAAGCAATAGCATTGTCTGGGATACCTTCATTGTCCGCACTCGGTACACCTGGACGCCTCACACCGGAAAACACATGGGGCCCCATGCGCTCCCGGGAGGACAGTGCCATGATACACAGGACAGAGGAAAAGGTTCCGGAGCACTATGCGGGCATGCGCATACAACATCCTTCGGCCATCTTATTGAAGGCCATAGATAAAAAACTCTAAGCGGCCATTTTTGGTGTTGTCTGACATGCGCAGATCATCCCGCACGGCCATCAAGGTGAAGACCATAGCACAATTGTTGTGGGCAGTCATATTGGTGGTGCCCAACAGGCGTGGAAAAATAGATAAACAACGCAACACGGGCAGCTATCAAATCAATATAAGTATAGAATAGTCCTCTCTATCATTAAGCATTAAATAGCCCTACACCCGTACACCATTAGAAAATATGGCCGAATAGTACTGCGACTGCATGCTAAGAAAAAGAGAAATATGCTATAAACATAGCCCACTTATGGCAAAGAATTAAGGAAGCAGAGACAAAGCTACATGCTTCCACACCAAGCAAGATTGTATACGCCCCCAAGAAAGATAAAGAAAATGAAGAAAAATAAAGAAAAAGGACAAATGAGGAAAAAAGAAAAACAAAGAAAAAACTATATACATAAACGAATAAAGAATAATAATAAACAAAAATACAGCCAGCATACTATGTATAGAAACAACGTAGTGGAATCAAAAAAATAAATAAGATAATAGAAGAAACAAAACAAACAAACATAACCAACTCAAAAATCACAGTGGAAATAATCATAATAACAAATATCAGTTATAAAGTGAACCAAATTGTCCATCCATATGGGGAAAAGTGCCTCTGGGTAGAGATAATAATCCATCAACAGAGAAGGATAATATATCAGTAGCGAGCTAAAATGGCCAGAGTCCATGACAATATCCCTTTACACATGTAAAAGGGAGGTATATTCAAATATAGTCCTAGTGGATTTCTTTGACCAACCTGGTCACGTATTGCTCGCTGCTTCATCATTCCGAAGATATAAAGATGGTCCACATAGTTTGCTGTGCTGCTCCCAAGATGGTGACCGGACAATCATCCTCATATGTCACAATCATAAATACTGTTAAAATAAAACATTAAAATCAAAATTAAATAAAGTGCATGCGGAGGTATATACAGAGATCTAGCAGAAGCAGCCGGTGGACTACAGAAATGGGGCAAATGAGATATTTTCGTTCAGACCCTCCGGGTGGATGGTCTGGAGACTCCAAATCCATTGTGTCTCCAGCATCCCAAGTCTTTTGGAAAGTTGGCCCCCCCTGATGTTAATTCTTAGGGTATCAATTCCCCTAACCCTAAGAAATCACTTATGGCATTGCATTGCAGCCATGAAACTCCTTGAAATGTCTGGGTAGTGTTTTAAGCATAGAACTATCCGTGTGGCCAAGTGCCGCCTGTATCCCCAAAACGTGCTCCCTAATGCGGACTTTTAGTTGACGAGTAGTTAACCGCACATAAATAAGTCCGCAGGGACAGGTGGCATAGTAGATCACATATCGTGTAGTACACGTAATATGTGTTCTAATGGAATATACCTTGACACCCTTGAAATCAGAAAATGTATCACAGGTATCCACGTTTGGGCAGGCGACACAATGGCCACACGGATTACATCCAGACCTAGGGGTAAATCTCTCCAAAAAAGTTGGAGGATGCTGGCTCACATGATGACTATGGACCAGATAATGATGAAGATTTCTGGCACGTCTGAATGTTAACGAGGGTCGGGAAGGAAGAAATTTCCTAATAGTCGGGTCTACCCTTAGGATTGGCCATGTTTTCTCCAATGTCTGACGTATCTGATCAGATTGGAGGCTGAAGGTGGTAATGAATCTTGTTTTATCGCCGATACTAACCGAGGGTCGATTGGAGGTCCCATAAATCAAGCTATCACGTGAAGTGTGTTTAGCTCTCAGATAAGCTCTTTTTATGGACCTACCACTGTAACCACGCTCCCTGAATCTTAACCGGAGTTCCTCCGCTCTTTTTTCAAAATCCCCCATACTAGAACAAATACGTCTCAGACGGAGAAACTGCCCTACCGGAATAGATTTTATCATGTGCCTTGGATGTCCCGAAGTAGCATGCAGAAGGGTGTTGGAAGATGTTTTTTTTTATGGAAAATGTCCGTATTTAAAACACCCCCAACATCTCTCTTTTATCGTCACGTCCAGGAAGTCAATGGACTCAACACTTGACACAAAAGGTAAGATGAATATTTAGGTCGTTGCTGTTCAGGAGCGACATAAACTGCGTAAGGTTGACGGATGTGCCCTGCCAGATGAAGAAGACATCATCGATGTAACGTGTCCACAACGGGACACAGTCGATCGATCCCTGTTCATCTGACAGGGGAAGGTCCCTCTCCCACAGCCCCAGGAAGAGACCAGCGTAGGCAGGCGCGAGTGCCGCCCCCATAGCAGTCCCCTGGAGCTGCAGGTAGAAGGACCCTTTAAAAACTCCGGAACCTTTTCCTCTGTCCTGTGTATCATGGCACTGTCCTCCCGGGAGCGCATGGGGCCCCATGTGTTTTCCGGTGTGAGGCGTCCAGGTGTACCGAGTGCAGACAATGACGGTATCCCAGACAATGCTATTGGTTAGCCCGCTAATTAGCTTCACCAATTCCCCCCCTTTCCTGTATATAATGAACCCAGAACTACACTGGCACACTCCTTGAGAAAGGCAGCAGCCGAAATGCACGTCGGGGTGGACAGGGGTGATGTGCCTACCTGTACTGGATATACTCCTGCATTAACCGGTATGTATTCTGTGCATATTTTATGTGGACTTTGCTGCTAATGTGGACCTTAATGTTCTGTACATGCAGTTACTATTCATTAGTCCTACATGACTACTGGCTTTTCACTACGGTTGATGTATGGACTCGTTTATGCTAGAGGCACCTATCCCCTGCCCTTTTCAGGTGCATGCCATGGGTAGCACAGGGATTGCTTCCCTCTGTCATGTTTTTATCTGTCATTATTAATAATAAAGCTTTTTTGTATATTTATATATATATTTGGACTACTGACTGTTTTTTCTTGGTTGGTTTGGTGTTTATTGTCGCAGTCTGTCCATTATGTTCCTATTTTTGGTCCTATTGCATTATATTATATTATGAGTATACCCCATTTGAGGTGAATAATAATGTTGGTGACCTCTTTGTCTTCCACAATATTTCTTTGCTTTATGCAGCAGAAATGCAGGTGTGCTATGCGCGCCGACCACAGGGTGGCGCTCACAGCTACCGGCGATCAGTAGCCATAGAGTTCTCAAGGACCTCTATGGTTACTATTCAGAAGCATTGCTGACCCCCGATCATGTGACGGGGGTCAGCGATGCGTTCATTTCCGGCCGCCTGGCCGGAAGCGCCGGTTAAATGTCGCTGTCTGCGTTTGACAACGGCATTTAACTAGTTAATAGCGGCGGGTGAATCGCGATTTCACCCGCCGCTATTGCAGGCACATGTCAGCTGTTCAAAACAGCTGACATGTCCCGGCTTTGATGCGGGCTCACTGCCGGAGCTCTGCATCAAAGAGGGGGATCTGACCTCGGACATACTATCCAGTCCGAGGTCAGAAAGGGGTTAAGGACCAAGCCACTTTGTAGGTTAATGATCAGGCCTCATTTTGTAAATCTGACCACTGTCACTTTGAGGTAATGACTTGAACGCTTCAATGGATACCACTGATTCTGAGATGGATTTGTCGTGACATATTGTACTTCATGATAGTGGTAACATTTCCTTGGGATATGCATTTTTGTGAAAATATAAAAAATTTGGCTCAAATTTTGATAACTTCACTATTTTCAAAACTTTAAATATGCCCTTAAACCAGAGTTGGGTCACACAAAAAGCAAAATAAATAACATTTCCCACATGTCTACTTTACATCAGCACAATTTTTGAAGATTTTTTTTTTTAGGCTGTTAGAAGGGTTAAAAGTTGACCAGCGATTTCTCACTTTTCCAAAACACTTTTTTTTTAGGGACCACATCACATTTGAAATGACTTTAAGGGGTCTACACACATGGCCAAAAATGTTGGTACCCCTTTAATGACAGAAAAACCCACAATAGTCACAGAAATAACTTGAATCTGACAAAAGTAATAATAAATAAAAGATCTATGAAAATGAACAAATGAAAGTCAGACATTGCTTTTCAACCATGCTTCCACAGAAGAAAAAAAAAAACACACGAAATAGGCCTGGACAGAAATGATGGTACCCCTGAAAATAATTTGACAAAAGGGATATGTTAAATCTCGGTATGTCCACAAACTAGCATCACAGGTGTCTACAATCTTGGAATCAGTGAGTGGGCCTGTATATAGGGCTACAGATACTCACTGTGCTGTTTGGTGACATGGTGTGTATCACACACAACGTGGACCAGTGGAAGCGAAGGAAAGGGTTATCTCAGGAAATTAGAAAGAAAATTATAGACAAACATGTTAAAGGTAATAGTTATAAGACCATCTCCAAGCAGCTTGATGTTTCTGTGACTACAGTTGCACATATTATTCAGAAATGTAAGATCCATGGGACTCTAGACAACCACCCTGGATGTGGACACAAGAGGAAAATTGATGACAAATCAAAGACTGACAATACAAATGGTAACAAGAGCCCAGAGAAACTTCTAAACAGATTTAAAGGTGAACTTAAAACTCAAGGAACATCAGTGTCGCACCATCTGTCGTTGTATGACCCCGAGTGGACTTCATGGGAGGCTGCCAAGGTGTACACCATTGGAGGAAAAAAAAATAAAAAAAAAAGCTAGATTGGAATTTGCCAAACTACATGTTGACAAACCACAAAGTTTCTGGGAGAATGTCTTATGGATATAGATGAGACAAAAATTTAATGTTTTGGCAAGGCACATCAGCTCTATGTTCAGATGGAAAAATGAAGCATATCAAGAAAAGAACTGTTCCTACTGTGAAACATGGAGGAGGCTCTGTTATGTTCTGGGGCTGCTTTGCTGCATCTGGCACAGGGTGTCTAGAATCGGTGCAGGGTACAATGAAATCTCAAGACTATCAAGGGATTCTGGAGAGAAATGTGCTGTCCAGTGTCAGAAAGCTTGGTCTCGGTCTCAGGTTATGGGTCTTGCAACAGGATAATGACCCAAACCACACAGGTAAAAACACCCAAGAATGGCTAAGAGGAAACATTGGACTATTCTGAAGTGGCCTTCTATGAACCCTGACCTAAATCCTATTGATCATCTTTGGAAAGAGCTGAAACACACCGTCTGGAAAAGGCAACCTTCAAACACGAGACAACTGGAGCAGTTTGCTCTTGAGGAGTGGGCCTACATGCCTGTCGAGGTGCAGAAGTCTCATTGACAGTTACAGGAATCGTTTGATTGCAGTGATAGCTTAATATTTTGTTGCACAACTTTTTTAGGCAAAGGGTACCATTTCTCTCCCGGTCTATTTCATGAGTTTTACTTTTTTTTTTTTTTTTCTTTCTTCATTCTGTGGAAGCATGCTTGAAAAGCAATGTCTGACTTTCATTTGCTCATTTTCATAGATTTTTATTTTTTTACTTTTGTCAGATTCAAGTGTTCTCTGATAATTGTTTTGTTTTTTGTCATTTATCGAGGGTTACCAACAATTTTGACCACGTGTGACAAAAAACACCCAAAAGTGACTCCATTCTAAAAAAAAAAAAAAAAAAAAAAAAAACTCCCCTCAAAATCACATTCAATAAGTCTATTAACCCTTCAGGTGCGTTACAGAAATTAGAACAATGTGGAAAGAAAACATGAACATTTTTACTTAAGCCTCAAATTTTTTAACTTCAGAAGAGTAAGAGAATGGACCCCAAAATTTGTTGTGCAATTTCTCCTGAGTATGCAGATGCCCACTATGTGAATGAAAACTACTGTTTGGGCCATGTTGGCGCTCCTTCCTTACGGACTCTTTCTGACTTTTTGAACGCAATAGCTGGAATTAAGAGCAGACGCCATATTGCGTTTGGAGATCCCCTGATGTGCCTAAACAGTAGAAACCTGCCATAAATGACCCCATTTTGGAAACTAGACCCCTTATGGAATGTATTTGATGTGTGGTGAGCACCTTGAACCCACAGGTTTTTTTGTTTTTTTTAGCCCACCCAATTTTTTTTTTTCGCGAGGGCAACAGGAAAAAAAAGAATCCAAACTTTCTTATGCAATTTTTCCTGAGTGCGCCAATACTCAATATGTGGGCAAAAACAAAACTACAGCGATGCCACATTTGTTGTTTTTTTTTTTTTTTTTAATTTGGAGCGATTACACAATCTTTTATAGAAAAAAAATAGCTCTCTGAATAAAGCAATTAAAAAAAATAAAAATAAATTATATATATATATATATATATATATATATATATATATATATATATATATATATATATATATATATATATATATATTTTTTTTTTTATTTTTCCACTGATGAAGCTGTATGGTGGATTTTTTTGCTGGACAGAATTACCGTATATACTCGAGTATAAGCCGAGATTTTCAGCCCATTTTTGGGGGCTGAAAGTAACCCTCTCGGCTTATACTTGAGTCATACCCAAGGGTCGGCAGGGGAGGGGGAGCGGGGGCTGTCTAATTATACTTGCCTGCTCCTGGTGCGGTCCCTGCACGTCTTTTCCCCGGCAGCTTCTTCCTGTACTGAGCGGTCACATGGTACCGCTCATTACAGTAATGAATATGCGGCTCCACCTCCCATAGGGGTGGAGCCGCATATTTATTACTGTAATGAGCAGTAACGGTGACCGCTCAGTAGAGGAAGAAGCAGCAGCGCCGGGGAAGCAGGGACTGCAGTGCGCCAGGAGCAGGTGAGCATAGTGAGGAGGGGGGAGCGTAGCGCTGCGCGATATTCACCTGTTCCTCGTTCCAGCCGCCGCGCCATCTTCAGCGTCTTCTGCAGTGACGCTCAGGTCAGAGGGCGCGGTGACTTGCTTAGTGCGCGCCCTCTGCCTGAACGTCAGTGCAGAAGACGCTGAAGATGGAGCGGCACCGGTACGAAGTCAGGTGAATATTGAAAGTGCCGGGGGCCTGAGCGACGGAGAGGTGAGTTTGTGTTTTTTTGTTTGTTTTTGTTTTTTTTATCGCGGCAACAGCAAATGGGGCAAGTGCCTGTATAGAGCATCTTATGGGGCCATAACGTTTGTGCAGCACTATAATGGGGCAAGTGTCTGTATAGAGCATCTTATGGGGCCATAACGTTTGTGCAGCACTATATGGGGCAAGTGTCTTTATAGGGCCATAATCAACGTTTGTGCAGCACTATATGGGGCAAATATCTTTATGGAGCATCTTATGGGGCCATAATCAACATTTGTGCAGCATTATATTGGGCAAATGTATCTATGGGGCACTTGTGGGGCCATTATTAACCTTTATGCAGGATTATATGGGGCATATTTTAATATTGAGCATCTTATGGGGCCCATCATAAACTTTATGGCTCATTATATGGGGCTCCTGATTCAATATGGATATTCAAAAACACTTAACCTACTGATGTCTAAGCCGATTTAGGGGGGTCGGCTTATACTCGGGTCGGGTTATACTCGAGTATATACGGTAAGTTTTCAGCTATTTAAATTTCTGTAGCTTGGTGATCTGGGGGTTTTCATGACAATGATGGTACCCCCGCAATGGCGTCGGGGGTGCCCATCTGAAGGCAGTTCACGTCCCTCTGCCTGCCTCCTAAATGTTGCGATTGCTCTCAATCGCCTCATTTAAGTTAAACTGTAAACACTGTGATAGAGGCTTTTAGCATGGTAAGTGACAGTTATTATGCAGGCACAGCTCTTGTGCCCACATAATCATCACTAACTGTACACCAGTTTCCTAAAATTCCTTCCTGATCATGTATAGGTGCGTCAAATGTTGGGACGAAGGTTAAATGAAATTGATCAGAATTAAATGATACCAAATTCTGTGGTCTTTAAAAAACGTTAAAAAAAATCTATGCACTTTTTGACGGGTTTTGAAGGCACAATTTCTAGAATATTATGCATTGCATAGAAATGTATTCCTGCCCTCTTTAATTTTCCAACCTGTGTATGAACACGCTATAAGATGTATTGTATGTGAATATGGATTAGTGCATTTCAGGCTCATAAGCAGCCAGTTCAGGATATTTGATTTGATAAACCAGTTACTGCTTTATGCACTGGGTAGCTTTAACTTTTAATTACAATATATTGTACAAAATCACCCATCAATAGTATACAAAAACCTTAACTAAAAAGATATTGTAGAGTTGAGGTTTTGGCACAATAAGCCATACTAGTTTTATGAGAAGCATTTTCATGTCCCTCATTGACATACCTTAAATGTATGTTCAGTACACACTTTTTATTTTACGTATAGTGACACTAAAATGGGTTGCATTGTAAAACAGTTGATTCTGTATTGCAGCCACTTTCTATATACACTTCTTGGGCATCTACAGCTCTCATATTGGACAAATCACTAGTTTAAAATATATTGCCAGTGATGTTTTTGATCTGACATTGCCTTTTAGCAAAATACTATAAATATTAAATTATTGTTGTCATACTATTGCCTTGTCTTTTGCACCAACAAAAGACATAAATTGGCAAGACCAGAGGGTTTTTTTTGTTCCTGGAAATTCTGCTTTGTTCTGATTTCTCAGAAAATGGGAGGATTTACAGTGGTTCTGCTCTTGTGAAAGAGGTTCACAATCTTGGATTCTTTACATATTAGTCAGATTTTCATCCCAGTGTGGTAAGCTAATGGACTAAATATTTTCTCATAGTAATTTTTTTTGTTTTTAATGCACCTCCACCCAGTCTCAAAAGCTACAGCAGTATTGACTACTGAGCACCGCTTCTCAATGAGGCATAATGTTTTGAGCACGGAGAATAAATTCCTATGAAATCTTTGTTATTTTATTTGTAAATAATATTATTTGTATAATAGTAAGGCGATGTGCATGTGAAGCATGTTTGCACCAGCCTTTCTGTCCAATTTTTCACCAAGCAGTACAGAAGCAGTGTGTGAGATGTTGACTACCTCTGCAAGTCTGAGTTCTGCCAAGTGTCAGTTGTGGATGTCTCTAAAGTCAGATAAAAAGTATTAATTGCCACAGATTTCATTAATGCAAGAGGTTTTCAGAAGAAATGTCTCATGTGCACATACTGATTCACAAAAGTATGCCAGAGTATGTGAAGCAATATGTAAGTGTTAATTTATGGTTTCAACTTTGTTTTTTTTTCAACTCAGTCATAATGGAAATCTAACACATAAGAACCGAGCTTGCAGGAAATTGGCTTATATACGGTACCTTTTTGTAGCATAAATTCTTTGCCTAAAGGTACCGTCACACTAAGCGACGCTGCAGCGATACAGACAACGATGCCGATCGCTGCAGCGTCGCTGTTTGGTCGCTGGAGAGCTGTCACACAGACCGCTCTCCAGCGACCAACGATGCCGAGGTCCCCGGGTAACCAGGGTAAACATCGGGTTGCTAAGCGCAGGGCCGCGCTTAGTAACCCGATGTTTACCCTGGTTACCAGTGTAAAATGTAAAATAACAAACACTACATACTCGCCTTCGCGTCCCCCGTCCGCTTCCTGCACTGACTGAGCGCCGGCCCTAACAGCAGAGCGGTGACGTCACCGCTGTGCTGTGCTTTCACTTTGCGGCCGGCCAGAGCTCACAGTCAGTGCAGGAAGCGGACGGCGAGGGACGTGTGACAGACATCAGAGGGTGAGTATGTACTGTTTGTTTTTTTACATTTTACACTGGTAACCAGGGTAAACATCGGGTTACTAAGCGCGGCCCTGCGCTTAGTAACCCGATATTTACCCTGGTTACCATTGTAAAACATCGCTGGTATCGTTGCTTTTGCTGTCAAACACAACGATACACGGCGATCTGACGACCAAATAAAGTTCTGAACTTTAATCAACGACCAGCGATATCACAGCAGGATCCTGATCGCTGCTGCGTGTCAAACACAACGATATCGCTATCCAGGACGCTGCAACGTCACGGATAGCTAGCGATATCGTTTAGTGTGACGGTACCTTAACTGAATGTGGCCACTCAATTGTCCATTGTATCTTGGAACTTAAATACTCTGCTTCTAATTCAACTGAGTGGGGTATAGCCATTCACTTGCAATGAAAAAAAAAAAATCATTTTCAGCCTGCTCTATATTCTGTTGACATGAAAGGATTTCTGCCATGTTTTTGTACAGATCACAATAAGGCCACAATTAGCCTAGGGCAAGTATTTAACAAACACATTGACATGTACTATGTTATGTTGACTGTATTTCTTGAATATTTCCAACCATATTGCCAAACAAGTCTTTCCTTTACACCTTTGACATCCGCTATACATGTACGGTGTTGCAGAATCTGCGTTCCTGCAAACCGCTTTAAGGCTATGTTCACACGCTGCGGGTTTTGCTGCGGACCCGCAGCTGTTTTGCAGCTGCGGGTCCGCATCCTTTTTCCATGTAGGTTACAGTACAATGTAACCTAATGGAAAACAAAACCCGCTGTGCCGACGATCCTTTTTTTCTGTGGAAAATCCGCGCGTATTTTCTGCAGAAAAAAAGAAGGACCATGTCACTTCTTGGTGCAGAATCGCTGCGATTCTGCACCCATAGAAATGCATTGAACCGTTAACTTCCCGCATGGGGCTGTGCCCACGTTGCGGGAAGTTAAGCAGATAATGTGCGGGTGGTACCCGGGGTGGAGGAGAGGAGACTCTCCTCCAGGCCCTGGGAACCATATTTGGGTGTAAAAAAAAAAGAATTAAAATAAAAAATCAAGCTATACTCACCTCTCTGCGCTGCCCGCGGCGTCCGGTCTCAGTTGCTGTGCCGAACAGGACCTGTGGTGACGTCGCGGTCACATGACCGTGATGACGCCGCGGTCACATGACCGTGACGTCACGAAGGTCCTTGTCGGCACAGCCGCTTGCAGCGCCGGGGAGATCGCGACGTCAGAGGGTGAGTATAACCAATTTTTATTATTTTTTACATTACTATTGATGCTGCATATTGCTGCATATGCAGCATCAATAGTACAGCAGTAATCCCGCAGCGGAAACCGCGGAACAAACCGCGATAAATCTGCAGGGATAACCGCAGCGGTTTTGCCCTGCAGATTTTCAATTCCGCTGCGGGATTAACCCGCAGAGGAACCCGCAGCGTGTGAACGTGGCCTAACTGTACTGTGTGACAATTGAGTGGGCTTGCACCGAGCGCAATCGCATGCGGGTGTTGACTCTATATGAGAGCTGACACCTTGCAGCACGATCTCTGCTAGCACTGATAGGAGGGAGCTCCCTGTCTGCTCTGATCTACTCAATGCCATTGTGTTGTGCTGATGGTCTCCATGTTGACCCAGGGACTGGTTAACCCCTTCATGACCCAGCCTATTTTGACCTTAATGACTGGCCATTTTTTGCAATTCTGACCAGAGTCCCTTTGAGGTAATAACTCGAATTCTTCAACGGATCCTAGCAATTCTGAGATTTTCTCGTGACATATTGGGCTTCATGTTAGTGGTAAATTTAGGTTGATTATTTTTGCTTTTATTTGTGGAAAAATCGGAAATTTGGCAAAAACTTTGAATATTTTGCATTTTTCAAATTTTAAATTTGTATTCTGTTAAAGGGAACCTGTCACCCCCAAAATGGAAGTTGAGCTAAGCCCACCTGCATCAGGGTCTTATCTACAGTATTCTGTAGTGCTGTAGATAAGCCCCCAATGTAAATGGGCGTCGCGGTCCGGTCCGGTGCCTCCTATCTTCTTATGATGACGTCCTCTTCTTGTATTCATGCTGCTGCTCCGGCGCAGGCTTAATTTGTCTGCCCTGTTGAGGCCTCAACAGGGCAGACAAAGTACGCCTGCACCGGAGCCGAAGTGTGAATATAAGAGGATGTCAACCTATGAAGATGGGAGGCCCCGGACCGGACCGCAACACACATCGGATGGGATCGCCCCTGGGTGAGTATAATCTAACCTCTTTTTCTCATCTTTCAGGATATATCAGGGGCTTATCTACAGCATTCCAGATTGCTGTAGATAAGCCCCTGATGCCGGTGGGCTTAGCTCAACTTCCATTTTGGGGGTGACCGGTTCCCTTTAAACCAGTTATGTGATACAAAACGGTTAATAAATAATGTTTCCCACATGTCTACTTTAAATCAGCACAATTTGGGGGGAAAAAAATGTTGTCAGGAAGTTATAAAGGTTCAAAGTTTATCAGCATTTTCTCATTTTTCTAGCAAAATTTACAAAACCATTTTTTTTTTCTGTGACCACTAGTGATGAGCGATTGTACTAGTTACTCCGGTTTTCCTAAGCACTCTCGGGTGGTCTCCGAGTATTTTAGTGTTCGGAGATTGTTTTCATCACAGCAGCTGAATGATTTACAGCTATTGGCCAGCATAAGTACATGTGGGGGTTGCCTGGTTGCTAGGGAATCCCCACATGTAATCAAGCTGTCTAGTAGCTGTAAATCATTCAGCTGCCGCGATGAAAACTAAATCTCCGAACACTAACAAATATTCAGAGACCACCCAAGAGTGCTTGGGAAAACCCGAGTAACGAGTACACTCGCTCATCACTAGTGACCACATCACATTTTAAGTCCCTTTGAGGGGCCTATGACAGAAAACACCCAAAAGTGACACCATTCCAAAAACTGCACACCTGAAGCTTCTCAAAATTGCATTCATGAAGATTATTAACCCTTCAGGTGCTTCACTGGAACTAAAGCAACGTGGAAGGAAAAAATGGACATTTTAATTTTTCCCACCAATGTTTTCAGCCTCAATTTTTTTCATTTTCACATAAGCAACAGGATAAAATAAATCCTAAAATTTGTTGGGTAATTATTCTGGAGTACACCGATACCTCATATGTGGTCATAAACCAATGTTTGGGCACACGGCAGAGCTCGGAAGGGAAGGAGCGCCATTTGACTTTTTGAATGTAAAATTGGCTCCAATCGTTAGTGGAAATCATGTCGCGTATGGAGAGCCCCTGATGTGCCTAAACAATGGAAACCCCCCACAAGTGATGCCATTTTGGAAACTACACCCCCAAGGAACTTATCTAGATGTGTTGGGAGAACTTTGAATCCCTAGGTGTTTCACTAAAGTTTATAGCGCCTGGTGTGAAAATAAAGAATCATTTTTTTTTCCACAAACATGATCTTAGTCCTCAAATTTTTTTTCCCAAGGGTAACAGGAGAAATTGGACCCCAAAAGTTGTCCAATTTGTCCTGAGTACGCTGATACCCCATATGTGGGGGAAAACTGCATGACTATGTGCACACCTTGCAGATTTCCTGCGGATTCGCGGTTTTTACCGCGCAGAAACACTGCAGATCCACATGTGATTTACAGTACAATGTAAATCAATGGGGAAAAAAATGCTGTGCTAATGGTGTGGAAAATTCCGCATGGAAAACACAGCGGATTAAAAGGAGCATGTCATTTTTGTGGGGATCTGCAGCGTTTCTGCACCCATTCCATAATAGAAATCCGCAGGGGTAAAAACGCATGAAATCCGCAGTAAATCTGCAACATAAACGCACATAACTGCAAGAGACGCAGAATCCGCACAGAAAATTCCACAGGCAAACCCGCAATGTATGCACATACCCTATGGGCACACGTTGGGGCTTGGAAGGGAAGTAGTGACGTTTTGGAATGCAGACTTTGATGGAATGCTCTGCGGGCATCATGTTGCATTTGGAGAGCCTTGATGTGCCTAAACAGTAGAAACCCCCCAATTCTAACCCCAACACACCGGCTAATCTCAACCCTAACCCTAATCCCAACTCTAACCCTAATGGGTAAACTGGGGGGGGACATCGCCGGGACACAGGGAAGGAGCAGAGGTCAGAGGGGGGGTGGAATCGGACGGTGGGGGGAACGGCGGCCAGCAGAGGGGAGTACCTGATGGCGGCGGCGGTGATCGCCTTCAGTCGGTGGCAGGGCAGCATGCAGGCACGTCATGTTTCTGCTTCCAGGGACTGGATGAAGCTGGAGAGCGAGGCAGCCATACTTTACTCCGCCTCTCCACATCTGATTGGAGAGAGAACATCATATGGACGCTAGCTCCAATCAGATCTGGGGGGTGGGGTTTCAACTACAGGTCCCCCTGTTCCTGCAGGTCGGGTGACATGAGTTAACCCATTCAGACGACCTGCAGGAGCGCGATTCCGCCGTGACGCCACATAGGCGTCGCAGGTCGGATTGGCACGCGTTCATGATGCCTACGTGGCATCACAGGTCAGGAAGGGGTTAAGCTCCTTCTCCACGCATGCTGACCCGCCGCCTCCCTGTCTGCGAGATGCTGATTTGATACCCTGCAATGAAAGTTGAAGTCCCATCCCTAGAACAAGGTGAAAAAAAATACAAAAAATAGAATATTAATCCAATAAATATTTATGTAAAAACAAATATAAAGTACACATTTGGTATCGCTGCGTCCAGAATGACCTGACCTATATAACTGTCCCATTAGTTAACCCCTCATTGAACACTTTAAAAAAAAAAAAAAAAAACTGGCAAACTGTGTTTTAATCATACGGATGAACAAAAAGTGGAATAAAAACTCAGTCAAATGTAACTTAAAATGGTATAGCTGAAAATGTCATCTTGTTATACAAAAAACAAGCTGCCATACAGTATCAACCAAAAATTAAAATGCTATAGCTCAGAATAAAGCGATGCAAAATCTTTCGAGAAAATAGTTTGTGTAAAAGCGACAAAACTTAAAGATGAAAATGTGGCATTGCTGTAATCGCACTGATGCGAAGAATAAAGTTGTCATAATTTTACCACTGTGAATGTCGTAACTCGCCCCCGCCCTTCCCCTTTCCCCCAATGAAGCAATTCCTAAATTGCAGTTTTTTGTTCATTATCTATTCCGATTTTTGGGAAGCAGAATGATAAAAAAAAAAAAATTGTGGCCGAAAATGGTACAAATAACGTTAACTTGTTCTGCAAAAAAACAAGCTCTCGCATGATAGCCGAAATTATAGCTTTCAAAATATGGCAAATAAGGTTGTACTCTGTAGTGCAAACTCGTGTAAATATGAAATATATGAATTGCATTACTGAAGATAATAGGAAAAACAGATACTTAGCACATCATTTGGCCAATTCATGCATGCTCAGCAGCCACGACAAGGCGTTCTCAGGTTTTGCTGAGAACCTATCTAGTGTGAGCGCCTCTAAAGCTAAAGCCTAAATTTATGGGTAAGTAGGATCCTACTGCAATTAAAACTGCCATAGGCTGGAGAGCGAATACACAAATTACAAGACTGACTGGCACTTCCAAATTATTATCTAGAGCAGTAATGCTATTCATATGTCAGATTTCATATTTACATGCTTTAGCACTAGAGTACAACTTTATTTATGTATAGAGATTAGTGATGAGCGAATATACTCGTTACTCGAGATTTCTCGAGCATGCTCGGGGCTCCTCCGAGTATTTTTTATTGCTCGGAGATTTAGTTTTTCTTGCCGCAGCTGAATGATTTACATCTGTTAGCCAGCATAAGTACATGTTGGGTTGCCTGGTTGCTAGGGAATCCCCACATGTACTTATGCTGGCTAACAGATGTAAATCATTCTGCTGCTGCAAGAAAAACTAAATCTCCGAGCACTAAAAAATTCTCGGAGGACCCCCGAGCATGCTCGAGAAATCTCAAGTAACGAGTATATTCGCTCATCACTAATAGAGATGGCTTCTCTGGCACATCCAAATCAGGAAACTGGTGTGCACAGGGGCAAACTCAGTCAGTCTTTATTTCTCAAAATATAGCAATACAAAAAAGTTTATTTTTGTGTTATTTTTTTATTGCAGCCAAACATACTCTGCAAATCTGGTATCGCTCTAATTGCACCGACTAGAAGAAAATGGTCTAATCACTTATACCGCGCCATGAATGACATAAAAATAAAACCAATTATTCACCTACTGCTAATTTGTTTATTCTGTCTCCCAAAGTTCGTAGTAAGGCACGGTGCACATATATCCTGAACTCTGTGCCGAGCGCTTACATCGAGATTTCTGTGCAAGTCTCTGAAATGCGACTCGGACAGAACCCCCGATGGAAGATTCCTATGAGACAGATGGACACTGGACTGTGGCCTATGATCAAGTGATGGTTGTGCACATTTTTATGTACCTCTAAAAAAAGACACTGCTGAACAGAGGCCATTCACTGTTGCTTGTTTCTGGCAAGCATACATGGAGTCAAGATAATCACTAAACCTGTAGATAAATTCCCAGAGGGGGGGTGTTCTGCCTTCCTCCACATATGATGCTGTGTGGATTCTAGCATACAGCTAAACCTTCATCCATTGCCTCAGTAAACTGACTGTATAGGTTCTTAAGTCTATATTTATTGAGATGGTGAACGATGAACAACAATAGTAGATGATATTGTGAGATATTTGATATAATGGATGATCAGGTAAAAACAACAAAGGAAATAACAGTGCATCAGTACTTAACACATTACAGCATATTACAGGATGCAACAACATGAATAACAGATTAGAGCTAACACAGCATAAGGCAGATAGTTATCATGGCTTTGGACTGGTCCTCAAGTTAGTTTGACCACATATGACGTATTGGCTTACTCAGGAGAAAATGGACCACCAAATGTTATGCAATGTCTCCAATTATCACTTTTAAAAATTGAAAACGTGAGGCCAAAGTAACATTGTAGTGGAAAAATGCTAATTTTCCATTGACTCGGTCCAATGTTATACATTTCTGTGAAACTGAGGGTTAGAAATGCCTGTACACCTCTATATGAATTCCTCAAAAGGTGGCATTTCTAAAATGGGGTCGCTTGTTGGGGGGTTTCCACTGTTAAGCTACATCAGGGGCTCTGCAAACACATGGCGCCCACTTACTATTCCAGCTAATTTTGGTTTCTTAACCCCTTTACCCCCAAGGGTGGTTTGCACGTTAATGACCGGGCCAATTTTTACAATTCTGACCACTGTCCCTTTATGAGGTTATAACTCTGGAACGCTTCAACAGAACTTGGCGATTCTGACAATGTTTTCTCGTGACATATTGTACTTCATGACAGTTGTAAAATTTCTTCGATATAATTTGCGTTTATTTGTGAAAAAAAACAAATTTGGCGAAAATTTTGAAAATTTCGCAATTTTCCAACTTTGAATTTTTATGCCCTTAAATCACAGAGATATGTCACACAAAATACTTAATAGGTAACATTTCCCACATATAATCATATAAAGAAATTGCGTATAAGAACAGAAAATAGTACAATAATCTTTATTAGAAACAGATACCAGAACAGGGGGATATAATCCCAATATACTGTAAAAACACATAAAACCTAAGAGCCACCAGTATACAGATGAGTCAAAGTAAATTGACGTGGCACCAGACTGAGCAGATATACATAATAGAGCAACAATGAAATGTATGTGGTTAAATCCTACTCCGCCATGTCCAAAATATAGGAGCCCAGTACCAAATGATACAAAAACAGGGCTACACTCCCACACTCAGGAGTCAAATAAACTACCCTGCCACAGTAATCTATAGTAAATAAGCATAGACGCTACATAAATCACTTAATAAGAAAAAATGGCAGTCGCATGGTAGCACATGGCAGGTAGGGTAACCAGATCGTGAATAATGATGCCTTACCTAAATGCTCAGACAATGGTGCCACTGCCCCTACGCAGCGTTTCGGCGGCGTGCCTTCGTCAGGGGGACTCCCTTATTTAGGTAAGGCATCATTATTCACGATCTGGTTACCCTACCTGCCATGTGCTACCATGCGACTGCCATTTTTTCTTATTAAGTGATTTATGTAGCGTCTATGCTTATTTACTATAGATTACTGTGGCAGGGTAGTTTATTTGACTCCTGAGTGTGGGAGTGTAGCCCTGTTTTTGTATCATTTGGTACTGGGCTCCTATATTTTGGACATGGCGGAGTAGGATTTAACCACATACATTTCATTGTTGCTCTATTATGTATATCTGCTCAGTCTGGTGCCACGTCAATTTACTTTGACTCATCTGTATACTGGTGGCTCTTAGGTTTTATGTGTTTTTACAGTATATTGGGATTATATCCCCCTGTTCTGGTATCTGTTTCTAATAAAGATTATTGTACTATTTTCTGTTCTTATACGCAATTTCTTTATATGATTATATCTATATTCAGCGTTGAACATACATGGAGTATTATATATTTGGGACGGAGAATATTTATATAGCTGGTAGCTATTAACTAGTATATATGTACGTCCTTTTCTGTTGAGGGTAACTATTTGATATCTCTAACATTTCCCACATGTCTACTTTACATCAGCACAATTTTGGAACCAAAATTTTTTTTGTTAGGGAGTTATAAGGGTTAAAAGTTGACCAGCAATTTCTCATTTTTACAACACCAATTTTTTTTAAGGGACCACATCTCATTTGAAGTCATTTTGAGGGGTCTATATGATAGAAAATACCCAAGTGTGACACCATTCTAAAAACTTCACCCATCAAGGTGCTCAAAACCACATTCAAGAAGTTTATTAACCCTTCAGGTGTTTCACAGGAATTTTTGGAATGTTTAAATAAAAATGAACATTTAAATTTTTTTTACACAAAATTTACTTCAGCTCCAATTTGTTTTATTTTACCAAGGGTAACAGGAGAAAATGGACCACAAAAGTTGTTGAACAATTTTTCCTGAGTACGCCGATACCCCATATGTGGGGGTAAACCACTGTTTGGGCGCACCGCAGAGCTCGGAAGGGAAGGAGCGCCATTTGACTTTTCAATGCAAAATTGACTGGAATTGAGATGGAACGCCATGTTGCGTTTGGAGAGCCCCTGATGTGCCTAAACATTGAAACCCCCCACAAGTGACACCATTTTGGAAAGTAGACCCCTTAAGGAACTTATCTAGATGTGTGGTGAGCACTTTGACCCACCAAGTGCTTCACAGAAGTTTATAATGCAGAGCCGTGAAAATAAAAAAACTTTTTTTTTTCACAAAAATGAATTTTTAGCCCCCAGTTTTGTATTTTCACAAGGGTAACAGGATAAATTGGACCCCAAAAGTTGTTGTCCAATTTGTCCTGAGTACGCTGATACCCCATATGTAAGGGGGACCACTGTTTGGGCGCATGGCAGAGCTCGGGAGGGAAGGAGTGCCATTTGGAATGCAGACTTAGATGGATTGGTTTGCAGGCGTCACGTTGCATTTGCAGAGCCCCTGATGTACCCAAACAGTAGAAACCTCCCACAAGTGACCCCATATTGGACACTAGACCTCCCAAGGAACTTATCTAGATGTGTTGTGAGAACTTTGAACCCCCAGGTGTTTCACTACAGTTTACAACGCAGAGCCGTGAAAATAAACAATCTTTTTTTTTTTTTTCCCCCACAAAAAATGATTTTTAGCCCCCCAAATTTATATTTTCCCAAGGGTAACAAGAGAACTTGGACCCCAAAAGTTGTTGTCCAATTTGTCCCGAGTACGCTGATGCCCCATATGTTGGGGTAAACCCCTGTTTGGGCGCACGGGAAAGCTCGGAAGGGAAGGAGTACTGTTTAACTTTTTCAATGCAGAATTGGCTGGAATTGAGATCGGACGCCATGTCGGGTTTGGAGAGCCCCTGATGTGCCTAAACAGTGGAAACTCCCCAATTCTAACTGAAACCCTAATCCAAACACACCCCTAACCCTAATCCCAATGGTAACCCTAACCACACCCCTAACCCTGACACACCCCTAATTCTAATCCCAACCTTAATCCCAACCGTAAATGTAATCCTAACCCTAACTTTAGCCCTAACCCTAACTTTAGCCCCAACCCTAACCCCAGCCCTAGCCCCAACCCTAACCCTAACTTTAGCCCCAGCCCTAGCCGTAACCCTAGCCGTAGCCCTAGCCCTAACCCTAATGGGAAAATGGAAATAAATACTTTTTTAAATTTTATGTGACAGTTTTTGATCGCTTTTTATTCCGATTTTTATGAGGCAGAATGACCGAAAACCAGCTATTCATGAATTTCTTTTGGGGGAGGAGTTTATACCGTTCCACGTTTGGTAAAATTGATAAAGCAGTTTTATTCTACGGGTCAGTACGATTAAAGCGATACCTCATTTATATCATTTTTTTATGTTTTGGCGCTTTTATACGATAACAATTATTTTACAGAATAAATAATTTTGGCAGCGCTTTATTCTGAGGACTATAACTTTTTTATTTTTTCTTTGATGACGCTGTATGGTGGCTCGTTTTTTGCGGGACCAGGTGACGTTTTCAGCGGTACCATGATTATTTATATCCGTCTTTTTGATCGCGTGTTATTCCACTTTTTGTTCAGCAGTATGATAATAAAGCGTTGTTTTTTGCCTCTGTTTTCTTTTTTTTTCCCTACGGTGTTCACTGAAGGGGTTAACTAGTGATATATTTTTATAGGTGGGGTCGTTACGGACGCGGCGATACTAAATGTGTACTTTTATTGTTTATTTTTTTTTATTTAGATAAAGAAATGTATTTATGGGAATAATATATATATATTTTTCTTTATTTAGTAATTTTTTTATTTTTTTTTTACTTATGTGGAAATTTTTTTTTACTTTGTCCCAGGGGGAGACATCACAGATCGGTGATCTGACAGTTTGCACAGCACTCTGTCAGATCACCGATCTGACTTACAGCACTGCAGGCTTACCAAGCGCCTGCTCTGAGCAGGCACTCGGTAAGCCACCTCCCTCCCTGCAGGACCCGGATGCCGCGGCCATCTTGGATCCGGGCACCTGCCGCGAGGAGGAGGAGGTAAGAGACCCTCGCAGCAACGCGATCACATCGCGTTGCTCCGGGGGTCTCAGGGAAGCTCGCAGGGAGCCCCCTATCTGCGCGATGCTTCCCTATACCGCCGGCACACCGCGATCATGTTTGATCGCGGTGTGCCGGGGGTTGATGTGCCGGGGGCGGTCAGTGACCGCTCCTGGCACATAGTGCCGGATGTCAGCTGTGATAATCAGCTGACACCCGGCCGCGATCGGCCGTGCTCCCCCGTGAGCGCCGCCGATCGCGCTGGACGTACTATCCCGTCGGTGGTCATACGGGCCCACCCCACCTCGATGGGATAGTACGTCCAATGTCAGAAAGGGGTTAAATTCAATTGGCTTGCCTTCCCTTCAGTGTCCTGCCATGTACCCAAACAGTAGTTTCCAACACATATGGGTTCTCGGGAGGAATTGCACAACAAATTTTGTGGTCCATTTTCTCCTGTTACCTTTGTGAAAATGAAATATTTTGGGCTAACGCAACATTTTTGTGGGAAAACTTAAAATACTAATTTTTTTTCTTCCCCATTGTGAAGCACCTAAAGGGTTTAATTGACTTCTTGAATGTGGTTTTGAGCACTTTGAGAGGCACTTTGACAGTGTACCTGAAAGTGACGCCCTTCAGTCACTTAAAACGTGATGCGGTCCCTAAAATAAAAAACAAACTGTTAAAAAAAAATAAATAAATAAATTGCTGATCAACTTTTAACCCTTCTTACTACCAAAAAATAATGTATAAACATTTCCCACATGTCTACTTTACATTTGCATCAGGCTTTAAACTTTGTACAGCATGACTAACTGGATCTAAAAATTGATCTTTGAAGACGGAAATTTTTGCCAAAATTCTACCTAAATTTAGCACTAGCAAAGTAGAATGTCTCACGAATAGTGTCCCCTAATCACAGGGTTTCGTTGAAGCATTCCAGAGTTGCCACATGAACTGACACTGGTCACAACTGAAAAAATTGGTCTCGTCAGGAAGGTGATTAACTCCTTCACACGTAAAACTAAAGGTATTTTTTCATGACTAGTTTACATTTAGTCCCATTCAGTTGGCTTTGTCCCCTTCATGGTTTACTCTTTACTCGCAGTGCCATAGATGGGCTGACTAGAGCTGAGCGGACCCTTGGATGTTCGGGTCCGGATGGTTCGGCCAAACAGTTACAAAAAGTTTGGGGACCAGAACAGTACCTGGACCCCATTCACTTGAATTGGGGATCGAACATCCAGTGTTTGCCACGCTGTCATGTGCATGACAGCACGGCAAACACGGCTTCTGATAGGCAGTAAAATTATCCGTGCTGGTCAGAGCCATGGTACCCACGCTGTTAAGACGGCGTGAGCGCTCAGCTGGGATCAAAGATATAAAGTTTACCTCCTGTCACTGGTTAAGGCGGTTGAGACTGCAGCTCCAATCATCTGACACCTGCTGCCGCTAAAAACAGTGAGAGCAGGGGCTACTGATGGTGTGTATTCATTAGCCGGCTCCTGCAGTGTAAATATACATTTAAAAAAAAAAGGAAAAAGTCATAGGTTCCCATGTATTTTTGATAACCAGCCAGGCCAAACTCAAAGCTGGGGGCTGCAACCCTCAGCTGTCATCTTAAGCAAGGCTGGTATGAAGAATAGAGGGGTCCCTACACCGTAATTTTTAATTATTTAAAAAAACTGCATGGGGGTCCCCCCATTTTTGACAAGCAGCCTTGCTAAAGCAGACACCTGGGGGCTGGTATTCTCAAGCTGGTAACAGGCCATGGATATTGCCCCCCAGCATAAAAATAGCTGCTTGCAGCCGCCCAGAAAAGGTGCATCTATTAAATGTGCCAATTCTGGCGCTATGCCCATCTCTTCCCAGTTGCCCTGTAGCGGTGGCAAGTGGAGTTAATTGTGTTGTCACCTTTGGATTGTCAGGTGACATCAACCCCAGATGTTGGTAATGGAGAAGCGTCTATAAGACACCTATCCATTACTAGTCCTATAGTGGTATCTACTATATAATTGTCTAAGGGTCACTTCCGTCTGTCTGTCTGTCTTTCTGTCTGTCACGGATATTCATTGGTTGCGGCCTCTGTCTGTCATGGAATCCAAGTTGCTGATTGGTATCGCCAGCTGCCTGTCATGGCTGCCGCGACCAATCAGCGACGGCCAGAGTCTGATTAGTCCCTCCCTACTCCCCTGCAGTCAGTGCCCAGCGCCCGCTTCCATACTCTCCTCCAGTCACCGCTCACACCGGGTTAATGCCAGCGGTAACGGACCGCGTTATGCCGCGGGTAACTCACTCTGTTACTGCCGCTATTAACCCTGTGTGACCAAGTTTTTACTATTGATGCTTCCCTAGCTATTATTAAACCCTTTTCGACATTCGCCACACATGTTACTTCCCTGTGAAATTGAGAAATTTTCAAAGTTTTCTCCAAATTTCCAATTTTTTTTTTTCACAAATGCTAAAATTATTGACCTAAATTTAACACTAGCATGAAGCCCAATATGTCACGAAGCCAAAACCAGGAGTGTAACAATTAGAGGAAAAGTGTAATAGAAGCATATGCACCACTTCTGCATTTATCACCCACTCCTGGTTTTCGCTTACAAATACTGATGAAAAATACTGGCTGAATACTGCTAGTGTGATGGCAGCCTAAGTCTGCAGTTTACTCTGTGTGACTGCAAACTTATGATTCCGCCCCCCTCGTTCCTGCCCAGGGCACGGACTTTACGCTGCAGAGATTCTCTGGTTTTTGAGCCGGGACTGGAAGCTACAGTTAAGTCATATGTATTTGGACAGACAACATTTTTCTAATTTTGGTTATAGACATTACCACAATGAATTTTAAACAAAACAATTCAGATGCAGTTGAAGTTCAGACTTTCTGCTTTCATTTGAGGGTATCCACATTAAAATTTGATGAAGGGTTTAGGAGTTTCAGCTCCTTAACATGTGCCACCCTGTTTTTAAAAGGACCAAAAGTAATTGGATAATTGACTCCCAAGGCTATTTCATGGACAGGTGTGGGCAATCCCTTCGTTAGGTCATTCTCAATTAAGCAGATAAAATGTGGAGTTGATTTGAGGTGTGGTGCTTACATTTGGAAGGTTTTGCTGTGAAGTAAACATGCGGTCAAAGGAGCTCTCCCTGCAGGTGAAACAAGCCATCCTTAACCCTGCTGTTCTGTTCGGTCAAAAATGACCGTTTTTGAACTTTGATTTTTTTTTTATTCAAATTCATTATGCGGTTCTGAAACTTATGGTTACTTCTATTTTTCTAATTAGAGGGGTTCTTTCTAAGGGTACCTCTTTTTTTTTTTCCCCTTTTGGTTTAGTTTTTGCGCCACATTTTTTTTTTTTTTTTTTACACTTGTACTGTTCCCTGTCAAAAATGACTGAATAGCATCTTATGCTATTTCAGCCATTTTTTGAGTAAAACAAATGAGTTATAATTTCTTTTGAGACTACTTATTGCATCTACTATTGTTTATGAAGTAAACAGTTGCTTTAGGTGCAGATTTACAGATGCTTTCAGTACAAACCATGCGCATTGGCGTTCAGTTCTGTGCAATTTTTTTTCTCTGTATGTTATTATTTTTTATTTTCCTTGTGCTGGTTCTCTGTGCAAAGCAGACCTTGTGGTGTTGGAGCCCAGGGGGGTGGTGTCTGGTGTCTTTTTCTTATCTTATCAGTAAGTAAAGGTACCTTCACACGAAGCGACGCTGCAGCGATAGCGACAACGATGCCGATCGCTGCAGCGTCGCTGTTTGATCGCTGGATAGCTGTCACACAGACAGCTCTCCAGCGACCAACGATGCCGAGGTCCCCGGGTAACCAGGGTAAACATCGGGTTGCTAAGCGCAGGGCCGCGCTTAGTAACCCGATGTTTACCCTGGTTACCAGCGTAAAAGTAAAAAAAACAAACAGCACATACTTGCATGCGTCCCCCAGCGTCTGCTTTCTGACACTGACTGAGCTCCGGCCCTAACAGCACAGCGGTTTCACTTTCACTTTAGGGCCGGCGCTCAGTAAGTGTCAGGAAGCAGACGCTGGGGGACGCATGTGAGTATGTGCTGTTTGTTTTTTTTACTTTTACGCTGGTAACCAGGGTAAACATCGGGTTACTAAGCGCGGCCCTGCGCTTGGTAACCCGATGTTTACCCTGGTTACCAGTGTAAAACATCGCTGGTATCGTTGCTTTTGCTTTCAAACACAACGATACACAGCGATCGGACGACCAAATAAAGTTCTGGACTTTATTCAGCGACCAGCGACATCACAGCAGGATCCTGATCGCTGCTGCGTGTCAAACGAAACGATATCGCTAGCCAGGACGCTGCAACGTCACGGATCGCTAGCGATGTCGTTTCGTGTGAAGGTACCTTAAGCAGTTCAGCCAGCCATTTCAAATTCAAATGCAAATGAGCTTTATTGGCAGGACTAAAGGTACCTTCACACTAAGGGTATGTGCACACGTTGCGGATTTCTTGCAGAAATTTCCTGAAGAAAACCGGAAATTTTCTGCAAGAAATCCGCATTTTTTTTTTGCGTTTTTTTTTCCGTTTTTTTCGCTTTTTTTTAGCATTCTGCAAGCGTAATTAGCTTGCAGAATGCTAAAGTTTTCCAAGCGATCTGTAGCATCGCTTGGAAAACTGACTGACAGGTTGGTCACACTTGTCAAACATACTGTTTGACAAGTGTGACCAACTTTTTACTATAGATGCAGCTTATGCAGCATCTATAGTAAAAGATAGAATGTTTAAAAATAATAAAAAAAATAAAAAAAAAGGTTATACTCACCCAGACATCTCCTCAGCGGCGTCCGTTCCTCTTCCTATAGCTGGTATGTGCGCGCAGGACCTTCCGTGACGTCACGGTCACGTGAGCGGTCACATGACCGCTCACGACCAATCACAGGACAGTGACGTCATCGGCAAGGTCCTTCACCGCACATCAGCTACAGGAACCGAAGCGACAGCATGCAGTGGAGGCGGGAAGACATCGAGGGTGAGTATAGGACTATTTTTTATTTTAATTCTTATTTTTTGACCACTTATATGGTGCCCAGTGCGTGGAGGAGAGTCTCCTCTCCTCCACCCTGGGTACCAACCGCACATAATCTGCTTACTTCCCGCATCGTGGGCACAGCCCCGTGCGGGAAGTAAGCAGATCAATGGACCCCTAGGTGTGCGGAATCCCCTGCAATTCCGCATTTTAATGAACATGTTGCTTTTTTTTCCGCGATGCGATTTTTTCGCGGAAAAAAAGGCTACATTTGCACAAAAAATGCGGAATACACTTAAAATAATGGGAGACATATGTAAGCGTTTTTTTCACGTTTTTATCACGTTTTTATAGCGAAAAAACGCGAAAAAAACGTGAAAAATACTTAACGTGTGCACATGGCCTAAACGACGCTGCAGCGATATCGACAACGATGCCGATCGCTGCAGCGTCGCTGTTTGGTGGCTGGAGAGCTGTCACACAGACAGCTCTCCAGCGACCAACGATGCTGAGGTCCCCGGGTAACCAGGGTAAACATAGGGTTACTAAGCTCAGGGCCGCGCTTAGTAACCCGATGTTTACCCTGGTTACCATTGTAAATGTAAAAAAAACAAACAGTACATACTCACCTTCTGCTGTCTGTCACACATCCCTCGCCGTCTGCTTCCCGCACTGACTGTGAGTGCCGGCCGTAAAGTAAAAGCACAGCGGTGACGTCACTGCTGTGCTCTGCTTTCACTTTACGGCCGGCGCTCAGTCAGTGCGGGAAGCAGACGGCGAGGGATGTGTGACAGACAGCAGAAGGTGAGTATGTACTGTTTGTTTTTTTTTACATTTACAATGGTAACCAGGGTAAATATCGGGTTACTAAGCGCGGCCCTGCTCTTAGTAACCCGATATTTACCCTGGTTAAAAGTGAACACATCACTGGATCGGCGTCACACACGCCGATCCAGCGATGGACAGTGGGTGATCAGCGATGAAATAAAGTTCTGGACTTCTAGCTCCGACCAGCGATATCACAGCGGGATCCAGATCGCTGCTGCGTGTCAAACACAACGAGATCGCTATCCAGGACGCTGCAACGTCACGGATCGTCGTCGTTCTCGCTGCAAAGTCGCTTAGTGTGAAGGTACCTTAAGTACACAAAGCATATGGTAAAAACACAGGGGTGGGGAAGGGAGGCATATAGAGGTCCAGGATATATCAGACTCCTTTGTTGAAAAAACAAGCCTGAGCTTCCACAAGGTATTCTCAGCAAAAGAGGTGGTGTACATAGTTCCATGTTTTATTTCACTCAAGACACAATTGTTTTTTTTTATTATTTTTGCTATTACAATTTTTTTCAAAATGTTTGCACGCAGTTAAATTTTATACTATAGTTAATTTTAGTTATAGTTAGTTAGTTATAGTTGTTATAGTAGTAGTTATAGTTAGATAAGCTCAAATTTGTAATTTCTGTGCAGAATTCAATAAGCCCTTGTAACTAGGGTTGAGCGACCTTTACTTTTATAGGATCGGGTCGGGTTTCACGAAACCCGACTTTTTCAAAAGTCGGGTCGAGTGAAATCGGCCGATCCTATAAAAAAGTCGGGGTCGGCCGAAACTCGAAACCCAATGCAGTGCATTGGGTTTCCAATGGTTCCCAGGGTCTGAAGGAGCGGAAACTCTCCTTCAGGCCCTGGGATCCATATTTAAGTGTAAAATAAAGAATTAAAATAAAAAATATCGCCATACTTACCCTCTGATGCGCCCTGGTACTAACCGGGAACCTTCCTTCCTTAGAATCAGCCTTCCAGGACCTTGCGATGACGTCGCGGTGACGACGCGGCTTGTGATTGGTCGCGCGGCCGCCCATGTGACCGCTCGCGCGACCAATCACAAGCCGCAACGTCACCGTGACGTCACCGAAGGTCCTGGAAGGGCTGATTCTTAGGAAGGAAGGCTGCCGGAAAGAAGCAGGGCGTGTCCGAGGGTGAGTATATACCTAATAGGAATATACTCACCCTCGGCTTCATTCCGGCAGCCTTCCTTCCTAAGAATCAGCCCTTCCAGGACCTTCGGTGAAGTCATGGTGACGTCGCGGCTTGTGATTGGTCGCGCGAGCGGTCACATGGGCGGCCGCGCGACCAATCACAAGCCGCGACGTCACCGCAAGGTCCTGGAAGGCTGATTCTAAGGAAGGAAGGTTCCCGGTTAGTACCAGGGCCCGTCAGAGGGTAAGTATAGCGATATTTTTTATTTTAATTCTTTATTTTACACTTAAATCTGAATTCCGATACCAATTCCCGATATCTTAAACATATCGGGAATCGGTATCGGAATTCCGATTCCAGATTCAGAAGATCGCCGACTTCATGGCCGACCCCACACAGGGGTCGGGTCGGGTTTCATGAAACCCGACTTTGCCAAAAGTCGGCGACTTCTGAAAATTGCCGACCCGTTTCGCTCAACCCTACTTGTAACCTTTATAAAATAAATTTTAAAAAATTGCGTTTTTAACGTATTTTTTTTTTTTTATAATGACCAACCATGTTCACATACAGTATAATAATGCAACAGGTATTCCAAAAAATGTTTTTAAGTACCTAAAACAGCATTTTAATAGGTCCGGTCAATAAGGACCGGAGCAGTACAAGTGTATAGTGGAAACGAATAGAACAGCAGGGTTAAGCTGCGAAAACAGAAAAAACCCATCTGAGAAATTGCTACAATATTAGGAGTGGCAAAATCTACAGTTTGGTACATCCTAAGAAAGAAAGCACTGGTGAACTCATCAATGCAAAAAGACCTGGGCGCCCATGGAAGACAACAGTGGTGGATGATAATCTCCATGGTGAAGAGAAACCCCTTCACAACAGCCAACCAAGTGAATAACACTCTCCAGGAGGTAGGCGTATCAATATCCAAATCTACCATAAAGAGAAGACTGCATGAAAGTAAATACAGAGGGTTCACTGCACGGTGCAAGCAACTCATAGGCATCAAGAATAAAAAGGCTAGACTGGACTTTGCTAAAAAAAAATCTAAAAAAGCCAGCACAGTTCTGGAAGAACATTCTTTGGACAGATGAAACCAAGATCAACCTCTACCAGAATGATGGAAAGATTAAAGTATAGCGAAGGTGTGGTACAGCTCATGATCCAAAGCATACCATAATAATAATAATAATCTTTATTTATATAGCGCCAACATATTCCGCAGCGCTTTACAGTTTAACAGTTTCAAACACAACAGTCATGGGTAACAATGGGTAACATCATCTGTAAAACACGGCAGAGGCAGTGTGATGGCTTGGGCATGCATGGCTGCCAGTGGCACTGGGTCACTAGTGTTTATTGATGATGTGACACAGGACAGAAGCAGCCGAATGAATTCTGAGGTATTCAGAGCCACACTGTGTGCTCAGATCCAGCCAAATGCAGCTAAACCGATTGGTCATCGTTTCATACTACAGATGGACAATGACCCAAAACATAAAGCCAAAGCAACCCAGGAGTTTATTAAAGCAAAGAAGTGCAATATTCTTGAATGGCCAAGTCAGTCACCTGATCTCAACCCAATTGAGCATGCATTTCACTTGTTAACCCCTTTCTGACCTCGGACGGGATAGTGCGTCGGAGTTCAGAACCCCTGCTTTGATGCGGAATCCGTCGGTGAGCCCGCATCAAAGCCGGGACATGTAAGCTGTTTTGAACAGCTGACATGTGCCCGCAATAGTGGCGGGTGAAATCGTGATTCACCCGCCGCTATTAACTAGTTAAATGCCGCTGTCAAACGCAGACAGTGGCATTTAACCAGCGCTGGCGGCCGGAAATGAGCGCATCGCTGACCCCCGTCACATGATCGGGGGTCAGCGATGCTTCTGTATAGTAACCATAGAGGTCCTTGAGACCTCTATGGTTACTGATCCCCGGTAGCTGTGAGCGCCACCCTGTGGTCGGCGCTCATAGCACACCTGAATTTCTGCTGCATAGCAGCGATCTGATGATGCTATGTAGCAGAGCCGATCACGTTGTGCCAGCTTCTAGCCTCCTATGGAGGCTATTGAAGCATGGCAAAAGTAAAAAAAATGTGAAAAATAAACTTTAAATAACCCCCCTTTCGCCCCATTCAAAATAAATCAATAAAAAAAAATCAAACCTACACATATTTGGTATCGCCGCGTTCAGAATCGCCCGATCTATCAATAAAAAAAAAAGCATTAACCTGATCGCTAAACAGCGTAGCAAGAAAAAAAAATTAGAAACGCCAGAATTACGTTTTTTTGGTCGCTGTGACATTGCATTAAAATGCAATGACGGGCGATCAAAAGTACGTATCTGCACCGAAATGGTATCATTAAAAACGCCAGCTCGGCACGCAAAAAATAAGCCCTCAAAAATCATGAAAAATGGAGACACTACGGGTATCGGAAAATGGCGCAATCTTTTTTTTTTTTTTTTTTAAGCAGAGTTTGAAATTTTTTTTTTCACCACTTAGATAAAAAATAACCTAGTCATGATAGGTGTCTATGAACTTGTAATGACCTGGAGAATCATAATGGCAGGTCAGTTTTAGCATTTAGTGAACCTAGCAATAAAGCCAAACAAAATAACAAGTGTGGGACTGCACTTTTTTTGCAATTTCACCGCACTTGGAATTTTTTTTTTCCCGTTTTCTAGTACACGACATGCTAAAACCAATGATGTCGTTCAAAAGTCCAACTCGTCCCGCAAAAAAATAAGCCCTCACATGGCCATATTGATGGAAAAATAAAGTTTATGGCTTTGGGAAGGAGGGGAGCGAAAAACGAACACGGAAAAATGGAAAATCCCAAGGTCATGAAGGGGTTAAAGACTAAACTTCAGACAGGCCCACAAACAAACAGCAACTGAAAACCACCCCAGTGAAGGCCTGGCAGAGCATTAAAAAGGAGGAAACACAGCGTCTGGTGATGTCCATGAGTTCAAGACTTCAGGCAGTCATTGCCAACAAAGGATTTTCAACCAAGTACTAAAAATGAACATTTTATTTAAAATTGTTTAATCTGTCCAATTACTTTTGGTCCCTTTTAAAGAGAAGGTGCCATCAAAAAAAATTTTTTCCCAGCGATTGAAAAAAAATGTAAAGAATTAATGTTTAAATTTTCATAAATATTATCATTTGTTTATAATTTAGTAAAATATGAAAAATAATTTTAAAAGGTTTGGCATTTCCACTTTTAAACACTAGGGGAAGCAGCTAATGAAATTGGACAAAAACCTAGTGTACAACTAGCTCACATTACAGCACTGCAGTAATTATGGGCGGAGTCTGCTGACATGTGTGATATCACTCCTCTCCTCCCCTCCTGGGTGTTTGCTAAGGAATAAGAGAGGATGATATTCAGGAACCCAGTGATCAGCCACTTGTTGGTGATGCAGAGTAAGGCTGGGATCACACATACGCGAGATACGGCCGAGTCTCGCAGGTGAAAACCAAACTCTGGCGCCGGCACTCCGGAGCAGAGCATGCAGCCGCACAGCAATACATGGAGCCACATGCTCCGCTCCGGAGTGCCGGCGCCAGAGCTGGGTTTTCACCTGTGAGATTCGGCCGTATCTCACGTATGTGTGATCCCAGCCTTATACTGACAAGTAGACAGTCACACAGGATGGCAGGCAGCAAGGATTCTGGGAGATATATGGTGGAGGGAGCAGGGTGATAGCATCACAGGGTATTTCAGGAGAGCAGTGTGCTGGTCTATGGAGGGCACCCTGTTTGGTATGCGGAGCAGCCAGGGATTGTACATAGAGCGCTGTCTTTTATACACATGGATAGACCGTCTGCTCCACAGAAATCCAGGAAACATTTCTGCGGATTGATGACCTGTTCTGATCCAGACATTGCATGCTAAGACCCCATTCCCCTCCTCAGATCCTGTCTTCTCCATCCTGTCCTGGCAATGTGTGAAACCGAGGCGACAGGCGCAGTCGGGGTGACGCTGGGGGGAAATGTAGCCATATATAGTAATGATAAAAAATGAGACCCCTCTCTTCAGCTGCCTCACCAGCCATCCCCTGAGTGCACCTAACTGGAGGTCATGCTGCCCCCTCTATTACCCCAGACCCGTGTGCAGGTGCTCAGCCAGGACCACCCTAGAATGGGTCCCCTTTCTGAAGATAATACGGCCATAGTGTTCTCACATAATACCACCATATACACTCACCGGCCACTTTATTAGGTACACCATGCTAGTAACGGGTTGGACCCCCTTTTGCCTTCAGAACTGCCTCAATTCTTCGTGGCATAGATTCAACAAGGTGCTGGAAGCATTCCTCAGAGATTTTGGTCCATATTGACATGATGGCATCACACAGTTGCCGCAGATTTGTCGGCTGCACATCCCAAAGATGCTCCATACAAGGCAGGATGGATCCATGCTTTCATGTTGTTTACGCCAAATTCTGACCCTACCATCCGAATGTCGCAGCAGAAATCGAGACTCATCAGACCAAGCAACGTTTTTCCAATCTTCTACTGTCCAATTTCGATGAGCTTGTACAAATTGTAGCCTCAGTTTCCTGTTCTTAGCTGAAAGGAGTGGTACCCGGTGTGGTCTTCTGCTGCTGTAGCCCATCTGCCTCAAAGTTCGACGCACTGTGCGTTCAGAGATGCTCTTAGGCCTACCTTGGTTGTAACGGGTGGCGATTTGAGTCACTGTTGCCTTTCTATCAGCTCGAACCAGTCTGCCCATTCTCCTCTGACCTCTGGCATCAACAAGGCATTTCCGCCCACAGAACTGCCGCTCACTGGATTTTTTTTCTTTTTCGGACCATTCTCTGTAAACCCTAGAGATGGTTGGCTGATTAGAAATTAAGTGTTAACAAGAAGTTGGACAGGTGTACCTAATAAAGTGGCCGGTGAGTGTAGATCACACATAATACTGTCCTATAGATCACACATAATACCATCATATACTTCGCACATAATATCGCCATATATTTCACACAATACCGCCATATAGATCTCACATAATACCGCCAGTGTTCTCACGTAACACCGCCATATACTTCTCACATAATGACGCCATATAGATCTCACATTATACCGCCAGTGTTCTCACATAATACCACCATATAGATCACACATAACGGGGAGAGAGGAGTGCATAGGAGAGGATTAGATACACGGCTCAGCAGACTGTATCACGCAGGAGATATTAAATACACGGCTCAACAGACTGTATCACAGGATGGGATTAGATACACTGCTCAGCAGACAGTATCACAAAGGATAGGATTAGATACACGGCTCAGCAGACTATCACACAGGATAGGATTAGATACATGGCTCAGCAGACAGTATCACACAGGAGAGGATTAGATACACGGCTCAGCAGTCAGTATCACACAGGATAGGATTAGATACACGGCTCAGCAGACAGTATCACACAGGAGAGGATTAGATACACGGCTCAGCAGTCAGTATCACACAGGAGAGGATTAGATACACAGCTCAGCAGACAGCATCGCACAGTGTAGGGATAGATACATGGCTTAGCACAGTATCACACAGAATAGATTTAGATACATGGCTCAGCACAGTGCAGGAATAGAAACACAACAGTCTGATGTTCTGATGAGGAGCTGCAGTCAGAGGCAGGACAGGAGCTGCACAGAGCCTCCCCCTCCCCCCTCTGTTACCTCTGCAGCTCATAACGACATCAGCCAGCAGCACTTCATCCTCTCTAGAGATTACAGCCAGCGCAGCAGGCAGCATAGAAGAGACAGGGAATGCCTGCTGATAGTGTGAAGGGGGAGACAGATAGAGCTGCCCCTCCAACAGCACAGCTCACGTGAAGCTCACACAGATACACAGCAATCACAACTCAAGAAAGATGGCTCCGACCTCCTGCCTCTGCTGTGATGTGTGGACAGCCCAGGGGGCGTGGCCAGATCACAGCAGGGAGCAGCTCAATGGGGTCGGCATCCGACTGCAGATGTCTATGCCCAGGGCTGCCGTATTTGCAGAGTGTAAGTGTCGTGCAGCTACACTTACACTCCTGCAAAGCAAAATGGCGGCGCCCAGTGGCTGAAAAATAATTAATAATAAGATATTAAAGTTAAAAAAATTAATTTTGTATTATAAATATTTCTATAAACAATCATTTTTAATGCAAAAAAAAATTGCGGCACCTTCCCTTTAAAAACAGGGTGGCACATGTTAAGGAGCTGAAACTCCTAAACTATTCATCCAATTTTAATGTGGATACCCTTAACCCCTTCACCCCCGGAGCTTTTTCCGTTTTTCCGTTTTCGTTTTTCGCTCCCCTCCTTCCCAGAGCCATAACTTTTTTATTTTTCTGTCAATTTGGCCATGTGAGGGCTCATTTTTTGCGGGACGAGTTGTACTTTTGAACGACATCATTGGTTTTACCATGTCGTGTACTAGAAAACGGGAAAAAAATTCCAAGTGCAGTGAAATTGCAAAAAAAGTGCAATCCCACACTTGTTTTTTGCTTGCCTATTTTGCTAGGTTCACTAAATGCTAAAACTGACCTGCCATTATGATTCTCCAGGTCAGTACGAGTTCATAGACACCAAACATGACTAGGTTCTTTTTTACCTAAGTGGTGAAAAAAAATTCCAAACTTTGCAAAAAAATAAATAAATAAAATTGCGCCATTTTCCGATACCCGTAGCGTCTCCATTTTTCGTGATCTGGGGTCGGGTGAGGGCTTATTTTTTGCGTGCCGAGCTGGCATTTTTAATGATAGCATTTCGGTGCAGATACGTTCTTTTGATCGCCCGTTATTGCATTTTAATGCAATGTCGTGGCGACCAAAAAAACGTAAATCTGGCGTTTCGATTTTTTTTTTCATTACGCCGTTTAGCGATCAGGTTAATGCTTTTTTTTTATTGATAGATCGGGCGATTCTGAACACGGCGATACCAAATATGTGTAGGTTGGGCTTTTTTTTTATTGATTTATTTTGATTGGGGCGAAAGGGGGGTGATTTAAACTTTTATATTTTTTTTTATTTTTTTCACATTTTTTTTTACTTTTTTTTTTTACTTTTACCATGCTTCTATAGCCTCCATGGGAGGCTAGAAGCAGGCACAGCCCGATCGGCTCTGCTACATAACAGCGATCATCAGATCGCTGTTATGTAGCTAAAATGCAGGTGTGCTGTGAGCGCCGACCACAGGGGGGCGCTCACAGCCACCGGCGATCAGTAACCATAGAGGTCTCCAGGACCTCTATGGTTACAATGCACAAGCATCGCCGACCCCCGATCATGTGACAGGGGTCGGCGATGCGCTCATATCCGGCCGCACGGCCGGATGCGGTAGTTAAATGCCGCTGTCTGAGTTTGACAGCGGCATTTAACTAGTTAATAGCGGCGGGTGATCGCGATTTCACCCGCCGCTATTGCGCGCACATGTCAGCTGTAAAAAACAGCTGACATGTCGCGACTTTGATGTGCGCTCACCGCCGGAGCGCACATCAAAGCGGGGGTCCCGACATGTGACGTACTATTACGTCACATGTCGGGAAGGGGTTAAATGAAAGCTGAAAGTCTGAACTTCAACTGCATCTGAATTGTTTTTGTTTAAAATTCATTGTGGTAATGTCTATAACCAAAATTAGAAAAATGTTCTCTGTCCAAATATATATGGACTTAACTGTATGTATTGTATATGCACACTTTTAGCCAGAGCCTGTTCAGTGGGCACGGCGAACTAGATGGCACAGCCTTGCTCCATACAAATGGAGCATGGGTGCGCCCACTAGACAGGCTCTGGCCGAGAGTGTGCATATACAACACTTAACTTCCAGTCCCGACTCAAAAACATATATTGTATATGCGCACACTGCTTGAGGGCTTCATAAGACTGCAGTCACAGTGACTGTGGACTTACTGATTTGGACTGGACAACTTTTTTAATCAGTTTGCTGTTGTATCAAAACAATTTCAAAATTTCAACATAACTGAAAATAAAACCCAAGTCAACTTATAAATATGTAAAAAAGCTATGAGACATTTCAGTTGATAGACAAAAGGGACTTATTTGGTCCTTCTCATGCGAAAGGTCACTGCATTGAATGTTCCAGAGACTCAAAACAACCATGATCTTCAAATGTGCTGTAAAAATTCTGCCTGTACATACTGTAAAGGGACAAGGTGCGAAGGAGTACATTTTTTTTTTCTGACCACTAGATGGCATATTTTGATCATGTTTGCATCATACGCTGTGTGCAAGCACTTTTATAGTGAAGGAAATAATTTCAGTGGGCAAACTTAAAAATCAGCAAGGGATCAAAGACATGTACAGTCTATAATTTTAAGAGTAGGTTCATTTTACCATTGAGATAGAATATCAAAAATAAAATCCAGAAAGTCACATTATATAAATTATATATTTTTTTGCATTTTGCAGTGAGAAATAAGTATTTGATTCCCATCAACCATTAAGTGTTTTGGCTCCTACAGACCAGTTAGTCGCTCCTGATCAACTAGTTACCTGCATTAGACAGCTGTCTGTATTACATAGTCACCTTTATAAAAGACTCCTGTCCACAGACTGTCAGACTCTACAACATGGGCAAAACCAAAGCGCTTTAAGGATGTCAGGGACAAGATCATAGACCTGCACAAAGCTGGAATGGGCTACAAAACCATAAGTATTATTGTTGCAATAATAAGAAAATGGAAGAACTACAAAATGACTGTCAGTCCACATCGATTTGGGGCGCCATGCAAAATCTCACCTCGTGGGGTATCCTTGATCATGAGGAAAGTGAGAGATCTGCCTTAACCCCTTCACCCCCAAGGGTGGTTTGCACGTTACTGACCGGGCCAATTTTTACAATTCTGACCACTGTCCCTTTATGAGGTTATAACTCTGGAACGCTTCAACGGATCTTGGCGATTCTGACACTGTTTTCTCGTGACATATTGTACTTCATGATAGTGGTAAAATTTCTTTGATATTACCTGCATTTATTTGCAAAAAAAATGGAAATTTGGCGAAAATTTTGAAAATTTTGCAATTTTCCAACTTTGAATTTTTATGCCCTTAAATCACAGAGATATGTCACACAAAATACTTAATAAGTAACATTTCCCACATGTCTACTTTACATCACCACAATTTTGGAACCAACATTTTTTTTTTGTTAGGGAGTTATAAGGGTTAAAAGTTGACCAGCAATTTCTCATTTTTACAACACCATTTTTTTTTAGGGACCACATCTCATTTGAAGTCATTTTGAGGGGTCTATATGATAGAAAATACCCAAGTGTGACACCATTCTAAAAACTGCACCCCTCAAGGTGCTCAAAACCATATTCAAGAAGTTTATTAACCCTTCTGGTGCTTCACAGGAATTTTTGGAATGTTTAAATAAAAATGAACATTTAACTTTTTTTCCCAAAAAATTTATTTCAGCTCCAATTTGTTTTATTTTACCAAGGGTAACAGGAGAAAATGGACCCCAAAAGTTGTTGTACAATTTGTCCTGAGTACGCCGATACCCCATATGTGGGGGTAAACCACTGTTTGTGCGCATGACCGAGCTCGGAAGCGAAGGAGCGCCATTTGACTTTTCAATGCAAAATTGACTGGAATTGAGATGGGACGCCATGTTGCGTTTGGAGAGCCACTGATGTGCCTAAACATTAAAACCCCCCACAAGTGACACCATTTTGTAAAGTAGACCCCCTAAGGAACTTATCTAGATGTGTGGTGAGCGCTTTGACCCACCAAGGGCTTCACAGAAGTTTATAATGCAGAGCCGTAAAAATAAAACTAAAATTTTTTCCCACAAAAATTATTTTTCAGCCCCCAGTTTTGTATTTTCCCGAGGGTAACAGGAGAAATTGGACCCCAAAAGTTGTTGTCCAATTTGTCGTGAGTGCGCTGATACCCCATATGTGGGGGGGAACCACCGTTTGGACGCATGGAAGGGCTCGGAAGTGAAGGAGCACCATTTGGAATGCAGACTTAGATGGAATGGTCTGCAGGCGTCACATTGCGTTTGCAGAGCCCCTAATGTACCTAAACAGTAGAAACCCCCCACAAGTGACACCATTTTGGAAAGTAGACCCCCTAAGGAGCTTATCTAGATGTGTGGTGAGCGCTTTGACCCACCAAGGGCTTCACAGAAGTTTATAATGCAGAGCCGTAAAAATAAAACTAAAATTTTTTCCCACAAAAATTATTTTTCAGCCCCCAGTTTTGTATTTTCCCGAGGGTAACAGGAGAAATTGGACCCCAAAAGTTGTTGTCCAATTTGTCGTGAGTGCGCTGATACCCCATATGTGGGGGGGAACCACCGTTTGGACGCATGGAAGGGCTCGGAAGTGAAGGAGCGCCATTTGGAATGCAGACTTAGATGGAATGGTCTGCAGGCGTCACATTGCGTTTGCAGAGCCCCTAATGTACCTAAACAGTAGAAACCCCCCACAAGTGACCCCATTTTGGAAACTAGACCCCCCAAGGAACTTATCTAGATGTGTTGTAAGAACTTTGAACCCCCAAGTGTTTCACTACAGTTTATAACGCAGAGCCGTGAAAATAAAAAATATTATTTTTTTCCACAAAAATTATTTTTTAGCCCCCAGTTTTGTATTTTCCCAGGGGTAACAGGAGAAATTGGACCCCAAAGGTTGTTGTCCTATTTGTCCCGAGTACGCTGCTACCCCATATGTTGGGGTAAACCCCTGTTTGGGCACACGGGAAAGCTCGGAAGGGAAGGAGCACCGTTTTACTTTTTCAACGCAGAATTGGCTGGAATTGAGATAGGACGCCATGTCGCGTTTGGAGAGCCCCTGATGTGCCGAAACAGTGGAAACCCCCCAATTATAACTGAAACCCTAATCCAAACACACCCCTAACCCTAATCCCAACAGTAACCCTAACCACTCCTCTAACCCAGACACACCCCTAACCCTAATCCCAACCCTATTCCCAACCGTAAATGTAATCTAAACCGTAACTTTAGCCCCAACCCTAACCCTAACTTTAGCCCCAACCCTAACTGTAGCCTTAACCCTAGCTCCAACCCTAGCCCTAATGGGAAAATGGAAATAAATACATATTTTTTTTTCCCTAACTAAGGGGGTGATGAAGGGGGGTTTGATTTACTTTTATAGCGAGTTTTTTAGCGGATTTTTATGATTGGCAGCCGTCACACACTGAAAGACGATTTTCATTGCAAAAAATATTTTTTGCGTTACCACATTGTGGACCAAAATATGGAAAATTTATAGCTCTCAAAGAGTCATGTGAGGTCTTGTTTTTTGCAGGACGAGTTGACGTTTTTATTGGTAACATTTTCGGACATGTGACAGTTTTTGATCGCTTTTTATTCCGATTTTTGTGAGGCAGAATGACCAAAAACCAGCTATTCATGAATTTCTTTTGGGGGAGGCGTTTATACCGTTCCGCGTTTGGTAAAATTGATAAGCAGTTTTATTCTTCGGGTCAGTACGATTACAGTGATACCTCATTTATATTATTTTTTTATGTTTTGGCGCTTTTATATGATAAAAACTATTTTATGGAAAAAATAATTATTTTTGCATCGCTTTATTCTCAGGACTATAACTTTTTAATTTTTTTGCTGATCATGCTGTATGGCGGCTCGTTATTTGCGGGACAAGATGACGCTTTCAGCGGTACCATGGTTATTTATATCTGTCTTTTTGATCGCGTGTTATTCCACTTTTTGTTCGGCGGTATGATAATAAAGCGTTGTTTTCTGCCTCGTGTTTTTTTTTTTTTTTTCTTACGGTGTTTACTGAAGGGGTTAACTAGTGGGCCAGTTTTATAGGTCGGGTCGTTACGGACGCGGCGATACTAAATGTGTACTTTTATTGTTTTTTTTATTTTATTTAGATAAAGAAATGTATTTATGGGAATAATATATATATTTTTTTTCATTATTTTGGAAAAATTTTTTTTTACTTTTTGACTTTGCCCCAGGGGGGGACAATACAGATCGGTGATCTGCCAGTTTGCATAGCACTCTGACAGATCACCGATCTGAGAGAAGTGCAGGCTGCTTCACAGTGCCTGCTCTGAGCAGGCTTCTGTGAAGCCACCTCCCTCCCTGCAGGACCCGGATCCGCGGCCATCTTGGATCCGGGTCTGGAGCAGGCAGGGAGGGAGGTAAGACCCTCGCAGCAACGCGATCACATCGCGTTGCTGCGGGGGGCTCAGGGAAGCCCGCAGGGAGCCCCCTCCCTGTGCGATGCTTCCCTGCACCGCCGGCACATCGCGATCATGTTTGATCGCGGTGTGCCGGGGGTTAATGTGCCGGGAGCAGTCCGTGACCGCTCCTGGCACATAGTGCCGGATGTCAGCTGCGATAGGCAGCTGACACCCGGCCGCGATCGGCCGCGCTCCCCCCGTGAGCGCTGCCGATCGCGCTGGACGTACTATCCCGTCCGTGGTCATGGGGGCCCACCCCACCTCGACGGGATAGTACGTCCGATGTCAGGAAGGGGTTAAACTACACGGGGGAACTTGTTAATGATCTCAAGGCAGCTGGGTCCACAGTCACCAAGAAAACCATTGGTAACTAGTGTTGAGCGATACCTTCCGATATCAAGAAGTATCGGTATTGGATTTGATCGGCCGATATCCAAAAATTATCGGATATCGCTGATACCGATACCTGATACCAATGCATGTCAATGGGACACAAAAATCGGAATGTAAATAAGCCCTTTCTGTTCTTCTACATCCTGTTTTGGAGGGGGAAGAGTGTGGGCGGTGCCTGCCGGGGCTCTGTGCGTGCGTGCGTGCCTGCCCGGGGCTCTGTGCGTGCGTGCCTGCTGGCATCGTCTGATGGGACTACAAGTCTCATCAGACGATGCCTGCAACAGTGACAGTGATTGACACATTAGCCAATGATGGGACAGTAGTAGACCCATCATCCGGCTAATGTCTTGAATGTAAAAAAAAAACAAAAAAACATACATACTACATACAATACATTCATACAATACATTCATACAATACATTCATACAATACATTCATACAATACATTCATACAATACATTCATACAATACATTCATACAATACATTCATACAATACATTCATACAATACATTCATACAATACATCAATACATACATACATACATACATACATCAATATATACATACATACATACATACATACATCCATACATACATCCATACATACATCCATACATACATCCATACATACATCCATACATACATCCATCCATACATACATACATACATACATACATACATACATACATACATACATCAATACATACATCCATCCATACATACATACATACATACATACATACATACATCAATACATACATCAATACATACATCCATACATCCATACATCCATACATCCATCCATACATACATACATACATACATACATACATACATACATACATACATACATACATACATACATCAATACATCCATACATACATACATCCATCCATACATCAATAAATACATCAATACATACATCCATACATACATACATACATCCATACATACATCCATACATACATCCATACATACATACATACATCCATACATACATCCATACATACATCCATACATACATACATACATACATACATACATACATCAATACATACATCAATACATACATCCATACATCCATACATCCATACATCCATACATCCATCCATACATACATACATACATACATACATACATACATACATACATACATACAATACATCCATACATACATACATCCATACATCAATACATACATCAATACATACATCAATACATACATCCATACATACATACATACATCCATACATACATCCATACATACATCCATACATACATCCATACATACATCCATCCATACATACATACATACATACATACATACATACATACATACATACATACATACATCCATCCATCCATCCATCCATCCATACATACATACATACATACATACATACATACATACATACATACATACATACATACATACATACATACATACATCAATACATACATCAATACATACATCCATACATCCATACATCCATCCATCCATACATACATACATACATACATACATACATACATACATACATACATACATCAATACATCCATACATACATACATCCATCCATACATCAATACATACATCAATACATACATCAATACATACATCAATACATACATCCATACATCCATACATACATCCATACATACATCCATACATACATCCATACATACATACATCCATCCATACATACATACATACATACATACATACATACATACATACATACATACATACACACATCAATACATCAATACATACATACATACATACATACATCAATACATACATACATCCATCAATACATACATACATACATACATACATACATACATACATACATACATACATACATACATACATACATCAATACATACATCAATACATACATCAATACATACATCAATACATACATCAATACATACATACATCCATCAATACATACATACATCCATCAATACATACATACATCCATCAATACATACATACATCCATCAATACATACATACATCCATCAATACATACATACATCCATCAATACATCCATCCATCCATCCATCCATCCATTTGTCACTTTAATCTTTTTTACAAATGACACTGGCTTAGGGGAACAAACAACCAATATACTCCCTGTCCGCAGGAATCCACGAGTGTCCCACGACGATCTCCCGTGGAGAACGGCAGCATCAGCTGATGCGACCGCTCTCTAGGGGCTTCAGGAATACAATGACTGGAGGAAGGTATCCTTCCGCACTGTATTCCTCCGCCGCTGAAAAAAAAGTCCCTAGTCTCACTTTTGGCATTGCTGTGTGAGAAATTTTCCCAGGCAACAATTGCCATAAAGTGAGACTTTGTCCTAAGGTAACCTCTCAGTGATGCACTGCAGGAGCCATTGTGTCCTGTCAGTGTGTCACTGAGGGCCCTATAGAGCAGTGACATCACCCAATGTCACTATTCTATAGGGGAGATCATCGTGGGACACTCGTTATTAATTGGACTACGGCGGACAGGTAGTATACGGTTTATTTTACGTTTTTTGCAGGCGCTGAAGTATGGTAAGTATGGTTAAATGAAGAATATTAAAATACTTTTTACCTAATGTGTGTGTGTGTTTTATTGACCCTTTATTACTGTTGGATTAATAATGGATAGGCGTCTTATTGACGCCTCTCCGTTATTAACCCGGCTTAATGTCACCTTACAATAGCAAGGTGACATAAACCCCTTATTACCCCATATCCCACCGCTACACGGGAGTGGGAAGAGAGGGGCTAAGTGCCGGAAATGGCGCAACTTACAGATGTGCCTTTTCTGGGGTGGCTGCGGACTGGTATTTGTAGCCGGGGGGGGGGGGTGGCAATATCCTTGGCCCCTCTCTAGGCTATGAATATCAGCCCGCAGCGGTCTGCGTAGCCTTTCTGGCTATAAAATATAGAGGGACCCCACGTCATTTTTTTGGGTGGTCCCCCTATTTTAATAGCCAGTAAGGGCTACGCAGACAGCTGCGGGCTGATATTCATAGCAGACTACAAATATTGGCCGTCGGCTTTCCCCCTCTGGCGCAGAAAATTGTGCGGGAGCCCATGTTTTCCGTTTTTTTTTTTTAATTCACTCATTAAGGAACCTTTCACACTTGCGTCGGTACGGGTCCGTCGCTATGCGTCGGGCCGACGTACCGACACACGTTGTGAAATATATGCACGACGTGGGCAGCGGATGCAGTTTTTCAATGCATCCGCTGCCCGTTCTGAAGTCCGTGGAGGAGCGGGCGGTGTTTCGGCCACTCATGCGCGGTAGAAAATGGCAGACGCGACGGACAAAAAAATGTTCACTTGAACGTGTTTTTTCATGCCGACGGTCCGCCAAAACACGACGGAGCCGTTGCACGACGGACGAGACAAGTGGCCATCCGTCACTAATACAAGTCTATGGGAAAAAAATGCATCCTGCTAGCACATTTGCAGGATCCGTTTTTTTCCCAAAACGACGGATTGCTAAAAACGCAAGTGTGAAAATAGCCTTAGAAACATTGGCCTTTCTATTATATATCTATGGATATATCTATAGATATATTTATAGATAGGTATATCTATAGATACATAGATGCTTCTATCCATATATCTGGCTGCTTTCACACATCAGGTTTTTGCCATCAGGCACAATCCGGCGAGTTTTGAAAAAAACGGACCCGGCGAAAAAAAAACCGGATCCTGTGGAAAAAACGGATCCGGCGGAAAAAAACGGATCCTGCAAATGGATGCGTTTTCTACCCATAGACTTGTATTAGCGACGGATGGCCACACGTCGCGTCCGTCGTGCAACGGATCCGTCGTGTTTTGGCGGACCGTCGGCATGAAAAAACGTTCAAGTGAACATTTTTTTGTCCGTCGCATCCGCCATTTTCTACCGCGCATGCGCGGCCGAAACACCGCCCCCTCCTCCCCGGACTTCAGGTTGGGCAGCGGATGCATTGAAAAACTGCATCTGCTGCCCACGTCGTGCACAAATTTCACAACGTGCGTCGGTACGTCGGCCCGACACATAGCGACGGACCTGTACCGACGCAAGTGTGAAAGATTCCTTAATCAGCGTTGAATTAAAAAAAAAAAAAAAAAAAAGTGGGCTCCCGCGCAATTTTCTGCGCCAGATGGGGAAAGCCGACGGCCGGGGGCTAATATTTGTAGCCTGCTATGAATATCAGCCCGCAGCTGTCTGTGTAGCCTTTACTGGCTATTAAAATAGGGGGACTCCAAAAAAATGACCTGGGGTACCCCTATATCTTATAGCCAGAAAGGCTACGCAGACTGCTGCGGGCGGATATTCATAGCCTAGAGAGGGGCCATGGATATTGCCCCCCCCCCCCCCCCCCCCCCCCGGCTACAAATACCAGTCCACAGCTGCCCCAGAGATGGCGCATCTGTAAGATACGCCAATTCCGGCACTAAGCCCCTCTCTTCCCACTCCCGTGTAGCGGTGGGATATGGGGTAATAAGGGGTTAATGTCACCTTGCTATTGTAAGGTAACATTAAGCCAGGTTAATAACGGAGCGGCGTCAATAAGACGCCTATCCATTATTAATCCAATACTAGGAAAGGGTTAATAAATCACACATTAGAAAAAAGTATTTTAATATTCTTCATTTCACCATACTTACCATACTTCAGCGCCTGCAAAAAACGTAAAATAATAAACTGTATACTACCTGTCCGCCATAGTCCAATTAACCCCTTTCTGACATGTGATGTACTATCCCGTCGAGGTGGGGTGGGCCCGTATGACCACCGACGGAATAGTACGTCCAGCGCGATCGGCGGCGCTCACAGGGGGAGAGGGGCCGATCGCGGCCGGCTATCAGCTGACTATCGTAGCTGACATCCGGCACTATGTGCTAGGAGCGGACAGGAACCGCCCCCGGCACACTAACCCCCGGCACACTGCGATCAAACATGATCGCGGTGTGCCGGCGGTATAGGGAAGCTTCGCGCAGGGAGGGGGCTCCCTGCGGGCTTCCCTGAGACCCCCGGAGCAACGCGATGTGATCGCGTTGCTGTGAGGGTCTCTTACCACCTCTTCGCTGCAGGAGCCCGGATCCAAGATGGCCGCAGCATCCGGGTCCCGCAGGGAGGGAGGTGGCTTACCAGCGCCTGCTCAGAGCAGGAGCTTGGTAAGCCTGCAGTGCTGTAAGTCAGATCGGTGAGTGCTGTGTAAACTGTCAGATCAGCGATCTGTGATGTCCCCCGCTGGGACAAAGTAAAAAAGTGAAAAAAAAAATTTCCACATGTGTAAAGAAGAAAAAAAAATAAATTCCTAAATAAAGAAAAAAAATATATAATATTCCCATAAATACATTTCTTTATCTAAATAAAAAAAAACAATAAAAGTACACATATTTAGTATCGCCGCATCCGTAACGACCCAACCTATAAAACTATATCACTAGTTAACCCCTTCAGTGAACACCGTAGGAAAAAAGAGGCAAAAAACGCTTTATTATCATACCGCCAAACAAAAAGTGGAATAACACTCGATCAAAAAGACGGATATAAATATCCATGGTACCGCTGAAAACGTCATCTTGTCCCGCAAAAAACGAGACGCCATACAGCATCATCAAAGAAAAAATAAAAAAGTTATCGTCCTCAGAATAAAGCGATGCCAAAATAATAATTTATTCTATAAAATAGTTTTTATCGTATAAAAGCGCCAAAACATAAAAAATGATATAAATGAGGTATCGCTGTAATCGTACTGACCCGAAGAATAAAACTGCTTTATCAATTTTACCAAACGTGGGACGGTATAAACCCCTCCCCCAAAAGAAATTCATGAATAGCTGTTTTTTTTCATTCTGCCTCACAAAAATCGGAATAAAAAGCGATCAAAAACTGTCACGTGCCCAAAAATGATACCAATAGAAACGTCAATTCATCCCGCAAAAAACAAGACCTCACATGACTCTGTGGACCAAAATATGGAAAAATTATAGGTCTCAAAATGTGGAGACGCAAAAACTTTTTTGCTATAAAAAGCGTCTTTTAGTGTGTGACGGCTGCCAATCATAAAAATCCGCTATAAAAGTAAATCAAACCCCCCTTCATCACCCCCTTAGTTAGGGGAAAAATAATAAAATTAAAAAAATGTATTTATTTCCATTTTCCCGTTAGGGCTAGGTTAGGGTTGGGGCTAAAGTTAGGGTTTGGATTACATTTACGGTTGGGATTAGGATTGGGATTAGTTAGGAGTGTGTCAGGGTTAGGGGTGTGGTTAGGGTTACCATTGGGATTAGGGTTAGGGGTGTGTTTGGATTAGGGTTTCAGTTAGAATTGGGGAGTTTCCACTGTTTAGGCACATCAGGGGCTCTCCAAACGCGACATGGCGTCCGATCTCAATTCCAGCCAATTCTGTATTGAAAAAGTAAAACAGTGCTCCTTCCCTTCCGAGCTTTTCTGTGCGCCCAAACAGGGGTTTACCCCAACATATGGGGCACCAGCGTACTCGGGACAAATTGGACAACAACTTTTGGGGTCCAAGTTCTTGTTACCCTTGGGAAAATATAAATTTGGGGGGCTAAAAATCATTTTTGTGGGAAAAATAAGATTGTTTATTTTCACGGCTCTGCGTTGTAAACTGTAGTGAAACACTTGGGGGTTCAAAGTTCTCACAACACATCTAGATAAGTTCCTTGGGAGGTCTAGTTTCCAATATGGGGTCACTTTTGGGGGTTTCTACTGTTTGGGTACATCAGGGGCTCTGCAAATGCAACGTGACGCCTGCAGACCAATCCATCTAAGTCTGCATTCCAAATGGCGCTCCTTCCCTCCTGAGCTCTGCCATGCGCCCAAACAGTGGTTCCCCCCCACATATGGGGTATCAGCGTACTCAGGACAAATTGGATAACATCTTTTGGGGTCCAATTTATCCTGTTACCCTTGTGAAAATACAAAACTGGGGGCTTAAAAATCATTTTTGTGAAAAAAAAAATAATTTTTATTTTCACGGCTCTGCGTTATGAACTGTAGTGAAACACTTGGGGGATCAAAGCCCTCAAAACACATCTAGATAAGTTCCTTAAGGGGTCTACTTTCCAAAATAGTGTCACTTGTGGGGAGTTTCAATGTTTAGGCACATCAGGGGCTCTCCAAACGCAACATGGCATCCCATCTTAATTCCAGTCAATTTTGCATTGAAAAGTCAAATGGCGCTCCTTCCCTTCGAGCTCTGCTATGCGCCCAAACAGTGGTTTACCCCCACATATGGGGTATCAGCGTACTCAGCACAAATTGTACAACAACTTTTGTGGTCCATTTTCTCCTGTTACCCTTGGTAAAATAAAACAAATTGGTGCTGAAATAAATTTTGTGTAAAAAAAAAAAAAAAAAAAAAAAAAAAATTAAATGTTAATTTTTATTTAAACATTCCAAAAATTCCTGTGAAACACCTGAAGGGTTAATAAACTTCTTGAATGTGGTTTTGAGTACCTTGAGGGGTGCAGTTTTTAGAATGGTGTCACACTTGGGTTTATTCTATCATAGACCCCTCAAAATGACTTCAAATGAGATGTGGTCCTTAAAAAAAAAAATGGTGTTGTAAAAACGAGAAATTGCTGGTCAACTTTTAACCCTTATAACTCCCTAACAAAAAAAAATTTTGGTTCCTAAATTGTGCTGATGTAAAGTAGACATGTTGGAAAATTGCGAAATTTTCAAAATTCTCCCCAAATTTCCATTTTTTTCACAAATAAACGCAAGTTATATCGAAGAAATTTTACCACTGTCATGAAGTACAATATGTCACGAGAAAACAGTGTCAGAATCGCCAAGATCCGTTGAAGCGTTCTAGAGTTATAACCTCATAAAGGGACAGTGGTCAGAATTGTAAAAATTGTCCCGGTCATTAATGTGCAAACCACCCTCGGGGTTAAAGGGGTTAATAACGAGTGTCCCACGACTATCTCCCCTATAGAACAGTGACATCGGTTGATGTCACTGCTCTATAGGACCTTCAGTGACACACTGACAGGAGACACTGGCTCCTGCCATGCATCACTGGACTATAGTAACCTCTCAGTCTCACTTTATGGGAATTGCTGCGTGGGAAAATTTCTCACACAGCAATGGCATAAAGTGAGACTAGGGACTATTTTTTTACAGCTGCAGAGGAATACAGTGCGGAAGGATACCTTCCTCCCGTCATTGTGTTCCTGAAGAGCGGTCGCATCAGCTGATGCTGCCGTTCTCCACGGGAGATCGTCGTGGGACACTCGTGGATTTCTGCGGACAGGGAGTATATTGGTTGTTTGTTATTTTAATCTTTTTTTACAGATGACACTGGCTTCGGGGAACAAAAGTGACAAGTGATGGTGAGTATGTACTCTGTTATATGTACTGTATGTAGTATATATGGATGTATGTATGTAGTATGTATGTATGTAGTATTTTATTTATTTTTTTTTACATTCAACACATTAGCCGGATGATGGGACTACTACTGTCCCATCATTGGCTAATGTGTCAGTCACTGTCACTGTTGCAGGCATCGTCCGAAGGGACTTGTAGTCCCATTGGACGATGCCTGCACACACGCAGAGAGCCCCGGCAGGCATCACAGACCCCGCCCGCACACACACCAAGTCTCCGCCCACGCACCGCCCACATTCCATTATAGTGCATAATTGCACTATGGGAACTTCCGATTCCAGTATCCGATATCGCAAAAATATCGGAACTCAGTATCGGAATTCCGATACAGCGAGTATCAGCCGATACCCGATATTTGTAGTATCGGAATGCTCAACACTATTGGTAACACATTACTCTGTAGGTTTAAAATCCTGCAGCGCCTGCAAGGTCTCCCTGCTCAAGAAGGCACATGTGCACACCCGTCTGAAGTTTGCCAATGAACAGCTGGATGATTGTGAGTGATTGGGAGAAGCTGCTGTGGTCAGATGAGACAAAAATTGAGCTCTTTGGCATTAACTCAACTCGCTGTTTGGAGAAAAAGTGCCTTACCCAAAGAACACCGTCCCCACTGTGAAGCATAGCACAGAAACATTCCCAAAACATAATGTTTCCACCTCTAAGTTCACAGTACTACTTTACCGCATCAATGGGAGAATGGATGGAGCCATGTACTGTAAAATCAGTGACAACCTCCTTCCCTCTGCCAAGACATTAAAAATGGGTTGTGGCTGGGTCTTCTAGCAAGGCAATGACACCGAAACATACAGTCAAGGCAACAAAGGAGTGGCTCAAAAAGCACAATAAGGTCATGGAGTGGCCTAACCAGACTGCAGACGTTAATCCCATAGAAAACTTGCGGAGGTAGTTGAAGCTCGGAGTTGCCAAGCGACAGCCTCAAAATCTTAATGATTTGGAGATGATCTGCAAAGAGGAGTGGACCAAAATTCCTCCTGACATGTGCGCAAACCTCATCATCAACTAAAAATAATGTCTGACTGCTGTGCTTCACAACAAGGGTTTTGCTACCAAGTATTAAGTCTTGCTTGCCAGAAGTATGAAATACTTATTTCTCACTGCAAAATGCAAATTTTGCCTAATTTATACAATGAGATTTTCTGGATTTTATTTTTGATATTCTATCTGTTAAAATTAACCTACCCTTAAAATTATAGACTCTTCATGTCTTGGTCAGTGGGCCAACTTACAAAATCAGTAAGGGATCAAACCCCTTCACTGTATATAGTTACTTTTTTTTTATTTTTAAATTTGCTAAAGGAGCTTGGCTGGTATGACCATTAAGTAATTTTGATTAACTTCATTGATTCATAGCAAATTGTCTTTGTATTGTAATTGTTCATGGCACGGAGTTCCTTCTTGATTTCTTTCGCCTTTATTTACTATATTTATGTATTTTAATTTTTTTTTTTTTCACCAGGTCAAAACGTGCAAGGCTTTTATATTTAGTGTTAGCTTTTATGGTCTTTAATATGTTGGTAGTTACAGGAGTTTCTAGGGGTGGGTCTTTAGGCTGATTTGCATAATTACTGAGCCACTCCCTTAAATCATAAAACTTGGCCCCAAAGATAAAAAAAAAATCTATCTCTAAAACCATGTGTACAACACACTAACAAATTAAAGTGCCTGGAGCAGCAGTAAGAGCTACTGCCCCCACTTTTAAACTGGTAATGAACAAGATTTGGAATCTATCTTGGCGTAAAGCAGAATTATTACTATGTGGTCATAAAGCAAAATGTATTTTTCCAATGGGTTTATGCCTTCACCAGTCCTGGCCTCTTCTGTGCTACAAATCTTCCAGATTGAGAAGATAAAAATGCAAGAAACAGAAGAGAGTGGAAGGCCAGCCAACTGTTTGTTCTATGCATTGACCTAGCTTATTTTCCTGCAGTCCAAAGTAAATCCACAGAGCTGAAAACTTCATAATGCCGCATAACTTCTGGAGTGTTCCCTAAAGCCATGTCAACCTAGTGCTAACAAGCTGTGCTCTGCTTTGCACTGTGCCTCAAAAGTAGTTAAGGACCACATATGGGGTATGTGTACTCAAGAGAAACTGGAATTCCAAGTTTATTTCTTCTGTTATCCTTAGGGGGAAAAAAATTAAGGTGAAAGTAACTTTTTTGTGGAATTTTTTTTTTTTTTAATTTTCACGGCTCGACATTATAAACTTCTGTGAAGCACCTATGAGTTCAATGTGCTTGCCGCATATCTAGATGCATTCCACTGTTATGGGCTCTCCACATGTGACATGGCGTCCACGAATGCTATGTGCACACTTAGCAGCAGTTTTCCATGCGGTGTACAGTACCAAGTAAACCTATGGAAAACCAAATCTGCCGTGCACATGCTGCGGAAAATACCGTGCAGAAATGCTGTGGTTTATTTTCCGCAGCATGTCAATTTTGTGCGAATTCCACAGCGTTTTACACCTATAACATAATTGGAATCCCCAGGTGTAAAAAAAAAAAAAAAAAAAGCAGGTGAAATCAGCACAAAAACCACGGTAAATCCGCAGGTAAATGCAGGGCGTTTGACCTGTGGATTTTTCAGAATCTGCACGGAAAAATCCGCACACGAATCCACAACGTGTGCACATACCCTAAATATTTCAACAAATTTTGCATTTAAAAAATGTGCTCCTTCCCTTCCAAGCGCTTCCATGAGTCTAAACAGGGGTTTTCTTCCACCAACTGTTGTATTGGCATTGTCAACATATTTTGGGGTCCATTTTTTTCCTGTCACCTTTGTGAAAATAAAATATTAGGGTTGTCTAAAATGAATTAAATGTTCATTTTTTTTTTCCCTTCACCATTGTAAAAATTCCTGCGAAGCACCTGAATTGTTAATAAACTTGAATGTGGTCTTGAGCACCTTAAGGCCATGTGCACACGTAGGTTCGGGTCCCTGCGGGTTCTCCCACAGCGGATTTGATAAATCTGCAGGGCAAAACCGCTGCGGTTATCCCTGCAGATTTATCACGTTTTGTCTTGCGGTTTCCGCTGCGGGTTTTGGTTTTACTATTGATGCTGCATATGCAGCATCAATAGTAATGTTAAAAATTAAAAAAAAAATGGTTATACTCACCCTCTGACGTCCCGATCTCCTCGGCGCTGCAAGCGGCGGTCCGTTTCCAAAGATGCTGTGCGAGAAGGACCTTTGTGACGTCACGGTCATGTGACCGTGACGTCACCGCAGGTCCTGCTCGCACAGCAAACCTGAGACCGGACGGCCGCGTGCAGCGCTGAGAGGTGAGTATAGCATTATTTTTTATTTTAATTCTTTTTTTTTTTACCACAAATATGATTACCAGGGCCTGGAGGAGAGTTTCCTCTCCTCCACCCCGGGTAGCAACCGCACATTATCCACTTACTTCCCGCATCGTGGGCACAGCCCCATGCGGGAAGTAAGCGGATCAATGCATTTCTATGTGTGCAGAATCGCTGCAATTCTTCACAAAGAAGTGACATGCTGCGGGTTGTAAACCGCTGTGTTTCTGCGCGGTTTTTCCCGCAGCATGTGCACAGCGGTTTCCCATTGGTTTACATGTTTACTGTAAACGCAATGGAAACTGCTGCGGACCCGCAGCATCAAAATCGCTGTGGTTCCGCGGTAAAAACCGCAACGTGTGCACATAGCCTAAGGGGTGTAGTTTTTAAAATGGCATCTCTTTTGGGTATTTTCTGCCATACAGGTATCTCAAAATCACTTCAAATGTAATGTCGTCACTAAAAAAATAAATAAAACAAATAAAAAAATAAAAATGCCTATGTAAATTTTGCTGAAGAATATGAATTGCTGGTAAACTTAACCCATCCATATACCTTCCTAGCAAAAAAAAAATTGTTAAATTGTGCCTATGTAAACTAGATGTGAAATGTTAACTATTTTGTAATATTTTTCTGCCCTTAAATCAGAGTTCAGTCTGAACACTTCCAAATTTTTGCCACAATTCTGTTTTTTCACAAATATACGCAAGTCATATAGAAGAAATTTAACCGCGATCGAGACTTATAACATGTCACGAAAAAACAAGATCTTTGGGATCTGTTAAAGCGTTCCAGAGTTGTTACCACATTAGTGACACTGGTCACTAAATTGTAAAATTTGACCCAGTCATAAAGATGCGAACAGCCTTGGGTGTGGTAAAGGAGTTAATAAAGATCAGTTTGGGATCCAAAAGAGCCAGAACTTTTTGTGACTGGAGTCAAATAATCCAGCTGTCCAAAGAGCTGTTCTGCCCATCACTACCGCTCTTTCCAGTGTCTTACCAGTATCCAGTACCCACATATGTAGGGCATAGTGACACTAGCCTCACTGCACTGAAGGTGTGCATCTCCTGCATATCCCCACCAGCAAAAGGGTGACACCCTATAAGACCATATAAGTAGAAACGCTTGCTGACAATGTCAAGAATGCAGTGTGTCACGGATCCCTACTCCGTGGTGTCACTAAGACTACGTTCACATTTGCGTTGTGTAGCGCAGCGTCGGCGACGCAACGCACAACGCATCCAAAACGCAGCTTTTTGTGATGCATGCGTCCATTTTTGGCATGATTTTCGGCACAAAAAAATTCAATATGCAGCGTCACAAAACGCAAGACAACGCATGTCCATGCGCCCCCATCTTAAATATAGGGGCGCATGACGCACGCGCCACTATGCGTCGCCGAACCTGCGCCCGACGCAACGCAAATGTGAACGTGGCCTTATTCGTCACGTGCCCGCTCTTAGCACGTGACTTGGGTTGTGCCTGCAAAGGTTAATCTATCTCCCCACTCAGTCCAGCATTCAACCTCTGTCCTATGCTGTAATGGGAGCATAAATCACACTCACCGAATACACGGACGAGGAGTCCCGGAAATATTAGTACTAATAATGTCTACCACTCATAAGGCTCACACACCTCAGGCTATGGATTCTTTTAGAAAATTCAAAGTTCAACTTGTTAAAGTTTTATACTTTAAAACAAAAAGGTTCAGTGCTTTACAGTAAGTTATAAAAATATGATAATAGACATACAACTTAAGCAAAACAGTATAAAATAACAGGAGAAAACTTACAGAAATCTAACCTGGTAGTCTGCTTTCTGCTCCCTGAGGGTAGGATGAATGTAGATTGGATCACACCAGTTCGGTCGCCCCCATTGTGAACACGTTTCTCTGTATACAGGTCTAATTTATAACTTTGGTCTGGAGGTCCAGTTTCTAGACCAGCCCCTCTGATTAATATCATAATTGCTTGGTTTTTGGTTGGACCACGGCCGCGCCCCCCAATGAATATATTATTTTCTCTTGAGATCCTTTGTGTAAACGTTCTCACAGAGATACTATCAGGCTTTAATTTAGATCTCTCTTCCAAGAGCTAGGAGGTGTCAAATGTTAAGGTACCGTCACACTCAGCGACGCTGCAGCGATATAAACAACGAGCCGATCGCTGCAGCGTCGCTGTTAAGGTCGCTGGGGAGCTGTCACACAGACAGCTCTCTCCAGCAACCAACGATCAGGGGAACGACTTCGGCATCGTTGAAGACAGTTTCAATGATGCCGAAGTCCCCCTGCAGCACCCGGGTAACCAGGGTAAACATCGGGTTACTAAGTGCAGGGCCGCGCTTAGTAACCCGATATTTACCCTGGTTACCATAGTAAAAGTGAGTATGTACTGTTTTTTTTTTTTGTGTTGTTTTTTTTTTAACTTTTACAATGGTAACCAGGGTAAATATCGGGTTACTAAGCGCGGCCCTGCACTTAGTAACCCGATGTTTACCCTGGTTACAAGTGAACACATCGCTGGATCGGCGTCACACACGTGACAAGTTCTGGACTTCTAGCTCCAACCAGCGATATCACAGCGGGATCCAGATCTCTGCTGCGTGTCAAACGCAACGAGATCGCTATCCAGGACGCTGCAACGTCACGGATCGTCGTCGTTCTCGCTGCAAAGTCGCTTAGTGTGAAGGTACCTTTACCTTTCTTGGCTTCTAGCAGGACCCCTTGGTGAGATTGGAAACCGAATTCTACTTCTCAGAAAAAAACATTAACACCTTGGCGCGAACCTGCTGCCTTCAGGACAGATGTTCGTAGTCACACAATACCTATACATAAGGTCACTGTGTGTGTGTATGTATGTATGTATATATATATATATATATATATATATATATATATATATATATATATATATATATACACATATATACATATATATATATATATATATATATATATATATATATATACATATATATACACTCTATGTTCCAAATTATTATGCAAATTACATTTTTCTCTGATCTTCCTAAATGGTCAGTGCAAATGACAGTCAGTCTAATAAAAGTAGTCGCCCATTAGAGTATACATCAAATTTTATTGAAGAAACCTCCCAATGATAACAGTATAATCTCCAAAATGAATAAAAACTCAAAATGCACTGTTCCAAATTATTAGGCACAGTAGAATTTCTAAACATTTGATATGTTTTAAAGAACTGAAAATGCTCATTTGTGGAATTTGCAGCATTAGGAGGTCACGTTCACTGAACAAAAAAGCTATTTAACGCCAAAACATCCTAACAGGCCAAGTTACATGTTAACATAGGACCCCTTCTTTGATAACCCCTTCACAGTTCTTGCATCCATTGAACTTGTGAGTTTTTGGAGAGTTTTTGCTTGTATTTCTTTGCATGAAGTCAGAATAGCCTCCCAGAGCTGTTGTTTTGATGTGAACTGCCTCCCGCCCTCATAGATCTGGTGCTTGATGATTCTCCAAAGGTTCTCTATAGGGTTGAGGTCGGGGGAAGATGGTGGCCACACCATGAGTTTCTCCTTTTATGCCCATAGCAGCCAATGACTCAGAGGTTTCTTTGCAGCATGAGGTGGTGTATTATCATGCATGAAGATGATTTTACTCCTGAAGGCACATTTCTGCTTTTTATACCATGGAAGAAAGTTGTCAGTCAGAAACTCTATATACTTTACAGAGGTCATTTTCACACCGTCAGGAATCTTAAAGGGCCCCACCAGCTGTTTCTCCATGATTCCGGCCCAAAACATGTCTCCTCCACCTCCTTACTGACGTTGCAGCCTTGTTGGGACATGGTGGCCATCCACCAACCATCCACTAATCCATCCATCTGGACCATCCAGGGTTGGTCAACACTCATCAGTAAACAAGACGGAAATTAGTCTTCATGTATGTGTGGGCCCAATGCAACCATTTCTGCTTGTGAACACTGTTTAAGGGTGGCCGAATAGTAGGTTTATGCACCACAGCAAGCCTTTGAATCATTCTACACCTTGAGGTTCGAGGGACTCCAGAGGCACTAGCAGCTTCAAATATCTGCTGCTTTGTAATGGTATTTTGGCAGCTGCTCTCTTAATCCGATGAACTTGCCTGGCAGAAATCTTCCTCATTATGCCTTTATCAGCACAAACACATTTGTGCTCAGATACAGCCACAAATCTCTTAACAGTACGATGATCACGCTTAAGTTTTCGGGACATTTCTAATGTTTTCATCCCTTCACCAAGGCATTGCACTATTTGATGCTTTTCAGCAGCAGAGAGATCCTTTTTCTTTCCCATGTTACTTGAAAACTGTGACCTGCTTAATAATGTGGAACATTATTTTTATGTAGTTTTCCTTTAATTAGAATCACCTGGAAAACCAATTATCCCATGTGTTTAAGATTGATTTCAGTGATCCATTGAGCCCTGAGACACAATACCATCCACGAGTTTATTTGAAAAACAAAACCATTAAATCTGTGACACTTAAATCCAATTTGCTTAATAATTTGGAACAGTGTATATATATATGTGTGTGTGTGTATGTGTGTGTGTGTATATATATATATATATATATATATATATATATATATATATATATATATATATATATATATATATATATATATATATATATATACATATATATACTAGCTGAGGGGCCCGGCGTTGCCTGGGCATAGTAAATATCTGTGGTTAGTTATAGCACCTCACTTCTCTTATTTTCCCATCTCGCCTCTCATTTTCTCCCTCACTCCTCTCATTCCCCCCTAACACTTGTCATTTCGACCTCACATCTGTCATTTTCCGATCACTCCACTATTTTCCCTCACTTCTCTCATTTTGCAATCACACCTTTTCATTTTCACCTCACACCTCTCATTTTCACCTCAGTATATACATGTTTGTCATCTCCCTTATATATAATATACACCTGTATGTCATCTCCTGTATATAGTATGTACCTGTGTCATCTCCCCTGTATATAGTATATACCTGCTGTGTCATCTCCCCTGTATATAGTATATACCTGTATGTCATCTCCTCCTATATATAGTATACAGGTCCTTGTCAAAAAATTAGCATATAGTGTTAAATTTCATTATTTACCATAATGTAATGATTACAATTAAACTTTCATATATTATAGATTCATTATCCACCAACTGAAATTTGTCAGGTCTTTTATTGTTTTAATACTGATGATTTTGGCATACAACTCCTGATAACCCAAAAAACCTGTCTCAATAAATTAGCATATTTCACCCGTCCAATCAAATAAAAGTGTTTTTTAATAACAAACAAAAACACCATCAAATAATAATGTTCAGTTATGCACTCAATACTTGGTCGGGAATCCTTTGGCAGAAATGACTGCTTCAATGCGGCGTGGCATGGAGGCAATCAGCCTGTGACACTGCTGAGATGTTATGGAGGCCCAGGATGCTTCAATAGCGGCCTTAAGCTCATCCAGAGTGTTGGGTCTTGCGTCTCTCAACTTTCTCTTCACAATATCCCACAGATTCTCTATGGGGTTCAGGTCAGGAGAGTTGGCAGGCCAATTGAGCACAGTAATACCATGGTCAGTAAACCATTTACCAGTGGTTTTGGCACTGTGAGCAGGTGCCAGGTCGTGCTGAAAAATGAAATCTTCATCTCCATAAAGCATTTCAGCCGATGGAAGCATGAAGTGCTCCAAAATCTCCTGATAGCTAGCTGCATTGACCCTGCCCTTGATGAAACACAGTGGACCAACACCAGCAGCTGACATGGCACCCCACACCATCACTGACTGTGGGTACTTGACACTGGACTTCAGGCATTTTGGCATTTCCTTCTCCCCAGTCTTCCTCCAGACTCTGGCACCTTGATTTCCGAATGACATGCAAAATTTGCTTTCATCAGAAAAAAGTACTTGGGACCACTTAGCAACAGTCCAGTGCTGCTTCTCTGTAGCCCAGGTCAGGCGCTTCTGCCGCTGTTTATGGTTCAAAAGTGGCTTTACCTGGGGAATGCGGCACCTGTAGCCCATTTCCTCCACACCAGACTCAGTCCACTGCTTCCTCAGGTTCCCCAAGGTCTGGAATCGGTCCTTCTCCACAATCTTCCTCAGGGTCTGGTCACCTCTTCTCGTTGTACAGCGTTTTCTGCCACATTGTTTCCTTCCAACAGACTTACCATTGAGGTGCCTTGATACAGCACTCTGGGAACAGCCTATTTGTTGAGAAATTTCTTTCTGGGTCTTACCCTCTTGCTTGAGGGTGTCAATGATGGCCTTCTTGACATCTGTCAGGTCGCTAGTCTTACCCATGATGGGGGTTTTGAGTAATGAACCAGGCAGGGAGTTTTTAAAAGCCTCAGGTATCTTTTGCATGTGTTTAGAGTTAATTAGTTGATTCAGAAGATTAGGGTAATAGGTCGTTTAGAGAACCTTTTCTTGATATGCTAATTTATTGAGACAGGTTTTTTTGGTTTTCAGGAGTTGTATGCCAAAATCATCAGTATTAAAACAATAAAAGACCTGACAAATTTCAGTTGGTGGATAATGAATCTATAATATATGAAAGTTTAATTGTAATCATTACATTATGGTAAATAATGAAATTTAACACTATATGCTAATTTTTTGAGAAGGACCTGTATACCTGTATGTCATCTCCTCCTATACATAGCATATACCTGTATGTCATCTCCTCCTGTATATACTATATACCTGTAGGTAATCTGCTCCTGTATATAGTATATACCTGTGTGTCATCTCCTGTATATAGTATATACCTGTATGTCATCTCCTGTATGTAATATGTACCTGTATGTCATCTCCTCCTCTATATAGTATATACCTGTGTCATCTCTCCTGTATATAGTATATATCTGTGTCATCTCCTCCTGTATATAGTATATACCTGTGTGTCATCTCCCCTGTAAATAGTATATATCTGTATGTCATCTCCTCCTGTATTAGACCTCGTTCACACGTTATTTGGTCAGTATTTTTATCTCAGTATTTGTAAGCTAAATTGGCAGCCTGATAAACCCCCAGCCAACAGTAAGCCCACCCCCTGGCAGTATATATTAGCTCACACATACACATAATAGACTGGTCATGTGACTGAGAGCTGCCGGATTCCTATATGGTACATTTGTTGCTCTTGTAGTTTGTCTGCTTATTAATCAGATTTTTATTTTTGAAGGATAATACCAGACTTGTGTGTGTTTTAGGGTGAGTTTCTTGTGTCAAATTGTGTGTGTTGAGTTGCGTGTGGGGACATGCATATAGCGACTTGTGAGAAGTTGTGTGGCGACATGCGTTATCTGATTAATAAGCAGACAAACTACAAGAGCAACAAGTGTACCATATAGGAAATACGGCAGCTGTCAGTCACATGACCTGTCTGTGTGTGTGAGCTAATATATACTGCCAGAGGGGAGGGCTTCCTGTTGGCTGGGGATTTATCAGGCTGCCAATTTAGCTTAGAAATACTGAGGTAAAAATACTGACCAAATAACGTGGGAACAAGGTATAATACAGGAGATGACACACATATATATACTATATACAGGAGAGATGACACACAGATATATACTATATACAGGAGAGATGACATACAGGTACATACTATATACAGGAGGAGATGACACACAGATATATACTATATACAGGAGGAGAAGACATACAGGTACATTCTATATACAGGGGAGATGACACATATATACTATATACAGGGGAGATGACACACGCATATATACTATATACAGGACGAGATGACATACAGGTATATACTATATACAGGAGAAGATGATACACAGGTATATACTAAATACAGGAGGAGATGAGACACCGGTATATAGTATATACAGAATAGATGACATACAGGTATATACTATATATAGGAGGAGATGACATGCAGGTATACAGTATATACAGGAGGAGATGACGGCACGTGGGTATATACAATATACAGGAAGAGATGACATACAGCAGGTATATACTATATACAGGGGAGATGACACACAGGTATATACTATATACAGGAGGAGATGACACACAGGTATATACTATATACAGGAGGAGATGACATACAGGTGCATACTATATACAGGAGGAGATGACACACAGGTATATACTATATATGATGAGATGATAAAGGTATATACTATATACAGGAGGAGATGACATACAGTGGGTATATACTATGTAAAAGAGGAGATGACTCATAGGTATTTAGAGGAGGAGATGACATACAGCAGGTATTTACTATTTACAGGGGAGATGACATACAGATATATACTATATATAGGAGGAGATGACATACAGGTATATAGTATATACAGAAGAGATGACATACAGGTATATACAATATACAGAAGGAGATGACATACAGCAGGTATATACTATTTACAGGGGAGATGACATACAGGTATATACTTTATACAGGAGATGACATACAGGTGTATACTATATATAAGGGAAATGACAAACGTGTATATACTGAGGGGAAAATGAGGTGTGAGGTGAAAGTGAGGGGTGTGAGGTGAAAATGAAAAGGTGTGAGTGCAAAATGAGTGAGAGAAAATAGTGGATTGATAGGAAAATGACAGATGTGAGGTCGAAATGACAAGTGTTAGGGGGAATGAGAGGAGTGAGGGGGAAAATGAGAGATGTGAGGGGGAAAATATGAGATGTGAGGGGGGAAAATGAGAGGCGTGATGGGAAAATAAGAGAAGTGAGGTGCTATAACTAACCACAGATATTTACTATGCCCAGGCAATGCCGGGCTCTTCAGCTAGTATATATATATATATATATCGCCACAGAGTAATGTGAAACCTACCATTTAATTTTTACTAATGTCATCTGTCACTAATTTTATTTTATTTTTTTTATAGGACAATGTGGAACAGACAGCAGCATGCACACAAAGGGGGTTGGTGGACGCCGCTGGCTATACAGCCAAACGTATATCCTTAAATCCAGGTAAATGGTTTTTTGTTTTGTTCAGGTTAATATCTCCCCATGTCTGACGTCTTAGTGCAGTGGGCCCAATTACTGCACTATTTTTCGGCAGCTGTGCCAAGCAGTGAAAAGCGTCAAAGCATTTTGTGCTGAGACCGGTGTGTGTGTGTGTGTGTGTGTGTGTGTATATACACTCACCGGCCACTTTATTAGGTACACCATGCTAGTAACGGGTTGGACCCCCTTTTGCCTTCAGAACTGCCTCAATTCTTCGTGGCATAGATTCAACAAGGTGCTGGAAGCATTCCTCAGAGATTTTAGTCCATATTGACATGATGGCATCACACAGTTGCCGCAGATTTGTCGGCTGCACATCCCAAAGATGCTCCATACAAGGCAGGATGGATCCATGCTTTCATGTTGTTTACGCCAAATTCTGACCCTACCATCCGAATGTCGCAGCAGAAATCGAGACTCATCAGACCAAGCAACGTTTTTCCAATCTTCTACTGTCCAATTTCGATGAGCTTGTACAAATTGTAGCCTCAGTTTCCTGTTCTTAGCTGAAAGGAGTGGTACCCGGTGTGGTCTTCTGCTGCTGTAGCCCATCTGCCTCAAAGTTCGACGCACTGTGCGTTCAGAGATGCTCTTAGGCCAACCTTGGTTGTAACGGGTGGCGGTTTGAGTCACTGTTGCCTTTCTATCAGCTCGAACCAGTCTGCCCATTCTCCTCTGACCTCTGGCATCAACAAGGCATTTCCGCCCACAGAACTGCCGCTCACTGAATTTTTTTTTCTTTTTCGGACCATTCTCTGTAAACCCTAGAGATGGTTGTGCGTGAAAATCCCAGTAGATCAGCAGTTTCTGAAATACTCAGACCAGCCCTTCTGGCACCAACAACATGCCACGTTCAAAGGCACTCAAATCACCTTTCTTCCCCATACTGATGCTCGGTTTGAACTGCAGGAGATTGTCTTGACCATGTCTACATGCCTAAATGCACTGAGTTGCCGCCATGTGATTGGCTGATTAGAAATTAAGTGTTAACAAGAAGTTGGACAGGTGTACCTAATAAAGTGGCCAGTGAGTGTATATATATATTTCTATAGCACCAACATATTCTGCAGAGCTGTACGTTTTAGATGGGACTTGTACATTCAATAGACATTACAGCATAACAATAAACAATAAATACAGTAGATCAAAACAGATACCAAGAGGAATGAGACCCCTGCTCGCAAGCTTAGTCTATGAGGAAAAGGGAAGACACAAAAAGGTGGATGGTAACAATTGTGATCATTGTCCGGACCACCCAGCGTAAGAATCGGATGTTCATGTAATGCTGCATGAACCGGTTATCAGCCTAAGTATGCAACACATCTAAATGTATTACTGCCTAAATCATTGGCATTTCCATAATATATACATAAAAGGGGGGGGGGGGGGGAGAAAAGCTGTATGCCTTAACCCAATTTGACGTACTATCCCGTTAAGGTGACCCGGGACTTAATTCCCAGGGGCGGGATAGTACGTCATAGCGATCGGCCGCGCTCACGGGGGGAGCGTGGCCAATCGCGGCCTGGTGTCAGCCGACATCCGGCACTATGTGCCATGAGCGGTCACTGACCGCCCTCGGCACATTAACCCCCGGCACACTGCGAATAAACATGATCGCAGTGTTCCGGGGGGCATAGGGAAGCATCGCGCAGGGAGGGGGCTCCCTGCGGGCTTCGTTGAGACCCTCGGTACAAGACGATGTGCTCACCTTGTACCGAGCGCCTCCTCCCTGCAGGCCCCGGATCCAAAATGGCTGCAGGGCTGCATCCGAGTCCTGCAGGGAGGTGGCTTACAAGCGCCTGCTCAGAGCAGGCGCCGGGAAGCCTCCCTACTGTGCATGTCAGATCGCTGATCTGACACAGTGCACAGCAAAGCAGGGTGGATAAAAATCAATGTTTTTTTAAAAAAATCGGATTTTTTTTATTTAAATCGGATTTTTTTCAATAAACTGCTTTTTGAGGAAAATATTTTACCATCCAAAGGTTCTTCCATCATGAGATAAAGCTGAGTTGTTTAACTCGGTAGAATAAAGGCTGTATATGTGTAACATTCACAATGCCATGCTCTTCCAGAGGTTTCTGTAGGATTAGTGGGCAGTTTCTCTCCTATATTATCACAGACGCTCGCTTTACTTACGCAGTTCTCAAAACTGAATTTGACTCCGCAGAGGTCCCAGCCTCTTCTTCACGGCAAAAATGTTACAACATGAACAGAGTTGAGAAAAAGACCTTAGTCCTATTGTTCTACAAACCTATGAATACAGAATCAACCCCTTCAGTGCCAAGTCCAAGAAGTTAGACAATATGTTTCTGATTGTTTGGAGTGGAAAAGATCTGCACAACACAAGAAGAATGTGAATCTAAGTGTGAGGAGGAGGAAGGGCAAGCAGACAAGAAAATGAAAGTGAAACTTTGAGCACAATACTGCAGCATAGCCACAGACAGACAAGTCTGGATCTGTTTGTGTGTACGATCTGAGGTTTATTACATTCTTTCCTTATAATGGCAGCAGGCCGCAAAAGAGACCCAGTTTGGGAATATTTTAATGAAGCTCCTTCGCCTATCGGTAAGGCAGGCATGCGTGCAAAATGCAAACGATGCAACAAAGAGATGCAAGGCCTGGTGGCGCGAATGAGGCAACATCATGAGAAGTGCGGTGATGAAGATGACCAAAGAAACACTTCTGAACAGGCAGGATCTTCAGGTTGGTAACCATTTTTATTGAATCCTATTTCTAAAGACTGAACTGTCATGTGAGAAAAATTATATTTCTTATTATTACTGCATGTTACTGCCATTTGGTACAGTTATGAAGAAAAACAAATATTCCTTTTGGGGCAGGGGCAGTGATGTGTTGTGTACAATAAGCAGAAATTGTATAAACAATAAAATAACAGCATTTACTTTTTTGTTTAGGGGAATTCATGGATTCTGGAAACTATCCACCTCCAAGATCACCATCATCCTGTTCTACAGTTTCAGAGTTATCCATCCAGGATAGTGCTTCATTAGCAGCAGCATCATCATCAGACACCCACAGCCACATATCACCATCACCCAAAAGGAAGAAAAAACCTTTACCTCCTGGAACCACCATAGATAGGTTTGTGATAAGAACTAGCAGATTAGAAAAAGAGTTGATTGATGAAAAAATTGCCCAGTTTATTTATGCAACGAACTCTTCTTTCCGTCTGACTGAGAACCCACATTTCATTAATATGGTTCAGTCACTGAGACCAGGATACAGTCCACCCAGCAGAGCTGATGTTGCAGGGAAACTGCTGGATCAAGTGTATGACAGAGAAATGGAGCAATGTGCAACAGCTCTGGAGGGTAAAATTGTTAACCTAAGTATTGATGGGTGGAGTAATGTCCACAATGATCCTATTGCATGTGCTTGTATAACAACAGAAGAAGGTAAAGTCTTCCTTGCACAAACAACTGATACGTCAGGAAATGCACACACAGCAGAATACTTACAAGAAGTGGCAGTAAAAGCTATAACGACATGTGAACAAAAATTCAAATGTCTAGTACGCAGTTTGGTCACTGACAATGCTGCAAACGTATCCAAGATGAGAAGAGATTTAGAAGAGCAGGGAGGGAATACAAAGCTGCTAATAACATATGGTTGCAGTGCTCATTTGCTGCACCTCTTAGCCAAAGACTTAAGTGTTCCAGAAATAAAGGCTAATGTTGTTGAAATTGCTAAATACTTCCGTAATAATCATTTTGCTGCAGCAGCTCTGAAAAGGATGGGTGGAACCAAGCTAACACTCCCACAAGATGTTAGATGGAACTCTGTGGTGGACTGTTTTGAGCAGTATATCAAAAACTGGCCTATTCTGATGACACTTTGTGAAGAAAATCGAGATAAAATAGATGGCACTGTCACGGCCAAAATCCTCAACATTGGGCTTAAGAGAAATGTTGAACATATGCTGAGCTTCCTGAAACCCATCTCTCAAGCTTTAAACAAAATACAGAAAAATAGCTGTTTTATTGCGAATGCTGTTGAAATTTGGAAGGAACTGAGTGAACACTTAAAAACAGAACTACACATGGACAGAATTAAATTACAAGCAGTAAACAAACGAATGGGACAAGCACTGACTCCAGCTCATTTTTTGGCAAATATTGTCAATATCCAATATCAGGGTCAAAACCTAAGTGCTGAGGAAGAGGAGTTAGCTATGACATGGGTATCCAGCAATCATCCATCTTTAATGCCAACTATAATAAACTTCAGAGCTAAGGGGGAACCATTCAAGAAATATATGTTTGCTGAAGATATTTTAAGGAAGGTCACACCAGTAACCTGGTGGAAGTCACTTAAGTGCTTGGATTTAGAGACTGTTCAAGTAATGATTTCACTTTTAACAGCAGTATCTTCTTCTGCAGGCGTTGAAAGAATATTCTCTTCCTTTGGACTCATTCATTCTAAATTGAGAAATCGGTTGGGACCCAATAAAGCAGGAAAGCTTGTTTTTCTTTTCCAGATTATGAATAGGAACAAAGAAGAAGATGATGATGATGAAGATGACGACAAGTGAGCTACAGAGGACAGCAGGGACAGTAGTATTTAAGTTTTTCATGTGTCGGCTGGGCTGACAGTCTAAGTTTCTTAAAATATATATATATTTTGTTTAGCCAAATTAGTTAACATACATGGATGTTTGTTTAAGCAAATAACTTATGCTGTAATGTTGTTATTGTTTCAGTTGAATAAATCTAGTTAAATTGTTATTAAGGTCAGGATTATTTTTCTCCTTCCTAAGTACAACAGAACAGTGGTGTCCAAATATGAATGATTAACCCATTAAACTGGGGAGAAAAAAGTAATATAAAAAGTGATTCTAAAAATCTTCATCTACTTGCATGTTAAAGTAGCAAGAACTAGTTTAGGTAGAAACTTTGATTTAAATCAAGCCTTACTGACTAGTGATTTAAATCGTGATTTAAATTGTGATTTAAATCCGTTAGATTTAAATCAAATCCACCCTGCAGCAAAGTGTCCGATCAGCGATCTGTCACTTTACTGTGACGTCCCCCCCCCCCCCTCTCAGGGCAAAGTTAAAAAAAGTTAAAAATAAAATATATATATATATATATATATATATATATATATATATATATACATATATATACATGTGTTAAAAATAAATAAATAAATAAAAATAAAAAAATCCTACCTAAATTTAAAAAAAAAATTGTTCCAATAAATACATTCCTTTATCTTAATAAAAAAACAATAAAAGTACACAACAAGAGTTGCATCACAAACTGTTTATTGTATATATCTTTTCTGCCATCTAAAATTAGTCCTGAGCATTCTGTGTGCTAGACCTTCACTATTACATTTTCTAAATCCCTTGCATTGGTGACATTTTTTCTGTAAAGCCGGTCAGGCCAGCTGTAGTCCTTCATGTCTCTCCTAGGTATCTGTATTATGGCTGTAGCATTGGAGACACAAACCTTGGAGGCTACAGACTATAGATCTTTTTGGGTGCAAGATTGCTAAGCTCAATAATTTGAGGACTCCTGTTGGCTCCTACACGATAAATATTTTTCTATGTAACTTCTGATACACTATGCTATTCTGATACTTAAAGAGGAATATACTGTTAAGGGTATATTAAAGGAACAAGTTTCTGCATTGAATCTCTCATATGAAAATACACCATTTTTCCTGAGTTGGGTGATATTTAGAAGAATGCATTCAATTGGTTAGCTTTTTTTTTTTTTCTTTCCATTTTTAGATGACGATGTTGACCTAGAGGCCTTGGTTAATGATATGAATTCTTCGTTGGACAGTTTATACTCTACATGCAGCAAGGTGGCTGATTCTGTGCCACTTCTAAAAAATGGTCAGCTTAATCGGAGCCCGCTATCAAACTCAGGAGCCAACACTCTTCCGTTCATGCCACAGAGGCAGAAAATGCAGCGCTCCCAACCCATGCAAATTCAAGCTGTAAGGTACAATGACCCAAAACCTGCTTACATTTTTTTTTGTATGAATCTGTAACAAACTTGTTTTTTTTTTTTTTTTGCTTATTGATCAGATTTTAAAAATGTTTGAGGTCATCATTCAAAAAGCTGTAAATTCAAATTTTTTTTGCAAAGATGAATAAAAGTATAGATTTTACATGTTGTACAATTAAAACACATAAAGAGAAGCGTATAGTGAACAATAAAATGTTGTACAATTATCAGATGGGTGCTACGGTGTTGAAGGGCACCTTCTTTCGGGGGGGAAGCTTGTTTACTGCAGCATTGGCTACAGAGTGAAATTCCGTCTCTCTGCAGCCACTCTCTTGGGGTCATTGGGGCGGTGCAGGGGGCCGTTGGTCACTGCTCCTTTGAGAGAGCATGCTGTTCTTGATACCGGAACAGACTGCCTGCTCTGTGCATACGCTGTAGAGCAGGCTATCAGAGTACAAAGCAGTAATAACTGCAAGCTCACGCTGTAGTGAGCGATAACTGTTACTGCACTGCCAGGGAACAAGTAGAAAACGTAATTTTCTCCCTGTATCCACTGCTCCAGTAGACCATCCAAATATAGCGCTTTACTGGAAAAGCCCTTAACCTCCCATCAACCGTATTGTTGACTTGCTGATTGGTGGGTTGTCAGAACTGGGAATTTTTATCGCTGGGGTAGAACTTTTACCCTCGTTACAAAATTAAGCTGCAGATCAGATGCCTGACCACTATATATTCGATATATATCTGAGGCTGCCAGAAAAGGGAAAGCGCAGATCAGTCATGTTAGATTTCGTACTCCCTAGCCTTTGGTTTTCTAGAAATATGCTGCCTCCAGAAATGTCTGGCAGGAGCTCTCATAGATGAAACTGGAGTGCTCGGACAGCTGAGCGTTCCTGTGTATGGGAGAGATGGCTGTGTGATCAGGGTTCTTGTTTGCGCTACATAATAGGTATCCTTTATCCCTGGTCGTCTTGATTTGGGGGCAATAGGCTTTTTGCAAGGGATGTTTGCCTATTTTTTTTTTTTTTTTTTTCTATCGTGTTGATTTTAAATTTTTACCTTTTTGTGTAGGCTGCCAGTGTTCATCTTCCATTGTATTTTTTTTTGTTTGTTAAATTAACCCAAAAGCAGAGCAGACTACATATAAAATAAAATGTCAATGCAAATAAGCCCAATTGGAGCATGGAATTCTATGGATTGTGCCCTAAGCAGGTTCACAACTTTAGGCTGCATTCACACATTCATGTGAGACTTTCTAGTGCTGTTGAATTTTTGTTTCTTGGGTTAGTGCTGTCTGTAGTTTCATTGAGCCATGCACTCATCAGCTAAAAAAAAGACTCTGCCTCCAATCCCTGAGACTCGGAGCAAGCCCTACTGTTATCCATTTGGTGTATCAGACTGCAGTAAGGGTACTGTCACACAGTACCATTTTGATCGCTACGACGGTACGATTCGTGACGTTCTAGCGATATCGTTACGATATCGCAGTGTCTGACACGCAGCAGCGATCAGGGATCCTGCTGAGAATCGTACGTCGTAGCAGATCGTGTGGAACTTTCTTTCGTCGCTTGATCACCCGCTGACATCGCTGGATCGTTGTGTGTGACAGCGATCCAGCGATGTGTTCGCTTGTAACCAGGGTAAACATCGGGTAACTAAGCGCAGGGCCGCGCTTAGTAACCCGATGTTTACCGTGGTTACCAGCGTAAGCGTAAAAAAACAAACAGTACATACTCACATTCCGGTGTCTGTCCTCCAGCGTCTCAGCTTCTCTCCACTGTGTGAGCGTCTGCCAGCCGGAAAGCGAGCACAGCGGTGACGTCTGACGTCACCGCTGTGCTTGCCGGCTATGGCGCTTTTACACAGTGGAGAGAAGGAGAACGCCGGGGACAGACACCGGAATGTAAGTATGTACTGTTTGTTTTTTTTACGTTTACGCTGGTAACCACGGTAAACATCGGGTTACTAAGCGCGGCCCTGCGCTTAGTTACCCGATGTTTACCCTGGTTACCGGGGACTTCGGCATCGCTCCAGCGCCGTGATTGCAACGTGTGACCGCAGTCTACGACGCTGGAGCGATATTCATACGATCGCTGCGACGTCACGGATCGTGCCGTCGTAGCGATCAAAATGGTACTGTGTGACAGTACCCTTAGTCTAAACTGATCAGTGAGACCAAGATGAAATTAGGAAGACAAACTTTATAATGGAACTCTCAAATGGTGTCTTCTGTTTTAACTGATGCATTTAGGCTTTGTTCCCACACAGCCTTATTTTATGCAGCTGAAGTCTGCTCTTCCCAGTAAAAAGCTGATCAGAACACCCATATAAGTTTTTGTTGCTTTTGTAGAGATTTTTGGCAGGCAGAGATTTTTGTTGATAACATGTGCTTTGTCTACAGTACAGGTTTAATAAAGTTAGTTTGTCACAAAATTATTCAAAAATCGATGAGTGTTATTGCATAGTTTTTCAATTACTTGTAGCTTTTCAAAAATGCTGAAAGAATGGACATAATGGTTTACAAAGACACTGCAGTTGCTAAATTCCGTGACAGAAATAAAGCTTGTTGATGAGATTTCTGAATTCTGAGTTTTTGCTGGTACTGTAAAAAGCAGCGATTAGTTTGCAAATAAACGATGCATGTGAACGTCAATGGATAGCAATCTACCTGCCCAATGAAGAAAAAAAGATTAGAAAAAAGTGTTGCAACTAAGATGACCACTGAGGAAATTATTGGTCAGTTTGTCTGATGGTAACACACGATGTGTGAATCTCACCTTATTTGTATGTAAATTCCCAACTTGTTCGAATGCCTGAGTGGGCTACTTTTGTTTGTGGGATGTTCTTTGTCAGCTGTTGTATCCTGAATTAATTTCTAAAGGTACCGTCACACTAAGCGACGCTGCAGCGATACAGACAACGATGCCGATCGCTGCAGCGTCGCTGTTTGGTCGCTGGAGAGCTGTCACACAGACCGCTCTCCAGCGACCAACGATGCCGAGGTCCCTGGGTAACCAGGGTAAACATCGGGTTGCTAAGCGCAGGGCCGCGCTTAGTAACCCGATGTTTACCCTGGTTACCAGTGTAAAATGTAAAAAAACAAACAGTACATACTCACCTTCGCGTCCCCCGGCGTCCGCTTCCTGCACTGACTGTGAGTGCCGGCCCTAACAGCAGAGCGGTGACGTCACCGCTATGCTGTGCTTTCACTTACGGCTGGCGCTCAGTCAGTGCAGGAAGCGGACAGCGAGGGACGTGTGACAGACATCAGAGGGTGAGTATGTACTGTTTGTTTTTTTACATTTTACACTGGTAACCAGGGTAAACATCGGGTTACTAAGCGCGGCCCTGCGCTTAGTAACCCGATATTTACCCTGGTTACCATTGTAAAACATCGCTGGTATCGTTGCTTTTGCTGTCAAACACAACGATACACGGCGATCTGACGACCAAATAAAGTTCTGGACTTCTAGCTCCGACCAGCGATATCACAGCAGGATCCTGATCGCTGCTGCCTGTCAAACTCAACGATATCGCTATCCAGGACGCTGCAACGTCACGGATTGCTAGCGATATCGTTTAGTGTGACGGTACCTTTACTTGCAGCCTTTTGCAAGTACTGAGGGAAACTCTGCAGCTGCATATTGATGCTGATTATTGAGAGATATTCAAACAATTTCCCTAACTTTTACTTATTGCTTTATTTTTAAAAGTATGGTCAGTGTCTTGTAGTACTTTATTATTACACACGCCTGTCACTTGTAAACAGAAAAATGAAAGTAATGTTTCCTCCATTTCAAAAGAAAAACTGCAAAATAAAGTTAACATGTACGTTACTACTACAGGGTTTACCATGTTTACTAGGTTTTATCTCATTAGAACTATAAGGCATTAATTAATAATAAATCAAGTGAATCTATCAGCAGGATCATCCTTCCTAAGCAGTCTATATGGGCATGTAGGTCATAGGAAGCTGAATAAAATCTTCTGTGATCCGATGTCTATTTCAGAGAAATGTTTATTTTAATATGTAAATGAACTGTTAAGATCTATGGCGTAGACACTAATCACCCAGAGACTCTGCCTCCAGAGATTATTGTAAATAAATGGTGTTACCAGAGTGAGACATGAAGATCAGGAAAGCAGCCTGTCAGTTAGTACATGTCTCACACAGGTAACGCTCCATTCAGTTAAAATAAACTCTGGAGGCAGATTCTTAAAGAAATCAGTGTCCAGTCCATGGATCTTAACATCTCATTACATATTAAGTGAAACATAAATTTCTCTGATACAAGACATTAAATTGGAGATAACAGAATATAATTTTGTTCAGTTTCCTGTGACCTGCATGCCCATATAGACTCCTTTGGAGTGTTGATCCTACTGACAGATTCACTTTAAGAAAATAAAACCTGCTGAACAACCCCTGTACATTATCAGTGAACATAACTGCACATCCACAATGTTCTGCTCTGTACCTGTGTAAACAATAGAAGTAGAGTTTTCATTATGGTAAGGGGAGAATAGTTTTAAGCAGCAGCAATTTGAGTCCATACAAATAGTATGTGCTTTTATTACCTTTTTGGGGGGTTGTGGGTACAATAGTAAATCTGCAATCAATTTACAGACCATGCAGCATAAAAATAAAGGGATGTTGACTATTTATTACATGTAACTGCAAGTGGTGGAATGGGCACAGCACTGCAATAGTATGCTGGTTTACGGTAGTTGTGCCATATTGATTGAGCAGAGTTCTTTTGATGAATGCTACACTAGTTACACTATTGACTCACGGCACACCACCAGTTTGTATACACGTATGAACACTGTACATATTTTTATATACACACGAGAGCACTGTGTACATTAGTGTGAAGGTTAAAAACTTTTAGCTCAGGGTTTTTAGGTCTCATCCCAAAATTCCCTTTTGTGTGATTGTAACATACGCAATTTTGGAACATTAAAAAAACCAAACACACACACAGTACACATATAGACATACAGTACATACAGTATACACTTACCAATTGCCTAGTGCCCAAAGCCCTCAATCACTTGTTAAAAAAAAAAAAACAGTATCCAGAGCAGCACAGCGCATGCCCCACGCATATCTGCACCGAAGGAAACCCTTTGGGGGTGAATATCCATCAGAAAAGAATAGCTACCGACTGGACATTTAATTAATTCGGTTGAAAAATGAGAAAACATATGATAATCAAAAGATGGGCCCATATAACGTCATAGCCCGTCTCCATAGTAACGCGTCTAATCAGCTGTGCCGCGAGGTCAAAACAGCACATGCATGGGGGCATAAACACTGGAGGAGATGAGATGAAAAAGTTCTCCTAATAACCACATAGCGGTCATTCATTTAAAAAATAGGACAGCTGGATAATCATAAGGCAAATCAGAACGAAGAGATTGCCTAAGGTTATGGGAGACATGACATTGGATGGAAATAGGGCTGATGTGGCCTATACAAGATCCAATCAGAATACAAAAATCAATATTAAAATTTATAATAGATGATATATGCAATTGAAAAGAGATTTGCCGAATATTTGACATGCCACATAACGATTAGGTTGTCATATGCCATTGGAACATAGAGGAATCCAATATATAGACACTATATCGAATCAGGGGGCACAAGCTAAGAGGTTAGTATAAATCAAAGATAACAAAAATATGATCAACCTCGCCGCAGCCTCTGATAATTATGAAATGTATTGGATGACCGAAAGTATCTCCATGATATTCCATAAAGACACTATGGTCCTCCAGTCCAAAAAATAAGAATAATTGTTCCAGTTGAAGATGGCAATATAATAGAACATACCGTTATAAAACGTCACATAAATAAAGATCTGTTTTCGTATATATATTAATGATCAACAAGAAATATGACAAGTCCATAAGTCTTCAGATGTAGCAGTATCATCTGGCGGAGCCTCCTTCACCGTGTCCTTCTGATGGGAAGGTGAAGAGTAGAGTTGAATATAGAGATCCTTAACAAATCAGCATCTGAATCAATAGAAACATAATCAATAAATATATGCAAAGACAAAAGAAGTGTAAAGAAATAAAAATAAAGACACCGCCCAAAATCAAATAAAATCAATGAGAATCATAGAAAAGACTTGAAACTGATGGCTTCATTAAGGCCTTTTGGTGAAAGTGTATCTAAAGTCACCATCCATCGCGCTTCTTTTTGGAGCAGTTTCTGTTTTAAATTCCCGCCTTGAAATCCCCATATAGACGTGATCATTACCACAGACTGTAAATCTTTTAGGGTTACTGTTGTGAGTTTCGAAAAAATGTTTAGGAATGGATTTGAGTAAATGTGGTTCAGAGAAATTGACTGATTTCTTAATATCTTATATGCTCCTGCACACTGACTTATAAGGATCTTGTTGTCATGCTAACATAAATGCGATCACATGGGCAGCGGGCAATGTATACCACTGCTTCTGTGTTGCAAGTAATGTGATGGACAATCTTATAGACTTTATACCCAGCTGAATTTACGAAAACTTTTGTTCTTGCAATGAAACGGCAGGTCAATCAATTTCCACATGGAAAACAGCCCCATGGAGGGCCGCTACTACTAGAGCTGAAGAAATTGTTTTTAGGAGGGACATAATGACTATTACATAGTATATCTCCTCATGTACGGGATTTACGCCGTGTAATAAGAGGATACGGGGTTAGTTGATTGGACAGGTCCCTATTTGTTAACCGGATCGGCCAGTGTTTTCTAAAAATAGTTAATCTCGGTCCAGTTAGAATTAAACCTGCTAATGAAGCTTGGTGTTGTCAGTTTATAATAGTTCTCCTGGGTGGTTTCACCAACAGAGTGGACCTATGAGAATGCAAAGCTCGTGAATAGCCTCTATAAATGTCCCCATATTTGTATCCTCTGTTTTCTAAAACTGGATACTAGGTCCCTAGATTGGTTGTGGAAACTATTATCGTCTGAGCAGATGCGGCGTGCCCGTAAAAATTGCCCTATGGGTATAGAGCTTTTTAATTTAGGTGGGTGAGAAGATGTAAAGTGCAGGAGTGGATTGGTGGCCATTTTTTACAGAAAATATCTGTATTGATGGTACCATCTATAGAATTAGAGATTTCCAAATCCAACAAGTCGACTGAAGTTTGACTGTATTTCCAAGTTAGTCTAATATTAACCCCTTAATCCTATATGACGTACTATCCCGTCGAGGTGGGGTGTGCTTTAATTCCAACCGACGGGATAGTGCGTCATATGCGATCGGCTGCGCTCACGGGGGAGCGCGGCCGGGTGTCAGCTGACTATCGCAGCTGACATCTGGCACTATGTGCCAGGAGCGGTCATGGACCGCCCCCGGCACATTAACCCCCGGCACACTGCGATCAAACATGATTGCAGTGTTCCGGCGGTATAGGGAAGCATTGCGCAGGGAGAGGGCTCCCTGCGTGCTTCCCTGAGACCCCCGGAGCAACGCGATGTGATTGCGTCGCTCCGAGCATCTCTTACCTCCTATCCCTGCAGGCCCCGGATCCAAAATGGCCACGGGGCTGCATCCGGGTCCTGCAGGGAGTGGCTTACCAAGCGCCTGCTCAGAGCCTGCTTAGGGGTGTGTCAGGGTTAGGGGTGTGATTAGGGTTAGGGGTGTGTTTGGATTAGGGTTTCAGTTAGAATTGGGGAGTTTCCACTGTTTAGGCACATCAGGGTCTCTCCAAACGCGACATGGTGTCCCATCTCAATTCCAGTCAATTTTTGCATTGAAAAGTCAAATGGGGCTCCTTTCCTTCCGAGCTCTGCCATGCGCCCAAACAGTGGTTTACCCCCACATATGGAGTATGAGCGTACTCAGCACAAATTGTACAACAACTTTTGGGGTCCATTTTCTCCTGTTACCCTTGGTAAAATAAAACAAATTGGAGCTGAAATAAGTTTTGTGTGAAAAAAAGTTAAATGTTCATTTTTATTTAAACATTCCAAAAATTCCTGTGAAACACCTGAAGGGTTAATAAACTTCTTGAATGTGTTTCGAGCACCTTGAGGGGTGCAGTTTTTAGAATGGTATCACACTTGGGTATTTTCTTATTTTCTATCATATAGACCCCTCAAAATGACTTCAAATGAGATGTGGTCCCTAAAAAAAAAAAAAATGGTGTTGTAAAAATTAGAAATTTCAGGTCAACTTTTAGCCCTTATAACTCCCTAACAAAACAAAAAAATTTGGTTCCAAAATTGTGCTGATGTAAAGTAGACATGTGGGAAATGTTAATAATAACTAAGTATTTTGTGTGACATTTCTGTGATTTAAGGGCATAAAAATTAAAAGTTGGAAAATTGCGAAATTTTCAAAATTTTCGCCAAATTTCCATTTTTTTCACAAATAAACGCAAGTTATATCGAAGAAATGTTACCACTATCATGAAGTACAATATGTCACGAGAAAACAGTGTCAGAATCGCTAAGATCCATTGAAGCGTTCCAGAGTTATAACCTCATAAAGGGACAGTGGTCAGAATTGTAATAATTGGCCCGGTCATTAACGTGCAAACCACCCTCGGGGCTTAAGGGGTTAAATACCGTATATACTCGAATATAAGCCGAGAATTTCAGCCCATTTTTTTTTTTAGGCTGAAATTGCCCCTCTCTGCTTATACTTGAGTCATCCCCAGGAGTGGGCAAGGGAGGGGGAGCGGCAACTGTCTAATCACTTACCTGCTCCTGGCGCAGTACCTGCAGGTCCCTGGTTCTGGTGAAAGTTTTTTTTGTTTTTTATACAGAGCACTCGTGTTGAATACAAGAGCAAATGATTAAACAATTGAAAACAAACATTGGGAGAGAAAAATAAACACCTAAAGCTTGCTGTGACACTGGTATTGGCACCCTTTTCATTAAATTAGTGTGGAATCACATTTTGACTTGCCTGTGGTAAATCATAAGAGAATCACCTGTGATTAATAGTCGGTGCCCATGTGGCATACATTGACCAATGAATGTCGACTTCAGTATTTATTAAAACCACATGGTAGGCAATGTTCCTTTTGTCACAATAGTGAAGACAAAGGAGCTGTCTGAGGACATCAGAACTGCTATTGGCATAAACAAGACTTCTAATGGGTATAAGGCCTTACCCAGAGACCTAGGTATCCGTTTCAACAGTGTGCAATGTTAAGAAGTTTGCCAAACATGGGACTGTCAAGAACCTCCCTGGACATGGGGGGGGAATAAGGAAAATATACACTGCTCAAAAAAATAAAGGGAACACTGAAACAGAATAGTATTCCAAGTAAATCAAACTTCTGTGAAATCAAACTGTCCACTTAAGAAGCAACACTGTTTGACAATCAATTTCACATGCTGTTGTGCAAATGGAATAGACAACAGATATAAATTATTGACAATTGTCAAGACACTCAATAAAGGAGTGGTTCTGCAGGTGGGGACTATAGACTACATCTCAGTACCAATGCTTTCTGGCTGATGTTTTGGTCACTTTTGAATGTTGGTTGTGCTTTCGAATGTTGGTTGTGCTTTCACACTCGTGGTAGCATGAAACATACTCTATAACCCACACAAGTGGCTCAGGTAGTGCAGCTCATACAGGATGGCACATCAATGCGAGCTGTGGCAAGAAGGTTTGTTTGTGTCTGTCAGCGTAGTATCCAGAGGCTGGAGGTGCTACCAGGAGACGTGGAGGGGGCTGTAGGAAGGCAACAACCCAGCAGCCGGACCGCTACCTCTGCCTTTGTGCAAGGAGGAACAGGAGGAGCACTGCCTGAACCCTGCAAAATGACCTCCAGCAGGCCACAAATGTGCATGTGTTTGCACAAACTGTTAGAAACCCACTCCATGAGGATGGTCTTAAGGCCCCGTCTCACTAAGCGATTTACCAACGATCACGACCAGCGATACGACCTGGCCGTGATCGTTGGTAAGTCGCTGTGTGGTCGCTGGGGAGCTGTCACACAGACCGCTCTCCCCAGCGACCAACGATCAGGGGAACGACTTCGGCATCGTTGAAACTGTCTTCAACGATGCCGAAGTCCCCCTGCAGCACCCGGGTAACCAGGGTAAACATCGGGTTACTAAGCGCAGGGCCGCGCTTAGTAACCCGATGTTTACCCTGGTTACCAAAAAAAACAAACACTACATACTCGCCTTTCGGTGTCCAGGTCCCTTGCCGTCTGCTTCCTGCTCTGACTGAGATCCGGCCGTACAGCGAGAGCGCAGCGGTGACGTCACTGCTGCTCTCACTTCTCACTGTACGGCCGGGAGTCAGTGAGAGCAGGAAGCAGACGGCAAGGGACACCGAAAGGCGAGTATGTACTGTTTGTTTTTTTTGGTAACCAGGGTAAACATCGGGTTACTAAGCGCGGCCCTGCGCTTAGTAACCCGATGTTTACCCTGGTTACCAGTGAAGACATCGCTGGATCGGTGTCACACACACCGATTCAGCGATGTCAGCGGGGCCTCAACGACCAAAAAAAGGTCCAGGCCATTCTGACACGACCAGCGATCTCGCAGCAGGGGCCTGATCGCTGGTACGTGTCACACATAGCGAGATCGCTATGGAGGTCGCTGTTGCGTCACAAACCTTGTGACTCAGCAGCGATCTCGCTAGCGATCTCGCTATGTGAGACGGGGCCTTAAGTGCCTGACATCCACACCTTGCAGGACGCTTAGCATTTGTAGAATGCTGTAGATAAGCCCTGAAAGGCGATGGCCATAACTCGTAGCGGCCAAACCTGGTGACAGGTTTCCTTTAAATTAAGACAGGCAACCTAGATCTCTATGTAAATACAGTGATAAATCTAGACTAGTAAAAAAAATTACTGATGGCTGAACAGGTTTAAAAAAAAAATAAAAAAATTATATAGCGCAAACTTATTCCGCAGCACTTTACAATTAAGCGGGGATACATACAGAGAATAAATTCAATACAAGGTACGACAGTTTAAAGTTACATTAGGAGTGAGGGCACTGCTCGCAAGCTTACAATCTACAAAAGTTAAAGCAGAACTTGTTCTAAGCTTTATAGTTCTACAAATACTACAGCTCTGCTACTCATCAGAACTGTCACTTTTAATTTCTGGCAGAGTGGACTCTCCTGAGTGAAAGACTGGAAAGCATGTGCTTCTCAAGAGATTACTTTAGAATATCCCTTTAAAGGGAATCTGTCACAACATTTGACCTACGGTACAGTTATATGAAAAAGTTTGGGCACCCCTAATAATCTTAAGCTTAATGTTGTATAAAAATTGTTTTTTTTTTGCAACAGCTATTTCAGTTTCATATATCTAATAACTGTTGGACACAGTAATGTTTCTGCCTTGAAATGAGGTTTATTGTACTAACAGAAAATGTGCAGTCTGCATTCAAACAAAATTTGACAGGTGCATAAGTATGGGCACCCTTATCATTTTCTTGTTTTAAATACTCCTACCTACTTTTTACTGACTTACTAAAGCACTTTTTTTGGTTTTGTAACCTCATTGAGCTTTGAACTTCATAGCCAGGTGTATGCAATCATGAGAATAGCTACTTAAAGTGGCCACTTGCAAATTGTTCTCCTGTTTGAATCTCCTCTGAAGAGTGGCATCATGGGCTCCTCAAAACAACTGTCAAGTGATCTGAAAACAAAGATTATTCAACATAGTTGTTCAGGGGAAGGATACAAAAAGCTGTCTCAGAGATTTAACCTGTCAATTTCCACTGTGAGGAACATAGTAAGGAAATGGAAGAACACAGGTACAGTTCTTGTTAAGGCCAGAAGTGGCAGGCCAAGAAAAACATCAGAAAGGCAGAGAAGAAGAATGATGAGATCAGTCAAGGACAATCCTCAGACCACCTCCAGAGAGCTGCAGCATCAACTTGCTGCAGATGGTGTCACTGTGCATCGGTCAACTATACAACGCACTTTGCACAAGGAGAAGCTGTATGGGAGAGTGATGCGAAAGAGGCCGTTTCTGCAAGCACGCCACAGAGACGGCTGAGGTATACAAAAGCACATTTGGAGAAGCCAATTTCTTTTTGGAAGAAGGTCCTGTGGACTGATGAAACCAAGATTGAGTTGTTTGGTCATACAAAAAGGCGTTATGCATGGCAGCAAAAAAACACAGCATTCCAAGAAAAACACTTGCTACCCACAGTAAAATTTGGTGGAGGTTCCATCATTCTTTGGGGCTGTGTGGCCAATGCTGGCACCGGGAATCTTGTTAAAGTTGAGGGACGCATGGATTCCTCTCAGTATCAGCAGATTCTTGACAATGATGTTCATAAATCAGTGACAAAGTTGAAGTTACGCAGGGGATGGATCTTTCAGCAAGACAATGATCCAAAACACCGCTCCAAATCTACTCAGGCATTCATGCAGAGGAACAATTACACTGTTTTGGAATGGCCATCCCAGTCCCCAGACCTGAATATCATTGAACATCTGTGGGATCATTTGAAGAGGGCTGTCCATGCTCGGCGACCATCAAACTTTAACTGAACTGGAATTGGTTTGTAAAGAGGAATGGTCAAAAATACCTTCATCCAGGATCCAGGAACTCATTAAAAGCTACAGGAAGCGACTACAGGATGTTATTTTTGCAAAAGGAGGATCTACTAAATATTGTCACTTTTCTGGTGAGGTGCCCATACTTATGTACCTGTCAAATTTTGTTTGAATGCAGATTGCACATTTTCTGTTAGCACAATAAACCTCATTTCAAGGCAGAAACATTACTGTGTCCAACAGTTATTAGATATATGAAACTGAAATAGCTGTTGCCAAAAAAACTATTTTTATAAAACATTAAGCTTAAGATTAATAGGGGTGCCCAAACTTTTTCATATAACTATCTAAACTATTAATACTGGCATTCAGGTTATAGACTGCTGAAAAGTCGTCCCCTGTCTGCGTCATATCAGATGTCTTGTTAATGTTTTATGTTTAATCTGGTTTTTATTGAAAAGAACTTCAAAACAAACAAGGAACAAAGGATTCAACAACATAAAAAGTATTGAGTACAAAAAGAAATATTATATACAACTGTATATCAAGACCTGTAACCAACAAGACCCGAAATAGTTTAACTTTCGGGTCAAAATCATTTTCAATCAAGTCCAACAAGATCTGAAAAGAAAAAAAAAAAAAATCCATGGCGGATGTAGGTATCCCCTATCCAGGGAGACTGTATGACCTTTGGTGATACATATGAGGTATCCTCTGAAAGAGAGCGACCCAAACAAGAGGAGCTAGGTCACTCCAAGTAATAATGGTATAAACACGAATGGAAAGAATGAGACTAAGAGGAGGAATATGGGGGAGGAGAGAGGATGAAATAAAGGGGGGAGGGGGAGGAACCATGGAGTCTGATATAGAAGGCGGTAACTTGCACCCCTATAATAATTCCGTCTAACCCGTATTGTTCAATCTTTCTTCCTTATGGCCTAGAAAAGAGGGATTGAAAGTCCTGAGAGTCCATATACGAAATCCAAGGACTCCAGACCTGCAGATATTTCTCCATTGAACCGTTAACCTCAGCGTACAATTCCTCCATACTTTGAAGGCTGGCCATCTCCTTGACCCATTCAGACACATTAGGAGATTGGGAGGATTTCCAATATCTCGGGATCACAGTGCGCGCAGCAGTTAAGCAGAATCTTAGGAGCCCCTTCTTCTGGAAGCGAAACGAGCCCGGGAGGATAGATAATAAAGCCACCTGGGGGAGTTGGTCACCAAATGACCGCTAATGGCTTGATAAGTGGAAAAGACAGAATCCCAAAATGGCTTAATATGCTTACATCCCCACCAAATGTGTAGCATGGTACCTCTCTCGACTCCACAACGCCAGCACCTATCGGAGACGGAGGGAAAAGCGGCGTGTAAGACATCAGGACAGCGATACCACCTGGTGAGAATTTTGTAATTCTTTTCCTGTGCGGCACAGACAATAGACAATTTATGTGAATATGCGAACGCCTTCCTCCACTCCGCCTCCTATATAGCAACTCCCAACTCACCCCGCCACCTCTCCACATACTTGGGGAACTTGTCTTTGGTATTTTGGTTCAAAAGAGCATATATTAAGGAGACAGCATGTGCAGGCGGCGACCCCAACAGGAAAAGCTTTTCAAACGGCGTAGGAAGGGAGGAGTATGAGCCTGCGCCCTCTGGAGACGAGAGGAAGGATTTTAGTTGGAGGTATTCAAACCAATCAGAAGGGCCCCCTCTCTCTAACGGCTGCACTGATTCAAAAGCGTGCATGGCCGAACCCTTGAGGACATGAAAGCATCTGGTATTGTCCCCTCTCTCCCACCCAGGAAAACGATCCCTCTCCACCCCTGGGGGAAACTCCGGATTAGAGAAGAGGCGTAAGCGGTCCTCTGCCTAAGGACAGAGAGCCTCTGCAGGTCTCCAGATCCCATCCTCTAAGTGTATCTTTAAGGAGGTCAGCTTCAGAACTGAATTGACCTCTTCTTTTAGGGCTGATCCAGGGAAGGTTATGGAGTGGAATTGTAGAGCTAATTTGTTCTATTCCCACCCATTGTTTGTCTGAACTGTGGAACTGCCAGTCGAGCATGCGTGTCAATAGCGCTGCTCTGTGATACAATTTGAAATTCGGAAGACCCGTGCCCCCTGAGCCTTTGTGCCTATATAAAGTACCCATGCCGATCCGGGGTCTACCACCCCCCCACACACAAATCTCGAGATGGCTGATTGGATTCTGGAAAAGAAAGGAGGAGGAATTAGAGGAACTGTTTGGAAAATATACAGGAAACGAGGAAGTACATCCATTTTTATCACATTTATACGGCCGAACCACGAGAGCTTCCGCTTATCTACCTAAGTCTTTCGAAGTCTTATCCAAAAGGGGTTGGAAGTTTAAAGAATATAGTTTAGTATGATCTGTCGGGATGGTTACTCCCAAGTATCTTAATGCTGTTTCCTACCATTTAAAGGGAAAATTATCTTTAAGATGTTGAACTTCATCTCTAGATGGTTATATTAAGGGCCTCTGATTTAGAATAATTCACTTTAAAATTACTAAGATGGCCAAATGTCTCAAATTCTTTGACTATGGATGGGAAGGAAATGCGAGGCTGTGATATAAACATGAGAAGGTCATCTGCATATAAGGCCGATTTTACATTGACCTACCCCAACTGGAATACCGTGAATGCTGGGGTTCTTTCTAATAACTATTGCCAGATGTTCCATTATCAATACATACAAGAGAGGGGACAGAGGACACCCCTGCCGTGTACCGTTGTTGATGTGGATAGGGGAGGACAGGAACCCATTAACCCTAGCTGTAGGGCCCCTATATAGAGAGAGAATCTTCTCAATAAATTTGGTGCCCAGGCCCAATTGATGCAAGGAAGCCGACATGAAGCTCCAACTGACCCGGTCGAAGACCTTCTCTGCGTCAACCGAAAGCAAACACAATGGGAGTGATCTGGACCTCGCCCGAGCCATCAGGAGAAGAGTTTTATACGTATTATCTCTGTCCTCTCGGCCCTTGACAAACCCTACTTGATCTGTATGAATAACCCCGGGTAACAAAGGTGCCAACCTATTTGCCAGGGCCTTCGAAAATATTTTGATGTCCACATTAATCAGAGATGGGCCTATAATTGGAAATTAACAATGGATCTTTCCCTGGTTATGGTAAAACGCTGATGTGGGCCTCCAGGGACTGGGGCACGAATGGGGATCCCTCTGACACAGAACTGAAGACTTTTGTTAGGTAAGGGACAAGCTGCTCGCTAAATACCTTATAAAATTTTGGTGTGAACCCATCAGGGCCTGGGCTCTTTCCCACAGGATTTGGTTTAATAATGGCAGAAATCTCTTCCTCTGAAAAGTCCTCCTCCAGAGAGTCTGCGAGTTCAGGATGGACAGCTGGAAGGGCGTTTTGTCTGATATAGTCGTTTATTTTAAGGTGGAGATGAAGCTGACATGTCCCTGAATTGTCCCTTAATATTATAAAGGTCACTATAAGCTTGAAAGGATTCAGTAATTTGGGTTGGATCCTGTGTGCGGGCCCCCCCGATCCGCATGATTTGTGGGATATAACTAGTGTCCTTTCTGGGATGTAGCACCCTAGCCAATGCCCTGCCACATTTATCCGCATGTTCATACATAAATCGATGGAATCTGATTTTTTGATGGGAATATTTTTGATCCAGTAGGACCCTAAGCTCCTCCCTTGCTTTTAACAGGTCCGCGTACACAGAAGAGGATAAAGATTGTTTGTGAGGATTCCAATGTATTAATCCGCTGGAGCAGACTCGAATTTAGAGGCCCTTTCTTTTTTCAATCTAGAGCCATGCTTAATCAAAAGACCCCTTATAACACACTTAAGTGTTTCCCACTGGTTAGGAAGGGACGTCTGGTCACGTTCATGGATTTCTAGAAATTCTGAGATAGACTTCCTAATCTCCATAGTGCATAGAGGGTCTTTAAGTAAGTTATCGTTGAGATGCCATGTCCATGATCGATGAAGGCCATTTGGTGGGATAAGATGGAGAAACACCGGAGCATGGTCCGACCAGGCAATGTAACCAATAGATGGGCTTGCCAGGTCAGGGCATGCTGGCTTATTAACAGCATATCTATGCGGCTGTATGAAGAGTGAGTCAGGGAGTAATACGTATAGTCCCTATCCGTAGGATGCAGGACTCTCCAGGCGTCTAGCAGGTGTAGGTTCTGATACCTACGTTTAAAAGCATTAATACGTCTACGGGGCAGGAAATCACGCTGAGATGAAGTATCCACCTCCGGATCAAGGGTAAAATTGAAGTCACCGCCTGCAATCAGTCCCCTCCCTGAAATCTGACAGGAGCGACAGAATAGCGGAACAAGCTAAAGTCGGATCTTTATTGGGTAGGTACCAATTAGCTATGGTGAATACCATTGAGTTAATGCGAAGTTTCACGAGAATGTACCTGCCTTCTGGGTCAATCCTAGAATCTAGGACTGAATGGACCAATGACTTATGTAGGGCTATTGAGACCCCTTTTGACTTTGAGTCGGTGTTAGGGCTGTGAAACCAAGAGCAATAATATTGATCCTTCAGGGTGGGGAGACAGCCAGCCTTGAAATGAGTATCTTAGAGCAGGAGGATGTGAGTCTGCTTTTTTTGCATATCATACAAGATCTGGGACCTTTTCTGAGGGACATTCATCTCTCGGGCGTTGATGGATCCTATGTTAATCCATTCCATGGTAATGGTAAAGTACTTTATATACAGGGGAGGAAAAGGGAGAGAAAGAAGAAAAAGAGAAGCAAGAAGAAAGAAAAAAGGGGGGAAAAAAAGAAAATAAACAAATAAATTAAATAAAAATTGTGGGGGGGAGGGAAGAAGGGACAGAAGCAGACACAGGAGTGAGTAGAGGGAAGAGAAAGGAAAATATAAGAGTCAGCAGGGGAGAGAATAAAAATGTAAGGGAAGAAAACAGACACACGTACTAACTAGGTTAGAGTGAGTATACTAAGATACAAAAGAACATGTACCAAAGGATGTGTGAAGTGAATTCCCGGTGGGGACTATGCTTTCCATAGAGGGGCTCCTCTCACCAGGCCGAGACGACACCAGAGCTAAATCTGCCCCAAATGCCACCGCCCCCCCATGTAAAAGCCAAGGAGAACAGAGTATAGTCATATAATCAGAATATAAGCCCCAGGACCCTCCCTCACCCAAGACTATTGTTAACCTGTTATCTATGTCTAGGGAAGGGGGAGAAGGTCAACAAGCCCCAGGGTGAAGAAAACATTGATAACTAGTGTTGAGCGATACTTTCCGATATCGGAAAGTATCGGTATCGGAAAGTATCGGCCGATACCGTCAAAATATCGGTTCTAATCCGATACCGATACCCGATCCCAATGCAAGTCAATGGGACGAAAATATCGGAATTAAAATAAACCCTTTCTTTCCTTGTAGGTTCATTCTACATGAAGGAAAACAACTAAGAATAATGTAGGATGTATTGGGGGACGTGGCGGAGACATTAAAGGCACAGAGGTTTACCCCAATGTAATAGAATAGCAGGATTTTGGGTTTTTTTATGACGTTCGGCGTTAGAAAGATTTTGACTATGTTAATTTTTTTTTTTATTTTGTCAGATATTGATGTTTCACTACTTCCACGCCCTTCACCTTCTTTTTTACTTCTCCCACACTTTCTTCTTCATTATCCTCATCATCAGCTTCTTTGACATCAACTTCTTCACCTTATTCATCTTCTTCTTCATCTTCTACCTATTATTTTTTTTGTTACATACATTGTTCATATTCTTTTTATTTTACTATTATCTTCTTCATATTCAACTTCTTCATCATATTCTTATTTGTGACAGGCATTCCCGTAGTTGTTATCTATAAAAGTTTGAAGATTACACCTTCCGTTCTGCCTGTCACAAAACAGTTACATTTGTCCGCGTTCAGTTTGGCCTGCAGCATCAGGCTTTATCCAGGGGCACCACGAGGAGGAACGGACTCACCCCCATACACTGCTTAGTCTTCTTCTGCTTATAATTTAGATAATATTTTTTGCTCTGATATTTAGTGTTATGCTTAATGTTCTTCTGCTCTTTGTTCTGCAGCCTCTTGTTCTTCTGCTTCTCGGTCTTCCAGGTCGTCGTCGTCTCCAGGGTCGTCGTCTCCGGGGTCGTCGTCATCGGGGTGGTCTTCAGGGTCGTCGTCTCTGGGGTCGTCGTCATCGGGGTGGTCTTCAGGGTCATCGTCTCCAGGGTCGTCGTCATCACGGTGGTTGTCGTCTCTGGTGTCGTCGTCATCTTAGGGGTGGTCTTCCGGGTCATCGTGATTAGTCTCTTGAACTTGGAAATGTAGCAGAAGGTACAAGAAGGCTGAGAAAATGCCGAGAACCAGCTGATGGAACTGGAACTCGGATGGCTACCCGAAGGTCCAAGAGCCAATGGAACTACCGAGGACCAGCTGACGTTACTGGAACCCGGTTACTAAGCAGGAGGTACCCGTGCTTGAAAGCACTACCAAGGACCACCTGACGTTGGTGGAACTCGGATACCCAGAGGGAGGCACCTAAGCCAAAGGCTCTGCCCGGAACCAGCTGACGGTACTGGAACCAGGATGGGGAGCAGAAGGTACAAGAGCAAAAGACAGTGCCGAGAACCAGCTGACGGTGCTGGAACCCGGATGGGTAGCCGAAGGTCCAAGAGCCAATGGAACTACCGAGGACCAGCTGACGTTACTGGAACCTGGGTACTAAGCAGGAGGTACCCGTGCCTGAAAGCACTACCAAGGACCACCTGACGTTGGTGGAACTCGGATACCCAGAGGGAGGCACCTAAGCCAAAGGCTCTGCCCGAAACCAGCTGACGGTACTGGAACCAGGATGGGGAGCAGAAGGTACAAGAGCAAGTGTCTGCGTGGCTTTTGCAGGACACGATGCCGGCTGCACAGCAGGGGAACAGCTGGCGGTGCTGAACCCCACTGACACATTGGCTGGTGTTTTTCTCTGTGCAGCTAGCAGTACCGGGCCCCAACTGGCGGTGTTAGAGCCCGGGGTCAGCAGGAGGAGGAGATGGAGCAGAGTGTAGGCCGAAGCCTGCACTGGCGGCAGCTTTGGGTCTGTTGTGCCTGCGTGGCTGTTGCAGGACACGTTGCCGGCTGCACAGCAGGGGAACAGCTGGCGGTGCTGAACCCCACTGACACATTGGCTGGTGTTTGGCTCTGTGCAGCTAGCAGTACCGGGCCCCAACTGGCGGTGTTAGAGCCCAGGGTCAGCAGGAGGAGGAGAGGGAGCAGAGTGTAGGCCGAAGCCTGCACTGGAGCAAGTTGAAAGGGAAACTTTAACCCCCCCCCCAGGCGTTTGTAGCTGAAAGAGCCATTGTGTACAGCACTAATGCTGGAAAAGGTAAACTTAGCTCTTTTAATTATGGTCCTTGCACATGCTGAACCTAACACTTATAAAAAGTGTCCCCTCCTACCGTGATACCGTCCGGTAGGTGGAACTTTCCTTTGTGATGTGACGCAGCACAGCCGTCATTCTTACCCCCTTGGCGCCGTGCGCCGCCTCCTCAGCGTTGTTTGAATCAGTCCCGGAGCCTGCGCTGTTAGGTTAGCCCTTGGCCATGCACACATTTTGCGCTGCCCGTCTTCTGACATCATTTGGTGTCAGGCTGGCTGCGCCTGTGCGGCCGCGCTGGCCGAGAGCCCGCCTCGTACTGTCTTCTGATTTAATCCCACTGGGGGCCTGAGATCCATGGACATGCGCAGTGCATATCTGAACCTCCACCTCTCACTCATCTCCCTACGGCTTCTTCTGACTGTGCGGTGTCACGGCCGTGGCATGCTATTAGGGACCAGCTGACACCGCACAGTTTGAAGAAGCCGTAGGGAGATGAGTGAGAGGTGGAGGTTCAGATATGCACTGCGCATGTCCATGGATCTCAGGCCCCCAGTGGGATTAAATCAGAAGACAGTACGAGGCGGGCTCTCGGCCAGCGCGGCCGCACAGGCGCAGCCAGCCTGACACCAAATGATGTCAGAAGACGGGCAGCGCAAAATGTGTGCATGGCCAAGGGCTAACCTAACAGCGCAGGCTCCGGGACTGATTCAAACAACGCTGAGGAGGCGGCGCACGGCGCCAAGGGGGTAAGAATGACGGTTGTGCTGCGTCACATCACAAAGGAAAGTTCCACCTACCGGACGGTATCACGGTAGGAGGGGACACTTTTCATAAGTGTTAGGATCAGCATGTGCAAGGAGCACCACGAAAAGAGGCACTTTTTACCTTTGCATCATTACTGCTGCACAAGGTGGCTCCTTCAGTAACAAACGCCTGGGGGGGGGGGGACAGGTTCCCTTAAATTTAACTTGTTGTGCCTGCGTGGCGGTCGCAGTACACGTTGCCGGCTGCACAGCAGGGGAACAGCTGGCGGTGCTGAACCCCACTAACACATTGGCGAGGTGTTTGGCTCTGTGCGGACAGCACTTCTGGACGGCAACTGGCGGTGTTGGAGCCCAGGGACAGGTGGAGGAGGAGGAGGTAGGAGGAGGTAGGAGGGATTGCCACACACACAGCAGGGGAACAGCTGACGTTACTGAACCCCAATAACAGAGGAGGGACTGTTGACTGTGCGTACAGCACTTCTGGACGGCAACTGGCGGTGTTGGAGCCCAGGGACAGGTGGAGGAGGAGGAGGTAGGAGGGATTGCCACACACACAGCAGGGGAACAGCTGACGTTACTGAACCCCAATAACAGAGGAGCGACTGTTGACTGTGCGTACAGCACTTCTGGACGGCAACTGGCGGTGTTGGAGCCCAGGGACAGGTGGAGGAGGTAGGAGGGATTGCCACACACACAGCAGGGGAACAGCTGACGTTACTGAACCCCAATAACAGAGGAGGGACTGTTGACTGTGCGTACAGCACTTCTGGACGGCAACTGGCGGTGTTGGAGCCCAGGGACAGGTGGAGGAGGAGGAGGTAGGAGGGATTGCCACACACACAGCAGGGGAACAGCTGACGTTACTGAACCCCAATAACAGAGGAGGGACTGTTGACTGTGCGTAAAGCACTTCTGGACGGCAACTGGCGGTGTTGGAGCCCAGGGACAGGTGGAGGAGGAGGAGGTAGGAGGAGGTAGGAGGGATTGCCACACACACAGCAGGGGAACAGCTGACGTTACTGAACCCCAATAACAGAGGAGGGACTGTTGACTGTGCGTACAGCACTTCTGGACGGCAACTGGCAGTGTTGGAGCCCAGGGACAGGTGGAGGAGGAGGTAGGAGGGATTGCCACACACACAGCAGGGGAACAGCTGACGTTACTGAACCCCAATAACAGAGGAGGGACTGTTGACTGTGCGTACAGCACTTCTGGACGGCAACTGGCGGTGTTGGAGCCCAGGGACAGGTGGAGGAGGAGGAGGTAGGAGGAGGTAGGAGGGATTGCCACACACACAGCAGGGGAACAGCTGACGTTACTGAACCCCAATAACAGAGGAGGGACTGTTGACTGTGCGTACAGCACTTCTGGACGGCAACTGGCGGTGTTGGAGCCCAGGGACAGGTGGAGGAGGAGGAGGTAGGAGGGATTGCCACACACACAGCAGGGGAACAGCTGACGTTACTGAACCCCAATAACAGAGGAGCGACTGTTGGGACTGTGCGGACAGCACTTCTGGACGGCAACTGGCGGTGTTGGAGCCCAGGGACAGGTGGAGGAGGAGGAGGTAGGAGGAGGTAGGAGGGATTGCCACACACACAGCAGGGGAACAGCTGACGTTACTGAACCCCAATAACAGAGGAGGGACTGTTGACTGTGCGTACAGCACTTCTGGACGGCAACTGGCGGTGTTGGAGCCCAGGGACAGGTGGAGGAGGAGGAGGGAGGAGGAGGAGGTAGGAGGAGGTAGGAGGGATTGCCACACACACAGCAGGGGAACAGCTGACGTTACTGAACCCCAATAACAGAGGAGGGACTGTTGACTGTGCGTACAGCACTTCTGGACGGCAACTGGCGGTGTTGGAGCCCAGGGACAGGTGGAGGAGGAGGAGGTAGGAGGGATTGCCACACACACAGCAGGGGAACAGCTGACGTTACTGAACCCCAATAACAGAGGAGGGACTGTTGACTGTGCGTACAGCACTTCTGGACGGCAACTGGCGGTGTTGGAGCCCAGGGACAGGTGGAGGAGGAGGAGGTAGGAGGAGGTAGGAGGGATTGCCACACACACAGCAGGGGAACAGCTGACGTTACTGAACCCCAATAACAGAGGAGGGACTGTTGACTGTGCGTACAGCACTTCTGGACGGCAACTGGCGGTGTTGGAGCCCAGGGACAGGTGGAGGAGGAGGAGGTAGGAGGGATTGCCACACACACAGCAGGGGAACAGCTGACGTTACTGAACCCCAATAACAGAGGAGGGACTGTTGACTGTGCGTACAGCACTTCTGGACGGCAACTGGCGGTGTTGGAGCCCAGGGACAGGTGGAGGAGGAGGAGGTAGGAGGGATTGCCACACACACAGCAGGGGAACAGCTGACGTTACTGAACCCCAATAACAGAGGAGGGACTGTTGACTGTGCGGACAGCACTTCTGGACGGCAACTGGCGGTGTTGGAGCCCAGGGACAGGTGGAGGAGGAGGAGGTAGGAGGAGGTAGGAGGGATTGCCACACACACAGCAGGGGAACAGCTGACGTTACTGAACCCCAATAACAGAGGAGCGACTGTTGGGACTGTGCGGACAGCACTTCTGGACGGCAACTGGCGGTGTTGGAGCCCAGGGACAGGTGGAGGAGGAGGAGGTAGGAGGGATTGCCACACACACAGCAGGGGAACAGCTGACGTTACTGAACCCCAATAACAGAGGAGCGACTGTTGGGACTGTGCGGACAGCACTTCTGGACGGCAACTGGCGGTGTTGGAGCCCAGGGACAGGTGGAGGAGGAGGAGGTAGGAGGAGGTAGGAGGGATTGCCACACACAGCAGGGGAACAGCTGACGTTACTGAACCCCAATAACAGAGGAGCGACTGTTGGGACTGTGCGGACAGCACTTCTGGACGGCAACTAGCGGTGTTGGAGCCCAGGGACAGGTGGAAAAGCAGAGGAACACAATGTAGGCCGAAGCCTGAGAAAGTCGAAAGGGAACCTTTAACCCCCCCCCAAGGCGTTTGTAGCTGAAAGAGCCAGCTTGTGCAGCACAAAAGATGCAAAAGGAAAAGGTGGCTCTTTTCATCACGCTCCTTGCAAACACAGAACTAAACACTTATAAAATGTGTCCCCTGAAACCGTGAAACCGTCCCGGAGGTGGGACTTTCCTTCGTAATATGACGCAGCACAGCCGTCATTCCTACCCCCCCGGCGCCGCGCCCCGGCTCCTCAGCGTTGTTTGATTCCGTCCCGGAGCCTGCGCTGTTATGTTATCCCGTGGCCAGGCACACTTAGCACTGCCCATCTTCTGACATCATTTGGTGTCAGGCTGGCTGCGCCTGTGCGGCCGCGCTGGCCGAGAGCCCGCCTCGCAGTGTCTTCTGATTTAATCCCACTGGGGGCCTGGGATCCATGGCCATGCGCAGTGCATATCCTCGCCTCTCACTCCCCTCCCTACGGCTTCTTAAGACTGTGCGGTGTCACGGCCGTGGCATGCTATTAGGGACCAGCTGACACCAAACAGTCTGAAGAAGCCATAGGGAGATGAGTGAGAGGTGGAGGTTCAGATATGCACTGCGCATGTCCATGGATCCCAGGCCCCCAGTGGGATTAAATCAGAAGACACTGCGAGGCGGGCTCTCGGCCAGCGCGGCCGCACAGGCGCAGCCATCCTGACACCAAATGATGCCAGAAGACGGGCAGCGCTAAGGCTACGTTCACATTAGCGTTAAGCTAATGTGCGTCGGGTTTGCGTCGGCGACGCAGCGGCGACGCATGCGTCATGCGCCCCCTATACTTAACATGGGGGACGCATGCGTTTTTTATTGTTGCGTTGTGCCACACATGCGTCTTTTTTGCCGCAAGCGTCGGACCAAGAAAACGCAACAAGTTGCATTTTTCTTGCGTCCGATTTTCGGCAAAAACCGACGCATGCGTCGCAAAACGCAGCGTTTTTGCGTGCGTTTTGCCGCGTTTTTGCGTGCGTTGTGCGTTGCGTCGTCGACGCAGCGGCGCACAACGCTAGTGTGAACTTAGCCTAAGTGTGCCTGGCCACGGGATAACATAACAGCGCAGGCTCCGGGACGGAATCAAACAACGCTGAGGAGCCGGGGCGCGGCGCCGGGGGGGTAGGAATAACGGCTGTGCTGCGTCATATTACGAAGGAAAGTCCCACCTCCGGGACGGTTTTACGGTATCAGTGGACACATTTTATAAGTGTTAAGTTCTGCGTGTGCAAGGAGCTAAACCAAAATAGCTACCTTTTCCTTGTGCAGCATTACTGCTGCACAAGGTGGCTCTTTCAGTAACAAACGCCTTGGGGGGGGGGGGGACAGATTCCCTTACATTTCAGTTGTTGTGTCAGCGTGGCGGTCGCATGACACATTGCCGGCTACACAGCTGACGTTACTGAAACCCAAGAACACTGGGTCGTATGTTTTGACTGTGCAGACGGCACTTCTGAGCCTCAACTGGCGGTGTTGGAGCCCAGGAATTTAAGTTCAGGTGGTAGAAAGATGAACACAACAGGAGACCTGGATAACGTATACAGTGACCTAATTATTTAATCAGGAGGAGGAGTGGCAAATTCCTGCGAGATCCAGGCCTTGTTCATTTTCAGGAAAGTAAGCCGGTCAACGTTATCGGAGGATAGTCGCATGCGACGGTCAGTTAGTACACCACCTGCAGCACTAAAGACGCGTTCCGATAATACACTGGCCACAGGGCAAGACAGCACCTCCAATGCATACTGGCTTAGCTCTGGCCATGTATCCAGCTTTGAGACCCAAAACTTGAAAGGGGAAGAGCCGTCTGGGAGTACAGCAAGAGGGCAAGACATGTAGTCTGTCACCATCTGACGGAACCGTTGCCTCCTGCTGACTGGAGCCGTCTGTGATGGTGTAGACTTTTGTGGGGGGCACAGAAAACTGTGCCACAGTTGGGCCATACTGGTCTTGCCTTGGGCAGAGGCACTGCTTCTGCTCCCTCTTTGTGCAGAGCCTCCACCACAGCCTGGACGCACTGAGCTGCTTTGGAATGCACTAGCAGCACTTCTCTCAGTTGGAATGGAGAAGATGATGGAATTGACCAGTGTGTCTTGGTACTCCCGCATTTTTCGCTCCCGGTTCAACGGTGTGATGAGGCTTTCTACGTTGTCCCGGTAGCGAGGATCGAGGAGGGTGAACACCCAATAATCAGACATGTTGAGAATGTGGGCGATGCGGCGGTCGTTTCTCAGGCACTGCAGCATGTAATCCACCATGTGCTGCAGACTGCCAACTGCCCAAGAAACGCTGTCCCCTGCTGGAGGCGTGATCTCTGCCCGCTCGTCATCACCCCACCCTCGCTGTACACACTGAGTACTGGACAATTCGGTAACTCCCTCCTCTGGACGGATGTCTTCCTCCTCCATTGACTCCTCCTCATCCTCCTCACAAACTGTCCCCTGCCTACGCGTTTGTGAGGAACCACGTGGCGCTGACTGTCCAGAAGATGATGGAAATGGTGAATCCTCCTCCTCCACCTCTTCCACAACATCATCCCTTAGCGCTTGCAGTGATTTTTCAAGCAGGCAGATAAGGGGGACAGTCATGCTGACTAGTGCATCATCTGCACTCGCCATCCGCGTGGAATAATCAAAGGGACGCAAAACCTGGCAGACGTCATTCATAGTGGCCCACTCTGTGGTTGTGAAGTCTGTACGGCGCTGAGTGCGACTTCTTTGCGCCTGAAGCAGCTGGTACTCCATTACAGCTTGCTGCTGCTCACACAACCGCTCCAACATACGTAACGTGGAATTCCACCTGGTAGGTAGGTCACATATGATGCGATGTTCCGACAGGCGTTGTCGGCGCTGCAGAGCCGCAATGCGCGCTTTTGCCGTGCTGGAACGCCGCAAGTGAGCACACTCTAGGCGGACCTTGTGCAGCAGTGCATCAAGATCCGGATAGTCCCTCAAAAAGCTCTGCACGACCAAATTGAGCACATGTGCCAGACATGGGATGTGAGTGAGGTTGCCGAGGCCCAGAGCTGCCACCAGATTTCGGCCATTATCACACACTACCATGCCTGGCTGGAGATTCGCTGGCACAAACCACACATCGCTCTCCTGCTTGATGGCATTCCAGAGCTCCTGCGCTGTGTGGCTACGATTCCCCCCAAAAAATAATTTCAAGACGGCCTGTTGACGTTTGGCCACGGCTGTGCTCATGTCGGTCGTAACAGGTACACGTTCATCACGGGTCCATGTGGAGGTGGACTGTGACGGCTCCTGCAGCGATGATTCTGAGGAACTGGTGTAAGAGGAGGAGTCAATGCGTACAGAATGGATTCCTGCAATCCTTGGAGTGGGCAGGACACGTCCTGCGCCACTCGCACGGTCTGTTCCCGGCTCAACGACATTAACCCAATGGGCAGTGAGGGAAAGGTATCGCCCCTGTCCATGTTGACTGGTCCACGCATCGGTGGTGAGGTGGACCTTGCTACTGACGGCGTTCAGTAGCGCGTGTTTTATGTGTCCCTCCACATGCTTGTGCAGGGCAGGGACGGCTTGCCTGCTGAAGTAAAAGCGGCTGGGCACATTGTACTGTGGGACTGCCAATGACATCAAGTCACGGAAGCTGTCAGTCTCCACCAGCCTGAATGACAGCATTTCCAGTGACAGAAGTTTGGCAATGCCTGCAGTCAGAGCCTGTGCTCGTGGGTGGTTTGACGAGAAAGGCCGCCTTTTCTCCCATGCCTGTACTACCGATGGCTGTAGAGTGGGCTGGGAGTGTGTGGATGACTGGGAAAGTGGTGCTGCGGGTGGAATTACAGCGGGTCTCTGGACAACAGGGCCAGAGGTTCTTCCACGGCGATCCTGGGAGGAAGCCGAACCAGCTGCGTGTGAGCTGGAGGAAGAGGCAACACGAGCTGAAGAGGTGGTAGCTGCCGCTGTTGGTTGGCCTAGCTCTTCAGTGTGTGTTTCTAACAACGCCGGGTGCCTGGTGCGCACATGTTTCCACATGTTGGAGGTATTGAGGCTGCTGACATTTCGACCTCTTTTTACTTTGTGATGACACACCTTGCATTTGACATAGCAAATGTCATCTGCAACTGTGTCAAAAAAGGCCCAGGCACTGCAAGTCTTGGGAGCGCCCTTTTTGGCTTTTGGAAGAGACATGCTCCTAACGGGTGCCAAAGCGGAGGCTGCAGGATCCGCAGTCTTCCCCCTCCCTCTCCCTCTTTGGGCCGTACGGGGAATCTCTTCCTCAGAGCTGCTCCCACCACCTTCCTGTCCCTCACGCCAAGATGGGTCAAGGACCTCATCATCTACACTACCCTCTGCCCCCAACTGCTCCTCCTGGGTAGTCTCAGCAGCAGAGCACGCACCAGTAAGTGGCACCTGAGTGTCATCATCAGCTGATGCGGCCTGCGATGTGGTGACCGGAGCCACTGGCCCACCCGCCTCTTCAGAGGAAGAGAGAAAAAGCTGTTGGGCATCACTGCACCCTGCCTCTTCTTCCATTTCTCCAATGCTGCTTGGCTGGCCCCCTGTTTCCAAGCCAAGAGATTCAGAGAACAGAAGTAGAGACGGCTCCTGTCCTGGGCTCTCTGTCTGCCTGGGCAATTTGGCAGGTGGTGAAGAGACAGATGGCTGCTCTCCAGTGCTCTGTGTCTGAGAGGATGTGGCACTAATTGAAGTTGATGCATTAGCTGCCATCCATCCGACAACGGCTTCAATTTGGTCTTCACGCAGCAGCGGTGTAGGGCGCTCTGACACAAAGCTGCGCATGAACGACTGTTGCCTGGTGAATGTGGGTGCTGATGAGTCACCGGTGCCCGCAGCAGGCACAGAATCCCCACGTCCCCTCCCTGCTCCACGCCCACGCCCACGTGCCTTACTCACTGCCTTCTTCATCTTGGTTCACTGATAAAGATAAGCAGAAAAGTACTAACGGCTTTGTGTGCTTATTCCTGAGCAACTCCTCCTAACAGGTATAAGAAACACTAATTTTCTAAAGTGTGGACTAGACTTTAATATGAGCTAATGTGGCCTACACAAATGTAAAGTGGTGTAACTGGTGTGTTTGGTGAACTTTATTATTTATTTATTTTTTGGGGGCTGAACTGACAACGGATAGAGCTGCAGTCACACGGAGACCGTGCAGACAGCCGTAAACGGTGCTGCAAGGCCCAAAAACCCTCCTCTACGTTATCCTATGTAGTGTTTTTCCACAAATTAGCTGGAGACGGGTGGAAAGACACTAATAGGATTTTTTTGAATAAATTAGCAGCAGACTACACTACTTGAAAAAAAAAAAAAAAAAAGAACAGTATGAGGCAATGAACCACCCTCCCTGAACTGAATACAACCAGCTATGGATGGCCTATGTGGCTGCACTCAGACTAGAGAGTGGGCTGCACTCACACACACACACACACACAGACCTTGCAGATCGCTGTGAAAACAGCGCTACAAGGCAAAAGCTAGGTGAATAATAGGTGAACACAGCGGTTGCTAAATTAGCCTTTGGAAAGCACAAAGAAGCAAATCGCTATCTCTAAACTGTCCCTCAGTCAGCAAACAGCGTCCTGTCACTAACTGAATTCACAGCAGAGTGATCGCAAAATGGCGCCAGCGACTTTTAAACTGCATCATGACATCATTTCAGCAGCCAATCACAGCCTTGCCAGTAGTTTCATGCCCTCCATGCTAAACAGGATGTGCCCACACTTGGAATCATTCTCATTGGCTGAATTTCTGCATTTTGAATCTTGGAACTTCCGATTCCGGTATCCGATACGCGGCAAGTATCGGAATCCCGGTATCGGAATTCCGATACCGCAAGTATCGGCCGATACCCGATACTTGCGGTATCGGAATGCTCAACACTATTGATAACCCAACTCCTGATGATGGTTACAAATAAAGATAACTGGAGCAACATTCCACAATCAGTATCTGAAAGCAAAACATGGACACATTATTGCATATCAGAATAGTGCATTAATTTTGAAAGAAAATCATCCCCAGACCACAGATCTCAAGGAGGAGGGAAAGATTTTCGCTCCCTCCTGCCCCAGCGTTGAGTGGCCCTCGGCAGACGTTGGGATATCCACTGGAATAGTAGGCCAGTCCATAATTTCAATCCGAGGGAGGTTCAAGGTTGATGTAAATGATGCAATGTTGGATGGGGACATGAGGATATGCATGCGGGCCCGCATGACGGACCTGCAAACGGAATGGAAACCCCCAGCTATACGGCAAGTTATGATCTCGAAGCAAATCCAAGAGAAGTCTCAATGCTCTTCTTCTTTGCAAAGTAAGGCGGGACATGTCCGGTAGGTTTAGAATCTTTGATCCTTGGAATAGAGCAGAGGATCTATCTCTGAGCCTCTGCGGGATGGCTTCTTTTTGTACATAGTGATGAATGCGGCATATCACGCCCCGTGGACCATCTGGGTCAGATGCTCTGGGGCCAAGTGCTCTGTGAGCGCTGTCCAATTCAATCTCCTTCTGAGGAGGCTCACCCAGAATTCTGTTGAAAATGCATTGCAATGTGTGAGAAAGATCTTTAGATTCTACTGACTGACTATTGCGCCTTCCCCTGTTTTCTGCATCATCCTGGGTTTCTATCAGGTAGTTAAGCTGGCTGGAGTATATGTCTAGTGACTTCTGATGAGAAAGCATCTTCCTTTCAATATCTTGGATTCTGTTAGTATGGTCCTGGACCTGAGTATCTACTTGTTTAACTTCAGTGCGCAAAGTATTCAATTCTGACCTGCAAGCCTGCTCCAGCCGTGTTATGCATGTCTCCATGTCCTCTCTTGTAGGAATAGCTGTTAGCCTGGTTCATAGCGGAGTCAGCTCTGCTACAACTCCTGAGGCTTGTATGGCAGAGGAATGTGTGTCCCCTTCCCTGGGATGAGCAGGAGAAGCAGCAGTCTCCTCCAAAGGGGAATTAGCTCCTGCTGTACCACTGAGGATTGTAGTGCACCCTGGTGAAAGTGAGGGGGGAGGCAGTTCCTCAGAACACCCTTTCTGCCTCTGGGTCTCATCAAGGGTTACCCCCCACCTGGATTCTGCATGCCATGTCTGAGTCTGGCTAGAATGGCCAGCTGCCATCAGGGTACCTTGTGCGTCCATGTCTGTGTTGTGCCAGTCCTGGTCATCATTCATGGTGAAGAGAGACAGCAGCCCATCCCCCTGTGCTGTGCTCACAGGCTGCTTAGACGACCTCCTTCTTTGAACTCCTGCAGCACTGAGTGATGGTATGGGAGCTGGAATCTGTACAAGATCACGCTCTCCTTCTCTGGCTCTCACCCCCCTCTCCTGTAGCCCCAAGGCAGCTGCATAGCTAGAGGGGGCGGCCATGTTTTTGCAACCCTTACTGGCTGGGGTTCACAGAAGAAAGTTCTGTATGCCTCTTTTTTTCTGAAAGGATTGGACAAAGATGGGGCTCCTTTAAATGTGGCAATTGCTCCGCTTGTCAATTTATGGAAAGAACCTGCACATTTGAGAACAGCAGTGGAAACGAATCGTTTTCTATAACCCATTTCATCAATTGTAAGACGGATAATGTCATCTATTATGCCACATGTGCATGTAATCTAATATATATCGGCATGACCACACGTGAATTGCGAGTACGCATTCTAGAGCATGCACGAGACATTAGAAGTGGAGCTGCCATAGACAATGTGGAGTGTCTGAAAACCATACCTAAGCACTTTCGAAAATATCATAAAAGTGACCCTAAACACTTCAAAGTGAGAGGGATCGATCGTGTGCAATTAGGTATTAGGGGGGGTAACTATAAAAAAGAACTTCTTAAAAAAGAAACCAGATGGACGGTGGTGTTAGACACTGTAGCCCCCAAAGGGCTTAATGAATATATTAGCTTCAAATCCTTCTTAGGTTAGCGCGAATTTTATATAGTTCTAGTGGTCTGGGGTCTAGTTGATTTTATTTCTGTTCCTTATGTCCTTTTCCCCATTTTTCCTTCCCTTTCCATTCCCCCCTTTTTCCATTCCCCCCTCCCTCCCTGGGCTTTTGCCTACCCCTTCTACCCTTCGCACTCCACCCTCAACGTTAACGTGCCCCCCATGACTGTGATGCACCAATATTTAAAAATATATTCTGTGTCTAATCGAAATTCTTTTTTTAGAATTCACTTTAACCTTCTCTTGGGTGTTATCGGTCAAGGTCTACCCTATTCCTGGCTACCCCACAAGCCCTAACCGTATTGCTGCTACTTTCAGAGGCTTTTGATCATCGGAAGGAGGATGGATGAAGTACCAGATTTTACAATGATATGTTATATCTGTGTATGTGGGCTGTGTGATCTATATGTGAAACATGACATTTATGTATCATTGGATATATGATGGTTTACACCCCCATGACAGTTTTTCTGTTGGTTAGCAATATGGTCTATTTTTATAACATCCCCTTTGGACTGAGTACGATCTACACATATGTGGATGTTATGCATATGTATGCACATGTGATTCCACCTAGAATATGGGCTTCTTTACTACTAGGGTAGTCGGTATACCATCTTTTTGGGGGGGCAATACAGCCTGTTTGGTGGTGACACGTTCATGTGTTTCTTGGTATAGGGCTACACACTATTCCTTACCGGCACTTGTGTGCGCACGCCGCGCATGCGCTGCTGCGTCTCCATGGGGAAGCGCTCCAGGGCCTAGCGATGTTGCCTGGGTCACGTGCCCGATCATGTGATCATTGCACGTGACTAGGTGACGCGCAGGGTGAGCGCGGTCCCCTAGGTGACGCTGCAACATGGCGGCGATGCGCCATCTCGCAGGTGCCGTGCATTTTTACATTATGTTCGGTACATATAGATCCTCACCACGCCAGTACCTTACCTCCTGACGAAGCTGCCATCGCAGTGAAACGCGCGTTGAGGTGCGCACAGACTATACGACCCCTTCTCCCCTGACTCAATATGACTACAGGTAATTACTGCTGCTTATCGTGACTTAGTATTTTTTTCACCTGTTGACCACTAGGGATATTCAGGGACGCTGCAGTATATCTTAAGTTATATATCTTATGTAGACTTTATATATGTGGTAGTAAGCCGGTCACACGGTATGTCTATCTAGGTTCTATGGCGAGCTGACACCTCGCTGGTGATTGTGTATAGGGGTCTTCTTAGTCTGTAGCTTTTGTTTCCTGAATCTTCATCTGTTCATTATAACGTCTCACCAGTACGTGTATTTTTTATCTGTGTGTGATTTTAGATTTATTTTGTAATAAAAATTGGGTTTTTAAACTTACTTTTTGATTCTGAGTCTTCATAGTTCTCTATTGGTGTGTTACCTTGTGCGTCCATGTCTGTGTTGTGCCAGTCCTGGTCATCATTCATGGTGAAGAGAGACAGCAGCCCATCCCCCTGTGCTGTGCTCACAGGCTGCTTAGACGACCTCCTTCTTTGAACTCCTGCAGCACTGAGTGATGGTATGGGAGCTGGAATCTGTACAAGATCACGCTCTCCTTCTCTGGCTCTCACCCCCCTCTCCTGTAGCCCCAAGGCAGCTGCATAGCTAGAGGGGGCGGCCATGTTTTTGCAACCCTTACTGGCTGGGGTTCCCAGAAGAAAGTTCTGTATGCCTCTGTTGCTGGATAAGAGGCTCTTGGATCTGCTGCAGGCTGATCTCCCCTTTCTCCTACAGCTCATGTTCTGAGCAAAACGTCCCAGGGAGTTCACAATCGGCTGATTCTCGGCCCGGAGAAGAGAGCTGAGGTGAAGTGTCCTCACTCCTCCATAGCCAGGCCACGCCCCCATGTTTTATCACTTTTATATAAATGACCTCTTCCAGGCTCAGGGGAGGACGCTGCCTGGAATATAACTCTGCCCCCAGAGCTTATTATACATGAAGGGGCTGTTACCAGTGTGATGGCCGCCCTCTCCTCTCCTTATCTCACTGCAGAACTGTGTGTGATTATACCGGACACATCTGCAGGTTCCTCACAGCTTCAGCTTCCATCTCACAGGCAGATGGGGCTGTAACATTGTTACCATACAGCAGAGCTCAGATAGAAGTGGAAAATGTGTTTGCAAGAAGACAAGGTTAATTTCTCCTGTTCTGTTACTTGTCTCACTGATCACTCCCCCTTCATGTGTAATAATCTCTGGAGACAGAGTGATCTCTTCCAGGCAGTTTCCTCCCCAGAGCCTGGAAGAGATTTATATGAAGTAATAAAAAGTGATTTATCACCAAGAGGCATACAGGTAGGACTTTTTTTCAGCTGTCTAACCTCTATTTCCATATTCAATTTAGGTCAAATGTGGTGACAAATTCCCTTTTACAGGGGAATCTTTCTTTCACCATGTTTTTGCTACTTAAAGGGGTTTTCCAAAATTAGGACAACCCCTTCTTGATCTAAATGTTTGGGCCTAATAAAATATAAATAAAAAGTGTGGTTTCTAGCATTGTGTGGTGTTTAAAGTTTACTGTGCTAAATATTTAAGTGGTTCGGCTGAATGAAGTTAGCTTTTGGACAAAACAAGATAAAGTACCGTACTTTAAAGGGAATCTGTCAACCCAAAAATGGCCTATAAACAAAGGCCACCAGCATCAAGGGCTTACCTACAGCATTCTGTAATGCTGTAAAGAAGCCCCCTATGTAACCTGTTAGATAAGAAATAAAGGTTATATTATACTCACCCAGGGGCGGTCCGGTCCGATGGGCGTCGCGGTCCGGCTCCTCCCATCTTCATACGATCACGTCCTCTTCTAGTCTTCTTGTTGAGGGCATAGCAAAGTACTGCAGTGCGCAGGTGCTGGGCCTCTCTGACCTTTCATGGCGCCTGCGCACTGCAGTACTTTGCTCGGCCCTCAACAGGGAAGACAAAGTACGCCTGTGCAGGAGCTGCAACAAGAAGAGGACTACATCGTATGAAGATGGGAGGCGCCAGACCCGGACCACAGCGGGAACGCCCCTGGGTGAGTATATTATAATCTGTTTTTCTTATCTTGCAGGATACATCTGGAGCTTATCTACAGCATTACAGAATGCTGTGGATAAGCCCGTGATGCCGGTGGCTTTAGCTTATAGGCCATTTTTGGGGTGACAGATTCCCTTTAAATAAGCTTTTTGTATCTAGTGGTTTATTATAAACTACCTTCTATTACTAAGCTGCATTAAAGAATTCTTACAGGAAGCGGTTTATTAAAAAAAAAAAAAAAGCCTTTATTAAAATGTCTAATTTTTACTTTTTAGGCGACTTCAAGAGGAACAACTGCGCACATCATCACTACCAGCTATTCCAAATCCTTTTCCAGAGCTTTGTACACCTGCAAGCTCCCCAGTACTTGCACCAGGATCTTTACCTCAAAATCAGCCTGCCAGCAAAACTGTAAGTATCATAGATGTTGCGTTTTAAAAGGAAAGCAAAAAATAAAACTCTCAAATGCTTTTAATACATTTAGAATTGGCTTTGAATTAACACCCGCCACACAATATTTAAGGCACCGATGTTGGTGAGAAGGATGAAAAATGTACTACCTGTGTGAGAGAAGCTTCCAGAGCAGCACGTGTCGGCTATGAGTGGCCGCATGAATTATAGCCTGACTGTGTGTACTTCAGGCCACTGTATGGCCCCTTGAATACAGCGTTATACAATTTTGAAGTAATAAAAAAAAAAAAACCTAACTTTCCAAAACAGTCAAGTAATTGGTTTTCTGGTGACTGAAAAGATTTAAATGCCTTATTTATTTTTGCAAGTAAGAAAAGATATCTTGAATGTTCATAATTATAGTATGGTGGGCAATGAGAAAATTCTGTAATTACGAGTGATATAATTAAAAATGCATGGCTACAAATTATTTTAACACCTTGTTTTTGGGTTTAGGTTTTTACAACATTGAGGCCATGTGCACACGTTCAGGATTTTTAGCGTTTTTTTCGCGTTTTTTCGCTATAAAAACGTGATAAAAACGCGAAAAAAACGCTTACATATGCCTCCTATTATTTACAAGGTATTCCGCATTTTTTGTGCAAATGTTGCGATTTTTTCCGCGAAAAAATCGCATAGCGGAAAAAAAAGCAACATGTTCATTAAAAATGCGGAATTGCGGGGATTCCGCACACCTAGGGGTCCATTGATCTGCTTACTTCCCGCACGGGGCTGTGCACACCATGCGGGAAGTAAGCAGATTATGTGCGGTTGGTACCCAGGGTGGAGGAGAGGAGACTCTCCTCCACGCACTGGGCACCATATAAGTGGTCAAAAAATAAGAAATAAAATAAAAAACAGTCCTATACTCACCCTCGATGTCCAGCGCAGTGTTCCCGCCTCTGTGCTGCACGCTGGCTGGTTCCTGTAGCTGGTGTGCGGAGAAGGACCTTGCCGAATGACGTCACTGTCCTGTGATTGGTCGAGACCGCTCACGTGACCGTGACGTCATGGAAGGCCCTGCGCGCACACATCAGCTATAGGAATGGACGCCGGTGAGGAGATCTGATGTCTGCGGGTGAGTATAAGCATTTTTTTTATTTTTTTTATTATTTTTAAACGTTCTATCTTTTACTATAGATGCTGCAAAAGCAGCATCTATAGTAACAAGTTGGTCACACTTGTCAAACAGTATGTTTGACAAGTGTGACCAACTTGTCAGTCAGTTTTCCAAGCGATGCTACAGATCGCTTGGAAAACTTTAGCATTCTGCAAGCTAATTACGCTTGCAGAATGTTAAAAAAACGCAAAAAAAAACGCAAAAAAAAACGCAAAAAAAAAAATGCGGATTTCTTGCAGAAAATTTCCGGTTTTCTTCAGGAAATTTCTGCAAGAAATCCTGAACGTGTGCACATACCCTAAGTGTGTAGTTAAATTAATGCACAGAGCATTCAGAACACCAGTGGTGTACACCCTTCCAGACTGATAGGCAGCATTAGGAGGACGTTCCTGGTGGGCAGAGTTACCTCCCTCTGCACTTCAGCTCCATTACTTGAATCATCATCTGTGGGCGCTGGGCAGGCTGTATGCTGCACTGTTTAATCTCCAGGGTATGGGTGACTTTTAACAAGATGGGGTCATGTAATGTATATACATCGGCCTCAGCATATCCTATCATCTGTATGTACCCCATGAACGTTTACAAATTTTTTCCCTTCACCCATGACAGCACAGCTGAAAGAGGGATCCACCCAGCTAAGACAGGAAATTAACTGAAGTAGGGGAAAGGTACTGTCCTCTTTTTGGTTAATTTCCTGTTTTTGATAGGAACCCTCGTGCTGAAACTTGGCGGTGAAGTTTTTGTGATTTACCCACTCCTGTCCTGGTACTGGAGGAGCAAGCGGTATGACTGTGGGCCAGCCTTTAAGAGATGGAGGCGCCGTCCACGGGTCCAGAAGGGCCTTACTGCACGTGCGGGCAGAACAGACAATTATGCTGGGCATGTCTGGATCCGCTGCGCCGCTCTCCCTCTCCATCTTCCCGCAGATTCTGTGCTCCGCTGATGTCAAATGCAAGGCATGCTGGGAATGAGCGTTCCTGGGTAGTGTCGGAGGGGGCGCACCAGAGCAAGATGGCAGCACCCTGGGCAAAATGCCGACCGGCAAGAGTAGGGATTCAGCACATCCTGGCTGAGGGCAGTGTGAAGGGGTGTTTTTCGGGACTGTAGGAGGCAGAACCGAGGAAAGCGCTGTGGATCCCCCATAAAAAGGAAGGGATAACCACAAAATAGTGCTTATGTCAAAGCTCACTCCATCATGGAGGATTTGAGAAAACAGCAGCAGTCATCGCAACAGCAGCATTCACCACTACCATTGCCCGCTAACCAGCATTGGGCATAGTAAAGGGAGCAGCTGCTCAAGTGGCAGGCGTCCCAGTCAAAGGAGTGGATGGTCACAGGCCTCAGTATCCAGGAGGGATATCTTATGTACAAAGAAAAAAAGTTGTTCCAGTGTCTGGTAAATCGTTATTTCTTTATTTTAAGTCAATTAAAAATTACAAAGGTTGAATAGACATGGCAAGGGAGCAAGAAGCGTTTCGAACACTCACTTGCATTCTTTATCACAGCCTCTATCACAGCGATCGTATGTACCCCTGATCAGCCTTTGAATCCGGTACCCTTAATGTGACAGTGGGCGGTAAGTTATCTATGTGAATGTCACCATTTTTAATAGGGCCATTTTGTTGCTTTAATCACCTAGGAGCCTATCACAAAGAAGAATAGTGTGCCCTATGCAAGACCCTGCTAGCAGTGCACTGGCAGAAGTCTCTGCTCAGACTGCATCCAGAAACCTATCATGGATTAGACCCCATGTTAAAAAGGGTAAGTAAAGCACTAAAAAGGTCTCTATTGAGTCAGATAAATTTCCACTGTGGGAGGGAGAATATTGCAGTGAGTCCACGTCCTTCTCAGACAGTGATATAGAGGGCAGACCATGCTTTCCAGCTGAGAATATAGATGGGCTAATCAGAGCTGTTAGGTCAACAATGGGCCTAAAGGAGGAAAGAAAATCTAAGTCCATGTTTGGAGGGTTGGAGGAGAGGAAAAAGCGCACCTATCCTGTTAATAGCAAGATACAGGCGCTCATAAATGAGTGGAAAAAGCTGGAAAGGTCTGGTACCTTGCCCTCATCCTCAAAGAGGAAAAGCACTCAGATCTGAGAGTCCCTAATATTGATGGAGCAGTGGCTAATTTTTCAGAGAGGTCGGTTCTGCCCTTAGAGATCCGCAGGACAAAAAAGCGGATGGGTTTCGTAAGCACACCTGGGAGGCAGCTGCTGGGGTCTGAAGCCGGCAATTGCTGGAACCTGTACTGCTCACTCCCTTATGATTTACCTGCATCAAATTGAGTAGCAGCTTAAGGACAAGACCCCAAGGGATAAAATCCTGGCCAATATGCCTGTTACACTGAGCTGCAGCTTTTCTTGCGGACACTTCCTCAGACTCTGTGAGGCTAGTTGCTAGGTCAACAGGCCTATCAAATGTGTCCAGACGGGCCCTATGGTTAAAGGGGCTGTCTTGAAGATTTGCAGTCAAAAAATAGACTTTGCTCCATTCCATGCAATGGCAAATTTCTTCTTGGGAAGAAATTAGCGGACATTCTAGAAAAATCCAGGGACAAAAAAAGTTTTCCTGGATTTTTTTGAGGCTAGAAAACTGTCCTTTTGGAGGAGAACATTTAATAGGGATGACTTCCAGAAGGGAGAATAAAGTGGGAGTTCAAGGGCAGAAAGGAATCCGGGTTTATGTTCAGCGAGACCTCTACATCTTACAAAAAGCCTTCCCAATGACTCCAGGTCAGCGGTGGTGGGAAGGATCCCCCTTCCCTACCTGGGTGAACATCTCCCCCAGTCACTTGGGTCTTAAATATAGTGAAGGACAGTCCGAAGATAGACTTTGTCCATCTGCCACTATAGCCCCTCAGGAGGTCACCAAAAGAACAACTTGCCCTGGGAGCAGAGATCATGGGACTCCTTTAAAAAAAAAAAAAAAATTGTGCTAGATCACGAAGGAAGAAAAGGGAAGGGGATTTTATTCCCCACTCTTTTTGATAAAAATAAAAAAATGGATGGTTCCTTCAGAACTATTGTCAATCTGAGGAAACTCAATTTGTGGATTGTAAATTGCTTCTTCAAGATGGAATTGGTTAACACTGCTATAAAACAGTTATACCCAAATTGTTTCATGGCGGTCATAAATTTGAAGGATACATATTATCACATCCTGATCCATCTGGACCTTCAAAAGTTTGAGGGTAGCTCTATATGTCCAGGGACAGGTCAGATACTACCAATACACAGCTCTTCCATTCGGGCTGTCAGTGGCTATGAGAATTTTCACCAAGGTGATATCAGAGGTGATGGCCTACCTTTGTACTCGGAACATCGTTTTCGTCCCTTACCTGGACGACCTCCTTATAGTGGGAATATCGGAACACCACAGTGCAGAACAGCTGGAAGTTGTAACAATGGTCCTAGAGGAGCTTGGCTGAATGATGAATGCCCTCAAGTTGAGACTAAAACCGGAAAAGAGGCAGTCCTTCCTAGGCCTGCTTTTGAACTCCGATCACCAAATCTGTATCTTACCAGAGGACAAAATAAACAAGATAATAAAACTGGCACGGTCTGCATTAAATCATCCATGGATTAGCCTAAAAAGGAGAGCAATGTCCCTGTGAGGATACCAGAAATCTTGCATCCCGGCAGGAAGATGGGCCCAATTCCACCTGAGGCAGCTTCAGTGGGAAATTGTCTGCACAGAGGTCATTAAGAGGACGTTTAGAAGGAAAGGTAGATCTTTCTTCAACAGTCAGGAATTCCCTCCTTTGGTGGACACAGGCAAAACTGTCATCATGTGTCCAGTGGGTAAGACCTGTACAGGACATAACTACAACTGACGCGAGCAACGTTCATTTTGGAGCACACCTGAAGAATCCCACAATTCAGAGGACCTGGTCTTCTCTATAAAAAAGCCAGGGATCAAGCCTGAAAGCTATGGGCTGTGGAAAGGGCTCTAAGACTTTCATTCCCTTCCTTTTGGGTCGCCATGTCCAGGTCATGTCCGACAACCAAGCGATTGTGGCTTAAATCAACCACCAAGGTGGAACAAGGTCCCATAACCTAATGATGGCAGCAGGAAATCTACTCCAGCTAGCAGAACATCTGTTGTCCCTTACAGAACTTCACATAAGGGTAGTAGAGAATATAAAGGCAAGACTTCTTGAGCCGTGAAAGACTGAAACATGGAGAATGGTCTGTAAATTCCCAGATCTTCCAGCAGATAGTTCATGCATGGGTTGGCCGGAGATAGATCTATTTGCCAGTTTACAGAACAGGAAAGTAAGGAACATCTGTTTGTTAGATCCAAGGGAAAAAACATTTGCAGTAGATGCTCTTCAGATACCCTGGAAATTTGGGATTGCCTATGCCTTCCCTCAAATAGCGATAATTCCAACAGTTGTGAGGACTATCAGCGAAGATCAGGCAAGGGTGATTCTCATTGATCCATTCTGGCCAAAGAGACCATAGTTTTACCGTCTAAGGTTAATGCCTGTGTCGGATCCGTGGATCCTGCCGGAGATCCCAGACCTTCCCATGCAGGGGCCAGTATGCCACTCGTGTAGGGTTTCCATCCAGCAATGTGGAATTTTAGAGCATTACGGAGTCAGAAAGGATTCTCACCAGGGTTAGTCTCCATCTTGTTAAAAAGTAGAAAACCAATAACCTCAAAAATTTACGACAGGACATGCAATACATTTCTGGAATTTTCACGGCAGCCTCTAGGGGATAAGGCTCCAGTAGGATCCATTCTAGAGTTTCTGCAGTCAGGACTGGAGTTCGGGTTAGCAAATAACACCCTCAAGGTACAAATCTCTGCCTTAGGCGCCTTATATAACTAATCTGGCAGCAAATAGATGGGTGTCACGATTTATAAAATCGTGTGGTAGGTCCAGACTGGTTATAATCCTGAAAAATCCACTGTGGGTTCTAAATCTGGTACTAGAGGCACTAATTAAATACCCATTCGAGCCCCTAAAGGATTTATCTGCCAAATTCCTCACACTTAAGACCATTATATTAGTTGCTCTGACATCGGCCTGCAGAGTGAGCGATATACAGGCCCTGTCCATACGTTCTCCCTATACGCAGGTATATGAAGATAGTATTGTACGAAGACCTGACCTGGCTTCTCAAAGTGGCTCTTCAGTTCCGTAGGAGCCAAGAAATGTTGCCCTCCTTTTGTGATGGCCCTAGGAATCCAGGAGAGGAAAGATTCTATAGCTTAGATGTGAGGAAGTCACTGTTAGAATATATGTCCATGACCAGTTAGTGAAGGAAGGACCAGTCCCTGTATATAGTCTTTGTACCATTGCCAGATGGATCTGGGAGGGCATTAGTTTTACACTGCAAGTGGTGCTCTGGTTCCTGGGCCATGAACTAAGGGCCATGGCAATCTCCTGGGCAGAAAAAGCTGAGGTATCAATCAATTGATCAAATTTGTAAGGCTGCTACCTGGTCCTCACCATCTACCTTCTTTAAGTACTACAGACTGAATCTATCCTCCTCTGCTGATTTGACCTTTGGTAGAAGGGTACTGCAAGCGGTGGTCCCTCCCTAAATTGTTTCAATTCTCCAGAAATCTCTCAGGTGTGCGGTCATGGGTGAAGGGAAAACACAGAGGTTACTTACTGGCAGCCTGTTTTTCTAGAACCCATGACAGCACCTGCATATAACCCCCACCCTTTTTCTCACCTTATTGGTGTACTATAGTTTGGGTGTTTGTGGTGGTGTGTGTATATTAACCTGTAGGTCATCTCATGCCCTGTAACCCATTAAAGCAGGTAAAGCTCAAAGCATATTCATGTGTTTGAATGGCCCAGTCAAAGTCCAGACCTGAATTCCTTTTGAGAATTTGTGGCTAGACTTGAAAATTGCTGTTAAATGCTTTTCATCCAAACTCAGAGCTAGTTTTCAAAGAATAGCCAAAAATGTCCGTCTTTAAATGTACAAGGTTGGTAATAACATACCCCTAAAGACTTGCAGAGAATGGCAACCCTACAAAGTATTGTCTCGGGGGTGCCGAATACAAATAAGCATCAAAATTTTCAGATTTATATTCTTAACATGGTTTTCGAAGTATTTTATTTCCTGTACACTCAACAAATACCCGATACTTAGTGTTGGTATATGACATAAAATCCCAATAAAATGCATTTGTTTGTGGGTAGAATGTGGAAAAAGTGGTATGATTCAACACGGGGTATGATTCCTTTTAACGCACTGTACATCAGCCCCAGCATATCTTATGTTTTGTAAACAGTATCACCCCTTAATCCCATATGAAGTCCTGTCCCGTCGAGGTGACCTGGGACTTAATTCCCAGGGACAGGATAGTATGTCATAAGTAGGGTTGAGCGAAACGGATCGTTCATTTTCATAAGTCGCCGACTTTTGGTAAAGTCGGCGTCTCATGAAAACCGACCCGATCCCTGTGTGGGGTCGGCCATGCGGTACGCGACCTGGCACCATTCATTGACCGCCCATGCTAGAGACTCGACTACTTCCGGTCAACAGAGCAGCAGTTTCTCTTCCTGTTGATAGGGTGGGACTACTGGTGTGCCTCTGATTTACACATGGCTCATACTGCTTAATTGGTTAATGTCAATCAGCATACCAGTAGTCCTGTCCTGTCAACACTGAGGGACTACTGGTAACTACATGCCTTTTTTGTCCTGGATACCCAATATAAGGTCTGGGCTTTGATTAAGCCACTCAAAAACATTTACATGCTTCTCTTTAACCCCTTCATGACCAGAGCTTTTTTCAGATTTGTTTGTTTTTTGCTTCCCTTCTTTCCAGAGCCATATTTTTTTTTTACTTTTCTGTCAATATAGCCATGTGAGGCCTTATTTTTTGTGGGACCGGTTGTACTTTTGAAAAATACCACTTTTTTTACTATGTGGTGTAACAAGAAACGGGGAAAAAAAAATCCAAATTCGGTGAAATTGCAAAAAAAGTGCCATCCCACACTAGTTTTGTTTGGCTTGTTTGCTAGGTTCACTAAATGCTAAAACTGACATGCCATATAATTCTTCAGGTCATTACGAGTTCATAGACACCAAACATGTCTAGGTTCTTTTTTATCTAAGTGGTGGGGAAAAAAATTCCAAAGTTTGCAAAAAAAAAAAATTTCTGCCATTTTCCGAGACCCTTAGCTTCTCCAGTTTTCATGATGTCTGGTTGAGTGAGGGCTTATTTTTTGTGTGCCGAGCTGACGTTTTTAATGACACCATTTTTATGCAGAAACAATCTTGTGATGGCCTCTTATTGCATTTTAATGCAATGTCACGGCGACCAAAAAAATGTAATTCTGGCTGTTTGATTTTTTTTTTCTCGCTACGCCATCTAGTGATCAGGTTAATCCCTTTTTTTTTTTTTTTTTTTTATTGATGGGGCGATTCTCAACGTTGCAATACCAAATGTCTGTTTGATTTTATTTTTCTTTTATTTGGAATGGGGCGAAAGGGGGGTGATTTGAACTTTTTTTTTTTTTTTTTTTTTTTCATATTTTTAAAAACCCTTTTTTTATTTCTTTTGGCATGCTTCAATGGCCTCCATGGGGGGCTAGAAGCTGCCACAACTTGATCGGCTCTGCTACATAGAGGCAATGCTCAGATCGCCTCTTTGTAGCAGAATTACAGCCTTGCTCTGAGCGCTGACCACAGGGTGGCGCTCACAGCAATCCGGCATCAACAACTATAGAGGTCTCAAGGAGACCACTGGTTGTCATGCCGACGCACCAATGATCCCTGATCATGTGACGGGGTCACCGGTGTGCACATTTCTGTCCGGAAGCACTTGTTAAATGCCTCTGTCAGTTTGACAGTGACATTTAACTAGTTAATAGCTGCGGGTATATCGTGGTTTCGCCCGCGGCTATTGCAGGCACATGTCAGCTGTTAAAAACAGCTGACATTTCTCGGCTTTGAGGTGGGCTCACTGCCTGAGACCACCTCAAATTGGGGGATACTGCCATCGGACATACTATCCCGTCCGATGGCAGTAAGGGGTTAAATCATTTGTGTTGCTTTAGCAGTATTCTTTGGGTCAGTCTTGTTGGAGAGAGAATGAACCTCCGTCCCAGTCAAATCCATGATAGACTAAAAATGCTTTTGCTCAATATTTTCCCTGTATTTTGCACCCTCCATCGTCCCCCTCTATTTAGACCATTTTCCCTGTCCCTACTGCAAAAAAATTGGTGTTCTTGGAGCGATGAGCTGTGTTGGTTTGGTGCCAGACAGTGTTTACATTGCTGGCCATAACAATTTTTGTATTGTCTGACCACAACACCTTCCTCCATGTATTTGGGAAGTCTCCCACATGTCTTTTTGCAAACTCAAAAGGAGCCTTATAATTTGTGTTCAAGAAAATGCTTTTTTTCTGATCACTCTTCTGTAAAGGCAAAAGTTATGGAGTGTATGACATGGAGTGCCTTGCGAAAGTATTCGGCCCCCTGGAACTTTTCAACCTTTTCGCACATATCATGCTTCAAACATAAATATACCAAATGTAAATTTTTGGTGAAGAATCAACAAGTGCAATACAATTGTGAAGTTGAACGAAATGTATTGGTTATTTTAAATTTTTGTGGAAAATCAAAAACTGAAAAGTGGGGTGTGCAATCTTATTCTGCCCCTTTACTTTCAGTGCAGCAAACTCACTCCAGAAGTTGATTGTGGATCTATGAATGATCCAATGTTGTCCTAAATGCCCAATGATGATAAATATAGTCCACCTATGTGTAATCCATGTCAGCCACCTCCATTATCTGTTGATGGTACATCCCATGCAGTGGCTTTTCTTGCCATGGCGCTTCATGTTCCTGTTCTTCCTTCCAGATCTGTTGTTGTTGCTGCCTTAGGCTACTTTCACACTAGCGTCGGGCTCGGCCCGTCGCCGTGCGTCGGGCCGAGGTCCCCGACGCTAGCGTTGTCCCCGCCGCACAACGGGGGCAGCGGATGCATTTTTCCCACGCATCCGCTGCCCCATTGTGAGGTGCGGGGAAGTGTGGGGAGGTGTGGGCGGAGTTGCGGCCGCGCATGCGCGGTCGGAAAAAGCGGACCGTCGGGAGCAAAAAACGTTACATGTAAGGTTTTTTTTTCCCGACGGTCCGCTACCACACGCCCAAGCGTCGCAAAACGGACGCGACGTTTGGCAATGCGTCGCAAATGCGTCGCTAATGTTAGTCTATGACGAAAAAAACGCATCCAGCAAGAACTTTTGCTGGATGCGTATTTTCGGCAAAACGACGCATTTGCGACGTATTGCAGTTAACGCTAGTGTGAAACTAGCCTTAGGCTTTCTCTCAGCATCTCATCTTTTGTTGCCATTTTTCTGATGTATTCCTGGATACTCCTTGTTTTATCTGTGATGGTGGCTTGGATGCTTATCAAGCCTCAACCATCCTCCTTTCTGTTGGTATACAATCTGTGTGTTAGACTTAGGGTGGAGACCTCCATGCATTGTGAGGAGCTTTCGTGTCTTCACATCTGCAGCTTCCGTCTTTTTTTTTTTTTTTTTTTGGCCAGCATACGATTGCCAGCAGGGTATCTGATAACTGGTAGGGCATATGTATTGATGGCACAGATGTTATTCTTCCCATTGAGCTGGCTCTTCAGGACCTGTCTTGGGCTACGTTCACATTTGCGTTGTGCGCCGCAGCGTCGGCGCCGCAACGCACAACGCAAACAAAAACGCATGCACAACGCTGCGTTTTGCGCCGCATGCGTCCTTTTTTTCATTGATTTTTGACGCAGCAAAATGCAACTTGCTGCGTCCTCTGCGCCCAGACGCGGGCGCCGCAGGGACGCATGCGGCGCAAAACGCAAGTGCGACGCATGTCCATGCGCCCCCATGTTAAATATAGGGGCGCATGACGCATGCGGCGACGCTGCGGTGCCCGACGCTGCGGCGCACACCGCAAATGTGAACGTAGCCTTACCCTTTGATGGTATTTGGATGTTGCTGCTTTCCTTGCCTCCTCATCATGTTTACCGTATCCCTGTGGAATGCCATGGTACTTGTAGCATGTCTGTACATCTGCTATGTGCCCTGCTGGTAATTCCACTCCATCAGTGTTGACTACCTTGCCTCTCTTTATTACCAACCGGCCGCACTTCTCCAGTCGGAAGGACATTCCAATGTTTTCACTGTAGATCCTTGTCAGGTGGATCAGTGAATTGATGTCTTATTTGTTTTTCGCATACAGCTTGATGTCATCCATATAGAGGAGGTGGCTGATGGTGCTTCCACTCTTGAACTTGTAGCCATAGCCAAACTCTGTAATTATCTTACTGAGGGGGTTCAAGCCTATGCAGAACGGCAAAGGGGAAAGAGCATCATCTTGGTATATGCTGCATTTGATGGTCACTTGTGCTAGTTGTCTTGCGTTGACTTCCAGTGTTGTCCTCCATAGCCCCATTGAGTTTCTGAGGAAGGTCCTTTATTTCCTGTTGACATTGAAGAGAGCCAAGCTTTCACAAATTCATGTGTGTGGCATTGAGTCACATAGGCTTTCCTGTAGTCAATCCAGGCTGTGCTGAGATTGGTCTGTCTGGATCTTGAGTCTTGAGCGACTGCTCTATCTACTAGGAGCTGGTGTTTAGAGCCTCTGTTGTCGGTCCCAGTGCCTTTCTGAGCTGGATTCATGTACTGGTTCATATGGTTCTGTAGCTTGTTGGCTTTGATGCCTGACAGGAGTTTCTATGTTGTAGTAAGGCAGGTTATTGGGTGGTAGTTGGATGGAACTGTAACTTTGTGAGGATCCTTCATGATCAGCACTGTTCTTCCTTGTGTTACCCAAGCTGGGTGGTGGCCTACTTCTAGCAGTTGGTTCATCTGCTTTGCCATGTGTTCATGTACCGCTGTTAATTTCTTTAGCAAGTAGGTGTGGATCATGTCTGGGCCAGGTGCTGTGCAGCTCTTCATGTTCTTGATGCGCTGCTGGATGTCTGCTTCTGTAATGGTGACTCTTTCTTGCTCTAGGTGGTTGCTGTTTTATTCTCCGATCTTGCAGCCACATTGCACTTGTGTGTGTTTTTTCTTCTCCCATATGTTCCTCCAGTATTGTTCAGTCTCTGCTATTGGAGGATTGCTGCCTTTGTGCTGTTACTCTGTAGTTGGGAGTACACCTTGGATTGTTGTTTGGAGATCAGGGCATCTGTCCTTTTGGCCTCAGCTTCTCTAGTGTATCTCCCTAGTCTTGCAGAGAGTGCTGTGAGCCTTTGTTTTGCAAGTCTGTAGGGCTTCAGTTGGGGTCAGGCCTTTGAACTTGTCCAGCTTTGGCTTATTCTTGATCTTTACACCCTTCTGTATTTGTTAGTTGGCTGACTTCCCTTCGTGTCACCTTGATCTTGGTCTCCAGTCTTCTTTTCCAAGGGGGGCACATACTTCTGCTGTTCTTGCTGGTTGTATAGCCAAGCATTTCCGTTATTGAGGCAGTGGCATAGATCAGTTTACTAGTTTGAGTTGTTGTGGTGGTAGGTATTGATGCAAGTGCTCTATTAACATCTTCTAGCATACTGTCCTGGTGGTGTTTCTTTGCTGAGCCTTGGCAGTCAATCTCTGGTATTGATGGTGTTTAGTTTATCTAAGATCTTCTGTTTCAGATCAACTGCAGTGCTTTCTAGTTGCTTGATTGGATCAGAATTTTCAGGGTTGCACATGTTGTTTTCCAGGTCTTCATATGAGATGGATCTGCAGTGCAGTTGATTTCTCTCACGTTGTGATAATGGCTTTCTCTTTATGATATTGAGACGTTGGGTGACAAGTTGTTTCTCAGGGGACATGCAGATCTTGTAACCATCCAGAATTTCCTCATGCGCTTCATGTATCCCCTCTCATTTGTTCTGCTGTTATAGTAGCATTTCATCAGATCCAGATTATCTTGCCTTGTCCATGTATGGTTTGTTCTAGTAGCCCATTTATCATTAGATTGTCTTGGTCCCTCAACATCTGACGCGGACTTTGTTAATCTTAATCTGGGTGACGTCTTAAGGCCCCGTCTCACATAGCGAGATCGCTAGCGAGATCGCTGCTGAGTCACAAGTTTTGTGACGCAACAGCGACCTCCATAGCGATCTCGCTATGTGTGACACGTACCAGCGATCAGGCCCCTGCTGCGAGATCGCTGGTCGTGTCGGAATGGCCTGGACCTTTTTTTGGTCGCTGAGGTCCCGCTGACATCGCTGAATCGGTGTGTGTGACACCGATCCAGCGATGTCTTCACTGGTAACCAGGGTAAACATCGGGTTACTAAGCGCAGGGCCGCGCTTAGTAACCCGATGTTTACCCTGGTTACCAGCGTAAATGTAAAAAAAAACAAACAGTACATACTCGCCTTTCGGTGTCCAGGTCCCTTGCCGTCCGCTTCCTGCTCTGACTGCCGGCCGTACAGTGAGAAGTGAGAGCACAGCAGTGACGTCACCGCTGCGCTCTGCTCTCAGTGTACGGCGGCTCAGTCAGAGCAGGAAGCAGACGGCAAGGGACCTGGACACCGAAAGGCGAGTATGTACTGTTTGTTTTTTTTGGTAACCAGGGTAAACATCGGGTTACTAAGCGCGGCCCTGCGCTTAGTAACCCGATGTTTACCCTGGTTACCCGGGTGCTGCAGGGGGACTTCGGCATCATTGAAGACAGTTTCAACGATGCCAAAGTCGTTCCCCTGATCGTTGGTCGCTGGAGAGAGCTGTCTGTGTGACAGCTCCCCAGCGACCACACAGCGACTTACCAACGATCACGGCCAGGTCGTATCGCTGGTCGTGATCGTTGGTAAATCGCTTAGTGAGACGGGGCCTTAAGCCGGCATGGCTTTGTTCCTGACACTCATGTTTATTCAGGTAGGACTATAGTGTTAGTAGTCTTGCCAAAGGACCACTACTGGTAAATTATTTCCAACAGAGCAGAGCCAGTCTCCCACATTGGTGGATGTTCACCTTAACCACTATGCTAGAACAGCTGCCTAGGGTAGGTATTATAGTGTATTGTAGTGTTAGGAGCCTTGGAATATAATTTATTTTAACTTATTTTTCCCACAGGGCAGATCCGGGATTATAGTTTAATGATTATAGGCTGTGCACTTAACCATTACACTATACCAGCAACATATATACACTGCTCAAAAAAATAACGGGAACACTTAACCCCTTCATGACCTTGGGATTTTCCGTTTTTCCGTGTTCGTTTTTCACTCCCCTCCTTCCCAGAGCCATAACTTTTTTATTTTTCCGTCAATTTGGCCATGTGAGGGCTTATTTTTTGAGGGACAAGTTGTACTTTTGAACGACATCATTGGTTTTAGCATGTCGTGTACTAGAAAACGGGAAAAAAATTCCAAGTGCTGTGAAATTGCAAAAAAAGTGCAATCCCACACTTGTTTTTTGTTTGGCTTTTTTGCTAGGTTCACTAAATGCTAAAACTGAGCTGCCATTATAATTCTCCAGGTCATTACGAGTTTGTAGACATCTAACATGACTAGGTTATTTTTAATCTAAGTGGTGAAAAAAAATTCCAAACTTTGCTTAAAAAAAAAAAAAAAAAAAAAAAAAAATTGCGCCATTTTCCGATATCCGTAGCGTTTCCATTTTTCATGATCTGGGGTCGGTTGAGGGCTTATTTTTTGCGTGCCTAGCTGGCGTTTTTAATTATACCATTTCGGTGCAAATACGTTCTTTTGATCGCCCGCTATTGCATTTTAATGCAATGCCGCGGCGACCAAAAAAACGTAATTCTGGCGTTTCAATTTTTTTTCTGTACGTTGTTTAGCGATCAGGTTAATGCTTTTTTTTTTTTATTGATCGGGCGATTCTGAACGCGGCGATACCAAATATGTGTAGATTTGATTTTTTTTTTTTTTTATTACTGATTTATTTTGAATGGGACGAAAGGGGGGTGATTTAAACTTTATTTTTTTTTTTTCATATTTTTTTTACTTTTTTTTTTTTTTTTTTTTTAACTCTTTCCATGCTTCAATAGCCTCCATAGGAGGCTAGAAGCTGGCACAACGCGATCGGCTCTGCTACATAGCAGCGATTTTATGTTCGCTGCTATGTAGCAGAAAATCACGTGTGCTGTGAGCGCCGACCACAGGGTGGCGCTCACAGCTACCGTGCATCAGTAACCATAGAGGTCTCAAGAACCTCTATGGTTACAATGGAGAAGCATCGCCGACCTCCGATCATGTGACGGGGGTCAGCGATGCGCATATTTCCGGCCGCCCGGCCGGAAGCGGTAGTTAAATGCCGTTGTCTGCGTTTGACAGCGGCATTTAACTAGTTAGTAGGCACGGGCAGATCGCAATTCTGCCCGCGCCTATTACGGGCTCATGTCAGCTGTTCAAAACAGCTGACATGTCCCGGCTTTGATGCGGGCTCACCGCCGGAGCCCGCATCAAAGCGGGGCTTCTGACCTCGGACAGGATAGTACATCCGAGATCAGAAAGGGGTTAAAGAGAATATAACTCCAAGTAAATCAAAGTTGTGTGAAATCAAACTGTCCACTAAGGCCTCTTTCACACTTACATCTTTGTAGTCCCGTCGAGATACGTCGTTTTGTGAGAAAACCGAATCCTGCAAAAAAAATCCAGTGATCCATTCTGAGCATGCCTGGAAGCATATTCCAACCCGGGAAAAAGTCTTTCTTTCTTTCTTTCTTTCTTTCTTTCTTTCTTTCTTTCTTTCTTTCTTTCTTTCTTTCTTTCTTTCTTTCTTTCTTTCTTTCTTTCTTTCTTTCTCCTTCTCTTTCTTTCTTTCTTTCTCCTTCTCTTTCTTTCTTTCTTTCTTTCTTTCTTTCTTTCTTTCTTTCTTTCTTTCTCCTTCTCTTTCTTTCTTTCTTTCTTTCTCCTTCTCTTTCTTTCTTTCTTTCTTTCTTTCTCCTTCTTTCTTTCTTTCTTTCTTTCTTTCTTTCTTTCTTTCTTTCTCCTTTCTTTCTTTCTTTCTTTCTTTCTTTCTCCTTCTCTTTCTTTCTTTCTTTCTCCTTCTCTTTCTTTCTTTCTTTCTCCTTCTCTTTCTTTTTTTCTTTCTTTCTTTCTCCTTGTCTTTCTTTCTTTCTCCTCTTTCTTTCTTTCTCCTTTCTTTCTTTCTTTCTTTCTTTCTTTCTTTCTTTCTTTCTTTCTCCTTCTCTTTCTTTCTTTCTCCTTCTCTTTCTTTCTTTCTTTCTCCTTCTCTTTCTTTCTTTCTTTCTTTCTTTCTTTCTTTCTTTCTTTCTTTCTCCTTGTCTTTCTTTCTTTCTTTCTCCTCTTTCTTTCTTTCTCCTTCTTTCTTTCTTTCTTTCTTTCTCCTCTTTCTTTCTTTCTCCTTTCTTTCTCCTTCTTTCTTTCTTTCTCCTTCTTTCTTTCTTTCTTTCTTTCTCCTTCTCTTTCTCCTTCTCTTTCTTTCTTTCTCCTTCTTTCTTTCTCCTTTCTTTCTCCTTCTTTCTTTCTTTCTTTCTCCTCTTTCTTTCTTTCTCCTTTCTTTCTCCTTCTTTCTTTCTTTCTTTCTTTCTTTCTTTCTTTCTTTCTTTCTTTCTCCTTCTTTCTTTCTTTCTCCTTCTCTTTCTCCTTCTTTCTTTCTTTCTTTCTTTCTCCTTCTCTTTCTTTCTTTCTTTCTTTCTCCTTCTTTCTTTCTTTCTTTCTTTCTCCTTCTCTTTCTCCTTCTCTTTCTTTCTTTCTTTCTTTCTTTCTCCTTCTCTTTCTCCTTCTCTTTCTCCTTTCTTTCTTTCTTTCTTTCTCCTTCTCTTTCTTTCTTTCTTTCTTTCTTTCTCCTTCTCTTTCTTTCCTTCTCTTTCTTTCTTTCTTTCTTTCTTTCTTTCTTTCTCCTTCTCTTTCTTTCTTTCTTTCTTTCTTTCTTTCTTTCTTTCTTTCTTTCTCCTTCTCTTTCTTTCTTTCTTTCTTTCTTTCTCCTTCTCTTTCTTTCTTTCTTTCTTTCTTTCTCCTTCTCTTTCTTTCTTTCTTTCTTTCTTTCTTTCTTTCTTTCTTTCTTTCTTTCTCCTTCTCTCTTTCTTTCTTTCTCCTTGTCTTTCTTTCTTTTTTTCTCCTTCTCTTTCTTTCTTTCTTTCTCCTTCTTTCTTTCTTTCTTTCTTTCTTTCTTTCTCCTTCTTTCTTTCTTTCTTTCTTTCTTTCTTTCTTTCTTTCTCCTTCTTTCTTTCTTTCTTTCTTTCTTTCTTTCTCCTTCTTTCTTTCTTTCTTTCTTTCTTTCTTTCTTTCTTTCTTTCTTTCTTTCTCCTTCTTTCTTTCTTTCTTTCTTTCTTTCTTTCTTTCTCCTTCTTTCTTTCTCCTTCTTTCTTTCTTTCTTTCTTTCTTTCTTTCTCCTTCTTTCTTTCTTTCTTTCTTTCTTTCTTTCTCCTTCTTTCTTTCTTTCTTTCTTTCTTTCTTTCTTTCTTTCTTTCTCCTTCTCCTTCTCCTTCTTCTCTTTCTTTCTTTCTTTCTTTCTTTCTTTCTTTCTCCTTCTTTCTTTCTTTCTTTCTTTCTTTCTCCTTCTTTCTTTCTTTCTTTCTTTCTTTCTTTCTTTCTTTATTTCTCTTTCTTTCTCCTCTTTCTTTCTTTCTCCTTTCTTTCTCCTTCTTTCTTTCTTTCTTTCTCCTTCTTTCTTTCTTTCTTTCTTTCTTTCTCCTTCTTTCTTTCTTTCTTTCTTTCTTTCTCCTTCTTTCTTTCTTTCTTTCTTTCTCCTTCTTTCTTTCTTTCTTTCTTTCTTTCTCCTTCTTTCTTTCTTTCTTTCTTTCTTTCTCCTTCTTTCTTTCTTTCTTTCTTTCTCCTTCTTTCTTTCTTTCTTTCTTTCTTTCTCCTCTTTCTTTCTTTCTTTCTTTCTCCTTCTTTCTTTCTTTCTTTCTTTCTTTCTTTCTCCTTCTTTCTTTCTTTCTTTCTTTCTTTCTCCTCTTTCTTTCTTTCTCCTTTCTTTCTCCTTCTTTCTTTCTTTCTTTCTTTCTTTCTTTCTCCTCTTTCTTTCTTTCTCCTTTCTTTCTCCTTCTTTCTTTCTTTCTTTCTTTCTTTCTCCTTCTCTTTCTTTCTTTCTTTCTTTCTTTCTTTCTCCTTCTTTCTTTCTTTCTTTCTTTCTTTCTCCTTCTCTTTCTTTCTTTCTTTCTCCTTCTTTCTTTCTTTCTTTCTCCTCTTTCTTTCTTTCTCCTTTCTTTCTCCTTCTTTCTTTCTTTCTTTCTTTCTTTCTCCTTCTTTCTTTCTTTCTCCTTCTCTTTCTCCTTCTTTCTTTCTTTCTTTCTTTCTTTCTCCTTCTCTTTCTTTCTTTCTTTCTTTCTTTCTCCTTCTTTCTTTCTTTCTTTCTTTCTTTCTCCTTCTCTTTCTCCTTCTCTTTCTTTCTTTCTCCTTCTTTCTTTCTCCTTTCTTTCTCCTTCTTTCTTTCTCCTTTCTTTCTCCTTTCTTTCTTTCTCCTTTCTTTCTCCTTCTTTCTTTCTTTCTTTCTTTCTTTCTTTCTTTCTTTCTTTCTTTCTCCTTCTTTCTTTCTTTCTCCTTCTCTTTCTCCTTCTTTCTTTCTTTCTTTCTTTCTTTCTCCTTCTCTTTCTTTCTTTCTTTCTTTCTTTCTTTCTTTCTTTCTTTCTTTCTCCTTCTTTCTCCTTCTTTCTTTCTTTCTCCTTCTTTCTTTCTTTCTTTCTCCTTCTCTTTCTTTCTTTCTCCTTCTTTCTCTTTCTTTCTTTCTCCTTCTCTTTCTTTTCTTTCTTTCTTTCTCCTTCTCTTTCTTTCTTTCTTTCTTTCTTTCTTTCTCCTTCTCTTTCTCCTTCTCTTTCTTTCTTTCTCCTTCTTTCTTTCTTTCTTTCTTTCTTTCTCCTTCTTTCTTTCTTTCTTTCTTTCTCCTTCTCTTTCTTTCTTTCTTTCTCCTTCTCTCTTTCTCCTTCTTTTTCTTTCTTTCTTTCTTTCTTTCTTTCTTTCTTTCTTTCTTTCTTTCTTTCTTTCTTTCTCCTCTTTCTCCTTCTCTTTCTTTCTTTCTCCTTCTTTCTTTCTTTCTTTCTTTCTCCTTCTCTTTCTTTCTTTCTTTCTTTCTTTCTTTCTTTCTCCTTCTTTCTCCTTCTTTCTTTCTTTCTCCTTCTTTCTTTCTTTCTTTCTTTCTCCTTCTCTTTCTTTCTTTCTCCTTCTTTCTCTTTCTTTCTTTCTCCTTCTCTTTCTTTTCTTTCTTTCTTTCTTTCTCCTTCTCTTTCTTTCTTTCTTTCTCTTTCTTTCTTTCTTTCTTTCTTTCTTTCTTCTTCTCTTTCTTTCTCCTTCTTTCTTTCTTTCTTTCTCCTTCCTTCTTTCTTTCTTTCTTTCTTTCTTTCTTTCTTTCTTCTTCTCTTTCTTTCTTTCTTTCTTTCTTTCTCTCTCTCTCTCTCTCTCTCTCTCTCTCTCTCTCTCTCTCTCTCTCTCTCTCTCTCTTTCTTTTTCAGGAAATTTCTCCATTGAAATTTATGCAACAACATGTGTAATGCATCCGTCAAAACACTGGATGCGTTACACACGTTTTTCACTATTTGTACGACGTTTGTCGATACGTCACAACGCATTACGACGCCCGCCAGCAGAAGGAAGTGTAAAAGAGGCCTTAGAAAGCAACACTGACAAACAATTTCACATGCTGTTGTGTAAACGGAATAGACAACAGATGGAAATTATTGTCAAATATTAAGACACCTTCAATAAAGGAGTGGTTCTGCATGTGGGGACAACAGATCACATCTCAGTACCACTGCTTTCTGGCTGATGTTTTGGTTACTTTTGAATGTTTGTTGTGCTTTCACACTCGTGGTAGCATGAGACTGACTCTACAACCCACACAAGTGGCTCAGGTAGTGCAGCTCGTCCAGGATTGCACATCAATGCGACCTGTGGCAAGACGGTTTGCTGTGTCTGTCAGCGTAGTGTCCAGAGGCTGGAGGCGCTACCAGAAGACAGGCCAGTACACCAGGAGACGTTGAGGTGGCCGTATAGAAGGGCATCAACCCAGCAGCAGGATCGCTACCTCTGCCTTTGTGCAAGGAGGAACAGGAGGAGCACTGCTAGAGCCCTGCAAAATGACCTCGCCAGAGGTAGCCTGACTGCCATTAGGTACCAAGATGAGATCCTCAGACCCCTTGTGAGACCATATGCTGGTGCGGTTGGCCCTCAGTTCCTCCTAATTTAGGACAGTGCCAGATCTCATGTGGCTGGAGTGTCAGCAGTTCCTGCAAGATGAAGGCACTGAAGCTATGAACTGGCCCGCCTGTTCCCGAAACCTGAATCCGATTGAGCACATCTAGGACATCATGTCTCGCTCCATTCAGTAACATCACAATGCGCCACAGGACTGTCCAGGAGTTGGCGGATGCTTTATTCCAGGTCTGGGAGGAGATTTCTCAGACCATCCGCCGCCTCATCAGGAGCATGCCCAGGCGTTGTACAGTAGGGAGGTCATACTGGCACGTGGAGGCCACCCACCATACTGAGCATCTTTTCCTTGTAATGAGGCATTTCCACTGAAATTGGATCAGCCTGTAACTTGATTTTCCACTTTGATTTTGTGTATCATTCCAAATCCAGACCTCCATGGGATATTCATTTTGATTTACATTGATAATTGTTTTATTGTTCTGAACACATTCCACTATGTAATGATTAAAAATTTGCAACTGGAATATTTCAGAGATATCTAGGATGTGGTATTTTAGTGTTCCTTTTATTTTTTTGAGCAGTGTGTGTGTGTATATATTATACTCTTAACAACTTTGTACATGACTTGCTTGGAGATCTCCTTGGTCTTAATTTATAAGATCTTGGCACAGTAACATTTTATGTAAACACATCCAGTTGTGAAAGTTATTATTCCAAGATCTATTGATTAAAATAAACTTTTGTTCATGGGAAAACGTTTATTGGTGTTGCAGCCTCAGTGGCCTTTAAGAAAAGGTGTGTATGTGTAATTTTTAAGGGCTTCATTGCAAAAAAGTGAATACATTTGCAAATGACAATTTTTAGTTATTTCATCACAAATTTAACGTATGCCTATTCTCACCTACCTTCATCAACTTAGACTATTTAGTGCTGATGCATCACACACAATCGGATTACCCAAATATTTAGGCAGATTGTAATGTAACAAAATAGATAAAATGCCAAGGGGGTGAATACTTTTGCAAGCCATTGTATGTAGTGTTGATGTGTATATAGCCTATTGTAAGGGGTGTGTAGTGTATGTATGATACGCATGCACACAGAGGAAAATAAGTATTTGATACTGTCGATTTTGCAAGTTTTACCATACAAATAAGGAAGATGTCTGTAATTTTTAATTTTTTGTCGGTACACTTCAACTGAGACAATTTAAAAAAAATAAATAATCATAGTATTTTTTTTTTTTTTAAATGGCATTTTATTGCATGAAATAAAGTATGTGATCACGTACCAACCAACAAGAATTCTGGCTCTCAGACTTGTTGGTTTTTAATTAAGAAGCTCTCCTACTCTGCACTCAATACCTGTGTTAATTGCACCTGTTTGAACCAAGTTACATGTATAAAAGACACCTGTCCACACAATCACACTCCAACATCTCCACAATGGCCAAGACTAAAGAGCTGTCTAAGGACACCAGGGACAAAATCGTAGACCTTCACAAGGCTGGGATGGGCTACAGGACAGTAGTCAAGCAGTTTTGGTGAGAGGTCAACTGTTGGCACAATTACTAGAAAATGGAAGGAACACAATGATTGTCAATCTTCCTTGGTCTGGGGCTTCATGCAAGATCTCCCCATCGTGGGGTAAGGATGATTCTGAGAGAGATCGGGAATCAGCCCAGAACTACAAGGGAGGACCTGGTCAATTACCTGAAGAGAGCTGGGACCAGTCTCAAACATTACTGTTAGTAGCACACTACACCGTTATGGATTAATATCCTGTAGGACATTTAAGGTCCCCTCTGCTCATGTCAGCACATGTCCAGGCCTGTTTGAAGTTTTCCAATGACAATCTGGATGATCCAGAGGAGTAATGGGAAGGTGGTCATGTGTGTCAGTTGAGACCAAAATAGAACTTTTTGGTATCCACTCCACTTGCTATGTCTGGAGGAAGAAGGATGAGTGCAACTCCAAGAACATTGTCCCAACCGTGAAGCATGGTGGGGGAAACATCATACTTAGGGGGTGCTTTTCTGCAAAGGGGACAGGATAACTACATGTTAGGGCATGTTAGGTTAGGCTATGGGTTGAACTAGATGGACTTAAAGCCTTCCTTCAACCTTAATAACTATGTAACTGTCTGCACCGTATGAAAGGGAGAATGGATGGGGTAATGTATCATGATATTTTGGCCCACAACCTCCTTCCCTCAGTAACTGCATTGAATATGCATTGTGGCTTGGTCTTCCTGCATGGCAATAACCCGAAACACACAGCCAGGGCAACTAAGTAATGGCTCCGTAAGAAGCATTTCAAGGTCCTGGAGTGGCCTAGCTAGTCTCCAAAACTGAACCCAATAGAAAATCTTTATAGTGCTGAAACTCAGTATTGCCCAGCAACAACCCTGAAACCTGAAGGATAGGAAGGAGGGAGTGGGCCAAAATCCCTAGTGCAGTGTGCAAACTGCAAGAACTACAGGAAATGTCTGAACTCTGTAATTGCAAACAAAGCTCTGTTTCTCTATTGTATCAAATACTTTTCTCATGCAGCAAAATGCAAATTATGTAAAAATCATACAATGTGATTTTCTGGATTATATTTTTATATGGTCTCAAAGATCAAGTGTACCTATGATAAAATTGCAGACCTGTCCATTCTTTGTAGGTTGGAAAGCTTGTAAAATTCAGTGTATCAAATATTTTCCTCACTGTAATATATAGATGTGTATACTTAATATGGTGCTGTGTATAGTATGGACTCTACACTATATGCAAAGGCAATCTCTACACTATACAGTATATAGCTACATGCTATTATCTGTAACAGTACAGTGTGGTGCTCTGTGTATATGGTGTGGTTTCCCCACTGCAAAATACATACACAGGCACAGCGCCATACTAAATAACTATATCACAGCTCCACAGTACATACTACAATAAGCTCCACATATTCATATAATTCACACAGTATATAGTGTAGAGCTGTGTGTATAAATGTTTGTAGTATATATTGTGTAGCTGTGTAATTTTCAGCAATATTCTGTGTATATACACCGCACACTACCACTTCCCCTGTCCTGTTCACTGGGTGTATTTTTCAGTGTATGTATTCTTTACTCATTCACTGCACAATACTTCTCCTGTCCTGTATTCTGGGTGTATTTTTCAGTATTTCTTTTTTGTATATATACAACTCACAGTGCAATGTTTCCTTTCCTGTTGTCGGAGAGGCGGCATTGGATTTTGGGAGGGTCTATTGGATTATTATTCTGCATTCTTACGTGCAAATCTTGAAAAACCTGTTTTAAATGGGGTATCCTACGTTTGTGGAAGTTATCCTCCAGCACTGCGCACCTGACTGCTGGGACCCCAACAATCTCGAGAAAAGGATCTTTAAAGAGCATCATGTAGAAGGAGCTGTGGTTAATCATATACACATGGATGTGATTCTTCAAATAAGGCTACGTTCATATTTGCGTTGTGCGCTGCAGCGTCGGCGCCGCAACGCACAACGCAAACAAACGCAGCAAAACGCATGCACAACGCTGCGTTTTGCGCCGCATGCGTCCTTTTTTTGATTGATTTTGGACGCAGCAAAAATGCAACTTGCTGCGTCCTCTGCGCCCGGACACGTGCGTCGCAGGGACGCATGCCGCGCAAAACGCAAGTGCGACGCATGTCCATGCGCCCCCATGTTAAATATAGGGGCGCATGACGCATGCGGCGACGCTGCGGCGCCCGACGCTGCGGCGCAGACCGCAAATGTGAACGTAGACTAACTCATTTAAGAGTTTACTATGTAAAAACAAAATTCACTGATTCTGGTGATAGATGTTAAAGTGGAGTTTGTCTGCCAGTGCTTCCTTTTTGTCCCTGTCGGTCTTGACTTTACCAAATGGATTTTATAGAAATACAGCCATTTAAACCTTTCCCACAACTTCGTAAGTTAAACATATGGGATGGGAAATTATATAGCCAGAAAAAAATTTCATCTAATGAATTCCTTGAGAATCCTGCTATTATAAGTGGAAATAAAGAACAAAAACAACAAATTCTGATTGAAAATAGAGGAGCAAGAGACTACAAACTAAAATGGCTATACAAATGCACAGAGCATGGGAAACAAACAAGAATTTGAGCTGCTAACACAGGCAGAGAGATGTGATGGTATCACTGAAAATTGGTGGGATGATGCACATGCTTGAAATGCAAACCTTGAATGCTACAACTTATTTTTTTTAGAAACCGGATTAACAAGAGTGTACGTGTAGCATTGTCTGTAAGGAAAACGTATGTCGAGAGAGATCCTAGCTTCAGAGAATTGTAGCTCTGTAGAAACTGTAAGAATACAAGAACAGAAAGCACCCTATTGTAGGTGTTTTACTATAGTCCATGTAGACAGACTGAGAACAGAGACATCTGATGTAAAGAGTTCATCCATATCTTCAAAGTATGACGTAGTGGTCATGGGCGATTTTTAACTATCCAGATATTTGTTGGGCATCTCTCAGGGTATGTGCACACGTTGCGGATTTCTTGCAGAAAATTCCTGAAGAAAACCGGAAATTTTCTGCAAGAAATCCGCATTTTTTTTTTTGCGTTTTTTTTCCGTTTTTTTCGCGTTTTTTTAGCATTCTGCAAGCGTAATTAGCTTGCAGAATGCTAAAGTTTTCCCTGCGATCTGTAGCATCGCTTGGAAAACTGACTGACAGGTTGGTCACACTTGTCAAACATAGCGTTTGACAAGTGTGACCAACTTTTTACTATAGATGCTGCCTATGCAGCATCTATAGTAAAAGATAGAATGTTTAAAAATAATAAAAAAAATAAAAAAATGCTTATACTCACCCAGACATCTCACCGGCGTCCGTTCCGTATAGCTGGTCTGTGCGCACAGGACCTCCCGTGACGTCACGGTCACGTGAGCGGTCACATGACCGCTCACGACCAATCACAGGACAGTGACGTCATTCGGCGAGGTCCTTCAGCGCACACCAGGTACAGAAACCGAACGGCAGCGTGCGAGGAGGCGGCAAGACATCGAGGGTGAGTATAGGACTGTTTATTATTTTATTTCTTATTTTTTGACCACTTATATGGTGCCCAGTGCGTGGAGGAGAGTCTCCTCTCCTCCACCCTGGGTACCAACCGCACATAATCTGCTTACTTCCCGCATGGTGTGCACAGCCCCGTGCGGGAAGTAAGCAGATCAATGGACCCCTAGGTGTGCGGAATCCCTGCAATTCCGCATTTTTAATGAACATGTTGCTTTTTTTTCCGCTATGCGATTTTTTCGCGGAAAAAATCGCAACATTTGCACCAAAAATGCGGAATACCCTGTAAATAATAGGAGGCTTATGTAAGCGTTTTTTTTCGCGTTTTTATCACGTTTTTATAGCGAAAAAACGCGAAAAAAACGCTAACAATCCTGAACGTGTGCACATGGCCTCAGGCAAAGGTCAGATCAAGAAAATTCTAATCTTATCTCGCTGATTTCTTTGTTTCAAAAAGTAGAAGAGAAAACAAGAGGATCTGCAATCTTGGACCTAATCTTTACCAACAGGGAGAAAATGATTGAGGAAGTAAAGGTGACTGGTAATTTAGGAGGCAGTGATCATGCTATCAGGACTCAGACTTTAAGGTTAATCTTCAGAAAGGCAGATATTAATTGACTCAGAAAGAGGGTACTAAAGGTCCAATGGCTGGATGTTCTAAAGAACTGGAATGTCTAAGGATGGGAGATTTTGCTAAATGAAATTCTCACTGTACCATCAGTAACCATCCCAATAAATGAAGAATTGGAAGCATTTAAAGAACAGAATTGATAAACACAGAACTTAATAACTTGTTACAAAGTACAAAATAAATGTATATTAAATGGAAAGAGGGGGGCATATCTAAAGAATATACTACTGTCTGCAGGGCAAGAGATAGAAGAGCTAAAGCCAGTAATGAAGTGAGGCTTGTGTAATAATTATAGGGGATAACTCAGGAGACTCTTTGCGTGGAACAAGACAACTACAGGACACAGTTTTATAAGTGGTAAAGTCTATTATCACACGGTGATTCAAACAGGTGCAGAGAGAAACTCAAGTCCACAACACTTGGTGCAAATAATAAACGCAGCTTAGCAGTCTATAGGAAATTTCAGAGGAAAATGCAATCAAGCAGAAAGTCTCTGAAGCACAGTTATTCTTGAGGATGCTTGACACGAATAAATCCTTGTCTTAGTCCAGGCCCAGATAGATATGCTTATTAGGCAGTTCAAATCATATCTTAGCTCAACCAGGGAGGCCTGGTTAATAGTCTCAGGCTATTGCAAAGCAGAAACAGCTTACATGTCCAGCAAATGCAGATGGAAGTAAACACGAACAGCAGATGAAGGAGGATTACTGGAACTGGTGTATGCAGCAGGAACTCAGAGCAGAGTAGCAGGATCACCACACAGGTTCACAGGAGCAGGTGTATAGCCAGGGAGTAATCAGAGGTCAGGAGCTGGATGCAAGGCAGAATACTCTAGCACAGACTGAAGGCTGGGGTGGAGTTTTATAGCAGGAAGACACAGTGCACATGAGACCAAAGACGCCATCTTGGAAAAGGGCAGTAATGCACAAAAGGTAAAAAATGTTCAGAGTCCTGACAGCTTGCAAGGGAGCCCATAAGTAATACAAAAGGATTTGGTGGGGTTGTCAAGTCATAGAAAAGTTAAAGATGTTATAAGACTTTTACATGTTGAAAAGGGTGTAGTGGTCAAAAATGAGAAGGCCGAAGATACAGATTAGATATTAGAAAAAAAAAAACTTTTTGCAGTGACGGTGATCAATGAGTGGAACAGGGTGCCATGAGAGGTGGGGAGTTCTCCTTCAATGGAAGTCTTCAAACAGAGGCTGGACAGACATCTGTCTGAGATGGTTTAGTGAATCGTTCATTGAGCAGGGGGTTGGACATGACCCTGGAGTTCCCTTCCAACTCTTCACATTCTATGATTCATGATGGCCACAAAGGGTTGGGATCTGACCAATCTCTTGTATTGAAGCCTCTAATTAATTTTTATTTATTATTATTATTATTATTATTAATTTATATAGCACCATTAATTCCATGATCCTGTACATGAGATGGGGTTACATCAAAATGCAAATATCACTTACAGTAAACAAAACTAACAATGACAGACTGATAGAGTTGACTACCCTGCCCTTGCGGGCTTACATTCTACAGGATTGTGGGGAAGGAAACAGTAGGTCGGGGGTTGCGGTAGCTCTGATGGTTTTGAGGTGGTCATTACAGGTTGTAAGCTTCTTTGAAGATATGGATTTTCAGGTTCCGTTTGAAGGATCCAAGTGTGGAGGATAACCGGATGTGTTGGGGCACAGAATTCCAGATGACTGGGGATATTTGGGAGACGTCTTGGAGGCGATTGGGTGAGGAGCAAATTAGTGTGGAGGAGAGGAGGTGGTCTTGGGAGGACCAGCAATTACGTGAGGGAAGATATTGAGAGATTAGTTCAGAAATATACGAAAGAGAAAGGTTATGGATGGCTTTGTAGGTCAGTGTTAGTAGTTTAAACTGGATACGCTGGGAAATTGGGAGCCAGTGAAGGGATTTGCAAAGAGGGGAAGCAGGAGTGTAGCAAGGAGAGAGATTAATTAGTTGGGCAGCAAAGTTAAGGACGGACTGGAGGGGTGCGAGTGTTAGAGGGTAGGCCACAAAAGAGGATGTTGCAGTAGTCAAGGCGGGAGATGATTAGGGCATCCACAAGCATTTTGGTAGAGTGAGGGTCGAGGAAAGGACGGATTCTGGAAATATTTTTGAGCTGGAGGCGACAGGAGGTGGCGAGAACTTGGATGTGCGGTTTAAAGGACAGGTGTTAAGGACCTGGTGGTTAGGAGCACCTGGAATGACCTGATGAGTAAACTCAAAAAACGGAACTAGCTCTGGGGAAGTGGGAACTCTGCTGACCGCAAACTCTACTCCTATCGCACACACTAGAAATAGCCGTGGAGCGTACCTAACTCTCCCTAGACGCCTCTTCACAGCCTAAGAGCTAACTACCCCTAAATATAGAAATAGAAGCCTAACCTTGCCTCAGAGAAATTCCCCAAAGGTAAAGGCAGCCCCCCACATATATTGACTGTGAGCCAAGAGGAAAGTCACAAACACAGGAATGAAACAGGTTTTAGCATAGGAGGCCAGACTTACTAAATAGTCAGAGGATAGAAAAGAATACTATGCGGTCAGCATAAAAAAACTACAAAACCACGCAGAGTATGCAAAAAGACCCCCGCACCGACTCACGGTGAGGAGGTGCAACACTGCACCCCAGAGCTTCCAGCTAGCAAGGAAACATCATGATAGCAAGCTGGACTAGAATTTAGCAGTGCTAAGAAATATATTCAGGCAACAGTAACATCAAATGAACTAGCAGGGACTTGGCTTCTGCTGGAGTAGACAGGTCCCCAGAGAAGTCCAAGAGAGATCTGAACCAATTCTGATACATTGACAGCTGGCATCAGGTAACGATCTGAGTGGAGTTAAATAGGGAAGCCAGCATAGCAACATAACGAGAGCAGCTGATAAAGTCAACCTAGTGACCAGCAGCTCCGCTCGAAGCCACCAGAGGGAGCCCAAGAGCAGAACTAACCAAAGTACCATTCATGACCACAGGAGGGAGTCCGAGAACGGAATTCACAACAGACAGGGCAGAGTCAAGGGTTACTCCGAGGCAGCAGATTACCGGGACGAGAGAAAATGTGACTTTATTTATTGTGATGGATAGATCAGGTAGGGAAGGTGTACGAAAATGGAGGAAAGATAACTAGTTCGGTTTTGTCCACATTGAATTTGAGCAAGGAAGAGGAGAAGGAGGATATGGCAGATAGACACTCTGGGAATCTGGAGAGCAGAGAGGTGACATCTGGTCCAGAGCGGTAGATCTGAGTTTCATCGGCATGATACAATCCCTGGCTAAAAATATGTAATCTCCGGCCTTGGAGGATGTTCATTCAGTTGTTTAATTTTGTAGAAAAAAAGCAGATAACAGACATGGCACAAAAGTAGTCATTTCAAATGGCAACTTTCTGGCTTTAAGAAACACTAAAAGGAATCAAGAACAAAAAATGTGGTAGTCAGTAATGGTTCCTTTATGTAACCAACCATAGGGTAAAAATTATGGACTCACCCTGCAAATTTTAATTCCCAAAAATAACACCTGCTTCAAATTAGATCTGCTCGTTAGTCTGCATCTAAAAAGGAGTGATCACACCTTGGAGCACTGTTGCACCAAGTGGACTGACATGAATCATGGCTCCAACACGAGAGATGTCAATTGAAACAAAGGAGAGGATGATTAAACTCTTAAGAGGGTAAATCATCATGCAATGTTGCAAAAGATGTTGGTTGTTCTGTCAGCTGTGTCTAAAATCTGGACCAAACACAAACATAGGAAGGTTGTTAAAGGCAAACATACTGGCAGACCAAGGAAGACCTCAAAGTGTCAAGGCTGGAAACGTAAAGCAGTATGTCTCCAAAACAGGAAATGCACAACAAACAAATGAAGAACAAATGAGTGGAAACTGGACTCAACGTCTGTGACCGAACTGTAAGAAACCGCCTAAAGGAAATGGGACTTGCATACAGAAAAGCTAAATGAAAGCCATCATTAACACCTAAACAGAAAAAAGACACATAAGGTCAATGTCAATACCTGCAAATAATCCAGATCTCAATCCAATTGAAAATCTTTGGAATTTGAAAATGGTCCATGACAAGGCTCCAACCTGCAAAGCTGATCTGGCAACAGCAATCAGAGAAAGTTGGAGCCAGATTGATGAAGAGTACTGTCTGACACTCATTAAAGGGAACCTGTCACCACGTTTTTGGAAGATGGGATAAAAATAGCGTTAAATAGGGGCAGAGGTGGGCGTTACATTAGTGTGTGTGTTATGCGTTTATTACCCACCTAAGTTGCCGAAATAACTTTGCAAAGTCTCCGTTTTCGCCTGTCAATCAGGCTGGTCAGGTCACATGGGCGTGGTGTCTTCACCCAGATTTGGCGTAGTTTTCCGTTGGTGGCGTAGTGGTGTGCGCATGCCCAAAGTCCGGAATCCTCTTCCAGGGGATTTAAAATAGCGCGGTGTTCGTTATTGCATTGGTGATCGGTGGGCGCGGCCATCTTCCTTTGGCCGCGCGTGCGCAGAAGCGGCGCTCTGCTGGCCGCGGCTTCAGGAAAATGGCCGCGGGATGCCGCGCGTGCGCAGATGGATATCGCGGCGGCCATTTTCCTGAAGCCGCGGCCAGCAGAGCGCCGCTTCTGCGCACGCGCGGCCAAAGGAAGATGGCCGCGCCCACCGATCACCAATGCAATAACGAACACCGCGCTATTTTAAATCCCCTGGAAGAGGATTCCGGACTTTGGGCATGCGCACACCACTACGCCACCAACGGAAAACTACGCCAAATCTGGGGGAAGACAACGCCCATGCGACCTGACCAGCCTGATTGACAGGCGAAAACGGAGACTTTGCAAAGTTATTTCGGCAACTTAGGTGGGTAATAAACGCATAACACACACACTAATGTAATGCCCACCTCTGCCCCTATTTAACGCTATTTTTATCCCATCTTCCAAAAACGTGGTGACAGGTTCCCTTTAAGTCCATGCCTTAGACTGCAAGCTGTCGTGAAAGCCAGAGGTGGTGCAACAAAATAGTGATATTTTGGAGTGGTTTTTTTGTTGTTTTTTACAATTCCATAATTTTTTTTTCCTCATAATTGCCATTTGAAATTACTTCAGTTTTGTGCCATGTCTGTGATCTGCTTTTTTTTTTTTTTAACAAAATTAAACTGAATGAACATCCAAGGCCGGTGATTACATAATTTTTGCCAGGGGTTGTAGGTGGTACTGGAAGCCATAGGACTTATGGTTGTCCCAGGCCATTGACTGAGAAGAGAAGAGGTCCTAGGACAGAGCCTTGAGGGACACCAACAGAGAGGGGGCGAGATGAATATACTTTACTTAAATATAATTTACTGAGTGTCCACAACTAATACAGTAAGGGAAGATAAAAGCATAAAAAGCAAATACCCTGCAGTGAACGCCATCCCACCATATCAGTGACCCTATTCGGGATGGTCCTAATCTCTAGTATTAAAACCTTAGTATTTAAGTGAAGTACATGTGGATAAGAGTTAAGAAGGACTGAGCCAGACAACCCTTATCCACATAAACGTCACTTTGCAAATAGTAACGTTTTAATATTAAAGGTTAGGACCATACCAAATAGGGTCAGTGTGATGTGGTGGAATGGCTTTTACATTTTTTAATCAAAACTATGTTAAAGCACTGTGTTTTCATGCACCTTTATGTTTTACTGTAGGATATCCATTTTTATTTTTTTCTTGGGTTTTGTCTGTTTAGTGCCCAGTGTGAACATGCGCCTACAGGCTGCATGCACACAAACATGCATTCCAGTTCATTTCAGGTGTTTTCTTACAGTAAGTGAAGAGTCAGATGGCTGTATGACTCAGATGAGGATTACAATGCAATGCTCGACTGACTCTGCTCTTCCAACCCGAGCGTGACTGCAAGTCCTAGCATTGCGCGGCGATCCTAGTTAATTATAAGAATGTCTGACTCTTCTCTCAACTGTTCTATAAGTAAAACAAAAACGAAGTAGTCTAATGACTGTGTAATATTGTAAGGGAGTTATTCTAAACTAAAGCGTTGCTCGTTTATGAGAAATCAAAACTGCCAAAGAAAATGTGACCAGTGCTGGGGAAGCATCCTAGAGGATAGGTTTTTATTTTTGTTTGTTTTATGCACAAAGATGTCTATTGCATTTAAACTATAGTCAGAATGGGTTAATGACTTCGTCCTATGTCACCAGTCATATAAAAACTTGCATTCAATGCCGCCTTGACCAGGAAAGTGACTAGTGCTATCAAAGTTGTGGAAGGAATTATGTACTTTACGTAGTCTCAGTAATTCTGTATACCTAACAAAGATCATGGAATGAACACCACAATTTTGGTAACTATTACAACTCATGGACCTCTTAACCCCTTTAAACAGTTTTCCTTCTTGGAATTTAATCAGGGATTATACTTGCCTGTTGTGACTGGAACCAATCTGCGACTGCGATTCAGCATATTCCACTGATATGTCAACAGCAGCAGCTTCTCTTCCCTCTGAAAGTCGGATTCCTGTTGTTAAAAAATCATCATGACTAAGGCAGGCTTTACACTAGCGTTCGGCAGGGCTACGGACGGCAGCCTTCTTCCTCTGTGAATCCCCCCCCCCCACTGCCGTGCCTCTTCCTTCAGCTCCGCCTACGACCTGCGTCAAACGCAACATGTTAGGATTTTTTTGCGGCAGTGGGCGGGGCTTCACGGAGAAAGGCTGCCGTCCGCAGCCCTGTTGAATGCTAGTGTGAAGCTAGCCCTGTTGACAGCAGCGCAAAAGGAAATGAGCCTCTGGAGCAGCTGGATCACCAGCAGGAACAGTTATCTGGTAGGACAGGCAGGTAGTTAGCAACCACCTACTTGTTAGTTTTTAGGATCTGAGTTGAGTTTAGCCAGGATATTTTTTTTTTTTTTTTTCAGTGCAATTTGAAAATGGTCTACTCATGGCTCTTGTTTCAGGTAAAGCAACTGGTGTGTAACAGTGATGCGCCTGTCTGAGGGTCATTTTACATAAAACTTCATGGGTTAACTTTTTTTGACTTGTTATGTTTTTATGAACATTTGTTTTGTAATATCAGAAAGGATGGTGACTGGTATACCCATGGGGCAATGGGTTGTTTTCAGATTCTGCAAATTCATTACGTTAGGCTTGGTTCAAATTAAAATGGTGGTCTTTGGAGAGTGCTTGGTCTGGACTGTCGTAATCTCCTAAAAAAACAAACTGTATTCTGATGGAGCCATGCAGCTGAATGAAGCACATACTATCGACACTGACTTCCATAATGGCAGTATGTCTTTTTTGGGTATGCACATAAAAAAGATGTTGGCAGAATGGGTGGTAGAAACTACTTTTGTCGTTCTGATATCTTTCCCATTCTACATGATCATGCTGGGTCCTGATACTTTACAAGCAAAGTAAATCTTATTTACATGCGAAATACAAACTCCATTATATAAAAATGTAGCTATAGTACAGGGGTCTGCGTGTGTTTTAACAATCTATATAACAAAGCACAATTCCATATTTCAAGACTTTCACTGAGCCACCGTTCATGAGAATCATTCCTTTTAGAGAGTAGGAACGCTAAGCACCCAGCACGTTATATATTGGTATTGTGCATATAACTGTATTTAGATTATCAGGGTCTAGTGTTCGGTGTCTGAACATTTATTTTTTCCTGTTAAAGGTTTGCTCATTTTAGACGTACTGGGAAATGTATTCAAAGGCCACTTACACTATGCACATTTTAATATATTCATTTTTAAGCCATTGCATCACTCTGGTGCAGATTTTGTTCAGATGTGTCCTAGCTAATATGTACTGACACTTTTTTGGAACTATTGGCAAGAAATGCATCTCTGACTTTCATTCTCCAGTCCTGCCCACATGGAGATCCAATCTGGGTGGCCGTGCTGACCTACATTTTCCTGGAAAACACTCCTGTGCCATGTCATTGTGGTTGGGCTCAGTTTAAATAGACAATAAAGATGCTTAGGTCATTCTTGTGTTGAGGATCTTGGTGCATGAAATTGGGACTTACAGTACCTTAATTGCCACAGTATTTTCTGGCAGTAATTATCTGGCAGATAAATTGTTATTTTCCACCTAAAAATAAGTTATGAAGATTGAGAAGTTTTATTTTTTTACACTTTAAAGTAACTGCTTGGACCTGTTAAAATTGTATCCTCATCAAAATGGCTTCTTATGAATATTGATTAGGCGCTCTGCTCTATCTTTTAAATACCTTAATTCACCTGCTCCTACATGCCAATTTGGTAAATTGTGATCTTGTGTTAGCCATATTAAATGTGATTGATCAGAGCCTTCACTGATTTGAAAGTAATTTTCCCCAACTTTAGTAAATATTAAAGCTATTGGACCACTGAACAAAAGTATGCTGCTTTTACCGGTCAGGTCTGTAATGCTTTTAACCTGCAGATATATGGTTAATCTACTGACGCATAGTTGTGAAGGTGCCCAGCCACTGAAAGTGCAGCATCTGGGAAAAATGTTAGCTTTATTTCTCCCAAGAGCCACCAACTTGCATTCTTAGGCCGGTGTCAGACTAACATAAGGCATCCGATGCGAGATGCTAATGACCCTTGGCTCCTGCTCTGCTGCGATCGGGAGTCAAGTGCCATGCATCTGTGCTTCAAGCCTCTCGCACAGAGGATCGGAACACAACTGCGGAGGAGGCTGAGAAACTAATTTCTCCATCTCCATTGTCAGGGTCAGCGCATATCTCATATCACTCGGATGATATCCGAGTGATGTGCATTTTCACTTGCACCCATAGACTTATATGGGTGTGAGTGAGCTGAGACTTGGCCAAGTGTCGGTGACAATCGCAGCATGCTGTGATTTCACTCGCACGTTGAAAGCTGCCGAGAAAGAAACTGAGCTGCCCCATAGACGAATTCTGGTCCGAGTGCTGTGCGATGTTTTACATAGCACTCGTCCATATTCATCACTAGTGTGACCCCAGCCTTATAGTTGTACCCCGAGCAATTGGTAACCGGGCACAACACTGAGAGCGGCAGGTGTAACCATGCCTCTGCATTTTGACAGAGCCTGTTTTGCAGTGAGTCAGTGCTGGAGCGTGGTTCCACTTGCTGTTCTGTGCTTCAAATAGTAATCTGTAATTGCTCTTGGTACGCGTGAATGACTAAAAAGCTGCCAGCTCCCTATACCTGCAGGTAAAAGGAAATCTGTCAACAGGTTTTTGCTATGTAATCTCAAGACAGCATGCTGTAGGGGTTAATACAGACTACAGGGATGACTCATTAAACTCTGGTCTTGTTTAATTCTAATCCTGGTCTGACTATGATAATCAGCACACTGTCTATGGACTTTGTACACGGAGAGCCTCATGTGGGTGGGATAAATCTAAAAACTGTCAAAACCGCTACACCCAGTAATCTAAGTGATACATAATTGGAATCAGGGTCTCTGCCTACATCAGGCTTCTCTCAGATGAGGTAGCAAAAATGTGCATATTTCCTTTAACCACTTATAAATAAAATTTGGTAATGAAGGTGTTAAAAGGAATCTGCAAGTTATGGCTGGGTTTTGTGCAGCACCAACATTTCTCTAGTGTGGGCGATCTTGCAGTGCTCAAAACCCCCAGAGTTTTGCAAGCACTGGGATTCCGGTGCAGAGTGATAGCTCTGACTGCATCAACTGGACCTGGCTGGCTCAAATACTGATGATAAACAGATTATCTTCTAGTTGCCGCAGTCAATGGTGATCGTGGCATTTAGACGTTTGTGAGCAGGAGTTGTCTCCTCTCTCCTTTAGCCCCTCCGCGATGTGATCACGGGGGGGGGGGGGGGTCAGGTGGAGCTGAGGGTTGTCATTGCAGCTGGAGGTCAAATGATTACCTCCGGGTCTTCCAGCTATGGCGGCCTGTTAATCAGCCAGCTGCAAAGTCCAACAGGCGTTCGGACAGTGTAAAACTAGCTGTTCTCATGCATTCACATACATATTACAATGCTTGAGACCAGTGATCAGAGAAATAAAAGTTGAAGTCCCATACAGGGACTGGGGACTACGTAAAATACATTTATTTTTATTTTTTTTAAAGAAAAAAAATTAAACCAATAAGTCTATTGATGTACAAACAAGATCGCCACATCTGGAACAACCAGATCTATAAAACCGTCACACTAGTAAACCCCTCAAGGAAGCATCATAAAACAAATGAATAAAGTGGCAAAAAGCTATGCATTTATTCGAACGTCCATGACAGCACCACGAGAGGGGATCCCGCCCTTCAGGAACAGGAAACCTACAGATACAAAAGGGTGGCATCTCTCCCACGCATCAGTTGGTTTCCTGTTCCTGGAGGACAGAATGCCCTACAGATCGTCCATTTCCGATCATCAGGAATTCCCAGGCTGACTGACCGACCCAGGTAGCGGGGGGGGGGGGGGTGTCTCCTACTTCGGTCAGTGCGGGGTCCCTGGAAGCGCCATGGTGGACTCGGCCAGGGTTCTAAGACAGTGTGCGGAGCGGTTCTGGAGGATGGCCGTCTCCAGAGCTGGCAGCAGTAGTAAGTATCCCTCCCCCGGACCTCCTGGTGCCTGTCGTCCTGTGGTCTGGGCCACCGTCTGGCGCCGGCCGGCGTGGTGTAAACGGAGTGTCATGCCTGTCCGGGCCTTGGCACCGCACCGCTGTCTTGTGAACTCTGTGTTCAGGCTCCCTCTTGTGGTCACTGGTGGTATGGTGTGACTTTTGCTTTGGGCTCCCCCTGGTGGCTTTGCCTGTTATCCTGCTGGTCTCTGGCTATCAGCTGGTTCGTTATCCTCTGGGAGGTTCCTATATAGCTCTGTTTTACTTCCACTTGTTGCCGGCTGTCGATGTAATCAGTGCTACTCAGATTCCTTCTGACTACCTTGCTCCCAGTCCATCCAGGATAAGCTAAGTTTTGTTTGCTCATTTTTTGATCAGCAGTGTTTATCATGTTTTCTGTTCCAGCTTGCTAAAATGTAATTCCCTCGCTTGCTGGTTGCTCTAGTGGGCTGAGTTTCTCCCCACACACCGTTAGTTGGTGTGTGGGTTCTTGAAATCTCAGGATGGATATTTTGTAAGGGTTTTTTATTGATCGCATAGACCCCTGCTCTATTTTCTGCTTTCTAGTACTAGTGGGCCTCTTTTGCTGAATCTGATTTCATCCCTATGTATGTGCCTTCTTCTTACTTCACTGTTAATATTTGTTGGGGGCTTCTATATCTTTGGGGATTATTTCTCTGGAGGCAAGCGAGGTCTTTCTTTCTCTTTAGGGGTAGCTAGTTCCTCAGGCTGGCTCGAGACATCTAGGAATTTTTTAGGCACGTTCACCGGCTACCTCTAGTTGTTTTGGATAGGTTCAGATTTGCGATCAGTCCAGTTACCATCTCCCTAGAGCTCGTCCTTAGTTTAATCACTTGCTGATCTATTTGTGATCCTCAGCCACTAGGGATAATAACAGCTGTCCTCTTGCTTGTCCCCATGCGTTCATTTGAGCGCTGGAAGTGGAGGGCGGGGGCCGCCGGGCCATGGTGGTGCGGGCACGGCGGCCGGGGCAATGGGGGGGGGGGGCGCAGTAGGGGAGACCGTGGAGCGTCCCAAATGGGGGGTGTTGGAACCCCTGGCCACATCCCTGCTGACCCGGATTCCGGGGGAGGGCTACAAAAAGACCACAGAGACGCTGCAGGGCTGCTTTTGGCCCATTGCAGCAATGGATGAGCCGGAAGCTCCCGTGGTCCAGCTGGAGCAGGAGTGTGCCTCAGAGGTCCCATGCAAACCCCCAGCTGAAAAACCGATGACTAAGTGGGCAGCCCAGCCGCAAAAGTTCCTCCAGGCTGAAGGATTCAGCTTGCTCCCCCTGTGATCCGGTACCTACCGCTACTGCTTGGGTAAGAGATCTTCGTGAATGTACCCTGATGCAGTGTTTCAGAGGACTCCAACCATTTTTACTTCGCCCTAGATCAGATTGACAAATTGGTCAAATCAGTAAGGTCCACTATGGGGGTGGCTGACATGAAACCATAACTGTCAGCACAGGACCTAATGTTCGGCGACTTAGACCCAAGGAAACGCAAATCTCTTACGCTAAATGACAAAGCTCAAAACTTGATAGAGAATGGAAAAAGCCAGAAAAAAAGGGGCTCCCTACCACCTGCCTTCAAACGGAGATATCCTTTCGAGGACCCCTTGGTGAACAGATGGGATAAAGCCCCAAAGCTGAGCGCAGCTGTGGCTAAAGCCTCCAAAAAATCCTCCATTCCCTTTGATATGGCCCCCTTAAAAAATCCGCTAGATAAGAAAGCGGACTCATTTCTGAAAGGGAAATGTCAGCTGGCGCCCTAAGACTAGCGGTGGCTGCTACATGCACAGCCAGATCCATGATGGTCTGGCTGGACCAGCTTGAATCCCAGCTAGAAGACAGAGCCTCGAGAGGATCCATCCTGAAGTCCCTGCCAATAATTCAGAACACCGCAGCCTTTTTAGCCGATGCTTCGGCAGACTCTGCAAGGATGGCGGCCAGGGCCACAGGACTATCAAATGCAGCACGAAGGGCTCTGTGGTTGAAGTGTTGGCCAGGGGATATCCAGGCCAGATCCAGTCTCTGCTCCATTCCATGTGAGGGAGAATATCTGTTCGGCCCAGTTCTGGATGAATTTTTGGAAAAAGTCAGGGACGTTTAAAAGAAATTCCCCAGTCTGCCGACCCCTTCTTATAGACGTCCCTTACCCAGGAAAAGAGATTTTTGTCAAAGGTCGTCCAGAGTTAGAGGCAGATGGGATGAAAAAAGGAGAGGTACTGGATTTGTTTGGGGTGGGGGGTGGCAGAAAGGAGCAACTCGTGAGGCTTAGAAGCCACAAAAAATGACTAATTGCTCTGATAGGAGGTAGGCTAACTGCCTTCTACCAGGCCTGGTCCCTGATTTTCAATAGCAACTGGATCTTGGGGGTGATAGCCACAGGACTACGGTTATAATTTTCCTGTGTGCCCCAAAACAGGTTTAGGATTAACCCACTCGGATCTTCCCCATCAGAGCAGGCGGCCCTGGAGGCCAAAATTTGTGACCTATGCAGCAAAAAGGTCCTGACAGAGGTGCCGGAGGAAGAAAGGGGCAGAGGTTACTACTCCGCTCTGTTCCTAGTCCATAAGCCAGACTGCTCATTTAGGACTATAATAAAACTTTAAGCCCTCAATGAATTTATGGTCATACGGCCGTTCAAAATGGAAACAGTCAATTCCACAATAAAATTGTTGTTTGAAAACTGCATAATGGTTGTGTTAGAGCTAAAAGACGCCTACTGTTATGACCTGGTGGTTAAGAGGCCACACCGATATGACCTGGTGGCTAAAACGCAACATGGGACGAGCTCTGAGGTGGTATCTCTACTGACCGCATTCCCTAATCCTAACCACAACACTAGTAATAGCCGTGGGATGTTCCTGACTCTCCCTAGACACCTCTTCACAGCCTAAGAATTAACTACCCCTAAAGAAGGAAATAGAAAGCTATCTTGCTTCAGAGAAAACCCCAAAAGGAAAGATAGCCCCCCACGAATATTGACTGTGAGTGGAGAGGGAAATGACATACACAGAAATGAAATCCGTTTTCAGCAAAGGAGGCCAATACTAAACTTGATAGACAGAGAGAAAAGGATACTGTGCGGTCAGTATTAAAAACTACAAAAATCCACGCAGTTAACAAAAATGAACTCCACACCGACTCACGGTGTGGAGGGGCAAATCTGCTTTCCCAGAGCTTCCAGCTAGCCTGAATATGACATAGTGACAAGCTGGACTAAAAGGGACATATTTGCAAAGCAATAGTGTACAAAGCAAATGGACAAACAAGAACTAGCAGAAACTTATCTTTTGCTGACAAGGACAGGCCATATGAGAAATCCAAGGAGAGAACCAAATCCAACCTAAGACATTGACAGCTGGCATGAACTAAAGCCCAGAGCAGGTTTAAATAACAAACCCAGGCAAGGCGATCAGTGATGGCAGCTGCTACAGCTACCTAACAGAGCAGCAGTTCCACTCGAAACCACCAGAGGGAGCCCAAGGGCAGAACTCACAAAAATACCATTAGCAACCACAGGAGGGAGCTCCAGAACGGAATTCACAACAGCCTACTACCATATACCCATTCATGCAGCTCGCCAGCAATTCCTTACAGTGGCGGTTCATATAGAAGACCCTTTGGCAGTAGACGCTTTTTTTATAAAACTGGGACTTTAGGCTAGCATATGCCTTTCCTCCCCTGTCTCTACTAGCGCTGGTGATGAGGAAAATCAGGAAAGACAGGGCGAGGATTATAGTGATCGCTCCGTTTTGGCCCAGGAGGGCATGGTTCTCATGCCTCAGGACTGTCTGTGTCCAATCCGTGGGTCCTACCAGACATCCTGGATCTCCTATCCCGGGGCCCAGTCTACAATCTTCAGGTGGCTGGCCTTCATCTGACGGTGTGGATTTTGAATGGTCACTGCTGAAGGGTAGAGGTTTATCCCCAGGCTTGATTAATACCCTGCTTAAAAGCAATAAAGTGATTACAACCCAAATTTACGTCAGAATCTGGAAAAGGTTCCGTCAAGACTCAGGGGTGGTAGCTGGTCAATCAGCACCAATAATTAAGATTCTAGAATTCCTACAAAGAGGTCTGGACAGGAGGCTTTCCACTAGTACCCTTAAAGTGCAAGTGTCAGCCTTAGGGGACCTTTTTAGCTGCAACATCGCCGGTAATTACTGGATCAGTAAATTCATTAAGGCGGCGAGTAGGTCCAGACCAGTAGTGAAAGATAGGGTCATGCCGTGGGATTTAAATCTAGTCCTCACGGCCATGACAGAGCCCCCATTTGAACCTATTTCAGCTGCCTCCTTAAAAAAACCTGTCCCTCAAAGTAGCCTTCCTGTTAGCACTGACGTCAGCTCGTAGAGTAAGTGACATCCAGGCGTTATCTAGGCTTCCCCCTTATACGCAATTCAGGGACAATAGGGTAATACTTAGACCTGATCCAGCATACATGCCTAGGGTAGTCTCCAGTTTCCATAGGACGCAGGAAATAGTCCTTCCATCCTTCCTCCTTAATTCTGGTAATGAAAAGGAAAATAAATTACACACCCTAGACGTTAGATGTCTCCTGGAATACCTAGCGGTTACTGATTCCTGGAAAAAAAGAGAACGCCTTGTTTGTCTCCTATCAGGGCACTAGGAAGGGCCTTAGGGCATCAAAAAACGCTGGCTAGGTGGACTAGAGAGGCTATTTCTCTAGCATACTTCTCAAAGGGCCGGTCGGTACCTGGGGAACTAAGGGTGCATTCCACTAGAGCCATGGCAACCACGAGGGCGGAGAGATCGGAGGTTTCGATTGACCAAATATATAAGGCAGCTACTTGGTCCTCTCCGATCACGTTTTTCAAACATTACAGACTAGATGTGGGTGCTTCCTCAAACTTCTCCTTTGGTGTAAGGGTGCTGCAGGCTGTAGTCTCTCTAAATAGTTTTTACTCTCTGTAATTCTCTCAGGTGGTGCTGTCATGGACGTTCGAATAAAGTCTGTTACCAGTTAACGGTATTTTTCGAAGTCCATAACAGCACCTGTAGATTCCCTCCCTTTCTTTAGTTCTGGGTGTACACTTCTTCCTCTTATGATCCACATATGGTAAATAGTTGTAATAGTATTGTACATAAATCAAGCCATTAACCTTGGTGATCCTCTTGTGCTCTGTAATCCAACTGATGCGTGGGAGAGGTGCCACCCTTTTGTATCTGTAGGTTTCCTGTTCCTGATGGGCGGATCCCATCTCTCTCAGGTGGTGCTGTCATGGACTTCGAAAAATACCGTTAACCGGTGAGTAAGGGTATGTGTCCATGTTCAGGAAACGCTTCGTTTTTGACGCAGCACTGAGCCGCAGCGTCAAAAACGCTGCGTCCAGATGTTACAGCATAGTGGAGGGGATTTAATGAAATCCCGTCTCCACTGTGCATTAAAAAACGCATGCGTTTTTCCCGCAAAAACGCACATGCGGTGCGTTTTTTCAGAACGCAGCATGTTGCTACAATGAGCAAAACACGCAGGAACACCGCAGGTGACCTGCCAGTGACCTCAGGTGCATTTTTGGTCAGGATTTTACCTGCATAAAATCCTGACCAAAGCCTGAGGCAAACCTGAACGTGGACACATACCCTAACTAAGACTTTTCATCATACTGCTGAACAAAAGTGAAATAAAACACAATCAAAAAGACAAACTTAAAATAAAACTGGTATCACGAAAAACATCTCGTCTGGCATTTAAAAAGCCGCCATACAGCTCAATATGTGGAGAAATGTTATACCTCTCAGAATATAGCAATACAGTTTATTCTGCCTCCTAAAAATCTGAATAAAAGGCGATCAAAATGTGCCCAAAAATGGTTCCAATAAAAATGTCAACTCATTCTGCAAAAAAAGCCCTCGCTTGTCTGGCGGCAGAAATATAGATCAATTATAGCTCTCAAAAAATGGGGATGCAAAATGTAAAAATTCTTACTGTGACAGCAGGCAACCCTAAAATACAATATAAATGTCACACAAAATAGTTCATAAATAACATTTCCCACATGTCTAATTTACATCAGCATAATTTTTGAAGCAAATTTTTTTTTCGTTAGGAAGTTATGCGGGTTAAGTTGACCAGCATTTTCTCATTTTTAAACAAAATTTACAAAATTATTAAATTAGGGACCACCTCACATTTGAAGTCACTTTGAGGGGTCTATATGGCAGAAAATACCCAAAAGTGACACCATTCTAAAAACTGCACCCCTGAAGCTGATCAAAACCACATTCAAGAAGTTTATTAACCCTTCAGGTGCTTTGCAGGAATTAATGGAATGTGAAAGGGGAAAAAATGTAAATACACTTTTTTTTTTTTTTGGTTTGTTCACAAGGGTAACAAGAAAAAATGAACCCCAATATTTATAATTAAATTTCTCCTGAACATGCGAACACCCAATATATGGGGAAAAACCACTGTTCAGGCCCATGACAGAGCTCTGAAGAGAAGGAGCTCCGTTTGACTTCTCAAAATTCGCTGGAATTGAGATCAAACGCCTTGTTGTTTGGAGAGCCTGATGTGCCTAAACAGTGGAAACCTCCACAAGTGACCAAATTTTGGAAACTAGACCCTCCTAGGAAGTATCTGGATGTGGTGAGTATTTTGAACCCCCAAGTGTTTCACTAACGTTTATAATGTAGAACTATGAAAATAAATCATATTTTTTCCCACAAAAATATTTAGCCCCCAATTTTATTTTCACAAGGGTAACCAGAGAAATTGGACCCCAGAAATTGCTTTGCAACTTGTCCTGAGTACGCCGATAATCCATATGTGGGGGGAGCAGTTTAAGCACATGGAAGAGCTCAGATGGGAAGGAGCGCCGTTTGACGTTTTCAAACCAAAATTGGCCGGAATTGAGCTCGGACACAATGTTGCTTTTGGAGAGCCCCTGATGTGCCTAAACAGTGGAAACCCCTCACAAGTGACCCCATTTTGGAAACTAGACCCCCCAAGGAACTTATCTAGATGCGTCGTGAGAACTTTAAACCCCCAAGTGTTTTAACTGAAGTTTATATTTGTAAAATTAAAAAATCATATTTATTTCCATAAAAATGACCTTTTAGCCCCCAATTTTTTATTTTCACAAGGGTAATAGGAGAAATTAACCCCTTTACCACCAAGGGTGGTTTGCACGTTAATGACGGGCCAATTTTTACAATTCTGACCACTGTCCCTTTATGAGGTTATAACTCTGGAACGCTTCAATGGATCCCGGTGATTCTGACACTGTTTTCTCGTGACATATTGTACTTCATGATAGTGGCAAAATTTATTTCATATTACCTGCGTTTATTTGTGAAAAAAACATAAATTTGGCGAAAATTTTGAAAATTTCGCAAATTTTCCAACTTTACATTTTTATACAATTAAATCACAGAGACATGTCACACAAAATACTTAATAAGTAACATTTCCCACATGCCTACTTTACATCAGCACAATTTTGGAACCAAATTTTTTTTTTGTTAGGGAGTTATAAGGGTTAAAAGTTGACCAGCAATTTCTCATTTTTACAACACCATTTTTTTTTTTAGGGACCACATCTCATTTGAAGTCATTTTGAGGGGTCTATGATAGAATAAACCCAAGTGTGACACCATTCTAAAAACTGCACCCCTCAAGGTACTCAAAACCACATTCAAGAAGTTTATTAACCCTTCAGGTGTTTCACAGGAATTTTTAGTATGTTTAAATAAAAATGAACATTTAACTTTTTCACACAATGTATTTCAGCTCCAATTTTTTATTTTCCAAGGGTAACAGGAGAAAATGGACCCCAAAAGTTGTTGTACAATTTGTCCTGAGTACGCCGATACCCCATATGTGGGGGTAAACCACTGTTTGGGCGCATGGCAGAGCTCGGACGCGAAGGAGTGCCATTTGACTTTTCAATGCAAAATTGACTGGAATTCAGATGGGACGCCATGTTGCGTTTGGAGAGCCCCTGATGTGCCTAAACATTGAAACCCCCCACAAGTGACACCATTTTGGAAAGTAGACCCCTTAAGGAACTTATCTGGATGTGTGGTGAGCACTTTGACCCATTAAGTGATTCACAGAAGTTTATAATGCAGAGCCGTAAAAATAAAAAATCATATTTTTTCACAAAAATGATCTTTTCGCCCCCAATTTTTCATTTTCCCAAGGGTAAGAGAGGAAATTTGACTCCAAAAGTTGTTGTACAATTTGTCCTGAGTACACAGATTCCCCATATGTGGGGGTAAACCACTGTTTGGGCGCATGGGAGAGCTCGGAAGGGAAGGAGCTCCATTTGGAATGCAGACTAAGATGGATTGGTCTGCAGGCGTCACTTTGCATTTGCAGAGCCCCTGATGTAACTGAACAGTAGAAACCCCCCATAAGTGACACCATATTTTAAACTAGACACCCCAAGGAACTTATCTAGAAGTGTTGTGAGAACTTTGAACCCCCAAGTGTTTCACTACAGTTTATAACGCAGAGCCATGAAAAAAAAAAAAATTACACTTTTTTTTTTTTAGCCCCCAGTTTTGTGTTTTCCCAAGGGTATCAGGAGAAATTGGACCCCAAAAGTTGTTGTCCAATGTGTCCTGAGTACGCGGTTACCCCATATGTTGGGGTAAACCCCTGTTTGTGCGCACGGGAGAGCTCGGAAGGGAAGGAGCACTGTTTTACTTTTTCAACGCAGAATCGGCTGGAATTGAGATCGGACGCAATGTCGCGTTTGGAGAGCCCCTGATGTGCCTGAACAGTGGAAACCCCCCAATTATAACTGAAACCCTAATCCAAACACACCCCTAACCCTAATCTCAACTGTAACCCTAACCACACCCCTAACCCTGACACACCCCTAACCCTAATCCCAACCCTATTCCCAACCGTAAATGTAATCCAAACCCTAACTTTAGCCCCAACCCTAGCCCTAACCCTGGCCCTAATCCTAATGGTAAAATGGAAATAAATACATTTTTTTAATTTTTCGTAACTAAGGGGATGATGAAGGGGGGTTTGATTTACTATTTATAGCACGTTTTCTAGCGGATTTTTGATTGGCAGCCGTCACACACTAAAAGACTCTTTTTATTGCAAAAATGTTTTTTGCGTTATTTTGAGTGCTATAATTTTTCCATATTTTGGTCCAGAGAGTCACGTGAGGTCTTGTTTTTTGCGGGACGAGTTGACATTTTTATTGGTAACATTTTCGGGCATGTGACATTTTTTGATCGCTTTTTATTTCGATTTTTGTGAGGCAGAATGACCAAAAACCAGCTATTCATGAATTTCATTTTTTTTTTTTTTTTGGGGGGGGCGTTTATACCGTTCTGCGTTTGGTAAAATGGATAAAGCAGTCTTATTCTTCGGGTCAGTACGATTACAGCGATACCTCATATAATTTTTTTATGTTTTGGCGCTTTTATACGATAAAAACTATTTTATAGAAAAAATAATTATTTTTGCGTCGCTTTATTCTGAGGACTATAACTTTTTTATTATTTTTGCTGATGATGCTATATGGCGGCTCGTTTTTTTCGAGACAAGATGACATTTTCAGCGGTACCATGGTTATTTCCGTCTTTTTGATCGCATGTTATTCCACTTTTTGTTCGGCGGTATGATAATAAAGCGTTGTTTTTTGCCTCGGTTTTTTTTTTTAAACTGTGTTCACTGAAGGGGTTAACGAGTGGGACAGTTTTATAGGTTGGGTCTTTACGGACGCGGCGATACTAAATATGTGTACTTTTATTGTTTTGTTTTTTTTATTTAGCTAAAGGAATGTATTTATTGGAACAATATATTTTTTTTATTTATTTAGGAATTTTTTTTTACACATGTAAAGTTTTTTTTTTTTTTTACATTTTTTCTTTGCCCCTGGGATGGGGGGGGGCGGCATCACAGTAAAGTGACAGATCGCTGATCTGAGACTTTGCTGTGCACTGTCAGATCAGCGATCTGACGTGCACAGCTCCAGGCTTCCCGGAGCCTGCTCTGAGCAGGCGCTGTGAAGCCACCTCCCTGCAGGACCCGGATGCAGCCCCGCGGCCATTTTGGATCTGGGACCTGCAAGGAGGAGACGCTCTGTACAAGGTGAGCACATCGCCTTGTACCGATCGTCTCAGGAAAGCCCGCAGGGAGACCCCTCCCTGCGCGATGCTTCCCTATACCGCCGGAACACTGCGATCATGTTTGATCGCAGTGTGCCGGGGGGTTTGTGCCGGGGGCGGTCCGTGACATACATAGTGCCGGATGTCAGCTGTGATAGTCAGCTGACGATCGGCCGCGCTCCCCCCGTGATCGCGGCTGGTTGTGCTGAAAGTACTATTCCGTCCTTGGGAAGTAGGGCCCACCCCACATGGACGGAATAGTACATCCAATGACAGAAAGGGGTTAAACCCCTAACGTTTTTGTCCAATATTTTCTGTGTATGCTGATCCCCCCCCATAGGAGTGAGAAAACTGTTTGACCACACTTCGGGGCTCGGAAGTGAAGTTTTGGAAATTAGAATTTGATGGAATGGCTTGGCGGCGTCATGTCTCGTTTGCAGAGCCCCTGATGTGCCTAAACAGTGGCAATGCCCAACAAGTGCCCCCTTTTTGGAACTAATCTATGGTTTCCTGGTATGTGAATTTTATAATGTAGTGGCATACGTGAGTTGTGTAGTTTGTCAGGTTGTCATACGTCAGTTGTGCAAGTCAGAAATTAATTTAGTAGTGCATGGAGGTGTGGTACAGTCTGAAGCATTCTTTCATACACAGGCCAGGTTTATTGGGGCAGGTGTCGCATTGATAAGTGGTTTCCTTGCGTATTCCCCTTTTGTAACACTCGGAACCTCTTTTGCGACTTGCCTTTTTTTCCCACTTTGAGGGACCGCCCTCAGGAAATGTTGACCTGGTACGATACGAGCACCTTCAGTTCTGGAAGTAGTCTGGCCCGCTCCTTCCTGAGTGCCAAATATCAGGACCTTGATCACTACCTCCTGGAACTGAAGGTACGATGAATCTGTCTGGCCTGCACATGGTGACAGCAGGAAAGCATTGAGCATAGCCATCTGTACGATGTATACGGCCAGTTTTTTGTACCACACCTTGGTCTTTCTCAAAGCACTGTACAGCTGGAGGAGTTAATCAGAGAGATAAATGGTTTGTTGTACCCCAGTACACAGTCCGGTTTGCAGACCTTTGCAGAGGTACCATGTAGAGGGCCGTGGACATGACCTCCAGCAGGTGGTCGCTACATTGGCCTCTGCTGTCACCCCTTCTGAGCATCTGCCCAATTAGCGTTTTTGGGAGGCTCCTTTTTTTTCTGAATACAGTTCTGCAGGCTGCAGTACCTCACGCAAAGTGGGATATGAAGAGTGGTATGCTGGTATAAAAGTTATCCACATACATGTGATGACCTTGATTCAGTAGTGGGTGCACCAAATCCCACAAAATTTTGCCACTCACTCCCAGCACAGGGGTGCATTCAGGAGGTTCAATCCAGGTGTCCTTCCCTTCATAAACTCTAAACCTGTGGGTGTACCCTGAGGTACTTTCACACAGCTTATGGAGTTTAATTCCGTACCTGGCCCTCTTACTGGGCAGGTACTGCTAGAATTTGATACTCCCCTTGAAATGAATTAAGGACTCATCTATGGAGATGTCCCTTTTGGGGCACGTACACCTCAGCAAACTTTTTGTTGGTGTTCGATGACCGGCCGAACTTGGAACAGAGTGTCAAAGTTGGGGTCATCTCTGGGAGGACACCGTGCATTATCAGATGTAGGAATTTGTGGATGGCCTCAAAACGTGTCTGGTCCGTGACCATTCGGACCACTGGAGTGTTGTATAAAACATCAGTACTCCAATATTGCCTAAGTTCTGGCTACTTCAGGATCCCCGTGTGAAGGACTAAACCATCAAACTGCATAATTTCAATTGTGTTTACAAGACACCAGTTAGAAAAAGATGAATCTTGGGGTTTTGTCACAAAAGTTGATGAGCATACAAATTCGAGTTGCCCACCATGAGGTTAACAAAATCCACAGAAAAAGACCTATGAAAAAGTTTAGCTCTGTGAGGCCGGTGGTGCCAAACTTGATTCCTGATTGTGCCATAAAATCTGAAATCAGTGGGGCGCTGTCCACACTGGGTCAGTAATCTGGGTTGCTGGTTCATTTTTTGTCCTGTCAGCTGCACCAGATGAGGAAGAGAACAAAACAGAAAAATAAATGTTGTATCCTTCCCCTTGCTATCAATGTCGGAGGGAAGGAGAGCATATGCAGTCTCCCCTGAATAATGTTCTTGAGACGAGCAGGACGAGATAGAGATATATATATTCGCGGCAGACTGTGCCCGTCGCTGATTGGTCGAGGCAACCATTATGACATCTACGTCGATACTGTGCCCGTCGCTGATGGGTCGAGGCGAATTCGCGGCAGACTGTGCCCGTCGCTGATTGGTCGAGGCAACCTTTGACATCATCGTCGCCATGCTGTGCCCGTCGCTGATTGGTCGGGAGACGCGGGATTTCCAGGACAGACAGACAGAAAAACCCTTAGACAAATATATATATATATATATATATATATATATATATATATATATATATATATATATATATATATATAGGTCCTTCTCAAAAAATTAGCATATAGTGTTAAATTTCATTATTTACCATAATGTAATGATTACAATTAAACTTTCATATATTATAGATTCATTATCCACCAACTGAAATTTGTCAGGTCTTTTATTGTTTTAATACTGATGATTTTGGCCTACAACTCCTGAAAACCAAAAAAACCTGTCTCAATAAATTAGCATATTTCACCCGTCCAATCAAATAAAAGTGTTTTTTAATAACAAACAAAAAAACCATCAAATAATAATGTTCAGTTATGCACTCAATACTTGGTCGGGAATCCTTTGGCAGAAATGACTGCTTCAATGCAGCGTGGCATGGAGGCAATCAACCTGTGACACTGCTGAGATGTTATGGAGGCCCAGGATGCTTCAATAGCGGCCTTAAGCTCATCCAGAGTGTTGGGTCTTGCGTCTCTCAACTTTCTCTTCACAATATCCCACAGATTCTCTATGGGGTTCAGGTCAGGAGAGTTGGCAGGCCAATTGAGCACAGTAATACCATGGTCAGTAAACCATTTACCAGTGGTTTTGGCACTGTGAGCAGGTGCCAGGTCGTGCTGAAAAATGAAATCTTCATCTCCATAAAGCATTTCAGCCGATGGAAGCATGAAGTGCTCCAAAATCTCCTGATAGCTAGCTGCATTGACCCTGCCCTTGATGAAACACAGTGGACCAACACCAGCAGCTGACATGGCACCCCACACCATCACTGACTGTGGGTACTTGACACTGGACTTCAGGCATTTTGGCATTTCCTTCTCCCCAGTCTTCCTCCAGACTCTGGCACCTTGATTTCCGAATGACATGCAAAATTTGCTTTCATCAGAAAAAAGTACTTGGGACCACTTAGCAACAGTCCAGTGCTGCTTCTCTGTAGCCCAGGTCAGGCGCTTCTGCCGCTGTTTATGGTTCAAAAGTGGCTTTACCTGGGGAATGCGGCACCTGTAGCCCATTTCTTGCACACGCCTGTGCACGGTGGCTCTGGATGTTTCCACACCAGACTCAGTCCACTGCTTCCTCAGGTTCCCCAAGGTCTGGAATCGGTCCTTCTCCACAATCTTCCTCAGGGTCCGGTCACCTCTTCTCGTTGTACAGCGTTTTCTGCCACATTGTTTCCTTCCAACAGACTTACCATTGAGGTGCCTTGATACAGCACTCTGGGAACAGCCGATTTGTTGAGAAATTTCTTTCTGGGTCTTACCCTCTTGCTTGAGGGTGTCAATGATGGCCTTCTTGACATCTGTCAGGTCGCTAGTCTTACCCATGATGGGGGTTTTGAGTAATGAACCAGGCAGGGAGTTTTTAAAAGCCTCAGGTATCTTTTGCATGTGTTTAGAGTTAATTAGTTGATTCAGAAGATTAGGGTAATAGGTCGTTTAGAGAACCTTTTCTTGATATGCTAATTTATTGAGACAGGTTTTTTTGGTTTTCAGGAGTTGTATGCCAAAATCATCAGTATTAAAACAACAAAAGACCTGACAAATTTCAGTTGGTGGATAATGAATCTATAATATATGAAAGTTTAATTGTAATCATTACATTATGGTAAATAATGAAATTTAACACTATATGCTAATTTTTTGAGAAGGACCTGTATATATGTGTGTGTGTATATATATATATATATATATATATATATATATATATATATATATATATATATATATATATTTGTGTGTGGTGATTGTCAGTACTTTATTTAATATTGTGTGTGTGTTTGGTGTAAAAAAATTTTGGTTTGAAAAGAGAAGGCTAAGAGAATAAAAGCCACAACCATGAGAAAATAAGTCGGTGAAAAGTGTAAGACAGCAGACACGAGCTCTGAGTGAACTGCGTCAGTCATCAAAGCTCGGCGGCTGCTGTGTGTGCACGGGGTCTGCGCAAAAGGGGGTGAAAAAAAAATGGAAAACAGGCACGAGTGATCGGTGAACTGCATTGCCAATCAATGCTTGGCGGCTGTTGGATGTGCGTATGGAGGTGGCGCAAAAGGGATGGAGGAGGGTAAAAAGAGGGGGATTGGGGTTGATGAGAGATTGGGATCAAAACACTTACACTAGTTGTCTGTCTTCTTTCTTCTGTTCTTTGTTCTTCCTTCAGAAGGGATTGTGGTTTCACAGGCTTCTTTGGCGCCACAAAGCACCGCGCAGATCCTGTAGCATGATTGTTCTGCAGAAATCCTCAGCTACTGTGAGGACCTGCAGTGTGGTCACAGCGCGGTCAGACTGCAGCTGTGCCCTATGATTGGCGTGATCGATGTAATTGTCGATAGCGCCAATTAACAGGTCCAGGCCATCCCTGGCGTTGCCAGGCACCAGCCTAGGATTGGTGCTCTTACAGCTCCGATCCTAGGCAGGTAACAGCGCGGTCACACCACGGCTGTGCCCTGTGACTGGCACGATCAATGTAATTGTCTATTGTGCCAGAGTGGGTTCAGCAATGCATGGCGTTGCCAGTCACAAGCCTAGGATCCGTGTTCTTGGAGTACCGACTGTATGCTGGGACATCAGTGTTTCAGGCAATCTGCCTGAAACACTGAGAAATGCTGCCATTGGCTGTTCAGAATTGAACAGCCAAACACAGCGATCGTGGTTGCGGGAGGGCGCTGACAACCCCAGGATGACACCATCTGCCCAGAGGTAAAATGGCGCCGGAATTTTCATGCGATCACAATGACTTCGGTCGCATTAAAAAAAAAAAAAAAATATTCCGTCCATGGTCAAATAGGCCCATGTCACATGGACTATTAATATTACCACACTTCTTTGCTTTAATACATCTTGAGTGGTTTACGCTGCACACTCTGGTTTGCTGATCCTTCTACTCTATGTTGCTGCCTGCTTTTGATTGGTCAACATTATATAGGAAGCATAAGTACACGCCTCCAGTGAAAATGATCTAATAAAACCCACTTGTACTTTATCCTCTTAATATATTGCAGTGATATTATATGGCGCTGTTCTTACAATTGCTTAATTTGCCCTTCTTACCACTTAATTCTTCCCTTTTCCATGAGGTCTGACATCACATGATTAAAAATAAAAGAAATAAAGAAATCATAGGTGTAGAAATAAAGCAATTTATTATGCCATATACAAAAGGTCACAATTGGTGATGAACGAATATACTCATTACTCGAGATTTCCCGAGGACGCTCGGGTGAACTCCGAATATTTTTAGTGCTCGGAGATTGTTTTTCTTGCCGCAGCTGAATGATTTACATTTGTTAGCCAGCATAAGTACATGTGGGGATTCCCTAGCAACCAGGCAACCCCCACCATGTACTTATGGTGGCTAACAGATGTAAATCATTCAGCTGCGGCAATAAAAACGAAATCTCCGAGCACTAAAAAATACACGGAGGACACCCGAGCATGCTTGAGAAATCTCGAGTAACGAGTATATTCGCTCATCACTAGTGACAATGTTTTTATTTTTCCAAAGGTCTTTATCAAGTTCAAACACAGAGCAGTATAGCTAGTATTTTTTGTGCGGACCCGCAGTGTTTTTTGTGCGTTTTTGCTGCGGTTTTGTTGCGGATTTACTGCTTTTTTTTTTTTTTTTTACCCCTGCGGATTTCTATAATGGAATGGGTACAAAAACAGCTGCAGATTCGCAAAAAAGTGACATGCTACTTTTTTTTTTTTTAACCCGCAGCGTTTCCGCAGCGGATTATCTGCAAAGTGTGCACAGTTTGTTTTTTTTTCTCATTGATTTACATTGTACTGTAAATCAATTGCGGATCTGCAGCGTTTCTGCACCGCAAAAAACGCTGCGAATCCGCAACGTGTACACATAGCCTTACAGTCCTCAGAATAAAGCAATGCCAAAATAATTAATAGTTTTTATTGCATAAAAGCGCCAAAACATAAAAAATGATATAAATGAGGTATCACTATAATCGTTCTACCCGAAGAATAAAACTGCCTTATCAATTTTACCAAATGTGGAACGGTATAAGTGCCCCACCCAAAAGAAATTCATGAATAGCTGGTTTTTGTTGATTCTACCTCACAAAAATCGGAATAAAAAGCGATAAAAAATGTCACGTGCCCAAAAATGATACCAATAGAAACGTCAACTCATCCCGCAAAAAACAAGACCTCACAGGACTCTGTGGACCACAATATGGAAAAATTGTAGCTCTCAAAATGTGGAGACCCAAAAACTATTTTTTGCAATAAAAAGCATCTTTTAGTGTGTGACAGCTGCCAATAATAAAAATCCGCTAAAATACCCGCTATAAAAGAAAATCAAACCCCGCATCATCACCCCCTTAGTTAGGGAAAAATAATAAAATGATAAAAAATGCATTTATTTCCATTTTCCCGTTAGGGTTGGGGCTAAAGTTAGGGTAAGGGGTGTGTTTGGGTTAGGATTTTAGTTAGAATTGGGGTTTTACCACGGTTTAGGCACAGCAGGGGCCCTCCAAACGCGACATGGCGTACAATCTCAATTCCAGCCAATTCTGCGTTGAAAAAGTAAAAAAGTGCTCCTTCCAAGCTCTCCCGTGCGCCAAAACAGGGGTTTACCCCAACATATGGGTATCAGCGTACTCGGGACAAATTGGACAACAACTTTTGGGGTCCATTTTCTCCTGTTACCCTTGGGATAATAGAAAACCGGGGGCAAAAAAATAATTTTTGTAAAAAAACAAACAAACAAAAAGAATAATTTTTATTTTCACTGCTCTGCGTTATAAACTAGTGAAACACTTGGAGGTTTTCACAACGCATCTGGAGAAGTTCCTTAAGGGGTTTTCTTTACAAAATGGTGTCACTTGTGGGGAGTTTCAATGTTTAGGCACATCAGGGGCTCTACAAATGCGACATGGCATCCCATCTCAATTCCAGTCAATTTTGCATTGAAAAGTTTAACGGCGCTCCTTCCCTTCCGAGCTCGGCCATGCGCCCAAACAGTGGTTTACCCCCACATATGGGGTATTGGCGTACTCAGGACAAATTTTACAACAAGTTTTGGGGTCCAATTTCTCCTGTTACCCTTGGTAAAATAAAACAAATTGGAGCTGAAGTAAATTTTTTGTGAAAAAAAGTTAATTGTTCATTTTTATTTTTTTTCAAACATTCCAAAAATTCCTGTGAAATACATGAAGGGTTAATAAACTTCTTGAATGTGCTTTTGAGCACCTTGAGATGTGCAGTTTTTATAATGGTGTCACACTTGGGTATTTTCTATCATATAGACCCCTCAAAGTGACTTCAAATGTGATGTGGTCCCAAAAAAAAAATGGTGTTGTAAAAATGAGAAATTGCTGGTCAACTTTTAACCCTTATAACTCCCTAACAAAAAAAAATTTGGTTCCAAAATTGTGCTGATGTAAAGTAGACATGTGGGAAATGTTACTTATTAAGTATTTTATGTGATATATCTTTGTGATTTAAGGGCATAAAAATTCAAAGTTGGAAAATTGCGAAATTTTCAAAATTTGTCATTCTCCCCTGTTTTGCCAGTGATCGGCGTGAGCAGGGGAGAATGATGAGTTATATTTAAGTGTTAAGAAACAGCAGGCGGTGGCTGATTGGGACTTACTCCCATCAGCCTACCCCTTCTGCTGCTAAGTGACAGCAAAAAAAGCGTGGGTTACCCTGTATTTTCTATAACCAGCCAGGCAAGTCACAGCTGCAACACTCAGCTGTCATCTGCAGCAAGGTTGATTACCAAGAATAGAGGGGTTCCCACGTGTTTTTTTTATTTATTTATTTTTATTTAACCCCTTAAGCCCCGAGGGTGGTTTGCACGTTAATGACGGGCCAATTTTTACAATTCTTACTACTGTCCCTTGAGGTTATAACTTTGGAACGCTTCAACGGATCTTGACGATTCTGACATTGTTTTCTTGTGACATATTGTACTTCATGATAGTGGTAAAATTTCTTCGATATAACTTGCGTTTTTTTTTGTGAAAAAAATGGAAATTTGGCGAAAATTTAGAAAATGTCGCAATTTTCCAACTTTTAATTTTTATGCCCTTAAATCACAGAGACATGGCACACAAAATACTGAATTAGTAACATTTCCCACATGTCTACTTTACATCAGCACAATTTTGGAACCAACATTTTATTTTGTTAGGGAGTTATAAGGGTTAAAAGTTGATCAGCAATTTCTCATTTTTACACCATTTTTTTTAGGGAACACATCTCATTTGAAGTCATTTTGAGGGGTCTATATGATAGAAAATACCCAAGTCTGACACCATTCTAAAAACTGCACCCCTAAAGGTACTCAAAACCACATTCAAGAAGTTTATTAACCCTTCAGGTGTTTCACAGGAATTTTTGGAATGTTTAAATAAAAATGAACATTTTAACTTTTTCACACACAATTTATTTCAGCTCCAATTTGTTTTACTTTACCAAGGGTAACAAAAGAAAATGGACCCCAAAAGTTGTTTTCCAATTTGTCCTGAGTACGCTGGTACCCCATATGTGGGGGGAACGACCATTTGGGTGCATGGCAGAGCTCGGAAGGGAAGGAGCGCCATTTGGAATGCAGACTTAGATGGATTGGTCTGCATGCGTCACGTTGTATTTGCAGAGCCCTTGATGTACCCATACAGTAGAAACACCCATAAGTGACCCCATATTGGAAACCAGACCTCCCAAGGAACTTATCTAGATGTGTTCTGAGAACTTTGAACCCCCAAGTGTTTCACTACAGTTTACAACGCAGAGCCGTGAAAATTAAAATAATTTTTTTTCCCACAAAAATGATTTTTAGCCCCCCAAATTTGTATTTTCCCAAGGGTAACGAGAACTTGGACCCCAAAAGTTGTTGTCCAATTTGTCCCGAGTACGCTGATACCCCATATGTTGAGGTAAACCCGTTTGGGCGCACGGGAGAGCTCGGAAGGGAAGGAGCACTGTTTTACTTTTTCAACGCAGAATTGGCTGGAATTGAGATCGGACGCCATGTCTCGTTTGGAGAGCCCCTGATGTGCCTAAACAGTGGAAACTCCCAAATTCTAAAGGTACCTTCACACTAAGCGACGCTGCAGCGATATCGACAACGATGCCGATCGCTGCAGCGTCGCTGTTTGGTCGCGACCAACGATGCCGAAGTCCCCGGCTGCGCTTAGTAACCCAATGTTTACCCTGGTTACCAGTGTTAAATGTAAAAAAAACAAACAGTACATACTCACATTCGCGTCCCAAGGCTTCCGCTTCCCTGCACTGTGTGAGCGCCGGCCCTAACAGCAGAGCTGTGCTTTGCTTTCCAGCCGGCACTGACACACTCAGTGCAGGAAGCTCTGAGCAGCAGCGCGGACGCCGGGGGACGTGACAGACATCAGAGGGTGAGTATGTAGTGTTTTTTTTTTACTTTTACAATGGTAACCAGGGTAAATATCGGGTTACTAAGCGCAGCCCTGCGCTTAGTAACCCGATATTTACCCTGGTTACCATTGTGAAACATCGCTGGCATCGTTGCTTTTGCTGTCAAACACGACGATACACGCCGATCTGACGACCAAATAAAGTTCTGAACTTTCAGCAACGACATCACAGCAGGATCCAGATCGCTGCTGCGTGTCAAACACAACGATATCGCTATCCATGACGCTGCAACGTCACGGATCGCTATCGTTATCGTTGTAAAGTCGCTTAGTGTGAAGGTACCTTAACTGAAACCCTAATCCAAACACGCCCCTAACCCTAATCCCAACGTTACCCTAACCACACCCCTAACCCTGACACACCCCTAACTCTAATCCCAACCATAAATGTAATCCTAACCCTAACTTTAGCCCCAACCCTAACTTTAGCCCCAACCCTAACCCTAACTTGAGCCCTAGCCCTATCCCTAGCCCCTATCCCTAGCCCTAACCCGAGCCCTAACCGGAAAATGGAAATAAATACATTTTTTTAATTTTATTATTTTTCCCTAACCAAGGGGGTGATGAAAGGGGGTTTGATTTACTTTTATAGCGTTTTTTATAGCGGATTTTTATGATTGACAGCTGTCACACACTAAAAGACGCTTTTTATAGCAAAAAAGTTTTTGCGTCTCCACATTTTGAGACCTATAATCTTTCCATACTTTGGTCCACAGTGTCATGTGAGGTATTGTTTTTTGCGGGACGAGTTAACGTTTTTATTGGTAACATTTTCGAGCACGTGACATTTTTTGATCGCTTTTTATTCCGATTTTTGTGAGGCAGAATGACCAAAAACCAAGTTATTCATGAATTTCTTTTTTGGGGGAGACGTTTATACCATTCCACGTTTTGTAAAATTGATAAAGCAGTTTTATTCTTTGGGTCAGTACGATTACAGCGATACCTCATATAATTTTTTTTTTATGTTTTGGCGCTTTTAGACGATAAAAACTATTTTATAGAAAAAATAATTATTTTGGCATCGCTTTATTCTGAGGACACTAACTTTTTTATTTTTTCGCTGATGATGCTGTTTGGTGGCTCGTTTTTTTCGGGACAAGATGACGTTTTCAGCGGTACCATGGTTATTTATAGCCGTCTTTTTGATCGCGTGTTATTCCACTTTTTGTTCGGCAATATAATAAAGCGTTGTTTTTTGTCTCGTTTTTTTATTTTTACGGTGTTCACTAAAGGGGTTAACTGCTCTGAGCAGGCGCTTGGTAAGCCACCTCCCTGCAGGACCCGGATGAAGCCCCGCGGCCATTTTGGATCCGGGCCTGCTGAGGAGGAGGTAAGAGATCTCGTAGCAACGCGATCACATCGCGTTGCTCCAGGGGTCTCAGGGAAGCACGCAGGGAGTTCCCCTCCCTGCGCGATGCTTCCCTATACCGCCGGAACACTGCGATCATGTTTGATCGCAGTGTGCCGGGGGCGGTCCGTGACCGCTCCTGGCACATAGTGCCGGATGTCAGCTGCGATAGTCAGCTGCGATAGTCAGCTGACACCCAGCCCCGCGATGGGCCACGCTCCCCCCGTGAGCGCGGCCGATCGCATATGACGTACTTTCCCGTCACTTGGAATTAAGTCCCAGGTAACCTTCACGGGATAGTACGTCATATGGGATTAAGGGGTTAAATAATAAATAGCATTGGGTCCCCCACATTTTTCACAACCAACCTTGCTAAAGCTGGGGGCTGGTATTCTCAGGCTGGTAAGGGGCCATGGATATTGGACCCCTCCCAGCCTAAAAATAGCAGCCTGCAACTGCCCAGAAAAGGCACATCTATTAGATGTGCCAATTCTGGCGCTTTGCCCATGTTGGGGTTGATGTCACCATTGTGCTGTCAGGTGACATCAAGCCCACGGCTTAGTAATGGTGAAGCGTCTAAAGACACCTATCCATTACTAATCCTATAGTTACATGGTAAATAAAGACACAGCCAGAATAAAATCTTTTAATAGAAATAAAACAAAAGTTTTACTTTTTTGATTAAAAAGTTATACTCTCCAAACACCTATTCCTCCGAAGCACTCATTCTCCTGTAATAAAACTAAAATTAAAAATACCATACTGGTCTGTTCTGTACCACACCATAATCAATGTCTGAGGGATAATTAGTTTTCAACCTGGACAGTGCCACGATGTAACCGTCCAGGCTGAGAACCACTGGTGAATGAGCTGCTGGGAACGTAGCGTCAGTGACCGCAGGTGACGTCCTAGAGGTTACCTCCAGTCACTGGGCTCTGTTTCTAGCCAGGCTAAACTGTGGTGACTTCGGTGAGATCCTCGATAGCACCGTGAGCGTTCACGGTGCTAGCGGGGATCTCACTGGATCTCCCCACAGCTCAGTCCGAGCAGATCAGCTTTTGAGCCTGTCCAGATTATTAGCAGATCACCAATGTAGTGGAAGTATGCTATAGATTTAATACAGCAAGATGACAAAACTCCTACTGGTTTAGCAATAAATAGGGTAGCATATTGTGGGGACATTTTGCTTCCCATACACTGTTGGTATAAATTGTTCCCAAAAGAAAAATAGTTGTGATGGAGCGCCAACCTGAAACATTTCTCTGGACCTGGTCACTGTATTTATAAGTCTTAATACTAAAAGGTAATTTTAAAGACGACAAAAATTTGGGAATTCAAACTAATAAATATTTAAAATGGAGTCCTATTGCCAAAGAATTGAACATCTGGATTTGACTTATTACGTGGATACAATTCACACCTCCACCAGACAAACTTAAGATAACTAAGAATATTCGGACTGCCTCTCCATTTGTAACATAATGCCTAATATGATTTCCTTGGCTTTTCTTTAGGAGGAATCATCCCTCCTACCTCATGAGGTGTCCTGCTATAATATTTCAAAAGTTGTCCCTTTGTCTTAATTCATTTGTAATCCTGTCTGAAGGAGGAGCCTCTGTGCTCTGAAAGCTTGCAAACATATATCATTTTCTGGTTAGCCAATAAAGGTATCACTCTGAGAATACTGTTATAATTGTTGGGCAGAAAAGTATTTACCGTATATACTCAAGTATAAGCCAACCCAAGTATAATCCGAGACCCCTACCTTTGCCACAAAAAACTGGGAAAACTTAATGACTCGAGTATAAGCCTAGAGTGAAAAATGCAGCAGCTACCAGTAAATGTCAAAAATAAAAAGATACCAATAAAAGTAAAATTGACATCAGTAGGTTAAGTGTTTTTGAATATCCATATTGAATCAGGAGCCCCATATAATGTTCCATACAAAATATGCCCCATATAATGCTCCATACAGTTTATGATGGGCCCCATAAGATGCTCCATACAGACATTTGCCCCATATAATGCTGCACAAATGCTGATTATGGCCCCATAAGATGCTCCATAGACACATTTGCCCCATACAATGCTGCAAAAATGCTGATTATGGCCCCATAAGATGTTCCATAGAGATATTTGCCCCCATATAATGCTGCACATGGCCCCATGAGATGCTCCATAGAAATATGTGCCCCATAGAACGCTGCACATGGCCCCATAAGATGCTCCATAGAGATATTTGCCCCCATATAATGCATATGGCCCCATAAGATGCTCCATAGAAATATTTGCCCCATATAACCCTGCACATGGCCCCATAAGATGCTCCATAGAGATATTTGCCCCATATGCTGTTGCTGCGATAAAAAAAACATTACACTCACATTTCGCTCAGGCCCCCCGGCACTTGCTATACTCACCGTTCCACCGCTGAGCGCCGCTGTGTCTTCCATGTCCTCTGGACTGACTGTTCAGGCAGAGGGCGGCGCACACTAATCGCGTCATCGCGCCCTCTGACCTGAGCATCACTGCAGAGGACGCGGAAGACAGAGCGGCGCCGACAGTGGTACGTGGGACAGGTGAATATGCCCCCGTTATACTCACCTGCTCCTGGCGCGGTCCCTGGTTCTCCGGGCGCTGACAGCTTCTTCCTGTAATGAGCGGTCACATGGTACCGCTCATTTCAGTAATGAATATGTAGCTCCACCCCTATGGGAGTGGAGTCGGGTCCATATTCATTACTGTAATGAGCGGTACCATGTGACCGCTCATTACAGGATGAAGCTGTAAGCGCCCGGAGAACCAGGGACCTGCAGGGACCGCGCCAGGAGCAGGTGAGTATTATTAGACAGCTGCCGCTCCCCCTCCCCTGCCAACCCCTGGGAATGACTCGAGTATAAGCTGAGGGGCAATTTCAGCTTAAAAAAAATGGGCTGAAATTATCGGCTTATACTCTACTATATACGGTACATATATTACAATGATAATGCAGTGTCCACCCCCAGCTTTGAGTTTTGCAAAGTCATCACTTCTGCAACAAATCTGCAAAGATGTACATTCCCTCGAGGGACACCTGCATAATTGAGTCTTTAACCCCTTCATTTTCGTTTGTTTTTTTCCCTCCTCTTCTTCCCAGAGCTATAACTTTATTTTTCTTTCCGCAGACATATGAGTGCCTGTTTTGTTTTTAGTCTTTTTTCCTGTGGGGCAAGTTGTATTTTTGAATGACACCATTAATTTTATCATAGTGTACTCCCAAGTGAGGTGAAATTGTGGGGGGGACCACAATTCTGACACTGTTTTTTCTGGGAAATGTTTTTACGGTGCAAATTTTGTGGTAAAAATGACCATGCAATAGAGTTCTCCTCATCAGTACAATAACTGCAATACCAACCATGTCCAGTTTTTTTTCATTACTATTTTAGTGGTGAAAAAAAATCTGAAATTTGCCAGACTGGCACATTCCGTCATATTGAGAAGGTAGTGATTAAGCCCAGAATATTTGGGAGTCAGGAAATGGAAGCCCCCAGTACATCTGGAATTAAAGATGCCCATATCGTGCCAGAGCAGCATTTCAGTGATGAAGGTCCCACAAATCTGGAAACAAAGGAAGGTCTCAAAAAAACTTTTTTTAGAAGGAGAGGGATAAGAAAGGACACAATTTTTCAGTGTGACACCTGGACTTTGCATAAGTGTTTCAAAGTCTACCAAAAAACGACTGAGTTACTCATTTTTTATTTGTGAGTTATCCTGTTTATACCATTGTTGCACCAACTTGTACTTTTCGCAACCTACATATGCCACCACATTATGAATTAAAACACCATTAAAACCCTCTAAATATACTACTAGATGCATTCCAAAATGGGGTCACTTGTATGTGGTTTCTACTGTTTTGGCACATCAATGGCTCTGCAAATGCGACATGGTGCCTGCAAACTGTGCCATCAAAGTGTACGCTGCAATATGTTGCTCCTTCCTTTCAGAGTTCAGCAATGTGCAAACAAATTGGAGTCAATTTTCTCCTGTTACCCTTGTGAAAAACAAAAATTTGTGGCCAAAGCATTTTTTTTTTTTGTGTGGGTAGGGGGCGAGAATTTTTTTTTTTTTTCCCCTCGGCTTAACATTATAAAATTCTGTGAAACACTTGAAGGTTCAAGGTGTTCACCATGCCTCTAGAGAAGTTCCTTGTTGTTTCCAAAATGCGGTAATTTGCAGGGTTGCAATGGTTTAGGCACATTAAAAGCTCTGCAAATGCGACATATCCGCCTTCTATTCCAGCCAATTTTGCACCCCAAAAGTCAAATGGCGCACCTTCCCTTCTGAGTCCTGCTGTGCACCCAGACAGTAGTTTTCCGCCACATATGGAGTATATGCGTACTCAGGAGAAATTGTACAACTAATTCTTAGGGGAAAAATGGACCCCAAAATTTGTTGTGCAATTTCTCTGGTTAAATTTGGGGTTAAAGCAACATTTTTGTGGGGGAAAAAGTAATATTTTCATTTTTTTTTTCTTTCACATTGCTTAAATTCCTGTGAAGCACCTGAAGAGTTAGTAATCTTCTTGAATCTGAGCACTTTGAGGGGTGCCGTTTTTAAAATGGTGTCACTTTTGGGTATGTTTTGTCATAGGCCCCTCAGTCACTTCAAATGTTCAAATGTGCAAATGTGATAAAGTGCCTGAAAAAAAAATTGGTGTTGTGAAAGTAGACATGTGGGAAATGTTTAACCATTTAGTGTCACATAGCTCTCTGGTTTAAAGGCATAAAAATTGTTTGGAAAATGTAACATTTTCAAAATTTTAGGGCAATTTCCTATTTTTTTTTTTTTTTTTTTCACAAACTCAAGTTACATCAAACAAATTTTACAACCATCATGAGGTACAATGTCATGAAGAAAAATCTCAATCATTGTAATCCTTTGAAGCGTTTAAGCGTTATTACCACAAAGTGACAGTGGCAATAAGAACTGTAAAAGAATTGTAGAATTTGGCCTGGTCATTAAGGTGAAAACCGGCTTGGAGGTGGGAGGTGAAAGAGTTAAATGGCAGCTAATACACTGGCAATAGTCAAATGCCTTGTGCTTTAAATGGTTTACTTGCCAATGGGGTTCATGAGCAGTCTTGAAGCTAGGAGAGCTGCTAAGAAAATATCACTGTTGCAACACTTCGATATTGTAGATGGTTAAATAAGATGCCCACTAGACATCTTTAATTTAAGCAGGCTTGTATTGAGTGGCTTATTCAGGGCGCCTGAGATGCAAAGCAAATGCTTTTGTTGAAGTTGACAGTGATTGGAGTTCATCTATTTTTCATCCTCATGTTGATATTTCTGCAGGGCATGAAATAATAGCTTGACACTTATTGAGGTTTTACCTCTGTGATTTGAGAAACTTTTAATAAGTTTTGGTGTTGCAGCTGGAAGTCTACTTTTGTAGAAGCTTGGCTACATAAGGGGTTGCAGATTAGTATATAATACTATTATGTTTCAAATGTATATATTTTCTTCTCCTTTTCCACTTGGCTTCTCAAGCTGGTAAATCTTTATTCCAGAGATGAAAACATTCAATACGTTCCTTCACCGCTAGAGGAAACAGATGGACCAGAGAAATGTAATTGGCTTCTAAAGTTTACTGTATTTTGTTAATCCTGAGAGAGAAGTGACAAATATATAATTACACTGCTTAAATATTCCTAATTTTCATAGTTTAGCTTCTGAACAGTGAAATAAACTTAAAAATAATCAGACTTGCAAATGGCAATTCCTAAATGATTAATGCAAAAACTTCAGTTTGTCATGTAAGCCTGTAAAAAAAAAAAATTGCGGGATTAACATACCTAAAAATATAAAACAGAGGACATGCCTTGTAGTTCCCCTCTGTGGGTGAAGCATATTAGAATAACCTTTTTCTATCATACATGACGGCACCACGAGAGAGGGGATCCGCCCATCAAGGACAAAAAACCTTCAAGATAAAAGGGGCGGCTCCTCTCTCCACATCAGTTGGTTTCCTGTCCTTGACGGGGAACCCTCAAGATGGAAGACTTCTGATGAAGACAGAAGAGGATGCCTGGGTCGGGTGGATTTGGGCAGGCGCTAGTCTGCTGCACCCATCACCAGGGTACCGGTAGTCACCTCGGGGGCCATTTATACCATGACCCCCCTGAGCGAAGCATGGCCGCAGCCCGTGAGGCAATGCCCGGGTGAAGATTATCCATGGGGGCCGCAGGTGGCGTTTCCCCCCTGTTGATTGAAAAATCCTGCTGTCGACCGGGGTCACTTTATGGTGCCCCCCCCCCCCCTGTTGACCAAAGGTGGTCATGCAGCCCTCGGCACATCGGTGCCCAGGCTTAGTAAGTCTCCTCGGAGGTTGGGGCCCTCCCTGTTAAGTTTCAAAAGCAGGTCTCCCCCCTTCCCCCTCCTCCCTGACGGTACCTGAGGCTACACAGAGCGGTTTGGTGAGTGAAGAGCATCTGGACGCTGAGCGTAACTGCGCTGCCTTACATCTGTGGCGTGGACACTCCCGCAAGCCTCCCTCCAGCCGGCACCGGGTACCCGGGAATGGAGGTACGTGTGTGTGCAATACTCGGCGGCAGCACGCGGAACGTTTAATGCGGGCAGAGGGCAGGGGGGCCAAAATCTTTGGCCGGGTGTAAGTAAAGCGCGCATAGGCGCTGAAGCCGGCGGCAGCACTTGGGGCAGGATCAACCAGGTGAATGGTAGCGCGCACCGGAAGTGGTTGCCGGGTGCGCGCTCAGGTATAATTTTACTGCGCAAGCGTCGCGCTGGGAGGCCGGCAATGGCAGGATCAGCCAGGTAAATGGTGGCTCTAATAGTGCGCACCGGAAGTGGTTGCCGGGTGCACGGTCTGACATGATTATACAGCGCAGGCGTTGCGCTAGCGGCCGGCAGATGCAGGATCAACCAGGTGATTGATTGCATCTATGAGCACCGGAAGTGGTGCAGGCACGATCAGCCAGGTAATCAAATCATGACAGGTGCGCATATGCACCTGACTACTGAAGCGACCAGTAATGGCAGGATCAACCAGGTGATTCATTAAAAAAAAAAAAAAAAAAAGGGAAGTGAATCTATTTAAACGAGCCAGAAGTGCTGCCCTGTGTCACTAAACCAGGCCAGGTTGAAGGTGACTACTCTTGTTACGTGGTAGTGTGTAAGATGGAGAGCTTTTCACCAGAGCATTTGATGCCACAGCAAGAGATGCAGGAAAGGCGGTCTCGCTCAAGTGAAAAGAGCCAGAACCGCTGTGGCAGCAGCAGAAGCCGCTCGGACAGCGTACGGACGGATCGCCATACCAAGGAGGGGTCCCTAGTCTCATTGGGAGACACGGAGAAAACCAGCCAACCTCTGGATCCGGTACCCGTACTTTGAAAGCGTCCGAGTGGTGAGTGAACTGCGAGAAAGTCCAGCACGCTAATGTCTGTTCTTTTCTCTTCTCTTATCTCCGTCTCTCCCCTCTTTTCTTACATGGGGGGAGTGGAGTATAGGAGGTCCCCAAAAAGTATAAATCAAAGGCTAAAAACAGGGAATGTCCCTTAAGGCACCTTCACACGAAACGATTTTGTAACGATATCGCTAGCGATCCGTGACGTTGCAGCGTCCTCGCTAGCGATATCGTTTCGTTTGACACGCAGCAGCGATCAGGATCCTGCTGTGATGTCGCTGAATAAAGTCCAGAACTTTATTTGGTCGTCCGATCGCCGTGTATCGTTGTTTGAAAGCAAAAGCAACGATACCAGCGATGTTTTACACTGGTAACCAGGGTAAACATCAGGTTACCAAGCGCAGGGCCGCGCTTAGTAACCCGATGTTTACCCTGGTTACCAGCGTAAAAGTAAAAAAAACAAACAGTACATACTCACCTGCGCGTCCCCCAGCCTCTGCTTCCTGACACTTACTGAGCGCCGTCCCTAAAGTGAAAGTGAAAGCACAGCGGTGACGTCACCGCTGTGCTGTTAGGGCCGGAGCTCAGTCAGTGTCAGGAAGCAGACGCTGGGGGACGCGCAGGTGAGCATGTGCTGTTTGTTGTTTTTACTTTTACGCTGGTAACCAGGGTAAACATCGGGTTACTAAGCGCGGCCCTGCGCTTAGCAACCCGATGTTTACCCTGGTTACCCGGGGACCTCGGCATCGTTGGTCGCTGGAGAGCGGTCTGTGTGACAGCTCCCCAGCGATCAAACAGCGACGCTGCAGCGATCGGCATCGTTGTCGCTATCGCTGCAGCGTCGCTTCGTGTGAAGGTACCTTTATGCAAAAAAGCGTTAAAACCATCCTGGAATAAAAATCTGTGTCAGGATTGCATTAACAAGACTGTAGCAGAGGAGACACCCTCCTTTACAGAAAGTCGAAGATCACTGATCCAATCAGAGGTCTGTAGGTCTGTAAAAGCATTGCACACAGCTGACACAGATACCAGATCTAGGGACAGATCCAGCCCCTCAGTAGCATCCCAGAGGGATTCCTCCGAGTCAGAGGGGGACTCAGATACAGCTCACTGCTCGGATAGTAGCTCAGAGGAGGAGGACGCATTTCCAGGAGAAGCTACGGATAAGCTTATAAAAGCTGTTCGCTCTACCATGGGGCTGGCAGATGAGAAGACAGCCCAGGAACTTATGTTCAGTGGTCTACAAAAGAGAAAACGGAGGTCATTCCCTATTAATGAACAACTACAAGAAATGATTAAAAGGGAATGGCAAAAACCGGAAAAAAGGCCCCAAATAACCACCTCCCTAAAGAGAAGGTATCCGTTTGAGGAAGAGGCATCCTCATCTTGGGATAGAGCCCCAAAGATTGATGTGGCAGTCTCAAAAGTTGCCAGGAAATCCTCCCTGCCATTCAAGGACCTAGGTTCTCTAAAAGAACCTCTGGACAGAAAAGTGGATAGTTCCCTGAAAACGGCATGGGAAGCCTCAGCAGGAGCACTAAGGCCAGCTATCGCGGCCACTTGTGTAGCCAGATCCCTTAAAATCTGAATAGACAACTTGGAGGAACAGGTAGAACAAAAAGTTCCCAGAGAGACTATCCTAGAGGCAATACCGGCCATGAGAGCAGTGGCAGTATTTCTAGCTGAAGCATCAGCTGACTCAGCTAGACTGGCAGGAAAATCAGCAGCTTTAGCCAACACAGGACGCCGTGCCGTATGGCTTAAGTGCTGGCCAGGAGATACTCAGGCAAAGATGAAGCTTTGCTCTTTGCCTTGTGAGGGGAACTTCCTGTTTGGACCGGCATTAGACGAGGTGTTGGAGAAAGCCGGTGACAAAAAGAAAAACTTTCCAAAACAGCCATTTCAGCCCTTTCGTCGCTCCTTTCGGAGAGGCCAAAAATTCCGAAGGCAGCAGTATAGAGACCGAGACAGGGGCAACCTGGACAAGCGACCCAAGGGAGGAAAGGGCTTCTATTTTGGCAAGTCCCCCAGAGACACCAAGAAACCCTCCCAGTGACGGTCCTTCTCAGGTGGGAGGGAGGCTCTCTCACTTCCTTCCAGCCTGGGAGAGGATCTCATCCAGCGTATGGATCCGACAGATCATAGGATCAGGCCTAAAACTAAAATTCCACCACTGGCCTCCAAAAAGATATATGCAGAACCCCGGTACAGTCCTCCCAAGAGAAACAAGACATTCTGGAGGGGGAAGTAACATCACTCCTAGACAAGCACATCTTGGAAGAAGTTCCTATAGAGGAAAGGAGGGAAGGATTTTATTACCCTCTTTTTCTCATAAAAAAACAGACAATTCTTGGAGGACAATAATAAATTTAAAAGGCCTCAACAAATTTCTTATAATACCATCATTCAAGATGGAAACCATAAAATCAGCGGTGAAACTTCTATATCCCCAGTGTTACATGTCCGTCCTCGACCTCAAGGACGCTTATTATCACGTCCCAGTCAGACAACAAGATCGTCAGTTTCTCAGAGTGGCAGTTCAGATGGGGTCCCAGTTGCATCACTTTCAGTACAGGGCTCTGCCCTTTGGGATACCAACAGCCCCACGGGTATTTACAAAGCTGATTGCAGAGGTCACAGCACATCTCAGAGAAAAAGACACTCTGATAATACCCTACTTGGATGACTTCCTGATAGTGGGGAAGAACTTTTCTCACTGTCAGGAGCAGGTCAGGATAGTGATGGACACTCTACAGACACTGGGATGGCAACTAAACCTCAATAAATCCAAAGTAGAGCCAGCAATGGTCCAGAATTTCCTGGGGATAACGGTAGACTCCGTGGCACAGGAGTGTCGCCTCCCAGAAGAAAAAGAGAAAAAAATCAAACAAATGATTATGACAACATTAACAAATCCAGAGATGACTTTAAGAGCCATGTCAGTATTAGGGTCCCTAACCTCCTGCATACCGGCGGTAAAATGGGCCCAGTTCCATGCAAGAGAACTGCAGTGGTGTGTGCTGCAGAACGACCTGGAACTTCAGAGGCAGCTAGAGCAGAAGCTCATTCTCCCACTCTGTACTCCAATCACTCAGATGGTGGTTACAGATAGAGTTGTCTCCGAGAGGAGTTCCCTGGACATTCAGAGCCTCCAAAGTAATCACAACGGACGCCAGTCCATGGGGGTGGGGAGCTCACTCAGACACACTATGGGTCCAAGATCCCTGGGCTCAAGAGGAGAAAAATCTATCCTCAAATGAGTGGGAACTCCTAGCAATAGAAAAGGCGCTAGAGCAGAGGTGTCAAACTGCATTCCTCGAGGGCCGCCAACAGGTCATGTTTTCAGGATTTCCTTGTATTGTACAGGTGATTTAATCACCTGCACAGAATGATTCCAGCACCTTGTGGAATGCTAAGGAAATCCTGAAAACATGACCTGTTGGCGGCCCTCGAGGAATGCAGTTTAACACCTCTGCGCTAGAGAGATTACTTCCACACTTGACAGGGTATCATGTGAGAGTCCTATCGGACAACCGAACAGCGGTCGCATACGTGAACCACCAGGGGGGCACCCGTTCTCGGTCACTGATGCACATAACAAGAAGACTCATGACTCTAGCCGAAGGGCATTTCCTTTCATTATCGGCCCTGGATATTCGAGGTGTGGACAATATAAAGGCAGACTTTTTAAGCAGGGACCACTTGAGGCAAGGGGAATGGTCCATAAAGTCCATTTTTCAACGGATAGTGCACATGTGGGGAAGACCCAGTGTAGACCTCTTTGCCTCAAAAGCCAACAAAAAAGTTCAAAAGTTCTGCTCCCTCAACCCAGCAGACAGGCCGTTGGCAGTAGACGCCTTCAGCATAGAATGGACGTCAGGACTCCTGTATGCCTTCCACCGATATGTCTAATCCCAGCAATTCTGAGGAAGATCAGGGAGGACAAGGCCAGGGTAATTGTGATAGCTCCCTTCTGGCCGAAAAGACCATGGTTTTACTGGCTGAGGGTGATGTCAGTGACGGACCCGTGGGTTCTCCCGGAAGACCAGGACCTTCTAACGCAGGGTCCCTTCAACCACTCACAGAATTCCGGGCTACATTTGACAGCCTGGCATTTCAACGGTCGTTACTAAAGAAAGAAGGGTTCTCAGCTGGTTTAATATCCACCTAGCTCAGTAGTAGAAAACCAGTAACGACCAAGATCTGTGGGAGAATATGGAAGAAATTCCACTCCAGCTCAGGGCCAATACGGGAAGGGGAGGTCCCGATAGTGGCAATACTGGAGTTCCTACAAAAGGGCTTAGATCTGGGGTTACCTGTTAGTACCCTCAAAGTACACATTTCAGCCTTAGCAGCCTTATTCAACTGTGACCTGGCAAGCAATAGGTGGGTGATGAGGTTTATCCGAGCCTGTAGTAGAGCTGACTCTGTTCCATCCCCTACTCCTCCACCATGGGATCTAAATTTAGTGTTAACAGCTTTGACTGAAAGCCCCTTTGAGCCGTTAAATACAACATCAGATAAAATACTAACATTGAAGACAGCTTTGTTATTGGCACTTACATCAGCCCGTAGGGTTGGGGATTTAGACGCGTTGTCAGCTGACCCCCCTTACACACAAATTATGGATGATAGGGTTGTATTAAAATTAGATCCGGCATATCTCCCCAAAGTGGTATCAAGATTCCATAGGGCTCAGAATATAACCCTACCCTCTTTCTGTTCCAATCCTAGTAACAAGAAAGAGGAGAGACTCCATTGCCTAGATGTCAGGAGATGTATCCTGCAGTATTTAGAGATGACAAAATCCTGGAGGAAACAGAGGGCTTTATTTGTTTCGTTCCAGGGGTCAAGGAAGGGCCTTAAAGCCTCAAAACAAACTATAGCTAGATGGGTGAGAGAGGCCATTATTCTAGCGTATAGTAGTGCAGGCAGGGTTGTTCCACAGGGTCTGAAAGCCCACTCCACGAGGGCCATGGCGACGTCATGGGCGGAGAGAGCAGATGCTACCATCGACCAAATCTGTAAGGCGGCCACTTGGTCCTCTCCGTCTACATTTTTTAAACATTATAGGCTAGACCTATCTGCTACCTCTGATCTCACATTTGGGAGAAGAGTGTTACAAGCAGTGATCCCTCCCTAAAAGAGAATACATATCTCTGTAACTCTCTCGTTGTGCCGTCATGTATGATGGAAAAACACGGGTATTACATGCCTGGTAATGTGTTTTTTCATGAGACATGACGGCACCCTTATATTCCCACCCTTTTGATCACGTCATTAGTTGGGTGCATTATTAGCATTATTTGTATTATACACTCCCTTGGGGTATCGGTGAATAGAACCGTATAGGATGTATTATTTATGTGTACACTAACCAGCGGAGTTCCTCTCGTACTCTGTAAAACAACTGATGTGGAGAGAGGAGCCGCCCCTTTTATCTTAAAGGTGTCCTGTCCTTGATGGGCGGATCCCCTCTCTCGTGGTGCCGTCATGTCTCATGAAAAAAACACATTACCAGGTATGTAATACCAGTGTTTCTGCACACAGGTTTACCTCTATGAACACTTTATTAGAAAGGCCTTCCAATCAGTTAAAATTAATTTTTCTATAACAAATCAGCTATGGTTTGGTCTGTATGCTTTTTAACCCATTTAAAGCTTACCCTTCATTTCAGCAGCTCTGGGTATATGAGAAATAACAATTTCTGGTTGATTGTATCTGGAAAGCTTCACCACTATTCCCCTCGGTCTCCAATTTTCAACCCTTTGAAGTAGTGGGAGAATACTAGCTGCTAGGTGTCCCCAAATCCGTACACTTCTGTGCTTTATTCCCTAAGCACTAAGACAATCAGCCTAAGTGTGGAGGTTATTTTACAGCAGAACTGAGCACGCTGCTTGTGAAATCCAGTTGTCCGATTGTGCAGCAGCTTTTGAGCCCATGATTTGGCTTTTCTGTGTGCTTTCCTGCCAGTTTATTGCTCTGCTCTTCACTTCTCCTCTCCCCTCCCCTCTTAAGTATAACAGGTGTTATCTGGTAACGCACTAGGCTGACTGTCTTAGACACAGGCTGATTTTAAAGAGAACCCATCTGCACGATTTTGTAAAGAGATGGCTGTAATGACACTGTAATACTGATTACATTGATACCTTTGGCTAAGAAATCTGCTTTGTTCTTTAGTAATCAGCATTTGGAGTTTTCTGCTAATTAGATTTTGGTGCACGAGGGTTGAACTTGTACACTAAGGGTATGTGCACACGTCCGGATTTCTTGCAGAAATTTCCTGAAGAAAACCGGAAATTTTCTGCAAGAAATCCGCATTTTTTTTTTTGCGTTTTTTTCTGTTTTTTTCGCGTTTTTTTTAGCATTCTGCAAGTGTAATTAGCTTGCAGAATGCTAAAGTTTTCCAAGCGATCTGTAGCATCACTTGGAAAACTGACTGACAGGTTGGTCACACTTGTCAAACATAGCGTTTGACAAGTGTGACCAACTTGTTACTATAGATGCTGCCTATGCAGCATCTATAGTAAAAGATAGAATGTTTAAAAATAATAAAAAAAATGCTTATACTCACCCAGACGATCTCCTCAGCGGCGTCCGTTCCTCTTCCTATAGCTGGTGTGTGCGCGCAGGACCTTCCATGACGTCGCGGTCACGTGAGCGGTCACGACCAATCACAAGACAGTGACGTCATCACAAGTCCTTCACCGCACACCAGCTATGAGAACCGAAGCGGCAGCGGTGAGGCGGGAACACTGCGGGGTGCATCGAAGGTGAGTATAGGACTATTTTTTATTTTAATTCTTTTATTTTTGGCCAATTATATGGTGCCCAGTCCGTGGAGGAGAGTCTCCTCTCCTCCACCCTGGGTACCAACCGCACATAATCTGCTTACTTCCCGCATGGTGGGCACAGCCCCGTGGGGGAAGTAAGCAGAACAATGGACTCTTAGGTGTGCGGAATCCCCGCAATCCTGCATTTTTAATGAACATGTTGCTTTTTTTTCCGCGATGCGATTTTTTTGCGGAAAAAATCGCAACATTTGCACAAAAAATGCGGAATACACTGTAAATAATAGGAGGCATATGTTAGCATTTTTTTCACGTTTTATCGCGGTTTTATAGCGAAAAAAACGCAAAAAATCCTGACGTGTGCACATAGCCTAAATCTTCTCCCGGTTTGTCTGTTTCCCCAGCCCCTCCACTTCCCTCCAGTCTTTGAATGACTGGTCCTTGCTGAGATTTCAAAAACTAATTAGAAGTCTTCAAATGCTAATTAGAGAAGAACAAAGCAAATTGTCTCTCCAGAGAGGAAGAGGACTATAACTCTAGTGCCACCTATTGGAAGTAGCAAACCTAAGTCAATATCAGCTCTCCTAGCCTTGTCACATGGCTTAAAAAAAAAAAAAAAAAAAAAAATCTCAATTTGCAGACAGTGTTGTGGGGCTACTGCCCCTCACCAGTGCAAAGTGTGAGATCTGGTTAGGCTGGGTGAGACTCTTCTGGCCAAGATCCAAGGAATAATATTTCTCCTTGCAAAGAGTGCTACTTCCTATAGGTTGCACTAGAGTTCTGGTGCTCTTCCTCACAATTTGCATATTTCCCAGAGGAGCATTGCAGCTTGTCTGCTTACATCGGCATGCTTGACATGTCACTCTCCACAAGGAGAAACGTTACTCCTTGGATCCCAAAAGATCCCAAAGCCAATTTCTTCACCAAAAGCATCAATGTAAGTGGTATTACAGCCATGACTTTTCTTTACATTAATACAGGGGTAGTGAACTTCTGGCTTGCAGACTGTTTAAATCCCACAATGTCCTTTCTCCAACCCTGTTCAGGTCCATTGAGACAGCAGTGCTCGAGCCAGTGGATATCAAAAAGCTGGCCTTGAATCGCTCTGGACACTGCGAACCCACATAGTTCACTACTGAACACTTGCACTTGCAAGGATTGCCAGCATCATGACCTACTTTGTAGTCGGAATCTGCGCTCCAGTCCCACTAATGTCAGCTGTAGCCCCTCCTGGGCGGTGTGTGGCCACAGGCCCTCTTGGGCTGAGCTGCAGCTGCTAATATAAGACAAAAGATCACTTGCGCTGATCTGTTAGTTATACCCGCGTCTCACACTGGTTATTACCCCTTTAATTTGTAATACGTACTGGAGGCACATTGTCATGCAGATCAGTGTCCAGGCCAAATCCTGGAACAGCTCATTTACATATAAGAAAAATGTAAATTTCTCTGGAATAAGACCTCACATCACAGATATCGAGATATATAATTTTTTTTAGTTTCCTATGACATACATGCTCTATAGACTTTAGGAGGGTTGATTATACTGCCAGATTCCCTTTAAAGGGCAAAAGGTTTATTGCAAGATTACTAATTTTTGTGTTTTTAATGAAGATATTGGGGGAAAAAAATTGCAAACCTTTTTAAATCCCTTCATGCGCCGTATATACAGTCATGGCCAAAAGTATTCACACCCCTGCAATTCTGTCAGATAATACTCAGTTTCTTCCTGAAAATGATTGCAAACACAAATTCTTTGGTATTATCTTCATTCAATTTGTCTTAAATGAAAAAAACACAAAAAGAATTGTTCTAAAGCCAAATTGGATATAATTCCACACCAGCATAAAAAGGGGGTGGACAAAACTATTGGCACTGTTCGAAAAATCATGTGATGCTTCTCTAATTTGTGTAATTAACAGCACCTGTAACTTAACTGTGGCACCTAACAGGTGTTGGCAATAACTAAATCACACTTGCAGCCAGTTAACATGGATTAAAGTTGACTCAACCTCTGTCCTGTGTCCTTCTGTGTACCACATTGAGCATGGAGAAAAGAAAGAAGACCAAAGAACTGTCTGAGGACTTGAGAAACCAAATTGTGAGGAAGCATGAGCAATCTCAAGGCTACAAGTCCATCTCCAAAGACCTGAATGTTCCTGTGTCTACCGTGCGCAGTGTCATCAAGAAGTTTAAAGCCCATGGCACTGTGACTAACCTCCCTAGATGTGGATGGAAAAGAAAAATTGACAAGAGATTTCAACGCAAGATTGTGCGGATGTTGGATAAAGAACCTCGACTAACATCCAAACAAGTTCAAGCTGCCCTGCAGTCCGAGGGTACAACAGTGTCAACCCTTACTATCCATCAGCGTCTGAATGAAAAGGGACTGTATGGTAGGAGACCCAGGAAGACCCCACTTCTTACCCCGAGACATAAAAAAGCAAGGCTGGAGTTTGCCAAAACTTACCTGAAAAAGCCTAAAACGTTTTGGAAGAATGTACTCTGGTCAGATGAGACAAAAGTAGAGCTTTTTGGGCAAAGGCATCAACATAGAGTTTACAGGAGAAAAAAAGAGGCTTTCAAAGAAAAGAACACAGTCCCTACAGTCAAACATGGCAGAGGTTCCCTGATGTTTTGGGGTTGCTTTGCTGCCTCTGGCACTGGACTGCTTGACCGTGTGCATGGCATTATGAAGTCTGAAGACTACCAACAAATTTTGCAGCATAATGTAGGGCCCAGTGTGAGAAAGCTGGGTCTCCCTCAGAGGTCATGGGACTTCCAGCAGGACAATGACCCAAAACACATTTCAAAAAGCACTAGAAAATGGTTTGAGAGAAAGCACTGGAGACTTCTAAGGTAGCCAGCAATGAATCCAGACCTGAATCCCATAGAACACCTGTGGAGAGATCTAAAAATGGCAGTTTGGAGAAGGCACCCTTCAAATATCAGGGACCTGGAGCAGTTTGCCAAAAAAGAATGGTCTAAAATTCCAGCAGAGCATTGTAAGAAACTCCTTGATGGTTACCGGAAGCGGCAGTTCACCTGCGTTTTTGATACAATTTTTCATTACATGCTTTTTTTAGTCCCTTGAAATAAAGCTTATTGAAAGTTGAGTGTTTAGGGTATGTGCACAGAGTCAGTAAACGCTGCAGGTTGGACACTGCGTACATCTGTAGCGTCAAACCCGCAGCGTCCAGATGTTACAGCATAGTGGATGGGATCTCAAGAAATCCCATGTCCACTATGCGTTCAGACGCAGGTGGCAGAGCTGTGTAAATGGACATGCGCGCGTCTTTCCAGACCGCAGCATGTCTATTTGCAATGTGTAGATGCTCAGTCCCCGCAGCATAAATTTCCCATAGACTATCATGCAGTAAAACGGCATCTGATTAATCACATGCGTATTAACTGTGAAAACGCTGCTTACTACGCATGTGTACTAATTTACATAATGGTGAATCTTGTCACATCCGGAAGTCTGTGACCGGCCGGTGTCACACTTTAATGTGATGCGGGAAACTCGCAGGAGTCTCTCGCATCAACACCCGGCGCTGCCGACAGCACTCGGGACCGGAGTGTGCGGCTGCATAGAAATACATGCAGCCACACCCTCCAGTCCCAAGTGCCGGTGGCAGCGTCGGGTGTTGATGCGACTCGTGTGAGTTTCTCGCATCATACTCACGAGTGTGACACCGGCCATACAAGAAGTTCCTGAAAGCAGAGAGGTCAGTAATATGTACTTTCCTTTCCTTTTTTTTTTTTTTTGGTTTTTACTAATAAATAAGTCAAAAAAGAAATTGGCTTGAGCTCCCGTGCAATTTATCAAACCAGACAGGGAAAGCCAGTGACTGGGGGCAGATGTTTATAGGAGAAGAGAAATAAACCAGCTCACCTGTAATGCATTAGTTGAACTTCGGGAGCACGGACCCGCTGTGTCCAAACGTGTAAAGTCCAAAAGAAGAAAAATGTCCAGCTCCACTTAATCCGTGAAGATAAAATTTCTTTATTCACAAACTTGTAACATAGAGGGTACAAAAATTGAGTTTCACACCCACATGGTTTGTGTTGAACTCTGTACCCTCTGTTACAAGTTTGTGAATAAAGAAATTTTGTCTTCACGGATTCGGTGGAGATGGACATTTTTCTTTTTTTGGGCAGATGTTTATAGCTTGGGAAGGGTTAATACCCATGGAGCTTCCCAGGCTATTAATATCTGCTCACAGCTGTGTACTTAGCCTTTACTGGCTATTAAAATCGGGGGACCCCAAAAAAATGACCAGAAAATGACCAAAATTAATAACCAGAAAGGGCTATGCAGACAGCTGCGGGCTGATATTAATAGCCTAGGAAGGGGCCATGGATATTGCGCGCGCACCAAACACCAGCTCTCAGCTACCCCAGAAATGGCGCGCATCTAAGATGCGCCAATTCCAGCGCTTAGCCTATCTCTTCCCACTTGCCCTGTAGCGGCAAGTGGGGTAAGGCCATGTGCACACGCTGCAGATTCCATTGCGGAATTTTCCGCAGCGGATTTGAGAAATCTGCAGGTAAAAACCGCTGCAGTTTTTACTGCGGATTTATCGCGGTTTCTTTTGCGGTTTCCTCTGCGGGTTTTCACCTGCAGATTTCTATTGGAGCAGGTGTAAACCCACAGCGGAATCCGCACAAAGAATTGACATGCTGTGGAAAATAAACCGCTGTGTTTCCGCTCGTTTTTTTCTGCAGCATGTGCACTGCGGATTTCGTTTCCCATAGGTTTACATTGTACTGTAAACTCATGGAAAACTGCTGTGGAAACGCTGCGGATCCGCAGCGTGTGCACATACCCTAATAGTTGTGGGGTTGATGTCACCTGTGTAGTGTTTGGTGACATCAAGCCCAGCTTATTAATGGAGAGGTGTCAATAAGATGCTTATCTATTACTAATTCTATAGTTCTTATAGGTTAAATAAACACACAGCCAGAATAAAGTGTTTTAATGAAATAAAACACAACAGTTTTCCCATTTTATTGTTCAGCTAATCTATGCGACTACTATCTCCTGTGATTAATATAAATAAAATAAGAAACCAACAAATACTCCCTGTTCCGACATAGTCCTAAATAACGAGTGTCCCACGACGAGCTCCAGTTCTGCTACATCTGGATGCCTGACATCCAGATGTAGCAGAGCTTATAGATCACCGAAGATGGCTCCGTCTCCGGCAGTCACCTGCACTGCATTCTCGCGATCAGCTGATGGTGAGAACTTGCCTAGTGACTGGAAATAACCCTAAATAACGTCGTTTCTCGCAGTCAGCTCAGTCATCGCAAGAACTGCAGTGGCTTCGAACTTCCGGCAGTCACAAGGTAAGACCTTATTTAAATTAGTACACATGCGTAGTAAGCTGTGTTCCTGCAGTTTTTACACATGTGACTAATAATTGGATGCGGTTTTACCGCATCTACAGTGGGGCAAAAAAGTATTTAGTCAGTCAGCAATAGTGCAAGTTCCACCACTTAAAAAGATGAGGCGTCTGTAATTTACATCATAGGTAGACCTCAACTATGGGAGACAAACTGAGACAAAAAAATCCAGAAAATCACATTGTCTGTTTTGTTATCATTTTATTTGCATATTATGGTGGAAAATAAGTATTTGGTCAGAAACAAAATTTCATCTCAATACTTTGTAATATATCCTTTGTTGGCAATGACAGAGGTCAAACGTTTTTCTGTAAGTCTTCACAAGGTTGCCACACACTGTTGTTGGTATGTTGGCCCATTCCTCCATGCAGATCTCCTCTAGAGCAGTGATGTTTTTGGCTTTTCGCTTGGCAGCACGGACTTTCAACTCCCTCCAAAGGTTTTCTATAGGGTTGAGATCTGGAGACTGGCTAGGCCACTCCAGGACGTTGAAATGCTTCTTACGAAGCCACTCCTTCATTGCCCTGGCGGTGTGCTTTGGATCATTGTCATGTTGAAAGACCCAGCCACGTTTCATCTTCAATGCCCTTGCTGATGGAAGGAGGTTTGCACTCAAAATCTCACGATACATGGCCCCATTCATTCTTTCATGTACCCGGATCAGTCTTCCTGGCCCCTTTGCAGAGAAACAGCCCCAAAGCATGATGTTTCCACCACCATGCTTTACAGTAGGTATGGTGTTTGATGGATGCAACTCAGTATTCTTTTTCCTCCAAACACGACAAGTTGTGTTTCTACCAAACAGTTCCAGTTTGGTTTCATCAGACCATAGGACATTCTCCCAAAACTCCTCTGGATCATCCAAATGCTCTCTAGCAAACTTCAGACGGGCCCGGACATGTACTGGCTTAAGCAGTGGGACACGTCTGGCACTGCAGGATCCATGGTGGCGTAGTGTGTTACTTATGGTAGGCCTTGTTACATTGGTCCCAGCTCTCTGCAGTTCATTCACTAGGTCCCCCCGCGTGGTTCTGGGATTTTTGCTCACCGTTCTTGTGATCATTCTGACCCCACGGGGTGGGATTTTGCGTGGAGCCCCAGATCGAGGGAGATTATCAGTGGTCTTGAATGTCTTCCATTTTCTAATTATTGCTCCCACTGTTGATTTCTTCACTCCAAGCTGGTTGGCTATTGCAGATTCAGTCTTCCCAGCCTGGTGCAGGGCTACAATTTTGTTTCTGGTGTCCTTTGACAGCTCTTTGGTCTTCACCATAGTGGAGTTTGGAGTCAGACTGTTTGAGGGTGTGCACAGGTGTCTTTTTATACTGATAACAAGTTTAAACAGGTGCCATTACTACAGGTAATGAGTGGAGGAAAGAGGAGACTCTTAAAGAAGAAGTTACAGGTCTGTGAGAGCCAGAAATCTTGATTGTTTGTTTCTGACCAAATACTTATTTTCCACCATAATATGCAAATAAAATGATTAAAAAAACAGACAATGTTATTTTCTGGATTTTTTTGTCTGTCTCCCATAGTTGAGGTCTACCTATGATGTAAGTTACAGACGCCTCTCATCTTTTTAAGTGGTGGAACTTGCACTATTGCTGACTGACTAAATACTTTTTTGCCCCACTGTAATGAGTCTATGGGAAATTTACGCTGCGTGGACTGAGCATCTCCGCATCGTAAATAGACATGCTGCGGTCTGGAAAGACGCCTGCCGCATGTGCGTTTACGCAGGTCTTTCGCCTGCGTCTTTTAAATGCATAGTGGAGATGGGATTTCATGAAATCCCATCCACTATGCTGTAACACCTGGACGCTGCGAGTTTGACACTGCAGCTGTATGCAGCGTCAAACCCGCAGCGTTTACTGACCCTGGAAACATAGCCTAAAGCTGCCTTATCAATTTTACGACAAGCGGAACCAAACGCAAAATAACTATATAAATCTGGTGTTGCTGTAGCCGCACTGATCCGAAGAATAAAGTAGTCTAATCACTTAAACCATATGAGAAATGGGCTAAAAAGAAAAACAATTCTTGACATGCTGTTGATTTGTTAATTTTGCCTCCCAAAGATTGCAGTAAGGCTCAGCAGACATTTTTCCTGCCCTCTTCTCTGAGCGTTTACACTAGGTTTTCTATGTAAATATTTGAAATGCTTGATTCAGACGGACCCCCCCAGCAGAAGATTCCCTATAATGTGACTGATGGAGGCACTGCACTGTGTACACAGTCTGGCCGCCTATGATCCGGTGGTGTCCATCTATTTAGGTATGCATAAAAGTGCGGTCCACCCAGTTTTGTGCACCTTTTGAACAGGACCACACATTATAGTGAATGGGCTTCATCTGAATCAAGTAAGTCACTCAGAGATTTAGATGTAATCCCCAATGTAAGTGCTCGGTGTAGAGCACCAGATAAATATAATCCCAAATGTTATGTAAATTGTTCCCAACTAAAGCTTCAACTCAATCCACAAAAAAAGAACCTGCTTGGCTCAGTTATCTGTTAACATTACTGGTAGTACAAAAACTCTGGAAAAGCACTATAGCTCCTCGCAACCTAAAAGAAACACAGCGAATGCTGTGCTCCCAAATCACCTCCTTTCTGAGCCAATGTGCCTAAATAACCTTTAGCGTCCACATGTTTGGCTTTTTTGTAGTGATGACAGCCTACCTAATTTACAGGAGCATGTCTTCTGAAGCAAGAACTGGTGACTGCAAAGTCAGTTTGCAATTTTCACTCTGCAACATCCGCTGCTGCTTGTCTCTGGAAAACACCCATGGAGTCAAAATCGTTATTAAACCTGCAAATAAATCCCGAATGGGTATAATTTCCAAAATGGGGTGACTTGATGTGTGGTTTTGAGCACCTTGAGGGTTGCAGCTTTTAGAATGGTGTCACTTTTGGGTATTTTCTGTCACATAGGCCCCTCAGTCACTTTAAATTACTTCAAATATAGGGTAGGGTATATACACTAGATTTCTTGATAGGGCGTTGATCCAGGGAATTAGTCTGATTGCAGTATGTGGAGTCGGGAAGGAATTTTTTTCCCCAATGTGGAGCTTACTCTTTGCCACATATGGTTTTTTTGCCTTCTTCTGGATCAACTTGTTAGGCCATGTTAGGCTATGGGTTGAACTAGATGGACTTAAAGTCTTCCTTCAACCTTAATAACTATGTATGTAACTATGTAAATGTGATGTGGTCTCTTTTTAAAAATAAATAAATAAAAAATTGTAAATTTTGTATGAAGATTGAGAAATTGCTGGTCAACTTTTAAAGGGGATCTGTCACCCCCAAAATCGATGATGAGGTAAGCTCACTGTCATCAGGGGCTTATCTACAGCATTCTGTAATGCTGTAGAGAAGCCCCCGATGTAACCTAAAAGAGGAGAAAAAGACATTAGATTATACTCACCCACAAGGGGCGGTCCCGGTGCGATGGGCATCGCAGGTCCAGTCCTGGGCCTCCCATCTTCATTCCATGACTGCAGTGCACAGGCACCGGAAAGGTCAGAGAGGACGTCATGGAATGAAGATAGGAGGCGCCGGAGCGGACCTGAAACGCCCATCGGACCGGTCGGCAGCGGGGCCGCCCCTGGGTGAGTATAATATGACCTCTTTTTCTCCTCTTTCAGGATACATCGGGGGCTTATCTACAGCATTACAGAATGCTGTAGATAAGCCCCTGATGACAGCTTACCTCATCATCAATTTTGGGGGTGACAGGTTCCCTTTTTAACCCTTCTAATTTCCTAACAAAAGAATTCTCAAAAATTATGCTGATGTAAAGTAGACATGTGAGAGATGTTAACTGTTTTGTGACATAACTCTCTGGGTTAAAGGCATAAAAATGTAAGTTTGAAAACTGCAAAATTTTCCACATTTTTGCCAAATTTCCTATATTTTCACAAATAAATGCATCATTCCAAACAACAAATTTTACCATCAAGAAGCACACTCACATGAAAATATCAGAAAACGGGCTTTAAGGGGAAGGGGTTACTGTATTTTTCGGCCTATAAGATGCACTTTTTCCCAAAAAAATTTGGGAGGAAAATGAGGGATGCATCTTAGGCTACTTTCACACTAGTGTTAACTGCAATCCGCCACAATGCGTCGTTTTGCTGAAAAAACGCATCCTGCAAAAGTGCTTGCAAGATGCGTTTTTTCCCCATAGACTTGACACACGTCGCAACCGTCGTGCGACGGGAGCGCCGTGTTGTGGCGGACCGTCGGGACCAAAAAACGCTACATGTAACGTTTTTTGCTCACGACGGTCCTCTTTTTCCGACCGCGCATGCGCGGCCGGAACTCCGCCCCCGCCTCCCCGCACTTCCCCGCACCTCACAATGGGGCAGCGGATGCGCTGGAAAAATGCATCCGCTGCCCCCGTTGTGCGGCGGAGACAACGCTAGCATCGGGAACCTTGGCCCGACGCACCGCGACGGGCCGAGCCCGATGCTAGTGTGAAAGTAGCCTTAGTCTGAACACAGGCTTACAGCGTCCCTTCCTCAGGGAACCGGCGGCGGTAAAAGTGTGGCGATGCTGAAGCTCTGTGTCGGCGGTGAGCAGTGTGGAGTGCATCATTGGTTTCCCTGCGGCTAACTTCCTGAAGCTTTGGGCCCCCGGAGGTGGCACGTGCGAACTGAGACCTCAGTTGACCTCTCGTGCTCCATTTTCCTGAGGCTGAGGGCTTGAGATCTCTGCGACCCTCGGATTCAGGAAAATGGCCGCCGGAGGCCACGTGTGTGCAGATTGAGATCTCGGCTGCCATTTTCCTGAAGCCTAGGGCCGCCGAGATCTCAATCTGTGCCTGCGTGGCCTCAGGAAAATGGCCGCCGAGAAACCAATGATGCACTCTGTTCTAGACACCGAGCCACAGCATTGCCACACTTCTGCCACTGGCATCCTGAGGAAGGGACCCTGCTCCATGTAATACACTCTGCTCTGCCTCACCGCTGACACTGGACCTGCAGCATCGCATCAGTGGGATACCCCGGGACTGCAGCATTGCCCCACTTCTGCCACCGCCGTCTTCCTGAGGAAGGGACCATGCCTCCTGTGACTCCGCTCTACCACCACCGGCCCTCAGGTAAGGCAAGATTTCTTAAATTCGGGCAATAAGACAAACCCCCTGTCTTATAATTATTTTTTTTTTTTTTTTTTTTTTTTATGGTCCGATGTGTCTTATAGTCCGAAAAATACTGTAAATACATGTAAGAAAAACTTACACCAATCATTGTCAGTTGACTGTAATTGCATAATGAATGCCGTAAAAACAGAATTACATTGTCGTGATTTCACCCACTTGGAATAGTGTTCACATTTTTCAGTAAGATAACTGTAAAAGAAATCCGCGCACATAGGGTCTTATCCGATGGACAAAATAAGCGATCGATTAAAATTGCGCTAACCTGATAGATCTAATGTAATGACATATAGATCACTTTGAGAATATCAGCTGCAGCAGATCCACGGGTCCGTAGGTGACCATATCAGATGTGATGAGGTAGAAGGTTTGTGGATGTAATCCGTGCTGTCGATTTAAAATGCAGGACCAAAGATATCCAAATGAAGGAAGTGGTTCCTTCATTTGGATATCCTTGGTCCTGCATTTTAATCGGCAGCGTGGATTACATCCACAAACCTTCCACCTCTTCACACATTTTAATACACATTGCTAATATTACTATATATTGACATTCAAAACTACAACTTGTACTGCTAAAAATAAGCCCTCATGTGGCTATGCCAATTTGGAAAAAGTTATGGCTCTTGGAAAGGGGGGATGGGAAGATAAAAACAAACGTGAAGAGAGAAAGCAATAGCTTGAAAACGTGTAAATGGAAAGTACTGAGAAATTATTGAGAAGTCATACATTTTCATTTGGTTCACATAACATAGTTGGAGCTGTACAGAGTTGGGCTGGGTTCACACCTGCATTCTGGAAGGATTGCATGTTGTCTGCTCCATTTGGAGGCGATTCCCATTACTGTTCTTACAATGGGATCCGTTGTATAACTGATTTAAATGGAAGCAGACGCGCGCAGCCTTGGCTATATAGGTGTCTGGGTTTCAGCATCTGTTTTTGAGAACTGATAAATTCTGCACCACCTTGCTATTCTGAGAACTAATGTATAACTGAAAGACTGACACGACTCATTACAATACTACCTGTGCATGTAAAATTAATAACCCTTTTTAGGCCCTGCTTTCTTTTGAGTATTTTTTTCTTTACATTTGCAACCCATTGTCACTCTGCATTTAGCGCATTGTTGATAGGGGGACAAAGCAAGCCTCTATAATCTACTCTTCGGGGTAGCCATTCACATACAATGGTCAGCTAGTCATCCGAAAATCTCCTGGCACAAGCTGATGATTGTCTAGTGTGAATGAACACCCTTTAGATGCCATTGCTGAAACTGACCTTGACATCTACACTGTTAAGACAAATCAATTTTTTACGATCCCAGGCATTGCAGCAGGGCTTGTGTGGTCCGTCACAGCCACACCTGCTGGTGATGCCACCTAGATAGGTCCTTGGGCCACGCACAGTGTAATATATTTGTGTAAGTTGCTTTTGCTACAATGTATAAAATTGTCACCGCACATGATGAGGGTGTATCTATTTTGTATATTCTATAAAGTATGTGCACTCTCAGCTGATCAATGCGTGGATATTTTAGTGCAGGGACAGATAAAAGGTAAGGAGTGGCTAGCTGTACATATTAAAAAAAAAAAAAAAAAAAAAAACTTTGCTGGCCATGCTAGCATCACAATTTTATGTTTGCAGACCTTCAGTTTTTATATTGCCAATTCACCTGTTAGAAACATTTTATAATTAAGAAACCATTTTGAGCAGCACTCCAGGAATCTGCTTAAGGCTATGTGCACTCGATGCGGATTTAGTGCGGATACGCAAAGTGATTTACAGTACAATGTAAATCAATAGGGGAAAAAAATGATGTGCTAATGGTGCGGAAAATTCCGCATGAAAAACGCTGCGGATCAAAAGTAGCAGCATGTCACTACTTTTGTGCGGATCTGCAGCGTTTCTGCACCCTTCCATTATAGAAATCTGCAGTGGTAAAAAACGCATGAAATCCGCAACAAAAACACACAAAATCTGCATAAAAAAGGCGTCAAATCTGCACCTGCTTTTTCTGCCAGGAGATGCGGATTTTGTTGAGAAAATTCTGCTCCCCAATCCGCAACGTGTGCACATAGCCTAATACAAACTGATACCTGCTCTGTTTAAGAATCGGATGCTTTTAACATAATTTTATGAAGGGTGAATCCTTGTATTTCCCTAGTCTGTGAATTGGCGTCTTGTAGACTGTGAAGAACGGGAAATAGTTATCAAGCAGACCAGAAGTTCAGATGCTTAAGTTGCATGTGGATGACATCAGCTGCTTCCAGGCAGGCTATTGTGTGCACAGTTTGGCACAGCAATCAGGATTCAGAATACACGCATGCTTTTGGCAGAGATTGTTCACCCCCCTCCTCCTCTCCTTCCTTTCTTCTTCTTTTTTTTTCTCTTTTCCACTTTGAACTTTTTTTTTAATTACCTGGGGGGTGGATATTAACATGTGTGGGTGGTCATAAAACAGATAATTTTCTTTCTGGTGCAATTTTTTTTTTTTTTTTTTTTTCATTTATGTATGAAAAAAAACTAAGTCAGCAAGAGTGTGTGGGAAATGATTACATCAGTCGGTGGCGAACTACCATTGGTCTGCAAAATGTGGTTTGATTCACTACCTAAAAGATTGACTGTGTAACCCTTTGAGAGGAGCTCTGGAAGAGTTGCCTCTTTCCCCAGGAACAGTGCCATGTAAGACTGGCTACGTGACAGGTACAGTACAGTAATCCGTTGACACTGTGTGTTCTTCCCCGAGTGTGCAGCTTTTAGTCTGCAAGAGAGGCTTGGAAGGGAGAAGGGAAAATAAAAGTATTTCAAGAGGCAATCTAGACTTAAAAATGCCATCTTGTTCTCCTGACTGCTGCCTTTTACGTGCAGTAGAGGTAAGAGTCTTCATTTTTAAATACTTTTCTAATGGTTGTCATTAGTGGTTTATACACTTGTATGCTAACCTGTACATATTTGTGAATGTGTGTATGGTGTATAGCTCCCATCTTGGCAAACCATCGAGCATTTTCATCCTTGTAAATGTTTCTGTATTTTGAAAATGTGTTTTTTGTTGCATGCATGTTTCATGTCAATGCTGTTGTCTTTCCTACTGCCATATGTAAATGTACAGCACTGCTCTTACAGCATCTAAAGCACATTTTTCAAAGGTTATTCTGTTTGGTTAATTAAGCATGCATATCATGCACTCATATTGGTGTTAAAGGGAAATGTATAATTTCTATAAAACATACATTTTCAGATAACTGCATGCCTAGCATTGAAAGTCTCTTAAAATCACACTTTCAAATGGAGATTACATTTTAAATAGAAGTCATGACATAGAATGTAAAACGTATATATGACCAGTTTTTATTGAATAGACAAGTTTTTGCATTTTTTTGTTCCGATGTCAGCAAAATGTAATTTTAGTCAGTGACTTCACTTTTAGATGTATAATTATAGAATTGGTGTGACAAACTCTTGTTAAACACGCAAAAGGCAGAAGGACTCTGACTGCACTATATTCTGAAGTTTCAGCCACAGTAATAGTCTTTGCATGTTGAGATGGGAGGCAAAGGACAAGTATTCTTGAAGCAATGACAGAATTTAAGATTAGTATTCTTTTTTTACATTACAGGTTGTAAAAGTCTTTAGTGAAGATGCGACTTGCAAAATGGTGGAGATTCTAGGAGACATGACAGCCAGGGACTTCTGCCAGTTGCTGATTTACAAAAGTCATTGCGTAGATGACAACAGCTGGACGCTTGTGGAGCACCACCCTCACCTAGGATTAGGTAGGGATTTTTCATCATACATTGCAACAACATATATATATTTTTTGTTTGGCTCCTTCCCCCATGATTTTGAATGCCTTTGAACACATCAGACTTACTACATTGGAAAATGCAACTCTAGTGCAGAATGTATTCGTATGACCTGCAGAAGAGTATTGTGCTTTTGTTTAGCCTTTCTTATTTCTCAGGAAGAATAAGCAGATATGCACTAGGTAGAAGCGAAGAATCCGTGTTGCACAACATAAAAATGCTCATTGTAGATTTAAAGTCAGTGGTAAAATGGATTTAAGTAGGTTAAATCTAATTAGTAAGCTTTAAATGCTGTAATGGCAAACCCAGAGGAACTGAGGACATCTCCTATACGGCTTAAATGATCTAGAATTCTGTTGCTCCTTACTGGAGGTACAGTAACTTCATGGTGTTGTATAATCTTTGTAGTTTTTTTCACAGCTTGGCATTTCAGTTTGTGCTGCAATTAAAATGCCAGTCATAGATTCATTCGTTTTAGACAGTCATTTGAGCTTTAGTATTTGTTTTGGGGAAGTTAAAGCTCTAAACTAGTAAATAGAATAACGTGGGTTATTTCCCCAGAAAAAGGATATTACCTATATTTCACTAACCCAAAGTTATATAGGATAAGTTGCTAATCACTGAAGTTGGGATGCCCCGTGACCTCGACATGGTAAGTCCCCTTTACCTCAACCTCCGCTCCATTCATTATCTACGGTATTGCCAGAAATAGCTGAGCACTATACTCTGCAGTCCCATAGCCAGTAAACTGAGTAGACTGGGCATGCTCTTTTGCTTTATTCAGGACTAGGCTGGAGAACCCTGATATTGGAATTACAGGTGGTCCAAGGAATCTGCATGTTGTCAATTGTCATATGGGATGGGATATAACTTGTTTGATTTTTTGAGTGGTGGAGGGTGAAATTACTCTTTTAATGATTAACTGCTCAAAAAGAAAAGGAACACAAACATATTGTATCTGTCAATTACACTACTGTAAAATCAACCTGTCCAGTTATGAAGCAACACAGATAGTGAATCAATATCTCCTGATGTGCAAATGGAAGAGAAAACCGGTAAATGATATGCAACTGGCAAGACAACCCATATAAAGGAATGGTTCTGCAAGTGGGTTATTTCCCCAGAAAAAGGTTATTACCTATATTTCACTAACCCAAAGTTATATAGGATAAGTTGCTAATCACTGAAGTTGGGATGCCCCGTGACCTCGACCATTTCTCTGTTCTCACCTTTTTGGCTGTTTTGGTACAGTAGTATGAAGCAGTGTCCCACAGAAGTTTCTCAAGTAGTGCAGCTCATCCAGGATGGCACATCAATGCGATCTGTGGCAAGAAGGGTAGTTGTGTCTATCAGCACACTGTCCAGAGCATGGAGTAGATACCAGGAGATGTGGAGAGGGCCTTAGGAGGGCAACAACCCAGCAGCATGACCATTAACTCCTTCTTTGTTCAAGGAGGAAAAGGAGGCGCAGTGCCAGAGCCCTGCAAAATGACCTCCAGTAAGCCACTAACATCCATGTGTCTACTCAAACTGTCAGAAACCGACTCCATTAGGGTGGTATGAGGGCCCGATGTCCACAAGTGGGTGTTGTGCTTACAGCCCAACACCATTCAGGGCAATTGGCATTTGCCAGAGAATACCAAGATAGGCAGACTTGACACTGGCGCCCTGTGCTCTTCATGGATGAGAGCAGATTTACATTGAGCATATGTGACAGACGTGACAGAGTCTTGAGACGCCGTGAAGAATGTCCTGCTGCCTGCAATATCCTCCAGCATGACCAGTTTGGCAGTGTCAGTAATGGTGTGGGGGAGACCTTTACTTGGAAGGCCGCACAGCCCTATATGTGCTAGCAAGAGGTACTGTGACTGCCATTAAGTACCGGGATGAGATCCTCAGACCCATTGTGAGACTGTATGCAGTGTCAGCAATTTCTGCATGGTAAAGACGTTGATGCTATGGACTGGCCTGCCAGTTCCCCAGACATAAATCCAGTTAAGGACATCTGGGACATCATGTCTTGTTCCATTTCCCTACAGACTGTTCAGGGGTTGAATAATGCTTTAATCTAGGTCTCAGAGGAGATCCCTCAGGAGAACATCCGCCGCCTCATCAGAACCATGCCCAGGCATTGTAGGGAGATCATATAGGCATATGGAGGTCACACACTACTTAGTATCATTTCTTTGGCTTGAGGCATTTCCACTGAAGTTGGATCAGCCTGTAATGTGATTTTCCACCTTAAGTATCATTCCTAATCCAGACCACCATGGGATATTAATTTTGATTTAAATTGATCATTTTTGTCCTCCATTCATTCCACTAAGGCTTGCAACTGGAATATCATTCAGTGATGTCTAGCATGTGGTATTTGTCTTCCCTTTTTTATTGAATAGTGTATATTCTGCACTGAGTTTCTTTCTAGAACTTATATTGTAGCTGTTGTGATATTTACCTATGCGTAAAGGTTGCCAATTAATGCGATCATATTCATCTTGTCCAAACTTCTTGCAATTGAGACTTCAGCCACATATAATTGACAATGACCACACAATTTTGAAACAAATTAAGTTTCACCCAAAATCATGCTACTGTGAAGCACATTTGGCTGTGGCTTTATCCATATGCAGCTGATGCAGTGTGGAGACCAGGCTTTAGAATGCAGGAATCAGCAACTGATTGGGCATGTAACTGTTGGGCCTCTGCGCTCAGTTACACTTACAGTTGCCTGTAAAAGTTTGGACATCCCTGGTCAAAACAACTGTTGTTGTGAACAGTTAAGCAAGTTGAAGATTAAATTATCTCTAAAAGTGCTTAAAGATAGAGGACCCATTTATTTTGTATTTTAGGCAAAAAAAATATATATTGTAATTTTTTTAAAAAAGTTTTAAAGATTGATGTTCGTCCTTCGTTTTAGAAGATGACCATGGCTTCAGGGTTAGAAGAGAATTGGTAGTTATGGGTCCGGAGGTGGCTGATGATGCCAATGTGGGCCCTGAAGGTTCGCCCACATACTTGACATAAGGGAGCAGATGTGGTCAGTACACCAGATTCTACTTGTTTCTTACGGATTGCACGCTTTCTTTTTGCATCCAAGATTTTCCGATCTTCAGCTGCACATGCTCCTGAGGTGATCCTGCCCCGCCAACCTGGACGATTCAGGGCTAGCTGTTCCCATTGATTGATGTTGACTTCCAAGTTTTTGAGACACCTTAAAGGGAACCAGTCACCCCCCAAAATCGAAGGTGAGCTAAGCCCACCAGCGTCAGGGGCTTATCTACAGCATTCTGGAATGCTGGAGATAAGCCCCGATGTATCCTGAAAGAAGAGAAAAATAGGTTAGATTATACTCACCCAGGGGCGGTCCCGCGGCGGTCCAGGTCCGGTGGGTGTTGCGGTCCAGTCCGGGGCCTCCCATCTTCTTAAGATGACGTCCTCTTCTTGCATTCACGCTCCGTCTCCGGAGCAGGCGTACTTTGTCTGCCCTGTTGAGGGCAGAGCAAAGTACTGCAGAGCGCAGGCTCCGGGAGAGGCCCGGTGCATGTGCACTGCAGTACTTTGCTCTGCCCTCAACAGGGCAGACAAAGTACGCCTGCGCCGGAGCGTGAATGCAAGAAGAGGATGTCATCGTAAGAAGATGGGAGGCCTCGGACCAGACCGCAACACCCTTCTGACCGGAACCGCCCCTGGGTGAGTATAATCTAACCTCTTTTTCTCATCAGGATACATCGGGGGCTTATCTACAGCATTCCAGAACGCTGTAGATAAGCCCCTGATGCCGGTGGGCTTAGCTCACCTTCGATTTTGGGGGTGACAGGTTCCCTTTAAGGCAGTGTTTATAGCACTTCTTCCCCCAACTGCTTGCTTTCCTTGGCACAGTAATTTATACAGCAGTTTCAGTAGTCAGCTGTTAGGCATTCTGACCACATGTCTAGCCCACCTGGCTTGGACTTTCAGCAGGAGAGTGTAGACGCTGCAGATCCCAGTTTATTCCTGAATTGCTGTGTCCGGTACATTGTCTTGCCACCTGATGTGGAGGAGTCTGGGAAGGCAACTCATGTGAAAATGATTAAGCTGTTTAGCATGTCGGCTGTAGACTGTCCAGGTCTTGCTAGCATAGAGAAGTGTGGTGAGGACAACCGCGCAGTAGACCTTCAGCTTCGTGGTAAGGCTGAGTCCCCTTCGTTCTCAGATGTTCTTACGCAGTCTCCCAAAGGCAGCACTGGCTTTGGCAATTCTGTTAACCTCAGCATCTATGGTTACTTTAAGAGAAAGTGTGCTGCCTAAGTAGTTGAAATTATCAACTGCTTTGAAGTTTTGCTCCTTCACAGTGATACGTGGCTCCTTGTATAGTGCTATGGTGCATGCAGGCGTTCTGGGGGTTTTTGTTGGGCCAAGTACTGCTGCATGAATGTTGAGTCCACAAATGTTGAAAATGTGTTTGATTGGATGGCTGCGAGTGCCTCCAGTTCCTTCACATTATCTTCCACCCGGTCCACTACAGAAAGTGCAGAGTTGACACCTGAGGACCATGGTCGTCCAGCATACTTCTCATCTCCTTGCAAATCAGCCAAGCATTCTGAGCTCCAAGTGATGCAGCAGTCTATTTGATGACTCTGTTGACTGGGGATCTGTGGCCCATCTATCTGACCCTGCCCCAGAAGTGGAAGAGGCTGAGGGCACTGATGCCCAACTGCTTGTTAGATTCGAGCATGAGTACATGGAAGGACTAGTGCACACTGTCAGTGGACATCCATAGAACATTTGAGGATGACAAAACACAGTTGCCAACTGCAGCATCTCTCTGCAGTGTGCAGACAAGCAAAGAGGGCTGGGGTGAAGAGTGGGTGGAAGGTAATTTGGTGGATGAAGAGGTCCTAGACACCACATGGAGCTAAGGCCATCCTGGTGACTTAATCAGTTTTGAGGTAGAGGAGGTAGCCACGCTGCACCAGAAGCACAGCAAGAGAGGGAGCGGAGTGCAAAGGTACGGGCGGTCCCTAGAAAGTACGTCGGCTGCTACTGCCCACCGTGATGCTTAAATCGGCACATAAGTCAGCTCAAAAGACATGGCATTTCTTCAGGGAATGTGCTAACAATTGATGGGTGGTTTGCTCCCAGTTCCATCAGAACCTGAAGCGAGGCATAAATCTTCCAAACCTGAGTACCACCTGCATGAGGCATCTAAATTCCAAGCACTAGGTGCAGTGGAGTACACACCTTTTTAAAAAGCATAAGAGCTGAGCCTCCTTCTCACTTTTCTGCTGCGGTCTCTTCCTCCCGCACATGATCAACAGGGCCACCTGCCTTAACACAAAGAGGATGTGACCGCACCACCACCAGTGTCACCGAGCATCTCCACACCATCCCATGGAAGTGTTTAGCTTTCCATCCCCCAAACCCTCGATAGAGGAGAAACCCCCTTACACACCTACGAGCCATGCTCCTGAATGAAAGCATTTTCAAATTAGACATTCAAAATGCTATTGTTATGGCTAGTGGAGACTGAGTTTTAAAAAAACCTTATAGCGGTGGCTGTCCCGCAGCATGTTCTCCCCTGCCACTACTACTTTTCCAGGCATGCCATTCTGTCATTTCTGCCCTGCATACACAGGTTGCAGGCAAAATATGGTGTACAATGCCATCAGTGGCAAGGTCCACATAGCAAATATGTGAACCAGTAAGCATGGCCAGGGACATTGCATCTCCCTAACTGCCTACGGGGTCAATGTAGTAGTGGCTGGGACAGAGGCTGAAGGCGTTGTATCTCATGTCCTACCAACATCGAGAATTGCTGGGCATTACTCTGTCCAGGTTGCCTTCTTCACTTCCTACCCCGCCTCCTCATTTGGTCACAGTAAGACCCGCACCGCCAACTCAACAGCCAGGGAGAAGAAACAGCAGGCTGTTATTAATCTCCTTTGTTTAGGGGACAAATACCACAATGTGCTGGAGCTATGGACTGGGATCAAACAGCAGACAGATAACTGGTTGGTGTCTGATAATGGGGAAAATTTCAAAGTAGCTCTGGGCCTAGCCAGTTTGATGCACATCCCTTGACTGGCACATATGCTGAACTTGGTGGTGCAGACCTTCCTGAAAAACTACACACATATAAGAGCAGCTGCTATGAGTGCAGGAATTCTCACCCTGCTGCTCGTCTGTCTGCGCTTAAGCATCACTTCTGCCTTCCCCCTCACCTCCTCGTATGTGGGCGTACCAATAAGGTGGAACAAATCAGGCAATGATGGATGAGGTGGTGGCACATGAGGAAGAGCAGCAGGGCCATTTCAGTTATCAGGCTTGTCGTCCACACATGGTTACTATCCCAATAGCAACCATGTACCGAACTGTACAGCCAGGGGACATTTTTTTGAAAGGAGGAGGAACAGCATTCACAGCAGGGTGACACTCCAAAGGAGCTCACCGACATCACTGGAGCGTCCCTGGGGGGTCTGACAGAGGACCCAGACCATACACCTACCACCGAGGACACCTTGTCGTTGCCGCTGGACAGCCTGGCACATGAGCCAATACATGATGCTGTGTCTGTGCAACCACAGACAAGTTGCCCGTATTTTTACCAGTGCTGATTACAGGGTGGCCACCCTGATGGGATCCCTTCTACAAAGACAGGATACCATCATCACTTCCTTCACTGGAGCCAGATCGCAAAATGCTTGAATACAAGCACATGCCAGAAGAGAAACTACTGATGGCTTTGACACTAGCAGTGGGGGCTCGATGGAAGTACGAAGCGGAGGAGGAAGTCACCAACGCAGTTGGTGCTTCGCCACCACCTCAGAAGGCAGGCATAGATAGCATGGCTGAAATGTGGCAACTTCGAGCAAGTCACAACATTCGGCACCACTGTCTGATATGGTCCATATTAGCAGAAGGCAGCATTACAACAACATGGTGGAAGAGTACCTTTCTACACGTCTCCACGTACTGATGGGCCTGCCCCATTTAACTTCTGGTTCTCCTAATTGGACAAATGGCCTGAGCTTGCCCTTTATGCCTTGGAGGTGCAGGCCTGCAATGTGGCAAGTGTATTGTCAGAACGTGTGTTTAGCACAGTAGGTGTGATCAGACTAGTGCATTTGCCTGTCCGCAGCCAGTGTGCACCTACACAGCCTCATCCACCTCGTTGGACCTTCGCTCCATGGTTTAGGGGTGTTAGTTTTATTTTGGTCTACTTTTATGTTTTAAAGTCTGGTCCCTAAAAAAACAAACTGGATTACTCCTTCCTTGCCTCTTTTACCTACACGCCAACCTCTTCCTTCACTTAGACCTATGATTCCTTGTTGTCAACAGTTTAAGATTTTCTATTGCTATTTTTTGGATCTGTACTGTACCTGAAATTGAAATAACTAAATTTCTTCTCATGCCTTAACTGCCACGTCATGTTAAATAGGCTCTTGCCAAAATTCCTTCAAAATCCTTGCTCTCGAAGCCAAATGGCCCCTCTCCCTTCTCAGCCTCTGTGTGGCCACCATTTGGTTGAGTGCAGAACAAATTATGGGATTTGTTTTTTCCTATTATCCCCTCTGAAAATGAACTTTGGCAGTAAAGCAGCATTTTACTGGAAAAAAATTAAATTAAGTCCACTTCGTGTTAATTACTATGAAGTACCTGAATGGCTAATAAACATACTAATTGCAGTTTTGAACATATTGCATGGTGCAACTTTTAAAATGGCATTTTTGTTTGGAGGGGGAGGATTTTTCAGTATATTGGCCAGTCAGTCACTCCAAATCTGAAAGTCTGTAAGAAAAAAAGTTGTGTTTTCTTGAGGTGATGATGGGAAATGAAAAATCTGCTATAAAACTTGTCTTCTGCCATCCTAACAAAACAAAAAAAAATTAGAATTATGTAAAGTTGTAATGGTAAGTTTACTTTTGCATATTTTATTTTTCATTAAATAAAAGTTGAAATTTGAAGAAAAGTTAATTTATGTTCACTACATGGTAAAACTGACATGGCAATATGATTCTCCATGGCAGTACGAGTATGTAGATACGTGGGAGGTTTTTTAATTGGTGAAAAAACTAAACGGAAATTTGTAAGATAAATTTTTGCTTATGTTGCCATTATACGAGACCGGTAACATTTTTAATTTTTCGGGATATAGGGCAGTGAGACTACTTATTTTTTGCACCCTGCGCTGCTGTTTTTTTTTTGTACCATTATGGGATAGATAAAATGTTTTGATCGCCTTAATGCAGCAGTCAAAAACTTATAATTCTGATGTGGTGTTTGTTTTGTTTTTTGGGGGGTTTTTTCCTTGCTACGCTGTTTACAGATTGGATTAATTTATTTTATACTTTACGAACTCAGCGATGCCAAATATGTCAGGTTTTTTTTTTTGGGGGGGGGGGGGGGGGGCGTTTAATGGGAAAAGTGTGATTTGAACTTTTTTAAAACTTTTTTTTCCTCACTTTTTACTGTCTGGTATAGTCCTCTTAAAGGACTTGAAGCTGCAATCAACTGATGGCATATGCTATGCATAGAATTGCTTCAGCACTGCTCTGCGTAGTGAAAATCACTATCCTCCTATGAATAACGTTCACAGGAGGATCATAATGAAAGGCACAGGGATTATCCGCAGACCCCCAGCGATCATGACAACCTATAGAGGTGCCCCGCCATCATTTGAAGGGTGGGATGAATGACTCTTCCATCCAACACGTGTTAAATCCTGCTTTCAGTGATTGACAGCTGTATTTAACTTCTTAACAGCCGCATAAATTCCCTTGCAGATGTTAAAGGCACATTATGGCTGATTAGATCGGTCATATGCGGGGAAAGATGCGGGCTGTGTGTGATCTTATATCAAAGGCAAGGACATGACCTTTGACGTAAATTTACTGGAATGGTGTTGCTGTACAGTGTCATGAAAAAAAAAAAAAGTTCTCAATCACTGGGATATGTAGATCCATTCCAAAGTTTTTCAGTCAGATTTGAAAAATGGGACTTGGTTAAAAAGGCCAAAATTAACTGTTTAAAATATTTCATATTATCTAATAGTTTTTATTTTCATATTGCGTTACTTTCCGGGCATTGCGCACCACCTCCTTTTACCTGTGCGCTCACAAACTATCATCTAGCCACTGACTCTCAGCGTCTCCAGCGAATGCCTACATATAATATATGAAACTGGGTCATACACAGATTCAGTGTGCATACCCAGAAAAATGGTCATTTCGTGAGTGCGGAATCTGCTGGGAGGTTGCGGGGACATAGGGAGCAGTGAAGGGAAGGATTTATAATGCAATGGACATGGAGAATTTGAAAAGGCATTTGACTGACCGTGACTGGAAAGCTAGAGATCCCCGCATTTTAGACTGAAGCAAAAGGTATGTGGGGCAATCACCAAAGTATAAAGTGTTTTTTTGTGAGAAATACTTGGATGTTCTGCTTGAGGAAAACCTGTTAGTGATGCAATGTGCAACACTAAGAAGACATTGGCGCAGTTTAATAGCAAAAAGACGTGACCGGTTCCTTTTAACTGGACCAGATGACAATCTTGTCATAACGACAGACTTTAGGTGGAAAAAGAGGCTCACATAAGAGAATCATTAAATTAGAATGTATACAGTATATAATATATTACACTGATTAAATGCTGCTATCTGAGCCTTTTTCTTTCTGCCCCCTCCCCTGAAGTCCACTATTTATTTCATTTTCAATAACAAACTCCCTAAAATGTTTATAAGCCTCTAGTTTATGATGAGCAAGTTTAACTGAAATTAAAATAAAGAATAAACACAAGCAAATATGTAAGCTAGGAAATTCTTTAGTGAGACAAACTTTAAATGACTTGTTTCATTATACACAACTTTTTGCAGAGTAGTAGAATGACCGGGACCACGTAGCATGGGGTACACATGGTGCTTGTTTCATTCTTTTGGGGGGTCTACCAGAGATGACTACAATTGCATTCCAATAGAGCATTTTGGGGTCCCATTCGCTGGAAAATGGTTCCAACTTTTGGACCTCTACTGGTCTGCAATGTATTTCCTATTCAACAAAAACGTAGGGGTACAATGATGGGGACCACCTACAGTTGAAATATATTTCTATCTTCTAATAAAGACTGTGGACACACTTTGAAATGTCTAACTGCCTGCCTCCAATGAGCATAAGCACAAAATGACCTTTTATATCCTTTAAATTAGAGCGATGTCTTGAAGACCATGAATTGGTATTGCAAATTCAATCCATGATGACAAGTGAAAGCAAGTTTCTGTTCAGAAAGAATTATGCAAAATATGAATTTTTCAAAAATCCCATGGTAAGTTGACCATATTTAATAATAATAATAATAATAATAATAATAATAATCTTTATTTATATAGTGCCAACATATTCCGCAGCGCTTTACAGTTTCAAACACAACACTCATAGGTAACAATGTTAACAATACAGTAATAAAGCAAAATAAGACAAAATAAGACGACCCTGCTCGTGAGAGCTTACAATCTACAATGAGGTGGGGGAGATACAAAGCACAGGTGTGTATTTACAATGATGTATTTACAATGATGGTCCAGCTATCTTCAGGGAGTGGGGGGTAGATGGAGATAGTGAATGGGCTACACAAACAAACCTAAAATGACTGATTAGGGAACGTGATAGGCCGCTCTGAACAAATTTTTGAGCGAGCGCCTAAAACTATGCAAGTTGTGGATGGTCCTAATATCTTGGGGTAGAGCATTCCAGAGGATTGGTGCAGCACGGGGGAAGTCTTGGAGTCGGGAGTGGGAGGTACGGATTAGTGCAGAGTTTAGTCGAAAGTCGTTTGCAGAGCGCAGCGGTCGGCTAGGCCGATAGACAGAAATGAGGGAGGAGATGTAAGGGGGTGCCGCATATTTAAGACTAAGTACTGAATTGTGATTGAAATATAATTCTTTAATTACATTTTGCTGACCTAAGAAAAATGTTATTTCGAGGTCACCTGTCTGGTCTAGATTCCACATAAAAGTAAAAGCACAGCATGATAGGGATGATAATTACCATTCAGAGTATGTCATTGGTGGAAGGAGAAAATTTATATTGTAATTGCACCTTACCCTGCCACTGTCCAGTCAATGGGCGCAGCACTGAGCAGTCATGGTTGTTCTCCAATCATGGCCAGCTCACTCAGCACATTTACAGGCTAAGGGCTCTCTCCCACTTGCAAAGAAATTGAACGAATGCCATCCGTTAAATCCTATGCTTCTGTTCTCAATGGTGGCTTTTTATTCCTGGTCAGATCGTAATTGGACAGGAAAAAAATCGTAACATGCTGCGATTGCATGATATCACCCGAGTGCAGTGCGATTCCTGCCAACGCCAGCAATGGAGGGTATGGAGAAATTACTTTGTCTCCTCCGCAGCTGTGCTGTGATATTCTATCATGAGGTGATCGGAGCACTAACCATCGGCTCACAGCAGAGCTGGAGCAGGGTGTCATTAGCATATCTTATCTGATGCCCTCACATCGGATGTGATACACTGTGACACTGGTCTAAAGGTACCTTCACACGAAACGACGCTGCAGCGTCGCTGTTTGATCGCTGGAGAGCTGTCACACAGACCGCTCTCCAGCGACCAACGATGCCGAGGTCCCCGGATAACCAGGGTAAACATCGGGTTGCTAAGCACATGGCCGCGCTTAGTAACCCGATGTTTACCCTGGTTACCAGCGTAAAATGTAAAAAAAACAAACAGTACATACTTACATTCGCGTCCCCCGGCGTCCGCTTCCTGTACTGACTGACTGAGCGCCGGCAGTAGCAGGGCACAGCGGTGACGTCACCGCTGTGCTGTGCTTTCACTTTCACTTTGCGGCGCTCAGTCAGTGTGGGAAGCGGACGCCGGGGGACGCATGTAAGTATGTACTGTTTGTTTTTTTTACATTTTACCCTGGTTACCAGTGTAAAATATCGCTGGTATCGTTGCTTTTGCTGTCAAACACAACGATACACGGCGATCGGACGACCAAATAAAGTTCTGAACTTTATTCAGCGACCAGCGACATCACAGCAGGATCCTGATCGCTGCTGCGTGTCAAACTAAACGATATCGCTAGCCAGGATGCTGCAACGTCACGGATCGCTAGCGATATCGTTAGTGTTGTTTCGTGTGAAGGTACCTTAAGGGAGACATCCATGAACTGAACAGTGGGCATAAGTGAAGAACAGCTGTGACTGCTCCATGCTGCCCCGATAATTGGAAAGGAGGGCACGACGTGATTATCACATTTTCTCCTTCCACCAGTGACTGCTACGATGACCTACACATGCTTTGAATAGTAATGATCACATCTTCCATGCTTTGCTTTTACTTTCATGAGGAATCTGGACCTGAGTTTTATTGTTGTCCACACAGGCGGAGGTCCTTATGTCTGTAGTCTACAAGCTACATTAACGTTGGTTATCTAGCTGGAGCAGATCGGGGTCTTGCTGTCAGACATGCCTACCTTGTCTTCTCAACCCCATATCCGCTCTGCCAGTGACTGGCACAGCTATTTTTTCTGTATCTATTTTTTCTGTATCTAGAGTTCCTACAGATAACTCAGTTAGTGTCCCCAGAGTTTTTATGACCTCTAAGAAAAACCTATTTAACAAATATGTAATCGTGAAATATATTGAAAAGCTTTATTAAACCACGGTCCCTTCAGTATGTAAATAATAAAAAAAGCTAATTATTCTGGTTTAATGTGAAACATGGATGTTACACAAAAAAAAAAATTCCAAAAATAATTTAACTTTTGCCATTTAACATAAAAATATTTAACAGCCAATAAACGGCCAGGTCAGTAGAAGCAGTTATGGCTGATAAAATACCTTAAAAAGCGGAAAAGCATAATATGGCCCATAGTTAAGACCTGGTCATTAAGGATTTACAGGGAATCTGTCTCCACATTATGCTTTCCTCAAATTGGGAAGCATAAACCTGGTGACAGAGACCCTTATTCCAGCATTCTTACTGGTATCCTTGCTGTTTATAAAGCTTAGTTTATCTGCTGTGGGTCTTGATGAGCTCTGTATAGCCGTACCTCTGCAATTGAGTGACACTTTTCTGCCTGCACTGTGTATATGAAAAACTTGCCACTCGATTATAGGAGGCGGTGATAAGCAGCTTAAAAATACTGAAAATTACAAAGCCTGGAGCTTATCATTGAGAGTATTAGCAGAACTGTGGCAGATAACTGTGTTTAATCAAAACTATAGCAAGAAGCACAGTAAGTGACCCAGCTTTCAAATCTGTTTTTCTACCTACTTTATATGAGGCAGTTAAAACAATTATCCTTAGGCTATGTGCATACAATTATTTTTTTTTTGTAGAGTTCTTGGAGCTGAAGCTTTGCGCAAACTTTCCAAAATGCAATACTCCTTAACCTGCTTCTACCCAGAAAACTCTGCAAAATACTCAGTGGTCACACATCTTTAAAGGGGTTCTCTGGATAATGATATTGATGACCTTTCTTATGACACCTCATCCATCAGCTACGGGAATGTTCCATGTATATTGATTACCTATACTGTACATAAAAGAGATAATGGCCACACTAGCTAAATAGATGTAGGTGCACAGTGGTAGAGAGCATAAATCATAAATACTGCGGCACTCAAATGAGTGTAAATTTAACTGTAATTGCAGCAATAATTCTGTACTGTAGTTGTTGCCGCACCTTTTAAAATTGAATTGAATATCAACTCATTTGAGTGCCGTGGATAGGTCAGTGCCATCTCATGCCTAAAGAACCCCTTTAAGTCAGGATTATTTTTAAGTGAAAGTGGACACAGGCAGATGTGGTCTTGTGATCTTATCGTATTTCATAAATGGGCATACACCATAAAGCAGTGTACCCAACTCCAGTCCTCAAGGCCCACCAACAGATCAAGTTTTCAGGATTTCCTTTGTATTGCCCAGGTGATGCAGTTATCACCTGGGCAAAGCTAAGGAAATCATGACCTGTTGGTGGGCCTTGAGTACTGGAGTTGGAGACCCCTGCCATAAAGCAATCCTTTTTAGGTCCTACTGCTCAGTATATGGTTGATTTATGGGGCACCCTACTGTAGTTTACATTTAGTGTGTGATCTTCATAGTGCATCTTTTTATAATGGAATCCCTCATCAATGGCACAGATTTTTAAATCTATAAATCAGCTTTTTTTTTACAAATTCATAAAATGGATTACTATTCTATCTTATGGAAGATGGACACTACTAGGGTTCTGTCACGGATTTCAATTAACCATAGACTAAAGTGGCATCTGTTTTAACCTATTTGTAATTAAAAAGCTTTTTGCATATACCATTAGGCTACGTTCCCACAATGAGCTTTTGGGGTGTTTTTGACTCCGCTGGAACTGTAAGATGTTGCGTATGTGACGCAGCAAAATTATGTTGAGAGGATGGATTTATAGAAATCTAATGCCCTCTGTGCTTTTTAACGCAGTGCAAACCGTCCTGGGGTGTGTATTTCAAATCTGCAGCACGTACATTTCTCTTGCAGGTATGCTGAGTTTTCTATGTAATTTCCCCATAGACTTGCATTAGGTGCGGAAAGTTCACAGGTAAACACATGCATTTACATTGCGTTTCCACAGCAAAAATGCATGTAATTCGCACTAGAGTATGTCAAAGTTTTGTCAATCCAAATACCAGGAAATAAAAAAAAAAAAGCTGCTTTATTTAAAGCAAGACACACAACAAGAGACAAAGACCGCAGCGTCAAAAACGCTGTAACAAGACATGTTGAAGAACCTGATTGTCAACATGTTTGACCTATCCAACCTACTAATATGGGCGTCTCATATCAGATGCCCTGTTGTGGATAAATCATCTATCACTTTATATAAATTGCCTCGTCCAGGTGCCGAGGCGGATGGTGCCTGGAGATTACTCTGCCCCCAGACCTAATTATTCATGAAGGAGTTACCAGTGTGATGGCCGCTCTCTGTTCTCCTGATATCACTGCAGAGCTGTGTGTGATCATAACTAATATCACTGCAGAGCTGTGTGTGATTATAACTAACACATACGCATGTTCCTCCCAGCTTCCAGCTCACAGGCAGACAGGGCTGTAATATTGTTACCATGTGGCAGAGCTGAGAGAAGCAAAAATGTTTGCAAGAAGACCATTTCAGTTCTCCCGTTCTGTTAGTTAGGCCCCTTTCACACATCAGGTTTTTGACGTCAGGCACAATCCCGTGGATTTTGAAAAAAAAAAACTGATCTGGCAAAAGTTGCTGCCAGATCTGTTTTTTTCTCATAGACTTGTATTAGCCCTGGATTGCGCCTGATGGCCTCACGTTTCATCTGTTTTTTGCCAGATCCGTCCAAAATTAGTTTTCCGGCGGCCGAAGAAAATGTACAGAGGAACTTTTTTCTGTCCGGCGAAAAAACACACAGCGTCTGATCCGGCAATAAACTTATGAAATGTGAGGTGAAATGACCGAATCCGGTTTACACAAATCACGCGTCTATCTCCTGCTCTCCCTCCTCTGAAACAGGAAGTCCAAACTCTATCCCCAGGATAAAAAAAAAAAAAAAGTTGGATCCAGCAGAAAAACGGATCCGTCGCATCAGTTTTTAACAATTTGCAACAGATCTGTTTTCTAAAAAATTTGCCGGATTGTGCTTGACGGCTAAAAACTGATGTGTGAAACAGGCCTTACTTGTCTCCCTGATAACTCTGCTTCCAGAGCTTATTATACATGAAGTGAGTGTTTTCCCCCGAGCACCATCATCTCCCATTTTTCTGGAAGAGATAATTTATATAAAGTGACAAAAGATGATTTCTCAACAATTGGGCATATGATAGGACATACAGATATTACTCTCCTCTATAGGTCTATAACCTGTATGCCAATATTAATACTTTAGATAGGTTAAATGTGGTGAGATTCCCTTTTTAAAAAACACTCAGATGCAATAAACATGCAACATCAAAAACTCAACAAAACCTCATTGTTTGAATGTAGCCTTAGAAAGGCTAATATACATGTGCATTTACTAATGGAGCCCTAAGGTTACGTTTAACATGTATTTGGGTAACTTTCCCAGCATGTGTGCTAAATGTAAGCAATGTAAGTTATCTTTTTTTGTTTCACAGTTTTAACAGCTTAAATGATGTGCTGACTTTTATTTTTTTGTTCCTTTTTGAAAGAATTTCTTTCCAGAACAGATGGTAGCATGGTGTCAGCAATCAAATGGTAGCATTCCCAAATCTGAATTACTCCAGGTAAAGCTAATGCCTATTTACTGATTTTGAAATTTTGCAACTTTCACACTTTTGTTTTTTCTGCCCTTTAACTAGATAGATGTCTACTTTAAATCAGCCCAATTTTTTAACAAATGCTTTCATTTTTTTTTTTTTTTACAAGGGTTAAAAGTTGACCCACGGTTTCTCATTTTTTCCCAACAAAATTTACAAAACATTTTTTTTTTTTTTTTAGGGACCACATGACATTTCAAGTGACTTTTTAAGGAGTCTGTATGACAGAAAATACCCCAAAGCGACTCCATTCTAAACTGCACCCCTAAAGGTGCTCAAAATCTCATTCAAGAAGTATATTGACCCTTGAGGTGCTTCTCGGGAACTGAAGCAATAATAATAATAATGTTAATTTTTTTTTTTTTTTTTCTTCACAAAAATGTTACTTTAGGGTAACAAAAAAAATAAACCCCAACAATTGTGCTATTTTTCTTGAGCATGATACCCCCATATGTGGGAGAAAACTACTGTTTGGGCGCAGGGTTTGGAAGGGAAGGAACGCCCTTTCACTTTTCGAATGCTAAGTTTGCTGGAATGATTACCGGATGCCATGCCTCGTCTGCAGAGCCCCTGATGTTCCTAAACAGTGAAAAGCCCCAAGTGACCCCATTTTTGAAACTAGACCTCTGAAGGAACTTAACTTATCTAGATGTGTGGTGAGCACCTTAAACCCCCAGGTTATTAACAGAAGTTTACAATGTTGAGCCGTGAAAATAAAAATAATGTTTGTTTTCCCACAAAAATGTTTCTCGCACCAATTATTTCATTTTCACAAGGGGAGAAAATGCTCCATATGGTGTCAGCTGTCCCTCAGTATTTAATCCCCAGACGCCACTTTATCACTGTGTGGCATCCCCGCCTTCTATCAGCATGTGTCCAGGAACCTCACCTGTGCCCTTACCAACACACTTACTGGCATTGTCTGCATAACGAACGACACATGGACAAGTGCTTGTGGCCAGGGACGTTGCATTTACCTGACGGCACACTGGGCGAACATTATGGAGACTGGGCCGATTCACACCATGGCACGGCGCATGTGCTCCCAACGCCGAGGACTGTTGGCTCTACTTCTATCAGGGAATCCTCCACTGCTAACAGCAGTTCCTGCGTCCCCTCTTGCTCCTCCATCTCCTATGTGCTATTTCGGAGCAAATCGTCCACAGCTGCAAGCTCTGCAACACTCCTTCAGTGAAGCGGCAACAGGCTCTGCTGAAGCTAATTTGTCTAGGAGACAAACCGCACACTGCGGAAGACTTATTGAAGAGAAAAGCAGACCAGACACATCTGTAGTTTTTACTGCTGAACCATCAAACCGGCATTGTTGAGAGTGCTGATGGGTGTAACCTGGTGGCGGCTGTTAAGTTTGGCAAGCTCACACATACTATGCTTGGCACATGTGCTCAACTTGGTAGTTCAACAGTTTCTGAAAACATACCCAGAAGTGCCAGCGCTTCTAGTTAAGGTACTCTGCGTCGGCTCCCATTTCCGCAAGTTGGCTACAGCTGTCGCCACTACAGGGGAGTGCATGAGGTTGCCGGCTCTCACTGACTGGTGTGTGACATCCCCACATGCTGGAACCCCATACTGAACATCCTGGGAAGGCTTTGTGAGCAGAAGAGACCAGTGGTTGAGTACTAAATCCAACTTGCCTGTTGGTCTTCTGTTCAGTTGTCTCCGAACATAAAAAATGAAGAGTGGGCATGTAATTCTGACGTTTGTTTAGTTCTCAAAGACTGAGGGCTCAACAAAGATGGTGAGCTGCGATGACACCTTAGTCAGCGCAACTAGCTTCTGTTCCTACTTAGTCGCTTCTCACAATTAAACATGAAGCTTTGTATGTGGACCAGGTGGGGATGGAGGAAGACATAACAGATTCTAGCCAGCCCAGCCTAATCTCATCTGCTCAGCGTGGATTGGGTAACAATGAGGAGGTGGACACCGAGGAGGAGAAACAGGAAGTGGTGGCTAGCGAACAGAGGCTAGTAGCCGCACAATCTACGTACGGTCTCGTAAATGGATGGGCCGATGATGGAGATGGAAAGTCATCATCATGATGGGGAAGTGTTGGCTGTATGGAGCTTGACACATTTGGCCGACTTTATGTATTGCTGCCTTTTCTGTGATCCTCGTATTACATTCATCTTAACCGAGAGAGTACTGGTTGTTCACTCTGCTAGACCCACGCTACTAGCAGAACTTTGCATCTCTTCTTCCTGAGGTGGAGAGGTCTTCTAAAATGGTGCTATACAAGAAAGCCATTGTGGAAAATGTGTTGAGAAAATTTCCATCAGACAACGCTAGTGGCAGCGTGCAAGCTCCCTTGCGCAACCAAGGAGGAGAGGCCAGGGAGACACACAGCAGAGGCAGGGGTACACTGTCAAAGGTGTGGGCCAATTTCATGACACCAGCCCAGGGCCGCCTGATCGGATATTTTTTGACAAGGATGGAAAAAACTTTTTCAAGGTGATCGAGCAATACCTGGCCGACCGAACCAACATACTACCGAATTCTTCTGCGATTTTTATCTATTGTCTCAAAACTGGACAGCTATGCCTTGGAGGTGTTGTGCTGCCCTGCTGCTAGCGTCTTGTTCAAGCAGGTTTTTAATGCTGTGCGGGGGGCGGGCCCAGAAGAAACCAGCAGATGACAACAGAACATAGTATTTGTAATAATCAATATCAATCGGGTCTATGAAAGAAACTCCTCATTTGTCTGGCTTTGCACTTTCTGCAAAGCCTTTGACTGTATAAGTACATCAACTACACTGTTAAAATAATTTCGTTAACATTTTTTTATATAGATTTAATGACTTTCATACAGTTTAACACTGTTGCTATACGGTGGTATGTAAAACTTACAAAAAGCTTTGAAAAATACTTCAGGATTATGCATCTATACAGTATTAAATGCTTTTTGCTTGTTTCTTCACATTTCTTACACATACACTATTCCGTATCCTGGGGTACATTTTTGTGGTGTAAAATTTTGCTGGGTTACATTTCTCAGTCATACAGTATTACTTTTTTGAGGTACAGTTCGTTGGTATATAACCCTCAAAAAAAAGTGTTAAAGTTTAGGCTGTGTGCACATTACAGATTTAATGCGTTTTTGTTGCGTTTTTCTGACAACCAGATACCAGCAAAGTGAATGAGAAACCTGAAGTGTCATGCACACAGAGTAATTTTGACTTGTAGATTTGGTGCAGAAAATAATCTGCAGCATGTAAATTCTGTTATTTTTGCCCTACGTTTTTCAACATTCACTTTACTCAAATCAATCATTTCCTGCCAAGAGATGGAGAAATGGTGCAGGCATTTTAATCAGTGTGCACATACCCTTATCTGTATTATATTGCTCACTCAGACTATTCTGTGGTTTGGAGTAAATTTCCTTGGTATATAACCCTCAAAAGTGCATAGTCTTTGAATCTAGGAGTACCAATACATGAAAATTTGAACAGAATGTGTATGAGGCCCTCCTTTATGTCTAAAACAAGGTGAATCCGAGTCCCTTATTTTTGACAGTTCTTGCTGCTTTCATAAATGAAACTGAAATTTCTTATTTCTTTAATAAAAAATAAAAAAAAATCCATTTTGGTTTACTTAGATTATATTTTTTCAAATCCCTTTTTAAATTTGTATACAAGTCATACAAGTTGTATACTTGTATTCAAGTCTTTTAACAGGAAAAAATAAACTTTTTTCCTGTAAAATGCAGCTTCTTGTCTGTTTGGAATCTTTTATTGTCACTCCTTAGAGTAAGGGTACTGTCACACAGTGAAATTTTGATCGCTACGACGGTACGATTCGTGACGTTCTAGCGATATCGTTACGATATCGCAGTGTCTGACACGCAGCAGCGATCAGGGATCCTGCTGAGAATCGTACGTCGTAGCAGATCGTTTGGAACTTTCTTTCGTCTCTTGATCACCCGCTGACATCGCTGGATCGTTGTGTGTGACAGCGATCCAGCGATGTGTTCGCTTGTAACCAGGGTAAACATCGGGTAACTAAGCGCAGGGCCGCGCTTAGTAACCCGATGTTTACCCTGGTTACCAGCGTAAACGTAAAAAAAACAAACAGTACATACTTACATTCCGGTGTCTGTCCTCCGGCGTCTCAGCTTCTCTGCAGTGTGAGCGCCGGCCAGCCGGAAAGCGAGCACAGCGGTGACGTCTGACGTCACCGCTGTGCTTTCCGGCTATGGCGCTTACACAGTGGAGAGAAGCAGAACGCCGGGGACAGACACCGGAATGTAAGTATGTACTGTTTGTTTTTTTTACGTTTACGCTGGTAACCAGGGTAAACATCGGGTTACTAAGCGCGGCCCTGCGCTTAGTAACCCGATGTTTACCCTGGTTACCCGGGGACTTCGGCATCGCTCCAGCGCCGTGATTGCAACGTGTGACCGCAGTCTACGACGCTGGAGCGATAATCATACGATCGCTGCGACGTCACGGATCGTGCCGTCGTAGCGATCAAAATTTCACTGTGTGACAGTACCCTTAGTGTGAAACCATTGCTCAGCCGCGATCTGGGAGCCAGAGATGCTTCCAGGGGTCTCTTCTATGCTGTTATCCTCCCATTCAGCACTTTTCCCATCCATTTAAACATTTTCACTACCCCCCCCCCCAAATCTCTTCGGCTTTCCCATTGACTCCCATTATACTTTGAAACAAGCTTGAGAGTATTAAAAATTGCTCAGTTTGAGCCTAGTAATCAGTGTTAGGGTATGTGTCCACGTTCAGGATTTGGTCAGGATTTTTCATCAGTATTTGTAAGCCAAAACCAGGAGTGGGTGATAAATGCAGAAGTGGTGCATATGTTTCTATTATACTTTTCCTCTAATTGTTCCACTCCTGGTTTTGGCTTACAAATACTGATGAAAAATCCTGACCAAATCCTGATGCAATCCTGAACGTGGACACATACCCTTAGAAGTTTTCAGTTAATGATGTGCCTGTGCTTTGGTGCAGGACTGTAGGCGGAGTCGTACCTTGGAACTCTAGACCAGTGAAACCAAGAAAACACTTGCCCACAGGCCGCCTCAGAGTACAAACCTGTTCTTCCTCATAGAACCAGACAGTCAGTGGGAAGGAGATGGCGGGCCAGAGCGAGAGAGGGAGGGAGATGGCGGGCCAGAGCGAGAGAGGGAGGGAGATGGCGGGCCAGAGCGAGAGAGGGAGGGAGATGGCGGGCCAGAGCGAGAGAGGGAGGGAGATGGCGGGCCAGAGCGAGAGAGGGAGGGAGATGGCGGGCCAGAGCGAGAGAGGGAGGGAGATGGCGGGCCAGAGCGAGAGAGGGAGGGAGATGGCGGGCCAGAGCGAGAGAGGGAGGGAGATGGCGGGCCAGAGCGAGAGAGGGAGGGAGATGGCGGGCCAGAGCGAGAGAGGGAGGGAGGGAGATGGCGGGCCAGAGCGAGAGAGAGAGGGAGGGAGATGGCGGGCCAGAGCGAGAGAGAGAGGGAGGGAGATGGCGGGCCAGAGAGAGAGAGGGAGGGAGATGGCGGGCCAGAGAGAGAGAGAGAGGGAGGGAGATGGCGGGCCAGAGACAGAGAGGGGGAGGGAGATGGCGGGCCAGAGACAGAGAGGGGGAGGGAGATGGCGGGCCAGAGACAGAGAGAGGGAGGAAGATGGCCGGCCAGAGAGAGAGGGAGGGAAACAGCCGGTCAGAGAGGGGGGGAGGGAGACAGCCGTGGCCAGCCAGAGGGAGGGAGACGGCCGTGGCCAGCCAGAGGGAGGGAGGGAAACGGCCGTGGCCAGCCAGAGAGGGAGGGCAGGAGGGGACCAGCCGGCCAGAAACTGACTGTCTCCACATCCCCCCGTCTATCTGTCATATTACAAATAATCCATGTCACTTACTTTAGGTATTGAACTTTGTTTCACTTTGTAATTGGTATACGTAGACTTGTACATGAATATTTGACATAGCTAGTGTTATGCTCAGCTGTTGCTATCATTCATGCTAATCACACTCCCCACCCCACTTCCTCACAATATTCTTCCTTTTTCCAGAATTTTTTGAATGCCAACAGCTGTCCAGAAATACAAGGCTCTTTGTATGTTAAAGATATTGGAAAAAAGTCTTGGAAGAAATTTTTTGTGTGTTTGAGACGGTCAGGTCTTTATTGCTCCACAAAAGGAACATCAAAGGTAAAGATTTTTTTAAAAGTACAAGAGGTTTTTCACACGAAAACTAAACTTCCCCCGAACATGGTGACTGGTGTAATCTGCATTACAGTAATGGATATGGTTCCTATAACATACACTGCACTGGTTCTGTTTTCTATGGATGACTTGAATGGCTTTGTGCCCACAATCCAGAACTAGCAGTGCTTTGGACGGAGCGCTTTTCTGCTGTGTCCAAAACTCGTTCTATTGAATGCAGGTAAATTTGCATGTGTTCACTGAGCCATGCCGATTTGCCACATTCAATACTGTCTATTGATTAAATTTCTGTTGAGGACACTAGCAACTCTGCAAGAGAAATTGAAAGCTGTGCCACAGGTGAGCTACATGCGCGGGTGCATGCATAGTGGATGGGATTTCTAGAAATCCTATCCACTATGCCATAACATTTGGCTGCTCCAGGTTTGACGCTGTATAAATGCGCAGTGTCAAAACTGCAGCAGTTCCTGATTGTGGGCACATACCCGTACAATAAGAATGGCTGCTAATTAAAAAGTAAATGTCAAAAAAGACTCAACTGAACATCACTATAGTATTTTTATCTCCTTAATGCATAATCCGGTTTTCGCTTTCTTTAATCCCTATTTTACAAATCCGACATGTCACTTTATATGGTAATAACTTTGGAATACTTTGTAAGTATCTCAGTGATTGAGATTTTTTTCATTACACATTGTACTTCATGATGGTGATTAATTTAGGTTGATGGTTTTTGTTCAAAAATAACACATGTTCCCCAAATTTTGGATATTTTCATGAAGTTTAAGGCATTAAGTCATACCACACAATAGTTCATAAGTAACATTCCCTGTGTATCTATTTTACATGAGTATCATTTATTAAAAGCTTTTTTTTTTTGCAGATCAATTCAATAATGAATAGTGATGAACGAATATACTCGTTACTCGAGATTTCCCGAGCACGCTCGGGTGTCCTCCGAGTATTTTTTAGTGCTCGGAGATTTTTTTTTCGCCGCAGCTGAATGATTTACAGCTACTAGCCAGCTTGATTACATGTGGGGATTCCCTAGCAACCAGGCAACCCCCTCATGTACTTACGCTGGCTAAAAGCTGTAAATCATTCAGCTAAGGCGATGAAAACTAAATCTCCGAGCACTAAAAAATACTCTGAGGATACCTGAGCATGCTCGGGAAATCTCAAGTAACAAGTATATTCGCTCATCACTAGTAATAAATTGACTTTAACATCTTCACAAACTTTGATATATATTTGTGAAAGGTTGCGTCCCTGCCTTTAATTTGGGCTTGCATGCCAAGCCCACTTTGCTCCCTGCACAGGACTGAGTAAATCAGACATAATCCTTTAACAGCCATGGGTGGACCGGTGCTTTGCCCCTGGCTTTTAACCAGTTAAATCCCACTGTCAATCACTGCCAGTGGGATTTAACATGCGCTGGCCAGAAGAGTAATTCATCCTGACCATCGACCATCGACACCCCTGTCATGTGATTTATTTTTTTTTTTTAATTTAATTATTTTTTTTTTTTTTTTTTTTTTTGGGGGGGGGGGGACTGATGAGTTGCCATGACAGCCGGGGCGTCTGCTCATGCCTGTCATTATAATCCTCATGTGAACTGGCCAGCGTTCATATATTGTGATTTATGCTAGACATAGCGCACAAGCGATCGGACAATCGCAGCATCGAGTCTCCTAAGGGGACTATTGAATAACGTAAAAAAAAGTTTAAATCGCCCCCTTTTGCCCCATTGAAAATAAAAAAACACTTTTTGTATCGTGGCATTCAAAAATGTCCCATCAAAAGATAAAATGTCTCTAATCTGTAAAATGCATGAGAAAAAAAACCAAAACTCCAGAATTACTATTTTTTCATCCAGTGCAACATTGTAATAAAAATTAAAATGTCATGGGTTTCTGAAAATCTAGACATAAATGGTGAAAAAAGAAAAGTTCAGAAATATGTAAGAAAAATAAAAATAAATGTACTTATTTAAAAAAACAAACAAAAAACCCTATACATGTTTGGTATCTGCCTGCATACTCGTACAGGGCCAGGGGGGCAGGTAGGAAATGACATAAGTGGGGGAAGGGGGGGGGGTTTGAGTAACAAAAAGGATGCAGTTAGGGAGATTGCCCTCTTTCACCAAAGGATGTCCGGACAGCAACGATGGAGGCAACCTCTTCCTGCGATTCACGGTGCTTCTGAGCCTGGGAAAAATGCGGCTGGGAGGGAAGGGGCAGTGCCAAGGAAAAATCACCAGGCCATGGTAGCTTCGAGTACCCCACCAAGTGTCTTTAATCTAATATATAAAGCTGAATGTGTGTATGTGTGTATGTCCGGGATTGGCATCTGAACCGTCGCAGCTACAGCCACAAAATTTTGCACAGTCACACGTCTGGACCCCGAGGCTATGTTGTGAGGCGAAATTTTAACCCCCCGCTTTCCAATTCACCAAACAATTTTGCCCCTATCTACATAATGGGGAAAAAGTGAAAGGAAAAGTGTTGGAGGCGTCGCAGCTACAGGCACAAAATTTTGCACAGTCACACGCCTGGACCCCCGAGAGCGTCAAAGCTATGTTGAGGTGAAATTTTAACACCGCGCTTTCCAATTCACCAAACAATTTTGCCCCTATCTACAGAATGGGGAAAAAATGAAAGGAAAAGTGTTGGAGGCAATTTAACAGCTGCCAGATGTGAACAAGGGGGACTTAAAGAATGAGAGCGATGGCGCCAAAGAGTATATACTGTACAGTTGCTAAGGTGGGGCCCCGACATGGGATAATCACCACAACACCACGGGGATATGAACACACACACAAAATGCGCCACACACTACCACGTGCTCGAACACATATACCACCCTCAGCGCACATTTCACCACGCATACACCAACCTCGCCACATAAAAGTCGAAACACAAAAGTCGCCGCTCAAAACTCTCCACGCGCAAAACTCTCCACATGCAAAACTCGCTACACGTGCAAAACTCACCTAATGGAAAACTCGCCACACGCAAAACTTGCACACGTGGAAAAATTGCCACATGCACAAAAGTTGCAACACATGCAAAAGTTGCCTCACACAAAACTTGCACATACTCAAAAGGCACCACACATAAAACTCGCCACGCGCAAAACTCGCCATGCACAAAACTTGCTGCACACAACTTGCTACACTAACCTGTCACATGCAACTCGACACACAAAAAGTTGCTACACGCATGTCGCCACACGCAACTCAACACACACAACTTGACACACGAAACTCGCCCTAAAACACACACAAGTCTGGTATTATCCTTCAAAAATAAAAATCTGATTAATAAGCAGACAAACTACAAGAGCAACAAATGTACCATATAGGAATCCGGCAGCTGTCAATCACATGACCTGTCTATTATGTGTATGTGTGAGCTAATATATACTGCCAGGGCGTGGGCTTACTGTTGGCTGGGGATTTATCAGGCTGCCAATTTAGCTTACAAATACTGAGGTAAAAATACTGACCAAATAACGGGTGAACGAGGTCTAATACAGGAGGAGATGACATACAGATATATACTATTTACAGGGGAGATGACACACAGGTATATACTATATACAGGAGGAGATGACGCACAGATATATACTATATACAGGAGAGATGACACACAGGTATATACTATATAGAGGAGGAGATGACATACAGGTACATACTACATACAGGAGGAGATGACATACAGGTATATACTATATACAGGAGGAGATGACACACAGGTATATACTATATACAGGAGCAGATTACCTACAGGTATATAGTATATACAGGAGGAGATGACATACAGGTACACACTATATACAGGAGATGACATACAGGTGTATACTATATATAAGGGAGATGACAAACATGTATATACTGAGGTGAAAATGAGGTGTGAGGTGAAAATGAAAAGGTGTGAGTGCAAAATGAGAGGAGTGAGGGAAAATAGTGGAGTGATCGGAAAATGACAGATGTGAGGTCGAAATGACAAGTGTGAGGGGGAAAATGAAAGGTGTGAGGGAGAAAATGAGAGATGTGAGGGGGAAAATGAAAGATGTGATGGGGAAAATGAGAGGCGTGATGGGAAAATAAGAGAAGTGAGGTGCTATAACTAACCACAGATATTTACTATGCCCAGGCAACGCCGGGCTCTTCAGCTAGTTGTTAATAAAATTGGCTGCTGTGGCCATTCTTATCCAAAGACTAATGGTTGTGGCTTCTCCTTTATTCGGGAGAAGGGGGGGGGGGGGGGGGGGAGACCGCCAGGAAAAGGGGGAGATGGGTTGGGGGGAGTGGGGAGCCATGGGAAGTCGACCTTTTCAGTATCATGCAAAAAATAACCCCTCAAGCTATGTGGATAGAAAAATAGTTAAGGCCCTTGGAATAAGGAAAAAAATACAAGGGCACAGAAAATCTTGTGAAGAGGCCTGTATGTCAAAGCCTCCCAAATACCTTTTTAAAAACTGCACATCTCAAGATATTAATGTTCCCATTCAAGAAGTTTAACCCTTCAGGTGCTTCACAGGAATTTATGCAATTTCTAATAAAAAACAAAACATGAATATGTATGTTCTTCCAACTAAAACTTTGTTTTTGGTCTCAAGTTTTTCACTTTCACAAGCTGTAATGAGAGAAACTGCATTGAAACATGTGTCCGGTAGAAATTGCTTAACACATGAATACTCTGTATGTGGTTAGACTTTACTGTTTGGGTACACGGGGGGAAGAACTTTTTTTTATTTTAATTTTTTTTATTTAGCACAATTTTGACTGCAATTGACTCCAGACACCTTGTCACATTAGCAGATCCTGCCACAAGTCACATGAAGTGATTTTTTTCAGACTCACGGGTGCTTAACAAAAGTTCATAACATGAAAATTAAAATTAACTTTTTTTCCACAAACTTTTTTAGCCCCTCATTTTTCCTTTTCACGTGGATAACAGTAGAAAATAAATTACATCTTTTGTAAATCAATTTCCCCTGAGTACTTAAAGGGAACCTGTGCCCCCCCTCCCCCCCTCAGGCGTTTGTAACTAAAAGAGCCACTTTGTGCAGCAGAAATGCTGCATTCTGACAAGGTGGCTCTTTGAGTTATGATGCCTGCACACGCTGAAATAATCACTTATAAAATGTGCCCCCTCCTACCCTGAAATCGCCAGTGAGGCGGGTCTTTCCTTGCTAATCAGACGCAGCACAGCCGTCACTCTGGGCTTGTGCACGCCAGGCGCCGCCTCCTCAGCGCTGTTTTCAAATGAGCCGGTGCCTGCGCTCTTTTCTCATGCCTTGGGCATGCGCAGTGAGCGCTGCCCGTCCTCTGTCCTCATTTGCAGTCTAGCTGACTGCGCCTGTGCGGCCGCCCTGCCAGACATATCGCCCCGCAGTGTCTTCTGATTTATTCACATTGCGGGGCTGGGATTCCTGGGCATGCGCAGTGCATACCTAAGCCTCACTCATCTCCCTCCGCCTTCTGCAGACTGTGCGGTGTCAGATGATCCCTAATCACATGCCACGTCACTGACCTGCCACCTAGTTTACATAATGAACACCATCACATGCCGAATAAAAAAAAAATGCTGTGTGGGGGCTGGTATTCTCAGGCTGGTAAGGGGCCAATGATATGGTCACCCCCCCCCCCCCCCCAGGGCTAAAAATAGCAGCCCACAGCTGACCAGAAAAGGCACATCTAGTAGATGCACCAATTCTGGCGCTTTGCCCGGCTATTCCCTATTGCCCTGTAGTGGTGGCAAGTGAGGATCATCTTTGTGGGGTTGTCACATTGGTATTGTCAGGTGACATCAAGCCCACGGCTTAGTAATGGTGAGGCATCTAGAAGACACCTGTTACTAATCCTATAGTTACATGATAAATATACGCACAGCCAGAATAAAGTGTTTTATTACCAATAAAACAAGTTTTCCATTTTTATTTAAAATTAAGTTATACTCGCCTAACTACTAATTCCACCGAAGCACTAGTCTCCTGTAATAAACCAAAAATAATAAACAATATCCCTCACCTCGCCGTCATTCTGTCCCACACCGTAATCCATGTTTTTGGGATAAATAGTTTTTAACCTGGACGATGCTAAGATGCCACTGTCTAGGCTGAGAACCGCTGGTGAATGAGCTGCTGCTAGCACAGCATCATTGACCAGCAGTGACATCATCGTGCTTACCGTAGGTCAGTGAGTCTGCATTCCCAGCAGGGCTGAACTGCGGTGACCTCAGCACCATGGGATAAGCGAGTGATAAGGTCACAGCAGTTCATGCTGTGTCTTCACAGCATATCACCGTGAGAATTTTTCACGGTGATCTGGCTTTTCCCACAGTGCTGAGGTATCCGCAGTTCATCCCTGCTGCGAATGCAGCCTCATTTACCGGCGTAACCTCCATGTCGTCACCCCTGGTCAAGGATGTGCTCGCAGCAGCTCATTCACGAATGGTTCTCAGCTTGGACAGTTGTATCTTGGAAACTGTTTGGTGACAGGTGAGAGATGTTGTTGTTTTATTTTTGTTTTGTTACAGGTCATGAGGGTTTCTGTGGAATTGGGCATTAGGCGAGTATAATGGTGTTTGTTATTTTTAAATAAAAGTGGAATACTGTGTTTTGTTTTATTTCTAATAAAGGACTTTATTCTGGCTGCGTCTTTATTTACCATATAACTGTAGGATTAGTAATGGATTGGTGTCTTATAGACACCTCTACATTACTAATCTGTGGGCTTGATGTCACCTGACAATACAAAGGTGACCTCAACCCCACAAATATGAACCCCACCTGCCACCACTACAAGGTAAGTGGGAAGAGCCAGGCAAAGCGCCGGAATTGGCGCATCTAATAGATATGCCTTTTGTGGGCAGCTGCAGGCTGATATTTTTAGGCTGGGGGTGGAATGGGGTCAATATCCATGGCCCCTTACCAGCATGAGAATTCCAGCCCCCAGCTGTCAGCTTTAGCAAGGCTGGTTGTCAAAATTGGGGAAACACCATGCCGTTTTCCTAAATTATTTAAATTTAAAAAAAACTGCGTTATCTATTCTTGATAACCAGCCTTGCTGAAGGTTGCAGCCCCAAGATATGAGTTTTGCCTGGCTAGTTATAGAAAACTAGAGGGGAACCCACGCAGGATCTTTTTCTAATTATTTATAGCGCAGAAGACGGCTGATGAATACTCCCATCAGCTGCTGGCTGCTGCCACTGTTATTACTTGAATACAATTCTCATCATTCTCCCCTGTTCACGCTGATCGCCGGCAGAGCAGGGGAGAATGAGCAGTCTTCAGCGCCCGGCATCGGGGAATAGCGCTTACTGTACCGCTGCTTCCCTGGCACCCGTCCATGAGATACTGATGCGGCACACGGTTGCCACACGTGTTCCTTAAGTGTTGCACGCACAGACAGACATATGTTACTGTTTTTTCCAGTACTGGAAGTAAACTATGCATTTTTTTGGTAATTTATCTGCGCGATATTACTGATCTGGAAATCATATTACCATAGCTTGTTTTTGTCATATAGTAAACATGGTAAATAAAAAATCAATCGTGGACTTGCACTCTTTTTGCAATTCTTCTGGTCTTGAATTTTTTTCCTGCTTTCCAGTACATCACATGATGATAAAATTTAGTGTTATTCAAGAGTACAACTCATACCACAAAAAACAAGCACTCGTCTGACTACGTTGACGGAAAAAGTTATCACTCTTGGAAGAAAGTGTTGTTTTATTTTTCTTTTGTTAACACTAACTTACGCTGTTCACTGTGCCGTAAACAAGACAAAACAACTATTCTTTAGGTCAGTGCGAATATATAGTTGCCAGGGTTATGGATCATTTTTAGATCTTGCTATTTGTGCACGCTAAAACATCCGATTTAACAAAAAATAGTTGTATTCCGCTTATTCTGCAAGCTATATCTTTTTTTTATACTGTAGGAGCTGTGGGGGGGCTTGTTTTCTGCAAGATAAGTTGAACTCTTTATTCATACAATTTTAAACTAGGTAGGTTTTTTTTTCTCTGACTTGTCAAAACAAAAAAAAAATCTCTCACCCAGTCACTGTATGGTAAAATTGATAAAACTTTATCGTAAGAAAACTTTGTTCTGCTCAGAATAATTGAAGTGATACCACATTTAAGCTATGTTCACATGCTGCGTTTGTCTTTTTTTCATGTAAATGAAAAGCTGCTTTTTACAGTACAATGTAAAGCTAAGGCTACTTTCACACTAGCGTTAACTGCATTACGTCGCAAATCCGTTTTTTTGCCGAAAAAACGGATGCGTCAAAAAAGTGAAAAACGGTGACAAACGTATGCCACGCATCCAGCATTTCGACGGATCCGTCGCAAATCCGCTAAACGTTTCCGTCGAAAATACTGGATGCGTTGCATACGTTGCATACGTTTTACCATCCGTTGTATCCGTTTTTCCGACGGATCCGTTTTTAAAAGGGGAGGCTCCCAAAATTTGATTGGCTACTGGAAAATTTGAAAAACTATATAGTACTGTATTTACAGCCCATCTTTGTGGGTTTTAGTTTTGTGGCAGCGATGGAAGGTGTTCTTGGGAGGATTGCTAGTTTGGTTACCGACGTTATCTTTGAGACGAATCGCCTGGATATCATAGTGCGGGAGAAGGAGGCGGCAGCGGAAAGGCGTAGGATGCTTCTGCAGCAACGGAGACGGAGACGACTGTGGATTCATCCGATTAATCAACTACGGATGACCCGGGGTGTCCAGTCCACTCTCTACCTGGAGTTGCGGCACAATCCACACAAATTCCACAACTACGTGCGGATGAGGATTGAACATTTCGATTTTTTGCTTGCAAAAATGGAGGATGTCATCCGAAGACAAGATACAAGGATGAGGCTTGCCATCACACCGGCGGAGCGGCTGATGGTGACCCTGCGGTAAGCCTCTTTTTTTTATTTCATTGCTGATATTGGATGTTATATTACACGCTGCAGACAATACTGCGCTGCCATATTGCGCACTATTTTCTGCAGCATGTAGTTTTGGTTTTCTTGGCGGACATTCCACTGCTTTATTTAAATGTCATTGCTGATATTGAATGTTTTTCTGCATTTTTTTTTTTTGGGGGGGTTTTTTGGGTTTGATGACATGCAACTGCTTTTTTTCTGTCATTGGTCATTTTGAATGTTATATTACACGCTGCAGACAATACTGCGCTGCCATATTGCGCACTATTTTCTGCAGCATGTAGTTTTGGTTTTCTTGGCGGACATTCCACTGCTTTATTTAAATGTCATTGCTGATATTGAATGTTAGATAACAGACTGCAGAAAATACTGCGCTGAAATATTGCGTTGCATTTTCTGCATTTTTTTTGTTTTGTTTTGTTTTTTGGGTTTGATGACATGCAACTGCTTTTTTTCTCTCATTGGTCATTTTGAATGTTATATTACACGCTGCAGACAATACTGCGCTGCCATATTGCGCACTATTTTCTGCAGCATGTAGTTTTGGTTTTGTTGGCGGACATTCCACTGTTTTATTTAAATGTCATTGCTGATATTGAATGTTAGATAACAGACTGCAGAAAATACTGCGCTGAAATATTGCGTTGCATTTTCTGCATTTTTTTTGTTTTGTTTTGTTTTTTGGGTTTGATGACATGCAACTGCTTTTTTTCTCTCATTGGTCATTTTGAATGTTATATTACACGCTGCAGACAATACTGCGCTGCCATATTGCGCACTATTTTCTGCAGCATGTAGTTTTGGTTTTCTTGGCGGACATTCCACTGCTTTATTTAAATGTCATTGCTGATATTGAATGTTAGATAACAGACTGCAGAAAATACTGCGCTGAAATATTGCGTTGCATTTTCTGCATTTTTTTTTTTTTTTGGTTTTTTGGGTTTGATGACATGCAACTGCTTTTTTTCTCTCATTGGTCATTTTGAATGTTATATTACATGCTGCAGACAATACTGCGCTGCCATATTGCGCACTATTTTCTGCAGCATGTAATTTGGGTTTTCTTGGCGGACATTCCACTGTTTTTTTACACTGGTTTCATGCTGGTTTTATTGGGTGTCCCGTCCTTAAAAAAAAAATAACAGTGCCATATTAAAACTTGTTGGTCTGTGCAATTTTTTCTAACATTTTTTTTTTTTTTTTTTTTTTTAAAGTTTCCTAGCTACGGGTGAATCTATGACTTCGCTCCATTATCAGTTCAGGCTGGGCATTTCAACTATCTCTGGAATAGTGAAGGACACATGTCGGGCTGTTTGGACCACTTTGCAACCAGAGTATATCCCCCAACCATCCATGGAAATCTGGTTGCGAAGTGCTGAAGAGTTTCTGCAAATTTGCAATTTCCCTAATTGTGTGGGTGCAGTTGACGGGAAACATATAAGGATTGCGAAACCGGCAGGAACAGGATCGGAGTATTATAATTATAAGAAGTATTTCTCCATCGTCCTTATGGCTATTGCAGACGCCAACTGCAGGTTCCTTGCCGTGGACATCGGAGCATATGGACGGTCCAACGATTCGCAAGTTCTTAAAAACTCTCCGATGGGTCGTTGCCTTTATGGAGAGACCTACGATTTCCCGCCAGCCAGACCACTGCCAGGAACAAATGACCCAGCCCTGGAATATGTTTTTGTAGGTGATGAAGCCTTTCAACTGTCGCCGCACCTACTGAAACCGTACAGTAGCCGGAACTTAAACCATACCAAGCGGGTCTTTAATTACCGGCTTACTAGAGCACGAAGAGTAGTGGAGTGTTCCTTTGGCATATTGACGGCGAAGTGGCGAGTTCTGCTGACGGCTATCAAGCTGAAAACAACAACTATAGACGAGGTAGTTAAAGCCTGTGTGGTGCTCCACAACTTTGTCCTGTCAAAGGAGCCCGTTTCTTTGGATGATGAAGAGTTGGAGACCACCTTGTGGGACTACCGCAGCAGCTCGGTTCGCTCTACAAGTTCAGTTACAAGGATGAGGGACCAGTTTGCCGATTATTTTGTCTCACCTGTCGGGCGGATCCCGTGGCAAGACATGATTGTGTAACCTGTTTCCCATGTGTAACCTGTTTCCCATGTGTAACCTGTTTCCCATGTGTTTTGTTTATGTAAAAAAAGTGTTTCAGCCCCCCCCCCCAAAAAAGGCCCAAAAGCGTGGTTTTCTTGCTAGTAAAACCATTATGTTATACCTTTTACATGTCTGGTGTTTGTTTTTATTAAACCTTTTTTTATTATATTACCTTATTAAATCCACACACACACAAAGAGTAGAATTGTAATCAGAAATTTATTTTATCTCTTTTTTTTTTTTTTTTTTGTTTTGCAAAAAAAATATATTTTTATTTTCCAACTTTTTTTTTGAAAAATTTGAACATTTTTTATAATATTATTTACATTAATAACACTTTACAAATTTTCAAAGTGTTGGGTGGAGATATGAGAGGAGGAGGGGCAGGAAGGTTGGACCACGTCGATAGGTGGGGAAACCCTACTTGTTTGGGGTGCAGTGGAAGGGGGGGTTAAACCAAGAGGCTGACCAGAGGGGGGTGGTGTTGGGGTAGGGGGAAGAGAAAAGTTGAGTAAGGAAAACATTGGGGAAGTAATTTGGTCTGGGGGCCGGGATTGTTGTGGGGACTGGGTCGGGTATTGTGACTGGGTAGGGTAGTGGGACTGGCGTGGGGTTTGGTAATGGTGCTGGTGTGGGGATTGGAGCTGGGTTTGGTAATGGTGCTGGTGTGGGTATTGGGGCTGGGTTTGGTAATGGGGGGTATGGTGTGGAAATGGGGCCTGGGGTGGAATTGGAGTGGAGGTGTGGGGAGGTGTGTGGGTCGATTCATTAATGGCCTGCAGTGCAGCATTATGGCAGGTATTCATTACCCGCATCTGTTGCTCAAAAGAAAGCTTCTCCATGCTCATGAGCATGGATTGGAAAAAAAGATTGGCCGGATCGGGACTTACAGCTGAATGCAGCCTATCCAAGCGACTGCTGGTTTCACGGCTTGTTTCACTGATGCGTGACTGCACCATGTTGAAACCAGCAGTCACTTGCTCTCCCAAAATTTTGAAAGAGCCTTGGAAGGATGCATTCAGGTGTAAGAACTCAGGAGCATAGCTCCTTTCCTGACCCCTCTGTCGCTGCCGCCACGAACCTAATGGTGGTGTCGAGGTGGCAGGATCAGAGGGGTGGGGTAAAGGGAACGCTAACTGTTCAGCATCAGATGCGAGCCATGAAGCCTGCAATAATGCTCCACTGCTTGGGGCGGATGAAGTAGAGGGGTCAGAGGAGGGGACAGAGGGGTCAGAGGAGGGGACAGAGGTGTGGGGCCTACCGACGTGGCCCTCAGTGGCGGACTCAGGAGGGATCGCTCCAGAGGGCGCAGAGGAAGATGCAGGCGCCCGGTGGCTGGAGAAGGTGCTGTGAAAGAAAAAAAAAAAAAATTAATACATTGGAATGAAAAAGCCCTGACTGAAAGCAAACTAAGCAGACAGGTTTACATGGTTATTAGTGGGCTGTAGAATACTTACACTCTGCTTAGCATGGTTCGCCTCAGGAAGGAGAGGGCCTGGCCATATTTATATTTGCTCCTCTTCCTTCCTGCAGAGCCACTCGGGGCCTTCATCTCATCGTTGAATTCCCTCTTAAAGCGATCCCTCAGTGACCGCCACCGCTTCCTAATCTTTCCAACTGTGAAGACAAGAATCAAAAGAAAAAACAAAAAATTGGTAAATGCAATACATTACAGTCAGCTCAAAACATCACTGGAAAGTGAATACTTACCTAGTTTGCTCTGCTGCTGAGGATGAAGGCTCTCCCGCCTTGGAAACAGGTTGCGACACACTTCGTCCCAGAGCCGACGGGTGACACCGGTATCAGCATGCCTGCGGTCAGCCATGTTCCACAGCGGCTCCTGCTCGCGAACCTCCTCAATTAGATTATCAATGTCGATGTCATCGTCTTCATCGTCATCTACTGCGGGAGCACGCTGTGAAGCCTGTGCCAAAAAAAAGGAAGAAGAAAAACAAACTTATTAGTACACTGAAACACTAAGTACCAATAGAATCCCCCTCCCAAAAAAAAAAAAAAAAAAAACTCAATGATGGCCGACCGCGGCGACGAGTCCGCCGACTCTGGGATTGTCTGGGAGAACCTTCAGCGGCAGCAGCAGGAGCAGCAGCAGCAGCAGCCTGAAATAAAGGAAACAAATTCTCAGTAATGTAGGCATATATTTTCTGTGTTTAGTTATGTATGAAAATCTGTTTTGTGTATGGTGCAGTGTGATGTGCGAAAAAACTGTTTCACCACTACTTACACTTGGTTCCTCCTCCACTAGCATCTCTCCCCCCGTCTTTGCCCCCTTCTGACAGCTCCTCATCTGATTCAGCTTCCTGTTGAAACATAATTTATGCATGTGGTTAGACATCAAAATGTAATTTTAAAAAACCAAAAAAAAATAAACCCATTTTTTGCGTTAACTTTTACCGATACACGCTGTTGCTGTGGAGGAGGGCTGTCAGAAGAGGACATTGTTTTGTGGTCCTGGTGGGCAGCGGCTGTGGTCCTGGTGGGCAGCGGCTGTGGTCCTGGTGTTTCTGTAAGTTAAAGAGACACTTGCAATCTGCTCGACACATTGAAGTAGCAGATTGTGGGTCTTCAAAACTTACTTCTAACACTTAGCTGTGGTCCTGGTGGGCAGCGGCTGTGGTCCTGGTGGGCAGCGGCTGTGGTCCTGGTGGGCAGCGGCTGTGGTCCTGGTGGGCAGCGGCTGTGGTCCTGGTGTTTCTGTAAGTTAAAGAGACACTTGCAATCTGCTCGACACATTGAAGTAGCAGATTGTGGGTCTTCAAAACTTACTTCTAACACTTAGCTGTGGTCCTGGTGGGCAGCGGCTGTGGTCCTGGTGGGCAGCGGCTGTGGTCCTGGTGTTTCTGTAAGTTACTTGCAATCTGCTCGACACATTGAAGTAGCAGATTGTGGGTCTTCAAAACTTACTTCTAACACTTAGCTGTGGTCCTGGTGGGCAGCGGCTGTGGTCCTGGTGGGCAGCGGCTGTGGTCCTGGTGGGCAGCGGCTGTGGTCCTGGTGTTTCTGTAAGTTAAAGAGACACTTGCAATCTGCTCGACACATTGAAGTAGCAGATTGTGGGTCTTCAAAACTTACTTCTAACACTTAGCTGTGGTCCTGGTGGGCAGCGGCTGTGGTCCTGGTGGGCAGCGGCTGTGGTCCTGGTGGGCTGGTCAGTGGCTGCGGTCCTGGTTTATCTGTTAATATGTATAATGGATCTATAGTTAGACCACCCCCTGAACTAGGTAATGTTCAATGATAAACACCCTACTGAAATGATGTCAGAAATGTTCATACAGGTGAACAACAAAAACCCCAAAAAAGTTGCACGTTATACCATTCATTTCCATGTCCCAAAAAATAAAATTTTAAAATGTTAACACTATGAAAAAATATATTTGACACATTTTATTTAAAAAAAATAACCTCCCCCCCCCCCCAAAAAAAAAAAAAAAAAAAACTTTACAAGTTAACCTTTATTAAAAAAATGAGCCCTCAACCAACCCTGTATTGCATGTGTAACCATTGGTACATACACCAGTTTTAAATTTACCTTTATGAAATAATACTACGGACATTTTTTTAAAACACATTTTATTATTATTATTTTTTTTCTCTCTTTTTTAAAAATCACAATTAGGAGCTGACATGCTCTTTATTTTAAATACAAGTACTTCAACTGCTAATGGTTGTAACAGTAATTAAAATAAAATCAACACTTTTATTAAATAGAAAAACCCCACACTCACACATTCAAACCACAAGCTGCAGACCGCTAGACTTTTTTAAAAAACACATCAGATTTAAAAAAAAAAAAAAACACATTTAAACCACATGCTGCACAGACCACTATACAGTCCATACATCAGAAAAAGGCAAATAACCAATTACAGCATGGACAAATGCACATGCAATCAACAAGACGTACACAAAAAACATGCATGGTATGTTTCCACATTCCGGATTGCATCAGAATTTGGTCAGGATTTCCCATCAGTATTTGTAAGCCAAAACCAGGAGTGTAAAAATTAGGTAAAGTATAATAGGAAAACAGGCACACTTTTGATTTTATCACCCACTCCTGATTTTGGCGTACAAATACTGATGGAAAATCCTGACCACATCCTGATGCAATCCTGCACATGGACACATACCCTCCCACATGAACAGGCATAAAATTGGCAAAGGCATAATATGGTGCAGGCACATGATACAAAATCACACAGCCGTAAAAAAATACACACATACACATGCACGCACATAGCTTTATGCAAATACACATATGTACAACAAAGGCAGAAAGGTGAACCCAATCAGAAGACGCATACACACACACACACACACATACAAAAGGCTGACAATCCTTTGGCTGAAGCAGCAGGTCTTCACAGTGGCTGGAATCAGGCTGCATCTGGACTCTAGCATGGCACTGGCTGGTGCAGGACGATGGCAGGCCTCAGGTTCTCTTCAGGTTTTAAGCTCTTTCTGTAGTCAGTACCTCATATACACACACAAATGCACAGGCACACAGATGCACACAAAAATTGCAATACTCACACTGGCTCTATGGTGGCTGGCTCCTGTGGCTGGAGTCCTGTGGCTGGCTCGGGTCTTGTGGCTGGCTGGGGTCCTATGTCTGTCTCCTGTGGCTGGCTCTATGGTGGCTGGCTCCTGTTGCTGGCTGGGCTCTTGCTGGCAGTCTTCTCTCTGGCTCTTGCTGGCAGTCTTCTCTCTGGATCTTGCTGGCATATGTGGGGTTGAAGGCCCAGGCCAGGTTTATATAGATTTGGGGGTGTCTGACCAATTGGCAACAAAATACTTCTTCTGAGCATGCTCAGTGTAAAAAAAACGTATTGCAGCGCTGTATTGCGTCGTACGACGTGTCCCGACGCATCCGTCGCTCATAGGCTTCCATTGCAGCCAACGACGTATGCCGCAGGATGCGTCGCGACACGTTTTTTAGGCGGAGACAAAAAACGTTACAATCTACGTTTTTTTGAGACGACGTGTCGCCAAATTTCGACGCATCCGTCGTAAAACGTACACGACGTATGCCAATCCGTCGCCATACGTCGCCAATACAAGTCTATGGGGAAAAAACGCATCCAGCAAAAAGTTTTGCTGGATGCGTTTTTTCTGAAAAAAGACGTTTTGAAACGTAATGCAGTTAACGCTAGTGTGAAAGTAGCCTAAGAGACTACTGAAATCTCATGATGTACACACTTGCTTTTTATCTAACTGAATTTGAAAACTGCTACTTTTTTGACAACCACCACGTGTTCATTTTCAGCAGTTTTTTCACTTAAAGGCAATGAGTAAGTGCAAAGCATCAAAAATGTTGCTCAGTTTGGAGTGTTGGCAGCACTTTTAGTGAAGAAAAACGCAGGTACAGCAGGATGTGAAACACATTTATTGTGATTCCCCCCCAGTTTAGGCGATAATGTCTTGGTGTCCTCACCTGAGTAATGATGGTATTGGTACAGCTTAATTAAATGAACGATGTGTGAAAGTTATCAAGGCCAGAGCATCTCAATACCCAACCAATGTAAAAAAGTAAACAATACCCAAACCAATTCAACCCGACCCTGCTGTTTGTCAGAAAAAAAGTTTTATGGTGTCTCATTGGTGGCCTAACACCATGTATTGTTCATGCTTGCAAGGTAGAATGAAAGCTGAACTTGCAGCTTTTTTTTTTACAGCCAAGAGATCAGGTTTTTGCTACAGGAAAAAAAAACGCAAGAAAGCAACTTGTGAACATACTTATGTTTTGTTATAGTGTTTTGTTTTTTTGTTTTTTTTTATCTTGCTGCTTTTGCACATTAAAATCTATTTTATTACAAACTCCAATTTTGTTTTTCAATCCTGTTCTGATAGCAATAACGTTTTTTTTGCCGATCAGTTCTAAAAGGGCTTGTTTTTTGCGGAAATACTTTGTGTTTTTTTTTTTTAAATCACATTTTATTCTGTAGAAACAAGACCCTTAATCAATTGAGGATGTCATGTTCAGGGGCCTGGAACACAGAAGGAAGTGTACATTCCCAGTAAACGAGAAAGTTAAACCCATTAGGCTACAGTGGAAGAGATCTGATAGGAAGGCTTCACTGACCTCATCCCTGAAGAGAAAATACCCGTTTGAAAAGGAGTCTACCTCATTCTGAGATAAAAGTCCGAAGATTGATGAAGCACTGGCTAAATCTTAGAAAAAAAAATCTACTTTGCCCTTCAAAGACCTGGGTATTTTTTGGGACCAGTTGACAGCAGGCGCCCTGAGACCAACCACAGCAGGGATCTGTGCTGCAAGCTCTATGAAGGACTGGCTACAACAGTTGGAGGAACAGCTTAAGGCTACTTTCACACTAGCGTTTTTTTGCATACGTCGCAATGCGTCATTTTGGCGAAAAAACACATCCTGCAAAGTCGTCTGCAGGATGCGTTTTTTCCCCATAGACTAACATTAGCGACGTATTGACACACGTCACAACCGTCGTGCGACGGTTGCGTCGTGTTGTGGCGGACCGCCGGCCGCTAAAAAACGTTACATGTAACTTTTTTGTGCCGATGGTCTGCCATTTCTGACCGCGCATGCGCGGCCAGAACTCCGCCCCCACCTCCCCGCACCTCACAGTGGGGCAGCGGATGCGTGGAAAAACAGCATCCGCTGCCCCCGTTGTGCGTCGCTTGCACAGTATGCGTCGGTACGTCGGGCCGACGCAGCGCGATGGCCCCGTACCGACACTAGTGTGAAAGTAGCCTTAAAGGTAATGTCCCTAGGGAATGGATCCTGTCAAATATTCCATTAGTACAGGGCGCAGCAGCTTTTCTATCAGAAACCTCGCTGGACTCCAATGAAGTTGCCGGCAAGATCTGCAGCTCTTTCTAACTCTCCTAGAAGAGCATTATGGTTAAACTTCTGGCCAGGGGATGCACAGTCAAAATACAAGCTATGCTCCATTCCCTCTGAAGGAGAGGTTCTCTTTGGGCAAACATTGAATGACATCCTAGAGAAGGCAGGGGATAAAAAGAAAGGTTCCCCAATTTGCCAGTAGACCCCCTTCAGGAGGTCCTTTTGACAGAAGAAATGGATCAAAGGAAGGCCTTCCTAAAGTCAGTACAATTGGTATAATAAAAGAAATCCCTGGTTTGTTTGGGAGTACCTCCTCAGAGAACAAAGACCTCCCAATGACATCCTCTTCCAGGTGGGAGGAAGACTCTCCTCCTTTCTTCTGGCCGAGAAAAAAATGTCATCCAGCTGCTGGATATTGAATATAATAACTGTTTGAAGCTGGAGTTTCACTTGACCCCTCATGGGTCCCTAATAAGATCATTTGCCAGGAGGCCACGCGAGGAACTGTTAGCATTGGAAAAGGAAGTTCTGAGTCTAAGGATCTCTACAAGGACTTTATTCTGGACCAAAGTGCAAAACTTTCTAGGTCTCATTCTGGACTCAATAACCCAGATGTGTTTTCTTCCAGAAGAGAAACCCAAGATAATGTCCTTGGTTTACTTGGCAGTAAACAGGCCAAATGTCTCAGGAGGGCTGTATCCTTAGTGGGGTCACTGACCTCATGCATCCCCTGAGTGTTATGGGATCGGTTCCATTCTCGGCAACTACAGTAATAAGTGTTGAGGAGGCAAAAGCGACGACAGGCTACTTGGAAGGAAACATGAATCTCTCCCTGACAAAGACTCCCTGTTTTGGTGGTTATAGTTAGAGAAAACAAAAATATAAAATAACTTTTATTATAACCTTTTTAAAAAAAACTACCTCATAAAAACTAGTCCAAGTGCAAAATTCCCAAACACTTAGCCTTACATGTCCAAACGGACCAAACAACATAGAAATCCTGAATACAGATAAACAAGATCCTATTTGGTATATTTATGACCAGTTCCAATTTCAAACCACATTAAGATTGGTTATTAAATCATATGTTTTCTTAGACTGTGTAATAAAGATCTTTTTTTGTCATGTACGACATTCAAGTTACAAAAGTCAGTCTCAATGTGGACTAGCTTATTTGGGTAGGTCCACACATACCCATAATATTTTGCAAAGCAAATAAGTTGGAAAGATCTCACCCATTAGCAGCTCTGGTGCCAATCATTCATTCTTCCCCTCCAAATAACAGCTCTGCAAGCTGGGAGAGATGAGGTCGTCTTGCCCTATTTTGCCCTGTATAGGCTATTGCGGCCCTGACCCCAAATTGCTCCCGCCCTTACAAGGGCAGTCCACAGCTGACCCTTTTAACAAATAGCCCTAACCATCCCTGTACGTCCCGACGCATTTCGTCAATGTATAGACTCTTCAGAGGACCTCACACTACGTTAGGGTACATAACTAACTCTGAGAAAAAACAGCGGTTCTTCCTCTTTAGTTTACGGGCTTTGAGTGACGTACAGGGATGGTTAGGGCTATTTGTTAAAAGGGTCAGCTGTGGACTGCCCTCATCTCTCTCAGCTTGCAGAGCGGTTATTTGGAGGGGAAGAATGAATGATCGGCACCAGAGCTGCTAATGGGTGAGATCTTTCCAACTTATTTGCTTTGCAAAATGTTACGGGTATGTGTGGACCTACCCAAATAAGCTAGTCCACATTGAGACTGTGACTTTTGTAACTTGAATGTCGTACATGACAAAAAAAGATCTTTATTACACAGTCTAAGAAAACATATGATTTAATATCCAATCTTAATGTGGTTTGAAATTGGAACTGGTCATAAATATTCCAAATAGGATCTTGTTTATCTGTATTCAGGATTTCTATGTTGTTTGGTCCGTTTGGACATGTACGGCTAAGTGTTTGGGAATTTTGCACTTGGACTAGTTTTTATGAGGTAGTTTTTTTAAAAAGGTTATAATAAAAGTTTTCTTTTATATTTTTGTTTTCTCTATGCTATTGGCCATTTGAATAAGAGAGATTTTGGGGTGATCTGTCCCTTTGCTATTTTTCTGGTTATAGTTAGAAAATCTGTCAGCAGGAGTCACCTCGGTAACTCTGATTAGCGATACTATAACTGATGCAAGCCTGACTGGATGGGTGATGCGTACATATAAGAAAGTGTGTAGCCTAGGGTGTGAGGATGAACCAGGAAAGGAAGGATTCTTCCAATATGACAGCTGTTAGCCATAAAGATGGCATAAGTGAGTTTCTTCTTGTTTTCAGGGCAACTATGTTCAGGTATTATCAGACACCCGAGTGACAGCATACTTAAACAATCGGGGGAGTTTGAGTTCTCGTTCTTTGATTGAATTTTTCTGTATGGCAGAGCAACAACTTCCCTGACAGCACTTCTCAAGGCAGATTATCTGAGTCGAAACCAGAAAGGACAGGGGGAATGGTCCCTGAACCCCGCAGTGTTCAACCAGGTTGTAGATCAGTGGGGGTTTCCAAAAATAGACCTGTTCGCTAACAGTGGGAACAGCAAAGTGGACATATTCTGCTTTTTAGACCCAAGATGGAAGCCTTATGCATTAGTCAATTTCCAGATACCAAAGTGGACCGGCCTAGCCTATGCTTTTCCTCCCATAGAGATGATGCTATCGTTTCTGAGGAAAATAAGGGAATGTAGGGCAAAGGTGATATGAATGGCTCCATTTTGTCCCAAGAGGCCATGGTTTTATTGGTTGAGGCGGATGTCAATTTCAGATCCTTGGATCCTACAGACTATCCTGGATCTGCTCTCCCACTTAATTACCCACAGGTTTCAGCCTAGATTTTGAGAGGAAGTGGTTGACAGAGCAGGGATTTTGCCAGGGTTTGGTATTTACCATTTTTAATAGCAAGAAAGCCTGTAACCACTAAGATATTTGGTAGAACATGAAATAAATTGCTGTCTAGTTCAGGGGAGAGAGTAGGTGAAGTCCCAATAAGATTATACTAGAATTTCTCCATTAAAGGTTAGAGCTGGGGGAACTGTACAATTGTAATCTAGCAGCCAATAGTTGGATTGTACGGTTTATCAAATCCTGTAATAGATCTAGGTCGATCCCTAGTCCAAAGATTCCGCCTTGGAATTTGAATCTAATTCTCAAAGATCTGACAAAAAGCCCCTTTTGAGCCCTTGCAGGAAGCTTCCATCAAAGACCTCACCCTTAAGGTTATAATACTTGTAGCATTGACATCAGCCCATAGGGTCAGTGATATTCAGGCATTGTCAGTAAATCCTCCATACACCCTGGTGCTGGAAGATGGTGGTCTTGAGACTTGACCCGGCCTACCTACCAAAGGTGACTAAGAAGTTCCATAGGACTCAGGAGATTGGTCTTCCCTCTTTTAGAAGTACACCAAAAAAACTAAAGGGAAGAACAGTTCCGTATGTTGCATGTCAGAAGAGCTCTTAATTAAATATATAGAAGAAACTAAAGGGTGGAGGAAAACCCAATTGTTGTTAGTGTCCTTTCAGGGGCTAGGAAATGGCTTAGTCTCAAAGAGCACTTAAGCAAGGTGGATTAAGGAGGTTATAGGTACAGTATAACCTATTCGGCCAGTAGTGTGTCAGTGCCAGAAGGTATTAAAGCTCATTCCTCTTGAACTATTGGGACTTTTTGGGTGGAGAAGGTGGAAGTATCAATCAACCAGATATTAAAAAAAAAAAAAAACCCCGAAGCAACTTGGTCCTCTCCTTCAACCTTTTTTAGACACTAAAAGTTGGACTTGCATTCTTTAGCTGATCCAACCTTTGGTAGAAGGATTCTACAAGCGGTGGTCCCTCCCTAAGTTGCACAGTTATACTATAGAAATCTTTCAGGTGGTGCTGTCATGGGTGAAGGGGAAAAATCTTGGTTACTTGCCTGTAATGGGATTTTACAGAACTCATGACAGCACCTTTTATATTCCCTCCCCTTGACACTGGTTTTGGGTGTATGTTTCCAGGTGGAATGATTAAATGTAGTGGTGATAATTTGGTGTAGGTATGTACAAATAATTGTTTGGAGGTGCTCTCATGCTCTGTAAATCAACTGATGTGTACGTGTGGTGCCACCCTTTGATTTCAATGGGTTTCCTGTCCTGATTGAGAAGATCCTCCATCAGGTGGTACTGTCATGGGTTCTGTAAAATCCCATTAACGGTAAGTAACGAATATTTTTTTTTTTATGGTGTTCATCAAACTGGTTAAATGACAGTTAGGTTCATTCCAGACGTGTAATTTCCAAATGTGAACTTTTTTCCTTTTCATAGAAAAATAGCATTTTACTTGAAAACTTTTCCCTGTTTTTCATACTTTACTTTCTTTTTCTTTTTTTCTTATTCCCTTGTTCCCATTATGGGACATTAACGTTAACTGCACTGATCTAATTCTCCACAATGCCCATTGCACCTGTCAGTCTCACACAGTCACACAGGAAAGAGGTCTGTCAGGTCATGCTCATGCTCAGGTCTGTCAGGTCATGCTCAAACAAACAGGCCACTGTAGCTGCGCTGTGGAGAACATTTGCGGGGTGCCGATCAGATGTGATGAAGAGTTGACACCCGCTGAGGACTTTGGCTGTTCTGCTCATAAGCCGGCAAGATAATTGCGCTGTATGTGTATGGCCGAATGCAATGCATTGTCTGCTACACCGTATGTGTATGACTCGTCAAGAAGGGATTGATTTAATGCCTGTGCAATGTAAAAATGTGATTATAAATCAATTTGATGCCTTTTATAAAGTGGAAAAGACTGCCAACTTTATCCCTAGTATTTCCTATGTCTTACACACTAAACCAACGGCAATATACATCTATATATATAATTGTCTAAGGGGTACTTCCGTCTTTCTGTCGGCAACTTCTGTCACGGAAATGCCACATCGCTGATTGGTCTCGCCAGCTGCCTGTCATGGCTGCCGCGACCAATCAGCAACGGGCACAGTCCAATTAGTCTCTCCCTACTCCCCTGCAATCAGTGCCCAGCGCCCGCATACTCCCCTCCAGTCACCGCTCACACAGGGTTAATGCCAGCGGTAACGGACCGCGTTATGCCGCGGGTAACGAACTCCGTAACCGCTGCTATTAACCCTGTGTGACCAAGTTTTTACTATTGATGCTGCCTATGCCCACAATCTACTAAATCTCTTGTGCATGCCCTCATCTCCCAACTCGATTACTGCAACACCCTCCTCTGTGGCCTCCCCGCTAACTCCCTTGCACCACTCCAGTCTGTCATCAACTCTGCTGCTCGGCTAATCCACCTCTCTCCTCGCTACTCCCCTGCTTCAGCCCTCTGCAAATCCCTCCACTGGCTCCCAATTCCCCAACGAATCCAGTTCAGACTACTAACACTGATCTACAAAGCCATCCACAACATGTCCCCTCCCTATATCTGTGAACTAATCTCCCACTATCTTCCCTCACGTAATCTTCGATCCTCCCAAGACCTTCTAATCTCCTCCACACTTATTCGTTCCTTACACAACCTCCTCCAAGATTTCTCCCGAATATCCCCCATCCTCTGGAATTCCACGCCTCAACACGTCCAATTATTCACCACCCTCAGATCCTTCAGACGGAACCTGAAAACCCATCTCTTCAGGAAAGCCTTCAGCCTGCAATAACCGAGCTGCCGCCACGTCACCAACCACCCGAGCTGCCGCCACTTACCAACCACCCGAGCTGCTGCCTCACCACCACCAGTGCTGCAGCACACCGACCTCCTGTCTCTTCCCCATTATCCCAAAGACTGTAAGTCCGCAAGGACAGGGTCCTCTCCCCTCTGTACCAGTCTGTCACTCTAAATTTGTTTACTGTTAACGATATCTATAACCCTGTATGTAACCCCTTTTCACATGTACAGCACCATGGAATTAATGTTGATATATATATATATATATATATCTATTAGCTATTGAACCCGTTCTACGCCCGGGTGACGAGCATTTATATTGGTATATGGTGTCCATCCTGGTATGTGCTGCTCCATCCTGCGCCCCCATCCTGTCATCTGCTGCTCCATCCTGCATCCCCATCCTGTCATGTGCTGTTCCATCCTGCGCCCCCATCCTGTCATGTGCTCCCATCCTGCGCCCTCATCCTGTCATGTGCTGCTCCATCCTGCATCCCCATCCTGTCATGTGCTCCCATCCTGCGCCCTCATCCTGTCATGTGCTGCTCCATCCTGCATCCCCATCCTGTCATGTGCTGTTCCATCCTGCGCCCCCATCCTATCATGTGCTGCTCCATCCTGCGTCCCCATCCTGTCATGTGCTCCCACCCTGCGCGCCGAGTGCGGGCGGCTGTGCCGAGTGCGGGCGGCTGTGCCGAGTGCGGGCGGCTGTGCCGAGTGCGGGCGGCTGTGCCGAGTGCGGGCGGCTGTGCCGAGTGCGGGCCGAGTGCGCGTGGCGGTGCCGCCGAGTGCGAGCGGCGGTGCCGCCGAGTGCGAGCGGCTGCGCTGGGCGCCGAGTGCTGGCGGCCTGAGCAGGCGGGGACACCGGCGCGCTGGGGGGGGTCAGGTGCCGGAGTCGCCGCTAGCTCAGGCCCCCGGCACTTGCTATATTTACCTGTCCCCCGTTCCACTGCTGCGCTCCGCTCCATCTTCCGGGTCCTCTGCCTGTGACTGTTCAGAGGGCGCGATGACGCGTTAATGCGCGCCGCCCTCTGACTGAACAGTCGCAGGCGGAGGATGGAGCAGCACGCATCACTGGAACTGGGACAGGTAAATATAGCATATACTCACCCTCCTGGCACGTCCCTGCTTCTCCGTTGGAGATCGCGGTGTGCGTTCAGTGCTTACGCATACCGCGATCTCCTGGGAGCGTCACTCTGTGGGGTCCAGACTGCGCCGGTGCTTGCGCAGTCTATAAAGGCTTCGGACAGAGTGACGCTCCCAGCGTTATATTATAGATATATATATATATATATTTCACTGTTAAGAAATCATGTGTACCACAAAGTGAACACTGTTATCACCAAATAGGTCTACTTATATTTTTTTTGTGTTTGTTTTTTTAAACTCTAAGGGTATTTGCACACTTTCAGGTTTTTTCGCGATAAAAACGCTATAAAAACTCATTAAAAAACGCATACATTATGCATCCTATCATTTAGAATGCATTCTGCAATTTTTGTGCGCATCATGCATTTTTTTCGCGAAAAATCGCATCATGATAAAAAAAAAAAAAGCAGCATGTTCATTAATTTTGCGGATTTTCCGCTATTCTATGCATTGGGAGAAACCGCAAAAAAAACGTCAAACGCATGCGGATTTATGGCAGAAATGTCCGGTTTTTGTCAGGAAAATTTCTGCGAGAAATCCTGACGTGTGCACATACCTTCACTCCAGATTTTCGGTCTTGGTACATTGTATGGTAGAAGTAAATGCAGTTTTCAAAGCTGCAACTTGACCCACAAAAGCAATATTATCATACAGCTTTGCGGAAAAAAAAACTGAATTGTCTTGAGGAGGATAATAGTTTCAACACCAAAACAGACTAGATGAAAACCTCAAAAATCACCAGGAATAGAAGTACTCCTCTGGTTGAACGCCCTAATGAGCATTCAAATCCTGACCATCATCCACTAGCACAATACAGAAACAGTATTGCTAGAATGTTGCAAAAAAAAATGGCAGAGTAAAGTGATACATCTAAAGTGGTCACCCAGACATGTACACAGCCAAAGAGGAGTGGTTTGATAGGGACACAGAAGCCCGATATGTATCTGCTTCAGAGGTACTGGTGTCAACAAAATTAATATTTTACCTAATAACTATGTAATGCCAACATCAGAATAAAGTAGGCCGTTTACTTCTTCTCCACAAGAAAACCTGATGCTGTCCACCAGGAGCTCATAAAAAAAAAAAAGCTTGCTGGTGGATCCTGTGTGCGTGCAAGGAGACTTAACAGCTTGTTTAAACTGTGTACACTTAATCTCAGCAAAATTTTTCCCATACTACATTATGCTTGGTAATCTTGCAGAATAAAAAACTATTGTTCATGTACTAATTAATTAATAAAAATTCCTAAAACAAAAAGTATGAACGGGAGCAAACTGAAAGCATTTTTACACTGAGTGGTGATCATTTTGGAAAAGTAATCATTGCCTATTACGGTAGTTACCTATTACTGATCTAAAACCTGCAGCAAACCTGCCACTGGACACAACCATATTGCACTGCTCAAAACTGGTTATCACAAACAGAGCAGTTGCTCCTTTAGTTTTTGTTGGGCTCGATTGATATGTGCTCCCATTATTATGTACTGCACTGATGGAAACGAGTTTGGGATCACTGAAGAAAGATGGAACAGTATAGTTCAGGGTCTGTTCCGAACACCTACTGTTCGGGCACAGACTTCACCAGGAAGTCCGTTTTACTGTTTGGGTTTGGCTGCCCGAACACCGGGTTTTTCTCATGCTATCATCTATATGACTGCACGAGAAACATTGGTGGCTCTGATCAGCGGTAAGAGTAATGCCACCGTTCAGAGTGCTACAGTTCTAATGCTGTCAAGTGACAGCTTGAACCCTGCAGGTGTGACCTGAAGTAAAAAAGTTTACCTCTGGTCACTGGCATCGTCTGATGGGACTACTACTCCCATCAGCCTACTCCTACTGCCGCTAATAACAGCGAGAGCAGGTGGCGGCAGATAAGAGCATTAATCAGTTAGCACCCGCGCTTGAAATAAATAATAAAAAAAAAATACTGCATGGGTTCCCCTTCACTTCTGATAACCAGCCAGGCAAAACTGACAGCTGCGGGCTGCAACCCTCAGCTGTCAGCTTTAGCAAAGTTGGTTATAAAGAAAAGAGGGGTCCCCGTGCTATTTTTAAAAATTTAATTAAATAGTTTAAAAAAATAAATAAATAACCGAGTACCCCTTCCCCATTTGTGACAACCAGCCAAGCTAAAGCAGACATCTGGGGGCTGGAATTCTGAGGCTGGTAGATATTGGCCCCCGCAGCCTAAAATAGGTGCCCAGAAAAGGCGCATCTAAATTCTGGCGCTTTTCCCGACTCTTACCACTTGCCCTGTGGCGGTGGCAAGTGGAGTTCATATTTGTGTGATTTTCACCTTTGTTTTGTTCGGTGACCTCAATCACTCAGCTTAGTAATGGAGAGGTGTAATGTGTGTGTGTGTATATACATACATACATACATACATACATACATACATACATACATACATACATACATACATACATACATTCATTTTGGTTATTGGTGTGTTTTGTTTTGTTTTAGTTACCCATATGTGGATATGTATAATAAAGCACCTTTTTTAAAAAAAAAAAAATTGTTTTTCTCTAGTCAGTGATTTTGAAACCCTTCTGGGATGTCAGTTACTTGTTTTTCTTTCTTTTCCTATTTGTACCCTTAGATGTTTTTAGCAACACTGTTTCCAGTTGTTTAATTATCATGCATGGCCACATCTATTATACACACATGTATGTTTCATGAGAGCGTGCATGCACCATTAAGATAAGCTGCTCAGGTATTGTAGAACAAATGCCGTTACTGCACTTATTATAATCTCACATGGCGTTCACCAAAAATATGCACAATATAATCTTATTTGTAAGTTTTATTCTATTTTGCTGTCTCTGTGCACTGAAATGAAATTTAATTTATATTTAGATGCATACTCATGGAGAACATGTACATGCCTATCTGATGCTTCCTAAGCTGGCCTTGGAACTATTTTTCATTTTATACTATAATGTATCTTAAACTTTTTATACAGGAACCCAGGCACTTACAAGGAATATCTGATTTAGAAGATAGTAATATTTATTCATTGATATCTTGTAAGAAGCTGTATAATTCACCAACTGACTTTGGATTTTGTGTCAAGGTAATGAAAGCATGCATGATATTCTGGAGTTAAACGTGTTTCAGTGCATAATGGTGAAATTAAAAAAAAAAACACAATGTGAGCTGGAGTTGGTACACATATGCAGCACATAATAGCATGTTCACATTGGCCACAAAACATATAAAACTTACAAAAGAAAAAATCAACAAAACCCCTGCTTGTAACTAAGTAAAAAGCAAAAAGTGCATTCAAATAAGAGATTTTAGTAATACTGTTTTTGATCAAAAATGGCATAAAAGCCATCCCACCACAACAAGGTAACTCTTGCTTTTTTACTTAGTTACAGCATGGGTTTAGTAGATTTTTTTTTTTTCTTATTTTCACCATATAAAACCTACAAGAGTTATAATGTTCTATCACTTGGGCTCTGTTATCGATGGCATCATGACTTCGATATTCAGGATCTTTCACAGATCCGTTATGTTCTATACTATATCAATTCCTTGCTTTTTTATTGGGAAGATTTGGATTGCATTCGGTGTGCTCTTTTCAGGTTTTTCACATGTGTAAACAGAGCTTTAGATGTGTGAATATTGCCCAGGCATAGGGGTTCAGCTGGGGGATGAGGGAGGGGGGTGAAACACCTGAGTGGGCCTATAACCTGTAACCCTGATTATAACTATGATATTACACCCATATAGTGGCAGATACCAGTCCTGCAGAACATACAAGTGATGACAGTATAGTTATATATAGTGGCTTACATATTACATTCTTTCAACATGACCACTTTTTCAAGCTAGGTCCTAGCTGCTAGGACTTGTCTGCAGAGATTACAACACACTTGACTAATCACATTTCCAGCACAATCTATTCCCAACCTGCACAAACTACTCGACCCAATAATGAGCCGCTGCTGCTGTATGTGTCCCTATTACACCTGTTTATCACAATAGTGCTACTCTTACTGCCCTATATATAGTAATGCTCACCACTGTGCCCTATACATGGTAATATTCCTCCTTTGTGCCCTGTAGATGGTAAAATTGCCCCCTAGAAAATATTTATGCCCTAGAAGTGTCCACATTTTGCCCCTTTGACAGCAACAATGAGTGCCCCTATAACAATAATGCTTAAGTGCCCACTTAACATTTATTAATGTCCATGGAGTTCCCAAATGTATAACTTTTATACAGAGTATGTCTCCACAGCTCTCCTATACACAGTATGGTGGGCCCACAGCTCCTCTATGCATAGTATGATGTCCCCACTAGTGATGAGCAAATGTGCTCAAATATCGTGTTACTCAAGCATATAGAGATGTTATCTGAAATATCTTGAACGTGTTCGAATAATATGCTCTAGTCTCCGCAGCTGTTAAACAGTTGCAACACATGCGGGGATTGCCTAACGGCGCAAAACATGCTGCTATGGGGGCTTGAACATATTATTTAAGCATGTCCGAAATATTCAATTAACATCTGATCATTCTCTGATAACACGATATCTGTGCACAATCCCTCATCACTTGTACCCACTGCTCCCCAAAACACAGCTTGACCCCAACAGAAGCCCTCAAACTGTATACTGGACCCTGCATTAACCACCAAACAGTTGCATTGCCTCTTAATTAGCTTCAATGCTGTATTTAGGACCTCTTGTCCTTCAAACTGTATAATGGCCCTCATTAGCTTTCAGGCTGTATAATGGCCTCCGCGCTGTATAATGGGCCCCACATTAGCTCCCACACTGTATATTTGCTCCCATATTGTATAATAGCTCCCATACTGTATAATGGTCCCTGCATTAGCTGCGCACTCCGATACAGTTAAGGGTAGCATAGCTGCAGGTGGGCCCCACTGAGCTCGGGGGCGACTGCACCCTCTGACTTTTCACCAGTAGCGTAGCTACAGCAGCCGCAAATTGCAATAAAGATTAAAGAGAAAAAATTTTTTCCAGTTAATGTTAAACAATTTCTTTTTGTTTTTTGTTTTTTTTTTTTAACACCTAGCATTTCAGGAGAGTAGGGTGGTCGCCAATCTAATCACATTGCCAGATATGGTATGAAGACTGGTTGAAACTTGTGTTCCTCTCCACATATAAAATTTCCCTCCATATTTGAGAAAATGTAATCTTTGCTTATGCAGATTTAAGTTGCAAATGTACCAAGGCTGGGCTGACTTCTGACAAGTGCTAGGCTGGGAGTAAAGCATGAGGATCTATGCATTAAACAAGAATTGGCCCGCTGTGTTCATTTTTAGCTTGGCTAGTAGTGATGAGCGAGTGTGCTCGGATAAGGTGTTAACCAATCATGTTCATGTCCTAATTGAGTACTTTTGGCATGCTAGAAAAAAATTGCTCAAGTTGCTGTGGCTGCATGTATTGGGGATGATCGACAGCCACAACACATGCAGGGATTGCCTGATATTAGGCACGCTTAAGATACTCAATTGGGACACAAGCATGCTCGGTTAACACCTTTTCTGAACACGCTCGCTCATCACTACGTTGGCTGCCCTATGCAGGTTAGGAAAGTTAAGTATTTGAAATTTAGAAACCAGTATATTCCTTGATTAGAGTTAAAATTTTAAAGCAAAACCATTACAGCGGAGTGATCTTTGCAGTTTCACATAAAGTAATTGTAATAGTAACCTTTCATAATCAGATCTTCATTACTGAAATGTAATTACGGTAGCTTTGTAAGTAAAGTATGCTTTTGTGGGATAATTGTTGGATATATGTCAGGCTATTAGAAGACGTCTTTCTAACTTTCCTTTTCTGTAGCCCAACAGAGTTCTAACAGATAGTAAAGAGCTGAGATTTCTTTGTGCAGAAGATGAACAAACTCGAACTTGTTGGATGACTGCTTTCAGACTCTTGAAGGTATCTTCCTAGTGTAACTGTATTAAAAAATGAAAGATTCATTTATATTGCACAATTATTGTGAACGAGTGTTCATAGAAGCGCTCGTTCATAATTGTGCAGTCTAAACCGGCTGAAGTGTTGTGCCTGTGTTAAGGTCTGTACAGTCTACAGTAAGAATATTTTTCTTTCAGTTGGCAAAAAGAATTGGTGGGGTGACTTGGTGTAAAAAAATGCATCTCGAATACATGTTTTTAGATCACTTGGGGGAATACAAAAGTGTCAGAATTGCATTTTTCATTAATTTAAATCCAAAATCTTGGATAGTGTTTAAAAAAGAAAAATAATTGCACCGTTGTTTTCTCACTTGAATTGATAAATTCAAGATTTTGTTTTTTCAAAAATTTGAGACCAATACATTTTTATTTTTGCATTGATGGAGCGGAGGGAGAACTTTATTTTTTCCATGAGCCAAGATTTTTAAGCAATTTAAAGTACATATATTTTGATAGCTTTTTTTATTTATTTTTTTTTTATAGGAGTGTTTTTTCTATTTTTTTCCGATTTTTATAGTGTTTGATCAATATTTAAAATTAATGGTATTCTTATGGATGTGGCAAATGTGCCAAATGTTTTTCTTTTCTCTGCGATCACTTAATCACTTGTACCATACAGTATACTATAACACCATAGTATTGCAGTGTATAGGAAAAATCATGGTCTCCTATAGAGCTTGGCCTGTGGCCACTCTTTACAGGAGTACAATGATGGCAGCCATGAGGACTTCGAGCTTCCATGGTAACCCGTCGGTACTTGTGATCAGGTCGCAGAGGGGCGTGGGATGGGACTTGGTGTGTGTATGCACCAGCAATTGCTCCACTTAAATGGCCACTGTCAGAGATTGACGTAATTTAAATAGCGCTCCACTGCAGTTGGACACGATCGGCATGTACAATGTCTGGAGGGTGCACAGCTCCTGAGCATTGCACTTGAGCCCTACTTGGGTCATTTGATTAATGTACTAATGCAAGAAGCGGTTAATTTTTAATATTACACCCTGGGCCTAATGTTAAATCTCCTTGTGGCCCCAAAATCTCTGCTTCCTTTGTTCCAATATGACCGCTTCCTCGCCATTATTGTTGGCATCGTGCTTAAATTGTTATTCAATATTCATACATGGATATTGATGGATTTTGCTTGAGACAAGCGCTTTTGCAATTTACTGTTTAAAATTTGCAGCAGTATTTTAGATATTTTTTTCCTTTGGTTATAGCCATAGCTGAACACTACTACTCTTGAGGAGCCATGGTCAAACTTGAGCAGTTCTTTCAAGCTTATGTCTGAGTTTGTAAGCACTACTTACAAAGATGGGAATAACTTTTTAATGGTGCAAAAAGTCCAGCGCAGCTCATTTGTGTGCCCTCTAAGGCCTCTTTCACACATCAGTTTTTAGTCGTCAGGCACAATCCGGCTAATTGTGAAATAAACGGATCCTTTGCAAATTGTGAAAAACGGATCTGACGTTTTTTGTTTTTTTTTTAAACTGGGAATCAAGTTAAGACTTCCTGCTAGAGAGAGAGAGATCTGTCACTTTGCCTTTTTTTTGCCAGACATAACAAACTTTCCTCTATATGTTTTCTCCGGCCGCCGTAAAACTAATTTTGGATGGATCCGGCAAAAAATGGATGAAACGTCAGGCAATCCGGGGCTGTAGCCTCCCCGCTAACTCTCTTGCACCACTCCAGACTGTCCTCAACTCTACTGCCCGGCTAATCCACCTCTCTCCTCTCTACTCCCCTGCTTCTCCCATCTGCAAATCCCTCCACTGGCTCCCAATTCCACAACGAATCCAGTTCAAACTACTAACACTGATCTACAAAGCCACCCACAACCTGCCCCCTCCCTATATCTCTGAACTAATCTCCCAATATCTTCCCTCACGTAATCTCCGATCCTCCCAAGACCTGCCACTCTCCTCCACACTTCTTCGTTCCTCACACAACCGCCTTCAAGATTTCTCCCAAATATCCCCCATCCTCTGGAATTCCATGCCTCAACACGTCCGATTATCCACCACCCTTGGATCCTTCAGACGGAACCTGAAAACCCATCTCTTCAAGAAAGCCTTCAGCCTGCAATAACCATTCTGCTGCCAGAGCCGCCGCCTCGCCATCGCCAGAGCCGCCGCCTCGCCTCCTACCTTCTGTCTCTTCCCCACTATGCTATAGAACATGTATGACGCTGCGTAGAGTCGCAGCGTCCAGATGTTACAGCATAGTGGAGGGGATTTCATGAAATCTCGTCTCCAGTATGCAGTAAAACATGCAGGCGGGAGACCCGCGTAAACGGACATGTGGCGCGTCTTTCAGAACGCAGCATGTCTGTTTACAATGCGGCGACGCTCTGTCGCTGCGCCGTAAATTTACCATAGACTATCATTAGATGCGGTAAAACCGCATCTAATGATTAGTCACATGCGTAGAAACTGCGTAAATGCAGCTTACTATGCATGTCTGCCGGCTCACCTGTCCCGCCGCCGGAAGTCCCTCGTCCACTGCAGTTCTTGCGATAACTTATCTTATCGCAAGAACTGCCGTGCACGTGACCGGGAGTTATCTCCGGTCACTAGTCTGGTTCTCACAAACAGCTGAACAGCTGATTGTGAGAACGCTGTAGTGTAGGTGATCGCTTGAGAGTTATCTCCAGCGATCATCTACAGGCTCTGCTACATCGGGATGTCAGGCATCCAGGTGTAGCAGAGCTGGGCTCGTCTAGACTGTGTGCACATACACCATACAACATACACCATGCTACATGCAACATACTGTACAAACATACAGAACATGCAACATTCATAACATACATACAATACATATAGACATACAGTACATTAAACATAGAGTACATACTCACCATCACCTTGATCCCCGAAGCCATTGTCACCTGTAACAAATAAACAAACAATATACTCCCTTATCCGCAGATATCCAATTAAAACGAGTGTCCCATGACTATCTCCCGTGGAGAGCAGCCACATTAGCTGATGTGACCGCTCTCCAGGGGCTCCAGGAATACAATGATGGAAGGTATCCTTCCACAATGTATTCCCCATAATGTATTCCTCCGCCCCTGTGAGAAAATAGTCTCTAGTCTCACTTGTGGCACTGCTGCGTGGGAAAATTCCAACACCGCTTTGCCATAAAGTGAGACTCTGAACTAAGGTAACCTCAGTGATACACTGCAGGAGCCATTGTCTCCTGTCAGTGTGTCACTGGAGGGCCTATAGAGCCGTGACATCACCCGATGTCACTGTTCTATAGGGGAGATCGTCGTGGGACATTCGTTATTAATTGGACTACGGCGGAAAGTAAGTATACGGTTGGTTTATTGTTTTTCGTTTTTTTGCAGGCGCTCAACTATGGTAAGTATGGTGAAATTAAGAATAATAACATACTTTTTTCTGGCTGTGTCTTTATTTTTTTTTTTACTTTTACTACAATAGGATTAGTAATGGATAGGCGTCTTATTGACGCCTCTCCATTATTAACCGGGCTTAATGTCACCTTGTATTAGCAAGGTGACATTAACCCCTTATTACCCCTATATCTCACCAGTACAGGGGAGTGGGAAGAGAGGGGGCTAAGTGCCGGAATTGGCGCATCTTACAGATGTGCCATTTCTGGGGCAGCTGTGGGCTGTTATTTGTAGCCGGGGTGGGGGGGGCAATATTCATGGCCCCTCTCTAGGCTATGAATATCAGCCCGCAGCTGTCTGCGTAGCCTTTCTGGCTATAAAATATAGGGGGACCCCACGTAATTTTTTTTTGGGGGGAGGTCCCCCTTTTTTTAAAGCCAGTAAAGGCTACGCAGACAGCTGCGGGCTGATATTCATAGCCTGGGAAGCTCCATGGGTATTAACCCCTTCCCAGGCTACAAACATCAGTCCCCCAGGCGCTGGCTTTCCCTCTGGCGCAGAAAATTGCGCGGGAGCCCACGCCATTTATTTTTTTTCAAATTTTTTTTTTTTTTAAATTAAACATTGCGTTTAAGGCCGGGGTCAATACCCGGCACTGCCGCGGGCACTCGGGACCGGAGCGTTCAGCTGCATAGAAATACATGCAGTCGCACGCTCTGCTCCCGAGTGCCGGTGGCAGTGCCGGGTATTGAAGGGAGAGACTTGTGTGAGTTTCTCGCGATTGTGACCCTGGCCTAACGCAGATTTCGTGTGTCCTTATTTAAGGCCGGGATCACACAGGCGAGAAACTCGGACGAGTCTCGCATCTTAATACCCAACACTGGCGCAGGCACTCGGGAGTGGAGCGTGCAGCTGCATAGAAATACATGCAGCTGCACGCTCCGCACCTGAGTGCCGGCGGCATTTCTGGGTATTAAAATGCGAGACTCGTCCCGAGTTTCTCGCTTGTGTGATCCATCTATCGTATCTATCGAATCTATCAATCATCTGTTTATTATCTATCTATTTATTATCTATCGATATATCTATCGATACAGCTATCTATCGATATATCTATAGATAGATATATCGATGGATGGTTACGATGGATGGATACGATGGATGGATAAGATACATATCTATCGTATCTGTCTATCTATCTAGCTATGTGTGTATATTCTTCAATGGAGTATGTAAATGAAGAGGTTGGACAAGAAATAACATCACAATTCTTTTTTTTTTTTGTATATTTTTATTGAGCTTACAAAAGCACACACAAATCCGCATGAAAAAAAACACATGAAAAACGTGTCAAACGCAGGTGACCTACCAGTGACCTCAGGTGCAGATTTGGTGTAGATTTTACAAGCGTCAAATACTGATGCAATCCTGAACGTGGGCACATACCCTAAGGTTTCCATATGGGTGCACTAAAGGGCTGACTTTTTCTAACGAACTGAACCAGGCACCCAGCATGGCAGTTACTGCATTAACAGTGAAGTTTCCAGAATTAAAGTACTTTTGTAAGTTGTATAATATACATTTGGATAAAGTCCTTTTTGTGTTGCTTGGCAACCCCTTTAATAAAGAGCATAATTCACCATAGAAGTGGTTTGTAATTATATGAAGTGATGTAAATGCATTGTTCATTTTGGTTTTCTTGTTTACATTGTATAAAACATGTTTTTTTAAATGGTTTAGCAATGTTAATGTTTTTCATTTTCCATTGCAGTACGGCATGCTGCTTTATCAGAACTATAGAATTCCTCTACAGAAGACTTTGCACACAAACTTCTCTGCACCAGTAGGTCTCTAGTACTCGTTACATTTTATAGTGAAACGAATGCCATCTCATTCTGAGATCTCTATTATTGCCAAAACACCTAGCAATTCTTCAGAATCAAACTCCAATCATCGTAGGGTTCTGTGGTGGTCTTGGGTCTGTTACCTTGAATCATGTAGAGGCTTCTTGCAGCCTTGATACATAGATTATTGCATTATATTACAGCTATTTACCTATGTGGGGTGTTTGGTTTTCTGCTGACTAACGGCCCACAATAAGATGCATGTAATAATAACAAAGTGGACTGGAATGCTAAAGAAAGTAAATTTTTCTGCAGATGTATATAAAACGAGTGAACAAAGCCAAAGATGAATGGTAGTTTCTAAATCTCATTCATGCTTTACATACAAATCCATTTAGGGCATGCAGTGGATTTTTCAATATCCACGTTGTTCCAAATTTGATATCCACTTTTTATATTATTGTATTATAGAGATCTGTATCCAGATGCCTTAATCATTGCCTTTTAAATTGAGGCAAGTAAAGAAAAATACGTTCTGCTTTCTCATTATTTGCTATTTCCTATAGGCATCTGTCAGTTGGTTGAGGGGTAGCCTAGTTGTCACTTCTGTACAGTGCATGTGCTTTGGGGTTTACAAAGTATTTTGCTTACAGATATATGTATGACACAGGTACTATTAGGAATTTTCTGCTGCATGTAAATATGGCCTGAGTTGCTGAGCTAGTTGGCAACATTTAAAGTAGGTAGTGGTTTTATTGGTTTGGCGGATTTTATATGATGCAGAAATCAAGACTGACTTTAGAAATTTAAATACAAATCATAATCTTGTTTCAGAGAAGTGTGTCTGAAAATTGCTTGGTTGCAATGGATTTCTCTGGACAGACGGGAAGAGTTATTGAAAATCCATTGGAAGCACAAAGTGCCGCTGTGGAAGAAGGTCACGCATGGAGGGTAAAAAAAAAGTTGAACCCCTTTTTCAAAATGGTGACATTGTTCTATAATGCAGATCAGTTGGATTGTCCCAAAATGTGCTACCTGTCAAGCCTCGCTGTAGTAAAATAGAAATTCTGTTTTATGTGACATTCAGCTCAGAAGCAAGTTAAACTAAAGGTATGAGCCATGATGTTGCTGTCCTACTGGTTTAATAAATACTCATGTGAAGAATCTGCAGCCTGGTTTTTGTTAAATCCTCATTAGGAGTTTCGGATTCCTAAACTCTTTGTGCATCTGGGAAGGACTATAGGTAGGGTCTTATGCACTGTCACAGCCACTCTTCTGCCTCTGATGTATTTATCATCTTCCTCATTTAAATTTCATGTTGGCGCAGTCCTAGCTGTGTGCGGCGCTTGCTCAGACTGATCTGGTGGCAGGCTTCATGAAATGGCACTAGTGGACCAAATCTACACATGCTCTGCCACTGGTACAATTTTACTGAAGCCCGCCACCAGATCAAAAATCAAACTGCAGATTTCTCTAGTCACCTTCCACGACAGCATAGGAGATTGTCTCCAAGCCCTAATGGGGGACAGGAAGCACAAAGAGGTTAAAAGCCCCTCCCTCCGCCTACTTGCCAGTGTCGTTCCTTTCCCCCATGGGGCATGGAGAGGTTTTGGGTATGCTGCGTGGCCGGCGACTGCAGTTACATGTTCTAATGTAGCCGGGCAGTGGTGGTCGTGGGCTTTGCCTTTTCCTCTTCCTTGCTGATCCCATTTCCCCTTGCTGTTGGATTCCAGGACCCCCCTGGCCCACCTGCGCTCCCGTGAGGGTAAAGCGGGCCAGGGATCCCCATGCCGGAGACCTCCCTGAGCTCTCCGGTCTTCCTCCTCCCACGCGTGCTGTTCGGTGACCTGGAAGTGATGTTATCTGAGGGCGCATGTCACTTCTAGGTCTTGTGTTCCCCAGTGGAATGCATGAACTTCCGGTTTCGGCTGCAGCGGCCCCTGGACCTTTGAATGGCGTGCAGAGCATGTGGAAGTTAGCAGAAGCCTGCTCAGGACCCAGGGAGGAGGAGGGGAATGGCTGTCAGCGCTGAGGGCAGGGCTTATTTTTATATAAGCCTGCCAGAATACACCCTCGGGTAAGGCTTATCCCCTATAATATGGGCTTCTAGCCCTGCTTCTGCAGAGCCCAGTGCTGCCCCAGTAAGGAAATGGGGGGTCCTAGTCCGGGTCTTATATAGTGGGTTCCTTTTAGTGATACTTCTCTCCCCTCTCTTCCTAGGGAGACAACTGCCCACAAAAACCTGGCCAGAAAAGTCCTTAAATGTGCCCTTTTCTCTAAGAAACTTCCATCCTGATGGGAAAAGAAGTTCTAAAAAGCAAGAACCTTCGGCACTCAATATGAACAATTTATTGTTCAGTGTTCAAAATGAAAAAAGAGGCAAAAACCTCCACCAAATACAAAATAAAACCAAAGACAAGAGTGTTGGTATGCACATATATACTTCAGCTGTGACGTTTCGGCAACATAATGCCTTTTTCAAGCCAAATCTGTTTAGGACATTTTATGGTGTAGAACTAACCATGGCCTTAATGCCTGTAGTTGGTGTGTGCCCCGCTGCGGCTGTAAAGGACGGGAAGGCATTTGCAGGAAAAGTTATGTCATGAGTGTACGGACAAGGTGGTTAGGGCTTTAACATCCCTCACTCCTGGACGAAATCCATACCCTTATAAAATAGGAGGTCCAATCCTCCTTTGCTACCTTTACCCCTCCCCATCCTTCTCCGGGACCATCCGTCCCTAAAAAGCGGAAACTGCAGGTTGAGTATTCTGACTCACTCTGAGGACTCTTACAGTTCGGCCTCTGGGAAATGGGAAGGACCGTCGCATAGGCTATCTGAAGCCAGGAAAAATATATATATATTTTTTTTTTATAGAGTACATGGAAGATTTAATAAGTGCGGTTCGTAACTCTATGGGTCTTTAAGAGGAACAGGTTCCCCAAACAATCCAGGATGAGATGTTTGGAGGATTGAAAGCAGAGAGGCAAATAGGGTTCCAGGTCCACGAGAACATCTGACCACCCCTTCAGAGCTAAAGCATAGATTCCCTCTAGAAGGTGAATCTGTCAGCTGGGATGTTCCTAAAGTAGATGTTCAGGCTGCGAGAGTAGCTAAGAAAACTGCTCTCCCCTTCGAGGACTCCTCTCAACTAAAAGACCCTATGGATAGAAAGGTGGAGAGCCTGCTGAAAAAAAAAATCCTGGGAGACCTCCACTTCACTCAAAACTAATATAGCTTCCACATGTGTTGCTAGATCTCTTTAAATGGATGGATCTATTGGAGAGTCATGTATCCAGAGGGACCTCGAGAGGGGAACTTACGTCAAAAATTAAGCTGTGCTTCGGGCCTGCCCTTGATGACATACTGGAAAAGGCCACAGATAAAAAGACCCTTCCAGAACAGAAACCTGCTAAAAAGGTGTATTGTTTTGTTTTTTTCTCTCACTCTCTCTGCCTCAGACCTCTCAAGCCAGGTGTAAAGGGAAGACTGGAAGGTGCTATGCTAAGGGGAAAGGTAGGGACATACTTGTCCCCCAGCAGCAGTATCCGGAAAAACAATGACTCCGACCCGGTGGGATGGGAGGCTCTCAGGGTTCTTTCATCAGTGGCTGGCGATTTCCGATTGCCAGTGGGTCTTCAATATTATCAAAGAGGGCCTCCTTATAGAACTCGAGTCCTCCCCTCCTCGGGGTTTGAGAGTCACCTCCCTATCGTCCAAGGGAGCTCAAGACCTCTTGATATCGGGTCTCCAGAAATTGCTGAGTTCAAATGTAATTTCCTCCGTGCCAACAAAGGAGTGGGGAAGAGGTCACTACTCCTGCCTCTTCATAGTAAAGATACCTTCAGGGGATGCACGCATCATTATAAATCTGAAGGGTCTCAACCGGCATGTGCGGTACAGAAGATTCAAGATGGAGTCAGTGAAGTCAGCAATTCCACTGATAGGTCCCCATTTTGTTATGGCCACCATCGACTTGAAGGCTTCTTACTTTCAGGTACCCATTCATCCTCGCCACAGGAGATACTTAAGGTTTGCAGTTCTACAAAATAAGCAGGTGAAGCACTACCAGTATAGTGTTCTCCTCTTCGGCATCTCCTCAGCACCGAGGGTATTCTCAAGAACTATGTCAGAGACTGTAACCTACATCTGGGGGCAGGGCATCTGTATTGTACCGTATTTAGACGACCTGCTAATCATAGCTCAGTCTGCTCAAAAACACAGAGTTCAAGTACGGAAATCACTGGACATCCCACAGTCCCTAGGATGGATCCTAAATTTAGAAAAATCGGAGCTCCAACCTTTCACATCAAGAAGGTTTTTGGGAGTGATTCTAGCCTCAGAAAAGCAGACATCCTTCCTCCCAGAAGATCATTGTCTAAATCTGATAACCAAAATATGAGTTCAGGGACCAAAGGTCTCCTACCCTCTGAGCAGCAATGTCTGTCCTGGGCTCCATGACTGCCTATATCCAGTCAGTACCCTGGGCTCAAGCCCAATTAAGGACCTTGCAAGCCCATATTCTCAGAAGCTGGAATGGAGTCCCCAGCTCTCTAAAAAGGAAGGTTCACAGTCTGGGCAGAGTAAAAGCATCCATGGCTTGGTGGTTGAACCCCAGAAAGGGCGTAGCTTGGTCTGTCGCCCCTAATTACAGTAACAAATGATGCCAGCAAGAGGAGTGGGGAGGTGTAGTGCTACATACCCCCTTTCAGGGGCACTGGATCATCCAATTTCAGGGAATTGAAGGCTGTGAAGACCCTTCTTGCAGTCAGGAAACATGATCATCGGTCATCATGTCAAAGTATATTCGGACAATGTCACCACTGTAGCTCACCTCAAACATCAGGAGAGCACAAAATTCGACAGTTTAAAGAATATATCAAACCGACTATTTTGCTGGGCCGAAAGGTATCTCCTCTCTGACAGCTGTCCATCTGAAGGGATTCTCCAATCTTCAGGCAGACTTCCTGAGTTGACAGGACATACAACCAGGAGAATGGAGTTTGAATCGGGAAATCTTCCGTATGCTAGTAGCAAGATTGGGTCTACCAGAGATTGATCTGTTCACCTCAGGTCAGTATTCACAGCTCGAGAATTTCTTCTCTCTGGACCCCAGGAACAGATCCAAAGGGATAGACTCCTTCGCTCAGCAGTCGAATTTTCATCTGGTTTATGCATCGCGTCCTCCCCCGCCCCCCCCCCAAATCCCAATGCTAGCAAAAACTACTCAAAAAATCCGAGAAGATTAGGTCCCAACCATCCTGGTGGCTCCAATGTGGCCCAAAGTAAGCTGGTTCAACTTGGTGATCGATCTTCAGAAGGACGTCCAATCCACTTACCTCTAGATGCAGATCTTCTCTCTCAGGGACCTTTGTTTCACCCAGATGTCAAGAAGTTTAAGTTGGCTGCTTGGCTACTGAAGCCCAGGTCTTGCGTGTGCAGGGGCTATCTGACAAAGTAATTGCCACCTTACAGGCGTCCAGAAAGCCAGTCACCAGTGCAATATATAACAAAGTATGGAAGAAACTCTCTTCCTGGTGCGCACCTAACGCGCCAGACCCCCTTGACTCTAACATTTCATAAATTCTGGACTTCTTACAGAGGGGGTTAGAGCTAGGCCTTAAAGGGCACCTGTCACCTCGTTTGTTCGGTATGAGATAAAAATACTGTTAAATAGGGCCTGAGCTGAGCATTACAATAGTGTAGTTTGTGGACCCCGATTCCCCACCTATGCTGCCGAAATACGTTACCAAAGTAGTCGTTTTCGCCTGTCAATCAGGCTGGTCTGGTCAAAAGGGCGTGTTGTCTTCCCCCAGATTTTGCGTAGTTTTCCGTTGGTGGCGTGGTGTGCGCATGCCCAAGGTCCCGAATCCTCTGCCAGGGGATTTAAAAGAGCGCGCTGTTCGTTATTTCATTGGTGATCGTGGGCGCGGCCATCTTCCTTTGGCCGCGCGTGCGCAGAAGCGGCGCTCTGCTGGCCGCGGCGCTCTGCTGGCTGCGGCGCTCTGCTGGCCGCGGCGCTCTGCTGGCCGCGGCTTCAGGAAAATGGCCGCCACGATATCCATCTGCGCACGCGCGGCATCCCGCGGCCATTTTCCTGAAGCCGCGGCCAGCAGAGCGCCGCTTCTGCGCACGCGTGGCCAAAGGAAGATGGCCGCGCCCACCGATCACCAATGAAATAACGAACAGCGCGCTCTTTTAAATCCCCTGGCAGAGGATTCGGGACCTTGGGCATGCGCACACCACTACGCCACCAACGGAAAACTACGCAAAATCTGGGGGAAGACAACACGCCCTTTTGACCAGACCAGCCTGATTGACAGGCGAAAACGACTACTTTGGTAACGTATTTCGGCAGCATAGGTGGGGAATCGGGGTACACAAACTACACTATTGTAATGCACAGCTCAGGCCCTATTTAACAGTATTTTTATCTCATACCGAAAAAACGGGGTAACAGGTTCCCTTTAAGCCTAGTACCTTTAAAAGTTCAAATCTCTGCCCTAAGTTCATTGTTCGACCAGAACCTAGCAAACCACCATTGGATTAAAAGATTTATGGTGTCGGCCCTTAGACGGTTTCCTAGGAAACAGCCTGTCATCCCCTCATGGGATCTAAATGTAGTCCTCCGGGGTCTTACACAACCACCATTCGAACCTTTATCCTTCTGCACCACTCAACTTCTATCTTTTAAAGCCGCTTTTCTACAACCCCTGGCAAAAATTATGTAATCACCGGCCTTGGAGGATATTCATTCAGTTTAATTTTGTAGAAAAAAAGCAGATCACAGACATGAGACAAAACTAAAGTCTTTTCAAATGCCAACTTTCTGGCTTTAAAAAACACTAAAAGAAATCAAGAATAAAAAGTGGTGGTCAGTAATGATTACTTTCTGTAACCAAACATAGGGGAAAGATTATGGAGTCACTCAATTATGAGGGAAAAAATTATGGAATCACTTTAACACCTGCATCAAATTAGATCTGATCGTTAGTCTGCATCTAAAAAGGAATGATCACACCTTGGAGAGCTATTGCACCAAGTGGACTGACATGAATCATGGCTCCAATACAGGAGATGTCAATTGAAACAAAGGAGAGGATTATTAAACACTTAAGAGGGTAAAACATCATGCTGCATCATTTTGCAAAAGATGTTGGTTGTTCAGTCAGCTGTCTAAAATCTGGATCTAATACAAACATGGGAAGGTTGTTAAAGGCAAACATACTGGTAGACCAAGGAAGACATCAAAGCTTCAAGACCGGAAACTTAAAGCAATATGTCTCCAAAACCGAAAATGCACAACAAAACATGAGGAACGAACGGGTGGAAACTGGAGTCAACGTCTGATGACCGAATTGTAAGAAACCGCCTAAAGGAAATGGGATTTAAATACAGAAAAGCTAAACGAAAGCCATCATTAACACCTAAACAGAAAAAAACTGTTTTGGACACTCTTCTTATCCCATCAATTGAAAAGATGTTTGGGGATGATGAAATCATTTTTCAGGATGATAATGCATCCTGCCGTAGAGCAAAAACTGTGTAAACATTCCTTGAAAAAAGACACATAAGGTGAATGTAATGGCCTGTAAATAGTCCTGATCTCAATCCAATTGAAAATCTTTGGTGGAAGTTGAAGATAATGGTCCATGACAAGGCTCCAACCTGCAAAGCTGATCTGGCAACAGCAATCAGAGAAAGTTGGAGCCAGATTAATGAAGAGTTCTGTTTGACACTCATTAAGTCCATGCCTAAGACTGCAAGCCAGAGGTGGTGCAACAAAATACTAGTGATGTATTGGAGTGTCTTTTTTTTGTTTTTGTTTGTTTTTCATGATTCGATAATTTTTTTTCTCTGAGAATTGAGCGACTCCATAATTTTTTACCCTATGCTTGGGTTAAAAAAAGTAACCATTACTGACTACCACAATTTTTGTTCTTGATTTCTTTTAGTGTTTCTTAAAGCCAGAAAGTTTCCACTTGAAATGACTTTAGTTTTGTGCCATGTCTGTGATCTGCTTTTTTTCTACAAAATTAAACAACTGAATGAACATCCTCCAAGGCTGGTGATTACATAATTTTTGCCAGGGGTTGTAGTAGCTATTACCACGGCAAGGCGCATAGGGGAACTACAGGCTCTATTCGTAAGAGAACCCTATCTAATAATCAAAGATGATTGCTTAGTTCTCCACCTTGCTCCATCCTTTCTGCCCAAGGTTGTGTCTGACTTCCACCGTTCTCAGGACATTGTGCTTCCCTCCTTTTGTCAAAATACGAAAAATACAAGGGAGGAAGAATTCCGTACACTGGATGTTCGACGTACAATTTTATACTACCTGGAACAACACAAATCATGGAGAATTGATCCAAATCTATTTATTCATCATCAGGTAAAAAAAAAGGAAAATAACAGGCAATAATCTACACACCATCTGCATCCGGCAAATGGAATTGTGTGGGACACACCAATGCTGAAAAGCGAACAACCACTACAAAATAGTGCAAAAAAGTCCAAAAGATGATATTAAATAACTTTATTAGGTATTAATATACAGACAAAAGGTATTTGGACAATAGCGGGTTAGAAATTGCTGACAAAATGCATGGAGCGCATGGAGTCCGACAAACATCCCCACAACATCCACTGGATACCCAGACACTGGATAGAGTCACCAATAATCATATCCCTACATGTTCCATACTAGTAACAATGTATTATACTGTATATTAAATCAGGAACACACAAGTAGAAATTATGTATATATCTATTTGTGCACACCAATGTCCGGAAACAGTAGCCCAGATGGATAACATACCAGTGATGTAGTACAGGGACGTGTCAGCTCCAACCCACCCCAGAATAGGGGAAGGAAGGTGGCGAAGAGTACCATCGCAAACTGGATCAAGAGGGCCATCTCTGAATTATATTTAGCCCAAAACATGACTCCCCCAAGTGGCGTCAGGGCTCATTCAACAAGATTGACCTCAACCTCTTGAGCTGAGAGCTGGTGCTTCTACTGAGCAGATTTGCAGAGCCGCTATGTGGTCCTCAATTCATACTTTTACCAAACACTACTAATTTTACTTACTGTCCAATAGGGATTTAGCCTTTGGCCGGAAAGTTCTCCAGGCTATTGTCCCTCCCTAGTGCAGAATCAGTTGGTATTCCTCCTATGCTGTCATGGAAGGTGACTAGAGAAAATAGAATTAGACTTACCGGTAATTCGGTTTCTGGGAACCTTCCATGATGGCACTATTTCCCTACCTATGTTCCTTGGATTATTCTGGGGAGCTTAAAGTTAACTGGTGCTATGGTATCTGTTATAAGTCACTGGCAAGTAGGCAGAGGGAGAGGCTTTTAACCTCTTCCTGCCAGCCATTAGGGCGTGGAGACAACCTCCTGTGCTGTCATGGAAGGTTCCTAGAAACCGAATTACCTGTAAGTCTAATTCTATTTTCTTCACTGAAGGAATCTATTAAATCAGTATAACAATGCCATTATGTCCATACCTTTTAGTTTATCATGAATAATCCTGTTAACAGGTTTTCTTTAAGAAATGGCACTGGAATCTGAGGGTTAAGGGGTTATTCCCAAAATGGCATGTTCCCTATTCATCGTACCGGCAATATAACTTTCTGATTGCTGGGGTCCGAACTCTGGAGATTGCACAGTGATCCTAAGAACAGGGCCCAACTTTACCTTCTCCAGCTGTCACACAAAGAATATAGATGAGGCAAACTACATTACTTAGATATTTCTGGCACGTAGTGATGAACGAGTATACTTGTTGCTCTTGTTTTCCTGAGCACACTTGGGTAGTCTGAGTATTTGAGACTGCTTGGTGATTTCGTTTTTGTTGATTCAGTTGCATGATTTATGGCTGCTAGCCATCCTGAGTACATGTGGGGGTTGCCTGGTTGCTAGGGAATCCCCACATGTAATCAAGCTGTCTAGTAGCCACAAATCATGCAGCTGCAGCAAGGAAAACTAAATCTCCTAGCAGTCACAAATACTCAGACCACCCGAGCGTGCTCTGGAAAACCCGAGCAACGAGTATACTCGCTCATCACTACTGGCAGGCCCACAAGCTATGGAATTCATATCCTATGGCTAGGGGATAACTTTTAGGAACCCTTAAACATGGAAAAATGTGTATTTTTTTTTCCCCCTCCAGAAGCGAAGTTCACGTATGAATGTTTTGGGAAACCAAAGTCCTCTTCATCCATCCACTCTCAGTACAGGTAAAAAAAAAAATGAAAAAAATATTGCTCCCTACTTGGGTGTTTTTCTGCTTGTGAGCAGGAAAGTGTAATCCGGTCATATAAAGGGTTAAAATTGTAGCTTTTTCTGTTTTAATAGTAATCCATAGAACACAACCTTGGTTCCATGGTAGGATACCTAGAGAAGAATCCCAAACAATCATTAAGCAACAAGGGCTTGTGGATGGGTAAGAAAAAGTACCCGTATTACATTGCAGTCAGTTTTCTTTTTTCCTCTTAATACCCTGGTCAAGAAACTCGCAATGGAAATGTTAGAATGGAAAGTGAGTGCATACTAATTCATGCATGCACACTGCAGTGTTTAATATCCTTCTGTGTTCTGCCGCTGCTGCAGCTTCCATCACCATTTGTGAATGTATTCATATACTTGTTTGTCATACCATATTTGGTAATTACACTAAGACATTTTCTGTCATTCCATTTGACCATTTCACATATGGGTTATTTGGTTGCATTGCAGAGTTCAGAGGATGTCGCCTTGATAAATCATAAATGTTGAGTTTGTCTAATCTCACGCAAACTAAGGAACATAGAAGTTGGGTCAAGTTGTTTTGGTTGAAGCCCCAGTTTTAATTGATCACCTGCTCTGCCAGTAGATGAGGGTTTTTTTGTTTGTTTTTTCATAGTGTCATGTATCTTACTGGAGATGGATATAATTTCCTTATGTGGAATTATTACAGGAAAATGATAAACCTTACTTTGGTAGAAGATAAGTGACCACGTACTATCTGTACTACCAAAAAAGTGCATAAATTCTGATTTTCAAGGGCAGGAGTAGATTACATCAGACATGTTGTAGACCTCGGCAGCATCCAAGCATCTGTCTGTGACCAAATCACTTACTAAACCTAGATCAGGGTCCGGTCTGTGCCCTAAGGAGTCGGGAATATTGTTTCTGCGATGTGTGTAATTGTAAACTGATTTTTTTTATATTTTTCTCAGATTTGATCATTATTTTGTAAAGTTTAAGATCATATTTATGCCAGTGATTTGTTTGAATGAACTTTTATATGTAACCTTTTTTACTTTTTCAGACTTTTTCTTCTTCGAGACAGTCAGAGTAATCCAAAAGCTTTTGTACTTACACTGTGTCATCACCAGAAGATTAAGCATTTCCAGATTTTACCTGTGAGTATTTAAAGTATAGGTTTTTATGTATTTTATTGTCAGTTGTGATTTAATGTTTATATCTTAAAATTCTTAATTACATTTTTTCTGTAATAAAATATAACATGCTATTCTATTATTTTTTACTTAATTGTATATAATATAAAGTAATATAAATAAGGTATTATAATGAATTACTATAAATACTAAAGAGTTTTCCATTTAATGTAATGGCATGGTTTAGCCTGTTAGAATTACAGCATGTCAACAATGAACACTTGATATTCTGGTTGGAAATGTAGGATACATTGCCAAATCAAGATCTGTGTAATTCTGTTATTGAACAAATACTCAGCTGAAAAGTTACTACTGGGCGCTATTTTCCACTTGTGATTTCTTTCAAATTGGATATTCACATACTAATTTGTGTGCCATGATGTTCATGCCCACACTTGTTTTGTGTCTTCATGTGTCAGTAAGCATGGATGAGAATCCTCAAGCTTTTTATCATGAAAAAGTAATACAAAGATTTCTGTGCTAAATGCAGCTTTTTAAATGCGGTAAATACCGGTAAATTTGCCATGCTGAAAACCTGCGTGTTTTACAATGTTTCTGAAGTGTTGATCTATCTTAATCTTTACAAGCCAATTGAACAAAGGGTGCATTAAAAAAACATTACATTTCCATTCAAAAGTGATCTGTCCGTTTTTTTTTGTTAAAGTAGCATTCATTGTATAAAAAGAGAAAATTAATCCATTATTGTATTTAAAGTGTTTGCACTAGGATATGCAACATTATGTTCGGGTTGGGTTGACATCTGGGACCCCAAGAACCGGAGAATGAAACCGCTGCAGTGCTCATTTTAGCATCTTTATAAGAAGTGATTAATCTGTTTCATTACTGCTGTTATACACATTACTATAGACTGTTAAAAGCCTTTTTTTGTTCTTTTTAACTTTTAGTGTGAAGACGACGGGCAGATGTTCTTTAGCCTAGATGATGGCAATACCAAATTTACCGATTTAATTCAACTTGTTGAGTTTTATCAGCTAAACAAAGGAGTTCTGCCATGCAAACTTAAATACCACTGCATCAGAGTGGCCTTATGACCTCTGACAAGACTAAGCAAATTGGAACATTGACTATGGGCTGGGCCTCGGTCCTATTTGGGGAGGGGATTTGGACTTGTTTTTAAACATGCACCTTGTGACTCTGGATCTATCCAGCCGGTGCCAACTTATCACAAGTGGCTGGTTTCTTGTAAATTCAGCTTTGTTCCTGTGATATGTCGTCTCAGAAGAAAGGCAAAATATCTGACGTCTTTGAAGATTGGGCTGCTCACATGTAACAAGCCTTGAACAACAATCTTGGGGTTGGATGGGTATGGGAGATAGTTTTAGCAAATGGGAGGGTGGGAATGAGGACTTTTTGCCCTGGAATAATCTTGACAATTAAGACTCATCTGTTTACTTATTTTATTTTTTTTTAATTAAAATACATTTTTGCACTCATTCGTATTTTTAAATGGATTACAGCCTTTTGAAAAGAGCTGGTTTGGCATTTTCAATTAAGCAGCAGTTGCTGTAACATGTAAAATGCTTCAACCTAACATGGATTTACTGGGAAGAAATGACCATCCATATTCTTGCAGGGCTTCACTCCTGCCACCTGCATGCATCTTTTGAAGAACTCCTCTGCAGACTGGAGAAGACTTGTTTCCCATTGCTCACACACCAATATAATGGCTGGTTTCTGTATGTCCTAATAAGCTTGAGTCTGTAAGTGATAACTATGCATAAATGTTTGAACTGCAGTGTCTCTACTCTAAATTCAGTCTTGTTTTATCAGGAAGAGTCCAGGCATATTTGGCCTCAATTATGGTAAGCTAAGAACAGGCTGGCAATTGTAACTTCAGGTAGACCATTTTCTCACAAAGTTCTGTGACAGTATTTGTGTCCATTAATGCTTTAAACACCTCTGAGGCTTCCATTGCTAAAGAGGCAAGTTCTGTTATTCTAACGACGCTCTTAGAAATGGGAATTTTTTCTTACAAGATGGGATTATTTAATCCTAATGGTAAGTAATCTGTCTTTAAATTCTCTTGACAGAAGAGCTACCGAAGAATGCAATGCAAGACTATGGTGTTAACCTGGGAATCACTTGTGACCATAAAAAGCTTCAGTGAAACATATGAGCTGTACCATGCAACTACAGTATAGAAACACTGTATTTTAGATTGTAGAACATTGTCATTACTTTTATTCCATATATTTGCCTTTTATGAAATGAAGAAACTTGATTTTATGTTTTTCTAATGTACAGAATTTTGTAAGTTGGTCAAAATGCCATGTCAGACACTGGCAAAGATGTGTTTTTGTTTTTTTTTGTTTTTGTTTTTTTTTTAATGTGGTGAAATCATAGAAACGTGCACATTTCTGAAAATTAGGCCTAAAATGTGTCATGTGCCATTTTTATTGTATTCCGGTTCATGCCAGACTTGTAGTCGTCTTCTCTAAAGCCTTTTTTTTTCTGGATTAAAGTGAATGAACGTTGTCATTGGGGTAATCTGTAATTTATGATCATGGGCAACCCAGTCTATTCTGCATCTTAAGTTTGGGGAATTAAAGGCAGTATTAAATGCAGCTTTCTTTTTGTTGGCTGGAGATGGCTTGTGAAGAAAGAGGTATAATGCTTATGGTAATGAAGAATTACTTTTTAAAGGAACAATGACTTTAGTAGACATACTGTTACTTGACTGTGAAACTTCCTCTGAGTGGCCACGGAAGGTTGTTCTTGCCGTATTTAAAAATATTGTAAAATGAGTCTCATAGATTACAAATAAAGATGCCTGCTGATTTTAGAGGATACTTTTCTATAAGCAGAACTTTGTGATCATTGTGTCTGGAATTCCTCTGTTCACAACACTAATGTATTACCTGAACAGATAGTGTTTTAATATTATGTACTTAATCTCTAAAGGTCTATTAAATGCTTAGTTTCTTAGCTTGGCTAGTGATAAGTTAATGGAAAGATGCTCCTCATTCTGATGGCTTCAGATCTAGCAAAATGTTAGCCTTTTTTCCCTCTTATTTTGTACTTTTTTCTCCATAGAACTGCATTTCATTGGTATTGGCTAGTCTTAAAGTTGATCTTAATTGAAACCTCAGCAGCTTTAACTAAATGCAATATGAAATTGAATTTGTAGTTTAGATTTATTATGCAATTTCTATAAAGATTGACACAATATTAATGGAAGTGACAGCAATTTCTTGATTTATGCATTTCCTCAAAATCTAAATGTAAAGACTGTTACATATCCACTGGCCTTCCTTATAAAGCATGTGGGACTGAGCACAGCAAGGCATAAAACAGTTCAAAACCTACTAGTTTGCAATGGAGTTATTTCCACCAATAAATTGCACAGTACAAATGTGATTTTAACTTTTTTTTTTCTAAAGTCCAACGTATTCAAGATGTCATGAGATAATATACATTTAAAACAAAAAGTATTCAAAGGTATGTTAGTATCATGACTATTTATCAAATGTAAGCTTTGTTGTACTATCCTTACAAAAGTATAGAAAAGTTAAGCATATCATGTTTTCTAAGCTTCTAAAGAAAACCTTTACCTTTCTCAAAGGAAATCTGTGATGAGGTTTTTGCTACCTCCACCTTAGAGCAGCATAATGGAGCTCTTTTTTTGTATAGATCTAAGAGTTCTCGGAGTGCTTAGCTCTGTACAACCCTGCTGAGAAAAATTATTGACTGCTTTGTGTACACTGGGCATAGGCAGACAGCTGCCGAACAGTGGTGAGGATATACAGAACTAATAAAAACGGAAGACTACATGGCAGCAGGTTTACTAACCCTTTAGTGATAATTAAGAGATTTTATTTAAAAAATAAACCTACAGCAAGCAGCCCAGTAAGTTACACATCATTGGAATCAGGGTCTCTCTGTTTCTATTTTATTCTATCTGATTCGGTGGCAAAAGCCCTGATCAGATTTTTTTTTTTTTTTTTTTTTTTTATATAAAGGTGGTGAAGCAGAAGTTTAGTTATACTTTGATTTTTAGACAGTTGCTCTTCCAAGCGGTACCTTTTTATTTTATTTTTTTTTTTTTGCAGTTTTCAAACATACTGGATCTTGAAAACATATGAAACACTTCATAAACAAATGCTTCTGACATCAGTCTGCCATCCAGCACCCATAGAATCTGATGATTAACATACACTTTCAGTTTTTCATGAGATTGTATGGAATTCATAGCATGTTATCAAGTAAAGTTAAAGTAAGGTTAAAAGTGGACTGGGAAAATATCTGATCATTTAGGGTATGTGCACATGCTGCGGATCCACAGCGGATTTGATGCTGCGGATTCGCAGCAGTTTTCCATGTGTTGTACAGTACCATGTAAACGTATGGAAAACAAAATCCGCAGTGCACATGTTGCACAAAATACAGCGTGGAAACGTTGCGGTTTATTTTCCGCAGCATATCAATTCTTTGTGCGGATTCCGCAGCGTTTTTCACCTGCTCCATAATTGGAATCAGCAGGTGTAAAAATGCAGTAAATCTGCAGGTAAGACTCAGGTCGTTTTACCTGCGGATTTTTCAGAATCTGCGCAGAGCAATCCGCACACTAATCCGCAACGTGTGCACATTCCCTCAATCATTTTGTTTAGCCCCTTCATGGATACTATTTTAAGATTGCCCTACATGCTGGTACATGACTGGCCTGACCATTGACCAGAAAGAAGTGTAATCACGTAAAGCACCACTTCAGTGCTGAAATGAAAGCAAAAAACACTGAAGTGGTGTCACTAATGCAAGTTCCCTGATCATAGTATTATACTTACCAGCTGCTCTCTTCAGCTGTTCCCGGTAATACTCCAGTCTCGATCTGCCATTTTGTGACAGCAACTTCTGACTGACAGGAAGTCATTGGTAACAGTCAAAACTCTCACTGTAAGGCCACGATCACACGTTCAGTATTTGGTCAGTATTTTCTAGCTGTATTTGTAAGCCATAATCAGGAGTTGAACAATAAGAGGAAAAGTATAATAGAAACACATCAACACTTCTGTATTTCTCTCCCAGTCCTGGTTTTGGCTTACACATACTGAGGTCACGTTCACACATTCAGTACTTGTTCAGTATTTTCTGTAAGTCTGAGTTTTGTTCTGGCTCTCATACTTGCATGGAATATTGACTGCCAGCTTGCCCAGCAGACTCTGGAACTATCTGGCATGTCACAAACTGCAGAAGATTACTGGAGCGGCGCCAATAACAGATGAAGACTGCAGCTGGTAAAGTACACTGCTCGAAAAAAAAAAAAAAAGGAACATTGAAATCACACATCCTAGATATCACTAAATGAAATATTCCAGTTGTAAATCTTTATTCATTAAATAGAGGAATGTGTTGAAAACAATAAAACCTAAAAATGATCAAGGTAAATCAAAATTAATATCCCACGGAGGTCTGGAGTTGCAATGATTCTTAAAATCAAAGTGGAAAATGAAGTTACAGGCTGATCCAACTTCAGTGGAAATGCCTCAAGACAAGGAAATGATGCTGTATGACTTCCCTACAATGCTTGCGGATACTCCTGATGAGGCGGCGGATGGTCTCCTGAGGGATCTCCTCCCAGACCTGGACTAAAGCATCCGCCAACTCCTGGACAGTCAGTGGTGCAACGTGACGTTGGTGGATGGTGCGAGACAAGATGTCCCGATGTGTTCAATCGGATTCAGGTCTGGGGAACGGGCGGGCCAGTCCATAGCTTCAATGCCTTCATCTTGCAGGAACTGCTGACACACTCCAGCCACATGAGGTCTGGCATTGTCTTGCATTAGGAGGAACGCAGGGCCAACCACACCAGCATATGGTCTCACAAGGGGTCTGAGGATCTCATCTGAGTACCTAATGGCAGTCAGGCGGCCCTCCAAAGAAATGCCACCCCACACCATTACTGACCCACAGCCAAAACCGGTCATGCTGAAGGATGTTGCAGGCAGCAGATCGCTCTCCACGGCGTCTCCAGACCCTGCCACGTCTCACATGTGCTCAGTGTGAACCTGCTTTCATCTGTGAAGAGCACAGGGCGCCAGTGGCGAATTTGCCAATCCTGGTGTTCTGTGGCAAATGCCAAGCCTCCTGCACGGTGTTGGGCTGTGAGCACAACCCCCATCTTTGAATGTCGGGCACTCAGACCATCCTCATGGAGTTGGTTTCTAACAGTTTGTGCAGACATGCACATTTGTGGCCTGCTGGAGGTCATTTTGCAGGGCTCTGGCAGTGCTCCTCCTGTTCCTCCTTGAACAAAGACTGAGGTAGCAGTCCTGCTGCTGGGTTGTTGGCTTCCTATGGCCCCCTCCAGGTCTCCTGGTGTACTGGCCTGTCTCCTGGTGTACTGGCCTGTCTCCTGGTAGCGCCTCCAGCCTCTGGACACTACACTGACACAGCAAACCTTCTTGCGATAGCTCGCATTGATGTGCCATCCTGGATGAGCTGCACTACCTGAGCCACTTGTGTCAGTTTTAGAGTCCGTCTCATGCTACCATGTGTGAAAGCACAACCAACATTCAAAAATGACCAAAACATCAGCCAGAAAGCATTGGTACTGAGATGTGGTCTGTGATCCCCACCTGCAGAACCACTCCTTTGAGTGCTTTGATAATTGACAACAATTTATATCTGTTGTCTATTCCATTTACACAACAGCATGTGAAATTGATTGTCAAACAGTGTTGCTTCCTAAGTGGACAGTTTGATTTTACAGAAATTTGATTTTACTTGGAGTTATATTCTGTTGTTTGTGTTCCCTTTACTTTTTTGAGCAGTGTATAATACTAGATCAGGGAACCTGGATTAGTAAAGTATATCGTGGCACAGCGGTGTTGGTGCTCAAGATAGGTTGCCCACACCAGAAAATATATAAGAAGTAAATAACTTGGCACTCAACTTGTGTATAGTGATGATTTCAAGAATTAAATATTTATTACGTGGATAGCAGTCCAGCATAAACGTTTCGGTCAAAACAATAACACCTTCTTCAGTAGACCGACTGCTTGTCAGATGTAGAGGGTCACAGAGTATAGGAAAGATCCTATATATTAATTGTAAATGGACCTCTAAAAAGAAAGGATTTCCAGATCAGCTGGATATGTACGTATAGTTCTTCAAATTGTGGTAAGGTAGATAACTAGGATAGCCAGGATGGGTATATGTCCCATAGAATTAAAGAGCAGGATAATTTCCAATGTGCTGGCATATAACAATGAGATCCTCACCATAAATGTTTATTGGTATTGTATATATTGGCCAATAGTTGCTCGTGCAGTGGCACAAAATTCTATTGCGCAAGGTCTCCTTGAGAGTCCTATAGGATAGGTGCCACAGTGTTACAGGCCCCAATAAGTTGTAAATGGATGAGGTGCATCAACGCGGTATCCGCCGCTGGTTGAACCATAAACATTTATGGTGAGGATCTCATTGTTATATGCCAGCACATTGGAAATTATCCTGCTCTTTAATTCTATGGGACATATACCCATCCTGGCTATCCTAGTTATCTACCTTACCACAATTTGAAGAACTATACGTACATATCCAGCTGATCTGGAAATCCTTTCTTTTTAGAGGTCCATTTACAATTAATATATAGGATCTTTCCTATACTCTGTGACCCTCTACATCTGACAAGCAGTCGGTCTACTGAAGAAGGTCTTATTGTTTTGACCGAAACGTTTATGCTGGACTGCTATCCACGTAATAAATATTTAATTCTTGGAACCTGGATTAGTGACACCATTCAAGCAATAAAATAAAAAATATGCTGGAGGGGTGCTTTTAATTGTCTAACAAGCTTTACTCCATAGTTGTTTTTTTTTTTTTTTTTGGTGACAATCCATGGATTTTTAAACTATTGTTTTTATTTTGAGGGTTTTTTATTACAATTTTTGTATTTTTAGTATTGAAGTACATCTTTTCCACTTTTGAACATTCGTATTTGTCTTGATGTTTTTCTATTAAAGAAATATATGTACCATGTCCAAACAGCAAATATTTCTACCTCTCCTTCACAAAACTTTATCTAACTAGGATGAGCTGAGTGAATATGGAAAGTGGTCATACATGTTACAGGAACATCAGCAGAGCCCAACTATTTTCGGGCACTGTCTGACAATTTAACATCTTTAGGGGTGTCCCAGATGATGGAATGTATGAATTCAACATGTTTGAGCTGAAGTGTCTAGGGCTTTACTCCCTTGTGTGTGCTGAGCACCCCCGTGTGTAGCACACAAGGAATAGCTATTGGCTGAAAAGTGTCCTCAAATTAGATCAATCCTGAAAAAGCTGATTAAATGTTTTTCTATGTCAGGTTTTACGTCAGTGTTTTGCATCCATATAGTACTATTGTCTTAGATTCTGAAATGATGACCTTTTCGTATCTAGTTTGGTATGTTGAGGGGTTGTACATCTCGGCCTTTTTTTTTTTTACTGAAAAGAATGCACCTCTAGGCTTTGCAATAAAGACATCCCACTAAGAAACATATACTGTAGTATGTTCCTTCACTGTGCTGCTTTGTCATTGTTGGGATATTTTCAGTTTGGAAATGACTAAAGGAATCCATCTCAACAAACAAGTTCTTTATTCAAATAAAATTCATGCACAGGACATGTAGCGAGATGATAGCTTGTGGACTAGCGCTAGCATAGAGCGGACCTGACATGTCGTCTCTAAACCACTCGCTATCCATGCGTCGGGTGCATTGACACCTGAAACACGTAGATGTCAGCTCTGATGTTCGTCCTTTGTAGTCAGATGACCATGACTTCAGGGTTAGAAGAGAATTAGTAGTAATGGGTCTGGAGGTGGCTGATGAGTCCAATCCAGGTCCTGAAAGTTCACCCACGTACTTGACATAAGGAAGCAGATGTAGTCAGTACTCCAGATTCTACTTGTGCCTTGCGGACAGCACACTTTCTTTTTGCATCAAAGATTTTCCTCTCTTCAGCTGCACGTGCTCCTGAGGTGATCCTGCCCCGCCAACCTGGACTATCCAGTGCAAGCTCTTCCCATTCATTGGTTTTGACTTCCAGGTTTTTGAGAGATGCCTTAAGGCAGTCTTTATAGTGCTTCTTCTGCCCCCCAACTGCTCGCTTTCCTTGGCACAGCTCTCCGTACAGCAGTTTTGGTAGTCGGCTGTCAGGCATTCTGACCACATGTCCAGCCCACCTGGCTTGGACTTTCAGCAGGAGAGTGTAAACGCTGCAGAGCCCAGTTTGTTCCAGAATTGCCATGTCCGGGACATTGTCTAGCCACCTGATGTGGAGGAGTCTGCGGAGGCAACTCATGTGAAAATGATTAAGCTGTTTAGCATGCCGGCTGTACACTGTCCAGGTCTCGCTAGCATAGAGAAGTGTGGTGAGGAACACCGCGCAGTTGACCTTCAGCTTGGTGGTAAGGCCGAGTCCCCCTCGTTCCCAGATGTTCTTACGCAGTCTCCCGAAGGCGGCACTGGCTATTGCAATTCTATTATTAATCTCAGCGTCTATGGTTACTTCAAAGGAAAGTGTGCTGCCTAAGTAGCTGAAGTTATCGACTGCTCTGAGGTTTTGTTCCTTCACAGTGTTACGTGGCTCCTTGTATAATTTCCTGGAATAGGTTGATCTCGAGACCAAAACTGTCACAGGCTTGAGATAAAGTCCATTTCATGTTACATCTGCTGTTCCGTGCTAGCGTTAAGTGCACAGTCATCAGCAAATAATAATTCACGGATAAGACTCATGCACTTTCGTAACCGCCTTCAGGCGTTTGGGGTTGAATAGCTTGCCATCAGTCCTGCACCTAACCTGGATTCCATATTCAGTTGTTAAAGGCATCACTTAACATTGCAGAGAATAGCATACTGAACAGAGTTGGAGCAAGCACACAGCCTTGTTTTATGCCGTTTGTTACTGGGAAAGCCTCAGATTTGTCTCCATCGTTCAGAACCTTCACCATCATGCCTTCATGGAACTGCCGGATGATTGAGATGAACTTGCTCGGGCAGCCGAATTTTTGCGTGATCTTCCACAGGCCGTCTCTACTGACTGTGTCAAAAGCCTTGGTCAAATCAACAAAAGTTACATAAAGATCACTGTGTTGCTCCTGGCACTTTTCCTGAAGTTGACGTGCTGCAAAGACCATATCTACTAGCACTAGCTAGTGCTAATCCACTCGCTGTCATTTCGCTAGATGTTCTTCGCATGAATATTATTTGAATAAATAGCCACCTGTTCATTGAGATGGATTCCTTTCCTCCTTATTTGCTCATTTTGGCCTTTGCAGAGCCAGTGTGCCAGCTCTGACCGGATTGGGTCAATTTCAACGATGAGCTGATATTACTCCATTTTCAGTTTCGCACTACTACAGCAATAGCCATATCTTGTCACTTTTTAAATTGGCCTCTCAAAATGAAGAGTAAATTAGTAGTTTTAAAATTGGTTATAATGGAGATATTGTCAAATCTGGGAGACAAGTTTTCTGAAGAAATTATTAGAAAACCCCATTGACAGTGACTATAAAACTTGAATCACTAGTATTTTACATGCGAAAAGTGGTGTGATTTTAAGTGAATTAAGTTAATCACTCCTGATCATCCAATTTTATTATGATAGACCATTTACTTTGCTTGGAAACTTGCAATCAGAATATTGGCTACTTGATCCAACAGGTTCCTTACTAAAATAATCCAGCAAGTTATTGAAACCTTTTAGAAGACGTAGACCAGGGGTTCAACAATCCAGTCCTCAAGGGCCTCCAACAGTGCATGTTTTCAGTATTTAATATTATTGCACAGGTGAGGAGTCCAACACTTTGTGCAAAGCTAAGGAAATTCTGATCAAATGCACTGTTGGTGGCCCTTGAGGATTGGAGTTGAGCATCCATGATCTAGACTTTAGTTCCGCAAGTCTATTAAACCATATGGCAGCAATGTAGATTGTGTTGCGTAAATGCTCACTTTGAATCCTTTACTATTGAACAGTATTATGGTGCAATCTGTTGCATTTCAAACTTGTGTATTGCAGTGCGCAAAGGCATCCTTTAAGTAAATTAATTTTCACTGCATTAAAATATTTGTTTTTAAATATCTACATTCAGCTGTCTAAACTGGTAAAAATGCACACTAGCATGGGGGCTGTATATTCTCCCCTAGGCAAGAATGCTTCTCTACTAATACATAGTATAACGTACATTTGGATTTCAATGGAATATGCCATATTTTTCTACACATTGGGTACCCAGAATAAAAAAAACTATGCTTCAATAAGCACAGCACACTCTTTATGCACCAAGACACAAGTCTAAAACTTACTGCACACATGTAGCACAGGAAGAGGTGAGACCAATCCAGAACAGAGGCAAAGAAAAATACATTGGCGATAATTTGCAGTAATGAAGGCTTCGTTACATTCTTAGATTAAGCAAAAACCCACAGACCACGTTCAGTGTGTGGTCAATATTTTCTATCAGTATTTGTAAGCCAAAACCAGAAATGTTTAAGAAATGCAGAAGTGGTGACGTTTTTCTATTATACTTTTCCTCGGCTTGTCCCACCACTGATTTTTGGCTTGCATATACTATTGTAAAATACTGACCAAATAGTGAACGTGGTTTTAAGGTGATGCAACCCTTGGGAAAATCTAAGAATAGTACAACGTGAAACAATAAATAACCACAAAGTGCATATGCATCCTCACGCAAATGGAAACCATGTTATGAGACCGCCACAACTCTTCCACATTCTGCTGGTCTTTATTTGGAGGCTTAGAATTTCTAATGAAATAACAAAATCTTAATGGATTTTGTTCTTCACAAGAAACTGGACATTTGTTTTTTGCTTAGTTCTTATGTAGTGAAGCCTGTTTTGCTGCCGTCTAGTGATGAACGAATATACTCGTTACTCGAGATTTCTCAAGCATGCTCGGGAGTCCTCCGAGTATTTTTTAGTGCTCGGAGATTTAGTTTTTCTTGCCTCAGCTGAATGATTTACGTCTGTTAGCCAGCATAAGTACATGTGGGGGTTGCCTAGTTGCTAGGGAATCCCCACATGTACTTATGCTGGCTAACAGATGTAAATCATTCAGCTGGGGCAAGAAAAACTAAATCTCCGAGCACTAAAACAAAGACTCTGAGGACCCCCGAGCATGCTCGAGAAATCTCGAGTAACGAGTATATTCGCTCATCACTACTGCTGTCACCTTTATTAGTAATATTAGTATTTTTCCATGCTACTTTTGGGCATTTGCCTTTTCCCTGCCTGTGCTAAATGTGTATGTCTGTATTGTATTTTGATAAATACTATGTGAACTTAAATATTGCACCTTTTTGTACCTATTTTTGGTGTTATCGGATGTGTTTAGGTTGGTGAGCAGGACCTTTTTGAAAGATCCCGTTGAATCTTTTTGGTGACTTTAATTTTTTTGTCTGATTTTTGGATGGAGTTGTACGAATGAAAAACTCATCTATAAATGTGTTTAAATGAAATTTGTGTCGTTTGTAGGCACAGCAGGTGCAGCATGGTTATGGCTCCAGGAGATGTATAACCAGAATACAGTAACATTACTGTATATATGTAGACAGATGATTAATTATGGTCTTTGTGTGTTTTTTTTTTTTTTTTGCATTGCAGGGTTACTGCAATTAAGCTTTTGAAATTGGTTGAAATCTTTAACCTTTTCCCAACATGGCCATTTTCCATTTTTTGCAGCTTCATTTCTTCCAAGAGTAGAAGAGGAGAACCAATGTGCGCAGAAATTGATTGATACAAGCTGTAAATGCCACAGTGTGAGATTTTACAGCAGCATTTTAATAGTAAGGCCATTTGCATATGTTGGGTATTTGTGTTTTTACCTCCATATTTGTAAGCCAAAACCAGGAGAGGAACAGTAAGGTGAAACATATAATAGAAACACATGCACCGCTTCTGAAATTTTTTGGCTTACAAATATGAAGGTAAAAAGACTCACCAGATACTCAGTGAGTGCACGTGATCTTAGCGGTCTGAAGTCTGTTCCACCTACTGCTGTTGGAAGCTGATGCTGCAATATTGTCATTCAGTGTGTCATTCAGTCACCATTTGCATCCGAGTCTGCTTGAACCGACGGACCCGAAATATGACAATGATATGTAAGATGTGGGAATGGGACAAAATGAAAGTCAAAATTATTATTATTATTATTTTTTTTTTTAACTTAAATCTGTAAGAAACGTCACTTTTTAAACTGCGCCTCTTACAATAGTAGATTTGTACTTTTAGATGAGCTGAAATCTGCAGATGTACTGTACGGTGACCCCATAGCCTCCTACAAGTGGCAGCTATAAGGTACAGTAAGGTTGCAGTGTCATCCTGTCATTCATCCTCCCCCTACTACAATGGAAAAGAATTCCTCAAATCATGAATGTACCTGATTTTTATGTAATTTGCAAGGTTTTTTTTATATTTTTGTGTTTTAACGTATGTGAAAATGGACCAATTTTAATAGGGGTTTTTGTTTTTACCATCCGTATTTAATAATCATGAGTAGTTTTTTGCACACTAGAAAAAAACGGATTAACCTTTGAATATGTTTATAAGCTGTTTTTTGTTTTTCCCCATGTTTAAAAATAAGTTCTACAGTACTGGCAAAATGAATAATTTTCTGAAATCGGAAGCAAATGCGGCTTTTATTTTTCTTGCATTTTCAATGAGTTTTATAAATCTTCAGCATGTCAACTTGTGGTGTTTTTTGCAACATGTTTTTACTCATTCAAGTTAATTAATAAAAAATAGTGAAAATGCAAGCAAATTCATAAGAAAAATGCATATTGTACGCTGAGTTTTTCCTGCCAAGGGACGCGTTGTTAGTGCGGAAAAAATATGCTGCAAAACCTGTCAAAATACCCTAAAGGTACCTTCACACGAAGCGACGCTGCAGCGATAGCGACAACGATGCCGATCGCTGCAGCGTCGCTGTTTGATCGCTGGGGAGCTGTCACACAGACCGCTCTCCAGCGACCAACGATGCCGAGGTCCCCGGGTAACCAGGGTAAACATCGGGTTGCTAAGCGCAGGGCCGCGCTTAGTAACCCGATGTTTACCCTGGTTACCAGCATAAAAGTAAAAAAAACAAACAGTACATGCTCACCTGCGCGTCCCCCAGCGTCTGCTTCCTGACACTGACTGAGCTCCGGCCCTAACAGCACAGCGGTGACGTCACCGCTGTGCTTTCACTTTAGGGCCGGCGCTCAGTAAGTGTCAGGAAGCAGACGCTGGGGGACGCGCAGGTGAGCATGTACTGTTTGTTTTTTTTACTTTTACGCTGATAACCAGGGTAAACATCGGGTTACTAAGCGCGGCCCTGCGCTTGGTAACCCGATGTTTACCCTGGTTACCAGTGTAAAACATCGCTGGTATCGTTGCTTTTGCTTTCAAACACAACGATACACGGCGATCGGACGACCAAATAAAGTTCTGGACTTTATTCAGCGACATCACAGCAGGATCCTGATCGCTGCTGCGTGTCAAACTAAACGATATCGCTAGCGAGGACGCTGCAACGTTACGGATCGCTAGCGATATCGTTACAAAGTCGTTTCGTGTGAAGGTACCTTAAGTCAGTCCGATGGTAATCTAGTAGTCAGTTTTTCACTGACTTGTATGGGTAATCTTGATCTGAGTCTAGGCTCAAATTTGTACCCGTCTCTGCAAAAAAAAAAAACAAACCCTGAATAGCCCAATACTGTACTTGTTATATCCATGAAAAATATGAATAGAACATGTACAAGAATGGGAACCTTGCCCTTAAATCTATTGAATCTGGTTGTTTAAAAATGTGAAAACTGTCATTTTCTTGAATTTTAATAGAAATTTAAAAAAATCCTTTTCACAATTTTCTAAAATTTTCAAAACAAATATTTTGACTTTGATTTTATATATCAGTAGCTAAATAAGTGTGAAGAATCTAGAAAGCAAAACTTACTGAACAATACCTTGCATGAGAATGTTATCCTATTAAAGGTATTATCCCACTAAGAACACTTATCACCTCAAAACAAAATAGATTTGAAATGTTATTACTGGGCCAATAGCTTGAACAGGGTTCTGAACAAAGTGCAGTTCTCAACTGTATCCTCCAGCACGCATGTGAAGCGCCCCCGTAGGGCAGTGGTGTACTCGGAGCCGGGCCCTTCTGTTCTCGATGGGGATGTCACGGTGGCTGATCTGGTCCGTGGCCCTAGGGATGTCCGTTGTAAATGGGGGAATGGTCTTTAAAGGGATAATGTCCGTGACGCCACCTGTGGTATTCGGTCAGGGTGACCGATGCTGCTTAGGGTTCCGCTGGGGTGATGTAATGGCAGCTAGATGGTGTACCTTCCCACAGGTGAAGCGTATCCCCAGGGCTTCCCAGAGTGTAGATGGTGTGAGGCGCAGTGAAGAACGAGGACACAGGGTTGCAGTCTCTTTACCTTTACTGAAGGCTTCAGCATCCACAGTCCAGGGTACAGACCACAGGGTAGGGAGAGTCCGGCCAGTCTGAAGGCAAATCCAGAGTCCCCTTATCCAGGTGGAAATCAGTAGCCTTCCTCTAGCGCCTGGATGTTGTAGTACCTTACTGCTGAGCCTCTCATAAGGTCCTCACAGCTGCTGTATGTTATGTCTTTCTCTCTGTCCCCCAGATGGATAGGAACAACCCGTATGACTGATGGCCTGAGGCTTTTTACAGGGACTCTAGCACGCCCCAGCCCCCACAAGTTGCCACCATGCTTCCTGGGTATAGGTCGGGCAGGTAACGTGGAATTATCTGTTCTGCCAGTCTCTGAAGTAAAGCGTAGAGATCCTTACTCCCTCGGTATTCTGGCTACCGGATTCCTGCGCCTCAGAGGGAAGCAGCTTGCTCCTGGCTGATCTCCCTCTGATATTTCTCTCCTGTGCTCTGCTTTCCTGCACACTCTGCAATATGTTCACTTTAGTGTCTTCTTCCAGGAGCTGCAGCACTTCAGGCTCCAGGACTCCTTCCTCTCCCTCTGTCTTCCTGACAGGAACTGAACTCGGAACTCCTTTTCCCTCCAGATCAGGATGTTTTATAGGGGAGCTCACCTAAAACAGGCTTAGAGCTCCCCCTTCTGGTCTGGAGTGTGAACATGTTGCATGCATTGTGTTACCTGACAAAGAGATCTCCTTTATTGCCTTCAGATGTAACATCACTCCCCCTGGTGGAAGAATGACATTACTGCAACGACCAGGACTCTGGGGCGCTGCACATGAACACTAAATTGGCTCATTTAAGAATACAGCCCTATTCAATCTTATTGCAGGTGAGAGCCCAAGAAGTGGTGTTCTCTGTTCTGATGGGGCAGCCAGCAATCCCATGTAGAATCTATCCTGTCCATAGGTGATAAATGTCCAACCGCTACATACCCCAGTAGAATTTTTGCTTTCTTGGCCTTTTTTCAGAGAAAATGAATAACCCCAAAACGTTTTCTCTACTCATGGTTAGTGGTTGGGTGAAGCCATTTATTGTCAAACTACTGTGATTCTCTTTTTAAATCCTAATAACAACCCAAAACATCCAAAATGGGTTGTCATTATGATTTAAAAAGAGAACACAGTAGTGCCGACTATAGGACACACTGGACCATAAGACGCACTCCAAATTCTGTGGTGGAAAAAAAAAAATGTAAGACTATCAAATTTAAGGTATCTTACCTGGGGGTGGCTGTGGTGGTTGTGGAGCGGGGTCACAGGAGAAATCATATCTTGGGTGAGAGGAGGGGGTATCCCAGTGGTGCAATGCTGTGGACCCAGTGTTGGCAGTGAGGCAGAGCAGAGTCCATTGCGTGCAGCAGGGTCTCTTCCTCAGGAAGCCTGCTGCAGTAGAAGTGTGGCGATGGTGCATGCTCGGTGTCAGCAGTGAGCAGAGTATATCATTGGTTTCTCAGCGACCATTTTCCTGAAGCCGTGGGCAGCTGGAGTAGCCACGTGCTCAGATGGGGATCTCCGCTCAGCCAAGATCTCAATCTCTTCAAGCACAGGTAAATGGACACAGGTTACTGAAGCCCACAATCTCTGGAAAATGGCCGCCGCCGCCGCCTCCTGCTGCGTGTGCACAGATTGACAGCTCAGCTGGACCAAGATCCTAATTGGTGCACACGCCACCTCCAATGGCCCATGCATTCAGGAAAATAGGCACCAGGAAACCAATGACACACTCTGCTCACCACCGACACTGGGCCCACAGCATTGCCACACTTCTGCCGCCACCGGTCTCCTGAGGAAGGGACAGGGTCCACCACCGCCGATGCAATTTCCCCGATAAGCATACATTTGGACTATAACGCGTACCTCCCATTTTTCTCCCAAATTTTTTTGGGGGATGAAGTGTCTTATAGTTCGAAAAATACAGTATATTAGTGTGTGTGCCTTTTAGATATATTTTTAGTTTATGTAAATTATGACTCATCTTTCTTAACTCTTTTCAATGCAGTTAGAACATTCTTATTATAAATATAGGTAAGTGGATTGGCTTCAATTTTCATGCGTTTGTCGTTGGCTATCTGGACGATGGTCTATTATAAGCTGCATTAAAAAAAACCATAAATGCATGTGTTTTAGAACAGGTAAATCACACCTATGGTTTTGTGGTGTAATTTATACAGATATTTGCCTTTTTTAACATTTTTGTAAAAATTATTCACTAAAAACTAGTGAAAATCTTAATTTTCTGATACATTTTAAACATTACCTTCTCACAATATTTTAAAACTGCGCTTTTATCGAAATGTGTAGTAGGCAGCAGATATAGCACCTAGCAACCTATCAAAATGAGTACTCCTATCCTGCTGCCAACTAAACATTTAGGTTGGAGATGCATTTAATATATCATATTAATCACATGACTATAATGTGGAATCTATGGAATTTATATCCATTTTGATAGCTTTGCAATAAAGTGAATGTCTACCTACCTTTTAAACGCTTGAAAAAAGTTTTCACTTTTATTCAGACAAAAATATCTGCAATGCTGTACTAATTGACTTATTAATATTGCTCAAGCAGCTTGAGCTCTGATTCAGAAATAGATATCAAAATCCTGAGCATTAACTACCTAAATGATTTTGTCCAAGACAGGAGGACAAGATAAAGAGCTCCAGATAAATCTTATTTATACGTTGAACTCAATGGGACTTGACACTACATCAAAAGTGGACAGTTTGTTCTCATGTTATTCCTGATTTTCCTCTCGGCTCCTAGTATTCTGCCTTTTTTCTTTCAATTCCACTATATGGTTCCAGAGAGATGAATCTTTTTATTTAGTCCTAACTTTTATGGTCTTTATAAGGTGTGGCTCGCAGAGTAATTATTCAGAACACCCTAAGGACACTCCCTCAGAGAATCATGTGATCAATACACACAGATTTGGTAAAGACCATAAAGATTAGCACAAAATTAAAATGTCAATATCTCTGGCACCATGTGGTGAACCAGTGGGAACAAAATTAGAGCAAAAATGTCAACTTTTGATCTAGTGACAAGTTTTCTCTAAGGTACATTGGCTGAGCCCACCATCTAATATCAGGGGAGTGCTGAGACACCCCCATAATAATTGCATATGTAACGGGGATCAGGAGGAATAATGTTCAACCAAGAAGTGTTGTGTAAGGCACCTTTTAACCTATTGGTGAAGGCACCAACCATTCAACTGCATTGCTATTATACTATCTTATATTATGAAATTAATCTGGACAGAACTATGAAAATGGTAGCAATTTTGTTTTAAAGTGTTAATTGTTATTTAAAACATACAAGGTTGGTAATACAATGCTTGTATTTAAGGAAAAATGAAGAAAATAATACCTTTTTAAAGCAAATTATGTGAACATAAAAGGTTTGAGCAAATTGCACCTAAATGTGTGTAAAATAGTTATACAAATTAATCACTTATCATGGGTGCCCTGATCTTGGGTAGTGGTCTTTGGATCAGCAGTCCCACCCCTGACTCTATGCTGGAAACCAGTGAATATTTCTGGTGTTTGCATTTGACCAGTGCTATGCCCATTTCCTTGCTGAACCAGCTCCATACTTAGAGGTTGTCCTCTACTTTATCATTGACTTATCCTTCAATCAGACATTGATCTATCCTGTCGGGGTCTGATACCTTGCACCCACACTGATCATCTGTTCTTGGTGGAGGCAGCCTCTGGACAGAAATGCTCAATTATGGAACTGCTCAGTCTTCCATCTTCACTGGTTTAAACCATGCAGCATTTTGTTACAGATTGTTGTATTGTGTGGTAAATTGTTGGATTGAATATTGTACTTGTGATATACGGACATTTAATTGACACCATTGATATTCTTCTCTTGACAAATGTAATTTAAAAAAAAAAAAATGGTTCCCAGAAAGTTAATTACATTTTTTGCAACATAAAGACTTTTACTCAAAGTATTTAATAAAGCGGACGACTACCTTCATGAGAGTGCTTAGGTTTGCACCAAGTACAGTGGTGCCTGGAACTGAAGTAATATGTATTTTTGTATTTAAATGAATGTATGTAAAGGGATGCTCAGGATTAATTGTAATGTGTTGTGTTCATGAATGCACCCAGTTATATGCCAAACTTTATAATTTTCTTTATTGATATAAACTTTTTAGTATGCGTCATACAGTAGGTAACTGTCGAAAATTAGCTTGAAGTTTAATTTTTCTTCTGCACTAGATTCCTGGGAGTTTGAACCTTACACCTTTCCGGGTTTTTTTTTTATCTTATTTTTTAATATTTATAAGCAAACTCGTAATGGGTTCAAGAAAACTACTCATTGCAAGCCTTGTAAATTAACAGTGCATTAATTCTTATTTTTTGTAAGTGCAGTTAACCATAGGTAACTATGTAACTTTGTTATAAATATGTAATGAGTAACTTGAATCAGACTGTGATATGCTTTAACACTTCATCTCTCAGCCATTAATCTTTTTATGGATGTTACACTTACAAGTTGTTACTGTAAATAGGAATATGCTAGTAGAGGATGCAAAGATAAAATGCCACATTTTTAATTCGTATACATTTCTATAAAGTAGCTGGCTTGTGGACAGAATTGTAATCTTTTTTGGTTATTTTTGTACCAATAAGGGACTGATTTTTCTGTTACTTGTACTTATAGAAATAAACTTATTACATTTCATATCTGAAGCAGTATTTTTATTTTTTTTTTCAAATGGTCTCACACCTATGTAATGTAAACGGGGAAAGCATAACGGCTTCCTTAAATGGTGCCACAATAGATGGACTGGATGTGGCTTTATAGCTCAGCCAATTCACTTTTATCCCTTAACACAATGACTGATATATCGGTAATGAGAACATGTTACTTGGTGCTCTGATAGATATATCAATCTTGCTGATCGCACAACTTCTGTATCTGTGCAATCATCTGCTGTAGCTAGACATGAAAACACAGCTGGGCTCAAGCTCTGACTAGTAGGACCAGCGTGGTCACCGATCCTTGTACTATAAGCCATCATATGCTACTGCGTGATGAGCACATGAGAAGTTGCCTATGGTATATATAAGACCCGAGACCTTTGTCAGACCCCACCTGCCATAACCCATATGTAAGACCCGAGACCTTTGTCAGACCCCACCTGCCATAACCCATTGGCACCCCTACTGTGCGAACACTTGTGCCAAGGAGTTGATATGGGAGCCTGTTGTACATGACACCCAAGCAGATCCTTCTGGGGACCCGACCTGATGAGCTAACTTTGTCAAGCACTGACAGTGTAGTTCACAACACTTTTAGAATTGGGACTAATAAATATTGTAAAAATAAATTTTGTTGTTGTTGTGTTTTGTTTTGTTTTTTAACAGAAACTTAACACTCTACCCAAATTACAAGTCCCATCCCTCTCCCCTCCCCCTACAAAAAATAAATAAAAATCATATTAATCTGGGAAAAATAAGCTAAACTAAGTCTAATCTGGAGTTGTGGCATCTTCTCAGACTCATACAATAACAAGATTAATATTTATCTCGCATTGTGCGCAATGCAAAAAACATGGACGAAAAAAAAGTCCAAAATTGTCATTTGTTCAACCCGCCGCACACAAGAAATTTTAAGTTATCAAAAAAAGTTTTCTGTTCAAAAATGCAACCAATAAATACTACATCTTATGCAAAAAAAAAAACACTCTTAATGCTCTGCAAATGGAAGCATACCGTATATACTAGAGTATAAGCCGAGATTTTCAGCCCACTTTTTTGGGCTGAAAGTAACCCTCTCGGCTTATACTAGTCATACGCAGGGTCGGCAGGGGAGGGGGAGCGGAGTGGTGTAATAATACTCGCCTGCTCCTGGCGCGGTCCCTGCACGTCCCTGGATCCCCGGCAGCTTCTTCCTGTAATGAGTGGTCACATGGTACCACTCATTACAGTAATGAATATGGACTCCCCGTACCATGTGACCGCACACTACAGGAAGAAGCTGCTGTCGTCGGGGAACAGACGTGCAGTGACGGCGCCAGGTGCAGGTGAGTATAACGCAGTGCACTATATTCACCTGCTACCCATTCCACCCTCGGCGCCGCTGCGTCTTCTGCGTCCTCTGCAGTGACGCGCAGGTCAGAGGGCCCAGTGACGCGATTAGTGTGCGCGCCGCCCTCTGCCCGAACGTCTGTGCAGAGGACGGGAAGACACAGCGGCGGTCGGCTGTGGAATGTGGAGCAGGTGAATATAGCAAATGCCGGGGGCCTGAAAGGGGAGTATGTGATTTTTTTTATTTTTTAATCGCAGCAACAGCATATGGGGCAAATGTCTGTATGGAGCATCTTATTGGGCAATGTGCAGCATTATATGGGGTCAAATATCTGTATGGAGCATCTTATGGGGCCATGTGCAGCATTATATGGGACAGTTATCTGTATGGGGCCATGTGCAGCATTATATGGGGCAAATATCTGTATGGAGCATCTTATAGGGCCATGTGCAGCATTATATGGGGCAAATATCTGTATGGAGCATCTTATGGGGCCATGTGCAGCATTATATGGGACAGTTATCTGTATGGGGCCATGTGCAGCATTATATGGGGCAAATATCTGTATGGAGCATCTTATAGGGCCATGTGCAGCATTATATGGGGCAAATATCTATATGGGGCCATGTGCAGCATTATATGGGGCAAATATCTGTATGGAGCATCTTATGGGGCCATGTGCAGCATTATATGGGACAGTTATCTGTATGGGGCCATGTGCAGCATTATATGGGGAAAATATCTATATGGGGCCATGTGCAGCATTATATGGGGCAAATATCTGTATGGAGCATCTTACGGGGCCATGTGCAGCATTATATGGCACAGTTATCTGTATGGGGCCATGTGCAGCATTATATGGGGCAAATATCTGTATGGAGCATCTTATAGGGCCATGTGCAGCATTATATGGGGCAAATATCTGTATGGGGCCATGTGCAGCATTATATGGGGCAAATATCTGGGGCCATGTGCAGCATTATATGGGACAGTTATCTGTATGGGGCCATGTGCAGCATTATATGGGACAGTTATCTGTATGGGGCCATGTGCAGCATTATATGGGGCAAATGTCTGTATGGAGCATCTTATGGGGCCATGTGCAGCATTATATGGGGCAAATATCTGTATGGAGCATCTTATGGGGTCATGTGCAGCATTATATGGGGCAAATATCTTTATGGAGCATCTTATGGGGCCATAATTCACATTTGTGGAGCATTATACGGGGCAAATGTGTCTATGGAGCATCTTATGAGGTCATAATCAACATTTGTGCAGCATTATATGGGGCATATTTTAATATGGAGCCCATCATAAACTGTATGGAGCATTATATGGGGCGTATTTTGTATGGAGCATCTTATGGGTCCATCATGAACTGTATGGAGTATTATATGGGGCTCCTGATTCAATATGGATATTCAAAAACACTTAACCTACTGATGTCTCAATTAATTTTACTTTTATTGGTACTTATTTTTGACAGCTGCTGTATTTTCCATCCTAGGCTTATACTCGAGTCATTAAGTTTTCCCAATTTTTTGTGGCAAAATTAGGGGGGGGGGTCGGCTTATACTCGAGTATATACGGTACTTATGGCTCTCAGAAAATGATACAGACCATCAAAAAATATATATTCTTAAGTGATTTTGTTGTAAACTGTGAATATTTTGTTGGATATCATTGTAAACGTCCTGCCTACAATATAAAACAATCATATATCATACATGCCTTAAGATTAAAAAATATGCAAAACACCATAATTGCTGGATTTTGCTCATTCAGTCTAACAAAAATATGAATTAAAAAGTGATAAATGGTATGTAGCCAAAAATGGCACCTGTGAGAACATCTGGTTCCTGAAAATATAAGCCCTGCTATAGCTCAATTGACAGAAAATGGCTGTAAAAATGGAAGCACAAAAACAATTTTTTTTTTCAAACAGTATATTGTGCAAAAGTAGTAAAACACAAACTATATAAACTTGGTGTCGCTATAAATGCGCAGTTAATGCCTTATTGGCGCAGAGTGTGAATAGTGACTAGTTTTATATTTCTCCCCATAAAGCGTTAAGTTATATGTACCCCAAAATGCTGCCACTTACAAAAACAAGTCCTCATACAGGTCTTTCAACAAAAATTAAAAATATGGCTTCTGGAATGTGACAATGAAAAAAAATTGCAATCAAAACTTAGGGTTTTGTTTTTTGTTTTTTTTTTACTTTGTTACGATCAGAATAAAGTTAATATATGGAAATATACATAAATATCAAATAATGGTACAGTATTTAAACATGACATTGAGGTTGAAATGAGAAATTTTCTGTTGTATTTTTTAAAATTGGCTTATAAATTGTTCATTACTTGAGGCAAGAGCAACTAAAAGCAACTTTTATTATAGTGCATTATTTAATATTATCACGCATACCAGATTTTCAGAATCTAGAATCTGGCTCAGTTAAAGGGTCAATATTGAGGATCTACAATACCAGACCCACTAGGCATGTGTGGTTCTGGTATTGAAGAAAGCAGTAACGCAGATTTTTTTTTTTTTTTACAAAAAGACATGATTAATGGGATTATCCAGAGGTAGAAAAAGATAATCAGAAAATGACATGTGCAAACCAGGTTTTTATCATAGACTCATTGGCTTACAATAGGCTTCTTGGTTACCTTAGCTCACTTGTCAGCTTTCTTGTATAGCCTATTATAGAAGCATTACTTGCATAATAGAAGTCATTGTTCATTTGAAAACCCCTTTGATGACCACAAAGTTAATTTTAATCAACATTTTAGTCAATAGATGTTTGATAAATGTTCCATAATAAGATTTGTTTAACAAAAAAATTGTTCCTGTGCTGAGATTCTTTAACCCCTTCATGACCCATAACTTTTTTTTTTTTTTCCGTTAATATGGCCATGTGAGGGCTTATTTTTTGGGGGGCAAGTTGTACTTTTGAACGATATCATTGATTTCAGCATGTCGTGTACTAGAAAATGGGGAAAAAAATTCCAAGCACGGTGAAATTGCAAAAAAAGTGCAATACCACACTTGTTTTTTGTTTTGGCTTTTTTGCTAGATTCACTAAACGCTAAAACTGACCTGACATTATGATTCTCCATGTCATTATGAGTTCATTGACACCAAACATGTCTAGGTTATTTTTTATCTAAGTGGTAAAAAAAAATTCCAAACTTTGCTAAAATATAATAAACTCTGCCATTTTCCGATACCCGTAGCGTCTCCATTTTTTGTGATCTGGGGTCGGGTGAGGGCTTATTTTTTGCGTGCCAAGCTGATATTTTTAATGATACCATTTTGATGCCGATACGTTCTTTTGATCGCCCGTTATTGCATTTTAATGCAATGTGGTGACAAAAAAAACTTAATTCTGGCGTTCCGAATTTTTCTCGCTACGCCGTTTTGCGATCAGGTTAATCTTTTCTTTTTATTGATCGGGCGATTCTAAATGCGGCGATACCAAATGTGTATGTTTGATTTTATTTTTGTTTTATTTTGAATGGGGTGAAAGCGGGGTGATTTAAACTTTTATAATTTTTTTTTACTTTTTTTCATATTTTTTTCAAACATTTTTTAAAATGGGAGGCTAGAAGCTGGCACAACTCGATCGGCACAGGGTGGCGTTCACAGCAATCAGTCATCAACAATCATAGAGGTCTCAAGGAGACCTCTGGTTGTTATGCCGACACATCGCTGACCCCCGATCACATGACAGGGGTCAGCGATGCGCTCATTTCTGGCCCAATGGCCGGAAGCGCTAGTTAAATGCCGCTGTCAGCATTTGACAGCGGCATTTAACGAGTTAATAGAGGTGGGTGGATTGCAATTTCACCCGGCGCTATTGTGGGCACATGTCAACTGTACAAAACAGCTGACGTGTCCCTGCTTTGATGCGGATTCACTGCCGGAGCCTGCATCAAAGAGGGGGTTCTCACCTCGGACGTACTATTCTGCCTGAGGTCAGAAAGGGATTGAATGTGGCCCTGCTACAGTATATCACAAGTGATTACACCCCTCACATCTTTGGAGATATTTTAATATATTTTTTCATGTGACCATAATGTGACACTTTGATACAATGTAAAGTATTCAATGTACAGCTTGTATATTTGGTGTGCCCTCTAAATAACACACAACCAGTAATTTTAAACTGTCCTGGAAATGTCTGTGTGTGGTGGCTCTTGAAGCAATGACTCCCGCAATTTTTGAATGGCCTTTTCTTAACAATCTTTTCAAGGCTGTGGTTATCCCGGTTGCTTGTGCACCTTTTTCTACCACACTTTGCCCTTCCACTCAACTTCCCACTAATATGCTTGGATACAGCACTCTCTGAACAGCCAGCTTCTTTAGCAATTACCTTTTGTGGCTTACCCTCCTTATGAAGTGTGTCAATGACTGCCCTCTGGACATCTGTCAAGTCACCAGTCTTCCCCATGAATAAAACTGAGTACACCCATTAGTGAAAATGGCTAAATTGTGCTCAATTAGCCATTTTTCTCTTCCCTGGTGTCATGTGACTCAAGTGTTACAAGTTTTCATACTCGCCACTGGAAGTTCAACATGGCAAAGAGTGCTGAGGATCTGAAAAAAAAAAAAGAATTGTTGCTCTACATAAAGATGACCTAGGCTGTAAAAAGATTGCCAACACCCTGAAACTGATCTGCAGCGCTGTGCCCAAGACCATACAGCAGTTTAACAAGATAGGCTTCACTCAGAACTGGATTTGCCATGGATGACCAAAGAAGCTGAGTGCAGGTGCTCAGCATCTTATCCGGAGGTTGTCTTTTCAAAACAGATGTATGACTGGTGCCAGCATTGCTGCATAGGTTAAAGAGGTGAGGGGTCAGCCTCTCCATGCTCAGACCATGGGCCGCACACTGCATCAAATTGGTCTGCACGATTGTTGTCTTTAAAGTAAGCCTCTTCTAAAGATGATGCACGAGAAAGCCCGCAGTTTGCTGAAGACAAGCAGACAAAGTACATGGATTACTGGATCCATGTCCTGTAGTCTGATGAGGCCAAGATAAACTTATTTGGTTCAGATGGTGTTAAGCGGATATGCCCGCAACTAGGTGAGGAGTGCGGAGACAAGTGAGTCTTGCCTACAGTCAAACATGGTGGTGGGAGTGCCTTAGTTTGGGACTCCATGAGTGATGCCCCCTGTGGGGAGCTATACCTCATTGAGGGAACCATGAATGTCAACATGTACTATGACATACTGAAGCAGAGCAGATCCTCTCCCTTTGGAAACTGGGCCACAGGGCAGTATTCCAACATAACTATTAGTGATGAATGAACGTGCTTGGAAAAGGTGTTATCTGAGCATGCTCGAGTGCGATCCGAGTGTCTTGGGTGTGCTCGAATAATATGTTCGAGTCCCCGCGGCTTCATGTCTTGCAGATGTTAGACAGCAGCAAGACATGCAGGGATTGCCTTTTTGTTATCAGAGCACGACTGCTCATCACTAATAATGACCCCAAACACACCTCCAAGATGACCATTGCCTTGCTGAAGAAACGGAGTTTAAAGTGCTGGACTGGCCAAGCATGTCTCCAGACCTACACCCTATTGAGCATTTGTGGGGCATCCTGAAATGGAAGGTGGAGAAGCGCAAGGTCTCTAATATCCAGCTTTGTTGCTTCCCCGTGCGGTCAGTGGGCGCGTCAAAATGATGCATTCGCATGTCCAGTGTACCCAATGTTAAAGATAGGTACGCAGGATGCATGCAGAAGTAGGCGGACTTAAACGGAAGAAGTGCGGAAGTGGGCGGAGCTTCAGGGAGGAAGTACGCAGCCGTCCGCAAAGCCCCGGTACGCAAGTGTGAACATAGCCTAACTAAATTCCATGAGAACAGACCCTAGTTTACAAGGCCAAACATTTTGTATTTCTCTTTTTGTGGATTTGCTTTTAAGTCGATACATTGTATCAAAGTGTCATATCTTCAGTGTTGTCCCATGAAAAGAAATAAAATATTTACAAAAATGTGAGGGGTGTACTCACTTTTGTAATATACTGTATATATCTCAAATGGCCTGACTAAAATACCCCTGGCTTAAAGTCGCAGATTCTATAGCTATGATAGGTATAGGCCTAGACAATATCTCTCTTCTCTTCAATACAGGTAAACATATCATTCATTCCCTGAACTGAACTATCCTGCATGTCTATTGCTCCATTCCCTGACAGCAAGCGGCTTGGATGGTAAACATATCATTCATTCCCTGAACTGAACTATCCTGCATGTCTATTGCTCCATTCCCTGACAGCAAGCGGCTTGGATGGTAAACATATCATTCATTCCCTGAACTGAACTATCCTGCATGTCTATTGCTCCATTCCCTGACAGCAAGCGGCTTGGATGGTAAACATATCATTCATTCCCTGAACTGAACTATCCTGCATGTCTATTGCTCCATTCCCTGACAGCAAGCGGCTTGGATGGTAAACATATCATTCATTCCCTGAACTGAACTATCCTGCATGTCTATTGCTCCATTCCCTGACAGCAAGCGGCTTGGATGGTATCTGATTCATTCTATCTTCGGCATTGAATCCTGCATATAGCTATATATGTTAGTCATGTTATTATGCATTTGTTTGTGTTTATAGATATTTAACTCACTTTTGCTTGTCCCTATGTAGAGAGATCACATAACTTTTTCAAAGGGGTTTATGATCCATGCAGACCTGGACATTTGTTTATCTGATCACTACATTTATTGTGTCCTGTCTCAACTGAGTTAGATTGATTGGTAACAAGAGGGGGAGAAACACCCTTTTCCAAAAAAAAAAAGTGAGATCTAAGAGCTAGCCTTCTATAAATGTAGACATAGCTTGGGGATGCATTCATGCAGGGGTGCATTTCGTGCACTATTATTCGTGTACTTTTTTTTCAAAGTATATATTTTTTCTAAGTATTCGGCAGTTATAACATGGCAGTTAGACAGGGCAGGAGACAGGTAAGACAATCTAAACCTACTCCCTATTCACTTGAAACAGAACAAATACACACCATATGTATCTGTATAATCTATATCCTGGCTGCTGCATTCACTCACCGCCCTTGCATAAACTCTTTAAACTCCATCCATATCGGCCCCTCTGTCCTTGCCTCTCCTATGTATAGCACTCATGCTCTGTTCACATTGCTTAACAGCGCAGATCCATTCAGTCCCACCATCCAACACAAAAGACGCTCTCACAAATCACTTAACCATGTGCTCACTCTTTCTATCCTCCTTCTCCTAGTCGCTGGAGACATCTCTCCAAACCCCGGCCCCCCATGTTATAGCCAGTCAAACCTCCCAACTGCTACACCCAGAAACCCCTCTAACCTTATTAATATTCCATGCATGCCTTCTGTCTCTTTCAATTGTGCTCTTTGGAATTCTCGCTCTGTGTGTAATAAACTCTCCTTCACCCATGATTACTTCCTTTCTAAGGCTCTTAACCTCCTGGCTTTTACTGAAACCTGGATCCAGCACTCAGACACAACCGCTGCTGCTGCTCTCTCCTATGGTGGACTACACTTTTCTCATACCCCAAGATCAGACAACAGAGCAGGTGGAGGCGTTGGGCTGCTCCTTTCACCCAAATGTACCTTCCAAGTTATCCCCCAAGTACCCTCACTTGTATTCCCTGCCTTTGAGGTCCATGCTGTCAGACTCTACGTCCCCTTCTCCATGCGAGTGGCGGTGGTGTATCGTCCTCCTGGCCCCTCTCATCAGTTCCTGGATCACTTTGCCACCTGGCGTCCACACTTTCTCTCCTGTGACACCCCCACCCTTATCATGGGTGATTTCAACATCCCCATTGCTTCTCCCCTTTCCCCGTCTGCTTCTCACCTTTTATCTCTAACCTCCTCTTTCGGCCTCTCGCAGCATACTAACTCTCCAACGCATGAAGATGGAAACTCCCTTGACTTGGTCTTCTCCCGACTTTGCTCAGTTGATGATTTCACAAACACCCCTCTCCCTCTCTCTGACCACAACCTTCTTTCATTCTCTATCAAGAACTGCCATCCCGCTCAGGTCACCCCCACTTTCCACACTTATAGAAACATACAGGCCATTAACACCCAGAAACTTATGAAGAACTTGCAGTCCTCATTGGCCCCAATCTCCTCCATCTCATGTCCTGATTCTGCTCTGAACCATTACAATGAAACCCTGCAAAGTGCCCTGGATGAAGCTGCTCCTCCTATACATAGAGCAACTCGACACAGACGGCGACAACCGTGGCACACGCTGCAAACACGCTTCCTGCAGCGATGCTCCAGGTGCGCCGAACGTCTGTGGAGAAAATCTAATCTACCCGAAGATTTCATCCATTATAAGTTCATGCTAAAAACATACAACTCTGCCCTTCACCTCTCCAAACAAACCTATTTCAACACCCTCATCACCTCACTGTCCAATAACCCTAAACGTCTCTTCGACACTTTCCAGTCCCTACTCAACCCAAGAGAGCAGGCCCCAACCACAGATCTCCGCGCTGACGATCTGGCCAATTACTTCAAAGAAAAAATTTACCACATTCGACAGGAAATCATCTCCCAATCTCTTCATACCAGGCACTGTCCTCCCTCCCCCACTGCATCTAGTTCACTCTCTGACTTTGAACCAGTTACTGAAGAAGTAAGCAGGCTCCTTGCATCTTCTCGCCCGACCACTTGCACCAGTGACCCCATTCCGTCACATCTCCTCCAGTCCCTTTCCCCAGCTGTCACCTCTCACATAACAAAAATATTCAACCTTTCCCTCACTTCCGGTATTTTTCCCTCCTCATTTAAGCATGCCATCATACATCCATTACTTAAAAAACCCTCCCTCGACCAAAACTGTGCCGCTAATTATAGACCTGTCTCTAATCTTCCCTTCATCTCTAAACTCCTGGAACGCCTGGTCCACTCCCGTCTTACCCACTATCTCTCAGACAACTCTCTTCTCGACCCTCTTCAATCTGGCTTCCGCTCTTTACACTCTACTGAAACTGCCCTCACTAAAGTCTCTAATGACCTACTAACAGCTAAATCTAATGGTCACTACTCCATGCTAATTCTCTTGGATCTTTCCGCAGCATTCGACACTGTGGATCATCAGCTCCTCCTCACTATGCTCCGCTCCATCGGCATCAAGGACACCGTTCTCTCTTGGTTCTCCTCCTATCTCTCTGACCGATCCTTCACTGTATATTTTGCTGGTTCCTCCTCCTCTCACCTTCCCCTTACTGTTGGGGTTCCTCAAGGATCAGTCCTAGGCCCCCTCCTCTTCTCTTTGTATACTGCCCCTATTGGACAAACAATCAGTAGATTTGGGTTCCAGTACCATCTCTATGCTGATGACACCCAATTATACACCTCTTCTCCTGCTTTCACTCCGACCTTCTTAGAAAACACCAGTGATTGTCTTACCGCTGTCTCTAACATCATGTCCTCCCTTTATCTGAAACTGAACCTGTCAAAAACTGAACTCCTCGTGTTCTCTCCCTCTACTAACCTACCTTTGCCTGACATTGCCATCTCCATGTGCGGTTCAATCATTACTCCAAAGCAACATGCTCGCTGCCTTGGGGTCATCCTTGATTCCGAGCTTTCATTCACCCCCCACATCCGATCACTGGCTCGCTCTTCTTATCTGCATCTCAAAAACATTTCTAGAATTCGCCCTTTTCTTACTTTCGACTATGCAAAAACTCTTACTGTTTCTCTTATTCATTCCCGTCTGGACTATTGTAACTCTCTACTAATCGGCCTCCCTCTTACCAAACTCTCCCCGCTCCAATCTGTCCTGAATGCTGCTGCCAGGATCATATTCCTCACCAACCGTTACACCGATGCCTCTACCTTTTGCCAGTCATTACACTGGCTACCCATCCACTCCAGAATCCAGTACAAAACTACTACACTCATCCACAAAGCACTCCATGGCTCAGCACCACCCTACATCTCCTCTCTGGTCTCAGTCTACCACCCTACCCGTGCCCTCCGCTCCGCTAATGACCTCAGGTTAGCATCCTCAATAATCAGAACCTCCCACTCCCGTCTTCAAGACTTTACACGTGCTGCGCCGATTCTTTGGAATGCACTACCTAGGTTAATACGATTAATCCCCAAGTTTTAAGCGTGCCCTAAAAACACATTTGTTCAGACTGGCCTACCGCCCCAACGCATTAACCTAACTATCCCTGTGTGGCCTATTAAAAATAGAAAAAAAAAAAAAAAAACATCAGGTTCCTTGCATCGTGTTCTCATACACTTTATGCAGTTAATAGCCCTCTGTGTCTGTACTGCTACATACTTAGGCTGTTAACTGGTTCATGCAGCTTTACATGAACACCCGAGCCTTACACTATGGCTGGTCCAAATAACTAAAGCAATTGTTACCGTCCACCTCTCGTGTCTCCCCTTTTCCTCATAGTTTGTAAGCTTGCGAGCAGGGCCCTCATTCCTCCTGGTATCTATTTAGAACTGTGATTTCTGTTATGCTGTAATGTCTATTGTCTGTACAAGTCCCCTCTATAAGTTGTAAAGCGCTGCGGAATATGTTGGCGCTATATAAATAAAAATTATTATTATTATAATGTATCAGGATTGAAACCCTGGTCCTGGACAAATCAAGCGTCAAGCAGATTAAACTCTGCCCCACTATCCAAAACGGCCAAAATAACCATTTTACTTTTTCCAAAATGGATCTCAGCAAGTTAAAAGAATTACAACCTGCCCAAAGAGGAAATATGTACACCCGGGTTGGTAACCTCCTTGCAACCCAGGTTTCTTAATTTTCCAGCGGCTGTCTGTGACCACACATGGATGGACAGACGCCAGCAAAATGACCCTTCCTGCCACAAAAAAAAACTCCCTCTTTGCGCTGAACTGCGAAAGAACCCGTACTATGGATTGTCCTCTCTAACTGCAGAGACTCCTAGGTAGACTCAGCCGTGGATGCCACTATTCATACAGCTATTAGCTCACAGCACCTCATGGAAAAATAGGGTCAGCAGTGCCCAAGGTTGAAGCGCATGTCACCTCCAAGGAGTCCTTGGAATGCGTCCAAATACCAGATAATCAATAAGGACAGCGCCTCACAAGTTGGTGAATTTGCATCCGCCTCCAGTTGCGACGTTTCGATCAAAAGAGATCTTGCTTGATAAAGATCTCCTCTAGGCAAAGTTTTTGTAACTGCTCTGCCAGAGCAGCCACAGGATCCATAGTTGATCCATAAAGGTGAGGTCAGTGATAATGTCACAATGTTGCAGTCATATGTGCAGGGACAAATGGGCTCCAACCCTGTTCCTCAAGCTATGGGAACCATAGGCTATCCCTGTCCCTTAGATTACCCCTGATGATGGGGATGCCGAGGACATCTTGTACCTTGCTATGCTCCTATATGAATGCTTATCTGTTTCCTTTGCCACCCAGGGAGGAATGAGACAGAAGCATATGGAATAACACAAACCAGACAGACAGGGATACAAGAAAACCACAATCATACAAATACACTCACAAATCAACCGAGTGGGAAACAAGGGAGTAGGTGTGACGAACTAAATGGCAAGCGAATAAGGAGGAACACACACAAACCAAATCCATGCAGAAATCTCCTGAAAATTACTCCAATTGCCTGCTCCTTATTCTGAACTCTCCTTCAACTCAAACCAGGAAGTGCTAATCTATTACTGGCAAAGAAAGAAAGAAGCAAAGAGGAGTAGAGATGGGCGAACCCGGACAGTAAGGATTGAGGTCTGTACCGAACAGCTAGTGTTCTGTCACAGACCCTGAACATGGACTTTTCCAGGCAATCCGTGTTAAAGTTTGGGATTGGCAACCCGAGCATCAGGTGTTTCCCACTCTGTCATCTGCATTACAGGGCGAGAAACACTGGTGGCTCTGATCGGCGGTAAGTTCATTACCGCTAGTCAGAGAGCTGCGGTTCCCATGCTTTCAGATGATAGCAGCAGCCAGCAGCTGAGACCGGCAGTAAAAATGTTACCTCCGGTCACACGTGTCAGCTGATGAGAGAATACTACTTCCATCAGTCTACGCCTGCTGTGGATGATAACAGTATTAAGCAGCTGGCCCCTGTGCTATAAACAAATTTAAAAATAAATTATGTGAGGTCTCTTCTCTTTTTCATAACCAGCGCAAGGAAAACTGACAATTATTTTAACTGTTCTGCCGAAATCCGCCGGACCCGAACATCCAGGGGTTCGCTCATCACAAGGCCTTACTTCATTTTTTTTTCTGGGGTCTCCCCATAAAATAACCAGTATAGGCTGAGCATATTCATGCTATCTTAATAGCAGACAGGATACAGTATGTTTTTTTTTTTTTTTTTTAACAAACCCTATGAGAAAGCAAACTCGAGCGCGCGTCGGAGCTCTTCCCTGGGATACTGTACTGGCACTTTATAACAGGTAAGCACTTTACTTGTTATGTACATAAATTACACACATACTGTGGGGAAAATAAGTATGTGATACATTGACTATTTTGCAAGTTTTCCCACCTACAAAGAATAGAAAGTTCTGTAATTTTTATTTTAAGTACACTTCAACTGTGAGAGACAGAAAAAATTCCAGAAAATCATAGAGTATGATTTTTATATAATTAGCATTTTATTGAATGAAATAAGTATTTGATACAATAAAAAAGAGAACTTAATATTTGATACAGAAACCTTTATTTTTAATTACAAAGGTCAGACGTTTCTTGATCAAGTTTGCACACACTGCAGTAGGGATTTTGGCCCACTCCTCCATACAGATCTTCTCTAGATCTTTCAGGTTTTCTTTTGGGAACAGGTCTGGAAACTGGCTGGGCCACTCTAAGACCTTGAAATGCTTCTTACGGAGTCACTCCTTAGTTGCCCCTGGTTGGGTGTTTCAGGTCATTGTCATGCTGGAAGACTCGGACACGACCCATCTTCAATGCTCTTATTGAGGGAAGGAGGTTGTTGGCCAAAATCTTGTGATGGAGGACCCCATTCATCTTTCGTTCAATATGGTGCAGTCCTCCTGTCAAGTTGCAGAAAAGCACCCCCAAAGTATGGTGTTTCCACCACCATTCTTTATGGTTAGGATGGTGTTCTTGGGGTTGTACTCATACTTCCTCCTCCAAATACGGTGAGTGGAGTTGATACCAAAAAGTTCTATTTTCGTCTCATCTGACCACATGACTTTCACTCATGTCTCCTCTGAATCATCCAGATGGTATTTGGGGAACTTCAAACAGCCACTGACATGTGGTGGCATGAGCAGGGGGATCTTACGTGCCTTGCGGAATTTTTATCCATGATGGCGTAGTGTTACTAGAGGTAATGTTTGAGATTGTAGTCCCAGCTCTCTTCAGATCCTCGCATGTATTTCTGGGCTGATTCCTGAACTTTCTCAGAATCATACTTACCCTAGAGGGCGAGATCTTGCATGGAGCCCCAGACCAAGGAAGATTGACAATCATCTTGTGTTTCTTCCATTTTCTAATAATTGTGCCAACAGTTGTTGCCTTCTCAAAAAATAGGAATAGAAACGCAGCACTAAGTCAATACTGCATTTCTATTCCTATTATTTAAACACATGCTGTACTTTGAGATGTGCACCACCCAGATATACCCTATAAGAAGTTGTATATGGACAGCTATCCATACTAATATTTGCAGTTCAAAAAGTTGGTGCCTCTTTACTCTTCTACATGGTCTAGTTGTTGCTTTCTCACCAAGCTGCTTGCCTGTTGTCCTATATCCCATCCCAGCCTTGTTCAGGACTACAATTTTGTCCCTGGTGTCAGTAGACAGCTCTTTGATCTTGGCCATGGTGTAGTGGTTGGAATGTGATTCATTGAGTCTGTGGACAGGTGTTTTTTATACAGGTAACACGTTCAAACAGGTGCAATTAATACAGGTAATGAGTAGAGAGGAGCAAATCTTTCAAAGTTCGGTTCAGCAAACGTCCCGATGTTCGACAAACAGTTCGTTGAACGTACCCGAATCCCATTGAATTCAAAGGGGACAAAACCAAACGTATATACAACACCTTAAGGGGAGATGACAAAAAGCTTCCCAAACAGCTCAAATTAAGGGCAGACACCAGGAAAAATGGCATCAATTGACCCAGAGTACAAATAGTATAACTGCAGCATGGATGCATGAGTCAGGGCTTGGGCCAGCATTTCTAGCTGAAGCATTGATTAGTAACAGGTGGATGAGTGACAGATGTAGGCTTGTGCTCTGAGAAGTCTGCCAAATTCAGACAACACACATGAAGGAGACCCAACTTGGAGTCCAAATATTTCCAAAAATTAGGAAAAGTGGCATCAATTTACCCACAGTAGAAATCTCATAATGGCACAGCAGCAGTCAGCCATGGTCCATGCATGAGGTATCAGGATCTGGGCCAGCATTTAGAGCAGGGGTGGGGAATCTTTTTCCATTTTGATATTTATACCATCCTTTGGGGGCCGTACAAACTCCGCCCACAGAGTGCATCCTGACTCTGGCACTGGTTTTAGGACGTAATCTTTCATTTCATGCCCTTCAATGTTCAGCAGTGAACACTGCGAGTGTGTGTTAACAGAGCAAGAAGAAATTAATGAGGTTTGTGGCAATCAAAATACAGGTCCTTGCCCAAGAATGCGATCACTGAGAATCTGCCTGGGGGTCTGATAAAAGGTCATTGAGGGCCGTAAATGGCCCTGAAGCCTGAGCTTCCCCACCCCTGATTTAGAGCTTTGATTTGAAGTTTCAAATAAGATGAGGCGGGTAAGGGAGCAGTGTAAGCCTTCTTTGCTGGGAGCCCTGATACCTCAAGCAACAGCTCTAACTGTTTTTTCCCAGCCACACTCAGGTGGCACAAATGTCAGCTTGGTAGAGAACTAATGTTCTAAAAATGTAAGGCTAGTAACAGGTAGTTGACTGAAAGTAAGTGCAGGCCTACCGGTCTGGGAATCCAACTTGGAGTGCAAACATTTAAAAAAAATATTGGCACACACCACTAAAGTGACATCAATCTCCACAGAGTAGGAACAGCTAATGGGCCTCTGGCACACCTTCCACTGGCACTTCCAAGCTAATGTGAACAGGTGCATAATAGGAGCAGCTACCTCCATATATAATAAATAAAAAAGTTGCATTCTGTAGTGCTAAAGCATGTCGATATGAAATATGAATAGCAATACTGTTTCTGGATGCTAGGAAAAAAATGAGGGTGCAGGTGGAGGCCCTAGAGGAGGTGGAGGAGCCAGAAGCAGTGCAAAAAGTTTTAGATACAGAGGTTTGTCCCACAAGCCTTGGGGATTCCAAGATTTGGGGAGGAGCCCCTTGACTGCCTGCTCCCACAGCCACCAGAGTCACCCAGTGCCCAGTCAGCGAGATGTAACACCGCTGCCCATGTTTGCTTGTCCAGGTGTCAGTGGTGAAATGCACCCTGGCAAATATAGACTTTTTTCAGGCAATGGGTGAAGTTTTCTGCGACATGACATGCTGGTGTAGTGCAGGCACCACTTTCTTAGAAAAGTAATGGAGACTGGGCAACTGGTACTTGGGGACTGCGACCGCCATCAACGTTCCGAAACAGTCTGTATCCACCAAGTGGAAAGGCAGTAATTCCATGGCCAAAAGATTGGGTATGATGGAGTTCAAGCTCTTAGCTTTAGTATGTGTAGGCATGATCACAACTGTGGGACCGAGGCATAGCTGCTGTGCTGAGAGAGGGTGGAGTATGGTAAACAGCTGGACTGTGAGTGATGTACAGGCACAGATGTTATGGTAGATTGAGAAAGATGTGCTGTGCTTGGTGAAACAAATACAGCAGGCAACAGTTGACAGGCTCTCACTCACCATGACTGTAGGGGTAAACAGGTGGTGGTTCTGCGGCTGGACACCTGTGTGAGAACACTTGCTACCATGATGAAGTGCAGCGCCCCAGAGTCCTGGTCGTTGCAGTACTGACGCTCCGCCACTAAGGGGAGTGATGGTACATCTGATGGCACTAAAGGAGTTCACCTGACCAGGTATCACAGTCACACATTACACTTCACACTCCGGCCACTAGGGGGAGCAAAGGGTTCTATGTATTAGGCCACTTCTCACACTCTGGTAAAACTGGGGGTTGAATAGGAAGTTAGGGAGAAGCTGACTGGGTTTTGCCCAGGTGACATCTAGTGAGAGAAGAGCGTTGCTTGGGAAGATCCAGTGGGGTCCCTGTCAGGGGTGGGATCCTGGCAGAGGCCTAGCAAAAAGGACAGATCGTTACGGAGCCGCGCCTGCACTTCATTGCGGCGGCATCTTAAGAAAGGACACGAAGCAAAGCATATTGTGGAGAAGTGAGAATCGAGATCACCGCACAAAGGCGATAGAACCAGTAGGAGTCGTGCCCCGAGATCGGCAACATCCTACTGAGGCGCGTAGCCGGTGGCCGGAACGCCGAGGAAGTATTGGGCTCTACGCATTACTTCAAACCAATGGCAGGGCAGTTAATTTTAGGTTGGCTGCCTCAACTAAATCACCTAATGAAGAAAACGGAGGCAATTGTGGGAGAGGGGCGTCTCTAGGGTCCCTATAAAATAACTCCAGGCCTACCCCATCATACGGGTGCTTCCTATCCATATCATCTGGGGGACGGAGAGAAAGAACAGAAACATACACGACAGTTGTGAGGACTATCCCATGGTGCTCAGCAGGGAAGTACTACAACACCCAGGCGCTAGTAGGTAGGCACTAATTTCCAAATGCAAAAGGAACTCTGGATGTGCCTTTGGACCGGCCGGTCTCAAGCAGCCCTGTTAACAGTGCTCTGGATTGCGGATGCCGAAGCCTTCAGTAAAGAGGTAAAGAGACTGCAACCCTGTGTCCTCGTTATTTACTGCGACCTACACCACCACCTACACCTTTTATTGGGCGCCCCTGAGCAAGACTACGGACTGGGTCGGGCCACCGTGACATCCCCAGAACCGAGAGAGAGAGAGACCCGGTACCAAGTTCCCCGTCGTCCTGCATCAGGGGGCCGCTCCAACTTTGCGTCACGAACAGGATCTACTTAAGCCTGAAGTATCAGGTCATGTGTGCCTTGGAACTGTGATTGAATTGTGCTTGAACTGTGATTTATTGCAAAGACTGCATATTGCTATTTGCCGCCGAAAGTTCCCGCCAAAATCACCACCATTACAGCGCAACGCGGAGTGCAGGAGAAGAAGAAGAGCGTGGATTTGTGGGCGTGAACAAGCTGAAGAGCGCGACGAACAATGGCCGCCCAGTCTAAATACCTCTGTACCGTGAGGACGTGTCCGTCAGCAGCCAAGATCCGCCTCCTGATTCTCAATGGAGGGCGGAGACAAAGAAAGCGAAACCGCCCACGAAGGAGAGAGCGGGAAAAAGACCAGGAAGTTAGCCACATGGAGGACTCAGACCCAGAATGCGGGGTTGAAACAGAGGACTCCCTCAGCTACCCGGAAGAGCACAGCAGCCAGATCTCCGCGCTTGGAACCGGCCTCCTGCAGATCGAGATGGAGGAATTGATTGGGCAGCTTCTCCAACTACGGGTGGAAACCAAGGCCTCATCCCAGGAGACGCCAGTGGAGGATTCCCTGACATCGGTTCCTGTACCACTGCCCGAGTTGTTGCCGATGTCTCCACCGATCTCACCGCCGGCGGAGCCAGCCGCGAGGGAGGACGCCGCACCGGCCGGTAAGCCCGCTGACCCTGCCCCGCTAGAGGAGGATCTGCTGATAGTCCCCGTCGCAGCACCACCTCCCCCTGGGACCCATAGACTCCAGCGCCTTGCACCCTAGGACCAAGCCACGGGTATGGAGCACTTCCTCAAGGCCCCGATCTCGCCGATCACTGTGGTGGGAGAGGTCTATGCAGAGTGGACCGTATGCCGCTGAGTGAACCCAGGATCAGACTTCACGGGGTTCCCCGGGGTGAAGACGCGTGAAGGGGAAATGGTGGAGACCCTTAGCTGGGAGGAATATCAGGCCCAGCTGGACCAACGATGGGAGAAGGAGGAGAAAGAATACCAGGCCCGGCAGGAGGCCCATCACCAGCGGGACCTAGCAGTGAAGGACCCGGCCCGCAAAGACCACACCACCCACCAGGCCCCGCGTAGGCAGGGCATCGTTGTAGCCTTTAGGCTCCATGGGGGTTGGGGCTTCATTAAAGAACTGGACCTGTATGCCGAGGTCTTTGTGAACCGACGAGATGTGGAGTCCCACCTCAGAGAAGGCCACCCGGACCTGGATCTTTACCCGGGAGACATTGTCACCTACACCCGGCACTTTGGGGAGAAGGGCTGGTTCGCGCTAAACGTGCACAAACAGCAAGACTTAGTAGCACCTACACCCGAAGTGCCAAGGAAAGTGTCTCCCGTGGCAGTGGCGCCCCCTTGTGGTCAGGCTACAGTTACCACAAAGACCACCGTTGCTACCCCAATGTGCACCATCGTCAAGACTACGACCTGCACTATTGCCACCACCGCCACTGTGGTGGCTAGAGAACTGACTGCGGTGATGGCTAGTGCCCAGGCCATCCCAGGATCTAAAACTGTGGGTACCCAGACCCCTGTCTGGAGTGAGGGAGCTCCTGGTACAACACCCGGTAGCCGCAGGTATTCGGGCGGATGGCCTCACCCATTGCTACCTGTGGAGCTGCAGCCGCCTGAACAGGAGGAAACCTTAGAACCGGAACAACTGTAAATAGTTAACTGTGTTTTCCTGCTGTTTTGCTGCTTTGAACCCGACCAGGGTTATTCTTAAAGGGATCCCTTTGTTTACCCAGGATCCCTAATGCTTTATGTATGTTTCGCATCAGTGTTTTAAAAGCCTGCCGAATCATGGACGGTGAATGATTCACAAACTGTTGCTGTAAACAGTTGCACCTTCTTAAAGGTGCCCTCTACTGGTTTTACAAAGGAAGGAGCTTTTTGAAGAGACTGTTCCTGGATACAGCGCAGAAGCTCTTGTTTATTGCAGACTTGCAACTTGAGAGTTGCACTACCTCAAAGAGACTTGAAATGTCCCTCTTAAAGGGGATGTTCACTGTTGCAATTAGTCAAGATATAATGTTGCTTTAAGAAAGTTGGAAAGTAATGATGTTTTACATAGTAGTATGTAGATAGATAGTGATAAGGAATAGGACTGTTGATAATGAATAAAAATTGATTTTGAAGTGATTATCGGAACTAATGATAGAGAGCCAAGGAAAGATGCAGTAAGCCCGTGGAGGTAGAAAAGAGAGTCCTGCATAGGAGAAAGAGAGCTCAGGGAAAATATTGATTTGCACTTTTAGTCTTGTAGTATGCCTTTAGTGGGTACCTGCCTTACGCCCTTAAAGGAAAAGTTAAATTATTGTTCAGAATTTGCACTTAGTAGATAGAATGACCGGCTGGGTAATAATGGTTATTTATAGTCAGTTATTTAATAAATGTTATTTAAGACCTTAAGCACTATGTAAATATGTTGTGTTAGTAACGTTCAAGTGTTCTCACCTCCCATAAAGGGAAGCATTGTTAAATTTACTTGTTTATTGCATTTCAAAATTTTGTATGTCTTTTGCTAACATGTATTGTTGTTCTTCTTTCCCAGTCCGGGAGTACTGGATTTAACCGGGGGGGAGTGCAGCGCCCCAGAGTCCTGGTCGTTGCAGTACTGACGCTCCGCCACTAAGGGGAGTGATGGTACGTCTGATGGCACTAAAGGAGTTCACCTGACCAGGTATCACAGTCACACATTACACTTCACACTCCGGCCACTAGGGGGAGCAAAGGGTTCTATGTATTAGGCCACTCCTCACACTCTGGTAAAACTGGGGTTTGGTTAGGAAGTTAGGGAGAAGCTGACTGGGTTTTGCCCAGGTGACATCTAGTGACAGAAGAGCGTTGCTTGGGAAGATCCAGGGGGGTCCCTGTCAGGGGTGGGATCCTGGCAGAGGCCTAGCAAAAAGGACAGATCGTTACGGAGCCGCGCCTGCGCTTCATTGTGGCGGCATCTTAAGAAAGGACACGAAGCAAAGTATATTGTGGAGAAGTGAGAAACGAGATCACAGCACAAAGGGGATAGAACCAGTAGGAGTCGTGCTCTGAGATCGGCAACATCCTACTGAGGTGCGTAGCCGGTGGCCGGAACGCCGAGGAAGTATTGGGCTCTACGCATTACTTCAAACCAACGGCAGGGCAGTTAATTTTAGGTTGGCTGCCTCACCTAAATCGCCTAATGAAGACAACGGAGGCAATTGTGGGAGAGGGGCGTCTCTAGGGTCCCTATAAAATAACTCTAGGCCTACCCCGTTATACGGGTGCGTCCTATCCATATCATCTGGGGGACGGAGAGAAAGAACAGAAACATACACGACAGTTGTGAGGACTATCCCGTGGTGCTCAGCAGGGAAGTACTACAACACCCAGGCGCTAGTATGTAGGCACTGATTTCCACCTGCAAAGGGAACTCTGGATGTGCCTTCGGACCGGCCAGTCTCAGCCAGCCCTGTTAACAGTGCTCTGGATTGCGGATGCCAAAGCCTTCAGTAAAGAGGTAAAGAGACTGCAACCCTGTGTCCTCGTTATTTACTGCGACCTACACCACCACCTACACCTTTTATTGGGCGCCCCTTAGCAGGACTACAGACCGGGTCGGGCCACCGTGACATCCCCAGAACCGAGAGAGACCCGGTACCGAGTACCCCGTCGTCCTGCATCTGGGGGCCGCTCCAGAAGGAAGAAGCAGCAGATGTGGTTGATGGAAGCACCGTTGGTTGGCAAGGTCCACTAGTCTGCATTTTAGCGCATTGTGATTCCCAGACTAAGGCATGTTGATTGCTCATGTGCCAGTTCATGCATGTAGTAGTCAAGTTATTGCAGTTTTTGCCTCTACTGAGTTGGTTTTTTTTACAAAGTTGTCAGATAGCGTGAGTTGAGTCATCCTTTGCGGTCTCAAGGTCCAGGCTAGGCAATGCTTGCCATTCCTGTGAACTGCAGACTCACGACCGACGCTGGCCACAGCCACAGTTGTGGCTGAGGCTGCAGTGCTTGTCGTGGTTGCATCACTCCGTGTCTGTGTAGCAAGCAGCAATGTGACCTCCTTGTCTTCCTCCTCCACCTCTGCTGATTTACTCTGCAGCACTTGCGTACCTCTGGGTTCACACCAACTTTGTCCTCCTTTCTGTTCTCCCACTCCTTTCTCTGAGAGTCACACTCCACCTCTTCTTGCCCTGACAGCACAGTACAGTCCATGTGCACCTCAGGTATCTGAGTCTCATAAGTATCACCTCCACCCCCGTGGGTTAACATCTAGTGATAACTGTCTGGATTCTGTTTGGACCCTACTTCGTCTGGCCCCGGAAGCAACAGGGAAAAATTTGGGGCATTGGTGCAGATGCTTTCCTCTTCTGGATTCTGTGAATCTTTCAAGCAGACCTCTGATGCCCATGGGATACAATGTGTGAACAGCTCTGCAGACTGGCCCATTTGTGGGTTTCCACAGTCAGTTGGGCGGTTATAAAGTTGTTACGCGGCGGGAAATGGGTGATTGGGGTGCCACCTCTGAGGATTGTAGTGTGTGTGATGTTAACCCTCCGTCAGGGGCAACTGATCTGACAGGCGCAGCTCACTTAGTTTCATTTCTCTATTTTCAGTGGTTTGTCTGGGAAACACCCTCCTCCCAGTACCTTCCTAACTTTAAGGCCATGTGCACACGTTAAGTTTTTTTCGCGTTTTTTTCGCGTTTTTTCGCTATAAAAACGTGATAAAAACGCGAAAAAAACGCTTACATATGCCTCCCATTATTTTAAGTGTATTCCGCATTTTTTGTGCAAATGTAGCCTTTTTTTCCACGAAAAAATCGCATCGCGGAAAAAAAAGCAACATGTTCATTAAAATGCGGAATTGCAGGGGATTCCGCACACCTAGGGGTCCATTGATCTGCTTACTTCCCGCACGGGGCTGTGCACACCATGCGGGAAGTAAGCAGATTATGTGCGGTTGGTACCCAGGGTGGAGGAGAGGAGACTCTCCTCCACGCACTGGGCACCATATAAGTGGTCAAAAAATAAGAATTAAAATAAAAAATAGCGATATACTCACCCTCGATGTCTTCCCGCCTCCACTGCACGCTGTCGCTTCGGTTCCTGTAGCTGATGTGCGGCAAAGGACCTTGCCGATGACGTCACTGTCCTGTGATTGGTCGTGAGCGGTCATGTGACCGCTCACGTGACCGTGACGTCACGGAAGGTCCTGTGCGCACAGACCAGCTATAGGAAGACGAACGGACGCCGCTGATGAGATGTCTGGGTGAGTATAAGCATTTTTTTATTATTTTTAAACATTCTATCTTTTACTATAGATGCTGCATAAGCTGCATCTATAGTAAAAAGTTGGTCACACTTGTCAAACAGTATGTTTGACAAGTGTGACCAACTTGTCAGTCAGTTTTCCAAGCGATGCTACAGATCGCTTGGAAAACTTTCGCATTCTGCAAGCTAATTACGCTTGCAGAATGCTAAAAAAACGCGAAAAAAACGGAAAAAAAACGCAAAAAAAAAAATGCGGATTTCTTGCAGAAAATTACCGTTTTTCTTCAGGAAATTTCTGCAAGAAATCCGCAACGTGTGCACATACCCTAAAGGCTGTGTGAAACCTGAGAAGCCTCTTGTGCTGCAGAGCTGCAGGAGATCAGATATCAGTGTTTTGGCTTCTCCAGCTCATTGCCCCTGAATGCGTCACACCTTTGACGGTTAGAATTTGCTGTTTTTATTCATCCCAATTGTTTTTTTAGCTTGTTTTATGAATAGCTAGTGCTAAATTTGTGGATTTGTCATGAAAGGTTTTGTTAGAAATAAGAGTGTGCTTCTCAGGCACATTGCGCCCTACCACATATTCTCTCTTGCTTCAGCTTTTCTTCTGAAACGGCGAGGAGAATATTTGACTTGTCCAATGCCCTTCATGTTGAGCAAGTGCAAAATATACTGCTTGATGATGAGACAGACCCCTTGCAGCTAGAAGATCTAGGGGAAGAAAGTGACATTGATTCAGAAGATGATGTGGAAGAATGTCCAGATGTGTCTGATACAGATCAAGATGGAGAGAGTGAGGAGGATGATCAAGACATAGAAACATATTACTGTTCTGGTTATTAAACATTTTTTTTCCACCTGATTATGTGTATTCTCATTTATTACATTCCTACTAAGGTAACTGAACACTTTTAGAGCATTGAAGTTTTTAAAAAAGGAACATATAGCCAATTTTCTAGCCTGTGCCAGACAGGCGCAATGCCCCTAAACTCTTTATGAAACATATTGCCCCTGACGGAGAGTTAAAGAGGAGGAGAGGCCACTTGATGCAGCGCTTACCATCCATTGGAGCATATGCTCTTTCTGACCCTCATCTACAAGGCGTACCGCTGTGCAGCTGCCAAAGAAAGGGAGTCGAGTAATCTGTCCATTAACAGATGTTGTCAGTTGTCTTTGGATAAAATGAGATAGTATTAGTTCTGTAGAGCTTTCAGTAACATTACCACCTAACCAACGCACACGTCGTACACCAAGCCTACTCCCCATTCCACCATGACCTTGCTTTTTCCCACTCATGTTGTATGTACTCTTCCCTTCTCATAACCAGCTGTTTCACAACTTTAGGCCCAGACCTTTCACACACCTGTCACTAAATGAACAATAAGTATTTATTTTCAGAGATGGTGTGCCTGAACAACAATATTAGCTCTGATGATTTTTATTAGCAAGTGGGGCCTCCTAGCTGCACCCCAATATTAACCCTAATGATTCTAATTAGCAAATGGAGCCTCATGAGTCCTGACTGCAACAAAGTATTAGCCCAAACGATGAGTCATGAGTCCTGACTGCAGTCATGAGTCCTGACTGCAGTCATGAGTCCTGACTGCAGTCATGAGTCCTGACTGCAGTCATGAGTCCTGACTGCAGTCATGAGTCCTGACTGCAGTCATGAGTCCTGACTGCAGTCATGAGTCCTGACTGCAGTCATGAGTCCTGACTAGGGTTGAGCGAGTTTCATTTTTTTAAGATCGAGTAGGGTTTTGCGAAACCCGACTTTGTCCAGAGTCGAGTCGAGTGCAGTCGGCCGATTATCGCTAAAAGTCGGGGATCGACCGAAACACGAAACCCAATGCAAGTCAATGGGGAAGCATAGTCGACAGTGAGTGGAGGCCAGGAAAACACCTACAGTGCCCATTTTAATGCCAAAAACATCCATTCTTGTTTCTGAAGCTTGTCAATCTTAATTAACTTTATAATAATAGTTGGGCATTGGAAATTGGGGGTCATTTGGCAAAAGTTGTGGGGGGTAGGGCTGGTTCAAGGTTTTAGTGGGCCCAGGAAACGTGGACTACGTCACGGCGGTGGAGCAGTGAGAGGTAAGTATGTCAAGTTTGCAAGTGCTGTGATCCTAAGCAAGCATGGGGGGCCCACTCGTTGGCATTGGCACTGGCACAGGGCCCCTCAAAGTACAGCGGTGTGTTTGCACGGCGGGGGCGCCTCCCACCAGCAGCGACACTTTTGCGTACTCTGAGGGGCCCTGTGCCAGTGACGTCGCCAACGAGTATGCCCCCCCACCTGATGAAGGAACCTGCACTTTCATCTGCACCTTCCTCTTTGTCCCTGTGTAAGGTGGTATAACATGCGGGAAGGGGAACCTTACTTTCAGCAGGGTCAGATTCTGGCTGTGTAGAGTGCAAGGGGAATGTAGTGGTCTAGGTCAATGTACCAGCACACTCATCTAGCAGTGGCTGGGCAATGGGCAGGATGAGGAGGAAACACAGATATAGGGCCAAAGAATAAAGTAGGCTAAATGCAGTTCAAAATTGGTAACAGGACTAAACAGGCGGCATTGCTTTGTTCAGTGGAGTAGCAAACCCAGGAGCAGCAGACACTGTTTTAAGGGCCCAACCACACTAGTAGGCCAAATGCAGTTTAATATCTGCTACTATAGGCCAAAAGCCTAAAGACTGAAGCTCAGCTTTATACAGTGGAGGACAACACCAGGGAGCGGCAGACACCGTTAGTAGGCCGTAACCACCAAGTTTTTAAAAAAACAGCACTTAATGAGAGTCAGAAGGTTGAAGCTCAGCTTTATACAGTTGAGGACAACACCAGGGAGCGGCAAACAGAGTTATTAGGCCCCAACCACCAATTTTTTTTTAAAAAAGCACTTAATGAGAGCCAGAAGGTTGCAGCTCAGATTTATTCACTTGAGGACGACACCAGGGAGCGGCAGACACCGTTAGTAGGCCGTAACCACCAAGTTTTTTAAAAAACAGCACTTAATGAGAGTCAGAAGGTTGAAGCTCAGCTTTATACAGTTGAGGACAACACCAGGGAGCGGCAAACAGAGTTATTAGGCCCCAACCACCAATTTTTTTTAAAAAAAGCACTTAATGAGAGCCAGAAGGTTGAAGCTCAGATTTATTCACTTGAGGACGACACCAGGGAGCGGCAGACACCGTTAGTAGGCCGTAACCACCAAGTTTTTTAAAAAACAGCACTTAATGAGAGTCAGAAGGTTGAAGCTCAGCTTTATACAGTTGAGGACAACACCAGGGAGCGGCAAACAGAGTTATTAGGCCCCAACCACCAATTTTTTTAAAAAAAAGCACTTAATGAGAGCCAGAAGGTTGAAGCTCAGATTTATTCAGTTGAGGACAACACCAGGGAGCGGCAGACACCGTTAGTAGGCCGTAACCACCAAGTTTTTTGAAAAACAGCACTTAATGAGAGCCAGAAGGTTGAAGCTCAGATTTAGACCGTGGAGGACAATTTGAATTAGGGACTGCAGACAGACTTAGTAGGCTGTCCCCTGTGGACCATGCATCCACCACAATAACCCATTGCGCCGTAATGGACACGTAACCTTCCGTGGCCATGCCTACAGGTCCATGCGTCTGTTGTCAGGTGCACCTTTGTACTCACAGATTGCCAGAGTGCATGGACAATGCGGTCTTTTACATGCTGGTGGAGGGTTGGGATGGCTTTTCTCGCAAAAGAAGTGTCGACTGGTTAGCTTGTAGCGTGGTACAGCGTAGTCCATCATGACTTTATTAATATTAAATAAAATATATAAATAGGCTCAATGCAGTTTTAAATCGGTTACATGGATACACAGGCAGCATTGTGGTCAGTGGATTAGGATTGCAAGGAGGGACCGCAGACAGGCTAACGAAGGCCTAAAATAACAAAAAATAGGCTCAAGGCAGTTTTAAATCGGTTACATGGATGCACAGGCAGCATTGTGGTCAGTGGATGATGATTGCAAGGAGGTACCGCAGACAGGCTAACGAAGGCCTAAAATAACAAAAAATAGGCTCAAGGCAGTTTTAAATCGGTTACATGGATACACAGGCAGCATTGTGGTCAGTGGATGAGGATTGCAAGGAGGGACCGCAGACAGGCGTACTAGGCCTAAAAAAACTTAAAATAGGCTCAAGGCAGTTTTAAATGGGTTATATGGATACACAGGCAGCATTGTGGTCAGCGGAGGAGGAGGATTGCAAGGAGGGACCGCAGACAGGCGTACTAGGCCTAAAATAACTTAAAATAGGCTCAAGGCAGTTTTAAATCGGTTATATGGATACACAGGCAGCATTGTGGTCAGTGGATGAGGATTGCAAGGAGGGACCGCAGACAGGCTAACAAAGGCCTAAAATAACAAAAAATAGGCTCAAGGCAGTTTTAAATGGGTTATATGGATACACAGGCAGCATTGTGGTCAGCGGAGGAGGAGGATTGCAAGGAGGGACCGCAGACAGGCGTACTAGGCCTAAAATAACTTAAAATAGGCTCAAGGCAGTTTTAAATCGGTTATATGGATACACAGGCAGCATTGTGGTCAGTGGATGAGGATTGCAAGGAGGGACCGCAGACAGGCTAACAGAGGCCTAAAATAACAAAAAATAGGCTCAAGGCAGTTTTAAATGGGTTATATGGATACACAGGCAGCATTGTGGTCAGCGGAGGAGGAGGATTGCAAGGAGGGACCGCAGACAGGCGTACTAGGCCTAAAATAACTTAAAATTGGCTCAAGGCAGTTTTAAATCGGTTATATGGATACACAGGCAGCATTGTGGTCAGTGGATGAGGATTGCAAGGAGGGACCGCAGACAGGCTAACAAAGGCCTAAAATAACAAAAAATAGGCTCAAGGCAGTTTTAAATGGGTTATATGGATACACAGGCAGCATTGTGGTCAGTGGATGAGGATTGCAAGGAGGGACCGCAGACAGGCTAACGAAGGCCTAAAATAACAAAAAATAGGCTCAAGGCAGTTTTAAATCGGTTACATGGATACACAGGCAGCATTGTGGTCAGCGGAGGAGGAGGATTGCAAGGAGGGACCGCAGACAGGCTAACGAATGCCTAAAATAACAAAAAATAGGCTCAAGGCAGTTTTAAATCGGTTACATGGATGCACAGGCAGCATTGTGGTCAGTGGATGAGGATTGCAAGGAGGTACTGCAGACAGGCTAACGAAGGCCTAAAATAACAAAAAATAGGCTCAAGGCAGTTTTAAATGGGTTATATGGATACACAGGCAGCATTGTGGTCAGCGGAGGAGGAGGATTGCAAGGAGGGACCGCAGACAGGCTAACGAAGGCCTAAAATAAAAAAAAATAGGCTCAAGGCAGTTTTAAATCGGTTACATGGATACACAGGCAGCATTGTGGTCAGTTGATGAGGATTGCAAGGAGGGACCGCAGACAGGCTAACGAAGGCCTAAAATAACAAAATATAGGCTCAATGCAGTTTTAAATCGGTTACATGGATATACAGGCAGCATTGTGGTCAGTGGATGAGGATTGCAAGGAGGGACCGCAGACAGGCTAACGAAGGCCTAAAATAACAAAATATAGGCTCAAGGCAGTTTTAAATCGGTTACATGGATACACAGGCAGCATTGTGGTCAGCGGAGGAGGAGGATTGCAAGGAGGGACCGCAGACAAGCTAACGAAGGCCTAAAATAACAAAAAATAGGCTCAAGGCAGTTTTAAATCGGTTACATAGATACACAGGCAGCATTGTGGTCAGCGGAGGAGGAGGATTGCAAGGAGGGACCGCAGACAGGCTAACGAAGGCCTAAAATAACAAAAAATAGGCTCAAGGCAGTTTTAAATCGGTTACATGGATGCACAGGCAGCATTGTGGTCAGTGGATGAGGATTGCAAGGAGGTACTGCAGACAGGCTAACGAAGGCCTAAAATAACAAAAAATAGGCTCAATGCAGTTTTAAATCGGTTACATGGATACACAGGCAGCATTGTGGTCAGTGGATGAGGATTGCAAGGAGGGACCGCAGGCAGGCTAACGAAGGCCTTAAATAACAAAAAATAGGCTCAAGGCAGTTTTATATCGGTTACATGGATGCACAGGCAGCATTGTGGTCAGTGGATGAGGATTGCAAGGAGGTACCGCAGACAGGCTAACGAAGGCCTAAAATAACAAAAAATAGGCTCAAGGCAGTTTTAAATCGGTTACATGGATACACAGGCAGCATTGTGGTCAGTGGATAAGGATTGCAAGAAGGGAACGCAGACAGGCGTACTAGGCCTAAAATAACTTAAAATAGGCTCAAGGCAGTTTTAAATGGGTTATATGGATACACAGGCAGCATTGTGGTCAGCGGAGGAGGAGGATTGCAAGGAGGGACCGCAGACAGGCGTACTAGGCCTAAAATAACTTAAAATAGACTCAAGGCAGTTTTAAATCGGTTATATGGATACACAGGCAGCATTGTGGTCAGTGGATGAGGATTGCAAGGAGGGACCGCAGACAGGCGTACTAGGCCTAAAATAACTTAAAATAGGCTCAAGGCAGTTTTAAATCGGTTACATGGATGCACAGGCAGCATTGTGGTCAGTGGATGAGGATTGCAAGGAGGTACCGCAGACAGGCTAACGAAGGCCTAAAATAACAAAAAATAGGCTCAAGGCAGTTTTAAATGGGTTATATGGATACACAGGCAGCATTGTGGTCAGTGGATGAGGATTGCAAGGAGGGACCGCAGACAGGCTAACGAAGGCCTAAAATAACAAAAAATAGGCTCAAGGCAGTTTTAAATCGGTTACATGGATACACAGACAGCATTGTGGTCAGTGGATGAGGATTGCAAGGAGGGACCGCAGACAGGCGTACTAGGCCTAAAATAACTTAAAATAGGCTCAAGGCAGTTTTAAATGGGTTATATGGATACACAGGCAGCATTGTGGTCAGCGGAGGAGGAGGATTGCAAGGAGGGACCGCAGACAGGCGTACTAGGCCTAAAATAACTTAAAATAGACTCAAGGCAGTTTTAAATCGGTTATATGGATACACAGGCAGCATTGTGGTCAGTGGATGAGGATTGCAAGGAGGGACCGCAGACAGGCGTACTAGGCCTAAAATAACTTAAAATAGGCTCAAGGCAGTTTTAAATCGGTTACATGGATGCACAGGCAGCATTGTGGTCAGTGGATGAGGATTGCAAGGAGGTACCGCAGACAGGCTAACGAAGGCCTAAAATAACAAAAAATAGGCTCAAGGCAGTTTTAAATTGGTTACATGGATACACAGGCAGCATTGTGGTCAGCGGAGGAGGAGGATTGCAAGGAGGGACCGCAGACAGGCTTACGAAGGCCTAAAATAACAAAAAATAGGCTCAAGGCAGTTTTAAATCGGTTACATGGATACACAGGCAGCATTGTGGTCAGTGGATGAGGATTGCAAGGAGGGACCGCAGACAGGCTAACGAATGTCTAAAATAACAAAAAATAGGCTCAATGCAGTTTTAAATCGGTTACATGGATACACAGGCAGCATTGTGGTCAGCGGAGGAGGAGGATTGCAAGGAGGGACCGCAGAGAGGCTAACGAAGGCCTAAAATAACAAAAAATAGTCTCAAGGCAGTTTTAAATCGGTTACATGGATGCACAGGCAGCATTGTGGTCAGTGGATGAGGATTGCAAGGAGGTACCGCAGACAGGCTAACGAAGGCCTAAAATAACAAAAAATAGGCTCAAGGCAGTTTTAAATCAGTTACATGGATGCACAGGCAGCATTGTGGTCAGTGGATGAGGATTGCAAGGAGGTACCGCAGACAGGCGTACTAGGCCTAAAATAACTTAAAATAGGCTCAAGGCAGTTTTAAATGGGTTATATGGATACACAGGCAGCATTGTGGTCAGCGGAGGAGGAGGATTGCAAGGAGGGACCGCAGACAGGCGTACTAGGCCTAAAATAACTTAAAATAGGCTCAAGGCAGTTTTAAATCGGTTACATGGATGCACAGGCAGCATTGTGGTCAGTGGATGAGGATTGCAAGGAGGTACCGCAGACAGGCTAACGAAGGCCTAAAATAACAAAAAATAGGCTCAAGGCAGTTTTAAATCGGTTACATGGATACACAGGCAGCATTGTGGTCAGTGGATGAGGATTGCAAGGAGGGACCGCAGACAGGCGTACTAGGCCTAAAATAACTTAAAATAGGCTCAAGGCAGTTTTAAATGGGTTATATGGATACACAGGCAGCATTGTGGTCAGGGGAGGAGGAGGATTGCAAGGAGGGACCGCAGACAGGCGTACTAGGCCTAAAATAACTTAAAATAGGCTCAAGGCAGTTTTAAATGGGTTATATGGATACACAGGCAGCATTGTGGTCAGTGGATGAGGATTGCAAGGAGGGACCGCAGACAGGCTAACGAATGCCTAAAATAACAAAAAATAGGCTCAAGGCAGTTTTAAATCGGTTACATGGATACACAGGCAGCATTGTGGTCAGCGGAGGAGGAGGATTTCAAGGAGGGACCGCAGACAGGCTAACGAAGGCCTAAAATAACAAAAAATAGGCTCAAGGCAGTTTTAATTTGGTTACATGGATGCACAGGCAGCATTGTGGTCAGTGGATGAGGATTGCAAGGAGGTACTGCAGACAGGCTAACGAAGGCCTAAAATAACAAAAAATAGGCTCAATGCAGTTTTAAATCGGTTACATGGATACACAGGCAGCATTGTGGTCAGTGGATGAGGATTGCAAGGAGGGACCGCAGGCAGGCTAACGAAGGCCTTAAATAACAAAAAATAGGCTCAAGGCAGTTTTAAATCGGTTACATGGATGCACAGGCAGCATTGTGGTCAGTGGATGAGGATTGCAAGGAGGTACCGCAGACAGGCTAACGAAGGCCTAAAATAACAAAAAATAGGCTCAAGGCAGTTTTAAATGGGTTATATGGATACACAGGCAGCATTGTGGTCAGTGGATGAGGATTGCAAGGAGGGACCGCAGACAGGCTAACGAAGGCCTAAAATAACAAAAAATAGGCTCAAGGCAGTTTTAAATCGGTTACATGGATACACAGGCAGCATTGTGGTCAGTGGATGAGGATTGCAAGGAGGGACCGCAGACAGGCTAACGAATGTCTAAAATAACAAAAAATAGGCTCAATGCAGTTTTAAATCGGTTACATGGATACACAGGCAGCATTGTGGTCAGCGGAGGAGGAGGATTGCAAGGAGGGACCGCAGACAGGCGTACTAGGCTTAAAATAACTTAAAATAAACTCAAGGCAGTTTTAAATCGGTTATATGGATACACAGGCAGCATTGTGGTCAGTGGATGAGGATTGCAAGGAGGGACCGCAGACAGGCGTACTAGGCCTAAAATAACTTAAAATAGGCTCAAGGCAGTTTTAAATCGGTTACATGGATGCACAGGCAGCATTGTGGTCAGTGGATGAGGATTGCAAGGAGGTACCGCAGACAGGCTAACGAAGGCCTAAAATAACAAAAAATAGGCTCAAGGCAGTTTTAAATCGGTTACATGGATACACAGGCAGCATTGTGGTCAGCGGAGGAGGAGGATTGCAAGTTGGGACCGCAGACAGGCTAACGAAGGCCTAAAATAACAAAAAATAGGCTCAAGGCAGTTTTAAATCGGTTACATGGATACACAGGCAGCATTGTGGTCAGTGGATGAGGATTGCAAGGAGGGACCGCAGACAGGCTAACGAATGCCTAAAATAACAAAAAATAGGCTCAGTGCAGTTTTAAATCGGTTACATGGATACACAGGCAGCATTGTGGTCAGCGGAGGAGGAGGATTGCAAGGAGGGACCGCAGACAGGCTATCGAAGGCCTAAAATAACAAAAAATAGGCTCAAGGCAGTTTTAAATCGGTTACATGGATGCACAGGCAGCATTGTGGTCAGTGGATGAGGATTGCAAGGAGGTACCGCAGACAGGCTAACGAAGGCCTAAAATAACAAAAAATAGGCTCAAGGCAGTTTTAAATCGGTTACATGGATACACAGGCAGCATTGTGGTCAGCGGAGGAGGAGGATTGCAAGGAGTGTCTGACACAGTACTGTCACAAAAAATAAATAGATGTTAATGTCTCGCAAAACAACAAAAAAAAAAAGTGTGGCATACTTAGGTACAGGGGTGGGCTCATCTGCTGAGTTTCTGACAAAGTAATTTGGCAGTAAGTATTTACTGGTGTCAATATAGGACACTGACCCAGACTACTTTAACTAGCATCATATATGTCAACAAATTGGTATTGTCAGTGCCAGGCATTGAATGATGTCAGCGCATAGACTAAACATTGGTGGAGCTGTGCGCGATAATTTTGCACGGGGTAGAGCACAGTTTGAGCTGGGGGGGGGAACTCTCTTGTGGCCGGCGGTACCGTCCCAGGGCCCCTCATGTTACAACGGTGTGTCTGACGTTGGGTGCGCGCCACCACCGCCAGAGACACTTTATTGTACTATGAGGGACCCAGTGGCAGTTCTATCGACCAAAAGCGGGCACACCCACCTCTTCAGACAAACGGCACTCTAACGGGTGGCGAGACCACGGCCTCGTGGGGGGAGTTTTCCCATTGAGGGAGGTGTAAGCATGTCGTATGCTGGACAAACAGCTGCTGCAAATTAAGAGATTGGAACACTCAGTAAGACCAGTCCACAAGCAAGACCTTTTTATAGGAAAGCTAGGTGTCAGCCGGGAAAGGTGGGGCAAAATAATTTGAAATCCAGGAGTGGTTCATTTTAATGAAGGTTGGATCATCCACATTTTGGTTAGCCAGTCGAGTCCTTTTTTCGGTTAATATTGAACCAGCAGCACCGAAAACTCTTTCTGATAGCACACTAGCTGCTGGGCAAGCAAGCTCCTGCAATGCATATTCTGCCAATTCAGGCCAGGTGTCTAATTTGGATGCCCAGTAATCAAATGGGAATGACGGTTGAGGGAGAACATCGATAGTTAGTAACCATACTGGACAAATGTTGTCTCCTGTCACTTTGAATAGATGCTGCAGTACCTGTCCTGTCTGCGGTCATTGCAAAATCACTCCACAACCTGGTCAGAAAACCCCTCTGTCCAATGCCACTTCTGATCTGTGCACCTCTAACACCTCTGCCCTGTAGCCCCCTGCAGCTCGTGTGAGAAACATCACCGGCGCTGTGTGCTGGGAATGCCTGAATCAAACGGTCTACAAGAGTTGCTTGTTTGGTTGCTAATATTTGTTCGAGGTTCTCATGTGGCATAATATTTTGCAATTTGCCTTTATAGCGAGGGTCAAGGATGCAGGCCAACCAGTAATCGTCATCGCTCATCATTTTAATAATGCGTGGGTCCCTTTTGAGGATACGTAAGGCATAATCCGCCATGTGGGCCAAAGTTCCAGTTGTCAAATCTGCGGTTGTGCTGGTTTGAGGGGCAGTTACAGGCAAATCTACGTCACTTGTCTCCCTTAAAAAAACAGAACCCGGCCTTGCAACGCCACTAATTTCTGTTGGCCCAGGAGAAGCTTCCTCATTAAAAAAGTACTCATCCCCATCATCCTCCTCGTCCTCCTCCTCCTCTTCGCCCGCTACCGCGTCCTCTACACGGCCCTGACCAGACAGTGGCTGACTGTCATCAAGGCTTTTCTCTTCCTCGGCCGCAGACGCCTGCTCCTTTATGTGCGTCAAACTTTGCATCAGCAGACGCATTAGGGGGATGCTCATGCTTATTATGGCGTTGTCTGCACTAACCAGTCGTGTGCATTCCTCAAAACACTGAAGGACTTGACACAGGTCTTGTAGCTTAGACCACTGCACACCTGACAACTCCATGTCTGCCATCCAACTGCCTGCCCGTGTATGTGTATCCTCCCACAGAAACATAACAGCACGCCTCTGTTCGCACAGTCTCTGAAGCATGTGCAGTGTGGAGTTCCACCTTGTTGCAACGTCGATGATTAGGCGATGCTGAGGAAGGTTCAAAGACCGCTGATAGTTCTGCATACGGCTGGAGTGTACGGGCGAACGGCGGATATGCGAGCAAAGTCTGCGCACTTTGAGGAGCAGGTCGGGTAACCCCGGATAACTTTTCAGGAAGCACTGCACCACCAGGTTTAAGGTGTGAGCCAGGCAAGGAATGTGTTTCAGTTGGGAAAGGGCTATGGCAGCCATGAAATTCCTTCCGTTATCACTCACTACCTTGCCTGCCTCAAGATGTACAGTGCCCAGCCATGACTGAGTTTCTTTCTGCAAGAACTCGGACAGAACTTCCGCGGTGTGTCTGTTGTCGCCCAAACACTTCATTGCCAATACAGCCTGCTGACGCCACTAGCTGTCCCATAATGGCACACCTGGTGTGCAACAGTGGCAGCTGCGGATGGAGTGGATGTGCGACTGCGGTCTGTGGACGAGCTCTCACTTCTGCAGGAGGACGAGGAAGAGGAGCAGGGGGGGCGAACGCCTACAGCCAACTCTTTCCTTGACCGTGGGCTAGGCAGAACTGTCCCAATATTGCTGTCCCCTGTGGACCCTGCATCCACCACATTCACCCAGTGTGCCGTGATGGACACGTAACGTCCCTGGCCATGCCTACTGGTCCATGCATCTGTTGTCAGGTGCACCTTTGTAGTCACAGACTGCCTGAGTGCATGGACGATGCGGTCTTTAACATGCAGTTGGAGGGCTGGGATGGCTTTTCTAGAAAAGAAGTGTCGACTGGGTAGCTCGTAGCGTGGTACAGCGTAGTCCATCAGCGCTTTGAAAGCTTCGCTTTCAACTAACCGGTAGGGCATCATCTCTAATGAGATTAGTCTCGCAATGTGGGCGTTCAAACCCTGTGTACACGGATGCGAGGATGAGTACTTCCTTCTCCTAACAAGAGTCTCATGTAGGGTGAGCTGGACTGGAGAGCTGGTGATCGTGGAACTAGCGGTGGTGCCGGTGGACAAGGGTGAGTGAGAGAGGGTTGGAGATGGTATTCTTGCCGGTGCCCTACATGCAGTGTTTCCTACTGCAAACCTGGTGATTCCCTGACTGCTTTGGCCTGGTGACGAAAGCTGCACTGATACTGCAGGTGGTGCGGGAAATGGTGGGTTTACAGTGAGGGAAGGGATGTAGCGTTGCTGACTAGCTTCATTGGCCGAGGGTGCTGCAACCTTTAGGGACGTTTGGTAGTTAGTCCAGGCTTGCAAATGCATGGTGGATAAATGTCTATGCATGCAACTTGTATTTAGACTTTTAAGATTCTGACCTCTGCTTAAGGTAGTTGAACATTTTTGACAGATGACTTTGCGCTGATCATTTGGATGTTGTTTAAAAAATGCCAGACTGCACTCTTTCCACTATCGGATACCTTTTCAGGCATTGCAGACTGAGCTTCTTTAACCGGATGGCCACGCTGTCCTCCAACTGGTTTTGGTTTTGCCACGCATTTTTGGCCAGATACGGGCCCGGCAGATGGAACCTGTTGTGATGTTGATGCCTGCTGTGGCTCCTCCTCCTCCGCTTCAGAACTACTGCCGCCTGCACCCTGTTCCCCCAATGGCTGCCAATCGGGGTCAACAACTGGGTCATCTATGACCTCCTCTTCTATGTCATGTGCAACTTCGTCTGTGTCACCGTGTAAGCCGGTGGTATAGCGTTCGTGACGGGGCACCATAGTCTCCGCTGGTTTTGATTCTGCCTCAGTACACTGCGAGGGCAATGTTCTGGTCTGAGTCAAAGGAACAGCATAGTAATCTGGCTGTGGCTGTGCATCTGTGCACTCCATGTCCGATTCAACTTCTAATGGGCATGGCCTGTTAACTGTTTCACTGTCTAACCCAGGAACGGTATGTGTAAAGAGCTCCATGGAGTAACCTGTTGTGTCGACTGACGCATCCTTCTCTGTTGTTCTGGGTGAAGGACACAAGGAAGCGACTTGTTCCTGACCGGGAGCATCCACTGACGATGCACTGCTCTGACATTTGGCACTTTCCGAAGAGGAGGCGAAAGAGCTAGAGGCAGAGGCAGCAATGAAAGCCAATACTTGTTCCTCCTGCTCCGGCTTCAAAAGCGGTTTTCCTACTCCCAGAAAAGAGAGCGTTTGAGGCCTTGTGTAGCCAGACAATGAACCTGGCTCAACAACTCGAGACTTAGGTGCTGTACTGCTTTTACCACGACCACCTGATGCTCCACCACCACTACCATCATTACCAGCTGACAATGACCGCCCACGGCCACGACCTCTTCCACTAGATTTCCTCATTGTTTGCAAAACGTAACCAAAGTAACGGTATTTGTTACTGTAAAACAACTTATAAGGTGAACTCAAACTTCTGTTGGATTTATATATACCTTTATAGGTGCCTGACACTGAAAGGAAAATCAGGCCCAATGTTACACACTAGGTTTTCTGTGCCCCAATAATTTGAGACAGATGGCACACAGAGGACCAGCACTCCAGCAGAAATGCCAATCTTAATCTCCCACTAATTTTTTTTTTTTTCTCGGAGAATTTAAAAAAATACAACAACAAATAAAAACAATATTACACACTAGGTTTTCTGTGGCACACAATGAGAGACAGATGCCACACACAGCACTGGCACAGAGGCAGACTTGCCAATCTTTATCTCCCACTAATTATTTTTTTTTTTACAGGGAGAATTTAGAAAAAAAAAAAAAAAAAAAGGGCCAGTATTACACAGTGGTTTTCGGTGGCACACAATGAGACAGATGCCACACACAGCAATGGCACAGAGGCAGACTTGCCAATCTTTATCTCCCACTAATTATTTTTTTTTTACAGGGAGAATTTATAAAAAAAAAAAAATGGGCCTGTATTACACAGTGGTTTTCGGTGACACACAATGAGACAGATGCCACACACAGCAATGGCACAGAGGCAGACTTGCCAATCTTTATCTCCCACTAATTATTTTTTTTTTTACAGGGAGAATTTACCCCCCCCCAAAAAAATGGCCCAGTATTACACAGTGGTTTTCGGTGGCACACAATGAGACAGATGCCACACACAGCAATGGCACAGAGGCAGATTTGCCAATCTTTATCTCCCACTAATTATTTTTTTTTTACAGGGAGAATTTACCCCCCCCAAAAAAATGGCCCAGTAATACACAGTGGTTTTCGGTGGCACACAATGAGACGGATGCCACACACAGCAATGGCACAGAGGCAGACTTGCCAATCTTTATCTCCCACTAATTATTTTTTTTTTTACAGGGAGAATTTATAAAAAAAAAAAAAAATGGGCCTGTATTACACAATGGTTTTCGGTGACACACAATGAGACAGATGCCACACACAGCAATGGCACAGAGGCAGACTTGCCAATCTTTATCTCCCACTAATTATTTTTTTTTTTACAGGGAGAATTTACCCCCCCCAAAAAAAAAAATGGCCCAGTATTACACAGTGGTTTTCGGTGGCACACAATGAGACAGATGCCACACACAGCAATGGCACAGAGGCAGACTTGCCAATCTTTATCTCCCACTAATTATTTTTTTTTACAGGGAGAATTTACCCCCCCAAAAAAATGGCCCAGTAATACACAGTGGTTTTCGGTGGCACACAATGAGACAGATGCCACACACAGCAATGGCACAGAGGCAGACTTGCCAATCTTTATCTCTCACTAATTATTTTTTTTTTACAGGGAGAATTTATAAAAAAAAAAAAATGGGCCTGTATTACACAGTGGTTTTCGGTGGCACACAATGAGACAGATGCCACACACAGCAATGGCACAGAGGTAGACTTGCCAATCTTTATCTCCCACTAATTATTATTTTTTTTTTACAGGGAGAATTTAGAAAAAAAAAAAATGGGCCAGTATTACACAGTGGTTTTCGGTGGCACACAATGAGACAGATGCCACACACAGCAATGGCACAGAGGCAGACTTGCCAATCTTTATCTCCCACTAATTACTTTTTTTTTTACAGGGAGAATTTCGAAAAAAAAAAAAATGGCCCAGTATTACACACTGGTTTTCGGTGGCACACAATGAGAGACAGATGCCACACACAGCACTGGCACAGAGGCAGACTTGCCAATCTTTATCTCCCTGCAGTAATCTCAGAAAAGTATGGCAGGCAGCTATAAAAAGGACTGCTGCACACAAAAGTGTGGACAAACAAACAAGATAGCTGTGCCGAAAGGAAGGAACAACTTCATTGGCTGAGAAATGGCGCTTTTAGCGTTATTGAAACGCGACTTTGGCGCGAAAGTCGCGTACCGCATGGCCGACCCCACACAGGGATCGGGTCGGGTTTCATGAGACGCCGACTTTGCCAAAAGTCGGCGACTTATGAAAATGAACGATCCGTTTCGCTCAACCCTAGTCCTGACTGCAGTCATGAGTCCTGACTGCAGTCATGAGTCCTGACTGCAGTCATGAGTCCTGACTGCAGTCATGAGTCCTGACTGCAGTCATGAGTCCTGACTGCAACACAGTATTAGCTCAAACGATTTTGAGTAAGAAATGTGGACCCTGGCCTGCACACTATTAGCCCTAATAATTTTGCTTAGCAAATGGGGGCCTCCTGACTGCACCCCAATATTAGCCCTAACAATTTTTTTTTTTGCAAATGGAGCCTCCTGAGTACTGACTGCAACACAGTATTAACCCAAATGATTTTGAGTAGGAAATGTGGACTATGGACTGCACAACACTAATAGCCATAATGATTTGGTTAGCAAATGAGGCCTCCTGGTTAAACTCCAATATTAAGCCTAACAGTTTTGATTAGCAAATGGGGCCTCCTGAGTCCTGACTGCAACCCAGGTTTAGCCAAACGATTTAGAGTAGAAAATGTGGACTCCTGCTCGCACAACACTATTAGCACAAATTAGTTAGATGCTGGAAGGTCGATTTCACACAGAACAGGATCCTGTTTAACTAAATGACAAGTTCACTTACAGCATCAGCAGGAGCAGCCTCTTGGTGCTGTTACACTGAGAAAATGGCTCCTGCAAAACAACATGTCTGCTTTTAATATGGAGAGGGACATGTGACTTTGGCACCCAATCAGAGAAGCCCTTGTGTCATGACGTTGTGGATGGTTTCTGTGCCCTGATTGGATGCTGAAATGTACACACATTAAGTTATTAAAAAAAATTACACTCTGACACTCCTCTGACCTATACACACCCCCTCCTCTCATAAAACGTGTTCCCACACTCATCATACAGAACCACTATCCTAGCCAAAGTCTAGTGCAGAGCTGGAGGGCTTCTTAAAGAAAAGCTAACAAGTCTGTGAAAGCCAGAATTCTTGCTGGTTGGTAGGCGATCAAATACTTATTTCATGCAATAAAATGCAATTGAATTATTTAAAAAATCATACAATGTGATTTCCTGGTGTTTATTTTTTGATTCTGTCTCTCACAGTTGGAGTGTACCTACAATAAAAACTACAGACCTCTCCATTCTTTGTAAGTAGGAAAACTTGCAAATTTGAAAATTGCTTCTTCCGGGGGCAACCTTGCGAAACGTCGCTCCTCGGGTGAGGGGACAACAAGCAGCAGCTGTTTGTGACTGCACATTTCCACAGTATCAACTCTGAAGCAAGTAATAAACCGCAGTAATATTTTGGACATTCTAACTGTTCATGATTGTACTCTGTTGATAGATATGAGGAAGGGAGCATCTATAACATTACTGATAATCATTTAGCTTTTCCTTTTTTTACACTTCTTGAGCCACTGTTCCTTACTATTTAAGGGCAAGTTTATAATATTGTATTTAAAAAAACTCAGGATTTAATGCAACTACAATAGTGCTTGTTGAGCCCCTTTGTTGGTACCCTTCTATGAACATAAGGATTATATCTTCAGCTCAGCCTTTATTATATATGGTCCTTTCTTTATCCTTCAAATAATAATAATAATAATCTTTATTTATATAGCGCCAACATATTCCGCAGCGCTTTACAGTTTAACAGTTTCAAACGCAAGTCATAAGTAACAGCGTTAACAGTATAAAAATTAAAGCACAATAAGATGACCCTACTCGTTCGAACACACTGGCACTTTACCATTAATTGTTGCTGCTTTTGTTTCCACACCATTTGGAGGCCTATTTTTCTGCCCTGTCTTTTTAAATTTGTTTTTATAATATTGTTCATTAATAAAGATTGAATTTTTTATTGTCACATTGCTTCTTATCACTTCTTAACTATATGGTATTACACCACAATAGATTATGGTAACTATATATTGTTGAAGTATATATTGAAGTATATATTGTTGAATATATTGCTCTTCGCCTTTGTAATTAGGATTATGGGAATATATATTGTATATACCGTATTTTTTGGATTATAACACGCACTTTTCCCAAAAAATTTTTGGGAAAATGGGGTGCGTCTTATAATGCGAATGTACCTTACTGGTATCGTTGCTGCAGGCCGCAGGCTGGGATGAAGGGGTGTCCGGCAGTGCTGCGGGTGTCTGGCGCTGCTACCCAGTGCTCTTCTGGTGTCTCTGGTGCCCAGCGGTGCTGCGGGGGTGTCCGGCGGTGCTACTGCGGTTGTCTGGCGCTGCTGCCCGGTGCTATGCTGGTGTCTCCGGTGCTGCGGGTTCGCAGCCGGAGCTTCCCGATGCTGCTGCGGCAGTCTCCAGTGCTGCTGCGGCAGTCTATGGTGCTGCCGGGGCCCACCCCAGCAGTCCCATGGTTTCCTATGCGGTGGACTCTGGTAAAATGGCCACCGGGCAGGCCAGCGCATGAGCAGATGGAGATCTCGGCATGAGATTTCAGTGCTGAAATCTCATCTCCCGAGATCTCAATGCTGATATCTCCATCTGTGCATGCACCACTCCCCGCTCTGGCCTTTCATAAAATGTCGACAGAGCCCTGGCAGCACCCGGAGACCGCCGCAGCAGCAGCAGGCAGGGCCGTCTGGGCACCAGAAGCACGGGAGACACCAGCAGAGCACCGGGCAGCAGTGCTGGACACCTGCAGCAGGACCGCCGGACACCCCCCCACAGTGCCACCGGGTACCGGAGACACCCGCAGAGCACCGGGCAGCAGCGCCAGACACCAGCAGCACTGCCGGACACCCCTTCATCCCAGGCTGCGGCCTGCAGCAACACCCCACTCCTGCCTCCTCCAGCAGCGACCCTGGGTCTCCGCTTCACCGCAGTCACCACCCACGGTAAGCAATAAGACGCATGGATTGTAAGAAGCACAACCATTTTATTTAAAAAATTCCTATTTTTCTCCTTAAAATTTGGGGTGCGTCTTATAATCCGGAGCATCTTATAAAGCGAAAAATATGGTATGTTGTAGGCATCTGACAAGCCTACAACTTGCAGTAACCATCAAACCACTGCACGACCAGCTCTACCCTTACCTACTGTATCCTCACCCATCCCTTGTAGATTGTGAGGCCTCACAAGCAGGGTCCTCTCTCCTCCTCTACCAGTCATGAGTCATGACTTGTATTGTTTAAGATCTTTGTACTTGTTTTATAATATGTACACCTTTTCACATGTAAAGCACCATGTAATAAATGGTGCTATAAGAGATATATATATATAATATATATATATATATATATATATATATATATATATATATATATATATATATATATACACTGCTCAAAAAAATAAAAGGTAACACTAAAATCCCACATCCTAGATATCACTGAAGGTCATTTTGCAGGGCTCTGGTAGTGTTCCTCCTGTTCCTCCTTACATAAAGGCTGAGGTAGCAGTCCTGCTACTGGGTTGTTGCCCTCCTACAGCCCCCTCCACGTCTCCTGGTGTACTGGCCTGTCTCCTGGTAGTGCCTCCAGCCTCTGGACACTACGCTGACAGACACGGCAAACCTTGCCACAGCTCGCATTGATGTGCCATCCTGGATGAGCTGCACTACCTGAGCCACTTTTGTGGGTTGTAGAGTCTGTCTCAGGCTACCACGAGTGTGAAAACACAACCAACATTCAAAAGTGACCAAAACATCAGCCAGAAAGCATTGGTACTGAGATGTGGTCTGTGGTCCGCACCTGCAGAACCACTCCTTTATTGAGTGTGTCTTGATAGTTGCCAATAATTTTTATCTGTTGTCTTTTCCATTTGCACAACAGCATGTTGATACAGGAAAGATATATATCTCGGTACCGTGTTAGCCAGTGCATGGAAAAATATTTAGAATTGAGAGTCCTCAGTGATTGATACCTTTTAATGGCTAACTGAAAAGATGGTAACAAATTGCAAGCTTTCGAGACTACTCACGTCTCTTCATCCGGCATAGACTAAAAGAAATTCTGAAGAATCACATATTGACGGATTTATGTCTTTTTACATCAACTAAGGAATTTGTCCCTCAGACTATGTGAGGTCATCATAACAGAACCAGACCCCAATCAGAGGACAATAAAGCATTCCTTATCTTTGAACTGTTCCAATATTTATGGACACAAGTGTTTAACACCCACATAATAGTAATTCTGCTTCATATCACCTGTCTTATCTATGGCGTTTTTCTGTGATGTGTTGTGCAGAAATTTGTGATTCTTCAGATTTTCTTTTAGTCTATGCCTGATGAAGAGACCTCAGTAGTCTTCAACCACTGAGGACTCTCAATTCTAAATATTTTTCACAACAGCATGTGAAATTGATTGTCCAACAGTGTTGCTTCCTTAGTGGACAGTTTGATTTCACAGAAGTTTGATTTACTTGGAGTTATATTCTGTTGTTTAAGTGTTCCCTTTATTTTTCTAAGCAGTGTGTATATATATATATATATATATATATATATATATATATATATATATATATATATATATATATATATATATATATATATATATATATACACCCTGTATATACGGCTGAAACTAGAAGTTTACATACACATATATAAAAAAACACATATGCATTTTTTTTCTCAATATCTGACATGACATCAGAATAAATCTTTCCCATTTTAGGACAGTTAGGCCGGATTCACATTAGTGTTTCTGTGCGCTGCGTATGATCCGCATACATCCGCATGTTGCATTTTTTGAGGCGTCAAATATTGCACAATCGTCTGCATGCGGATGATTACGGATGAGTGCGTAAAAAAAAGCATTATTGTCTACGGGAACGCATTGGTACGCAAGGACATGTGTACCAAGGACATGTTCGATACGCCTGCGTCCTTCACACTAACCATGTCCAGGAAATGATGTTACCAAATACAAAATCGCTGATGTATAAAAGGGGTTCTGGAGACAGGTAGTCCATTACTCTCAAGACTCTGGATGGAAGCACAAGACTCTAGACAAGACTCTGGATGTAAGTATAGAAGCTTTGAAAATGTCTGTCTTTGCAGTCTGTACTCTGTGCTAATTTATTTCTGTTCCTTGTAGACTGTTTGCTGCTCCGGTCCTGTTGCTGCCATCCTGTGTACTCTGTACTAATTTTTTTCTGTTCCTTGTAGACTGTTTGCTGCTCCAGTCCTGGTGCTGCCCTTCTGGTGCTGTTGGACTACTGCCTGTAATGCAAGTATTGGTGTCCATTGTTCTTTTTTTGTGCTAAATTGTGTTTGGCTCTTAACAAGTTAAATTTTTCCTATTTGTTCTTTTCTCTAGTGTTTCAATAGACTGCTGTCTGCTCTTCCATCATATCCTCCACTGAAGCTTCCGAAAGTAGACATGACACGGATTATGAAATAACATTTGATTTACTGATTGATATGTATTGACTGTCAATACTATACATGTGTTAAATCTGGTATTTTATTTACAGGTACCTGACAGTGCAGAAGAGCAGGAGCAGTCTAGTGGAAATTATTCTTCCCAGGGTCGTCGGCCTCAAGTTGCTGAGGAGGAAAGATGGGGTGTAAGTATTATTATTATTTATTTATATAGCACCATTATTTCCATGGTGCTGTACATGTGAAAAAGGGGTTACATACAGGGTTATAGATATCGTTAACATTAAACAAATTTACAATGACAGACTGGTACAGAGGGGAGAGGACCCTGTCCTTGCGCACTTACATTCTTCGGGATAATGGGGAAGAGACAGGAGGTCGGTGTGCTGCAGCACTTGTGGTGGTGAGGCGGCAGCTCTGGTGGTGGTAAGGCGGCAGCTCGGGTGGTTGGTGAGGTGGCAGCTCGGGTGGTTGGTGAGGCGGCAGCGGTGGCGATGCGGCAGCTCGGGTGGTTGGTGATGTGGCAGAGGCTCTGGTGGTTGGTGGGGCGGCAGCTCGGGCGGTTGGTGAGGCAGCAGCTCGGGTGGTTGGTGAGGTGGCAGGTCGGGGGGTTGGTGAGGCGGCAGAATGGTTATTGTATAAGTAGCCTTTATCAGAGTTGTAATTGAATTTGTTTTCAGTTTTACTTACAAATTTTTTTTGTATTTTATCTATAGGTTCCACAACGTGAGGACAACCGGATATCGATAATTGCGTCCTTATTCACGCTGTGCATTGCAAGAGCTATCAGCATTGTGGGACCCCTGTGATCAGAATCATTCCGACTCAGCCTTGAACTCTGGGAAGAACTGGCCAGATCGCTGTTGGATGATTGGAACCATGCAAGGCCACAAGTCAGAAAGGATTTTTGTAAGTATTGCAATGTGATCTTACGCGTCGGTTTTGCTGTAAATGTTGGTGTCTTTTTACAATTATTATTTTTTCTTCCCCCTTCACAGTGAGGAGAGTAAAAGTTTGTTGGCGTTTAATGAAGGATCGCTTCAATAAAGACATGAGAGAGGAGATTCGGGTTTGAAGTGGTGCTGCTCAAAAAGAATGAAAATATAAGTACCATCGTCAGCTTTTTTTTCTGAGACCTGAGCTTACTCAGCAAACGTGAGTATCTTTTGTGTTGTCTTACTATTATTTAAACTTTTAATTTTTTTAATAATGTTTTTCATTTATTTTCCACACAGAACCTGGTGCAGCAGCGCAGAACCTGGATCGTACTCTGTTGGAGCGGCCCCTCATCGACCAGCCAATGAACAGGCCCAATCCCAATCATCCACCAGTGATGGAGCAACCAGGCAGGCTTCACAGGATGGGGAACAGGAAGATGGTCCATCTAGTTTTCCCCTCTCCCAGCCCTCTGCCAATACATTACTTGGGTCTGCTCGCCAGCGGCAGAGGGCCTGTGAGAGGTCAGTCATGCCCGAGTTTATTCACTTAAGCTCGGTCTTCCAGGCTGGGATGAAGGCGGTTGTAGAAAGACTGGATAGTTGGTTCGCTCGCGTGGACACACTTTTCCAGGACGTCCACAGACACCTTGATCACCTGGAAGCCGACCTTATTTTTTCCTCTATAGAACGTGACGGAAAACCTTAGTCCTGATCTCCAGCTCTATGTCATGAAGGCCTGTCAGGCTGCTTACACCGAGGCCATGCAGCAGTCCTGATATCAGCAGCAGGCACAAACTTCATTCCCTACAGGGCAACAAGCTCCAGGACAGCATCAGTAGCAGAATCCGCCAGCACCTTTCCCAACATCTCAAGGACATGGATACCAGTCATCTCACCAAGTGACCTATCCACCACTACCACAACCACCGCTGGACATTAGGACTGTTCCAACAGTACCCAGCTACACCATGCAGCCGCCCAGCCTTCCCCTTCAACCAAGCAGGCAAGTGCAGCAGCCCAGCCTTCCACTTCAACCATGCAGCCGAGTGCAGCAGCTTAGACTTCCACTCTCATCACGCAGCAAAAGGCCGAGGAAGCAGCAAAACAAAGTCCAGGAAACGAAAAGCTGCTAAAAAACATTATCCACCCCCTCCACCCTCACCTCCGAATGTGTCTTTTTTTCAAGTCTGTCCACACCTTTCCCATCCAATGTGTCAATCCCTTCCAACTTGTTTTCCACTCCTAATGTGTCCTCTTCCCCCAATGTGTCCTCTGCTAATGTTTCTGACCCAATCCTCCACTAGACTGCCACTTCCACTTCCCCTACTTCCCCAACCACTCCTAGCCTACTATCTCAGCCCGACACGCCCCAGGTCCACCATGTAACTCCTTCCCGCAGACCCCGAAAGTAAATCACATTGTCCTTTTTTATTTAAAATTTAAAATTGTTTTTATTTTTGTTAGTAAAAATTATTTTGTTTCACAATAACTGTCTCACTGTGTTTTCTTTATCTCTTTATTTAAACGTGTGTATTGTTGAGTGAAGTATTAACGGGTGTTACAATTAAGGTTTTTATTATTAGGCTATGTGCACACGTCAGGATTTCTTGCAGAAATTTCCTGAACAAAACCAGACATTTTCTGCAAGAAATCCGCATGCCGTTTTTTTGCGTTTTTCTCGCTTTTTTGCACTTTTTTTTGCGGATTTTTTGCGGTTTTTTCTGGAGGTTCCCAATGCAATAATATAGTGAGAAATCTGCAAAATTAATGAACATGCTGCATTTTTTACCGTGATGCGTTTTTTTCGCAGAAAAAAAACGCAACATATGCACAAAAATTGCGAAATGAATTATAAATCATGGGATGCATATGTATGCGTTTTTAAGCGTTTTTATCGTGTCTTTATAGTGAAAAAAACGTGAAAAATCCTGAAAGTGTGCACACAGCCTTAAAGTTACTTTCAAGGTGTTAATATTATAGATTTCAACAATCTTATGCACACATCTTGCTTTTTTTTTCAAGACTGTTTTGTCACAGAGCTTGTTTTTTGCAAAATGCAGCATGTCACTTTTTGCAGCATTTTTCACCTATTAAAAGCAACAAGTAGTGTTTTTGGTGCCAAAACCTAATGAAGTTGAATGTGATTTTTTGTAAAGCACTCAATTTTATCCGCATGCACAACAGACAAATATACCCTGATAAAAACGCCGTAAAAAATGCACCAAAAACACAGCAAAAACTAAGCAAAACCTGCTTTTTGTAACCAGCTTAAACGCTGCTTAAACTTGACATAAAAAAGCAGCTAAAATGCAATGTGTGAACATAGCCTTAAAGGGACTCTGTCACCTGAATTTGGAGGGAACAATTTTCAGCCACAGGGGCGGGGTTTTCGGGTGTTTGATTCACCCTTTCCTTACCCGCTGGCTGCATGCTGGCTGCAATATTGGATTGAAGTTCATTCTCTGTCCTCCATAGTACATGCCTAGTAAGGAAACTGTGAATCAAACACCCGAAAACCCCGCCCCTGTGGCTGAAAATTGTTCCCTCCAAATTCAGGTGACAGAGTCCCTTTAAGCAGATTTCTCTTAAAAAATAGTACATTCCAAAACATCTGGTTTGCATTTTCAATTACAAACAGAAACATTGGATTTAATTGTAAAATCTGCAATGAGTGGTTTAATACAAACCTTACTTGCTGTCACTGTGTGAAAATAAAAACAAGCACAGGGCTGCAACCAGGAATTTCAGGGCCCCATACTGGAAAATTTTAGGGCCCACTTGAGACTCAACTCAGGCTCCATCCCAGCCCCGCCTCCACCCTTCGAACCTTCCACAGTCCCACCGCCCACTCTTGGAAAAACTCCACTTATGCACCACGTCCTCACTAATCACGTTTTAAGGCTGGAGTCACACACAATGTATAAAAAATCGGTCAGTTTTACACGGACGAGAATCACAGAAATGGTCCCTGAACAGTGATCCCTATGTCATCCGTGTGCAGTGCGAGGATGCGATTTTCTCACATGTAAGCATCCATGTGACATCTGTGTGACATCCGTATGGTGAGATTTTCTCGCCGGCTTGCAAAATGGACATAAAATGGATCCATGGGCTCAAATATTTGTGAAAACATATATACAGTCTATATATGCATATATAGAATGAATGCAGGAGTTCGGAAATGATTTAGCAAAAGCTGACAATTGAATTAACGGATATTCTGCTATCTAACTCTCTATGAAATATATATATATATATATATATATATATATATATATATATATATATATATATATATATATATATATATATATTGTAGTGTAGTAGTGACCCCTGTGGCAGCTAGGGGGTGCTGTGTGTGCTCCTTGGGATATGCATGGAGGCATATCAGTTGTGATAATGGTGGTAAAACAGTGACTGGCAGTGTTGTGAATGGCCGATGTGTCGCAGAGGGAGTCTGCGTGGTAAGTCTGATGCAATGTTGTTGTTCTGGGACCTGTAGTCCCTCAAGAGTGTGTATATCTATGGTGTAGTTGTAAGGGAGATTTACTAGGCTAGTTGTGTGAGATGGGCAGGACAAACTAGCCACACATGCACGCTCCCACCTGTGGGAGTGGTTAGTACTATATAATGTGACTGAGGGCTGGTCACATGGGCTCTGAGTGTGGATCTGAATGGTCTGTGCTGGAAGGTCCTGGAGAGAGCCCCATGTGTTGGGAGTGTTGGCTCCCTGAAGAGCACATGGCGGGGCTCGCACAGACCAGACTGTGGAACAGAGGGAGATCCGTGTTGTACTGACCGGGGTCAGAGTGAGAATGTCGGAAGGATGCCTCTGGTGAAGAGAGGTATCCGAGAACCTGTGCAGCAATGGCAGGTAACGAATGGAGATTCGTGTTGTACTGACCGGGGTCAGAGAAAAGGAAAGTCAGTGTGAGAAACGTCTGAAGGATACCTCTGTGGAGGTGAGGTATCCGAGAAACCTGTGCGGCACCAACAGGTAACGGTAAGGGATCCGTGTTAAGCTAACTGGGGTTAGAAGAGAGAGAGAGACATTGTGTATGGGGCACCTCTGAGGCCAAGAGGTGTCCAGGAACCCGTGAAGGTTGCCAACGGGTAACCGTCTGAAAACCGTGTGTAATGCTGACCGGGGTCAGAGACGAACTGTGGTAAAGTTGAATATGTCCAGATACTGTTCAAGCTGTTACTAAGTTCCTGTGGATATGGTTTTTGTTGTGTGAAATAAACCTAAGAGACTGTGTTTTTGATAGAAAACCGTGCCTGAGTGCATTAATCCCGTGCCAAGCGAGTGTCCCCCAAGACACGTAGTAGGCGCTATGCTACAATATATATATATATATATATATGTCAATGACACATACAGTACAGAGCAAAAGTTTGGACACACCTTCTCATTTAAAGATTTTTCTGTATTTTCATGACTATGAAAATTGTAAGTTCACACTGAAGGCATCAAAACTATGAATTAACACATGTGGAATTATATACTTAACAAAAAAGTGTGAAACAACTGAAAATATGTTGTATATTCTAGGTTCTTCAAAGTATCCACCTTTTGCTTTGATGACTGCTTTGCATGCTCTTGGCATTCTCTTGATGAGCTTCAAGAGTTAGTCACCGGTAATGGTCTTCCAACAATCTTGAAGGAGTTCCCAGAGATGCTAAGCACTTGTTGGCCCTTTTGCCTTCACTCTGCGGTCCAGATCACCCCAAATCATCTCGATTGGGTTCAGGTCTGGTGAGTATGGAGGCCAGGTCATCTGGCGTAGCACCCCATCACTCTCCTTCTTGGTGAAATAGCCCGTACACAGCCTGGAGGTGTGTTTGGGGGTCATTGTCCTGTTGAAAAATAAATGATGGTCCAACTCAACGCAAACCGCATGGAATAGCATGCCGCTGCAAGATGCTGTGGTAGCCATGCTGGTTCAGTATGCCTTCAATTTTGAATAAATCCCCAACAGTGTCACCAGCAAAGCACCATCACACCTCCTCCTCCATGCTTCACGGTGGGAACCAGGCATGTAGAGTCCATCCGTTCACCTTTTCTGCGTCGCACAAAGACACGGTGGTTGGAACCAAAGATCTCAAATTTGGACTCATCAGACCAAAGCACAGATTTCCACTGGTCTAATGTCCATTCCTTGTATTCTTTAGCCCAAACAAGTCTCTTCTGCTTGTTGCCTGACCTTAGCATTGTTTTTCTTGCAGCTATTTTACCATCGCATAGCAGTCGTCCGTATTACGGTCTAGTGTGAGTCCAGCCTAACAGTTCCCATCACTGGATCACATACATAGCCAACATCTTTTGTTGTGGCCAAAATATTTTTTAATCCGCAACCATGGCAAGGTAGACTCTTTTGGCCAGGCCCTACTCTATTGTAACTTATTAAACATTTGTTAAAATATCTTATACTCTTTGTGGAGCCAGGAGACTGCAGCATCTGATTGCTCCTACTCTAGCACTGAGAAGAAGCACTTCTCCTAAATTTTAGATGTGTTTGTTCGTTCTGGCAGAACAGGAGTTAATCTGCCATGTTGGAAATCCCTGTGGTCACAGCTGAGCTCGGTTAGCCACTCCTTTTCCTTTTATAATCTGGGCTCTGATACTAATCCTTGTCAGAGCTAGCTTTATTGCTGCATGGCTAACGGAGGAGAAGAGCTCCAATGAGGAGAGTTGAAGGAGTTATTAGTGACTGTTGCACCCGGGTGCATTCTTCTTTTATAAGTGAGTTAATTTTTTGTATGCCTGGAGTTTTCTGTTAACCCTTGTTTGTGTTGCCTTGTTTGTTAGGTTGGTGTACTACAGTGGTACACAGAAGCCCCCTCTTCCCTGGGTGGGGGAAGAGAACAGATGGAGGGCTAACTCAGGAGATAAGAAAAGGGCAGAGGCCCTGGCATCTTCACCATCTGTAGTATCCCAGGGAGCAGGGCAATCTAGGGCGCCCCCTAGTGTTACAGACAGGGAAGGAGCCCCTGGTCCTGGGTCACCTGACAGCTGTGTTGTGACAGTATATTTTTATTTATTTTTCAAGTTTTAAAATGACCAATAATATCACATACAAGGGACAAATACCATTACACCATGACCAGACCAGATACTACCACCGCATAGTGACCGAATAATACCACATACAAGGAACAAATACTGCCACACTATGACCAGACCACATATTACCACCACATAGTGACCTGTAATACCACATACAAGGAACAAATACCCCCATACCATAACCAGACCACATGTTGCCACCACATAGTTACTGAATAATAACACATACAAAGAACAAATACCGTCACACCATGACCAGAACACATATTTCCACCAAAGTGAACGAATACTGCAATACTGATCATTAATAAAAAAAACAAAATACTAATAAGTTACCATAAGTGCCATTATACACAGGAGCCTCTGTACTTAGTATATAGTGTCAGTGTACAGGTAATACAGTGATCACCAGTGACATTATACACAAGAGCTCTGCATATAATATACAGTGTATAATGTAAGTATACATGTAAGACACTGACTCACCAGTGACATCTCTCTAGTCCTTCATCTTCTCTTTTCATGTTCATCCAGCAAAGACCGCCATAACTTCTATCAGCCAGAACTTGTCTCTGTAGGAAATAATAAATAGGGTACAATGGTATGAACTCAGTCAATTTGGAGCGAGGTGCTGGTGCCACGGACTGTAAGAATCCAAGCAATCAAATATTATTTAGAAGACACCGCACACCCTAGTAATTACATATGCAAAATAGTGTAAATTTATTCAACATGAACAGCAGATGGGAGCAAATTACAAATATATAGTAAGCAACCAAGATAGTAACGACTTTTCGACTCTCTCGAGTCTTATATAATCGCTTAGTATGCTAGTAATAAGTATGCATAGCGAATCATTGATTAAAGATATGAGCACCAGCAGGGCGCAGGAGCGCCGCTCAGCAAACAAGAATTCTCAGGTCCCACACACAGGGCAGCAGCTCTTTATTTGCTGCATACCACTTCGACACAATTTAGCACAACTCATACCTTTAATCAAGGATTCGCTATGCATACTTATTACTAGCATACTATGCGATTAAATGAGTAAGACTCGGCAGTCGAAACGTCATGTTACTATCTTGGTTGCTTACTCAACCAAAGAAAAATAGGAGTACTATGTCCAAAGATATCGTAAAATATACAAATTTTATTGTCCATCAGATAGTAATATAGTAAATAAATCACAATTAAAAGAAACATACAAAATAGAGAGGGATCAGATACAAATTGGCCACAGGTATCTCAGCATAAATATGATACAACAGTAAAGTGCCAAGTGCTCATATTGACAAAGGAGGCATAAAAAATGTGACAAAGGAGCTAGTTCAATCAGTCAAGTGTATATTTTTCGCTTAGTAGCAAGCTCACAACATAAATCCAAACTTAATTATGCTCACCCATCATATATTTAAAGGCCAGACCTGTGCCACGCGCCAGACCCCCTGCCATTGAAAACAGTATCCTCAAAAATAAAATACAACACTGCAGTAATAATATCCCTTGAGTAGCCCCTACAGTAATAATATCCCCCATCCTGGCCTCTTTTTGTCTCATTCCTTGCTCCAGTCATATGTTCTCCCATTCTGTCCCCATATGTTCTCCCATCCTGCCCCATATGATCTCCAATTCTGCCCCATATGCTCTCCCCACAATGCCCCATCTGTCTCAATCCTGCCCCATCTGTCCCATGCTCCTGCCCCATCTGTCCCATGCTCCTACCCATCTGTCCCATGATCTTGCCCCATATGTATCCATCATGTTCATCCTGCCCCATTATCCTGACCCATGTGTTTCCTATCCTGCCCCATGTTCCTGCCCAAATGATCCCGCACCATGTCTCCATCCTGCCCCATGATCCTGCACCATGTGTCTCCATCCTGCCCCATGTTCCTGACCCAAGTGTTTCCATCCTGCCCTAGGTTCCTGCCCAAATGATGCTGCACCATGTTCTCCATCCTGCCCCATGTTCCTACCCCATCTGTCTCCATTCTGCCCCATGATCCTGACCCATTTGTCTCCATCCTGCCCCATGTGTCTCCATCCTGCTCCACATTCCTGCCACTTCTGTCTCCATCCTGCCCCATGATCCTGCCCCATGTGTCTCCATCCTGCCTCATGTTCCTGCCCCTTCTGTCTCCATCCTGCCCCATGATCCTAACCCATGTGTTTCCATCCTGCCCAAATGATCATGCACCATGTGTCTCCATCCTGCCCCATGTTCCTGCCCCTTCTGTCTCCATCCTGCCCCATGATCCTAACCCATGTGTTTCCATCCTGCCCAAATGATCATGCACCATGTGTCTCCATCCTGCCCCATGTTCTTGCCCCTTCTGTCTCCATCCTGCCCCATGATCCTAACCCATGTGTTTCCATCCTGCCCAAATGATCATGCACCATGTGTCTCCATCCTGCCCCATGTTCTTGCCCCATCTGTCTCCATCCTGCACCATCTGTCTCCATCCTGCCCCATCTGTTTCATCCTGTCCCATCTGCCTTCAGCTTGCCCCATGATCCTGCACTATGTGTCTCCATGCTGCCCTATGATCCTGCACCATGTGTCTCCCTCCTGCCCCATTTGTCTCCATCTTGCCCCATGTTCCTGCCCCATCTGTCTTCATCCTGCCCCATGATCCTGCACCAATCTCTTTGATCTCATGCTGCTTTAATGGCTTACTTTAGTGCAACACAGTAGCGTAGCTATCGGGGGCAGAGGGGGCCATCGCCCTGGGCCCCGCACCCTGAGGGGGCCCACCCAGAGCTACTGTAACTGTATTGGCGTGTACACAGCGTACTGATACAGTTACATTCTGCGGCAGGGCAGGGAGAATCAAACTCCCTGCTCTGCCGCCAGGCCGCCAGCAGCAGGCCCCCCTCCTGTCATCGAAGGTTCAGCTGTATCGGCTTCATGCTGATATATCTGACCCCATTGATGAGAGAAAACACTATGCTCCTTCTCCCATCATGCCCCTGTCAGCATCTGACGTCACCGATGCCGACACTGACAGCGGGTGCAATGACGTCACTACTCGGAGCAGCAGAGGAACCAGGAAGAAAAGAAGTGAGTACTTATTTATTTTTTATGGGGGCTGCCTTATTACAGAGTCTTCCTATGGGGGCTGCCTTATGCTACAGAGTCTGCCTATGGGGGTGCTGCCTTATACTACAGAGTCTGCCTATGGGGGTGATGCCTTATACTACAGAGTCTGCCTATGGGGGCTGCCTTATACTACAGAGTCTGCCTGCCTATGGGGGGCTGCCTTATTAGAGTCTGCCTATGGGGGCTGCCCTATTTCAGAGTCTGCCTATGGGGGCTGCCTTATGCTATAGATTCTGCCTATGGGGGCTGCCTTATTACAGAGTCTGCCTATGGGGGCTGCCTTATGCTACAGGGTCTGCCTATGGAGGCTGCCTTATTACAGAGTCTGCCTATGGGCGGATGCCTTATGCAACAGAGTCTGCCTATGGGGGGCTGCCTTATGCTACAGAGTCTGCATATGGATGTTGCCTTATTACAGAGTCTGTCTATGGGGGGCTGCCTTATTACAGAGTCTGCCTATCGGGGGGCTGCATTATGCTACAGAGTCTGCCTATGGGGGCTGCCTTATTACAGAGTCTGCCTATGGGGGCTGCCGTATTACAGAGTCTGCCTATGAGGGGCTGCCTTATACTACAGAGACTGCCTAAGGGGGGCTGCCTTATTACAGAGTCTGCCTGTGGGGGCTGTCTTTTACTATGGAGTCTGCCTAGGGTGGTTGCCTTATACTACAGAGTCTGCCTATGGGGGTTGCTTTACATTACAGAGTCTGCATATGGGGGATGCCTTATACTGCAGAGTCTGCCTATGGGGGCTGCCTTATAGTACAATCTGCCTATGTGGGTTGCCTTATACTACAGAGTCTGCCTATGGGGACTGCCTTATACTACAGAGTCTGCCTATGGGGGCTGCCTTATGCTATAGAGTCTGCCTATGGGGGCTGCCTCATGCTATAAAGTCTGCCTATTGGGGCTGCATTATACAGTATAAAGTAGGCCTATGGGATGCATTATACAATATAGAGTAGGCCTATGGGGGTGCATTATACAATATAGAGTAGGCCTATGGGGGGTGCATTATACTATATGAAGGCTTATAGGGAGTGCATTATACTATATGAAGGCCTATGGGGAGTGCAGTATACTGTACTTTATGGAGACTAGGGGGCCATCATACAGTGTGGAGATTACAGTGAGTGGGTCATCATGCAGTGTTGAAGCCATCCAACAGTTTGGGTGCCACTAAGGGGTCAGTATACTGTGTGGGTGATACCATACAGTGAGGGAGCATTATACTGTGTATAAGAGAGCATCATACTGTGTATAGGGGAGCTGTACAGGGGGGAGGCTTGGGACAGTATTAAATGTAAAGTGGGTACATATTGTTATAGGGGAACTCAGGTTACTGTGACTATCAAAGGGGCACAAAGAGGGCATTATTACTTTCTAGGGGGCAAAATATGGGCACTGTTTTCTAGGGCAATTGCACCCGGCATTACTATATTATAGAGGTTTGCTTTACAATTTAGGAGGCACAGAGAACCACACAATAGGTGCAGTAATAGTGACACATACGGCAGCAGCGGCTCAGTATTGGGATATCAGCAGGATGAGGAGTTTGTGCAGTTTGGAGATAGATGGTGATGGGGCTGGAATATGAGAAGTTAAATGTGTCTTTGTTGTATTCTCTGCAGCCGAGTTGTGGCTGGATAAAGCTGTCATATCGGTCTGGGCCAGAAGGAAAAGACGGAAAAAATGAACCATTCTATCAGAAAGAATGTCAGCGGTACGTCATTATCTGTAACTGTGCTGTGATCTCTGTTATGTTCTGTAGGACTGGTATTTACCACTGACCATATGGTGGTAATATCCATGTTGGTCTTTGTATAGAGATTATTTTCAGCAACATCGCGGTAATCTGCTGAGGTTCTCCACTATTAGGGTGCGTCACCCAGTTGTAATCAAGGTTACCTGGTTAGGGGCCCACTCAGCAGTTTTGTTCCCCCTGAACCAAAACCCTAGCTACCCCTCTGGTGCAACATGTGACTTTTGTTATACATATTGTTTATTATTGACATGAAACCGACCCATGTAATTGTATTTAAAATCATGTGTAAGATGCAAAACACAAGTGACTATAATAAAGTAAAAAAACAAACATTTCATTTCACAACAATGTGTAGTATAGATGAATATATGAACATCATTCTTGAACTACATAGTATTGGGCAGCACAAAAAAACACGATAATACAAACATTAGCAGGAATATTTCCACTGGATATTTTTCTAAACGTGGACAAATATCATATCTGTTTGTCATGATATGTAGATGCATTTTGAACAATAGCAACTACCTAATGGTAAAATAGATTTTGTGTTATTAGAATTAGAATTAGAATAGAAGGTTCAGCTGTATCGGCTTCATGCCAATATATCTGACCGCATTGATGAGAGAAAGCGCTACGCTCCTTCTCCCATCATCCCCCTGTCAGCATCTGACGTCACCGACGCCGACACTGACAGCTGGTGCAATGACGTCACTACTCGGAGCAGTGGAGGAACCAGGAAGAAGAGAAGTGAGTACTTATTTATTTTTATGGGGACTGCCTTATACTACAAAGTCTGCCTATGGGGGGCTGCCTTATCACAGAATCTGCCTATGAGGGGCTGCCTTATGCTACAGAGTCTGCCTATGGGGTGCTGCCTTATACTACAGAGTCTGCCTATGGAGCTGCCTTATACTAGAGTATGCCTGCCTATGGGGGGCTGCCTTATTACAGAGTCTGCCTATGGGGGGGCTGCCTTATTTCGGAGTCTGCCTATGGGGGTTGCCTTATGCTACAGAGTCTGCCTATGGGGGGCTGCCTTATTACAAAGTCTGCCTATGGCATCTGCCTTATTACAGAGTCTTCCTATGGGGGGCTGCCTTATGCTACAGAGTCTGCGTATGGGGGGCTGCCTTTTTGCAAAGTCTGCCTATGGGGGCTGCCTTATTACAGAGTCTGCCTATGGGGGCTGCCTTATGCTATAGAGTCTGCCTATGGGGCTTGCCTTATTACAGAGTCTGTCTATGGGGGGCTGTTTTATTACAGAGTCTGCCTATCGGGGGGCTGCATTATGCTACAAAGTCTGCCTATGGGGACTGCCTTATTACAGAGTCTGCCTATGGGGGGCTGCCTTATTACAGAGTCTGCCTTTGTGGGGCTGCGTTATACCACAGAGTGTGCCTAAGGTGGGCTGCCTTATTACAGAGTCTGCCTATGGGGACTGCCTTATTACAGATTCTGCCTAAGGTGGGCTACCTTATTACAGAGTCTTCCTATGGGAGCTGCCTGTAGGGGGCTACCCTATGCTACAAAGTCTGCCTCTGGGGGCTGCCTTATTATAGAGTCTGCCTATGGGGTCTGCCTTTTACTATGGATTCTGCCTAGGGGGCATGCCTTATACTACAGAGTCTGCATATGGGGGCTACCATATAGTACAGAGTCAGCCTATGGGGGCTGCCTTATACTACAGAGTTTGCCTATGGGAGCTGCCTTATACTACAGAGTCTGGCTATGTGGGCTGCCTTATAATACAGAGTCTGCCTATATGAGTTGCCTAATACTACAGAGTTTGCCTATGGGGGCTGCCTTATACTATAGGGTCTGCTTATGGGGGTTGCCTTATACTGCAGAGTCTGCTTATGGGGGCTGCCTTTTTATAGAGTCTGCCTATGGGGGTGCTTACTTATTACAAAGTCTGCCTTATACTAGAGTCTGCCTATGGGGGGCTTCCTTATACTACAGAGTCTGCTAATGGGGGCTGCATTATACTACAGAATATACCTATGGGGGCTGCCTTATACTACAGAGTTTGCCTATGGGGAGCTACCTTATTACAGAGTCTGCATATGTGGGCTGCCTTTTACTATGGATTCTGCGTAGGGGGGCTGCCTTATACTACAGTGTCTGGTGTCTGCCTATGGGGGGCTGCCTTATACTACAGAGTCTGCCTATGGGGGCTGCCTTATACTGCAGAGTCTGCCTATGGGGGCTGCCTTATAGTACAGAGTCTGCCTATGGGGGCTGCCTTATACTACAGAGTCTGCCTATGGGGGCTGCCTTTTATTATAGAGTCTGCCTATGGAGGTTGCGTTATACTACAGAGTCTGCCTATGGGGGCTGCCTTATGCTACAGAGTCTTCCTATGGGGGCTGCCTATGGGGGCTGCATTATACTACAGAGTCTGCCTATGGGGGCTGCCTTATACTACAGTCTGCCTATGAGGGCTGCCTTATACTACAGAGTTTGCCTATGGGGGCTGCCTTACACTACGGAGTCTGCCTAGGGGGGTTTCCTTATACTACACGGTCTGCTTATGGGGGTTGCCTTATACTGCAGAGTCTGCCTATGGGGGCTTCCTTATACTACAGAGTGCCTATGGGGTGCTGCCTTGTGATATAGATTCTGCCTATGGGGGCTGCCTTATGCTATAGGGTCTGCTTATGGTGGCTGCCTTTTTCTATAGATTCTGCCTATGGGGGCTTGCTTATGCTATAGTGTCTACCTATGGGGGCTGCTTTATGCTATAGAGTCTGCCTATGGGGGCTGCCTCATGCTATAGAGTCTGCCTATGTGGGCTGCATTAAACAATATAGAGTAGGCCTATGGGGATGTATTATACAATATAGAGTAGTCCTATGGGGGGTGCATTATACAATATAGAGTAGGCCTATGAGTTTGCATTATACTGTATGAAGGCCTATAGGGAGTGCATTATGCTATATGAAGGCCTATGGGGAGTGCATTATACTATATGGAGACTATCTAGGGGGCCATCATACAGTGTGGAGATTACAGTGAGGGGTTCATCATGCAGTGTTGAAGCCATCCAACAGTTTGGGGGCTACTAAGGGGTCAGTAGACTGTGTGCGTGGTACTATACAGTGAGAAAGCATCATGCTGTGTATAGGGGAGCTGTACAGGGGGGAGACTTGGGACAGTATTAAATGTAAAGTGGGTACTTATTGTTATAGGGGAACTCAGGTTACTGTGACTATCAAAGGGGCACACAGAGGGCATTATTACTTTCTATGGGGCAAAATATGGGCACTGTTTTCTAGGGCACTTGCACCCGGCATTATTATATTATAGAGGGGTGCTTTAGAATTTAGAAGGCACAGAGAACCACACAATAGGTGCAGTAATAGTGACACATACGGCAGCAGTGGCTCAGTATTGGGATATCAGCAGGATGAGGAGTTTGTGCAGGTTGGGAATAGATGGTGATGGGGCTGGAATATGAGAAGTTAAGTTTGGAGCGGCCCCCAAGCGCAGGGCAACGGGGTACTTGGTACCGGGTCTCTCGGTTCTGGGGATGTCACGGTGGCCTGACCCGGTCCATGGCCCTGCTAAGGGGCGCCCAATTAAAGATGTAGGTGACGGTGTAGGTCGCAGTAAATGACGAGGACACAGGGTTGCAGTCTCTTTACCTCTTTACTGAAGGCTTCGGCATTCACAATCCAGAGCACTGCTAACAGGGCTGGCTGAGACCGGCCGGTCCGAAGGCACATCCAGAGTTCCCTTTGCAGGTGGAAATCAGTGCCTACATACTAGCGCCTGGGTGTTGTAGTACTTCCCTGCTGAGCACCACGGGATAGTCCTCACAACTGTCGTGTATGTTTCTGTTCTTTCTCTCCGTCCCCCAGATGATATGGATAGGACGCACCCGTATGACGGGGTAGGCGTGGAGTTATTTTATAGGGACCCTAGAGATGCCCCTCTCCGTTGTCTTCATTAGGTGTAAAAGGTGAGACAGCCAACCTAGAGTTAACTGCCCTGCCGTAGTTCAAAGTAATGCGTAGAGTCTATTACTTCCTCAGCGTTCCGGCCACCGGCTACGCGCCTCAGAAGGATGTTGCCGATCTCGGGGCACGACTCCTTCTGGTTCTATCGCCTTTGTGCTGTGATCTCGTTTCTCACTTCTCCACAATATACTTCGCTTCATGTCCTTTCTTAAGATGCCGCCGCAATGAAGTGCAGGCACGGCTCTGTAACGATCTGTCCTTTGCTAGGCCTCTGCTAGGGTCCCACCCCTGACAGGGACCCCCCTGAATCTTCCCAAGTAACACTTTCCACTCACTAGATGTTACCTGGGCAAAACCCAGTCAGCTTCTTCCTAACTTCCTATCCAACCCCCAGTTTTACCAGAGTGTGAGGAGTGGCCTAATACATAGAACCTTTTGCTCCCCCTGGTGGCCAGAGTGTGAAGTGTAATGTGTGACTGTGATACCTGGTCAGGTGAACTCTTTAGTGCAATCAGACGTACCATCACTCCCCTTAGTGGCAGAGCGACGTTACTGCAACGACCAGGAATCTGGGGCACTGGAAATGTGTCTTTGTTGTATTCTCTGAAGCCGAGTCGTGGCTGGAAGAAGTTGTCATATCGGTCTGGGCCAGAAGGAAAAGACGGGAAAAATGCATGATTCCATCAGAAAGAATGTCAGTGGTAAGTCATTATCTGTAACTGTGCTGTGATCTCTGTTATGTTCTGTAGGATTCGTGTTTACCACTGACCATATGGTGGTAATATCCATGTTGGTCTTTGTATAGAGATTATTCTCAGTAACATCACTGTCGTCTGCTGAGGTTCGCCTCCACTATTACGGTGCGTCACCCAGTTTTAATCAAGGTTACCTGGTTAGGGGCCCACTCAGAAATTTTGCTCCCCCTGAACCAAACCCTAGCTTACCCCTCTGGTGCAAAATGTGGCTTTTGTTATAAATATTGCTTATTATTGACATGAAACCGACCCATGTAATTGTATTTAAAATCATGTGTAAGATGCAAAACACAAGTGACTATAATAAAGTAAAAAAACAAACATTTCATTTCACAACAATGTGTAGTATAGATGAATATATGAACATCATTCTTGAACTACATAGTATTGGGCAGCACAAAAAAACACGATCATACAAACATTAGCAGGAATATTTCCACTGGATATTTTTCTAAACGTGAACAAATATCATCTGTTTGTCATGACGTGTAGATGCATTTTGAACAATAGCAACTACATAATGGTAAAATAGATTTTGGGATATTAGAATTTCTGCCTTTTTTTCCCAAAAAATGCATTTTGTTGTTTTGTTGGTTGTTTAGCCACTTAGATGCAATTTGCAATATTTATTTATACAAGGAATTGGATCGAGAGTTTAAAACTAATTGCTGTTTGCTTGTATGGCCGCATAGTACTCCTATGGCAGATTGGGCCGTGACTGTGAAGCTGATGAAGTTTGTCTTTCATATGCTTTCCATTTCCTTGAAGTGTGCTCTGCTAATCATCACTTTGTATTCTACAGTACAATAGGGTTTGTCACTACACTTCCCTGCTATGGAGAGATGCAGCTGACTGTTGAGTGTCTGTGATTGGCCATGGGAGGAGGCTATGCTGATTATAAAGAGTGATCAGCTTTCCCAGAGCATCATATGTGAGAGTGCAGCTTCTGGAGATCCAGAGGATTTACCCTGTAAACTGTAAGTAACATTGTCTTCCAGCAGCTTTGTGTCTACCTAATCCCAAGAAGCTAAATAACTGGATTACTGTAGCTGTTGAGTCGTATTGTTTATTTGAACTGCTGCTCAACGTTCCCTGCATTCATACCTTACTTATTTCCCTTCCATGTACTTTATGATAATACAGGTAAACTCAATATTTGATTTGTATTGTAAACAGCCTTAAGATCATTCTAAATATAAAAAGTGCATTTTTACATGTGATTTCCTTCTATATGTCTGTATATATGCCTAAAATATTTTATGAAATAATTCAACCATATTTTAATTTCATTTATTTATTTTACTTGAAAAAACCTTGTTCATTGCCTTTAGTTTTAAATTTACATGTACTCATAAGTAATTAATTTTTCTTCATATTATGTCTATCATAAACATACAACTCAGGAGTGTAGTATTGTGATGTACTTGTGACCGATGATTTTCTCTAGTTCATGTAAAATTACATTGAATATACATACTCATCTTAGCAAGCTTTTTGTGTACCTAACCGTAATTACAAGTTACACATCCATCAATTTATGCATCTACCCAACCCTTAGAAATTGGCTTAGGTATAAAGCTGTACTAGATGCAAAGTTACCCAACACAAACGTTAGATTTTTCTTCATATGTGCATGTTTGATGCCTCGCTTCACATTGCTGCTGTATAGGAGCAGATCAGTTCTACACTGATAATACAAATAATTATTGTAACCTCTATAGCATAAGTCTATTACACAGTGCTTTACGATCACATGAAGCAAACACATTCAAAAGAATAAAATAAAATCAGACAAATGGCAGTGCTATCTCAGTGCTCATTGTCGGTTTGGATTTGGTTGCAGAGATCAACCACACTTTTCCTAATATAACGCTGCATATTGAGAACTATCCTCAAACAGGCTAATTTCTATGTTTAATGTACACACTTTGCGATTCACAAAGAATAAAATAAATGCAAATATATAATCAAAATCAACAGGTTAGACAGATCAGTGCATTTATGCCTATGTGTAAAGAAGTGAGTGAGGCACTCGAGTAGGTTAAAATAGAATTTCTTTATGTGGATTTTGGAGCAGATTCTGCTCTAAAATCCACTTCCAAGACCACTTTAAATACTCTCTAAATAATCTCCCTATTTATTTCAATGGAAAAAAATATAATGCACATGGTCCTGTTATTTCCACACTTATTTTCTATGAGGATAAAAAAGAAATATATCAATTCTTGGTGTTTTTCTGCATAAGCTCCAAAATTGAATCAATTGAAACAGGAAAAAAACACACTCATACACATAAATGATATAAATGCAACAAAAATGTGCCCAAAAAACATTTTTCAACCATTTCTTTGAAGTGGATTACTCATTCAGAAATATTCACATAAAGGATGTGGACATACTCTTAATATAGCCATATAATTAAATAACTGTTTGGCTGATTGATTATTCTGCAAACAGTTGTCTCTTCTGACTCCTGTACGCACATGAATGCAGGAAGACTGTCCCTCATTTACTTTTTGGGTAGGAACTTTGGGTAGGAACTTTGTAATAATTTAAATGTAACATAATACATTGAAAATATCAAATTAGCATTGTATTAAGAAAAACAACAAGAAAATATGGTTAGAAAATAATTGGCCTTAATGTCAATGTATTTGTGACTTTTTGGGTGATATAAAAACAATGTCGAATCTGCTCTGCCGCATTATTTTTACCTATTTGTGCAAGAATTTAGAACCATTTGCATTATTCACATTACCTTGTATAAGTGGAATGACTTGTTGTTTGACCAAGTTTTGATTCACATTTATGACATATGTCAAAAAGGGTGCAAATGTGAAAAAGTCTCTACACAGATCCAGGTGGAGAAAAAATGCCTTACTTTTAGCCAGTGGTAGAGTATGTTCACACAGAGGTTTTTTTGCATGTGATCCTCTCCAAAATCCATAAAAAAAACCTTTACATAGTCTTTAAATATATTTCCTATTGATTTCAATGGGAAACCCACACTGCTGTTCATATAGCATTTTTCCCCATGAGGTTACATTCTCATTTACATAAAAACATCCTGTAGAAAAAGAAGTGATATATTACTTCTCTAACACCTTAGTGCATATGGACATAACATTCAGCCGTGCAATGCTCCTCTGGGAAATTTAATATGTAAATTACCTCTTTAACTTCCTACAGGTGGCGCTATAGAGTTCAAGTCCTCTTTTTCTCTGAAGATGCAATTTGCATAGACTGGAGCAGCATCTCCTCATTTATGTAACCAGATAAACAATTTATTATTTTATAAATGTAGGATAATGTGTGAATAAGGATAACGCAATATTAGTCTAAACAATAGGCCCCTAAAGTCAGTATTTCTTGTGGGCCCTTGGCATGCCAGATGGACACTGGTAACATATGTGGCCTGTAAAAGTGGAGAAGGCTTACAAGTGCTTCTCACAAAATTAGAATATCATCAAAAAGATAATTTATTTCAGTTCTTCAATACAAAAAGTGAATTTCATATATAGATCCATTACAAACAGAGTGATCTATTTCATGTGTTTATTTCCGTTAATATTGATGATTATGGCTTGCAGCCAATGAAAACCCAAAAGTCATTATAAGGCTAGGTTCACATTGCGTTAGGGCAATCCGTTAAGCGTATAGCGCTAGCGGCTTGCGCTAACACAATGTTTCTCTAGGGTCCGAGTTCGGCGTCCCTGCTAGCGCAGATCCCCGATCTGCGCTAGCGAGGAACGGACCTCGGGCGCACCTCGGACGCTGCAAGCAGCGTCCGAGGTCCGTCACAAAAGAACGGCACATCGCTAGCGCGTGCCGAAAATGGCATGCGCTAGCGATGCCCTACAGGGAAAAATCACATTGCTGTCAATGGGTGCACTAACGGACCCGTTGCACGGCATTAATTGCGACATTTTCGCTGTGCAACGCAGTCCATTAGCGTTAACCCATTAACGCAATGTGAACCTAGCCTTACAGTAAATTAGAACGCTTTATAACACCAGCTGAAAAATGATTTTAAAATCCAAAATGTTGGCCTACTGAAATGTACAGTGGGTACGGAAAGTATTCATACCCTTTAAATTTTTCACTCTTTGTTTCATTGCAGCCACTTGGTAAATACAAAAAAGTTCATTTTTTTTTTCATATTAATGTACACTCTGCACCACATCTTGACTGAAAAAAACAGAAATTTAGTAATTTTTGCAAATTTATTAAAAAAGAAAAACTGAAATATCACATGGTCTTAAGTATTCAGACCCTTTGTTCAGTATTGAGTAGAAGCACCCTTTTGAGCTAGTACAGCCATGAATCTTCTTGTGAATGATGCAACAAGTTTTTCACACCTGGATTTGGAGATCCTCTGCCATTCTTCCTTGCAGATCCTCTCCAGTTCCATCAGGATGGATGGTGAACGTTGGTGGACAGCCATTTTCAGGTCTCTCCAGAGATGCTCAATTGGGTTTAGGTCAAGGCTCTGGCTGGGCCAGTCAAGAATGGTCACAGAGTTGTTCTGAAGCCACGTCTTTGTTATTTTAGCTGTGTGCTTAGGGTCATTGTCTTGTTGGAAGGTGAACCTTTGGCCAAGTCTAAGGTCCAGAGCACTCTGGAAAAGGTCTTCATCCAGGATATCTCTGTACTTGGCCGCATTCATGTTTCCTTCAATGGCAACCAGTCATCCTGTCCCTGCAACTGAAAAACACCCCCATAGCATGATGCTGCTGCCACCACCATGTTTCACTGTTGGGATTGTATTGGGCGGGTGATGAGCAGTGCCTGCTTATCTCCATACATACCGCTTAGAATTATCACCAAAAAGGTCTATCTTCGTCTCATCAGACCAGTGAATCTTAGGCCGGCGTCACACTGGAGAGAAATACGGATGAGGGAGAGGCGCAAAAGCAACGCATTGTACACGGACCAATATTTCTCTATGGGGCAGCTTCCATCAGCCATATGTTTCTCTGCCGTATTTACCGGGCTGAGAAAATTGCAGCATGCTGGGATTGTCAGCGTATTCCTCCAAAAATACGCCAATGAAAGCCAATGGGGCAAGAAAAATACGGATTACACACGGACCACACGTCTGCCTTGCAAGAAATACGCACCGGTGTCCTACAGAAAAGCCGGTAATTCAGCACATTATTCAGTCATTATATATAAATGTCATTGACACACATATATATATATATATATATATATATATATATTTATATTTATATTTAATACAGGTTTTTGCTAACTCCTCTACCAAACCCCACAGGATATGAGACATGGTTTACACACAGTAAACCATTTCATATCCGTTATATTTTTACATATTCCTCACTAATAATGTTAGTAGTTTGTGTGTGCAAAATTTTTGACCTCTAGGTGTTAAAATAAAGGGTTAAATCACGGAAAAAAACTGGCGTGATTGCGCCCGTGCAATTTTCTCCGCCAGAGTGGGAAAACCAGTGACTGAAAGCAGATATTAATAGCCTAGTGAGGGACCATGGTTATTGCCCCCCCGGCTAAAAACATCTGCCCCCAGCCACCTCAGAAAAGGCACATCTGTAAGATGTGCCTATTCTGGCACTTACATAGTTACATATAGTTATTGAGGTTGAAGGAAGACTTTAAGTCCATCTAGTTCAACCCATAGCCTAACCTAACATGCCCTAACATGTTGATCCAGAGGAAGGCAAAAAAACCCCATGTGGCAAAGAGTAACTCCACCATGGGGAAAAAAATTCCTTCCCGACTCCACATACGGCAATCAGACTAGTTCCCTGGATCAACGCCTTATCAAGGAATCTAGTGTATATACCCTGTAATATTATACTTTTCCAGAAAGGTATCCAGTCCCCTCTTAAATTTAATTAATGAATCACTCATTACAACATCATACGGCAGAGAGTTCCATAGTCTCACTGCTCTTACAGTAAAGAATCCGCGTCTGTTATTATGCTTAAACCTTCTTTCCTCCAGACGTAGAGGATGCCCCCTTGTCCCTGTCTCAGGTCTATGATTAAAAAGATCATCAGAAAGGTCTTTGTACTGTCCCCTCATATATTTATACATTAAAATAAGATCACCCCTTAGTCTTCGTTTTTCCAAACTAAATAGCCCCAAGTGTAATAACCTATCTTGGTATTGCAGACCCCCCAGTCCTCTAATAACCTTGGTCGCTCTTCTCTGCACCCGCTCTAGTTCAGCTATGTCTTTCTTATACACCGGAGACCAGAACTGTGCACAGTATTCTAAGTGTGGTCGCACTAGTGACTTGTATAGAGGTAAAATTATGTTCTCCTCATGAGCATCTATGCCTCTTTTAATACATCCCATTATTTTATTTGCCTTTGTAGCAGCTGCCTGACACTGGCCACTGAATATGAGTCTGTCATCCACCCATACACCCAGGTCTTTTTCATTGATGGTTTTGCCCAGAGTTTTAGAATTAAGCACATAGTTATACATCTTATTACTTCTACCCAAGTGCATGACCTTACATTTATCCCCATTAAAGCTCATTTGCCATTTATCAGCCCAAGCTTCTAGTTTACATAAATCATCCTGTAATATAAAATTGTCTTCCCCTGTATTGATTACCCTACAGAGTTTAGTGTCATCTGCAAATATTGAAATTCTACTCTGAATGCCCCCTACAAGGTCATTAATAAATATGTTAAAAAGAAGAGGGCCCAATACTGACCCCTGTGGTACCCCACTGCTAACCGCGACCCAGTCCGAGTGTGCTCCATTAATAACCACCCTTTGTTTCCTATCCCTGAGCCAGCTCTCAACCCACTTACACATATTTTCCCCTATCCCCATTACTCTCATTTTATGTATCAACCTTTTGTGTGGCACCGTATCAAAAGCTTTGGAAAAGTCCATATACACTACGTCCACTGGGTTCCCTTGGTCCAGTCCGGAACTTACCTCTTCATAGAAGCTGATCAAATTAGTCTGACATGAGCGGTCCCTAGTAAACCCGTGCTGATACTGGGTCATGAGGTTATTCCTCTTCAGATACTCCAGTATAGCATCCCTTAGAATGCCCTCCAGGATTTTACCCACAGTAGAGGTTAAACTTACTGGCCTATAATTACCGAGTTCAGTTTTTGCCCCTTTTTTGAATATTGGCACCACATTTGCTATACGCCAGTCCTGTGGTACAGACCCTGTTATTATGGACTCTTTAAAGATTAAAAATAATGGTCTATCAATGACTGTACTTAGTTCCTGCAGTACTCGGGGGTGTATCCCATCCGGGCCCGGAGATTTGTCAATTTTTGTGATTTTTAGACGCCGCTGTACTTCCTGCTGGGTTAAGCAGGTGACATTTAATGGGGAATTTTTATCACTAGTCATATTGGCTGCCATGGGATTTCCTTTTGTAAATACTGATGAAAAAAAGTCATTTAGCAGATTGGCTTTTTCCTCATCCTCATCCACCATTTCACCCAGACTATTTTTAAGGGGGCCAACACTGTCATTTTTTAGTTTCTTACTATTTATATAGTTAAAGAATATTTTGGGATTATTTTTACTCTCTCTGGCAATGAGTCTCTCTGTCTCAATCTTTGCTGCCTTGATTTGCTTTTTACAGAATTTATTTAATTTTCTGTATTTATTTAATGCCTCATCACTACCTACTTCCTTTAATTCTCTAAATGCTTTCTTTTTGTTCCTTATTGCGCCCCTAACAGCTCTATTTAGCCATATTGGTTTCCTCCTATTTCTAGTATGTTTATTCCCATACGGTATATACTGTGCACAGGTCCTATCCAGGATGCTAATGAACGTCTCCCATTTTCTTTGTGTATTTTTGTGTCTCAGGATATCGTCCCAGTTAATTGCACCAAGATCCTCTCTCATCCGTTGTCCTTGTCACCCCCCTACTACCCATCTTATTAAAGGTTACATGAAAACTTATTATTTTATGATCACTATTCCCCAAGTGACCCCCAACCCTTATATTTGATATGCGGTCTGGCCTGTTGGTTAATATTAGGTCTAGCAGTGCCCCCCTCCTTGTTGGGTCCTGAACCAGCTGTGAAAGGTAATTGTCTCTCATAGTTGTCAAAAACCGATTACCTTTGCTGGAACTGCAGGTTTCTGTTCCCCAATCTATTTCAGGGTAGTTGAAGTCCCCCATAATAATGACTTCTCCTTGAGTCGCAGCTTCATCTATTTGCTTTACGAGGATATTCTCCATTGCTTCCATTATTTTTGGAGATTTATAACAAACCCCTATCAGTAATTTATTATTTTTTCCCCCTCCCCTTATCTCCACCCACAGGGACTCCACATTTTCATTAAATTCACCTATGTTATCACGCAGGATGGGTTTTAAGGAAGATTTTACATATAGACACACCCCTCCCCCTCGCTTATCTGTACGGTCATTTCTGAACAGGCTATAGCCCTGCAAGTTAACAGCCCAGTCATGGCTCTCATCCAGCCACGTCTCAGATATCCCCACCATGTCATAATTATGCTCCAACAGCATTAGTTCTAATTCGTCCATTTTGTTGGCGAGGCTTCTGGCATTAGTATACATGCACTTGATGTTACTCTCTGTACCTCTATTCTTTCTTAAATTATTAACTGTTCTAACCCCACCCCCCATGCCACCGCCACCCCCAACTTCCTTATTTGTGCCCAGCTCTCTATCTGCACTATCTTCCCCTCCTATAAAATGAATACCCTCCCCCCCAATCCCTAGTTTAAACACTCCTCCAACCTTCTAACCATTTTCTCCCCCAGCACAGCTGCCCCTTCCCCATTGAGGTGCAGCCCGTCCCTAGCGTAGAGCCTGTAGCCCACTGAGAAGTCGGCCCAGTTCTGCAGGAACCCAAACCCCTCCTTCCTACACCAATTCTTGAGCCACTTATTAACCTCCCTAATCTCCCGTTGCCTCTCTGGCGTGGCACTTAAAGCTTGTCTCGAGGGATGACTTTCAATAGATCGCAGCGAGGGGAGCTGCTCTGCTACGTACGAAACCCCGAGACAGAAGCAGGTCGTCTACGAATGATTTAGCACCGGGTTCCCAGTGAAACTTGCGGTGCGCTCCGGGAGAGAGGCGGCGGGGCTTCCGGCCGCTCTCCGGTCCACGGGGCGTGCGGCGTTACTCGCCGGGGGCTCGGGGGTCCCCTGGCTATCCCTGGCCGGGATGGGCTCCTCGGCACTGCGGTATCGTCACGTTTAGGGGGGATTCTGACTTAGAGGCGTTCAGTCATAATCCCACAGATGGTAGCTTCGCCCCATTGGCTCCTCAGCCAAGCACACGCACCAAATGTCTGAACCTGCGGTTCCTCTCGTACTGAGCAGGATTGCTATTGCGACAACACATCATCAGTAGGGTAAAACTAACCTGTCTCACGACGGTCTAAGACACTTAGACACTCTCTTCCCACTACCCTGCAGCGGTGGGATATGGGGTAATAAGGGGTTAATGTCACCTTGCTATTGTAAGGTGACATTGAGCCTGGTTAATAATGGAAAGATGTCAATAAGACACCTATCCATTATTAAGCCAATATTAGTAAAGGGTTAAAAATATACACACACATTAAGAATAAAGTATTTTAATGAAATAAATAAACACATGGGGTTTTAATATCTTTATTTTACGCTCAATCCAACTGAAGACCCTCGTTCTCCTGTGAAAAAAGGAAAATAAAAAAGCAACAATATCCCATACCTGTCCGCCATACAGTCATGTCGCACGATGTAAATCTATCTGAAGGGGTTAAATACAGTTACAACCAGTAGCCTGCTAATGCAGCTGCTCCCGGCTGTAAATGACTGGGGAATGAATGAAATGAAGGTAACGTAGCTTCGGGGACTTGCGGTGCCATCACTGAAGCTGCGCCCTCTGGTGGCATAAACTCATTTAAACTGTAGCGTGAAAAAATATTCAGAAAAATTCCCACGCTACAGTTCATATGAGTTTATGCCACCAGGGGGCGCTGCTTCGGTGACGGCACCGCTTTTATGCTATCTAGCTCTGTATTAAATATATATATACATATATATAAATATATATATATACTGTATGTGTCTCACTTATACACTTAACAAAAAAGTGTGAAACAACTGAAAATATGTCTTATATTCTAGGTTCCTCAACGTAGCCACCTTTTGCTTTGATTACTGCTTTGCACACTCTTGGCATTCTCTTGATGAGCTTCAAGAGGTAGTCACCGGAAATGGTTTTCACTTCACAGGTGTGCCCTGTCAGGTTTAATAAGTGTGATTTCTTGCCTTATAAATGGGGTTGGGACCATCAGTTGTGTTGTGCAGAAGTCTGGTTGATACACAGCTGATAGTCCTACTGAGTTGACTGTTAGAATTTGTATTATGGCAAGAAAAAAGCAGCTAATTAAAGAAAAACGAGTGGCCATCATTACTTTAAGAAATGAAGGTCAGTCAGTCCGAAAAATTGGTAAAACCTTGAAAGTGTCCCCAAGTGGAGTTGCAAAAACCATCAAACTCTACAAAGAAACTGACTCACATGAGGACCGCCCCAGGAAAGGAAGACCAAGAGTGACCTCTGCTTCTGAGGATAAGTGTATCCGAGTCACCAGCCTCAGAAATCGCAGGTTAACAGCAGCTCTGATTAGAGACCAGGTCAATGCCACACAGAGTTCTAGCAGAAGACATATCTCTACAACAACTGTTAAGAGGATACGTTGTGCAGCAGGCCTTCATGGTAAAATAGCTGCTAGGAAACCACTGCTAAGGACAGGCAACAAGCAGAAGAGACTTGTTTGGGCTAAAGAACACAAGGAATGGACATCAGACCAGTTGAAATCTGTGCTTTGGTCTGATGAGTACAAATTTGAGATCTTTGGTTCTAACCACCGTGTCTATGTGCGACGCAGAAAAGGTGAACGTATGGACTCTACATGCCTGGTTCCCACTGTGAAGCATGGAGGACGAGGTGTGATGGTGTGGGGATGCTTTATTGGTGACATTGCTGGGGATTTATTCAAAATTGAAGGCATACTGAACCAGCATGGCTATCACAGCATCTTGCATGCTATTCCATCCAGTTTGCATTTAGATGGACCATCATTTATTTTTCAACAGGACAATGACCCCAAACACACCTCCCGGCTGTGTAAGGGCCTCCTGACGAAGATCGGCGAAACGCGCGTTGAGGCGGCAGGCTGAGGTTCCAGGTCTTCCACCGCATATAGGTATTCTACCCTTATAACTTTACCCTTCTTTGTACTACATATGCACTTTAGTTCTGTTATGCAGCATGCACTTTATATCTTCCTCTGCTTAGCACTCCCTTGCACTTTGCAACTGATTATATATTTAGTTTAAGCACTGGTATATACTAGGCCTTGTCTGTATGTAGTCTTATGTGTGCATGGCACTTATGAGCTTTGAACTGTTATATTTTGATTTGATTCTTGATTAGGGAGCTCGTATTGGTACTATACCTTAGTGCCATATAGTGCATAACATCTATTAATTCTGCATGTGGTTGGTATGTACCTTCCTGTCCTGCTTGGTTAGTTTTTTTACTCTGCTGTGAATATTTTATTTTATATTTAATAAAATTTATTTTCCTGAATTTACTCTTTTTGGGTCTCTGTATAATTAGAGTTTCCCACGGTTGTGCTATTAGTTGTTTGGAGTTAAGGATATATTGTGTATGATCCAGTGGAAATATCTTGTGTTCCTAATCGGCTGTAACCAGACAGCAACTGTTAATTTTAAAGAAAAAAAAAATTGTGTGGGCTCTCACGTAATTTTTATAATCAGCAGAGTGAAAACCAACGGCTGGGGGCAGATGTTTATAGCCTGGGAAGGGGGTAATACTTAGCCTTTACTGGCTATTAAAATGGGGGACCCCAACAAAAAATGACTTGGGGTCCCCCTATAATTAATAACCAGCAAAGGCTATACAGACAGCTGTGGGCTGATATTAATAGACTAGGAAGGGGCCATGGATAGTGCCCCTCCTCCAGCTAAAAACATCAGCTCTCAGCCACCCCAGAAATGGCGCATCTTATAGATGCCCCAATTCTGGCACTTAGCCTTGCTCTTCCCATGTGCCCTGTGGTGGTGGCAAGTGGGCTAATATTTGTGGGTTTGATGTCACCTGCTATTGTCAGGTGACATCAAGCCCATGGCTTAGTAATGGAGAGGCATCAATAAGATGCCCCCATTACTAACCCCATAGTTATATAGTAAATAAAGACACAGCCAGAATAAAGTCCTTTAGTAATCTTAATTAACCATACTTACCAAACACCTAATCCCCAACTCCTTCATCACCTGCAACCAAAATAAAATAATAAACCACAAATATTCCTCACCTGTCCAACGAGAAAACAATCCATAATGTCCCACGACGATCCTGATCACTTTGAGTGCAGTCACATCAGTGATGTGACAGCTCTCAAAGACAGCCGGCAATACACTGACCAGAGGTAATCAATCCTTCAGTGTATTACTGAGCTGCAGTGAGAGTTCACCGGAATTCATTAGCTCTGGTGCTCTCCTTTTACAGCACCTCTGCTGCATGGGAAAATTCTCACACAGCGGTGCCGTAAGTGATAGCACCGATAGCTAATGAACTCCGGTGAACTCTTATGGCGGCGCAGTGATACACTGCAGGGGGCAATTAGCTCCTGTTATTGTATCGCTGGCGACCAGGTAGAGCGGTCACTAGTGTTGAGCGATACCGTCCGATACTTGAAAGTATCGGTATCGGAAAGTATCGGCCGATACCGGCAAAGTATCGGATCTAATCCGATACCGATACCCGATACCAATACAAGTCAATGGGACTCAAGTATCGGATGGTATCCCTGATGGTTCCCAGGGTCTGAAGGAGAGGAAACTCTCCTTCAGGCCCTGGGAACCATATAAATGTGTAAAAGAAAGAATTAAAATAAAAAATATCGCTATACTCACCTGTCCGACGCAGCCGGGACTTCAGCGAGGGAACCGGCAGCGTTGTTTGTTTAAAATTCGCGCTATTACTTGGTTACGTGAATTCCCGGCTTGTGATTGGTCAGGTCGGCCATGTTGCCGGGACGCGGACCAATCACAGCAAGCCGTGACGAAATTACGTCACGGCTTGCTGTGATTGGTCCGCGTCCCGGCAATATGGCCGCCCTGACCAATCACAAGCCGTGACGTCACGGGAGGCTGGACACGCGCTCATTTTAAAATGGGCGCGTGTCCAGCCTCCCGTGACGTCACGGCTTGTGATTGGTTGCGCCGCGGTCAACCAATCACAAGCCGGGAGGCTGGACGCGCTCATTTTAAAATGGGCGCGTGTCCAGCCTCCCGTGACGTCACGGCTTGTGATTGGTTGCGCCGCGGTCAACCAGTCACAAGCCGGGAGGCTGGACGCGCTCATTTTAAAATGGGCGCGTGTCCAGCCTCCCGTGACGTCACGGCTTGTGATTGGTCAGGGCGGCCATATTGCCGGGACGCGGACCAATCACAGCAAGCCGTGACGTAATTTCGTCACGGCTTGCTGTGATTGGTCCGCGTCCCGGCAACATGGCCGACCTGACCAATCACAAGCCGGGAATTCACGTAACCAAGTAATAGCGCGAATTTTAAACAAACAACGCTGCCGGTTCCCTCGCTGAAGTCCCGGCTGCGTCGGAGAGGTGAGTATAGCGATATTTTTTATTTTAATTCTCTCTTTTACACATTTTAACATTAATGTTGTTCCGATACCCGATATCCGATACCACAAGAGTATCGGAATCCCGGTATCGGAATTCCGATACAGCAAGTATCGGCCGATACCCGATACTTGCAGCATCGGAATGCTCAACACTAGCGGTCACATCTCCTGATGTGACTGTTCTACATGTGAGATTGCTGTGGGACAATCTGGATTACCTGGACTACGGCGGACAGGGAGCATAGGTTGGTTTATTATTTTGCATTATTTCTAGGAGACAAAGGTATCGGGGATTTGGTGTGAGGTGAGTATAATTTTTTTTATTGTTATGTGAATATGTATGCAAAGTAACTTTATTTTTAACTGTGAGCACAGGCGCCAGTAGATGAAACTACTCTCCCATCGGACAGAGCCTGATGGGAGCAGCAGTCTCATTGGTCCGCACCTGCTTTTTTACCACAGTTAACCACTGTGGCTCACAGTCAGCTGCGGAATCACGCTGACATTTGCCAGCATGATCCCACAGAGCTGTGATCGACAGTACCAGTGGTAGCGTTACCCTGGGAGACAGTCACAGCTGCAGGGTGATGCTGACATGTGACAGCATGACCCTTCAGTGTGTGCAATCACAGGGGAAAATAAAGCCCACAGCATATGCTATGGGCTGTTATGATCTGGTGGCCTAAGAGCAGCATGGGACGTACTCTGGAGAAGGTGGTACCTGTACTGACCGCAGACCCTGAACTTAACACCGCAACTAGAAGTAGCCATGGAATGTACCTTTCACTCCCTAGACATCTCGACACAGCCGGAGGACTAATTACCCCTAGAGATAGAAACGGGAAAACTATCTTGCCTCAGAGAAAATCCCCAAAGGATAGACAGCCCCCCACAAATATTGACTGTGAGAGGAGAGGGAAAAAACATACACAGACTGAAATCAGAATTTAGCAAAGGAGGCCACTTCTAGCTAGATAGAAAGGATAGGACAGAGTACTATGCGGTCAGTATTAAAACACTAGAAAATATCCACCACAGAAAATACAGAATCTCCACATCTAACTAAAGATATGGAGGGTATATCTGCATCTCCAGAGATACCAGCTTGGCTAAACAAATCCTTATACAGACCAAGCTGGACTAGACAAAAACATGGAAAAGAACTGAACAATAAGGCCCACAGCATGTGGACAGCAGAAAATCAAGGCCAGAATTTATCTTTGTTGAAATGAACAGCAAAGCAGAAGAGACCAGGCAGGGATGTGAATCCTCCAAGAACAATGGACAACTGGCACTGACTAAAGGTTCAAGCAAGACTAAATAGCCCAGTCAGAATTACAAAAAGTGGACACACCTGATAAATGCTGCGATCCAGAGACAGCAGCACTACCACTTATAACCACCGGAGGGAGCCCAAGAGCAGAATTCACAACAATGGGCTGCAACAAAATGGCCACGATCTCCGACAGCTGTGACTTGGACAGCCCAGGAGGGCGTGCCCAGGTCACAGCTAATGCGACTACAGTGTTATAGATAGGGTCGGCATCCGACCACTGATCTCTTTGCCCAGGGCAGCTGTATTTGCAGTGTGTAAGTGTCATGCAGTGACTCTTACACTCCTGCAAAGCAAAATGGCAGCCCCCAGTGGCTGTAAAAAATTAATACAAAAATTATATAAATACTGTGCACTTGAAAATATGTTATAAAAATAAGGAATTTAACAATTTTATTTTTTTAATAATATAAAAACATGGCACCATCCCTTCAAGGATTATGGAGGCCACTGTGCTCTTAGCAACCTTGAGTACTGCAGAAATTCTTTTGTAACCTTGGCCAGATCTGTGCCTTGCCACAATTCTGTCTTTGAGCTCCTTGGCCAGTTCCTTTGACCTCATGATTCTCATTTTGTCTGACATGGACTGTGAGGTCTAATATAGACAGGTGTGTGCTTTTCCAAATCAAGTCCTATCAGTTTAATTAAACACAGCTGGACTCCAATGAAGTAGAACCATCTCAAGGAGGATCACAAGAAAATGGACAGCATGTGACTTATATGAGTGTCTGAGGAAAGGGTGTGAATACTTATGACCATGTGATATTTCAGTTTTTCTTTTTTATTAAATTTGCAAAAATTTCTACATTTCTGTTTTTTTTCAGTGAAGATGGAGTGCAGAGTGTGCACTAATGAGGAAAAAATGAACTTTTTTGAATTTACCAAATGGCTGCAATGAAGCAAAGAGTGAAAAATTTAAAGGGGTCTGATTTCTTTCCATACCCACTGTATGTTCAGAAACTGCACTCAATACTTGGTCGGGGCTTCATTTGCATCAATTACTGTATCAATGTAGCGTGACATTGAGGCGATCAACCTATGGCACTGCTGAAGTGTTATGGAAGCCCAGGCTGCTTTGATAGCAGGCTTCAGCTCATCTGCATTGTTGGGTCTGGTGTCTCTCATCTTCCTCTTGACAATACCTCATAGATTATGGCGAGTTTGCTGTCGAATCAAGCACAGTGATACTGTTGTTTTTAAACCAAGTATTGGTACTTTTGGCAGTGTCGACAGGTGCCAAGTCCTGATGGAGAATGAAATTTCCATCTCCAAAAAGCTTGTCAGCAGAGGGAAGCATGAAGTGCTCTACAATTTCCTGGTAGACGGCTGCGCTGACTTTGGTCTTGATAAAACACAATGGACCTACACCAGCAGATGACATGACTCCCCAAACCATCACTGATTGTGGAAACTTCACATTAGACCTCAAGCAGCTTGGATTGTGTACCTCTCCACTCTTCCTCCAGACTCTGGGACCTTGATTTCCAAGTGAAATTAAAAATTTACTTTCATCTGAAAACAACACCATGGACCACTGAGCAACTGTCTGGTTCTTTTTCTCCTTGGCCCAGGTAAGACCCTTCTGGCATTGTCTATTGGTCATGAGTGGCTTGACACAAGGAATACGACACTTGTAGACCATGTCCTGGATATGTCTGTGTGTGGTGGCTCTTGAAGCAATGACTCCAGCAGCAGTACACTACTTGTGAATCTCCCATCAATTTTTGAATGGCCATTTCGTAACAATCCTTTCAAGGCTGCGGTTATCTCCGTTGCTTGTGCACCTTTTTCTACCACACTTTTTCCTACCACTTAACTTTCCATTAATATGCTTGGATACAGCACTCTGTGAATAGCTAGCTTCTTTAGCGATGACCTTTTGTGGTTTACCCTCCTTGTGGAGTGTGTCAATTACTGCCTTCTGGACATCTATCAAGTCAGCAGTCTTCTCCATGATTGTGGAGCCTACTGAAACAGACTAAGATCATTCTGTTTGCAATAACTCTATATAATATATGAGTTTCACTTCTTGTCTTTTTGTATTGAGGAACTGAAATAAATTAACTTTTTGATGATATCCTAATTTTGTGAGAAGGACCTGTACATGTAGGTTCCGATAGACCTAAGCTGTGATCACTACTATTAATCTTGAAATGATTGCTAGGTACCAGTGAGATACAATGGCAGTTGAGGGGCTGCTGAAGTCCTCCTTTGTTGCCACAGGCTGAGCTTCATGGGACAGACGGGATTTACTCTATATACTCTATACTCTTTACTCTATATATTACAATATTCTGGCTTTGTAGTATATAGAATAAATAATTCATAACATTGCAGAGTTTAAGTCATTTGCTGAATTTCAGTCACTTTTGATAAATGTTAGGTATTGTTTTAATATATTTCTAAGGCTGCATTTAGACAGTGAAATCTTGTCTTTTAAATGGCCCCTGACAAGCAATGTGTAACTCGTTTGCAGCCGCTTAAAAGCCTATTTAGACAGGCCGACTTCACTTCCATGACGTTAATATGATTGTTCCGTGTGCATAAAAATATCATTGTTCTTCGTGGCCCTCATCCTGTTTACAGAAGATGATGTAGTGACAAAATATTTTTTGAGATTGTTGACTTGTTTAGACTGGCGAATAATCACTGACTTGGTTCTGAGCTCAACTTGGAGACATAGTTGTGTGAAGCTTACAGGACAGCACTTGCATCCACAGATGGCAAAGATATAAAATCCACAGACAGTATTGTCCAGCAAATCTGAAACTGCTGACCCATCATTGTCGATTAACCTCTAAACCCCTTCATTTTTACACAATAACTAAATAAAGCCATTACTCTGTCTATTACACTACATTAAGGCCCCGTCTCACTAAGCGATTTACCAACGATCACGACCAGCGATATAACCTGGCCGTGATCGTTGGTAAGTCGCTGTGTGGTCGCTGGGGAGCTGTCACACAGACCGCTCTCCCCAGCGACCAACGATCAGGGGAACGACTTCGGCATCGTTGAAACTGTCTTCAACGATGCCGAAGTCCCCCTGCAGCACCCGGGTAACCAGGGTAAACATCGGGTTACTAAGCGCAGGGCCGCGCTTAGTAACCCGATGTTTACCCTGGTTACCAAAAAAAACAAACACTACATACTCGCCTTTCGGTGTACAGGTCCCTTGCCGTCTGTTTCCTGCTCTGACTGAGCCGCCGTACTGTGAGAGCAGAGCGCAGCGGTGACGTCACTGCTGCGCTCTCACTTCTCACTGTACGGCCGGGAGTCAGTGAGAGCAGGAAGCAGACGGCAAGGGACACCGAAAGGCGAGTATGTACTGTTTGTTTTTTTTGGTAACCAGGGTAAACATCGGGTTACTAAGCGCGGCCCTGCGCTTAGTAACCCGATGTTTACCCTGGTTACCAGTGAAGACATCGCTGGATCGGTGTCACACACACCGATTCAGCGATGTCAGCGGGGCCTCAACGACCAAAAAAAGGTCCAGGCCATTCTGACACGACCAGCGATCTCGCAGCAGGGGCCTGATCGCTGGTACGTGTCACACATAGCGAGATCGCTTATGGAGGTCGCTGTTGCGTCACAAAACTTGTGACTCAGCAGCGATCTCGCTAGCGATCTCGCTATGTGAGACGGGGCCTTTAGACTTAATAGAAGTTCAGGAGCGTGAATGCAAATACCTGTAAAGGTACCTTCACACGAAGCGACGCTGCAGCGATAGCGACAACGATGTCGATCGCTGCAGCGTCGCTGTTTGGTCGCTGGAGAGCTGTCACACAGACCGCTCTCCAGCGATCAACTATGCCGAGGTCCCCTGGTAACCAGGGTAAACATCGGGTAACTAAGCGCAGGGCCGCGCTTAGTAACCCGATGTTTACCCTGGTTACCAGCGTAAAATCTAAAAAAAACAAACAGCACATACTTACATTCACGTCCCCCTGCGTCCACTTCCTGACTGACTGAGCGCCGTACAGTGAGAGCAGAGCGGTGACGTCACCGCTGTGCTGCTTTCACTTTCACTTTGCGGCGCTGAGTCAGAGGAGGAAGCAGACTGCAGGGGACGCAATGTGAGTATGTGCTGTTTGTTTTTTTTACATTTTACGCTAGTAACCAGGGTAAACATCGGGTAACTAAGCGCGGCCCTGCGCTTAGTAACCCGATGTTTACCCTGGTTACCAGTGTAAAATATCGCTGGTATCGTTGCTTTTGCTTTCAAACACAACGATACACAGCGATCGGACGACCAAATAAAGTTCTGGACTTTATTCAGCGACCAGCGACATCACAGCAGGATCCTGATCGCTGCTGCGTGTCAAACGAAACGATATCGCTAGCGAGGACGCTGCAACGTCACGGATTGCTAGCGATATCGTTATAATGTCGTTTCGTGTGAAGGTACCTTAAGTTCTGTCTTCTTCAGAGAATTATGTACTTATACATCTTGTCAATTCAAATAAGAAAACCTACATATATATCTACATATATTATTTTTATCTACGCTAGTTCTCTATTTAAGGCAAGTCAAATCATCATCACATTTTCATCCAGAAAACTCAGAAGATTTTCATCTGTATTGTCACAGCCATCTGTGACATTCACATGACCGTGTGACATCTACATAATCAAATTAATTTTCGTATGTTAATAAAGGCAATGTATCTGTGAAAATTGAATCCTATATGGCTGATCCATAAGGGATCAGATTCTTTTGAGCACCTATAGACTTGCATAGACCATTCTTATCCAATATGCAGATTATTTCATGGTGCGATTTTTTTCACATGGTTTCGGTGAAAAACCTGTTATCTGAACAGCCTAAATGAATAATATTGGTCAGTGTGCTGTCGGATTTTTACCCTATAATACGCTCATCTGAATGAGATCTAGATCTACTCCTGGCTTTGGGTATTTTAAAACAATAAAGATTAAAATCTGTACCAGCTTCCTTCTGTAGTATATGGGCTAACAATATAAATATTAGAAAGATCTCTATTACGTACAGCAAATATTCCATAAACAGTTTTTTTCTTTCAAATTTGCAATGCAGCAAATAGTTACTTTTACACATGTGCATGGTTTATCTTTGTACTAGGCATAACCAGGGGCGTAACTACCGCAGTCGCAGCGGTCGCCGCTGCGACCGGGCCCGGCGGGTCGGGGGCCCAGCAGGTCAGAGCAGTGGCGTATCCAGGGGGGGCAGCTGGGGCATGTGCCCCGGGCGCAGCTGACAGGGGGCGCCAGCAGGCCACCTGATGATGCGGCAGTCCAAAGAGGGGGTTGGCAGGGCCAGGGAGCGGGGGGGCTGTCTAATTATACTCACCTACTCCTGGCGCGGTCCCTGCAGGTCCCTGGCTGCCCGGTGCCCCGGCTTCTTCCTGTACTGAGCGGTCACATGGTACCGCTCATTACATTAATGAATATGCGGCTCCACCTCCCATAGGGGTGGAGCCGCATATTCATTACTGTAATGAGTGGTAATGGTGACCGCTCAGTACAGAAAGAAGCAGCAGCGCCGGGGAAGCAGGGACTGCACCGTGCCAGGAGCAGGTGAGTATATGGGGAGGGGAGCGCTGCGCGATATTCACTTGCTCCTCGTTCCAGCCGCCGGTCCGTCTTCTGCAGTGACGCTGAGGTCAGAGGGCGCGATGACGTAGTTAGTGCGCGCCTTCTGCCTGACCGTCAGTGCAGAGGAGGCGGAAAATGAAGCGGCGAATGGAACGAGGAGCGGTGAATATTGAAAGTGCCGGGGGCCTGAGCGACGGAGAGGCGAGTATGTGATTTTTTTTATCGCAGCAACAGCATATGGGGCAAGTGTCTGTATGGGGCCATAACGTTTGTGCAGCATTATATGGGGACCATAATGTTTGTGCAGCACTATATGGGGGTCATAATGTTTGTGCAGCACTATATGGGGGCCATAATGTTTGTGCAGCACTATATGGGGGCCATAACGTTTGTGCAGCACTATATGGGGGCCATAACGTTTGTGCAGCACTATATGGGGGCCATAATGTTTGTGCAGCACTATATGGGGGCCATAATGTTTGTGCAACACTATATGGGGGCCATAACATTTGTGCAGCACTATATGGGGGCCATAACGTTTGTGCAGCACTATATGGGGGCCATAACGTTTGTGCAGCACTATATGGGGGCCATAACGTTTGTGCAGCACTATATGGGGCCATAACGTTTGTGCAGCACTATATGGGGGCCATAACATTTGTGCAGCACTATAATGGGGCAAGTGTCTGTATGGAGCATCTTATGGGGCCATAACATTTGTGAAGCACTATATGGGGCAAGTGTCCGTATGGAGCATCTTATGGGGCCATAATCAACGTTTCTGCAGCATTATATTGGGCAAATGTGTCTATGGAGCATCTTATGGGGCCATTATTAACCTTTTAATTAATGCTATATGGAGCACTATGAGGAGTGTATTTTAACCCCTTCACCCCCGGAGCTTTTTCCGTTTTTCCGTTTTCGTTTTTCGCTCCCCTCCTTCCCAGAGCCATAACTTTTTTATTTTTCCGTCAATTTGGCCATGTGAGGGCTTATTTTTTGCGGGATGAGTTGTACTTTTGAACGACATCATTGGTTTTAGCATGTCGTGAACTAGAAAACGGGAAAAAAAATTCCAAGTTCCAATTCCATTCACTAAATGCTAAAACTGACCTGCCATTATGATTCTCCAGGTCACTACGAGTTCATAGACACCTAACATGACTAGGTTATTTTTCACCTAAGTGGTGAAAAAAAATTCCAAACTTTGCAAAAAACAAAACAAAACAAAATTGCGCCATTTTCCGATACTCGTAGCGTCTCCATTTTTCGTGATCTGGGGTCAGGTGAGGGCTTATTTTTTGCGTGCCAAGCTGGCGTTTTTAATGATAGCATTTTGGTGTAGATACGTTCTTTTGATCGCCCGTTATTGCATTTTAATGCAATGTCGTGGCGACCAAAAAAACGTAAATCTGGCGTTTCGAATTTTTTTCTCATTACGCCATTTAGCGATCAGGTTAATGCTTTTTTTTATTGATCGGGCGATTCTGAACGCGGCGATACCAAATATGTGTAGGTTGGGTTTTTTTTTTATTGATTTATTTTGATTGGGGCGAAAGGGGGGTGATTTAAACTTTTATATTTTTTTTATTTTTTTCACATTTTTAAAAACTTTTTTTTTTACTTATGCCATGCTTCTATAGCCTCCATGGGAGGCTAGAAGCAGGCACAGCCCGATCGGCTCTGCTATGCAGCAGTGATCATAAGATCGCTGCTACACAGCAGATTTGCAGGTGTGCTGTGAGCGCCGACCACAGGGGGGCGCTCACAGCCACCGGCAATCAGTAACCATAGAGGTCTCAAAGACCTCTATGGTTACAATGGAGGAGCATCGCCGACCCCCGATCATGTGACGGGGGTCGGCGATGCGCTCATATCCGGCTGCACGGCCGGATGCGGTAGTTAAATGCCGCTGTCTGCGTTTGACAGCGGCATTTAACTAGTTAATAGGCGCGCGCAGATCGCGATTCTGCTCGCGCCTATTGAGCGCACATGTCAGCTGTTCAAAACAGCTGACATGTCCTGGCTTTGATGTGCGCTCACCGCCGGAGCGCACATCAAAGCGGGGGTCCCGACATGTGACGTACTATACCGTCACATGTCGGGAAGGGGTTAATATATGGAGGACTAAGAGGAGTGTATTATACTAAATGGAGGACTGAGAAGTGTACAATACTATATGGAGGACTATGGGGAGTGTATTATACTATAAGGAGGACTATGGGGCCCATAACTTTGTAGTTACGCCACTGGGCATAACTAATACATTTTCCCTTCTAAGGCCCATTATTCTGCAATTATAATTAACTAGATGGCAGCCCGATTCTAAAGAATCGGGAGTCTAGAATCCATATATACTTTATTTATTCAAATGTAAGAATAATACAATTAATAAATAATAGTAAGAAAGAACAAAAAATGGCTGCACTCACCAGCTCTTGACAATTCTTGACAGTACGGCACATTTCTGATTGGTTGCCGCCTGCCGCGAGCGACCAATCAGAAAAGTACCGCGCACCACGAAGGCATATATCTTTGTCCACCCTGAGCGGGTGTAGGACGCTGGTGACGTCACTTATCTCCGGACATTATCTCCGGACAAAGCCACGGAAGTTGGCACAAATTGCCGGAAGTAGTATTCTAGGCAATTATATATTAGATTTCAATGTTATCAGTATTTACCTTTGAACGTTTATATTGTATTGTCCTGTCACCAGCCATGTGTACGATTATCGGCCGAAAGCCTCTCTGGAACCAATAATCACCCCATGTAAAGGTATCTTTATAAGTTAAAGATTCAGAATACTATGACTTTTATCATATCCTGAACAGTCAAGTTTTTTATGAACCGTTAAGGTTTTCTGGTTGAAGTAAAAAAACTCTGAGTGTTTACAGTTTGAAACCATAAAATGTTGAAAAATTATGTCATTCTTGAGTATATCACTCAATGGTGCTCATAAACGTGTCAAATTTGATCTATAATATACTGTAATATACGTTACTTTAATCTTTAATATACTTAAGAACAGGGCCCCAGACATCACACAGGGGGTCTGAAACACCGCACAGTGGTCCAAAATATCGCTGTGCTCTGCCTGGGGCCCCATATGCTGCCTGGGGCCCCTGTGCTCTGCCTGGGGCCCCATGTGCTGCCTGGGACCCCTGTGCTCTGCCTGGGGCCCCATGTTCTGCCTGGGGCCCCTGTGCTCTGCCTGGGGCCACTGTGCTCTGCCTGGGGCCCCATATGCTGCCTGGGGCCCCTGTGCTCTGCCTGGGGCCCCATAGGCTGCCTGGGGCCCCTGTGCTCTACCTGGGACCACTGTGCTCTGCCTGGGGCCCCATATGCTGCCTGGGGCCCCTGTGCTCTACCTGGGGCCCCTGTGCTCTGCCTGGGGCCCAATGTTCTGCCTGGGGCCACTGTGCTCTGCCTGGGGCCCCATAGGCTGCCTGGGGCCCCTGTGCTCTGCCTGGGACCACTGTGCTCTGCCTGGGGCCCCATATGCTGCCTGGGGCCCCTGTGCTCTGCCTGGGGCCACTGTGCTCTGCCTGGGGCCCCATATGCTGCCTGGGGCCCCTGTGCTCTGCCTGAGGCCCCATATGCTGCCTGGGGCCCCTGTGCTCTGCCTGGGGCCCCTGTGCTCTGCCTGGGGCCCCTGTGCTCTGCCTGGGGCCCCATGTTCTGCCTGGGGCCACTGTGCTCTGCCTGGGGCCCCATAAGCTGCCTGGGGCCCCTGTGCTCTGCCTGGGACCACTGTGCTCTGCCTGGGGCCCCATATGCTGCCTGGGGCCCCTGTGCTCTGCCTGGGGCCACTGTGCTCTGCCTGGGGCCCCATATGCTGCCTGGGGCCCCTGTGCTCTGCCTGGGGCCCCATATGCTGCCTGGGGCAACTGTGCTCTGCCTGGGGCCCCATATGCTGCCTGGGGCCCCTGTGCTCTGCCTGGGGCCCCATATGCTGCCTGGGGCCCCTGTGCTCTGCCTGGGGCCCCTGTGCTCTGCCTGGGGCCCCATGTTCTGCCTGTGGCCCCTGTGCTCTGCCTGGGGCCACTGTGCTCTGCCTGGGGCCCCTGTGCTCTGCCTGGGGCCCCATATGCTGCCTGGGGGCACAGCCCCATAGGCTGCCTGGGGCCCCTGTGCTCTGCCTGGGACCACTGTGCTCTGCCTGGGGCCCCATATGCTGCCTGGGGCCCCTGTGCTCTGCCTGGGGCCACTGTGCTCTGCCTGGGGCCCCATATGCTGCCTGGGGCCCCTGTGCTCTGCCTGGGTGTAGGACACTGGTGACGTCACTTATCTCCGGACATTAGCTCCGGACATTAGCTCCGGACATTATCTCCGGACATTAGCTCCGGACATTATCTCCGGACATTAGCTCCGGACAAAGCCACGGAAGTTGGCACAAATTGCAGGAAGTAGTATTCTAGGCAATTATATATTAGATGGGCATTTCCTGAAGGAAATACATGGTGCTTGAACAGCGCTACCAGCTTTACAGCAGCACTTTTCACACACGGGACTGGGGGGTGCGCTTACTTTTGCACCCGGGGCCGGGGGCGCGCTTACTTTTGCACCCGGGGGCGCACTTACTTTTGCACCCGGGGGCGCACTTACTTTTGCACCCGGGGGCGCACTTACTTTTGCACCCGGGGGCGCACTTACTTTTGCACCCGGGGGCGCACTTACTTTTGCACCCGGGGGCGCACTTACTTTTGCACCCGGGGGCGCACTTACTTTTGCACCCGGGGGCGCACTTACTTTTGCACCCGGGGGCGCACTTACTTTTGCACCCGGGGGCGCACTTACTTTTGCACCCGGGGGCGCACTTACTTATGCACCCGGGGGCGCACTTACTTTTGCACCTGGGGGCGCACTTACTTTTGGGGCCGCACTTACTTTTGGTGGGCGGGGCTCCTCGGCCTCCGATTTGGTTGGTGGGGCCCCTCGTCCTCCGATTTGGTGGGTGGGGACCCTCGGCCTCCGATTTGGTGGGCGGGGACCGGCCTACGATTTGGTGGGCGGGGACCGGCCTACGATTTGGTGGGCGGGGACCGGCCTCCGATTTGGTGGGCGGGGACCCTCGGCCTCCGATTTGGTGGGCGGGGACCCTCGACCTCCGATTTGGTGGGCGGGGCCCCTCGGCCTCCGCTTTGGTGGGCGGGGCCCCTCGGCCTCCGATTTGGTGGGCGGGGTCCCTCTGCCTCCGATTTGGTGGGCGGGGACCCCCGGCCTCCGCTTTGGTTGGCGGGGCCCCACGGCCTCCGATTTGGTGGGCGGGGTCCCTCTGCCTCCGCTTTGGTGGGTGGGGCCGCTCGGCCTTCGATTTGGTGGGCGGGGCTCCTCTGCCTCCGATTTGGTTGGTGGGGCCCCTCGGCCTCCGATTTGGTGGGCGGGGCCCCTTATCCTCCGATTTGGTGGGCGGGGACCCTCGGCCTCCGATTTGGTGGGCGGGGCCCCTCGGCCTCCGCTTTGGTGGGCGGGGCCCCTCGGCCTCCGATTTGGTGGGCGGGGTCCCTCTGCCTCCGATTTGGTGGGCGGGGACCCCCGACCTCCGCTTTGGTTGGCGGGGCCCCACGGCCTCCGATTTGGTGGGCGGGGTCCCTCTGCCTCCGCTTTGGTGGGCGGGGCCGCTCGGCCTTCGATTTGGTGGGCGGGGCTCCTCTGCCTCCGATTTGGTTGGTGGGGCCCCTCGGCCTCCGATTTGGTGGGCGGGGCCCCTTATCCTCCGATTTGGTGGGCGGGGACCCTCGGCCTCCGATTTGGTGGGCGGGGACCCTCGGCCTCCGATTTGGTTGGCGGGGCCCCTCGGCCTCCGATTTGGTGGGCGGGGACCCTCGGCCTCCGATTTGGTGGGCGGGGCTCCTCGGCCCCTGATTTGGTGTGTGCTCTGCCTGGGGCCACTGTGCTCTGCCTGGGGCCCCATATGCTGCCTGGAGCCCCTGTGCTCTGCCTGGGGCCCCATAGGCTGCCTGGGGCCCCTGTGCTCTGCCTGGGACCACTGTGCTCTGCCTGGGGCCCCATATGCTGCCTGGGGTGTTGTGAAATTGGATTTTGGGCTCCCCCGGTGGCCACTGGTGGAATTGAACTGGTGTGCATCATCCTCTCTGTTCACCTGTTTCATCAGGATGTGGGAGTCGCTATTTAGCCTTGCTCCTCTGTCACTTCCATGCCGGTCAACATTGTAATCAGAAGCCTTTCTGTGCATGTTCCTGCTGCTAGACAACTCCCAGCTAAGTTGGACTTAGTCCTTGTTTGTTTTTGCATTTTGTTCCAGTTCACAGCTGTAGTTTCGTTTCTGTGTCTGGAAAGCTCTTGTGATCTGAAATTGCCACTCTGATGTTATGAGTTAATACTAGAGTCTTAAAGTAATTTCAGGATGGTATTTTGATAGGGTTTTCAGCTGACCATGAAAGTGCCCTTTCTGTCTTCCTGCTATCTAGTAAGCGGACCTCAATTTTGCTAAACCTATTTTCATACTACGTTTGTCATTTCATCTAAAATCACCGCCAATATATGTGGGGGCCTCTGTCTGCCTTTCGGGGAAATTTCTCTAGAGGTGAGCCAGGACTATATTTTCCTCTGCCAGGATTAGTTAGTCCTCCGGCCGGCGCTGGGCGTCTAGGGATAAAACGCAGGCTACGCTACCCGGCTACTGTTAGTTGTGCGGCAGGTTTAGTTCATGGTCAGTTTAGTTTCCATCCTTCCAAGAGCTAGTTCTTATGTTTGCTGGGCTATGTTCTCTTGCCATTGAGAACCATAACACTGGGGCCCCTGTGCTCTGCCTGGGGCCCCATATGCTGCCTGGGGCCCCTGTGCTCTGCCTGGGTGTAGGACACTGGTGACGTCACTTATCTCCGAACATTAGCTCCGGACATTATCTCCGGACATTAGCTCCGGACAAAGCCACGGAAGTTGGCACAAATTGCAGGAAGTAGTATTCTAGGCAATTATATATTAGATGGGCATTTCCTGAAGGAAATACATGGTGCTTGAACAGCGCTACCAGCTTTACAGCAGCACTTTTCACACACGGGACTGGGGGGGCGCGCTTACTTTTGCACCCGGGGCCGGGGGCGCGCTTACTTTTGCACCCGGGGCCGGGGGCGCGCTTACTTTTGCACCCGGGGGCGCACTTACTTTTGCACCCGGAGGCGCACTTACTTTTGCACCCGGGGGCGCACTTACTTTTGCACCCGGGGGCGCACTTACTTTTGCACCCGGGGGCGCACTTACTTTTGCACCCGGGGGCGCACTTACTTTTGCACCCGGGGGCGCACTTACTTTTGCACTCGGGGGCGCACTTACTTTTGCACCCGAGGGCGCACTTACTTTTGGGGCCGCACTTACTTTTGGTGGGCGGGGCTCCTCGGCCTCCGATTTGGTTGGTGGGGCCCCTCGTCCTCCGATTTGGTGGGTGGGGACCCTCGTCCTCCGATTTGGTGGGCGGGGACCGGCCTCCGATTTGGTGGGCGGGGACCCTCGGCCTCCGATTTGGTGGGCGGGGTCCCTCTGCCTCCGCTTTGGTGGGCAGGGCCGCTCGGCCTTCGATTTGGTGGGCGGGGCTCCTCGGACTCCGATTTGGTTGGTGGGGCCCCTCGGCCTCCGATTTGGTGGGCGGGGCCCCTTATCCTCCGATTTGGTGGGCGGGGACCCTCGGCCTCCGATTTGGTGGGCGGGGCCCCTCGGCCTCCGATTTGGTGGGCGGGGCCCCTCGGCCTCCGATTTGGTTGGCGGGGCCCCTCGGCCTCCGATTTGGTTGGCGGGGCCCCTCAGCCTCCGTTTTGGTGGGCGGGGACCCTCGGCCTCCGATTTGGTGGGTGGGGACCCTCGGCCTCCGATTTGGTGGGCGGGGACCCTCGGCCTCCGATTTGGTGGGCGGGAACCCTCGGCCTCCAATTTGGTGGGCGGGGCCCCTCAGCCTCCGATATGGTGGGCGGGGCCCCTCGGCCTCCGCTTTGGTGGGCGGGGCCCCTCAGCCTCCGATGTGGTGGGCTGGGCCCCTCGGCCTCCGCTTTGGTGGGCGGGGCCGCTCGGCCTTCGATTTGGTGGGCGGGGCTCCTCGGCCTCCGATTTGGTTGGCGGGGCCCCTCGGCCTCCGATTTGGTTGGCGGGGCCCCTCGGCCTCCGATTTGGTGGGCGGGGACTCTTGGCCTCCGATTTGGTGGGCGGGGACCCTCGGCCTCCGATTTGGTGGGCGGGAACCCTCGGCCTCCAATTTGGTGGGCGGGGCCCCTCAGCCTCCGATATGGTGGGCGGGGCCCCTCGGCCTCCGCTTTGGTGGGCGGGGCCCCTCAGCCTCCGATGTGGTGGGCTGGGCCCCTCGGCCTCCGCTTTGGTGGGCGGGGCCGCTCGGCCTTCGATTTGGTGGGCGGGGCTCCTCGGCCTCCGATTTGGTTGGCGGGGCCCCTCGGCCTCCGATTTGGTTGGCGGGGCCCCTCGGCCTCCGATTTGGTGGGCGGGGACTCTTGGCCTCCGATTTGGTGGGCGGGGACCCTCGGCCTCCGATTTGGTGGGCGGGGCCGCTCGGCCTTCGATTTGGTGGGCGGGGCTTCTCGGCCTCCGATTTGGTTGGCGGGGCCCCTCGGCCTCCGCTTTGGTGGGCGGGGCCGCTCGGCCTTCGATTTGGTGGGCGGGGCTCCTCGGCCTCCGATTTGGTTGGCGGGGCCCCTCGGCCTCCGATTTGGTTGGCGGGGCCCCTCGGCCTCCGATTTGGTTGGCGGGGCCCCTCGGCCTCCGATTTGGTGGGCGGGGACTCTCGGCCTCCGATTTGGTGGGCGGGGCCCCTCGGCCTCCGATTTGGTTGGTGGGGCCCCTCGGCCTCCGATTTGGTGGGCGGGGACCCTCGGCCTCCGATTTGGTGGGCGGGGACCCTCGGCCTCCGATTTGGTGGGCGGGGACATTCGGCCTCCGATTTGGTGGGCGGGAACACTCGGCCTCCGATTTGGTGGGCGGGGACACTCGGCCTCCGATTTAGTGGGCGGGGACCCTCAGCCTCCGATTTGGTGGGCGGGGACCCTCGGCCTCCGATTTGGTGGGCGGGGCTCCTCGGCCTCCGATTTGGTTGGCGGGGCCCCTCGGCGTCCGATTTGGTTGGCGGGGCCCCTCGGCCTCCGATTTGGTGGGCGGGGACTCTCGGCCTCCGATTTGGTGGGCGGGGACCCTCGGCCTCCGATTTGGTGGGCGGGGCCCCTCGGCCTCCGATTTGGTTGGTGGGGCCCCTCGGCCTCCGATTTGGTGGGCGGGGACCCTCGGCCTCTGATTTGGTGGGCGGGGACCCTCGGCCTCCGATTTGGTGGGCGGGGACACTCGGCCTCCGATTTGGTGGGCGGGGACCCTCGGCCTCCGATTTGGTGGGCGGGGACCCTCGGCCTCCGATTTAGTGGGCGGGGACCCTCGGCCTCCGATTTGGTGGGCGGGGACCCTCGGCCTCCGATTTGGTGGGCGGGGCCCCTCGGCCTCCGATGTGGTGGTCGGGGCCCCTCGGCCTCCGCTTTGGTGGGCGGGGCCGCTCGGCCTTCGATTTGGTGGGCGGGGCTCCTCGGCCTCCGATTTGGTTGGCGGGGCCCCTCGGCCTCCGATTTGGTGTGTGCTCTGCCTGGGGCCACTGTGCTCTGCCTGGGGCCCCATATGCTGCCTGGGGCCCCTGTGCTCTGCCTGGGGCCCCATATGCTGCCTGGGGCCCCTGTGCTCTGCCTGGGGCCCCATGTTCTGCCTGGGGCCCCTGTGCTCTGCCTGGGGCCACTGTGCTCTGCCTGGGTGTAGGACACTGGTGACGTCACTTAGCTACGGACATTAGCTCCGGACAATAGCTCCGGACATTAGCTCCGGACAAAGCCACGGAAGTTGGCACAAATTGCAGGAAGTAGTATTCTAGGCAATTATATATTAGATGGGCATTTCCTGAAGGAAATACATGGTGCTTGAACAGCGCTACCAGCTTTGCAGCAGCACTTTTCACACACGGGACTGGGGGGCGCGCTTACTTTTGCACCCGGGGCCGGGGGCGCGCTTACTTTTGCACCCGGGGGCGCACTTACCTTTGCACCCGGAGGCGCACTTACTTTTGCACCCGGGGGCGCACTTACTTTTGCACCCGGGGGCGCACTTACTTTTGCACCCGGGGGCGCACTTACTTTTGCACCCGGGGGCGCACTTACTTTTGCACCCGGGGGCCCACTTACTTTTGCATCGGGGGGCGCACTTACTTTTGCACCCGGGGGCGCACTTACTTTTTGGGGCCGCACTCACTTTTGGTGGGCGGGGCTCCTCGGCCTCCGATTTGGTTGGTGGGGCCCCTCGTCCTCCGATTTGGTGGGTGGGGACCCTCGGCCTCCGATTTGGTGGGCGGGGACCGGCCTCCGATTTGGTGGGCGGGGCCCCTCGGCCTCCGATTTGGTGGGCGGGGACCCTCGGCCTCCGATTTGGTGGGCGGGGACCCTCGGCCTCCGATTTGGTGGGCGGGGCCCCTCGGCCTCCGATTTGGTGGGCGGGGCCCCTCGGCCTCCGATTTGGTGGGCGGGGACCCTCGGCCTCTGATGTGGTGGTCGGGGCCCCTCGGCCTCCGCTTTGGTGGGCGGGTCCGGGCCCCTCGGCCTCCGCTTTGGTGGGCGGGGCCGCTCGGCTTTCCATTTGGTGGGCGGGGCTCCTCGGCCTCCGATTTGGTTGGCGGGGCCCCTCGGCCTCCGATTTGGTGTGTGCTCTGCCTGGGGCCACTGTGCTCTGCCTGGGGCCTCATATGCTGCCTGGGGCCCCTGTGCTCTGCCTGGGGCCCCATATGCTGCCTGGGGCCCCTGTGCTCTGCCTGGGGCCCCTGTGCTCTGCCTGGGGCCCCATGTTCTGCCTGGGGCCCCTGTGCTCTGCCTGGGGCCACTGTGCTCTGCCTGGGTGTAGGACACTGGTGACGTCACTTATCAAGGTGGATTTCATCAACCAAGGTATCATTTTATTCAGTATAACAGCGCCGACCTGGCACTGTAGGTTACTATGTACAATCCTTCTGACAAGTTCCCTTTAAACTAAAGAAATAAGTATTTTTTCAAATACATTGTTTTTTTCAGATTTGTCTGTGAATGGTGCTGCAGCCGTCGCTGATAGCCGGAGACGGCATGCCAACTTCCGGACTCTGGAAGTTGAGGTTGCATCACTGAGGCATGATTCAGTTTAATGTAGACTGTGGTCACTCCCCCTGATGGACTGGGCTGTGGGCGGTGCGTCACCGCACGTTTCAGCCCAGTATCAAGCATGCTGTAGAAGATTTTCCTCTCTCCTTCTCTACTTTCATTGGCAGAACCCCATAAGGATGTGCTAATGCTCGTGAGGCTCTGAAAATCTGCACTTTAACCCCTTCCCGACCTTTGACGCATACGCTGCGTCATGAAAGTCTGTGCCTTCCCGACCTATGACGCAGCGTATGCGTCATGGAGGGATCGCGTCCCTGCAGATCGGGTGAAGGGGTTAACTCCCATTTTACCCGATCTGCAGAGACAGGGGGAGTGGTGCTTCAGCCCAGGGGGGGTGGCTTCACCCCCCCGTGGCTACGATCGCTCTGATTGGCTGTTGAAAGTGAAACTGCCAATCAGAGCGATTTGTAATATTTCACCTAAAAAACTGGTGAAATATTACAATCCAGCCATGGCCGATGCTGCAATAACATCGGCCATGGCTGGAAAACCTAATATGTCCCCCCCCCACACCCACCGATCGCCCCCCCAGTGGTCCGTTATGGGGTCCGGTCCCCTCCGTCCGCCTGCCGGCTCCCCCGTCCTCCTGCCCGGCTCCCTCCTTGTTTGAATAAACCCCCCCTGTGGTCCGATCACCCCCCCCTGTGCTCCAATCCACCCCCCCACCACCCCTTCATACTTACCGATCCTCCCGGTGTCCGTACGTCTCCTCGCTGGGCGCCGCCATCTTGGAAAATGGCGGGCGCATGCTCAGTGCGCCCGCCGAATCTGCCAGCCGGCAGATTCCTTACAAGTACATTTTGATCGCTGTGGTAGGTTCTATCACAGCGATCAAAATAAAAAAAATAATAAATACCCCCCCCCCTTTATCACCCCCATAGGTAGGGACAATAAAAAAATAAAGAAAATATATATATATTTTTTTTTTTTCGTTTTCCACTAGGGTTAGGGTTAGAACTAGGGTTAGGGTTAGAACTAGGGGTAGGGTTAGGGTTACGGGTAGGGGTAGGGTTAGGGTTAGGGTTATGGCATGTGCGGATTTGGCTGCGGATCCGCAGCGGATTGGCCGCGGATCCGCAGCGGATTGGCCGCGGATCCGCAGCGGATTTGGCTGCGGATCCGCAGCGGACTGGCCGCTGCGAATTCGTTGCAGTTTTTCATCAGGTTTACAGTACCATGTACACCTATGGAAAACCAAATCCACTGTGCCCATGGTGTGGAAAATTCCGTGCAGAAACGCTGCGTTGTATTTTCTGCAGCATGTCAATTTTTTGTGCGGATTCCGCAGCGTTTTACACCTGTTCCTCAATAGGAATCCGCAGGTGAAATCCGCACAAAAAAACACTGGAAATCTGCTGTAAATCTGCAGGTAAAACGCAGTGCCTTTTACCTGCAGATTTTTAAAAAATCGTGCGGAAAAATCTCACACGAATCCGCAACGTGGGCACATAGCCTTAGGGTTAGGGTTGGAATTAGAGTTAGGGTACCGTCTCACAGTGGCACTTTGATCGCTACGACGGTACGATCCGTGACGTTCCAGCGATATCCATACGATATCGCAGTGTCTGACACGCAGCAGCGATCAGGGACCCTGCTGAGAATCGTACGTCGTAGCAGATCGTTTGGAACTTTCTTTCGTCGCTGGATCTCCTGCTGTCATCGCTGGATCGTTGTGACAGCGATCCAGCGATGCGTTCGCTTGTAACCAGGGTAAACATCGGGTTACTAAGCGCAGGGCCGCGCTTAGTAACCCGATGTTTACCGTCGTTACCAGCGTAAAAGTAAAAAAAAAAAAACGTACATACTCACATTTCGGTGTCCTTCAGGTCCCTTGCCGTCTGCTTCCCGCTCTGACTGTCTGCCGGCCGGAAAGTGAGAGCACAGCACAGCAGTGACATCACCGCTGCGCTCTGCTCTCACTGTACGGCGGCACTCAGTCAGAGCGGGAAGCAGACGGCAAGGGACCTGAAGGACACCGAAATGTGAGTATGTACGGTTTTTTTTTTTTTACTTTTACGCTGGTAACCACGGTAAACATCGGGTTACTAAGCGCGGCCCTGCGCTTAGTAACCCGATGTTTACCCTGGTTACCCGGGACCTTGGCATCGTTGGTCGCTGGAGAGCGGTCTGTGTGACAGCTCCCCAGCGACCACACAACGACTTTCCAACGATCACGGCCAGGTCGTATCGCTGGTCGTGATCGTTGGTAAATCGTTATGTGAGACGGTACCCTTAGGGTTGGAATTAGGGCCAGGGTTGGAAATAGGGTTAAGATTAGGCTTGTGGTTAGGGTTAAGGATAGGGTTAGGGTTGTGTTGGGGTTACAGTTGTGGGTAGGGTTGGGATTAGGGTTAGGATTAGGGTTAGGGTTGGATTTAGGGTTACGGGTGTGTTGGGGTTAGGGTTGTGGTTAGGGGTGTGTTGGGGTTAGGGTTGTGATTAGGGTTATGGCTACAGTTGGGATTAGGGTTAGGGGTGTGTTGGGGTTAGTGTTGAAGTTAGAATTGAGGGGTTTCCACTGTTTAGGCACATCAGGGGTCTCCAAACGCAACATGGCGCCACCATTGATTCCAGCCAATCTTGCGTTCAAAAAGTCAAATGGTGCGCCCTCCCTTCCAAGCCCCGACGTGCGCCCAAACAGTGGTTTACCCCCACATATGGGATACCAGCGTACTCAGGACAAACTGGGCAACAACTATTGGGGTCCAATTTCTCCTGTTACCCTTGCAAAAATAAAAAATTACTTGCTAGAACATAATTTTTGAGGAAAGAACAATTATTTTTTATTTTCATGGCTCTACGTTATAAACTTATGTGAAGCACTTGGGGGTTGAAAGTGCTCACCACACATCTAGATAAGATCCTTTTGGGGTCTAGTTTCCAAAATGGGGTCACTTATGGGGTGTTTCTACTGTTTAGGCACATCAGGGGCTCTGCAAATGCAACGTGACGCCCGCAGACCATTCCATCAAAGTCTGCATTTCAAATGTCACTACTTCCCTTCCAAGCCCTGACGTGCGCCCAAACAGTGGTTTACCCCCACATATGGGGTACCAGCATACTCACAACAAACTGGGCAACAAATATTGGGGTCCAATTTCTCCTGCTACCCTTGTGAAAAAAAAATTGCTTGCTAAAACATCTTTTTTGAGGACAGAAAAATGATTTTTAATTTTCACGGCTCTGCGTTGTAAACTTCTGTGAAGCACTTGGGGGTTGAACGTGCTCACCACACATCTAGATAAGTTCTTTGGGGGGTCTAGTTTCCAATATGGGGTCACTTAGGGGGGGTTTCTACTGTTTAGGCACATCAGGGGCTCTGCAAATGCAACGTGATGCCCGCAGACCATTCCATCAAAGTCTGCATTTCAAATGTCACTACTTCCCTTCCGAGCCCTGACGTGCACCCAAACAGTGGTTTACCCCCACATATGAGGTATCAGCGTACTCACAGCAAACTGGGCAACAAATATTGGGGTCCAATTTCTCCTGTTACCCTTGTGAAAATAAACAATTGCTTGCTAAAACATATTTTTTGAGGAAAGAAAAATGATTTTTTATTTTCACGGCTCTGCGTTGTAAACTTCTGTGAAGCACTTGGGGGTTGAACGTGCTCACCACACATCTAGATAAGTTCCTTGGGGGGTCTAGTTTCCAAAATGGGGTCACTTGTGGGGGGTTTCTACTGTTTAGGCACATCAGGGGCTCTGCAAACGTAACATGATTCCCGCAGACCATTCCATCAAAGTCTGCATTCCAAATCGTCACTACTTCCCTTCCGAGCCCCGGCATGTGCCCAAACAGTGGTTTACCCCCACATATGGGGTATCAGCATACTCAGGAGAAACTGCACAACAACTTTTGGGGTCCAATTTCTCCTGTTACCCTTGGGAAAATAAAAAATTGTGGGTTAAAAAATAATTTTTGAGGAAAGAAAAATAATTTTTTATTTTCATGGCTCTGCGTTATAAACTTCTGTGAAGCACTTGGGGGTTCAAAGTGCTCACCACACATCTAGATTAGTTCCTTGGGAGGTCTAGTTTCCAAAATGGGGTCACTTGTGCGGGAGCTCCAATGTTTAGGCACACAGGGGCTCTCCAAACGCGACATGGTGTCCGCTAATGATTGAAGCTAATTTTCCATTCAAAAAGCCAAATGGCGTGCCTTCCCTTCCGAGCCCTGCCGTGCGCCCAAACAGTGGTTTACCCCCACATATGGGGTATCATCGTACTCAGGACAAACTGGACAACAACATTTGGGGTCCAATTTCTCCTATTATCCTTGGGAAAATAAAAAACTCCGGGCTAAAAATCATTTTTGAGGAAAGAAAAATAATTTTTTTATTTTCATGGCTCTGCGTTATAAACTTCTGTGAAGCACCTGGGGGTTTTAAGTGCTCACTATGCATCTAGATTAGTTTCTTGGGGGGTCTAGTTTCCAAAATGGGGTCAATTGTAGGGGAGCTCCAATGTTTAGGCACACAGGGGCTCTCCAAACGCGACATGGTGTCCACTAACGATTGGAGCTAATTTTCCATTCAAAAAGTCAAATGGCGGGCCTTCCCTTCCGAGCCTTGCCGTGCACCCAAACAGTGGTTTACCCCCACATATGAGGTATCGGCGTACTCAGGAGAAATTGCCCAACAAATTTTAGGATCCATTTTATCCTGTTGCCCATGTGAAAATGAAAAAATTGAGGCTAAACGAAATTTTGTGTGAAAAAAAAGTACTTTTTCATTTTTACGGCTCAATTTGTGAAGCACCTGAGGGTTTAAAGTGCTCACTATGCATCTAGATAAGTTCCTTGGGGGGTCTAGTTTCCAAAATGGGGTCACTTGTGGGGGAGCTCCAATGTTTAGGCACACGGGGGCTCTCCAAACGCGACATGGTGTCCGCTAAAGATTGGAGCCAATTTTTCATTCAAAAAGTCAAATGGCGCTCCTTCCCTTCCGAGCCCTGTCGTGCGCCCAAACAGTGGTTTACCCCCACATATGAGGTATCAGCGTACTCAGGACAAATTGGACAACAACATTCGTGGTCCAGTTTCTCCTTTTACCCTTGGGAAAATAAAAAAATTGTTGCGAAAAGATCATTTTTGTGACTAAAAAGTTAAATGTTAATTTTTCCCCTCCATGTTGCTTCTGCTGCTGTGAAACACCTGAAGGGTTAATAAACTTCTTGAATGTGGTTTTGAGCACCTTGAGGGGTGCAGTTTTTAGAATGGTGTCACTTTTGGGTATTTTCAGCCATATAGAACCCTCAAACTGACTTTAAATGTGAGGTGGTCCCTAAAAAAAATGGTTTTGTAAATTTTGTTGTAAAAATGAGAAATCACTGGTCAAATTTTAACCCTTATAACTTCCTAGCAAAAAAAAAAATTGTTTCCAAAATTGTGCTGATGTAAAGTAGACATGTGGGAAATGTTATTTATTAACTATTTTGTGTCACATAACTCTCTGGTTTAACAGAATAAAAATTCAAAATGTGAAAATTGCAAAATTTTCAAATTTTTCGCCAAATTTCCGTTTTTTTCACAAATAAACTCAGAAATTATCGACCTAAATTTACCACTAACATGAAGCCCAATATGTCACGAAAAAACAATCTCAGAACCGCAAGGATCCGTTGAAGCGTTCCTGAGTTATTACCTCATAAAGGGACACTGGTCAGAATTGCAAAAAATGGCAAGGTCATTAAGGCCAAAATAGGCTGGGTCATGAAGGGGTTAAAATTATTGAATCTGTCCAATTACTTTTTGTCCCTTTAAAAACAGGGTGGCACATGTTAAGGAGCTGAAACTCCTAAACCCTTCATCCAATTTTAATGTGGATACCCTCAAATGAAAGCTGAAAGTCTGAACTTCAACTGCATTTGAATTGTTTTGTTTAAAATTCATTGTGGTAATGTCTATAACCAAAATGAGAAAAATGTTGTCTCTGTCCAAATATATATGGACCTAACTGTATGTAGCTGTGTGAGATCATATTTCGTATTGAAGCTTTATTATTTTGCACAGCGGTTTGAGGTTACATATAAATTACTGAATAATTTATATCACTTTTTTTTCAAGAGAATATAGAGCTGTTCGTGTTTTACATTAAATAACCTGTTGCATTCATTCTTCAGGTTATTATAGTCATATGTTTAGAGATGACATGTCACAAGGTCAAAAGTGGCCAGTTTTCTCTTTCTTTCCCACTGCTCCCATAAACGTTTCATTATATATTTTTTGAAATCCACCATACAGTTCCAAAGAAATCGACCTTTTTATTTATCTGGGTCCAATAGAAGTATTGGATCCCTGTTGCTTCTATTGTGCTATTGTTTTACTTTCCATAAAGGAAAATCTAGGAAACATATAGGAGACTTTACATATTCTCTTTTGATTCGTTTGGGATTTCTATTCATTAAACTGAATGTTACAATGGGTGGAAAATTGATGACTGTTGAGAAAAGTTGTAAACAGTCATATCATTTTCAGGCTTTGTAAATTGTTTCCACAAGAGAAAACTGACAAATCCTCACTCAGTAACATTACATGTAGCAAGTTCTCGCTGCTGTATCCATAAATGTAATCTCACTAGCGGAGTTTGTCTCCCTGTCGGCTGCTCATTTGTCATGTCTTTGACCCTTTGTGTTTTCTTATTTGTTTTTCCCCTTCCTACAGAAAGTGTGTGAAATGCATCTTTGTTCATGATACAAATTGTTGCTTTGGTTACAGTTTAATCTCTTTACTGCCTGAAATGTCAGTGCTGTTCTAGCATAGGTGGCTGGACATTTCTTTTTACTTTGCTTTGATCAGTAAGAGCGTTTATTTATATAACAATTTACACAACACATCATATATATATAGAATTACAGGATTGAATTGGTCAACTAAGGGCTCTTTCACAAGTCATTGTCTCCGTACGTACGTGTGATGACAGATTTCACACGAACCGGAGACACTTGTTCACATAAACCCATTCAAGTGAATCGGTCTGTGCATATGTCAGTGTGTTTCCACAGATCGTGTGTCCATGTGACCCACGTGTAGACATGTCCGTTTTTTACTGTTAGCAAGGACCACAACACGTCCCACACACGTGCATTCAGATGACACACATGGATATCATCTGTGTGATGCGCACTGGCACCAGGGAAGAAGCACTACAGTAAGCGCTGTTCCCTTGCACCGGGTGCTGAAGATGGCTCGCGTCATTCTCCCCTGCTTGCCGATGATGAGTTATTTTCAAGTGAGAACAATGACAGCAGGCGGCTGATGGGACTATTACTCCCATCAGCATACATCTGCTGCCTCTAATAACAGTGACAGCAGGAGCGACTGATGGGGGTATTCATCAGCCGGCTCCAGCACTGTAAATAAATGAATAAATGAAAAACCTGGCATGGGTAACTACCCAGGCAAAACTCACAGCAATGGGCTGCAACCCTCCACTATCAGCTTCAGCAAGGCTGGTTATCAAGAATACAGGGGTCCCCACGCTGTTTTATTAATTATTTAAATAAATAATAAAAAAAAACGGCATGGGGTCCCCCTCATTTTGACAACCAGCCTTGCTAAAGCTCACAGCTGGGGGATGGTATTCTCAGGCTGGTAAGGGGCCATGGATATTGACTCCACCAGCCTAAAAATAGTAGCCTGCCACTGCCCAGAAAAGGCACAACTATTAATAGTTTTCGATCTGGACGGTGCCAAGATGCAACAGTCCAGGCTGAGAACCACTGATAAATGACTGCAGCATCAGTGACCAGCGGTGACATCATTGTTGTTACTGTCGGTCACTGAGGCTGCGTTCTCAGCTGGCAAATGAGCTGCGGTGACCTCGGCACCATGGGAAAAAGTAAATGATGAGGTCACTGCAGTTCAAGCTCAGTGTTTTCACAGGAGATCACCGTGAAAAATTCTCACTTTTTCCCACGGTAATGAGGTCACCGCAGTTCAGCCCTGCTGGGAACGCAGCCTCACTGTCTGGTGGTAACCATGATGATGTCACCGCTGGTCATTGACGCTGCGCTCGCAGCAGCTCATTCATCAGTGGTTCTCAGTCTGGATGGCCGCATCTTGGCACTGCCAGGTTGAAAACTATTTATCCCCACACATAGATTATGGCATGGGACAGAACGACAGAGAGGTGAAAGATATTGTTTTTTATTTTAGTTTTACTTTAGTTTTGATACAGGAGACAAGGGATTCAGTGGAATAGGCGTTAGGTGAGTATAAATGTGTTTTTAAATAAAGATGGAAAACTGTGTTTTGTTTTATTTCTAATGAAGGACTTTATTCTGGCTGTGTCTTTTTTTACAATACAACTATAGGATTAGTAATGGCTAGGTGTCTTATAGACACTTCTCCATCACTAAACTAAGGGCTTGATGTCACCGGACAATACAAAGGTGACATCAACTTCACAAAGATAAGCCCCACTTGCATCAGCACTCAGCCGCCCCAGAAAAGGTGCATCTCTAACAAGCGCCAATTCCGGCACTTAGCCTAGCTCTTCCCACTTGCCCTGTAGGGGCAAGTGGGGTAATAGTTGTGGGGTTAATGTCACCTTTGTATTGTAAGGTGATATCAAGCCCCGCTTAGTAATTGAGAGGTGTCAATAAGACACCTGTCCATTACTAATCCTATAGTTATAGGTTAAATAAAAACACAACCAGAATAAAGTATTTTAATGAAAAAAAACACTAAACACAGTTTGCCATCTTTATTATCCAGCTAATCCATGTGACACCAAGTAAAATAATAAGCCAACAATATACCCATACCTGTCCGTAGTTGTGTCCCACACCGTAATCCTTATCTGGGGTATATACAATTTTCAACCAGGACGGTGCCAAGATGCGATCATCCCAGCTGAAAGCCACTGGTGAATGAGGAGATGCTGCCAGCGCAGCTTCAGCGACCATCGATGCCGTCACTGAAGCTGCGCTGCCTCACAGCCTGACCTGCGCTGAACTCTGGAGCATGGGAAAATGATCTGGCATTCTAATGTAAATCGGATGCTAGGTGTGAAAAATCGGATTGTACTCGCATAAAAAAACACATTACACTTGCATGACACTAGTCTGACTCTCCTGCATCAAAATCGGACCGATTTTAAAATCGCTAGTGTGTCTCAGCCTTAGGGTGCTAATGTGCGAATCCCCCGCAAAACGGGATTCGGGTGATGACAGAATGAACGTGTGCTCTGATATGCATCATTTTCTGGAGTATACGCCTACATGTAAAACACTGTGCGCATTGTTTTATTCTCTTTTTAATCAAGATAATGGCAAAAATATTAACACTGAATGTAAAAGGTCTCAACTCTAAAGGTACCGTCTCACATAACGATTTACCAACAATCACGACCAGCGATACGACCTGGCCGTGATCGTTGGTAAGTGGTTGTGTGGTCGCTGGGGAGCTGTCACACAGTCAGCTCTCCAGCGACCAACGATGCCGAGGTCCCCGGGTAACCAGGGTAAACATCGGGTTACTAAGCGCAGGGCCACGCTTAGTAACCCGATGTTTACCGTGGTTACCAGCGTAAAAGTAAATAAAACCAAACACTACATACTTACATTCCGGTGTCTGTCCCCCGGCGTTCTGCTTCTCTGCACTGTGTCTGTGCTAGCCGGTGACGTCACCGCTGTGCTCGCTTTCCGGCTGGCCGGCGCTCACAGTGCAGAGAAGCAGAACGCCGGGGGGACAGACACCGGAATGTGAGTATGTACTGTGCGGCCCTGCGCTTAGTAACCCGATGTTTACCCTGGTTACAAGCGAACGCATCGCTGGATCGCTGTCACACACAACGATCCAGCGATGACAGCGGGAGATCCAGCGACGAAAGAAAGTTCCAAACGATCTGCTACGACGTACGATTCTCAGCAGGGTCCCTGATCGCTGCTGCGTGTCAGACACAGCGATATCGTATGGATATCGCTGGAACGTCACGGATCGTACCGTCGTAGCGACAAAAGTGCCACTGTGAGACGGTACCCTTATACTAAGAGGCATATAGTCCTCAATGAGCTACGGATACATTGTGAAGATATAGCCTTCCTGCAGGAAAGCCATTTAAATCTTAGTGGAAATTGCAACTTTGCCAAACATTTATATCCCAAAATGTATTTAGCCTCTCAGGTCAAGACAAAAGCAGGTGTGGCTAACCTAATTTCCAGAACATGCCCTGCGCAATTAACATCAGAGATATTAGACCCCCAGGGAAGATATGTTATCTTGCAAGGTACATATAAAGATATACCAATTACGCTATGTAACATAATACAGTATGTACCTAATACCTTACAAACTTCCTTCCTGAATCGAATATTTTTTAATTTATCCAGAGTACCCCTGTCTGCCTGGGTTATTGGAGGGGATTTTAATGTTATTTTTTCAGACACATTGGCTAGGCTCTCCATACACAGAATGCAGCCAAACAGATCTCAACGTAGATTATCTGTAGACTTTGGAAAACTAGTACGCAAATTTGGCCTTTTTGATCTTTGGCGTATTAACCATCCCACAGAGCAAACCTACACCTTTTTCTTCCCTCCACACAGTACTTATATTAGAATAGACTTATTTTTTGGCAATATACAAACACTCAGACTGACAATAAACACAGACATTGGGGTAATATCGTGGTCAGATTACGCACCTGTAATGCTCACCCTCACTCAATCCTCAGCACAGACTAAGGTATGCCATTGGAGACTCAGCGAGAACCTGCTTAACCCCTTCCCGACCTTTGATGCCACGTAGGCATCATGAAAGTCGGTGCCAATCTGACCTGTGACGCCTATGTGGCGTCATGGAGGGATCACGTCCCTGCAGATCGGGTGAAAGGGTTAACTCCAATTTCACCTGATCTGCAGGGACAGGGGGAGTGGTGCTTCAGCCCAGGGGGGGTGGCTTCACCCGTGGCTACGATCACTCTGATTGGCTGTTGAAAGTGAAACAGCCAATCAGAGCAATCTGTAATATTTTACCTATGAAAATTGGTGAAATATTACAATCCAGCCATGGCCGATGCTGCAATATCATCTGCCATGGCTGGAGACCCCGATCTGCCCCCCCCCCCGCCACCGATCTCCTTTCAATCCTGTCATGTCCCCTGCTCCCCTCCGTCCTCCTGTCCGCTCCCCCCGTGCTCCGATCCCCCCTCGTGCTCCGATCCCACCCCCCATACTTACCGAGTTCCGATGTCCCTCCCGGTGTCCGTCCTTCTTCTCCATGGGCGCCGCTATCTTCCAAAATGGCGGGCGCGTGCGCAGTGCGACCGCCGAATCTGCCGGCTGGCAGATTCTTTCCAGGTACATTTTGATCGCGATCAAAATAAAAAAAATAGTAAATAACCTACCCCCTTTATCACCCCCATAGGTAGGGAACATAAAAAAATAAAGAAAATATATTTATTTTTATTTTTCCACTAGGGTTAGGGTTGCACTTAGGGTTAGGGTTACAATTAGGGTTAGGGTTAGAATTAGGCTATGTGCACACGGTGCGGATTTGGCTGGGGATCCACAGCGGATTGGTCGCTGTGGATTCGTAGCAGTTTTCCATCACGTTTACAGTACCACGTAAACCTATAGGAAACCAAATCCGCAGTGCCCATGGTGTGGAAAATACCGCGCAAAAACGCTGCGTTGTATTTTCCGCAGCATGTCAATTCTTTGTGTGGATTCCGCAGCGTTTTACACCTACTCCATAATAGGAATCCGCAGGTGAAATCCGCACAAAAAACACTGGAAATCCACGGTAAATCCGCAGGTTAAGCGCAGTGCGTTTTACCTGCGGATTTTTCAAAATCAGTGCGGAAAAATCCGCACACAAATCCGCAACGTGGGCACATAGCCTTAGGTTTTGGGTTGGAATTAGAGTTAGGGTTGGAATTAGGGTTAAGATTAGGGGTGTGTTGGGGTTAGGGTTAGGCATGTGGTTAGGGTTATGGTTAGGGTTGGGATTAGGGTTAGGGGTGTGTTGTGGTTAGGGTTGGGATTAGGGGTGTGTTGGGGTTAGGGTTGGAATTAGGATTAAGATTAGGGTTAGGCTTGTGGTTAGGGTTATGGTTAGGGTTGGGATTAGGGTTAGGGGTGTGTTGGGGTTAGGGTTGTGATTAGGGTCATGGTTAGAGTTTGGATTAGGGTTAGGAGTGTGTTGGGGTTAGTGTTGGAGTTAGAATTGTGGGGTTTCCACTGCACATCAGGGGGTCTGTTGTGAACTCTGTTTTTGGGCTCCCTCTTGTGGTCACAAGTGGTACTGTGTGAGTGTTGTCTTTGGGCTCCCTCTGGTGGCTCTTTGTGTCATTCTGCAGGTCTGAGGTTGGATCAGCTGTCTCGTTATCTGTTAGCTGGTTCCTATTTAGTTCAGCTGGACTCTCAGTGGTTGCCTGCTGTCGTTGTATTCAGTGCTATTCTGATTGCTCCTGTCTACATCCGTTATCAGTCTCTCCAAGAGAAGCTAAGTTTTGTTTGCTTATTTTTGCTCATCTGTGTTCAAGATGTGTCCTAGTATATGATGTGTTTTGGTCCAGCTTGCTAATATGTGATTTCCCTGCTTGCTGGTGCTCTGGGGTGCTGAGTTGCTCCCCCCACATCGTTAGTTGGTGTGGGGGTTCTCGCATTCTCTGCGTGGATATTTTTGCATAGGGTTTTTTACTGACCGCACAGATCCCTTGCTATTTTCTGCTATCTAGCGTTAGCGGGCCTCATTTGCTTAACCTGTTTCATCTCTGCGTTTGTCTTTTCCTCTTGACTCACCGTTATTATTTGTGGGGGGCTTCTATATCTTTGGGGTATTTCTCTGAGGCAAGTGAGGTCTTACTTTCTCTTTAGGGGTAGTCAGTTTCTCAGGCCATGAAGAGACATCTAGGATTTCAGGAAACGTTCCATGGCTACCGTTAGTGTGTTTGGTTAGAATCAGGTTTGCGGTCAGTCCAGTTACCACATCCCCAGAGCTTGTCCTATTATCTCTGACTTAGCTGGTTAGATTTGTGATCCTAAGCCACTGGGATCATAACAGTACAGCAGGCCTGAAAAGTGTTTAATGCATCGCAGAAGTGGGATAAGAGAACTCCTGAGTAGGGTTGAGCGAAACGGGTCGGCAATTTTCAGAAGTCGCTGACTTTTGGCAAAGTCGGGTTTCATGAAACCCGACCCGACCCCTGTGTGGGGTCGGCCATGAAGTCGGCGATCTTCTAAATCTGGAATCGGAATTCCGATACCGATTCCCGATATGTTTAAGATATCGGGAATTGGTATCGGAATTCAGATTTAAGTGTAAAATAAAGAATTAAAATAAAAAATATCGCTATACTTACACTCTGACGGGCCCTGGTACTAACCGGGAACCTTCCTTCCTTAGAATCAGCCTTCAAGGACCTAGCGGTGACGTCGCGGTGACGTCGCGGCTTGTGATTGGTGCGCGACCGCCCATGTGACCGCTCGCGCGACCAATCAGAAGCCGCAACATCACCGTGACGTCACCGGAGGTCCTGGAAGGGCTGATTCTTAGGAAGGAAAGCTGCCGGAACGAAGCCGAGGGTGAGTATATTCCTATTAGGTATATACTCACTCTCGGACACGCCCTGCTTCTTTCCGGCAGCCTTCCTTCCTAAGAATCAGCCCTTCCAGGACCTCCGGTGACGTCACGGTGACGTCGCGGCTTGTGATTGGTCGCGCGAGCGGTCACATGGGCGGCCGCGCACCAATCACAAGCCGCGACGTCACCGCTAGGTCCTGGAAGGCTGATTCTAAGGAAGGAAGGTTCCCGGTTAGTACCAGGGCCCGTCAGAGGGTAAGTATAGCGATATTTTTTATTTTAATTCTTTATTTTACACTTAAATATGGATCCCAGGGCCTGAAGGAGAGTTTCCGCTCCTTCAGACCCTGGGAACCATTGGAAACCCAATGCACTGCATTGGGTTTCGAGTTTCGGCCGACCCTGACCCCGACTTTTTTATAGGATCGGCCGATTTCACTCGACCCGACTTTTGAAAAAGTCGGGTTTCGTGAAACCCGACCCGATCCTATAAAAGTAAAGATCGCTCAACCCTACTCCTGAGTACAATTTTTTTTTCCTCTCCCTTTGCTGCAGTCTGTCCAGCTTCTCTCATCCCCTTAATCTCTGGGTGGCTTTGAGTTCAGCTGCAGACATGGATATTCAGAGTCTGACTTCTAGTGTGGATCATCTTGCTGCAAGGGTGCAAAGCATTCAGGATTTTGTTGTTCACAGTCCTATGTCTGAGCCAAAAGTACCTATTCCTGAGTTGTTTTCTGGAGATAGATCTAGGTTTCTGAATTTTAAGAATAATTGTAAATTATTTCTTTCTTTGAGACCTCGTTCCTCTGGTGATTCCGCTCAGCAAGTTAGAATTGTTATCTCCCTGTTACGTGGCGACCCTCAAGATTGGGCCTTCTCCCTGGCGCCGGGAGATCCTGCATTGCTGAATGTGGATGCGTTTTTTCTGGCGCTTGGATTGCTTTATGAGGAACCTAATCTTGAGAACCAGGCAGAAAGGGCCTTGCTGGCTCTCTCTCAGGGCCAGGATGAAGCTGAGGTGTATTGTCAAAAATTTCGGAAAATGGTCGGTGCTTACTCAATGGAATGAGTGTGCCCTGGCTGCAAATTTCAGAGAAGGTCTTTCTGAAGCCATTAAGAATGTTATGGTGGGGTTCACCACGCCTGCAAGTCTGAATGACTCAATGGCTTTGGCCATTCAGATTGATCGGCGTTTGCGGGAGCGCAAGTCTGCGCATCATCTGGCGGTGTTTTCTGAACAGAGACCTGAGTCTATGCAATGTGACCGAATTCTGACCAGAATTGAGCGGCAAAATCATAGACGTCAAAATGGGTTGTGCTTTTACTGTGGTGATTCAACTCATGTTATCTCAGCATGCTCTAAGCGCGTAAAAAAAATTGCTAAATCTGTCACCATTGGTACTATACAGCCTAAATTCATTTTGTCTGTTACTTTAATTTGTTCTTTGTCATCCTACTCGGTTATGGCTTTTGTGGATTCAGGTGCTGCCCTGAACCTGATGGATTTGTCGTTTGCCAGGCGCTGTGGTTTTGTCCTGGAGCCTTTGGAATTCCCTATTCCACTGAGGGGTATTGATGCTACACCATTGGCTGAGAATAAGCCTCAGTATTGGACTCAAGTGACCATGTGCATGACTCCTGTACATCAGGAGGTGATTCGCTTTCTTGTGCTGCATAATCTGCATGATGTGGTCGTTTTGGGTCTGCCATGGCTGCAGGCCCATAATCCAGTTCTGGATTGGAAAGCTATGTCTGTTTCAAGTTGGGGTTGCCAGGGGATTCATGGCGATGCTCCTTTGGTGTCAATTGCTTCTTCCACTCCTTCTGAGGTCCCTGAGTTTTTGTCGGACTACCAGGATGTATTTGATGAGCCCAGATCCGGTGCCCTGCCTCCTCACAGGGATTGTGATTGTGCTATAAATTTGATTCCTGGTAGTAAGTTCCCTAAGGGACGACTTTTTAATTTGTCTGTACCAGAACATGCCGCAATGCGGAGTTATATAAAGGAGTCTTTAGAGAAGGGACATATTCGCCCGTCCTCCTCCCCTCTTGGTGCAGGATTCTTTTTTGTGGCCAAGAAGGATGGTTCTCTGAGACCTTGTATAGATTATCGTCTTCTAAATAAAATCACGGTCAAATTTCAGTATCCTTTGCCATTATTATCTGATCTGTTTGCTCGGATTAAGGGGTCCAGTTGGTTCACCAAGATAGATCTTCGTGGTGCGTATAACCTTGTGCGTATTAAGCAGGGGGATGAATGGAAAACAGCATTTAATACGCCCGAAGGCCATTTTGAGTACTTGGTGATGCCTTTTGGACTCTCTAATGCTCCTTCTGTGTTCCAGTCCTTCATGCATGACATCTTCCGAGAATATCTGGATAAATTTATGATTGTGTATCTGGATGACATTTTGGTCTTTTCTGAGGACTGGGAGTCCCATGTGAAGCAGGTCAGGATGGTATTTCAGGTCCTGCGTGCTAATGCCTTATTTGTGAAGGGCTCAAAATGTCTCTTCGGAGTACAGAAGGTTTCCTTTTTGGGTTTTATTTTTTCTCCTTCTACTATTGAAATGGACCCAGTCAAGGTCCAGGCTATTCATGACTGGACTCAGCCTACATCTGTTAAGAGTCTTCAGAAGTTCTTGGGTTTTGCAAATTTTTACCGTCGCTTCATTGCTAATTTTTCTGGTGTGGTTAAACCCTTGACAGATTTGACCAAGAAGGGTTCTGATGTGACTAATTGGTCTCCTGCGGCCGTGGAAGCCTTTCGGGAGCTGAAGCGCCGGTTTTCTTCGGCTCCAGTTTTGTGTCAGCCTGATGTCTCTCTTCCTTTTCAGGTCGAGGTTGATGCTTCTGAGATTGGAGCAGGGGCTGTTTTGTCGCAGAGAAGCTCTGATTGCTCTGTGATGAAGCCTTGTGCTTTCTTTTCAAGAAAGTTTTCGCCTGCCGAGCGGAATTATGATGTTGGTAATCGGGAGTTGTTGGCTATGAAGTGGGCATTTGAGGAGTGGCGACATTGGCTCGAGAGAGCTAAGCATCGTGTGGTGGTCTTGACTGATCACAAAAATCTGATTTATCTCGAGTCTGCCAAGCGGCTGAATACTAGACAGGCTCGTTGGTCGTTGTTTTTCTCCCGTTTCGATTTCGTGGTCTCGTACCTGCCTGGTTCGAAGAATGTGAAGGCTGATGCTCTTTCTAGGAGTTTTGTGCCTGACTCTCCGGGAGTTTCAGAGCCGGCTGGTATCCTCAGAGAGGGAGTGATATTGTCTGCCATTTCCCCAGATTTGCGACGAGTGCTGCAGAAATTTCAGGGGGATAGACCTGACCGTTGCCCACCAGAGAGACTGTTTGTCCCAGATAGATGGACCAGCAGAGTTATTTCCGAGGTTCATTCTTCGGTGTTGGCAGGCCATCCTGGGATTTTTGGTACCAGGGATTTGGTGGCTAGGTCCTTCTGGTGGCCTTCCTTGTCGCGGGATGTGCGTTCCTTTGTGCAGTCCTGTGGGATTTGTGCTCGGGCTAAGCCTTGCTGTTCTCGTGCCAGCGGTTTGCTTTTGCCTTTGCCTGTCCCGAAGAGGCCTTGGACGCACATTTCCATGGATTTTATTTCTGATCTTCCAGTCTCTCAGAGAATGTCTGTCATCTGGGTGGTGTGTGATCGTTTTTCCAAAATGGTCCATTTGGTGCCCTTGCCTAAGTTGCCTTCCTCCTCCGATTTGGTTCCTCTATTTTTTAAGAATGTGGTTCCCTTGCACGGCATCCCTGAAAATATTGTGTCTGACAGAGGATCCCAGTTTGTGTCCAGATTTTGGCGGATCTTTTGTGCTAAGATGGGCATTGATTTGTCTTTTTCGTCGGCCTTCCATCCTCAGAAGAATGGTCAAACCGAGCGAACTAATCAGACCTTGGAAACTTATTTAAGATGTTTTGTTTCTGCTGATCAGGATGATTGGGTGACTTTTTTGCCATTGGCCGAGTTTGCCCTTAATAATCGGGCTAGTTCTGCTACTTTGGTTTCGCCTTTTTTCTGCAATTCTGGTTTTCATCCTCGTTTTTCCTCGGGTCAGGTTGAGCTCTGGTGGCTCTTTGTGTCATTCTGCAGGTCTGAGGTTGGATCAGCTGTCTCGTTATCTGTTAGCTGGTTCCTATTTAGTTCAGCTGGACTCTCAGTGGTTGCCTGCTGTCGTTGTATTCAGTGCTATTCAGATTGCTCCTGTCTACATCCGTTATCAGTCTCTCCAAGAGAAGCTAAGTTTTGTTTGCTTATTTTTGCTCATCTGTGTTCAAGATGTGTCCTAGTATATGATGTGTTTTGGTCCAGCTTGCTAATATGTGATTTCCCTGCTTGCTGGTGCTCTGGGGTGCTGAGTTGCTCCCCCCACATCGTTAGTTGGTGTGGGGGTTCTCGCATTCTCTGCGTGGATATTTTTGCATAGGGTTTTTTACTGACCGCACAGATCCCTTGCTATTTTCTGCTATCTAGCGTTAGCGGGCCTCATTTGCTTAACCTGTTTCATCTCTGCGTTTGTCTTTTCCTCTTGACTCACCGTTATTATTTGTGGGGGGCTTCTATAACTTTGGGGTATTTCTCTGAGGCAAGTGAGGTCTTACTTTCTCTTTAGGGGTAGTCAGTTTCTCAGGCCGTGAAGAGACGTCTAGGATTTCAGGAAACGTTCCATGGCTACCTTTAGTGTGTTTGGTTAGAATCAGGTTTGCGGTCAGTCCAGTTACCACATCCCCAGAGCTTGTCCTATTATCTCTGACTTAGCTGGTTAGATTTGTGATCCTAAGCCACTGGGATCACAACAGGGGTCCACCATTGATTCCAGCCAATCTTGCATTGAAAAAGTCAAATGGTGCTCTCTCACTTCCGAGCCCCGACGTGTGCCCAAACAGTGGTTTACCCCCATATGTGGGATACCAGCATACTCAGGACAAACTGGACAACAACTTTTGGGGTCCAATTTCTCCTGTAACCCTTGGGAAAATAAAAAATTGCGGGCTAAAATATTATTTTTGAGGAAAGAAAAATTATTTTTTATTTTTACGGCTCTGCGTTATAAACTTCTGTGAAGCACTTGGGGGTTCAAAGTGCTCACCACACATCTAGATAAGTTCCTTGGGGGGTCTAGTTTCCAAAATTGGGTCACTTGTGCAGGGTTTCTACTGTTTAGGCACATCAGGGGCTCTGCAAACGCAACGTGATGCCCGCAGAGCATTCCATCAGTCTGCATTTCAAAACGTCACTACTTCCCTTCCGAGCCCAGACGTGTGCCCAAACAGTGGTTTACCCCCACATATGGGGTATCAGCGTACTCAGGACAAACTGATCAACAACTTTTGGCATCCAATTTCTCCTGTAACCCTTGTAAAAATAAAAAATTGCGGGCTAAAATTCATTTTTGAGAACAGAACAAATATTTTTTATTTTCACGGCTGTGTGTTATAAACTTCTGTGAAGCACTTGGGGGTTTAAAGTGCTCATCACTAGTGTTGAGCATTCCGATACCGCAAGTATCGGGTATCGGCCGATATTTGCTGTATCGGAATTCCGATACCGAGATCCGATACTTTTGTGGTATCGGGTATCGGTATCGAAACAACATTAATGTGTAAAATAAAAAAATAAAGAATTAAAATAAAAAATATTGCTATACTCACCTCTCCGACGCAGCCTGCACCTTACCGAGGGAACCGGCAGCGTTGTTTGCTTAAAATTCGCGCTTTAACTTCCTTACGCGAAGTCCCGGCTTGTGATTGGTCGCGCGCCGCCCATGTGGCCGGGACGCAACCAATCACAGCAAGCCGTGACGTAATTTCAGGTCCTTCAGGATTTTAAAATTACGTTCCGGCGTTGTGATTGGTTGCGTCGCGGTCACATGGGCGAGGCGACCAATCACAAGCCGTGACGTCACGGGAGGCTGGACACGCGCGCATAAAATGTGCATAAAATGCGCGCGTGTCCAGCCTCCCGTGACGTCACGGCTTGTGATTGGTCGCCTCGCCCATGTGACCGCGACGCAACCAATCACAACGCCGGAACGTAATTTTAAAATCCTGAAGGACCTGAAATTACGTCACGGCTTGCTGTGATTGGTTGCGTCCCGGCCACATGGGCGGCACGCGACCAATCACAAGCCGTGACGTCACGGAATGAAGAAAACGCGCGCATTTGAAGCAAAGAAGGCTCCCGGTTACGGCGGTAAAGTCCAGGGCGCGTCAGAGGGTGAGTATATCCCTATTTTTTTATTTTAATTCTTTATTTTACACATTTATATGGATCCCAGGGCCTGAAGGAGAGTTTCCTCTCCTTCAGACCCTGGGAACCATCAGGGATACCGTCCGATACATGAGTCCCATTGACTTGTATTGGTATCGGGTATCGGTATCGGATTGGATCCGATATTTTGCCGGTATCGGCCGATACTTTCCGATACCGATACTTTCAAGTATCGGACGGTATCGCTCAACACTACTCATCACACATCTAGATTAGTTCCTTGGGAACCTTGGGTCTAGTTTCCAAAATGGGGTCACTTGTGGGGGAGCTCCAATGTTTAGGCACACAGGGGCTCTCCAAACGCGACATGGTGTCCGCTGATTGGAGCTAATTTTCCATTCAAAAAGTCAAATGGCGTGCCTCTCCTTCTGAGCCTTGCCGTGCGCCCAAACAGTGGTTTACCCCCACATATGAGATATCGGCGTACTCAGGAGAAATTTCCCAACAAATTTTAGGATCCATTTTATCCTGTTGCCCATGTGAAAATGAAAAAATTGAGGCTGAAATAAATATTTTGTGAAAAAAAAAAAGTACTTTTTCATTTTTACGGATCAATTTGTGAAGCACCTGAGGGTTTAAAGTGCTCACTATGCATCTAGATAAGTTCCTTGGGGGGGTCTAGTTTCCAAAATGGGGTCAATTGTGGGGGAGCTCCAATGTTTAGGCACAAAGGTGCTCTCCAAACGCGACATGGTGTCCGCTAAAGATTGGAGCCAATTTTTCATTCAAAAAGTCAAATGGCGCTCCTTCCCTTCCGAGCCCTGCCGTGCGCCCAAACAGTGGTTTACCCCCACATATGAGGTATCAGCGTACTCAGGACAAATTGGACAACAACATTCGTGGTCCAGTTTCTCCTTTTACCCTTGGGAAAATAAAAAAATTGTTGCAAAAAGATCATTTTTGTGACTAAAAAGTTAAATGTTAATTTTTCCCCTCCATGTTGCTTCTGCTGCTGTGAAACACCTGAAGGGTTAATAAACTTCTTGAATGTGGTTTTGAGCACCTTGAGGGGTGCAGTTTTTAGAATGGTGTCACGTTTGGGTATTTTCAGCCATATAGAACCCTCAAACTGACTTCAAATGTGAGGTGGTCCCTAAAAAAAATGGTTTTGTAAATTTTGTTGTAAAAATGAGAAATCACTGGTCAAATTTTAACCCTTATAACTTCCTAGCAAAAAAAAATTTTGGTTCCAAAATTGTGCTGATGTAAAGTAGACATGTGGGAAATGTTATTTATTAACTATTTTGTGTCACATAACTCTCTGGTTTAACAGAATAAAAATTCAAAATTTGAAAATTGCAAAATTTTCAAAATTTTCACCAAATTTCCATTTTTTTCACAAATAAACGCAAAAATTATCGACCTAAAGTTACCACCATCATGAAGCCCAATATGTCACAAAAAAAACAATCTTAGAATCGCTAGGATCCATTGAAGCGTTCCTGAGTTATTACCTCATAAAGGGACACTGGTCAGAATTGCAAAAAATGGCCAGGTCATTAAGGTCAAAATAGGCTGGCTCATGAAGGGGTTAAGAGACCGCAACTGTAATACTATTGTAGGAACTCGAGGATTCTGATAGCATGGGGCAATGAACAGACAGAGACGGGTTTCTTTAGTGCAAATAGTGTATTTGTACAGCAGCAATAACCTCCAAAACAATATACTGATAACCCACAGTGTCCTGGAATGAATCAAGTCCTTGAAACATATACAGCAAATCAGCAGAGTTCTTAAGGCAGAGTCCTCAGCAAGGTGATCAAAAGGTGAGTGTGACAAGTGACGTGGTGCAGAAAGAGTCAAATCCAGGTATGAAGTAAACACAGGAAAGTCCAGAACAAGTCCACAAGTTCATCCCAGGTGTGGCATGAACACAGGTAAGTCCAGAAACTAGTTCACAAGTTGATCCCAGATGTGGCATAAACACGGGTAAGTTCAGAAACAGGTTCACATTTAAGTATTATACTGGTGTTGTTTCCAACAGCTCCCACCGGGGGGAGTAAATGAAGGATTAAGTAGCAACACACAGTCCAGAAACAAAGTCCAGAAACATAGTTCAAAAACACAGTTCTTACCAGGAGGAATGAACCAAGGGTTAAGTTTCAAGTCAGCAGACTAATGATAACAAAGAGAGTGTAGCTTACATATGCAGGGAATGTCCAGAGCCAGAGGTAGAGACACACTCAGAACCAGCAGCTGAGCTGAAGGAGAACAGAATCAGAATACTCCAGCAAAGAGGCTGACACCTGACCCAGGTTTTTACCAAACTAACAGGAAGTAGGGCAGACAAAAACTGCAAACTCCTTTGCAGCGCCCCAGAGTCCTGGTCGTTGCAGTACTGTGGCTCCGCCACTATGGGGAGCTACGGTGCGTCTGATGGCACTGAAGGAGCTCATCTGATCAGGTATCACAGACACCAATATATTTCACAGCTGGGCCTCCGGGGGGAGCTAAGGGTGCTATTCATTAGGCCACTCCCCACCATAGTGGGTAAACTGGGGGTCAGGCAGGAAGTTAGATCAGAAAGCTGACTGGATTGGACGAAGCAACACCTGGTGGCAGAGGGTGTTGTGGAGGAAGAGACAGTAGGGTCTCTGTCAGGGGTGGGATCCTGACAGAGGCTTGGCAACAAGAAAGAACGTAACGGGTCCGCGCCAGCTCCGGGAAGCGGCGGGGCCCAAGAAAGGACTAGAAGCGAGATAGATTGTGCTGAGTGAGAAACGAGATCAAGCAATAGGAGAATACCAGTAGGGGTCGTGCTGTAAGACCGGAGCAACACCCTACTGAGGCGCACTACCGGTGGCCGGAACGCCGAGGGAGTATCATAACATTCAGCTTCAAGCAATACTCTAAACAGCGGCAGGACAGTCAGTCTAAGGCGGGCTGTCTCACACAAATCACCTATGAAGTCTTGGGGGGCACCTTGTGGAGAGGGGCGACTCTAGGGTCCCGGAAGAGCTCCGAGCCTACCCGTCAAACGGGTGCCGTCCCAACCAGAACAACAGGGAGGGACGGAGGATTAGAAGAACATCATTTAATCGAGTTGTGAGGGAACTTAAGAAACAGACACAACGGTTGTGGGGACTTTCTGTAAGCACAGCAGGGGAGGACCGCAACACATAGCGCTAGAAGGAAGGCACCGATTTCCACCTGTGAAGTGAGCTCTGGAGGTGCCATCGGACCGGCCGGACTTGCGCAGCCTGGTGAACCGTATTCTGGACTGAGGACCCAGAGATCTTCAGTAAAGAGGTAAAGAGACTGCAACCTGGTGTCCTCGTTATTTACTGCACCGCACCACCACCACTGTCATTTACACGTATTATAGACTGTGCGCCCCACGGCAGGGTCACGGACTGGGGCCTAGCCGCCGTGACAACCCCAGAGCAGAGACTCAGAGGCCCGGTACCGGGTAACCCCTCGGCCCTGCGGCGGTGGGGGCGCTACACCTTAACAAAGGGCAAAATCATTCACAAGGTGACTTGGAATACCTGGAATACTGACAGCAACACAGAGAGGAGTTAGGTGGAAAGATAGCTGAATATTTTGACATTAACCTTTTCATGCCGCAGCCCTTTTTCGTTTTTGTGTTTTCGTTTTTCGCTCCCCTCATTCCCAGAGCCATAACTTTTTTTTTTCTGTCAATATGGCCATGTGAGGGCTTGTTTTTTGCGGGATGAGTTGTACTTTTGAAAGTCATCATTGGTTTTACCATGTCTTGTACTAGAAAATGGGAAAAAAATTCCAAGTGTGGTGAAATTGCAAAAAAAGTGCAATCCCACATTGTGTTTTTTGTTTGGCTTTTTTGCTAGGTTCACTAAATGCTAAAACTGACCTGATATTATGATTCTCCAGGTCATTTCGAGTTCATAGACACCAAACATGTCTAGGTTTTTTTTTATCTAAGTGGTGAAAAAAAACTTCAAAACTTTGCTTAAAATAAAAAAAAAAAAAGTGCCATTTTCTGATACCCATAGCGTCTCCATTTTTCGTGATCTGGGGACGTGTGAGGGCTTATTTTTTGCGTGCCAAACTGACATTTTTAATGATACCACATTTGTGCAGATATGTTCTTTTGATCGCCCGTTATTGCATTTTAATGCAATGTCGCGACGACCAAAAAAACGTAATTCTGGCGTTTCGAATTTTTTTTGCTTTTTTTTATTGATAGATCGGGCGATTCTGAACGCGGCGATACCAAATATGTATAGATTTGATTTTTTTATTGTTTTATTTTGGATTGGGCGAAAGGGGGGTGATTTAAACTTTTATATTTTTTTTATTTTTGTCATATTTATAAAAACATTTTTTTTTTACATTTGCCATGCTTCAATAGCCTCCATGGGAGGCTAGAAGAAGGCGCCACTCGATCGGCTCAGCTACATAGCAGTGATCTGATGTTCGCTGCTATGTAGCAGAAATGCAGGTGTGTTGTGAGCGCCGACCACAGGGGGGCGCTCACAGCAGGTCAGCATTCGTAACCATAGAGGTCTCAAGGACCTCTATGTTTACCATCCTGATGCATCGCCGACCCCCGATCATGTGACAAGGGTCGGCGATGATGTCATTTCCGTCTGGAAGCGCCGGTTAAATGCTGCTGTCTGCGTTTGACAGCGGCATTTAACAGGTTAATAGCGGCGGGTGAATAGCGATTTCACCCGCCGCTATTGCGCGCACATGTCAGCTGTACAAAACAGCTGACATGTCGCGACTTTGATGTGGGCTCACCGCCGGAGCCCACATCAAAGGGGGAGACACGACATGCGCTGTAATAGTACGGTGCATGTCGTGAAAGGGTTAATAGTCAGTCCCTCTTTCTTCAACTGTATGGGAAGCACCCAAGGCTGTTCTCCGCGGTGACTGTATAGCCCTAGGTTCCCATATTACGGACTCGCTTGCTGCCCCGTTGAGAGACCTTGAAGCCAAACTTGCTGTTACCCCATCCAAAAGAATCTTAAGAGATATTGGTTGCGGTGGCCCACCATTGCCTTGCTTATCTCTGGCCACTGCATTAAAGCATCAGAGATAACAGGCTTTAAAAACAGGCTGGTACATAGATTTGGGAACAGAACAAAGTTTGCTGCATAGATATGGAAATGGAACCAAGCTTCCTGCCTACATAGATACTATAACAGAAGCAGGCTGACTACATACACACAAGAATGGAACCAAGATTACTACGTAGATAAGGGAACTGAAAGGAGCTTACTACAGAGACATGAGAGCAGAACCGAGCCTACTAGACAGATATTGGAGCAGAACCAAGCTTACTACAGAGATACAAGTGCTTCTCGCTAAATTAGAATATCATCAAAAAGTTCATTTATTTCCGTTCTTCAATACAAAAAGTGTAACTCATATATTACATAGAGTCATTACAAACAGTGATCTAAGTCAAGTGTTTATTTCTGTTAATGCTGATGATTATGGCTTGCAGCCAATGAAAACCCAAAAGTCATTATCTCAATAAATTAGAATAATTTATAACACCTGCTTGAAAAATGATTTTAAAATCCAAAATGTTGGCCTACTGTAATGTATGTTCAGTAAATACACTGAATACTTGTTCGGGGCTCCTTTTGCATCAATTACTGCATCAATGCGGCGTGGCATGTAGGCAATCAGCCTCTGGCACTGCTGAGGTGTTATGGAAGCCCAGGTTACTTTGATAGCATCCTTCAGCTCGTTTACATTGTTGGGTCTGGCGTCTCTCATCTTCCTCTTGACAATACCTTATTGATTCTCTATAGGGTTAAGGTCAGGTGACTTTGCTGGCCAATCAAGCACAGTGATACTGTTGTTTTTAAACCAGGTATTGGTACTTTTGGCAGTGTGGACAGGCGCCAAGTCCTGCTGTAGAATGAAATTTCCATCTCCAGAAAGCTTGTCAGCACAGGGAAGCAGGAAGTACTCTCTAAAATTTCCTGGTAGACGGCTGCGCTGACTTTGGTCTTGATAAAACACAGTGGACCTACACCGGTAGATGACATGGCTCCCCAAACCATCACTGATTGCGGAAACTTCACACTAGACCTCAAGCAACTTTGATTGTGTGTCCCTCCACTCTTCCTCCAGACTTTGGGACCTTGATTTCCAAATGAAATGCAACATTTACTTTCATCTGAAAACAACACCTTGGACCACTGAGGAACAGTCCAGTTCTTTTTTCCTTGGCCCAGGTAAGACACTTCTGGAATTGTATATTGGTCATGAGAGGCATGACACAAGGAATGTGACACTTGTAGCCAATGTCCTGGATACATCTGTGTGTAGTGGCTCTTGAAGCAATGACTCCAGCAGCAGTCCACTCCTTGTGAATCTCCCACACATTTTTGAATGTCCTTTTCTTAACAATCCTTTCAAGGCTGAGGTTATCCTGGTTGCTTGTGCACCTTTTTCTACCACACTTTTTTCTTCCACTCAACTTTCCATTAATATACTTGGATACAGCACTTTGTGAACAGCCAGCTTGTTTAGCAATGACCTTTTTTGGCTTACCCTCCTTGTGGAGTGAGTAAATGACTGCCTTATGGACATCTATCAAGTCAGCAGTCTTTCCCATGATTATGAAGCCTACTGAAACAGACACAGGGACCTTTTTAAACTCTTAGGAAGCCTTAGCAGATTTTTTTTGTTAATTATTCTAATTTACTGAGATGACTTTTGGGTTTTCATTGGCTGTAAGCCATAATCATCAACATTAACAAAAAGAAACACTTGAAATAGATCATTCTGTTTGCAATGCCTCTATATAATATATGAGATTCACGTTTTGTATTGAAGAAATGAAATAAATTAATGTTTTGATGATATTCTAATTTAGCGAGAAGCACATGTATGGGAACTGAAAGGAGTTTAATACAGAGATATGGGAGCAGAACAGAGTTTACTAAGTCTACTACATAGATACAGGAATATAACCAAGCTGTGGGTGGACATACCGCTGATTCAACCATTATGGCTGCACTGAGGTCCGGAGGCTCTGGTGGGCCCCTGCAGGGCGGCTAAAAGTTAGGGCAATCTGGCCAGTTTATCCAGCACCGAGGCTTCGGGGGGCCCCTTGCCAGATTGCCCTCATGTGTGGCGGGCAGGGAGCAATCCCTGCAGCTCCGCTGCCTGCAAGAGAAAATGGCAGAGGAGCAGAGTTGCAGGAAATGGATCCGTCCTGCTTCCTGCCCATGTTTCCTGTCTCATACAGCAGCAGCTGAATGACATCATTCAGCGCCGCAGCTGTGCAAGACAAGAAGCTGACGGCGATGGTGGGGCTTAAGGATACCGTGCACAGAGGTGAGGTGTGTGTGTGTATGCAGAGAGGTGAATGGTGCTGTGTGTGTGTGTGTTTATGCAGAGAGGTGAATGGTGCTGTGTGTGTGTTTATGCAGAGAGGTGAATGGTGCTGAGTGGGCGTATGCAGAGAGGTGAATGGTGCTGTGTGCATGTGTATGCAGAGAGGTGAATGGTGCTGTGTGTGTAGGTAAAGGAGAGGACAATGATGGGGGTGATGGGGCAGAAGGCAATGATTGGGTTGACAGAGAGGGGAATGATGGAGTGATGGGGCAGAAGGCAATGATTGGTTTGACAGAGAGGGCAATGATGGGGGTGATGGGGCAGAAGGCAATGATTAGGTTGATGGAGAGGGCAATGATAGGGGTGGTGGGGGAGAAAACAATGATGGGGTGGTGGAAAGGGCAATAATGGAGGTGGTGGGGAGGAGGAAATGATGGAAGCGGTGTAATGGGAGATGATGGGGTGGTGGAGGAAAAGACAATGATGTGTGGTGGTGGAAAGGGCAATCATGGGGATGGTGGGAGGAGGAGGAAATGATGGAGGTGGTGAATGGGCAATAATGGGTTGGTGGGGAGGAGGAAATTATGGTGGTGGTGAAAGGGCTATGATGGAGATGAGGGAGGAGGAGGAAATGATGGAGGTCATGGAATGGGTAATGATGGGGGTGAAGACAATGATGATGGCAGTGGAAAGGATAATGATGTTGTGGGGAGGAGGTAATGATGGAGATGGTGGAATGGGTAATGATGGGGTGGTGGGGAGGAGGAAAAGATGGAGGGGTGGAATGGGTAATGATGAGGTGCTGGGGGAGAAGGCAATGATGGTGGCAGTGGAAAGGACAATGATGGGGGTGTTGGGGAGGAGGCAATGATGGAGGTGGTGGAATGGGCAATAATGGGGTGGTGGGGAGACAGCAATGATGGAGATGGTGAAGAGGGCAATCTTGGGGGTGGGGGAGAGGGCAAATATGGGATGTGGGGGGAGGAGGACAATGAGGGGTGTGGGGGATTGGGATGGGAGTAAGGGGGATTTATAATGGATTAAGGAACAGGGGAGGTGGAGGAAGACGTTATCGATTATTATGTCTAACACAGTCCCTTGGTATAAAGTGTACTCACTCATTATGCATAGCACAGTCCCTTAGTATATAGTGTACTCACTTATGTATAGCACAGTCCCTTAGTGTATAGTGTATTCTCTTACTATGTATAGCACCATCCCTCAGTATATAGTGTAGTCACTTTTTATGTATAGCAAAGTCCCTTAGTATATAGAGTACTCACTTATTATGTATAACACCATCCTTAGTTACATAGTTTCCTCTTTTGTTATGTATAACACCATCCCTTATTACATACCATCCTCTCTAGTTATATATGATGCCCTCCCTTATTATATAGCTTCCTCTGCTGTTATGTACAGTGCTGTCTTTTACATTGTGTATTCTTGTTATTTTAGTTTTTCACAGTGCCCTCTTTATGACATAGTCCCCTCTCTTGTTAGATATCAAATGACTGCTGATGGAGGAGCTGGTGACCAGACGACCAGTCCATCAGCTTCTCCTTTAGAAAAGAAGCCTTCCCATCCTCCATCAGTCATCATTGCATTATACAGCTTACAAGACAGGACGGTATGTAATAAAAACATGGCTCTATATAATCCAATATGTAAGGGACGGTGCTGTACATTACAAGAGGGGGCACTGTATAATAAAGGATGGCAATATATATAATAAAGGAGACTATGTAATATATACATGTATGTGTGTGTGGCTATAATATAAATATATATATATATATATATATATATAGATATATATATTGATATATGTGTGTAGCTTTGTCGCCTTCAAAGGAGGGGGTCCAGACACAATTATTGCACAGGGGCCTCAATCTGTCTGTGTCCGCCTATGAACCAAGCTTACGGCATACAAATGGTACCAGAATCTAGATTACTACCTCGGTACAGTACCAAAACTAAGCTTACTGCTTAGATATGGTACCATAACTGAGCTTGCATGTCTCCCTATAGCCATTTAAAATGTCATCTATACATATTTAATTACAGTATACCACTATTTCTAACCAAAAACACACAATGCAAAGACCAATATTATCAAACTTGCTGCTATAAATGACCAAAACAATACGGCTACACAATGTCCACCAAATGAATACATAATATAATATGACCATTACCTCTACATAACAAAACACACTATACAATGACCAATGATACCACCATACACCTTCTATTAAACAATGACCAAAACACATTAAGCTGTTACTACATAAAATATAAAGAAAGAGCAATATTACCACCTTACCGTAACCGTGTATTGGTAGATGCCAGTCCTGAAGAACATACACGTGATTACAGTACAGTTATATATAGTAATTTACAGATGACGTTCACTTTTCCTTCTAGCCCACACCTCCATGACCACTTCTCCAGCCGAGACTCGTCTGCACAGATTACAACAAAAACACATTTGACTTCTCATATCTCCATTGACATCTCTATCTATTCCCAACCTACAAAAACTCCCCACTCTGAGTGCACCTGCGGTGTGGAACACTGACCCCAATATTCAAAAAATTGTCTCATTACTAGGATTACTCCCTCCCCAAAAAAATTAAAGTGTCCCATAGAAAGTGTTAATGCCCAGACTGTGCAAAGGCCTGTGTAACGAATGGAAGCGGAGGCATGGGTGATGAAGTCTTTTATTTTTTGAGTGGAACCTCGGGAACATGGTCTGGGGGGCTCCGAAGAAGGCGTAACTAGTGAGCCCCAGGTACCCGTAGTAAGATCCCTCGAACAGGACCAGAATGGAATACCTGGGGGACACAGGTGCTACCTCCAGTTAGACCCCGGACACATGGCAGCTGTCCCAGTGGGACAAACATGTAAACAGATATAACAGATATGGAGGAGCTGACCGGCGGACACCAGGTATGAGATATGAAGCTGGCTCTGGTGAGGGAGTTCAGATTCCAGGTAGATGGGAGGAAGCTGGCCCTGGCACCTTTTGTCCAGAGGTTCAGATGGCGAGTGGCAGAACGGGATGACACTTGAGTATAAAGGTACAGGTGTCGTCTAGGATAGCCGAACAACTGGTCACTGATATTCTGCGGAAACAAACAGTATAAGCAGAGTGTAAAACAGAATGCTAAATCAGCGCAGATAGAACAGGAACAGAACCAGAAATAACAAGAGTATATACTCGTTGCTCCAGCACCCTCCCTATGACGGAGGAGCCAGAAGTAGTAATCAGTGCGCTGCCATTGGTTAATTGAGATTTTCTAAAAATGCACACTGTACCTTTAAGCGACTGGAGGTAAGTGCATGCCTGTCCCAAGCATTCTCCCTGGAGGCCTGCTGGCAGCCTGCCAGGAAGAGGGGGAGAAAGAAGTAGCAGCAGGTTGCCGAGGGACAGACAGAGAGCGAGGATCCAGACAGGGACCTCGCAGAGGTACAGGGGCAGCCTCGGGAGCAGGAGCGGGTGAGGGACCAGAACTGGGTGCAGGGCCAGAACCAGTTGTAACCGCCTGTATGCTCCTTTGAAGGATATAATATCCCAAGTGCCCCCTTCCAGCAGAAAATACCCTTGAGTGTCCACTTAAAGTTAACAATGCCCCCCCTCCCAAAGAAAAAGTGGAACCTAAGAGACCCTATCAAAACTAATAATGTCCCCATTTATAACAAATAATGCCCTCTGTGTGGCTAAACAGCTCTGTTTATACAGAATGATGGTCCTACAGCACTCAAAACACAATATGATGGTCCCCAAAGCCCTTTATTATGCATTGAGGACCCCAGAGCTTCCTATATATGGTAAAATGGCTACATAGCCCCTATATACAATATGATGGCCCCACTGACCCCTATATATAGTATGATGGGCCCCACGGCCTCTATATATTATATGATGGTCCGCACTGCCCCCTACATATTATTATTATTATTATTATTATTTATATATATAGCACCATTAATTCCATGGTGCTGTACATGAGACGTGGTTACATCAAAATACAAATATCACTTACAGTAAAGAAACTAACAATGACAGACTGGTACAGAGGGAAGAGGAGACAGTAGGTCGGGGGTTACAGTAGCTCCGATGGTGTTGATGTGGCCGCGTGGTCAATACATGTTGTAAGCTTTATTGAAGAGATGGCTTTTCAGGTTCCGTCTGAAGGATCCAAATGTGCTGGATAACCGGATGTGTTGGGGCACAGAATTCCAGAGAATGGGGGATATTCGGGAGAAATCTTGGAGGCGATTGGGTGAGGAGCGAATAAGTGTGGAGGAGACAAGGAGGTCTTAGGAAGACCAGAGGTTATGTGAGGGAAGATATTGAGAGATTAGTTTGGAAATATACGGAGGAGAAGGGTTATGGATGCTTTGTACATCAGTGATAGTAGTTCAAACTCGATACGCTGGGAAATTGGGAGCCAGTGAAGGGATTTGCAAAGAGGGGAAGCAGGAGTGTAGCGAGCAGAGAGACTAATTAGTCGGGCAGCAGAGTTAAGGATGGACTAGAGGGGTGCGAGAGTGTTACAAGGTAGGCCACAGAGGCGGATGTTGCAGTAGTTTAGGTCGAAGATGACTAGGGCATGCACAAGCATTTTGGTAGCGTGAGGGTTGAGGAAAGGACGGATTCTGAAAATATTTTTGAGCTCGAGGCAACAGGTGGTTGCGAGAGCTTGGATGTGTGGTTTGAAGAACAGGGCAGAGTCAAGGGTTACTCTGAGGCACCGGATTTCCGGGACAGGGGAAAGTGTGGTTTCATTTCTTGTGATAGATAGATCATGAAGGGTAGGTATGCGAGATGGAGGAAAGATAATTAGTTCAAATTTGTGCACATTGAGCTTGAGGAAGTGAGAGAAGTAGGATATGGCTGATAGACACTCTGGGATTTTGGAAAGCAGAGAGGTGACATCTGGGCCAGAGAGGTAGATCTGAGTGTCATCAGCATATAGATGGTACTGGAAGCCATAGGACTTTATGAGTTGTCCCAGGCCAAGGGTATAGATTGAGAAGAGAAGGGGTCCTAGGACAGAGCCTTGAGGGACACCAAAAGAGAGAGCTTGAGATGAGGAGGTAGTGTGTGAGTAGGAAACACTAAATGTGCGCTTGGTAAGAGAAGATCCAGGATAGGAAAAGGTCTTTGACACCATAGGAAGAGAGGATCTGTAGTAGGAGGATGTGGTCAAGGAGTTTGGAAGCAAATGGGAGCAAAGATATGGGGTGATAGTTGGACATGCTTGAAAGCAGAGGGGAAGGTACCAGAAGTTAGGGATAGGCTGAAGAGATGGGTTAGGGATGGGATAAGTGTAGTGGTGAGGTTGGGGAGGAGGTGGGATGGGATCAAGCGCACAAGTGGTGTGGTATGATTTGGAGAGAAGATGAGCAAGCTCTCCTTCAGTGATTTTGGAGAGGGAAGTTATGGAGTTAGGGCAGACATATAGTATGAATGTCCCCACTTCCCTCTATATATAGTATGAAGGTCCTCGCTGCCCCATATATATGTAGCATAAAGGTCCTCACTGCCCTATATATATAGTATGATTGCCCCATTGTCCTGTATATATAGTACGAAGGTCCCCACTGTAACCTTTAAATAACTCAGCACACAGCCTAATGTCTAAACCACTGGAAACAAAGTGAAAATGGAAAAATTGTGCCCAATTAGCCAATTTCCCTCACCACTGTGATGGGACTCAGTGTTACAAGGTCTCAGTTATGAATGGGAAGAAGGTGTGAAATTTGGTGTTATCGCTCTCACACTCACTAATACTGGTCAATGGAAGTTCAACTTGAAATCTCATGGCAAAGAACGCTCTGTGGAACTGAAAAAAGAATTGTTGCTCTGCTCTACATAAAGATTACCTAGGCTTTAACAGTATTTAGTAATTTTTTTTATTTAGTCCCTTTTAGAGGACGTGAACCTGCGAGTGTTTGTTTATACTATACAATGCGATACCACTGTATTGCACTATAGGGGACAGATTGATTAATCTTATGAGAAAATACAGCATCAGAATCATTACCAAAACATGAAAAATCACAAGAACCGTCTGATGTACATGAACACATCACCAGAATCACCATCAGTACAAGAAAACATCACCAGAACCATCATTAGTGCATGTACTGTACCCTTTGAGTTTAGAGATGAACTTCAAGGTCAAGGTACGTCAGTGTCAGAATGCACTATCCGTTGCTCTCTTCGCCAAAGTGGACATCATGAAAGATAGTTGATGAGAAAACCACTGTTGAAAGCACATAAAAAATCTAGACTGGAGTCTCCTAAAATGCAAACTAACAAGTCACAAAGCTTATGGTAGAATGTCGTTTGGACAGATGAGACAAAACTAAAACTTTTTGACACAAGCTCTTTGTACTCAGATGCAAAAATGAAGCACACAAAGAAATGAACATTGTACCTACTGTAACACATGGAGGGGGCTTGGTTATGTTTTGGGGTTGATTTGCTGCATCTGGCACAGGGTGTATTAAGTCTGTGCAGGGTACAATGAAATTTCAAGACTGACAAAACATTCTGGAGCTAAATGTTCTGCACAGTGTCAGAAAGCTCGGTTTGAGCTGTCATGGGTCCACTAACAGAATAATGACCCAAAACACACAGCCCAAAACATTCAAAAATTACTAAGAGCAAAGCATTAGATTATTCTGCAGTGTCTTTTATGAGCTCTGATCCAAATCCTATTGAAAGATTGAGTAAGGAGCTGACACCTGGAGTCTGGAGAAGGCATCTTCACACCTGAGACAGCTGGAGCAGATTGCTCATGAGTAGTGATGAGAGAATTTATTTGGAAAACGATCGCCAAACATATATTTGGCACGAATATGGTACATACGGATTTGTGATCGCAAACAAAAACCACATTTTATAAAATCGGGAAAAATCCAAGTAGCCTCTCCTTCTCTTCTTCTACCTCAACATTATACCAAGTACAGTCCACAGAGGTGGCACTCAAATTACCCTTGCTTCCCGTCACGTCCCAACTCTACAATTGTACAACACTGATGCCCCAAAATTTTTTTAAGCTTGGATACGGGGCAGCAAGAAGTGGGTTCGAGCAGCATCTTGATCCTCGTCATCAAACATTAACCCCAGGGGGTAGGTGGTGCTGATCATACTCAGATATCTGAGGCTCACGTGGACTGTACTGTGCTGTCAGGGCAGGAAGAGGAGGAGGGAAACTTCAAAGGCGAGGAATGTGATAACACAGAGGAAGATGATGATGAGGTGTTAGATCCCAGTTGGCGTGAACATAGAGGCACACAGCTGAGTAGGTCATCTGAGGAGAAAGACGAGGAGGTTATGTTGCAGACACGTAGTGATGCAGCCACAATCAGCAATGTATCCTCAGCCACAACTGTGGCTGTAACCAGCAGCATCCAAAGGTCTGCAGCTCGCAGGGGTGGCAAGGGTTGCCTAGCCTGGGCCATTTTGACACTGCAAAGGTTGAGCCAACTCACGTAATGTGCCAACTTTGCAAAAAAAAAACTGAGCAGAGGTAAAAAGTGCAATAATTTGACTACTACATGTATGAACTTTCACATGCACAATCAATGTGCATTACTCTAGGAATCACACTGCGCTAAAATGCGGACCAGCAGAGCTCAACAATTAGCCGGCCCATCAATTGCATCTGCTACTTTTTCCTCCTCTGTTACTGTGCCAACTATTCAGACGCAGGTCTTTGACCACAGAACCTCGAGTTCTTTTACCCACTCCAGTCACGCTGACTGAGAGCCTGCTGTCAGCTGTAATGGAAGCGGACATGCCTGCTGTTTTTGACCTATCTCAGAGAACGAGCACACCATAACTTTCTCAATCCACCATAACATCTCCGCCTGCACCTCTCTTACGGTTCAGCAGTTTGTCCGATTCACCCTACTCTGCCCTCTCCCCCCACGGTACTGCAGTTGTGGTCACATAAAAGATTGTTTTCTCCTACGCATGACAAAACTAAGAGGTTGAACTCCACTATCTCCCATCTGTTGCAAATGCTGCCTTTCCACCTGGTAAATACAGATGGTTTCCAAAAGGGTGATGGCCGTTGCAGTCCCCCAGTACCAATTGTCCAGTCGCCATTACTTTTCTAAGAAAGCTGTACCTGCGCTACACCAGCATGTTGCACAAAAGATCATCTGTACCTTGACCAAATCTATGCCTGCAGGGTGCATTTCACCACAGACACTTGGACGAGTAAACACGGCCAAGGGCATTGCATCTCGCTGACTGGGCACTGGGTGATTCTGGTGGCTATTGGGGCAGGCTCTGCTCCACAATTTTTGGAATTCCCAAGGCTTGCAGGACAAACCTCTACATTTAACACTTCCTCCACTGCTTCTGCCTCCTCCTCTATCTCCTCCTCCACTTGCGCCCTCAACCCCTGCCTTAATGAGACACACATTCCAACAGTGCAGTGAAAATCCCCACCACCTCCGCACTGCGCAGCCAGGGCTCTCCTCAATCAGGTAGTGTTAAAATTGATATGCATTGGAGATCGCAGTTATACAGCTAAAGAGTTGCGGATAGAGATGAGTGAAAATTTCAATGTTCGATTGGGACTACGTTTGCTGAATTTGCAGTATTCGCAAATTAATTTGTCGAATATTCTCCGAACATTACCAAACACCATTCACTTCAATGTGAGGCAAAATAAACGCATGCACAACACCTTAGAAGGGCCCCAAATGCTGCCATAACACATCAAGTGATGGACAGACACCAGGAAAGTGGCCTCAATTCACCCAGAGTACAATTTGCAGCATGGAACTGCAGCAATCAGCCAGGCATGTGTTATCGGGGTCTGGGACAGCATGTAAAGCTTTCCAATGAACTTCACAGTAAGATAAGGTGGGTGAGGGATTGGCGTAGGGCCTTTTTTGCTGGGAGTCACACTCAGGTGGCACAGATATCAGTATTCTAGACTACCATTGTCCGAAAAATTTGAGGATAGTAACATGGGCAGTTGAGTACAAGGAAGTGGAGGCCTGACGGTCTCGGAAGCCTACTGCTACAGGCAAAGTGCATGAAGGAGACCTAACCAGGAGTGTTCACATTTCCCAAAATTATTGGCAGACACCACCAACGTGGCATAAATTTCACCACAGTAGAAATAGTAGAATAGGGACCGACAGGTCTTTCACTACATCCAATCCAGCAGATGGACAACCAACAAGGAGTGTTCACATTTAAAGAAATGAGGGCCTTACATGATAGAAGTGGCATCAATTTCACCACAGTAGAAATGGTCTAATAGGGACCGGCAGGTCTTTCACTACACCCAATCCAGCAGATGGACACACAACCAGGAGTGTTCATGTTTCCAAATATTATTGGCAGACACCACAAAAGTGGCATCAATTTCACTACACTAGAAATAGTAGAATAGGAACCGAAAGGTCGTTCACTACATCCAATATAGCAGATGGACACCCAACCAGGAGTGTTCACATTTCCAAAAATGTTTGGCAGACACCACCAAAGTGGCATCAATTTCACCACAGTAGAAATAGTCTAATAGAGACCAACAAGTATTTCTCTACATCCAATACAACAGATGGACACCCAATCAGGAGTGTTCACATTTTAAAAAATGAGGGCCTGACACCACCAAAGTGGAATAATTTTCACGAGAATAGCTAACACAGCAGATGTAGACCAACCATGACTGTTAACATTTCCACAAATTTGTGTTAACATCATCAGCAGCAGCAGCAGCCACAGAAGCGACGCTAAAGAGATCAGAGTGCATTTATGTGACATTAATGCATCACACTAAAATGCAATATCACCTAGTCTGTATAGTCTGTGATTGGAGTGCAAAAGTACTTGGAGATCCATGACTTGTTCATCTTAATGAAAGTTAGGCTGTCAACACTTTCAGGGGAATCCGTATGCGCTTATCTGTCAGGATTCCACCAGCAACATTGAGGACAAATTCTGAGAGAACACTGGCTGCTGGGCACCATAAAACCTCCATGGCATCTATTTTGAAAGACCAAAATGTGAAAGGGTCCAAACCCTCCCTGATGGTATTGATAATTAGTTCTAGATACTCCTGCACCATCCGCTCCTGTCGTTCACCACGTGCAAGACTTGGACTCTGTTGTGCTGGTGCACAAGTGGGTCTAAAAAAGTGTCAAAGGGCTCATAGAAATTGCTTCTTCCACTTCCACCACTGCTGCTGCAGCTGCTATTGTTTTGACGTTGACGAATTGACGGGCCAGAGGTTGTAAGACTACAGCTGAGATGCTAACTGTGTGCTTCACTGCTGTCTTGGGGAAAAGCTCTCTTAAGGTTGTATAAAAGCATGTTTCCATACTCCAGCATTCACGGGTCCCTTTCTAGGGCGGGAATCATCTGGCAAAATTTGGTTTTATAACGTGGATCTAATAAAGTGGCAACTCAGTAGTCAGCACTATTCCTAATCATTACTATACAGGGATCATGTTGCTGATAAGTGCAGTAAGAAGGCACTCATATGTCGGCCTCTACCATGAGGTCCGAGCCCATGCTGTGTTGGTGGCTGGGTAACAATGAGGCTCGTTTCCTCTGTCCCCTCTCGCCAACCCCGAACAACAGAGAGGACATGATTATCCTCTTCATCTGACAGTTGATCGCCCATCACCTCTTCCTCCTCCATTTATTCCTCGGATCTTGCACCTTCGATAACAGTTTGTCTGTTATCATCACCAGTCCCCCTCGATCGCAGTAATCCACCCTCCCTTGGCACCCGCCTATGTGACGACAGTCTTGAACTTTAAGACAATGTTATCCCTTCCACAGCCTCCTCTGCATTCTCCTCTTCTTCTAGGAACACCATCTCCTCCCGCAGGCTATTCAAAGTCTGCTCCAGCATATAAATGACCAGAATAGAGATGCTGATGACTGCGTCATCAGCGCTAATCATCTTAGTAGCCATTTAAAAACTGTGCAGAAGGGTGCAGAGGTCCTTAATCTGTGCCCATTTTGTAAACGTGATATGCGCCATCTCCGTACTGCTGTGGCCCAGGCTATATGACATGACACATTGCGTCAGGGCTCATTGCTGCTGCCACAGTCGCTGCAACATGTGCAGAGTGGAATTCCACCTTGTTAGCACATCGCATGTCAACTGGCATGGACAAAGACCTCTGTATCGATGCAAGTTTATGAGCAGAAGGGTGTGAACAGTGGAAATGAGCACACAGCTTATGTGATTTCTGGAGCAGGTCACCCAGGCCAGGATAGTGGCTGAAAAAACGCTGTACCACCAGGTTGAGGACGTGAGCCATGCAAGACAAGTGTGTGAGCTTGCCTCGCCATAGGGCCACCCCCAGGTTCACACCATTATTGGATACGACATTCCCTGGATGCAGGTTCAGCGGAGACAGCCATTGATCAAATTTAGCCTGGAGAGCAGTTCACAACTCTTCAGCTGTGTGACTGTGATCTCCAAGGCCTATCAATTTTAAGACTGCCTTATTGCGATGGCCCTGGCTGAGCAGTACGGAGGTGGTGGTGGTTCGCTATGGACTTTTGAAACACGTGTCTCGTGAAGGCAGAGGTTGAGGGTGCAGGTGGATCCCTGTTATGTTTGGCTGGTGGTTAGGAGCACTAGAAATGACCAGATGAGCAAACTAGCAATACGGGACGAGCTCTGGGAAGTGGGAGCTCTGCTGACCGCAACCCCTAATCCTATCACAACAACTAGAAATAGCCGTGGAGCGTTCCTGACTCTGCCTAGACGCCTCTTCACAGCCTAAGAGCTAACTACCCCTAAAGATAGAAAATACAGCCTACCTTGCCTCAGAGAAATTCCCCAAAGAAATAGGCAGCCCCCACATATATTGACTGTGAGTTAAGATGGAAGTTACAAACACAGGAATGAAATAGATTTCAGCATAGGAGGCCAGACTAACTAAACAGACAGAGGATAGAAAAGGTATCTTTGCGGTCAGCATAAAAACTAACAAAAAACCACGCAGAGTGTGCAAAAGAAACCACCGCACCGACTCACGGCGCGTTGGTGCCACTCTGCATCCCAGAGCTTCCAGCTAACAAGATTAAATCACAATAGCACACTGGACAAAAACACAGTGGTAACAAATAAGCTAGCAGGGACTTAGCTTTTGCTGAAATAGACAGGTCATCTGAAAGATCCAAGAGAACTGAACCAGTACTAGGACATTGACAGCTGGCCTCAAGTAAAGATCTGAGTGGAGTTAAATAGAGCAGCCAGCCAAGGCCTGAATGAGATCAGCTGGAGAAGGAATCTCAGAACCAGCAGCTCCACTCACAGCCACCAGAGGGAGTCCATGAACAGAACTCACCGAAGTACCATTCATAACCACAGGAGGGAGCTCGAGAACAGAATTCACAACAGTATCCCCCCCTTGAGGAGGGGTCACCGAACCCTCACCAGAGCCTCCAGGACGCTCCGGACGAGCCAAATGAAAGGCACGAACAAGATCGGCAGCATGAACATCAGAGGCAACTACCCAGGAATTATCCTCCTGACCATAACCTTTCCACTTGACAAGGTACTGAAGTTTCCGTCTCGAAATACGAGAATCCAAAATCTTCTCCACCACATACTCCAACTCCCCCTCAACCAACACCGGGGCAGGAGGATCAACGGAGGGAACCATAGGAGCCACATATCTCCGCAACAACGACCTATGGAACACATTATGGATGGCGAAAGAAGCTGGAAGGTCCAAACAAAATGACACAGGATTAATAATTTCAGAAATCTTATAAGGACCAATGAAACGAGGCTTAAACTTAGGAGACGAAACCTTCATAGGAACAAAACGAGACGACAACCAAACCAAATCCCCAAGTCGGGGACCAACACAGCGACGGCGGTTAGCGAAACGTTGAGCCTTCTCCTGGGACAATGTCAAATTGTCCACTACGTGAGTCCAAATTTGCTGCAACCTGTCCACCACGGAATCCACACCAGGACAGTCCGAAGGCTCAACCTGTCCTGAAGAAAAACGAGGGTGGAAACCAGAATTACAGAAAAAGGGCGAAACCAAAGTGGCTGAGCTGGCCCGATTATTAAGGGCGAACTCAGCCAAAGGCAAGAAGGACACCCAATCGTCCTGATCAGCAGAAACAAAGCATCTCAGATATGTTTCCAAAGTCTGATTGGTTCGTTCGGTTTGGCCATTTGTCTGAGGATGGAAAGCTGAAGAAAAAGACAAATCAATGCCCATCTTAGCACAAAAGGACCGCCAAAATCTTGAAACAAACTGGGAACCTCTGTCCGACATGATGTTCTCCGGAATGCCATGTAAACGAACCACATGCTGGAAAAACAATGGAACCAAATCAGAGGAGAAAGGCAATTTAGGCAAAGGTACCAAATGGACCATCTTAGAGAAGCGATCACAAACCACCCAGATAACTGACATCCTCTGAGAGACAGGGAGATCCGAAATAAAATCCATGGAAATATGCGTCCAGGGCCTTTTCGGGACTGGCAAGGGCAAAAGCAACCCACTGGCACGAGAACAGCAGGGCTTAGCCCGAGCACAAGTCCCACAGGACTGCACAAAAGAACGCACATCTCGTGACAAGGAAGGCCACCAAAAGGATCTAGCCACCAAATCTCTGGTACCAAAGATTCCAGGATGACCAGCCAACACCGAACAATGAACCTCAGAGATAACTCTACTAGTCCATCTATCAGGGACAAACAGCTTCTCCGCTGGGCAACGGTCAGGTCTATCAGCCTGAAACTCCTGCAGCACCCGCCGCAAATCAGGGGAGATGGCAGACAAAATTACCCCCTCTTTGAGAATACCAGCCGGCTCAGGAACTCCCGGAGAATCAGGCACAAAACTCCTTGAAAGGGCATCAGCCTTCACATTCTTAGAACCCGGAGGTACGAAACCACAAAATTGAAGCGGGAGAAAAACAGCGACCATCGAGCCTGTCTAGGATTCAACCGCTTGGCAGACTCGAGATAAGTCAGATTCTTGTGATCCGTCAGGACCACCACGCGATGTTTGGTTCCTTCAAGCCAATGTCGCCACTCCTCAAACGCCCACTTCATAGCCAACAACTCTCGATTACCCACATCATAATTGCGCTCAGCAGGCGAAAACTTTCTAGAAAAGAAAGCACATGGCTTCATCACAGAGCCATCAGAACCTCTTTGAGACAAAACAGCCCCTGCTCCAATCTCAGAAGCATCCACCTCGACCTGAAACGGGAGCGAAACATCTGGCTGACACAACACAGGAGCAGAAGAAAAACGACGCTTCAGCTCCTGAAAAGCCTCAACGGCCGCAGAGGACCAATTGACCACATCAGCACCTTTTTTGGTCAAATCAGTCAATGGTTTAACAACACTAGAAAAATTAGCGATGAAGCGACGGTAAAAATTAGCAAAGCCCAGAAATTTCTGAAGGCTCTTCACAGAAGTAGGCTGAGTCCAATCATAAATGGCCTAAACTTTAACAGGGTCCATCTCGATAGTAGAAGGGGAAAAAATGAAGCCCAAAAATGAAACCTTCTGAACTCCAAAGAGACATTTAGACCCCTTCACAAACAAGGAATGAGCACGAAGGACCTGGAACACCATTCTGACCTGCTTCACATGAGACTCCCAATCGTCCGAAAAGACCAAAATATCATCCAAATATACAATCATGAATCTATCCAGGTACTTTCGGAAGATGTCATGCATAAAGGACTGAAACACAGATGGAGCATTAGAAAGCCCGAATGGCATCACCAAGTACTCAAAATGGCCCTCGGGCGTATTAAATGCTGTTTTCCATTCATCGCCCTGTTTAATACGCACAAGGTTATACGCCCCTCGAAGATCTATCTTGGTGAACCAGCTAGCCCCCTTAATCCGAGCAAACAAATCAGACAGTAGCGGCAAAGGGTACTGAAATTTGACTGTGATTTTATTAAGAAGGCGGTAATCTATACAAGGTCTCAGAGAACCATCCTTCTTGGCCACAAAAAAGAACCCTGCTCCCAACGGTGATGACGACGGGCGAATATGCCCTTTCTCCAAGGACTCCTTTATATAACTCCGCATTGCAGCGTGTTCTGGCACAGATAAATTGAACAGTCGGCCCTTCGGAAACTTACTACCAGGAATCAAATTAATAGCACAATCGCAATCCCTATGAGGAGGTAGGGCACTGGATTTGGGCTCATCAAATACATCCCGGTAACCTGACAAGAACTCAGGGACTTCAGAAGGATGGGAAGACGAAATAGACAACAATGGGACATCCCCATGTACCCCTTGACAACCACAACTGGATTCAGACATTGATTTCCAATCCAATACAGGATTATGGACCTGTAGCCATGGCAAACCCAAAACGACCACATCATGCAGATTATGCAACACCAAAAAGCGAATATCCTCCTGATGTGCAGGAGCCATGCACATGGTCAATTGAGTCCAGTACTGAGGCTTATTCTTGGCCAAACGTGTAGCATCAATTCCTCTCAATGGAATAGGATACCCTTGCAGTGAGTTGATCCACACAAGAGGACAGACCTTGAATGTCCATATCTACACCTGTGTCCTGAACCACCCAGAGGTTAAGGGGAAAAGAAATACAAAACACACTGCAGAGAAAAAAAAATGGTCTCAGAACTTCTCTTATCCCTCTATTGAGATGCATTAACACTTTGTCGGCCAGCTGTACTGTTATGTTTGGCTGGTGGTTAGGAGCACTAGAAATGACCAGATGCGCAAACTAGCAATACGGGACGAGCTCTGGGAAGTGGGAGCTCTGCTGACCGCAACCCCTAATCCTATCACAACAACTAGAAATAGCTAGTTGCCTAGTTGCAATAACTCTGCCTAGACGCCTCTTCACAGCCTAAGAGCTAACTACCCCTAAAGATAGAAAATACAGCCTACCTTGCCTCAGAGAAATTCCCCAAAGAAATAGGCAGCCCCCACATATATTGACTGTGAGTTAAGATGGAAGTTACAAACACAGGAATGAAATAGATTTCAGCATAGGAGGCCAGACTAACTAAACAGACAGAGGATAGAAAAGGTATCTTTGCGGTCAGCATAAAAAACTAACAAAAAACCATGCAGAGTGTGCAAAAGAAACCACAGCACCGACTCACGGCGCGGTGGTGCCACTCTGCATCCCAGAGCTTCCAGCTAACAAGATTAAATCACAATAGCAAGCTGGACAAAAACACAGTGGTAACAAATAAGCTAGCAGGGACTTAGCTTTTGCTGAAATAGACAGGTCATCTGAAAGATCCAAGAGAACTGAACCAGTACTAGGACATTGACAGCTGGCCTCAAGTAAAGATCTGAGTGGAGTTAAATAGAGCAGCCAGCCAAGGCCTGAACGAGATCAGCTGGAGAAGGAATCTCAGAACCAGCAGCTCCACTCACAGCCACCAGAGGGAGTCCATGAACAGAACTCACCGAAGTACCATTCATAACCACAGGAGGGAGCTCGAGAACAGAATTCACAACAGATCCCCTAGAGGAGATAGAGGCAGAAGCAGTGGAGGAAGTGTTAAATGTAGAGGTTTGGCCTGCAAGCCTTGGGATTCCAAGTCTTGTGGAGCAGCACCTGTCACCCAGTGTCCAGTCAGCGTGATGTAACGCCCTTGACCATACTTACTCGTCGAAGTGTTTGTGGTGAAATACACCCTGGCAGACAGAGATTTTGTCAAGGACTGGGTGATGTTTTCTGCTGCATGCAGGTGTAGCGCAAGCACAGCTTTCTTAGAAAAGTATGGGCGACTGGGTAATTGGTACTGGGGGACTGCGATGGCCATCAGCTTTTGGAAACCGTCGGTATCCACCAGTCGGAAAGGCAGCATTTCCATGGCCTATAAATTGGAGATGGTGGAGTTCAATCTCTTAGCTTTGTCATGCGTAGGAGGAAACAAACTTTTCCTTGGCCACAACTGCAGAACCTGGGCTGGCTGCAGTGCTGTGAGGGGGCTGAGTACGGTGAACTGGACAAACTGCTGGACTGTGAGAGAGGTGCAGGTGTGGATGTTACAGTGGATTGAGAAACTTGTAGTGTGATCATTCTCTGAGATCGATCAAAAACAGCAGGCATGTCCGCTTCCGTTACAGCTGAAGGCGGCCTCTCAGTCAGCGTGACTTGATCGGGTAAAGAGCCCGAGGTTCTGCGGTCAAAGACCTGCTTCTCAATAGTTGAGATGGTAACAGAGGAAGAGGAAGAAGCAGATGCGATTGATGGGGCATCTGATGGTGGTTGATGTCCGCTGGTCCGCATTTTTGCTCAGTGGGATTCCCACACTAAAGCATGTTTATTGCGCATGTGAAGGTTCATACATGTAGTAGTCAAATTATTGCACTTTTTACCTTGACTCAGTTTTTTTTGCAAGGTTGACAGATTACGTGAGTTGGCTCATCCTTTGCAGTGTCAAAAAAGGCCCAGGCTAGGCAACCCTTTCCACCCCTGCTAGCTGCAGACCCACGGATGCTGCTGGTCAGAGGCACAGTTGTGGCTGAGGGTGCATGGCTCGTCGTCATCACTATGTGTCTGCAACGTAACCTCCTCGTCTTCCTCCTCAGATGACCAACTCAGCTGTGTGCCTCTATGTTCACGCCAACTGGGATCTAACACCTCATCATCATCAGCCTCAGTGTTATCACATTCTTCGCCATTGGAGTCACCCTCCTCCTCTTCTTGCCCTGACAGCACAGTACAGTCTGTGTGAGCCTCAGATATGAGTCTCATCAGGATCACCTCCCCCTGGGGTTGACGTCTGATGACGAGGGTCAGGATGCTTTGTCAGTTGTCTTTGTATAGGACGTGACGTTGCTTCACTAGTGCTTTCACAAACATTACCACCTATCCCACGTACACCTTGAACACCAAGCCTAATTCCCCTTCCACCACGGCCTCACTTTTTCCCAGTCATGTTGCTCAGATAGTGTGGTAGGAGCACAGTATTTGCAAACAAAAATCAGATTTTAAACTCTGCAACATCTCTGCAAACAGTTGAATTTCAGTGACAGTAAATTCAAAGTTGAAATATGGCGCTCTGTATCATGTTATTCACATGTTATTCAAACAATGCAGCGTTTCCGAGCGGCTTTTTCCGCAGCATGTGCACTGTGGATTATTTTTTCCATAGGTTTACATGGTACTGTAAACTCATGGGAAAACAGCTACGAATCTGCAGCGTCAAAACCGCTGCGGATCCGCAGCAAAATCCGCAACGTGTGCACATACCCTTACAGCTACACTGGACACTATCTAGCTACACTATCTGACTGATATACAACCGCCTAACTAAATAGCTGAAATCTTGCTAGTAACAGTGGCAGTGTCTAGAGCAGCCTCTCTGCACTGTTACAGTGTCAAAATGGTGCTAAAACAACAGGTCCGCTATTTATATGGAGACGGACATGTGATTTCAGTAGCCAATGACACAAGCCGTGGTGTTAGGACATTGTGGGTGTTTCCTGTGCCCTGATTGGCTAGCTGCAATGTGCAGACATAAAGATAGGAAAAAAAATGACTGGTGTGCTGAGCTTCCAAGTATGCCGTGCCTCTGAAATCTGCAAACCCCCTCCCGTCATCAAACACATGCCAAACGCTCATGATACACCACTGTTATCGTTGCTAAAGTGCTGAAAATATTTTTGTGGTAAAACAAGTATTTTCCCACACTTTTACCGAATGTTACTGATTTTTACCAATTTTATAAAATTTTGCTCAGGTTTCCGATCAGGAATCCGAGTGTGCCATATGCGTGCCGAATTTATGTTTGGTGATCATTTTCTGATCAAATTTGCTGACCTCTTGTTGTGGACAGCTCTCCAGACTGAGTTTGAGCAATGTCTGTCTCCATTGAACCTACATCCAGGAAACGTCATGTCCGATAATGGTGCGAACATGGTGGCAACCCTACAGCGATGCAAGCTCACACACATGTCTTGCATGGCTCACATCCTCAACCTGGTGGTACAGCGTTTTCTCCCCCACTATCCTGGCCTGGGTGAGCTGCTGCAGAAAGCACGGAAGCTGTGTGTGGATCGCCCCATTAGGGCTGTGGGGTACCCGGTACCGGGCCCTTCGGTTCTCAAGGGGGATGTCACGGTGGCTGACCCAGTCTGTGGCCCTAGGGATGTCTGTGTAAATGGGGGAAAGGTCTTTAAAGGGAAAGTGTTCGTGACGCCACCTGTGGTATTCGGTCAGGGTGACCGACGCTGCTTAAAGGGGTCCGCTGGGTTGAGGTTATTGCAGCTAGATGGTATACCTTCCCACAGGTGAAGTGTATCCCCAGGGCTTCCCAGTGTGTAGATGGTGGATGGTGAAAGGTGCAGTGAAGAACGAGGACACAAGGTTGCAGTCTCTTTACCTTTTTACTGAAGGCTTCAGCATCCACAGTCCAGAGCACCAGATCACAGGGCAGGCAGAGTCTGGCCGCTCTGAAGGCAAATCCAGAGTCCCCTTATCCAGGTGGAAATCAGTAGCCTTCCTCTAGCACCTGGGTGTTGTAGTACCTTATTGCTGAGCCTCTCATAAGGTCCTCACAACTGTTGTAGATGTTCTAGGTGTTATGTCCCTTCCTCTGTCCCCCTGATGGTAAGGATAGGACAAACCCATATGACTGATGGCCTGAGGTTTTTTACAGGGACTCTAGCACGCCCCGCCCCCCACTAGTTGCCACTGTGCCTCCTAGGTGTAGAGTGGATCAGTAACTTAACCCCTTTCTGCCATTGGACGTACTGTTCCGTCCATGTGGGGTGGGCCCTAATTCCCAAGGACAGAATAGTACGTCCAGCACGATCGGCCGCGCTCACGGGGGGAGCGCGGCCGATCGCGGCCGGGTGCGGGGGGAGCGCGGCCGATCGCGGCCGGGTGACAGCTGCCTATCGCAGCTGACATCCGGCACTATGTGCCAGGAGCGGTAAAAAAAAAACGAGGCAAAAAACAACGCTTTATTCTCATACCGCCAAACAAAAAGTGGAATAACACGCGATCAAAAAGACGGATATAAATAACCATGGTACAGCTGCAAACGTCATCTTGTCCCGCAAAAAACGAGCTGCCATATAGCATCATCAGCAAAAAAAAAAAAAGTTATAGTCCTCAGAATAAAGCGATGCCAAAATAATTATTTTTCCTATAAAATAGTTTTTATCATATAAAAGCACCAACACATTAAAAAAATGATATAAATGAGGTATCGCTGTAATCGTACTGACCCGAAGAATAAAACTGCTTTATAGTGTTGAGCGATACTTTCCGATATCGGAAAGTATCGGTATCGGAAAGTATCGGCCGATACCGTCACAGTATCGGAATCCAATCCGATACCGATACCCGATACCAATACAAGTCAATGGGACTCAAGTATCGGACGGTATTCCTGATGGTTCCCAGGGTCTGAAGGAGAGGAAACTCTCCTTCAGGCCCTGGGAACCATATAAATGTGTAAAAGAAAGAATTAAAATAAAAAATATCGCTATACTCACCTGTCCGACGCAGCCGGGACTTCAGCGAGGGAACCGGCAGCGTTGTTTGTTTAAAATTCGCGCTATTACTTGGTTACGTGAATTCCCGGCTTGTGATTGGTCAGGTCGGCCATGTTGCCGGGACGCGGACCAATCACAGCAAGCCGTGACGAAATTACGTCACGGCTTGCTGTGATTGGTCCGCGTCCCGGCAATATGGCCGCCCTGACCAATCACAAGCCGTGACGTCACGGGAGGCTGGACACGCGCTCATTTTAAAATGGGCGCGTGTCCAGCCTCCCGTGACGTCACGGCTTGTGATTGGTTGCGCCGCGATCAACCAATCACAAGCCGGGAGGCTGGACGCGCTCATTTTGAAATGGGCGCGTGTCCAGCCTCCCGTGACGTCACGGCTTGTGATTGGTTGCGCCGCGATCAACCAATCACAAGCCGGGAGGCTGGACGCGCTCATTTTGAAATGGGCGCGTGTCCAGCCTCCCGGCTTGTGATTGGTTGACCGCGACGCAACCAATCACAAGCCGTGACGTCACGGGAGGCTGGACACGCGCCCTTTTTAAAATGAGCGCGTTTCCAGCCTCCCGTGACGTCACGGCTTGTGATTGGTTAATGGCGGCCATGTTGCCGGGACGCGGACCAATCACAGCAAGCCGTGACGTATTTTCGTCACGGCTTGCTGTGATTGGTCCGCGGCCCGGCAACATGGCCGCCCTGACCAATCACAAGCCGGGACTTCGCGTAACCATGTAAAAGCGGGAATTTTAAACAAACAACGCTGCCGGTTCCTGCGCTGAGGTCCCGGCTGCGTCGGACAGGTGAGTATAGCGATATTTTTTATTTTAATTCTCTATTTTACACATTTTAACATTAATGTTGTTCCGATACCCGATACCCGATACCACAAGAGTATCGGAATCCCGGTATCGGAATTCCGATACAGCAAGTATCGGCCGATACCCGATACTTGCAGCATCGGAATGCTCAACACTACTGCTTTATCAATTTTTCCAAACGCGGAACGGTATAAACGCCTCCCCCAAAAGAAATTCATGAATAGCTGGTTTTTGGTCATTCTGCCTCACAAAAATCGGAATAAAAAGCGATAAAAAAATCTCCCGTGCCCGAACATGTTACCAATAAAAACGGCAATTCGTCCTGCAAAAAACAAGACCTCACATGACTCTGTGGACTCAAATATGGAAAAATTATAGCTCTCAAAATGTGGTAACGCAAAAAATATTTTTTGCAATAAAAAGCGTCTTTCAGTGTGTGACGGCTGCCAATCATAAAAATCCGCTAAAAAACACGCTATAAAAGTAAATCAAACCCCCCTTCATCACCCGCTTAATTAGGGGGAAAAATTAAAAAGTTTAAAAAATGTATTTATTTCCATTTTCCCGTTAGGGCTAGGGTTATGGTTAGGGCTAATGTTAGGGCTAGGGCTAGGGTTATGGCTAGGGTTAGGGCTAGGGTTAGGGCTAGGGTTAGGGTTGGGGCTAGGGTTAGGGTTGGGGCTAGGGTTAAGGCTACAGTTAGGGTTAGGGTTGGGGCTAAAGTTAGGGTTATGGTTTGGATTACATTTACGGTTGGGATTAGGGCTAGGGGTGTGTCTGGGTTAGAGGTGTGGTTAGGGTTACCGTTGGGATTAGGGTTAGGGGTATGTTTGGATTAGGGTTTCAGTTATAATTGGGGGGTTTCCACTGTTTAGGCACATCAGGGGCTCTCCAAACGCGACATGGCGTCCGATCTCAATTTCAGCCAATTCTGCGTTGAAAAAGTAAAACAGTGCTCCTTCCCTTCCGAGCTCTCCCGAGCGCCCAAACAGGGGTTTACCCCAACATATGGGGTATCAGCGTACTCGGAACACATTGGAGAACAAATTTTGGGGTCCAATTTCTCCTGTTACCCTTGGGAAAATACAAAACTGGGGGCTAAAAAATAATTTTTGTGGAAAAAAAATATTTTTTATTTGCACGGCTCTGCGTTATAAACTGTAGTGAAACACTTGGGGGTTGAAAGCTCTCACAACATATTTAGATAAGTTCCTTAGGGGGTCTACTTTCCAAAATGGTGTCACTTGTGGTGGGTTTTTACTGTTTAGGTACATTAGGGGTTCTGCAAACGCAATGTGACGCCTGCAGACCATTCCATCTAAGTCTGCATTCCAAATGGCGCTCCATCCCTTCCAATCCCTCCCATGCGCCCAAACAGTGGTTCCCCCCATATATGGCGTATCAGCGTACTCAGGACAAATTGGACAACAACTTTTGGGGTCCAATTTCTCCTGTTACCCTCGGGAAAATACAAAACTGGGGGCTAAAAAATAATTTTTGTGGGAAAAATTTTTTGTTTTATTTTTACGGCTCTTCTTTATAAACTTCTGTGAAGCGCTTGGTGGGTCAAAGTGCTCACCATACCTCTAGATAAGTTCCTTAGGGGGTCTACTTTCCAAAATGATGTCACTTGTGGGGGGTTTCAATGTTTAGGCACATCAGTGGCTCTCCAAACGCAACATGGCGTCCCATCTCAATTCCTGTCAATTTTGCAGTGTAAAGTCAAACGGCGCTCCTTCCCTTCCGAGCTCTCCCATGCGCCCAAACAGTGGTTTACCCCAACATATGGGGTATCTGCGTACTCGGGACAAATTGTACAACATGTTATGGGGTCCATTTTCTCCTGTTACCCTTGGTAAAATAAAACAAATTGGAGCTGAATTAAATTTGGTGAAACACCTGAAACACCTGTGAAACACCTGAAGGGTTAATAAACTTCTTGAATGTGGTTTTGAGCACCTTGAGGGGTGCAGTTATTAGACTGGTGTCACAGTTGGGTATTTTCTATCATATAGACCCCTCAAAATGACTTCAAATGAGATGTGGTCCCTAAAAAAAAATGGTGTTGTAAAAATGAGAAATTGCTGGTCAACTTTTAACCCTTATAACTCCCTAACAAAAAAAAATTTTGGTTCCAAAATTGTGCTGATGTAAAGTAGACATGTGGGAAATGTTACTTATTAAGTATTTTGTGTGACATATCGCTGTTATTTAATTGCATAAAAGTTCAAAGTTGGAAAATTGCGAAATTTTCAAAATTTTCACCAAATTTCCATTTTTTTCACAAATAAACGCAGGTAATATCAAAGAAATTTTACCACTATCATGAAGTAAAATATGTCACGAGAAAACGTTGTCAGAATCACCGGGATCCGTTGAAGCGTTCCAGAGTTATAACCTCATAAAGGGACAGTGGTCAGAATTGTAAAAATTGGCCTGGTCATTAACGTGCAAACCACCCTTGGGGGTGAAGGGGTTAAAATTAGCTGTCCTGCCAGTCTTTGGAGCAAGGCATAAAGGACTGTTGCTCCCTCGATGTTCCGGCTACCGGATCCTGCGCCTCAGAAGGAGGCAGCTTGGGCAGGGCAGAACTCCTTCTGGTTTTCCTCTCCTTTTGCTACGACTTCTCCTCACGCTCTACAATACAGTTCTCTGTTTGTCTCTTTCTTGGGAACTGCCGCACGTCAGGCAGGCGCCGTCCCGTGGCCTTCTGTCTAGGCCTCTGACAGGATCCAACCCCTGTCAGGGACCCACTAACTGAGCGGCGCTCAGCTGCTGAGTCAAGCTCAGTCAGCTTCTTTCTCCCTCACTTTCTATTTAGACCACCAGTTTTACCTAATTGTGAAGAGTGCCCTAATAAATAGGAGCATAGCTCCCCATGGTGGACCGGAGTATGAAGTGTGTTGTGTGTTGGTGTTACCTGGTAATGAGATCTCCTTTATTGCCTTCAGACGTAACATCACTCCCCCTAGAGGAGAATGACATTACTGCAACGACCAGGACCCTGGGGCGCTGCATGTGCTCACTTCCGCTGTTCGCACCCTTCATGTCATCGACTTGCATCGATACAAAGGTGTTTGTCCATGCCAGTAGGTTGATATTTGATGTGCCCATGCGATGGAATTCCACCATCTGCAACATGATCCCCGTATAGTTATAATTAGAAATAGTGCTGATTACTTGGTTGCCACTCTGTTAGATCCACGTTATAAAACCAAATTTTGCCAGATGCTTCCCACCCTGGAAAGGGACATGCACAAATGCTGGAGTATTGAAACACGCTTTTACACAACCTTAAGAGAGCTTTTCCCCAAGACAGCAGTGAAGCACACAGTTCGCATCGCAGCTCTAGACTTCCAAACACTGGCACGTTAATTCGTCAATGCCAAAACAGCAGCAGCAGTAGTGTAAGTGGAAGAAGCAATTTCTGTGAGTCCTTTGACTCGGCACAACAGAGTCCAAGTCTTACATGTGGTGAACGAATGGAGAGGATGGTGCAGGAGTATCTAGAACTGAATATCAAAACCATCAGGGAAGGTTTGGACCCTTTCACATTTTGGCCTTCCAAAATAGATGAGTGGCCTGAGCTCGCTTGTTTTATCGTGCACGCATCAAGGGTTCTCTCAGAACATGTCTTCAGTAGTGTTGAGCATTCCGATGCTGCAAGTATCGGGTATCGGCCGATACTTGCTGTATCGGAATTCCGATACCGGGATTCCGATACTCTTGTGGTATCGGGTATCGGGTATCGGAACAACATTAATGTTAAAATGTGTAAAATAGAGAATTAAAATAAAAAATATCGCTATACTCACCTGTCCGACGCAGCCGGGACCTCAGCGCAGGAACCGGCAGCGTTGTTTGTTTAAAATTCCCGCTTTTACATGGTTACGCGAAGTCCCGGCTTGTGATTGGTCAGGGCGGCCATGTTGCCGGGCCGCGGACCAATCACAGCAAGCCGTGACGAAAATACGTCACGGCTTGCTGTGATTGGTCCGCGTCCCGGCAACATGGCCGCCATTAACCAATCACAAGCTGTGACGTCACGGGAGGCTGGAAACGCGCTCATTTTAAAAAGGGCGCGTGTCCAGCCTCCCGTGACGTCACGGCTTGTGATTGGTTGCGTCGCGGTCAACCAATCACAAGCCGGGAGGCTGGACACGCGCCCATTTCAAAATGAGCGCGTCCAGCCTCCCGGCTTGTGATTGGTTGATCGCGGCGCAACCAATCACAAGCCGTGACGTCACGGGAGGCTGGACACGCGCCCATTTCAAAATGAGCGCGTCCAGCCTCCCGGCTTGTGATTGGTTGATCGCGGCGCAACCAATCACAAGCCGTGACGTCACGGGAGGCTGGACACGCGCCCATTTTAAAATGAGCGCGTGTCCAGCCTCCCGTGACGTCCCGGCTTGTGATTGGTCAGGGCGGCCATATTGCCGGGACGCGGACCAATCACAGCAAGCCGTGACGTAATTTCGTCACGGCTTGCTGTGATTGGTCCGCGTCCCGGCAACATGGCCGACCTGACCAATCACAAGCCGGGAATTCACGTAACCAAGTAATAGCGCGATTTTTAAACAAACAACGCTGCCGGTTCCCTCGCTGAAGTCCCGGCTGCGTCGGACAGGTGAGTATAGCGATATTTTTTATTTTAATTCTTTCTTTTACACATTTATATGGTTCCCAGGGCCTGAAGGAGAGTTTCCTCTCCTTCAGACCCTGGGAACCATCAGGAATACCGTCCGATACTTGAGTCCCATTGACTTGTATTGGTATCGGGTATCGGTATCGGATTGGATTCCGATACTGTGACGGTATCGGCCGATACTTTCCGATACCGATACTTTCAAGTATCGGACGGTATCGCTCAACACTAGTCTTCAGCGCTGATGGTGGTATCCTGATGGATAAGCGCAGCCAGGGGTCCCCTGAAAGTGTAGACCACTTAACTTTCATCAAGATGAACAAGTCATGGATCACAAAGGTCTTTTGCACCCCAATCGAAGACTGTACAGGCGATAGGCTATATTGCATTTTTTAGTATGCTGCATTAATGGCACGTAACTGCACTTTTTACAGTAAGATCCCTTAGCTGGACATTTCCAATTCCTAGAGAAGAGGAAGGGCAAAACGCAGAGATCTCATAAAAGATTCTCAAGAATTTGCCTCTACCTTATAACACCATGTTTGTCAAGAGTGTATTGTAGGCTGCCAGGTTTCTACTCGTTAATTTCTACAAAAAGCCAGAATTTAATCATTTGGCTTTATGTCTGTGCAGAACTCCATCTATGATTTATGGAAAGATAAAAACAGATTTTAGCACCTAATAATCAACCTATTTAGAAAAAAGAGATGGTTTAAGTATTTTGTGGCTCAGATAAAGATCACGGGACTGCAATCGAAACGTGTTGCCTTATCCTTCTCATATTGGTGCTTTTTTATAGGAGATCTTCCAATTTTTATATGGATTAAGTAAATTTCGGATTTTACTCAAACAGCTGGAACAAACTTCGTTTTTTCAAATATTTTAAGACAGGTCATAGCTGAAGAAGCTGAAGAAGAACTTATCTTAAACCTGTCTCTAGTAATACAGTTAGGGACCAACCAAATATGTTTTTTATATACAAGGTAAAGGGAACCTGTCATAAAAAAAAATTAATCTGCAGATGGGTAAATCTGCAGTTTAATAGTGTGCCCACACTTAGCAAATCGCTGCTGGGAGAAAGTAAACTTTATTCTCCTGGTAACATTTGGTTTTCAGTCACGGGGTGGCACCGGCGCGGGTTCAGTTACCATTTTGAGCATACAGAACAAGTGCTGCAATCACGCCCCCGGCCCTGACTGACAGACGATCCCAATGCAGAGCTAGTATTAGTCAGCATCAGGGGGCACTGTTACAGCTGCCGCTCTATATTCTCAGAGCAGTGACTGAATCAGAGCTGGTGCAGCCCCCAATTCTGAAACTGGAACATTGTTGGGGGGATAAAGTTAATTTTCTCCCTGCAGCTAAGTGTGGGTGCTGGACAGGTTAATAACAATATTAACTTGCAGATTAGCCCCATCACTGCATTATAACAGTGTTTTTCTAGTGACAGGATCCCTCTAAATAAACGTGCCAGAACTCTGCAATAGTGGCAATGTGTATGCTAAGGAATATGTAGTAAACATGCACAATTTTCATTATACAATCAGTAAGCCTCGATTAGACAAGACCAATCAATTACTGGTTATAATTTAACCCATTACTTTCAGACCAATGTTCTGTTTTCCTGTTTGTTGAGGTATGCAACAAACAGAAGTAATTCCGTAAACTAAGGAAAATGCCTCTTAGAATACTAAGTCAGTAAAATAGAAAGCATGCCAACTACAGAAGGAACAAACTCCATGTGAGAAAACAAAGTTCACTTTAGTTAGAGATAAAACATTTTGCAGAGAAACCCAAAGGACGTGAATTTGAATTCTGTACCTCTAGGGTGACAAAGCTGTGTGTATTGAAAACCAAGGTATGTGATCCGCCAGTTCATAAAATGTAGAGCAAAATGCTAAAATAATTTGTTAGTGGCAGAGATTGTCACTGGAAATGTATTATGCAATAACATGGATCTGGGTTCTTGTTACTTCATTTTTTAAGGTGGATTACGTGGTAACAATGACAATGACTAACATGGTGTTTAACCCCTTAAAGATCAGGCATAACTTGGCCTTAATGGGTAACCATTATTTTCATTTTTTAATAAATCAGTAGTACACGTGAAAATAAGAAACATAATATATCTTATCAGAGAAACTTGCTTCAGTCTCCTCTGATACTGATTATTCACTCTCAGTTCTCTGTCAAGTCTTCAGTCAATGCTGATTTTCACGCTATTGAAGTCTGGGATGACAGCTGCTCATAAGTCTATGGAGAAAGGAGGAACTAGAGACAGACACATTTACCCAAAACAACAGTTACACTGTGATGACAAAACATCTTTTACTTATATTTTCATTGTTGCGTTCCATTGTCATTAGTTAACAATACTTTTATTTACTCTTTTTGGAAAAGCAAAAATAGAAAAAACAGCAATTCTGCTTTTGTGTTTTGACATTATTATTTTTTTTTTACATTATTCATGTGATATACAAAGAAAGTGAACTTTATACTGTTGATCAGTACAATCATACAATATTAGCTTTTGTTTTATTTAAGCATTTATGTACTTTTGTGCAAAAAAAAAAATTTTTAGTTGCCATAATATGAGACCCAGAATTTTTTATATATACTTCTGCTGGCTGAGTAGTATAAAGGCTTGTTTGTTATGCTCCGCTTACTTGGAACCAGAATACCCAAGTCATTCTCCTGTTCTGTAGTATACTCCCATTTAATGTATAAGCAGCAATATGATTAATATGCAGCAATAGGATTACTCCATTCTAGGTGCATTACTCTACATTTATCTACATTAAACCTCCTATGTCATGTGATTGCCCACACAGATATATATATATATATATATATATATATATATATATATATATATACACATATATACAGTACAGACCAAAAGTTTGGACACACCTTCTCATTTAAAGATTTTTCTGTATTTTCATGACTATGAAAATTGTACATTCACACTGAAGGCATCAAAACTATGAATTAACACATGTGGAATTATATACTTAACAAAAAAGTGTGAAACAACTGAAATTATGTCTTATATTCTAGGTTCTTCAAAGTAGCCACATTTTGCTTTAATGACTGCTTTGCACGCTCTTGGCATTCTCTTGATGAGCTTCAAAAGGTAGTCACTGGGAATGGTTTTCACTTCACAGGTTTGCCCTGTCAGGTTTAATAAGTGGGATTTCTTGCCTTATAAATGGGGTCAGGGCCATCAGTTGTGTTGTGCAGAAGTCTGGTGAATACACAGCTGATAATCCTACTGAATAGACTGTTAGAATTTGTATTATGGCAAGAAAAAAGCAGCTGACTATCGCAGCTGACATCCGGCACTATGTGCCAGGAGCGGTCACGGACCGCCCCCGGAACATTAACCCCTGGCACACTGTGATCAAACATGATCGCAGTGTTCCGGCAGTATAGGGAAGCATCGCGCAGGGAGGGGGCTCCCTGCGTGCTTCCCTGAGACCCTCGGAGCAACGCGATGTGATCGCATTGCTGCGAGGGTCTCTTACCTCCTCCTCCCTGCAGGCCCCTGGTTCCAAAATGGCCACGGGGCTGCATCCGAGTCCTGCAGGGAGGTGGCTTACCACTACCTGCTCAGAGCAGGCGCCGGGAAGCCTCCATGCTGTGCATGTCAGATCGCTGATCTGACACAGTGCACATCAAAGTGTCAGATCAGCGATCTGTCACTTTACTGTGATGTCATCCCCCTGGGGCAAAGTAAAAAGTAAAAAAAAAAAAAATTACATGTGTGAAAAAAAAAATCTTAAATAAATAATAATAATAAAAAAATATTGTTCCAATAAATACATTCCCTTATCTAAATAAAAAAAACAAACAATAAAAGTACACATATTTAGTATTGTCGCGTCCGTAACGACCCGCCCTATAAAACTATCCCACTAATTAACCCCTTCAGTGAACACCGTTAAAAAACAAGCAAAAAAAAAAAACAAGGCAAAAAACAATGCTTTATTATCATACCGCCGAACAAAAAGTGGAATAACACGCGATCAAAAAGACGGATATAAATAACCATGGTACCGCTGAAAACATCATCTTGTCCCGCAAAAAATGAGCTGCGATACAGCATCATCAGTGGAAAAATAAAAAAATTATAGTCCTCAGAATAAAGCGATGCAAAAATAATTATTTTTTCTATAAAATAGTTTTCATCATATAAAAGCGCCAAAACATAAAAACATGATATAAATAAGGTATCACTGTAATCGAACTGACCCGAAGAATAAAACTGCTTTATCCATTTTACCAAACACGGAACGGTATAAACTACCCCCCCCAAAAGAAATTCATGAATAGCTGGTTTTTGGTCATTCTGCCTCACAAAAATCAGAATAAAAAGCGATCAAAAAATGTCACGTGCCCGAAAATGTTACCAATAAAAACATCAACTCATCCCGCAAAAAACAAGACCTCACATGACTCTGTGGACCAAAATATGGAAAAATTATAGCTCTCAAAATGTGGTAACACAAAAAATGTTTTTTGCAATAAAAATTGTCTTCTAGTGTGTGACGGCTGCCAATCATAAAAATCTGCTAAAAACCCCACTATAAAAGTAAATCAAACCCCCCTTCATCACCCCCTTAGTTAGGGAAAAATTAAAAAAATTTATTTATTTCCATTTTCCCATTAGAGTTAGAGTTAGGGCTAGGACTAAGGTTAGGGTTAGGGCTAGGGCTAGGGTTAGGGCTAGGGTTAGGGCTAGAGTTAGGGCTAGGGTTAGGGCTAGGGTTAGGGCTAGAGTTAGGGCTAGAGTTAGGGCTAGGGTTAGGGCTAGGGTTAGGGCTAGGGTTAGGGCTAGAGTTAGGGCTAGGGTTAGGGTTAGGGTTGAGGTTAGGGTTGGGGCTAGGGTTGGGGTTAGGGTTGGGGTTAAAGTTAGGGTTGGGGCTAAAGTTAGGGTTAGGGTTTTGATTACATTTACGGTTGGAATAGGGTTGGGATTAGGGTTAGGGGTGTGTCAGGGTTAGGGGTGTGGTTAGGGTTACCATTGAGATTAGGGTTAGGGGTTTGTTTGGATTAGGGTTTCAGTTATAATTGGGGGGTTTCCACTGTTTAGGCACATCAGGGGCTCTCCAACCGCTACATGGTATCCGATCTGAATTCCAGCCAATTCTGCATTGAAAAAGTAAAACAGTGCTCCTTCCCTTCCGAGCTCTCCCGTGTGCCCAAACAGGGGTTTACCCCAACATATGGGGCATCAGCATACTCAGGACACATTGGACAACAACTTTTGGGGTCCAATGTCTCCTGTTACCCTTGGGAAAATACAAAACTGGGGGCTAAAAAATAATTTTTGTGGAAAAAAAAGGATTTTTTATTTTCACGGCTCTGCGTTATAAACTGTAGTGACACACTTGGGGGTTCAAAGTTCTCACATCACATCTAGATAAGTTCCTTGGGGGGTCTAGTTTCCATTATGGGGTCACTTGTGGGGGGTTCTAGTGTTTAGTTACATCAGGGGCTCTGCAAATGTAACGTGACTCCTGCAGACCAATCCAAGTCTGCATTCCAAATGGCGCTCCTTCCCTTCTGCGCTCTGCCATGCCCCAAACGGTGGTTCCCCCCCCCACATATTGGGTATCAGCGTTGTGAAGAAACCAGATTGTATCTTAATTTCCCAGACAACCATGTTTTGCATAAACAAAAGAACTGGCTTTTTAGCTGTATATTGGCTTGTGAATTTAAGTGTTTATGTTTGGTGGGTCAAGAAGACAGACTTGCCCACTGATATACTATCTAACGTACTGTTTTAGGTCATGTGCACACGTTCAGGATTTTTTGCGTTTTTTTCGCGTTTTTTCGCTATAAAAACGCGAAAAAAACGCTAACCTATACCTCCTATTATTTACAGTGTATTCCGCATTTTTTGTACAAATGTTGCGATTTTTTCATCGAAAAAATCGCATCGCGGAAAAAAAAGCAACATGTTCATTAAAAATGCGGAATTGCGGGGATTCCGCACACCTAGGAGTCCATTGATCTGCTTACTTCCCGCACGGGGCTGTGCACACCATGCGGGAAGTAAGCAGATTATGTGCGGTTGGTACCCAGGGTGGAGGAGAGGAGACTCTCCTCCACGGACTGGGCACCATATAAGTGGTAAAAAAAAAAGAATTAAAATAAAAAATAGTGATATACTCACCTTCGATGTCTTCCCGCCTCTCAGGTGCATGCTGCCGCTTCGGTTCCTGTAGCTGGTGTGCGGTGAAGGACCTGCGATGACGTCACGGTCCTGTGATTGGTCGAGACCGGTCATGTGACCGCTCACGTGACCGCTCACGTGACCGCGACGTCATGGAAGGTCCTGCGCGCACACACCATCTATACGGAACGGACGCCGCTGAGGTCTGCAGGTGAGTATAAGCATTTTTTTTAATTTTTTTTATTATTTTTAAACATTCTATCTTTTACTATAGATGCTGCATAAGCAGCATCTATAGTAAAAAGTTGGTCACACTTGTCAAACAGTATGTTTGACAAGTGTGACCAACCTGTCAGTCAGTTTTCCAAGCGATGCTACAGATCGCTTGGAAAACTTTAGCATTCTGCAAGCTAATTACGCTTGCAGAATGCTAAAAAAACCGCGAAAAAAACGGAAAAAAAACGCAAAAAAAAAATTTGCAGAAAATTTCCGGTTTTCTTCAGGAAATTTCTGCAAGAAATCCGGATGTGTGCACATACCCTTAAGGTACCTTCACACTAAATGATATCGCTAGCGATCCGTGACGTTGCAGCGTCCTGGCTAGCGATATCGTTTAGTTTGACACGCAGCATCGATCAGGATCCTGCTGTGATATCGCTGGTCATTGAACAAAGTTCAGAACTTTATTTGGTCGTCAGACCGGCGTGTATCGTCGTGTTTGACACCAAAAGCAACGATACCAGCGATGTTTTACACTGGTAACCAGGGTCCTGCTCAGTCAGTGCAGGAAGCGGACGCCAGGGTACGCGAATGTAAGTATGTACTGTTTGTTTTTTTTACATTTTACGCTGGTAACCAGGGTAAACATCGGGTTACTAAGCGTGGCCCTGTGCTTAGTAACCCGATGTTTACCCTGGTTACCCGGGGACCTCGGCATCGTTGGTCGCTGGAGAGCGGTCTGTGTGACAGCTCTCCAGCGATCAAACAGCGATGCTGCAGCGATCGGCATCGTTGTCGCTATCGCTGCAGAGTCGCTTAATGTGAAGGTACCTTAAGGGTACCGTCACACAGTGCCATTTTGATCGCTACGACGGTACGATTCGTGACGTTCTAGCGATATCGTTACGATATCGCAGTGTCTGACACGCAGCAGCGATCAGGGATCCTGCTGAGAATCGTACGTCGTAGCAGATCGTTTGGAACTTTCTTTCGTCGCTTGATCACCCGCTGACATCGCTGGATCGTTGTGTGTGACAGCGATCCAGCGATGTGTTCGCTTGTAACCAGGGTAAACATTGGGTAACTAAGCGCAGGGCCGCGCTTAGTAACCCGATGTTTACCGTAGTTACCAGCGTAAACGTAAAAAAAACAAACAGTACATACTCACATTCCGGTGTCTGTCCTCCGGCGTCTCAGCTTCTCTGCACTGTGAGCGCCGGCCAGCCAGAAAGCGAGCACAGCGGTGACGTCTGACGTCACCGCTCTGCTTTCCGGCCGCTGTGCTTACACAGTGCAGAGAAGCTGAGACGCCGGAGGACAGACACCGGAATGTGACTATGTACTGTTTGTTTTTTTTACGTTTACGCTGGTAACCAGGGTAAACATCGGGTTACTAAGCGCGGCCCTGCGCTTAGTAACCCGATGTTTACCCTGGTTACCCGGGGACTTCGGCATCGCTCCAGCGCCGTGATTGCAACGTGTGACCGCAGTCTACGACGCTGGAGCGATAATCATACGATCGCTGCGACGTCACGGATCGTGCCGTCGTAGCGATCAAAATGGCACTGTGTGACAGTACCCTAAGTCTGTAATAGTGACTGTACATTGAGTGGGTTGAGCTTTGTTTATTGATGTGTGCTTATATGCTAATAGTGCTACTTAATCCCATCACCATTGTTTACATTATCTTGATGTTGGACTGAAAGACCCTGGGTAATTCTAAAAATAGCTTACATGCCTTGGGTATAAAAAAGACTCAGAGATCACATCCTGGGAGTCTGAAGTTATACAGAGCTACGAGCCAGACATTCTGCAAACCACACTACAGACAGGAGAAAGGACTGCAGCCAATTCATCATGGCACCTGTTGTGAATTCCGTTCTCGAACTCCCTCCTGTGGTCATGAATGGTACTTCGGTGAGTTCTGTCCGTGGACTCCCTCTGGTGGCTGTGAGTGGAGCTGCTGGTCCTGAGATTCCTTCTCCAGCTGCCCTCGTTTGGGGCTAGATCTCTCCTGGATCTTTCTGAGGACCTGTCTACTCCAGCACAAGCTAAGTTCCTGCTTGTTCATTTGTTACATATGGTTTTTCTTGCTAAGTTCTAGTCCAGCTTGCTATCATGAAACTACCTGGCTAGCTGGAAGCTCTGGGGGTGCAGAGTGGCACCATCGCATCGTGAGTCGGTGCGGGGGTATTTTTTGCTCACTCTGCGTGGTTTTTGTAGCTTTTTGTGTTGACCGCAAAGACCCCTTTTCTATCCTCAATCTGTTTAGTTAGACTGGCCTCTCTTTGCTAAAACTGTTATGGTTCCAATTGCAGGGAACCTCAAAGATTACAGCAAAGTCTGCAAAACATAAATACCAGCTCCTAGGGAAGTGGTAACTAGGCTGACCATATACCTGATCCTAGCGCAAACACTAACAGCAGCCGGGGAACGTGCCTACGTTGGTTCTAGACGTCTCGCGCCAGCCGGAGAACTAACTACCCCTATCAGGGAAAATAAGACCTCTCTTGCCTCCAGAAAAAAGACCCCAAAGTAATACAAGCCCCCAACAAATAATAACGGTGAGGTAAAAAGAAAAGACAAACGTAAGAATGAACTAGATTTAGCAAAGAGAGGCCCACTGACTAATAGCAGAATATAGTAAGAAGACTTATATGGTCAGCAAAAAACCCTGCAAAATATCCACGCTGAATATCCAAGAACCCCCAAACCGACTGACGGTGTGGGGGGAGAATATCAGCCCCCCTAGAGCTTCCAGCAATAACAGGAATCACATATTGTACAAGCTGGACAAAAAATATGAACAATGCAAATGATCAAGAGTACGAAAGCAGGACTTAGCTTATCTTGCAAAGAACCAGGACCTGAAGACAGGAGCAAACAGAAGTGAACTGATTACAACGATGCCAGGCACTGGACTGAGAATCCAAGAAGTTTAAATAGCAACACCCCAGGCCTAACGAAGCAGGTGAGCACCAACCTGGTAAAAGACAATCCAAGTGCCAAATCACTAGTGACCACAAGAGGGAGCCAAAAAGTATAGTTCACAACAGTACCCCCCCTTTAAGGAGGGGTCACCGAACCCTCACCAAGACCACCAGGGCGACCAGGATGAGCAGCGTGGAAGGCACGAACCAAATCGGCCGCATGAACATCAGAGGCGGCCACCCAGGAATTATCCTCCTGACCATAGCCCTTCCATTTGACCAAATACTGGAGCCTCCGTCTAGAGAGACGAGAATCCAAGATCTTCTCCACCATGTACTCCAACTCGCCCTCAACCAACACCGGAGCAGGAGGCTCAACAGCAGGAACCACAGGCACAACGTACCGCCGTAACAAAGACCTATGGAACACGTTGTGAATGGCAAACGACACCGGAAGATCCAAACGAAAAGAAACCAGGTTAAGAACTTCCAAAATTTTATATGGACCAATAAAGCGAGGCTTAAACTTAGGAGAGGAAACCTTCAGAGGGACATACCGAGAAGACAACCAAACCAAATCCCCAACACGAAGTCGGGGGCCCACACCGCGGCGGCGGTTGGCAAAACGCTGAGCCTTCTCCTGTGACAACTTCAAGTTGTCCACCACATGATTCCAAATCCGCTGCAACCTATCCACCACGGAATCCACCCCAGGACAGTCAGAAGACTCAACATGACCCGAGGAGAAACGAGGATGAAAACCAGAGTTGCAGAAGAATGGCGAAACCAAAGTAGCGGAACTAGCCCGATTATTAAGGGCAAACTCCGCCAATGGCAAGAAGGTCACCCAATCATCCTGGTCCGCAGAAACAAAACATCTCAAATAAGCCTCCAGTGTCTGATTAGTTCGCTCCGTTTGACCATTAGTCTGAGGATGGAAGGCAGATGAAAACGACAAATCAATGCCCATCTTAGCACAAAAAGATCGCCAGAATCTGGACACAAACTGGGATCCTCTGTCGGACACGATATTCTCCGGAATGCCATGTAAACGAACCACATTCTGAAAAAACAAAGGAACCAGATCGGAAGAGGAAGGCAACCTAGGCAAGGGTACCAAATGGACCATCTTGGAAAAACGATCACTCACCACCCAGATGACAGACATTCCCTGAGACACCGGAAGATCAGAAATGAAATCCATGGAAATGTGCATCCAAGGCCTCTTCGGGACGGGCAAGGGCAAAAGCAACCCGCTAGCACGAGAACAACAAGGCATAGCCCGAGCACAAGTCCCACAGGACTGCACAAATGACCGCACATCCCGTGACAAGGAAGGCCACCAAAAGGACCTAGCCACCAAATCTCGGGTACCAAAAATTCCCGGATGCCCTGCCAACACCGAGGAATGAACCTCGGAAATGACTCTGCTGGTCCATTTATCAGGAACAAACAGTCTGTCGGGTGGACACGAGTCAGGTCTACCAGCCTGAAATCTCTGCAACACACGTCGCAAATCCGGAGATATGGCTGACACGATCACTCCCTCTTTAAGAATACCAGCTGGCTCCGAGACTCCAGGAGAGTCAGGCACAAAGCTCCTAGAGAGAGCATCAGCCTTAACATTCTTCGAACCAGGCAGGTATGAGACCACAAAGTCAAAACGAGAGAAAAACAATGACCAACGAGCCTGTCTAGGATTCAGGCGCTTAGCAGACTCGAGATACATCAGATTTTTGTGATCAGTCAAGACCACCACACGATGCTTAGCACCCTCGAGCCAATGACGCCACTCCTCAAATGCCCACTTCATGGCCAACAACTCCCGATTACCAACATCATAGTTCCGCTCAGCAGGCGAAAACTTCCTAGAGAAAAAGGCACATGGTCTCATCACAGAACAACCAGAGCCTCTCTGCGACAAAACAGCCCCAGCACCGATCTCAGAAGCATCCACTTCAACCTGAAAGGGAAGTGAGACATCAGGCTGGCACAAAACAGGCGCCGAAGTAAACCGGCGCTTCAGCTCCTGGAAGGCCTCCACGGCTGCAGGAGCCCAATTAGCCACATCAGAACCTTTCTTGGTCATATCCGTCAAAGGTTTAACAACGCTAGAAAAATTAGCGATAAAGCGACGGTAGAAATTAGCGAACCCCAAGAACTTCTGAAGACTCTTAACAGACATGGGCTGAGTCCAATCATGAATAGCTCGGACCTTGACTGGGTCCATCTCCACGGCAGAAGGGGAGAAAATAAAACCCAAAAAGGAAACCTTCTGCACTCCAAAGAGACACTTTGAGCCCTTCACAAACAAAGCGTTATCACGCAAAACCTGAAACACCATCCTGACCTGCTTTACATGAGAATCCCAATCATCCGAGAAAACTAGAATATCATCAAGATACACAATCAAAAATTTATCCAGATACTTCCGGAAGATATCATGCATAAAGGACTGAAACACTGAAGGGGCATTAGAGAGCCCAAAGGGCATCACCAAGTATTCAAAATGACCTTCGGGCGTATTGAATGCAGTTTTCCATTCATCTCCCTGCCTAATGCGCACAAGGTTGTACGCACCACGAAGATCTATCTTGGTGAACCACTTGGCGCCCTTAATCCAAGCAAACATGTCTGACAATAGCGGCAATGGATACTGAAACTTAACAGTGATTTTATTCAGAAGCCGATAGTCTATACAAGGTCTCAAAGACCCGTCTTTCTTGGCCACAAAAAAGAATCCCGCACCGAGAGGGGAAGAGGATGGACGAATATGCCCCTTCTCCAAAGGCTCCTTGACATAAGAACGCATCGCGGCATGCTCGGGTACAGACAAATTAAATAATAGTCCCTTAGGAAATTTACTGCCAGGAATCAAATTTATAGCGCAGTCACAGTCCCTATGAGGAGGAAGAGCACTGGACCTGGACTCACTGAATACATCCTGATAGTCACACAAATACTCAGGAACTTCTGAAGGAGTAGAAGTAGCAATAGACACCGGCGGAGAATCGCAATGAATTCCCTGACAACCCCAACTTGAGACAGACATAGCCTTCCAATCCAAAACAGGATTATGGGTCTGTAACCATGGCAGACCTAAAACGACCAAATCATTCATTTTATGCAGAACAAGAAAACGAATCACCTCCCGATGTTCAGGAGTCATGCACATGGTCACTTGTGTCCAATACTGCGGTTTATTTTCCGCCAGTGGCGTAGCATCAATTCCTCTGAGAGGAATCGGAACCTTTAAAGGCTCCAGGACAAAACCGCAGCGCTTGGCAAACGACAAGTCCATAAGACTCAGGGCAGCACGTGAATCCACAAATGCCATAACAGGGTAGGAAGACAATGAACAAATTAAAGTCACAGACAAAATAAATTTAGGCTGCAAATTACCAATGGTGACAGGACTGACAACCTTGGTTAGTCGTTTACTTTAGAGCATGCTGATATAACATGTGTAGGATCACCACAGTAAAAACACAGCCCATTCTGACGTCTATGATTTTGTCGTTTGGTTCTAGTCAGGATTCTATCGCATTGCATTGAGACAGGTGTCTGTTCAGACAACACCGCCAGAGGTTTAGCGGATTTGCGCTCCCGCAAACGCCGATCAATCTGAATAGCCAGCGCCATAGAATCATTCAGACTTGTAGGAACTGTAAAACCCACCATCACATTCTTAATAGCTTCAGAAAGGCCATTTCTGAAATTTGCGGCCAGAGCACACTCATTCCACTGAGTAAGCACGGACCATTTCCGAAATTTTTGGCAGTACACCTCAGCTTCATCCTGGCCCTGAGAGATGGCCAGTAGCGCTTTTCCTGCCTGAATTTCAAGATTAGGCTCCTCATAAAGCAATCCGAGCGCCAGAAAAAACGCATCAACATCCGCCAATGCAGGATCTCCTGGCGCTAACGAGAAGGCCCAATCCTGAGGGTCGCCACGCAAGAAGGAGATAATAATTTTGACTTGCTGAGCTGAATCTCCAGACGAACGAGGTTTCAAAGATAGAAACAATTTACAATAATTCCTAAAATTCCTAAATTTAAATCGATCTCCAGAGATCAGCTCAGGAATAGGTATCTTAGGCTCTGACATAGGACTGCTAACAACAAAATCCTGAATGCCCTGCACACGTGCAGCAAGCTGATCCACACTAGTAATCAAGGTCTGAACATTCATGTCTGCAGCAAAGCTTCAAGCCACTCAGAGATAAAGGGGAGGAAGAAAAAAAAAAAAAAACTCAGAACTTCTTTTCTTTTAATCCCACTTCAGCAATGCATTAACTATTTATAGGCCTGGCATACTGTTATGGTTCCAATGGCAGGGAACCTCAAAGATTACAGCAAAGTCTGCAAAACATAAATACCAGCTCATAGGGAAGTGGTAACTAGGCTGACCATATACCTGATCCTAGCGCAAACACTAACAGCAGCCGGGGAACGTGCCTACGTTGGTTCTAGACGTCTCGCGCCAGCCGGAGAACTAACTACCCCTATCAGGGAAAATAAGACCTCTCTTGCCTCCAGAAAAAAGACCCCAAAGTAATACAAGCCCCCAACAAATAATAACGGTGAGGTAAGAAGAAAAGACAAACGTAAGAATGAACTAGATTTAGCAAAGAGAGGCCCACTGACTAATAGCAGAATATAGTAAGAAGACTTATATGGTCAGCAAAAAACCCTGCAAAATATCCACGCTGAATATCCAAGAACCCCCAAACCGACTGATGGTGTGGGGGGAGAATATCAGCCCCCTAGAGCTTCCAGCAATAACAGGAATCACATATTGTACAAGCTGGACAAAAAATATGAACAATGCAAATGATCAAGAGTACGAAAGCAGGACTTAGCTTATCTTGCAAAGAACCAGGACCTGAAGACAGGAGCAAACAGAAGTGAACTGATTACAACGATACCAGGCACTGGACTGAGAATCCAAGAAGTTTAAATAGCAACACCCCAGGCCTAACGAAGCAGGTGAGCACCAACCTGGTAAAAGACAATCCAAGTGACAAATCACTAGTGACCACAAGAGGGAGCCAAAAAGTATAGTTCACAACATAAAACCTATTTCATCATGTGTTTGTGATTTCCTCTTATCTCACAGTCAATACTTGTGGGGGGGCTGCTTTTACCTTTGGGGAAATTTCTCTGAGGCAAGTAAGGCTTTGTTTCCTTTCTTTGGGGGTAGTTAGCTCTTAGGCTGTGAAGAGTAGTGTTGAGCGATACAGTCCGATACTTGAAAGTATCGGTATCGGAAAGTATCGGCCGATACCGGCAAAGTATCGGATCTAATCCGATACCGATACCCGATACCAATACAAGTCAATGGGACTCAAGTATCTGACGGTATCCCTGATGGTTCCCAGGGTCTGAAGGAGAGGAAACTCTCCTTCAGGCCCTGGGAACAATATTAATGTGTAAAATAAAGAATTAAAATAAAAAATATTGCTATACTCACCTCTCTGACGCAGCCTGGACCTCACCGAGGGAACCGGCAGCGTTCTTTGCTTAAAATGTGCGTTTTTCCTTCCTTCCGTGACGTCACGGCTTGTGATTGGTCGCGTGCCGCCCATGTGGCCGCGACGCGACCAATCACAGCAAGCCGTGACATAATTTTCAGGTCCTTCTAGGCATTCAGTATTTTAAAATTACGTTCCGGCTTTGTGATTGGTCGCGTCGCGGTCACATGGGCGACGCGACCAATCACAAGCCGTGACGTCACGGGAGGCAGGAAACGCGCGCATTTTTAAAATTACGTCACGGCTTGTGATTGGTTGCGTGCCGCCCATGTGACCGCGACGCGACCAATCACAGCAAGCCGTGACGTAATTTCAGGTCCTGATGCCTATTTCTGCATTCAGGACCTGAAATTACGTCATGGCTTGCTGTGATTGGTCGCGTCGCGGTCACATGGGCGGCACGCAACCAATCACAAGCCGCGACATAATTTTAAAAATGCGCGCGTTTCCTGCCTCCCGTGACGTCACGGCTTGTGATTGGTCGCGTCGCCCATGTGACCGCGACGCGACCAATCACAAAGCCGGAACGTAATTTTAAAATACTGAATGCCTAGAAGGACCTGAAAATTACGTCACGGCTTGCTGTGATTGGTCGCGTCGCGGCCACATGGGCGGCACGCGACCAATCAGAAGCCATGACGTCACGGAAGGAAGGAAAAGCGCGCATTTTAAGCATAGAACGCTGCCGGTTCCCTCGGTGAGGTCCAGGCTGCGTCGGAGAGGTGAGTATAGCAATATTTTTTTTTTTTAATTCTTTATTTTACACATTAATGTTGTTTCGATACCGATACCCGATACCACAAAAGTATCGGATCTCGGTATCGGAATTCCGATACCCGCAAGTATCGGCCGATACCCGATACTTGCGGTATTGGAATGCTCAACACTAGTGAAGAGGCGTCTAGGCAGAGTCAGGCACGCTCCACGGCTGTTTCTAGTTGTGTTGATAGGAGTAGGGTTTGCGGTCAGCAGAGTTCCCGTCTCCCCAGAGCTCGTCCTGATTCCGTGTTTAACTATCAGGTCATTCCTGGTGCACCTAACCACCAGGTCCATAACAGTACAGCTGGCCCACAAAGTGTTAATGCATCTCAATAGAGGGAAAAGAGAAGTTCTGAGACCATTTTTTTTTTCTCTGCAGTGTGTTTTGCCTTTCTTTTCCCCTTAAACTCTGGGTGGTTCAGGACTTAGGTGTGGATATGGACATTCAAGGTTTGTCCTCTAGTGTAGATCAACTCGCGGCAAGGGTACAAAACATTCAAGATTATGTAGTTCAGAATCCTATGTTGGAGCCTAGAATTCCAATTCCTGATTTGTTTTCTGGGGATAGATCCAAATTTCAGAATTTCAAAAACAATTGTAAACTGTTTCTTGCTCTGAAACCCCGCTCTTCTGGTGACCCTATTCAGCAAGTAAGAATCATTATTTCTTTGTTGCGTGGTGACCCTCAAGACTGGGCATTCGCCCTGGCGCCAGGAGATCCTGCATTGCGTAATGTAGATGCGTTTTTTCTGGCGCTGGGTTTGCTTTATGATTAACCGAATTCTGTTGATCAGGCAGAGAAAATTTTGCTGGCTTTGTGTCAGGGTCAGGATGAAGCGGAGGTATATTGCCAGAAGTTCAGAAAGTGGTCTGTGCTTACTCAGTGGAATGAGTGTGCCCTGGCAGCAATTTTCAGAAAGGGTCTTTCTGAAGCCCTTAAGGATGTTATGGTGGGGTTCCCCACGCCTGCTGGTCTGAATGAATCAATGTCCTTGGCCATACAGATCGATCGGCCCTTACGTGAGCGCAAAACTGTGCACCATTTGGCGGTATCCTCTGAGCAGAGGCCTGAGCCTATGCAATGTGATAGGACTTTGACCAGAGCTGAACGGCAAGAACATAGACATCAGAAGGGGCTGTGTTTTTACTGTGGTGACTCCACTCATGCTATCTCTGATTGTCCTAAGCGCACTAAGCGGTTCGCTAGGTCTGTCACCATTGGTACTGTACAGCCTAAATTTCTTCTGTCCATTGCTCTGATTTGCTCTTTGTCATCCTATTCTGTTATGGCATTTGTGGATTCAGGCGCTGCCCTTAATTTGATGGACTTGGAGTTTGCCAGGCGCTGTGGTTTTTTCTTGGAGCCCTTGCAGCATCCCATTCCTTTGAGGGGAATTGATGCTACGCCTTTGGCCAAGAATAAGCCTCAGTACTGGACCCAGTTGACTATGTGCATGGCTCCTGCGCATCAGGAGGATATTCGCTTTTTGGTGTTGCATAATCTGCATGATGTGGTCGTGTTGGGTTTGCCATGGCTGCAGGTCCATAATCCAGTATTGGATTGGAAATCAATGTCGGTGTCCAGTTGGGGGTGTCAAGGGGTACATGGGGATGTTTCATTATTGTCAATTTCTTCCTCCACTCCTTCTGAAGTCCCTGAGTTTTTGTCGGATTACCGGAATGTATTTGATGAGCCCAAGTCTAGTACCCTACCTCCTCATAGGGATTGTGATTGTGCTATTAATTTGATTCCAGGTAGCAAGTTCCCTAAGGGACGACTTTTCAATTTGTCTGTGCCAGAACACGCCGCTATGCGGAGTTATATAAAGGAGTCCTTGGAGAAAGGGCATATTCGCCCGTCGTCGTCACCATTGGGAGCAGGGTTCTTTTTTGTGGCCAAGAAGGATGGTTCTCTGAGACCTTGTATAGATTACCGCCTTCTTAATAAAATCACGGTCAAATTTCAGTACCCTTTGCCTCTACTGTCTGATTTATTTGCTCAAATTAAGGGGGCTAGTTGGTTCACCAAGATAGACCTTCGAGGGGCGTATAATCTCGTGCGTATTAAACAGGGCGATGAATGGAAAACAGCATTTAATACGCCCGAGGGCCATTTTGAGTACCTGGTGATGCCATTCGGCCTTTCTAATGCTCCCTCTGTGTTTCAGTCCTTTATGCATGACATCTTCCGAAAGTATCTGGATAGATTCATGATCGTATATTTGGATGATATTTTGGTCTTTTCGGATGATTGGGAGTCCCATGTGAAGCAGGTCAGAATTGTGTTCCAGGTCCTTCGTGCTAATTCCTTGTTTGTAAAGGGATCTAAGTGTCTCTTTGGAGTTCAGAAGGTTTCCTTTTTGGGCTTCATTTTTTCCCCTTCTACTATTGAGATGGATCCTGTTAAAGTCCAAGCTATTTATGATTGGACTCGGCCTACATCTGTGAAGAGCCTTCAGAAATTTCTGGGCTTTGCCAATTTTTACCGTCGCTTCATCGATATTTTTTCTAGTGTTGTTAAACCATTGACTGATTTGACCAAGAAGGATGCTGATGTGGTGATGGTGAATTGGTCCTCTGCGGCCGTTGAGGCTTTTCAGGAGTTGAAACGTCGTTTCTCTTCGGCTCCTGTGTTGTGTCAGCCAGATGTTTCGCTCCCTTTTCAGGTCGAGGTTGATGCTTCTGAAATTGGAGCAGGGGCTGTTTTGTCTCAGAGAAGTTCTGATTGCTCTGTAATGAAGCCATGCGCTTTCTTTTCGAGAAAGTTTTCGCCTGCTGAGCGTAATTATGATGTTGGCAATCGGGAGTTGTTGGCTATGAAGTGGGCACTCGAGGAGTGGCGACATTGGCTTGAAGGAGCCAAGCATCGCATGGTGGTCTTGACAGATCACAAGAATCTGACTTATCTCGAGTCTGCCAAGCGGTTGAATCCTAGACAGGCTCGTTGGTCGCTGTTTTTCTCCCGTTTCAATTTTGTGGTTTCGTACCTTCCGGGTTCTAAGAATGTGAAGGCTGATGCCATTTCAAGGAGTTTTTTGCCTGATTCTCCTGGGGTTCCTGAGCCGGCTGGTATTCTCAGAGAGGGGCGGGTGCTGCAGGAGTTCCAGGCTGATAGACCTGACCGTTGTCCAGCGGAGAAACTGTTTGTCCCTGATAGATGGACTAATAGAGTTATCTCTGAGGTTCATTGTTCGGTGTTGGCTGGTCATCCTGGGATTTTTGGTACCAGAGATTTGCTGGCTAGGTCCTTTTGGTGGCCTTCCTTGTCGCGGGATGTGCGTTCTTTTGTGCAGTCTTGTGGGACTTGTGCTCGGGCTAAGCCCTGCTGTTCTCGTGCCAGTGGGTTACTTTTGCCCTTGCCGGTCCCGAAAAGGCCTTGGACGCATGTTTCCATGGATTTTATTTCAGATCTTCCTGTTTCTCAAAGGATGTCGGTCATCTGGGTGGTTTGCGATCGCTTCTCTAAAATGGTCCATTTGGTACCCTTGCCTAAATTGCCTTCTTCCTCTGATTTGGTTCCATTATTTTTCCAACATGTGGTTCGTTTGCATGGTATTCCGGAGAACATCGTGTCTGACAGAGGTTCCCAGTTTGTTTCAAGGTTTTGGCGGTCCTTTTGTGCTAAGATGGGCATTGATTTGTCTTTTTCTTCGGCTTTCCATCCTCAGACAAATGGCCAAACCGAACGAACCAATCAGACTTTGGAAACTTATCTGAGATACTTTGTTTCTGCGGATCAGGATGATTGGGTGACCTTCTTGCCATTAGCGTAGTTCGCCCTTAATAATCGGGCCAGTTCGGCTACTTTGGTTTCGCCTTTTTTTTGTAATTTTGGTTTTCATCCTCGTTTTTCTTCAGGGCAGGTTGAGCCTTCGGACTGTCCTGGTGTGGATTCTGTGGTGGACAGGTTGCAACAAATTTGGACTCATGTGGTGGACAATTTGACCTTGTCCCAAGAGAAGGCTCAACGTTTCGCTAACCGCCGTCGCCGTGTTGGTCCCCGAATTCGTGTTGGGGATTTGGTTTGGTTATCATCTCGTTATGTTCCTATGAAGGTTTCTTCTCCTAAGTTTAAGCCTCGTTTCATTGGTCCTTATAAGATTTCTGAAATTCTTAATCCTGTATCATTTCGTTTGGCCCTTCCTGCTTCTTTTGCCATCCATAATGTGTTCCATAGGTCGTTGCTGCAGAGATATGTGGTGCCTATGGTTCCCTCCGTTGATCCTCCTGCCCCGGTGTTGGTTGAGGGGGAGTTGGAGTATGTGGTGGAGAAGATTTTGGATTCTCGTATTTCGAGACGAAGACTTCAGTACTTGGTCAAATGGAAGGGCTATGGTCAGGAGGATAATTCCTGGGTTGTTGCCTCTGATGTCCGTGCTGCCGATTTAGTTCGTGCCTTTCATTTGGCTCGTCCTGATCGGCCTGGGGGCTCTGGTGAGGGTTCGGTGACCCCTCCTCAAGGGGGGGTACTGTTGTGAATTCCGTTCTCGAACTCCCTCCTGTGGTCATGAATGGTACTTCGGTGAGTTCTGTCCGTGGACTCCCTGTGGTGGCTGTGAGTGGAGCTGCTGGTTCTGAGATTCCTTCTCCAGCTGCCCTCGTTTGGGGCTAGGCTTATTCTCTATTTAACTCCACTCAGATCATTACTCCATGCCAGCTGTCAATGTTCTAGTACTGGTTCAGATCTCTCCTGGATCTTTCTGAGGACCTGTCTACTCCAGCACAAGCTAAGTTCCTGCTTGTTCATTTGTTACATATGGTTTTTCTTGCTAAGTTCTAGTCTAGCTTGCTATCATGAAACTACCTGGCTAGCTGAAAGCTCTGGGGGTGCAGAGTGGCACCACCGCATCGTGAGTCGGTGCGGGGGTATTTTTTGCTCACTCTGCGTGGTTTTTGTAGCTTTTTGTGTTGACCGCAAAGACCCCTTTTCTATCCTCAATCTGTTTAGTTAGACTGGCCTCTCTTTGCTAAAACCTATTTCATCCTGTGTTTGTGATTTCCTCTTATCTCACAGTCAATACTTGTGGGGGGGCTGCTTTTACCTTTGGGAAAATTTCTCTGAGGCAAGTAAGGCTTTGTTTCCTTTCTTTGGGGGTAGTTAGCTCTTAGGCTGTGAAGAGGCGTCTAGGCAGAGTCAGGCACGCTCCACGGCTGTTTCTAATTGTGTTGATAGGAGTAGGGTTTGCGGTCAGCAGAGTTCCCATTTCCCCAGAGCTCTTCCTGATTCCGTGTTTAACTATCAGGTCATTCCTGGTGCACCTAACCACCAGGTCCATAACAGGCACCATCACGAGGGACACTGATCTATGATTCTATAGGAAACAACCCAGGGGTTTTCGGCTCCAGTTGGAAGGACACAGATCTGATCCAGTGACCATCTCTGAACCATGGATATTTTTGGAGAAAGCCAGGTATGGGACCCGCTGGTCGCCTGGTTCCATGGAGATGGTCAGATAAGCCAGGTGGTGACTCTCGTGTCAACTGGCTTTGGACCTTGTATGGACTCTATGGACAGTTCTTGGTCATCTCCCTATGCTTGTCATTACCCCTTCTCTGTGCATTCATCCACAGATGGAGTAGCGACCCTGGGAGCTCTGACATAATGTCATACTGGAAATACATGGAGACGCAGTGATATTTTATATGCGCCCATGTGTCCCTGGGAGCTCTGACATTGTGTCATACTGGAAATACGTGGAGACGCAGTGATATTTTATATACGCTCATGTAACCAAACAATTCCAGCCATGGTGGGATTGTTCTGTTTGCTATTGTGTGTTGTGGTTCAATAAAGTATTGCCACACTGTTTTACCTTAACCCTGTGTTGTCTGTGCAGTGTATTACCCACGGGGAGATAGAGCGGGCGTTCAGTGGTATGAGCCGTAGTCCATGCAGTCTTGCTAAAGACAGCCGGGCCAGCGGACGAGAGCACCCACTGACCCCGTTTCTCCACAAGCGTACTCAGGAAAAATTGGACAACAACTTTTGGGGTTCAATTTCAAATGTTACCCTTGGAAAAATACAAAACTGGGGGCTAAAAAATAATTTTTGTGGAAAAAAAAAGGATTTTTTATTTTCACGGCTCTGCGTTATAAACTGTAGTGAAACACTTGGGGGTTCAAAGTTCTCACAACACATCCAGATAAGTTCCTTGGGGGGTCTTGTTTTCAATATGGGGTCACTTGTGGGGGGGTTCTACTGTTTAGGTACATTAGGGGCTCTGCAAACGCAATGTGATGCCTGCAGACCATTCCATCTAAGTCTGCATTCCAAATGGCGCTCCTTCCCTTCTAAGCTCTCCCATGCGCCCAAACGGTGGTTCCCCCCACATATGGGGTATCAGCGTACTCAGGACAAATTGGATAACTACTTTTGGGGGTCCAATTTCTCCTGTTATCCTTGGGAAAATACAAAACTGGGGGCTAAGAAATAATTTTTGTGGGAACATTTTTTTTTTTTTACGGCTCTACATTATAAACTTCTGTGAAGCACTTGGTGGGTCAAAGTGCTCACCACACATCTAGATAAGTTCCTTAGGGGGTCTACTTTCCAAAATGGTCTCACTTGTGGGGGGTTTCAATGTTTAGGCACATCAGCAGCTCTCCATACGCAATATGGAGTCCCATCTCAATTCCTGTCAATTTTGCATTGAAAAGTCAAACGGCGCTCCTTCTCTTCCGGGCTCTCCCTTGTGCCCAAACAGTGGTTTACCCCCACATATTGTGTATCAGCATACTCATGACAAATTGTACAACAACTTTTTGGGTCCAATTTCTTCTCTTACCCTTGGGAAAATAAAAAATTGGGGGCGAAAAAATCATTTTTGTGAACAAATATGATTTTTTATTTTTACGGCTCTGCATTGTACACTTCTGTGAATCACCTAATGGGTCAAAGTGCTCACCACACATCTAGATAAGTTCCTTAGAGGGTCTACTTTCCAAAATGGTCTCACTTGTGGGGGGTTTCAATGTTTAGGCACATCAGGGGCTCTCCAAATTCAACATGGCATCCCATCTTAATTCCAGTCAATTTTGCATTGAAAAGTCAAATGGCGCTCCTTTGCTTCCGAGCTCTGCTATGTGCCCAAACAGTGGTTTACCCCCACATATGGGGTATCGGCATACTCAGGACAAATTGTACAACAACATTTGGGGTACATTTTCTCCTGATTCCCTTGGTAAAATAAAACAAATTGGAGCTGAAGTAAATTTTTTTGTAAAAAAAAATTAAATGTTCTTTTTTTTATTGAACATTCCAAAAATTCCTGTGAAGCACTTGAAGGGCTAATAATCTTCTTGAATGTGTTTTTGAGCACCTTGAGGGGTGCAGTTTTTAGAATGGTGTCACACTTGGGTATTTTCTATCATATAGACCCCTACAAATGACTTCAAATGAGATGTGGTCCCTAAAAGAAAATGGTGTTGTAAAAATGAGAAATTGCTGGTCAAATTTTAACCCTTATAACTCCCTAACAAAAAAAAATTTTGGTTCCAGAATGATGCTGATGTAAAGTAGACATGTGGGAAATGTTACTTATTAAGTGTTTTGTGTGACATCTCTCTGTGATTTAATTGCATAAAAATTAAAAGTTGGAAAATTGCAAAATTTTCGCCAAATTTCAGTTTTTTTAACAAATAAACGCAAGTAATATCAAATAAATTTTACCACTATCATGAAGTACAATATGTCTTGAGAAAACAATGACAGAATCACCTGGATCCGTTGAAGTGTTCCAGAGTTATAACCTCATAAAGGGACAGTGGTCAGAATTGTAAAAATTGGCCCGGTCATTAACGTGCAAACCACCCTTGGGGGTAAAGGGGTTAAAATACAGAAAAATCTTTAAATGAGAATTTGTGTCCAAACTTTTGGTCTGTACTGTATATATATATATATATATATATATATATATATATATATATATATATATATATATATATATAGATCATTCTGTAATATTATAAAGTCTTTATCAGTTTTTATTAACCTACAAAGTTTTGAGTCATCAGCAAAGACTGATACTTTACTCTCAATCCCATCCAGAAAATCATATTAATTTGCTATTGTCATAATTCTACTGACCAATAGAAGAAAAGATAACTTTTTTGTGCAGAAAATGAAAAAAGTTAAAAGACAACATTAGAATTGCTTCTTTTTTTCAATTTCTTCCCATATAGAGTTAATAAAAGTTAGATATTAAATTGTGTGTGTCCTTAAATGGTGCCACTGACAAATACAACTCTTCCTACAAAAAACAAGCCTTCATAAGGATACATCTGAAAAAAAGCTATGGCTCCTAGAGCGTGAGAAATAAAAAATATAGAAAAAAAATGTGGCCCAGAAGACAAAATTGAGCCTGGTCATCAATAAGTCAAACTGAGAAAGACGTGCTAAAATACATGTTGGAGTTGATCTGTAAAGTCAATGAATGTATTCTAAAATGTTCATCTGTTTTTTTAGTAATAGTTACCTTCCGCCTGTTTGGTTTTAGAAAAGTTGAAATGTTGAACATAGGAAATGCCATCCTTTATATTCAGCCCTTTGTTTTCTGTAGGCTCCTAAATAGCAAATCTGCCAATAGCAACATAGATGATAAACCCCCCAAAATTGTGATGAGTTTGGAAAACCTACGAGTATAAACACTTAGACCTTCTCTTATAATGTAGACTTATATGTATTGTTTGTTGAGTCTATGTGTTCTTCGAATGTTACTAATCTGTAGCTAAGCTATAATATAGATTTATAGGCATAGCAGGTGCTCAAACGCTTAGCAGCACAAAAAAAATAAATCAGAAAATATTATAGAGTTGCCATGGACTGAGACGGTCATAAACAAGAGTGTGACCCCCATTTAATAGCTCTGAGTCAGGTATGTCCACTGGGTATTCCTGTAAAGGCTGACAATATAAGCGATCACTTCCTCATGCCTTGCAAGTTTATATTTATATTTTAATGGGCTACACTTTCTAGTTGGCCATATTTTTCTGAGTCATTTATTTCATAAGCCTCCTAACGTTTCCAGTATAATGAATTTCTTTTTAATTATTATGTTCAATTTAATCAATAATTTAACGAGTTAATACTGTGATACCATATTTTATGAGTAATCCTCCTAATGAGTAATTACATGATGGTTAACATTTTTTAGATTTTGTTGTTTTTTAATTGCAAGCTGATCAGTTGGTGGACCAGATGCTGAGACCTCCTTTGCTCAGGCAGAGTGCACACACATATATTGGAGCATAGAGGCAATAGAAAGTCTTCCTGTCTTCTGACTTTTGCACTTTTCAGGGCGTTTTTGAGCGATTCACGAGTATCTCAGACATCTTCTTGCAATTAAAAGAACAGCAAAAGCTAAAAAGTGTTAATTCACATTTAGATACACTTTGCCTCTTGCCAAGAATGAAAAAGAAGCTGAGAAAAAAAACCTCTATATGGTACAGAAATATGTGCCAAGTGCATAATATTGTCGAGGAGATCATGGCTTCTGTGCTAGAGAAGTGATGAGAAGCAGTAAATGAGCTTTTCATGTCCAACATTCTGGTTTAGACCTCATTCAGATGTCAGTAATTTTCATCAGTGTTTGTATGCCAAAATTAGGAGTGGAATATACAGAGAAAAACTAGAAATGAAGGATTGACACCTATTCTGTGTTTTGGAGACCTTCTTTGTTTTGGCATCCAAATACTGATGAAAAATCACTGATGTCTGAATGAGCCCTTAATGTAAGATGGCTTCTTAATGGTGATTGTGATCAAGTTGTGAGTTGCTGCTGTGAGGGAAGCAGGAAGAGCTTCGATGGGCCACAGTATCTACACCGGGTGCAGCTATCATGGTCTGGAACCATGCTATTTCTTTTAATTTAAAGAGGACCTGTCACCAGTTCTGAAGTGACCAGTTTTTACTCTTACTTTATTCTCTTTACTCATTTCAGTATTCTTTTATTATATATTTTTTAAATCCGCCATATGGTTTTAGAGATATGGGCCTTTTTGTTTAGTGCTAATTTTTATGCTCAGTACTAAGGGCTCATGGCTCACAGGATTCTGTGGGGATGTATTATTAGGCTGTTCTGCATTACTACCCCTTTGGAAAAGACCATAGAAATTAGTACTAAATAAAAAGGCCCATACTTCTCGACCATATGGTCAATAAACAAAAGTAAATAAATAAAATGATTACTTGAGGGAGCAGTTGAACTAAACTAAGAGCAAAAATTGGCCACCCTTTACCTGGTGACAGCTCCTCTTTAATGCTCTTGTTAACTTTCTAGCCATAAGAACTCAAAAGAAATGTTCCTCATACACAATAAACCATTGATCAGTCAGAACAAATTGTGCAGGAAAAACCAAGTCCTTCATTTTTCCTTTCTGTTTGTTCTCGAGTTTAATAGGTAATTTAGAGATGTTTTTCTTTAGTTTAAATTGAAGCACACTTTTACTATAATGTATTTGTAGCTAGCAATGTTTCCAACATTGTGAGCTTTTACTTCTTTCAAATAGGGGATAAAATAAAACATTATATTTGATGTCTATTCATAATATAAAGTAATTTCTAAAATTCAACAATTGAAAATAATATATAATTTGACGATCTCTTCAGGTGTACAAAAAGAACACACTGACATGAACTCTACAGAATTCAGGAAGAGAGGAAGGGATATGGTGGACTACATTGCAAATTACCTGGAGCAGATTGAATCACGGCAAGTTTTCCCTGAAGTGGAGCCTGGATACTTAAGACCCATGATTCCAGATTCTGCCCCAGAAGAAGGAGAATCATATGAGGATATAATGAAAGATGTTGAGAGAGTTATCATGCCTGGGGTAAGAAATATATGTATAATGGTCATAAATAACAAAACTACATGTCAATTAACAATATTAGCTTGGTATATTTATATGTACTTTATTGTGTTCATATTCATTCAGAATAAAGAGTTTTCTGCGATTAATATTGCATATTTTATGAGTTAAAAACTAGGTAATAACTGATTACCCATATTACCCAGAGTTCCAAAGAGTATTTTGTGATAAATGTTTAACTGTTTTTAAGTCTAAAAATTCCCCAAGATGCCCCACATGCTCCAAATGGATAAAAGTATGTGCTTAGTCAAGCTAAACAAGCAAATTTACAGAAAGTTGGTGAGAGCTAGGTGTGGGATGAAGGAACCTTCAGCTGATAACTATTTTCTCTATATGGCTGGTTTAAGGGGGGCGAAATGTCAGTTATTTATACAAGTGGATTGCCTATGCTCACATTCTTTTAATGCACCAAGTTCATATTTTTTTTTACTATTTTTGGAGTAGATTCCTACTTGAGCACAAGCCCAAAAGGAGTGCTGCACAGAATGCTTTTTATTCATGCCATGGGATATACATGGTATTACAGCTCAGCTCTATTCAATTCAGTAGGAATGAGTAGAAATACCAGATGTGCTAATAGTAGTGACTTTGAGAAAGCATCTTGATCAATACCATGTGGGTGCTTGAAAGACAAACATTAGAGGATTCCTTTTCACAAGGAAAATCCAAGTGTTTAAAAGGAGGCTTTAGCATCCAATAATGATCGACTGGTAAATACAAACACAGCAGCAACGTTTTGATCCCAGTTACAAATCTAGATGTTTGACAAGTCCCAGGTCTCTATATCTATATTTATTGTAAGAAGGCATCAGTTTAAGTGGTTGACAGTATGTTTGTATCACCAAGGTGGCTGGTTTTAATGATGTAAGTCCCAGGAAGTCTGTACCAGTAACACTGGGTTACTGAGTAGTTTGACTAGATTCTGTTTCCAGGATTTAGGAGTGACTAGAGATCCTGGGTGGGAAAGGTCATTCTTATACTCTAGCCCAGGCCTTACGAGTCTGGCGAGTCCGTTAGAGTTGCTTTGAAGAAAAGACTGTTATTTTGCATCCTATGTGCTGAGGAAACAATTTAAGTTGAAGGGTGGAAAAATGCAATGAAAGGTACTTTATGCTTGTCCAATAGGGGCAGTGTATTGAGAGAAGAGGAGGGGGCTTAGGACTGAATCTTGAGGAGTCCCAATAGTAAGGGGAAGACTAAAGGAATAAGAGCCGACAAAAGATACATTCAAGGAGCAGTCAAAGAGATAGGAGGAGAACCAAGAAATAACAGTTTATTTGAGGCCAATATAGCAGAGCATGGTGAGGAGCAGCTGGTGATCCAATACAGCAGAGAGATCCAAGAGAATCAGCAGGCAGTAGTGGACATTAGATTTAGCTATTAGTAGAGTGATAGAGACTTTAGTAAGGGCAGTTTCTGTAGACTGTAAAGAAGGGAAAACGGATTGTAAATGGTCAAGAAGAGAGTTATCTTAGAAGTAGTGGATTAAACAAGAGAGGACCAAGTATCCCAGGAGTTTTGAGATGATGGGAAAATTAGAGACAGGTCTATAGTTAGCTAGTTAGCAGTGCATTTCTGGTCGTGGGATTTTTTTTTAGTAATGGGGTCATGATGGTGTGTTTGAACAAAGAGAGAAAGATATCAGAAGACAGACAGAGGTTAAATATTTTAGTTAGATGGGCAGTGACAGCTGGTAATTGGACTGAAGGAGATGTGAGGGAATAGGATCACTGGTGCAGGCTGTAGGGCGAGAAGAAGCAAGAACCTGGTAACTTCTTCCTCCATGAGAGCGCCATCATTGGCAGCAGATTATTGGACAGGGGATACAATAGATTTACTTAGTTACTTCTTGTTACTTTCTCCACATCTTACAGTCCCCAGTTCAACCAGATCAAAAAAATTAAATTAAAATACTTACCCATTGTCAATCAGGATGAAGCCCTCTGAAAAATCACTGACAGGGTCTGTAACTGCATCGCCACAGGAGGTCGTTCTCTTGGTAATATTCTCTCTCACAGTCTGTTGCAGTTGGCACAATCACCTTCACTTTTGCTATAGTCCAAAGGTTTTTACAAATGCTCAGGGAGCAGGAGCAAAGTTTGTATGTTTGCATTGGGAGAGAAAAAAAATCACTCCTGCTGCCACATCGTGTGAATCACAACATAGATTCATTCATTAACTGTGATTCACACCATATCATATACTGCATTGAATGCCGCACGTGTAACCTGCTGTACATTGAATGTACATTGGCTTGCAAAAGTATTCACCCCTTTGACTTTTCACCTATTTTATTACATTACAACTTGTGTTTAAATATTTGCGTAATCCGATTTGTGTGTGATGCATCAGCATTAAATAGTCTAAGTTGGCGAAGTGAAGTGAGAAAAATAATGACATAAATTAAATTTATGGCGATCTCCTTGGCCTTCAAGGTATTGTTTGGTTAGTGATGCCTCTTGCTTAATCCCTTAGTGACAGAGCCAATTTTGTACTTAATGGCCAAGCCAATTTTTACAATTCACTGTCATTTTACAATGACCACTGTCATTTTATGAGGTTATAGTTCTGCAATGCTTCAACGGATCCCACTGACTCTGAGATTCTATTTTCATGACAATAGTACAATAGTACTTCATGTAAGTGGAAAAAAAATTTCAATATGAGTTGCGTTTATTTTTTGTGCCTTTAAATTAGAGAGTCATATCGCACAAAAAAGTTAATAAATAACATTTCCCACATGTCTACTTTACATCAGCACAATTTTGTAAACATCATTTTTTTTGTTAGGATGCTATATGGGTTTAAAGTTGACCAGCAATTTCTCATTTTTCAAGAAAAATTTACAAAACCATTTTTTTTAGGGACCACCTCACATTTGAAGTGAGTTTGGGGGGGTCTATATAACAGAAAATACCCAAAAGTGACACCATTCTACAAACTGCACCCCTCAAGGTGTGCTTAAGTACATTCAAGAAGTTTATTAACCCTTCAAGTGCTTCACGAGAACTAAAGCAATGTGGAAGGAAAAAATGAACATTTTACTTTTTTCAGGAAAAAATTATTTTGAATCAAACTTTATTTTCACAAAGGTATCAGGAGAAAATGGACCACAAAATTTGTTGTGCAATTTCTCCTGAGTACAGCGATTACCAGTGTGTGGGGAAAAGCCACTGTTTGGGTGCATGGGAGGGAGAACCGTTTGACTTTTTGAGCACAAAATTGGCTGGAATCAATGGTGGGCACCATGTCACGTTTGTAGACCCCCTGATGTATCTAAACAGTAGATAACTCTAACTCCAACCCTAACACAGCCTAACCCCAACACACCCCTAACCTTAATCCCAATGCTAACCATAACCCTAATCACATCCCTAACACCACCCTAACCCCAACACCCGAACCCTAACTCCAACACAACCCTAACTCCAACACAACTCTAACCCCAACCCTAGCCTCAACCCTAACCCTAGCCCAACCCTAACCCTAGTTCTAACCCTAGCCCAACCCTATCCCTAGCCCAACCCTAACCCTAGCTCTAACCCCAACCCTAACCCTAGCCCCAACCCTAACCCTAACTCTAGCCCCAACCCTAACCTTAATGGAATAATGGAAAAAAATACATTTCTTTATTTTATTATTTTTACCTAACTAAGAGTGTGATCAAGGGGGGGCGGGTTGATTTACTATCTTTTTTTATTTTGATCATTGTTCTAGGGTCTATCACAGTGATCAAAATGAACCAAAAGGAAAAATCTTCTATTATTGCTGGGTGAACTCCACTCAATCTCTATTGTATAATCTTCTAAAAAGATTATATCTGAGTAAACAGTTACATTGTTGACTAATCAAGCCTATAAAATAATGGAAATTTAATTCTTAACAAGTGACAAAGTAATGATTATATTTTAGATCTGTTGGTTTATTCCTTGTCTAATATGAGAGTGGTGTTGCCACAATGTAAAAACATTGGGGTATGTTCACACATCAAGTTTTTGCTGCTTTTTTCCCCACACATTTTTGCCATGAAAAATACAGCACTATACTGTCCAGCAAAGTGAGTGAGATTTCTGAAATCTGATGCACATGCTGCTTATTTTATCCTTTAAAATTAGAAGCAGTTTCAAATCTACAGCATGTCCCTTCTTTTAGCATTTTTGCAGCATGATTCACCTATTCTAATGAATAGGAGCAAAAAACATCAAAAGCACAAGCTTTACGTAGTGTTTTTCCTGTTAAGAGACATGTTTTTATTGATGCAAAAATATCTGCATCAAATGCTTAATGTATGCACATACCCTTAGGGTTTGAGGTCTTTGTGAATATTCAGCAAAAAGAACAAAAATGTGGTCCACTTAATGGTAATTAGTATTTTTTTACATCTTATTTCAGGTCACTCACTGGCACAGCCCATACTTTTTTGCTTACTTTCCCACTGCGAGTTCATACCCTGCAATGCTTGCTGATATGTTGTGCGGAGCTATAGGATGCATTGGATTTTCGTGGGTAAGTTTGCTGATTGCTTTCCGTGGCAGGAATATTATTAATCTCCATATCTAATACACAGATGATACCAAATTATATGTGCAATTAGATGGTAAGCAACTAAACAGGTCTCAGTAGCTGAACACATGCGTTTTCTTGAAGAATTATGCCATTTTATTTTTATTTTTTTTCCTTTTTCCATGCAGTACATATAGCGGAATACTTAGCACACTCTGTTTCATAATTTACAATTGCATTATAAGATCACAGTAAAATATAACTGGTATTTTTCAGTTATCAACATTTCAAGATTCTTGTTCCTAAATATTTACAAGATACATCTTTTCTCATTATTTCTACTATTTCCATGTTTATATTCATGCTTATTTTTCTAATTGTTACAAGGCTTCAAGTCCAGCATGCACAGAACTGGAAACAGTAATGTTAGACTGGTTGGGGAAGATGGTTGGTTTGCCTGAACAGTTTTTAGCTGGCAGCAAAGGTGAAGGTGGAGGAGTAATCCAGGTAAGAAACCACTTTTTAAACAATAAAGACACTAAAAGTTGATTAGTTAAAAAGAGAATATATGTACTAGACATATATAGTGGATATAAAAATTCTACGTAAAAAAGGGGGAGAAGCCAGCGCTGCTTGTGGTCAGAACGCAAATCATAAAGTGCACATGCACATATTGATTTCTAACTGAGTTTCAAAAATGAGACATTTAGCAAACAATTGATCAATTCTTTGAGCCACCCCGCCACTTCACGGCATTCTCATAATGGGGCAGTCCTACTCTACGTTTTTCATATTCGCTGTGCCATTACGGCCTCTAAAAAGCAAGACCACATTAAATGCAACCTGTACCTGAAGCATTTCTGAATCACTCCCATGGCACCAGAGAGGACAGCACAGATAAAGGTTGACCAGGTCTGGACATAGACATTTTAGGTCCAACTTCCACACTGCCTAACCAGCACCACAGACGAAGGGTGAGACAGGCTTGGACACAAGTGCACAATCAAACAAAGCCTAGGGCAGGGCAGGGCTGCTGTAGGTGTGTACAGCAGCCTAGGTCAATCACGAAAACCCCCCAGAAAGAATGGTGTACATAACCCACTCCTAGGCAGACCCCAGTACTGCAGACCCCAGTACTGCAGACCCCAGTAGTGGACTCGGAGTCACTAGCAGACAGTACTCAGACTCCATTCAGGCTTTACGGGTTTTGGTTCCTCGGACAGAGTGGATACTGAAATGGAGCCACAAACAGCGCTGGGTTCGGATTATGGAACAGGTTCAAAGATTATGGACTCTGGAACCTGGTTACAGGTTTGGGTACCATTGGTGTGGCATCAGGATTCACATACCGCTGGTGTGGCTTCAGACTCAGGGGTCCGGCAGGTGTGGTCTCAGGCTCAAGGGACTGCCAGGTGCGGTTTCGGGTTCAGAGACCTCCAGATGCTGTTTCGGTTACACACAAGGACCAGGGGTTCAGGTTTACAAACTAACTTCACAAGATACTAAGACAAGGGAATTGGCAACCTAGAGTTGCACACAAACTATATAAAGGAACTACAAGGCTTGCTCAGACATCTTCCTATTTTGGAGGGTGCCTTTTATACAAGATGCCTCCCAGCTATTGACTGCTGGGAAGTCTTTCCTGCATTTACATACAACAGGAAGCATTGATACGTGCTGAGAGATGGGGAGGTAACCACATGGCCGTGACTATGTCGGCATCCGTGCATGGAGGGAAAATGAGAACCATGCAGAGACGCTGGCATTAGTGTTACACATGTAGTACACAATGAGTACTTGCTAGAAATTCCTACAACTCCTTTAATGATGCTTTATTCCACTTGGCAGCCTCCTGGACCAATTTTTTTCATCTATTTGCATCAATTTGTGAAGGACATCCAGTTCTTGTTAATGTCACTGTTGTGTCACATTTAAGTCGCTAAATAAAACCCCCCCAAAAAATTGTGGAATTGCACTGTTTTTGCAATTTTACTGCACTTAGATTTTTTCCCCATTTTCCAGTACACTATATGGTAAAATCAATGGTGTAATTCCAAAGTACAACTTGTCCCACAAAAAAACAAACTCTCACATGGCCATATTGATAGAAAAATAAAAAAGTCAGGGCTCTGGGAAAAAGGGGAGCAAAAAAGGAAAATGCAAAAAAGGAAAATTGGAAATTCATGAAAGTTAAATGTGATTGGCTAATTCTGAACCCAACCAGAGGGTGTTCACACTTATATAAACATATTTATTTTAGTTTTGCCACTTTTATTTTCGCTGCAAAATCATTATAGTTTGTTTTTCAATTGGTTTGTATGGATTATGGGTGACATTAAAGGAGGAAAACTTTCCAAAACTATTCTTCACATGATTTTTTTACATGACAAAAAGCCGGCAACCAGGGGTGTGTATACTTTTCTATATCAACTGTATGTGACCCCCTGCTTATGATGGATGCAGGTAATGATTTTCCCTAGTGACATCAGGAATATTATAGCATTATGAGAAGTTGATAGCTGGGTTAAAATTACATTTCTACGGCTACAACAGTCCCGTTCTGAATGATCTGTAAGGCTAGTTTCACACTAGCGTTTTGAGGAGCTGCGGAGGGCTGCGGATTCCTCCGTGAAGCCCCGCCTTCGGCTGCTAGCTCTGCCTACTTCTGCATGCAGCCTGCATGCGGCCTGCGTACCTATCTTTAACATTAGGTACGCAGGTCATGCCGCTGCATGCGGATGCTTCCGCATGCATCGTTTTGACGATGCGGAGAAAAAAATAAATTGCTACAAGCTGCGTCCTACGCTGGTTGCCGCATCGTCAAAATTACGCATGTGGAATCATCCGCATACAGCGTCACGACCTGCGTACCTAATGTTAAAGATAGGTACGCAGGTCGCATGCAGGCCACATGCAGAAGTAGGCGGAGCTAGCAGCGGAGGGTGGGGCTTCATGGAGGAAGTCCGCAGCCGTCCGCAGCTCCTCAAAACGCTAATGTGAAACCGGCCTGAGAAAGAGCTAGTAAACTGTATCTTCCAGCTCAGATGATATGTGAGCACTGGAGCCAATCACTGGCTACTGATAAGCAGCAGCTGTGACCAGAGAACCCCCAGGAAATTGGGGGGGTCACCCATAGCAGAATGCTGGAGCGACATAGCCAGGTAGATGAGTTTGAGGATATGTATATAGGAGTTGTCACATTGTGCTATACGTATTATTAAAAATATATATTTTTTGTTTGCTTGTTTTTCCCGTCACTGGAATTGTGTGAGTGTCTTTTTTTTGTTAATTTTATCAGTACAAGTTTGGGGTAGGTAAAATGCTTTGATTGCTCTTTGGTCCATTTTTGTGAGGAGGTGTTGTGACTGAAAAACATGAATTCTGGATTTTGGATTTTTTCTTCTTCTACTGGTTGCAGACCGCTTCTATATATAACCAAATAACCCTATATCATATTGAGTGTCCAAGCTATAATCACCTCCTGTTATGTGCAACGACTCACAATTACCCTATATAATTTGCCACTGCTCAACGGACCTCATTATAACACAGTGACCCCACAATATATGCAGCAGTTAACACACAAATATGGCAGTGAGTTGCAGGTTGTATTACGAAGAGGTATTGTATGTGTGCATGTACCTGTGTGCATTACAGGGGACATCGCTACTTCATTCTTTAATTTAATTGTACATCTTTATTTATTTTTCTCTTGAGGTCATATCATTCTTTTAACTTTCTGTAGCTATATGGAGCGCCCACCAGGGCTGTGGGGATACTCGGTACTAGACCGGTTCTGAAAGGGGTGTGGTCACAGCAGCAGTGACCCGGTCCATGGCCCTGGGCATCCAATAAAGGGGAATTAAAAAGGGGTAAGGGGAATTGAATTGAAAGGGGAAATAAAGTTTATAGGGGAATTGTTTGTGACGCTACCCGTGGTGTTCGGCAATGAGATGGTGGCCGACGCTGCAATTCAGATCCTCTGGGGCAGATGGTGATGCAGCAGAGTTGGTACAGCTCTCCACGGGTAGAGCTAGGCCCCAGGGTAGTTACAGTGTTAAATGTGATGGTGGATGTTGTAGTGCAGTGCAGGTGGCGCAAATAATTCAGAGGACACAGCTGGGTGCAGTTTCTATCGCTTTACTCACAGTTCTGCAGATACTGTCTCCAGCCGTGTGCTGTGTCCTCCGGGTCTGTGACCCAGCCAACCCTCAGATGATTTGGGGTACACTTTTCCAGGACTCCTCTCTTATGTTCCTTTCCTGGCCGTCTCACCGCACTGGCTCCCACCTCTCCAGCCCTGTGCCTTCACACATAGTGTCCCAAGCCAGCAGCCCCGGATCTTATCGGGCGACATGTCTCTGGCTGCCTTTTCAGCGAATATGTGTGGATGTGGCTCTGGCACGTACAGATACCACAGCCTCCGGCAGGCTAGCTGAGCCTTGTAGTTCTCCACTAGTCTTGGGGGCCGGTTCCCCACTGCAACCTGGTCCCTCCACCTGCCGATGGTCAGTGTGGATGCGGGCCCCACAGGTGGATTGCTCACTACCCATGCCCCTAGGACCCCTTCTTCCTGGAGCTTCCCTATCCTCTTTCTTCTTTCTCTAACTCCCTCTGACAGAGAGCTCCTTTTTGCACATCTCTCTCCATTCAGCTCCTCTCAGCATCTCCTCCACTTTCCCTCCTAATTAGCTCCTCCCCTAAGTACTGGCTTCACCCACACCCTCAGGCTGGAACAGAGTAAAATAGATATTACAGGAAAACATGAAAATAATTTTGGACATACATTTCAACAGGTAAATTCTTCTTCCCTTTATGGGAGACATTTGGTACTTAAACGTTGCATTTAGATAGTACAAAAGCATTACTTCCTATAAAACATTAATATTACTTTCTATAAAACATTAGCATTTACTTTCAGTAAACATTCTCTTTCACGTTCAATAAAATATTCTCAGTTAAGGACAATAGAACATTCTCTATTAAGTGCAATGAAACATTTTCTATCAAATTCTATAAAACCTTCTCTATCAAGTTCGGTAGGTTTCAATGGGATCCCAAACCGGGGCATCCCTCTCTTTATTGCAATATGGGGGGGACCCATATCAAACCCCGAACATAGGGCTTTGGGCGTGACTACAAGGCATAGCTGGCCTCCGTGCTGGACCACTTCTTCAGCCATGCCAGTCGGTTTTTGTTCTGTGGTCTGTACTGTATAAAACCAATAAGGAGCACAACGGGTGCTAACTATTTACAAAAGGAGTTCTGATCACTCACCGTTCATGATCATACCTTCTATCAAACTTTCAAATGGTAACTTTATAAAGTAACCTTAACTTTTAACAGCAGTCATAGAAATGTACTTTTTTCAGGGCTGGTCCTGGCGGCTTCACCTCTGGCCAGGAAAGTTCACGATCAAACAGCGCAACAGGTGCTCCATACAGTGCAAGTAAAGTTGACTCTACCACTGGTGTCTGAGTAGTTTGAGTGCACTGAGTGACTGGCTTGGCTGCGTTTTCAGTGGTTGGAGCTGCTCCCAGGTCTGCAGCAGCTAGTTTCTTCTGCATGGGTTCACACTTTCTAACTTTCAGAGCATACCACCCCCTTTCACCGATGTGGCGGGTGAAAGTGACCCGATCTCCCGGGTGCAAGTCTCTAAATGGATGGCCCTCCAATAAATGTGTTTAAACTTCCCGACGGGTGACAAAAGAGGTCGTTGATCATGCCGGGCTCTTTAATAAAGCCCCAGCCACTTTTGAGGTCAAACTTGACTACAACCCCTTGCCGCAGTGAACCCTGGTCGGTGCGTCTGGCCTTACGGGCCTGGGCCTTAGCCTGCAGATTTCGCTTCTCCTTCACCTCATGCTGGGCCCTCCATTCTTCATCGTCTTTTTCTGCCCGCTGCCCACAAAACTCCCTCCAAGTGTTGGCCATGGTTTCCTCCTGGAGCTCTATCATATCCACTCCCTGGGGTCCCCTTTGAAACACCACAGGTTCAGCTCGCACTTTCAGGGACCCACTCCTTGGTGTAAGCGGGGCCGCCATCCTGTCCAGGATGCTGGTCATCTAGTTCCAGGATGCATATCTAGATGCCCAGCCAGGTGTTGGGGTTGGCGGGGATGTCAGGGGCCCCACCAGGGGTTCTTCGGCTGTGGCAGCTGTTTCGTGGCCCATAACCTGAGTTGCTTCTTCGGTACCGGCTTTCTTCCCCTTCTCCGTGGTTGATGTCACTGGCAGTGAGGCCGTCCACCACCCGGATACCTTCTCCATCAGGGCCCGCTTCTATCCCATCAGCGTCATAAGCTGAGTCTGCATGAGGTGGCGGGTCAGCTCCTCCACCTCTGCACCCAGGAACTCCGGGTCCACGACAGGCAGTTGGTTGCCCAGATCTTCCCATTAGCTGGGGGAGTACTCCACCTCCACCCCACGCAGCGGCACTGGCTCGCCTCCTTCCGCCATCGCGTCACCCAGGGCTGCTGCTGCTCCAGCTTCAGCACAGTTTCCCGTGCTCTCTCTCTGCCACGCCCGTCTCCGTGGGCGGTTTATCTTCTTCCTGCCATTCCAGGCCAGGAGGCGGATCCCTACGGCCAATTGGCCTGTTTTTTTGCATTGCAATCTTCACACGCAGCGGGTACAGCTTTTGTATAGTTTAGAAATACAGTCCAAAATAGGCGCACGGGAGCCAGCTCACTGGGTCGGTCCATCCTGTTCATGATGTCAAAATGGATCGCTCGCCAGGGCCGTGGGGATACTTGGTACCAGGCTGGTTCTTAAAGGGATGTGATCACGGCAGCAGTGACCCGGTCCATGGACCTGGGCTTCCAATAAGAGTCAATGAATTGAAATGGGAAATAAAGTTTATAGGGGAATTGTTCGTGCCACTGTGGTACTCGGTCAATTTGGTCGACACTGCAGTTCAGATCCACTGGGGCATTTGGTGACGCAGCTATGATGTTTCAGCTCTCCACGGGCAGAGCTAGTCCCCAGGGCAGATATAGGTGTTAATTGTGATGATGGTGGTTGTGGTAGTTGTAATGCAGGGCAGGTGGCGCAGCAAATAATTCAGAGGACACAGCTGGGTGCAGTTTCTATCGCTTTACTCACAGTTCTGCAGATACTGTCTCCAGCCGTGTGTTGTGTCCTCCGGGTCTGTGACCCAGTCAACCCTCAGATTATTTGGGGTACACTTTTCCAGGACTCCTCTCTTACGTTCCTTTACTGGCCGTCTCAATGCACTTGCTCCCACTTCTCCTGCACTGCGCCTTCACACATAGTGTCCCAAGCAGCAGCCCCGGATCTTGTTGGGTGACGTGTCTCTAGTCCCCTGGGTCCTATGTGGCTGCCTTTTCAGCGAATATGTGTGGATGTGGCTGTTGCACGTACAGATACCACAGCCTCTGGCTGGCTAGCTTAGCCTTGTAGTTCTTTATTAGTCTTGGGGGCCAGTTCCCCACTGTGACCTGGTCCATCCACCTGGCGATGGTCAGCGTGGATGCGGGCCCCACGGGTGAATTGTTCACTTCCCGTTCACCTAGGACCCCTTCTTCTTCCTGGACCTTCCCTCTCCTCACTCTTCTTTCTCTAGCTCTCTCTGACAGGGAGCTCCATTTAGCACGTCTCTCTCCATTCAGCTCCTCTCAGCATCTCCTCCACTTTTCCTCCTAATTAGCTCCTCCCCTAACTACTGGCTCCAGCCACACTCTCTACCTAGTTGCCCTCTCCAGACTAGGATGAGGCTATCCTCCCATAGGGTACACCCGGATGCCCTAACTGGAGTGGTGAGATGTTGGATGCTGGTGTTAGAGTCCTGGGTAGTGGGATACCATACCTCTGGATGAGGTGCAGTACCTCTGTGGTGACTGAACCCTCAGGGGCGCCACATATATCTGTTTTTGTTGAAGGGTTAATTACATTATATTAAAGGAACAAACTCTAAGGTATAATTTTACTAGGGCGATCAGCTTCAAGCATGTTGCATAGCAACCGCAATCAGAGATTGACAACTATGTTTAAATGGCTAGCACCAGCAGCCTGAGCTCAACTACGGCTGTAGATGTTAGAGACAGATGCCACGTGAGGAGAGAGCTCATCTGCCGCACCCTCCTGAGCCTTCTTCAGCTCCTTAATCCTCCTGAGCCCTCTCTACATGTGATCACAGCCCAATCACGTGCAAGTATATAATATTGTGTCAGATGGTCATATAACATGGATGATGATTGCAAGCTCGACAAATGAATAGAAATACAAGCTGTCTCGTTGGATCAGGTGAGAGGCAGGAAAGTCTGAGCTCTGCAATGCAATCATCATCTGTGTTATATGGCCGCCTGACTACGCCCTCAATGGGTTTAAGGGAACCTGACAGCTGACTCATGGTTCCCAAACATCAATCAGCAAAAATCAAAGCCAGACTGCGTGATAGCAGCCAGATATAACTTTCTTTGAAAAACTCTGGCTTTTTTGATGATATGGAGAAGTCTAGTCTCTGCCTATTGTACCTGCCTGGCAGTGGACTCTTACATATGTGCTTTGCTTCAGTAACACATTACGTTTTCATAGTGAGCAAGTAATCATGCACATTTAGTAAGCAGCGGAGACTCGGACCAGTGGGCTATAATGAAATAGAAATCGTGTTTTGTCCTAATATTTAATACACTGGAGAGGGACTCTTCTGATATCGGAGAGTAAGCCTATAAATTACTGGAGTAGGGGTGTGATTAATGATATATGGCATGTTCCCATATAGCAAGGTCCTCCAGACTGAAGTGCACAGTCACTGTCCATACAATTGTGACTAACAGTAATGAGCAGGATTTATCACATCTCAATAAAAGAACATTTTATTCCTCCACCAGAAGAAGTGGATTTGTAAATGATTGAGACACTAAAATAATTGACATTTGGAAAAACAAGCGTGATGTTATGTGTTGTAAGACATTTTATATTATTGATTTCTACGTCCTCTGAACTTACAAGAGGTGAAACATCCTAGACGCTGTGTGCCTGGAAAAGGCTGAAAGCATATTACTGGGCCGGCTGTAATTGCACTGTTAGTAAACTATTGCCTGTGAAAATTGCCATGTAATTGCATTTAAAAAGCTGCATCTTTCCGAGCCGTGATTATCGGCTGCGGTGTCTGAGGCAGCATTTGAAATGAGAGATGAAAGAAAGCACTCCATTTAAGCGAGCGTTTTACCATAGCAACTGCATTTAACGCTTTCATTTCTGTAAAACACATTTCTCATCAGCGCTACAACTTTTATAACAATTAAAGCTGAAGGTCGTAGAGATTTACACTACAGCTCACAATTCTATGATTGTGTCACTTATGTGCGATTCCTTATTATTCAGTTATAGGGCTGAGTTGACAGAGAGTGGGCATAAGACATTTTTGATTGTGCATTAAATCTAAGTGAAATAATGGCTGTGGTTATGAGATGCAGATTTCAGATAATCAGTAAATTTGCAGTAAAAAAAAACATTTTTTGAAGAAATTTAACCAAACTGTCAAAAACAATCCATGTAAACATACCCTAAGGTTATCTTTTCATGTGCCAAATAGCTGCTTTTCCCCCCAGGTGTCTACACCAAAATATGCAAGAGCAATCTGTTCTGATAATTGTGTTTTTGATGCATTTTCCACTTTTTTCTCTGTGGTTTTGTGAAGATTTAAAGCGGTGTTTTCTTAATGCATCTTTAATGCAAAAAAAGTTGAGGTTCGTCAATTTAAAAACACAATAGTGTTTGTTACATGTGTTTTGTCAGGCTCACCATAGAAGTCAATAGAGAAATATGCACCAGAGAGCGCACAGTTCAAAAGCATCTTTAGGGGTGACTCATTCTGGAGTATAATATGGAGGAGTGCAAGCGAGAAAATCTTACATTGCACTCTGACCAATGTTATTCAATGAGGCAGAGCAGATTTGCAAATTTGTTCTCATGCCTATTCGGCATGACAAAAAAAAATTGCAACATTCTACAATTTGCGGGGTCTCTCGCATGGCGCACCTCCATTCAAGTGAAACGGTGCGTGCAAAACATCGGACTGCACTTGGATGCCATCCAAGTGCAGTTCAATATATGCCAAGATAGGCAATGGAGAAGATAGAGAGATTAATCTCTCCTTCTTCTCCTTACCTGTGATCCAATTTTCTCATACGAGAGGATCGGAGAACAGAGCATTGATCCTTGGCTCCCGCTCACATCGGAACTTGAATTGAGTGTCAGCATATCCTATCGGATGCTGCTGTATATGCTAATGTGATCTCAGCATTAGGCCGGCGTCACACTAGCGAGTTTTACGGACGTATGAGCGCAGAAAGTACGTCCAGAAAATACGCATTGCACACAGCCCAATGATTATCTATGGGGCAGCTCCTATCTGCCGTATATTATGCATCTGTAATAAACGGTATGTTACGGGCGTAGAAAATCGCAGCATGCTGCGTTTGTCAGCGTATTGCGCAAAAAATCCGCCAATGAAAGTCTATGGGGCGAGAAAATTACGGATTACACATGGACCATGCGTGTGACTTGCGAGAAATACGGACCGGTGTTCTATAAAAAAGCCGGCAATTCATCGCGGTGTACAGTAAAATCACACTGACAGAATAGAATAGGTAGAATAAATGTCTACACATAGAATAGGTATATATATATATATATATATATATATATGTCAGTGAGACACATATATATATTTATATTTAATTCAGCGCTAGATAGCAGAAAAGCCGGTAATTCAATTGCCGGCTTTTCCTATCTCCTTCACAAACCCGACAGGATATGAGACATGGTTTAAATGTTTATATATATATATATATATATATATATATATATATATATATATATATAGACCGTATATATGTTTTTTAGAATATTTGAGCCGATGGATTCATGATATGTCCATTTTGCAAGCCTGCAAGAAAAAACGCCGTACGGAAGCCATACGGATGATGCACGGATAAGTTTGTGCGTAAAAATCGCATCCTCGCATTGAATACGGAACAGTGTTTTGGGACAATTACTGCGTATTACGGCCGTAAAAAATGGACCGTATTTTCATACGCCTAGTGTGACGCCAGCCTGAACCAAACAGTAGGAATAATATTCACTTTGCCCAAACTGCTAAAAACAGCACATTTTCTGCAGATAAAGAACACTGAAAATTGCAGCCGCGGCAAATTTTAGGCCACGCCTCTGACCACACCCATTCATAATTAGTCACATATAAACATTATAAACAAAAAAATATGGCCACACAGTGCTCCATACCGTATAATGACCGCACATGATGCTCCATACTGTATAATGGCCACACATGATGCTCCATACTGTATAATGACCGCACATGATGCTCCATACTGTATAATGGCCACACATGATGCTCCATACTGTATAATGACCGCACATGATGCTCCATACTGTATAATGACCGCACATGATGCCCCATACTGTATAATGACCGCACATGATGCTCCATATTGTATAATGACCGCACATGATGCTCCATACTGTATACTGGCTGCACATGATGCTCCATATTGTATAATGACTGCACATGATACTCCATACTGTATAATGGCCACACATGATGCTCCATACTGTATAATGACCGCACATGATGCCCCATACTGTATAATGACCGCACATGATGCTCCATACTGTATAATGACCGCACATGATGCTCCATATTGTATAATGACCGCACATGATGCTCCATATTGTATAATGACCGCACATGATGCTCCATATTGTATAATGACTGCACATGATGCTCCATACTGTATACTGGCTGCACATGATGCTCCATATTGTATAATGACTGCACATGATGCTCCATACTGTATAATGACCGCACATGATGCTCCATACTGTATAATGGCCACAGTTCTCCATACTGTATAATGACATACAGGCACGCAGCTCACACACACGCTCACACACACGCAGCACACACACAGCTCACACACGCACGCAGCTCACACACATGCAGCATCACACACACAGTATCACACATACACACGCAGCATCACAAACGCAGCTCACAAACACATGCAGCTTTGACACAAATGCATCACATACGCAGCCATCACACACACACAGCCATCACACACACACGCAGTCATCACACACGCAGCCATCACACACACACACGCAGCCATCACATACACACACGCAGCCATCACATACACACACGCAGCCATCACACACACACACACACACACGCAGCCATCACACACGCAGCCATCACACACACACACACGCAGCCATCACACACACACGCAGTCATCACACACGCAGCCATCACACACACACACGCAGCCATCACACACACACGCAGCCATCACACACACACGCAGCCATCACACACACACGCAGTCATCACACACGCAGCCATCACACACACACACGCATCCATCACATACACACACGCAGCCATCACACACACACACACACAGCCATCACACACACACGCAGCCATCACACACACACACACAGCCATCACACACACACGCAGCCATCACACACACGCAGCCATCACACACACACACGCAGTCATCACACACACACACGCAGCCATCACACACACACCCAGCCATCACACACACACACGCAGCCATCACACACACACACGCAGCCATCACACACACACACGCAGCCATCACACACACACACGCAGCCATCACACACACACACACACAGCCATCACACACACACAGCCATCACACACACACAGCCATCACACACACACACCCAGCCATCACACACACACACCCAGCCATCACACACACACACACACCCAGCCATCACACACACCAGACAGATACCTCATACACACATGACACACACACAAATGCAGCATCACACACACACAATGACACACACACACATATCACACACACACACACACATCACACACACACACACACACACACACACACATCACACACACACACAATCTCCTCTGTGTTGCAGGGGCGGCTGATCTGGCCATGTGCACTGCAGCTCTTCAGTTTCTCCGGCTGCTCACAGCTCTGCACTGTCCCGGCACCTCCCCCGTCTCTCCTTCTCTGCCGGGATAGCAGCTAAGAGCAGGAGAAGCCGGAGCTCCGTGCACACACAGGAGGAAGTGAGTCGCTGACCTCTCATCTTGATCGCTGCTGGCTCTCTGCCTCAGCGTGGCAGCGCCGCACACACAGGGGGCGGGGGGGTTTGGGGGGGCGGGATCGGTCGGGAGGAGACCCAGCATGTATAAGAAAAAAAAACAGCCACAAACCTAAGCTACTCAGGTGCCGCCCCCTGCATTGTTCCCGCCCTAGGCACGTAGTGCGGGACATTAGTGTCCCGCCCGGGATCCCGGGGCTGACTGTCAAAATCAGGACAGTCCCGCGGGATCCGGGACGGTTGGGAGGTATGTTTGAGGGTATCCACATTAAAATTGGATGAAGATTTTAGGAGTTTCAGCTCCTTAACATGTGCCACCCTGTTTTTAAAGGGACCAAAAGTAATTGGACAGATTCAATAATTAAAAATAAAATGTTCATTTTTAGTACTTGGTTGAAAACCCTTTGTTGGCAATAACTGCCGGAAGTCTTGAACTCATGGACATCACCAGACGCTGTGTTTCCTCCTTTTTGATGCTCTGCCAGGCCTTAACTGCGGTGGTTTTCAGTTGCTGTTTGTTTGTGGGCCTTTCTGTCTGAAGTTTAGTCTTTAACAAGTGAAATGCATGCTCAATTGGGTTGAGATCAGGTGACTGACTTGGCCATTCAAGAATATTCCACTTCTTTGCTTTAATAAACTCCTGGATTGCTTTGGCTTTATGTTTTGGGTCATTGTCCATCTGTAGTATGAAACGACGACCAATCAGTTTGGCTGCATTTGGCTGGATCTGAGCACACAGTGTGGCTCTGAATACCTCAGAATTCATTCGGCTGCTTCTGTCCTGTGTCACATCATCAATAAACACTAGTGACCCAGTGCCACTGGCAGCCATGCATGCCCAAGCCATCACACTGCCTCCGCCGTGTTTTACAGATGATGTGGTATGCTTTGGATCATGAGCTGTACCACGCCTTCGCCATACTTTTCTCTTTCCATCATTCTGGTAGAGGTTGATCTTGGTTTCATCTGTCCAAAGAATGTTCTTCCAGAACTGTGCTGGCTTTTTTAGATGTTTTTTTAGCAAAGTCCAGTCTAGCCTTTTTATTCTTGATGCTTATGAGTGGCTTGCACCATGCAGTGAACCCTCTGTATTTACTTTCATGCAGTCTTCTCTTTATGGTAGATTTGGATATTGATACGCCGACCTCCTGGAGAGTGTTTTTCACTTGGTTGGCTGTTGTGAAGGGGTTTCTCTTCACCATGAAGATTATTCTGCGATCATCCACCACTGTTGTCTTCCGTGGGCGCCCAGGTCTTTTTGCATTGATGAGTTCACCAGTGCTTTCTTTCTTTCTCAGGATGTACCAAACTGTAGATCTTGCCACTCCTAATATTGTAGCAATTTCTCGGATGGGTTTTTTCTGTTTTCACAGCTTAAGGATGGCTTGTTTCACCTGCACGGAGAGCTCCTTTGACCGCATGTTTACTTCACAGCAAAACCTTCCAAATGCAAGCACCACACCTCAAATCAACTCCAGGCCTTTTATCTGCTTAATTGAGAATTACATAACAAAGGGATTGCCCACAACTGTCCATGAAATAGCCTTGGAGTCAATTGTCCAATTACTTTTGGTCCCTTTAAAAACAGGGTGGCACATGTTAAAGAGCTGAAACGCCTAAACCCTTCATCCAATTTTAATGTGGATACCCTCAAATGAAAGCTGAAAGTCTGAACTTCAACTGCATCTGAATTGTTTTGTTTAAAATTCATTGTGGTAATGTCTATAACCAAAATTAGAAAAATGTTGTCTCTATCCAAATATATATGGACCTAACTGTATATGGATACACCTAAATAAAATGGGAATGGTTGGTGATATCAACTTTATGTTTGTGGCACATTAGTATATGGGAGGGGGAAAACTTTTCAAGATGGGTGGTGACCATGGTGGCCATTTTGAAGTCTGCCATTTTGGATCCAACTTTATAAATGGGCCACCCAGGTGTATCCATACATATGGCCAACCCTGTACTTATCCATCATTTCTTCTAACAGCTGCCAAAAGGGTGTACTTTTGTAATTTACTAGACAAGTATGTATCCCTTAAGAAAGCAATGTGTGAAACGTCCGTCGGGGTGCAGCCATTCTCTGTAGTGTCTGGGTAACTATTAATTATATCTATGATCATGTTCTATTTATTATTCTATTGTGTATAGTTGTCCACAATTGCATATGCATAGTAAATGCATGGATGCAAGTTTATTATATTCATGTTACTGCAAATCTGCATGACTTATCATAAACATTAATCTTTGATTTGACATTTGACTATATCGTTGCCAGCTTATGTCCACCCATGTGTTTAGTATTTCCCTGATATATATATATATATATATATATATATATATATATATATATACAGTATATACTAGATGGTAGCCCGATTCTAACGCATCGGGTATTCTAGAATATGTATGTAGTTTATTTATGAAGATTTTAGAATAATACATTGAATACACAGGATTCGGCCAACCGCGACCAATTAGTGAAGCGTGGTTCAAATCCCCCGCCAATTCACGGCCGGACTGCGCCTGTCGCTGATTGTTTGCGGCCGGCCACGTAGTATATAGCACAGCCACGTAGTATATAACAGCCCACGTAGTAAATAGCACAGCCACGTAGTACATAGCACAGCCATGTAGTATATTGCACAGCCACGTACTATACTGTGTAGCACAGCCATGTAGTATGTAACACAGCCCACGGAGTATATAACACAGCCCATGGAGTGTATAACAGCCCACATAGCATATAACACAGCCACGTAGTTTATAACAGCCCACGTAGCATATAAAACAGCTCACGTAGTATATAACAGCCCATGCACGCAGTATATAACACAGCCCATGTAGTGTATAACACAGCCCATGTAGTGTATAACACAGCCCACATAGTATATAACAGCCCACGTAGTGTATAACACAGCCCTCATAGTATATAGCACAGCCCACGTAGTACACTGTGTTCCAAATTATTATGCAAATTGGATTTAAGTGTGATAAAAATTTAATTGTTTTGTTTTTCAAATAAACTCGTGGATGGTATTGTGTCTCAGGGCTCAATGGATCACTGAAATCAATCTTAAACACATGGGATAATTAGTTTTCCAGGTGATTCTAATTAAAGGAAAACTACTTAAAAATGATGTTCCACATTATTAAGCAGTTCACAGTTTTCAAGTAACATGGGAAAGAAAAAGGATCTCTCTGCTGCTGAAAAGCATCAAATAATGCAATGCCTTGGTGAAGGGATGAAAACATTAGAAATTTCCCGAAAGCTTAAGCGTGATCATCGTACTGTTAAGAGATTTTTGGCTGTATCTGAGCACAGATGTGTTTGTGCTGATAAAGGCATAATGAGGCAGATTTCTGCCAGGCAAGTTCATTGGATTAAGAGAGCAGCTGCTAAAAAGCCATTACAAAGCAGCAAACAGATATTTGAAGCTGCTGGTGCCTCTGGAGTCCCTCGAACCTCAAGGTGTAGGCTCCTTTAAAGGCTTGCTGTGGTGCATAAACCTACTATTCGGCCACCCTTAAACAGTGTTCACAAGCATAAATGGTTGCATTGGGCCCACACATACATGAAGACTAATTTCCAAACATTCTTGTTTACTGATAAGTGTTGAGCAACCCTGGATGGTCCAAATGGATGGAGTAGTGGATGGTTGGTGTATGGCCACCATGTCACAACAAGGCTGCAACAACAGCAAGGAGGTGGAGGAGTCATGTTTTGGGCCGGAATCATGGAGAAACAGCTGGTAGGGCCCTTTAAGGTTCCTGAAGGTGTGAAAATGACCTCTGCAAAGTATATAGAGTTTCTGACTGACAACTTTCCTCCATGGTATAAAAAGCAGAAATGTGCCTTCAGGAGCAAAATCATCTTCATGCATGACAAAGCACCATCTCATGCTGCAAAGAAAACCTCTGAGTCATTGGCTGCTATGGGCATAAAAGGAGATAAACTCATGGTGTGGCCACCATCTTCCCCTGACCTCAACCATAGAGAGAACCTTTGGAGTATCATCAAGCACCAGATCTATGAGGGTGGGAGGCAGTTCACATCAAAACAGCAGCTCCTGGAGGCTATTCTGACTTCATGCAAAGAAATACAAGCAGAAACTCAATGGATGCAGGAATTGTGAAGGTGATATCAAAGAAGGGTTCCTATTGTAACATGTAACTTGGCCTGTTAGGATGTTTTGGAGATAAATAGCTTTTTGTTCAGTGAATGTGACTTCCTAATGCTGCAAATTCCACAAATGAGCATTTTCAGTTCTTTAAAACATATCAAATGTTTAGAAATTCTGCTGTGCCTAATAATTTGGAACAGTGCATTTTAAGTTTTTATTCATTTTGGAGATTATACTGTTATCATTGGGAGGTTTCTTCAATAAAATTTGATGTATACTCTAACGGGTGATGACTTTTATTAGACTGACTGTCATTTGCACCAACCATTTAGGAAAATCGGAGAAAAATGTCATTTGCATAATAATTTGGAACATAGTGTATATAGTACAGCCCACGTAGTATATAACAGCCCATGTAGTGTATAACACAGCCACGTAGTATATAGCACATCCCACGTAGTATATTGCACAGCCACGTAGTATATTGCACAGCCCACGCAGTATATTGCACAGCCACGTAGTATATTACATAGCCCACGTAGGATATTGAACAGCCCACGTAGTATATTGCATAGCCACATAGTATATTGCACAGCCCACGTAGGATATTGCACAGCCCACGTAGTATATAGCAATGTAAGCATCATATCCCTGTTAAAAAAAAGAATTAAAATAAAAAAATTGTTATATACTCACCTTCTGTTGGCCCCTGGATCCAGGCAAAGCGTTTACCGATGCTCCTCACGCGCTCCGGTCCCAAGAGTGCGCGAGATGATGATGTAGCAGTCTCGCGAGATTGCTACGTCATCATCTCGCGAGATCGCAATGCATGGAGCGGTCACCGGAACATCGCGAGGAGCGGGAAAGGCCTGTTCTGGATCCGAGGGGCCAACGGACGGTGAGTATATAACTATTTTTGATTTTTTTAAATTATTTTTAACATTAGATCTTTTTACTATTGATGCTGCATAGGCAGCATCAATAGTAAAAAGTTGGTCACACAAGGTTAATAGCAGCATTAACGGAGTGCGTTACACCGCTGCATAACGTGGTCCGTTAACACTGCCATTAACCCTGTGTGAGCGGTGACTGGAGGGGAGTATGGAGTGGGCGCCGGACACTGACTGCGGGGAGTAAGGAGTGGCCATTTTGCTGCCGGACTGTGCCCGTCGCTGATTGGTCGTGGCTGTTTTGCCGCGACCAATCAGCGACTTGGGATTTCCGTGACAGACAGACAGAAAGAAAGACGGAAGTGACCCTTAGACAATTATATAGTAGATATATATATATATATATACACACTTCAATATGGCATAACAATCTTTTTGAAATGTGGTACTTTATTTGTAAGGTTATAGTTTAATTATACACAATTATTTATTTGCTTTGTGAACTGGTGATCTGGTATGTACCTATGTTAAAACATATTGAAAGGTGAATTATAAGTTTATTTTTGTATTGGAGCCTAACAGAGATATAGGAGAGAGGCATACGGTATATCGCAGCTTTCTATTGGGGTCTCAAAGCCTTATCTATCCACACTTGGCAATGCACTAGCTAGAGTCTTACTAATAATTGCCATTCAATTTTTTAATGTCCAAACATCTGGTAACTATCTTATTTGACAGAGTTTATTTCCTTTTTTCTTAAAATGTCCAAATTATCTCTGAAAACAGAAACACAAAGTAAACATACTGTATGAATACATGTACACAAAAGGCCTTCTCAGGGTTGCTTGCCGTAATATACTGATTAACAGCTATTTGGTCTAGTAAGATCTATGTGAGAAGCCATAATTGTCTTTCATTAAATATCCGAAAACCTCTCATGCGGTGGTCAGTAGATATTAGCTTATCATGGGGTGAATGTCAGTTCTTGATAAACCTGATACTAATATCCGCAGAGACAATGCTTGTCATTGTCTATTCCCAGTAGATGATGGATTCATTAGAAAACTAAATATAGAAAAATCTGCTTTGTTCAGTTTTCATTGTGTTGATATCATGCTTAACCCAGTAACGCTGAGACCATGTTCTGTTTTTTTGTGTGTACACATACACATAAGGGCTTGACTTTTGTGAGACCAATTGTACCGTTGAATAAAATCATTCATTTTATCATATGATGAACTGGAAAGCAGGAAAAAAAATCCAAGCGCATCGAAAACATTTTTTTTTAAAAGCGCAATTCCATAATATCTTTTTGATTATCAATTTTCACTCTGTGGTAAAACTGTCCTGGAACTATAATTCACCACCACGTCAATACAATTATGCAGATACCAAGCATGTATAGTTTTCTTATTTAAGTGGTGAAAAAAAAAGGAAATTGGTAAAAAAAAAATTAACCCGTGTCACCATTTTCTGAGACCCATAATCTTTTTACTTTTCAGGAAATGAGGCTCTGTGAAAGCTTATTTTTTGCATCCTGACATTTTTTACTGATATCATTTTGGGATAGATATGATGTTCTGATTGTCTCTTATTGCATTTTATTGTAATGTTGCAGCCACCAAACATAATAGTAACATAATTCTGGCGTTTCAATTTCTTTTTCGTTACGTCATTTACCGATTAAATTAATTTATTTTACATTTTGATAGGACTTTTATACATGCAGTAATACCAAATATATGTATTTTTTTAATTGCTTTATTTTTAATGAGACAAAAGGGGGGTGATTTGAATGTTTATGATTTTTTTTTTTAAATTCACCTTTTTAGTATTTGTTAGTCCTTTAAAGGGACAGCAGGGTCAGCAGGATTTTGCACAGTAAACCACAGACAGTGACAAGTTGGCGCTGCTAAACTGATTAAAATGAAACACTGGTTGATGAAAATCCGATTTGTGGTTGTTGTTTAATCTGTATTTGCAGTTTTTAGTTAATGAGATTCTCGTTCTACGCGGCCTGTTGGCGCTCATTGATGCATTGAATGACTCGCCCCCCTTGCTAGCATGCGATAAACGCTGCTGTCAGAGATTGAGAGAGGTGTTTAGCAGTTGTGGGCGGAGCTCTACTCTACGAGCGGCTGTTAGGGGCCCAACTTGCGAGCTCGCATCAAAGTTAGGGACCAGACTAGACAAGATGTCATAACTGTACATCAAATGTTGTGAATGGGTTAAAGAGTACCTATCATCAATCTAAGGCTGCTCTTTTTATTTAAGAAAACCATGGGCAGATGCAAATAGGGGATTTTAGCGATTCATAAAAAATTGCGATTATGTGTCTCTAATGTGTCTCCGCCTTCAAGCAACCAACTTTCTAACAAAGTTCATGTACGATCTCCTCGGTTTTGGGATCCTGGCATGCAGAGCAGGATCACATAACCCTCCACAGCCCTTATTGCAATTATTATGAGATCTTGTGATTTGAATTAAACAAGCTCTGCTATATACTCTACTGAGCGGTTACTGAGCGACAACATTATTAGAACTACCACCATTCAGTAATTGATCAGTCAAAGATGTAGCGCCTCTCAGATTGGTGATAGTTACTCTTTAACTTAATAGAGATATCTGCTTTTGGCCCCATAAAATGATATTTTATATTATTTTGCTTGTCTCATTCAATATTGATTCACAGTTAGTTCAAAAGAATGTTGCTCTTTTAAAGAGGACATTGCAAAAACAAAACATTGATTTATTTTTTAATTTCACCTCTTTATTGTGGATAGTTTAGCTTGTAAAATTTAGGTTACAATTGTAATACAAGTCCAAGGTGGCATTGTATTTCTTTCCCTGTATGACATTGAGAGTGAGTAAAGCAGAGCCTCTGCAACTACAGCTCTCCTTTCACAGCACTGTCAGCTCTGCTGTACTTCCCCAACACTGACTGACATAAGATGAAATCTGGAGGGGTTTGTAATCATACTCTACTCTGCTGTATCCCCACCACACACTGACTGCCCTGGAATGAAAGCTTCAAGAGGTGTTTGTAATGACATGTAGCTCCGCTGTAATCTACACAGTAGCTACAGGGATCCAGGCTAAGAACAGGGCTGCCTGCCATTACATGGGTGTGTGTTCTTTTTTTCTTTGCATGTGTAGGGATTTGGACTGTCTTACCCTGTTCCTGCCCCTGAAGACAAAAGACCCACACTGTGTGGGTATCATTTGCAGTTATATATGTGTAGTAATGAGTGTCTAATGTATTGTAATGTGATGTATTATGGTGATGTACAGTGTATAAGGTGTGTGACAGGGTCACTGGCACTGTATGGTCGGGGAGATATGTGTCACGGAGATAGCTTTCCTCTGTGATCTAGAAACTCCCAAGTTTATTTTCAGCATACTATGTGCTGAAGGAGTTAAGAAGCTATGTTAAGGGTGGACTTTTAGGTGAGTAGGTAAGAGATGGGCGGAACGCCTATGCACCATATCTCCACCTCAAGGGTGTGGCTGGGGTCTAGACAGTTTTTGTGTGTGGCGGAAGGAAGCCTCCTGACTGTTAGCTCCTGTGAGAGCTACCATATGTGTTGTTCCAGAGGAACTTGGAAGGACTGTATATAAACTTTTTATTTTCATTTGAGCCAGGCAGGCACAGCCACATAGTATATAGCACAGCCCACATAGTATATTGCCCAGCCATGTAGTATATAGCACAGCCACATAGTATATAGCACAGCCACGTAGTATATAACACAGACCACGCAGTATATAACACAGGCCACACAGTATATAACACAGGCCACACAGCACATAACACAGCCCATGCATTATATAAAACAGCCCACATAGTATATTGCACAGCCACGTAGTATATAGCACAGCCCACGTTGTGTAGAGCACAGCGACGTAGTGTATAACACAGCCCATGCAGTATATAACACAGCCCACGTAGTATATAGCAATGTGGGCACCATATCCCTGTTAAAAAAAGAATTAAAATAAAAAATAGTTATATACTCACCTTCCGGTGGCCCCCGGATCCAGCCCAGGTCTTTAGGGATGCTCCTCGCGACGCTCCATTCCCAGTAGTGCCTTGCGGCAATAACACGTGATGATGTAGCTACGTCATTTCCGGTCATTGCCGCAATGCATTCTTGGGACTGGAGTGTCGCGAGGAGCGGGAAAGGTGCCGGAAGGTGAGAATATAATGATTTTTTATTTTTTTAATTATTTTTAACATTAGATCTTTTTACTATTGATGCTGCATTGGTCATGCCGTGGTATAATGCAGTCCGTTTAACGGACTGCTAAACCACTATGGGGGCACTGACTGCAGGGGAGTAGGTAAGGGCTAATTTGCGGCCGGACTGTGCCCGTCGTTGATTGGTTGCGGCTGGCTGGCCGCGACCAATCAGCGATGCAGGATTTCCGTGACAGACAAACATACAAACAGACGGAAGTACCCCTTAGATGATTATATAGATAGATAGCAATAATATATATATTTTTTTATAGCGCCAACATATTTTGCAGCACTTTACAATTAAGTAAGGACATGTATATACAATAAAACAATACATGTAACAAGTAACACATTTCAACAGTTACAGGAGGAGTGAAAGTCCTGCTTGCAAGCTTACAATCTATAAGGAAATGGAGGTACACAATAGCTAGAAAGTTTTGCAAATAGTAAACTATAGTTCACAATGGCGCTACTCCTTTTGTACCCACAAAATAAAGCTGCAGGCAATCTGGCTGATATTGTGTGTAGGTCTGCCTAAAAACTGTAAATGATTCGTATATAAGAAAAGGATTGCAGCGCTTAAGGTGGGTTGCAGCGTGTTCGCTGCAGTGGGTCTAGACCTATGAGGACAATTAGCCCAAACTAGTGCCCCGCTGGATGGCAATTGACAGTGTTTGATTGCATAGGTGAATAGACACTCGGAGTAGTTCCTAATCTATGCACTTACTTTTGAACCCACTGGGATGCGTGCAGTACGGTGCCATGAGGAATGGTGCAACTCCGGTGGTCTGTATCGGGGGTTGTGCACAGTGGGAGGACGCTCCCTAGCATTTGACAGCTAGCTGCACAAGACCATGTTAAGCGCGGCAATCCTTTTCTTATATACGAATAGTTAGAAAGTGCTTGTTACGTACGGTCCAGTCATCATTATAATAAATAAGGGTTTTCATATAAAGCTGTATTATCCAATCAGCCAGGATCTGTCTGAGTTCCATTACTGTAGACATTTGGATGCATGGAAGAAGAGACAGTTGAATAGGTAGTAGCAGATTATGATTAACATTTAGAAGGGTACAGAGGAGTGTTAGGCTAGTGCGCTGAGGTGACAGGCTTGTCTAAACAGAAGTGTTTTTAAAGCACACTTAAAAATATATGGGCTAGATATTAGACGGATCGTATGGTGTAGTACAGTCTAGAAAACTGCGGCGGCACGAGAGAAGTCTTGGAGATGATGGAGGTGCGAGTTTCGGATTATGGAGAATGTTAGTCTTGAAGGGTGGTAGTCAGAAATGAGGGATAACATGTAGGGCGGTGTAGAACTGTGGAGAGCTTTGTGAGTGTGAGAGATGAGTTTGTATTTATTCTGCAGTGAATGGGTAACCAGTGCAATTACAGGCATAGGAAAGAGGCATCGGTGAAGCGGCCTGACAGAAATAAGACCCTGACTGCTGCATTCAGGACGGATTGGAGCAGGGAGTTTGGTTACAGGGAGACTGATCAGAAGAGGGTTGCAGTAGTCCAGATAATAATAATAATCTTTATTTATATAGCGCCAACATATTCCGCAGCGCTTTACAGTTTAACAGATGAAATTGAATAAGAGCTACAGTAAGAGTTCTTGCAGTTTCCAAGGTGAGAAAAGGTCAGATTCTGGAGATTTTATTTAAAGTGCAGGTGACGTGAGCAAGTGAGTGATTGAAAATAGGGACTAAAGGAAAGTTTTGTGTCAAATATGACCCCAAGACAGCGAGCTCGCTTCTTGGGAGTTATGGTTTAATGACCCAAGGAAATTGCAAAATTGGGTAAAGTATAATCAAAATACCAGACAACCACATTGTGACTATACCATGCGTGAAATTACGTCAAACAAAACCTCCAAAAGAGGAAAAATATTAACCCATTCCATATATACACATAGAAAAATTAAGTATTTAGGGTAAAAAGCAAATACTTTATTACAAATTTATCAAGTGACATAAATACAATACAAGCGGTAAAAGAGAAAAAGGATGATGTGCACGGTCACAAGCACCACTTACCCCCCAGTAGTACCCAGGGTATTTAAAGTGTATACGGCGTGCTCTAACTAAGGTACATATATATCATGACCAAATGGTCTGTACATACAAATATATTCTAGAGCAACGCTTACCAGCAGAAAATCAGTGGGGTAGATGGCACCAGATTGCATCCAAGAGCGCCCCAACGCACGTTTCGCCTGTTGGTATTTAGCTTTATCAAGGGGATAACTCTATAGCTGGGCAAGGACCTTTATATCCCATTAGTAATCATTCAGGGCCGGTCACATGTTGTGACCTGGCCAATCACACCAGCATATGCAGCGCGTGCGCACTGCGAGCCGCAGGTCCTACACCGGTCGCCGGTGTCAAGCCTGACCGCGCATGCGAACGAATGAAATTCACCGCGCACACGCAGAGGGCTATAAAGATGCGGAAACACAAGGAGTTCAGTTTTGGAGAAGTTTAGTTTCAGTTACAGATACGTATGAAAAATCGGTTGAGTCTCCCTGCTGAGAGTCGCACAAGTGTTCTCCGTATGGTCATCAGTGTGTAATGCGTTTGCAATGCGATGATGCGATTTTCTCGCACCTATGTATCCGTATGACATGTGTGTGACTTTACATTTCTCACTGATTTTCCCTATTGAATTAAATTGCTCAATGGGCTGAAATGAGGAAAATGTGGGCGTAGACCCCGGCCTTAGTAAGAAGCTGTCTAAACAATGTGTGCAGAATTATTGCCCAAGTTGTATTTTTGATGATTAATTTAATTATTGAACAACTACAGGTCAGTCAATCCAAAATGTTAAAAAACTGAATATTTAAGAAAGTAAAAGTGAGGTTTTGTCTTTCTTATAAGAATATATGTGGGCATAATAATTGGGAGTCTATAAGTGTGCAGAATTATTATGCAACTAAATGAAAAATGTACATTTTCCCTTCTGAGTTGTATATTTTCATCTTAAAGTAAGAATAATAACCAAACAACTCAAATTGTACAATATTACATTTCTGACAATTAAAAAGGATATCAGTGATAAATATAGACATCCTTCTTTTTAAAAACAGTTATAAGTAGAGATGAGCGAACCTAAACTTAAAAGTTCAGGCTTCGTTAGTTAGGGTCCGGTGTTAAACACGGAACATGGACTTCTCCCGGAAGTCCATTGCAATGTTTGGAGTTCCAGGGGATGGGAGAGAAAGAGATTTTTTTCCAGATCCAAAGTGCAGGTCACCATTGCTTTCAGTGGGTTTCAGGTTCTGGTTCAAGTTTGAGTACAGTTCTGATACCCTGAACCCAAGTTCAGGTTGGTTACCAGAACCCGAACTTCCCCGGGTCCTCTCATCCCTAGTTATAAGCCTTCTATCCATGGAGTTTGTCATTTTTTTACTTTGTTCACAATCATCTTTTTTGGCAATACCAACCACAGCTTCCCAGATGCAGTTCAGAGAGGTGTGCTGCTTTCCTTCATCGTAAATCTCCCATTTAAAAATAACCCACAAGTTCTCAATAGGGTTTAGGTCACTTGAGGAAGGAGCCATATCATTATTCTTTAATCATTAAGGCCTTTATTGGCAGTCAAGCAGTGATTACTTAGGGATGGAGCATTATCCTAAATAAAAATTATGGTTTTCGTGATGCTGACTTTTTCCTGCACCACTGCTTGAAGAAAGTGTCTTCTAAAACAGGACACTAGGTTTGGGACTTCATTTTGAGTTCATCTTGAACCCATCAGGTCCAAACAGTTCATCTTTATTAATACCAGCTGATAGCAGTACCCAACTTCCATTTTGATGGCAGATGAGTCGAAGTGGAGTTCTGTGGCCGTTACTGATCTGGGCAGCACAATGGCTCAGTGGTTAGCACTGTTGCTTTTGCAGTGCTTGGGTCCTGGGTTCAAATCCCAACAAGAACAACATCTGCAAGGAGTTTGTATGTTCTCCCTGTGTTTGTGTGGGTTTCCTCCAGGTACTCCGGATTCCTCCCACATTTCAAAGACATTTGATTCTTCTCAAAGTTAATCTGTGTCTTTTTTTTCTCAACACATTTCTGTAACCCTGTTGACTATTTGCAGCAAAATTTTCTGTGTTTCTTTGATAACGGCCCAAAATTTTACTAATTTCAAGAAAGCTGTATCCTTCTGTAAGACTTATAAGAATTGTTAACTTTTCAGTCAGATAAATCTATTTTTTGGTCCATTTTGCGTAAGGAAAACAAGCTGCTAATAATTCTGCACACCTTGATATAGGGTGTTGTATCTGTAGGCCACATCATATGTCAGCACATCACTTTATTTACTTCATCCAATAAGCATTCAAGTTTATACAGCTTGGAGTTAGAAAATCTACATAAAAATACTCACTTACATAATATTTCTAAACACAGTGTACACAGTAGCATAGACTCAGCCTGCCCGTATTTTGTGTGTCTGACAGCCTGACAGTCCTAACACTGATCAGACTTGTTGCATTTCAATATTTCCAGTACCTTGTTCCCTTAGATTCAGTAGATCAGCTAAAAGTGTCTTTTAACCCCTTTCTGACATTGGACGTACTATCCCGTCGAGGTGGGGTGGGCCCGTAAGACCACCGACGGGATAGTACGTCCAGCGCGATCGGCAGCGCTCACGGGGGGAGCGCAGCCGATCGCGGCCGGGTGTCAGCTGACTATCGCAGCTGACATCCGGCACTATGTGCCAGGAGCGGTCACGGACCGCCCCCGGCACATTAACCCCCGGCACACCGCGATCAAACATGATCACGGTGTGCCGGCGGTACAGGGAAGCATCGCGCAGGGAGGGGGCTCCCTGCATGCTTCCCTGAGACCCCCGGAGCAATGCGATGTGATCGCGTTGCTGCGAGGGTCTCTTACCTCCTTCTCGCTGCAGGTGCCCAGATCCAAGATGGCCGCGGCATCAGGGTCCTGCAGGGAGGGAGGTGGCTTACCAAGTGCCTGCCCAGAGCAGTCGGTGATCTGACAGAGTGCTGTGCAAACTGTCAGATCAGCGATCTGTGATGTCCCCCCTGGGACAAAGTAAAAAAGTAAAAAAAAAATTTTACACATGTGTAAAAAAAAAAAAAAATTCCTAAATAAAGAAAAAAATATATATATTATTCCCATAAATACATTTCTTTATCTAAATAAAAAAAAACAATAAAAGTGTACATATTTAGTATCGCCGCGTCCGTAACGACCCCACCTATAAAACTATATCACTAGTTAACCCCTTCAGTGAACACCGTAGGGAAAAAAAAAAAACGAGGCAAAAAACAACACTTTGTTATCATACCGCCGAACAAAAAGTGGAATAACACGCGATCAAAAAGACGGATATAAATAACCATGGTACCGCTGAAAACGTCATCTTGTCCCGGAAAAAACGAGCTGCCAAACAGCGTCATCAAAGAAAAAATAAAAAAGTTATAGTCCTTAGAATAAAGCGATGCCAAAATAATTCTTTATTCTATAAAATAGTTTTTATCGTATAAAAGCGCCAAAACATAAAAAAAGATATAAATGAGGTATCGCTGTAATCGTACTGACCCAAAGAATAAAACTGCTTTATCAATTTTACCAAACGTGGAACGGTATAAACGCCTCCCCTAAAAGAAATTCATGAATAGCTGTTTTTTTGTCATTCTGCCTCACAAAAATCGGAATAAAAAGCGATCAAAAACTGTCACGTGTCCGAAAATGTTACCAATAAAACGACAACTTGTCCCGCAAAAAAAAAAGAGGTCTCATGACTCTGTGGACCAAAATGTGGAAAAATTATAAGTCTCAAAATGTGGAGACGCAAAAACTTTTTTGCTATAAAAAGCGTCTTTTAGTGTGTGACGGCTGCCAATCATAAAAATCCGCTATAAAAAATGCTATAAATGTAAATCAAACCCCTCTTCATCACCCCCTTAGTTGGGGAAAAATAATAAAATTAAAAAAATGTATTTATTTCCATTTTCCCATTAGGGCTAGGGCTAGGGTTAGGGCTAGGGTTAGGGTTAGGGCTAGGGTTAGGGTTGGGGCTAGGGTTGGAGCTAAAGTTAGGGTTGGGGCTAAAGTTAGGGTTTGGGGCTAAAGTTAGGGTTTGGATTACATTTACGGTTGGGATTAGGGTTGGGATTAGAGTTAGGGGTGTGTCAGGGTTAGGGGTGTGGTTAGGGTTACCGTTGGGATTAGGGTTAGGGATGTGTTTGGATTAGGGTTTCAGTTAGAATTGGGGAGTTTCCACTGTTTAGGCACATCAGGGGCTCTCCAAACGCGACATGGCGTCCGATCTCAATTCCAGCCAATTCTGCATTGAAAAAGTAAAATAGTGCTCCTTCCCTTCCGAGCTTTCCCGTGCGCCCAAACAGGGGTTTACCCCAACATATGGGGCATCAGCGTACTCAGGACTAATTGGACAACAACTTTTGGGGTCCAAGTTCTCTTGTTACCCTTGAGAAAATATACATTTTGGGGGCTAAAAATCATTTTTGTGGGAAAAAAAGGATTTTTTATTTTCACGGCTCTGCGTTGTAAACTGTAGTGAAACACTTGGGGGTTCAAAGTTCTCACAACACATCTAGATAAGTTCCTTGGGAGGTCTAGTTTCCAATATGGGGTTACTTGTGGGGGTTTCTACTGTTTGGGTACATCAGGGGCTCTGCAAATGCAACGTGACGCCTGCAAACCAATCCATCTAAGTCTTCATTCCAAATGGCGCTCCTTCCCTCCCGAGCTCTGCCATGCGCCCAAACAGAGGTTCCCCCCCACATATGGGGCATCATCGTACTCAGGAGAAATTGGACAACAACTTTTGGGGTCCAATTTATCCTGTTACCCTTGTGAAAATACAAAACTGGGGGCTAAAAATCATTTTTGTGAAAAAAAAAAAGGAATTTTTATTTTCACGGCTCTGCGTTATAAACTGAAACACTTGGGGGATCAAAGCTCTCAAAACACATCTAGATAAGTTCCTTAGGGGGTCTACTTTCCAAAATGGTGTCACTTGTGGGGGTTTAATGTTTAGGCACATCAGGGGCTCTCCAAACACGACATGGCGTCCCATCTTAATTCCAGTCAATTTTGCATTGAAAAGTCAAATGGCGCTCCTTCCCTTCCGAGCTCTGCTATGCGCCCAAACAGTGGTTTACCCCCACATATGGCATATTCGGCGTACTCAGGACAAATTGCACAACAACTTTTGGGGTCCAATTTCTTCTCTTACCCTTGGGAAAATAAAAAATTGGGGGCGAAAAGATAATTTTTGTGAAAAAAAATGATTTTTTATTTTTACGGCTCTGCATTATAAACTTCTGTGAAGCACTTGGTGGGTCAAAGTGCTCACCACACATCTAGATAAGTTCCTTAGGGGGTCTACTTTCCAAAATTGTGTCACTTGTGGGGGGTTTCAATGTTTAGGCACAGCAGGGGCTCTCCAACCGCAACATGGCGTTCCATCTCAATTCCAGTCAATTTTGCATTGAAAAGTCAAATGGCACTCCTTCCCTTCCGAGCTCTGTGGTGCGCCCAAAAAATGGTTTACCCCCACATACGGGGTATCAGCGTACTCAGCACAAACTGTAAAACAACTTTTGGGGTCCATTTTCTCCTGTTACCCTTGGTGAAATAGAACAAATTGGAGCTGAAATAAATTTTGTGTAAAACAAATGTAAATGTAAATTTTTATTTAAACATTCCAAAAATTCCTGTGAAACACCTGAAGGGTTAATAAATTTCTTGAATGTGGTTTTGAGCACCTTGAGGGGTGCAGTTTTTAGAATGGTGTCATACTTGGGTATTTTCTGTCATATAGACCCCTCAAAATGACTTCAAATGGTCCCCCCAAAAAATGGTGTTGTAAAAATGAGAAATTGCTGGTCAACTTTTAACCCTTATAACTCCCTAAAAAAAAAACATTTTGGTTCCAAAATTGTGCTGATGTAAAGTAGACATGTTGGAAATGTTACCTATTAAGTATTTTGTGTGACATATCTCTGTGATTTAAGGGCATAAAAATTAAAAGTTGGAAAATTGCGAAATTTTCGAATTTCCGTTTTTTTCACAAATAAACACAAGTTATATCGAAGAAATTTTACCACTATCATGAAGTACAATATGTCACGAGAAAACAGTGTGAGAATCGCCAATATCTGTTGAAGCGTTCCAGAGTTATAACCTCATAAAGGGACAGTGGTCAGAATTGTAAAAATTGGCCCGGTCATTAACGTGCAAACCAGCCTTGGGGTAAAGGGGTTAATGTCATATGCACTGTTCCTATTAAACAAATAACAAAAGTCTGTAAAAAAAATTAACAGATTGTGCTAAAAGAATCATACTCAGTTTGTTAGAGAATTGTATCATCTTCCATTCCCTAATACACCCAATTTAGATTAACTGCTTGTGTTAATACCATGAACCGTCTGTAGTGACGGACAAAAGCTAGTACAAGCAATTCAGCTAATGGTAGTGGCAGTAGGCTTAAGGTGGCAACACTGAACCTCCTGCCGCTCACTATTACTTTTTGTTGCATGCTCTTTGTGGGAGATATAAAATAAATACTCCTGGGGGATGACATCTTGTGAATAAGTGAGCAATTAGTATGCTGGCGCAAGGAGGTACAGTAAGGCCCAATGCATCGATCTTGGCTGTGCAGAAAATAGAGTAGTAACAGGAATGTGTATGAGGCCTCATTACGGAATGGCATTCCCTATAAGGCCGGTTTCACACGTCAGTGGCTCCGGTACGTGAGGCAGGGCCGGACTGGGACTAAAATTCAGCCCTGGCATTTGAAGTTACACAGGCCCACTTGTCACATGGTGACTGTATAATATCTTTGTACACTTGTAGGCAGGGCCGGTTTTAGGCAAAGTGGGGCCCTAGGCAAAGTTTAAAATGGGTCCCCAAATGCTAACATATTGCACATCACACAGAAGCCTTTCTGTTGTATTTACGTGCGCTGAGTTCAGGCCGCTAAACGAGTTTGATCGACAATACTGAAGTTGTTCAACGCTTGTTTCCCGGCCTCTTTCCACCAGCTGAGGAATAATGATGAGACAGAACGATCACTAATAGATCACTAACAGATCACCATACAGTATCATGTTTTCAGCAGCACATCTACAGTTTACACTGGCAATGTGCTGCTGACAACAAGGCTTTTTGTTCCAGCAAAAACAATCCGAATATGCAGCATTTTACTTGTTTAGTAAAATACACCCCATAGTCCTCCATATATTATAATGTGCTCCATAGTCCTCCATATAGTATAATACACTCCCTATAGTCCTCCATATATTAAAATACACTGCTCAGTCCTCCACATAGTATAATACACTCCTCATAGTCCTCCATATAGCATAATACAATCCTCATAGTCCTCCATATAGCATAATACAATCCTCATAGTGCTCCATATAGTATAATGCACCGCCACAGTCATCCATGTAGTACAATTCACTTCCCATAGTATAATGCACCCCATAGTTCTTCATATAGTATAACGTATTCCCCATAGTCCTCGATACAGTATAATGCAGCCCACATATAGTATAATGCAGCCACCCCAGAGTATAATGCAGCCACCCCAGAGTATAATGCAGCCACCCCAGAGTATAATGCAGCCACCCCAGAGTATAATGCAGCCACCCCACAGAGTATAATGCAGCCACCCCAGAGTATGTAACCCCCATAGAATATAATACAGCCCACCTCCCCATAATATATAATGTAGCCCCCCATAGAATATAATGCAGCCCCCCATAGTATATAACGCAGCCTCCCCCATAGAATATAATATACCCTCACAATAGTATATAACACAGCCACATAGTACATAACATGGCCTCCCCCATAGAATATAATATACTCCCCATAGTATATAGCAAAGCCCGCATATTATATAGCACAAACCGCATAGTATACAGCACAGCCTGCATACTATAGCACAGCTCGCGTAGTAGATAACACAGCCCACACAGCAGTATTCAGCACAGACCACACAGTAGTATACAGCACAGACCACACAGTAGTATACAGCACAGCCCACGTAGAAGTATACAGCACAGTCCACACAGTAGTATACAGCACAGCCCACAGAGTAATATATACAGCACAGCCCACAAAGTAATATATACAGCACAGCCCACAAAGTAATATATACAGCACAGCCCACAGAGAACTATATACAGCACAGCCCACAGAGAACTATATAAAGCACAGCCCAGAGTACTATATACAGCACAGCCCAGAGTACTATATACAGCACAGCCCAGAGAGTACTATATACAGCACAGCCCAGAGAGTACTATATACAGCACAGCCCAGAGAGTACTATATACAGCACAGCCCACAGAGTACTATATACAGCACAGCCCACAGAGTACTATACAAAGCACAGCCCACAGAGTACTATACACAGCACAGCCCACAGAGTACTATATACAGCACAGCCCACAGAGTACTATATACAGCACAGCCCACAGAGTACTATATACAGCACAGCCCACAGAGTACTATATACAGCACAGCCCACAGAGAACTATATACAGCACACAGTAGTATACAGCACAGAGCACAGCCCACAGAGAACTATATACAGCCCACAGTAGTATACAGCACAGAGCACAGCCCACAGAGAACTATATACAGCACAGAGCACAGCCCACAGAGAACTATATACAGCCCACAGTAGCATACAGCACAGAGCACAGCCCACAGATAACTATATACAGCCCACAGTAGTATACAGCACAGAGCACAGCCCACAGAGAGCTATATACAGCCCACAGTAGTATACAGCACAGAGCACAGCCCACAGAGAACTATATACAGCCCACAGCAGTATACAGCACAGAGCACAGCCCACAGAGAACTATATACAGCCCACAGCAGTATACAGCACAGAGCACAGCCCACAGAGAACTATATACAGCCCACAGTAGTATACAGCACAGAGCACAGCCCACAGAGAGCTATATACAGCCCACAGTAGTATACAGCACAGAGCACAGCCCACAGAGAACTATATACAGCCCACAGCAGTATACAGCACAGAGCACAGCCCACAGAGAACTATATACAGCCCACAGTGGTATACAGCACAGAGCACAGCCCACAGAGAACTATATACAGCCCACAGTGGTATACAGCACAGAGCACAGCCCACAGAGAACTATATACAGCCCACAGTGGTATACAGCACAGAGCACAGCCCACAGAGAACTATATACAGCCCACAGTGGTATACAGCACAGAGCACAGCCCACAGAGAACTATATACAGCCCACAGTGGTATACAGCACAGAGCACAGCCCACAGAGAACTATTTACAGCCCACAGCGGTATACAGCACAGAGCACAGCCCACAGAGAACTATATACAGCCCACAGCAGTATACAGCACAGAGCACAGCCCACAGAGAACTATATACAGCCCACAGTAGTATACAGCACAGAGCACAGCCCACAGAGAACTATATACAGCCCACAGTAGTATACAGCACAGAGCACAGCCCACAGAGAACTATATACAGCCCACAGCAGTATACAGCACAGAGCACAGCCCACAGAGAACTATATACAGCCCACAGTAGTATACAGCACAGAGCACAGCCCACAGAGAGCTATATACAGCCCACAGCAGTATACAGCACAGAGCACAGCCCACAGAGAACTATATACAGCCCACAGCAGTATACAGCAGAGAGCACAGCCCACAGAGAACTATATACAGCCCACAGCAGTATACAGCAGAGAGCACAGCCCACAGAGAACTATATACAGCCCACAGCAGTATACAGCAGAGAGCACAGCCCACAGAGAACTATATATAGCACAGAGCACACAGTAGTATACAGCACAGAGCACAGCCCACAGAGAGCTATATACAGCCCACAGCAGTATACAGCACAGAGCACAGCCCACAGAGAACTATATACAGCCCACAGTAGTATACAGCACAGAGCACAGCCCACAGAGAACTATATACAGCCCACAGCAGTATACAGCACAGAGCACAGCCCACAGAGAACTATATACAGCCCACAGTAGTATACAGCACAGAGCACAGCCCACAGAGTACTATATGCAGCCCACAGCAGTATACAGCACAGAGCACAGCCCACAGAGTACTATATACAGCCCACAGTAGTATACAGCACAGCCCACAGAGAACTATATACAGCCCACAGCAGTATACAGCACAGAGCACAGCCCACAGAGAACTATATACAGCCCACAGCAGTATACAGCACAGAGCACAGCCCACAGAGAACTATATACAGCCCACAGTAGTATACAGCACAGAGCACAGCCCAGAGAACTATATACAGCCCACAGTAGTATACAGCACAGAGCACAGCCCACAGAGAACTATATACAGCCCACAGTAGTATACAGCACAGAGCACAGCCCACAGAGTACTATATACAGCCCACAGCAGTATATAGCACAGAGCACAGCCCACAGAGAACTATATACAGCCCACAGCAGTATACAGCACAGAGCACAGCCCACAGAGAACTATATACAGCCCACAGCAGTATACAGCACAGAGCACAGCCCACAGAGAACTATATACAGCACAGAGCACAGCCCACAGAGAACTATATACAGCCCACAGTAGTATACAGCACAGAGCACAGCCCACAGAGAACTATATACAGCCCACAGTAGTATACAGCACAGAGCACAGCCCACAGAGAACTATATACAGCCCACAGCAGTATACAGCAGAGAGCACAGCCCACAGAGAACTATATACAGCCCACAGCAGTATACAGCAGAGAGCACAGCCCACAGAGAACTATATACAGCCCACAGCAGTATACAGCAGAGAGCACAGCCCACAGAGAACTATATATAGCACAGAGCACACAGTAGTATACAGCACAGAGCACAGCCCACAGAGAGCTATATACAGCCCACAGCAGTATACAGCACAGAGCACAGCCCACAGAGAACTATATACAGCCCACAGTAGTATACAGCACAGAGCACAGCCCACAGAGAACTATATACAGCCCACAGCAGTATACAGCACAGAGCACAGCCCACAGAGAACTATATACAGCCCACAGTAGTATACAGCACAGAGCACAGCCCACAGAGTACTATATACAGCCCACAGCAGTATACAGCACAGAGCACAGCCCACAGAGTACTATATACAGCCCACAGTAGTATACAGCACAGCCCACAGAGAACTATATACAGCCCACAGCAGTATACAGCACAGAGCACAGCCCACAGAGAACTATATACAGCCCACAGCAGTATACAGCACAGAGCACAGCCCACAGAGAACTATATACAGCCCACAGTAGTATACAGCACAGAGCACAGCCCAGAGAACTATATACAGCCCACAGTAGTATACAGCACAGAGCACAGCCCACAGAGAACTATATACAGCCCACAGTAGTATACAGCACAGAGCACAGCCCACAGAGTACTATATACAGCCCACAGCAGTATATAGCACAGAGCACAGCCCACAGAGAACTATATACAGCCCACAGCAGTATACAGCACAGAGCACAGCCCACAGAGAACTATATACAGCCCACAGCAGTATACAGCACAGAGCACAGCCCACAGAGAACTATATACAGCCCACAGCAGTATACAGCACAGAGCACAGCCCACAGAGAACTATATACAGCCCACATCTCTTCTCTTCCTCCCCTCACCTCCTCCGAGAATGGCCCCACAGTCCAGAAAAAAAAAAACTCTCCTCACCTCTCCTCGTGCCCCGCGTTGCTTCCTGGTTCCTGCTCCTGTCTCAGCAGCTGCAGTCTGCCCGGGACACAGCAGGTGCGCGATGATATGACATCATCGGGCACCCGCAGTGTCAGAGGCAGAGCGGGGAATGATGGGAGAGGAGCGTCTGTAGACGCTCTCTCCTCCATCATTGCATTCAACTGTACCGGCGTCTATACGCCGGTATAGTTGAATGCGACGGCGGGGGCGGCGGATTGAGCGGCCCACCACTGGCACCGGCCCTTCTGGCATTTGCCAGAAGTGCCCTATGGCCAGTCCGGCCCTGACGTGAGGTGACAGTTTCCTCACGTACCGGAGCCACTGACACACGTAGACACATTGAAATCAATGCATCTGTGCAGATGTCATTGATTTTTTGTGGACCGTGTCTCCGTGTGCCAAACATGGAGACATGTCAGTGTTCGTGGGAGCGCACGTATTACACGGACCCATTAAAGTCAATGGGTCCGTGTAAAACACGTACCGCACACGGACGTTGTCCGTGTGCAGTCCGTGTGGAGTGCAGGAGACAGTGCTACAGTAAGCGCTGTCCCCCCTACATGGTGCTGAAGCCGCCATTCATATCTGCTCTGCAGCAGCGTTTGCTGTAGAGAAGATATGAAAAATCCCTTTTTTTTGTCCTCGTGTTTAAAATAAAGATCCCTGTCACCACCCCCCTCCCAACCCCTGTGCACCCCCCCGCTGTTACTAAAATACTCACCCGGCTCCCTCGCAGCGTCCTGTCCTCGCCGCACCTTCTCCTGTATGAGCGGTCACGTGGGGCCGCCGATTACAGTAATGAATATGCGGCTCCACCCCTATGGGAGGTGGAGCCGCATATTCATGATGACTGTAATCGGCGGCCCCACGTGACCGCTCATATAGGAGAAGGTGCGGCGAGGACAGGACGCTGCGAGGGAGCCGGGTGAGTATTTTAGTAACAGCGGGGGGCGCACAGGGGGTGGGAGGGTGGTGGTGACAGGGATCTTTATTTTAAACACGAGGACAAAAAAAAAGGGATTTTTCATATCTTCTTTCCAGCGAACGCTGCTGGAGAGAAGATATGAATGGCCGCTTCAGCACCAGATGCAGGGGACAGCGCTTATCTCTAGCGCTGTCTCCTGCACGCTCCGTGTGGTACCCAGTCGGCACACGGGCGGCACACGTGTGCCGCACGTGTGCCACACGGATGGCCTACGTGAGCTCACGGACACACGGACACGGATAACTCTGGTACCGATTTTTTCCGGTACCGGAATTATCTGGACGTGTGAGACTGCCCTAATGCACAACTCTTAATAGATCTGCCTAAACCCTGCCAGACACAGCTATTTTACTTTTTTTACATTATTTTTCTCTTTTTCTTCAATGGTGGAGATGTAGAAAAAGGAAAATTTTACAAGTTTTGTATTACCATAATTGTACTGACTAGGGGAACCATATTGCCAGGTAGCATAATTTTTACAGCAGAATGAATGCCATAAAAACAATTAAGGAATTGCAGAGGGTTTTTTTTGCAATTTCACTGCTTTTGTATTTTTTTCCTCGTTTTGAAGAGTAAGGCTGGGGTCAGACTAGCGTATGGCATCCGATGCTAAAGCATTGGATGCGATATGCTAATGACCCTCGGCTCCTGCTCTGCTGCGAGCGGGAGTCGAGTGTCATGCGTCTGTGCTCCGAACCTCTCGCACAGAGAATCGGAGCACAGCTGTGGAGGAGGCGGAGAAACGCATGTTTAAGAAATAAGAAGAACAAGGACATTTTTAAAAAAAATAGTTTGAGTCTTCATTTTAAGAGGCCCCTAGTGTTTTCATTTTTATGATGGTGGAGCTCGGTGAGGGCTTATTTTTTCAGTTACGAGCTGATGGTTTTATTAATATCATTTGGGGGTAGATGCAGCATTATGTTCTCTCCTTATTCGATTTTTGGTGCAGTTGCATTGACTTTAAAAAAGCAATTCTGGTGCATAGATGTTTTTTTTCTCTTTATACTATTTACCAATTGGGTCAATTAGTTTTATATTTTAATAAATCAGACTTTTACAGACATTAGTGACCCCAAATATGTTTACTTTCTACATGTTTTGCTTTTTTTTAATGAAAAAAGGGGGAGTGATTTGAATTTTTTTATATTTTGAAAAACATTTTCTTTTATTTTTTTACTTTATTTCTAAGTACCCTTAGAGGTCTTGAACCTGCAATTTTCAATACCACAGTATTGCAGTATATAGTAAAGCTCAGGCTGGTCTTCATGGCATGCACCCAGTTGCCATGGCTACGCAATAGCATCCTTTGATTACACCACAAGGAACCAAATGGCGCACCCTTGGGACTGTGCAGTGCCTGCTTAAAGCAGAAAGAATCGCTCCTTCTCTCCGGAGTTTTGTAAACCTGAAGCCTGGTTTTTGAGGTTTGTTTGTCATGCCCTGAACACCTTTTCAAGAGTTTTTTTTTTTTCAGTGTTTTTTTTTTTAGCTTTTGGCCATGTTTTGTTTAATTCCTTTATAAAATTAAAAATAAACGCTAGCGTTTTTTAAGCCAAAATGCTGGAAATCTTCCAAGCATCCTTTTAGCCTTCTCATTGGCTTTGATTAATTCATTCATTCAGTATTGTTCATGTTATTTTTTCACAAAATATAAGGGAGACAGTGCAAAACTAGCACATGTGACAATTGTAATTGAGTTATTAAGATAAATCCTGAGCAGTCAGGTAAATCCAATGCATTCAGGTTGATTAACAGCAAAGTGTGTACTTAATATTGACAGTAAACCAAGCAAGCTGTTTCTCAAACATGAAAAATACATAAATGCCGTAATCAAATACATAAATGCCATAATCAAATAATAATAAATGCGCAGATAATCAAAATAATGTGAGCCAATTAATTATATTTTTTTATGTAGAGCCTGAATAGGCCATATCTATATTTTATTACTAAAATACTAATACATTCTCCAAATTTTTAAAAATTCATAATTTTATTATGTTTGAATAGGTTTTTTTTTTTTTTTTTTTTTAATAAAGACAGCCCCTGTCCATATAATTGGGGGATATAAACCAGAGCCACTCTATCTGACGGACCAAGAACACATTGAATAAACAACTATTGATTTTAATGGCTACCATATGACGCTAAATTTCTACATGATACTGACTTCCACTAGTGTTAGCACCAATCTACTCAGCACTGCATCATTTTCCAATTAAACGGGTTTTTCTTCTCTTCATGAGGCATTTTTCCTTTTCGTATTGTAATTGAAAGGAGTGCTCCAGCACTTTGATATTGTTAGGTTAGGTCATTCATATGACATTGTGGACATCTGACACCCCCACCAATCGACTGTTTGTGTGTTTGAAAGATGTCAGAAATAAATAGTGTACGGAGGGGAGCACCGGTGCTCTGTCACAGTGTGCTGTTATTTTATTAGGAACTTACCTGCAGTCCCGGACGCAGCCACTAAACAGTGTGATGGAGTGGTGGTGTTCTGCCCCGTACACTGGTTACATCTGGCCTCTGTTGGTGCTGCAATCAGATGAAAGCCCACCAATCTGATATTAATGATGACTAGTGATGAGCGAGTATGCTTGCTACTCGAGATTTCGAGATGATCTCCGAGTATTTTGGGCGTGCTCGGAGATTTAGTTTGTGTCGCCGCAGATGCATGATTGAGCACATGTGGGGATTCACTAACAAACAGGCAATCCCCTCATGTTTTCAGGCTGTCTAGCAGCCGCAAATCATGCAGCTGTGGCAACACAAACTAAATCTCCGAGCACACCCAAAATACTCGGAGATCACCCAAGCATGCCCGTAAATCTCGAGTAACGAGCATACTCGCTCATCACTGACGAGGACCTATCCTACAGATAGGTTATTAATATCAATCATATTTATTTTAGATTAATCTCTTTTCCTTATGACACAACAACAACTACACCAATAGACTCCTGGGCACAAAACAAATGTTGTTCTTTCATTCTTAGGGTACTGCAAGTGAAGCAACATTAATGGCTCTGCTAGCAGCCAGGACCAAGGTTGTGAAGGGACTCCAGGCTGAAAACCCGGATTTAAGTGAAGCAGAAATTGTCGGTCGTATGGTGGCTTATTCTTCAGACCAGGTTTGTTATAAAATTATTAGAAATAATAATAGTGATAAAATATAGTGACAAGGTGAAATAAAAAATATTTAGAATTGAGAGTCCTCTGTGGTTGATACCTTTTAATGGCTAACTGAAAAGATGGTAACAAATTGCAAGCTTTTGAGACTACCCAGGTCTCTTCATCAGGCAAAGACTAAAAGAAATTATGAAGAATCACATATTTATGCACAACATAGCACAGAAAAAAAAAAAAAAGGAAAAACCATGGATAAGACAGGTGACATGAAGCAGAATTACCATGAGTGATAAACAGTTATGTCCATAAATATTGGGCCAATTCTTAGATAAGGAATGTTTTATTGTCCTCTGGTTGGGGTCTCGTTCTGTTGTGATGACCCCTCATAGTCTGAGGGGCAAGATCCTTAGTTGATGTAAAAAGACATAAATCCATGCGACACATTCATTCCTGCAGTGAGAGTGTCAAAGGTCGTCATCAGTTTATATTCCCAGACTCTTCTGTCTCTTTTACATTTGAAGCTACCTTTTAACACAAGTAATTTCATGTCCATAATGTTATGATTTGGGAGACAAAAATGTATTGCCACAGGTAGATCCATTCTTTTTTCTCTTATTGTGTGTCGGTGAGAATTCATTCTTGTTCTAAGCTTTTGCCCTGTCTCCCCCACATACAGACCCCCAGTTGGATAAAGACATGGTTTTTCCTTGTTTTTTTTTTTGTTTTGTTTTTTTTTCTGTTCTATGTTGTGCATAAATATGTGATTCTTCAGAATTTCTTTTAGTCTTTGCCTGATGAAGAGACCTGTGTAGCCTCGAAAGCTTGCAACTTGTTACCATCTTTTCAGTTAGCCATTAAAAGGTATCAACCACTGAGGACTCTCAATTCTAAATATTTTCTATCTACTGGCTAACGCGGTACCAAGATATATATCTTTCCTGTAAGGTGAAATAAAAAATTTTTATGACACTTTTGACATGACAAATTTCTTACAAATGAGTATTGTATAGAGAAATATAAAGGGGTGTTCCTACTAAAGTGATAACATTTTGCTAAGATATTCCATCACTTAGGGTGCATTTAGACAAATGAACAACCTGCGAAAGAGCCTTTCTAAGAACACTTATTCCCAATTGTCGGCCCATGTAAATATGACAGCGATCACCAGATGCATGGGCTCTGCAGAGGTATATACAACCCAGGTCAAGGAGTCCCACTGAATAGAGTTGAGTGACTTTAACTTTTTTAGGATCGAGTCAGGTTTCGCGAAATCGGCCGATTATTGCGAAAAGTCGGGGGCTGACTGAAACACGAAACCCAATGCAAGTCAATGGGGAATCAAAGTCAGCAGAGAGTGGAGGACAGGAAAACACCTACAGTGCCTATTTTAATGCCAAAAACATCAATTCTTATTACTGAAGCTTGTCAATCTTAATCTACTTTATAATAATAGTTAGGCATTGAAAATTGGGGGTCATTTAGCTAAAGTTGTGGGGGGGTAGGGCTGGTTCAAGTTTTTCGTGGGCCCAGGACTACATCACGGCAGTGGAGCAGGGAGAGGTAAGTATTTCAACTTTGCAAGTGCTGTGATCCTGAGCAAGCAGGGGGGCCCACTCGTTCGCATTGGCACTGGCACAGGGCCCCTCAAAGTACGGCAGTGCGTTTAATGGTGGGGGCGCCTCCCACCGGCGGAGACACTTTTGCGTACTATGAGGGGCCCTGTGCCAGTGACGTTGCCAACGAGTATGCCCCCCCACCTGATGAAGGAACCTGCACTTTCATCTGCACCTTCCTGTTTGTCCCTGTGTAAGGTGGTATAGTATGCGGGAAGGGGAACCTGACTCTCAGCAGGGTCAGATTCTGGCTGTGTAGAATGCAAGGGGAATGTAGTGGTCTGGGTCAATGTACCAGCAGACTCATCTATCATATAGGCTGAAAATTGAAGCTCAGCTTTGTTCAGTGGAGGAGAAAAGCAAGGAGCGGCAGACACCATTAGTAGACCCAACCAAACAAGTAGGCCAAATGCAGTTTAATATTTGATATAGGCTGAAAATTGAAGCTCAGCTTTGTTCAGTGGAGGAGAAAAGCAAGGAGTGGCAGACACCGTTAGTAGACCCAACCAAACAAGTAGGCCAAATGCAGTTTAAAATTGGTTACAGGGGTACACAGGCGGCATAGCGTTGTTCAGCGGAGGACAATTGTAAGGAGTGGCACAGACAGACACAGGTAGTAGGCCTAAAATAAAAAAGTAGGGTCAATGCAGTTTAAAATTGGTTACAGGGGTACACAGGTGGCATAGCGTTGTTCAGCGGAGGACAATTGTAAGGAGTGGCGCAGATAGACACAGGTAGTAGGCCTAAAATAAAAAAGTAGGCTCAATGTAGTTCAAAACGGGTTACAGGAGTGAACTGGCGACATAGCGTTGTTCAGCGAAGGACAATTGCAAGGAGTGGCAGACACAGTTAGTAGGCCCAAAAAAGTAAGTAGGCTAAATGCAGTTCAAAATTAGTAACAGCAGTAAACTGGCGGCATAGCTTTGTTCAGTGGAGGACAACTGTAAGGAGTGGCTGACACAGTTAGTAGGCCAAAATAATAAAGTGAGGTAAATGTCTGCCAAAATTTTTTTCCAAAATAAACAGGTGGCATAGCTACGTACAGGGGTGGGCTCCTCTGCTGAGTAGCAGACAGTGGTAGTTGGCGCAAAGTATTAAATGGTCTAAATGGAGGCCAGGGCCCCTGTATATTTTAACTATCATCTATCATTAAAACAAATTTGTATTGGCAGTGCCATTGAAGGATTTATCAGCACAGACTACACTGTGGTGGAGCAGGGAGAGGTAAGTATTGCAAGTGGTAGAGCACTGTTCGACCAGGGGGGGGAACACTTTCTCATGGGCGGCGGTACTGGCACAGGGCCCCTCATATTATGATGGTGTGTCTGACGTCAGCAGGGGAAGGTGGGGCAAAATAATTTGAAATCCATGATTGGTTCATTTTAATGAAGGTTAGATCATCAACATTTTGGGTAGCCAGAAGAGTCCTTTTTTCGGTCAGTATTGAACCAGCAGCACTAAAGACTCTTTCTGATAGCACACTAGCAGCTGGGCAAGCGAGCTCCTGGTATGCATATGCAGCACCCCAGAGTCCTGGTCGTTGCAGTACTGTTGCTCCCTCTGCCACTAAGGGGAGTGATGGTATGTCCGATGGCACTTAAGGAGTTCACCTGACCAGGTATCACAGGCACCAATACACTTCACAGTCTGGCCTCCAGGGGGAGCAAAGGGTACTATGTATTAGGCCACTCCTCACAATCTGGTAAAACTGGGGGTTGGATAGAAAGTTAGAGAGAAGCTGACTGGGTTGGAACCAGGCAACATCCTGCCCAGGTAACATCTAGTGAGTGGAGAGTGTTACTTGGGAAGATTCAGGGGGGTCCCTGTCAGGGGTGGGATCCTGACAGAGGCCTAGCGAACAAGGCAGAACGTTAAGGAACCACACCTGCACTACATTGCGGCGGTATCTCAAGAAAGGGCAAGAAGCGAGGTTTATTGTGGAGAAGTGAGAAACAAGATCACAGCAAAAAGGAGATAACACCAGTAGGAGTCCTGCCGTAAAATCGAGGCAACATCCTACGGAGGCGCGTAGCCGGTGGCCAGAACGCCGAGGAAGTATTGGGCTCCAAGCATTACTTCAAACAGTGGCAGGACAGTTAATTATAGGTTGTCTGTCTCACCTAAATCACCTAAGTAGACATAGGAGGCAATTGTGGGAGAGGGGCGACACTAGGGTCCCGGAAGAACTCCAGGCCTACCCGTCATACGGGTGCGTCCTAGCCAAATCATCTGGGGGACGGAGAGAACGAACATCAGAATAGAAACGAGAGTTGTGAGAAAGAACATCAGGAACAGACACAACAGTTGTGAGGACTATCCTGTGGTGCTCAGCAGGGAAGTACTACAACACACAGGCGCTAGAAGGTAGGCACTGATTTCCACCTGCAAAGGGAACTCTGGATGTGCCTTCAGACCGGCCAGTCTCAGCCAGCCCTGTTAGCAGTGCTCCGGATTGGGGATCCTGAAGCCTACAGTAAAGAGGTAAAGAGACTGCAACCCTGTGTCTTCGTTATTTCATCGCACCACCACCTTTAATTGGACGCCCCTTAGCAGGGTCACGGACCGGGTCAGGCCTCCGTGACAACCCAAAGACCGAGACAGAGAGGCCCGGTACTGAGTACCCCGCAGCCCTGCGTCTGAGGGGAGCTCCACATATTCTGCCAATTCAGGTCAGGTGTCTATTTTAGATGCCCAGTAATCAAAGGGGAATGACGTGTGAGGGAGAACATCGATAAGGGAGGAAAAATAGTTCGTAACCATACTGGACAAATGTTGTCTCCTGTCACTTTGAATTGATGCAGCAGTACCTGTCGTGTCTGCGGTCATTGCGAAATCACTCCACAACCTGGTCATAAAACCCCTCTGTCCAACGCCACTTCTGATTTGTGCACCTCTAACACCTCTGCCATGTTGCCCCCTGCAGCTCGTGTGAGAACCATCACCGCCGCTGTGTGCTGGGAATTCCTGAACCAAACGGTCTACAAGAGTTGCTTGTTTGGTAGCCAATATTTGCTCAAGGTTCTCATGTGGCATGATATTTTGTAATTTCCCTTTGTAGCGTGGATCCAGGAGGCAGGCCAACCAGTAATCGTCATCGGTCATCATTTTTATAATGCGGGGGTCCCTTTTTAGGATACACAAGGCATAATCAGCCATGTGGGCCAATGTTCCAGGTGTCAATTCACTGCTTGTGCTGGGTTGAGGAGCACTTTCTTGCAAATCAACGTCACTTGTTTCCCGCAAAAACCCTGTACCTGACCTTGCAACGCCACCAGTTTCTATTGCCCTCTGAGAAGCATCCTCCTCCCATAAATATTCATCCCCATCATCCTCCTCCTCTTCATCCGCCACCTCGTCCAGGAGAGTTCCCTGAGCAGACAATGGCTGACTGTCATCAAGGCTTCCCTCATCCTCGGCTGCAGACACCTGCTCCTTAATGTGTGTCAAACTTTGCATCAGCAGACGCATTAGTGGGATGCTCATGCTTATGATGGCGTCGTCTGCACTTACCAGCTGTGTGCATTCCTCAAAACACTGAAGGACTTGACAGAGGTCTTGTAGCTTCGACCACTGCACACCTGACAACTCCATGTCTGCCATCCAACTGCCTGCCCGTGTATGTGTATCCTCCCACAAATACATTACAGCATGCCTCTGTTCACACAGCCTCTGAAGCATGTGCAGTGTGGAGTTCCACCTTGTTGCAACGTCGATTATTAGGCGGTGCTGGGGAAGCTTCAGCGATCGCTGATGGTTCTGCATACGGCTGGAGTGTACAGGCGACCGGCGGATGTGCGAGCAAAGTCTTCGCAACTTCAGGAGCAGGGCTGGTTACCCTGGATAACTTTTCAGGAAGCACTGCACCACCAGGTTCAAGGTGTGAGCCAGGCAAGGTATGTGTTTCAGTTCTGAAAGGGCTATGGCATCCATAAAATTCCTTCCGTTATCACTGACTACCTTGCCTGCCTCAAGATGTACACTACCCAGCCATGACTGAGTTTCTTGCTGCAAGTACTCTGCCAGTACTTCCGCGGTGTGTCTGTTGTCACCCAAACACTTCATTTCCAACACAGTCTGCTGACGCTTACCACTAGCTGTTCCATAATGGGACACCTCGTGTGCAACACTGGCAGCTGCGGATGGAGTGGTAGGGCGACTGCGCTCTGTGGACGAGCTTTCGCTTCTGGAGGAGGAGGAGGAGGAGGAGGGGTGTCGAACACCTACTGCCAACTGTTTCCTAGACCGTGGGCTAGGCAGAACTGTCCCACTATGGCTATCCCCTGTGGACCCTGCATCCACCACATTAACCCAGTGTGCCGTGATGGACACGTAACGTCCCTGGCCATGCCTATTGGTCCATGCATCTGTTGTGAGGTGCACCTTTCTACTGACTGATTGCCTGAGTGCATGGACAATGCGGTCTTTGACATGCTGGTGGAGGGCTGGGATGGCTTTTCTCGCAAAGAGGTGTCGACTGGGTAGGTCATAGCGTGGTACTGCGTAGGCCATCAGGGCTTTGAAAGCTTCGCTTTCAACCAACCGGTAGGGCATCATCTCTAATGAGATTAGTCTAGCAATGTGGGCGTTCAAACCCTGTGTACGCGGATGAGAGGATGAGTACTTCTTTTTCCTAACGAGAGTCTCTTGTAGGCTGAGCTGGACTGGAGAGCTGCATATGGTGGAACAAGCGGGGGTGGTGGTGGACATGGCAGATTGAGAGAGGGTTGGTGATGGTATTCTTGATGTTGTCCTACATACAGTGTTTACTACCAAGAACCTGGTGACTCCATGACTGCCTTGGCCTTGTGACGATACCTCCACATTTGCTGCAGGTGGTGTCCTAAACGGTGGGCTTACAGTGAGGGAAGCAATGTAGCGTTGCTGACTACCTTCATTCTGAGTGGGTGCACCAACGTTACGGGACGTTTGGTAGTTAGTCCAGGCTTGCAAGTGCATGCTGGTTAAATGTTTACGCATGCACGTTGTATTTAAATTTAGGGGATTCTTCCCTCTGCTAAAGATCTTTGAGCATTTCTTACAGATAACTTTGCACTGATCATTCGGATCTTGGTTAAAAAATTGCCACACTGCACTCTTCCTACTATCGAATACCTTTTCAGGCATTGCACGCTGTGTTACTTTCACCGGATGGCCACACTGTCCTAAAACTGTTTTTGTTTTAGACACACGTTTTTGGCCTGATATGGGCCTGCCAGATGAAAGCTGTTGCGATGTTAATGCCTGCTGCTGATCATCCTCCTCCGCTTCAGAGCTACTGCCAGCAGCACCCTGTTCCCCCAATGGCTGCCAATCTGGGTCAACAACTGGGTCATCTATCACCTCCTCTTCAATGTCCTGTGCACCTTCCTCTGTGTCACCGTGTAAGGTGCTATAGCGCTCGGGACGGGGCACCATAGTCTCATCAGGGTCAGATTCTGGCTCAGTACACTGCGAGGGCAATGTAGTGATCTGAGTCAATGGAACAGCATAATAATCTAGCTGTGGCTGTGCATCTGTGCACTCCATGTCCGATTCATCTTGTAATGGGCTGTTAACTATTTCCCTTTCTAACCCTGGCACGGTATGTGTAAAGAGCTCCATAGAGTAAACTGTAGTGTCGCCTGCTGCATCCTTCACTTTTGCTTTGGGTGAAGGACACAAGGAAGAGACTTGTTCCTGACCGGGAGCATCCACTGACGACTCACTGCTTTTATATTTCGAACTTTCTGAAGAGGAGGTGGATCGCCCCCAGGCGCAGGGCAGTTCCAAGGCACACATGACCTGATTTCTCAGGCTTAAGTAGATCCTGTTCGTGACGCCAAGATTTGGATCGCCCCCAGGCGCAGGGCAGTGGGGTACTCGGTACCGGGTCCCTCTGTCTCGGTTCTGGGAATGTCACGGTGGCCCGACCCGGTCCGTGGCCCTGCTAAAGGGCGCCCAATTAAAAGTGTAGTTGGTCAAGTGTTCGTGACGCCACCTGTGGTATTCGGTCAGGGTGACCGACGCTGCTGAGGGGTCCGCTGGGGTGATGTTATAGCAGCTAGATGGTGTTCCTTCCCACAGGTGAAGTATGTCCCCAGGGCTTCCTGGTAGGGTAGGTGGTGATTGTAGGTCGCAGTAAATAACGAAGACACAAGGTTGCAGTCTCTTTACTTTTACTGAGGACTTCAGCGTCCGCAGTCCAGAGCACTGTTCACAGGGCTGGCTGAGTCCGGCCGGTCCGAAGGCACATCCAGAGTTCCCCTAGCAGGTGGAAATCAGTAGCCTTCCTACTAGCGCCTGTATGTTGTAGTACCACCCTGCTGAGCACCACAGGAAAGTCCTCACAACTGTCGTGTATGTTTCTGATGTTCTCTCTCCGTCCCCCAGATGGTATGGATAGGACGACCCGTATGACGAGGTAGGCCTGGAGCTATTTTATAGGGACCCTAGAGACGCCCCTCTCCCACAATTTGCCTCCGTTGTCTTCATTAGGTATTAAGGTTTTGCAGCCAACTTGGAATTAACTGTCCTGCCGTAGTTCAAAGTAATGCGTAGAGCCAATTACTCCCTCGGTGTTCCGGCCACCGGGTACGCGACTCAGAAGGATGTTGCCGGTCTTAAGGCAAGACTCCTCCTGGTATTATCTCCTTGTGCTGTGATCTCGTTTCTCACTTCTCCACTATTATTCGTGTACTTTTTTTTCAAAGTATATTTTTTTTTCTAAGTATGACGCAGTTATAACATGGCAGTTAGACAGGGCAGGAGACAGGTAAGACAATCTAAACCTACTCCCTATTCACTTGAAACAGAACAAATACACACCATATGTATCTGTATAATCTATATCCTGGCTGCTGTATTCACTCACCGCCCTTGCATAAACTCTTTAAACTCCATCCATATCGGCCCCTCTGTCCTTGCCTCTCCTATGTATAGCACTCATGCTCTGTTCACATTGCTTAACAGCGCAGATCCATTCAGTCCCACCATCCAACACAAAAGACACTCTCACAAATCACTTAACCATCTGCTCACTCTTTCTATCCTCCTTCTCCTAGTCGCTAGAGACATCTCTCCAAACCCCGGCCCCCCATGTTATAGCCAGTCAAACCTCCCAACTGCTACACCCAGAAACCCCTCTAACCTTATTAATATTCCATGCATGCCTTCTGTCTCTTTCAATTGTGCTCTTTGGAATTCTCGCTCTGTGTGTAATAAACTCTCCTTCACCCATGATTACTTCCTTTCTAAGGCTCTTAATCTCCTGGCTCTTACTGAAACCTGGATCCAGCAGTCAGACACAACCGCTGCTGCTGCTCTCTCCTATGGTGGACCACACTTTTCTCATACCCCAAGATCAGACAACAGAGCAGGTGGAGGCGTTGGGCTGCTCCTTTCACCCAAATGTACCTTCCAAGTTATCCCCCAAGTACCCTCACTTGTATTCCCTTCCTTTGAGGTCCATGCTGTCAGACTCTACGTCCCCTTCTCCATGCGAGTGGCGGTGGTGTATCGTCCTCCTGGCCCCTCTCATCAGTTCCTGGATCACTTTGCCACCTGGCTTCCACACTTTCTCTCCTGTGACACCCCCACCCTTATCATGGGTGATTTCAACATCCCCATTGCTTCTCCCCTTTCCCCGTCTGCTTCTCACCTTTTATCTCTAACCTCCTCTTTCGGCCTCTCGCAGCATACTAACTCTCCAACGCATGAAGATGGAAACTCCCTTGACTTGGTCTTCTCCCGACTTTGCTCAGTGGATGATTTCACAAACACCCCTCTCCCGCTCTCTGACCACAACCTTCTTTCATTCTCTATCAAGAACTGCCATCCTGCTCAGGTCACCCCCACTTTCCACACTTATAGAAACATACAGGCCATTAACACCCAGAAACTTAGGAAGAACTTGCAGTCCTCATTGGCCCCAATCTCCTCCATCTCATGTCCTGATTCTGCTCTGAACCATTGCAAAGAAACCCTGCAAAGTGCCCTGGATGAAGCTGCTCCTCCTATACATAGAGCAACTTGACACAGACGGCGACAACCGTGGCACACGCTGCAAACACGCTTCCTGCAGCGATGCTCCATGTGCGCCGAACGTCTGTGGAGAAAATCTAATCTACCCGAAGATTTCATCCATTATAAGTTCATGCTAAAAACATACAACTCTGCCCTTCACCTCTCCAAACAAACCTATTTCAACACCCTCATCACCTCACTGTCCAATAACCCTAAACGTCTCTTCGACACTTTCCAGTCCCTACTCAACCCAAGAGAGCAGGCCCCAACCACAGATCTCCGCGCTGACGATCTGGCCAATTACTTCAAAGAAAAAATTGACCACATTCGACAGGAAATCATCTCCCAATCTCTTCATACCTGTCCTCCCTCCCCCACTGCATCTAGTTCACTCTCTGACTTTGAACCAGTTACTGAAGAAAAAGTAAGCAGGCTCCTTGCATCTTCTCGCCCGACCACTTGCACCAGTGACCCAATTCCGTCACATCTCCTCCAGTCCCTTTCCCCGGCTTTCACCTCTCACATGACACAAATATTCAACCTTTCCCTCACTTCTGGTATTTTTCCCTCCTCATTTAAGCATGCCATCATACATCCATTACTTAAAAAACCCTCCCTCGACCAAAACTGTGTCGCTAATTATAGACCTGTCTCTAATCTTCCCTTCATCTCTAAACTCCTGGAACGCCTGGTCCACTCCCGTCTTACCCGCTATCTCTCAGATAACTCTCTTCTCGACCCTCTTCAATCTGCCTTCCGCTCTTTACACTCTACTGAAACTGCCCTCACTAAAGTCTCTAATGACCTACTAACAGCTAAATCTAATGGTCACTACTCCATGCTAATTCTATTGGATCTTTCCGCAGCATTCGACACTGTGGATCATCAGCTCCTCCTCACTATGCTCCGCTCCATCGGCATCAAGGACACCGTTCTCTCTTGGTTCTCCACCTATCTCTCTGACCGATCCTTCACTGTATGTTTTGCTGGTTCCTCCTCCTCTCACCTTCCCCTTACTGTAGGGGTTCCTCAAGGAGCAGTCCTAGGCCCCCTCCTCTTCTCTTTGTATACTGCCCCTATTGGACAATCAGTAGATTTGGGTTCCAGTACCATCTCTATGCTGATGACACCCAATTATACACCTCTTCTCCTGCTTTCACTCCGACCTTCTTAGAAAACACCAGTGATTGTCTTACCGCTGTCTCTAACATCATGTCCTCCCTCTATCTGAAACTGAACCTGTCAAAAACTGAACTCCTCGTGTTCTCTCCCTCTACTAACCTACCTTTGCCTGACATTGCCATCTCCGTGTGCGGTTCAATCATTACTCCAAAGCAACATGCCCGCTGCCTTGGGGTCATCCTTGATTCTGAGCTTTCATTCACCCCCCACATCCGATCACTGGCTCGCTCTTCTTATCTGCATCTCAAAAACATTTCTAGAATTCGCCCTTTTCTTACTTTCGACTATGCAAAAACTCTTACTGTTTCTCTTATTCATTCCCGTCTGGACTATTGTAACTCTCTACTAATCGGCCTCCCTCTTACCAAACTCTCCCCGCTCCAAACTGTCCTGAATGCTGCTGCCAGGATCATATTCCTCACCAACCGTTACACCGATGCCTCTACCTTGTGCCAGTCATTACACTGGCTACCCATCCACTCCAGAATCCAGTACAAAACTACTACCCTCATCCACAAAGCACTTCATGGCTCAGCACCACCCTACATCTCCTCTCTGGTCTCAGTCTACCACCCTACCCGTGCCCTCCGCTCCGCTAATGACCTCAGGTTAGCATCCTCAATAATCAGAACCTCCCACTCCCGTCTCCAAGACTTTACACGTGCTGCGCCGATTCTTTGGAATGCACTACCTAGGTTAATACGATTAATCCCCAATCCCCACAGTTTTAAGCATGCCCTAAAAACGCATTTGTTCAGACTGGCCTACCGCCTCAACGCATTAACCTAACTATCCCTGTGTGGCCTATTAAAAATAGAAAAAAAAACTAACCACATAATCAGGTTCCTTGCATCGTGTTCTCATACACTTTATGCAGTTAATAGCCCTCTGTGTCTGTACTGCTACATACTTAGGCTGTTAACTGGTTCATGTAGCTTTACATGAACACCCGAGCCTTACACTATGGCTGATCCAAATAACTAAAGCAATTGTTACCATCCACCTCTCGTGTCTCCCCTTTTCCTCATAGTTTGTAAGCTTGTGAGCAGGGCCCTCATTCCTCCTGGTATCTATTTTGAACTGTGATTTCTGTTATGCTGTAATGTCTATTGTCTGTACAAGTCCCCTCTATAAGTTGTAAAGCGCTGCGGAATATGTTGGCGCTATATAAATAAAAATTATTATTATTATTATTATAATATACTTCACTTCTTGTACTTTCTTAGGATGCTGCCGCAATGAGGTGCAGGCGCAGCTCCGTAACGTTCTATCTCTTGCTATGTCTCTGTCAGGATCCCACGCCTTCCCACAGGACGCAGGAGCGCTAACCCCCATCCACTAAGCTTATTAAGCCTACATGTCCACCAGCAAGATGCAGATGCGCCACTGTTACCCCTCTACAAGGCTTTATCCAGAACTGGCAAATCGATTAAACTACATACAACTTACCAGCAATTTAAGGCTGATACATTGGCACCTGCAAAAAAGGTTGTCTCCAGTGACATACCAACTTTCTATTTAAATCGCATATGCAAACAGCAGCAAGACGCTGATGCACCGCTGCTATTCTTCATCAAGGTCATACTCAGAGAGAAATCAACTATTAGGCCATACTTGGTATCAAAAAGACTGTACCTGCCCCTTGACACTACAGGGACAACATCCTCTTTACCATAAGAGCCACTCATAAATCCTGGATCTAGTGCGACTTTAGAATAAGACCCGGGAGGGTCGAAACGTCATCACATTGAGTCGCTTGTACGATTGTTTAATAAGTGCCTACTGTTTGATCTGTCACATTTGACTGATTTCTGTTTTTCACTTGAATAAATTAGCAAGTTTCAAAAAATCCTTTTGTTTCTAAGATATTCCACACAGGGAGTGCGGTGGATTTCAATAATAAGGATCCCACCCCTGACAGGGACCTCTGTCTACAGCTCCGATGTTCCTCCTTCTCCCTCTGTCTGCCTGACAGGTCTCCTCTGGGTCAAACCCAGGCAGCTTTCTCCCTAACTTCCTATCCAACCCCCAGTTTTTACCCGAGTGTGAGGAGTGGCCTAATAGATAGAACCTTTTTCTCCCCCTGGTGGCCGGAGTGTGAAGTGTAGTGTGTGACTGTGATACCTGGTCAGGTGAACTCCTTTAGTACCAGATAGATTAACGAATTAGGATTATTTAGTCTAGAAAAAAGACGACTGAGGGGCGATCTAATAACCATGTATAAGTATATAAGGGGACAATACAAATATCTCGCTGAGGATCTGTTTATACCAAGGAAGGTGACAGGCACAAGGGGGCATTCTTTGCGTCTGGAGGAGAGAAGTTTTTTCCACCAAAATAGAAGAGGATTCTTTACTGTTAGGGCAGTGAGAATCTGGAATTGCTTGCCTGAGGAGGTGGTGATGGCGAACTCAGTTGAGGGGTTCAAGAGAGGCCTGGATGTCTTCCTGGAGCAGAACAATATTGTATCATACAATTATTAGGTTCTGTAGAAGGACGTAGATCTGGGGATTTATTATGATGGAATATAGGCTGAACTGGATGGACAAATGTCTTTTTTCGGCCTTACTAACTATGTAACTATGTAACTATGTAACCATCAGACGTACCATCACTCCCCCTGGTGGAAGAGTGACAATACTGCAACGACCAGGACTCTGGGGCGCTGCAGAGGCGAAAGAGCTAGAGGCTGAGTCAGCAATGAAAGCCAAAACTTGTTCCGGCTGCTCCAGCTTTAAAAGTGGTTTTCCTACTCCCAGATAAGGGAACCTTTGAGGCCTTGTGTAGCCAGACGATAATGCTGTCTGAAAAACTCGAGCCTTAGGTGCTATTTTGCTTTTCCCACTACCACCAGATGCTCCACCACCACCACCACCATCATTACCAGCTGGCAATGACCGCCCACGGCCTCTTCCACCAGACCCTCATTTTTGGGAAAATGTAACCAAACTAACAACCGTTATATGGTACTGTAAAACAAGGTAGAAGGTGTATATAAACTTGTTGGCAAATTAAATCTTCCTTTTTTGTGTGGGAGACTGCTGCAAAAATCAGGCCCACTGTATTACACTACACAATGTAAGTGGCAGAACGTGGCTGTCAGATATACGACAAACATAACTGACGCAGATCCACTTAGTGGTAATTTAAATTTCCCTTTTTTGTGTGGGAGACTGCTGTAAAAACCAGGCCCACTGTATTACACTACAAAATGTAAGTGGCAGAACGTGGCTGGCAGATATACGACAAACAGAACTGACGCAGTTCCACTTAGTGGCAATTTAAATCTCCCTTTTTTGTGTGGGAGACTGCTGCAAAAATCAGGCCCACTGTATTACACTACACAATGTAAGTGGCAGAAAGTGGCTGGCAGATATACGACAAACAGAACTGACGCAGATCCACTTAGTGGCAATTTAAATCTCCCTTTTTTGTGTGGGAGACTGCTGCAAAAATCAGGCCCACTGTATTACACTACACAATGTAAGTGGCAGAAAGTGGCTGGCAGATATACGACAAACAGAACTGACGCAGATCCACTTAGTGGCAATTTAAATCTCCCTTTTTTGTGTGGGAGACTGCTGCAAAAACCAGGCCCAATGTATTATACTACACAATGTAAGTGGCAGAAAGTGGCTGGCAGATATACGACAAACAGAACTGACACAGATCCACTTAGTGGCAATTTAAATCTCCCTTTTTTGTGTGGGAGACTGCTGCAAAAATCAGGCCCACTGTATTACACTACACAATGTAAGTGGCAGAAAGTGGCTGGCAGATATACGACAAACAGAACTGACGCAGATCCCCTTAGGGGCAATTTAAATCTCCCTTTATTATGTGGGAGACTGCTGCAAAAACCAGGCCCACTGTATTACACTACACAATGTAAGTGGCAGAACGTGGCTGGCAGATATATGACAAACAGAGCTGACGCAGATCCACTTAGTGGCAATTTAAATCTCCCTTTTTTGTGTGGGAGACTGCTGCAAAAATCAGGCCCACTGTATTACACTACACAATGTAAGTGGCAGAAAGTGGCTGGCAGATATACGACAAACAGAACTGACGCAGATTCCCTTAGGGGCAATTTAAATCTCCCTTTATTATGTGGGAGACTGCTGCAAAAACCAGGCCCACTGTATTACACTACACAATGTAAGTGGCAGAACGTGGCTGGCAGATATACGACAAACAGAACTTACGCAGATCCACTTAGTGGCAATTTAAATCTCCTTTTTTGTGTGGGAGACTGCTGCAAAAATCAGGCCCACTGTATTACACTACACAATGTAAGTGGCAGAAAGTGGCTGGCAGATATACGACAAACAGAACTTACGCAGATCCACTTAGTGGCAATTTAAATCTCCTTTTTTGTGTGGGAGACTGCTGCAAAAATCAGGCCCACTGTATTACTCTACACAATGTAAGTGGCAGAAAGTGGCTGGCAGATATACGACAAACAGAACTGACGCAGATCCACTTAGTGGCAATTTAAATCTCCCTTTTTTGTGTGGGAGACTGCTGCAAAAATCAGGCCCACTGTATTACACTACACAATGTAAGTGGCAGAATGTGGCTGGCAGATATACGACAAACAGAACTGATGCAGATCCCCTTAGGGGCAATTTAAATCTCCCTTTATAATGTGGGAGACTGCTGCAAAAACCAGGCCCACTGTATTACACTACACAATGTAAGTGGCAGAACGTGGCTGGCAGATATATGACAAACAGAGCTGACGCAGATCCACTTAGTGGCAATTTAAATCTCCCTTTTTTGTGTAGGAGACTGCTGCAAAAACCAGGTCCACTGTATTACACTACACAATGTAAGGGCAGAAAGTGTCTGGCAGATATATACGACAAACAGAACTGACGCAGATCCACTTAGTGGCAATTTAAATCTCCCTTTTTTGTGTGGGAGACTGCTGCAAAAACCAGGCCCACTGTATTACACTACACAATGTAAGTGGCAGAACGTGGCTGGCAGATATAGGACAAATAGAACTGACGCAGATCCACTTAGTGGCAATTTAAATCTCCCTTTCTTGTGTGGGAGACTGCTGCAAAAACCAGGCCCACTGTATTACACTACACAATGTAAGTGGCAGAACATGGCAGGCATCTATATGTTATGTTTGGCTGGTGGTTAGGAGCACAAGAAATGACCAGATGAGCAAACTAGCAATACGGGACCAGCTCTGGGAAGTGGGAACTCTGCTGACCGCAACCCCTAATCCTATCACAACAACTAGCAATAGCCGTGGAGCAATCCTGACTCTGCCTAGATGCCTCTTCACAGCCTAAGAGCTAACTACCCCTAAAGATAGAAAATGCAGCCTACCTTGCCTCAGAGAAATTCCCCAAAGAAATAGGCAGCCCCCACATATATTGACTGTGAGTTAAGATGGAAGTCACAAACACAGGAATGAAATAGGTTTCAGCATAGGAGGCCAGACTAACTAAACAGACAGAGGATAGAAAAGGTATCTTTGCGGTCAGCATAAAAAACTAACAAGAAACCACGCAGAGTGTGCAAAAGAAACCACCGCACTGACTCACGGCGCGGTGGTGCCACTCTGCATTCCAGAGCTTCCAGCTAACAAGAATAAATCATAATAGCAAGCTGGACAAAAACACAGTGGTAACAAATAAGCTAGCAGGGACTTAGCTTTGCTGAAATAAACAGGTCTTCTGAAAGATCCAAGAGAACTGAACCAGTGCTAGGACATTGACAGCTGGCATCAAGTAAAGATCTGAGTGGAGTTAAATAGAGCAGCCAGCCAAGGCCTGAACGAGATCAGCTGGAGAAGGAATCTCAGAACCAGCAGCTCCACTCACAGCCACCAGAGGGAGTCCATGAACAGAACTCACCGAAGTACCATTCATAACCACAGGAGGGAGCTCGAGAACCGAATTCACAACAGTACCCCCCCCTTGAGGAGGGGTCACCGAACCCTCACCAGAGCCTCCAGGCCGCTCCGGATGAGCCAAATGAAAGGCACGAACAAGATCGGCAGCATGAACATCAGAGGCAACTACCCAGGAATTATCCTCCTGACCATAACCTTTCCACTTGACTAGGTACTGAAGTTTCCGTCTCGAAATACGAGAATCCAAAATCTTCTCCACCACATACTCCAACTCCCCCTCAACCAACACCGGGGCAGGAGGATCAACGGAGGGAACCATAGGAGCCACATATCTCCGCAACAACGACCTATGGAACACATTATGGATGGCGAAAGAAGCTGGAAGGTCCAAACGAAATGACACAGGATTAATAATTTCAGAAATCTTATAAGGACCAATGAAACGAGGCTTAAACTTAGGAGACGAAACCTTCATAGGAACAAAACGAGACGACAACCAAACCAAATCCCCAACACGAAGTCGGGGACCAACACAGCGACGGCGGTTAGCGAAATGTTGAGCCTTCTCCTGGGACAACGTCAAATTGTCCACTACGTGAGTCCTAATTTGCTGCAACCTGTCCACCACGGAATCCACACCAGGACAGTCCGAAGGCTCAACCTGCCCTGAAGAAAAACGAGGGTGGAAACCAGAATTACAGAAAAAAGGTGAAACCAAGGTGGCCGAGCTGGCCCGATTATTAAGGGCGAACTCAGCCAAAGGCAAGAAGGACACCCAATCGTCCTGATCAGCAGAAACAAAGCATCTCAGATATGTTTCCAAAGTCTGATTGGTTCGTTCAGTTTGGCCATTTGTCTGAGGATGGAAAGCTGAAGAAAAAGACAAATCAATGCCCATCTTAGCACAAAAGGACCGCCAAAATCTTGAAACAAACTGGGAACCTCTGTCCGACACGATGTTCTCCGGAATGCCATGTAAACGAACCACATGCTGGAAAAACAATGGAACCAAATCAGAGGAGGAAGGCAATTTAGGCAAAGGTACCAAATGGACCATCTTAGAGAAGCGATCACACACCACCCAGATAACTGACATCCTCTGAGAGACAGGGAGATCCGAAATAAAATCCATGGAAATATGCGTCCAGGGCCTTTTCGGGACCGGCAAGGGCAAAAGCAACCCACTGGCACGAGAACACCAGGGCTTAGCCCGAGCACAAGTCCCACAGGACTGCACAAAAGAACGCACATCTCGTGACAAGGAAGGCCACCAAAAGGATCTAGCCACCAAATCTCTGGTACCAAAGATTCCAGGATGACCAGCCAACACCGAACAATGAACCTCAGAGATAACTCTACTAGTCCATCTATCAGGGACAAACAGCTTCTCCGCTGGGCAACGGTCAGGTTTATCAGCCTGAAACTCCTGCAGCACCCGCCGCAAATCAGGGGAGATGGCAGACAAAATTACCCCCTCTTTGAGAGTACCAGCCGGCTCAGGAACTCCCGGAGAATCAGGCACAAAACTCCTTGAAAGGGCATCAGCCTTCACATTCTTAGAACCCGGAAGGTACGAAACCACAAAATTGAAGCGGGAGAAAAACAGCGACCATCGAGCCTATCTAGGATTCAACCGCTTGGCAGACTCGAGATAAGTCAGATTCTTGTGATCCATCAAGACCACCACGCGATGTTTGGCTCCTTCAAGCCAATGTCGCCACTCCTCAAACGCCCACTTCATGGCCAACAACTCTCGATTACCCACATCATAATTGCGCTCAGCAGGCGAAAACTTTCTGGAAAAGAAAGCACATGGTTTCATCACAGAGCCATCAGAACCTCTTTGAGACAAAACAGCCCCTGCTCCAATCTCAGAAGCATCCACCTTGACCTGAAACGGGAGCGAAACATCTGGCTGACACAACACAGGGGCAGAAGAAAAATAGAAAAATGACGCTTCAGCTCCTGAAAAGCCTCAACGGCCGCAGAGGACCAATTGACCACATCAGCACCTTTCTTGGTCAAATCAGTCAATGGTTTAACAACACTAGAAAAATTAGCGATGAAGCGATGGTAAAAATTAGCAAAGCCCAGAAATTTCTGAAGGCTCTTCACAGAAGTAGGCTGAGTCCAATCATAAATGGCCTGAACTTTAACAGGGTCCATCTTGATAGTAGAAGGGGAAAAAATGAAGCCCAAAAATGAAACCTTCTGAACTCCAAAGAGACATTTAGACCCCTTCACAAACAAGGAATGAGCACGAAGGACCTGGAACACCATTCTGACCTGCTTCACATGAGACTCCCAATCGTCCGAAAAGACCAAAATATCATCCAAATATACAATCATGAATCTATCCAGATACTTTCGGAAGATGTCATGCATAAAGGACTGAAACACAGATGGAGCATTAGAAAGTCCGAATGGCATCACCAAGTACTCAAAATGGCCCTCGGGCATATTAAATGCTGTTTTCCATTCATCGCCCTGCTTAATACGCACAAGGTTATACGCCCCTCGAAGATCTATCTTGGTGAACCAGCTAGCCCCCTTAATCCGAGCAAACAAATCAGACAGTAGCGGCAAAGGGTACTGAAATTTGATGGTGATTTTATTAAGAAGGCGGTAATCCATACAAGGTCTCAGAGAACCATCCTTCTTGGCCACAAAAAAGAACCCTGCTCCCAACGGTGATGACGACGGGCGAATATGCCCTTTCTCCAAGGACTCCTTTATATAACTCCGCATTGCAGCGTGTTCTGGCACAGATAAATTGAACAGTCGGCCCTTTGGAAACTTACTACCAGGAATCAAATTAATAGCACAATTGCAATCCCTATGAGGAGGTAGGGCACTGGATTTGGGCTCATCAAATACATCCCGGTAATCTGACAAGAACTCAGGGACTTCAGAAGGATGGGAAGATGAAATAGACAACAATGGGACATCCCCATGTACCCCTTGACAACCCCAACTGGATACAGACATTGATTTCCAATCCAATACAGGATTATGGACCTGTAGCCATGGCAAACCCAAAACGACCACATCATGCAGATTATGCAACACCAAAAAGCGAATATCCTCCTGATGTGCAGGAGCCATGCACATGGTCAATTGAGTCCAGTACTGAGGCTTATTCTTGGCCAAAGGTGTAGCATCAATTCCTCTCAATGGAATAGGATACTGCAAGGGCTCCAAGAAAAAACCACAGCGCCTGGCAAACTCCAAGTCCATCAAATTCAGGGCAGCGCCTGAATCCACAAATGCCATAACAGAATAGGACGACAAAGAGCAAATCAGAGTAACGGACAAAATAAATTTTGGCTGTACAGTACCAATGGTGGCAGACCTAGCGAACCGTTTAGTGCGCTTAGGACAATCAGAGATAGCATGAGTGGAGTCACCACAGTAAAAACACAGCCCATTCTGACATCTGTATTCTTGCCGTTCAGCTCTGGTCAAGGTCCTATCACATTGCATAGGCTCAAGCTTCTGCTCAGAAAACACCGCCAAATGGTGCACATTTTTGCGCTCACGTAAGCGTCGATCGATCTGAATGGCCAAGGACATAGACTCATTCAGACCAGCAGGCGTGGGGAATCCCACCATAACATCCTTAAGGGCTTCAGAAAGACCCTTTCTGAAAATTGCCGCCAGGGCACACTCATTCCACTGAGTAAGCACAGACCACTTTCTGAACTTCTGACAATATACCTCCGCTTCATCCTGACCCTGACACAAAGCCAGCAAAATTTTCTCTGCCTGATCCACTGAATCTGGTTCATCATAAAGCAATCCAAGTGCCAGAAAAAACGCATCTACATTACGCAATGCAGGATCTCCTGGCGCAAGGGAAAATGCCCAGTCTTGAGGGTCGCCACGTAGCAAAGAAATAATGATTTTTACTTGCTGAATGGGATCACCAGAGGAGCGGGGTTTCAAAGCAAAAAACAGTCTACAATTATTTTTGAAATTCAGGAACTTAGATCTATCCCCAGAAAACAAATCAGGAATTGGAATTCTGGGTTCTAACATCGGGTTCTGAATTACATAATCTTGAATGCTTTGTACCCTTGCAGTGAGTTGATCCACACAAGAGGACAGACCTTGAATGTCCATATCTACACCTGTGTCCTGAACCACCCAGAGGTTAAGGGGAAAAGAAATACAAAACACACTGCAGAGAAAAAAAAAATGGTCTCAGAACTTCTCTTATCCGTCTATTGAGATGCATTAACACTTTGTAGGCCAGCTGTACTGTTATGTTTGGCTGGTGGTTAGGAGCACAAGAAATGACCAGATGAGCAAACTAGCAATACGGGACGAGCTCTGGGAAGTGGGAACTCTGCTGACCGCAACCCGTAATCCTATCACAACAACTAGCAATAGCCGTGGAGCGTTCCTGACTCTGCCTAGACGCCTCTTCACAGCCTAAGAGCTAACTACCTCTAAAGATAGAAAATGCAGCCTACCTTGCCTCAGAGAAATTCCCCAAAGAAATAGGCAGCCCCCACATATATTGACTGTGAGTTAAGATGGAAGTCACAAACACAGGAATGAAATAGGTTTCAGCATAGGAGGCCAGACTAACTAAACAGACAGAGGATAGAAAAGGTATCTTTGCGGTCAGCATAAAAAACTAACAAAAAACCACGCAGAGTGTGCAAAAGAAACCACCGCACCGACTCACGGCGCGGTGGTGCCACTCTGCATTCCAGAGCTTCCAGCTAACAAGAATAAATCATAATAGCAAGCTGGACAAAAACACAGTGGTAACAAATAAGCTAGCAGGGACTTAGCTTTGCTGAAATAAACAGGTCTTCTGAAAGATCCAAGAGAACTAAACCAGTGCTAGGACATTGACAGCTGGCATCAAGTAAAGATCTGAGTGGAGTTAAATAGAGCAGCCAGCCAAGGCCTGAACGAGATCAGCTGGAGAAGGAATCTCAGAACCAGCAGCTCCACTCACAGCCACCAGAGGGAGTCCATGAACAGAACTCACCGAAGTACCATTCATAACCACAGGAGGGAGCTCGAGAACCGAATTCACAACAGATACATGACAAACAGAGCTGACGCAGATCCACTTAGTGGCATTTTAAATCTCCCTTTTTTGTGTGGGAGACTGCTGCAAAAACCAGGCCCACTGTATTACACTACACAATGTAAGTGGCAGAACGTGGCTGGCAGATATACGACAAACAGAACTGACGCAGATCCCCTTAGGGGCAATTTAAATCTCCCTTTATATTGTGGGAGACTGCTGCAAAAACCAGGCCCACTGTATTACACTACACAATGTAAGTGGCAGAACGTGGCTGGCAGATATACGACAAACAGAGCTGACGCAGATCCACTTAGTGGCAATTTAAATCTTCCTTTTTTGTGTGGGAGACTGCTGCAAAAATCAGGCCCACTGTATTACACTACACAATGTAAGTGGCAGAAAGTGGCTGGCAGATATATATATATAAAAAAAAGGGACTGTACTACAATAACAATCTGCCTACAATGATCTCAGGACAAGTATGGCAGCCAGCAATAAAAAGGACTGCTGCACACAAAAGTGTGGAGAAATAAACAATAGAACTGTGCAGAAAGGATCAACAGGATTTTTGCTTTTAAAAAAGCAGTTGGTTTGCACAGCGGCGTACAAACAGCAATGCAGCTATCAGGGAGCCTTATAAGCTACAGAGCTGATGCACAAAAATCTAGCCTCCACTGTCCCTGCAAAGAAAAGGTGGTGTTGGACAGTGGAAATCGCTACAGCACAAGCGGTTTGGGGGTTAATCTTCCCTCCCTAAGTATATCCCTGCTTCTGACGAAGCTGCAGCAACCTCTCCCTATGCTCAGATCGGCAGAAGTAAGATGGCAGTCGGCGTGCACGCCCCTTTATAGCCCCTGTGACGCTGCAGAAAGCAAGCCAATCACTGTCATGCCCTTCTCTAAGATGGTGGGGACCGAGACCTATGTCATCACGCTGCCCACACTCTGCATCCTTCATTGGCTGAGAAGTGGCGCTGAAAGCGTCATACGAAACGTGACTTTGGCGCAAAGATCGCCAACAGCGACATCCCACACTGGGATCGGGTCGGGTTTCATGAAACCCGACTTTGCCGAAAGTCGGCGATTTTTCAATTTGTCCGATCCGTTTTGCTCAACCCTACCACTGAACAGTTCACAAAGGGAAGCAAAAAGTGGATTCCCCTACAAACACAGTGTGATCAATTAAAGAGAATGTTGCCTATGATGCATATATGGAATTCCCTTAAAGGAAGCCCTATAGATAAATGAGCTTCAAGCAGATGCATGCTAAAAGACGACGAGGAGTGCAATGATACTTAAAGTAGCATGTGGGACAAAACCTATATGGAAAATGGACAAGAAAAAACACGTCAATGTACATTTCATGTACGGCTTCATCCTGGGGGTGAATTGTGAAAATCTACTTGGTACTTTCCTTTGTGAACTATTCGGTGGGACTGCTTGACCTTGGTTGTATACACCTCTACAGTGAGCCACCTGGCTTCATACTATGCTTCATTTATGTGGTAAAGCACTTGGTCCTTCCTCAGCATAGAGGAATGCTTACCCTTAGGTGCATCCTTACTATGAGTTACCTGTCCTGTCTTTACAATATCCTATAACTCTGGTTCAGCAGTCCCCTTATATATATGTTCCTATTGAAGATTGATTACTTGTGCATATAACAAATTTACTTACACTGTGGAGCAGTCTTCTGCCTGACATCCTCATTTTTAGACATTTTAATAATGTGTTTATTCTATCAATTAAGATTACCCTGAGACTTGCCATCATACTCCTACTCTTTTTGTAGGTTATCCTGATCCATAAAATATATGGGCAGCAGAAGTAGTTACGCACTGAAGCCTCTTCACTGATTTTCCCTGTACAGCTCATGCTTCTGACCATCTACTGTGCAGAATAAATGCCAAAGGGACCTCTGTCTTTTTCTTCCCCAGACCAAACTCCTGCTTATAATGTTATCACATATTATGAAAATTGACATATTATATTATATTACACTAGCTGAAGAGCCCGGCGTTGCCTGGGCATAGTAAATATCTGTGGTTAGTTATAGCACCTCACTTCTCTTATTTTCCCATCACGCCTCTCATTTTCCCCATCACATCTTTCATTTTCCCCCTCACATCTCTCATTTTCTCCCTCACACCTCTCATTTTCCCCCTCACTCCTCTTATTTTCCCCCTCACTCCTCTCATTCCCCCCTAACACTTGTCATTTCGACCTCACATCTGTCATTTTCCGATCACTCCACTATTTTCCCTCACTCCTCTCATTTTGCACTCACACCTTTTCATTTTCACCTCACACCTCTCATTTTCACCTCAGTATATACATGTTTGTCATCTCCCTTATATATAGTATACACCTGTATGTCATCTCCTGTATATAGTATATACCTGTATGTCATCTCCCCTGTATATAGTATATACCTGCTGTGTGTCATCTCCCCTGTATATAGTATATACCTGTATGTCATCTCCTCATATATATAGTATATACCTGTATGTAATCTCCTCCTGTATATAGTATATACCTGTGTGTCATCTCACCTATATATAGTATATATCTGTGTGTCCTCTCCTCCTGTATATAGTATATACCTGTATGTCATCTCCTCCTATACATAGCATATACCTGTATGTCATCTCCTCCTGTATATACTATATACCTGTAGGTAATCTGCTCCTGTATATAGTATATACCTGTGTGTCATCTCCTCCTGTATATAGTATATACCTGTATGTCATCTCCTCCTGTATGTAGTATGTACCTGTATGTCATCTCTCCTGTATATAGTATATATCTGTGTGTCATCTCCTCCTGTATGTAGTATGTACCTGTATGTCATCTCCTCCTCTATATAGTATATACCTGTGTGTCATCTCTCCTGTATATAGTATATATCTGTGTGTCATCTCCTCCTGTATATAGTATATACCTGTGTGTCATCTCCCCTGTAAATAGTATATACCTGTGTGTCATCTCCTCCTGTATATAGTATATATCTGTATGTCATCTCCTCCTGTATTAGACCTTGTTCACACGTTATTTGGTCAGTATTTTTACCTCAGTATTTGTAAGCTAAATTGGCAGCCTGATAAATCAGCAGTAAATATTAGCTCACACATACACATAATAGACTGGTCATGTGACTGAGAGCTGCCGGATTCCTATATGGTACATTTGTTGCTCTTGTAGTTTGTCTGCTTATTAATCAGATTTTTATTTTTGAAGGATAATACCAGACTTGTGTGTGTTTTAGGGCGAGTTTCGTGTGTCAAGTTGTGTGTGTTGAGTTTCATGTGGCGACATGCATGTAGAGACTTTTGTGAGATGAGTTTTGTGTGGCGACATGCGTGTAGCAACTTTTTGTATGTCGAGTTGCATGTGACAAGTTAGTGTAGCAAGTTGTGTGCAGCAAGTTTTGCGCATGGCGAGTTTTGCGCGTGGCGAGTTTTATGTGTGGTGCCTTTTGAGTATGTGCAAGTTTTGTGTGAGGCAACTTTTGCACGTGTTGCAACTTTTGTGCATGTGGCAATTTTTCTGCGTGTGCAAGTTTTGCGTGTGGCGAGTTTTCCATGAGGTGAGTTTTGCACGTGTGGCGAGTTTTGCATGTGGAGAGTTTTGCGCGTGGTGAGTTTTGAGCGGCGACTTTTGTGTTTCGACTTTTATGTGGCGAGGTTGGTGTATGTGTGGTGAAATGTGCGCTGAGAATGGTATATGTGTTCGAGCACGTGGTAGTGTGTGGCGCATTTTGTGTGTGTGTTCATATCCCCGTGGTGGTGTGGTGATTATCCCATGTCGGGGCCCCACCTTAGCAACTGTGCAGTATATACTCTTTGGCGCCATCGCTCTCATTCTTTAAGTCCCCCTTGTTCACATCTGGCAGCTGTTAATTTGCCTCCAACACTTTTCCTTTCATTTTTTCCCCATTATGTAGATAGGGGCAAAATTGTTTGGTGAATTGGAAAGCGCGGGGTTAAAATTTCACCTCACAACATAGCTTTGATGCTCTCGGGGTCCAGACGTGTGACTGTGCAAAATTTTGTGCCTGTAGCTGCGACGCCTCCAACACTTTTCCTTTCATTTTTTCCCCATTATGTAGATAGGGGCAAAATTGTTTGGTGAATTGGAAAGCGCGGGGTTAAAATTTCACCTCACAACATAGCCTATGACGCTCTCGGGGTCCAGACGTGTGACTGTGCAAAATTTTGTGCCTGTAGCTGCGACGCCTCCAACACTTTTCCTTTCACTTTTTCCCCATTATGTAGATAGGGGCAAAATTGTTTGGTGAATTGGAAAGCGCGGGGTTAAAATTTCACCTCACAACATAGCCTATGACGCTCTTGGGGTCCAGACGTGTGACTGTGCAAAATTTTGTGGCTGTAGCTGCGACGGTTCAGATGCCAATCCCGGACATACACACACACATACACACATACACACATTCAGCTTTATATATTAGATAATATTATATATTGTAAGCTAGAATAAAGACAATATCTCTATTGACCTTTAAGCACCTCTCCACTATGGTATACTACAGCCCTCTTTTAAACTTAATTAGTGAAATTAATCAATGTGTGCAGTGAAATTCTTCATTTTCCCTGTACAAAAATATTATAGTTCACCTGCTGGAAAAAGTTTGATTTCAAACTGGTCCAAGAATGGACCCCACTGGAAACCCATACAGGACAACCTCTTCCAAGAAATGAACTTTAGGACATCTTATTAGTTCTTTCCGATGATGTGTCACCATTAGTTTAGATCAGTGAATACTGGATTTCTCTTGGGACAGAATTGACCTATTCTGTGGTGTTTTGATCCAGGCATCTTTTTAAAGCATCAGTTAGAAGCCACTTTCACCATATCAGTATTAATTATCACTCACAATGCTATGAATGCAATCATTGTAAACTTAATTAAGTAATAGCTGCATGAGTGTGTTGCTACAAAATCCATTTACTGAGGCTTAATAGCCATGTCCAGAGGCATATTGCTACATTTAACAGGAACAGGTGTTGCCACTTGTATTTTTGCCGAACGACTAATTTCTTTCCTCTACAATCATGATTTTTGTACTGAAGAAGCTATTAGAATTTTATTAAAAGTTTCTAACCTTGTAATTTTTTTTAGCGTAGCTGAATATAGTATATAAACAAAATTGTGCGCTCACCATTCTAATATGCTGCCGCTCCATGGCCTACTGCAGTGTTCATTTACCTGGCTTCAGCCATGATGTATTGTGCTGACACTATAAAAATTGGGGCACACGTCACTCCGTGAATGGTGGTGCACAGAGAAGGATACCACTCCTAATGTCACAATGTATTGAAAATTCTGGCACTCAAAAAAATTTTTTTTTATGCAAATGAATTTATTAAAGAAAGTCCCAATATCTTGTAACGTTTCGGTCTTTGACTCAGACCTTCATCAGACTGGGATGAAAACAAAACAATGATACAAAATAAATAACAATTAATAATAATTCCAATAAGTAAATAATACAAGTGGTATACCTTGACAGGTGAGCCAATGATGATATATAACAAGGTGAAAATGAAAACAGCAATCATGAGACAAATATAAATGAAAAAAAAAGAAAAAAATTTAAAAAAATTAATAGAAATAGGAAAATCATATAGTCACAGTGACTAATAATGTTATATGAGTAACGGTGAGGTTCAATACAATATAATATAGTACATTGCAAGCCAAATGATGCCAAACATAAATAACGAATTGAATTGGAAAATACCTAGAGGTGTGGAAGAATAGGAATACACAGTACGCCCAACCATGGAAATAGTCCTAAAAAATGGCTGTATTCTATATGGAATAAAAAAGAGGTGCGTGAATTGCATAGAAAGAAAAAGGTGAAAAAAATGGGTAACCCATTTTAGAATATATCCATTTTTTACATCCATTTTTCAAGACTATTTCCAAGGTTGGGCGTACTGTGTTTTCCTATTCTTCCATATCTCTAGGTATTTTCCAATTTTCGTTATTTCTGTTTGCCATCATTTGGCTTGTAATATACTAATTGTACTATATTATATTGTATTGAACCTCACCGTTACTCATATAACATCATTAGTCACTGTGACTGTATGATTTTCCTATTTCTATTCAAATTTTTTTCATTTTTTTCATTTATATTTGTCTCATGATTCTTGTTTTCGTTTTCACCTTGTTATATATTATCATTGGCTCACCTGTCAAGCTATACAACTTGTATTATTTACTTATTGGGATTGTTATTAATTTTTAGTTATTTATTTCATTGTTTTGTTTTCATCCCAGTCTGATGAAGGTCTGAGTCAAAGACCGAAACATTACAAGATATTGGGACTTTCTTTAATAAATTCATTTGCATCAATTTTTTTTTGAGTGCCAGAATTTTCAATACATTGCATTGTGGTGACACAAGATGGCTGCAAGCTGCAATTGTGACAACCCTATAGGCATACTGCTGTAGCCTATCAGTGAATAGCAGGGTTTTTGTTAAAGTAGCTGTGATTTTTTTTTTGCTGACAACAGTCATAAAATTGCTCCCAATTTTTTCCCTTTTTGAAAAAGGTTTCTCCCCAATCCCAAGAATTTATTATTATTTTTATGTATTATTATAGCACCATTTATTGCACCGTGCTTTACATGTGAAAAGGGGTATAAATATGGGTATAGAATATGGTCCTTGGTCTTAGTAGAGAATGTAGAGCCACTCTTCCTTGAACATGATGAACTAAATAGATGAATTGCTATTTTATTTTGTACATTGGTACAATATGCACATTTCCAAAATATGCTTTAGGTTTAATTTAAACAAATAAACTAAGGATACAGACATGCAACTATCCGCTGCATACTACAAAGTAAAATTATTTTTGCAAGACATACTTTCATTTCCATGCAGAACTCTGTTCGTTTGTTACATTTCTGAAATAATTATTTAAATAAAAATAAATATGCTTCTGAAATGTCATCAGCTTATTAAAGTCAATTCCACTGACACTGGTCAAATATAAAAGCTATGAGGTGGGGAAGAAATAGAGTACATTAGGTCCTGCAGACTTCCTTTGTAATAACAAGCAGGATTAGGCTGGGCATATTTACACTGCTTTAGGCCATAAAAGGCAGAAGAGATTGCTTTGGATTTATTTCCTGAAAGGGCAGCTGCCGCGCATCCTCCTCTAGCTGCAGGGCACTTGTTGAGGGAATTGGTCTTTGTACAGATACTATGATAAGAGATGGGATATGACAGCTCATACAAACTGCTGAATGTCAGGGGATACTGACTCACAGTATAAAGGAGTTTCTCCTACAGGGTTGAGCACCAATATATTCCAGTGATAGATGATGAAGATCAAGCAAAATTGGACAGGTAGACATGTTAATGATATACAAACAATGAAAAAATGGAAACAACATGTTTAAACCATCTCGATTTATTCAGTCTAAATTAGGCTACGTTCACATTTGCGTTGTGCGCCGCAGCGTCGTCGCCGCAACGCACAACGCAAACAAAAACGCAGTTGCGTTTTGAACAAAAAAAACCCAGCGTTTTGCGCCGCATGCATTTTTTTTGGCATTGAGTCATTCTTCATCCCCCCCCCCCAAAGTCTAGACAATGTTTTGCATTTTTTATTGGAAAACACATGCGTCGTACAACGCATCACGACGCAACTACTTGCGTCGTCTGCGTTGTCAATACAAGTCAATGGGAAAAAAGGCGCATCGACGACGCAAACACGACGCATGCGTTTTTTAAAAAGTCTGCGCCGCACAAAAAAATGCAACATGTTGCGTTTGCCGTGCCCTGACAGGTGCGCCCTAACGCCGCATGCGGCGTACAACGCACCAAAACGCATGACAACGCATGTACATGCGGCGCCATGCGGCCCCAATGTTAAAGATAGGGCCGCACGACGCATGCGTTTTGTTGCGACGACGCTGCGGCGCACAACGCAAATGTGAACGTAGCCTTATGAGTGTGACGTACAGAAAATACATGCATTTACATGCGTTGGTAATCTATCAATGAGATTATTGATTTAACTTAGGAATGTTCTGCCAAGTTGAATGCACTTGGGCAATCAAATCATCAAGATCTGCTGCTTTCAGCTCCCTTTGCAAATGCAGATCAATATTGTCCCAGATGTGCTGGATAGGAGACAGGATGCGATGATGCTACAGCCATGTTAACCCAATTAGTCCATGCAAGCTGCTTAAAGTAGCATGAGTAACAATGGATCGTAGCATAATCTTGTTGAAAAATTTCTCCTGGGACACTTTTAAGGAATGGCTATACCACTGGTTCTACCACCAAATCGATGTAATGCCGAGCTGTTAGTGTACCTGAAATGAAGAATAGAAGGGTCTGGCTACTTTATATTACACCACACCGTAATCAGGCAACTATCATTGCATCCAAGGCAAAAGTGGTACTCATCACTGAAGTGGATAAAACTCCATTCCATTTTCCAGTCTCCATCTGGAGACCATGTTGCCAGGAAGAGGCCTTCATGAGAGAACAATAGTCCTTCTTGATTGGTTCTGCTCAACGATGAGATGTGATAGTTGTAAGGCATTTTGGGGAAATGCAGGACCACAGCAGAGGACATGTAAGTCTTTTCTCATTGATCCAATCTTCTGCAGTGTGTCAAATGGTGGCGGCTGTTCAATTTGCTTTGAATGAATTTGCAATTATCTCCCCATCGTTATGTATCTGCTATTAATTAAGCAACAGTTAAACTTTTTCATAAAATTCATGTCATAGAATTACCAAATAACACATTTTTTAAAATATTTTAAAAAAGTGAAAATATGTTTAACTGCAGGCTCACTCATCTGTGGAAAGGGCTGGACTAATCAGTGGTGTGAGAATGAAAAAGATTCAATCCGATGAGAATTTTGTCGCTCGTGGGCAGGCTCTCAAGAAGGCTTTAGAGGAAGACAAGACAAATGGTCTAATCCCAGTGTTTGTATGTGCATTTTTTTATCTCTCGCTAATATCGATATATCTAATCCAACTATAGCAATTATCCATGTGTTCCTTGGAAGGAACATTAGCAGAAGGAGAATTTTTTGTAAGCTTTATGGTTTTGATTTGATGAACATCAAATGATGAAAACCAAGTGATGAACACCAAATTGATGAACAACAAATTTAGTGTGCATTTAGACTAGCTGACCAACGATGTTAAAGCCTATTGATAGTTGTTTAATAGCCTGTTTATGCTCGTTAACATTATTCCATACTCATTAACATAATTCAGCATGTACAAATGGATCTTTAGACCTTTAATCCTTCTCTAATGTTAGAATAAACATATGTTTAAAGCGGCTGTCCACTACAAGGACATCTCTTTCGAAATCTGTATATTTGCCTTATCAATATAAAAACACTTGTACTTACCTCCTGTGCCAACGCCGTTCCAGCAGTGTTGGCACTCATGTTCCTGAAGTTGTTATTTGTCCCCGTTGCAGGCCTAAGTGTACAAAGATCATTAGAAAGATCTCTGTACTGTACCCTCATATATTTGTACATTGCAATAAGATAGACCCTACACCTTAGTTTTCCAAACTGAATAACCACAAGTTTAACAACCAATCTTGTTATTGCAGTCTACCCATTCCCTTAGTAACCTTGGTTGCTCTTATCTGCATCATCTCTAGTTCAGCTATGTACTTCTTATACCCCAGAACTCAAAATTGTTCACAGTATTCTATGTGTGGCCACACTAGTGACTTTTATAGAGGCCTCTTTTAATGCATCCCATTATTTTATTTGGCTTGGTAGAAGCTGCCTGACATTGATAATTAAAGTGAAGTTTGCTGTCCACTCATACATTAAAGTATTCAGTGACAGTTTTTGCCAGTGTTTTACAATTTATTACATAATCATATATTTTATTTCCTCTACCCAAGTGCATAACCTTATATTTATCTACAATAAACTTCAATTACCATTTCTCACCTCAAGTCTCCAGCTTACATAAATCCTTCTAAAATATTAAATTATTTTCCTCTGTGTTGATTACCCTGTAGAGTTTATTATTAACTGCAAATATTGTAATTCGACTCTATATGTCCCCTACGAGGTAATTAATAATTATGGTAAAAGAAGAGGGCCCGATACTGACCTTTGTGGCACCCCACTGTTAACTGTGACCTACTCTGAGTATTTTCCATTAATAACCATCCTTTGTTTCATATCACTGATCCATTTCTTAATTCAGTTACACATCTTTCCCCCAAATTCCATCATTCTTATTTTATATACCAACATTTTGTGTGGCACCATATCAAATGCCTTTGAAAAGTTCATATAGACAACATCCACTGCAATTCCCTTGTCCAATCTGGAACTTATCTCATAGAAGCTGATCAGATTAGTTTGACAGGACTGATCCCTCACAAAACCATGTTGATGCTGGGTCATGAGGCTATTCTTATTGAGATATTCCAGGATAACATCTCTTAAGATACCCTCAAGGATTTTACCTAAAGTAGAGGTTGAATTTACCAGTCTATAATTTCCAGGCTCAGATTTTCTTACCTTTATGAATATTGGCACCACATTTTCTATGTGCCAGTTGTGTGGTACAGACCCTGTTATTATGGAATCTGTCCATATTACAAATAATGTTTTTTTCTATCACGGTACTTAGTTTTTGCAGTACTTGAGGGTATATGCCATCTGCTTTAGTGATTTTGGTTGTGCCACTAGTCCAAACTCAGCACTCTCCCTGTCTCTTAGCATAGGCAGCTTTGCCATTGAAGCATGGGAAAAACAAATGGGCCCTGAAACAGGTCATATCCAGTGAACCAGTCAGTTTCAGAGTGCATCAAGCATGCTGTAAAGCATAGAACCTGCTAGCGGCATACACTCCTTACCTAGGAAACAAGCCATTCTGAACACACACCGTGGCCGGTAACCTAGGAAAGGAGCTGTACACTATAAAATTTTAAATCCCTCTGTTATTCAGTATGGAGAGGATTTTGATAAAGTTGCTGGATTTTATAATCAGTTGGCAATTTTATCCATTTCTGAACCTGAGACAATCTCTTTAACTTTCAGGCAGAACTTACATAATTATAATGTTTATGTACCCCAAATTCCTAATCATATAACAATCTTTTCAGACAAAACATAAACAGACTGGATACAAAACAAATCTATAAACTTTTCCACTTAAGATGTCTTTTGACAGACAAGATTACCTTATCACACATTTCAATTGTATTTTTTCAGCTATGTGCCACCCTGGGGACAACATCATCCTGTTCTTTTGACAACTTAAAGGAACTGGGGCCTATTTGTAAGTACTATCATAATCTTATTACAGCATTTTGTGTTTTTTATTAATCAGTTGATTACTTTTGTATATATGATATAAGACAATCAAGACAAGGTTTTAGTATCTGAATTACTAATTTCTATTATAGTCTATTGTGTAGGCATAGGGTGATCACCTATCATCCTCCAAAAACAACACGTATGATATTTTAGGTTTACAATTTCACCAGATACAGTTTTGAGACCAATACATTGGTATATAGGTTATATAGTCAAACTGGACAGCAACATGTGTCCGTTAATTTCAACCAAGTGACTGGACAAAATATGTATATAGGGAAAGGTACAGGTAAATATGAAAATGGTAAAAAAAGGAAAAACATTTACAAGATGAGCTAATCTACACTAAGGGTAAAATGGCCTTCCTGATCCCAAATGTCAATCAGAGTAGATAAACATTAAAACAAGAATCTGAGCTTCTAAAATATTGTCACCTATATTAATTGCATGGATAGTTCTATTATTTTAAAAACCTAATATACTGAGGAGTACATACAGTACAGACCAAAAGTTTGGACAAACCTTCTCATTTAAAGATTTTTCTGTATTTTCATGACTATGAAAATTGTACATTCACACTGAAGGCACCAAAACTATGAATTACACATGTGGAAGTATATACTTAACAAAAAAGTGTGAAACAACTGAAAATATGTCTTATATTCTAGGTTCTTCAAAGTAGCCACCTTTTGCTTTGATGACTGCTTTGCACACTCTTGGCATTCTCTTGATGAGCTTCAAGAGGTAGTCACTGGGAATGGTCTTCCAACAATCTTGAAGGAGTTCCCAGAGATGCTTAGCACTTGTTGGCCCTTTTGCCTTCACTCTGCGGTTCAGCTCAAACCAAACCATCTCGATTGGGTTCAGGTCTGGTGACTGTGGAGGCCAGGTCATCTGGCGTAGCACCCCATCACTCTCCTTCTTGGTCAAATAGGACTTACACAGCCTGGAGCTGTGTTTGGGGTCATTGTCCTGTTGAAAAATAAATTATGGTCCAACTAAACGCAAACCGGATGGAATAACATGCCGCTGCAAGATGCTGTGGTAGCCATGCTGGTTCAGTATGCCTTCAATTTTGAATTAATCCCCAACAGTGTCACCAGCAAAGCACCCCCACACCATCACACCTCCTCCTCCATGCTTCACGGTGGGAACCAGGCATGTGGAGTCCATCCATTCACCTTTTCTGCTTAGCACAAAGACACAGTGGTTGGAACCAAAAATCTCAAATTTGGACTCATGAGACCAAAGCACAGATTTCCACTGGTCTAATGTCCATTCCTTGTGTCCTTTAGCCCAAACAAGTCTCTTCTGCTTGTTGCCTGTCCTTAGCAGTGGTTTCCTAGCAGCTATTTTACCATGAAGGCCTGCTGCACAAAGTCTCCTCTTAACAGTTGTAGAGATGTGTCTGCTGCTAGAACTCTGTGTGACATTGACCTGGTCTCTAATCTAAGCTGCTGTTAACATGCACTTTCTGAGGTTGGTGACTCGAATAAACTTATCTTCAGAAGCAGAGGTGACTCTTGGTCTTCCTTTCCTGGGGCGGTCCTCAGTTTCTTTGTAGCGCTTGATGGTTTTTGCCACTGCACTTGGGGACACTTTCAAAGTTTTCCCAATTTTTCGGACTGACTGACCTTCATTTCTTAAAGTAATGATGGCCACTAGTTTTTCTTCACTTAGCTGTTTTTTTCTTGCCATAAAACAAATTCTAACAGTCTATTCAGTAGGACTATCAGCTGTGTATCCACCAGACTTCTGCACAACACTACTGATGGTCCCAACACCATTTATAAGGCAAGAAATCCCACTTATTAAACCTGACAGGGCATACCTGTGAAGTGAAAACCATTCCCGGTGACTACGTCTTGAAGCTCATCAAGAGAATGCCAAGAGTGTGCAAAGCAGTCATCAAAGCAAAAGGTGGCTACTTTGAAGAACCTAGAATATAAGACATAATTTCAGTTGTTTCACACTTTTTTGTTAAGTATATAATTCCACACATGTTAAGTCATAGTTTTGATGCCTTCAGTGTGAATGTACAATTTTCATAGTCATGAAAATACAGAAAAATCTTTAAATAAGAAGGTGTGTCCAAACTTTTGGTCTGTACTGTATAAAAAGGGTCACATTTTTACAAAATTAGGGTAAGTTCTCAATGCGTCTTTTCCGGTCTTCAAAAACAACTGGTTTTAAAGCAGAAAACACTTCAAGAATGCTACCTTTTTAGGTGTAGTTTTGAAAACCTAAAGTACTGGAGGGTTTTATGGTTGTTTTAAGGACGTTTTTCTAATTCCATTAAACAATGATGTTGAAACTAGCATTTTTCAAGCAAAAACACCGACGAAACTCTCAAAAGGATGCCTGGACGTCTTCACAGTCTCTTTTTAGCCTTTCCATTGATTTCTAGATGAAAATGCCAAAAGAATGATTATGTATTAGCTTTAGCCACGTTACGTTTAGTCAATTCAACAACAGTTTTTACTTTACAGGTAATGAAGAAAATATGTGGCTGCATGTTGATGCTGCATATGCAGGAAGTGCCTTTATTTGTCCAGAATTCAGATATCTTATGAATGGTTTGGGGGTGAGTACAGCTAAAAAAAAGCAAAAAGAAGATTTTGTACAATGAAATGGGTATTTCAGCAAATAATTGCAATTCTTTGCGTAATTAAAAAAGTTCAGAATACTTTCTGCATGAATTATTCTGACTTTTAAGATCACTACTTGTTGTCATTCATACAGTGTAGTTGTCATAGTGTGGAATGTAGTGAGTCACAATCATCACATGACATAAAAATCTGTCTATCTCCAGGAAGCAAACAATCTAAGGCCATTCACAATTGATGATAGTCAACGAACAAGTGTCCATAAGAACGTTATTCCTGATTATGGGTCTATTTAATCATGGTACAGAGCAGCCAACACACATCTGCTCCTCAGCTGATAGGATCCTTTATACAGGCATAAAAATCATAGTTGTCAGCAGCCCATCGTACTGTATAAATGGGCAATCACGGTCAGCATGAATTCTGATGGGGACCGAACGATCATATTTACAATTTTTCTCCCTCATACATTATTTTTTAACCTGTGTGAATGATTAAATGATTGACAATTAACTTGTATACAGTTGACCAGTGCTCATTAAAAGGGTTTTCTGGGACTTTGCTAATTTTTTGCTGTGGGACCTAAGCATTTACAAATATGGGGGGGACGCTCGCAGACACACTCCTGGCTCATTACAGGTAATGTTTCTTGCCCCTTTATTTTGTGATGGATATTTTAGAGCTAGGCTTTTGAATACCATAGGCCAGAGGTGTCAAACTGCATTCCTCGAGGGCCACCAACAGGTCATGTTTTCAGGATTTCCTTAGCATTCCACAAGGTGCTGGAATCATTCTGTGCAGGTGATTAAATTATCACCTGTGCAATACAAGGAAATCCTGAAAATATGACCTGTTGGTGGCCCTCGAGGAATGCAGTTTGACACCTCTGCCGTAGGCTATATGGGAAATGTGCAATATATGTACGGTCACACTCTATATAATTATTATACTCGTCCCTGAGAGCCATTATGATGGATACATCCTATGTCTTGTGAGCTTCCTAACTTCTGGCATGTGCTAGTGGGTGTAACCCCTTCCTTTCCTGTTTTTGTCATCTGTACCTGAGTATCTAATAAATGTACATTTTGATTATTTAAACTACATCTGGGAGTTTTTTGGTGTTTGTTTTTCTTCTGTTTAGTATTTACAAATATGTAGTTCCCAACTACCTGCCGGTTCTGTCCGGTGGCAAACAATGCTAGCTCAGAGCGGTCACAGATTGCTTCTGCCGCCAATTCAGGAGCTTTCAGTGAAGTTGCGTCAATAGAGCAGTTTCTTCTTTTCTGCCCTTTTCATAGGGCATCTCTGCCGATGTCAAGCTGATTGACAGTTGGCTTCCCATTGCCTAATGCCTCCTTCACACTTCCTGAAAAAAACAGTACCAGTGTTATTCATGTCTGTGTCGATGTGTATGTGCGTGTCATCCGTGTGTACGTGTGTTTTGTCCGTTTGCCTTCCATGTGCCCCATCGGTGTGACGCGTTGTAGGATAGAATGCAGAATAGAAATGACAGATGTTTGGGTGTTAAAGATATGGAAAGATAGAGATAGCTAGAAATAAGGTAAATAGATGATAGATAGATAGATAGATAGATAGATAGATAGATAGATAGATAGATAGTAAGATTAGAAGCGCCAATTCTGGTGCTTTGCCCAGCTCTTGCCCTGGTGCAGTGGCAACTGAGATAATGGTATTTGGGGTTGATGTCAGCTGTGATTTGTCAAAAATCACAGCTGACATCAAGCCCTGCAATTAGTAATGGAGAGGAGTCTATCAGACACCCTTTTTACTAACTCAATATTAAAAAAGCAACTACCTACTTCATATCTATCTATCCATCTATCTGTCAGGACTCTGAACATTTTTTACCTTTTTTCATTACTGCCCTTTTCCAAGATGGCATCTTTGGTCTCATGTGCACTGTGTCTCTTGCTATAAAACTCCACCCCAGCCTTCAGTCTGTGCTAGAGTATTCTGCCTTGCATCCAGCTCCTGACCTCTGATTACTCCCTGGCTATATACCTGCTCCTGTGAACCTGTGTGGTGATCCTGCTACTCTGCTCTGAGTTCCTGCTGCATACACAAGTTCCAGTAATCCTCCTTCATCTGCTGCTCGTGTTTACTTCCATCTGCATTTGCTGGTCATGTAAGCTGTTGCTGCTTTGCAATAACCTGAGACTATTAACCAGGCCTCCCTGGTTGAGCTAAGATATGACTTGAACTGCCTAATAAGCATATCTATCTGTGCCTGGACTAAGACAAGGATTTATTCGTGTCAAGTATCCTGAAGAATAACTGTGCTTCATAGACTTTCTGCTTGATTGCATTTTCCTCTGAAGTTTCCTATAGACTGCTAAGCTGCATTTATTATTTGCACCAAGTGTTGTGGACTTGAGTTTCTCTCTGCACCTGTTTGAATCACTGTGTGATAATATAGACTTTACCACTTATAAAACTGTGTCCTGTAGTTGTCTTGTTCCATGCAAAGAGTCTCCTGAGTTATCCCCTATAATTATTACAGGATACTCTAGCCTAAAAAAAAAAAAAGAAGGGAGACTGCAGGAACAATGACTGCAGAAAGCAAATTAGAGCAGGTGTTTTCCATAATTAGATCACTGCAGAAAGATGTGGAAGGTCTGCAAAAGAAGTTTGGAAGCTTTGAACACAATCAACAAGTGTTTGGACAAACTTTGCAGGACTTGAGCAACCGCATGGCAGCCCAGGAAAACAAACTTGCTGGCATAGAGTCCCAGTATGGACGGGCTTTTCAGGACATAAGCACGCAAATAGCTGCACAAGTGACTTTACCCTCTGGGCAACCGCCACCAGCTGGCCCACCTATGTTGCTCCCATTCAGATTTAATGGTGATCGCGACAAATTTCGTGGCTTTGTGAATCAATGTATGCTATATTTTGATGTGCATGCTGACTGTTTTCCTACTGATAGATCCAAAGAATTGTGTGTAATAATGCTACTGACCTCACGAGCGCTTGCCTGGGCGAATCCGATGATTGAGTCTCGTGACCCACGGTTGAATGACTTGGATGATTTCTTGGCCGCTATGGCATTAATGTTTGATGACCCTAATCGCCATGCAACCGCTGAGTCTGCTTTGTTGTCTTTACGCCAGGCTTCTGTTATTGAGTATGCCACTGAATTCAGGAGATTGGCGGTAGATACCAATTGGGACAGTTATGCACAATTGCCTATTTTTAAAAGGGGTCTGTCTAGTATTCTAAAAGATGAACTAGCCCGCTCTGAGTCACCACAAGAGCTAGAGACATTTATACAGCATTGTGTGCGCATAGACATTCGCCTTACTGAGCGTAGGCAGGAGAAATTTGCTGCATATAACCGTGTTTCTAACTTTTCCCTTCCTTCCAAAGAGCCTGCAGGTAAAACCTCTCGGGAGGTGGAGGAGGTGCCCATGCAAATTGATTCCGTTCAGAGGCGCGAGATCAATGAGCGCCGGGAGCATCGCCTGCGTGAAAGTCTATGTTTCTACTGCGGCCAGTCTGACCACTTCTTGATCAATTGTCCTAAGTGTCCTAGACGGTCTAACAAAGTGCTAGCAGCAATAGGGGAGTATGACAACTGTGATGATGAATCTGACATCTCTGAATGTAGCCTGCCTTTAAACGCTGTATTCCATTCACTTTCTATGACTTCACCCCCCAAGGAGCTGAAGGAAAAGAACTCTCACTGTTCTCTCCCTATTAAGATCCTGTGTTCAGGACAGTGGATTTCCAGTTCAGCTATGATTGACTCTGGTGCAGCTGGCAATTTTATGGATATCGCATTTGCCAAGGAACATGGTATTAAAATTCAGCAAAGAGCCTCTCCAATTACCATGGAAACAGTGGATGGGTCACCTTTAATCTCTGGGCCTGTGGATCAGGAGACCATACCCCTTGAAATTTTGTTGGAGCTAAGCATCAGGAGCAACTTTCTTTCTTGCTAATTTCTTCTCCTCATTTTCCTGTGATTTTAGGCATATCTTGGTTGCGTTCTCAGAACCCAATTATCAACTGAGAGACCAAGGAGATTATCTTCCCAACAAGGAGCAACTCAGCGGTAACAGAAGCTGTCCCTGAGTCCACGGCTACGGAACCACATGTACAGGTATTTTCTTTACCTCCAGCTTATAAAGAGTTCTCTGATGTCTGTGACAAGAAGAATGCAGATCAGCTTCCTCCACACAGGCATTATGACTGTCCCATTGAGCTGCTTCCCGGGGCAGCCATTCCTTTTGGTAACGTATACCCTTTGGCGGCACCTGAGCTTCAAGCCTTAAAGGAGTATATTGAAGAAAATCTGGCCAAAGGCTTCATACGTCCTTCTTCCTCACCAGCAGGGGCACATATCTTTTTTGTAAAGAAGAAGGATGGGACCCTGAGACCCTGTGTTGGCTATCGAGAACTCAATAAGGTAACCGTACGAAACCGTTACCCTTTGCCTCTGATTCCCAAATTACTGGAAAGAGTCCACCATGCTAAGGTGTTCTCTAAACTGGATCTTCGTGGGGCTTATAATTTGGTGCGTATTTGTCCAGGGGATGAGTGGAAGACAAAATTCAGATGCCGGTATGGACACTTTGAATCTCTTGTGATGCCCTTCGGGCTTTGTAACACCCCTGCAACATTTCAACACCTTGCTAATGACATTTTCATAGATTTGTTGGACCAGTTTGTAGTGATCTATTTGGACGATATACTAATCTTTTCTGACTCTCTACAGGAACATGAAGAACATGTCAAAACTGTTTTAAGACATCTGAAAGAGAACCATCTGTATATTAAGCCGGAGAAATGCGAGTTCCATCGTTCTGAGATACAGTTCTTAGGTTTTATCATCTCTCCCCAGAGGCTGAACATGGAATCTGGTAAGATTCAGGCTATCCTTGACTTGCCGGTACCCAAGAACATTAAGGAGGTCCAACGTTTTATTGGTTTTGCAAATTTCTACAGACGCTTCATTCGAAATTTTTCTGATATTGTCCGTCCCATTACTTCCTTGACAAAGAAGGAAAAGCCCTTTAAGTGGTCATCACAGGCTCAAGAAGCTTTTCATCGGCTTAAAGTCTGTTTCACATCAGCACCGCTGTTGATTCACCCAGATCCAACACTTTCATTCATTGTGGAAGTGGAAGCTTCTGATAATGCTTTTGGGGCTATTCTCTCCCAAAGAACTGGAGAGAAGGGTCTGCTACATCCTTGTGCTTTCTTTTCCCATAGACTAACCTCAGCAGAGAAGAATTACGACGTGGGAGACAAGGAATTGCTGGCTATTATTGCAGCTTTCAAAGAATGGAGGCATCATCTGCAAGGAGCTGCACAACAGATCATAGTGCTAACTGACCATCGCAATCTAGAGTTCCTTAGATCCGCTAGATGTCTTTCTCCTTGTCAGGCTCGTTGGAACTTATTTTTAAATCAATTTAACTTTATCTCGTACCATCCAGGTTCTCGTAATGGGAAGGCTGATGCTTTATCCCGAATCCATGCTGCGGATTCCGTACCTGGAGCCCCGTCCAAGACCATTCTATCTGATGCCAATTTCATCGGAGTTATCCACGATCAGGACTTGTGGAAGGAGTGCATGGAGGACTATGAAGGTGATGTATTTCTGGCCAACCCACCTGTGGATATTAATCTTGTCTTTAAGGGTGGCATGTGGTTCAGAGATCGACGTATCTACATCCAGGAGGTCATCCGTCTGCAGATCCTCAGGTTGGTACATGACTCCAAGTTGGCTGGTCACAGGGGGGTACAGAAGACACAAGAGTTCCTGAGCCGATTCTTCTGGTGGCCAACTTGCCCAAAGGATACCAAGGACTGTTCTCTCTTGCGAGGTATGTTCCCCTTACAAGACTTCTCATGTGGCACCTACGGGTCTTCTACAACCATTACCTGTTCTGTCCCGCTCTTGGGGGTCTATATCAATGGACTTTATTGTGGAGCTGCCTACATCGGGGGGCATGAATACAATCATGGTGGTAGTTGATCGCATGACTAAAGCTGCTCATTTTGTTCCATGCACCGGCCTCCCCTCAGCTAAAGATACAGTGAACTTGGTTATACAGAATGTCTTTCGGTTGCACGGGGTTCCGGATGAGATCATCTCTGACCGTGGAGTGCAGTTCACTTCAAGATTCTGGAAGGGGTTTTGCTCTGCACTCAATATTAATGTCTGTCTCTCTTCTGCTTACCATCCCCAGACAAATGGTCAGACTGAGCGTACCAACCAGATGCTGGAACAATATCTAAGATGTTATGTCAGCCATCTCCAGGATGATTGATTGGAGTTGTTGCCGTTAGCTGAATTTTCATATAATAATTCTCAGAGCGCCTCCACTAAATTTACACCTTTCTTTGCCAATCTGGGTTATCATCCGTGTATTTTACCTAGGTCTCCAATTAATTCTCCGGTTCCAGCAGTGGAGGAAAGGCTGACTGCGATGAGACAGAATCTGGGGGTTCTGAAGGAGTCCCTGACCACAGCTCAAGAACGTTATAAGAGATCGGCTGATTGATTCCGTAAACCTGCACCCATGTTCAAGATAGGAGATTCAGTGTGGTTAGCAACTAAGAATCTGAAGTTAAACGTTCCTTCACAAAAACTTGGACAGAAATTCATTGGCCCTTTCAAGATCAACGGTATTGTGAGCTCTGTGGCCTGCCAGCTGAAGCTACCTAGGACAATGAAGGTACACCCAGTTTTTCATGTATCTTTACTAAAGCCTTTATCTCCTAATACCTTCCAGGGACCTGTTGTGACACCTCCACAGCCTGTGGTGATTGATTGGCAAGAACAATTCGTGGTGGAGGAAATTAATGATTCCAGGATTCGCAGGAATCGGCTCCAATATCTGATAAGATGGCAGGGATATCCCCCTGAGGAAGACTCTTGGAAACCTGTGGAAAACATCAATGCCCAACAGAAGATTTCTCATTTTCATCAGAGATTCCCTGAGAAACCAGGTCCAGGATTGTCCTCAGGCTGCTTCTAAGGAGGGAGTAATGTCAGGAACATTTTTTACCTTTTGTGCATTACTGCCCTTTTCCAAGATGGCGTCTTTGGTCTCATGTGCACTGTGTCTCCTGCTATAAAACTCCACCCCAGCCTTCAGTCTGTGCTAGAGTATTCTGCCTTGCATCCAGCTCCTGACCTCTGATTACTCCCTGGCTATACACCTGCTCCTGTGAACCTATGTGGTGATCCTGCTACTCTGCTCTGAGTTCCTGCTGCATACACTAGTTTCCAGTAATCCTCCTTCATCTGCTGTTCATGTTTACTTTCATCTGCATTTGCTGGTCATGTAAGCTGTTGCTGCTTTGCAATAACCTGAGACTATTAATCAGGCCTGCCTGGTTGAGCTAAGATATGATTTGAACTGCCTAATAAGCATATCTGTCTGTGCCTGGACTAAGACAAGGATTTATTCGTCTCAAGTATCCTCAAGAATAACTGTGCTTCATAGACTTTCTGCTTGATTGCATTTTCCTCTGAAGTTTCCTATAGACTGCTAAGCTGCGTTTATTATTTGCACCAAGTGTTGTGGACTTGAGTTTCTCTCTGCACCTGTTTGAATCACCGTGTGATAATATAGACTTTACCACTTATAAAACTGTGTCCTGTAGTTGTCTTGTTCCACGCAAAGAGTATCCTGAGTTATCCCCTATAATTATTACACTATCTATCTATCTATCTATCTATCTATCTATCTATCTATCTATCTATCTATCTATCTATCATCTATCTACCACATATCTATCTATCTACCGCATATCTACAGTTGTGCTCAAAAGTTTACATACCCCAGCAGAATTTTTGATTTCTTGGCCTTTTATCAGAGAATATGAATGATAACACCGAAACTTTTTCTTCACTCATGGTTAGTGGTTGGGTGAAGCCATTTATTGTCAAACTACTTTGTTTTCTCTTTTGAAATCATAATGACAGCCCAAAACATCCAAATGACACTGATCAAAAATTCACATACTCCATTTCTTAATACAGTGTATTGCCCCCTGTAACATCAATCACAGCTTAAAGTCTTTTGTGGTAGTTATTTTCTCAGATGGTAAAGCTGCCCACTCTTCTTGGCAAAAAGCCTCCAGTTCCTGTAAATTCCTGGGCTGTCTAGCATGAACTGCGTGCTTGAGATCTCCCCAGAGTGGCTCAATGATATTGAGGTCAGGCGATTGAGCTGGCCACTCCAGAATCTTCACTTTGTTCTGCTGTAGCCAATGACCGGTTAAATTGGCCTTTTGTTTTGGATTTTTCTCATGTTGGAACGTCTAAGTACATCCCACGCGCAGATTCTGGGCTGATGAGTGCAAATTTGCCTCCAGTATTTGCTGATAATGTGCTGCATTCATCTTTTCTTCAACTTTGACCAAGTTTCCAGTGCCTTTGTAGCTCACACATCCCCAAAACATCAGCGATCCACCTCCTTGCTTTACAGTAGGAATGGTGTTTCTTTCATCACAGGCCTTGTTGACCTCTCTCCAAATGTAACTTTTATGGTTGTGGCCAAAAAGTTAAATTTTGGTCTCATCACTCCTGTGATGGTGGGATATGTTATGTGGGTATCATTTTGTGTATATTTATATGTTACTGATTATCATGGTGTTCTCTTGTAGGATGAGTTATTTGCCAATTGATGAATTGCTGTTATTTGCCATCTGATATCGGCCCCCACAGTCCTGTACTGTTATCTCTCCACAGGGTCAGTAAATAATGTTGTTTGCTAATATGCTAATATTGAACTAGCTTGTTGAAACAATGAGCCCCTGCGACCCACCCCTCTAACCTGTGAGTGAGGAGAGGGACTTGTAAATATTAGGGAGGTGACAAACAGATCAGTCTTGTGTGGAATGATGATGGGTTCACAGCATATCAGAGAGAAAGAAGAGTATATGGACTATGTTATCCTCTGTCTGCTGGATTGTTGGACTTTTATCTTGTTACTGAACTGCATTTGTGTTCTGGACTATTTTATCCTTTGTGTGGTGGATCGTATATGGACCTTTTGTATTTTTGCCTAAATAAAGGTCTTGGGATTGATCACACTTCTCTTGCTCTGTTGATTGTGTGGTACCAGAGAAGGACTCCGTGACAAATCCAAGTTACCTTGTTCCAGAAGTCTTGAGGCTTGTCTCTGCTGTTTTTCATATTGTAGGCAAGATACTTTGTGGCATTTGCACTGCAATGGCTTTCTTCTGGCTACTCGACCATGCAACCTATTTTTCATCAAGTGCCTCCTTATTGTGCATATTGAAACAGCCACACTGCTAGTTTTCAGAGAGTCCTGTATTTCAGCGGATGTAATTTGTGGGTTTTTCTTTGCATCCCGAACAATTTTCCTGGCAGTTGTGGATGACACGTTTGTTCGCCTACCTAACCGTGGTTTTGTTTTTACAGAGCCCCTAATTTTCCATTTGTTAGTCACAGTTTGAACGCTGCTGACTGGCATTATCAATTCTTTGGATATCTTTTTGTATCCCGTTCCTGTTTTATACAGTTCAACTACCCTTTTCAATAGATCTGTTGTCAATTCTTCATTCCTCTGCTTTCCCCGTGACTCTCAATCCAGAAACTTCAGTGGCTGGATAAAAGATGCAAGAGTCTGTCTGGATCCCAGAAACTCACTCAGCTTTTAAGCACACACACTGATTACAAGCAAACAGGTCACAGGTGAGGATGTTACCTTTAGTAGCCACTCAAATCCATTTGTGTCAGCTTCTGTGCATGCTATCAGGCCAAAATCACCAGGGTATGTGAACTTTTGATCAGGGTCATTTGGATGTTTTGGGTTGTCATTATGATTTAAAAAGAGAAAACACAGTAGTTTGACAATAAATGGCTACTGCATATCTATCTGTCTACCTACCTATCTATCTATCTATCTATCTATCTATCTATCTATCTATCTACTGCATATCTATCTAGCTATCTACCTATCTATCTATCTATCTATCTTTGCACATATTTAAAACTTAAACATCTGTAATTTCTATTCTGCATTATATTCTGGGACATTTCACATGGATGGCACAGGGATGTTACACTTTATGTTATTCATGTGCACATGTGCGGGATGTATTGACATCTGTGTTGCTGTAATGAAGCAGACATGTCTACGTGAGGGTCACAAGTACACATGGACAGTGTGCAGCCCCATAGATTATAATGGGTGTGCGTGGGTAAGTGTCTATAGTACATGTGAACTGTCACCATACGTACCAGAGACACTGACATGTGAAGGGGGCCTAAATTACATTGGCAGTGACACCCCACCAACAGCGCAGACCAAGAGAGGAAGAAGATCTGCTCTGTTGACATGAGGTCGAATGAAGCAGGAGAATCACTGACAGAGGCGAGCTGTGACCACTCTGAGCTGGCACTAAACAGAACAGACAGGTAGTTGGCAACTATCTGCCTGTAAAATCTTAGCCCCATAATGAAAAATAAGTTCTGGTTAACTCATTTAATGGGCATAAATTGGCAGTGTACATGGATCTTTAGTCTCTAATGAATAAGTTGCAGTAGAGAACTTGAAACCTTGAGGATACTGTACAAAAGTACATTAGTAAGTGTATTCTATAACTTAATATTTACAAATTGTCCAACGGGAAAACAAAAATACCTTTCTTCCACCTACTGATAAGTGTTTAAACCAAAGCTTAATATTATAACAATTCCAACTGCTCTATGTATTAGTAAGTTGGTCAGCTCTGTTTTCAATGATCAGTCAAAAGCTAACATCTTTATTGAGCTCTATTACACATGACTATATAACCTTTGAACATAGTATATACTCATATAATTAGTCATCCAGCTTTGCAGTAAAGGTAGCACTTGTGGTGTGATCTCTGCACAGAATTAGCGAACCGTGAACAGTCCCATAGTCCCTTGATATGGAAGCAGGAGTGGTGAACATATCGTAAGGGCTCTGACAATGAGTTCTTAGAACAGAAGTCTAGCCGAGTTACACCATAGATATTTCGGCTTGATAATTAACTTTAATGTATTTTAAAAATACGTTCAGAGGTGATGAGTCATCAATAATGACAATTACATTCACACACAATCCCGGTCAGATGCCTCTCAATCAGCCAAACCAAATCTCCACTTTGCACTGACGAGGGGCAGTACCCCGAAACACAGTGTCTGCAAATTGAGATTCTGGTTTGGCTATTATCCTAAGTCATGTGACAAGGCTCGTTAAAGGGTCGACATTGACTGTTAGGATTGCTACGTCCAATAGGTGGCACTAGAGTTCTAGTCCTTTTACTCTCTGAAGAGACAATTTGCATATTTCCCAGAGGAGCATTGCGGCTTTAAGTCTCCTCACCTTGACATGCTTATCATGTCACTCTCCGCAAGGAGAAACGATTGTCAGGACTCTGAACATTTTGATTACCTTTTGTGCATTACTGCCCTTTTCCAAGATGGTGTCTTTGGTCTCATGTGCACTGTGTCTTCCTGCTATATAACTCCGCCCCAGCCTTTAGTCTGTGCTAGAGTATTCTGCCTTGCATCCAGCTTCTACCCTGGCTTTGCACCTGCACCTGCTCCTGTGAACCTGTGTGGAGATCCTGCTACTCAGCTCTGAGTTTTCAGTAATCCTCCATCTGGCTGCTTGTGTTTGTTTCCATCTGCATTTGCTGGACATGTAAGCTGTTGCTGCTCTGCTTAAATCTGAGATTATCACCCAGGCCTTCCTGGTTGAGCTAAGACATTGCTTGAACTGCCTTATAAGCATATCTATCTGTGTTTGGACTAATCAAGGACTTATTCGTGTCAAGTATCCTCAAGTACAACTGTGCTTCATAGACTTTCTGCTTGATTGCGTTTTTCCTCTAAAGTTCCTATAGATTGTTAAGCTGCATTTTGTATTTACACCAAGTGTTGTGGACTTGAGCTTTGCTCTGCACCTGTTTGAATCACCGTGTGATAATATAGACTTTACCACTTATAAAACTGTGTCCTGTAGTTGTCTTGTTCCACGCAAAGAGTCTCCTGAGTTATCCCCTATAATCATTACAACGATACTTCTTGGATCCCGGTCAGACGCCTCTCAATCAGCCAAACTAGATCTTCACTTTGCACTGACGAGTGGCAGTACTCTGAAACACAGTGTCTGCAAATTGAGATTCTGGTTTGGCTATTATCCTAAGTCATGTGACAAGGCTCATTAAAGGGTCGACATTGACTGTTAGGATTGCTACTTCCAATAGGTGGCACTAGAGTTCTAGTCCTCTTCCTCTCTGAAGAGACAATTTGCATTCACACACAAAAAATTAACGCTTAGCAATATTTTTAAACTCTGTTAAAGGATAAATACTGTTGAAATAGTAAACACCTTAATATAAATATCACACCACACTTCACATCATGAAAAGATGTGTGAAGGTATTACATTCTGAATAATATAGAGAAAAGAATGTTAGGGAGGCATCACTGAAGATTACACTGGTTTGAACTCTGAACTTGGCTTATCTCCCGAACCCAGGAGCTTGTAAAGAAATATCAAGCATATATAAAATTGAAAGCCTATGTTCTGTACTGATAATAACACTAGTCTACAAATTTTCTTACGTTGTCTGATTCAGAAATAAAATGTACTATTGATTCATGATTTTGATGTCAATTCAAATATCACAATGGAGACTGTCAATTGTTCTTGTTTGTATGATATGGCTGAGTGTCACGGGGAGACTAGGTGGGTGAGAGCTAATAACCCGGGCCCCTGAAATTTCCCTCAGACTAGGGAAATGCTGACTGACCCTCTACCTGAAGTTTACACTGATGGTGTGCATGTCCAGGCCTCGAACCTCACCCTGCCTCCTGTTACAACCCTAAGCTGAAAACCTCTGCCCTCCACCCAGTGAATGTAATACACCAATACCCACAGTTAGCACAGACAAGGATAAAGGTAAATATACACCAAGCCGCAGTCACTCAGGAATACACTATAAATGTGCAGGGCAAAATAAACACAAATATAGGAAGGAGTAAATAAGACAAAGGAAAATACACCACCAGCAACGATTCTCCAACAACCAGCTCTCCACTCCAGACCGAGATAACAACGCAAGACAGAAGCTATAATCGGCGAAGCCCAATGATCCGGAGAACTATTTAAAGGCCATGGGCATGGCCCAGCTTCCATTCCGAGGATCAAGTAAATTAACCCTGGAACAGCTGGACAAAACCTAGCCGACGCCAATGAGCAAATAGTGGTCAAAAGCGGAATTACCGCTGTCTGTCGAACGACCTGGTCTGAACAGCGTCCGACATGACAGTACCCCGCCTTCTACGAGGGGCCCCAGGGCCCTCACGGCTTATAGGACCCGGCTTGTCTGGATGGCGACGATGAAAAAATCTGACCAGCCGATCCGCATGAATATCCGAGGCTGGTACCCAGGACCTCTCCTCAGGCCCATAACCACGCCAGTGTACCAAGTACTGTAAAGTATGACGCACTACACGAGAGTCAACCACCTTGGAGACTTCAAACTCCAAATTACCATCCACCAAGACTGGAGGTGGCATAGGCGCCGCGTCCACAGAACCCACCACCTTCTTTAGAAGAGACCTGTGGAACACGTTGTGTATCTTATACACTGTAGGGAGCTCCAATCGGTACGCTACTGGGTTAATGACGGCGGTGACCCTAAATGGACCAATAAACCGTGGACCCAATTTAAGGGATGGTATTTTGAGTCTTATGTTTTTTGTGGATAACCACACCCAGTCATCCACACTCAGGTCCGGACCTGGCACACGCCTACTGTCAGCCACACGTTTGTACCTAGCACCCACACTCAACAGGCGCTGTTTAACTCTCCTCCAGACTGATGATAATTGTGCTCCTGACTGATCCTCCTCCGGAATGCCGGAAGAGCCCCTCTGACTCAAGGTACAAAATTGAGGATGTAACCCATAAACACAAAAAAACGGAGACTCCCCAGACGACTCCTGGCGGTGATTATTGATGGCAAACTCAGCCAAAGGAAGAAAGGTAGACCACTCCTCCTGGTTATCAGAGACAAAGCAGCATAAGTACTGTTCCAAATTTTGGTTCATACTCTCAGTCTGACAATTTGACTGAGGATGGAACGCCGAAGAATGAGACAACTTGATCACCAGCCGTGAGCAAAATGCTCTCCAAAATTTTGCCACAAACTGAGACCCCCTATCAGACACGATGTCAGATGGAACCCCATGAAGTCTGACCACCTCCTGCACAAATACCTGAGCCAGAGTCTTAGCATTAGGCAATGAAGGCAAAGGCACAAAGTGCGACATTTTTGAAAACCGATCAACAATCACCAAGATGACCGTGTTCCCAGCTGATGAGGGCAAATCAGTGATGAAATCCATGGAGATTTCCGTCCATGGCTTACTAGGTACTTCAAGAGGAAGTAGTGTGCCAACAGGATGGGAGCGGGGCATCTTAGCCCTAGCACACGTGGTACAAGCTGACACGTATGAGACCACATCCTGTCGGATCTTGGGCCACCAAAACCGACGTGACACCAACTCCAAGGTACCTCTAACCCCTGGGTGGCCAGCCAGGACAGCATCATGATGCTCCGCCAAAACCTTTAGGCGGAGATGAAGCGGTACAAAAGATTTGTTGATGGGAAGCTCAGATGGTACCTCCTCCTGAGCCTCGGCAATCTCAGCCTCAACCTCGGTAGTGAGAGCCGAAACCACAACACCCTTTTGGAGGATGGGTACTGGATCCTCCCGAGGTTCACCCCCCAGAAAACACCTGGACAGAGCATACGCCTTAGTGTTTTTAGACCCCGGTCTGTAAGTGACAACAAAATTGAACCGCGTGAAAAACAATGCGCAGCGAGCCTGCCTGGGGGACAGACGCTTGGCTGACTCCAAATACAGCAGATTCTTATGATCGGTAATAACAGTAACCTGATGTACCGACCCCTCCAAGAAGTGTCGCCATTCCTCAAAGGCCAACTTGATTGCCAACAACTCCCTGTTGCCGATATCGTAGTTACGTTCGGCGGACGACAGTTTCTTGGAGAAATAGGCGCACGGACGCAAACCACTCAAAGATGAGCCTTGAGATAGTACCGCCCCCACACCAACCTCAGACGCATCGACTTCCACAACAAAGGGTTTTGATACGCCTGGCTGCACAAGAATGGGGGCTGAAACAAAACTGTTCTTAAGAAATTCAAATGCGCGCACAGCAGCCTCAGGCCAAACGGAGAAATTGGTACCCTTTTTAGTCATGTCAGTTAGCGGTTTAGCAATGATGGAAAAATCCTTGATAAATTTCCTATAGTAGTTAGAAAACCCAAGGAACCGCTGAAGTGCTTTCAGGTTATCAGGACGTTCCCAATGCAGCACCGCTTGCACCTTAGCGGCGTCCATTTTAAAACCAGAAGCAGACACAATATAACCCAAGAAAGGTAACTTTTGAACAGAAAATACACATTTCTCAAGTTTAGCATACAGCTTATTCTCTCTGCGAAGCTGTAACACCTGCCTGACATGATCTAAATGAGCATCACGGTCGCAAGAATATATGAGGATGTCATCTAGGTACACGATAACGAATTTCCCCAAAACATGCAGGAACACATCATTGATGAAATGTTGGATCACTGCAGGTGCGTTAGTCAACCCAAAAGGCATCACCAAATTTTCAAAATGACCCTCAGGGGTATTAAAAGCCGTCTTCCACTCATCACCTTGACAGACTCTTATGAGGTTGTACGCCCCCCTTGAGGTCAAGCTTGGTAAACCACTTAGCACCTGCCACCTGGTTGAACAAATCTGGTATCAGAGGCATAGGGTATGGATCACGAACCGTAATCTGGTTCAACTCCCTGAAATCCAAACACGGGCGTAATCCGCCATCTTTCTTCTTCACGAAGAAGAACCCTGCTGCCACCGGCGAGGATGACGGCCTGATGTGCCCTTTGCTCAAGCTTTCAGCAATATAATCTTTTAACGCTTGTCTCTCCGGACCAGAGATGTTAAACATCCTTGCTTTAGGCAACTTGGCCCCTGGTTTAAACCTGATAGAACAGTCATAGGGACGATGTGGCGGCAACTCTGAGCAACCCTTTTCAGAGAACACATCCACAAAATCCAGAAGTGACTCCGGAACGCTTGAAGTCACAGCAGCCACACATGTGGACAGGCAATTCTCCTGGCAGAACTCGCTCCACTGAATTATGTCCTGAGTTTTCCAGTCAGTTGTGCATGGACAACCAAGGAAAACCCAAAACCACCTGAGCAGGAAGATTCCTGAGCACTTTACATGTAACCCACTCGGAATGTAGAACCCCAATGTGGAGTTTCACCTCAGCCACAAATTCAGTAATCTCCCCCTGAGAGAAAGGAGCAGCATTGATGGTGACCACACAGATAGGATGAGACAGTTTTTCAATCCTAAAACCTGCTGTGCGGGCAAACTCCTCATCAATGAGATTTGTGGCTGAACCACTATCCACAAAAACAGTAATTGGCAGCTCACTACCAGCGATAAAAACCTTAGCAGGGAGCATGCATTGAGAAACCACCATGGAGGATATACATAAGCTCAGATTGGTCTCCTCCACACCATCTGAGCTTAGAAGTTTTCCGCTGTTGCGTTTTTCTTAGACAACAGAGGACAGATGTTAATAATATGACCAATTTTACCACAGTAAAAACAGGCTCCCTGCTTCCTGATCTCTGGGGCTCGACGCTTTACATGTGACACCCCTGCGATTTGCATAGGCTCTGTTGGCTCACCTGCAGCAACCTCACGTGAACCTAAACCTTCACCCACAGGCTGTGTCTCATGCTCCCCCTGACGCAGACGGCGATCAATGCGGACAACCAGACTCATAGCGGAATCTAGAGAAGCAGGAGTCTCGTACATCAGAAGGGCTTTTTTAACTCTTCCAGAAACCCCATGAATAAACTGACTCCGCAATGCTGGATCATTCCATTTGGTATCGATCGCCCAGCGGCGGAATTCAGAACAGTAATCCTCTGCTACTCGCTCCCCCTGGCGAATGGAGCGTATCTTAGATTCTGCCAGAGCCATTCTGTCAGGTTCATCATAGATTTTCCCAAGAGAAGAAAAAAAACTCTCCACAGAGTCAAATGCAGCAGAATCAGATGGCAAAGAAAACGCCCATGCTTGGGGATCCCTGCTTAACAATGACAACACCAGGCCCACACGCTGAGCCTCATTACCCGAGGAGATCGGGCGCATATGGAAATATAGTTTGCAAGCTTCACGAAAAGAAACAAATTTACTGCGTTCCCCAGCAAATTTTTCAGGCAAAGGAAATTTAGGCTCAGCAACTCTTTCTGTCGCTCTAGCTTGCACATTAGATACTGCTAGTCCCTGTTGCTGTACTGCCCCCCTCAACTCCGTGACCTGTAGGGACAGCGCCTCCAACTGGCGGGTTATGGAAGTCATGGGATCCATGACAAAACACACAAAAAAAGAAACCCCCCCCTTTTTTTTTTGGGGGGGGGGGCCGATTATAATGTCACGGGGAGACTAGGTGGGTGAGAGCTAATAACCCGGGCCCCTGCAATTTGCCTCAGACTAGAGAAATGCTGACTGACCCTCTACCTGAAGTTTACACTGATGGTGTTCATGTCCAGGCCTCAAACCTCACCCTGCCTCCTGTTACAACCCTAAGCTGAAAACCTCAGCCCTCCACCCAGTGAATGTAATACACCAATACCCACAGTTAGCACAGACAAGGATAAAGGAAAATATACACCACGCCGCAGTCACTCAGGAATACACTATAAATGTGCAGGGCAAAATAAACACAAATATAGGAAGGAGTAAATAAGACAAAGGAAAATACACCACCAGCAACGATTCTCCAACAACCAGCTCTCCACTCCAGACCGAGATAACAACGCAAGACAGAACCTATAATCGGCGACGCCCAATGATCTGGAGAACTATTTAAAGGCCATGGGCATGGCCCAGCTTCCAATCCGAGGATTAGGTAAATTAACCCTGGAACAGCTGGACAAAACCTAGCCGACGCCAATGAGCAAATAGTGGTCAAAAGCGGAATTACCGCTGTCTGTCGAACGACCTGGTCTGAACAGCGTCCGACATGACACTGAGCTTTCATTTTACTACTTTGTAAGCTGTGTAGATAAGGCATAGAAATGTAAATCATTACTTTTAAACATTATTACTTCTGCAAACACATAGATGCACATAGAGGAGACTAAGCCTTGACTAATTTTATTATAACATAATAACTAACTAAACACTATTGAGACTTTTAGCTTGAAATTTGCACAATGCAGAAATGACAATTGGTAGTGTGATTGGCTTAGATTGCCTTTTCCCATGCAACCACTGGGTAACATATGATGCACATCTATTATAACATATGTGTGGAGCACAACATTTATCCTGATCTCCTCCTATTTTACAGCCAAAATACAGGTTGGAGACTTTCCTAACCATAAGAGTCAAGCTTTGCTTTTGTGGTGCAAAAGTCACTTTGCCACATACTGTATATAAAAGAAAGTATCTCCTTTTTAAGGGAATGTCAAGGCATCTCTGAATTTATTATGAAAGAAATATGGCAAAAGGCTAACAAATACTTCTATATGACTGTGTGATGCAATTATAATGAGGATTTGATCACTTGGACTAAGGTGGCAGGTTTCCATTGTTCAACCTGAGATGTAATACCGATATTTAGTGATGGATGAATCCGAACAGTAAAGTTTGGGGTCCATACAGAACACCAAGTGTCTGTGCACTGACTAAAACACGAACTTCTCGAGGAAATCTGTGTTACTGTTTGGGTTCGGCAGCCTGAACATCAGCTGTTTGACACGATGTCATCTGTGTGACAATGCAAGAAACATTGGTGGCTCTGAACAACGGCATGTTCATTATCGCAGGTCAGTGCACTGCGGTTCCTACTCTGTCAGATAATAGCGTGTGATCCAGCAGCTCTGACCGGTGTTAAAAAGGTTACCTCAGGCGTCAGCTGATGAGAGTACTACTCTCATTATCCTACAACTGCTCTAGCTGAAAGCAGTGAGAGCAGGGGAGGCTGATGAAAGTATTCATCAGCCGGCGCCTGTGCAATAAATAAATAAAACAATGGTATGGATTCCCCTGTATTTTTTATAACTAGGGCAGGTGAGGCTGACAGATGTGGGCTGCAATCCCCAGCTATCAGCTTTGCTGTATTTTTTTATTATTTTAATAAATAAATTAAAAAAAGGCATGTGGTCCCCCCATTTTTGACAACCAAACAAGCTAAAGCAGTTAATTAGGGGCTGGTATTCTAAAACTGGGAAGCGGCCATGGATATTTGCCCTCCTCAGCCTAAAAATAGCAGCCTACGGCCACACCACAAATGGTGCACATTAGATACGCCAATTCTGGTGCTTTGCCCGGCTCTTCCCATTTGCCCTGGTGTGGTGGAAAGTGAGGTAATCTTTGTAGGGATGATGCCAGCTGTTTTATGACCGCTGACGTCAAGCTGTGATGTAGTGACCCATGCTTCAGCTAGGGGGCGCTGTGTGTGCTCTTCAGGATATGCATGGAGGCGTATCTGTAATGGTGATAATTAGAGTTGAGCGACTTTCATTTTTTTAAGATCGAGTCGGGTTTTGTGAAACCCGATTTTGTCCAGAGTCGAGTCGAGTGCAGTCGGCCGATTATCGCTAAAAGTCGGGGATCGACCGAAACACGAAACCCAATGCAAGTCAATGGGGAAGCATAGTCGGCAGTGAGTGGAGGCCAGGAAAACACCTACAGTGCCCATTTTAATGCCAAAAACATCCATTCTTGTTTCTGAAGCTTGTCAATCTTAATTAACTTTATAATAATAGTTGGGCATAGGGAATTGGGGGTCATTTGGCAAAAGTTGTGGGGGGAGTAGGGCCGGCTCAAGTTTTTCGTGGGCCCAGGAAATGCGGACTACGTCACGGCGGTGTTGCAGGGAAAGGTAAGTATTTCAACGTTGCAAGTGCTGTGATCCTGAGCAAGCAGGGGGGGCCCACTCGTTCGCATTGGCACTGGCACAGGGCCCCTCAAAGTACAGCGATGTGTGTTTGCATGGCGGGGGCGCCTCCCACCAGCAGCGACACTTTTGCGTACTCTGAGGGGCCCTGTGCCAGTGACGTCGCCAACGAGTATGCCCCCCCACCTGATGAAGGAACCTGCACTTTCATCTGCACCTTCCTCTCTGTCCCTGTGTAAGGTGGTATAACATGCGGGAAGGGGAACCTTACTTTCAGCAGGGTCAGATTCTGGCTGTGTAGAGTATAAGGGGAATGTAGTGGTCTAGGTCAATGTACCAGCAGACTCATCTAGCAGTGGCTGGGCAATGGGCAGGATGAGGAGGAAACAGATATAGGGCCAAAGAATAAAGTAGGCTAAATGCAGTTCAAAATTGGTAACAGGACTAAACAGGCGGCATTGCTTTGTTCAGTGGAGTAGCAAACCCAAGAGCAGCAGACACTGTTTCAAGGGCATAACCACACTAGTAGGCCAAATGCAGTTTAATATCTGATAGTATAGGGCGAAAGCCAGAATGTGGAAGCTCAGCTTTGTTCAGTTGAGGACAACACCAGGCAGGGGCAGACAGACACCTTTAGTAGGCCGGAACAGCCAATTGCATTTTTAAAAATGGTAATTTGGAACTGAAGGTTGAAGCTCAGCTTTATTCAGTTGAGGACAACACCAGGCAGGGGCAGACAGACACCTTTAGTAGGCCGGAACAGCCAATTGCATTTTTAAAAATGGTAATTTGGAACTGAAGGTTGAAGCTCAGCTTTATTCAGTTGAGGACAACACCAGGCAGGGGCAGACATTCACCTTTAGTAGGCCGGAACAGCCAATTGCATTTTTAAAAATGGTAATTTGGAACAGAAGGTTGAAGCTCAGCTTTATTCAGTTGAGGACAACACCAGGCAGGGGCAGACAGACACCTTTAGTAGGCCGGAACAGCCAATTTTTAAAAAAAACAGCAGTTAGTAAGAGGCAGAAGGTAGAAGCTCAGCTTTATTCAGTTGAGGACAACACCAGGCAGGGGCAGACAGACACCTTTAGTAGGCCGGAACAGCCAATTTTTTAAAAAAACAGCAGTTAGTAAGAGGCAGAAGGTAGAAGCTCAGCTTTATTCAGTTGAGGACAACACCAGGCAGGGGCAGACAGACACCTTTAGTAGGCCGGAACAGCCAATTGCATTTTTAAAAATGGTAATTTGGAACAGAAGGTTGAAGCTCAGCTTTATTCAGTTGAGGACAACACCAGGCAGGGGCAGACAGACACCTTTAGTAGGCCGGAACAGCCAATTGCATTTTTAAAAATGGTAATTTGGAACTGAAGGTTGAAGCTCAGCTTTATTCAGTTGAGGACAACACCAGGCAGGGGCAGACATTCACCTTTAGTAGGCCGGAACAGCCAATTGCATTTTTAAAAATGGTAATTTGGAACAGAAGGTTGAAGCTCAGCTTTATTCAGTTGAGGACAACACCAGGCAGGGGCAGACAGACACCTTTAGTAGGCCGGAACAGCCAATTGCATTTTTAAAAATGGTAATTTGGAACTGAAGGTTGAAGCTCAGCTTTATTCAGTTGAGGACAACACCAGGCAGGGGCAGACATTCACCTTTAGTAGGCCGGAACAGCCAATTGCATTTTTAAAAATGGTAATTTGGAACAGAAGGTTGAAGCTCAGCTTTATTCAGTTGAGGACAACACCAGGCAGGGGCAGACAGACACCTTTAGTAGGCCGGAACAGCCAATTTTTTAAAAAAACAGCAGTTAGTAAGAGGCAGAAGGTAGAAGCTCAGCTTTATTCAGTTGAGGACAACACCAGGCAGGGGCAGACAGACACCTTTAGTAGGCCGGAACAGCCAATTGCATTTTTAAAAATGGTAATTTGGAACAGAAGGTTGAAGCTCAGCTTTATTCAGTTGAGGACAACACCAGGCAGGGGCAGACATTCACCTTTAGTAGGCCGGAACAGCCAATTGCATTTTTAAAAATGGTAATTTGGAACAGAAGGTTGAAGCTCAGCTTTATTCAGTTGAGGACAACACCAGGCAGGGGCAGACAGACACCTTTAGTAGGCCGGAACAGCCAATTTTTTAAAAAAACAGCAGTTAGTAAGAGGCAGAAGGTAGAAGCTCAGCTTTATTCAGTTGAGGACAACACCAGGCAGGGGCAGACAGACACCTTTAGTAGGCCGGAACAGCCAATTGCATTTTTAAAAATGGTAATTTGGAACAGAAGGTTGAAGCTCAGCTTTATTCAGTTGAGGACAACACCAGGCAGGGGCAGACAGACACCTTTAGTAGGCCGGAACAGCCAATTGCATTTTTAAAAATGGTAATTTGGAACTGAAGGTTGAAGCTCAGCTTTATTCAGTTGAGGACAACACCAGGCAGGGGCAGACATTCACCTTTAGTAGGCCGGAACAGCCAATTGCATTTTTAAAAATGGTAATTTGGAACAGAAGGTTGAAGCTCAGCTTTATTCAGTTGAGGACAACACCAGGCAGGGGCAGACAGACACCTTTAGTAGGCCGGAACAGCCAATTGCATTTTTAAAAATGGTAATTTGGAACTGAAGGTTGAAGCTCAGCTTTATTCAGTTGAGGACAACACCAGGCAGGGGCAGACATTCACCTTTAGTAGGCCGGAACAGCCAATTGCATTTTTAAAAATGGTAATTTGGAACAGAAGGTTGAAGCTCAGCTTTATTCAGTTGAGGACAACACCAGGCAGGGGCAGACAGACACCTTTAGTAGGCCGGAACAGCCAATTTTTTAAAAAAACAGCAGTTAGTAAGAGGCAGAAGGTAGAAGCTCAGCTTTATTCAGTTGAGGACAACACCAGGCAGGGGCAGACAGACACCTTTAGTAGGCCGGAACAGCCAATTGCTTTTTTAAAAATGGTAATTTGGAACAGAAGGTTGAAGCTCAGCTTTATTCAGTTGAGGACAACACCAGGCAGGGGCAGACAGACACCTTTAGTAGGCCGGAACAGCCAATTGCTTTTTTAAAAATGGTAATTTGGAACAGAAGGTTGAAGCTCAGCTTTATTCAGTTGAGGACAACACCAGGCAGGGGCAGACAGACACCTTTAGTAGGCCGGAACAGCCAATTGCTTTTTTAAAAATGGTAATTTGGAACTGAAGGTTGAAGCTCAGCTTTATTCAGTTGCAGCTTCTTGGCAATAATATAAAGAAGATGAGACAGGACAACACTCGTTGGATGCCATATCTGTGTTTTCACTGGAAAAAAAACTGTCAGTTAACTACTTGTAGGAGAAAGTTTTTGTAGCTGGAGGCCACTTTTTGTATTGTACCAGTTTTCTGTTGTATGTTTGGAACTGAAGGTTGAAGCTCAGCTTTATTCAGTTGAGGACAACACCAGGCAGGGGCAGACACCTTTAGAAGGACGGAACAGCCAATTTTTTTAAAAACAGCAGTTAATCAGAGCCAGAAGGTAGAAGCTCAGCTTTATTCAGTTGAGGACAACTTGAATTAGGGACTGCAGACAGACTTTGCAGGCTGTCCCCTGTGTGGACCATGCATCCAATACATTAACCCATTTAGCCACAAAGGACACGTAACCTTCCGTGGCCAGGCCTACAGGTCCATGTGTCTGTTGTCAGGTAAACCTTTGGACTGACAAATTGACAGAATGCAAGGACAATGCGGTCTTTAACATGCAGGTGGAGGGGTGGGATGGCTTTTCTCGCAAAAGAATTGTCAACTGGGTAGCTCATAGCGTGGTATATCGTAGTTCATCCTGGCTTTATTAATATTAAATTAAATAAAAAAATAGGCTCTAGGCACTTTATTATTGGTTCCAGGGGTACACGGGCAGCAGTGGTCAGGTGAGTGGAGGCCTAGTGGAAGGAGGGACCTTAGACAGGCTTCGAAGGCCTAACATAATAAAATGGGCTGGCGGTAGGCACTTTATTATTGGTTCCAGGGGTACACGGGCAGCAGTGGTCTGGTCAGTGGAGGCCTAGTGGAAGGAGGGACCGCAGACAGGCTTCAAAGGCCTAACATAATAAAATGGGCTGGCTGTAGGCACTTTATTATTGGTTCCAGGGGTACACGGGCAGCAGTGGTCAGGTGAGTGGAGGCCTAGTGGAAGGAGGGACCGCAGACAGGCTTCGAAGGCCTAACACAATAAAATGGGCTGGCTGTAGGCACTTTAAAATTGGTTCCAGGGGTACACGGGCAGCAGTGGTCTGGTCAGTGGAGGCCTAGTGGAAGGAGGGACCGCAGACAGGCTTCGAAGGCCTAACACAATAAAATGGGCTGGCTGTAGGCACTTTAAAATTGGTTCCAGGGGTACACGGGCAGCAGTGGTCTGGTCAGTGGAGGCCTAGTGGAAGGAGGGACCGCAGACAGGCTTCGAAGGCCTAAAATAACAAACAATAGGCTCATGGCAGTTTTACAGCGGTTACATGGATACACGGGCAGCTTGGTGGTGAGTGGAGGAGTATTTAAAGTAGGGACCGCAGACAGGCTATCAAAGGCCTAAAATAACAAACAATAGGCTCATGGCAGTTTTACAGCGGTTACATGGATACACGGGCAGCTTGGTGGTGAGTGGAGGAGTATTTAAAGTAGGGACCGCAGACAGGCTATCAAAGGCCTAAAATAACAAACAATAGGCTCATGGCAGCTTTACAGCGGTTACATGGATACACAGGCAGCTTGGTGGTGAGTGGAGGAGTATTTAAAGTAGGGACCGCAGACAGGCTATCAAAGGCCTAAAATAACAAACAATAGGCTCATGGCAGTTTTACAGCGGTTACATGGATACACGGGCAGGCAGCTTGGTGGTCAGTGGAGGAGTATTTAAAGTAGGGACCGCAGACAGGCTATCAAAGGCCTAAAATAGCAAACAATAGGCTCATGGCAGCTTTACAGCGGTTACATGGATACACGGGCAGGCAGCTTGGTGGTCAGTGGAGGAGTATTTAAAGTAGGGACCGCAGACAGGCTATCAAAGGCCTAAAATAACAAACAATAGGCTTATGGCAGTTTTACAGCGGTTACATGGATACACGGGCAGGCAGCTTGGTGGTCAGTGGGGGAGTATTTAAAGTAGGGACCGCAGACAGGCTATCAAAGGCCTAAAATAACAAACAATAGGCTCATGGCAGCTTTACAGCGGTTACATGGATACACAGGCAGCTTGGTGGTCAGTGGAGGAGTATTTAAAGTAGGGACCGCAGACAGGCTATCAAAGGCCTAAAATAACAAACAATAGGCTCATGGCAGTTTTACAGCGGTTACATGGATACACGGGCAGCTTGGTGGTGAGTGGAGGAGTATTTAAAGTAGGGACCGCAGACAGGCTATCAAAGGCCTAAAATAACAAACAATAGGCTCATGGCAGCTTTACAGCGGTTACATGGATACACAGGCAGCTTGGTGGTGAGTGGAGGAGTATTTAAAGTAGGGACCGCAGACAGGCTATCAAAGGCCTAAAATAACAAACAATAGGCTCATGGCAGTTTTACAGCGGTTACATGGATACACGGGCAGGCAGCTTGGTGGTCAGTGGAGGAGTATTTAAAGTAGGGACCGCAGACAGGCTATCAAAGGCCTAAAATAACAAACAATAGGCTCATGGCAGCTTTACAGCGGTTACATGGATACACGGGCAGGCAGCTTGGTGGTCAGTGGAGGAGTATTTAAAGTAGGGACCGCAGACAGGCTATCAAAGGCCTAAAATAACAAACAATAGGCTTATGGCAGTTTTACAGCGGTTACATGGATACACAGGCAGCTTGGTGGTCAGTGGAGGAGTATTTAAAGTAGGGACCGCAGACAGGCTATCAAAGGCCTAAAATAACAAACAATAGGCTCATGGCAGCTTTACAGCGGTTACATGGATACACAGGCAGCTTGGTGGTCAGTGGAGGAGTATTTAAAGTAGGGACCGCAGACAGGCTATCAAAGGCCTAAAATAACAAACAATAGGCTCATGGCAGCTTTACAGCGGTTACATGGATACACGGGCAGGCAGCTGGTGATGAGTGGAGGAGTATTTAAAGTAGGGACCGCAGACAGGCTATCAAAGGCCTAAAATAACAAACAATAGGCTCATGGCAGCTTTACAGCGGTTACATGGATACACAGGCAGCTTGGTGGTGAGTGGAGGAGTAGTGCAAGGAGTGTCTGTCCCAGTACTCCCAAAATATAAATAGATGTTAATGTCTCGCAAAACAACCAAAACAAAAAAAAAGGTGGCATACTTAGGTACAGGGGTGGGCTCATCTACTGAGTTTCTGACATAGTAATTTGGCAGTAACTATTTAATGGTGCCAATATAGGACACAGACACAGACTACTTTAAGTTGCATCATAGATGTCTACAAATTTGTATTGTCAGTGCCAGACATTGAATGATGTCAGCGAATAGACTAAAGATTGGTGGAGCTGTGCGACATAATTTTGCACGTGGTAGAGCACATTTTGAGCTGGGGTAGGGGGGAACTCTCTTGAGGCCGGCGGGACCGCCCCAGGGCCCCTCATGTTACAACGGTGTGTCTGACGTTGGGTGCGCACCACCACCGCCAGAGACACTACATTGTACTATGAGGGACCCAGTAGCAATGCCGTCAACCAAAAGCGAGCACACCCACCTCTTCAGACAAACAGCAGTCTCACGGGTGCTTGTGCCAAGTCGCGATACCACGGCCCCGTGTGGGGAGTTTTGCCATTTAGGGAGGTGTAAACATGTCGTATGCTGTACAATCAGCTGCAGCAAATTAGACATTAGAAAAGTAATTCACAGGCAAGAGCTTTTCATAGGAAAGTGGAGCGCCCCCACACCGCCGCAGGGCCGAGGGGTACCCGGAGCCGGGCCTCTGGGGTCTCAGTCCTGGGGTTGTCACGGTGGCTAGACCCGGTCCGTGGCCCTGTCTGTCAGTGGGGGACGTCCGGTGCAATAAGTGGTGTTGTAACGGTGCAGGTCGTGGTAAATAATGAGGACACCAGGTTGCAGTCTCTTTACCTCTTTACTGAAGATGTTGGAGACCTCAGTCCAGAGCGCTGTTAACTGGGTTTTCAGAGACTGGCCGGTCCAACGACACATCAGGAGTTCCTCCTTACAGGTGGGAATCAGTATCTACCTTCTAGCGCTGTGTGTTGTAGTTCTTCCCTGCTGAGCTCCCGGGATAGTCCTCACAACTGTTTCTTTCTGTCTCTACTGTTCTTTCTCCGTCCTCCAGATGATATGGTAGGACGCACCCGTATGACGGGGTAGGCCTGGAGTTCTTCCGGGACCCTAGAGTCGCCCCTCTCCCACAGCTGCCTCCGTTGTCTGCTTAGGTGTTAAGTGAGACAGCCAACCTGTAATTAGCTGTCCTGCCGTGGTTTGCAATGTACTTAAAGTCTCTTACTTGCTCGGCGTTCCGGCCACCGACTATTTGCGCCTCAGAAGGATGTTGCCTCGGTCTAGCAGCAGGACCCCTTCTGGTATTTCTCCTTTTCTGTATTCCCGTTGTTTACTGGTTAGTTCTGCTCTGAGGAGTCTGCCAGGATCCCATCCCTGACAGGTCCTCTCACTAGCTCTTCCCAGCTACTTCTCCCTGTCTTCCTGTCCAACCCCCAGTTTTACCAGAGTTGTGAGGAGTGGCCTACTAGATAGGACCACCCCCCCTGGTGGCCGGAGTGTGAAGTGTGGTGTGAGTGTACCTGGTCAGAGAAACTCCTTTAGTGCAATCAGACGTACCACAGCTCCCCATAGTGGCGGAGCCACAGTACTGCAACAACCAGGACTCTGGGGTGCTGCACTCCCCCCCGGTTAAATCCAGTACTCCGGGACTGGGAAAACAAGAACAATAATACATGTTAACAGGAAACACACAAACTTTTGAAATAGCATAACAATTGAACATAACAAGGCTTCCCTTTACGGGAGGTGAGGATTCTTGAACGTTGCAAAAGTTAGGTCATGCACAGTTTATGACTCTCAGTTCAGTGATTGAAACAGCGGGGACCCCGGGTAAACAAAGGGGCCCCCCTTTTTGAAAGTTTTTGAGCAATTCACCGTCCATTACTCTATTGTCCATTTAAAAACCTGTAACAAAAAGATATATATACAACATTTTCAATTAAATAGCAGCCCTTATTAATACCTCCAAAGTTTGTAGCGGAGGGGAGTTTGATTTTGAGTGCTGCGTGTGGACCTTCGCAGCGCAGGGGTTGCTATTGGCCTAACAGGGCCCGCTATGCTTGCTACCGCTGGTGTAGTGCGCTGTCTTCTAACTACACTTCTAGTGAGTCTGGGTAGCACTGGCAGGTTGGGGCTCTCAGAGCTGCTGCTATCAACAGTGGGTACGGCAGGCTCACTGATAGCAGAGGGAGGATTTGCCGGTTCAACGGTTGGCATGGCTTCTTCAGGCAAGGCTTGTTGAGGTTGCGGGGCCGGATGATCTGGTACCACCGTTGTTTCTGGTGGGTCCGGCTGTGGAAACGTTAGACCAGGTACCGCGATGGCCTGATTTATCTGAGTCCAGGACTGGGGAAAGTCACCAAGGACAGTATGGAACATCTTCTCCTTTTCTACCAGCGGGGAGATTTCTGGGGCCGTGCCCCTCTCTTTCAACTTATCGGGGCAGACCTTAAGGTGATCCCTGGATACCGCTGTCGAGGTCTCCCCTCTGTCCTTGCTGATGAGACAGACCTTAGTGTTGTCGAAGTCGGATGGCAAGATGGTATACGGTTCCGCTTCCCATTGGTCATCAAGCTTGTGTAACCTCCTCTTTCGTTTAAGCACTTGCTCACCAGGTGACAGGGGAATCGCAGGAGCGTGTTGATTGTAGTCCCTTTCTTGTTTCTGCCTAGCCTGGGCGAGACTTCTCTCCACACACTCCTGTACTTCGCGGTATCTTCGCTGCCTTTCTGTATCCCAATCTGCCTCCGGCGAGGTATCTTCGGGTACTAGGACCCCCATGTCCAGATCAACGGGTAACCAACTAGACCTTCCTCGCATCAGGTACGCTGGAGTACAGTTGGTGGAACTTACTGGGATGTGGTTGTACATATCCACCAAGTCAGGCAACTTTGTCGGCCACAGGTTCCGTTCCTCCACAGGCAAGGTCTTCAATAAATCGATTACTACCTGGTTCATCTTCTCGCACATCCCGTTGGTTTGGGGGTGGTACGGTGTAGTTCTGATCTTCTTACACCCGTACAACTGGCAGAATTCTTGGAACACTTCCGCTTCGAATGCAGGCCCCTGATCGGTCAGTACTTTCTCTGGGTAGCCATGGGGTCTACAAAAGTGCTGCTGGAAGGCCCTGGCGGCAGTCCTAGCTGTTAGATCCTTGACAGGCACAACCACCAAAAACCTGGAGTAGTGGTCCACGATGGTAAGGGCGTAGATATAGCCCGACCGGCTAGGCGTCAGCTTCACATGATCCAGCGCGACCAGTTCGAGCGGCCGTTTGGTGATGATAGGCCGCAGGGGAGCCCGTTGACTGTCACGGTCCTTCCTTCGCAGACTACACGGACCACACTCTCGACACCACTTCTCAATGGTTCTCTTCATGCCAATCCAATAGAACCTCCCTCGGAGCAGCTTCTCCAGCTTCCTCCATCCGAAGTGTCCAGCTCCATCATGGTAGGCTCCCAGAACCATGGGCGCATCTCGCCTTGGCACCACTATCTGCCACACCAATTCATGAGTACGTGGGTCGATGCTCCTCCTGCACAACTTGCCATCATGGATAAACAGTTTGCTTCTCCCCTTCCACAGCTGTTGAGTTTCTTGTGGATCATCTGGGCCAGGGTGCAACCCAGCCTGCGTCAAGAGTTCCTTCACCTGACGGACCGCGGGGTCACTATCCTGGGTTTCTGCCCATCCGTGGTGGGGCAGGGGATTCAGCGTGGCATCCGGTTGGTTCTTGTGCCTGTTCTTCACATGGTGAGAGTTCTGAGTGGCTTTGGGGCGATGGAAGGCAGGCAGCTCCACCTCTTCAAGTGCCTCCGGGTCTTCTCCCACTTCTGGTAGATTGGGCATTCGGGACAGAGCATCGGCATTGGCATTCTGGTGTCCTGCCCGATATTTGATGGTGAAATCATAGTTGGACAGCCGGGCCATCCACCGCTGTTCCAAAGCCCCGAGTTTGGCAGTATCCAGATGCGTTAGCGGATTGTTGTCCGTGAAGACGGTGAATTTCGCAGAGGCCAGGTAGTGCTTAAATCTCTCTGTCACTGCCCAGACAAGGGCAAGGAATTCCAGTTTGAAGGAACTGTAGTTGTCAGGGTTCCTTTCCGTGGGACGGAGTTTCCTGCTGGCGTAAGCGATCACCCTTTCTTTGCCGTTCTGAACCTGGGACAGCACGGCTCCTAATCCCACATTACTGGCATCTGTGTACAGCACAAACGGTTGATCGTATTCGGGGTAAGCCAGTATCTCTTCTCCCGTCAGTGCCGACTTCAAACAGGTGAAGGATTCCTCCAGCTCTTCGTTCCAATCAAAGGGGGTTTTCCTCCCCTTGGTCTTCTTTGGTTGGCCCACCAGCAGATTTTGCAAGGGTGCGGCCTTCTTGGTGAAATCCTTAATGAATCTCCGATAGTAACCTACCAACCCGAGGAACTGCCGGACTTCGTGGAGGTCACTGGGCTTTGGCCAGTCCTTGATCACTGTGACCTTGTCGGAGTCTGGGGCCACTCCTTCAGCGCTCACCACATGGCCCAGGTACTGCACTTTAGGTTTCAGCAGATGACACTTGGACGGTTTCACTTTTAGGCCGAAGTTGGACAAGGCTTCGAACACCTCGGCCAGGTGCTTCAGATGGTCTTCGTAGGTTTTAGAGAAGACTATGACGTCATCCAGATATAGCAGTACGGTTTCAAAGTTCAGGTGTCCCAGGCAGCTCTCCATCATCCTCTGGAACGTTCCGGGAGCATTGCACAATCCGAAGGGCATGTAGTTGAACTCACAGAGGCCCATTGGCGTCGTGAAGGCCGTCTTCTCTTTGTCCGCCTCTGCCACAGGAACCTGCCAGTACCCACTGGTGAGATCTAAGGTAGAGAAGTAGTTAGCAGATTTTAAAGCAGCCAGAGATTCCTCTATCCTGGGCAGTGGGTATGCGTCCTTATGTGTAATGCGATTCAACTGCCTGTAATCAACACACATCCTCATTGTACCATCTTTCTTTTTAACGAGGACTAACGGAGCTGCCCAGGGGCTACAGCTGTCTCTCACCACCCCAGCCTCCTTCATTTCCCGCAACATGTCCTTGGCACACTGGTAATGAGCTGGGGGTACAGGGCGATATCTCTCTTTTATGGGTCGGTGATCTCCCGTGGGGATGTGATGTTGGATCCCTTTCACCTGCCCAAAATCTGAGGGGTGTTTGCTGAATACCTGCTCGTACTCGTGTACTACCCTGTAAGCCCCCTGTATTTGATGAGATGGGGTAGAGTCAGTGCCCACATGCAATTCCCGACACCAGTCTTTCGAGTGCTCTGCAGAACCTTTGTTCTCCGCCACGTTTGACGGGACCAAGGGTCCAGGTGTCTGTATTACACTATTATTGACAGTGAACAGTTTGGCGAGCGTGGTATACTTGGTTAGGTGGACCTCTTCCTCCCCACAATTGAGGACACGTACGGGCACTCTCCCCTGTCGGACGTCGACCACCCCCCGGGCTGTCAGAACAGTAGGCCTATTGTCTGAATATACAGGTTCTACCAAGGCCTGGTAGTCCCTACCCCTGAGGCCTATGGCTGCTCGACACCATATTAACATTTCACTCTTGGGAGGTATCGCGATGGGGTTTGAATCACTTACAGTGACACGACCAATCTCACCACCAGTCAGCTCTACCTGCTGTCTCTGCATCAGAGCTCTGATTTCCTTCTGCAGGGCACGTTGCTCACTGTGGCCAGCGTTTTCTGCCACCTGTTGCAACAAAACAATCACTTCTGCAAGACAATTTTCTATAACATTAGTACCAAGAGTCATCATGGGATTACATTCTCGACGATCAATATCTACAATCACAATCCCTTGGGCTTTCAATTCCACCCGCCCCACTTTGATGGTGACCTCCTTATACCCCACTTGTGGCAACGGCTGACCATTACTGGCGATTATGGTGAAATCATCGTCAGGGCCACGAGTAATATCAGCATCCTCCCAATACCGTTTGTAGAGCACGTAAGGTATAGTCGTCACCTGAGAACCGGTGTCCAGCAAAGCATTCAAGGGGATTCCATCAATCACTACAGGGAGAACTGGTCGTCCTCCAATATACTTGGTTCTCCAATGCTGCGGGCCTGACCGTCCTACTCCTGGGGGTTGGCCCTTTGCCCCAGGGGTTGCTCGTTTAAAGGACAGTACCTTGCAAGATGGCCCACCTGGTGACAGCGGCGGCAGATGGGTCGTCCATCCTGGTGGAAGCGGTCGTCGGGCCGGCTCCTGGTCGGCGGAGTCCTCCTCTGTCGCATCCAAGGGACATCCTCCGGGCTGGAAGCCAACTGGATCTTCTCTTTGGGGGCCTCCTGTAGGGACTGCACCGTCCGGGCCAGGGCAGCGACGCTCTTAGTTAGCTCTTGCATCTGGAGCCGAAGTCCTGCGGGGGAGTCGTCCTCGAAGCTCTGGGCGTCGGCCTCCGCGGCAACTGGGGTATCCGATGCCACCTCCTGGTGGTAGGTGAGAGCGGGGCGCCTGGGTGTTACTGCGCGGCTGGGCTGTCGCTCCTGCAATGCCTGGATAGCTTTATCTTTAAACTGCACAAAAGTCAAGTCTGGATTTTGCATAGCCAGGAAGTGCAATTGGCCCCGCTGGTGACTGCACAGGAGCCCCTCAATGAACCGCTCCTTCAGGATTTTATCTTCATCCTGCATGCTGCCGGGGTCACTCTGCTTAATGGCCCGCATCGCTTCCTGGAGATTAAGGGCATAGTCCCGCAAGCTATCCTGTGACCCTTGTTTGCATCCATAAAAAATCAGTTTAATTTCTGTAGCAGTGCGAGTATCAAAGGTGGCTTTAAGCTTGGCAAAAATCTGTTGTGCAGTTCCTTTATCCTCAGCGGGCCAGGATTTCAATTCTCTAAGAGCCGCCCCAAAGAGTTGGCCGGTTATCATATGGACTTTCTGGGGCTCGGTTAGGGGATAGAACTCGAGCAGGCTGCAGAGCCCTTCTTTAAAGTCAGTGAATGTATGCGCCTCCCCAGAGTATCGTGGGAGCCAGGTCGCTCCGGGCAGGTAGGGCATGGAGAAGGGCATTATGGCTTTTGCGTTAGCGGCGGTGTCCGACTGGCTGATGGGGGCAGCGGGCCCTGCGGCAGCCAGTGGCGGTATTAGGGCTGCGGCTTCGCCCGCTGCGGGGACCGGAGCTGCCCCTGCGTCCGCGGCTGCGACCGCCACCTCCTCTCCTCCCGACTCAGACATGGCTGTCCCTTACTCCCACTAACCTGCTGGGGGTCGGAGTTCCTCTTCCGGGATTGGCGCCTTACCGCGCTTTCCGTTCCGCGCTTCTTTTGGCTGATCCCGCCCACGTAGCTAAGGCGCCTCCCTCCGCGCGCGGCAATGGCGAATTTTTGGCGGTAACTCTCCGCGGCAAGCAGTAGCACACAGTTCTCTCAATAAAGTACAGTCCAAGCACGATAAATCACAGTTCCAAGGCACACATGACCTGATTCTTCAGGCTTAAGTAGATCCTGTTCGTGACGCCAAGTTTGGAGCGCCCCCACACCGCCGCAGGGCCGAGGGGTACCCGGAGCCGGGCCTCTGGGGTCTCAGTCCTGGGGTTGTCACGGTGGCTAGACCCGGTCCGTGGCCCTGTCTGTCAGTGGGGGACGTCCGGTGCAATAAGTGGTGTTGTAACGGTGCAGGTCGTGGTAAATAATGAGGACACCAGGTTGCAGTCTCTTTACCTCTTTACTGAAGATGTTGGAGACCTCAGTCCAGAGCGCTGTTAACTGGGTTTTCAGAGACCGGCCGGTCCAACGACACATCAGGAGTTCCTCCTTACAGGTGGGAATCAGTATCTACCTTCTAGCGCTGTGTGTTGTAGTTCTTCCCTGCTGAGCTCCCGGGATAGTCCTCACAACTGTTTCTTTCTGTCTCTACTGTTCTTTCTCCGTCCTCCAGATGATATGGTAGGACGCACCCGTATGACGGGGTAGGCCTGGAGTTCTTCCGGGACCCTAGAGTCGCCCCTCTCCCACAGCTGCCTCCGTTGTCTGCTTAGGTGTTAAGTGAGACAGCCAACCTGTAATTAGCTGTCCTGCCGTGGTTTGCAATGTACTTAAAGTCTCTTACTTGCTCGGCGTTCCGGCCACCGACTATTTGCGCCTCAGAAGGATGTTGCCTCGGTCTAGCAGCAGGACCCCTTCTGGTATTTCTCCTTTTCTGTATTCCCGTTGTTTACTGGTTAGTTCTGCTCTGAGGAGTCTGCCAGGATCCCATCCCTGACAGGTCCTCTCACTAGCTCTTCCCAGCTACTTCTCCCTGTCTTCCTGTCCAACCCCCAGTTTTACCAGAGTTGTGAGGAGTGGCCTACTAGATAGGACCACCCCCCCTGGTGGCCGGAGTGTGAAGTGTGGTGTGAGTGTACCTGGTCAGAGAAACTCCTTTAGTGCAATCAGACGTACCACAGCTCCCCATAGTGGCGGAGCCACAGTACTGCAACAACCAGGACTCTGGGGTGCTGCAAAAGCTAGGTGTCGGCCGGGCAAGGTGGGGCAAAAGATTTCGAAATCCAGTTGTGGTTCATTTTAATGAATGTTAGATCGTCAACATTTTGGGTAGCCAGACGAGTCCTTTTTTCGGTTAATATTGAACCTGCAGCACTGAATACTCTTTCTGATAGGACACTTGCTGCCGGGCAAGCAAGCTCCTGCAATGCATATTCTGCCAATTCTGGCCAGGTGTCTAATTTGGAGGCCCAGTAATCAAATGGGAATGACGGTTGAGGGAGAACATCGATAAGGGATGAAAAATAGTTAGTAACCATACTGGACAAATGTTGTCTCCTGTCACTTTCAATTGATGCAGCAGTACCTGTCCTGTCTGTGGTCATAGCAAAATCACTCCACAACCTGGTCAGAAAACCCCTCTGTCCAACGCCACTTCTGATGTGTGCACCCCTAACACTCCTAGTCTGCTGCCCCCTGGAGCTCGTGTGAGAACGATCACGTGCGCTGTGTGCTGGGAATGCCTGAAGCAAACGGTCAACAAGAGTTGATTGTTTGGTTGCTAATATTAGTTCCAAGTTCTCATGTGGCATAATATTTTGCAATTTGCCTTTATAGCGTGGATCAAGGAGGCAGGCCAACCAGTAATCGTCATCGTTCATCATTTTCGTAATGCGTGTGTCCCTTTTTAGGATACGTAAGGCATAATCCGCCATGTGGGCCAAAGTTCCAGTTGTCAAATCTCCGGTTGTGATTGGTTGAGGGGCAGTTGCAGGCAAATCTACGTCACTTGTGTCCCTCAAAAAACCAGAACCCGGCCGTGACACGCAACCAATTTCCTGTGCCCCCGGGAAAGGTTCGGCATTAAAAATATACTCATCCCCATCATCCTCCTCGTCCTCCACCTCCTCTTCGCCCGCTACCTCGTCCTGTACACTGCCCTGACCAGACAATGGCTGACTGTCATCAAGGCTTTCCTCTTCCTCTGGTGCAGACGCCTGCTCCTTTATGTGCGTCAAACTTTGCATCAGCAGACGCATTAGGGGGATGCTCATGCTTATTACGGCGTTGTCTGCACTAACCAGCCGTGTGCATTCCTCAAAACACTGAAGGACTTGACACATGTCTTGTATCTTAGACCACTGCACACCTGACAACTCCATGTCTGCCATCCTACTGCCTGCCCGTGTATCCTCCCACAAATAAATAACAGCACGCCTCTGTTCGCACAGTCTCTGAAGCATGTGCAGTGTTGAGTTCCACCTTGTTGCAACGTCTATGATTAGGCGATGCTGGGGAAGGTTCAAAGACCGCTGATAGGTCTGCATACGGCTGGCGTGTACAGGCGAACGTCGGATATGTGAGCAAAGTGCACGCACTTTGAGGAGCAGGTCGGAGAACCCAGGATAAGTTTTCAATAAGCACTGCACCACCAGGTTTAAGGTGTGAGCCAGGCAAGGAATGTGTTTCAGTTGGGAAAGGGAGATGGCAGCCATGAAATTCCTTCCGTTATCACTCACTACCTTGCCTGCCTCAAGATCTACTGTGCCCAGCCACGACTGCGTTTCTTGTTGCAAGAACTCGGATAGAACTTCCGCGGTGTGTCTGTTGTCGCCCAAACACTTCATAGCCAATACAGCCTGCTGACGCTTGGCAGTAGCTGGCCCATAATGGGACAACTGGTGTGCAACAGTGTCATCTGCCGATGGAGTGGTTGGCAGACTGCGTTCTGTGGAAGAGCTGTAGCTTCTGCAGGAGGACGAGGAGGAGGAGTAGGAGGGGGTGCGAACGCCTACAGCCAACTGTTTCCTAGACCGTGGGCTAGGCACAACTGTCCCTAAATTGATGTCGCCTGTGGACCCTGCATCCACCACATTCACCCAGTGTGCCGTGATGGACACATAACGTCCCTGGCCATGCCTACTGGTCCATGCATCTGTAGTCAGGTGCACCTTTGTACTCACAGATTGCCTGAGTGCATGGACGATGCGCTGTTTAACATGCTGGTGCAGGGCTGGGATGGCTTTTCTGGAAAAAAAGTGTCGACTGGGTAGCTCGTATCGTGGTTCAGCGTACTCCATCAGGGCTTTGAAAGCTTCGCTTTCAACTAACCGGTAGGGCATCATCTCTAACGAGATTAGTCTAGCTATGTGGGCGTTAAAACCCTGTGTACGCGGATGCGAGGATAAGTACTTCCTTTTTCTAACCAGAGTCTCATGTAGGGTGAGCTGGACTGGAGAGCTGGAGATCGTGGAACTTTCGGGTGTGCCGGTGTACATGGCAGACTGAGAGACGGTTGGAGACGGTATTGTTTCCGCCGGTGCCCTAGATGCAATATTTCCTCCTACAAAACTGGTGGTTCCCTGACCCTGACTGCTTTTGGCTGGCAAAGAAACCTGCACAGATACTGCCGGTGGTGCGGAAAATGGTGGCCTTACAGTGACGGAAGGGATGTTGCGTTGCTGACTAGCTTCATTGGCCGAGGGTGCTACAACCTTAAGGGACGTTTGGTAGTTAGTCCAGGCTTGAAAATGCATGGTGGTTAAGTGTCTATGCATGCAACTAGTATTTAGACTTTTCAGATTCTGACCTCTGCTTAAGCTAGTTGAACATTTTTGACAGATGACTTTGCGCTGATCAGTTGGATGTTGTTTAAAAAAATGCCAGACTGCACTCTTCCTAGACTCGGATCCCTTTTCAGGGATTGCAGACTGAGCTTTAACCGGATGGCCACGCTGTCCTCCAACAGGTTTTGGCTTTGACACGCGTTTTGGGCCAGATACGGGCCCGGCAGATGGAACCTGTTGCGATGTTGATGCCTGCTGCGGCCCCTCCTCCACCTCCGCTTCTGAACTACTGCCGCCTGCACCCTGTTCCCCCAATGGCTGCCAATCGGGGTCAATAACTGGGTCATCTATTACCTCCTCTTCGAGCTCGTGTGCAACTTCGTCTGTGTCACTGTGTCGGTCGGTGGTATAGCGTTCGTGGCGGGGCAACATAGTCTCATCAGGGTCTGATTGTGGATCTGTACCCTGAGAGGGCAATGTGGTGGTCTGAGTCAAAGGAGCAGCATAGTACTCTGGCTGTGGCTGTGCATCAGTGCACTCCATGTCAGAATATACTTGTAATGGGCATGGCCTGTTAAATGTTTCACTTTCTAAGCCAGGGACGGTATGTTTAAAGAGCTCCATGGAGTGACCCGTTGTGTCGCCTGCTGCATCCTTCTCTCTTGTTGTAGTTTTTGCTGAGGAGGACAAGGAAGCGACTTGTCCCTGACCGTGAACATCCACAAGCGACGCGCTGCTTTTACATTTACCAGTTTCGGAAGAGGAGGCAAAAGAGCTAGAGGCTGAGTCTGCAATGTAAGCCAAAACTTGCTGTTGCTGCTCCGCCTTTAAAAGCGGTTTTCCTACTCCCAGAAAAGAGAGCGTTCGAGGCCTTGTGTAGCCTGACGACGAAACTGGCTCCACAGCTCCAGACTTAGGTGGAATATTTTTATCCCCACGACCACCTGATGCTCCACTACCACTACCATCATTACCAGCTGACAATGAACGCCCACGACGACCTCTTGCACCAGACTTCCTCATTGTTTTAAAATCTTAACCAAAGTAACTTTATTTGTTGCTGTCAAACAACTTACACGGTGAGCTATAACTTCAGTATGATTTCAATATCCCTTAACAGGTTGGTGAGACCACAAGGAAAATCAGGCACAATGTTACACACTCTGTTTTCTGTGGCACAAAATCACAGAGATGACATACACGCAGGACTGTCACTCAAGCACTAATGTCAATATTAATCTCCCACCTAATTTATTTATTTTTTTTTTTCAGGGAGACTTTAGAAACCAAATAATATTAAAAAACCAAAAAAATAAATAGGCTTTCTATGGCCCACTGAATGAGAGAGAGGTGGCACACCCAGGAGTCAAGACTGGCACACAAGCTGAAAGGGCAATATTACTCTCCCACTGTTTTTTTTTTTTGTTTTTTTTTTCAGGGAGACTTTAGAAACCAAATAATAAGAAAAAAAATAAATAAATAAATAGGCTTTCTATAGCCCACTGAATGAGAGATAGCACACACAGCAGTGGCACACAAGCCCTGACTGAGGCCAATATTTTTCTCCCACTGATTGATGTAGTGTTTTTGTGTTGAGGTAGATTTTAGAACACAAATCAAGGAAAAAAAAAAAATGCTTTCTATGGCCCACTGAATGAGAGAGGTGGCACACCCAGGAGTCAAGACTGGCACACAAGCTGAAAGGGCAATATTACTCTCCCACTGTTTTTTTATGTATTTTTTGTTTTTTAAGGGAGACTTTAGAATCCCAATAATATTTAAAAAAATAAATAAATAGACTTTCTATGGCCCACTGAATGAGAGAGGTGGCACACCCAGGAGTCAAGACTGGCACACAAGCTGAAAGGGCAATATTACTCTCCCACTGTTTTTTTATGTATTTTTTGTTTTTTAAGGGAGACTTTAGAAACCCAATAATATTTAAAAAAATAAATAAATAGGCTTTCTATGGCCCACTGAATGAGAGAGGTGGCACACCCAGGAGTCAAGACTGGCACACAAGCTGAAAGGGCAATATTACTCTCCCACTGTTTTTTTAAGTTTTTTTTTTTTTATTTTCAGGGAGACTTTAGAAACCAAATAATATTAAAAAAACCAAAAAAATAAATAGGCTTTCTATGGCCCACTGAATGAGAGAGAGGTGGCACACCCAGGAGTCAAGACTGGCACACAAGCTGAAAGGGCAATATTACTCTCCCACTGTTTTTTTTTTTTTTTTTTTTTTCAGGGAGACTTTAGAAACCAAATAATAAGAAAAAAAATAAATAAATAAATAGGCTTTCTATAGCCCACTGAATGAGAGATAGCACACACAGCAGTGGCACACAAGCCCTGACTGAGGCCAATATTTTTCTACCACTGATTGATGTAGTGTTTTTGTGTTGAGGTAGATTTTAGAACACAAATCAAGGAAAAAAAAAAAATGCTTTCTATGGCCCACTGAATGAGAGAGGTGGCACACCCAGGAGTCAAGACTGGCACACAAGCTGAAAGGGCAATATTACTCTCCCACTGTTTTTTTATGTATTTTTTGTTTTTTAAGGGAGACTTTAGAAACCCAATAATATTTAAAAAAATAAATAAATAGGCTTTCTATGGCCCACTGAATGAGAGAGGTGGCACACCCAGGAGTCAAGACTGGCACACAAGCTGAAAGGGCAATATTACTCTCCCACTGTTTTTTTAAGTTTTTTTTTTTTTATTTTCAGGGAGACTTTAGAAACCAAATAATATTAAAAAAACCAAAAAAATAAATAGGCTTTCTATGGCCCACTGAATGAGAGAGAGGTGGCACACCCAGGAGTCAAGACTGGCACACAAGCTGAAAGGGCAATATTACTCTCCCACTGTTTTTTTTTTTTTTTTTTTTTTTTTCAGGGAGACTTTAGAAACCAAATAATAAGAAAAAAAATAAATAAATAAATAGGCTTTCTATAGCCCACTGAATGAGAGATAGCACACACAGCAGTGGCACACAAGCCCTGACTGAGGCCAATATTTTTCTCCCACTGATTGATGTAGTGTTTTTGTGTTGAGGTAGATTTTAGAACACAAATCAAGGAAAAAAAAAAAAATGCTTTCTATGGCCCACTGAATGAGAGAGGTGGCACACCCAGGAGTCAAGACTGGCACACAAGCTGAAAGGGCAATATTACTCTCCCACTGTTTTTTTATGTATTTTTTGTTTTTTAAGGGAGACTTTAGAATCCCAATAATATTTAAAAAAAAAAATAAATAGACTTTCTATGGCCCACTGAATGAGAGAGGTGGCACACCCAGGAGTCAAGACTGGCACACAAGCTGAAAGGGCAATATTACTCTCCCACTGTTTTTTTAAGTTTTTTTTTTTTTATTTTCAGGGAGACTTTAGAAACCAAATAATATTAAAAAAACCAAAAAAATAAATAGGCTTTCTATGGCCCACTGAATGAGAGAGAGGTGGCACACCCAGGAGTCAAGACTGGCACACAAGCTGAAAGGGCAATATTACTCTCCCACTGTTTTTTTTTTTTTTTTTTTTTTCAGGGAGACTTTAGAAACCAAATAATAAGAAAAAAAATAAATAAATAAATAGGCTTTCTATAGCCCACTGAATGAGAGATAGCACACACAGCAGTGGCACACAAGCCCTGACTGAGGCCAATATTTTTCTACCACTGATTGATGTAGTGTTTTTGTGTTGAGGTAGAATTTAGAACACAAATCACGGAAAAAATAAATAGGCTTTCTATGGCCCACTCAGTGAGAGATGGCACACACAGGGATGGCACTGTAGCAGAAATGCCAATCTTAATCTCCCACAAAAAAAAAAAAAAACAGGGACTGTCCTACAATTACTATCTCCCTGCAGTAATCTAAGCCAGGTATGGCAGGCAGCAATAGGAGTGGACTGATGCACAAATTAAATAAAAAGTGTGGACAAACAAAAAAGATAGCTGTGCAGAAAGGAACAAGAGGATATGTGCTTTGAAAAAAGCAGTTGGTTTCCACAGTGGCGTACACACAGCAATACAGCTATCACGGAGCCTTCTAGGGCAGCCCAATGAGCTACAGCGCTGAGGAAAAAAAAAAAAAAAATAGCTTCCACTGTTCCTGCACACCGAAGGTGGTGTTGGACAGTGGAAATCGCTACAGCACAAGCGGTTTGGTGGTTAGTGGACCCTGCCTAACGCTCTCCCTGCTTCTGACGAAGCGGCAGCAACCTCTCCCTAAGCTCAGATCAGCAGCAGTAAGATGGCGGTCGGCGGGAACGCCCCTTTATAGCCCCTGTGACGCCGCAGACAGCAAGCCAATCACTGCAATGCCCTTCTCTAAGATGGTGGGGACCAGGATCTATGTCATCACGCTGCCCACACTCTGCGTTCACCTTCATTGGCTGAGAAATGGCGCTTTTCGCGTCATTGAAACGCGACTTTGGCGCGAAAGTCGCGTACCGCATGGCCGACAAGCACAGGGGTCGGATCGGGTTTCATGAGACGCCGACTTAGCCAAAAGTCGGCGACTTTTGAAAATGATCGACCCGTTTCGCTCAACCCTAGTGATAATGAATCAGTGTCTGGCATGATTGTAAATGGCCGGTGTTGTGGATTCTGTTTGCGGGCTCCCTCTGGTGGTTACTGCTGGTACTGGGTGACTTTGGTGGGTTGCGGCCTTTGGTTTCCACCTGTCCATCAGAAGCTGGGTGTTTCCTATTTTACCTGGCCTTTCTGTCATTTCCCTTGCCGGCTATCAATGTGTTCAGATGTGCTCTGTTTGGTTCCTGCCTACCTGCTCCCAGATCTTTCAGGATAAGCTAAGTGCTGATTTTCAGTTGTTTGGTTTTTGGTCCAGCTTGCTTAGAATGTCTCTATGCTAGCTGGTTGCTCTAGTGGACTGAGGTTCTCCCCATGTGCCATGAGTTGGCACATGGGTTCTTGTAATCTCAGGATGGTTTTTTCGATTAGGGTTTTTTGCTGACCGCTCAGTCCCCTTTTGTATCACTCTGCTTTCTAGTTTTCAGCGGGCCTCAATTTGCTAAAGCTATATACATCATCTCTATGTGTGTGCCTTCCTCTCATTTCACCGTCAATACATGTGGGGGGCAACTATACCTTTTGGGGTTAATTCCTCTGGAGGCAAGTGAGGTCTTTGTTTTCTCTGCAGAACTAGTTAGCTCTTAGGCTGGTGCGTGGCGTCTAGAACCAACGTAGGCACGCTCCCTGGCTATCTCTAGTTGCGTTTGTCAGGCGTAGGGCAGCGGTCAGCCCAGTTTCCATCACCCTAGAGCTCGTCCGATATTTGTTATACTTTGCTTGTCCTGTGTTATCCCTAGCCATTGGGGATTCATGACAGGCCGGTATGTGTCGCAGAGGGAGTCTTCACTGTAAGCCTGAAGTAAGGTTGACCAGGGACCTGTTGTCCCACAAGTATTTGTGTTTGGTTACTTAAGGGGAGGCTTGCAGGGTTAGTCGGAGAGCTGGGAGGGTCTGGCTATCCATACACACCTCCCACCTATGGGAGTGGTTACAGGTACATAATGTGACCATGGTGTGGTCACATGGTCTCTGTGGATAGAGAGTGTCGAGGTCCTGGAAGGCTTGTGTGTTGGGAGAATATAGCACTGAGAGACTTGTGTGTTGGGAGATCCTGGGAGTAGGATCGGATCCCTGAATAGCACACTGAGAGGCCTGTGTTGGAAGATCCTGGGAGTAAGACTTCCTGAATAGCACATGGAAAGGCATGTATGATGAGTCTGTGATGACACTGCATTGGGAAGCTACAGCCCGTCTGAGGATCTGGACTGTCAGGTGGCCTGGTGAGCAAGGCATTGTCCGGGATGGTGATCCCTGTTCCGCAGCTTCCCTGAGTGAGGGAGTACTGACAGGAGTCAGCATGTGGAGCAGGAGGTCCTGGAAGGTAACCCAGAGTATGGGGAACTGTGTGCACTGACAGGGGGTCAGTTAATGAACTGTGCGGTCACCCATGGTAACTGGACGGAGTTAGGTCCAGCATGTGTATTGCCTGCAACCTAATGTCGTGCTATGAAATATCTGAGTCAAAACTGTATAGTTATGAAGTGCTATGGACTTTTTGAGGTCTGTGATTTGTAACATAGCCTACAGCAGTTTATGAAGTATAAATAAACCGCATGGTCTGTTTTTGTGAGAAAAACGTGCCTGTGTGACTGAATCCCACTGCTAAGCGAGTGTCCACCAACACATGCAGTAAGCGCTATCTTACAAAGCCCACAGGTTAGTAATGGAGAGGCACCTATAAGACGTCTGCATTACTAACCCCATTGTAAGATTGTAATAAAGACACAGCAAGAATAAAATCATTTATTTGAAATAAAACTCCTGACCCTCTTTTACCCATTTATTTAAGAAAATAAAAAAGCAAAGTTATACTCACCTGTCCGACAAGAAGATAATCCACCAATGTCCCAAGACAAAAAATAATAAAACACCATATTTCTCACCTGTTCAACGACGATCTGGATGATTTGGAGAGCAGTTACATCAGTAATGCAACTGCTCTCCACGCCAGCTGAAATACACTGAGCTGCGTGAGAATCTTCCCACTATGCGAGTGGTGCAGTAAGTGAGGTGACCGAGGTTCATCAGCTATGAACTCCAGTGACCTTTCTCACGTCAGCGCTACACGCTGCAGGAGCATAATCACGCTGCTGTCTCAGTGTGTTCCGGCTGGTGTGGGAAGCAGTTGCATCACTGATGTGATTACTCTCCAAATGATTCGGATTCTCGTAGGACAGTATTAGTTATCTTCTCATCGAACAGGTGAGGAATATGGCATTTTATTATTTTTTGTATTTTACAGAAGACATGGGCATTGGTGGATTATCTTCTCATCGGACAGGTGAGTATAACTTTGCTTTTGTATTTTCAATTTATTTAAATAAATGGGTAAAAGAGGGTGAGGAGTTTTATTTCAAAAAAAGAACTTTATTCTTCCCTTGTGTTTATTGCAATCTGACTATGGGGTTAGTAATAAGTGCGGTCATAAAACAGCTGACATCAACCCCACAACTATTACCCTACTTGTCACCGCACCAGAGCTAGTGGGAAGAGCCGGGCAAATTTCCAAGAATAGGTGCACCTAATAGATGCGCCTTTTCTGGGGCTGCTGTGGGCTGCTATGTTTAGACTGGGGAGGGACAATATCCATGGTCCCTTTCTGATACTGTATGCTTCATAAAAATGGGGGGCGCACACGCCATTTTTTTAAATGATTTATTTAAATAATTTAAAAATACGGCGTGGAGATCCCTCTATTTTTGATAACTAGCCAATATAAAGCTGACAGCTGGGGGTTGCAGCCCTCAGCTCTCAGCTTTACCTACAGTAAATAGAGGGGAACTGTGAAGAATTGCCCCGGAGATATCACGCAGAATCCCACCGCAGCTACCCCATGTTACAAACCTGCACTTCTGCCTGACATCATTTTTCTAACAGAAGGATCACATGGTATGGTCTTCTCACTTGCACCAACATAACTTTCTGCACCCACTGGGGACATGTAAGGTCAGCTTGGCTTTACCCAGACACTCCCTGTCCACATGGGCCCAGGGAGGCATGGAGAGTGAGGGAGGGTGGCCCACGCAGCCACTGATTTGGCACCACACTAGCTCACAACCCAGACAGACTGAGAGGCCCCTTTCACTAACACCAGTGAAACAAAATGCTGCCAGCTCATTTTTAGATATAAGTTTGGTCCGTTATTGGGATTATATCAGGCCAGAAACCAGCTCCGGTAGCATGGAAAGTTCAGCCGAGAACACGGACATGTGGATTTGTGTATGAAGATAAAAGAACAGCCCCAAGGTTAAATGATATATTTAATCACTTTAAAGGACACACTAGATATGCAAATACAAAAAGTGGTATAACAAAAGTATTCAGAATATAAGAGTCAGTTACCAGTTATATTAAATGCCTGGCTTGCGGGGGAGGGGCTGCCACATGGGAGACTGGTGGTTTCCTCAGTTCCTTAACTTCTCCCTACACAATATGTCCTCACAACCTTACCAGAGAAAAGCAACAGGTAATGCTTTAAATGAGCATTTAACCCCTTGGAGTCCCTTCCCACCTGCCCTCTGGGCTGGACATAAAACCCGTCCCCTGGCATCTAGCAGCTAAAAACTTCAAAACAACATAGGTCATAGCTCCTTAGGGAGATGGTTTTGGCACAATCGGATCCGGCCCAGGCCCCTGCTATGTGTTGAGACCAAGCATAGCTCTGCTACCTTGCTCAACCAGCCACTCTATGTATCTCCCCACCTTGGGATGCTGCAAAGAAACGAGATCTTGTAAGTCATTTACCCTGTTCTGGGGATCTCGGAAATGTACACGATATGTGGCTAGGATGTATCATATCTCAATAACTTCTTAAGGAATTATGTTTCTAGAATGCTATAGAAGGTTTTCTTTTGTAGCATTGATTCAGCATGACTATATTGCAAGCAAGCCTTTGCCTTGAGCTTAGATGGCTCAGGGTGTGAGATATTTCACTCAGTTTTTTGAGGTTTGACCAGCAGCTGAGCTAGGTACCAGCTGTTTCCTTGAGGCTTTAAGAATGCTGAATGACCTACTGAGCCAGGTTTCCTGTCCCTGCTGCACAAAGAAAGGGAGGTATATAATCCCATCCTAAATAGGATACAAATGATTGACCTGAAATTATATCTTCAATATCCTTACAGGAACACACGCCATTTATTTATTGCACAGGCACCAGCTGATAAATACTCTCATCAGCCTCTTCTGCTTTTGCAGCTATCAGCAAGAGCAGGTGTAGGATAAGAGTAGTATTCTCATCAGAAGATGCCTGTGACCGTTGATAACCTTTTTACCACCGGTCAGAGCGGCTGACAGCATGGGAGAGGACAGTATGGGAACCGCAGTACTCTAACTGGCAGTAGCGATCTTACCGTCCGATCAGAGCCAGTGTTTCCAGTGCTATCGGGCAGATGACAGTGTGGGAAACTACAAGCTCGGGTTTGAGTTCAGATACCGTTCTGGTACCCGAACCAAACTTTTTTTTAAAATGTTCGGCCGAACCCGAACATCTATGGGTTTGTCCATCTCTACTGATAATGCAATAATGACTATTCCCCTAAAGTTGTATCAAAGGCTGTCACAGACAGTCCTGGAGAGGAAGAAAATTTCACCTTAAAAATACACCTTATAAACTTATTTAAATCTATAATAATATCAGTGATTATTGCTAACAGACTTTTATCTTGTCAATGGAGATATAAAACATATTTGTACATGATTATGTATATACTGTACAATGACAGAAAGTTGCTAATCAGTGGTGGTATGGAGGTTATACAGACGAAGTGACTGTGGAGGAACAGGACAATTAGTCCTGTAGTGATAATCTACTACTGATAAAATACTGATTTTATTGAAGCATCAATATACAGGCCAGTAAATCATACATTGCAGTAGTCAGGCTCTCAGATGCTACATCATGCTGCTCTCAGATTACAAAGCAGAAATCTGCTGACATATTCTGTTTAAATTGCATTAGTGTCATGATTTCACCACTCATCGTTTTCTGAGGATGCTGTGAATGACAGCTATGCCACCCTATGGGATCGAGGGCTTGCTGAGCTGTCAGGATTGTGAGTAACAGCTCTACCTCCCAATCTGGGGCAGAGATGTGAATTATCGTGATTGATAATTCAGCCTTCTTATCTGGCTGGGTTTTGTGATCTCCTCCAGGTGTCATCTATTCTGGATGATTACAGAGCTACTTAGCACTCGACAATTGTCAGAGTACTAAGTAGCCCTGTAATTACCCAGAATAGATGACAACTCGAGGAGATCACACAAACCCAGTCAGATGAGATGGCTGAATTGTCAATGACGATTCTCACATCTCTGCTTCAGATTGACGGGTACAGATGTCACGCTCTATCCTGACAACTCGGCAAGCCCTCAATCCCATATGACGGTAAAGCTGTAATTCAAAACATCCATAGGATACCGTGAGTGGTGAAATTGTGACAATTAGATTTTTTGGCTGCTTTGGTCATAAGCCATATTTATTGGCATTTCCACTGTGGCAAGTGATTAGCTTCAGTGATCAGATGCCTATATTGCCAACCCCATTATCCCCCCCCCCATCCCAGGTATCTAACGTACCTTGATTCTCTATTTCATCAAGGTCATAGTGCAAGCAATCCCAGCATTTTACATATGATTGTAGCACTGTACAATTACAGGTTGCAGTTTTCTATGTATGCACAATATATTCACATTTGAAAGTGTGTCAGTAGTTTGCAGAATATAGAGAACATGCAAGAAATAAAATGTAATATACATATAATGAAAAATAACTCCCACAAACTCAGTATTGCAGTATATAGTAAAAGTCACTAAACAATCGCAGGTTCAAGTTCTTTTTATTGCCATTATGACTTCTTTTCTGTAAAAAAAATACATTTTGTCATTCAAAGCTACAATTTGCTAACAAAAATCAACTTATGGCTGTTTGAGAAGGTCAAGAAAAAAATGAAATGTAAAAACAAAAACTGACTGCGTCCTTAGTTAAACTATGGTTAAAAATGTGATATTTTTTGTTTTTTTGAACCTCCAAAATGAAATTTTAAAAAAATGGTAGTATATGAACTTTATTTGTATAGAAACGACATGTCTTGTAAAAAAATAACAAATAAAATAAGCAAACTCGGTATTGTTGCAGCATTGCAAAAGTAAAAAGTTACTATGTATGGAATGCAAAACAAATATTGGAATATAAATTTGTGTGGTCCTGAAGGAAAAATGGCCTGACCATTCAAGGGTTAATTGACATCTTACATTGATGAGACATAGATATTGTTTGTTTGTATCCACTGGACAACTCAAGAGTGAAGAAATTTCCTATATTTGAACCCTAATAATTCTTTTCAGTTTTCCAGGACAACAACACCTGCCCATTCATTTATTTTCCACAATGTCGGTTTTGTCCATGTTACAGTAGGCTGCACTGATATCTGGAACCTCTACCAGGGTTGTGAAACTCAAATGCACAAAATTGTCAAAATTAAAAGTTTGGACAAAGTCGAGGGTCAACATTGATATTTATTTTAAAAAAGTCCACAGTTCTGGAAGTTTTTCCTTATCCATCACATATAGCAATGAACTTTTTCATATGGAAACAAACTTAAAGGGATTGTCCTATGAAGAAAGTACATTTTAATTAGTATGTCTTAGCATTTTGGAATAACATATTATATACAGCATAATGGCCCCACATAGTCCTCCATATAGTATAATGGATCCTGTATTGCCTTCCATACAGTATATTGGCCCTACATAGTCCTTGATACAGTCTAATAGGCTCTGCATTGCTTTCCATACAGTATAATGGGCCCTGTATTGCCTTCAATTCCATAGCATATAATGGCTCCACAAAGTCGTCCATACAGTATAATGACCCACATAGTGCTCAATACAGTATAAATGGGTCCTGCATTGCCTTCTAATCAGTACAAAGGCCCACATAGTGCTCCATACAGTATAAAGGCCCCACATAATTCTCCATACAGTATAAAGGGACCCTGTATTGCCTTCCATTCAGTGTAATGGGTCCACAAAGTGCTCCATACAATATAATGGCCCATATAGTGCTCCATCTATCTATATAATCGTCTAAGGGGTACTTTCGTCTGTTTGTCTATCTGTCTGTAACGGAAATCCCACGTCGCCTGCAGGCCGTGACCAAGCAGCGAATTGGCCCCTCCCTACTCTCCTCCAGTCAGTGCCCCCTCCCTACTCCCCTCCAGTCAGCACCAGTGTGTCACCCCATCCCGTACCAACCTTTTACTATTGATGCTGGCTATGCAGCATCAATAGTAAAAGGATATAATGTTAAAAATAATAAAAAATAAAAACAATCGTGATATTCTCACCTTCCGGCGTCCGCAGCAGCTTTTCCTGCTCCTCGCGATGCTCCGGTCCCACCTCTGCACTTTTTATTATTTTAATTAGTTTTTTAACAGGGATATGGTGCCCACATTGCTATATATACTATGTGGGCTGTGTTATATACTACGTGGACTGTGTTATATGCTACGTGGGCTGTGTTATATGCTACGTGGGCTGTATTATATACTACGTGGACTGTGTTATATACTACGTGGCTGTGTTATATACTACATGGCTGTGTTATATACTGCGTTGGCTGTGCTATATACTACGTGGGCTGTGTTATATACTACATGGGCTGTATTATATACTATGTGGGCTGTATTATATACTATGTGGCTGTGTTATATACTGCGTGGGCTGTACTATATACTGCATGGGCTGTGTTATATACTATGTGGGCTGTATTATATACTACATGGGCTGTGTTATATACTACGTGGCTGTGTTATGTACTGCGTGGGCTGTGCTATATACTGCCTGGGCTGTGTTATATACTATGTGGCTGTGTTACTGCGTGGGCTGTGCTACATACTGCGTGGGCTGTGTTATATACTGTGTGGGCTGTGTTATATACTGTGTGGGCTGTGTTATACTGCGTGGCCTGTTATATACTGCGTGGCCTGTGTTATATACTGCGTGGGCTGTGTTATATACTGCCTGGTCTGTGTTATCTACTATGTGGGCTGTGCTATATACTACGTGGCTGTGCAATATACTATGTCGCTATGCTATATACTACGTGGGCTGTATTATACACTACGTGGCTGTGCTATATAATACGTGGCTGTTATGTACTGCGTGGGCTGTGTTATATACTACGTGGCTATGCTATATACTACGTAGGCTGTGTTATATACTATGTGGCTGTGTTATATACTATGTGGGCTGTGTTATATACTATGTGGCTGTGTAATATACTGTGTGGCTGTGCAATATACTACGTGGCTATGCTATATACTACGTTGGCTGTGTTATATACTGCATGGGCTGTGCTATATACTACGTGGGCTGTGCTATATACTATGTGGGCTGTGCTATATATTACGTGGGCTGTGTTAGATACTACGTGGCTGTGTTATATACTGCATGGGCTGTGTTATATACTGCATGGGCTGTGTTATATACTGCGTGGGCTGTGCTATATACTACATGGCTGTGCTATATACTACGTGGCTGTGTTATATACTGCGTGGGCTGTGCTTTATACTGTGTGGTCTGTTAAATACTGCGTGTGCTATATACTGCGTGGGCTGTGTTATATACTGTGTGGCCTGTGTTATATACTGTGTGGGCTGTGTTATATACTGCATGAGCTGTGCTATATACTACGTGGCTGTGCATTATACTACGTGGCTATGCTATATACTACGTGGGCTATGTTATATAATATGTGGGCTGTGTTATATACTGCGTGGGCTGTGCTATATACTACTTGGGCTGTGTCATATACTATGTGGCTGTGCTATATACTACATGGCTGTTATATACTGCATGGGCTGTGTTATATACTACGTGGCTGTGCAATATACTACGTGGGCTGTGCTATATACTACATGGGCTGTACTATATACTACATGGGCTGTGTTATATACTATGTGGCTGTGTTATATATTGTGTGGGCTGTGTTATATACTGCATGGACTGTGTTATACACTGCATGCCCTGTTATATACTGTGTGGGCTGTGTTATATACTGCGTGGGCTGTGCTATATACTACGTGGGCTGTGTTATATACTACGTGGCTGTACTATATACTACATGGCTGTTATATACTGCGTGGGCTGTGTTATATACTACATAGTTATGCTATATACTACGTGGGCTGTGTTATATACTACGTGGCTGTGTTATATATTGTGTGGGCTGTGTTATATACTGCGTGGGCTGTGTTATATACTACATGGCTGTGTTATATACTACGTGGCTGTGCATTCTAGAATACCCGTTGCGTTAGAATCGGGCCACCATCTAGTATGTTATAATGACCCACATAGTGCTCTATACAGTATAATGGGCCCCATATAAAAACCTATAAATAAATACTCACCTCTCCTTGCTCCCTCACTGCTCGGGTCTCTGCATCGCATCTTCTGAACCTCTGCACCATTACACACAATGGGCGCGTTGTAATGACAACATCAAGCCTGCTGAGCTGTCAGATGCAGAGCGAGAATGATGGCGGAAGGAGCATCAGGTGGTGCTCCCTCCTCCATCATTGCTTTCAACTGTGTTGACATCCACCTTTGTGGATAGTGATCACAAAATAATAAGTTTTCATGTTTCCTTTAATAAGATGTGTAGTAGAGGGGTTACAAGGACACTAAACTTCAGGAGGGTAAATTTCCAACGGATGAGAGATAATCTTGGTGCAATTAACTGGTACGATATCCTGAGACATAAAAAAAACAAAGAAAATGGGAGACGTTTATTAGCATTCTGAATAGGACCTGTGCACAATATATACCATATGAGAATAAACATACTAGAAATAGGAGGAAACCAATATGGCTAAATAGAGCTGTAAGGGGCGCAATAAGTGACAAAAAGAAAGCATTTAGAGAACTAAAGCAAGTATGCAGTGATGAGGCATTAAATAAATACAGAAAATTAAATAAATTCTGTAAAAAGCAAATCAAGGCAGCAAAAATTGAGACAGAGAGACCCATTGTCAGTGAGAGTAAAAATAATCCCAAAATATTCTTTAACTACGTAAATAGTAAGAAACTAAAAAATTATAGTGTTGGCCCCCTTAAAAATAGTCTGGGTGAAATGGTGGATGAGGAAAAAGCCAATATGCTAAATGACTTTTTTTCATCAGTATTTACACAAGAAAATTCCATGGCAGACAATATGATCAGTGATAACAAAAATTCCCCATTAAGTGTCACCTGCTTAACCAAGCAGGACGTACGGCGGCGTCTAAAAATCACTAAAATTGACAAATCTCCGGGCCCGGAAGGGATACACCCCTGAGTACTGCAGGAATTAAGTACAGTCATTGATAGACCATTATTTTTAATCTTTAAAGACTCCATAATAACAGGGTCTGTACCACAGGACTGGCGTATAGCAAATGTGGTGCCAATATTCAAAAAGGGGACAAAAACTGAACTCGGAAATTATAGGCCAGTAAGCTTAACCTCTACTGTGGGTAAAATCCTGGAGGGCATTCTAAGGGATGCTATACTGGAGTATCTGAAGAGGAATAACCTCATGACCCAGTATCAGCACGGGTTTACTAGGGAGCGTTCATGTCAGACTAATCTGATCAATTTCTATGAAGAGGTAAGTTTCGGACAGGACCAAGGGAACCCAGTGGACGTAGTGTATATGGACTTTTCAAAAGCTTTTGATACGGTGCCACACAAAAGGTTGATACATAAAATGAGAATAATGGGGATAGGTGTTGTGTATCCGCTTTTTGGGCTCCCCTGGTGGTTGCTGGTGGTACTGGTGTCTTGTTTGCACTTTGCTTCTTCTGTTCACCTGCTTCCATCAGTGTTTGGGAGTTTCCTATTTAGCCTTGCTCTCCAGTCATTTCCTTGCCGGTCATCATTGTAACCAGAGCCTTCGGTTGCATGTTCCTGCTACTAGTCTGCTGATCAGCTAAGTGGACTTTGTCCTTTTGTTTTGTACCTTTTGTCCAGTTTGCAGTTTTTGTAATTCTCTGTAGCTGGAAGCTCTTGCGGGCTGAAATTGCCACTCCTGTGTCATGAGTTGACACAGGAGTCTTAAAGTAATTTCAGGATGGTTTTTGAAAGGGTTTTCAGTTGACCGTGAAGTCCTCTTTTGTATCCTTCTGCTATCTAGTAAGTGGACCTCTCTTTGCTAAATCTACTTTCATACTGTGTATGTCTTTTCCTCTTAATTCACCGTTATTACATGTGGGGGGCTGCTATCATCTTTTGGGGTATTTCCCTAGAGGTAAGCCAGGTCTGTTTCTTCCTCTACCAGGCGTAGTTAGTCCTCCGGCTGGCGCGTGGCATATAGGAAGCCGTAGGTATGCTCCCTGGCTACTGTTAGTTGTGTGGTAGATTTAGCTCACGGTCAACTCGAGTTTCCATCACCCGAGAGCTCGTTCGTTACTTATGTGTTTTTTACGTTCCCTTGCCATTGGGAACCATGACAGTATGACCGGCCTACAAAGTGTTAATTGTTTGGGCTGAAGCAGGAGAAAAAGAAGTGTTGAAGGGAAATTTTTTTTTTTTCTTTCCCTCAGAGTTTTGCTGCCTAGCCCTTAATTGCTGTCTAGCTGCTTCTTACCTCCTCATAACCCTTGAATGGCTCTGACCTTAGCTGTTTAACATGGATGTCCAGAGTTTGGCTGCAGGTTTAAATAATCTTGCTACGAAGGTTCAAAATTTACAAGATTTTGTTATACATGCTCCTATTTCTGAACCTAAAATCCCTACACCAGAGGTGTTTTCCGGAGATAGATCTCGGTTTTTGAATTTCAAATATAATTGTAAATTATTCCTTTCTCTCAGACCTCACTCCTCAGGAGATCCTGTCCAGCAGGTTAAGATTGTAATCTCTTTGCTGCGAGGTGACCCTCAAAATTGGGCATTTTCATTGGCACCAGGGGATCCTGCGTTGCTCAATGTGGATGCGTTTTTCCTGGCTTTAGGGTTGCTTTATGAGGAACCTAATTTGGAGATTCAAGCTGAAAAAGCTTTGATAGCCCTATCTCAAGGGCAAGATGAAGCGGAGATATACTGCCAAAAATTTCGTAGGTGGTCTGTGCTTACTCAGTGGAATGAGTGCGCCTTAGCGGCAAATTTCAGAGAGGGCCTTTCTGATGCCGTTAAAGATGTTATGGTCGGGTTCCCTGCGCCTACAGGTCTGAATGAGTCCATGACAATGGCAATTCAGATTGATCGGCGTTTGCGGGAGCGCAAACCCGTGCACCATTTGGCGGTATCTTCTGCAGAGACGCCAGAGAAAATGCAATGTGACAGAGTTATGTCCAGAAGCGAGCGGCAGAATTATAGGCGTAAAAATGGGTTATGCTTCTATTGTGGTGATTCTGCTCATGTTATATCGGCATGCTCTAAGCGTACTAGGAAGGTTGACAAGTCCATTTCAATTGGCACTTTACAGTCCAAATTTATTTTGTCTGTAACCTTGATTTGTTCATTATCAGTTATTACCGTGGATGCCTATGTGGACTCGGGCGCCGCTCTGAGTCTTATGGACTGGTCCTTTGCCAGGCGCTGTGGGTTTGATTTAGAGCCTCTGGAAGTCCCTATACCTCTGAAGGGTATTGATTCTACACCTTTGGCTTGTAATAAACCACAGTTCTGGACGCAAGTGACTATGCGTATGACTCCAGACCATCAGGAGGTGATTCGCTTCCTTGTGTTGTACAATTTACATGATGTTTTGGTGCTTGGATTACCATGGTTACAGTCTCATAACCCAGTCCTTGACTGGAAGGCTATGTCTATGTTAAGCTGGGAATGTCGGGGGGCTCATGGGGACACTCCTATGGTGTCCATTTCGTCATCTATTCCATCTGAGATTCCGGCATTTTTGTCTGATTATCGTGATATTTTTGAAGAGCCTAAGATTGGTTCACTCCCTCCTCACAGGGATTGTGATTGCGCCATAGATCTGATTCCTGGCAGTAAATTTCCAAAGGGTCGTTTGTTTAACCTATCTGTACCTGAACATGCTGCTATGCGCGAGTATATTAAGGAGTCCCTGGAAAAGGGACATATTCGTCCTTCTTCATCACCTTTAGGAGCCGGTTTTTTCTTTGTCTCTAAAAAGGATGGCTCTCTGAGGCCTTGTATTGATTATCGTCTCCTGAATAAAATTACAGTCAAATATCAGTATCCGTTGCCTTTGCTGACTGATTTGTTTGCTCGCATAAGGGGGGCTAAGTGGTTCTCTAAGATTGATCTTCGTGGGGCGTATAATTTGGTGCGAATTAAGCAGGGGGATGAGTGGAAGACCGCATTTAATACGCCTGAGGGCCATTTTGAGTATTTGGTAATGCCTTTCGGCCTTTCTAATGCACCTTCTGTCTTTCAGTCCTTAATGCATGATATTTTCCGGGAATATTTGGATAAATTTATGATTGTGTACTTGGATGATATTTTGATTTTTTCTGATGACTGGGAGTCTCATGTTCAGCAGGTCAGGAGGGTTTTTCAGGTTTTGCGGGAGAATTCTTTGTGTGTAAAGGGTTCAAAGTGTGTTTTTGGGGTTCAAAAAATTTCATTTTTGGGGTATATTTTTTCCCCTTCTTCTATTGAGATGGACCCTGTCAAGGTTCGGGCTATTTACGACTGGACGCAGCCTACTTCTTTGAAGAGTCTCCAGAAATTCTTGGGCTTTGCTAATTTTTATCGTCGATTTATAGCTGGTTTTTCTGGCGTTGCTAAACCTCTGACGGATTTGACTAAAAAGGGTGCTGATGTTGCCGATTGGTCCCCTGCTGCCGTGGAGGCCTTTCGGGAGCTTAAGCGCCGCTTTTTGTCTGCCCCTGTGTTGCGCTAGCCTGATGTTTCTCTTCCCTTTCAGGTTGAGGTCGATGCTTCCGAGATCGGAGCGGGGGCGGTTTTGTCGCAGAAAAGTTCCGATTGCTCAGTGATGAGACCTTGTGCGTTCTTTTCGCGAAAATTTTCGGCCGCCGAGCGAAACTATGATGTTGGTAATTGGGAGCTTTTGGCCATGAAGTGGGCATTTGAGGAGTGGCGTCATTGGCTTGAGGGTGCCAGACATCAGGTGGTAGTTTTGACTGATCACAAGAATTTAATTTATTTGGAGTCTGCCAGGCGCCTGAATCCTAGACAGGCACGTTGGTCGTTGTTCTTTTCCCGGTTTAATTTTGTGGTCTCGTACTTACCGGGTTCTAGGAATGTGAAAGCAGATGCTCTTTCTAGGAGTTTTGAGCCTGACTCTCCTGGGAATTCTGAACCTGCTGGTGTCCTTAAGGATGGAGTGGTTTTGTCTGCTGTCTCTCCAGATTTGCGACGTGCTTTGCAAGAATTTCAGGCGGATAGACCTGATCGTTGTCCGTCTGGTAGACTGTTTGTTCCTGACGAGTGGACCACTAGAGTCATCTCGGAAGTTCATTCTTCTACTCTGGCAGGTCATCCGGGAATTTTTGGCACCAGAGATTTGGTGGCTAGATCCTTCTGGTGGCCTTCCCTGTCTCGAGATGTGCGTGTTTTTGTGCAGTCTTGCGATGTGTGTGCTCGGGCCAAGCCTTGTTGTTCTAGGGCTAGTGGGTTGTTGTTGCTCTTGCCTATTCCGAAGAGGCCTTGGACGCACATCTCTATGGACTTTATCTCGGATCTCCCTGTTTCTCAGAAGATGTCTGTCATCTGGGTGGTGTGTGACCGTTTTTCTAAAATGGTTCATTTGGTGCCATTGCCTAAGTTGCCTTCCTCATCTGAGTTGGTCCCTCTGTTTTTTCAAAATGTGGTTCGCTTGCATGGTATTCCGGAAAACATCGTTTCTGACAGGGGTACCCGGTTCGTGTCTAGATTTTGGCGGGCAGTCTGTGCCAGGTTGGGCATTGATTTGTCCTTTTCGTCTGCATTCCATCCTCAGACCAATGGCCAGACGGAGCGAACTAATCAAACTTTGGAGACTTATTTGAGGTGTTTTGTGTCTGCGGATCAGGATGATTAGGTTGCCTTTCTGCCGTTGGCGGAGTTTGCTCTTAATAATCGGGCTAGTTCTGCCACTTTGGTTTCTCCTTTCTTTTGCAATTCAGGGTTTCATCCGCGTTTTTCATCTGGTCAGGTTGAATCTTCGGATTGTCCTGGAGTGGATGCGGTGGTGGATCGGTTGCATCGGATTTGGGGACAAGTGGTGGATAATTTGGAATTGTCCCAGGAGAGGACTCAGCAGTTTGCTAACCGTCGTCGTCGTGTTGGTCCCCACCTTCGCGTTGGGGACTTGGTGTGGTTGTCTTCCCGTTTTGTCCCTATGAGGGTTTCTTCTCCCAAATTTAAGCCTCGGTTCATCGGTCCTTATAGGATTTTGGAGATTCTTAACCCTGTTTCCTTTCGTTTGGACCTCCCGGCATCTTTCGCTATCCATAATGTGTTCCATCGGTCGTTGTTGCGGAGATATGAGGTACCGGTGGTTCCTTCTACTGAACCTCCTGCTCCTGTGCTGGTGGAGGGTGAATTGGAGTACGTCGTGGAGAAGATCTTGGACTCCCGTATTTCCAGACGGAGACTTCAATATCTGGTTAAATGGAAAGGCTATGGTCAGGAAGATAATTCTTGGGTAACTGCCTCTGATGTTCATGCCTCGGATTTGGTTCGTGCCTTTCATAGGGCTCATCCAGATTGCCCTGGCGGTTCTTGTGAGGGTTCGGTGCCCCCTCCTTAAGGGGAGGGTACTGTTGTGTATCCGCTTTTTGGGCTCCCCTGGTGGTTGCTGGTGGTACTGGTGACTTGTTTGCACTTTGCTTCTTCTGTTCACCTGCTTCCATCAGTGTTTGGGAGTTTCCTATTTAGCCTTGCTCTCCAGTCATTTCCTTGCCGGTCATCATTGTAACCAGAGCCTTCGGTTGCATGTTCCTGCTACTAGTCTGCTGATCAGCTAAGTGGACTTTGTCCTTTTGTTTTGTACCTTTTGTCCAGTTTGCAGTTTTTGTAATTCTCTGTAGCTGGAAGCTCTTGCGGGCTGAAATTGCCACTCCTGTGTCATGAGTTGACACAGGAGTCTTAAAGTAATTTCAGGATGGTTTTTGAAAGGGTTTTCAGTTGACCGTGAAGTCCTCTTTTGTATCCTTCTGCTATCTAGTAAGTGGACCTCTCTTTGCTAAATCTACTTTCATACTGTGTATGTCTTTTCCTCTTAATTCACCGTTATTACATGTGGGGGGCTGCTATCATCTTTTGGGGTATTTCCCTAGAGGTAAGCCAGGTCTGTTTCTTCCTCTACCAGGCGTAGTTAGTCCTCCGGCTGGCGCGTGGCATATAGGAAGCCGTAGGTATGCTCCCTGGCTACTGTTAGTTGTGTGGTAGATTTAGCTCACGGTCAACTCGAGTTTCCATCACCCGAGAGCTCGTTCGTTACTTATGTGTTTTTTACGTTCCCTTGCCATTGGGAACCATGACAGATAGGGGAAAATATGTGCAAGTGGGTTGAGAGCTGGCTCAGGGATAGGAAACAAAGGGTGGTTATTAATGGAGCACACTCGAACAGGGTCGTGGTTAGCAGTGGGGTACCACAGGGGTCAGTTTTGGGCCCTGTTCTTTTTAACATATTTATTAATGATCTTGTAGGGGGCTGTTATGGACTGGTAATTTAGGAGCGACATGCGACTAGCTCTGAGCAGGTGGTAACTATACAGACCGCAGTTCCTGATCTTAACACAACACTAGAAGTAGCCGTGGGATGTTCCTGTCACTCCCTGGACACCTCGTCACAGCCGGAGAACTAGATACCCCTAAAGGTAGAAACAGGAAAGCTATCTTGCCTCAGAGAAAATCCCCAAAGGATAGGATAGCCCCCCACAAATATTGACTGTGAGAGGAGAAGGAAATTACATACGTAGTATGAAACAAGATTTAGCAAAGTAGGCCACTTCTAGCTATATACATAGTAAGGAAAGAACACTGTGCGGTCAGTAATAAAAACTAGAAAAAGTCCACCGCAGAGATATGCAAAAATCTCCACACCTGACTAAAGGTGTGGAGGGCAAAACCTGCAGCCCAGAGCTTCCAGCTTAGCTAAATAGATCCATACTGATAAGCTGGACAAATGAGCAAAACATAGAATGTGCTGAACAATAAAGTCCACAACAAATGGACTGCAAAAGGACAAGCAAGGACTTATCTTTGCTGAACTGGACAGAGTGTCAGGGAAATCCAAAAGAGCAGTGGCTCCAAGCAGGAACAATTGACAACTGGCATTGATTGAGGGCTAAGGCCAGACTAAAATAGCCGAGCCAGAAAGACGATCAGTGGAAGCAGCTGCTAATGCTAAATCCAAGAAGCAGCTATACCACTCAAAACCACAGGAGGGAGCCCAAGAGCAGAACTCACAAAAGTGCTACTCACAACCACCGGAGGGAGCCCAAGAGCAGAATTCACAACAGTACCCCCCCTTGAGGAGGGGTCACCGAACCCTCACCAGAGCCCCCAGGCCGATCAGGACGAGCCAAGTGAAAAGCATGAACCAAATCGGCAGCATGGACATCGGAGGCAACCACCCAAGAATTATCCTCCTGGCCATAACCCTTCCACTTAACAAGATACTGAAGCCTCCGCCTTGAAAAACAAGAATCCAAAATTTTCTCAACCACATATTCCAACTCCCCCTCAACCAACACCGGGGCAGGAGGATCAACAGAGGGAACAACGGGCACCACATATCTCCGCAACAAAGATCTATGGAAAACATTGTGGATGGCAAAAGAGTCTGGAAGGGCCAAACGAAAAGACACTGGATTGATAATCTCAGAGATCTTATAAGGACCAATAAACCGAGGCTTGAACTTAGGGGAAGAAACCTTCATAGGAACATGACGAGAAGATAACCAGACTAAATCCGCCACACAAAGCCGAGGACCAACACACCGACGGCGGTTAGCAAAACGCTGAGCCTTTTCCTGAGACAACGTCAAATTGTCCACCACATGAGTCCAAATCTGCTGTAACCTGTCCATCACAGAATCTACACCAGGACAATCAGAAGGCTCAACCTGCGCTGAAGAAAAATGAGGATGGAAACCAAAATTACAAAAAAAAGGCAAAACCAAAGTAGCCGAACTGGCCCGATTATTAAGGGCAAACTCGGCCAACGGCAAGAAAGCCACCCAATCATCCTGATCAGCAGACACAAAGCATCTCAAATAGGTTTCCAAGGTTTGATTAGTTCGCTCAGTTTGGCCATTTGTCTGAGGATGGAATCGCCGAAGAAAAAGACAAATTAATGCCCATCCTAGCACAAAAGGCCCGCCAAAACCTGGAAACAAACTGGGAACCTCTGTCAGACACAATATTTTCCGGAATGCCATGCAAACGAACCACATGCTGAAAAAACAATGGAACCAAATCAGAGGAGGAAGGCAATTTAGGCAAAGGTACCAAATGGACCATTTTAGAGAACCGGTCACAAACCACCCAGATAACAGACATCCTCTGGGACACAGTAAGATCCGAAATAAAATCCATGGAAATATGCGTCCAGGGCCTCTCAGGGACAGACAAAGGCAAAAGCAACCCACTAGCGCGGGAACAGCAAGGCTTAGCCCGGGCACAAGTCCCACAGGACTGCACAAAAGAACGCACATCCTGCGACAAGGAAGGCCACCAAAAGGACCTAGCCACCAAATCTCTGGTACCAAAAATCCCAGGATGACCGGCCAACACCGAACAATGGACCTCAGAAATTACCTTACTTGTCCATCTATGAGGAACAAACAGCTTCCCCACAGGACAGCGGTCAGGTTTATCAGCCTGAAATTCCTGAAGCACCCGCAGTAAATCAGGGGCGATGGCAGAAAGAATCACCCCTTCCCTAAGAATGCCAACCGGCTCAAGAACTCCAGGAGAATCAGGCAAAAAACTCCTAGAGAAGGCATCCGCTTTAACATTCTTAGATCCCGGAAGATATGAAACCACAAAATCGAAACGGGAGAAAAACAGGGACCATCGAGCCTGTCTAGGGTTCAGCCGCTTGGCCGACTCGAGGTAAATCAGATTCTTATGATCGGTCAAGACCACAATACGGTGCTTGGCCCCCTCAAGCCAATGTCGCCACTCCTCAAATGCCCACTTCATAGCCAACAACTCCCGATTGCCGACATCATAATTGCGTTCCGCAGGCGAAAACTTTCGGGAAAAGAAGGCACATGGTTTCATCAAGGAACCATCAGAATTCCTCTGTGACAAAACGGCCCCTGCCCCAATCTCAGAAGCGTCAACCTCAACCTGAAAAGGAAGAGACACATCCGGCTGACGCAAGACAGGGGCAGAAGTAAATCGGCGCTTAAGCTCCTGAAAGGCCTCAACGGCCTCAGAGGACCAATTTGTCACATCAGCGCCTTTCTTCGTCAAATCGGTCAGGGGCTTAACCACACTAGAGAAGTTGGCAATGAAACGGCGATAAAAATTAGCAAAGCCCAAAAATTTCTGAAGGCTCTTCACAGATGTGGGTTGAATCCAGTCATGAATGGCTTGGACCTTAACAGGATCCATTTCTATAGACGAAGGAGAAAAAATAAACCCCAAAAAAGAGACCTTCTGAACTCCAAATAGGCACTTAGACCCCTTCACAAATAGAGCATTATCATGAAGGATCTGGAATACCATCCTGACCTGCTTCACATGAGACTCCCAATCATTGGAAAAAATCAAAATATCATCCAAATACACAATCAAGAATTTATCAAGATAATTGCGGAAAATGTCATGCATGAAGGACTGAAATACAGAAGGAGCATTAGAAAGCCCGAAAGGCATCACCAGGTATTCAAAATGGCCTTCGGGCGTATTAAATGCAGTTTTCCATTCGTCACCCTGTTTAATACGAACAAGATTATAAGCCCCTCGAAGGTCAATCTTGGTAAACCAACTAGCCCCCTTAATCCGAGCAAACAAATCAGAGAGCAAAGGAAAAGGGTATTGGAATTTGACCGTGATCTTATTAAGAAGGCGATAATCAATACAGGGTCTCAAGGAGCCATCCTTCTTGGCAACAAAAAAGAATCCCGCTCCCAATGGTGACGAAGACGGCCAAATATGCCCCTTGTCCAAGGACTCCTTAACATAGCTCCACATAGCGGTATGTTCTGGCACAGACAGGTTGAAAAGTCGGCCCTTAGGGAACTTAGAGCCTGGAATCAAGTCAATAGCACAATCACAGTCCCTATGTGGAGGAAGGGAACTGGACTTGGGCTCATCGAATGCATCCTGGAAATCTGACAAAAATTCAGGAACATCAGAAGAGGGGGAAGAGGAAATTGACATTAAAGGAACGTCACTATGTACCCCTTGACAACCCCAACTAGTCACAGACATCGATTTCCAATCCAACACTGGATTGTGTACTTGTAACCATGGAAAACCCAGTACAACAACATCATGTAAATTATGTAACACCAGAAAACGACAATCTTCCTGATGTGCTGGAGCCATGCACATAGTCAACTGAGTCCAATACTGAGGTTTATTCTTGGCCAACGGTGTAGCATCAATACCCCTCAAAGGAATAGGGCTCTGCAAAGGTTGCAAAGAAAAACCACAGCGCCTGGCAAATTCTAAGTCCATTAAGTTCAGGGCAGCGCCTGAATCCACAAATGCCATGACAGAGAAAGATGACAATGAGCAAATCAGGGTCACAGACAGGAGAAACTTAGGCTGTACAGTACTAATGGTAACAGATCTAGCGACCCTCTTAGTACGCTTAGGGCAATCAGAGATAGTATGAGCTGAATTACCACAGTAAAAACACAGCCCATTCTGACGTCTGTATCCCCTCTGTTCTGCTCTAGTCAGAATCCTATCACATTGCATAGGCTCAGGACTCCGCTCAGAGGATGCTGCCATATGGTGCACCACTTTGCGCTCACGCAGGCGCCGATCGATCTGAATGGCTAGAGACATAGATTCGCTCAGACCAACAGGCGTGGGGAACCCCACCATAACATCTTTAAGGGCTTCAGAAAGACCCTTTCTGAAAATTGCTGCCAGAGCGTCCTCATTCCATTTAGTGAGCACAGACCATTTTCTAAATTTCTGGCAGTATAATTCTGCCGCTTCCTGACCCTGGCACAGAGCCAACAAGGTTTTTTCCGCATGATCCACAGAGTTAGGTTCGTCATACAATAATCCGAGCGATTGAAAAAATGCATCTACATTAAGCAATGCCGGATCCCTTGACTCAAGGGAGAATGCCCAGTCCTGAGGGTCACCACGCAGCAGAGAAATAACTATTTTAACTTGCTCAGTGGGGTCACCAGAGGAACGGGGTTTCAGAGCAAAAAACAATTTGCAGTTATTTTTAAAGTTCAAAAACTTAGATCTATCCCCGTAAAACAAATCTGGAGTAGGAATTCTAGGCTCTAAGGCTAGAGTCTGAACAACATAATCTTGGATACTCTGGACTCTTGCAGCAAGCTGATCCACACGAGAAAACAGACCCTGAACATCCATGTCCGTGCCCAAATCCACCCAGAGATTAAGAGGAAGGAAAAAGACAAAACAGACTAAAGAAAAAAAAATGGCTCAGAACTCTTTTTCTTTTCCTTCTTTTGAGATGCATTCAACTCATTTTTGGCCAGTTGTACTGTTATGGACTGGGAATTTAGGAGCGACATGCGACTAGCTCTGAGCAGGTGGTAACTATACAGACTGCAGTTCCTGATCTTAACACAACACTAGAAGTAGCCGTGGGATGTTCCTGTCACTCCCTGGACACCTCGTCACAGCTGGAGAACTAGCTACCCCTCAAGGTAGAAACAGGAAAGCTATCTTGCCTCAGAGAAAATCCCCAAAGGATAGGATAGCCCCCCACAAATATTGACTGTGAGAGGAGAAGGAAATGACATACGTAGTATGAAACAAGATTTAGCAAAGGAGGCCACTTCTAGCTGTATACATAGTAAGGAAAGAACACTGTGCGGTCAGTAATAAAACTAGAAAAAGTCCACCGCAGAGATATGCAAAAATCTCCACACCTAACTAAAGGTGTGGAGGGCAAAATCTGCAGCCCAGAGCTTCCAGCTTAGCTAAATAGATCCATACTGATAAGCTGGACAAATGAGCAAAACATAGAATGTGCTGAACAACAAAGTCCACAACAAATGGACTGCAAAAGGACAAGCAAGGACTTATCTTTGCTGAACTGGACAGAGTGTCAAGGAAATCCAAAAGAGCAGTGGCTCCAAGCAGGAACAATTGACAACTGGCATTGATTGAGGGCTAAGGCCAGACTAAAATAGCCGAGCCAGAAAGACGATCAGTGGAAGCAGCTGCTAATGCTAAATCCAAGAAGCAGCTATACCACTCAAAACCACAGGAGGGAGCCCAAGAGCAGAACTCACAAAAGTGCTACTCACAACCACCGGAGGGAGCCCAAGAGCTGAATTCACAACAGGGGGCATACAGAGCAGAATTTCAATATTTGCAGATGACACTAAACTTTGCAGGGTAATCAATACAGAGGAGGACTATTTTATATTACAGGATGATTTATGTAAACTAGAAGCTTGGGCTGATAAATGGCAAATGAGCTTTAATGGGGATAAATGTCAGGTCATACACTTAGGTAGAAGTAATAAGATGTATAACTATGTGCTTAATTCTAAAACTCTGGGCAAAACCGTCAATGAAAAAGACCTAGGTGTATGGGTGGATGACAAACTCATATTCAGTGGCCAGTGTCAGGCAGCTGCTACAAAGGCAAATAAAATAATGGGATGTATTAAAAAAGGCATAGATGCTCATGAGGAGAACATAATTTTACCTCTATACAAGTGACTAGTTCGACCACACTTAGAATACTGTGCACAGTTCTGGTCTCCGGTGTATAAGAAAGGCATAGCTGAACTAGAGCGGCTGCAGTGAAGAGCGACCAAGGTTATTAGAGGACTGGGGGGGTCTGCAATACCAAGATAGGTTATTACACTTGGGGCTATTTAGTTTGGAAAAACGAAGGCTAAGGGGTGATCTAATGTTAATGTTAATGTATAAATATATGAGGGGACAGTACAAAGACCTTTCTGATGATCTTTTTAATTATAGACCTGAGACAGGGACAAGGGGGCATCCTCTACGTCTGGAGGAAAGAAGGTTTAAGCATAATAACAGACGCGGATTCTTTACTGTAAGAGCAGCGAGACTATGGAACTCTCTGCCGTATGATGTTGTAATGAGTGATTCATTACTTAAATTTAAGAGAGGACTGGATACCTTTCTGGAAAAGTATAATGTTAAAGGGTATATATACTAGATTCCTTGATAGGGCGTTGATCCAGGGAACTAGTCTGATTGCCGTATGTGGAGTCGGGAAGGAAATTTTTTCCCCAATGTGGAGCTTACTCTTTGCCACATGGATTTTTTTTGCCTTCCTCTGGATCAACATGTTAGGGCATGTAAGGTTAGGCTATGGGTTGAACTAGATGGACTTAAAGTCTTCCTTCAACCTTAATAAATATGTTACTATGTTACCTTTGGCCCGCGGGCTAAAGTTTGACATGTGTGCTCTACAGAAATCCATATGAAAGCCAGTTAGTGTGTGCTGAAAGACCACAATATATGGGGTTGGTAAAATGAAATATTAATATCCTGTGAAAGCTTTAGCTTGTCTGATAAGCATACAAAATAAATACAGCAATGACTAAACCTCAGGCAGTCACAAAGATCACTCGCATGATGACAATATATAAAAAGAGCACTATAATCTGATAAAATAGTAGACATACAAGCTTTAGCCAGCTTTAATTTCCTGATCATTCACAGATTAATTAAGTGTATTGGTAACTAAAGGAAATGAATGCACCCAACTGATGGAACTGAGGGATCTGTCAACATTATAAAAAGTCAATATCTTCACAGTTGTTCCCAACCTTATAGTATTTCCTGTTTACTCACCTCCTTTGCAATGATATTTAACACACCAGCAAAGAATAAAAATGTTCTGTATGTAGTCAATGGTTTATATTGTTTGTGCTATAAATATTAAAGAAGTTTTTTTAAACTATAGCTAAAAATAAATGTACAAATGGTAATTTATTTTTCACCTCACATTAAAAAAATGTAAACATATAAAACCTCGGACTCGTTTCAAACTAGTGTGTCAATATGCAAGCAGGTTACTTGGATGCAGACAATGAGAAGAGAGCGGTACTTAACCCTTTTTATTTAACTAACACAAAAAGGAAAAAAAATATATATATATATACTGAATGTATACACCGCTCAAAAAAATAAAGGGAACACTTAAACAACAGAATATAATTCAAGGTAAATCAAACTTCTGTGAAATTAAACTGTCCACTTAGGAAGCAACACTGTTTGACAATCAATTTCACATGTTGTTGTGCAAATGGAACAGACAACAGATGGAAGTTATTGGCAATTATCAAGACACACTCAATAAATGAGTGGTTCTGCAGGTGGGAACCACAGACCACATCTCAGTACCAATGCTTTCTGGCTGATGTTTTGGTCACTTTGAATGTTGGTTGTGCTTTCACACTCATGGTAGCATGAGACTGACTCTAAAACCGACACAAGTGGCTCAGGTAGTGCAGCTCATCCAGGATGGCACATCAATGTGAGCTGTGGCAAGAAGGATTGCTGTGTTTGTCAGCGTAGTGTCCAGAGGCTGGAGGCGCTACCAAGAGACAGGCCAGTACACCAGGAGATGTGGAGGGAGCCGTAGGAGGGCATCAACCCAGCAGCAGGACTGCTACCTCAGTCTTTGTGCAAGGAGGAACAGGAGGAACACTGCCAGAGCCCTGCAAAATAACCTCCAGCAGGCCACAAATGTGCATGTCTGCACAAATGGTTAGAAACCTACTCTATGAGGATGATCTGCGTGCCCGACATCCACAGATGGGGGTTCTGCTCACAGCCCAACACCGTGCAGGATGATTGGCATTTGCCACAGAACACCAGGATTGGCAAATTCGCCACTGGCACCCTGTTCTCTTCACAGATGAAAGCAGGTTCACACTGAGCACGTGACAGATGTGACAGAGTTTGGAAACGCCATGGAGAGTGATCTGCTGCCTGCAACATCCTTCAGCATGACCGGTTTGGCAGTGGGTCAGGAATGGTGTGGAGTGGCATTTCTTTGGAGGGCCGCACAGCCCTCCATGTGCTCACCAGAGGTAGCCTGACTGCCATTAGGTATCGAGGTGAGATCGTCAGACCCCTTGTAAGACCATATGCTGGTGCGGTTGACCCTGGGTTCCTCTTAATGCAGGACAATGCCAGACCTCATGTGGCTGGAGTGTGTCAGCAGTTCCTGTAAGATGAAGGCATTGAAGCTACGGACTGGCCAGCCCGTTCCCAAGATCTGAATCCGATTGAACACATCTGGGACATCATGTCTCGCACCATCCTCCAACATCATGTTGCTCCACAGACTGTCCAGGAGTTGGTGGATGCTTTAGTCCAGGTCTGGGAGGAGATCCCTCAGGAGACAATCCACCGCCTCATAAGGAGCATGCCCAGGCATTGTAGGGAGATCATACAGGCACATGGAGGCCACACACACTACTGAGCATCATTTCCTTGTCTTGAGGCATTTCCACTGAAGTTGGATCAACCTGTAACTTCATTTTGCACTTTGATTTTGAGCATCATTCCAACTCCAGCCCTCCGTGGGATACTAGTTGTGAGTTACATTGATCATTTTTAGGTTTTTTTGTTTTCAACACATTACACTATGTAAAGAATAAAGGTTTTCCACTTGGAATATTTAATTCAGTGATATCTAGGATGTGGGATTTTAGTGTTACCTTTATTTTTTTGAGCAGTGTATATATATTCGTTGTCAAAATTGTTGGTACCTTCGACAGAAATGATGGTGCCACAGAAAATAATGTGACAAAAGGGACATGTTAAATCAAGATGTGTCCACTAACTAGCATCACAGGTGTCTACAATCTTGGAATCAGTGAGTGGGGACCTGTATATAGGGCTACACATACTCACTATGCTGTTTGTTGACATAGTGTGTATCACACTCAAAATGGACCAGAGGAAGCAAGGGAAAGAGTTGTCTCAGGAGATTAGAAAGAAAATTATAGACAAACATGTTACATGCAAAAGTTATAAGACCATCTCCAAGCAGCTCAATGTTCCTGCAACAGTTTCATATATTATTCAGAAATTTAAGATCCATGGAACTGTAGCAGACCTCCCTGGACGTGGCCGCAGTAGGAAAATTGATGACAAATCAAAGAGACGGATAATATGAATGGCAACATAAGAGCCCAGAAAAATGTCAAAACAGATTAAAGGTGAACATCAAGCTCAAGGAACATCAGTGTCAGATCGCACCATCCGTCGTTGTATGAGCCAAAGTAGACTTCCATGGGAGATGACCAAGGAGGACACCATTGTTAAAAAAAAATCATAAAAAAGAAATACTGAAATTTGCCAAACTATATGTTGACAAGCCACAAAGCTTCCAGGAGAATGTCCTATGGACAGATGAGGCAAAAATTGAACTTTTTGGCAAGGGACATCAGCTCTATGTTCATAGACCAAAAAATGAAGCATATAAAGAAAAGAACACTGTCCCTACTGTGAAACATGGAGGAGGCTGTTATGTTATGTTCTGGGGCTGCTTTGCTGCATCTGGCACAGAGTGTCTAGAATCTGTACAGGGTACAATGAAATCTCAAGACTATCAAGGGATTGTAGAGAGAAATGTGCTGACCAGTGTCAGAAAGCTTAGTCTCAGTCACAGGTCATGGGTCTTGCAACTGGATAATGACCCAAAACACACAGCTAAAAACTCCCAAGAATGGCTAAGAGGAAAACATTGGACTATTCTGAAGTGGCCTTCTATGAGCCCTGACCTATATCCTATTGAGCATCTTTGGAAAGAGCTGAAACATGACATCTGGAAAAGGCAACCTTCAAACATGAGACAACTGGAGCAGTTGTCCCCATTGTTTCTCACAATCTAAATTCCCTATCAGTATATCTTTGAAACATGGGAGAAAACTGGAGTACTTGGAGGAAGCCAGCACATACATGGAGAGAACATACAAACTTCTTGCAGATGTTGTCCTTGGTTGAATTTGAACCCAGGACCCCAATTCTGCAAGGCTGCAGTGCAAACCACAAAACAAAAGGACATCTAAAAAAAAATGCTGACATACAGTAGAAGTAAAAATATGGCAAATGTTATTTATTAACTCTTGTGTGGCATAACTATTTAGAGCATAAACATTCAAAGTTTGAAACTTGCTAATTGTTCAATTTGCTAATTTTCATCAAATTTCCATAAATAAATGCAAAACATATCAACTTACGTTTACAACTAAAATAAAGTACAATGTGTCAAAATCACTGAGATATGTTGCTCTATTCCAGAGTAATTATTTCATAAAGTGATATATCAGATTTGAAAAAAATCCTAGATCACTAATCAGTTCAATATTTTAGTTTAATATTTAAAGTTAGTCGGTCACTGGTGCAGATAGTATCTTGAGAAGAAGCCAGCCTGGTAAATGATATTACTGTGATTTGTTCAAAAGTGGAAAGAACTGAATGCAGTGTGGAATGGAAGAGGACTGATGCTATTAAAGAATGTGGGGTAAAATTTCCTGTCAAATATGGTGAATTTTTCTTATTACGTAAATTGCCAGATTGTCAGTGTTCTGAGTAGAGATGAGCAGATGTTTTGAGACACTGGGGGGTCGTCTAGTTCCCCGGGTCTGCTAGCTGGAACTGCATGGACCAGGGATCATCCCGCTGAATGCCTGCTCTCCCTTTAATGTGGGCTTAACACTACTCAGTGTAATGATTATATGGGATAACTCAGGAGACTCTTTGCTTGGAACAAGACAACTACAGGACACAGTTTTATAAGTGGTAAAGTCTATATTATCACACGGTGATTCAAACAGGTGCAGAGAGAAACTCAAGTCCACAGCACTTGGTGTAAATATTAAACGCAGCTTAGCAGTCTATAGTAAACTTTAGAGGAAAATGCAATCAAGCAGAAAGTCTATGAAGCACAGTTATTCTTGAGGATACTTGACACGAATAAATCCTTGTCTTAGTCCAAACACAGATAGATAAGCTTATAAGGCAGTTCAAATAATATCTTAGCTCAACCAGGGAGGCCTGGTTAATAGTCTCAGGTTTTTGCAGAGCAGCAAACGCTTACATGTCCAGCAAATGCAGATGGTAGTAAATACGAGCAGCAGATGAAGGAGGATTACTGGAACTGGTGTATGCTGCAGGAACTCAGAGCAGAGTAGCAGGATCACCACACAGGTTCACAGGAGCAGGTATATAGCCAGGGAGTAATCAGAGGTCAGGAGCTGGATGCAAGGCAATACTCTAGCACAGACTGAAGGTTGGGGTGGAGTTTTATAGCAGGAAGACACAGTGCACATGAGACCAAAGATGACATCTTGGAAAAGGGCAGTAATGCACAAAAGGTAAAAAATGTTCAGAGTCCTGACACTCAGACAACACATTGTGACGGTAAAACAGTGTGACAATGCTTTACTGAACCACAAAACAGGTAGATAACTAGCCGGGATAATAGCAGTCGTGACTTCAGATCCTCCAGGGTCGCTACCTCACCTGTGGCACGCACACAGAGAGGAAGTAATGACAAGCATAGGAAGATGACAGTCCATTCAGTTCATACACAGCAGGTTGATCTGAGGATCACAAACTGGCTTCATCTTCCAGTGTTGGTTACTCCACCTGTGGCACGCAAACAGAGGAGGTAACGACAAGCATGGGAAGATGACAGTCTATTCAGATACAAGGCCAGTTGATCAAAGAGTCACAACTTGGCTTCTCTGAAAACCTCCATGGAGCCAGGTGACCAGCGGGTCCCAGTGCTGGCTTTCACCAATGTATCCATAGTTCAGTGATGGTCAATGGCCAAAAACCCCCAGGTTGTTTCCTGTAGAACAATAGATCTGTGTCCCTTGTGATTGAGCCACGATATTGGCTGCTGTCTTGTCTCTGCTCCTTTGGATGTATGGATGTCTTGGCAGAATCTCTGGCTGTCCCACTCAGTCTCCCTGTCTCTGAGTCTCTTTATACAGAGGCATGTAATCTATGTTTAGATTTAACAAGTGTCCTTCAGTCCAGCATCACAGATAAGGGGAAGAAGGGTGATGAGATCAAGTAGCATTACTTGCTTTTGAAGTCAACAAACTGGCTCCATAACACAATGCATAATTCGGATATCAGAAACATTACTAGTCATCAAAGACGAGCACACTGTTATATGAAATATCAGTTGAACGTGAAGAAGACGAGTGGAAAACAGCTTTTAACATCCTGGATGCACACTACAAATACCTGGTTATGCCGTTCCGCCTAAGTAATGCACCTGCAGTTTTCCAGGAATTCGTAAATGATATTTTCAGAGATCTGCTCTATTCTTGTGTTGTTGTTTACCTGGATGATATCTTGATCTTATCTGCAGACTTGCAGAGGAAGCTTTTGTTTCTCTAAAACAGGCCTTCTCTTCTGCACCTGTTCTCCATCAACCAGACTCAGATAAGCAATTCTTGCTTGAAGTAGATTCTTCCTCCATAGGTGCGGGAGTGGTTCTCACCCAGAAGTCATCTACCGGTCGTATGGGCACCTGTGTTTTTTTCTTGAAGGTTTTTCCACTTCTGAAAGGAACTATTCCGTGGAAGATCAGGAATTGTTGGCAATCAAGTTGGCCCTGCAAGAGTGGTGACACCTCCTCAAGGGAGCAGTCCACCAGGTGTCATCTTCACTGATCATAAAAAACCTTGCGTGTCTCCAATCCGCACAGAGGCTGAATGCCCATCACCCTTGTTTTTTGCTCGATTTAATTTTGTCCTTCATTTTCATTCAGCTGACAAGAACGTTAAAGCTGATGCACTCTCTAGAGCGTTCCTGCCTCCTGATTCTGAGGAGGAACCGCAACACATCATTGAACCATCCAGGTTAGTGACCATAGCCACCATTAATCTTGCTCTGCTTCCCCTGGGAAAGACTCTTGTGGTCACTTCGGACAGGAGTCGTGTCCTCCGGTGGGGTCACTCTTGCATGTTGGCCGGTTACACCTGTCAGAAAAAGACTCTGCAACTCATTTCCCGTTACTACTGCTGGCCCACCATGGGCAAAGATATCCAGGAGTATGTTGCAGCCTGTCCTTCATGTGCCTGCAATAAGACTGCTAAACATCTGCTATCTGGGCAGCTATTCCTTCAGCTCCCTGGCAGCACATCGCGATGGACTTTGTTTCGGATCTTCCTTTCTCTTCCAGCTGTTCCGTTGTCTGGTTGGGGTGGATCGCTTCTCGAAGATGGCTCACTTCATTCCGCTACTCGGCCTTCCATCTGCTCTTGAGCTCGCTGACCATTTCATACAGCACATCTTCCATCTTCATGGGTTTCCTCTCCACATTGTGTCCGACATGGGCGTCCAGTTCACCTCCAAGTTTTGGGGAGTGGTTTGTAAATTAGTGAAAGTGGAACTGGACTTTTCTTCTGCATACCACCCTCAATCCAATGGGCAAGTGGAGAGGACCAATCAAATCTTGACTGGATTCCTGCGTCACTTCATCAATGCGCATCTTGATGACTGGGTCAAGTTGCTGCCTTGGGCAGAATTCTCGTATAATAATCAAGTAAGTGAATCCTCAGGAAGATCTCCCTTTCAGATTGTGTTTAGACTCCAACCCAGGATCCCTCTTCCCATCTCTGGGTTTTCAGGCGTCCCTGCAGCTGACACTTTTACAGAGGAATTCTCGAAAGTGTGGAGCGAAACCAAGGTCGCATTAGAGAAAGCCTCACATTGTGTGAAGAGGCATGTGGACAAAAGATGCCTGGATGCTCCAATCTTTCGGCCCAGAGATAAGGTGTGGCTCTCCTCCAGCAACATCCATCTGAAGGTGCCCTCCTACAAATTGGGTCCCCGCTTCATTGGTCCTTTTGAAGTCTTGAAACAAATCAATGGAGTCCTGTACAAATTGAAATTGCCTGCTTCTTTATGTGTGCCTAACTCTTTCCATGTTTCCCTCCTCAAACCAGGAGTTTTGAGCTCCTTCTTTAACCCTTTTCTGACATTGGACATACTATCCCGTCGAGGTGGGGTGGGCCCGTATGACCACCGACGGGATAGTACGTCCAGCGCGATCGCAGCTGACATTCGGCACTATGTGCCAGGAGCAGTCACGGACCGCCCTCGGCACATTAACCCCCGGCACACCGGGATCAAACATGATCGCAGTGTGTCGGCGGTACAGGGAAGCATCGCGCAGGGAGGGGGCTCCCTGTGGGCTTCCCTGAGACCCCCGGAGCAAGGCGATGTGATCGTGTTGCTCCGAGGGTCTCCTACCTCCTTCCTCGCTGCAGGTCCCGGATCCAAGATGGCCACGGCATCCGGCTCCTGCAGGGAGGGAGGTGGCTTACCAAGTGCCTGCTCAGAGCAGGCGCTTGGTAAGCCTGCAGTGCTCTAAGTCAGATCGGTGATCTGACAGAGTGCTATGCAAACTGTCAGATCACCGATCTGTGATGTCCCCCCCTGGGACAAAGTAAAAAAGTTTAAAAAAAAATTTCCACATGTGTAAAAAAAAAATAATAAAAAAAATTCCTAAATAAAGAAAAAAAATATATATATTATTCCCATAAATACATTTCTTTATCTAAATTAAAAAAAAACAATAAAAGTACACATATTTAGTATTGCCGCGTCCGTAACGACCCCACCTATAAAACTATATCACTAGTTAACCCCTTCAGTGAACACCGTAGAGGAAAAAAAAAAACGATGCAAAAAACAACGCTTTATTATCATACCACAGAACAAAAAGTGGAATAACACGCGATCAAAAAGACGGATATAAATAGCCATGGTACCGCTGAAAACGTCATCTTGTCCCGCAAAAAACGAGCCACCACACAGCATCATCAAAGAAAAAATAAAAAAGTTATAGTCCTCAGAATAAAGCGATGCCAAAATAATTATTTATTCTATAAAATAGTTTTTATAGTATAAAAGCGCAAAACATAAAAAAATGATATAAATGAGGCATCGCTGTAATCGTACTGAACCGAAGATTAAAACTGCTTTATCCATTTTACCAAACGTGGAACGGTATAAACGCCTCCCCCAAAAGAAATTCATGAATAGCTGTTTTTTTGTCATTCTGCCTCACAAAAATCGGAATAAAAAGCGATCAAAAACTGTCACGTGTCCGAAAATGTTACCATTAAAAACGTCAACTCGTCCCGCAAAAACCAAGACCTCACATGACTCTGTGGACCAAAATATGGAAAAATTATAGGTCTCAAAATGTGGAGACGCAAAAACTTTTTTGCTATAAAAAGCGTCTTTTAGTGTGTGACGGCTGCCAATCATAAAAATCTGCTATAAAAAATGCTATAAAAGTAAATCAAACCCCCCTTCATCACCCCCTTAGTTAGGGAAAAATAATACAATTAAAAAAAATGTATTTATTTCCATTTTCCCGTTAGGGCTAGGGTTAGGGCTAGGGTTAGGGCTAGGGTTAGGGTTGGGGCTAGGGTTGGACTAAAGTTAGGGTTAGGGTTGGGGCTAAAGTTAGGGTTAGGGTTTGGATTACATTTACGGTTGGGATTAGGGTTGGGATTAGAGTTAGGGGTGTGTCAGGGTTAGGGGTGTGGTTAGGGTTACCGTTGGGATTAGGGCTAGGGGTGTGTTTGGATTTGGGTTTCAGTTATAATTGGGGGGTTTCCACTGTTTAGGCACATCAGGGGCGCTCCAAACGCGACATGGCGTCCGATCTCAATTCCAGCCAATTCTGCATTGAAAAAGTAAAACAGTGCTCCTTCCCTTCCGAGCTTTCCTGTGCGCCCAAACAGGGGTTTACCCCAACATATGGGGCATCAGCGTACTCGGGACAAATTGGACAACAACTTTTGGGGTCCAAGTTCTCTTGTTACCCTTGGGAAAATATAAATTTGGGGGGCTAAAAATCATTTTTGTGGGAAAAAAAAGGATTTTTTATTTTCACGGCTCTGCGTTGTAAACTGTAGTGAAACACTTGGGGATTCAAAGTTCTCACAACACATCTAGATAAGTTCCTTGGGAGGTCTAGTTTCCAATATGAGGTCACTTTTGGGGGTTTCCACTGTTTGGGTACATCAGGGGCTCTGCAAATGCAACGTGACGCCTGCAGACCAATCCATCCAAGTCTGCATTCCAAATGGCGCTCCTTCCCTTCCGAGCTCTGCCATGCGCCAAAACAGTGGTTCCCTCCCACATATGGGGTATCAGCATACTCAGGACAAATTGGACAACAACTTTTGGGGTCCAATTTCTCCTTTTACCCCTGTGAAAATACAACACTGGGGGCTAAAAAATCATTTTTGCAAGAAAAAAAGGAATTTTTATTTTCACGGCTCTGCGTTATAAACTGTAATGAAACACTTGGGGGATCAAAGCTCTCAAAACACATCTAGGGGGTCTACTTTCCAAAATGGTGTCACTTGTGGGGGGTTTAATGTTTAGGCACATCAGGGGCTCTCCAAACGCGACATGGCGTCCCATCTTAATTCCAGTCAATTTTGCATTGAAAAGTCAAATGGCGCTCTTTCCCTTCCGAGCTCTGCCATGCGCCCAAACAGTCGTTTACCCCCACATATGGGGAATTGGCGTACTCAGGACAAATTGCACAACAACTTTTGAGGTCTAATTTCTTCTCTTACCCTTGGGAAAATAAAAAAATGGTGGCAAAAAGATAATTTTTGTGAAAGGATATGATTTTTTATTTTTACGGCTCTGCATTATAAACTTCTGTGAAGCACTTGTTGGGTCAAAGTGCTCACCACACATCTAGATAAGTCCCTTAGGGGGTCTACTTTCCAAAATGGTGTCACTTGTGGGGGGTTTCAATGTTTAGGCACATCAGGGGCTCTCCAAACCCAACATGGCGTCCCATCTTATTTCCAGTCAATTTTGCATTGAAAAGTCAAATGGCGCTCCTTCCCTTCCGAACTCTGCGGTGCGCCCAAACAGTGGTTTACCCCCACATATGGGGTATCAGCGTACTCAGCACAAATTATACAACAACGTTTGTGGTCCATTTTCTCCTGTTACCCTTGGTAAAATAAAACAAATTGGAGCTGAAATAAATTTTGTGTAAAAAAAATTTAAATGTTAATTTTTATTTAAACATTCCAAACATTCCTGTGAAACACCTGAAGGGTTAATACATTTCTTGAATGTGGCTTTGAGCACCTTGAGGGGTGCAGTTTTTAGAATGGTGTCACACTTGGGTATTTTCTGTCATATAGACCCCTTAAAATGACTTCAAATGAGATGTGGTTCCTAAAAAAAAATGGTGTTGTAAAAATGAGAAATTGCTGGTCAACTTTTAACCCTTATAACTCCCTAACAAAAAAAAATTTTGGTTCCTAAATTGTGCTGATGTAAAGTAGACATGTGGGAAATGTTACCTATTAAGTATTTTGTGTGACATATCTCTGTGATTTAAGGGCATAAAAATTCAAAGTTGGAAAATTGCAAAATTTTTGCCAAATTTCCGTTTTTTTCACAAATAAACGCAAGTTATATTGAAGAAATTTTACCACTATCATGAAGTACAATATGTCACGAGAAAACAGTGTCAGAATCTGTTGAAGCGTTCCAGAGTTATAACCTCATAAAGGGACAGTGGTCAGAATTGTAAAAATTGGCCCGGTCATTAACGTGCATACCACCGTTGGGGGTGAAGGGGTTAAGGACCCAGGTTCCACTCCTGATCCCGTCAGTGAGGAGGATGTATTTGAGGTAGAAAATATCTTGGCCACTAAGAAAGTAAGGGGTAAGACCTATTTTTTGATGGATTGGAGGGGCTTTGGTACCGAAGAGAGGTCATGGGAGCCTTAAGAGAACATCCAGGCCCCTCTCCTACTGAAAAGATTCTACGCAGGCTTGAAAAAGAGGGGGCATAAAGAGGGGAAATTGTTACACCTGGTCCTGGTCCCGTACCTTCGCGGGGTCCGTGACAGGACTTCCGCTCTGTGCTGGCCCCACGCCATCCTGCTGCAGCCTCTGCTTCTCTTTCCCCTGCTTCCTTGCCCGCGGCCAGCAAGTTCCCAGGTACAGTGCTTAGGTCATGTGCACGAGCTCCCGGTCTCTTAAAGAGACAGCGCGCATTTTTCAAAAGTACTTCTGACCAATGATGTGTTAGTGATTACTATTTCTAGCCCCTCCACCATAGGGAGGGTGCCGAAGCAACAAGTATCCTTTGTTGCTAGTTTCCGGTTTCTGCTGTGTGCTTAAGCTTCTGAAGTGTCCTGCCAGTGCTCCACTTACACTGTCTCTGCAGACTGTCAGCTACCTGTTACCTGGCTATCCTGGATGACGTCCATTCTGTCTACGTCAGTTCTGTCACGTCCCACCATTCAGCCATCCGTACCTCTGGACAATGATAGTACCACCTGTGCCAGCTCCTACCCATACAAGCATAAAAGCATACTATTTTATATAAAATAGCAGCTTACAAGTCAATATTACAGGCATGCACAAGCAAAAGTATAGATAACAGCCTATTCTTGGTTTGCTAAAAATAATCGTCTGGGTAATTAAGCTACAATGCCATGTCTTCACTGCACATTTTGGCAAATTTTCACCCAAAATTAGATTTGCAGCGAATAAATTTGTGTGGATTTCAAGAGATGAGATGATAGATGAGAAAGAGAGAAACTCACTGATCATAAGGGCTTACACTTTATAGGCAAGAGAGGACCCCGCTGACCATAAGAGTTTAGACTTTACAAGTGAGAGAGAGACAGGACCCTGCTGACCATGAGAGCCTACACTACAGAAAAATGAGAATTACCTAGTGACTCTGGAGATGGAAGTCGAGTCTGCCGTAGAAACTGTGCTCCACTGTTAACCACTGAGTTCTGATGGCCAAGGTACTGGCCATCAGAGCTGCATGACATTATGGGGAAACCCACACGGCAATGTATAATAACACTTGCCGGCTCTTTGATGTTTCAACAATGTGTGGTAATTGTGCTGGGAAAGATTTTTGCCTGCCCTTTGATGCTTCAGCAATGTGGGAAATTGTACTGGGAAAGATTTTTTGTTTCTTGAACTGCGAATTGAATCTCCAAATGTCTGCTCATCTTTATCTGCAAGCAATGTGTGTTGATTCACTCAAGGTTATTTTCAGTTTCTTATTTTAATATTTCACAGTTAAATCAGGAGGAGAATGGAGACAATGTGAGTTCATCATTAGTTAATGAGTATTAATGGCATGAATATTTGTGTGTGTGCGGTGTTGTGAGTAGGGTAACAAATCTTAACAGGGAAGGAAAGAAGGTTGTTTTTAGAGAGTGGGAGAGGCGAGCGCGCTAAGTTATACTCTGAGCAACTCTGGAAGAAACCAGGTCCGATGTATTCCTGTCTTCATTTGTAGAAGACTTAGTAAATAAAGTGATCTCCATGATCAGAGAGGGAATGCCACTAAAGAGAAAATGCAAAAGTCAGGTTGCAAAGAGATCCAGAATAATAATATAGGAATAATAATAATTTTATTTCTATAGCGCCAACATATTCCACAGCACTTTACATTTTAGAGGGAACTTGTACATACAATAGACATTACAGCATAACAATAAACACATAGATCAAAACAGATACCAAGAGGAATGAGGGCCCTGCTCGCAATCTTACAATCTATGAGGAAAAAGGGGAGACATGAAAGGTGGATGGTAACAATTGCTTTAGTTGTAAGAATCGGGCATTTATGTAATGCTGCATGAACCGGTTATTGACCTAAGTATGTAACAGTACAGACACAGAGGGCTATTAAATGGATAAAGCATGTGAGAACATGAGGAACCTGGTTATGGTAAAAATTTTGAATGGGCAACACAGGGATAGTAAGTTTAATGGGTTGAGGCGGTAGGCCAGTCTGAACAAACGCGTTTTTAGGGCACGCTTAAAACTCTGGGGATTGGGGATTAATCGTAATAACCTGGGTAGTGCATTCCAAAGAATTGGCGCAACACGTGAAACATCTTGGAGACGGGAGTGGGAGGTTCTGATTATTGAGAATGTTGTTAACCTATGGTCAATAGAAGAACGCAGGGCACGGGTAGGGTGGTAGACTGAAACGAGGGAGGAGATGTAGGGTGGTGCTGATCCATAGAGTGCTTTGTGGGTGAGGGTAATAAGTTTGTACTGGATTCTCGAGTGGATGGGTAACCAGTGTAATGACTGGCACAAGGTAGAGGCATTGGAATAACGATTGGTGAGGAATATGAATATGGAATATGATCCTGGCTGCAGCATTCAAGACAGATTTGAGAAGGGAGAGTTGGGTAAGAGGAAGACTGATTACATAGTGACATAATAACATAGTTATTAAGGTTAAAGCAAGACTTTAAGTCCATCTAGTTCAACCCATAGCCTAACCTAACATGCCCTAACATGTTGTTCCAGAGGAAGGCAAAAAAAAACCATGTGGCAAAGAGTAAGCTCCACATTGGGGAAAAAAATTCCTTCCCGACTACACATAAGGCAATCAGACTAGTTCCCTGGATCAACGCCCTATCAAGGAATCTAATATATATAACCTGTAACATTACACTTTTCAAGAAAGGCATCCTGTCCCCTCTTAAATTTAAGTAGTGAATCACTCATTACAACATCATACGGCAGAGAGTTCCATAGTCTCACTGCTCTTACAGTAAAGAATCCGCGTCTGTTATTATGCTTAAACCTTCTTTCCTCCAGATGTAGAGGATGCCCCGTTGTTCCTGTCTCTGGTCTATGATTAAAAAGATCATCAGAAAGGTCTCTGCACTGTCCCCTCATATATTTATACATTAAAATAAGATCACCCCTTAGCCTTCATTTTTCCAAACTAAATAGCCCCAAGTGTAATAACCTATCTTGGTATTGCAGACCCCCCCAGTCCTCTAATAACCTTGGTCACTCTTCTCTGCACCTGCTCTAGCTCAGCTGTGTCTTTCTTATACACTGGAGACCAGAACTGTACACAGTATTCTAAGTTTGGTCGAACTAGTGACTTGTATAGAGGTAAAATTATGTTCTCCTCATGAGCATCTATGCCTCCTTTAATGCATCCCATTATTTTATTTGCCTTTGTAGCAGCTGCCTGACACTGGCCACTAAATGTGAGTTTGTCATCAACCCATACACCCAGGTCTTTTTCATTGATGGTTTTGCCCAGAGTTTTAGAATTAAACACATAGTTATATCTTATTACTTCTACCCAAGTGCATGACCTTACATTTATCCCCATTAAAGCTCATTTGCCATTTATCAGCCCAAGCTTCTAGTTTACATAAATCATCCTGTAACATAAAATTGTCCTCCTCTGTATTGATTACCCTGCAGAGTTTAATGTCATCTGCAAATATTGAAATTCTGCTCTGTATGCCCCCTACAAGGTCATTAATAAATACGTTAAAAAGAATAGGGCCCAATACTGACCCCTGTGGTACCCCACTGCTAACCACGACCCAGTCCAAGTGTGCTCCATTAATAACCACCCTTTGTTTCCTATCCCTGAGCCAGCTCTTAACCCACTTACACATATTTTTCCCTATCCCCATTATTCTCATTTTATGTATCAACCTTTTGTGTGGCACTGTATCAAAAGCTTTTGAAATGTCCATATACACTACATCCACTGGGTTCCCTTGGTCCAATCCGTAACTTACCTCTTCATAGAAGCTGATCAAATTAGTCTGACATGAACGGTCCCTAGTAAACCCGTGCTGATACTGGGTCATGAGGTTCTTCCTCTTCAGATACTCCAGTATAGCATCCCTTAGAATGCCCTCCAGGATTTTACCCACAGTAGAGGTTAAGCTTACTGGCCTATAATTTCCGAGTTCAGTTTTTGTCCCCTTTTTGAATAGTGGCACCACATTTGCTATACGCCAGTCCTGTGGTACAGACCCTGTTATTATGGATTCTTTAAAGATAAAAAATAATGGTTTATTAATTCCTGCAGTACACGGGGGTGTATCTGCAGCGCCCCAGAGTCCTGGTCGTTGCAGTACTGACGCTCCGCCGCTAAGGGGAGTGATGGTACGTCTGATGGCACTTAAGGAGTTCACCTGACCAGGTATCACAGTCACACTTTACACTTCACATTCTGGCCACCAGGGGGAGCAAAGGGTTCTATGCATTAGGCCACTCCTCACAATCTGGTAAAACTGGGGGCTGGATAGGAAGTTAGTGAGAAGCTGACTGGGTTGGAACCAGGCAACATCCTGTGGCAGGGGGTGTTGCGGGGGAAGATTCAGAGGGGTCTCTGTCAGGGGTGGGATCCTGACAGTGGCCTAGCGAACAGAACAGAACGTTACGGAGCCGCGCCTGCACTCGAATGCGGTGGCATCCTAAGAAAGGAAAAGAAGCGAGGTTTATTGTGGAGAAGTGAGAAACGAGATCGCAGCAAAAAGGAGATAAAGCCAGTAGGAGTCGTGCCGTAAGATCGAGGCAACATCCTACTGAGGCGCGTAGCCGGTGGCCGGAACGCCGAGGAAGTATTAGGCTCCAAGCAATACTTCAAACAGCGGCAGGACAGTTAATTTTAGGTTGGCTGTCTCACCTAAATCACCTAAGCAGACATAGGGGGCAATTGTGGGAGAGGGGCGACGCTAGGGTCCCGGAAGAACTCTAGGCCTACCCGTCATACGGGTGCGTCCTATCTATATCATCTGGGTACGGACAAAGAACATCAGAACAGATACGAGTTGTGAGAGAAGAACATCAGAAACAGACACAACAGTTGTGAGGACTATCCCGTGGTGCTCAGCAGGGAGGTAGTACAACACACAGGCGCTAGAAGGTAGGCACTGATTTCCACCTGCAAAGGAAACTCTGGATGTGCCTTCGGACCGGCCGGTCTCAGCCAGCCTTGTTAGCAGTACTCTGGATTGAGGATCCTGAAGCCTTCAGTAAAGAGGTAAAGAGACTGCAACCCTGTGTCCTCGTTATCGCGACCTGCACCACGCACCATCATCACACCTTTCATTGGACGCCCCTTAGCAGGGTCACGGACCGGGTCTAGCCACCGTGACAACCCCAGGACCGAGACAGAGAGGCCCGGTACCGAGTACCCCGCGGTCCTGCGTCTGGGGGCGCTCCAACTTGGCGTCACGAACAGGATCTACTTAAGTCTGAATAATCAGGTCATGTGTGCCTTGGAACAGTGTCTGAATTGTGCTTGAACTGTGACTTATTGCAAAGACTGTGCATTGCCGATTCCCACCAAAACCGCCGCCATTACAGCGCCACGAGGAGCGCAGGAGAAGAAGAAGGGCATGGAAGTGGGCGTGAACAAGCTGAAGAGCGCGAAAGACAATGGCCGCCCAGTCTAAATGTTTCGGCCCCTTGAGGACATGTCCGTCAGCAGCCGAGATCCGCCTCCTGATCCTCAATGGTGGGCAGAGACAAAGAAAGCGAAACCGCCCACGAAGGAGAGAGCAGGAAAGGGAAGAGGAAAACCATGTGGAGGACGCCATGGCGAGCTGCCCAGAACCGGAGCGTGGGGTCGGAGCAGAGGACTCCCCCAGCTACCCGGAGGGGCACTGTAATCGGACCTCCACCGCTGATGCTGATTTCCTGCAGGCCGGTGTGGAAGAGCTCAGCAACCAACTCCTGCGGACGCAGCTGAGCCCTGAGGCTGGGTGGGAGAAGACCTCCATCAGGAGCCTCACCAGACGTCTGTCGGCAGCCTCGTCTGGTCCGGAGCAAGAAAGAAGTTTCAGCGCTCCGAAGCCGGAAAGCAAGGCCCTGCCGGAAAGCGAGATGCTGCAAACAGATATGACAACGCCGCAGCGCAAGGCACCGCATCTGAAGCAGGTATAAAGGACGACCCTGCCCTGACGACCGACACCACTCCAGTGACTGCTAGTGCCACAGCTGCTGACTCCGTTCCAGTGACTGATCTTGCAGCAGCCGCTACCTCTGCTGCAGCAAATGCCCATACTCAAGCTGCGCAGACCTCCATCGCTGCACATGATTTAACCATACATGAAAGACAGATTAAAGGCATTTGTCCAGCACTGGGTGTAACCCTGGACCTCACTTTTCCCAGGCCAAGAAGGGTTAAGTTCATTCTCTGTCCTCCGTAGTACATGCCTGCACAAGGCAATCTTGCCTTACGCAGGCGTGTACTATGGAGGACAGAGAATGAACTTCAATCCAATATTGCAGCCAGCATGCAGCCAGCGGGTAAGGAAAGGGTGAATCAAACACCCGAAAACCCCGCCTCTATGGCTGAAAATTGTTCCCTCCAAATTCAGGTGACAGAGTCCCTTTAAGCTAAGCAATATTAGCTAGGCACTTTGAGCTAGTAGATACTCCTTTATTCTGTAAATAAAATTAATGATCAAAAGAGAAAAAATATTCAGTAATAAATATTATATAAACGTTGTGAAAAACAGAATAGCTACTATAGATATTTAGAAACCAAGCTAAAACCTGTACTTCCAAATCATGCATCATCGAACATACAGTGAAATGACATGCAATGTCTAGTAGCAGAGTTAAAATGATTTATGTTTTTTTTATGTACCCTGATATATTCTTAACAAGAGACTGTAATACATTATCCAATCAAGCACTAATGTTTGCATGTAAAGAACCTGTGCCGACCACAATGGGCCACATAGGTGAAGGGAAAAGCATTAAATATAGCTTTGGCGCTGAATGAAAGACCACTACAAAAGGGAAATCAGGAATCATCAAATGTGCTTGCTTTATATCTAAAACGCCAAATCTGACTCTTCTGTCTACTATTAAAGTATGATTTTACACTATTCTGTAGAAATATTCACTAACTTGCAAAATGTGTTATGAATGATCAGCCAGTGATTGTTAATTAGATTTTCTGTAAAGACCTCTATTTAGAATAGAAATAGACCCTCACTTACTTTGTTTCCATGTTTATATTATAATGTTATCTTATGGTTCTCGTTATTTCCTTCCTGACTAGAAACAAATTCCAAATTTCATCAATTTCTGCAATTTTGATATCCAGTTGATTCCTGCTCTACATTGTTCTCCTTGCAATAATGTCTCTTAATGGTTAACACTTGTGTAAACCTATTGAGTAGAGGAACAGAATAATTCCTTAGACAAAACATTTATTTGATCCATGGTTCATATGTTTACGAGATATTAACCACTTTTTATGATTTTTCTTTATTCTCTGAGGAAGGTAGATTTTATGGTGCTTCTCGTTGGGTGCATTTCTCACCTGTGTATTTAAACTTGATACAAAAAAAATCTTTATCAGTTCAATTGCCTCGATTCTCTGGTTCACCTGAAAGGGAATCTATCATGTCTCCTTCAGTAGAGCTGAAACTTAAGGTACGGTACCTTCACACTCAGCAACTTTACAACAAGAACAACAATGATCCGTGACATTGCAGCGTCCTGGATAGCGATCTCGTTGAGTTTGACACGCAGCAGCGATCTGGATCCTGCTGTGATATCGCTGGTCGGAGCTAGAAGTCCAGAACTTTATTTGGTCGTCAGATCGGCGTGTATCGTCATGTTTGACAGCAAAAGCAATGATGCCTGCGATGTTTCTTCATGGAGCGAACTGGAGCGAACAACCAGCGAGAATGATAAGTACGTCACTGGATCGCTCCTGCATCGTTATGCTGTTGCCGGTGTCTGACGTCTCCTAGCGACCTAAACAGCGACGCTGCAGCGATCGGCTCGTTGTCTATATCGCTGCAGCGTCGCTTAATGTGACGGTACCTTAACTTGTGATGTTTGTCAGTGTTTTCTAGTCATATGCTTTAATATGGATCTAGGAGTTGATGTCTCCACAGTAATCGTAATCCATGTGTATACTGTATCTGCTTGATATTCATCAGTACCTTATGAATTAACTTCTCTTGGGTTTCCATAATCATTTGTTCTACTGTAATTCTGAATATACAATTGTTGGATACTATTTTGATCCTTAAATATTATATTATTTTTTTAATATTTCAGTATTAGCTGTGTCTTAATTATTGCCTAAAAATAGCTATTATATTTTTTTAAATTGATTTTATATAATGGTTTTAATTTTTATGCTTTCATGTGATGGTTTCCTATCAATAAGAAGCTTGCTTTAATGCTTGGGCAATTGGAAGGATGTGACGTGATAAGTACTGCATGTATAGGCTGTAGCAGATGTAAAACTTGGATATGAAACACTATTCCGAAATGCGTCAGAGGTTTTACATACGGAAACGGTGTTAAACATTTTCTTACGTTTTTATTACTTTAGTTTGCAGATTCTTTTAACTTTAATCCTCACAAGTGGATGCTGGTCAACTTTGACTGCTCAGCATTTTGGTAAGTAGCAATAAGGTCATTAAGAAAGTAATATCTCTGTGACAATAATGTACAGTATTATAAAGTGCACATCTGTCTTTAAAAAAAAATGGAATACAAACGATACATTCGGGCAAATAATATCTTCCTAATTAACAATTGATTTCAGATAAATCAGTCTATAAGTACATTTACAGCTTGCCTACATTTATTTTTCTCGATTCTTTAATTTGTCATCCAAAAATAAATGCAAACATGCAGTACTTTTGCAGAAATTTTAGATGCAACTTTTCAGCCTGTATTATTTTTACCCAAGTCAGGCTTAAATTGATATCTTTTAACAAAAAATATGAAATTAAGAACTAATTTACATATATCGCCATACTAGTTATGTTTATGTGATTATGAGAGATGATTGGTGCCACTTTAAATACCCGTAGGCATGAGTTTTACACCACGTTTTTGAAAACTTATTTTGTAAGCAGAAAAATAATTCCTAGTCCCCCCAAAACTCTTCTTATTGCATTTATGTTTCATATGTAGATTTTCTGTAAATATCTTCTTAAAGGGGTTGTCCAGTAGTAGGAAAACACCTTCTCATACCCCACTCTTGGCCCCGATAAAATAAATACTCTTATACTCCCCTCCCGTGCCAGCACTGTTCCCATGGTGTCGGCGCTCGCTCTCCTCTGGGCTTTCATGCAGTTGTTGTAACACGTGACCCCGGCACCCAATAAGAGCTGACGTTACTGTCCCCGTGTTTGAACAAATTGAACATGAAGAGGAAGCCAGGGATCAGTTGAAGCCTGGACTTTCTCTTTGTGTTCAATTTCTCTGAAGGAGGAGGCAGTGACGCCAGCTCTGATTGGGTGTCAGGGTCACCTGTCACAACAACCGCATGGGAGCCCCGGGGAGAGTGAGTGGTGATACCATGGAAACGGTGCCAGCACGGGAGGTGGGTATCAGCTTTTTTATTTTATCGGGGCCAAGCGTGGGGTATGACAAGGAGTTGTCCAAGTAGTGGACAACTTCTTTAAACCAATAATGAATAAGAATTATAGATATAATATTTATCAAAAGGTTTTTGGCCAGTTTCAATCCAATATCAGTCCTATTTATTTCTGAAGAGAAAAAAAAGAGACTGTACACAAATGTTGGAGAAATTCTGAAGCCTGGCTATTATTCACGTTTCTCAGAACAAACATTGTAGGTTTGCTCTTTGGAAACAGAAACAAATGTGTTGTATTAGCCTTTGTTATGAAAAAAGCTTATTGACTCACTACAGTACCTGAGTGTGCACTACACACAGACTGTTTAAACAGCAGACTTCCAATTCTATAATCACAATTTCCAAGAATATATTGCGCACATCAAGTGGGCCACGGTGAGACGACTGTACAATATGATATACAATGTAAAATTTGTTTCTTTAGAGTAAAAATGTTAAATACTGTCATTATGGCTTGTTAGGCAGGATTATTGGTTTTGAGAAGATACTAAAGAGCAAACATTATTGTTTATTAGAAACAATAACCTGACAATCATTGTCTGGTGTGAGCACATATAGAGGACTGGGCAAGTATGGGGAAATGGATTAGTGTAAAATAAGAATTATTATGGCGTGCTACGCACACTGCGATTTATGTTCTGCTTTCCTAACTTTAAAATTTGGGAGGTATAGTCATAGTTATGAGAAAGCCATACTAAACACAGCTCATGGAAGAAGCCATCTTGGGATTGGCAGCTCAGTCTGCTGTTTTCTATTAGGACACAGCTCCAGATCCCAAGTTTCTTGTTATCAGCAGTGTCATGGCTCACAGTCTTGTTGTTATTGCCCTGTCAAAAAGTGCTACATATCCCCTGAGCTGGTGTATCCAAATCTATCCTGTGCAATCCTCTGCTGCTTAGCCGGTGTACCTAAGTTGGTTGTATGGTGTTGTGCTGTTATCTGGTGCTGAAAAGCCTACTGTGCGTGATGTTGTCAAATGAGCTTTTGTAGCTAAGCCTATCCTGTTTTGCACTGCACTTATGCACCACTATATATAATCAAATTATAATTACTGCTACATATTAGTTATATCTAAGCCTATGATTTTTGCTGCAGCATTTCAGAGTATCACATACACAGCTACAATAATGCAAGCAGCTTCAGATTAATGCTGCCAATGGTTCAGACAGCGTGAATCTCCTGTCAGGTTCCATTTAATATTTTAATATGATTATGTCAATCTATAGGTAGTAGATTGTTAAAATAAATAAGTATATACTATGTTATATGAATCTCCTGTCAAGTTCCCTTTAGGAAACATTACCACATTGCATCTTCACTGCAGACCTCCCATAGTAGAGATACAGCAGCAATATCCATAGCGCCGCCACGTCACTCATTTCACACTTTACACAGCAATGGGTGAAAGTCACTCACATCCGCACCATAAATTAGCATGTTGTGAATCTTACACAAATACACGCAGCTACACATCTTGACATGCTATTAGTGAGGATATTACAAACTTTCTGAGGATTGTTCTGTCATGATGTTGTCACGCTTGGACACAGGTAAGTCTGGCGGATGACACAGCATGTAAATACGATGGGATGGAAAAGGAAGAAGGCACTAATGGTAGGGAGCGAGGGATGGGACACCTCCTCACACCAACCTATGCCTGTCCCTAATCTCCCCTAATGCCCTATGCGGGTCCTTCCTCCCAACTCTGTCACGTGCCTACTCCTTGACTGTCACCTCTATTGACCCCGACTAGTGCACTGGTCGGCAAGGATGCTAGCCACACCACTGCAGATGGTAACACACAGGGGAAGAGACAAACACGGGACAGACAAAAAGGAAAATAGTCAGCATGGGCTCTGCTGCTAAGCTCCCAAGCAGCAGAGCATATGAGAGAACTCCACCCCCCAAGCTGGTATGCATAGAAGAACTCTATAACCGATGATTAGCTGATGGGTCACATGACTATTTAAAGGGAAGTTTGCGTGGTTACCAACCAACAATAGCTGACAAGCCAAAAAGAACTTCCAGCGATAGATTGACATTAACTCTTGCTGGAACAAAAGGATAAAACATTTAATTTTCAGCAGACCCAGAGCTGCCATGAATCCCTTAATGATTTATGATGGCTGAATGTACTTAAGCATGCAAATCATCAAAATCTGCTGTTGGCAGTTCCTTACGGATCTTGATATGCGTGCCAAAGTATATTCATTGTGGCAGAACATTCCTCAGACAACTATTAATGACTTCACTGCTAGCATGTCAAGGTGTGTAAGCGCATACATTTCTGTGTGTGGCATTCATACTTGATACTGAATATATCAAGATGTTTTGAAAATTTTGCTTCCATTTTTTCAGCATTTGCGAATAATAATAATCAGATTGTGAGCTTGTGTTATTTTGTAATGTCTGCTATTGCCTGGACAAGTCCTCTCTGTAATGTAAATTGCTGCGGAATATGTTGGCGCTACAAAAATGGCTGTATCCACCTCTCATGGTACAACCTGTGACAATATCTTGATATATATATATATATATATATATATATACACATGCTAAACACCTTTTAGATCCACCTTTTTTCATGCAATTGTATGGTGCCTGAGCAAAGTAGTCGTGGACGAGCTGATGCTTCTGCACGCTCTGACACCCTACAGACAAAACGTGTCCCAGTCCTAGAGTGCTGCTGTGTGTGGAGTGCATCACACTTACTTGTGGTCCATAGGCCTCCACTGAGATCAGGCTTTCATCTTCCAGAATCTTCGCAGCAAACAATCCATTGGACACTGAACTAGTTAAAACAATCAAACTTTTACTTGGCAGCTTTCCCATAGGTACCGGACTTCACTTCAGCCCCAGTTCTCTGTATGTGTGGAGCATCCATCTTGCTAACTCCTCTAGCACTAGGAATTCTTCTCCACCGCAAGCAGTGCACCCAGATTCCATCAACCTCCACCTCCAAGAGTTTGAGTCCAACTTTCCCTGCAGCTTAGTGGGTCCAAAGGACACGATGTCCATCTGAGGTTCCCGGGCCTGCAGACGAACTCCCACTGAAGGATTCTTTGGCAATCAACTGCCTCGAGTAAAAGACCCATGTTGTTCCTAGTAGCCTGTTGCCTGTGCTGCTGTCACTTCACCACCCTATCTCTCACCGAATTCGACACTTCCTGAACCCGGCACTGACTCTCAGATCCCCCTCTCTAATCTGGGCCAGCTATTACAGTTAACCCTCTCTGACTAAACTGCAGCCTTTGAGTGTTTTACTCTCAGATAACATACTTCAATATGACAAGCCTACAACCTGCAGCAACCACCGATCGACCGAACCACTGCACGATCAGCTCTATCCTCACCTACCGTATCCTCACCCATCCCTTGTAGATTGTGAGCCCTTGCAGGCAGGGTCCTCTCTCCTCCTGTACCAGTTGTGACTTGTATTGTTCAAGATTATTGTACTTGTTTTTATTATGTATACCCCTCCTCACATGTAAAGCACCATGGAATAAATGGTGCTATAATAATAAATAATAATAATATAAAATAGATTTAACTACATTTAACCACTTGGGGTGTCAAGGAGCAGAACTTCACCTCCACCACTTCTACACAATGGTTTAATAAATAAATACTGCTCTATTACAGGCAGATATTATGTTTTAAGTTTCAGTCTCTGCAAGGAATATAAAGCTCTGCATCAGATATATAAACCTTTGATTGCTATACAGATATATTAGTAAATTAATTAGCATGAATTTAACCCTTTTAAAATAAAAAAAGGTACTCGGGACATTCATGGATTTTAGCCAATGTATTTTGTCTGCAATAATGTACTTATTAATTCTTTGCGAGACAAAGTACTGTTATCTACTAACAAATCTTTTTGTATAAAATAGGGTAAAGAAGAGATCAGATCTAATTGGTGCCTTTAAACTTGATCCTGTTTACCTTCAATATGATCAACAAGAATCAGGTGAGTAAATTTATCAATCCATAATTATTTCCAAGCACTTAATAATTTAGCAGCCATTTCATGCCTCTGAATATGACTATGCCTCTGGTTAAAAGTTGGTTTATATAGTTACATAGTTAGTACAGATGAAAACAGACACATGTTTGTCAAGTTCAATCAAAGGATAGGAAAAAACAACAGTGGGGTTCGGTATATCCTTACTGTATAATCAAGTCTGCCCCAAATAGGAAGATTTCCCCCTGATCCCAAGTGTCAATCGAATAATTTCAACATTCTTAAGAGAGTTACACATGTTCATAATTGTTTATTTTATTATAAAAAACATTTAAGCCTTTTTGAAACCATCAACAATTGTTGGTAAGAACAACACCAGAGATAGGCTGTTGCACAGAATAATAGTTCTCACAGTAAAGGCCGGTCTCTTATAGAGATTGAACCTTTCTTTCTTGTGATTTTTGTCTTTTTTTTTTTTTTGCACTTTTGCTCTTTCCTCTCCTTCTTCCAAGAACCATTGCTTTTTTATCCACATATCTATATGAGGGCTTATATTTGGAGCCAGCATCAAAGTGGGGACCTGACTGTTAAGGTAATAATACATCATATGTGCTGAAGGGGCTAATCATTCAGCATTACTGAGATCCTCCATGCGCCTTGTCAGCTTTGTGACTGTCCTTTGTACTTTTTCTAATTTCAAGGCATATTTTTTCTGAACTGCGTAGAGCCTGAAATGCATATTCCAGATGCAGTGGCACTAACACTTCGTAAAATCGTAATATTACATCCCTGTTCCACAAGCCCATGCCTTTTTAATACATGACAATATCCCGCTGGCCTTAGAAGCTGCTGATTGACATTGCATGCAGCTATTTATTCGGCGATCTACAAGTACAAGGACACATAGATCTACCAGTGATTCTCCTAGCTTTACTCTCCCTAGAACATATATTGCCTGCTGATTGTTATAACTTTACATAGCTCCACATTGGACCTCATCTACCAAATGGATGCCCAAACATGCAGTTTGTCCAAGTCAGTAACATATGAACATCTTTCATTGATTGCTCTATGCTAAATAGCTCCATCATTTGCAAAATTAGAAACAACTCTATTAATCCCAACTTCTGTATCATTAATATATATGTTGAATAATGATGAATCCAGCATCGAACCTTGGGGTCACCACTTATAACCAGAGACCATTGAGATTAGCAGTCACTCAGTACAACTCCGTGTCATTGAGTCAGTTTTCAATACAAATACAAACCTTATTTTCTAAGCCCATAGAATTTCATTTACCCATTAGGCGTCTGTTTGGGACAGTGTCAAATGCCTTTGAAAAGTCCAAAAACACAATTGTAATAGCTACCCTTCTGCCAAGCTTCTGCTCACCTCTTCATAAAAACGTATCAGGTTGTTTGGACAACTTTAGTGCTTAGTAAAACCGTGCTGGGTATAACTTAATGGTATTTTCAACCATACACTCCTGTACATAGTCTCTTACAAGCCACTCAAACATTTTTCCCTCAATGGATAGTAAGCTTACTTGTCTCAAATTACCAAAGAAAGCTTTCCTCCAATCAGTTGGCAAAGTATCAATCACCAGAGAGTCTCTAAAAATTATTTAAAAGGGGCACAGAAATAATTGAGGAAAGTTCTATGAGAACTCTTCAATGCAGACCAGGCAAACGGCCTTGCTCACATGGATTTTTAACATGCACCATATCTACAGTCACGGTCAAAAGTTTTGAGACTGACAAATTTTGTTTTTCACAAAGTTTGCTGCTTCAGTTTTTAAAGTGGCAATTTGCATTAACTCTAGATTATTATGAAGAGTAATCAGATGAAATGCAAAAGATTGCAACATCATTCCTCGCCATGAAAATTAATTTAATCACAAAAACCCGTATTTCCACTGAATTTCAGCCCTGCTACAAAATGACTTCCTTACATTATTTCTGTGATCTTCTTGTTAGCACAGGAGTAAGTGTTAAGGATGAAAAGGCAGCTGATATCACTCTGCCATACTGCTTGATTTATAATTACAGACGGATTGCCTAAACTCCTTAACAACCACCGATGAGCCTTTTAACGGCGTAAGTTAAGGGTACTTATTCCACAGCACCGCTTTTTAACGGCGCTGAGAAATAAGAGTATAGCGCCCCCAGCGTCTGAAAATCTCAAGGGTCTCTGCTACCGTGGTGTCTGAGACCCCGGAGAACATGCTTTGAGTCGGTTTTTACCATCCCCAGTGTTGCGATCGCCGTTATGCAACGAATAAGGGTAAGTTCACACAGGGCGTTTTTGCTGCTTTTTTTTCTGCAGCAAAACCTGATCTTCTTGTTAGGAAAAATGCAGGTTTAGGTGCTTTTTTTGGTGCAGTTTGTGTTGCGTATTTGGTGCGCTTTTTGGTGCGTTTTTTTTTCTCTTTGTCCATGCTAATGTCCTTGTATTTTCAGCAGCAAAAACACAGCAAATATTGATACCTACGTTTTTGCTGCGTTTTTTAACCCTCATTCAAGTCAGTAGGTGAAAAATGCTGAAAAAACGCAGCAAAAACGCTGAAAGAAGCTTTGTGTCCAAAAAGCGCAGCAAAGCACAAAATACTGATCATACAAAAAACCAATGTGTGTGCATGAGATTTCTGAAATGTCATAGGCTTTGCTGGTACTGTAAAAAGCAGCTGAAATTTAGCATTAAAAAGACACAGCAAAAAAACGCAACAAAAACGCCCTGTGTGAACTTACCCTAACGGCGACTGGAAAAAAAACAAAACTCCAATTTCCCATTTATTTCTCTCTCCTCTGATATGATCTAGAATACCAGAGGAGAGAGAAATGGGGTCCCCCGAGCACCCCCCCAGTACCTCCCGCATCCCTCCGGCTCCATCCCACGACCCTCCATGTCATCTTCCTGGAAGAAAATGGCGGGCGCGTGCACAGTGTACACGCCTAGATCTGCCGACTGGCACCCGGCAACAATAGGAGATTTTTCCTATTGGTTCATTTTGATCACTGTGATGAACCCTATCACAGTGATCAAAATAAAAAAAAAATAGTAAGTTAAACCCCCCTGTCACAATATATATAGCGACCCCACGGGGAAGGGGGTGGTTGGCAGATGGCACGACACACAACGGGATGGTAAAGGAGTGAGGAAGGCCCTACCAATTGTTGGCAGATATGCAACAGATAGAGGAGGAGTTTACACTTTTCTGACAGTAGATGGCGATGTTGTTACCGTTATATGCTTAGTTGAATGTAATGCATATACTTGTTGTACTTTGTTTTCACTTTCTCTCTGGTAAAAGGTCCGTTAGTCTTCCTGTTATGCAGTATTAAAAAGCTGATGCATGTACCTCATGTTCTGTGTAGATAAAAGTTTAATTACCCCATATCTACTCTCACAAGTTTCTTCTGCATCCAAACTATTCAACACCAATAGGGAAATGAGGAATGGTCACATCCTGCTTAAACTTGAGCCTGACCCTGCACTCCCCCTAATGCCCTAAGTGGGTCCTTCCCCCACCACCATCTGGAACCTCATCCCTCGCTGTCACCTCACACTGCCCTGGCTAGTGCATTGGCTGGCAAGGACTCTAGCCTCACCACTGCAGATAGTTCAACACAGGGGACTGTGACAGAAGGGGTAATAGCACAACTTACCTTTAACGACTTCCTCTGCTGCAAAACACCGCACAGCAGAATAAAGGCACCAGGATCACGAACTCACGAAACCAGCTCATAAACCACAGCAGCCAGCAAGTTCCTTACACCAGATTTGGTCACTGTAGCTTGCTCTATCACCGACAGTCAGCTGATGCATCAGGTGACCATTTACAAGATGATGGGAGTGGTCACCACCCACATCAGCTGACCTAACAACTCTGCACTTACAACAGATTGCCAGCGAGGAACACTGATATTAACCCCTGCTGGTCCTGAAAGGAAAAACACTTCATTAAAATAATATTGGAACCAGAGCTGCCACAAATTCAAAAATGGATTGTGACAGTACCCGCCATTCAATGAGGGGCCTCTGGATCCTCAACATCGGACCTCACTGGAAACGACATATGGTGAGGACGCCTCGATCCACAAAGATTCACCTCTGCAGTTACCTGATTCACAGGTTTGCAGCAAACGCAGCCCAATGGAGATGGCAACAACATAGGCTCTGGAGGTGGACCAAATTTCCAGAGCACCGACCTGTGGAATACGTTGTGTACATGTATTACTGGGGTAACTCCAGCTGGAAAGTCCCCGGGCTGAGAATGGCCAACACCAATAGGGCCCGACCACCCTAGAACTCCAGGTCCCAGTTTCGTACTTCCACCTGATATTTTCACTCACACATACTCATTCACACACAGGTCAGGACCTGAACGTTTATTTCCACTCTTTGAGAAACCGAAAACAGAGGCATCCCCCTGTGTCACTAAAGTCATACCCTTACTACATACAGAGGGAACCACCACCCTCCCCTTAACTCTCCTCCTGGGAGGACACCGAAACTCAGGGTTTACCTGTGGTGAGGGTTGAATCCTGCCCCTTCTCCCTGGTAGCTCCTTAGCTGTCACCAACGGAGAAAAAGGGGTAGTTTTAAGAAGGACGGCAGAGACAGAAGAGCTCAGGCAGCAGTCCTTGCAAGACTGGACCCAACTGACTATTTCCCTGGACTGCCAATTTATGACAGAATTATGTTTCTTCAGCCAGGGAAGGCCTAGGATGATGAGAGTTGGCATACCCTCCAAGACGTAGCACGACAGGGACTCTTCATGAAGAATCCCTATACACAGGTTAATATTATCTACGACTTGGGTCACCCTCCCCTGGCTGAGAGGAACAGAGTCAATTGCCTTAACACTAATGGGTCTACCCATCAGACCATGGGTCTGAACAAAGCGAGAATCCACAAAATTGACTACAGCTCCACTATCCACAAGCACCGGTATAGTCTCAGTTACCTTGCCAAACACCACTTCAGCAGGAATGGTACACTGAGATGAAAAGATGGAGGAAATATACACAATCTGGTTGCCTCTCTCCACACGACCAGGGGGACGTGACTTTTGAGATGGTGAACATACTTTGGAGCGAGCTGGGCAAACATTGATGTAATGACCCGTAAGTTCACAGTAGAAACATGACCCCATACCACAGCGAACCGCAGGCAACCCCGTTTGAGAAGAGACTCCTCCACCTGCACCAGTGTGTCCTCCAACCTAGAAAGAACAACAGGGGGCAGATTTGGGGTATGTCTTTCCCTGAGGTGTCTATCCACCTGGATAGCAAGGGCCATGGCACCTTCCAATGACCCAGGATTACTGTACTGCACCAGACTATCCTGTAGCCTAGGTGATAGACCCTGACAGAAATGACTCCTAAGAGCAGGGTCATTCCACTGCGTGTCAGTGGCCCACCTCCTAAACTCTGAGCAGTACTCCTCAGCTGGCCGGCCCCCTGTTTGATTTTATGGAGTCTAGACTCAGCCAGAGAGATGTCATCCAGATCCCCATACACCAGTGCCAATGCCACAAAAAACTCGTCCACCGACCGCAGAGATGGTGTATCGGTCAGCAAGGAGAAGGCCCAGGATTGGGGATCACCCTTAAGAAGGGAGACTATAATCCCCACATGCTGTTCCTCACTCCCTAAAGAAGGATGGTGGAGCCTGAAATATAGCTTACAGGCCTCCTGAATAAACAAAAATGTATTTCTTCCTCCAGAGAACCTGTCAGGGAGAGATATCTTGGGTTCCGGTTGAGCCTGCCCATGAGCCGAGACCCAGAACCCCGAAAAACCTGTGAAGCTGCTTCACCACCTGACACCGCAGCTCCTTTAACCTCATCAGTGGGTGTCTGGATCAGCTGAGCAAAAGCCTGTGCTTGAGCCATCGGTTCACCAGAAAAAAGTATTGATTGGTGATAATGTCATGAAATATATAGCAACCCCATGGGGTGGGTAGGTCATCGGATGGCACGACACACAATGGGATGGTAAAGGGGTGACTAAGGCCCTACCAATAGGGAAATGAGGAATGGTCACCAGGCTTGGTCACTGTAGATTGCTCTATCACCGACAGTCAGCTGATGCATCATGTGACTATTTAAAGAATGATGGGAGTGGTCACCACCCACATGAGCTGACCTAACAACTCTGCACTTACAACAGATTGCCAGCAAGCGAAACTGATTTTAACCCCTGCTGGTCCTATATGGAAAAAAGCTTCATTAAAATCAAAGTGGAACCAGAGCTGCCATGAATTCAGAAATGGATTGTGATACCCCCTTTGTCACCCCCTTATTTAAATAAAAATAATAAAATAAAAACATGTATTTTTTTCCATTAGGGTTAGGGTTTGGGCTAGGGTTAGGGTTGGGGGTTAGGGTTGTGTTGGGGTTACGGTTGGGGTTACGGTTGTGGTGTTGGGGTTACAGTTGTGTTGGGGTTACGGTTGTGTTGGGGTTAGAGTTGTGATTAGGGTTGTGATTATGGTCAGGGGTAGGGCTGTGTTAGGGTTGGAGTTAGAATTTGGGGGTTTCCACTGTCTAGGCACATTAGGGGTCTCCAAACGTAACATGGCACACTCCTTTGATTCCAGCCAATTTTTTTGGTTCAATAAGCCATACGATGCTCCCTCTCTTCTGAGCCCTGCCATGCACCCAAACAGTAGCTTTCCCCCACATATGGGGAATCGGTGTACTCAGGAGAAATTGCACAACAAATTTTGTGGTCCATTTTCTCCTGATATACTTGTGAAAATAAAAATGTTTGGTTCCAAAATATTTTTTTTAAAGTAAAAATGTTAGTTTTTTTCCTACCACATTGCTTTAGTTTTCGTGAAGCATCTGAAGGGTTAGTAAACTTCTGGAATGTGGTTTTGAGTACCCTGAGGGGTGCAGTTTTTAGAATGGTGTCACTTCGGGGTATTTTCTGTCACATTAGCCCCCTAAACTCACTTCAAATGTGAGGCCCCTAAAAAATGGTTTTGTACATTTTGTAGGAAAAAGGAGAAACCGCAGGTCAAATTTTAACCCTTATAACTTCCTAACAAAAAAATTATGTATCCAAAATGGTGCTGATGTAAAGTAGATATGTGGGAAATGTTATTTATTAACTATTTTGTGTGATATAACTCTCTGATCTAAGGGCACAAAAATATAAATTTGAAAATTGCCAAATTTTTTCCAAATTTCATTTTTTCAGAAACAAATGCAAGTCATATCGAAGAAATTTTACCACTATCATGAAGTACAGTATGTCACGAAAAAACAGTCTCAGAATCAGTGGGATCCGTTGAAGCGTTCCAGAGCTATAACCTCATAAAGTGACAGTGGTCAGAATTGCAAAAATTGGCCCGTCATTAAGGACAAAATTGACTCTGTCACTAAGGGTACCGTCTCACAGTGGCACTTTGGTCGCTACGACGGTACGATCCGTGACGTTCCAGCGATATCCATGCGATATCGCTGTGTCTGACACGCAGCAGCGATCAGGGACCCTGCTGAGTATCGTACGTCGTAGCAGATCGTTTGGAACTTTCTTTCGTCGCTGGATCTCCCGCTGTCATCGCTGGATCGTTGTGTGTGACAGCGATCCAGCGATGCGTTCGCTTGTAACCAGGGTAAACATCGGGTTACTAAGCGCAGGGCTGCGCTTAGTAACCCGATGTTTACCGTGGTTACCAGCGTAAAAGTAAAAAAAAACAAACAGTACATACTCACATTCCGGTGTCTGTCCCCCGGCGTTCTGCTTCTCTGCACTGTGAGCGCCGGCCGGCCGGAAAGCGAGCACAGCGATGACGTCACCGCTGTGCTTTCCGGCTGGCAGACACAGTGCAGAGAAGCAGAACGCCGGGGGACAGACACTGGAATGTGAGTATGTACTGTTTGTTTTTTTTTTACTTTTACGCTGGTAACCACGGTAAACATCGGGTTACTAAGCGCGGCCCTGCGCTTAGTAACCCGATGTTTACCCTGGCTACCCGGGGCCTTCGGCATCGTTGGTCGCTGGAGAGCTGTCTGTGTGACAGCTCCCCAGCGACCACACAACCACTTACCAACAATCACGGCCAGGTCGTATCGCTGGTCGTGATCGTTGGTAAATCGTTTTGTGAGACGGTACCCTAAGAGGTTAAAAGGGGGCAGGTGCTTTAAATTTTTATCTTCTCCAAGAAACAAGTGCAGTCATATCTGCTTTGTATCTAAAGAGCTTTACATGCAAGAATGTTGCTGATTGTAAGATTGCCCTTAAAACAAACAATTATTGCCTGATCAAGAGCTTCAAAGAGATAGGTATAATTGCTGTGAACAAGGCATTAGGAAACACAGAAAAGTTCAGCAAGTACCAAGACCATCACCAAAGGAGGATTTAGAAATAGATCAGTTCTACACCAGTCCTGAGCTTGCTCAGCAATGGCAGCAAGCAAGTGTAAGTTCAGCTACATCAGGGATGTCAAACTCAAATACACAGAAGACCAAAATTGAAAACTTGTACAAAGTCGTGTGCCAACCTTCATATTTATTAAAAATGTCTACAATTGAGTACATTATTCCTTATCTGCTTGTAAACAAAGCCTTTAATTTGCATTTAATTGTTTTTCCCCCCTCAACTGGTTTTTTATTTTTTTATTTTAAGCAAAATTAAATGATATTGTCATCACTGGTACCCAGTTTTTAATAAATAGTGATATTTCCAATAGGCTATGTATTGTTAGAAATGATCAGATTCAACAGCGCATTGCCTCTTGTTGGAACTTCCATGAACTGGTGCATGACATTATCCTGTAACAAACTGAGGAATTTCTTCCCCTTTGTGGAAGCAGAACTCTGATCCCAGTCAATATCTGAGTACACAAAATCTCCAATTGTCATTAGTGTACCAGCCAATGACTTGATTATGCAGGTAATCTTGCAACTCCTACGTGATGTTGGCAGCAATCAACAAAAAACAGGGAGTATAACAGCCAAGATGACATAGAAAACTTTACTGAATAAATACAAATAAGATAAATATACATAAAAAGTGGACGTCAGATAGAAGGCGGAAGCCACACATGGAGCCCCAATGCCAAAGTGACACCAGCTAATCAGGCAAAAACAGGAAGACAAATAGTACTGACAAATAAATAGATACTATGCAATCAATATAGTAGTAAACCTACAAGAGAGCATGCCAAGTGGCAAATTCCACGGAAAATCTAGAAAGAAACAAATGCATGTAAGTTAACAAGAGAATCCAAAGACTCATAAAAATAAATAATACAGTGCACATGAGGTGTGTGGATATCTTCTGCGCTGCCGCAACAATACAATTTCCAAGCTTGATAAGGTAGTAATGGTGGTCTATGCAACGCGTTTCAGGGTCTTAGTGACCCCTTCTTCAGAAAATGCCACACATAACATCGAGAAACAATACACTTACATTCCTTAAGTACATGCATAATTCTAAAAAAGGCGCCAACCATTCACATGAAACATGGTAACAAAGTTCAAAAGTAACAGATAATTCATATTGATTTGTCTGCACTAAATTTGACAAATGAAACAACAACTAATTTTATACTAATGAATTTAGGTTTCTTGCAGGCTGATGTGCAAAAAAATAAAAATAAAATGAAACATAATAAATAGAACGAAAAAAACGTTCTCAAGAAGTTTCACAACGGATAAGGCTGCTTTCACACATCAGTTTTTTACGGTCAGTCACAATCCGGCAAATTTTGAAAAAAAACAGATATGGCAAAAGTTGCCGTTGGATCCGTTTTTTTATCATAGACTTGTATTAGCGACGGATAGCCTGACGTTTCATAAAAATTGGTTTTCCGGCGGCTGGAGAAAACGGATATAGTAACGTTTTTTGTGTCCGTCGAAAAAATGGACAGCGATGGATCTGTCGCTGTCTGTCGTTTGCTACAATGGAACCCTATGGCACCGGATCCGTCAAATGATGGAATCCAGTGACAGATTCCATTTTTTCTTAACTGAGCATGCTCGGATTTTTTTTTTAATCCAATTAGCAGGTTCAGCTAGTCAGATCCGTTGAAAAAACAGATCTGTCTCATCAGTTTTTCACAATCTGCGACGGATCCGTTTTTTTCAACATTCGACGGATTGTGCCTGATGGCAAAAAAAACTGATGTGTGAAAGCCGCCTAAGAAGGATCTGATGAGAACTTGCGGAGAAAGGGAATAGTGTACCATACGTGTACTATTCCGTTTCTCCGCAAGTTCTCGCCAGATCCTCTTTATGCATTGTGAAACTTCTTTAGAGCATTTTTTTCATTTTATTTACACACTGTGACAGAGTTTGATCTCAGGGTACTTGCATAATTGACCCCGATTTTCTTGCATGAGAGAATTGACAGCCTTGTGATCCCAGCCTTATTAAATAGCTGCATTTTTTACATCTATTTAACCCATAGATCAATCAGAATGCAAATAATTAGTGAATATAGGAACTGACTGAGTGCTAATTATTATGAATTTATTAAAAGTTATGCTGTTAATTTACTACAATCAGTGTTTTTTGTACAACTATTTGCTTTTAATTATTGCAAAAATATAGGTGATCTAATCCCTATATTGTTTTGTTTAATGCAGCAGATCAGTTTCTGAATGACATTTTTTTTTTTAGCCAAAGCCATGACTAGATCTAAAAAACACAGAGCAACCATATATATATATTCCTTTTTCGAGTGCACATGTCAGTTTACATTTACCAAAACAATACAAATCATCATTATGGTCATTATTGTTCCTCCAGCAAAGGAAAGGAAATGTGGTATAAATAGACATGTTTCATCAAGTAGCCAGCCAGGAGGAGGAATATACAATTATTTGCTTCATGGCTTTGGACAAAAAAGGCCTGAAATGTAAAAGTTAAAAATAAATTTACCTTGCATTTTTGTACTCCATGTATCCCATTACCTATATTTAATATTAAGTAGTTTGTAAATTACTGCAATCAACCAGGCTAAAGGAATCAATAAAGATAAATATTTCAAGGAGTAACACTAACTATCATACATACTCCTGATTTATCATTAACACATGGCAAGAATGTAATAGCTCTACTAGAACATGAAATTCAGCAGGATGGACCAATTTGCCTGAGTGTTTCGCAGCTTTGTAACATGTTTAATTGAAACCTATATAATTATCGACATATTTACAAGAATAAAGGTTAGATTTTATGATGCCGACTGCGAAATTCAGTTTACATGATAGAAAATCACGGCAAATTTCATTGGTCAAGCACAGCTGCAGACAAGAAGGTTATAATCACCGCTACACCAACATCAAGCCGAAATGATGCCTCCCTGGCAGAAAATGACTGCTAGAACAAAAGGGTCATTAGCGGCTGTTATGTCTATTTACTGCAGCATTCAATTACAGCTCAATAAAGGCTCCCACAGCTAAACTATCCCTGGTTTACTGCATGACTAGAGTAATTGAACGCCAATGTGTGATATTTAAAGTTCTCTCCAGTAAAGCTTAGTTATTTAGAATGCAGATAACCAAATATTGTTCAGATTTACACTAACAGGGGCCCATTTGATGCTCCTTATCTCTCACTTGCTCCAGGTTTGCAGGAAGAAATCTATGCACATCTTGAAGAAACAACCCCTTTCACAGAAATGATCACCATCTGCTAATATACATAAATGTATCGTATTTTTCGGACTATAAGATGCACTTTTTTCCCCAAAATTTTTTGGGGAAAATGGGGGTGCGTCTTATAGAGGGAATATACTTACAAATACCGTCGCCTAGGTCCCAGTCCAACGCTACAGCCTCCCTTCCCAGGCTGGTGCAGCCCTCTGTGGCGGTGCTCTGTTGGATGAGGGCGGCGGTGGCCTGTTGGGTGAAGGTGGCGGTGTTCTGTGAGACAGGGGCGGTGGTAGTCTGTGGGACGGCGGGGCTCCGCCGGCATTTCGTGAATGCCTGGAGGCCAGCGCAGATCCATTCCTGCGATGTGGTGGCCTTCGAGAAAATGGCCGCCGGGGGGCGGCGCACGCTCAGATTCAGATCTCGGAAACTAGATCTCGTCCTGAGAGATCTTGGCAATGAGATCTCAGCTCCCTTCTGAATCTGACCATGTGCCGCCCTGGGAACTAAGCTTTTGGGATGGCAACTTCAAGAGGCGGGTCCCTTTCGACTTCTCCTTGATTTTCTTCCCTATGTTCATACTCATATATTCATGCCTTGATCACTCAAAGTTTAATACCACCCTTGCCTTACCAACTCACTTGACGGTAAAACAGTCCTTCTTTGGGTCACTTCTTCCAATGATTCCACCCCGTCCTCCAGGTTGTTTTAGTTCAAACTGTTTCTTGAGTTAAATACCTTTGATATAATAACATTACATCATAATATAATTCTCAAGACTACAATTTACCCCAAAAAACATGTATTTCAAACTTCTACCCAAGTATAGGGTATGCTATGAAATATTGAATCTTGTGGTCCTTGTGGGTTAAGCAATGATGACATCCCCTCACCAGTTCAGTCGATGGAATCTTGCACTCCTGAGGCCAATGTTTGCTTACAGCATTCAGGTGACCAATAGATGTGCAATATCACTGTAAAATTTGCTGTAACCAAAGGAGTTGTAGGGTAGGAGTACCAGATTGTTCTAAAGCGAAGTAATTATTTCTTTATTTCTAACATTCTTTACTCTAGGAAAGATTATGTGAATTCCTGCAAAAAAACCTTTAATGGTAAAACTCAATAAAAAAAACTATAAAAATGTATTTTGACAACCAGAAAAAAAATGCTAATTTGTAATATTTATTAATCCTTTTGTGACTTGTCTCTTTCAGGATTAGTGACAGACTACAGGGTAAGTAGTTTAATGCCCTCTTTCTTACCCAGAAATAAGTACCATATATTGCTGTATATGAACCAAGAACTGAAGAAAAGGTCAAAAGATGGTATGATAAAAAAGGTTAATACTTTATTACACAAGCAGATGGTGTGCACCGAACAACTGGATAAAAGAAGGTGCAGAAAAGTAAATAACAAAATAATTAAATCAAACGAATACCAAATTTTGTGCCAAAAAAATCTGGGGTGCATTCTCCTGAACGTACCATATTTTGCGGACTATAAGACTTACTGGACCATAAGACACACTCCAAATTTTGGGGAGGAAAATAAGAATTTTTTTTTTAAATAAAATGGTGGTGTGTCTTATATTCCCATCTTATGGTAGCTAACCAAGGGGTCAGTGGCAATGAAGCGGGGTCACAGGAGGCAGGATTGCTGTTAAGGATGCCGGTGGTAGCTGTACTAAGGTGATGCTGAGGGCCCTGAGCTGGGAGGAGGGGATGCTACAGCACTGCGGGCCCTGGGCTTTCCTAAGATGTTGGCACTGACCGGAGTCGTCCTTCCTATTGATTTGTCTGCTGTGGGTTTCAGGAAAATGGCCGGCAGAGGCGAAGCATTCGCATATTGAGATCTTGGGAGATTGCCTCCTGTGGCCCCGCTCCACTGTCGCCCCCTCTGACTGGTAATTTACCTTCAGATTATAAAATGCACCCCCATTTTCTTCCCAAATTTTGGGGGAAAAAAGTGTCTTATAATCTGAAAAATACGGTATATAATCCACATCTGTAATAGAGCCAAGGTATGTTCCATTTAAAAACAAAATAAAAAAACATGTGAATATACAATATAGCTCTGTATAGTAGCCCAATGTGAAAAACCTATTTCACAGAAGTGCAACAGGGTAAATGGCAAAGTGGAGACCAAGATAAATATATATTGTCACTGTGGACATACATCAATAGGCTAGAAAGTAGTTGTTAAGAAAAGGAAGAAAAGCATTACCGATATACCTGGTGTGCACAGATAGATGACTAGTGAGATATACAGATCATCTAGGCATTAAACCGGATGAGTATATATGCCCACGCGTGTTTCGGCATTGCATTCGTCACCCCCTAATATTGCTGTATATGAGAATAATAAATAATAATTTTTTGCTATCCATTTAAAAATCTGGTTACACAACAGAAGTGTGCCCTATGAACCTTGGAATGAGCTATTTATTTCTAACAAATTTATTATACATAGCATTTAATACCACTTTCAGCAAAATGGGTGACATTTTGTTGAATTGCGGAGGACCAGGAGAGGGGTTGGAAAAATAATGTGATATTCGCCTTGCCGCTCGACTGTCCCAATGCAGCTGTCCATCCGTTCCTACACTCCGTCCAGCCTCTTCCCTCCTTCCTTTGGCGCACGACGGCCTCTTCAGGAATCTTCATTTTGCACCAGGGCTTATAGCCTTGAGTAAGCATCTGTCCTCTCGATGCACGTTATTACATCACAACGTGCATCGACAGAAGCCTGCTCAGCTCCTCTGGTGGAACGGAGTAAAGGTGCTCCAAGAGGATGTTATGTGGGAGAAAGAAGGGAAGAAGAGGCCTGACAGCGTGGAGTACTAGTCAATCAGCAGTGGTGGAACAAATGAGTAGTTTGGTGAGTACCAATTTCTTTTTTGTGCAACCTGTGTTTATTACGCTCTTGGGTCAGAGACACCCTAGAGCACACCTGGGCAAAGTGTGGCCTGAAGGCTACAAGCGGCAATTAGCTGTGGTGTAGCTCTAGGACTGTGACAGCCAAAGGGTTGAATACAGTGGTGCCCCACACCATGCAGCCACCCCCTGCCCAGTGTCTCACTTACACTGGTATCTGCATGGATACAGATATTGTGTAAACAATGATCAAACAGGAAGCTGTTAGTTTCCTCTTCCATCATTGAGCCTCAATGTCTGAGAGTGCAGCAAGCATGATGATGTTACTACACTGTGTCAGCTGTGCCTCAATGCATAGCGCAGACTGAAACAGTGAGGGAATGGGATTAGGTAAATAGCTTGATTTTATAACAGACAATACAACTGTGGGGACATAATACTGTGTGAGGGGGCTGCATGGGGACATAATACTGTGCAAGGTGGTTGTGTGGGAATATAAATCTACGTAATTGGCTGTGCAGGGATATAATACTGTGCAGGGGTGCTTTGTGGGAACATAATACTGTGCAAGGGACCTTTGAGGGGATATAATACTGCACAAAGGGGGCTGTGTGGAGATATAATACTGTGCCAGGGAGTTGATAGGGGGTATATTACTTTGCAAGGGGAGTGTGTGGAGACATTATACTGTGTAAGCAGGGATACCATACTGTGTGGGAATATAATACTGTGAAAGGGATTGTGCGGGGATATAATACTGTGCAAGGGGGCTGGTTAGGGACACAATACTGTGCAAGGGACCTTTGAGGGGATATACAGTTGTGGCCAAAAGTATTGACACCCCTGCAATTCTGTCAGATAATACTCAGTTTCTTCCTGAAAATGATTGCAAACACAAATTCTTTGGTATTATTATCATCTTCATTTAATTTGTCATAAATGAAAAAACACAAAAAGAATTGTCCTAAAGCCAAATTGGATATAACTCCACACCAAACATAAAAAAGGGGGTGGACAAAAGTATTGGCACTGTTCGAAAAATCATGTGATGCTTCTCTAAAGTGTGTAATTAACAGCACCTGTAACTTACCTGTGGCACCCAACAGGTGTTGGCAATAACTAAATCACACTTGCAGCCAGTTGACATTGATTAAAGTTGACTCAACTTCTGTCCTGTGTCCTTGTGCATACCACATTGAGCATGGAGAAAAGAAAGAAGACCAATGAACTGTCTGAAGACTTGAGAAACCAAATTGTGAGGAAGCATGAGCAATCTCAAGGCTACAAGTCCATCTCCAAAGACCTGAATGTTCCTGTGTCTACTGCGCGCAGTGTCATCAAGAAGTTTAAAGCCCATGGCACTGTGGCTAACCTCCCTAGATGTGGACGGAAAAGAAAAATTGACAAGAGATTTAAACGCAAGATTGTTGGATAAAGAACCTCGACTAACATCCAAACAAGTTCAAGCTGCCCTGCAGTCCGAGGGTACAACAGTGTCAACCCATACTATCCATCGGCATCTGAATGAAAAGGGACTGTATGGTAGCAGACCCAGGAAGACCCCACTTCTTACCCCGAGACATGAAAAAGCCAGGCTGGAGTTTGCCAAAACTTACCTGAAAAAGCCTACAATGTTTTGGAAGAATGTACTCTGATCAGATGAGACAGAAGTAGAGCTTTTTGGGCAAAGGCATCAACATAGAGTTTACAGGAGAAAAAAAGAGGCATTCAAAGAAAAGAACACGGTCCCTACAGTCAAACATGGCGGAGGTTCCCTGGTGTTTTGGAGTTGCTTTGCTGCCTCTGGCACTGAACTGCTTGACCGTGTGCATGGCATTATGAAGTCTGAAGACTACCAACACATTTTGCAGCATAATGTAGGGCCCAGTGTGAGAAAGCTGGGTCTCCCTCAGAGGTCATGGGTCTTCCAGCAGGACAAGGACCCAAAACACATTTCAAAAAGCACTAGAAAATGGTTTGAGAGAAAGCACTGGAGACTTCTAAGGTAGCCAGCAATGAATCCAGACCTGAATCCCATAGAACACCTGTGGAGAGATCTAAAAATGGCAGTTTGGAGAAGGCCCCCTTCAAATATCAGGGACCTGGAGCAGTTTGCCAAAGAATGGTCTAAAATTCCAGCAGAGCATTGTAAGAAACTCATTGATGGTTACCGGAAGCGGTTGGTCGCAGTTATTTTGGCTAAAGGTTGTGCAACCAAGTATTAGGCTGAGGGTGCCAATACTTTTGTCTGGCCCATTTTTGGAGTTTTGTGTGAAATGATCAATGTTTTGCTGTTTGCTTCATTCTCTTGTATTTTTTCCATTTATGACAAATTAAATGAAGATAATAATACCAAAGAATTTGTGTTTGCAATCATTTTCAGGAAGAAACTGAGTATTATCTGACAGAATTGCAGGGGTGTCAATACTTTTGGCCACAACTGTAATTCTGCACAAAGGGGTCTGTGTGGAGATAGAATACTGTGCCAGGGAGTTGTGAGGGGATATATTACTATGCAAGGGGACTGTGTGGAGACATTATACTGTGTAAGCATACTGTGTGGGGACATCATACTGTGCAAGGGGGCTGTGTGGGGACATCATTCTGCAGGTGGGGCTGTGTGGGGATATAACACTATGTAATTGGCTGTGCAGGGATATAATGCTGTGCAGGGGTAATGTGTGGGAACATAATACTGTGCAAGGGAGTTGTGTGGGGATATAATACTGTGCAAGGGACCTTTGATGGGATATAATACTGCACAAAGGGGAAGTTGTGAGTGGATACTATGCAAAAGGACTGTGTGGAGACATTATACTGTGTAAGCGGGCTGTGTGGGGACATCATACTGTGTGAGGGCTGTGTGGTTACATACTATGTGATAAAATATCCTACTGTGTGAGAGGCTTTGGACATCATACTGTACAGGGAGTTTATTGGGACATACTGAGTAGGGAGTTATGTGGTGGCAATTTATTGGCAAGAGTGCTTTTTGGAGACATACAGGTCCTTCTCAAAAAATTAGCATATAGTGTTAAATTTCATTATTTACCATAATGTAATGATTACAATTAAACTTTCATATATTATAGATTCATTATCCACCAACTGAAATTTGTCAGGTCTTTTATTGTTTTAATACTGATGATTTTGGCCTACAACTCCTGATAACCCAAAAAACCTGTCTCAATAAATTAGCATATTTCAACCGTCCAATCAAATAAAAGTGTTTTTTAATAACAAACAAAAAAACCATCAAATAATAATGTTCAGTTATGCACTCAATACTTGGTCGGGAATCCTTTGGCAGAAATGACTGCTTCAATGCGGCGTGGCATGAGGCAATCAGCCTGTGACACTGCTGAGATGTTATGGAGGCCCAGGATGCTTCAATAGCGGCCTTAAGCTCATCCAGAGTGTTGGGTCTTGCGTCTCTCAACTTTCTCTTCACAATATCCCACAGATTCTCTATGGGGTTCAGGTCAGGAGAGTTGGCAGGCCAATTGAGCACAGTAATACCATAGTCAGTAAACCATTTACCAGTGGTTTTGGCACTGTGAGCAGGTGCCAGGAAGCATGAAGTGCTCCAAAATCTCCTGATAGCTAGCTGCATTGACCCTGCCCTTGATGAAACACAGTGGACCAACACCAGCAGCTGACATGGCACCCCACACCATCACTGACTGGGTACTTGACACTGGACTTCAGGCATTTTGGCATTTCCTTCTCCCCAGTCTTCCTCCAGACTCTGGCACCTTGATTTCCGAATGACATGCAAAATTTGCTTTCATCAGAAAAAAGTACTTGGGACCACTTAGCAACAGTCCAGTGCTGCTTCTCTGTAGCCCAGGTCAGGCGCTTCTGCCGCTGTTTATGGTTCAAAAGTGGCTTTACCTGGGGAATGCGGCACCTGTAGCCCATTTCCTGCACACGCCTGTGCACGGTGGCTCTGGATGTTTCCACACCAGACTCAGTCCACTGCTTCCTCAGGTTCCCCAAGGTCTGGAATCGGTCCTTCTCCACAATCTTCCTCAGGGTCCGGTCACCTCTTCTCGTTGTACAGCGTTTTCTGCCACATTGTTTCCTTCCAACAGACTTACCATTGAGGTGCCTTGATACAGCACTCTGGGAACAGCCTATTTGTTGAGAAATTTCTTTCTGGGTCTTACCCTCTTGCTTGAGGGTGTCAATGATGGCCTTCTTGACATCTGTCAGGTCGCTAGTCTTACCCATGATGGGGGTTTTGAGTAATGAACCAGGCAGGGAGTTTTTAGAAGCTTCAGGTATCTTTTGCATGTGTTTAGAGTTAATTAGTTGATTCAGAAGATTAGGGTAATAGGTCATTTAGAGAACCTTTTCTTGATATGCTAATTTATTGAGACAGGTTTTTTGGGTTATCAGGAGTTGTATGCCAAAATCATCAGTATTAAAACAATAAAAGACCTGACAAATTTCAGTTGGTGGATAATGAATCTATAGTATATGAAAGTTTAATTGTAATCATTACATTATGGTAAATAATGAAATTTAACACTATATGCTAATTTTTTGAGAAGGACCTGTACTTCATGCAGGGCTCTGTAGTGATAGGACACTGGTATTGTCGAGGTATTGTGGGAATGAAAGGATAACCGCACCCAACCCTTTTTCCAGTTAACCCACTAATGCTTAAAAACCCCAAATAAAGCAGAGATAATGATTTCTTTGGAATGTTTTAGGCCTCAGCAGCCTTTATTGGACAAAAAACAAAAACACATTGAAATAAAATACATTATTTTAACTAGGAGGAGTCTTTGAAGCTCCCAAGAATCTTGTGATTAACAAAGCATAAAGTGAACATAAGCAAATCAGTAAGAAGAAATATGAATGGCACTGAGAAAAACCGCTCTTAGTACTCACTGTTAAAGGATGAATGAGCTCTGAATCACGGACACATTCCAGAAACCTTCACCTTGCTGGAGGTGCTTGCTATGAAGAAGGTGCATACAGAGTCCAATAAAACAAGAAAAAAAGCAGCAGCACTCCAATTGTTGGTGAAAAAAACAACCTTAGTCCTTTATTACATAATAAAGATCATGGACAAGGTATTGCGGGTAAAACAAGTGCAGATTATGCAGGCAATAGGACGACGGCCGTTTCACGCAATGAGCGCTTCCACGGGTCCAGATACAGAGAATGGTAAGTCAGTTCTTTTAAATACACACATGTGATCACATTTGCATAAAATTAAAAATCATGAAAAACACATGCGGCGATGTCAGCATAACATACACACGGCAACACCCCAATTTCTACAAAGGAAAGACAACACCACCCTATTAAACTTTATCCTGGCCTTGTTGATTTTCACCAGCGACCCCATGTTTCGCCAACATTTACGTGCCACTATTTCAGACCAAACAATGGTCAATCCTGGATAAAAGAGCCACAACCGTAACAAATCTTGTTTTACATCTTTCACTAATTCTCTGAAAGGCCGAGCCCCCAAATTGTTTCCACCAACCTGCAGAACCAAAATGTCCGGAGCTCTGTCCAAGCGAGCGCTCTTACGTATCTCCCATAAGACCCTATTCCAGGCCATCCGCCTAAAGCCGAGCCACCGGACCACCTCCATTTTTCTGTCAGGACTCTGAACATTTTGATTACCTTTTGTGCATTACTGCCCTTTACCAAGATGGGGTCTTTGGCCTCATGTGCACTGTGTCTTCCTGCTATATAACTCCACCCCAGCCTTTAGTCTGTGCTAGAGTATTCTGCCTTGCATCCAGCTCCTGATGACTTCCTGGCTTTGCACCTGCACCTGCTCCTGTGAACCTATGTGGAGATCCTGCTACTCAGCTCTCAGTTTCTGCTGCCTACATCGGTTTCCAGTAATCCTCCATCTGGCTGCTTGTGTTTGTTTCCATCTGCATTTGCTGGACATATAAGCTGTTGCAGCTCTGCTTAAACCTGAGACCTTTACCCAGGCCTCCCTGGTTGTGCTAAGATATTATTTGAACTGCCTTATAAGCATATCTATCTGTGTTTGGACTACCAAGGACTTATTCGTGTCAAGTATCCTCAAGAATAACTGTGCTTCATAGACTGTGTGACTGCATTTTCCTCTGAAGTTCCCTATAGACTGCTAAGCTGCGTTTAATATTTACTCCAAGTGTTGTGGACTTGAGTTTCTCTCTGCACCTGTTTGAATCACCGTGTGATAATATAGACTTTACCACTTATAAAACTGTGTCCTGTAGTTGTCTTGTTCCATGCAAAGAGTCTCCTGAGTTATCACTTAAAATCATTACAGGATACTCTAGCCTCAAAAGAGGAGACTGCTGGAACAATGACTGCAGAAAGCTGACTAGAGCAGGTGTTCTCCATAATTAGATCACTGCAGACAGATGTGGAAGGTCTGCAAAAGAAGTTTGGAAGCTTTTAAAACAATCAAGTGTTTGGACAAACTTTGCAGGACTTAAGCACCCGCATAGCAGCCCAGGAAAACAAACTTGCTGGCATAGAGTCCCAGTATGGACGGGCTTTTCAGGACATAAGTACCCAAATGGCTGCACAAGCGACTTTACCATCTGGGCAACCGCCACCATCTAGCCCACCTAAGTTGCCCCCATTCAGATTAAGTGGTGATCGCGACAAATTTCATGGCTTTGTGAATCAATGTATGCTATATTTTGATGTGCATGCTGACCGTTTTTCTAATGATAGATCCAAAGTATTGTGTGTAATAATGCTGCTGACCGCACGAGCGCTCGCCTGGGTGAATCCGATGATTGAGTCTCGTTACCCGCGGTTAAATAATTTGGACGATTTTTTGGCCGCTATGGCATTAATGTTTGATGACCCTAATCGCCGTGCAACCGCTGAATCTGCTTTATTGTCTTTACGCCAGGCTAAACATTCTGTTATTGAGTATGCTACTGAATTCAGGAGATTAGCGGTAGATACTAATTGGGACAGTTATGCACAATTACCTATTTTTAAAAGGGTTCTGTCTAGCATTGTAAAGGATGAATTAGCTCACTCTGAATCACCACAAGAGCTAGAAACATTTATACAGCATTGTGTGCGCATTGACATTCGCCTTACTCAGTGTAGGCAGGAGAATTTTGCTGCATATAACCGTATTTCTAACTTTTCCCTTCCTTCCAAAGAGCCTGCAGGTAAAACATCTCGAGAGGTAGAGGAGGTGCCCATGCAAATTGATTCTGTTCAGAGGCGCGAGAGTAATGAGCGCCGGGAGCATCGCCTTCGAGAAAGTCTATGTTTCTACTGCGGCCAGTCTGACCACTTTCTAATCAACTGTCCCAAGTGTCCCAAGCGGCCTAACAAGGTGCTAGCAGCAGTAGGGGAGTATGACAACTATGATGATGAATCTGACATCTCTGAATGTAGCCTGCCTTTAAACGCTGTATTCCATTCACTTTCTATGACTTCACCAGCCAAGGAGCTAAAAGAAAAGAACTCTCACTGTTTTCTCCCAATTAAGATCCTGTGTACAGGACAGTGGATTTCCAGTGCAGCTATGATTGACTCTGGTGAAGGTGGCAATTTTATGGATATCGCATTTGCCAAGGAACATGGTATTGAAATTCAGCAAAGAGCCTCTCCAATTACCATGGAAACAGTGGATGGGTCACCTTTAATCTCTGGGCCTGTGGATCAGGAGACCGCACCCCTTGAGATTTTGTTGGAGCCTAATCATCAAGAGCAACTCTCTTTCTTGTTAATTTCTTCTCCTCATTTTCCTGTGATTTTAGGCATCCTTTGGCTGCGTTCTCAGAATCCGACTATCAACTTAGAGACCAAGGAGATTATCTTTCCAACAAGGAGCAACTCAGCATTAACTGAAGCTGTCCCCAAGTCCACAGCTACGGAACCACCGGTACAGGTATTTACTTTACCTTCAGCATATAAAGAGATCTCTGACATCTGTGACAAGAAGAATGCAGATCAGCTTCCTCCACACAGGCATTATGACTGTCCCATTGAGTTGCTTCGTGGGGCAGCTATTCCTTTTGGTAACGTATATCCTTTGGCGGCACCTGAGCTTCAAGCCTTAAAGGAGTATATTGATGAAAATCTGGCCAAAGGCTTCATACGTCCTTCTTCACCAGCAGGGGCACCTATATTTTTTGTAAAGAAGAAGGATGGGTGCCTGAGACCCTGTGTGGACTATCGAGAGCTCAATAAGGTAACCGTACGGAATCGTTACCCTTTGCCTCTGATTCCCGAATTACTGGAAAGAGTCCGCCATGCTAAGGTGTTCTCTAAACTGGATCTTCGTGGGGCTTATAATTTGGTGCGTATTCGTCCAGGGGATGAGTGGAAGACAGCATTCTGATGCCGGTATGGACACTTTGAATATCTCGTGATGCCCTTGGGGCTTTGTAATGCCCCTGCAACGTTTCAACACCTTGCTAATGACATTTTCAGAGATTTGTTTGACCAGTTTGTGGTGATCTATTTGGACGATATTCTAATCTTTTCTGACTCTCTACAGGAACATGAAGAACATGTCAAAGCTGTTTTAAGACGTCTGAAAGAGAACCATCTGTATATCAAGCCGGAGAAATGCGAGTTCCATCGTTCTGAGATACAGTTCTTAGGTTATATCATCTCTCCCCAGGTGCTGAACATGGAATCTGGTAAAATTCAGGCTATCCTTGACTGGCCGGTACCCAAGAATGTTAAGGAAGTCCAACGTTTTATTGGTTTTGCAAATTTCTACAGACTCTTCATTCGAAGTTTTTCTGATATTGTCCGTCCCATTACTTCCTTGACAAAGAAGGAAAAGCCCTTTAAGTGGTCATCACAGGCTCAAGAAGCTTTTGATCGGCTTAAGATCTGTTTCACCTCAGCACCGCTGTTGATACACCCAGATCCAACACTTTCTTTCATTGTGGAGGTGGATGCTTCTGATAATGCCTTGAGGGCTATTCTCTCCCAAAGAACTGGAGAGAAGGGTCTGCTACATCCTTGTGCTTTCTTTTCCCGTAGACTAACTTCAGCAGAGAAGAATTACGATGTGGGAGACAAGGAATTGCTGGCTATTATTGCGGCTTTCAAGGAATGGAGGCATCATCTGCAAGGAGCTGCACAACAGATCGTAGTGCTTACTGACCATCGCAATTTAGAGTTCCTCAGATCCGCTAGATGTCTTTCTCCTCATCAGGCTCGTTGGAATTTCTTTTTAAATCAATTTAATTTTGTTATCTCGTACCGTCCAGGTTCTCATAATGGGAAGGCTGATGCTTTATCCCGAATCCATGCTGTGGATTCCGTACCTGGAGCCCCGTCCAAGACCATTCTATCTGATACCAATTTCATCGGAGTTATCCACGATCAGGACTTGTGGAATGAGTGCAGGGAGGCTTATGATGGTGATGTATTTCTGGTCAACCCACCTGTTGATATTAATCTTGTCTTTAAGGGTGGCATGTGGTTCAGAGATCGACGTATCTACGTCCCTGAGGTCGTCCGTCTGCAGATCCTCAAGTTGGTACATGACTCCAAGTTGGCTGGTTACAGGGGGGTACAGAAGACACAAGAGTTCCTAAGCCGATTTTTCTGGTGGCCAACTTGCCTGAAGGATACTAAGGACTATGTTCTATCTTGCGAGGTATGTGCTCGTTACAAGACTCCTCGTGTGGCACCTACGGGTCTCCTGCAACCATTACCTGTTCCGTCCCGATCTTGGGGGTCTATATCAGTGGACTATATTGTGGAGCTGCCTACATCGGGGGGCATGAATACGATCATGGTAGTAGTTGATCGCCTGACTAAAGCCGCTCATTTTGTTCCATGCACCAGCCTCCCCTCAGCTAAGGATACAGTGAACTTGGTTATACAGAATGTCTTCCGGCTGCATGGGGTCCCGGATGAGATCATCTCTGACCGTGGCGTACAGTTCATTTCAAGATTCTGGAAGGGGTTTTGCTCTGCACTCAATATTAATGTCTGTCTCTCTTCCGCTTACCATCCCCAGACAAATGGTCAGACTGAGCATACCAACCAGACGTTGGAACAATATCTAAGATGCTATGTTAGCCATCTCCAAGATGATTGGTTGGAATTACTGCCGTTAGCCGAATTTTCATACAACAATTCTCAGTGCGCCTCTACTAAGTTCACTCCTTTCTTTGCCAATCTGGGTTATCATCCATGTATCTTACCTAGGTCTCCGATTAATTCTCCGGTTCCAGCAGTTGAGGAAAGGCTGACTGAGATGAGGCAAAATCTGGAGGTTCTGAAGGAATCCCTGACCACGGCTCAAGAACGTTATAAGAGATCGGCTGATAGATTCCGTAAACCTGCACCCATGTTCAAGGTAGGAGATTCCGTGTAGTTATCAACTAAGAATCTGAAGTTAAACGTTCCTTCACAAAAACTTGGACAGAAATTCATTGGCCCTTTCAAGATCAACGGTATTGTGAGTTCTGTGGTCTGCTGTCTAAAGCTGCCTAGGACTATGAAGGTACACACAGTTTTTCATGTATCTTTACTAAAGCCTGTATCTCCTAATACCTTCCAGGGACGTGTTGTGCGACCTCCGCAGCCTGTGGTGATTGATGGGCAAGAACAATTTGTGGTGGAGAAAATTATTGATTCCAGGATTCGCAGGAATCGGCTCCAATATCTTAGAAGATGGCAGGGATATCCCCCTGAGGAAGACTCTTGGGAACCTGTGGAAAACATCAATGCCCAACAGAAGATCTCTCGTTTTCATCAAAGATTCCCTGAGAAACCAGGTTCAGGATCGTCCTGAGGCCGCTTCTAAGGAGGGAGTAATGTCAGGACTCTGAACATTTTGATTACCTTTTGTGCATTACTGCCCTTTTCCAAGATGACATCTTTGGTCTCATGTGCACTGTGTCTTCCTGCTATATAACTCCACCCCAGCCTTTAGTCTGTGCTAGAGTATTCTGCCTTGCATCCAGCTCCTGATGACTCCCTGGCTTTGCACGTGCACCTGCTCCTGTGAACCTATATGGAGATCCTGCTACTCAGCTCTGAGTTTCTGCTGCATACATTGGTTTCCAGTAATCCTCCATCTGGCTGCTTGTGTTTGTTTCCATCTGCATTTGCTGGACATGTAAGCTGTTGCTGCTCTACTTAAACCTGAGACTTTGACCCAGGCCTCCCTGGTTGTGCTAAGATATTATTTGAACTGCTTTATAAGCATATCTATCTGTGTTTGGACTACCAAGGACTTATTCGTGTCAAGTATCCTCAAGAATAATTGTGCTTCATAGACTTTCTGTGTGATTGCATTTTCCTCTGAAGTTTCCTATAGACTGCTAAGCTGCGTTTAATATTTACTCCAAGTGTTGTGGACTTGAGTTTCTCTCTGCACCTGTTTGAATCACCGTGTGATAATATAGACTTTACCACTTATAAAACTGTGTCCTGTAGTTGTCTTGTTCCATGCAAAGAGTCTCCTGAGTTATCCCTTATAATCATTACACTTTCAAAGCCAAGCTGTCTACCCTCCTTCCGCACGTCAGCCCGCAAGGCTCCCCAATGGATATATGAATGGCCGAAAATCCACACCAATAACGGCAGAGAACCTGAAACAACACAAACATAAGGCTCTAAACAACAAGCTATGCAACACTTATTATGAAAGCACAATCGACATATTATTATTAACAATCCCCTACCACCCCTTGTGGCCTAATATAACTGCGATACCTTTTGGACTGCTATCTTCCAATATGCCGAATAGCCTTAGCCCCCAAGCCTCCCAAAGCCGCATCTGTTGCAGCCCAATCCTAAAAGAGTGAGGACCAAAACAAGATTCATCCAATTCCAACCAATTAACAGCCCTCCTAAAAACCACCGTACACTGATACCGAGATAAAAATGAACCATCCGCGTGACACAATAAGGATCCTTCCCAATTTGGCTGGAGATTTCAAAAACGTGTCAAACAATTAACCGGACACATAGCCAAAACAGCAACTGAGCCTAACCCGACCTGTCAACCTTTTCCTTCTTGATCAGACTTCGACCGACGTAAACAAAACTCCACTTTACCGTATGACAATGACACATCTCTAGCCAAAATGCTCCCCATCACTTTCTTGCTAGGTGACACCAGTTCTCCAACTCTCAGCGCCCCAAAGAAAGTAAAAGAAAAAGCCAACATGAACAGACAAAGTTCAAAATCCGACAAACATAAAGATGTTAAAGCCCCTCCCAATCTTTCCAACAAACTAAAGGATACAGGACACCTCAAGTCTCCCTGACAATGCTTCCTATGAAAACCTTTGACTGCCTGTTTCATCAAAAAGACCTTGGACAAATCTTGCTGACCCCGTAACTTAAAACTAAAGACCAGGGCTGCCATAACACGTGACACCTTTGCAAACGACCAACCCTCCAACGACCCTCGACTCAACCAGGACAGCAATGTTCCCACATGCTCATCTACACCCGGCCCACTGCTAACCAACCCTCCCAAGACAACCAAATCACCTGATAAGCCTCCCAGGTTCTGGGAGCCAATGATGACTGTATCAACGACTCAGCATCCCGGATACCACATGCCAAATTTCCGCAGGGCACTCCAAACCGACGACCTCCACCTCCGGAGCCAACAAACGAAAACGACCGAACTGCAAACGAGAAAGAGAGTCAGCGATGGTATTATGTAAACCCGGCACATGAGACGCCGTCACGTGGGAATTCAAAACCAAACATTGACAAAACCATCTGTCTCAGCACACGCACCACTGGAGGTGACTACGCAATCAGACAGTTGATTGCACATACCACCCCCATATTGTCGCAGTTAAAACGTACTCACCTGTCACGGAACTCATGTTTCCACAAATGCCCCGCCACTAGAATGGGAAAGATCTCCAACAATGCAATATTCTGTACCAAACCTGAAGAAACCCAAGCCGCCGGCCATTTCATCGCACACCACTGGCCCTTAAAATAGCCCCAAAACTGATCCCTCCCGCTGCATCTGTAAACAATTCCAATGTATCACTGTCGATCACTTCATCCATGAGCAAAGAATGGCCATTATAATCCTCCGAAAATGTACTCCAAACAGCAAAATCCTCTTTTAGCTCAGCCGACAACCAGATAAAATGATGAGGAGCCCGAGCTCCGGCCAACCTTCTCGAAAAGACTCTCCCCATCGGCATGACGCAACATGCAAAATTAAGCTTCCCTAACAACAACTGGAGATCCTGCAACAACAATTTCTTAAAATGACGAGCCCTGACCACCTCCTCCTGCAACCCGACCACCTTCTCTTCCGGCAATCGGAACTCCCAATTTACAGTATCTATGACCATGCCCAAAAAACGTAAGCACGTGCTCTGGCCTTCCGATTTGCCCGGAGCCAATGGAACTCCAAAACGATCAGCCACCCACTCAATTGCTCTCAAAATCGTGTGACAACGATGAGACCAGGCCGGGCCAACGCACAAAAAGTCATCCAGATAGTGAATGACGGATTCGCAGCCCGAAACATCCCGAACCTCCCATTCCAAAAAAGAACTAAAAGCCTCGAACAGGGCACACGATAGAGAACAACCCATCGGCAAACAGCTTTCCACGAAAAAAAAAACCATTCCAAAAACAACCCATTAATTTAACACTGTTTGGATGAACCAGCAACAACCGGAACGCTGACTCAATATCCGTCTTAGCCAAGAGGGTCCCTTTGCCGAACTTACGAACCCAAGCTATGGCTTTATCAAATAACGCGTAAACCACAGAGCAGAGCTCAGGTTCAATACCGTCATTGACAGAGATCCCCCGAGGATATGACAGATGATGAATCAACCAAAACTTTCCCGCTTTCTTCTTGGACACTACCCTCAAAGGTGAAACAACTAGACAACTAGATCCTCAAATGGTGACACAGTGAAGGGGCCTGCCATGTGACCCAACGTCATCTCCTTACCCAATTTCTCTGAAACTACCTCTCCATAACAACACTGCTGACCGCAGATTTTTAATAACACGAGGAATAACAAAAGGAGGGGTCGGGATGACAAAACCCTCTTTAAAACCCAAAAACAACAAATCCGACTTTTCTCTATCTGGATATCTACTTAGATACGGGGCCATCCTTTCCAGCTTCACAGGTGTCTCCCCCATGAGTATTACCGGCCCCCGATTTTGACTTAGCTTTTTTTAAACATTTTGCAGCCCCATGAGAGGAGCCACTGCAATGGGAGCAAAGATGCTTAAATTTGTAGTTGACCCCGAATCTGCACTGTCCTTCATTGAACTGCCAACATAAGCCCAATTTGTGCCTGCCTGATAGTCACGGTTGACCTGCGGACCCCGAGGGACTAGGTTGATTAGTTTGGCCGGAACCTCCGCCCCCCCGTGAAAGGAATGGCCGAACTTATACTGCACCATAACTTGCTACCAGAGCCCAATGTCCTTTTGGTCCCACCTAAGTGCAGGCCGAATAGCCTTCCTTTGCCTGAATTGCTCATTGTACCTTAGCCACACCTGACCCTCATATACCCTATGAGCCTCACCGATGGAGTCCATATAGCAAAATAACCCAGAGCAATTCTCCGATGCCTTTTCCCCTATAACACTGGCCAAAATGGAAAAAGCCTGAAGCCAATTAATAAACGTCTGGGGAATCACACGCCACCTCCGCTTCTCCTCATCCTCTTTTTTACTATCCTCTTTCTCCAAAGGAAGCAGGGAAAAAATTTCGACATATTCGTCATTTGAAATCTTCTCCCTGACCTCCTTTTTAAGATGTGCCCCCAGTGGACCTTCAAAACACACATAGACCTCACTATGTGCCCCATCATCTAAGTGAATCCTACGTTCTTTCTTTTTCCATCTGTACTGATACGGAGATGGGTTCAGCTGGCAAAACCGCCACCTCATCCGACCTAACAGGCCACACTTGCAGACCCACCCACACTGCCAAATGCCTCTGCTCGACCATCCCATGATCCAACCTAGTCAGCAAATCCCGCACATAAGGTAAGACTTCACAAACCCCCGCTCTATCCATATCACCCACAACCCCTGCCCCCACATTAGCAATGCTCACATCCCCCGACTACTACTAAAAGCAGGGGAGGATAAGATTTGCAGATACAGACCAGACATGGACACATACTCACCAGGCTGCGAGGGAGCTGTAAACCCTGGATCCAGATGCCCTTGTGCCAAACTGTCCTGACCTGTCCCATCCTCCGGTGACTGCTGACATGATCTTTGAGATTCAGCCGATGGCTGTGTCCCTCGAAATTGCTCCGATAAAGGGAAGAGGTGCCCTGACCGCTGACTCTTAGTAGGGGGACATGCCTGTGCAGATGCCCCTGCAGCGCACTGACCCCCATCAGAGGCACACTCCTGAGAAGAAGATGCCAATCTACCAGGATCCCTGGGAGCAGGAGAACACCCTGCTGTACTGAAAGAAGGGGCCGGCCCGATCCCATCCAAGCCCAAGCCGCCCGCTGCTTCACCATCCTCAGACCCTGCAGTGGTATTCAAAAATGCTGGGGCAGGCCGCCAGACAGGAACCTCGCCGCTGTGGCCTCCTGTAATTTCAGGTCCCACACGCTGCCTGGTGCGCACTGGCTCCGCCCCAAAATCGCTGTGAGGCGATGGCCTAGCAACCGCTGCCGGATCCCGCCTGGCCATAGGATTCCTCCCAGGCCGGGGCCTGCTGGCCTTGGATCTTACCGGAGTCCGGCCTGGAGGGTCCCTGGAGGGACTCCTGCGCCTACAGGGGGCCCGGGGAGCCGAATCAGGGGATATCCGCTCAGGGGCCTAGCCCGCCTGGACCGCCGCTCCCGTGGTGAAGAAAGTGCTCCAGACCCCATGCTCCCATCAATGATGCCAGCCACCTGTGCTTCTAACCAGCCTTGGGGATGCGATGCTGCTGCAGCCCACAAGCTCTCCAGGACTCTGTCAATTCCGGACATGGTGAGTGCACAGAGTACACTTCTTGGACCCAGAGAGCGGGAATTGACTGGACCCCACCCCTAACCCCACCCTATATACTACCCCACTATGACCAACCCCTTAATTATCCTTCCCCCCACCCTCCAACCCATTGTCATGTCGGCCTCCGCCCAAGCCTTTCCTTACTGTGTGCGGGACATACTGTTTGAAGGACTATTTTTGAGGGAACATCATACTGTTTGAAGGGACAACAGACTGTGTGTGAGAACTGTGGGGGTATCACATTATGTGTGGAGCTATTAATGAAGGAACAATGACTGAATAACAGGAGCAGTATAATGTACTGTTTTTTAAAAACCTTTGTAAAAAGCAGCACATTTTTATGATTTTGATTAGCTGCTAGAGGTAAGAATGCATGTTACAATAATCCGTACCATAATATATTAGCAGTAGCAGCTAATCAACACTTAATTCTGCTCAATATTTAATGATAAAAAATAATTTAAGACACTAATAAACAGAATAAGGAACATTTGATTTGCCTTGAATAGCTTCAATACATATCAAATTTCCTTGCCAAATAAAAAATATTGACAGACATCACTACATTACATTTTCCTAAAGTTTTACTTACTTTACACTTCTGGAGCGCCCCCACTGTCGCAGGGCCGAGGGGTACCCGGTACCGGGCCTCTCTGTCTCAGTTCTGGGATTGTCACAGTGGCTAGACCCGGTCTGTGACCCTGCTGAGGGGCGTCCAGCGAAAGTTGAGAATGATGTGGTGTGGTGAAGGTCGCGATGAATAACGAGGACACCAGGTTGCAGTCTCTTTACCTCTTTACTGAAGGCTTCAGGATCCTAAATCCGGAGTACGGTTAACAGGGCTGTCTGAGACCGGCCGGTCCGATGGCACTTCCAGAGTTCCCTTTGCAGGTGGAAATCTGTGCCTACCTTCTAGCGCTTGTGTGTTGTAGTCCTTCCCTGCTTAGCACCACGGGATAGTCCTCACAACTGTTGTGTCTGTTTCTGAAGTTCCCTCACAACTGATTCTGATGTTCTTCTCCGTCCCCCAGATGATATGGCTAGGACGCACCTGTATGACGGGTAGGCCTGGAGTTCTTCCGGGACCCTAGAGTCGCCCCTCTCCAACCGTTGCCCCCTATGTCTGCTTAGGTGATTTAGGTGAGACAGCCCGCCTATAACTGACTGTCCTGCCATAGGTTTGAAGTAAGGCCTGGAGCTCAATACTTCCTCGGCGTTTCCGGCCATGGCTACGCGCCTCAGTAGGATGTTGCCTCGGTCTTACAGCACGACTCCTACTGGTGTTATCTCCTTGTTGCGTTGATCTCGTTTCTCACTCTTCACAATAAACCTCGCTTCTTGTTCTTTTTGGGGTACCGCCGCAATGAAGTGCAGACGCGGTCCCGTCACGTTCTTTCTGTTCGCTAGGCCTCTGTCAGGATCCCACCCCTGACAGGGACCTCCCTGAATCTTCCCCTGCAACACCCTCTGCCACAGGATGTTGCCTGGTTCCAACCCAGTCAGCTTTCTGTCTAACTTCCTATCTAACCCCCAGTTTTACCAGATTGTGAGGAGTGGCCTAATACATAGCACCCTTAGCTCCCCCTGGAGGCCAGACTGTGAAGTGTATTGGTGTCTGTGATACCTGGTCAGGTGAACTCCTTCAGTGCCATCAGACGTACCAACACTCCCCTTAGCGGCGGAGCATCAGTACTGCAACGACCAGGACTCTGGCGTGCTGCACTTCTATTATATAGTATCTTCTGTTCACTCAAAACTGAATTATGTACCTGTAATAAATCTAATAATTAGATACCTGTTATTAACATACCAATTTATTTCCATAGTGCAGGGCTATATTTCATGTTCTAGAATGTGACTTATTCACATAGTTGTTATTTAGCAAACGTAAGTGTAAATAGAGATAATTCTAATGCTAAAGTTGTGAATATAGTGATGCATATTTATGAACACTGTCAATACTTAGTGCAAACTTAGACTAGATAAACTCAAAATCCCGCAGAATTATCTCTTTGAGTTTACGCCACATACCACTTGGCTTACTTTGCGGCATAAATTGTCACCAAAATAAATGTTTAACTATGTCTTTTTCAGTGAAGTCACATCTCTTGTCAAACAAGGCAAAGATAGTGTCTAAAATACGTAAATAGGGTAGACATTGCGAAAGACAGTTTTTGGAACAACAATTCTGCTGTATTTTGCTTGACATCGCGCTCCCAACTTAGTTATCTTAGTTAAAAATTGTTGTTTTTTTTTTTTTAAAGCACTGGCAGATTCCCCTGGGGAGAAGGTTTCGCTCTTTAAAATTGTGGTTTGTCTTCAGGATGTATGGTGTAAAAGGACTTCAGGATTACATTCGAAAGGTAAAGAAATGTAAAATTATAGATACCAATTGTAATTTTTCCTTTACAAGGCTGTTAATAGCGAGTGTCTAGTAGAAAGCTGCATCACAGTCATTATTCAAAGTATTGTGTTCTCATGTACGGAGCAGTGACACGATAAAGTCACTGAGGTTCTTTTCTGATACAAAATCCCTTTCAAACAGCTGATCGGTTGGCGAGCTGGGACTTGATATTGATCGCTTATCCTGAGAATACAACATCTATTTTAAAACGCTTAAAGCTCCTTTAGGGTACGTTCACACTGGGCGTTTTTCTTGAATTTTTTTTCCAGCAAAACCTGATTTCTTGGCAGGAAAGAAGCTTCGGCAGCAACACATGTTTTGGTGTGTTTTTTGTGCATTTTTGTTGCGGTTTTGGTGCATTTTTTCATGAGTTTTTGGGGCTTACTTGTGTCTCTTTGTGCATGCTAATAAAGTTGAGTGCTCCCAGTGAAAAAAGAACAAACTACTTCTTGTAGATCCATACCTCTAGATCCTTTAAAAAGCTGTTAATTCATGTGCCGCTACAGTAAATCACACTGGCAGGTAAGAGTAGAATAGATATACGGGGGAAAAAAGTGTTTAGTCAGCCACGAATTGTGAAAGTTCTCCCACTTAAAAAGATGAGAGAGGCCTGTAACTGACATTATAGGTAAGAGACAACTATGAGAGTCAAAATGAGAAAACATATCCAGAAAATCACCTTGTCTGATTTGGCAAGATTTATTTTGTAAATTATGGAGGAAAATAAGTATTTGGTCATTAACAAAAGTTAATCTCAATATTTTAATATATATACTTTGCTGGCAATGACAGTGGTCAAATGTTTTCTGCAAGTCTTCACAAGGTTGGCACATGCTGTTGGTGGTATGCTGACCCATTCCTCCATGCAGATCTCCTCCAAAGCAGTGATGTTTTGGGCCTGTTGCTGGGCAACATGGACTTCCAACTACCTCCAAAGGTTTTCTATGGGGTTGAGATCTGGAGACTGGCTAGGCCACTCCAGGACTTTCATATGCTTCTTACGAAGCCACTCCTTCATCGCCCTGGCGGTGTGCTTGGGATCATTATCATGCTGAAAGACCCCTCCACATTTCATCTTCAATGCCCTTGCTGTTATGGTCTGGTGATGTAGGAGCGACATGCGACTAGCTCTGAGCAGGTGGTAACTATACAGACCGCAGTTCCTGATCTTAACACAGACACTAGCAGTAGCCGTGGGATGTTCCTGTCACTCCCTGGACACCTCGTCACAGCCGGAGAACTAGCTACCCCTAAAGGTAGAAACAGGAAAGCTATCTTGCCTCAGAGAAAATCCCCAAAGGATAGGACAGCCCCCCACAAATAATGACTGTGAGAGGAGAAGGAACTGACATACGTAGTATGAAACAAGATTTAGCAAAGGAGGCAACTTCTAGCTAGATAGAATTAGTACAGGACAGAACACTGTGCGGTCAGTAATAAAAACTAGAAAAAGTCCACCGCAGAGAAATGCAAAAATCTCCACACCTGACTAAAGGTGTGGAGGGCAAACTCTGCTGCCCAGAGCTTCCAGCTTAGCGGAATAGGTTCATACTGATAAGCTGGACAAATGAGCAAAACATAGAAAGTGCTGAACAACAAAGTCCACAACAAGTGAACTGCAAAAGGACAAGCAAGGACTTAGCTTTGCTGAACTGGTCAGAGTGTCAGGGAAATCCAAAGAGCCGTGACTCCAGGCTGGAACAATTGACAACTGGCATTGAATGAGAGAACAGGCCAGACTAATATAGCCGAGCCAGAAAGACGATCAGTGAAAACAGCTGCTGATGCTAAATCCCAGAAGCAGCCATACCACTCAAAACCACAGGAGGGAGCCCAAGAACAGAATTCACAAAAATGCCACTTACAACCACCGGAGGGAGCCCAAGAGCGGAATTCACAACAGTACCCCTCCTTGAGGAGGGGTCACCGAACCCTCACCAGAGCCCCAGGCCGATCAGGACGAGCCAAATGAAAAGCACGAACCAAATCGGCGGCATGGACATCGGAGGCAACCACCCAAGAATTATCCTCTTGGCCATAACCCTTCCACTTGACAAGATACTGAAGCCTCCGCCTCGAAATACGAGAATCCAAAATTTTCTCAACCACATATTCCAACTCCCCCTCAACCAACACCGGGGCAGGAGGATCAACAGATGGAACAACGGGTACCACATATCTCCGCAACAAAGATCTATGGAAAACATTGTGGACGGCAAAAGAGGCTGGAAGGGCCAAACGAAAAGACACTGGATTGATAATCTCAGAAATCTTATAAGGGCCAATAAACCGAGGCTTGAACTTAGGGGAAGAAACCTTCATAGGAACATGACGAGAAGATAACCAGACTAAATCCCCCACACGAAGCCGAGGACCAACACACCGACGGCAGTTAGCAAAACGCTGAGCCTTTTCCTGAGACAACATCAAATTGTCTACCACATGAGTCCAAATCTGCTGTAACCTGTCCATCACAGAATCTACACCAGGACAATCAGAAGGCTCAACCTGCCCTGAAGAAAAACGAGGATGGAAACCAAAATTACAAAAAAAAGGCGAAACCAAAGTAGCCGAACTGGCCCGATTATTAAGGGCAAACTCGGCCAACAGCAAGAAAGCCACCCAATCATCCTGATCAGCAGACACAAAGCATCTCAAATAGGTTTCCAAGGTTTGATTAGTTCGCTCAGTTTGGCCATTTGTCTGAGGATGGAACGCCGAAGAAAAAGACAAATTAATGCCCATCTTAGCACAAAAGGCCCGCCAAAACCTGGAAACAAACTGGGAACCTCTGTCAGACACAATATTCTCCGGAATGCCATGCAAACGAACCACATGCTGAAAAAACAATGGAACCAAATCAGAGGAGGAAGGCAATTTAGGCAAAGGCACCAAATGGACCATTTTAGAGAACCGGTCACAAACCATCCAGATAACAGACATCCTCTGGGACACAGGAAGGTCCAAAATAAAATCCATGGAAATATGCGTCCAAGGCCTCTCCGAGACAGGCAAAGGCAAAAGCAACCCACTAGCGCGGGAACAGCAAGGCTTAGCCCGGGCACAAGTCCCACAGGACTGCACAAAAGAACGCACATCCCGCGACAAGGAAGGCCACCAAAAGGACCTAGCAACCAAATCTCTGGTACCAAAAATCCCAGGATGACCGGCCAACACAGAACAATGGACCTCAGAAATTACCTTACTTGTCCATCTATCAGGAACAAACAGCTTCCCCACAGGACAGCGGTCAGGTTTATCAGCCTGAAATTCCTGAAGCGCCTGCCGCAAATCAGGGGAGATGGCAGACAGAATCACCCCTTCCCTAAGAATGCCAACCGGCTCAAGGACTCCAGGAGAATCAGGCAAAAAACTCCTAGAGAGGGCATCCACCTTAACATTCTTAGATCCCGGAAGATATGAGACCACAAAGTCAAAACGGGAGAAAAACAGGGACCACCGAGCCTGTCTAGGGTTCAGCCGCTTGGCCGACTCGAGGTAAATCAGATTCTTATGATCGGTCAAGACTAGTGTTGAGCATTCCGATACTGCAAGTATCGGGTATCGGCCGATACTTGCTGTATCGGAATTCCGATACCGAGATCCGATATTTTTGTGATATCGGGTATCGGTATCGAAACAACATTAATGTAAAAATGTGTAAAAGAGAGAATTAAAATAAAAAATATTGCTATACTCACCTCTCCGACGCAGCCTGCACCTTACCGAGGGAAGCGGCAGCGTTCTTTGTTTAAAATTCGCGCTTTTCTTTCCTTTACGTGAGTCCCGGCTTGTGATTGGTTGCGTGCCGCCCATGTGACCGGGACGCAACCAATCACAGCAAGCCGTGACGTAATTTCAGGTCCTTCAGGATTTTAAAATTACGTTCCGGCGTTGTGATTGGTTGCGTCGCAGTCACATGGGCGACGCAACCAATCACAGCAAGCCGTGACGTAATTTCAGGTCCTTAAGGATTTTAAAATTACGTCCCGGCTTTGTGATTGGTTGCGTCGCAGTCACATGGGTGACGCAACCAATCACAAGCCGTGACGTCACGGGAGGCTGGACACGCGCGCATTTTAAAATGGGCGCGTGTCCAGCCTCCCGTGACGTCCCGGCTTGTGATTGGTTGCGCCGCGATCAACCAATCACAAGCCGGGAGGCTGGACACGCGCGCATTTTAAAATTTTAAAATGCGCGCGTGTCCAGCCTCCCGGCTTGTGATTGGTTGACCGCGGCGCAACCAATCACAAGCCGGGACGTCACGGGAGGCTGGACACGCGCCCATTTTAAAAAGCGCGCGTGTCCAGCCTCCCGTGACGTCACGGCTTGTGATTGGTTAATGGCGGCCATGTTGCCGGGACGCGGACCAATCACAGCAAGCCGTGACGTAATTTCGTCACGGCTTGCTGTGATTGGTCCGCGTCCCGGCAACATGGCGCCGTGACCAATCATAAGCCGGGACGTCACTGGAGGCTGGACACGCGCGCTTTTTAAAAAGCGCGCGTGTCCAGCCTCCCGTGACGTCACGGCTTGTGATTGGTTAATGGCGGCCATGTTGCCGGGACGCGGACCAATCACAGCAAGCCGTGACGTAATTTCGTCACGGCTTGCTGTGATTGGTCCGCGTCCCGGCAACATGGCCGCCCTGACCAATCACAAGCCGGGACTTCACGTAACCAAGTAAAAGCGCGAATTTTAAACAAACAACGCTGCCGGTTCCCTCGCTGAGGTCCAGGCTGCGTCGGACAGGTGAGTATAGCGATATTTTTTATTTTAATTCTTTCTTTTACACATTTATATGGATCCCAGGGCCTGAAGGAGAGTTTCCTCTCCTTCAGACCCTGGGAACCATCAGGAATACCGTCCGATACTTGAGTCCCATTGACTTGTATTGGTATCGGGTATCGGTATCGGATTGGATCCGATACTTTGCCGGTATCGGCCGATACTTTCCGATACCGATACTTTCAAGTATCGGACGGTATCGCTCAACACTAGTCAAGACCACAATGCGGTGCTTGGCTCCCTCAAGCCAATGTCGCCACTCCTCAAATGCCCACTTCATAGCCAACAACTCCCGATTGCCGACATCATAATTGCGTTCCGCAGGCGAAAACTTTCGGGAAAAGAAGGCACATGGTTTCATCAAGGAACCATCAGAATTCTTCTGTGACAAAACGGCCCCTGCCCCAATCTCAGAAGCGTCAACCTCAACCTGAAAAGGAAGAGACACATCAGGCTGACGCAAGACAGGGCCAGAAGTAAATTGGTGCTTAAGCTCCTGAAAGGCCTCAACAGCCTCAGAGGACCAATTTGTCACATCAGCGCCTTTCTTTGTCAAATCGGTCAGGGGTTTAACCACACTAGAGAAGTTGGCAATGAAACGGCGATAAAAATTAGCAAAGCCCAAAAATTTCTGAAGGCTCTTCACAGATGTGGGTTGAATCCAGTCATGAATGGCTTGGACCTTAACAGGATCCATTTCTATAGATGAAGGAGAAAAAATAAACCCCAAAAAAGAGACCTTCTGAACTCCAAATAGGCACTTAGACACCTTCACAAATAGAGCATTATCACGAAGGATCTGGAATACCATCCTGACCTCCTTCACATGAGACTCCCAATCATTGGAAAAAATCAAAATATCATCCAAATACACAATCAAGAATTTATCAAGATAATTGCGGAAAATATCATGCATAAAGGACTGAAATACAGAAGGAGCATTAGAAAGCCCGAAAGGCATCACCAGGTATTCAAAATGGCCTTCGGGCGTATTAAATGCAGTTTTCCATTCGTCACCCTGTTTAATACGAACAAGATTATATGCCCCTCGAAGGTCAATCTTGGTAAACGAACTAGCCCCCTTAATCCTAGCAAACAAATCAGAGAGCAAAGGTAAAGGGTATTGGAATTTGACCGTGATTTTATTAAGAAGGCGATAATCAATACAGGGTCTCAAGGAGCCATCCTTGTTGGCAACAAAAAAGAATCCCGCTCCCAATGGTGACGAAGACGGCCGAATATGCCCCTTCTCTAAAGACTCCTTGACATAGCTCCGCATAGCGGCATGCTCTGGCACAGACAGATTGAAAAGTCGGCCCTTAGGGAACTTACAGCCAGGAATCAAGTCAATAGCACAATCACAGTCCCTATGTGGAGGAAGGGAACTGGACTTGGGCTCATCGAATACATCCTGGAAATCTGACAAAAATTCAGGAACATCAGAAGAGGGGGAAGAGGAAATTAATATCAAAGGAACGTCACTATGTACCCCTTGACAACCCCAACTAGTCACAGACATCGATTTCCAATCCAGCACAGGATTGTGCACCTGTAACCATGGAAAACCCAGTACAACAACATCATGTAAATTATGCAACACCAGAAAACGGCAATCTTCCTGATGTGCTGGAGCCATGCACATAGTCAGCTGAGTCCAAAACTGAGGTTTATTCTTGGCCAACGGTGTAGCATCAATACCCCTCAAGGGAATAGGACTCTGCAAAGGCTGCAAAGAAAAGCCACAGCGCCCGGCGAATTCTAAGTCCATTAAATTCAGAGCAGCGCCTGAATCCACAAATGCCATGACAGAAAAAGATGACAATGAGCAAATCAGGGTCACAGACAGGAGAAACTTAGGCTGTACAGTACTAATGGTAACAGATCTAGCGACCCTCTTAATACGCTTAGGGCAATCAGAAATAGCATGAGCAGAATCACCACAGTAAAAACACAGCCCATTCTGACGTCTGTATCCCCTCTGTTCCGCTCTAGTCAAAATCCTATCACATTGCATAGGCTCAGGTCTCTGCTCAGAGGACGCTGCCATATGGTGCACCACTTTGTGTTCGCGCAGGCGCCGATCAATCTGAATGGCCAGAGACATAGATTCGCTCAAACCAACAGGCGTGGGGAACCCCACCATAACATCCTTAAGGGCTTCAGAAAGACCCTTTCTGAAAATTGCTGCCAGAGCATCCTCATTCCATTTAGTGAGCACAGACCATTTTCTAAATTTCTGGCAGTATAATTCTGCCGCTTCCAGACCCTGACACAGGGCCAAAAGTGTTTTCTCAGCATGCTCTACAGAGTTAGGTTCGTCATACAATAATCCGAGCGATTGAAAAAATGCATCTACATTAAGCAATGCTGGATCCACTGACTCAAGGGAGAATGTCCAGTCCTGAGGGTCACCACGTAGCAGAGAAATAACTATTTTAACTTGCTGAATGGGGTCACCAGAGGAACGGGGTTTCAGAGCAAAAAACAATTTTCAGTTATTTTTAAAGTTCAAAAACTTAGATCTATCCCCGTAAAACAAATCCGGAGTAGGAATTCTAGGCTCTAAGGCCGGAGTCTGAACAACATAATCTTGGATACTCTGTACTCTTGCAGCAAGCTGATCCACACGAGAAAACAACCCCTGAACATCCATGCCCGCATCCAAATCCTGAATCACCCAGAGAATAAGAGGAAGAAAAAGACAAAACAGACTAAAGAAAAAAAAAATGGCTCAGAACTCTTTTTCTTTTCCTTCTTTTGAGATGCATTCAGCTCATTTTTGGCCAGTTGTACTGTTATGGTCTGGTGATGTAGGAGCGACATGCGACTAGCTCTGAGCAGGTGGTAACTATACAGACCGCAGTTCCTGATCTTAACACAGACACTAGCAGTAGCCGTGGGATGTTCCTGTCACTCCCTGGACACCTCGTCACAGCCGGAGAACTAGCTACCCCTAAAGGTAGAAACAGGAAAGCTATCTTGCCTCAGAGAAAATCCCCAAAGGATAGGACAGCCCCCCACAAATAATGACTGTGAGAGGAGAAGGAAATGACATACGTAGTATGAAACAAGATTTAGCAAAGGAGGCCACTTCTAGCTAGATAGAATTAGTACAGGACAGAACACTGTGCGGTCAGTAATAAAAACTAGAAAAAGTCCACTGCAGAGAAATGCAAAAATCTCCACACCTGACTAAAGGTGTGGAGGGCAAACTCTGCTGCCCAGAGCTTCCAGCTTAGCGGAATAGGTTCATACTGATAAGCTGGACAAATGAGCAAAACATAGAAAGTGCTGAACAACAAAGTCCACAACAAGTGAACTGCAAAAGGACAAGCAAGGACTTAGCTTTGCTGAACTGGTCAGAGTGTCAGGGAAATCCAAAGAGCTGTGACTCCAGGCTGGAACAATTGACAACTGGCATTGAATGAGAGAACAGGCCAGACTAATATAGCCGAGCCAGAAAGACGATCAGTGAAAACAGCTGCTGATGCTAAATCCCAGAAGCAGCCATACCACTCAAAACCACAGGAGGGAGCCCAAGAACAGAATTCACAAAAATGCCACTTACAACCACCGGAGGGAGCCCAAAAGCGGAATTCACAACACCTTGCACTCAAAATCTCACGATACATGGCCCCATTCATTCTTTCATGTACAGTACACGGATCAGTCATCCTGGTCCCTTTGCAGAGAAACAGCCCCAAAGCATGATGTTGCCACCCCCATGTTTCACAGTAGGTATGGTGATCTTTGGATGCAACTCAGCAGTAATAATAATAATGATAATAATAATCTTTGTTCATATAGTGCCAACTAATTCCGCAGCGCTTTACAGTTAAACAGTTTCAATTACACCAGTCATAAGTAACAGCGTTAACAATAATATAATGATTAAAGCAAAATAAAACAACCCTCCTGCTCGTGAGAGCTTACAATCTACAATGAGGTGGGGGAGATACAGAGTACAGGTGTGTATTTACAATGCTGTATTTACAATGATGGTCCAGCCATCTTCAGGGGGTGGAAAGTGAATGGACTACACACGCACACTTACACATAAAATGACTTTGATTAGGGAACGTGATAGGCCACTCTGAACAAATGTGTTTTGAGGGAGCGCCTAAAACTGTGCATTCTGTCTTCTCCAAACAAGACGAGTATTGTTTCTACCAAACAGTTCTACTTTGGTTTCATCAGACCATATGACATTCTCCCAATACTCTTCTGGATAATCTAAATGCTCTCTAGCAAACTTCAGATGGGCCCGGACATGTACTGGCTTAAAGGGAATCTTTCACCCCAAAATTCGCCTATAAGCTAAGGCCACCGGCATCAGGGGCTTATCTACAGAATTTTGTAATGCTTTAGATAAGCCCCAGATGTAACCTGAAAGACAAGAAAAACAAGTTAGATTATACTCACCCAGGGGCGGTCCGGTCCGATGGGCGTCGCGGTCCGGGTCCAGCGCCTCCCATCTTCATAAGATGACGTCCTCTTCTTTGCTTCATGCCGCGGCTCCTGCGCAGGCGCCGGGCCTCTCTTAACTTTCCCGGTGCTTGCACACTGCAATACTTTGCTCTGCCCTCAACAGAGCAGATAAAGTATGCCTGCAAAGGAGCCGGCTGCAGAAAGCAAAGAAGAGGACATCATTGTATGAAGATGGGAGGCGCTGGACCCGGACCGCGATGCCCATCATACTGGACCGCACCGGGACCACCCCTGGGTGAGTATAATCTACACTATGTTCCAAATTATTATGCAAATGATATTTTTCTAGGATTTTCTTAAATGGTCGGTGCAAATGACAATTGGTCTAATAAAAGTCATCACCCATTAGAGTATGCATCAAATGTTATTGAAGAAACCACCCAATGATAACAGTATAATCTCCAAAATGAACAAAAACTCAAAATGCACTGTTCCAAATTATTAGGTACAGTAGTATTTCTAAACATTTCATATGTTTTAAAGAACTGAAAATGCTCATTTGTGGAATTTGCAGCATTAGGAGGTCACATTCACTGAACAAAAAAGCTATTTAACTCCAAAACATCCTAACAGGCCAAGTTACATGTTAACATAGGAACCTGTTGTGAATTCTGCTCTTGGGCTCCCTCCGGTGGTTGTAAGTGGTAGCGCTGCTGTCTCTGAATCACAGCATTTATCAGGTGTTTTCACCTTTTGCAATTTGGACAGGGCTATTTAGTCTTGCTTCACCCTTTAGTCAGTGCCAGTTGTCCATCTGGAGGATTCACATCCCTGCTGGTTCCTTCTGCTTTGCAGTTCTTTTCAACAAAGATAAGTTCTGGCCTTGATTTGCTGTCCACATATTGTGGTCTTATTGTTCAGTTCCTTTCTATGTTTTGTCTTGTCCAGCTTGGTCTGTATTGTTTTTTTTTTAGCCAAGCTGGTTTCTCTGGAGATGCAGATATACCCTCCATATCTTTAGTTAGCTGTGGAGTTTTGTATTTTCTGTGGTGGATATTTTCTAGTTTTTAATACTGACCGCATAGTACTCTGTCCTGTCCTTTGTATTTAGCTAGAAGTGGCCTCCTTTGCTAAATTCTCATTTCAGTCTGTGTATGTTTTTTCCCTCTCCTCTCATAGTCAATATTTGTGGGGGGCTGCCTGTTCTTTGGGGATTTTCTCTGAGGCAAGATAGTTTTCCCTTTTCTATCTCTAGGGGTAATTAGTCCTCTGGCTGTGTCGAGATGTCTAGGGAGCGCTAGGTACATTCCCCGGCTACTTCTAGTTGCGGTGTTAGGTTCAGGGTCTGCGGTCAGTACAGGTACCACCTTCTCCAGAGTACGTCCCATGCTGCTCTTAGGCCACCAGATCATAACAGTACAACTGGCCAACAATGAGTTAACCGCATCTCAGAAGAAGGGAAGGAAAGTGCTGAGCCATTTTTTTTTCTGTAGTCTGTTGTTTTTTTTCTCTTCCCTCTTTGCCTCTGAGTGGCTCAGGAGTTCGGCGCTGGTATGGATGTTCAGGGACTGGTTTCTCGTGTGGATCAACTTGCTGCTAGAGTACAGGGTATTTCCGATTATATTGTTCAGACTCCAGTTTTAGAGCCTATAATTCCAACTCCTGATTTGTTTTTTGGGGATAGGTCCAAATTTCTGAGCTTTAAAAATATCTGTAAATTGTTTTTTGCTCTGAAACCCCGTTCCTCTGGTGATCCCATCCAGCAGGTTAAAATTATTATATCTCTGCTGCGTGGTGACCCCCAGGATTGGGCATTTGCCCTGGAACCTGGGAATCCGGCGTTTCTTAATGTAGACACCTTTTTTCAGGCGTTTGGGTTATTGTATGACGAACCTAATTCTGTGGATCATGCTGAGAAGACCTTGTTGGCCCTGTCTCAGGGTCAAGAAGCAGCAGAATCATATTGCCAGAAGTTTAGAAAACGGTCTGTTCTGACTAAATGGAATGAGGATGCCTTGGCGGCAATCTTCAGAAAGGGTCTTTCTGAATCCGTTAAAGATGTTATGGTGGGGTTCCCCACGCCTGCTGGTCTGAATGATTCTATGTCTCTGGCCATTCAGATTGATCGGCGCTTGCGCGAGCGCAGAGTTGTGCACACTATGGCATTGTCTTCCGAGCGGAGTCCTGAGCCTATGCAGTGTGATAGGATTGTGTCTAGAGCTGAACGACAAGGATTCAGACGTCAGAATAGGTTGTGTTATTACTGCGGCGATTCTGCTCATGTTATTTCTGATTGCCCTAAGCGTACCAAGAGAATCGCAAGTTCTGTTACCATCAGTACTGTACAACCTAAATTTCTGTTATCTGTGACCCTGATCTGCTCATTATCGTCATTTTCTGTCATGGCATTTGTGGATTCAGGCGCCGCTCTAAATTTAATGGACTTAGAATTTGACAGACGTTGTGGTTTCCCCTTGCAGCCTTTGCAGAGTCCTATTCCTTTGAGGGGCATTGATGCTACACCGTTGGCTAAAAATAAACCTCAGTTTTGGACACAGCTGACCATGTGCATGGCGCCAGCCCATCAGGAAGATTGTCGTTTTTTGGTGTTGCATAATTTGCATGATGCTATTGTGCTGGGTTTCCCATGGTTACAGGTGCATAATCCGGTATTAGATTGGAAATCTATGTCTGTGACTAGTTGGGGTTGTCAGGGGGTTCATGGTGACGTTCCTGTGATGTCAATTGCCTCCTCCCCCTCTTCTGAAATTCCTGAGTTTTTGTCAGATTTCCAGGATGTATTTGATGAGCCCAAGTCCAGTTCCCTTCCACCGCATAGGGACTGTGATTGTGCTATTGACTTGATTCCAGGCTGTAAGTTCCCTAAAGGCCGACTTTTCAACCTGTCTGTGCCAGAACATACCGCCATGCGGAGCTATGTGAAGGAGTCCTTGGAGAAGGGGCATATTCGGCCATCTTCTTCACCATTGGGAGCAGGTTTTTTCTTTGTTGCCAAAAAAGATGGCTCCTTGAGACCCTGTATTGATTATCGCCTCTTGAATAAGATCACGGTCAAATTTCAATACCCTTTGCCTTTGTTTTCTGATCTGTTTGCTAGGATTAAGGGGGCTAGTTGGTTTACTAAGATTGACCTTCCCTTCGAGGGGCATATAATCTGGTTCGTATTAAGCAGGGGGACGAATGGAAAACTGCGTTTAATACGCCCGAAGGCCATTTTGAATACCTTGTGATGCCATTCGGACTCTCTAATGCTCCATCTGTGTTTCAGTCCTTCATGCATGATATATTTCGGAATTATCTTGATAAATTCATGATTGTATATTTGGATGATATTTTGATTTTTTCAGATGATTGGGAGTCTCATATGAAACAAGTCAGGATGGTATTTCAGATCCTTCGTGATAATGCCTTGTTTGTGAAGGGGTCTAATTGCCTCTTTGGAGTACAGAAGATTTCTTTCTTGGGATTCATTTTTTCTCCCTCATCTATAGAAATGGATCCGGTTAAGGTTCAGGCCATTCATGATTGGATCCAGCCCACATCCGTGAAGAGCATTCAGAAATTTTTGGGCTTTGCTAATTTTTATCGCCGTTTCATTGCCAACTTCTCCAGTGTGGTTAAACCCCTGACCGATTTGACAAAGAAAGGCGCTGATGTTGCTAATTGGTCCTCTGTGGCTGTTTCTGCCTTTCAGGAGCTTAAACGCCGATTTACTTCTGCCCCTGTGTTGTGTCAGCCGGATGTTTCTCTTCCTTTTCAGGTTGAGGTTGACGCTTCTGAGATTGGGGCAGTGGCCGTTTTGTCTCAGAGGAATTCTGATGATTCCTTGATGAAACCGTGTGCCTTCTTTTCTCGAAAGTTTTCGCCTGCGGAACGCAATTATGATGTCGGCAATCGTGAGTTGTTGGCTATGAAGTGGGCATTTGAGGAGTGGCGACATTGGCTTGAGGGGGCCAAGCACCGTATTGTGGTATTGACCGATCATAAGAATCTGATTTATCTCGAGTCTGCCAAACAGCTGAATCCTAGACAGGCCCAATGGTCCCTGTTTTCTCCCATTTTGATTTTGTGGTCTCGTATCTTTCGGGTTCTAAGAATGTTAAGGCTGATGCCCTCTCTAGGAGCTTTTTGCCTGATTCTCCTGGGGTCCTTGAGCCGGTCGGTATTCTGAAGGAAGGGGTGATTCTTTCTGCCATCTCCCCTGATTTGCGACGGGTTCTTCAGAAGTTTCAGGCTGATAGACCTGACCGCTGTCCAGTGGGGAAATTGTTTGTTCCTGACAGATGGACTAGTAAAGTGATTTCGGAGGTTCATTGTTCTGTGTTGGCCGGTCATCCTGGGATTTTTGGTACCAGAGATTTGGTTTGTAGGTCCTTTTGGTGGCCTTTTTTGTCACGGGATGTGCGTTCTTTTGTGCAGTCCTGTGGGACTTGTGCGCGGGCCATACCTTGCTGTTCCCGCGCTAGTGGGTTGCTTTTGCCTTTGCCGGTCCCTGAGAGGCCTTGGACGCATATTTCTATGGATTTTATTTCGGATCTTCCGGTTTCCCAGAGGATGTCAGTTATCTGGGTGGTTTGTGACCGGTTTTCTAAGATGGTTCATTTGGTACCTTTGCCTAAGTTGCCTTCCTCTTCTGATTTGGTTCCGTTGTTTTTTCAGCATGTGGTTCATTTGCATGGCATTCCGGAGAACATTGTGTCCGATAGAGGTTCCCAGTTTGTTTCTAGGTTTTGGCGGGCCTTTTGTGCTAGGCTGGGCATTGATTTGTCTTTTTCTTCCGCATTTCATCCTCAGACAAATGGCCAAACCGAGCGAACTAATCAGACTTTGGAAACTTATTTGAGATGCTTTGTGTCTGCTGATCAGGATGATTGGGTGGCTTTCTTGCCATTGGCCGAGTTTGCCCTTAATAATCGGGCTAGTTCTGCTACCTTGGTTTCACCCTTCTTTTGTAACTCTGGTTTTCATCCTCGTTTTTCTTCGGGGCAGGTTGAGCCTTCTGATTGTCCTGGGGTGGACTCTGTGGTTGACAGGTTGCAGCAAATTTGGGCTCATGTTGTTGACAATCTGGTGTTGTCTCAGGAGGGGGCTCTGCGTTTTGCTAACCGTCGTCGCTGTGTTGGTTCCCGGCTTCGGGTTGGGGATTTGGTCTGGTTGTCTTCCCGTCATGTCCCTATGAAGGTTTCTTCCCCTAAGTTTAAGCCTCGGTTTATTGGCCCTTATAGGATTTCTGAGATTGTCAATCCAGTGTCTTTTCGTTTGGCCCTTCCAGCCTCTTTTTCCATCCATAATGTTTTTCATAGATCTTTGTTGCGGAAATATGTGGTGCCCGTTGTTCCCTCTGTTGATCCTCCTGCCCCGGTGTTGATTGATGGGGAGTTGGAGCATGTGGTTGAGAAGATTTTGGATTCTCGTTTTTCGAGGCGGAGGCTTCAGTATCTTGGCAAATGGAAGGGTTATGGCCAGGAGGATAATTCTTGGGGTGTTGCCTCCGATGTTCATGCTGATGATTTGCTTCGTGCCTTTCATTTGGCTCGTCTGGATCGGCCTGGGGGCTCTGGTGAGGGTTCGGTGACCCCTCCTCAAGGGGGGGGTACTGTTGTGAATTCTGCTCTTGGGCTCCCTCCGGTGGTTGTAAGTGGTAGCACTGCTGTCTCTGAATCACAGCATTTATCAGGTGTTTTCACCTTTTGCAATTTGGACAGGGCTATTTAGTCTTGCTTCACCCTTTAGTCAGTGCCAGTTGTCCATTGTTCCTGGAGGATTCACATCCCTGCTGGTTCCTTCTGCTTTGCAGTTCTTTTCAACAAAGATAAGTTCTGGCCTTGATTTGCTGTCCACATATTGTGGTCTTATTGTTCAGTTCCTTTCTATGTTTTGTCTTGTCCAGCTTGGTCTGTATTGTTTTTTTTTTAGCCAAGCTGGTTTCTCTGGAGATGCAGATATACCTTCCATATCTTTAGTTAGCTGTGGAGTTTTGTATTTTCTGTGGTGGATATTTTCTAGTTTTTAATACTGACCGCATAGTACTCTGTCCTGTCCTTTCTATTTAGCTAGAAGTGGCCTACTTTGCTAAATTCTCATTTCAGTCTGTGTATGTTTTTTCCCTCTACTCTCACAGTCAATATTTGTGGGGGGCTGCCTGTTCTTTGGGGATTTTCTCTGAGGCAAGATAGTTTTCCCTTTTCTATCTCTAGGGGTAATTAGTCCTCCGGCTGTGTCTAGATGTCTAGGGAGCGCTAGGTACATTCCACGGCTACTTCTAGTTGCGGTGTTAGGTTCAGGGTCTGCGGTCAGTACAGGTACCACCTTCTCCAGAGTACGTCCCATGCTGCTCTTAGGCCACCAGACCATAACAGGAACCCTTCTTTGATATCACCTTCACAATTCTTGCATCCATTGAACTTGTGAGTTTTTGGAGAGTTTCTGCTTGTATTTCTTTGCATGAAGTCAGAATAGCCTGTTGTGAATTCCGTTCTCGGGCTCCCTCCTGTGGTCGTGAATGGTACTTTGGTGAGTTCTGTCCTTGGACACCCTCTGGTGGCTTTGAGTGGAACTGCTGATCTTTGAGGTTGGCTTTCTCAGCTGCCCTCGTTTATTTCTGCTGCTGGCTTCCCTATTTAACTCTGCCCAGGTCGTTAGTCCATGACAGCTGTCAATGTTTCAGTACTGGTTCAGATCTCTCTTGGAATTCTCTGATGACCTGACTACTCCAGCAGAAGCTAAGTCCTTGCTAGTCATTTGCTGTTCATTGGATTTTGGAATATATTTTTCAGTACATGCTATGTTTCAGTCCAGCCTGCTATTACGATATTTCCTTGCTAGCTGGAAGCTCTGGGGGTGCAGAGCTGCACCTCCACACCGTGAGTCGGTGTGGAGGTCTTTTTGCACACTCTGCATGGTTTTTGTAGTTTTTAATACTGACTGCATAGTTCCCTTTCCTATCCTCTGTCTTTCTAGAGAAGATTCGGCCTCCTTTGCTAAAATCTGTTTCATTCCTGTGTTTGTCACTTCCCTCTTAACTCACAGTTAATATTTGTGGGGGGTCTACCTTTACTTTGGGGAATCTCTCTGAGGCAAGGTAGGCTGCTATTTCTATCTTTAGGGGTAGTGAGCTCTTAGGCTGTGAAGAGGCGTCTAGGGAGAGTTAGGTACGCTCCACGGCTATTTCTAGTGTGTGTGATAGGATTAGGGATTGCGGTCAGTAGAGTTACCACTTCCTCAGAGCTTGTCCCAGGTTTTCTGTTTTGACCATCAGGTCACTTCGGGTGCTCCTAACCACCAGGTCATAACAGTACAGCTGGCCAACAAAGTGTTAATGCATCTCAAAAGAGGGATAAGAGAAGTTCTGAGTCAATTTTTTTTTCTTTGCAGCTTGTTTTGTCTTTCTTTTCCCCTTAACCTCTGGGTGGTTCAGGACTCAGGTGTAGATATGGATATTCAAGGTTTGTCCTCTTGTGTGGATCAACTCACTGCTAGGGTACGGAGTATTCAAGATTATGTAGTTCAGAATCCAATGTTAGAGCCTAGAATTCCAATTCCTGATTTATTTTCTGGGGATAGATCTAAATTTTTGAATTTCAAAAATAATTGCAGACTGTTTCTTGCTCTGAAACCCCGCTCCTCTGGTGATCCCATTCAGCAAGTAAAGATTGTTATTTCTTTGTTGCGTGGTGACCCGCAAGACTGGGCATTCTCCCTTGAGCCAGGAAATCCTGCATTGCTTAATGTGGATGCATTTTTTCTAGCACTTGGATTGCTTTATCACGAACCTAATTCTGTGGATCAGGCAGAAAAGATCTTGCTGACTCTATGTCAGGGTCAGGATGAGACAGAAGTATATTGCCAGAAGTTTAGAAAGTGGTCTGTGCTTACTCAATGGAATGAGTGTGCCCTGGCAGCAATTTTCAGAAAGGGTCTTTCTGAAGCCCTTAAGGATGTTATGGTGGGGTTCCCCACGCCTGCTGGTCTGAATGAGTCAATGTCTTTGGCCATTCAGATTGATCGGCGTTTGCGTGAGCGCAAAGTAGTGCACCATTTGGCGGTGTCCTCTGAGCGCAGGCCTGAGCCTATGCAATGTGATAGGACTTTGACCAGAGCTGAACGGCAAGAACACAGACGTCAGAATGGGCTGTGTGTTTACTGTGGTGACTCCTCTCATGCTATCTCTGATTGTCCTAAGCGCACTAAGAGGTTCGCTAGGTCTGTCACCATTAGTACTTTGCAGCCTAAATTTCTCTTATCTGTTACTCTGATTTGCTCACTGTCGTCCTACTCTGTTATGGCATTTGTGGATTCGGGCGCTGCCCTGAACTTGATGGACTTGGAGTTTGCCAGGCGCTGTGTTTTTTTCTTGGAGCCTTTGCAGAGTCCTATTACCTTAAGGGGGATTGATGCTACGCCATTGGCCAAGAATAAACCTCAGTACTGGACTCAGCTGACCATGTACATGGCTCCCGCACATCAGAAAAATATTCGCTTTTTGGTGTTGCATAATTTGCATGATGTTGTTGTGTTGGGTTTGCCATGGTTACAGGTTCATAATCCAGTACTGGATTGGAAATCTATGTCTGTGTCTAGTTGGGGTTGTCAAGGGATACATGGTGATGTTCCTTTGATGTCAATTTCTTCTTCCACTCCTTCTGAAGTCCCTGAGTTTTTGTCGGATTACCAGGATGTATTTGATGAGCCCAAGTCCAGTGCCCTACCTCCTCATAGGGACTGTGATTGCGCTATTAATTTGATTCCTGGTAGTAAGTTCCCTAAGGGCCGACTGTTCAATTTATCTGTGCCAGAACATGCCGCTATGCGGAGTTATGTAAAGGAGTCCTTGGAGAAAGGGCATATTCGCCCGTCTTCGTCGCCGTTGGGAGCAGGGTTCTTTTTTGTGGCCAAGAAGGATGGCTCTCTGAGACCCTGTATAGATTACCGCCTTCTCAATAAAATCACGGTCAAATTTCAGAACCCTTTGCCTTTGTTGTCTGATTTGTTTGCTCGGATTAAGGGGGCTAGTTGGTTTACCAAGATTGACCTTCGAGAGGCGTATAATCTTGTGCGTATTAAACAGGGCGATGAATGGAAAACAGCATTTAATACGCCCGAGGACCATTTTGAGTACCTGGTGATGCCATTCGGGCTTTCTAATGCTCCATCTGTGTTTCAGTCCTTTATGCACGACATCTTCCGGAAGTATCTGGATAGGTTCATGATCGTATATTTGGATGATATTTTGGTCTTTTCAGATGATTGGGAGTCTCATGTAAGGCAGGTCAGGATGGTGTTCCAGGTCCTTCGTGCTAATTCCTTGTTTGTGAAGGGCTCTAAATGCCTCTTTGGAGTTCAGAGGGTTTCCTTTTTGGGCTTCATTTTTTTCCCCTTCTACTATCGAGATGGATCCTGTTAAAGTTCAGGCCATTTATGATTGGACTCAACATACATCTGTGAAGAGTCTTCAGAAGTTCCTGGGCTTTGCTAATTTTTACCGTTGCTTCATCGCTAATTTTTCTAGTGTGGTTAAGCCTTTGACTGATTTGACGAAGAAAGGCGCTGATGTGGTGAATTGGTCCCCTGCGGCCGTTGAGGCCTTTCAGGAGCTTAAACGTCGTTTTACTTCGGCCCCTGTGTTGCGTCAGCCGGATGTTTTGCTCCCTTTTCAGGTCGAGGTTGATGCTTCTGAGATTGGGGCAGGGGCTGTTTTGTCTCAGAGAAGTTCTGATGGCTCCTTGATGAAGCCGTGTGCTTTCTTTTCTAGAAAGTTTTCGCCTGCCGAGCGTAATTATGATGTCGGCAATCGGGAGTTGTTGGCTATGAAGTGGGCATTTGAGGAGTGGCGACATTGGCTTGAGGGAGCCAAACATCGCGTGGTGGTCCTGACTGATCACAAGAATCTGACTTACCTCGAGTCCGCCAAGCGGTTGAACCCTAGACAGGCTCGATGGTCACTGTTTTTCTCCCGTTTCGATTTTGTGGTCTCATACCTTCCGGGATCTAAGAATGTGAAGGCTGATGCCCTTTCTAGGAGTTTTTTGCCTGATTCTCCGGGAGTCCCTGAGCCAGCTGGTATTCTTAAAGAGGGGGTGATTCTGTCTGCCATCTCCCCTGATTTGCGGCGGGTGCTGCAGGAGTTTCAGGCTGATAGACCTGACCGCTGCCCAGTGGAGAAACTGTTTGTCCCTGATAGATGGACTAGTAGGGTTATTTCTGAGGTTCATTGTTCAGTGTTGGCTGGTCATCCTGGGATTTTTGGTACCAGAGATTTGGTTGCCAGGTCCTTTTGGTGGCCTTCCTTGTCACGGGATGTGCGTTCTTTTGTGCAGTCCTGTGGGACTTGTGCTCGGGCCAAACCTTGCTGTTCTCGTGCCAGTGGGTTGCTTTTGCCTTTGCCTGTCCCGAAGAGGCCCTGGACACATATTTCCATGGATTTTATTTCTGATCTTCCTGTCTCTCAAAGGATGTCTGTCATCTGGGTGGTTTGTGATCGGTTTTCTAAGATGGTCCATTTGGTACCCTTGCCTAAATTGCCTTCCTCCTCTGATTTGGTTCCATTATTTTTTCAGCATGTGGTTCGTTTGCATGGCATTCCGGAGAACATTGTGTCGGACAGAGGTTCCCAATTTGTTTCTAGGTTTTGGCGGTCCTTTTGTGCTAAGATGGGCATTGATTTGTCTTTTTCTTCAGCGTTCCATCCTCAGACAAATGGCCAAACCGAACGAACCAATCAGACCTTGGAAACCTATCTGAGATGCTTTGTTTCTGCTGATCAGGATGATTGGGTGACCTTCTTGCCATTGGCCGAGTTCGCCCTTAATAATCGGGCTAGTTCTGCTACTTTGGTTTCGCCTTTTTTTTGTAATTCTGGTTTTCATCCTCGTTTTTCTTCAGGGCAGGTTGAGCCTTCTGACTGTCCTGGTGTGGATTCTGTGGTGGACAGGTTGCAACAAATTTGGACTCACGTGGTGGACAATTTGACGTTGTCTCAGGAGAAGGCGCAACGTTTTGCTAACCGCCGTCGCTGTGTTGGTCCCCGACTTCGTGTTGGGGATTTGGTTTGGTTGTCTTCTCGTTATGTTCCTATGAAGGTTTCTTCTCCTAAGTTCAAGCCTCGTTTCATTGGTCCTTATAAGATTTCTGAAATTATTAATCCTGTGTCGTTTCGTTTGGCCCTTCCAGCTTCTTTTGCCATCCATAATGTGTTCCATAGGTCGTTGTTGCGGAGATATGTGGTGCCTATGGTTCCTTCCGTTGATCCTCCTGCTCCGGTGTTGGTTGAGGGGGAGTTGGAGTATGTGGTGGAGAAGATTTTAGATTCTCGTATTTCGAGACGGAAGCTTCAGTACCTGGTTAAATGGAAGGGCTATGGTCAGGAGGATAATTCCTGGGTTGTTGCCTCCAATGTCCATGCTGCCGATTTGGTTTGTGCCTTTCATTTGGCTCGTCCTGATCGGCCTGGGGGCTCTGGTGAGGGTTCGGTGACCCCTCCTCAAGGGGGGGGTACTGTTGTGAATTCCGTTCTCGGGCTCCCTCCTGTGGTCGTGAATGGTACTTTGGTGAGTTCTGTCCTTGGACACCCTCTGGTGGCTTTGAGTGGAACTGCTGATCTTTGAGGTTGGCTTTCTCAGCTGCCCTCATTTATTTCTGCTGCTGGCTTCCCTATTTAACTCTGCCCAGGTCGTTAGTCCATGCCAGCTGTCAATGTTTCAGTACTGGTTCAGATCTCTCTTGGAATTCTCTGATGACCTGACTACTCCAGCAGAAGCTAAGTCCTTGCTAGTCATTTGCTGTTCATTGGATTTTTGAATATATTTTTCAGTACATGCTATGTTTCAGTCCAGCCTGCTATTATGATATTTTCTTGCTAGCTGGAAGCTCTGGGGGTGCAGAACTGCACCTCCACACCGTGAGTCGGTGTGGAGGTCTTTTTGCACACTCTGCATGGTTTTTGTAGTTTTTAATACTGACCGCATAGTTCCCTTTCCTATCCTCTGTCTTTCTAGAGAAGATTCGGCCTCCTTTGCTAAAATCTGTTTCATTCCTGTGTTTGTCACTTCCCTCTTAACTCACAGTTAATATTTGTGGGGGGTCTACCTTTACTTTGGGGAATTTCTCTGAGGCAAGGTAGGCTGCTATTTCTATCTTTAGGGGTAGTTAGCTCTTAGGCTGTGAAGAGGCGTCTAGGGAGAGTTAGGTACGCTCCACGGCTATTTCTAGTGTGTGTGATAGGATTAGGGATTGCGGTCAGTAGAGTTACCACTTCCTCAGAGCTTGTCCCAGGTTTTCTGTTTTGACCATCAGGTCACTTCGGGTGCTCCTAACCACCAGGTCATAACAATAGCCTCCCAGAGCTGCTGTTTTGATGTGAACTGCCTCCCACCCTCATAGATTTTTTGCTTGATGATACTCCAAAGGTTCTCTATAGGGTTGAGATCAGGGGAAGATGGTGGCCACACCATGAGTTTATCTCCTTTAATGCCCATAACAGCCAATGACTCAGAGGTATTCTTTGCAGCATGACATGGTGCATTGTCATGCATGAAGATGATTTTGCTCCTGAAGGCACGTTTCTGCTTTTTACACCATGGAAGAAAGTTGTCAGCCAGAAACTCTATATACTTTGTAGAAGTCATTTTCACACCTTTAGGAACCTTAAAGGGCCCTACCAGCTGTTTCCTCATGATTCCGGCCCAAAGCATGACTCCTTCACCTCCTTGATGATGTTGCAGCCTTGTTGGGACATGGTGGCCATCCACCTCGACACTCATCAGTAAATAAGACTGTTTGAAAATTAGTCTTCATGTATATCTGGGCTCACTGCAACCGTTTCTGCTTGTGAACACTGTTTAGAGGTGGCCAAATAGTAGGTTTATGCACCACAGCAAGCCTTTGAAGGATCCTACACCTTGATGTTCGAGGGACTCCAGAGGCACCAGCAGCTTCAAATAACTGCTGCTTTGTAATGGTATTTTGGCAGTTTCTCTCTTAATCCAATGAATTTGTCTGGCAGAAACCTTCCTCATTATGCATTTATCTGCATGAACTCTGTCTGCGCTCTGTTTCAGTCACAAATCTCTTCACAGTATGATGATCACTCTTAAGTTTTAGTGAAATACCTAATGTTTTCATACCTTGTCCAAGGCATTGCACTATTTAACGCTTTTCAGCAGCAGAGATGCTTTTTATTTCCCATATTGCTTGAAACCTGTGGCCTGCTTAATAATGTGGAACATCATTTTTAAGTAGTTTTCCTTTAATTAGAATCACCTGGAAAACTAATTATCACACGTGTTTAAGATTGATTTCAGTGATCCATTGAGCCCTGAGACACAATACCATCCACGAGTTTATTTGAAAAACAAAACAATTAAATCTTTATGACACTTAAATCCAATTTGCATAATAATTTGGAACACAGTGTTAAGGCCCCGTCACACTTAGCGACGCTGCAGCGATACAGACAACGAAGCCGATCGCTGCAGCGTCGCTGTTTAGTCGCTTTGTGGTCGCTGGGGAGCTGTCACACAGGCAGCTCTCCAGCAACCAACGATGCCGAGGTCCCCGGGTAACCAGGGTAAACATCGGGTTGCTAAGCGCAGGGCTGCGCTTAGTAACCCGATGTTTACCCTGGTTACCAGTGTAAAATGTAAAAAAACAAACAGTAAATACTCACCTTCGCGTCCCCCGGCGTCCGCTTCCTGCACTGACTGAACGCCGGCCCTAACAGCAGAGCGGTGACGTCACCGCTGTGCTGTGCTTTCACTTTACGGCCGGCAGTCAGTCAGTGCGGGAAGCAGACGGCAAGGGACCTGACGGACACCGGAATGTGAGTATGTAGTGTTTTTTTTTTTTTTTACATTTACGATGGTAACCAGGGTAAACATCGGGTTACTAAGCGCGGCCCTGCGCTTAGTAACCCGATGTTTACCCTGGTTACCAGTGAAGACATCGCTGAATCCGTGTCACACACACCGATTCAGCGATGTCAGCGGGACCTCAACGATCAAAAAAAGGTCCAGGCCATTCCGACACGACCAGCGATCTCACAGCAGGGGCCTGGTCGCTGCTACGTGTCAAACATAGCGAGATCGCTACTGAGGTCGCTGTTGCGTCACAAAACTTGTGACTCAGCAGCGATCTCGCTAGCGACCTCGCTTAGTGTGACGGGGGCTTAAGTTGTTTTTCTTATCTTTCAGGTTACAAGGGTTGCTTATCTACAGCATTACAGAATGCTGTGGATAAGCCCCTGATGCCGGTGGCCTTAGCTTATAGGTGAATTTTGGGGTGACAAATTCCCTTTAAGCAGGGGGACATGTATGGCACTGCAGGATCTGAATCCCTGGAGGCGTAGTGTGTTACTAATGGTACCCTTTGATACAGAGGTCCCAGTCCCAGTTCTATGCAGGACATTCACTAGGTCCCCCCGTGTGGTTCTGGGATTTTTGCTCACCGTTCTTGTGATCACTTTGACCCCACGGGGTGAGATCTTTCGTGGAGCCCCAGAGCGAGGGAGATTATAAGTGGTTTTGTATGTCTTTCATTTTCTTATTATTGCTCTCACAGTTGATTTCATCATACCAAGCTGCTTGCCTATTGCAGATTCGGTCTTCCCAGCCTGGTGCAGGGCAACAATTTTGTTTCTGGTGTCCTTCGACAACTCTTTGGTCTTCACCATAGTGGAGTTTGGAGTGTGACTGTTTGAGGTTGTGGACCGGTGTCTTTTATAGATAACAAGTTCAAACAGGTGCCATTACTACAGGTAATGAGTGGAGGACAGAGGAGCCTCTTAAAGAAGAAGTTACAGGTCTGTGAGAGCCAGAAATCGTGCATGTTATTAGGTGACCAAATACTTATTTTCCATCATAATTTACAAAATGAATCTTGCCAAATCAGACAAGGTGATTTTCTGGATTTGTTTTCTAATTTTGACTCTCATAGTTGTGGTCTATGATGTAAATTACAGGCCTCTCTCATCTTTTTAAGTGGGAGAACTTGCACAATTGGTGGCTGACTAAATACTTTTTTCCCCAGTGTATACACATAAATTACATAGACAAATAGATGTCAATGAAACACAGATATATACACTGCTCAAAATAATAAAGGGAACACTAAAATCCCACATACTAGATAGCACTGAATTAAATATTCCAGTTGTAAATCTTTATTCATTATATAGTGGAATGCGTTGAGAACAGTAAAACCTAAAAATTATCAATGTAAATCACAACTATTATGCCATGGAGGTCTGGAGTTGGAATGATACTCAAAATCAAAGTGGAAAATCAAATTGCAGGCTGATCCAGCTTCAGTGGAAATGCCTCAAGACAAGGTAATGATGCTCAGTAATGTGTGGCCTCCATGCGCCTGTATGACCTCTCTGCAACGCCTGGGCATGCTCCTGATGAGGCAGTGGATGTTTTCCTGAGGGATCTCCTCCCAGACCTGGACTAAAGCATCCGCCACCTCCTGGACAGTCTGTGGTGCAACGTGACATTGGTGGATGGAGCGAGACATGATGTCCCAGATGTCTTCAATCGGATTCAGGTCTGGGGAACGTGCGGGCCAGTCCATAGCTTCAATGTCTTTATCTTGCAGGAACTGCTGACACACTCCAGCCACATGAGGTCTGGCACTGTCTTGCATTAGGAGGAACCCAGGGCCAACCGCACCAGCATATGGTCTCACAAGACGTCTGAGCATCTCATCTCAGTACATAATGGCAGTCAGGCTACCTCTGGCGAGCACATGAAGGGTTGTGCGGCCCTTCAAAGAAATGCCACCCCACACCATTACTGACCCACTGCCAAACCGGTCATAATGAAGGATGTTGCAGGCAGCAGATCGCTCTCCACGGCGTCTTCAGACTCTGTCACATCTGTCACATGTGCTCAGTGTGAACCTGCTTTCATCTGTGAAGAGCACAGGGCACCAGTGGTGAATTTGCCAATCCTGGTGCTCTGTGGCAATGCCAATCATCCTGCGCAGTGTTGGGCTGTGAGCATAACCCCCATCTGTGAACGTCGGGCACTCAGACCATCCTCATGGAGTCGGTTTCTAACCGTTTCTTGACTCATGCACATTTGTGGGCTGCTGGAGGTCATTTTGCAGGGCTCTGGCAGTGCTCCTCCTGTTCCTCCTTGCGCAAAGGCTAAGGTAGCGGTCCTGCTGCTGGGTTGCTGCCCTTCTATGGCCCCATTCACGTCTCCTGGTGTACTGGCCTGTCTCCTGGTAGCACCTCCAGCCTCTGGACACTACGCTGACAGACGCAGCAAACGTTCTTGCCACAGCTCGAATTGATGTGCCATCCTGGATGAGCTGCACTACCTGAGCCACTTGTGTGGGTTGTAGAGTCTGTCTTATGCTACCAAGAGTGTGAAAGCACAACCAACATTCAAAAGTGACCAAAACATCAGCCAGAAATTATTGGTACTGAGATGTGGTCTGTGGTCCCCACCTGCAGAACCACTCCTTTATTGAGTGTGTCTTGATAATTGCCAATAATTTCCATCTGTTGTCTATTCCATTTGCACAACAGCATGTGAAATTGATTGTCAAACAGTATTACGTCCTAAGTGGACAGTTTGATTTCACAGAAGTTTGATTTACTTGGAGTTATATTCTGTCGTTTAAGTGTTCCCTTTATCTTTTTGATATATACTGTATATATATGTATAGTTGTGGCCAAAAGTATTGACACCCCTGCAATTCTGTCAGATAGTACTCAGTTTCTTCCTGAAAATGATTGCAAACACAAATTCTTTGGTATTATTATCTTCATTTAATTTGTCTTAAATGAAAAAACACAAAAAGAATTGTCCTAAAGCCAAATTGGATATAATTCCACACCAAACATAAAAAAGGGGGTGGGCAAAAGTATTGGCACTGTTCGAAAAATCATGTGATGCTTCTCTAAAGTGTGTAATTAACAGCACCTGTAACTTACCTGTGGCACCTAACAGGTGTTGGAAATAACTAAATCACACTTGCTGCCAGGTGACATGGATTAAAGTTGACTCAACCTCTGTCCTGTGTCCTTGTGCATACCACATTGAGCATGGAGAAAAGAAAGAAGACCAAAGAACTGTCTGAGGACTTGAGAAACCAAATTGTGAGGAAGCATGAGCAATCTCAAGGCTACAAGTCCATCTCCAAAGACCTGAATGTTCCTGTGTCTACCGTGCGCAGTGTCATCAAGAAGTTTAAAGCCCATGGCACTGTGGCTAACCTCCCTAGATGTGGACGGAAAAGAAAAATTGACAAGAGATTTAAACGCAAGATTGTGCGGATGTTGGATAAAGAACCTCGACTAACATCCAAACAAGTTCAAGCTGCCCTGCATTCCGAGGGTAAAACAGTGTCAACCCGTACTATCCGTCAGCGTCTGAATGAAAAAGGACTGTATGGTAGGAGACCCAGGAAGACCCCACTTCTTACCCCGAGACATGAAAAAGCCAGGCTGGAGTTTGCCAAAACTTACCCGAAAAAGCCTAAAACGTTTTGGAAGAATGTTCTCTGGTCAGATGAGACAAAAGTAGAGCTTTTTGGGCAAAGGCATCAACATAGAGTTTACAGGAGAAAAAAAGAGGCATTCAAAGAAAAGAACACGGTCCCTACAGTCAAACATGACGGAGGTTCCCTGATGTTTTGGGGTTGCTTTGCTGCCTCTGGCACTGGACTGCTTGACCGTATGCATGGCATTATGAAGTCTGACGACTACCAACAAATTTTGCAGCATAATGTAGGGCCTAGTGTGAGAAAACTGGGTCTCCCTCAGAGGTCATAGGTCTTCCAGCAGGACAATGACCCAAAACACACTTCAAAAAGCACTAGAAAATGGTTTGAAAGAAAGCACTGGAGACTTCTAAGGTGGCCAGCAATGAGTCCAGACCTGAATCCCATAGAACACCTGTGGAGAGATCTAAAAATGGCAGTTTGGAGAAGGCACCCTTCAAATATCAGGGACCTGGAGCAATTTGCCAAAGAAGAATGGTCTAAAATTCCAGCAGAGCATTGTAAGAAACTCATTGATGGTTACCGGAAGCGGTTGGTTGCAGTTATTTTGGCTAAAGGTTGTGTAACCAAGTATTAGGCTGAGGGTGCCAATACTTTTGTTTGGCCCATTTTTGTGTGAAATGATCAATGTTTTGCTTCATTCTCTTTTGTGTTTTTTCATTTATGACAAATTAAATGAAGATAATAATACCAAAGAATTTGTGATTGCAATAATTTTCAGGAAGAAACGGAGTATTATCTGACAGAATTGCAGGGGTGTCAATACTTTTGGCCACAGCTGTATATATATATATATATATATATATATATATAAATAAAAAAACTACTGTATGTGTGTTTGTATCTACGATGATGTCATAATGGTTGCCACAGAGGAGATGATGTCATAATGGTTGCCATGGTGATGATGATGTCATAATAGGTTGCAATGGTGATGGTTGCCATGGTGACGATGATGTCATAATAGATTGCCATGGCGACGATGCTGTCATAATGGGTATATGGGCACGGAACTATGGGATGGAGGATGTGTGATGGGTATATGGGCACGAGACTATGGGATGGAGGATATGTATGGTGGGAATATGGGCACGGGACTATGGGATGGAGGATATGTCTGATGGGTATATGGGCACGGGACTATGGGATGGAGGATGTGTGATGGGTATATGGGCACGGGACTATGGGATTGAGGATATGTATGATGGGTATATGGGCATGGGACTATGGGATGGAGGATATGTCTGATGGGTATATGGGCACGGGACTATGGGATGGAGGATGTGTGATGGGTATATGGGCACGGGACTATGGGATGAAGGATGTGTATGATGGGTATATGGGCACGGGACTATGGGATGGAGAATGTGTATGATGGGTATATGGGCATGGGACTATGTGATGGAGGTTATGTATGATGGGTATATGGGCACGGGACTAATGGATGGAGGATATGTATGATGGGAATATGGGCACAGGACTATGGGATGGAGGATAATCATTAGAATTTGTTATAACTAACCACAGTTAGTTACTATGCCTGGAGAACGCAGGGGTCTTCAGCTAGTATATATATATATATATATATATATATATATATATATATATATATATATATATATTTGTATTAGATAGATAGATAGATAGATAGATAGATAGATAGATAGATAGATAGATAGATAGAAGAAAAGCCGGCAACTCATCTGCCGTATTCTGTAAAATCACAGCAGGAGCCAACAGGATAGAAGAGATGGATTTTACATAGAGTAAATACAAATAGAATAGGTAAATGTACAGATGTCTGTGACAAATACAATTAGTGCAGTGTGTGTGCAGCTTACTGTACATGTATTTAATTAATCAAAGATTATTTTTCAGAAAAAAATAGCATGGTAAGATGTGACCATCCAGGCTGAAAACCACTGGTGAATGAAATGCGGTGAGTGCAGCAGGGATGAACTGCGGTGACCTCGGTGAGATCCCCGCTAGCACCATGAGAAAGTCACACAGTGCAGTCCAGAATTGGCGCATCTAATAGGTGTGCCTTTTCTGGGCAGCTGCGGGATGATATTTTTAGGCTGTGGGAGGCCAATATCCAAAACCAGCCCGAGAATACCAGCCCCCAGCTGTCTGCTTTAGCAAGGCTGGTTGTCAAAAATAGGGGAGCCCCATGTTGTTTTTTAAAATTATTTATTTAAATAATTAAAAAATACGGCATGGGGACCTCTATATTCTTGATATTTAGCCTTGCTGAAGATGATAGCTGAGGGTTGCAGCCCCCAGCTGTGAGTTTTGCCTGGCTGGTTATCAAAAATAAGGGGGAATCCATGCAGGTATTTTTTTTTTATTATTTATTTACAGCACAGGAGCTGCTAATGAATACTCCCATCATCCGCTCCTGCTCTCACTGTTATTAGTGGCAGCAGGTGAAGGATGATGGGAGCAGTAGTCCCATCAGCTGACACCAGTGACCGGAGGTAAACTTTAAACCTCCGATCACAGCTGAGCGCTCCCGCTGTCTTTTGACAGCGTGGGAACCATGGCCCTCTGACCAGCGGGGATGGTCTCACCGCCAATCAGAAGTGGTGTTTGCTGCGCTGTCATGCATATGACAGTGTGTCAAACACCGTAGTGTCAGGCCCCCCATTCAAGTGAATAGGGTTCGGATCCGCACTGCTGGATGACAGACTGTGTGGATGCATCATGCAGCCTGCCATCTAAATGTAGCAGAGCTGACCATGATGTCACATCCTGCTGTCCTTGACTTTTCTGCAGCACATACTCTGCAAGAAAAGTCAATCTGCGTATTTGCAGCGTTTTTTCACCATCTATTCAAGTTAATGGGTGAAAAAACACTGCAAAAACGCTGAAAGAAGTGACATGTTCTATGTAAAAAAAAAAAACACTGCAAAGCACAAAATCCTGATGACAAAAAAACCAGTGTATGTACTGGTACTGTAAAAAGCAGCTGAAAATTAGCATAAAAACACAGCAAAAAACGCAGCAAAAACGCCCAGTGTGAACTAACCTTTAATCTAACAAAGACTAATCAATTTTTTTTTCTACAAACTAATTTTTAGTATTTTTTTCACAATATATAGTAGAATAGGTGTGGTGAATATTTCAAAAAGTCAACTTTTTCTTCAAAATCGGTATTTAGTTTTGTTCTTTGTTTGATAAAGGATTAAACATGGAATGTCTCGAAGGTAGAAAAAAACTGAAAATAGACTATGAATATAGGTTCATTTTAATGCAGCTGAACTTTCATGTACCAATGTGTTATTTTAAATGTTTCTATCAAAGCTAATTGAAATTAAATTGGATGTATTACAATATTTTTTTTTCAAGGTGAAAAATAACTTTTATTTTTATTTTCAACCGTTTTCATGCAATCCATACAGAATAGAAATTCTACTTTAATAAACAACAAATAAACATTTGTCTAGGGTCGGAAACATGGGTAAGGAGTAGGACCAATAATGGAAGATCCCTCTATGGGTGGCTGTTGTTCAAACAGACAATGTTCTTTTCTTAATATTTATGTAAGTGGGAGATGTTTGTTCATTTATTATTAAAACACCACTCCAGCAGTTTTTCATTATTTCAGTGCTGGAGGGGTGCTACTAATTTAAGTTCCCTGACCCTAGTATTATACTTACCAGCTGCCGTCTTCTGCTCATCTCGGTTGCCTCAATTTTTGTCCGCAGCATCCGACTGTCCGGAAGTCATAGGTAACGGTTGCAAGTTCTCAATACAAGTCTATGAGGGATTTGTTCTGGCTCATAGATTTACATTAAGTAGTGACTTTTGGATCGCCCAGAAAACACTGGAGAGATCTACTGGAGACTGGAGCGTAATATACTACGTGGGCTGCGCAATATACAACGTGGGCTGCGCAATATACAATGTGGGCTGCACAATATACTACGTGGGCTGCGCAATATACTACGTGGGCTGCGCAATATACAACGTGGGCTGCGCAATGTACTACGTGGGCTGCACAATGTACTACGTGGGCTGTGCAATGTACTGCGTGGGCTGAGCAATATACAACGTGGGCTGCGCAATGTACAATGTGGGCTGCGCAATCTGCAACGTGGGCTGCACAATATACAACGTGGGCTGCACAATATACTACGTGGACTGCGCAATATACTACGTTGCCTGCGCAATATACAACGTGGGCTGCGCAATATACAATGTGGGCTGCGCAATGTACAATGTGGGCTGCGCAATGTACAACGTGGGCTGCGCAATATACGGCGTGGGCTGCGCAATATACAACGTGGGCTGCGCAATATACTACGTGGGCTGCGCAATGTACTACGTGGGCTGCGCAATGTACTACTTGGGCTGCGCAATATACTACGTAGGCTGAGCAATGTACAACGTGGGCTGCGCAATGTACTTCATGGGCTGCGCAATGTACTGCGTGGGCTGCGCAATGTACTGCGTGGGCTGCGCAATGTACTGCATTGGCTGCGCAATTTACTGCATTGGCTGCACAATGTACTGTGTTGGCTGCGCAATGTACTGCGTTGGCTGCCCAATGTACTGCATGGGCTGCGCATTGTACTGCGTGGGCTGCGCAATGTACTGTGTGGGCTGCGCAATGTCCTGCGTGGGCTGCGCAATATACTACGTGGGCTGTGCTATACACTACGCATACATATTCTAGAATACCCGATGCGTTAGAATCGGGCCACCATCTAGTATATATATATATATATATATATATATATATATGTTAGTGAGACACACACATATATACATATATATATATATATATATATATATATATATATATACTAGCTATCGAACCCGTTCTACGCCCGGGTGGCGAGCATTTATATTGGTATATGGTCTCCATCCTGTCATGTGCTGCTCCCATCTTGCTCTCCCATCCTGTCATGTGCTGCTCCATCCTGCGCCCCCATCCTGTCATGTGCTGCTCCATCCTGCGTGCCCATCCTGTCATGTGCTGCTCCATCCTGCATCCCCATCCTGCCATGTGCTGCTCCATCCTGCGTCCCCATCCTGTCATGTGCTGCTCCATCCTGCGTCCCCATCCTGTCATGTGCTCCCATCCTGTGCGGGGAGCTGTGCTGAGTGCGGGCAGCTGTGCTGAGTGCGGGCGGCTGTGCTGAGTGCGGGCGGCTGTGCTGAGTGCGGGCGGCTGTGCTGAGTGCGGGCGGCTGTGCTGAGTGCGGGCGGCTGTGCTGAGTGAGGGCGGCTGTGCTGAGTGCGGGCGGCTGTGCTGAGTGCGGGCGGCTGGCGTGGCGATGCTGAGTGATGGCGGCTGAGCGTGGCTGTGGTGAGTGCGGGCGGCTGAGCGTGGCTGTGGTGAGTGCGGGCGGCTCTGCGTGGCGGTGGTGAGTACGGGCGGCTGTGCGTGGCGGTGGTGAGTGCGGGTGGCTGTGCGTGGCGGTGGTGAGTGCGGGAGGCTGTGCGTAGCAGTGGTGAGTGCGGGCGGCTGTGCTGAGTGCCGGTCGCTGTGCTGAGTGCCGGCCGCTGTGCTGAGTGCGGGCCGCTGTGCTGAGTGCGGGCCGCTGTGCGTGGCGGTGCTGAGTGCGGGCCGCTGTGCTGAGTGCGGGCCGCTGTGCTGAGTGTGGGCGGCTGCGCGTGGCAGTGCTGAGTGCGGGCGGCTGCGCGTGGCGGTGCTGAGTGCGGGCGGCTGCGCGTGGCGGTGGTGAGTGCGGGCTCCTGCGCGTGGCAGTGGTGAGTGCGGGCGGCTGCGGGTGGCGGTGCTGAGTACGGGCGGCTGCGCGTGGCGGTGCTGAGTGCGGGCGGCTGCGCGTGGCGGTGCTGAGTGCGGGCGGCTGCGCGTGGCGGTGGTGAGTGCGGGCGGCTGCGCGTGGCGGTGCTGAGTGCGGGCGGTTGCGCTTGGTGGTGCTGAGTGTGGGCGGCTGCACGTGGCGGTGCTGAGTGCGGGCGGCTGCGCGTGGTGGTGCTGAGTGCGGGCGGCTGCGCGTGGCGGTGGTGAGTGCGGCGGCTGCGCGTGGCGGTGGTGAGTGCGGGCGGCTGCGCGTGGCGGTGGTGAGTGCGGGCAGCTGCGCGTGGCGGTGGTGAGTGCGGGCGGCTGCGCGTGGCGGTGGTGAGTGCGGGCGGCTGTGCTGGGCGCTGGTGAGTGCGGGCGGCTGTGCTGGGCGCCGAGTGCCAGGGGCCTGAGCAGGCGGGGACACCGGCGCGCTGGGGGGGTCAGGTGCCGGAGTCGCCGCTAGCTCAGGCCCCCGGCACTTGCTATATTTATCTGTCCCCCATTCCACTGCTGCGCGCCGCTCCATCTTCTGGGTCCTCTGCCTGTGACTGTTCAGTCAGAGGGCAGCGCGCATTAAGCGCGTCATCGCGCCCTCTGAACCGTTCACTTCAGAGGGCGCGATGACGCGTTAATGCGCGCCACCCTCTGACTGAACAGTCGCAAGCGGAGGATAGAGCAGCGCGCATCACTGGAACAGGGACAGGTAAATATTGCATACTCACCCTCGTCCCTGCTTCTCCGTTGGAGATCGCGGTGTGCGTTCAGTGCTTACGCATACCGCGATCTCCTGGGAGCATCACTCTGTGGGGTCCAGACTGCGCCGGCGCTTGCGCAGTCTATAAAGGCTTCGGACAGAGTGACGCTCCCAGCGTTATATTACATATATTTATATTTATTTCCAGGTCGTCCCTCATGACAGCACCACAAGGAGGTTGCTCTTCATATCCTTGATAGGGACAGGAACACAGAAAAGGTTAAATAGCCCCTCCCCACCTCCACCCTTCAGTGTTTTTCCTGTCCCTATCAGGGACAGACGCAGGAGAGAGTTCTCCAGAAGATTGGATTTTTACCGATTTGAAGTCATGTCTCAGTAGAGCAGGAGCTCCTGAATGCGGTCCCATCCTCCTGGAGGGGGCTCTGGCCGTGAGAGTCTGGCAGTGAAGACTCCCCAGAGTTGCTGGATACCGACGGAGGTACCTCCGCAACTAGGTTGAGCTGTGTGCTCCCATGGGCTGCCTCATCCCCTCACAAAGGGGCTCTGAGACAGCGGCTGTGGAAGTGGTGCCCGGCGCTCCCTCGGGCTCCATGTGCGGCCGGTGCTGGTGTCGTTCCCCGGACTTCCGGTCCGGCACCCGGTCAGAGGTGACGACTTCCGGGGGCGTGGCCGGATTCCCGGGGTCGGCGTCGTCGAGGCATTTCCGGGTACGCCGGGAAGCTGTGGGGGAAGGCAGAGGCCGGAACAGGATGGCGACCGGATTATGCGCCAGAATCTAGGTCCCAGGCTGGTCGGCGTGCGTTCTGGATGACGCATGCGCAGTACAGCTGGGGACCTGGAATCACCATGGAGGCCAGCAGCTGAGCGCGGAAGGAGGATGAATCAGATGTCTTGAAGCTGGGTAAGACTGACTATTTAATGACGGACAACTGACAGCACACTTGACTCAGTAAGATGGAAGGTGCTAGTCATCCAGACGTCCAATCCTTAGAGCTACCCACGGACCATGTGAGTAGTGAGTGGTATGGGATACATTACAGGACTTTAGATCCATAGCTACAGGGATTTGCTTTACATTTACAGGATAAGGACATTCCCAAAAGGCCATCTGTTAAGAAAAGGACTATCAGATGTCCGCTGTGCACCACCAAGCTCCCAGATGGCTATAAAAAGAAGTTATGCGAAAAATGCATCGCTAAACTTCTAAAGGACGAACAGGCTTCGTTATTAGATAATATCAAAAGCATGATTAGAGGCGAAGTCCAAGCTACGGTGTCTATGATGGTGCCACCCCAGTCTCCACAGCCTAAAAGGCCTAGATGGGATATGGACTTAAGCTCTGAGGAAGGAGAGGTCTCAGGGTACTCCGATCCAGGCTCAGATGAAGAGAGTAATCCATCGGCTGCGTTTCCAGAAGAACGGAAGAGATACCTGTTCTCGTCCAAAAATACGGATGTGCTGCTAAAAGCAGTTAGGAGCACTATGAAAATAGAGGACTCGTCTGAGCCACTATCGGTTCAAGATGAAATGTTCGGGGGCCTAAGAACTCGCAGAAATAGAGTTTTTCCAGTCAACAATCATATAACAGCTATGATAATGGAAGAGTGGGAAGACGTGGGAAAGAAACTAGTAGTCCCGAGAGACTTCAAGTACCGTCTTCCCTTTGATCCAGAGGAAACTAAGGTCTGGGAATCCGTTCTGAAAATTGATATCCCGGTGGCCAAAGTCACAAGAAAAACAGCTATCCCCTTTGAGGATTCGTCAGGGTTAAAGGACCCAATGGATAAAAGGTCAGAAGATCTTCTCAAAAAAGCCTGGGAATCGTCAGCCGCCATTATGAAAACGAACATAGCGGCTACCTCTGTAGCAAGATCCATGAGTCTTTGGGTGGACGAGCTGGAGAGTCATATTAAAGACAGAACTCCAAGGGAAGAAATCCTAAAATCTCTTTCAGTTCTGAGAATGGCAACTGATTTCGTGGCGGATGCCTCAGCAGAATCAGTGCATTTTGCTGCCAGAAATAATGCACTGTCAAATGCAGCAAGAAGGGCCTTATGGCTGAGATCGTGGACGGGAGATACCCAATCAAAAAACAAGCTGTGTTCAATTCCATTCTCAGGATCTCACGTCTTTGGTCCAGTCCTGGACGAGCTACTTGAGAAAGCGTCCGACAAGAAAAAAGGCTTCCCTGAGGAGAAGCCAAAGAAAACACAATTCTTTCGGAAAACTCGCTCCCACCCAAGACAAGACTACAGAGGGAAAGGGAAGTCCGGCAGATGGAGCTACCCTAAAGGGGGCAGAGGAAGAGGGTCCTTTCGAGACCAGTCGTCAGGATAAAGCAAACAATGACGCCAACAATATAGGAGGAAGACTACAATACTTCCTAGAGGGATGGCAGAACATTACTCAGAATCAGTGGATTCTACAGACAGTGGCACAGGGGTACAAGATAGCGTTCACTCATCTACCCCCAAGAGATTCTGTTTGACACAGACGGAGTCATCAGCAGTACATCAAAGACTACTAACAGACATACAGGAACTCCTAGAGTTACAGGTCATAATCCCGGTACCCCATCATCAGCATTTTCAGGGGCATTACTCCAGTCTGTTCTCCATTAAAAGCCAAGCGGAGAATATCGTACAATAATAAATGTAAAACCATTAAACAAATGGGTGGCGTACAAACGCTTCAAGATGGAATCTCTCAAATCGATTATACCGTTAATAAAAAAGAACTCGGTAATGTGCACGCTAGACCTCAAACATGCATATTATCATGTTCCCATCCATCCCTCACATCAGAGATTCCTCAGATTTGCAATAAGAAACCGCAGAAGGATACTTCATTTCCAGTTTCAGTGCCTACCATTCGGTCTCTCCTCTGCCCCAAGGATATTCACAAAACTCATGACGGAGGTCATGGCCCATTTAAGAGAAAAAGAAGTTCTCATTGCACCATATCTGGACGATCTGTTATTGATAGCAGATTCATCTCAACAGATGGAAGAATCTTTAAAGATTACCATGTCACTCCTGAAGCGTCTGGGGTGGATAATATATTTGAAAAAGTCGAGTCTCGAACCAGAGACACAGAAAATATTTCTGGGCGTACTACTAAATTCCGAACTGGAATACTCCTTCCTACCAGACCAAAAACAACGGTCAATCAAAAAAAACTTCAAACAATAAAGAAACGCAAATACATTTTCATCAGGAAAGCTATGAGGATTCTAGGGCTCATGACCTCTTGCATCCCCAGCGTACAGTGGAGCCAGTTTCACTCCAGAACGCTTCAAAGGGAAGTTCTTTCAGTATGGAATGGATAGGAAAATTCATTAGACAACAAGATGTGGTTACCCAGCGAGGTAAAACAGTCCCTCTCATGGTGGATCGACATGGAAAACCTCAAAAGAGGAAAACCATGGAGATTATCTCCATGCGTAAACATAACCACCGATGCAAGCTCAAGAGGCTGGGGAGCCCACATAGAAGGACGATACCTTCAGGGGACATGGCCATCATCAGTACGCAACAGTTCCTCCAACTACAGGGAACTCAGGGCGGTCTGGGAAGCACTAAAAAGGTGCCAATATGAGATGCAGGGACACCACATCCAAGTCTTCTCAGACAACTCGACCACGGTAGCCTTTCTCCTACATCAGGGAGGACCGAGGCACCGTCCACTTCAGGCACTAGCAGAAACAATATTCTCCTGGGCGGAGAATACCGTGAAATCCATCACAGCGGTACATCTAAAAGGTTCACAGAACCAAATAGCGGACTTTCTCAGCAGAGAGAAAGTGCAGGCGTCAGAATGGTCTCTAAACGAAGAAGTCTTTACTCAGCTAACTCGACAATGGGGCACTCCGCAAATAGATTTATTCGCCTCAAAGAACAATACAAAAACGGAAAAATTATTTTCATTAAGTCCAGGAGACAGTCCGGCTGGCCTAGATGCCTTGGCTCAACATTGGGACATGGAACTTGCATACGCGTTCCCTCCACTAGCCCTAATTCCCTGAGTTTTGTGGAAAATTCAGGAAAGTCTAGCGGTAGTGATCCTCATAGTGCCATATTGGCCCAAGAGGAGCTGGTTTCCTCTGCTGAAGTGGATGGCGATGGAAGACCCAGTTCTACTACCACTGAGGCAGGGTCTTCTAACGCAGGGACCGCTGGTCCATCAAAATCTAAAGATGCTGCAGCTCTCAGCATGGATCTTGAAAAGATCTTGAGATCAAAAGGACTGTCGGAGTCGGTCATTTCAATCACGAAAAAGAGCAGAAAGCCGGTGACTTCGGCTATATGCCTAAAAATTTGAAAGAAATTTTGTGCGCAGAGCAATACTTCAATATCTGTTCTCCAAGAACCAGATATTCCTTAAATATTAAATTTCCTCCAAACAGGCTTTGATATGGGCTTGAGGCCTAGTACACTGAAAGTACATATCTCGGCTTTAAGTGCCTTATATGATTGTCCACTAGCAAATCATCCCTGGGTAGTGAGGTACATCAAAGCTACACAACGTATCCAACCAACAATACGAAGTTCAGTACCTCCATGGAACCTCACCCTGGTACTAAAAGAATTACGGAAAGCTCCATACGAGCCACTTGATCAGGCAGACCTGAAGTCTATAACATTCAAGACTGTCTTCCTGGTCGCAATAACGTCAGCAAGGCGGATAGGCGAAATCCAAGCCCTGTCCATAACAGATCCATACTTAAAGATACAAGAAGATTGCATCGTCCTAAAGTTGGACCCTTCGTTTCTTCCAAAAGTTGCGACGGACTTTCACAGAAACCAGGAAATTATTTTGCCTAAGTTCTGTCAGAACTACAACAATGATAAAGAACATTCTCTCCATTCCCTGGATGTTAAGAGAACAGTATTGCAGTATCTAAAACTTACAGACGGCTGGAGAATTGATTCAAACCTCTTTATCCAGATGTCTGGGAAGAGTAGAGGCAAAAAAGCCTCAAAAGCGAGTCTAGCCAGATGGATTAAATCTACCATTTGCGCTGCGTATACTTCAGCCGGTGAATCTCCTCCAGAACACCTAAAAGCCCACTCTCTGAGAGCGATATCTGCTTCATGGGCAGAGAGTGCGGGTGCATCCATGGACCAAATTTGCCGGGCGGCAACTTGGTCTAGCTCAAATACCTTTTGTAAACACTACAAGCTGGACGTTCTGTCAAATCAACAGACCGGCTTTGGGAGGAAGGTCCTCCAAGCTGTAATCCCGCCCTAAATAGGAGTTATTTGGTATTTCTCCTTGTGGTGCTGTCATGAGGGACGACCTGGAAACTAAGAGTTAGTCATACCGTAACGGTATTTCCAGGAGTCCATCATGACAGCACCCATTATTTACCCTCCCTTGAACTCCTGTCTGATGTGTGATATAAACATGTATTGAGAGGAAGTTCAATAAAATTGTGTTGTATCTATCCTGGTGTGGTACTTTGTAAAATCACTGAAGGGTGGAGGTGGGGAGGGGCTATTTAACCTCTTCTGTGTTCCTGTCCCTATCAAGGATATGAAGAGCAACCTCCTTGTGGTGCTGTCATGATGGACTCCTGGAAATACCGTTACCGGTATGACTAACTCTTAGTATTTCATACAGAGCTAGATAGCATAAAAGCCGGTAATTCAATTGCCGGCTTTTGCTATCTCCTTATCAAACCCGGCAGGATATGAGACAGGTTTACATACAGTAAACTATTTCATATCTGTTATATTTTTACATATTCCCCACTATTAATGTTACTAGTGTGTGTGTGTGCAAAATTTAGGAGCTCTAGGTGTTAAAATAAAGGGTTAAATCACGGAAAAAACTGGTGCTGGCTCCCGCGCAATTTTCTCCGCCAGAGTGGGAAAGCCAGTGACTGAAGGCAGATATTAATAGCCTAGAGAGGGACCATGGTTATTGGCCCCCCTGGCTAAAAACATCTGCCCCCAGCCACCCCAGAAAAGGCGCATCTGTAAGATGCACCTAATCTGGCACTTAGCCACTCTCTTCCCACTCCTGAGTAGCGGTGCGATATGGGGTAATAAGGGGTTAATGTCACCTTGCTAATGTAAGGTGATATTAAGCCTGGTTAATAATAGAGAGATGTCAATAAGACTCCTACCCATTATTAATCCAATAGTAATAAAGGGTTAAAAATACACACACACATTATGAATAAAGTATTTTAATGAAATAAATAAACACATGGGGTTTTAATATCTTTATTGTACACTCAATCCAACTGACGACCCTCATTCTTCTGAAAAAAAAGAAAATAAAAGGACAACAATATCCCATACCTGTCCGCTGTACAGTCATGTCCCTCGATGTAAATCCATCTGAAGGGGTTAAATAAATTTACAACCAGCAGCCTGCTAATGCAGCCGCCCCTGGCTGTAAAAACTGGGGAATGAATGGAATGCAGCTTCGTTGACTCATATGAACTCTAGCTTGGGAATTTTTCTGAATATTTTCTCACGCTAGAGTTCATATGAGTTTATGCCACCAGGGGGCACAGCACCGCAAGTCAATAAAGCTGCATTCCATTCATTCCCCAGCTTTTACAGCCAGGGGCAGCTGCATTAGCAGGCTCCTGGTTGTAAATTTATTTAACCCCTTCAGATGGATTTACATCGTGGGACATGACTGTTGTTATGACATGGTGGTTTAGGAGCAACATGGGACGTGCTCTGGAGGAGGTGGCACCTGTACTGACCGCAGACCCTGAACTTAACACAACTAGAAGTAGCCGTGGGAAGTTCCTAACACTGCCTAGACACCTCGTCACAGCCTGAGGTCTAAATACCCCTAAAGATAGAAACAGGAAAGCTATCTTGCCTCAGAGAAAATCCCCAAGGATAGACAGCCCCCCACAAATATTGACTGTGAGAGAGGAAAATAACAAACGTAGAATGAAACCAGGATTTAGCAAAGGAGGCCACTCTAGCTAGATAGAAAGTACAGGACAGAATACTGTGCAGTCAGTATTAAAATACTAGAAAAATCCACCACAGAGATTACAAAAATCTCGACACCTGACTAAAGGTGTGGAGGGAAAATCTGCTTCTCCAGAGCTTCCAGCTTAACTGAATAAATCCATACTGACAAAGCTGGACAAGAGAAAACATAAAATGCACTGAACTATTAAGTCCACAGCATGTGGACTGCAAAAAACCAAGCCAGGACTTATCTTTGATGATTTGGTCAGAATAGCAGGAGAATCCAAGCAGAGATGTGAATCCACCAAAGAACAATTGACAACTGGCACTAAGGAAAGGGTCTAGCCAGATTAAATAGCCCAATCAGAACTGGTAATAAGTGGACGCACCTGATAATTGCTGAAATCCAAAGGAGCAGCAGTACCACTTATAACCACCGGAGGGAGCCCAAGATCAGAACTCACAACATTACCACTTATAACCACCGGAGGGAGCCCAAGAGCGGAATTCACAACAGACTGTATGGCGGACAGGTATGGGATATTGTTTTTTTATTTTCCTTTTTTTTTCAGAAGAATGAGGGTCGTCAGTTGGATTGAGCGTACAATAAAGATATTAAAACCCCATGTGTTTATTTATTTCATTAAAATACTTTATTCATAATGTGGGTGTGTGTATTTTTAACCCTTTATTACTATTGGATTAATAATGGATAGGTGTCTTATTGACATCTCTCCATTATTAACTAGGCTTAATATCACCTTACAATAGCAAGGTGACATTAACCCCTTACTACACCATATCCCACCGCTACTCGGGAGTGGTAAGAGAGTGGCTAAGTGACAGAATAGGCGCATTTTACAGCTGTGCCTTTTCTGGGGTGGCTGGGGGCAGATGTTTTCAGCCAGGGGGGGCAATATCCATGGTCCCTCTCTAGGCCTTTAATATCTGCCCTCAGTCACTGGCTTTCCCACTCTGGCGGAGAAAATTGCGCGGGAGCCAACGCCAGTTTTTTCCGTGATTTAACCCTTTATTTTAACACCTAGAGCTCCTAAGTTTTGCACACACACTACTAACATTATTAGTGAGGAATATGTAAAAATATAATTGATATCCTGTCGGGTTTGATAAGGAGATAGCAAAGCTTTATATTAAATATAAATATATATATATATATATATATATATATATATGTGCGTGTGTGTCAATGACATATATACTGTGTATATATATATATATATATATATATATATATATATATATATATACCTATTCTATGTGTAGACATTAATTTTATCTATCCTATTCTAACCTGTCAGTGTGATTTTACTGTACACCGCACTGAATTGCCGGCTTTTCTATAGAACACCGGTGCGTATTTCTTGCAAGTCACACGCATGGTTCGTGTGTAATCCGTATTTTTCTTGCCCCCATAGAATTTCATTGGCGGATTTTTTGCACAATACGCTGACAAACGTAGCATGCTGTGATTTTCTCAGCCCGTAAAATACGGCCGAGAAATATACGGCTGATGGAAGGTGCCCCATAAACATCGGTCTGTGTGCAATGCGTTGGTTTGGCGCCTCTCCCTCATCCGTATTCCTCTCTAGTGTGACCCCGGCCTAATACTAGAGTCAGGGAGCTTAGACTAGTGACACCACTTCAGAGGTAAAATTACAAAAAAACGTTGGGAGTGATTCTTTAAATAAATAAAGTGAATTCAGATTTTAAAGGAACTTTTTAAATGTTGGTTTAATTCTTCCCCACTTTTTTTTCCTAGTTAATGATTTTTTTCATTTAGGACAATCAATGGTTATGTGCTCTAATAGGGTATTTAGTTGTGATAGCAAAGGTTCCTTAGTTGGCCACCTCTTTTATCTAAGGCAAGAAATACTTCAGAGTCTGGAAGACTTGGCCAACCAGGTATTAAATGGCCACTCATTGATTTCAATAGACAATGTGTAACACCACATTTTTGCAGTAGAAATGTTGATATTCTGACAGCATCTCCAGGAAACAACAGCTTACTTCTGATGATCAGTGTAGCATTGGAATCCCTATAATGAATTGTACTTGATTGACAACCACATATGGATATAAGACATATGCCTTTTATTTAAAGGAATTCTAAACATTGAAATGATTGATAAATGTAGCCAAAGAATAGTCTTCAACCAACTGTTTGTTAGCCTGCTGGGCTTTCTGCATGTACCTTGAAGGGGTATTCCTATCTCCAAGATACTATCCCAATATGTAGTAAGAGTAATAATAAGAAGAAGCCCACAATTAGAAATGTTGTATAGTTCTTCTGATTCGTTATGGCACTTATTGGAGGTAGTTGCTAACATTATTATTACTACATCTACTATATATTGGAACAGAATCTTTGGGATGGAAATACCCTTTTAATTCTTTAGTTTTTGAAAATTTTCAGTTTTTAGTGTTAATTTTTCTTTTTTTCTACTTCAGAGACTAACACTTGCAAACCCGCCTAATAAAAAAGAAGGCTCATAATGCTGCATTGACTGAAATAGCTATTGTTATGTACATAGACTCCCTCTAGTGTACACTTTGATGATAGCACTTTTTTGCATTTATTGATTTATGTAAAAACTTTTACAATTTACGTTAGCATGACACGCATTCAAAAAAGTAAATTACATTTTTAAATTCTTAAGTAAATACATTTTTGATATTGTGAAATCATTCACATACATAAACTTTAGCTGTACTGGCGGTTTCCTTATGTGCATCTGTTTATACATATACAGTTGCTTGTGAAAATTTGGACACCCCTGGTCAAAATTACTGCTATTGTGAACAGCTAAGCAAGTTGAAGATGAAATGATCTCTAAAAGGCCTAAAGTTAAAGATGACACATTTCCTTTGCATTTTAAACAAAATATATATTTTTTCATCTTTTACTTATTAACTCCTTAACGACCAATGACGGCAATGAGTTCGCACCTTTTCCGGCACATGATAGCTGATCTGATCAGCTGACATGTGCCGCTAACAGCCGCGGGAGGAACTGCGAACCTCCTGCAGCTGTTAACCCATTAAATGCCGCTGTCAAACACTGACAGCGGCATTTAACATGCATTTCCGGCAATAGTGCCGGAAATCCGCCCATCAGTGATCGCGGGTCACTGTTCGGTTGGCATGACAACCAGAGGTCTCCTGGAGACCTCTATGGTTGTCACTGCCGGATTGCTATGAGCGCCACATGTTCGGCACTCATAGCAAGTGAGGTATTCTGCTACATACAGGCAATCTGATCATCACCTGTATGTAGCAGAGCTGATTAGGCTATGCCAGCTTCTAGCCTCCCATGGAAACTATTGAAGCATGCCAAAAGTGAAAAAAATGTTTTTAAAAAATATTAAAAAAATAAAAAATATATAAAGTTGAAATCACCCCCCTTTTGCCCCATTCAAAATAAAACAATAAAAAAAAAAAAAATCAAACCTACACATATTTGGTATCGCCGTGTTTAGAAGCGCCCGATCTATCTATTTTAATAAAGATTAACCTGATTGCTAAGCGGCATAAAAAAAAAGTCAGAATGACAGAATTCCATTTTTTTTTGGTTACCACGAAATTGCATTAAAATTAAATAACGGGTGATCAAAAGATTGTATCTGCGCCAAAATGGTATCATAAAAACGTCAGCTTGGCATGCAAAAAATAGGTCCTCACCTGACCCAATATCTAAAAAAATGGAGACGCTACAGGTATTGGAAAATAGCACAACTGTTTTTTAAACAAAGTTTGGAACTTATATAAAAGAGAACCTAGACAAGTTTGGCATCTATGAAGTCGTAATGACCTGGATAATCATAATGGCAGGTCAGTTTTAGCATTTAGTGAACTTAGTAAAAAGCAAAACAAAAAACAACTGTGGGAGTGCACTTTTTTTGCAATCTTACGGTACTTTGATTTTTTTCCCCATTTTCCAGGACACGATAAGTTAAAATCAATGTTGTCGTACAACTTGTCCCACAAAAAAAAAGCCCTCACATGGCCATATTGACGAAAATAAAAAGTTATGGCTCTGGGAAGAAGGGTAACAAAAAATGAAAATGCAAAACCCAAAATACCTCCGATCATGAAGAGGTTTAAAATTACAAAAAGGAAAATGGTCCGATGCAAAAGTTTGGGCACACAGCACTTTTTTTACCTAGTAGCACCATCTTTTTCAAGTATCACAGCTTGTAAACGCTTATTGCAGCCAGACAAGATTCTTTAGATTCTTGTTTAAGCTATTTCATCCATTCTTTCTTTGGAAATTCTTCCAGTTCTGTGAGATTCCTGGATTGTCTTGCATGCACTGCTGTTTTGAGGTCTAGTCCTCTAGTTTAAATCTTTCCCCGTGCCATTGACAGCAACACCCCCAAAGCATCATTGATCCACCCCATGTTTCTAATCCCACCTTGGACAACATCTGCAAAGAGTTTGTATGTTCTCCCCGTGTTTGTGTGGGTTTCCTCCAGATTCTCCGGTTTCCTCCCACATTCCAAACACATACTGATAGGGAATCTAGATTGTGAGCCCCATCGGGGACAGCGATGATAATGTGTGCAAACTGTAAAGCGCTGCGGAATATGTTAGCGCTGTATAAAAATAAAGATTATTATTATTATTATTATTATGTTTAACCCCCTCACCCAGAAGCCTGTTTTCACCTTACTGACCAGGCCAATTTTTACAATTCTGACCACTGTCACTTTATGAGGTGATAACTCTGGAACGCTTCAATGCATCTCACTAATTCTGAGAATGTTTTCTCGTGAAATATTGTACTTCACGATAGTGATGAAATATCTTTGATATGACTTGCGTTTGGGTGTGAATTTTTTTTTTAAACTTTTAGTTTTTATGGCTTTAAATCAGAGAGTCATCTTGCACAAAATAGTTAATAAAAACCTTTTCCATATATCTATAGTTATAAGGGTTAAAAGTTGACCAGCAATTTCTCATTTTTAACAACAAAACTTGCAAAACCAATTTTTTTTTAGACACCATCTCACATTTGTAGTGACTTTTGGGGGCCTATATGACAAAAAATACTCAAAAGTGACACCATTCTAAAAACTGCACCCCTCAAGGTACTCAAAACCACATTCAAGAAGTTTATTAACCCTTCAGGAGCTTCACAGGAATTTTTGCAATGTGGAAGGAAAGAAATAAACATTTACTTTTCTTTCACAAACATTTTCTTTTAGACCTAATTTTTTTCTTTCGCAAGGGTAACAGGAGAAAATGGACCATACAATTTGTTGTGCAATTACTCCTGAGCATGTCGATATCCCGTATTCACTTTTTGAATGAAAATTTGCTGACATAATTAGCAGATGCCATGCCATGTTTGGAGAGCCCTTGATGTGCCTAAACAGTGGAAACTCCCAACAAGTGACACCATTTTGGAAATTAGACCCCTTAGGGAACCCATCTAGATGTGTATTGAGCACCTTGAACCCACAGGTGCTTCACAGAAGTTTATAACGTTGAGCCATGGAAATTAAAAAAATCTTATTTTTCAAAAAAAAATCATACCGTGTTTCCCCGATAGCAAGACAGCGTCTTACTTTCTTTTACCACTCAAAAGTCCCACTATGTCTTACTTTCGGGGGGGTGTCTTACATTGGGAAAAAAACCTGTGTGGTCGCTGGAGAGCTGTCACACAGACAGCTCTCCAGCGACTAACTATGCGAAGTCCCCTGGTAACCAGGGTAAACATCGGGTTACTAAGCGCAGGGCCGCGCTTAGTAACCCAATGTTTACCCTGGTTACCAGTGTAAATGTTAAAAAAAAAAGAAAAAAAAGTGAGGTGTCATATCTTGTTTTTTCCAGAGGTGATTTTGGAGTTTTTGGGCTGTCGGGACAGAATACAGTGGCTCTTCCTTTGCCTTTTGGTGTTTTTAATCCTTCCATCTCCAAGTTCTAATGGTCGCTTCGCCGGAGGGCGCCCCAGTGCAGGCTGCAGTAGGCCGGCTCTGGCGGCGGGTCCATGCCAGGTGGAGTAGATGAAGCTGGCCGCTGCTTGCTGCTCCGGAGCGCACAGTCCATGCGGGGGATGGTGCACCGGGCCGGGGGAGGACAGGACGTGCAGGTATCCGCCGCCTCCTGCGCCAACCACAGCACCGCCCCCGGCCACAAACCCCCCGGAGAAGCTGGAGCATTTGTCGGGGAGCAGCAGCTGGTCGTGCCTGAGGTGGCTTCCCTTTCTCATGGTACGGAGCCGCCGCCTTCTCCGCTCTCCTCCTTGTGAGGCGGATTGTACGGCTGTGTGTGCTCGGGCCCCAGCTCCAACCTTCGCGCATAAACCGCATCCCTTCATTCATTGTCAGCTGACCTGGAGCCATTTTTCAGCCGCGGCGGTGGCAGGGAGGTCGGAGCTGGGGCCCGAGCACACACAGCCGTACAATCCGCCTCCCCCGGTGCTCGATAGCCCTCCGACGAGCTCACCTCAGCACCTGCTCTAACTGCAGCCCCGGCTATTTGTAGGGTGCAGGCCGGGCAGTGCGGATTACTGGGGTCACAAGGAGGAGAGCGGAGAAGGCGGCGGCTCCGTACCATGAGAAAGGGAAGCCACCTCGGGCACGACCAGCTGCTGCTCCCCGACAAATGCTCCAGCTTCTCCGGGGGGTTCGTGGCCGGGGGCGGCGCTGTGGTTGGCGCAGGAGGCGGCGGATACCTGCATGTCCTGTCCTCCCCCGGCCCGGTGCACCATCCCCCGCACGGACTGTGCGCTCCGGAGCAGCAAGCAGCGGCCAGCTTCATCTACTCCACCCGGCATGGACCCGCCGCCAGAGCCGGCCTACTGCAGCCTGCACTGGGGCGCCCTCCGGCGAAGCAACCATTAGAACTTGGAGATGGAAGGATTAAAAACACCAAAAGGCAAAGGAAGAGCCACTGTATTCTGTCCCGACAGCCCAAAAACTCAAAAATCACCTCTGGAAAAAACAAGATATGACACCTCACTTTTTTTTTTTTTAACATTTACACTGGTAACCAGGGTAAACATCGGGTTACTAAGCGCGGCCCTGCGCTTAGTAACCCGATGTTTACCCTGGTTACCAGTGGCTGAATCGTCCGCATCCTGCAGTTAATGCAGCAAAAGGTACCTGTACGGCTTATATTTTTACAACGTACAGTACTATGTCTTACTTTCGGGGGTGCGTCTTACATTAGCCGACCGCGCTAAAACCCCCACTACGTCTTACTATCGGGAGTGTCTTCCTATCGGGGAAACACGGTATTTAGCTCCATATTTTGCATTTTCATAAGGGTAACAGGAGAAATTGCTCCATACAATTTGTTGTGCAATTTCTTTCAAGTATGCTGATACTGTAGTGGAATATTACTGTTTGGGTACACGGCAGGGCTTGGAAGAGAAGGAGCACATTTGACTTTTTGAATGTAAAATTTGATGGTATAATTAGAGGACGCCGTGTGGCATTTGGAGAGCCCCCAATGTGCCTAAACAGTGGAAACCCCCAACAATTGACACCATTTTGGAAACTAGACCCCATTGGAACCTAAGTTAGAAGTGTATTGAGCACGTTGAACCCCCAGGTGCTTCACAGAAGTTTATAACGTTAAGACGTGAAAATTTAGAAAAAAAAAAAAAGAAAAGAAAAAAACAAATTTTTCCCGCAAAAATCTTTTTTAGCTACAAATTTTGTATTTTCACAAGGGAAAAAGGAGAAAATGTACCCCAAAGGTTGTTGTGCAATTTCTCCTGAGTTCACTGATGCCCCATATGTGGTCAAAAACTACTTTTGAGGCACAGTCCAGAACTCAGAAGCATCATATTACAGTGCAGATTTTGCTGCACTTGTTTGAGGGTGCCATTTTACATTGACAGAGCCCCTGAGGTGCCACAACAACAGAACTTTCCATAAGGGACCACATTTTACCAATTAAACCTCTCAATGAATTCATCTAGGGGTGCAGTGATTATATTGACACCACAGGTGTGCCAGAGATTTTTATACCATTGGGCAGTGAAGATAATTTACATTTTTACCACCAAGACTGTGTGTTAGCCCCATGTTTTACATTTTCACACTGAGAAATGGGTAAAAATGGCACCAAAATTTGTCGCACAAATTCTGCTAAATGTAGAAATACCCCATATGTGGATGTACATTACTACTTTGTCATATGGAGAGACTCGGGAGGGATGGAGTGCTATTTGCCTTCTGGAGCGCAGATTTTCCTAGACTAGTTTGTGGATTCCATATAAAGAGCCCCTAAGTGCTAGAAAAGCAGAATCCCCTCAAGTGACCACATTTTGGAAATTATAACCCGTTGAGAATTTATCTACAGATGTAGTGACGATTTTGTCTCCATGGGTGTTTTCCAGAAACATGCAGCATTGGATGTTGCTGAATGAAAATTGCAAACTGCCATTGTAGTGACCAGTACGTTGTAGTGACCAGTACGTTGTAGTGACCAGTACGTTGCAGTTACAAGTACATTATGCCTAGACTGTGCTTCTGGAGAGATGCACCTGTAAATTAGGCGGGCTGTCATCACTACAGAAATGCCAAACATTTGGGCACTAAATGTGGTTTTGAAACACTGGAGCTCAGAAGGGAGGGGGGCATTTGGATTTGGGAGCACAGAATTTTCTGAATTTCTTTTGGCGGGATGAGAAGGCATTTCGCTTTTCCAGAGCCTTTGTGTTACTAGTAACGTGGAAGCCAATATATTTCCATTAACAGATGACAGATCTGAGTGTGGTTTTTTTTTTTTGTTCAGCGGTATGATGATAAAGCATTGTTTTTTGCCTCGTGTTTTAATTTTTTATGGTGTTCACTGAAAGGGTTAACTAGTGGGACAGTTTTATAGAGTGGGTCGTTATGGACGCGGCGTTACCAAATGTGTACTTTTATTGTTTTTTTTTTTACTTACCGTACATAAATGTATTTATTTGAAAAATATTTATTCATTTCTTTTTTTCTTTATTTAGGGATTTTTTAATTTTTTTTTACACTTTCTAATATATATATATATATATATATATATATATATTTTACTTTTTTACATTGTCCCAGTATGGGACATTACTATATTACATCAGATCGATGACCTGACACTCTGCACTGCAGCCACCTTCCCTGCAGGACCCAGAAGGACCCTGCGGCCATCTTGGGGCTGGGGAGTTCTCCATGGAGACCATCAGGACAACTTGATTGCATCGCATTGTCCTGATGATAGCGCGCAGGCAACTTATTTCCTGTGCAATGCTCCTCTATGCCGCTGTCACTACAGACAGCGGCATCAGAGGGGTTAAATGCCCCTAATCGGTGCTACCACCGATCGTGGTCATTGCTGCAGGGTGTCACCTCTCATACAGAGCTGACACCTGCTCGCGATCGCCGCATGAGGCCACACAATCTCGGCGCCATATACTGCTCTTTGCAGGAACGCAGCTCCCGCAAAGCAGTATATGTATATATCTACGGCGAATGTCGGGAAGGGGTTAATGGTTGTCGAGATGTTTTTTTCCTGAAATTCTGTGCCCTTTTATCTCCACACATACCATTGATCATTGTGGCCACAGAGTTCGATTTTAATTGGTCCACAGGACTTGTTTCTAAAATGCATCAGGCTTGTTTAAATGTTCTTTTGCATACTTCTGATGCTGAATTTTATGGTATGCAGGAGTTTTTCTTCTTATGACTTTTCCATGAAGGCCACATTTGTGCGAGTATCTCTGAACCGTAAAACAATGTACCACAACTCCAGAGAATGCTGAATCTTTCTGAAGGTTGTTTGCACTCAAGTGGGGGGTTCTGATTTGACTCTCTAGCAATCCTACGAGCATTTCTCACTGATATTTTGTTAGTCTTCCAGACCTTATCTTTACCTCCACTGTTCTTGTTAACTGTCATTTCTTAATTACCATTTTTTCGGAATATAAGACGCACTGGACCATAAGATGCACTCCAAATTTTTAGAAGGAAAAACAATTCATGTATCAAATAGGGGTCCGTCTTACAGTCCGAATTCAGCTTACCGAGGGAGGTTTGGCAGTGCTAGTAGAGCGTGGTCACAAGGGGTGTTTGGTGGTCTGGAGATATGACTCCCATCCCAGATTGGTGCTGCAGGTTTGGCGGTGCTAGTGGTGCAGGGGCTCTGCTGACATTTTCTGAAAGTTTGCAGCCCCCGCACATCCATTGCTGTAATGTGGTTGCCTCCAGAAAATCCCATCCCAGGCTGGTGCAGCAGGTTTGGTGGTGCTCTGTAGTGTGCAGGGCTCTGCTGGCATTTTGTGAAAGCACGGAGGCCCCTGCACAACCATTGCTGCGATGCGGTGGCCTCTGGGAAAATGGCCGACAGGGGCGGCGCATGCTCAGATTGAGATCTTGACAACGAGATCTTTTCCCAAGATCGGGATGAGATCTTGTTGTCAAGATCTCAATCTGAGAATGCGCCATCCTCAGCGACCATTTTTGCAGAGGCCACCGCATCGCAGCAATGGATGTGCGAGGGCCGCCGGGCTTTCACAAAATGCCGGCGGAGCCCCCTGTGATCATCGCCCTGCAGCATCTGACAGGGACCGCCACAAAATCACCCGACTCCTGCTGCCGCCACACTACTTGTATGTATATTCCAACTATAAGGCGCACCCCCAAAAAATTTTTGGGGAAAAAGTGTGTCTTATAGTCCGAAAAATACGGTACATTTAAATGTGAGGAAAGGGCAAGTTGAAAATGCTTTGCTATCTTCTTATAGGCTACTCCTTTGTGGGCCTCCACCATTTTCACTTTCAGAGTGCTAGGCAGTTGCTTAGAAGAACTCATGGCTGCCCTTTTTTAGCACAAGGTTAGAGGAGGCTGAGTTTTTATAAAGATGGGAAATTTGTATCACCTGACATTTCCTAACGATCGTGAACAATACATAACCGTGACAGGCTAATTAAGGTATGAAACCTTGGTCAAAGTAATCTGAGCACACAAATTTCCAAGGGTGCCTTTTTCCTCTTTGTAATTTTTAAAATGTAAAAAATGACAATATTTTTTTTTGCCTAAAATACAAAGGAAATGTGTCATTTTTAACATTAGATCTTTAACCACAAGGGGCTCATACATCTGACCAACATGCTGGGGTAGGGGGCCCAAGTCAAAATTTCTCACCAGGGCCCATTTGACGCTAGTTACGCCACTGGACATATGCATTGCTTTGCAAAAGTATTCGGCTCCCTGGAACTTTTCAACCTTTTCCCACACATCATGCTTCAAACATAAAGATACCAAATGTACATTTTTGGTGAAGAATCAACAACAAGTGGAACACAATTGTGAAGTTGAATGAAATGTATTGGTTATTTTAAATTTTTGTGGAAACTCAAAAACTGAAAAGCAGGTTGAAAAGTTCCAGGGTGCCAAATACTTTCGCAAGGCAATGTATTAATTATCACTACTATCAATCATGCTCAGCTTATCTGTTCAAACCTTTCGGTTATGTGCACACGTTGCAGATTTTGCAGCTTTCCATGCGTTTACAGTACAATGTAAACCTATGGAAAACGCAATCCGCAGTGCCCATGCTGCAAAAAAAAATGTGCAGAAACGCTTCGGGTTACATTCCGCAGCATGTCAATTCTTTGTGCGGATTCCGCAGCGGTTTACTCTATAATAGGAATCCGCAGGTGTAAAACCGCAGGTGGAATCTGCACAAATTCCGCATAAAAACTGCGATAAATCCGCAGGTAAAAAGCAGTGCCTTTTACCTGCGGATTGATTAAATCTGCTGCGGAAAAATCCGCAGCCCTCAAAAATACGTGTGCACATACCCTTAGAGTATGGTATAACTATTAGTGTTGAGCATTCCGATACCGCAAGTATCGGGTATCGGCCGATATTTGCTGTATCGGAATTCCAATACCGAGATCCGATACTTTTGTGGTATCGGGTATCGGTATCGAAACAACATTAATGTGTAAAATAAAGAATTAAAATAAAAAATATTGCTATACTCACCTCTCCGACGCAGCCTGCACCTTACCGAGGGAACCGGCAGCGTTGTTTGCTTAAAATTCGCGCTTTAACTTCCTTACTTGAAGTTCCGGCTTGTAAGCAAACAACGCTGCCGGTTCCCTCGGTAAGGTGCAGGCTGCGTCGGAGAGGTGAGTATAGCAATATTTTTTATTTTAATTCTTTATTTTACACATTAATATGGTTCCCAGGGCCTGAAGGAGAGTTTCCTCTCCTTCAGACCCTGGGAACCGTCAGGAATACCGTCCGATACATGAGTCCCATTGACTTGTATTGGTATCGGGTATCGGTATCGGATTAGATCCGATACTTTGCCGGTATCGGCCGATACTTTCCGATACCGATACTTTCAAGTATCGGACGGTATCGCTCAACACTAATAACTATATATTTTTTGAGAGTAGTCAAAAACAAGCAGAAAACAGTTCATGAAACTCTGGCTTTTTAGTCCCAAAACATTTTTGTGAATTTTCATGAAGAATTTTATCATTTCTTTTTTTTAAGCGGTAATAAATCCACTAAGCAATTAATGAATCCATTAAGCAAGAAATCAGGAAAGCAACTTGGCAGCAGTCAAGCCATAAGATTAGGGATGAGCGAGTACTGTAGTGAAATATTCAGACCCGCTATACTCGTAAGGCTGGAGACACACTGGTGCGAGATATGGCCGAGTCTCGCTGGTTAAAAGCAAGCTGTGGCACCTGCATTCCGGAGCGGAGCGTGCAGCTGCATAGCAATACATGGAGCCGCACGCTCCGCTCCGGAGTGCCGGTGCCACAGCTTGCCTTTAACCAGCGAGACTCGGCCGTATCTCGCACCAGTGTGTCTCCGGCCTAACGAGTAGGTCCTAATAGTTATTCGTAACGAGTAGGGAGTCCAATGCAAGTCAATGGGTGCAAGAAAAAAAAAATAGCACAGCACTCACACCATGCGAGTGCTGTGTGATTTGTACGCACCAGTGTCCTTTGAAAAGCCGGCAATTCATATGCGGCTATAGTAAAATCACACTGACAGGTTAGAATAGAATAGATAGAATAGATATATACACATATATATACATACACATGTCAGTGACACACATTATATATATATATATATATATATATATATATATATATATATATATACATACATATCTTTATATTGCATAGAGATATAGATAGAAGATTAGCCAGTAATTCATTTGTCGGCTTCTGTAAAATCAATGCAGGAGCACACAGGATAGAAGACATGGCTTACATACAGTAAATAGATTTTACTGTAGTCGCATATGAATTGCCGGCTTTTCAAAGGACACCGGTGCGTATAAATCATACAGCGCTCGCAGGGTGTGAGTGTTGTGCGATTTTTTTCTCGCACCCATTGACTGGGCAGGAGATCCGAATATTGGGAGGCAAGTAGTGAAATACTCGCTATGTTCCGGGTACCGCATTACTCACTGAGTACCGAATACTTGTGAATATTCTAGCTCATCCCTACATAAGATATGTTATCCCAGGCTGTGATAATTCAGATCTTTTTAAAATTAAATTAGCAATTTTCGATTCAGCGAAGCATGACTTATAGTAATAAGATTTTTGTGACATCACTTGCTAATATTGTATCATGGTATATTTTTTACAGCATATACGATTGGCGCAGGAATTTATGGAATTAGTAAAAAAGGATGATCGGTTTGAAATATGTGCAGAGGTTATTCTGGGACTTGTATGCTTCCGTTTAAAGGTGAGATTTTGTTTTTGTATAGCTATGACTTGTCTGTGAATGTATTTTCTATATATAACAGTAGAAACATGGATTATTGAGAATCTAGGTCTTCAGTAGGAGAAAAAAATACTTTGCAAGGGCTGCTAAGTTGTGAGATATGCTCTTCTTTGACATTGCTAAATATTAATTTTTTTTCTTTGTTGAGGGGGGGCCAATTAAAACTTTTGCAATGGGGTCCCATGTTTTCTGTGAACTCCCCTGGATGTAATTGTAAAGGTAGTGAACTCCACTCCTTAAAACAGAACCACATACACCAAACAAGAAATATAGGGGATCATTAACAAATTCAATCTCCATAATATCTTCCCAAAATGCATTAATACATATTGTTAGGACTAGGAAGTGGACCCTCTGGGCCACGACTTCAGAGCCCCCAAGGGCGAGTGAACCAGATGGTGCCACCCCCTGTACAAGGAGCGTTAGGGACAGGCCCAAGGAGGGTGAAGCTGCAACTGCCGGAGCCAAAGGGACGACTGAAGATATAGCAGAGGGATCAGAGAGACAGAGGGAAGAAGGTGAAACTGAAGAGGCTAGAATGGCGGAGGCACCGGACAGAAAGAGGTAGTAAGAGACAACGTACTGACCGGGAAGATGAGGGCAGACATGGACAAAGACAATGGAGACTCGGAAGTAGCAGGCTCAGCAGGAATTAAGGACAGGAAGGCATGTCAGGAACACGGAACTGGAAGGCACGTCAGGAACACGGGACTGGAAAGCACAGCAGGAACACGGGACTGGAAGGCACGTCAGGAACACGGGACTGGAAGGCACAACAGGAACACAGGACTGGAAGGCACAGCAGGAACACGGAACTGGATGGCACGTCAGAAACACGGGACTGGAAGGCACGTCAGGAACACGGGACTGGAAGGCACAGCAGGAACACAGAACTGGAAGGCACGTCAGGAACACGGGACTGGAAGGCACAGCAGGAACACGGAACTGGATGGCACGTCAGGAACACGGGACTGGAAGGCACGTCAGGAACACGGGACTGGAAGGCAAGTCAGGAACACGGAACTGGATGGCACGTCAGGAACACGGATCAGGAAGGCACAGCAGGAACACGGGACTGAAAGGCAAGGACAACCTGGAAACAAAGCAAGAGACGCACGGAGCCTAGGAACCTAAGGAGATGCTGGTGTTAACCAGCGAACGCAATAGACGCAAAGGCGTCTTACCCGGTCAGATGCAGGAAAGAAATACCCGACGGGCGCCGCCATATTGGGGCGGGGCCAGCGGGTCACGACCTCCCAGAAACCCCGGCGGTGAGAGAAGCACGTCTGCGCATGCGCGGACCGCCGAAGGGACGAACACCAGGGAAAGCAGAGGAAGAGGAGCGAGGAGGAGCGTCGGGAGCGCGCCGGCCGGACAGGTAAGTATTGCGAGGTGTAACACATATCAGTCAGAACAACACACAAATAATACATATGTACAGTACAAAGGTGCCATCTGTCACAGTTTCACCACTCACTGTGTCAAATGGATACTGTGACTGAAAGCTCTGCAGCCCTATGGGATCGAGGTATTGCTAAGCTGTCAGGATTGTGACAGCTCAACCGCCCAATCTGAGGAAGAGGTGTAAGTATGATGAATGACAGCTCAGCCGTCATATGTGGCTGGATCTGTGGGATCTCCTCCAGGTGTCTTCCATTCTGGGTGATTGCTGGGCTATTTAGCACTCTGACAATTGTCAGACCATTGCCAATTGTAGCTTTGCTCAAGTGGTGTGTGTTTGCTAAGTGCTCTGAGTTGTATTCTGATCTCCGTTGCTGATTTACATTTGACCTTCAGTTTGACTTTCCCCTTGTCTTGATCCCCTACCTTCCTAATATTCTGACCTTGGACTGTGACCAGTGATGAGCGAGTGTACTCGTTGCTTGGGTTTTCCTGAGCACGTTCGGGTGATCTCCAAGTATTTGTGAGTGCTTGGAGATTTAGTTTTCTTCGCCTCAGCTGCATGATTTATGGCTGCTGGACAGCCTGAATACATGTGGGAATTCGCTAACAAACAGGAATTCCTCACATGTATTCAGCCTGCCTAGTAGCCGTAAATCATGCAGCTGCTGCGAGGAAAACAAAATCTCCGAGCACTAACAAATACTCAGAGACCACACGAGCGTGCTCAGGAAAACCCGAGCAAGGAGTATACTCGCTCATCACTACTCACTACACTTTTGTCTTTGCCTACTATGAGCCCTCTTAGTACTGACCCCGGACCGCTTGATTATCGTGCCCCATGGCCAGTCCTTGAGTAGTGGCTAGCATCACATCATCTAATAGAATTGACTCCGAATGCCCTACTGACCCAATAATGCAGCAGACCGGCCAGTATAATAATAAAATACTAGGTCAGTAAGCACAGTACAATGGCAATAAACAGACTTGAATGAGGGATTTTCATTTGTAACTCAAATAAAAAATTATCGCATATTCATAATTATTTTGTGGTGCAGATGCATTGTCTGCAAAAATAAACTCATAGATGTGAACAGCCCCATAAATTATAATGGATACATGTTTTATCTGTGAAAAGCTTGGATATAATATGTATGAGAAAATGGATGTCTGAATGAGGCCTTAGGTCGGTGATCACAGAAGCCCTTGTGTGTATATCACCGTCCCTATTTTCTCAGGGGTAGTGTGTCAACTGATGGTTGGCCTTAAATAATGCATATGGACATGGCAATAATGTGCACAATTATTACATCAGTTAAGTAATATCTCACTGTGATTCTTACCTTTTAGACCTTGGTCTCATGTTGAACTGCACATGGAATCAGTGTTTACAAGCAGGTAGAGCACAAGTGCTAGACTTTCCCCGCATGCAGCGTTTTAAAGTATTCACACTCTAATGAAGATGAAAACATGTGTCTCAGGGTTTTTTTCCGGAAAAAAAAGACAGATGAAAAAGCGGTCCGTGATCCATCTTAAAAATGACGCATAGCACACTTACCAAAATATCTGACTTGTGAAAGGGCCCTTATCCACGGAGAAGGGGAATGGAAGGGGTCCCTCTACCAGTTATGGCACATCCACACAGCTGTCCGTAAGTGTGAGTCTATACATTTGTATATGGAGTATGAATGTTTATACTCATGTGCAATGTGTGTATAGCTGTCAGTGTGAGTGCGGGGGACCTCATTCAGTAGAAAATGATATGGGTGTTGAGGGCTGGGGAACCACAGTCACCCATAACTGATTGAGGGCTCCATCCTCCACCACCCATATCACCCCTTACTGAATGAGGATCCTCCTTCCTCACACTGATAGCTATATACACATTACCCATTAGTACAAGTGCTCACACCCAGCACACACATGTACACAATAAACACATACCCAATAACTATACAGACTGAAAACCTTACTTTACAGCTGAGTTCCTGAGCTTAAGTAAAAAGGCTCCACTCAGTGTAGCTGCAGCCTGCAGACACTCTCCATTTATCTGCCCTTACAAGAAAGAAGACAGAAGTGTAGAAGCAAGGGGCAGGGCCTACTGGTGCTCTGCTGGGCCAGTCCGTCATGCTGGTGTCTTTCTCTAGCAGAGGTATTTAAATGGAATGAGCGCACCGGTTCCATCAGACCCCGCAACGTGCTCGTAATGGACAGAAGGGTTACAATGACGCCCAGATGTATGCTAAGACACCCATTGCTGTTATCTCCGTCTTCCTGTGAATCTCACCTTAGCTTCATAGGACACCAAATTTTTCTTAATATCCTGCAGTATAGAGCAGAGGTGTCAAACTGCATTCCTCGAAGGCCACCAACAGGTCATGTTTTCAGGATTTCCTTAGCATTCCACAAGGTGCTGGAATCATTCTGTGCAGGTGATTAAATTATCACCTGTGCAATACAAGTAAATCCTGGAAACATGACCTGTTGGCGGCCCTCGAGGAATGCAGTTTGACACCTCTGGTATAGAGTATAAGACATCAACCCATTGCAGGTTCAAGTCCCCTTTGCAGGTTTAAGGGCACTACAAAATAATGAAAAATTAAAGAAAAAAGTTTTTATTGATATAAAAGCATTTTAAAAACTTTTTGTATAATTATAAGCTGACATGTCTCCATGATCTTCGTTTGCGGACACGCGCGCCACAAAAAACACGGATATGTGAATAGCAACATAGACTTTATTGGGTACGTGTTGTATTTGAGAAAAACATGGATAGAACGCATATGTGAAAAATGGATGTCTGAATAAGACCTAAGAAGTTAAAGTTTGATAAGTTATATGTACCCCCAAATCACGCCACTGTTAAATACAACTCATCCTGAAATAAAAACAAGCCATCATATAACTATTTAGCTGAAGAAATAAAAGTCATGGCTCCTGAAAAGTGAAAATAAAAAAAAAATGATTAAGAATAGTTTGTCATAAAGGTTAAAACTTGCATTGCCAGGCAGAGGTTAACTACATTGTACAGAGAAATATCTCTGGTTTTATCAAAGTTTCTCTTAACAATTTCCTCTTAATTACAAATGTCATTAATTCAGGAGATTGCGTGTGATCATATTTGTTTATTTTGATACAGTGTGATTATGCCCCAACTTCCTCCCACTTAGTTAATTTGATGCCCCAATTCTCTTACTTGTGATGCTGCCAGATGCTGAATATTGTGAAGTGCCTCCTGCAAATGATTGCACGAGATGTTGCTGTGTTAACTGAGAGGACATGGTTTTCTTTTGTGTAGATGCCACATTTCAGACAGATCCCCGCTGGGGTGAAAAGCAGCTGTGAACATTGGTGTACGGTGGATCATTGTTCAATGTGCTAGACTTGTTAGAATGATAATGATCTAGACAGATATCAGTAATGTGCTTGTTTTCATGGAAATACAAAATGTTTGTGTACAATACTGAATGGTGTTAAAGGGAGTGTGTCAGCACAAAATTATTTTTCAAATTAAGCATGGCAACCTTGAAGGGAGCATGCTTTTTACCTGCCATACTGTATGGCAGGGACGTACACAGAAATCATTGGGCCCCATAACAGAAGTTTTAATTGGGCCCCCGATCAAAAAAAAAAAAATAATATTCAGTTGAGGTCACAGAAGAGCACTTCCCACAATTGTGTTGCTCCTATTGAAGCCCTATTCAAACCTATTAGTTTTCCCACACACCTTTCATGCCCCCCCAAACACAGTAGGATACCCCAACAGTAGATTGCTCCTCCACAAGCACAGAATGATAACTCCACTGTACCCCCGCAAAGTATGATACCTCCACAGTAACACCCAACACAGTATGATGGCCCCTACAGTCCCGCACACACAGTATGATGGCCCCGACACAGCCTTCTACTCAATATGATAGCCCCAAAACAACTCTCCATATAGTATGATAGGCCTCTATACAGTATAGTGGTCCTTACTCAACCCTCCACACTGTATAATGGCCTGCACTCATTATAATGCCCCACTAACCCTCCAAACAGTATAATGTACCCCACAGAACCATGCACCCAGTATAATGGACCCCACACAACCTTGTACAGTATAATTGGCCCCCACACAGCACTTCAAACAGTATGATTGCCCCACACAGCTCTCCAAATAGTATGATGGCTCCCCCCCAAGCAGCATGATGGACCCCACATATAGCCCTCCAAATAGTATGATGTCCCCTCAAATAGCCCCCCAAATAGGATGATGACCTCCACAAAGTATTCATTGAGTAAAAAAAAAATACTCACCACTCCCCATTCCCCTGCTGCTACTGTCTCTGTAGTATGTGGTCTTTCCTGCTTGGCACAATGTGATGACTTCATAGAATCCGCTATGCTGAGAAGTCAGATGCACAGGGAGAATAATGGAGGAGGGAGTGAGTTGCCCGCCAGGGTAGTGGGGTACTCGGTACCGGGTCCGGTCACAATTAAAGGGGTGGTCACGGTGGCATCGACCCGGTCAGTGGCCCTGTGAGCCCAAATAAAATGGGAAAGGACTTTTAAGGGAGTTGTAATAAACTTTGTGTTCGTGATGCCACCTGTGGTTCTCGGTCAGAGGGGACCGATGCTGCTTAAAGGGGTCCTCTGGGGTGATGTTACTACAGCAAAGATAGTGACGCTTCCCACAGGTGAAGTGGGGTCCTCAGGGCTCCCGGTGTGCTGGACAGGGATGGTGTATGCCGGCAAATAAATGGAGGACACAGGTTTGTAATGTCTTTACCTGGTTTGCTGGTGGTAGCAGGCCACAGTCCAGGGCACCAGGAACAGATGGTGATATGGTCTGGCTGGCCTGGAGGCAAAGGCGGATCCCTCTCCCAGGTGAGGTCCATAAGCCTTCATACTCGCGCTAGTATGTGAGGTCCTTGCTGCCTGTGGCTTCTGTACAAAGTCCTCTCTCCTGTTCTGGGACAGTTACCCATATGGTGGGCAGTGGGAGCTTTTTTTATAGGGTCTCTATCACAACCCGGGCTCTTAGTGTACTGCTGCACCTTCAGGTGTGGGTGCGGGCAAATTTCATAAAGTCCTATGCCATCCAGTTCTGCCGTGCGACCTGGAGTACAACACAGCTTCGGGCTCCCGGTGCCCAGAGGGTGCCAGGTCACAGTTCCCCTCTAAGCCCTTTCCTTCTCCTGTGCTCCTTTCCTCAAATGCTCACTATATTCCAACTTTTCAGGTTCTCTTCCTTCCTTTCCTGGAGCTGCAGCTCACAGTCCTGGCTGCACGGCTCCACTCTCTGCTCTCTCCTTCCTCTCTCTTCACTATCTGTTCCAGACTGATCTAGCTTCTCCTCCAGACCAGAATACTTAAATCTGGGGAAGCTCCCCTGAATCCGGGTTCAGAGCTCCCCCTTCTGTCCTGGATTCAGAATGTGTTGTATGTAGGTGCGTTACCTGGTAAAGGGAATCCTCTTTGCCTCCAAGCATGATATCGCCCTCCCCAAAAGGAAGGCAACATCACTGTAACAACCGGTTACCTGGGGTGTTACAGGAGCATCAGCTGATGCCACCTTTTCCATTATGGCTTTCAACTGCATCTGTATCCAGGATGCGAATACAGTTAAAAGTTGGATGGGGGAGCCCGGTGCTGGCATCAGGCTCACACCAGGCTGTGTGGTCTGCCGCTATTAGTGATATGTCACTACTACACAGGAAAGGGCAGTTTGCTGAGTTATAATATATAGTTAAACAAATGGTTTACACATCCACACCGGCCAGAGGCTAAAGTACACACTTTTTGGCTACACCTGGTGAATGGGAGCCTATGAGAATGTTAGAGTATATGTTCTGAAGAGGTTCTGTCATATACTATCAGTACAAGAGTAGATTGCCGCATCTGGAATTTGAACACATGCTCCAACCCCCTTCTTGTCTGTAACACTGAACACCTACAGTAGTGTGACGAGGGCCAACAGCCCGAAACACCGTGTCTGCAAATTGAGATACTGATTTGGCTTTTATCCTAAGTCATAGTACAAGACTCGTTAAAGGGTTGATTGTGACTTGTAGGATCACTGCTTCCAACAGGTGGTGCTATAGAGTTCAAGTCCTCTTTTTCTGTGAAGAGGCAATTTGCATAACTTTAGAGCAATTTTTCACCCAATTGGCCAGAATTATGTCATAAATTGCTTTGAAAAGTCACAACGTTTTTGCGCATCTTTTAGTTATGCAAATATTTTGTGACTTTTGATGTTTTCATGAAAGTTTTTCTCAGCTCTACTAAAATATTCGGAGCTGGGGTGGAACGAGGCGGGGCAGCAGGGGTGTGATGCCACAGCTCATCCAATTCATACCGAGCTGTTGTGTTCCTCACATGAAAAATCTTACTCCAGTCAATTATTGATTAAAGGGAACCTGTCACCCCCAAAATCGAAGGTGAGCTAAGCCCACCAGCATCAGGGGCTTATCTACAGCATTCTGGAATGCTGTAGATAAGCCCCAGATGTAACATGAAAGATGAGAAAAAGAGGTTAGATTATACTCACCAGGGCGGGTGGTCCGATCCGATGGGCGTCGCGGTCTGGGGCCTCCCATTTTCTTACAATAACATCCTCTTCTTGTCTTCACGCTGAGGCTCCGGCGCAGGCGTACTTTGTCTGCTCTGTTGAGGGCAGAGCAAAGTACTGCAGTGCGCAGGCGCCGGGCCTCTGACCTTTCCCGGCGCCTGCTGGAGCCGCAGCTTGAAGACAAGAAGAGGACGTAATCGTAAGAAGATGGGAGGCGCTGGACCGGACCGCGACACCCATTGGACCGGACTGCAGCAGGAGTGCCCCTGGGTGAGTATAATCTAACTTCTTTTTCTCATCTTTCAGGATACATCGCGGGCTTATGTACAGCATTCAAGAATGCTGTAGATAAGCCCCTGATGCTGGTGGGTTTAGCTCACCTTCGATTTTGGGGGTGACAGTTTCCCTTTAAGGCATGCACCTCTTAATAAATCAGAAATGCCCCCTCATCATGACTGTAGAAAAAAAAATCGCTGGTCTTATTGGATCAAGGTCAGTATTTTTGGCAAAGAGTATATTCCACATTTGGTAGTGGCTACATTGGCAATCTAATAAGCATAAGTATGTTGAAATGGCAGTGGCCATTTAAAACATCAGCAGTGCAGAATCAAGGTTGACACACAGATGGTCCATTTCGGCCAGGGTGAATTGTGCTTAGGGAAAAATGTGTCCATCACATTATTTTCAATGTGTTTCAAAGTCATTCAACTTCTTTATCAGGAAAAAACACAATGATCACAAATTCTTATTTTACAGCAAATGCTTGCAAAGTGGTACCATGTGGTTTTAGAACTCGTTCACACCACCGCATTTTTGGTCCGAGGCTGTCCATGGAAAAAACAGAGAGCACTCTACCAATGTTATTCAATGGGGCAGTGTAGACGAGCAATTTATTTCACTGACTAAATCTGTGTGTGAAAAAAGTGCAGCATGCACGAGTTTCTTACGTGTGTGGGATGAGACTCACCCATTTAAGTCTTTGGCTGCGTAAAAAAATAGGATGCCATACCAAGACACAGTATAGCATTTGTTTTTTATGGATACACTTAAGATCTGTAAAATAAGAAATCTTAAATGGTCTTGTAAATTATTAAAATGCAAAAACGGATTGCATACAGACTGCAGATGGATGACAAGGGAGAAAAAAATTGTTTGCTCTGATAAAGAATGAAGGTTAGCGCTTAATGGTCATACTCATGGAAACGATTTGAAGTCATGTTTTTAAGATCTGTACAATAAAGTTCACAATTTTACTGGAGCTGGATATTCTATTTAGAAAAAATTGTTCCACTTTTCTGGATGCAACTATGAACGATTTATACGCTTGTGTGACCCTAGCCTCACAGAGAGGATCAATGCAGAGTATACTGTATACAAAGTGTCATTTAATCTAATCATATTTGGTTGATTAAATAAATTAAATATCAGAAACTATAAAAATGTTTAATATTTTCCATGATTTTTCTTTAGGGATCCAACACACTGAACAAATCACTTCTTCAAAAGATAAATAATTTAAAGAAAATACATATAGTGCCATGCTGCTTAGGAGACAAGTTTATTTTAAGGTTTGCTGTATGCGCCCGAACTGTGGAATCAAATCACATTGTATTTGCTTGGAAGCACATTGAAGAACTGGCCACTGAACTCCTAATGGCGGCAGGTGAAACAAAATAACACGACTTCTTTTGGTAAGAGTTTGGTCTTTTATCAATGGGGCAGATCTACTAATCCAGTCTAGTAATAAAGATATGCCACATTCATCACAGTGACTTATACTGGATGATAAATTGGGTCCATCTTTATAAACATTTGTGTACGGTTACACCACCTATAGGTTGGTTTACTATGTGCCAAAAATTCTCTGCCAACATTTTGCTGTACTGTCAGACTACACCCCTTTCCTGTCAAGTCACATGTTAGTGAGCACAGCTGAAAAAATATCCACAATACTAACTGTTTTTAGGTCAAATCAATAAATCATCTCCAATGTTTTTGTGATTTGCAGCAAAAAATTGCTGAAATGTCGGTGCATGTTTTTTAAATCAGGTCTTGTTAATAATGTCCATTCATTATGTGGACAGCTGACCAGCACACCTAATATACAGTATTGTGCAAAAGTTTCAGTCAGGTGTGATAAAAATGCTGCAAAGTAAGAATGGCTTGAAAACAGCTTCCAAATCATTTATTCTTCTATGTAAACTGGCACACGGTTTTTGAAGGAGCATGGCAGGGAGGTTGTTCCAAACATCTTGAAGAACTTATTATAGATGACCTGTGGATTCTTCTTTCTCTTCATGTAATCCCAGACAGATTCAATTATTTTGAGATCAGGGCTCTATGTGTGCCATATCTTCACTTCCAAGACTCCTTGGTATTTTTATATGAAGATGGTTCTTAATGATATTGCCTGCGTATTTGGAGTTGTTGTCCTGATGCCATATCTTGAAGCCAATTAGATGCTTCCCTGATAGCAAGGCATGATATCTGTCTGTATTTATCAGCATTGAGGACACTATTAATCTTGACTAAATCCACAACTATGATGATATGGTCCATGATTAGCCATGATCTCAACATACTTGAGTCTGTTTGGGATTACATGAAGAGAAAGACAGATTTACACAAGCCTACAGCCACAGAAAAACTCTGGTTATAGCTCTAAGATGTTCAGAATAGCCTCCCTGCCACGTTTCTTCAAAAACTGTGCAAGTGTACCTAGAAAAATTTTTGATTTGATGTTGGTTTGAAGGCAAATGGTATTTACAGAAATATTGATTTTGTTTAAATTTCTCTTTTTTCATTCATTTTGCATTTTGTTAATTGGTAAAAATAAACCTTAAAAAACAATTTGATTTTTGAAAGCATTCTACCTTTCATCATTTTCTTCCATAACTGCCTAAATATTTTTGCACAGTACAATAAATGAGCTTATTCGACATCTCATTTCAAAATTACAGTCCTTCATATGTAGTTTGACTTCTTACTTATTTTGGCTAGTCTATCCAATGTGACTGTGGCTCTCCACTCTATGACTTCAAGAGATCAGACACTTCTTTGTCTGTGGATGGTTGATCATTGTAATTGTAGGACATCACATCTAATTATAGCTCTAACAGCTATTCCAGTTGCTGTGCAGCCCAAAAGCAGTGGGGTTCACTCAACGGCATGTAGGCAGATTTACTCAAAGTGCATTGTCTAATGTAACTTCTTTCCAATCCCTTGGTTGAAATTGATGGACATTTGTCTTTTTTCAATTGTACTATGTAACTATGTGTACCTTTATTTACAATTTGGGATGACCCAATAGGAACCCACACTAACAATTCCTAAAACTTAACTTTTATTATGGATTAAAATACTGGGGTAAAACTGATCATGAAGCGTTCTGTCCCTATATTGTCTAAACAATTCTAATATAATGTAGAGGTCATTGACTAATATCACTTAGTGACACACCTGGGTATCAACATTATAGGGCAAACAGGACAGTTTTTCCTAGAGCACATGTCCTCGTAACATGTTTCACAGTAGATGCGGCGTCAACAGGGGATGAGATTATAGCTAGAATGGCGGCCAGCCAAACAAGCCTCATATATATAGCCTCTGTGCTACATACTGGAGCCAATGCGATAATATGTATCTTATTGCAGGAAGTAACTTAGATAAAACTCAACCAACTACAAGCAATAATAGCATTTACCAGCAATCAAAACACCTTATGTGTTATAAGAAACGCTATCATAGGTTCAATTTTCCTTGCAGTGTCAGCTTCAGTGTTACCATGCTTACCAGCTACCAATCAGAACAGCGATCGACATTCATGCACCAATTAGCTAGTCGCTCGTCATCAGTGATGTCATCATTACATGGCGCGACTTCATAGATGCCTTAACCACAGTGATTGGTTAGTTATAACAGTGACATGACGCTTCCTGATATGAGCGCATATGATGCTTTGCCTTGGATACCAAAACTATTTAGCACATTAAAATTGATTAATATTAACACCATATCTGTCACCCTAACAGTTGTCTTTGTTAAGGAAGAGTGGACTCAAACTGTCCCTGGAACTGGGACCCTAACTGTCACTATCCTGGGGGTACTCTTGAAGGTAGAAAGGCCTGAGTCTCTGACCTTACTATGCTCCTGTTAAACCCTGATCTGTCCCCTCTCTAACCCCATGAGATATGGGGCAGAAATGTAAGGTAAACAAGACGTAAAAAGAAAATTGGGATAACAGAAAGCAACAAACACACAAACACTCACCAAAGGTAGAGAGGTATATAGGGAAGGATATGAATGTACCAACCAAATGTTAATAGGACAATGAGTGAAGCACACACCAAAAAACAGCACACAACAAACTTCAGTAGCAACAACGATCTCCAATTCAGCACAGCGTCTCCAAAGAGCTAGGAAGCAAAGCTTTCACTAGCAAGGCAGAGAGTGTCTGGCCAGGTTTTATAGGGAGAGGTAATGACCAGATCAGAAGTAGCTGAAATGGAGCTGCAAGTTTTTGACCAGCACAGAAGGAAACCAAATCCATTTAATATGGACACAAACACAGGCTAAATGGAAGATCTGCAATTCAGAATACGTAAAAATGTTCTAACCCCAGATCTCCCACGAGGACCAGACACACTCACGAAAGTACCCCCCCTTCTATGAGTGGCCACAGGACCCTCGGAGCTGGGTTTATCCGGATTTGTCAAATGAAAGGATTGTATCAATCTAACGACATTAATCTCAGATGCCGGCACCCACATCCTCTCCTCCGGACCATTCTCCATTCAATGTACCAGGTACTGTTCCGAGCGGTAACTATATGGGAATCAATAATTTTTCCTACCTGAAATTCTAAATTGCCATCAACAATAACCGATGATAAAGGTGATGGTCCTACAGGCGCAACAAATATTTTGAGCAAAGACCTGTGAAAAACATTATGGATCTTGAGAGTCGGCGGAAGCTAGAGAAGAAACGCTACAGGGTTGATTACGGCAAAATTTTATAAAGACCACCCTAGGACGTAATTTCCAAGGAGGAACTTTCAGTTTAATATTTTTGTCGGACAACCATACTAAATCATTCACCCCCAGGTCCAGACCTGACAATCATTTCTTATCAGCCATATGCTTGTATTTGTTCCCCATGATCTTTAAATTATTCTGAACTCCTCATTCTGATGAGAGCGAAGAAGAAAATTGTTCCTCCGCAGGAACCCCTGAAGACTCATTGAAGGTACAGAATTGTGGAAGGAAGTGGATCGCCCCCAGGCGCAGGGCAATGGGGTACTCGGCACCGGGTCCCTCGGTCTCGGTTCTGGGGATGTCACGGTGGCCCGACCCGGTCCGTGGCCCTGCTGAGGGGCGCCCAATTAAAGGTGTAAGTTTGTCTAGTGTTCGTGACGCCACCTGTGGTATTCGGTCAGAGTGACCGACGCTGCTGGGGGTCCGCTGGGGTGATGGAATGGCAGCCAGATGGTATACCTTCCCACAGGTGAAGTATGTCCCAGGGCTTCCCCAAGTGTGTGGGTGATGATGGTGGTCGTTGCAAGGCGCGATAAATAACGAGGACACAAAGGTTGCAGTCTTTTTACCTTTTACTGAAGACTTCAGCGTCCGCAGTCCAGAGTACCGCTCACAGGACTGGCTGAGTCCGGCCGGTCCGAAGGCACATCCAGAGTTCCCTTAGCCAGGAAGAAATCAGTAGCCTTCCTACTAGCGCCTGTGTGTTGTAGTACCTCCCTGCTGAGCACCACGGGAAAGTCCTCACAACCTTCGTAGATGTTTCTGATGTTCTCTCTCTCTGTCCCCAAGATGATATGGATAGGACAACCCGTATGACGGGGTAGGCCTGGAGTTAATTTATAGGGACCCTAGAGACGCCCCTCTCCCACAATTGCCTCCGTGTCTTCTTAGGTATTTAGGTTGGGCAGCCAACTTGGAATTGCCTGGAGTAATGCGTAGAGTCAGTACTCCCTCGGTGTTCCGGCCACCGGCTACGCGCCTCAGAAGGAGGCTGCCAACCTCGGGGCAGGACTCCTCCCGGTATTATCTCCTTGTGCTGTGACTTCGGTTCTCACTCTCCACAATATACTTCGCTTCGTGTGCTTTCCTAGGATGCTGCTGCAATGATGTGCAGGCGCAGCTCCGTAACGTTCTATTCCTTGCTAGGCCTCTGTCAGGATCCTACCCCTGACAGGACATCTCTGGGTCAAACCAGACTGCTTCTCCCTCGATGTTATCTGGTCGAAGTCCAGTCTGCTTCTCTCTCTAACTTCCTATCCAACCCACCAGTTTTACCCGTGTGTGAGGAGTGCCCTAGTAGATAGAAGCTTTGCTCCCCCTGGTGGACTGGAGTGTAAAGTGTAGTGTGTGACTGTGATACCTGGCAAGGTGAGCTACTTTAGTACCATCAGACGTAACATCACTCCCCCTGGTGGAAGAGCGACATTACTGCAACGACCAGGACTCTGGGGCGCTGCACTCCCCCCCCCCCCCCCGTTAAATCCAGTACTCCCGGACTGGGAAAAGAAGAAAAACAATACATGTTAGCAAAAAGACATACAAGATTTTTGAAATGCTGTAAACAAGTAAATATAACAATGCTTCCCTTTATGGGAGGTGAGGACACTTGAACGTTACAAACAAGAACATATTTACGTTATGCTTATGATTTTAAATAACGCCTATTAATTAACTAACTATGAATAACCGTTATTACCCATACGGGTAAGCTGCCTACTAAATACAAAACAGTATCTCTCCTTTAAGGGCGTGTACCCACTAAAGGTATACTATAAAACTTCACAAGTGCAAATCAACATTCTCTTCCTTTCTCTTTCACTGTCACGTATGCAGGACAATCTGACTACTCCTACGGGCCTACTGCATCTTTCTTTAGCTTCCTCTCATCAATTCTAATAATTACTTTAACTTCGATTTTATTCAAAGAACATCATTAACATTTCTACTTCTAACTATATACTATCACTATGTAAGAACATTATTACTATCTAACTATTTAAGGCAACATTATCACTTTTAGGCGAAGTGCAACAACTAACATTCCCTTTAAGAGGAAACCAAGTCTCTTCTGAGGTAGTGCAAACAATCAGTTTGCAAGTCAGTTTAAAGCAAGAACTTTCACGCTGTAGTCAGGAACAGTCTCTTCAAAAAGCTATTTGTAAAACCAGTAGAGAGCACCTTTAAGAAGGTGCAAACTATTTACAAGCAGTTTGTAATCATGCGCAGTTCATGATTCCAATGTTCTATTGAAGGAAACAGTGATGAACCAATGCAAAAACTAGAAACAATAGGGATTCTGGGTAAACGAAGGGATCCCTTTAAGAATTAACCCTAGACGGGTTTAAAGCAGCAAAACAGGAAAACAAACAGTTAACTATTTACAGTTTTCGGTTCTCCGAGGTTTATTGGAATAACTCTGGAGGTAGTACTGGCGGTGGTAGTCCTCTTGGATACTGACGACTACCTGGTACTACATAGAGTGCGTCCTCACTCCTGATAGGAGTCTGTGTAGCTTGAGTATGGGCATTTGCTGCAGCAGAGGTAGCAGCTGCTGCAAGATCAGTCACTGGAACGGAGTCAGTAGCGGTGGCACGAGCAGTCGCTGGAGTGGTGTCGGTCATCAGGGCAGTGTCGTTCTTCATACCAGCTTCAGATGTGGTCCCTCTGGTGCCGGTCTGCTCCGTCTCCGCTGGGGTCTGGAACGCTGGTTGCAGGGCCTTGTGCTGCGGTGTTGTCATCTCTGTTTGCAGCATCTCACTTTCCGGCAGGGCCTTGCTTTCTGGCTTTGGAGCGCTGGAACTTCGTTCTTGCTCCGGACCAGATGAGGCTGCCGACAGGCGTCTGGGGAGGCTCCCGATGAAGGTCTTCTTCCACCCGGCCTCAGTGGTCAGCTGCGTCCGCAGGAGTTGGTCGCTGAGCGCGTCCACTCCGGCCTGCAGGAAGTCAGGGCCAACAGGTGATGCTTGGCCGTGGTGTCTCTCCCGGTGGCTGGGGGAGTCCTCTGCTCCGACCCCACGCTCTGGTCCCGGGTGGCTGGCCATGGCGTCCTCCACGTGGCTCGCTCCTTCCTCGTCCTTTTCCCGCTCTCTCCTTCGTGGGCGGTTTCGTTTTTGTTGTCTCCGCCCGCCATTGAGGATCAGGAGGCGGATCTCGGCTGCTGACGGACACGTCCTCAAGGTACAGAAATATTTAGACTGGGCGGCCATTATTTTTCGCGCTTCTCAGTTCATTCACGCCCACAATTCCACGCCCTTCTTCTCCTGCGCTCCTCGTGGCGCTGTAATGGCGGCGGTCTTGGCGGGAATTTTTGGCGGCAATGGCAATACAGTCTTTAAGCAAATCACAGCTCCAATTCAGTTCTGACACAGGTCTTAGGCACACATGACCCGATTTTTCAGGCTTAAGTAGATCCTGTTTGTGACGCCAAAGTTGGATCGCCCCCAGGCGCAGGGCAATGGGGTACTCGGCACCGGGTCCCTCGGTCTCGGTTCTGGGGATGTCACGGTGGCCCGACCCGGTCCGTGGCCCTGCTGAGGGGCGCCCAATTAAAGGTGTAAGTTTGTCTAGTGTTCGTGACGCCACCTGTGGTATTCGGTCAGAGTGACCGACGCTGCTGGGGGTCCGCTGGGGTGATGGAATGGCAGCCAGATGGTATACCTTCCCACAGGTGAAGTATGTCCCCAGGGCTTCCCCAAGTGTGTGGGTGATGATGGTGGTCGTTGCAAGGCGCGATGAATAACGAGGACACAAAGGTTGCAGTCTTTTTACCTTTTACTGAAGACTTCAGCGTCCGCAGTCCAGAGTACCGCTCACAGGACTGGCTGAGTCAGGCCGGTCCGAAGGCACATCCAGAGTTCCCTTAGCCAGGAAGAAATCAGTAGCCTTCCTACTAGCGCCTGTGTGTTGTAGTACCTCCCTGCTGAGCACCACGGGAAAGTCCTCACAACCTTCGTAGATGTTTCTGATGTTCTCTCTCTCTGTCCCCAAGATGATATGGATAGGACAACCCGTATGACGGGGTAGGCCTGGAGTTAATTTATAGGGACCCTAGAGACGCCCCTCTCCCACAATTGCCTCCGTGTCTTCTTAGGTATTTAGGTTGGGCAGCCAACTTGGAATTGCCTGGAGTAATGCGTAGAGTCAGTACTCCCTCGGTGTTCCGGCCACCGGCTACGCGCCTCAGAAGGAGGCTGCCAACCTCGGGGCAGGACTCCTCCCGGTATTATCTCCTTGTGCTGTGACTTCGGTTCTCACTCTCCACAATATACTTCGCTTCGTGTGCTTTCCTAGGATGCTGCTGCAATGATGTGCAGGCGCAGCTCCGTAACGTTCTATTCCTTGCTAGGCCTCTGTCAGGATCCTACCCCTGACAGGACATCTCTGGGTCAAACCAGACTGCTTCTCCCTCGATGTTATCTGGTCGAAGTCCAGTCTGCTTCTCTCTCTAACTTCCTATCCAACCCACCAGTTTTACCCGTGTGTGAGGAGTGCCCTAGTAGATAGAAGCTTTGCTCCCCCTGGTGGACTGGAGTGTAAAGTGTAGTGTGTGACTGTGATACCTGGCAAGGTGAGCTACTTTAGTACCATCAGACGTAACATCACTCCCCCTGGTGGAAGAGCGACATTACTGCAACGACCAGGACTCTGGGGCGCTGCACTCCCCCCCCCCCGCCGTTAAATCCAGTACTCCCGGACTGGGAAAAGAAGAAAAACAATACATGTTAGCAAAAAGACATACAAGATTTTTGAAATGCTGTAAACAAGTAAATATAACAATGCTTCCCTTTATGGGAGGTGAGGACACTTGAACGTTACAAACAAGAACATATTTACGTTATGCTTATGATTTTAAATAACGCCTATTAATTAACTAACTATGAATAACCGTTATTACCCATACGGGTATGCTGCCTACTAAATACAAAACAGTATGTCTCCTTTAAGGGCGTGTACCCACTAAAGGTATACTATAAAACTTCACAAGTGCAAATCAACATTCTCTTCATTTCTCTTTCACTGTCACGTATGCAGGACAATCTGTCTACTCCTACGGGCCTACTGCATCTTTCTTTAGCTTCCTCTCATCAATTCTAATAATTACTTTAACTTCGATTTTATTCAAAGAACATCATTAACATTTCTACTTCTAACTATATACTATCACTATGTAAGAACATTATTACTATCTAACTATTTAAGGCAACATTATCACTTTTAGGCGAAGTGCAACAACTAACATTCCCTTTAAGAGGAAACCAAGTCTCTTCTGAGGTAGTGCAAACAATCAGTTTGCAAGTCAGTTTAAAGCAAGAACTTTCACGCTGTAGTCAGGAACAGTCTCTTCAAAAAGCTATTTGTAAAACCAGTAGAGAGCACCTTTAAGAAGGTGCAAACTATTTACAAGCAGTTTGTAATCATGCGCAGTTCATGATTCCAATGTTCTATTGAAGGAAACAGTGATGAACCAATGCAAAAACTAGAAACAATAGGGATTCTGGGTAAACGAAGGGATCCCTTTAAGAATTAACCCTAGACGGGTTTAAAGCAGCAAAACAGGAAAACAAACAGTTAACTATTTACAGTTTTCGGTTCTCCGAGGTTTATTGGAATAACTCTGGAGGTAGTACTGGCGGTGGTAGTCCTCTTGGATACTGACGACTACCTGGTACTACATAGAGTGCGTCCTCACTCCTGATAGGAGTCTGTGTAGCTTGAGTATGGGCATTTGCTGCAGCAGAGGTAGCGGCTGCTGCAAGATCAGTCACTGGAACGGAGTCAGTAGCGGTGGCACGAGCAGTCGCTGGAGTGGTGTCGGTCATCAGGGCAGTGTCGTTCTTCATACCAGCTTCAGATGTGGTCCCTCTGGTGCCGGTCTGCTCCGTCTCCGCTGGGGTCTGGAACGCTGGTTGCAGGGCCTTGTGCTGCAGTGTTGTCATCTCTGTTTGCAGCATCTCACTTTCCGGCAGGGCCTTGCTTTCTGGCTTTGGAGCGCTGGAACTTCGTTCTTGCTCCGGACCAGATGAGGCTGCCGACAGGCGTCTGGGGAGGCTCCCGATGAAGGTCTTCTTCCACCCGGCCTCAGTGGTCAGCTGCGTCCGCAGGAGTTGGTCGCTGAGCGCGTCCACTCCGGCCTGCAGGAAGTCAGGGCCAACAGGTGATGCTTGGCCGTGGTGTCTCTCCCGGTGGCTGGGGGAGTCCTCTGCTCCGACCCCACGCTCTGGTCCCGGGTGGCTGGCCATGGCGTCCTCCACGTGGCTCGCTCCTTCCTCGTCCTTTTCCCGCTCTCTCCTTCGTGGGCGGTTTCGTTTTTGTTGTCTCCGCCCGCCATTGAGGATCAGGAGGCGGATCTCGGCTGCTGACGGACACGTCCTCAAGGTACAGAAATATTTAGACTGGGCGGCCATTATTTTTCGCGCTTCTCAGTTCATTCACGCCCACAATTCCACGCCCTTCTTCTCCTGCGCTCCTCGTGGCGCTGTAATGGCGGCGGTCTTGGCGGGAATTTTTGGCGGCAAATGGCAATACAGTCTTTAAGCAAATCACAGCTCCAATTCAGTTCTGACACAGGTCTTAGGCACACATGACCCGATTTTTCAGGCTTAAGTAGATCCTGTTTGTGACGCCAAAGTTGGATCGCCCCCAGGCGCAGGGCAATGGGGTACTCGGCACCGGGTCCCTCGGTCTCGGTTCTGGGGATGTCACGGTGGCCCGACCCGGTCCGTGGCCCTGCTGAGGGGCGCCCAATTAAAGGTGTAAGTTTGTCTAATGTTCGTGACGCCACTTGTGGTATTCGGTCAGAGTGACCGACGCTGCTGGGGGTCCGCTGGGGTGATGGAATGGCAGCCAGATGGTATACCTTCCCACAGGTGAAGTATGTCCCCAGGGCTTCCCCAAGTGTGTGGGTGATGATGGTGGTCGTTGCAAGGCGCGATGAATAACGAGGACACAAAGGTTGCAGTCTTTTTACCTTTTACTGAAGACTTCAGCGTCCGCAGTCCAGAGTACCGCTCACAGGACTGGCTGAGTCCGGCCGGTCCGAAGGCACATCCAGAGTTCCCTTAGCCAGGAAGAAATCAGTAGCCTTCCTACTAGCGCCTGTGTGTTGTAGTACCTCCCTGCTGAGCACCACGGGAAAGTCCTCACAACCTTCGTAGATGTTTCTGATGTTCTCTCTCTCTGTCCCCAAGATGATATGGATAGGACAACCCGTATGACGGGGTAGGCCTGGAGTTAATTTATAGGGACCCTAGAGACGCCCCTCTCCCACAATTGCCTCCGTGTCTTCTTAGGTATTTAGGTTGGGCAGCCAACTTGGAATTGACTGTCCTGCCGTTGTCTGGAGTAATGCGTAGAGTCAGTACTCCCTTGGTGTTCCGGCCACCGGCTACGTGCCTGGGAAGGAGGCTCCTGACCTCGGGGCAGGACTCCTCCCGGTATTATCTCCTTGTGCTGTGACTTCGGTTCTCACTCTCCACAATATACTTTGCTTCGTGTCCTTTCTTAGGATGCTGCCGCAATGATGTGCAGGCGCAGCTCCGTAACGTTTTATCCCTTGCTAGGCTTCTGTCAGGATTCCACCCCTGACAGGACATCTCTGGGTCAAACCCAGGCTGCTTCTCCCTCGATGTTATCTGGTGGAAGCCCAGTCTGCTTCTCTCTCTAACTTCCTATCCAACCCACCAGTTTTACCCGTGTGTGAGGAGTGCCCTAGTAGGTAGAAGCTTTGCTCCCCCTGGTGGACTGGAGTGTAAAGTGTAGTGCGTGACTGTGATACCTGGCAAGGTGAACTCCTTTAGTACCATCAGAAGTAACATCACTCCCCCTGGTGTAAGAGCGACAATACTGTAACGACCAGGACTCTGGGGCGCTGTAGAAGCCATATGAGCCAAAAAAATGTCGACTTACCAGTGGACTCACTACGATGATTGTTTAACGCAAACTCAGCCAGTGGTAGAAAAGATGACCAATCCTCCTGGTTACCTGACACAAAGCATCTGATGTAAACCTCCATACTTCAGTTTAGGCCTTCAGTCTGACCATTATTTTGAGGATGGAACACCGAAGTAAAGGATAAATGCATCCCTAAATGAAAACAAAAATTTAGATACAAATTGGGTCCACCAATCTGACACCACATCTGACAGAACCCGATGAAGCTTCACGATCTCATTGACAAACACCTGAGCCAGTGTCTTGGTGTTTGGGAGAGCAGGTAAAGCAATAAAGTGCGCCAGTTTACTAAACCTATCCATCGCAACTAAAATAACAGTTTTACCCAAGGACATAGGAAGATCTATAATGAAATCCATAGATAAATGAGTCCTAGTTAGTCAGGAACGGTAAAAGAGCAAAAGACAGATGAGTATGGGGAGTCTTGGAATGCATGCAGACACTACAGGAAGACACAAAGTCAACTACATCCTTATGCAACCTTGGCTACCAAAAATGACGAGGAAAGAGGTCCAAGGTCACCTTCCTTCCTAAAATTTTTAAGTGGGGTCTAAGGGGTAACGTTCTTTTGAGAAAAAGAGGACTTTGCAATTTGCATAAAAATTTTAAGACGCAGATGTACAGGTACAAACAATTTCCCTGAAGAACCCGCAAGGGCCACACACTGTGTAGACTTTGATGTTATTAATCCCAGGATGGTTCGTGACTACTAAATTAAACCTGGTGAAAAACAAAAACCCATCTAGCTTGTCTGTGATTAAGACATTTAGCAGATTCAAGGTACATCAAGTATTTGTGATCAATGATGACTGTAACTGGGTGAACTTCTCCTTCCAAAAAATGACACCATTCCTCAAATGCCAACTTAACGGCCACAAGTTCCCTATTTCCTACATCATAGTTTCTTTCGGCTTATGACAAATTTTTAGAGAAGAATGCACATGGATGCCATATGCCAGGCAATGACCCTTGGGACAATACAACAATACAGTCCTGACACTCGCCTCTGAAGCATCAACCTTGGCAAAATATGGTTGAGAAGCATCGGGTTGTATGAATACTTGCACAGTGGAAAAACAAAGTGGAAAATGCCTACCGAGCGCAGTCGGACCACCTCGAGAAGTCCATACCTATCCTAGTCATGTCAGTGAGGGGTTTGACAATAGACGAGAAGTTTCGGATAAATTTCAGGTAGTTTGCAAACTTCAACAAGCATTGTAATGCTTTCAGATTTTCTGGGAGGTTCCATTCCTGGACCGCTCGAGCCTTGTCAGGATCCATGCGGAAACCTGCAGCTGACACTAGGAGAACTTAACTTCCTGTATGGCAAATACTCCCATCATCAGCTCCTGCTTTTACTGATATTAAGCAGCAGCAGGTGTCAGATGATGGGAGCAGTAGTCCCATCAACTGACACCTGTGACCGGAGGTAAACTTTATACCTCCAATCATGGCTGAGCACTCAAGCTGTCTTTTGACAATGTGGGAACTGCAGCTCTCTGACAGGCGGGGATGATTTCACCGCTGATTAGAAGCAGTGTTTGCCGCGCTGTCATGCAGTTGCCGACTGAACACATCTCTTTTATTGAGGCTGCACCTCTGCCCATAGCTGTGATCCCAGCTATCCAGATCACAACTGTGGGAGGAGATCGTGGTCATCTTTGTGAAGCATGCAATGTATGCTGTAGGCTCCACTCTCGCCCTGTCATTGCACACACTGCTCAGTGCGTGTGATGGTAGGAGCCTGCGGTGAGGGGAGGTGCCGAGGAGCAGAGGTCCGGGGGTGAGGGGAGTATTGGAAAGGAGCGGTGATTGCATCCTGTCATCAGTATTACAGTACAAGTTGCTATTACCACTCACCGCCAACCTGTTCAGAGCACAGCTGGGAGATCATCGCTTTGCTGTGCTCTGAACACTGAGAAGTGGATGTCACATGGCCTGGGAGTGCAGGTAAGGTAAGTACAAGCGTTTGTTTTTTTTCTATGCATTGAATATATAGGGGCCATATACCAGGATGGGGGAAGATACACCAATATGGGGGAAGCATATACCACGACGGTGAAGCATATACCAGGACAGGGAAGCATATGCCAGGATGGGGAAGCAGATACCAGGACAGGAAAGCAGATACCAGGACGGGGAAGCATATACCTGGATGGGGAAGCATATACCAGGATGGAAAAGCATATACCAGGACAGGGTAGCATATACCAGGATGGGGTAGCATATACCAGGACGGGGAAGTGCAGTGCCCCAGACTCCTGGTCGTTGCAGTACTGTGGCTTCGCCGCTAAGGGGGGCTATGGTACGTCTGATGGCACTGAAGGAGTTCATCTGACCAGGTATCACATACACCAATACATTTCATAGTCGGGCCTCCAGGGGGAGCTAAGGGTGCTATTTATTAGGCCACTCCTCACCGTGTGGGTAAACTGGGGGTCAGGCAGGAAGTTAGTTCAGAAAGCTGACTGGGTTGGAACCAGGCAACACCTTGTGGCAGGGGGTGTTGTGGGGAAGATTCGGTAGGGTCCCTGTCAGGTTTGGGACCCTGACAGAGGCCTGGCAACGAGAGAGAACGTCACGGGACCGTGCCTGCTCAGCATAGCGGCGGTGCCCTAAGAAAGGATCAGAAGCGAGATATATTGTGCTGAGTGAGAAACGAGATCAAAGCAAGAAGGAGAATACCAGTAGGAGTCGTGCTGTAAGACCGAGGCAACATCCTACTGAGGCGCACAACCGGCGGCCGGAACGCCGAGGAAGTATTTCTATATATATAGCTTCAGGCAATACTTCAAACCAACAGCAGGACAGTCAGTCACAGGCGGGCTGTCTCACCTAAATCACCTACGCAGACATAGGGGGCAACCTGTGGAGAGGGGCGACTCTAGGGTCCCGGAAGAGCTCCGAGCCTACCCGTCATATGGGTGCGTCCCAACCATAACACCGGGAGGGACGGATTAGCAGAAGATCATCTAATCGAGTTGTGAGGGAACACGAGAAACAGACACAACAGTTGTGGGGACTATCCCGTAAGCACAGCAGGGGAGGACCACAACACATAGCGCTAGCAGGAAGGCACAGATTTCCACCTGCAAGGAGAACTCTGGAGGTGCCATTGGACCGGCCGGACTTGCGCAGCCTGGTGAACCATATTCCGGACTGAGGACCCAGAGACCTTCAGTAAAGAGGTAAAGAGACTGCAACCTGGTGTCCTCGTTATTTACTGCACCGCACCACCACCACTATCCACATCTATAACTGTACGCCCCTCAGCAGGGTCACGGACCGGGTCTAGCCACCGTGACAACCCCAGAGCAGAGACTCAGAGTCCCGGTACCGGGTACCCCTCGGCCCTGCGGCAGTGGGGGCGCTACAACTTGGCGTCACGAACAGGATCTACTTAAGCCTGAGGAATCGGGTCATGTGTGCCTTGGAACTGTGATTTATTGTGCTTGGACTGTACTTTATTGCAAAGACTGTGCTGTGCCAATTGCCGCCAAAATCCGCCGCCATTACAGCGCTGAGGAGAGCGCAGGAGAAGAAGAGGGGCGTGGACTGGGCGTAGACAAGCTGGAGAGCGCGAACGACAATGGCCGCCCAGTCTAAATATTTCTGCACCGTGAGGACGTGTCCGTCAGCAGCAGAAATCCACCTCCTAATCCTCAATGGGGGGCGGAGACAGAGAAAACGAAACCGCCCACGAAGGAGAGAGCGGGAAAAGGACCAGGAAGAAGTCAGCGACATGGAGGACGCCATGGCAAGCCGCCCTTAGCCGGAGCGTGGGGTAGGAGCAGAGGACTCCCCCAGCTACCCGGAGGGGCACCGCAACCAGGCCTCCACCGCTGATATTGACCTCCTGCAGACCGGAGCGGACGGGCTGATCCACCAACTCCTGCAGACGCAGCTAAGCACTGAGGCCGGGTGGAAGAAGACCATCATCGGGAGCCTCACCAGACGCCTGTCGGCAGCCTCGCTTGGTCCGGAGCAAGAAAGAAGTTCCAGCGCTCCGAAGCCAGAAGGCAAGGCCCTGCCGGAAAGCGAGATGATGCAAGCAGAGATGACAACGTCGCAGCACAAGGCCCCGCAACCAGCGTTCCAGACCCCAGTGCAGACGGAGCAGACCGGCACCGGAGGGACCGCATCTGAAGCAGGTATGAAGGACGACCCTGCCCTGACGACCGACACCACTCCAGTGACTGCTAGTGCCACAGCTGCTGACTCCGTTCCAGTGACTGATCTTGCAGCAGCCACTACCTCTGCTGCAGCAGATGCCCATACTCAAGCTGCGCAGATCTCCATCGCTGCGCATGATTTAACCGTACAAGAAGGACGGATTAATGGCGTTTGTCCAGCACTGGGTGTAACCCTGGACCTCACTTTTCCCAGGCCAAGAGGGGTTAGGTGCCAGGTGCAGCCCTGGAAGCCGTCCAACTAAACCTCGGAGAACCGAAGATTGTAAATAGTTAACTGTTTGTTTTCCTGCTTTTTGCTACTTTAAACCCGACTAGGGTTAACTCTTAAAGGGATCCCTTTGTTGACCCGGGATCCCTATTGCTTTTTGGTTGTTTTTCTACCTTTTGTTTCCTGTTGAAAAGAACTGCTGGGATCATGAACAGTGCATGATACAAACTCCTTGTAAATAGTTTGCACCTTCTTAAAGGTGCTCCTTACTGGTTTTACATACAAGAAGGACTCTTTGCGAAGATACGGTTCTTGGAACCCGCACCGGAGTCCTTACTGTGTACGGACTGGTAGCTGAAGAAGCTGCGCTACCTCAGAGACTTGGTCCCCTCTTAAAGGGGATGTTCACACGTTGCCTCTGGGAATGGTATTGCCTTAAGACAGCTAGAGGGCAATAATGTCTTAGAAGAAAGAAAGTAATAATGATGATCTGTAAACGTTAAATGTAACTAACTAGTTAATTGTGAAAAATGTTTGATAATGTTGAGGACAGAAGGTGAACCCATAGGGGTTAGTGGTGAGTCCTCTTGGGAGCCATACAGAGCTGGCTCATTGATCCTAAACTGAAGGAAAAATGATATGTTCTATACTGTGTATAGTGGTGGAAGGGCAGTAGGCCCGGACTGAAAGGGGCGGTCCTGCATAGAAAGGAGAGTCAGTAGGTCTGGAGCAGTTAGGACAGGCAGTCCTGCAGACATAAAGTAGGAGAATGTAGCACAGTTGCTTAAGCCTTATAATCTGTTATAAGAAGGTCTTTAGTGGATTCAGAGTGTACATCCTTAAAGGCAATGTTGAATTAATGTTTAAAAATTTTGCACTTAGTAGAATACCCGGTTGGGTAAGAAAAGTTATTTGAAAGTATTTAACCATGTTTGTAACGTTTAAGTGTCCTCACCTCCCATAAAGGGAAGCTCTGTTCAATATGCTTATTGTTATTGCACTCACAAAAATTGTATGTCTTTTTGCTGACATGTATTGTTGTTTTCTTCCCAGTCCCGGAGTACTGGATTTAACCGGGGGGGAGTGCAGTGCCCCAGAGTCCTGGTCGTTGCAGTACTGTGGGTTCGCTGCTAAGGGGGGCTATGGTACGTCTGATGGCACTGAAGGAGTTCATCTGACCAGGTATCACATACACCAATACATTTCATAGTCGGGCCTCCAGGGGGAGCTAAGGGTGCTATTTATTAGGCCACTCCTCACCGTGTGGGTAAACTGGGGGTCAGGCAGGAAGTTAGTTCAGAAAGCTGACTGGGTTGGAACCAGGCAACACCTTGTGGCAGGGGGTGTTGTGGGGAAGATTCGGTAGGGTCCCTGTCAGGTTTGGGACCCTGACAGAGGCCTGGCAACGAGAAAGAACGTCACGGGACCGTGCCTGCTCAGCATAGCGGCGGTGCCCTAAGAAAGGATCAGAAGTGAGATATATTGTGCTGAGTGAGAAACGAGATCAAAGCAAGAAGGAGAATACCAGTAGGAGTCGTGCTGTAAGACCGAGGCAACATCCTACTGAGGCGCACAACCGGCGGCCGGAACGCCGAGGAAATATTTCTATATATATAGCTTCAGGCAATACTTCAAACCAATGGCAGGACAGTCAGTCACAGGCGGGCTGTCTCACCTAAATCACCTACGCAGACATAGGGGGCAACCTGTGGAGAGGGGCGACTCTAGGGTCCCGGAAGAGCTCCGAGCCTACCCGTCATACGGGTGTGTCCCAACCATAACACCGGGAGGGACGGATTAGCAGAAGATCATCTAATCGAGTTGTGAGGGAACACGAGAAACAGACACAACAGTTGTGGGGACTATCCCGTAAGCACAGCAGGGGAGGACCACAACACATAGCGCTAGCAGGAAGGCACAGATTTCCACCTGCAAGGAGAACTCTGGAGGTGCCATTGGACCGGCCAGACTTGCGCAGCCTGGTGAACCATATTCCGGACTGAGGACCCAGAGACCTTCAGTAAAGAGGTAAAGAGACTGCAACCTGGTGTCCTCGTTATTTACTGCACCGCACCACCACCACTATCCACATCTATAACTGTACGCCCCTCAGCAGGGTCACGGACCGGGTCTAGCCACCGTGACAACCCCAGAGCAGAGACTCAGAGTCCCGGTACCGGGTACCCCTCAGCCCTGCGGCAGTGGGGGCGCTACAGAAGCATATACCAGGATCGGGAAGCATATACCAGGATCGGGAAGCATATTCCATGATAGAGTATAATGCCGCCCCATAAAGTATAATACAACCCCAATATGGTATAATGCATTCCCCATATGGTATAATTCAGCCTCCATATGGTATAATGCAGCCCTATTGAGTATAACACAGCCCAATTAAGTATAACGCAGCCCCATTTAGTACCGTGGCAATTCAGAAGAGCCAGGCCAAGCATCAGAATTGGCACATCCAATGTGATGCGCTAAATCTGGGCAGCTGCGGGCTGGTATTTTCTGATAATATAGGCCCGCAACTGTGTGCTTTACCTTGGCTGTTTACAAAAAAATTGGGGGGACCCCAAGTCATCTTTTTCATTAATTTTTTAGGGAAAACTCCCTTTAGTCTCACACAAAAGGCACTAAAGGGTGCAAGTTTATTATATGTACGGGAGCTTGTGAAATCATATAGTTACAGGACATTTATCCTATTTATATATTCTATTTCACCACTGCTCCCATAGAAGCAGAGGTGTAATGTGTGACACCGCTCCGTCAACTTCTACGTGAGCTATGGTGCAATGAATGACCCTGATCTATCCACTACTATGGGAGCAGTGGTGTAATGCGTGAACTGCTCTGTCCAATTCTATGGGAGCAGACAAACTTACACCTTTAATTGGGCGCCCCTCAGCAGGGCCACGGACCGGGTCGGGCCACCGTGACATCCCCAGAACCGAGACCGAGGGACCCGGTGTTGTAGTACCTCCCTGCTGAGCACCACGGGAAAGTCCTCACAACCTTCGTAGATGTTTCTGATGTTCTCTCTCTCTGTCCCCAAGATGATATGGATAGGACAACCCGTATGACGGGGTAGGCCTGGAGTTAATTTATAGGGACCCTAGAGACGCCCCTCTCCCACAATTGCCTCCGTGTCTTCTTAGGTATTTAGGTTGGGCAGCCAACTTGGAATTGACTGTCCTGCCGTTGTCTGGAGTAATGCGTAGAGTCAGTACTCCCTTGGTGTTCCGGCCACCGGCTACGTGCCTGGGAAGGAGGCTCCTGACCTCGGGGCAGGACTCCTCCCGGTATTATCTCCTTGTGCTGTGACTTCGGTTCTCACTCTCCACAATATACTTTGCTTCGTGTCCTTTCTTAGGATGCTGCCGCAATGATGTGCAGGCGCAGCTCCGTAACGTTTTATCCCTTGCTAGGCTTCTGTCAGGATTCCACCCCTGACAGGACATCTCTGGGTCAAACCCAGGCTGCTTCTCCCTCGATGTTATCTGGTGGAAGCCCAGTCTGCTTCTCTCTCTAACTTCCTATCCAACCCACCAGTTTTACCCGTGTGTGAGGAGTGCCCTAGTAGGTAGAAGCTTTGCTCCCCCTGGTGGACTGGAGTGTAAAGTGTAGTGCGTGACTGTGATACCTGGCAAGGTGAACTCCTTTAGTACCATCAGAAGTAACATCACTCCCCCTGGTGTAAGAGCGACAATACTGTAACGACCAGGACTCTGGGGCGCTGTAGAAGCCATATGAGCCAAAAAAATGTCGACTTACCAGTGGACTCACTACGATGATTGTTTAACGCAAACTCAGCCAGTGGTAGAAAAGATGACCAATCCTCCTGGTTACCTGACACAAAGCATCTGATGTAAACCTCCATACTTCAGTTTAGGCCTTCAGTCTGACCATTATTTTGAGGATGGAACACCGAAGTAAAGGATAAATGCATCCCTAAATGAAAACAAAACTTTAGATACAAATTGGGTCCACCAATCTGACACCACATCTGACAGAACCCGATGAAGCTTCACGATCTCATTGACAAACACCTGAGCCAGTGTCTTGGTGTTTGGGAGAGCAGGTAAAGCAATAAAGTGCGCCAGTTTACTAAACCTATCCATCGCAACTAAAATAACAGTTTTACCCAAGGACATAGGAAGATCTATAATGAAATCCATAGATAAATGAGTCCTAGTTAGTCAGGAACGGTAAAAGAGCAAAAGACAGATGAGTATGGGGAGTCTTGGAATGCATGCAGACACTACAGGAAGACACAAAGTCAACTACATCCTTATGCAACCTTGGCTACCAAAAATGACGAGGAAAGAGGTCCAAGGTCACCTTCCTTCCTAAAATTTTTAAGTGGGGTCTAAGGGGTAACGTTCTTTTGAGAAAAAGAGGACTTTGCAATTTGCATAAAAATTTTAAGACGCAGATGTACAGGTACAAACAATTTCCCTGAAGAACCCGCAAGGGCCACACACTGTGTAGACTTTGATGTTATTAATCCCAGGATGGTTCGTGACTACTAAATTAAACCTGGTGAAAAACAAAAACCCATCTAGCTTGTCTGTGATTAAGACATTTAGCAGATTCAAGGTACATCAAGTATTTGTGATCAATGATGACTGTAACTGGGTGAACTTCTCCTTCCAAAAAATGACACCATTCCTCAAATGCCAACTTAACGGCCACAAGTTCCCTATTTCCTACATCATAGTTTCTTTCGGCTTATGACAAATTTTTAGAGAAGAATGCACATGGATGCCATATGCCAGGCAATGACCCTTGGGACAATACAACAATACAGTCCTGACACTCGCCTCTGAAGCATCAACCTTGGCAAAATATGGTTGAGAAGCATCGGGTTGTATGAATACTTGCACAGTGGAAAAACAAAGTGGAAAATGCCTACCGAGCGCAGTCGGACCACCTCGAGAAGTCCATACCTATCCTAGTCATGTCAGTGAGGGGTTTGACAATAGACGAGAAGTTTCGGATAAATTTCAGGTAGTTTGCAAACTTCAACAAGCATTGTAATGCTTTCAGATTTTCTGGGAGGTTCCATTCCTGGACCGCTCGAGCCTTGTCAGGATCCATGCGGAAACCTGCAGCTGACACTAGGAGAACTTAACTTCCTGTATGGCAAATACTCCCATCATCAGCTCCTGCTTTTACTGATATTAAGCAGCAGCAGGTGTCAGATGATGGGAGCAGTAGTCCCATCAACTGACACCTGTGACCGGAGGTAAACTTTATACCTCCAATCATGGCTGAGCACTCAAGCTGTCTTTTGACAATGTGGGAACTGCAGCTCTCTGACAGGCGGGGATGATTTCACCGCTGATTAGAAGCAGTGTTTGCCGCGCTGTCATGCAGTTGCCGACTGAACACATCTCTTTTATTGAGGCTGCACCTCTGCCCATAGCTGTGATCCCAGCTATCCAGATCACAACTGTGGGAGGAGATCGTGGTCATCTTTGTGAAGCATGCAATGTATGCTGTAGGCTCCACTCTCGCCCTGTCATTGCACACACTGCTCAGTGCGTGTGATGGTAGGAGCCTGCGGTGAGGGGAGGTGCCGAGGAGCAGAGGTCCGGGGGTGAGGGGAGTATTGGAAAGGAGCGGTGATTGCATCCTGTCATCAGTATTACAGTACAAGTTGCTATTACCACTCACCGCCAACCTGTTCAGAGCACAGCTGGGAGATCATCGCTTTGCTGTGCTCTGAACACTGAGAAGTGGATGTCACATGGCCTGGGAGTGCAGGTAAGGTAAGTACAAGCGTTTGTTTTTTTTCTATGCATTGAATATATAGGGGCCATATACCAGGATGGGGGAAGATACACCAATATGGGGGAAGCATATACCACGACGGTGAAGCATATACCAGGACAGGGAAGCATATGCCAGGATGGGGAAGCAGATACCAGGACAGGAAAGCAGATACCAGGACGGGGAAGCATATACCTGGATGGGGAAGCATATACCAGGATGGAAAAGCATATACCAGGACAGGGTAGCATATACCAGGATGGGGTAGCATATACCAGGACGGGGAAGTGCAGTGCCCCAGACTCCTGGTCGTTGCAGTACTGTGGCTTCGCCGCTAAGGGGGGCTATGGTACGTCTGATGGCACTGAAGGAGTTCATCTGACCAGGTATCACATACACCAATACATTTCATAGTCGGGCCTCCAGGGGGAGCTAAGGGTGCTATTTATTAGGCCACTCCTCACCGTGTGGGTAAACTGGGGGTCAGGCAGGAAGTTAGTTCAGAAAGCTGACTGGGTTGGAACCAGGCAACACCTTGTGGCAGGGGGTGTTGTGGGGAAGATTCGGTAGGGTCCCTGTCAGGTTTGGGACCCTGACAGAGGCCTGGCAACGAGAGAGAACGTCACGGGACCGTGCCTGCTCAGCATAGCGGCGGTGCCCTAAGAAAGGATCAGAAGCGAGATATATTGTGCTGAGTGAGAAACGAGATCAAAGCAAGAAGGAGAATACCAGTAGGAGTCGTGCTGTAAGACCGAGGCAACATCCTACTGAGGCGCACAACCGGCGGCCGGAACGCCGAGGAAGTATTTCTATATATATAGCTTCAGGCAATACTTCAAACCAACAGCAGGACAGTCAGTCACAGGCGGGCTGTCTCACCTAAATCACCTACGCAGACATAGGGGGCAACCTGTGGAGAGGGGCGACTCTAGGGTCCCGGAAGAGCTCCGAGCCTACCCGTCATATGGGTGCGTCCCAACCATAACACCGGGAGGGACGGATTAGCAGAAGATCATCTAATCGAGTTGTGAGGGAACACGAGAAACAGACACAACAGTTGTGGGGACTATCCCGTAAGCACAGCAGGGGAGGACCACAACACATAGCGCTAGCAGGAAGGCACAGATTTCCACCTGCAAGGAGAACTCTGGAGGTGCCATTGGACCGGCCGGACTTGCGCAGCCTGGTGAACCATATTCCGGACTGAGGACCCAGAGACCTTCAGTAAAGAGGTAAAGAGACTGCAACCTGGTGTCCTCGTTATTTACTGCACCGCACCACCACCACTATCCACATCTATAACTGTACGCCCCTCAGCAGGGTCACGGACCGGGTCTAGCCACCGTGACAACCCCAGAGCAGAGACTCAGAGTCCCGGTACCGGGTACCCCTCGGCCCTGCGGCAGTGGGGGCGCTACAACTTGGCGTCACGAACAGGATCTACTTAAGCCTGAGGAATCGGGTCATGTGTGCCTTGGAACTGTGATTTATTGTGCTTGGACTGTACTTTATTGCAAAGACTGTGCTGTGCCAATTGCCGCCAAAATCCGCCGCCATTACAGCGCTGAGGAGAGCGCAGGAGAAGAAGAGGGGCGTGGACTGGGCGTAGACAAGCTGGAGAGCGCGAACGACAATGGCCGCCCAGTCTAAATATTTCTGCACCGTGAGGACGTGTCCGTCAGCAGCAGAAATCCACCTCCTAATCCTCAATGGGGGGCGGAGACAGAGAAAACGAAACCGCCCACGAAGGAGAGAGCGGGAAAAGGACCAGGAAGAAGTCAGCGACATGGAGGACGCCATGGCAAGCCGCCCTTAGCCGGAGCGTGGGGTAGGAGCAGAGGACTCCCCCAGCTACCCGGAGGGGCACCGCAACCAGGCCTCCACCGCTGATATTGACCTCCTGCAGACCGGAGCGGACGGGCTGATCCACCAACTCCTGCAGACGCAGCTAAGCACTGAGGCCGGGTGGAAGAAGACCATCATCGGGAGCCTCACCAGACGCCTGTCGGCAGCCTCGCTTGGTCCGGAGCAAGAAAGAAGTTCCAGCGCTCCGAAGCCAGAAGGCAAGGCCCTGCCGGAAAGCGAGATGATGCAAGCAGAGATGACAACGTCGCAGCACAAGGCCCCGCAACCAGCGTTCCAGACCCCAGTGCAGACGGAGCAGACCGGCACCGGAGGGACCGCATCTGAAGCAGGTATGAAGGACGACCCTGCCCTGACGACCGACACCACTCCAGTGACTGCTAGTGCCACAGCTGCTGACTCCGTTCCAGTGACTGATCTTGCAGCAGCCACTACCTCTGCTGCAGCAGATGCCCATACTCAAGCTGCGCAGATCTCCATCGCTGCGCATGATTTAACCGTACAAGAAGGACGGATTAATGGCGTTTGTCCAGCACTGGGTGTAACCCTGGACCTCACTTTTCCCAGGCCAAGAGGGGTTAGGTGCCAGGTGCAGCCCTGGAAGCCGTCCAACTAAACCTCGGAGAACCGAAGATTGTAAATAGTTAACTGTTTGTTTTCCTGCTTTTTGCTACTTTAAACCCGACTAGGGTTAACTCTTAAAGGGATCCCTTTGTTGACCCGGGATCCCTATTGCTTTTTGGTTGTTTTTCTACCTTTTGTTTCCTGTTGAAAAGAACTGCTGGGATCATGAACAGTGCATGATACAAACTCCTTGTAAATAGTTTGCACCTTCTTAAAGGTGCTCCTTACTGGTTTTACATACAAGAAGGACTCTTTGCGAAGATACGGTTCTTGGAACCCGCACCGGAGTCCTTACTGTGTACGGACTGGTAGCTGAAGAAGCTGCGCTACCTCAGAGACTTGGTCCCCTCTTAAAGGGGATGTTCACACGTTGCCTCTGGGAATGGTATTGCCTTAAGACAGCTAGAGGGCAATAATGTCTTAGAAGAAAGAAAGTAATAATGATGATCTGTAAACGTTAAATGTAACTAACTAGTTAATTGTGAAAAATGTTTGATAATGTTGAGGACAGAAGGTGAACCCATAGGGGTTAGTGGTGAGTCCTCTTGGGAGCCATACAGAGCTGGCTCATTGATCCTAAACTGAAGGAAAAATGATATGTTCTATACTGTGTATAGTGGTGGAAGGGCAGTAGGCCCGGACTGAAAGGGGCGGTCCTGCATAGAAAGGAGAGTCAGTAGGTCTGGAGCAGTTAGGACAGGCAGTCCTGCAGACATAAAGTAGGAGAATGTAGCACAGTTGCTTAAGCCTTATAATCTGTTATAAGAAGGTCTTTAGTGGATTCAGAGTGTACATCCTTAAAGGCAATGTTGAATTAATGTTTAAAAATTTTGCACTTAGTAGAATACCCGGTTGGGTAAGAAAAGTTATTTGAAAGTATTTAACCATGTTTGTAACGTTTAAGTGTCCTCACCTCCCATAAAGGGAAGCTCTGTTCAATATGCTTATTGTTATTGCACTCACAAAAATTGTATGTCTTTTTGCTGACATGTATTGTTGTTTTCTTCCCAGTCCCGGAGTACTGGATTTAACCGGGGGGGAGTGCAGTGCCCCAGAGTCCTGGTCGTTGCAGTACTGTGGGTTCGCTGCTAAGGGGGGCTATGGTACGTCTGATGGCACTGAAGGAGTTCATCTGACCAGGTATCACATACACCAATACATTTCATAGTCGGGCCTCCAGGGGGAGCTAAGGGTGCTATTTATTAGGCCACTCCTCACCGTGTGGGTAAACTGGGGGTCAGGCAGGAAGTTAGTTCAGAAAGCTGACTGGGTTGGAACCAGGCAACACCTTGTGGCAGGGGGTGTTGTGGGGAAGATTCGGTAGGGTCCCTGTCAGGTTTGGGACCCTGACAGAGGCCTGGCAACGAGAAAGAACGTCACGGGACCGTGCCTGCTCAGCATAGCGGCGGTGCCCTAAGAAAGGATCAGAAGTGAGATATATTGTGCTGAGTGAGAAACGAGATCAAAGCAAGAAGGAGAATACCAGTAGGAGTCGTGCTGTAAGACCGAGGCAACATCCTACTGAGGCGCACAACCGGCGGCCGGAACGCCGAGGAAATATTTCTATATATATAGCTTCAGGCAATACTTCAAACCAATGGCAGGACAGTCAGTCACAGGCGGGCTGTCTCACCTAAATCACCTACGCAGACATAGGGGGCAACCTGTGGAGAGGGGCGACTCTAGGGTCCCGGAAGAGCTCCGAGCCTACCCGTCATACGGGTGTGTCCCAACCATAACACCGGGAGGGACGGATTAGCAGAAGATCATCTAATCGAGTTGTGAGGGAACACGAGAAACAGACACAACAGTTGTGGGGACTATCCCGTAAGCACAGCAGGGGAGGACCACAACACATAGCGCTAGCAGGAAGGCACAGATTTCCACCTGCAAGGAGAACTCTGGAGGTGCCATTGGACCGGCCAGACTTGCGCAGCCTGGTGAACCATATTCCGGACTGAGGACCCAGAGACCTTCAGTAAAGAGGTAAAGAGACTGCAACCTGGTGTCCTCGTTATTTACTGCACCGCACCACCACCACTATCCACATCTATAACTGTACGCCCCTCAGCAGGGTCACGGACCGGGTCTAGCCACCGTGACAACCCCAGAGCAGAGACTCAGAGTCCCGGTACCGGGTACCCCTCAGCCCTGCGGCAGTGGGGGCGCTACAGAAGCATATACCAGGATCGGGAAGCATATACCAGGATCGGGAAGCATATTCCATGATAGAGTATAATGCCGCCCCATAAAGTATAATACAACCCCAATATGGTATAATGCATTCCCCATATGGTATAATTCAGCCTCCATATGGTATAATGCAGCCCTATTGAGTATAACACAGCCCAATTAAGTATAACGCAGCCCCATTTAGTACCGTGGCAATTCAGAAGAGCCAGGCCAAGCATCAGAATTGGCACATCCAATGTGATGCGCTAAATCTGGGCAGCTGCGGGCTGGTATTTTCTGATAATATAGGCCCGCAACTGTGTGCTTTACCTTGGCTGTTTACAAAAAAATTGGGGGGACCCCAAGTCATCTTTTTCATTAATTTTTTAGGGAAAACTCCCTTTAGTCTCACACAAAAGGCACTAAAGGGTGCAAGTTTATTATATGTACGGGAGCTTGTGAAATCATATAGTTACAGGACATTTATCCTATTTATATATTCTATTTCACCACTGCTCCCATAGAAGCAGAGGTGTAATGTGTGACACCGCTCCGTCAACTTCTACGTGAGCTATGGTGCAATGAATGACCCTGATCTATCCACTACTATGGGAGCAGTGGTGTAATGCGTGAACTGCTCTGTCCAATTCTATGGGAGCAGTGGTGCAATGTGACACAGCTCCGTCCACTTCTATGGGAGCAGTGGGGTAATGTGTGAACCCACTTTGTCAACTTCTATGGGAGTAGTAACGTAGCGGACAGAGTAGCCTCACACATTACACTACTGCACCAATGGAAATGGACAGAGGAGTGTCCCACATTTCACTACTGCTCCCATAGACATGGACAGAACAGGGTCACATTTATAAGGGAGCAGTGGAGTAATGTGTGAGACCTCGCCGTCCACTTTTATGCGAGTAGTAGTGTAATGCATGACCCTGTTCTGTCTACTTCTATGGGGGCAGTGATGTAATGTGTGCCCCCACTCCATTCACTTCTATGGAAGCAGTGATGTAATACGTAACCCTGCACCGTCCACTTCTAAGGGAGCGGTGGTGTAATGTGTGACCACCCGCTCCGTCCACTTCCACAGGAGCAATGGTGTAGTGTGTGACCCCGCTCTGTCTACTTCTATGAGAGTAGTAATATAGTGGACAGAGTGGGGTTACATATTACACCACTGCTTCCATAAAAGTGGACGGAGCGGTGTCACATCATACATACATTAGACACTGCATATCTAATCCCATCCTGTGTGATACACTACGCTGAGCTCAAACACTAACAAATTGTGCTGCCAGCCATCCTTGGTGACACTTTCTACTTGTCAATATCACTGGCAGCCACCAACAAAATGGCTCAGCACTGTGATGCTAAACATCCTTTTTAATCTTTTTGCAAGCACCCAAAAGGGGAGGAGAGGAGCGACAACACACACACACACACACGCACGCACGCACGCACGCACGCACACACGTCAGCACATCCCACCCTCATTTACTGTACACTAGGTTTTTATGGCAAATTTCAGCATCTGCTTTCCCTAGTGTTTAATGAAACATTAATACTTTACATTTTGTTAATTGTTGAAAACATTTTTTTTTTTGATGGCACCTTACCTTTAAGCACACTCATTTTCAAATTTAATTGAAACTTTGTGTATACATTGGTCAATTCTTGACTCCATAATGCGTGTATTCTTAGACTCCTTTGTTTTGTTTTGTGAGGTTTGTTTCCGTTTCCCCTTTGTCCTTTTTATCCCTTACTCCCATTACAGATGTAGCTGAGTTGGGCTCGTCACAGGACAAATGGATTATCGGCGGACAGGTGAGGATTTCTTTGTTTTTTAATTTTCTTTAGATATTAATAAATATGGTAAAATAAAGGTAAAATAGGTAAAATAAAGTTGAGGAGTTTTATTTCAAATAAAAGAACTTTACTCAGTGTTTGTTACATTTGACTTTGTGGTTAGTAATGGGGGTGTACTATAGATGCTTCTTTACTACTGACAAGTGATGAGCAAGTGTCCTCGTTACTTGAGTTTTCCGAGCATGCTTGGGTGTTCTCAGAGTATCTTGGGCGTGCTCGTAGATTATGTTTGTGTCCCCACAGCTGCATGATTTGCAGCTGCTGGACAGCCTGAATACATGTGAGGATTCCCTAACAAACAGGAAATCCCTGCATGTGTTCAGGTTGTCTAACAGCCGCAAATCATGCAGCTGCAGGGACACAAACATAATCTACGAGCACTCCCAAGATACTCGGAGTACACCAGAGCATGCTCGGAAAACTCGAGTATCGAGCACACTCGCTCATCACTACTACTAACCCCTGAGTTTGATGTCAACTGACATTACAAAGCTGACATCAACCTCGAAACTATTACCCACTTGCCACTACACCAGGGCAAGTGGGAATAGCGGAGACTAAGCTCCAGAATTGTCTCATTTCATGGATACGCCATTTCTGGGGCTGCTGAGAGTTGATGTTCTTAGTCTGGGAGGGGGTCAATATCAATGTTCCATTCCTAGGCTATTAATTTCAGCCCGCAGCTCTCTGCCTAGCCTTTCTTAGTTATTAATAAAAGTTAATTGGTTATTAATTTCATATCTTTTTTTGGGAGGTCACCACTTGTTAAAAACCAGTACAGGCTAAGCAGACAGCTGTGATCTGATATTAATAGCCTGGGAAGCTCCATGTTTATTACTCCCATTCTAGACTATAAACATCAGCCCCCAGCTGTCAGTTTTCCCTCAGCTGGTTAAGAAAATTAAGGGGGACCTCACATTATTTTTTTCTTTCATTGTTTCTCTATATCTATTCTATTTGGACAGTTCACTCACTACTCGGGTGATGAAATGTCGGGTTTCATTTGAGATGGATGCAAAACAAAAATTGCACGGCACAGGCATGGTCCATGTGTGGTGCAATTTTTTGGCACCTATGGACTTGCATTGCCGAGTCTTGTCCAATATATGCAGCCACTCGCAGCATGCTGCGATTTTTTTCTTAGTCCGATCCAAGATGAGAAAAAAATTGCAGATGAACACAAAATCATTGACTAAACACTAGTCAGAGTGCAATTAGATTTTTTATTGGATTGCACTTGTCTGTTTTAAACGCATATGAGTTTCAGCCCCTAGAGCAGGGGTGGGAAACCTCAAGCCTATGGCCCATTTAAGGCCCTTGATTATCCATTCTCCGGCCCCCGGCAGATTCCTGGGGACCACAGTGCTTGGGCCAGCAGCTGTGTTTTAATGACCACCATCCTTTTAATTTCTTCTTGCTCTGTGAGCATACGCATGCAGTGTTCACTACTGAATGTTAAGGCGCGTGCAATGAAAGATTACGTCCCGACAGCAGTGCTAGCGTCAGGACGTACTTTGTACGCAGAGATAGCACACAATTTGTACGGCCCCCGAAAGAGGGCCTAAATATTCGAATGGCTCTTGGCAGAAACAAGGTTCCTCACCCCTGCCTTAGTGATTATAAAATCCACTTCATTAGTAGTGAATAGTAGTTAGTAGAGATCAATTACGATAACTTGGTTTCAGCCATCCAATGCCTCATTCATTACCCTTCAAACTGAAAAAAAAAACAATCTTACAGCCACCAATAGTGGGACTGAATTCTAATCAAGTTTCTATACAGAGTAACAGGATGCTCAAATGTAGTTCCTATGGATTTTTGTTTCACAATATGTAAATGCATATAAATAATTTCTTAACCATTTATTTATTTATTTTAGGCAAAGACACTGCATATGAAGAAATGAGGAAAAATAGGTTGAAGTTGAACATCCTGTATTTTTCATAAAAGTATATTTATTTTCTTGTCATTCTATTACAATCATGTGAATCAATCCAGTGGAATAAATGTGAATATGTGGCATTACTGATTTAAGATTCTTATTGCACCTAGATAAAAAAAAAAAAAACACCCAGAGAAAATAATAAGTTGTACTGTGGCATAACCATTTCTCTTATCACTGGTTTTCCATCATTTATGAAAAGGTCTTACAAATACTCACCACTTATTCAACATGTGGCACTTGTATCTATTAATTCTTTCAGTCTACATACTGTGGCATGTAAAAGTTTGGACACCCCTGGTCAAAATTACTGGTATTGTGCACAGTTAAGCAAGTTGAAGATGAAATTATCTCTAAAAGGCCTAAAGTTCAAGATGACACCTTTCCTTTGTATTTTAGGCAAAAAAACGAAATAATATTTTATATTTTAAACATTACAAAAAGAAAAATGGTCTGATGCAAAAGTTTGGGCACCCTGCATGGTTAGTACCTAGTAGCACTCCCTTTTTTTTTACAAGTTTCACACCTTGTAAATGTTTTTTGTAGCCAGCCAAGAGACCTTCAATTCTTTTTGAGGGGTTTTCATCCATTCTTCCATCCATTCTTCCATCCATGTAAGATTCCTGGGTCGTTTTGCATGCACTGCTATTTTGAAGTCTAGCCGCAGATTTTCAATGATGTTGAGATCAGGGGTCTGTGAGGTCCATTGTAAAACCTTCAGCTTGCGCCTTTTGAGCCAGTCTAATGTGTATTTTGACGGGTATTTCACTATCCATCATTATCCATTTGTAGAAGCGACCTTCTGTTCAACTTCAGCTTTTTTACATATCAAGTTATGTTTGCATCAAGGATTTGTTGAAATTTAATTGAATTTATTCTTCCCGCTACCTGTGAAATGTTCTCCGTGCCATTGGCTGCAACACAACACCGAAGCATGATTGATTCACATCCATGCTTAATGGTTGGCGACATGTTCTTTTCTTGAAATTCTGTGCCCTTTTTTCTCCACACATACCTTTGATCATTTTGGCCAAAGAGTTCTATTTTAACCTCATCATTCCACAGTACTTGTTTCCAAAATTCATCAGGCTTGTTTAGATGTTCGTTTGCATATTTCTCACGCTGGATTTTATGGTGAGGATGCAGAAGAGGTTTTCTTCTACTGATTCTTACATGAAGTCCATATTTGTGCAGGTGTCTCTGAACAGTAGAACAATGTACCACAACTCCAAAGTCTGCTAAATCTTTTTGAAGGTGTTTTTCAGTTAAGCAGAGTTTCTGATGTGCCTCTTTAGCATTCCTAAGAGCAGCTGTCACTGAAGTTTTACTTGATCTTCCAGATTTTATCTTGACCTTCACTGTTCATGTTAACTGCCATTTCTTAACTACATTTCGAACTGAGGAAAGGGAAACTTGAAAATGCTTTGCTATCTTCTTATAGCCTTCTCCTGCTCTGTGGTCAGCCACCATTTTCAGAGTGCTTGGCAGCTGCTTAGAAGAACCCATGCCTGCTGTTTTTTGGCACAAGGTTAGAGGAGGCTGGGTTTATGATGGTGGACAAACCATAACCCTAAGTAAGGTCTGAAACCTTGGTCAAAGTTATCTGAGCACACAAATCTCCAAGGGTGCTCAAACGTTTACATTGGCGCATTTTTCTTTTTGTAGTTTTTAACATTTAAAAATGACTATATGTATATATATATATATATATATATATATATATATATATATATATTTATATTTTTTTGCCTAAAATACAAAGGAAAGGTGTTGTCAGGACTCTTGATTCTCTGTTCATCTTTTGTGCTTACAGCCCTTTTTCAAGATGGCATCTGCTGCTTCGCTCCTGCTCATGTGATCCGCCTTCCCTGCCTTCCAGTCCATGCTTGTGCATTCTGCTTGAATTTCTGGCTCTGTGTTGCAAGTGACTGCTCCTCTCCTGAGGATCCGGTTCAGCCCTTCCAGAAAACCTCTCCAGCTCTCAGTGGTGCACCTGTAACAAGTTGTTTGGGTGTGTTTTCTCTGCATCTGCCTCAGTCTGCCTGCTTGGCACGCGTAAGCTCGTCCTGTTTCAGTTAATTTTGGTTGTGTGCAGTGGCAGTATATTTGACTGTTCTGGACTTCCTAAAGAGACTCTCAGCCCTGCACTGTTTTCGGGACTCTTGTTCAGACACTGCCCTGTTGTGAACTGTGTCTCATTATCAACATTCCCAAGTGTGTGCCTAGCGAGTTCAAGAGAGTTCACTTGCAGCAGCACTGCATTGTTCTAGAACTGTTACTCACTTGCTGCACCTACGTCTGTTTGTGTAATACAGACTTGTCGTTATACCCTTGCTCAGTTGACTCATTTGTCTCAAGCTAAGAGGTTCCGGAGTGTTCCACTATAATTGTTACATGTGTCATCTTTAACTTTAGTAAGTTTAGGCCTTTTAGAGATCATTTCATCTTCAACTTGCTCATCTGTTCACAATAACAGTATTTTTGACCAGGGGTGACCAATCATTTACATGCCACTGTATATTATAGTCATGTACACTGAATGAACAAACGTATTTGAAAATAGTTCTAAACAAAAAAATCACTCACTAAGCCATGCATTATTCCTTTACAAACATGTGAAAGAATAGATCGTTCTAAACAGGTCACCAATTTCTACAGTGTTACTTTAATTGGATGCTACTGCTGCAACCAGTCAGTTTGTGAAATTTCTTTCCTTTTGTATCACTCAAAAGTGGAAGCATGGCTTTAACAAAAGCACAAGATCTTTGCACCTGAAGCTTCATGGCAAGGGTTTTTATGGCCTTACATCAAAAGGAACAATGCCAAGCATTGAATGGAGTAGCATAAAGAATCGATGAGTCTGAGTTTGACGATTGCCAGGATAACATTACCTACCAAACTACATTGTATTAACTGTACATTTTGCTAAAGGGTTATTCATCAGGGATCACCTAATCCCACTGGTTCCCATGAAGGTGAAATCTTAACGCTTTAGCAAGACATTTGGACTATTGAATTCTTCTAACTTTTTGGAAACAGTATTGGGAAGGCCCATTTTTACAGCTTGATTTTGCCCTCATTCACAAAGTAATGCTGAAATAGCAGGGTTACATGAATCTGGTGTGGAAAAACTTGGCTGGCCTGTACCTCTGTACCCCAATCCCATCAAACACCTTTAAAATAAGCCAGAATGAAGATTGTGAGCCAGGACTCATTCATATGATATGTAAATGTGTATTTCCTATAAAAGATCCATTCTTCACAATTGATTTGAATAAAAAGGGCAAAGGATTTAAGTCAAAATTCAGGCGCATGCTTCCACACTTCCGTGAGACTTTTTCTGCACATGCCCAAACCAAAATAATACTATTGTGAAGTCAGTTCTGCATACACAACTTCCAGGACAATTTTTATGCCCAAAAGAGCAACATACTGTTCTCATACTAATAAAAAAAAGTCCACATTTATTTGTTCTTCAGTTATAGACTGGAAGTCTGTATTCTAAACCATTGTTTTGAAAAAAATGCATAGATGAACAGAGACATGCGCAATTCAGTATACACTGTGTGCAGAATTATTAGGCAAGTTGTATTTTAGAGGATTATTTTTATTATTGATCAACAACTATGTTCTCAATCAACCAAAAGACTCATAAATATCAAAGATTAATATTTTTGGAAGTTGGAGTGGTTTTTTTTTTAGATTTGGCTCTCTTAGGAGGATATCTGTTTGTGCAAGTAACTATTACTGTGCAGAATTATTAGGCAACTTAATAAAAAACAAATATATTCCCATCTCACTTGTTTATTTTCACCAGGTAAACCAATATAACTGCACAAAATTTAGAAATAAACATTTCTGACATGTAAAAACAAAACCCCCAAAAATTAGTGACCCGTATAGCCACCTTTCTTTATGATGACACTCAACAGCCTTCCATCCATAGATTCTGTCAGCTGCTTGATCTGTTTACGATCAACATTGCGTGCAGCAGCCACCCCAGCCTCCCAGACACTGTTCCGAAAGGTGGACTGTTTTCCCTCCCTGTAGATCTCACATTTTATGAGGGACCACAGGTTCTCTATGGGGTTCAGATCAGGTGAACAAGGGGGCCATGTCATTATTGTTTCTTCTTTTAGACCTTTACTGGCCAGCCACGCTGTGGAGTAGTTGGAGGCATGTGATGGAGCATTTTCCTGCATGAAAATCATGTTTTTCTTGAAAGATACCGACTTCTTCCTGTACCACTGCTTGAAGAAGTTGTCTTCCAGAAACTGGCAGTAGGTCTGGGAGTTTAGCTTCACTCCATCCTCAACCCGAAAAGGTCCCACAAGTCCATCTTTGATGATACCAGCCCATACCAGTACCCCACCTCCACCTTGCTGGCATCTGAATCGGAGTGGAGCTCTCTGCCCATTACTGATCCAGCTTCTGGCCCATCCATCTGACCCATCAAGAGTCACTATCATTTCATCAGTCCATAAAACCTTTGAAAAGTCAGTCTTAAGATATTTCTTGGCCCAGTCTTGACGTTTTATCTTATGTTTCTTGTTCAAAGGTGGTCGTTTTTCAGCCTTCCTTACCTTGGCCATGTCACTGAGTATCGCACACCTTGTGCTTTTTGTTACTTCAGTAACATTGCAGCTCTGAAATATGGCATAACTTGTGGCAAATGGCATCTTAGCAGCTTCAAGCTATATTTTTCTCAATTCATGGGCAGTTATTTTGCACCTTTTTTGCCCAACACGCTTCTTGCGACCCTGTTGGCTATTTGACATGAAACGCTTGATTGTTCAGTGATCACGCTTCAAAAGTTTGGCAATTTCAAGACTGCTGTATCCCTCTGCAAGACATCTCACAATTTTGGACGTTTCAGAGCCCGTCAAATCTCGCTTCTGATCCATTTTGCCAAAGGAAAGGAAGTTGCCTAATAATTACGCACACCTTATATAGGGTTTTGATGTCATTAGACAACACCCCTCCTCATTACAGTGATGCACATCACCTGATTTACTTAATTTGTAGTTGGCTCTCAAGCTTGAACAGCTTGGAGTAGGACAACATGTATAAAAAGTATCATGTGATCAAAATACAACTTGCCTAATAATTCTGCACACAGTGTACATATAGTATTTACGAACATTATTATTAATTTAGCTAAGTAATCCTGACAACTTATAGATTATAATATAATACATTGATTATTTTCTTTATCACTGCATTCCTTTTGTTTACACAGAAAAACTTTTATCAGTACAATAAAAAATCAATAACAATCGTTGCTTTTACATTTGGAGGTATACTGTTTGTAAATAAACATGAATATACAAAAAAATTAGGTTCATTAAGAAATATTTTAACAACTGGTTTGAGGACAACAAACTTGTTATCCAAGCTGCTGTGGAACTTATCTATGAGAATGGGTCCCTTTTACCCTTCCTACGTGTCAGGAGCATAACAGGCCCATGAAGTCTTGGGGCCCACTGATGCCAGTGCAATAGCTACAATGGCCACCAGCATATTACAGGCCAGCAGCTGACACTGGCATGCCAGTCTAGGGTGGTGCATGACGTCTGTGCCATGCAATGCCTTGTCCCCATGTGTGGGATATGGAGAAAAAAAAAAGAGGATGCTGCACATTGTGGGACCGTAGACCGGTAAGAAGAGCGCGAGGATGGGGGACATTAGTAAATAAGAAGGCTAGGATGAAGTACATTGTTTAATAAAGGGGCCAGGATAGAGGTTATTGTTATATGGCAGGGTCAGAATGTGGGACATTCTTAAATAAAGGGGCCAGGATGGGGGACATTATTAAATAAAAGGGCCTGAATGGAGGACACTATTACAGAGGGGTGCCCATGATGGAGGACATTAGCACAGAAAGGGGCCTAGGATGGAGGATTTTTTTACAGGAAGGGGCCAACAACACAGGACATCATTACAGGAAGGGACCCAGCATGGAGAACATTTTTACAGGAAAGGCCCAGGATGGAGGATATTTCTACAGGAAGGCGCCCACAACAGAGGACATTATTACAGGATGGGGTCCAGGTTGGGGGACAATATTACAAGAAGGAGCACAAGAAGGAGGACATTATTAAAGGATGGGGCTCAGGATGGAGGAGATTATTACAGGAAGAGGCCCAGGATGGGGGACACTATTACAGGATCAGGCATATTATTACAGGATGAGGCTCGGTATGGAGAACATTATTACAGAAAGGGGAAAAGGATGGAGGACATTAACACAGGAAAGGGTCCAGGACAGAGAACATTGTTACAGAATGGAAGATATTAAATAGATAAGAGGGGCACCACAGATATGTAGGGATCCAACCTGACCTATACTAGAAATAACTATGAAAGAAGGCAAAGAAATAGATCATATGTAGGGGATCACCTGAAGCATGAGATTAGCATAAAAATCTTAATTTTTATTGGACACAAAAAAGCACACAAAACACATGTTAAAAACATTTAAAAATAGTCACACATGTGACATAACATATTATCCAATGGCTCATAATAGAGCCCACCACCTGAAATACTCCCAGAAAGGTACAGACCTATAAATACAGTAATGGTATCTATATGAACAGCATTTCAAAAATTGTTGAGAATAGCCATTTGCATATGAATATATAATTACACATATTACTGTATATATTCATATGCAAATGGCTATTCTCAACAATTTAACCCTTTAAGGGTATTGCTATCTAGCTCTTTGGGTTTTTGAAATGCTGATCATATAGATACCAATACTGTATTTTTAGATCTGTACCTTTCTGGGAGGATTTCAGGTGGTGGGCTCTATTATGAGCCGTTGGATAATATGTTATGTCACATGTGTGACTATTTTTAAATGTTTTTAATGTGTTTTGTGTGCTTTTCTGTGTCAAATAAAAATTAAGATTTTTATGCTGATCTCATGCTTCAGGTGATCCCCTACATGTGATCTATTTAATTGCCTTCTTTTTTACATAGAATGGAAGATATTATTACAGGAATGGGCCTAGGATGTGGAGTATAATTTGATGAAAGGAGAACAGTATTACAGATGGGAATCCAGCTTTGAGGACTTTAATGCAGAAAGAGGTCTAGGGTGGAAGATATTATTAACCCCTTTACCCCCAAGGGTGGTTTGCATGCTAATGACCGGGCCAATTTTTACAATTCTGACCACTGTCCCTTTATGAGGTTATAACTGTTAGAGACAGGATTTCTAACCTACTCAGGTGTTCTGTCTTATAGGTACCTAAGCGATGAAGCAATAATCAGAGGGACACACGCTCGTTGTCTGTCCAAGTAGTCTCCCGTTTTTATTTTTAGGGCTGGGCTTTTAAAGCCCAAAGATCAAAAGGAAATATAGAGTTACATAATAAATTGGCAAGAATATAGATTATACAAGATAGATCACATGAGAAGAATGTGTGGGGGGGGGTGCTTTGCACATGTCTGCGTTTTATGAGATTTTGGCTGAATATTCAGGATTTTCGGGTGGATAAAGACAAAAACAGACATAGAATCAGCGATTCTGAGAAATTCTGACCATTACTATGTGGAATGTCTGTGAAATTGTCCACAAGGAGACCCAGATGAAACATCTTGCACAATACTTGTTTTTCCTTGTTGTTCCAGAATCCAGTACAAAACTACTACCCTCATCCACAAAGCACTCCATGGCTCAGCACCACCCTACATCTCCTCTCTGGTCTCAGTCTACCACCCTACCCATGCCCTCCGCTCCGCTAATGACCTCAGGTTAGCATCCTCAATAATCAGAACCTCCCATTCCCGTCTCCAAGACTTTACACGTGCTGCGCCGATTCTTTGGAATGCACTACCTAGGTTAATACGATTAATCCCCAATCCCCACAGTTTTAAGCGTGCCCTAAAAACTCATTTGTTCAGATTGGCCTACCGCCTCAACGCATTAACCTAACTATCCCTGTGTGGCCTATTAAAAAAAAAAAAAAAAAACATAATCAGGTTCCTCGCATCATGTTCTCATACACTTTATGCAGTTAATAACACTCTGTGTCTGTACTGCTACACACTTAGGCTGATAACTGGTTCATGCAGCTTTACATGAACACCCGAGCCTTACACTATGGCTGGTCCAAATAATTAAAGCAATTGTTACCATCCACCTCTCGTGTCTCCCCTTTTTCCTCATAGTTTGTAAGCTTGAGAGCAGGGCCCTCATTCCTCCTGGTATCTATTTTGAACTGTGATTTCTGTTATGCTGTAATGTCTATTGTCTGTACAAGCCCCATCTATAATTTGTAAAGCGCTGCGGAATATGTTGGCGCTATATAAATAAAAAGTATTTTTATATTATTATTTCTGTAATTCTGTTATTTAAAAGTGAAGATTAACCATTTCTTTAACAATCCCCCTCTTTTTATCATCTGATCTATTTTGCCCTAGCTCCTCAGGTCTGCAAGATAACCCTACTTCATGAAATACATGGCTTATCCGATGTATATCATGGGATACTGACATGCTGTGTATCCATTCAAATTATACTTGTGGGTCAGACCTTTTGTTCCTTCTAACTCTATTTCTATCAAGGGATTATTATAAGGCGATGATATAGGTAAATTTTTATGACACAGAAATATAGACATTTATATTAATATATTAAAATATGTGATAAAAAATAGAATATAGTTTTTGTTTGTTAGTATAATTCTTAGAGTCCATATTGTCAATGAGTCTTTGTAAGTTCTATGTAGGCTCTTTGTCTTTTAACAGACCTTTGGTCTTCTGAAATACAATCCACAAGTCTACTGAAGTTTGCTTGTTGCAGAATATGCATTCAGGTTGGAGTGCAGTTATTGAGGTAGTCATCACTTGGGTTTGCTTTATTATCAAGGTAGTGATCACTTGAGTTTGCCTTATCTCAGAGTCAGTATCGATTTTAGCTTTACGATTACCTGAAAAACATTTACAATTAGAACTGAGAATTTTCTTTATTGCATAACAAATATCTTTATCATCACTGCAATGATTAGTATCACTCAAGCTGCTTGAATTAGGACATGAATTACACCCGATATCTATCCACCTATTTCTTTGAACAGGTTCACGGGGTTTACCAACAAGAGCCATTCAGGGAGGGGTAAATCATCCAGTGAATTAGCTTTTCACACCTCTTCCCTTTATCATTTCAAGTTATTCTATATCATGAGTAATTCTCATTAGTCAGGAAGGAGCTATATAGCGGCAACAGGCAGGCTCTACCACCTGACAGAAATTGCTTGAGAGGTTGTGAGATAATTATGTACTATAGAATGATGATTAATAATAACTATAAGCTGTTTCATGTAGGCTGATTCAACATTTAGAGCATCAAATAAATAATCAGTTATACTATCAAAAATGTCACCTAGTCGATACATACCAACACATGTTCATAGATGCCTACCTCTAGAAGCTGTATGAAATTAATTTGAGGTAGCTGGAACAGGTACAATGGTCAGGTGGTGCACTTTTCCCATATTTAGGCATACACAGACTATGCATCCCTATACCAATATAGCAGCAGCACAATGGAATTCTGGGGTCACCCAATTAGCTTTTACCTAACTTTCCATTGCGTCTTTGGACTGATGGGATAGTCCATGAGAGAGAGCGTACATCATGGGGAACAGTGCCGTAGGAAGGCAGTACTTACTGTCCGCTCTCCTCAGTCCATCATCTTCCTTCACACATAAGTGCCTTTGCCATCCCTCTTTTTTGGTGCAGAGGCCTGATCTTGCAGGCTCTGGAGTAGTTGTAGGTTCATTCCCCCCGGACACCTGCACAGTGTATATCTCTGCTGGGAGAGGAAGCAAAGCGGCAGCTTTTGCTGCAATATCAGATTGGTTATTACCTTCAGCTTCTCTAGTGCACTCTTTAGTGTGAGCTTGCACCTTGACTATAGCAACTTGAAGTTGAGCCACCAAGTCTACATTTTTAACGGGTTTACCAGAAGAGCCAATAAACTTTCTGCTCTTCCATATGGGACTTCAATCATGGAAAATGCCGAATGCGTGACACTATCAGTAAATGCTCTGCCATTATACATGCCTCAGCGAGTACTTTCAATTCAGCTTCCCGAGCAGACATCCTAGAACGTATAGCTTCACTTTTTACCACCTCATGTTGACCAATATTGCACAACCTCTATGATGTGCTATATCTTTGAAAAAAACTGTGACCCATTTACATAAAGCTCTAGATTTACATTAGAGATTGGTGTCTCTTGCATATTGGCAAGTATTTGTGTTAAAACAGTACACCCATAACATGTCCCCCTGAATTTATGACAGTACAAACGGAAAGGGAGATCATAACTTGGGAATCCTAGTGCTGGGGCTGAGAGAATGGCTTCCTTCTGGTCCTTAAACCCCTCCTTTGCTTCTGTGGTCAGTTGGTATGGCTGACCCTTGTTTCACATTGACAACACATCAAATAGAGGGTGCATGATTTGTGATGCAGAGGGAATCCATTCTCTACTGTAGTCGATCAGCCCTAGGGATGTTCTCAGTGCTCTTATGGAAGTGGGCACAATTGCTTAGCTTATGGCCTTTTACCCTTTCTGGTGTTATGTGTTTCAGCTGAGGTGAAATGCAGCGTCCTAAGAAAACAACTTTTTCCTCTTTTTTATTTTTTTTTATTTTTATTTTTAATTTCGCTGTTTATCTCTTGAAACCTTACATCCTTCGTGGTACAAAAATATTAGCAAAGAATCTGTTTTGATTAGACATACCTGGTTGCTCTCTGCTCAGGGGATATTGTCTAATACACACCGGTACAGTACCTGGCTTCAATTTGATGGATACTTGTGTTATCCTTAACAAACCAACATCTCTCTTATCCTTTACCCATACTGCAGCTGTTTTCTTGATCATTTGCTGAATGTCCTCATCTTTGTCAATTTGCAGTTTTTCGTCATCTAGCTAAATTAGCGACATCATAGTGGAGAGGGTTGCTCCAGACAATGGGCCTGTAACAGTAATACTTTTCTTCCAAACAATTAATAACTGCATTCATTGCACTAAGAATATCAGCACCTATCAAGCTTAGGACATTTATCTGTGACTAGCAATTGGGTACATAAGTCTGTGGAATGTGCTATTCACACATTCTTGGGTTCTGTTTCATGCAAAGGATAGACTGCCCCATCTGTCCCTACACCCTGAACTGTTTTCCCTGTCATGAATCGTTGTGGCATATCCATTTTCTTACATCAGTACAACTCGCCCCCGTATCAATCAGGCATTTTAATTGTGTGAAAGTGATAGCCATCCTGTGGGGGGAACACTATTTTTGTTTACTCTTCTCTTGGCCAACTATCCCATCTTTCCTTTTCTTCTCTCCTCCTGTTCCCCTGTGATATATACCTGTCCCCTGCACCGCAGTTTTCACAGCATTATTAAATACATCCGGAGGTATATTCACCATAACAGGGTTTGGCTTTTGCTGCTTCTTTTGCTTTCCTACTGTTAATCTGGTCCTCTATCCTCCTAAACATGGGAAGGGACTGATCGAGTGTAGCATAGATACATTCTGGCCTCACTCTTCTCTTAATCCTGTCAGGAACATATTTTTAAGAAACCTAGCTTCCCTAGGATTTTTCGGGTCATAATCATGATCTGTGAACACTGCTGTACATCTAGCATAAAATCTGTCAATAGGCTCCTCTGAACCCTGAAATACTTCTGGTAATTCTGAAGCTAAGTCCTCTGTCTGCTTTTTGGCAACCACAAGTAACCTGGCTAGAAATTGTTGTCCTGACTCCCTAGTTTTCTTGTCTGCTGGTATCTCCTGTATTATGGCATTCCCCTGAACTGCTTTTATTTTCTCAACTAGCGGCACCCCGGTAGAGATGCGGCATAATGGTTCAAAATCATTCCATGCAGCATCATAGCTATCAGATGTACCCTCCATGGATTTATAAAACTCTAGGGGATTTTTATACGGGTCTGGGAAACTATTCGCCATGGCAAGTTGCTCAGATCTGCTCCATGGTTTAAACCAAGTAGTGGTATCGATCTTTGCGTTTTCCTCTCCAATCTCCTGTGGTTTGCTGGTGGTCTGTGTTATTACAGGGAGGGTTATTGCAGTGTCACCCCTCTCAGAAATAGCACAGAAGTCATATTGGGTTTTTCCTTTATCTTGTGGCTTGTTACATTTATTACAGATCCAGGTTGTAGTTGAATACATAGGAGGAGATGAATCGTATGCTGGGAAGCCTGGCTGCATTTGCATTGGGACTGACGCTGGAATCAACCTTCCTTTTCACATGCAGCCTCACTCTTTACTGGGCTGCTGGAAGGGGGCTGATCTCATCCCCCTGTTACAGGGGCGGAGGGAGCTGCGAAGACACAGTCTGACTCGGTAAGGGGGGCTGCTTGTGCCTGTGGGGGAATGCTGCAAACCGCATTACATACATTTTCACATTGTAACTTCAATCACGTTCCTCATTCTCAGTATTTAAAACGGACCATGTCGTTCAGAGGTTCTGATCCATACTGCAACTTGCATCCCATAGTCATATTTATCAATCCATGTGGCATGCTTCTTACTTAAATGCTTCCATCTCTCAGCATCCAAACATCCATTCCTTGGCATTCCTGCCTTTTCTAGAATTAGCGGTATCCTTATCTGCTTTATTTCCCACCAGGTCCTTTATCTTATATCTCAGATCCATAATCTATCCTGACCTGGTTAATCTATCACCCATAACAGCTGTCAAAGGTAGCGACCCCTATCTTCAGCCCTGTTATGTATAAGCTGGATCCCACTGGTCTACTATGATAGCCAGCAATCCTGCTTCCAAAGCAATAAGCTGAACCGCAACTCTCTGTTCTGTCCTGATGCACACTCCTGAAAAAGTAGATCACTATGAACAACACAGTTCCAACCACAAGCGCTATATACTCCTCATACATCTGGATCTGAGTCCTCACTAGACTCTGAATATGCAAGGTCTATTCCTGAATCCACTCCGGGTTCAATAAGATAATATTCCTGCTTGACATTATCTTTCCACCTTGGCATATACCATCTAGAGTCTAATATATCTACCCAGCTTCTGATCAATCCATGAGGATGAGTTACACTATGACAAGAGTACTCTCTGCGCCTAAACTGGTGAACTGAACATAGACACTTTTCACACAGCATGTGGTGCACACATGGGAAGCATTTGTCTGATTTTTCAATCACATCCGTACACACATTACTTCCTCGCTCCTCACATTTTATCAAAATGCTCTAGCGCCAATGGACAAAAACATTAGTCACATCTATTTGTGGAATCTCTTTCTTGGTTCACTATATCCTCTAATTCATTTACTATCTGAGTACGGGGGTTGCATACAAAAATGAGCATTTATGTTCACATAGATTGTCTTCACGTGCTCTTTCCACTTCACTACAAAATCACACCTGGGACCTTGCTGTAAGTTTTTTCAAGTAGCAACTAACCGGAGAGTTTTATCTTACTCACTGCTTTTAATGAGAAGGTTATTTATATACTGAGCACACATCATTTAGTCTCCATATCATGAGTGCTGCTCTGTACTCCACAACACAGATTCAGCAATATATCAGGAACGCAGTATAATCAGAACAATTCAGCACAGCGCTATCAGTACTACTTATCAATTAACAACTGACAAGGCACCAATAAACAGAACTAAAATAATTAGCTAACCAAAAGCAGAATAAGAGTGATAAAGAAGGAAAGAAACAATAGAACAAACACAGTACAAGTATAGCAGAGCATAGCAGAGCAGAATCAAGACAATGTAATTACAATATTTACAGTATCAACAAACATTGACATCATTACAAACAGACAGACAGGAACCCTTATTATAGATACAGACAAAACAAATGATGGAAAATCATCGTACTTCATAATGAAACAAAAACAATTGTTAACAGCACTTAAACAAACAACAGACAAGCAAGAGACAACAAATAACAGATACTTTCTTTTACCTGAGGGCTTTCCCGTTAGAAATCCTCAAAGACTGACTCTAGAAAGCCTCCTTTCCCAGAGGGAAAACTGTGTGAGTAATAAATCTACTCACCCGGGATCTGGTTTTCTGTTCAGGAGTGAGGCAGTCAATTGTTCAGTCTAAGATGAAAGTCGAAGGAGAGATTATATTATCTCGCTGGGGCCTCCAAGTTGTTAGAGACGGGATTTCTGACCTACTCAGGTGTTCTGTCTTATAGGTACCTAAGCGATGAAGCAATAAACAGAGAGACACACGCTCGCTGTCTGTCCAAGTAGTCTCCCGTTCTTTATTTTTAGGGCTGGGCTTTTAAAGCCCAAAGATCAAAAGGAAATATAGAGTTACATAATAAATTGGCAAGAATATAGATTATACAAGATAGATCACATGAGAAGAATGTGGGGGGGTGCTTTACACATGTCTGCGTTTTATGAGATTTTGGCTGAACATTCAGATTTTTGGGTGGCTAAAGATAAAAACAGACACAGAATCAGCGATTCTGAGAAATTCTGACCACTACTATGTGGAATGTATGGGAAATTGTCCACAAGGAGACCCAGATGATAACATCTTGCACAATACTTGTTTTTCTGTAATTCTGTTATTTAATAGTGAAGATTAACCATTTCTTTAACATAACTCTGGAACGCTTCAACGGATCCTGATGATTCTGACAATGTTTTCTCGTGACATATTGTACTTCATGATAGTGGTAACATTTCTTTGATAATACCTGCATTTATTTGTGAAAAAAAATGGAAAATTTTGAAATTTCGCAATTTTCCAACTTTGAAATTTTATGCCCTTAAATCACAGAGATATGTCACACAAAATACGTAATAAGTAACATTTTCCACATGTCTACATTACATTAGCACAATTTTGGAACCGAAATTCTATTTGTTAGGGAGTTATAAGGGTTAAAAGTTGACTACATCACATTTGAAGTCACTTTGAGGGGTCTACATGATAGAAAATACCCTAGTGTGACACCATTCTATAAACTGCACCCCTCAAGGTGCTCAAAAACACATTCAAGAAGATTATTAGCCCTTCAAGTGCTTCACAGGAATTTTTGGAATGTTCAATAAACAAAAGAACATTTAATTTTTTTTTACAAAAAAATTTACTTCAGCTCCAATTTGTTTTATTTTACCAAGGGTATCAGGAGAAATTGGACCCCAAAAGTTGTTGTGCAATTTGTTCTGAGTACGCTGATACCCCATATGTGGGGGTAAACCACTGTTTGGGCGAACAGCAGAGCTCGGAAGGGAAGGAGCGCCATTTGACTTTTCAATGCAAAATTGAGTGGAATTGAGATAGGACGCCATGTCGCGTTTGGAGAGCCCAATGTGCCTAGACATTAAAACCCCCAACAAGTGACCCCATTTTGGAAAGTAGCCCCCCTACAGAACTTATCTAGATGTGTGAATAGCACTTTGACCCACGAAGTGCTTCACAAAAGTTTATAATGCAGAGCCGTGAAAATAAAAATTCTTTTTTTTTCCACAAAAATTCTTTTTTAGCCCCCAGTTTTGTATTTTCCCAAGGGTGACAGGAGAAATTGAACCCCCAAATGTTTCACTACAGTTAATAACGCAGAGTCGTGAAAATAAAAATCTTTTTTTCCACAAAAATTATATTTTAGCTCCCAGTTTGGTATTTTCCCAAGGGTAACAGGAGAAATTGGACCCCAAAAGTTGTTGTCCAATGTGTCCTGAGTACACTGATACCCAATATGTTGGGGTAAACCCCTGTTTGGGCGCACGGGAGAGCTCGGAAGGGAAGGAGCACTGTTTTACTTTTTCAACGCAGAATTGGCTGGAATTGAGATCAGACGCCATGTCGTGTTTGGAGAACCCCCCAGTTGTAACTGAAACCCTAATCCAAGCACACCCCTAACCCTAATCGCAATGGTAACCCTAACCACACCCCTAACCCTGACACACAACTAACCCTAATCCCAACCCTAATCCCAACTGTAAATGTAATCCAAACCCTAACTTTAGCCCCAACCCTATCTCTAACTTTAGCCCTAACCCTAACTTTAGCCCCAACCCTAACCCTAACTTTAGCCCCAACCCTAACTGTAGCCCTAACCCTAGCCCTAACCTCAATTCTAACCCTAACCTCAACCCTAACCCTAGCCCCAACCCTAACCCTAGCCCCAACCCTAACTTTAGCCCCAACCCTAGCCTGTCATGATCTCCATGGCCAGAGAACTAGCATAAGCCTCTATAGGAACAAGCTCTTGGAAGATGTAACTATACTGACCATGAACTAAACCTACCGCATCATCTAGAAGTAGCCAGGTAGCATGTCCTACTTTTTATCCCTATATGCCCAGCGCCGGCCGGAGAACTAAATAATGCTAGCAGAGGGAAATATAAGACCTGACTCACCTCTAGAGAAATGCCCAAAAAAAGGAGACAGAAGCCCCCCACATATATTGGCGGTGATATGAGATGAAACAACAAACGCAGCAGGAAAATAGTTTTAGCAAATTTGAGGTCCGCTTTCTAGATAGCAGAAGACAGAAAGCATACTTTCATGGTCAGTAGAAAACCCTAACAAAACACATCCAGAAATTACTTTAGGACTCTGGCATTAACTCATAATACCAGAGTGGCAATTCCTGATCAACAAGAGCTTTCCAGACACAGTAACGAAACTGCAGCTGTGAACTGGAACCAAAATACAAAAACAAAACATGGACGAATGTCCAACTTATCTAGTAGATGTCTGGGAGCAGGAACAAGCACAGAGAGGCTTCTGATAACATTGTTGACCGGCAAGCATCTAACAGAGAAGCCAGGTTATATAGCGACACCCAGATCTAATCAGAACAGGTGAACAGGGAAGATGATGTCACAAGTTCAATTCCACCAGTAGCCACCGGGGGAGCCCAGAATCCAAATTCACAACAGTACCCCCCCCTCAAGGAGGGGGCACCGAACCCTCACCAGAACCACCAGGGCGATCAGGATGGGCCCTATGAAAGGCACGAACCAGATCAGAGGCATGAACATCAGATGCAGTGACCCAAGAATTATCCTCCTGGCCATATCCCTTCCACTTGACCAGATACTGGAGTCTCCGTCTGGAAACACGGGAGTCTAGGATTTTTTCCACAACGTACTCCAACTCACCCTCAACCAACACCGGAGCAGGAGGCTCAACGGAAGGCACAACCGGTGCCTCATACCTGCGCAATAACGACCGATGAAAAACGTTATGAATAGAAAAGGATGCAGGGAGGTCCAAACGGAAGGAAACAGGGTTAAGAATCTCCAATATTTTATACGGACCGATGAACCGAGGCTTAAACTTAGGAGATGAGACCCTCATAGGGACAAAACGAGAAGACAACCACACCAAATCTCCAACACAAAGCCGAGGACCAACACGACGGTGACGGTTGGCAAAAAGCTGAGTCTTCTCCTGGGACAACTTTAAATTGTCCATCACCTGCCCCCAGATATGATGCAATCTCTCCACCACCGCATCCACTCCAGGACAATCCGAGGATTCCATCTGACCGGAGGAAAATCGAGGATGGAACCCCGAATTACAGAAAAACGGGGAAACCAAGGTGGCAGAGCTGGCCCGATTATTGAGGGCGAACTCCGCCAATGGCAAAAAAGCAACCCAATCATCCTGGTCAGCAGACACAAAACACCTCAGATATGTCTCCAGGGTCTGATTAGTCCGCTCGGTCTGGCCATTAGTCTGAGGGTGAAAAGCAGACGAAAAAGACAAATCTATGCCCATCCTAGCACAAAATGCCCGCCAAAATCTAGACACAAATTGGGTTCCTCTGTCAGAAACGATATTCTCAGGAATACCACGCAAACGAACAACATTTTGAAAAAACAGGGGCACCAACTCGGAAGAAGAAGGCAATTTGGGCAGGGGAACCAAATGAACCATCTTAGAAAAACGGTCACACACCACCCAGATGACAGACATCTTCTGAGAAACAGGCAGATCTGAAATAAAATCCATCGAGATGTGTGTCCAAGGCCTCTTAGGAATAGGCAAGGGCAACAATAATCCACTAGCCCGAGAACAACAAGGCTTGGCCCGAGCACAAACGTCACAAGACTGCACAAAGCCTCGCACATCTCGTGACAGGGAAGGCCACCAGAAGGATCTTGCCACCAAATCCCTGGTACCAAAAATTCCAGGATGACCTGCCAACGCAGAAGAATGCACCTCAGAGATGACTTTACTGGTCCAATCATCAGGAACAAACAGCCTATCAGGCGGACAACGATCCGGTCTATCCGCCTGAAACTCCTGCAAGGCCCGCCGCAGGTCTGGAGAAACGGCTGACAAGATAACTCCCTCCTTAAGAATACCTGTGGGGTCAGAGTTGCCAGGTGAATCAGGCTCAAAACTCCTAGAAAGGGCATCCGCCTTAACATTCTTAGAACCTGGTAGGTACGATACCACAAAATTAAACCGAGAAAAAAATAATGACCAGCGCGCCTGTCTAGGATTCAGGCGCCTGGCGGTCTCAAGATAAATCAAATTTTTGTGGTCAGTCAATACCACCACCTGATGTCTGGCCCCCTCGAGCCAATGGCGCCACTCCTCAAACGCCCACTTCATGGCCAAAAGCTCCCGATTCCCAACATCATAATTCCGCTCAGCGGGCGAAAATTTACGGGAAAAGAAGGCACAAGGCCTCATCACGGCGCAGTCAGAACTTTTCTGCGACAACACTGCCCCAGCTCCGATCTCAGAAGCGTCGACCTCAACCTGAAAAGGAAGAGTCACATCAGGCTGACGCAACACAGGGGCAGAAGAAAAACAGCGCTTAAGCTCCTGAAAGGCCTCCACAGCATCAGGGGACCAATTAGCAACATCAGCACCCTGTCTAGTCAAATCGGTCAATGGCTTAACGACATCCGAAAAACCAGAAATAAATCGACGATAAAAGTTGGCAAAGCCCAAAAATTTCTGAAGACTTTTAAGAGAAGAGGGCTGCGTCCAATCACAAATAGCTTGAACCTTGACAGGATCCATCTCAATGGAAGAGGGAGAAAAAATATATCCCAAAAAGGAAATTCTCTGAACCCCAAAAACGCACTTAGAACCCTTGACACACAGAGAATTAGACCGCAAAACCTGAAAAACCCTCTTAACTTGCCGGACATGAGAGTCCCAGTCATCCGAAAAAATCAGAATATCATCCAGATACACTATCATAAATTTATCCAAAAAATCGCGGAAAATATCATGCATAAAGGACTGGAAGACTGAAGGGGCATTAGAAAGACCAAAAGGCATCACCAAATACTCAAAGTGGCCCTCGGGCGTATTAAATGCGGTTTTCCACTCATCCCCCTGCCTGATCCGCACCAAATTATACGCCCCACGGAGATCAATCTTAGAGAACCACTTGGCCCCCTTTATGCGAGCAAACAAATCAGTCAGCAACGGCAATGGGTATTGATATTTAACCGTGATTTTATTCAAAAGCCGATAATCAATACATGGTCTCAAAGAGCCGTCTTTTTTTGACACAAAGAAAAAACCGGCTCCTAAGGGAGATGACGATGGACGAATATGTCCCTTTTCCAAGGACTCCTTTATATATTCTCGCATAGCAGTATGTTCAGGCACAGACAGATTAAATAAACGACCCTTTGGGTATTTACTACCCGGAATTAAATCTATAGCACAATCGCACTCACGGTGCGGAGGTAGTGAACCAAGCTTGGGTTCTTCAAAGACGTCACGATAGTCAGACAGGAACTCAGGGATTTCAGAGGGAATAGATGATGAAATGGAAACCAAAGGTACGTCCCCATGAGTCCCCTTACATCCCCAGCTCAACACAGACATAGCTCTCCAGTCAAGGACTGGGTTGTGAGACTGCAGCCATGGCAATCCCAGCACCAAATCCTCATGTAGATTATACAGCACTAGAAAACGAATAGTCTCCTGGTGATCCGGATTAATACACATAGTCACTTGTGTCCAGTATTGTGGTTTATTATTAGCCAATGGGGTGGAGTCAATCCCCTTCAGAGGAATAAGAGTTTCCAAAGGCTCTAAATCATACCCACAACGATTGGCAAAGGACCAATCCATAAGACTCAAAGCGGCGCCAGAGTCGATATAGGCGTCAGTAGTAATAGATGACAAAGAGCAAATCAGGGTCACAGACAAAATAAATTTAGACTGTAAAGTGCCAATGGAAACAGATTTATCAAGCTTTTTAGTACGTTTAGAGCATGCTGATATAACATGAGTAGAATCCCCACAATAGAAACACAACCCATTTTTCCGTCTAAAATTCTGCCGCTCGCTTCTGGACAGAATTCTATCACACTGCATGCTTTCTGGCGTCTTCTCAGTGGACACCGCCAGATGGTGCACTGGTTTGCGCTCCCGCAGACGCCTATCGATCTGAATGGCCATTGTCATGGACTCATTCAGACCCGCAGGCACAGGGAACCCCACCATAACATCCTTAATGGCATCAGAGAGACCCTCTCTGAAAGTAGCCGCCAAGGCACACTCATTCCACTGAGTAAGCACAGACCATTTACGGAATCTTTGGCAGTAAATTTCAGCTTCATCTTGCCCCTGCGATAGGGACATCAAAGTTTTTTCTGCCTGAAGTTCCAAATGAGGTTCCTCATACAGCAAGCCCAAGGCCAAAAAAAACGCATCCACATTGCGCAACGCAGGATCCCCTGGTGCCAATGCAAAAGCCCAGTCTTGAGGGTCGCCGCGGAGCAAGGAAATCACAATCCCAACCTGCTGTGCAGGGTCTCCAGCAGAACGAGATTTCAGGGACAAAAATAGCTTACAATTATTTCTAAAATTCTGAAAGCTAGATCTATTCCCTGAGAAGAATTCCGGCAAAGGAATTCTCGGCTCAGATACCGGAGCATGAATAATAAAATCTTGCAAATTTTGTACTTTCGTGGTGAGATTATTCAAACCTGCAGTTACACTCTGAAGATCCATTATTAACAGGTGAACACAAAGCCATTCAAAGATTATAAGGAGAGAGAAAAAAAAGAAAGACTGCAGCATAGACAGACTGGCAAGTGATCCAATTAAGAGCACAGAAAAAAAAAAAAAAAAAAAAAAAAAACTCTCAGCAGACTTCTTATTTCTCTCCTTTCTCAGCCAAGGATTTTAACCCTTTAGTGGGCCGGTCAAACTGTCATGATCTCCATGGCCAGAGAACTAGCATAAGCCTCTATAGGAACAAGCTCTTGGAAGATGTAACTATACTGACCATGAACTAAACCTACCGCATCATCTAGAAGTAGCCAGGTAGCATGTCCTACTTTTTATCCCTATATGCCCAGCGCCGGCCGGAGAACTAAATAATGCTAGCAGAGGGAAATATAAGACCTGACTCACCTCTAGAGAAATGCCCAAAAAAAGGAGACAGAAGCCCCCCACATATATTGGCGGTGATATGAGATGAAACAACAAACGCAGCAGGAAAATAGTTTTAGCAAATTTGAGGTCCGCTTTCTAGATAGCAGAAGACAGAAAGCATACTTTCATGGTCAGTAGAAAACCCTAACAAAACACATCCAGAAATTACTTTAGGACTCTGGCATTAACTCATAATACCAGAGTGGCAATTCCTGATCAACAAGAGCTTTCCAGACACAGTAACGAAACTGCAGCTGTGAACTGGAACCAAAATACAAAAACAAAACATGGACGAATGTCCAACTTATCTAGTAGATGTCTGGGAGCAGGAACAAGCACAGAGAGGCTTCTGATAACATTGTTGACCGGCAAGCATCTAACAGAGAAGCCAGGTTATATAGCGACACCCAGATCTAATCAGAACAGGTGAACAGGGAAGATGATGTCACAAGTTCAATTCCACCAGTAGCCACCGGGGGAGCCCAGAATCCAAATTCACAACACTAGCCCTTACCGTAGCCCTAACCCTAGCCCTAATGGGAAAATGGAAATAAATACATTTTTTACATTTTATTATTTTTCCCTAACTAAGGGAGTGATGAAGGGGGATATGATTTACTTTTATAGCGGGTTTTTTAGCGGATTTTTATGATGGACAGCCGTCACAGACTAAAAGACACTTTTTATTGCAAAAAACAGTTTTTGCATCTCCACATTTTGAGAGCTATAATTTTTCCATATTTTGGTAAACAGAGTCTTGTGAGGTCTTGTTTTTTTTGGGACGAGTTGACTTTTTTTTGGAACCATTTTCGGGCACGTGACATTTTTTGATCGCTTTTTATTCCGATCTTTGTGAGGCAGAATGACCAAAAACCAGATATTCATGAATTTCTTTTTGGGGGGAGTTTATACCGTTCCACGTTTTGGTAAAATTGATAAAGCAGTTTTATTCTTCGGGTCAGTACGATTACAGCAATACCTCATTTATATCTTTTTTATGTTTTCGCGCTTTTATACGATAAAAACTATTTTATATAAAAAATAATTATTTTTGCATCGCTTTATTCTGAGGACTATAACTTTTTTATTTTTTCGCTGATGAAGCTGTGTGGTGGCTCGTTTTTTGCAGGAGAAGATGACATTTTCAGCAGTACATGGATATTTATATCCTTTTTTTTTGATCGCGTGTTATTCCACTTTTTGTTCGGCGGTATGATAATAAAGCGTTGTTTTTTGACTTGTTTTGTTTTTGTGACGTGTTCACTGAAGGGGTTAACTAGTGGGACAGTTTTATAGGTCGGGTCGTTACAGACGCGGCAATACTAAATATGTGTACTTTTGTTTTTTTTTATTTAGATAAAGAAATGTATTTATGGGAACAATATATATATTTTTTTCTTCATTTAGGAATTTTTTTTTTACACAACTGAATATTTTTTTTTTACACTATAACATTGCCCCAGGGGGGGACATCATGTTATAGGGTCAGATCGCTAATCTGACACTTTGCAGAGCACTGTGTCAGATCAGCGATCTGACAGGCAGGGCTGCAGGCTTACCAGCACTTGCTCTGAGCAGTCGCTGGTAAGCCACCTCCCTGCAGGACCCTGAAGCAGCCCTGAGGCCATTTTGGATCCAGGGCCTGCAGGGAAAAGGAGATAGGAGACCCTCGGAGCTACGCGATCACTTCGCGTTGCTCCGAGGGTCTCAGGGAAGCACGCAGGGAGCCCCCTCCCAGCGTGATGCTTCCCTATACCGCCGGAACACTGCGATCATCTTTGATCGCAGTGTGCCGGGGGTTAATGTGCCAGGGGCGGTCCGTGACCTCTCCTGGCACATAGTGCCGGATGTCAGTTGCGATAGTCAGCTGACACCCGGCAGCGATCAGTTGCGCTCCCCCCGTGAGCACGGCCGATCGCATATGACATACTATCCCGTCGGTGGTCATATGGGCCCACCCCACCTCGACAGGATAGTACGTCTAATGTCAGAAAGGGGTTAAAGGAAGGGGCCCAGGATGGCAAACCGTGTTACAGCATGGAGTCCAGGATGGAGGACATAATTATAAGATCTGTGACATATTTGTGGTGGTATTTGTCCCTTTTAAGAGGTATTATTTGGTGGTAATACAACTAGATTGTCACACTGTGCCGGTCTTTGGTAAGGAAGGGAGCCTCAAACCTGGAACCGGGACTCTAACTATCCATGTCCTAGGGGTACTCTTGAAGGTAGAAAGGCCCAAATCTCCAAGCTTACTATGCTCCTGTTAAACCCTGATCTGTCCCTTCCCCCACCCCATAAGGAATGAGACAGAAATGTAAAGTAAACAAGACACAAAGACAAAACAGGGATAACAAAAAGCAACAAACATACAAACACTCACCAAAGCTAAAGAGCTATATAGCGAAGCCTAGGAATGTACCAACCAAATGGGAATAGGACAATGAGGAAAGCGTACACCCAAAACCAACACGCAACAATCTCCTATTCAGCACAACGTCTCTGAGGAGCTAGGAAGAAAAGCTTTTATTGGCAAGACAGAGAAGATCTGGTCAGGTTTTATAGGGAGAGGTAATAACCAGATCAAAAGTAGCTGAAAATGGAACTGCAAGTTTCTGCCCAGCATAGAAAGGGTTGTTAACCTCTTCAGCACCAAAGGAAACCAGATCCATTTAATATGGGACACAAACACACAGGCTAAATGGAAGTTCTGTGATTCACAATATGTAGTAATCTTCTAACCCCATATCTCTGAGGAGGACGTACCACACTTGAGACAGTACCCACTACATCTACGAGGGGCCACAGGATCCTCGGGGCCAGGCTTATCCGGATGGACTAAATTAAAGGACCGTATCAATCTAACAGAATTAACCTCGGATACCGCACCACATCATCTCCTCCAGACCATACCCCCTCCAATGTACCAGGCACTGTACACAGTAGCAAACCATACGGGAATCAATGATTTTGGCTACCTAAAATTCTAAATTGCCATCAACAATAAATGGTGGTGGCGGTAAAGGTGATGACAAATTTTTTGAGGAAAGACCTGTGAAAAACATTATGGATCTTGAGAGTCGGTGAAAGCTTGAGACGAAAAGCTACATGGTTGATTATGGCGACCACCTTATAAGGACTAGTGAACCTAGGACCTAATTTCCAAGAAGGAACTTTCAGTTTAATATTTTCGGTGGACAACCATAATAAATCTTTCACTCCCAGGTCCAGACTTTATAATCATTTCTTATCAGCCATAAATTTGTATCTGTCCCCCATGATTAAATTATTCTGAACTTCGAGAGGGCGACGAAGAAAATTGTTCCTCTCCAGGACCCCTCAAGACTCATCTTTACTGAAGGTACAGAATTGTGGATGGAAGTCATATGTGCCAAAAAAGTGGGAACTTAACAGTGGACTCACTATGACAATTGTTTAACGGAAACTCAGCCAGTGGTAGAAAAGAAAACCACTCCTCCTGGTTATCTGACACAAAACATCTGAGGCAAGTCTCCAAACTTCGGTTTAGACGTTCAGTCTGGCCATTAATTTGAGGATGGAATGCCGAAGGAAAAGGATAGATGCATCCCTAAGCGAGAACAAAACAACCTTCAAAATTTAGATACAAATTGGGTCCACCGATCTGACACCACATCGGAGGGAACCCTGTGAAGCTTCACAATCTCAGTGACAAACACTTGAGCCAGTGTCTTAGTGTTAGTGAGCAGGTAAAGCAATAAAGTGTGCCATTTTACTTAACCTATCCACCACAACTAAGATAACAGCTTTACCAGAGGGCGAAGTAAGATCCGTAATGAAATCCATTGATAAATGAGTCCATGGTTGGTCAGAAATGGTTATTGGTAAAAGTGCCCCAGACAGACGAGTGTTCTGGGACTTGGTACCCACACAGACACAACAGGAGGACATAAAGTCAACTACATCATTACGCAACCTTGGCCACGAAAAAAAACTGAGAATGAAGGTCCAAGGTCGCCTTACTACCTGGGTGACCAGCCAGAACCGAGTTATGATATGCCTCCAAAATTTTAAGACGCAGATGTATAGGTTCAAGGTTCAAACAGTTTCCCTGAAGGACCAGCAGGGAAGTCCCCCTGAGCCTTCAATATCTCACCCTCAAGTTCAGAGCACACTGCAGAGATGACCACTCCTTCTTGTAAAATAGGGACAGCATCATCATATACTCCCACCCAACAGGGAAACTCCGAGACAAAGCATTCGCTTTGACGTTCTTAATCCCAGGATGGTAAGTGACCACAAAATTAATCCTGGTGAAAAACAAAGACTATCCAGCTTGCCTGGGATTAAATAATTTAGAAGATTCAAGGTACATCAAGTTTTTGTGATCAGTGATGACTGTGACTGGGTGAACTGCCTTCTCCAAAAAATGACACCACTCCTCAAATGCCAACATAATGGCCAAAAGTTTGCTATTGTCTACATCATAGGGGAGGAAAATAGGAAAACATTTTCTTTAGTAAAATGGTGGTGCGTCTTATAGTCTGCTTTTACGGTAGGTTACAGAAGGGGGGTGGCCGCAATGGAGTGGGGTCCTAAGAGACAGGAAGCTGGTGGTGGCAGCAGAAGTGGGGTGATGCTGTGGACCCCAGGCTGGGAGGAGGGGGTATTCGGCGGTGTGAGACTGCAGTGGGCTCAGGGCTAGCAGAAAATATCCCCATACTTCCCATCCTTTTCACTGCGGTGGACTTCGGGAAAATGGCCACCAGAGGTGGTATATGTGCAGATTGAGTTTCCCTGTAATTTTGGCGCATGCACAGATCCCCTATCATTTTTTTTACAGGGGACATGGGCTTCAGTGGATTGGACGTAAAGGTGAGTATGGGTTTGTCCAAAAAGACAGGGTCGGACTGGCCCACTGGGACACCGGAATGCCCCCGAGTGGGACGTAGAGGTGGCACACTGATTTCAACTGAATGTGCATCTATGTACACTTTACACTATAAACAGAGCTCCTGTGTATAATGTCACTGGTGATCAATGTATGACTGACATGTACACTGACATTATACACAAAGCTCTTGTGTATAATTCTGACAGTGTCAGTGTGTTCATGGGGTGAACCCAGTAATAGGATATAAGTAGCAGCCGCAACTAACTATCCTAACCCATAAAAAAGACATTGATTTTTTTAATCAGATAAATTTTTATTAAAGGGAATCTGTCACCCCCCCCCCCCCCAGGCGTTTCAAACTAAAAGAGCCACCCTGCCTGGGGATCCCAGCCCCGCAGTGTCTTCTGATTTATTCTCACTGCGGGGCTGGGATTCACAGACAGGGCAGCCGCACAGGTGCAGTCAGCTAGACTGCATATGAGGACAGAGGACGGGCAGCGCTCACTGCGCCTGCCCAAGGCAGGAGAAAAGAGTGCAGGCGCCGGCTGATTTCAAAACAGCGCTGAGGAGGCGGCGCCCAGTGCCAAGAAGATTTGAGTGACGGCTGTGTGGCGTCTGCAGCAGGGGGAAAAATGCCTGCCTCCAGGACTGAAGAAAGGTATTTGGGACTAATTACAAAACGGATTATTTCTGCAGTTACAGCACCAATAAGTAAAAGAGCCACCTTGTCAGAATGCAGCATTACTGCTGCACAAGGTGGCTCTTTTAGTTTCAAACGCCTGGGGGGTGACAGGTTCCCTTTAAGGAAAACAATTATAACAAATATGACATCAGGCTATTGTTCACATATAATCATACATTTTATGAACAAAACTCCCCCCCCCTTTTTTCCCCCTAACCCCCCCCCCTTTGAGACCCCTTTAGTGCATTCCTCATTTCCCATCCGATATTCTTTCCCCAATCCATATACAATTGTAAAGTATGAACATCATCTATACCATTATGCATCCACCCCACAAATCTAATTCCATTCTATCCATGGCTGCCATATCTTTTGAAATACATCAAGTTTATTTCTCTTAGTATATATACCTTTTTCCAATAAAATTATATGATCCGCCTGTGTAAGAAAGTCTCTTCTAGTCGGAGGCTCCTCTCTAATCCAGAACCGAGCTATCAATTTCCTTGCTATGAATAACAATCTAGCTATCGCCAGTTTAACCATAAATACTGCTGCTATTTCTTCCACATAACCTAATATACAGACCAAAGGGTCTCTGGGAATTACACACCTATATATCAATTCAATCCGATTCAATACAACTGTCCAGAAGGCAGACAATCTAGGGCAATGCCACAGCATGTGTAACATGTCTGCCCGTTCCTGCGAACATCGTGGACACTCGGAATCAGACCTCAATCCCATCTTGAACAGTCTATCAGGAGTCCTGTAAACTCTATGGATCACATAAAGTTGAGACATCCTCCCAGGTTCGCTCATAGAGATCTTAGGCACATATTCTAAAATGGATTCCCATCTATCATCATTTATCTCTCCATATTCAGCTTCCCATTTCACTCTAGACTTGATGGGATGTTTGACTAGAAAAGTGAATAATAAATCTCTATACACTTCTGAAATTGCCCCCCTTGTCCCGCTGTTTCTCCAAAATGGAAGCCAGCGTGATATGAATCTGGATCTCAATAAGTTTCCTCTGACATTGCGACTGATACGCATGCTGAATTCTTTTATAATGATATAAATTTAAATGTGATAACTGGAATTCTGTTTGTAACTCCACAAATGACTTAAGTCTCCCTTGACCCATTAGCTGACCCATCCTTCTAATTCCTCCCTCTCTCCAGGGCCCAAATCCTTCCAGTTGCTTAAATTCTGGTAAATGTATATTATCCCATATAATTGCGTATTTGGTAAGGCCTGTGACACCCCTAATCTGTTTGACTTTTACCCATACCTTATGAATTAGGAGAACAGTAGGAAACCGTGAACCCAGTTTTAAAAATTGCCCCCCTTCCAAAAAAGAGACATTGATTACTAGGAATGTGAGCACATTGAGGATGTTAGTCTAATGAACAATGTATTGGTGTCCACAGATACTGTAGATACTGACCAATGCGGTTTTTAATAGTATTCCTTTAATAGTATCATTGAAAGTTATATTTTATGGTCTCTAGTTAGGGTTTATTTGCCTTTTGGCAATTTGTGAATAATTATATATTTACCCTACTCTTATTTTTGGACAGCAATTATCGTAAATTCGCTCAATTCTTTACTCTCTCCCTTGTCAGTGAGGATATAATGGGTGCAGATTACTCTCTTGCCTGTGGTTTCCATGTGCACTGGTGTGTTTTATACCTATGTGTAGCGGGTACCGCTCTACTGTGATTCATAAATACTATCTGAAATGGTCCGTATACATTGTTACTGTGTTCCTGTAGTGCTCCTCTTTTAGGTCATTTACATCTGGTTAAAAATGCCTGCTGGGAGAGCTCTGATTTCTATTAGATGTTATGGCCGACTGCTCCGTGACACTGCAGAGGTGTGGACCCAGCTCAATGGTGTGATTCGTCCAGGTGGAACCTTTTGCACTAAGGGGGTGTGATTATGTTTTTAAACTTGCGTTAGGGTGAGGTGGGACGCTGAGTCTGCTGCAGGTAGATATTATTGTTGTTTCTGGCTACACTTGTATATGTAATACTATTGTACTCTATGCATGCTGAGGCAGCTAGCAGTTCACCAGGTAATATATAGGAATACATTTACTACTCTGCAGTGTGTTTTACTTATGCTGTATTTATACCTTACATTATTATTCAGCCTCCCACCTTATGTTAGGGTGCTTGTGCACTTATTTGCACTACTATTTATATCTGCACAATAAAGCTTTTTGAATTTTATTCAATTCTGGATCTCTTAGTTTTGGCTCCTTGTTAGGGTCAGACCGAATAAGGTTATCATGTATTGGGAAGTGCCAGCTATATCCTTTGGACATTGGTGATTTGTAATATTTAAGAAGGTCTCTTGATGAGTCGTCTTTGGTGAGGACGGCGAAACGTAGAGTCTAGAGGCTTTGAGAGTGAGTGTGTACTGTCACCTCACCCTATACATTGAGATGTGGGATTTAGGTTTTCTATTTGTCACCTCCTGACAAACCTTCAGGGGGTGAACTGTGGGTATAGTTTTAATTGGATTGAATAAAGTTTAGTTTTATCCTTTGTCAGTCAGTCAATCTTCTTACTTGAGGGCCAACTGATATTTTTTCAGTGAATTACTGAATATTATTGAAACTAAGGAATATGCAGTCTGGCAGGTAACATCCAGGGCCGGCTCCAGGTTTTTGAGGGCCCCGGGCGAACGAGTCTCAGTGGGCCCCCCCCTTTAACACATTCATACCACATATATATATATAACGCACAGCCGGTGAGTCTGTGACGCAGTATATAACACACAGCCCACGTAGTATATAAACACACAGCCCACACAGTATATAACGCACAGCCCACGCAGTATATAACGCACAGCCCACGCAGTATATAACGCACAGCCCACGCAGTATATAACGCACAGCCCACGCAGTATATAACGCACAGCCCACGCAGTATATAACGCACAGCCGGTGAGTCTGTGACGCAGTATATAACACACAGCCCACGTAGTATATAAACACACAGCCCACACAGTATATAACGCACAGCCCACGCAGTATATAACGCACAGCCCACGCAGTATATAACGCACAGCCGGTGAGTCTGTGACGCAGTATATAACACACAGCCCACGTAGTATATAAACACACAGCCCACACAGTATATAACGCACAGCCCACACAGTATATAACGCACAGCCCACGCAGTATATAACGCACAGCCCACGCAGTATATAACGCACAGCCCACGCAGTATATAACACACAGCCCACGTAGTATATAAACACACAGCCCACGCAGTATATAACGCACAGCCCACGCAGTATATAACGCACAGCCCACGCAGTATATAACGCACAGCCGGTGAGTCTGTGACGCAGTATATAACACACAGCCCACGTAGTATATAAACACACAGCCCACACAGTATATAACGCACAGCCCACGCAGTATATAACGCACAGCCCACGCAGTATATAACGCACAGCCCACGCAGTATATAACGCACAGCCGGTGAGTCTGTGACGCAGTATATAACACACAGCCCACGTAGTATATAAACACACAGCCCACACAGTATATAACGCACAGCCCACGCAGTATATAACGCACAGCCCACGCAGTATATAACGCACAGCCGGTGAGTCTGTGACGCAGTATATAACACACAGCCCACGTAGTATATAAACACACAGCCCACACAGTATATAACGCACAGCCCACACAGTATATAACGCACAGCCCACGCAGTATATAACGCACAGCCCACGCAGTATATAACGCACAGCCCACGCAGTATATAACACACAGCCCACGTAGTATATAAACACACAGCCCACGCAGTATATAACGCACAGCCCACGCAGTATATAACGCACAGCCCACGCAGTATATAACGCACAGCCGGTGAGTCTGTGACGCAGTATATAACACACAGCCCACGTAGTATATAAACACACAGCCCACACAGTATATAACGCACAGCCCACGCAGTATATAACGCACAGCCCACGCAGTATATAACGCACAGCCCACGCAGTATATAACGCACAGCCCACGCAGTATATAACGCACAGCCGGTGAGTCTGTGACGCAGTATATAACACACAGCCTACGCAGTGTATAAATACACAGCCCACGCAGTATATAACGCACAGCCCACGCAGTATATAACGCACAGCCGGTGAGTCTGTGACGCAGTATATAACACACAGCCCACGTAGTATATAAACACACAGCCCACACAGTATATAACGCACAGCCCACGCAGTATATAACGCACAGCCCACGCAGTATATAACGCACAGCCCACACAGTATATAACGCACAGCCCACGCAGTATATAACGCACAGCCAATGCAGTATATAACGCACAGCCCACGCAGTATATAACGCACAGCCCACGTAGTATATAAACACACAGCCCACGCAGTATATAACGCACAGCCCACGCAGTATATAACGCACAGCCGGTGAGTCTGTGACGCAGTACAGTATATAACACACAGCCCACGTAGTATATAAACACACAGCCCACGCAGTATATAACGCACAGCCCACGCAGTATATAACGCACAGCCCACGCAGTATATAACGCACAGCCCACGCAGTATATAACGCACAGCCCACGCAGTATATAAACACACAGCCCACGCAGTATATAATGCACAGCTCACGCAGTATATAACGCACAGCCCACACAGTATATAACGCACAGCCCACGCAGTATATAACGCACAGCCCACGCAGTATATAATGCACAGCCCACGCAGTATATAACGCACAGCCCACGTAGTATATAAACACACAGCCCACGCAGTATATAACGCACAGCCCACGCAGTATATAACGCACAGCCCACGCAGTATATAACGCACAGCCGCGAGCAGTATATAACGCACAGCCCACGCAGTATATAACGCACAGCCCACGCAGTATATAACGCACAGCCCACGCAGTATATAACGCACAGCCCACGTAGTATATAAACACACAGCCCACGCAGTATATAACGCACAGCCCACGCAGTATATAACGCACAGCCCACGCAGTATATAACGCACAGCCCACGCAGTATATAATGCACAGCCCACGCAGTATATAACGCACAGCCCACGTAGTATATAAACACACAGCCCACGCAGTATATAACGCACAGCCCACGCAGTATATAACGCACAGCCCACGCAGTATATAACGCACAGCCCACGCAGTATATAACGCACAGCCCACGCAGTATATAACGCACAGCCGCGAGCCCACACAGATCACGTCACAGCGGCCCCGGAGCCCCCATAACCACGTCCAGTGCACAGTACACCCGGCCTGGGGGCAGTGCAGCCAGCACCCACATCATCACTGGCACTGCGCGCAGCTTTCAATTCTGCCCATTTTGCTCCTGAATGAGCTTTATTAATTTGAGGGTGTCACGCAGCAGACCCAGCCACTGCCAGGCGCAGCAGGCATCCGATATTCCCCCCCCCCCCGCAGAGCGAAGCGTTGGGACAGGACCCTCACCCCCTCACCGAAGACGAGTCACTGACTCACTCACTCGTTGTGGACACAGCAGGAGAGGGTGCACCGACCGTGCACCGTCCTCACTGCAGGCTGCAGCTGCTGCTCGTCTTCTCCTCCTGCTTGGCGCTGCCGGACCTGTCCTCTCCTCATGTCCTGGATGGTGGACGCTGAACGGATAGATTCTGGACTGCAGTGGAGACGTGGAGTGGAAGGCTTCAGCGGCGCTCTCTCTGTCCTCTCCTAAGTTCTTGCTCTAGGATGACGAGCCCGCCGACCGGATGTAACAGGAGAGGAGATGACCCAGCGATCCGGAAGTGTCTTCTTGTGTATCCATGGTGACTGGTGAGGGGGGCCGGCGGAGGTGAGTATTGCTGCTATTGCAGCTGCGCAGCGCCAGACCAGGCGCCAGCGAAACGGCCTCACTCAGACAGAGCTGACTGTGCCCCCTGCAGCCAAGGCGCCGCCGGGCGATGTGCTGACGTCACGTGTACTACCATAAATGGGCCCCCCGTCTCGCCAGGGCCCCGGCACTTGCCCGGGTGCGCCGGGTGCTGACGCCGGCCCTGGTAACATCCCTGCCATTACCGATGCTGGGCTCCTCCTTCTATTAGATTAAATCGGGGCATATGTTTGAGGGGGTCATTCCCTTGTGGGGACTGTAGCGTTTCTTTACATGTTCCAATTACTAAAGACTAAAGACATACCGTTTGACGTCATACATCAACTGTAAGTCAACTAATATTATTTATGCCATCATCTGTCCTTGTAATAAGGTTTACGTGGGCCAGACTTCCCAGGAATTTAGAAAGAGGGCACAGAAACATCTGTCTACAATACATCTGGCAGTTTTAGATATTAAGAAGGGTAAGACCCTGACTCCAGGGGCCTCACATTTTTTGTCCGAACATGGTGGCTCTACCTCTAACACAGTGTTTCTCAACTCCAGTCCTCAAGACCCACCAACAGGTCATGTTTTCAGGATTTCCTTAGTATTGCACAGGTGATAGAATTAATGCTTGAGCAGGTGATGAAATTATCACCTGTGCAATACTAAGGATATCCAGAAAACTTGACCTGTTGGTGGGTCTTGAGGACTGGAGTTGAGAAACACTGCTCTAACATTTTATTCTTTGGCTTGCAGAGGATCCAGCCCAATGCCAGAGGAGGGAACCTCAGGAAGCTTTTGCTTCAAACTGAATCACGCTGGATCTTCAATTTATGGAGCCTGCCACCCAACGGACTTAATGAGGAGCTTCTCTTCACAAGTTTTTTAGGATGAAATTTGCATGCCTCTGTCATTACCTTTTGGAGATGCGTTACTGTTCATCCATACCTTCTTTGCTCTCTTCCTATGGACTTTTTTTTTTAAATCTTCTGCTTTGATTCATGATTTTTGTAACGCATGCACACTATGTCCCGGAAGTATTTCGCTGTGTTCTGGAACATAGTGCGCGGGCGCATGCGCAGTAATGCTTTTTGGCTTTGCCCGCAGTTGGGCAAAGCATACTGCACGTGCGCCACTGAAGAATGCATTGCGCACGCGCCAACTATGGCGCTCACATACTCTAATTCACTAACATATTGGGGACAACAGGGATGGATGGGGTGGAGAAATGAAGAGGAAACGCTGCCCATCGGATAGGTAAAAACTCATTTAAAAATCTTGCCAATTTGAGGTGACAGGTTCCCATTAACCCCTTAATCCCATATGACGTACTATCCCGTCAAGGTGACCTGGGACTTAATCCCCAGTGACGGGATAGTACGTCATATGCGATCGGCTGCGCTCACGGGGGGAGCGCGGCCGATTGCGGCCGGGTGTCAGCTGACTATCGCAGCTGACATCCGCACTATGTGCCAAGAGCAGTCACGGACCGCCCCCGGCACATTTACCCCCGGCACACTGCGATCAAACATGATCGCAGTGTTCCGGCGGTATAGGGAAGCATCGCGCAGGGAGGGGGCTCCCTGCGGGCTTCCCTGAGACCCCCCGGAGCAACGCGGGTCTCTTACCTCCTCAGAGGAGGCGCCGGGAAGCCTCCAGGCGATCTTACACTATAACATCATGCCCCCTTATGGGGCAATGTTATAGTGTAAAAAAAAATATATATATATTGTTCGTATAAATACATTTCTTTATCTAAATTAAAAAAAACAATAAAAGTACACATATTTAGTATCGCCGCGTCCGTAGCGACCCGACCTATAAAACTGTCCCACTAGTTAACCCCTTCAGTGAACACCGTGAAAAAAAAAACGAGGCAAAAAACAACGCTTTATTATCATACCGCCAAATAAAAAGTGGAATAAGACGCGATCAAAAAGACGGATAAAAATATCCATGGTACCGCTGAAAACGTCATCTTGTCCTGCAAAAAACGAGCTGCCACACAGCGTCATAAAAGAAAAAAGTTATAGTCCTCAGAATAAAGCGATGCAAAAATAATTATTTTTTCTATAATATAGTTTTTATCGTATAAAAGCACCAAAACATAAAAAAATGATATAAATGAGGTATCACTGTAATCGTACTGACCCGAAGAATAAAACTGCTTTATCCATTTTACCAAACGCGGAACGGTATAAACGCCTCCCCCAAAAGAAATTCATGAATAGTTGGTTTTTGGTCATTCTGCCTCACAACAATCAGAATAAAAAGCGATCAAAAAATGGCATGTGTCCGAAAATGTTACAAATAAAAACGTCAACTCGTCCCGCAAAAAACAAGACCTCACATGACTCTGTGGACCAAAATATGGAAAAATTATAGCTCTCAAAATGTGGTAACGCAAAAAATATTTTTTGCAATAAAAAGCGTGTCTCAGTGTGTGACGGCTGCCAATCATAAAAATCCGCTAAAAAACCCGCTATAAAAGTAAATCAAACCCCCCTTCATCACCCCCTTAGTTAGCGAAAAATTAAAAAATTAAAAAAATGTATTTATTTCCATTTTCCCATTAGGGTTAGGGCTAGGGCTAGGGTTAGGGTTAGGGTTAGGGTTGGGGCTAGGGTTGGAGCTAAAGTTTGAGTTAGGGTTGGGGCTAAAGTTAGGGTTAGGGTTGGGGCTAAAGTTAGGGTTTGGGCTAAAGTTAGGGTTAGGATTACATTTACGGTTGGGATTAGGGTTGGGATTAGAGTTAGGGGTGTGTCAGGGTTAGGGGTGTGGTTAGGGTTACCGTTGGGATTAGGGTTAGGGGTGTGTTTGGATTAGGGTTTCAGGTAGAATTGGGGAGTTTCCACTGTTCAGGCAAATCAGGGGCTCTCCAAACGCGACATGGCGTCCGATCTCAATTCCAGCCAATTATGCATTGAAAAAGTAAAACAGTGCTCCTTCCCTTCTGAGCTTTCCCGTGCGCCCAAACAGGGGTTTACCCCAACATATGGGGTATCAGTGTACTCGGGACAAAGTGGACAACAACTGTTAGGGTCCAAGTTCTCTTGTTATGCTTGGGAAAATAAAAATTTGAGGGGCTAAAAATAATTTTTGTGGGAAAAAAAGATTTTTTATTTTCATGGCTCTGCGTTGTAAACTGTAGTGAAACACTTGGGGGTTCAAAGTTCTCACAACACATCTAGATAAGTTCCTTGGGAGGTCTAGTTTCCAATATGGGGTCACTTGTTGGGGCTTTCTACTGTTTGGGTACATCAGGGGCTCTGCAAATGCAACGTGACGCCTGCAGACCAATCCATCTAAGTCTGCATTCCAAATGGCACTCCTTCCCTCCCGAGCTCTGCCATGCGCCCAAACAGTGGTTCCCCCCACATATGGGGTATCAGCATACTCAGGACAAATTGGACAACAACTATTGGGGTTCAATTTATCATGTTACCCTTGTGAAAATACAAAACTGGGGGCTAAAAAATCATTTTTGTGAAAAAAAAAAAAATTATTTTCACGGCTCTGCGTTATAAACTGTAGGGAAACACTTGGGGGTTCAAAGCTCTCAAAACACATCTAGATAAGTTCCTTAGGGGGTCTACATTCCAAAACGGTGTCACTTGTGGGTTTTTTTAATGTTTAGGCACATCAGGGGCGCTCCAAACGCGACATGGTGTCCCATCTCAATTCCAGTCAATTTTACATTGAAAAGTCAATCGGCGCTCCTTCCCTTCCGAGCTCTGCCATGCGCCCAAACAGTCGTTTACCCCCACATATGGGGTATCGTCGTACTCAGGACAAATTGCACAACAACTTTTGTGGTCTAATTTCTTCTCTTACCCTTGGGAAAATAAACAATTGGGGGCGAAAAGATAATTTTTGTGAAAAAATATGATTTTTTTATTTTTACGGCTCTGCATTATAAACTTCTGTGAAGCACTTGTTGGGTCAAAGTGCTCACCACACATCTAGATAAGTTCCTTAAGGGGTCTACTTTCCAAAATGGTGTCACTTGTGAGGGGTTTCAATGTTTACGCACATCAGGGGCTCTCCAAATGCAACATGGCGTCCCATCTCAATTCCAGTCAATTTTGCATTGAAAAGTCAAATGGCGCTCCTTCCCTTCCGAGCTCTGCCATTCGCTCAAAAAGTGCTTTACACCCACATTTAGGGTATCAGCATACTCAGGACAAATTGCACAACAATTTTTGGGGTCCAATTTCTTTTCTTACCCTTGGGAAAATAAAAAATTGGGGGCAAAAAGATCATTTTTGTGAAAAAATATGATTTTTTATTCTTACGGCTCTGCATTATAAACTTCTGTGAAGCACTTGGTGGGTCAAAGTGCTCACCACACATCTAGATAAGTTCCTTAGGGGGTCTACTTTCCAAAATGGTGTCACGTGTGGGGGGTTTCAATGTTTAGGCACATCAGGGACTCTCCAAACGCAACATGGCGTCCCATCTCAATTCCAGTCAATTTTGCATTGAAAAGTAAAATGGCGCTCCTTTCCTTCCGAGCTCTGCCATGCGCCCAAACAGTGGTTTACCCCCACATATGGGGTATCAGCGTACTCAGGACAAATTGTACAACAACCTTTGCGGTCCATTTTCTCCTGTTACCCTTGGTAAAATAAAACAAATTGGAGCTGAATAAATTTTGTGTGAAAAAAAGTTAAATGTTCATTTTTATTTAAACATTCCAAAAATTCCTGTGAAACACCTGAAGGGTTAATAAAACTTCTTGAATGTGGTTTTGAGCACCTTGAGAGGTTCAGTTTTTAGAATGGTGTCACACTTGGGTATTTTCTATCATATAGACCCCTCAAAATGACTTCAAATGTGATGTGGTCCCTAAAAAAAAATGGTGTTGTAAAAATGAGAAATTTCTGGTCAACTTTTAACCCTTATAACTCCCTAACAAAAAAAAATTTTGGTTCCAAAATTGTGCTGATGTAAAGTAGACATGTGGAAAATGTTACTTATTAAGTATTTTGTGTGACATATCTCTGTGATTTAAGGGCATAAAAATTCAAATTTGGAAAATTGCGAAATTTTCTACATTTTTGCCAAATTTTTGTTTTTTTCACAAATAAACGCAAGTTATATCGATGAAATTTTACTGCTATCATGAAGTACAATATGTCGCGAGAAAACATTGTCAGAATCGCAAAGATCTGTTGAAGCGTTCCAGAGTTATAAACTCATAAAAGGACAGTGGTCAGAATTGTATAAATTGGCCCGGTCATTAACGTGCAAACCAACCTCGGGGCTTAAGGGGTTAAGGGAGATTTTTTTCTTCTTTCTTCAATGGGTTATCTATGTTAGTTTCCCCACAGCATTAAATAGGCTTATTGTGGCCTTTCAGAAAGGGTTTTTTCCATTATCAGGTTTTCTGGGGACGCCGAGAACAGGGTTTTGTCTATTTCATGTGTAACTATTGTATGTATATGGCGTGTCGTTTTAGGTATGTTTCTGTCATTTGAATATGATATTGTATACGCTATAGTGTTATGGGACTACAAGTGATGTGTTTTGTCTTTTAAATGTTTTTTATTGTGAGTTTGTCTACTAATAAACTTTGCATATATTTTTCTTCAATATCTTGGGTGTGCGCCTGATATGCATGGTTCTTTCCTCTTTTTTTTATGCATTGCTTTATCCTGTGCATTGTGCAGCACCCCTATATATATGACTCCAGCTATTTTTACGCCCGTTAGTGGTGCTCCCTGTTTCTCTTTATCTACCAACGCTGGGCTCCTCATCAGAAACACTGATAGGGGACCGTGGATCATCACTCCTATGGTGCTGATGTTAATGACACAGGGAGTCTGGACTCTAGAATTGATTAAAGTGGCCTAACTAAATGTCGCTATGTCTCCACTCTCGATTGTGCCATAAACATGTATACACATATATACACACAGGAAGAAAATGAACTGATTTGTTATATCCACAGCTGTACCCCAACACAGGACCTTGCTGAAACTAAGGGGGAGTTTGCTGGTAAAAATCCTTTGACATGAGAGACCATTTGAAACTTCCTCTATACGAGTCATTAGTTCAGACTACAGGCGTAGCTAGGGTTTTGGTTCATGGGGGGGGGGGGGGGGGGGCGTAGCTTCTGAGTGGGCCCCTAACCAGGTAACCTTTATTACAACTGGGTGACACACCTTAATAGTGGAGGAGAACCTCAGCAGATGACAGCGATGTTACTGAAGATAATCTCTATATAAAGACCAACATGGATATTACCGCCATATGGTCAGTGGTAGATACCAGCCCTACAGAACATATAAGAGATCACAGCACAGCTACAGATGGTGACTTACCGCTGACGTTCTTTCTGATGGAATCGTTCATTTTTCCCGTCTTTTCCATCTGGCCCAGACCGACATGACAACTTCTTCCAGCCAGGACTCGTCTGCAGAGAATACAACAAAGACACATTTAACTTCTCATATTCCAGCCCCATCACCATCTATTTCCAACCTGCACAAACTCCTCATCCTGCTGATATCCCATTGCTGTGCTCCTGCTGCCGTATGTGTCCCTATTACTGCACCTGCTGTGTGGTTCTCTGTGCCTTCTAAATTCTAAAGCAACCCTCTATAATATAATAATGCCGGGTGCAAGTGCCCTAGAAAACAGTGCCCACATTTTGCCCCCTAGAAAGTTATAATGTCCTGTGTGGGCCCCTTTGATAGTAAAAGTAACCTGAGTTCCCCTATAACAGTTAGTGCCCACTTTACTGAGTCTCCCCCCTGTACAGCTCCCCTATACACAGTATAATGCTCTCTTATACACAGTATAATGCCCCTCACTGTATAGTACCACCCACACAGTATACTGAGACCAAACTGTTTGATGGTTCCAACACTGTATGATGGCCCCTTCACTGTAGTCCCCACACTGTACCTTGACCCCCTCACTGTAATCTCCACACTGTATGATGGCCCCCTAGATAGCCTCCATATAGTATAATGTACCAGATAGTCCTAAATGTAGTATAATGCACTCCCCATAAGCCTCCATATAGTATAACGCACTCCCCATAGGCCTACTATACATTGTATAATGCACCCCCCATAGGCAGACTATAGCACAAGGCAGCCCCCATAGGCAGACTCTATAGCACAAGGCAGCACCCCATAGGCAGACCCTGTAGTATAAGACAGCACCCCCACAGGCAGACCCTGTAATATAAGGCAGCACCCCTATAGGCAGACCCTGTAGTATAGGGCAGCACCCCTATAGGCAGACCCTGTAATATAAGACAGCACCCCTATAGGCAGACCCTGTAATATAAGGCAGCACCCCTATAGGCAGACCCTTTAATATAAGGCAGCACTCCTATAGGCAGACCCTGTAATATAAGGCAGCACCCCATAGGCAGACCCTGTAATATAAGGCAGCACCCCTATAGGCAGACCTTGTAGTATAAGGCAGCACCCCTATAGGCAGACCCTGTAGTATAAGGCAGCACCCCTATAGGCAGACCCTGTAATATAGGGCAGCACCCCTATAGGCAGACCCTGTAATATAAGGCAGCACCCCTATAGGCAGACCCTGTAATATAAGGCAGCACCCCTATAGGCAGACCCTGTAATATAAGGCAGCACCCCTATAGGCAGACCCTGTAATATAAGGCAGCACCCCTATAGGCAGACCCTGTAATATAAGGCAGCACCCCTATAGGCAGACCTTGTAGTATAAGGCAGCACCCCTATAGGCAGACCCTATAGTATAAGGCAGCACCCATATAGGCAGTCCCTGCAAAATAAGGCAGCACCCCTATAGGCAGACCCTGCAATATAAGGCAGCACCCCTATAGGCAGACCCTGTAATATAAGGCAGCACCCCTATAGGCAGACCCTGTAATATAAGGCAGCACCCCTATAGGCAGACCTTGTAGTATAAGGCAGCACCCCTATAGGCAGACCCTATAGTATAAGGCAGCACCCATATAGGCAGTCCCTGCAAAATAAGGCAGCACCCCTATAGGCAGACCCTGCAATATAAGGCAGCACCCCTATAGGCAGACCCTGTAATATAAGGCAGCACCCCTATAGGCAGACCCTGTAATATAAAGCAGCACCCCTATAGGCAGACCCTGTAGTATAAGACAGCACCCCTATAGGCAGACTCTGTAATATAAGGCAGCACTCCTATAGGCAGACCCTGTAATATAAGGCAGCTCCCCTATAGGCAGACCCTGTAATATAAAGCAGCACCCCCATAGGCTGCGTGCGCCGATACAGTTATAGTAGTGTAGCTCCAAGTGGGCCCCCTCAGAGCGCAGGGCCCTGGGGGACTGCCCCCCCCTCTGCACCCCGGTAGCAACGCTACTGGTTCAGACATATGTCAACAATTTTCCTTTTTTTTTCTTTACAGCCAGGACAAGCTATCCAACTTGGGCTCACCTGGGAGAAAAAGGCCTAAAAGGCGATCTTCTCAGTGATATTTATACACCTGGACTGCAACAGTGACAGGAACCCTCCTCTTTAGCTATAAGAAAGTAGGTTTCTTCACACCACAGGTGCTGATTATCTACTGTGAGGCAGTGAGACCATGGGTTCTCAACTATAAGAGCCCCGGATCCAGATTCTTTATTGTAAGAACCCTGACTGCTGTAAGGGTTGTGAAAGTATGGGATCATCTGCCACCTGATGCTGTACTGCTGATTCACGATACAGAGGTCCTGGATACATTCCCTGGTAAAGATAATATCACAAACTATGGGACTAGAATCTGTTAACAGGATACTGATCAAGGAAACTAGTCCAACTGAACTATAAAAGGAGTGGGGAAAGATTATTTTCCCTCAATACAATTAGCATCTACCTCATGGGATTTTGGATTTTCTACTCCCGGAACAGTAGTATGTCATGTTATAGGACGAACTCAATAACCACATGCTAAAAGGCATAAAGCCAGAGTCACAAAAAACACAAAGCCAGAGGCACAAAAAACACAAAGCCAGAGGCACAAAAAACACAAAGCCAGGGGCTAAAAGGCATAAAGCCAGAGGCACAAAAAACACGAAGCCAGAGGCACAAAAAATGCAAAGCTAGAGGCTAAAAGGCATAAAGCTAGAGGCCAATGTGATGCAGCTCTAGTGCAGTTTAGCACAACCTCCACCAGGAGGTGCAGGTGAGGGAAGAGAGGTTGAACACTCACAGTGTAGCAACACTGAACAGCCGCACAGGTGTCACATGTAACAAAAGAGTGGTCAGATGAGCAGAGTCAGAAACTGTCAGGAGCAGAAGTACGAGAGGTAGCAGCAATGAATGAAGTCAGAGACAAGCCAGAAGTCAGAGCCAAACGGGAGTGCGGTATCCAAAATGAGAGATGTAAGACGGAGTCGGGGTACAAGCCAGAAGTTAAAGCCGGTCAGGGAACGAGGTATCAGAGATGGAAAGCAAGAGGCGGGGTACAGAGATCAGGCAGAATCATACCCTGTTAAGAAAACCACCAGACGAACACTAAGTCAGGGATAGGGAACGGGTCTCACACAAATACAGGTAGTCAGAGGCTGGAGAATCACCAGGATATACGGGTCAGCTGATCTAGCCTGGAAGCATGAATGTTCACTGACACAGGCAACCAGAAATAGCACCAAGAAATAGCCACTCAAGAACCAAAAGAGAGGCAGGAAAGGTTAACCCCTCCATGACCAGGCCGGGGAAAGAGAAGCAAGAAGCAAACCCCAACCTGGATCATGACAGCTAAAAGGCACAAAGGCAGGGGCACAACTAGGTGCCCTGAGTCACAAATAAGCCCTCTGAGGCACCGTGGTGCCATGAGGCATAATGGCACGCTGAGGTTCTATGAGGCACCATGATGCACTATGAGACACAGGGGCACTATAATGCACTATGAGGCACAGAGGCACTACGATGCACTATGAAGCACTACGAAGCACATAGGCACTATGATGCACTATGAGGAACAGAGGCACTATGATACACTATGAGGCACTGAGACACAGAGGCACTATGAGGCACTATGGTGCACTATGAGGCACAGATAATTTGGAAAATAAATCTTGCCAAATCAGACAAGGTGACTTTCTGGATTTGTTTTCTCAATTTTGACTCTCATAGTTGTGGTCTATCTATGATGTCTGTAATTACAGTCCTCTCTCATCTTTTTAAGTGGGAGAACTGGCACAATTGGTGGCTGACTAAATACTTTTTTTCCCCACTGTAAGTTGCAGATAACAGTGAAGCACTTGTTTATTAAACAAAAAAATGGGAAACATGCTTAGCGAAAGTCACTCTGAAGCCCAATCAAAAGGCCCAGTGCAGACATGACATGCAACTAACTGAAGTCAAATCATGAGACGTAGCCCAGACATGCGGCCTCACTATAGCCTAGAGGTCCAAGGCCTATCTGTGTATATGTGAAATCAAACCTCAGAACATGAGGCTCTAGTCCCAGCTTTGGCACGAAGGCATGAGGCTAGCATCAACCCAGAGGCTTAGTCCTTCAAGATAACATTACACCATGCACTTACCTGTGCTAGCTCCACATCTGCTAGGAGAACATGGGGAGCTGGTAATGCCGAGAGCCCACTAAGGAGGGAAGCAGCGTCACATCAGGAACGCTCCTTACTGCGGATGATGTACAGGCTGGCTGTTGGCTGAAGGACCTCTCTCAAGGACTGCTTGCCAGGGGAAAGGGAAGGCCATGATCCCCGGTCCCCATGAGCCCCTACTTATACAGCGACTGATGGCTGAGGGACCTCTATTCAGAGAGGTGTCAGACACGGACTGCCTGAGTTCATACAACAAAGCTCCACAGGCTATCTTTACTCTAGGTGCAACCTCTCATACAACTATCCCCTGTAGGGACAGGAAAAACACTGGAGGATGAAGGAGGGAGGAGCTTTAAGCCTCTCTGTGATCCTGTCCCACTATAGGTCAAGGAAGGACTACCTCCAGTGGTGCTATCCAGAGCAATGTAATGGAAATGTTATTTAGTAATTATTTTGTACAGCATGACTAACTAGTTTAGGATACAAAAAAGAAAACCCAAAAAGGAAAAAACTCCCCAAAAAGAGACATTTCTGATAATAAATGTATCAATCTTTATTCATGATGTTTAAAAGACATATAAAGACATATATAGAAAATTAGAATTTGTACAAAGAATAACTGTGGTATTTTAGTTATATATCCCAATAGACAGCGTCGGACTGGAGCACCTTGGGCCCACCAGAGAAAATCATTCTTGGGGCTCACTATGTAGCTAGATAGAAATCAATACAAGACCACCAATCATGCAGTAAAACGCGCTAATATCAGGGTATAATATAAGGTAGTACACATCTTAATTATGTATCAGGTGTTGGGGTAGCCCCCTCATAGAAAATAAAGTAGCCCCCTCATAGAATATAATGTAGCCCCTTCATAGAATATATAGTAGCCCCTTTCATAGAATATAATGTAGCCTCCCTCATAGAATATAATGTAGCCCCTCTCATAGAATATTATGCAACCCCCTCATAGAATATAATGTAGCACCCTCATAGGGTATGATGCAGCCTCCCTCATATAGTGTAATGCAGCCCTCCACAGAATATAATGTAGCCCCCTCAGAGTATAATGCAACCCCTCATAAGGTATAATGCAGCCCCCATAGAATATAATGTAGCACCCTCATAGGGTATAACGCAGTCTCCCTCATATAGTATAATGCAGCCGCTCCATAGAACATAATGTAGCCCCCTCAGAGTATAATGCAACCGCTCATAAGGTGTAATGCAGCCCCCATAGGGCATAATGCTGCTCCCCTCATATAGTATGATGTAGCCCCCAGAATATAATGTAGTCCCCTGAGAGAATAATGCAACCCCCACACATAATATAATGCAGCCACCCCACAAAATATAATGTAGCCCCCTCATAAGGTATAATACAGCCCCCCTCCAACTCCATCATTCTTCTCCCCCACCACTCCCATCAATGTCCTCATCACCACCTCCATCATTGCCTTCTCACCCACCATTCCTATAATTGCCCTTTCCACCACCTCAATAATTGCCTCCTCCCCCACCACCACCATTGTCCTTTACACCACAAGCATCATTGCTTTCTCCCCATCATTGTCTATTTAGTCCCTCCATCATTGCCTCCCCCACCACCCCATTGTCCTTTCTACCATCAACATTGCCTCCTCCCCCACCACCCCCATCACTGCTCTCTTCATCGCCCACATCATTGCCAATCTCCAATACACACATCTCCAATACACACACACAGAAAAGCACCACTCTGCCACACACACACAAAGCACCGAACCACACCACATACACTGCACGCAGGCATACAGAAAGACACCTCACCTCTCCACACATTCCACGCAGCCGCAGTACATCCCGGAAGCATCTTCGCCACCAGCAGCTTTCTGTCTGAAACAGCCACGGGCTGAATGATGACGTCATCCAGCCACACTGTGTCAGGCAGGAAGCGGCGGCCAGGGGGCAGGAAGCAGGACAGTATCGGATCCCTGCAGTTCCACTCCCAACCTGCCCGCCGACTGCCCTCAGGGTTAACTGCCCTGCAGGTGCCCACCTACGGGGCCCAGATGCAACGGCACCATCTTTACGGCCTATGGCTAACATTGCCCGCTATTAACCCCTTTCTGCCATTAGACGTACTATTCCATCCATGTGGGGTGGGCCCTACTACCCATGGACGGAATAGTACATCATAGGCGATCAGCAGCGCTCAAGGCTCTGCGTTATAAACTGCAGTGAAACACTTGGGGGTTCAAAGTTCTAGACCCCCCCAAGTTCCTTGGGGGGTCTAGTTTTCAATAGGGGGTCACTTGTGGGGGGATTTCTACTGTTTAGGTACATCAGGGGCTCTGCAAACGCAATGACGCCTGCAGACCATTCCATCTAAGTCTGCATTCCAAACGGCACTCCTTTCCTTCCGAGCTCTGCCATGCGCCTAAACAGTAGTTTTCTCCCACATATGGGGTATCAGCGTACTCAGGACAAATTGGACAACAACTTTTTGGGTCCCATTTCTCCTGTTACCCTTGGGAAAATACAAAAATGGGGGCTAAAAATAATTTTTGTGGAAAATTTTTTTTTTTTTATTTTCACGGCTCTGCTTTATAAACTGCAGTGAAACACTTGGGGGTTTATAGTTCTCAAAAAATATCTAGATAAGTTCCTTGAGGGGTCTAGTTTCCAATATGGGGTCACTTGTGGGGGATTTCTACTGTTTAGGTACATCAGGGGCTCTGCAAACGCAATGTGACAACTGCAGACCATTCCATCTAAGTCTGCATTCCAAACAGCGCTCCTTCCCTTCCGAGCTCTGCCATTCACCCAAACAGTAGTTTTCAAACACATATAGAGTACTAGCGTGCTCAGGACAAATTGGACAACAACTTTTGGGGTCCAATTTCTCCTGTTATCTTTGGGAAAATACAAAACTAGGGGGCTAAAAAATAATTTTTGTAGTAAAAAAAAGAATTTTATTTTCACGGCTCTGCGTTATAAACTGTAGCGAAACATTTGGGGGTTCAAAGTGCTCACCACACATCTAGATAAGTTCTTTAGGGGGTCTACTTTCCAAAATGGTGTCACTTGTGGGGGGTTTCAATGTTTAGGCACATCAGGGGCTCTCCAAACGCGACATGGCATCCCATCTCAATTGCAGTCAATTTTGCATTGAAAAGTCAAACGGCGCTCCTTCCCTTCCAAGCTCTGCCATGCACCCAAACAGTGGTTTACCCCCACATATGGGGTATCAGTGTACTCAGGACAAATTGCACAACAATTTTTGGGGTCCAATTTCTCCTGTTACCCTTCGTAAAATAAAACAGTTTGGAGCTAAATAAATTTTTTATGAAAAAAAGGTAAATGTTAATTTTTTTTTAAACATTCCAAAAATTCCTGTGAAATACCTGAAGGGTTAATAAACTTCTTGAATGTGGTTTTGAGCACCTTGAGGGGTGCAGTTTTTAGAATGGTGTCACACTTGGGTATTTTCTATCATATAGATCCCTCAAAGTGATGTAGTCCCTAAAAAAAATGGTGTTGTAAAAATGAGAAATTGCTGGTCAACTTTTAACCCTTATAACTCCCTAACAAAAAAAAATTTTGGTTTAAAAAATGTGCTGATGTAAAGTAGACATGTGGGAAATGTTATTTTTTAAGTATTTTGTGTGACATAACTCTGTGATTTAAGGGCATAAAAATTCAAAGTTGGAAAATTGCAAAATTTTCAAAATTTTCACCATATTTCTGTTTTTTTCACAAATAAACGCAAGTAATATCAAAGAAATTTTACCACTATCATGAAGTACAATATGTCACGAGAAAACAATGTCAGAATCACTGGGATCCGTTGAAGCGTTTCAGAGTTATAACCTCATAAAGGGACAGTGGTCAGAATTGTAAAAATTTGCCTGGTCATTAACGTGCAAACCACCCTTGGGGGTAAAGGGGTTAAAGTGAAATGAATGTTCACTCCTCTCCACGCCCATGGCGTTAATATTTATTTCTCTTTAGCAGCGGGGACAGGCTCCTGTCTCCAGCTGCTGCTCCGCTGGCACCGGGTGGGCCCCCTTGACTCAGGGGCTCAATAGCTGCTGGGTGTACCGCTATTAGCGACACGCCACTGACTTGGGGCCCCTGGAGCAGTGGGGGCCCTAGGCAGCTGCTGGCCAGTATACCAGCAGGTGTCAGTGCCTGGACTCACCGGAGAATCCTCCGGTTCTTCAGTGGGCCAGTCCGACCCTGCCAATAGAACAAATATAACAGTTTGGCTCCCCAGTAAACATAAAAGAACTCAATGCCATAGAGCAAGTACAGTGCAGATGTTATATATAAAACAAACTAGATGGTGGCCTGATTCTAACGCATTGGATATTCTAGAATATGTATGTAGTTTATTTATGAAGTTTTCAGAATAATGCAATTTATACACAGGATTTAGCCGGCCGTGCGTGACCAATTAGCGAAGCGTGGTTCAAATTTCGCGCCAATTCACGGCCGGACTGTGCCTGTCGCTGATTGTTCGCTGCCGGCCGGGCATGACCAATCAGTGAAGCCAGGGCCGGCTCTAGGTTTTTAAGGGCCCCGGGTGAAAGACTCTCAGTGGGCCCCCCTCTTTAACACATACCATGATTCATGATGCACAGATACAGCATAGAAATATACCACAGCCAAGTAGCATATAACACAGCCAACATAGCATATAACAAAGCCCACGTAGCATATAGCACAGCCACGTAGCACATAGCACAGGCCACGTAGTATATATCACAACCCACGTAGCATATAGCAGAGCCCACGAAGCATATAGCACAGCCACGTAGCATATAACACAGCCACGTAGCATATAGCACAGCCACACAGTATATAGCACAGCCATGTAGTATATAGCACAGCCCACATAGTATATAGCACAGACCACGTAGTATATAGCACAGACCACGTAGTATATAGCACAGCCCACGCAGTGTATAACACAGCCCACGCAGTACATAGCACAGCCCACGCAGTGTATAACACAGCCCACGCAGTATATAGCACAGCCCACGTAGTATATAGCACAGCCCATGCAGTGTATAACAGCCCACGAAGTATGTAGCACAGCCCACGCAGTGTATAACACAGCCCACGCAGTATATAGCATAGCCCACGTTGTATATAACACAGCCCACATAGTATATAACACAGGCCACGTAGTATATAGCACAGCCCACGTAGTATATAACACAGCCACGTAGTATATAACACAGCCACGTAGTATACAGCACAGCCCATGTAGCATATAGCACAGCTCACGCAGTATATAACACAGCCACGTAGTATATTGCACAGCTATGTAGTATATAGCACAGCCCACGTAGTATATAGCAGAGACACAGTATATAACACAGCCATGTAGTATATAGCACAGTGAAAAAAGATTCGGAGCCAGCTCACCAGTAACCACCGCAGGTGCACGGAACTCCGTTGCAGGAAGACGAATTGTTCATCAGGAAAAGAAAAAAGTTGAGTTCCAGCTCCTTAAAAAATTAATCAATCTTTAATGATGTCCAAAATGTAAAAATCACATACATCAGGTGACAAGCTCCCTCCGGTAGGTGCCCTGTAGCAAGAGAAGCTCTACGGCAACACGTTTCGATCAAACGATCTTTATCAAAGCCATACTATAGTCTGGTTGTGCTCCTCTATATGAGTGAACTCGCCCAACCAGATTCCTAGGATAAATCACATGACAATTATTAAGGTCCTAACATAAAACCATAAACCTATATCTATACATTATAAAATATTCACTTCCCAATCAGCAGTAGTGCAACATAGTTTCATTTCGTTTGTTTAGTCCCATCGGGAATCTAGTATTGAGATGGAAAATCCAGTATGCTTCTCGCGTGAGGAGACGCCTCCTGGTGTCTCCACCGCGAGGAGATATATTAACCTGTTCAATTCCCTGAACCTGGAAACATGTAGTGCTCCGTGCATGGTGAGTAACAAAGTGTTTAGATGTTGCCGATATATTTCTATTACCACTCTGCATATTGCCTATATCGTACAAATGTTCCCGGATGCGTGTCTTTAATTTTCTAATCGTGCATCCCACATAAGAAAGATTGCACTCTCTGCAATTAATTTTATATACTATATTGCTAGAATTGCAATTAATATATTGCTTGGTACAGAATTTAATTGTTCCCTCCGCATTATAGAAAGTTTTAGCAACAACAGCATATTTGCAAGTGCTGCAATTATTTGTGCCACATCTAAAGAACCCAGGATAATTTAACCATGTTTTTATACATTTTGTCGATCCAGACTGAAACATGCTAGGAGCTATTTTGTTACCAATAGTCGGCGCTCTTCTTGACACCACATTTATACCAGACTTTAATATATCATACAGCTAGCTGTTGATCTTCATGAAGAATGGGCAAATGTCTGTAAATAATATCTTTAATTTCAGTAAACCGAGGACTATATTGGAAGCATATGTATGGCTTTTTCTTCCTTTCTAAATCAATATTTTTTTGTGTTATTATCATCTCTTTACGATCTTTTCCTTCTACAATCTTTTTTGCCCGATTAATTGTCCATTGGGGATATTTGCGATTTTTTAATTTTCTTGCTACCTGCTCAAACTCTCCCTGCAAATCCCCCTCCAGATTACAATTTCGCTTAATCCTGGTGAACTCACCTACTGGGATTGATTTAATTGTGTGCTTACTATGGCTACTGCTAGCATGTAGGATGGTATTGCCTCTCACTGGTTTGTGGTGTGTTCTAGTGATGATATTTAAATCCGTATATCCCGTGAGCTCCAGGTCCAGAAAAGAGATATTTGTACCATCATATTTATGTGTAAATTTAATATTATACTCATTAGTATTGAGATAATCCATAAAGTGTGGTATGGCAGACACATCCCCCTCCCATAGGCAGCATCAACAGTAAAAAGTTGGTCACACAGGGTTAATAGCAGGGTTAACGGACTGCGTTACACCGCGGCATAAAGCAGCCATTAACCCTGTGTGAGCGCTGACTGGAAGGGGCACTGACAGAGAGTAGGAAGGGACGAATTCGCGGCCGGACTGTGCCCGTCGCTGATTCAATTCAATCAGCGACGCAGGATTTCCGTGACAGACAAACGGACAGACAAACAGATGGAAGTGCCCCTTAGACGATTATATATATAGATATGGTAGACTAAAGCCCTATAATACCTTTTAGCGTAAATTAATATAGATAACACAGTATTAATTTACTAAAATACATCATTTACAGATATCTAGAGTAATAGCACCATCTTGAGGATCGGGCTAAAAATACATGCAAAAATCATGAATTAAAATTTACAATTTTGTTATCAAAAATTTCTCTCTTTGTGACTTTTCCCTTTTTGGTTTTTAGGCTAATTTTAGGCTTAAGGCTGGAGTCACACTAGCGAATTTAAAATCGGTCCAATTTTATTCCTGCAAAGTCCGACGAGTGTAATGCAAGTGTCATGCATTTTTCATGCGAGTATAATCCAATTTTTCATACCTAGCATCTGATTTACAGTACATCCGAATGCAGAGCGATTGCTATCCAATTGCAGTGCGATTTTAATATGAGCTTTTACATAGAGAAACTGTCATGTACACATAGCTTTCAAAGGAAATATTCTTTAACACGCACACACACACATATATACAGTGGGTACGGAAACTATTCATACCCCTTTGCATTTTTCACTCTGTTTCATTGCAGCTATTTGGTAAATTAAAAAAAGTTCATTTTTTTTCTCATTAATGTACACACTCTCGACCCCATCTTGACTGAAAAAAACAGAAATGTAGTAATTTTTGAAAATGTATTAAAAAAGAAAAACTGAAATATTACATGGTCTTAAGTATTAGGACCCTTTGCTCAGTATTGAGTAGAAGCACTCTTTTGAGCCAGTACAGCCATGAGTCTTCTTGGGAATGATGAAACAAATTTTTCACACCTGGATTTGGGGATCCGCTGACATTCTTCCTTGCAGATCCTCTCAAGTTTCGTCAGGTCTTGGTGAACGTTGGTGGACAGCCATTTTCAGGTCCCTCCAGAGATGCTCAATTGGGTTTAGGCCAGGGCTCTGGCTGGGCCAGTCAAAAATGGTCACAGAGTTGTTCTGAAGCCACTCCTTTGTTATTATTGCTGTGTGCTTAGGGTCATTGCCTTGTTGGAAGGTGAACCTTCGGCCAAGTCTGTGGTCCAGAACCATCTGGAAGAGGCTTTCATCCAGGATATCTCTGTACTTGACTGCATTAATGTTTCCTTCAATGACAATCAGTTGTCCAGTCTCTGCAGCTGAAAAACACCCCCATAGCATGATGCTGCCACCATCATGTTTCACTGTTGGAATTGTATTGGGCAGGTGATGAGCAGTGCCTGGTTTTCTCCACACATACTGCTTAGCATTATCACCAAAAAGGTCTATCTTTGTCTCATCAGACCAGAGAAACTTATTTCTCATAGTCTGGGAGTCCTTCATTTGTTTTTTTAGCACACTCTAGGCGGACTTAGATATGTCTTGCAGTGAGGAGAGGCTTCTTTCGGGCCACTCTGCCATAAAGGCCCGACTGGTGGAGGGCTGCAGGGATAGTTGACTTTGTGGAACTTTCTCCCATCTCCCTACTGCATCTCTGGAGCTCAGCCACAGTGATCTTGGGGTTCTTTACCTCTCTCACCAAGGCTCTTCTCCCACGATTGCTCAATTTGGCTGGATGGCCAGGTCTAGGAATACTTCTGGTGGTCCCAAACTTCTTCCATTTAAGGATTATGGAGGTCACCATGCTCTTAGGAACCTTGAGTACTGCAGAAATTCTGTTGTAACCTTGGCCAGATCTGTGCCTTGCCACAATTCTGTGTCTGAGCTCCTTGGCCAGTTCCTTTGACCTCATGATTCTCATTTGGCGTGACATGTGTGATGCCCCAGGGTCCTAGTCGTCACAGTGGCATGGCGTTTCTCACGGGGAGAGTGATGTCACAATTGCAAGCGATGAAAGACCTCTTTTATCGGGTAATCACATAGGCACAACATGTTCATACTCCAGGCCAGAAGGGGGAGCTCTGAACCCGGATTAAGGAGAACTTCTTTAATATATTCTGGCTGGAGAAGTTAGTGAGCAGTCTATCAGAGGACAGAGGAGAGTGCAGTCGGACAGTGAGTATCAGCCGGACTGAAGGGGACGTGTAGTCAGAGTTACTACAGCTCCTGGATGAAAGAGAACAAAGAAGGAAAGAGCAGCTTGTGGAAAGTGTGCAGGAAAGAAAAGGCACAGTAGAGTGACACCAGGGGAGCAGAGCAGTGATTTGGCTACCTCCCTGGCTAGTGCAGATTCCAGTAGCCGGAAGACCGAGGCCGTGTCGGACTCTAAGAGACATAGCTGAAACCGGCAGGACAGCTGAACTTTAAGTTACCTGTTCGCCTTTACACCCAGGAGGCACAGTGACACATAGGGCCCGGGTCCTGATAGAGTCCCTGTAAAAAGGCTGGAGTCACCTGTCATATGGGTTTGTGTCCTAACCTATATGGGGGACAGAGAGGAACTGTGAGGACCTTATCAGAAGCCATAGGCAGTAAGGGACTACAACACCACCGCGCTTTGAGGAAGGCTTTCATCTCTACCTGGTAAAGGGCATTCTGGATTCCTTTCTAAGCCGGCCAGACCCTGCCTGTACCTGTTATCTGGTGCCCTGGACTGCGGTTGCCTGAACCCTACAGTAAACCAGGTAAAGAGACTGCAAACCTGTGTCCTCCGTTTCTTACCGCACCACTCACCATCTTCACCTATACACCGGGAGCCCTGGGGACCTACTTCACCTGTGGGAAATTATACCATCCAAGCTGCCATAACATCACCCCAGAGCACCCCTTTAAGCAGTGTCGGTCCCTACTGACCGAATACCACAGGTGGCATCACGAACATAAACTTTAATCAATTTCCCTTTTACATGGGCGCCCAGGGCCACGGGCCTGGTCGCCGCCGTGACACATCCCTTTAAATACCGGACCCGGTACCGAGTACCCCACGGCCCTGACGGGCATTCCACATGCACTGTGAAGTCTCATATAGACAGGCGTTTGCCTTTCCAAATCAAGTCCTATCAATTTAATTAAACACAGCTGGACTCCAATGAAGGAGTAGAACCATCTCAAGGAGGATCACAAGGAAATGGACAGCATGTGACTTAAATATGAGTGTCTGAGCAAAGGGTCTGAGTACTTATGACCATGTGATATTTCAGTTTCTCTTTTTTATTAAATTTCCAAAATTACTACATTTCTGTTTTTTTTCAGTCAAGATGGGGTGCAGAGTGTACATTAATGTGAAAAAAAGAACTTTTTAGAATTTACCAAATGGCTGCAATGAAACAAAGAGTGAAAACTTTAAAGGGGTATGCATACGTTCCATACCCACTGTATAAATATATATAAATATATACTGTACCTGGTGACTATAGTCATAGATGTGAGATGATCGGTACTGCAGTACTCACAGGCCACGAGAAGTGGGTATAGAAGTTGGGATGCAATTGGGGAGGTGGGGCTGTTGAAGTCTACCAGGACAAGGGTTGGCAATTCTGAGGACATGTGTGGCAGCTAGGCAGAAAAGTGGTCAAGGAAGTGGGTGGGTGAGCCTGGGGGATGGTTTATGACTCTGAGAGAGAGGGGATGGAAGACCCCGATGGTGTGAACCTCCAAAGAAGAATAGTGTCCAATGAACCTGTATTTATTTTTTTTAAAACAGGATTGGTGGTGGCATCGAGGAGTATGGGGTTATCATGGAGTTAGCAATGATCATACGGCAGGATATACACATATTCCATGCATTGTAATCTGGAGGTAGATATGTTGTACGCTCACTATTAGTTTTCCGAGAATTAATTGTTGTGAACAGGCTGCGAACTCCTTGGTTTATTGTTACCCAGTCGTGTCATTGTCTGGACGATAGGGGCCAGATGAGAACTCTTCGCTCCAAAGATCACTGCATGTGGTTCTGCGTGACTCCAATCTGTTGGCCACGGAAATGCAGCCTTTCTGCATTGTGAATACAGATGGTTTCCGAAAGCTGATGGCCATCGCAGTTCCCCAGTACCAGTTGCCCAGTCACCATTACTGCTCTAAGAAAGATGTGCCTGCGCTACACCAGTATGTCGCAGACAACATCACTCATTCCCTGAAAAATTCTATGTCTGTCAGAGTGCCAACACTGACACCTTGATGAACAAACATGGACAGGGGCGTTACATCTCGCTGATGGGCATTGGGTGACTCTGGTGGCTGTGGGGAGCTTGATGTTATTCAGCTAGAAAACAAATCAATTTACAAATGGCGCCTGCCACGCCTGCGCAGTAGCAGCTCTCGGTGTATATAGCTGTGATCCAATAGCTGCTACTGCGCATGCGCTGGTGGCATCATCTTACTGGAGAAAAAAAAAATCTTCCTCCAAGAAGGCGCCACCCCCATTCCTGCACAGTAGCAGCTCTCGGAGATAGATTGTGAAATGTGGACTCCTGGCTGGAGCACAATTCCAGCCCAAAATATTTAAAAGATAAAATGTGGCCTGCTTTATGTAGAACGGTAGTAAAAGAAAAAATAGATTTTTTTTACTGTGGACGAGCCTTGAAAACAGCAGAATCTGGGCACAAAAGAACTACAACCTCAGATGTGGCCACATTTTTGGAGAACGTTAGTAACAGAACAAATTTATATTTTATGATGTGTACCCCTGTATGGTGAACAATATTTGCACCAAAGAATGAAAAGATGAAATGTAGCCTGCTTTAGGTAGCACAATAGTAAGAACACCAATTTTGATTATATCATGTGTACCCCTGTATGGAGAACAATATCAGCACCTCGGCGTCTGTACTGAAGATCTCTGAATGCAGCGCCCATAGAAGGGAGTATGAGAAGTCATAGAACTTCGAAACGCATAGAATAAACCGCACTTCTTTATGAGAATACGTCCGGACTTTCAGTTATTCAGCAGCGCAGATTATTTCCATGCTTACCCATTTGTTTTCTACCATCTAAAATAATGAACACTTTCAGGAAAAAAAAAAAAGAGGTTCACTTGATCGACGTTCATGTCATCGCTATAGAGGTCGCAACGGGGGTCCCCTGAATCCCATGTTTAGGGTTTCCAGGCAGAACCCTCGACATACTGTAAATGTGGTTTGTGCGGAATTGTCAGTGGCTATATCTCCAGCGCTAATGCGTAAAAAAGTAGTATATTGCTTTTTACACACCTGAAGCACACAGTGTACTCTTTATGGCAAATGTATAGAACTTTCTATTCCCACATTTGCACACTCCTTCCTGCACATTATCCAGTTTGGACAATTTCATATGGTTCTGCTGAGTATCAGCATAGTGCGCAGTGTATTCTAGTAAAATGGCGGCTCATCTTCAGCCATGGACATTGCTATCAGCGCCTGACAGGTGCAGGTATGGGGGGAGAGCAGGGTGTTTGGCTGTAGGGGCGAGAGCACAGGCTGGGCTATCAGTCAGTAAGGGACAATGGCACACTACTGTGGGGACAGCCATACCGGGGCCAGAGTCCCACTGCCTCAGTCACAAGGTTTCTCCTCAGACATAAGAACAGATATGACTGAGCCCAGCTGTCCCAGAAGTGAGGGTCAGGGTGAGGGGTTTGTGCATGGCGCAGACTGTCAGCCATGGGACGCCTTTTTCTATTTCCAACACACTCGCAGTACTCAGCCAGGCATTACAATGTCTCTCAGCTGTCCCCACATTCTCCCCATACACTAAACACTAGTGATGTGTCTTTCGTGCAGGAGCCGATACAAAGAGCCGGCTCCCTGCTGTGAATGAAAGGAGTCGGCTCTGCAGCGTGAGTGAGCCGAGTCTTTTTTTTTTCTTTCCTTTCTTGGCTGCTGCCTGGCAGCTTAGGCTACTTTCACATTAGCGTTTTTCGGCGGACGTTGCAAAGCGTCGTTTAGGAGTAAAAAACGCATCCTGCAAAGTTGTCTGCAGGATGCGTTTTTTTCCCCATAGACTTACATTACCGACGCATTGCGACGAATCGCCACACGTCACAACCGTCGTGCGACAGTTGCGTCGTGTTTTGGCGCACCGCCGCCACAAAAAAAGCTACATCTAACTTTTTTTGAGCGTCGAGACCGCCATTTTCGATCGCGCATGCACGGCCGAAACTCCGCCCCCTCCTCCCCGGACCTTGCAATGGGGCAGCGGAAGCATCCTAAGACTGATTCCGCTGCCCACGTCGGGCATTTTTTGCACAGTATGCGTCAGTACGTCGGGCCGACGCAGCGCGACGGTCCCGGACCGACGCTAGTGTGAAAGCAGCCTTATCAGACTGTGACGTGGGAGGAGCAGTGAGGAGAGAAGTAGCTGTGGACTGTTTGTGAGTACTGGAGAAATGGTGCAGACAAGCACAGGACAGGGTGGATGGGAAAAGAAAAACAAGGGCTTCCTAGTGTTAACCCTTCATTGCGCCCAGACTGGAAGCATTAGGCTATGTGCACATGCTGCGGATTTTGCTGCGCATCCGCAGCGTTTCCGCAGCTGTGGATCCGCAGCAGTCTCCCATGTGTTTACAGTACAATGTCAACCTATGGGAAACGCAATCCGCAGTGCATATGCTGCGGAAAAAAACAAGCGGAAACGCAGCCGTTTACATTCCGCAGCATGTCACTTCTTTGTGCGGATTCCGCAGCAGTTTTACACCTGCTCCTCAATAGGAATCCGCAGGTGTAAAACCGCAGTGGAATCCGTACAAAAACCGCGGTAAATCCGCAATAAATCCACAGGTAAAAAGCAGTGCTTTTGCCCTGCGGATTTATCAAATCCGCAGCCCTCACAGATACGTGTGCACATACCCTTAGTGTTACACCATCCTTCAGTAATGGAGTCAGGATGTGAGTTACCTTAGTCCCAAATAAAGATACTCTGGCCTCATCCATGGTATATATATATATATATATATATATATATATATATATATATATATATATATATATATATATATATACAGTGGGGCAAAAAAGTGTTTAGTCATTCAGCAATAGTGCAAGTTCCACCACTTAAAAAGATGAGAGGCGTCTGTAATTTACATCATAGTTAGACCTCAACTATGGGAGACAAACTGAGAAAAAAAAAACCAGAAAATCACATTGTCTGTTTTTTTATCATTTTATTTGCATATTATGGTTGAAAATAAGTATTTGGTCAGAAACAAACAATCAAGATTTCTGGCTCTCACAGACCTGTAACTTCTTCTTTAAGAGTCTCCTCTTTCCTCCACTCATTACCTGTAGTAATGGCACCTGTTTAAACTTGTTATCAGTATAAAAAGACACCTGTGCACACCCTCAAACAGTCTGACTCCAAACTCCACTATGGTGAAGACCAAAGAGCTGTCAAAGGACACCAGAAACAAAATTGTAGCCCTGCACCAGGCTGGGAAGACTGAATCTGCAATAGCCAACCAGCTTGGAGTGAAGAAATCAACAGTGGGAGCAATAATTAGAAAATGGAAGACATTCAAGACCACTGATAATCTCCCTCGATCTGGGGCTCCACGCAAAATCCCACCCCGTGGGGTCAGAATGATCACAAGAACGGTGAGCAAAAATCCCAGAACCACGCGGGGGGACCTAGTGAATGAACTGCAGAGAGCTGGGACCAATGTAACAAGGCCTACCATAAGTAACACACTACGCCACCATGGACTCAGATCCTGCAGTGCCAGACGTGTCCCACTGCTTAAGCCAGTACATGTCCGGGCCCGTCTGAAGTTTGCTAGAGAGCATTTGGATGATCCAGAGGAGTTTTGGGAGAATGTCCTATGGTCTGATGAAACCAAACTGGAACTGTTTGGTAGAAACACAACTTGTCGTGTTTGGAGGAAAAAGAATACTGAGTTGCATCCATCAAACACCATACCTACTGTAAAGCATGGTGGTGGAAACATCATGCTTTGGGGCTGTTTCTCTGCAAAGGGGCCAGGACGACTGATCCGGGTACATGAAAGAATGAATGGGGCTATGTATCGTGAGATTTTGAGTGCAAACCTCCTTCCATCACCAAGGGCATTGAAGATGAAACGTGGCTGGGTCTTTCAACATGACAATGATCCAAAGCACACCGCCAGGGCAATGAAGGAGTGGCTTCGTAAGAAGCTTTTCAAGGTCCTGGAGTGGCCTAGCCAGTCTCCAGATCTCAACCCTATAGAAAACCTTTGGAGGGAGTTGAAAGTCCGTGTTGCCAAGCGAAAAGCCAAAAACATCACTGCTCTAGAGGAGATCTGCATGGAGGAATGGGCCAACATACCAACAACAGTGTGTGGCAACCTTGTGAAGACTTACAGAAAACGTTTGACCTCTGTCATTGCCAACAAAGGATATATTACAAAGTATTGAGATGAAATTTTGTTTCTGACCAAATACTTATTTTCCACCATAATATGCAAATAAAATGATAAAAAAACAGACAATGTGATTTTCTGGATTTTTTTTTCTCAGTTTGTCTCCCATAGTTGAGGTCTACCTATGATGTAAATTACAGACGCCTCTCATCTTTTTAAGTGGTGGAACTTGCACTATTGCTGAATGACTAAATACTTTTTTGCCCCACTGTATATATATATAGTGTGTATAGGAGGATGGACTCAGCAGATTGTTTGGTATCATAGTATTAGTCAGGACTGAGGAGGATTGAGGACAGGAACACTACAGGGAGGAGGATGGACGGCGTCACTTGTTGCTTCTGAGCAGGGCCGGACTGGCCATCAGGCACTTCTGGCAAATGCCAGAAGGGCCGGTGCCAGTAGTGGGCCACTCGATTCCTGCACGCTCTGCCACTGGGCCGACTCCCCTCTCTGCCAGCGCCGACTCACCCCCCCACCAGCGCCACCACATTCAACTATACCGGCGTCTATGAGGATTGCATCATACTCTTTTATGGGGCTACATTATATTCTATGGGGAGGTAGGCTGTATTATATTCTATATTAAATGTATTCTATGTATTAAAAGTATTATATTCTATGAGGGGTGATTGCATCATACTCTATGAGGGGGCTACATTATATTCTATGGGGAGCTGCATTATACTATATCAGGAGGGCTGCATTGTATTCTATGGAGGGGCTACATTATATTCTATGGGGGGCTGCATTATGTTCTATGAGGTGAGTGCATTATACTATATGGAGGACTGAGGAGTGTATTATACTATATGGAGTACTGAGGAGTGTATTATACTATATGGAGGACTGAGGAGTGTATTATACTATATTGAGGACTGAGGTGCACATTATAATATATGGAGGACTATGGGGTGTATTATACTAAACAAGCAAAATGCTGCCTATTCATCGAGTGATTGGATTGTTTATGTGGGAACAGAAATCCTTATTCTCAGCATGACATCGCCGGTGTAAGCTGTAGATGTGCTGCTGATAACATGATACTGTATGGGGACAGATTGATCTAATTGTGATTGTTCTGTTCCCTTCATTCCTTCTCAGTTGGTGTAAAGAGGCCGGGAAACAAGCGAAGGACTTTAGTATTGTCGATCTCACTCGTTTAGCGGCCTGAGATCAGAGCAAGTAAATACAGCAGAAATGCTTTGCAGGGAGATGAGGCAAGATGATGACAGTTGTAGTTAGCACCCGGGAATAGCGCTAACTCTACTGCTTTTCCCAGCCGCCAGAGCATTTAATTCTGGTATGTGTAATGATTTTTAGGGTTGGTGTCAGCTGCATATTGCCAGCTGCTATCAATCCCTGGTGTAAGTAATGCAGAGGTGTCTATCAGACATCCCCACTACTAGCCCAGACCTGGAGAGACCCAGCGACTCTGAAGAGCGGTGACGGTAGTAACAATACCGCTCTTCACAGTCGCCGAGCTCAGCGCAAGACCCGGAATATCTGAAGAGCGGTAACGTTACTGATGTCACCGCTCTTCAGAGTCACCGGGTCTCGTGCTGCGCAGCGGAACCAAAAGTGGCTGTAGTGGCAAAGTTTATGGAGCATCAGAATGAGGTTCCATAGCCTTTGGTCATCTCATCCCTTCAATATCTACGAGATCCAGTTATGTAGGTAAAGTAGCGGCTTTTCTTGGTACCGCAACAAAAAGCAATAAATAGGACTGAGCTGTAATGCTGGATACAGCTGTAATTATATGTTAGTCGTGTTACACTCCCCTCACTTCTTGTAACCTACAAGTGTACAAAGATATTATACAGTCATCATGTGACAAGTGGGCCTGTGTAACTTCAAATGCCAGGGCTGAATTTTAGTCCCAGTCCGGCCCTGCTTCTGAGGGTAGGGTAATAAGTAATATAAAGTGATTTTAGGCAGAACCTGTGGCGAGATCTAGTACAGCTCCAATCATATAGTTACGCTGGTTTCACACTTGCATATTTTGCAATCTGTGTGATAATGGAGGCACACGGATCTGTTTTTGTCTCCATTGCCTTTTAGTGGTGACGGATGGGACTTGCGTGTGCATCCAGTTGTCACCGTTTCCCTCGGATCCGTGTATCTGCATATTTTACCAGACGCACAAAAACGCAGCTTGTTGCAGTTTTGTGTCGTCTGAAAAACACGCAGGCACAGGGACACGCACGGATCCATGGCTACACGTCTGGAATTACCATGGAGCACGGATCCAGGACACCACGGATCCATATGATTCCGTGTGCAGGGAACCGTTATGCGGGACTGAGCATGCTGGGAAGCAAGGGATGTGCTGTATGGGAAAGTGATGAAACTGTATGGGAACAGGATGCAGACATAATGCATAGCTCCCAACCGTCCCTCATTGTGCGGGACTGTCCCGGTTTTCAGCCTTTGCCCTGCACTCCCGCACGGGACGCTCTGATCCCGGCGCAGACAGCAGGAGAACCAGCCGACACGCCCCCTTGTAAGCCATGCCCGGGTCCTTACCCTTCCGTATGGCTGCCTGCTTTCTGTGCACAGGACCTGTGATGAGGTCACAGGAGGGGAGGAGTCAGTGGTCACATGATCGGGACCTCCGTGGATTGCATGACTCGGCTGCCTGTGCTTGTTGCCAACTTGCCACATGGACGGTGCTGCAGCCGCAGGATAAGGTAAGTAATGCCTTGTGTGGGGTCAGGAGGTGTACAGTGTGGATGTAGCAGAGCTGTGTGTGTACGATGTGTATGGAGCAGAGCCGTGAGTGTGCGTGAGGTGTATGGAGTGGAGCCGTGTGTGTACGAGGTGTATGGAGCGGAGCCGTGTGTACGAGGTGTATGGAGCGAAGCCATGTGTGTGCAAGGTGTGTGGAGCGGAGCCGTGTGTGTGCGAGGTGTATGGAGCGGAGCCGTGTGTGTGCGAGGTGTATGGGGCGGAGCCGTGTGTGCGAGGTGTATGGAGCAGAGCCGTGTGTGTGCGAGGTGTATGGGGCGGAGCCATGTGTTCGAGGTGTATGGAGCGGAGCCGTGTGTGTACAGTGTTCATGTAGCAGAGCCGTGTGTGTACGAGGTGTATGGAGCAGAGCCGTGTGTGTGCGAGGTGTATGGAGCGGAGCCGTGTGTGTACAGTGTGCATGTAGCAGAGCCGTGTGTGTGCGAGGTGTATGGAGCGGAGCCGTGTGTGTACAGTGTGCATGTAGCAGAGCCGTGTGTGTACGAGGTGTATGGAGCGGAGCCGTGTGTGTGCGAGGTGTATGTAGCGGAGCCGTGTGTGCGAGGTGTATGGAGCGGAGCCGTGTGTGTGCAAGGTGTATGGAGCGGAGCCGTGTGTGTGCGAGGTGTATGGAGCGGAGCCGTGTGTGTGCGAGGTGTATGGGGCGGAGCCGTGTGTGCGAGGTGTATGGAGCAGAGCCGTGTGTGTGCGAGGTGTATGGGGCGGAGCCGTGTGTTCGAGGTGTATGGAGCGGAGCCGTGTGTGTACAGTGTGCATGTAGCAGAGCCGTGTGTGTGCGAGGTGTATGGAGCGGAGCCGTGTGTGCGAGGTGTATGGAGCGGAGCCGTGTGTGTACAGTGTGCATGTAGCAGAGCCATGTGTGTGCGAGGTGTATGGAGCGGAGCCGTGTGTGTGCGAGGTGTATGGAGCGGAGCCGTGTGTGTGCAAGGTGTATGGAGCGGAGCCGTGTGTGTACGATGTGTATGGAGCAGAGCCGTGAGTGTGCGTGAGGTGTATGGAGTGGAGCCGTGTGTGTACGAGGTGTATGGAGCAGAGCCGTGTGTGTACGAGGTGTATGGAGCGGAGCTGTGTGTGTGCAAGGTGTATGGAGCAGAGCCGTGTGTGTGCGAGGTGTATGGAGCGGAGCCGTGTGTGTGCGAGGTGTATGGGGCGGAGCCGTGTGTGCGAGGTGTATGGAGCAGAGCCGTGTGTGTGCGAGGTGTATGGAGCGGAGCCGTGTGTACAGTGTGCATGTAGCAGAGCCATGTGTGTACGAGGTGTATGGAGCGGAGCCGTGTGTGTGCGAGGTGTATGGAGCGGAGCCGTGTGTGCGAGGTGTATGGAGCGGAGCCGTGTGTGTACAGTGTGCATGTAGCAGAGCCGTGTGTGTGCGAGGTGTATGGAGCGGAGCCGTGTGTGTGCGAGGTGTATGGAGCGGAGCCGTGTGTGTGCGAGGTGTATGGAGTGGAGCCGTGTGTGTGCGAGGTGTATGGGGCGGAGCCGTGTGTGCGAGGTGTATGGAGCAGAGCCGTGTGTGTGCGAGGTGTATGGGGCGGAGCCGTGTGTGCGAGGTGTATGGAGCGGAGCCGTGTGTGTGCGAGGTGTATGGGGCGGAGACGTGTGTGCGAGGTGTATGGAGCAGAGCCGTGTGTGTACAGTGTGCATGTAGCAGAGCCGTGTGTGTACGAGGTGTATGGAGCGGAGCCGTGTGTGTACGAGGTGTACGGAGCGGAGCCGTGTGTGTGCGAGGTGTATGGAGCGGAGCCGTGTGTGCAAAGTGTGCGGAGCGGAGCCGTGTGTGCAAAGTGTACGGAGCGCAGCCGCGTGTGTAGGAGTAGCTATGTGTGGCCATTATATGGTACGAAGTATCATGTGCGGTCAATATACAGTATGGAGCATCATGTGGGGTCATTATACAGTATTGAGCATCATGTGGGGTCATTATACAGTATGGAGCATCATGTGCAGCCAATATACAGTATGGAGCATCATGTGCGGTCAATATACAGTATGAAGCATCATGTGCGGTCATTATACAGTATGGAGCATCATGCGCAGCCAATATACAGTATGGAGCATCATGCGCAGCCAATATACAGTATGGAGCATCATGCGCAGTATGGAGCATCATGTGCGGTCATTATACAGTATGGAGCATCATGTGTGGTCATTATACAGTATTGAACATCATGTGGGGTCATTATACAGTATGGAGCATCATGCGCAGCCAATATACAGTATGGAGCATCATGTGCGGTCATTATACAGTATGGAGCATCATGTGTGGTCATTATACAGTATTGAACATCATGTGGGGTCATTATACAGTATGGAGCATCATGTGCAGTCATTATACAGTATGGAGCATCATGTGCGGTCATTATACAGTATGGAGCATCATGTGCGGTCATTATACAGTATGGAGCATCATGTGCTGTCATTATACAGTATGGAGCATCATGTGGGGTCATTATACAGTATGGAGCATCATGTGCAGCCAATATACAGTATGGAGCATCATGTGTGGCCATTATACAGTATGGAGCACTGTGTGGCCATATTTTTTTGTTTTTAATTATTGTATATGAAACAGTGGGATCAGCAGTGCTAAACGGGTGTGGTTGGGACGTGGATATGGGTGTGACTAATTATGAATGGGTGTGGTCAGAGGCATGGCCTAAAATTTGCCGTGGCGCGAACTTTGTCCCTCTTTCCCATCTTCAAAAGTTGGGAGGTATGCATAATGTTGACTCTGCATGCTGTGCTGTCATACAGTGAGCGGCCTCACTAGAAGGGCTTGTGCCCTATGTTATAGCGTGCTAATGTTAAAGGGAACCTGTCACCTGAATTTGGCGGGACCAGTTTTGGGTCATATGGGCGGGGTTTTCGGGTGTTTGATTCACCCTTTCCTTACCCGCTGGCTGCATGCTGGCCGCAATATTGGATTGAAGTTCATTCTCTGTCCTCCGGAGTACACGCCTGCGCAAGGCAAGATTGCGTCCAAGAGGGAATGACTACAGCAATGTACAAAAAACGCCACATATTAGAAAGTAATACAAGACTACAACCGAGTAGCAGAGGGGCCCTGTTCACAAGAGCGAACAATCTGAGGAAACAGCAATGCTGAAAACACAGTGTGTACTGCTTCACTAGATCCGTATACAGGAGGTGTATAATGAGGCCCTCACTGGACAGGGAAAGACCTGGAACAATGACTGTGGAAAACGCATTTTTATTTAAAAAAGAGCCGAAAGAGCAGGCTCTTTATGGTGAGTGGAGCCGAATGAGCCGGATCACGAAAAAGAGCCGGACTGCCCATCACTACTAGACACTTTGAGCCCCTCAGAATGCGCGGGAATGAGAAGGCGGACGTCACACTTTTTCTAGTCGGGCATTCCACCAATCATAACGCAGTCTCCATCAAAATGGCCGTTCAGCACCGTAGTCGTGGACACTTCCACCATGTCAGTCATACTCTTATTTTGTTGATGGGAGTGGAGTAGTTTACCAGGCGTGGTTTCCTGCGTCTCCTCCACACTTTCTCCAATCTCTCTCACATTAACTCCTGATTGCCGGCTGGGGCCGCCACGCGGCATTGTGCAGCCCGCTCTCCATAGAGGTGATGTTCTCCTTACAGGACAGCCTGTGCTGCGCCGCCCTCCTCTGTGCACGCTAGCCGGGGGGATGCGCTTTTGCCGCTGTTCTCCTTTTGCCGCTGTTCTCCTTTTGCCGCTGTTCTCCTTTTGCCGCTGTTCTCCTTTTGCCGCTGTTCTCCTTTTGCCGCTGTTCTCCTTTTGCATGGCTGCAGGTTGCGCAGACGCCCGGAGACTTGTTCTCTTTCCATGTATCCATTTGTCCTTTAGGTCCCTGATCCCGCATTGTTGTGTGTGTTAGGCAGGAGAGCAGGTCCGACGTGCAGCCGCCATCAGTGCCAGCAATGTGTAGGGTGGTCTGTAGCCCCAATGTGTGGGAAACCGCCCAGTAACTGGCATACTGCCCCGCCGTGCATAGCTGCACTCATGCTGAAGATGGCAGCAGTCATGTGACTATACCGCATGGCCGCCTCCTTGGATGGCCCAACACCCACACGTGCTGGCCAGGGGCGCAGGCACCATTACACAACTGCTCCATTTTGATCGCTAGGGGCACAGTAATCGCCACGTCCATTGTGATGGTAACGGCCGTCGGCACAGCTGGGGGGTGAGGTCAGGTTGCTGCTTCCAGCTCAAGGCCCCGATTTACTGCCCAGTTGGAGCTACCCAGCGACTGTGGCCATGACCCTCATTGTGCCACCATTGTTTGCTATGTGTCACTGCTACATTGTGACATAATACAGTGAACGGTGGCGTATTGCAAACCCAGGGGTACAGTGACCATGACACGCTAATTTAAAAAATACAACGCAGTTCGACGTTTTGCAATTCACTTAGAGCCTTGGTGTCTGCAACGAGTGAGTTGCAGAAAGTTTTAGTTGTGTTGGATAGTGGTTGCGGCACAGTGTGACCCCATTCATACGTATTACATTACTTTGTTGCAGTGACACATGGCAAACGTTGGCCGTGTAACGTTATGGCCAAAGATGCCATACAGCACCAGCGTTATTTAAACAAGGTCTCATCTGTCAAAATGGATCTGTAGTTCTTGAGTTAAAAAAAAATAGTTTTTTTGTGTTTTTTTTTAATTGGACTTTCATCCTTTTTTTTCGTCTGTCTGTTTTTACTATCAGTGTGGCATCCATGTTTGTGTGCAAATACAGAACTAAGGTGTAACAGTGATGGCATCCACGTGAAGTCTGTTTTTTCACAGACCCATACACCTTATTAGGCAGCTAATCAGCAAATTGGAGCAAAATTGGTTAACAAAATAAAGGCAGAAACTTGCTGATAGGCTATAATGGGTACTTCTAGATGTAGCATGGATATAGCATGAAACACAGAAGTATAAATGGGACCTCACTGCTTTCCACCTGCTCAATTTGTTCATACGTTGTGGTGGTCATAGGACGTCATCACAATCGGGAACTGTTTGACGTAAAGGGACTTCATATAGAGAAAGCCAGCATAGGTTACTACTAGCTCTGCCTTCCTGATCCCTGTCCATACAGGACAAGAAGCACTAATGGGGTGTTCTGCTCCAGTACTGACAGTTATGCTTGGGGAGCAGGACCTGCTGGGTTTTAGTAGACCAGGATCAACTCTACACTGCAGGTAAGAGGCTCAGCCCTGTAATTGGAGCAAACCCAGTCATGTGGGAAATCATTTATAAAAGGAATGCACAATGTGTTAAATAAAACAAAAAAGACAAATCAAGAAAAAATAAGTTAAAAAAATTACAACCGCCAGACCAAACCCCTGTTCAGTTCCTGCCTCAAAAAGTATGTCCTATGTTTTATGCCACATTCAGACATGACACATGGACTAGCCGCAAGCCTTCTCACCTAAGCTAATGTCTCAAAAATGTGCTTCTGTCGAGATTGGATCATGAGATCCACAGTCAGTCCATGCATCATGCATTATGGTCCGTTCTCAGACCTTGAGACACAGATATTATACATTTATATAGCGCCATTTATTCCATGGCTCTTTACATGTGAAAAGGGGCAAATATGGACAAGCACATTAAACATAACCAATACAAGGCACGCACAAGTACAGAAGGAGAGGGGACCCTGCCCGAGAGGGCTTACAGTCTACAGGGGATGTGGTGAGGATACACTAGGAAAGGGTAGAGCAGGTCGTGTGGCGGTTCAGCGGACTGAGGATCACTGTAGATTTGGAGGCTTGTCGGAAGAGGTGGGTCTTCAGGTTCTTTTTGAAGGTTTCCGTGGTAGGCGAGAGTCTGATGTGTTGGGGTAGAGAGTTCCAGAGTATGGGGGAGGCACAGGAGAAGTCTTGTATGCGGTTGCAGGAAGAAGAGATAAGAGGGGAGTAGAGAAGGAGATCTTGAGGATCGAAGGTTGCTTGTGGGTAAGTACTGGGAGACCATGTCACAGATTTATGGAGGAGACAGGTTGTGGATGGCTTTGTATGTCATAGTAGGGTTTTAAACTGCAGCCTCTGGACAATAGGAAGCCAGTGAAGGGCTTGGCAGAGAGGAGAGGCTGGGGAATAACGGGGAGACAGGTTGATTAGTCGAGCAGAAGAGTGTAGGATGGATTGGAGTGGAGTAGGAGGTTGCAGTAATCAAGGCGGGAGATAAGGGCATGCACTAGCGTTTTTGTGGTTTCATGGTCAAGGAATGCACGGATCCGGGAAATATTTTTGAGTTTGAGTCAGGAGGAGGAGGCAAGGGCTTGGATATGAGGCTTGAAAGAGAGGGCAGAGTCGAGGATCACCCCGAGGCACCGAGCATGCGGGACTGGGGAAAGTGAGCAGACATTGATGGATAGGTTTGGTGAAGGGGTAGAGTGAGATGGGGGAAAGATGATGAATTCTGTTTTATCCATGTTCAGTTTTAGAAAGCGAGCAGAGAAGAAAGTGAAATAGCAGACAGACTTTGGTGAGTAAGGAGATGAGGTCAGGTCCGGATAGGTAGATCTGCGTAGAGATGATACTGCAACCCGTGGGATTCTATGAGCTGTCCCAGGCCGAAGGTGTAGATGGTGAAGAGCAGGGGCCCTAGGACTGAGCCATGAGGAACACTGACAGACAGGGGGCAAGGTGAGGAGGTGGTGTGGGAGAGGGAGACACTGAATGTTAGGTATGGCCCAGGATAGGGCCAATCTGTGATGCCAAGAGATGAGATAATCTTTAGCAGGAGGGAGTGGTCCACAGTGTCAAAGGCAGAGGACAGAGTAGTGTCGCTTGCTCTTGGTGGTTAGTAGGTCATTGGTGACTTTAGTTAGGGCAGTTTCAGTTGAGTGATGCGATCGGAAGCCGGATTGTAACAGGTCAAAGAGGGAGTAGGAGGACAGTTCAAGATGGACATGCTGTTCCAGTAGTTTTGAGGTGTAAGGGAGAAGAGATATTGGGCGATAGCTAGACACAGAGGATGGGTATGTGACATGTGAATGCGGCATAAAAATAATTGTAAGGGAAAGAGGAACACAGTTTACAATGTAAATAATGTAAAAGAATACACCAGCGCTACCTCCCAGAGGCACTGAGCCGCAGGAACCAAGACAGAACAGAGGCTTCAACTGTCAGAAAGAGAATACAATGTAAAAGAAAACTGGATCCGCGCTACAGTGCTGCAAAAACAACTCGAAATATGCACTAGATATACGCTTAGATAATGCACAGTAGATAAATCCCCAGAGGGATGATTGCTTCAATGCCCAGTAATACACAGGACACCAAATGTGTACAAATACCACGACCCACTAGTCAGAACTGCGACCTGAACCAGCATCAGAGATGTACCTGGAGAGCCAGTGAAAAAGATGCCGCTCTAACCGTTATGATCCAGTACCCGGTAAATGATGATGGAGGTGGGTCCGGTAGAAGGTGGTGTCCTGTCGGGCTGGTGTCCGACAGAAGTTTAAATGACGGGGGACGCGCAGGTGAGTATGTACTGTTTGTTTTTTTTACTTTTACGCTGGTAACCAGGGTAAACATCGGGTTACTAAGCGCGGCCCTGCGCTTGGTAACCCGATGTTTACCCTGGTTACCAGTGTAAAACATCGCTGGTATCGTTGCTTTTGCTTTCAAACACAACGATACACGGCGATCGGACGACCAAATAAAGTTCTGGACTTTATTCAGCGACCAGTGATATCACAGCAGGATCCTGATCGCTGCTGCATGTCAAACTAAACGATATCGCTAGCGAGGACGCTGCAACGTCACGGATCGCTAGCGATATCGTTACAAAGTCGTTTCGTGTGAAGGTACCTTAAGAACCAAGAAATGGGTTCACCTAGAAAAGCTTAGCAGTCTGTGTGCTGTAGCTACAGAGAAATGTGTGGAAGCTGTGCATGGAGTTGAACATTTTTGTTTGGTGCTGGAAGGTGTCGAAGCTCATGCTGAAAGTGATACTGAGACTGGTAGCACTGTATCGCATAGTTTGCTCTGGGAGATTGGACTGTACATAACACCTTATTGTATCTGGGAGGAAGAAGAGTCCTCTGGTGTTGGCAGTCTCAGCCAGAAGCTGAGAGGGAGAGGACTGTAATCTGTTTGGTTGGGGCCATACTGGCATATATGTTGCCTGTTCATTTGCTATTATACCTTTGTGCCCAGAAGAGCCTGTTTTGGTTTTGAATCCCTTGGAGTTTTATGAAGGCAATAAAACTGCACATGTTTGAACAAAACCGCATTGCCTGTATGAACGCTACCTACTGCTCATCGTGAATACCTACAACTGACGTTTTGAATGCAGTCTCTTTAGTGGAGTTATGTGGAGGAGAAATGGGTCTGTTGTTACCAGTTTCACATAGTACCTTGGTAGAGAGATCGGGGAACTGATCAAGTTCCAGAACCAATGGACTGCAACATTGGCCAGCGCAAATCTTACTTTGCCTACCCTACCTGGAGTCCTGTTCCTCATCCTGATGAGGTGCCTCAGGCATATCAGGTGACTGAACAAGGTGTCCAAGTGGTGGGACTTCTGAACTCATGGAATTTGATAACACTGCAAAGGGCCACACATCAGCATGTGCCAGTCCTTGGGAAGACGAGGAGGTCTAAGGTGTATCCATGGAGAAGCCGATAACTATCCCATGACCAGGTCGACATGCGCACAGACTGTGGTTCCATGTCCCACCAAGTGAGAGTGGTCAAGGAATTGTTGTATTCTATTGTTATTGATCAAGATTTTATATTATTCTGGGACTTATGGCTAAAGCTGTAGCACCAAGTAGTCTGGTATTCCACCAGGAGTCGGCTATGGTAAAAGGTACTCTGGAAATTACAAATGTGTTAAATGGTGTTCCCCAGAAGCCAATAATCGTTTTCCGCAATTGGCCAGGCTTGCATGAGCCTCCTGCTCAGGTCAATTTAACCCTTGGTAGGAACCAGGGCTGTGGACTCAGTATAAAATGGACCGACTCCTCCTAAAACATATAATAAATTGCTGCAGTAGTTCAATGTAGTGTGTGCTTTACATTTTTTCATACGAATTTGGGAAAGTTATGAATTGTTCTATTCATGCTCTAAGGATCTAGGCTTTTGGTTGAGATGAATCTGTACTGCACTTTATGTACATGCTCAGTAGTGAGGCAGGGCTGTGGGGTCGGAGTTGTGGAGTCGGAGGTTTGGCTTACCGACTCCACAGCTATGGTAGGAGCTGGGGGTTGCATGTGGTGCCCGGGCCTTGGTTTGGGCAGGAGAGTGGTGGTATATAGCAAAGCCAGGTATGACTAGGTTTAATCCTAGAATTGTAGGTCTTAAAGGGAACCTGTCACCTGAATTTGGCGGGACCAATTTTGGGTCATATCGGCGGGGTTTTCGGAGGTTTGATTCACCCTTTCCTTACCCCCTGGCTGCAATATTGGATTGAAGTTCATTCTCTGTCCTCCGGAGTACACGCCTGCGCAAGTCTCACACAAAGTGCGCCGGAGCTGAAGCGTGAGGACCAGAAGATGACGTCATCTGATGAACATGGGAGGCACCGGACCGCGACACCCATCGGACAGGACCGGGACCGCCCCTGGGTGAGTATAATCTAACCTCTTTTTCTTATCTTTTAGGATACATCGGGGGGCTTATCTACAGCATTCCAGAATGCTGTAGATAAGCCCCTGATGCTGGTGGGCTTAGCTCACCCTCGATTTTGGGGGTGACAGGTTCCCTTTAAAGAGGCGATCAAACCACATGTACCAAAAAAAAACAAAACTATGCCTGGTTAATGATCAGATTTTAAATTTGTATGTGTTGGTTCCGATTTTCTGTTGGTTATCCAACCCTAAGTATCTCCTATATAATCAATTGTCCAAGCTCGAAATAATAATAATAAAAAATTTACTAAAATAAAAACATTCAGATTACAAAGTAGATAACAAGACCTTCCTTGAATGTCCTATAATTAGAGAAAATAAAAATACTAGTATGTCCATGTACTAATTTCTGTCTAAACAATATGCATACTTATCCACCAAGGATGTCTTGAGAGAGAGAGAGAGAGAGAGAGAGATAAGTGATCCTTACATTTGTACTAGACCAATACACATCCACACCCACATTCAAGCCATGACTCCACCCTTAACTCCGGTATCCTTTGTAGTAGAGTATCCAATCATCTTCTGATAATATGAGAAATTATGATTGCAGCAGTCATAATTTTCCCCTGGATGGCGTCCTTGAATTTAGGATAAAGCCCTGGTGTCAAAAGGCCTGAGGGCATTCCATTTAGGCTGGAGACTAGATGTCCATCTGAAGAACAATACTTTGTAGCTCACCTCCACACGAATGTGTGTCACAGATAAGATGTTCAATTAAGGGGACCGTCACACATTGAAATTTCCATCGCTACGATGTTACGATTCGTGACGTTCTAGCGATATCGTTACGATATCGCTGTGTCTGACACGCTACTGCGATCAGACACCCTGCTGAGAATCGTACGTCGTAGCAGATCGTTTGGAACTTTCTTTCGTCGCTTGATCACCCGCTGACATCGCTGGATCGTTGTGTGTGACAGCGATCCAGCGATGTCTTCGCTTGTAACCAGGGTAAACATCGGGTAACTAAGCGCAGGGCCGCGCTTAGTAACCCGATGTTTACCCTGGTTACAAGCGTAAACGTAAAAAAACAAACCGTACATACTCACCCGTCGGTGTCCTTCAGGTCCCTTGCCGTCTGCTTCCTGCTCTGAGTGCCGGCCGGAAAGTGAGAGTCTGCTCTTCACTGTACGGCTGCACTCAGAGCAGGAAGCAGACGGCAAGGGACCTGAAGGACACCGACGGGTGAGTATGTACTGTTTGTTTTTTTACGTTTACGCTGGTAACCAGGGTAAACATCGGGTTACTAAGCGCGGCCCTGCGCTTAGTTACCCGATGTTTACCCTGGTTACCCGGGGACTTCGGCATCGCTCCAGCGCCGTGATTGCAACGTGTGACCGCAGTCTACGACGCTGGAGCGATGATCATACGACGCTGCGACGTCACGAATCGTGCCGTCGCAGCGATGAAAATTTCAATGTGTGACGGTACCCTTAGGAGCAATAGCTCATACTCCCAACACCACATGGGTTATGTATGCTCCTACAAAGTAGAATATCTTTAGTCTATTAAAAGAACAAAGGACTTCACAATCCCAGGACATAATTGCCATCCTGTGCAATCATATCTTACATCTTATGGTCAGTCTCTTTGATGTATAGGTTTTAGCTGTTATGCAGAGGTCACTTAATGTTCGTTGCTCTTATAAAACATAAACTGTCCATATTGGCTTCCAACAGTATGAAACATATTTTTTCATTTGTGATAGCTTGTTTTCCTCTTTGCTTGCTGTTTCCATTTATTTGTAGCCTACAAAAATGCGACGAACAACCCATACAAGTTATTACTGATCATTTGCTGTTCATGTTTACAGTGGACAATGATTAACCCCTTCACCCCCTAGCCTGTTTTCACCTTCATGACCAGTCCAAATTTTAGGCTATGTGCACACGTCCGGAATTGCCACGGAAATTTCCGCGGCAATTCCGGAACTCCCTGCCGCGGGAAAAAAGCATGCGGAATTGGCATGCGTTTTACAAGCATTTTTAGCTTGCAGAATGCTTGCGTTTTACAAGTGATTTGTAGCATCGCTTGGAAAACTGATTGACAGGTTGGTCACACTTGTCAAACATAGTGTTTGACAAGTGTGACCAACTTTGTACTATTGATGCTGCCTATGCAGCTTCAATAGTAAAAAGATCTAATGTTAAAAATAATTAAAAAAAATAAATAAATCGTGATATTCTCACCTTCCGGCATCCCTGTCAGTCTTCCCGCTCCTCGCGATGCTCCCATTCCCAGTAATGCCTAGTGGCAATGACCCCAGATGACGTAGCAGTCTTGCGAGACCGTACATCATCACAGGTCATTACAAAGCATCCTTGGGAATGCGAGGAGCGGGAAGACTGCCGGGACGCCGGAAGGTGAGAATATCATGATTTTTTATTTTAACCCCTTAAGCCCCGAGGGTGGTTTGCACGTTAATGACCGGGCACATTTTTACAATTCTGACCACTGTCCCTTTATGAGGCTATAACTCTGGAACGCTTTGACGGATCTTGGCGATTCTGACATTGTTTTCTCGTGACATATTGTACTTCATGATAGTGGTAAAATTTATTCGATATAACTTGCGTTTATTTGTGAAAAAAATGGAAATTTGGCGAAAATTTTGAAAATTTCGCAATTTTCCAACTTTGAATTTTTATGCCCTTAAATCACAGACATATGTCACGCAAAATACTTAATAAGTAACATTTCCCACATGTCTACTTTACATCAGCACAATTTTGGAACCAACATTTTTTTTTTGTGACGGAGTTATAAGGGTTAAAAGTTGACCAGCAATTTCTCATTTTTACAACACCATTTTTTTTTAGGGACCACATCACATTTGAAGTCATTTTGAGGGGTCTATATGATAGAAAATACCCAAGTGTGACACCATTCTAAAAACTGAACCTCTCAAGGTGCTCAAAACCACATTCAAGAAGTTTTATTAACCCTTCAGGTGTTTCACAGGAATTTTTGGAATGTTTAAATAAAAATGAACATTTAACTTTTTTTCACACAAAATTTATTTCAGCTCCCATTTGTTTTATTTTACCAAGGGTAACAGGAGAAAATGGACCCCCAAAGTTGTTGTACAATTTGTCCTGAGTACGCTGATACCCCATATGTGGGTGTAAACCATTGTTTGGGCGCATAGCAGAGCTTGGAAGGGAAGGAGCGCCATTTGACTTTTCAATGCAAAATTGACTGGAATTGAGATGAGACGCCATGTTGCGTTTGGAGAGCCCCTGATGTGCCTAAACATTGAAACCCCCTACAAGTGACACCATTTTGGAAAGTAGACCCCCTAAGGAACTTATCTAGATGTGTGGTGAGCACTTTGACCCACCAAGTGCTTCACAGAAGTTTATAATGCAGAGCCGTAAAAATAAAAAATCATATTTTTTCACAAAAATTATCTTTTCGCCCCCAATTTTTTATTTTCCCAAGGGTAAGAGAAGAAATTAGACCCCAAAAAATGTTGTGCAATTTGTCCTGATTACGCTGATACCCCATATGTGGGTGTAAACCATTGTTTGGGCGCATGGCAGAGCTTGGAAGGGAAGGAGCGCCATTTGACTTTTCAATGCAAAATTGACTGGAATTGAGATGGGACGCCATGTTGCGTTTGGAGAGCCCCTGATGTGCCTAAACATTGAAACCCCCCACAAGTGACACCATTTTGGAAAGTAGACCCCCCTAAGGAACTTATCTAGATGTGTTTTGAGAGCTTTGAACCCCCAAGTGTTTCACTACAGATTATAACGCAGAGCCGTGAAAATATATATATTTTTTTTTTTCACAAAAATGATTTTTTAGCCCCCAGCTTTGTATTTTTACAAGGGTAACAGAATAAATTGGACCCCAAAATTTGTTGTCCAATTTGTCCTGAGTACGCTGATACCCCATATGTGGGGGGGAACCACTGTTTGGTCGCATGACAGGGCTCGGAAGGGAAGGAGCGCCATTTGGAATGCAGACTTAAATGGATTGGTCTGCAGGCGTCATGTTGCATTTGCAGAGCCCCTGATGTACCCAAACAGTACAAACCCTCCACAGGTGACCCCATATTGGAAACTAGACCTCAAAAGGAACTTATCTAGATGTGTTGTGAGAACTTTGAACCCCCAAGTGTTTCACTACAGTTTATAACGCAGAGCCGTGAAAATAAAACATCTTTTTTTTTCTCACAAAAATGATTTTTAGCCCCCCAAATTTTTAATTTTCCCAAGGATAACAAGAGAACTTGGACCCCAGAAGTTGTTGTTCAATTTGTCCCGAGTACGCTGATAACCCATATGTTGGGGTAAACCCCTTTTTGGGCGCACGGGAGAGCTCGGAAGGGAAGAAGCACTGTTTTACTTTTTCAACGCAGAATTGGCTGGAATTGAGATTGGACGCCATGTCGCGTTTGGAGAGCCCCTGATGTGCCTGGACAGTGGAAACTCCCCAATTCTACCTGAAACCCTAACCCAAACACACCCCTAACCCTAATCCCAACGGTAACCCTAACCACACCCCTAGCCCTGACACACCCATAATTCTAATCCCAACCCTAATCCAAACCGTAAATGTAATTCAAACCCTAACCCTAACTTTAGCCCCAACCCTAACCCTAACTTTACCTCCAACCCTAGCCCTAACCCTAGCCCTAACCCTAACTTTAGCCCCAACCCGAACCCTAACCCTATCCCTAATGGGAAAATGGAAATAAATACATTTTTTTAATTTTATTATTTTTCCCTAACTAAGGGGGTGATGAAGGAGGGTTTGATTTACTTTTATAGCGTTTTTTATATCGGACTTTTATGATTGGCAGCTGTCACACACTAAAAGACGCTTTTTATAGCAAAAAAGTTTTTGCGTCTCCACATTTTGAGACCTATAATTTTTCCACATTTTGCTCCACAGAGTCATGTGAGGTCTTGTTTTTTGCGGGACGAGTTGACGTGTTTATTGGTAACATTTTCGGACACGTGACCGTTTTTGATCACTTTTTATTCCGATTTTTGTGAGGCAGAATGACCACCAAAAACCTGCTATTCGTGAATTTCTTTTGGGAGAGGCGTTTATACCGTTCCACGTTTGGTAAAATTGATAAAGCAGTTTTATTCTTCGGGTCAGTACGATTACAGCGATACCTCATTTATATCATTTTTTTATGTTTTGGCGCTTTTATACGATAACTATTTTATAGAAAAAATAATTATTTTGGTATCGCTTTATTCTCAGGACTATAACTTTTTTATTTTTTTGCTGATGATGCTGTATGGCGGCTTGTTTTTTGCGGGACAAGATGACGTTTTCAGCGGTACCATGATTATTTATATCAGTCTTTTTGATCACGTGTTATTCCACTTTTTGTTCGGCGGTATGGTAATAAAGCGTTGTTTTTTGCCTCGTTTTTTTTTTTTTTTTTCTTACGGTGTTTACTGAAGGGGTTAACTAGTGGGGCAGTGTTATAGGTTGGGTCGTTACGGACGCGGCGATACTAAATATGTGTACTTTTATTGTTTTTTTTTTTTTTTTTTTTATTTAGATAAAGAAATGTATTTATGGGAATAATATATATTTTTTTATTATTATTTATTTAGGAATTTTTTTTTTTTTTTTTTTTTTTTTTTTACACATGTGGAAATTTTTTTTTTTAACTTTTTTACTTTGTCCCAGGGGGGGACATCACAGATCGATGATTTGATAGTGTGCACAGCACTTACATCGGTGCAGGCTTACCAGCGTCTGCTCTGAGCAGGCGCTCGGTAAGCCACCTTTCTCCCTGCAGGACCCGGATGCCGCGGCCATCTTGGATCCGGGACCTGCAGGGAGGAAGGAGGTAGGAGACCCTCGGAGCAACGCGATCACATCGCGTTGCTCCGGGGGTCTCAGGGAAGCCCGCAGGGAGCCCCCTCCCTGCGCGATGCTTCCCTATACCGCCGGCACATCGCGATCATGTTTGATCGCGGTGTGCCGGGGGTTAATGTGCCGGGGGCGGTCCGTGACTGCTCCTGGCACATAGTGCCGGATGTCAGCTGCGATAGGCAGCTGACACTCGGCCGCGCTCCCCCCGTATGATGTACTATCCCATCACCGGGAATTAAGTCCCAGGTCACCTTGACGGGATAGTACGTCATATGGGATTAAGGGGTTAATTCTTTGTTTTTTTAACAATTATATGGTTCCCAGGGCTTGGAGGAGAGTCTCCTGTCCTCCACCCTGGGTACCAACCGCACATGATCCGCTTACTTCCCGCATGGTGGGCATAGCCACATGCGGAAAGTAAGCGGATCAATGCATTCCTATGTGTGCGGAATCCCCGCGATTCTGCACAAAGAATGAACATGCTGCGTTTTTTTTCCAGAATGCGATTCCGCCGCGGAAAAAAACGCAGCATGTGCACAAAAAAATGTGGAATGCATTCTAATAATAGGATGCTTAATGTATGCCTTTTATCGCGTTTTTATAGTGAAAAAAAACGGGAAAATTCCTGAACTTGTGCACACAGCCTTACAATTCTGACGAGTGTCACTTTGTGGTACTTCAACAGATTCCAGTGATGCTGAAATTGTTTTTTCATGACATATTCTACTTCATGATAGTGGTAAAAATGTGTTCGGTTTATTTGTGAATATTTCGCAATCTTCAAACTTTGAATTCTAATGCCCTTAAACCAGAGAGTTATGTCACACAAAATAGTTAATAAATAACATTTCCCACATGTACTTTACATCTGCATAATTTTTTTTTTATTAGGAAGTTAGAAGGGTTAAAAATTGACCAGCGACTCCTAATTTTTCCGACAAAATTTACAAAATCATTTTTTTTGAGGGTCCGCATCACATTTGAAGTGACTTTGGGAGGCCTATATGACAGAAAATACCCAAAAGTTACGCCATTCTAAGAACTGCACATCTCAAAGTCACATTCAAAAAGTTTATTAACCCTTCAGGTGCTTTATAGGAATTATTGGAATGTGGAAGGAAAAAATAAAGATTTTACTTTTTTTTTTTTTTTCAGAGTTTTCGTTAGCGAAAACTTTATTTCAGAAGGGTAACAGGAGAAAATGCACCTTACAATGTGTTATACGATTTCTCCTGAGTATGCTGAAACCCCATATGTGGAGGAAAACTGTTTTAACATATGTAACAACTATTTATTAGGCGTAATTAAGCCCTTAAAAACTCGAGTATATTAAACCAAAATAATCATTATATACTACATTTAAAAATAAGAGTGCCTCTTAAAAATGCAGGGATATAATGGCGTCCCCAAAATCAAAACAGTGTATATACAATATAGTACCATACACAGAATTTGTTCACCAGTAAGTTTAAATATTGCATGTAGTATAACCAAACTAATTCCACCTATTGTAACACCTTGTTGGTCAAGTGCTTCTATAAATAGAAATAGGTTACTAATAGATAAACATAAGTATCTTTTAGTGATAGTGTTCTCATGTTCTGCAGACCAAATCTAGCATTAAGGTACCTTCACACGAAACGACATCGCTAGCGATCCGTGACGTTGCAGCGTCCTGGCTAGCGATATCGTTTAGTTTGACACGCAGCAGCGATCAGGATCCTGCTGTGATGTCGCTGAATAAAGTCCAGAACTTTATTTGGTCGTCCGATCGCTGTGTATCGTTGTGTTTGAAAGCAAAAGCAACGATACACAGCGATGTTTTACACTGGTAACCAGGGTAAACATCGGGTTACCAAGCGCAGGGCCGCGCTTAGTAACCCGATGTTTACCCTGGTTACCAGCGTAAAAGTAAAAAAAACAAACAGTACATGCTCACCTGCGCGTCCCCCAGCGTCTGCTTCCTGACACTTACTGAGCGCCGGCCCGAAAGTGAAAGTGAAAGCACAGCGGTGACGTCACCGCTGTGCTGTTAGGGCCGGAGCTCAGTCAGTGTCAGGAAGCAGACGTGGGGGACGCGCAGGTGAGCATGTACTGTTTGTTTTTTTTACTTTTACGCTGGTAACCAGGGTAAACATCGGGTTACTAAGCGCGGCCCTGCGCTTAGCAACCCGATGTTTACCCTGGTTACCCGGGGACCTCTGCATCGTTGGTCGCTGGAGAGCGGTCTGTGTGACAGCTCTCCAGCGATCAAACAGCGACGCTGCAGCGATCGGCATCGTTGTCGCTATCGCAGCAGCGTCGCTTCGTGTGAAGGTACCTTTAGCTATACTAGTAGTGTCTAACTATAGTCATATACACAAAGGTAAAGTAGATTAGATACAGGTATGAAACAGACACTGGTGAGGTGCCTGCCCTGACGCCCCATTGCCCGTTCTTCATCAGGGGGCATGTTTGGGCATATGGAAGGGTTCGGAAGGGAAGGAGCACTATTTGACCTTTTGAACACACAATTTGCTGAAAACATTAGCCGGCACCATGTCACGTTTGGAGAGCCCCTGATGTGCCTAAAAAGTGGAAACCCCCCCACAATTGACGCCATTTTGGAAACAAGACCCCCTCAAGAAGTGTATTTAGATGTTTGGTGAGCACCTTGAACACCCAGGTGCTTAACGGACATTTTATAACCGAGTCGTGAAAATAAAACAAATCATATTTTTCCCACAAAAAATGTTTTTTTTAGCCCCAAATTTTGCAATTTCACCATTGTAACAAGAGAAAATGCACCATACAATTTATTGTGCAATTTCTCACTAATATGCCAATACTCCATATTTGCTGGAAAACTACTTTTAAGGCACATTGCAAAACTCAGAAATGAAGAAGCAGAATATTGGAGTTGATTTTGCTGGATTGGTTTGAGGGTGCCATGTCACATTGGCAGAGCCCCTTCATAAGTTACGTCATTTTACAAACTATACCTTTCAATAAATTCACCTAGGGGTGTAGTAAGCATGTTGACACCAAGTGTCTCACAGAAATGTATACGTTGGGTGGTGAAGAAAGAATAATTACTTTTTTACCACGGAAATGCTTTAACCCCCAATTTTTTATTTTTATAAGGGCTAATAGGAAAAAATTTGAAATTCTACAGAGTACGTCAATACCCTACATGTAATCGGGAACTACTTTTGAGGCACAGTTTAAAACTCAGAAGGGAAGGAGCACCATAATATTTAGTGCAGATTGTACTGTTAAAGGGACCCTGTCACCTCCAAAATCGAAGATGAGCGAAGCCCACCGGCATCAGGGGCTTATCTACAGCATTCTGGAATGCTGTAGATAAGCCCCCGATGTATCCTGAAAGATGAGAAAAAGAGGTTAGATTATACTCACCCAGGGGCGTTCCCGCTGCGGTCCAGTCCAGCGCCTCCCATCTTCATAGGATGACGTCCTCTTGTCTTCACGCTTCTTGTCTTCACGAAAGGCCTCTCTGACCTTTCCTGGCGCCTGCGCACTGCAGTATTTTACTCTGCCCTCAACAGGGAAGAAGATGACGTCATCGTATGAAGATAGGAGGCCCCGGACCAGACCTCGAAGCCCATTGGATCGGACCGCCCGCCCAGGTGAGTATAATCTAACCTCTTTTTCTTATCTTTCAGGATACATCGGGGGCTTATCTGCAGCATTACAGAATGCTGTAGATAAGCCCCTGATGTCGGTGGGCTTAGCTCATCTTCGTTTTTGGGGGTGACAGGTTCCCTTTAAGGTTTGTGGGTGCTATGACCCACTGTGAGAGCCCCTGAGGTGCCAGAACAGCAGAATCCCCACCCTCCCCACATAAGTGACCCTGTTTTACAAACTACACCTCTCAATGGATTCATCTATGGTGGGAGTAATGATATTGACACCACGGGTGTGTCACAGAATTTTATACCATTGGGCAGTGATAAAAAATAACTAAATTTTTAAATAAAAAAAATCAGATTTAGCTTCAGATTTTACATGTTCACACAGGGAAATTGGTAAAAATGGTATCCTAATTTGTCCCTCAATTTCTGCTGAACGAGGCAGTATGTGGCTGTACAGTGCTACTTAGCCACACAGTGAGACTCTGGAGGAGCGAGCGGGCCGCTATTTACCTCCTGGAGTGCAGATTTTTCTAAGGCCAGTCTCACACGTCCAGATAATTCCGGTAGCGGAAAAATCGGTACCGGAGTTATCCGTGTCCGTGAGCTCACGTGGCACATTAGTGTGGCACACATGCGGCAGCCGTGTGCCGACTGAGTACCACACAGACCGTGCAGGAGACAGCGCTACAGTAAGCGCTGCCCCAGCATGGTGCTGAAGCTGCCATTCATCCCTTCTCTCCAGCAGTGTTCGCTGGAGAGAAGGAATGAAAAATCATTTTTTTAATTTTTTTTATTGTGGTTAAAATAAAGTTCCTGGCAACCTCCCCCCTCCCACCCCCTGTGCGCCCGCCCACTGGAAATAAAATACTCACCCAGCTCCCTCGATGCTTCCTCTCAGCGTCGCAGCTTGTCCTGTATGAGCGGTCACGTGGTGCCGCTCATTACAGTGATGAATATGCGGCTCCACCCCTATGGGAGGTGGAGCTGCATATTCATCACTGTAATGAGCGGCACCACGTGACCGCTCATACAGGACAAGCTGCGACGCTGAGAGGAAGCATCGAGGGAGCTGGGTGAGTATTTTATTTCCAGTGGGCGGGCGCACAGGGGGTGGGAGGGGGGAGGTTGCCGGGAACTTTATTTTAACCACAAAAAAAATAACAATGATTTTTCATTCTTTCTCTCCAGCAAACGCTGCTGGAGAGAAGAAATGAATGTCGGCTTCAGCACCACAAGCTGGGGGGACAGCGCTTACTGTAGCGCTGTCTCCTGCACGGCACACGGACAGCATCCGTGTGCGGTACGTGTTTACACGGACCCATTGACTTTAATGGGTCCGTGTGATCCGTGCGCTCCCACGAACACTGACATGTCTCCGTGTTTTTCAAACGGACACACGGTCCGTGAAAACACGCTCACATGTGCAGAGACACATTGATTTTAATGTGTCTACGTGAGTCAGTGTCTCCGATACGTGAGAAAACTGTCACCACACGTACCGGAGCCACTGACTTGTGAAACAGGCCTAAAAAAGAGCTGCTAAGTGCTAGAAGAGCAGAATTCCCTCCCACCCCCGCAAATGACCCCATTTTGGAATTTATACCAATTTGGGAATTTATCTACAAGTTTAGTGATGATTAAAAACCCGTAATTCAGGATTTTTTTTTTTTTTTTTGTTTGTTTGTTTTTTTTTGGGGGGGGGCAGTTTTTATGCCGTTCGACATGTGGTAAAATTAATAAGATACCGTATATACTTGAGTATAAGCCAAGAATTTCAGCCCATTTTTTTAGGCTGAAATTGCCCCTCTTGGCTTATACTCAAGTCATTCCCAGGGGTCGGCAGGGGAGGGGGAGCGGCAGCTGTCTAATCATACTCACCTGCTCCTGGTGCGGTCCCTGCATGTCCCTGGTTCTCCGAGCGCCAACAGCTTCTTCCAGCGTTGAGCGGTCACATGATACCGCTCATTACTGTAGTGGATATGGACCCGACTCCACTCCCGTAGGGGTGGAGCCGCATATTCATTACTGTAATGAGCGGTACCATGTGACCGCTCAACACAGGAAGAAGCTGCCGGCGCCCGGAGAACCAGGGACGTGCAGGGACAGCACCAAGAGCAGGTGAGTATAAGGCTAAGTTCACACTAGCGTTGTGCGCCGCTGCGTCGGCGACGCAACGCACAACGCACGCAAAAACGCGGCAAAACGCACGCAAAAACGCTGCGTTTTGCGACGCATGCGTCGGTTTTTGCCGAAAATCGGACGCAAGAAAAATGCAACTTGTTGCGTTTTCTTGGTCCGACGCTTGCGGCAAAAAAGACGCATGTGTGGCACAACGCAACAAAAAAAAACGCATGCGTCCCCCATGTTAAGTATAGGGGGCGCATGACGCATGCGTCGCCGCTGCGTCGCCGACGCAAACCCGACGCACATTAGCTTAACGCTAATGTGAACGTAGCCTAACGGGGGCATTGCGCGATATTCACCTATCCGCGTTCCACCGCCGGGCTCCATCTTCCGCGTCCTCTGCAGTGACGCTCAGGTCAGAGGGCGCGATGACACGATTAGTGTGCGCGCTGCACTCTGTCTGAACTTCAGTGCAGAGGACGCGGAAGACACAGCGGCGCCCAGTGGTGGAACGGGGAAAGGTGACTATAGCAAGTGCCGGGGGCCTGAGAGGCGAGTATGTCTTTTTTTTTTTTTTTTTAATCGCAGCAACACCAATGAGGCAAATGTGTCTATGGAGCATCTTATGGGGCCATAATCAGCATTTGTGCAGCATTATATGGGGCAAATGTCTGTATGGAGCATCTTATGGGGCCATAATCAACATTTGTGCAGCATGATATGGGGCATATTTTAATATGGAGCATTATATGGGGATCCTGATTCAATATGGATATTCAAAAACACTTCAACACTATCAACAAAAACGCCGTTTGGATATGTCTAAGGCCCCTTTCACACATCAGTTTTTTGCCATCAGTCGCAATCCGTCGAATTTTGAAAAAAAACTGTTTTTTGTCCTAGACTTGTATTAGCGACGGATTGCAACGGATGGCTTCACGTTTCATCCATCATTCGCCGGATCCGTCAAATTGTTTGTCCGGCAGCCAGAGATGACGGACATTGTAACGTTGTTTCGTCGCTGTTCGTCGTTTGCTAGAATGGAAGCCTATGGCGCCAGATCTGTCATATGACGGAATCCTTCTACAGATTCCGTTTTTTTAACAGCATGCTCCGATCCAATTAGCCAGATCCGCTAGTCGGGTCCATCCAAAAAACGAATCCGTCGCATCAGTTTTTCACAGTTTGCGACGGATCGGTTGAGCCAACGGATTGTGACTGAGCAAAAAACTGATGTGTGAAAGGGGCCTTAGATTGCAAAGGGGTTAAGGAGCATTCACTTGATTTAAAGGTAACCTTTTACCATGGAAATGCTGTCCAATCTGCAGGAACCATGTTATAGAACGGGGAGTTGAGCAGAATGATACATAATTTTGTGAGAAAAGATTCTGTATAACCTCTGATTCAATCATTGAAATATCTGATCTTTCTGGTATTTTTTGCCCTATTTCTGTAAGCACACTTATACAAAGGAAGCCGTCAGTCCCTTATAGGACCAGCCACTGGACCGAAAATCCTAGAAAGTGCAGAGGTTTAATTGATTATATCATAGGATATAAATACAAGAGAAGGTTTGAGGCGCAAGTATAACGGGGAGGGTACGAGCTTCAAAAAAGGGACACCACTACAGGGATGTCAGTGAAGAACAATTAAAGGTGTCAGTAATTTGCGCTAAAGATACCTTCCCAAAATAGGGGTGAAAATATCACGTATAATATAGTACTATATTACCCTTAGTGCCTATGCAGCATCAATAGTAAAAAGAAATAATGTTAAAAATAATAATAAAAAAAAAATTGTGCTATTCTCACCTTCTGTGGTCAACCGATGTGCGCGATGCTGCCGCCAGCTTCCATTCCCAGTGATGCATTGCGAAATTACCCAGATAACTTAGTGGTCCAAGACCGCTAAGTCATCTGGGTAATTTCACAATGCATCACTGGGAACAGAAGCTGGCGGCAGCATCGCGTTCATCGGGACAGCTTCGGTGGACGCCGGAGGGTGAGTATATAACTATTTTTAATTTTTGTTTTTTAACAGGGATATGGTGCCCACACTGCTATATACTGCGTAGGCTTTGTTATATACTGCGTAGGCTGTGTTATATACTGCGTGGGCTGTATTAAATATTACGTCGGCTGTGTTGCATACTGCCTGGCTGCTATATACTGCGTGGGCAGCGCTATGTACTGCGCGGCGGGCAGCGCTATGTACTGCGCGGCGGGCAGCGCTATGTACTACGTGGCGGGCAGCGCTATGTACTACGTGGCTGTGCTAAGCACGACGCACATACATACATATTCTAGAACACCCGATGCGTTAGAATCGGGCCACCATCTAGTCTTCAATAAATGCACAAGTTTATGTTGATTTTTTGGACACTTTTCTTATCTCATCAATTAAAAGGATGTTTGGGGATGATGAAATCATTTTTCAAGATGATAATGCATCCTGCCATAGAGCAAAAACTGTGTAAACATTCCTTGAAAAAAGACACATAAGGTTAATGTCATGACCTGCAAATAGTCCGGATCTCAATCCAATAGAAAATCTTTGGTGGAAGTTGAAGACAATGGTCCATGACAAGGCTCCAACCTGCAAAGCTGATCTGGCAACAGCAATCAGAGAAAGTTGGAGCCAGATTGATGAAGAGTCCTGTTTGACACCCAAGTCCATGCATCAGAGACTGCAAGCTGTTATAAAAGCCAGAGGTGGTGCAACAAAATACTAGTGATGTTTTGGGGTGTTTTTTTGTTTTTCATGATTCCATAATTTTTCCCCTAGGCTTGGTTAAAAAATTACCGTATTTTTCACTGAAATCTAATCTCTCGAGATCTTGATCCCTAGATCACCATCAGCGCATGCACCACCCCAGCGGCAGCCATATTCCCGGAGGCCAGCGCACTTAGAACCCTGGAAGTGCCGGGGCTCAGGCCTGTTGCAAAATGTCGGCAGAATCCCGGGCAGCGCCGGACACCCACGCAGCACCGCTGGGAACCAGAGACACCCGGACACCCCCCGGTAAGGCATGTTCGCTTTTTAAGACGCACCCCCATTTTCCCCCCAAGTTTGGGGGGAAAAAAGTGCGTCTTACAAAGAGAAAAATACGGTACTTTGCAATTTTATAAGTCATTGCTTTGGCCATCAAATGAGCTTAAGTATATTAAAATGGCAGTGATGATTCAGAGTTTGCTTTTGTAATGAAATACTAGTAAGCTCTTGTGTTTGTACTCTGTGTTTTTCTGATGTAAAAAGGAAAAAAACAACTGCTTACTTTGAAAGACATGAAAAATAGATTTAATGAAATATAGCTGACCATAGAGATTGATGGAGTAGTGCTGACTGGGAAAGGCTTGCTATTAATAATTGAGAAGATAGGGGTAGACTGAGGTTCGCCTCCTCTTAGCGATTACTGAGGAATGGAAGCTGCTTTGACCAATAGTGATTAGTGGGAACGTTCTGTGACCAGTGGGGAAACAGAAGGACCGCTGTAATTGGGAGAGATTCCTATGACTACTGTGAAAGCAAGGGGCAGGTAGGAGATGCAATTACCAAAGTACACTGATGACTGCTAGGTAATCTAAAACTCAAATGACATGTAGGAGACAGGTGAACATATCCCTGGCCCTGCAGTATATTATTTTCCATTTTCTATGTGAATGGAGTTAGGTGTACGAAAAAATTACTGCCAGTGGAATTTAAGCAGGCTTCAAGTTCTACGGCTTTTTTTTTTTTTTTGACAAGTAGATTAATGCCAGTAATGAGGTTCGAACATGTACTCACCCAGAACACTCATTAAGACTTCTTATTTCATGGCTTACACTTATGTCAGAAGCTCTGCTAGAAACGTAGAACCTATGTTTGGCGGAGCACCATAGGAAATGGTGCCTTCCATTACAAAGCTGAGCTCGATAAAAATTACTAAACCAGAAGGGGACTTCAGAGGAGGAAAGCTGCTTAAAGTTGCATCATAATGGTGCCATTTGGTCACAAGCATCAATAAAACTCTATCCCCACCAAAGCAGATCTGTTAAATCCAAGCATGAGGCCAAATTTTAACATGATTTGATTTCGGAAGCTACACCCCTTTTACTGTTATTTTAGTTTAAATTAAAAAAGCTTATGGATAAAAAAATGTTTGTAGTTTAAATGTAATTGTTTTTATTTTTGCTTTTTAGGCAGTGCAATGGAGACTCCTGACCCCAGCTCCATTCATCTGAGTGAATGGCAAAAAAATGCTTTTGCTCTAATGTCTGCCACCTGCTCCCCGGAACAGAAAGCAGATGCATTACGTGCACATATTTATCAGATTCAGTATGCATGGGCAAACTCTGAGATCTCCCAGGCATCGGCAGGCCACCTGTTCAAGAAGTATGCCGCAAGGTATGCTGCCATTGTTGACTCTGACAAGGAGGGCCAAGGCTTAAATAACTATGCAGACAGCATTATGTCTTTGGCCAGCTGTCCACGCAGTGACAAGGACAAGTGGCAGTCATCTTTGACAACCAATAATATTTTTAAATTAAAGTGTGTACAGGAAATGTTTGAATCAGCTGGATCAGACCTGGAGTCCCAGATGAGTTCTGCAGATGCATCGCTTAGCTTTCATAATGGGGTCAGCACCTTTGGAAATTCAATGGTTACAAGTAGCGAGCTGAACAGTTTAGGACATAAAAGGACAGAACTTTACGCTTTAGAAGAGGCAACTAAAGGAGCTTTAGTTCAAAATGCTAAATTACTGACAGCCCCAGATATCAATTACACAGATACTAACATCTCGCCTGCTGTTCCAAATGCCAGAACGCAGTTGGTCACAACTCCAATATTTGGAAAGAATGACACAACGCTTTTTGAAAACATATATAGTGCTCCTGGACCAAGTACATTTTCTACTGAAAGTTTTGCTAAGGCAGGTAAAAGGAAGACCTTTTATGCACTGGGGGATGAAGGTAGAGATCAGAGACATCCAGTGAATAGGCTAAACCCACCCATGTGTGAGCCACCTGAAGAAAGTGGCTTTAAGACTGCTAAAGAACAACTGTGGGTTCAACAGCAGAAAAAACATAATAGCCAGTCCCGCAGCACAGGTCCTGGAGCATATGGAACTGGTAAAAAGTCACTTGGGGCTGCACGCTCACGTGGACTGCATGGTAAATTTGTTCCTCCAGTTGCAAATCAAGATGGTGGCGATAGTGCTTTTGGTCAGCGAAAAGCCTGTACAGCTAGTGACAATGAATCAAATGTGCCGTCTGATGAGCGCTTGAAAAACATAGAGCCAAAAATGATTGAACTCATCATGAGTGAGATTATGGACCATGGCCCTCCACTTAATTGGGATGATATTGCTGGTTTAGAATTTGCCAAAACTACAATAAAAGAAATAGTTGTGTGGCCTATGCTGAGGCCAGATATATTCACTGGACTTCGGGGACCACCAAAAGGCATTCTTCTCTTTGGACCTCCAGGAACTGGAAAAACTCTCATTGGAAAGTGTATTGCATGTCAATCCAGGGCTACATTTTTTAGTATCAGTGCATCATCGTTAACTTCAAAATGGGTCGGTGAAGGTGAAAAGATGGTTCGCGCTCTCTTTACAGTGGCAAGATGCCACCAGCCTGCTGTAATTTTTATAGATGAGATAGATTCCCTTTTATCTCAGCGAGGTGAAGGAGAGCATGAATCTTCCAGAAGAATTAAAACTGAATTTTTAGTACAGATAGATGGAGCCACAACATCCTCAGAGGACCGGATACTTGTGGTTGGTGCTACTAACAGACCTCAAGAGATAGACGAGGCTGCTAGAAGGCGACTTGTTAAGAGACTGTACATACCTCTTCCTGAAGCCCCAGCTAGAAAGCAAATTGTTGTTAGCCTGATGTCCCAAGAAAATTATAGCCTCTCTGAGAAGGAAGTACAAGCCATAGTTGTACAAGCTGAAGGGTTCTCTGGTGCAGACATGACTCAGTTGTGTAGAGAAGCTGCCCTTGGTCCAATTCGCAGCCTTCAAGCCATTGATATTTCAACCATTTCACCTGATCAAGTCAGGCCTATTGCTTACATTGATTTTCAAAATGCCTTCCAAACAGTGAGACCCAGTGTTTCACAGCAGGACTTAGAATTATATGAACACTGGAACAAAACCTTTGGTTGTGGTAGATAGAAAACACCTTATGGAAAAAAGAGAATTTTACCTTTTTTTCAGTTTAAGACGTATCTTATTTCTAACAACTTCTCCATGCTTTGTAATGAGCTGTACAAAAAATGATTGTTTTTTCACTCCCTCTCATCTGTTCTCTTTAGAACAAGTGAATTAATAGCACGGTTATTGAAACATTCTGAAACAATACAAGATGTTCACTATATCATCATATGTGTAAACAGTTTAGATGTTTCAATGCAGTATTACAATTATTGTCAAAATAAAACACATTGTACCACTTTGCATTTTTTATTTTTACTTAGTCTCTTTTAGTCTTATTGCCAAATTGACGGGAATCTGTCACAAGATTTTTGCAACCCCACCTGAGAACAGCGTGATAGTAGAGCAGAGACCCAGATTCCAGTGATTTGTCACTTACTAGGCTGCTTGGTGCAATTTTGATAAAATCTGTTATCTTCAGCGGATTTGCCAGTAACCAAATACTGAGCTCTGTATAACCCTGCTCACGCCACTTATAGCTTTTTGTGTACACTTGTGTAAACTTCACTTTTAATTAGTCCAATGTTAAAATACAGCTAGTGCTGGTAGCCACTAGAAATCCACGAGACAAACATGCCTTTCAGCAAGGAGCCTTAATCATGGTGTATAGTATAGTGTGGCAGCAGGGTTCTAATATATCCAACCTCAGTGCAAAAACAGGCGTAGATAGGTGATCCATGTTCACTACAAATGTTAATGCTAGAGTACCAGACAAGAAGGATATGAAGAACATGAGGTATGCGATGTGGTAGAGAAGTGTTGGGGCTCGTGCTGTATATAGGAGGATATGTGGAGGCTCATACTCTATATAGGGGGATTATGTGGGGACTCGCTGTATATAAAGTATGTAAGGGGCTCATACTGTTTATAGGGGGTACTGTGAAACTGTAAAAATATTCATGGTAAAAACATTGCACGGAGCCACCCAGGTTTGGGTGCAGCAAGCAAGGGAACCAAAATAAATCCTCCCGCAATGAACAGGTAAGTGGATATAAAACGTAACATTTACTTGTGCATTAAAACATAGCGATTCCTCCAAACTTCACAAACATACACGTTTCGGCTGCTTTACAGCCTTACTCATGGTATGAATATGTTCTAATTAAATAGCTCCTGACATGGATCACCTCAGATGAACAGCCAATTAAAAATAAGGTGCAAATAATACAAACACCTGTTGAAACATGCATATTAAAAACATAATGAACATACAGGAATTTTATTTTTTTCAGATCTAAAAACTGATGCAAAGAATTGCGGTACATATACTGGAGAATAATGTTCTATAATACAATATAATATAATTTAGACCCAGAGGGGTCTTGTATTCAATTTAATCCCTTCATGACCAGAGGTATTTGTTTTTTGCTACCCTTCTTCCCAGAGCCATAACTTCATTTTTTTGTCAATATGGCCATGTAAGGGCTTGTTTTTTGGGGGACAAGTTATACTTTTGAACAACACCATTGTTTTAACATATCTGTACTGGAAAACGGGAAAAAAAATTCCAAGTGTGGTGAAATTGCCAATTCCACAGATTTTATTTTTTTTAACCCCTTAAGCCCCGAGGGTGGTTTGCACGTTAATGACCGGGCCAATTTTTACAATTCTGACCACTGTCCTTTTATGAGTTTATAACTCCGGAACGCTTCAACAGATCTTAGCGATTATGACATTGTTTTCTCGTGACATACTGTACTTCATGATAGTGGTAAAATTTCTTCGATATATCTTGCGTTTATTTGTGAAAAAAATAAAAAATTTGGCAAATTTCGCAATTTTCCAACTTTGAATTTTTATGCCCTTAAATCACAGAGATATGTCACGCAAAATGCTTAATAAGTAACATTTCCCACATGTCTACTTTACATCAGCACAATTTTGGAACCAAAATTTTTTTTAGTTAGGGAGTTATAAGGGTTAAACGTTGGCCAGAAATTTCTCATTTTTACTACACCATTTTTTTTTTTTTAGGGACCACATCTCATTTGAAGTCATTTTGAGGGGTCTATATGATAGAAAATACCCAAGTGTGACACCATTCTAAAAACTGCAACCCTCAAGGTGCTCAAAACCACATTCAAGAAGTTTATTAACCCTTCAGATGCTTCACAGGAATTTTTGGAATGTTTAAATAAAAATGAACATTTAACTTTTTTTCACACAAAATTTATTTCCGCTCCAATTTGTTTTATTTTACCAAGGGTAACAGGAGAAAATGGACCCCAAAAGTTGTAGTCCAATTTGTCCTGAGTATGCTGATACCCCATATGTGGGGGGGAACCACTGTTTGGGCGCATGGCAGAGCTCGGAAGGGAAGGAGCGCCATTTGGAATGCAGACTTAGATGGATTGGTCTGCAGGCGTCACGTTGCATTTGCAGAGCCCCTGATGTACCCAAACAGTGGAAACCCCCCACAAGTGACCCCATATTGGAAACTAGACCTCCCAAGGAACTTATCTAGATGTGTTGTGAGAACTTTGAACCCCCAAGTGTTTAACTACAGTTTACAACGCAGCCATGAAAATAAAAAAAATTTCCCCACAAAAATGTTTTAGCCCCCCAAATTTTTATTTTTTTATTTTCCTAAGGATAACAAGAGAACTTTGACCCCAAAAGTTGTTGTCCAATTTGTCCCGAGTACGCTGATCCCCCATATGTTGGGGTAAACCCCTGTTTGGGCGCACGGGAGAGCTCGGAAGGGAAGGAGCACTGTTTTACTTTTTCAACGCAGAATTGGCTGGAATTGAGATCGGACGCCATGTCGCGTTTGGAGAGCCCCTGATGTGCCTGAACAGTGGAAACTCCCCAATTCTACCTGAAAACCTAATCCAAACACACCCCTAACCCTAATCCCAACGGTAACCCTGACACACCCTAACTCTAATCCCAACCGTAAATGTAATCCAAAGCCTAACTTTATCCCCAACCCTAACTTTAGCCCCAACCCTAACCCTAACCCTAACCCTAATGGGAAAATCGAAACAAATGCATGTTTTAAATTTTTCGCTAACTAAGGGGGTGATGAAGGGGGGTTTGATTTACTTTTATAGCGGGTTTTTTAGCTGATTTTTATGATTGGCAGCCGTCACACACTGAAAGCCGCTTTTTATTGCAAAAAATATTTTTTGCGTTGCCACATTTTGAGAGCTATAACTTTTCCAAATTTTGGTCCACAGAGCCATGTGAGGTCTTGTTTTTTGCGGGAAGAGTTGACGTTTTTATTTGTAACATTTTCGGGCACGTGACATTTTTTGATCGCTTTTTATTCCGATTTTTGTGAGGCAGAATGACCAAAAACCAGCTATTCATGAATTTCTTTTGGGGGAGGCGTTTATACCGTTCCGCGTTTGGTAAAATGGATAAAGCAGTTTTATTCTTGGGGTCAGTACGATTACAGCGATACCTCATTTATATCATTTTTTTGTTTTGCTTTTATACGATAGAAACTATTTTATAGAAAAAATAATTATTTTTGCATCGCTTTATTCTGAGGACTATAACTTTTTTATTTTTTCTTTGATGACGCTGTATGGTGACTCGTTTTTTTGCGGGACAAGATGACGTTTTCAGCGGTACCATGGTTATTTATATCCGTCTTTTTGATCGCGTGTTATTCCACTTTTTATTTGGCGGTATGATAATAAAGCGTTTTTTGCCTCTTTTTTTTTTTTTTTTTTTTTTTTTTACGGTGTTCACTGAAGGGGTTAACTAGTGGGACAGTTTCATAGGTCGGGTCGCTACGGACGCGGCGATACTAAATATGTGTACTTTTATTGTTTGTTTTTTTTATTTAGATAAAGAAATGTATTTATAGAAACAATATATATATATATTTTTTTGCCTTTTTTTGGAATTTTTTATTTTTTTTTACACTAGAACATTGCCCCGTGGGGGCATGATGCTATAGTGTAAGATCGCCGATCTGACACTTTGCTGTGCACTGTGTCAGATCGGCGATCTGACGTGCACAGCTCCTGGAGGCTTCCCGGCGCCTGCTCTGATCAGGCGCAGTGAAGCCACCTCCCTGCAGGACCCGGATGCCGTGGCCATCTTGGATCCGGGCCTGCTGCAGGGAGGAGGAGGTAAGAGACCCTTGGAGCAACGCGATTACATCGCGTTGCTCCGGGGGTCTCAGGGAAGCCTGCAGGGAGCCCCCTCCCTGCGCGATGCTTCCCTATACCGCCGGAACACTGCGATCATGTTTGATCGCAGTGTACCGGGGGTTAATGTGCCGGGGGTGGTCTGTGACCGCTCCTGGCACATAGTGCCGGATGTCAGCTGCGATAGTCAGCTGACACTCGGCCGCGCTCCCCCCGTGAGCGCGGCCGATCGCATATGAAGTACTATCCCGTCACTGGGAATTAAGTCCCAGGTCACCTTGACGGGATAGTACGTCATATGGGATTCAGGGGTTAATGAGGCCTTCATCAATGTGTCATCATTCTCCGTCACTAGATCACCAAGGTTAATGGGGTCTGTGCTGCTACAGCCAGTGCAGTTTTTGGCAAAGGTGTCTATGATGCCCATACAGTATTTCTAAAAAAATGTACCCCCCATCGGGAAATGTTTGTCAGCCCATGCACTTAGTGTATGGGCATTACAAGTCTAGGAAACCTGCTCCTCAACATTGGGCCTAGTTGTCAATAATGCCTTCCTCCACATATCGTCATTCTCCGCCACTAGGTCACCATGGTGAACGTGTTTTATGCTGCTACAGCCATTCAATTTTTAAGATGCCCGTTAATAATTTGAAACCAAAAAAAGGTACTCCACCATGGGGAAATGTCTTAAAAATTAGATGTACATATATTCTTCCCATTTATTCTTATATTTTCCATTTTTCATATCTCTGGACCATCCTCTTATGACCTAGTGTATACCTCTCCGATATATGTAAAATAGATATTGAAATACTATTATATTTTATATCCCTGTCTGAGCAGCTGCTAGGGACCGTCATCTCGGACACATTCTGGCTTCATATCTATGAACTTGTGTTCTCCCCTCCCTTTTGCTATTTTCTTTCATATGTTATTTTCTTTCATAGGTGGATTCACATCCTTTATTCATTTTTTTTTGAGTTCAGCATGATTGATTATTCATTATGTCTCCTCAATCTCCGCAACTTGATCACCAGGGTTAACGGGTTCTGTGTTGCTACAGTCAGTACAATTTTTGGCAAGGGTGTCTATGATGCCCATAAAATATTTTTAACAATTTTACTCCCCCAGGGAGAAATGCTTGTCAGCCCATGCACTTAGTGTATGGGCATTACGAGTAGTGATGAGCGAATATACTCGTTACTCGAGATTTCTCGAGCACGCTCGGGTGTCCTCCGAGTATTTTTCAGTGCTGGGAGATTGTTTTCATCACCGCAGCTGAATAATTTACATCTGTTAGCCAGCATAGGTACATGTGGGGGTTGCCTGGTTGCTAGGGAATCCCCACATGTAATCAAGCTGGCTAAGAGATGTAAATCATTCAGCTGAGGTGAGGAAAACTAAATCTCCGAGCACTAAAAAATACTCGGAGAACACCTGAGCGTGCTCGGGAAATCTTGAGTAACGTGTATATTTGCTCATCACTAATTACGAGTCTAGGAGACACGCTCCTTTAAATTGGGCCTAGTTTTTAATGAGGCCTTCCTCAACGTCTCATCATCCACTGCCACTAGATCACCAGGGTTAATGTGTTCCGTGCTGCTACAGCCAGTCCAATTTTTGGCAAGGGTGTCTATGATGCCCATAAAATATTTTTAACTTTTTCTCCCCCAGGGGGAAATGTTTGTCAGTCCATGCACTTAGCGTATGGGCATTACGAGTCTAGGAGACATGCTCCTTTAAATTGGGCCTAGTTTTTAATGAGGCCTTCCTCAACGTCTCATCATCGACCGCCACTAGAACACCAGGGTTAACGTGTTCCATGCTGCTACAGCCAGTCCAATTTTTGGCAAGGGTGTCTATGATCCCCATAAAATATTTTTTTTAAATGTACCCTCCATGGGGAAATGTTTGTCACTTAGTGTATGGGCATTGCGAGTCTAGGAGACCCGCTCCTTTGTAGTGGGACAGGTTTTTTTAGGAGGCCCTCCATGTTTCTTCCAAGGGGGATTGGGGTGCATGCCAATTTGGGTCAACGCAGCCCTTGCATTCAATGCATAAGGAAACTGTATGACAGGACCAACTGAAGACTGTGAAGTGGGTTTTCCTGTGGCCTTCCAGTATCTCGGTTCAAAGGCTTATTGGGGTGCATATGACTTGATAGCAGTGCAGGCCTTGCATTCAAAGCAACATTTTTTTTCAGGAGGCCCTCCTGTACCTCTCGTGAAAGGGGTATTGGGGTGAGTGGTAATTCTTGGCAGCCCAGCCACTCACTGCATGGGCAATAACAGCATGAGAGACCCACTGTTTAACCCCTTCCCGACCTGTGACACAGCGTATGCATCATGAAAGTCGGTGCCAATCCGACCTGTGACGCATATGCTGTGTCACAGAATGATCGCGTCCCTGCAGGCCGGGTGAAAGGGTTAACTCCAATTTCACCCTTCCTACAGGGACAGGGGGAGTGGTACTTCAGCCCAGGGGGGGTGGCTTCGCCCCCCCTTGGCTACAATCACTCTGATTGGCTGTTGAAAGTGAAACAGCCAATCAAAGCTATCTAATATTTCACCTATGAAAACTGGTGAAATATTACAATCCAGCCATGGCCGATGCTGCAATAGCATCTGCCATGGCTGGAGACCCCGATCTTCCGCCACCGATCTCCGTCCTGTCATGTCCCATGCTCCCATCCGTCGTCCTGTCCGCTCCCCCGTCGTCCTGTCCGCTCCCCCGTCGTCCTGTCCGCTCCCCCGTCGTCCTGTCCGCTCCCCCGTCGTCCTGTCCGCTCCCCCGTCGTCCTGTCCGCTCCCCCGTCGTCCTGTCCGCTCCCCCGTCGTCCTGTCCGCTCCCCCGTCGTCCTGTCCCCTCCCCCGTCCTCCTGTCCCCTCCCCCGTCCTGTCTGCTCCCCCGTGCTCCGATTCCCTCCCCATGCTCCGATCGCACCCCCCCATACTTACCGAGCTCTGATGTCCCTCCCGGTGTTCTCGGTCTTCTCCATGGGTGCCGCCATCTTCCAAAATGACAGGCGCATGCGCAGTGCGCCCGCCGAATCTGCCGGCCGGCAGATTCTTTCCAGGTACATTTTGATTGCTGTGACAGGTTCTATCACAGCGATCAAAATAAAAAAAATAGTAAATAAACCCCCCCCTTTATCACCCCCATAGGTAGGGACAATAATAAAATACAGAAATTATATTTATTTGTTTTTCCATTAGGGGTAGGGTTGCACTTAGGGCTAGGGTTGCACTTAGGGCTAGGGTTGCACTTAGGGCTAGGGTTGCACTTAGGGCTAGGGTTGCACTTAGGGCTAGGGTTGCACTTAGGGCTAGGGTTGCACTTAGGGCTAGGGTTGCACTTAGGGCTAGGGTTGCACTTAGGGCTAGGGTTGCACTTAGGGCTAGGGTTGCACTTAGGGCTAGGGTTGCACTTAGGGCTGCACTTAGGGCTAGGGTTGCACTTAGGGTTGCACTTAGGGCTAGGGTTGCACTTAGGGCTAGGGTTGCACTTAGGGTTGCACTTAGGGCTAGGGTTGCACTTAGGGTTGCACTTAGGGCTGCACTTAGGGCTAGGGTTGCACTTAGGGTTAGAATTAGGGTTAAAATTAGGGTTACAATTAGGGCTAGGGTTGGAATTGGGGTTAGAATTAGGCTATGTGCACACGGTGCGGACTTGGCTGCGGATCCACAGCGGATTGGTCGCTACGGATTCGTAGCAGTTTTCCATCACGTTTACAGTACCACTTAAACCTATGGAAAACCAAATCCGCTGTGCCCATGGTGTGGAAAATACAGCGCGAAAACGCTACGTTGTATTTTCCGCAGCATGTCAATTCTTTGTGCGGATTCCGCAGCGTTTTACACCTGCTCCATAATAGGAATCCGCAGGTGAAATCCACACAAAAAACACTGGAAATCTGCGGTAAATCCACAGGTAAAGCGCAGTGCGTTTTACCTGCAGATTTTTCAAAAACGGTGCGAAAAATCCGCACACAAATTCGCAACGTGGGCACATAGCCTTAGTGTTAGGGTTGGAATTAGAGTTAGGGTTGGAATTAGGGTTAGGGGTGTGTTGGGGTTAGGGTTGGGAATAGGGTTGGGGTTAGTGTTGGAGTTAGAATTGAGGGGTTTCCACTGTTTAGGCACATCAGGGGGTCTCCAAACGCGACATGGCGCCTCCATTAATTCCAGCCAATCTTGCGTTGAAAAAGTCAAATGGTGCTCTCTCCCTTCCGAATCCCGACGTGTGCCCAAACAGTGGTTTACGCCCACATATGGGGCACCAGCGTAATCAGGAGAAACTGGACAAAAACTTTTGGGGTCCAATTTCTCCTGTAACCCTTGGGAAAATAAAAATTTGCAGGCTACAAAATTATTTTTGAGGAAAGAAAAATTATTTTTTATTTTCACAGCTCTGCGTTATAAACTTCTGTGAAGCACTTGGGGGTTCAAAGTGCTCACGACACATCTAGATAAGTTCCTTTGGGGGTCTAGTTTACAAAATGGGGTCACTTGTGGGGAGTTTCTACTGTTTAGGCACATCAGGGGCTCTGCAAACGCAACGTGATGCCCGCCGAGCATTCCATCAAAGTCTGCATTTCAAAACGTCACTACTTCTCTTCCAAACCCCGACGTGTGTCCAAACAGTGGTTTACCCCCACATATGGGGTATCAGCGTACTCAGGAGAAACTGAACAACAACATTTGGGGTCCAATTTCTCCTGTTACCCTTGGGAAAATAAAAAATTCCGGGCTAAAAAATCATTTTTGAGGAAAGAAAAATTATTTTTTATTTTCACGGCTCTGCGTTATAAACTTCTGTGAAGCACCTAGGGGTTTAAAGTGCTCATTATGCATCTAGATAAGTTCCTTGGGCGGTCTAGTTTCCAAAATGGGGTCACGTGGGGGAGCTCCAATGTTTAGGCACACGGGGGCTCTCCAAATGTGACATGGTGTCCGCTAAAGATTGGAGCCAATTTTTCATTCAAAAAGTCAAATGGCGCTCCTTCCCTTCCAAGCCCTGCCGTGCGCCCAAACAGTGGTTTACCCCCACATATGAGGTATCGGCGTACTCAGGACAAATTGGACAACAACGTTCGTGGTCCAGTTTCTCCTTTTACCCTTGGGAAAATAAAAAATTGTTGCTAAAAGATCATTTTTGTGACTAAAAAGTTAAATGTTCATTTTTCTCTGATCGCCCATGACGGCACCACGGAGAGAGGGGATCCGCCCACCAAGGATAGGAAACCTACAGGTCCTTCTCAAAAAATTAGCATATAGTGTTAAATTTAATTATTTACCATAATGTAATGATTACAATTAAACTTTCATATATTATAGATTCATTATCCACCAACTGAAATTTGTCAGGTCTTTTATTGTTTTAATACTGATGATTTTGGCATACAACTCCTGATAACCCAAAAAACCTGTCTCAATAAATTAGCATATTTCACCCGTCCAATCAAATAAAAGTGTTTTTTAATAACAAACCAAAAAACCAACAAATAATAATGTTCAGTTATGCACTCAATACTTGGTCGGGAATCCTTTGGCAGAAATGACTGCTTCAATGCGGCGTGGCATGGAGGCAATCAGCCTGTGACACTGCTGAGATGTTATGGAGGCCCAGGATGCTTCAATAGCGGCCTTAAGCTCATCCAGAGTGTTGGGTCTTGCGTCTCTCAACTTTCTCTTCACAATATCCCACAGATTCTCTATAGGGTTCAGGTCAGGAGAGTTGGCAGGCCAATTGAGCACAGTAATACCATGGACAGTAAACCATTTACCAGTGGTTTTGGCACTGTGAGCAGGTGCCAGGTCGTGCTGAAAAATGAAATCTTCATCTCCATAAAGCATTTCAGCCGATGGAAGCATGAAGTGCTCCAAAATCTCCTGATAGCTAGCTGCATTGACCCTGCCCTTGATGAAACACAGTGGACCAACACCAGCAGCTGACATGGCACCCCACACCATCACTGACTGTGGGTACTTGACACTGGACTTCAGGCATTTTGGCATTTCCTTCTCCCCAGTCTTCCTCCAGACTCTGGCACCTTGATTTCCGAATGACATGCAAAATTTGCTTTCATCAGAAAAAAGTACTTGGGACCACTTAGCAACAGTCCAGTGCTGCTTCTCTGTAGCCCAGGTCAGGCGCTTCTGCCGCTGTTTATGGTTCAAAAGTGGCTTTACCTGGGGAATGCGGCACCTGTAGCCCATTTCCTGCACACGCCTGTGCACGGTGGCTCTGGATGTTTCCACACCAGACTCAGTCCACTGCTTCCTCAGCAATCTTCCTCAGGGTCCGGTCACCTCTTCTCGTTGTACAGCGTTTTCTGCCACATTTTTTCCTTCCAACAGACTTACCATTGAGGTGCCTATTTGTTGAGAAATTTCTTTCTGGGTCTTACCCTCTTGCTTGAGGGTGTCAATGATGGCCTTCTTGACATCTGTCAGGTCGCTAGTCTTACCCATGATGGGGGTTTTGAGTAATGAACCAGGCAGGGAGTTTTTAAAAGCCTCAGGTATCTTTTGCATGTGTTTAGAGTTAATTAGTTGATTCAGAAGATTAGGGTAATAGGTCGTTTAGAGAACCTTTTCTTGATATGCTAATTTATTGAGACAGGTTTTTTTGGTTTTCAGGAGTTGTATGCCAAAATCATCAGTATTAAAACAATAAAAGACCTGACAAATTTCAGTTGGTGGATAATGAATCTATAATATATGAAAGTTTAATTGTAATCATTACATTATGGTAAATAATGAAATTTAACACTATATGCTAATTTTTTGAGAAGGACCTGTACAGATAAAAAGGCGGTACCACTCTCCTGCATCAGTGGTTTCCTGTCCTTGATGGGAGACCTACGGACTTACCAGATCGACGTTGGAATTCCGGGGCCGACCAGTCCGACTCAGGCAGCTGGGGTCCCTCTGCCTCGGCTGAGTTGGTGACCCGAAGCGCCACCGCTGGGGGCTAGTGGGCCTCTAGGGTGTGCGGGGGAGGTGACAAGGAGTTCGCGGTCACCTCCCCAGGTAAGATGCAGCAGCGGCAACATCCAGGGGGGTCCCTCTGTGGTTGCGGGAGGTGCGGCGCGGGCCTCCCCAAACAAGCGTCAGTCTGCACACTGCATCGCCATCAGGCGTGCAGAGCCGCGCGGAAGGGACTGCATAGGACTGGGGGCGCTGGTCAGCAGCGCCATATCTGCACTCCAGGCGCCATCTTGAAAGTTCGGCGCATGCCCGAGATTGCGCTGGTCTCGCGAGGCGCCGGCGGGGTGGCCGCTCCGGCGCATAGACGATCTGCGCAGGCGCCGCAGAAGCTCGACTGCGCAGGCGCCAGCATTCGGCGCTCCTCGCCGTCAGCTGGGTGCTACTGCGCAGGCGCGGGAAGCGCAGCAAAGTGGCGGGAAAGCTTTAAATGGGAGAAGTTACATCCTCCCAGTGGCTCTGCAATATATCGGCAGGAGCCTCAAGAGCTACTAGTCGCCATAGCACTAGAGCGCTATCAAGGCACGACCGCAGACCAGCAGCAGTATGAGCGACCCGGCATCTCCCTTGCCAGAATCACCTCCACCTATAGCATCGCCACAGCAGCAGCAGCAGCAAAAAAGGCAACAGCAGAAAGACCAGGACACCAGCAAAGAACGCCAAAGGTCCCAACACAGTAAGGGGTCCAGTACGGCGTCGGGGAAAAAGCCAGAGGCGGAGAATCCCCAACCGGTATTTATGGGTCCTGGAGGTGGTAAGTTGATCTTCGTGAAAGTCAGAGACAGTAAGATTATTGTCTCTTTAAGGGGAGGAAAAGCGTAGGTAAAACAAAGCATAAAATCTGTGCCATCTGTAGAGAAGATCTTCCACTTGCCTGGGAGAAGAGGCTATGTAATACTTGCATACAGCAGACCGTATCCGAAAGCCTGCCTGGGATCGCAACCGATCTAAAAAACCTGATTAAGGAGCAAGTGGAAGACACCTTTAAATCCCTAAAAAGGGGAAAAAAACTGAGAAGGACCAGAGACAGGTCTCCGTCTCCGGTCTCAAAATCTGACAGCGATAGTGCGAGTTCAGTATCCTCTGACTCCTCCTCCTCATCTGCATCATCCACTTCTTCCTATGGGGGGCACAACTGTTTCCCTCTAGAGGTTGCCGATTGCCTCATAAAGGCAGTGAGAAGTACTATGGGGTTAGTAGACTCCCACCCCAAAAAATCGGTACAAGACATCATGTTTGGGGGGCCTAGAACAAAAAAAGAGAAGAGCTTTTCCGCTTAATGACGCAATTGCAGCTTTAATTAAAAAAGAATGGAAAAAACCCATGAAAAAATCTCTTAACTCCAAAAAGGAAATACCCCTTCGAGGATGAATCCTGCTCCTTTTGGGAGAAAGCCCCCAAAATAGATGTAGCAATAGCTAAAGCATCAAAAAAATTCGCTCTCCCGTTTGAAGACATGGGGGTCCTAAAAGACCCTATGGACAAGAAGGCGGACGCCTTCCTCAAAGGCTCTTGGGAGGCAGCGGGAGGAGGCCTAAAACCAGCAGTAGCAGCTGCATGTACATCTTGCTCCCTAATGATTTGGCTGAATCAGCTAGAGGGTCAATTAAAGGGGAAGACTTCCCGAGACTCGATACTGAATACTTTACCAGTGATGAGGGGGGCTGCGGCTTTCCTGGCTGACGCCTCGGCCGACTCAATCAGATTAGCTTCTAGGTCCGCTGTGTTTGCTAACGTGGCCAGGCGCGCCCTCTGGCTTAAGAACTGGCCAGGCGACCTCCAAACAAAAACAAAACTGTGTACCATCCCCTGCGAAGGAGAATTTTTGTTCGGTTCTACCTTAGATGACATTTTGGAAAAAGCAGGGGACAAGAAAAAGTCCTTTCCTTCTCTGGGTCTCCCCTCTTACCGGAAGCCCTTTCGGAACAAGAGGTTTTTCCGCAAAAACCCGGGGAGAGGCCAAGGAAAATAGGAGGATAAGAGGAACAAAAATAAGGGGTTTATCTTCAATAAAAACCCCAACGATAACAAGAAACCTTCACAATGAAGGTTCGCCCCAGGTGGGAGGGAGATTATCTCTCTTTCTCCCGGCCTGGGAAAGGATTACCTCCAGTCAATGGATACTGAACATCATAGAATCAGGACTGAGGTTAACATTCAAAAGATGCCCTCGTCCCTCTTTTACGATGACATCTACAAGATCTTCGGCAGAAGAGCAGCTGGTACTAGAAAAAGAGATCATCGGGTTAGTAAAAAAGGGAGTACTCCTGGAGGTTCCCCCTCAAGAAGGAGGGCAAGGGTTCTATTCCCCTCTATTTCTGAGGAAAAAACCAGACGGTTCCTTCAGGACCATCATAAATCTGAAAAACCTAAACGATTATCTACAGGTTCAAGCATTCAAGATGGAAACGATAAAATCATCTATCAAAATGCTGTCTCCTCAATGCTTCATGGTGGTCCTAGACCTGAAGGACGCATGTTATCACGTCCCAATACACAAAGATCACCAAAGATTCCTCAGGATGGCGGTTCACATCAGAGGAGTCCTAAGTCACTTCCAGTTCTCAGCTCTGCCTTTTGGTCTAGCCATAGCCCCGAGGGTTTTCACAAAACTGATCGCGGAGGTAATGGCTCACCTCAGGGAAGAAAATACCTTGATTGTACCATATCTGGACGATTTCTTGGTGATAGGCTCCTCCCCGCAACATTGCGAGAATCAACTGACAACGGTGATTCATTCCCTAAAGGAATTGGGTTGGCTAATAAACATAGAAAAATCCAGACTAATGCCTTCTCAGGTCCAGGAGTACCTAGTTCTCACTCTAGACTCCAAAAAAATGGAATGTCGGCTCCCAGAGAACAAAATACAGAAACTAACAAGTTTAGTATCAAGAGTTCAATCTCTCCCTTCCATAACACTCCGTCAGGGTATGTCCCTCTTAGGCTCCATGACCTCTTGCGTCCCCGCGGTCCAGTGGGCCCAATTACATTCAAGAGATCTCCAATGGCAGATATTATCAGAACAAATCCATCTGGGGGGGCATTTAGACGAGCGGTTAACTCTATCTCCTCGTACCAATCACTCTCTGACATGGTGGAAATCGCAGGAAAATCTTTCCCGGGGAGTCCCATGGGTAATTCAGATATCAAAGGTCCTGACGACGGACGCAAGCCCCTCAGGGTGGGGGGCTCATCTGGGCGATCTGGTAGCTCAGGGCATCTGGTCTCCGTCTCTAGCAAACAAATCCTCCAATATGAAGGAACTTCTTGCGGTCAAATTTGCCCTTCAGGAATTCTTGGGGGTCCTTCACTCTCATCATGTAAGAGTGATGTCGGACAACCGGGTGGTAGTATCTTACCTGAATCACCAGGGGGGCACCCGTTCCAAAAATCTAATGGAAGTGACCAACTCAATCCTACAAATAGCCGAGAACAACCTCCTATCCCTAACAAGCCTGCACATAAAGGGAGTAGGCAACTACAAAGCAGACTTCCTCAGTCGGTCCAGCCTAAAACAGGGAGAATGGGAACTAAATCAGGCGATATTTACCCAGATCACAGAAAAATGGGGTGTTCCCAAAATAGATCTCTTTGCGAGCCATCTAAACAAAAAAGTAGCCTCCTTCTGCTCCCTATCTCCTCTGGGGAACCCAGTAGTTGTGGACGCTTTCCTGATGTTTGGGGTCACCATCTGGTCTACGCCTTTCCTCCTCTTATTCTGATTCCAGCAGTGCTGAGGAAGATTCGGGAGGACGGGGCGCTGGTCATCTTAATTGCCCCGTTCTGGCCGAAGAGACCTTGGTTCTCATGGATGAGGAAGATGTCAATATCCGACCCTTGGCTATTACCAGACCTCCAAGATCTATTGTCACAGGGCCCAGTCTGTCATCCGCAGGTCAGGAACTTGCACTTGACAGCTTGGCTCTTGAAAGGAAACTGTTAGAAAACAGGGGGTTCTCCCCGGGGTTAATTTCAACTTTGTTACAAAGTAGGAAGCCGGTTACAACGAAACAGTACGGCAAAATATGGAAAAAGTTTCTGTCTTCATCAGGTACAAAAATAGGGAAAGAAATTCCCCTTAATTCCATATTAGAGTTCCTACAAAACGGGTTGGAGATGGGGTTAGCCACTAGTACCCTTAAGGTTCACGTGGCGGCATTGGGAGCCCTATTCAATTTTGACTTAGCTTCAAACAGGTGGGTCTCTAGATTCATCAGAGCAGCAGGAAGATCGAGGCCTCTTCCGGTAAAAGTCGTTCCTCAATGAGACTTAAACTTGGTCCTTAATGCCCTGACTAGTCCACCATTTGAACCATTACACGAAGCTTCATTAAAAAACCTATCTCTTAAAACCGCTCTGTTAGTCGCCCTCACTTCTGCCCGTAGGGTTAGCGACTTACAAGCCCTCTCGGCTAACCCTCCTTACACACAATTTCTAGAGGATAGGGTCATTTTAAAAACAGACCCAGCATATCTCCCGAAAGTGGCTTCAAAATTTCACAGGTCTCAGGAGATATCTCTCCCCTCCTTCTGCCCCAACCCTATAAATAAGAAGGAACAAACATTACATACACTAGATGTAAGGAGATGTCTCTTACGTTACCTAGAAGTCACTAGAGAGAGTAGGGAGGATCCCTCTCTGTATGTTTCCAGGGTCCCCGAAAGGGGAAAAAAGCATCTAAAGCCACCATAGCAAGATGGATCACGGACGCCATCAGTCTTTTATACTCGGCAAGTGGGATGTCCGTTCCCGGGGAGGTTAAGGCTCACTCAACAAGGGCAGTGGCATCTTCCTGGGCGGAGAAGGCCGGAGCTTCCATCGACCAGATATGTAGAGCTGCTACCTGGTCCTCACCATCCACATTCTATAGGCACTATAGATTGGACCTAATCTCCTCTTCAGACCTTACCTTCGGTAAAAGGGTTCTGGAAGCGGTGGTCCCTCCCTGAATGTACTATCTATGCAATTCTCTCCGTGGTGCCGTCATGGGCGATCAGAGAAAAATATAGTTCTTACCGATAACTGTATTTCTCTGAGCCCATGACGGCACCCGTACATTCCCTCCCTTCACTTGTGGGTGCTCACATCAAATAGTGCCATAGTCTATTCATAGTTTTAAAGTCACGCGGTATCTCGTTATGCTAAACAGTTAACTGCTACATACTTAGGCTGTTAACTGGTTCATGCAGCTTTACATGAACACCCGAGCCTTACACTATGGCTGGTCCAAATAACTAAAGCAATTGTCACCATCCACCTCTCGTGTCTCCCCTTTTCCTCATAGTTTGTAAGCTTGCGAGCAGGGCCCTCATTCCTCCTGGTATCTGTTTTGAACTGTGATTTCTGTTATGCTGTAATGTCTATTGTCTGTACAAGTCCCCTCTATAAGTTGTAAAGCGCTGCGGAATATGTTGGCGCTATATAAATAAAAATTATTATTTATTATATTATTAAAATTAACAAATGTTTTAGTAGTCTCCCATCATTCTCTATGTAAAACAACTGATGCAGGAGAGTGGTACCGCCTTTTTATCTGTAGGTTTCCTGTCCTTGGTGGGCAGATCCCCTCTCTCCGTGGTGCCGTCATGGGCTCAGAGAAATACCGTTATCGGTAAGAACTATATTTTTTCCTTCCATGTTGCTTCTGCTGCTGTGAAACACCTGAAGGGTTAATAAGCTTCTTGAATGTGGTTTTGAGCACCTTGAGGGGTGCAGTTTTTAGAATGGTGTGACACTTGGGTATTTTCAGCCATATAGACCCCTCAAACTGACTTCAAATGTGACATGTGGGAAATGTTATTTATTAACTATTTTGTGTCACATAACTCTCTGGTTTAACAGAATAAAAATTAAAAATGTGAAAATTGAGAAATTTTCGCCAAATTTCCGTTGTTTTTTCCACAAATAAACGCAGAAATTATCGACCTAAATTTACCACTAACATGAAGCCCAATATGTCACGAAAAAACAATCTCAGAACCGCTAGGATCTGTTGAAGCGTTCCTGAGTTATTACCTCATAAAGGGACACTGGTCAGAATTGCAAAAAGCGGCCAGGTCATTAAGGTCAAAATAGGCTGGGTCATGAAGGGGTTAATATTGGCCCTTTAAGAATATTAAGGCCGCCTGATGCACCTCTAAAAATAGGCTTTGTGACTTTGAGTCCCTCCTTCAGAAATTAAACAAGATGTGTTACCTTATGTGTCACACCACATGGCCAGCTAGGGTTGTTAAATGTTACAATGACATTTCCCAGTGAATGCATTTGTATTGGTTGAAAGCAATGTTAAAGTTGAAAAACACATCAAAAACGCTGCGTGTGAACATAGCCCAAGTGGGGGAGGAACATTTCGGTCTGGGATTAATTATTTTGCCTTATATACAAGACATTACCGTGGAAAGGATGTACCTTAATATATTTACCAGCAAAATCCATTTTGGTTTTGTTTTTGTATGTTTTTTGGTACACCTGTAAAAATGGCTGGAAACTCTGACAACATTGCTTACAGCTGTGACCTAGGAGTCGGAAATGCTTCCAGGGGCAATCCCCGTGCGATTTGCTAAACCCAAGCAAAGAGCACCCGAGCATTTTAGTGCTCGCCCATCACTATTCATTATTTATTGATTTAAAATAGGACGAACACAAATCACGGACTACAATGATATATTCAGCAAAAGATGAAAACTACGCATTTTTAACAGTGTAGTTCTTAACCCCTTTCTGCCATCCGACGTTCTATTCCGTCCATGTGACCTGGGACTTACTGGATGGAATAGTATGTCATCGTGTGTGTGGCCGATCGCGGCTGGGTGTCAGCTGATTCTCACAGCTGACACTCGGCACTAGGTACCTGCTCCCGGCACTTTAACCCCTGAAATACTGTGATTGAACATGATCGCAGCATATCGGAAGCCAGCTCAGGGGCTGACAGCCCCTCTGCGTTTGGATCGGAGACCCCGCGGTGTGACTCAGGGTCCCGATCGTTGCCATGGTAACCCGATGTCGTCATGATGACATCCAGGTTACCAGAGCTAAGAAACTTCCTGGTCATGCGCAGTTCATGATCAGGAAGTCTCTGTGTCAGTTCTTCATCTGCATGATATAGAAGCGATGAGCCTGCAAAAAGAGTGTCTCATAGTGGGACAAAGTGTAAAACTTAGACTGAATTAAAAAATGTATAAAATTGTAAAAATATTTTAAAAAGTTATAAAAATTTACAATGAAAAAAAAATCAATATTCTATCAATAAATAAATATTTGAATGAAAAAAAATCTAAACAATAAAAGTACACATATTTGGTATACCTGCGTCAGTAATGACCCGCCCTATAAAACTGTCACACTAGTTAACCCCTTTAGTCAACCATAAAAAAAAAACAAGGCAAAAAACAATGCTTTATCATCATACCGCCGAACAAACGGTGGAATAACACGCGATCAAAAAGACATATACAGTGGGGCAAAAAAGTATTTAGTCAGTCAGCAATAGTGCAAGTTCCACCACTTAAAAAGATGAGAGGCGTCTGTAATTTACATCATAGGTAGACCTGAACTATGGGAGACAAACTGAGAAAAAAAAATCCAGAAAATCACATTGTCTGTTTTTTTTATCATTTTATTTGCATATTCTGGTGGAAAATAAGTATTTGGTCAGAAACAAAATTTCATCTCAATACTTTGTAATACATCCTTTGTTGGCAATGACAGAGGTCAAACGTTTTCTGTAAGTCTTCACAAGGTTGCCACACACTGTTGTTGGTATGTTGGCCCATTCCTCCATGCAGATCTCCTCTAGAGCAGTGATGTTTTTGGCTTTTCGCTTGGCAACACGGACTTTCAACTCCCTCCAAAGGTTTTCTATAGGGTTGAGATCTGGAGACTGGCTAGGCCACTCCAGGACCTTGAAATGCTTCTTACGAAGCCACTCCTTCGTTGCCCTGGCGGTGTGCTTTGGATCATTGTCATGTTGAAAGACCCAGCCACGTTTCATCTTCAATGCCCTTGCTGATGGAAGGAGGCTTGCACTCAAAATCTCACGATACATGGCCCCATTCATTCTTTCATGTACCCGGATCAGTCGTCCTGGCCCCTTTGCAGAGAAACAGCCCCAAAGCATGATGTTTCCACCACCATGCTTTACAGTAGGTATGGTGTTTGATGGATGCAACTCAGTATTCTTTATCCTCCAAACACGACAAGTTGTGTTTCTACCAAACAGTTCGTTTGGTTTCATCAGACCATAGGACATTCTCCCAAAACTCCTCTGGATCATCCAAATGCTTTCTAGCAAACTTCAGACGGGCCCGGACATGTACTGGCTTAAGCAGTGGGACACGTCTGGCACTGCAGGATCTGAGTCCATGGTGGCGTAGTGTGTTACTTATGGTAGGCCTTGTTACATTGGTCCCAGCTCTCTGCAGTTCATTCACTAGGTCCCCCCGCGTGGTTCTGGGATTTTTGCTCACCGTTCTTGTGATCATTCTGACCCCACGGGGTGGGATTTTGCGTGGAGCCCCAGATCGAGGGAGATTATCAGTGGTCTTGAATGTCTTCCATTTTCTAATTATTGCTCCCACTGTTGATTTCTTCACTCCAAGCTGGTTGGCTATTGCAGATTCAGTCTTCCCAGCCTGGTGCAGGGCTACAATTTTGTTTCTGGTGTCCTTTGACAGCTCTTTGGTCTTCACCATAGTGGAGTTTGGAGTCAGACTGTTTGAGGGTGTGCACAGGTGTCTTTTTATACTGATAACAAGTTTAAACAGGTGCCATTACTACAGGTAATGAGTGGAGGAAAGAGGAGACTCTTAAAGAAGAAGTTACAGGTCTGTGAGAGCCAGAAATCTTGATTGTTTGTTTCTGACCAAATACTTATTTTCCACCAGAATATGCAAATAAAATGATAAAAAAACAGACAATGTGATTTTCTGGATTTTTTTTTCTCAGTTTGTCTCCCATAGTTCAGGTCTACCTATGATGTAAATTACAGACGCCTCTCATCTTTTTAAGTGGTGGAACTTGCACTATTGCTGACTGACTAAATACTTTTTTGCCCCACTGTATAAACATGGTACCGCTGAAAATGGCATCTTGTCCCGCAAAAAAACAAACCCCCATACAGCTCCATCAGCGGAAAAATAAAAGTTATAGCTCTCCGAATAAAGCGATCTAAAAATAATTATTTTTTATATAAAATGGGTTTTATTGTATAAAGGTGCCAAAACAAAAAAAAGATATTAATGAGGTATCACTGTAATCGTACTGACCCCAAGAATAAAGCTGCTTTAGCAATTTTACCACACATGGAACGGTATAAACGCCTCCCAAAAGAAATTCATGAATTGCTGGTTTTTGTTCATTCTGCCTCCCAAAAATCGGGATAAAAAGAGATAAAAAATGTCATGTACCTGAAAGGGTACCAATAAAAACGTCAACTCGTCCCGCAAAAAACAAGACCTGACAATGACTCTGTGGGACAAAATATGGAAAAATTATATCTCTCAAAATATGGTGATGCAAAAATTATTTTTTGCAGTAAAAAGCATCTTTTATTGTGTGACAACAGCCAATCCTAAAAACCCGCTATAAAGCCACTTTCACATGTCCTGATATTTCCGGTACCGGAGATGTCAGTGTCCTTTTGTGTAATACTTGCTGCACACGTGTGGCATGCGTATGCCACATCGGTATCACATGGACGGGCGCCAGGGAAGAAGCGTTACAGAAAGCGCTGTTCCCCCGTGCAAGGTGCTGAACACAGCTCTCATCATTCTCCTTGCTCTGCCGGCAATCGGCGCGAGCAGGGGAGAATGATGAGATATATATATATATATATATAATCACCAACCAATCGCTAAGCATCTTTCATTTTACCAGACCTGTTTATAAGAAGCTGAGCTGTGCTTGGTTGCTATGAGCAACAGTTTTCCTTGTAGACAACTGTGGTAACTGAGGCCTATTATTCTTATCATTTCTATGGTGTTATCGTCCTTCTGTAAAGCTGGAAATAACATAATTTATTACCGCGCCAACACAGATCACCCTCTGACACAGACTGCAGGGGGAGCCTAGTATCACACAAGATAAGATTAGATACACGGCTCAGCAGTCAGTATCACACAAGATAGGATTAGATACACAGCTCAGCAGTCAGTATCACACAAGATAGAATTAGATACACAGCTCAGCAGTCAGTATCACACAGGATAGGATTAGATACACAGCTCAGCAGACTATCACACAGGATAGGATTAGATACACAGCTCAGCAGACGGTATCACACAGCATAGGATTAGATACACAGCTCAGCAGACTGTATCACACAGGATAGGATTAGATACACAGCTCGGCAGACAGTATCACACAGGATAGGATTAGATATACTGCTCAGCAGACAGTATCACACAAAATAGGATTAGATACATGGCTCAGCAGTCAGTATCACACAGGATAGGATTACATACACAGGTCAGCAGTCAGTATCACACAGGATAGGATTAGATACACGGCTCAGCAGACAATAATACACAGGAGAGGATTAGATACACGGTTCAGCAGTATCACACAGATGATAGGATTAGATACACAGCTCAGCAGACAGTAAAGGTACCTTCACACTACACGACTTTGCAACGATAGCGATCCGTGACGTTGCAGCGTCCTGGATAGCGATATCGTTGTGTTTGACACGCAGCAGCGATCTGGATCCTGCTGTGATATCGCTGGTCGTTGCTGAAAGTTCAGAACTTTATTTGGTCGTCAGATCGGCGTGTATCGTCGTGTTTGACCCCAAAAGCAACGATGCCAGCGATGTTTTACAATGGTAACCAGGGTAAATATCGGGTTACTAAGCGCAGGGCCGCGCTTAGTAACCCGATATTTACCCTGGTTACCATTGTAAAAGTAAAAAAAACAAACAGTACATACTCACCTTCTGCTGTCTGTCACACGTCCCCCGCCGTCCGCTTCCCGCACTGACTGTGAGTGCCGGCCGTAAAGTAAAAGCAGAGCACATTGGTGACGTCACCGCTGTGCTGTGTCTTACGGCCGGCAATTACAGTCAGTCCAGGAAGCAGACGCCGGGGGACGTTACGAACACCGGAATGTAAGTATGTACTGTTTGGGTTTTTTTACATTTACACGTAACCAGGGTAAACATCGGGTTACTAAGAGCGGCCCTGCGCTTAGTAACCCGATGTTTACCCTGGTTACCCGGGGACTTCGGCATAGTTGGTCACTGGAGAGCTGTCTGTGTGACAGCTCTCCAGCGACCACACAGCGACGCTGCAGTGATAGGCATCGTTGTCGATATCGCTGCAGCGTCGCTTAGTGTGAAGGTACCTTAACACACAGGATAGGATTAGATACACAGCTCAGCAGACTATCACAGGATAGGATTAGATACACAGCTCAGCAGTTAGTAACATAAGATACACGGCTAAGCAGACAGTATTACACAGGATAGGATTAGATACACGGCTCAGCAGACAATAACACACAAGAGGATTAGATACACGGTTCAGCAGTCAGTATCACACAGATGATAGGATTAGATACACAGCTCAGCAGACAGTAACACACAGGATAGGATTAGATACACGGCTCAACAGACTATCACAGGATAGGATTAGATACACAACTCAGCAGTCAGAAACACTTGATAGGATTAGATACACAACTCAGTAACACAAGATAGGATTAGATACACAGCTCAGCAGACAGTATCACACAGGATAGGATTAGATACATGGCTCAGCAGTCAGTATCACACAGGATAGGACTAGATAAACGGCTCAGCAAACGGTATCACATAGGATAGGATTAGATACGTGGCTCAGCAGACAGTATCACACAGGATAGGATTAGATACATGGCTCAGCAAACAGTATCACACAGGACAGAATTAGATACACAGCTCAGCCACAGGATGTGCCAAAGGAGAGGACCTTTTCATTCCAAGAATTCCACTCATTCCATCTGATTTGCCTTTGATTTTAAATGCCTCCAGTTTCCACTTCGACTGGCTTTTGCAATGTCCGTTATCAAGGCTCAGGGACAGTCCTTGAAAGTAGTAGGGATCGATTTGCAATCTCCATGCTTTTCTCATGGTCAACTTTACGTGGCCTGTTCAAGAGTTAGAACTGCCAAAAATGTGTTCATCTTTGCACTGGAAGGAAAAACAAAAAATGTTTATCAAAACACACTTGAATGAATTGAAAATAAAATACTTTCAATACTTAGGTAATTGTTTAGTTAATTTGTGGTGCAAAATCTGTAGTGTTGAATATATGATGTGAAATGTTTTTATGTGCAATATAATCATTATAATTTGTTATAACTAACCACAGTTAGTTACTATGCCCGGGCAATGCTGGGCTCTTCAGCTAGTTTAAGTAATAAGAGACAGCAGGTGGCGGCTGATGGGACTATTACTCCGATCAGCCTACCCCTGCTGCCATTAATAACAGTGACAGCAGGAGCGGCAGGTGGGAGTATTCATCTGCCTCTCCTGTGCTGTAAATAAATCCGGTAATTAAAACAAAATGGTGTGGGTTCTCCTCTATTTTTGGTAACCAGCCAGACAAAACTCACAGCCGGGGGCTGCAACACTCAGCTGTCAGCTTCAGCAAGGTTGAATATTAAGAAAAGAGGGGTCCCATGCCATTTTTTAAAATTATTTATATAAATAATTTTTTTTAAAAAATGGTGTGGGGTCCCCCCCATATTTGACAACCAGCCTTGCTAAACCTCACAGCTGGGGGATGGTATTCTCAGGCTGGTAAGGGGCTATGGATATTGACCCCCCAGCCTAAAAATAGCAGCCCGCAGCTGCCCAGAAAAGGCACATCAATTAGATGCGCCAATTCTGGCACTTTGCCCGGCTCTTCCCACTTGCCCTGTAGCAGTGGCAAGTGGGGTAATAGTTGTGGGGTTGACGTCACGGGTGACATCAAGCTCATGGCTTAGTAATGGAGAAGCATCTATAAGATGCCTATCCATTACTAATCCTATAGTTGTAATGTTAAATAAAGACACAGCCAGAATAAAGTCTTTTATTTGAAAAAAATGACACACACCTTTATTATTCTTAATTGAATCATACTTACAATCAAGCCCAATCCATGTGACGCCCTCGATCTCCTGTAATAAAGGTAAAATAATAAAACAAAAATATACCATACCTGTCCATAGTTGTGTCCCACGCAGTAATCCATATCTGGGGGATATACAGTTTTCAACCTGGACGGTGCACAGATGCAACTGTCCCAGCTGAAAACTACTGGTGAATGCGGAAATGCTAGGAGCGGAGTTTCAGTGACCATGGGTGACTTCACAGAAGTTACTCCCGGTCACTGATCTCCGTTCCCAGCTGGGCTGAACTGCGATCAGATCCCTGCTAGCACCGTGAGGTTTTTTCTTTTACTTTTATTACAGGAGATCGAGGACGTCGCATGGATTGGGTGTGGTTGTAAGTATGGTTTAATTAAGAATAAGGATAGGTTCACATCGCGTTAGTGCCATCCGTTTAATGGATCCGTTAAATGGATGCACTAACGCTGATGCCCAAAATCTTTTTTTCTACAATCGCGCTAACGCAAGCGCCAGTGCACGGTACCATTGCGTTGGCATGCGTTAGCAATATAGGTCTCTGCACAGCGAACGCGTCCGTTCACTATGCGTTAGACCTAACATACTCGAAAACACGTTTGAGGGTGCGTCACAAAGTAATGCATCATCGCTAACACATGCCGATTTTGACATGCGTTAAGATGCTTTATGATGATGTATGTTTATGGGCGCATTAAGAGATCCATTACATTGTGTTAGTGCCACTAAGTAACAGATCTGTTAAACAGACTGCCCTAACGCAATGTGAACCTAGCCTAATAAAGGTGTCTGTGTCATTTTTTTCAAATAAAAGACTTTATTTTGGCTGTGTCTTTATTTAACATTACAACTATAGGCATCGTATAGACGCTTCTCCATTACTAAGCCGTGCGCTTGATGTCAATGGTGACGTCAACCCCACAACTATTTCCCCCCTTGCCACCACTACAGGGCAAGTGGGAAGACTTGGACAAAGCGCCAGAATTGGTGCATCTAATAGATATGCCTTTTCTGGGCAGCTGTGGGCTGCTATTTTTAGGCTGGGGGGGCAATATCCATGGTTCCTTACCAGCCTGAGAATACCAGCCCCCAGCTGTGAGCTTTAGCAAGGCAGGTTGTCAAAAATGGGGGGACCCCACGCCATTTTTTAAAAAATTATTTACAATTTTTTAAAAAATGGTGTGGGGACCCCTCTATTCTTAATATCTAACCTTGCTGCAGCCCCCAGCTGAGTGTTTTGTCTGCCTGGTTATCAAAAATAGGGGGGAACCCACCCCATTTTTTAATTACTGTATTTATTTACAGCACAGGAGCGGCAGATGAATACTGCCATCAGCTGCTCCTGCTGTCACTGTTATTAGCAGCAGCAGTGGTAGGTTGATGGGAGTAATAGTCCCATCAGCCACCACCTGCTGTTTCTTTTATTATTTATGGATACTAGTATACCGCTGAGTGTATACAGGTACGCGCAGAAGATAGCACAATAGAATAAGAACTATAAACCTCCTTCTATAGATTGTGACCGCTAGTGTGATGTCCCACCGTATAATAATAAGATGAGATACCAGAATAAAAACGAGCTTAACCTTTGATATACTCAATAAAAATAACTCAAGAGTTAATGCAAAGGTCTTCCTACCTCCGTTGGTAGATGAGAGTTCGTAGCGTTTCTGCTTTCGTTCCAATGTATCCGGCAAAGAGTATAGTAGAAACAGGTGGCTGCCCCGGCCGGCAGCAAGCCACCACTAACTAACCTATGGTAAACGGGGTCCTGCAAGGTAAGTGCCGCGTGGTGTTCCAGCGGTGAGTGCGAGCGGTGTGCAAGCGTGCAGGACCTGCGTGACGTACTCAGTCACGTGACCGTAGTTCTGAGAAGGTGAAGTACGAAGTGCGGATGGGATCAAACAACCAACGCTACGAACTCTCATCTACCAACGGAGGTAGGAAGACCTTTGCATTAACTCTTGAGTTATTTTTATTGAGTATATCAGAGGTTAAGCTCGTTTTTATTCTGGTATCTCATCTTATTATTATACGGTGGGACATCACACTAGCGGTCACAATCTATAGAAGGAGGTTTATAGTTCTTATTCTATTGTGCTATCTTCTGCGCGTACCTGTATACACTCAGTGGTATACTAGTATCCATGTATGGTTATTTTTACAAACTGTTAGTGGAGGTTTGTTAGGTAGCGCTGCAGGAAACCTTTATTAGCACCGAGACTCTGCGCCATCTTTTTAGACTTTTTACTGACTCTTTTATTATTTAAATGTAACTCTCATCATTCTCCCCTGCTCATGCTGATCGCCGGCAGAGCAAGGAAGAATGAGGAGAGCCGTGTTCAGCACCCGGCGACGGGGAACAGCGCTTACTGTAATGCTTCTTCCCCGGCGCCAATGCATGTTACAGGGATGACATCCATGTGTGTTGTGTATGCACATGTGCGGGATGTTTTATGGCCTGTGCTGACTTTAAAAAATGGACTTGTCAGGGTGTTTTGCCCACCGACACACGGTCTGCGGAAACACACTGACATGTGCACAGACCCATTCACTTGAATAGGCAATTAGCACTCCATTCCTCCCAAGTCTCTCTGCATGGCTAATTAGCACTGTACAGCCACATATTGGGTATTCCCACGTTCAGTAGAAATTGTGGGTAAAAATGTTGTTGCCAGTTTTACCCACTTCTTGTGTGAAAATGTAAAATCTTTGACTAAAACAAAATTTTAGTGGTAAAAATGTAGTTATTTTGTCCTCACTGCCCAATGGTATAAAATTCTGTGACACGCCCATGGTGTCAATATGATCACTGCACCCCTAGATGAATTCATTGAGAGGTGTAGTTGGTAAAATGGGGTCACTTATGGGGGGGTTCTGCTGTTTTGGCACCTCATGGGCTCTCCCAGTGAGTCATGGCACCTGCAAACCATAACAGTAAAATCTGGCGCGCCTTCCTTTCTGAGCTCTGCCATGCACCCAAACAGTGGTTTATCCCCATATATGGGGTATCGGCATACTCAGGACAAATTGCACAATAACTTTTGGGGTCCAATTTCTTCTGTTACCCTTGGCAAAATAAAAAATCGGGAGCGAAAAGATCATTTTTGTGAAAACATGATTTTTTATTTTTACGGCTCTACATTATAAACTTCTGTGAAGTACTCGGGGGTTCACCACACTCTAGATAAGTTTCTTAGGGGGTGTAGTTTCCAAAATCGTGTCACTTGTGGGGGGTTCTACTGTTTAGGTACATCAGTGGCTCTCCAAATGCAACATGGCGTCCGATCTTAATTCCAGCAAATTTTGCATTGAAAAAGTAAAACTGCTCTCCTTCCCTTCTGAGCTCTGCCATGCACCCAAACAGTGGTTCACCCCCACATATGGGGTATCAGCATACTCATGACAAATTGCTCAAGAACTATTGAGGTCCAATTTCTCCTGTTACCCTTGGTAAAAAAAAAATTTGGTCTGAATTAATTTTTTGTGACAAAAAGATAAACGTTATTATTATTATTATTTTTTTTTGAACATTAAAAAAATTTCTGTGAAACACCTGCAGGTATAATAAACATCTTGAATGTGGTTCTGAGCACTTTGAAGGGTGCAGTTTTTAGGATGGTGTCACTTTTGGGTATTTTCTATCATATAGACCCCTCAAAGTGACTTCAAATGTGAGGTGGTCCCTAAAAAAAATGGTGTTGTAAAAATGAGAAATAGCTGTTTAACTTTTAACCCTTATAACTTCCTAACAAAAAAAATGGTTCCAAAATTGTGCTGATGTAAAGTAGACATGTGGGAAATGTTATTTATTAACTATTTTGTGTGACATATTTCTCTGTTTTAATGGCATAAAAATTCAAAGTTTGAAAACTGCAAAACTTTCCAAATTTTTGACAAATTTCCATTTTTTTACACAAATAAACGCAAGTTACACTACCGGTCAAAAGTTTAGGGTCACCCAGACAATTTTGTGTTTTCCATGAAAACTCATACTTTTATTAATCAAATGAGTTGCTAAATGAATTGAAAATCTAGTCAAGACATTGACAAGGTTTGAAAAAAGATTTTTATTTGAAATAATAATTTTCCCCTTCAAACTTTGCTTTTGTCAAATAATGCTCCCTTTTAGTCCATGAGCCGGGCCAGATATCGGTACCACCCGGAGTGACTAATTTTCTTTGGTATTTTTAGGTAGATGCATGTCTGTAGTTTATTTTTTGATATGATAGCCCTTACATATACGTAGCTTATTAACCCCTTCAGCCCTAGGCCTATTTGTACCCAAGTGCCTAAGCCAATCTGACCTGTGCCACTTCATGGGCTAATAACTTTGGAACGCTTTCACCTATCCAAGCCATTCTGAGATTGTTTTCTCGTGACATATTGTACTTCACGTCAGTGCTAAATGGGAGTCAATATATTTTACCTTTCTATATAAAAAAATGCTAAATATTCGGAAATTTTGGAAAAATCGGCAATTTTTTAACTTTGAAATTCTCTGCTTTTTACAAAAATACTGATACCCCCCATAATAGTTATTAATTTACACTCCCCACATGTTTACTTCATATTGGCATCATTTTGAAAATGAAACCTTATTGTTTTACGACGTAATAGGGCTTATAGTTTTATGCGCAATTTTTCACATTTACAGCAAAACCCACTTTTCAAAGGACCAAGTCACTTCTGAAGTCACTTTAAGGGGCTTACATAACAGAAACCACCCATAAATTACCCCATTTTGCAAACTACACCCCTCAAGCTGTTCAAAACTCATTTTTAAAAACTGTTAACCCTTTAGGTGTTCCACAGGAATTTTAGCAGAATGAAGGCGAAATTTCAAAATTTCATTTTTTTTCCAGATATTACATTGTAATCCAATTTTACCTGCAACCTAGCAAGGGTTAACGGCAAACCCAAACTTGGTTACCCTAATTCTGCAGTTTATAGAAACACCCCACATGTACTCGTAAACTAAAGTATGGGCACACAGCACAGCTCAACACGGAAGGAGCGCTATGTGGTTTTTGGGTGTCTTCCACACAATCTGTAATCTCCTCTCTATCATAGGGAACAGATTTCAGGATGCAGGCCTTAGAGATCTGTGTGTTGAATCCGGTGTAATCGCTGAAGGATCAGTGTCTGGAGTGATGGACGGCCGGAGGTACAACAGAGCAGTGAGACTACACAAGCTGGTCTATGAAGCACTTATGAGGCTTGCATGGAAAAACTTCCTTCCATGGCTAGAAGAAAACCATGCAAGGGACCTTCACCATCTGGATGAAACACTGAAGAACATCACAAACTTTCGCATCAGTGTGTCGCAGGGATCCTTCGAAAAGCTCTTGGATAATGAATCTTGCACACTTACCCTGAAGCTCTTTCAAGTTTATCTTGAGACCCTCAGAAATGAACAACTCTCAGCATTCTGGATGTCATACTTGGACATGGTCGAGACCATGCTGGCCCTGGTTCGAGCTTCAAGAGAAGGCAACTGGATGCTTCACCTAGGAGCAATCCGACAGATGATACCATGGTGTTTTGCCTATGACAAGGTCAACTATGCCCGATACCTAACCTATTACTATGCCACAATGTCTCGGCTGCCCATAGAACACCCAGAGGTCCATGAATACTTCATGCAAGGTGGCTTTTCGGTCCAGATCGGTAGCAAGAATCCTTTTGGACGAATTCCTGTGGACCAGACCATTGAAGAGACAATCAACAAAGACACCCAGACACCAGGGGGCACAAAAGGCTTCAGCCTCAAAGTTGGAGCTGTTTCCAGGTTCTACCTGACATCAGAGTACCGCAGTATGTACTTGAGGCAGCTGAGGGCCCTGGTAGGCCAACAATATACTGACTTCAGCCATTCAGACCTACAGGTGTCTAGGATTAGAAGAGATGAAGCCGATGTCCAATCTTTCGTTCAACTGCTGGAGACAGGTTGGGTGAACCCCTTCAACAAAGAGCATAATGGTGAACTTATCAGTTTGTCAACAGCGACTGTAGCACCACCAGATGTAGCCAAAGACCTTCAAGGGGCATACAGTATAGGAGAGGATGCATATCAAACATTCAAGGATGAGCGTTTGGGTACCGATAAGCCAACTACATTGTTTCATGACAAGATGACGAAGAACAAACTTAAAACGTTCTCTAACATCCAAATGAAGACACGCAGACAAGGTCTTGGCAAGGAGGTAATTTTGAAGGCTGACAGAAACCTATTTGGCCAGATGATACTTGTAGCTGAGAACAGAAAGCTACAAATGAGTGATGTCTTGACTCATCCCCTGGGTCCATTGCCATGGGCACTTGCCAATGGTGATGGGTCTATCCGCAAGACCAACAAGGCTGCCCTCGCAAGGGAGTTGGAGAGGAATGCTCGTCCTGCAGAAGTGATCCCCGAGCCCTCTGCAACCATCATTGATGGGATGAGCCTGGTTCAGAAACTGAAGGGAAACAATGCAACATTTGGCCAGCTAGCAGGCACAGCAATGAGTCGCGCTATCCATGAGGGTGCTAAGAGCAAGCGCATTGATATTGTCTTTGACGTCTACAAGGAGACATCCATCAAAGATACAGAAAGAGTCAACAGATATGAAGGCACAGGGATCCATTTCAAGAACATTCAACATGGGCACAACATCCAGCAGTGGAAAAAGCTTCTAAGTAGTTCCTCCAACAAGGCAAGTCTCATAAAGTTTCTGGTAGAAGAATGGAAGGCGAAACACCACAGGGAGAAGCTTGAGGAGAAGGAGCTGTATGTCACATGTGAGCAGCTCTGCTTTAAGATCACCAAAGAACAGTGGGAAGAGGCTGCTGACCTTAAGTCAAATCAAGAAGAAGCAGACACACGCCTCCTTCTCCATGCTCTTCATGCAGCAGAATCTGGTTACAAGTCGGTCATCATCACTTCGGAGGATACTGATGTCATGGTCCTGTGTCTGGGCATGTGCCACAAAATCCCATCCCACCTGTTCCAGAAATGCGGTACACAGAACCGGACAAGATTCCTGGATATCACCACTCTGAGCCGAACATTGGGAGGCAGCGTATGTGATTCATTGATTGGTATGCATGCATTTACAGGCTGTGACACCGTCAGTGCATTCGCTGGCCGTGGGAAGATGACGACACTCAAGCAGTTGAAGATGAACAAGACATACCAGGATGCCTTTCAGGAAGTTGGTCGTTCATGGGAAGTGTCTACCGAACTTTTTGAGAAGTTACAGGAAATCACCTGCCACATGTACCTGCCAACTACCCAAACAACTGAGGTAAACAGGCTCCGTTATCAGCTGTTCTGTGCCAGACGTGGAGTGGTAGAGTCAAGTCAACTCCCTCCTTGCCAGGACTGCCTTTTCATGCATGCACTGCGTGCAAACTACCAGGCTACGATCTGGAGGAGAAGTCTGCAGAGCCAGCCATGGGTTGCAAACCCAACAGACTGCGGTTGGATGATAGATAACGACGGAAAGCTTGTTGTCAAGTGGATGCAAGGGGCACCAGCACCAGAAGCTATTATACAGCTACTGTCCTGCAAGTGTGTGCGGTCATGTGAACTTCCTCAGTGTACTTGCCTCAGCAATGGCCTGAAGTGCACAGACATGTGCAGATTACAGACATGCCAGAACAAGGGTACTGAAGACGAGCCAGTAGAACAACAGTCAGATTCAGAGTCCGATGTTGAAGATATTATGGAGTAACATATATATATATATATATATATATATATATATATATATATATATATATATATATATATATGCACATGACATGTTCAGTGTGTATTTACATAACTTGGATTAAATTTTGTTACAAATACTACATCTAGTCACTCCGGGTGGTACCGATATCGTCATATTTGGTTCTTGGCTCATGCTAAAATTCCTGTGGAACACCTAAAGGGTTAACAGTTTTTAAAAATGAGTTTTGAACAGCTTGAGGGGTGTAGTTTGCAAAATGGGGTAATTTATGGGTGGTTTCTGTTATGTAAGCCCCTTAAAGTGACTTCAGAAGTGACTTGGTCCTTTGAAAAGTGGGTTTTGCTGTAAATGTGAAAAATTGCGCATAAAACTATAAGCCCTATTACGTCGTAAAACAATAAGGTTTCATTTTCAAAATGATGCCAATATGAAGTAAACATGTGGGGAGTGTAAATTAATAACTATTATGGGGGGTATCAGTATTTTTGTAAAAAGCAGAGAATTTCAAAGTTAAAAAATTGCCGATTTTTCCAAAATTTCCGAATATTTAGCATTTTTTTATATAGAAAGGTAAAATATATTGACTCCCATTTAGCACTGACGTGAAGTACAATATGTCACGAGAAAACAATCTCAGAATGGCTTGGATAGGTGAAAGCGTTCCAAAGTTATTAGCCCATGAAGTGGCACAGGTCAGATTGGCTTAGGCACTTGGGTACAAATAGGCCTAGGGCTGAAGGGGTTAATAAGCTACATATATGTAAGGGCTATCATATCAAAAAATAAACTACAGACATGCATCTACCTAAAAATACCAAAGAGAATTAGTCACTCCGCTTGGTACCGATATCGTCAAATTTGGTTCTTGGCTCATGGACTATTTGCAGCAATTACAGCATTGGAGACCTTTGGCATTCTAGCAGTTAATTTGCTGAGGTAATCTGGAGAAATTTCACCCCATGCTTCCAGAAGTCCCTCCCACAAGTTGGTTTGGCTTGATGGGCACTTTTTGCGTACCATACGGTCAAGCTGCTCCCACAACAGCTCAATGGGGTTGAGATCTGGTGACTGTGCTGGCCACTCCATTACAGATAGAATACCAACTGCCTGCTTCTTCCCTAAATATTTCTTGCATAATTTGGAGGTGTGCTTTGGGTCATTGTCCTGTTGTAGGATGAAATTGGCTCAAATCAAGCGCTGTCCACAGGGTATGGCATGGCGTTGCAAAATGGAGTGATAGCCTTCCTTATTGAAAAACCCGTTTACCTTGTACAAATCTCCCACTTTACCAGAACCAAAGCAAACCCAAACCATCACATTACCTCCACCATGCTTGACAGATGGTGTCAGGCACTCTTCCAGCATCTTTTCAGTTCTGCGTCTCACAAATGTTCTTCTGTGTGATCCAAACACCTCAAACTTGGATTCATCTGTGCATAACACATTTTTCCAATCTTCCTCTGTCCTATGTCTGGGCTCTTTTGCCCATATTAATTTTTTCCTGTTATTAGCCAGTCTCAGATATGGCTTTTTCTTTGCCACTTTGCCCTGAAGGCCAGCATCCCGGAGTCGCCTCTTCATTGTAGACATTGACACTGGGGTTTTGCGTGTACTATTTAATGAAGCTGCCAGTTGAGGACCTGTGAGGCATCGATTTCTCAAACTACATACTCTAATGTACTTGTCTTGTTGCTCAGTTGTGCAGCGGGGCCTCCCACTTCTCTTTCTACTCTGGTTAGAGCCTGTTTGTCCTCTCCTCTGAAGGGAGTAGTACACATCATTGTAGGAAATATTCAGTTTCTTGGCAATTTCTTGCATGGAATAGCTTTCATTTCTAAGAACAAGAATAGACTGCCGAGTTTCACATGTAAGTTCTTTTTTACTGGCCATTTTGAGAGTTTAATGGAACCAACAAATGTAATTCTCCAGATTCTCAACTAGCTAAAAGGAAGGTCAGGTTTATATTTTCTCTAATCAGCCAATCTTTTTTCAGCTATGCTAACATACTTGCACAAGGTTTTATAAGGGTGTTCTAACCATCCATTAGTCTTCTTACTCCGTTAGCAAACACAAAGTACTATAAGAACACTGGAGGGATGGTTGTTGGAAATGGGCCTCTATACACCTATGAAGATATTGCATTAAAAACCAGACGTTTGTAGCTAGAATAGTCATTTACCACATTAACAATGTATAGAGTGTATTTCTGAATCATTTAATGGTAGCTTCATTGAAAAAAAACTGCTTTTCTTTAAAAAATAAGGACATTTCTAAGTGACCCTAAAATTTTGAACGGTAGTGTATATCGAAGAAATTTTACCACTAACGTGAAGTACATTATGTCACGGAAAAAAAAAACAATCTCAGAATTGCCAAGATCCATTGAAGTATTCCAAAGTTATTACCTGATAAAGGGACAGTGGTCAGAATTGTAAAAATTGGCCTGGTCATTAACATGCAAACCACCCTTGGGGGGAAAAGGGGTTAATCATGGCGGCAGGTCCTGCACTTTGGAGTCCATCAGTATTCTGGATACTTCCTCCCTCTTTTTAGTTTCACCTGTGAGGCGTCATGTTCTTGCACTGTGAATGAGTGGGACATATAAGGAATTACATGGGTGAGCTAGATCCTTTTCTTTGGTTTAGTGTTTATTTCAGACAGTTTCAGAAAAAAGGCCCTATGTGATTAAACCTTTTTATTTATTTTATATTTACAGGGAAAACCAATATAATCTACTCATGTTTTAGTATCATACTCCCGCTCTCTTTCACAAGTTTAATCCCACAATCCTTAACTGTTGTTGAAGGTGTGGAACATGAGAAGGTGATTTACCCCATTTGTCCTGATCATGCCCAATTCTGCAAGGTTTCTGGGAAATTAAGTTGCTTATTTATAAAGTTACAGACCTCTTGATCTCATTTGATCCAAAATTTTACTTATTATTCCACCGTTTCAACTGGGTAATAAAATTAAACAACTTCTATTGCACATAAAGACGGCTGCTAGGTCTCTGATAGCCTGTAAGTGGAAGTCTATCCAATTTCTCTCAGTTAATGAACTTCAACTGCAAATACAAGATGGGATACCTGATGGCTTCTTTAAATAACACAATGGTGCATTTTGAAATAATATGGACTATTTGAGACACCTATTCAGTTCAAAGAGACTGTAGGTCAGATAAGTGGAGTATGTTTGGTTCTTATTCTCCCCCTCCACACCTTTGGCATATCGGACAGGAAAACTAAATTGAATATTGACAAATGATCATAGACTTACAGGTCCATACTTTATAGTTCATCAACAATTATATCCAAACTAGATGGAGGTCCGATGCTATCGCATCGGGAGGGCTGTATTGTCATGATGGGGCAGGCTTTGCAGTGTTGAGAATCTCTCCATGTGCTCACCCACCTATCCACTCTCTCTTTCCCCATGTTTCTCGCGTTTGTGATCCTAATGGCATCCTGTGATAATCTAATGACTTTTGCATAAGGGGACTCATGTGCTTGACGCCTACGCTTATATGCATTGTTTTGGTCCTAGCAATTCTATTGCTCTTCAAGAGTCTCATTTGCCCCTTGTTGTCTTTGACATTGTGCCTTTGCTGCTTTCCTTTCATTGTCTTTGGCGCAATTTTTAGGAGGAGCCATGTTGGCGTTGATATTTGCTTTTTAAAGGGGTTTTCCCACGAACAAAAGTGCGGAAAAACTTTATGTGGTAATAAATCTAGAATGCTTCAATATACCCAGTGATTCTGAGATTTGTTTTTTGTGACATTGTACTTCATTAGTGGTAACTTTTGGTGGATATGATTTGTGTTAACTAGAGATGAGCGAGCACTAAAATGCTCGGATGCTCGTTGCTTGTACCGAGCAATTTCTATTTCCTAATATTCGCATGCTCTTTTCGAGTAACGAGTATAATAGGAGTCAATGGGAAAGCCGTGTTTTTTTCTGGCAGACCCTACAAAGATGTCTTGGGGCAGTGAAAATGTTCAAATGGATGGGAAAAGTGCTAAATAGAAGGAAAACAGCATAGGGAAGACCCATGGAAGCATCTCTGACTCCGAGGTCGCCGCTGATAACAATGGTGTCACACTTTTACTCCACTTTAAGAACTTACCATAAAACATTCCAAACCGAGAACAAATTGCATTTTCCTGGAAAAAAAGTTTAACATTTTTTTCCTGTATAATGACTTGTATGTAGAGCAAAATTTAAAAAAAATGTAAAAAAGAAATAATTATAGTTTTTTTTATTAAAAAAATAAAAAATGTCAGTTTAATTTATGAAGAAAGCAAGAACTGCCAAAAAGAAAGGACTCAGATACACCCTGTATTAGACATAAAGGAGTGCCTCATACACATTCTGTTGAAATTGTCATGTATTGGTACTCCTTGACTCATAAAGGCTATGCACTTTTGAGAGTTTTATACCGAGCAAAAAAATGTACTACAGACTATGGAACTGCGCATTAGAGTGAGGGAGCATGTGAGGGACATCTCAGCCGCGAAGGAGGTGGAAGATATTTTGTCATTGAAGACATTACCTAAACACTTTCTACTGTATCATAATTCTGACCCCCGTGGCCTTAAGGTTAGGGGTATTGATAGGATTCATGGGGGGATAAGAGAGGGTAATTTAAAACAACTATTGGAACAAACCGAAACTAGGTGGACTGGAACTTGGTACTATGTCCCCTGTGGGACTTAATGAGAAATTAAGTTTTGCTCCATTTTTATAGATCTCTGCTTTTTAACCTTTTGTGTCCATGTCTTCGCTTATGTAATTGTATGTTGTTGTTTTTTATATTTCTGCTCTAGTAATAATCTGAATAATCGTTCTACAATAAATGCCTCAGTTTAAAGCATTTGTTACTCTACAATCTATTACATCTATTGGCCCATTGCATTATATTGGGACAGAAGAACATCACCACATCCCTCAGAAGTTTGGATATTGAGTACGATCTGGAGATAATGGGCGGAGGATTTCCTTCTTGAGGACTTATATGTGTTGTTTTTGCGATGATATGTGATGATGGTATTCTCACTATGTTTCCTCCGTGACCTATTGGCTATGATGTGTTCTTTGGCATATATTTGTCATTATGTTTATATCATATATTGTTTTTTTAATGTGGTGGTGGTATATTCCATTATATATATCTTGCCTTTTGTTTCTTATATTTTGCATTCCTTACCGCTTCAGTTTTGGGCTATAGTTGTCGGTGTAATGGCCGGGTTTTTCCTTTTATTCATCGCTCTATGGTATCTGACCGCAACAATATGGTGACGCGCATGCGCACCGTTCCCGGGAACCACCATTTTGTTGAAGGCCTCTTTACCGACGGCTGTGCGGATGTGACTTCATGGAGGATTTCCTCCCCGCACGCCGACTGTGAGTGCCGGAAACAGATACACCTGGGACCCGGGGGCGGCGGTGCCATGTGCGACGCGGCATTGGCGGCTGCGGTAATGAGTAAGCTTTATTAACTGGGGCTAAGTAGTGACATGGCACGCACAAACTTCTACCCCTTGATAAAGCAAGAACGCGAAACGCGCGTCGGGGCTCTTTTTGGGACTGAGGACAGGTGGATTTCATGGGTATGTGTCGGTATTTATTAACCCTTTATGCACTTGCACTTTGGAGTGTGGTTTGAGAAATGGTTATTTTACCTTTAATGCATGCCTTCATGAATTTGGTGGATTAGGGATATCGACTTCATCCCCGTGGCCTGTGATATCCTTTACCTCATGTCTTTGACTTTTGTGCACTTTACTTGGGTATCACCTTTCCTCTTACTGTCTATTGAATGTTATTACTTTTTTTAGCATGTGTGTATTTTCAATAAAAATTGTTATCTCTTTTATATTGCCTTGTCAGTGGTGTGTTCTGATACTAAGTATCTTTTGGGTTAGTGTAAGTTTCTCACACCCCCTATATGCTATTTGTGGGATTTCCTATCCTGGTGGAGGAACCCTTTAATTAGCAATACTATGTTTAAGGACATTTTTGTTTATGCCATTGTTGTGTTTTTCACAGCTTTTGATCCTAAACATATGGATTACCGAGCCCGTGATCAAACGTGGCTTCATAAATTAAATGAGGTATTTAAGGATGACCCGAGTTTGGTTTTTAATGGCAGAGATACGCAGGAACAAACAATCCACCTTAAGGATCTCCTTCATAGGCGCATGAAGGTGTGGTGGAATTGTGCGTTCTTAGAACGCTATATGTCTAAAAATTTGATCCCACGTGGTCTGCGGGTGCAGATTTTCCCATCTTTTGTGGTCAACGATGAAGAGTTAAAAGACAAATGGGAAAAGGTTGCTGACGGTTGCTCTAGAGGATTCATGGAAATCCTGATGCAGATAGATGATATTAAACTTAGAGATTGAAAAGGATATCGAAGAGGTTCAAAATGACCTCAAAAAAGAACTATCAGGGGCGGCACTGGAAGAATTTAATAAAGACCTTGATCTGTGTTTCCAAAAATGGGAAAAAGAGATTGTTAATGTAAAATCTCGGAAGTTTCAACGTGACAACCTTGACTTCCAGAATAAGACTGTATATAGATGGAGGAGAACTAATAAATTTGGAAGAGCAAATAGGTCAAGATCAGGGTCGATGTCATCTTTTACATCAATTGATGAACCAAGACCTAATGCCAGTGCCCCATCTGTCGAAAATCTATCTGCTACCTCAAGCACCAAAAATTCGAGGAGGAATAATAGATTCAATAAAGGGAAAATCACTCCTCCACAACAACATTATAAGAAAACCAGCAGTGCACATAATAACTTGGAGGTAATTAATCTTTCCTCACACACCTTATCTCAAGCGCAGCTGGAAGTTTTGAGTCTCGGTTTATCTTTTTCCCCCACTAATAATTTCCATTATTTCACAGCGGTAAAAGACCTTCACCTTTTTTGTCGTAAGCTTGTCCTGAGGAGGCTGCACCATCGGCCCGATGGGGATGTCGACGTCTGCGGTGACACTGAGCTGGAGGCATTGGAGGTATTGGAGGGCCTACTTAATGAACAGGATTCTGACAATGCGGTTGGATTTCCGAGGACTGTTGTGCCAGATCTAGGACCTTTCCCCCTTTGTCTGTCTGTCCTCAGATCGATATCTTTGCACGTCTGGTGACTGAAGATTTTAAACAAATATCAACTAAAATAAGACGGGATAATCTTAGTCCCAATCACAGACGTGCTTTAAAACAACTTAAATCATTAGATGGTGTGGTCATCAAGGCAGCAGACAAGGGGGGAAATGTCGTGATCTGGCCCACAAATAAATATGAGAAGGAGGTATTTAAACAACTTAAAGATAAAAACTATTATTTACTACTCCCTCATAATCCTCTGACCGCATTCTCACATCTACTTGACACTATTTTGATTCAGGCATGGGAGAAAGGACTTATCCCTAAAAAAATCCTGGATGGTCTGATGACGAAATTTCCTAAGGTTCCTACCTTTTACCTCCTCCCTAAAATTCATAAAGACCCCATCGACCCACCGGGGTGTCCCATAGTCTCTGGCATAGGAGGGCTGTGCGACCCGGTATGTAAATTCATTGACCATTACCTTAAACCTTTGGTCGAGACGCTGCCCTCCTATGTCAGGGACTCTGCGGACGTTCTGGTTAGGGTCGATGGCCTTAGTTTGGACCCAGATATGCTCCTTGTCACCGCGGACGTCGAGTCCCTGTATACTTGTAAAGGAACAGATGATTGGCCTCGGGGAGACCAAAACATCCAACACCGCGGAGACACCATCACGTGTTTCTCAACGCAGTGATCCAGAACACTGCCCCCATCCCTTATGGGAAACACCCCGAAACAGCTGTCTGTGGATGGATACCATGCTTGGCATAGGTGGTTTTCCTTTATTGGATGCTGCCCTTCCCGTGGTTGTTCCCTCCCGGGGAAAGGTCTGGCTATTCACTGCTTGCGTCGAGAAACACGTGATGGTGTCTCCGCAGCTATCCTACATGCATTTGCATATTTCCCATAAGGGATGGGGGCAGTGTTCTGGATCACTGCGTTGAGAAACACGTGATGGTGTCTCCGCGGTGTTGGATGTTTTGGTCTCCCCGAGGCCAATCATCTGTTCCTTCACAGCCTTTTACTAGGCACTGCTCCTAATAGCCAGATTCCTACTCCACACTGATGAGGGGCAAACACCCCGAAACAGCTGTCTGTGGATGGATACCATGCTTGGCATAGGTGGTTTTCCTTTATTGGATGCTGCCCTTCCCGTGGTTGTTCCCTCCCGGGGAAAGGTCTGGCTATTCACTGCTTGCGTCGAGAAACACGTGATGGTGTCTCCGCAGCTATCCTACATGCCTGTATACTTGTATTGACCATCACCATGGTCTGGCGGCCGTACGATATTTTCTTGAGATGAGTAGTTTGGACAGACCCTTCATCGATCTTCTGCTTGAATTATTACAGTTTGTACTGTATCATAATTTCTTTACTTTCAGGGACCGGTTCTACCTGCAGCAACGCGGCACTGCCATGGGGGCGGCGTGTGCGCCCGCCTACGCGAATCTCTTTCTTGGGTACTGGGAGAGGGAGGTATTTTGTGGGGATGGGGCATGCGTCGCCGACCATGTGCAGTGCTGGTTTCGTTACATTGACGATCTTCTACTCATTTGGCAGGGACCGGTCCCTGAGCTAGAGAAATTTATGTCAACCTTGAATAGCAATTCCTATAACATCCGGTTGTCATACAAATGGCATGGACGTAAGATCGAGTTTTTAGATATTGCATTATCAGTCGATGAATTGGGGTCTGTGCACACTGACATTTTCAGGAAGGAAACTTCTGTTAATTCTTTTCTTCACGCCTCCTCAGGACATGCCTTTTCGACTATTAAGGCTATTCCCACTGGCCAGTTTCTTAGGGCCAAGCGTATTTGCTCCACGGAGGATAGGTTTGAGGAGCCAGGCCAAGGATTTGAGGAACCGTTTTCTGGAAAGAGGGTATAGTTCAAGAAACATCAAGCACGGTTATCACCGTGCTAAACATACCCCGCGCCAGAAACTACTTTATAAATCTGACGCTTTGATTAGCAAAAGTGATACCCAAACTAGATTTATATCTACTTTTAATTGTCAGTGGGACACTATGCGTCGGATTTTAACCAAGCACTGGCCTGTTCTTCAAACTGATCCCATATTAAAAAAGGAGATTTCAACAAAACCACTTATCACTGCGCGTAGGAGCAAAAATTTGAAGGACCAACTGGTTAGGAGCCACTATGTGGCTCCACAAAAAAGTTTTTTTGGAAACCCCAAACAAAGATGGGGTTGTTTCTCTTGTGGAAATTGCATGGCGTGCAATTTATCCAACATTGTGAGAGCTAAGACGTTTAAAAACGCTGCTGGGACACATGAATATAATATTGTCCATTATATATCCTGCACTACCTCATATGTTGTATATTTTGCATATAATTATACAATGCCCTTGCTCTAAAATTTATATCGGTCTGACAACGAGGGAACTGCGCATTAGAGTGAGGGACAACTCAGCCGCGAAGGAGGTGGAAGATATTTTGACATTGAAGACATTACCTAAACACTTTCTACTGTATCATAATTCTGACCCCCCGTGGCCTTAAGGTTAGGGGTATTGATAGGATTCATGGGGGGATAAGAGGGGGTAATTTAAAATAACTATTGGAACAAACCGAAACTAGGTGGACTGTGGCACTTGGTACTATGTCCCCTGTGGGACTTAATGAGAAATTAAGTTTTGCTCCATTTTTATAGATCTCTGCTTTTTAACCTTTTGTGTCCATGTCTTCGCTTATGTAATTGTATGTTGTTGTTTTTTTATATTTCTGCTCTAGTAATAATCTGAATAATAGTTCTACAATAAATGCCTCAGTTTAAAGCATTTGTTACTCTACAATCTATTACATCTATTGGCCCATTGCATTATATTGGGACAGAAGAACATCACCACGTCCCTCAGAAGTTTGGATATTGAGTACGATCTGGAGATAATGGGCAGAGGATTTCCCTCTTGAGGACTTATATGTGTTGTTTTTGCGATGATATGTGATGATGGTATTCTCACTATGTTTCCTCCGTGACCTATTGGCTATGATGTGTTCTTTGGCATATATTTGTCATTATGTTTATATCATATATTGTTTTTTTAATGTGGTGGTGGTATATTCCATTATATATATCTTGCCTTTTGTTTCTTATATTATGCATTCCTTATCGCTTCAGTTTTGGGCTATAGTTGTCGGTGTAATGGCCGGGTTTTTCCTTTTATTCATCGCTCTATGGTATCTGACCGCAACAATATGGCGACGCGCATGCGCACCGTGCCCGGGAACCACCATTTTGTTGAAGGCCTCTTTACCGATGGCTGTGCGGATGTGACGTCATGGAGGATTTCCTCCCCGCACGCCGACTGTGAGTGCCGGAAACAGATACACCTGGGACCCGGGGGCGGTGGTGCCATGTGCGACGCGGCATTGGCGGCTGCGGTAATGAGTAAGCTTTATTAACTGGGGCTAAGTAGTTACATGGCACGCACAAACTTCTACCCCTTGATAAAGCAAGAACGCGAAACGCGCGTCGGGGCTCTTTTTGGGACTGAGGACAGGTGGATTTCATGGGTATGTGTCGGTATTTATTAACCCTTTATGCACTTGCACTTTGGAGTGTGGTTTGAGAAATGGTTATTTAACCTTTAATGCATGCCTTCATGAATTTGGTGGATTAGAGATATCGACTTCATCCCCGTGGCCTGTGATATCCTTTACCTCATGTCTTTGACTTTTGTGCACTTTACTTGGGTATCACCTTTCCTCTTACTGTCTATTGAATGTTATTACTTTTTTTTAACATGTGTGTATTTTCAATAAAAATTGTTATCTCTTTTATATTGCCTTGTCAGTGGTGTGTTCTGATACGAAGTATCTTTTGGGTTAGACTATGGAATAGTCTATGGGTGAGGAATATAATATCGATAAGGTTATGTGCACATACTGAGTAAAATTTCTGCACTATTTCTGCATCATATTTTTGGTGCGTTTTTACCTTGTGTTTTTGGTTGATTTGAGTGACGTCAATTGTGAAAACGGAGGGCAAAAATGCACATAGAATTGACATGCTGTCAATTATTTTCTGCACCAAATCTGCAAGTCAGAAATACTGAACGTGTGCATGACACAGGTTTCTCATTCACTTTGCTGTTATCAAGATTTGTCTCAAATCCGTGCTGAAAAAAAAGCGACAAAAACGCACCCAATCTGCAACGTGTGCACACAGCCTAAAATTTTGAACAAGTTTTTTGAGGGTAAGGTAGCAACAAAATGGACTCCAGACCACAGAATACTCTGAGTGTGGAGTATAACAACATTAAATTTTGAACAAGTTTTTTTAAGGCTTGTATAGCAATGAAATGTACCCAAGAAGATGTAATACCCTATGTGTGAGCAGTATGATACCAATAAATTTTGAGCAAGTTTTGAGGGTTATATACCAAGTAAATGTACTCTACACCATGGTATAGTCTACGGCTGGTCAATATAATAACGATAAAATGTTGAAAAAGTTATTTGAGGTATAGCAACAAAATGTACCCAAGAACACATAATACCTGCCTCTGCTGTGTTTCTCCTTGGCCTCTCCTCCTTGGTTGGGCAAGGAAGCTTGCCCCCCTGCCACTAACGTCTGATGGGAAGTTTTTCAACATATTTTCCACAATGGCCTTCTGGTATAGCACCAGTTTAGAAGACCTCTCCATCTCAGGAAGAAGAGATGCAAAGTTCTCCTTGTAGCATGGGTGTAGCAGGGTAAACAACCAGCACTCTTTTTTTTTTTTTTTCGAAGATGAATGTAACGTGAGGATCACAGGAAAGGCAGCAGTACATAGTAGGCCATATGTCCCAAGCTCCATACAGCCAGCACTTCCCTGTCTGCACAATGATGATAACTCTCCATCTCCTCCTCCCTTTCTTCTTCCTCATTCCCATTCATGTAGGAGAGACAGGACGAAGGTTGTTTGGCTACTAGCCTCTTTTGTGCTAGCTACAAGCTCCTGTTCCTCTTCTTCCTCGTCCTCAGCGTCAACCTCCTCATTGTTATCCAATCCACGCTGAGCAGATGAGATGAGGAAGGGCTGGCTACAATCTGTCTTTTGTCTTCCTCCATCCTCACTTGGTCCGCATGCAAAGCTTCTTCTTTAATGGTGAGCTGCGACTGTTTTAGAAGGCAAAGAAGCAAAATAGTTGCACTAATGATGGCATCATCACTGCTCACCATCTTTGTGCAGTCCTCAAACAAATGTCAGGCATCCATGCCCATTCTTGTGTGTGGAGGCTGGCCAGAATACCGACGGGTGTGTTGGAGATGATACACAATCATTGGCCTCTTCTGCTCACAAAGCCTTGCCAGCATGTGCAGAGTGGAGTTCCAGCTCCTGGTGACGTCGCACACTAGTTGGTGAGCTGGCACTTGCATGCGCTGTTGTAACAACATGCTAGAGCATAGGCAGATTTAGCCAACTTGTGGAAATTGGCATGGACGTGGCGTACCTTGACCAGAAGTTCTAGCAAATCTGGATATGTTTTCTGAAACCACTGAACTATCAAGTTGAGCACATGTGCCAAGCATGGTATGTGTGTGTGAGCTTGCAAAGCTTCATAAAAGCCACTAGGTTGTGCATATGACTTATGCCTGTTTGGAGGTTGAACAGCAAAAACCACAGTTCTCTCTGGTCTGTTGTTCCTTTAAGTAAGTCTGTCACTGTGTGAGGTTTGTCTCCTACACAAATTAGCTTCAGCAGAGCCTGTTGCTGCTTCACTGAGGCAGTGCTGCAGAGTTTCCGGCTTATGTGGACGAAGTGCTCTGAGATACCACATCAGATGAAAAGGAGCAGGAGGGGGTGCAGGAACTGCTGTACAATGTGGGGGAAACCCTGATAGAAGTAGGGCCATCAATCCTCGGTGTTGGGAGCACATGTGCTGTGACGGGGTGTGACTCGACCACAGTCTCCGTAATGTTCACCCAGTGTGCTGTCAAGGAAATGTAGCATCCCTGGCCACAAGCGCTTGTACACGCGTTGGTTGTTAAGTGGACAATGCTAGTAAGTGTGTTGGGTAATGTTCCTGGACATGTGCTTATACAAGGTGGGGACACCCCACTGTGAGAAAAAGTGGTGGCTGGGGACTGAATACCGAGGAACGGCTGCCACTATGAGTTGGTGGAAATCCTACTTGTCTACCAGCCTGAATGGCAACATTTCCATGGCAAGCAGCATGGAAATGTGCCTGTTTTAGGTTTTGGTCCTGTGGGTGGGTGGCTGGGATTTTTCTTATTTGTTCCAAGGCCTGGGGTAAGGACAGCTGAACACTGAGTTGGGACAAGGATTTGGAAGTACCTGATTCATAGTAAGTCAAAATGTACAAGGATAGGTGCAGGGAAGGAGGCATCTGCGCCACTGTTTTGGACAGGTGATTGGAAAGCACCAAGCAAGGTGAAGAGGCAGTGGTGTCATCCGATGGCACCAATGGTGTACCAAGATGTTCAGCCCACCGAGTCGGATGCTTAGATGACATGTGCCTGATCATGCTGGTGGTTTTTAGGTTCTTAGTGGTCAGGTCTCTGCTGATCATTGCATGGCACAGGTTGCAAATTGCCATTTTGTTTGTCTCAGAACTCTTTTAAAAAAAAGTCCGAGATTGGGGAACACACAACTCTTTGACTGAGAAATTCAGGAGTGTTGGTGCTCTGCGGAACAGTTGCCCACCTTGTCCCTCTGATTACCTCACTGCCTCTTCCTTTCTGTTTCGGGGCTGCCCATCTCTCCACCTCAGCACTGCTGGCATCGCTCTGCATTCCAGCTTCCCAGGTTGGATCGGTGACTTCTGTTGTGAATTCTGCTCTTGGGCTCCCTCCGGTGGTTGTTGGTGGTAGTGCAGTTGTCTCTGGGTTGTAATCTAGGGCAGGTGTTTCTGCTGATTGCAGCTCTACTAGGTATTTAGGTGTGCAGGATCCATTAGTCCTTACCAGTTGTCCATTGTTCTTGGAGGGATTGCATCTCTGTCTGGCTCCTCATGCCCTGCTGTCAATTCAGCTAAGATAAGTGTCTGTTTTTTTGTCTCTGCAGCACACATGCAGTGTGCTTTACAATTCAGTGCAATTCATTGTGTTTTTGTCAAGCTTAGACTTTGTTTGGATTTTTCAGTCATGCTGGATTCTCTGGAGATGCAGATATACATTCCATGTCTTTCGTTAGATGTAGAATATTTGTATTATCTGCTGTGGATATTTTTAGGGTTTTAATACTGACCGCTTAGAATTCTGTCCTATCCTTTTCTATTTAGCTAGAAGTGCCTCTTTTGCTAAATCCTGTTTTTCTGCCTGCGTGTGTCTTTCCTCTCATACTCAGTCATTATTTGTGGGGGGCTGCCTATCCTTTGGGGTTCTGCTCTGAGGCAAGATAGAATTCCCATTTCCATCTATAGGGGTATTTAGTCCTCCGGCTGTGTCAAGGTGTCTAGGACGTGTTAGGTACACCCCACGGCTACTTCTAGTTGCGGTGTCAGTTTAGGGTTTGCAGTCAGTACAGGTACCACCTACTCCAGGGAAAGTCTCATGCGGCTCCAAGGTCACCGGATCACAACAGTACAACTGGCCTACAATGAGTTAAATGCATCTCAGAAGGGAAGAAAGGTTTTTCTGTAGCCTGTTTTGTCTTTCCTTCCCTCTTTTCCTCTGGGTGACTGAGGAGTCTTGTGCTAGCATGGGTGTTCAGAGATTAGCTTCTCGTGTAGACCTGCTTGCTGCTAGGGTACAGGGTATTTCTGATTATATTGTTCAGACTTCGGTTTTAGAGCCTAGGATTCCTACTCCTGGTTTGTTTTTTGGGGACAGGTCCAAATTTTTGAGTTTTAAAAACAACTGTAAACTGTTTTTTGCTCTGAAACCTCGTTCCTCTGGTGATCCCATCCAGCAGGTTAAAATTGTCATCTCCCTGCTGCGTGGCGATCCTCAGGATTGGGCATTTTCCCTGGAATCTGGGAATCCGGCCTTGCTTAATGTAGACGCCTTTTTTCAGGCTCTAGGATTATTATATGATGAACCAAATTCTGTGGATCAAGCGGAGAAGACCTTGTTGGCCCTGTCTCAGGGTCAAGAAGCGGCAGAATTGTATTGTCAGAAATTTAGAAAATGGTCTGTGCTGACTAAATGGAATGAGGATGCTTTGGCGGCAATTTTCAGAAAGGGTCTTTCTGAATCCGTTAAAGATGTTATGGTGGGGTTTCCCACGCCTGTTGGTCTGAGTGATTCTATGTCTCTGGCCATTCAGATTGATCGGCGCTTGCGGGAGCGCAGAACTGTGCGCGCTGTGGCGTTGTCCTCAGAGCAGATGCCTGAGCCTATGCAGTGTGATAGGATTCTGTCTAGAACGGAACAACAAGGATTCAGACGTCAGAATAGGTTGTGTTTTTATTGTGGCGATGCTTCTCATGTCATTTCAGCCTGCCCTAAGCGTACAAAGAGAATCGCTAGTTCAGTTACCATCAGTACTGTACAACCTACATTTCTGTTATCTGTGACCTTGATCTGCTCATTGTTGTCATTTTCTGTCATGGCGTTTGTGGATTCAGGCGCCGCTTTGAACTTAATGGACTTTGAATTTGCCAGGCGTTGTGGTTTCCCCTTGCAGTCTTTGCAGAACCCTATTCCTTTAAGGGGCATTGATGCTACACCTTTGGCTAAAAATAAACCCCAGTTTTGGACACAGGTGACCATGTGCATGGCGCCAGCCCATCAGGAAGATTGTCGTTTTCTGGTGTTGCATAATTTGCATGATGCTATTGTGCTGGGTTTTCCATGGTTGCAGGTACATAATCTGGTGTTGGATTGGAAGACTATGTCTGTGACTAGTTGGGGTTGTAAGGGGGTTCATAATGACGTTCCTTTGATGTCAATCTCCTCTTCCTCCTCTTCTGAAATTCCAGAGTTTTTGTCTGATTTTCAGGATGTATTCGATGAGCCCAAGTCCAGTTCCCTTCCACCGCATAGGGCCTGTGATTGTGCTATTGACTTGATTCCAGGCTGTAAGTTTCCTAAGGGCCGACTTTTCAACCTGTCTGTGCCTGAACATACCGCCATGCAGAGTTATGTTAAGGAGTCTTTGGAGAAAGGGCATATTCGGCCATCTTCTTCACCGTTGGGAGCGGGATTTTTTTTTGTTGCTAAGGATGGCTCCTTGAGACCCTGTATTGATTATCGCCTCTTGAATAAGATCACGGTCAAGTTTCAATACCCTTTGCCTTTGCTTTCCGATTTGTTTGCTAGGATTAAGGGGGCTAGTTGGTTTACTAAGATTGACCATCGGGGGGCATATAATCTTGTTCGTATTAAGCAGGGTGATGAATGGAAAACTGTGTTTAATACGCCCGAAGGCCATTTTGAATACCTTGTGATGCCATTCGGGCTCTCTAATGCTCCATCTGTTTTTCAGTCCTTCATGCATGATATCTTCCGGAATTATCTTGATAAATTCATGATTGTATATTTGGATGACATTTTAATTTTTTCCGATGATTGGGAGTCTCATGTGAAACAAGTCAGGATGGTATTTCAGATCCTTCGTGATAATGCTTTGTTTGTGAAGGGGTCTAAGTGTCTCTTTGGAGTGCAGAAGGTTTCTTTTTGGGCTTCATTTTTTCTCCCTCATCTATAGAGATGGATCCGGTTAAGGTTCAGGCCATTCATGATTGGATTCAGCCCACATCTGTGAAGAGCCTTCAGAAATTTTTGGGCTTTGCTAATTTTTATCGCCATTTCATTGCTAACTTCTCCAGTGTGGTTAAACCCCTGACCGATTTGACGAAGAAAGGCGCTGATGTGACGAATTGGTCCTCTGCGGCTGTCTCTGCCTTTCAGGAGCTTAAACGCCGATTTACTTCTGCCCCGGTGTTGCGTCAGCCGGATGTGTCTCTTCCGTTTCAGGTTGAGGTTGATGCTTCTGAGATTGGGGCAGGGGCCATTTTGTCTCAGAGGAATTCTGATGGTTCCTTGATGAAACCATGTGCCTTCTTTTCACGTAAGTTTTCGCCTGCTGAACGCAATTATGATGTCGGCAATCGAGAGTTGTTGGCTATGAAGTGGGCGTTTGAGGAATGGCGATATTGGCTTGAGGGAGCCAAGCACCGTATTGTGGTCTTGACCGATCATAAAAATCTGATTTACCTCGAGCCTGCCAAACGTCTGAATCCTAGACAGGCTCGATGGTCCCTGTTTTTCTCCCGTTTTGATTTCGTGGTCTCGTATCTTCCGGGTTCTAAGAATATTAAGGTTGATGCACTCTCTAGGAGTTTTTTGCCTGATTCTCCTAAGGTCCTTGAACCGGTCGGCATTCTGAAGGAAGGGGTGGTCCTTTCTGCCATTTCCCCTGATTTACGACGGGTTCTTCAGGAATTTCAGGCTGACAAACCTGACCGCTGTCCAGTGGGGAAACTGTTTTTTCCTGATAGATGGACTGGTAGAGTGATTTCTGAGGTTCATTGTTCTGTGTTGGCTGGCCATCCTGGTATTTTTGGTACTAGAGATTTGGTTGGTAGGTCCTTTTGGTGGCCTTCTTTGTCGCGTGATGTGCGTTTTTTTGTGCAGTCCTGTGGGACTTGTGTGCTGGCCAAGCCTTGTTGTTCCCGAGCTAGTGGGTTGCTTTTGCCTTTGCCGGTCCCTGAGAGGCCCTGGACGCATATTTCTATGGATTTTATTTCAGATCTTCCGGTTTCCAAGAGGATGTCGGTTATCTGGGTGGTTTGTGACCGGTTCTCTAAGATGGTTCATTTGGTGCCTTTGCCTAAATTGCCTTCCTCTTCTGATTTTGGTTCCGTTGTTTTTTCAGCATGTGGTTCGTTTGCATGGTATTCTGGAGAATATTGTGTCTGACAGAGGTTCTCAGTTTGTTTCTAGGTTTTGGCGGGCCTTTTGTGCTAGGCTGGGCATTGATTTGTCTTTTTCTTCCGCATTTCATTTTCAGACAAATGGCCAGACCGAGCGAACTAATCAGACTTTGGAAACTTATTTGAGATGCTTTGTGTCTGCTGATCAGGATGATTGGGTGGCTTTCTTGCCATTGGCCTAGTTTGCCCTTAATAATCGGGCTAGTTCGGCTACCTTGGTTTCGCCCTTCTTTTGTAACTTTGGTTTTCATCCTCGTTTTTCTTTGGGGTAGGTTGAGCCTTCTGATTGTCCTGGTGTGGATTCTGTGGTTGACAGGTTGCAGCAGATTTTGGCTCATGTGGTGGACAATTTGGTGTCTCAGGAGGAGGCTCAGCGTTTTGCTAACCGTCGTCGGTGTGTTGGTTCCCGGCTTCGGGTTGGGGATTTGGTCTGCTTGTCTTCCCGTCATGTTCCTATGAAGGGCAGGTGTTTCTGCTGATTGCAGCTCTACTAGGTATTTAGGTGTGCAGGATCCATTAGTCCTTGCCAGTTGTCCATTGTTCTTGGAGGGATTGCATCTCTGTCTGGCTCCTCATGCCCTGCTGTCAATTCAGCTAAGATAAGTGTCTGGTTTTTTGTCTCTGCAGCACACATGCAGTGTGCTTTACAATTCAGTGCAATTCATTGTGTTTTTGTCCAGCTTAGACTTTGTTTGGATTTTTCAGTCATGCTGGATTCTCTGGAGATGCAGATATACATTCTATGTCTTTAGTTAGATGTAGAATATTTGTATTATCTGCTGTGGATATTTTTAGGGTTTTAATTCTGTCCTATCCTTTTTTTATTTAGCTAGAAGTGCCTCTTTTGCTAAATTCTGTTTTCTGCCTGCGTGTGTCTTTCCTCTCATACTCAGTCAATATTTGTGGGGGGCTGCCTATCCTTTGGGGGTTCTGCTCTGAGGCAAGATAGAATTCCCATTTCCATCTATAGGGGTATTTAGTCCTCCGGCTGTGTCAAGGTGTCTAGGACGTGTTAGGTACACCCCACGGCTACTTCTAGTTGCGGTGTCAGTTTAGGGTTTGCGGTCAGTACAGGTACCACCTACTCCAGAGAAAGTCTCATGCGGCTCCAAGGTCACCGGATCACAACAGACTTCGTCATCAACCGCCTCATCTTACACCACTGCACCCTGATCCTCCTGACTTTCTGACTTAACAACAACAAGACTTGGCGGCAGCTGCATCTCATCATCATCTTCCTTCTCCTTATCCCAAATTTACTGTTCCCCACTGTCATGTTCTTCTGGCTGTGGCTGCTCTAAGTTTTGTGCATCACACCGGAAATACAGGCAGCAATGGTTAAACTGTTCAATATTGCGCTGAGTACTGGCTACTTCCCTCATACCTGGAACCAAACCTCATCTCAACCATTCACAAGGGTGGGGACACGTACGACCCTGCCAACTACAGAGGAATATGTGTCAGCAGCAACCTAGGGAAACTGTTCAACATCATCTTGAACAAAAGGATCCTTAATTTCCTCACTGAGCATAACATCCTCAACAAAAGTCCAGCAGGGTTCATACCAAACCACTGCACTGCCGACCACATCTACCCCCTGCACAGCCTCATTCAGAGCCATGTCCACAACACAAAGCACGGTAAGATGTATGCTTGTGGTTCGCCCCCACGTAACAGCAATGGGGTACTCGGTACCGGGTCCTTCTCAGTTCTGGGGAAGTCACGGTGGCCCGACCCAGCCCGGCCCGTGGCCCTATAAGGGACGTCCAATAAAAGGTGTTTGACAGTTTATATGAAGAATGTTCATGACGCCACCTGTGGTACTCTGTCAGAATAACCGACACTGCTTAGGGGTCCGCTGGGGTGATGGAATGGCAGCTAGATGGTATACCTTCCCACAAGTGAAGTGTACCCCCAGGGCTTCCCAAAAGTGATGGTGGATGATGTAAAGCACCGTGAATAACGAAGACACAAAGGTTGCAGTCTCTTTATCTTTTACTGAAGACTTCAGCATCCAGAGTACAGATCACAGGGCAGGTAGAGTCCGGCCAGTCCAAAAGCAAAATCCAGAGTTCTCTTATCCAGGTGGAAATCAGTAGCCTTCCTACTAGCGCCTGGGTGTTGTAGTACCTCCCTGCTGAGCACCACGGGATAGTCCTCACAACCTTTGTAGATGTTCTAGATGATATTTCTTCCTCTCTGTCCCCCAGATGGTATGGATAGGACATACCCGTATGACTGATGGCCTGAGGCTTGTTTATAGGGACCCTAGAGACGCCCCGACCCCCACAATTTGCCACTGTCTGCTTAGGTTTTAAGGTCGGGCAGCCAAATTGGAATTGACTGTCTTGTCTCTGAAGTAATGCGTAGAGTCAATTACTCCCTCGGTGTTCCGGCCACCGGCTACGCGCCTCGGACGGAGGCATCCTTTACAGGGCAGAACTCCTCCCGGTGTTTTCTCCTTGTGCTGTGACTTAATTTCTCACTCTCCACAATACAATTCCTTTCTTGCCCTTTCTTAGGATGCTGCCGCACGTGGAGCAGGCTAGGCCTCTGTTAGGATCCCACCCCTGACAAGGGCCCTCTGTCTGCAGCTCAGATGTTCCTCCTTTCTACCTGTCTGCCTGACATGGGTTTTCTTGCTCAGAGCCCAGTCAGCTTCTGACTATCTTCCTATCCAACACACCAGTTTTACCCTACTGTGAGGAGTGCCCTAATAGATAGGAGCAAGGCTCCCCCTGGTGGACTGGAGTGTGAAGTATAGTGTGTGTTTTGTGATGCCTGGTAAGATGAACTCCTTTAGTGCCATCAGACGTAATATCACTCCCCCTGGTGGAAGAATGACATTACTGCAACGACCAGGACTCTGGGGCACTGCACTCAACCCCCCCCCCCCCCCATTAAATCTAGTACTCACGGACTGGGAAAAGAAAACAACAATTACAGGTTAGCAAAAGACATGCAAAAATTTTGAATGCTATAAAACAAATTAACAGTGCTTCCCTTTATGGGAGGTGAGAACACTTGAACGTTGCAAACAGGAACATATTTACATTGTGCATAAGGCAAATGGGAAACAGTTATTACCTATCTATGAAACACAATTACCCATACAGGTATTCTATCTACTAAGTGCATTTACACAACAATAAATTAACATTTTCTTTAAAACCGTTATTCTTCTCTAAGTGCAAAGTCTTTTAACTCCCTTCCTAAGGCTCTCTAGAGGACTCACTAACCCCCACGGGTTCACTTTATTGAAATGCAGAGCAGGTTTGACCCCCACTATGGGCTCACCGTATCTTTCTTCCAATTTCTTTTGTCCTCCATTTTATTCAAAGTACATCATTAAAAATTTCACTCTCAACATTTATCAAACATTTTACTATTCTTGGCTACATACTATCACTGTGTAAAACATTATGGCTATCTAACTTCTTAAAGCAACATTATCCAAGTGCAACAAGTAAACATTCCTTTTAAGAGGAAACTCCAAGTCTTTTTGAGGTAACGCAAAATAATCACATCAGCAATATGCAAGTCAGTTCAAAGGTGACGTGATGCAATATGAGGGACCCGTTACGAACCCCCGAACGTTGGTCTTAGGTGGGCTACAAGATGTGTAATCCTGACCCGGAATTCTGCCACACCAATGGGTTTTTCTTCAGGTCTGTAAGGCAAAGCAGTTATTTTTACAGCATAATTAACAGCAGTTTCTGTTAAGAGGCAGTCTCTGTAAAAGCCTCCTATGTAAAACCAGTAGAGAGCACCTTTAAGAAGGTGCAAACTATTTACAGCAACAGTTTGTGAATCATTCACCGTCCATGATTCGGCAGTTCTTTTGGTAAAACAATGATGAACTTGTGCAAAACTAGAAACAACAGGGATCCTGGGTAAACAAAGGGATCTCTTTAAGAAGAATAACCCTGGACGGGTTCAAGCAGCAAAGAAACAGTTAACTATTTACATTGTCGTGGTTTCGAGGTTTATTCTCATAGTAGGTTGCAAGACATCAGTCGATAATGAACACTTCCTGACCGGGGAAGGTTTGGTTCCATGTCCTCGTCTGATGCGGTGTCAATATCGATGGTTCGTCTTTCAAATGCGGTCAAGTCACTAGGAGTCTTGGTTCGAATGTCAGTTTTAGTGGCAGGTTCAGTAGTAGAAATGATGCACACCGTGGTGGTAGTGTTAGGATTTGTCAGTTCAGAGTTAGTCTTAGTCAGGGCAGCAGGTGGCGCTACTGTAACCTCACATCGCTTAACATTCTTAGCATACCAACCTTGCTCACTCCAATGGCGGGTGTAAGTTACATGATCTCCTCTGCTCAAGTTTCGGTTATGGTGTCCGCTTCGGAACTGAGCTTCCACGTTGTAGCTGGTAACAAAGACTTCGGTCGGCAGTCCGGCTCTTGTATAAAGCCCCAACCCCTTTTCGGGTGAAAGGCTAATACTGTTCCTTGCTTCGCCGAGTTCTTATTACCGCGTTTGGTCTTTGGCTTCTGCACTTTAGGTTGGTCATTTTGTTCGGTTTCTTTCCAATGTTTCCAGTATGAAATTAGACATTGTTTATACTGCTCCCAGGTGAGCACTGCAATATAGGTCCCTTCCTGTTTGGATCCGTCCGGTTTGGTCTTTGGGGCTTCCCATTTGAAAATCACCCCCTCGGAGCTCACGTCTAGTGGTTCACCCATAGATGTCGGTAACGGGGTCAGTATCCCTTCTATCGTGCCAAGAGCGGTCACGACTAGCTTGGCAGTGGGTGGTTGGTCACAAGCGGGGCGGGGAGTGGCCACTGGCGCAGCATCGGTCGATAGGGCAGGGGCGCTTTCCATACCTGCGTCAGATGTGATTCCACCGATGTCGATCCGCTCCATTAATGAGGACAGTTGAATCGGCGGTGGCTCGGACCACGGTTCTTCCGATGCAATCTTCTTGCACAGCTCAGACTTCCATTTCTTCGCTGCAGTCGGCTCCGCGTCCGGGAGTTGGGAATTCAGCTCCTCCACCGGCAGATCCAGGGGGTCTGACTCCTCCAGCAGCGACAAGTTCAGGTTCGTCTCCGGTCGGCTGGGATGGCCCTGTGTCACTCCGTTGTCGCTCAGGTACCTGCTGGTCACCATCCCTGCTTCTGGACCTTTGGTAGCACGCACGCTGCTCCTCCATTTTCTGGGGGTGGAGCCGCTTCTTGGCTTCTGGGCATGTCGTCATCTCGCAGAAGTAGTCGGAGGGGGCGGTCGTTGCTTTTGGCACTGCTGTGATGATCTCCTCCCATGGCACTCCCTTCTTCTGCGCCCCTCGTGGTGCGGTAATGGCGGCGGTTTTGGTGGGAATTTTGGCGGCAAATGGCAATACACAGTCTTTAAGTAAATCAAAGTTCAAATACAGTTCTGGCACAGTTCTTAGGCGCACATGACCCGACTTTCAGGCTTAAGTAGATCCTGTTCGTGATGGCAAGATTTGGATCGCCCCCACGTAAGGGCAATGGGGTACTCGGTACTGGGTCCTTCTCAGTTCTGGGGATGTCACGGTGACCCGACCCGGCCCGTGGCCCTATGAGGGACGTCCAATAAAAGGGGTTTGACAGTTTATATGAAGAATGTTCGTGACGCCACCTGTGGTACTTAGTCAGAATGACCGACGCTGCTTAGGGGTCCGCTGGGGTGATGGAATGGCAGCTAGATGGTATACCTTCCCACAGGTGAAGTGTACCCCCAGGGCTTCCCAAAAGTGTAGGTGGTGATGGTGGATGATGTAAAGCACCGTTAATAACAAAGACACAAAGGTTGCAGTCTCTTTACCTGTTACTGAAGACTTCAGCATCCACAGTCCAGAGTACAGATCACAGGGCAGGCAGAGTCCGGCCGGTCCAAAGGCAAAATCCAGAGTTCTCTTATCCAGGTGGAAATCAGTAGCCTTCCTACTAGCGCCTGTGTGTTGTAGTACCTCCCTGCTGAGCACCACGGGATAGTCCTCACAACCTTTGTAGATGTTCTAGATGATATTTCTTCCTCTCTGTCCCCCAGATGGTATGGATAGGACATACCCGTATGACTGATGGCCTGAGGCTTGTTTATAGGGACCCTAGAGACGCCCCAACCCCCACAATTTGCCACTGTGTCTTCTTAGGTTTTAAGGTCGGGCAGCCAACTTGGAATTGACTGTCCTGCCGGTCTCTGAAGTAATGAGTAGAGTCAATTACTCCCTTGGTGTTCCGGCCACCAGCTACGCACCTCAGAAGGAGGCAGCCTTTACAGGGCAGAACTGCTCCCGGTGTTTTCTCCTTGTGCTGTGACTTCGTTTCTCACTCTCCACAATACAATTCCTTTCTTGTCCTTTCTTAGGATGCTGCCACACGTGGGGCAGGCGCAGCTCCGTATCTTTCTGTCCCGTGCTAGGCCTCTGTCTGCCTGACAGGTGTTGCCTGGGCAGAGCCCAGTCAGCTTCTGACTAACTTCCTATCCAACCCACCAGTTTTACCCTACTGTGAGGAGTGCCCTAATAGATAGGAGCAAGGTTCCCCCTGGTGGACTGGAGTGTGAAGTGTAGTGTGTGTTTTGTGATACCTGGTAAGATGAACTTCTTTAGTGCCATCAGACATAATATCACTCCCCCTGGTGGAAGAATGACATTACTGCAACGACCAGGACTCTGGGGCGCTGCACTTGTTTTGTGGATTTTAGAAAGGCTTTTGGCTCAGTGTAGCACCCGGTCCTGTTACTGAAACTGCTGGAGAGCGGAATAGGAGGAAAAACCTATGATGTCATCAAAAGCTCCTACACCGAGAACAGCTGCAGCATGAGCGTTAACGGTAGAAGAACAGCTGATTTCCAGCAGAGCTGTGGAGTCAGACAGGGCTGCACCCTAAACCCAATGCTCTTCAATATCTACATCAATGAGTTGGCTACCGCTCTGGAATCTTCCACAGCACCAGGTCTCACACTCCATGACGCCCAGGTGAAATTCCTGCTGTATGCAGATGACCTATGCTGCTGTCACCAACTGAGAAAGGTCTCCAAGAAAACCTGAAAATCTTGGAGAAATTCAGCTCCACATGGGCACTACCGATCAACGCAAAGAAAACCAACATCATGGTGTTCCAGAAGAGAAAGCCAAGACCAAACCAGCACCTTCCATTCGTGCGAAACAACTGCGCTCTTACAGAAACAGTCCATGCGGTTTTGGCTAGCAGACAAGGGCACCCACTGACCCACTTGTCTCCACTAGCACCATTTCACTTTTGAAGGGCAAAGCTGGCTGAAATCAAAAGTGCGTGCCATGTCGCATTTGAAAAGCACCTGTTGTACTTAAACAGTTGAAGCCTCCCCCCCAAAAAAGACCCCATTTTGGAAACTACACCCCTCAAGGAATTTATCTAGAGGTGTGGTGAGCACCTTTAAACCACAGGTACTTCACAGAATTTTATAACATTGAGCCATGAAGATGAAAAATTAAATTTTTCCCACCAAAATGTTGCTTTTGCCACAAATTTTTCATTTTCACCAGAGTAACAGGAGAAAAATGACCATATCTTTTGTACACCGATACTCCTTATGTAGTGAAGAACTTTTTAGGCACATGGAAGGGCTCTGAAGGGAACCGGCATCATTTGAATTCTGGAGGGCAATTTTGACTGGAATAGATTGCGGATGCCATTTGAGGAGCCTCTGACATGTCAAAACAGCAGAAACCCCCACATGTGACCCCATTCTGGAAACTATACGTCTTGGGGTGCAGTGAGCATTTTTAACCCTCAGGTGATTGACAAAATTGTATAACATTGGGCTGAGCAAATGAAAAATTTCCATTGTTTCCACTGAAATGTTTTGGTCCCATGTTTTTAATTTTCAAAAGGGATAATAGGAGAAAATTAAATCTTCAATTTGTTACACAATTTTTCCTGAGTATGCCAATATCACTTATAAGGTTGAAAACTACTTTTGAGGCACACTGCAAAGCTCAGAAGGGAAGAAGTGCCATATTGGAGTTCAGATTTTGGTGGATTTGAGGGTGCCATGTCACATTAGCAGATCCCATGAGGTGCCTGAAGAGCAAAGCTTCATAAAATAGCCATTTTAAAAACTACACCCCCAATCAGTTCATATAGAGGTGCAGGCGGCATGTTTATACCACATGTGCCTTACAGAATTTTATAACTTTGGTGAAGAAATAATAATTAAATTTTTACCACTAAGGCTTTGTGCACACGATGCGTTTTTGATGACTTTACGCTGCTTTTTTTTTAACGTGCAGAAATGCTCCAAAAACGCAATGGAATACTAAAGCAAGGTAATGCAATGACAATACCCAAAACACTGTCTTCAAATTGATCTTCTGATTTGGCTTTTATCCTAAGTTACATTTTAAGGCACTTTAAAAGGTTGATAATGACTTGTAGGATTGCTGCTTCCAATAAGTGGCGCTAGTAGTGTAGCTACTGGAGGGGCAGAGGGGTCAGCTGCCCCAAGCCCCATGCTTTGAGGGGTCCACCTGGAGCTATGCTACTGTAATTGTATTGGTGTGCGCAGTGCTCCCATACTGTTACACTCTGTGGCAGAGCAGGGAGATTCGGTCTCCCTGGGCTTGTCTCCTGGCTGCTATGGGGCCCTTGAGCAAGATTGGGCCAGCACTGGGCCTGCCGTCAAACATTGCATTGCACGTTCAATTGTATGAACTGGATGTCGATATAGTTAAAAGCAATGATGAGACAAGTAGCTACACTCTCCCAACATTCCCCATCTGCATCAATGGCGCAGGCACTGACAGTGGGTGTGATGACATCAGGCACCCACTGTGCTGAGAAGAGTGAGTGCTCGGCACAGCGGGGGAGTGAGGAGTAGAGTTGAGTATTGTATTTTTTTATGGAGAGTGCATTATACTGTATGGAGGGCTATGGGGAGTGCATTCTACTATATAGAAGCCTATGAGGAGTGCATTATACTACATGGAAGCATATGGACAGTGTATTATACTACATGGATGCCTATGGAGAATACATTATACTATATTATACTACATGGAGGCCTATGGGGAATACATTATACTATATGGAGACCTATGGGGAGTTCATTATACTATATAGAAGCCTATGGGGAGTGCATTATACTACATGGAAGCATATGGACAGTGTATTATACTACATGGATGCCTATGGGGAATACATTATACTATATGGAGGAATATGGGGAATACATTACACTATATGGAGGCCTATGGGGAGTGCATTATACCGTATAGAGGCCTATGAGGAGTGCATTATATGATCTAAAGGTGTTTAGGGAGTGCATTATACTGTATGAAGGCTTTTAGGTGGCCATCATACAGTGTTTGAATTGCAGTGAGGGGGCCATTATACAGTTTGGGAGCCATCAAACATTTTGGGGCCTACTAAGGGGTCAAAATACTATGTGGGGGAATTATACAGTGTATAGAGGAGCAACATACTATGTAGACGGGAGCTTTACAGGGGGAAGACTTGGAACATTATTCATTAAGTGGCCACTTATTGTTATAGTTGCACGCTAGTTATTGTGACTGTCAAAGGGGCACACCGAGGGCATCATTACTTTCTATGGGGCAAAATGTGAGCACTGTTTCATATAGCTCTTGCACAGGGCATTAATACATTCTAAAGGTTTGCTTTACTATCTAGATGGCACACAGTACCACACAGTAGGTGGAGTAATAGGGACACATATTTCAGCCTCAGCTCAGTATTGGAGTATTAGGATAAGTTCACACAGGGCTTTTTCATGCTTTTTTTCTGCAGCAAAACCTGATTTCTTGCCAGGAAAGAAGCTGCGTCAAAAATGCAGGTTTAGGTGCGTTTTTTCATGGTTTTTTTTCTCTCTTTGGGCATGCTAATAAAGTTGAGTGCCTCCAGAGAAAAAAAACTGCTTCCTGTAGAATGACATGGGTAACACCTCACTACTACCAGACACTGACTCACAATAGATCACTATCAGGACACCTCACTACCTTACAATAGCTCACTGTCACTATGGACACCTCACTAACCACACCCCAAAGCTCTTGGCTGTGAAGTCACTTCCTGCTTGCCATGACTTTTCTGCACAAAAAAAGCAGCAAGTAATGATACCTGCTTTTTGCAGTGTTTTTTTCCAACACCCATTCAAGTCAATGGGTGAAAAACACTGCAAAAATGCAGCAAAAACTCTGAAAGAAGTGACATGCTCTATGTCCATAAAACACAGCAAAGCACAAAATCTTGAGGACATAAAAAAACAATGTGTGTGCATGAGATTTCTGAAATCTCAAAGGCTTTGCTGGTAATGAAAAAAGCAGCTGAAAATTAGCATAAAAAAACTGAAAAAAAAAATGCAGTAAAAACACCCTGTGTGAACTTACCCTTAGTAGGATAAGCAGTTTGTGCAGGTTGGGGATAGATAGGGAAGTTGCCTGAAATGTGAGAAGTCAGATGTGTCTTTGTTGAAATCTCTGAAGTTGAGTCCCAGCTGGAGAAGTTGCCATATTGGTCTACAGGTCCTTCTCAAAAAATTAGCATATAGTGTTAAATTTCATTATTTACCATAATGTAATGATTACAATTAAACTTTCATATACTATAGATTCATTATCCACCAACTGAAATTTGTCAGGTCTTTTATTGTTTTAATACTGATGATTTTGGCATACAACTCCTGATAACCCAAAAAACCTGTCTCAATAAATTAGCATATTTCACCCGACCAATCAAATAAAAGTGTTTTTTAATACCAAACAAAAAAACCATCAAATAATAATGTTCAGTTATGCACTCAATACTTGGTCGGGAATCCTTTGGCAGAAATGACTGCTTCAATGCAGCGTGGCATGGAGGCAATCAGCCTGTGACACTGCTGAGATGTTATGGAGGCCCAGGATGCTTCAATAGCGGCCTTAAGCTCATCCAGAGTGTTGGGTCTTGCGTCTCTCAACTTTCTCTTCACAATATCCCACAGATTCTCTATGGGGTTCAGGTCAGGAGAGTTGGCAGGCCAATTGAGCACAGTAATACCATGGTCAGTAAACCATTTACCAGTGGTTTTGGCACTGTGAGCAGGTGCCAGGTCGTGCTGAAAAATGAAATCTTCATCTCCATAAAGCATTTCAGCCGATGGAAGCATGAAGTGCTCCAAAATCTCCTGATAGCTAGCTGCATTGACCCTGCCCTTGATGAAACACAGTGGACCAACACCAGCAGCTGACATGGCACCCCACACCATCACTGACTGTGGGTACTTGACACTGGACTTCAGGCATTTTGGCATTTCCTTCTCCCCAGTCTTCCTCCAGACTCTGGCACCTTGATTTCCGAATGACATGTAAAATTTGCTTTCATCAGAAAAAAGTACTTGGGACCACTTAGCAACAGTCCAGTGCTGCTTCTCTGTAGCCCAGGTCAGGCGCTTCTGCCGCTGTTTATGGTTCAAAAGTGGCTTTACCTGGGGAATGCGGCACCTGTAGCCCATTTCCTGCACACGCCTGTGCACGGTGGCTCTGGATGTTTCCACACCAGACTCAGTCCACTGCTTCCTCAGGTTCCGGTCACCTCTTCTCGTTGTACAGCGTTTTCTGCCACATTGTTTCCTTCCAACAGACTTACCATTGAGGTGCCTTGATACAGCACTCTGGGAACAGCCTATTTGTTGAGAAATTTCTTTCTGGGTCTTACCCTCTTGCTTGAGGGTGTCAATGATGGCCTTCTTGACATCTGTCAGGTCGCTAGTCTTACCCATGATGGGGGTTTTGAGTAATGAACCAGGCAGGGAGTTTTTAAAAGCCTCAGGTATCTTTTGCATGTGTTTAGAGTTAATTAGTTGATTCAGAAGATTAGGGTAATAGGTCATTTAGAGAACCTTTTCTTGATATGCTAATTTATTGAGACAGGTTTTTTGGGTTATCAGGAGTTGTATGCCAAAATCATCAGTATTAAAACAATAAAAGACCTGACAAATTTCAGTTGGTGGATAATGAATCTATAGTATATGAAAGTTTAATTGTAATCATTACATTATGGTAAATAATGAAATTTAACTCTATATGCTAATTTTTTGAGAAGGACCTGTATACCAGATGGAAAAGATGGGACAAGTGAATGATTCGATCAGAAAAAACATAAGCTGTAAGTCACTATATATATTTGTTCTGTAATCTCCTATATGTTCTGCAAGACTGGTATCTACCACTATATAGTTACTATTATTATTATTATTTATATAGCACCATTAATTCCATGGTGCTGTACATGAGAAAGGGTTACATCAAAATACAAATATCACTCACAGTAAACAAAACTAACAACGACAGACTGGTACAGAGGGAAGAGGACGCTGCCCTTGCGGGCTTATATTCTACAGGATTATGGGGAATGAGACAGTAGGTCGAGGGTTGCAGTAGCTCCAATGGCGTTGAGGTGGCTGTGTGGTCTTTACAGGCTGTAAGCTTCTTTGAAGAGGTGGGTTTTCAGGTTTCTTTTGAAGGATCCAAAAGTAGTGGATAACCGGACATGTTGGGGCACAGAATTCCAGAGGATGGGTGATATTCGGGAGAAGTCTTAGAGGCGATTGGGTGAGGAGCGAATAAGCGTGGAGAAGAGGAGGAGGGTCTTGGGAGGACCGGAGATTACGTGAGGGAAGATATTGAGATTAGTATGGAAATATACAGAGGAAAAAGGTTATGGATGGCTTTGTAGGTCAGTGTTAGTAATTTAAACTGGATACCCTGGGAAATTGGGAGCCAGTGAAGGGATTTGCAAAGAGGGGAAGCAGGAGTGTAGCGAGGAGAGAGATTAGTTAGGCAGCAGAGTTAAGGATGGACTGGAGGTGTGCGAGAGTGTTAGAAGGTAGGCCACAGAGGAGGATGTTGCAGTAATCGAGGCGGGAGATGATTAGGGCATGCACGAGCATTTTGGTAGAGTGTGGGTTGAGGAAAGGATGGATTCTGGAAATATTTTTGAGCTGGAGGCGACAGGAGGTGGCGAGAGCTTGGATGTGCGGTTTGAAGGACAGGGAAGAGTCAAGGGTTACTCCGAGGCAGTGGATTTTGAGGACAGGGGAAAGTGTGATTTCATTTATTTTGATAGATAGATCAGGTAGGGAAGATGTGCGTGATGGAGGAAAGATAATGAGTTCAGATTGGCAGTAATATCAGTGTTGGTCTTTGTATAGAGATTTGTTGTGAATTTGGATTCTGGGCTCCCCCGGTGGCTACTGGTGGAATTGAACTTGTGACATCATCTTCCCTGTTCACCTGTTCTGATTAGATCTGGGTGTCGCTATATAACCTGGCTTCTCTGTTAGATGCTTGCCGGTCAACAATGTTATCAGAAGCCTCTCTGTGCTTGTTCCTGCTCCCAGACATCTACTAGATAAGTTGGACATTCGTCCATGTTTTGTTTTTGTATTTTGGTTCCAGTTCACAGCTGCAGTTTCGTTACTGTGTCTGGAAAGCTCTTGTTGATCAGGAATTGCCACTCTGGTATTATGAGTTAATGCCAGAGTCCTAAAGTAATTTCTGGATGTGTTTTGTTAGGGTTTTCTACTGACCATGAAAGTATGCTTTCTGTCTTCTGCCATCTAGAAAGCGGACCTCAAATTTGCTAAAACTATTTTCCTGCTGCGTTTGTTGTTTCATCTCATATCACCGCCAATATATGTGGGGGGCTTCTGTCTCCTTTTTGGGCATTTCTCTAGAGGTGAGTCAGGTCTTATATTTCCCTCTGCTAGCATTATTTAGTTCTCCGGCCGGCGCTGGGCATATAGGGATAAAAAGTAGGACATGCTACCTGGCTACTTCTAGATGATGCGGTAGGTTTAGTTCATGGTCAGTATAGTTACATCTTCCAAGAGCTTGTTCCTATTGAGGCTTATGCTAGTTCTCTGGCCATGGAGATCATGACAGTTTGACCGGCCCACTAAAGGGTTAAAATCCTTGGCTGAGAAAGGAGAGAAATAAGAAGTCTGCTGAAAATTTTTTTTTTTTTTTTTTTTTTTTCTCTAGTAGTTAGTGTGCTCTTAATTGGATCACTTGCCAGTCTGTCTATGCTGCAGTCTTTCTTTTTTTTCTCTCTCCTTCTAATCTTTGAATGGCTCTATGTTCACCTGTCTATAATGGATCTACAGAGTGTAACTGCAGGTTTGAATAATCTCGCCACGAAAGTACAAAGTTTGCAAGATTTTGTTGTTCATGCTCCGGTATCAGAGCCGAGAATTCCTTTGCCGGAATTCTTCTCAGGGAATAGATCTAGCTTTCAGAATTTTAGAAATAATTGTAAGTTATTTTTGTCCCTGAAATCTCGTTCTGCTGGAGACCCTGCACAGCAGGTTGGGATTGTGATTTCCTTGCTCCGCGGCGACCCTCAAGATTGGGCTTTTGCATTGGCACCAGGGGATCCTGCGTTGCTCAATGTGGATGCGTTTTTTCTGGCCTTGGGCTTGCTTTATGAGGAACCTCATTTGGAACTTCAGGCAGAAAAAACTTTGATGTCCCTATCGCAGGGGCAAGATGAAGCTGAAATTTACTGCCAAAAATTCCGTAAATGGTCTGTGCTTACTCAGTGGAATGAGTGTGCCTTGGCGGCTACTTTCAGAGAGGGTCTCTCTGATGCCATTAAGGATGTTATGGTGGGGTTCCCTGTGCCTGCGGGTCTGAATGAGTCCATGACAATGGCCATTCAGATCGATAGGCGTCTGCGGGAGCGCAAACCAGTGCACCATCTGGCGGTGTCCACTGAGAAGACGCCAGAAAACATGCAGTGTGATAGAATTCTGTCCAGAAGCGAGCGGCAGAATTTTAGACGGAAAAATGGGTTGTGTTTCTATTGTGGGGATTCTACTCATGTTATATCAGCATGCTTTAAGCGTACTAAAAAGCTTGATAAATCCGTTCCCATTGGCACTTTACAGTCTAAGTTTATTTTGTCTGTGACCCTGATTTGCTCTTTGTCATCTATTACTACGGACGCCTATATCGACTCTGGCGCCGCTTTGAGTCTTATGGATTGGTCCTTTGCCAATCGTTGTGGGTATGATTTAGAGCCTTTGGAGACTCTTATTCCTCTGAAGGGGATTGACTCCACCCCATTGGCTAATAATAAACCACAATACTGGACACAAGTGACTATGTGTATTAATCCGGATCACCAGGAGACTATTCGTTTTCTGGTGCTGTATAATCTACATGATGATTTGGTGCTGGGATTGCCATGGCTGCAGTCTCACAACCCAGTCCTTGACTGGAGAGCTATGTCTGTGTTGAGCTGGGGATGTAAGGGGACTCATGGGGACGTACCTTTGGTGTCCATTTCATCATCTATTCCCTCTGAAATCCCTGAGTTCCTGTCTGATTATCGTGACGTCTTTGAAGAACCCAAGCTGGGTTCACTACCTCCGCACCGTGAGTGCGATTGTGCTATAGATTTAATTCCGGGTAGTAAATACCCAAAGGGTCGTTTATTTAATCTGTCTGTGCCTGAACATACTGCTATGCGAGAATATATAAAGGAGTCCTTGGAAAAGGGACATATTCGTCCATCGTCATCTCCCTTAGGAGCCGGTTTTTTCTTTGTGTCAAAAAAAGACGGCTCTTTGAGACCATGTATTGATTATCGGCTTTTGAATAAAATCACGGTTAAATATCAATACCCATTGCCGTTGCTGACTGATTTGTTTGCTCGCATAAAGGGGGCCAAGTGGTTCTCTAAGATTGATCTCCGTGGGGCGTATAATTTGGTGCGGATCAGGCAGGGGGATGAGTGGAAAACCGCATTTAATACGCCCGAGGGCCACTTTGAGTATTTGGTGATGCCTTTTGGTCTTTCTAATGCCCCTTCAGTCTTCCAGTCCTTTATGCATGATATTTTCCGCGATTTTTTGGATAAATTTATGATAGTGTATCTGGATGATATTCTGATTTTTTCGGATGATTGGGACTCTCATGTCCGGCAAGTTAAGAGGGTTTTTCAGGTTTTGCGGTCTAATTCTCTGTGTGTCAAGGGTTCTAAGTGCGTTTTTGGGGTTCAGAGAATTTCCTTTTTGGGATATATTTTTTCTCCCTCTTCCATTGAGATGGATCCTGTCAAGGTTCAAGCTATTTGTGATTGGACGCAGCCCTCTTCTCTTAAAAGTCTTCAGAAATTTTTGGGCTTTGCCAACTTTTATCGTCGATTTATTTCTGGTTTTTCGGATGTCGTTAAGCCATTGACCGATTTGACTAGACAGGGTGCTGATGTTGCTAATTGGTCCCCTGATGCTGTGGAGGCCTTTCAGGAGCTTAAGCGCCGTTTTTCTTCTGCCCCTGTGTTGCGTCAGCCTGATGTGACTCTTCCTTTTCAGGTTGAGGTCGACGCTTCTGAGATCGGGGCTGGGGCAGTGTTGTCGCAGAAAAGTTCTGACTGCGCCGTGATGAGGCCTTGTGCCTTCTTTTCCCGTAAATTTTCGCCCGCTGAGCGGAATTATGATGTTGGGAATCGGGAGCTTTTGGCCATGAAGTGGGCGTTTGAGGAGTGGCGCCATTGGCTCGAGGGGGCCAGACATCAGGTGGTGGTATTGACTGACCACAAAAATTTGATCTATCTTGAGACCGCCAGGCGCCTGAATCCTAGACAGGCGCGCTGGTCATTATTTTTCTCTCGGTTTAATTTTGTGGTATCGTACCTACCGGGTTCTAAGAATGTTAAGGCGGATGCCCTTTCTAGGAGTTTTGAGCCTGATTCACCCGGCAACTCTGACCCCACAGGTATTCTTAAGGAGGGAGTTATCTTGTCAGCCGTTTCTCCAGACCTGCGGCGGGCCTTGCAGGAGTTTCAGGCGGATAGACCGGATCGTTGTCCGCCTGATAGGTTGTTTGTTCCTGATGATTGGACCAGTAGAGTCATCTCTGAGGTACATTCTTCTGCATTGGCAGGTCATCCTGGAATTTTTGGTACCAGGGATTTGGTGGCAAGATCCTTCTGGTGGCCTTCCCTGTCACGAGATGTGCGAGGCTTTGTGCAGTCTTGTGACGTTTGTGCTCGGGCCAAGCCTTGTTGTTCTCGGGCTAGTGGATTATTGTTGCCCTTGCCTATTCCTAAGAGGCCTTGGACACACATCTCGATGGATTTTATTTCAGATCTGCCTGTTTCTCAGAAGATGTCTGTCATCTGGGTGGTGTGTGACCGTTTTTCTAAGATGGTCCATTTGGTTCCCCTGCCCAAATTGCCTTCTTCTTCCGAGTTGGTGCCCCTGTTTTTTCAAAATGTTGTTCGTTTGCATGGTATTCCTGAGAATATCGTTTCTGACAGAGGAACCCAATTTGTGTCTAGATTTTGGCGGGCATTCTGTGCTAGGATGGGCATAGATTTGTCTTTTTCGTCTGCTTTTCACCCTCAGACTAATGGCCAGACCGAGCGGACTAATCAGACCCTGGAGACATATCTGAGGTGTTTTGTGTCTGCTGACCAGGATGATTGGGTTGCTTTTTTGCCATTGGCGGAGTTCGCCCTCAATAATCGGGCCAGCTCTGCCACTTTGGTGTCCCCGTTTTTCTGTAATTCGGGGTTCCACCCTCGATTTTCCTCCGGTCAGATGGAATCCTCGGATTGTCCTGGAGTGGATGCGGTGGTGGAGAGATTGCATCATATCTGGGGGCAGGTGATGGACAATTTAAAGTTGTCCCAGGAGAAGACTCAGCTTTTTGCCAACCGTCACCGTCGTGTTGGTCCTCGGCTTTGTGTTGGAGATTTGGTGTGGTTGTCTTCTCGTTTTGTCCCTATGAGGGTCTCATCTCCTAAGTTTAAGCCTCGGTTCATCGGTCCGTATAAAATATTGGAGATTCTTAACCCTGTTTCCTTCCGTTTGGACCTCCCTGCATCCTTTTCTATTCATAACGTTTTTCATCGGTCGTTATTGCGCAGGTATGAGGCACCGGTTGTGCCTTCCGTTGAGCCTCCTGCTCCGGTGTTGGTTGAGGGTGAGTTGGAGTACGTTGTGGAAAAAATCCTAGACTCCCGTGTTTCCAGACGGAGACTCCAGTATCTGGTCAAGTGGAAGGGATACGGCCAGGAGGATAATTCTTGGGTCACTGCATCTGATGTTCATGCCTCTGATCTGGTTCGTGCCTTTCATAGGGCCCATCCTGATCGCCCTGGTGGTTCTGGTGAGGGTTCGGTGCCCCCTCCTTGAGGGGGGGGGTACTGTTGTGAATTTGGATTCTGGGCTCCCCCGGTGGCTACTGGTGGAATTGAACTTGTGACATCATCTTCCCTGTTCACCTGTTCTGATTAGATCTGGGTGTCGCTATATAACCTGGCTTCTCTGTTAGATGCTTGCCGGTCAACAATGTTATCAGAAGCCTCTCTGTGCTTGTTCCTGCTCCCAGACATCTACTAGATAAGTTGGACATTCGTCCATGTTTTGTTTTTGTATTTTGGTTCCAGTTCACAGCTGCAGTTTCGTTACTGTGTCTGGAAAGCTCTTGTTGATCAGGAATTGCCACTCTGGTATTATGAGTTAATGCCAGAGTCCTAAAGTAATTTCTGGATGTGTTTTGTTAGGGTTTTCTACTGACCATGAAAGTATGCTTTCTGTCTTCTGCCATCTAGAAAGCGGACCTCAAATTTGCTAAAACTATTTTCCTGCTGCGTTTGTTGTTTCATCTCATATCACCGCCAATATATGTGGGGGGCTTCTGTCTCCTTTTTGGGCATTTCTCTAGAGGTGAGTCAGGTCTTATATTTCCCTCTGCTAGCATTATTTAGTTCTCCGGCCGGCGCTGGGCATATAGGGATAAAAAGTAGGACATGCTACCTGGCTACTTCTAGATGATGCGGTAGGTTTAGTTCATGGTCAGTATAGTTACATCTTCCAAGAGCTTGTTCCTATTGAGGCTTATGCTAGTTCTCTGGCCATGGAGATCATGACAGAGATTATTTTCAGTAACAACCTGGTTATCTGCTGAGGTTCTCATATATTCACTATTAGGCCAGAGTCACACTAGTCTGTAATACGGATGAGTGCTATGCGATAAAAAATCGCATAGAACTCGGACCAATGTTAATCTATGGGGCAGCTCTCATCATCCGTTTTTTCTCGTCGTATTACACATGAGAGTGAAATCGCAGCATGCTGCGATTGTCCGCGTATCTCAGCTGAGAAACGCCAATGCAAGTCTATAGGTGTGAGAAAAAATAGCACAGCACAGGGACCATCAGTGTGACTTGCGAGAAATTCTCATGCATTGGGCAGGTGACCGGAAAGGCTCAGCCATTATTTGCTCATTTTGCAAGTGTGTGAGAAAAAAAGCATCCTGGCATTGCACACGGATGAGATACGGATCACCATACGGAGAACATTTGTGCGATTCTCAGTAGACAAAATTGGACAGATTTTTTTTATACATTGTGTGTGACTCCAGCCTTAGAGTGAGCCACCATAGTTGCAATCAGGTTACCTGGCTAGGGGCACACTCAGAAGTTTTACCCCACCTGAACCAAAACCCTTGCTACGTCTCCGGATGGCGCTATAGAGATCAAGTTCTATGAGGAGGCAATTTGCATGCTAAATTTTCCAGAGGAGCATTGTATGGCAAATTAGCCTCCTTATATTGGCATGCCAGAGTCAGTAGTCACTCTCCACAAGGAGAAATGTTACTACTTTGAGATTTACACAGAAACCTGGTGTAAGCGCTCAGCGTAGAGTGCAGGATAAATGTGTGCCGAGCCTTACTGCAATCTTTGGGAGGAAGAATGATCAAATCAACAGCAGGAGAATTGGTTTGATTTATTTTTTACGCCATATAAGCCATTAGACGACTTTATTCTTCGGGTCGGTGCGATGACAGCGATACCAGATTTATATCAGGTTTTTTATGTATCACTTACTAAAAAATTATTTTCTTACAAAAAGAAGTTTTTTTGCATCGCCATATTTTAAGAGCTAGATTTTTTTCTAGATTTCTGCCAACTGTGTCATGTAAAGGAATGCTTTTTGTTAGATTAATTGAAGTTTTCAATACAATAACCAAAGAAAAAATGAGCGGCACAATCTTCAATCCGAGACTCTATCCAGGGTCTGTGATCCGATGTCACTCACACATGTGCCGCTAACTCACGACTTCGGGTGCTCCTCCAGAAAACAAGTCTTCTATGTGTGTAATATGAGTAAGAACAAAGCCGAGGGCACTCACCAGTCTTCAAAAAATTACTTCTTTATTCACTAAACATCCAGATAAAACTCATGGCCGGGGGAGAAGGAGCCGAAGCTCGTGTGAGCAGGGGAGGACGACGGCCGTTTCGCGCTGTGCCTGCGCTTCTACGGGTCGATTTGTGCTCAGGATAGACAGCGGATATAGTGTACCGGCCATGACACACCCCGCTACCAAATCCCTCCCACAATCCATGAAGATACAAATATTAAAAAGCACATTAAAAACAAAACAAAGCTTTAACAATACTCACAGACAACATCAAAATAGTCAATAAGTCTCAAGAATTATTACTGGTAACCAGATTTACTAAGTTGCTACCTATGGCGTTATATACCGTTTCACTACTACATACCCTAGAGGAATATCGACATATCCACTCTATCATTGAAGCCAAGTGGACCCATAGCATTACTGCGCATGATCCACCTGGCCTCACACCTCAAGAGCAGATTGTCCAGATCGCCTCCCTGAGAGGGCAAACTAACCCTTTCGATCCCGGCAAAGGTGAGACATTCAGTGCCGCCTCCATGCTCCTCTCACATGGGAGATTAAACGTGGGACTCCTTTCCCCGATGTTACAGATCTGCAATGTTCTCGGAACCGAACAAACATAGGTCTAACGGTCTTCCCTATGTAATATCGCCTGCAAGGACAGAACACAATGTAGACTACATGGTCCGTCCTGCATGTGATAAAATCTTTGACAGTATGCTTCACTGCTCCTATATGCAGAACCTTATCTATCATGTGCTGCTTACAACACGAACAATGTCCGCACCTGAAATTTCCTTTGGGGACTGCTGCATCTAGCCAGTTCGTGTTTAATTTAGTAATACGGTTCCTAACCAATCTGTCTCTCAACCTAGCACTCCTCCTTTTGGCTATCAAGGGACCTCTGGCTGCAATCTCTGACAATTCTTTATCACGTCCTAGCAGGTGCCAATTCTTTTTTATGGCTAACCTGATTTGTTGGTCCATACTACTGTATTTAAAACAGAACGTGAATTTTTTCTCTGCTCTTTGCCTTTGAATCAGCCGTTCCTTCCTACAACCCTCCTCTCTTTCCTTTTTCACTCTATCCAAGGAGGATTTTAACAACCCCTCCGGGTAACCCCTTTGTCTGAGCCTAGCTCCCATCTCTTCCGATTGATAATGAAATGTTTCCTCAGTGTTATTCACCCGGCTCACCCTCAAAAACTGATTGTACGGTAAAGCCCTTGTTGTGTGTGCGGGGTGAAAACTATTGTAATGCATCAACATATTAGCTGCTACTGGTTTCCGGAAAAGTGATGTACAAATTTTACCTTCCTTGATGTCTACAACGACATCCAGAAATTCCAGCCGCTTATCTCCAAATACTGAGGTGAAAACCATATTCATATCATTGATATTATCCAGATACCCTACAAAATTACTAAAAGTCTCCTCTGTGCCATCCCAAATTATCACTATATCATCAATATACCTCTGATAATATTTAATATGCTTCAAAAAAACATTGCTGTTAGAATATACATACTTCTCCTCAAAAAAGCCAAGAAATAAATTCACAAAAGTACATGCTGCCGGAGTCCCCATCGCAGTCCCTGTGACGGGGTATACGGCAGAGCAAGAAGGGACAACAGGCCAAGGGATGATTCCACAGATTTATTATCAAGAACGCTGGAACAACACATGCAGGTAGATCTACAGAGTCCACAATTAGTCCAACGGAACAGGTTCGGGGGCACCTCCCGATAATCCTTGTGCCCGCTAACAAAGCAATAGTCCACACGAGTCCAAGGGATCCCAAAACAATCCCACGAACGACGAGATATGTCCTCAGCTCAAGACTCGCCCCGTTCGCTTCCGCAGTCACAGATGGACGCGGGGTCTTGCCTCAGCTAAGAATCCCCACTCCTTCTCCTTTTAGAATCAACTCACATCTGATCTCAAAATAAGAATGGATTGTCTGAGCTCCTGGGATCCGCCCAGAAGGGGAGTAGGGGTCACACCTTCTATTCAATGGTTGGGTCCATCAGAAGATTCTAGACTAGTGGGCTCCACTTAGTCTAAATAGTATGGACATTTGACTAGCCACCTGCTGTGAGGAAGAATGGCTATTCTGCACTAGTGGTGTTTACAAAGCTTAATTACATTATAGCTTAGGGCTGCAAGTATTGGGGGAAGGAGACATTGTTACAGGTAAACTCTCCAGCACAAGAAAATACATAAACTACAGCTAATAGAAACCAGAGAACAGTTACATACATCAAATGGCATATTATTCAAATACAGGACAGGGCAAAAGTACAGATCATGACAGTCCCCACTTCTTGTAAATACCAATCATCCAAAAATGTAAAAGTATTATGGGTCAAAATAAAATTTAAACCTTCACATATAAATCCAATGAATTCATGGCTTTTACCTGTAGTACTCAAAATGGACTTAATGGTGTCCACCCCTATTTTTTGGGGGATCCTAGTGTACAAACTCTCGACATCTATCGATGCCAGAGTGAAATTATCTTGCCAATCAAACCCTCGTATACTCTTAAGAAAAGAGTCAGTGTCTTTTAAATAAGACGGAATACTTTTCAAATGGGGCGTAACAACCAATCTATGTACTGGGATAGGGGCTCAGTGAGCGACCCTATCCCAGACACGATCGGGCGCCCAGGGGGACAATTGATGGATTTGTGCACTTTAGGGATGTGATACCAGTGGGGCCTGGTGGGGAACTCCGGCAGCAACTTTTCAGCCTTCTTCCGCGAAATTACTCCCAGCTCTACATATTTTCTTAAGTATGACCTCAGTTCATTTTTATATTTTTGTAACGGATTCTGAGGGAGCAACCTATAAACTGTACTGTCCGACAATTGTCTCATGGCTTCACTGATGTAATACGATCTGGGAAGCAGAACTATCTTGCCCCCCTTATCGGCAGCTCTGACTACCGTATCATTCCATGAACAAATTTCTTGTAAGGCTTTTTTCTCCTGCCGTCATATTATCCGGGGCCTTATAGTACAACAATGCTTCAACATCCTTTATGACCTGTGCTTCAAACAAGTCAACCAAATTACCAGGGGACACGATCGGCATAAATTTAGAAGAGACACCTCCCCTAAACGGGGCTATACTAGATTCATTTTCAATATTTTGCTGACCTATTTCTTCTGTCAATTCTAATAATGATTTTGCATCATCCCTTAAATCAGCTAGTGCCCCTGTCCCAGCCATAAAGCCTAACGGGCCAATAGTGCAAGGATTCTCTCCTTCCAAAGTATTATCAGCAATATTTTTATTATTAACAAAAGTCTTAAAAAGATGAATCTTTCTGATGGATTTGAATAAATCGATTTTAAACTCAGTCATATCAAAATCTTGCGGGATGCTATAGCTCAGACCCTTAGATAGCAAGGACAAATGTGCTGACGTTAACACATGATCAGTCAGATTGATCACCGCCTCCTCTGCTGGGGCGGCTAGTATCTCCGTGTCCAAGACACGTGTCTCCGTTTCCGTTGTTTCCTTTGACCGGTTCTTTCTTCTGCCCCTCCGGATCTTTCTCCTAAAGGGGTAGATACCCCCGGGGTCTCTGTTTCTATTGTCGGTAATACATCCAAAGAGCCGGTGGAAGCGCCCACACCGTCGCTCAGACTTGACTCAGATTCAGTAGTCAAATAGTCTCTTTTACGATTTCAATCACTTTTATTCACAAAATTGTTTCTCCAATTAGTATTATTCCTATTTTTCCTTTTGCCATCACTGGATGTGTTCCAGGAGAAAACTCGGCCTGTATCGAAATCCGCTTTATCACGTATATATTTATCTCTTTTTCTCTGTTTGACGTTAATCTGAATTGGTGTCAATCTATTATCCAGTTTTTTATGAAAACCGTCCCACTGACTCTCTGTAAATCTCGATTTCAATTCTTCTTGTGTTTTATTCAACTCAGCATTTACTGCTTCATAATTCTGTAAATTAGTCCTTAAAACCAATGCCAATAATTCCTGTGAGCATTTCAACATAATGCTTTCCCATTCTCTGCGGAAAGCCACATCGTCATTGTGTTGTGAGATCTGTTTCCATACTCTCAGTCCTCGTGGAACTCTTCCACTATCACAATATGACTTTAATGATTTATTTGTCCAAAAAAGTTTGATTTCTCTCTCGGCCAAATTAGTTATCTTGTATTCCAAAGCTTTAGTGCTCAAAGATTGCATCTCATCCACCTGCTCACACTCTTTAAAATAATTCTCAACATCCACCCGGCCTGCTTGCAATCCCAATCTGGGTTGTACGGCTGTGAGATCCATCTGTTCCATGGTGCAACAATCAGTCCAACCATCAATAAACACCTGTTGGTCTCTCTTAAGATGTGCTCAAACTCTCAAAGATTTGGAATACAAGATAACTAATTTGGCCGAGAGAGAAATCAAACTTTTTTGGACAAATAAATCATTAAAGTCATATTGTGATAGTGGAAGAGTTCCACGAGGACTGAGAGTATGGAAACAGATCTCACAACACAATGACGATGTGGCTTTCCGCAGAGAATGGGAAAGCATTATGTTGAAATGCTCACAGGAATTATTGGCATTGGTTTTAAGGACTAATTTACAGAATTATGAAGCAGTAAATGCTGAGTTGAATAAAACACAAGAAGAATTGAAATCGAGATTTACAGAGAGTCAGTGGGACGGTTTTCATAAAAAACTGGATAATAGATTGACACCAATTCAGATTAACGTCAAACAGAGAAAAAGAGATAAATATATACGTGATAAAGCGGATTTCGATACAGGCCGAGTTTTCTCCTGGAACACATCCAGTGATGGCAAAAGGAAAAATAGGAATAATACTAATTGGAGAAACAATTTTGTGAATAAAAGTGATTGAAATCGTAAAAGAGACTATTTGACTACTGAATCTGAGTCAAGTCTGAGCGACGGTGTGGGCGCTTCCACCGGCTCTTTGGATGTATTACCGACAATAGAAACAGAGACCCCGGGGGTATCTACCCCTTTAGGAGAAAGATCCGGAGGGGCAGAAGAAAGAACCGGTCAAAGGAAACAACGGAAACTGAGACACGTGTCTTGGACACGGAGATACTAGCTGCCCCAGCAGAGGAGGCGGTGATCAATCTGACTGATCATGTGTTAACGTCAGCACATTTGTCCTTGCTATCTAAGGGTCTGAGCTATAGCATCCCGCAAGATTTTGATATGACTGAGTTTAAAATCGATTTATTCAAATCCATCAGAAAGATTCATCTTTTTAAGACTTTTGTTAATAATAAAAATATTGCTGATAATACTTTGGAAGGAGAGAATCCTTGCACTATTGGCCCGTTAGGCTTTATGGCTGGGACAGGGGCACTAGCTGATTTAAGGGATGATGCAAAATCATTGTTAGAATTGACAGAAGAAATAGGTCAGCAAAATATTGAAAATGAATCTAGTATAGCCCCGTTTAGGGGAGGTGTCTCTTCTAAATTTATGCCGATCGTGTCCCCTGGTAATTTGGTTGACTTGTTTGAAGCACAGGTCATAAAGGATGTTGAAGCATTGTTGTACTATAAGGCCCCGGATAATATGACGGCAGAGGAGAAAAAAGCCTTACAAGAAATTTGTTCATGGAATGATACGGTAGTCAGAGCTGCCGATAAGGGGGGCAAGATAGTTCTGCTTCCCAGATCGTATTACATCAGTGAAGCCATGAGACAATTGTCGGACAGTACAGTTTATAGGTTGCTCCCTCAGAATCCGTTACAAAAATATAAAAATGAACTGAGGTCATACTTAAGAAAATATGTAGAGCTGGGAGTAATTTCGCGGAAGAAGGCTGAAAAGTTGCTGCCAGAGTTCCCCACCAGGCCCCACTGGTATCACATCCCTAAAGTGCACAAATCCATCAATTGTCCCCCTGGGCGCCCGATCGTGTCTGGGATAGGGTCGCTCACTGAGCCCCTATCCCAGTACATAGATTGGTTGTTACGCCCCATTTTGAAAAGTATTCCGTCTTATTTAAAAGACACTGACTCTTTTCTTAAGAGTATACGAGGGTTTGATTGGCAAGATAATTTCACTCTGGCATCGATAGATGTCGAGAGTTTGTACACTAGGATCCCCCCAAAAATAGGGGTGGACACCGTTAAGTCCATTTTGAGAACTACAGGTAAAAGCCATGAATTCATTGGATTTATATGTGAAGGTTTAAATTTTATTTTGACCCATAATACTTTTACATTTTTGGATGATTGGTATTTACAAGAAGTGGGGACTGCGATGGGGACTCCGGCAGCATGTACTTTTGCAAATTTATTTCTTGGATTTTTTGAGGAGAAGTATGTATATTCTAACAGCAATGTTTTTTTGAAGCATATTAAATATTATCAGAGGTATATCGATGATATAGTGATAATTTGGGATGGCACAGAGGAGACTTTTAGTAATTTTGTAGGGTATCTGAATAATATCAATGATATGAATATGGTTTTCACCTCAGTATTTGGAGATAAGCGGCTGGAATTTCTGGATGTCGTTGTAGACATCAAGGAAGGTAAAATTTGTACATCACTTTTCCGGAAACCAGTAGCAGCTAATATGTTGATGCATTACAATAGTTTTCACCCCGCACACACAAAAAGGGCTTTACCGTACATTTCAGTTTTTGAGGGTGAGCCGGGTGAATAACACTGAGGAAAAATTTCATTATCAATCGGAAGAGATGGGAGCTAGGCTCAGACAAAGGGGTTACCCGGAGGGGTTGTTAAAATCCTCCTTGGATAGAGTGAAAAAGGAAAGAGAGGAGGGTTGTAGGAAGGAACGGCTGATTCAAAGGCAAAGAGCAGAGAAAAAATTCACGTTCTGTTTTAAATACAGTAGTATGGACCAACAAATCAGGTTAGCCATAAAAAAGAATTGGCACCTGCTAGGACGTTGATAAAGAATTGTCAGAGATTGCAGCCAGAGGTCCCTTGATAGCCAATAGGAGGAGTGCTAGGTTGAGAGACAGATTGGTTAGGAACCGTATTACTAAATTAAACACGAACTGGCTAGATGCAGCGGTCCCCAAAGGAAATTTCCTCCTATGGGAGGTGGAGCCGCATATTCATGACTGTAATCGGCGGCCCCACGTGACCGCATACAGTAGAAGGTGCGGCCAGGACAGGAAGCAGCGACAGCCAACGAGGGAGCCGGGTGAGTATTTTCAGAACAGCGGGGGGGCGCACAGGGGTGGGGACATGGAGCTTTATTTTAAACACGAAATACCACTAAAAAAATTGATTATTCATATCTTCTTTACAGCAAACTCTGCTGCACAGAAGATATGAATCGAGGCTTCAGCACCATGTGGGGGGGACAGCGCTTACTGGAGCGCTGTCTCCTGCACGGCACACGGAGAACGTCCGTGTGCGGTACGTGTTTTACACGGACCCATTGACTTTAATGGGTCCGTGTAATACGTGCGCTCCCACGAACACTGACATGTCTCCGTTTTTGGCACACGGAGACACGGTCCGCAAAAAATCAATGACATCTGCACAGATGCATTGATTTTAATGTGTCTACGTGTGTCAGTGGCTCCGGTACGTGAGGAAACTGTCACCTCACGTACCGGAGCCACTGACGTGTGAAACCGGCCTTAGATGGTTCTACTCCTTCTTTGGAGGCCAGCTGTGTTTAATTAAACTGATAGGACTTGATTTGGAAAGGCACAAACCAGTCTATGTATATAACACCTCACAGTGCATGTCAGACCAAATGAGAATCATGAGGTCAAAGGAACTGGCCAAACAGCTCAGAGACAGAATTGTGGCAAGGCACAGATCTGACCAAGGTTACAACAGAATTTCTGCAGTACTCAAGCACAGTGACCTCCATAATCCTTAAATGGAAGAAGTTTGGGACCACCAGAAATCTTCCTAGACCTGGCTATCCAGCCAAACTGAGCAATCATGGGAGAAGAGCCCTGGTGCAAGAGGTAAAGAAGAACCCCAAGATCACTGTGGCTGAGCTCCAGAGATGCAGTAGGGAAATGGGAGAAAGTTCCACAAAGTCAACTAACACTGCAGCCCTCCACCAGTCGAGTCTTTATGACAGACGTAATGAACAAGAACGCGTGCACCACTGGATGGAGGTGCAAAGGTAGGTTCCCACACCTTACAATAGATAAAATGAAAACCTTGCACTCAACTTAGATGCTCAAGTGAAGAATTTAATGTAGTACACCACAAAACGTTTCGGTCCAAAAGGCAGGACCTTCATCAGTTACTACAACACAAGGTGAGACACCACCAATAAATATATACAGAAAAAGGAAAAAATAAATGAGAAAACAAAGTATATACAACACCTGGGTAACAAATATAGTGTCTCTGAGCAAAGTGATAACATGTCATGGTTAGGTTTAGTAAATTATGCAGACAAACTGCTATCATGAGAAGAGAGGACCCTCAATATATGGCACCAATCTAGATCAAGGGTGAGTATGAATTAAATAACGTACCGTACTATAGGAACAGTGGAGGGTAGACACGACTGGCGTGTCAGTAGGCACGTGCGACTGTAGTGTCTGTGTGAATAAAAAGAACGATAGTGACCCCCTTAATCGGTCTATCATAAATGTGCGCTGACAGGAAATCAGAGGGGAGGCATACCTGTATGCGAATAATAGGTGAGAAGACCAGACCTACTGGGAAGGGACGGACAGAACTAGTTATAAATAAGATATAAGAGCGGCACATGCTGCTAGTGGAGTGCATCTCCTGGAACGTCATACCTGGTATCTGTTGTTGCTGGTGAGCGTGCCCAGTTCAGACGCGGTGTCCACCGCTCGTCTGATGTGAGTGATGGGCGTGCGCGCTAAAATAGAGATGGGGGGGGCGGCGTTCCCCTGGCGGTAAAGGACGTGTGGGTGATGGGGCGGAAATGACGTCACAGGACGTCTCTGTGTCTGTTGCTATGGACGCTGTGTAACCGCTAAAATGGCCTTACCAGCGGTGATGTCCAGGCAGTAACAGAGTACGTGTGGAGCCTGAGTGCGGCGGTAAAGGTTCCGCTTGGACGTGATGCGGTCTAGGTACCCGAAGGTGGACTAGAAGGGAGGTGCACAACAGTAAATAGTAAGAGTGCGTGAGGCACGGATGATGTGGGTGCCCCATGCCTGTGGACCGGAGTTCATGCAGATAGGTGATGGCAAGTACGGTGTGTGGAGAAACTTCAATAGAGATGACTCTAGAATAAAGAGAGCAATATGTTAATAAAGATTAAACAAGGCCCATCGTATGAATAATTAAGTGAAAGAAATATAAAATGTAACTCTTGCAGATGACAAATTGAGAGGATATGACATAAGCATGAAGCTTGCTGATATTTGTTTGTTGCCAATGTGGCAAAATACACAGAACAACTTATAGTAGTACTGTTCCTATAGTACGGTACGTTATTTAATTCATACTCACCCTTGATCTAGATTGGTGCCATATATTGAGGGTCCTCTCTTCTCATGATAGCAGTTTGTCTGCATAATTTACTAAACCTAACCATGACATGTTATCACTTTGCTCAGAGACACTATATTTGTTACCCAGGTGTTGTATATACTTTGTTTTCTCATTTATTTTTTCCTTTTTCTGTATATATTTATTGGTGGTGTCTCACCTTGTGTTGTAGTAACTGATGAAGGTCCTGCCTTTTGGACCGAAACGTTTTGTGGTGTACTACATTAAATTCTTCACTTGAGCATCTAAGTTGAGTGCAAGGTTTTCATTTTATCTATTGTAAGGTGTGGGAACCTACCTTTGCACCTCCATCCAGTGGTGCACGCGTTCTTGTTCATTACACGGTATCCCCTTACGCGTAGCACACTGTTTTGTCATGACCACCTTTTCATACAATGCAGAAGAGACCTCTAATATTTTGGCACGATCCACTTTAAACTGTGACTTTCTTAAGGCACCTCCTAGGGAGACACGGGGACGTGACCTGGAGCGTGAACTTCGTCATTTTACTAACATAGAGCTACACTGTGCCACACTCACGGAATATCTTCGGGTCCAACGGATCCCTAGGGGTCTTCGGGTACCACTTCGTCCCACACTCTTTCGGGACTGTCTAGACTATTGTACAAAGTATGAACAGATACTTAATAAATGTTCTTTCGATATAATCACTCTGACGATTGAGCATCTACAGAAGGCCATCTCCACGAGTACAGAGCAGATCAAAACCATCGAGGCCCAGCTAGCATCAACTGGCTCTCCAGAGGAACTTCGCTCACTCAAAGATCAGATCTCCAAGAACATTGACAAGCATCGCCGCGAGACAGAGGAGAGGAAACGGGCCAAGTTCAACAGGGACTTTGAGGACTACGAAACCAAACAGGTCTACAGATGGCAGGACAGCTCCTCTACTCGGCGACAGCCATCTCGCCCCATGCCTCGCTCCTCCCTCGATTATTCCACTTCGGGTTCAGAACAGGAGCAGACCACATCCTCTACAGGCGCTCCTCGTTTTTTAGGCCTACGACCACGCCCACCAAGAAGAAGACAACGAGGCGGGGCCATGGACACAGGACGAATCCCAGACCCCATGAGGATCACGAGATCCCAGGTACCGACTTACTGGTAATTAACATTTCAGACAGATCCTTGGGGGTGGCAGAATATAAGGTCCTACAGAAGGGGTTGTCTTTTTGTCCTACATACAGATGTCACACCTTTGATTTGGAGATGGACCTCCAACGCTTCTTTCGTTCTCTCAGATTGAAAGCATATTTCTCCCACACCCCAGACTTTTCTCCTTCTCATACTTCAACAACTACCTCCCCCAATGTCCTGTCTCTACAAAGCCTGGGGTTACACAAGAAAAGCCACTTTAGGCCCCCGCAGGGTTCACACGCCATGGAGACATTCATTGGGTTTGTTCAGGACTCCTTCTACCAATTAAGGGATGACATTGACAGAGGTAGACTATTCTACCCCCAGAATCTGACTAATACCGAACGACAAGCCCTTCGAGGCCTCCAGGAGGATAATAGTATAGTTATTAAACCAGCCGACAAGGGGGGTGCCCTTGTGGTTATGAATAGGACTGATTACCTAAGTGAGATTTCCCGACAGTTGAGTGATACCTCTATCTACCACAAACTCCCAAGGGACCCCACAGCGTCTATACGCCTCAAAATTTCCGATGTCCTACTGAAATATACATCTCTTGGTGTTCTGGACACCAAGACCTGTGATTTCCTCACCAACTCGACTCCAGTCATTCCGGTATTTTATACCATCCCCAAGATACATAAAAACCTGGATAAACCCCCGGGGAGGCCCATAGTGGCTTCCACAGACTCTATTCTTTCCCCCTTGGCCGTGTACCTGGAAAAAATCCTCACACCTATTATCCAACAATCCAGATCCTTCATTCTCGACACAGGGGCATTCCTTGGGGTCCTGAAAGATCTGCCCCCTTTACCACCTAATGCATTCCTTGTCACCATGGACGTTAAAGACCTTTATACGTCAATTCCACATGTTGAGGGTATAAATTCAGTACACAAGCTACTTACCCACTCTGGGCTACTGGTTGATCAGGTCAACCTGTGTATAGAACTCTTAACCATCATCCTCACATATAACCATTTCATTTTTCAAGATGACTTTTATCTCCAGGTCCGTGGCACCGCGATGGGCTCCAATGTTGCGCCCCCCTATGCAAATTGCTACATGGCAGATTTTGAGGAGAGTACCATCTACAAAAACCCACTCTTTGTCTCCAACGTTCTCCTTTGGAGACGCTACATAGACGACATCTTCTGCATATGGGGGGGCACATTGGAGGCCCTCGCTTTCTTTTTTGAGTGGCTCAACACGGCCTGGCCAGGCATCTCATTTACGATGTCACATGACTCACACAAGATAAATTTTCTGGACACGTTGGTTATACTCAGACCAGATGGCACGGTTGCCACGGATCTGTACACCAAAAGTACTGACCGCAACAGTTTACTACATTTTTCCAGTTTCCACCCTCCTTCTACCCTAAGATCTATACCCAAATCTCAATTCCACAGAGTCAATAGGATAGTCTCTGATCCGGATCTCCGCCCATGCAGACTACGAGAAATGGCGTCCAAATTTTCCCAACGAGGCTATCCTTCTGCAGTACTTCGAAACGCGCTGGCACCGTCACTAGCTAGACCCAACAGAAGTTCTAATCGGGTCCCCTTTGTCCATTCCTTTCACCCTTTTGCCTATATTCTGCACAAGTCTATACGTAAACATTGGCATTTACTCTCCAATGGCCATCCAGAGGTCCCTGAGTTTCGGGAGCCGTTTCTCCCCTGCTTCAGAAGAGCCCCCAATCTTAAGGATTCCCTTGTCAGAGCTGATATAGGCACCAACAAATCTGTACCTCGCCAACGTTTCCTGCAAAACCCACGAAAGGGAACTTTTCCTTGTCTCCACTGTTCCCAATGCCATAATGTCCTCAAAGGCCCCACTTTCCATCATCCTCATTCCGGTAAAATTTTTCATGTCCCCGATTTTTTCACCTGTGACTCGTCTTGGGTCATCTATCTATTAAAATGCCCATGTGGCCTGCTTTACGTGGGAGAAACGACGCAGGCCATCCGCGATCGAATCTCCAAACACAAATCCACTATACGCTGCAAGCAGTTGCTGCTGCCCATTCCCTCACACTTCGCTACTTCAGGTCACAGCATTTCACAACTAAAATTCCAGGTCATAGAACACATACCTCCACCAAGAAGGGGTGGCAACAGGTTAGCCCGACTGAAGCACAGGGAGGCCTTCTGGATCCATACCTTAGAAACACTCCACCCTAAGGGCCTCAACAGGGATTACGATTTGGCGGCTTTTCTGTAAATACGTGCTTTCTGTATTAACATGTATTTTATCTGTATTTTCTGCCCTTTAACCATGTCATCTGCTAGGCTTTATGAATGTGTCCATTTCTCTCCGTTTTTTTCATCCAGTTGGTTTATAGAACGTGGCATACCTTAAAGTACTACTATAAGTTGTTCTGTGTATTTTGCCACATTGGCAACAAAAAAATATCAGCAAGCTTCATGCTTATGTCATATCCTCTCAATTTGTCATCTGCAAGAGTTACATTTTATATTTCTTTCACTTAATTATTCATACGATGGGCCTTGTTTAATCTTTATTAACATATTGCTCTCTTTATTCTAGAGTCATCTCTATTGAAGTTTCTCCACACACCGTACTTGCCATCACCTATCTGCATGAACTCCGGTCCACAGGCATGGGGCACCCACATCATCCGTGCCTCACGCACTCTTACTATTTACTGTTGTGCACCTCCCTTCTAGTCCACCTTCGGGTACCTAGACCGCATCACGTCCAAGCGGAACCTTTACCGCCGCACTCAGGCTCCACACGTACTCTGTTACTGCCTGGACATCACCGCTGGTAAGGCCATTTTAGCGGTTACACAGCGTCCATAGCAACAGACACAGAGACGTCCTGTGACGTCATTTCCGCCCCATCACCCACACGTCCTTTACCGCCAGGGGAACGCCGCCCCCCCCCCATCTCTATTTTAGCGCGCACGCCCATCACTCACATCAGACGAGCGGTGGACACCGCGTCTGAACTGGGCACGCTCACCAGCAACAACAGATACCAGGTATGACGTTCCAGGAGATGCACTCCACTAGCAGCATGTGCCGCTCTTATATCTTATTTATAACTAGTTCTGTCCGTCCCTTCCCAGTAGGTCTGGTCTTCTCACCTATTATTCGCATACAGGTATGCCTCCCCTCTGATTTCCTGTCAGCGCACATTTATGATAGACCGATTAAGGGGGTCACTATCGTTCTTTTTATTCACACAGACACTACAGTCGCACGTGCCTACTGACACGCCAGTCGTGTCTACCCTCCACTGTTCCTATAGTACGGTACGTTATTTAATTCATACTCACCCTTGATCTAGATTGGTGCCATATATTGAGGGTCCTCTCTTCTCATGATAGCAGTTTGTCTGCATAATTTACTAAACCTAACCATGACATGTTATCACTTTGCTCAGAGACACTATATTTGTTACCCAGGTGTTGTATATACTTTGTTTTCTCATTTATTTTTTCCTTTTTCTGTATATATTTATTGGTGGTGTCTCACCTTGTGTTGTAGTAACTGATGAAGGTCCTGCCTTTTGGACCGAAACGTTTTGTGGTGTACTACATTAAATTCTTCACTTGAGCATCTAAGTTGAGTGCAAGGTTTTCATTTTATTTATGACAGACGTGGCCCGACGGTAGCTTCTCCTCAGTGCAAGACATATGAAAGCCCACATAGAGTTTGTTAAAAAAACACATGAAGGACTCCCAGACTATGAGATATAAGATTCTCTGGTGTGATGAGATGAAGATAGACCTTTTTGGTGATAATTCTAAGGCGGTATGTGTGGAGAAAACAAGGAACTGCTCATCACCTGCCCAATACAATCCAAACAGTGAAACTTGGTGGCGGTAGCATCATGTTATGGGTGTGTTTTTCAGCTGCAGGGACAGGATGACTGTTTGTCACTGAAGTAAACGTGAATGTGGCGAAGTAGAGAGATACCCTGGATAAAAACCTCTTCCAGAGTGCTCTGGACCTCAGACTTGGCCAAAGGTTCGCCTTCCAACAAGACAATGATCCTAAGCACATAGCTTAAATAACAAAGGAGTGGCTTCAGAACAACTCTGTGACCATTCTTGACTGGCCCAGCCAGAGCCCTGACCTAAACCCAATTGGGCATCTCTGGAGAGACCTGAAAATGGCTGTCCATCAACATTCACCATCCAACCTGACGGAACTGGAGAGGATCTGCAAGGAAGGATGGCAGAGGATCCCCAAATCCAGGTGTGAAAAACTTGTTGCATCATTCCCAAGAAGACTCATGGCTGTACTAGCTCAAAAGGGTGCTTCTACTCAATACTGAGCAAAGAGTCTAATACTTATGACCATGTGATATTTCAGTTTTTCTTTTTTAATAAATTTGCAAAAATTAATACATTTCAGTTTTTTTTTCAGTCAAGATGAGGTGCAGAGTGTACATTAATGAGAAAAAAAAATGAACTTTTTTGAATTTACCAAATGGCTGCAATGAAAGAGTGAAAAATTTAAAGGGGTCTGAATACTTTCCATACCCACTGTATTTCTATATGTGAATTTCATACTTATTTCAAAACGTGAAGAGGTTTTTAAAATGTTTTCATTTTTTCATAATTTGCATATTATTAACATGTTTATTCATCCGCTTATGTCATTATTCCTTATTTCATTTAATTTACATTTTCTTTAGTGTAGCAATTTAATTGAGGACTGTATTTGGTTTCGGACATTGGAGCAGAGTTTCATTGTGTTATATAACATGTGTGGTTCACAGTACAGCACAAATCCTGAAATTATAAGCACTCAAATAATGAGGGAAGACCAGCGGTACAACTGTTTGGCTCAATACCTATATAAGCGTAGTCTTGATATTTTAAAATTGTTATTAACAATTGTTATTATTTACCTATTTGATACATTTCATACACTTTTTTTTACCTGCATCATTTTCAGAAAACTACGGATGCTGTATAGTTTGAAAGTGGCCACAAGGTGGTGCCATTTACTTATTTATAAAAATTCTTATTGTCTGTCTTTGCATGGTTTCTCTTTATCTTTATACTTTTTACTACACGTCTTCATTGGTTGGGATCTATTTTCAAAAAGTTTAGTAGTGGGAGCACAAATAGAGAAAACTGTCATCTTAATGTCCTTTTTTATTAGAATTTTAACTGATTTTTGTGTAAAGGTTTCGTTTTTCTGTGTATTTGACGCAACATATTTTAAATGTTTAGTACAAAAGTGCTGAATTCCTGTACTTTTACATGTTTTTTTTTTTCGTTCCCTGTAGAAATTTATGGGGAAAAAACAGCTAAACTATGCAGCATCTTTAACTCGTTCCTGACATGGTCAGTTTTTATAGTGCTTTGGAACAAAGCACTATACTGTTATTCCACCGTGGTAAACTTCTTATTATAGTGCTTTGGAACAAAGCACTATACTGTTATTCCACCGTGGTAAACTTCTTATTCTTATTATTATTATTCAGTCCGCACGTAATGCGGCCCGAACCGCTAAACTCACAGACTCCAGTGAGGTGTCATTTCGAAGCCAGCGTTCCTGAGAGGTGTGCTAAGTATTTTTCGTGTCGATCGGATTTGTAGTTTTGGCGCAATTTGCGTTTGAAAAAAGTGTCTCAATGCATTTCAATAGGGAAATTTTCCAATACGTTTATAATGGGCCTGATTTCTGAGGCAATTTCTAAAAATAACTGCCACCTGGCTGATTACCTCATTGATATGCGCAGTGAGACCCAGTTACTATGCCAACGCCTATAAACTCTACCAGCCCACCAGGTCACAAGTTTTGTCAGATAATATCAGCTCTTAAAGTGACAGTACAGCACAATTACAAAGCACTATCTGTAGTCTTATCATTATTGCCCCGCTCACCAAATCGGACCCAGCCCACCAAATCGGACCAGAGTGCCCCCGCTTGCCAAATCGGACCCAGAGTGCCCCCGCCCGCCAAATCGGACCCAGAGTGCCCCCGCCCGTCAAGTCGGACCCAGAGTGGCGCCGCCCGCCAAATCGGACCCAGAGTGGCGCCGCCCGCCAAATCGGACCCAGAGTGGCGCCGCCCGCCAAATCGGACCCAGAGTGGCGCCGCCCGCCAAATCGGACCCAGAGTGGCGCCGCCCGCCAAATCGGACCCAGAGTGGTGCCGCCCGCCAAATCGGACCCAGAGTGGCGCCGCCCGCCAAATCGGACCCAGAGTGGCGCCGCCCGCCAAATCGGACCCAGAGTGGCGCCGCCCGCCAAATCGGACCCAGAGTGGCGCCGCCCGCCAAATCGGACCCAGAGTTGCGCCGCCCGCCAAATCGGACCCAGAGAGGCGCCGCCCGCCAAATCGGACCCAGAGTGGCGCCGCCCGCCAAATCGGACCCAGAGTGGCGCCGCCCGCCAAATCGGACCCAGAGTGACCCGGGCCGCCAAATCGGACCCAGAGTGACCCGGGCCGCCAAATCGGACCCAGAGTGACCCGGGCCGCCAAATCGGACCGAGAGGCGCCGCCCGCCAAATCGGACCCAGAGTGGTGCCGCCCGCCAAATCGGACCCAGAGTGGCGCCGCCCGCCAAATCGGACCCAGAGTGGCGCCGCCCGCCAAATCGGACCCAGAGTGGCGCCGCCCGCCAAATCGGACCCAGAGTGGCGCCGCCCGCCAAATCGGACCCAGAGTGGCGCCGCCCGCCAAATCGGACCCAGAGTGGCGCCGCCCGCCAAATCGGACCCAGAGTGACCCGGGCCGCCAAATCGGACCCAGAGTGGCGCCGCCCGCCAAATCGGACCCAGAGTGGCGCCGCCCGCCAAATCGGACCCAGAGTGGCGCCGCCCGCCAAATCGGACCCAGAGTGGCGCCGCCCGCCAAATCGGACCCAGAGTGACCCGGCCCGCCAAATCGGACCCAGAGTGACCCGGCCCGCCAAATCGGACCCAGAGTGACCCGGCCCGCCAAGTCGGACCCAGAGTGACCCGGCCCGCCAAATCGGACCCAGAGTGACCCGGCCCGCCAAATCGGACCCAGAGTGACCCGGCCCGCCAAATCGGACCCAGAGTGGCGCCGCCCGCCAAATCGGACCCAGAGTGGCGCCGCCCGCCAAATCGGACCCAGAGTGGCGCCGCCCGCCAAGTCGGACCCAGAGTGGCGCCGCCCGCCAAGTCGGACCCAGAGTGGCGCCGCCCACCAAGTCGGACCCAGAGTGGTGCCGCCCGCCAAGTCGGACCCAGAGTGGCGCCGCCCGCCAAGTCGGACCCAGAGTGGCGCCGCCCGCCAAGTCGGACCCAGAGTGGCGCCGCCCGCCAAGTCGGACCCAGAGTGGCGCCGCCCGTCAAATCGGACCCAGAGTGACCCGGGCCACCAAATCGGACCCAGAGTGACCCGGGCCACCAAATCGGACCCAGAGTGACCCGGGCCACCAAATCGGGCCCAGAGTGACCCGGGCCACCAAATCGGGCCCAGAGTGACCCGGGCCACCAAATCGGGCCCAGAGTGACCCGGGCCACCAAATCGGGCCCAGAGTGACCCGGGTTGACCAAATCGGGCCCAGAGTGACCCGGGCCACCAAATCGGGCCCAGAGTGACCCGGGCCACCAAATCGGACCCAGAGTGACCCGGGCCACCAAATCGGACCCAGAGTGACCCGGGCCACCAAATCGGACCCAGAGTGACCCGGGCCACCAAATCGGACCCAGAGTGACCCGGCCCACCAAATCAGACCCAGAGTGACCCGGCCCACCAAATCGGACCCAGAGTGACCCGGGCCACCAAATCGGACCCAGAGTGACCCGGGCCACCAAATCGGACCCAGAGTGACCCGGGCCACCAAATCGGGCCCAGAGTGACCCGGGCAACCAAATCGGGCCCAGAGTGACCCGGGCCACCAAATCGGACCCAGAGTGGCCTCAACCCTGAGGGGCTACAACTACCAAACCAGCGCCTGAGGGGCACCCAAGTGTGAAAGTCTTGCAGGGGCAGCCCGGGCACCATTCCAAAGCACTATCTGTAGTTCCTTCAGGAAATACCCATCTAGTTATTTTTGCACTTTTGTTTTTGTTTTCCTTCCTGGGGCCATAACTGTTTAAATCTTTCAACATATCCATTTGTTAGATTGTTTTTGTTGGAAGAGTTGACATTTCAAATGACACCATTGAATTTACCATATAACGTCTTTAACCCCTTCATGCCGCATTCAATTTCCGTTTTTGCATTTCCATTTTATTTCCTTCCTCCCAGAGCCATAACTCTTGTTTTTCTGTCCACATTGACATGCGAGTGCTTGTTTTTTTTGCAGGATGACTAGTACTTTTGAATGATATCATTCATTTTAGCACATAGTGTACTGTAAATTGTGAAAAAAATTCCAAGTGCGGTGAAATTGTGACCCCTCCCCCGCAATTTTGATATAGTGTCTGGGGAATTGTATTTACGGTGTACATTTTGTTGTGAAAATGACCTTGCAATATGATTCTCCTCATCAATACAATTACGGCGATACCAAACATGTCAAGCTTTTATATTATTTTAGTGGTGAAAGAAAATTAGAAGTTTGCAAAAAAGCATTTTTTGGGGGTCACCACATTCCGAGACCTGTAACATTTATATTTTTCTGCAGATGGAGCTGTGTGATGGGTTATTTTTTTTAGGGGCGAGATGACATTTTTATTGATACGATTGTGAAATTGCGGCTACCAAAAAAAAAATGGTGTTCCTGAATTTTTTTCATTTACCGTGTTTACTGATCGGGTTAATTGTTTTTATACTTTGATAGATCTGACTTTTTGGAATATGATGATACCACATACAGTGGTGTGAAAAACTGTTTACCCCTTCCTCATTTCACATTCTTTTGCATATTTGTCACACTTAAATATTTCAGATCAACAAACAAATTTAAATATTAGACAAATATAAGTAAATGTTAACCCCTTAAGCCCCGAGGGTGGTTTGCACGTTAATGACCGGGCACATTTTTACAATTCTGACCACAGTCTCTTTATGAGGTTATAACTCTGGAACGCTTCAACGGATCTTGGCGATTCTGACATTGTTTTCTCGTGAGATATTCTAATTCATGGTATTGGTAAAATTTATTCGATATAACTTGCGTTTATTTGTGAAAAAAATGGAAATTTGGCGAAAATTTTGAAAATTTCACAATTTTCCAAATTTGAATTTTTATGCCCTTAAATCACAGAGATATGTCATGCAAAATACTTAATAAATAACATTTCCCACATGTCTACTTTACATCAGCACAATTTTGGAACCAAAATTTTTTTTTGTTAGGGAGTTATAAGGGTTAAAAGTTGACCAGAAATTTCTCATTTTTACAACACCTTTTTTTTTAGGGACCACATCTCATTTGAAGTCATTTTGAGGGGTCTATATGATAGAAAATACCCAAGTGTGACACCATTCTAAAAACTGCACCCCTCAAGGTGCTCAAAACCACTTTCAAGAAGTTTATTAACACTTCAGGTGTTTCACAGGAATTTTTGGAATGTTTAAATAAAAATGAACATTTAACTTTTTTTCACACAAAATGTATTTCAGCTCCAATTTGTTTTATTTTACCAAGGGTAACAGGAGAAAATGGACCACAAAAGTTGTTGAACAATTTGTCCTGAATATGCTGATACCCCATATGTGGGGATAAACCACTGTTTGGGCGCATGGCAGAGCTCGGAAGGAAAGGAGCGCCATTTGACTTTTCAATGCAAAATTGACTGGAATTTATATGGGACGCCATGTTGCGTTTGGAGAGCCCCTGATGTGCCTAAACAATGAAACCCCCCACAAGTGAGACCATTTTGGAAAGTGGACCCCCTAAGGAACTTATCTAGATGTGTGGTGAGCACTTTGACCCACCAAGTGCTTCACAGAAGTTTATAATGCAGAGCCGTAAAATAAAAAAATCATATTTTTTCGCAAAAATGATTTTTCGCCCCAATTTTTTATTTTCCCAAGGGTAAGAGAAGAAATTAGACCACAACAGTTGTTGTGCAATTTGTCCTGAGTACAACGATACCCCATATGTGGGGGTAAACCACTGTTTGGGCGCATAGCAGAGCTCGGAAGGGAAGGAGCGCCATTTGACTTTTCAATGCAAAATTGACTGGAATTGAGATGGGACACCATGTCGCGTTTGGAGAGCCCCTGATGTGCCTAAACATTAAAACCCCCCACAAGTGACACCATTTTGGAAAGTAGACCCCCTAAGGAACTTATCTAGATGGGTTTTTAGAGCTTTGAACCCCCAAGTGTTTCACTACAGTTTATAACGCAGAGCCGTGAAAATAAAAATTCTTTTTTTTTTTTTCAGAAAAATGATTTTTTAGCCCCCAGTTTTGTATTTTCACAAGGGTAACAGGATAAATTGGACCCCAAAAGTTGTTGTCCAATTTGTCCTGAGTACGCTGATACCCCATATGTGGGGGGGAACCACTGTTTGGGCACATGGCAGAGCTCGGAAGGGAAGGAGCGCCATTTGGAATGCAGACTTAGATTGATTGGTCTGCAGGCGTCACGTTGCATTTGCAGAGCCCCTGATGTACCCAAGCAGTACAAACCCCCAACAAGTGACCCCATATTGGAAACTAGACCTCCCAAGGAACTTATCTAGATGTGTTGTGAGAACTTTGAACCCCAAAGTGTTTCACTACAGTTTATAACGCAGAGCCGTGAAAATAAATTTTTTTTTTTTTTTCACAAAAATGATTTTTAGCCCCCCAAATTTTTATTTTCCCAAGGATAACAAGGGAACTTGGACCGCAAATTTTGTTCTCCAATTTGTCCCGAGTACGCTGATGCCCCATATGTTGCGGTAAACTGTTATGGACCTGGTGGTTAGGAGCACCCGGAATGACCTGATGAGTAAACTCAAAATCGGAACTAGCTCTGGGAAAGTGGGAACTCTGCTGACCGCAAACACTACTCCTATCACACACACTAGAAATAGCCGTGGAGCGTACCTAACTCTCCCTAGATGCCTCTTCACAGCCTAAGAGCTAACTACCCCTAAAGAAAGAAATAGAAGCCTAACCTTGCCTCAGAGAAATTCCCCAATGGTAAAGGCAGCCCCCCACATATATTGACTGTGAGTTAAGAGGAAAGTCACAAACACAGGAATGAAACAGGTTTTAGCAAAGGAGGCCAGCCTTCACTAAATAGTCAGAGGATAGCAAAGGAAACTATGCGGTCAGCACAAAAAACTACAAAAACCACGCAGAGTATGCAAAAAGACCCCCACACCGACTCACGGTGTGGAGGTGCAACACTGCACCCCAGAGCTTCCAGCTAGCAAGGAAATATCATGATAGCAAGCTGGACTAGAATTTAGCAGTACTAAGAAATATATTCAGGCAACAGTACAACAAATGAACTAGCAGGGACTTAGCTTCTGCTGGAGTAGACAGGTCCTCAGAGAAGTCCAAGAGAGATCTGAACCAATACTGATACATTGACAGCTGGCATGAAGTAACGATCTGAGTGGAGTTAAATAGGGAAGCCAGCATAGCAATAAACGAGAGCAGCTGATAAAGCCAACCTCAGTAACCAGCAGTTCCGCTCGAAGCCACCAGAGGGAGTCCAAGAGCAGAACTAACCAAAGTACCATTCATAACCACAGGAGGGAGTCCGAGAACGGAATTCACAACAGTACCCCCCCCTTGAGGAGGGGTCACCGAACCCTCACCAGGGCCCCCAGGCCGATCAGGACGAGCCAATTGAAAGGCACGAACTAAATCGGCAGCATGGACATCGGAGGCAACAACCCAGGAATTATCCTCCTGACCATAGCCCTTCCACTTAACCAGGTACTGAAGCTTCCGTCTGGAAATACGAGAATCCAAAATTTTTTCCACCACATACTCCAACTCCCCCTCAACCAACACCGGAGCAGGAGGATCAACAGCCTATGGAACACATTATGGATGGCAAAAGAAGCTGGAAGGACCAAACGAAATGACACAGGGTTGAGAATTTCAGAAATCTTATAAGGACCAATGAAACGAGGCTTAAACTTAGGAGAAGAAACCTTCATAGGAACATAACGAGAAGACAACCAAACCAAATCCCCAACACGAAGTGGGGGACCAACACAACGACGGCGGTTAGCGAAACGTTGAGCCTTCTCCTGGGACAACGTCAGATTGTCCACTACGTGAGTCCAAATTTGCTGCAACCTGTCCACCACAGAATCCACACCAGGACAGTCAGAAGGCTCAACCTGCCCCGAAGAAAAACGAGGATGAAAACCAGAATTGCAAAAAAAAGGTGAAACCAAAGTAGCCGAACTAGCCCGATTATTAAAGGCGAACTCAGCCAATGGCAAGAAGGTCACCCAATCATCCTGATCAGCAGAAACAAAGCATCTCAGATAGGTTTCCAAAGTCTGGTTGGTTCGTTCGGTTTGGCCATTTGTTTGAGGATGGAAAGCCAAAGAAAAAGACAAATCAATGCCCATCTTAGCACAAAAGGACCGCCAAAACCTAGAGACAAACTGGGAACCTCTGTCCGACACAATGTTCTCCGGAATGCCATGCAAACGAACCACATGTTGAAAAAATAATGGCACCAAATCAGAGGAGGAAGGTAATTTAGGCAAGGGTACCAAATGGACCATCTTAGAAAAGCGATCACAAACCGCCCAGATGACAGACATCCTTTGAGCGATAGGAAGATCTGAAATAAAATCCATTGAAACATGCGTCCAAGGCCTTTTCGGGACTGGCAAGGGCAAAAGCAACCCACTGGCACGAGAACAGCAGGGCTTAGCCCGAGCACAAGTCCCACAGGACTGCACAAAAGAACGCACATCCCGTGACAAGGAAGGCCACCAAAAGGACCTAGCCACCAAATCTCTGGTCCCAAAAATCCCAGGATGACCAGCCAACACAGAGCAATGAACCTCAGAAATAACTCTGCTAGTCCATCTATCAGGGACAAACAGTTTCTCCGCTGGACAACGGTCAGGTCTATCAGCCTGAAACTCCTGCAGCACCCGCCGCAAATCAGGGGAGATGGCAGACAGAATTACCCCCTCTTTGAGAATACCAGCTGGCTCAGGTACTCCCGGAGAATCAGGCACAAAACTCCTAGAAAGGGCATCCGCCTTCACATTCTTAGAACCTGGAAGGTATGAGACCACAAAATCGAAATGGGAGAAAAACAGCGACCATCGAGCCTGTCTAGGATTCAACCGCTTGGCAGACTCGAGATAAGTCAGATTTTTGTGATCCGTCAAGACCACCACACGGTGCTTGGCTCCCTCAAGCCAATGTCGCCACTCCTCGAATGCCCACTTCATAGCCAGCAGCTCCCAATTGCCAACATCATAATTACGCTCAGCAGGCGAAAACTTTCTAGAAAAGAAGGCACATGGCTTCATCACAGAGCCATCAGAACTTCTTTGAGACAAAACAGCCCCTGCTCCAATCTCAGAAGCATCAACCTCGACCTGAAAAGGGAGCGAAACATCTGGCTGACGCAACACAGGGGCCGAAGAAAAACGACGTTTCAGCTCCTGAAAAGCCTCAACGGCCGCAGAGGACCAATTCACCACATCAGCACCTTTCTTTGTCAAATCAGTCAAAGGTTTAACCACACTAGAAAAATTAGCGATGAAGCGACGGTAAAAATTAGCAAAGCCCAGGAATTTCTGGAGGCTCTTCACAGATGTAGGTTGAGTCCAATCATAAATAGCCTGAACTTTAACAGGATCCATCTCGATAGTAGAAGGGGAAAAAATGAAGCCCAAAAAGGAAACCTTCTGAATTCCGAAGAGACATTTAGACCCCTTCACAAACAAGGAATTAGCACGAAGGACCTGGAATACCATTCTGACCTGTTTCACATGAGACTCCCAATCATCTGAAAAGACCAAAATATCATCCAAATATACAATCATGAATCTATCCAGATACTTTCGGAAGATGTCATGCATAAAGGACTGAAACACAGATGGAGCATTTGAAAGCCCGAATGGCATTACCAGGTACTCAAAATGGCCCTCGGGTGTATTAAATGCTGTTTTCCATTCATCGCCCTGTTTAATACGCACAAGGTTATACGCCCCTCGAAGATCTATCTTGGTGAACCAACTAGCCTCCTTAATCCGAGCAAACAAATCAGACAGCAGAGGCAAAGGGTACTGAAAATTGACCGTGATTTTATTGAGAAGGCGTAATCTATACAGGGTCTCAGAGAACCATCCTTCTTGGCCACAAAAAAGAACCCTGCTCCCAATGGTGATGAAGACGGGCGAATATGCCCTTTCTCCAAGGACTCCTTTATATAACTCCGCACAGCGGCGTGCTCTGGCACGGATAAATTGAAAAGTCGGCCCTTAGGAAACTTACTAGCAGGAATCAAATTTATAGCACAATCACAATCCCTATGAGGGGGTAGGACACTGGATTTGGGCTCATCAAATACATCCTGGTAATCCGACAGAAACTCAGGGACTTCAGAAGGAGTGGAAGCAGAAATTGATACCAACCGAACATTGCCATGTACCCCTTGACAACCCCAACTAGACACAGACATTGATTTCCAATCCAATACTGGATTATGAACCTGTAGCCATGGCAAACCCAACACGACCACATCATGCAAATTATGCAACACCAAAAAGCGAATATCTTCCTGATGTGCAGGAGCCATGCACATGGTCAACTGAGTCCAGTACTGAGGTTTATTCTTGGCCAACGGCGTGGCATCAAATCCCCTTAAAGGAATAGGATACTGCAAAGGCTCCAAGAAAAAAACACAGCGCCTGGCAAACTCCAAGTCCATCAAATTCAGGGCAGCGCCTGAATCCACAAATGCCATAACCGAGTAGGATGACAAAGAGCAAATCAGAGTAACAGACAAAAGAAATTTAGGTTGTACAGTACCAATGGTGACAGACCTAGCGAACCGCTTAGTGCGCTTAGGACAATCAGAGATAGCATGAGTGGGGTCACCACAGTAAAAACACAGCCTATTCTGATGTCTGTGTTCTTGCCGTTCAGTTCTGGTCAAAGTTCTATCACATTGGATAAGCTCAGGCCTCTGCTCAGAGGACACCGCCAAATTGTGCACAATTTTGCGCTCGCGCAAACGCCGATCAATTTGGATGGCCAAAGACATTGATTCATTCAGACCAGCAGGCGTGGGGAATCCCACCATAACATCCTTAAGGGCTTCAGAAAGACCCTTTCTAAAAATTGCTGCCAGGGCACACTTATTCCATTGAGTAAGCACAGACCATTTTCTAAACTTTTGACAATATATCTCCGCTTCATCCCGACCCTGACACAAAGCTAGCAAAATTTTCTCTGCCTGATCCACTGAATTCGGTTCGTCATAAAGCAATCCAAGCGCCAGAAAAAACGCATCTACATTAAGCAATGCAGGATCTCCTGGCGCAAGGGAGAATGCCCAGTCTTGAGGGTCACCACGCAGCAAAGAAATAATAATTTTTACTTGCTGAATGGGGTCACCAGAGGAGCGGGGTTTCAAAGCAAGAAACAGTTTACAATTATTTTTGAAATTCAGAAACTTAGATCTATCCCCAGAAAACAAATCAGGAATTGGAATTCTAGGCTCTAACATAGGATTCTGAACTACATAATCTTGAATGCTTTGTACCCTTGCAGTCAGATGATCCACACAAGAGGACAGACCTTGAATATCCATATCTAAACCTGAGTCCTGAACCACCCAGAGGTTAAGGGGAAAAGAGAGACAAAACACACTGCAAAGAAAAAAAAAATGGGTTCAGAACTTCTCTTATCCCTCTTTTGAGATGCATTAACACTTTATTGGCCAGCTGTACTGTTATGGACCTGGTGGTTAGGAGCACCCGGAATGACCTGATGAGTAAACTCAAAATCAGAACTAGCTCTGGGAAAGTGGGAACTCTGCTGACCGCAAACTCTACTCCTATCACACACACTAGAAATAGCCGTGGAGCGTACCTAACTCTCCCTAAGACGCCTCTTCACAGCCTAAGAGCTAACTACCCCTAAAGATAGAAATAGAAGCCTAACCTTGCCTCAGAGAAATTCCCCAAAGGTAAAGGCAGCCCCCCACATATATTGACTGTGAGTTAAGAGGAAAGTCACAAACACAGGAATGAAACAGGTTTTAGCAAAGGAGGCCAGCCTTCACTAAATAGTCAGAGGATAGCAAAGGAAACTATGCGGTCAGCACAAAAAACTACAAAAACCACGCAGAGTATGCAAAAAGACCCCCACACCGACTCACGGTGTGGAGGTGCAACACTGCACCCCAGAGCTTCCAGCTAGCAAGGAAATATCATGATAGCAAGCTGGACTAGAATTTAGCAGTACTAAGAAATATATTCAGGCAGCAGTACAACAAATGAACTAGCAGGGACTTAGCTTCTGCTGGAGTAGACAGGTCCTCAGAGAAGTCCAAGAGAGATTTGAACCAATACTGATACATTGACAGCTGGCATGAAGTAACGATCTGAGTGGAGTTAAATAAGGAAGCCAGCATAGCAATAAACGAGAGCAGCTGATAAAGCCAACCTCAGTAACCAGCAGTTCCACTCGAAGCCACCAGAGGGAGTCCAAGAGCAGAACTAACCAAAGTACCATTCATGACCACAGGAGGGAGTCCGAGAACGGAATTCACAACAGTAAACCCCTGTTTGGGCGCACGGGAAAGCTCGAAAGGGAAGGAGCACTGTTTTACTTTTTCAACGCAGAATTGTCTGGAATTGAGATCGGACGTCATGTTGCGTTTGGAGAGCCCCTGATGTGCCTGAACAGTGGAAACTCCCCAATTCTACCTGAAACTCTAATCCAAACACACCCCTAACCCTAATCCCATCTGTAACCCTAACCACACCCCTAACCCTGACATACCCCTAATTCTAATCCCAACCCTACTCCCAACCGTAAATGTAATCCAAACCCTGACCCTAACTTTAGCCCCAACCCTAACCCTAACTTTAGCCCCAACCCTATCCCTAACTTTAGCCCCAACCCTAACTTTAGCTCCAACCCTAGCTCCAACCCTAACCCTAGCCCTAACCCTAGCCCTAACCCTAGCCCTAATGGGAAAATGGAAATAAATAAATTTTTTTAATTTTATTATTTTTCCCTAACTAAGGGGGTGATGAAGGGGGTTGGATTTACTTTTATAGCATTTTTTATATCGGATTTTTATGATTGGCAGCTGTCACACACTAAAAGACGCTTTTTATAGCAAAAAAGTTTTTGCGTCTCCACATTTTGAGACCTATAATTTTTCCGTATTTTGGTCCACAGAGTCATGTGAGGTCTTGTTTTTTGCGGGACGAGTTGACGTTTTTATTGGTAACATTTTCGGACATGTGACAGTTTTTGATCGCTTTTTATTCCGATTTTTGTGAGGCAGAATGACCAAAAACCAGCTATTCATGAATTTCTTTTGGGGGAGGCGTTTATACCGTTCCACGTTTGGTAAAATTGATAAAGCAGTTTTATTAATCGGGTCAGTACGATTACAGCGATATCTCATTTATATCATTTTTTTATGTTTTGGCGCTTTTATACGATAAAAGCTATTTTATAGAAAAAATAATTATTTTGGCATCGCTTTATTCTGAGGACTATAACTTTTTTATCTTTTTGGTTATGATGCTCTATGGTGGCTCGTTGTGGGACAGTTTTATAGGTTGGGTCGTTACAGACGCGGCGATACTAAATATGTGTACTTTTATTGTTTTGTTGTTTTTTTTAGATAAAGAAATGTATTTATGGGAATATTATTTATTTTTTTTCTTCTTTATTTAGGAATTTTTTATTTATTTTTTTTTACTTTGTCCCAGGGGGGGACATCACAGATCGCCGATCTGATAGTTTGCATAGCACTCTATCAGATCGGTGATCATACTTTCATGCTCTGCAGCCTGCTCCGACCCGGAAGTACTCCCTGCAGGACCCGGATGCAGCCCCGCGGCCATTTTGGATCCGGGGCCTGCATGGAGAAGGCGCTCGGTACAAGGTGAGTACATCGCCTTGTACCGATCGTCTCAGGGAAGCACGCAGGGAGCCCCCTCCCTGCGCGATGCTTCCCTGTACCGCCGGTACACCGCGATCATGTTTGATCGCGGTGTGCCGGGGGTTAATGTGCCGGGGGCGGTCCGTGACCGCTCCTGGCACATAGTGCCGGATGTCACCTGCGATAGGCAGCTGACACCCGGCCGCGATCGGCCGCGCTCCCCCCGTGAGCGCGGCCGATCGGCTATGACGTACTATCCCGTCGGTGGGAATTAAGGCCCACCCCACCTCGACGGGATAGTACGTCATATGGGATTAAGGGGTTAATGTAAATGAAGGTCTTTAATATTAAGGGAAAAAGAAATCCAAACCTACAGGGCCCTGTGTGAAAGAGTGATTGCCCCCTAAACCTAATAACTGGTTGGGCCACCCTAAGAAGCAACAACTGCAATCAAGCGTTTGCGACAACTGGCAATGAGTTTTTTACAACACTCTGAGGGAATTTTGTCCCACTCATCTTTGCAGAATTGTTGTAATTCCGCCACATCGGAGGTTTTCCGAGCATGAACCACCTTTTTTAAGGTCATAGAATCTTAATCGGATTAAGTTCATGACTTTGACTAGGCCACTCCAAAGTCTTAATTTTGTTTTTTCTTCAGCCATTCAGAGGTGAACTTGCTGGTGTGTTTTGGATCATTGTCCTACTGCATAACCTAAGTGGACTTCAGCTTGAGGTCACGAACAGATTGCCTGACATTCTCTATCAGGATTTTTTGGGAGATAGCAAAATTCATGGTTCCTTTTACCACAGCAAGTCTTCGATGTCCTGAAAGCAGCAAAACAGCCCCAGACCATCACAATACCACCATATTTTACCATTGGTATGATATTCCTTTTCTGAAATGCTGTGTTACTTCTATGCCAGATGTTATGGGACATATATATCCCTTGTAGATTGTGAGCCTTCGCGGGCAGGGTCCTCACTCCTCCTGTACCAGTTATGACTTGTATTGTTTAAGATTATTGTACTTGTTTTTGTTATGTATACCCCTCCTCACATGTAAAGCGCCATGGAATAAATGGCGCTATAACAATAAATAATAATAATATACCAATAAAGTTCAACTTTTGTCTTATCAGTCCACAGAGTATTCTCCTAAAAGTCTTTGGGATCATCAAGATGTTTTTTTGGCAAAACAGAGATTAACCTTTATGTTCTTATTGCTCAGCAATGGTTTTTGTCCTGGAACTCTGCCATGCAGGCCATTTTTACCCAGTCTCTTTCTTATGGTGGAGTTATGAACACTGACCTTAACTGAAGCAAGTGAGGCCTGTAGTTATTTAGCAGTTCTGGAGGGGTCTTTTGTGACCTCTTGGATGAGTCTTCACTGTGCTCGGGTAATTTTTGTGCGGTGTGCCACTCTTGGGAAGATTCACCACTGTTCCTTGTTTTTGCCATTTGTTTATAATGGCTCTCACTGTGGTTCGTTGAAGTCCCAAAGCTTTAGAAATGGCTTCATAACCTTTTCCAGGCTAATAGATCTCAATTACTTTGCTTCTCATTTGTTACAGAATTTATTTGATTCACGGTATGATGTTTATCTTTTGAGGAAATTTTGGACTGCCTCAATTTGTCAGGCAGGTCCTATTTAAGTGATTTCTTGATTGAGAACAGGTGTAGCAATAATCGTGCCTGCGTATGGCTAGGGAATTTGAACTCGCCTTCCAAATATGTGATAAACTGCAGATAATTTGCGTTTTAATGGAGGAGAGGCAATCACTTTTTCACATAGTGGCCTGTAGGTTTGGTTTTCTTTTTCCCTTAAAAGGGAATCTGTCACCCCAAAAATCGAAGATGAGCTGTGGCCACCGGCATCAGGGGCTTATCTACAGCATTCTGTAATGCTGTAGATAAGCCCCCAATGTATCCTGAAAGATGAGAAAAAGAGGTTATATTATACTGACTCAGGGGCGCTCCGGTCCGATGGGCATCATGATCCAGGTCCATCACCTCCCATCTTCATACGATGATGTACTCTTCTTGTCTTCAGCCCTCGGTCACGGACACAGCGGCAACCCGAGCACCAACACACCTACTGTACTTTGCACTTGGACTGTCTAGTGCTAAGCTGATCTTCATGCCGCAGCTCCGGCGCAGGCATACTTTGTCTGCCCTGAGGGCAGAGCAAAGTACTGCAGTGCGCAGGCGCTGGGCTTCTCTGACCTTTCCAGATGCCTGCGCACTGCAGTTCTTTGCTCTGCCCTCAACAGGGCAGACAAAATACGCCTGTGCCGGAGCTGCAGTGTGAAGATCAGCTCAGCACTAGACAGTCCAAGTGCAAAGTATAGTAGGTGTGTGGGTGCTCGGGTTGCAGCTGTGTCCGTGACCGAGAGCTGAAAATACTGGCTGCAAGCACTCGAAGTCGGACAAGAATGATGGCCGGAGAGCTAGCCCATAATGTGGAGAATGACTGTACTGTTCTGAAGAAGGGGTGAACCAGGGAGTCCAGCTTGGGCTCCCCAAGCGCCCTGCCGCCAGTGCCCTACCCTGCCACAGGAGAGCGCCCTCCTACTGCCCTTCTCCCTGGACAGCTCAAATCAGAGAACCTCTTTCAAGCTGCCCTGGTGAGTCTCGAGGCAATGGCATGAGGAAGCCTACGCAGCCCTCCTGAAAGCAGCAGATAGAGAGGCGGCAGAGCACCAGGCAGATCGAGAGGCAATGCAAGCAGAGCGGGAGCGAGAGGCTGCAGAGCACCAAGCCGAGCGAGAGCATCAGCTGGCATTGGCTCGGCAGGGTCTCCTACTGCCCACCACAGCACCTCTGGAACCCAAGACAGCCAAGGTCCGAGCCGAGGACTTCCCCTTGCTGGAGAAGGATGGAGACCTGGACTTCTTTCTGTGAGCCTTTGAGCGGACCTGCCGACAGCACCATCTGGCTTCGGATCAGTGGGCCAAGTACCTGACCCCCCGTTTGAGGGGTAAGTCTCAGGAAGTTTTGGGGGCTCACGTGCCGGGTTGGAACAGAACTATGAGAGCGTAAACAGGCCCTGATCCAGCAGTTCAACCTCACTCTGGAGTCTTACCGCAGGAAGTTCCGGAGCCTGCAAAAAGGCCCCAAGGACATGTGGGTTTACCACATGCGGGCTCTTCTGAGAGCTGCAGAGCACTGGACCGTGGGTCTGGAGCTCACCACCGGCCAGGAGATCCAGGAGGGGTTTTTCATGGAACAATCTTGTGGAACTACCCAGAGGATTTTCAACAGTACCTCCGTGACCGGAAACCACAGGGGGCTGCTACTACAGCCGCCCTGGCAGATGAATATGCCAATAACTGGGCCCCTGAAACCAAGCAGGCCATCCACAGCACCTGGAGAGTGGGTAAGACTCATCCTGCCCCTGTTTTCCCAGCCCCTAGAATGCAAGGGGTGCCATCCTCTGTTTCCTTCTCCAGGCCAGGAGCAGAACCCCAGAGGTGTCACCTCTGCAACCATCCCAGACACTGCAGGGTCATGTGTCCCCAGCACCCCAAGGCCCCGTCCTCATCCCCAAAACCATCCCGTCATGTTTGTGGGAGGGGGTGGTGGGAGGTCCCGTGACAATTACCAGTCAGTCACTGTAAACCATGCCACTGCTATGGGACTGCGGGACACCGGCGCTGAGATGACCCTAGTGCGACCTGAGATGGTGTCCCCCCAGGACTTGTTACCCAGAAAAACCCTCTCCGTCATTGGAGGCATCGAACCGGCGCTGCCCGTCGTCAGGGTTCATCTGGACTGAGATGCCAGGAGGGGAATGAGGGAGGTGGGAGTGTCGGCAAATATTCCCGTGAGTGTTTTACTTGGAACGGATTTGGGGCTGCTAGTGTCACAGTATGTGGCTACTGAGACCCCAAGTCCTGGTCCCCCACTGTGTCTTGATTTGTCTACTGCTAGCAATATTGTAAGTGTGTTGCCTGTTCCTTCTGCATCAAAGGGGGAGATGGGGCATGAGAGTCACTCCTGCACTGACAGGAAACATGCATCGCCTGCAGATGAGACAGAGCCAGAAGACTCAGGAAGGTGTGAGAATGCCCCCAGGTGTGAGGAGACAGTGTGCTCTGGAGGGAGAGGTAGAGGGCAGGTAGCTGCAAGGCCGGAACCAGAGTTGGTGGGAGGGGCTGCCGCAGGGATTTTAGGGCCTCTAGATGAGTCCAAACTGCTGGGTTCTGCGCAGCTGCAGGAAGGGGAACATGCCAATGGGGTTGGGGTTGTCACAGGAGAGGTGGAGCTTCCAGGTAAGGACCCAGGGCAGGAGGTCCTCACACCCAGGATGCCAGGAGACCAGGCTGCTCCAACTGACTCGGCAACTTGTGTGGAGGCCGAGGGAAGGCAGGCACTACCCAGGGTTACATCGGTCGTGGCTGCTGTCACCAGGAGTAGGAGTGCTGGAGCCCAAGGATCCTCACAGAGGTCCGACGGCCTTCCCCCTTCTGACCAAGTGGCGGCTGAGCCTGAGGGAGGACTGGAGACGGGTCCCGGGGAACTGCCAGAAGACGTGGCAGTTTCGTCCATTCTGGCCTCGTCTAGTCAGGGGTTTCAGGCAGTGCTGGAGGCTGACGACAGCCTGAAGGCCCTTAAGGAGAAGGCGGCTCAGCCTTTCATGGACTCAGACCTTCGAGCGGGTGGTTTGGGACCAGGGACGGCTCTATCAGGTGTCAGTTCAGCAAGAGTCTCCAGAGGCGTGGCCTAGGGACCGACAGTTAGTGGTACCATATCCGTTCTGGGCGGAGTTGTTGCGGATCGCACATGAGGTTCCGATAGCCAGACACAGGGATTGCTAAGACCAAGGCCAGGCTAGCCCAGCATTTATATTGGCCTAAAATGAGGACCGATGTGACTGCCTACTGCCGCTCGTGTGACACCTGTCAGAGAGTGGGGAAGTGGAGTGGTGCCCCAAAGTCCCACTGGTGCCATTGCCCATCATTGACAAGCCTTTCCGGAGGGTGGCTGTGGATCACATTGGATCTCTGTCCATTCCCAGCCGTCTGGGAAATGCTACATACAGTTATATGGAAAAGTTTGGGCACCCCTATTAGTAGGTAGGAGTATTTAAAACAAGAAAATGATAAGGGTGCCCATACTTATGCACCTGTCAAATTTTGTTTGAATGCAGATTGCACATTTTCCGTTAGTACAATAAACCTCATTTCAAGGCAGAAACATTACTGTGTCCAACAGTTATTAGATATATGAAACTGAAATAGCTGTTGCAAAAAAAACAATTTTTATAAAACATTAAGCTTAAGATTAATAGGGGTGCCCAAACTTTTTCATATAACTGTACTAACGGTAGTAGACTATGCCACCCGGTAACCATAAGCGGTAGCCTTGTCGTCCACTCGAGCTGACAAGGTGGCCACTGCTTTACTGGAGATTTTCTCCGGTGTGAGATTTCCCCCAAAAATGCTCACTGACTGAGGGACCCAGTTCACGTCGCAGCTGATGAAGTCCCTTTGTAAGCAAATACAGGTGCAACATCTGGTGGCCAGCCCATTCCATCCGCAGACTAATGGTCTTTGCGAGTGGTTCAATGGCACCCTCAAGCAAATGCTTAGGATGTTAGTTGACTCCCACGGGAGCGACTAGGAGATGTATCTCTCTCACCTACTATTTATCTACCGGGAGGCTCAGCAGGCCTCAAATGGGTTCGCCCCCTTCGAGCTCCTGTATGGGCGGCATGTACTAGGGCCCCTTGCTCTGGTGAAACAGGCATGGGAAGGAGACTTGGCCACCCCTGGAGTGTCGGTCGTTGAGTATGTTGTGCGCTTCTGGGACAAAATGATGGCTTTGTCGCGGCTGGTGCAGGACAATATGGCCAATGCTCAGGCTGACCAGAACGCTTGTGAAAGGACCTACCAGTGTGGGTCAGAAAGTGTGGCAATTGGTCCCCGAACCACAAGACAAGCTTCAGGCATCCTGGGAGGCCCATACCTCGTGCACCAGCGGCTCAATGACGTCACGTACCTGGTCAACCTAGACCATGCCCGTGGAATGAGGAAGGCTTTCCATGCAAACACAATGAGACCCATCATGAGTGGGAGGCCTGCGCCCTCGCTGTGTGCAACCTTCCCGAGGAAGGAGAGACCAAAACCCTCCTGGATCTGCTCACCCAAGCCAAGGCGGGTGGATCCATTGAGGAAGTAGAGGTTGGCCACCAGCTCTCCGAGGACCAACGGTCCCAGATGGTGGATACTCTACGCCCCTTCCGGGAGCTGCTCCGCAGCCTTCCCGGAAGGACTGAGTTGGCTGTCCATCACGTGGGCATCGGGGATCACCCCCCGATCTCGTGGTCAGCATATCGGGTCTCTCTTGAGGTGCAGCAGCATATGCGCCAGGAGATTGACAAGATGCTGAAGCTGGGGGTGATCCAGGCATCCAACAGCACGTGGGCATCGCCTGTAGTCCTCATCCCCAAAGAGGACCGAACCACCTGGTTCTGCGTTGACTACCGGGGACTCAATGCTGTCACGGTCACCGATGCATTCCCTATGCCACTCATCGATGACCTGCTCGATCAGTTGGCCGGGGCTAAGAACCTGACCATCATGGATTTGAGAAGGGAATAATGGCAGATACCTCTGACCCACGAGGCCCGGGGGAGCTCTGCCTTTTTCACCCCATTTGGACTGTATGAGTCCACTGTGATGCCATTCGGCATGAAGAATGCACCTGACACTTTTCAGCGGATGGATACTGCTCCAGGGACTTGAAGGGTACGCGGCTGCGTACCTGGATGATATTGCCATCTTCAGTCCTGTCCCACATGGGAGAATCACCAAGAGCATCTGATGCAGGTGCTTAGGCAGATTGAACGGGCAGGTTTGATAATCAAGCCGGAAAAGTGCCAGCTGGGCATGAGCAAGGTCCTCTACCTGGGTCACCGGTTAGGTGGGGAAGTTCTGAAGCCAGAACCTGGGAAGGTGGATGCCCACCCCCAGGACCAAGAAACAGGTGATGTTCTTCCTCGGCACCGCTCAACCAGGTCAACGCAGCGGGCCAGAAGCATCCCATCCTGTACCTGAGCAAGAAGCTATTGTCACGAGAGATGGCCTACTCCACGATGAAAAAGGAGTGCCTGGCAATTGTGTGGGCCTTGCAGCATCTGAAGCCATACTTGTACGGACATCTCTTCATCGTGGAGACGGATAATAACCCCCTCAGCTGGTTGCACACAGTCTCCGGGGCGAATGGGAGGTTGCTGTGTTGAAGCCTGGCACTCCAGCAGTACCACTTCTCCATTCGCCACAAAAGGCAACGCTGACGGGCTATCTCAGCAAGGAGAGATTGCGGGAGTGCGATTTGGGCAACACAGGAATGTGATGCCCCCTAGCGCTCTCTAAAGCGGGGAGGTGTGAGGGACAAGGGAGAATCCATTTTGGATTTTAAGTTTAGGACATCTCCTTTCACTCCTGAAATGTGCCCCCACCCTTGGGATTTCATAGGCTCATTGTTTTCTTTTAATTAAAAGAGCTAGAACAAGCTCTTTTTAAGCTATTAACACAAGGGTGCGAACTATTCTGCAGCTATAGCAACCTGACCCTCTTTGTGTGACCAACCACATGGCACAGCAAGGCTATGAGGTATGGAATCTGGAAAATGACCTATAATAACAGAATGCAATATCTCTAAGATAAGCCGAGCACATTTTCTGAATAGGCATTCCTTTCCCCATGAGCCCATATTATTTAGCCACCTGTAGCACTCTGGATTATGGAATTGTAAAGCATAGCTAACAGGAATTACATACGGTAGTCATATTTAGTCTCTATGCGCAGATAAAATCCAGCAGAATCCAGTGTCGGTACAACCAATCCATTCAGAGCTTCGGGCGCAAAGTTATGGGCCAGCCACAGTTCTAAGCAGAAAATCATATTCTCAGACATGGGAAAAGAGAGGCTGCACCACCCAGGGGTGGGTGCAGATGTGTGAGGTAGCAGCCTAGGAGATATAAGGCAGCCCCTCATTTTGGACTGAGTTTTCTGATGGCCGGAGGATACGTTTGCTGACGCAGCCCAGAAAGCCTGTAACTAAGATTTGGACCTGTGATCCATCAGCGCCTCCCTGTGGTCGAATGCTACATAACACGGTAATTACAACCTATCTATACCCTATCCTTGTACTACACTCCTGACTGTACATATTTGCTCTAGTATGTATAGCTGTATTTTCTAGTGCGCATTCTCGGCGATTAAATATAAAATTAATCTTGGGCTGTTCTTTTATCTCAATCCCCACGTCCGCATGCTCCGTTGGTTATATTATATACTACCGCAGGGTTGGTTTCTGACCCGATATAAGCCTTCTGACCCGATATAAGCCTTCTGTCGGATGGGGCTTATTTTAACCCCTTCACCCCCAGAGCTTTTTTCGTTTTCGTTTTTCGCTCGCCTCCTTCACAGAGCCATAACTTTTTTATTTTTCCGTCAATATGGCCATGTGAGGGCTTATTTTTTGCGGGACGAGATCTAATTTTGAACGATACCATTGGTTTTACCATGCCGTGTAACGGAAAAAGGGAAAAAAATTCCAAGTGTGATGAAATTGCAAAAAAAGTGCAATCTCACACTTGTTTTTTGTTTGGCTTTTTTGCTAGGTTCACCAACCTTCACCAAATGCTACAACTGACCTGCCATTATTATTCTCCAGGTCATTACGAGTTTATAGACACCTAACATGTCTAGATAAAAGTGGTGAAAAAAAATTCCAAAGTTTGCTAAAAAAAAAAAAAATTGTGCGATTTTCCAATACCCGTAGCGTCTCCACTTTTCGTGATCTGGGGTCAGGTGAGGGCTTATTTTTTGCGTGCCAAGCTGGTGTTTTTAATTATACCATTTTGGTGTAGATACGTTCTTTTGATCGCCCGTTATTGCATTTTAATGCAATGTCGTGGCGACCAAAAAAACTTAATTTTGGCGTTTTGATTTTTTTTCTCGCTACGCCATTTAGCGGTCAGGTTAATCCTTTGTTTTTATTGATAGATCAAGCGATTCTGAACGCGGCGATACCAAATATGTGTATGTTTGATTTTTTTTTTAATTGTTTTTTTTTAATCGGGGCGAAAAGGGGGTGATTTGAACTTTTATATATTTTTTATTTTTTTATATTTTTAAACACTTTTTTTTTAAATTTTGGCATGATTCAATAGCCTCCATAGGAAGCTAGAAGCATGCACAACTCGATCGGCTCTGCTACAGAGAGGTGAAGTACAGATCACCTCTATGTAGCAGAAATCCAGGTGTAATTTGAGCGCCGACCACAGGGTGGCGCTCAAAGCAATTGGCCATCAACAACCATAGAGGTCTCAAGGAGACCTCTGGTTGTTATGGCAATGCACCGCTGACCCCCGATCATGTGATGGGGGTCAGCGGTGCAAGCATTTCCGGCCGCACGGCCGGGAGCGCTAGTTAAATGCCGCTGTCAGCTCTTGACGGCGGCATTTAACTAGTTAAGGGGCGCGGGCGGATCGCGATTCCGCTTGTGCTCATTGCGCGCACATGTCAGCTGTACAAAACAGCTGACATTTCGTGGCTTTGAGGTGGGTTCACCGACGGAGCCCACCTCAAAGCAGGGGATCTGCCAGCTGACATACTATTCCGTCAGCTGGCAGAAAGGGGTTAAATGAGGAACTGGTGGCAGAATACCATACTGTTTTAGTGAGGAACTCTGGCAGTGACGGGTGGGAGGTTTAGATATATATCCCCCGGCTGGACTGGTGATATATATCCCCCCTCACTGTGAGCGCCTCACTAACTCATACCTATAAGGGAAGCCTTTCCAGCGACTATTTGCCCTCTGTGCAGTTCCCGCTCAGCAGGCACTGAGAAGCCACCTCCCGGCAGGACCCGGAAGGACCCCGTGGCCATCTTGGATCTGGGGACCTGCAGGTAGGAGACCGGAAGAGACCCTCGGAACAACCCGATTACATTGCGTTGTTCTGAGGGTCTCAGGAAAGCACGCAGGGAGCACCCTCCCTGTGCGATGCTTTGCTATACCACCGGAACGCTGCGATCTTGTTTGATCACATTGTTCCGGGGGTTAAAGTGTACAGCACATGGTATCCTGTGGATCACATCCGGAAAACAAAACAGTTCATAAATTTCCGGTTGCTGAGGGCAACAGCACCACTGTATCCAGCTGCGGGATGCCAGGAGTTTGCTCTGCTTGGCTTTGTGTTTCTCACACAGACAGAGCCTTTTGCAGAGCCAACTGCTCCACAGGTTGCAAACTCCAAACTGACACTCCCAAACCCTTCCTGCAGGGTTTTTTTTTCCTCTCCTTTGACTCTCTGGCCATGGGCCACTTATAAGATCCAACCTGGGGGAAACAGACCGGCCCCACTACCTTCCTGCAGTCCGTTTCAAAGATAAAAGTCCATCCTGGGTTTTCCTGAGCAATTCCTTGGTCAAATAACTTGACTAGGTTCAAGCTTACTTTTATTCTACCTTGTGACTCCCAGGCATCCTGGTGTGACCACAAGGCTCTCCAGCGGAACTAATACATTTCTGAGCGCATCCTGGGGGACACATAACGACCCTTGCTAATCACACCAGTTGCTGCCTCACAGTATGCACATCTCTCTTTTGCACATGAGTACTTTTGGGGTACACATAGTTGGTATTACCGTGTCCATTAACTACCCGATCCAATAATTTATCCTGTGTGATGAATACCATAAAAAATCAATGAAACACTGGCCAACAAACTGACTTTCTCAACACACTGACATGCAAAAAAATGGAAAGAAAAGTGATCATAAAGTTGTGTACAAAAATATTTTACCACTGAAAGAGTCATCTCGTTACACAAAAATAGAGAAGTCTCTGTTGGTAAAAGATCCCTTTTATCTCATAGTGAATGGATTAAAAATAAAACAAATAAAACAAAGTAGTCCCACGGTGCTCTCACGTGTAGAACAGTCACATCGTGAGATGTGACTGCTCTAACCGGCCAATGGCTCCAGCAGTCTATAATGCTGAGCTACTATGAGAGAGGTCACTCGAGTTCATCAGCTGATGAGCTCCAGTGATCTCATGGTACACCCGCTGAGAAAGTCCTCATGCAGCAGTTGTGCCGTAAGTGAGATCACCTAAGCTCTTCAGCTAATGGAATCTGATGAACTTTTTCACTGCAGTTCAGCGCTATACACTGCTGGAATGATTACCAGTGTGTCAGTGTGTAGCCGGCTGTCCTTGAGAGCAGTCACATTAGTGATTGTTCTCAAAGTCATCAGGATCGTCGTGTGACATTATGGATTATTATCTTCTCGCTGGACAGATGAGGAATATTGTTTATTATTTTAATTCTGTTACAGGGGACCTTGGCTTCACTGGATTGAGCGATGACATGAGCATGGTTTCATTTACATTCAATAAAGGAGTCTGTGTCATTATTTCAAATAAAGGACTTTATTTAGGGTGTGTTATTTTGTAATATCACTATGAGGTTAGTAATGGGGGCATCTTATAAATGCCTCTCCATTACTAACCTCTGGGCTTGATGTCACCCGAAAATACAAAAGTGACATCAACCCCACGAACTATCATTCCACTTGCCACCACACCAAGACAAGTGGGAAGAGTGAGGCAATGTGCCAGATTTGGCACATCTGATGTATGCGCCATTTCTGGGGCTGCTGAGAGTTGTTGTTTTTATCCTGGAAGGGGGTCAATATCAATACCCTTCCTAGACTATTAATATCAGCCCGCAGCTGTATGCCTAGCCTTTGCTGGTTAGATTCTATAGGGGGACCCTATGTCAATTTTTTTCTGGAGTCCCTCTTTAAACTATTAATAACCTGGGAACCTTTATGGTTATTGGCTCCTTCCCAGAATTTAAACAACAGCTCTCAGCCTTTGGCTTTCCCTCTGCTGATTATGAAAATGAATCAGGAGCCCACGCAATTTTTTTTTCATTTTTTGGAAAAAATGAATAGGTATCGCGGTGCGCACTGATTTCTGCCAGTTGCTGTTTGGTTACAGCCTATGTGGGTTCATTCTGTTAAAGCTCCAACATAGGCTGGTGACCAGGGGTGGATTAAGGGTAGCCAGGGCCCCGGGCTGTTCCAACACTGTGGGCCCCCCGGTCATGTGACGGGGTCATCATATACCTGAACCAGATTATTCCAGAAAAATAGTTGCTGTATGAAACTTGTCATGGTTCCCAATGGCAAGGGAACGTAAAAAACACATAAGTAACGAACGAGCTCTCGGGTGATGGAAACTCGAGTTGACCGTGAGCTAAATCTACCACACAACTAACAGTAGCCAGGGAGCATACCTACGGCTTCCTATATGCCACGCGCCAGCCGGAGGACTAACTACGCCTGGTAGAGGAAGAAACAGACCTGGCTTACCTCTAGGGAAATACCCCAAAAGATGATAGCAGCCCCCCCACATGTAATAACGGTGAATTAAGAGGAAAAGACATACACAGTATGAAAGTAGATTTAGCAAAGAGAGGTCCACTTACTAGATAGCAGAAGGATACAAAAGAGGACTTCACGGTCAACTGAAAACCCTTTCAAAAACCATCCTGAAATTACTTTAAGACTCCTGTGTCAACTCATGACACAGGAGTGGCAATTTCAGCCCGCAAGAGCTTCCAGCTACAGAGAATTACAAAAACTGCAAACTGGACAAAAGGTACAAAACAAAAGGACAAAGTCCACTTAGCTGATCAGCAGACTAGTAGCAGGAACATGCAACCGAAGGCTCTGGTTACAATGATGACCGGCAAGGAAATGACTGGAGAGCAAGGCTAAATAGGAAACTCCCAAACACTGATGGAAGCAGGTGAACAGAAGAAGCAAAGTGCAAACAAGTCACCAGTACCACCAGCAACCACCAGGGGAGCCCAAAAAGCGGATACACAACAGTACCCTCCCCTTAAGGAGGGGGCACCGAACCCTCACAAGAACCGCCAGGGCGATCTGGATGAGCCCTATGAAAGGCACGAACCAAATCCGAGGCATGAACATCAGAGGCAGTTACCCAAGAATTATCTTCCTGACCATAGCCTTTCCATTTAACCAGATATTGAAGTCTCCGTCTGGAAATACGGGAGTCCAAGATCTTCTCCACGACGTACTCCAATTCACCCTCCACCAGCACAGGAGCAGGAGGTTCAGTAGAAGGAACCACCGGTACCTCATATCTCCGCAACAACGACCGATGGAACACATTATGGATAGCGAAAGATGCCGGGAGGTCCAAACGAAAGGAAACAGGGTTAAGAATCTCCAAAATCCTATAAGGACCGATGAACCGAGGCTTAAATTTGGGAGAAGAAACCCTCATAGGGACAAAACGGGAAGACAACCACACCAAGTCCCCAACGCGAAGGTGGGGACCAACACGACGACGACGGTTAGCAAACTGCTGAGTCTTCTCCTGGGACAATTCCAAATTATCCACCACTTGTCCCCAAATCCGATGCAACCGATCCACCACCGCATCCACTCCAGGACAATCCGAAGATTCAACCTGACCAGATGAAAAACGCGGATGAAACCCTGAATTGCAAAAGAAAGGAGAAACCAAAGTGGCAGAACTAGCCCGATTATTAAGAGCAAACTCCGCCAACGGCAGAAAGGCAACCCAATCATCCTGATCCGCAGACACAAAACACCTCAAATAAGTCTCCAAAGTTTGATTAGTTCGCTCCGTCTGGCCATTGGTCTGAGGATGGAATGCAGACGAAAAGGACAAATCAATGCCCAACCTGGCACAGACTGCCCACCAAAATCTAGACACGAACTGGGTACCCCTGTCAGAAACGATGTTTTCCGGAATACCATGCAAGCGAACCACATTTTGAAAAAACAGAGGGACCAACTCAGATGAGGAAGGCAACTTAGGCAATGGCACCAAATGAACCATTTTAGAAAAACGGTCACACACCACCCAGATGACAGACATCTTCTGAGAAACAGGGAGATCCGAGATAAAGTCCATAGAGATGTGCGTCCAAGGCCTCTTCGGAATAGGCAAGGGCAACAACAACCCACTAGCCCTAGAACAACAAGGCTTGGCCCGAGCACACACATCGCAAGACTGCACAAAAACACGCACATCTCGAGACAGGGAAGGCCACCAGAAGGATCTAGCCACCAAATCTCTGGTGCCAAAAATTCCCGGATGACCTGCCAGAGTAGAAGAATGAACTTCCGAGATGACTCTAGTGGTCCACTCGTCAGGAACAAACAGTCTACCAGACGGACAACGATCAGGTCTATCCGCCTGAAATTCTTGCAAAGCACGTCGCAAATCTGGAGAGACAGCAGACAAAACCACTCCATCCTTAAGGACACCAGCAGGTTCAGAATTCCCAGGAGAGTCAGGCTCAAAACTCCTAGAAAGAGCATCTGCTTTCACATTCCTAGAACCCGGTAAGTACGAGACCACAAAATTAAACCGGGAAAAGAACAACGACCAACGTGCCTGTCTAGGATTCAGGCGCCTGGCCGACTCCAAATAAATTAAATTCTTGTGATCAGTCAAAACTACCACCTGATGTCTGGCACCCTCAAGCCAATGACGCCACTCCTCAAATGCCCACTTCATGGCCAAAAGCTCCCAATTACCAACATCATAGTTTCGCTCGGCGGCCGAAAATGTTCGCGAAAAGAACGCACAAGGTCTCATCACTGAGCAGTCGGAACTTTTCTGCGACAAAACCGCCCCCGCTCCGATCTCGGAAGCATCGACCTCAACCTGAAAGGGAAGAGAAACATCAGGCTGGCGCAACACAGGGGCAGACAAAAAGCGGCGCTTAAGCTCCCGAAAGGCCTCCACAGCAGCAGGGGACCAATTGGCAACATCAGCACCCTTTTTAGTCAAATCCGTCAGAGGTTTAGCAACGCCAGAAAAAACAGCTATAAATCGACGATAAAAATTAGCAAAGCCCAAGAATTTCTGGAGACTCTTCAAAGAAGTAGGCTGCGTCCAGTCGTAAATAGCCCGAACCTTGACAGGGTCCATCTCAATAGAAGAAGGGGAAAAAATGTACCCCAAAAATGAAATTTTTTGAACCCCAAAAACACACTTTGAACCCTTTACACACAAAGAATTCTCCCGCAAAACCTGAAAAACCCTCCTGACCTGCTGAACATGAGACTCCCAGTCATCAGAAAAAATCAAAATATCATCCAAGTACACAATCATAAATTTATCCAAATATTCCCGGAAAATATCATGCATTAAGGACTGAAAGACAGAAGGTGCATTAGAAAGGCCGAAAGGCATTACCAAATACTCAAAATGGCCCTCAGGCGTATTAAATGCGGTCTTCCACTCATCCCCCTGCTTAATTCGCACCAAATTATACGCCCCACGAAGATCAATCTTAGAGAACCACTTAGCCCCCCTTATGCGAGCAAACAAATCAGTCAGCAAATGCAACGGATACTGATATTTGACTGTAATTTTATTCAGGAGACGATAATCAATACAAGGCCTCAGAGAGCCATCCCTTTTAGAGACAAAGAAAAAAACGGCTCCTAAAGGTGATGAAGAAGGACGAATATGTCCCTTTTCCAGGGACTCCTTAATATACTCGCGCATAGCAGCATGTTCAGGTACAGATAGGTTAAACAAACGACCCTTTGGAAATTTACTGCCAGGAATCAGATCTATGGCGCAATCACAATCCCTGTGAGAAGGGAGTGAACCAATCTTAGGCTCTTCAAAAATATCACGATAATCAGACAAAAATGCCGGAATCTCAGATGGAATAGATGACGAAATGGACACCATAGGAGTGTCCCCATGAGCCCCCCGACATCCCCAGCTTAACACAGACATAGCCTTCCAGTCAAGGACTGGGTTATGAGACTGTAACCATGGTAATCCAAGCACCAAAACATCATGTAAATTGTACAACACAAGGAAGCGAATCACCTCCTGATGGTCTGGAGTCATACGCATAGTCACTTGCGTCCAGAACTGTGGTTTATTACAAGCCAAAGGTGTAGAATCAATACCCTTCAGAGGTATAGGGACTTCCAGAGGCTCTAAATCAAACCCACAGCGCCTGGAAAAGGACCAGTCCATAAGACTCAGAGCGGCGCCCGAGTCCACATAGGCATCCACGGTAATAACTGATAATGAACAAATCAAGGTTACAGACAAAATAAATTTGGACTGTAAAGTGCCAATTGAAATGGACTTGTCAACCTTCCTAGTACGCTTAGAGCATGCCGATATAACATGAGCAGAATCACCACAATAGAAGCATAACCCATTTTTACGCCTATAATTCTGCCGCTCGCTTCTGGACATAACTCTGTCACATTGCATTTTCTCTGGCGTCTCTTCAGAAGATACCGCCAAATGGTGCACGGGTTTGCGCTCCCGCAAACGCCGATCAATCTGAATTGCCATTGTCATGGACTCATTCAGACCTGTAGGCGCAGGGAACCCGACCATAACATCTTTAACGGCATCAGAAAGGCCCTCTCTGAAATTTGCCGCTAAGGCGCACTCATTCCACTGAGTAAGCACAGACCACCTATGAAATTTTTGGCAGTATATCTCCGCTTCATCTTGCCCTTGAGATAGGGCTATCAAAGCTTTTTCAGCTTGAATCTCCAAATTAGGTTCCTCATAAAGCAACCCTAAAGCCAGGAAAAACGCATCCACATTGAGCAACGCAGGATCCCCTGGTGCCAATGAAAATGCCCAATTTTGAGGGTCACCTCGCAGCAAAGAGATTACAATCTTAACCTGCTGGACAGGATCTCCTGAGGAGTGAGGTCTGAGAGAAAGGAATAATTTACAATTATATTTGAAATTCAAAAACCGAGATCTATCTCCGGAAAACACCTCTGGTGTAGGGATTTTAGGTTCAGAAATAGGAGCATGTATAACAAAATCTTGTAAATTTTGAACCTTCGTAGCAAGATTATTTAAACCTGCAGCCAAACTCTGGACATCCATGTTAAACAGCTAAGGTCAGAGCCATTCAAGGGTTAAGAGGAGGTAAGAAGCAGCTAGACAGCAATTAAGGGCTAGGCAGCAAAACTCTGAGGGAAAGAAAAAAAAAAAAATTCCCTTCAACACTTCTTTTTCTCCTGCTTCAGCCCAAACAATTAACCCTTTGTAGGCCGGTCATACTGTCATGGTTCCCAATGGCAAGGGAACGTAAAAAACACATAAGTAACGAACGAGCTCTCGGGTGATGGAAACTCGAGTTGACCGTGAGCTAAATCTACCACACAACTAACAGTAGCCAGGGAGCATACCTATGGCTTCCTATATGCCACGCGCCAGCCGGAGGACTAACTACGCCTGGTAGAGGAAGAAACAGACCTGGCTTACCTCTAGGGAAATACCCCAAAAGATGATAGCAGCCCCCCACATGTAATAACGGTGAATTAAGAGGAAAAGACATACACAGTATGAAAGTAGATTTAGCAAAGAGAGGTCCACTTACTAGATAGCAGAAGGATACAAAAGAGGACTTCACGGTCAACTGAAAACCCTTTCAAAAACCATCCTGAAATTACTTTAAGACTCCTGTGTCAACTCATGACACAGGAGTGGCAATTTCAGCCCGCAAGAGCTTCCAGCTACAGAGAATTACAAAAACTGCAAACTGGACAAAAGGTACAAAACAAAAGGACAAAGTCCACTTAGCTGATCAGCAGACTAGTAGCAGGAACATGCAACCGAAGGCTCTGGTTACAATGATGACCGGCAAGGAAATGACTGGAGAGCAAGGCTAAATAGGAAACTCCCAAACACTGATGGAAGCAGGTGAACAGAAGAAGCAAAGTGCAAACAAGTCACCAGTACCACCAGCAACCACCAGGGGAGCCCAAAAAGCGGATACACAACAGAAACTATAACCTGTCAAACATCCGTTGATCTAGTCAATTTACCCTTCAGTTCAGTATATAGTATACAGTGTATAGTGTCAGTGTATAGGTAACACTGACTCACCAGTGACGTCTCTAGGTGAAGTCCTTCATCTTTCATCCAGCCCAGACCACCATCACTTCATTCAGCCAGGACTCGTCTCTGAAGGAAATAACACAGTTATCTCGAGCTTCGCTTGCAGAACACATTACTTAATTTTTCCCAACTTCTACATTACACCACATGAAGAAAAAGAGGCAACATAGTGTCACTCTACACAGTAACAGGACCGCCCCCTATTTAAAACAGTGTCCTCAAAAAATAAAATAAATACATCACTGCAGTAATAATATCCCTTAATTAGCCCCTATGGTAATAATAATATCCCCCATCCTGGCCCCGTGTATGTCATTCCTGGCTCCAGCCATATGTTCTCCCATCCTGCCCTCATGAGTATCCATCCTGCCCCATATGATCTCCCCATCCTGCTCCATCAGTCTCCATCGTATCCATCCTGCCCCATGATCCTGCACGATCTGTCTCCAATCATGCCCCGTATCTACATTCTGCCCATGTCTCCAGTCCTGCCCTCAGTGTGTCCAGCATCTCTGCCCCCAGTGTCCAGCATCTCTGCCCCCAGTGTCCAGCATCTCTGCCCCAATGTCCAGCATCTCTGCCCCCAATGTGTCCAGCATCCTGCCCCCAGTGTGTCCAGCATCCTGCCCCCAGTGTGTCCAGCATACTGCCCCAAGTGTGTCCAGCATATTGCCCACAGTGTGTCCAGCAATCTGCCCCAGTGTCTCCAGCATATTGCCCCCATTGTGTCCAGCAATCTGCCCCAGTGTCTCCAGCATATTGCCCCCAGTGTGTCCAGCATTCTGTTCCAGTGAGTCCAGTATATTGCCCCCAGTTTGTCCAGCATTCTGCCCCAGTGTGTCCAGCATTCTGCCCCCAGTGTGTCCAGCATCCTGCCCCCAGTGTGTCCAGCATCCTGCCCCCAGTGTGTCCAGCATATTGCCCCCAGTGTGTCCAGCATATTGCCCCCAGTTTTTCCAGCATCCTGCCCCCAGTGTGTCCATCATCCTGCCCCCAGTGTGTCCAGCATCCTGCCCCCAATGTGTCCAGCATATTGCCCCAGTGTGTCCAGCATATTGCCCCCAGTGTGTCCAGCATTCTGCCTCAGTGTGTCCAGCATATTTCCCCCAGAGTGTCCAGCATATTGCCCCCAGTTTGTCCAGCATTCTGCCCCCAGTGTGTCCATAATCCTGTCCCCAGTGTGTCCAGCAATCTGCACCAGTGTCCAGCATATTGCCCCCAGTGTGTCCAGCAATCTGCCCCAGTGTGTCCAGCATATTGCCCCCAGTTTGTCCAGCATTCTGCCCCCAGTGTGTCCAGCAATCTGCCTCAGTGTCTGCAGCATATTGCCTCCAGTGTGTCCAGCAATCTGCCCCAGTGTGTCCAGCATATTGCCCCCAGTGTGTCCAGCACCTCTGCCCCAGTGTCCAGCATTCTGCCCCGGGCTCCCCGGATTGCCGTTCGCAATAAAAAAAAACAAAAAAAAAGAATTTTCCTCACCTGTCCGCGCTCCTTCGGTGAAGCTCCCTCCAGCAGGCCGCACTTGGTGGTGACTGACAATGACATCAGACACCGGCAACGTGCGCGCTGCTGCTGATGTCAGCTGCCAGCCTCCAATTGGCTGGCGGCTGTTAACCATTGACGTGCGGGTGATGCGGGCCCCCTCTGCCCACCGGGCCCATACGCCCGGTCAATGGTGGCGGTCAATCTGAGCAGTTGCCCAGGGCCCCCCACACCACTTGGCCCTGGGCTACCGCCCAGATTGACCTCATTATCCGCCACTTGCTAACCAGTTTAGTAACAATGGTGTCTGGCTGACACCTCTTTATTACTAAATCAAGGGCTTGTTGTCAGCAAGCCCTAATTAATTATCCTGTTGCTACTGTATCAGAATGAAAAAGAACGTGTTGAATCAGGAAATTACATCAAACATTTTTTTTAAATATCTAAAACTAAAAAAAAAAACATTCATTGCTGTACAAAAACACATGCAAAAACTGTAACAAAAACGATTTTTTGCTGCAGCGTTTTTGCTGTCGAGAAGCAGAAACCTTGCAAAAGTTTCTGCAAGCAAATACTTAACATATATCTGAAAGTCTAATAGACGGAAACGTCACATTTTACATTGTAGACTGCATGAGCTGAAGAAATACTGTTTTCTTTATTGACTAAAGAGTGCTGGATTCTTAAAAAAAAATCTTCAGGAGTGTTGTATCTTCAGGTTTACGCTATTTGGGGTTTTATGTATGAGGATGTTACTCAATTTACCGTGGTTAGCAAAAAAGCTCCTGCAATCAGTGGGGAAAATAAGTATTTGATACACTACCATTTTTGAATGTTTTTTCCACCTACAAAGATTTTCAGAGGTCTGTAATTTTTATTGTAGGTACACTTCAACTGTGAGACAGAATCTAAAAAAAAAATCACGAATATCACATTGTATGATTTTTTCCTAATAATAAACTTGCATTTTATTGCATGAAATAAGTATTGGATACAATGCAAAAGCAGAACTTAATATTTAGTACACACAAGTGCTTCTCACTAAATTAGAATATCATCAAAAAGTTAATTTATTTCAGTTCGTCAATACAAAAAGTGAAACTCATATATTATATAGTCATTACAGAGTGATCTATTTCAAGTGTTTATTTCTGATAATGTTGATGATTATGGCTTACAGCCAATGAAAACTCAAAAGTCATTATCTCAGTAAATTAGAATACTTTAAAACACCAGCTTGAAAAATTATTTTAAAATCCAAAATGTTGGCCTACTGAAATATATGTTCAGTAAATGAACTCAATACTTGGTCGGGGCTCCTTTTGCATCAATTATTGCATCAATGTGGCGTGCCATGGAAGTGAACAGATTGTGGCACTGCTGAGGTGTTATGGAAGCCCAGGTTGCTTTGATAGCAGCCTTCAGCTCATCTGCAATGTTGGGTCTAGTATCTCTCATCTTCCTCTTGACAATACTCCATAGATACTCTATGGGGTTAAGGTCAGGCGAGTTTGCTGGCCAGTCAAGCACAGTGATGCTGTTGTTTTTAAACCAGGTATTGATACTTTTAGCAGTGTGGACAGGTGCCAAGTCCTGCTGGAGAATGAAATGCCCAACTGCAAAAAGGGTGTCTGCAGAGGGAAGCATGAAGTGCCCTATAATTTCTTGGTAGATGGCTGCGCTGACTTTGGTCTTGATAAAACACAGTGGACCTACACCAGCAGATGACATGGCTCCCCAAACCATCACGGAATGTGGAAACTTCACACTAGACCTCAAGCAGCTTGGATTGTGTTCCTCTCCACTCTTCCTCCAGACTCTGGGACCTTGATTTCCAAATGAAAGGCAAAATTTACTTTCATCTGAAAACAACACCTTGGACCACTGAGCAAGAGTCCAGTTCTTTTTCTCCTTGGCCCCAGTAAGACAATTCTGGCATTGTCTATTGGTCATGAGTGGCTTGACACAAGGAATGTGACACTTGTAGCCCATGTCCTGGATACGTCTGTGTGTGGTGGCTCTTGAAACAATGACTCCAGCAGTCCACTCCTTGTGAATCTCAGCCAAATTTTTGAATATCCTTTTCTTAACAATCCTTTTAAGGCTGTGGTTTTCCGTGAAAAGGTTCTGTGATAGGACATTGCCATAAGGGCTAAGAAAGTCCACATTTTTTGCCTGTGGATATGCAGCGCCCCAGAGTCCTGGTCGTTGCAGTACTGATGCTCCGCCACTAAGGGGAGTGATGGTACGTCTGATGGCACTGAAGGAGTTCACCTGACCAGGTATCACAGACACCAATGCACTTCACAGTCTGGCCTCCAGGGGGAGCTAAGGGGCTATGTATTAGGCCACTCCTCACAGTCTGGTAAAACTGGGGATTAGATAGGAAGTTAGAGAGAAGCTGACTGGGAATCGAACAGGCAACATCCAGTGGCAGAGGGTGTTGCGGGGAGAGACTCAGGGGGGTCCTTGTCAGGGGTGGGATCCTGACAGAGGCCTAGCGAACAGAGAGAACGTTACGGGACCGCGCCTGCACCTGATCGCGGCGGTACCCTAAGAAAGGATAAGAAGCGAGGTGTATCGAGGAGGGTGAGAAACGAGATCAACGCAACAAGGAGAAACACCAGTAGGAGTCGTGCTGTAAGTCGAGGCAACATCCTACTGAGGCGCGCAGCTGGTGGCTGGAAACGCCAAGGAAGTATAGAGCTCCAGGCCTAACTTCAAACCTACAGCAGGACAGTCAGTTATAGGCGGGCTGTCTCACCCAAATCACCTAAGAAGACATAGGGGGCAACATTTGGAGTGGGGCGACTCTAGGGTCCCGGAAGAACTCCGAGCCTACCCGTCATACGGGTGCGTCCTAGCCATATAATCTGGGGGACGAAGCAGAACATCTTGATTGAGTTGTGAGGGAACTTCAGAAACAGACACAACAGTTGTGGGGACTATCCCGTAAGCACCGCAGGGGAGGACCACAACACACAAGCGCTAGAAGGTAGGCACAGATTTCCACCTGCAAAGGGAGCTCTGGAGGTGCCATCGGGCCAGCCGGACTCTCACCGCCCGGTTAACCGTATTCCAGACTGAGGATCCCGAGCCTTCAGTAAAGAGGTAAAGAGACTGCAACCTGGTGTCCTCGTTAATTACCGTGACCGGCATTGCACCACATCATCACTATCACCCACACATCGAACTGTTATTCCTTTATTGGATCCCCCTTAACAGGGTCACAGGCCGGGGTCTAGCCACCGTGACATCGACAGAGCAGGAAGGGAGACCCGGTACTTAGGACTCGGTGGCCCTGTGGTTGGTGGGCGCTCCAACTTGGCGTCACGAACAGGATCTACTTAAGCCTGAAGAATCAGGTCATGTGTGCCTTGGGACTGTGATTTATTGTACTTGGACTGTGACTTATTGCAAAGACTGTGTATTACCGCCCAAACCACCGCCATTGTAGTACCATGTGGCGTGCAGGAAGAGGGGGGCGTGTCATCGTGGGTGTAGCCTGGAAGAGTGGCGCAAAGGTGGAACCAGCCCCTCACAGGTACTACTATGTCCGGGAGATATGTCCATCAACGAGAAAGGTCCGCCTCCTAGTGTGGGATGGTGAGGGAGAGAGAGGCCGCCCTCCGGACGGGGAGGAGCAAGAACCACTGGATGCCACGAGGCAGAATCTGGTTGGCAGCATGGCGAGCGGAAGTGACCCAGGAGAGGGGGAGAAGACCCGTACCAGTCCGAGGAAGCTCCTACCAGGCTGCGCAGACCAGGAAATCCTCGGAGCGGAGGTGGAAGAGCTGTGCCGACAGTTCCGGAGTCTGTGCCAGCGAGCGGCCATCGCTGGTGAGGGACCGCATCATCACCAGGCGCTGGTGCCGCAACCGGCAGCAGAGGAGGCCGGCGCCGGAGATGCTCCGGAAGCAGGTAACAGCGCCGACCCTGCCGCGGCGACCGAAGAGTCCTTGCTGGTGGATGTGGACTCACCTCCACCGCGACCACCCGGACGGGTGTGTAGTCGCATTGAATGCGAGAGGCCCTGGGAAACCCTGCAGACGGCCGACAACCCCCTGCGACCCACCAAGCAGCCCGTAAATTTTCAGGGAGAATGGGTGACCTTCAAGTGAACCCGTGCGGCCACCACCGATCTGATTGGGTTCCCAGGGTACGTCAAGGAGAAGGGGGAGAGTATCGAGGTCATCCGCCAGAGGGAATATCGCCAGCAGCTGCGCCAACAGGAAGAGGAGTGGGCCCGCAAGAAAGAGCTCCGGCGTCAGGCGGAGCGGGAGAAGGACCTTCAGGCTATAGCCCGGGTTAGGCAAGCTGCTGAGGAGGACTGGGGCCCGCAGCGCTGTGGGGTCATCAGCGATTTCCGCCTGCAAAGGGGTTGGGGCTTTATTAAAGAGCCCGGTCTCGCCTTAGAAGTGTTCGTCAACCGGCGGGATGTGGATGCGCATCTCATCGAGGGACACCCAGGTCGGGATCTCTATCCGGGGGACCGTGTTCGGTACACCCGGCATTGGGGAGATAAAGGGTGGTATGCCCTGCATGTGCGCAAATACCGACCAGAGGTGACTGTACCATCGCATGCCTCCCCACCAGCGGCTTTCCCATCGATTACCCTGTGTGCCAAGTGCCTGAGGACCATCACACCAAGGCGGACTGTGAGTACACAGACTCCTATCCAGGGTGCAGACGCCCTCTATGTTGTGGCAGGTGAGGGCCAACACTCAAGGGGGCCATCACTGGAATCCGACTAAACCTCGAAAAGCCGCAAATGTAAATAGTTATCTGTCCGTTTTATGTGTTTTTGCTGATAATACCCGTCTAGGGTTAACTCTTAAAGGGATCCCTTCGTTTACCCGGGATCCCTATTATTGCCTTTTTGGTTTTGTTTCTCGTTCATCATTGTTGAAAAGAACTGCTGGATCATGAACACTGCATGATTACAAACTCACTGTAAATAGTTTGCACCCTCTTAAAGGTGCCCTCTACTGGTTTTACAAAAGAAAGGACTCTTTGCGAAGAAACTGTTCCTGGAAGCAGTACCGAAGTCCTTGCTGCACACTGACTTGCAGCTTGAGAAAGTTGCACTACCTCATAGAGACTTGGTCCCCTCTTAAAGGGAACGTTTACCTATAGCACTTAAAGTATAATGATGCCTTAAGAGAAATAGTGATAATGCTTACATGTAAAGTTATGTGTAGTTAGACAGTTGATAGTAAGAAATGTTTAATGATGTGTCAGAGAATGAGAACAGGAAGTGGACCCGTACGGGGTTAATCGGTGAGTCCTCCTAGGAGCCATACAGAGATGGCTCAGTGATCTTGAACTGAGAGATGGATGATACCTTCTATACTGTGTATAGTAGCAGAAAGGCAGTAGGCCCGGGCGGAAAAGGGCGGTCCTGCAACAGAACGAGAGGCAGTAGGCCTGGGGCAGATAGACAGGCGGTACTGCAGATGTAAAGATGGAAAATGAAGAAAGGTTGATTAGCCTTATAATGTTTTATAAGAAGGTCTTTAGTGGATTTCGTGTGTACGTCCTTAAAGGCAATGTTAAATTATTGTTCGGAAATTGCACTTAGTAGGATACCCGGTTGGGTAAGAGAAGTTAGTTATAGTACGTTATTTAAAAGTATTTAACCATGTTTGCAACGTTCAAGTGTCCTCACCTCCCATAAAGGGAAGCTCTGTTAAAAGTTTACTTGTTTATTGCATTTCAAAAATTGTATGTCTTTTTGCTGACATGTATTGTTGTTTCTTCCCAGTCCAGGAGTACTGGATTTAACCGGGGGGGAGTGCAGCGCCCCAGAGTCCTGGTCGTTGCAGTACTGATGCTCCGCCACTAAGGGGAGTGATGGTACATCTGATGGCACTGAAGGAGTTCACCTGACCAGGTATCACAGACACCAATGCACTTCACAGTCTGGCCTCCAGGGGGAGCTAAGGGCGCTATGTATTAGGCCACTCCTCACAGTCTGGTAAAACTGGGGGTTAGATAGGAAGTTAGAGAGAAGCTGACTGGGAATCGAACAGGCAACATCCAGTGGCAGAGGGTGTTGCGGGGAGAGACTCAGGGGGGTCCTTGTCAGGGGTGGGATCCTGACAGAGGCCTAGCGAACAGAGAGAACGTTACGGGACCGCGCCTGCACCTGATCGCGGCGGTACCTAAGAAAGGATAAGAAGCGAGGTGTATCGAGGAGGGTGAGAAACGAGATCAACGCAACAAGGAGAAACACCAGTAGGAGTCGTGCTGTAAGTCGAGGCAACATCCTACTGAGGCGCGCAGCCGGTGGCCGGAAACGCCGAGGAAGTATAGAGCTCCAGGCCTAACTTCAAACCTACGGCAGGACAGTCAGTTATAGGTGGGCTGTCTCACCCAAATCACCTAAGAAGACATAGGGGGCAACATTTGGAGAGGGGCGACTCTAGGGTCCCGGAAGAACTCCGAGCCTACCCGTCATACGGGTGCGTCCTAGCCATATAATCTGGGGGACGAAGCAGAACATCTTGATTGAGTTGTGAGGGAACTTCAGAAACAGACACAACAGTTGTGGGGACTATCCCGTAAGCACCGCAGGGGAGGACCACAACACACAAGCGCTAGAAGGTAGGCACAGATTTCCAGCTGCAAAGGGAGCTCTGGAGGTGCCATCGGACCAGCCGGACTCTCACCGCCCGGTTAACCGTATTCCAGACTGAGGATCCCGAGCCTTCAGTAAAGAGGTAAAGAGACTGCAACCTGGTGTCCTCGTTAATTACCGTGACCGGCATTGCACCACATCATCACTATCACCCACACATCGAACTGTTATTCCTTTATTGGATCCCCCTTAACAGGGTCACAGGCCGGGGTCTAGCCACCGTGACATCGACAGAGCAGGAAGGGAGACCCGGTACTTAGGACTCGGTGGCCCTGTGGTAGGGGGCGCTCCAGATACATGTCTCATTTACATGTAAAAACAAATGCTGCACGCACTGGAGACACATACTTGTGAAGGAGGCATAACTGCACTTTCTTATATCTTGACAGCGCTTAATCGAGTGCTGCCTGAACGCAATCAGCAGCTCAGCACCAGCAGCTCTGCACCACTGTGCCAGTGATGAGTGCACACTAAGGCTGCCGTCACACTATCAGTATGTGGTCAGTATTTTACATCAGTATTTGTAAGCCAAAACCAGGAGTGGAACAATTAGAGGAAAAGTATAATAGAAACATATGCACCACTTCATCATTTATCACCCACTCCTGGTTTTGGCTTGCAAATACTGATGTAAAATGCTGACCAAATACTGCTAGTGTGACGGCAGCCTCACACTGCAGGCACCTGGCAGTGCCTGTCTCAAACAGTGTCAGTGTGCACTTTACAGGAATGAGTTTTCTATGGGCTATGTCCCCTACATACTTGTATAAGTAGTTCAAAGTAGTTCAATTAGTATTTTGATGGAGATTAACTCTCTTTATGCACAAAAAAAAATTATGTCATTACATGAGCAAATCTTTGCACATCTGCTCTGATTTAAAAATATAAATAAATATAAGTTATTTCAAGTAAAAAATTTTAGGGAAACAAATAACACAAGATGTTGCAACTTCCTCTAAGCTTGACAAACCAGTAAAAAATATCCTTGTGATCATAAACAGGTGTATAAAATATATAAAGTGCCTTGCGAAAGTATTCGGCCCCCTGGAACTTTTCAAATGATACCAAATGTTAATTTTTGGTGAAGAATCAACAACAAGTGGAACACAATTGTGAAGTTGAACGAAATGTATTAGTTATTTTAGATTTTTGTGGAAATTCAAAAACTGAAAAGTGGGGCGTGCAATATTATTCGACCCCTTTAACTTAATACTTTGTTGCGCCACCTTTTGCTACGATTACAGCAGCAAGTCGCTTGGGGTATGTCTCTATCAGTTTTGTACATCGAGAGACTGAAATTCTTGCCCATTCTTCCGTGGCAAACAGCTCAAGCTCAGTGAGGTTTGATGGAGACCGTTTTTGAACAGCAGTTTTCAGCTCTTTCCACAGATTCTCTATTGGATTGAGGTCTGGACTTTGACATGGCCATTCTAACACCTGGATACGTTTATTTGTGAACCATTCCATTGTAGATTTTGCTTTACGTTTGGGATCATTGTCTTGTTAGAAGAGAAATCTCCGTCCCGGTCTCAGGTCTTTTGCAGACTCCCAACAGGTTTTCTTCAAGAATGGTCCTGTATTTGGCTCCATCCATCTTCCCATCAATTTTAACCATCTTCCCTGTCCCTGATGAAGAAAAGCAGGCCTAAACCATGATGCTGCCACCACCATGTTTGACAGTGGTGATGGAGTGTTCAGAGTGATGAGCTGTGTTGCCTTTACGCCAAACATATCGTTTGGTATTGTTGCCAAAAAGTTCGATTTTGGTTTCATCTGACCAGAGCACCTTCGTCAACATGTTTGGTGTGTCTCCCAGGTGGCTTGTTACACACTTTAAATGACACTTTTTATGGATATCTTTGAGAAACGGCTTTCTTCTTGCCACTCTTCCATAAAGGCTAGTTTTGTGCAGTGTATAACTGATTGTTGTCCTATGGACAGACTGTCCCACCTCAGCTCTAGATCTCTGCAGTTCATGCAGAGTGATCATGGACCTCTTGGCTGCATCTCTGATCAGTCTTGTCCTTGTTTGAGATGAAAGTTTAGAGGGATGGCCGGGTCTTGGTAGATTTGCAGTGGTATAATACTCCTTCCATTTCAGTATGATCACTTGCACAGTGCTCCTTGGGATGTTTAAAGCTTTGGAAGTCATTTTGTATCCAAATCTGGCTTAAACTTCTCCACAACAGTATCACGGACCTGCCTGTTGTGTTCCTTGATTTTCATGATGCTCTCTGTGCTTCAAACAGAACCCTGAGACTATCACAGAGCAGGTGCATTTATACGGAGACTTGATTACTCACAGGTGGATTATATTTATCATCACTAGGCATTTAGGACAACATTGGATCATTCAGAGATCCACAATGAACTTCTGGAGTGAGTTTGCTGCACTGAAAGTAAAGGGGTCGAATAATATTGCATGCACCACTTTTCAGTTTTTGAATTTCCACAAAAATTTACAATAACCAATACATTTCGTTCAACTTCACAATTGTGTTCCACTTGTTGTTGATTCTTCACCAAAAATTTACATTTGGCATCTTTATGTTTGAAGCATGATATGTGGGAAAAGGTTGAAAAGTTCCAGGGGGCCGAATACTTTCGCAAGGCACTGTGTGTGCATATATATGGAGCGCCCCCAGACGCAGGGCCGCGGGGTACTCGGTACCGGGCCTCTCTGTCTCGGTCCTGGGGTTGTCACGGTGGCTAGACCCGGTCCGTGTCCCTGCTAAGGGGCATCCAATAAAAGGGGTGATGATGGTGCGTGGTGCAAGGCGCGATGAATAACGAGGACACAGGGTGGCAGTCTCTTTACCTCTTTACTGAAGGCTTCAGGATTCGCAATCCAGAGCACTGCTAACAGGGCTGGCTGAGACCGGCCGGTCCGAAGGCACATCCAGAGTTCCCTTTGCAGGTGGAAATCAGTGCCTACCTACTAGCGCCTGTGTGTTGCAGTACTTCCCTGCTGAGCACCACGGGATAGTCCTCACAACTGTGGGGTCTGTTTCTGTTCTTTCTCTCCGTCCCCCAGATGATATGGCTAGGACGCACCCGTATGACGGGGTAGGCCTGGAGTTATTTTATAGGGACCCTAGAGACGCCCCTCTCACACAATTGCCTCCGTTGTCTGCTTAGGTGAATTAGGTGAGACAGACAACCTAAAGTTAACTGTCCTGCCGTTGGTTTGAAGTAATGCTTGGAGCCCAATACTTCCTCGGCTTTCCGGCCACCGGCTACGCGCCTCAGTAGGATGTTGCCACGATCTTAGGGCACGACTCCTACTGGTTCTATTCCCCTTTGTGCTGTGATCTCGTTTCTCACTTCTCCACAATAAACCTCGCTTCGTGTCCTTTCTTAAGATGCCGCCGCAACGGGTGCAGGCGCGGCTCCGTAACGATCTGTCCTTTTCACTAGGCCGCTGTCAGGATCCCACCCCTGACAGAGACCCCCCTGAATCTTCCCAGGAACTCCCTCTCTCACAGGATGTTGCCTGGGCAAAACCCACTCAGCTTCTGCCTCACTTCCTATCCAACCCCCAGTTTTACCAGAGTGTGAGGAGTGGCCTAATACATAGAACACTTTGCTCCCCCTGGTGGCCAGAGTGTGAAGTGTAATGCGTGACTGTGATACCTGGTCAGGTGAACTCCTTTAGTGCAATAAAGACGTAACATCACTCCCGTTAGTGGCAGAGCGACATTACTGCAACGACCAGGACACTGGGATGCTGTATATGCATATATAATTTAAAAACAACTAAGGGCGCTGCACAAAAAAATCTTACTGGTCCTCCTGCAGCAAATAATCGGACATAACTACCCAAATTGTCCAATATTAAGTGTAAAAACACAATTAACAGTATATATATATATATTTGCGCTAAAGATACCATTAATTGTCAAAGAGCTATTAGTTAAAAAACTTCATAAAAAAATGCTATATGCCACCCTTCATATAAACAATTACCTTAGTCAGAGCAAATATAGCAATCATCATGAAGCGCTATTGTCCAGAGAAGGTCCTTGTAGCTAATAGATGGTCATATCCAAGTGTCCACAAATATATCTCCCAACAATATGCACAGAGATGGTCCTCAATGTTCCCAAAACTAGAGGGAAAGGGTGTTAACCTGTCCCGGCCGGTGCCAGGCACCCCTCACCCTATAGGTAGCGTTCCTAGCTTCTTGGCAATAACCCGCGTTTCTAAAGAAAGATTGCCGGCAAGGTGCAGTGAAGCTGCAAGACCTTGCGTGACGTCACATGCACGTGATACTTCACGTGACCGGCTTACAGAGTGCACCCAGGACCAAACTTCTATCTGACGCGTTTCGGAGTCAACAGACTCCTTCCTCAGGGATGGTCCGGTGCGTAACAAAGGTGCTTATATATCCTGTAACGTGTAGAGGCGCTGTACTTACTTATTAAAAGCAAAAAGTTCAATTTCTCTGTTAAGGCCATTCGGAATCAGCGTAATCATTTCAAATATCCACTTGCTCTCCTCTCTTGACATTTGGTGGATAAAATTACCTTTCCGCCAGTTCTTCTTTACTATTTTGATCCCAGTGACAACAATATCTTTTGTTGAACCCTCATGGTATCTCTCAAAATGTTGTGATAGAGGGTGACCCACAAATTTCTTGCTAATATTGCGTAAATGTTCCCCAATACGCACACTCATTGGTCGTATGGTGCGCCCTATATACAATTTCCCACATGGACATTTAATGCAATAAATTACTCCTTGAGTGGAACAGGTTATGAAATCCTTGATTACTACTTCTTCAGCTTTGTTTGCAATACTCAATTGTTTCTTCGTGTTTAGTTTTTTACACGGTAAACATTTTTTACATGGAAAAAAAACGGACAGGGCCTTTGATGTATACGATAGTGTTGGAGACAAAGGTTTACGTATCGTTGGAGCTATTATATTACCTAGATTGTTTGCCCTCTTATAAACAAATCTAGGATATTCAGCTAGTGACTCTCCAATCACTTTGTCCTCCTTCAATATATTCCAATATTTATTTACAATTTTTTTCAAGATGTGGCTGTTAGAGTTATATGGAGTTTTTATCGGGATTTCTTCATTTACCATGCTCTTAATTTTTTTCTTTTTCTGTTTGAGTAATTTTTTTCTTGATTGTTTTCCCACTTGTTCTTTAGTTCGTATCAGAATTTGTTTATCATATCCTTTCTAACTGAACTTCTCTATTAAGATGTCCGTCTCCTTATTGAAATCTTCTGGCTTGGAGCAATTTCTGTGGGCTCTTATAAATTGGCTTTTGGGGACATTTAGGAGCCAACTGGGTAAATGACAACTGTTTAATGAAATGTAGTTATTGGAATCAGTAGGTTTATGATACAGACTGGTTTGAATGCCATTATTTTCTATAAAAATTCTTAAATCTAAAAAATGTACTTCTTTATTACTTGTGTTAGCTGTGAATTTTAAAAAATAATTATTTTTATTTAGTTCATTAATAAAATCTAATAATAAAATTGGGCCACCTGACCATATAAAAACTATGTCGTCAATAAAACGCTGCCATAGGACCAGGTTCGCCCGCAGGAGTCCATCCATATAGATATTATCCTCCTCTTGATGAGCTTCAAGAGGTAGTCACCGGGAATGGTTTTCACTTCACGGATGTGCCCCGTCAGGTTTAATAAGTGGGATTTCTTGCTTTATAAATATGGTTGGGACCATCAGTTATGTTGTGCAGAAGTCTGGTGGATACACAGCTGATAGTCCTACTGAATAGACTGTTTGAATTTGTATTATGGCAAGAAAAAAGCAGCCAGGTAAAGAAAAACGAGTGGCCATCATTAAGAAATGAAGGTCAGTCAGTCCGAAAAAATTGGGAAAACTTTGAAAGTATCCCCAAGTGCAGTGGCAAAAACCATCAAGCGCTACAAAGAAACTAGCTCATATGAGGACCGCCCCAGGAAAGGAAGGCCAAGAGTCACCTCTGCTTCTGAGGATAAGTTTATCCGAGTCACCAGCCTCAGAAATCGCCGGTTAACAGCAGCTCAGATTAGAGACCAGGTCAATGCCACACAGAGTTCTAGCAGCAGACACATCTCTACAACAACTGTTAAGAGGAGACTTTGTGCAGCAGGCTTTCATGGTAAAATAGCTGCTAAAAAACCACTGCTAAGGACAGGCAAGAAGCAGAAGAGACTTGTTTGGGCTAAAGAACACAAGGAATGGACATTAGACCAGTGGAAATCTGTGCTTTGGTCTGATGAGTCCAAATTTGAGATCTTTGGTTCCAACCACCGTGTCTTTGTGCGACGCAGAAAAGGTGAACGGATGGACTCTACATGCCTGGTTCCCATCGTGAAGCATGGAGAAGGAGGTGTGATGGTGCGGGGGTGCTTTGCTGGTGACACTGTTGGGGATTTATTCAAAATTGAAGGCATACTGAACCAGCATAGTTACCACAGCATCTTGCAGCGGCATGCTATTCCATCCGGTTTGCGTTTAGTTGGACCATCATTTATTTTTCAACAGGACAATGACCCCAAACACACCTCCAGGCTGTGTAAGGGTTATTTGACCAAGAAGGAGAGTAATTGCCTGGCCTCCACAGTCACCAGACCTGAACCCAATCGAGATGGTTTGAGGTGAGCTGGACAGCAGAGTGAAGGCAAAAGAGCCAACAAGTGCTAAGCATCTCTGGGAACTCCTTCAAGATTGTTGGACGACCATTCCCAGTGACTACCTCCTGAAGCTCATCAAGAGAATGCCAAGAGTGTGCAAAGCAGTCATCAAAGCAAAAGGTGGCTACTTTGAAGAACCTAGAATATGAGACATATTTTCAGTTGTTTCACACTTTTTTGTTAAGTATATAATTCCACATGTGTTAATTCATAGTTTTGATGCCTTCAAAGTGGACACGTCTGAATACTGATTAGCCAGGTAGATGACCCTTGCTGCTGTGTTAAGCATAGACTGGAGAGGGAAAGTCGAGTGAGGGGGAGGCCAATTAATAGAGCGTTACAGTAATCCAGGCGGGAGTGGATCAAGGTGACAGTGAGGGTTTTTGTTGTTTCCATGGTGAGAAAAGGGCGGATTCTAGAGATGTTCTTTAGGTGTAAGTGGCAAGAGAGGGCAAGAGATTGTATATGGGATGTGAAGGAGAGATCGAAGTCAAACATAACATCCAGACAGCGCACCTGCTGCCAGGGTGTTATTATGGTACCACCCACAGAGAAGGATATGTCAGTTTTAGGGAGGTTAGTAGATGGTGAGAGCAGAAGAAATTCAGTTTTGGAGAGGTTGAGTTTCAGATAGAGGGCGGACATGATGTCAGAGACTGCGGACAGACTGTCACTGGCGTTCTGTAGTACAATGGGAGTAAGGTCAGGGGATCCATATATAGTTGTGTGACATTGGCATAAAGATGGTACTGAAAGCCAAATCTGCTGATGGTCTGTACAATTGGGGCCATGTAGAGGGATAAGAGAAGTGGGCCAAGGACTGAGCCGTAAGGTACCCCAACAGTGAGAGGAAGAGGGGACGAAGTGGAGCCAATGAACGATACACTGAAGGAGCGGTCAGAAAGATAGGAAAAGAACCAAGAGAGAGCAGTGTCCTTAATGCCCAGTGACTGGAGCCTAGAGAGTAGGAGATGGTTGTCAACAGTGTCAAAAGCTGCAGAGAGGTCAAGAAGAATGAGCAGAGAGTGGTGTTATGAGCTGGTGGTTTAGGAGCAACATGGGACGTGCTCTGGAGGAGGTGGTACCTGTACTGACCGCAGTTCCTGAGCTTAACACAACACTAGCAGTAGCCGTGGGATGTTCCTGTCACTCCCTAGACACCTCGTCACAGCCAGAGGACTAACTGCCCCTAAAGATAGAAACAGGAAAGCTATCTTACCTCAGAGAAAATCCCCAAAGGATAGGACAGCCCCCCTACAAATATTGACTGTGAGTGGAGAGGGAAATGACATACGCAGAATGAAACCAGGATGTAGCAAAGGAGGCCAGTCTAGCTAGATAGATAGAACAGGACAGAATACTGTGCGGTCAGTATTAAAAACTAGAAAAATCCACCACAGAGTTTACAAAAATCTCCACACCTGACTAAAGGTGTGGAGGGTAAATCTGCTTCCCAGAGCTTCCAGCTTAACTGAATAAATCCATACTGACAAGCTGGATTAGAAAAAACATAGAAAGTGCAGAAAGATTAAGTCCACAACAAGTGGACTGCAAAAGGACAAGCAAGGACTTATCTTTGCTGAACTGGTCAGAATATCAGGGAAATCCAAGCAGAGATGTGAATCCAACCAGGAACCATTGACAACTGGCACAGGCTGAAGGATAGAACCAGGCTAAATAGCCGAGCCAGAAAGACAATCAGTTGAAGCAGCTGCTGGCTACTAAATCCAAGGAGCAGCAGTACCACTTAAAACCACCGGAGGGAGCCCAAGAGCAGAACGCACAAAAGTGCCACTTACAACCACCGAAGGGAGCCCAAGAGCGGAATTCCCAACAGTACCCCCCCTTGAGGAGGGGTCACCGAACCCTCACCAGAGCCCCCAGGCCGATCAGGACGAGCCAAGTGAAAAGCACGAACCAAATCGGCGGCATGGAAATCGGAGGCGACAACCCAAGAATTATCCTCCTGGCCATAACCCTTCCACTTGACAAGATACTGAAGCCTCCGCCTCGAAAAACGAGAATCCTAAATTTTCTCCACCACATATTCCAACTCCCCATCAACCAACACCTGGGCAGGAGGATCAACAGAGGGAACAACGGGCACCACATATCTCCGCAACAAAGATCTATGGAAAACATTATGGATGGCAAAAGAGGCTGGAAGGGCCAAACGAAAAGATACCGGATTGATAATCTCAGAAATCTTATAAGGAACAATAAACCGAGGCTTGAACTTAGGGGAAGAAACCTTCATAGGAACATGACGAGAAGATAACCAGACTAAATCCCCCACCCGAAGCCGGGAACCAACACACCGACAGCGGTTAGCAAAACGTTGAGCCTTTTCCCGAGACAACGTCAAATTGTCTACCACATGAGTCCAAATCTGCTGTAACCTGTCCATTACAGAATCCACACCAGGACAATCAGAAGGCTCAACCTGCCCCGAAGAAAAACGAGGATGAAAACCAAAATTACAAAAGAAAGGCAAAACCAAAGTAGCCGAACTAGCCCGATTATTAAGGGCAAACTTGGCCAACGGCAAGAAAGCCACCCAATCATCCTGGTCAGCAGACACAAAGCATCTCAAATAGGTTTCCAAGGTCTGAATAGTTTGCTCAGTTTGGCCATTTGTCTGAGGATGAAACGCCGAAGAAAAAGACAAATCAATGCGCATCCTAGCACAAAAGGCCCTCCAAAACCTAGAAACAAACTGGGAACCTCTGTCAGACACAATATTCTCCGGAATGCCATGCAAACGAACCACATGCTGAAAAAACAATGGAACCAAATCAAAGGAGGAAGGCAATTTAGGCAAAGGTACCAAATGGACCATTTTAGAGAACCGGTCACAAACCACCCAGATAACAGACATCTTCTGGGAAACAGGAAGATCCGAAATAAAATCCATGGAAATATGCGTCCAGGGCCTCTCAGGGACCGGCAAAGGCAAAAGCAACCCACTAGCGCGGGAACAGCAAGGCTTGGCCCGGGCACAAGTCCCACAGGACTGCACAAAAGAACGCACATCCCGCGACAAGGAAGGCCACCAAAAGGACCTAGCAACCAAATCTCTGGTACCAAAAATCCCACGATGACCAGCCAACACCGAACAATGAACCTCAGAAATTACCTTACTTGTCCATCTATCAGGAACAAACAGCTTCCCCACAGGACAGCGGTCAGGTTTATCAGCCTGAAATTCCTGAAGCACCCGCCGTAAATCAGGGGAGATGGCAGAAATCACCCCTTCCTTAAGAATGCAAACCGGCTCAAGGACTCCAGGAGAATCAGGCAAAAAACTCCTAGAGAGGGCATCAGCCTTAACATTCTTAGATCCCGGAAGATACCAGACCACAAAATCAAAACGGGAGAAAAACAGGGACCATCGAGCCTGTCTAGGGTTCAGCCGCTTGGCCGACTCGAGGTAAATCAGATTCTTATGATCGGTCAAGACCACAACGCGGTGCTTGGCTCCCTCAAGCCAATGTCGCAACTCCTCAAATGCCCACTTCATGGCCAACAACTCCCGATTGCCGACATCATAATTGCGCTCCGCAGGCAAAAACTTTCTGGAAAAGAAGGCACACGGTTTCATCAAAGAACCATCAGAATTCCTCTGAGACAAAACGGCCCCTGCCCCAATCTCAGAAGCGTCAACCTCAACCTGAAAAGGAAGAGAAACATCCGGCTGATGCAACACATGGGCAGAAGTAAATCGGCGTTTAAGCTCCTGAAAGGCCTCAACAGCCGCAGAGGACCAATTCGTCACATCAGCGCCTTTCTTCGTCAAATCGGTCAGGGGCTTAACCACACTAGAAAAGTTGGCAATGAAACGGCGATAAAAATTAGCAAAGCCCAAAAATTTCTGAAGACTCTTCACAGATGTGGGTTGAATCCAGTCATGAATGGCTTGGACCTTAACAGGATCCATTTCTATAGACGAGGGAGAAAAAATAAAACCCAAAAAAGAGACCTTCTGAACTCCAAATAGGCACTTAGACCCCTTCACAAATAAAGCATTATCACAAAGGATCTGGAATACCATCCTGACCTGCTTCACATGAGACTCCCAATCATCGGAAAAAATCAAAATATCATCCAAATACACAATCATGAATTTATCAAGATAATTGCGGAAAATATCATGCATGAAGGACTGAAATACAGAAGGAGCATTAGAGAGCCCGAAAGGCATCACAAGGTATTCAAAATGGCCTTCGGGCGTATTAAATGCAGTTTTCCATTCGTCACCCTGTTTAATACGAACAAGATTATATGCCCCTCGAAGGTCAATCTTAGTAAACCAACTAGCCCCCTTGATCCGAGCAAACAAATCAGAAAGCAAAGGTAAAGGGTACTGGAATTTGACAGTGATCTTATTAAGAAGGCGATAATCAATACAGGGTCTCAAGGAGCCATCCTTCTTGGCAACAAAAAAAATCCCGCTCCCAATGGTGAGGAAGACGGCCGAATATGCCCCTTCTCCAAAGACTCCTTAACATAACTCCGCATGGCGGCATGCTCTGGCACAGACAGATTGAAAAGTCGGCCCTTAGGGAACTTACAGCCAGGAATCAAGTTAATAGCACAATCACAGTCCCTATGTGGAGGAAGGGAACTGGACTTGGGCTCATCAAATACATCCTGGAAATCCGACAAAAACTCAGGAACTTCAGAAGAGGGGGAAGAGGAAATTGACATCAAAGGAACGTCACTATGTACCCCTTGACAACCCCAACTAGTCACAGACATAGATTTCCAATCCAGCACCGGATTATGTCCCTGTAACCATGGAAAACCCAGTACAACAACATCATGCAAATTATGCAACACCAGAAAACGGCAATCTTCCTGATGTGCTGGAGCCATGCACATGGTCAGCTGAGTCCAATACTGAGGTTTATCCTTGGCCAACGGTGTAGCATCAATGCCCCTCAAAGGAATAGGGCTCTGCAAAGGCTGCAAGGAAAAACCACAGCGCCTGGCGAATTCCAAGTCCATCAAGTTCAGGGCAGCGCCTGAATCCACAAATGCCATGACAGAAAAGGACAATAATGAGCAAATCAAGGTCACAGATAAGAGAAATTTAGGCTGTACAGTACTGATGGTAACAGACCTAGCGATCCTCTTAGTACGCTTAGGGCAATCAGAAATAACATGAGCAGAATCACCACAGTAAAAACACAGCCTATTCTGGCGTCTGAATCCCTGCCGTTCTGCTCTAGTCAAAATCCTGTCACATTGCATAGGCTCAGGACTCTGCTCAGAGGATACTGCCATATGGTGCACAACTTTGCGCTTGCGCAGGCACCGATCAATCTGAATGGCTAGAGACATAGATTCGCTCAAACCAGCAGGCGTGGGGAACTCCACCATAACATCTTTAAGGGCTTCAGAAAGACCCTTCCTGAAAATTGCTGCCAGAGCCTCCTCATTCCATTTAGTGAGCACAGACCATTTTCTAAATTTCTGGCAGTATACTTCTGCCGCTTCCTGACCCTGACACAGGGCCAACAAGGTCTTTTCTGCATGATCCACAGAATTAGGTTCGTCATACAATAATCCAAGCGCTTGAAAAAATGCGTCTACATTAAGCAATGCCGGATCCCCTGATTCAAGGGAGAATGCCCGGTCCTGAGGGTCACCACGCAGCAGAGAGATGACAATTTGAACCTGCTGAATGGAATCATCAGAGGAACAGGGTTTCAAGGCAAAAAACAATTTGCAGTTATTTTTAAAATTCAAAAACTTATATCTGTCCCCAAAAAACAAATCAGGGGTTGGAATTCTAGGCTCTAAAGCCGGAGTCTGGACAACATAATCTTGGATACTCTGTACTCTTGCAGCAAGTTGATCCACACGAGAAAACAAACCCTGAACATCCATGCCAGCGCCAAAATCCTGAACCACCCAGAGATTAAGAGGAAAAAAAGACAAAACAGACTGCAGAAAAAAAAATGGCTCAGAACTTCCTTTTCCTTCTTTTGAGATGCATTTAATTCATTTTTTGGCCAGTTGTACTGTTATGAGCTGGTGGTTTAGGAGCAACATGGGACGTGCTCTGGAGGAGGAGGTACCTGTACTGACCGCAGTTCCTGAGCTTAACACAACACTAGCAGTAGCCGTGGGATATTCCTGTCACTCCCTAGACACCTCGTCACAGCCGGAGGACTAACTGCCCCTAAAGATAGAAACAGGAAAGCTATCTTGCCTCAGAGAAAATCCCCAAAGGATAGGACAGCCCCCCTACAAATATTGACTGTGAGTGGAGAGGGAAATGACATACGCAGAATGAAACCAGGATGTAGCAAAGGAGGCCAGTCTAGCTAGATAGATAGAACAGGACAGAATACTGTGCGGTCAGTATTAAAAACTAGAAAAATCCACCACAGAGTTTACAAAAATCTCCACACCTGACTAAAGGCGTGGAGGGTAAATCTGCTTCCCAGAGCTTCCAGCTTAACTGAATAAATCCATACTGACAAGCTGGACTAGAAAAAACATAGAAAGTGCAGAAAGATTAAGTCCACAACAAGTGGACTGCAAAAGGACAAGCAAGGACTTATCTTTGCTGAACTGGTCAGAATATCAGGGAAATCCAAGCAGAGATGTGAATCCAACCAGGAACCATTGACAACTGGCACAGGCTGAAGGATAGAACCAGGCTAAATAGCCGAGCCAGAAAGACAATCAGTGGAAGCAGCTGCTGGCTACTAAATCCAAGGAGCAGCAGTACCACTTAAAACCACCGGAGGGAGCCAAAGAGCAGAACTCACAAAAGTGCCACTTACAACCACCGGAGGGAGCCCAAGAGCGGAATTCACAACAGTGTGGTCACTGTTACACTTTGCTGTCAGAAGGTCATTGGTCACTTTGATGAGTGCAGTTTCTGTCGATTGTAGGGGGCGGAAGCCAGACTTTGAAGGGTCTAGGAGGGAGTGAGTGGAGAGGTAACTGGTAAGGCGGGAGTAGACCAGGCGCTCCAAGAGTTTAGAGATGAAGGGGAGATTGGAGACTGATCTGTAGTTATTTGTGCAGGATGGATCGAGAGAGGGTTTCTTTAGTAATGGAGTAATGATAGAGTGTTTGAAGGAGGAGGGGAAAATGCCAGAGGAGAGGGAGAGATTAAAGATTGTAGTTAGGTGAGTTGTGACGACTGGAGAGAGCGACTAGAGGAGGTGTGGAGACTTCTTCTTCTGTGATGGGATCAAATGTGGAGAGTGAGCCAGGGGAAATGCAGGGAGGAATGGGAGTCACTGCACTTAGTGGCTGGGAGCGGATTTCCTGATGGATATTATCTATTTCCTCTATAAAGTGGGAGGCCAGGTCATCAGCACAAATGTCTGTGATAGGGGCTTGTGCTTTTGGCCTGAGGAGGGAGTGAAAGGTGTCAAAAAGTTTCTTGGGGTTGTTGGATAGCGAGGAGATCAGAGTGGTGAAATAGGTCCGTTTGGTGAGGTGAAGGGCAGAATTATAGGTTCTTAACATAAATTTGAAGTGGATGAAGTTTTCTGGTGTGCGAGTTTTCCTGCATAAGCGTTCAGCACTTCTAGAGCATCGCTGGAGAAGCCAAGTTTGCAATGTGAGCCAGGGCTGTTTTACTCTGTGTTTGGAGGTTCTCTCCCTACATTTGTTAGGAGGTATAGGATACACTTGATGGCCTTTCAGGGAGCCAGGTCCAAGTGGTCAACTCTAGCTTTACCCGCTTACCTGCAGAGATTATCCAGGTTGTTCTGAAGCCGTTAGAGTCTGCCTTACTGGATACTTTAGTCTCTAGAGGAATCATGTGAGGTTTGTGCAGTTTAATCTTAGTTAAATCCTTTTACCCTGCATTTACTACCACAAATGCATAACAGGAATATTTTGTCGTCTAAGAATTCATATTAGTAGATTGTTTATTATATCTTCATTTTAACTTTTGCCACCCATTTTGACAGAGCTACCCGAAACAAACATGAAAACACCAAAGTCACAATTCTTTTGCTCAACTCTGCAGTGGTGTGAATGTTTTGATGAATCGTGGCACAAGTGTCTATTAGAGAATGCTGAAGATCATGTTAAGAACTTTATTTGCGGGCATTTTTTAGTTATAGGAATCCCCTTTAACTCCCCTTTTACCACAGAGCCTGTTTTCACCTTCCTGACCATGCCATATTTTACAATTCTTACATTCTGTCAAGCATTAAATTCTGTGACACATTGTATGTCATGATAGTGGTATATATAGGTGTACATTTTTTACATTTATTTATGAAAATATCGGAATTTTGGTTAAAAATTTCGCAATTTTCAAACTTTTACTCTTTATGCTCTGAAACCAGAGTTAGGTCACACAAAATAGTTTAATAAAGAACATTTATCATGTGTCTACATGCCAGCATTGTTTTATTATTTTTTGCCTTAGCTCCAAATTTAGCATTTTCACAAATGTAACAGGAGAAAATGTACCCCAAATTTGTTGTGAAATTTCTATCGATTATGCCGAAATCCCATATGTGGTGGAAAGCTGCCATTTGGGCACAAGGCAGGGATTGGAAGGGAAGGAGCACCATTTGACATTTTTAACGTAAAATAGGCTGGAATCGATAGAGGATGCAATGTCGTGTTTTCAGAGACCCTGATTTGCCTAAACAGTGGAAACGCCCCACTAGTGATGTCATTTTGGAAACTAGACTCTTTAAGGAATTTATCTAGCTATGTGTTGAGCACCTTGAACCCCTTAGTGCTTCATAGAACTTTATAACGCTGAGCCATGAAAATTAAAAAAACCACATTTTTTCCCACACAAATGTTTTATCTCCAATTTTTTCATTTTCACAAGAGTTCGCAATTTCTCCTGAGTACACTGATACCCCATATGTGGCGAAAAACTACTGTTTTGGCACATTTCAGGGCAGTCAATGTGGTCCACTGCCTGACCGGGCCATCTGGCATTTGCCACATTTACGCAATGGCCAGTCCTCAACTCTGCTGCCTGATTTAACCTCCTTTCCATTTGTTAGTCTTCTGCCTCTTCTGTCCTACTGCCTACCAATTGCCCAGAGAATTCAGTTAAAGGGCACTTGTCAGTGAGATCTACAATCCTAAACCTTCTACATGTATAAAGGTCATATAAAGTTGAATAAAGAGATAACATAATATCTGTGATTCGATGTCTTGATCTAGAAAAATCCATGCTATTCTTATATGCAAATAAACTGTTAAAATCTATGGGCAGGACACAGATCTACATGAGAATCTGCCTCCAGAGCTTATTAAATGAAAAGTGCAGTTACAAATGTGATGTGTAATAACTGACACTTTGCTCTCAGAATCACACAAAACTCTGCAGTGAGATCAGAACTAACACAGTAGAACAGATATGAATTTCCCAGCTTCATCAACTGTATAGTGCCCAAGAAGACCAGGTACTTTTCATCCATGCCTATTAATTTGTATAGTGGTGGTTCTGCAAATACCCCACTGCTACCACTATGCAGTTGACAGAGCTGTATAGTTCCGCTCTGCAACTCAGCACATCCAGCTAGAACCAAGAGGGTGGAGGGCACTGTCACTACAGTACAAACCTGGGATCAACCTGAAGTATGTCAGAAAGAGCTATTTTGAAAAAGGAAAGAAACATACTAGAACCAGGGATCACCAGAGTAAATAAATAAAAATAACAATTTTATTTGAGTCAAAAGAACACACCAAACAATTAAAAAAACATTTAAAAACAGAATGGTACATACCCCCTAGTGGGGTCAGCCCCCCAAGACTGATACACTATCACAGGACAATCATGTAATTCTATTCATCATACAATAATCTGGCCATGACAAAAAATGCACATATACATACAAAGAATATGCAAATAATATATCAATAGGCTATCAAAACTACTCGATGTACAATGTGTCAATATAGCACCTGCAGTAGAAGAAGAACCCCTAATTGTGCCCACTGTGTGCGTGCACCTATAACTAGCTCAATCAGCAGGAGAATACATATAATACAGATCACAAGAGACAAGGCAAATTAACAAACTCCCCAAAAAATTCTATACCAGGAATGAAACACTCAAATCAGCATAGTTAAATACTTATAAATCCTGGAATAGGCTGCATACTCAGTAGACCTTATTACATGCTAATAGTGGCTGAGATGATACTCAAGAAAGGAGCAATAAACAGAGTCATCTATAGCCACTATAGGAAAGAGTTAATATGCAGTCAATCCTGACATACAGTGGAAATGCGCATAAGAGTATATCAGAAAATATAAAAGAATAGATAACCACACTAAGTACAAAATGTACCAAATAGTAGACCCCAAAGAAAAAAGACTGCAGGTGCTATATTGACACGTTTTACATCGAATAGTTTTGATAGCCTATTGATATATTATTTGCATATTCTTTGTATGTATATGTGCATTTTTTGTCATGGCCAGATTATTGTATGATGAATAGAATTACATGACTGTCCTGTGATAGTGTATCGGTCTTGTGGGGCTGACCCCACTAGGTCATATGTACCATTCTGTTTTTAAATGTTTTTAAATTGTTTGATGTGTTCTTTTGACTCAGATAAAATTGTTATTTTTATTTATTTACTCTGGTGATCCCTGGTTCTAGCATGTTTCTTTCCTTTTTTCAAATTAGCACATCCAGCTGGCACCGAGAACATCTGCTCGGCGAATGTGCCAGGTGTGGCACCACACCCATTTGATACTGATGGCTAGAGATGAGCGGTGTTCGAGTCGAACTGTTCGCCAATTTCAAATTCGAGCTGTTTTGGGCTGTGTTCGAGTCATTCGACGAATCCGAACAATTTGCTTAAAATTCAGCTGTTCGAGTTTCTGTTCGATAACTGTTCGTTCACCAAAAGCCTAGCTTGATTTGCACATTAAAACTGTTTATCATTGTTAATGGACTGTTTCAGTGTATCGTGGGCAGGGGATAGATCTGTGCTGAAATAACGCTGATCTCCATTTTTTTTTCCTTCCCGCATTTACAGAGGGGCGGTGCAGTCTCTCAGCCTATCAGCAGTGCGCACACACACAGCAATGTGCATGTGATGCAGACAAGCAAGGGCATGTGTCATTGGCTGTGTATGTCACATGTCACTCCTTGCCCAATGAGAACCAGCCATTTGCCCGGTCATCACCATTTCCTCACTGCTGCAGCTTAGTGTTAGACGGCACCACTGCTGCTGTGGGCGCTATACAGTCAAAAAGGTTTTTTTTGCCAGCAAATTTTCTGAGAGATAGGTTTAGGGAGTCGGGAGTTGTGACTAGTTGTAATATCAGCCCTTTTCAGGGTAGGTTACAGCAGTTCATAGCACTGTTTGCCAGGCAGGTCTGAGCCAGTGCTGTGCAAGTGTTAGTCGCCGCATTTGGTGTAATCTAGCTCAGCCAATCCTTTTGGGCTAGTAGCATTGTCTGATAGTCATCTGAGTAGCCCGCCTGTGAAGCTAGCTACACCGCCTGTGTATCTCAATTTTTACGGCGTCTAACCCAGTAAATCTTTTTGGTGTTTTTCGCTTAGTAGCAGTGTCTGTACGTCAGCAGAGTAGCCCGCCTGTGAAGCTAGCTACACCGCCTGTGTATCTCAATTTTTACTGCATCTAACCCAGTAAATTGTTTTGGGATTTTGGGCTTAGGAGCAGTGTCTGCACGTCAGCAGAGTAGCCCGCCTGTGAAGCTAGCTACACCGCCTGTGTATCTCAATTTTTACTGCATCTAACCCAGTAAATTGTTTTGGGATTTTGGGCTTAGTAGCAGTGTCTGCACGTCAGCAGAGTAGCCCGCCTGTGAAACAAACTATACCGCCTGTGTATCTCTATTTTCACTGCATCTAATCCAGTTGATAGTTTTGGGCCTAGTAGCATTGTCTGCACGTCAGCAGAGTAGCCCGCCTGTGAAGCTAGCTACACCGCCTGTGTATCTCTATTTTCACTGCATCTAATCCAGTTGATAGTTTTGGGCCTAGTACCACAGTTTGGCCACTCAGCTCTGCTCGGTTTTCATCCATCGGTTGTTGTGCCAACAATTTCAGATACAGAGTTGCCAATTAAGCACTAAAATGAGTGGCAAAAGGCCTGCTGCTGGTGGAAAGGGGAATAGGCATGTTGGAAAGGGAAAAAAAGGTTGTGTCTGTGGGGTAGGTGGTAAAGCAACAGTAACATCTGCAGAAGAAAGAACATCTTCCAGCCAAAGTAAGATGTCTTCTTCTTTTCGTGGACAATCTGATATGATCCCTTTCTTACGACCATCGCTACAAGCATCGCCAAAAATTCCAGATGTGGCACAAAAACAGCAGGTGCTTGAACGGATATCAAGTGCTCGTTCAAGTCTGAGCATGGGGTAGCACACATGGTTGAGTCTGTAGAGCTGTTTACGCATACTATAGCCTGGGAATCAGAGGTCTGCTCCAGAGCTTCTGTGAATCCAGACGAGGAAATGATCTGCACTGATGCCCAGAATCTTTGTGAGTCGGATCCAGGCCCAGATGAAGAAGGTTCTGAGTATAATGTAGACCCTCGTTCCCAAACTGTAACTCCTGTTGGTGGAGACAATGAGGAAGATGATGATGAGACTGAGATACCTGATTGGAACGAAAACATGACTTTTCGGTCGGGGCAGGAAGAGGTTGGCTCTGAGGACGACGGGTGTGAGAACACACAGGATGATGATGACGAGGTTGTAGACCCCACTTACTGTCAACCCCCAGTCTGCCAGTCCATGAGGTCAGCAGAAGAGGTGGAGGAGGATGCTAGTGACGAGTCTGACGAAGAGGTAACGAAGCGCATTCCGGGACAGAGACGGAGTACTGGAAGCATGTCAACAACTGCATCCTCAACACCAATTGTGCCTCAGACCAGAAGTCGTGGTGGCTCTTCAGGTCGCACGGGCTCTAAGCCTTGCATAGCCTGGGCATTTTTTGACATCGCAAAGGATGACCCAACTCATGTTGTCTGTAAGATTTGTCAACAAAATCTCAGTAGAGGCCAAAAAATCACTAGCTTGAGTACTTCATGCATGAACCGTCACATGGATATGAGGCATAAGTTGCAGTGGGAAGCTCACTGTGCTACAATGCGGCCTAGTGGGCCGGGTCAACCACCGTCTGCCCCATTAAGTGCATCCGTGTCCTCTTCATCCTTTGTGACTGTGGAGACAGCAGTCGCACATGGTTTTGGAAGAAGACCTTCCACCTCTTTACTCGCAACAGCCAGGTCGTCAGGACATTTGCAAGTGGAAACACCTGCTGGTGTTGAGCGCTCTCTGACATCAACACCACATTTTGATCAAGGCAACATAACATCTCCGCCTGCACCTTCCTCACAGACCAGCAGTTTGCCGGGGACACCCTACTCAACTCTGTCTAAGCACGGCAGCCAGCCCTCAATCCCTCAGATGTGGACAAGTAAAATACCATTTCCTCCTAGCCATGACAAAGCTAAGAGGTTGAATTTCTCCATCTGCAAGCTGTTGGCTACAGAAATGCTGCCTTTCCGCCTGGTGGACACAGAGGATTTTTGAGACCTTATGTCCGTCGCAGTGCCCCAGTACCAGATGCCCAGTCGCCACTACTTCTCAAAGAAAGCTGTGCCTGCGCTACACCAGCATGTCGCACACAACATCACCGCTTCCTTGAGAAACTCTGTGTGTGACAGGGTGCATTTCACCACAGACACTTGGACGAGTAGACATGGACAGGGGCGTTACATGTCGGTGACTGGGCACTGGGTAACTACGGCAACATCAGGAGAAGGGGCTGCTGTCCAAGTCTTGCCATCCCCACGAATAGCTCGTCGATCCTCTGTATCTAGAAGTTCCTCCACTGCTTCTGCCTCCTCAACCTCCTCTCGGTCCTCCACCTGCACCCAAAGCCTGTCTGGTAGTGCCACCCGCATTGTAACTACGCAGAAGGAATCCTGCACACCTCCTCACTATGCTGTCACCAGGGCTCAACGGCATCAGGCAGTGTTTACATTGAAATGTCTGAGAAATGTGAGTCACACAGCTGAGGAGTTGTGGTCAGCTCTGGAGACCGAGTTCCATCAATGGTTGTCTCCACTCAACCTGCAGCCAGGGAAGGCCGTGTGCGACAATGCTGCAAACCTGGGTGCGGCCCTTCGCTGGGGAAATGTCACACACGTGCCTTGTATGGCTCACGTTTTGAACCTGGTTGTCCAGCAATTTTTATCCCACTATCCCAGACTAGATGGGCTTCTGCAGAGGGCACGGTCGCTGTGTGCTCACTTCCGCCGTTCGCATCCCGCAGCTCGACGACTTGCATCTCTACAGAAGTCGTTGGGCCTGCCAGTTTACCGGCTGAAATGTGATGTGCCCACACGGTGGAATTCAACTCTGCACATGTTGCAGCGACTGTGGCAGCACAGACGAGCCCTGGTGCAATACGTTATGATGTATTGCCTGGGCCAACAAGATCAAGAGGTGGCGCAAATCATGCTGCAGGAGTGGTATCAGATCAGGGACCTATGCACCCTTCTGCACAGTTTTGAAATAGCAACGAAGATGTTTAGTGCTGACGATGCCATTATCAGCATGACCATTCCGGTGATTTACATGCTGGAGCACACCTTACACAGTGTTCAGAGTCAGGTGGTGGAACAAGAGGAGGAGGAGGAGGAACAGGAGGAGGCGTATGCAGAAGGGATCATATCTCCAAGGTCAAGAAGCTTGGCAGCACCAAGGCGGCTGGCATTGGAGGCTGGGGGAGAGGGTGGCACTGGGCATGGAAGACTCATCAGATGAGGGAGACCTTGGTCAAATTTCTGTTGTGCGAGGTTGGGGGGAGAGGACAGACAATGGAAGCATGATTCTCACCTCGCCACCACCAAGACAACAAGGACTTGGTCCTCCTGGATGAGCAAGACACATGAGTGCCTTCTTGCTGCACTACCTGCAACATGACCCTTGGATTGTCAGAATCCGAAGTAATGCCGACTACTGGGTTGCCACACTCTTAGATCCCCGTTACAAAAGCAAATTTGGTGAAATAATTCCTGCCATAGAAAGGGATTCACGCATGCAGGAGTATCAGCAGAGACTGTTACAGAATCTAACATCTGCTTTTCCACAAAACACCAGTGATGCACGTAGTGAATCTCTGAGTTCTAACTTGCCAACCGTGGGACTATCGAGTCATCACTCAAACCGTAACAGTAACATCGTATCTGGTGGTAACAGCAATTTATTCCAATCGTTTCAAGATTTTTTTAGACCATCCTTTGCAAGGCCACAGGAGACAAGAAGTCTGACGCACAGCCAACGCCTAGAGAGGATGGTACAAGAGTATCTCCAAGTTAACATCGATGCCATGACTGTGGAACTGGACCCTTGCTCATTTTGGGCTTGCAATCTTGAAAAATGGCCTGAGCTCGCCACCCACGCCTTGGAGATCTTGTCGTGCCCCGCAGCCAGCGTTCTCTCTGACAGATAAGCGCACGCGGCTGTCCAGTGACAATGTAGACAGACTAACGTTCATCAAGATGAACAAATCCTGGATCCGCAAGGACTTTTCTACCCCTGTGTCATCTTGGGGAGACTAAAAGCTTGATGATTTTTGAAAATCACCTCACCAACCGTTTTAAAAAACTCTGGTGAAATTGATGCCACTTAAGTGGTGTCTGTAGCCGAATTTTTGGAAAAAATTGAGACTCTTTGATTTAGACTCCTTGCTGAGTTTTACATGATGTTGCCATCGTCAATTCCAGTTGAGTGGGGTCATCTGCAGAGTTGTTTACTCATACTATGGCCTGGGATTCAGAGGTCTGCTCCAAAGCTTCAGTGTCTGCTAGTCAGCAGAGTAACCCAGCCACCCACCGCCTGTTTACCTAAGTACTATTTTTAACAGCATCTGGCACAGGAAATCCTTTGGGGCCTAGTAGAATTTGGTGCTACTCAGCAGCGTACTTCACCCATGAAGCAAGCTACACCGCCTATTTACCTAACTACTATTTTATAACGGCATCTAGCCCAGGAAATCCTTTTGGGCCTAGTAAAATTTGGTGCAACTCAGCAGCGTACCCCACCCATGAAGCAAGCTACACCGCCTGTTTACCTAACTACTATTTTGTAACGGCATCTAGCCCAGGAAATCCTTTTGGGCCTAGTAGAATTTGGTGCAACTCAGCAGCGTACCCCACCCATGAAGCAAGCTACACTGCCTGTTTACCTAACTACTATTTTGTAACGGCATCTAGCCCAGGAAATCCTTTTGGGCCTAGTAGAATTTGGTGCAACTCAGCAGCGTACCCCACCCATGAAGCAAGCTACACCACCTGTTTTCTTAACTACTATTTTGTAACGGCATCTAGCCCAGGAAATCCTTTTGGGCCAAGTAGAATTTAGTGCTACTCAGCAGCGTACCCCACCCATGAAGCAAGCTACATCGCCTGTTGATCTAATTACTGATTTTTAACTGATCTAGCCCAGGAAATCGTTTTGTACCTAATAGCATTTTGAGCTACTCAGCAGAGTACCCCACCTATGAAGCAAGCTACACTGCCTGTTTACCTAACTACTATTTTTTAATGGCATTTTGCCAAGGAAATCCTTTTGGGCCTAGTAGCAATTTCTGCTACTCAGCAGAGTACCCCACCCATGAAGCAAGCTACACCGCCTTCTTTCTTTCTCAATCTAACCCCTCGGCTCTGGGGTGTCCACTCTCCCTCAAGCTCTTTCCTTCTCACAGGTGGACTACCGCGTGTCTTCACACTGTGGCGAATCTTTTGGGCCCAGGTATAAGAAGTCGTCGAGGTAATGGATAATATGTGCCGCCTTACAAACGTCCATGACGACACATTCAAGGAAGCAACTAAACGCCTCAAATAGTGAGCAGGATATGGAGCACCCCATGGGCAAACAGCGATCTATGTAGTATGCTCCTTCACAGAAGCAGCCCAATGGGAGGACACTATTCGGAGGCACAGGTAGTAACCGGAACGCCCCCTCAATGTCTGTTTTGGCCATTAGGGTGCCCCTTCCCAACTTCTTGACCCACCTGATTGCCTCGTCAAAGGAGGTACAGTACATAGTACTGTACTTGGTTCCGCGTCGATGTTGTCGTTTACTGACCTGCCCCTTGGATATGACAAATGGTGGATTAGTCTGAATGTATTGGGTTCATTTTTTGGCACAACTCCCAATGGGGGTACCACTTCGTCTTCTAAGGAAAGTGTTCTGAATGGGCCCGCCGCCATTCTACCTAAAGATATATATATTTTTTTTTTGTCAAGACGTCTGGGTGTTGGTAGAGTGAGTTTAGATTTTTACTCCAGCCTTTCTTAACTTTAGAAGGGCATGACATGCCTATATCTGTGTCTCCTCCTCCTTTTACTCCTCCACCTCTTTTCTTTTCGCATGACTATGTGTAGTTGTGACTTTTCCATGTGTTTGTTGTGTCTTCTGAGCAGTTTGTCAGCTTTTGGACACCTTTTAAGGTGTTTTCTATGTGTTTCCCATGTGTTTGTATGTGTTTGTGTTTGCCTGCCATTGGTTTCAATGGGGTTCGATGGTGTTCGTCGAACAGTTCGACGAACAGTTCGGCGAACACCTCCCTGTTCGACGAACCGAACCGAACCCGAACACTAGGGAGGTGGCTCATCTCTACTGATGACCCGTCCTAAGGATAGACCATCAATATAAAGTACCGTACCCTTTAAGGCATGTAATAAGTGGAAATCCAGCTATTTTAATTTAAACACATTCCTGATATCTTAATGAATGTGTTTTATTAATTTGTTGGTTCATATACCTTAAAAAGGACAATATTACATATAGTCATGGGTAAAAGTGTTGGAGCCTTTGCGATTATTCCAGAAAATTACACGTTTGTTATACAGTTGTGCTCAAAAGTTTACATACCCCAGCAGAGTTTTTGCTTTCTTGGTCTTTTTTCAGAGAATATGAATGGTAACATCAAAACTCTTTCTCCACTCATGGTCAGTGGTTGGGTGAAGCCATTTATTGTCAAACTACTGTGTTTTCTCTTTTTAAATCACAATGACAAATTGACAACCAAAAACATCCAAATGACGCTGATCAAAAGTTCACATACCCCATTTCTTAATAACGTGCATTGACCACTCTAACATCAATGACTGCTTGAAGTCTTTTGTAGTAGTTGTGGATGAGGTTCTTTGTTTTCTTAGATGGCAAAGCTTCCCACTCTTCCCACACATGAAAAAAGAAAACAGATAAAAAAGGCAAATTGGACATCATTTCACACAAAAATCCCCAAAATGTTCAGGACAAAATTGTTGGCACCTACAACCTAATATTTGGTTGCACACACTTAGAAATAAATAACTGCAATTGATCCCTTCCTAGAACTATCAACAAGCTTTTTTCAGCTCTCTACTGGAATTTTGACCACTCTTATTTTACAAATTGCCCCTAGTCTCTCATATTTGAAGGGGCCTTCCCCAACAGCAGTTTTAAGATCTATCAAAGTGTTCAATGCGATTTTAGATGCAGACACATTGCTGGCCACTACAGGACTCTCCGTTGCTTTATTTCCATCCGTTTCTGGGTGCTTTTTGAAATATGTTTGGAATCATTGACCTGTTGGAAGACCCATGACTTAGGACGCAAACTTAGCTTTGACACTAGGCACTACATTGCGACCCAAAATCCATTGGTAATATTCAAATTTCATGATGCTTTGCACACAGTCAAGGCACCCAGTGCCAGAGGCAGCAAAACAACCCACAAACATCTTTGAACCACCACTACCACCACCACCACTTTTTGGAAGTGCATCTGAACAGCAAGGTGGATTGCTGTTGAGGGGAGATAGAGAGAAAAAAAATAAAAAAAAAAATCTATAAATCTTCAGCACAGCGAGTGTGAGCGAGCTGAGTGTGACCTGAGCGTAAGTGTGAACGGCGGTAAGTGTGTGACTTGTGATTCAGTGACTTTGGAATCAGGGAGTTTCCAAGGGAGGAATTGCTTCTGTTTTTTTTTTTGGTTTAATTAATACTTTGTATTTATTTTTATTTAACGTTTCTGTCTGGTGCAATCCCCATTAGGAAATGTGCTCCACAATTGTTAATGCCATCCAGTGCACATCTTGCCACATGTATGCAGTCCTTGACCAGCCGATCGAGGGTGCATACTGCTGTGCGAGATGTGAGCACGTTGTGCATTTGGAAACCCAGATACTGGATCTAAATGTGCAGCTGGCAACACTGAGATCCATAGACAATATGGAGAGGAGTCTTCTGCTCACAGAGCAGACGCTCAATGGGATAGATGAGGAGGGGGATGGTAGGATGGAGCTGCAGGACAGTGTGGCAGTTAGCTGGGTGACAGATAGAAGGCGGGGTAGAGGGAAGAGTGCCAGGGAGGCTAGTCCTGATCTGGCACACCCCAATAAGTTTGCTAAGTTGGCAGATGAGGGGGGTGCCAGTACAGGGGTAGCACTGCTGCAGCCAGGCATGTCCTCTGAAAGCCGGAGGAGTGACTGCTCCAGTAAGGAGGGAAAAAGGAGAGCAGGGCAGGCCAGACAGGTGCTGGTAGTGGGGGACTCAATTATTAGGGGAACAGATAGGGCAATCTGTCACAAAGACAGGGATCGTCGGACGGTGTGCTGCCTACCTGGCGCTCAAGTCCGACACATCGCTGATCGGGTGGACAGATTACTGGGAGGGGCTGGTGAGAACCCAGCGGTCATGGTGCACATTGGCACAAATGACAAAGTTAGAGGTAGGTGGAAGGTCCTTAAAGATGATTTCAGGGAATTAGGCTGCAAGCTGAAAGCAAGGACCTCCAACGTGGTATTTTCCGAAATACTGCCTGTACCACGTGCCACGCCAGAGAGGCAACGGGAGATTAGGGAGGTTAATAAGTGGCTCAAGAATTGGTGTAGGAAGGAGGGGTTTGGGTTCCTGCAGAACTGGGCCGACTTCTCAGTTGGCTACAGGCTCTACGCTAGGGACGGGCTGCACCTCAATGGGGAAGGTGCAGCTGTGCTGGGGGAGAAAATGGTTAGAAGGTTGGAGGAGTGTTTAAACTAGGGATTGGGGGGGAGGGTATTCATTTTATAGGAGGGGAAGATAGTGCAGATACAGACCTGGGCACAAATAAGGAAGTTGGGGGTGGCGGTGGCATGGGGGGTGGGGTTAGAATAGTTAGTAATTTAAGAAAGAATAGAGGTACAGAGAGTAACATCAAGTGCATGTATACTAATGCCAGAAGCCTCGCCAACAAAATGGATGAATTAGAACTAATGTTGTTGGAGCATAATTATGACATGGTGGGGATATCTGAGACGTGGCTGGATGAGAGCCATGACTGGGCTGTTAACTTGCAGGGCTATAGCCTTTTCAGAAATGACCGTACAGATAAGCGAGGGGGTGGGGTGTGTCTGTATGTAAAATCGACCTTAAAACCCATCCTGCGTGATAATATAGGTGAATCTAATGAAAATGTAGAGTCTCTGTGGGTGGAGATAAGGGGAGGGGGAAAAAATAATAAATTACTGATAGGGGTTTGTTATAAATCTCCAAAACTAATGGAAGGAATGGAGAATATCCTCGTAAAGCAAATAGATGAAGCTGCGACTCAAGGAGAAGTCATTATTATGGGGGACTTCAACTACCCTGAAATAGATTGGGGAACAGAAACCTGCAGTTCCAGCAAAGGTAATCGGTTTTTGACAACTATGAGAGACAATTACCTTTCACAACTGGTTCAGGACCCAACAAGGAGGGGGGCACTGCTAGACCTAATATTAACCAACAGGCCAGACCGCATATCAAATATAAGGGTTGGGGGTCACTTGGGGAATAGTGATCACAAAATAATAAGTTTTCATGTAACCTTTAATAAGATGGGTAGTAGGGGGGTGACAAGGACACTAAACTTCAGGAGGGCAAATTTCCAACGGATGAGAGAGGATCTTGGTGCAATTAACTGGGACGATATCCTGAGACACAAAAATACACAAAGAAAATGGGAGACATTTATTAGCATCCTGGATAGGACCTGTGCACAGTATATACCGTATGGGAATAAACATACTAGAAATAGGAGGAAACCAATATGGCTAAATAGAGCTGTAAGGGGCGCAATAAGGGACAAAAAGAAAGCATTTAGAGAATTAAAGGAAGTAGGTAGTGAGGAGGCATTAAATAAATACAGAAAATTAAATACATTCTGTAAAAAGCAAATCAAGGCAGCAAAGATTGAGACAGAGAGACTCATTGCCAGAGAGAGTAAAAATAATCCCAAAATATTCTTTAACTATATAAATAGTAAGAAACTAAAAAATGACAGTGTTGGCCCCCTTAAAAATAGTCTGGGTGAAATGGTGGATGAGGATGAGGAAAAAGCCAATATGCTAAATGACTTTTTTTCATCAGTATTTACAAAAGAAAATCCCATGGCAGACAAAATGACTAGTGATAAAAATTCCCCATTAAATGTCACCTGCTTAACCCAGCAGGAAGTACAGCGGCGTCTAAAAATAACTAAAATTGACAAATCTCCGGGCCCGGATGGGATACACCCCCGAGTACTGCAGGAACTAAGTACAGTCATTGATAGACCATTATTTTTAATCTTTAAAGACTCAATAATAACAGGGTCTGTACCACAGGACTGGCGTATAGCAAATGTGGTGCCAATATTCAAAAAAGGGGCAAAAACTGAACTCGGTAATTATAGGCCAGTAAGTTTAACCTCTACTGTGGGTAAAATCCTGGAGGGCATTCTAAGGGATGCTATGCTGGAGTATCTGAAGAGGAATAACCTCATGACCCAGTATCAGCACGGGTTTACTAGGGACCGTTCATGTCAGACTAATTTGATCAGCTTCTATGAAGAGGTAAGTTCAGGACTGGACCAAGGGAACCCAGTGGACGTAGTATATATGGACTTTTCCAAAGCTTTTGATACGGTGCCACACAAAAGGTTGTTACATAAAATGAGAGTAATGGGGATAGGGGAAAATATGTGTAAGTGGGTTGAGAGCTGGCTCAGGGATAGGAAACAAAGGGTGGTTATTAATGGAGCACACTCGGACTGGGTCACGGTTAGCAGTGGGGTACCACAGGGGTCAGTATTGGGCCCTCTTCTTTTTAACATATTTATTAATGACCTTGTAGGGGGCATTCAGAGTAGAATTTCAATATTTGCAGATGACACTAAACTCTGCAGGGTAATCAATACAGGGGAGGACAATTTTATATTACAGGATGATTTATGTAAACTAGAAGCTTGGGCTGATAAATGGCAAATGAGCTTTAATGGGGATAAATGTAAGGTCATGCACTTGGGTAGAAGTAATAAGATGAATAACTATGTGCTTAATTCTAAAACTCTGGGCAAAACCGTCAATGAAAAAGACCTGGGTGTATGGGTGGATGACAAACTCATATTCAGTGGCCAGTGTCAGGCAGCTGCTACAAAGGCAAATAAAATAATGGGATGTATTAAAAGAGGCATAGATGCTCATGAGGAGAACATAATTTTACCTCTATACAAGTCACTAGTTCGACCACACTTAGAATACTGTGCACAGTTCTGGTCTCCGGTGTATAAGAAAGACATAGCTGAACTGGATCGGGTGCAGAGAAGAGCGACCAAGGTTATTAGAGGACTGAGGGGTCTGCAATACCAAGATAGGTTATTACACTTGGGGCTATTTAGTTTGGAAAAACGAAGACTAAGGGGTGATCTTATGTTAATGTATAAATATATGAGGGGATAGTACAAAGACCTTTCTGATGATCTTTTTAATCATAGACCTGAGACAGGGACAAGGGGGCATCCTCTACGTCTGGAGGAAAGAAGGTTTAAGCATAATAACAGACGCGGATTCTTTACTGTAAGAGCAGTGAGACTATGGAACTCTCTGCCGTATGATGTTGTAATGAGTGATTCATTAATTAAATTTAAGAGGGGACTGGATACCTTTCTGGAAAAGTATAATGTTACAGGGTATATACACTAGATTCCTTAATAAGGCGTTGATCCAGGGAACTAGTCTGATTGCCGTATGTGGAGTCGGGAAGGAATTTTTTTCCCCATGGTGGAGTTACTCTTTGCCACATGGGTTTTTTTTGCCTTCCCCTGGATCAACATGTTAGGGCATGTTAGGTTAGGCTATGGGTTGAACTAGATGGACTTACAGTCTTCCTTCAACCTTAATAACTATGTAACTAGTTTGTGTTTTTTTCTTTATCCCCTTAGTGACAGAGCCAATTTGGTACTTAATGACCGAGCCAATTTTTACAATTCTGACCAGTGTCACTTTATGAGGTTATAACTCTGGAACGCTTTATCGGATCCCGCTGATTCTGAGATTGTTTTTTCGTGACATGTTGTACTTCAAGTTATTGGTAACATTTCTTCGATATTACTTGCGATTATTTATGAAAAAAATGGAAATATGGCGAAAATTTTTAAAATTTTGCAATTTTCAAACTTTGTATTTTTATGCCCTTAAATCAGAGAGATATGTCACAAAAAATAGTTAATAAATAACATTTCTCACATGTCTACTTTACATCAGCACAATTTTGGAAACAATTTTTTTTTTTGTTAGGGAGTTATAAGGGTTAAAAGTTGACCAGCAATTTCTCATTTTTACAACACCATGTTTTTTTTAGGGACCACATCACCTTTGAAGTGATTTTGAGGGGTCTATATGATAGAAAATAACCAAGTGTGACACCATTCTAAAAACTGCTCCCCTCAAGCTGCTCAAAACCACATTCAAGAAGTTTATTAACCCTTTACGTACTTCACAGGAACTAAAACAATGTGGAAGAAAAAAATGAACATTTTACTTTTTTTTGCAAACATTTTACTTCAGAACCATTTTTTTTAATTTTCACAAGTGTAAAAACAGAAATTTAACCACAAATTTTGTTGTGCAATTTTTCCTGAGTACACCGATACCCCATATGTGGAGGTAAACCACTGTTTGGGCGCACCGCAGAGCTTGGAAGTGAAGGAGCACCGTTTGACTGTTTCAATGCAGAATTGGCTGGAATTGAGATCGGACGCCATGTCGCGTTTGGAGAGCCCCTAATGTGCCTAAACAGTGGAAACCCCCCACAAGTGACACCATTTTGGAAACTAGACCCCCCAAGGAACTTATCTAGATGTGTGGTGAGCACTTTGAACCCCCAAGTGCTTCACAGAAGTTTATAATGTAGAGCCGTGAAAATAAAAAATCGCATTTGTTTTCACAAAAATGATTTTTTTGCCCACAAATTCTTATTTTCACAAGGGTAACAGGAGAAATTAGACCACAAAAGTTGTTGTGCAATTTCTCCTGAGTACGTCGATACCCCATATGTGGAGGTAAACCACTGTTTGGGCGCACCGCAGAGCTTGGAATTGAAGGAGCACCGTTTGACTTTTTCAATGCAGAATTGGCTGGAATTGAGATCGGATGCCATGTCGCGTTTGGAGAGTCCCTGATGTGCCTAAACAGTGGAAACCCCCCACAAGTGATACCATTTTGGAAACTAGACCCCTTAAGGAACTTATCTAGATGTGTGGTGAGCACTTTGAACCCCCAAGTGCTTCACAGAAGTTTATAACGTAGAGCCGTGAAAATAAAAAATCTCATTTTTTCTACAAAAATGATCTTTTTGCCCCCAAATTTTTATTTTCACAAGGGTAACAGGAGAAATTAGACCACAAAAGTTGTTGTGCAATTTCTCCTGAGTACGTCGATACCCCATATATGGGGGTAAACCACTGTTTGGGCGCACCGCAGAGCTTGGAAGAGAAGGAGTGTCGTTTTACTTTTTCAATGTAGAATTGGCTGGAATTGAGATCGGACGCCATATCACGTTTGGAGAGCCGCTGATGTGCCTAAACAGTAGAGACCCCCCACATATGACACCATTTTGGAAACTAGACCCCTTAAGGAACTTATCTAGATGTGTGGTGAGCACTTTAAACCCCCAGGTGCTTCACAGAAGTTTATAACGTAGAGCCGTGAAAATAAAAAAAATCCCATTTTTTTCTACAAAAATGATCTTTTTGCCTCCAAATTTTTATTTTACCAAGGGTAACAGGAGAAAATGGACCCCAGAAGCTGTTGCACAATTTGTCTTGAGTACGCCGACACCCCATATGTGGGGGTAAACCACTGTTTGGGCGCATGGCTGAGCTCGGAAGCAAAGGAGCGCCATTTGACTTTTCAATGCAAAATTGACTGGAATTGAGATCGGACGCCATGTCGCGTTTGGAGAGCCCCTGATGTGCCTAAACAGCAGAAACCCCCCAAAAGTGACCCCATTTTGGAAACTAGACCCCCATGGAACTTATCTAGATGTGTAGTGAGAACTTTGAATGCCCAAGTGCATCACAGAAGTTTATAATGCAGAGTCGTGAAAATAAAAAATATATCTTTTTTAACAATAAAGATTTTTTAGCCCCCAAGTTTTTATTTTCACAAGGGTAACAAGAGAAATTGGACCCCAAAAGTTGTTGTCCAATTTGTCCTGAGTATGCTGGTACCCCATATGTGGGGGTAAACCACTGTTTGGACGCACGGCAGAGCTTGGAAGGGAAGGAGTGCCATTTTGGAATGCAGACTTTGATAGAATTGTCTGCGGGCGTTATGTTGCCTTTGCAGACCCCTAATGTACCTAAACAGTAGAAACCCCCAACAAGTGACCCCATTTTGGAAAATAGACCCCCCAAGGAACTTATCTAGATATGTGGTGAGAACTTTGAATGCCCAAGTGCTTCACAGAAGTTTATAATGCAGAGTAGTGAAAATAAAAAATATTTTTTTTCCCACAAAAAAGATTTTTTTAGCCCCCAAATTTTTATTTTCACAAGGGTAACAAGAGAAATTGGACCCCAAAAGTTGTTGGCCAATTTGTCCTGAGTATGCTGGTACTCCATATGTGGGGGTAAACCACTGTTTGGGCGCACGGCAGAGCTCGGAAGGGAAGGAGCGCCATTTTGGAATGCAGACTTTGATAGAATTGTCTGCGGGCGTTATGTTGCGTTTGCAGACCCCTAATGTACCTAAACAGTAGAAACCCCCAACAAGTGACCCCATTTTGGAAAATAGACCCCCCAAGGAACTTATCTAGATATGTGGTGAGAACTTTGAATGCCCAAGTGCTTCACAGAAGTTTATAATGCAGAGTAGTGAAAATAAAAAATATTTTTTTTCCCACAAAAAAGATTTTTTTAGCCCCCAAATTTTTATTTTCACAAGGGTAACAAGAGAAATTGGACCCCAAAAGTTGTTGTCCAATTTGTCCTGAGTATGCTGGTACCCCATATGTGGGGGTAAACCACTGTTTGGGCGCACGGCAGAGCTCGGAAGGGAAGGAGCGCCATTTTGGAATGCAGACTTTGATAGAATTGTCTGCGGGCGTTATGTTGCGTTTGCAGACCCCTAATGTACCTAAACAGTAGAAACCCCCACAAGTGACCAAATTTTGGAAACTAGACCCCCTAAGGAACTTATCTAGATATGTGGTGAGAACTTTGAAAGCTCAAGTGCTTCACAGAAATTTATAATGCAGAGTAGTGAAAATAAAAAAATATATTTTTTTCCAACAAAAAAGATTTTTAGCCCCAAAGTTTTTATTTTCACAAGGGTAACAAGAGAAATTGGACCCCAAAAGTTGTTGTCCAATTTGTCCTGAGTATGCTGGTACCCCATATGTGGGGGTAAACCACTGTTTGGGCGCACGGCAGAGCTCGGAAGGGAAGGAGCGCCATTTTGGAATGCAGACTTTGATAGAATTGTCTGCGGGCGTTATGTTGCGTTTGCAGACCCCTAATGTACCTAAACAGTAGAAACCCCCACAAGTGACCAAATTTTGGAAACTAGACCCCCTAAGGAACTTATCTAGATATGTGGTGAGAACTTTGAAAGCTCAAGTGCTTCACAGAAATTTATAATGCAGAGTAGTGAAAATAAAAAAATATATTTTTTTCCAACAAAAAAGATTTTTAGCCCCCAAGTTTTTATTTTCACAAGGGTAACAAGAGAAATTGGACCCCAAAAGTTGTTGTCCAATTTGTCCTGAGTATGCTGGTACCCCATATGTGGGGGTAAACCACTGTTTGGGCGCACGGCAGAGCTCGGAAGGGAAGGAGCGCCATTTTGGAATGCAGACTTTGATAGAATTGTCTGCGGGCGTTATGTTGCGTTTGCAGACCCCTAATGTACCTAAACAGTAGAAACCCCCACAAGTGACCAAATTTTGGAAACTAGACCCCCTAAGGAACTTATCTAGATATGTGGTGAGAACTTTGAAAGCTCAAGTGCTTCACAGAAATTTATAATGCAGAGTAGTGAAAATAAAAAAATATATTTTTTTCCAACAAAAAAGATTTTTAGCCCCCAAGTTTTTATTTTCACAAGGGTAACAGGAGAAATTGGACCCCAAAAGTTGTTGTCCAATTTATCCCGAGTACGCTGATGCCCCATATGTGGGGGTAAACCACTGTTTGGGCGCACGGCAGAGCTCAGAAGGGAGGGAGTACCATTTGACTTTTTTAGCGCAAAATTGGCTGTCGTGTTTGGAGACCCCCTGATGTACCTAAACAGTGGAAACCCCCCAATTCTAACTCCAACCCTAACCCCAACACAGCCCTAACCCTAATCTCAACCCGATCCATAATCCTAATCACAACCCTAACGATAATCACAACCCTTACCCCAAAACAGCCCTAATCTCAACCCTAACCATAACCCTAATCAAAACCCTAAATCCAACACACCCCTAACCCTAATCCCAACCCTAACCCTAATCCCAACCCTAATCCCAAACGTAACACTAATCCCAACCCTAATCCAAACCCTAACCCTAATCCCAACTCTAACCCTAACTTTAGCCCCAACCCTAACTTTAGCCCCAACCCTAACCATAACTTTAGCCCCCGTCGTCACAAAAAAAGTTCAATGTAACCTTTTTTTTGTACGTCGCGTCCGCCATTTCCGTGGATGCGTGGCCGTAACTCTGCCCCCTCCTCCCCAGGACATAGACTGGGCAGCGGATGCGTTGAAAAACTGCATCCGCTGCCCACGTTGTGCACAATTTTCACAACGTGCGTCGGTACATCGGGCCGACGCATTGCGACCGCCCCGTACCGACGCAAGTGTGAAAGAAGCCTAAGGCTACTTTCACACTAGCGTCGTACTCGGCCCATCGCAGTGTGTCGGGCCGACGTACCGACGCTAGCGTTGTAAGCGCCGCAAAACGGGTGCAGCGGATGCTGTTTTTTCAATGCATACGCTGCCCCATTGTGAGGTGCGGGGAGGCGGGGGCGGAGTTCCGGCCACGCATGCGCGGTCGGAAATGGCGGACACGTCGCACAAAAAAGTTACATGTAGTTTTTTTTTGTGTCGACGGTCCGCCGAAGCACGACGCATCCGTCGCACGACGGATGCGACATGTGGCAATCCGTCGCAATGCGTCGCTAATGCAAGCCAATGGAGAAAAAACGCATCCTGCAAGCACTTTTGCAGGATGCGTTTTTCTCCAACGACGCATTGCGACGGAAGCCAAAAAACGCTAGTGTGAAAGTAGCCTAACCCTAACCCTAGCCCTAACCCTAACCCTAAATTTAGCCCCAACCCTAACCCTAACTCTAACCCTAACTCTAACTCTAACCCTAACCCTAACTCTAACCCTAACCCTAACTCTAACCCTAACCCTAACCCTAACCCTAACCCTAACTCTAACCCTAACCCTAACCCTAACTCTAACCCTAACCCTAACCCTAACCCTAATTTTAGCCCCAACTTGTCTTCTCCTGCCGGCCGGCAGATGGCAGCAGATGGCGGGCGCACTGCGCATGCGCCCGCCATGATGAAAAAGCCGGCTGGCAGGAGAAGACAGAAGAGGACCCAGGGACCCCGGGTGAGTATGATAGGGTCCCCGAATCCCCCTATTTCTCTGTCCTCTGATGTGCGATCACATCAGAGGACAGAGAAATAACTGATCGCTTTTTTTTTTTTTTTTTGCGGTCGCCGGTAAACTGTTAATTACCGGCGATCGCAAAGCAGGGGTCGGTGCAAACCGACCCCGATCATGTTCTTTGGGGTCTCGGCTACCCCCGGCAGCCGAGACCCCAAAGAACATCCGGGTGCCGGGCGGCGGGCGCACTGCGCGTGCGCCCGCCATTTTTTCCCGGAAAAAAGATGGTGGCGCCCATGGGGAGACACGAGGAGCACCGGGGGAGGTAGGTAAGTATTGGGGGGCTATTGGGGGCCATCGGGGACCACATTTCTCTGTCCTCCGATGTGCGATCACATTGGAGGACAGAGAAATTAAACGGCAAATCGCGGTTTTTTTTTTTTTTTGTTGCGACCGCCGGTAAACGGTTAATTACCGGCGATCGCAACTCGGGGGTCGGTAAAAACCCCCCGAATCATGTTATCTGGGGTCTCGGCTACCCTCGGCAACCGAGACCCCAGAGAAAATCCGACTCTGGGGGGCGCTATTCACTTTTTCCACAGCGCCGTTAATTAACGGCGCTGTGGATTAAGTACCCTTAGCGGCCGCCGTTAAAAGGCGTATCGGCGGTCATTAAGGGGTTATAGGCCTCACTTCATTTTTTGTAAACAGTAGAATGGTGTGCCTTACCAAAAAGCCCTATCTTGGTCTCATCTATCCACAAGACTCTTTCCCAGAAGGATTTTGGTTTACGTACATTTTTGGGAACTGCAGTCTAGCTTTTTTATTTCTCTGTTCCACTGTTAACCCCTTAAGCCCCGAGGGTGGTTTGCACGTTAATGACCGGGCCAATTTTTACAATTCTGACCACTGTCCCTTTATGAGGTTATAACTCTGGAACACTTCATTGGATCTTGGCGATTCTGACATTGTTTTCTCGTGACATATTGTACTTCATGATAGTTTTAAAATGTCTTTAATTTAACTTGCGCTTATTTGTTAAAAAACGGAAATTTGGCAAAAATTTTGAAAATTTCCAGCTTTGAATTTTTATACCCTTAAATCACAGAGATATATCACACAAAATACTTAATAAGTAACATTTCCCACATGTCTACTTTACATCAGCACAATCTTGGAACCAAAATTTTTTTTTGTGACGGAGTTATAAGGGTTAAAAGTTGATCAGCAATTTCTCATTTTTACAACAACATTTCTTTTTAGGGACCACATCTCATTTGAAGTCATTTTGAGGGGTCTATATGATAGAAAATACCCAAGTGTGACACCATTCTAAAAACTGCACCCCTCAAGGTGCTCAAATCCACATTCAAGAAGTTTATTAACCCTTCAGGTGTTTCACAGGAATTTTTGGAATGTTTAAATGAAAATGAACATTTAACTTTTTTTCACACAAAATGTATTTCAGCTCCAATTTGTTTTATTTTACCAAGGATAACAGGAGAAATTGAACCCCAAAAGTTGTTGTACAATTTGTCCTGAGTATGCTTATACCCCATATGTGGGGGTAAACCACTGTTTGGGCGCATGGCAGAGCTCGGAAGGGAAGGAGTGCCATTTGACTTTTCAATGCAAAATTGACTGGAATTGAGATGGGACGCCATGTTGCGTTTGGAGAGCCCCTGATGTGCCTAAACATTGAAACCCCCACAAGTGACACCATTTTGGAAAGTAGACCCCTTAAGAAACTTATCTAGATGTGTGGTGAGCACTTTGACCCAAAAAGTGCTTCACAGAAGTTTATAATGCAGAGCCTTAAAAAAAATCATATTTTTTCACAAAAATAATCTTTTCACCCCCAATTTTTCATTTTCCCAAGGGTAAGAGAAGAAATTGGACCCCAAAAGTTGTTGTGCAATTTGTCCAGAGTATGCTGATACCTGATATGTGGGGGTAAATGACTGTTTGGGCGCATGGCAGAGCTCGGAAGGGAAGGAGCGCCGTTTGACTTTTCAATGCAAAATTGACTGGAATTGAGATGGGACACCATGTCGCGTTTGGAGAGCCCCTGATGTGCCTGAACATTAAAACTCCCCACAAGTGACACCATTTTGGAAAGTAGACCCCCTAAGGAACTTATCTAGATGTGTTTTGAGAGCTTTGAACCCCCAAGTGTTTCACTACAGTTTATAACGCAGAGCTGTGAAAATAAAAATTCTTTTTTTTTCACAAAAATGATGTTTTAGCCCCCAGTTTTGTATTTTCACAAGGGTAACAGGATAAATTGAACCTCAATAGTTGTTGTCCATTTTGTCCTGAGTACGCTGATACCTGATATGTGGGGGGAACCACCATTTGGGCGCATGACAGAGCTCGGAAGGGAAGGAGAGCCATTTGGAATGCAGACTTAGATGGAGTGGTCTGCAGGCGTCATGTTGCATTTGCAGAGCCCCTGATGTACCCAAACAGTAGAAACCCCCACACAAGTGACCCCATATTGGAAACTAGACCTCCCAAGGAACTTATCTAGATGTGTTGTGAGAACTTTGAACCCCAAAGTGTTTCACTACAGTACACTACAGTAGAAAAAATAATTATTTTGGCATCGCTTTATTCTGAGGACTATAACTTTTTTATTTTTTCACTGATGATGCTGTATGGTGGCTCGTTTTTTGCTATTTAACAATTTTGGTTCTTAAGTCCTCAGTAGTGATGAGCATTCCGGCCGCAAGTATCGGGTATTGGCCGATATTTGCGGTATCGGAATTCCAATACCGAGTTCCGATATTTTCAGTATATCGGATACCGGAATCGGAAGTTCCCACAATTCAAAGTGCCCGAATTCAGCCAATGAGGAATGATTAGAAGTGTGGGCACATCCTGTTCTGCATGGTGGGCATGGAAGTACTGGCATGGCTGTGATTGGCTGCTGAAATGATGTCATGATGCACTATAAAAGTCGCTGCCGCCATTTAGGGCTCACTCTGCTGTGAATTCAGTTAGGGACCGGACGCTGTGTTCTGACTGAGGGCCAGTTTAGAGATAGCGATTTGCTTCATTGTGCTTTACCAAGGCTAATTTAGCAACCGCTGTGTGAGATCCTTGCTTTTGCCTTGCAGCGCTGTTCACAGCTGTCTGCAAGGTCTCTGTGTGTGTGAGTGCACATCGCTCTGTAGTTTGTCTGCAGCCACAGCCGGTTGTAGTCAGCTCAGAGTGCGTCACTGCCTCATACTGTTCTATCCATTGTCCTTTTTTGCAATTAGTGCAGCCTGCTGCACATTTTTTCAAATATTTCCTATTAGTGGCTTTCCTTCTGTATCCAGCTAAATTGTGGAAAAACACTACATAGTATTATATAGAGCAGCTTTTTTTGGCCTCGCAGCGCCGTTTACGGCTGTCTGCACGGTCTCTGTGTGAGTGCACATCGCTCTGTAGTCTGTCCGCAGCCACAGCCGGTTGTAGTCAGCTCAGGGTGCGTGACTGCCTCATACCGTTCCATTGTCTGTTTCTCAATTAGTGTAGCCTGCTGCACATGTTTTCAAATGTATCCTATTAGTGGATTTCCCTCCGTATCCTGCTAGATTGTGGAAAAGCACTAAATAGGATTACATAGAGGAGCTTGTTTTGGCCTTGCAGCGCCGGTCACGGCTGTCTGCACGGTCTGTGTGTGAGTGCAGCTCACTCTGTAGTCAGTTCTGCAAAAAAAAAAAAAAAATTAATAAAGTTCACCAAACACACCACTTTACAGTTGTGTAGGCCACATTAGCTCATATTAAAGTCTAGTCCACACTTTAGAAAATTAGTGTTTCTTATACCTGTTAGGAGCTGTTCAGGAATAAGCACACTAAGCCCTTAGTACTTTTCTGCTTATCTTTATCAGTCAACCAAGATGAAGAAGGCAGGGAGTAAGGCACTTGGGCGTGGGCGCGGAGCAGGGAGAGGACGTGGGGATTCTGTGCCTGCTGCGGGCACCGGTGACTCATCATCACCCAGTTTCAGCAGGGAACAGTCCTTCATGCGCAGCTTTGTAGGAGATCGCCGTACACCGTTGCTGCGTGAAGAACAAATTGAAGCCATTGTCGGATGGATGGCAGCTAATGCATCGACTTCAATTAGTGCCACATCCTCTCAGGCACAGAGCACTGGAGAGCACCCATCTGTCTCTTCACCACCTGCCAAATTACCCAGGCAGTCAGAGAGCCCAGGACAGGAGCCATCTCTACTTCTGTTCTCTGAATCTCTTGGCTTGAAAACAGGGGGCCAGCCAAGCAGCATTGGAGAAATGGAAGAAGAGGCAGTATGCAGTGATGCCCAACAGCTTTGTCTCTCTGACTCTGATGAGACTCAGGTGCCACTTTCTGGTGCGTACTGTGCTGCCGAGACTACCCAGGAGAAGCAGTTGGTGGCAGTGGGTAGTGTAGATGATGAGGTCCTTGACCCATCGTGGCGTGAGGTACAGGAGGGTAGTGGGAGCAGCTCTGAGGAAGAGATTCCCCGAACGGGCCAAAGAGGGAGAGGGAGGGGGAAGACTGCGGTTCCTGTAGCCTCCACTTCGGCACCCATTAGGAGCATGCCTCTTCCAAAAGCCAAAACGGGCGCTCCCAAGACTTGCAGTGCTTGGTCCTTGTTTGACACAGTTGCAGATGAGATTTGCTTTGTCAAATGCAAGGTGTGTCATCAGAAAGGCAAAAGAGGGAAAAATGTCAGCAACCTCAATACCACAAATATGAGGAAACATGTGCGGACCAAGCACGTGGTGGAGTTACAAAAACACACTGAAGACCTAGGCCAACCAACAGCGGCACCTACCACCTCTTCAACTCATGTTGTTGCCTCTTCCTCCAGCTCACACACAGCTGGTTTGGCTTCCTCACAGGATCGCCATGGAAGAACCTCTGGCACTGTCGTCCAGAGACCCACTGTAATTCCACCCACAGCACCATGTTCCCAGTCATCCTCACACTCTCAGCCCAGTCTACAGCCATCGGTAGCAGAGGCATGGGAGAAAAGGCGGCCTTTCTCGGCAAACCACCCCCGAGCACAGGCTCTGAATGCTGGCATTGCAAAACTACTGTCCCTTGAAATGCTGTCATTCAGGCTGGTGGAGACTGACAGCTTCCGTAACTTGATGGCATTGGTAGTCCCACAATACAATGTGCCCAGCCGCTTTTATTTCAGCAGGCAAGCCATCCCTGCCCTGCAGAAGCATGTGGAGGGACACATAAAACACGCGCTACTGAACGCCGTCAGCAGCAAGGTCCACCTCACCACCGATGCGTGGACCAGTCACCATGGACAGGGGCGATACCTTTCCCTCACTGCCCATTGGGTTAATGTTGTTGAGCCGGGTACAGATCGCTCGAGTGGCGCAGGACGTGTTCTGCCAACTCCAAGGATTGCAGGAATCCAGTCTGTACGCATTGACTCCTCCTCATACACAAGTTCCTCAGAATCATCGCTGCAGTAGCCGTCACAGTCCACCTCCACATGGACCCGTAAATGTTTACCTGTTACGACCGACATGAGCACAGCTGTGGCCAAACGTCAACAGGCCGTCTTGAAATTAATTTCTTTGGGGAATCGAAGCCACACAGCGCAGGAGCTCTGGAATGCCATCAAGCAGAAGAGCGACGTGTGGTTTGTGCCAGCGAATCTCCAGCCTGGCATGGTAGTGTGTGACAATGGCTGAAATCTGGTGGCAGCTCTTGTCCTAGGCAACCTCACTCACATCCCATGTCTGGCACATGTGCTCAACTTGGTCGTGCAGAGATTTTTGAGGGACTATCCGGATCTTGATGCACTGCTGCACAAGGTCCGCCGTGCTCACTTGCGGCGTTCCAGCATGGCAAGATCGCGCATTGCAGCTCTGCAGCGCCGATTCCGCCTTCCGGAACATTAAATCATATGTGACCTACCCACCAGGTGGAATTCCACGTTACATATGTTGGAGCGGTTGTGTGAGCAGCAGCCAGCAGTAATGGAGTACCAGCTGCATCAGACGCAAAGAAATCACACTCCGTGCTGTTCAGACTTCACAACCACTGAGTGGGCCACTATGAAGGACATCTGCCAGGTTTTGCGTTCCTTCGATGATTCCACGCGGATGGCGAGTGCAGATGATGCACTAGTCAGCATGACTGTCCCCCTTATCTGCCTGCTTCAACAAACACTGCAAGCGCTAAGGGATGATGTTGTGGAAGAGGTGGAGGATGAGGAGTCACCAATTCCATCAGCTTCTGGACAGTCAGCGCTACGTGGTTCCTCACAAAGGCCTAGGCAGGGGACACTTTGTGAGGAGGATGAGGAGGAGTCAATGGAGGAGGAAGACATCGGTCCAGAGGAGGGAGTTACACAATTCTCCAGTAGTCAGTGTGTAGAGCGAGGGTGGGGTGATGCAGAGCAGGCAGAGATCAAGCCTCAAGCAGGGGACAGCGTTTCTTGGCCAGTTGGCAGTCTGCAGCACATGGCTGATTACATGCTGCAGTGCCTGAGAAATGACTGCAGCGCCCCAGAGTCCTGGTCGTTGCAGTACTGTGGCTCCGCCACTATGGGGAGCTACGGTGCGTCCGATGGCACTGAAGGAGTTCATCTGATCAGGTATCACAGACACCAATAGATTTCACAGCTGGGCCTCCGGGGGGAGCTAAGGGTTCTATTCATTAGGCCACTCCCCACCATAGTGGGTAAACTGGGGGTCAGGCAGGAAGTTAGGAGAGAAAGCTGACTGGATTGAACGAAGCAACACCTGGTGGCAGAGGGTGTTGTGGAGGAAGAGACAGTAGGGTCTCTGTCAGGGGTGGGATCCTGACAGAGGCTTGGCATTGAAAAAGAACGTAACGGGTCCGCGCCAGCTCCGGGAAGCGGCGGGACCCAAGAAAGGACTAGAAGCGAGATAGATTGTGCTGAGTGAGAAACGAGATCAAGCAATAGGAGAATACCAGTAGGGGTCATGCTGTAAGACCGGAGCAACACCCTACTGAGGCGCATTACCGGTGGCCGGAACGCCGAGGGAGTATTTCATTAGAGAGCTTCAAGCAATACTCTAAACAGCGGCAGGACAGTCAGTCTCAGGCGGGCTGTCTCACCTAAATCACCTATGAAGTCTTGGGAGGCAATTGCGGGAGAGGGGCGTCTCTAGGGTCCCGGAAGAACTCCAGGCCTACCCGACAAACGGGTGCCGTTCTAACTGTAACATCAGGAAGGGACGGAAGATTAGCAGAAGATCAGTTAATCGAGTTGTGAGGGAACACGAGAAACAGACACAACGGTTGTGGGGTACTTTCTGTAAGCATAGCAGGGAAGGACTACAACACATAGCGCTAAGAAGGAAGGCACCGATTTCCACCTGAGAAGTGAACTCTGTAGGTGCCATTGGACTGGCCGGACTTGCGCAGCCTGGTGAACCATATTCTGGACTGAGGACTCAGAGATCTCCAGTAAAGAGGTAAAGAGACTGCAACCTGGTGTCCTCGTTATTTACCGCGACCTGCACCCCCACAACTGCACCACCAACATCCACACCTATCATTCACTGTGCGCCCCACGGCAGGGTCACGGACCGGGGCCTAGCCGCCGTGACAAACCCAGAAGCAGAGACTCAGAGGCCCGGTACCGGGTACCCCTCGGCCCTGCGGCAGTGGGGGCGCTACAACTTGGCGTCACGAACAGGATCTACTTAAGCCTGAAGAATCAGGACATGTGTGCCTTGGAACTGTGATGTACTGTGCTTGGACTGTACTTTATTGCAAAGACTGTGTGCTGCGCCACTTGCCGTCAAAATCCGCCGCCATTGCAGCGCTGAGGAGAGCGCAGGAGAAGAAGAGGGGCGTGGAGTGGGCGTAGACAAGCTAGAGAGCGCGAAGGGCAATGGCCGCCCAGTCTAAACATTTCCTGGTCCTGAGGACGTGTCCATCAACGGCCGAGGTCCGCCTCCTGATCCTGTTTGGAGGGTGGAGACCATGGAGACGGGGCCGCCCACGAAAGAGACCGCGGGAAGAGGACATTGGAGAGAAGGCAAAGATGGCGACACCAGGAACCCCGCGTGGGACTGACCCGATCCGGCCTGAGGCTGCGCAACCCGACACAGCCCCAGAAGCGCCGACGCTGCGGGATCTGACCCTTACGGAACCACCGATGGGCCGACCCCCTTTGCCGCTGTCTGAGGAGTGTGTGGCTGCAGCCGAGGCCCGACAGCTAGCCCGCCGGCTGGAGGCTGATGCCCGCGTGCTTACTCGGCTAGGCCAGCCCACGGAGATCCGTTTGTCCCCAGTGTCCCCTGTTCCTTCCCGCCTGGCCGCGGCTGAAGGTACGCTACAGATGCCGGACCTGAAGATCTTGCCGGACGCCGAACATCTGCGGCGTCTGATGACAGCATGGCGGAACCGGCCCCAGCCTGCAGCATCGATTGACTTGGTCAGAGCTCCGGAGATCCCGCTGTCCCACTGGGGTGTAGTGGTCTCCTTCAACCCCCGATATGGGCGCGGGGTTATCCAGGAAATCGGGGAGCCGCTACAAATTCATGTGGATCGGGAGGAGGTGGAGCCCTGCAGCGGAAGATTTCCCCGCGACCTGGAGCCAGGTGATGCGGTGACTTACACCAGATGGAGGAGGGCTACGGGAGAGGCTGGCTGGATGGCGCGAGGCGTGCAGCGATGCATTGCCCTCCAGGCTGCTGCTGGAACACCGGAAGAAGATGATCCCGTGGGGAAAGCAGCCGAGCCCGGCCCCGCGGAACCTCGAGAAGCCCGGCCTCGCCGTGCCCCGGAGGAACGTGTGCACCTGCCAGTGAGAAGGGCCTCCCGGCGAGGGATTTTATCACTGCTGGGACCGGAACCGCTTCCTGGCTCACCAGTGCGATCCGTTGGCCTGGTGAGGCCAGATCGGAGACCACCACAGTAAGATTTTACTGTTCTTTCTTACTTGTAAATAGTTACTGTTTTACTGCTTTCATGTTGTCCTGCTAAACCCGCTCCGGGTAAACTCCTAAAGGGATCCCTTTGTTGACCCGGGATCCCTATTGTTTTTGGTTATTTTCTATTTTTCTACGTTACTTCAAAAACTGCTGAAATCATGAACAGTGCATGATCCGAACTTCTTGTATATAGTTTGCACCTTCTTAAAGGCGCTCCCTACTGGTTTTATTTAAAGACTCTTTGCGAAGATACCGCACTGGAACCTTTGCTGAGCATGGACTGGTAGTCTGAGAAGACGAACTACCTCAGAAAGACTTGATCCCCTCTTAAAGGGGATGTTCATTTGTCGCATTTTGATAGTAATATTGCTTAAGACAAGTAGCAATAATGTTGATGAAGAGAAAAGTGATGATAATGTTGTATGAGGAAGTTATATGTGTTCAATTGGTTAATTGTGAAGAAATGTTAACGATGTTATTTGAGAAGAAAAAGGCGAAAGATAGAAGAAGGATGCAGTGGACCCGTAGGGATAGACGTGGTGTCCAGCATGCATGATAGAAAGAAAGATAATGAGAAGGCTTAATGTTCAGAAGAAAATGCTTGATAATGTTGATAGATAGTTAGGATAGAAGGTAAACCCTGAGTCCTCATAGGAGTCATGTAGAGATGGCTCAGTGCTCTTAAAACTGAAAGTAATGTTATGTTCTATACTGTGTATAGTAGTTGAAAAGGCAGTAGGCCCTGGCTGAACGGGGCGGTCCTGTAATAGAAAGGAGAGGCAGTAGGTCTGGTGCCGATAGGACAGGCGGTCCTGCAGATCCAAAGTAGGAGAATGTAAAAGTTAAAATACCTTATAATGTGATTATAGGAAGGTCTTTAGTGGATAAAGAGTGTATGTCCTTAAAGGCAAAGTTAAATTATTGTTCAACAATTTGCACTTAGTAGAATACCCGGTTGGGTAACAGGAGTTATTTATAACCTGTAATTTATAATGTTAACCATGTTTGTAACGTTTAAGTGTCCTCACCTCCCATAAAGGGAAGCTCTGTTTAAGTATACTTATTGTTATTGCACTCAACCAAAATTGTATGTCTTTTTGCTAACCTGTATTGTTGTTTTCTTCCCAGTCCCGGAGTACTGTGTTTAACCAGGGGGGAGTGCAGCGCCCCAGAGTCCTGGTCGTTGCAGTACTGTGGCTCCGCCACTATGGGGAGCTACGGTGCGTCCGATGGCACTGAAGGAGTTCATCTGATCAGGTATCACAGACACCAATAAATTTCACAGCTGGGCCTCCGGGGGGAGCTAAGGGTTCTATTCATTAGGCCACTCCCCACCATAGTGGGTAAACTGGGGGTCAGGCAGGAAGTTAGGAGAGAAAGCTGACTGGATTGAACGAAGCAACACCTGGTGGCAGAGGGTGTTGTGGAGGAAGAGACAGTAGGGTCTCTGTCAGGGGTGGGATCCTGACAGAGGCTTGGCATTGAAAAAGAACGTAACGGGTCCGCGCCAGCTCCGGGAAGCGGCGGGACCCAAGAAAGGACTAGAAGCGAGATAGATTGTGCTGAGTGAGAAACGAGATCAAGCAATAGGAGAATACCAGTAGGGGTCATGCTGTAAGACCGGAGCAACACCCTACTGAGGCGCATTACCGGTGGCCGGAACGCCGAGGGAGTATTTCATTAGAGAGCTTCAAGCAATACTCTAAACAGCGGCAGGACAGTCAGTCTCAGGCGGGCTGTCTCACCTAAATCACCTATGAAGTCTTGGGAGGCAATTGCGGGAGAGGGGCGTCTCTAGGGTCCCGGAAGAACTCCAGGCCTACCCGACAAACGGGTGCCGTTCTAACTGTAACATCAGGAAGGGACGGAAGATTAGCAGAAGATCAGTTAATCGAGTTGTGAGGGAACACGAGAAACAGACACAACGGTTGTGGGGTACTTTCTGTAAGCATAGCAGGGAAGGACTACAACACATAGCGCTAAGAAGGAAGGCACCGATTTCCACCTGAGAAGTGAACTCTGTAGGTGCCATTGGACCGGCCGGACATGCGCAGCCTGGTGAACCATATTCTGGACTGAGGACTCAGAGATCTCCAGTAAAGAGGTAAAGAGACTGCAACCTGGTGTCCTCGTTATTTACCGCGACCTGCACCCCCACAACTGCACCACCAACATCCACACCTATCATTCACTGTGCGCCCCACGGCAGGGTCACGGACCGGGGCCTAGCCGCCGTGACAACCCCAGAAGCAGAGACTCAGAGGCCCGGTACCGGGTACCCCTCGGCCCTGCAGCAGTGGGGGCGCTACATGACCGCCGCATCGCCCACATTCTCATCACGGCTGATTATTGGGTGTACACCCTCCTAGATCCTCGCTACCGGGACAACTTACAAAGCCTCATAACACAGTTGAAGCGGGAGCGTAAAATGCGGGAGTACCAAGACACACTGGTGAATTCCCAAAAGCTGGTTTAACCAACAGCACTCAGATATCCATGGTGCACGCTCCACAGTCCATGAATCCAACTGGACCAATACTCACAAAGCCAATGAAGAAAGGAGCAGCATCCATGTCCAGGTGAAAAAATTCAAGATTCTTTATTCTGCCATTACAAACATGCAACGTTTCGGCTGGAAATCAGCCTTTTTCAAGCATAAAATAGACCATCAGTGGCCATCTTAAATAGTGTGGAACCCACATGTGGGCCAATCACCATCAAGGGCGGCCTTTAATACATATATCCAAAATACCACATAATATGTACATCCAATAAAAAATCATGTCATTATGGCAATACAGCATACCATAAATAGGCATATCATATAAAAATACATATAAGGAAAAAAGAAAATAGAAATACAGCCATATAAAGACACCCCATACCAGGATATCAGCCAATCACATCCCCGTTATAAAGTTGTCATGGTGATCACAAACTTGTATACATAGAGGCTGTCCAATCGCAGTTGTCGCTAATACATGCGCCAAACTAACCTCACACTGTCACATCCTGGAGTCCAGGCGCTGCAAGACGCCAGCGCACGCGCACAGGAACCCCCCACGTCACTAGGTCATGTGACCGCAACGTGAGCGAAAACCCGCGCAGGCGCACAGCAGCACGCAGCCACACACTCACACCCGGAACACCTGATCACCAGCGCAGGCACGCGTGAGGCAGGGAGGCGCCGCAGTGTAACCAAAACAGCCGCACCCCCTGCCAATCACAAGGCCGCGCCGGACCCGTGTAACAGGGGAATGTAAAGGACCAGCCATATCCACGGCTCTCATACCACAGAGTGAACAGTGATGCATAAATGGAGGCAAACACCAGACATGAGGAAAACAAGCAAATAAGGAGAAGGAATACAGCATAAAAGACATCATAGTCAGTCAGATGGATATAATCCACATATGCAGATTCCTTGTATCCTCCTGATATCCATGGGTGCCAAATCCCGTAGTAGGCTAAAAAAGAGAAAAAAGGGCAAAAAGAAGAAAACATCAATAAATAAATTTTACTAAAATACATACTATATACAAAACAGAAGAGGAACCCCAGACCTGGAAGAGGAGGGTTCAGGGCAAACACACTTGAAGGTTATATTCTATATTCAACCCTTTGGGTTGCAAAGTCTCCAATATGGAGATCCACCTTAGTTCTTTTTGTTTCAATTTTTTAACCCTATCGCCCCCCCTCCTCAACATAGGGACCCCATCGATAACTCTGAACCTTAGTTGATTAATAGAGTGCCTACAATCATGGAAATGTTTGGGAATTGGCAAATCAAACATTTGCGTCCTGATAGTGCTCTTGTGTTTGTTCACCCGTGATCTTATCTCCATAGTGGTCTCACCAACATATATGAGACCACATGGGCACGTTATTATATAAATCACAAATTTAGACGAGCACGTATATCGCTCTTTGATCATAAACTTCTTCCCAGTCTGAGGATGACTGAAACTATCCCCTTTCAGCATGTTACTGCAACAAGAACAATTTAAACAGGGAAAGTTACCCATTCGTGGTGGACATAGAGTCCTTTGGAGGGGAACCTTACCCGTCCCAACATCAGAATTGACCAATCGATCCTTCAGATTGCGACCCCGTCTGTATGACAGAATGGGACGCAAACTGAAGTCCTGTACAAGAGGCAAACCTCTATTCAATATTCCCCAATGTTTATTAAGGATATTGGCAATCCCATTGCTAGCTGGACAATATGTGGAGACAAATGGAATACGTCTTTGTTTCACCCTGGTACTGTGTGCTGTCAGGTCACCATCCGATAACTCCCTTACCTTCTGTTTTTGGTGAACCACCTTCCTACTCGGATAGCCCCTACGAATAAATTTCTCACACATCTCCTCCAACCTCAAATCCCGTGTGTCGCTATCCGAGACTATCCTTCGCACACGAACCAACTGACTCCATGGTAGCGAGTCCATCATCCTCCTTGGGTGATAACTATCGTAGTATAGAAGACTATTCTTGTCAGTAATTTTCGTAAATAAATCAGTACATAAAATGTCACCTTTTTTGTACACCATTGTGTCCAGAAACTGTAAACGATCCCCCGAATATGTCATGGTGAATCTCAGTTCTGGATGCACGCCATTGAGTTCCAACAAAAACATCGAAAGCTCATCTTGAGACCCCTCCCATACACAAAAGATGTCGTCTATGTAGCGCCACCAAGCCCGGACGTGGCCCCAGAAGCTGGAACTGTACACGAATTGGTCCTCGAGCACCGCCATATAGATGTTAGCATAAGTGGGGGCCACATTGGACCCCATGGCGGTACCCCGTAGCTGCTGGTAGTAATCATCCCCAAAAAGAAAAAAATTCCTCGTGAGGATGAACTCCAGCAGCGTGAGGACCAACCGTGCACACTCAGGGGCCACCTCCGAGCCCGATAGCGCCACACCGACAGCATCCAAACCCCTTTCGTGTTCAATAGACGTATATAAAGATACAACGTCAAAGGACACTAAGGTAGTAGAAGTACCAACTCGGACATTGTTGATTTTTTCTAGGAAGTCACCTGTATCCCTAATATATGAGCGAGCGGAGGTAGCGAAACAGCGGAGAACCTTGTCCAAAAAAATCGCCACCTTATTGCACATAGACCCTCGCCCCGACACAATCGGACGTCCGGGGGGACAAAACAAATCTTTGTGGATCTTAGGGAGGGTATACAGAACTGGGGTAATAGGGGCATCTACAAACAAAAAATCCAAAAGTTTCTGATCGATAAGTCCACTAGTTAAGGCATCCTCAATCAGAAGCTTAAGCTCTCTTTGGAAACGAGTAGTAGGGTCACAGTCTAATTTCAAATATACAGCAGTGTCCGCCAACTGTCTCATAATTTCTGCCCTATACTTGACTGTATCCATAACCACAACCGCACCGCCTTTGTCGGCCGGTTTGATTGTAATTTCAGTTTTATTTGATAAACTCACAAGGGCACATCTTTCCATATTAGATAGGTTATTATACCCAGAGTTCCGGAAACTGGATTTCAACCGTTTAATATCCCTCTCCACTAATTCAACATATGACTCAACGAAATGATTTTTAATCGGGGGTTGAAAGGAGCTCCGATTAAACAAACCTGCCCCTTTAAGGGTAAACCCACCCCCTGTCGTCTCATCAGAGTCATATTTGGACCCTGAAAAATAAGTGGACAAACGTAATCTCCTAAAAAAAGCAAATAGATCACACTCAATTTGAAACCAGTCCGGGAAATTTTTAGGACAAAATGAAAGCCCCTTGGATAACACATCATACTCAGTCTCCGAAAGTTGTACAGATGATATATTTACCACCAGTTCTCTATGACTCAATTCATTTTCCGCCGCTCGTCCATATTCCGTGTTCTCATCGGGGATCTGTGGAACTTCCTCCGATCTTGCTCCATAGCGATGCCTCCTGTGTTTCCTCCCGCCTCTGCGATTCCTCCTTTTCCTGATGATTTGTCCGTTTTCTTTGCACCTAAAAAAACGGAAGAAGAAGAGGGGGCTCCAACAATTGAGTCGTCGGTGGAGTCAGATTCTGCTGTAGTAAAACCAAATTTGTGTGGGTCTTTCGCTCGTGGTCTCCTCCTGCTTCTTTGTTGGAAAGCTCTAGGTCTCCTATTATTCAACACCGCTTGTGTACCAGATTGCCATGCAAAAACACGGCCCGACTTATAGTCTTCCACATCCCGAAACCATTTAACTCTCTTTGTTTTTTCATTCTCCTCACGAAACTTCAATAAATTCACCTCCAGTCGAGATTTATACGCCTCCAAGTCTTGTGCAGTCATAAGATCAATCAATTGCGCCTCTAAGTCCGCCACAATAGTTCTCACAAGCTCCATTTCCTCAGAGTTGTCTCTTGAGTACTATAAGGCCCGTAGAATACCACGGGGCCTACGTCCACATTTACGCCCAACTTTACTTGCTGAAAATGTGCAGTTTTGCAATAAATTTGAGTCTATCACAAACAAGTTTGCCTTTGACATAATGCTCCTTAATATTGAATTCCTCCAGAAGGAAATGGAGCTTGTGAGAACTATTGTGGCGGACTTAGAGGCGCAATTGATTGATCTTATGACTGCACAAGACTTGGAGGCGTATAAATCTCGACTGGAGGTGAATTTATTGAAGTTTCGTGAGGAGAATGAAAAAACAAAGAGAGTTAAATGGTTTCGGGATGTGGAAGACTATAAGTCGGGCCGTGTTTTTGCATGGCAATCTGGTACACAAGCGGTGTTGAATAATAGGAGACCTAGAGCTTTCCAACAAAGAAGCAGGAGGAGACCACGAGCGAAAGACCCACACAAATTTGGTTTTACTACAGCAGAATCTGACTCCACCGACGACTCCATTGTTGGAGCCCCCTCTTCTTCTTCCGTTTTTTTAGGTGCAAAGAAAACGGACAAATCATCAGGAAAAGGAGGAATCGCAGAGGCGGGAGGAAACACAGGAGGCATCGCTATGGAGCAAGATCGGAGGAAGTTCCACAGATCCCCGATGAGAACACGGAATATGGACGAGCGGCGGAAAATGAATTGAGTCATAGAGAACTGGTGGTAAATATATCATCTGTACAACTTTCGGAGACTGAGTATGATGTGTTATCCAAGGGGCTTTCATTTTGTCCTAAAAATTTCCCGGACTGGTTTCAAATTGAGTGTGATCTATTTGCTTTTTTTAGGAGATTACGTTTGTCCACTTATTTTTCAGGGTCCAAATATGACTCTGATGAGACGACAGGGGGTGGGTCTACCCTTAAAGGGGCAGGTTTGTTTAATCGGAGCTCCTTTCAACCCCCGATTAAAAATCATTTCGTTGAGTCATATGTTGAATTAGTGGAGAGGGATATTAAACGGTTGAAATCCAGTTTCCGGAACTCTGGGTATAATAACCTATCTAATATGGAAAGATGTGCCCTTGTGAGTTTATCAAATAAAACTGAAATTACAATCAAACCGGCCGACAAAGGCGGTGCGGTTGTGGTTATGGATACAGTCAAGTATAGGGCAGAAATTATGAGACAGTTGGCGGACACTGCTGTATATTTGAAATTAGACTGTGACCCTACTACTCGTTTCCAAAGAGAGCTTAAGCTTCTGATTGAGGATGCCTTAACTAGTGGACTTATCGATCAGAAACTTTTGGATTTTTTGTTTGTAGATGCCCCTATTACCCCAGTTCTGTATACCCTCCCTAAGATCCACAAAGATTTGTTTTGTCCCCCCGGACGTCCGATTGTGTCGGGGCGAGGGTCTATGTGCAATAAGGTGGCGATTTTTTTGGACAAGGTTCTCCGCTGTTTCGCTACCTCCGCTCGCTCATATATTAGGGATACAGGTGACTTCCTAGAAAAAATCAACAATGTCCGAGTTGGTACTTCTACTACCTTAGTGTCCTTTGACGTTGTATCTTTATATACGTCTATTGAACACGAAAGGGGTTTGGATGCTGTCGGTGTGGCGCTATCGGGCTCGGAGGTGGCCCCTGAGTGTGCACGGTTGGTCCTCACGCTGCTGGAGTTCATCCTCACGAGGAATTTTTTTCTTTTTGGGGATGATTACTACCAGCAGCTACGGGGTACCGCCATGGGGTCCAATGTGGCCCCCACTTATGCTAACATCTATATGGCGGTGCTCGAGGACCAATTCGTGTACAGTTCCAGCTTCTGGGGCCACGTCCGGGCTTGGTGGCGCTACATAGACGACATCTTTTGTGTATGGGAGGGGTCTCAAGATGAGCTTTCGATGTTTTTGTTGGAACTCAATGGCGTGCATCCAGAACTGAGATTCACCATGACATATTCGGGGGATCGTTTACAGTTTCTGGACACAATGGTGTACAAAAAAGGTGACATTTTATGTACTGATTTATTTACGAAAATTACTGACAAGAATAGTCTTCTATAGGGTTGAGCGAAACGGGTCGATCATTTTCAAAAGTCGCCGACTTTTGGCTAAGTCGGCGTCTCATGAAACCCGATCCGACCCCTGTGCTTGTCGGCCATGCGGTACGCGACTTTCGCGCCAAAGTCGCGTTTCAATGACGCGAAAAGCGCCATTTCTCAGCCAATGAAGGTGAACGCAGAGTGTGGGCAGCGTGATGACATAGATCCTGGTCCCCACCATCTTAGAGAAGGGCATTGCAGTGATTGGCTTGCTGTCTGCGGCGTCACAGGGGCTATAAAGGGGCGTTCCCGCCGACCGCCATCTTACTGCTGCTGATTAGGGTTGAGCGAAACGGGTCGATCATTTTCAAAAGTCGCCGACTTTTGGCTAAGTCGGCGTCTCATGAAACCCGATCCGACCCCTGTGCTTGTCGGCCATGCGGTACGCGACTTTCGCGCCAAAGTCGCGTTTCAATGACGCGAAAAGCGCCATTTCTCAGCCAATGAAGGTGAACGCAGAGTGTGGGCAGCGTGATGACATAGATCCTGGTCCCCACCATCTTAGAGAAGGGCATTGCAGTGATTGGCTTGCTGTCTGCGGCGTCACAGGGGCTATAAAGGGGCGTTCCCGCCGACCGCCATCTTACTGCTGCTGATCTGAGCTTAGGGACAGGTTGCTGCCGCTTCGTCAGAAGCAGGGAGAGCGTTAGGCAGGGTCCACTAACCACCAAACCGCTTGTGCTGCAGCGATTTCCACTGTCCAACACCACCTTCGGTGTGCAGGGACTGTGGAAGCTATTTTTTTTTTTTTTCCCCTCAGCGCTGTAGCTCATTGGGCTGCCCTAGAAGGCTCCGTGATAGCTGTATTGCTGTGTGTACGCCACTGTGGAAACCAACTGCTTTTTTCAAAGCACATATCCTCTTGTTCCTTCCTTTCTGCACAGCTATCTTTTTTGTTTGTCCACACTTTTTATTTAATTTGTGCATCAGTCCACTCCTATTGCTGCCTGCCATACCTGGCTTACATTACTGCAGGGAGATAGTAATTGTAGGACAGTTTTTTTTTTTGTTTTGTTTTTTTTTGTGGGAGATTAAGATTGGCATTTCTGCTACAGTGCCATCCCTGTGTGTGCCATCTCTCACTGAGTGGGCCATAGAAAGCCTATTTATTTTTTCCGTGATTTGTGTTCTAAAATCTACCTCAACACAAAAACACTACATCAATCAGTGGGAGAAAAATATTGGCCTCAGTCAGGGCTTGTGTGCCACTGCTGTGTGTGCTATCTCTCATTCAGTGGGCTATAGCAAGCCTATTTTTTTATTTTTTTTTTTAATATTATTTGGTTTCTAAAGTCTCCCTGAAAAAAAAAAAAAAACCTAAAAAAACAGTGGGAGAGTAATATTGCCCTTTCAGCTTGTGTGCCAGTCTTGACTCCTGGGTGTGCCACCTCTCTCCCTCTCATTCAGTGGGCCATAGAAAGCCTATTTATTTTTTTTTTAAATATTATTGGGTTTCTAAAGTCTCCCTTAAAAAACAAAAAATACATAAAAAAACAGTGGGAGAGTAATATTGCCCTTTCAGCTTGTGTGCCAGTCTTGACTCCTGGGTGTGCCACCTCTCTCCCTTTCATTCAGTGGGCCATAGAAAGCCTATTTATTTTTTCCGTGATTTGTGTTCTAAATTCTACCTCAACACAAAAACACTACATCAATCAGTGGGAGAAAAATATTGGCCTCAGTCAGGGCTTGTGTGCCACTGCTGTGTGTGCTATCTCTCATTCAGTGGGCTATAGCAAGCCTATTTTTTTTTTTTTTTTTTTAATATTATTTGGTTTCTAAAGTCTCCCTGAAAAAAAAAAAAAAACCTAAAAAAACAGTGGGAGAGTAATATTGCCCTTTCAGCTTGTGTGCCAGTCTTGACTCCTGGGTGTGCCACCTCTCTCCCTCTCATTCAGTGGGCCATAGAAAGCCTATTTATTTATTTTTTTTAAATATTATTGGGTTTCTAAAGTCTCCCTTAAAAAACAAAAAATACATAAAAAAACAGTGGGAGAGTAATATTGCCCTTTCAGCTTGTGTGCCAGTCTTGACTCCTGGGTGTGCCACCTCTCTCCCTCTCATTCAGTGGGCCATAGAAAGCCTATTTATTTTTTTTTTTAAATATTATTGGGTTTCTAAAGTCTCCCTTAAAAAACAAAAAATACATAAAAAAACAGTGGGAGAGTAATATTGCCCTTTCAGCTTGTGTGCCAGTCTTGACTCCTGGGTGTGCCACCTCTCTCCCTCTCATTCAGTGGGCCATAGAAAGCCTATTTATTTTTTTTTTTAAATATTATTGGGTTTCTAAAGTCTCCCTTAAAAAACAAAAAATACATAAAAAAACAGTGGGAGAGTAATATTGCCCTTTCAGCTTGTGTGCCAGTCTTGACTCCTGGGTGTGCCACCTCTCTCCCTCTCATTCAGTGGGCCATAGAAAGCCTATTTATTTTTTTTTTTAAATATTATTGGGTTTCTAAAGTCTCCCTTAAAAAACAAAAAATACATAAAAAAACAGTGGGAGAGTAATATTGCCCTTTCAGCTTGTGTGCCAGTCTTGACTCCTGGGTGTGCCACCTCTCTCCCTCTCATTCAGTGGGCCATAGAAAGCCTATTTATTTTTTTTTTAAATATTATTGGGTTTCTAAAGTCTCCCTTAAAAAAACAAAAAATACATAAAAAAACAGTGGGAGAGTAATATTGCCCTTTCAGCTTGTGTGCCAGTCTTGACTCCTGGGTGTGCCACCTCTCTCTCATTCAGTGGGCCATAGAAAGCATTTTTTTTTTTTTTTCCTTGATTCGTGTTCTAAAATCTACCTCAACACAAAAACACTACATCAATCAGTGGGAGAAAAATATTGGCCTCAGTCAGGGCTTGTGTGCCACTGCTGTGTGTGCTATCTCTCATTCAGTGGGCTATAGAAAGCCTATTTATTTATTTTTTTTCTTATTATTTGGTTTCTAAAGTCTCCCTGAAAAAAAAAAAAAAAAACATAAAAAAACAGTGGGAGAGTAATATTGCCCTTTCAGCTTGTGTGCCAGTCTTGACTCCTGGGTGTGCCACCTCTCTCCCTCTCATTCAGTGGGCCATAGAAAGCCTATTTATTTTTTTTTAAAAATATTATTGGGTTTCTAAAGTCTCCCTTAAAAAACAAAAAATACATAAAAAAACAGTGGGAGAGTAATATTGCCCTTTCAGCTTGTGTGCCAGTCTTGACTCCTGGGTGTGCCACCTCTCTCTCTCATTTAGTGGGCCATAGAAAGGCTATTTTTTTTTTTGGTTTTTTTAATATTATTTGGTTTCTAAAGTCTCCCTGAAAAAAAAAAAAAAAACATAAAAAAACAGTGGGAGAGTAATATTGCCCTTTCAGCTTGTGTGCCAGTCTTGACTCCTGGGTGTGCCACCTCTCTCTCTCATTCAGTGGGCTATAGAAAGCCTATTTTTTTTTTTTTTTTTTAATATTATTTGGTTTCTAAAGTCTCCCTGAGAAAAAAAAAAAAAAAAAATTAGGTGGGAGATTAATATTGACATTAGTGCTTGAGTGACAGTCCTGCGTGTGTGTCATCTCTGTGATTTTGTGCCACAGAAAACAGAGTGTGTAACATTGTGCCTGATTTTCCTTGTGGTCTTACCAACCTGTTAAGGGATATTGAAATCATACTGAAGTTATAGCTCACCGTGTAAGTTGTTTGACAGCAACAAATAAAGTTACTTTGGTTAAGATTTTAAAACAATGAGGAAGTCTGGTGCAAGAGGTCGTCGTGGGCGTTCATTGTCAGCTGGTAATGATGGTAGTGGTAGTGGAGCATCAGGTGGTCGTGGGGATAAAAATATTCCACCTAAGTCTGGAGCTGTGGAGCCAGTTTCGTCGTCAGGCTACACAAGGCCTCGAACGCTCTCTTTTCTGGGAGTAGGAAAACCGCTTTTAAAGGCGGAGCAGCAACAGCAAGTTTTGGCTTACATTGCAGACTCAGCCTCTAGCTCTTTTGCCTCCTCTTCCGAAACTGGTAAATGTAAAAGCAGCGCGTCGCTTGTGGATGTTCACGGTCAGGGACAAGTCGCTTCCTTGTCCTCCTCAGCAAAAACTACAACAAGAGAGAAGGATGCAGCAGGCGACACAACGGGTCACTCCATGGAGCTCTTTACACATACCGTCCCTGGCTTAGAAAGTGAAACATTTAACAGGCCATGCCCATTACAAGTATATTCTGACATGGAGTGCACTGATGCACAGCCACAGCCAGAGTACTATGCTGCTCCTTTGACTCAGACCACCACATTGCCCTCTCAGGGTACAGATCCACAATCAGACCCTGATGAGACTATGTTGCCCCGCCACGAACGCTATACCACCGACCGACACAGTGACACAGACGAAGTTGCACACGAGCTCGAAGAGGAGGTAATAGATGACCCAGTTATTGACCCCGATTGGCAGCCATTGGGGGAACAGGGTGCAGGCGGCAGTAGTTCAGAAGCGGAGGTGGAGGAGGGGCCGCAGCAGGCATCAACATCGCAACAGGTTCCATCTGCCGGGCCCGTATCTGGCCCAAAACGCGTGTCAAAGCCAAAACCTGTTGGAGCACAGCGTTGCCATCCGGTTAAAGCTCAGTCTGCAATCCCTGAAAAGGGATCCGAGTCTAGGAAGAGTGCAGTCTGGCATTTTTTTAAACAACATCCAACTGATCAGCGCAAAGTCATCTGTCAAAAATGTTCAACTAGCTTAAGCAGAGGTCAGAATCTGAAAAGTCTAAATACTAGTTGCATGCATAGACACTTAACCACCATGCATTTTCAAGCCTGGACTAACTACCAAACGTCCCTCAAGGTTGTAGCACCCTCGGCCAATGAAGCTAGTCAGCAACGCAACATCCCTTCCGTCACTGTAAGGCCACCATTTTCCGCACCACCGGCAGTATCTGTGCAGGTTTCTTTGCCAGCCAAAAGCAGTCAGGGTCAGGGAATCACCAGTTTTGTAGGAGGAAATATTGCATCTAGGGCACCGGCGGAAACAATACCGTCTCCAACCGTCTCTCAGTCTGCCATGTACACCGGCACACCCGAAAGTTCCACGATCTCCAGCTCTCCAGTCCAGCTCACCCTACATGAGACTCTGGTTAGAAAAAGGAAGTACTTATCCTCGCATCCGCGTACACAGGGTTTTAACGCCCACATAGCTAGACTAATCTCGTTAGAGATGATGCCCTACCGGTTAGTTGAAAGCGAAGCTTTCAAAGCCCTGATGGAGTACGCTGAACCACGATACGAGCTACCCAGTCGACACTTTTTTTCCAGAAAAGCCATCCCAGCCCTGCACCAGCATGTTAAACAGCGCATCGTCCATGCACTCAGGCAATCTGTGAGTACAAAGGTGCACCTGACTACAGATGCATGGACCAGTAGGCATGGCCAGGGACGTTATGTGTCCATCACGGCACACTGGGTGAATGTGGTGGATGCAGGGTCCACAGGCGACATCAATTTAGGGACAGTTGTGCCTAGCCCACGGTCTAGGAAACAGTTGGCTGTAGGCGTTCGCACCCCCTCCTCCTCCTCCTCCTCGTCCTCCTGCAGAAGCTACAGCTCTTCCACAGACCGCAGTCGGCCAACCACTCCATCGGCAGATGACACTGTTGCACACCAGTTGTCCCATTATGGGCCAGCTACTGCCAAGCGTCAGCAGGCTGTATTGGCTATGAAGTGCTTGGGCGACAACAGACACACCGCGGAAGTTCTGTCCGAGTTCTTGCAACAAGAAACACAGTCGTGGCTGGGCACAGTAGATCTTGAGGCAGGCAAGGTAGTGAGTGATAACGGAAGGAATTTCATGGCTGCCATCTCCCTTTCCCAACTGAAACACATTCCTTGCCTGGCTCACACCTTAAACCTGGTGGTGCAGTGCTTATTGAAAACTTATCCTGGGTTCTCCGACCTGCTCCTCAAAGTGCGTGCACTTTGCTCACATATCCGACGTTCGCCTGTACACGCCAGCCGTATGCAGACCTATCAGCGGTCTTTGAACCTTCCCCAGCATCGCCTAATCATAGACGTTGCAACAAGGTGGAACTCAACACTGCACATGCTTCAGAGACTGTGCGAACAGAGGCGTGCTGTTATTTATTTGTGGGAGGATACACGGGCAGGCAGTAGGATGGCAGACATGGAGTTGTCAGGTGTGCAGTGGTCTAAGATACAAGACATGTGTCAAGTCCTTCAGTGTTTTGAGGAATGCACACGGCTGGTTAGTGCAGACAACGCCGTAATAAGCATGAGCATCCCCCTAATGCGTCTGCTGATGCAAAGTTTGACGCACATAAAGGAGCAGGCGTCTGCACCAGAGGAAGAGGAAAGCCTTGATGACAGTCAGCCATTGTCTGGTCAGGGCAGTGTACAGGACGAGGTAGCGGGCGAAGAGGAGGTGGAGGACGAGGAGGATGATGGGGATGAGTATATTTTTAATGCCGAACCTTTCCCGGGGGCACAGGAAATTGGTTGCGTGTCACGGCCGGGTTCTGGTTTTTTGAGGGACACAAGTGACGTAGATTTGCCTGCAACTGCCCCTCAACCAATCACAACCGGAGATTTGACAACTGGAACTTTGGCCCACATGGCGGATTATGCCTTACGTATCCTAAAAAGGGACACACGCATTACGAAAATGATGAACGATGACGATTACTGGTTGGCCTGCCTCCTTGATCCACGCTATAAAGGCAAATTGCAAAATATTATGCCACATGAGAACTTGGAACTAATATTAGCAACCAAACAATCAACTCTTGTTGACCGTTTGCTTCAGGCATTCCCAGCACACAGCGCACGTGATCGTTCTCACACGAGCTCCAGGGGGCAGCAGACTAGGAGTGTTAGGGGTGCACACATCAGAAGTGGCGTTGGACAGAGGGGTTTTCTGACCAGGTTGTGGAGTGATTTTGCTATGACCGCAGACAGGACAGGTACTGCTGCATCAATTGAAAGTGACAGGAGACAACATTTGTCCAGTATGGTTACTAACTATTTTTCATCCCTTATCGATGTTCTCCCTCAACCGTCATTCCCATTTGATTACTGGGCCTCCAAATTAGACACCTGGCCAGAATTGGCAGAATATGCATTGCAGGAGCTTGCTTGCCCGGCAGCAAGTGTCCTATCAGAAAGAGTATTCAGTGCTGCAGGTTCAATATTAACCGAAAAAAGGACTCGTCTGGCTACCCAAAATGTTGACGATCTAACATTCATTAAAATGAACCACAACTGGATTTCGAAATCTTTTGCCCCACCTTGCCCGGCCGACACCTAGCTTTCCTATGAAAAGCTCTTGCCTGTGAATTACTTTTCTAATGTCTAATTTGCTGCAGCTGATTGTACAGCATACGACATGTTTACACCTCCCTAAATGGCAAAACTCCCCACACGGGGCCGTGGTATCGCGACTTGGCGCAAGCACCCGTGAGACTGCTGTTTGTCTGAAGAGGTGGGTGTGCTCGCTTTTGGTTGACGGCATTGCTACTGGGTCCCTCATAGTACAATGTAGTGTCTCTGGCGGTGGTGGTGCGCACCCAACGTCAGACACACCGTTGTAACATGAGGGGCCCTGGGGCGGTCCCGCCGGCCTCAAGAGAGTTCCCCCCTACCCCATCTCAAAATGTGCTCTACCACGTCCAAAATTATGTCGCACAGCTCCACCAATCTTTAGTCTATTCGCTGACATCATTCAATGTCTGGCACTGACAATACAAATTTGTAGACATCTATGATGCAACTTAAAGTAGTCTGTGTCTGTGTCCTATATTGGCACCATTAAATAGTTACTGCCAAATTACTATGTCAGGAACTCAGTAGATGAGCCCACCCCTGTACCTAAGTATGCCACCTTTTTTTTTGTTGTGGTTGTTTTGCGAGACATTAACATCTATTTATATTTTGGGAGTACTGGGACAGACACTCCTTGCACTACTCCTCCACTCACCACCAAGCTGCCTGTGTATCCATGTAACCGCTGTAAAGCTCTCATGAGCCTATTGTTTGTTATTTTAGGCCTTTGAAGCCTGTCTGCGGTCCCTCCTTCCACTAGTCCTCCACTGACCAGACCACTGCTGCCCGTGTACCCCTGGAACCAATTATTAAGTGCCTACAGCCAGCCCATTTTCTTATGTTAGGCCTTTGAAGCCTGTCTGCGGTCCCTACTTTAAATACTCCTCCACTGACCACCAAGCTGCCTGCCCGTGTATCCATGTAACCGCTGTAAAACTGCCATGAGCCTATTGTTTGTTATGTTAGGCCTTTGATAGCCTGTCTGCGGTCCCTACTTTAAATACTCCTCCACTGACCACCAAGCTGCCTGCCCGTGTATCCATGTAACCGCTGTAAAACTGCCATGAGCCTATTGTTTGTTATTTTAGGCCTTTGATAGCCTGTCTGCGGTCCCTACTTTAAATACTCCTCCACTCACCACCACCAAGTTGCCTGCCCGTGTATCCATGTAACCGCTGTGAAACTGCCATGAGCCTATTGTTTGTTATGTTAGGCCTTTGATAGCCTGTCTGCGGTCCCTACTTTAAATACTCCTCCACTCACCACCACCAAGTTGCCTGCCCGTGTATCCATGTAACCGCTGTAAAGCTGCCATGAGCCTATTGTTTGTTATTTTAGGCCTTTGATAGCCTGTCTGCGGTCCCTACTTTAAATACTCCTCCACTGACCAGACCACTGCTGCCCGTGTACCCCTGGAACCAATTATAAAGTGCCTATAGCCAGCCCATTTTCTTATGTTAGGCCTTTGAAGCCTGTCTGCGGTCCCTACTTTAAATACTCCTCCACTCACCACCAAGCTGCCTGCCCGTCTATCCATGTAACCGCTGTAAAACTGCAATGAGCCTATTGTTTGTTATTTTAGGCCTTTGATAGCCTGTCTGCGGCCCCTACTTTAAATACTCCTCCACTGACCAGACCACTGCTGCCCGTGTACCCCTGGAACCAATTATAAAGTGCCTACAGCCAGCCCATTTTCTTATGTTAGGCCTTTGAAGCCTGTCTGCGGTCCCTACTTTAAATACTCCTCCACTCACCACCAAGCTGCCTGCCCGTCTATCCATGTAACCGCTGTAAAACTGCAATGAGCCTATTGTTTGTTATTTTAGGCCTTTGATAGCCTGTCTGCGGCCCCTACTTTAAATACTCCTCCACTGACCAGACCACTGCTGCCCGTGTACCCCTGGAACCAATTATAAAGTGCCTACAGCCAGCCCATTTTCTTATGTTAGGCCTTTGAAGCCTGTCTGCGGTCCCTACTTTAAATACTCCTCCACTCACCACCAAGCTGCCTGCCCGTCTATCCATGTAACCGCTGTAAAACTGCAATGAGCCTATTGTTTGTTATTTTAGGCCTTTGAAGCCTGTCTGCAGCCCCTACTTGCAATACTCCTCCACTGACCACACCAATGCTGCCCGTGTACCCCTGGAACCTATTTAAAAGTTCATAGAGCCTAGTTATATATTTTATTTACTATTAATAAGGCCATGATGGACTACGCTGTACCACGCTACAAGCTAACCAGTCGACACTTCTTTTGCGAGAAAAGCCATCCCAACCCTCCACCAGCATGTAGAAGACCGCATTGTCCATGCACTCTGGCAATCTGTGAGTACAAAGGTGCACCTGACAACAGACGCATGGACCTGTAGGCATGGCCACGGAAGATTACGTGTCCATTACGGCGCAATGGGTTAATGTGGTGGATGCATGGTCCACAGGGGACAGCCTACTAAGTCTGTCTGCAGTCCCTAATTCAAATTGTCCTCCACTGTCTAAATCGGAGCTTCCACCTTCTGGCTTTCGGCCTATAGTATCAGAAATTAAACTGCATTTGGCCTTCAACTTTGGTTAGGGCCTACTAACGGCTTCTGCCCCTCCCTGGTGTTGTCCTCAACTAAATAAAGCTGAGCTTCAACCTTCCGGCTCTCATTAAGTGGTTTTTAAAAAAAAAATGGTGGTTAGGGCCTACTAACGGCTTCTGCCCCTCCCTGGTGTTGTCCTCAACTAAATAAAGCTGAGCTTCAACCTTCCGGCTCTCATTAAGTGGTTTTAAAAAAAAAAATGGTGGTTAGGGCCTACTAACGGCTTCTGCCCCTCCCTGGTGTTGTCCTCAACTAAATAAAGCTGAGCTTCAACCTTCCGGCTCTCATTAAGTGGTTTTAAAAAAAAAAAATGGTGGTTAGGGCCTACTAACGGCTTCTGCCCCTCCCTGGTGTTGCCCTCAACTAAATAAAGCTGAGCTTCAACCTTCTGCTCCAAATTACCATTTTGAAAAATGCAATAGGCTTTTCCGGCCTACTAAAGGTGTCTGTCTGTGTGCCCCTGCCTGGTGTTGTCCTCAACTAAATAAAGCTGAGCTTCAACCTTCTGCTCCAAATTACCATTTTAAAAAATGCAATAGGCTTTTCCGGCCTACTAAAGGTGTCTGTCTGTGTGCCCCTGCCTGGTGTTGCCCTCAACTAAATAAAGCTGAGCTTCAACCTTCTGCTCCAAATTACCATTTTGAAAAATGCAATAGGCTTTTCCGGCCTACTAAAGGTGTCTGTCTGTCTGCCCCTGCCTGGTGTTGTCCTCAACTAAATAAAGCTGAGCTTCAACCTTCCGGCTCTCATTAAGTGGTTTTAAAAAAAAAAATGGTGGTTAGGGCCTACTAACGGCTTCTGCCCCTCCCTGGTGTTGCCCTCAACTAAATAAAGCTGAGCTTCAACCTTCTGCTCCAAATTACCATTTTAAAAAATGCAATAGGCTTTTCCGGCCTACTAAAGGTGTCTGCCCCTCCCTGGTGTTGTCCTCAACTGAACAAAGCTGAGCTTCCACATTCTGGCTTTCGCCCTATACTATCAGATATTAAACTGCATTTGGCCTACTAGTGTGGTTAGGCCCTTGAAACAGTGTCTGCTGCTCTTGGGTTTGCTACTCCACTGAACAAAGCAATGCCGCCTGTTTAGTCCTGTTACCAATTTTGAACTGCATGTAGCCTACTTTATTCTTTGGCCCTATATCTGTTTCCTCCTCATCCTGCCCATTGCCCAGCCACTGCTAAATGAGTCTGCTGGTACATTGACCTAGACCACTACATTCCCCTTGTACTCTACACAGCCAGAATCTGTCCCTGCTGAAAGTAAGGTTCCCCTTCCCGCATGTTATACCACCTTACACAGGGACAAAGAGGAAGGTGTAGATGAAAGTGCAGGTTCCTTCATCAGGTGGGGGGGCATACTCGTTGGCGACGTCACTGGCACAGGGCCCCTCAGAGTACGCAAAAGTGTCGCTGCTGGTGGGAGGCGCCCCCGCCATGCAAACACACCGCCGTACTTTGAGGGGCCCTGTGCCAGTGGCAATGCGAACGAGTGGGCCCCCCCCTGCTTGCTCAGGATCACAGCACTTGCAACTTTTAAATACTTACCTTTCCCTGCAACACCGCCGTGACGTAGTCCGCATTTCCTGGGCCCACGAAAAACTTGAGCCAGCCCTACTCCCCCCACAACTTTCCCCCAATTCCCTATGCCCAACTATTATTATACAGTTAATTAAGATTGGCAAGCTTCAGAAACAAGAATGGATGTTTTTGGCATTAAAATGGGCACTGTAGGTGTTTTCCTGGCCTCCACTCACTGCCGACTATGCTTCCCCATTGACTTGCATTGGGTTTCGTGTTTCGGTCGATCCCCGACTTTTAGCGATAATCGGCCGACTGCACTCGACTCGACTCTGGACAAAATCGGGTTTCCCAAAACCCTACTCGATCTTAAAAAAATGAAAGTCGCTCAACCCTAGTCTTCTATACTACGATAGTTATCACCCAAGGAGGATGATGGACTCGCTACCATGGAGTCAGTTGGTTCGTGTGCGAAGGATAGTCTCGGATAGCGACACACGGGATTTGAGGTTGGAGGAGATGTGTGAGAAATTTATTCGTAGGGGCTATCCGAGTAGGAAGGTGGTTCACCAAAAACAGAAGGTAAGGGAGTTATCGGATGGTGACCTGACAGCACACAGTACCAGGGTGAAACAAAGACGTATTCCATTTGTCTCCACATATTGTCCAGCTAGCAATGGGATTGCCAATATCCTTAATAAACATTGGGGAATATTGAATAGAGGTTTGCCTCTTGTACAGGACTTCAGTTTGCGTCCCATTCTGTCATACAGACGGGGTCGCAATCTGAAGGATCGATTGGTCAATTCTGATGTTGGGACGGGTAAGGTTCCCCTCCAAAGGACTCTATGTCCACCACGAATGGGTAACTTTCCCTGTTTAAATTGTTCTTGTTGCAGTAACATGCTGAAAGGGGATAGTTTCAGTCATCCTCAGACTGGGAAGAAGTTTATGATCAAAGAGCGATATACGTGCTCGTCTAAATTTGTGATTTATATAATAACGTGCCCATGTGGTCTCATATATGTTGGTGAGACCACTATGGAGATAAGATCACGGGTGAACAAACACAAGAGCACTATCAGGACGCAAATGTTTGATTTGCCAATTCCCAAACATTTCCATGATTGTAGGCACTCTATTAATCAACTAAGGTTCAGAGTTATCGATGGGGTCCCTATGTTGAGGAGGGGGGGCGATAGGGTTAAAAAATTGAAACAAAAAGAACTAAGGTGGATCTCCATATTGGAGACTTTGCAACCCAAAGGGTTGAATATAGAATATAACCTTCAAGTGTGTTTGCCCTGAACCCTCCTCTTCCAGGTCTGGGGTTCCTCTTCTGTTTTGTATATAGTATGTATTTTAGTAAAATTTATTTATTGATGTTTTCTTCTTTTTGCCCTTTTTTCTCTTTTTTAGCCTACTACGGGATTTGGCACCCATGGATATCAGGAGGATACAAGGAATCTGCATATGTGGATTATATCCATCTGACTGACTATGATGTCTTTTATGCTGTATTCCTTCTCCTTATTTGCTTGTTTTCCTCATGTCTGGTGTTTGCCTCCATTTATGCATCACTGTTCACTCTGTGGTATGAGAGCCGTGGATATGGCTGGTCCTTTACATTCCCCTGTTACACGGGTCCGGCGCGGCCGTGTGATTGGCAGGGGGTGCGGCTGTTTTGGTTACACTGCGGCGCCTCCCTGCCTCACGCGTGCCTGCGCTGGTGATCAGGTGTTCCGGGTGTGAGTGTGTGGCTGCGTGCTGCTGTGCGCCTGCGCGGGTTTTCGCTCACGTTGCGGTCACATGACCTAGTGACGTGGGGGGTTCCTGTGCGCGTGCGCTGGCGTCTTGCAGCGCCTGGACTCCAGGATGTGACAGTGTGAGGTTAGTTTGGCGCATGTATTAGCGACAACTGCGATTGGACAGCCTCTATGTATACAAGTTTGTGATCACCATGACAACTTTATAACGGGGATGTGATTGGCTGATATCCTGGTATGGGGTGTCTTTATATGGCTGTATTTCTATTTTCTTTTTTCCTTATATGTATTTTTATATGATATGCCTATTTATGGTATGCTGTATTGCCATAATGACATGATTTTTTATTGGATGTACATATTATGTGGTATTTTGGATATATGTATTAAAGGCCGCCCTTGATGGTGATTGGCCCACATGTGGGTTCCACACTATTTAAGATGGCCACTGATGGTCTATTTTATGCTTGAAAAAGGCTGATTTCCAGCCGAAACGTTGCATGTTTGTAATGGCAGAATAAAGAATCTTGAATTTTTTCACCTGGACATGGATGCTGCTCCTTTCTTCATTGACACTGGTGAATTCCATCATCTTCTCCAGTCCAAATGAGAGCAGTGCTGCTAGTGCTTTACAAAGCAGCTCAGTGCGTCAAGGCAGTGGAGGAAGCTCTGCACAAAGAGGGAGCAGAAGCAGTGCCTCAGCACAAGGCAAGACCAGTATGGCCCAACTGTGGCACAGTTTTGTGTGCTCGCCACACATGTCTACACCATCACAGACGGCTCCAGTCAGCAGGAGGCAATGTTTCCTTCAGATGGTGACAGACTACATGTTTTGCCCTCTTACTGTACTCCCAGACGGCTCTGCCCCCTTCAAATTTTGGGTCTCTAAGCTGGATACATGGCCAGAGCTAAGCCAGTATGCATTGGAGGTGCTGGCTTGCCCTGCTGCTAGTGTATTATCGGAACGCGTCTTTAGTGCCGCAGGTGGTGTACTAACAGACCATCGCATGTGACTATCCTCCGATAACGTTGACCAGCTTACTTTTCTGAAAATGAACAATGTCTGGATCTCGCAGGAATTTGCCACTCCTCTTCCAGATTAAATAATTGGTTGGCTACAGTATCCAGGTCTCCTGTTGCGTTCATGTTTCTTCCACCTGAACTGTAATCCCTGAGCTCCAACACCGCCAGTTGATGCTCAGAAGTGCCATCTGCACAGTCAAAACACATGACCCAGTGTTATTGGGTTTTAGTAACGTCAGCTGATCCCCAGCTGTGTAGCCGGCAATGTGTCCTGCGACCGCCACGCTGACACAACTACTGAAATTTAAGGGAACCTGTCCCTCCCCCAGGCGTTTGTTACTGAAAGAGCCACCTTGTGCAGCCGTAATGCTGCACAAGGAAAAGGTAGCTCTTTTAGTTTAGCTCCTTGCACACGCAGAACTTAACACTTATAAAATGTGTCCCCTGATACCGTGAGACCGTCCCAGAGGTGGGACTTTCCTTCATAATGGGACGCAGCACAGCCGTCATTCCAACCCCCTTGGTGCTGTGCGCCGCCTCCTCAGCATTGTTTGATTCTGTCCCGTAGCCTGTGCTGTTGTGTTATCCCTTGGCCATGTGCACTTAGCGCTGCCCGTCTTCTGATATCATTTGTTGTCATTCGGTATACAAGAATCACTGCACTCATCCAGTTCAGAGAAAACAAAAGTTCTTTGCTGAAGTGAAAAATTTATTTTTAGAAAATGGTGATGCAGATGAAACGGAAAGTGGTTATGGCAGTTTTAACGTTTCGACCACACAGTGGTCTTGATCACAATACAGTGCTGTAACAAGAAATAAAAAAACAGTGTATAAGTACAAAATTATATACAGTGGTGAATTACTATTTACAAGTTATGACAAACTAGTTCAACAATTACTATGTACAAAATTGGAGGCTATGGAACAAATGTCAGAAATCCATAAATGGCAAACACAACCAGTAAGATTACTGGTGGTCCTATGACCTATATTACAAAAGAACATTTAAACTAGAGACTGGCGTCACAAGAAATCCAATTACGTAGGAGACTCCAAAGGAGGTAAAGCCCAATGCACATACCCTTATAGGTTATTCGTTTCAAGTATAATATGCTGCATCATTCGTGTACACACGAAGAAGGAGATAGGGAAGTTTCAAGCCTGTTAGAAGTAATGGGAAAGGATAAGCCAATGACTAATAATCACGTAGGTACCAGTGCGTGTGGATATAAACCCTACCAATGACAACCCCTCGGTATGCGGTCATATGTAGAGAAATCTATACGTGTGGGTAGTCTGGGCTAGATATAGAAAGGTAATTACCACAATTTTTAGGGAAGCAAAATCTGTGAAACAAACCAAGAGCGCCTGGAAAGGTGAGTCTATGCCCAAAACCATCAATTTGCGCATACGATTGGCTGTAAAAGATAGACAAAAGCATATGTTGGATATGGAGTATTGCCAAATGATTGGTGAAGTGTCAGGGCACATATATACACATACTTCAATCCCGCTTGCCCATGTAGAGTTATGCTGTTACTGTAAGTGTGAGCTGACAGCAAGGAGTGTGTCACCATCACCCAGGATGGATAAAATAGCTTGCTCCTGGAAGAGAGGGGTGAAAGCAAATTATAGCTCCATACAAGAAAGGGGGGACTTATCTGCGATTCGGATAGCTCCATACACATGTGCTGCGCGGTGTGGAGAGTGAAGTAACCGGTACCCAGCGTTGGTGGTCCAGTGGGAGGTGCCGACACGGTCCGTGTCCTGGCAAGTGAAGGCGGCAGGGACTTAGCTGCTGGGCGCCGTTCTATATCCGGACAAGGCGGTCATGTGACCGGAAATGTTGTGAGGACGCCGGCGCCTGCGCAGAATGCAGCGGCGCCGGTAACCAAGGGGAATAGACAGAGCCTGCGTGATTGGACAAGGCTCTGCGCATGCGCAGTAGAAGACCGCTATGATAGCGGCTCCCAGAGTGACCGCAAGGGGCGCACCCTATCCAGAGGAGATAACTAGTGTATACGGTTGGAGAAACCGCAGTGAAGGGGGCCATAAGTAAAGATCTGGCCACGGTTACATGTTAGGAGATAAAGATAACTGAAAATAACGCTAATATGGCCAAAAGCAGGGAACAGCAGTGTAGAAGGCTGTGATACTGAAGCCTGAATAACCACATATAATAAGCAGAGCGGGATAAAATGATAAAAAATAGGTATAAATGTATAGTTCATATGGCAACAGAAAAACATACAGATGAGCAATATCAATAAAACAGTAGGAGTCCAAACTAGAATGATTATTCACAGAGCAGTCACTGAGTTGAATACATGAATGGGATAAAAGAAAAAAGAAAAAAGAAGAAAAAAAGAAAAAAATAGAAAAAAAATAAAAATAAAAAAATAAATAATATAAAATAAAATAAAAATAAAAATAAAAATAAAAATCAAAATCAAAATACAAATCAAAAATGGATAAATAATAAGAAAAGAAGAATAAAAAATTACAATATAAAAATAAAATAATATAATAAAAATAATAATAATAATAATAATAAAACCAAAATAAAAATAAAAATAAATGATAAAGATTAAAAATGAAAATAAAAATAAAAGCTAATGGGGGAAAAATGAAACTTGAATAGCTCCTAAGGGGTAGAGGGTCTTACCATCCTGCGTAAAAGGGGTATCGAGTCTACAAATACGATGGGTCAACACGCCTGGAGAGAGACACAAAAACCTGGTTAGATTAGCCAATCCATTTCCCTATTTAGGCCTCGAGGGTGGAGGGTGTCTAACGTATAGATCCAAAAAGTTTCTCGCTGTTTTAACAATTGAACATGATTGCCACCCCTTCTGGGGCGTTGTACTTTCTCAATAACTTGGTATCTTAATTGAGCGACACCCACCCTCTTTGCCGATAATGAAAAGTTTTGTGCCATATTCCAAAAGATCCTGAATAAATGCTCCTTCGACATCATCTTACTAACCATAGAGTATCTCCAGGAAGCTATAAAGACTACTGAAGAAAAGATTGTATCTATTGAAACCCAACTGACTACAACTTTGAGCAACGCCGAATTTTCTACACTAAAGGCCAAAGTAGACTCTATATTATCTACCCACCAGAAAACCCTTGAGGAAAGAAAACGAACCAAGTTTCAAAGAGACACTGAGGATTACCTCACCAATAAAGTTTACAGATGGGAGGACCCATTTCCCCGGCAATCACGACAGAGATATCGTCGCACACCAAGAGGGAACTACCGCTCAGGGGGCTCCTCACCGGCCGAGGGTTCTTCAGCAGGATCAGGCAGCGAGACTGGAAGAGTTCCATCACCAGGACCCCGTTTTTTAGGACAAAACGGACGCCAACCAGGAGGTCAAGAAGGAAGAGCTCCAGATCGCCACATGACCCTCAGATCACAGGTAGGAGTCCAAACTCGGTAGTCAATATCTCTGATTATTCTCTGTCTCCACTTGAGTTGAAAGTCCTCAATATGGGCCTATCTTTTTGCCCTACACCAAGGTGGGATCCGTTTCAATTAGAGAAGGACCTTCAGCGGTTCTATAGGAACATTAGATTGAAGGTACATTTTAATGCCAATACCACCCCGGTAGGTAACACTTTGGGCACAATACCCGATCAAGATAGACCTAAGATTACCATCGACTCCCTAGGATTAAGGAATCCCAGTACTTTTATGCCCCCTAAATCCCACCACGCAGTGGAAACATTTATTAATCTGCTCGATCGAGACATCAAAAGTACCATCCACGATCAACACCTGGGTTTCCTGCCGGTCCGACATAACCTCAGTGCCTCTGAGAAACAAGCTCTAGACGCACTTAGTAGAAACAGCAATATTGTCATTAAGCCGGCAGACAAGGGAGGGGCGACGGTAGTTATGAACAAAAATCAGTACGTTGCAGAAATTAGACGCCAACTCGCTGACCCTTCCACCTATAAGAAACTGCATGCTGATCCCACATATGGAGTACGCCAGAAAATCAATACTGTATTAGACAAACACGTACAGCTTAGAACCATTGACACTAAAACTAGAACTTACCTCATTAACCACCACCCGGTAACCCCGGTTCTGTACATACTCCCTAAAATACATAAGGACCTTCACAACCCTCCCGGACGCCCTATAGTGGCATCAACTGACTCTATATTGAACCCCCTATCAATTTTCCTTGAGAAAATTCTTACCCCGTATGCTCGCTCAACAAGATCATACATCTTGGATACAGGTGACTTCCTGAACAGGATCCACAATATCCATAACATTCCCCCCGACAGCACCTTATGTACCCTTGATGTAAACAGCTTGTACACATCCATCACACACGACAGAGGTATCGAAGCTGTGTCACTTACCCTCCAAGAGGCCAACATTGACAAAAACACCCAGGACCTTTGCCTGGATCTACTCAATCTGGTCCTTAGGGAGAACTTCTTTATGTTTGAGGATAATTTCTTCTTACAGACCTGTGGTACTGCCATGGGGTCTAATGTGGCCCCGGCATATGCGAATCTCTACATGGACCATTTTGAACGCACATACGTTTATCCAAACCCGGTCTTTCAACATAACGCCCTGACATGGTTCCGATATATAGACGATATTTTCTGCATTTGGAAAGGTGATCTAACCAGTCTCTGGGATTTCTTCAACACTATTAATACCATCAGACCCGAACTTTCATTCACTCTGGTACACCATAATGAGGCAATATCATTCCTTGACACCAAAATTATGAAGGATACATCTGGCAACCTCAGTACTGACTTATATACGAAACCAACAGACTGTAACAGCCTACTACTCTACAATAGCTGCCACCCAAATTCCACCAAGGAGAGCCTCCCCAGATCACAATTCAAAAGGGTCACTAGGATTGTTTCCAATCCGGTGACCAGGGAGACCAGAGTACGAGAAATGTCTGACAAATTTAGGGCACGTAATTACCCAACTAAACTCCTAGAGATAGAGTCCACTAAAGCCCTTAGTGAAACTGTCGAAACAGCCATAACCAGACACAAAAATCCCAGACTTCCGTTTGTTCATAATCATCACCCCACCATGCGCAGGATTCACAACCTCATACGAGGCCACTGGCCTCTTCTTACTAAAGCTTACCCCCAGATCCAAATTTTTAAGGATCCACCCCTAATGTGCATGAGACGCCCACAGAATGTAAAGGATAGAGTGGTTAGGGCTGACTTGGGGACATCAAAACCATCTCCACCCAGGACATTGACGGGCCAAAGGAGGACAGGTACATTCCCCTGCCTAAGTTGTATGAGCTGCTCTAACGTGATCAAGGGTAGCGAGGTACTGCACCCCCGCACGGGCAAATCCTTCCCGATCAAAGAATACCACACTTGTGAGTCCAAGTTTGTGGTATATGTCATCAAATGCCCGTGTGGACTACTATATGTAGGCGAGACCACCCAAACCATTAGAGACAGGATCTCTAGCCACAAGTCGACCATCAGGTGCGGGAAAACATGGCTACCTCTTCCCTTTCATTTCAAAGAAGCTCAACACACGGTCGCTCAATTAAGATACCAAGTTATTGAGAAAGTACAACGCCCCAGAAGGGGTGGCAATCATGTTCAATTGTTAAAACAGCGAGAAACTTTTTGGATCTATACGTTAGACACCCTCCACCCTCGAGGCCTAAATAGGGAAATGGATTGGCTAATCTAACCAGGTTTTTGTGTCTCTCTCCAGGCGTGTTGACCCATCGTATTTGTAGACTCGATACCCCTTTTACGCAGGATGGTAAGACCCTCTACCCCTTAGGAGCTATTCAAGTTTCATTTTTCCCCCATTAGCTTTTATTTTTATTTTCATTTTTAATCTTTATCATTTATTTTTATTTTTATTTTGGTTTTATTATTATTATTATTATTTTTATTATATTATTTTATTTTTATATTGTAATTTTTTATTCTTCTTTTCTTATTATTTATCCATTTTTGATTTGTATTTTGATTTTGATTTTGATTTTTATTTTTATTTTTATTTTATTTTATATTATTTTTTTTTATTTTTTTTTTTATTTTATTTATTTTTATTTTTATTTTTATTTTTATTTTTTCTATTTTTTTCTTTTTTTCTTTTTTTCTTCTTTTTTCTTTTTTTTTCTTTTTTCTTTTATCCCATTCATGTATTCAACTCAGTGACTGCTCTGTGAATAATCATTCTAGTTTGGACTCCTACTGTTTTATTGATATTGCTCATCTGTATGTTTTTCTGTTGCCATATGAACTATACATTTATACCTATTTTTTATCATTTTATCCCGCTCTGCTTATTATATGTGGTTATTCAGGCTTCAGTATCACAGCCTTCTACACTGCTGTTCCCTGCTTTTGGCCATATTAGCGTTATTTTCAGTTATTCTTATCTCCTAACATGTAACCGTGGCCAGATCTTTACTTATGGCCCCCTTCACTGCGGTTTCTCCAACCGTATACACTAGTTATCTCCTCTGGATAGGGTGCGCCCCTTGCGGTCACTCTGGGAGCCGCTATCATAGCGGTCTTCTACTGCGCATGCGCAGAGCCTTGTCCAATCACGCAGGCTCTGTCTATTCCCCTTGGTTACCGGCGCCGCTGCATTCTGCGCAGGCGCCGGCGTCCTCACAACATTTCCGGTCACATGACCGCCTTGTCCGGATATAGAACGGCGCCCAGCAGCTAAGTCCCTGCCGCCTTCACTTGCCAGGACACGGACCGTGTCGGCACCTCCCACTGGACCACCAACGCTGGGTACCGGTTACTTCACTCTCCACACCGCGCAGCACATGTGTATAGAGCTATCCGAATCGCAGATAAGTCCCCCCTTTCTTGTATGGAGCTATAATTTGCTTTCACCCCTCTCTTCCAGGAGCAAGCTATTTTATCCATCCTGGGTGATGGTGACACACTCCTTGCTGTCAGCTCACACTTACAGTAACAGCATAACTCTACATGGGCAAGCGGGATTGAAGTATGTGTATATATGTGCCCTGACACTTCACCAATCATTTGGCAATACTCCATATCCAACATATGCTTTTGTCTATCTTTTACAGCCAATCGTATGCGCAAATTGATGGTTTTGGGCATAGACTCACCTTTCCAGGCGCTCTTGGTTTGTTTCACAGATTTTGCTTCCCTAAAAATTGTGGTAATTACCTTTCTATATCTAGCCCAGACTACCCACACGTATAGATTTCTCTACATATGACCGCATACCGAGGGGTTGTCATTGGTAGGGTTTATATCCACACGCACTGGTACCTACGTGATTATTAGTCATTGGCTTATCCTTTCCCATTACTTCTAACAGGCTTGAAACTTCCCTATCTCCTTCTTCGTGTGTACACGAATGATGCAGCATATTATACTTGAAACGAATAACCTATAAGGGTATGTGCATTGGGCTTTACCTCCTTTGGAGTCTCCTACGTAATTGGATTTCTTGTGACGCCAGTCTCTAGTTTAAATGTTCTTTTGTAATATAGGTCATAGGACCACCAGTAATCTTACTGGTTGTGTTTGCCATTTATGGATTTCTGACATTTGTTCCATAGCCTCCAATTTTGTACATAGTAATTGTTGAACTAGTTTGTCATAACTTGTAAATAGTAATTCACCACTGTATATAATTTTGTACTTATACACTGTTTTTTTTATTTCTTGTTACAGCACTGTATTGTGATCAAGACCACTGTGTGGTCGAAACGTTAAAACTGCCATAACCACTTTCCGTTTCATCTGCATCACCATTTTCTAAAAATAAATTTTTCACTTCAGCAAAGAACTTTTGTTTTCTCTGAACTGGATGAGTGCAGTGATTCTTGTATACCGAATGTTTATGGGACCATTGGTTCCTTTCACATGCACCTCCGAACTCTACAATTAGTCGAGTGCTAGCTCTTTGTTTTCTGTACTATCATTTGTTGTCAGGCTGCCTGCGCCTGTGCGGCCGCGCTGCCCGAGATCCCGCCTCGCAGTCTCTTCTGATTTAATCACACTGCGCGCCTGGGATCCATGGGCATGTGCAGTGCATATCTTCAGCTCAGGCTCTCACTCATCTCCCTCCGCCTTCTTCAGACTGTGCGCCGTCAGCTGATCCCTAATAGCATGCCACGGCCATGACGCCGCACAGTCTGAAGAAGCCAGAAGGAGGGGAGTGAGAAGCAAAGATATGCACTGCACATGCCCATGGATCCCAGGCCCGCAGTGTGATTACATTAGACGACACTGCGAGGTGGGATCTCAGGCAGCGAGTCCGCACAGGTGCAGCCAGCCTGACAACAAATGATGTCAGAAGACGGGCAGCGCTAAGTGCGCATGGCCAAGGGATAACATAACAGCACAGGCTATGGGACAGATTCAAACAACGCTGAGGAGGCGGCGCACGACACCAAGGGGTTAGGAATGACAGCTGTGCTGCGTCCCATTATGAAGGAAAGTCCCATCTCCGGGACGGTTTCACGGTATCAGGGGACACATTTTATAAGTGTTTAGTTCTGCGTTTGCAAGGAGCATAATTAAAAGAGCCACCTTTTCCTTTTGCAGCATTAGTGCTGCACAAGGAGGCTCTTTCAGCTACAAACGCCTGGGGGGGGTTAAAGGTTCCTTTTCAACTTGCTCCAATTAAGTCTCGGCCTAAACTCTGCTCCTCCTGCATTCCCTGGGCTCCAACACCGCCAGTTGCTGTCCGGAAGTGCTGTCTGCACAGTCAACAGTTGCTCCTCTGTTATTGGGGTTCAGTAACGCCGTCTGCTCCCCTGCTGTGTTGCGGCAATAACTCTATTCTGCTCCTCCTGCTGTCCCTGGGCTCCAACACCGCTAGTTGCTGTCCGGAAGTGCTGTCTGCACAGTCAACAGTTGCTCCTCTGTTATTGGGGTTCAGTAACGCCAGCTGCTCCCCTGCTGTGTTGCGGCAATAACTCTAGCCTGCTCCTCCTGCATTTCCTGGGCTCCAACACAGCCAGTTGCTGTCCGGAAGTGCTGTATGCACAGTCAACAGTTGCTCCTCTGTTATTGGGGTTCAGTAATGCCAGCTGCTCCCCTGCTGTGTTGTGGCAATAACTCTAGCCTGCTCCTCCTGCATTCTCTGGGCTCCAACACCACCAGTTGCTGTCCGGAAGTGCTGTCTGCACAGTCAACAGTTGCTCCTCTGTTATTGGGGGTTCAGTAATGCCAGCTGCTCCCCTGCTGTGTTGCGGCAATAACTCTAGCCTGCTCCTCCTGCATACCCTGGGCTCCAACACCACCAGTTGCTGTCCGGAAGTACTGTCTGCACAGTCAACAGTTGCTCCTCTCTTATTGGGGTTCAGTAACGCCAGCTGCTCCCCTGCTGTGTTGCGGCAATAACTCTATTCTGCTCCTCCTGCTGTCCCTGGGCTCCAACACCGCCAGTTGCTGTCCGGAAGTGTTGTCTGCACAGTCAACAGTTGCTCCTCTGTTATTGGGGTTCAGTAATGCCAGCTGCTCCCCCGCTGTGTTGCAGCAATAACTCTAGCCTGCTCCTCCTGCATTCCCTGGGCTCCAACACCGCCAGTTGATGTCCGGAAGTGCTGTCTGCACAGTCAACAGTTGCTCTTCTGTTATTGGGGTTCAGTAACGCCAGCTGCTCCCCTGCTGTCTTGCGGCAATAATTCTAGCCTGCTCCTCCTGCTGTCCCTGGGCTCCAACACCGCCAGTTGCTGTCCGGAAGTGCTGTCTGCACAGTCAACAGTTGCTCCTCTGTTATTGGGGTTCAGTAACACCAGCTGCTCCCCTGCTGTGTTGCGGCAATGTGTCCTGCGAATGCCACGCTGACACCACAACTAAAATTTAAGGGAACCTGTCCCCCCCCAGGAGTTTGTTACTGAAAGAGCCACCTTGTGCAGCAGTAATGCTGCACAAGGAAAAGGTGCCTCTTTTTGTTGTGCTCCTTGCATATGCTGAACCTAACACTTATGAATTGTGTCCCCTCACACCGTGAAACCGTCCCGGAGGTGGGACTTTCCTTCATAATGGGAAGCAGCACAGCCATCATTCCTACCCCCTTGACGCCGTGCGCCGCCTCCTCAGCGTTGTTTGATTCTGTCCCGTAGCCTGCGCTGTTATGTTCAACCTTGGCCATGCGCATTTAGCACTGCCCGTCTTCTGACATCATTTGTTGTCAGGCTGCCTGCGCCTGTGCGGCTGCGCAGCCCGAGATCCCGCCTCGCAGTCTCTTCTGATTTAATCACACTGCGGGCCTGGGATCCATAGGCATGCACAGTGCATATCTTCACCTCAGGCTCTCACTCATCTTCCTCCGCCTTATTCAGACTGTGCGCCATCAGCTGATCCCTAATAGCATGCCACGGCCGTGACACCGCACAGTCTGAAGAAGCCGGAAGGAGGGGCGTGAGAGGCGAAGATATGCACTGCGCATGCCCATGGATCCCAGGCCCGCAGTGTGATTACATTAGACGACACTGCCAGGCGGGATCTCGGGCAGCGCGTCCGCACAGGCGCAGCCAGCCTGACACCAAATGATGTCAGAAGATGGGCTGCGCTAACTGCGCATGGCCATGGTTGAACATAACAGCGCAGGCTAGGGGACAGATTCAAAAAACGCTGAGGAGGCGGCGCACGGCGCCAAGGGGGTAGCAATGACGGCTGTGCTGCGTCCCATTTTGAAGGAAAGTCCCAACTCCGGGACGGTTTCACGGTATCAGGGGACACATTTTATAAGTGTTTAGTTCTGCGTTTGCAAGGAGCATAATTAAAAGAGCCACCTTTTCCTTTTGCATCCTTAGTGCTGCACAAGATGGCTCTTTCAGCTACGAATGCCTTGGGGGGGGTTAAAGGTTCCATTTCAACTTCCTCCAATCAGGCTTCGGCCTACACTCTGTTCCTCCTTGATTCTCTGGGATCTAACATCGCCAGTTGGTGCTCAGAAGTGCTGGCTGCACAGAGAAAAACACTCGCCACTGTGTCAGTGGGGTTCAGTAACATCAGCTGTTCCCCTGCTGTGTAGCTTGCAACGTGTCCTGCAAACACATGCATACATGTTAATCCAAACTGACCTAAAGTCAACATGGACTTGGTCTCATTCCGTGGAACTAATACAACAACAGAACCATAAAACAAATGATATGGCTCAGGGAATGTAAAATCTATATCTCTTTATTCACATAATTGACAAATAACAATAAAAACACAAAAATACCTCTAAACACAGCTCAGCGTCACCCATGCCTAAGGCAGTACAGAAAATCCTTGCTATATCACTCCATTATCAGCTTCTTAGCTGACCATTACATATATAATAGAGGTAAACCACAGTTTTACATCATATGTGCCCGCTGATATAACCATACCTAAGCGGCAGTATTGTAAACAAAACACTCTCATAAGTCTAAGAGTCACAGTAGAAGACTGATAAATGCAGGGAAAAAATGTGCACAGATAGATGGAAATATATTTACCATGTGGTGTGCCGCAGCATGGATGTACGTCTCACCCCGACGCACGTTTCGCCTGTTCTTCTTCTGGGGGCGTAACTAGCTAGGGAGGTGTGTGGTCTTTTAAATGTCTGGGAGCCAATGGGTGATATGCGTGGTTGGCAACTGTAACCATGCATGAGTACGACCGTGGCCAGGGTATGACGGCGCATCCGGTGCTCAGTCTGTCTCCTATCAGGAACACTCGAACTCCGGTCAATGAGACACAGGTGTTCCGCCCGGCCAAAGCCAGACGGAAGTCCCGCATCCTCACAGGAGACCTAGAGCCGAGAGCTCCGGAGCGATCTGGGCAGCGCATGCGCACACCCTGCCGGGCCGTGGATAAAGAAGTGTCAATGTATTTTACATTCCCTGAGCCGTGTCCTGCAAACACCACGCAGACACAACAGACACTAAGCTGCCTCCAGTGCAGGCTTCAGCCTACACTCTGCTCCTCCTTGATTCCCTGGGCTATAACACTGCCAGTTGGTGCTCGAAGTGCTGGCTGCACAGAGAAAAACACTTGCCACTGTGTCAGTGGTGTTGAGTAACGTCAGCTGTTCCCCTGCAGTGTAGCCGGCAACGTGTCCTGCAAATGCCACGCAGACACAACAGACAATAAGCTGCCTCCACTGCAGGCTTCGGCCTACACTCTGCTCCTCCTGCTGACCCTGGGCTCTAACACCCCAGTTGGTGCCCGGAAGTGCTGGCTGCACAGAGAAAAACACTCGCCACTGTGTCAGTGGGGTTCAGTGACGTCAGCTGTTCCCCTGCTGTGTAGCCGGCAACGTGTCCTGCAAATGCCACGCAGACACAACAGACAATAAGCTGCCTCCAGTGCAGGCTTCGGCCTACACTCCGCTCCTCCTTGATTCCCTGGGCTCTAACACCGCCAGTTGGTGCTCGGAAGTGCTGGCTGCACAGAGAAAAACACTCGCCACTGTGTCAGTGGGGTTCAGTAACGTCAGCTGTTCCCCTGCTGTGTAGCTGGCAACGTGTCCTGCAAACGCCACGCATACACAACAGACAATAAGCTGCCTCCAGTGCAGGCTTCGGCCTACACTCTGCTCCTCCTGCTGTCCCTGGGCTCTAACACCGCCAGTTGGTGTTCGGAAGTGCTGGCTGCACAGAGAAAAACACTCTCCACTGTGTCAGTGGGGTTCAGTAACACCAGCTGTTCCCCTGCTGTGTAGCCAGCAACGTGTCCTGCAAACGCAATGTAGACACTGCAAGAAAAATTAAAGGGAACCTGCCCCCCCAGGCGTTTGTAACTAAAAGAGCCACCATGTGCAGCACAAATGCTGCATTTGGACAAGGTGGCTCTTTTTGTTATACTCATTGCACACGCAGAACTAAACACTTATAAAATGCGTCCCCTGATACCGATTAACCATCCTGGAGGTGTGACTTTCCTTCGTAATGACACGCAGCAACCCCCTTGGTGCCATGCACCGCCTCCTCAGCGTTGTTTGAATCTGTCCCAGAGCCTGCGCTGTTATGTTATCCCTTGGCCATGCGCGTTTAGCGCTGCCCGTCTTCTGCCATCATTTGTTGTCAGGATGGCTGCGCCTGTGTGACCGCCCAGCCCGATATCACGACCCGCAGTGTCTTATTTATTCTCACTGCGGGGCTGGGATTCATGGGCATGCGCAGTGCATATCTTCGCCTCTCACTCATCTCCTTCCGCCTTCTTCAGACTGTGCGGCTTCACGGCCGTGGCATGAGATAAGGGATCAGCTGACGCCGCACAGTCTGAAGCAGGCGTAAGGACATGAGTGAGAGTCGAAGATATTTACTGCACAAGGCCATGAATTCCAGCCCCGCAGTGTGAATAAATCAGAAGACACTGCGGGGCTGGGATTCATGGGCATGTGCAGTAACAGCGCATGGCCAAGGGATAACACAACAGCGCAGACTCCGGAACACAAAAAAGCAACGCTCAGGAGACTGCGCCCTGCACCAAGCGGGTATTTTTGACAGCTGTGCTTCGTCTCATTAAGAAGGAAAGTCCCGCCTCCGAGACGGTTTCACGGTATGAGGGGCAAAATTTTAGAAGTATTTCATTCAGCGTGTGCAAGGAACATAATTAAAAGAGCCACCTTTTCCTTGTGCAGCATTACTGCTGCACAAGGTGGCTCTTCTAGTTACTAACGCCTGGGGTTCCCTTTCAATTTTCTCCAATTAGGCTTCGGCCTACACTCTGCTCCCCCTGCTGACCCTGGGCTCTAACACCGCCAGTTGGTGCCCGGTAGTGCTGGCTGCACAGAGAAAAACACTTGCCACTGTGTCAGTGGGGTTCAGTAACGCCAGCTGTTCCCCTGCTGTGTAGCCGGCAACGTGTCCTGCAAACACCACGCAGACACAACAGACACTAAGCTGCCTCCAGTGCAGGCTTCGGCCTACACTCTGCTCCTCTTGCTGTCCCTGGGCTCTAACACCACCAGTTGGTGCTCAGAAGTGCTGGCTGCACAGAGAAAAACACTCGACACTGTGTCAGTGGGGTTCAGTAACACCAGCTGTTCTCCTGCTGTGTAGCCGGCAACGTGTCCTGCAAACACCACGCAGACACAACAGACACTAAGCTGCCTCCAGTGCAGGCTTCGGCCTACACTCTGCTCCTCTTGCTGTCCCTGGGCTCTAACACCACCAGTCGGTGCTCGGAAGTGCTGGCTGCACAGAGAAAAACACCACTGTGTCAGTGGGGTTCAGTATCACCAGCTGTTCCCCTGCTGTGTAGCCGGCAACGTGTCCTGCAAACGCCACACAGACACAACAGACAATAAGCTGCCTCCAGTGCAGGCTTCGACCTTCACTCTGCTCCTCCTGCTGTCCCTGGGCTTTAACACCGCCAGTTGGTGCTCGGAAGTGCTGGCTGCACAGAGAAAAACACTCACCTCGCCACTGTGTCAGTGGGGTTCAGCAACGCCAGCTGTCCCCCTGCTGTGTAGCCGGCAACGTGTCCTGCAAACGCCACGCAGACACTACAGATATTAAACTGCCTCCAGTGCAGGCTTCGGCCTACACTCTGTTCCTCCTGCTGTCCCTGGGCTCTAACACCGCCAGTTGGTGCTCGGAAGTGCTGGCTGCACAGAGAAAAACACTCACCACTGTGTCAGTGGGGTTCAGTAACGCCAGCTGTTCCCCTGCTGTGTAGCCGGCAATGTGTCCTGCAAATGCCACGCAGACACAACAGACACTAAGCTGCCTCCAGTGCAGGCTTCGGCCTACACTCTGCTCCCCCTGCTGACCCTTGGCTCCAACACCGCTAGTTGGGGCTCTAGGAAGACAATCTTGAATAGGTCCCCCTGATTCCAGTACCATTAGCTAGTTCTGGGCAGAGCCTTTGGCTTAGGTGCCTCCTTCTGGGTATCTGAGTTCCACCAACGTCAGGTGGTCCTTGGTAGTGCTTTCTGGCATGGGTACCTCCAGCTTAGTAACCGGGTTCCAGTAACGTCAGCTGGTCCTCGGTAGTTCCATTGGCTCTTGTACCTTCGGCTACCCATCCGGGTTCCAGTACCATCAGCTGCTTCTTGGCAGTGTCTTTTGCTCTTCTACCTTCTGCTCCCCATCCTCGTTACAGTACCGTCAGCTGGTTCCGGGCAGAGCCTTTGGCTTAGGTGCCTCCTTCTGGGTATCCGAGTTCCACCAACGTCAGGTTGTCCTTGGTAGTGCTTTCTGGCACGGGTACCTCCTGCTTAGTAATCGGGTTCCAGTAACGTCAGCTGGTCCTCGGTAGTTCCATTGGCTCTTGGACCTTCGGGTAGCCATCCGAGTTCCAGTTCCATCAGCTGGTTCTCTGGATTTTCTCAGCCTTCTTGTACCTTCTGCTACATTTCCAAGTTCAAGACCCTAAAGACGACACGGAAGACCGAGAAGCAGAAGAACAAGAGGCTGCAGATCAAAGAGCAGAAGAACATTAAGCATAAGACTAAACATCAGAGCAAAGGATATTATCTAAATTATAAGCAGAATAAGACTAATCAGTGTATGGGGGTGAGTCCATTCCTCCTCGTGGTGCCCCTGGAAAAAGCCTGCTGCTGCAGGCCTAACTGAACGCGGACAAATCCTGTTGTAACTCTTTTGTGACAGGCAGAACGGAAGGTGTAATCTTCAAACTGTTATAGATAACAACTACAGGAATGCCTGTCACAAATAAGAATATGATGAAGAAGTAGAATATGAAGAAGAATAATAGTTTAATAAAAAGAATATGAAGAATGTAACAAAAAAAATAATAGGTAGAATATGAAGAAGAAGATGAATAAGGTGAAGAAGTTGATGTCAAAGATGCTGCTGCTGAGGATGATGAAGAAGAAAGTGTCGGAGAAGTAAAAAAGAAGGTGAAGGGCATGGAAGTAGTGAAACATCAATATCTGACAAAATAAAAAAAATCTTAACATAGTCAATATCTTTGTAACTCCGAACGTCTTAAAAAAAAAATTAAAATTCCTGCTATTCTATTTGATTGGGCTAAACCTCTATGCCTTTAATGTCTCCGCCACCTACCCCAATACATCCTACATTATTCTTAGTTGTTTTCCTTCATTTGGAATGAACCTACAAGGAAAGAAAGAGTTTATTTTAATTCTGATATTTTGGTCCCATTGACTTGCATTGGTATCGGGTATCGGTATCGGCGATATCCGATATTTTTTGAATATCGGCCGATCCAATCCGATACCGATACTTTCCGATATCGGAAGGTATCGCTCAACACTAGTCCTCAGACATTCTCTTCTCCTTTTTCTGTTCTCCATCCTTACTGTGCCACACACAGACACAATGCAAAGATTGAGTCAACATATCCACTTTTTATCTGGTTTCAGGTGTGATATTCATATTTCCACCACTTGATGCTACAAGCAAGTTTAAATGAGCATCACATGCTTGAATCAAAGATATTTAACCCCAATTTTGGAAAGGTTCCAACAATTTCTGGCCTATTTTGGGGGTTTTGTGTGAAATGATGTTCAATTTGCATTCTCCCCCCCCCCCCCTCTGTTTTTTTTATTGTTCCAAAACACACAAAGGAAATAAACATGTGTATAACAAAATGTGTAATTGCAATCATTTTCTGGAAGAAATACTTTATTTTCTGGAACAATTTCAATGGTGCCAATATTTTTGGCCATGACTGTATGTGCAATATATGCAGGTGCTTCTCACAAACTTAGAATATCATCAAAAAGTTCATTTACTTCAGTTCTTCAATACAAAAAGTGAAACTCATTTATTCTAAAGAGTCATTACAAACAGAGTGACCTATTTCAAGTGTTTATTTCTGATAATGTTGATGATTATGGCTTATAGCCAATGAAAACCCAAATGTAATTAACTCAGTAAATTAGAATACTAAACAAAAAACACCTGCAAAGGTTTCCTAAGCATTTAAAAAGATTCCTTTGTCTCTTTCAGTATGCTCCACAATCATGAGGAAGACTGCTGACTTGACAGATGTCCAGAAGGCAGTCATTGACACACTCCCCTAGGAGGGTAAGCCACAAAAGGTCATTGGTTGCACACAGAGTGCTGTATCCAAGCATATTAATGGAAAGTTGAGTGGAAGGAAAAAGTGTGGTAGAAAAAGGTGCACAAGCAACCAGGATAACTGCACCCTTGAACGCATTTTTAAGAAAAGGCCATTCAAAAATTTGGGGGGAGATTCATAAGGAGTGGACTGCTGCTGGAGTCATTGCATCAAGAGCCACCACACACAGACAAATCCATGACATGGGCTACAAGTGTTGCATTCCTTGTGTCAAGTCACTCATAACCAATAGACAACACCAGAAGCATCTTACCTGGGCCAAGGAGAAAAACAACTGGCCTGTTGCTCAGTGGTCCAAGGTTTTGTTTTCAGATGAAAGTAAATGTTGCATTTGATTTGGAAATCAAGGTCCCAGAATCTGGAGGAAGAGAGGAGAGGCACACAATCCAAGCTGCTTGAGGTCTAGTGTGAAGTTTCCACAATCAGTGATGGTTTGGGGAGCCATGTCATCTGCTGGTTTAGGTCCACTGTGTTTTATCAAGACCAAAGTCAGAGCAGCCGTCTACCAGGAAATTTTAAAGCACTTCATGCTTCCCTCTGCCGACAAGCTTTTAAGAGATGGAAATTTCTTTCTCCAGCAGGACTTGGCACCTGTCCACATTGCCAAAAGTACCAATACCTGGTTTAAAAACAACAGTATCACTGTGCTTGATTGGCCAGCAAACTCGCCTGACCTTAACTCCATGTGGGCTCCCTCTTTATCCCCTTCGGCACCCTGTGATCATGATTGTGTTGTCCTGATGTTTGTCATGGCAATTCATGGCCACATAGTGGCCTTAGAGTCTGCCTGTTCAAAAGTTAGCAACATTTAGGGTATGTGCACACGTCCGGATTTCTTGCAGAAATTTCCTGAAGAAAACCGGAAATTTTCTGCAAGAAATCCGCATTTTTTTTTTTTGCGTTTTTTTTTCTGTTTTTTTTGCGTTTTTTTTAGCATTTTGCAAGCGTAATTAGCTTGCAAAATGCTAAAGTTTTCCAAGCGATCTGTAGCATCGCTTGGAAAACTGACTGACAGGTTGGTCACACTTGTCAAACATACTGTTTGACAAGTGTGACCAACTTTTTACTATAGATGCTGCTTATGCAGCATCTATAGTAAAAGATAGAATGTTTAAAAATAATAAAAAAAATAAAAAAAATGGTTATACTCACCCTCTGCAGCCTCCGTTCCTATAGATGCCGGTGTGGTTCAGGGCCTTCGGTGACGTCACGGCTTGTGATTGGTCGCGAGCGGTCACATGAGCGGTCACGCGACCAATCACAAGACAGTGACGTCACCGCAGGTCCTGAACCACACCATCTATACGAACAGAAGCGGCAGCATGCAGCGGTGAGAGGCGGGAACACTCCGGGGACATCGAAGGTGAGTATATGACTATTTTTTATTTTAATTCTTTTTTTTCGACCAATTATATGGCGCCCAGTGCGTGGAGGAGAGTCTCCTCTCCTCCACCCTGGGTACCAACCGCACATAATCTGCTTACTTCCCGCATGGTGTGCACAGCCCCGTGCGGGAAGTAAGCAGATCAATGCACTCCTAGGTGTGCGGAATTCCCGCAATTCCGCATTTTTAATGAACATGTTGCTTTTTTTTCCGCGATGCGATTTTTTCGCGGAAAAAATCGCAACATTTGCACAAAAAAATGCGGAATACACTGTAAATAATAGGAGGCATAGGTTAGCGTTTTTTTCGCGTTTTTATCACGTTTTTATAGTGAAAAAACGCGAAAAAGACGCGAAAAATCCTGAACGTGTGCACATGGCCTTAGGTAGTAAAAATACACTTTTTCATTCCTATCATGCCACTTTGTATAAATTGCTGAAAAGCACCTGAAGGGTTAATAAACTACCTGAGAGCAGTTTTCAGTATATCAGGAGGTGTTGTTTTTAAAATTGTATCACTTTTGGGGTTTTTCCAATATATAGGACTCCCAAAGACACTTCAGACCTGGATAGATCCTTTACAGTCATGGCCAAAAGTATTCACATCCCTGAAATTCTGTCAGATAATACTCAGTTTCTTCCTGAAAATGATTGCAAACACAAATTCTTTGGTATTATTATCTTCATTTAATTTTTCTTAAATGAAAAAACACAAGAGAGAATGAAGCAAAAAGCAAAACATTGATCATTTCACACAAAACTTCAAAAATGGGCCAGACAAAAGTATTTGCACCCTCAGCCTAATACTTGGTTGCACAACCTTTAGCCAAAATAACTGCGACCAACCGCTTCCGGTAACCATCAATGAGTTTCCTACAATGCTCTGCTGGAATTTTAGACCATTCTTCTTTGGCAAACTGCTCCAGGTCCCTGATATTTGAAGGGTGCCTTCTCCAAACTGCCTTTTTTAGATCTCTCCACAGGTGTTCTATGGGATTCAGGTCTAGACTCATTGCTGGCCACCTTAGAAGTCTCCAGTGCTGTCTCTCAAACCATTTTCTAGTGCTTTTTGAAGTGTGTTTTGGGTCATTGTCCTGCTGGAAGACCCATGACCTCTGAGGGAGACCCAGCTTTCTCACACTGGGCCCTACATTATGCTGCAAAATTTGTTGGTAGTCTTCAGACTTCATAATGCCATGCACACGGTCAAGCAGTCCAGTGCCAGAGGCAGCAAAGCAACCCCAAAACATCAGGGAACCTCCGCCATGTTTGACTGTAGGGACCGTGTTCTTTTTTTGAATGCCTCTTTTTTTCTCCTGTAAACTCTATGTTGATGCCTTTGCCCAAAAAGCTCTACTTTTGTCTCATCAGACCAGAGAACATTCTTCCAAAATGTTTTAGGCTTTTTCAGGTAAGTTTTGGCAAACTCCAGCCTGGCTTTTTTCTTTTCTCGGTGTAAGAAGTGGGGTCTTCCTGGGTCTCCTACCACACAGTCCTTTTCATTCAGACGCCGACGGATAGTACGGGTTGACACTGTTGTACCCTCGGACTGCAGGGCAGCTTGAACTTGTTTGGATGTTAGTCGAGGTTCTTTATCCAACATCCGTACAATCTTGCGTTGAAATCTCTTGTCAATTTTTCTTTTCCGGCCACATCTAGGGAGGTTAGCCACAGTGTCATGGGCTTTAAACTTATTGATGACACTGCGCATGGTAGACACAGGAACATTCAGGTCTTTGGAGATGGACTTGTAGCCTTGAGATTGCTCATGCTTCCTCACAATTTGGTTTCTCAAGTCCTCAGACAGTTCTTTGGTCTTCTTTCTTTTCTCCATGCTCAATGTGGTACACACAAGGACACAGGACAGAGGTTGAGTCAACTTTAATCCATGTCAACTGGCTGCAAGTGTGATTTAGTTATTGCCAACACCTGTTAGGTGCCACAGGTAAGTTACAGATGCTGTTAATTACACAAATTAGAGAAGCATCACATGATTTTTCGAACAGTGCCAATACTTTTGTCCACCCCCTTTTTTATGTTTGGTGTGGAATTATATCCAATTTGGCTTTAGGACAATTCTTTTTGTGTTTTTTTTTCATTTAAGACAAATTACCGTATATACTCGAGTATAAGCCGAGATTTTCAGCCCAAATTTTTGGGCTGAAAGTGCCCCTCTCGGCTTATACTCGAGTCACGGTCGGCGGGTGAGGGGGAGAGGGCGCTGAGGCATACTTACCTGCTTCCGGCGCTCCCCCTGCCCGTCCCACGGTCTCCGGGTGCCGCAGCTCTTCCCCTGTTCAGCGGTCACGTGGGACCACTCATTAGAGAAATGAATATTGACTCCACTCCCATAGGGGCGGAGCCGCCTATTCATTTCTCTAATCAGCGGTGCCGGTGACCGCTGACAGAGGAAGAGGCTGCGGCACCGAAGACCAGCTGTCCGGGGGAAGGAGCGGGACGCCGGGAGCAGGTAAGTATCGCATATTCACCTGTCCGCGTTCCACACGCCGGGCGCCGCTCTGTCTTCCCGGCGTCTCTCTCTCCGCACTGACTGTGCAGGTCAGAGGGCGCGATGACGCATATAGTGTGCGCGCCGCCCTCTGCCTGATCAGTCAGTGCAGAGAGACGCCGGGACGGGATGCTGAGGAGCTGCAAGCAAGAGAGGTGAGTATGTGTTTTATTATTTTTATTGCAGCAGCAGCAGCAGCACAGCTTTCTATGGCACAGCTTTCTATGGCACAGCTTTCTATGGCACATCTATGGGGCAATAATGAACGGTGCAGAGCACTATATGGCACAGCTATGGGGCAATAAGGAACGGTGCAGAGCACTATATGGCACAGCTATGGGGCAATAATGAACGGTGCAGAGCACTATATGGCACAGCTATGGGGCAATTATGAACGGTGCAGAGCACTATATGGCTCAGCTATGGGGCAATAATGAACGGTGCAGAGCACTATATGGCACAGCTATGGGGCAATTATGAACGGTGCAGAGCACTATATGGCACAGCTATGGGGCAATTATGAACGGTGCAGAGCACTGTATGGCACAGCTATGGGGCAATTATGAATGGTGCAGAGCGCTATGGGGCAATTATGAACGGTGCACAGCTTTCTATGGCACAGCTTTCTATGGCACATCTATGGGGCAATAATGAACGGTGCTGAGCACTATATGGCACAGCTATGGGGCAATAAGGAGCGGTGCAGAGCACTATATGGCACAGCTATGGGGCAATAATGAACGGTGCAGAGCACTATATGGCATAGCTATGGGGCAATTATGAACGGTGTAGAGCACTATATGGCACAGCTATGGGGCAATAATGAACGGTGTAGAGCACTATATGGCACAGCTATGGGGCAATAATGAACGGTGTAGAGCACTATATGGCACAGCTATGGGGCAATAAGGAACGGTGCAGAGCACTATATGGCACAGCTATGGGGCAATAATGAACGGTGTAGAGCACTATATGGCACAGCTATGGGGCAATAAGGAACGGTGCAGAGCACTAAATGGCACAGCTATGGGGCAATAATGAACGGTGCAGAGCACTATATGGCACAGCTATGGGGCAATTATGAACGGTGCAGAGCATTATATGGCACAGCTATGGGGCAATTATGAACGGTGCAGAGCACTATATGGCACAGCTATGGGGCAATTATGAACGGTGCAGAGCGCTATGGGGCAATTATGAACGGTGCACAGCTTTCTATGGCACAGCTATGGGGCAATTATGAACGGTGCAGAGCACTATATGGCACAGCTATGGGGCAATAATGAACGGTGCAGAGCACTATATGGCACAGCTTTCTATGGTACAGCTATGGGGGAATAATGAACGGTGCAGAGCACTATATGGCACAGCTATGGGGCCATAATGAACGGTATGGAGCATCTATTTTTATTTTTGAAATTCATCGGTAGCTGCTGCATTTTCCACCCTAGGCTTATACTCGAGTCAATAAGTTTTCCCAGTTTTTTGTGGCAAAATTAGGGGGGTCGGCTTATACTCGGGTCGGCTTATACTCGAGTATATACGGGTAAAAGAAGATAATAATATCAAAGAATTTGTGTTTGCAATCATTTTCAGGAAGAAACTGAGTATTATCTGACAGAATTGCAGGGGTGTCAATACTTTTGGCCATGACTGTATAAAAATTATTTTGTAAATTTCCATGAAAAAAAATGAAAAATTGCTGCTACATTTTTAAACCTTCTAAAATGCTAGCAAAATAAAATAACATTTTACAAATGGCATGTAAAGCAGAGATAAGGGAAATATTATTTATTAATGTTTTGCTATGGTATGACTATCTGAATTAAAGGGATAATCATTTAGAGTTTGAAAATTGCTAATTTTTTTTACATTTTTGTCAAATTTCTGATATTTTTTATAAACACAAAACATATCAACCTAAATTTACCATTATCAAAAAGTATAATGTGTCTCGGAAAATCACTGGAATTTGTCAAAGCGTTCCAGAGTTATTACCACATAAAGTGACAATGGTCAAATTTTTTAAATTTGGTTCTGTCACTAAGGGGTTAAACCTTTGCTATAACTTTACCAAGGAACTAGGGATTTCCTTGACTTTTCCATTGATAGACTATCTATAGGATAAGTCATCAATATCTAATCAGCGGGGGTGCAGAGAAAAGGGACCAAGAAGGACATAACTAAACTAAAGTGAGTGCAGAGAAGGTTACTAAGGGAATGGGAGAACTGCAATAATAATATAGGTTATCAAACTTAGTGTTTGGAAAATGAGAGCTTAAGCTAGTTTCACATTTGCGTTTAAAAACGCAGCGTTTTTAAAGCAAACGCAGGTGGTGAAAAAACGCATGTAAACGCGTGCAAACGCTGCGTTTTTTAGACGCATGCGTTTTTGCATGCGGTAAAAAAAACGCGGCTTTTTGCCGCGTTTACATGTGTTTTTTCATGCGTTTGCATTTTTGAAACGCATGCTGAGAAGTGTGTGACAGCTGCCAATCATCAAAATCATCTAGAAAACCCAATATAAATAGAAAAAGCTATATTTACTTCAGCGCGAGATATGTGAAAAGCCGGTAATTCAATTGCCGGCTTTTCATTTCTCCTGCCTAAAAACCCGACATGATATGAGACATGGTTTACATACAGTAAACCATGTCATATCCCCCTTTTTTTTGCATATTCCACACTACTAATGTAAGTAGTGTGTATGTGCAAAATTTCGGCACTGTAGCTATTAATTTTAAGGGTTAAATCTTGGAAAAAATTGGCGTGGGCTCCCGCGCAATTTTCTCTGCCAGAGTGGTAAAGCCAGTGACTGAGGTCAGATATTAATAGCCTAGAGAGGGTCCATGGTTATTGGCCCTCCTGGCTACAAACATCTGCCCCCAGCCACCCCAGAAAAGGCACATCTGGAAGATGCGCCTATTCTGGCACTTGGCCACTCTCTTCCCACTCCCGTGTAGCGGTGGGATATGGGGTAATGAAGGGTTAATTGTTGTGAATTAGACTTTTTTGGCTCCCTCTTGTGGTCACTAGTGATATGACTCTGGGATTGTCTTTCCTCAGTTTGGCACCCACCTGGGTCGTTAGTCCAGGGGTGTTGCTATATGAACTTCCTGAATTCTCAGTCTGGTGCCTGGCATCGTTGTAATCAGTCCTTTCTGTTTGCTCCTGTCTGCTGGTCCGGGTTCTTGCAAAATTAAGCTAAGTCTTGCTTCCTTGTCTTTTGGTTATTTGCATTGCTCTTATTTTTTGTCCAGCTTGTACTAAATGTGATTCCTGATTTTGCTGGAAGCTCTAGGGGGCTGGTATTCTCCCCCCGGGCCGTTAGACGGTTCGGGGGTTCTTGAATATCCAGCGTGGAAATTTTGATAGGGTTTTTGCTGACCGTATAAGTCATCTTACTATATTCTGCTATTAGTCAGTGGGCCTCTCTTTGCTAAATACCTAGTTCATTCTTACGTTTGTCTTTTCTCCTTACCTCACCGTTATTATTTGTTGGGGGCTTGTATCCAACTTTTGGGGTCTTTTCTCTGGAGGCAAGAAAGGTCTATCTTTTCCCATCTAGGGTTAGTTAGTTCTCCGGCTGGCGCGAGACGTCTAGAACCAACGTAGGCACGTTCCCCGGCTGCTGCTATTTGTGGTGCTAGGATTAGATATACGGTCAGCCCAGTTACCACTGCCCTATGAGCTGGTTTTTTGTGTTTGCAGACTTGGTATTTATTTCTGAGACCCTCTGCCATTGGGGTCATAACAGTATGCCAGGCCAACATTGAATGTTTAATGCATTGCAGAAGTGGGATAATAAGAAAGGAAATTCTGAGTTTTTTTTTTTTTCCTCTCTTTCTTCCTCCCCTTTACCTCTGAGTGGCTTATGATTGCTGCAGACATGAATGTCCAGACTTTGATTACAAGTGTGGATCAGCTTGCTGCTCGTGTGCAGAGCATACAAGAGTTTGTTACCAGTAGTCCAATGTCTGAACCTAAAATACCTATTCCTGAACTGTTCTCTGGAGACCGATTTAAGTTTAGGAATTTCAGGAATAATTGTAAATTGTTTCTATCTGAGACCCTGTTCGTCTGGAGACTCAGCTCAGCAAGTTAAAATTGTTATCTCTTTCTTGCGGGGCGACCCTCAGGATTGGGCTTTCTCGCTAGCGCCAGGAGATCCGGCATTGGCGAATATTGATGCGTTTTTTCTGGCGCTCGGATTGCTTTACGAGGAACCCAATCTTGAAATTCAGGCAAAAAAAGCCTTGCTGGCTATTTCTCAGGGCCAGGATGAAGCTGAAGTTTATTGCCAAAAATTTCGGAAATGGTCCGTGCTTACTCAGTGGAATGAGTGTGCTCTGGCCGCAAATTTCAGAAATGGCCTTTCTGAAGCCATTAAGAATGTGATGGTGGGTTTCTCCATTCCTACAAGTCTGAATGATTCCATGGCGCTGGCTATTCAAATTGATCGGCGTTTGCGGGAGCGCAAAACGGCTAATCCTCTGGTGGTGTTGTCTGAACAGACACCTGATTTAATGCAATGTGATAGAATTCAGACTAGAAATGAACGGAAAAATCATAGACGTCAGAATGGGTTGTGTTTTACTGTGGTGATTCTACACATGTTATATCAGCATGCTCTAAACGCCTAACAAGGGTTGTTAGCCCTGTCGCCATTGGTAATTTGCAACCTAAATTTATTTTGTCTGTGACTTTAATTTGCTCATTGTCTTCCTACCCTGTTATGGCGTTTGTGGATTTAGGTGCTGCCCTGAGTCTTATGGATCTGTCATTTGCCAGGCGCTGTGGTTTTGTTCTTGAGCCATTGGTAAATCCTATCCCTCTTAGAGGTATTGATGCTACGCCATTGGCGGAAAATAAACCGCAGTTTTGTACACAGGTAACCATGTGTATGACTCCTGAACATCGGGAGGTGATTCGTTTTCTTGTTCTGCATAAAATGCATGATTTGGTCGTTTTGGGTCTACCATGGTTACAGACCCATAATCCAGTCTTGGATTGGAAGGCAATGTCTGTGTCAAGTTGGGGCTCTCAGGGAATTCATGGTGATTCCCCGCCGGTGTCTATTGCTTCCTCTACTCCTTCGGAAGTTCCTGAGTATTTGTCTGATTTTCAGGATGTATTCAGCGAGTCCAGGTCCAGTGCTCTGCCTCCTCATAGGGACTGTGACTGCGCTATAGATTTGATTCCAGGTAGTAAATTTCCTAAGGGAAGACTATTTAATCTGTCTGTACCTGAGCATACCGCAATGCGTTCGTATATCAAGGAATCTCTGGAGAAGGGGCATATCCGTCCATCCTCTTCCCCTCTTGGTGCGGGATTCTTTTTTGTGGCCAAGAAGGACGGATCTTTGAGACCTTGTATTGACTATCGGCTTCTGAATAAAATCACTGTTAAATTTCAGTATCCTTTGCCTCTGTTGTCGGACTTGTTTGCCCGGATTAAAGGTGTCAAGTGGTTCACCAAGATAGATCTTCGTGGTGCGTACAACCTTGTGCGCATTAAGCAGGGAGATGAATGGAAAACTGCATTTAATATGCCCGAAGGTCATTTTGAGTACTTGGTGATGCCTTTTGGGCTCTCTAATGCTCCTTCAGTGTTTCAGTCCTTTATGCATGATATTTTCCGGAAGTATCTGGATACATTTATGATTGTTTATCTGGATGATATTCTGGTTTTTTCTGATGATTGGGACTCGCATGTAGAGCAGGTCAGGATGGTGTTTCAGGTCTTGCGTGAGAATGCTTTGTTTGTTAAGGGCTCAAAGTGTCTCTTTGGAGTACAGAAGGTTCCCTTTTTGGGTTTTATTTTTTCCCCTTCTGCGGTGGAGATGGACCCAGTCAAGGTCCGAGCTATTCATGATTGGACTCAACCCACGTCAGTTAAGAGTCTTCAGAAGTTCTTGGGTTTTGCTAACTTCTACCGTCGTTTTATCGCTAATTTTTCTAGCATTGTTAAACCTTTGACGGATATGACCAAGAAAGGTTCTGATGTTGCTAACTGGGCTCCTGCAGCCGTGGAAGCTTTCCAAGAGTTGAAGCGCCGGTTTACTTCAGCGCCTGTTTTGTGCCAGCCTGATGTCTCACTTCCCTTTCAGGTTGAAGTGGATGCTTCTGAGATTGGGGCAGGGGCCGTTTTGTCGCAGAGAGGCCCTGGTTGCTCTGTAATGAGACCATGTGCTTTTTTCTCTAGGAAGTTTTCGCCTGCTGAGCGGAATTATGATGTTGGCAATCGGGAGTTGCTGGCCATGAAGTGGGCATTTGAGGAGTGACGTCATTGGCTCGAGGGTGCTAAGCATGTGTGGTGGTCTTGACTGATCACAAAAATCTGATGTATCTCGAGTCTGCTAAACGCCTGAATCCTAGACAGGCCCGTTGGTCATTGTTTTTCTCCCGTTTTGACTTTGTGGTCTCGTATTTACCAGGTTCAAAGAATGTGAAGGCTGATGCTCTTTCAAGGAGCTTTGTGCCTGACTCTCCTGGAGTCGCAGAACCAGTTGGTATTCTTAAAGAGGGAGTAATCTTGTCAGCCATTTCTCCGGATTTGCGACGTGTGTTGCAGAGATTTCAGGCTGGTAGACCTGACTCTTGTCCACCTGACAGACTGTTTGTTCCTGATAAGTGGACCAGCAGAGTCATTTCCGAGGTTCATTCCTCGGTGTTGGCAGGGCATCCGGGAATTTTTGGCACCAGAGATTTGGTGGCTAGGTCCTTTTGGTGGCCTTCCTTGTCACGGGATGTGCGGTCATTTGTGCAGTCCTGTGGGACTTGTGCTCGAGCTAAGCCTTGCTGTTCTCGTGCCAGCGGGTTGCTCTTGCCCTTGCCTGTCCCGAAGAGGCCTTGGACACACATTTCCATGGATTTCATTTCAGATCTTCCGGTTTCTCAGGGCATGTCTGTCATCTGGGTGGTATGTGATCGTTTTTCCAAGATGGTCCATTTGGTATCTTTGCCTAAGCTGCCTTCCTCTTCCGATCTGGTTCCTTTGTTCTTTCAGAATGTGGTTCGTTTACACGGCATTCCTGAGAATATCGTGTCTGACAGAGGATCCCAGTTTGTTTCCAGGTTCTGGCGATCCTTTTGTGCTAAGATGGGCATTGATTTGTCGTTTTCGTCTGCCTTTCATCCTCAGACTAATGGACAAACGGAACGAACTAATCAGACTCTGGAGGCTTATTTGAGGTGTTTTGTTTCTGCAGATCAGGATGATTGGGTGACCTTCTTGCCGTTGGCTGAGTTTGCCCTTAATAATCGGGCTAGTTCCGCTACTTTGGTTTCGACATTTTTCTGCAACTCTGGTTTCCATCCTCGTTTTTCCTCGGGACATGTGGAGACTTTTTTGGCTCCCTCTTGTGGTCACTAGTGATATGACTCTGGGATTGTCTTTCCTCAGTTTGGTACCCACCTGGGTCGTTAGTCCAGGGGTGTTGCTATATGAACTTCCTGAATTCTCAGTCTGGTGCCTGGCATCGTTGTAATCAGTCCTTTCTGTTTGCTCCTGTCTGCTGGTCCGGGTTCTTGCAAAATTAAGCTAAGTCTTGCTTCCTTGTCTTTTGGTTATTTGCATTGCTCTTATTTTTTGTCCAGCTTGTACTAAATGTGATTCCTGATTTTGCTGGAAGCTCTAGGGGGCTGGTATTCTCCCCCCGGGCCGTTAGACGGTTCGGGGGTTCTTGAATATCCAGCGTGGAAATTTTGATAGGGTTTTTGCTGACCGTATAAGTCATCTTACTATATTCTGCTATTAGTCAGTGGGCCTCTCTTTGCTAAATACCTAGTTCATTCTTACGTTTGTCTTTTCTTCTTACCTCACCGTTATTATTTGTTGGGGGCTTGTATCCAACTTTTGGGGTCTTTTCTCTGGAGGCAAGAAAGGTCTATCTTTTCCCTTCTAGGGTTAGTTAGTTCTCCGGCTGGCGCGAGACGTCTAGAACCAACGTAGGCACGTTCCCCGGCTGCTGCTATTTGTGGTGCTAGGATTAGATATACGGTCAGCCCAGTTACCACTGCCCTATGAGCTGGTTTTTTGTGTTTGCAGACTTGGTATTTATTTCTGAGACCCTCTGCCATTGGGGTCATAACAGTTAATGTCACCTTGCTATTGTAAGGTGACATTAAGCCAGATTAATAATGGAGAGGCGTCAATTATGACACCTATCCATTATTAATCCAATTGTATGAAATGGTTAAAAAAACACACACACAATATTGCAAAGTATTTTAATGAAATAAACACACAGGTTGTTGTAATATTTTATTGCTCTCTCAATCCACCTGAAGACCATCATTCTGTAACAAATTAAAAATAATAAACCAACAATATACATACCTTCCGTAGATCCAGCAGGGGGCGCATCACCGCGACTGAAGGTAACTATAGGTCATTGACCTACATTACCTTCATTCCCCGGGGTTTACAGGCACAAGCACAGCTGCATTATAGCAGAGCTCCTGCCTGTAAAATATTTTAACCCCTTCAGATGGATTTACATCGTGGGACGTCACAGATCTACGGAAGGTATGTATATTTTTCAAAATTCTGTTCCGATTTACGATTGGCAACGAATATTGTTTTTGCAAAATTCGTCGAACATCGCCGAACGGCATTAGAGTCAATGGGAGTAGAAATTACCGAATATCTTAAGAACTTATCATCAAACATAAATTCGGCACAAATAGAGTACCATTATAGCAAGAGTATAGCAAATTCAGATTCAGTGACCGAATCCGAACAAAATTCACTCAACTCTACTCTTCATTGATCCTTAGCTCCTTCTCATGGAAGGGGTCTGCATGTCTCTGCACTGATATAAAGTTAAATTATAATATTAATACCTTCTTCTCCTGTGATGTGGTCTCCCCAGGACTTAAACTCAAAGCTCCATGCTCTCAGGCAGCTGCTCTAACTAGGAGCCACAACCATTAGGGTATGTTTCCACAGTCAGTAAACACTGCAAGTTTGACGCTGCGTACATCCGCAGCATCAAATCCACAGCGTCCAGATGTTACAGCATAGTGGATGGGATTTCAAGAAATCCCATGTCCACTATGCATTAAAAGACGCAGGCGGCAGCGTGCGTAACCAGACAAGCGGCGCGTCCATTTATGTTGCGGAGACGCTCCATTTCCACAGCATAAATTTCCCATTGACTATCATTAGATGCAGTAAAACTGCATCATCTTTATAGTCACATGCATAATAACTGTGGAAATGCAGATTACTACGCATGTGTACTAATTTAAATAATGTCTTACCTTGTGACACCACTGGAAATTCGCGTCCACTGCAGTTCTCGTGATGACTGAGCTGACCGTGAGAACTGCCATGCACGTGACTGTCGAGGTTATCTCCGGTCACTAGGCTAGTGTAGGTGACCGCCTGGAGACTGAGACTGCTGTGTCTGGATGTCAGGCTGAACCAGGCATCCAGATGTAGCAGACCTGAAGATCGTCGTGGGACACTCATTATCTAGGACTACATCGGACAGGGAGGATTTGCGTTGGTTTATTATTTTATTTTTATTACAGGAGAACAAGGGCGTTGAATGGATTCGGAATAATAATAAAAATGGAAAACTGTGTTGTATTTTATTTAAAAAAATACTTTATTCTGCCTGTCTTTATTTACAATACATAAATATACGATTAGTAATGGATAGGTGTCTTATAGACGCTTCTCCATTACTAAGCCGTGGGCTTGATGTCACCTATGTATTGTCCGGTGACATCAACCCCAGAAATAATACCCCACTTGCCACCACTACAGGGCAAGTGGGAAGAGTCGGGTAAAGTGCCACAATTGGTGCCAATTGTGGGGCAGCTGCGGGCTGTAGATTTTGGCCCTCACCAGCCTGAGAATACCGGGCAGCAGCAGTCTGCTTTTTACTTTGCTGGTTAACACATATAGGGGGACCCCATGCTATTTTTTTTTGGAGGGGATCCCCCTATTTTTGCAAACCATCCAAGATAAGCAGACTGCTGCAGCCTGGTATTATCAGGCTAGTAAGGTTCATGAATATTGGATCCTTACCAGCCTCAAATAGCAGTCTCAGTAGTCTGCTTTACTCTGGCTGGTTAACAAATATAGGGGGACCCCACGCCATTTAAAAAAAACCAAAACATATTTGGTAAAAAAAAAAGGACATTACTTATTACTGACCTCTCTCTGCTTTCATGAACTTCGTGTGTGGCTGGTGTGACACTTGCGAGTTTGATGTGAGAAACTCAGGACCAAAGTGTGCGGCTCCATGTATTTCAATGCAGCTGCATATGCCGGTCCGAGTGCCAGCAGCGGGGGCAGGTGTTGATGCGAGAGACTAGCGCAAGTTTCTCGCATCACACTCGCAAGTGTGACATCGGCCTGTCACATACTTCCAGATGTGACACAATATTCAACATATGTAAATTAGTACACATGCGTAGTAAGCTGCGTTTTCACAGTTAATACGCATGTAACTAATAATTAGATGCGGTTTTACCGCATCTAACGGTATGTCTTCACGGTCCGGAACGGCAGCGCTTTGAATGCAGCACATGCCGGCTCCGTTCAAAGCGCTGCCAACTTTTGGACGTGCGGTGATTTCGCATGTGTTCATTGTGGAATCACCGCATCCTATACATAGACTGTGCAATTTATCTTGCGGAGACTGAGCGTCTCCGCAAGATAGACATACTGCGGTCTAGAAAGACGCGCCGTATGTGCAAGGAGGCCAGAGGAGTCACTGCACGCTTAGTGGAGATGTGATTTCATAAAATCCCCTCCACTATGTTGTAATATCTGGCCGCTGCGGCTGTATGCAGTGTCCAATCCACAGCAAATACTGAACGTGGAAAGATACCCTAATGATAATCTATGGGAAATTTACGCTGCGGGGACTGAGCATCTCCACATCGTAAATAGACATGCTGCGGTCTGGAAAGACGCGCCGCATGTCTGTTTACGCAGGTCTGCCACCTGCATCTTTGAACGCATAGTGGACATGGGATTTCTTGCAATCCAATCCACTATGTTGTAACATCTGGACGCTGCAGGTTTGACGCTGCAGATGTACACACCGTCCAACCCGCAGCGTTTACTGACTGTGTGCACATACCCTAATATATCTGCAAACAGGAAATCGCTTTTTTTTTCTTCCCAGACGCCAACTTTCAATTAGCTTTATTTCAAGTGACAAAAAACGCATGTAATGAAAAACGCATAAAAAATGTATGCGGAAAAAACGCATCAAAAATGCATATAAAAAATGCATCAAAAACACAAGTGACCTGCCAGTGACCTCAGATGCAGATTTAGTGCAGATTTCACCTGCGTCAAATCCAGAGCAAATACTGAGCCAATCCTGACTGTGGAAACATACCTTAAACAGACATGCTGCGTTCTGAATAGAGGCGCCGCATGTCCGTTTACGTGGGTCTGCCGTAGGCATCTTTTAACGCATAGTGGAGACGGGATTTCATGAAATCCCCTCCACTATGCTGTATTATCTGGACACTGCGTGTTTGACGCAGTGTTTTTTTCCCTGCATTTTATTGAGGCTCCCCAACGGAGCCTATAGAGAAAAAAAGCACCAAAACCGCAGAGTACAGCACCGTCTTTAGACACACCGAGGACAGAGATTTTATGAACTCACATCCACTTTGCTTAGACATTTAGACTGCGGTCACATGTAGCATAAATGCAGAAAAAAAATTCTGCTGCTTTATTTGCACATACATTCTGCTGCCCAAGCAAAGTAGATGCAACATGGGTGCAGTTTTCATGAAATCACATCCAAAGACGCTATTGAACTGTGCAGTTTTGGTGCTTTTCTCTGGAGGCTTGAATGTGGAGCCTAAAATAACTGCAGCTACTTTTTTAGGCCGGTTTCACAAGTCAGTGATTCCGGTACGTGAGGTGTCAGTTTTCTCACGTACCGGAGACACTGACACACGTATAATAATAATAATAATAATCTTTATTTATATAGCGCCAACATATTCCGCAGCACTTTACAATTAAGCGGGGACATGTACAGACAATAAATTCAATACAAGTTAAGACAATTTAAACAGTGACATTAGGAGTGAGGTCCCTGCTCGCAAGCTTACAATCTACAAAGAAATGGGGGGGACACAATAGGTGAAAAGTGCTTGTTATTTCAGGTCTGGCAATTAGAATAAATAGGGATTTTCATATAAAGCTGCATGATCCGGTCATCAGCCCGTGTGTTTAAGTGCAATAGTCAAGTTTCAAGTGCAGTTATCATGTGCATGATAATACATTATAATCAATGTGTCTATGCACATGTCAGCGTGTTTTCGCGGACCGTGTGTCCGCGTGCAAAACACGGAGACATGTCAGTGTTTGTGGGAGCGCACGGATCACACGGACCCATTAAAGTCAATGGGTCCGTGTAAAACACGTACCGCACACGGATGCTGTCCGTGTGCAGTCCGTGTGCCATGCAGGAGACAGCGCTACAGTAAGTGCTGTCCCGCCAGCGTGGTGCTGAAGCCCCCATTAATTTCTTCTCTCCAGCAGCGTTCGCTGCTTTGGGGAAACAAAGATCTTTATTTCTACCGCAAAAATAACAAAATACAATGATTTTTCATTTCTTCTCTCCAGCGAACGCTGCTGGAGAGAAGAAATGAATGGCGGCTTCAGCACCCAAAGCAGGGGACAGCTTTTACTGTAGCGCTTGTTGTGAATTCTGCTCTTGGGCTCCCTCCGGTGGTTATAAGTGGTAGTGCTGCCGTCTGTCCTTCACAGAAGTCATCAGGTGTGTCCACTTTGGACTGGGCTATTTAGTCTGGCTTCACCCTTTAGTCAGTGCCAGTTGTTAATTGTTTCTGGAGGATTCACATCCCTTCCTGGTCTCTCCTGCTTGCTGTTCTTTTCAACAAAGATAAGTTCTGCTTGTTTTTGCTGCCCACATGTTGTGGGCCTTATTGTTCAGTGCATTTCATGTTTTTTCTTGTCCAGCTTAATCTGTGTAAGGATTTATGCAGCCAAGCTGGAATCTCTGGAGAGGCAGATATACCCTCCATGTCTTTAGTTAGCTGTGGAGTTTTTGTATTTTCTGTGGTGGATATTTTCTAGTTTTTTTAATACTGACCGCATAGTACTCTGTCCTGTCCTTTCTATTTAGCTAGAAGTGGCCTCCTTTGCTAAATTCTCATTTCAGTCTGTGTATGTTTTTTCCCTCTCCTCTCACAGTCAATATTTGTGGGGGGCTGCCTGTTCTTTGGGGATTTTCTCTGAGGCAAGATAGTTTTCCCTTTTCTATCTCTAGGGGTAATTAGTCCTCTGGCTGTGTCAAGATGTCTAGGGAGCGCTAGGTACATTCCACGGCTACTTCTAGTTGCGGTGTTAGGTTCAGGGTCTGCGGTCAGTACAGGTACCACCTTCTCCAGAGTACGTCCATGCTGCTCCTAGACCACCAGATCATAACAAGCGCTGTCTCCTGCAGGGTCCGTGTGGTACCCAGTCGGCACACGGGCGGCACATGGCTGCTGCACGTGTGCCACACTGATGTGCCACGTGAGCTCACGGACACACGGACAACTCCGGTACCGATTTTTCCGGTACCGGAATTATCTGGACATGTGGGACAGGCCTTAAGTGCAGAATTAAAGCTTTTCTGTGCTATAAAAAGCACTTAAAAACACGGCTTCACATCTTTACAAAAAATGCATCAAATAAGGGGAAAAGGCTTGAAAATATAGCAAAAATGCAATAAGAGAAGATTGTTATTGCTTAGTTTGGTGCGGACACCCGCAGAAAACAAAAACACAGTATTTATGCTACATGTGAACATGACCTTACAAAGACCAAAAAGCCAGATGTTTTGTAAGTAGATGTGCCATAAGAAATAAGAATTCCCAGCTCGGTGTAGCATTTGTGCAAGACTGCCATCTTCTGTTCAAGTGGGACCCTGCAGAACTGACCGGAAGAGGGAGAGTTTCAGGAAGAGTTTGGATGGAACACCGCAAGCTGAAGATTTTACAATGATCATCACAGTTCCCTGATCTAAACATCATTAAAATCTGTGGCTAGACTTCAAAATGGCAGTGCATGCAAGATGACTCAAGAATCGCACAGAACTGGAAGAAATTTCCAAAGAAGACTAGTTGAAAATTCTTCAAACAGGAATTGAAAGACTCTTGGTTGGCTACAAAACGTATTTACAAGCTGTAATACTTTGAAAAGGGTATGCTATTAGGTAATAACCTTACAGGGAGCCCAAACCTTTCCATCTGACCATTTTCCTTTTTGTAATTTTTAAAATGTAAAATATATATACACACAAACACAAGCACACACACACACACACACACACACACACACACACACACACACACATACACACACACACTTTACCTTTAGCCCTTTTAGAGATCATATCATCTTCAACTGTTACTGGTCACAATAACAGCAGTTCCCTGATACAGAAGGCCGGTGCTAAAACTCAAGCAGATTTAGCACCGAGTAAAGGGATGTACAGGGAGGCGCTGAGACTGAGGTCACAGGTCGTGATGGAAGGCCCGAGGCATCGGGTTGTGGCACATCTGGAAGCAGAACCCAGTCAGCGCCAGGCGAGTTCCAGAATCCAGATGACACCGGTCAATGCTCAAAGACCCAATCCATGCCAGGCAAGTTCCAGTGCCCAGACTACGCTAGTCAACCAAGGACCAAAAACCAGACCTGCGCCGGTCAAGACCTGTAGTCGAGACTACACCGGTTAAGAGACAAGTTCCAGCCCTCATCTCACCATCTACAAGAGACATCCACACCAAAGATCTGTGAGGAGACTCCTCTCAGGGGTGGATGCCTGCAGTGCTTAACTGGAGGCACGAGTGAGCTGGACTGTTGCTTCCAGCACTAATTTATGGTACAGGGTTCGGTCTGAACTAGTGCAGTTGTCAGGGTGGGGGCCAGTTGAAGAAAAGGTGGTCCAGCCAGCTTTGCAAGACTTTGTCAGGAGGACTTGTTGCCTAGCAGGAAGAACCGGAGACCCCCTCTGCGGCCGGTGTAAGAAGAAGAGATAGTATAGTGACTTGGATGGTCTGCTCATCTTTAGTCGCAACTGTCCCAGATACAGTGAACAGTCCCGGATTTGGGTCTATGCCTTAATGTTTCAGACATCTGAATTTCTCTCACTACCTTCGCCACTCTGACATCGCCTCCTGCCAGGGTAGAAACAATTGGATTGGGGTGTGGCCAGGGCCATGGCCAAAATTTGCCATGATGTGCGTAGCGCCACATGATTTGTCTGTCTTTCTGTTCTTCAAAAGGTGGGAGTTACAGTATGTGTTATGATTACAAGTCGAACTTGACTGTTTTTCTTCAGCCTGAACAACTATGAAACTATGATACATAGGCATGAACGAGCAGTAAAATGCTTGGGTGCTCGTAACTCGAATCGAGCACGTCAGACTGCTCAGGTGCTCGACTCGAGTAACGAGTATAATGTCACGGGAGACCTAGGCAGGAAAGAGCTAATAACCCGGGCCCCTGCGATTTCCCTCAGACTAGGGAAACCCTGACTGACCCTCTCCCAGAGTTTACACTGATGGTGTGCATGTCTGGGCCTCCACCCTCGCCCTATCTCCTGTTTCAACCCTAGGCTGAAACCACAACCCACCACCCAGTGAAGAGTCCACACTCCAATACCCACAGTTAGCACAGACAAGGATAACGGAAAAATAAGCACCACGCTGCAGTCACTCAGGAATACACTATAAATGCAAAGGGCAAAACAAATACAAATATAGGAAGGAGCAAATAAGACAAAGGGAAATACACCACCAGCAACAATACTCCAACTACTAGCTCACCACTCCAGACCGAGATAACATGCACAAGACAGAAGCTATAATCGGCAACGCCCAATGTTCAGGAGAACTATTTAAAGGCAGTGGGAAGGGCCCAGCTTCCAATCCGAGCACCAGGTAATTTAACCCTGGACCAGCTAGATAAAATCTAGCCGACGCCAATGAGCGCATAGTGGTCAAAAGCGGAATTACCGCTGTCTGTCGAACGACCTGGTCTGAACAGCGTCCGACATGACAGTACCCCACCTTCTACGAGGGACCCCAGGGCCCTCACGGCTTATAGGACCTGGCTTGTCCGGATGGCGGCGGTGAAAAAACCTGACCAGCCGATTCGCATGAACGTCCGAGGCTGGTACCCAGGACCTCTCCTCAGGCCCATAACCACGCCAGTGTACCAAGTACTGTAAAGTGCGGCGCACTACACGAGAGTCAACCACCTTGGAGACTTCAAATTCCAAATTACCATCCACCAAGACTGGAGGTGGCATAGGCGCCGCGTCCATGGAACCCACCCCCTTCTTTAAAAGAGACCTGTGGAACACGTTGTGTATCTTATACACCGTAGGAAGCTCCAACCGGTACGCTACTGGGTTAATGACGGCGGTGACCCTAAATGGACCAATAAACCGTGGTCCCAATTTAAGGGATGGTATCTTGAGTCTTATGTTTTTTGTGGATAACCACACCCAGTCATCCACACTCAGGTCCGGACCTGGCACACGCCTACTGTCAGCCACACGTTTGTACCTAGCACCCACACTCAACAGGCGCTGTTTAACTCTCCTCCAGACTGATGACAATTGTGCTCCTAACTGGTCTTCCTCCGGAACGCCGGAAGAGCCCCTCTGACTCAAAGTACAAAATTGAGGATGTAGCCCATAACCACAAAAAAACGGAGACTCCCCAGAAGACTCCTGGCGGTGATTATTGATGGCAAACTCAGCCAAAGGAAGGAACGGCGACCACTCCTCCTGGTTATCTGAAACAAAGTAGCGTAAGTACTGTTCCAAATTTTGATTCATACGCTCGGTCTGACCATTTGACTGAGGATGAAACGCCGAAGAATGAGACAACTTGATCCCCAGCCGTGAACAAAATGCTTTCCAAAATTTTGACACAAACTGAGACCCCCTATCAGAAACGATGTCAGACGGAACCCCATAAAGTCTGACCACTTCCTGCACAAATACCTGAGCCAGAGTCTTAGCGTTAGGCAACGAAGGCAAAGACACAAAGTGCGACATTTTTGAGAACCGATCAACAATCACCAAGATGACCGTGTTCCCAGCTGAGGAGGGTAAGTCAGTGATAAAATCCATGGAGATTTCCGTCCATGGCTTACTAGGTACCTCGAGAGGAAGTAGTGTGCCAACAGGACGGGAGCGGGACGTCTTAGTCCTAGCGCACGTGGTGCAAGCTGACACGTATGAGACCACGTCCTGTCGGATCTTGGGCCACCAAAACCGACGTGACACCAACTCCAAGGTACCCCTAACCCCTGGATGGCCAGCCAGGACAGCATCATGATGCTCCGCCAAAACCTTTAAGCGGAGATGAAGCGGTACAAACGTTTTGTTGACGGGAAGCTCAGATGGTACCTCCTCCTGGGCCTCGGCAATCTCAGCCTCAACCTCGGTAGTGAGAGCCGAAACCACAACACCCTTTTGGAGGATGGGTACTGGATCTTCCTGAGGCTCTCCCCCTGGGAAACACCTGGACAAAGCATCCGACTTAGTGTTTTTAGAACCAGGTCTGTAAGTGACCACAAAGTTGAACCGCGTGAAAAACAATGCCCAGCGAGCCTGCCTGGGAGACAGACGCTTGGCAGACTCCAAATAAAGCAAATTCTTATGGTCGGTAATAACAGTAACCTGATGAACCGACCCCTCCAAGAAGTGTCGCCATTCCTCAAAGGCCAATTTGATTGCCAACAACTCTCTGTTGCCGATATCGTAGTTACGTTCGGCGGGTGATAGTTTCTCGGAAAAATAGGCGCACGGACGCAAACCGCTCAAGGATGAGCCTTGTGACAACACCGCCCCCACACCAACCTCAGATGCATCAACTTCTACAACAAAAGGTTTCGATACATCTGGTTGCACCAGAATGGGAGCCGAAACAAACCTGTTTTTAAGAGATTCAAATGCGCACCCAGCAGCCTCAGGCCAAACGGAGAAATCGGTACCCTTTTTAGTCATGTCAGTTAGCGGTTTAGCAATGACAGAAAAATCCTTGATAAACTTCCTATAGTAGTTAGAAAACCCAAGGAACCGCTGAAGTGCTTTTAGGTTATCAGGCCTGTTGTGATCCGCTTTTTGGGCTCCCCTAGTGGTGGCTGGTGGTACTGGAGACTTGTGTGTTCTTTTCTGCCTCAGCTCACCTGCTTCCATCAGTTTTGGGAGTTCCCTATTTAGCCTTGCTCTCCAGTCACTTCCTTGCCGGTCATCATTGTAACCTGAGTCTTTCAGTTGCATGTTCCTGCTACCAGTCTGCTGATCAGCTAAGTGGACTCTTGTCCTTTTTGTTTTGTATTTTTATCCAGTTTACAGTTTGTCATTTCCTGTTACTGGAAGCTCTTGTGGACTGAAATTGCCACTCCTGTGTCATGAGTTGACACAGGAGTCTTAAAGTAATTTCAGGATGGGTTTTTGAAAGGGTTTTTCAGCTGACCGTGAAGTCCTCTTTTGTATCCTTCCTCTATCTAGTAAGTGGACCTCGCTTTGCTAAATCTACCTTCATACTGTGTATGTCTTTTCCTCTGAACTCACCGTTAATATATGTGGGGGCTACTATCATCTTTGTGGAATTTCACTAGAGGTAAGCCAGGTCTGTTCCTTCCTCTTCCAGGTGTAGTTAGTTCTCCGGCTGGCGCATGGCATCTAGGCAGCCGTAGGAATGCTTCCTGGCTACTGTTAGTTGTGTGGTAGATTTAGGTCACGGTCAGCTTGAGTTTCCATCACCCGAGGGCTAGTCTGTTATTTTGTGTTTCTGATGTTCCCATGCCATTGGGGAATCATGACAGTATGACCGGCCGCTGTTAAAGTAATTGGCAGAAGAAAGGAGAGTAAAAGAAGTCTGTAGATTTTTTTTTTTTTTTTCCTCACATGTTTGCTACTTAGTTGGCTCAGTTGTATTTCTGCTCTATTTACAGCCTTGCCTTTCTCTCCTTCTAATCCTTGAATGGCTCTGATCTCTCCGGTTTAAGGATGGACTCTCAGAGTTTGGCTGCAGGTTTAAATAATCTTGCTACGAAGGTTCAGAATTTACAAGATTATGTTATACGTACTCCTATTTCTGAACCTAAGATTCCTACACCAGAGGTATTTTCCGGAGATAGATCTCGGTTTCAGAATTTCAAATGTAATTGTAAATTATTCCTTTCTCTCAGACCTCACTCCTCTGGAGATCCTGTTCAGCAGGTTAAGATTGTGATTTCTTTGCTGCGAGGTGACCCTCAAAATTGGGCATTTTCATTGACACCAGGGGATCCTGCGTTGCTCAATGTGGATGCGTTTTTTCTGGCTTTAGGGTTGCTGTATGAGGAACCTAATTTGGAGATTCAAGCTGAAAAAGCTTTAATAGCCCTGTCTCAAGGGCAAGATGAAGCTGAGATATACTGCCAAAAATTTCGTAAATGGTCTGTGCTTACTCAGTGGAATGAGTGTGCCCTAGCGGCAATTTTCAGAGAAGGCCTTTCTGATGCCGTTAAGGATGTCATGGTGGGGTTTCCTACGCCCACAGGTCTGAATGAGTCCATCACAATGGCGATTCAGATTGATCGGCGTTTGCGGGAGCGCAAACCCGTGCACCATTTGGCGGTATCTTCTGAAGGGACGCCAGAGAAAATGCAATGTGACAGAATTCTGTCAAGAAGCGAGCGGCAGAATTATAGGCGCAAAAATGGCTTGTGCTTCTACTGTGGTGATTCCGCGCATGTTATATCAGCATGCTCTAAACGTACTAGGAAGGTTGACAAGTCTGTTTCTATTGGCACTTTACAGTCTAAATTTCTTCTGTCTGTAACTCTGATTTGTTCATTATCAGTTATTACCGTGGATGCCTATGTGGACTCTGGCGCCGCTCTGAGTCTCATGGATTGGTCCTTCGCCAGGCGCTGTGGGTTTGATTTGGAGCCTCTGGAAGTTCCTATACCTCTGAAGGGTATTGATTCTACACCTCTGGCTTGTAATAGACCACAGTTCTGGACGCAAGTGACTATGCGTATGACTCCAGACCATCAGGAGATGATTCGCTTCCTCGTGTTGCATAATTTACATGATGTGTTAGTGCTTGGATTACCATGGTTGCAATCTCATAACCCAGTACTGGACTGGAAAACTATGTCTGTGTTAAGCTGGGGATGTCGGGGGGCTCATGGGGACATACCTTTGGTTTCTATCTCGTCATCTATTCCCTCTGAGGTTCCGGCATTTTTGTCGGATTTTGGGGATATTTTTGAAGAGCCTAAAATTGGTTCTCTCCCTCCCCACAGAGAGTGTGATTGCGCCATAGATCTGATTCCAGGCAGTAAATTTCCAAAGGGTCGTTTGTTTAACCTATCTGTACCTGAGCATGCTGCCATGCGAGAGTATGTTAAGGAGTCCCTGGAAAAGGGACATATTCGTCCTTCTTCATCACCTTTAGGAGCTGGGTTTTTCTTTGTCTCTAAAAAGGATGGCTCGCTGAGGCCTTGTATTGATTATCGACTCCTGAATAAAATTACTGTCAAATATCAGTATCCGTTGCCGCTGCTTACTGATTTGTTTGCTCGCATAAGGGGGGCTAAGTGGTTCTCCAAGATTGATCTCCGTGGGGCGTATAATTTGGTGTGAATTAAGCAAGGGGATGAGTGGAAAACCGCATTTAATACGCCTGAGGGCCACTTTGAGTATTTAGTAATGCCTTTTGGCCTTTCTAATGCACCTTCAGTTTTTCAGTCCTTTATGCATGATATTTTCCGTGAATATCTGGATAAATTTATGATTGTGTATTTGGACGATATTTTGATTTTTTCTGAGGACTGGGAGTCTCATGTTCAGCAGGTCAGGAGGGTTTTTCAGGTCTTGCGGGAGAATTCTCTGTGTGTAAAGGGTTCTAAGTGTGTTTTTGGGGTTCAAAAGATTTCCTTTTTGGGGTACATTTTTTCTCCTTCTTCTGTTGAGATGGACCCTGTCAAGGTTCGGGCTATTTGTGACTGGACGCAGCCTACTTCTCTAAAGGGTCTTCAGAAGTTCTTGGGCTTTGCTAATTTTTATCGTCGATTTATAACTGGTTTTTCTGGTGTTGCTAAGCCTCTTACGGATTTGACTAAGAAGGGTGCTGATGTTGCCAATTGGTCCTCTGCCGCTGTGGAGGCCTTTCGGGAACTTAAGCGCCGCTTTTCGTCTGCCCCTGTGTTGCGCCAGCCTGATGTCTCTCTCCCCTTTCAGGTTGAGGTCGATGCTTCCGAGATCGGAGCGGGGGCGGTTTTGTCGCAGAAAAGTTCCGATTGCTCAGTGATGAGACCTTGTGCGTTCTTTTCTCGAAAATTTTCTGCCGCCGAAAGAAATTATGATGTCGGTAATCGGGAGCTTTTGGCCATGAAGTGGGCATTTGAGGAGTGGCGTCATTGGCTTGAGGGTGCTAGACATCAGGTGGTGGTTTTGACTGATCACAAGAATCTGATTTATCTTGAGTCTGCCAGGCGCCTGAATCCTAGACAGGCGCGCTGGTCGTTGTTTTTCTCTCGGTTTAATTTTGTGGTCTCATATCTACCAGGTTCTAAGAATGTGAAGGCAGATGCCCTTTCTAGGAGTTTTGAGCCTGATTCCCCTGGTGATTCAGAACCTACAGGTATCCTTAAGGATGGGGTGATATTATCCGCTATTTCCCCAGATCTGCGACGTGCTTTGCAAGAGTTTCAGGCGGATAGACCTGATCGCTGTCCACCTGGTAGACTGTTTGTTCCTGATGATTGGACCAGTAGAGTCATCTCGGAGGTTCATTCTTCTACGCTGGCGGGTCATCCTGGAATTTTTGGTACCAGGGATTTGGTGGCTAGATCCTTCTGGTGGCCATCTCTGTCTCGAGATGTGCGTGTTTTTGTGCAGTCTTGTGATGTGTGTGCTCGGGCCAAGCCTTGTTGTTCTAGGGCTAGCGGGTTGTTGTTGCCCTTGCCTATTCCGAAGAGGCCTTGGACGCACATCTCGATGGACTTTATTTCTGATCTTCCTGTCTCTCAGAGGATGTCTGTTATCTGGGTGGTGTGTGACCGTTTTTCTAAGATGGTTCATTTGGTGCCATTGCCGAAGTTGCCTTCCTCGTCTGAGTTGGTTCCTTTGTTTTTTCAAAATGTGGTTCGCTTGCATGGTATTCCTGAAAATATCGTTTCTGATAGGGGTACCCAGTTCGTTTCTAGATTTTGGCGGGCATTCTGTGCCAGGTTGGGCATTGATTTGTCTTTTTCGTCTGCCTTCCATCCTCAGACTAATGGCCAGACGGAGCGAACTAATCAGACTTTGGAGACGTATTTGAAGTGTTTTGTGTCTGCGGATCAGGATGATTGGGTTGCCTTTTTGCCGTTGGCGGAGTTCGCTCTTAATAATCGGGCTAGTTCGGCCACTTTGGTTTCCCCTTTCTTTTGCAATTCGGGGTTTCATCCCCGTTTTTCTTCTGGTCAGGCGGAGTCTTCGGATTGTCCTGGAGTAGATGCTGTGGTGGATCGGTTGTATCGGATTTGGGAACAAGTGGTGGACAATTTGAATTTGTCCCAGGAGAGGACTCAGCGGTTTGCTAACCGCCAGCGTCGGGTTGGTCCTCGCCTTCGTGTTGGGGACTTGGTGTGGTTGTCTTCCCGTTTTGTCCCAATGAGGGTTTCTTCTCCTAAATTTAAGCCTCGGTTCATCGGTCCCTATAGGATTTTGGAGATTATTAACCCTGTTTCCTTTCGTTTGGACCTCCCGGCATCTTTCGCTATCCATAATGTGTTCCATCGGTCGTTGTTGCGGAGATACGAGGTGCCGGTGGTTCTTTCTGCTGAGCCTCCTGCTCCTGTGCTGGTTGAGGGTGAATTGGAGTACGTTATAGAGAAGATCTTGGACTCCCGTATTTCCAGGCAGAGACTCCAGTATCTGGTTAAATGGAAGGGCTATGGTCAGGAAGATAATTCTTGGGTAACTGCCTCTGATGTTCATGCCTCGGATTTGGTTCGTGCCTTTCATAGGGCTCATCCAGGTCGCCCTGGCGGTTCTTGTGAGGGTTCGGTGCCCCCTCCTTAAGGGGGGGTACTGTTGTGATCCGCTTTTTGGGCTCCCCTAGTGGTGGCTGGTGGTACTGGAGACTTGTGTGTTCTTTTCTGCCTCAGCTCACCTGCTTCCATCAGTTTTGGGAGTTCCCTATTTAGCCTTGCTCTCCAGTCACTTCCTTGCCGGTCATCATTGTAACCTGAGTCTTTCAGTTGCATGTTCCTGCTACCAGTCTGCTGATCAGCTAAGTGGACTCTTGTCCTTTTTGTTTTGTATTTTTGTCCAGTTTACAGTTTGTCATTTCCTGTTACTGGAAGCTCTTGTGGACTGAAATTGCCACTCCTGTCTCATGAGTTGACACAGGAGTCTTAAAGTGGGTTTTTGAAAGGGTTTTTCAGCTGACCGTGAAGTCCTCTTTTGTATCCTTCCTCTATCTAGTAAGTGGACCTCGCTTTGCTAAATCTACCTTCATACTGTGTATGTCTTTTCCTCTGAACTCACCGTTAATATATGTGGGGGCTACTATCATCTTTGTGGAATTTCACTAGAGGTAAGCCAGGTCTGTTCCTTCCTCTTCCAGGTGTAGTTAGTTCTCCGGCTGGCGCATGGCATCTAGGCAGCCGTAGGAATGCTTCCTGGCTACTGTTAGTTGTGTGGTAGATTTAGGTCACGGTCAGCTTGAGTTTCCATCACCCGAGGGCTAGTCTGTTATTTTGTGTTTCTGATGTTCCCATGCCATTGGGGAATCATGACACAGGCCGTTCCCAATGCAACACCGCTTGCACCTTGGCAGCGTCCATTTTAAAACCAGAAACAGACACAATATAGCCCAAGAAAGGCAACTCCTGTACCAAAAATACACATTTCTCCAATTTTGCATACAGCTTATTCTCTCTGAGGAGCTGTAACACCTGCATGACATGATCTAAATGAGTATCACGGTCGCAAGAATATATGAGGATGTCATCTAGGTACACAATAACGAATTTCCCCAAAACATGCGAGAACACATCATTTATGAAATGTTGAAACACTGCAGGTGCATTTGTCAACCCAAATGGCATCACCAAATTTTCAATATGACCCTCAGGGGTATTAAAAGCTGTCTTCCACTCATCACCTTGACTGACTCTTATGAGGTTGTACGCCCCCCTGAGGTCAAGCTTTAGCGCTTGTCTCTCCGGACTGGAGATGTTAAACATCCTTGCTTTAGGCAACTTGGCCCCTGGTTTAAACCTGATAGAACAGTCATAGGAGCGATGTGGTGGCAACTCTGAACAACCCTTCTCAGAGAACACATCCACAAAATCCAAAAATGAGGAACGCTTGGAGTCACAGCAGAAACACATGTGGCCAAGCAATTCTCCTGACAGAAATCACTCCACTGAATTATGTCCTGAGTTTTCCAGTCAATAACCGGGTTGTGTGTAGACAACCATGGGAAACCCAGAACCAATTGTGCCGGAAGACTCTTGAGCACCTTACATGTAACCTGCTCGAAATGAAGAACCCCAATGTGGAGTTTAACCTCAGCCACAAACTCAGTAATCACCCCCTGTGGGAGAGGAGCAGAATTGATGGTGACCACGCGGATAGGATGAGGCAGTTTTTCGATCCTAAAACCAGCAGTGCGCGCAAACTCCTCATCAATGAGATTTGTGGCAGAACCACTATCCACAATAACAGTGATTGGCAGCTCTCTGCCAGCGACAACAACTTTGGCAGGGAGCATGCACTGAGAAACCATCATGGAGGATATACATAAGCTCAGATTGGACTCCTCCACACCCTCTGAGCTTAAAAGTTTTTCAGCCGTTGCATCTTTCTTTGACAGTAGAGGACAGATATTAATAAAATGACCAGTTTTACCGCAGAAAAAACAGGCTCCCTGCTTCCTGAGTACAAGGGCTTGATTCTTAACATGTGATACCCCTGCGATTTGCATAGGTTCCGTGGGCTCACCTGCAGCAACCTCACGTGAACCTAAACCTTCACCCACAGGCGGCGTCTTATGATCCCCCTGACGCAAACAGCGATCAATGCGGACAACAAGACTCATAGCGGAATCTAGTGAAGGAGTCTCATACATCAGGAGGGCTTTTTAAACCCTATTAGAAACTCCATGAATAAAGTGACTCCGCAGCGCAAACTCATTCCACTGTGTGTCGACCGCCCAGCGGCGAAATTCAGAACAGTAATCCTCTGCAACACGCTCCCCCTGGCGAATAGTGCGTATCTTAGATTCTGCTAGAGCCATTCTGTCAGGCTCATCATAAATGTTTCCAAGAGAGGAAAAAAAACTCTCCACAGAGTCAAATGCAGCAGAATCAGATGGCAAAGAAAACGCCCATGCTTGGGGATCCCCGCTTAATAATGACAACACCAGGCCCACACGCTGAGCCTCATTACCGGAGGAGAACGGGCGCATACGGAAATACAGTTTGCAAGCTTCACGAAACAAATTTACTGCGTTCCCCAGCAAATTTTTCAGGTAAAGGAAACTTAGGCTCAGCAACTTTACCTGTAACTCCGGCTTGCACATTAGACACTGCTAGTCCCTGTTGCTGCACTGCCCCCCTTAACTCAGTGACCTGTAGGGACAGCGCCTCCAACTGGCGGGTTATGGAAATCATGGGATCCATGGAAATAATGTTGGCCGATTATAATGTCACGGGAGACCTAGGCAGGAAAGAGCTAATAACCCGGGCCCCTGCGATTTCCCTCAGACTAGGGAAACCCTGACTGACCCTCTCCCAGATTTTACACTGATGGTGTGCATGTCTGGGCCTCTACCCTCGCCCTATCTCCTGTTTCAACCCTAGGCTGAAACCACAACCCACCACCCAGTGAAGAGTCCACACTCCAATACCCACAGTTAGCACAGACAAGGATAACGGAAAAATAAGCACCACGCCGCAGTCACTCAGGAATACACTATAAATGCAAAGGGCAAAACAAATACAAATATAGGAAGGAGGAAATAAGACAAAGGGAAATACACCACCAGCAACGATACTCCAACTACTAGCTCACCACTCCAGACCGAGATAACATGCACAAGACAGAAGCTATAATCGGCGACGCCCAATGTTCAGGAGAACTATTTAAAGGCAGTGGGAATGGCCCAGCTTCCAATCCGAGCACCAGGTAATTTAACCCTGGACTAGCTAGATAAAATCTAGCCGACGCCAATGAGCGCATAGTGGTCAAAAGCGGAATTACCGCTGTCTGTCGAACGACCTGGTCTGAACAGCGTCCGACATGACATGTAATGGAAGTCAATGGGAAATGAGCATTTTTCCGGCAGACCCTCAGAGGAGATCTGGGGGCAGTAAAATTGCTGAAATGGATGGAAAAAGTGCACAAATGGAATGGGAACAGAATGCAGATGATGCCTGGATGCATCCTTGACTCGCAGGTCACTGCTGGGAACAATGTCAGAATATTATGCAACTTTATGGACTGACACTAAAAGATACTAAACCGAAGATAAAATGGATTTTACAGGAAAAAATGGAAGGAACCATTATTTTCAGTATGGTGACTTGTATATAAGGCCAATTTAAAAAAAAAACCTGTTTATTCACCGCTTAGGATATGTTCACACATGGTGTTTTTGCACTTTCTCATTGCTTTCAATGGTGAAAAAAACATTCACGGGTATGTAATTTTAATATTTTACTAACTTATCTGAGCATGTGGTGTGAGTGACATGGTTAGGCTACGATTACAATATCAGTATTTGGTCAGTATTTTAAATCAGTATTTGTAAGCCATGTATTTTTGCACCACTCCTGTTTTGGCTTACAAATATTGATGTGAAATATTGACCAGATACTGATAGTGTGAATGTGGCCTTAGACACATCCTGTTTAATTTATAAAGGAGAGACTCTGAAACTTACAAAGCCTATGCGGACAAAGCAAGACCTGCATTAGAAAGAAGAGGGACTCCGATATGCCCTGTATTAGACATAAAGGAGGGCCTCATACACATTCTGTTAGGTAGAGGGACTCCTAGGGTATGTGTCCACGTTCAGGTTTGCTTCAGGCTTTGGTCAGGATTTTATGCAAGTAAAATCCTGACCAAAACTGCACCTGAGGTCACTGGCAGGTCACCTGCGGTGTGCCTGCGTATTTTGCTCATTGTAGCAACATGCTGCGTTTTGAAAAAACGTACCGCATGTGCGTTTTCGCGGCAAAAACGCATGCGTTTTTTAACGCATAGTGGAGTCGGGATTTCATGAAATCCCCTCCACTATGCTGAAACATCTGGACGCTGCGTTTTTGACGCTGCGGAAAAACGCAGCGTCAAAAACGCAGCGTTTCCTGAACGTGGACACATACCCCTAGACTCATGAAGCCTAGGCACTACGTGCAAGGCGTGTCAAAAAATTAGAGGGAGGGACTGCAATACTCCCTGGAAGACACATAGGGGATGGCCTCAGAATAAATTATTTGACAAATGAAAAGACTGTCCTGTTTTAAATTGTAAAAATATTGGAACTTTTACATTTTATCCCCTTTCCGAAGTGGCGTAATAGTATGCACATGTCAGAATCCCCTGTTTGTCCCTCAGCGCTGAACCCGCACCTTTCCGGGCACATGACAGCTGATCTATGTGCCCGCAACAGCATCGGGTGGAATCACAATCCACCCGCAGCTGTTAACTAGTTAAATGCCACTGTTAATATCTGAAAAATATTTAGAATTGAGAGTCCTCAGTGGTTGATACCTTTTAATGGCTAACTTAAAAGATGATAGCAAATTGCAAGCTTTCGATACTACACAGGTCACTTTATCAGGCAAAGACTATAAGAAATTCTGAAGAATCACATATTTATGCACAACATAGCACAGAAAAAAAAACAAACAAACAAACCATGGTTTAGATAGGAAAAAAATGTCGCTGTCCATTTGTGCACGTTTCTTCATAAGTGGTTTTAGTTCCATAAAGATGCCATAAAGATGCCAGCAGAATTTAACTTGTGCTTACAGCAAGTGTGTCACTAATCCCGCCCATCGGTGACCCTGTCACATGATCGTGGGTCACCGATGGGTTGGTATGTCAACCAGAGGCCTGCTGCAGACCTCTATGGTTTTTATTGCCTACAGCTTCTAGTCTCCCATGGAGACTATTAAAGCATGCAAAAAGTAAAAAAAATGTTTTAAAAAAATATATAAAAGATCAAATCACCCCCCTTTTGCCCTGTTCAAAATAAACAGTAAAAAAATAAAATATACACACATGTGGGTGCTTTGGGGAGCAAGAAAGCAAGAAGAGGACACCCCACTGCCTTTTCTTGCCTATTGTGGTGCTGCAGATCCTTCCCCCCTGTGCTGTTGTGCTTGCTCTGCATTCCACCTTGCTATGATGGGTCACTGACGTCATCATCCACCACCTCGTCTTCCACTTCCTCACTCTGGTACTCCTCCTGACTTGTTGACTTAACATGACTTGTTGGCAACTGTGTCTTATTATCATCCACCTCTTGAGACAATAATTTCCTTGGCTTCTTCTGACTGTGGCTGCTCAAATATCTGGGCATCACTGCACAAGACATGTCCCTCCTGAAATGTGCACAGTGAGAGGCCAGAAGAAGCCATGAATGGAAAGGTAAAGAGCTCCTTGAAGTGTTCAAATGTGGAAGATGGTGGTGCTGCAAAACAGACTGGAAGTATTATCTGCAATCCAAATGACCACCTGTTCGCACTGTTCTGACTTTAAGGCCAGCGTCACACTGGCGAGTTTTACGGATGTATGAGCGCAGAAAATACACCCGTAAAATACGCATAACACACGGCCCAATGATTCTCTATGGCCCAGCTCCTATCAGCCGTATTTTACCGATCCGTATTATACGGTCTTCTACGGCCGTACAAAATCGCAGCATGCTGCGTTTGTCACCGTAATGCGCAAAAAAAATTGCCAATTAAAGTCTATGGGGCCGAGAAAAATACGGATTACACACGGACCAGCAGTTTGACTTGCGAGAAATATGCAGCGGTGTTCTATAGAAAAGCCGGTAATTCAATTGCCTTTTCATTTCTCCTTCACAAACCCGACATGATATGAGACATGGTTTACATACAGTACAGGGTGAGGCGCCCTCTGCTGGATGTCCTCATATGAACTCGAGCGTGGGAACTTTTACCAGGCTCCAGTTCATGAGGACATCCAGCAGAGGGTGCCTCACCGCAACTCAAGGTAACTACAGGTCATTCCCCTGCAATCCATTCATTCCCGGGGGTTTTACAGCCACGAGCACTGCTTTAGCACAGCTCCTGGCTGTAAAATGATTTAACCCCTTCAGATGGATTTACTTCTTGGGACTTGACCTGAGCATCGGAAGGTATGAGATATTGTTGTTTTTTTATTTTTCCTTTGTTACAGAACGAGGGTCTTCAGGTGGATTACCAGTATAATAAAATATTACAACAACCTGTGTCTTTATTTAATTAAAATACTTTTTAAAAATGTGTGTGTTTTATTAACCATTTCGTACTATTGGATTAATAATGGATAGGTGTCAGAATTGGCGCCTTTCCATTATTAATCTGGCTTAATGTCATCTTACAATAGCAAGGTGACATTAACCCTTCATTGCCCCATATCCCACAGCTACACGGGAGTGGGAAGAGAGTGGCCAAGTGCCAGAATAGGCGCATCTTCCAGATGTGCCTTTTCTGGGGTGGCTGGGGCAGATGTTTTTAGCCAGGGGGGGCCAATAACCATGGACCCTCTCTAGGCTATTAATATCTGCCCTCAGTCACTGGCTTTACTATTCTGGTGGAGAAAATTGCGCGGGAGCCCACGCCAATTTTTTCCGCCATTTAACCCTTTATTTTACAAGCTAGAGTGCCCACATTTTGCACATACACACTACTTACATTAGTAGTGTGGAATATGCAAAAAAAAAAGAGATATGAGATGGTTTACTGTATGTAAACCATGTCTCATATCCTGTCGGGTTTGGGAAGGAGAAAGAAAAAGCCGGCAACTGAATTACCGGCTTTTCACATATCTCGCGCTGAATTAAATATAAATACAGAATATTTATATATATATGTGTCTCAATGACATATATATATATATATACTGTATATATTGTAAGAGTCATGTCGGTCTGGTAGTCGGGGGCAGGTATATCTCGCCCAGGTATTTGTCCTATGTGAATTAGGCCGCTCAGTATCTTCAGGATACCGAGGGGTTAATAAGTGCAGGAATAAAGGCTGACCAGCTGGAGGTTTCAGGTGTCAGCCTGGGGCACACAGAATGCCTGTCTGTGTGAGACAACCGTGAGTGAGAGCTGTGCTCCTGACCTGTGTAATGGTAGCTGGGAGGGAGAAGCCCCCCCAGTTGTTAGATAGGAACGTATTTGTATAGTTAGCGCCGGACAGGCAAGGATTTATTTTTATGTTTTGTTTTCTGTATTTGCTTTCACTTTAATAAACCTGACCTGAGGTCAGTCTACTTGGAAACCTGCTGTCGCCTCAGAGTTTAATGCACAAACCACGTGACCTTTGACCCCAGCAAAGGCGATCCCGGAGTGTTTTGTTACATTGTGGTGGAGAAAGCGGGCACTCCGTGGCGCAGGCGACAGTATGGAAGACGTGGTGAAAGCCCTAGTACAGTCCGCTGCCGTACAGCAGGAAGCTAACCGCTTGATGGCCGCACAGCTGAAGGAGTTGGTGGACGTGACGACTGCAGACCGCCAGCTTCTCCAACAGGTGGCGCAGCGCTTGGTGAGCATGCCTGAGGCTAACCCGGAAGCAGAGTCCAGGAGAATCCATGTGAGTCGGTACTGGCAAAAGCTGACCGCAGAAGATGACGTCGAGGCGTACCTGACAACGTTTGAGCGGACAGCGTTGAGAGAGAAGTGGCCGAAGGAACGATGGGCCGATCTAATTGCTCCGTTTCTCTCCGGTGAGGCCCAAAAAGCTTACCATGACTTGGACCCGGAAGTCGCTCAGGACTTTGAGAGGCTGAAAGCTGAGGTCCTGGCCCGGCTCGGTGTGACGACGGCTGTCCGTGCACAGAGGGTACACCAGTGGACCTATCAGCCAGATAAACCGCCGCGATCGCAGATGTTCGACCTGATCTACTTGATAAAGAAATGGCTGCAACCCGAGGTACAGACAACTCCGGAGATAATCCAGCGGATCGTTCTGGACAAGTACCTGAGAGTACTACCACCGGCGCTGAAAAAGTGGGTGAGCCAAGGAAATCCCGCGACAGCGGATCAATTGGTGGACTTGGTGGAGCGTTATTCCGTGGCGAAAGGACTTCCTGATGATACCGCTACTACCCGAACGGTACCTCCTCCTCGTGGAACCGGTAAGACTGTTCCAGGGACTGCGGGGGAAGGAAAATTGCCAAAAACTGTGGGGGAGGAACACGGGACTGCTCGCACCCCGAGATCAAGGGTGTCGGACTCTGGTTTCAATAGGGGGCCTGTTAGGTGTTTCCGTTGTCATGAGAAGGGCCATGTTTCTGCGAACTGTCCTGTTACCACTGAACCCATGCAGTGCGACGTTACGGACTCTAAAAAACGCATGTCTTTGGTTACACAGCTAGTAAGTGTGAATGCGGGTCAAAATGATACAGCGAAACACCTGCGTGAATTGTCTGTAGATGGGAAAAATGTTGTGGCATTGCTAGACTCTGGAAGTGTGGTGACTCTGGTGAAAGCCAGTCTGGTGGCACTTCCATCTGATAAATTTTCTGTAACGTGTGTGCATGGTGACATCTGCTCATATCCTACAGCGGTCATATGTATCTCAACTCCCTATGGGTCTGTGCAACACAAAGTGGGACTCGTTCCCGCATTGTTACATGATATAATCCTGGGCAGGGATTTTCCTCATTTCTGGCAGTTGTGGGAGAATCAGTTGCTCCTTCACGGTAGCTGTAACCGTGAATCTTCCCCCATGCCATCTGGAGGTCCCGAGTTCCTAGACGAGACCCCACAGGAAGATGTTGCTGGGGAGGTTATTGAATCTAACCTTCAGTTCCCCTTCTCAGTTATGGCGGGGGAAACTGAGGAAACTGAGGAAACTCAGCGAGAGGCGGAGGCAGACAGCCATCCAGCACCCTGCCTACCCGATTTGGGAGTTCAGTTGGATGACTTCCACAGGGAACAAATGAAAGATCCTACCCTGACTCAGGCTAGGAAAAATGTAAAAGTGATAGATAGTGTACCCGTAGAACCTGACACTAGGCTAGCGTACCCGTACATGGTTCTTGAGAATGATTTACTCTACCAGGTAGAGAAAAAAGGGGAAGACACTGTGCAACAGTTAGTGGTACCCAAACCTTATCGGCGGAAGGTACTGGACCAGGCCCACGGACATATAATGGGGGGACATCTGGGGGTACAAAAAACCACAGAAAGGATATTGCATTGTTTTGTGTGGCCCGGAATACACAATAATGTGCGTAACTATTGTGAGTCCTGTCCAGAGTGCCAAATCTCGGCACCTAAACCTCGGTTCTGTAGCCCTTTGGTACCCCTCCCTATCATTGGGGTCCCTTTTGAGAGAATTGGGATGGATCTGGTTGGGCCCCTTCCCCGGTCCGCACGTGGGCACCAACATATCCTCGTCATCATGGACTATGCCACTCGTTATCCCGAAGCCATCCCTTTGCGTAACACTGCTACCAAAACGATCGCCAAAGAGTTGGTACAAGTGTTTAGTTGGGTGGGAATTCCAAAACAGATACTCACCGACCAGGGGACTCCCTTTATGTCCAGGGTGATGAAGGAGCTCTGCAGGCTCTTACAAATAGACCAGTTGCGTACGTCTGTCTATCACCCTCAAACAGATGGCCTGGTTGAGCGGTTCAATAAAACCTTAAAACAGATGCTCCGGAAGGCGATAGACAAAGATGGGAAGAACTGGGATTACTTATTACCCTATTTGCTGTTTGCCATTAGGGAAGTTCCCCAGTCTTCCACAGGATTCTCGCCTTTCGAGCTATTATATGCCCGTCGTCCCCGTGGACTGTTGGACGTCGCAAAAGAAACCTGGGAAGGTCAAGTCACTCCCTTTAAAACGGTGATAGACCATGTAACGCAAATGCAGGACCGGATTGCTGCTGTCATGCCTCTTGTTAGGGAACATATGTTACAGGCCCAGGGAGCCCAGAGGCAAAGTTATGATAGAGGCGCCAAGGTCCGTACGTTAGCACCCGGGGATAGGGTGTTGGTCCTAATCCCTACGGTGGATAGTAAATATCTGGCAAAATGGCAGGGCCCCTTTGAGGTCATGGAACGAGTTGGAGAAGTGAACTATAAAGTTTCTGGTAAGAGAAAACCAGAGCAGATTTATCATGTGAATCTGATAAAACCCTGGAAAGACCGCGCTGCCCTAACAGCGGATCTGCCCCGTCCAGTTTGCTCACCTACCATACCGGAGGTGCAGATTGCCGAGACTCTCTCTGAACGACAAAAATCTGAGGTTAAGCAGTTTTTGTTACAGAACCAACAGTTTTTCTCGGAAAAACCTGGCCAGACTAGGCTAGTGAAACATGAGATTGTCACAGAGCCTGGTGTCACAGTTCATGTGAAGCCGTACCGGATTCCGGAAGCACGCCGTGAAGCCGTCTCCCGGGAGGTGAAGGCCATGTTGGACTTAGGAGTCATTGAAGAGTCGCACAGCGCCTGGTCCAGTCCAATCGTGTTGATACCTAAGCCAGATGGCTCTATACGGTTTTGCAATGACTTTCGGAAACTGAATGCGGTTTCTAAATTTGATGCCTACCCTATGCCCCGGGACGATGAGTTGATCGATCGGCTGGGTAAAGCCCGATATATTACGACCCTGGATCTAACAAAGGGGTACTGGCAGATCCCAGGAAGACGGCATTTGCTACACCGGAAGGACTGTTCCAGTATATCTACATGCCGTTTGGACTTCACGGAGCCCCAGCAACGTTCCAGAGATTGATGGATCGAGTCTTGAGGCCCCACAGGCAGTACGCCTCTGCCTACCTAGACGACATCATAATTTACAGCGTGGACTGGGAAGCTCACCTCCAGAAGGTACAGGCGGTGATTGATGACCTGAGAGACGCAGGCTTAACGGCGAATCCTAAGAAATGTCACATCGGCCTTGAAGAAGCCCGATACTTGGGCTACGTGATTGGCAGAGGAGTGGTTAAACCCCAGATCGACAAAATACAGGCAATTCAGGGCTGGCCGCAACCAGTGAACAAGAAACAAGTTCAAGCTTTCCTGGGCATTGCCGGCTATTATCGCCGGTTCATACCCAACTTTGCGGCCATGGCTACCCCCTTGACGGATCTTACCAAAGGGAGGGATTCCGTCATGGTAAAATGGACCTCAGCGGCTGAAGAGGCCTTCCACAGTCTGAAATGGGCTTTGTGCTCTCAGCCCGTACTAGTGACTCCTGATTTCAGCAGCGAGTTTGTGGTGCAAACGGATGCTTCTGATACTGGTATCGGAGCTGTACTTTCCCAGGTAAGGGACGGAGTCGAACACCCGGTCCTCTACCTCAGTCGGAAACTGAATGTACATGAGCAGAGGTATGCCGTGATTGAAAAAGAGTGCCTAGCCATCAAATGGGCTCTCGACTCCCTCAAATATTACCTGGCAGGTAGGAAGTTTAGGCTGGTCACGGACCATGCCCCTCTCAAGTGGATGCATCTCCACAAGGACCGTAATAGTCGGGTAACCCGGTGGTTCCTTGCTCTGCAGGCTTACTCGTTCACGGTGGAGCACCGCCCCGGGGTGCAGATGGGGAACGCTGATGCCCTGTCCCGAGTACACTGTTTCGAGAGTATTCTTGCTCGACCTGAGTGGTCTGAGCAGGGGGGGAGGATATGTAAGAGTCATGTCGGTCTGGTAGTCGGGGGCAGGTATATCTCGCCCAGGTATTTGTCCTATGTGAATTAGGCCGCTCAGTATCTTCAGAATACCGAGGGGTTAATAAGTGCAGGAATAAAGGCTGACCAGCTGGAGGTTTCAGGTGTCAGCCTGAGGCACACAGAATGCCTGTCTGTGTGAGACAACCGTGAGTGAGAGCTGTGCTCGTGACCTGTGTAATGTTAGCTGGGAGGGAGAAGCCCCCCCAGTTGTTAGATAGGAACGTATTTGTATAGTAAGCGCCGGACAGGCAAGGATTTATTTTTATGTTTTGTTTTCTGTATTTGCTTTCACTTTAATAAACCTGACCTGAGGTCAGTCTACTTGGAAACCTGCTGTCGCCTCAGAGTTTAATGCACAAACCACGTGACCTTTGACCCCAGCAAAGGCGATCCCGGAGTGTTTTGTTACAATATGTTTTAACTAACATTTGAGCACATAAATCCATTAGATGTCAGTTTTGCAAGCCTGCGAGAAAATATCGCAGTACGGATACCATACGGATTACATACGGAGGATGCCATGAGCAAAATACGCTGACACACCCTGCCTACGGATGACATACGGTCACTATTGGGAACATTTCTGCGTATTACGGCCGTAAAAAACGGACCGTATTTACATACGCTGAGTGTGACGCCGGTCTAAGAGTGGTGTCCCGCTCTACCTTGCAAAGTGGGACAGAAAGCTAGATCTTGTGGATGAGCATGTTTGTTGTGCTCCTGCAGCAGGCATAGTTTCACCTGTCTCATGGCCTCAGCCACTCCGTGCACGATCAGCAGCATGTCCACATTCCTGTCCCTTACTGCATGCTTTGCACATATTAAATTATGTATGCAGCTAACTGCAGTATTAATAGGGACTCGAATAGAGTAGATGGAGCCCTGCTACAAAAAAAATTTTCTTCAGCAATGCCAGTAATGCACTATCTCTTCACTGAGGCTACGTTCACATTTGCGTTGTGCACCGCAGCATCGGCGCCGCAACGCACAACGCAAACAAAACCGCAGCAAAACGCATGCACAACGCTGCGTTTTGCGCCGCATGCGTCCTTTTTTTCATTGATTTTGGACGCAGCAAAAATGCAACTTGCTGCGTCCTCTGCGCCCGGATGTGGGCGCCGCAGGGACACATGCGGCGCAAAACGCAAGTGCGACGCATGTCCATGCGCCCCCATGTTAAATATAGGGGCGCATGACGCATGCGGCGATGCTGCGGCGCCGACCGCAAATGTGAACGTAGCCTTAATAGTACAGCTCACAGAGGTATTGAATACAACAGATGGAGTCCTGATAAGGATTTTTTCTTCAGCAGCGCCTTTAATGCACTATCCTTTCTTCACCAGTTTTCCCTAGTAAAGATCACAGTGGTATTGAATACAATAGATGAAGTCCTGATAAGGACTGTTGATTTTAGTTTCCTTCAGCAAGGGCTATAGCGCTCACTTTCCCTTCTGCAGTGACTCTCCCTAGTTTCTTTCTGACTACAGTGTGGCGAGCATCGCGTCACCGGGTCATATATATATACCCAATGACGTGATGCGGCAAGCCAATCACGGTAATGCCTGTATTCAACATGGCTAGAGCATTACTGTGATTGGCAGCTGCGGGGAATCGAGCATGGCGCCTGAGTACCCAGATACTCAATCGAGTACCGAGTGCCTCCAGCGCCAGGATGTTTGATCGACTACTGGACATAGCCGTTCACACTTGTTAATCACTAATGATAAACTGTGTAAGTATTACAGGTTCTCTTCCTTACTTCTTAGGTTAGCCTTTATCTCAGTCTGCACAAAATAGTTGCTGATGGATAAGAATATGACCAGAACAGCTTATCAGCCTTCTCCAAGTAAGAAACACTGCACGTGGGAAAGGTATTTTTAATCACAGTTGTAACAAAATACGTAAAAAGCCAAAGGGGGTGAATACTTTCACAAGCCAGTGTATATATTTGCAAGTGCCACAAGATCATGTCCCCAATAGTTTTGTGTGGCTAACATTTTTAAATAGAGTGGACAGTATCTAGCACAACTACAAAAATCAATGATTATTTCTGTAATTGCCAGCAGTAGTGAATGTGGAGTGTCTCCATTTCGCCTTGGGAAACTGAAACTGTTTTGCAACTGCCGGAAGAATTCTTATTAGGAAACTTTTTGGTTTCCTTAATTTTGTTCCCAACGGTTGGGATGTTGAGCAATGCAGCCTCAGAATTTGTCAGGGAGGGGTACAGTTGCTGATAGTTTTCAGTTTCAGTGAATCTTTTTTGGAAGCCCCAAATACAAGAATGCAACTGCTTTTAAACAGATTTCATGTGCAAGCTTAAGAATGCACAGTATATACCGTAGCTATATCCAGTATATAAGGTCTTCTCAATAAAAATAACTTAGTCTACAGAGTGTGCTCTTCTAAAAGCTTCCTATTAAAACAAGTTTACTCTGGAATAAACTTTTTTTTAAATCGTGGATGGATTTGGTGTAAGGTTTCCTATCACAGACGGTGAGGGCATATCTCGAGAACATGTCATCCTTTTCTGGTTGGTGGAGGGTAGAACTACTGGACCACTGAAAATTCTGAACTTGAAGGACTCCCCACTGCAGCTCTTCACTGTTTTTAGGAATAAAGTTGTGCAAAACCAAAAACTAAGTTGTGAAAACATAAAGTTTGAAGTGGTTGCAGCCCAAAACCGGCATTGCAGACACTTCATTAATGGAGCTGGTGGAGGTTACATAAGTCAGATGTTCACGAACAGAAAGTTATGGCATGTCCTAGCAATATGCTATCATTTTCTGTGAGTGGAAAGTGCTTTTAATGTTTATAGGAAACTCATAAAAAGTAGTCATTATTAAATTGGTACTTGGTTACAATAATTGTCCAGGTTAATTAAAAGCTGCCAACAAGCAGCAATACTGCTAAATTAAGTAAATAAAATATACTCACCGATTTCATCTCCGCTGTTGCAGCACTACAGTCCCTACTGTAATTCTCACCGCTGATCTTCTGTTTCCATTGGTTTCAGTTGTCATAGCCCCATTTGACCACAGAAGCCAGTCACTGGCCTCAATGTTATATGGCACAATACCGCTGAGTTCAGAGATTGACTGCAGTGCCACATGCTATATAATTGTTTTTCAGAGACCAAAGATTGATATTAACAGAGAAAGCCATGTAATGTCAAAGGGCCATACTTCACAGTTTGCTTAAAGTTTTGGATGAGGTACTCAGTTATCCCCAAGATTTTGATCCCTTAATCTAGTCTTGTTTATTTTCCTGGATGTCTAGATTGGGTAAAACCAGAATACAAATGATGGGCGTTAGAGTAAAACAGTTAGGCTAACTGAGGTAAGAAACCTGTAGACAGAATCGGTACGTGGGAGGCTGGTGGGGGCCAATCATAATGATTGGGGCTGGTGGGGGTCAATTATATTGTTTCGTGGTTGGTGGGGCAGTAATAATGAGTGAGTTGTTGGTGGGGGCCATAATACTGAGTGGGCGACTGGTAGGGGCCATAGTACTAACTGGGTGGCTGCTCTGGGCCAGAATACTGAGGAGGGGGCTGGTGGAGGCCATAACACTAAGTGGAGCTGGTACGCATCATTTTGCTGAATGTAAGGATGTTAGGGGCTGGTATACTGAAGAAGGGGCTATGGGGCCATAATACTGTGTGAGGGGTTATGGTGGACTGTGAGAGCCAACATATTGTGTTGGAGACTGTGAGGGCCACCATACTTAGTTGGGATCCTAATACTGTGTGTGTTGTGGGGGGGGGGGTGTTGTTTGGGTCCTCATTGTGTGTATGTGTCCTCATCTTTTGTGGGGGCAGTGGCGACCCCAATACTGTGTGATGTGTTGTGGGGGCCATAATACTGAGTGGAGAATTGTGGGGTCAAATATATAGTGTAAGGGGCTGTGGGGGCCATTATACTGAGTGGGGGTGTGTGGTTACCATCAGTCTGAGTAGAGGGTTGTGGAGGGTTTTATACAAAAGGAGGAACTCCCATACTAAGTGGAAGCCCCCATACTGAGTGTGGTCCTTCATTCTGTTGGGGGACTCTGGGGTCTTTCATTACGTGTAGGTAGCTGTGAGGGCCCTCATTCTGCATGGTGGGTTGGGGTGCCCTCATTCTGTGTGGGGGACTGTGCGGCCCTCATTCTGTGTGGGGGTGTGGAGTCATTCATACTGAGTGGGGGCATCATACTGACAGGTACTACACTATGTTTGTTGTGAAACTCTGGGGGGAATTCACAGTGGGATACCATACTCAGTGTGTTAATTTTTTTCTCATTAATGTACACTCTGCACCCCATCTTGACTGAAAAAAAACTAATGTAGACATTTTTGCAAATTTATTAAAAAAGAAAAACCAAAATATCACATGGTCATAAGTATTCAGACCCTTTGCTCAGACACTCATATTTAAGTCACATGCTGTCCATTTCCTTGTGATCCTCCTTGAGATAGTTCTACTCCTTCAATGGAGTCCAGCTGTGTTTAATGAAACTGATAGGACTTGATTTGGAAAGGCACACACCTGTCTATATAAGTCCTCACAGCTCACAGTGCATGTCAGACCAAATGAGAATCATAAGGTCAAAGGAACTGGCCAAGGAGCTCAGAGACAGAATAGTGGCAAGGCAGAAATCTGGCCAAGGTTACAAAATGATTTCTGCAGTACTTAAGGCTCCTAAAAGTACAGAGGCCTCCATAATCCTTAAATGGAAGAAGTTTGGGACCACCAGAAGTCTTCCTAGATCTGGCCGTCCATCCAGACTGATCACTCGTGGGAGAAGAGCCTTGGTGAGAGAGGTAAAGAACCCCAAGATCACCGTGGCTGAGCTCGAGATGCAGTAGGGAGATGGGAGAAAGTTCCACAAAGTCAACTATCACTGCAGCCCTCCACCAATTGGGCCTTTATGGCAGAATGGCCCTACAGAAGCCTCTCCTCAGTACAAGACATATGAACATTCGCATAGAGTTTGCTAAACACCACATGAAGGACTCCCAGACTATGAGAAATAAGATTCTCTGGTCTTATGAGACGAAGATAGACCTTTCTGGTGATAATTCAGGATCCAGGCGTCTGATCCAGACTCTAGTCTGATCCATGTATCTTTTAAATTCCATCTTTCAAATTACATATTTCTAATTACTTTGAATTAGACTGAATTCTAGAATGCATTTGGCCACTCATCACTCCTAGAGTTTTATCGTCATCATCATCATCATCACCATCTGTACCATCTAAACAAGCTGTTTTCCTCTTCCCACAGGTATGCATTAAATGTTCCTACTTTCCCCAGCTCCTGAATGTCTATGTGAACTGCATTTAGTTTTCTCTGGTATGCACTGAATGTTTCTACTTTCCCCGGCTCCTGAATGTCTATGTGATCTGCATTTAGTTTTCTCTGGTGTGCACTGCTCACCCTTCACTTTGGACATATAATGTATTTTACTTCTCTGGTGTTTACCATGCATACCTCGGAGCGGTTAATCTAACCCCTCCCTGCCCTTTTGTTTAACTCTGAACATGTGTCTCCCGGTACTTACCTACACGCAACCTTTGCTTCCCCCATACCCTGGAACTCTCTACCCCAACACATCAGACTCTCGCCTACCATAGAAAGCTTCAAAAAGAACCTGAAGACTCACCTCTTCCGACAAGCCTACAGCCTGCAGTGATCCTCAACCTACTGAACCACCGCACAACCAGCTCTACCCTCTCCTAGTGTATCTTCACCCATCCCCTGCAGACTGTGGGCAGGGTCCTCCATCCTTCTGTACCTGTTAGTGCCTTGTTTTTTTGCTCATGTTTATTGTTTTTGTCAATATTTGCCCCCTTTTCACATGTAAAGTGCCATGGAATAAATTGTGCTATAAAAAAGTATAATAATAATAATAATAAATAATTCTAAGCGGTATGTGTGGAGAAAACCAGGCACTGCTCAATACCTGCCCAATACAATCTCAACAGTGAAACATGGTGGTGGCAGCATCATGCTATGGGGGTGTTTTTCAGCTGCAGGGACAAGACGACTGGTTGTCATTGAAAGAAACATGAATGCGGCCAAGTACAGAGATATCCTGGATGAAAACCTCTTCCAGAGTGCTCTGAACCTCAGACTTGGCCGAAGGTTCACCTTCCAACAAGACAATGACCCTAAGCACACAGCTAAAATAACAAAGTAGTGGCTATAGAACAACTCTGTGACCATTCTTGACTGGCCCAGCCAGAGCCCGGACCTAAATCCAATTGAGCATCTCTGGAGAGACCTGATAATGGCTGTCCACCATCCAACCTGACGGAACTGGAGAGGCTCTGCAAGGAAGAATGGCAGAGCATCCCCAAATCCAGGTGTGGAAAACTTGTTGCATCATTCCCAAGAAGACTCATGGCTGTACTAGCTCAAATGGGTGCCTCTACTCAGTACTGAGCAAAGGGTCTGAATACTTATGACACCATGTGATAGTCCAGTTTTTCGTTTTTAATAATTTTGCAAAAATGTCTACGTTTTTTTCAGTCAAAATGGGGTGCATAATGTACATTAATGAGAAAAAAATGAACTCTTTTGAATTTACTAAATGGCTGCAATGAAACAAAGAGTGAAAAATTTAAAGTGGTTAGCACTGCAGCCATGCAGCGCTGGAGTCCTGGGTTCAAATTCCACCAAGGACAACATCTGCAAGGAGTACTCTGGTTTCTTCCCACATTCCAAAAACATACAGATAGGGAATTTAGATTGTGAGCCCCATCGGGGACAGCGATGATAATGTCTGTAAAGCAGTGCGGAATATGTTAGCGCTATATAAAATAAGATTATTATTATTAAAGGGGTCAGAATACTTTCCGTAACCATTGTATATAGTGGTAGCAGCAAAATGGAAAAATCTAGCATCCGCAGGAAATGAGGTAAGTATATTAAAACATTATTTTATTACCAACATAGTTAAAAAAATGGGAGCTATGCAGATGAGAGAGCCTGACGGACTTAGGCCATTTCGCGCTTGCTTAGCACTTCTACGGGTCCCCTGTTACCTGCACTTCACACTTTAATATGGTTTGATATCATGTTTTACCATGGAATAAAATTGCACATCAAGAAGGATCTGGTTGAGTGCTCCAATTCTTTCAATTTCTTATGATTTACCATCATGTTAGAATCGCATTGCACACGGATTGCATTCGCATGTCATTCGGATGTCAATTGGATGCTAGATTATAAAAATCAGATTGTGCTCACATGAAAATCGCATGACACGTGCATGATACTCATCAGACTTCTTAGGAACAACTGGATAGATTTTTTTATGGTGATGGTTATGAACCCTAAAAAGGTATATCTCATATACTGATTCTCACAACTAGACAGGGATGGGAAGATATGCTATAAACTAACACTGCAGATACACTGTAAATACAGTATACACTTGGAAATACATCAGCTGAACTCATGAACAGACATTCAGCTGATCAGGAGGCAAGTTTAAAATGTCACATGTGACACAATGGGGAAATGCTTAAAACTCACAAGATTTCTTTAAATTACTGTACAAGTCTATTTAGTCTGTATGGAAGTCTTGCCTGTATTGAGCCTGAAGGTTAAAAGTAGAGGAAAGAAGAAGTGAAAATGTCATATCCATTCAGACCTCACAGGTTTTAAAATTATCCCTTGCTATGCAAATTTCCTAACCAAGTGGCTGGTTCCCAGTTATGCTTGGGGAGAAGCTGCAGTCACATCTGCTTCCCGTTTTGCCATCTGTTTGGCCTCATCCAAAGCAGCTTGCTTTTTACTGATTAAGCTGTCTTACTCAGCCATTAAGATGTACACCCACTCTGCTGGTCGGCTGATTGGGGACACATTCATAACTGCTAAGCCTATACTCATTTCACTCCCAAGAGAAAAGGCGTTGGCTACAGTGCACCCACCGCATAGCAGTTTTGACTCAAATAGTGTCTCTCTTGATTAGCGTCACAGTTCAATATATATATAACACATTATATGTTCCACTTAAGGTGACATTTCATCATGAATGATACAAAAACAAGATATTGGGCTTCTATGACCTTTTTATCCAATATTATTATTATCTGACTTTTTAAACTTTTGCTAGGATTTCCAATAATGCCGTTAATCATAACCATTTCTGTTGTACCTTTGCATTGTTAGTTACGTTAAAAAACACTGAAAATGTCCGTCTTTATTAGGCTTCCTGACATCAAAGTGCTCCCATCACACAGTTTCCTGCTGTATATTGATCAGTGGTAAACTGTTGGACTGCCCAAAGCAGCTTTATAGCTGTGGTTTGGTTGTTATATGTGTGAACAGGAACTGGCAGTTTTGGGTTCTATTTAAAATTCCACTTGGACTGAGCCATATAATGCATTAGAATTAAGAGGGTTTTTCAACATTTAAATAAAAACACAGCTTAAGCTAAAACTAGTAAAAACTGGACATACCCATATTTCATATCCATTCCCTGGCTAAAGCTTCTGTGATCCCAAGCCATTGATCATTTACTAGGCCACAATAGTTACTTGTCGTACTCATAATTCCACAAAAATTGCATCAGTCTTTGTTGTCGGCTATTTAAAATTTTGAGTATGTGTTTATTTGTCAATCTTACCATTGCAATGTATAGCAGGCTTTGGAAAATGGTGAAACAAACTTTTAAAGCCACTGACCCTTATAAACTTGATTTTATTTATTTAAAATACTAAAGCTGTAATGTACAAACATCTAATTAATGTTCATAGCTACTTATTTATCAAGAATGTTAATACAATGTATGCGAAAGTAATAGTGGCTCATGAAACGGACGCAATTTCTGGGACAAATAATAAATTTATTTAGATATTTTAAAAGGTATAAAATAGAAAGGTGATCACATACATTAAAAAAAGTCGACACTGTTTGTACACTTTGATGTAGCAACGAGTTCTAAATACATCACAGCAGTGAAAGTGTTAATTCCAAACTGCACGTTAAAGTGAATCTGTCAGCAGAATTTCTCCACCAAAACGATTTCTACGTGCAAGCAGCTATTTCAAAGACAAGTCCATGCAATAACTTTACATGGCCAGTCCATTCTCTGTTATTCAGATATCAGCATCTTAAATGATATACAAATGAAACCTAAAGGCTATGGTAGATCTGAAGCATCAATACTCCAGCTTTACTCATTGCCCAGCGCTGAATCCTCCTGCTTGACTGACAGTTAAGAGTTGTGTAACTTCATGCAAAGGAGCCATCAGTCAGACATGACAAGGAGGCACTGGATGGGGAATAGAGCTGGAGTGACAGAGGCATCTTATATACAGTCTCATTTGCATATCAATTAAAATGCTGATTTCTCAGTAACAGAGGAATGGACTGGCCATGTAAAGGTATTGATGGACTTGTCTTTGAAACCGCTACATGCTCATTTATGTAGTTTGGGGGAGGGGGTAGTCCTGTTGACAGATTCCTTTGTAGGGGCTAAGAGGATTAGAAAAGGAGAGTATTTTGTTTTCTAGAAACAACTTCATTCTTGCTCAAGAGGTATGTCTGGAACTGCAGTGGAGCTGTGGCAGTCCTTGGACTAAAGTTCTGCTGTTTTTAGAAAAAAAAGAATATACTCTGTTCTAATCACAGACATCCCCTGTAAACAATTTAGTCAACAATAGTGACTCATTTTGTATATATACATAAATAATGTCTATAAAAGTTGTACAAATATCTGATATGCAGCAAATAAATAATCTTTTAGAAACAGCTTCCTTTCCAGCATTTTCAGAAGTGAAGATTGTAACATCTTACAACCTACAGTATGTTATAGGTCTGACTTCATTCTTAGAAATGTGTGCATGACTATAGGAGGTCACAATACATGAAAACAGCTAACATCACTGATATATTAGTCTTGGCTTCAATAATTCTGAATTTTTCGGTCAGATAATTTATGGTAAGAGACATGCACGTTGAAATAGAAAGTGGTGAAATATAACATGAAAAATGTGGATTGAATGTAGGACAGCTTTGAAAGCAATTTATTTTATGCTCACGTTTACTTGAGCAAGAAAACAGCGACATACACCAGTAAGATACGTGGTCACAGAGGAAATGCAGAGCACATGTGCTCCTGTACAAATGTCAGACAGTTGCCCTTTATAGACATAGCTACAGGTGCTGCTGATGCATGTGTACTAGTGATGAGCGAGTGTACTCATTGCTCGGGTTTTCCCGAGCACGCTCAGGTGGTCTCTGAGTATTTGTGACTGCTCGGAGATTTAGTTTTCATCGCCACAGCTGAATGATTTACAGCTGACAGACAGTTTGATTACGTGTGAGGATTCCCTAGCAACCAGGTAACCCCCACATGTACTCAGCCTGGCTAATAGCTGTAAATCAATCATCTGAGGCGATGAAAACTAAATCTCCGAACACTAACAAATATTTGGAGACCACCCGAGCATGCTCGGGAAAACCCGAGCAACGAGTATACTCGCTCATCGCTAATGTCTACCTCAACCATACACTGCATGGAGTCATGGAAACACCTGCATTTACAGTCAGGAGTCATTTTGTCTAATATTGTGATATGGGTCACAACTGAGTGCACAAAGATGCATATATACAAAGGTTCAACTCCAAATTATCGGCTTATGGGTGTAGTAGGAGAGTTGGAGCAGATCTAAGTTCATGCAGATTTCATGTCTGAAATTGAGCAGTTTAGGGAATTCTAAAATTCTGCTTTACAAAGTATGTGTCACAAGCGGACATAAGTCATATTTGTTGAAAAAAACAAAGAATTCGATGTGAGTAACAACTTGGGAATTCATAATTTTTGTTGATTTGGGCAATTCTTTCCTTTGAGTTATTGACATTTTGAAAAGTCATGAATGATTCTCCTGCTGTGCCAACGGGATCTCATAAAAATGGTAGCACACACTGTACTGCAAGCCAGCTTATCTTGTTGGGAGACAGGAGTACAGGGGAGAGTGACCGCATATAGTTCCACTGTCACTGCCTGCTCTCCCAGCATTATGCCTAAAGGCTTTCATAAGTGTACAGTCTAGTCTGTATGGTCAATTTAAAGGGATCTTATCACCATGAAATGCCATCTCATCTGCAGACACCATGTTATAGAGCAGGAGGAGCTGAACAGAATGGTATATAATTCTGTGAGAAAAAATGTCAGCATAACCTAGGTTTTAATCATTTAGTGACCGTTCCTATTAGTGACTGACCGCCTTCCATGTATAAGTGTGCATACAGAGATAGCTGTCAGTCACTGATTGGACCGCCCACTGGGCCAAAAATTACAAAAACAGCAGAGGTTGAAATGATTAAAACCCAGGTTATACTGAATCTTTTCTTACAAATGCACATATTAATCTACTCAGCTCCTCCTGCTCGATAACAATCTACTCATGTCTCCATGCTCTAATTTCATGGTGACAGTTTCTCTTTAATAATGTAGTATTAAATCATAGTCCACATTTTAACTTACAATCTAGTAAAATGTAAATTACTCTTATCTTCTGCGACATAGTGCTTAACACAAATCTATAATAAATAGCTCTGGCACACGGAAAACCAATTTTGAAATAATGACAAACACTTTGGCTTTTAAATAAAGTAAAACACTAGCGCCTATACATTTGCATACTTCAGTGATGCACGGTTTAAAACATATATATATATATATATATATATATATATATATATATATATACATATACAGTGCCTACAAGTAGTATTCAACTCCCTGCAGATTTAGCAGGTTTACACATTTGGAATTAACTTGGCATTGTGACATTTGGACTGTAGATCAGCCTGGAAGTGTGAAATGCACTGCAGCAAAAAAGAATGTTATTTCTTTGTTTATTTTTTTTTAAATTGTGAAAAGTTTTTTCAGAGGGTCATTTATTATTCAACCCCTTAACCCCCCAGAATTCTGTTTGGTTCCCCTAAAGTATTAAGAAGTAGTTCAGGCACAAAGAACAATGAGCTTCACATGTTTAGCTTAATTATCTCTTTTTCCAGCCTTTTCTGACAATTCAAGACCCTCCCCAAACTTGTGAACAGCACTCATACATGCTCAACATGGGAAAGACAAAGGAGCATTCCAAGGCCATCAGAGACAAGATCGTGGAGGGTCACAAGGTTAGCAAGGGGTACAAAACCCTTTCCAAGGAGTTGGGCCTACCTGTCTCCACTGTTGGAAGCATCATCCGGAAGTGGAAGGCTTATGGAACTACTGTTAGCCTTCCACAGCCTGGACAGCCTTTGAAAGTTTCCTCCCGTGCCGAGGCCAGGCTTGTCCGAAGAGTCAAGGCTAACCCAAGGACAACAAGGAAGGAGCTCCGGGAAGATCTCATGGCAGTGGGGACATTGGTTTCAGTCAATACCATAAGTAACGTACTCCACCGCAATGGCCTCCGTTCCAGACGAGCCCGTAAGGTACCTTTACTTTCAAAGCGTCATGTCAAGGCTCGTCTACAGTTTGCTCATGATCACTTGGAGGACTCTGAGACTGACTGGTTCAAGGTTCTCTGGTCTGATGAGACCAAGATCGAGATCTTTGGTGCTAACCACACACGTGACGTTTGGAGACTGGATGGCACTGCATACGACCCCAAGAATACCATCCCTACAGTCAAGCATGGTGTTGGCAGCATCATGCTGTGGGGCTGTTTCTCAGCCAAGGGGCCTGGCCATCTGGTCCGCATCCATGGGAAGATGGATAGCACGGCCTACCTGGAGATTTTGGCCAAGAACCTCCGCTCCTCCATCAAGGATCTTAAGATGGGTCGTCATTTCATCTTCCAACAAGACAACGACCCAAAGCACACAGCCAAGAAAACCAAGGCCTGGTTCAAGAGGCAAAAAATCAAGGTGTTGCAGTGGCCTAGTCAGTCTCCTGACCTTAACCCAATTGAAAACTTGTGGAAGGAGCTCAAGATTAAAGTCCACATGAGACACCCAAAGAACCTAGATAACTTGGAGAAGATCTGCATGGAGGAGTGGGCCAAGATAACTCCAGAGACCTGTGCCAGCCTGATCAGGTCTTAGAAAAGACGATTATTAGCTGTAATTGCAAACAAAGGTTATTCCACAAAATATTAAACCTAGGGGTTGAATAATAATTGACCCACACTTTTATGTTTAAAATTTATAAAAATTTAACTGAGCAACAAAACTTTTTGGTTTGTAAGATTTATGCATCTGTTAATAAATCCTGCTCTTGTTTGAAGTTTGAAGGCTCTAACTTATTTGCATCTTATTAAACCTGCTAAATCTGCAGGGGGTTGAATACTACTTGTAGGCACTGTATATAACAACCAGACAACTTTAGTTACATTAAAAAGCTTAGCTGGACTCTTCAACAAGTTGGGGCATGTGAATACTGACATATACCAAACATACTGTATGTCAAAATGTCATCCTTTTTTAATACATTTGTACTTAAAGGCTTCTCTTCATGAGTGCAAGACTCCCTAGCCTCTTGATTTTCTTTTTTCTGGGGAGCAGGCACACCTCAAGTGACAGTTCTGATTGAACAGTATGGTCTTTCTGAACTGAATGTGCTAATGTGACTGGCAGTGCTTGTTCTAAAGTCTGCACTGTTATGTGTACATTTACATGTAGAAATAACAGTGTCTGTAAGCAGGCACAGGGCTCACCTGCTCATAGAGAAAGTGAGCAATGAAGCAACCCATGGTTTGGGGGCCACTGGCTTGTGATTTTGAAGGACTGATAACAACAGCTCTAGATCAGGATCTGACTAGGAGGGGGAGGTGAGCAGCACTGTCAAATTGCCCTGCAAAAATTAACAGGCTGGAGAGAGGTGACTGGGAACTCAGGAGTTAACTGTCAGATCCCAGCCTTAAATGTAGCTACTGGACATGTTGGCTATCCCCTGATGTTTGGTCTGCTTAATAATGAGCTCTAGACAATGTAAGACAAAACCTGTTATAGCAGGAGAATGAAAGCACATAGACAAAGCATTTCAAGGGCAAACTTACTTATTTTCATGCTTGCTATCTATATCAATTTAATATAATGGGAATAATCCTTTAGTACAGCAAAGATGTGTCTGGTCTGTAAGGAATGTTTGTGTTTTTTATTTTTAACTAGTCTCCTAATTCCTTGCCTGATGCAGGGTTCCTCCATCTTAGGTTCTTCCAAAGCATGTTGAAGAAGACAATACATCAAAACACAGTGTCAGGCAAGGAACTTGACTTGCTCCATTATTTAAGTATGATATGCAGAAAATATTTTAACACTTGGAAATGTATGTATATACCTGCTTTATTGTATATGCAAATCTAATTCTTGCACAAATTCGGATGGAAAAAATGTTGAAATGAATTAATGTATAAAAGTCATCAGCTGACTGTGGTGATGCAGGATGCTTTATCTGATTAAAAATAACATTTATTTCAAGACTGCAAAAGGTCTTAATTCGGCATTTAGAAAAAGGAAAGCATAATGACTGCAACGACAACACTGCTAGAGTGTTGAAACCCATATTTTTGATCAAACAAATGCTCCAACACCATTCATCTGCTCTAGATTTCCTCAGCTATTTTGGGTTACCATTTTTCCCATTGTTTTGAACATTATTATAAGAGGCAAATTTGGAACTGCCTGGACTGGCTATGGCTGCTGGCGACTTTGTTTGAAGCTTGATACACCCTCACTGAACAGATCATCCATGAAGTGCATTCTAGTTATGCCTAGTATTGCACCAAGCCTCAGGTGAGAACACCGCCCATTACTACTGGTATGGTCCTGCCCTCACATACTCAATCTAAACAAACTGCATTTTATATAGCGCTCTTCTCCCCTCTTTTTTCCCCCACAAATTATAGATCCAGTTTTCTTCAGATTGCAATGTTATGTGATATATGCTTCTGTTATTTTCTAGTGCAAATTAATGTGAATACTCTTATGCCCAATGACGACAAAAGTATTCTCGGAGTGATACCTTTATAGTGCAAATTAGAATAAGATAGCACAATTGCTGCAATGACAATGAAAACACTTCATTTTGCACTTGCTTTCATAGATGACTCAGAATGGGTTTATGAGGGATTGGTCCTGGCTAGTGATGAGCGTGTATACTCGTTGCTCGGGTTTTCCCGAGCACACTTAGTTCTCCAAGTATTTGTGACTGCTTGGAGATTTAGTTTTCTTCGCTGCAGCTGCATGATTTACCGCTGTTAGATAACTTGATTACATGTGGGGATTCCCTAACAACCAGGCAATCCCCACATGTACTCAGGCTGGCTAGCAGCCGTTAATCATGCAGCTGAGTCAACAAAAACTAAATCTCCGAGCAGTCACAAATACTCAGAGACCACCTGAGCAACGAGTATATTCGCTCATCGCGAGTCCTGGCAAACTAATCAAATAAGCTTGTATGCGGAGATAAGTTCCAGAATGGAGCGGGTAGGTTGTATATCTGGAACGGTTGGTATATTAAATGAGAAAGATGAGATATTGGGAAAATATGTGTCATTGGGTTAACAACTGGCTGCATGATAGGAAACAGTGTATTAATTAATGGAACATGCTCTTATTGGGTCACAGTTAAAAGTGGAGTCCCACAGCAGTCATTATTAGACCCTTTTTCTTTTTAACCTATTTATTAATGACCTTGTAGTGGGCATACAAAGTAAAAATATCAATATTTGCTAATTTTACTAAACTCTGCAAGGTAATTAACATGGGGGATACTTTAATATTACAGAGGGATTTATGTAGGCTGGAGGTTTGTGATGAGAAATAGCAATTTAATTTTAATTTAGATAACTGTAAAGTCATGCACTTGGGCAGAGAAAATAAAATGAACAATTATGCACTAAATGCAAAAACACTGGGTAAAATGTTCTCTGAAGAAGACTTGAAGACTTAGGTATAGGGTGGACAGTAAAGAGTGGACCAGCGCGAGGTAACTGTTGCCAAGGCAAATAAAATCCTGAAAATCATTTGCTGTCCTTGTGCACCACAAAATAATCTAATAACAGTCCAAACAGCTGGCACTCACATCTTAAAAAAAAGTGCTTTATTAATCCCCTTCACGACCTATGACGTATAGGTATGTCATAGATCATGTTCCTGCATTCCATGCAGGCTGCGGCACTGAGCCAGCATGTTTTCCTGCACATAGCAGATTGTCTGATCAGCTGTCACGTGTCTCTAACAGCCGTGGGTAAAATTGCGACCACCTGTGACTATTAACATGTTTAATGCCGCTGTCAATCTTCAACAGCGGCATTAAACATGGCTGCATTGAAAGCACGTTACTAACCCCGCCCATGGGTTGGAATGACAACTCGGAGTCTGCAGGAGACTCCTGTGGTTGTCATTTCTGGAATGCTATGAGCGCTGCCGGGTCGCCAACGCTCATAGCAGGTGATCATTTTAGCTACACCCAGCAGGGCTTCAGCCCTGCTCTGTGTAGCACAGGTGATCGGATGATCGCAGCTTCTAGTCTGCCATGAAGACTATTGAAGCATGTGAAAAGTAAAAAAAAGTAAAAAAAAAGTAAAAAATATAAAAGTTTAAATCACAATCTAATACACATATTTGGTATCGCCACGTTCAGAAATATCCCATCTATCAATATATAAAAAGAGTTAATCCGATCGGTAAACAGTGTAACGAAAAAAAAATCAAAACTCCAGAATTACGTTTTTTGGTCGCCAGAACATTGCAATAAAGTGCAATAAAAAAGCGATCAAAACATTGTATCTATCCCAAATTAGTATAGATAAAAACATCAGCTTGTCACGCAAGAAATAAGCCCTCATCCAGCCCAGATCCCAAAAAACAGAGACGCTACGGGTCTCTGAGAAAGGCAACACTTTTTTTTGCAAACTTTGGATTTTTTTTCACCACTTAAATAAAAAAAACCTATACATGTTGTTATCTGCAAACTCAGAATGACCTGGGGAATTATAACGGCATGTCAGTTTTAGCATTTAGCGAACATGGTAAAAAAAATAATTGTGGAATTGCACTTTTTTTTGCAATTTTACTGCACTTTGAATTTTTTTTCACGTTTTTGAGTATACAATATGGTTGTGTTCAGAATTAGCTATTCACACTTAAACTCCTGTTAAATAGTAGTAGTCAATACACACACCAAGAGGCCTACAGCAATATTAAAGGAGTTAAGTGAATATATAGCAAGTACTGGTTGGGTACCACATGTGACAACAATATCCCATAGTCTTCATATTGGCAGACATGTTCTTCATATGTCTGGCATGTAGGGTAGCCTGGCAAGACAGGAGTCTTTTTTTTTTTTTTACAAAGAAAAACATCCAAGACCAACTATGTTTTGCCAAAACCTACATCAAGGCTTCCTAAAAGCATGTTGAAAAACGTGCCAGATGAGGCAAAGGTTGAAATTTTTGGTCCTAAAAACTCTTTGTCAGGCAACTGCTGCCAAGGCAAACAAAATAATTGTATTTATGAAAAAGCACACAGATGCTCATGGCAAGAACATAGTTTTGCCTCTATTCAATCAATAGTGCGACTACATTTAGAATACTGTGTACAATTTTGGGCTTCAGTGTTTAAGTAAGATATAGCTGAACTTCAGTGGGTGCAGAGTACAGTGACCAAGGTTATTAAGGGAATGGGTAACTGCAATACTAATACAGGCTACTGAACCAGGGGTTATTCAGTTTGCAAAAACAACGGCTTATGAGAAATCTTATTACAATGTACAAATGTTTGAGAGGACAGTTCAGAGATCTTTCTAATTATCTTTTTACACCTAGGCCTGTGATGGTGACAAGGGAGCATCCTCTACATCTAGAAGCTAGAAGGTTTATTCATAAACACAGGTGATGATTCTTTACTGTAAGAGCAGTGAGATTATGGAACTCTGCCACATAATGTTGTAATGGTTGAAGTACTACAAAAGTTAAAGGAGGACCTGGATGCCTGCCTTTATAAATATAGTATTACAGGTTAATAAGTACTAGATTTTGTGATGGGTTGTTGATCTAAGGAACTATTCTGATTGCTGCATGTGGAGTCAGAAGGGAATTTTTCCTCTAATATGGAGGATATTAGCATCTGCCTCATGAGGTTTTTGCCTTCCGCTGGATCAACATGTTAGGCTATAGGTTGAAATTGATGGAATGGATTTAAGTTTACCTTCAACCCTAAAAACTATGAATCTATAATTCTAAAATTCCATAGTTCCAAAAATTATGTTATGTGCAAAGCCAACACAGTGCATCGCCAAAAGAACACCATACCTATAGTGAAGCATGGTGGAGGCAGCATTATGCTTTGGGGCTGTTTCTCAGCAGCTAGAACTTCTAGAATTCCCTCAATCATAATTCAAGGTGGAGGAAATTATGAACAGTTGGGAATATCAATCAATTCTGCAACAAAACCTTCAGACCTCTGCTAAAACTCTGAAGATGAAGAGGAATTTCACCTTCCAGCAAAACAGAGAGACAAAGAATACCTCCAAATCAACAAAATAATGGCAAAAAAGAGCAAAATTTTGGAATGGCACAGCCAGATCCCAGTCCTGAATATCAATTGAAAATCTGTGGGTGACCTGAATGAAGCTGTAAACAAGACATGTCCTCTCAGTATAACAGATTTGGATGGCTACTGCAAGGAAGAGTGGGCAATGATTGACAATTCTAGATATATTTGTCTAAGGGTACCATTACACAAAACGATTTACCAACGATCACGACCAGCGATACGACCTGGCCGTGATCGTTGGTAAGTCGTTGTGCGGTCGCTGGGGAGCTGTCACACAGACAGCTCTCCAGCGACCAACGATGCCAAAGTCCCCGGGTAACCATCGGGTTACTAAGCGCAGGGCCGCGCTTAGTAACCCGATGTTTACCCTGGTTACCATCGTAAATGTAAAAAAAAAAAAAACGTACATACTCACATTCCGGTGTCCGTCAGGTCACTAGCCGTCTGCTTCCCGCACTGACTGAGTGCCGGCCGTAAAGTGAAAGCAGAGCACAGCGGTGACGTAAAGTGGAACAGCTGTACATAGCAAACAATCATGCTACAGTTTTTGTTTTTAAAAGTCAAAATACAATGTTTGGTTGTGATATAACATTTTCACTTTTCCTTGCATCAATATTAGCTAAACTTCTTCACAGAGTTTAGGATAAGTTCATAATTTTCATGACTACAAATTTTTTTTTACAAATTCAGCAATGTGTCATGGTTTCACATGCAAATGTGAACAGAGCCTCTGAATAACATGTAATTGTAACGTTTATTATTTAGATGGAAGTGTAATTTTCATATCCCATATGTTGTTTTATTAATCTTGGTAAAATAATTATTTGTTTAAGTTGGTTAAGTGTTGAAATATATCCAAAACATACCCTAATGGATGTCCAAACTCCTCATGTTCAAAAACAATGTAAGGATTTTTTGTGAATATGTACAAGACTGTAGTTATAAAACTCCACTGCTGATCAGTATAATTTTAGAAGCAAAAGAAATGGCAATAAAACCCCTCAAAAATAATGTTGACACCAGAAGCTATAAATAAGCCAATATTATACAATTATGTAGTATGATACTGTCAGTTTTATAAAGAAATGCATTCATCAATAACCCTATAGATACTGTAATATATTGTATTTCACTTTAAATGTATATTATGCTCCATAACAATTAACCTAAAATTAACATGGGAACTATTGTCATGAACAGTATCCATGCCGCTATGCTATAGCATAAAACTTAGCATTAATCATATACTTCCAGAATTTGTTTGAAGACCAACATTTGCAAAAATATCAAGAAGGACTCTTTATGCTGCTTAGAAATGCCCAGTAACTCTGAAGTTCCATATATATTACTATAGAAGCGTACAACGGACAGATGGTAGCAATACACATGTATGCAGGTTCTAGGCTTCTTAATACAAACACTTTTCAAAAGATTTCCAAAAGTATGATGCTTAAAAATGAGGCATCATGTCACTGTAACAATAAAAATCTTATAAAAAGCATGCTGTCCTAATGAAAAGTAGTCATATTGATAACTGTAGTAAATGGGAGCTCTTGGTATGCATCGTTGGGTTCATAGATGCGTCTTCAAAATTTTCACCTTGAAAAATGTTTGTGCTTTTTTTCTGAGGAACATTAAATATACGGCAGAGAGGAGGTTAGATCAACCCATATTGAAACGGTGTTCACCTCGGGTAATATGTGATGAAAACTCATATCTATCTTGGCTCTGGTATCCACACATGTTGCATTCAAATGGATCACGAAAACCATGACAGCCCATGTGGATTGTGTACATCACGTGATCCAAGAAGAGAACTCGACAGTGCTCGCACTTGTGGACTTTTATTGCCTCTCCGTTACCACTGAGGACTTTGAAAGCATCTTGAGAATTGTCATTGGCAGCTCTATACACATCAAATTGCTTGTTTTCTTTTATAGACATTCCATTTCTAGTATGGGGCGGTATGTGACTGGTCAGATATATAAGTCCTCCCCTTTCCTCATTGTTGCTCTCGGTATCTGTGGAATCTTGACAGCTGTTACTTGGAGAAACTTTCTCTGAAGCAATGGATTTAACTTGGGAGAGTAACAGCAGGTTCTCCACTGCACTTTCATGTGCTGCCTGGTTGGTGTGAACCGCAACATCTGCGTGAGGTTTATGTAGGGCATACATTGGGTTAATAACTGGCACCACGTCAGGGCCACCTGGTGGTGTCTGAACCAGTGGGCGCAAGGATTCAGCACCTAAATATGTAATTGCATTATTGATGGCCTGATCCATAACGTGTGTCTGCATAATTTCATGCTCCTTCTCAAAATTGCTGTTGGGATCATATGGTAGGTCTGACAGGTGTTTCTCACCTAAAGAAAAGAGCACAGAACTAGTTATGTATATATATTATATTTAATGTGATTTTTCAAAACTTAGGAGTACAGCACCTTCAAGTTTTTTTTCATAATGCTCACAAAATTTCTAATACATAATTGAAGAGCAACTGTACTTGTGTCATGTGGTTTAATATGAAAATGTTATATATATATATATATATATATATATATATATATATATATATATATATATATATACACACACAGGGTGGGGTGGTCCAAAAGTAGGTGGACAGTATGTGTAATAGGGTTATGAAGTGGGAGATTTATCAAACATGGTGTAAAGTGAAATTGACTCAGTTGCCCTTTGCAACCAATCAGATTCCATCTTTCATTTTCCAAAGAGTCTGTGAAGAATGAAAGTGGAATCTGGTTGCTAAGGGCAACTGAGTCAATTTCACTTTACACCATGTTTGATAAATCTCCCCTTCATAACCCTATTACACATACTGTCCACCCACTTTTGGACCACCCTGTATAAATATATATACACAAAAAACAAGTTCTTCATACATAAAACCTATCATATATCTTTCTTAAATAAATGAAAAAAACCAGCATGATGTAGGGGCAAATACCCTGATTCTAGCAATGTATTGCTCGCTGTAATATATAAGTTACATCATTAATATAGCACATATATCACTTACTATATTGCTTACTACATCCTCACCCCCACCACTGATTGGCAGCTTTCTAAGTATACTTTACATAGGCAGAACGCTACCAATCAGTGGTGAGGATGGGGTTATACAGAGCCCATGGATATGGAGGACTAAATTGCAACATGTCTACTAGTCATCTAGTGATAATCTTCTGCTCATAAAACAAAGAAGTTATCAAAACTACAGCAAGCAGTTTAGTAAGTGACATCACTAGAATCAGGGTGTCTGTTTCTACATTATGCTGCTTTTTGTTTAGGTGCAAGTTTCCCTTTAATATTGATGACCTATCAGGTTTGATAGGTGGAGGTCCAACTTCCTGAGATCAGCAAAGTGAAGAAGTCATTGCTCCATGTCCTCTTTATTGCTTACACAGGCACAGCAGCTCGTCTCTACAGGTGACTGTACCTGGTCCTGCTCCTTATCTCTGTGAGCCCCATTCAAATGAATAGGATAAGCTGTAATGTCAAGTAGAGCTATGGTAGCCCATCCAGATATTATGCTCTCGAATATCACAGGCTCCAAACAAAGAGAGGCCATTAATGTTTAACTCAAGCATCACCTCTTTGACCATAAATAGTTCAAAAAACAAAAAACTAAATCTGGAATGACACATTCTGATATTGATTCAGGTTGAGTGGCCGATTTACAAGCTGTTTTTCTAAGCCAAAGCCAGAAGTGTATTGAAAAGGAATGGGAAATACAAAGGAGGGAGTTATACTTTTCTTTCCTGCTGGATTCTCTTCTGGCTCTAAAAATAGCAATAAAAGCCGTGCCTCAAACAGTATCAATACCAGCAGGTCTGTGTCCATGTTTAGTCATTCTTTATACTTCTTCCCCCTTCAAGATTCTTCTACAGCTACAAAAAGAGTGCACCAAAAGCTGCACCCACAACAGTCCTCCGTCCAGTTGCGTTACTATGTGACTAATACTGTTATAGTATTAACATCTTTTTAAAAGAACAAACAATATCGTTTTTCCAGTTTGCTTTAAGACAATGTGTTAGAAGGGAGAATATGACTTAAATTACTTGTGTGGCTTCCTAAACTGTGCTTGTTCGGCAGAGGGGCTGTACTACACATAACCAGACCAGTAAAATTAGACAAGACAGGAAACACTTGGGCTCGTGTGTTCTGGAAAATACTGGGCTGGTTATGTGGTTACTAAGGCTGAGTGTAAACCGCTAACTGAGCACAGCTAGAAAGGCTAGGGAGTAGCTTTACGTATATCTAGGTATAATCTTTACATCTCTGCTCTTGGATCTTTTTTCTTTCAAAAGTTCACGCATGTGACAAAATATATTTTTGAGAAAGTTTCCTTTGTTTTTTAAGCTTTGTGTTCATTCTACTTATTAGAATTATATGTTGACGTGGAGCTTCATATAAGGGTGAGTTCACACCAGTGTTCAGAGTTTCATCCAGAACGTGGGGCGACTTTTTTCTCAATTATCATCAATATACAGTACAATCCGTTTTTTTACAGTGGCAGCTATTAATCATTTACAGGAACATTTACAATTTCCCATGTTACAGAATTGTAATGTATTCGTGAAAATCCGCTGTTATACTGTGGTCCGTATAGCAGATATTTCATACACCCATAGACTTGAAAGGGTGAGTCTCATCTGACTACAGATGACATTAGTGCATGCTGCAATTATTTTTTTTTCACACAGATTTGGTCAATGAAAAAAAAACCTCATTGTCCGAAAATACAGTCTTGTAAACAAGCTTTTTTGAAAAGAGGAGAACAGACCGAATCTTGTTCTGTAGGCAAGGAAGGCTTTACAATTGTTATGCACAGGGCATGAGGCTGCGTTTGTTCACACGTTGCAGCTGCAACTTTTTTTTTTGCCAGTGATAAAATCACAGTAGTTATGCCTTCATGTTAGAAAATCAGTGAAAAAAAAACATATGTGAATGCAGAATTAGGCTACTTATACATGACACGTGTCAATTTTTGTATCTATTTAAGGCTACTTTCACACTAGCGTTTTTTTGCATACGTCGCAATGCATCGTTTTGGCAAAAAAAACGCATCCTGCAAAGTCGTCTGCAGGATGCGTTTTTTCCCCATAGACTAACATTAGCGACGCATTGCGACGTATTGACACACGTGGCAACCGTCGTGCGACGGTTGCGTCGTGTTGTGGCGGACCGCCGGCAGCAAAGAACGTTACATGTAACTTTTTTTGTGCCGACGGTCCGCCATTTCCGACCGCGCCCCCACCTCCCCACACCTCACAATGGGGCAGCGGATGCGTGGAAAAACAGCATCCGCTGCCCCCATTGTGCGGCGCTTGCACAGTATGCGTCGGTACGTCGGGCCGACGCTAGTGTGAAAGTAGCCTAAAGGACTAGTTTTGTCTTAAAAATTCTCAGGCAAAATGCAGACCTAAAAATTGCAGTAAAAATGGCCTTACTCCTAGATTAGGCTCGGTATTAGGCTGGGTTCTCACAAAGTTTTGCGCCTGTTGAAGGGTAGTGCTTAGTATGTGGTGTTTTTCACCTGTATTGTATTTGTACTTTATTCATTTAATTTGGGCCTTTTTAACTGATTAAGGATATGGCTAATTTTCATTTTTGCATTCTTGTTTTTAACTCTCCATCTTTAAAGAGCCATAACTTTCTATGTTTACATCTCCATAGCCATATGAGGGATATTTTTTTTTTGTGGGACAAGTGAGGTGAGGTGTAATTTAAGACATTCATTGTGCGCTACAAATGACCTTACAACATGATTCTCCATGTCAATACAATTAGAGTGACTGTGACATTTTTTGTCAATGGAGCTATATGAGAGCCTGTGTTTTGTGCACCAAGTGGTGGATTTACCGCATATACTTGTGTATAAGCCGAATCTTGCAGCACATTTTTTGTGCTGAAAATACCCTCTTGGCTTATACATGAGTCATTGTCCCAGAAGATGGCGGGGGAGGGGGAGCAGCAGGTGACAAGAGGCAGAAGCCGGCTGCTGCGGCTAAAGCCTGTGCCCGCTGCTAAGAAGAAATGACTATTCACTTCGCTGGCAATGAACATTCATTTCTCTTATAGCGCGCACCTATAGGTGTGGAGAGAGGTGAATATTCGTTACCTTAATGAGCAGTGACATGTGATCGCTCGGACGCAGGAGCTGCTGGCACCGGAAAAAGATGCTGCGAGGGCGTGCAGGGAAGGTAAGTAGGTTGTAGGAGCCATGCATACAAGGATGGGAATAAGGAGCCATGCATACAAGGATGGGGATGAAAAGCCATGCACACAAGGATGGAGATGAAGAGCCATGCATACAAGGATGGGGATGAGGAAACTCGGGCCGTTTTTAGTGTACAAGAAAAATTATTGACCAGATCTGCACCAGATATCACCTCCCTTCTAACCAGAATCCCTCAATGTCTGTCCACTATTTCATCCTTCTTCTCCGCTAGATTTCTGAAACTTAACATGGACAAAACAGAATTCATCATCTTTCCCCCATCTCACGCGACCCCCCCAACGAACCTATCCATTACAGTACATGGCTGCCCACTTTCCCCAGTCCCACAAGCTCGCTGCCTCGGGGTAATCCTTGACGCTGATCTCTCCTTCAAACCACAAATCCAAGCCCTTTCCACTTCCTGCCGACTTCAACTCAAAAATGTTTCACGAATCCGTACATTCCTCAACCAAGAATCTGCAAAAACCCTAGTCCATGCCCTCATCATCTCTCGCCTTGACTACTGCAACATCCTGCTCTGTGGCCTCCCCTCTAAGGCCATGTTCATACTTTGCGGGTTTTACCGCGGATCCGCGGCGATTTTGATGCTGCGGGTCTGCAGCAGTTTCCATAGCGTTTACATTAACATGTAAACCCTATGGAAACCGCAAACCGCAGTGCACATGCTGCGGGAAAAACTGCGCAGAAACGCAGCGGTTTACAACCCGCAGCATGTCACTTCTTTGTGCAGAATCGCAGCGATTCTGCACCCATAGAAATGCATTGATCCGCTTACTTCCCGCATGGGGCTGTGCCCACGATGCGGGAGGTAAGCGGATAATGTGCGGTTGCTACCCGGGGTGGAGGAGAGGAGACTCTCCTCCAGGCCCTGGGAAGCATAAATAGTGTAAAAAAAAAACGGATTAAAATAAAAAATGATGCTATACTCACCTCTCAGCGCTGCACGCGGCCGTCCGGTCGCTGGGTTACTGTGCGAGCAGGACCTGCGGTGACGTCGCGGTCACATGACCGTGACGTCGCGGTCACATGACCGTGACATCACAAAGGTCCTTCTCGGCACAGCATCTTTGGAACCGGAGCGCCGCGTGCAGCGCCGAGGAGATCCGGACATCAGAGGGTGAGTATAACCAATTTTTATTATTTTTAACATTACTATTGATGCTGCATATTGCTGCATATGCAGCATCAATAGTATAGGAGTAAACCCGCAGCGGAAATCGCAAAACAAACCGCAATAAATCTGCAGGGATAACCGCAGCGGTTTTGCCCTGCAGATTTATCAATTCCGCTGCGGGAGAACCCGCAGAGCATGCCGTAAAGTGTGCACATAGCCTAACACTCTCGCACCCCTCCAATCTATTCTAAACTCTGCTGCCCGACTAATCCACCTGTCCCCCCGCTATTCCCCGGCCTCTCCCCTCTGTTATTCCCTTCACTGGCTCCCCATTGCCCAGAGACTCCACTACAAAACCCTAACCATGACGTACAAAGCCATCCACAACCTGTCTCCTCCATACATCTGTGACCTCGTCTCCCGGTACTTACCTACACGCAACCGCCGATCCTCACAAGATCTCCTTCTCTACTCCCCTCTTATCTCCTCTTACCACAATCGTATACAAGATTTCTCTCGCGTATCACCCCTAGTCTGGAACCCTCTACCACAACACATCAGACTCTCGCCTACCATCGAAACCTTCAAAAAGAGCCTGAAGACCCACCTCTTCCGACAAGCCTACAACCTGCAGTAACCACCGATCAACCAAACCGCTGCATGACCAGCTCTATCCTCACCTACTGTATTCTCACCCATCCCTTGTAGATTGTGAGCCTTCGCGGGCAGGGTCCTCTCTTCTTCTGTACCAGTTATGACTTGTATTGTTTAAGATTATTGTACTTGTTTTTATTATGTATACCCCTCCTCACATGTAAAGCGCCATGGAATAAATGGAGCTATAACAATAAATAATAATAATAATAATAATAATTATTGACGTCTGAAGCCATAAGGTTGTGGTCACAGGACTGCGCTTTTGCATCACGTTGAAAGTTGCAGATTTTTTCAAGATTAGAAAGAAGAGCACATTTAGCACAGGATGCAACCGGACTGCCCTGAGCTCACAGCACAGGATCTGATCTTGTCTTTTACATTGAAACTACTAGTCTGACTTTAATTTTGTCTTTGAACAAGAAGTTAAAGTAATATATTTTTGTTATATGTCACAAATATAAAACTTAGCTATGATCTTGTTAAAATAAAGCTTAAATAGAAGTTGCTTTTTTATCTCATCTACGTTCTGCATGCAAAAACTGCACTTTGTAAGGAAGGTTTCAGTTGACAGAATACAGAAAAGTGGAGCAAGCAAACATTAGCGGAGACTGTGGTCAGAATCTGTAGTTGTGATGTCACTGGTGGAGCCATGCCAAGGAGGGCCAGGGCCATTAGAAGCAGCATGGCAAGGGGTAACTGCAGCTGATTTTGTTATTTTTCTCCCATGCCATTTTCATAATGAGATCTGAAGTGGTGTGTACCATGGTGGATTTTGCGGCAACATTTCCAGGGTAAAAAAATCACTGTTGTGTAAATAGCCTAAAAACAAGACAAAGTCTTTTGAAATGCCTTCCTCTGTTCTTCTGTGCATGTCAGGCATTAATGTGAGACTTGATCAAACAATCTATAGATCTATCAGATCACCTTAATGTAGACAAGAGCCAAAGAGGAGTGACAATCTGTCTACTACCATGTGATTAGTGAATACACGGTCATCTGTAAATGAAATGGTGATAAAGGCAAAGTGCAGCTTAACCCCTTAGTGACAGAGCCAATTTGGTACTTAATGACCAGGCCAATTTTTACAATTCTGACCACTGTCACTTTATGAGGTTATAACTCTGGAACGCTTCAACGGATCCTGCTGATTCTGAGATTGTTTTTTCGTGACATATTGTACTTCATGTTAGTGGTAACATTTCTTCGATATTACTTGCGATTATTTATGAAAAAAATGGAAATATGGCAAAAAAATTTAAAAGTTAGCAATTTTCAAACTTTATTTTTTGTGACATATCTCTCTGATGTAAGGGCATAAAAATCCAGTTAATAAATAACATTTCCCACATGTCTACTTTACATCAGCACAATTTTGGAACCAAATTTTTTTTTTGTTAGGGAGTTATAAGGGTTAAAAGTTGACCAGCAATTTCTCATTTTTACAACACCATTTTTTTTTTAGGGACCACATCACATTTGAAGTCATTTTGAGGGGTCAATATGATAGAAAATAACCAAGTGTGACACCATTCTAAAAACTGCACCCCTCAAGGTGCTCAAAACCACATTCAAGAAGTTTATTAACCCTTTAACCCTGCTTCACAGGAACTGAAACAATATGGAAGGCAAAAATGAACATTTAACTTTTTATTGCAAACATTTTGCTTCAGAACCTTTTTTTTTTATTTTCACAAGTGTAAAAACAGAAATTTAACTATAAATGTTGTTGTGTCCTGAATACGCCGATACCCCATATGTGGGGGTAAACCACTGTTTGGGCGCACCGCAGAGCTTGGAAGAGAAGGAGCGCCGTTTGACTTTTTCAATGCAGAATTGGCTGGAATTGAGATCGGATGCCATGTCACGTTTAGAGAGCCCCTGATGTGCCTAAACAGTGGAAACCCCCCACAAGTGACCCCATTTTGGAAACTAGACCCCTTAAGGAACTTATCTAGATGTGTGGTGAGCACTTTGAGCCCCCAAGTGCTTCACAGAAGTTTATAAAGTAGAGCCGTGAAAATAAAAAATCGCATTTGTTTACACAAAATTGATCTTTTCGCCCACAAATTCTTATTTTCACAAGGGTAACAGGAGAAATTAGACCACAAAAGTTGTGCAATTTCTCCTGAGTATGTTGATACCCTATATGTGGGGGTAAACCACTGTTTGGGCGCACTGCAGAGCTTGGAAGAGAAGGAGTGCCGTTTTACTTTTTCGATGAAGAATTGGCTGGAATTGAGATCGGACGCCATGTCGCGTTTGGAGAGCCCCTGATGTGCCTAAACAGTGGAATCCCCCCACAAGTGACACCATTTTGGAAACTAGACCCCTTAAGGAACTTATCTAGATGTGTGGTGAGCACTTTAAACCCCCAGGTGCTTCACGGAAGTTTATAGCGTAGAGCCGTGAAAATAAAAAGTCACATTTTTTTTTCTAAAATTATCTTTTTGCCCCCAAATTTTTATTTTGACAAGGGTAACAGGAGAAATTAGACCACAAAAGTTGTTGTGCAATTTCTCCTGAGTATGGCGATACCCCATATGTGGGGGTAAACCACTGTTTGGGCGCACTGCAGAGCTTGGAAGAGAAGGAGTGCCGTTTTACTTTTTCAATGTAGAATTGGCTGGAATTGAGATCGGACACCATGTCGCATTTGGAGAGCTCCTGATGTGCCTAAACAGTAGAAACCCCCCACAAGTGACCCCATTTTGGAAACTAGACCACTTAAGGAACTTATCTAGATGTGTGGTGAGCACTTTAAACCCCCAAGTTCTTCACAGAAATTTATAAAGTAGAGCCGTGAAAATAAAAAATCCTTTTTTTTCCTCAAAAATGATTTTTTAGACTGCAATTTTTTATTTTCTCAAGGGTAACAGGAGAAATTGGACCCCAAAATGTATTGTGCAATTTATGCTGAGTAGGCTGATACCCCATATGTTGGGGTAAACCACTGTTTGGGTGCATGGCAGAGCTCGGAAGGGAAGGAGCGCCGTTTTGGAATGCAGACTTTGATAGAATGGTCTGCGGGCGTTATGTTGCGTTTGCAGAGCCCTTGATGTACCTAAACAGTAGAAACCCCCCACAAGTGACCCCATTTTGGAAACTAGACCCCCCAAGGAACTTATCTAGATGTGTGGTGAGAACTTTGAATGCCCAACTGCTTCACAGAAGTTTATAATGCAGAGCCGTGAAAATAAAAAATATTTTTTTTTCCACAAAAAATATTTTTTAGCCCCCAAGTTTTTATTTTCACAAGGGAACAAGAAAAATTAGACCCCAAGAGTTGTTGTCCAATTTGTCCTGAGTACACTGATAACCCATGTGTGGTGGGGACCACTGTTTGAGCGCATGGCAGAGCTCGGAAGGGAAGGAACCCCATTTTGGAATGCAGACTTTGATAGAATGGTCTGCGGGCATTATGTTGCATTTGCAGAGACCCTGATGTACCTAAATAGTAGAAACCCCCCACAAGTGACCCCATTTTGGAAACTAGAGCCCCCAAGGAACTTATCTAGATGTGTGGTGAGAACTTTGAATGCCCAAGTGCTTCACAGACGTTTATAATGCAATAATATTTTTTTTTTCCACAAAAAAGATATTTTAGCCCCCAAGTTTTTATTTTCACAAGGGTAACAGGAGAAATTGGACCCCAAAAGTTGTTGTCCAATTCATCCCGAGTACGCTGATGCCCCATATGTGGGGGTAAACCACTGTTTGGGTGCACGGCAGAGCTCGGAAGGGAGGGAGCACCATTTGACTTTTTGAGCGCAAAATTGGCTGTGGCGTTTAGAGACCCCCTGATGTACCTAAACAGTGGAAACCCCCCAAATCTAACTCCAACCCTAACCCCAACACACCCCTAAGGCTTCTTTCACACTTCAGTTGTTTGGCGTCAGTCAGCTCCGACATAGTGACGGATCCGTCACAATTGTTGAGAAAACGGTTCTAACGGATCCGTTTTTTTGACGGATTTGTTACTTGGGGGTTGCCTGGGAAAAGTATCTACTTTTTGGAGCATGCGCAATTGAAAAAGCGGATTGGGGCGACGGATCCGCCGAAATGATGGTAACGACGGATCCGTCGCCCATAGGCGGCCATTCTATGGAATGACGAACGCGACGGATCCGTCGCGAACCGCCATTTCGGCGCAGACAAAAAACGTTACAATGGCCGTCAATGTCTAGATGACGTCCGCCAAATCTCGACGGATCCGTCACATGGCGGATGGAACGGACGACCATCCGCCACAATCCGTCGCTAATGCATGTCTATGGGAAAATAGCGGAACCGCCAAAAAAAAGGCGGATCCGCTATTTGATGAAAATGGCGGTTTCAGACTGACGCCAAAAGACTGAAGTGTGAAAGAGGCCTAACCCTAATGCCAACCCGATCCATAATCCTAATCACAACCCTAAGGATAATCGCAACCCTAACCTCAAAACAACCATAACCCTAATCAGAACCCTAAATCCAACACACCCCTAATCCTAATCTCAACCCTAACCTCAAACCTAACCCTAATCCCAATACACCCCTAATGCTAATCTCAACCCTAACCTCAAACCTAACCCTAATCCCAATACACCCCTAATCCCAACCCTACCCTTAACCCTAATCCCAAACCTAACCGTAATCCCAAACGTAACCCTAATGCCAACCCTAATCCAAACCCTAATCCCAACCCTAACCCTAACTTTAGCCGCAACCCTAGTCCTAACTTTAGCCCCAACCCTAACCATAACCCTAAATTTAGCCCCAGCCCTAACCCTAAATTTAGCCCCAACCCTAACCCTAAATTTAGCTCCAACCTTAACCCTAAATTTAGCCCTAACCCTAACCCTAGCCCTAACCCTAGCCCTAACCCTAACCCTAATTTTAGCCCCAACTCTTCTCTCCTGCCGGCCGGCAGATGGCAGCAGAGAGCGGGCGCACTGCGCATGCGCCCGCCATTTTCTTTTCATAGGAAGAAGCCGGCGGCCAGGAGAAGACACAGGAGGACCCAGGGACACCGGTAAGTATGATAGGGTCCCCGAATCCCCCTATTTCTCTGTCCTCTGATGTGCGATCACATCAGAGGACAGAGAATTACACATCACTTTTTTTTTTTTTGCGGTCGCCGGTAAACAGTTAATTACCGGCGATCGCAAAACAGGGGTCGGTAAAAACCGACCCCGATCATGTTCTTTGGGGTCTCGGCTACCCCCAGCAGCCGAGACCCCAAAGATCTCCCAGGTGCCGGACGGCGGGCGCACTGCGCGTGCGCCCGCCATTTTTAAGATGGCGGCGCCCATGGGGAGCCACGAGGAGCACCGGGGGAGACAGGTGAGTATCGGGGGGGGCATCGGGGGCGACCGGGGACCCCATTTCTCTGTCCTCCGATGTGCGATCACATCGGAGGACAGAGAAATTAAATGGGAAAGCGCGTTTTTGGTTTTTTTTTGCGATCGCCGGTAAACGGTTCATTACCGGCGATCGCAACTCGGGGGTCGGTAAAACCCCCCCGAATCATGTTCTCTGGGGTCTCGGCTACCCCCGGTAACCGAGACCCCAGAGAAAATCCGACTCTGGGGGGCGCTATTCACTTTTTCCACAGCGCCGTTAATTAACGGCGCTGTGGTTTAAGTACCCTTAGCGGCCGCCGTTAAAAGGCGTATCGGCGGTCGTTAAGGGGTTAAAGAAATACCTTATATACTCGAGTATAAGCCGAGACTCCTAATCTTGCAATAAAATACTGGGAAAACTTATTGACTCGAGGCTACTGGTAAAATTCAAAAATAAAAATAGATACCAATAAAAGTAAAATTAATTGAGACATCAGTAGGTTAAGTGTTTTTGAATATCCATATTGAATCAGGAGCCCCATATAATGCTCCATAAAGTTCATGATGGGCCCCATTAGATGCTCCATATTAAAATATTCCCCATATAATGCTGCCTAAAAGGTTAATGATGGCCCCATAAGATGCTCCATAGAATATTATGCCCCATATAATGCTGCACAAAGGTTGATGGCCCCATAAGATGTTCCATAGAATATTATGCCCTATATAATGCTGCACAAAGGTTCATGGCCCCATAAGATGCTCCATTGAATATTATGCCCCACATAATGTTGCACAAAGGTTGATGGCCCCATAAGATGCTCCATAGAATAATATGCCTCACATGCTGCTGCTGCGATTGAAAAAAAAATGACATACTCACCTTTCGTCGCTGGGGGCTAGGTGCCGATGTCGTGAGCAGGCGGGGACACCAGTGAGCTATGGGGGCAAGGTGCCGGTGTCGCCACTGGCTCAGGCCCCAAGCACTTGCGATATTCACCTGTCCCCGTTTCACCACCGGGCGCCGATGTGTCTATCGGGTCCTCTGGCTGTGACTGTTCAGGCAGAGGGCGCATAGTAAACACGTCATTGCGCCCTCTGATGTGAACTTCACAGCCAGAGGACGCGGAAGACAGAGCCCAGCGGTGGAACGGGGACAGGTGAATATCACATGGCTCACCCTCCCCCGTCATGCTCACCTTGCGGTCTCTGCAAGTCCCTGCTTCTTCGATGGTCTCCGACTCGCACCGGCAGCTTGTTCTTGTGCTTAGCGGTCACATGGTACTGCTCATTAAAGTAATGAATTTGCGCTCCACGCCTATGGGAGTGGAGTCACGTCCATATTCATTACTTTAATGAGCAGTACCACATGACCGCTGAACACAGGAAGAGCTACGGGCTCCGGAGACCATCTGAAAAGCAGGGACGTGTAGAGACCGCGCCGGGAGCAGGTGAGTATGATGTGACAGCTGCCGATCCCCCTCCCCCGCCGACCCCCTGGGACAGTGACTCGAGTATAAGCCGAGAGGAGCACTTTTAGCCTAAAAAAAGGGCTGGAAATCTCGGCTTATACTCGAGTACATACGGTAGATTTGAAAAAATAGACTTTATTTTTTATCTAGTTTCACCATTGTTATCAGGTTTTGTTTTTACAATGTTCATTATGTGCTAAAAATGACCTGGCAACATGATAATTCTACAGGGTTTTACGATTTCAGTAATACCAAACTTGTTTTTTTTATTTATTTGACTAAAAAAAATTATAAACATGTAAAAAAAACTGTTTGTGTTGCTATCTTCTGAGATCTATAATCTTCCTATTGCAGGACTTGTTTTTTCTGTTACAAGCTAACATTTCTATGCACACAATTTTGGGGTACATTACATATCACGCTATGATCACTTTTTGTTGCATTCTGTTGAGGTGTGACAACTAAAAAAACATAATTCTGGCATTTTGATTTGTGGAAAAACAAAATAAGGAAAATTATTTTTAAAGTGTTTACTGTATGTGTAAATTACTTAGATTTTTTAATGGATCAAACTTGTATGAGTGTGGCATTTTTAAAATGTCTATTTTTAATCTTGGAAAACAGACATGATTCAAGCTTTTATGTATATGTATATTTTTTTTTTTTACATTTAAAACCTTTTTTGGATTCTTAAACTTTTTTTTAGTACTTTGAAGGAATGTGAACCTACAATCATTTAATTGCTTGATCTGTCTGTATTGTGGTAGCTAGACAAAATGACATTATTCTTTGAAGCCTCACCACAATCAGTGCTAAGATGGCAGCCATGGTGTGGTGGGGAGTCAAGAGTAGCCAGAAATAGCTTATTTTAAAAGGCAATATTTAAATGGATAGAATGGTTACACAGCAGAGATTGGTGCTGGTGACATAGCTGCCATCTGCTAGATATGGTGCAGGTTCAGATCCTGAGCGGACTCCATATATGAGGACTCAATGTAGGTAGTACTATCAAATCCTATACCGGGAAGGGGTTATATATACCTAATTTCATTTGCTATTCATTGTATATTCACACTGTTATTATGCTTAAAAGATAACGTGCAAGGTTGCTGACAAAGTTTAGTGATTTAATATAGAAAAAAAAGATAAACCTAAAAAAAAACAGATTAAAGGGCCATGCCAGAAACACCTTGAACGTTTTTGATACTTTAATCAATTTTTTTATATTTTTTAGAAAAAAGGTTTTAACTTCTGATTCATTTTCATCTAAATTAACAAATCAAATAACTAGGTGTGTGGTTTGGGTATTACATTAAAACAAATGGAGGCTACAAACTCTTACCAACAAATTTCTGAGGCATACAGCTCTTACGTTTGGCAACATTACTTGCAAGTCTGTCCAAAACAAGAGATCTTTCAGACCCAAGCTTAGATAGGTCTTCTGCCAGTTCAGTATGATTGCTTTCTTCTTTTATTGCTACAATAAAAGGAAATACAGGATGTCAAAAAATATAACTCTTAAAGTGGTTTTCCTTTTTGAACCTTTTTTTTTTTTTTACTAATGTGTCGTGGCCAACTTAAACATAATCAAATCAACGGTTACGTATCCTCTTAAGGTTCACTCCATTGCCATTGTGATTGTGTGCAGGCTGCAGAGGTGACATGAAATCAATAGCGCTGCAGCCAATGCCTGGGCTCTGTCGATGTAGATGGCATGAACCGCTGAGTCCAGTGATTGGCTGTAGCGTTGAAACATAATGTTACCACTGCAGCCTGTACACAATCACTAGAATAGAAGGGAGTCCAGTCCTAGACAAGGAGAGAGTAAGTAACAGATGATTTAAATCCATTTAGAATGGACACGACAGTTTAGTGATAAAGAGTTGAGAGGGGAAAACCACTTTAAGTAAAGTGGCACAAGTCAGTGACATGAAATATTTAAGGAGCTGCAAATAAACGATCGAGATGGGTAAGAATTATTAATCTGGGATACCTCATCATTGTGGATGTTAAGGGTTGCAACTAGGATCAGAAATTTCCCATTAAAAATACTTATTGGAGAACACAAAAGCAAAAATAGAGGCACAACAGGTAGACTTTACTGTGTGTTTGTTAGAAACAGACGTTAGGATAAAATGTCATAGAAGTGTTTTCATCTACTCATGCAAACCGTAGAGAGAGTAACACTAAAACAAGGAAAGCCTACTTGACAAAGTACAGATTCTGATACTTTAAGACATGCATCTGCCAAGTTTCAGTGGTATTCATCAGTTCTACATAGAGAATGGAAAAGAAACTGTTTCATGAGATCACACACTCTTATATCTATCATGAGGAAATGTAACCTGCAGAAATGTATTTTTTGAATATATCAGCCTTTGCAGATAGTAGCAGAAGTATAAATTCTAGGACACTGCTACTAAAAGCTGCCTACAAATGGTGATATCTAATACATGTAAATATTCCAATTCTATGTTGCAGGATACTGCTATGTTTGGTGACAACACATGAGCATAGCTCGATTATACGCATGGCTTAGAGGCATTGGGATTCAAGAAAACCTGAAAAGAAAGCAGGCAAAGCCGAGGTAGAAGAGATCTTGCACGGATTAGTTATTTCCCCAGAGATCACCCTAAATTGAATACAATGCAGTGGAAAATGTAATGCTATTGCATAATGTCTAAATGTAAACCAAAAGGACAATATTTTGACATATGTTGGGGCCATTAGACCCTTTGACATATTTTGAATTTATGATGCATTTCTAGACTGATACCCTGAACGTGCAGAAACACAAGGTGTGAACATAGTCTCGCAGTTTTACAGTTGTGACATATTGATTGTTGCATTTACAACATTACTGATAAAATGTCAATGCATCACTTTCATTCCCTGAGATCATACTTGGCGTTATTTCCAGTCTAACTGTAATGACACAGTTTGGAAAGTAAATTACCTGAGTAAATGTTATTCTGCAGGCCCATGCTTTGCAAATAGTTATGGCATCTCTCTTTATGTTCTTCCAAAGAGCTGCGCTGTTTGTAACTGCGGCCGCAATAGCCACATTTATGTGGTTTACCCACTGCAAATAAAAAATACGTAAAATACTGCGTTCAGTGCTGTTATATACCACATAACCCATGCAAAAACAGTGTACATTGTGCAGAAAATATGGGTACTTACTTATGAGAGGAACACTCAAATAATCAAAAATTAAATACCATAATACTTTTCTGATTAAAAAAAGGTAAATTAAAAATATTTTAGGATAGAATTATTTTTTTATTTTAAGCGGACTGTTAATATTCCTGAAGATATTTCTCCAAGGTCTTTTGAATGTTTTGAATGTCTCGAACACTTCAGATCTGGATAATGCTTTATTCAAAGAGTTTAACTTTACTGAATTAATTATGTTTAAAGCCATAACTGTTCATATAGGATGTCTCTCGTTCCTCTTTTCATGTTCATCGTGTTGTTTATCAAATTACAGTAGTCTCTTTGGGGCTGATGACTTCTTTTGCATTTAGCAGGGTATATTACTAAAATAAGACTTCATGCAGCTTTTCCTTTCCATATCTATTAAGTCTCTACCCAAACAATACAACTTTTCTTGTACAGGTGAATTGTTCTTTTAAAGATGAGTGGATCAAGCAAAAGTCTAATTCACCTGTTTGCGTGATTTTCCCACGAAATTTGATTCACTAAGAATTCTTTGCAAATTTAATATTCTTTATTATGTGCTGGGGTCTCTCTCCAGACCCCAAAGCATATCAAACTCAATGTGTGAAAAATAAGAAAAATCCTTATACTCACCTTACCACTCACCCCTCCTGCAGCTTCCACTGCTCACGATCACCACATCTTCAGATTGCCGCCACTGCTCTACATATGTGTGAGCAAGGTCATGGTGCATGCCTTAACATCATGATGATGTAACATTTTGCATGCTCCAGAAGTCTGAGCCCAGAGCGAGAGGCCCAGGGATTTCAGCATGAATGATGGCAATCTGAAGATGCTGCAAGGAGCGGATGGATGACACTGAAGGGTCAAAGAGGTGAACAGTTAAGGTGAGAACAAGGATTTTATTTTTTAACATTCTGATGGCCGTTTACAGTTTGGAGAAATAGCAACCAAGTCGCCATTTCGTTGAATTAGCACAGAAGCAAATTACAAAAAAAGACACAGTTTGGAGAGCATGGATTTTTGTAAAATTCGAGTAGCATTCTAGTCCACTCAAAGTTTATTGCTCATCTCTACTTCCTTTCCTTTTAGTTTGAACAGTAAGAGCAGCCATTTGTACTTTGGAGGTGTTCTTCCTACTATATTTATGGACAAGATACTGCAACTATACTAAGTTAATCATTTAATTTTTGTGGAATGGAGTCCTCTGCTTTTCGGCAATTGACCTTCATATAACTATACAAATGTTGTTACCTGCTGTCTCATCCCTCCTTTAACTATCAGGCTCACTTACCAGAATGCGTCCTGAGATGACCAGTGAGTGCATCTCTGCGTCTGCATGCATAGTTACACAAGTGACACTTAAAGGGCTTTTCACCAGAGTGTAATTTGATGTGGCGGAGGAGATTGCCTTTCTGGGTAAATGAGGCACCACATTGGTTGCACTGAAAAGGCCGTTCTCCTGGGATAAGAAAAACAATAAAAACAAAATTATATACAGAACAATTAGTTATAATATGGTAGAATAATAAAGATCTACAATATATGGCACAATTGATCTATCATCTATTTATTATCTATATCTATCATGTACTGTATGTACTTATGTGAGAACAAAAATGTTACACAGTTACAAGAGGAAAATTTCAACAAGAAAGTTGTTTTCTCACTAGCACTGTATGACTTCCGTCGTCTGCAGGTTTGATAGAACATGAGGCTTTTAGACTAGACCTGCCAGTTCCTTAACGCTTCACTGGCTGGGTCAATTTGATCTGAAAATCTAATTTTTTTTTCTAAATCAGAATGGCACATCACAATGCAAATTCAACCTCATTTAAATAAAGTGACTGCAACATTTTTGTGTTGAAGAGCCACTCTTCCTGATCAGCAGTTTTGGAATAAACCAATATCCAATTTTGTATGTTGTGGCATTTGGTGTTTTTTTTTTTTTTTAATGTAGCTTTTTTTTTTCAAAGGGTCTTTAAAATATGCTACTGAAGCAGCAAAAATAAAAAGGGAACTCATTAAAAATGCATTTCAGGATCACAAGTTCATTTCAGCGTTACATTCTTATATTTAAATGAAAGGCACTTCATTATAGCAGTTATAATAACTTCTTTTCATTTACATTTTCCCATGTATTTTCCCTTTCAATTTCTTCTCCATTACCTGTCTGTCCCTAAGCGGCCAAATCAGGGAGGAGAATGAGAGGGTGAAATAAAAATGAGCAGGCAACACTACGCTGAGGGACATTATCCATTATCCTTGCAGGATATTATCATGGGGTTTTGAATTAATAGTCTCAAGAGCTCACAAAACTCATAGCCCATGACTGTATGTTTAGAAAAGTGAAAGCCTTCCCAAGGAGTATCAGCAGTGAATTAGCACTACTACAGTCTTCCTCTTACAAGTTCCATCAGTTTGAGCTACACATTCTATACCTACAGTATTGTGGCATTGCATGTATTCTACGGGCAAAAAGTTTTTAATGTGCCACCTTCCCAAAAAAATGTTTGAAGTCACTCTATTATGTAATTCATTTAATTTTTCTTTTGAGTTAATGATCATGGTACAATAATTGGTGTAGAACTAAATAGCATGGAAAAATAAGAAGCACTTCCAAACGTCTAGAACTGTCAATGAAGTGTGTGTGTCTAGGAGGATTTATATGATCTTGGTGCTTACAGGGTCCAAATGTGTGCTGAGAGGGGGTGGCTTTATTACTGAAATAGTCCTGTCACCCAGCTCCCTTGACAAGCAGCACTGATCACATGCTGTCAAAGCAAAAGTAAAGTTTCCGGTACTCGATGATAACTGAGATCGAGAAATCGTTTTTAATTCAGTTCTAAAAGTAAATTTTATATATTTTTATTTTAGGCTAAGCTACACAGATTTTTCAAGCTAGACAATCCCTTTTGGATGTATAAAATAACTCGATAAACTACACTGTTCAAAAAAATAAAGGTAACACTGAAATCCCACATCCTAGATATCACTGAATGAAATATTCCAGTTGTAAATCTTTATTCATTACATAGTGGAATGTGTTGAAACAATAAAATCTAAAAATGCTCAATGTAAATCACAACTAATATCCCATGGAGGTCTGGAGTTGGAATGATGCTCAAAATCAAAGTGAAAAATGAAGTTACAGGCTGATCCAACTTCAGTGGAAATACCTCAAGACATGGAAATATTACCAGTAGTGTGTGTGGCCTCCATGTGCCTGTATGACCTTCCTACAATGCCTGGGCATGCTCCTGATGAGGCGGCGGATGGTCTCCTGAGGGATCTCCTCCCAGACCTGGACTAAAGCATCCAACTCCTCTACAGTCTGTGGTGCAACGTGACGTTGGTGGATGGTGCGAGACATGATGTCCCAGATGTGTTCAATCGGATTCAGGTCAGGGGAATGGGCAGGCCAGTCCATAGTTTCAATGCCTTCATCACACTACAGCCACATGAGGTCAGGCATTGTCGTGCATTAGGAGGAACCCAGGGCCAACCGCACCAGCATATGGTCCCACAAGGGGTCTGGGTCTGAGGATCTCATCTCGGTACCTAATGGCAGTCAGGCTACCTCTTGCGAGCACATGTAGGGCTGTGTGTCCCTCCAAAGAAATGCAACCCCACACCATTACTGACCCACTGCCAAACCGGTCATGCTGAAGGATGTTGCAGGCAGCAGATTGCTCTCCATGACATCTACAGACTCTGTCACATCTGTCACATGTGCTCAGTGTGACCCTGCTTTCATTTGTGAAGAGCACAGGGCGCCAGTGGCGAATTTGCCAGTCCTGGTGTTCTGTGCCAAGTGCCAAGAGTCCTCCATGCTGTTGAGCACAACCCCCATCTGTGGACGTCGAGCACTCAGACTATCCTCATGGAGTCGGTTTCTAATCGTTTGTGCAGACACACGCACATTTGTGGCCTGCTGGAGGTCATTTTGCAGGGCTCTGGCAGTGCTCCTCATGTTCCTCCTTGCACAAAGGCTGAGGTAGCGGTCCTGCTGCTGGGTTGTTGCCCTCCTACGACCACCTCCACGTCTCCTGGTGTACTGGCCTGTCTCCTGGTAGCACCTCCAGCCTCTGGACACTACGCTGACAGACACAGCAAACCTTGCCACAGCTAGCATTGATGTAACATCCTGGATGAGCTGCACTACCTGAGCCACTTGTGTGGGTTGTAGAGTACGTCTCATGCTACCACGAGTGTGAAAGCACAACCAACATTCAAAAGTGACCAAAACATGAGCCAGAAAGCATTGGCACTGAGATGTGGTCTCCATCCGCAGAACCACTCCTTTATTGAGTATGTCTTGATAATTGCCAATAATTTCCATCTATTGTCTATTCCATTTGCACAACAGCATGTGAAATTGATTGTCAAACAGTGTTGCTTCCTAAGTGGACAGTTTGATTTCACAGAAGTTTGATTTACTTGGAGTTATATTCTGTTGTTTATTTTTTGAGCAGTGTATATTGTACCAAGCTTTTCCATATAAAATCTCTGGAAATGACAAAAAAATTGCAGAAAATCAGCTGATTAGCCACTTCAGGAACTGGTTTTACCAGGAACAGTTGGTGACTTAACCCCTTGATGACCAGAGGTATTTTTGGTTTTGCATTTTCATTTTTTGCTCTCCTCTCCTTTGTCAAAATGGCCATGTGAGGGCTTGTTTTTTGCGGGTATTTTTGAATGACACCATTGGTTTTACCATGCCGTGTACTAGAAGAAAATAAAAAAATTCCAAGTGCGGCGAAATAGCAAAAAAAGTGAAATCCCACACTTGTTTTTTGTTTGGCTTTTTTACTAGTTTCGCTAAATGCTAAAACTGACCTGCCGATATGATTCTCCAGATCATTATGAGTTTATAGACACCAAACATGTCTAGGTTCTTTTTTATCTAAGTGGTGAAAAAAAAATTCTAAACTTTGTTATAAAAAAAAAAATTGCACCATTTTCCAGTACATGTAGTGTCTCCACTTTTCGTTATCTCTGGTTGGGTGAGGGCTTATTTTTTGTGTGCCGAGCTGATGTTTTTAATGATACCATTTTGATGCAGATACGATCTTTTGATCATCCGTTATTGCATTTTAATGCAATGTCGCTGCAACCAAAGAAAGGTAATTCTGGCCTGTTTACTTTTTTTCTCGCTATGCTGTTTAGCGATCAGGTTAATCCTTTTTTTTTTTTTTTGTATTGATAGATCGGGCAATTCTGAACTCGGTGATATCAAATATGTGTATGTTTGATTTTTTAAATTGTTTTCTTTTGAATGGGGTGAAAGGGGGGTTATATATTTTTTTATATTTTTAAAAACAGTTTTTTTCACTTTTGGCATGCTTCATTAGTCTCCATGGGAGACTAGAAGCTCCCACAACCTGATCGGCTGTGCAACATAGAGGCAATGATCAGATCGCCTCTATGTAGTAGAATTACTCACCGCGGATACCGCGTGGCTCTCGTGCCTCTTCCTCTCCCGCTAGCCGGACTGACCTACCATTCAAAACTGTTTTCAGTGCAATTTTTCCAGTAAAACTTACATTTTGATGCGAATCAATTAATTCCTACCGGGGTTCTACTATATATACCATTCACGCTATATTTAGCACACTGATGAAGGTCCATTGCAGACCGAAACGTTTGTGACTACTGTATGTATATTAAACACCCCCCTTTTTGCATCGCTTTGGAGTGTGATAATTGTAACTATTCCACTAGTTAACTTTCACACTTTGGTCTGCCATTGAGTTGCTCACGTATTGTGCAATCTCACACCACAGTCAGCCACAAACATTGTTCAATCTCACACTGTAAACTGTACTAATCCAAATGGCCATCGTAGGTGACCAAAACAAGATGGTAAACCTGGAAAAATCCCCAAAATAAATGGATTTCATATACTGTCGTTCTTCCTTTTTTATCACCCTTTGCTTGCAATGAGTGAAAAACACTGAAAAAACGCTGAAAGAAGTAACATGTTCTATGTCCAAAACACCATGCAAAGCACAAAATGCCAAAGACAAAAAAATCAATGTGTGGGGATGAGATTTCTGAAGTCTCATAGGCTTTGCTGGTACTGAAAAATGCAGCTGAAAATTAGCATAAAAAAGTATAAAAAACAGGCAGCAAAAAGCCTAGAGTGAACTTAGCCTTTGATAAGTTTTTGTTAATTCATTCTGAATGTCACTTTCGATCAGAAAGGAAATTTTAACTTTGCTTTTCACTGGATGAAATGGAGAACACTTAGGCCCAATTCATCATTTGCATAATTTTTTTGTCTTTCTTCTTTTTTGTCTTCAGGTATTCATTGCCATTTTTTTTTCACTAAATTATTCAAAATTGTGCACACAGTTCATGAATATTGCACCAAGAAAAAAATGTCTTTTTCCTATGTTTAACTGTTTTTGCGACTTTTTAGAGAAGTCACATATTTTGCAAAATTACAAATTTTAGTATGTATTTTAGTGGTCCTTTGTGGTCTTAAAAATGTGAAAATCAGACACTTTTCCCACCGATATTGCCTGAAATCAGCAAAAAATAACAGTGAGTATGAAAATAACATAAAAATTAAGCTCCATCTATAATAAAAAAGATGCAATTTTATTTTTTTTTTATATATCTAAACAAGAAAAAATGTGCCTGGTCAGGAATGGGTTTAAATGGTCTGGTCCTGAACTAGTTAATGAATCTGCTATAAAAGGGTACTGTCTACGTCACACCAAAGTAGAGTTGAGGAACAAGTGGAGATGATGCTCCAGGATTTGGACTCCCTTTGGCATATCTATCATGGTCAACAATAGAATAGATCAAAGCATTAATACCCAGCTGTCAAGTAAAGTTTGAAAAGTAGAATTTAAAAAGAAAAAACATTTTTTGTAATTTTCCATAGAGCTTCATTTAGGCCTCAAATTCTTCTAGAGTATCTCCTTAAAGGGAACCTGTCACCCCCAAAATCGACGATGAGCTAAGCCCACCAGCATTAGGGGCTTATCTACAGCATTCTGGAATGCTGTAGATAAGCCCTAAATGTATCATGAAAGATAAGAAAAAAGAGGTTAGATTATACTCACCCAGGGGCGGTCCCGCTGCGGTCCAGTCCGATAGGAGTTGCGATCCGGTCCGGGGCCTCCCATCTTCTTACGATGACGTCCTCTTCTTGTCTTCATGCTGCGGCTCTGGCGCAGGCGTACTTTGTCTGCCCTGTTAAGGGCAGAGCAAAGTACTGCAGTGCGCAGGTGCCGGGAAAGGTCAGAGAGGCCCGGCACCTGCGCACTGCAGTACTTTGCTCTGCCCTCAAGCCGAAGCCGCAGCGTGAAGACAAGAAGAGGACACCATTGCAAGAAGATGGGAGGCCCCGGACCGCGACGCCCACCTCAGCGGGAACGCCCCTGGGTGAGTATAATCTAACCTCTTTTTCTTATCTTTCAGGATACATCGGGGGCTTATCTACAGCATTCCTGTGTGAAGGAGTGTGGGCAGCGTGATGACATAGGTTCCGGCTTGCTTTGTGCGGCGTCACAGGGGGTAAAACCGCCATCTTAACGTTTGAGATATAGCGATTTGCAAAGTGAAACACAAACTTTGCAGGGACGGAGGAGAGAGAGAGAGAGAGAGAGAGAGAGAGAGAGAGAGAAAAAAAAAAAATCTCCCCATTGACCTGCATTGGGTTTCGTGTTTCGGTTGGCCCCCGACTTTTCACAATAATCGGCCGATTTCACACGATCCGACTTTCGAGACAGTCGGGTTTCACGAGACCCGACTCGATCCTAAAAAAGCAAAAGTCGCTCAACCCTAGCCAAAAGTATTCACACCCCTGCAATTCTGTCAGATAATACTCAGTTTCTTCCTGAAAATGATTGCAAACAGAAATTATTTGGTATTATTATCTTCATTTAATTTGTTTTAAATGAAAAAACACAAAAGAGAATGAAGCAAAAAGCTAAAATTGATCATTTCACACAAAACGCCAAAAATGGGCCAGACAAAAGTATTGGCACCCTCAGCCTAATACTTGGTTGCACAACTTTTAGCCAAAATAACTGCGACCAACCGCTTCCGGTAACCATCAATGAGTTTCTTACAATGCTCTGCTGGAATTTTAGACTATTCTTCTTTGGCAAACTGCTCCAGGTCCCTGATATTTTTTCAGGTAAGTTTTGGCAAACTCCAGCCTGGCTTTTTTATGTCTCGGGGTCAGAAGTGGGGTCTTCCTGGGTCTCCTACCATACAGTCCCTTTTCACTCAGATGCCAACGGATAGTAAGGGTTGACACTGCTGTACCCTCGGACTTCAGGGTAGCTTGAACTTGTTTGGATGTTAGTCGAGGTTCTTTATCCAACATCCGCACAATCTTGCGTTGAAATCTCTTGTCAATTTTTCTTTTCCGTCCACATCTAGGGAGGTTAGCCACAGTGCCATGGGCTTTAAACTTCTTGATGACACTGCGCACGGTAGACACAGGAACATTCAGGTCTTTGGAGATGGACTTGTAGCCTTGAGATTGCTCATGCTTCCTCACAATTTGGTTTCTCAAGTCCTCAGACAGTTCATTGGTCTTCTTTCTTTTCTCCATGCTCAATGTGGTACACACAAGGACACAGGACAGAGGTTGATTCGACTTTAATCCATGTCAATTGGCTGCAAGTGTGATTTAGTTATTGCCAACACCTGTTAGGTGCCACAGGCAAGTTACAGGTGCTGTTAATTACACAAATTAGAGAAGCATCACATGATTTTTCGAACAGTGCCAATACTTTTGTCCACCCCCATTTTTATGTTTGGTGTGGAATTATATCCAATTTGGCTTTAGGACAATTCTTTTTGTGTTTTTTTCATTTAAGACAAATTAAATGAAGATAATAATACCAAAGAATTTGTGTTTGCAATCATTTTCAGGAAGAAACTGAGTATTATCTGACAGAATTGCAGGGGTGTGAATACTTTGGGCCATGACTGTACATTACATGCAGAATAAACATGGTCCTTTATGGAATATACCAAAGAAGGACACACTACATGCAGAACTCGTCAAGATGCAACCTTCCATACTCCTCCGCCTAAAGCTGGGGGCTGGGCACATTCTGCAAACCAACACTGTACCCTTGACAAAGGCTTCCACATTCCCTGGATGGTGAACTCTATAGTAGCCCTCACTGACCCTTTCCACCCCTTCATAGGGCCCATGCCACTTAGTGATGAACTTACTCTCCACTCTGGGTACCAACTCTCGCACCTGATTCCAAGGTTCAAACTGGTTCACTTGACTGAACCAACTATGGCCCCTGAATTATGCCTCTTGTGCACGTAGAAGGCGCTCTTCCCAGCCCCTCACCTTTATACCCCGACACAGCCAACCCTTATGCCTACCATGATTATCAGCACCCAGCTCCTGAAGAACACCATTTAGCATTACATCCCTGTGTTGGGCAGTTTCAACATTTCCTTTGAACAACTCCAGCAGAGGGACATTGCCTACAGGGCATGCTTCCTCATCACCATTGCCAATGAGCCCAGAAAATGGAAACTTGCAGGCCGCGGACTCTGACGAGGTTTCTATAAATGGCACCTGGTTGCCAGCGGAATCACCCAATAACACCAATTCCCACAAATGTCTCAAAATAAAGGAAAGTCTCCTCCGGTAATCACTAGTTGTACTAAGTCCTTGACCACTCCCACTTCATAGGACATGGATCCAGAGTCTGTGTCTATGTCGAACCAGGCTACAGAAAAGTTCTTGGTGTCTCCATGGATACACCTGATGCCCACCACCTTCCCGGTGACTGTCAGATGTAGAAGCATGGCCCTTACCACGGTTACCAAACTCTCAGTATCCAGGAATCCAGTCACTTGTACCCCATTTGCCAACACTTGGCATGCTTGAGGCCCCTCGCCAGGATGAACTGCAGCACTACATGCAGGGTAGGCAAAATGGGAGCAGCACCAACCTAGCCTGGAGTACATGGGCTTGGAGGTCATGGGACAATGGGCAGCTATATGACCAGGGGCAAGACACCTCCAACAGATAACATCCCGAGATGTACCCATTGAACCCGGCTCTGAACCCTCCTGGAACTTTGGAGGCCCCTAAGGTGAAATTTTAGTCTCATTCTTTTGGGCGTCAGCCTCCTTTGGAAACCCCAATAAGGTGACCTTAAACCCCCTTGATAACCCAGGGAATTTTTGACCGCCAGATACCTGTCCACTAGACCATCACAACTTGCTCCATCATCTGTACTGGGGAACAAGACTCAAGCTGCAGTCATTTTTGCACCAAGTGCAGGAGGTGTCCTATAGGGTCAAATCATAATATGCCTTCTGTGGTTCCTCTGCCAGAACCTCCACCTACTGCACCAGAGGCTATTTCTCCTGGTCTGCCACCCTCTTGAATAACGTCATCATCTTTGCAATGCCCCTCTTATCATTTTCCATAGTTGTAGCTGCAGCTAAAATTGCTGCACCAAGAGTTTGTTGGTCTCCAGCTGGGTCTGCTGTTGCTGCTGCTGGATATTGGCTTGGACCAGCTGTTTAACAAGTGCCTCCAATTTGTCCAACAATGCTTGCAGCACTGCAGCTGCCTTCTTTCAGGACATACAGTCATTGAATCCTTGGGATTCACTTCTCACAATCCAAGCACCAATTGTAGGGAATCAGCTCTTTGACAGTTGGTAGCGATCACACAGGCACGCGGTTTCTTGGCTCAAAAAGGAAAATTTATTAAACTTCATAAACTTTCAGCCCAAAATGAAAAAAAAAAACAAAGAAGCTTTTCCTTTAGCATAAAGGTAAACAGAACCAAATAGAAGAAAATAGGCAGTTCATGTAATATCAGTACGGTTTCACCTGTTTAACAGTACAGTAAAGTCTCAGTCTCTCAGGTCCTGTCAGAGAGACCAACATCAAAAGATTTTACCAGTTTTCACTCACAGACACAATTCTTAGAGGTGTTTCCACCTCTACACAAAGATACTTGTGAGCATCTCACATGCCTTTTTAAAACAGCTGCACCTGTTAGATTGGGGCATAGGAATGACTGGTCCAACCTATCTGTACCAGCCATTCCTGAAACCTGGACCCATGCTGTACCATTAAACAAATGTTAAGATTGTCTAGCAACTCACTTGGGAAAATAGGTAACACACTACAAACTGCAACTGACCCTGCCGGTTCCTGTGCAGATGAAAGATCTTGACCCCGAAGTCCATAGTGGTTAATACGTGAGCTGAAATAGCCCTAACCACAGACTATATGATGGCAACTCAGACCTTTGCTGCCTGAAAAGCCGTAAAGCATTTTACATTTCTCCTAAAGAACCGGAGGGCAGAGCAAAGTGTAAATTACCTACAGAAGGGAAAGTGTGCTGAAATAGAAAGAGATCCAAGAGTGAGTAAAACAAACAATGAAATACAAAATAAAGGATTAAGTACAAAATGTTAGAAAATATGTTGCCTACTTCCTAAAAAGAAGCAGAAGATAGAAGCAGGGAAAAGAACAAAAACTGCAAAGAGATAAACCCTAGCTTGTCTTTCACTGACTGGCTTAAACTACAGCATTATGGCTGGACATCCATTGAGACTATCATCAGCAGGAAATACCAGCAGGGGTAAGTATAGAAGCAGGATTTGAAAGGTGAGATGGCAGACAAATGAGCTAATGAAAGCATATGTTACCCTAAAAAGACTGAAGCAAATATAACAGAAACTAAACACCCAGAAAAAGGTGTATCTGGTGTGGCTCGGCGGACAGAGAAGCAGACCACAAGGCACAGGCTCAAGGATTCGAAAACAGACGCATGACAACAAACCTTTCAGCACTATCTGTGCTGGAGAAGGCTTTCCAGGTTTCATATCACGAGGCCAGCACCTTGGTGACACATACACTCCATGCAGGACTCGTCCAGATGCAACCTTACACACTATATAACTAAGAGCCTTAACTAGCATGAGCCATAATACAGCTAATTGCATCAGACCTTGGGGGTCTAAAAAGTCTGGGCAGTAATCATCTTTTTCTATACATGTTCAACAAGTGTTAACTTCTCTATATGTTGGGCAAGTTTACACCAAACTTATATTGATTAGTAATCTGTAAAGCTGCCAGGTTCTCGATCTCTCAACAAATAATTTCTTGGATCAGGCCATCAGGTCCATGAGACTAATAACTTTACCTAACATAACATGATATAAACATAACAAAAATATAATTCTAACTAGATACTAATTAAGATGTCTTATTTAATTGTAAGGCATCAATGTTTAAATTTGGTTTAGTGTTTAGTAATACAATACTACTACTGTCACTGTCATACAACATTGTTATTGGAATGACAATAAAAGCAGATTTCTGGGAACATATAGCTATGCGTGGCATAGTGAAAGGCTGGCAGAAATGACTATCCATTGATTTTATAAGAAGTAAAATAAACATTTCCTGTAACATTACACATATTTTCTTTGCCTACCAAAACTTTAGAAAATTTTTATATATGTAATATAAAAGCCCTGTCTAGTCCTGTTGTCTACGGTTAGATGATTATGTTGATAATCTACTTGGGAAACATTTGCATCCAGTCTCCTTTTTATTCATATTTATCAGATCTGAAGAATTAATCAACATTAATGAGATCAAAAAGAAGTGTAACTTGAAGGTCCTAGAAGGAAACTTGGGATTTTACAAGTGGTTAGCAGTACATAAAACTTCAGTTTTTATCATTATCATGCGTCCAATAACTTTTTTAATCCAGAATTATTTTATAACTTAGATACTAAAACAAATTGAGAAGCATGTCCATCTGTTGTCAATTAGATGGACTTGATCATGATAAGAATTCATTGCATTAATCTTCTGTAATTTTATTATTTATATAATACATACATATTATTTAATCTTGTTAACTGGCCTTTATTTGCTTATGTACTTTACTTGAAAACTAATGCATTTTGCAATATAACAGAGGTAAGAAATAAAATAATTAAAGAGTCAGATAATAAATCCCCTTCTAGGGGGCTACTATTTATAGTGGGCTACTACTTATAAGGGGCTACTATTTATACAAAAGTAGTATCATTGCAAGCAATACTTGTTTTTTTGCAAGCTTTGTCCTCAATGTTTGAAGGGCAATTTAAAGATTATTCCCATTGTCATAGATGGATATTGTCAGGTAGTGCTTGTAAAAACAAGCACTTGTGCAATTTACTGCTTCTTAAATCTTAAAGTTCTTGAGATATTAACCCTTTACCTTAGTTTAAAGCTCGTTGGCTAGAAGACCGATGACCGCTAAAGTCTAGCTCGTGAGCATTCCTCTGAAGCGGATTAGGAGGTAACAACGCAATGTCCAGGATTAGGAGGTAACAACGCAATGTCCAGGATTAGGAGGTAACAACGCAATGTCCGGGATTAGGAGGTAACAACGCAATGTCCGGGATCAGTAGGTAACAACGCAATGAGCTCCAGCGATCCCGGCATGTTTTAAAACAATGCATACAAGCTCAGCAGAAAAGAGCATGTAAGAATTGCATAAGTTCTATTGTAAAGCAGAGGTGGTCGGTCTTCAAGTCAATAAACTGGGAGAAAAGAAAAGTGTTAATATCTGAAGAACGGCTGAAAATTGTAATAATCTGTAAACTGCAAAATTACTTGTATTTACAAGCACTTTCTGACAATACCCATTTATCAAAAAGGTGAAAAACTGCAGTTGGAGCACAAAGGATGCAGTTACACGATTTCAAATTTAGATACCACTGAACTCAGATACATGACAACCAGCCCTGCTATATGTCGTAGAAATCATCATCTTCAATGAACGACAGCTACGGGACGGCGTTCATAGCAGACCAGCAATGACAAGCACGAGATTCTTTTGCAGAAACTCGGTTGTTGTGATAACCCATTTGTCAAGTATAGATCTTTTGCTGACAAAGACCCTTGGTGATGGTCAAACTCTTACATCTTTTGTTCTATGGAGGTCTAAAGTCAGTACTGTTTTTGGACTGCTCTTCCTCATAATACACCCATTCTCAGTGCAGCCACCAATAATTGTACCATGAGAAAGTTCCTAGAAAGTATGATAACAAGAAAGCATACATTTCATAATAGGTCAGACAACTGAAAAGAACACAATATACTGAATAGTTATTCAGAATACTTTGTATGCAACCATGCAAAAACAAATACACGCAACGATGGCTACCACACTACAAATAATAGCATGCAACAGAGATGCAGATGGGTTTGTGTTTCAACATACATGATTCTCCAGTGTTTAAACATGTATGAATTACTAGTGTTTAAGCATAGATGATTCTCTTGAGTGGAATTCCCCACACCTTCCCTATAGATATTTTAGGACTCCTGATTATACACTGTACTGCACAGCCATATGATCTTTCTTTCTTATTTGTGTAGCAGTTTATCTAATCAAAGTATTTTGAAAGAAAATATGTAGCAACTTTGTAAAAACAGTGGTAAAATAGTGTAGTGAAGTAGTTATGTGCCTTTTTGAAACACCACCCCTTAAAATGTGAATTTGGTCTATAAATGTTCTCTGTAGCTGCAATTACTAGTGTTAAAATATTAGTTATGGCTTTCCCTCAGTTGTTAGCTGATCTGTGGTGGTGTCGGTGTAGTAATGTCAATGTCAACTTGCGTTCATGGTCCTCTCCTCATAGTGGTTTATTGTATATTCATGTTAGAAACCCGCTCACCCTATTGTCTTAATTTAAGACAAGATTTCATCTTACAATACTGAGTATGTCTATTTCTGATTTATTTTTGTCATTTTGCTGTTTTTATTCCAGGTACGTTCTTTTATTTTAACCTTCACACTAATGACACCTTCTGACTAATTAATTATATTGTCTAGGGAAATGCCCTTAAATCACTCTTAAATATATAAGACACTGATTGCCAACCAGAAAGTCAGCGCATGAATAAGACGCAAGTCGAAACACGTAGATCCTGCGATTAATATCTTATCTGCAGTACTGACAATGCTATATTTGGTGAGTTGCAAGATACTTCGGTCACATGGGAGCGCACAGGACACAGATGAAAGGATTAAAAGTTTCTTTGTTTATTGAAATCCACAACGCGTTTCGACGGAACAGCTCCGTCTTCATCAGGTGGCAGTACTCCCATGTGACCGGAGTATCTTGCAACTCACTGTTTATTCCTCTCCTGAGGCACCCGGCAGGAGCTGCATCGGACCTTTCTCAATCAACATCTCCCCTGACCGCCAGCCTGGCGCTCCGTTAGCCTGTCTTCTCTGTATCTAAATGCTATATTTGGAGCTTCTATTAAATGACCTATTAAATGCTATGTTTTATATGTGAAATTGATAACCTCTTCTTTGCTGGATCGTACCCTCCATGTATTGCTTTAGCTACAGCTGCTCTAACTTGATCAATGGAAACTGCAAATTCTCTACAATAAATTCTTTTATTTCTGGTGATATACTCATTCCAATCCAGCTTGATCCTGACATTTTTCTGATCTGTTATCCTCTCAGACTCTGATACCGACCTGTGGGCACAACTGTTGTTTCTCTGGGACTGCTAGATGCAGTGGCTATTGCCTAGTAAGTCTGAGATAGTTTTTGAGGTAAAGGACTCTTCCAGGCTTCGCAATATGTAATTAAATTGAAGGTTTTTTTGTTCAGTTATAAAAGGCTAAGTGCACATTGCATTTTCATGCACTTAGCCTAAAGTATATGTCAGAAGTATACTTTAATGTTCCTATAAGCTGTCACTTACTTCTGTATGGCTGATATGCACCTGAAATGGCACCTCCTACATTCAAAACATCAGGCACAGATGTCAACTGTTAAATTTGCCATTTATCTGGCCAAACAAGCCTACTTAATCACTCTCTTCACCTCACTAACAGTCCAAAACTATTCTTTGAAAAATGTACTCTTTCCTGAAGGAGCATATCACCACCATCAGCACTGACAATAAGGCCACAGGAATTTTTTTTCCCATTCTGAAAAGCATGTATCCTCATCTCTACTGCACTACATCAATTTCTCTTCCTGTCTTTAAACTGGTCACGGCAGAAGAAGTTACCAGTCTCCTCGCTCAATCGTCCACACTGGTGACCCTACTCCATCACACCTTCTTTATCCCCTCTCCCTGGCTGTCACTACCCACTTAACTAAAATGTTAACTTCTCGCTTTCATCTGGGATCATTCACTTCTCCTTTAAAGGGAATCTGTCACCCCAAAAATGGCCTATAAACTAAGGCCACCGCCATCAGGGGCTTATCTACAGCATTCTGTAATGCTGTAGATAAGCCCCCGATGTGTCCTGAAAGATAAGAAAAACAGGTTATATTATACTCACCCAGGGGTGGTCCCCCTGCGGTCCGGGTCTGACGGGCGTCGCGGTTCAGGTCCGACGCCTCCCATCTTCATACGATCACGTCCTCTTCTTGTCCTCTTGCCGCGGCTCCTGGGCAGGTGTACTTTGTCTGCCCTGTTGAGGGCAGAGCAAAGTACTGCAGTGCGCAGGCGCCGGACCTCTCTGAACTTTCCCGGCGCCTGCGCACTGCAGTGCTTTGCCGTCAACAGGGCAGACAAAGTACGCCTGCGCAGGAGCTGCAGCAAGCAGACAAGAACAGGACGACATTGTATGAAGATGGGAGGCGCCAGACCCGGACCGCGACGCCCATCGGACCGGACCGCAGCGGGACTGCCCCTGGGAGAGTATAATATAACCTGTTTTTCTTATCTTTCAGGATACATCGGGGGCTTATCTACAGCATTATAGAATGCTGTAGATAAGCCCCTGATGCCGGTGGCCTTAGTTTATAGGCCATTTTTGGGGTGACAGATTCCCTTTAAACAAGCCATCATAACCCCTTTAAAAAAAAAAACATGTCTTGACGAGAATTGCTCTGCTAACTAAAGAACCTTCTCTGATCTCGCCTTCATCTCTAAACTCCTGATAACTCTCTTCTTGACACTTTAAAATCTGGATACCACTTTTTACACTCTACAGAAACTGACCTTACGTACTTACGTCTTTAATGATCTACTATCAGCTACAGTAAATGTAATGATCATTACTCCCTTCTGATTCTCCAGGTTCTTTCTGCAGCATTTGTCACTATGGATCAACAACTCCTCTTCACTATGCTCAGCTCCATTGGTCTCAAGCAAACTGCCAGCACTCCGTGCCGGTCATTACATTATTTGCCCTTCCACTAGAGTACAATTTATATGCATTACTCTCACGCACAGAGCTCTCCACAGTTCTGCACTGGCCACAATCGCCCTTATTTCTATATACCACCCTATCCAAGATCTCTGTGCTGCTAATGATCAAAGACTAACATCTAAATCTCCCATCTACAAGACTTCTACTGTGCTGCACAGTTCTTTGGAATGCACAATCTGATAATTCCCAGTGCACAAAGTTTTAACTGTACTCTAAAAGACCTCTACTTAGACAAGTATATCACCTCAACTCACTAACTAAATTATTCCATATTCTCCTTTTCTAATTTTCAATTAGAATCTTGTCTTTTCTATCATCTGTTTCACCCACCATGCACTCAACATATACACATAATGGCTGATGATTGGTTAATGCAGCTTTACTTGAATATCCTTTTTTATCATAATGATTACTGAACCTTACACTACAAGCACTTTTTACCTTTTGTGTCATTCCTTATATATTGTAAGCTTGTGAGCAGGACCCTCACTCCTCTTCGTAATTATTGAGTTATGTATTACTCTGAAATGTTTTTTTTTTCTGTATACTGTATATCCTCTTTTATTTGAAAAGTGCTCAGAATATGTTGGTGCTATAGAAATAAAAATTATTATTATTTAACTGTATAGGAAAGCACAGCAGACTGTACGCTCTTAGAGAAGACTTTGCAGAACACTGTTTTCTTTTGCAAAGGTTCGCTACGTATAAGCATCCGTGCAGACTAAGCCACTTTGATGTGTATACCTTTTGAGTTTATGAACACGAGCAGATCCAATCGCAGTCAGCACCCAGCTTAATTCTATTTATTCTAACATATTTTCTATACAAGTATTTATCGTGGATTATAGGCACACCCAAGAGCATCTTTTTTATTTTAAATATATGAATACATGTATATTTATGAAGCAGAATTTTGTTTATTACACATGAAAGTGATTTTGGTAAGTGCTGAAATATATGTAAGGCCCACAATGGTTACACAGTGTATACTCGGCTCCAAAACAGAAGTGGCATGAACAATGTTGTAAAAGAATGCTACAAGGAGATCAATGTGCATTTCTTATACTATCCTATTTAGTTTAAATGCAATTATTATTATTATTATTTTTTTTTTTTTTAAATGCAATTATTTTTAACATAATGAGGGGTATTACTTGGAAATAGAAAAATTAAGTGGTGAAAAAGTTTTATCAATGGCCTATTAATCAGTATCAAGCTGTTGACATGATCACATGATCACAAGTTTGCGATTTGAATACATGCAGTCATGTGATAACTAGATGTACAAGGCCTTGCTCAATGCAAGTGTATTGAGCGAGGCCGGACACATCTATTTGGAATGATGCTTTACGAATGCAAATTGCAAACTTGCGGTTACATGACTGTCTGCTCCCAGCGACGACGAGTATCCTCACAGCACGCAATATGCTCAATGTGAGGATTAACAAGTCTGCGGTCACATACAGTGACTGCAAACCTATAGTCTATGGACAGACAACTGCTTTAAGATTAGACCACAGGATTGATCCTAATTAACTTTTAAATGTATGTTAATAGTCTATCAGGCTATTAAAATCTCCTACACTTTTGACTATCCCTTTCACAACCACAAACTTTGGAGGCAGCTTTGGGATGCAACACAATAAATAAACTATTGTTAAATAGACTGACCGCGCTTCAGGGAAGAATGTCACAGAGCAAACTAAGTGGGTCCAATAAACAAAGAATATATAGAGACTGGTAGCCGTCCAATAAGACAAATACTAGCCCCAGATGGCACTCCAAGACTCCAAGAGAGAATAGAAAAAAAAAAAAGCTAAGTAGGTTCGATGAACAAAAAATTTATATAGTAATCTAGCAGCTGTCCAGTAAACAAATAAATAAATAGATAACTAGCCCCAGATGGTGACAACACTATTAGCACACACTATTAGCTCCTCAGGGACCCTGAGGAAGGAGGCAGCTCTGCCTTTGAAACATGTTGGTAAGTTTCCTGGCTCTTGTGCTGTCCTGTAGTTACAAAAAGCAACAACGTACAAAAAGGTGAGGTGATCCACCACCCACATACAGGCAAAACTTTTAAGGTTAGGGGCTTCTTTACCTGTGATACCTCCTTTGCCAATTATGTGATTAAATGCCCATGTGGTTTATTATACGTAGGCGAAACAACCCAATGCATAAAGGATCACATTTCAAAACATAAATCTACCATTAGGTGCAAGAACATGCTCCTCCCTATCCCCTATCATTTTATTACTACAGGACATACCATTTCCCAACTCAAATTTCAAGTTATAGAGCAGGTGCCTCAACCACGCAGGGGTGGTGATCGCATACGACAATTGAAACGTCGTGAGGCATTCTGGATTCACACCCTGTCCACTTTACCACCTAAAGGGTTAAATCGCGATTACGATCTTTTGTCTTTTCTGTAATGTCCTACTGCCTTACTACTGTACAATTGTCTGTATCACAGAAAAACCTACACCATAGGGCATCTCCGGTCTTCATATTTGGAATACAGGCGACCGATCTGCGCTGTGTATATTTTTCCTATATTTTTCCATATCATTTTCCCATATAATTATCAATATTTCCATTATTTCTCTATATGATGTCTTCACTCCCTGTAGGATGCAATCACGCCAGGATTGTTCATATTGCCTATATTACTTTATTTGTTATTAATGCTGACTGTGCACCAAGTGCTGTTTGACCATATGCTAATACTGTTCTTCTACTTCCCAGAGTCGCCTATACTAAAAGTTGGAGGTGCATCACTCGTTTCATGAACACTTCACCTTACTCGAATGTCTTTTTCCTGGACACGCCTAGCTAAGGCCTCTTTCACACTAGCGTCGTGCACTGCACGTCGCTATGCGTCGTTTGGTTGACAAAACGCATCCTGCAAAAGTGCTTGCAGGATGCGTTTTGTCACCATTGATTTGCATTAGCGTCGCATTGTGACGCTTTGCCACACGTCGCAACCGTCGTGCGACGGTTGCGCCGTGTTGTGGCGGACCGTCGGCTGCAAAAAACGTTACATGTAACGTTTTTTGCTGCCGACGGACCGCCATTTCCGATTGCGCATGCGCGGCCGGAACTCCGCCCCCACCTCCCCGCACCTCACAATAGGGCAGCGGATGCGTGGAAAAACAGCATCCGCAGCCCCCGTTGTGCGGCGCATTCACTGCTAGCGTCGGTACGTCGGCCCGACGCACTGCGACGGGCCGAGTACGACGCTAGTGTGAAAGTAGCCTTAGTATTCACAAGATTTAATGATATGCACTCCTCCCGACACCTGGAACGCACTGGATTAGCCCTTGATAGGTACAGCCTTGTTCTCCTGCCTTAGACCACTCCTGGTCCGCACTGATAGGCTCATAGCCACAGGAACTCCCGCCCCTTGTTCTTATCTAGCACTTCCTGCAACACTTCCTGGTCACACTGACTTGCGGTGGATACCACGTTCTTCACTGACCAGGAAACGCAGGCTCCATTCCACGGAAGGTTAGTACCAGGGAGCTATTCCCCACTATCAACGGCTGCCCTCAGTTATTTATAACTATCGTTATACGTACTTTACCTATAGGCAATACCGCCGGATTTGGCCATCCCCCTGAGACACTGGCTGTGTCCCCCTATATATATGGTACGCTCCAGCACATTCAGCTCTATTTATCCTTCCACATATACAGTGCTGCTTTATGGCTATGTCACTCGATCTCCGTTTACCTCTAGACCTTAATAAAAACCCACAATCCTTCGGGTCCACTAACTTCCGTTCACGATCAAATATTGGTACGTTACTTGCCTCTCTTTTTCCCGTTACATGTCCTCCGGCCATATACTCTGTCCTGAATATTTCTGACTATCAGTTGTTCATATTTATCACTAACTTCTAATCTGTTGACATTTATATGCTTTGTATATACTTTCTTTTTGTTATTTTTGCTTTATATGCGGTGAGAAAATCCACCATTATATTCATTATGATTTATTGTCCGTTTATTGTTAATTATGGATTATTTATTTTAACACTGTAGTGACTGATGAAGGTCAGGCTATAGGACCGAAACGTTTCTTCTCTTACTTACCGTGGACACCATTAAATCACTGTATCTGATTAAGTTAAGTCTGAGTGCCAAGTTTTTTGCTATTATTCATGGTATTGGAACCTACTCTGGCACCTCTCCAACGGCTGTGCACGCGTCTATTCTGACTATAGCTTGCTGGTGTTACTTTCACTTTCACAGACATCCAGGGAAAAGCTGGCGGCTGGAGCTTAAGGCTTCTTTCACACTCCGTCTGTACGGGGCCGTCACAAAGCGTCGGCACCACGTACCCACGGACAGTGGTGATTTTCTGCACGACGTGGGCAGAAGCAGTGTTTCAACGCGTCCGCTGCCCATAGTAAACTCCCAGGGAGGAAGGGGTGGAGTTACAGCCGGGCATGCACAGTTTAAAATGCAGGACATGACGTACGAAAAAACGTTCCCTTGAATGTTTTTTCGCTGCGACGGTCCGCCAAATACTGACGCATCCAGTGCACGACGGACGTGACATGTGTCCGTGTGTCCATATGTCGAAATCCGTCGGCAATACAAGTCTATGGGAAAAAAACGCATCCTGCGGGCACATCTGCAGGATGCGTTTTTTTCCCAAAACAATGCATTGTGACGGATCTAAAAAGACGGAAGTGTGAAAGTAGCCTAACCTGGCTCTGTCTGATTAATTTGCTGTCCTGCTCTACTGCTATCTGCAATTCACAGCAATATGTCTGCAGATCTGCCAGCTCACAAAGGACACTCTCTCCACTGAACGGTGAGGGCTTCACTACCTGTCTTATTATAAAGGGGATCTGTGTGCTAATAGTGTTGTCACCATCTGGGGCTAGTTATCTATTTATTTATTTGTTTACTGGATGGCTACTAGATTACTATATACATTTTTTGTTCATCGAATCTACTTAGCTTTATTTTTTTTCTATTCTCTCTTGAAGTGCCATCTGGGGCTAGTATTTGTCTTATTGGACGGCTACCAGTCTCTATATATCCTTTGTTTATTGGACCCACTTAGTTTGCTCTGTGATATTCTCCCCGGAAGCGCAGTCAGTCTATTTAACAATTGTCTATTTTTTTATAAGGGTGACACCTACCCCTTATTGACCTTAGCAGCTGAGGGGATTCTAGTGGTGGTTTTCTGCTGCATGGTCAGGTAGCGCTTGTGTGCTTTTGTATTTTCACAACAAATAAACTGTTTTTACTTTATTTTTTTTGGCTCTAGTTTTAAAGTGTGATTTATATGAAGGATGTAGGTATAACTATTGTATAAAATACAAAACTGCAGTGAATACTACAAGAAGCACTGCTGTTATGATACTTCACAGACACTATGTAATAAATAAGAAAAGAAGCTATGCCACTCTGATGCCTCACAGACAATATGAGTGTTTTCAGGAGGTACAGTAGCTGAATAATATATTGTCAATGCTGATGTCACAGCTAGTTTGGAACCGTAAAGTTTACATTGTGTTAGAGGCCAACTATCTTTTATGAAGCCACATGATCACTACACTTGTAGCATGCCATGACGCATTACTTTTTCGGCCTTTAATGAAAGAACTATGCCAGGCCTTACCAGTGTGGCTTCTTTTGTGTACCATGAGCACATTTGGGCCGATGCATATTATCCCACAGATATCACATTTTAGTTTTCCGTTAGGAAGTCGAATACCTCCAACTCCTGTTAAGGCTTTGGTGCCTTGTCCGTTCAGTGAGCCATTCATTTTCTCCCCAGCAACATCAATCATTCGTAAATCTTCTGCACAGTCTTCTCCAATCATTTCACAGGTACGTCCGTTCTCCTCATCACTATGGGTCTCTACTTTTATATTGCCAGCTAAATGAGACAAAAACAGGTGCAAAAAAACTCACTACTGCTTAGAAGCATTTTCCAAGTCAACATTTACATGTATTATTTTCAATATAATAATTACATTGATAAAATGAAACAGCTTTTCATATAAAATAATTATATGAAACATTATTATATTACAAAATGTATTTAATTTCAAATGACTGCACAACACAAATGATTTGTTTCAATGCAAATATGACAAGGGAGTTTAAGGGAAACTGTCAACAGATTCATTCTGTCCAAACCACTTCTAACACGGGAGAGATCTTTCAATCAACTGGAATGGGCTGGGGAGAAAACGGCTATGTACCTCATTAGAGAAGCCAAGTCTCCCCTAAACTCCCTGGCTGGCTATTCTAAGTATGTTTACTCTGAGACTCTGCAGCATTTAACACGGTTTGGGCACAATAAATTTGATGACAGGTTCACTTTAAATATTATATAAAAGAAGTAATTTTATTAGTGCGTGATTGGCTGAGTGGGCATTGGGGTCGGTTCACATGACTTTATTTTCAGTCTGAGTGCGGTTCATGAAAAAACGTACAGCACTTGGACCAATATTATTCATTCAATGAGGCAATGCAGATGAACAATTTATTTCTTTTTTTCACTGACCGAATCTAAGTGTGAAAAAATCGCAGCATGCCCTAGTTGATGAGACTCACCCATTCAAAAAAAGATGGAATGCCATACTGAACCACAGTATTCTTTAACCTCGTAAACTGTAAATGGTCTTGTAAATTATTATGCTGGAAAAAAACGGATTGCATACCGATGACAAATAAGAATAGAAATTGTCCAAGTTTTCTAGATGAAACGGACGATTTTTTATACAGTTTTGTGAACCTAGCTTTTTAGACCATTCTCGAGAAGAGACCAGGAAGTAGGATTGGGATTGAGTTGCAGAGGATTGGTGAGGGTGCATTTTACTTCTTTTATTGTTTAGTCTGAGCCTTTCTTAAAATAAACGTTTCCCCATAGATGACTCCTTTAAAGAGTAACTGTCATTTTAATTTTTATTTCATATATCAACAGTGCTCATCAAGATAAGAAATATTGTAATATATCACAAGAGAGTAATCTGCTTCATTCTCCGCCAGGACTATTCATTCATTTTCAAAATTCCCAATTCGCTGGTAAAATCTGTATTCAGTGAAGACAGACTGTTACAATACTGAAATGGCAGAAGGTGCTGATAAGATTCTAAGTAGAAAAAGGGGTAGGAGGAGGGAGGAGCTCTGCCTCTGGCTCCGCCCTCTCCTGTACATAAAATCTTAGTAGTAACCGCCATCTCCTCTCTCAGTAATGTAACAATCTGTCTTCACTGAATACTGATTTTACCTGTGAATTGGGAATTTTGAAAATGATTATTCAGTCTTCGCGGTGAAAAGAGCAGATTTCTCTGATAAAATATATTACAAAGTTTCTTATTTTCAAGTGTACTATTGATTTCTGGAACAAAAATTAGATCAATAGCCTCTCTTTAATGGTTTTCTATTGAGATACAGTACAACAATGCTTCACATTAACAGTTTTTGTTTGTTTGCTTCACAGACATGTTTTTATTATACATGCAAAAGGAGTAAACAGTTAAAAGCAGCATGATAACACCTATCCATACATAATAACAAAAATCAATACCAAGCTAAATTCAGAATAAATAAATATATATACGGCAGCGCATGCAAAACCTTACTGCAAAGTGCACACACACTCACTGTGCAGGAAATACTGCATGCTTACAGAATGTTAACCACGCCATGGTAAGATGAAAATATACTTACGGGAAAATGATTTGAAAATGATAGCGTGTAAATCCCTAAACCGCTCAGCCTCACGTACAGCTGCAATAAAGAAGGCAAACAGGATGCTGGGTTGAACACGCCACCGTCAATACTTCATTGAAGTGGTGATACTGTTTGTCACAGTTAAAATGCCCTTAAAATATCGAGGTTGGGAAGACACAAATCTGCTTATTCTAATATATTATGAAAACATAGTTCTTTCTAATCAGGACAAAGCTCGGCTAGGTAACCAGGGAAACACATATCATCAGTCTTTTGTCACAACATAGAAAAAATGCATCTCACCATTTAGATTTCACTTAAAACACAAGGAAGTTTGTTCAAGCCTACAATTACTACACAAATATATTTTGACATAATTTTAAAGAATATTCTTACTTTTTTGGTATGTAATTTCAACATAGATTCATGATAAAGAAGGATAAGTAATACCTTAAAACTAAGAAAAGTTTTATATTATACAAGGGTAATAACATGGATAGCAATTAAAAATAAGATAATGCCGGAACCTTGTATACAGAACGTGGTTGTGCACGCACATGTAGCAATTTACACTATTCATAATATGTCAGCCTGTCGGACGCTCACCCCACTCACTCATGACGTTTTTTAGTAAAGACTTGTACGCCACATAAAATAACAGTTTTGGATCATCTGTTTTTTATAACACGGCACTGTGCTTCTGTTCCTCTCTGTTATTCCTCCAAGCTGATATGAAGAAAAAGACAACTAGGTCTTACCATTCGTCTTGCTAAAGGGGTATGTGCCTAGGTCATCTAAAACAGTATCAGCACCGATTGAACGCTGTAAGGGGACACAGTCCCAACTAGTAGCTCTTTTTTTGTCAATTTATTCAATGATTAGGAGGAAACAATGGAAGAAGAACTGAACAAAGTAGAGTAATAAGAAAAACATGATATCAAAAATACAATTATTTACTAAAACAAACATCAGATGTGCTATTATTTCCTCTCCTTGCTTGAAGCTCCCCATAAATCTTTCAAAAGTGATCCATCTCTCCCCCTCCCTTGATTTAAATGGCATGAATAACCTCAGGTCAAAAGAGATCAGTGTTTGCTCTTACTTTATTCCTAATGCTCCCCTAATGTTCTTTTTTTTTTTTTTTCTTTTTTTAACTCTGACATATGGTTCCAGAGATATAGGTGTTTTTATGGTTTTTAACAAGAGGGCTTTGCTCCCAGGGTAATAGTGCATAGCAGCCTGAAGACGCGCCCTCAGAGTATCCTGTCAACCCCCTTGGCAGAGACCATAAAGTTCAACAGTAAATAAAAATTCACATATCTCTGGAACCGTATGCCGGATTAAAGAGAAAAAAAAAGCAGGAAACTCGGGAACAGCAGAATTAAAATAAGAGCAAATACAGGCTATTTTTGTCCTAGTTACAGATCCTCTTTAAAAGTTAGTGTTTTTAACCCTTACTTGACTGATCGATTTTCAATTTTTGCGCTTTAAATACTTCTTCCCCTTTTTTCAAGAGGCATAACTTTTTTTTGTTGAAATAGCAATATGATTGCTTGTTATTTTACAGTTGTACTTTTGAATGACTGCATACATTTTATTATATGATGTGCTGGAAAATGCAAAGAAATAAAAAAAAACAACATAATTTTGCAATTGTTTTTCAAAGGTTTGCATTTATAGCATTTTTTATAAGGTACAATTGGCCTGGATGTCGGATTCTCCAGGTCAGTACAATTATAGTGATATCAAACATGCATACTATCTTTTTTAATGAAGGGTCTAAAAAAAAATGTGGAAGTTCATAAAAAAAAAAATTAACTTGCGTTGTCATTTTCCTAGACAACACCTTAAATTTTCAATCAATGGAGCTGTGGGAGCTTATTTTAACACCCTGAGTTGAAGTTTTTATCGATATCATTTTGGAGTAGATATGACGCTTTATCTGGTTCTTATTGCCTTTTTTGTGCTGATGCATTACAACGCTTATAGATTGGGTCAATTAGAGTCCTCAACTTACGTACGAACCCCAGTTATAAATGTCACAAGTGCAAAAAAAAGAAAAAACTAACATACAGTGCGTACGGAAAAGTTTCAGACCCCTTTAAATGTTTCACTCTGCTTCATTGCAACCATTTGGTAAATTCATAAAAGTTCATTTTTGTTCTCATTAATGTGCACTCTGCACCCCATCTTGACTGGAAAAAAAAACCAGAAATGTAGAAATTTTTGCAAATTTATTAAAAAATAAAAACTGAAATATTGTATGGTCATAAGTATTCAGACCCTTTGCTCAATATTGAGTAGAATATTGAGTAGAAGCACTCTTGATTTAGTACGACCATGAGTATTCTTGGGAATGATGCAACAAGTTTTGCACACTTGGATTTCTGCCATTATTCCTTGCACATCCTCTCCAGTTCTGTCAGGTTGGATGGTGAACATTGGTGGACAGCCATTTTAAGGTCTCTCCAGAGATGCTCAATTGGGTTTAGGTCTGGGCTCTGGCTAGGCCAGTCAAGAATGGTCACAGAGTTGTTCTGAAGCCACTCCGTTGTTGTTTTAGCTGTGTGCTTAGGGTCATTGTCTTGTTGGAAGGTGAACATTCGGCCAAGTCTGAGGTCCAGAGCACTCTTTAAGAGGTTTTCATCCAGGATATCTCTGTACTTGGCCGCATTCATGTTTCCTTCAATGGCAACCAGTCATCCTGTCCCTGCAGCTGACAAACACCCCCATAGCATGACGCTGCCACCACGTTTCACTGTTGGGATTGTATTGGGCAGCTGATGAGCAGTGCCTGGTTTTCTCCACACAAACCGCTTAGAATTATCACCAAAAAGGTCTATCTTCGTCTCATCAGACCAGAGAATCCTATTTCTCATAGTCTGGGAGTCCTTCATGTGTTTTTTTAGCAAACTCTATGAGGGCTTTCATATGGTTTGCACTGAGGAGATGCCTCTGTCGGGTTACTGCCATAAAGGCCCGACTGGGGGAGGGCTGCAGTGATAGTTGACTTTGTGGAACTTTCTCCCATCTCCCTACTGCATCTCTGGAGCTCAGCCACAGTGATCTTGGGGTTCTTTTTTTACCTCTCTCATCAAGGCTCTTCTCCCACGATTGCTCAGATTGCCTGGACGGCCAGGTCTAGGAAGACTTCTGGTGGTCCCAAACTTCTTCCATTAAAGGATTATGGAGGCCACTGTGTTCTTAGGAAACTTGAGTACTGCAGAAATTCTGTTGTAACCTTGGCCAGATCTCTGCCTTGCCAGAATTCTGTCTCTGAGCTCCTTGGCCAGTTCCTTTTGATCTCATGATTCTCATTTGGTCTGAAATGCACTGTGAGCTGTGAGGTCTTATATAGACAGGTGCGTGCCTTTCCAAATCAAGTCCTATCAGTTTCATTAAACACAGCTGGACTCCAATGAAGAAGTAGAACCATCTCAAGGAGGATCACAAGGAAATGGACAGCATGTGACTTAAATATGAGTGTCTGAGCAAAGGGTCTGAATACTTATGACTGTGATATTTCAACTTTTCTTTTGTAATAAATTTGCAAACATTTCTACATTTCTGTTTTTTTTCAGTCAAGATGAGGTGCAGAGTGTACGTTAACGAGAAAAAATGAACTTTTTTGAATTTACCAAATGGCTGCAATAAAACAAAGAGTGAAAAATTTAAAGGGGTCTGAATACTTTCCATACCCACTGTCCCTCGCAACTGAACTCTGTCCAGTCTTCTTCTTTCCGCCATCGCGCATCGTTTTTACAGCCTATTTAATATATACCAGGCTCTGGCCGCTTCCAGGCTGGAGTTTATTGTGTATCAAAAGGTTGTGTCGTCATCACAACCTTATGATGCAAAGTAAGCTCCGGCATGGGCACAGCTAGAAGTCCTGGCTTATAGTGAAGAGGCTGGTGATGAGTCTTACAATGGCGGAAAGAAGAGGATCAGGATGGCGAGGTGAGTATTGGTTAGAAAAAAAAATGAATACCTCTCCAGCCTTTGTCTTTCCCCCATTGAATCATGACTTCTGGCTACATGTAAGATCCAGAGGTCACTGCAGGTCATAAAGACCTCTTATGATGCACAGTAATCTCAGAGGCCTCAATGTGGCTGGTAAGTCCTACTGAAAGGCCGGAGGTGCAGCGTGCCCAATGACAGAAAGAAGAGAACCCGACGGCAAGCTGGTCACCATCCAGTCATGGTCATGGTCGGCATCTAGCATTTCCTGGCACTGAGGTCACTTTGTGTCATAAGGCCGCAAAATTGACCCCGCAATCTTATAACGCGCAGTAACCTCTGAGGCCTTGAATGCAGCTGCAAGTCCTGGTCTATAGAGAAAAGGCCAGGAGACGCAGTGAGCCCAATGGTCCTTTCAAAGAGGACCATATTGCGGGCAGCTAGCAGCCAGGGCTGTCATTGGTGAGATATTATTTTTTTATCCTGACCCTGTTCGATCTTGCATACGTATCCAAATAAACCTATAGCACATATTTAGTTCTTAACCCTGGTACTGTCTGTAATTAATGTTATATTTTGACAGATTGGACGTTTACAGATGCAGCGATACCACAAATGTGTATTTTTTTTATTTACTTTTATTGGTACCACCTTGGACTACATAACATTTTTTTGTGTCTTGAAAAAGTATTCATACCCTGTGAACTTTTCCACATTTTTTCACATTACTCCCACAAATTTATATGGATTTTATTGGGATTTTATGTACCGTAATATACCAACAGAAAGTAACAAGTAGTTGTGAAGTGTAAAGGAAATGATACATGGTTTTATAAACATTAAAAAAGTAGAAATATGAAAATTGTGACGTGCATTTGTTTTCAGCCCCCGAATTAATCATTTGTAGCACCACCATTCACTGTAATTACTGGTGCAAGTCTACCTGCTTTGCACTATTAAAGACTGAAATATTTGCCCATTCTTCTTCGCACACTAGCTGAGTGAGATTGCATGGAGCGTCTGTGAGTAATTTTCAAGCACTGCCACAGATTCTCAATTGGATTTAGGTCTGGACTGCAACTGGGCCATGTAAACACATGAGTATGCTATGATCTAAACCATCCATTGTAGCTCTGGCAGTATGATTAAGGTCGTTGTCCTGCTGCAAGGTGAACCTATGTCCCAGTAGACTGAGGATGCCATGTCGCGTTTAAAGAGCCCCCAAAACAGCAGAAACCTCCCACAAGTGACCCTATTTTGGAAACTATACCTCTCAAGGAAATTACATTTTCCCCCCTAAAATATTAATTTAGCCCCCAAATTTTTCATTTTCACAAGATTACCAGGAGAAAATGGACTACCCAATTTGTAGTGCAATTTCTCTTTAGCTTTCCGATGTCCATATGTGGGGGAAAAACACTGTTCACGCATACTGTTGAGAACAAAAAAAAAAGAAGTCCCGTTTTAGAAGGCAGACTTTGCTTGTATGGTTTTTGGGCACAATGCTGCATTTGTAGAGGCTTTGTATTGCCAGAAAAGTAGTAACTCCCACAAATGACTGCATTTTGAAAACCATGCCTCTCAAGGAATTCATCTAGGGATGTGATGAGCATATTGAACCAGCAGGTGCTTCACATAATTTTTTTTAACATTGGTACGAGAAAATGGAAAATGACATTTTTAACACTTATGGACTCCAAGATTTATAAAGCATTTCTTCTAAATGAAGGAATACCACATGTGTGATCGGAAACTACTATTTGTGCACACAGCAGGGCTCAGAAGGGAAGTATCACTATTTGGCTTTTGGAGCACAAATTTAGCAGTAACAGTTTGTGGGTGACACTTGCAGAGCCCCTGAGGTAACAGAACAGGAGAAACTCCCCCACAACTGACCCCATTTTGGAAACTTCACCTCTCAAGAAGTTCATTTGTGAGCATCATTTGCAGAACCCCATGTTTCCAAAACAGCTGAAATCCGCTAGGTGTATGTGTCCATCAGTCTAAACTTTTAGAATGGATCCCGAAGCATCCATCTACCATCAAGACCCACATAATGCATGGTATACATCTATTTCAGTGTCCCCATGTATAGGAAAGTGCAATCTGCTGCGCTTTTATATAGTTACATAAGTGTATGCCGGCCACATGGAGGCTGAAAGAACGCACTTTCTGCCAGCATTTTGTGAATGGTTGGCTATGGTGACGTAGCAGTAATACGTATAGCCTAAGTGATGTACAAGCTACATACAGCAACACTGTACATTGTTTGGTGGCCGCTAAGTGAATACTGCAGAACATTCACTTCAATAGGATATAAAGCTCCACACTCATCTACTAAAAAATGTATGAGGTTGCTGTGTTCCACTCATACATCACTTAGGTCCAGCCACTGCTGGAGCAGTTTTCAGTTGATAGGTGGGTGTACTGGTATTGGACCGCCAAAGATCTCATATTGAAGAAGTATTCAGAGGATAATTAATAATTAGACCAGGAGAACCCCGTAGTGTATACTCCCGTCAGTAGCAGTGCCATACATGTTGACATTAGGGGTGATTTAGGCACACTGAGGGGCTCAGAATAGGGGGTCATTTGGCTTTCCGAGCCTGAATTTTGTTGAAATTTATTATATATACCGTACTACGATACGATACGATACACTTTATTGATCCCGTGGGAAATTATGGTATCATCACAGCAGCACAACTTACATCATAAGAATCATAAAATGAATTACTTAATTGACATGACAGTTTGTTGACAGAAGGACATTATACATTAGAATAGGACATACACAGCGGGTGAACTGAAAAGTAGAAGAAATAAAGTAGACAATCCCCTTTATGATTTAACCCTAATGTTATTGTTGTACATCCCCATAGCAGTTGGCACAAACGATTTCCTAAATTTTTCCTTCTTACACCTCAGAAGTATTAGCCGGTTACTGAAGGTGCTCCTCTGTATCATGAATAGCTCATATAGTGGATGTGCATTATTGTTCATAATTGCCCTACACTTTCTCAGAGTTCTTCTCTCCACTACCTCTTCAAGAGAGTCCAGATTGCAGCCGACAGCAGAGCTTGCCTTTTTGATAAGCTTATTCAGCTTATTAGCATCAGAGGCCCGCACACTATTACTCCAGCATATGATTGCAAAAAAGATGGCACTTGCCACCACAGACTGGTAGAACATTTCTAACATTTTGCTGCACACATTAACCCCTTCCTGACCTATGACGCCACGTAGGCGTCATGAAAACCTGTGCCAATCCGACCCATGATGCCTATGTGGCGTCATGGAATGATCGCGTCCCTGCAGATCGGGTGAAAGGGTTAACTCTAATTTCACCCGATCTGCAGGGACAGGGGGAGTGGTACTTCAGCCCAGGGGGGGTGGCTTCACCCCCCCGTGGCTACGATCGCTCTGATTGGCTGTTGAAAGTGAAACTGCCAATCAGAGCGATTTGTAATATTTCACCTAAAAACTGGTGAAATATTACAATCCAGCCATGGCCGATGCTGCAATATCATCGGCCATGGCTGGAAACACTGATGTGACCCCCCTCACCCCACCGATCGCCCCCCCCAAGCCACCGATCTGTGGTCCGCTCCCCTCCGTCTTGTGCTCCGCTCCCCCGTCCTTCTGTCCGCTCCCCCCGTGCTCCTATGCCCCCCCCCCCGTGCTCCGACGCCCCCCCCCGTGCCCCGATCTCCACCCCCTTATACTTACCGAGGCTCCCAGGGTCCATCCGTCTTCTCCATGGGCGCCGCCATCTTCCAAAATGGCGGGCGCATGCGCAGTGCGCGCGCCGAATCTGCCGGCTGGCAGATTCGTTCCAGGTATAATTTGATCACTGTGATAAAACCTATCACAGTGATCAAAATAAAAAAAAATAGTAAATGACCCTCCCCCCTTTATCACCCCCATAGGTAGGGACAATAATAAAAAAAAGAAAATATTTTTTTTTCTTTTTCCACTAGGGTTAGGGTTAGAACTAGGGTTAGAACTAGGATTAGGGGTAGGGTTAGAACTAGGGTTAGAACTAGGGGTAGGGTTAGGGTTAGGGGTAGGGTTAGGGCATGTGCACACAGTGCGGATTTGGCTGCAGATCCGCAGCGGATTGGCCACGGATCCGCAGCGGATTGGCCGCGGATCCGCAGCGGATTGGCCGCGGATCCGCAGCGGATTGGCCGCTGCGAATTCGTAGCAGTTTTCCATCAGGTTTACAGTACCATGTACACCTATGGAAAACCAAATCAGCTGTGCCCATGGTGCGGAAAATTCCATGCGGAAACGCTGCGTTGTATTTTCCGCAGCATGTCAATTCTTTGTGCGGATTCCCCAGCGTTTTACACCTGTTCCTCAATAGGAATCCGCAGGTGAAATCCGCACAAAAAAACACTGGAAATCTGCTGTAAATCTGCAGGTAAAACACAGTGCCTTTTACCTGCAGATTTTTCAAAAATCGTGTGGAAAAATCTCACACGAATCCGCAACGTGGGCACATAGCCTTAGGGTTAGGGTTGGAATTAGAGTTAGGGTTGGAATTAGGGCTAGGGTTGGAAATAGGGTTAAGATTAGGCTTGTGGTTAGGGTTACGGATAGGGTTAGGAGTGTGTTGGGGTTACAGTTGTGGTTAGGGTTGGGATTAGGGTTGGGATTAGGGTTAGGATTAGGGTTGGGATTAGGGTTACGGGTGTGTTGGGGTTAGGGTTGTGGTTAGGGGTGTGTTGGGGTTAGGGTTGTGATTAGGGTTAGGGCTACAGTTGGGATTAGGGTTAGGGGTGTGTTGGGGTTAGTGTTGAAGTTAGAATTGAGGGGTTTCCACTGTTTGGGCACATCAGGGGTCTCCAAACGCAACATGGCACCACCATTGATTCCAGCCAATCTTGCGTTCAAAAAGTCAAATGGTGCTCCCTCCCTTCCAAGCCCCGATGTGCGCCCAAACAGTGGTTTACCCCCACATATCGGGTACCAGCGTACTCAGGACAAACTGGGCAACAATTATTGGGGTCCAATTTCCCCTGTTACCCTTGCAAAAATAAAAAATTACTTGCTAAAACATAATTTTTGAGGAAAGAACAATTATTTTTAATTTTCACGGCTCTGCGTTATAAACTTCTGTGAAGCACTTGGGGGTTCAAAGTGCTCACCACACATCTAGATGAGTTCCTTGGGGGGTCTAGTTTCCAAAATGGGGTCACTTGTGGGGTGTTTCTACTGTTTAGGCACATCAGGGGCTCTGCAAATGCAACATGATGCCCACAGACCATTCCATCAAAGTCTGCATTTCAAATGTCACTACTTCCCTTCTGAGCCCTGACGTGCGCACAAACAGTGGTTTACCCCCACTTATGGGGTACCAGCATACTCACAACAAACTGGGCAACAAATATTGGGGTCCAATTTCTCCTGTTATTCTTGTGAAAATAAAAAATTGCTTGCTAAAACATCTTTTTTGAGGATATCCAATATCGATGTTGCACCCAATTCCCCTCCACTTCCAGTTGGCAGTACACATGTACTGCTAAATCTATTGAAATACTCGTTCATCTCATTAGCCTTGTCCAGATTTCCTCCCCCGTGATCAGACCTTACCTTAAGCCCAGTCAGTAATTTCATTCCTGACCAAACCTCCCTGGTATTATTGTGGGACAGTTTCTTTTCAAGTTTAATTCTGAAGGCTTTCTGGGCCTCCTTTATTTTATACTTCAACTGGGACCATGGACAACTACTGGGACCATGGACAACTAAAATTTTTCTGTTGACAAATGAAAAAATTACAGAAGGGCCTACCGTAGATTTTTGGCAGGATGATATGAAGTTTTTAGTGGTGCCATTTCAGAGTACATAACATTTTTTATTTGCTTTGTATTCCAAATTTAGAGAAACACAATGAACAAATAAAAAGCAATTCAGGATTTTTTTCTTTTTGTCTTTACCACGTGAAAACCTGAGATAACTACTGTATGTTGGGTCAGTACAATTACAAAAACACCAGTGTTCTAAAGTATTTTTACAATTTGTACGGTAAAATACTGATGTACAGAAAAATTATTTTATTCCATCGCCATATTCTGAAAGATATAACTTTTTATTTTTCTGCTGAAAAAGCTGCCTCTGGGCTTGTTTTGTGCATGATTTGTTGAAGATTTTGTTAGTACCATTTTGAACTACATAACATTTTTGGTTCACTTTTTTCAATTTTTGGGTGGCAGATTGACCAAAAGCAGCAATGCATAAATGGGTTTATTTTATTTTGCGGTAAAAGTGCCATTATGATCACAGCAATCTTTACTTGCAATACATTTTTCTTTGCACTTTTGCTTTTATTTTTTAGATTTTTACAAATTTTGACTTATTTTTTACTTAGTCCCGACATGCGACATCAACTTTTTCTGCTCAGAACGCTGTACTAATACATAGCATTGCATTTGCTTTGCAGGTTATTAGATCTGTCAATCACACACAGACAGGAGGTGTGTCTGGTCCTGCTCAAGGCAGGACATTACAGACCACCGTACTTGGATGACCCCGAGGTCATTATTTGGCCTTGGGTCATCATGAAGACTATGGGCACAATGTGATCGATATGTGATGATCGGAGGAAAGAGGGAGCCACCTTCCTCTACTAAGCAGATCAAAGCCGCTGTCACTATTCACAGTGGCATCAGACGGGTTAAAAGGAGCTAGCACCACAGTTGTTATTGCAGGGTGTCAGCAACGATATATAGCTGGCACCCGCTGATGATTTTGCCTGCTCTGCTTATGAGCCCTGACTGTATATTGTGCCTTTTGTCGATTGCATATTTGCATGTGCAGAAAAACAGAGTTTATTTCACTTCCAGCAAAATGGATGAGATTTACGTACATCTCATAACAACTGTGATTTTTTAACACTGAGGAAATTGAACTGCCATACTTTTTTTAAATCTGCAACATGTCAAGTTCTCTTTCAAATATGATGCATTTAATTTGCTGATTTTTTTGTTTGCAGATTTTTCCCATAGACGTGAATTGGATGCAGAAAATTTGAATATAAAAAAATCTGCAACATCAAAATCTCACCAAATACTCATTGTGGGAATATAGCTTTAGAGAAAGACATCAATGAAATTGTAAGCTAACGAGTCTCATGTGCAGCAGGGTGGGAAATTGCACTTGCAACTCTGCTGCTTCTCTCCGTATTAGCTATCCACTGCCTGCCTTCTGCGTCTGACTGACAGGTCTCAACTAGTGATGAGCGAACGTGCATGGATAAGGTGTTATTGGAGCATGCTTGTGTGTTAACCGAGTGACTTCCGCATGTTCGAATAATATGTCCAGGTCCCCACACCTGCATTTCTCGAGGCTGTTCGACAGCCGCAACACATGCAGGGATTGCCTAACAAACAGATAATCCCTGCATGTGGTGCGGCTGTCGATCAGCTGTGAGACATGCAGCCATGGAGACTCAAACAAATTTTTCAAACACATCGAAGTCACTCGGTTAGCACATGAACATGCTTGGATAACAACTTATCCATGCATGTTCGCTCATCACTAGAGATGAGCGAAGTTGTGTGGATAACGATCACCAAACACAAATTCGGCACAAATATGGTACATTCGAATTCGTGATCAGTAACACGAGCATTTTTCTTAAAATCGGAAAAAGTAAGTAACATTCAGTAAAAGTGCAGGAAAATAATTGTGTTGCCACTAAAGTAAATAAAGAAATTAAAGTATTCTAAAGTAGATGATAGCTTGATAGATAGACAGAAGCCGGCAATTCATGTGCTGCTTACAGTATAATCACAGCCCGACAGGTTAGAATAGAATAGATTGAATAGATATATACACATAGGATACATACATATATATAGATGTCAGTGATAAACATACACACACACACACATATATGTATATATATATATATATATATATATATATATATATATATATACTGTATATATATATATATATATATATATATATATATATATATTGGACACACCTCATTTAAAGATGTTTCTGTATTTTCATGACTATGAACTATGAAGATTGTACATTCACACTGAAGGCATCAAAACTATGAATTAACACATGTGGAATTTTATACTTTAACAAAAAAGCGTGAAACAACTGAAATTATGTCTTATATTCTAGGTTCTTCAAAGTAGCCACCTTTTGCTTTGACTGCTTTGCACACTCTTGGCATTCTGTTGATGAGCTTCAAGAGGCAGTCACTGGGAATGGTCTTCCAACAATCTTGAAGGAGTTCCCAGAGATGCTTAGCACTTGTTGGCCCTTTTGCCTTCACTCTGCGGTCCAGCTCACCCCAACCATCTTGATTGGGTTCAGGTCTGGTGACTGTGGAGGCCAGGTCATTTGGCATAGCACCCCATCACTCTCCTTCTTGGTCAAATAGCCCTTACACAGCCTGGAGGTGTGTTTGGGGTCATTGTCCTGTTGAAAAATAAATGATGGTCCAACTAAACGCAAACTAGATGGAATAGCATGCCGCTGCAAGATGCCGTGGTAGCCATGCTGGTTCAGTATGCCTTCAATTTTGAATAAATCCCCAACAGTGTCACCAGCAAAGCACCCCCACACCATCACACCTCCTCTTCCATGCTTCATGGTGGGAACCAGGCATGTAGAGTCCATCCGTTCACCTTTTCTGCTTCGCACAAAGACACGGTGGTTGGAACCAAAGATCTCAAATTTGGACTCATCAGACCAAAGCACAGAGTTCCACTGGTCTAATGTCAATCCTTGTGTTCTTTAGCCCAAACAAGTCTCTTCTGCTTGTTGCCTGTCCTTAGCAGTGGTTTCCTAGCAGCTATTTTACCATGAAGGCCTGCTGCACAAAGTCTTTCCTCTTAACAGTTGTTGTAGAGATGTGTCTGCTGCTAGAACAGACATTTTTCGTAAGGCTACTTCAGTTAATTCCTTTTTACATACCACAGTTGACCTTCCGCCGTGCAAGGAATCTTAGAGATTTTCTTGTTAGGAGTCATTATAAAACAACCCCTCCATCTACCTTCTTGGACAATTTTCCTAGCTCCAACCCAGGCTGCCATCCTTGTGGGAACTGCGTAGCGTGCCCAAACGTGGAATACAATAATTCATTTACTAACTCCGATGGCACTCAGACATTCCAAATTAAACAATCAATCACTTGTACCACTAAAGCCGTAATCTATTTTGCCACATGTCCATGCCAAAAGATATATATAGGTATGACTACAAGACAGTTAAAGGTTCGCGTACGCGAACATGTTTTAGGTATTTCTGCGACTCGTAGCGAGGACAATATTAACGTTCTCAAAACAATTCCCAGACACTTTAAGATCCACCACAGCTGTGACCCAACTCTTTTCAAAGTACGTGGTATAGATGAAGATACCTCTGATATTAGAGGTGGCAAGGTGAGTCGCAGACTTGCCCAACGAGAAACAAAACGGATATGGACTCTCAACACTATCCAACCTCTAGGCCTCAATGAGAATAACAGCTATGCCCCTTTTCTCTGATTGTTTTAATTAATCTTCATTTGTTTCCCATTTTAGCAATTTTAGAGGCTTTTTGTATCTATTTTAACAACACACGTCTGTGTATTGTTTATTTTATTTTTATTCTTACATTTTATGTATATTTTTATTCACACTTCTCTTACGGTACCTTTCAATAAAGTGCGAATATTAATTGCTTATTATTTTTTCGTTTTTTTAGTATGATCGCTGCCATACGTAGTAACTGATGAATTTGACCTTTCTGGCCGGCTCCTCCTTCTGGACTACATGGCACAAACTTTCAATTCGATCTTGGGTGATGAAGAAAGAAGATTATCAGATTAATTGACTAATTAATTAATCATATTTTTGATTCATTTCATTGTCTATTTATTATTTTCATTTATTATTCTTTATTTTACATTTATTATCACTTGTTCCTATAATGGCCTTATCTAATTAACTAATACATATGCTTATTACTCATTTTACACATGCATGAATATGAATTTATTATGGTACATCACGTTATTTATTTCTCACTCTTTGTGCACACATTGGTACGTTGCCCCATACACCATCAATTTTATTTTATTTTTCTTCATCTTTTCTCTTTATTATTTTCTCATTATTATACACATTTTTACCCCCCACATTAGTATTAATACAATAGAATTTTTTCTAGTATTCCCCCGTGCTATATACCATATTTTTAGGACTATAAGACGCACCGGACTATAAGGCGCACCCAGGTTTTAGAGGTGGAAAATAGGGAAAAAAATAATTGAAGCAAAAAAATGTGGTAAAATATTTAATAACATACTAATATATGTAGTGTTATTATATATAATAGTATGTTATTATGTTGGAAGCTGTGGGACCAGTGTGGTGTCTGTGAAGTACTATATGAAGATGCTGGAGGGTGAGTATAAGAATGGGGGCACAGGGCTTATATTGAAAGCACCACTCCAGCACTGCAAAATAACACTGGAGTGCTGCTTTAAAATCCCATGGGAGAACTATAACTCCCACCATGTCCTGCAGATCCTATGACATGCTGGTAGTTATAGTTCACTAAAGGAGTGGCAGAGTGCTTTATTGTGTTTTGGAAAGACTAACCTCTTAATTGTGGCAGCCAGCCTGTGGTGAGGTAAAAGCATCCCATGACTGCACACACAGAGCCCTCCCTCTTGTTGCCTTTCCACAGCACAGGTAATGGAAGCCAGCAGATTCTAGTGTTGGAGTCTAAATGACCTGTGATGATGTCAAGAAGAGGGAGGGTTCTGTGCTGCCATGTGATGTTCCAGCCCGCCCACTTCTGACATCATCACAGGTCCTCCTTGTGCACACTGCACAGCACTCAGCTCCAGCCCAGGAAGGTACCAGCGATCTCCTCTCCCCAGGACCCTGCTGCTGCTGCCTCCTCCTCCCCCGGACACACGGATCTCCCCAGCTGCTGCAGGAATCAGCGCTGAGGAAACCATGTGTGTCCCTGCTTAAGTGCAGTATTCATTTGCTGCTCCGCTCACCACTCAGCTGATAGGTGGGCGGGGAGTAGCTAATGAGTATTCACTGCACTTAATCATCGGGACCACATGGTTTCCCCAGCACTGATTCCCGGCAGTGGGGACATTTTTCTGCCTCCTGAAGTGGGATAACAGTGCTATCCCACTCACTGCTGCCCCCCTCCCCACATGCTACATCCCTACCATAAGACGCACCCACACTTTCCTCCCAAATTTGGAGGAAAAAAAGTGCGTCTTATGGTCAGAAAAATATGGTAATTTTCTCATTCCCTTCCAATTCATTTCCCTGGCTTTACTCTCTCTATATTGGAGGTAGTGGTGCGTGTGCGCTTCAGTGTCCCCTTGTAGCTGACCTTGGTCAGTCGCGTCTCAGTGCATGAGGTGAGGTCATGAATTTTCCTTCACGCCTCTCCCTGCGTGACGCGGGTGCCATGGTTACCTCCAGGAGTCCTAAGGTACACGCGCCGCTCTATACTTCCTCCAATCTGTCCGGATATCTCCGTTGTCACGTACGCTTCGGCTCCATCCCGCCCACAGTATCACCTCATTGATCATGTGACCTGTATGCCTGCGATGACGCGATTTTAAGTATACCTTCTTTTGTATCACCACCCGCCCTTCACTTACATTGGTACCTTCTATCACACCCCTTCTTTCCTATTGGCCTCTTGCTATTTAAATACCCTCTGGATCCCTCTTATGTCACTCCCTGATGAAGGCAATAGCGCCGAAATGCACGTTGGGGAGGACGCTATCCAGGAGCCAGGGTCCCGCAAATACACTGTAAGTAGCTTTCCACTACAGATACTCTTTTGCAATCACTTTCCTTTGACCCACTGACTCCCACTACTATTGCACATCCCATTAAGTGTTTATGCACATACAGTACAGACCAAAAGTTTTGACACACCTTCTCATTTAAAGATTTTTCTGTATTTTCATGACTATGAAAATTGTACATTCACACTGAAGTCATCAAAACTATGAATTAACACATGTGGAATTATATACTTAACAAAAAAGTGTGAAACAACTCAAATTATGTCTAATATTCTAGGTTCTTTAAAGTAGCCACCTTTTTCTTTGATGACTGCTTTGCATTGGCATTCTCTTGATGAGCTTCAAGAGGTAGTCACTGGGAATGGTCTTCCAACAATCTTGAAGGAGTTCCCAGAGATGCTTAGCACTTGTTGGCCCTTTTGCCTTCACTCTGCGGTCCAGCTCACCCCAAACCATCTCAATTGGGTTCAGGTCTGGTGACTGTGGAGGCCAAATCATCTGGCGTAGCACCCCATCACTCTCCTTCTTGGTCAAATAGCCCTTACACAACATGGAGGTGTGTTTGGGGTCATTGTCCTGTTGAAAAATAAATGATGGTCCAACTAAACGCAAATCGGATGGTATAGCATGCCGTTGCAAGATGCTGTGGTAGCCATGCTGGTTCAGTATGCCTTCAATTTTGAATAAATCCCCAACAGTGTCACCAGAAAAGCACCCCTACACCATCACACCTCCTCCTTCATGCTTCACGGTGGGAACCAGGCATGTAGAGTACATCCGTTCACCTCTTCTGCGTCGCACAAAGACACAGTGGTTGGAACCAAAGATCTCAAATTTGGACTCATCAGACGAAAGCACAGATTTCCACTGGTCTAATGTCCATTGTGTTCTTTAGCCCAAACAAGCCTCTTCTACTTGTTGCCTGTCCTTAGCAGTGGTTTCCTAGCAGCTATTTTACCATGAAGGCCTGCTGCACAAAGTCTCCTCTTAACAGTTGTTGTAGAGATGTGTCTGCTGCTAGAACTCTGTGTGGCATTGACCTGGTCTCTAATCTGAGCCGCTGTTAACCTGCGATTTCTGAGGCTGGTGACTGGGATACACTTATCCTCAGAAGCAGAGGTGACTCTTAGTCTTCCTTTCCTGTGGCGGTCCTCATGTGAGCCAGTTTCTTTGCAGCTCTTGATGGTTTTTGCCACTGCACTTGGGGACACTTTCAAAGTTTTCCCAATTTTTAGGACTGACCTTCATTTCTTAAAGTAATGATGGCCACTCGTTTTTCTTTACTTAGCTGCTTTTTTTTCTTGCCATAACACAAATTCTAACAGTCTATTCAGTAGGACTATCAGCTGTGTATCCACCAGACTTCTGCACAACACAACTGATGGTCCCAACACCATTTATAAGGCAAGAAATCCCTTATTAAACCTAACAGGGCACACCTGTGAAGTGAAAACCATTCCCGGTGACTACCTCTTGAAGCTCATCAAGAGAATGCCAAGAGTGTGCAAAGCAGTCATCAAAGCAAAAGGTGGCTACTTTGAAGAAAATAGAATCATCTGCCGTGTACTGTAAAATCACAGCAGGAGCCAACAGGATAGAAGCGATGGATTACATGCAGTAAATTCAAATAGAATAGACAGATATATAGACGTCAGTGACAAATACAATTAGTACAGTGTGTGTGCAGCTTACTGTACATGTATTTAATAAAAGATTATAATATTTTTTTCAAATGACATGGGCTCCCGCATAATTTTCGTAACTAGCAGAGGGAAAGCCGACAGCTGGGGGCTGATGTTTATAGCCTAGGAAGGGGGTTATACCCACGGAGCTTCTAAGGCTATTAATATCAGCTCACAGCTGTATATATAGCCTTTACTGGCTATTAACATGGGGGACTCTAAAAAAAAATGATGTAGAATCCCCCTATAATTAATAACTAGCAAAGGTTATGTAGACAGCTGACAGCTGTGGGGTGATATTAATAGCCTAGGAAGGAGCCATGGATACTGGATCCCCCAGGCTAAAAACATCAGCTCTCAGCCAGCCTTAAAAAGGCGCATCTCTAAGATGTGCCAATTCTGGTACTTAGCCTCGCTCTTCCCACTTGCCCTGTAGCAGTGGCACGTGGGGCGATAGTTGGAGGCGGTTGATGTCACCTTTGTATTGTCAGGTGACATCAAGTCCCGAGGTTATTAATGGAGAGGCGTCAAAAAGATGCCACCATTACTAACCCCATAGTCACATTGCATGAAAACACAGACACCCAGAAAAAAGTAATTTAATTGAAAGAAAGACACAGACTCCCTTTAATAGTCTTAATTAAACCATACTTATGACTTCATGGGGGACCTCATGTTGTTTTTTAAATTATTTATTTAAATAATTAAAAAATACGGTGTGGAGACACCTCTACTCTTCATAACCAGCCTTGCTGAAGCTGACAGCTGAGAGTTGCAGCACCCAGCTGTGAGTTTTGCCTGGCTGGTTATCAAAAATACAGGAGAACCCATGCAGGTTTTTTCTTTTAAATTGTTTATTTAAAGTGCAGGAGCGGCTGAGGATTACTCCCATCCACAGTTCCTGCTCTCACTGTTATTAGCGGTTGCAGGTGTCAGCTTATGGGAGCTATAGTTCCACCATCAGACACCAGTGACCAGAGGTAAACTTTATACCGCCGATCACAGTTGAGCGCTCTTTTGACAGCGTGGGAACCGAGGCTCTCTGACCAGCGGGGATGATTTCACCGCCGGTCAGAAGCCCTACGCCGGTGTTTCCCACAGCTTTGTGACAGCGCGGGAAACACTGGCTTTTGTGCTGTGTATGTTCGGCTATATTCGGCGATTAAATAGACTATTAAATCGGCGAATGTTGCAAATTCCGAGATCGTGAGCCAAACCGAATATTGAAATATTCATTCATCTCTACTTATCACTAGTCACAACTGTTTCAAGACAATCTTTCACCAAATTCTTCATGTTGAACTGGAGATATAATTTTTTTTTTGCTTTCCGTTGCAGAGATTCCAGCAATCCCAGCATTTGGCACGTGATGAGGGTACTTTTTTAAATGTCCAAGTGGGTGTTATCAGTCAATTGTCAATTTTATAGGGGCTTGTACTTCTGCTCTATGTATGATGCTGACTAGTGATGAGCGAGTATACTCGTTGTTCAGGTTTTCCCAAGCATGCTCGAGTGTCCCCAGAGTATTTTCGCATGCTCAAAGATTTAGTTTTCGTCGCCTCAGCTGCATGATTTGCTACTGCTAGACAGGCTGAATTTGTTAGGAAATTCCCACATGTATTCAACCTGTCTAGCAGTCACAAATTATACAGCTGAGGTGAGGAAAACTAAATCTCCGAGGACGCCAAAATACTCGGAGACCACACGAGCAACGAGTATACTCGCTCATCACTAATGCTGACCAATTATATCCAGGGAGCAACAACAGAAATAAAACACACTCAAAAAACCGAGATTGCTAATATCTCCAGAACAGAGTGCCAAAATTAAAATATATATTTTATTCTGCTCTGAAATCACTAGGACATCATGTGTCTACTTCAACATAAAAAATTTTGTGAAGTCTTTTTTGAGTGACCCGTCTCTCCTGCCTCAAACCAATCATGCTAATCAGAGTTTGATCAGAGTGGGATCCAATTTTCTTAAGGCCTGTTTCACACGTCAGTGGCTCCGGTACGTGTGGTGACAGTTTTCTCACGTACCGGAGACACTGACTCATGTAGACACATTAAAATCAATGTGTCTCTGCACATGTCAGCGTATTTTCACGGACCGTGTGTCCGTTTGAAAAACACGGAGACATGTCAGTGTTCGTGGGAGCGCACGTATCACACGGACCCATTAAAGTCAATGGGTCCGTGTAAACACGTACCACACACGGATGCTGTCCGTGTGCCGACTGAGTACCACACGGACTGTGCATGAGACAGCGCTACAGTAAGCGCTGTCCCCTGCTTTGGGTGCTGAAGCCGGAATTCATTCCTTCTTCCCAGCAGCGTTCGCTGGAGAAGGAATGAAAAATCATTGTTTTTTTTATGTTTTTTTGTGGTTAAAATAAAGATCCTTGTCATCTCCCCCCTCCCACCCCCTGTGCGCCCGCCCGCTGGAAATAAAATACTCACCCAGCTCCCTCGATGCTTCCTCTCAGCGCCGCAGCTTGTCCTGTATGAGCGGTCACGTGGTGCCGCTCATTACAGTGATGAATATGCGGCTCCACCTCCCATAGGGGTGGAACCATATATTCATCACTGTAATGAGCGGTACCACATGACCGCTCATACAGGACAAGCTGCGGCGCTGAGAGGAAGCATCGAGGGAGCTGGGTGAGTATTTTATTTCCAGCGGGCGGGCGCACAGGGGGTGGGAGGGGGGAGGTAACAAGGAACTTGATTTTAAAGACAAAAATAATTAAAAAAAACATTGATTTTTCATTCCTTCTCTCCAGCGAACGCTGCTGGAGAGAAGGGAAGAATGGCGGCTTCAGCACCACGCTGGGGACAGCGCTTAACTGTAGCGCTGTCTCTCCTGCACGGTCCGTGTGGTCCTCAGTCGGCACACGGGCGGCACACGGCTGCCGCACGTGTGCCACACTGATGTGCCACGTGAGCTCACGGACACGGATAACTCCGGTACCGATTTTTCCGGTACCAGAATTATCTGGACGTGTGAGACTGGCCTAAGGTGGAGAGAAAAAAGTTCTACATCTCTCCTCCATGCAGTCAGTCAATGAAAATCGGACCACAGTCAGATGCACTCAAAAAGGCAAAGAAAAAAGCACAAGTAACCTAATTTAGCTAATTAGTGCAGAAATCTTTCAACATCCAAAAAATACACCAAATACGCAGTGTCAGAACTTAGCCTTATGGTATGTTCACACAATATTTTCTGATGTAAATCTTTCAGGCTGAAAAGTTTTTTTTTGTGCATTTTTTACATTAGGGTATGAGGCGTTTTTTTCTGGCAACATTGATTTAGAAGTCAAATTTGAAACATTTTTTTCAAGAAGAAAAACTGATAATGTTGCACCTTGTGTACTATAGGCGTGTTTTCCCACTTAACGTAAAAGGGAGTTTATTCAAAGAGTATCTAAAGCTGATTTTTATGTGGATTTTGGAGCAGAATCTGCATTTTTTTCAAGAAGAAAAACTGATAATGTTGCACCTTGTGTACTATAGGCGTGTTTTCCCACTTAACGTAAAAGGGAGTTTATTCAAAGAGTATCTAAAGCTGATTTTTATGTGGATTTTGGAGCAGAATCTGCTCCAAAATCCAAGTGAAGAAATTCAGTGTGAACATAACATAGCTGATTCCATTGCTTACATAATACAACTTTAGCATCTTAAAGTCTGCACTTTCAGGAAACCTTTGAGATATTACAGATATATCAGAAGTTTTGATTGGAGGAGAAGCTGATTAATAAAAGGAAGTAGCAGGTGCACTTCCCATTAGCGCTGCTATCCTCTGAGACAAAGGCCGGCGTCACACTGGTGACTTAAACGGACGAGTGCAACGCGATAAAAAAATCCCATTGCACTTGGACCAATGTTACACTATGGGGCAGATCCCAGCAGCCGATTTTTTGGCGGCCGTTTTCCTCTGTCTGAGACAATCGCAGCATGCTGCGATAGTCACGGACACTCGGCCGACTCTCGGCTCACTCGCACCCATATAAGCCTATGGGTGCGAGTGAGACAGCGCACATCACTCGGATATCATCCGAGTGCTGTGCGCTAAACGCGGACCCTGGCAATGGAGGAGATGGAGAAATTAGTTTCTCCGCCTCCTCCGCAGCTGTGATTCTATCCACTCTGTGCGAGAAGCTCAGAGCACAGACGCATGACACTCGGCTCCTGCTCGCAGCAGAGCAGGAGGCGAGGGTCATTAGCATATCGCATCGGATGCAATACGCTAGTGTGACGCTGGCCTAAGGGTCTGTGCATGCGTTGTGGGTTTTACTGCGGATCCGCAGTGGATTGACAGCTGCAGCAGATTTGCAGCAGTTACCCGAGTTTACAGTACCATGTAAACCTATGGAAAAGAAAATCCGCAGTGCACATGCTGCGGAAAAAAATGCGCGGAAACGTAGCGTTGTTTATTCCGCAGCATGTCAATTCTTTGTGCGAATTCCGCAGCGGTTTACACCTGCTCCATAATAGGAATCCGCAGGTGTAAAACTGCAGGCGGAATCCACACAAGATCCGCAAAAAAATTGTGGTAAATCTGCGGTAATTCTGCAGCAAATCCGCAGTGCGGTTTACCTGCAGATCTACCAAAACCAGTCCGGAAAAATCAGCAGAGTAATCCGCGGCGTGTGTACATACTCCAAGGCTTCAGTCAGCTGTCAGTATTTTTCACGTATTAGAAAAAAACAATGATTTTGATCAGAGTTTGATCAGTGTGGTCCAAGTGTAACCTGCTTTTTTCATACGAGGAAACAAATAAAAAAATGTGTTTACTTTCTCCATTCTGACAGTCCGTGGTGTTATCTGAGGGTAGTCTGATTTCTTCATACATTACTGATTATGATTCAACACTGGGATCAAAATTGAACAAATCTCTGATTTTGCGCGGACTGTTGAATCCACAAAAAATGGACATATGAATGGCCCCATAGACTATCATAGGTCCAAGTGCTATCTGTGAAAACCACGGACAGCACTTGTTTAAGAATAGCGGAGGTCTGAATGAGGCCTAAACTTGGGCTCCATAGGAAGTCTGTGTTCGTCTACATCAGTATTTTCCGAACTCCAGTCCTCACGGACCCCAACAGGTCATGTTTTCAGGATTTCCATAGTGCTGCACAAGTGAGAGAACTCCTGATACTTCCATCACCTGTGCAATTTTAAGGAAATCCTGAAAACAAGACCTGTTGGGGTCCGTGAGGACTGGAGTTTGGGAAACGCTGTTCTACAGTCTCAATGGAGAGCAGCTCTTGGCAGAGCGCTTCTTCTACAGTACATCCGTTTTGGCAATTGGTGGAGTTCTTATCAAAACTTCTAATATGTCTCTATGTTTTCTGAAAGTGCAGTTACACTTAAATTGTATAAATTCTACAAAAATCTATAATGATCTCTATATACAGCCAACACCAGGAGGCCTTTTGCAGTCATCTGGAAAACTGTCACATTTAATTGCATTATTGTTTTGAAATATAATGTATTACATTAGTTTTTGATTACATATGCTGCAGATTTTATTCATTTGTATTCAATCTATCCTGTGTTATGGGGCAGTAAAATGTAAATACTTTCACATTGGTGTTTTCTAAACACTACCATGACAGAAAAGTGATGATTCTTCCAGACTTTTATCCTGCAAGATCCTAGCTGGGCAGGGAACCTAAGTGAGGTGATGATAAGCTATCTCCCATGGGACAAACATTCACCATGACCACACCCAGAGGGCTGATGAACCAAGATTTCCTCGAAACACACGATACTTTTTAATTACCGTAATCCTGAATTTACAAACTAATTTACAAACTAAATGTGGAGTACTGTATGTGCAGAATGATTTCACATTGCCACACAAAGCTACAGTACGGAAAAGAATAGAATTGTCACAGTAAATCTTCTCTACTTAATAGCCAATAGACATAGGACAGAGTCTGAATGAACACATACAACTATGGGCGCACAATTATTTAGTAAAAAGTTTTCTTCTTACAGTTGGCACTGCTCCTTAAAATATACATTCTGATTACTATGGTGCATAAGGCACAATAAAAGATACATTTGTCCAATGCTTTTTTATAGATCTGTATCTAAAATGGAAAAATACAAACTATTTTAAATAATCATTATTTACACTTGACACATTTTACTGCAATATTAAAGGGATTCCATTCCCAGAGGGCTGCACTGTTAAAGGAGTTGTCTGCTAATTGGAAAACCACTTCTCAAATGTTGTATTCCCTCTTTTAGGGTATGTGTCCACGTTCAGGATTGCATCAGGATTTGGTCAGTATTTTACATCAGTATTTGTAAGCCAAAACCGGGAGTGGGTGATAAATGCAGAACTGGTGCTTGTATGTTTCTATTATACTTTTCCTCTAATTGTGCCACTCTTGGTTTTGGCTTACAAATACTGATGAAAAATCCTGACCAAATCCTGATGCAATCCTGAACGTGGACATATACCCTTAAAGTAAAAAACACTGCTGCCATTCCAGAGATGTCGACCACCGAGTCTGCAGCAGTGACATTTTTTATGCCACGTGAGCACTGCAGCCAATCAGCATCACATTCCATTGAACAAAAGTCTGGGGGAGATGTGAGCACTAGGGTTGAGCGAAACGGGTCGTTCATTTTCATAAGTCGCCGACTTTTGGCAAAGTCGGCGTCTCATGAAACCCGATCCGATCCCAGTGTGGGTCGGCCACGTGGAACGCGAACTTGGCGCCAAAGTTGCGTTTCGAATGACGCCTTCCCCGCCATTTTTTTGAGCCAATTAATTGTGGGCAGCGTGATGACATAGGTTCCGGCTCCTGCGGCATCATAGTGCTGTTACGTTTTCGGACGTAGTAATTTCCGGAGTCAAAAAATAACATATGCCTTGGAGAGAGGAGAGAGGAGAGAGAGAGAGAGAGAGAGAGAGAGAGAGAGAGAGAGAGAGAGAGAGAGAGAGAGAGAGAGAGAGAGAGAATAAAAAAAATTATTTCATTGACATACATTGGGTTTCGTGTTCCGGGTCCGGAACCCGACTGTACAGTAGAATCGGCCGATTCCATACGATCCGACATCCGAGAAGGTCGGGTTTCACAAAACCCACCTCGATCCTAAAAAAGCTAAGGTCGCTCAACCCTAGTGAGTAGGGTATTAAGCTGTCTGCTGATTCTCACAGCAGGGTACCTGACGCTCGCCTGTAACTATGATCGCTGTAATTGGCTGTTCAAGCCTGTGCCATCACTGCTGGTGTTCCTGCTACTGCTGAAGAAGAAAGAAGACATTCCTGAGCTTTCCTAATCCACCACTCCCCTCCCTTTCACCTCCTTTTTCCACCTTACGCTCCCTCCACACTTCCTTCTTCTGCCACCAAGTGCTGATCAGTACTTTATCACTCGTGTCTTTTGTGTGTCCTGCAGCTGCTGAGCACTGATCAGAAATGCAAATCACTGGTCTGCCCAAATGCTCATTGTTTTCCACAACTTTTTCTCCATCTATTTTTACTCCCCCCTTTGCAGCATCTACGTGTGTCTGTCCTGCAGGATCATTGACAGAAATCACTGATCCACACTTATGCTCACTTTTTTCCATGATTTTTTTTTGTCTGTCTCTTTTTTCTTCCCTCCTCCTTTGCACCACTCCATGTGTGAGTCCTACAGCCGATGAGCGCTAATCATTGACACAAATCACTGATCCACACTTGTGCTCACTGTTTTCCATGATTTTTTTTGTCTGTCTCTTTTTTCTTCCCTCCTCCTTTGCACCACTCCATGTGTGAGTCCTACAGCCGATGAGCGCTAATCATTGACACAAATCACTGATCAGCACTTGTGCTCGCTGTTTTCCAGGACTTTTTTTTGTCTCTGTCTATTTTTCTCCCCTCCTCCTTTGCACCATCTCAGTGTGTGATTTCCACAAATCACAGATCAGCACTCATGCTCACTGTTTTCCAGGACTTTTTTTGTACCTGTCCATTTCCACCTCCCTTCATGTGTGCGTTCCACAGCCATTGAGCTGCTGATCAGACATATGCACATCACTGATTAGTGTCCGTATTTTGGTACGAACTTTTTTTTCTGGTATTTTTTTTATCTCCTTTTTTCACCACATTCGTTCATGCGTCCTACAGCCCCCAAGCACTGATCACTGATGCAAATCACTGATCGGCCTCCATTTTTTGGGGGGGACTTTGTAAAGGCATGTAACAATGTGCCAATAGATGCCAATTGGATAGATTAAAGTATATACGATTAGAAAGTAAGGTTTGTAATTGGATAGAAAACAAGCTGAAAGATCCCGGAGAGTTGTGTTAAATGGCTGCTACTCTCAATGATCTATAGTTATAAGTTGTGTACCCAAGGTTCAGTGCTAGGTCCGGTATTATTCAACTAATTTAACACTGCGTGCATAATTATTAGGCAACTTTTTATGTTTCATGATAAATTTTATTATTGAACAACTATAGTGCTGCTAGTCAACCCAAAAGATTAATAAACATGAATAATGTAAAAGTGAGGTTTTGTCTTTATTAGAATAGCTCTTTATGCAGTATTATTGGGCAACTATTATTGTGCAGAATTATAATTCAACTACTTGAACACGTAAATTTTCCCATCTCAATTGTTTATTTTTATCTGTTACTATTATTATTATTTATTTACATAGCACCATTGATTCCATGGTGCTGTACATGAGAAGGGGTTACATACAAATTACAGATATCACTTACAGTAAGCAAGCTAACAATTACAGACTGATACAGAAGGGCGAAGACCCTGCCCTTGCGGCCTTACATTCTACAGGATGGTGGGGAAGGAGACAATAGGTTGAGGGTTGCAGGAGCTCCGGTGTTGGTGAGGCGGTAGTGGTGAGGAGGCAGCAGGGTCAGTGCAGGCTGTAGGCATTCCTGAAGAGGTGGGTCTTCAGGTTCCGTCTGAAGGATCCGAATGTGGTTGATAGTTGGATGTGTTGTGGGAATAATAACCAACAACTCATAATGATGTTGTGATGAGTGATTCGTTACTTAAATTTAAGAGGGGACTGGATGCCTTTCTGGAAAAGTATAATGTTACAGGGTATATACACTAGATTCCTTGATAGGGCGTTGATCCAGGGAACTAGTCTGATTGCCGTAGGTGGAGTCGGGAAGGAATTTTTTTCCCCAATGTGGAGCTTACTCTTTGTCACATGTTTTTTTTTTGCCTTCCTCTGGATCAACATGTTAGGGCATGTTAGGTTAGGCTATGGGTTGAACTAGATGGACTTGAAGTCTTCCTTCAACCTTAATAACTATGTAACTATAATGTACAAATATTTAAAATTGAGAGTCCTCAGTGGTTGATTCCCAATCTTAAATATTTTTCTATCTACTGGCTAACACGGTACAAAGATGTATATTATATATATATATATATATATATATATATATATATATATATATATATATATATATATATATATATATATATATATATATATATATCTTTCCTGTATCAAAATGTACAAATATACATTTCTGACATTAAAAAAAATATATCAGTCACTAACATAGCCACCCTTTTTTTCAATAACACTCATAAGCCTTTCATTCATGGAGTACGTCAGATTCCTAATTTGTTGATGGTCAACTTTTTGGCAGCACCAACCACAGCCTCCCAAACACTGGTCAGAGAGGTGTGAGGTGTGCTGTTTTCCTTCATTGTAAATCTCCCACTTAAGAAGGGCCAACAAGTTGCCAATAGGGCTTAGTTCAGGTGGAGATTTTGGCCAGATCATTATTATTTCACCTTTAAGTCCTTTACTAGCTAGCCAAGTCCTACATAAAAATCATTGTTTTCTTGAAAGATGCAGACTTTTTTATTGTCCTACTGCTTGGAGAAAATGTCTTCTATAAACTGTTTGGGAGTTGATTTTCAGTCCATATTCAACCTGAAAAGGTTCAACTAGCTCATCTTTAATAATACCAGCCCATAGCAGTACACAACCTCCACCTTGCTGGCATCTACGTCGAAATGGAGGTCTGTGGACGTTACTGATCCAGCCATGAGCCCATCCAGCTGTTCCATCACTCTTATCTCATCAGTAGATAAAACCGTTGAAAAATCTGTCTTATTCAGATATTTCTTGGCACAATCATGATGTTTCACATTGTGTGTCTTGTTCAGTGGTAGTCAGGATTCAGCCAACCTGACCTTGGCCACTTCTCTGAGCACTGAACATTTTGTACGACTGCTCACTGCTGGAAGGTTGCAGTTCTGGAAAATAACTGCATTTGATTCTTCTCAAATCTTTGGCAGTTAATGTCTCTTTTCTTAACATGTTTTTTGTGACCCTGTTGACTATTTGCAACAAAAACAATAAATCTTTTGATGATTCTGTGATCTCACCCCAATATCTTAGAAACTTAAAGACTGCTGCAGACTTTTTACAATTTTTGACTTTTCAGAGTCAGTTAAATCTTTTTTTTAGCTCATCTTGCCTTAGCTGCCTAATAATTCTGCACACCTTCATAAAGGGTCTTGATGTCCTTAGGCCACACCTTCCCTTCACTACACAAATACACATTGCCTGATCTGCTGTTTCTAATAAGCATTCAAGTTTATACATCTTAGGCCGGGGTCACACTCAGCGTAGGGAAATACGGTCCGTATTTTACATGCGTAATATGCAGAAATGTTCCCAAAATAGTGATCCGTATGTCATCCGTAGGCAGGGTGTGGCAGCGTATTTTGCGCATGTAAACCTCCGTATGTCATCCGTACAGCGAGATTTTCTCGCCGGCTTGCAAAACGGACATACAATGGATCCATGGGCTCAAATATTCATGAAAACATATATACAGTCTATATATGTATGTCAGTGAGACACACACATATATATATATATATATATATATTTATATTTCATACAGCGCTAGATAGCAGAAAAGCCGGCAATTGAATTGCCGGCTTTTGCTATCTCCTTCCCAAACCCGACAGGATATGAGACATGGTTTACATACAGTAAACCATTTCATATCCCTTTTTTTTCGTGCGTGGGAATTTGTCTGAATACTTTCTCACGCTCGAGTTCATATGAGTTTATGCCAGCAGGGGGCGCAGCACCGCAAGTCTAGATAGCTATGTTCCCCTGCTTCCCATTCATTCCCCAGATTTTACAGACAGGAGCACAGCTGCATTAGCAGGCTTCTGCTTGTAAAATTATTTAACCCCTTCAGATGGATTTACATCGTGGGACGTGACTGAGCGCCGGAAAGGTATGGGATATTGCTGCTTTTTTATTTTTCCTTTTTTACAGAACGAGGATCTCCAGTTGGATTGAGAGTATAATAAACTATTAAAACACCCTGTGTCTTTATTTCAAGACCTCCTGACGAAACTGCGGGGGCAGTGAAACGCGCGTCGAGGTGCGCTACGGGACCACCACTCAGGGATACACAATGACTGCAGGTAATATATGAGCTTATTGTGGCGTGCTGTACTTCTACACAAAATATTTGCACTATAGACACCACGCAGCTCTTGTATAAACTATTAGCCTGGCTGGTACTCAGGTCTGGTGTCTCTATAGGACATTGTTACCATCAGTATCACAATCTGGGTCACTTTTTACATCTATCTTTAAAGTTCCGCTACTCTGGAACTCAGTGGCATTTGACCCATTATGATTAGAGTAATCTATGTGAACCCCTAGTGGATATACTATAATCTGGCAGCCTTTTACCCTCCAGGCAGTTATTGTGATATACACCTTATCTGAGTGGTGAGCCCTATCGGTTTTCTTCTTATATACATCTTACCTTATTCCTCCCCTATCTATAGGGTATTGACATATAATTGTATATATATTTATAATCTGTTCTATTTGATATGTATATGTTTTGATACATGTTGGTTTAATAAATTTATACCTTTTTACATATTTGTACCTTCCCTGTTCTCTATTGGGTTCATATTTATATATGGAAGGGATCACTTTGTGATCGTATGTTAGGCAGTTCGCTTTAGTTGTTGAGGATATGAGACATGGTTTACATACAGTAAACCATTTCATATCCCTTTTTTTTCGTGCGTGGGAATTTTTCTGAATACTTTCTCACGCTCGAGTTCATATGAGTTTATGCCAGCAGGGGGCGCAGCAAGTCTAGATAGCTATGTTCCCCTGCTTCCCATTCATTCCCCAGATTTTACAGACAGGAGCACAGCTGCATTAGCAGGCTTCTGCTTGTAAAATTATTTAACCCCTTCAGATGGATTTACATCGTGGGACGTGACTGAGCGCCGGAAAGGTATGGGATATTGTTGCTTTTTTATTTTTCCTTTTTTACAGAACAAGGGTCTCCAGTTGGATTGAGAGTATAATAAACTATTAAAACACCCTGTGTCTTTATTTCAATAAAATACTTTTTTCCTAATGTGTGTGTGTTTTATTCACCATTTACTACTATTGCATTAATACTGGATAGGTGTCTTATTGACGCCTCTCCATTATTAACCAGGCTTAATGTCACCTTACAATAGCAAGGTGGCATTAACCCTTTATTACCCCATATCCCACCACTACAGGGGAGTGGAAAGAGAGAGGCTAAGTGCCAGAATAGGCGCATCTTACAGATGTGCCTTTTCTGGGGTGGCTGGGGGCAGATGTTTTTAGCCGGGGGGCCAATAACCATGGTCCCTCTCTAGGCTATTAATATCTGCCCTCAGTCACTGGCTTTCCCACTCTGTCGGAGAAAATTGAACGGGAGCCCACGCCAGTTTTTTTCTGCAATTTAACCCTTTATTTTAACAGCTAGAGCCCCCAAAGTTTGCACATACACACACACACACTACTAACATTAGTAGTGAGGAATATGCAAAAAAAGAGATATAAAATGGTTTACTGTATGTAAACCATGTCTCATATCCTGTCGGGTTTGGGAAGGAGATAGCAGAAAAGCCGGTAATTCAATTGCCGGCTTTTGCTATCTAGCGCTGCATTAAATATAAATATAAATATATATATATATATATATGTCTCACTGACATATATATATATATATATATATATATATCTCCCTATACTATGTGTAGACATTTATTTGATCTATTCTATTCTAACCTGTCAGTGTGATTATACTGTACACTGCACTGAATTACCGGCTTTTCGATAGAACACCACTGCGTATTTCTTGCAAGTCACACTGTTGGTCCGTGTGTAATCCGTATTTGTCTCGCCCCCATAGACTTTAATTGGCGGATTTTTTTGCGCAATACGCTGACAAACGCAGCACGCTGCGATTTTCTACGCCTGTAAAATATGGCTGAGAAATATACGGCAGATAAGAGCTGCCCCCTAGAGAATCATTGGTCCGTGTGCAATGCGTAGTTTTTGCGCCTCTCATACGTCCGTAAAACTCGCTAGTGTGACCCCGGCCTTAGAGTTGCAAAATTTGTAAAAATGATGATATGATCAAAATATTCACTTGCCTAATAACTGTGCACACTGTTTATTTTTAATACAGAAGATGGGATTAATATTGTTGCCTCTATTTTTGCAGATGACACCATGCTATGTTGTATAGTGGGGGAAATAAGTATTTGATTCCTTGCCGATTTTATAAGTTTGCCAACTGACAAAAGACATGAACAGTCTATAATTTTAAGGGTAGCTTAATTTTAACATTGAGAGATAAAATATCAAAAATAAAATCTAGAAAATCAGATTGCATGAACTATATACATTTATTTGCATTTTGCAGTAAGAAATATTTGATCCCACTGGTAAACAAGACTTATTACTTGGTGGCAAAACCCTTGTTGTCAAGCACAGCAGTAGGTGAGGTTTGCGCACATGTCAGGAGAAATTTTGGTCCACTCCTTATTGCAGATCATCTCTAAATCATTAAGATTTTGAGGCTGTCACTTGGCAACTCGGAGCTTCAACTCATTCCATACATTTTTTATGGGATTAAGGTTTGAGACTAGCTAGGCCACTCCATGACCTTAATGTGCTGCTTTTTGAGCCACTCCTTTGTTGCCTTGGCTGTAAGTTTTGGGTCATTGTCTTGCTGGAAGACTAAGCCATGACTTATTCCTAATGTCCTGGCGGAGAGGAAGGAGGTTGTCACTCAAGATTTTATGGTACATGGCTCCATCCATTCTCCCACTGATGCGGTGAAGTAGTCCTGTGCCCTTAGCAGAGAAACATCCCCCAAAACATAATGTTTCCACCCCCATGCTTGACAGTCGGGACAGTGTTCTTTGGGTTATAGGCAGCATTTCTCTTCCACCAAACACGGCGAGTTGAGTTAATGCCAAAGACCTCAATTTTTGCCTCATCTGACCATAGCACCTTCTCCCAATCTCTCACAGAATCATCCAGGTGTTCACTGGAAAACTTCAGACGGGTCTGCACATGTGCCTTCTTGAGCAGGGGGACCTTGCGGGCACTGCAGGATTTTAAACCTTTACGGCGTAATGTGTTAGCAATGGTTTTCTTGGTGACTGTGGTCCCAGCTGCCTTGAGATTATTAACAAGTTCCCCCCGTGTAGTTTTAGGCTGATCTCTCACTTTCCTCATGATCAAGGATACCCCACGAGGTGAGATTTTACGTAGTGCCCCAGATCGATGTCGATTGACAGTCATTTTGTATTTCTTCCATTTTCTTACTATTGCACCAATAGTTGTCTCCTTCTAACCCAGTGTCTTGCTTATGGTTTTGTAGCCCATTCCAGCTTTGTGCAGGTCTATGATTTTGTCCCTGACATCCTTATAAAGCTCTTTGGTCTTGCCCATGTTGTAGAGGTTAGATTATGATTGATTGAGTCTGTGGACAGGAGTCTTTTATAAAGGTGACTGTAAGAGAGCCATCTTTAATGCAGGTAATGAGTTGATTAGGTCAACTAACTGGTCTGTAGGAGCCAGAACTCTTAATGGTTGGTAGGAGATCAAATACTTATTTCACACTGCAAAATGCAAATAAATGTATTTAATTTATACAATGTGATTTTCTGGATTTTATTTTTGATAGTCTATCTCTCAATGTTAAAATTAACCTACCCTTAAAATTATAGACTGTTCATGTCTTTGTCAGTGGGCAAACTTATAAAATCAGAAAGGGATCAAATACTTATTTCCCCCACTTTATATTGTTGAAGATACTCTGGGTGCTAATAATACGTGTGCATCATTTTCTAGGGGGAGTAAAACTAGGAGAGTCATTGGTTCATACCTACCTACATATACCTCTTCCCTACATCCTCTCCCATCCCTCAGCTGAATTTGATGGACATGTATGTTATTCAAACTCTACTATGTAACTATTTATTTTACTACGTTACCATTGTATTATATATTTATAGCTTTTCAACATAGTATTCATTACTAGCAATCCAATAGAAGTACACAAAGAAAATAAGCAGCAGTTAAGGCCACTTGCATGATAAACACAGTTACTCAATTCTTGCAAAAGCCAGCACTCTCCTTGCTTGTATAGTTTCCACTTCCTCACTCTGTCCTAATATATTCCTATTTTCACAATAGTTATGTCGGAACAAGAACCGTGAAAGAGAAGTATATATTTCTGGTTAAATGCAGGGAATAGGGGAAAATTGTTTTCTGTTGCTGCTTAATCCTTCTCATGCCTCTGCATGTGAGACAAACGTTTGCTCCCTGCCATATGCAGTGAAAGATAAGCGACTTCTACTTTTACTCAATACTATTTATCCTTAGTCTGCAATAGTTAATGTGTTTTTCCAAAATCATTTTAGCTTGATTTCAATGAGATAGCATAGAAGTAAAATAAAGAAACTACCATTATGGGATCCTCACAGTGCGAACATGGACCTGATGCCAACTGGGTTACTTACTTTAAAAAGCATAGTGGTTGCATAGGTACAGAGCTAAATGTCACACTGGATATGTACACATGCTACCTACATAAAAAAAATACATTTCCCGGCTTAATAGTTCCAAATGGAGCGCCGTGAAGATCGGATCTCCTGTCAAACATTTGAAACCACTTATAGAGGTTGCTAGGGATAAATTTCTATTTGGGCATATGCTTAAAAACATAGAAAGTAACAAAAACACCAATATTCGCCTTTTTCAGGTCCTTTGCTGCCTCTCAGCAGTGACCTGCTCCAGCAGCAATCACATGACTACAACGCACAACACCGCTGCAGCAAATCATCGGGTTCAGCGGCTCTGCTGGTGTATAAATGGCATGAAATGGCATAGCTTCATATAATCTGTCAGGAGGCCTAAAAGTGTCTAGATTCCGAATTCCCAAGCTGTGGTACATGTGTTTCAACAGAATGGTAGCAGGTCCTCATATTGTAGTTGTACTCTGCTGCACACTGTACAATTAGATCTTTGGGGGAACTTAATAAGAGACCCATCTGCCTGAACGATAGCCAAACAGGCAAATATTCATTCTAATTCAGTTAAACAAATTATGGAGTAAAAAACAGACAAATGGGAATAAGAAATGAAGAGCCCTATCTTTCATAGCATGCCTTGCTTCCCTTCCCCTGCCAAGAAAAAAAGAAACTATGAAACACTGTGGTTTGCATGTTGTCCTGTAACTGGGTTTCTACATCACTGGCCTATTGTATAAACAGATGAAGAGGAACAAGCACAAATAATGAAATATAGGATATGGGAAAAAGAGGAAGCTGAAGTCGCTTAGACTGCCCAACAGAAATGCAGAGTTATGGAGAAGTGACAGAACAGGAAGCACACACAAGGAATAGCTCTGGTGGCTTTCTATAGGATGTCTGCTTTCAGTTGTTTGCTTTTTCTTATTCCGAAATCAACTTATCTGGCTCCTCTGTATCCATTTAGCTGGGCAAAAGTAAGAACAGGAGGAATATAATAATCATATTCACATATTTCAATGCTCTAGGAGTGTATGCAGATAAAATAATATTCACTATCGCCACATCCATAAAGTTCAATCTTTCAAAATTTAAAGTGATTTAACCTAGTTAAATAATTATTTATACAGTAAACTTTGTAAAGTAAAATAAATAGAGATGCCAGAATTACCAGTTAGGCAAAGTGCACACATTGAATATTTGGTGAGTTTTTTACATTAGTATTTGTAAGCCAAAACCAGGAGTGGGCGATAAATACAGAAAAGGTTGACATGTTTCTATTATAAGTTTCCTCTGATTGTTCAACTCCTGGTTTTGGCCTATAAATACGTAGGTAAAAAAAATTAATCAAATACTGAACGTGTGCACATGGTTTTAAGGGTCTCAGAAAACAGCAACAAAAAACAATAATTTTTAAACACTGATTTCAAGATTTTTGTCATCCAGTAGCATAATAAAAAAGATTGTTTTGACATAATACAACCTATCTGAAGATGTACGGCATATAGGTAGGTCATTTTTATGGCACAATGAATGCTGAAAAAAACAAAACTACCCAAAAATAACTCGTTTAAAAAAAAACAACAAGTCTTCATATGGCTTTATCAATGGAAAAATAAAAAAGTTATGACTTTGCAAAAAACTAAAATGCAAACCGAAAATTGACAAAGGCGTGAACGGGTTCACAGTAAAAAATCAGAGGAGAAGAGGATTAAAAGTGATAGTGTAAAACCCTTCAAAAATTATCTGGGGATTTGCTAATTCTATAATATGTATGGCCTCTAACCTGGGTAATTAGTGGAAAAGGATGAGGGTTAAACACTTTCAATACAAAGGTAAAATAACAAGGCGATCTTATCCATTTTATGTGGAACTACCCAAAGTTAAGGCCAACGGTGGACAAAGTAATTGATTTCTCAAATGGAATTTATAAAAACGAGAATTATAATGAGGCAATTCACTTAATCCCAGCCTCCCATGTGATGTGAGGTAAATTGGAAAATGGGAAGTGATCATAAAACCTCACTGGCCCATACTTACTTTATTACTAGGAAAATTATTCTGAGACACTGGATGGGGAATATAAATTATTAATCCAGATATGAACAGCATGAACAGTAACTACATATACTGTATACTGTTTATGTTTTTTCCCTTACTATTTATTTAGTTTATTTTTTTGTATTTTTTTTCTCTTCTACACATAATTTATAAGCGATGGTTACTGGGGTAGGAATGGTTGGGAACATGCAGTGGATATAAAAAGTCAACACACCCCTATATGTCAGGTTAAAATATCAGGTTTTTATAAAATAAAAAAAATACCTATACGCCATACAAATCCATTGTGAAACAAACTGAAATCATTTTGAGGGGAAACATAAAAATAACATAACTTAAATATTTTGACTGCAAAAGTGTGAACGCCCTCTTATAATTGGTTAATTCTGAACAGAACTACATACCCAATCATGTTTAAATTCATCTTAAATAGTATTCAGTACACAGTTGCTCTCATTTTAAAGCGATTCCGATAAAACGTATATAAAGTTTCTCTGTTCTAGTAGGGTTTTCCTGACATTTTCTTTGTTGCATTTTACAGCAAAAGCCATGGTTCGTAATCAGCTTATGACACAGCAAAGGGATCTCATTATTGAAAGCTATCAGTCAGGAGAAGGGTGCAACAAAAAATGTACAATGCATTGGGTATAGAATTGGACATTCTGAAGACGGCCATCACGAAGTATCTTAAATTTGACACAACATTGGTATTACCTAGAACTGAATATCCCTCAAAAATTGACGTAAAGACAGGAAGAACATTTGTCCAGGTGGTTGCCAAGAGGCCTATAGCCCCATTAACCCCTTCACGACCTTGGACATATAAGTATGTCCTAGATCGTGTCCCTGCTTGTGATGCGGGCTCCGACCCTGAGCCAGCATCTTTCCTCGCACATCTGATCAGCTGTCATGTGCCTCTAAAAGCCGCGGGTGGATCTTGGATCTACCCACAGCTGTTAAACAGTTAGATGTCGCTATTAATCACGGACAGTAGCATTTAACACCATTTAACACGCACTGTCCGGAAGCGCGTCACAAGTCCTACCCATCAGCGCCCCTGTCACATGATCTTCGATGGGTTATCATGACAGTCAGGGGTCTGCAGAAGACCCCAAACCTGTCACTGTGAATCTTCTATGAACAACAGCTAGTAGCCAGCATTCATAGGACATCATGATTTTTCCTACTGCGATCAGATGAGTGCAGCTGCAGGTCTTCTAAGGGGACTATTGAAGCCAGTAAAAAGGTAAAATAAATGTTTGTAATTGCACATTTTTGCAATTTCACTGCACTTGGAATTTTTTTCCCATTTTCCAGTACACTATATGGTAAAATCAATGGTGTTATTCAAAAGTACAACTCGACCTGGAAAAAAACAAGCCATCATACGGCATTATTGACAGAAAAATAAAAAAAGCTTTGTGAAGAAGGGGAGCAAAAAATAAAAGTGCAAAAATGGAAAATCGCAAGGTAGTGAAGGGGTTATGGGAGCTGTAGAAATTTCTGACAAGTACTGCATGTGACAACAATCTCCTGCAAAGCCAATACTGCACATCACAAAAAGAACACTATGCTCACAATCAATCATGGTGGAGGCAACATTGTGCTTTTTGCCTGTTTTTTGGCAACTGGGACTTTTACTCAAAGTGGAGAGAATTACGAACAGTTCCATATTTCAGTCAATGCAACATAACCTTCAGGCCTCTGTTAAAAAGCTGAAGATTAACTTAATCTTTCAGGAGGACATTAATCCTAAGTATAACTCCAAATAAACAAAAGAATGGCTTAATCAGGAAATCACAGTTTTGGAATGATGGCCTAGCCAGAGCCCAGACCTGAATCCAATTGAAAATCTGTGGGCTAACCTGAAGAAGCCTGTATACAGGAGATGCACTTGTAATCTGACATATTTGTAACGCTACTGCAAGGAAGAGTGGGCAATGAATGACAATGCACATAGGTTTTAGAGGAGAAATTTAGGGAAAAAAAAATTGAAGCAAATAATTAATTTGTACTTAATATCCCCTATCCTGGTATATATAGTCTCCTCAGCCCTATCCTGATAGACATGGCCCCCTCATTCCTACGCTGGTATGCATGGCCCCCTCAACCCTATCCTGGTATGTAGGGCCTCATTTCATCCCAGTATGCATGGCCCATCCCTAACCTGGTATGCAGAGCCCCCATCTGGTCCTAGTAGGCATGGCCCCATCCCTATCCTGGTATGCAGAGCCCGCATCTTGTCCTAGTATGCATGGCCCCATCTCTATGCTTGTATGCAGGGCCCCTATCTCTTCCTAGTATGCATGGCTTCATCCCTATTCTGGTATGATTGGCCTCCATCCCCATCGCGGTATGTATGGCCCCATCCGAAACATTAAAAAAAACATTACACTTACATTCCCGGTGCTCCCTCGCATCATCTTGTTCCGACACCAGCAGTTGCTTTATGCTTGTAAGCAGCACATGGCAGCGACATCATGCTCTGCTTGCAAGCCAAAGGGCAGCTGCTGGAAAACTCACTGCTCTGCACGCCAGGACTGTGTGCGCAGAGAGCAGTGAGTATTCATTGCTCTTCAGTAGAGCACACAGTGTCAGCCGTAGCCTTCCTGCAGTTGCCAGCCGGTCATGTGTGCCACTACTTAAAATAATTGAATATTCACCTCTCTCCATGCCCAGAGAAGTGAATATTAATTTCTCTTAAGTAGCGGCACTAGTGATGAGCGAGTACATTCATTGCTCGGGTTTTCCCGAGCACGCTCGGGTGACCTACACGTATTTGTTATTGCTCGGAGATATAGTTTTCATTGCCTCAGTTGCATGGTTCACGGCTTTCAGATACGCTGAATACATGTGGGAATTCCCTAACAAACAGGCATTCCTCACATGTATTCAGTGTATCTGGAAGCCATAAATCATGCAACTGAGGCGATGAAAACTATATCTCCGAGCAATAACAAATACTCGGAGGTCACCCGAGCGTGCTCGGGAAAGCCTGAGGAACGAGTACACTTGCTCATCACTAAGCGGCACACGTGACCGCCCAGCAGCTGCAGGAAGGCTCTGGCTGACACTGTACATGCTACTGAAGAGCAATGAATACTCACTGCTCTCTGCGCACACAGTTCTGGTGTGCAGAGCAGTGAGTATTCCAGCAGCTGTCCTATGGCTTGCAAGCAGCGCACGACATCACTGCCATGCGCTGCTTACAAGCATAAAGCAGCTGCTGGCATCGGTACAAGATGCTGTGAGGGAGCGCCGGGAATGCAGTGAATATTCATTTCTCTTTAGCAGAGGGCACAGGAGTTAGCCGCAGCAGCTGTGACCCGCTGCTCCGATGATGCCGCTCCCCCCACCTTCCCACCACTGCCAGAGCCAGTACATCTGGACTATAAGATGCACCCCCCATTTTCCTTCACATTTTTGGAGGAAAAAGTGTCTCATAGTCCGAAAAATACAGTAACTATTTTGTGTAACACATCTCTCTGACTTAAGAGCATAAGAATTTAAAGTTTAAAAATTGCAACATTTTTCACCAAATTTCCATTTTTTTAATAAATTAAGGCAAGTTATATTGAAGAAATGTTAACCCTATCATGAAGAACAATATGTCACAAAAAAACAGTCTCAGAATCATTTGGATACGTTGAAGCTTTGTAGAGTTATAACCTCATAAATTGACAGTGGTCAGAATTGTAAAAAATGGCCCTATCACGAAGGCGAAAACAGGCTGTGGCGCGAAATGGTTAAAAGCCAAAAAATTGACCTGGTCGTTAACATGCAAAACACCTTGGGGGAGGGGTAAAGGGGTTAAAATACTAACTTCACTAATAATTTTGCACACAGTGTAAATGGAGTCAGGGAAGAGTTTTTAACCTAATATGGGGCAATTTGCATCTTCTTTATTGTGTTTTTGCCTTTCTTTGGATCAACACAGGTTTGGATTATACAGCTCTGGCAAAAAATTAAGAGACCACTGTACAGTTTTATAAAAATCAGCTTCTCTACAACAGCCATTCCATTACAGTGTCAGTTGAATTCTAACCAGAGTACACCTTATTCTACTTAACGTGCTTCTGATTACGTGATCACCTGAACCAAATCTCATTTAGTGAAGGAAAGTTAAAAAAAAACACTGCTGTGGTGTTCACAATCCTCTTGCAATAGGACAAGCTGGACGGCAAAACAAGTGCTAGTAATATCCCAAAAGTAATAGGAATGGCAAAATAACTTTTAACCATGCCAAAGGAGTTGAAAAGAAAAGTATTGAGTGAGTAAAAGAAGGGCTCAATTCTGGCTTTACTAGCAGAGGGACACAGTGAGTGTCATGTTGCCTCCATCCTTAAAATTTCTAAGATGGCAGTCCATTACAACAAGGTCAAGCAGCAGACATTGGGGACAACATAGCTACACACCGGCAGAGGGCGAAAACGACCGTCATCTTATTCAAATGTCACTCAGCAACCGCAGGATGACATCAAGTGACCTACAAAATGAATGGCAAATGGCAGCTGGGGTGAAGTGCACGGCAAGAACAGTTCGTAACAGGTTCCTAGAGGCAGGACTCAAGTCATGTAAAGCTAGAAAAAAGCCTTTCCTCAATGAGAAGCAAAGGAGAGCCAGGCTGAAGTTTGCCAAAGACGATAAGGATTGGACCATAGAGGATTGGAATAAGGTAATCTTCTTTGTTGAGTCTAATTTTCTGCTTTGTCCAACAACTGGTCGTCTAATGGTTCGATGGAGACCTGGAGAGGCGTACAAGCCACAGTGTCTTGCACCCACTGTGAAATTTGGTGGAGGATCGGTGATGATCTGGGGATGCTTCAGCAAGGCTGAAATTGTGCAGGTTAATCTTTGCAAAGGACGTATCAATCAAGCCGTATACAAGGTTATCCTGGAAAAAAAGTTGATTTCTCCTTCTCAGGCAATGTTCCCCAACTCTGAGAACTGGTTTTTCCAGCAGGACAATGTGCCATGCCACACAACTAGGACAATCAAGGTGTGGATGAAGGACCACCACATCAAATCCCTATCATGGCCAGCCCAACCCCACTGAAAACCTCTGGGATGTAATCAAGAGGAAGATGGATAATCACAAGCCATCAAACAAAGAGAAACTGCTTAAATTTTTGTACCAGGAGTGGCCAAAGGTCACCCAAAAGCAGCATGAAGAACTGGTGGAAAGCATGCCAAAACACATGAAAGCTTAAAAATCATGGTTATTCCACAAAATATTGATTTCTGAACTCTTCCTGAGTTAAAACATTAGTGTTGTTTTTTTCTAAATGATTATGAACTTTTTTTGCATTATTTAAGGTGTACAAGCAATGCATTTTTTGTTGTTTTGACCATTTCTCATTTTCAGAAAATAAATACAAAATTTATTGCTTGGAACTTTGGAGACATGATGCCAGTACTTTTAGTTTACAGAACAAAAGAACAATCTACCGTATATATTCGAGTATAAGCCAGGGACCGCGCCGGGAGCAGGTGAGTAAAATGGGGAGGGTGAGCAGCATTGCGCAATATTCACCTGTCCCCGTTCCACTGCTGGGCGCCGCTGTGTCTTCCGCGTCCTCTGCTGTGATGCTCAGGTTAGCGGGCGCGATGACGTGGTTAGTGCGCGCCGCCCTCTGCCTGAACGTCAGAGGACGCGGAAGACACAGCAGCGCCCGGTGGTGGAACGAGGACAGGTGAATATTCCAAGTGCCGGGGGCCTGAGCTACGAGAGGTGAGTATGTCTTTTTTTTTTTTTTTAATCGCAGCAACAGCATATGGGGCAAATATCTTTATGTAGCATCTTATGGGGCCATAATCAGCATTTGTGCAGCATTATAAGGGGGAAATATCTCTATGGAGTATCTTATGGGGCCATAATCAACATTTATGCAGCATTATAGGGGGCAAATATCTCTATGGAGCATCTTATGGGGCTATAATCAACATTTGTGCAGCATTATATGGGGCAAATGTTTCAATGGAGCATCTTACGGGGCCCTTATTAACCTTTATGGAGCACTGTATGGGGCAAATGTGTCTATGGAGCATCTTGTGAGGCCATTATTAACCTTTGTGCAGCATTATATGGGGCATATTGTAATATGGAGCATCTTATGGGGCCTATCATAAACTTTATGGAGCATTATATGGGGCTCCTGATTCAATATGGATATTCAAAAACACTTAACCTACTGATATCTCAATTAATTTTACTTTTATTGGTATCTATTTTTATTTTTGAAATTTACCAGTAGCTGCTGTATTTTCCACCCTAGGCTTATACTCGAGTCATTAAGTTTTCCCAGATTTTTGTGGCAAAGTTAGGGGTCTCGGCTTATACGGGTCGGCTTATACTCGAGTATATACGGTACATTTTACTCAAAAAAATATCTATAAAGAGAAAAATCAGACAAACTGAAAATTTTGCAGTGGTCTCTTAATTTTTGCCAGAGCTGTAGGTTGAAATCAATGAACCAGTGTCTTTTTTCAAATTACGAAACACTGTAAACACTTTTTTATTTTTTTTATTTTACTATTCAAGGAGGAAAACAGTTACAATTATATTTGTATTTGGTTCTCTATCTTTACTCATCTCTAACTCACCTTGTACAACAACAAGGTTGTATACTGGCATTCAGAAACCAGAAAGCGGAGATCAATTTACACAGAAAAGTGATGAAGTTGGGAGGTTTATACATACAATTCTAAGGACAGTGATAAATAACACTGTTAGAAATGGACTATAACTTGTAGATGTCTGGCCTGCTCAGTATTTTATGATATGTATGTTTGCAAAAACTTGGGTCACATATCTCATGATCTTTACACTTGGATCTTTACCAAAAAGGAAGCCATAGAGTTTAAAATGGGAAACAGAGAACATGGACACATTTCATGAAGTGACATTTTTCAGTTCTTCCTAGTCTTCCTATTCTATTAATTAGCTGAAAAGGTTTAGGACACCAGTAGTAAAAAAAAAAAAATCAGGAACAAATAGCTTTATGTTAACCAGATTCAGCTGAGACCAGTAAAAGATTTGTTGTATCCATTAGAAATATACCAGAAAAGTCCCAGAAGTGACTAGAAGATAGGAGCTACAACTGTTTATTAACTGTGCTTACCTCTTTAACATCCCACACTTGCAATTTCCCCATGCTTACCTATGCCCTTACTGTTTTTGCTCCACTAATCCTTAGGGCTCCTTCTCACTTGAGAGAAATACGTCCGAGTCTTGCAGGTTAAAACCCTGCTCTGGCGCCGGCACTCCAGAGTGGAGCGTGCATCTCCATGTATTGCTATGCGGCTGCACGCTACGATCTGGAGTTCCGGTGCCAGAGCAGGGTTTTAACCTGCAAGACTCGGACGCATTTCTCGCAAGTGAGAAGGAGCCCTTACCCAACTTTTCTAAGCCCAAACCCTAGCACTTTAAAAACAAATGTTTATCTCACCTTCTTAACCCTTCTACTAAAACACAAAACAAGCTGGGCACTCTCCTTTTCTCAACTTCCCTATCCTTCTCTCTACTTCTCACTGCTGGGCACATATCCCCAAATCCAGGACCTCCACAGCTCATAACCACTATTAATTATCCTTCCTATTACTCCCCCAATCTCTGCAACATCAAACCCATTACTCTGACCTCCACTCTGCTGAGCCCTTTCTCTGGAAGTCCTTTGTAACGCCTGTTCCATCTGTAATAAGCTCCACGTCATTCATGATTTCTTTACATCTCATAACCTATCCTTCCTGGGCCTCACTGAAAAATGGTTCACTGTCACAGCCTCACCCACTCCGTTGTGTTACGGTGGCCTTCACTTCATCCACACTCCTCGTCCTGGCAATTGATATGGTGAAGTAGATTGTCTTCTAGCAACTGCACCTTCAACCCAATCCCAACTTTACCTGCCTTCATCCACCCTTCTTTTGAAGAGCATTCTATCTGTATCTACGTTCCCTCCAACTTTCAAGTGGCCATCATATACCCATCCTTATGCCTGGCCATTACCTTTATTGACTAGTTCTCCACCTGACTTCTACACTTTCTCTCTGCTGACATTTCCACCATTATCATGGGTAACTTCAACATTCCCACTGATACCTGCCATCTTGCAGCTTCCAAACTCCTGTCCCTTGCTTCATCCTTTGGTCTTACTCAGCGGTCCTCCACAGCCACCCACACAGACAGAAATACATTAGACATTATCTTAACCCGTCTCTGCTCCCTATGCAGCCTCAGAACCTCACCTCTCCCCCTATCTGACCACCATCTACACACTTTCTCATCCCTGTCCTCCTCACCTGCCCCCCACGTTCAGAAGCTAGCATGCCACCACAGAAACACCTAGACATTCACAGGCTCTCCGACTCTATTCTACTGTTATCCTCCATATTTACACTCCACGACACAGACATTGCCACCGTTTTCTACAACGCCACACTGGAATCAGCTATTGACTCAGTCACCCCTCTCATGCATGACAGAGTGTGACAAATCAATAGAAAACCCTGGCACAATAACCTCACTAAAAAGATTCGGAGAGTGGTCGGGGATGCAGAGTGGTGCTGGAAGAAAACACACTAGCAAGAAGCCTGCATTCAATAGAGCAACTTTCACATTCAAATCGGCCCTCACTTCTTCTAAACAGGTCTATTTCACAAACCTTGTATCTTCTTTATCCCACAACTCTAAACAGTTATTCAATACTTTTAATTCTTTCCTCAACCCTCCACAGCCTCCTCTGACCTCCCTTATCTCTGCAGAAGAGTGTGCAACAAATTTCAAAACTAAGGTTGACCAAAGAAGGCAAGTCTTTACTGCCCATCCACAACAACCCCTATGTATAAAAGACCACTGTCCCTCCCCCATAACTTACCTCCCCACGATCATTGAAGGGGAGCTCACTCATCTCCTCTCCAAATAACATGTTCAGAGTGCCATAATGTGATTTATCTTTGGCCACACTGTCCGCTTTTTGGCGTTTTTATGGGGAGTTTTTATTGTTTTTTTTTTTTAATTTTTTTGTTCTTGTAATTAAAATGATAAACCTTATTTTTCGGACTATAAGACACACTTTTTCCTCCAAAACTTTGAAGGTAAGCGGTGGGTGCGTCTAAGGGTATGTGCACACGTAGATCGAACCTCTGTGGATTTTTTCGCATCTGTTTTGAGAAATCTGCAGGTAAAAAGCACTGCGTTTTAACTGCGGATTTACTGCGGATTTTATGTGGTTTTTGTGCGGACTCCACCTGTGGTTTTACACCTGCGGATTCCTATTATGGAGCAGGTGTAAACCGCTGCGGAATCCGAACAAAGAATTGACATCATGCGGAATAAACAATGCTACGCTTCCGCGCGCTTTTTTCCGCAGCATGTGCACTGCGGATTTTGTTTTCCATAGGTTTACATGGTACTGTAAACTCAGGGAAAACAGCTGCGATTCCGCAGCGTCAAAACCGCTGCGGATCCACAGCAAGATCCGCAACGTGTGCACATACCCTTATAGTCCGGATGTACATTATCTTATAGTCTGGCTCTGGATGGCGGCATTGGTGGAGAAGCGGGTCACAGGAGGCAGGAGCTGGCGGCGGCAGCTATCATTGTGCCCCTGCTAAAAAAAAATGAATATTCACTGCTCCCCAAGCCTATAGTCCCTCCCTCCTCTATGTAGATTATGCCGAGACATGGGAGTGACTATGAGTGTGGGGAGCAGTGAATATTAATTTCTCTTTAGTAGCAGGCACACTGTTAGCCACAGTCGCCGGCTTCCTGCAGGGGCTGGGCGATCATGTGTGTTCTCTATTAAAGTGAATATTAACTGCCCTCCACACCCATGGGAGTGGAGAGCAGTGAATATTCATTCTCTTTAATAGCTGGCACATGTGATCGGCCAGCCATTGCAGGAAGCTGGTAGCTGCAACTAACAGTGTGTCCGCTATTAAACAGAATGAATATTCACTGCTCCCCACACCCAAAGTCATAGGGGAGCAGTGAATAATCCGGCAGCTGACCTCGGTATGTGGGCATGCATCGCAGTGACGTCATGTGCTGTTACATGCTGAAATCAGCTGCTGACATCAGCACAGGACGCAGCTCTGTGAGGTAGATGAAGGATGGTGAGTAGAATAATTTTTTTGTATGTGTTCACCATGATGAGGCCCTTGTTTACCAGCATGGGAATGGGGGCTATATTTATCAGGATGGGGATGAAGGGGCCATGTATACCAGGAAGGGGATGGTGGCCATGAATACAGGATGGGGATGGTGGCCATGTATACCAGGATAGGGATAGGGGCCATGGATACCAGGATGGCGATGATGGCCATGGAAACTAGGATGGGGATGGTGCTATGTATACCAGAATGGGGATGGTGGCCATAGATACCTGGATGGGGATGGTAGCCATGGATGCTAGGTTTAGGGCCATGTATACCAGGATGGGTATGGTGACCATGGATACCAGGATGGGGATGGGGCCATGCATACCTGGATTAGGATCATATATACCAGAATGTGGACATATATATACCAGGATGATGGATATTAGTACAGAATTGGTGGACATTACCCATATAACAGTGTCAGCAGCAGATCCACCCTTCCCCCATAACTGTGCGTTATTACCACATTTTTTGCTTCAATTTTTTTTTCCTCCTCCAAAACCTAGGTGCGTCTTATGGTCCGGTGTGCATCTTATAGTCTGTAAAATATGGTATATTTTTGATAAAAAATATTTTTTTTGTTATATTTATTGACTTTGAATAGTTTATAAGTTTATACTTGTCATTGGGAACTTTATCAAAATAATTATTTTTTGATTATGCAGTATAGGTTTATTAATCCAGTTTTGGTTTATAGATGGTTATATTAAATAGACAGACATTTAGGATTAAAATCAAAGTTAGTTTTGGACCACCCCTTTAAAATGCCCCCTGGGTGTCACTTTATTCTTTTACATTAACGGTTTTGTTTTTTGTAGTTTTTTTTTTCTTTACAAAAAAATCTAGCTTATTTTTTACTAAATCGCCCTTATGGCCTTATGGTGTTACCACTATGAAAGATTCTCTTTACTTACAGTTAACACTAGTATAGGAATATACAAACTATGAAAATGATTAAAGATTACATTAATAAGACAAAAAATAAGACACAAATACACAACATTTCAAAGATATTACAGTTATTATGTAAAGAATGGTTATTGTTTCAATACACAAATGTATATTTTCTAAGCCAAATGTATTTGGCCTCTCGTCCATGCTTAAAGGGAATTTGTGAGCAGGCTTCAGTGATGTGTCACTTATTAGGCTGCGTGCTATTGTTTCAATACAATGAGTGTTTTATCAGCTGGAGATTACCAGTACTAGACTAGCTCCCGCATGCATCCTGGTCCAAGCATACCCCCATCACTGATTAGCAACTTATTGTCAATATACAATGTACATAGAAAGCTGCTAATCAGGGCTGTGGGCGGGGTTAGCTTTCGAACTCTGCTGCATGCTACATCTAAAAACTCTGATTTTATCACAACTGCTGCACCTAGTTAACTAAGTGATACATCTCGAATCAGGGTCTTTTTCTCTACATTATGCTACTCTCAGATGAGGTAGCCAAAACCTGGTGACAGACTCCTTTTAGTATTAATAATTACTGTAATTATACCAATGCAATTTTGGACAATTACGATACAACTATTTTTATGACTTTCTTCACCATTTCTTTAAATATCCAAAAATAGTGCTTCCTTAACATTAGATCCTGTTCAGCAAACATGCTACTTCTTCATAGTTAAAATTAATGCAATCCAGACCATAAAAAAAGGAAGAGAACTTAAAGAGAAATTATCACTAGTATGCAGGTGCCTTTTATTTTCTTTTTAAGAAATGCCATATACTAAACTCTTTCCTAAATATCTCTATATAAAAATAAAGAAAACGGTTTCTAAACTATCTCTAGTAAATGTCAGGTTCAATCTTTTGGGCATTCTGTATAGATTCGAATAACCCCCAATAGCTACATTTGCATTCAGACTGTGAGATCTTGCAGGTTAGCATAACCTTCTGCTGTTCTGACTAAATAAGTGCTGTTTGCCCTATAAGACAACAGTTACTGATTGGTACTTGCTACAATACTCTTACCAATCACTGTTTTAAAGCACAAACATCGATTGTTTAGGGTACCGTTACACTAAACGATTTACCAACGATCACGACCAGCGATACGACCTGGCCGTGATCGTTGGTAAGTCATTGTGTGGTCGCTGGGGAGCTGTCACACAGACAGCTCTCCAGCGACCAACGATGCCGAAGTCCCCAGGTAACCAGGGTAAACATCGGGTTACTAAGCGCAGGGCCGCGCTTAGTAACTCGATGTTTACCCTGGTTACCATCGTAAATGTAAAAAAAAAAAAACAGTACATACTCACATTCCGGTGTCCGTCAGGTCCCTTGCCGTCTGCTTCCCACACTGGCTGTGAGTGCCGGCCGTAAAGTAAAAGCAGAGCACAGCGGTGACATCACCGCTGTGCCCTGCTTTCCGGCCGGCACTCACAGTCAGTGCAGGAAGCAGACGGCGAGGGACCTGACGGACACCGGAATGTGAGTATGTACTGTTTTTTTTTTTTTTTACATTTACGATGGTAACCAGGGTAAACATCGGGTTACTAAGCGCGGCCCTGCGCTTAGTAACCCAATGTTTACCCTGGTTACAAGCGAACGCATCGCTGGATCGGTGTCACACACACCGATCCAACGATGACAGCGGGAGATCCAGCGACGAAAGAAAGTTCCAAACGATCTGCTACGACGTACGATTCTCAGCGGGGTCCCTGATCGCTGCTGCGTGTCAGACACAGCGATATCGTATGGATATCGCTGGAACGTCACGGATCGTACCGTCGTAGTGACCAAAGTGCCACTGTGAGACAGTACCCTAAGTCCAGTGTCATATTGTGGGCTAACAATGCATGGTTCAAGGCAAAAGTACTTTGCTTCCCCTGAGCAGTGAACTGAAAGACATTAAAAACATTTAAATTATAGCTGTATATGCAGCGCCCCAGAGTCCTGGTCGTTGCAGTACTGTGGCTCCGCCACTATGGGGAGCTACGGTGCGTCCGATGGCACTGAAGGAGTTCATCTGATCAGGTATCACAGACACCAATACATTTCACAGCTGGGCCTCCGGGGGGAGCTAAGGGTGCTATTCATTAGGCCACTCCCCACCATAGTGGGTAAACTGGGGGTCAGGCAGGAAGTTAGATCAGAAAGCTGACTGGATTGGACGAAGCAACACCTGGTGGCAGAGGGTGTTGTGGAGGAAGAGACAGTAGGGTCTCTGTCAGGGGTGGGATCCTGACAGAGGCTTGGCATTGAAAAGAACGTAACGGGTCTGCGCCAGCTCCGGGAAGCGGCGGGACCCAAGAAAGGATTAGAAGCGAGATAGATTGTGCTGAGTGAGAAACGAGATCAAGCGATAGGAGAATACCAGTAGGGGTCGTGCTGTAAGACCGGAGCAACATCCTACTGAGGCGCACTACCGGTGGCCGGAACGCCGAGGGAGTATTACAATAACCAGCTTCAAGCAATACTCTAAACAGCGGCAGGACAGTCAGTCTCAGGCGGGCTGTCTCACCTAAATCACCTATGAAGTCTTGGGAGGCAATTGCGGGAGAGGGGCGTCTCTAGGGTCCCGGAAGAACTCCAGGCCTATCCGACAAACGGGTGCCGTTCCAACCGTAACATCAGGGAGGGACGGAGGATTAGAAGAACATCATTTAATCGAGTTGTGAGGGAACACGAGAAACAGACACAACAGTTGTGGGGTACTTTCCGTAAGCACAGCAGGGAAGGACTACAACACATAGCGCTAAGAAGGAAGGCACCGATTTCCACCTGTGAAGTGAACTCTGTAGGTGCCATTGGACCGGCCGGACTTGCGCAGCCTGGTGAACCATATTCTGGACTGAGGACTCAGAGATCTCCAGTAAAAAGGTAAAGAGACTGCAACCTGGTGTCCTCGTTATTTACTGCACCGCACCACCACCACTATCCACACCGATCATTCACTGTGCGCCCCACGGCAGGGTCACGGACCGGGGCCTAGCCGCCGTGACAACCCCAGAAGCAGAGACTCAGAGGCACGGTACCAGGTACCCCTCGGCCCTGCGGCAGTGGGGGCGCCACATATACATTGTTATATTTTTTTTTACTTTGTATTTTTATATTTTTGTGGTTTTTAAGGAATTATTGTATTACCCTAGTTCTAAATCTAACCGTATCCCTAATCCTAGCACTATTCATAATCCTACTGCTAACCCTAACCTTTGTCCAAACTCTAGTCCTAACTCTAATTTGAAAAGTATACAAAAACTTATTTTATTATAACATTGGTGTATTTTTTTTACTAGGGACACTTCTTTACATTTTGGACAGGTCTTTCAGTAGGTCTCTCTCACTCTCCTCTCACAAAATTACAAGTGAATGAGATGCTGGGAGCTGTGGAAGATAATTGTGCAGCCTCTGTTATCTCAGTTGCTACAGTGCAGCATTCAAGATGAGTTTGTCAGTGGCAGCGGCACTCTGCATAGGCAAGGCCCGAGATGACAAAGATTACATCTTCATACTGAAAGCTTTAACTCAGTTGCAGCAAATGAACAGTAGAGCATACAAAATGAGTCTGTAGTTGGCTGCTGTCCTCTGGCAAAGCTCATTTTATCATACTGAGAGCTCTGTTATCTCAGTTGATGTCTATGCAGAGCGCACGAGCCAATGGCAAATTCGTCTCGAATGTTGGACTCTGTTATGGACCACTGCAAAGACCTAGATATCAAAGCAGTCCCTAACTGCTTTATTTATATAGATTGCCCTTGTGTGGCTCCCAGGTAAGTTGAGACAAAACCGTTTACTAGAAAGCAGGATGCATTAGAGACAGTTTATGTGGAGATTGTATCTATTTGTTGTTGTTTTTTTTTAATAGGAAATCTTTTGAAAATTGATTAATATAGTGTATGGCTGCCCATTCATAAATAAAATAGGCAGTCACTTACTGATAACAGATACTTTATAAACCCTTCCTGATATAAGATGCAAGTGTATGTCTCATTAATAAATATGGAGTTCCCACAAATGGCTGTACTAGTAGGTCCTGGAGACCGTGCAATCACCGCCAGGAGCTCAACTTAAAGGGAAGGTGCCATCAAAAAAATTTTTTTTACCGCAATTGAAAACATGTAAAGAATTAATGTTCACATTTTCTTAAAAAATATTATCATTTGTTTAAAATTTAGTAAAATATGCAAAATAATTTGAAAAGTTTTGGAATTTCCACTTTTAAACACTAGGGGGAGCAGCTGCTGAAATTTGACAAAAACCTAGTGTACAACTAGCTCACATTACAGCACTGCAGTAATTATGGGCGGAGTCTGCTGACGTGTGTGATGTCTCCTCTCCTCCCCTTCTGGGTGTTTGCTAAGGGATAAGAGAGGATGATATTCAGGAACCCAGTGACCGGCCATTTTGTTGGTGACTGCAGAGCTAGGCTACTTTCGCACTAGTGTCTTTTGACGGATGTCCCAATGCGTCATTTTGAAGAAAAAACGCATCCTGCAAAGTTGTCGGCAGGATGCGTTTTTTCCCCATAGACTTACATTAGCGACGCATTGCGACGTATGGCCACACATTGCATCGGTCGTGCGACGGATGCATCGTGCTTTGGCGGACCGTCGGCACAAAAAAAGTTACATGTAACGTTTTTTTGTGCGTCGTGTCCGCCATTTTCGACCGCGCATGCATTGAAGATATGAATAATAGTGTTTAAAATAAAGATCTACCTGTCCGCCGCCCTCCCACCCCCTGTGCGCCCCCCCGCTGTTCAGAAAATACTCACCCGCTCCCACGTTGGCTGTCGCTGCTTCCTGGTCTGGCCGCGGCTTCTACTGTATGCGGTCACGTGGGGCCGCTCATTTACAATCATGAATAGTCGGCTCCGCCCCTATGGGAGGTGGAGCCGCCTATTCATGACTGTAAATGAGCGGCCCCACGTGACCGCATACAGTGGAAGCCACGGCCAGACCAGGAAGGAGCGACAGCCAACGAGGGATGCGGGTGAGTATTTTCTGAACAGCGGGGGGGCGCACAGGGGGTGGGGGGGCGGCGGACACATAGATCTTTCATTTAAACACTATTATTCATATCTTCTATGCAGCAAACGCTGCTGCACAGAAGATATGAATCGCGGCTTCAGCACGATGCAGGGGACAGCGCTAAACTTTAGCGCTGTCTCCTGCACGCTCCGTGTGGTACCCACTCGCCACACGGGCGGCACACGTATGGTCTACGTGAGCTCACGGGCACACGGACACGGATAACTCCGGTACCGATTTTTTCCGGTACCGGAATTATCTGGACGTGTGGGACAGCCCTTAGATACACAGGTCAGCACAGTATCTCACAGTATAGGATTAGATACACGGCTCAGCAGACAGTATCACACAGTATAGGATTAGATGGACGGCTCAGCATAGTATCACACAGGATAGGATTAGATGCACGGCTCAGCATAGTATCACACAGGATAGGATTAGATACACGGCGCAGCAGACATTATCACACAGGATAAGATTAGATGCACGGCTCAGCATAGTATCACACAGGATAGGATTAGATGCACGGCGCAGCAGACAGTATCATACAGGACAGGATTAGATGCACGGCTCAGCATAGTATCACACAGGATAGGATTAGATGCACGGAGCAGCAGACAGTATCACACAGTATAGGATTAGATACACGGCTCAGCAAACAATATCACACAGGAGAGGATTAGATACACGGCTCAGTAGACAGTATCACATAGGATAGGATTAGATACATGGCCCAGCACAGTATACTGATAGATACATGGTCTGATGTCCTGATGAGGAGCTACAGTGAGAGGCAGGGTCAGAGCAGCACTGAGAGCCTCCCCCTCCCCCGTGTTACCTCTCTGCAGCTCCTGAGGACATCAGACCGCAGCACTTCACCCTCTCTAGTGATTCTAGAGATCACAGCCACACACCAGGCAGCATAGAAAAGGACAGGGAACAGCCCCTGCTGACAGTGTGAAAGGGGAGACAGATGGAGCTGTCCCTCCTATAACAGCACAGCTCTCAAGTCACAGTGGAGCTCACACACTGTGGACTGAAGAAAGATGGCGCCGATCTCCTGCCTCTGCTGTGATGTGGAGACAGCCCAGGGGGCGTGGCCAGATCACAGCAGGGAGCAGCACAATGATAGGTATGGGGTCAGACGCCGACCGCAGCCTCCTATGCCCAGGGCTGCCGTATTTGCAGAGTGTAAGTGTCGTGCTGGGACTCTTACACTCCTGCAAAGGAAAATGGCGGCGCCCAGTGGCTGCAAAAATAATTAATAATAAAAAAGATATTAAAGTTAAAAAAATAATTTTGTATTAAAAATAATTGTTTATATAAACAATCATTTTTAATACAAAAACAAAATTGAGGCACCTTCCCTTTACCTGACAGCCAAGTCCCTGCAGTAACAGTAGGGGCCGAATCCAGGACTGTCCCTGGCAGTTTAGACCTCTAAGTGGGCTCCCTCTTACCCTCTATTGGCATCCCTGGAACACAATTGTGTGGTGGTGTTGATGGTAGTTTGGGCAACTGGACCTCAAAGAATGACCTACACATCTGCCAGGTAAGGTGGTCTTTTAGGTCTAACAGGTGTTCTGTCAGTGCGAAACTGTTACGTCTAATAGCTTGTAATAAAAGTTGAATTCCCATAGTGGGGAAAAGTAAAACTGCAATAAAAGCTTAGAAAATTGTGTATATATATATATATATATATATATATATATATATATATATATATACACAAACAAAATAAAAAAGCCACATAAAGTCAATAAGAAACACTAAAAAAGTAAACAGAAAGATACACATATTTAGTATTGCTGTGTGCAGAAAAGCCGTATTTAAAAAATTGTCACAATATATAACCCCTACAATGTATACTGTAATAAAAATAAATACAAAACAGCAAAAACACATTTTTTCATCATACCAATGAATAAAAGGTGGAAAAAAAGTTGTGCTTAAATGTAAATGGTGTTACTGAAAACATAATTTTGTCCAGCAAAACTCAAGCCCCCCAAAATGACAATGAAAAAAAGTGATTTGTTTTTTTGCTAAAACAGAAGTTCATAATGTGTAAAAATAGCAAAACATAGAATGAACTTTCATAAATCTGGTATCACTATAATTGTACTGACCCGAAGAATAAAATTGCATAACCTTTTATACCGCATAGGGAACGTAAAAATAAATAAATAAATTCAACTCTTGAACTGCTGTTCTTTGCCCATTCTGTCTCCAAAAAAAGACAGAAAAAGTAAGTTACACTCCAAAAAACAAGTCTTCATACAATTCCGTGGCTGGAAAAATGAAAAAATGTTATAGGTCTCAAAACATCAGTGCAAAAAAAAAATGGGGGGAAAGAAAGTGTTTTTAGTTTGTGAAAGTAACAAAACATAAGAAACACAGGTAGATCTGGTACCGCTGTACACACACTGCCACAAAGATTAAAGCTAATAACCTATAAGGAAAGCACAGTGGCTCAGTGGTTCGCACTGCTTCCTTGGAGCGCTGGGGTTCTGGGTTCAAATCCCACCAAGGACAATATCTGCAATGTCATCCCCATGTTTGTGTTTGTTTCCTATGGATACTCTCATCTCTTTCTACACTCCAAAGACATATTGATCGGGAATTTAGATTGTGAACCCTACAAGGGACAATAATAAGGTGCCATATAAGTCAGTATAATAAATAAATATTCTGCACAGTCCAACTTCCAAAAATTGTACTAAAGCTCAGTTTTATATGTGTTCTATGCTTAGTATTTATGTTGGGGTTTCCATCAAAATCTCTGAAAAACATAATTCAGACAAAATTCCTTTATTGTAATGGGGCAGACCAAGTCACTTTGGACTATATCTAGACTCTTTTTTTGGTGGTGTCCCATTTTTTTTAATACTTGCAAAAAAGAAAGTGAAGTTGACCAAAGTTGTGTGCACCTTTTAAAAAAAAAAACAGAAGCCATACAGAGTTACATGATTCTCAATGTGCCTAATTGCAGTAAATGGTTCTGTCAGTAATTCTGTCTGGGTCACGTATTATGAAGATTTTATTAGAAAACCCACTGTCAGTGCTCGGCATAGACTATAAGTATATACAGTATACTCTGTTTACAGTATAAATGTGAACCTAGCCTTAAAAGTGATCCGGGTTACCGTGGTTGCGCACGCGTCATTTCCTGCTGACGGCGCGACGTAATCACATGGTGCAGTGTCGTCATTCTGTATGCGTCCGGCATCTAATTGAATATGGAGTGCACCTTTTGAGTGGCGAGCCTAGATATACTCGAATTGATGCGAGGGATCTCGTGACCACATCGGGGTGTACGATTGGTGGTTAGTTTCTTTTTATACTCGCACTTCCCTATTTCCTATCACCCCTTGAAAAAGGCCATCACGCCGAAACGCGCGTCGGGGTGGGTGCACGCTGTGGTGGGTGACTCTGCATCAGTCCAGGTAATTATCTATGGAGAAAAGCTGTAACTTTGTGCCGGTATTATACAAATAGGTGCCTGGAGCTGTGTCCAATTATACTGCTATTTTCTTTGGTATATATTCACTACATGGTTATACTTATACCACCAGTATTAATTTTATGGTGGTGTGTTATTTATGCCTGAATGTATTGTCATCCCACCGCTGTGCACCCCTGCGTTTCCAACATGTGTTTAACGGTATGAACCCTGCCTTCCCAGTTCCCTGTTCTTGGTGCTATTTAATAAAGCTTTTTGCATATTTATAAATATACTACTCTGGGTGTTTGCTTCATCACGTGTTTTTCTTGGTTTCTTCAATTGTTAGCTGCGATTAACCCTATATATTCCATGACTTAGCCCATAATATGATGTAACACTGTGTTTTACTCTAAGTATATTACTTTGGGCATGTATCTTGTGAAGTTGTTTTGGTATAAGTATATACAGTATACTCTGTTTACAGTATAAATGTGAACCTAGCCTTAAAAGTGATCCAAAATATTACACAACCCACAATACTACCAATAAAAGCTTCAAATCAAACCAGAAAAAAATATTGCAGCTACCAATGAAAATAAAGTGTGTTTCCATGTTGCTGGCAGAATAATGGCTCTGGAAAAGCGACATAACTTAATCTAAAAAAATCCACCTAAGTCTGCACTCCCACATCCAAATGTCCCCCTTTCTTCTGAGTCCCTTAGTGTGCCTAAACCACAGTTAGTGACCACATGTTTGGCATTATTATATCCAGTGTAATGCAGCGGCTTTCACAACAGTGCCATAGAGAGGCAGTGACCCAGGTTAGTCCAACCTAAATGTCTTTATTTTGACAATTTACAAAGATAACTCAAATTTTATCCTTTGGTTTGCAGCTGGATCGTCCGTATCAAATCCGTTGCTGTGGGTGACTGCATAACTCGTGGGTGCCTTCTGTGGCCTGTGTTCATTCTCACACAGACCTGTCCTGCATACAGCCTCTTGATCTGATGGTTGCAAACAAAACACTGGCACACCCAAGCCTAAACTGAAAGTTTAAGTGGGAATCATGGACATGGGCCACTCCCAAGACCCGAAGTGGAGGGAGAGATCTGCCCCACTACCACCCTGACCAAATCCACACTCTCTTTTATTTAGCATTGTAACCACAGCTGTGCCTGTAATTCCTGTAATTACAATGCATTCCAGTGGGTTTAGTATACTTCTATGCCCATCCTGGGGGACACTTAACGACCCTCGCATATGATTGCTCTCACTACCTCACACCAGTTAACACTTTACAGGGTGCATGTATCCAGAAGTGCAAGCTGGGTACAATGCATTTGAGCACTAAGCTGCCATATTTTCAATTTTCACTCTGCAACACCAATTCATGCTTATTTCTGGAGTAATCCATCTGTTGAGTATAAACAGTCTTTACATCCATATATCAATTCCTAGAGGGGTGTAATTTTCAAAATGGGGTCACTTGAGGAGGGCTTCTTATTTTCTGGCACCTTGATCCAAAAGTCAAATAGTGCTCCTTCTCTTCTGAGCATTTCTGTAGTTTCCAGAGAAATGTGATATTGTCGCAATTGGGCAAAATTACTTAATAAACTGTGGGGTCCATTTTCATCTACTGTCTCCCGTGAAAATAAAAAATCTGGAGCTAAAACAATTTCAGGGGTGAAATTGTAATTATTTTATCTTCATGGCCCAATGGGAAAAATTATGTGAAACACCTGTGATGACCACATGCTCTCCATAACACCAATTGAATTCTGGTGTTCTGGCACCCTAGATTCTTTGCCAATGTGACAGGCCATTTGCAAGTCATTTCAGCAAACTTAGCACACCAAAATAGCATGCCGTCCCTTCTGAGCTTTGGAGTTTGCCCAAACAGTAGTTTCTGACCATACTCAAGAGAAATTGTGGGGTCCATATTCTAATATTACCCCATATGACAATTGAAATTTGGGACTAAAGCAACGTTTTAGTGGAAAAATATGATTTTTAATTTTCACTAACAAAAGGTCTACATTTCTGTAAATCACCTGCGTGTTCAAAATGCTCACTGCACCCCTAGATGAATTCCTTGAGAAGTGCAGTTTCCAAAATGGGGTCACAAGTGGGGATATCTGAGACTATTCAAATGTGACATGATGTCCACAATCTATTCCAGTCAACATTGAGCACACTCAAGGAGTTATTGCACTGTAAGTTATGTGGTCGGTTTTCTCCTCCTGTTACCCTAGTGAAAATGAAAAATTTAATCTTGAAGTTCCAATGTTATAAACTTTTATGAAGCGCCTGTAGGTCCAAAATGGTCACTGAAGGCCTAAATAAATTCCTTATGAGGTGTAATTTCCAAAATGGGATCACTTCTGAGGGGTTATGCTGTTTTGGAATGTCAGCGGCTACACAAATGTAACATGGTGTCTCCAATTTATTCCAGCCAAAATTGTCCTCCAAAAGTCAAATAGTACCTTGCCATTTGAGACCTATTGTAGCCCAATCAGTAGTTTGTGAGCACATATGAGATACGATGGTAAAATAAATGGTGTTGTTCAAAAGTACAACTCATTCCACAAAAAATAAGCCCTCACTCGGCCATTTTGACAGAAAACAAAAAGTTATGGCTCTGGGAAGAAGAGGAGCGAAAAATGAAAACACAAGGGAAAATGGTCCAGGGGTGAACAGAAGTGAATGGGGCATTTATCACCACTGATTCATTCAAACAGTAGTCACACGTTGATAGTTGATAAATGTATTTATTTTTATTTTATGAAAAAACCCTTTAGGTTAAATTAAAACATGGAAAAGGTGGAAAATGTGCGTGTATTAGGCTGGGATCACACTTGTGTGTGCAATGCGAGAAAATTGCACGAGTCTCTCGCATCAATACCCGGCACTGCCGCCGGCATTAGGGACCGGAGTGTGCGGCTGCATAGAAATACATGCAGCTGAACACTCCCCTTCGTAGTGCCGACGGCAGTGCCGGGTATTGATGCGAAAGACTCGTGCGAGTTTCTCGCATTGCACACGCAAGTGTAACCCCGGCCTAAGGGTATGTGCACACGTAGATGGAACCTCTGCGGATTTTTCCACACCTGTTTTGAGAAATCCGCAGGTAAAAAGCACTGCGTTTTACCTGCAGATTTACTGCGGATTTACTGCTGATTTTATGTGGTTTTTGTGCAGATTTCACCTGTGGTTTTACACCCGCGGATTCCTATTATGGAGCAGGTGTAAAACACTGCGGAATCTGCACAAGGAATTGACATGCTGCGGAATAAACAATGCTACGTTTCCACGTGGTTTTTTCCGCAGCATGTGCACTGCGGATTTTGTTTTCCATAGGTTTACATGGTACTGTAAACTCATGGAAAACTGCTGCGAATCCGCAGCAAAATCCGCAACGTGTGCACATACCCTAAGGGAAAATGAAAAAATGTATTTTTTTTTTTTTTTTTTAAGAAAAAATAATATATCTCCTAATATGCTAGTATACCCTAAATAGGGTAACATTTTCATGAATGTTATGGCAATAACAGCTAATACACTTTACATGATGTCTTCCACGGTGCTTGGAATGTTCAACACTTTTTAATTGCACAAGAATTATGCTTGTTCTTGTGCTCTTTAGCTGGAATGGCATCCTAGAAATCCATTACTGTAAGTAGGCTGAGAGTATGATACTGATATTTTGTGGTCTTCATAGTTCCTTTTAAAACCTTGAGAAACGAGCCTTATCTCCTGCTTTATGGGGGCCAGAAGAAGTCAGCTGCCACAAAGGCACTGGAGCAACTTCCTCTATGTCCGTTCCAGTTCAAATTGCAAAAAGTGTAGCTAGTTCATGTGAACATTGGGTGTCTAAAAATACCAGTCACTGCACAAGCAGACACACGTAAGATTAATAAATATTAATGTAAATGTGTATTATCAGAAAACAAGAAGCAGTGCTAAACACTCTTTAGCGATCAATGTTTATTCCCCTTAAATTAGCTTATTATTAATAACCAGGCATAGTCATTAGTTCTGAAGACTGAAATGCATGAACATGTCTGGAGCACTTTTATGTGAAGACTACACAACAACAACCATGAGTTCAGCACAAAACATGTGGTTAGATGACAACATTGTTTAGATACGTGTTGTAGTAAAATCTCCACTGGGAACCTTAAAATCTCGGAGGTATCTTGTACAGTTGAAAAAAATATCTGTCTTTTTCTGCAAAGGTTGCAAGATCACTCACAACCGTGCTTCTTATAAACGCTGATATTGCATGTTGGTTGTGATTATCCTCTAATCTTACTTGATGCCCAACCAAATGTTACTGATTAGCTTCGCTTAAAGTTCAAATCGGTTGAAATATGATGCTGTCGGCAGGCAACTGTTCTATCTCTAAAGTTGGGTAAAAGGGTTAAAAGGTAAGACTAGTTGGTAACACCAGCTAAACTTTACTATAGTCACAACAAGTATTTGACAAGTCAGTACAGTACTACTAGACTTTGTATCAAGATACTGCTATTGCTGCTAGGCCTTTAACATATTTATGGTAAATTTAATTTTTAAAACATTCATTTTATTTCAGTTCTTTTTTAGAGCCGCTTTATTTAAAGGGAACTTGTTAGTAAAAATTTCCTTCAGAAACTAGGGGTAGCACATGAAAGGGTAAGGTGAAACATGTCCAACGATGCGTATTTCATAAACCTCTAGTGCTTCGTTGTTCTGAAATATTCATATGCACACTAGACTCTCCAGTGCACTGTTGGGCATATTACTGCACATGCAGTCCTTGGCTCCTTTTCGCGTCTCCCCAACAGCAGTACCCCCAGTTTCATTACTGACAGTGGAGACAGAGGTTCTGCTACATGACAACACCTCTGATCTCCAATGTCTATCAAAAAGCATGGCTAGCACCAGTGGGAAGAAATGACGAGGAAAAATAGGTTACAAATGCACTTACATGCCACCAGTGCTCTTGCAAGCCTCTGCTCCTATGTTTTTTACCCCTCTTGTCTTCTCTTGACTGACAGTAGAATGTAGAGGTGACATAATGCAGCAGAGCCTCTGTCTCTACTTTCAAGAAGCTGGGGTGACACTACATTTTTTTTTTCTTTTGAACCCCTTTAATTTTTCTCTCGACTGGTGACCTGGCCGTGATTGTTTACAGACTGCAGCAGTAAAGTCACGACTCTGGTCCACGGATAGCTGTGGATCTGTGAGTTGAATTCCATGTCCTCAATAGACCCTCCATCCCAGGCTGCTGATAGCAAATCCACCAGTACTTCCCTCTCGCCTTCGTCGGGAAAGCTACACACAGGAAGGATGCAGGCCTCCCTGTCATGATGAGCTTTCATCCTGTTGACATGGAAGACCTTCTAATTCTCACTGGTGTAGTCAATGGTGATGACATGTCAAGTAATTGAGGCACGATGCATAAGGTTTAAACCGTCCCAGGCTGGCCAAAACTTGTTCTGGGTCATTGGGACTACCAGACCTTGTAACCCACTTCGTACACCAGCTCACGGGTGGTCTGTTCATACACCAGCCGCTTCATTGACTGCATTTGGTCAAGGAGACGCATGACATACTTGATGATGGACAATTCAGGAGTGTTTAGTTACCCTTCCCAGGATTCTCTTACCAGACCAAGGGATCTCTGGACTCTTCTGCCATACAGGAGCTTGAAGGGGTGAAACTCCATTGAGGCCTGTGGTACCTCTCTGTAAGCAAAGTTTTTGGCAAAAAACGTAGCAAAAACGTGACGTGACCATTGTGACATGTGACCATTCCCTAAGATCTCATTCATACATCTGCGTTTGTTGACAAATGCAAAATATGGTAAGCGTGTCATCAGCGTTTTGGATCCAAGTTTCATCAGTGTTTGGTACTTGTCAGTTTTTGCCATCAGTGTTTTTCACATCTGGATAAATAAATTACAAAGCTTCCACTATCCTTATAATGGTAATCGTGGACAGATCACGGACTGACACTAATACCATCTGTGTGGCATACATAATTTTCATGGAACTATAGTCTTGTATTGGTAGTTTTCAGTAAAAAAACGACATGTCTCTGCAATGGTCTGCAAAAAAATATGGACATGTGAACAGCCCAATAGGCAATAATAAGTATGTGTTCTAACCATGAAAATCACAGACACACCACGAATATCATAAATGGATGTGTGAATGAGCCATTACAGGTGAGCTGCGTCTATGAGTTTATACAATGCCACTTTTTTGCCCAATGATCCTTTTTGGGACTTGTACCCTATATTTGCTTTACAAAATTAAGTATGCTTATCTCATAAAGGAAGATAAATCTTCTATCCTCCACAAAATGATTCTCCTTAGCATGTTTCTTGTTTTGCCACAGCAAAAATACTTAGATAACTCTGGAGTTTGTCATCATAAAATACCGTAGATGTAGCCAGGAGATAAAGATGACTTCCTCTAGTTACAATCCATATCAAAAACAGCATAAGTCTACTTCTGCTAGTAACTTACTAGTTCGTGATAAAAGAAAAAAAAATCTTTCTACTCTGAAATACTTATATTTTATATATGTGTAGTTTTTTATTCTGTTAGCAGATTAAATGCAGTTAAATGCTTAAATACTCGTGTTACCCCATTTTCTCCAGTTGTATGTAAAATGTTATCTAATAGCGTCTTATTCTGTGTTGTAATTCAAAATATCTAAAATCAAGAAAAATAGAAGTTTGTTATTGTATCTCTCCATCATTAAAACACATATATTACACATAACAATAAAGTAGAAGCTCAATTCCAGCTATACAGCCAATACATCTACTCAAGAGATGAAGCATGAAGTTGGCATACTATAAAGCGAATCATTCCTCAAATGGAATCAGGTCTAGCATGGTAGCTATGTTACTGGAAGAACTGAATGAAAATCTAACAATCACTATATTCCTGTGTTTGGAATACCATGACTGCACAATTCAATATGCTTAGTTGTAGGAGAAACCCCAAACTGGATCACAAGCAAATTTCATGCTTTGTAGGAGACAAAAGCTTTATCTCTTGCTCACATTCCAGATATCAACTACGATAGATACAGCAAATATTGCCATAAAAAATGTATGCAATAGATGTGTGCTAAACGTTGCTTGCAGTGATTGTGTCATCATGATCATCATCATCTTCATTAAATATGAGACACAAGTATAGGAGTTTAAGAAAAAGGACTGACATATGTCCCATTTGTCACTATTAGAGTTACACTTCATAACAGAATCAGTTGTTTTGCATTTTTTTGCTTTTTAATTATTCATATGTTCTCTCTGTTTATCTTATAATCCCTGTTCTTTTTCTAATTTGCCATTTACCCCCCTAAAAATAGACCTCTAAAGTTATGTTAATCTCATTACTTTTGAGTGTGTTCAAAACTCGGGCCAAGATTTCTCAGGTTGACCCTTGGCAAAAGCGAAAGAATTTCCTGCGTTTTTAGACAGCTCTCTGCATGATTCGGGTGAAGGCACTGTGCCACAGTGAGGTCAGAATTACAAGACACCCTGTTGCCAGAGCCATGCAAAAAAGGGTATTACATAATATTTCCATAATACATCAACTTAGGTAGAAAAGAAATTCACTGCAGATCACCGTGAGAAATTCTCATGGTAATCTGCTGTGAACTCAATAAGCTGAACTGCAGTGACTTCATCACTGACTTGGCAGCACCTGAGCCTAAAACTGCTCCGGTGGTACCTGAGCCTGCAGTCACTGCGGCGGAACCTAAACTAGTACCAGTGCCGTCCTGTTAAATGTTCCAGGATCTGCATTATCTGAACCAGCACCAGTGTCTGTCCTGGCAAGTGTCCCAGGATCTGCACTGTCTGAACCTACATCAGTATACTGTCCAGCCTTGGACCCTGAGTCAGTGTCTGCCATGCTAACCCATGGGGTCAGCTGCCACAGTTCCGGAGCTGTCCTTGGAGTACTACCTGGTGTCTACCTGCAGTTTATGCCTAACTCCACCATCAGGAGATGTAGCGAAAACCAGCTGGTCGCTTAGCCATGCCCCTCACACGGTAAGCTTGGACCATGGCGCAGTGCGTGACAACTGTGTACAAACTGTAGCACAAGATGCTGGCTATAAGAGAAAGGTCTTAGGATACAAAGTGGTGTACAGTTTGCTTTGTATGAGGATGATTATGTACATCTCAAAAAGAATCTAAAATGGGCAGGTGAGCATTCAAACTTAAAGGGGTTGATCAGTTTAATTTGATTTTAACATATATATGTTGAGGACATGGTTTTGTGGCACTAACAAATATATAAGTATAAGGGTATGTGCACACATAGATGGAACCTCTGCGGATATTTCCGCACCTGTTTTGAGAAATAAGCAGGTAAAAAGCACTGCGTTTTACCTGCGGATTTACTGTGGATTTGCCGTGGATTTTATGCGGATTCCACCTGCGGATTCCTATTATGGAGCAGGTGTAAACCGCTGTGGAATCCGCACAAAGAATGAACATGCTGCGGAATAAACAATACAGCGTTTCCGCGCATTTTTTTCCAAAGCATGTGCATTGCAGATTTTGTTTTCCATAGGCTTACATGGTACTATAAACTCACGGAAAACAGCTGCGAATCCGCAGCGTCAAAACCGTTGTGTGCACATAGCCTTACAGGTTCTTTGCCTCCTTAAACAGACAAACTTATTCTAAAATAGGCACACTGATTGAGGAACATGTGACTAGACCTATCCATGAGCATCCTCAAAGTGAAAAATACCTTTGCCATGCTGTGTTTATGCTATTATAAGAGAATGATGGATAGATCTGGTCACATACTTCTCTATCAACTGCCATTTTGAGAAATTTAGAGGTGTGCGGTCTGTAAGGAGGAGAACCTGTAATATTTATATATTCGTTAAAGGGTTGATTGTGACTTGTAGGATCGCTACTTCCAACAGGTGGCGCTATAGAGTTTAAGTCCTCTTTTTCTCAGAAGAGGCAATTTGCATATTTAATTTCCCAGAGGAGCATTGCACGGCGAATAAGCCTCCTTACTTTGACAAGCCAGCTGGTATGTCACTCTCCATAAGGAGAAACGTTACCCCTTAGACCCCAGTCCAGAGCCTCTCACCTAGCCAAATCAGTTCTCATGCTTCGCACTGACGAGGGCCAACAGCCCGAAACACCATGTCTGCGAATTGAGATAATGATTTGGCTTTTATCCTAAGTCATATTGTACGACTCGTTAAAGGGTTGATTGTGACTTGTAGGATCGCTACTTCCAACAGGTGGCGCTATAGAGTTTAAGTTTAAGTCCTCTTTTTCTCAGAAGAGGCAATTTGCATATTTATATATAGGTAATTGACACAAAATCATACACTCAACACATGATAAAATAAAGATAAAATGGACAACTCCTTTAACCATGGATAAAGTACACATCATGTAAACTTTAATAAATATAATGTTTTTTTGCCACTGTGCATAAATTGTTTGAGATTGGTTGATATACAATCAACTCCATTTGTACATGAATAATATTTTAAACGGTTTAAGAAGTGTTTTACTTTAAGACATATTTAACTTATCACCACATCATTGTTTTGTATAAATAACTTTATTTTATTATTTTGTAAATTGCAAAATAAATATCTCACCAATAGATTTCTCAGTCTTAGCAGTCTGTTGAGACGCTGCATTGGTGGAAAGATCCTCAGGCATCGGCATTGGTTCATCATTGTCTTCTAAGCCATCACTTACTTCAGGGCTTTGATTTCCTGTATGAAAATCAAAAGGTAAAGCATGACAATGAATTAAAATCAGACTTAAAGCCAGGATACAATCAGATCCAGTGCTGTTAGATTTAGAAAGACTTTGGTCGTTAGGAAATGATTCTCTGATCTCACACAATGGGATCTGTTAACATGTCTGGCCCTAAATATACAGTCAAGGCCAACATTTTTCAGACTTACAGAAATTTAGGTTTTCACAAAGCTTGCTTCCTCAGTTTTTATACTACCAATTTGCATTAACTCTAGATTGTTATGAATAGTGATCAGATGAATTGCATAAAAATTGCAACACCGTTGCTTGCCATGAGAGTTAACTTAAACGGAACTTGTCACATGAAAAAAACAGTATTAACCTGCAGATATGGGGTTAATCTGCAGGTTAATAGCGTTCTGACCCTGACACTTAGATCCCCCTACCAGCCCCCCCACCAGCCCGCTGTCGGGAGGAAATTAACTTTTTTCCTCCTGTTAGCACTCCGTTTGGGGGGGGGTGATTGACCCCATATCAGCAGGTTAATAGCATTTTTTCACGTAACACATTCCCTTTCATGCAACAAAATTATCAGCTTACATCATTTTAAACATGTTCTCATTAGTTAGCTCAGGAGAAAGTGTTAACAAGGACAAGGCTGCTAATATCACTCAGTCATGCTGATTGAATTATACCAAGTTGCATCAACTCCTTCTCAACATCTGCTGTGTACAGTGCCTTAAAAAGTATTCAAACCCCTGAGAACTTTTTCACAGTACATTTACAAACCTAAAACTATTTTTTCATCCAAAAATAAAAGGTGTATGGCACAACTGCAAACCTACCAAGACATGGCCGTCCACTTAAACTCATATTACAAGCAAGAAAAGCACTAATAGAAGAAGCAGCCACAAAGTTCATGGTCATTTTGGAGGAGCTCTGGAGATCCACAGCACAGTTGAAAAAATTTGTCTACATGACATCTACAAGTCGTGTACCTCACAAATCTGGCCTTTATGGAAGTGTGGTAGGAAAGCCATGTTTGAAATCAAGCCATAAGAAGTCCTGTTTGCAGTTTGCAAAAATCCATGTAGTTGACACAGCATGTGGAAGAAGGTGCTCTCTTTAGATAATAACAAAGTAGACCTTTCTGGGCTAAATACAAAATGCTCACGTGGCATGAATACTTTTCCAAGGCACTATACAGTATATAGAACGCTACAGACAATGCATTCCTGTTAACCACAGTACATGTGATGAGATGAATATTCACAAGCAGATCTGGAAAAATCATCAGAAGCTCTCGCTCCCTGCCTTCTGAATGCTGCGATCGATAGCGATCACAGCATTTAGGGGTTAAATTGCCGGGAGCGATGCAGGCACCACTTCTGGCAGTAAGATCTGGGTGTTAGCTGTGATGTTAGCTGATCACCCAGCGCCAATCTCACGCACACAACTCCTATGCATGGGCGATCGCCATGACGTGTATAAACCATGATGTGTATATAATAGCTGACACCATCCTGCAATTGTCGCTAGTCTCATTCGCAGCAGTTTGACCTCTCACATGCCACTGTCCATAGTGACAGCAGCATATAGAAGCTTATTTGAGAGAGGGAAAGCTCTTTTTATTCTCATCCACACCGCATTGCCATGATGACCTTAGGCTGAGTAATGGCCTCTGGGCCTCCCAAATATGATGGTCTGTTAGGTTGTTACATAAGCAGAACCTAACACACCCCCTAACATTGTAAAGGTATGTGCACAAGACGGTCTTTTAGATATTTGTGAACCTGGTAAGCTTTTCAGGAAGAAAACAATTAAGAAATGCTGGAGTTCTTTGTCCTAAAGTGTAATTTTTGGCATCTTTTCGGTCACTTTTTTGCTATGTCCTTGGCAGCTCTTTTTTTTAAAAATGGTAATAAAGAAATGTGAGTGGCTTCCAAGTGTAAGCCTTCTGAAGAATGGTCAGGTCACTTCTTTTAAAAGTTTCACATCTTTAGAACCCTGAACTGGTTAAAGGAATCTCAAAAAAGTGAACATATGCACATCAAATTGTTTTACATAGCAAAGTACAGTAGAGACCAAACGTTTGGACACAACTTCTCATTTACAGATTTTTCTGTATTTTCATGACTATGAAAATTGTAAATTCACACTAAAGGCATCAAAACTATGAATTAACACATGTGGTATTATATACTTAACAAAAAAGTGTGAAACAACTGAAATTATGGGGTTGGGACCATCAGTTGTGTTGAGCAGAAGTCTGGTGGATACACAGCTGATAGTCCTGCTGAATAGACTGTTAGAATTTATATTATGGCAAGAAAAAAGCAGCTAAGTAAAGAAAAACGAGTGGCCATCATTACTTTAAGAAATGAAGGTCAGTCAGCGAAAAATTGGGAAAACTTTGAAAGTGTCCCCAAGTGCAGTTGCAAAAACCATCAAGCGCTACAAAGAAACTGGCTCACATGAGGACCGCCCCAGGAAAGGAAAACCAAGAGTCATCTCTGCTTCTGAGGATAAGTTTATCCAAGTCACCAGCCTCAGAAATTGCAGCTCAGATTAGAGACCAGGTCAATGCCATGCAGAGTTCTAGCAGCAGACACATCTCTACAAAAACTGTTAAGAGGAGACTTTGTGCAGCAGGCCATCGTGGTAAGATAGCTGTTAGGAAACCACTGCTAAGGACAGGCAACAAGCAGAAGAGACTTGTTTGGGCTAAAGAACACAAGGAATGGACATTAGATCAGTGGAAATCTGTGCTTTGCTCTGATGAGTCTAAATTTGAGATCTTTGGTTCTAACCACCGTGTCTTTGTGCGACGCAGAAAAGGTGAACGGATGGACTCTACATGCCTGGTTCCCACAGTGAAGCATGGAGGAGGAGGTGTGATGGTGCTTTGCTGGTGACACTGTTGGGGATTTATTCAAAATTGAAGGCATATTGAACCAGCATGACTACCACAGCATCTTGCAGCGGCATGCTATTCCATCCGGTTTGCGTTTAGTTGGACCATCATTTATTTTTCAACAGGACAATGACCCCTTACACACCTCCAGGCTGTGTAAGGAATATTTGACCAAGAAGGAGAGTGCTACGCCAGATGACCCCAATCGAGATGGTTTGGGGTGAGCTGGACCGCAGAGTGAAGGCAAAAGGGCCAACAAGTGCTAAGCATCTTTGGGAACTCCTTCAAGATTGTTGGAAGACCATTCCCGGTGACTACCTCTTGAAGCTCATCAAGAGAATGCCAAGAGTGTGCAAAGCAGTCATCAAAGCAAAAGGTGGCTACTTTGAAGAACCTAAAATATAAGACATATTTTCAGTTGTTTCACACTTTGTTATTAAGTATATAATTCCACATGTGTTAATTCATAGTTTTGGTGCCTTCAGTGTGAATTTACAATTTTCATAGTCATGAAAATAGAGAAACATCTTTAAATGAGAAGGTGTATCCAAACTTTTGATCTGCACTGTATATGTTCATTTTGTTTAGTGTTTATTTAAACCCTTACTGACATTTGAAGATTACTTACATCATGGTTGGATCGCCCATGCACAGGAGTTGTGTGCGCGAGATTGGCGCTGGGTGTTCAGTTAACATCACAGCTAACACCTAGATCTTACTGCCAGGAGTGGTGCCTGCACCGCTCCCGGCAATTTAACCCCTAAATGCTGTGATCGCTATCGATCGCAGCATTCAGAAGGCAGGGAGAGAGAACTTCCTCTCCCCTCCGATTGGCGCCCCCATGACGTGAGGGCCCGATGGTTGCGATGGTAACCTGAGGTGGTAAAGACGACATTCGGATCACCAGGCTACATCAAGCCCCTTAGACCATGCACAGAGCATGGTCTAAGAGGCTTGTCTCAAAGCAGCAGTTACATGTATAAAGCATTGCAATGCAGGTGCATTGCAATGCATTATACCAGCGATCAGACTGCTGAAAGTGAAAGTCCCATAAGGGGAAGTAAATAAGTAAGAAAAAATAAATAGTAAAAATATACCGTATATACTCGAGTATAAGCCAACCCGAGTATAAGCCGACCCCCCTAATTTTGCCACAAAAAACTGGGAAAACTTAATGACTCGAGTATAAGCCTAGGGTGGGAAATGCAGCAGCTACCGTAAATACCAAAAGTAAAAATAGATACCAATAAAAGTAAAATTAATTGAGATTCAATATCCATATTGAATCAGGAGCCCCATATAATGCTCCATAAAGATTATGATGGCCCCTTGAGATGCTCCATATTAAAATATGCCCCATATAATCCTGCATAAAGGTTAATAATGTCCCCATAAGATGCTCCATACAGACACTTGCCCCATATAATGCTCCACAAACGTTAATTATGGCCCCATAAAGATATTTGCCCCATATAGTGCTTCAGAAACGTTATGGCCCCATAAGATACAGACATTTGCCCCATATAGTTCTGCACAAACGTTGATTATGGCCCCATAAGATGCTCCATACAGACACTTGCCCCATATAGTACTGCACAAACGTTGATTATGGCCCCATAAGATGCCCCATACAGACATGCCCCATATAGTGCTGCACAAACGTTATGGCCCCATACACTTGCCCCATATAGTGCTGCACAAACGTTATGGCCCCATAAGATGCTCCATATAGACACTTGCCCCATTTGCTGTTGCTGCATTAAAAAAAAAATCACATTTGTGTCACCCCTGGGTATGACTCGAGTATAAGCCGAGAGGGGGACTTTCAGCCCAAAAAAATGGGCTGAAAATCTCGGCTTATATGTGAGTATATACGGTATTTTAAAAAAAAAAATCACATAATAAAAAATAAAACTATATTGTACCCATCCTTCTATATTATTTCAAAACACTCTTTTTCGGTGACTACTTTGTATCTCCGTTCATACTGCACCCACACACACAAATGATACACCATTTGAAAGGTAAACTTGCCTCCTTCAGCAAGAAAATAGCCAAACAAACCACACATTCACGATGTTATCAGAAAATACATTTTAATTTTCATAAAACTGCAATAAGGAAAAATGACCTGCAGGTGGCACCACACTAACCCAAAGCACAATACCACAAAGCTGAAAGAAATCCTAACATTTGCCTTGCCCAGCCGATTTCAGGCAGGTACATATAAAATATTTGGTACATACAGTATGTGGAAGTAGAATAAAAGTAAAACTTTACCTGTTTAAGACTTCAGCTTTAAAACTGAAGATATAAATGAATGCAGCCTAAAAGGGACCAGACAGGTTCTGAACCATCAGATTTTCCGTATTATTGGACAGTCATTGAAAAGTCTCTCTTCCTTCTAAGGTTGCAGCTTATTGGTGACTTGGAGTCACCTCTGGTTCCAAGTAAAAAACTGCAGCGTTGACATAACTCAGACTGAATTGAGAGTCCTCAGTGGTTGATACCTTTTAATGGCTAACTGAAAAGATGGTAACAAATTGCAGGTTTTCGAGACTACACAGGTCTCTTCATCAGGCAAAGACTAACTGGCTAACACGGTACCAAGATATATATCTTTCCTATAACTCAGACTGTACATTGTTTCCTGATGGGAGAGATTGGTGGAAACAACCTAGCAAAAATTGAAAAAAATCCAACCACAGGGGGAAAAAAGGTAAAATAATTTGCAGATATTACTTTTTTTTTTTAAAGGGATATTCCCAATTATTATACAATGGTGTAAATACGCTCAGTTATGGGGTCAATTCTCCATCATTTTTACTGTCAAAGTGGCACTGCTGTACAGGGAGCTGCTCCGTTCACATACATAGGGCTGTGTTGCACTTCCCTACACTGCAGATAGATGGCAGTGCTGCTGTGGAGGGGAAAAAAATGTTGCTGCCCCTGTTCTTTTGCAAGGTCCTGACAAAAAGACCCCTTCTGATCAGTAAGTAAAATACCATTATGTTTAATGTTGGGGGATCTCCTTTAGGCTGGAGTCACACACAAACGTATTAAAAAAAAAAAAAAATCGGTCCGTTTTACACGGACGACAGTCACAGAAATGTTCCCTGAACAGTGATCCGTATGGCATCCGTGTGCAGTGCGAAGATGCGATTTTCTCGCATGTAAGCATCCGTGTGACATCCGTATGGTGAGATTTTCTCACCGGCTTGCAAAATGGACATATAATGGATCCATGTGCTCAAATATTCGTGAAAACATATACACAGTGTATATATATATATATATATATATATATATATATATATATATATATATATATATATCAGTGAGACACATACCTCTCTGTGCTCATCATCTCATTAAATACATTTACATTTGACCAGCTTGATTTTCCTGAAATTGCCTGAGCCCCGACAACCAACGTGCGAAAATTTGGCACGGGCCAACTAGTCAATAAGTATTTTTATGCAAAAAAGAAATAAAAAAGTACACATATTTGGCATCACCACATCTGTAAAGACCCGGCCTATAAAGTTGTCAAAATAACAATGCCTTTTCCTAATACCGCTGAACAAAAAAAAATTGAATAAATCGTGATAAAAAAGGTGAATGTAAATAAAAATTGTAGCCCTGAAAACGACATCTTGTCCCGCAAAAAGCAAGCTTCATCCGCAGAAAAATAAAGAAGTTATAGCTCTCAGAATTAAGCAATGCAAAAAATAATTACTTTTTCTATAAAATAGTTTTATTGTGTAAAAGCACCAAAACCTCCAAAAATGATATAAATGTAATATCGCTGTAATCATGAGCCAAAGAATAATAATAATTATCAATTTAATGGTGGGCAGAACAGCATAAAAAAAATTCCTGAATTGCTGGTTTTGTTCATTCTGCCTCACAAAATCGGAAAAGAAAGCGATCAAAAATGTAACCAAAAAGGGTATCAATAAAAACATAAACTCGCCCTGCAGACGGAAATATGGAAAAATTATAGCTCTCGAATACGGCAATGCAAAATCTTGTATTTGCAAAAAAAAGCGTCTTTTAGTGTGTGACAGCAGCCAAACATAAAACAATGCTATTAATATGGTATCGCTGTAATCGCACCGACCCAAAGAATAAAGTCGTTACTTATACCACACAAGGAACAGCGTAATAAATAAAATTAATTTTTCACCTGCTGTTGATTTGTTCATTCTGCCTCCCAAAGATGGCAGTAAGGCTCGGCTCTCATTTGTCCTATGCTGTATGCTGAGTGTTTACACTGGATGTTCAGCAAAAATCTCTCAAATACACGATTCAGATGGAAGATTACCTATAATGAGAAGATGGAGGCACTGTGGACGCCGTCTGTCCTATGATCTGGTGGTGTCTGTCTTTTTTAGGCATGCATAAAGCACAGTCTGCCACAGTTTTGTGCCATTCTGAAAAGGACACTCCTGAAAAGCGGCCAGATGAAGTACAGAGTAACTCTGCTGCCTCATTACAGTGAATGTACTGGTCAGGCGTGTCATCTGGAGATTTAGATGGAAACTGCTATGTAAGTGCTCAGCATAGAACGCAGAATACATTTGATTCAAAATGTTTTGTCAAATGCTCCCAATAAAAGCTCAATACAAAAAAAACCCCCATCATTTGTTAACAGAGAAATCTCCCTAAATTTCAGTTAACAGATGATGGACCTGAGTGGGGACTAACTTTCATGTTACTGGTAGCACAAAGGCTCTGAAAAAGCGCTATGGCTCCTCTTCCTCCAAAAGAAATTTAGCAAATTCTGCACTCCCAAATCTAAATGCCCTCTCCCTTCTGAGCCCCACAGTGTGCTTAAACTACATTTTTGGCATTTCTATAATGATGAGAGATTGCCTAATTTAAGGGTGCATGTCTCCAGAAGAACAACAACAACGTACTATAAAGTACATGGCACTACAACATACTGGGCACAACAATAGCAGATTTGCAATTTTCATTCAGTAACACTTACTGCTGCTTGCTTCTGCCGCCAACATATTCCACAGCACATTACTATTCAACAGTTCATATACAAGTCATAAGTAACAACGTTAAAGTTAATACAATAATTAAAGAAAAGATAAAGATGACCCTGCCCGTACGAGCTTGCAATCTACAAATCATCACTACACCTGTAGATAGATTCTCAAAGGGGTATAATTTCCTACATGTAGTCACTTGAGGTAGTATTCTGCTCTTCTAGCACTTAAATACTCTGTATAGGGAGTCTACAATTCATTCTCGTCCCTCCTGAGTCTTGCCAAGTGGCTAAGCAGTACTGTACAACCACAAATGGAGTATTTTTACATTCAGCAGAAATTGTGTGACAATTTACCGTATATACTCGAGTATAAGCTGACCCGAGTATAAGCCGACCCCCCTAATTTTGCCACAAAAAAACTGGGAAAACTTAATGACTCGAGTATAAGCCTAGGGTGGGAAATGCAGCAGCCACCGGTAAATTTCAAAAATAAAAATAGATACCAATAAAAGTAAAATTAATTGAGACATCAGTAGGTTAAGTGTTTTTGAATATCCATATTAAATCAGGAGTCCCATATAATGCTCCATACAGTTTATGATGGGCTCCATAAGATTCTCCATATTAAAATATGCCCCATATAATCCTGCATAAAGGTTAATAATGGCCTCATTAGATGCTCCATACAGATATTTGCCCCCATATAATGCTGCACATGGCCCCATACAAATGCCCCATACAGATATTTGCCCCCATATCATGCTGCACATGGCCACATATAATGCTGCACATGGCCCCATACAGATGCCCCATACAGATATTTGCCCCATATCATGCTGCACATGGCCACATAAGATGCCCCATACAGATATTTGCCCCCATATCATGCTGCACATGGCCACATAAGATGCCCCATACAGATATATGCCCCCATATCATGCTGCACATGGCGACATAAGATGCCCCATACAGATATTTGCCCCATATCATGCTACACATGGCCACATAAGATGCCCCATACAGATATTTGCCCCCATATCATGCTGCACATGGCCCCATATAATGCTGCACATGGCCCCATACAGATGCCCCATACAGATATTTGCCCCATATAATGGTGCACATGGCCACATAAGATGCCCCATACAGATATATGCCCCCATATCATGCTGCACATGGCCACATAAGATACCTCATACAGATATATGCCCTCATACCATGCTGCACATGGCCACATAAGATGCCTTATACAGATATATGACCCCATATCATGCTGCACATGGCCACATAAGATGCTCCATACAGACATTTGCCCCATATGCTGTTGCTGCGATTATAAAAATAAAAAAATTACATACTCGCCTCTCCGGCCCCGGCACTTGCTATAGTCACCTGCTCCCCGTTCCACCGCTGACCGCCGCTGTGTCTTCCCATCTTCTGCACCGACGTTCAGGAAGAGGGCGGAGCGCACTAATTGCGTCACCGCGCCCTCTGACCTGAGCGTCACTGCGGAAGACACAGCGGCGCCGACGGTGGAACGAGGAGCTGGTGACTATCGCACACTGCCCCCGTCATACTTACCTGCTCCTGGCGCCGTCACTGCACTTCTGTTCCCCGGCGCAGCATTTTCTTCCTGTAGTGAGCAGTCACTGTTACCGCTCATTACAGTAATGAATATGCGGCACCAACCCTATGGGAGGTGGAGCCGCATATTCATTACTGTAATGAGCGGTACCATGTGACCGCTCACTACAGGAAGAAACTGCAGCGCCGGGAAGCCAGGGACCTGCAGGGACCGCGCCAGGAGCAGGAGAGTATTATTAGACAGCCCCCGCTCCCCCTCCCTTGCCGACCCCTGGGTATGACTCGAGTATAAGTCGAGAGGGGGACTTTCAGCCCAAAAAAGTGGGATGAATTCATTGAGAAGTGTAGTTTGTAAAATGGGGTCACTTATGGGGATTTCTGCTATTCTGACAACTTAAGGGCTCTGCAATGTGACATGGCAATCTCAAACCATCCCAGCAAAATTTGAACTCCAAATGACACTTCTTTCCTTTAGAGCTTTGCACTGTGCCTCAAAAGTTTGCGACCACATATGGAGTATTGGTGTACCCAATATAAATTGCACAACACATTTTGGGTTCCATTTTCTCCTGCTATCCTCGTGAAAATGAAAAACTGTTTCCACTGTTCAGGCGCATCAGGGGCTCTCCAAATGGGATATGACGTCCGCTCTCGATTCTTATTATTACTATATCTCCATATTGTCTTGGGTGCATTGGATATTTTGCATATTACATATGCTTTCATGTACATTACAATTATTTATTTGGCATGTATGTAATCTATCTCTCCTGTGGCATCCTGTTTGTATATTTTGCTGTCTCTCACACTTCCCTTGACGAAGCCGTACAGGTTACGGCGATACGCGTTGGGTCGTTCTAGCGGCGTCCCGCTCTGGTTTCCATCTTCTTGGTCCCCCACTCGGTTGGACTCTCTGGTTTACCCTGGAGAAATCTACTTTCAATATCTGGGTATATTTCTCCTTCTTATCCACACTACTATCGTGGCTTATTCATATCTTGGGGTTGCCCACCTTACCTTATTATTACTATATCTCCATATTGTCTTGGGTACATTGGATATTTTGCATATTACGTATGCTTTCATGTACATTACAATTATTTATTTGCATGTATGTAATCTATCTCTTCTGTGGCATCCTGTTTGTATATTGTATATGATGGGGGGCTGATGAGTGGGGCTCCTGTATTATTTTACTTATGTTTTATGTTTTTGTTATGGTGTACCAAATAAAGTTTGCTATTTTTTCATATTACATTTGTGTGGTGTAGTGTGCAAGCATTACGGTAGTGCTGTCTCTCTTCTCTTTCTTTTGTACGCTCTCGATTCCAGACATTTTTGCGTTCAAAAAGTCAAATGGTGCTCCTTTCCTTCCTGAGCCCTGCCAAGCGCTCAATCAATAGTTTTTCCCTACATACAGTGGCATGCAAAAGTTTGGGCTCACCTGGTCAAAATTACTGTTATTGTGAAAAGTTAAGCAAGTTGAAGATTAACTGATCTCTAAAAGGCCTAAAGTTAAAGATGACACATTTACTTTGCATTTTTTACATCTTAAAAATTACATAAGGAAGATGGGCTAATGGAAAAGTTTGGGCACTTAATAAGCCTGCTAGGGTTATGGCTTGTACACTGTCATTATTAGGAAAGGCCAGGTGATGCAAATTTCCCAGCTTATAAAAAACCCAGCCTCCTCTAATCTTGTGCCAAAAAACAGCAGCCATGGGTTCATCTAATCAGCTGCCAAGAACTCTGAAAATGAAAATGGGGGAGGGCCACAACGCAAAAGGAGTCTATAAGATAGCATAGTGTTTTCAAGTTCCCCTTTCCTCGATTCGAAATGTAATGAAGAAATAGCATTTAACAGGAACAGTGGAGGTCAAGATAAGGTCTGGAAGGCCAAGCAAAACTTCAGTGAGAGATGCTCGTTGGATTGCAAGAGAGGCAAATCAGAACCCACGTTTGACTGCAAAAAACCTTCAGAAAGATTTAGCAGACTCTGGAGTTGTGGTAAATTATTCTACCGCTCATAGACACTTGCACAAATATGGCCTTTATGGAAGAGTCATCAGAAAAAACCTCTACTGCGTCTTCACCATAAAATTCAGCATCAGAAGTATGGAAGAGAACACCTAAACAAGCCTGATGCATTTTGGAAACAAGTCCAGACAGATGAGGTTTAAATAGAACTCTTTGGCCACAATAATCAAAGGTATGTGTGGAGAGAAAAGGGCACAGCATTTCAGGAAAGGAGTATCTTGCCAACAATTAAGCATGGTGGTGGATCAATCATGCTTTAGGATTGTGTTGCAGCCAATGGCAGAGGGAACGTTTCACAGGTAAAGAATGGATTTAATGAAAGTTCAACAAATTGATGCAAACATAACACCATCTGTAACAAAGCTGAAGTTGAAAAAAGGATAGTTTCTACAAATGGATAATGATCCTAAGCACGTCAAAATCCACAAAAGACTACCTAAAAAGGCATAAGATGACGGTTTTACAATGGCCCTCACAGTCCTCTGACCTGAATATCATTGAAAATCTGTGGCTAGACCTCAAAATAGCAGTGCATGCAAGATGACTCAGGAATCTCACAGAACTGGAAGAATTTTTGAAGGAAGAATGGCTGAAACAAGAATTGAAGGACGCTAATCTGCCTACAAAAAGTGTTTACAAGCTGTGATACCTTCAAAAGGGGATGCCCTTAGTTACTAACCATGCAGGGTGCCAAAACATTTGTATTGTTCCATTTTCCTTTTTTGTAAAAGATGAAAATATATATGGTTTTTGCTTAATTTACAAAGGAAATGTGTCATCTTTAATTTTAGGCCTTTTAGAGATCATGTTATCTTCTTTTAACTTGCTTAACTGTTCACCATAACAATGACTTTGACCAGGGGTGCCCAAACTTTTACATGCCACTGTATGGGGTATCAGCCTATTCAGGAAAAATTGCACAATAAGTTTTGGGGTCCATTTTCTCCTGTTACCCTTGTTAAAAATGAGGGGCTATAAAACATTTTTTGTGGGAAAAATGTGATTATTTTATTTTCACGGGTCTACGTTATAAATTTCTGTGAAGGTTCTTGGGAGATCAAGGTGCTCACCACACATGTAGAAAAATTCATTCAAGAGTCTAGTTTCCAAAATGGGGAAAGTTGTGGGGGCTTCAAATGTTTAGGCACATCAGAATCTCTCCAAACTCGACACGGTATCTGCTCCTGATTACATCCATGTTTGTGCTTATAAAGTCAAGCCCTGCCATGCGCTCAGACTGTAGTTTTCCCCCACATATGAGGGTTGCTCAGTTTGGTGGGGGCTACAGCAGATACCGTAGTTGTACAAAACTGCTACAAGAAATAAAACAATATAGCGCAAGAACAAGCGTCTCTGTTACTACTTAATTATGCTCACAGATAAAGCATGAAAAACAGGCTCACAAACTCCCTATAAAAATAAAAGCTAATCACTGATTTAATACTATCGTACTTACCACAGAAATACAAACTAACAATGCACAAAACACAAACATGGACAAAAAGCTATAGTAGTATATTCATAGACACAGAATCAAAGATACATTTACTTCTTGGCATTGATGACTTTACGGCTATGTGCACACGTTGCAGATTTGGGTGCAGAATTTTCTGCACAAAATCTGCATTTCCTAGCAGAAAACGCAGGATTTTGTGCATTTTTGTTGCGGATTTGCTGCAGATTTTATGTGTTTTTTACCTCTGCGGATTTCTGTAATGGAAGGGTACAGAAACGCTGCAGATCTGCACAAAAGAAGGGACATGCTCCTTCTTTCAATCCGCAGCGTTTTCCATGCGGAATTTTCCACACCATTAGCACAGCATTTTTTTGCCTATTGATTTCCATTGTACTGTAAATCACTTTGTGGATCTGCAGCGTTTCTGCACGGAAAAAAATGCTGCGGATCCACAGTAAATCCGCAACATGTGCACATAGCCTACACATATACAGTGGGGCAAAAAAGTATTTAGTCAGTCAGCAATAGTGCAAGTTCCACCACTTAAAAAGATGAGAGGCGTCTGTAATTTACATCATAGGTAGACCTCAACTATGGGAGACAAACTGAGAAAAAAAAATCCAGAAAATCACATTGTCTGTTTTTTTATCATTTTATTTGCATATTATGGTGGAAAATAAGTATTTGGTCAGAAACAAAATTTCATCTCAATACTTTGTAATATATCCTTTGTTGGCAATGACAGAGGTCAAACGTTTTCTGTAAGTCTTCACAAGGTTGCCACACACTGTTGTTGGTATGTTGGCCCATTCCTCCATGCAGATCTCCTCTAGAGCAGTGATGTTTTTGGCTATTCGCTTGGCAACACAGACTTTCAACTCCCTCCAAAGGTTTTCTATAGGGTTGAGATCTGGAGACTGGCTAGGCCACTCCAGGACCTTGAAATGCTTCTTACGAAGCCACTCCTTCGTTGCCCTGGCGGTGTGCTTTGGATCATTGTCATGTTGAAAGACCCAGCCACGTTTCATCTTCAATGCCCTTGCTGATGGAAGGAGGTTTGCACTCAAAATCTCACGATACATGGCCCCATTCATTCTTTCATGTACCCGGATCAGTCGTCCTGGCCCCTTTGCAGAGAAACAGCCCCAAAGCATGATGTTTCCACCACCATGCTTTACAGTAGGTATGGTGTTTGATGGATGCAACTCAGTATTCTTTTTCCTCCAAACACGACAAGTTGTGTTTCTTCCAAACAGTTCCAGTTTGGTTTCATCAGACCATAGGACATTCTCCCAAAACTCCTCTGGATCATCCAAATGCTCTCTAGCAAACTTCAGACGGGCCCGGACATGTACTGGCTTAAGCAGTGGGACACGTCTGGCACTGCAGGATCTGAGTCCATGGTGGCGTAGTGTGTTACTTATGGTAGGCCTTGTTACATTGGTCCCAGCTCTCTGCAATTCATTCACTAGGTCCCCCCGCGTGGTTCTGGGATTTTTGCTCACCGTTCTTGTGATCATTCTGACCCCACGGGGTGGGATTTTGCGTGGAACCCCAGATCGAGGGAGATTATCAGTGGTCTTGAATGTCTTCTATTTTCTAATTATTGCTCCCACTGTTGATTTCTTCACTCCAAGCTGGTTGGCTATTGCAGATTCAGTCTTCCCAGCCTGGTGCAGGGCTACAATTTTGTTTCTGGTGTCCTTTGACAGCTCTTTGGTCTTCACCATAGTGGAGTTTGGAGTCAGACTGTTTGAGGGTGTGCACAGGTGTCTTTTTATACTGATAACAAGTTTAAACAGGTGCCATTACTACAGGTAATGAGTGGAGGAAAGAGGAGACTCTTAAAGAAGAAGTTACAGGTCTGTGAGAGCCAGAAATCTTGATTGTTTGTTTCTGACCAAATACTTATTTTCCACCATAATATGCAAATAAAATGATAAAAAAACAGACAATGTGATTTTCTGGATTTTTATTTCTCAGTTTGTCTCCCATAGTTGAGGTCTACCTATGATGTAAATTACAGACGCCTCTCATCTTTTTAAGTGGTGGAACTTGCACTATTGCTGACTGACTAAATACTTTTTTGCCCCACTGTATGTATGTTCCTGAGATACAAATGCCTGGTGACAACACAGTCTACCAGCTACTGCAGATAACATCTCTGCCACTGGTTCCCTGGAAGTGCCGGATATTGTTCCGTTAAATATATCTCACTTTGTTCTTTTCATTTCACAACTTCAACAGTTACCGTGAGATATTAGTTTCATAAGAAGATGAGATATGAGAGCTAAATGAGGTTAATGTGGGCTGTGCTGGATTATTGTCACTTGTAAGAGTCCTCTCTAAGTGGTAACACTATATGCATAAGCCTTTGGCTATGACAAGTTACTTAAAGCAGCAGATAAGATCTCTGTGCGCAATGAAATGTACAAAAACTAGTTAGACTAATATATATCTCGAGTCCAAGGATTGTTAAAAAGCCAAACAGAAGATCTTATAAAGCTGAGATATTCTGACCTCAATTTGTTTGGCCAAATGGGGCTTTTAGGTAGTGGCTGTGTCTGGTATTGCAGCTTAGTCTCATTCATGTCAATTGGACTGAGCTGTGACGAGTTGCAGGCACAAAAAGGTACAAAACTATGCTTGTCAAATAATGCAGTATGAGTGCCGTGACCGATCAATCAAAAGTTTCGAGGAGTGTCCGGACCCCACAACAAACCCTCAAACTTTTTTTATTGAACTTTACCGCCTGATCTCTTTGGTAAGTGGTAAGCACAAGACCCAAATGCAGCTATGGTTGTTCTAAAGAGATTAAAGGATTCCTAGTCATTGCCAAAGATCACAATAAAGATGCAGTAGCCGTACATTGGATGTAGCATAAAATGTTCTGATTCTAAATACTTGTTGAGTAGGCAATCTCTTTCCTCATGTGATGTAAAAATGGGATTAATAGTATCAACTGCCTGCCTTTTCTGCTCCCCTTCCTGCCGTGAGAAAGTGAGACATTTCATCCTACATGGTTCTTCCGATGGTCTCTAAATATTTTCTGAAAGTTTGCAATCTGGGAAAGGGAAACAATAAGCGTCTAATGGCAAGAAGCCACTGTCAACTAATAACATATATATCTAAAAAATTTATGTATTAGGCTACTTTCACACTAGTGTTAACTGCAAACCGTCTCAAAACGTCTTTTTTGCCGAAAAAACGGATGCGTCAAAAAAGTGAAAAATGTGTGCAACGCATACAGCATTTCGACAGATCCGTCGCAAATCCGCTAAACGTTTCCGTCGAAAATACTGGATGCGTTGCATACGTTGTATCCGTTTTTACCATCCGTTTTTCCGACGGATCCGTTTTTAAAATGGGAGGCTCCCAAATTTGATTGGCTACTGGAAAATATGGAAAACTATATAGTTACTGTTTTTACAGCCCATCTTTGTGGGTTTTAGTTTTGTGGCAGCGATGGAAGGTGTTCTTGTGAGGATTGCGAGTTTGGTATGACGTAATATTTGAGACGAATCGCCTGGATATCATAGTGATAGGATAGGATATGATAGGATAGGATAGGATCCTAGGATAGGATAGGATCCTATAGCATAGGATATCATAGCCCAGGCCAGGTTTATATAGATTTGGGGGTGTCTGGCCAATTGGCAACAAAATCCAGCTTCTGAGCATGCTCAGTGTAAAAAAACGTATTGCAGCGCTGCATTGCGTCGTACGACGTGTCCCGACGCATCCGTCGCTCATAGGCTTCCATTGTAGCCAACGACGCATGCCGCAGGATGCGTCGCGACACGTTTTTTAGGCGGAGACAAAAAACGTTACAATCAACGTTTTTTGCCGACGACGTGTCACCAAATTTCAACGCATCCGTCGTACGACGTACACGACGTATGCCAATCCGTCGCAATACGTCGCCAATACAAGTCTATGGGGAAAAAACGCATCCTGCAAACACTTTTGCAGGATGCGTTTTTTCTGAAAAAAGACGTTTTGAGACGGTTTGCAGTTAACGCTAGTGTGAAAGTAGCCTTACTAACAAATAATAATGATTATATTGAAAGTCAGAAAGCATTCTGTGTGATACAATTTTTAGAAAAACAGACACCTGATAGAGGGCAAATATTTTTACAGCACTGAATTAGACCTTTAAAATACACTAAATATTCTAATTGATAAAAGTTTCCCGAATTTAAATGACAGTCCGATTTTTGCACAGTATTCCCAGAAAAAAAGTTAAATAATACAGCCATGTTGCTGTGGACCAGTAATCATTTTCCTTATGCACTGGATCTATCTAGTGTTTAGTGCATAAAGTGATGCTATTCTATTCTATTCCTACTTCAGCTAAGGTAATTTTAAATCGTCTAAACATATTCAGCCTCTGCCTAAGGCTGGAGTCACACGAAACGTATGAAAAATTAGTCCGAGTCTCCCTGCCGAGAGTCGCACGAGTGTCATGCGAGTACAATCCGATTTTCCACCTGTAGAATCAGATTTAGGGCTCATGCCCACTTGTGATGAAATCAGACGAACTCAATCCGATAAAAAATCGGATTGAATTCATACCAATGTTAATCTATGATTGTGTGCTCATCTGCGTGCTTTTTTCCCAGCTCGGATCGGATCACGATCAGGCTGGAAAAAAAATTGCAGCATGCTGCAATTGTAATCAGAAGATGGATCGCATCCTGCAATTGAAGTCAATGGGTGCGAGAAAAAAAAAAAAATCGCACAGCACTCGCATCATGCGAGTGCTGTGCGATTTTTACGCACCAGTGTCCTTTGAAAAGCCAGCAATTCATATGCGGCTCATGTAAAAACACACTGACAGGTTACAATAGAAAAGATAGACTACATATGTAGAATAGAATAGAATGATGAGGGAGGGAATGATGGAGGTGATGGGCAATGAGGGTGAGGGGAGGCAATGATCGAGGTGATAGGTAATGATGGTATGGGAGGCAATGATGGAGGTGGGGAGGCAATGATGGAGGTGATGGGCAATGATGGTGGTGGGGGAGGCAATGATGGAGGTGATGAAATGGGCAATGGTGGTGGGGGGAGGCAATGATGGTGGTGGGGGAGAGGCAATTATGGAGGTGATGGGCAATGGTGGTGGTGGGAGGCAGTGATGGAGGTGATGAAATGGGCAATGATGGTGGGGGAGGCAATGATGGAGGTGATGAAATGGGCAATGGTGGTGGGGGAGGCAATGATGGAGGTGATGAAATGGGCAATGGTGGTGGGGGGAGGCAATGTTGGAGGTGATGGGCAATCATGGTGGTGGGGGAGAGGCAATTATGGAGGTGATGGGCAATGGTGGTGGTGGGAGGCAGTGATGGAGATGATGAAATGGGCAATGATGGTGGGGGAGGCAATGATGGAGGTGATGGGCAATGATGGTGGTGGGGGAGGCAATGATGGAGGTGATGGGCAATGATGGTGGTGGGGGGAGGCGATGATGGAGGTGATGAATTGGACAATGATGGTGAGGGAGGAGGCAATGATGCAGGTGGTGGAATGGGCAGTGATGGAGGTGGTGGGAGAGAATGATGGAGGTGGAGAGGGGCTGCATTATACTTTATGAGGGGGCTACATTATATTCTGTGGGGGGACTGCATTATATTATGGGGGGCTACATCATACTATGTGAGGGGGCTACAGTATACTCTATGGGGGGCTGCATTATATTCTGTGGTGGGGCTGCATTCTCTCAGTTGACTACATTATATTCTGTGGTGGCTGCATTATACTATATGAGGGGGCTGCATTATACCCTATGAGGGTGCTACATTATATTCTATGGTGGGGACTGCGTTATACCTGAGGGGGTTGCATTATCTTTTGTGGGGTGCTGCATTATATTCTATGAGAGCGGACTGCGTTATATTTTATGAGGGGGCTACCCCAACCCTTGCTACTTAATTAAGACGTGAACTACCTTATATTATACCCTGATATTAGTGCTTTTTACCGCACAATTGGTGGTCTTGTATGTATTTCTATGTAGCTACATAGTGGGCCCCAGGAATGATTTTCTCTGGTGGGCCCAAGGTGCTCCAGTCCGATGCTGGGTGTATATATATATATATATATATACACTCACTGGCCACTTTATTAGGTACACCTGTCCAACTTCTTGTTAACACTTAATTTCTAATCAGCCAATCACATGGCGGCAACTCAGTGCATTTAGGCATGTAGACATGGTCAAGACAATCTCCTGCAGTTCAAACCGAGCATCAGTATGGGGAAGAAAGGTGATTTGAGTGCCTTTGAACGTGGCATGGTTGTTGGTGCCAGAAGGGCTGGTCTGAGTATTTCAGAAACTGCTGATCTACTGGGATTTTCACGCACAACCATCTCTAGGGTTTACAGAGAATGGTCCGAAAAAGAAAAAAAATCCAGTGAGCGGCAGTTCTGTGGGCGGAAATGCCTTGTTGATGCCAGAGGTCAGAGGAGAATGGGCAGGCTGGTTCGAGCTGATAGAAAGGCAACAGTGACTCAAATCGCCACCCGTTACAACCAAGGTAGGCCTAAGAGCATCTCTGAACGCACAGTGCGTCGAACTTTGAGGCAGATGGGCTACAGCAGCAGAAGACCACACCGGGTACCACTCCTTTCAGCTAAGAACAGGAAACTGAGGCTACAATTTGTACAAGCTCATTGAAATTGGACAGTAGAAGATTGGAAAAACGTTGCTTGGTCTGATGAGTCTCGATTTCTGCTGCGACATTCGGATGGTAGGGTCAGAATTTGGCGTAAACAACATGAAAGCATGGATCCATCCTGCCTTGTATGGAGCATCTTTGGGATGTGCAGCCGACAAATCTGCGGCAACTGTGTGATGCCATCATGTCAATATGGACCAAAATCTCTGAGGAATGCTTCCAGCACCTTGTTGAATCTATGCCACGAAGAATTGAGGCAGTTCTGAAGGCAAAAGGGGGTCCAACCCGTTACTAGCATGGTGTACCTAATAAAGTGGCCGGTGAGTGTATATATATATATATATATATATATATATATATATATATATATATATTTATATATATATATATATATATATATATATATATATATATATATATATATATATATATATATATATATATATATATCAGTGACACAAATATATATATATATTTATATATATGTGTTTATACTACATAGAGGTATAGATAGAAGAAAAGCCGGTAATTTATTTGTCGGCTTCTGTAAAATCAATGGAGAAGCGGACAGAAGACATGGATTACATACAGTAAATCCACACAGAATAGTTAGATATAAAGAGGTGAGTGACCAATATAAATAGTATAGTGTGTGTGCAAATTATGGGACATGTGTGTATTTCATAAAATAATCTTTTCGGGGAAAAAATGGCGTGGGCTCCGGCGCAATTTTCTACGACTGAGCGGGAAAGACAGCGACTGGGGGCAGATATTCAAAGCCTAGGAAGGGACCCTGGTTATTGGCCCCCCTGGCTACAGACATCTGCCCCCAGCCACCCCTGAGATGGTGCATATCTAAGATAGGCCAATTCCGGCACTTAGCCTCTCTCTTCCCACTGCCCTGTAGCGGTGGCATATGGGGTAATAGTTGGGGGTTGATGCCACCTTTGTATTGTAAGGTGACATCAAGCTGCATAGTAATAGAGGTGTCAATAAGATACCTATCCATTACTAATCCTATAGTTGGTAGAGGGTTAAATAAACACCATACCGTAAGAATAAAGTCTTTTAAAGGGAATCTGTCACCTCATTTTGCCCCTATAAACTGCGGCCACCGCCATTAGGGGCTTATCTATAGCATTCTTAAAGGCTGTAGATAAGCCCCCGATGAAACCTGAAAGATAAGAAAAATAAGTTAGATTATACTCACCCAGGGGTGGTCCGGGTCCATTGGGCGTTGCAGGTCCGCGTCTGGCTCTTCCCATCTTCATGCAATGACATCCTCTTCCTTGCTTCTGTTGCGGCTCCAGCACAGGCGTAATTAATTGCCCTGTTGAGGGCAGAGCAAAGTACTGCAGTGCGCAGACGCTGGGAAAGGTCAGCAAGGTCCGGCGCCTGTGCACTGCAGTACTTTACCCTGCCCTCAACAGGGAAAATCAGTACGCCTGCGCAGGAGCCGCAAAAGAAGCAAGGAAGAGGACGTCATCGCATAAAGATGGGAGGCACCGGACCCGGACCTGCGACACCCATCGGACTCGGACCGCATCTGACCGCTCCTGTGTGAGTATAATCTAACTTGTTTTTCTTATCTTTTAGGTTACATCGGGGGCTTATCTTACAGCATTACAGAATGCTATAGATAAGCCCTAAGAGCGGTGGCCGCAGTTTATAGCGGCAAAATGAGGTGACAGATTCCCTTTAATGAAATCATACACCACACAGTTTTGCCATCTTTATTGTTCTGCTAATCCATGCGTCGCCCTTGATCTCCTGTAAGAAATAAAAAATAACAAACCAACAATATACTCATACCTGTCCAGCGTTCAGTCCCACACCATAATCCATATCTGGGGTATATACAGTTTACAACCGGGAGCAGTGCTAATGCGACCGCCCCAGCTAAAAACTACTGGGGAATGAATAAGATGATGCCGGTGCTTGCTTCAGAGACAAACGCTGACGTCAATGAGTCTGCGCTCCATCACAGCCTGAACTCGGAAGAACTCTTGAGTGTGGGAAAATGCCAGCTGATTTTCCAATGCTCAAAAGTTCAGTGCGGGTCAGGCTGTGAGGGAAAGCAGCATCAGTGACATCACCTCTATTCACTGAAACTGTTCTCACAGCCAGCAAGAACTGTTGTGACTTCAGGACCGTGGGAAAATGCCAGGGATGAGATCAAAGCAGTTCATGCCGGCTGCGAGAACAGCTTCAGTGAATAGAGGCGATGTCACTGATGCTGCACTCCCTCACAGCCTGACCCACTCTGAACTCTTGAGCGTGGGAAAATCAGCTGGCATTTTCCCATGCTCAAGAGTTCATCTGAATTTAGGCTGTGAGGGAGCGCAGACTCTGTGACAGCACTGCTAGTCACTGAGTCTGCGCTAGCCGCATTTCATTCATTCACCAGTAGATTGCAGCCGGGAAGGTCGCATTACCACCGTCCTGGTTGCAAACTGTATATCCCCCATATATGGATTATGGCGTGGGACACATCGACGGACAGATATGGGTATATTGTTGGCTTATTATTTTTTATTTATTTCAGGAGATCGAGGGCTTCGGGAAATTAGCAGATGTTGTTAATATGGTTTAATTAACCCCTTCATGACCCAGCCTATTTTGACCTTAATGACCTGGCCATTTTTTGCAATTCTGACCAGTGTCCCTTTATGAGGTAATAACTCAGGAACGCTTCAACGGATCCTAGCGGTTCTGAGACTGTTTTTTCGTGACATATTGGGCTTCATGTTAGTGGTATATTTAGGTCGATAATTTTTGCGTTTATTTGTGAAAAAAAATGGAAATTTGGCTAAAATTTTGAAAATTTCGCAATTTTCAAATTTTGAATTTTTATTCTGTTAAACAAGAGAGTTATGTGAAACAAAATAGTTAATAAATAACATTACCCACATGTCTACTTTACATCAGCACAATTTTGGAAACAATTTTTTTTTTTTGCTAGGAAGTTATAAGGGTTAAAATTTGACCAGCGATTTCTCATTTTTACAACAAAATTTACAAAACCATTTTTTTAGGGACCACCTCACATTTGAAGTCAGTTTGAGGGGTCTATATGGCTGAAAATACCCCAAAGTGACATCATTCTAAAAACTGCACCACTCAAGGTACTCAAAACCACATTCCAGAAGTTTATTAACACTTCAGGTGCTTCACAGCAGCAGAAGCAACATGGAAGGAAAAAATGAACATTTAACTTTTTAGTCACAAAAATGATCTTTTAGCAACAATTTTTTTATTTTCCCAAGGGTAAAAAGAGAAACTGGACCCCAAAGTTATTGTACAATTTGTCCTGAGTACGCTGATAACCCATATGTGGGGGGAACCACTGTTTGGGCGCACGACAGGGCTCGGAAGGGAAGGAGCGCCATTTGACTTTTTCAATGAAAAATTGGCTCCAATCTTTAGCGGACACCATGTTGCGTTTGGAGAGCCCCTGTGTGCCTAAATATTGGAGCTCCCCCACAAGTGACCCCATTTTGGAAACTAGACCCCCCCCAAGGAACTTATCTAGATGCATAGTGAGCACTTAGAACCCCCAGGTGCTTCACAAATTGATCCGTCAAAATGAAAAAGTACTTTTTTTCACAAAAAAATTCTTTTATCCTCAATTTTTTCATTTTCACATGGGCAACAGGATAAAATGGATCCTAAAATGTGTTGGGCAATTGCTCTTGAGTACACCGATACCTCATATGTGGTAACAAACCACTGTTTGTGCACACGGCAAGGCTCGGAAGGGAAGGAGCGCCATTTGACTTTTGAATGAAAAATTAGCTCCAATCGCTAGCGGACACCATGTCGCGTTTGGAGAGCCCCTGTGTGCCTAAACATTGGAGCTCCCCCACATGTGACCCCATTTTGGAAACTAGACCCCCCAAGGAACTTATCTAGATGCATAGTGAGAACTTTGAACCCCCAGGTGCTTCACAAATTGATCCATAAAAATGAAAAAGTACTTTTTTTTCACAAAAAAATTTTTTTAGCCTCAATTTGTTCATTTCCACATGGGCAACAGGATAAAATGGATCCTAAAATTTATTGGGCAATTTCTCCTGAGTACATTGATCCTCACATGTGGGGGTAAACCACTGTTTGGGCACACGGCAGGGCTCGGAAGGGAAGGAGGGCCATTTGACTTTTTGAATGAAAAATTAGCTCCATGTTGTGAATTTGCTTTTTGCTCCCTCTAGTGGTTACTAGTTTTTTGACTCTGGTTTTTCTGTCATTCCTTTTATCCGCACCTGGGTCGTTAGTTAGGGGTGTTGCTATTTAAGCTCCCTGGACCTTCAGTTCTATGCCTGGCAACGTAGTTATCAGAGCTAGTTTGCTGTGCTCTTGTCTACTGATCCTGGTTCCAGTTATATCAGCTAAGTCTGCCTTTTGCTTTTTGCTATTTGTTTTGGTTTTGTATTTTTGTCCAGCTTGTTCCAAATCTATATCCTGACCTTTGCTGGAAGCTCTAGGGGGCTGGTGTTCTCCCCCCGGACCGTTAGACGGTTCGGGGGTTCTTGAATTTCCAGTGTGGATTTTGATAGGGTTTTTGTTGACCATATAAGTTACCTTTCTTTATTCTGCTATCAGTAAGCGGGCCTCTCTGTGCTAAACCTGGTTCATTTCTGTGTTTGTCATTTCCTCTTACCTCACCGTCATTATTTGTGGGGGGCTTCTATCCAGCTTTGGGGTCCCCTTCTCTGGAGGCAAGAAAGGTCTTTGTTTTCCTCTACTAGGGGTAGCTAGATTCTCCGGCTGGCGCGTGTCATCTAGAATCAACGTAGGAATGATCCCCGGCTACTTCTAGTGTTGGCGTTAGGAGTAGATATATGGTCAACCCAGTACCACTGCCCTATGAGCTGGATTTTTGTATTCTGCAGACTTCCACGTTCCTCTGAGACCCTCGCCATTGGGGTCATAACAGTTTGCCAGGCCAGTATTAAATGTTTAATGCATTGCAGAAGAGGGATTATAAGAAAGAAGATTCTGAGTTTTTTTTTTTTTTTTCTTTCTCCTTCCCCTTTACCTCAGAGTGGCTATGCTTGCTGCAGACATGAATGTCCAGACCTTGATTACAAGTGTGGACCAGCTGGCTACTCGTGTGCAGGGCATACAAGACTATGTTATCAGAAATCCTAGGTCAGAACCTAAAATACCGATTCCTGAACTGTTTTCCGGAGACAGGTTTAAGTTTAGGAATTTCGTGAATAATTGTAAATTGTTTTTGTCCCTGAGACCCTGTTCATCTGGAGATTCTGCTCAGCAAGTAAAAATTGTTATTTCGTTCTTACGGGGCGACCCTCAGGATTGGGCTTTTTCGCTGGCGCCAGGAGATCCGGCATTGGCTGATCTTGATGCGTTTTTTCTGGCGCTCGGTTTACTTTATGAGGAACCCAATCTTGAGATTCAGGCTGAAAAGGCCTTGCTGGCTATGTCTCAGGGGCAGGACGAGGCTGAAGTGTATTGCCAAAAATTTCGGAAATGGTCCGTGCTGACACATTGGAACGAGTGTGCACTGGCCGCTAATTTTAGAAATGGCCTTTCTGAAGCCATTAAGAATGTTATGGTGGGTTTTCCCATTCCCACAGGTCTGAATGATACTATGGCACTGGCTATTCAAATTGACCGGCGGTTGCGGGAGCGCAAAACCGCAAATTCCCTCATGGTGTTGTCTGAACAGACACCTGATTTAATGCAATGTGATAGAATCCTGACTAGAAATGAGCGGAAAATTCATAGACGCCGGAATGGCTTGTGCTACTACTGTGGTGATTCTACACATGTTATCTCAGCATGCTCTAAACGTATAGCTAAGGTTGTTAGTCCTGTCACCGTTGGTAATTTGCAACCTAAATTTATTCTGTCTGTAACTTTGATTTGCTCACTGTCATCTTATCCTGTCATGGCGTTTGTAGATTCAGGTGCTGCCCTGAGTCTCATGGATCTCTCATTTGCTAAGCGCTGTGGATTTATTCTTGAACCATTAGAAAATCCTATTCCTCTTAGGGGTATTGATGCTACACCATTGGCAGCAAATAAACCGCAGTATTGGACTCAGGTTACCATGTGCATGACTCCTGAACACCGCGAGGTGATACGTTTCCTGGTTTTACATAAGATGCATGATTTGGTTGTTTTAGGGCTGCCATGGTTACAGACCCATAATCCAGTCCTGGACTGGAAGGCAATGTCAGTCTCAAGTTGGGGCTGTCGTGGTATTCACGAGGATTCCCTGCCTGTGTCTATTGCTTCTTCTACGCCTTCGGAAGTTCCGGAGTATTTGTCTGATTATCAGGATGTCTTCAGTGAGTCTGAGTCCAGTGCACTGCCTCCTCATAGGGACTGTGACTGTGCTATAGATTTGATCCCAGGCAGTAAATTTCCTAAAGGAAGACTGTTTAATCTGTCGGTACCTGAACATACCGCTATGCGTTCATATATCAAGGAGTCTCTGGAAAAAGGACATATTCGTCCGTCTTCTTCCCCTCTTGGTGCGGGATTCTTTTTTGTGGCAAAAAAGGACGGATCTTTGAGACCTTGTATTGATTATCGGCTTTTGAATAAGATCACTGTCAAATTTCAGTATCCTTTACCGCTGTTGTCTGACTTGTTTGCCCGGATTAAGGGTGCCAAGTGGTTCACCAAGATAGACCTTCGTGGTGCGTACAACCTTGTGCGCATTAAGCAAGGTGATGAATGGAAAACCGCATTCAATACGCCCGAAGGTCATTTTGAGTACTTGGTGATGCCTTTTGGGCTCTCCAATGCGCCTTCAGTTTTTCAGTCCTTTATGCATGACATTTTCCGGAAGTATCTGGATAAATTTTTGATTGTTTATCTGGATGATATTTTGGTTTTTTCTGATAATTGGGATTCGCATGTGGAGCAGGTCAGGTTGGTCTTTAAAATTTTGCGTGAAAATTCTTTGTTTGTCAAGGGCTCAAAGTGTCTCTTTGGTGTACAGAAGGTTCCGCCACCTTGGTTTCGCCTTTTTTCTGCAACTCTGGTTTCCATCCTCGCTTTTCTTCGGGTCATGTGGAGCCTTCTGACTGTCCTGGGGTGGATTCTGTGGTGGATAGGTTGCAGCAGATCTGGAATCATGTGGTGGACAACTTGAAGTTGTCACAGGAGAAGGCTCAGCGCTTTGCCAACCGCCGCCACGGTGTGGGTCCCCGACTACGCGTTGGGGATTTGGTGTGGCTTTCTTCCCGCTTTGTTCCTATGAAGGTCTCCTCTCCCAAATTTAAACCTCGTTTTATTGGGCCTTACAAGATATTGGAAATCCTTAATCCTGTATCTTTTCGTCTGGATCTTCCTGTGTCGTTTGCTATTCACAATGTATTTCATAGGTCCTTGTTGCGGCGGTACATTGTGCCTGTAGTTCCTTCTGCTGAGCCTCCTGCTCCGGTGTTGGTTGAGGGCGAGTTGGAGTACGTGGTGGAGAAGATCTTGGATTCTCGCCTCTCCAGGCGGAGGCTTCAGTACCTGGTCAAGTGGAAGGGCTATGGTCAGGAGGATAATTCCTGGGTGGTCGCCTCTGATGTTCATGCGGCCGATTTAGTTCGTGCCTTTCATGCCGCTCATCCTGATCGCCCTGGTGGTCGTGGTGAGGGTTCGGTGACCCCTCACTAAGGGGGGGGTACTGTTGTGAATTTGCTTTTTGCTCCCTCTAGTGGTTACTAGTTTTTTGACTCTGGTTTTTCTGTCATTCCTTTTATCCGCACCTGGGTCGTTAGTTAGGGGTGTTGCTATTTAAGCTCCCTGGACCTTCAGTTCTATGCCTGGCAACGTAGTTATCAGAGCTAGTTTGCTGTGCTCTTGTCTACTGATCCTGGTTCCAGTTATATCAGCTAAGTCTGCCTTTTGCTTTTTGCTATTTGTTTTGGTTTTGTATTTTTGTCCAGCTTGTTCCAAATCTATATCCTGACCTTTGCTGGAAGCTCTAGGGGGCTGGTGTTCTCCCCCCGGACCGTTAGACGGTTCGGGGGTTCTTGAATTTCCAGTGTGGATTTTGATAGGGTTTTTGTTGACCATATAAGTTACCTTTCTTTATTCTGCTATCAGTAAGCGGGCCTCTCTGTGCTAAACCTGGTTCATTTCTGTGTTTGTCATTTCCTCTTACCTCACCGTCATTATTTGTGGGGGGCTTCTATCCAGCTTTGGGGTCCCCTTCTCTGGAGGCAAGAAAGGTCTTTGTTTTCCTCTACTAGGGGTAGCTAGATTCTCCGGCTGGCGCGTGTCATCTAGAATCAACGTAGGAATGATCCCCGGCTACTTCTAGTGTTGGCGTTAGGAGTAGATATATGGTCAACCCAGTACCACTGCCCTATGAGCTGGATTTTTGTATTCTGCAGACTTCCACGTTCCTCTGAGACCCTCGCCATTGGGGTCATAACAGCTCCAATCGTTAGCGGACACCATGTAGAGCCCCTGTGTGCCTAAACATTGGAGCTCCCCCACATGTGACCCCATTTTAGAAACCAGACCTCCCATGGAACTAATCTAGATGTGCGGTGACCACTTTAAACCCCCAACTGCTTCACAGCAGTTTATAACGCAGAGCTGTGAAAAAAAAAATCATTTTTCTTTCCTCAAAAAGTATTTTTTAGCCCGCAATTTTTTATTTTCACAAGAGTAACAGGAGAAATTGGACCCTAAAAGTTGTTGTCCAGTTTATCCTGAGTACACTCATACCCCATATGTGGGGGTAAACCACTGTTTGGGCACATGTCGGGGCTCGGAAGGGAAGTAGTGACTTTTGAAATGCAGAATTTGATGGAATGGCCTGAGGGCGTTACTTTGCCTTTGCAGAGCCCCTGATGTGCCTAAACAGTAGAAACCCCTCACAAGTGACCCCATTTTGGAAACTAGAACCCCCACGGAACTTATCTAGATATGTGGTGAGCACTTTGAACCTCCAAGTGCTTCACAGAAGTTTACAACGCAGAGCCGTGAAAATAAAAAAAATCATTTTTCTTTCCTCAAAAATGATGTTTTAGCAAGCAATTTTTTATTTTCACAAGGGTAACAGGAGAAATTGGACCCCAATAGTTGTTGCCCAGTTTGTCCTGAGTACGCTGATACCCCATATGTGTGGGTAAACCACTGTTTGGGCACACGTCAGGGCTCGGAAGGGAAGTAGTGACTTTTGAAATGCAGACTTTGATGGAATGGTCTGCGGGCGTCCCGTTGCGTTTGCAGAGCCCTTGATGTGCCTAAACAGTAGAAACCCCGCACAAGTGACCCCATTTTGGAAACTAGACCCCCCCACGGAACTTATCTAGATATGTGGTGAGCACTTTGAACCCCCAAGTGCTTCACAGAAGTTTACAACGCAGAGCCGTGAAAATAAAAAAAATCATTTTTCTTTCCTCAAAAATGATGTTTTAGCAAGCAATTTTTTATTTTCACAAGGGTAACAGGAGAAATTGGACCCCAATAGTTGTTGCCCAGTTTGTCCTGAGTACGCTGATACCCCATATGTGGGGGTAAACCACTGTTTGGGCACACGTCAGGGCTCGGAAGGGAAGTAGTGACTTTTGAAATGCAGACTTTGATGGAATGGTCTGCGGGCGTCCCGTTGCGTTTGCAGAGCCCTTGATGTGCCTAAACAGTAGAAACCCCGCACAAGTGACCCCACTTTGGAAACTAGACCCCCCACGGAACTTATCTAGATATGTGGTGAGCACTTTGAACCCCCAAGTGCTTCACAGAAGTTTACAACGCAGAGCCGTGAAAATAAAAAATCATTTTTCTTTCCTCAAAAATGATGTTTTAGCAAGCAATTTTTTATTTTCACAAGGGTAACAGGAGAAATTGGACCCCAATAATTGTTGCCCAGTTTGTCCTGAGTATGCGGTTACCCCATAGGTGGGGGCAAACCACTGTTTGGGCGCACGTCGGGGCTCGGAAGGGAGGGAGCACCATTTGACTTTTTGAACGCAAGATTGGCTGGAATCAATGGTGGCGCCATGTTGCGTTTGGAGACCCCTGATGTGCCTAAAAAGTGGAAACCCCTCAATTCTAACTCCAACACTAACCCCAACACACCCCTAACCCTAATCCCAACTCTAGCCATAACCGTAATCACAACCCTAAGCCCAACACACCCTTAACCACAACCCTAACCCCAACACACCCCTAACCCTAATCCCAACCCTAATCTTAACCCTAATCCCAACCCTAACCACAACCCTAACCCCAACACACCCCTAACCCTAACGATAACCCTAACCACAAGCCTAATCTTAACCCTATTTCCAACCCTAGCCCTAATTCCAACTCTAACTCTAATTCCAACCCTAACCCTAAGGCTATGTGCTCACGTTGCAGATTCGTGTAAGATTTTTCCGCACCATTTTTGAAAAATCCGCAGATAAAAGGCACTGCATTTTACCTTCAGATTTACCGCGGATTTCCAGTGTTTTTTGTGCGGATTTCAGATGCGGATTCCTATTGAAGAACAGGTGTAAAACGCTGCGGAATCTGCACAAAGAATTGACATGCTGCAGAAAATACAACACAGCGTTTCCACGCGGTATTTTCTGCACCATGGGCACAGCAGATTTGGTTTTCCATAGGTTTACATGGTACTGTAAACCTGATGGAAAACGGCTACGAATCCGCAGTGGCCAATCCGCTGCAGATCCGCAGCCAAATCCGCACCGTGTGCACATAGCCTGATTCTAACCCTAGTTCTAACCCTAATTCTAACCCTAGCCCTAACCCTAGCCCTAACCCTAATTGTAACCCTAGCCCTAACCCTAGCCCTAACCCTAACCCTAGTGGAGAAAAAAAAATATTTTCTTTATTTTATTATTGTCCCTACCTATGGGGGTGATAAAGGGGGGGGTTCATTTACTTTTTTTTAATTTTGATCACTGTGATAGGTTTTATCACAGCGATGAAACTGTAACTGGAATGAATCTGCCGGCCGGCAGATTCGGCGGGCGCACTGTGCATGCGCCCGCCATTTTGGAAGATGGCTGCGCCCATGGAGAAGACGGACGGACACCGGGAGGCTCGGTAAGTATGAGGAGGGGAGGAATCGGAGCACGGGGGGGGAAACCGGAGCACGGGGAGAGCGGACAGGAGGACGGAGGGGAGCACAGGACGGAGGACTGGGGAGGAGATCGGTGGCGGTGGCCGGGGGCAGATCAGGGTTTCCAGCCATGGCCCATGATATTGCAGCATCGGCCAAGGCTGGATTGTAATATTTCACCACTTTTCAAAGGTGAAATATTACAAATTGCTCTGATTGGCTGTTTCACTTTCAACAGCCAATCAGAGCGATCGTAGCCACGGGGGGCGAAGCCACCCCCCCTGGGCTGAAGTACCACTCCCCCTGTCCCTGTAGGTTGGGTGAAATTGGAGTTAACCCTTTCACCCGATGTGCAGGGACGCGATCATTCTGTAACACACCATATGCGTCACAGGTCGGATTGGCACCGACTTTCATGATGCATACGCTGTGTCACAGGTCGGGAAGGGGTTAAGAACAATAAATGAGTCTGTGTGTTTATTTCAAATAAAGGATTTTTTTAATGGGTGTCTGTGCTTTATTAACTATTTCACTATATGAGGCTAGTAATGGGGGTGTCTAATTGACGCATCTTCATTACTAACCTCGGGGCTTGATGTCACAAAAATGACATCAACACCCCAACTATTACCCCATTTGCCACCGCTACATGGCATCTTACAGATGCGCCTTTTCTGGGCGGCTGATGGCCCTTTCCTAGGCTACAAATATCAGCTCTCAGCTGTCTGCATAGCTATTGCTAGATATAAATTATAGGGGGACCCCAAACCATTTTTTCCCATAAAATATCTATTATTAATTACATACATGTCCCCTAATTTGCACACACTATACTAATTGCATTTGTCAATGACAGATATACAGCTCCCTATTCTTCATCTATTTACCGTATGTAAACCATCTCTTCTATACTGTCAGCTCCTGCATTGCTTTTTCAGAAGCTGACAAATGAATTACCGGCTAATCTTCTATCTAGCTCTGCAATATAAATACATATATATATATATATATATATATATATATATATATATATACACACACACATAAAAAAAAATAAAGGGAACACTTAAACAACAGAATATAACTCCAACTAAATCAAACTTCTGTGAAATCAAACTGTCCACTTAGAAAGCAACACTGTTTGACAATCAATTTCAAATGCTGTTGTGCAAATGGAATAGACATCAGATGGAAATTATTGGCAATTATCAAGACACACTCAATAAAGGAGTGGTTCTGCAGGTGGGGACCATAGATCACATCTCAGTGTCAATGATTTCTGGCTGATGTTTTGGTCACTTTTGAATGTTGGTTGTGCTTTCACACTCGTGGTAGCATGTCTCAGACTCTAGAACCCACACAAGTGGTTCAGGTAGTGCAGCTCATCTGGGATGGCACATCAATGCGAGCTGTGGCAAGAAGGTTTGCTGTGTCTGTCAGCGTAGTGTCCAGAGACTGGAGGCGCTACCAGGAGACAGGACAGTACAACAGGAGACATGGAGGGGGCCGTAGGAGGGCAACAACCCAGCAGCAGGACCGCTACTTCAGCCTTTGTGCAAGGAGGAACAGGAGGAGCACTGTCAGGGCCCTGTAAAATGACCTCCAGCAGGCCACAAATGTGCATGTGTCTGCACAAACGGTTAATAACTGACTCCATGAGGATGGTCTGAGTGCCTGACGTCCACAGATGGGGGTTGTGCTCACAGCTCAACAACGTGTAGGACGTTTGGCATTTGCCACAGAACACCAAGATTGGCAAATTCACCACTGGCACCCAGTGCTCTTCACAGATGAAAGCAGGTTCACACTGAGCACATGTGACAGACATGGTGTGGGATGGCATTTCCTTGGAGGGCTGCACAGCCCTCCATGTGCTCGCCAGAGGTAGCCTGACTGCCATTAGGTACCGAGATGAGATCCTCAGACCCCTTGTGAGACCATATGCTGGAGCGGTTGGCTCTGGGTTCCTCCTAATGCCAGACCTTATGTGGCTGGAGTGTGTCAGCAGTTCCTGCAAGATGAAGGCACTGAAGCTATGGACTGGCCCGCCCGATCTCCAGACCTGGATCTAATTGAACATATCTGGGACATCATGTCTTGACCCTCCACCGTCACGTTGCACCATAGACTGTCCAGGAGTTGGCGGATGCTTTAGTCCAGATCTGGAAGGAGATCCCTCAGGAGACCATCTTCCGCCTCATCAGGAGCATGCCCAGGCGTTGTAGGGAGGACATACAGGCACGTGGAGGCCACACACACTACTGAGCATCATTTCCTTGTCTTGAGGCATTTCCACTGACGTTGGATGAGCCTGTAACTTCATTTTACACTTTGATTTTGAGCTTCATTCCAACTCCAGACCTCCGTGGGATATTAGCAGTGATTTACGTTGATCATCTTTATTTTTTATTGTTCTCAACAACACATTCCACTATGTAATGAATAAAGATTTACAACTGGAATATTTCATTCAGTGATGTCTAAGATGTAGGATTTTAGTGTTCCCTTTATTTTTTGAAATAAAATATATATATATATATATATATATATATATATATATACCGTATATACTCGAGTATAAGCCGACCCGAGTATAAGCAGAGACCCCTAATTTTGCCACAAAAAACTGGGATTATTATGGTTGATTATGACCCCATAAGATGCTCCATACAGACATTTGCCCCATATAATGCTGCACAAATGCTGATTATGGCCCCATAAGATGCTCCATACAGACATTTTCCCCATATAATGCTGCACAAATGCTGATTATGGCCCCATAAGATGCTCCATAGACACATTTGCCCCATATAATGCTGCACAAATGCTGATTATGGCCCCATAAGATGCTCCATAGACAAATTTGCCCCGTATAATGCTCCACAAATGTTGATTATGGCCCCATAAGATGCTCCATACAGACATTTACCCCATATAATGCTGCACAAATGCTGATTATGGCCCCATAAGATGCTCCATAGACTATTATGCCCCATATGCTGTGATTAAAAAAAAAAATGACATACTCACCTCTCGTCGCTCAGGCCCCCGACACTTGCTATAGTCACCTTTCCCAGTTCCACCGCCAGGCGCCACTGTGTCTTCCCCGTCCTCCGCACTGATGCTCAGGCAGAGGGCGGGCACTAACCACGTCATCGCACCCTCTGACCTGAGCGTCACAGACAGATGACACGGAAGACGATGCCCGGCGGTGGAACGAGGAGAGGTGAATATCTCCATGCTTCCCCTCCCCATTATACTCACCTGCTCCCGGCGCAGTCCCTGCAAGCTTCTCTGATGGACTCTCCGGGCACGGCAGCTCTTCCAGCATTGAGCGGTCACCAGTTCCGCTCATTACAGTAATGAATATGCGGCTCCACCCCTATGGGAGTGGAGTCACGTCCATATTCATTACTGTAATGAGCGGTACCATGTGACCACTCAATGCTGGAAGAGCTGCCGCGCCCGGAGACCACTGGAGATGCAGGGACCTCGCCAGGAGCAGGTGAGTATGTCACAGCCGCCGCTCCCCCTCCCCCACCAACCCCCCAGGGACAATGACTGGAGCCTAAAAAAATGGGCTGAAAATCTCGGCTTAGACTCGAGTATATAGGTATATAGGGTTATATATATTGTATGTGTATATGTTTTCTACATTTTCTATTCTAAACTGTCAGAGTGATTTTACTGTATGCGCACACGAATAACCGGCTTTTTTTCTATCTATCTATCTATTATATATATATATATATATATATATATATATATATATATATATATATACAGTTGTGGCCAAAAGTATTGACACCCCTGCAATTCTGTCAGATAATACTCAGTTTCTTCCTGAAAATGATTGCAATCACAAATTCTTTCGTATTATTATCTTCATTTAATTTGTCTTAAATGAAAAAACACAAAAAGAATTGTCCTAAAGCCAAATTGGATATAATTCCAGCTGGGTGCTGATAATCATGGTAGGCATAAGGGTTGGCTGTGTCGGGGTATAAAGGTGAGGGGCTGGGAAGAGCGCCTTCTACGTGCACAAGAGGCATAATTCAGGGGCCATAGTTGGTTCACTCAAGTGAACCAGTTTGAACCTGGGAATCAGGTGCGAGAGTTGGTACCCAGAGTGGAGAGTAAGTTCATCACTAAGTGGCATGGACCCTATGAAGGGGTGGAAAGGGTCAGTGAGGGCTACTATAGAGTTCACCATCCAGGGAATGTGGAAGCCTTTGTCAAGGGTACAGTGTTGGTTTGCAGAATGTGCCCAGCCCCCAGCTTTAGGCGGAGGAGTATGGAAGGTTGCATCTTGACGAGTTCTGCATGTAGTGTGGTATTATTAGGGGGAAATTTACCGGTAGCTGCTGCATTTTCCACCCTAGGCTTATACTCGAGTCATTAAGTTTTCCCAGTTTTTTGTGGCAAAATTAGGGGGGTCGGCTTATACTCGGGTCGCTTTATACTCGAATATATACGGTACTCTTCCTGAGATAAACATTAGTATTGTTGTTTCTAAATGATTATGAACTTGTTTTCTTTGCATTATTTGAGGTCTGAAAGCACTGTTTTTTTTATTTTGACCATTTTTATTTGTCAGAAAAACATACAAAATTTATTGCTTGGAAATTCGGAGACATGTTGTCAGAAGTTTATAGAATAAAAGAACAATTTACATTTTATTCAAAAATATACAGTACTGACCAAAAGTTTGGACACACCTTCTTCTAATTGATATTTATACATAGTTTGGGAACTTCTGGAGAAGTACGCAAAGGTCAAACTCAAAAAAGATTTTTTTTATTTCGGCCTCTGAAACAGTAAACTGCGCCCCAAATCTTGAAAAACCTAGAATGTACATTCTACATTGTAGATTCTACATTGTAGGTTCTACATTGTAGGTTCTACATTGTAGATTTTTCTGTATTTTCATGACTATGAAAATTGTAAATTCACACTGAACGCATCAAAACTATGAATTAACACATGTGGAATTATATACTTAACAAAAAAATGTGAAACGACTGAAATTATGTCTTATATTCTAGGTTTCCAAAGTAGCCACCTTTTGCTTTGATGACTGCTTTGCACACTCTGGTGATTGGTGCACCATGTGGCACCTACACTACTTAAGACAGCCCTGTGTATCTTGGTGTATGCTTGATAAAGACCATGTTGTGGTCGAAACGTCGCTGTTTTACTATGGCTTAAATAAAGTTTGTATTGAAGACTTTTACACCTGGATGGAGCGCTGTTCAATATATACATTTTGGTCTGACGATATCCAGGACGGTTCCCTGGATGTGGAACGAGCGCCCCAGTCAACAGTGAGTGCTGTCAGCCTGTTTTGTTTTTTTGTGCTTTGCACATTATGGCATTCTCTTGATGAGCTTCAAGAGGTAGTGACCGTAAATGGTTTTCACTTCACAGGTGTGCCCTGTCAGGTTTAATAAGTGGGATTTCTTGCCTTATAAATGGGGTTGGGACCATTAGTTGTGTTGAGCAGACGCCTGGTGGATACACAGCTGATAGTCCTACTGAATAGACTGTTAGAATTTGTATTATGGCAATAAAAAAGCAGCTAAGTAAAGAAAAATGAGTGGCCATCGTTACTTTAAGAAATGAAGGTCAGTCAGTCCGAAAAATTGGGAAAACTTTGAAAATGTCCCCAAGTGCAGTTGCAAAAACCATCAAGCACTTCAAAGAAACTGGCTCACATGAGGACCGCCCCAGGAAAGGAAGATCAAGAGTCACCTCTGCTTCTGAGGATAAGTTTATCCTCACCAGCCTCAGAAATCGCAGGTTAACAGCAGCTCAGATTGTCATTGCCACACAGAGTTCTAGCAGCAGACACATCTTTACAACAACTGTTAAGAGGAGACTGGCTTCCCGGCGCCGCATTTTCTTCCTGTAGTGATCGGTCACCGTTACCGCTCATTACAGTAATGAATATGCGGCACTACCCCTATGAGAGGTGGAGCCGCATATTCATTACTGTAATGAGCGGTACCATGTGACCGCTCACTACAGGAAGAAACTGCAGCGCCGGGAAGCCAGGGACCTGCAGGGACCGTGCCAGGAGCAGGTGAGTATTATTAGACAGCCCCCGCTCCCCGTCCCCTGCCGACCCCTGGGTATGACTCAAGTATAAGCCGAGAGGGGGACTTTGAGCCCAAAAAAGTGGGCTGAAAATCTCGGCTTATACTCGAGTATATACGGTATATCAATATTTTGTGGAATAACCATTTTAATCACAGCTTTCATGCGTCTTGGCATGCTTTCCACCAGTCTTTCACACTACTTCTGGTGCAAAAATGTAAGCAGTTCATCTGTGTTTGATGGCTTGTGACTATCCACCATCCCCTTGATTACATTCCAGAGGTTTTCAATGGGGTTCAGGTCTGGAGATTGGGCTGCGCATGACAAGGTTTTAATGTGGTGGTCTCTTAATGTTTGATAGAGCTGTAGATAGATAAATAAATACAATGTCATCCACAACTGCCAGAAAAATTGATTGGGATGCAAAGAAAAACCCACAAATAGCATCAGCTGAAATACAGGACTCTCTGAAAACTAGCAGTGTGGCTGTTTCAGGATGCACAATAAGGAGGCACTTAAAGAAAAATGGGCTGCATGGTCGAGTCGCTAGAAGAAAGCAATTACTGCGCAAATGCCACAAAGTACCTCCCCTACAATATGCAAAACAGCACAGAGACAAGCCTCAAAACTTCTGGAACAAGGTAATTTGGAGTGATGAGACCAAAATATAACTATTTGGCCACAACCATAAATGTTACATTTGGAGAGAGGTCAACAAGACCTACGATGAAAGGAACACCATTCCTACTGTAAAGCACAAAGGTGGATTGCTAATGTTTTGGGGATGTGTGAGCTATAAAGGCACAGGAAATTTGGTCAATGTTGAATGAAAGGTGAATGCAGCACGTTGTCAGCAAATACTGGAGGCAAATTTGCACTCATCAGCTCGGCAGCTGCGCATGGGACATACTTGGACATTCCAACATGACAACGATCCAAGAGACAAGGCCAAGTCAACCTGTCATTGGCTACAGCAGAACAAAGTGAAGGTTCTGGAGTGGTTATCTCAGTCTCCTGACCTGCGTATCATTGAGCCAGTCTGGGGAGATCTCAAGTGTGCAGTTCATGCTAGACAGCCCAGGAAATTACTGGGACTGGAGGCTTTTTGTCAAGAAGAGTGGGCAGCTTTACCAGCTGAGAAAATAAAGAACCTCATCCACAATTAGCACAAAAGACTTCAAGCTGTCATTGATATTAGAGGGGGCAATATACTGTATTAAAAAATGGGGTATGTGATCTTTTGATCAGGGTCATTTGGATGTTTTGGGTTGTCATTATGATTTAAAAAGAGAAAACACAGTAGTTTGACAATAAATGGCTTCACCCAACCACTAACCATGAGTGGAGAAAAAGTTTTGGTGTTATCAGTCATATTCTGTGAAAAAAAGGACAAGAAAGCAAAAATTCTGCCAGGATATGTAAACTTTTGAGCACAACTGTAGATAGATAGATAGATAGATAGATAGATAGATAGATAGATAGATAGATAGATAGATAGATAGAATAAAAACAATCAATTGATGCGTACAATAAAGTCACAGTGACAGGTTAGAAAAGAATAGATAGAATAGATATATACACATAGAATACATAGATATATAAATGCCAGTAACACACATATATATACAGCTCTGGCAAAAATTAAGAGACCACTGCAAAATGTTCAGTTTGTCTGATTTTTCTCTTTATAGGTATATTTTTTAGTAACATGTAAATTGTTAATTTATTCTATAAAATTCTGACAACATGTCTCTGAATTTCCAAGCAATAAATTTTGTATTTTTTTTCTGAAAAGGAGAAATGGTCAAAATTAAAAAACAAAACAAAACAGTGCTTTCAGACCTCAAATAATGCAAAGAAAACAAGTTCATAATCATTTAGAAACAACAATACTGATGTTTAACTCAGGAAGAGTTCAGAAATCAATATTTTGAGGAATAACAATGATTTTTAGGGTATGTGCATACGCTGAGGAATTACTCTGCGGATTTTTCCAGACTGAGTAAATCCACAGGCAAACCGCACTGCAGATTTCCTGTGGAATTACCATGGATTCACCACGATTTTTTGGTGGATTTTGTACGGATTCCACATGTGGTTTTACACCTGCGGATTCCTATTATGGAGCAGGTGTAAACCGCTGCGGAATCCGCACAAAAAATTGACATGCTGCAGAATAAACAACGCTACGTTTCCGCATGCTTTTTTCCGCAGCATGTGCACTGCTGATTTTGCTTTCCGTAGGTTTACATGGTTCTGTAAACTCATGGAAAACAGCTGCAGATCCGCAGCGTCGAAACCGCAACAAAATCCACAATGTGTGCACATACCCTTAATCACAGCTTGGCATGCTTTTCACCAGTCTTTCACACTGCTTCTGGTGCAAAAATGTAAGCAGTTTTTTTTGTTTGATGGCTTGTGACTATACATCATCCTCTTGATTACATTCCAGAGGTTTTCAATGGGGTTCAGGTCTGGAGATTGGGCTGCCCATGACAGGGTTTTGATGTGGTGGTCTCTTAATTTTTGCCAGAGCGGTATATGTATATATATTACATAGATAGATAGAAGAAAAGCCAGCAATTCAGCAGCCACGTGCTGTAAAATCACAGAAGAGATGGATTACACACAGTAAATACAAATAGAATAGGTAAATGTACAGATGTCTTTGACAAATACAATTAGTAGCGCTCCTTCCCATTCCGACCCCTTTTGTGTTCTCAAACACTTGTGTACATCCACATATGGGGTACTGCCACGTTCAGTAGGTTTAATAATATAGGAGTAATTTTTCATTTTTTCAAGAAATTTTACAAAACCAATTTTTTTTAGGGACCTATTAAGTTTTGAAGTGACTTTGGGGGTGCTATATAATGGAATCCCCCAAAAGTGATACCATTTTAAAAACAGCACCCCTCAACATATTCAAAATTGCTTTCAGGTAGTTTATTAATCCTTCAGGTGCTTTTCAGGAATTAATGCAATGTGGCATAACAGGAATGAAGAAGTGCATTTTTACCATATGAATGTTGATAACTTTTGAACAGGCTGCTAGAGCTGGCAGACTCTAAGACCATTATTTAGCCATGAATTTCCATCACAAAAATTGGGACCACATGATCAAGATCTCAGGGCGCCGATGGCAGTTAATAAGGGAGCCCCCACACCCTGTTAACCTTTTAGATGCTGTAGTCCTTATTGACAGCAGCATTTAAGGGGTTAAGCAACTATTGTTGGCACCAACACTGACAGTGGCTGATGCAGCAAACTGTCAGCTATGGTGTACAGCCGACAGCTACTGGATTGTCATTGTCACCCGTTGGGAGATGCTAGTCTCTTATATTGCAGATCAGTAAAAAGACGCATTGGTGGTCACTAAGGGGTTAATCAACTTCTAACCCTTCCAACATCCTAACAGAATAAAATGACGTTTGAAAAATGATGCAGATGCAAAGTAGACATGTGGGAAATATTATTTATTAATTATTTTGTACAGTATGACTAACTGACTTAAGGATATTCAAATTGAAAGTTTTAAAATTTCTAATTTTACAAAATGTTCGCCATATTTCTGAAATTTTCACAAATAAATGCAAAACATATCGCTTGAATACATTGACGCATTCCAGAGTTATTACCACATGAAGTGACACTGGTCAGATTTTAAAAATTTGGCCTCTTCCTTAAGGTCAAAATTTGCTCCGTCACCAAGGGGTTAAATAATTTTAATGGGAAAAGTAAAAAAAAAATAAAATAAAATAATGTGGCTGCATCATTATAATTGGAGATATAGTTGTGTCCAGAATTAGCCAATCATGTTTAAATTCATGCTTAATAGTAGTCACTACACAGCTGCAATAATTTAGAGTGTTTCCAGTAAAACACTTATTGGTATTAGTTGCAATTTACCGTATTTTTTGGACTATAAGACGCACCTAGGTTTTAAAGGAAATAAAAAAAAATTGAAGCAAAAAATTTGGTCAATTCTGTATTAATATCCCCTATCCTGGTATACATGGTCCCCTCATCCCCATCCTGGCATGCATGACCCCCTCATCCCTGCCCTGGTATGCATGGCACCCTCATCCCTACCCTGGTATGCATGTCCTCCTCATCCCTATCCTGGTTTGCATGGCCACGATCCCCATCCTGGTAAGCATGGCCCCCTCATCCCTATCCTGGTATGCATGGCCCCCTCATCCCTATCCTGGTATGCATGGCCCCCTCATCCCTACCCTGGTATACATGTCCTCCTCATCTCTATCCTGGTTTGCATGTCCACGATCTCCATCCTGGTAAGCATGGCCCCCTCATCCCTACCCTGGTATCCATGGCCCCCTAATCCCCATCCTGGTATGAATGGCCCCTTAATCCCCATCCTGGCATGCATGACCCCCTCATCCTTATCCTTTTATGCATGGCCTACTCATCCCTATCCTTGTATGCATGGCCCCCTCGTCCCTACCCTGGTATGCATGGCCTCCTCAACCCTATCTTGGTTTGCATGGCCACAATCCCCATCCTGGTAAGCATGGCCCCCTCATCTCTATGCTGGTATGCATGATCCCCTCATCCCTACCCTGGTATGCATGGGCCCCTCATCCCTACCCTGGTATGCATGTCCTCCTCATGCCTATCCTGGTTTGCATGGCCACAATCCCCATCCTGGTAAGCATGGCCCCCTCATCCCTATCCTGGTATGCATGGCTCCCTCATCCCGATCCTGGCATGCATGGCCCCCTCATCCCTACCCTGGTATGCATGGCCCCCTCATTCCTACCCTGGTATGCATGTCCTCCTCATCTCTATACTGGTTTGCATGGCCACGATACCCAGCCTGGTAAGCATGGCCCCCTCATCCCTACCCTGGTATGCATGGCCCCCTAATCTCCATCCTGGTATGAATGGCCCCTTAATACCCATCCTGGTAAGCATGGCCCCCTCATCCCTATCCTGGTATGCTTGGCCCCCTAATCCCCATCATGGCAGGCATGGTTCTCTTCATCCCTGTTCTGATATGCATGGCACACTCATCCCTATCCTGGTAAGCAGGGCACCCTTATCCCTATCCTGGTATGCAGGGCCCCCATCTCGGTGCAGGTATGCATGGCCCCATCCTTATCCTGGTATGCATGGACCCCATCAGAAAAACTTAAAAAAACATAAACCATTATACTTACCTTCCCTGCGCTCCCTCGCAGCCTCTTGTTCCGATGCCAGCAGCTGATCTGTGCTTGTAAGCAGCACATGGCAGGGACATCATGCGCTGATTACAAGCCAAGGACAGAAGTCAGAATACTCACTGCTCTCCACACCAGCACTATCTGCCTGGAGAGCAGTGAATATTCATTGCTCTTTAATAGCGGACACAGTGTTAGTCGCAGGTGCCAGCTTCCTGCAGCTGCCGGGCATTCACGTGTGCCCGCTACTAAAAGTAATGAATATTCACTGCATTCCAAGCCAATGAGAGTGGAGAGCAGTGAATATTAATTCCCTTAAGTAGCACGCACACGCAAATGCCCAGCAGCTGCAGGAAGCCAGCTTCTGCAGCTAACAGCGTGTCTGCTATTAAAGAGAAATTAAAATTCACTGGGCTCCATGCCCATGGGCGTGGAATGCAGTGAATATTCATTTCTTTTAGCAGCGGACACAGGAGTCAGCTGCAGCCGCCGGCTCCTGTGACCCGCTGCTCTACCGCTGCAACTCCCCAACCTCAGCCAGAGCAGGTACATTCGGACTATAAAATGCACCCCCATCTTCCTCCACATTTTGGAGGAGAAAAATGAGTGTCTTATAGTCTGAAAAATACAGTACACCAAAAGCCATGGTCTATATACAACTTACAACACAGCAAATTAATCTCATTACTGAAAGTTATTAGTCAGGAGAAGGGTACAAATAAAATATCCAATGCATACCATGGGACTTTTTGAAAATTGTCATCAAGAAGTGGCTTAAATTTGACAAGACAGTGATATTGCCTGGAACTGGACGTTCCTCAAAAATTGATGAAAAGACAAGAAGAAAATTGATCCAGGAGACAGCCAAGAGGCCTACAGCAACAGTACAGGAGATGTAGGAATTTCTGGCAAGTACTGCATGTGACAACAATCTCCTGCAAAGCTAATACTGCACATCACAAATAGAACGCTATGCACACAGTAATGGAGGCACCATTAACATTTATGGCTGTATTTCAGCAACTGGAACTGAGGATTTAGTCCAGGTGCAGAGAATTATGAACAGTTCCAAATTTCAATCAATTTTGCAACACAACCTTCAGGCTGTTAAAAAGCTGTAGATGAATTTCACCTTTCAGCATGACACTGACTTTATGCATATTTCCAAATAAACAAAAGAATGGCTTCTCAGAACAAGGTAAAATGTTTGGAATGGCCACAGCTAGACCCTAATCCAATTGAAATCTGTAGGCTGACTTGAAGAGGACTATACACAGGAAATGCCCTCGCAATCAGATTTGCATTGCTACTGCGAGGAAGAGTGGGCTAAGATTGTCAATTCTAAATGTGCCATGGTGACAATAAGACTGAATGCTGTTATAAATTCAAAAGGGTACGTGAAAAGTATTAATGTGTGGTGGTGAATTAGTGGTGTGCATAATTATGCAGACATATTATTTTAGTTCTTTTTTTTCTTTTCCGCTAATATTTAAGTTTATTTTTCAATTGAATTGTGCATATCATTGGTGACATTAAAGGTGCAAAAAATTATGAACTGATATCTTTGTATGATTTGTTTTACATGACAAAAACCTAGCAATTTAGCAGGGGTGTGTAGAATGTATCTTGATTGCAGTCTGCTGTTAGCCAAAAAAATCTACTTTCAATTCTCCTTTTATGAATTTTACAGTTTTCACATAGGGAAATAATTGCTCACTTTGCTAATTTATTTTTAATAAAACCATGAAAACATTCCTTCTACCCTTGTGACTTTCTTATACTTTGGGTAAAGGAACCGTAATACTGTTTTAAACCTAAAAATCAAGGAAGAGGAATATGTTTCTATGTGTCAACACCATTTTACCAAAAGAATAAAATGCAATACAAAATGAAAATTAAAGGGAACCTGTCACCCCCAAAATCGAAGGTGAGCTATGCCCACCAGCATCAGGGGCTTATCTACAGCATTCTGTAATGCTGTAGATAAGCCCCCGATGTATCCCGAAAGATGAGAAAAAGAGGTTATATTATACTCACCCAGGGGCGGTCCCAGTCCGGTTCTCGGACTCGAGAGGGAAGGAGGGCCATTTGACTTTTTCAGTGCAAAATTTTCTGGAATCGGTAGCGGATGCCATGTTGCGTTTGGAGAGCCCCTGATGTGCGTAAACAGTGGAAATCCCCACAAGCTACCCCATTTTGATATAGACCCCTCAAAGAACTTAGCTAGTCGTCTGGTGAGCACTTTAAAACTCCACGTGCTTCACAGACGTTTTGCCACAAAAATGATCTTTTAGCCCCAATTTATTTATTTTCACAAAAGTAACAGGAGAAATTGGACCCCATAAGTTATTGTGGAAGTTCTCCTAAGTACACCAATACCCGATATGTGGAGGAAAAAAGCTGTCTGGGTGCACGGCAGTGCTTGGAAGGGAAGGAGTGACTTTTGGAATGCAGACATGGCTGGAATGGGCTGTGAGCGTCGTGTCACATTTGGAGAGCCCCTGATGTGCCTAAACAGTGGAAACCCCCTCTAGTGACCCTATATTGAAATTGATCTAGTGTTTTCTTGACATGTGATTTTTTTTAATGTGGCATACTTGATTTATGTAGTGTACGTGAGGTTGGCACACGTGAGTAGTGTAGAGTGCATAAAGTTGGCATATGTGAGTTGTGCAAGTCAAAAATAAATTTATTAGTCCATGGATGAGTAGTAGACTCTAAAATCACCTGTCGTACACAGGCCAGGTTTGTCAGAGCAGGTGACACACTGATAAATGGTGTCCTTTTGTATCCCCCTTATGTAACAGACTTTGCACCTTCCTCTCTTTCCAGTTTGAGGGTCCTCACTGGGGAAATGTTGCCATGGTACAACATGGACTCTTTCAGTTCTGGAAGTACTGGAGCCCACTCCTCACTGACTGCCAAATATTAGGGCCTTGATCACTACTTTTTGGAACTGAAGGAAAGTCTCTATCTGACCTGCACATTGTGATAGCACGAAAGCGTTTTACACTGTCATCTGTACGATGTACGTCTATTGCAGGAGGACTTGATCAGAGAGATCAGCTCCCCCAATGTTCTTATTGTGCCCCAGTACACAGTCTGGTTTGGAGACCTGTGTAGAGGTACCTTGTACCTCTACATGTATTGTGGACAAGAAATGGACATCCCTCTTGTCCTTGAGAACAAGCATGTTGTTGCAAAAACTGATCAGAGGCACAATTAGTGTCCTAGGGAGGCCTCTTTGATTTTTATGGACAGTACCGCAGGCTGCGGCAGTTCGCGCAGAGAGGGACTTGAAGAGTGGGGACTGGTATAAAAGTTATCTACATAGAGGTGATAACCTTAATCCAGCAGTGGGTGCACTAAATCCCACACAATTTTTCCACTTGGGGGGGGGGCACTCAGGGGGTTGAATACCGGTTTCCTTCCCTTCATAAGCTCTAAACCTATCGGTGTACACAGAGGTACTCTCACACAGCTTGTAGAGTTTAATTCCGTATCTGGCCGGAAATTGATGCTGAACTGCTCAATGACCGGCCAAACTTTGAAAAGTTGGGCAAAGTTGGGGTCATCTCAGGGACGACGCCATGCATTATCACTGTAATGAAAGCATTTGTGGATGGCCTCAAGGTGTGTCTGTGCCATAGCGATGTGGAACACTGAAGTGTAATACAAAACATCAACACTCCAATATTGCTGAATTTTTGGCTTCTTCACTAATCCCATGTAAATAACCCAAGTCCCAAAACGTCATAATTTCTACTGTGTCTACAGGAGTCTAGCTGGCAAATGATGAAGTCGGATTTTGGGATAAAAATTGTGGTACGTACAAATTTGTCTGCGACACCATGAGATTTCCAAATTCCTCAGAGAAAAAGACTTTGAAAAAGTGAGGCTGGTTGTGTGAAATTGGATTTCTGATTTTGTGGTACAAAATTAGGAATCTGTGGCTCACAATATTTGGGAGCTAAGGTCCATACCAGGGTCAGTAATGGCAGGCACTGGTTCAGTTTCTGTCCTGGGGCATCTGCATGGCAGTTCGGTATAACTAGAGGAAGAGGAGGAAGAGGTGGAGGAAAAATAAAGGAAGGTCAGTGTCGGAGGCAAGAAAAGCATATGCCTCCTCTGCTGAATATAGGGTTCGGAACGTATGTGTTGTTTGTGTACCAAATGTTATTCAGGTATGTGTGTAAGTGCTTGGTGTAAACTTCTTTTTTGATTTAGAAAAGAACAGAATATAGAAAGAAAAGTATAAAAATTAGCAAAATAAAAAACAAACTTACTAAACGGACGTCAATAAAAAACAAATTACTGGGCGCCCGCAACGACACTAAACCTGACTCAATTGAGTAAAAAATACTGTAGTAATTGCCGATTACTACAGTATATTTTTACTGTCCCTAAGATAATTTTTCTTTTATTCTTTTTGAAGCTAGAAAAAGAAGCAACAACTGGAGGACCATCACTGATGTGCGTCAGCGCTCGACAGCTGTAGGACGCACGGATTAATCTTTTTTTCCACGCTGACACTAACTCAATTCAGTAAAAAATATTGTTTATTATAGTATGTTTTACTGTCCCTAAGCTAATTTTTTTTTATTCTCTTTTCACAAAAAAAACCCCAACAACTGAACAACCTAAGGCTGATCACGCTGATTTGCGTCAGTAATTAGCGCTCGACTGCTGTGGGACGTATGGATCTGATTCTTTTTTTTTCTCTGACACAATCCCTAACCCAATTCAATAGTACTGTAGTAGACGAAAATTATTTCAACATATTTTTACTGACCCTAATCTATTTCTATCAACTAAATTACTTTTTTTTTTTACACTTCACTATCTGACACTAACTTAATTCAGTAAAAAACACTCTAGTAGATGATGATTTACTATGTTATAGTTTACTGTTCCTAATCTAATCCCATCAACTAATCTAAATGATTTTTTACTTCATTCTATTTTTACCAAAAAGCCTGTCGGTGATATTAGTCATCAACACGCGCTCAACAGCTGTAGGACGCATACATGGATGTGGTGCAAAAAGTGGGTAAAAAAAAAAAAATCAAGAAAAAAAAAGTCCCGACAAAAATTGAGCGATAAAGTACTGATCAGTGATCGGCAGCAAATGGGGGGGGGGGGGGGGGGGGGGTGAGGAGGGAGAAGGTGAAAAGGGGGGAGTGGAAAGAGGGGAGAGGGGGATTGAGGTGAATTAGGAAAGATCAAGCAAGGATCAGGGAGGTATCAGGAAGTCTTCTTTCTTCTTCAACAGGATCAGCAGGATCTGATGGAGTAGCAGAAGTAGCGATGCACAGGCTTCTGTGGCACCACAGGGCCTAGTGACACAGTGACCAACAAGAACAAATCCGCAGCTATAATGAGGAAGTACAGGGCAGTCACTGTCAGGTCACACTGTTTCTGTGTGCTCTGATTGTTGCAATTCATCTCATCATCGATCGCATCAATCAGAGCTGGCCCTGGTGTTGCCAAAATTGCTTGGTTCCAGTCTATGATTGAGGATCTTACAGCTCCATTCATAGGCTGGACATCAGTGTTTTAGGCAATCTTATTGCCTGAAACACTGAGAAAAGCTGCGATTAGCTGTTCAGAAATGAAGAGCCAATCACAGCGACTGTAGTTGCGGGAGGGGTGTCACCATCCCCCGGGACGAAGGCACCAAGTTCCCTGCTTTGACAAACCGTGCACTTAGTCATGATGTATATATACTTCAAATGTCGAGAAGGGGTTTAAAAGGTGTTCTATGGGAATAGAAAGAAAACAATATAACTGAAGGAAATTGTCATTATAAAATAATCGCTTTACATTTAATTAGCAAATCACAATAGTTTAGTCAAGGGGGTTAATCACTATAGAATTAAACTAGCTGCCATCCTGTTATACTGACAAAAACCTGTCCTTGCAGTTAGGACCAATGCCTGGGATTATATGCAGTAGGAAATTGTACTGCTGTGACCTGGAGAACTCCTATGCCACTCATTGTCATTCAGAAAGTCAGAGTGGACAGCAGTGTGAGCAGACTCTTCTTACCTCAGCTCCACTGGTATCTACAGCGCCTTGTGAAAGTATTCGGCCCCCTGGAACTTTTCAGCCTTTTCCCACATATCATCATGCTTCAAACAAAAAGATACCAAATTTAAATTTTTGGTGAAGAATCAACAAGTGGAACACAATTGTGAAGTTGATAGAAGTTGTTATTGCTTATTTTACATTTTTGTGGAAATTCCAAAACTGAAAAGTGGGGCGTGCAATATTATTCGGCCCCTTTAACTTAATACTTTGTTGCGCCACCTTTTGCTGCGATTACAGCTGCAAGTCACTTGGGGTATGTCTCTTATCAGTTTTGTACATCAAGAGACTGAAATTCTTGCCCATTCTTCGTTGGCAAACAGCTCGAGCTCAGTGAGGTTTGATGAAGATCGTTTGTGAACAGCAGTTTTCAGCCCTTTCCACAGATTCTAGATTGGATTGAAGTCTGGACTTTGACTTGGTCATTCTAACACCTGGATACGTTTATTTGTCAACCAATCCATTGTAGATTTTGCTTTATGTTTGGGATCATTGTCTTGCTGGAAGACAAATCTCTGTCCCAGTCTCAGGTCTTTTGCAGACTCCAACAGGTTTTCTTCAAGAATGGTCCTGTCTTTGGCTCCATCCATCTTCCCATAAATTTTAACCATCTTCCCTGTCCCTGCTAGAGAAAAGCAGGCCCAAACCATGATGCTGCCACCACCATGTTTGACAATGGGGATGGTTTCAGGGTGATGAGCTGTGTTGATTTTATGCCAAACATATCGTTTGGCATTCTTGCAAAAAGGTCGATTTTGGTTTCATCTGACCAGAGCACCTTTTTCCACATGTTTGATGTGTCTCCCAGGTGGCTTGTTGCAAACTTTAAACAACACTTTTTAATGGATATCTTTGAGAAATGGCTTTCTTCTTGCCACTCTTCCATAAAGGCCACATCTGTGCAATGTACGACTGATTGTTGTCCTATGGACAGACTTTCCCACCTCAGCTGTAGATCTCTGCAGTTCATCTAGAGTGAACATGGGTCTCTTGGCTGCATCTCTGATCAGTCTTCTCCTTGTCTGAGATGAAAGTTTAGAGGGATGGCCGGGTCTTGGTAGATTTGCAGGGGCATGATACTCCTTCCATTTCAATATGATTGCTTGCACAGTGCTCCGTGGGATGTTTAAAGTTTTGGAAATCATTTTGTATCCAAATCCGGCTTTAAACTTCTCCACAACAGTATCACAGACCTGCCTGTTGTGTTCCTTGATCTTCATGATGCTTTCTGTGCCTCAAACAAAACCCGAGACTATCACAGAGCAGGTGCATTTATACGGAGACTTGATTGCACACAGGTGGATTATATTTATCATCATTAGGCATTTAGGACAACATTGGATCATTCAGAGATCCACAGTGAACTTCTGGAGTGAGTTTGCTGCACTGAAAGTAAAGGGGATGAATAATATTGCACGCCCCACTTTTCAGTTTTTGAATTTCCACAAAAAATTTAAAATAAGCAATACATTTCATTCAACTTCACAATTGTGTTCCACCTGTTATTGATTCTTCACCAAAAATTTACATTTGGTATCTTTATGTTTGAAGCATGATATGTGGGAAAAGGCTGAAAAGTTCCAGGGGGCCGAATACTTTCGCAAGGCACTGTACTGTATTGTATCTGAATATCCACTGGACGCGAATCTTCCTACACATAAAGAGACAGAGTGGAGCTCCCTATTGCACATGCTCACAGGTACCAGTCCTATTAATATTCTAGGACAGGCGTCTGTCAAGAGTAAAAAGACAGCAGCCATTTTAACGCTATTGTGATTACCTCCTTAGGTAACAAACCGATTTGCTAATTAAAAGCATTTAGGAATTTATAATGACATGCCCTTTATCTATTTTTTTTTAGTATTCCTAGATAACCCTTTTAATTTTTTAATTTTCTGACAGATGGTCTCACATTATCCTCATTTACCCACTAGTACAGAGAAGAGTAGATTGCAGAGTGTTGAGCTGCCATGGTGCAAATGCTGCAAAGTAGTGCAACCCAGAACATTTTCTATTTTTCTTACATTACAGTGGGTTTTAAGTTTTTCTGGTGAAATACCATCTTGACTGTGGATAAATAACACTATGGTACCAATAATCGTTTGCTAGATTTATGAAGTAAAACAGAGTAGGAACATTTTTATACAATTAAAAGACCTCACAAAGTGGATGGAGCATTGGCCGGTCAAGTGTAGAAGTCTGCCCAATAGTTTCTTTAAAGGTTACGCCATGAATATACTCCAGAACTTGACTTAATGAATAAGACACATCTTACTCCTGCATGCTGATCATTAAGGCTGACATATCAAATGTCAGTGGGCAGCAACAACCATGACTGAATCCAATGCAGCACACCCCTATGACTAAATGAGAAGGTACGATATAGTTATATAAAGTGCTTTTTCCACATGATTACACCATCGTTTTTAATGAAAAAAACGTGTTAATGATGCACATTGCATCTAACAACGCACTGGGGACAGTTTACATGCTACAAAGGATTTGACAGGTTTCCTTTATGACAGCTCTTTAGATATAGACAGGGGGGTAACTACCACGGTTACAGCGGTTGCCACTGCGACCGGGCCCGGGGAATCAGAGGCCCGGTGGGTCAGATGCACGCCGACACCAGCAAAAGTTAAAATCTGTTGCCGTGCAGGAGATTCCTCCCGCACGGCAACAAACAGACCTGCCCTCCAACACATGAAGAGTCCAGGCTTACAGCAACTTCTCTTATAAGGTTTCTGTTCCTGTCCAGCGGACATAGCAAACACTTGGAGCCGGAAGACCGTGCACCTGGCCGGGAGTGAGTGACGGCCTCTCCTCCCCCTGCCCCGGACACCTTTAGGAAAGTTTCACAAGTTGCCGCCGCAGCTGTCGTTACGGCAGAGTAAGAGGGGACAGGGCTGAGCTGACGACAAAGCTGTGCCACCAGGAAGTAAAGTGAGGCGGCTCAGTAATGAGCACACAGGATGTGTAATGCTCACATACTCGGCAGGTGAGAACAGAGCGGATAAGGCGCCATCTGATGCTCACACAGTGCAGTGCAGCCCCTAGGTCCAGTGCCTGGTTCCCTCATGCCATGTTTATGAAGCCCCTGTGTGCCACACTCTGGTGGTCCTGGCGCATGCTGACCCTATTGCTCTATGTCTTGTGGTAGGTGATGAGTTCTAGATTCCTTTTTCCACCGTCACCACCTTTCTCACTTGGGCTGGGGATGACTTAGAGTATGTTTACACATGCCGGATTACATCAGGATTTGCTGCGGATTGGACGCTGCGTACAACCGCACCATCCAATCCACAGCGTCCACATGTTACAGCATAGTGGAGGGGATTTTATTAAATCTCGTCTCCACTATGCGTGCGGGGCCACATCCGGCGGCCATGCGTAACCGGACATGCGTTGCGTCTTTCCAGACCGCAGCATGTCTATTCATCTCCGCAAGATAAATAACACAGTCTATGAATTCGATGCGGTGGTTCCGCATGTGTTCAATGAACACATCTGAAATCACCGCGCATACAACAGTGGGCGGCGCTTTGGGTGGAGCGGGGTATCCACTGCGTCCAAAGAGCTGAGTTTCCTGAACATGGAAACATACCCTTATTGTAACTCATTCTCTTTTGGATGTTTCAATAAGGTGGGCCCATGGTAACCTGTATCTCCCCTCCACACAGTGACATATGTGGGATCGCAATGTTCCCACTGATCTCTAGACTAGGGGTCCTCATACACAGGGCAGCCCATGGAGAAGAATGATTGGTTACCTCCTTCAGTCTCATAGACATTGGTACAGCGGTAGCGCACAAGAGACCACCGCTCCATTCAATGACCACAGTTCCATTCCAATCAACGGACTGGTCATCTGGAAATACTAGCAAATGCCAGATAGGTGGTCTGGCGGTGGGCCGCATCGGCCCACAACACTCATAATATTATATGGAGGACTATGGGGGTGCATTATACTTCTTATATGGATCGCCATGACTACTATGTAAGCCCCTGATGAGTATAATGGTTTAATTTCTTTAATACATTACAGAACAACGGAAGTACAGGAGACAAATATATACCTGGATGGGGCACCGGATAGTTAGGCCACTGAGGTCAGACTATACAATATTGCAACAAAGCTATATTGTGGAAAATGAATAGGGAAAATGTGAATTTGGGTGGAAAATATTCTGGCACATTTGAAACATTTGAAAGTTCGCACCGGGGCCCATGACTTTGTAGTTACGCCACTGGATATATGCATGGCGATATCACACAATTCAATAACAATATTGTAAACATTTAAACCTGAGCTGGTATTTTAAGAAAAAAAAAATCTGAAATAAAGATATAGGAAGAAGAGAAAAAAAAAATCAGCAGTTCTTCCATTGCTTTATGACATTTTAAATTTTAGCTTTATTCTGTGGGTCAGCACCAGATGAATGCAGTTTTATTATTACTTTTGTATAAAAAACACACAATACATTTATTTTTGTGTTGCCTTATTCTGAGGGCCATACATTTATAATTTTCTGTCTATGAGCGGTAATAGGGCTTATTTTTTGACGTCATAAGATGCAGTTTTCAGTAGTATCATTTTCAGAAACATACAACTCTTTTGATCATTTTTTATTACACTTCTTGAAAGATGGAATGTCCAAAATAAATGGTAATTCTGGATTTTTTTTCTTAAACAATTCTCAATTCTAATCAGCTTAACATAATTATTTTATACTGCAGGTCGATATGATAATGACAATACCCAATTTATGTATTTTTTTTATGCTTTACTATTTTTTTGGGTTTGCCATATTCCGAGGCTCATAACTTTTTAATTTTTCTGTTAACAATGTAGTATCAGCATTTGTTTTTTTGCAGGATAATAAATAGATAGCAGATAATATAAAGTATTATATTTATTTTTTCTTTTTATAAACATATTTTTTTATTTTAGTTATTTTTCTATCTCTTAAGAGGCTTGATCATACAATAGTTGGATCAGTTATACTATACACTGCTATAGCACAGTATTGCTGTACATAGGTAAATCTCAGCTCTCCTATGGAAGCCAGCGTGTGGCTGAGCTCCACAGGAAGACTAACATGGCAGTGACAGGGGGTCATCATCATGTGAAACAACACTGTGAGCACAGCTACGAAGTGGTGCTATAGTTAGGCTCCCACGCCATATACTTAATCAACATAAAACTTAGCACTCAACTTAAGATGCTGGAACAGAAGAATTTATTTTGCAGTATACTCTAAACGTTTCGGTTCAACATGGAGTTTACCGCTACTCGCGCCTGGCGGCATGCACGCCTACACCTCGCTCTCCTAAAGCACTTCTCTCTGCATACCTCGGCTGTGGTTCCCCAGCATAGAATTTTTGTGGCCCACTGACTTCCGGTCCCATTCATCACATGAATTCTGTATATGTAACTGAAGAAGGTTCATGTTGAACCGAAACGTTTTGAGTATATTGCAAAATAAATTCTTCTGTTCCAGCATCTTAAGTTGAGTGCTAAGTTTTATGTTGATTAGGGAGTCATCATCAGACCCAATGCTGATATGAAATGCTTTACCGAGGGACAATGGGAATTGGTCAGATTAACACCCTGTATGAGAATTTAGTTGTCTACAGGGGCAGAACCCCAATAAATATGACCCCCTCACTAACAGGTCATAAACTTAATCTTTATTATTAATTTTATGTATTTTTATAAAATATATGCATTAGATGGGGTATAAATAAAATAATTTTTGCCCTACAGATAAATTGTTTTAGTTTCAACTATATTATTTAGCCATTGCTTATCAAGAGTATTATAGATGGCATCCCAAGGTGTCATCTAAAGATAGAGTGGCAAATATTAATTACATAAAACTTAGACATGCAGCAAGTCTCTTCAACATGTTTCACCGAATTCTCACTGTCATCAAGGAATGGGTCAAAGGTGTGGAATATCTATAGTGCTCAATCTTCTGTAGGAGAGGTATAGCCTACCGCAGCTATGCACTGGTCAGCTAATCAGAAGCCATAGTGACACTTTCAATCCTTCCCCTGCTGTGCTGGTGCTAGGTATTGGAGTGAGACTTACACCTCTGGAGAAAAGGTGAATCCACTGACACCTCTGCAAGTGAGGTGGGCCAGTCCAATCCTGCACATACAGGTTTCAACAAGGGACTTTGATGTTGTTTTTGAAGCTTTTTGTGGGTCATAAATTCAGAGAAAGTATAAAGATCAACTTTTGGTTCTTACAATTTTTTAGCCCACTTCTGGTTTTGGCTTCTAAAGCCAAAAAAAACCCGACAAAGTTCTCAATAAATTATTGCAATGTTGTTTAGTTACATCGCATTTACCCTCATATAGGATTTGAAAGAAGTTCAAGTGTGTGTATTAAAGAGGTTGTCCACTACGTTTGCATTGATGACGTGTCATTAGGATAGGTCATCAATGTTTGATCAGTCCGAATCTGACACCCCTGCCGATCAGTTGTTCTTGGAGTCAGCTGAAACTGCTGAATCTGAAATCAATAGGAGGCGGATGTGTAGTACCTTGCCGCGGCCAAAAGATGGAGCAGCTACGCAATCGAGAATTCCTGGCCAGTGACCACCGCCAACAATGAGAACGGCTGATCAGCAGGGGTGTCGGGCCCTGAACTATCAGACAGTGAGTGCCCTATCTGAAAAAGTAGGTCATCAATGAAAAAGTAACGGACAACCTCTTTAATTGAAAAGTCTATGTAAACACTAAAAGCCTTTTCATGGAGTGAAAAGCTAAAATACATATTGCCAAGATTACTGTGGATTACAAGGTTACAATTCTATATTGGTCAACCGATGGATTAATAAGGGACAGTTGCTTTGTTTGATAAACTCAGCCAATTATGATTGCACCAACAAAAATCTTATACTATTAAGTTGATTAGCTTGAACGTATCCTCATAATTTTAAATTGACCTCACCTGACATTTGGGTCATATCCTGTGCCTCATCTGTTTCCATGTTTCTCTGATTATCTGTAAATTAAATTTTAAAGACTGTTAATATTTATTTAAATGGATTGTAAACTAAAATCTATAATTATTAAACTATTCTTCCTTTACTCTTGTTTCCTTCTGTACCTGCCCGGGAATCAGACAGGAACAGTCCTTCAGCCTTTTTTTTTTATCAAAAAAACAGAATTACTAAGATGTATGAAGAAATATCATTAGTAGCACAGGAGGACCAAATTTGTTATTTATTGTTAATTTCCTACTGCATAATAACCCAAAATGCAAACTGACTGCAACAAAATTAAGCAGAAAATTAAATGGCCTTGGGTCATTGTAGGCACAGAATTCATTCTCTCGGCTGATCCATACTTATGTTCCTTTTAATTTACTGAGCATGCATCGATGAACCTTGAGTCAGCTTGGTGACACGCGTACAATCAGCAATCAAAAACGAAAGCAATTTGCTGAAGAATGTCTCATTTGCCCAAGCAAGGCTGCATATCTGAGCAGGAACTGTCGCTGGCTCTATTAATAATGAATACACCTCAAACAGTAGCAGATGGGTAAAACAGAAGCTCTTGTCTTAAACATATAAGGAGTCCCATAATCAGACCATACTGTCCTTCTTCTACTTAGGGAGAAGTGAATCTCCCAAAATAGCAAATAAAGCCCGGGAGAGAGAGACAAACCAGACCTTCCTGTTTAACTTAACAGATGGCTCCACAGCTTTGGAACAAATAGTAGGAAACACTTGCCCCTCTGTTGCAACACGTAATGTTCTGAAGACTGAGTTGCAAGTACAAGGAAACACGAGGGAAATACAGACTTGAGGGTAGCTAGGTATAAAGCAAGCAAAAAGTTTGGTTTGCGCTGAGGACCTTGGTGGTGCTATTCTCATGTGTCTCGAGTGCACATCTGGTGGCTACACAGTCAAGTGTCTGGAGCCAGATCCCCAAACAACTTATTCAAACATTTAAAACATTTTTGAACAAAATAGCAAGTTTCATCTCTGTTGCTTTTTTGTAATAGTTTCTACATTTTTTTTCTACTTTTTACACATTTTTGCACCTTTACATGTTTTGCTACATAGACATAATAATAATGAGCACTTCTAGTAAAATGCTGTCTCAATTCAACACCACTGCACATTTGGACAGGTAACTGTAAGTGTTAGCATATCTTTAACATATGTTACAGATACACTCAGTGGTAGCAATTTTTAAATAATAAGAAAAAATGTTTGCAATCCAGTACTACTTTCTCACTGCCCCAGGTTCCCTGAATAAAAGGTTTATATCAAAATGGTTGCCTTATCATGACAATCCTTTTTTTGTACTAAAACCACCCTATTAGCATTATGTTACAGGTCAAGAAAGCCTGAGAGAAGACTTTCTAGCTGGCTATAAATTTTTCCCTACTGCTTTAAACTGCAGTGAACATGCCTTTTAACAAGGTTCTCCTATGTCAACTAAGACCCGACATCTAAATCATTAAATTGCTGGGATTGGTGGTCTCACCCATTCATGACATGGGCCATGTATTTATGGTACTATAGCTGTGTAGTGAGAGTCATAGATATTTTGGGATGGCAAAGGCTGAAAGTTGAGCATGCACTGGTAAAGCGGGTGTTTTCTGTACATTGCATGACTCCAATCCTAGTCATTAACTCCCTTAGATGCTGCAGTGACCTAATGTCCAGAGCATAAATGCAGCTGAACACATGGAGGTGGGTGCAACTGTGACGTGATTGCAAGGTGCTGTTAATGCATTTCAATAGGAGATGGAACAAACCGTTCCATCTTTCATCTCACAGCAGTCAGTGTGGGGCTAGGGAGATACAATAGAGCGGATTCTGATTATAAACACTTTCAAGTTTAATCGAATGGCAGTCAGATCCACTTCCCCCCACACTGACCGCCATGAGAAGATGGAGGTTTGTAATTACACTCAGCTTTGCTAAATGAGAGCTGTCTGTCACTATATGCCACACAAAAGAGAGAGCCTGCTTTAAGCTTATGTAGAGGCATGTTTTTTTTCCTCTACATCACGTTTACTGCTTATGATTGGTCAACCCCATCAGGGGAAAAAGTACACACCCTTAGAGACAAATATCTGGTAACATGCAACTGACAGAGTGAAGGTTGATTCAGCTCACATGACGCCAAGTTTTGATAAAACTTCAAGTTTCTTTAATCAGGGTTGCTTTAAAAACAGTTAAGTGTCCACAAATGTGATAATGGAACTGTGTCCATAATGGAAATGTGGGAGGAACACGGGGAAATTGGATATTATAACCAGACACTTTTTGAACGTCACACACAATCTTAAACATACCGAGTCTAACATTTTTGGACACTTACCTGTTTTTAAAGCAACTATGAATAAAGAAAATTGGTGTTTTACTGAAATTTGGCATCCTGTGAGCTGGATCAACCTTCACTTTTGCATTGCTGTGCGCTCACAGTAGCGCTGATCACATACTGCTGGATAGATTGAAGCTGCAGGAAGGTGAGGCGGTTCCTTTCCTTTCTATTGTATAACATACAACTGACACCTAAGCATCAAGTAGTTCTGAGTATTCAACAATGGTGCCAATTAAAAACTAAACCCTCATCCTCCATTTCAGGATTGGGTCCCTGATGCTCCCTGCTGATATACGGTTACACTGGCTTCAAACAATGGAGCCAATATACCACATGTGACTGCAGCAGCCAATCACTAGTCTCAGAAGTAAATCACCTGTGACCAAGGAAGCGATTAATTAGCAGCTGATATAACCAATTCAATTTGGATCACTTACTAAATATAGAAAGTATCCTTTGATATATTACACAGCATAAATGTTCTCATCTACGTAGCAGTTAGTGCTTTTAAAAAAAACAAATATCATGTACTATTAGTTGCGGTTTTGATGTAAACTGTGCTAATTGCACCACATGTTCAACGCACAAACAGTGACATCATGAATTCAGTTTTCCATAGAAACTGTGACAATAAATGGAGCTCTGACAATGATTGCTGTAAAAAAACATGTATTATCATTTTTGACAAAACATTTTATCCAGTAGTTTGGGGATGTTGGTCTATGGCCGGGATCACACATGCGAGAAATACGGCGGAGTCTCGCATGTTAATACCCAGCATTGCTGCCGTCACTCAGGAGCGGAGTGTGCGGCTGCACGTATTGCTATGCGGCCGCACGCTCCGCTCCTGAGTGACGGCGGCAATGCCAGGTATTAACATGCGAGACTCCGCCGTATTTCTCGCATGTGTGATCCCGGCCTTAGTGTTAACATTGCCCAGGAAATTCTGGCTGAAAACAAGAACCCTGTGAGTTATATCAGTATATTGCTATATCAGAAGATTCATTTGCAGAAACATGGAGTGAAGCAGATGCTTATGATCCAGCTTACATATCCAGTTTGGATGCAGGCAGGAAAGTATCCCGATCCAGGGAAACAACAAAATTCCAAGTAAAAGAAAAAATGCAGGACTGCAGCTTCACCAAGGGGTCTATTCACCAGACATGCACAATTTCAACCTCGATTAACCTGCAGTGCTGCAGTCTTCTCTTTCACTTAGAATCCATCATGGCTACAATAGATGTGTTCATGGCCCTATTCCTCTCCCAGTGCTGCCTTCCTGTGCTTGATTGACAGCTCCTTTGCTGTTTGACTTCAAGCAAAGCACCTGCCAGTCAAACAAGCGGAGGCAGCACTGGGAGGGGAAAATGGATGGTGTGACAGAGGCTTGGGAAGAGATTTCACTTGCCAAAAGCACCTCATTCTTATTTACACTTCAATTCAAATGCTGATTTATTGGCAACAGAGGTACAAACTGTCTGAGCAAAAGGTATAGCTGGACTTGTCTTAGAAATAGTTACATGTGAATATAAATAGTTTGGTGGGGAAATCCTGCTAATTACGGTTAAAACTCCCAAAATGATTATACAGCTATTCTGACATACATATTCAAAGTAAGTACACCTTATTTAAAAATGTCTGTATTGTGAAATCAGCAAACAGATCATCTGTAAGTACGGTAATAATTACACTAAGGTGACTACTAAGTTATCCAGTAACTGCAAGGAAAACAGCATTATTTGATGGCTATCCACATAATGCATAGATGGACCATGTCTACCGGAGGGCTCTCAAAACTGTTCACATGTGCATTCCCTTTAAAGAGACTGTCAGCACAAGATGACTGTTCAAACCAAGTCCCGCCGCTCGGTGCTTTATGGTGGCCTATCATTTATATACATCTTCCCACCTGCTTGGTTTCCTTTTATCTCTTATCTTCTCTGGCTTTGTGAAACAAGAGATGTCAATCAAAGAAGATGACGGGGGTATGGAAATTGAGGAAAAACAAGCAAGTGGAAAGGTGTATATATATATAACTAGCTCCGCCATGAAGCACTGAGCGCAGGGACATAGTTTGAACAGTCATTATGAGCTGACAGAATCCCTTAAAATTCTCTACTACAGTTATTTCACTGTTTGTTAGTCAGACCAAACCTTTTCAGGACCTTTAGCAACAGCTGTCAAGGAGTAGATGAAGATGTTGGGATCCTAAGATTAATTAAAAACATATACATGGAAGGGGTAGAAGGAATGAGTATAATGACAATTCTATTCCTCTGTTAACTTTCTTTAATTCTTTCTTTGACGCTAAGTTTCACACCTAGCTGTATTTAAAATAAACAGGAAAACACCATTTCCTGTGCTCATTTGCCTCCTCTGCTTTTTATCCTGTGTGTGGTGTTGCAAAATGATCTTTACCAGTACTTGAAAGATTAAAAATGTTTCTTGTGCTAAATGTTATTTATATATTTTTTGAAGTAATACATGATTACTTATGATTATAGATAGATAGATAGATAGATAGATAGATAGATATGTTCAAAAGATGAAGGCAGCACTCTAAAATCCAATATTCAGTGGTTTATTGACCCATGATAACATTTCGATGTTTCGTTCCAAGCATTTGGAACGAAACGTCCCCTTTTTATCATGGGTCAATAAACCACTCAATATTGGACTTTGGCATGCTGCCTTCATCTTTTTGACACAAATTGACGTTTGGTTTTGCCTGGGAGGCTTTGCACCCACTTATATTTTTTTGCCTCTACTAGTACTGTAGCTACTGTATATTTTTGAATATAGATAGATAGATAGACAGGTAGATAGATAGATAGATAGATAGATAGATAGATAGATAGATAGATAGATAGGATTTAAAATGTTCCATTAGGACCGAAATGTTGCCACATGGGCTAATATAAGTCCACTGTTTTTGCATAATTATTTTGATTGAGTGCTGCCTTTTTTTTATTATTATATTCAAAACTTGGAGAGTGGATGTCTTGAAGTCCTTCTACGGTTATTAACTTTTGTGCTGCTTCAAATTTCAATTTGGATCTAGATAGATAGAGAGATAGGTAGATAGATAGATAGATAGATAGGTAGATAGATAGCCAGACAGCAGTGGGGCACCGACAATGGAGGTACACCACGCGGCGGCATTGTATGTACAACTGTTTCAGCATCCTGGATGCCAAAACAGTTGATAACAAAGATGGGAGAGGGAGCTGTCAGCTGGCGCTCCCTCTCCCATCGTTCCCCCTCTGCGTCTGAGCTCTATCATCTCAGTGCAGAGGGCGCAATGACAATACTACAGCGCTCCCTCTGTGGCGAGCAGTGCAATGTGTCAGAAAACGATGAGGAAGTCCGAGCAGTGGTGAGCAGTGGATTTTTTTTTTTATGTATGGATCATTATATGAGGCCCATTATACTGTAATGGGCTTTATGTTGGGCCCTTTACACTGAATATGTGGGGGCCCATTTTACTCTATGGAGCACTATGTGGGGCTAATTATACTAAGTAGGTCCATTATACTGTATAGAGCATTACATTACATTATGCTGTATGAAGCGCTATATTTGGCAATTACACTGTATGGAGGACTATGTGGTGCAAAAAATACTATATGGAAACTACAGTACAGACCAAAAGTTTGGACACACCTTCTCATTTAAAGATTTTTCTGTATTTTCATGACTATGAAAATGGTACATTCACACTGAAGGCATCAAAACTATGAATTAACACATGTGGAATTATATACTTAACAAAAAAGTTTGAAACAACTGAACTTATGTCTTATATCCTAGGTTCTTCAAAGTAGCCACCTTTTGCTTTGATGACTCCTTTGGATATTCTTGGCATTCTCTTGATGAGCTTCAAGAGGTAGTCACCGGGAATGGTTTTCACTTCACAGGTGTGCCCTCTCAGGTTTAATAAGTGGGATTTCTTGCCTTATAAATGGGACCATCAGTTGTGTTGTGCAGAAGTCTCATGGATACACAGCTGATAGTCCTACTGAATAGAATTTGTATTATGGCAAGAAAAAAGCAGCTAAGTAAAGAAAAACGAGTGGCCATCATTACTTTAAGAAATGAAGGTCAGTCAGTCCGAAAAATTGGGAAAACTTTGAAAGTGTCCCCAAGTGCAGTGACAAAAACCATTAAGCGCTACAAATAAACTGGCTCACATGAGGACCGCCCCAGGAAAGGAAGACCAAGAGTCACCTCTGCTTCTGAGGATAAGTTTATCCGAGTCACCAGCCTCAGAAATCGCAGGTTAACAGCAGCTCAGATTAGAGACCAGGTCAATGCCACACAGAGTTCTAGCAGCAGACACATCTCTACAACAACTGTTAAGAGGAGACTTTGTGCAGCAGGCCTTCATGGTAAAATAGCTGCTAGGAAACCACCTGCTAAGGACAGGCAATAAGCAGAAGAGACTTGTTTGGGCTAAAAAACACAAGGAATGGACATTAGACCAGTGGAAATCTGTGCTTTGGTCTGATGAGTCCACCGTGTCTTTGTGTGACGCAGAAAAGGTGAACGGATGGACTCTACATGCCTGGTTCCCACCGTGAAGCATGGAGGAGGAGGTGTGATGGTGTGGGGGTGCTTTGCTGGTGACAATGCTGGGGATTTATTCAAAATAGAAGGCATACTGAACCAGCATGGCTACCACAGCATCTTGCAGCGGCATGCTATTCCATCCGGTTTGCGTTTAGTTGGACCATCATTTATTTTTCAACAGGATTATGACCCCAAACACACCTTCAGGCTGTGTAAGGGCTATTTGACCAAGAAGGAGAGTGATGCAGTGCTACGCCAGATGACCTGGCCTCCACAGTCACCAGACCTGAACCCAATCTAGATGGTTTGGGGTGAGCTGGACCGCAGAGTGAAGGCAAAAGGGCCTGGGAACTCCTTCAAGATTGTTGGAAGACCATTCCCGGTGACTACCTCTTGAAGCTCATCAAGAGAATGCCAAGAGTATGCAAAGCAGTCATCAAAGCAAAAGGTGGCTACTTTGAAGAACCTAGAATGTAAGACATAATTTCAGTTGTTTCACACTTTTTTGTTAAGTATATAATTCCACATGTGTTAATTCATAGTTTTGATGCCTTCAGTGTGAATGTACAATTTTCATAGTCATGAAAATAAAGAAAAATCTTTAAATGAGAAGGTGTGTTCAAACTTTTGGTCTGTACTGTATATAGGAGGAAATTGACTTTGTTAAGGCTGCAAAGTTGTGAGATATGCTCTTCTGTGACCCCACTGAATATTAAGGTTTTCTTCTTTTGTTTTTCATTTTTTTGGGGGGAAACAGAACTTCTTTTATGGAGCCCATGATTTCTATGTACGACCCTGACAGATGAATATTTTAGCATCATGTTGTCATGTGAATTTTGATAAATTAAAAGAGGTTACATAGTGGAATTCACAATGATTTCAGATAACGAGCTATATCCATCAATAGAGAAAGTAACAACACAAGCCCACTGGCATTAGCATAAAAAGCCTTAGTGGAGAATTTTTAACAATACTTTACAAGCAAATTAAGGTGAAATCCCATGGAAAAAAAAACATTTTAGTTTGACAGATTGCACAAAACATAACAATTTTTCAATTTAAATTAAAGTGGTCAGTTGTACAATGAGAAAGTCAAGTCGTCAATGGGTCCATGTAAACACGTACTGCGCACGGATGGCGACCGTGTGCTGTCCGTGTGCGTATTTAAAGTCATAGGGTTAAAATTTAAACAAATTATTTCTAGACACGGACACACAGACAGCACACGGATGCCACACGGATGGTACACATGGACACACGGATTTGACAAATGGACACACTGACACGGATATCTCCGGTACGTGTTTTTCTGGTACCGGAAATATCAGAACGTGTGAAACCAGCCTCATCTGTACTATGTCAGAAGTACATAAAATCAGGAGCTTAGTCAGACTGTTTCTTTCCTCTTGTATGGGCAGTGTAGCAATTCCTTCTATTGCGCAGGCCTGCCAATCTGAATCAGCCCAATCCAAGAGTCATTTTCTCACCATCATTAGGTAAGACATTCTAAAAAAGAAATAAAAAGAACACCGGGGAGCCCTGTACTTGTCAGAACACAGGAGTATGATTCAATTAAAAATGTTGCTCAACAGGGAAAAAATATTTAAACCCTTAGTTAGCTAATTTTGACCTTGATGACCAGGCCTAATTTTAGAAATCTGACCAGTGACAATTTATGAGGTAATAACTCTGGAACGCTTCAACAGATTCCAGTGATTACGGTATAAGATTGTTTTTTTCATGACATATTGTTCTTCAATACAGTGGTAAATTTGTTTGATATGACAATTTGTGAAAATATTGCAATTTTGGCAAATGTTTTGAAAAACAAAATTCATAATTTTCAAACTTTCAATCTTTATATCCTTACACCAGTTAGTCATGCTGTACAAAAAAAAATTAATAAACATTTCCCATATGTACCATATATACTCGAGTATAAGCCGACCCGAGTATAAGCCGACCCCCCTAATTTTGCTTAAAAAACTGGAAAAACTTAATGACTCAAGTATAAGCCTAGGGTGGGAAATGCAGCAGATACCGGTAAATGTCAAAAGTAAAAATAGATACCAATAAAAGTCAAATTAATTAATGCATCAGAAGGTTAAGTGTTTTTGAATATCCATATTGAATCAGGAGCCCCATACAATGCTCCATAAAGTTTATGATGGCCCCATAAGATGCTCCATATTAAAATATGCCCCATATAATCCTGCATAAAGGTTAATAATGGCCCCATAAGATGCTCCATAGACACATTTGCCAATATAATGCTGCACAAATGTTGATTATGGCACCATAAGATGCTCCATAAAGATATTTGCCTCATATAATGCTCCACAAACGTTGATTATGGCCCCATAAGATGCTCCATAAAGATATTTGCCCCATATAGTGCTGCACAAACGTTATGGCCCCATAAGATACTCCATGCAGACATTTGCCCCATACAATGCTGCACAAACGTTAATTATGGCCCCATAAGATGCTCCATAAAGATATTTGCCCCCCATATAGTGCAGAACAAACGTTGATTATGGCCCCATAAGATGCTCCATACAGACACTTGCCCCATATAGTACTGTACAAACGTTGATTATGGCCCCATAAGATGCTCCATACAGACACTTTCCCCATATAATGCTGCACAAATGCTGATTATGGCCCCATACAGACACTTGCCTCATATAGTGCTGCACAAACGTTGATTATGGCCCCATACAGACACTTGCCCCACATAATGCTGCACAAATGCTGATTATGGCCCCATACAGACACTTGCGCCATATAGTGTTGCACAAACGTTATGGCCCCATAAGATGCTCCATACAGACACTTGCCCCATTTGCTGCTGCTACGATAAAAAAAAAAATCACATACTCACCTCTCCGTCGCTCAGGCCCCCGGCACTTTCAATATTCACCTGACTTCGTTCCGGTGCCGCTCTATCTTCAGCGTCTTCTGCACTGACGTAAAGGCAAAGGGCGCGCACTATGCACCGAGTATCGTAGGTGCTCGTGTCACATGCTCGAATCCCCGCCATTCATGTTTCGCGGCTGTTAGCCAAAAAAACATGTGGGGATAGCTAGTGTTTGGCAGGCAGTCCTCGCATAAAATAGCAAATAATGAAAGAAAGAAGAATTCTAAAATAAAAAAAAAATAATCTGACTAAAGGAATGACACAAGGGGAGATGATTTATTAATTATTGACTTTTGATCACTGTGAAAGGGTCTATCAGAGTGATCAAGTCAGAAACCGATAGGAAAATTCCCTGCTGTTGCCGGGTGCCGGCCGGTAGATCTCGGCGGAAGCATTACGCATGCGCTCGCCATCTCTTTGGAGGGATGCGGAGGGCCAGGGGACGGAGCAGGAAGCCCCTGGGCACGTAATTTTTCTCTCCTCTGATATGTATATCATGTCAGAAGAGAGATGAATGATTTTAATAGATGGCATACTTTTTTTTTACGTGATCAGGGACTGGAAAAACCAGCCCTAATCGTGTTCTCCAGAGTCTCAGCTACCCTAATAGCTGAACCCCCGGAGATTTTTGGACTCTGGAAGGGGGAAGGGGGGCGCTATACTATTATTCCCAATTGCTGTTTTAAAACTAATAAGGCCCCTTAGCGGCCGATAGGTTTTATACGTATCTGTGGTCGTTAAGGTGGTAAACATGGGAGAGCCCATTTAAGTACATATACTTTGACAAGAATACAGGAAAGTAGTACACACACTGAAGCTAAAAGATAAGATCACTTTCTAGGCCTTCTATTTGTTCTATAAGTTAGTGATTTTGTTGAGCCAAAATATTACCTTTTGTTTTTTAATGTAACAGAGACCATTTAGAAGTTTTCAATACGAATCCATTAACTATTACCATTCTAACAAAAATGGATGCACAATTTCATTTTAGCATGCATTACCTTTTATCCCCTTAGCCAATTTTTTAAATTTTGTATTTTGTTCTCTCCTTCTTTCAAGAACCATAACTTTTTTATTAATTCGTCCATATAGCTGTATGACGACTTGTTGTTTTTTTTGTAAGACAAGTTATAGTTTTGAATGACAGCATTCATTTGACTATTCAATGTTCTGAAAAAATGTGAAATTTTGAAAAAAAAAATGCAATTCTGTCATGTTTTATAAGGCTCTGTTTCTATGGCATACATTCTGTGGTAAAAGTTACAGTACTATGCATTATGGTTCTCCAGGTCAGTATGAGTATAGCAACAACAAACTTGTACAGATTTTTCAGATTCTGAAAGCTTGAAAAAAAAAATTGGAGGAGTTAGTGTTGCCATATTCCAATACCCCTAATATTTAATTTTGTCTACTGACCTGGGTGAAGGCTGGATTTTTTTTGTAACAAACCGACAGCTTTACTGATACCACTTTTGGTTGTAAACGACATTTTGATCTGTTTTAATGCATTTTTGGTTGGAGTGGTGACCATAAAAAATTCCTTTTCCGGAGATTTAATTTTTTTTTTGTTACAAAGTTTACCAATGAGGTTAATTAATTTTATATTTTGATAGATCGCACCTTTATGAACGTGATGATACCAAATGCTTTTTTTTCATAATTCTACATTTCTTTCTTTTGAATGGAGAAAGAGGTGATTGAGATATATATATATATATATATATATATATATATATATATATATTGTAGGAGTCTACACTCGCTTGGCTGCGGTTGAGGTAGGCACAGGGAGCAGTATTATTGAAATGTCCAGGCAAGATTATTAAAACTGCATAAACCTCTCTGTGTAGCCAGAACAAACGAACAGCCTTTTCCGGCACAAGGTGAAAAGCAAACCAAAAATATTCCCTCCATATAGTACTGCGGGTCCACCTGCTCAAGTCAGTGTCTTTAAGGCCGGCGTCACACTGGCAAGTTTTACGGACGTAAGAGCGCAGAAACTACGTCCGTAAAACTCGCATAACATACGGCACAATTATTCTCAATGGGGCTGCTCCTATTAGCCGTATATTACGGTTCAGTATTATACGGCTTTCTACGGCCGTACAAAATCGCAGCATGCTGCGTTTGTCAGCGTACTGCGCAAAAAAATCGCCAATGAAAGTCTATGGGGGCGAGAAAAATACGGATTCCACACGGACCAGCAGTGTGACTTGCGAGAAATACGCAGCACTGTTAGTGAAAAGTCGGTAATTCAATTGCCGGCTTTTCATTTCTCCTGCACAAACCCGACAGGATATGAGACATGGTTTACATACAGTAAACCATCTCATATCCCCCTTTTTTTTGCATATTCCACACTACTAATGTTAGTAGTGTGTATGTGCAAAATTTCAGCGCTGTAGCTGCTAAACTAAAGGGTTAAATGGCGGAAAAAATTGGCGTGGGCTCCCGCGCAATTTTCTCCGCCAGAGCGGTAAAGCCAGTGACTGAGGGCAGATATTAATAGCCAGGAGAGGGTCCATGGTTATTGGCCCCCCCGTGGCTACAAACATCTGCCCCCAGCCACCCCAGAAAAGGCACATCTGGAAGATGTGCCTATTCTGGCACTTGGCCACTCTCTTCCCACTCCCTGTAGCGGTGGGATATGGGGTAATGAAGGGTTAATGCCACCTTGCTATTGGAAGGTGACATTAAGCCAGATTAATAATGGAGAGGCGTCAATTATGACACCTATCCATTATTAATCCAATTGTTGGAAAGGGTTAAAAAACACACACACACATGATTAAAAAGGATTTTAATGAAATAAACACAGCGGTTGTTGTAATAATTTATTGCTCTCTCAAATCCATTTGCAGTCCCTCGCTTGGCAACATAATAAACGCACAAGATACATACCTTCTGATGTACTGTCAGGTCCAACGATGTAATCCATCTGAAGGGGTTAACTAATATTACAAGCAGGAGCCCTGCTATAATGCAGCGGTGTGCTCAGTGCTTGTAATTCCCCTGCGAATGAATGAAATGTAGGTCATTGACCTACATTTCATTCATTCGCGGTGAGGCGCCCTCTGGTGGATGTTCTCATGAACTGCAGCCTGGGAACTTTTTCCCACGCTCCAGGTCATATGAGGACATCCACCAGGGGGCGCATCACCGCGAATGAATGAAATGTAGGTCAATGACCTACATTTCATTCATTCGCAGGGGAATTACAAGCACGGAGCACAGCTGCATTATAGCAGGGCTCCTGCTTGTAATATTAGTTAACCCCTTCAGATGGATTACCTCGTGGGACCTGACAGTACATCAGAAGGTATGTATCTTGTGCGTTTATTATGTTGCCAAGCGAGGGACTGCAAATGGATTTGAGAGAACAATAAATTATTACAACAACCGCTGTGTTTATTTCATTAAAATCCTTTTTAATCATGTGTGTGTGTGTTTTTTAACCCTTTCCAACAATTGGATTAATAATGGATAGGTGTCATAATTGACGCCTCTCCATTATTAATCTGGCTTAATGTCACCTTACAATAGCAAGGTGGCATTAACCCTTCATTACCCCATATCCCACCGCTACACGGGAGTGGGAAGAGAGTGGCCAAGTGCCAGAATAGGCGCATCTTCCAGATGTGCCTTTTCTGGGGTGGCTGGGGGCAGATGTTTTTAGCCACGGGGGGGCCAATAACCATGGACCCTCTCCTGGCTATTAATATCTGCCCTCAGTCACTGGCTTTACCGCTCTGGCGGAGAAAATTGCGCGGGAGCCCACGCCAATTTTTTCCGCCATTTAACCCTTTATTTTAGCAGCTACAGCGCTGAAATTTTGCACATACACACTACTAACATTAGTAGTGTGGAATATGCAAAAAAAAAGGGGATATGAGATGGTTTACTGTATGTAAACCATGTCTCATATCCTGTCGGGTTTGTGCAGGAGAAATGAAAAGCCGGCAATTGAATTACCGGCTGTTCACAGATATCGCGCTGAATGAAATCTAAATACAGAATATATATATATGTGTCTCAATGACATATATATATATATATACTGTATATATGTTTTAATGAACATTTGAGCACATAAATCCATTAGATGTCGGTTTTGCAAGCCTGCGCGAAAATATCGCAGTACGGATGCCATACGGATTACATACGGAGGATGCCATGCGCAAAATACGCTGACACACCCTGCCTACGGATCACTATTTTGGGAACATTTCACCGTATTTCGGCCGTATTACGGCCGTAAAATACGGACCGTATTGTCTTACGCCGAGTGTGACGCCGGCCTAACACACACACCCGCTGAAGGTCTCCCCATTTTCAGCCACAGACACTGAATGAGACGTTTGGCCTCCATTTTATCTGCCAAACATCGCCCCTGGGGATGGGATATGTGAGAAGTCATTCCCACCCATCTCTTATGACCGCTCATAAAACCCAGCCCTGGAGTGGCCCAAATAACTCTCTCAGTAGTAGTATGTAACTTGATACTGTATTTACAGTGGTCTGTCTGTCATATATAAACGTAACTGTACTATCACTTGGAAGCAGCTAAACTTTAATCTTTTTTTATTTCATGCACTATGTGATTACTGCATGGTATATTGTTAATATAGAACGGCTTCTTATTGTACTAGCATTAAACATACATAGCCACTGCTTAAAGCTGCTATTGTACTATTTCTGCATTAATATTCATCCCTTCCTTGAGTTACCTTGTACTTTGATATACACTCCTCTGGATTTTATTTAATTTTCAATAAAATATGTGTTTACTCATATAGGTATCATTTTTTCACTCTCTATTGCTTAAGTTATCACCCAGATTTGTGATTTTCATTTTATGTCTTGGAGTGTGATCCGAGTTACTTCAATGTGGATTTGTACTTAGGATTTTTTTTATATACCAAATATTTATATATATATATACAGTACAGACCAAAAGTTTGGACACACCTTCTCATTTAAAGATTTTTCTGTATTTTCATGACTATGAAAATTGTACATTCACACTGAAGGCATCAAAACTATGAATTAACACATGTGGAATTACAGTGGGGCAAAAAAGTATTTAGTCAGTCAGCAATAGTGCAAGTTCCACCACTTAAAAAGATGAGAGGCGTCTGTAATTTACATCATAGGTAGACCTCAACTATGGGAGACAAACTGAGAGAAAAAAATCCAGAAAATCACATTTTCTGTTTTTTTTAATCATTTTATTTGCATATTATGGTGGAAAATAAGTATTTGGTCAGAAACAAAATTTCATCTCAATACTTTGTAATATATCCTTTGTTGGCAATGACAGAGGTCAAACGTTTTCTGTAAGTCTTCACAAGGTTGCCACACACTGTTGTTGGTATGTTGGCCCATTCCTCCATGCAGATCTCCTCTAGAGCAGTGATGTTTTTGGCTTTTCGCTTGGCAACACGGACTTTCAACTCCCTCCAAAGGTTTTCTATAGGGTTGAGATCTGGAGACTGGCTAGGCCACTCCAGGACCTTGAAATGCTTCTTACGAAGCCACTCCTTCGTTGCCCTGGCGGTGTGCTTTGGATCATTGTCATGTTGAAAGACCCAGCCACGTTTCATCTTCAATGCCCTTGCTGATGGAAGGAGGTTTGCACTCAAAATCTCACGATACATGGCCCCATTCATTCTTTCATGTACCCGGATCAGTCGTCCTGGCCCCTTTGCAGAGAAACAGCCCCAAAGCATGATGTTTCCACCACCATGCTTTACAGTAGGTATGGTGTTGGATGGATGCAACTCAGTATTCTTTTTCCTCCAAACACGACAAGTTGTGTTTCTACCAAACAGTTCCAGTTTGGTTTCATCAGACCATAGGACATTCTCCCAAAACTCCTCTGGATCATCCAAATGCTCTCTAGCAAACTTCAGACGGGCCCGGACATGTACTGGCTTAAGCAGTGGGACACGTCTGGCACTGCAGGATCTGAGTCCATGGTGGCGTAGTGTGTTACTTATGGTAGGCCTTGTTACATTGGTCCCAGCTCTCTGCAGTTCATTCACTAGGTCCCCCCGCGTGGTTCTGGGATTTTTGCTCACCGTTCTTGTGATCATTCTGACCCCACGGGGTGGGATTTTGCGTGGAGCCCCAGATCGAGGGAGATTATCAGTGGTCTTGAATGTCTTCCATTTTCTAATTATTGCTCCCACTGTGGATTTCTTCACTCCAAGCTGGTTGGCTATTGCAGATTCAGTCTTCCCAGCCTGGTGCAGGGCTACAATTTTGTTTCTGGTGTCCTTTGACAGCTCTTTGGTCTTCACCATAGTGGAGTTTGGAGTCAGACTGTTTGAGGGTGTGCACAGGTGTCTTTTTATACTGATAACAAGTTTAAACAGGTGCCCTTACTACAGGTAATGAGTGGAGGAAAGAGGAGACTCTTAAAGAAGTTACAGGTCTGTGAGAGCCAGAAATCTTGATTGTTTTTTTCTGACCAAATACTTATTTTCCACCATAATATGCAAATAAAATGATAAAAAAACAGAAAATGTGATTTTCTGGATTTTTTTTTTCTCAGTTTGTCTCCCATAGTTGAGGTCTACCTATGATGTAAATTACAGACGCCTCTCATCTTTTTAAGTGGTGGAACTTGCACTATTGCTGACTGACTAAATACTTTTTTGCCCCACTGTATATACTTAACAAAAAAGTGTGAAACAACTGAAATTATGTCTTATATTCTAGGTTCTTCAAAGTAGCCACCTTTTGCTTTAATGACTGCTTTGCACACTCTTGGCATTCTCTTGATGAGCTTCAAGAGGTAGTTACCGGAAATGGTTTTCACTTGGTGCCTGTCAGGTTTAATAAGTGGGATTTCTTGCCTTATAAATGGGGTTGGGACCATCAGTTGTGTTGAGCAGAAGTCTGGTGGATACACAGCTGATAGTCCTACTGAATAGACTGTTAGAATTTGTATTATGGCAAGAAAAAAGCAGCTAAGTAAAGAAAAAGGAGTGGCCATCATTACTTCAAGAAATGAAGGTCAGTCAGTCCAAAAAATTGGGAAAACTTTGAAAGTGTCCCCAAGTGCAGTGGCAAAAACCATCAAGCGCTACAAAGAAACTGGCTCACATGAGGACCGCCCCAGGAAAGGAAGACCAAGAGTCACCTCTGCTTCTGAGGATAAGTTTATCCGAGTCACCAGCCTCAGAAATCGCAGGTTAACAGCAGCTCAGATTAGAGACCAGGTCAATGCCACATAGAGTTCTAGCAGCAGACACATCTCTACAACTGTTAAGAGGAGACTTTGTGCAGCAGGCCTTCATGGTAAAACAGCTGCTAGGAAACCACTGCTAAGGACAGGGTACAAGCAGAAGAGACTTGTTTGGGCTAAAGAACACAAGGAATGGACATTAGATCAGTGGAAATCTGTGCTTTGGTCTGATAAGTCCAAATTTGAGATCTTTGGTTCCAACCACCGTGTCTTTGTGCGACGCAGAAAAGGTGAACGGATGGACTCTAATGCCTGGTTCCCACCGTGAAGCATGGAGGAGGAGGTGTGATGGTGTGGGGCTGCTTTACTGGTGACACTGTTGGGGATTTATTCAAAATTGAAGGCATACTGAACCAGCATGGCTACCACAGCATCTTGCAGCAGCATGCTATTCCATCCGGTTTGCGTTTAGTTGGACCATCATTTATTTTTCATCGGGACAATTATTATTATTATTATTATTTATTTATATAGCACCATTAATTCCATGGTGCTGTACATGAGAAAGGGGTTACATACAGGGTTATAAATATCATTTACAGTAAACAAGTTTACAGTGACAGACTGGTACAAAGGGGAGAGGACCCTGTCCTTGCGGACTTACATTCTATGGGATAGTGGGGAAGAGACAGAAGGTCAGAGGTGCAGCAGCTCTGGCAATGGAGAGGCGGCTGCTCTGGCGATGGCGAGGCGGCAGAATGGTTATTGCAGGCTGTAGGCTTTCTTGAAGAGATGGGTTTTCAGGTTCCGTCTGAAGGATCCGAGGGTGGTGGATAGTCGGATGTGTTGAGGCATGGAATTCCAGAGGATGGGGGATATTCGGGAGAAATCTTGGAGGCGGTTGTGTGAGGACCAAATAAGTGTGGTGGAGAGTAGGTGGTCTTGGGAGGATCGGAGGTTACGTGAGGGAAGGTATTGGGAGATTAGTTCAGAGATATAGGGAGGGGACAGGTTGTGGATGGCTTTGTAGATCAGTGTTAGTAGTTTGAACTGGATTCGTTGGGGAATTGGGAGCCAGTGGAGGGATTTGCAAAGGGGGGAAGCAGGGGAGTAGCGAGGAGAGAGGTGGATTAGCCGGGCAGCAGAGTTGAGGACAGACTGGAGTGGTGCAAGAGAGTTAGCGGGGAGGCCACAGAGGAGGGTGTTGCAGTAGTCGAGGCGGGAGATGATGAGGGCATGCACAAGAGTCTTAGTAGATTGTGGGGTGAGGAAGGGACGGATTCTCTGGCAATATTTTTGAGTTGGAGGCGACAGGAGGTGGCAAGAGTTTGAACGTGCGGTTTGAAGGACAAGGCAGAGTCGAGAGTTACTCCGAGGCAACGGATTTCAGGTGCGGGAGAGAACGTGATGCCGTTTACCATAATAGATAGATCAGGTGGGGGGGATACGTGAGATGGGGGAAAGATGATGAGTTCGGTTTTGTCTACATTGAGTTTTAGGAAGCGAGAGGTGAAGGAGGATATGGCTGACAGAAACTCTGGGATTCTGGACAGAAGAGAGGCGACATCTGAGCCAGAGAGGTAGATCTGAGTGTCGTCCGCATACAGGTGGTACTGGAAGCCATGGGACTTTATGAGTTGCCCTAGGCCAAGAGTATAGATGGAAAAAAGTAGGGGTCCTAGGACAGAGCCTTGAGGGACTCCAACAGAGAGAGGGCGGGATGAGGAGGTAGTGTGGGAGTAGGAAACGCTAAATGTGCGGTCGGAAAGGTATGAGGCAATCCAGGACAGGGCAAGGCCTTTGATGCCAAGGGAAGAAAGAATCTGTAGCAGTAGGCAGTGATCGACTGTGTCGAAAGCAGAGGACAGGTCAAGAAGGAGGAGGATGGAGAACTGTCTGTTAGCTTTGGCTGTGAGTAAGTCATTAGTAATTTTTGTCAGGGCAGTTTCGGTGGAGTGGTGGGGGCGGAAGCCAAATTGAAGGTTGTCAAGGATAGAGTTAGATGAGAGGTGGGAGGAAATTTGAGCATGGACATGCTGCTCAAGGAGTTTTGAAGCAAACGGGAGCGGTGATATGGGGTGGTAGCTTTGTATAGCAGTTGGGTCAAGGTTAGTTTTATTGAGGATGGGTGTGATGGTGGCATGTTTGAAGGCAGAGGGGAAGGTACCAGAAGATAGCGATAGGTTGAAGAGATGTGTTAGGGCTGGAATGAGCATGTTAGTGAGGTTGGGGAGCAAGTGGGAGGGGATGGGGTCAAGTGCACAGGTGGTGAGGTGTGATTTGGAGAAGAGGTGAGTAAGCTCTCCTTCAGTGATGTTGAAGAGGGAGGTTATTAGGGGAGGGCAGAGGTCTGGTATATGGAGTGGTTGGGGTGGTGTAACAGTTAGGGTTTGCCTTGTTTGGTCGATCTTGTTTTTGAAGTAGGTGGCAAAGTCCTCGGAGGAGATGAGGGGAGTTGGGGGTGGCAGTGGTGGGCGGAGGAGGGAGTTGAATGTGCTGAACAGTTGTTTTGGGTTGTAGGATAGTGAAGATACAAGGTTAGTGAAATAGGTCTGTTTAGCGGAGGTGAGGGCTAATTTGAATTTGACAATGACCTCAAACACACCTCCAGGCTGTGTAAGGGCTATTTGACCAAGAAGGAGAGTGATGGAGTGCTACGCCAGATGACCTGGCCTCCACAGTCACCAGACCTGAACCCAATCTAGATGGTTTGGGGTGAGCTGGACCGCAGAGTGAAGGCAAAAGGGCCTGGGAACTCCTTCAAGATTGTTGGAAGACCATTCCCCGTGACTACCTCTTGAAGCTCATCAAGATAATGCCAAGAGTGTGCAAAGCAGTCATCAAAGCAAAAGGTGGCTACTTTGAAGAACCTAGACTATAAGACATAATTTCAGTTGTTTCACACTTTTTTGTTAAGTATATAATTCCACGTGTGTTAATTCGTAGTTTTGATGCCTTCAGTGTGAATGTACAATTTTCATCTTTAAATGAGAAGGTGTGTCCAAACTTTTGGTCTGTACTGTATATATATATATATATATATACATATATATATGTATACTAGCTATTGAACCCGTTCTACGCCCGGGTGGTGAGCATTTATATTGGTATATGGCCTCCATCCTGGTATGTGCTGCTCTCATCTTGCTCTCCCATCCTGTCATGTGCTGCTCCATCCTGCGCCCCCATCCTGTCATGTGCTGCTCCATCCTGCATCCCCATCCTGTCATGTGCTGCTCCATCCTGCATCCCCATCCTGTCATGTGCTGCTCCATCCTGCGCCCCCATCCTGTCATGTGCTGCTCCATCCTGCATCCCCATCCTGTCATGTGCTCCCATCCTGCGCCCCCATCCTGTCATATGCTGCTCCATCCTACACCCCCATCCTGTCATGTGTGTGCCCCATCCTGTCATGTGCTGATCCCATCCTGCGCCCCATCCTGTCATGTGCTGCTCCCATAGTGCGCAATCATTCTGTCATGTGCTGCTCGCATCCTGTGCCCCCATTCTGTCATGTGCTGCTCCCATCCTGTGCCCCCATTCTGTTGTAATGTGCTGCACCCATTCTGCCTGTTCCTGTTTCCATTCTGCCATATGTTGCTCCCATCTTTCTCTCTCCGGCTCTACTGCCCGAGTGCGGCTGTGCTGAGTGCGGGCGGCTGTGCTGAGTGCGGGCGGCTGTGCTGAGTGTGGGCAGCTGTGCTGAGTGCGGGTGGCTGTGGTGAGTGCGGGCGGCTGTGCGTGGCTGTGAGTGCGGGCGGCTGTGCGTGGCGGTGGTGGGCGGCTGTGCGTGGTGGTGGTGAGTGCGGGCGGCTGTGCGTGGCGGTGGTGAGTGCGGGCTGCTGTGCGTGGCGGTGGTGAGTACGGGCGGCTGTGCGTGGCGGTGGTGAGTGCGGGCGGCTGTGCGCGGCGGTGGTGAGTGCGGGCGGCTGTGCTGAGTGTGGGCGGCTGTGCTGAGTGCGGGCGGCTGTGCTGAGTGCGGGCGGCTGTGCTCAGTGCGGGCGGCTGTGCGTGGCTGTGGTGAGTGCGGGCGGCTGTGCGTGGCGATGGTGAGTGCGGGTGGCTGTGCGTGGCGGTGGTGAGTGCGGGCGGCTGTGCGTGGCGGTGGTGAGTGCGGGCGGCTGTGCTGAGTGCGGGCGGCTGTGCTGAGTGTGGGTGGCTGTGCTGAGTGCGGGAGGCTGTGCTGAGTGCGGGCGGCTGTGCGTGGCGGTGCTGAGTGCGGGCGGCTGTGCGTGGCGGTGGTGAGTGCGGGCGGCTGTGCGTGGCTGTGGTGAGTGCGGGCGGCTGTGCGAGGCGGTAGTGAGTGCGGGCGGCTGTGCGTGGCGGTGGTGAGTGTGGGCGGCTGTGCGTGGCGGTGGTGAGTGTGGGCGGCTGTGCGTGGCGGTGGTGAGTGCGGGCGGCTGTGCGTGGCGGTGGTGAGTGCGGGCGGCGGTGCGTGGCGGTGGTGAGTGCGGGCGGCTGTGCGTGGCGGTGGTGAGTGCGGGCGGCTGTGCATGGCGGTGGTGAGTGCGGGCGGCTGTATGTGGCGGTGGTGAGTGCGGGCGGCTGTGTGTGGTGGTGCTGAGAGTGCGGGCGGCTGTGCTGGGGGTCTGAGCAGGGGGGACACCGGCGCGCTGTGGGGGTCAGGTGCCTAAATATAGGCACTTGCTATATTTACCTGTCCCCCGTTCCACCGCTCTGTCTTCCGGGTCCTCTGGCTGTGACTGTTCAGTCAGAGGGCGGCGCGCATTAAGCGCGTCATCGCGCCCTCTGAACTGAACGTCACAGGCGTCTGCGCTTTCCAGCGCCATTTTCTTGAAGACATGCAGACACGCCGGAAAGCGTGGACTGCGCAGGCACCGATTCCGGGAGCAGGGGGACATTCATGGCCCGGAATCGCGTCGGTGGAACGGGACAGGTAAGTATTGCATACTCACCCTCCTGGCTCGTCCCTGCTTCTCCGTTGGAGATCGCGGTGTGTGTTGAGCGCTTACACATACCGTGATCTCCTGGAAGCGTCACTCTGTGGGGTCCAGACTGCGCTGGCGCTTGCGCAGTCTATAAAGGCTTCGGACAGAGTGACGCTCCCAGCGTTATATTATAGATATTAGCTGAAGAGTGCGGCGTTGCCCAGGTATAGTGACTAACTGTGGTTAGTTATAACAAATTATAATGATTATCCTCCATCCCATAGTCCCGTGCCCATATACCCGACATACATATCCTCCATCCCATAGTTCCGTGCCCATATACCCATCATACATAACCTCCATTCCATAGTCCCGTCCCTATATACCCATCATACACATCCTCCATCCCATAGTCTCGAGCCCAAATACCCATCATACACATCCTCTATCCCACAGTCAGTCCCATGCCCATATACCCATCATACACATCCTCCATCCCATAGTCCCATGCCCATATACCCATCATACATATCCTCCATCCCATAGTCTCGTGCCCATATACCCATCATACACATCCTCCATCCCATAGTCTCGAGCCCAAATACCCATCATACACATCCTCTATCCCACAGTCAGTCCCATGCCCATATACCCATCATACACATCCTCCATCCCATAGTCCCATGCCCATATACCCATCATACATATCCTCCATCCCATAGTCTCGTGCCCATATACCCATCATACACATCCTCTATCCCATAGTCCAATGCCCATATACCCATCATACATAACCTCCATTCCATAGTCCCGTCCCTATATACCCATCATACACATCCTCCATCCCATAGTCTCGAGCCCAAATACCCATCATACACATCCTCTATCCCACAGTCAGTCCCATGCCCATATACCCATCATACACATCCTCCATCCCATAGTCCCATGCCCATATACCCATCATACATATCCTCCATCCCATAGTCTCGTGCCCATATACCCATCATACACATCCTCTATCCCATAGTCCAATGCCCATATACCCATCATACATATCCTCCATCACATAGTCCCATGCCCATATACCCATCATACATATCCTACATCCCATAGTCCCATGCCCATATACCCACCACACATCCTCCATCCCATAGTCCCGTGCCCATATACCCATCATACATATACTCCATCCCATAGTCCCGTGCCCATATACCCATCACACATCCTCTATCCTTTAGTTCCGTGCCCATATACCTATTGACATCTTCGCCATGGCAACCATTCTGACATAATCGTCGCCATGGCAACTTATTATGACATCATCGTCACCATGGCATCCATTATGACACAACCGTCACCATTGCAACCTATTATGACATCATCATCGCCATGGGAACCATTATGACATCATCTTCGCCATGGCAACCTTTGTGATATCATCGTCACCATGGCAACCATTGACATCATTGTCGATACACACACACACATACACTCGTTTTTATATATACAGTATACATATATATATTACATTTTTTTAATGCTGAACACTATTTACTTAACAACCAGAACTAAGCTCCAGCGATGGTTGTTAGAGACATATACTGACTGTTTAATATATGGTGACAGCTCGGCTCCTGAGCCCACTTAATATGCAATCACCCCCAAAATCATGCACACGTACATGGTATTGCATTAAGGGATTAAAGGGAACCTGTCACCCCCAAAATCGATGGTGAGGTAAGCTCACCGTCATCAGGGGCTTATCTACAGCATTCTGTAATGCTGTAGATAAGCCGCCGATGTTACCCGAAAGAGGAGAAAAAGACGTTAGATTATACTCACCCAGGGGCGGTCCCACTCTGATTTGCGTCTCAGGTCCGGTACAGCGCCTCCCATCTTCATTCCATGACGTCCACTTCTGGTCTTCACGCCGCGGCTAAAGCGCAGGCGTACTTTGTCTGCCCTGTTGAGTACTGCGCCGGAAAGGTCAGAGAGGCCCGGCGCCTGCACACTGCAGTACTTTGCTCTGCCTTCAACAGGGCAGACAAAGTATGCCTGCGTCGGAGCCGCGGCGTGAAGACCAAAAGAGGACGTCATGGAATGAAGATAGGAGACGCCAGAGCGGACCTGAGACACCCATCGGACCGGACCGCAGCGGGACCACCCCTGGGTGAGTATAATATAACCTCTTTTGCTCCTCTTTCATGTAACATTGGGGGCTTATCTACAGCATTACAGAATGCTGTAGATAAGCCCCTGATGACTGTGAGCTTACCTCACCATAGATTTTGGGGGTTACAGGTTCCCTTTAAAGGGAATCTGGCAGCAAGATTTCACTTGCCAAACTATTCATACATTGGGGAAAATAAGTATTTGATACAATGATGATTTTGCAAGTTTTCCCACCTACGAAGAATGGAGAGGCCTGTAATTTTAATCGTAGGTACATTTAATAATAATAATAATAATAATAATAATAATAATTTTATTTTTAAAGCGCCAACATATTCTGCAGCACTTTACATTTTAAAGGGGACTTGTACAGACAATAGACATTGCAGCATAACAATAAACTCATAGATCAAAACAGATACCAAGAGGAATGAGGGCCCTGCTTGCAAGCTTACAGCCTATGAGGAAAAAGGGGAGACATGAAAGGTTGATGGCAACAATTGCTTTCGTTGTTCGGACCAGCCATAGTGTAAGAATCTGGTGTTCATGTAAAGCAGCATGAACCGGTTATCAGCCTAAGTATGTAACAGTACAGACACAGAGGGCTATTAAATGCCTAAAGCATGTGAGAACATGATACGAGGAACCTGGTTATGGTAAAAATTTTGAATGGGCAACACAAGGATAGTTAGGTTAATGCATTGAGGCGGTAGGCCAGTCTGAAGAAATGCGTTTTTAGGGCACGCTTAAAACTGTGGGGATTGGGGATTAAACGTGTTAACCTGGGTAGTGATTCCAAAGAATTGGCGCAGCACGTGAAAAGTCTTGGAGACGGGAGTGGGAGGTTCTGATTATTGAGGATGTTAACCTCAGGTCATTAGCAGAATGGAGGGCATGGGTAGGGTGATAGACTGATACGAGGGAGGAGATGTAGGATGGTGCTGGGCCATGGAGTGCTTTGTGGAAGACAGAATCTTCCAGAAAATCACACTGTATGATTTTTACATAATAAATTTGCATTTTATTGCATGAAATAAGTATTTGATACTGTAGAACAACAGAACTTAACATTTGGTGCAAAAACCTTTATTTGCAATTACAGAGGTCAGACGTTTCCTGTAGTTCTTGACCAAGTTTACTTACATTGCAGCAGGGATTTAGGCCCACTCCTCCATACAGATCTTCTCTAGATCTTTCAGGTTTCAGGGCTGTCGCTGGGCAACATTGAGTTTCAGCTCACTCTAAAGATTTTCTATTGCGTTGAGGTATGGAGACTCGCTAGGCCATTCCAGGACATTGAAATGCTTCTTACAGAGCCACTCCTCAGTCGCTCTGCCTGTGTGTTTTGGGGCATTATCATGCTGAAAAGACCCAGTCACAACCCATCTTCAGTGAGCTTGGATCTTGGACAACATCTCACGATACATGACCCCATTCATCCTCCATTCAATATTCAATATAGTGCAGCCGTCCTATCCCCTTTGCAGAAAAGCAAAGCACCCCCAAAGTATGTGGTTTCCCCCACCATGCTTCACAGTTGGGATGGTGTTCTTGGGGTTGTACTCATCCTTCTTCTTTCTCCAAACACGGAGAGTGGCTTTGATACCAAAAGTACTATTTTGGTCTCATCTGATCACATGACCTTCTCTCATGCCTCTTTGGATCATCCAGATGGCCACTGGTGACCTTTAGATGGGCATGGACATGTGCTGGTGTGAGCAGGGAGACCTTGCGTACCCTGCAGGATTTCAATCCTTGACAGCGTAGTGTGTTACTAACGGTAATGTAGTTCTGGGCTGATTCCTGACCTTTCTCAGAATCATTATTACCCCACAAGGCGAGATCTTGCATGGAGCCAGAGACCGAGGAAGACTGACAATCATCTTGTGTTTCTTCCATTTTCTAATAATTGTGCCAACAGTTGTTGCCTTCTCACCAAGCTGCTTGTTTATTTTCCTGTAGCAGATCCCAGCCTTGTGCAGGTCTACAATTTTGTTGCTCGTGTTCTTAGACAGCTCTTTGAGTTGGAGTGTAATTGATAGAGTGTGTGGACAAGTGTCTTTTATATAGGTAACGAGTTCAAACAGGTGCAATTAAGAGTTGGAGAGCTTCTTAAAGAAAAACGAACAGATCAGTGGGAGCCAGAATTCTTGCTGGTTGGTAGTTGATCAAATACTTATTTCATGCAACAAAATGCAACTTAATTATTTAAAAAAATCATACAATGTGATTTTCTGTTTTTTATTTTTAGATTCTGTCTTTCACAGTTGAAGTGTATCTATGATAAAAATTACAGACCTCTGCATCCTACGTGGGAAAACTTGCAAAATCGGCAGTGTATGAAATACTTATTTTCCCCACTGTATTTGTGTATAGTTCTTTCAAAGACAAGTCCAGCAATACCTTTACCTAAACAGTCTAGTACGCAATTGTTGAGAAATCAACATTTGCATTGTTATGCAAAGGAGGCTGTAGATCTGAAGACTCTGTCACTACAGCTCTATTCCCCAACCACTACTGCCACCTGCTTGATGGACAGCTTCTATGCCAGGTAACTTCAAGCAAAGAAGCGGTGTTGGGCGGGAAAAGAACTGAAGTGACAGAAACTTAATATCTCCAGACTCATTTACATATCAATTCAAATGCTGATTTCTCAGTAATGGAGGAATGCAATGGCCATGTAAAAGGAATTGCTAAACCTGTCTTTCAAATAGCTCCCAAAATGCACTAGATCAATACCAACAAAGCAGAAAACTTATTTATTACTCTTAATATAGCCTGAAGAACAGAAACTACAGTACCTCTCTGTATTTCAATATAATGAAGACATTTTTCACTAGCGTTAAATGCATTTAGTAGCCCAACCAACATATGGTAAATTTCTCCAAATCTTGCACAATGTCACATATGGCATCATATATTTGTGGCAACTACAGAATAGGAACTTTTCTAAGTGCCGCCCCATGACTGGTACAGATTTAAAACCAACATTCTGCACCAAAAGAAGGTGCATTTTATGACTCTAGACTTACTTGTCAAAACTGTGAACATAGGTCTAAAAAGAGACATTTGGTGAACACTGAACACTATATAAATGCCTTTAAAAAAAAAGGCACAAAGGAAGAAAAATAAAAGTATAAAGGAAAATTATGGTATAACTTACTTTATTCTCTATAAAGAAGAAATCCTGACATACAGTACATTATCAAAGATATTAATGAGAATCAGGTTTTTGCTGCCTTATCTGAGAACAGTATAAAGTAGAGAAAGAGATGCTGAATCCAACAATGTATCACTTAACTTACTGGGTACAGCAGTTGTAATAAAGTCAGAGGTTTTAGACTTGGCGTGTAGCAGAGCTGAGAAAGCTAGTCCTGCCCACACCAGGCTCTCCATGTACAAGGTCTATTCGAAGTGAGATGCTTATCAGAGGAGGGGGCGGTGTCAGTCTAGCAGTAGCTTGAGCATCAGACCTGGCTGTGATAATATCCTGGTGATAAAACTTCACTGTAAGTTAACAGCACACAGCCTGATAATTGACACATCGCTGAATTCCGTGTTTTAACACCCACCTCATGCTGTCTTCTGATTACATAGCATAAACCTTCTGATAGATTTTCTTTAACAGCTCCAGAAACTAATACTATTTGTGGAATAGCATTTGCATATTACTTCTATAAAACTAGTTGGCCCGTGCAAAATTTTCGTACATTGGGTGTCGGGGGCGCAGGCAATTTCAGGAAAATCAAGCTGGTCAAATGTAAATGTATTTAATGAGACGATGAACACGGAGAGGTATGTGTCTCACTGACATATATATATATATATATATATATATATATATATATATATATATATAGACTGTATATATGTTTTCACAAATATTTGAGCCCATCGATCCATTATATGTCCATTTTGCAAGCCGGCGAGAAAATCTCGCCATATGGGTGTCATACGGATGTCACACAGATGCTTACATGCGAGAAAATCGCACCTCGCACACGGATGACATATGGATCACTGTTCAGGGAACATTTCTGCGATTCTCGTCCATGTAAAACGGACCAATTTTTTATACGCTGTGTGTGTCTCCAGCCTAAAGGAGATCCCCCACCATTAAACATAATGGTATTTTACTTACTGATCAGAAGGGGTCTGATTGTCAGGATCTTGCAAAAGAACAGGGCAGCAACATTTTTTTCCCCTCCACAGCAGCACTGCCATCTATCTGCAGTGTAGGGAAGTGCAACACAGCCTTATGTATGTGAACGGAGCAGCTCCCTGTACAGCAGTGCCACTTTGACAGTAAAAATGATGAAGGAGAATTGACCCCATAACTGAGCGTATTTACACCATTGTATAATAATTGGGAATATCCCTTTAAAAAAAAAAACCTAATATCTGCAGATTATTTTACCATTTTTTTGCCCTACGGTTGGATTTTCTTTTTTCAATTTTTGCAATGTTGTTTCCACCAATCTCTCCCATCGGGAAACAATGTACAGTCTGAGTTATGTCAACGCTGCAGTTTTTTTTACTTGGAACCAGAGGTGACTCCAGGTCACCAATAAGCTGCAACCTTAGAAGGAAGAGAGACTTTTCAATGACTGTCCAATAATACGGAAAATCTGATGGTTCTGGGCCTGTCCGATACCTTTTAGGCTGCATTCATTTATATCTTCAGCTTTAAAGCTGAAGTCTTAAACAGGTTAAGTTTTACTTTTATTCTTCGTCCACATACAGTGGGGCAAAAAAGTATTTAGTCAGTCAGCAATAGTGCAAGTTCCACCACTTAAAAAGATGAGAGGCGTCTGTAATTTACATCATAGGTAGACCTCAACTATGGGAGACAATCTGAGAAAAAAAAATCCAGAAAATCACATTGTCTGTTTTTTTATCATTTTATTTGCGTATTATGGTGGAAAATAAGTATTTGGTCAGAAACAAAATTTCATCTCAATACTTTGTAATATATCCTTTGTTGGCAATGACAGAGGTCAAACGTTTTCTGTAAGTCTTCACAAGGTTGCCACACACTGTTGTTGGTATGTTGGCCCATTCCTCCATGCAGATCTCCTCTAGAGCAGTGATGTTTTTGGCTTTTCGCTTGGCAACACGGACTTTCAACTCCCTCCAAAGGTTTTCTATAGGGTTGAGATCTGGAGACTGGCTAGGCCTCTCCAGGACCTTGAAATGCTTCTTACGAAGCCACTCCTTCGTTGCCCTGGTGGTGTGCTTTGGATCATTGTCATGTTGAAAGACCCAGCCACATTTCATCTTCAATGCCCTTGCTGATGGAAGGAGGTTTGCACTCAAAATCTCACGATACATGGCCCCATTCATTCTTTCATGTACCCGGATCAGTCGTCCTGGCCCCTTTGCAGAGAAACAGCCCCAAAGCATGATGTTTCCACCACCATGCTTTACAGTAGGTATGGTGTTTGATGGATGCAACTCAGTATTCTTTTTCCTCCAAACACGACAAGTTGTGTTTCTACCAAACAGTTCCAGTTTGGTTTCATCAGACCATAGGACATTCTCCCAAAACTCCTCTGGATCATCCAAATGCTCTCTAGCAAACTTCAGACGGGCCCGGACATGTACTGGCTTAAGCAGTGGGACACGTCTGGCACTGCATGATCTGAGTCCATGGTGGCGTAGTGTGTTACTTATGGTAGGCCTTGTTACATTGGTCCCAGCTCTCTGCAGTTCATTCACTAGGTCCCCCCGCGTGGTTCTGGGATTTTTGCTCACCGTTCTTGTGATGATTCTGACCCCACGGGGTGGGATTTTGCGTGGAGCCCCAGATCGAGGGAGATTATCAGTGGTCTTGAATGTCTTCCATTTTCTAATTATTGCTCCCACTGTTGATTTCTTCACTCCAAGCTGGTTGGCTATTGCAGATTCAGTATTCCCAGCCTGGTGCAGGGCTACAATTTTGTTTCTGGTGTCCTTTGACAGCTCTTTGGTCTTCACCATAGTGGAGTTTGGAGTCAGACTGTTTGAGGGTGTGCACAGGTGTCTTTTTATACTGATAACAAGTTTAAACAGGAGCCATTACTACAGGTAATGAGTGGAGGAAAGAGGAGACTCTTAAAGAAGAAGTTACAGGTCTGTGAGAGCCAGAAATCTTGATTGTTTGTTTCTGACCAAATACTTATTTTCCACCAGAATATGCAAATAAAATGATAAAAAAACAGACAATGTGATTTTCTGGATTTTTTTTTCTCAGTTTGTCTCCCATAGTTGAGGTCTACCTATGATGTAAATTACAGACGCCTCTCATCTTTTTAAGTGGTGGAACTTGCACTATTGCTGACTGACTAAATACTTTTTTGCCCCACTGTATGTAGCAAATATTTTATATGTACCTGCCTGAAATTGGCTGGGCAAGGAGTTCGGCGAGCTGGAAAGCCCCCAAGGCAAATGTTAGGATTTGTTTCAGCTTTGTATTAGTATGCATTGGGGTAGTGTGGTGCCACCTGCAGGTCATTTTTCCTTACTGCAATTTTATGAAAATGAATGTTTAAAATGTATTTTGTGATAACATCTTGGATGTGTGGTTTGTTTGGCTATTTTCATGCAGAAGGGGACAAGTTTACCTTTCAAATTGTGTATCATTTGTGTGTGTGGGTGCAGTATGAACAGAGATACAAAGTAATCACTGAAAAAGAGTGTTTTGAAATAATATAGAAGGATAAATTTGATAATGACAAATAGATGCAGGGGTAAACCATCATGATTGTTTATAAGATCCGATATTATTTGTGCTCCTATAAACTTAAATAAGCGAGTCCCACCTTAAATACAGAAACGAATAGTGAATGCTGTGTTTTCTTTTCACACGGACACTCGTTCCATGCAAAAAAAACTGTTATCTGAAAAGCCTGATAGAATAATATTGGTCAGTGTTGTTAAGCGTACTATCCGACTTTAAAGCTGACAGCACATGTCCATACAATACTGAACGAGCCCTAAAATACAGACTTAACATATTGGCCAATGCATTATGAGCTAACTGTTCTTGTTCATCGTTTAACAAGCCAGGAATAAGAATTATTAGTTCAAAATGCGTTGACCGGTATGTGGAATCAGCATTATAAAGGTATGTGCTTTTTAATACAATCGTAAAAGTTACGAATAGATGTATAGTCAATATTCATTTCCCATACTATTTCCCTAAATTATATATTCCTACATATTAGGAAACAGCAAAACCGAGTTGTGGCAACTGTCATTTTTTTTATATAATGTGTCGGTCTTCTACAGGTACCTTATGATGTTATGAGGGTTCACACACGGCATATCTGTTACAGAACACTCTGCAACTGAAATCTGTTCTCTTATCTAATGAGACTGTTTCTATACTATGAGTATGGATTTTTACAAACCCCATAAAGTTATACAGAACACTCGCAGGAATTTCTGTAACAAATCTGCCATTTTGAAACATTCATTTAAAACAATATAGTCAATGGATATCATGAAGCGCTGTTAAAGGGAATCTGTGACCCCATTTTTCGCCTATAAGTAAGCCCCAATGCTTCCTAAAAGACAAGAAAAAGAGGTTAGATTATACTCACCCAGGGGCGGTCCCGGTGCGGTCCGGTCTGCTGAGCGTCGCGGTCCGGGTCCAGCGCCTCCCATCTTTATGTGATGACGTCCTCTTCTTTTCTTCCTGTCGCGGCTCCCGCGCAGGCATATTTTATCTGCCCTGTTGACGGCAGAGCAAAGTACTGCAGTGCGCAGGCGCCGGGAAAGGTCAGAGAGGCCCGATGCCTGCGCACTGCAGTACTTTGCTCTGCCCTCAATAGGGCAGATAAAGTAAGTCTGCGCAGGAGCCGCGACAGGAAGCAAAGAAGAGGACGTCATCGCATGAAGAAGTGAGGCGCTGGACTCGGACCGCAACACCCATCGGACCGGACCGCACAGGACCGCCCCTGGGTGAGTATAATCTTACTTGTTTTTCTTATCTTTCAGGTTACATTGTGGGCTTATCTACAGCATAACAGAATGCTGTAGATAAGCCCCTGATGATGGTGGCCGCAGCAGCTTATAGGCGAAAAATGGGGTGACAGATTCCCTTTAAGCATGTTTTACCTTGTTCACATCAGAATCGGAAGTACCTTTAGAGGTCTGTATTACTGGCTCTGTAATATTTGGCAGAAAAACTAATGCAGCCTCCCGTTAAAATGATGGAAAACCACTAGGAAACCAAGAGATCCCGATACAATTTAGTAGGGTATGTTGGACACTGTTGGTGTTCATCGTTTGGTAGGCAAATCTTACAGAGCTTTAGTACAACACTTTGTCCCACCTTCCCTGTAACATAATGTAACTCAACCCACAGGAGCACAGCCATATTAACAATGATGAAACATACAAAGAGAAGGACTCTTCTTGTACTCATTACTCCATGAATGTATACATAGTTGTATTATATACAAGAAAATATGATAATGTGAAGTATTTGGACAGTATGAAATGGTACATAGCTGTGTGCATAGCCTGCATATAAAATGTTTCCAGTAAAATACCATCATTCAGGACAGATGTATCTTCGTTCATATGGACATATTCCTGGATGATTTCAGGATCTCACATGTTGCTTTTTTTCTCATCTAATTAGCTATCCTCTGTATGATTTACTGAAGTCATATTAATGGGTGATTGATTACAAACATATGTTATCACCTACCCAAAGAATGGAGGATAGCCTGTTGGTCTTTTAGTGTACTACTGCTGGGACCATCAGAGATCCCAAAATCGTGGTTTTAGTCCCGGCGGTCATCCTGTGGATAGTGCATAACTTTTTTTTAAATAACTCGTTAAGGCTATGTTCACACTGGAATCGGAGATTCTGTTTGAAGCCTTTATTGACAGTCCTAGAAGATATGGCAGGAGTAATAATGTAGCATGCAGCATTATTCTTCCTGCCAAAACAAAGGGAAGTACTATAGAAGTCCATACTAATTCCACAGTAATTCTACAGGGTTCATCGGGTGCTAGGGGTATCCATCATGCAAATGATCTCACAATGCTTTGAAATTTCTTTTTAATATCACGACACAAATGTATAGGGAGATTTACGGTAAGTGTTTAAAATGACTGTCTTCTGTTAAAGTCTACTTCTGTATAGATACATTCGACTTACTACTAGTGATATTATTGTTGAGACACTACTACATCTTTGAATCGTCTTCTGCATACCTGTACATCTTACAATGCTACACAAAAATCATGTTTGTGACTCTGTTGGAGAGATTTACAATAGTATTGCATGATGTATAGATTTTCAACTTAGTAAAAATGGCGATAAATACCTCCAAACTTACAGCATGAATTCGGTACATGGCATAATAAATTTGGCATAACTCATTAGACATTTTATATATGTTTTGGCTTATGGCACCTAATGTCAATATTTTATACCAATAACCTCTCTTATTTCCTTTCAGTCATACACCTGTTTTCCTTTTTTTAAAAAAAAACTGTTGGGGCAAGTGTAAAATTGCATGAAACGTTAACATTTTAGCATATTGCCATTGTAATTTTGGTACATTTCATCTACTTAATCTCTGGCTATGATTCATAGTTTAAAATATAAAATATAGCTACCTGCTTTATTTAAAATTCTCTTTAAGCAGGCATCAATTATACATCATGTCTTTATTTTAGCAGAGCTCCATACTACCAATTACCATCATACTGTAACTTTAGTCTCTAACACAGTATTTCCCAAACTTCGTCCTCACAGCCCCCCAACAGATCACGTCTTCAGGATTTCCTTAGTATTGCCCAGGTGAGAGAACATGAGGCAATTTCTGATGACTTGATAAGAATTCCATCACCTGTGCAATACTACGGAAATCCTGAAAACATGATGTGTTGGGGGCTGTGAGGACTGGAGTTTGGGAAACACTGCTCTAACATAATAGTACTGAAAACAACATCAAAATATACTCTAATTTTTATTACCATAGATTCTTATATATTTTATGAGAGCATAATTAATATAAACAAATCTATACTCAATTCCGTACTAGATTCAAATTAAAATTTACTGAAATAAAACACTTTTGGACGACTTTACTATCTTTGCAATCAAGACAAGATAGTCCGGTAGTAGATATGGGATTTAATATTCCGATGGGGCACCACACCCTCTGACATACATTGTTTTTGATCTTTTTTTAACAGCATACCAATGTTAATAAATTGCTTTATTTCTGTTTATTTCAATCATAAAGGAGTGGTAGCTTATTTTACAATACACAACATGGTTTTGTAGCTTGTTTAGTGTGATAGTATTGAAATTTATGGTCAGTAACTTTATACCTAGAAAATGCATAAAACTACAAAAAAAACACATTTCATTTTATAAACTACACTTCAACAGGCAAAAAACAAACAAAATAAGAAAATAATGAGAGGTTACGATGCTGACCCCAAAATATGTCAAAGCTTGAATATACCCTCCAGTGACCTACTGAACGACTGCCAGCTGCAAACACCCGAACATGACTGTATTCCTCTTTCTGAAATTATCCAGCACTTTAGGCACTCTCTTTACAAGCAGGTTTCCTTACTGATGTCCCAAACAAGACTAACGACTTCCAAAATAATATTCTATGAGAACTGATCCACAACATTCCTTATTCCTAGGTTTAGCAGTAAATATAGCAATCATCTTATGTATTTCCACAGGAGTACCGTACTTTGTTTCTCTGTAGTTCATTTCATTCCACTTTCTTATCTGTCCTGTGTCGTTTCACAACTTCCTTAAACTACCCTGTGCATTTTGTTCCCCATTTCTCCATTAGTAATCATATTAATGTGTTTTGCATTAAGAACACAGTACAGTAATATAGATAATATAAACTGGATTATAACAAATTACATGAAAAGGAATTCAGGGTTATGATCATCTATCGATTCTTATACAAAATGCTAAACCGCTTGTTATGGGTTAGAACTGCCCACAAGTTTTAGCTGCATAGTAAGCAAATAAATGTTGTGAGATTATAAATGTTATTTTATATTATATTTATGTGGTTGAAAATAATTGTAACTAACATTACTCCTAAAATATATCAACAATTGCCTATCTTGGAAAAAGCTTTATTGGAGAAAAGTTCCCATTGTGCATATTCTCCTGTTCACACATTTATCGGAAGATTAGTAAAAACAAGAGAAACTTTTATCGGCATCGCTCGATAGATCAATGCTTGAAATAATTAGATTATTGTTAGGTTTTACTGGGAAAAAAAAACACTAACTACATTTACTTACAGTGTAATGTAATAATTTATGGCGAGAGAAACAATATGCAAATCAAAATTACAATATAACCCTAGGACTCATCTCATTATTTCCATCTACGCAGAAACTTCATTCACGTGAACTGAACATTCATTCAATTAAATTCAGAATTCTAAGTCTAAATACAAAGTTTTAAGACACATTTACTACCCCATCCTTCTGTAATGTCAGCTTGTAATAATGTGTTGCTTGTTTGGTAGGTAAAATAACGTGTACATGAAGTGTATGAAATAATCACTCTAAGGTTAATTTACCTAATATGTATAGAAGCAAATGACATGCCAGGTGCCTATGTGCAAAATACCAGAACTGATCTGTGTGACAATGAATGTTTTATTCGGGATTTTGTTTGATTTTACTGTAAACGTAAAATGTTAGCATTTGTGTACACTATGCTCATGAGCTGAACTAATATGAGACTAAATTGACTGACAAATTGGGCCGAATAATAGGATAAAGTGAAAAAAAGAGAAGTATAAAACTTAACTTTCTTTAAATAATACACACAGTATATATCCTATACAGTATCAGTATACAGTGTCCCATATGTAAGTTAGTGTACTAAGTTACACTGTAATCTCACTAATGTAATATATTCTGTAAAAACTATATATATATATGTATATATGTTCTCCCCATGTTTGTGTGGGTTTCCTCCCGCATTCCAAAGACATACTGATAGGGAAGTTAGATTGTGAGCCCCATCAGGGACGGCGATGATAGTGTCTGTAAAGCGCTGCGGAATATGTTGGTGTATAAAGAGACTATTATATATATATATATATATATATATATATATATATATATATATATACTGAGCCATGTATATAATATATACATATATATATTTGTGTGGTATAGTCTCTATGTTGTCTGTGTGGTTACTTATACTTGTACCAAACTCCCAGGCTGTCTGACTCCGTTCCGCTGTACACAGTGCACACTTGCTCATCCTACTTGTTGAATAGAAGAGTAAAACTGTATTGGAAAAAATTCTTTGCGTCAATATTTTAATATATGTGGTAATATATTTTTAATTTACACACTATATATAGAGTATATGTATATTGTGTCATTGTGTGTGAGTATGGAAGGAGGGATAGATTGCATCAATAGGCAGGCAGCTACAGAGCAGTAAAGATGCTGTACAGCAAACATTGTAGTTCATGATGAAGTGCTGAGTGTACATGTATTATATATATGTGTATATATGGTGTCTGCACCCGGGACCACGTCCCTGCACTTCTCGCCTCCGCACTGCCATGAACTTGGCAGTGAGTTGTGCACTTTCCGCACGGTCCAGGGCAGGTGTATGCCCGTGCACTACACACACCTGACTCCCGGCTGCGCAGTGGACAAGGCGCGGGCACTGTGGCACCTGGCGCGGGCACCGTGGCACCTGGCGCGGACGCCGCATTACCTGCTCTGCCGTGGGTTGGCTGTAGACAGCTCTCCCAGTCCCCTGCAGCTGCTCCATGTGCTGCTCGGAGCGGCGCCGCAGGATGAAGCTCGGGTCTCAGTCCCACCCCTCTCCACTCCACTTCCTCATTCCAGTGTAGCATGACAGCAGCCTGGTGTGTCGCCTGGCATGTCCTGCACTGATGTGCCGTGCCGGTGGCCGCCACTTCCATTAATAGGCGAGCTGCCAGGCTTAGCGGAGACTGATGCTGCGCTCGACAGCGGAGAACACTCCTCCCCGCGGAGAGCGCTGGACACTGGGGACGTGCCTCACCTCGGGCATTTACCTCACCTCGGGCAGTTACCTCACCTCGGGCAGTTGCCTCACCTCGGGCAGGTACCTCACCTCGGGCAGTTACCTCACCTCGGGCAGTTACCTCACCTCGGGCAGTTACCTCACCTCGGGCATTTACCTCACCTCGGGCAGTTACCTCACCTCGGGCAGTTGCCTCACCTCGGGCAGTTGCCTCACCTCGGGCAGGTACCTCACCTCGGGCAGTTGCCTCACCTCGGGCAGTTGCCTCACCTCGGGCAGTTGCCTCACCTCGGGCAGTTGCCTCACCTCGGGCAGTTGCCTCACCTCGGGCAGTTGCCTCACCTCGGGCAGTTGCCTCACCTCGGGCAGTTGCCTCACCTCGGGCAGTTGCCTCACCTCGGGCAGTTGCCTCACCTCGGGCAGTTGCCTCACCTCGGGCAGTTGCCTCACCTCGGGCAGTTGCCTCACCTCGGGCAGTTACCTCACCTCGGGCAGTTACCTCACGGGCTGCGGGCACGTCAGGCAGTGGGAACCCCACACTACGTGACATGTCACTGCTGCACTGTGTGAGGAGACTATGCACTGAGAACGCACGAAGACATTGCCTCAGGTACATGGCAGAAACTTTGTACCAAGTCTGAATGGACTGAGCCCTGAGTAAAGCAGAACTTAATGGCGACTGAAGCCCATATTTCTGTTCAGATTTAAATGTAAAAAAAAAGTAACAGAGACTGTAACCAAAGCACAAATAAGATGTTGAACTTGGCGCAAAGTGCCTCACGTTCCTCATGGCTGCCATGCTTGCGTTCTCACACCACAATCGATTGTCGCCACCAGATTTGGACATACGCTGCGGGACACATCGGGTGCGCCCATCATTTCACACTTTCATTTCTTTATGGGAGAGTATTCTTGTAGGAGCTACAACGTCTTTACGGCTGATACAAACTGAAGTGATGGAGGGTTATAAAGCGGCTCAGCCAACCTGATGGACAGCCCATGGTCCTGATTTCACCAGAGACCTCAGGTCACCCCCTGCAAGGCCACGCAGGAGCACTGGTATAGATCCTTTACTAAAAAGTGCATGTAAAAAGTGTTGTTCCTTCCAGCCTGCATTGGCTCCTACGTCCTCACCAGAGGTGGACACAGAAGATGGCCCTGATGCAAGAACATTACATAGACCCTTTGTGGTTCAGTAGCTCATCATAAAGCCCCCTCTAATGCACATATATCAAACTCTGCCCCACGGGCCAAATCTAGCCTGCAGGGTGAGTATATATGGCCCGCAACACCAGGCGGGTTCTCTCAGAATATTTGGCCCTCAATGCCAGGTGGGTCCCCCTCCAGGCATCGCACTTTCAATTATATCTGCTTCCTAGATGCCGATACAGTTGAAAGCAATGATGAAGGAGGGAATGTCAGCTGATTCTCACTGTCCAATCATTCCCCTTCTGCTCTGATGTCTCAGTGCGGGAGGTGCAATGACGTCATTACAAGACGCCCACTGTACTGAGATGTGCAGAGGATCTTAAGACACCATGAAAAGAATGGAGCAGCAGGGGAATGGTCAGAAGTGAGTATTTGTTTTAACCCCTTCATGACCTTTGGATTTCGCATTTTCTTTTTTTGCTCCCCTCTACTCAGAGTCATAACTTTTAAAAATTTTTTAGTCATGTCAGTAAGGGGTTTTACAATACATGAGAAGTTTTGTATAAATTTCAGATAATAGTTTGCAAACCCCAAAAAGCGTTGTAATGCTTTTAGATTTTCTGGGACGTTCCATTCCAGGACTGCTCGGACCTTATCAGGATCTATGCAGAAACCTGCAGCTGACACTAGGAAACCTAAGAACTGAACCTCCTGTATGGCGAATACACACTTCTCCAACTTGGCATACAGTTTATTATCCTGTAGAACCTGTAACACTTGCTAAATGGAAGACCACAGTACATAAAGAGCATCTAACTCCAGAGGATGTGCCACACTTGTGACAGTACTCCCCCTTCTACAAGGGGCCACAGGACCTTGGGGCCGGTTTTACCTGGAAGGGCAAAATGAAAGGACCGTATCAACCTAAAGGCATTAACCTCAGATGCCACCACCCATATCCTCTCCTCAGGACCATACCCCTTCCAATGTACCAGGTACTGAACAGAACAGCGAACCTTATGGGAATCAACAATTTTCGCTACCTGAAATTCTAAATTGCCATCAATAATAACCGGTGGGGGACAAAACACCTGCAGAACAATGGAAGAAACTAGGTTTAGAACTACATATTGCAAAGACACATATCACCTACCTGGGAATTAAGATAGGCAGGCTCACAGCACAACTATATTCACAAAATTACGCACCTCTCATCGAAAAAATGCTAGAAGAACTTCGGAGAGGGCAGATATTTACCGCTATCTCTTCTGGGAAGATGCCATTTAATTAAAATGATCAGCTTTTCCAGACTACTATACCCACTACAGATGTTACCACTGATACTCAAACACCTAGATATAAACAAAATAAATAGAGCTTTTACCCACTTTATATGGGCGGGTAAAAGGCCCAGAATCGCATTGGGAAAACTGTTTCTAACTAGGAGTGAAGGTGGGATCAATTTTCCGAATGTCAGAGCCTACAACATAGCAAGTCTTTTTAGACATGTGATAGATTGACTACTGGAGACTAACTGGTACTCTAATACCCAATTGGAAAGACAGATGGCGGTGCCGTGGGATTTAAATGCCCTCTTACATACAAAACAGGCCAAACTCCCGCAAAATGTAACATCCTCCCCATTACTTCGGGATACGATCGTATGCTGGAAGATAGTAAGGAAGGCATTCAGCCTTCCCTTCCAGATCTCGAAACGTATGCCACCATTTGGTCACCCGGAAATTCCCCAGAGAACAGAAATCAAAAGAGTGATAGGAACACAGGCGATCACATGAAGAAAGCAGGGGCTATTATGCATACAGAAGTTAAATGATGGTTGAGCCCACAAGAAATCATGGACAAATTCCATATAGAAAGCAGACACTTCCTACAGGTCACGCAGGTCCATTCTTTTTGCTTATCTAGACTTCGTAGGCTGTTTAATGAAATGGAACTACATATTCTAGATAATAGAGTGGGTATGAACACTCAGAATGCGAGCATATCCTCAATATACAACACTGTGAGGGTGCGTGTCCACTGTCCCGATTTATGGCACTTTGGACAGAGCGAAAATACAGCTCCACCCAAAGCGCCGCCCCCTTCTGATCGCACGGTGATTCATGATGTGTTCATTGCAAACATCCGGAATCTCCGCACCCTATGCATAGGGCCCTGTGATTTACCTTGTGGAGACGGAGGGTCGCTGCAAGTTAAACAGACATGCTTCATTCTAAAAAGACGCGCCACATGTCCGTAAACGCAGGGCCGCTGGGTGCGTGTTCGCACGCATAGTGGAGATGGGATTTCATAAAATCTCCACTATGCTGTAACATCTGGACGCTGCGGGTCGAACGCTGCGGTTGTATGCAGCGTTCAATCCGCAGCGTTCAATCCGCAGCTAATCCAGATGTAATCTGGCATGTGGAAATATACCCTCAGGCTACTTTCACACTAGCGTCGTGCACTGCAGTTTTCCAACGCATCCGCTGCCCCATTGTGAGGTGCAGGAAGGCGGGGGCGGAGTTCAGGCCGCGCATGCGTGGTCGGAAATGCTGCAGACGACGCACCAAAAAACGTTACAAGCAACGTTTTTTGGTGGCGACGGTCCGACGCAACCGTCGCACGACGCTTGTGACGTGTGGCAATGCGCCACACTGCGTCGCTAATAAAAGTCTATGGAGAAAAAACGCATCCTGCAAGCACTTTTGCAGGATGCGTTTTTTCTGCAAAACGACGCATAGCGACGTGCAGTGCACGACGCTAGTGTGAAAGTAGCCTAAGACATAAATTCCTGAAGCTAAAGCAGAACAAGCTGTTTAAGACCTGGGAGAAATGGACCGGGGATAAGGATATCGCATAGACAATTCTACAGGGGTGGGAACAGGTAAAAAAAATCCATTTTATGTAAAAGATGGAGGGAAACCTATTTTAAGCTCATGCATACAGCATTATATGGTTTCAATATCCCATCCTCTCCTAGATTCCCCGACAGGATTACAGCGTGCCCTAAGTGCGGAACGCCTTCAACGAATCTCTGGCATGGGGGGTGGGAATGCAGGGCACTTAAAGAGTACTGGGATTAGGTAGGGGAGCAGGTTCGATTGTGCTGGGGAATCCATCTCCCACAAACGCCACTAACTATGCTATTTCACCAGTAAAGACCCCCAGAGACACAACCCACAGGAGTTAAAGCAAAGATCCCTAAAAACATCCACACGTTCTCAGTTGTAGCCTTATGTGGTTTATTTGGCGAATGGCTTAAACGAAACACCCCATCGATGGTGATGATAATAGCCCAGATGAAACACTTACTGGGAATTTAATTAATAGAGGCAGAAAGGAGTAACGAAAAATCTGCAGGGAAAGTATTTCCGCGGTGGAAAACGTTCATTGGTTTCCACTATAGCTCTCATAAAATATCGAGAATGTTTAGTCCCTTCCGGCACACGGAATGGTACTGTCTGGAGGATCTGAGTGGGATGTTAGGGGTCTTGGAAACCATTCCAGATGTATAATGTCTATTAACCCCTTTCTGACCTATGGATAGTACGTCCGAGGTCAGATCCCCTGCTTTCATGCGGGCTCCGGCGGTGAGCCCGCATCAAAGCCGGGACATGTCAGCTGTTTTGAATTGATGACTTGTGCACGCAATAGCGACAGGTAGAATCGCGATCCCCCAGCCGCTATTAACTAGTTAAATGCCGCTGTCAAACGCTGACAGCAGCATTTAACTACCGCTTCCGGCCATCCGGCTGGAAATGAGCGCATCGTCGGCCCCCGTCAAATGATCGGGGGTCAGCGATGCATTGGCATGACAACCTGAGGTCTCATTGAGACCTCTATGGTTGTTGATGCCGGCTTGCTGTAAGCGCCACCCTGTGGTCGGCGCACATAGCAAGCCTGTAATTCAGCTACATAAGAGCGATCTGATGATCGCTCCTATGTAGCTGAGCCGATCTAGTTGTGCCAGCTTCTAGCCTCCCATAGAGGCTATTGAAGCATGGGAAAAGTAAAAATAAAATGTTTAAAAAAATATGAAGAAAATAAAAAAATATAAAAGTTTAAATTACCCCCAATTCGCCCCATTTAAAATAAAACAAAAAAATATATCAAATATACACATATTTGGTATCGCCGCATTCAGAATCTCCCGATCTCTCATTAACAGAAAAGGATTAACCTGATTGCTAAATTGCGTAGCAAGAAAAAAATTTGAAATGCCCGAATTACGTTTTTTTGGTCACCGCGATATTGCATTAAAATGCAATAACAGACAATAAAAAGAACGTATCTGCACCAAAATGGTATCATTAAAATGTCAGTTTGGCCCGCAAAAAATAAGCCCTCACCCGACCCCAGATAACGAAAAATGGAGACGCTACGGGTATCGGAAAATAGCGCAATTATTGTTTTTTTTTAGCAAAGTTTGGAATTCTTTTTCACCACCTAGATAAAAAAGAACCTAGACATGTTTGGTGTCTATGAACTCGTAATAACCTGGAGAATCAAAATAGCATGTCAGTTTTACCATTTAGTGAACCTAGTAAAATAGCCAAACAAAAATCAAGTGTGGGATTGCACTTTTTTTTGCTATTTCACCGCACTTGGAATTTTTTTCCAGTTTTCTAGTACACGACATGGTAAAACCAATGATGTCAAAGTAAAACTCGTCCCGCAAAAAAAATAAGCCCTGACATGGCCATATTGACGTAAAGATAAAAAAGTTATGGCTCTGGGAAGGAGGGGAGCACGGAAAAACGGAAAATCCCAAGGTCATGAAGGGTTTAAAGATAAAACATACGACACTCTTGACAATGCAAAATACAGTAAAAGAGATTTTCTTCCTTCCCTTTTATACCCTTCTATTTAGTCAGTCTGTCCTTTCTTTATCTAAGGCTATGTGCACACGGTGCGGATTTGCTGCGGATCCGCAGCGGGTTTTTCCGCGCAGAAACGCTGCAGATCTGCACTGTGATGTACAGTACAATGTTATTCAATGGGGGAAAAAAAAGCTGTGCAGATGGTGCGGAAAAATCAGTGCGGAATTGCTGCGGATTTCAAAGAAGTGCATGTCACGTCTTTTGTGCGCATCTGCAGCGTTTCTGCACCCCTCCATGTTAAAAATCCGCAGTGGCAAAAACCGCAGAAAATCCGCATCGATTCTGCATAAAACCCGCACAAAATCCGCATAAAAACTGCGGCAAATCCACAGCTGCGGATTCTGCCAGGAGATGCTGATTTTGTGCAGAAAATTCTGCACCTCTTTTCCTACGTGTGCACCTCTTTTCCTACGTGTGCACATAGCCTTACTGTTTCCCCAAAATTTGTGTTACAAGGCATTGACTGACATCTATCTATGTATCTATATACTATTTTAAAAAGTTATGCAGACCTGTTGTCTGACAAGTAAGATTTGTATATGTACTTTTGGTAATTTACAGTGTCATTGCTGATGCTATATCCTATGCTACGTTATCCTATCCTATGTTATGTTAAAAAAAATCAATAAAAATGATGTTTCAAAAAAAAAAAAAACGGTGGCGGTCAGGTACCACAAGCGCAACATATTTTTTGGGCAATGATCTGTGGAAAACATTATTGATCTTGAGAGTCAGGTGAACCTTGAGACGAAAAGTTACCGGGTTAATTATGGCGACCGCCTCATAAAGACCAATAAACCTAGTACCTAGTTTCCAAGAAGGAACTTTAGGTATGATTTTTCTGGTGGACAGCCATACCACCTCATTCACCCCCAGATCTGGACCTGACAATTGTTTTTTATTAGGCATATGGTTGCATTTGTCCCCCATGATCTTTAAATTATTTTGAACCCCTTCCCACACAGATGAGAGCGAAGACGAGAATTGTTCATCCAAAAGAAACCCCAAAGATTCATCTTTACTAAAGGTTCAGAATTGTGGATGAAAGCCATATATGCCAAATATGGTGACTTACCAGTGGGCTTGTTACAATGATTGTTTAGAGCAAACTCAGCCAGTGGTAAAAAAAATAAGACCAGTCCTCCTGGTTATTTAACACAAAATGGGAACCCCATGAAGCTTCACAATCTCAGTGACAAACACCTAAGCCAGTGTCTTGGCATTAGGGAGAGCAGGTAATTCAATAAAGTGCGCCATTTTACTAAATCCACCACAACTTAGATAACCTTTTATTTTAACCAGAGGACGAAGGGAGATCCGTAATGAAATCCATGAATAAATGAGTCCATGGTCGATTGAAACCTCGTGTTTTCCTTTTACTCATAGAGTAGTAGGTGATATGGACTAACATAAAGGTTCATTTAAAGGGAACCTGTCACTCCCAAAATCAGGGAGTAATGCTGTAGATAAGCCCCCGATGTATCCTTAAAGATAAGAAAAAGAGGTTAGATTATACTCACTCAGGGGCGGTCCAGGTCAGGTACTGGTCCGATGGGCGTCGTGGTTCGGTCCGGGGCCTCCCATCTTCTTACGATGACGTCCTCTTCTTGTATTCATGCTGCGGCTCCGGCGCAGGCATACTTTGTCTGCCAAGTTGAGAGCAGAGCAAAGTACTGCAGTGCGCAAGCGCTGGGCCTCTCTGACCTTTCCCGGCGCCTGCGCACTGCAGTACTTTGCTCTGCCCTCAACAGGGCAGACAAAGTACGCCTGTGCCGGAGCCGCAGCGTGAAGACAATGTGTTAAGGTGAATGTGTGTGTATAATGTATTTTGTGTGTGTGTGTATGTATGTCTGTTGTGTGTGTTTGTATGTATGTGTGTTGAGGTGAGTGTGTGCGTGTATGTATTTTGTGTTTGTGTATGTATGTTGTGTGTGTATGTGTTGTGTGTGTATGTATTGTGAGGCAGTGACCAGAGTCATATGTGAGGGTCGCTATGTGTCCCCCAGGATGCGCTAAGAAACATATTAGATCCGCTGAAGTGTCTTGTGGTCACAGCAGTGTGCCTGTGAGTCACAAGGCAGACTAAAAGTAAGTTTGAACCTGGTCAAGTTATTTTTGACCAAGGAGTTTGTTCAGGAAAACCGGTACGGGCTTTTATTTTTGAAACGGACTGCAGGAAGGTAGTGGGGTCTGGTCTGTTTCCCCCATCCCAGATCTTATAAGTGGCCCATGGACACAGAGTGGAGTGAAGGAAAAGAAATCCTGCAAGAAGGTGAAGAAGGTGTTGGGTGTGTCAGTTTTTGGTCTTGCAAGCAGACAGAGAAGTTGTCTGCAGAGCACTCCCTGTGTGAGGCAACACAGGGTCAAGAGGAGCCAAAGGGTCTGGCACCCCTGCGTACATGGCAGTGTGGACGCTCACAACAACTGGTCCCAGACTGTCTTTTGTTTTCCTGGCTGCGATCCGGAGGATACAGCGCGCTGTGCACTGTGAGAGTTTAGGACATTAAACACATTCTGTTTTGAACTTGATTGGGTCACTGCCTCATCACTGCACAGCGTGGACACCGCTGCACTACAGTATGTATTTTGTGTGTGTATGTTCCACACCTCCCAACCGTCCTGGATCCTGCGGGCCAGTCCCGATTTTGACAGTCTGCCCCACTGTCCCGGCCGGGAGTTTACTTTTCCTGCACTGCACTGATAAGCCGCCATGCCCCCCATGCACCGACCCCATCCATTCCTCACCCTCCCAGAGAGACCCACCGCAGCCCCTCACAACTAATAAATCCCAGCAATGACGTTGCTAGGCTGTTTTGTGTGCACAGGACCTGTGATGAAATCACAGGAGGGGAGGAGTCAGGAGTCACATGATCAGGGGCCTCAGTGTATGCAGGAGATGTGCTGGTTGTCATGGTGCTGGATGAGGGGAAGTTTATGTGTGGGGTCAGGAGGGGTTTACAGGCTGGATGTAGCAGAGCCGTGTGTACGAGGTGTACAGAGTGGAGCCGTCTGTGTACTAGGTGTACGGAGGGGAGCAGTGTGTGTACGAGGTACGGAGCGGAGCCGCGTGTGTATGGGGTGTGCAGAGCGGAGACGCGTGTGTACAAAGTGTACAGAGCGGAGCCGTGTGTGTACAAGGTGCAAGGAGCGGAGCTGTGTGTGTACGAGGTGTACGGAATGGAGCTCTGTGTGTATGAAGTGTATGGAGCCATGTGTGTGAACGGGGTGTAAGGAGCGGAGCAGCGTGTGTATGGAGCGTACGAAATAGAGCCCTGTGTGTATGAAGTGTACTGAAATGAGCCGTATGTGTACGGAGCGGAGCAGAACCGTGTGTGTATGAGGTTTACGGAGTGGAGCCATGTGTGTACTGAGTGGAGCCATGTGTGTGCGAGGCAGGGCCGGACTGGGACTAAAATTCAGCCCTGGCATTTGAAGTCACACAGGCCCACTTGTTACATGGTGACTGTATAATATCTTTGTACACTTGTAGGCTACAAGAAGTGAGGGGAGTGTAACACGACTATATAACATATAATTACAGCTGTATCCAGCATTACAGCTCAGCCCCCATAGAATGTAATACAGCACAGCCCCCATAGAATGTAATACAGCCAGCCCCCATAGACTATAATACAGCACAGCCCCCATAGAATGTAATGTAGCACAGCCCCCATAGAATGTAATGCAGCACAGCCCCATAGAATGTAATACAGCCAGCCCCCATAGAATGTAATACAGCCAGCCCCCATAGAATGTAATGCAGCACAGCCCCCTTAGAATGTAATGCAGCCAGCCCCCATAGAATGTAATACAGCCAGCCCCCATAGACTATAATACAGCACAGCCCCATAGAATGTAATGCTGCACAGCCCCCATAGAATGTAATACAGCACAGCCCCCATAGAATGTAATACAGCCAGCCCCATAGACTATAATACAGCACAGCCCCATAGAATGTAATGCTGCACAGCCCCCATAGAATGTAATGCAGCACAGCCCATAGAATGTAATACAGCCAGCCCCCATAGAATGTAATACAGCCAGCCCCCATAGAATGTAATGCAGCACAGCCCCCCATAGAATGTAATGCAGCACAGCCCCCATAGAATGTAATGCAGCCAGCCACCATAGAATGTAATGCAGCCAGCCACCATACAATATAATGCAGCACAGCCCCATAGAATGTAATGCAGCACAGCCCCCATACAATATAATGCAGCACAGCCCCATAGAATGTAATGCAGCACAGCCCCCATACAATATAATGCAGCACAGGCCCATAGAATGGAATGCAGCACAGCCCCATAGAATATAATGCAGCACAGGCCCATAGAATATAATGCAGCACAGGCCCATAGAATATAATGCAGCACAGGCCCATAGAATGGAATGCAGCACAGCCCCATAGAATATAATGCAGCAGAGGCCCATAGAATGGAATGCAGCCAGCCCCATAGAATATAATGCAGCAGAGGCCCATAGAATGGAATGCAGCCAGCCCCATAGAATGGAATGCAGCACAGCCCCATAGAATATAATGCAGCACAGCCCCATAGAATATAATGCAGAACAGGCCCATAGAATATAATGCAGCACAGGCCCATAGAATGGAATGCAGCACAGCCCCATAGAATATAATGCAGCACAGGCCCATAGAATATAATGCAGCACAGGCCCATAGAATGGAATGCAGCACAGGCCCATAGAATGGAATGCAGCACAGCCCCATAGAATATAATGCAGCACAGCCCCATAGAATATAATGCAGCACAGGCCCATAGAATATAATGCAGCACAGGCCCATAGAATGGAATGCAGCACAGCCCCATAGATTATAATGCAGCACAGGCCCATAGAATATAATGCAGCACAGGCCCATAGAATGGAATGCAGCACAGGCCCATAGAATGGAATGCAGCACAGGCCCATAGAATACAATGCAGCAGAGGCCCATAGAATATAATGCAGCACAGGCCCATAGAATGGAATGCAGCACAGGCCCATAGAATGGAATGCAGCACAGGCCCATAGAATGGAATGCAGCACAGGCCCATAGAATATAATGCAGCACAGCCCCATAAAATATAATGCAGCACAGCCCCCCCCCAAAAAAAAAGCTCCACAATCCAGTCATCACTCATTGATAAAAAAAAACAAAAAAAACAGTCTACTCACCTTTCCTCCTGCCCCGCGCTGCTCTGGCTCTGGTCTCAGCAGTCGCAGTCTGCCCGCCCGGGCACACAGCAGGTGCGCGATGATATGACGTCATCGCGCACCCGCAGTGTCAGCGGCAGGCAGAGCGGGGAATGATGGGAGAGGGAGCGTCTGTAGACGCTCTCTCCTCCATCATTGCATTCAACTGTACCGGCGTCTATGACGCCGGTATAGTTGAATGCGGGGCCGGGAGTGCGCCGACAGCGGGGAGAGTGTGCCGACAGCGGCACACTCGAGCGGCCCACTACTGCCACCGGCCCTTCTGGCATTTGCCAGAACTGCCCGATGGCCAGTCCGGCCCTGGTGCGAGGTGTATGGAGCGGAGCCGTGTGTGTATGAGATGTGTGGAGCCGTGCGTGTACAAGGTGTATGGTGGGGAGCATTCATACCTCCCAACCGTCCTGGATCCAGCGTGACAGTCCCGATTTTGAGAGATTACTTTTCCCGCGGACACAGGAGTACACAGCGGAGCCCCGAGGAGCACTTTAAAACTCACACATTATGTTCCACTGGAAGTGATGTGCTGGAAGCTGACTCGAAATTAGGTAATTTCGGGAGGAGATTGTGACGGAACCACGGAGGCACTTCAGGGAATGCTTCAGATTCATCACCGTGTCCTCCTCCGACAGCGGGATCGCCTTGGAATCAGGGATGCTGACCATGTGAGCTGATCATGATATGTCCTGCATCGGGAGGCTCAGGTGGGCATTACAATGGGAGCCGGGCTGCTATAGTATCTTAATAGAATCTTTCTCTTTCTTTTTATTTCTTTCTCTGTTCTTTTTATTTCTTTCTCTGTTCTTTCTTTCTCTAATCTTTCTTTCTCTGTTTCTTTCTCTCTCTGTTCTTTCTTTCTCTCTTTCTTTTTTTCTTTCTCTCTCTCTGTTCTTTCCTTCTTTCTGTTCTTTCTCTCTCTCTCTGTTCTTTCTTTCTGTCTCTCTGTTCTTTCTTTCTCTCTTTCTCTGTTCTCTTTCTTTCCCCTCTTTCTTTCTCTCTGTTCTTCCTTTCTCTCTGTTCTTTCTTTCTTGCTCTGTTCGTTCGTTCTTTCTCTCTCTGTTCTTTCTTTCTTTCTTTCTTTCTTTCTTTCTTTCTTTCTCTCTGTTCTTTCTTTCTTTCCCCTGTTTCTTTCTCTCTCTGTTTTCTTTCTTTCTTTCTTTCTTTCTTTCTTTCTTTCTTTCTTTCTTTCTTTCTTTCTTTCTTTCTTTCTCTGTTCTTTCTTTCCCCTCTTTCTTTCTCTCTCTGTTCTTTCTTTCTTTCTTTCTTTCTTTCTTTCTTTCTTTCTTTCTTTCTTTCTTTCTTTCTTTCTTTCTCTCTCTTTCTTTTTCTTTCTTTCTTTCTTTCTCTCTCTGTTCTTTCTTTCTCTGTTCTTTCTTTCTCTGTTCTTTCTTTCTCTCTCCTCTTTCTTTCTTTCTTTCTTTCTTTCTTTCTTTCTTTCTTTCTTTCTTTCTTTCTTTCTTTCTCATTCTCTATTCTTTCTTTTCCTCAGTACCAGTCAGTGTGCCCACAGTACCAGCCACTGTGCCCATACTGCCAGCCACTGTGCCCATAATGCCAGCCACTGTGCCATCATTACCAGTCAGTGTGATCAGCAGTGCTAAATGGGTGCGGTTGGGGCATGGACATGGGTGTGACTAGTTGTGAAATGGGTGTGGTCGTGGTAGTGGCCTAAAATTTGCTGTGATGATGTTGTGTGTCTATGTATGTTGTGTGTGTATGTATGTATGTTGTGTGTTTATGTATGTATGACAACACAGAGCACCATGGAGTACAATAGACACCAAGAGGTAGTGGAGCGGCCCCCAAACGCAGGGCAGCGGGGTACTCGGTACCGGGTCCCTCGGTCTCGGTTCTGGGGGTGTCACGGTGGCCCGACCCGGTCCGTGGCCCTGCTAAGGGGCGCCCAATTAAAGGTGTAGGTGAGAGTTTGTCAAGTGTTCGTGACGTCACCTGTGGTATTCGGTCAGGGTGACCGACGCTGCTAGGGGTCCGCTGGGGTGATGGAATGGCAGCTAGATGGTGTAACTTCCCACAGGTGAAGTATGTCCGTATGTCCCCAGGGCTTCCCTTGATGAGTAGATGGTGATGGTGTAGGTCGCAGTAAATGACGAGGACACAGGATTGCAGTCTCTTTACCTTTTTACTGAAGGCTTCGGCATCCGCAATCCAGAGCACTGCTAACGGCTGGCTGAGACCGGCCAGTCCGAAGGCACATCCAGAGTTCCCTTTGCAGGTGGAAATCAGTAGCCTTCCTACTAGCGCCTGTGTGTTGTAGTACCTCACTGCTGAGCACCACGGGATAGTTCTCACAACTGTCGTGTATGTTTCTGTTCTCTCTCTCCGTCCCCCAGATGGTTTGGATAGGATGCACCCGTATGGATAGGCCTGGAGTTATTTTATAGGGACCCTAGAGACGCCCCTCTCCCACAATTGCCTCCGTTGTCTTCATTAGGTGTAAAGGTGAGACAGCCAACCTAGAGTTAACTGCCCTGCCGTAGTTCAAAGTAATGCGTAGAGCCTATTACTTCCTCGGCGTTCCGGCCGCCGGCTACGCGCCTCAGAAGGATGTTGCCGATCTTGGGGCACGACTCCTTCTGGTTCTATCTCCTTTGTGCTGTGATCTCGTTTCTCACTTCTCCACAATATACTTTGCTTCGTGTCCTTTCTTAGGATGCCGCCGCAATGAGGTGCAGGCGCGGCTCTGTAACGATCTGTCTCGTGCTAGGCCACTGTCAGGATCCCACCCCTGACAGGGACCTCCCTGAGTCTTCCCAATCAACGGTCTCCTCTCACTAGATGTTACCTGGGCAAAACCCAGTCAGCTTCTCCCTAACTTCCTATCCAACTCCCAGTTTTACCAGAGTGTGAGGAGTGGCCTAATACATAGAACCTTTTGCTCTCCCTGGTGGCCGGAGTGTGAAGTGTAGTGTGTGACTGTGATACCTGGTCAGGTGAACAGCTTTAGTGCCATCAGAAAAACCATCACTCCCCCTTGTGGAAGAGCGACAATACTGCAACGACCAGGACTCTGGGGCGCTGCAGTAGCGTAAAATCAAATAACCATTCATTAGACAAAATTCCATACATATAAAGTCTAACCAAATAATAGAACAAAGAAAGAGGGACAAGTGTAGAGACCTGCTGGTACAGCAGGTGGACCAAATAATACAAAATAATCAAAACGCTAAGGGTGTATAAACATAAAGCCTGAATAATATCAGTATATATAACCATCACATTAATAATGGGTACAGGTGAAGGGAGCTGCTAATGCATATCAAAAGGTAAGTCCCACAGGGCAAACCCCCCCCCCAGAAAGAAAATCACACGTACCCCTAAGGCTGTTTATAACTCACCCATAATTCCTAAATAGAGTATAGGTCCTCTTGCTGAAACCCCTTGACTCGCGTTTCGTGTGTATGCTTCTTCAAGAAGGGGAATGTACAGTGCAGTATCCCGTGGGGTTTAAATAGTAATGCCTCAAAAAACCGGTACATGCGGCGCACGCGCACTGGAAGTTACACGCCGGAAATAAACTCAATTCGCCGTGGCCGTCAAAAGCGGTGCGCGCATACGGGCAGAAAGTACGCCCAATGACGTCAACAAACATGCGCACACTGCCTCAATTGATAGCCACCGGTAAAGATGAGCGGCGTACAAATCCCAGCGCGTGTGTATGGAATTTTGTCTAAGAAATGGTTATTTGATTTTACGCTACCTCTTGGTTTCTATTGTACTCCATGGTGCTCTGTGTTGTCATAATTTTGGGAGTAGTACACTAATTGATGAATCTTTTTGCATTTATGCATATATTTAGGGGAGCGAGGCCCTTGCCTCCCTCGGCCTTGGTATTATTATGTGCATATTTTTACTTTTGTTCTAAGTGTATGTATATATGTTGTGTATTGAGGTGAGTGTGTGTATGTATGTTGTGTGTTGAGGTGACTGTGTATGTGTGTGTGTTTGTGTGTATACCGTATGTGTGTGAGTGTTCATGTATGTATTAAAGGTAACCTGTCACTTCATTTCAGCCCGCTAATCTCCCACCACCTTGGTGGTGACTTCGTTCCCAGTTCCCTTAAAGGGGTTATTTGGGACTTGGATTGATGACCTATCTATAAGATAGATCATCAGTATGAGATCGGAGGGGTCCAACACCTGGCACCCCCCACGATCAGCTGAAATCTGCTACAGCAGTTGCAGATACATGATAAGCATACATGATCGGCCTCTACCTCTGGTCTACAAGACGCACACAATATTTACAAGATTTTTGTTGTTAAAAAGTGTGTCATATAGTCTAGAAAACACAGTTAGCGACAGTCACGCTTTATCTAAGAAATGATTCTCAACCCCTAACATCTTATGCTGCTATGTCTGTCATAAGTCGGCTCCCCACCTTTCATGCAGGCTCGCACGCCGAACCCCATCATTATTGGCAGATGATGGCTGTGTTCAGCCATCATATGCCTATAACAGCGGTGGGTGGAGCGAAGATCCACCCATTGCTGTTAACCTGATAAATGCCGCAGTCAATCTGTGGCAGTTGCATTTAATGCTCGCCGGCAGGGGGCACACCGTTCTATCTTCTCATCGGTGCACCTGTGACGTGATCGCTGAGGATCCCTGTGACTGTCACTACTGCACTCCAGTGAAAGTCAGATTATGGCTGCTGTTTATAGCAGATTGTGATTTCGGCTATATATAGCAATGCTGTATGTAGCACAAGCAATCAGATGATCGCAGGTTCAAGTCCCTAAGGGGACTAACAAATACAGTTAAAATTAAAAATAAAGTTTAAGAAAAGTGACAAAAATAAAAGTTAAAATCACCTGTTTTCCCTTATTAAAAATGCAGAAATATAAAAAAATACACATATGTGATATTGCTGCTTTTGTGTAAGTCAGATCTATCAAAGTATAAAATAAATTAGTCCGATCGGTAAATGGCCTAACTAGAAAGCAAAATAAAATGTCAGAACTACAGTCTTTCGCCATTACAGCAAGAGAAAAAATGTATTCACAGGTGATTAAAACATCGTTTATATATCCCAAAATGCCTTCAATATAAACATCGTTTCAGGTGCAAAAGCAAAAATCTAAGGCTAAGTTCACAATAGCGTTCTGGGGCTTTGCGGAGTGCTGCGTATGCCCTCCGCTAAGCCCCGCCTACTTTTGCATACTTCTGCATGTGTCCTGCGTACCTATCTTTAACATTGGGTATGCAGGACATGCGGATGTGTGCGGATGCGTTGTTTTGATGCACCCTCAGACAGCACGGGAACGCAAGAAGTTGCATTTTGTGCGGACGGCGAGCCTGTCAAAACAACGTATCTGCATACATCCACATACATCCGCATGTCCTGCGTACCCAATGTTAAAGATAGGTACGCAGGACGCATGCAGAAGTATGAAGAAGTAGGCAGGGCTTAGAGGAGGGCATACGCAGCCCTCCGCAAAGCCCCAGAACGCTAATGTGAACCCGGCGTTACACAGCCCTATTCCTGAAAATGTAAAATGTTGTGGCTCCTGGGAAGGAAAAAACAGAAGCGCAAAAACAAAACATTGCCCGGTCCTTAAGGGGTTTTACTGTAATGTGTGATAATAACACATGAAGCATACCTCCCAACCGTCCCGGATCCCGCGGGACTGTCCTGATTTTGACAGTCAGCCCCGGGATCCCGGGCGGGACATTAGTTGTCCCGCACTACGTGCCTAGGGCGGGGACAATGCAGGGGGCGGCACCTGAGTAAGGTTTGTGGCTGTTTTTTTTTTTTATAAAAGCTGGGTCACCTCCGACCGACCCCGCCCCCCCCGCCCCCTGTGCGGCGCTGCCACTCTGAGGGAGAGAGCCAGCAGCAATCAAGATGAAAGGTCAGCGACTCAGCATACCTCCTGTGTGTGCACGGAGCTCTGGCTTCTCCTGCTCTTATCTGCTATCCCGGCAGAGAAGGAGAGACGGGGGAGGTGCTGGGACAGTGCAGAGCTGTGAGCAGGAGAAACTGAAGAGCTGCACATGGACATCAGCCGCCCCTGCACCACAGAGGAGATTGTGTGATGTGTGTGTGTGAGCTGTGTGATGCTGCATGTGTGTGTGTGTATGAGGTATCTGGTGTGTATGTGATGGCTGCGTGTGTGTGATGGCTGCGTATGTGTGATGGCTGCGTGTGTGTGTGATGGCTGCGTGTGTGTGTGATGGCTGCATATGTGTGTGATGGCTGCATGTGTGTGTGATGGCTGCGTGTGTGATGGCTGCATGTGGGTGTGATGGCTGCGTGTGTCTGTGATGGCTGCATGTGTGTGTGATGGCTGCGTGTGTGTCTGTGATGGCTGCGTGTGTGTGTGATGGCTGCGTGTGTGTGTGATGGCTGCGTGTGTCTGTGATGGCTGCGTGTGTGTTTGATGGCTGCGTGTGTGTGTGATGGCTGCGTGTGTGTGTGATGGCTGCGTGTGTGTGATGGCTGCGTGTGTGTCTGTGATGGCTGCGTTTGTGTGATGGCTGCGTGTGTGATGCATTTGTGTCAGAGCTGTGTGTGTGTGATGCTGTGTGTGATGGCTGCGTGTGTGATGCATTTGTGTCAAAGCTGCATGTGTTTGTGAGCTGCGTTTGTGATGCTGTGTGTGTGTGTGATGCTGCATGTGTGTGTGATGCTGCATGTGTGTGAGCTGCGTGTGTGTGTGTGCTGTGTGTGTGTGCTGCGTGTGTGTAGGCTGTGTGCGTGTGCGTGAGCTGTGTGTGAGCTGCGTGCCTGTATGTCATTATACAGTGGGGTTGTGTGTGTGTGTGTGTCATTATACAGTGGGGCTGTACGTGTGTGTCATTTTACAGTGGCGCTGTGCGTGTGTGTGTCATACAGTAGGGCTGTGTGTATGTGTCATTATACAGTGGGGCTGAGCGTGTGCCTGTCATTATACAGTGTGGCTGTGTGTGTATTATACAGTGGGGCTGTGCGTGTGTAAATGTCATTATACAGCGGGGCTGTGCGTGTGTGTCATTATGCAGCGGGGCTGTGCGTATGTGTCATTATGTAGCGGGGCTGTGCGTGTGTGTCATTATGCAGCAAGGCTGTGCGTGTGTGTCATTATACAGCGGGGCTGTGCGTGTGTGTCATTATACAGTGGGGCTGTGCGTGTGTGTCATGTTGTGAAATTGGATTTTGGGCTCCCCCGGTGGCCACTGGTGGAATTGAACTGGTGTGCATCATCCTCTCTGTTCACCTGTTTCCATCAGGATGTGGGAGTCGCTATTTAGCCTTGCTTCTCTGTCACTTCCATGCAGGTCAACGTTGTAATCAGAAGCCTTTCTGTGCATGTTCCTGCTGCTAGACAACTCCCAGCTAAGTTGGACTTTAGTCCTTGTTTGTTTTTGCATTTTGTTCCAGTTCACAGCTGTAGTTTCGTTTCTGTGTCTGGAAAGCTCTTGTGATCTGAAATTGCCACTCTGATGTTATGAGTTAATACTAGAGTCTTAAAGTAATTTCAGGATGGTGTTTTGATAGGGTTTTCAGCTGACCATGAAAGTGTCCTTTCTGTCTTCCTGCTATCTAGTAAGCGGACCTCAATTTTGCTAAACCTATTTTCATACTACGTTTGTCATTTCATCTAAAATCACCGCCAATATTTGTGGGGGCCTCTGTCTGCCTTTCGGGGAAATTTCTCTAGAGGTGAGCCAGGACTATATTTTCCTCTGCCAGGATTAGTTAGTCCTCCGGCCGGCGCTGGGCGTCTAGGGATAAAACGCAGGCTACGCTACCCGGCTACTGTTAGTTGTGCGGCAGGTTTAGTTCATGGTCAGTTTAGTTTCCATCCTTCCAAGAGCTAGTTCTTATGTTTGCTGGGCTATGTTCTCTTGCCATTGAGAACCATAACAGTTTGACCGGCCCAAAAAAGGGTTAAATTAATTGACAGAGAAAGGAGAGAAAAGAGAAGTCTGCTGAAGTTTTTTTTTTTTTTTTTTTTTTTTTTCTTTTTTCCTTCAGTTCTGAGTGTGCTTGTGATTGAATCTCTTGCAAGTCTGCCTATATTGCAGCCTTTCTCTCTCTCTCTCCTTCTAATCCTGGAATGGCTCTGTGTTCACCTGTTTAAAATGGATATTCAGAGTTTAGCTGCAGGTTTGAATAATCTCACCACGAAAGTTCAAAATTTACAAGATTTTGTTGTTCATGTTCCTATATCTGAACCTAGAATTCCTTTGCCTGAATTTTTCTCGGGGAATAGATCTTGCTTTCAAAATTTCAAAAATAATTGCAAGTTGTTTTTGTCCCTGAAATCTCGCTCTGCTGGAGATCCTGCTCAGCAGGTCAGGATTGTGATTTCCTTGCTCCGGGGCGACCCTCAGGATTGGGCTTTTGCATTGGCTCCAGGGGATCCTGCGTTGCTCAATGTGGATGCGTTTTTTCTGGCCTTGGGGTTGCTTTATGAGGAACCTCAGTTAGAACTTCAGGCGGAAAAGGCCTTGATGTCCCTATCTCAGGGGCAAGACAAAGCTGAAATATACTGCCAGAAATTCCGTAAATGGGCTGTGCTTACTCAGTGGAATGAGTGCGCCCTGGCGGCGAATTTCAGAGAGGGTCTCTCTGATGCCATTAAGGATGTTATGGTGGGGTTCCCTGTGCCTGCGGGTCTGAATGAGTCCATGACAATGGCTATCCAGATCGATAGGCGTCTGCGGGAGCGCAAACCTGTGCACCATTTGGCGGTGTCTACTGAGAAGACGCCGGAGAATATGCAATGTGATAGAATTCTGTCCAGAAGTGAACGGCAGAATTTTAGACGAAAAAATGGGTTGTGCTTCTATTGCGGTGATTCAACTCATGTTATATCAGCATGCTCTAAGCGTACTAAGAAGCTTGATAAGTCTGTTTCAATTGGCACTTTACAGTCTAAGTTTATTCTATCTGTGACCCTGATTTGTTCTTTATCATCTATTACCGCGGATGCCTATGTCGACTCTGGCGCCGCTTTGAGTCTTATGGATTGGTCCTTTGCCAAACGCTGTGGGTATGATTTGGAGCCTCTTGAAACTCCTATACCCCTGAAGGGGATTGACTCCACCCCATTGGCTAGCAATAAACCACAATACTGGACACAAGTAACTATGCGGATTAATCCGGATCACCAGGAGATTATTCGCTTTCTTGTGCTGTATAACCTACATGATGTGTTGGTGCTTGGATTGCCATGGCTGCAATCTCATAACCCAGTCCTTGACTGGAAAGCTATGTCTGTGTTAAGCTGGGGATGTAAGGGGACGCATGGGGACGTACCTGTGGTTTCCATTTCATCATCTATTCCCTCTGAGATTCCTGAATTCTTGACTGAATATCGTGACGTTTTTGAAGAACCTAAGCTTGGTTCATTACCTCCGCACCGGGAGTGTGATTGTGCCATAGATTTGATTCCGGGTAGTAAATACCCTAAGGGTCGTTTATTTAATCTGTCTGTGCCTGAACATGCGGCTATGCGAGAATATATAAAGGAGTCCTTGGAAAAGGGACATATTCGTCCTTCGTCATCTCCCTTAGGAGCCGGTTTTTTCTTTGTGGCTAAGAAAGATGGCTCTTTGAGGCCGTGCATTGATTATCGGCTTTTGAATAAAATCACGGTTAAATATCAATATCCGTTGCCACTACTGACTGATTTGTTTGCTCGCATAAAGGGGGCCAAGTGGTTCTCTAAGATAGATCTCCGTGGGGCGTATAATTTGGTGCGAATTAAGCAGGGGGATGAGTGGAAGACCGCATTTAATACGCCCGAGGGCCACTTTGAGTATTTGGTGATGCCTTTTGGTCTTTCAAATGCCCCTTCAGTCTTTCAGTCCTTTATGCATGACATTTTCCGTGATTATTTGGATAAATTTATGATTGTGTATCTGGATGATATTTTGATTTTTTCGGATGACTGGGACTCTCATGTCCAGCAGGTCAGGAGGGTTTTTCAGGTTTTGCGGTCTAATTCCTTGTGTGTGAAGGGTTCTAAGTGCGTTTTTGGGGTTCAAAAGATTTCCTTTTTGGGATATATTTTTTCCCCCTCTTCCATCGAGATGGATCCTGTCAAGGTTCAGGCTATTTGTGATTGGACGCAACCCTCTTCTCTTAAGAGTCTTCAGAAATTTTTGGGCTTTGCTAACTTTTATCGTCGATTTATTGCTGGTTTTTCTGATGTTGTTAAACCATTGACTGATTTGACTAAGAAGGGTGCTGATGTTGCTGATTGGTCCCCTGCTGCTGTGGAGGCCTTTCGGGAGCTTAAGCGCCGCTTTTCTTCCGCCCCTGTGTTGCGTCAGCCTGATGTTGCTCTTCCTTTTCAGGTTGAGGTCGACGCTTCTGAAATCGGAGCTGGGGCGGTTTTGTCGCAGAGAAGTTCCGATTGCTCCGTGATGAGACCTTGTGCTTTTTTCTCGCGTAAATTTTCGCCCGCCGAGCGGAATTATGATGTTGGGAATCGGGAGCTTTTGGCCATGAAGTGGGCTTTTGAGGAGTGGCGTCATTGGCTTGAGGGGGCTAGACATCAGGTGGTGGTATTGACTGACCACAAAAATCTAATTTATCTTGAGTCCGCCAGACGCCTGAATCCTAGACAGGCGCGCTGGTCGTTGTTTTTCTCTCGGTTTAATTTTGTGGTGTCCTACCTGCCGGGTTCTAAGAATGTTAAGGCGGATGCCCTTTTTAGGAGTTTTGAGCCTGACTCCCCTGGTAATTCTGAACCTACAGGTATCCTTAAGGATGGAGTGATATTGTCTGCCGTTTCTCCAGACCTGCGGCGGGCCTTGCAGGAGTTTCAGGCGGATAGACCTGATCGTTGCCCACCTGGTAGACTGTTTGTTCCTGATGATTGGACCAGTAAAGTCATTTCTGAGGTTCATTCTTCTGCGTTGGCAGGTCATCCTGGAATCTTTGGTACCAGGGATTTGGTGGCAAGGTCCTTCTGGTGGCCTTCCCTGTCTCGAGATGTGCGAGGCTTCGTGCAGTCTTGTGACGTTTGTGCTCGGGCCAAGCCTTGTTGTTCTCGGGCTAGTGGATTGTTGTTGCCCTTGCCTATCCCGAAGAGGCCCTGGACGCACATCTCGATGGATTTTATTTCGGATCTTCCTGTTTCTCAGAAGATGTCTGTCATCTGGGTGGTGTGTGATCGTTTCTCTAAGATGGTCCATTTGGTTCCCCTGTCTAAGTTGCCTTCTTCTTCCGAGTTGGTTCCTCTGTTTTTTCAAAATGTGGTCCGTTTGCATGGTATTCCGGAGAATATCGTTTCTGACAGAGGTACCCAGTTCGTGTCTAGATTTTGGCGGGCATTCTGTGCTAGGATGGGCATAGATTTGTCTTTCTCGTCTGCTTTCCATCCTCAGACTAATGGCCAGACCGAGCGGACGAATCAGACCTTGGAGACATATTTGAGGTGTTTTGTGTCTGCAGATCAGGATGATTGGGTTGCTTTTTTGCCTTTAGCGGAGTTTGCCCTCAATAATCGGGCCAGCTCTGCCACCTTGGTGTCTCCCTTTTTCTGTAATTCGGGGTTTCATCCTCGATTTTCTTCTGGTCAGGTGGAGTCTTCGGATTGTCCTGGAGTGGATGCTGTGGTGGAGAGGTTGCATCAGATTTGGGGGCAGGTAGTGGACAATTTGAAGTTGTCCCAGGAGAAGACTCAGCTTTTTGCCAACCGCCGGCGTCGGGTTGGTCCTCGGCTTTGTGTTGGGGACTTGGTGTGGTTGTCTTCTCGTTTTGTCCCTATGAGGGTTTCTTCTCCCAAGTTTAAGCCTCGGTTCATCGGCCCGTACAAGGTATTGGAGATTCTTAACCCTGTGTCCTTCCGTTTGGACCTCCCTGCATCTTTTTCTATTCATAATGTTTTTCATCGGTCATTATTGCACAGGTATGAGGTACCGGTTGTGCCTTCCGTTGAGCCTCCTGCTCCGGTGTTGGTTGAGGGCGAGTTGGAGTACGTTGTGGAAAAAATCTTGGACTCCCGTGTTTCCAGACGGAAACTCCAGTATCTGGTCAAATGGAAGGGATACGGTCAGGAGGATAATTCTTGGGTGACTGCCTCTGATGTTCATGCCTCCGATTTGGTCCGTGCCTTTCATAGGGCTCATCCTGATCGCCCTGGTGGTTCTGGTGAGGGTTCGGTGCCCCCTCCTTGAGGGGGGGGTACTGTTGTGAAATTGGATTTTGGGCTCCCCCGGTGGCCACTGGTGGAATTGAACTGGTGTGCATCATCCTCTCTGTTCACCTGTTTCCATCAGGATGTGGGAGTCGCTATTTAGCCTTGCTTCTCTGTCACTTCCATGCCGGTCAACATTGTAATCAGAAGCTTTTCTGTGCATGTTCCTGCTGCTAGACAACTCCCAGCTAAGTTGGACTTTAGTCCTTGTTTGTTTTTGCATTTTGTTCCAGTTCACAGCTGTAGTTTCGTTTCTGTGTCTGGAAAGCTCTTGTGATCTGAAATTGCCACTCTGATGTTATGAGTTAATACTAGAGTCTTAAAGTAATTTCAGGATGGTGTTTTGATAGGGTTTTCAGCTGACCATGAAAGTGTCCTTTCTGTCTTCCTGCTATCTAGTAAGCGGACCTCAATTTTGCTAAACCTATTTTCATACTACGTTTGTCATTTCATCTAAAATCACCGCCAATATTTGTGGGGGCCTCTGTCTGCCTTTCGGGGAAATTTCTCTAGAGGTGAGCCAGGACTATATTTTCCTCTGCCAGGATTAGTTAGTCCTCCGGCCGGCGCTGGGCGTCTAGGGATAAAACGCAGGCTACGCTACCCGGCTACTGTTAGTTGTGCGGCAGGTTTAGTTCATGGTCAGTTTAGTTTCCATCCTTCCAAGAGCTAGTTCTTATGTTTGCTGGGCTATGTTCTCTTGCCATTGAGAACCATAACAGTGTCATTATACAGTGGGGCTGTTACCGCTCCTGTCACTGCGTGCCGCCGCTCCTCCTCCAGGTTCCAGCGCACCAGCTTCTCTTCCGGTGCAATGTCCCATCCTCCTGCCACTGCGCATCCCCGCCACTCCTCTTCCAGGTCACAGTGCGCTCATCCTCAGATTGTCTCTTCACTTCCGATATCTCGCTCTGTCAGGGGCATCCGGTGTTTGCGCAGGCGCTCTGGAATCATCAAAGGACGCATGCGTTCCTCTGCTATTCCTTCTCCCCCAGAGCTCTCCAGTGACAGCCAATCCGGGTAATACTTCTCCTATGAGAGGCTGACCTTTCTGCTTTGCGATGCCTGATTGTCATATAGCCTCCGCTTGTGCATCTGGTCAGTTCGCTCTACCTGTGCTCTGTCTTTTGTGTACTGCGTAGTCTGAGCCTATTGTCCTTGTCCTGCCTGCTTCGCCCCTGTGTTTGTTGCTTTTTTTCAGTTACCCCGCCGTACTTATTTTGTTCTTCTTTATTTCTTTTTCCCTGCAGCCTTCACCTGTCTCGGCTCCCCAGCCTCTCCGGTCTGACGTCCGTCTTCCTGGTCCTGAGGTTCGGTCCTGCCTTCCCGGTTTTCCTTTACAGTGGGGCTGTGCTTGTGTGCCTGTCATTATACAGTGGGGCTGTGCGTGTGTGCCTGTCATTATACAGTGGGGCTGTGCGTGTGTGTGTAATTATGCAGTGGGGCTGTGCGTGTGTCTGTCATTATACAGTGGGGCTGTGCATGTGTGTGTGTGTGTGTCATTGGTGCATTCACTCTGTGTCATTCTATGTGACTGCAGACTTGTGCATCTCACATTGCTCGCAGAGCTGTGGTTATTTGGCGGGTGTCTGGCTGCAAGTTTGTGATTTGCATACATGCAGTCACATGCCGACTAGACTTGCATGGCGAATGCAACTGTATTGAACAAGGCCCAAAACAGTCTAGTTGAAATGTGGCTGGGAATATATATATATATTGCATGCTTGTGGTCACAAGATCACCTGTTGCCGGCACCAGAGAATCTTCACAGTGCACAGTGCGCACGATATGAGGATTCAAACATAGTGACTGTAGACATGTAGCATAAGATCCGACAAGCCCTTTAAGGATGAGCCGATACAGTATGGAGCATCATGTGTGGTCATTATACAGTATGGAGCACTGTGTGGCCATTATACAGTATGGAGCACTGTGTGGCCATTATACAGTATGCAGCATCACGTGCGTGCGGTCATTATACAGTATGGAGCGTCATGTGTGTTCATTATACAGTATGGAGCGTCATGTGTGGTCATCATACAGTATGGAGCATCATGTGTGGCCATTATACAGTATGGCGCACTGTGTGGCCATATTTTTTTGTTTATAATTATTGTATATGAAACAGTGTGATCAGCAGTGCTAAATGGGTGTGGTTGGGACGTGGATATGGGTGTGACTGATTATGAATGGGTGTGGTCAGAGGCGCGAAGCGCGCCACAAACTTTGTCCCTCTTTCCCATCTTCAAAAGTTGGGAGGTATGAGGGAAGTACTACAACACGAGAAAAACCAAACCAAAGTAAATTCGGAGCATATAATTATTTAACAGCCAAAGAGGACAAAAATATGCCCCTAAAATATAACTTTTATTTAATCAGGTAAAAATGACCTGTTAGGGTCAGGAGACAGTAATTAATTAACCATATAACTAAAAAGGATAGAGGTAATAGGTAAATGGACGCCCAATTGTGGCCGGCATCGATGCACTCTGCCAAAATTCAAGTGTTTACCTAGATCAAATTCTGCGCCCATTTGTATATTCCTTACCCTCGTATATCAGAGACACCTCAGATCTGCTTACTAAAATCGAGGGGATTCAACTTGAGTCAGATGCTATCTTGGCATCAATAGATGTTGAAACCCTTTATAGCAGTATACCACACGACAAGGGCGTGGAGGCGGTAGAATATTATCTGAAGGCACGAGGGAATCATTGCTTCCCACATAACAGTTTTTTGGTTGAATTACTTCGATATGTACTGACTCATAATTTCTTCCTGTTTAATGGGGAGTTCTTCCACCAGCTCAGGGGCACTGCGATGGGGACCCCTTGTGCCCCTACTTACGCAAATTTGCTCCTGGGCTGGTGGGAGGAGACATTGGTCTTTAGAGACGAGGATGTCACATGGTGCCCCCAGATCATTTTCTGGGGGCGCTATATTGATGACGTCCTTGTTCTGTGGTCAGGAGGGGCCGCTTCATTTAGAAGGTTTGTGGACCATTTGAATGAAAATAATCTGAATTTAAGATTTACCTGTGAGGTGGGAGGGGATAAGATCTCCTTTCTGGATGTCCTACTCTGGAAGAACAGAGAGGGGACATTGAGTAGCTCTATCTATCGAAAAGAGACAGCTACTAATAGCCTCTTGAGATGGGAAAGCTATCACCCCACCAATCTAAAGAGAGGCATACCTAAAGCGCAGTTTTTTAGAATGCGTAGAAACTGCTCTTCTTTGTTAGACTTTGAACATCAAGCAGGTAAACTAAAACAACGTTTCAGAGAAAGGGGATACCCAGAACATGTCATCAACGCCGGATATGAGACGGCACGAGGAGCAAACAGGAATCACCTATTAAATGTTAAATCAAAAGAGCAAAATGATAATTTAACTAGACTAATTGGAACTTTTGATGATCAAAATCAGAAGGTGATGGGGATCCTGAGACGTTATTGGGGAATTTTGAGAGCCGATCCGGATTTGGTAGGGTTTATCCCCAAGTTTCCCTCGGTCACTTATAGAAGAGGGAAGTCTATACGTGAACATGTGGTCCAGTCACTTGGCCCCCCAAAAAATGGGTGGCACATGGTTAGAGCGCAGAAATGTAGGTACATTTAAATGCAGAGGTTGCAAAACCTGTAAATTGATCACTCAAATACTTTTTACAGTGTAGCCACAGGACGTACCTTTAAAAATAGAGACTTTGCCAGTTGTAGAACAATGGGAGTAGTCTATCTCTGTACATGCAGCTGCCCGTTAAATTATGTTGGGAAGACAAAAAGACAGCTGAGGATAGGCGAGCATGTGGGTGACATTAAACATAAACGCGAGACCCTGCTAGCACGACATATGGTGGAAAAACATGGGGGGGATCTTGATTCGTTCTCGTTCCAGGTCATAGAGACCATCCCTATACCTGTCAGGATGGGTGACTGGGATAGAAAAATACTCCAACGAGAGACAAGGTGGATTTACCTTTTGGATTCCATGTCTCCTTCAGGTCTGAATGAGCAGCTCAATTTTACCAGCTTTATTTGAAGTATTTTTGGTTGTGTTCACAAGGTCTATAGTGACAGTAAACTGAGAACGTATAGGTCTAATGGCCACGTAATTAGCTTTCACTTGATTAGTGAAGCATTATCATATTGGTCTTCCAGAGTTGACCCCACTGTTTTAGTGGTTAGAGAAATATATATTTTTTGATATGATCGTTTATGAAGGGTTGCCAATCCTCCTTATTAAATCCCGTATAAAATGTATATATGACTTATTAAATGTTTCCTCTAAGTTTTTTGGAAGGTATCCGAATTAATTCTTCAATATAATTAATCTGTTTTAAAATCAGTCACGGGCACCTTCCCCCCTACTGCGCAATGCAGTAGAGTCTTTAAGAAAGAACTTGTAATACTTTCTTAAGCAGGAATACTTATGCTTCCTTCTCTGCAAGATTGTACACTTACGATACATCATATATCCAATGCGCCTGCGCGAGGTGGTACGCATAGCGTTCCAATGCCGAACGCTACTGGAAAAGCTTCCCTCGTGACAAGCGCCTCCCACCGTAGGATCGCCTCACTGCTTGTACTAGCGATACGTCATTTCCGGCAGGAGGACACGCTGAATATGGCGGCGGATGTTATTTAAACGGGATAGCGAGGATCAGGTAACCCTTCATAGTAAGCGGTCAGGACGAGGTGCAGCGCATTGTAGCAGCCCCCGGTTCGGGAAACAAGCCCTTTTTCTGGTCCCCTGATGAACCCTGGTCTATACCCCGGGGGGAAACGCGTCGGGATGGGCAACAAACCGATAAGTACTATCTGTACTATTTTTCTATGACCATGATCTAACTATGGATCACCAAAATCCCTGCAGTGTGTCATATAACTGGGTTTTTATTGTTATCTCTAATTGAGTCCTTGTGAGCAGTTTGTGTGCCTTTTACAGCTATGACTACATTTTGACTTATTATATGGGGCAGTGTGATTATGTATTGAATCACTGGCTGGCTATTATATACTCACGTTATGGTATACAAACTATTGTGATGTATAAAAAGTAATTCACGAGCATTTCTGAATAAGATGGTGTTCTGACATTTATGACTATATCTCTATCTATCTTTTGAGATTTTAAGTGCCACTACCCTATATTGGCAATATTTTTCCTTGCATATCGTCTAACATCTACAGGTCCTTCTCAAAAAATTAGCATATAGTGTAAAATTTCATTATTTACCATAATGTAATGATTACAATTAAACTTTCATATATTATAGATTCATTATCCACCAACTGAAATTTGTCAGGTCTTTTATTGTTTTAATACTGATGATTTTGGCATACAACTCCTGATAACCCAAAAAATCTGTCTCAATAAATTAGCATATTTCACCCGTCCAATCAAATAAAAGTGTTTTTTAATAACAAACAAAAAAACCATCAAATAATAATGTTCAGTTATGCACTCAATACTTGGTCGGGAATCCTTTGGCAGAAATGACTGCTTCAGTGCGGCGTGGCATGGAGGCAATCAGCCTGTGACACTGCTGAGATGTTATGGAGGCCCAGGATGCTTCAATAGCGGCCTTAAGCTCATCCAGAGTGTTGGGTCTTGCGTCTCTCAACTTTCTCTTCACAATATCCCACAGATTCTCTATGGGGTTCAGGTCAGGAGAGTTGGCAGGCCAATTGAGCACAGTAATACCATGGTCAGTAAACCATTTACCAGTGGTTTTGGCACTGTGAGCAGGTGCCAGGTCGTGCTGAAAAATGAAATCTTCATCTCCATAAAGCATTTCAGCCGATGGAAGCATGAAGTGCTCCAAAATCTCCTGATAGCTAGCTGCATTGACCCTGCCCTTGATGAAACACAGTTGACCAACACCAGCAGCTGACATGGCACCCCACACCATCACTGACTGTGGGTACTTGACACTGGACTTCAGGCATTTTGGCATTTCCTTCTCCCCAGTCTTCCTCCAGACTCTGGCACCTTGATTTCCGAATGACATGCAAAATTTGCTTTCATCAGAAAAAAGTACTTGGGACCACTTAGCAACAGTCCAGTGCTGCTTCTCTGTAGCCCAGGTCAGGCGCTTCTGCCGCTGTTTATGGTTCAAAAGTGGCTTGACCTGGGGAAATGCTGAAATGCTTTATGGAGATGAAGATTTCATTTTTCAGCACGACCTGGCACCTGCTCACAGTGCCAAAACCACTGGTAAATGGTTTACTGACCATGGTATTACTGTGCTCAATTGGCCTGCCAACTCTCCTGACCTGAACCCCATAGAGAATCTGTGGGATATTGTGAAGAGAAAGTTGAGAGACGCAAGACCCAACACTCTGGATGAGCTTAAGGCCGCTATTGAAGCATCCTGGGCCTCCATAACATCTCAGCAGTGTCACAGGCTGATTGCCTCCATGCCACGCCGCATTGAAGCAGTCATTTCTGCCAAAGGATTCCCGACCAAGTATTGAGTGCATAACTGAACATTATTATTTGATGGTTTTTTTGTTTGTTATTAAAAAACACTTTTATTTGATTGGACGGGTGAAATATGCTAATTTATTGAGACAGGTTTTTTGGGTTATCAGGAGTTGTATGCCAAAATCATCAGTATTAAAACAATAAAAGACCTGACAAATTTCAGTTGGTGGATAATGAATCTATAATATATGAAAGTTTAATTGTAATCATTACATTATGGTAAATAATGAAATTTTACACTATATGCTAATTTTTTGAGAAGGACCTGTATATTTGATAAGATTATTAGCCTAAGACTGGCTTTAGATAGGATGTATCAACTTTAATTACCTATCTTAAATACCAGGCACAAAAACTATCGATCCCCGCTCACAAATTGCACCCGAGTTATTAAGTACCAGGACTCTTATTAATGAATCCTGAAACAAAAACGTCTGGTATATGACAAAATCAATATATACCTCGCAGGTGTTATTTAAACACTTTGTTAGCACATTAGCACTTTAATTGAGTATTATTATTATTGGTGTTGGTGGTGGTTTTCTTTGGTAAGTCCCCGCTAGGGTCTTAAGGGAGAGCCGTCGTTGAGTGGGGGCGCCATGTCGAACTTAGGGTGCCAACCTCCGCGGTAAGGTAGGGTGAGTCAGGGAGAGAGCACCCCCTCACCTATTACCTCTATCCTTTTTAGTTATATGGTTAATTAATTACTGTCTCCTGACCCTAACAGGTCATTTTTACCTGATTAAATAAAAGTTATATTTTAGGGGCATATTTTTGTCCTCTTTGGTTGTTAAGTACTACAACACACAGGCGCTAGTAGGAAGGCTACTGATTTCCACCTGCAAAGGGAACTCTGGATGTGCCTTCGGACCGGCCGGTCTCAGCCAGCCCTGTTAGCAGTGCTCTGGATTGTGGATGCTGAAGTCTACAGTAAAAGGTAAAGAGATTGCAACCTTTGTGTCCTCGTTATTTACTGCGACCTACACCATCATCATCTACCTTACTGGGAAGCCCTGGGGACATACTTCACCTGTGGGAAGGTATTCCATCAGGCTGCCATAACATCACCCCAGCGGACCCCTAAGCAGTGTCGGTCAACCTGACCGAACACCACAGGTGGCGTCACGAACACTTGACAAACTACTACCTTTAATTGGGCGCCCCTTAGCAGGGCCATGGACCGGGTTGGGCCACCGTGACATCCCTAGAACCAAGACAGAGGGACCCGGTACCGAGTACCCTGCTGCCCTGCGCCTGGGGGCGATCCAACTATAAATGGGAAAGCAGTTGTTTTTAGAAAGTCAATGGGAAGATGATTCACCATGATAGTCTACACCTCTGGCAAAAAATAAGAGACCACTGCAAAATGTTCAGTTTGTCTGATTTTTGTCTTCATAGGTATAGTTTTTGAGTGAAATGTAAATTGTTCTTTTAGTCTATAAACTTCTGACAACATGTCTCCGAATTCCCAAGCAATAAATTTAGTATTTTTTTTCTGAAAAGGAGAAATGGTCAAAAGTAAAAACAAACAAACAGTGCTTTCAGACCTCAAATAATACAAAGAAAACAAGTTCATAATCATTTAGAAACAACTATACTAATGTTGTAACCCAGGAAGAGTTCAGAAATCAATATTTTGCGGAATAACTGTGATTTTTAATCACAGCTTTCATGCGTCTTTGCATGCTTTCCTCCGGTCTTGCACACAGCTTCTGGTGCAAAAATGTTAGCAGTTCTTTTTTGATAGCTTGTGACTATCCATCATCCTCTTGATTACATTCAGGGCCGTATTTGCCACTAGGCACTCGAGGGCACGTGCCCAGGGCGGGGACGATGCGGGGGGCGGCATCTGAGCAAGTGAGCAAGGTTTTTTTGTTTTGTTTTTTTTTTTTCACCTCCCGACCGCCCCAACCCCCGCCTGCCCCCCCCCCCCCGGGCCCAGCCTCCCACCCACCCTCCGTCCACCGCCCCCCCGCCTCCCCCCACCCTCCTTGAAGACGATACTCACCCTGCTCCAGCGATGCCTGGTCTCAGCTTCTGTAGCGCGTCCTGAGTGAGCGGTCACGTGGTACCGCTCATTAAGGCTCATGAATATGCGCATATTCATGAGCCTTAATGAGCGGTATCACGTGAACGCTCACGCAGGAAGAAGGTGCTGCGAGCCTGCGCCTGTGCGCCGGGAGTTGGGACAGAGCCGGAGGGATGTCGGCGCGCCCGCTCGGTGTGAGACAGCTGACAGGTGAGTATGAGGGACAGGGGGGATGAAGGAGGATGGTAAGCCGCCCGTGCCATGGGAAAAGGAGCGGAGAGCGGAGGGGGGTGGTGGAGTGATGAGCCATGCATACGGGGGGGTGGAGAGATGAGCCATGCATAGGGGGAATATGAGTCATGCATATGAGCCATGCATACAGGGGGGGTGGATATGAGCCATGCATACAGGGGGGGAATTATGAGCCATGCATACAGGAGGTGGGGGGGAATTATGAGCCATGCATAGGGGGATATGAGCCATGCATACAGGGGAGCGGGGGGGGGGGTGGATATGAGCCATGCATACAGGGGGGGAATTATGAGCCATGCATACAGGAGGTGGGGGGAATTATGAGCCATGCATAGGGGGATATGAGCCATGCATACAGGGGGGTGTGGAGAGATGAGCCATGCATAGGGGGGAATATGAGTCATGCATACAAGAGGTGGGGGGGATATGAGCCATGTATACAGGAGGGCTGGGGGGGTGGATATGAGCCATGCATACAGGGGGGGGGAATTATGAGCCATGCATACAGGAGGTGGGGGGGAATTATGAGCCATGCATAGGGGGATATGAGCCATGCATACAGGGGGGGTGGGAATTATGAGCCATGCATATGGGATGGGAGGAAGATGAGCCATGCATACAAGATGGGAGGGGGGCATTATACACTATTGAGCATCATATGGGGTCATTATACAGTATTGAACATCATGTGGGGTCATTATACAGTATGGAGCATCATGTGTGGCCTTTATACAGTATGGAGCATCATGTGTGGCCATTATACAGTATGGAGCATCATGTGGGGCCATTATACAGTATTGAACATCATGTGGGGTCATTATATAGTATGGAGCACTGTGTGGCCATTATACAGTATGGAGCATCATGTGTGGCCATTATACAGTATGGAGCATCATGTGTGGTCATTATACAGTATGGAGCACTGTGTGGTCATTATACAGTATGGAGCATCATGTGCGGTCATTATAGTATTGAGCATCATGTGGGGCCATTATACAGTATTGAACATCATGTGGGGTCATTATACAGTATGGAGCATCATGTGTGGCCATTATACAGTATGGAGCATTGTGTGGCCATATTTTTTTGGTTATAATTATTGTATATGAAACAGTGTGATCAGCAGTGCTAAATGGGTGTGGTTGGGACTTGGATATGGGTGTGACTAGTTGTGAAATGGGTGTGGTCAGAGGCGTGGCCTAAAATTTGCCGCGGCGCACTACGATTTATACCTCTTTCCCTTCAAGAGTTGGGAGGTATGGTACCGCATTTGCCAGATCATGGCAAGTGCCACAAATCCCATATTGAATGAATGAAGCCAAACACAGTGTTGCCGTAAGTGATCTGTTACGCAGCAGATGCGAAAAAACTGCCCGATCTGCTGCAAAAGGCTATTTTCACAACAGCGATTCTTGCCAAAGTCACTGCCAATAGTGTCATACTCACCAATGGGGGAGGCAGCACTAAAAGTGCCTAGGGCAGCAGAAACTCTAAATACGGCCCTGATTATATTCCAGAGGTTTTCAATGTGGTTCAGGTCTGGAGATTTGGCTGCCCATGACAGGATTTTGATGTGGTAGTCTCTTAATTTTTTCCAAAGCTGTATATACAATAAAGAATGTGATAAGTGACCCCTCTGAACTGTACGTGAGCTGAAATCCTGCCTGCACAGCAGAGGTTGACACTCTACTTGTCAGCGGATATGGCGCCCCCACTCCACGAAGACTGTCCCTGGGAAACCCTGATTAACACCAATCCCAGGGGCCAATAATGATGAGTGGAAGCAGAAAGTGGCTCTATGCCAGCTCAATCCACGCAATGGTGCAGTGTGGGTCAAACCCTGTCTTTTTAAGAAAAAATGTCTGCTTGGCAGATACAATAACACAGAAACAGCCAGAGGGGGTGCTTATCTATCTACATGCAGTATCAACTTATCTTACCTCCTGATGAGCGTAGAGGTCTACATTGGTGAGTCTACATTGGCATACTTACTCCTTTTATATCCACCATGATTAACCCCTTACTGGCCTCGGACGGGATAGTACGTCCGAGGTCAGCTCCCCTGCTTTGATGCAGGGCTCCGCGGTGAGCCCGCATCAAAGCCGGGACATGTCAGCTGTTTTGAACAGCTGACATGTGCCCGCAATAGTGGTGGGTGAAATAGCGAGTCACCCGCCGCTATTAACTAGTTAAATGCCGCTGTCAAACGCAGACAGCGGCATTTAACTACCGCATCCGGCCGGGGGGCCGGAAATGAGCGCATCGCCGACCCCCGTCACATGATCGGACGTCGGCGATGCTTCTCCATTGTAACCATAGAGGTCCTTGAGACCACCCTGTGGTCGGCACTCACAGCACACCTGATTTTCTGCTACATAGCAGCGAACAGCAGATCGCTGCTATGTAGCATAGCCGATTGTGCTGTGCCTGCTTCTAGCCTCCCATGGAGGCTATTGAAGCATGGCAAAAGTTTTAAAAAAAAGTTAAAAAAAATGTGAAAAAAATAAAAAAGATATAAAAGTTTAAATCACCCCCCTTTCGCCCCAATCAAAATAAATCAATTAAAAAAAAATCAAACCTACACATATTTGGTATCGCCACGTTCAGAATCGCCCGATCTATCAATAAAAAAAAAGCATTAACCTGATCGCTAAACGGCATAACGAGAAAAAAAATCAAAATGCCAGAATTACGTTTTTTTGGTCGCCGCGACATTGCATTAAAATGCAATAACGGGCGATCAAAAGAACGTATCTGCACCGAATTGGAATCAATGCCAGCTTGGCACGCAAAAAATAAGCCCTCAACCGACCCCAGATCATGAAAAATAGAGACGCTACGAGTATCGGAAAATGGCGCAATTTTTTTTTTCTTAGCAAAGTTTGGAATTTTTTTTCACCACTTAGGTAAAAAATAACCTAGACATGTTAGGTGTCTATGAACTCGTAGTGACCTGGAGAATCATAATAGCTGGTCAGTTTTAGCATTTAGTGAACATAGCAAAAAAGCCAAGCAAAAAACAAGTGTGGGATTGCACTTTTTTTGCAATTTCACCGCACTTGGAATTTTTTTCCCGTTTTCTAGTACACGACATGGTAAAACCAATGATGTCGTTCAAAAGTACAACTCGTCCCGCAAAAAATAAGCCCTCACACGGCCAAATTGACGGAAAAGTAAAAAAGTTATGGCTCTGGGAAAGAGGGGACTGAAATACGAACACGGAAAAACGAAAAATCCCAAGGTCATGAAGGGGTTAAATGCATCTCAATCAACGGCAAAGGGATTAACTCAAATGTTAAGCAATGTTTAACGTTACCTGAAATTAGATCCTTAAAAGCAGATGTAGTGTTCCTTCAGGAAACTCTCTTTAATAAATTAGGTTCCTTTATCTTTGCTCACAATCATTTCCCCACAATTTTCTCTGCCACACAAGATAGGAAAAAAGCTGGTGCAGCCATTCTTTTTTCAAGAACGTGCCCAATAAAGGTGACCTCCTCTTATTTGAACAATAATGCACATCCACTATATGAGCTATTCATGAGACAGAAGAGCACCTTCAGTAACCGGCTAATACTTCTGAGGTGTAAGAAGGAAAAATTTAGGAAATCGTTTGTGCCAACTGCTATGGGGATGTACAACAATAACATTAGGGTTAAATCATCAAGGTGAATGTCTACTTTATTTCTCTACATTTCAGTTTATTCGTTGTGTATGTCCTATTCTAATGTATAATGTCCTTCTGTCAACAAACTGTCATGTCAATTAAGTAATTCATTTTATGATTCTTATGATGTAAGTTGTGCTGCTGTGATACCATAATTTCCCACGGGATCAATAAAGTGTATCGTATCGTATCGTATTTGGATCCAGATGGAAGATACATAATATTGGAAGGCACCCTGAGGGGAATTCCACTTATACTGTGCAACATATATGCTCCTACAGCCCAAATCCAATTTCTTAAACGAGTTATGCTTAAGATTTCACATCTCCCACCTGCAGCCATAATCTTAGGAGGGGATTTTAACATGATGTTGTTGAGGAGAGCCATAAGATCAAATACTTAATTAACCTCAACACATAAGGTAATTGAGGAAAGCAACCTATAACATGTATTGTTTAACCTTACATAAGTTTTCCTCAGACAAAGTAAGACACTTAAGATGGCTGCCATCTCCTCTACCAGAGCCGTGTGCTCTGGTATATGAACAATGAAGACACTGAAGATGGCTGCCATTTCCTGTTTTAGCAGACCATGCGGTCTGGTATCCAAGACGACGCCCACACTGATGACCTCATGGATCCACCCACAGCGACGCCCACTCTGATGACCTCACGGACCAACCCACCTTGATGACCTCATGGATCCGCCCATGGACTTGCTCATGCCCAACCCACTAACCAATGGAATACATCCGATCACTCCCATTTTAGAGCTAACCGAGCCCCCTTACAGGAGATATATAACATTGTGTTTTCACTAATAAAAGCCCTTCTTGGAGCTGAGCCATACATTGATCAAGGAGAGTTACAGCTGACTGTGTCTGGTGTATTTCTTTAGTGCACATGATCAATATCCATTAGGCCAGGAGTAGGCAACTAGAGAATTGAACATTTATATTAATTGTTCAACCCTAATATTTGGCCGCCCAACCTGGGGCCAGCAGAGGAGAGCCCTGAACCCTGGAAACCGGCGACTGGAACGGCTGGATGCACTGAGTACCCCGAACAATGGAGACTGATCACCTCCTTAACAGAGCACGGTAAGTCTGCTGATTTTTTTATAATCTGTAGTCTTTACCTGTGTCCTTCGGGGTATCCTGTGCAGATTGCCTGACCGTGTCCGGTTTTCTTGGTATCTGTAAGACGGCAGAAAGGGTATCTCCGCTGCTGGTCATTTAATTGCAAGAACCGTCACGTTTTAGTTGCCTACTGCCTGTTACATGTTGTGAAGAGGGGAGATGACAAATAGAAAAGAAGAGAAGTATTGTGTAAGGACAGACAAAAGTAGGTTACTAGGAAAGAAAGAAAGTCAAAGCAAGTGTTTACAGAGGGCTAGAGGCAAGTGAAAAACAGGTTTGTACAGAAGGATATGACTGGTAGTCATTGTGTTTGGAACAGGATGAGAAAGAAAAGCATGTGGTAGGACGAGAAAAACAGGTTTTGTTTTTAAAGAAGGAAAGAAAGCAAGTGTAGAAAAAAAATAAAATAATTTTTGTCTGTGGTATACGGTTGTCGCCTGTGATAAGATTTTCAGTTCTGTACAAGTAAGACTAGGACCTTGAGTGATTGACTCGGCCTAAGGGGGGCCCGGTAAATCTTGGAGCAATTGGCTCAGTTCGGGCATAATAAATTGTGTAGCGGCTCATTGAAACTTGGAGCAATTGGCTCAGTTTGGGCCAATTAAATTTATAGTTTTTCTTTTTTTGCCCCGTGACATCGAGTAATTGACTCTGCACGGGGACCGGTAAGTTAGGGAGCAATTTGACAAAGTAGGGAATAATTGGTTTGTAAAGTACGGAGCACGGAAGTCAGACAGGGACCACGTGACAAGAAGCAATAGGAACTGGGTACTGCAGACTCAGTTCCCTTTAGAATCTCAGGTTTGAGTCATCTCCCCTGTCTTGTTTGTTTGGTGTTTGTTATCTTGATAGATAGATATATATATACTGTATATCTATAGAAAGATGGAGAAATTAATGCAGTTCTGCCGTATAGGCACTAAGCCAAATTCAGATGGCAAGTTAGATTCATGCACATTAGTAGCGACTCGTGAAGGGAAGAGTCATATTAAGCAATGTAAAAAGCTTATGAAGTTGTGTGGAATGCCAGAAGGGGGAAGGTTGCAGCCCCTGGACTGGAAGCTTGTCTTGAAAGAAAGAAAAGGTATCCTAGAAGATAATGGATTGTTGTCTATTGCTAGGGCAGGAGAAAGAGTCTCTGAAAGTCTGTAAATAAAAAAAAAAAAAAAGAAAAATTGGAAATTGGGTAGAAGAGAAAAGGAATAGAAAGAATAGAGTTTTGAGTTGTGTATTACAAAACCATTTTGTTAATGGCGAATGTGTTAAATGTGATAGCAGCCAAAATGGTGGCCCAGAGCCATGTGGTAAATGTAATGGCGGCCATTTTGTTAATGGCGAATGTGTTAAATGTGATAGCAGCCAAAATGGTGGCCCAGAGCCATGTGGTAAATGTAATAACGGCAGCCATTTTGTTAGTGGTGGTAAATACAATTCTGACGGCAGCCATTTTGTTGGTGGTAAATATAATTCTGATGGCAGCCATTTTGTTGGTGGTAAATATAATTCTGATGGCAGCCATTTTGTTGGTGGTAAATACAATTCTGACGGCAGCCATTTTGTTGGTGGTAAATACAATTCTGACGGCAGCCATTTTGTTGGTGGTAAATATAGTTCTGACGGCAGCCATCTTGTTGGTGGTAAATATAATTCTGACGGCAGCCATTTTGTTGGTGGTAAATACAATTCTGACGGCAGCCATTTTGTTGGTGGTAAATACAATTCTGACGGCAGCCATCTTGTTGGTGGTAAATACAATTCTGACGGCAGCCATGTTGTGGATGGCGAATGTGCTGGTTCTGGTGGTGAATATCTCAGACTAAGGCTACACACCACTTCGCTAAATCCTTGTTACCCAGTAATGACCACTGATGGCCAATACTATATTCCTTCAGGAAATAAAAGGCTTTACCCATGTTTCCTATCTCTGTTGTTTCCAATGGGGCACCAACCCTTTCCTCTATCACTCCTGTTGTGAATCCAGCAGTCCTCCCACCTGGATCGTCCCCAGCACCTACCCTTTCTACTGTCACTTCCACTGCCAATTTAGCCGCACACCCACATGAGATGCTCCAAGCAGCGGCCTCTCCTCCCAATGCTTCCACAACAGCACTCTCATGCAGTCTACATAACCCTATGCCCAGTACCTCACAGGCTGTCTCGCAGCCAAGCGCACACCTGTATGGGACATTGGCGACTGTAACAAGGGGGGCTCAATGTGGGAGGGGGATACCAATAGCACAGGAAGCACAAAGGGGAGGGAATGTTGGCAACCTATTTTTGAAAAAGAACTTCCTGAGGGACCCTTGTTAGTGGTGGGAAAGGGTGACATAACAATGGAGACAGACGCTATTGTTAATGCTGCCAATTCTCGGTTAGAGCACAATGGAGGTGTAGCTAGAGCTATAGTGGAAGCAGGAGGGGCGACTATTCAAGCTGACAGTCGAATCATTGTTGAGTCACGTGGTCAGATAGCTGTTGGGGACATAGCGGTGACTAAAGCTGGTAATCTTCCATGAAGCACTAAGGAGTATCTATATGTTGTTTGTTATGTATTACGTGGATTTTATGAGACATTATAGCTCATTTTAAATAGATAAGATTAAAGGTTATATTTTATTAATTACTTAACTACAGCCCTACCTTGCTATTTTTCATTTTTGAACTGATTGGTGGCACTAGACTATTTAAATAATCTTCCATGTAGAATGATCATACATGCTGTGACCCCTACTTATGACCCTATTCATCCAGACGTTAGTGCTCAACAACTTCGTGCAGCAATAACTCGCATTTTAGAGTATGCAAATATTAGTGAGCACATTGAGACCTTGACAATTCCCGCCATTGGTGTTGGCATTTTCGGTTTCCCTGTTCATGCATGTACAAGGGAAATTGTTGAAATTATAATAAACAAGTGTAGCCCCCCAAGCATTTGCTGCCTCTCTGAAATCAGGTTAATTAGTAATGAGGACAGGACTGTTAAAGCTTTTAAGACTGTCTGCATCACCTGGACCCCACACCATGATACTGGAGCTGCCCAAATAGAGCCCTTCATTCCAGGACTGTTACCTCCTCCGGCTCCTCATACACAAGGGACTACATCTGCACTCCCGGTGCCATCTCTACTCCCGCTTCAGGTGCCACCGCCAACAGTGCCAATGCTCATGTCTGAGGAGCCCACCATCTATGTCAAGTTTACACCCCAGCAAGCTGCTACTCTGTTGAACCAAGTTCTAGATCCAGAAAAACAGCCGATGCCTTTCTACAGGAGCATGACGAGACATGGGACTCTGGTGTTGAGTTCTGCCAAGAACCTAAGACAAGGGCCTTGGATGAGTTGGCTGACCTATCAATTATTATTGTTGCCAAAGGTTTCCAGATGCCTCAAAGCTGATGCAGCCATTGTACGATGACCTCAAGACGTCAGCGTTTCCACTATGTACTAAATCCGTGGAAGCTTTCTACGCTCTTAAACAGGCCATACAGTCTGCACCAGCTCTTGGAATCCCAAATTATCAACTACCTTTTTACTTGTTTGTCAGTGAAGTAGCAGGACATGCTTCCGGAGTCCTAGCACAAAAACATGGGGGAAGAACAAGACCAATCGGCTACTACTCTGCCCGCCTGGACTCTGTGTCTCAAGCTTCCCCGACTTGCCTCGGAGCTGTTCATGCTGCACATATGCTTCTGGACAAAACTTCTGATATCATCTGAGGACATCCAGTTCTCTTAATGGCTCCACACGACATAATTGCTATTGTTGGAACCTAAACATCTGTTGGTACAGCATCATATGAGACTCCTATGTTGGCTCTTGGTTCCGGATAATGTCACTCTTGTCCGCTGCAGCATCTTCAAACTGTCCACGCTGCTTCCTCTTTCCAGGGGGGATGTGGATGATACTGATGCTCTCGGAGAAGATGCCTCTACACACTCAGAGGATCATGACTGTCTTGAACAAATGCATGAAGAAGTAGTCTCCCAGAAAAGCGTGTCTGAAGACCCACTCCCACATGCTGACCTGACGTTCTTCACTGATGGTTCCAGATTTGCAGATGAAACAGGAAGATTCCATACGGGATATGCCGTGGTTACACATGACCAGATCATCTCAGCTGGATCGCTACCACCGCACATGTCTGCACAAGAAGCGGAACTTAAAGCTTTGACACTGGCTTGTCAGGAAGCGACGGAGAAGGTGGTCAACATCTACACGGATTCAAGATACGCTTTTGGAGTGGCTCATGACTTCGGCAGTATCTGGGCAGCCAGAGGATACCTAACGTCCAGTGGAACTCCTGTAAAACATGCTGCTACCATGCAAGAACTTGTGGTCGCTCTAGATCTACCTTTGGAGGTTGCAGTAATCAAGATCAAAGCTCACGGGAGATTGGATTCTCCAGAAGCAAGGGGGAACTTCTTTGCTGACAAAACAGCAAAAACCTATGCTGTGCATCCATTCGGGAAAGAGAAAGCAGCGGTGTACGTGTCACAAGACACTGAAGAAGGGACTAAAGGCTCTCTTATGAGGATCATCCATCTACATCAAGACAAGACATCAGATGATGAAAAGAAGTCATGGCAAGAAGGAGGAGCTAAAAAGGATGAAGATGGAGTCTGGAGGGTGAACACAAAGGTCTACCCCGTAATCTGTACCCCTCAGTAATAGAATGGGCACACGTTATCACCCACAGAGGCAAGAATCAGATGAATGACCTAATTTGGAAGATTTATATGGCACCTGGGATCTCTACTGTCACCCAAAATTATTTCAAGTCCTGCCTTGTGTGTGCAGCATGCAATCCAGCACCACCTCAGAAAGTTACTCAGAAACATTTGGCTAAACCACTTTATCCCTTTCAGAAAATTCAGATTGACCACATTCAAATGCCAAAAGTAGGGAAGTACGAGTATGTACTGGAAGTGACTGACATGTTCTCAGGATGGCCCGAAGCCTATCCAGTAACCAACATGACTGCCAGAGTGACTGTTAAGAGACTGATGACTGAAGTAGTCTGCAGATATGGGGTCCCAGAGGTAATTGAGAGTGACCAAGGACCTGCGTTCACTGCAGCACTGACTAAGGAACTATGGACACTGGTGGGAGCGGATTTGGGTTTACATACTCCATATCACCCTCAGAGCAGTGGGAAAGTAGAAAGATTGAATGGCACCTTGAAAAATAAAATACTGAAAGCCAGTCAGGAGGTCAGACTTCCTTGGACAGACATTTTGCCCATTGCCTTATACTCAGTCAGAAACACTCCAAGGGGTCCCACTAAACTCACACCATACGAGATTCTTTTTGGGGGGCCTCCAAGATTGGGTCAATATTTTCCACAACAGCTAGCCTTAGGAAGTGATACTCTTGTAAAATATGTAATTGTTGTTACTAAAGAACTGTCAATAACACATGTACAAGTTTTATCATCCATTCCAGGTCCAGATTCCAGTGACGGTACCCATACTTTCTAACCTGGTGACTACATGCTGGTAAAGACGTTCATCAGAAAGACATTCCTGGAGTCGAGATTTGAGGGTCCCTACCAAGTGCTCCTGACTACTCCTACTTCAGTCAGGGTTGCTGAGCGCCTCCTGGATCCATCTCTCACATTGTAAACTTGTTAGACAGTTAGGGACAGAGTAGGATCTGACCTGCTTGTCAAAGTCCAGCTACAAAGGGAGGTTTTCCACAAGGGAAAACTTGTCTCAAACTGGTGAAAACTCCAATTCCCCCTCCCGGGCAAGACGGTCAGATCTAGGATGTGTACAACAGGGTTAGTCGCATGTGTATTTTACTCCAAGTAACCATGGAGATGGGAGATGGGAGATTGGAGAGTAATAGATCCAGCAGGTTGGGAAGTCCCGAGGACACTGGTAACACGCTCCGATATACCTCCTCAGTATACCCATAATCGGTCACACATTCTCTGGTGTCTATAGCATCCATATTGTCATGAAGCCTCTGATGTCATAATAACACTTAACATTGATGGGTTAGGGAACCACGGTGGGATCAAGATAAAAGAAAAGGTTAATAAAGTATTTAGGGGGGACTGTTGAGGAGAGCCATAAGATCAAATACTTAATTAACCTCAACACATAAGGTAATTGAGGAAAGCAACCTATAACATGTATTGTTTAACCTTACATAAGTTTTCCTCAGACAAAGTAAGACACTTAAGATGGCTGCCATCTCCTCTACCAGAGCCGTGTGCTCTGGTATATGAACAATGAAGACACTGAAGATGGCTGCCATTTCCTGTTTTAGCAGACCATGCGGTCTGGTATCCAAGACGACGCCCACACTGATGACCTCATGGATCCACCCACAGCGACGCCCACTCTGATGACCTCACGGACCAACCCACCTTGATGACCTCATGGATCCGCCCATGGACTTGCTCATGCCCAACCCACTAACCAATGGAATACATCCGATCACTCCCATTTTAGAGCTAACCGAGCCCCCTTACAGGAGATATATAACATTGTGTTTTCACTAATAAAAGCCCTTCTTGGAGCTGAGCCATACATTGATCAAGGAGAGTTACAGCTGACTGTGTCTGGTGTATTTCTTTAGTGCACATGATCAATATCCATTAGGCCAGGAGTAGGCAACTAGAGAATTGAACATTTATATTAATTGTTCAACCCTAATATTGTTCTCCGAAACTATGGATAGATCTGCCTTGTCTGGTAAACCACCATCTCCATCCCAAATTTATATTTTTAAGGAATTTCGTAAGCTCATTAGGAAATACTTTTTATATGACATATGGAGAATTAATCATCCAGGTCTTTATCCTTTTATTCACCACGTCATAGTACCCATACATGTATAGATTACTTTTTCAGGAACACCCCTATGCTTTGCATACTGGCAGGTGCAGGAATGGGTCTCATAACATGGTCAGACCATGCCCCAATAGAAATTTCACTGCAGAGCTCCACACTGTATACACGATCATGCCACTGGAGACTTTATGAGACATTATTGAAAAGTCTCATCTCAGAGAGGAGCTTCACCCTCATTTAAAAGAATACTTTGAACTTAATGTAGGTTCAGTCTCATCAGAAGCAACGTTATGGGAAACTCACAAAGCAGTCTTTAGCGGACAAGGTATAGCCATGAGCTCTAAACTTAAGAAAGACTATAAATTGAAACATGAGGCTTTGACCTCAGAATTAAAGCTTCTCGAAGCAAATATGCTCTCTAACCCTTCCAGAACAACCCTTACATGACTTATAGACATTGGGGCTTAGTTAAAAAACTTAGCTGTGAAGCGAGTGGACATGCTTCTTCTCTATGCTCGACAAAAATATTATGAGAAAACCAATAAACCTCACACTTTATTAGCTAAACAACTTAGAGATCATACAAAACAAACTACCCCTAATGCCTTATGTAATAAAAATAATCAAATTACACATAACCCTAAAGAAATTGCAGACATTTTTCATTACTATTTCTCACAACTTTACTTCTACTTTCTCATCTAACCCACTAACCAGAAGTAATCTTGTTGGTTCTTTCTTGGACTCTTGTCAATTACCTTTTCTTTCCTCAGAAGCAATAGCATCATTAAATTTAGTAATTACTAAAGAGGAAATTAAGGATGTAATCCATAACCTTCCAAATGGGAATACCCCGGGACCTAATGGTCTTTCCACCTTATAGTACAAGATCTTTCAGGATGAACTTCTCCCTATATTAATTTCCCTTTTCAATTCTTTTCTAAAGGGAGCCCCGATCCCTAACTCTATGCTACACTGTTATAACATTGATTCTCAAACCAGGCAAGGATAAACTAGACTGTACAAATTATACCCTTCTTAATTCAGATGTTAAGGGATTCTCCCCAAAAAATTTAGCAATGTGTGAATCAGTGGTTGCCTTATATGATCCACAAAGATCAAGTGGGATTTGTCCCTTATAGACAAGGTGGTGACAACACCAGGAGGGCAGTTGATCTTATAGAAATGGTTAAAAAAATCTGGGGAACCTAGTGTTCTCCTGAGTTTAGATGCTGAGAAGGCGCTTTATCGCCTCAGTTGGCCTTTAATGCCTAAGGCCCTTGGAACACATGGCATAGAAGGCCCTTTTTTAAAAGCTGTAAAAGGATTATTCTCTAGTCCCACAGCTACAATATGTCTTCCTCATAGCTTCTCTAAGGCAATTAAGATAATAAATGGCACCAGACAGGGTTGCTCGCCTTCCCCTCTACTTTTTGTCCTTTGCATTGAGCCTTTGGCTGCTGCCATTAGAGCATCATCAGACATTAGAATAGCTTAGTTTAAAGGTGAAGAATTTAAATTATCCCTTTTTGCTGATGATATCCTCCTTACACTCACGTAGCCTCATACATCGCTCCCTAGCGCCAATTCATTCCTATTAAAATTTGGCCAATTATCAGGGTATAAAACAAATACAAGTAAAACTGAAGCCCTTCCACTTAACATAAATGACTCCCATTTAGATCACCTCCAGGGTAACTTTAAATACCACTGGCGCACCAGCTCTCTCAAATATCTAGGAATTAATCTCACAACCTCGTATCCTACTTTATACGAGAACAATTTCCCTCCATTATATACAGAAATGCGATCCTTATTGATGAAATGGAAATAACTCCCTCTCTCAATATTTGGATGCATCTCAGAAATAAAAATGACTATCCTTCCAAAAATGTTCTATTTTTTTTAAACTTTACCCACATCGGACTCAGAGATTTACATGCTTTTCAAGAAGTCACTTTAACCCCTTAACGACCGCCGATACGCCTTTTAACGGCGGCAGTTAAGGGTACTTAAACCACAGCGCCGTTAATTAACGGCGCTGTGGAAAAAGTGAATAGCGCCCCCCAGAGTTGAATTTTCTCTGGGGTCTCGGTTGCCGGGGGTAGCCGAGACCCCAGAGAACATGATCCGGGGGGTTTTTACCGACCCCCCGGTTGCGATCGCTGGTAATTAACCGTTTACCGGCGGTTGCAACAAAAAAAAACGCGATTTGCCATTTAATTTCTCTGTCCTCCGATGTGATTGCACATCGGAGGACAGAGAAATGGGGTCCCTGATAGCCCCCCGATACTTACCTATCTCCCCCGGTGCTCCTCGTGGCTCCCGATGGGCGCCGCCATCTTTTTCCGGGAAAAAAATGTCAGGCGCATGCGCAGTGCGCCCGCCGCCTGGCACCCGGAAGATCTTTGGGGTCTCGGCTGCCGGGGGTAGCCGAGACCCCAAAGAATATGATCGGGGTCGGTTTTTACCGACCCCTGTTTTGCGATTGCCGGTAATTAACTGTTTACCGGCGACCGCAAAAAAAAAGCGATGTGTAATTCTCTGTCCTCTGATGTGATCGCACATCAGAGGACAAAGAAATAGGGGGATTCTGAGACCCTGTTATACTTACCGGTGTCCCTGGATCCTCCTGTGTCCTCTCCTGGCCGTCGGCTTCTTGCTCCGGTAAGAAAATGGCGGGCGCATGTGCAGTGCGCCAGCCATGATCTGCCGGCCGGATTCTTCCTCTTCTTTTATTTTGGTCACTGTGAGATCCTATCACAGTGATCAAAATAAAAAAATAGTAAATAACCCCCCCTTTATCACCCCCTTAGTAAGGAAAAAATAATAGAATGAAAAAAAATGTATGTATTTCTATTTTCCAATTAGGGTTAGGGTTAGGGGTAGGGCTAGGGTTAGGGGTAGGGTTAGGATTAGGGGTAGGGGTAGGGTTAGGGGTAGGGTTAGGATATGTGCACACGTAGAATGGTTCTCTGCGGATTGTTCTGCAGCGGATTTGATAAATCCGCAGGGCCAAAACGCTGCGTTTTTCCTGCGGATTTATCGCGGATGTACCGCGGTTTTTGCGCGGATTCCCCTGCGGTTTTACACCTGCGGTTTTCTATTATGGAGCAGGTGTAAAACCGCTGCGGAATCCGCAGAAAGAATTGACATGCTGCGGAATGTAAACCGCTGCGTTTCCGCGTGTTTTTTTCCGCAGCATGGGCACAGCGTTTTATGTCAATATCAGTGTACTCAGGACAAATTGGACAACAACTTTTGGGGTCCAATTTCTCTTGTTACCCTTGTAAAAATAAAAATTTTGGGGCTAAAAAAATCTTTTTTGTGGAAATTGTTTTATTTTTATTTTCGCGACTCTGCATTATAAACTTCTGTGAAGCACTTGGGCATTCAAAGTTCTCACAACACATCTGGATAAGTTCCTTGGGGGGTCTAGTTTCCAAAATGGGATCACTTGTGGGGGGTTTCTACTGTTTAGGTACATTGGGGGCTCTGCAAACGCAACATAACGCCCGCAGACCATTCTATCTATAAATTGCACAATACATTTTGGGGTCCAATTTCTCCTGTTACCCTTGAGAAAGTAAATATTTGGGGGTGAAAAGATCATTTTTGTGGAAAAAATATGATTTTTTTTATTTTCATGGCTGTACATTATAAACTTCTGTGAAGCAGTTGGCGGTTCATAGTGCTCACCACACATCTAGATAAGCTCTTTGGGGGGTTAGTTTCCAAAATGGGGTCACTTGTGGGGGGTTTCTACTGTTTAGGTACATCAGGAGCTCTGCAAATGCAACATGACGCCCGCAGACCATCCCATCAAAGTCTGCATTCCAAGCGGCGCTCCTTCCCTTCCGAGCCCTGATGGGTGCCCAAACAGTGCCTCCACATATGGGGTATCAGCGTACTCAGGACGAACTGGTCAACAGATTTTGGGGTCCAATGTCTCCTGTTACCCTTGAGAAAATAAAAAATTGCAGGCTAATAAATCTTTTTTGAGGTAAAAAAAGGATTTTGTATTTTCACGGCTCTATGTTATAAATTTCTGTGAAGCACTTGGGGGTTTAAAGTGCTCACCACACATCTAGATAAGTTCCTAAGTTTCCAAAATGGGGTCACTTGTGGGGGGTTTCTACTGTTTAGGCACATCAGGGGGCCTTCTCTTCCAAGCTCTGCAGTGCGCCCAAACAGTGATTTACCCCCACATATTGGGTATAGAAGTACTCAGGAGAAATTGCCCAACAACTTTTGTGGTCTAATTTCTCCTGTTACCCTTGTCAAAATAAAAATTTTGGGGCAAAAAAAACATTTTTGTAGAAAAAATGCGATTTTTTTATTTTCACGGCTCTACGTTATAAACTTCCGTGAAGCACCTGGGGGTCTAAAGTGCTCACCACACATCTAGATAAGTTCCTTAAGGGGTCTAGTTTCGAAAATGGTGTCACTTGTGGAGTGTTTCCACTGTTTAGGGACATCAGGGGCTCTCCAAACGCGACATGGCGTCCGATCTCAATTCCAGCCAATTCTACATTGAAAAAGTAAAACGGCACTCCTTCTCTTCCAAGCTCTGCAGTGCTCCCAAACAGTGGTTTACCCCCAAATATGGGGTATTGACGTACTCAGGGGAAATTGCACAACAACTTTTGTGGTCTAATTTCTCCTGTTACCCTTGTGAAAAAAAAAGAATTTGTGGGCGAAAAGATCATTTTTGTGTAAACAAATGCGATTTTTTATTTTCACGGCTCTACTTTATAAACTTCTTTGAAGCACTTGGGAGCTCAAAGTGCTCACCACACATCTAGTTAAGTTCCTTAAGGGGTCTAGTTTCAAAAATGGTGTCACTTGTGGGGGGTTTCCACTGTTTAGGCACATCAGGGGCTCTCTAAACATGACATGGCATCCGATCTCAATTCCAGCCAATTCTGCATTGAAAAAGTCAAACGGCGCTTCTTCTCTTCCAAGCTCTGCGGTGCGCCCAAACAGTGGTTTACCCCCACATATGGGGTATTGGCGTATTCAGGAGAAATTGCATAACACAATTTATGGTTAAATTTCTGTTTTTACACTTGTGAAAATAAAAAAAATGGTTCTGAATTAAAATGTTTGCAAAAAAAAGTTAAATGTTCATTTTTTCCTTCCACATTGTTTCAGTTCCTGTGAAGCACGTAAAGGGTTAATAAACTTCTTGAATGTGGTTTTGAGCACCTTGAGGGGTGCAGTTTTTAGAATGGTGTGACACTTGGTTATTTTCTATCATATAGACCCCTCAAAATGACTTCAAATGTGATGTGGTCCCTAAAAAAAATGGTGTTGTAAAAATGAGAAATTGCTGGTCAACTTTAAACCCTTATAACTCCCTAACAAAAAAAAATTTTGTTTCCAAAATTGTGCTGATGTAAAGTAGACATGTGGGAAATGTTATTTATTAACTATCTTGTGTGACATATCTCTCTGATTTAAGGGCATAAAAATACAGAGTTTGAAATTGCTAAATTTAAAAAATTTTCACCATATTTCCATATTTTTCATAAATAATCGCAAGTAATATCGAAGAAATGTTACCACTTACATGAAGTACAATATGTCACGAAAAAAACAATCTCAGAATCAGCGGGATCCGTTAAAGCTTTCCAGAGTTATAACCTCATAAAGTGACTGTGGTCAGAATTGTAAAAATTGGCTCGGTCATTAAGTACCAAATTTTCTCTGTCACTAAGGGGTTAAATTTGTTATGGGCAGGAAGATGTCATAGAATTCCAAAGTCGGTAATGTTGGCTGACAAAAAGATGGGCGATCTAGCAGCAACTAACTTGGTTCATTATTATTGGGCATTGCACCTCTTCACGATCCCGTCGTGGTCTCCTTAACCTGCTTATACGAAATGGATGGAGATTGAAAAATTATGGTTAGCCCTAGCTAACCCCAAATCCCTGAAATGGAATGGGGACAATCCCCCATAGACCTATTGGGTCCAATGATGCATACCAGAAATATATGGAGGGTCTGCTCTAAAAAGTTCAATCTGACATCAACAAATTCTGCCATTACTTCATTCCTTTTCCATCTGAATTTCCCTGAAAGTTTAACTCACTCATTTACAGGGGTATGGACTCAATCTGGCCTGTTTAACTTTGCTGACATAATTAACTATAAAAAACGCAAATTCTACATTCCTGTGATGAGCTGAAAACAAATTTCTCCCTTCGTTTTCTTGCATTTTGCCTCATCATTATTCCACGGTCTTTAGACCTCCATTCCTACCTCCACTGAGAGACTGTGCAAGAATATTTCAACAACAATAGGTTTAATAGCTAGTATTTACAATATTTTACAGGCTCCAGACACAGATTTCCTAACTAGACACTCTTATATGCTCAAATGGGAGGGATATCTGGGTAAAACACTGACCGTGGTAGAATGGAGAAATGTTTGGATCAGAGAAGCCAAGACTCCATCTTGTATTTCATAGAAAGAAAATCAGTACAAAATCCTTCATCTCTGGTACCATACGCCTGAATTTTTACATAAAATTGACCCATCTATTCCTTCCCTTTTCTGGCATTGCGTCCTGTCTAGAGTGTCTATATTTCACATTTTTTGGGACTATCCACTGATTAAACCGTTCTGGGTGACAGTCCAACTCCTCATTAAGGCCGGGTTCACATGTGCATCTGTGTGCGCAGCATATGATCGGCATCGATCCGCATGCATCACGCGTACATATCTTTAACATTGTGTACGCAGTGACATGTACGCATGCATCGTTTGGATGTGTGCGGCGGGATTCGGCGAACGCCACATTTTGAATTTTTTGAGGCGCCAAATATTGCTCAATCATGCGCATGCATACGATTGCGGATGATTGCGTCAAAAAATGCATTACTGCCTATGAGAACGGATTGTTATGCAAGGAAATGCATACACTTGCGTTCGATACGCATGCGTACTTCTAATTTTGCCTTGGAAATGATGTAACCACCTGAAAATTGCCAGCTGTATAAAAGGGGGCCTGGATACAGGAAGTCCATTACTCTCAAGACTCTTGATGCGGCCACAGAACATTGGAAGAAGGCAGAAGACTCTGGATGTGGGCACAGGACATTAGATGAAGGCAGAAGACTCTGGATGTAGGTATAGAAGCTTTGAAAAGGTCAGTCTGTCTCTCACTGCATTCTGTACTTACTTTTTTTCTGTTGCTCCTAGACTGTTTGTTGCTGCCATCCCAGTACAGCCGTCTTGGTCCCAGTGCCGCCGTCTGTTAGGAGTTGAGTTCCCACCACTGCACAGGGGGAATCTCAAACCATGTCTGCTGCAGTCTCCCATTCTGCATCAGCCGCAGTGGAGCCTGCTCAGCGGAGACATCGGTCCCAGCGTCTCACTGAATCTGATACTGTGCAAAGGGTTACTGCTGCCTCTCCAGGCTCTGCTATTGCAACCTGCACTGGTCTGCGGCGAGCAGGCTTTTCTGGGACTAAGTCCTGCTTTGTACACACTGAGCATGCTCAGGGTAAGATCTCTCAATAGAGATCAAGGGTCACATGCTCAGGTACTGCAGCAACTCCCATTGGTCCTCCAGGAAGGCCCTGTACCTGATCAAGTTCTGTGGCAGTCTTCCATTGGTCCTTCTGGGAAGGTCCTGAAGTTGCTGCAGCTATAAAAGGTTCTCATGACCGCACGGCCATGCGCTAGTATCAATTTATGTATGAGCTCAGCGCCAGTGTGGTCGTGTTTGTATGCAGTCAGGGACCCGGCTGAAGTAAGCCCCTAGAATGCTGGCACCTCCGGTGAGGAGTTTCGTGTGTGTGTATTCAGGGACCCGGCTGAAATAAGCCCCTAGAATGCTGGCACCTCCGGCAAGGAGTTTCATGTGAGTGGATTCAGGGCTGGCGCATAGCCATAGAATTCCGGCTCCACCGGAGAGGAGCTGCGTGTTTGCATTTGACTGCATGCCCACTACCTGCTCTACTAAGTACCTGTGTTCCTCTGTGAGCTAAACTGGGCACAGCTTTCTCTTTGCTAACAGGCTCTGTGAAGTAACAGAGTTTGTTCATACTACTATTTTGTACCGCCATATCTAGCAGCAGGTTCCTTCCTGCACGGTGGATCCTGGGTTGCGAACGCACCTACTATTTCTAGTAAATATATATTGGGTGCGTTCTGCCAACCCTAACACCGTCTATATGTAAGTATAGAAGATGTGAAAATGTCTTTCTGTCTTTGCACTCTGTACTCCATACAGATTTTTTTCCATTCCTTGTAGATTAGGTACTGCTGTCTTGGACCCAGTTCTGCCGTCTTGGTCCCAGTACCGCCTTCTTGGTCCCAGTACAGCTGTCTTGGTCGCAGTACAACTTTCTTGGTCCCAGTGCCTCCGTCTTGGTCCCAGTGCCTCTCTCTTGATCCCAGTGCCTCCATCTTGGTCCCAGTGCCTCCATCTTGGTCCCAGTTCCCCCCGTCCTGGTCCTGGTGCTGCCGTCCTGTTCCTGGTGCTGCTGTCTAAAGGTACCGTCACATTAAGCGACGCTGCAGCGATATCGACAACGATGCCGATCGCTGCAGCATCACTGTGTGGTCGCTGGAGAGCTGTCACACAGACAGCTCTCCAGCGACCAACGATTCCGAAGTCCCCGGGTAACCAGGGTAAACATCGGGTTACTAAGCGCAGGGCCACGCTTAGTAACCCGATGTTTACCCTGGTTACCATTGTAAATGTAAAAAAAAAACAGTACATACTCACCTTCTGATGTCCGTCAGGTCCCTGGCCGTCTGCTTCCTGCACTGACTGTGAGCTCCGGACGGCCGTAAAGTAAAAGCAGAGCACAACGGTGACGTCACCGCTGTGCTGTGCTTTACGGCCGGCCGGCGCTCACAGTCAGTGCGGGAAGCAGAAGGCCAGGGACCTGACGGACATCAGAAGGTGAGTATGTACTGGGTTTTTTTTACATTTACAATGGTAACCAGGGTAAATATCGGGTTACTAAGCACGGCCCTGCGCTTAGTTACCCGATATTTACCCTGGTTACCATTGTAAAATATTGCTGGCATCGTTGCTTTTGCTGTCAAACATGACGATACACGCCGATCTGACGACCAAATAAAGTTCTGGACTTTCAGCAACGACCAGCGATATCACAGCAGGATCCAGATCGCTGCTGCGTGTCAAACACAACGATATCGCTATCCAGGACGCTGCAACGTCACGGATCACTATCGTTATCGTTGCAAAGTCGTTTAGTGTGAAGGTACCTTTAGTCCCAGTGCTGTCATTTCTGTAAGTATAGAAGCTTTGAAAATGTCTTTCTGTCTTTGCACTCTGTACCCTGTACAGATTTTTTCCCCCATTCCTTGTAGATTAGGTGCTGCTGTCTTGGTTGTGGTGCTGCTCTCTTGGTTCCAGTGCTGATGTCTTGGTCCAGGTGCTGCTGTCCTGGTGCTGTGCTGCGGTTCCTGTTGTCTGGTGCCTGCCTGCTGTGTGCTTGGACTACTGAATGTAATGTAAGTATTGTTGTCCAAATTTTTATGTTTTTTTTCTACATTTTGTTTTGCTTTTACCAAGTTACATTTTTTTCTCCCTAGTGTATCACTTGTCTGCTGCCTGCTCTTCCAACATGTCCTCCACTGAAGAATCCGAAAGTGGCCATGACACCGATTATGTAATCACATTTAATTTACTGATTGGTATGTATTTACTGTCAATACTAGACATGTAGTGTTGAGCGATACCTTCCGATATCGGAAAGTATCGGTATTGGAAAGTATCGGCCGATACCGGCAAAATATCGGATCTCGCCGATACCGATACCCGATACCAATGCAAGTCAATGGGACGAAAATATCGGAATTAAAATAAACCCTTTCTTTCCTTGTAGGTTCATTCTACGTGAAGGAAAACAACTAAGAATAATGTAGGATGTATTGGGGGAGGTGGCAGAGACATTAAAGGCATAGAGGTTTAGCCCAATCAAATACAATAGCAGGAATTTTTTTTTTTTTTTTTTAAGATGGTCGGAGTTACAAAGATATTGACTATGTTAAGAATTTTTTTTATTTTGTCAGATATTGATGTTTCACTACTTCCACGTCCTTCACCTTTTTTTTAACTTCTCCCACACTTTCTTCTTCATCATCATCAGCATCTTTGACATCAACTTCTTCTTCACCTTATTCATCTTCTTCATCTTCTACCTATTATTTTTTTTTGTTACATTCTTCATATTCTTTTTATTCAACTATTATTCTTCTTCATATTCTACTTCTTCATCATATTCTTATTTGTGACAGGCATTCCTGTAGTTGTTATCTATAAAAGTTTGAAGATTACACCTTCCGTTCTGCCTGTCACAAAAGAGTTACATTTGTCCACGTTCAGTTTGGCCTGCAGCAGCAGATATTTTCCAGGAGCACCACGAGGGGGAACGGTCTCACCCCCATACACTGCTTAGTCTTCTTCTGCTTATAATTTAGATAATATCTTTTGCTCTGATATTTAGTGTTATGCTTAATGTTCTTCTGCTCTTTGTTCTGCAGCCTCTTGTTCTTCTGCTTCTCAGTCTTCCATGTTATCGTCTCCAGGGTCGTCGTCTCCGGGGTCGTCGTCGTCGTTGTCGTCGTCATCGGGGTGGTCTTCAGGGTCATCGTCTCCAGGGTCGTCGTCATCTCAGTGGTTGTCGTCTCTGGTGTCGTTGTCATCTTAGGGGTGGTCTTCCGGGTCGTCGTCTTTAGGGTCTTGAACTTGGAAATGTAGCAGAAGGTACAAGAAGGCTGAGAAAATGCCGAGAACCAGCTGATGGAACTGGAACTCGGATGGCTACCCGAAGGTCTAAGAGCCAATGGAACTACCGAGGACCAGCTGACGTTACTGGAACCCGGTAACTAAGCAGGAGGTACCCATGCCAGAAAGCACTACCAAGGACCACCTGATGTTGGTGGAACTCGGATACCCAGAAGGAGGCACCTAAGCCAAAGGCTCTGCCCGGAACCAGCTGACGGTACTGGAACCAGGATGGGGAGCAGAAGGTACAAGAGCAAAAGACACTGCCGAGAACCAGCTGATGGTACTGGAACCCGGATGGGTAGCCGAAGGTCCAAGAGCCAATGGAACTACTGAGGACCAGCTGACGGTACTGGAACCCGGTTACTAAGCAGGAGGTACCCATGCCAGAAAGCACTACCAAGGACCACCTGACGTTGGTGGAACTCGGATACCCAGAAGGAGGCACCTAAGCCAAAGGCTCTGCCCGGAACCAGCTGACGGTACTGGAACCAGGATGGAGAGCAGTAGGTACAAGAGCAAAAGACACTGCCGAGACCCAGCTGATGGAACTGGAACTCGGATGGCTACCCGAAGGTCCAAGAGCCAATGGAACTACCGAGGACCAGCTGACGTTACTGGAACCCGGTAACTAAGCAGGAGGTACCCATGCCAGAAAGCACTACCAAGGACCACCTGATGTTGGTGGAACTCGGATACCCAGAAGGAGGCACCTAAGCCAAAGGCTCTGCCCGGAACCAGCTGACGGTACTGGAACCAGGATGGGGAGCAGAAGGTACAAGAGCAAAAGACACTGCCGAGAACCAGCTGATGGTACTGGAACCCGGATGGGTAGCCGAAGGTCCAAGAGCCAATGGAACTACTGAGGACCAGCTGACGGTACTGGAACCCGGTTACTAAGCAGGAGGTACCCATGCCAGAAAGCACTACCAAGGACCACCTGACGTTGGTGGAACTCGGATACCCAGAAGGAGGCACCTAAGCCAAAGGCTCTGCCCGGAACCAGCTGATGGTACTGGAACCAGGATGGGGAGCAGTAGGTACAAGAGCAAAAGACACTGCCGAGACCCAGCTGACGGTACTGGAACCCGGATGGGTAGCCGAAGGTCCAAGAGCCAATGAAACTACCGAGGACCAGCTGACATTACTGGAACACGGTTACTAAGCAGGAGGTACCCGTGCCTGAAAGCACTACCAAGGACCACCTGACATTGGTGGAACTCGGATACCCAGAAGGAGGCACCTAAGCCAAAGGCTCTACCTGGAACCAGCTGACGGTACTGGAACCTGGATGGGGACCTATTCAAGATTGTCTTCCTAGAGCCCCAACTAGCGGTGTTGGAGCAAATGGTCAGCAGGGGGAGCAGAGTGTAGGCCGAAGCCTGCACTGGAGGCAGCTTTGTGTCTGCGTGGCGTTTGCAGGACACAATGCCGGCTACACAGTAGGGAAACAGCTGGCGTTGCTGAACCCCTCTGACACATTGGCAGGTGTTTTTCTCTGTGCAGCTAGCACTTCCGGGCACCAACTGGTGGTGTTAGAGCCCAGGGTCAGCAGGAGGAGCAGAGGAGCAGAGTGTAGGCCAGGGGTGTCAAACTGCATTCCTCGAGGGCCTCAAACCATGCGTGTTTTCAATATTTCCTTCTCATTGCACAAGGTGCTGGAATCATTCTGTGCAGGTGATTAAATGATCACCTGTGCAATACAAGGAAATCCTGAAAACATGACCTGTTTGCAGCCCTTGAGGAATGCAGTTTGACACCCCTGGTGTAGGCCGAAGCCTGCACTGGTGGCAGCTTTGTGTCTGCATGGCGTTAGCAGGACACATTGCCGGCTACACAGCAGGGGAACAGCTGGCGTTGCTGAACCCCACTGACACATTGGCGGGTGTTTTTCTCTGTGCAGCCAGCACTTCCGGGCACCAACTGGCGGTGTTAGAGCCCAGGGACAGCAGGAGGAGAGGGAGCAGAGTGTAGGCCGAAGCCTGCACTGGAGGCAGGTTTAGGTCTATTGTGTCTGCGTGGCGTTTGCAGGACATGTTGCCGGCTACACAGCGGGGGAACAGCTGGCATTGCTGAACCCCACTGACACATTGGCGGGTGTTTTTCTCTGTGCAGCCAGCACTACCAACTGGCGGTGTTAGAGCCCAGGGTCTGCAGGAGGAGCAGAGTGTAGGCCGAAGCATAATTGAACCAATTTTAAAGGTAACCTTTAACCCCCCCCTCAGGTGTTACAAACTAGAAGAGCCACCTTGTGCAGCAGTAATGCTGCACAAGTAAAAGGTTGCTCTTGTAGTTTTGTTCCTTGCACACGCTGAATGAAACACGTATAAAATGTAGCCCTTATACAGTCAAAACTGTCTTGGAGGCGTGAGTTCCCTTCTTAATGAGACGCAGCACAGCTGTCAAAACTACCACCTTGGTGCTTGTCGCGGCCTTCTGAGCGTCGCATTTTGCTGTACAGGAGTCTGCACTGTTGTGTTATCCCTTGGCCCTGCGCTGTTAGCGCTGCCCGTCTTCTGACATCATTTCATGTCGGCCGGTGCGGTTCGCGATGCCCATGAATCCCAGCCCTGCAGTGTCTTTTCATTAATTCACACTGCGGGGCTGGGAATAATGGCCTTGCGCAGTAAATATGTTCGCCTCTCACTCGTGTCCTTACACCTGCTTCAGACTGTGCGGCGTCAGCTGATCCCTTATCGCATGCAATGGCCATGAAGCCACACAGTCTGAAGAAGGTGGAACGAGATGAGTGACAGGCGAACATATGCACTGCTCATGCCCATCAATCACACCCTCGCAGTCAAAATAAATAAGACACCGAGGGGCGTTGTGTCGGGCAGGGCGGCCGCAGAGGCGCAGCCAGCCAACCAATGATGTCAGAAGATGGGCAGCGCTACCAAGGGAGCTGCTGCGTGTCATTACAAAGGAAAGTCACACCTCAGGGATGGTTTAATGGTCTCAGGGGACACATTTTATATGTGTTGAGTTCGACGTGTGCAAGGACAATAACTGAATGAGCCACCTTGTACAAATGCAGCATTACTGCTGTACAAGGTGGCTGTTATACATACAAACGCCTGGGGGGGGCAGGTTCCCTTCAATTTCAGTTGTTGTGTCTGCGTGGCGTTTGCAGGACACGTTGCCGGCTACACAGCGGGGGAACAGCTGGCGTTGCTGAACCGCACTGACACATTGGCGGGTGTTTTTCTCTGTGCAGCCAGCACTTCCGGGCACCAACTGGCGGTGTTAGAGCCCAGGGACAGCAGGAGGAGAGGGAGCAGAGTGTAGGCCGAAGCTTGCACTGGAGGCAGTTTTAGGTCTGTTGTGTCTGCGTGGCGTTTGCAGGACACGTTGCCGGCTACACAGCGGGGGAACAGCTGGCATTGCTGAACCCCACTGACACATTGGCGGGTGTTTTTCTCTGTGCAGCCAGCACTTCCGGGCACCAACTGGCGGTGTTAGAGCCCAGGGACAGCAGGAGGAGCAGAGTGTAGGCCGAAGCCTGCACTGGAGCAAGGTGAAGGGAAACTTTACTCCCCCAGGCGTTTGTTGCTGAAAGAGCCATCTTGTACAGCACTAATGCTGCAAAAGGAAAAGGTGGCTCTTTTAATTATGCTTCTTCAGCAAATGCTGAACTAGACACTTATGAAATGTGTCCCCTCACACCGTAAAACCGTCCCAGAGGTGGGACTTTCCTTCGTAATGTGACGCAGCACAGCCGTCATTCCTACCCCCTTGGTGCCGTGTGCCGCCTCCTCAGCGTTGTTTGATTCTGTCCCGGAGCCTGCACTGTTATGTTATCCCTTGGCCAGGCGCACTTAGCGCTGCCCGTCTTCTGACATCATTTGGTGTCAGGCTGGCTGCGCCTGTGCTGCCGCGCTGCCCGAGATCCCGCCTCGCAGTGTCATCACTGCGGGCCTGGGATCCATGGGCATGCGCAGTGCATATCCTCGCCTCTCACTCCCCTCCCTCCGGTTTCCTCAGACTGTGCGGCGTCCCGGCCGTGGCATGCTATTAGGGATCAGCTGACGGCGCACAGTCTGAAGAGGGCGGAGGGAGATGAGTGAGAGCCTGAGGTGAAGATATGCACTGCGCATGGCCATGGATCACAGGCCCGCAGTGTGATTAAATCAGAAGACACTGCGAGGCGGGATCTTGGCCAGCGCGGCCACACAGGCGCAGCCATCCTGACACCAAATGCCGTCAGAAGACGGGCAGCGCTAAGTGTGCCTGGCCAAGGGATAACATAACAGCGCAGGCTCCGGGACAGAATCAAACAACGCTGAGGAGGCGGCGCACGGCGCCAAGGAGATAGGAATGACGGCTGTGCTGCGTCACATTACAAAGGAAAGTCCCACCTCCGGGACGGTTTAACGGTGTGAGGAGACACATTTCATAAGTGTTAGGTTCAGCGTGTGCAAGGAGCACTACAAAAACAGGCACCTTTTCCTTGTGCAGCATTACTGCTGCACAATGTGGCTCTTTCAGTAACAAACACCTGGGGCAGGGGGGGACAGGTTCCCTTAAATTATAGTTGTGCCAGCGTGGCAGGCGCATGACACCTTGCCGGATACACAGCAGGGGAGCAGCAGGCGTTACTGAACCCCACTAACACATTGGCGAGGTGTTTGGCTCTGTGCAAACAGCACTTCCAGGCAGCAACCAGCAGCGTTGGAGCCCAGGGACAGCAGGAGGAGCAGAGTGTAGGCTGAAGCCTGCACTGGAGGCATGTAAATGTCTGTTAGTGTGCCAGCGTGGCAGTAGCATGACACGTTGCCGGATAAACAGCAGGGGAGCAGCTGACGTTACTGAACCCCAATAACAGAGGAGTGACTGTTGACTGTGCGGACAGCACTTCCAGGCACCAACTGGCGGTGTTAGAGCCCAGGGTCAGCAGGAGGAGCAGATTGGAGGTATTGCCGCACACACAGCTGGGGAACAGCTGACGTTACTGAACCCCAATAACACGGCAGCAAGTGTTAACTGTGCGGACAGCACTTCCAAGCACCAACTGGCGGGGTTAGAGCCCAGGGACAGCAGGAGGAGCAGACTGGAGGTAATGCCGCACACACAGCAGGGGAGCAGCTGACGTTACTGAACCCCAATAACAGAGGAGCGACTGTTGACTGTGCGGACAGCACTTCCGGGCACCAACTGGTGGTGTTAGAGCCCAGGGACAGCAGGAGGAGCAGATTGGAGGTATTGTTGCACACACAGCTGGGGAACAGCTGATGTTACTGAACCCCAATAACAGAGGAGCGACTGTTGACTGTGCGGACAGCACTTCCAGGCACCAACTGGCGGTGTTAGAGCCCAGCGGCAGCAGGAGGAGCAGATTGGAGGTATTGCCGCACACACAGCTGGGGAACAGCTGACGTTACTGAACCCCAATAACACGGCAGCAAGTGTTAACTGTGTGGACAGCACTTCCAAGCACCAACTGGCGGTGTTAGAGCCCAGGGACAGCAGGAGGAGCAGATTGGAGGTATTGCCGCACACACAGCTGGGGAACAGCTGACGTTACTGAACCCCAATAACAGAGGAGCGACTGTTGACTGTGCGGACAGCACTTCCAAGCACCAACTGGCGGTGTTAGAGCCCAGGGACAGCAGGAGGAGCAGATTGGAGGTATTGCCGCACACACAGCAGGGGAGCAGCTGACGTTACTGAACCCCAATAACAGAGGAGCGACTGTTGACTGTGCGGACAGCACTTCCAAGCACCAACTGGCGGTGTTAGAGCCCAGGGACAGCAGGAGGAGCAGATTGGAGGTATTGCCACACACACAGCTGGGGAACAGCTGACGTTACTGAACCCCAGTAACAGAGGAGCGACTGTAGACTATGCGGACCGCACTTCCAGGCACCAACTGGCGGTGTTAGAGCCCAGGGACAGCAGGAGGAGCAGATTGGAGGTATTGCCGCACAAACAGCTGGGGAGCAGATGACGTTACTGAACCCCAATAACAGAGGAGCGACTGTAGACTGTGCGGACAGCACTTCCAGGCACCAACTGGTGGTGTTAAAGCCCAGGGTCAGCAGCAGGAGCAGATTGGAGGTATTGCCGCACACACAGCTGGGGAACAGCTGACGTTACTGAACCCCAATAACAGAGAAGCGACTGTTGACTGTGCGGACAGCACTTCCAGGCACCAACTGGCGGTGTTAGAGCCCAGGGACAGCAGGAGGAGCAGAGGAACACAGTGTAGGCCGAAGCCTGATTGGAGCAAGTCGAAAGGGAACCTTTAACCCCCCCAAGGTGTTTGTAGCTGAAAGAGCCATCTTGTGCAGCACTAAGGATGCAAAAGGAAAAGGTGGCTCTTTTAATTATGCTCCTTGCAAACACAGAACTAAACACTTATAAAATGTCTCCCCTGATACCGTAAGACCGTCCCGGGATCTCGGCCGCGCTGCCCGAGATCCCGCCTCGCAGTGTCGTCTAATGTAATCCCAATGCGGGCCTGGGATCCATGGGCATGTGCAGTGCATATCCTCGCCTCACACTCCCCTCCCTCCGGCTTCTTCAGACTGTGCGGCGTCCCGGCCGTGGCATGTGTCATGATCTCTGCAGGCAGAGATCATAGCAAGCCTATAGAGGGACAAGCTCTCGGAAGATGGAACTATACTGACCATGAACTAAGCCTGTCGCGCAACTAGAAATAGCCAGGTAGCATTTCCTATTTATCGCTAGATGCCCAGCTCTGGCCTAAGACCTAAATAGCTAGCAGAAGGAAATATAAGACCTGGCTCACCTCTAGAGAAATATTCCAAAGAAGACAGTAGCCCCCCACATATAATGACGGTGAGTTCAGATGAAACAACAAACGCAGCAGGAAAATAGTCTTAGCAAATTTGAGGTCCGCTTACTAGATAGCAGAAGACAGATAGTATACTTTCATGGTCAGCAGAAAAACACTAACAAAACACCATCCAGAGATTACCTTAAACTCTGGCATTAACTCATAACGCCAGAGTAGCAATCCCTGATCAACGAGAGCTTTCCAGACACAGTAACAAAACTTCAGCTGTGAACTGGAACAAATAGGCAAAACAAAACATGGACAAAAGTCCAACTTATCTAGTAGTTGTCTAGAAGCAGGAACAAGCACTGAGAGGCATCAGATAACATTGTTGACCGGCAAGAAACCACCAGAGAAATGAGCTTAAATAGCGACACCCACTACTGATGAAACCAGGTGAAACAGGAAAGAGGATGACAAGTCCAATTCCACAAGCGGCCACCGGGGGAGCCCAGAATCCAAATTCACAACAGTACCCCCCCCTCAAGGAGGGGGCACCGAACCCTCACCAGATCCACCAGGGCGACCAGGATGAGCCCTATGGAAGGCACGAACAAGATCAGAAGCATGAACATCAGATGCATTGACCCAAGAATTATCCTCCTGGCCGTAACCCTTCCAGTTGACCAGATACTGGAGTTTCCGTCTGGAAACACGAGAGTCCAAAATTTTCTCCACAACGTACTCCAACTCACCCTCAACCAACACCGGAGCAGGAGGCTCAACTGAAGGTACAACAGGTACCTCATACCTGCGCAATAACGACCGATGAAAAACGTTATGAATGGAAAAGGACGCAGGGAGGTCCAAACGGAAAGAAACAGGATTAAGAATCTCCAATATTCTATAAGGGCCGATGAACCGAGGTTTAAACTTAGGAGAAGAGACCCTCATAGGGACAAAACGAGAAGACAACCACACTAAATCTCCAACACAAAGCCGAGAACCAACACGACGATGACGGTTGGCAAAACGCTGAGTCTTCTCCTGGGACAACTTCAAATTGTCCATAACCTGCCCCCAGATGTGATGCAATCTCTCCACCACCGCATCCACTCCAGGACAATCCGAGGATTCCACCTGACCGGAGGAAAATCGAGGGTGAAACCCCGAATTACAGAAAAACGGGGACACCAAGGTGGAAGAACTGGCCCGATTATTGAGGGCGAACTCTGCCAATGGCAAAAAAGCAACCCAATCATCCTGGTCAGCAGAGACAAAACACCTCAGATATGTCTCAAGGGTCTGATTAGTCCGCTCGGTCTGGCCATTAGTCTGAGGGTGAAAAGCAGATGAAAAAGACAAATCTATGCCCATCCTAGCACAGAATGCCCGCCAAAATCTAGACACAAATTGGGTACCTCTGTCAGAAACAATATTCTCAGGAATACCGTGCAATCGGACAACATTCTGAAAAAACAGAGGAACCAACTCAGAAGAAGAAGGCAACTTGGGCAGAGGAACCAAATGGACCATTTTAGAGAAACGGTCACAGACCACCCAGATGACAGACATCTTCTGGGAAACAGGCAGATCTGAAATAAAATCCATCGAGATGTGTGTCCAAGGCCTCTTAGGAATAGGCAAGGGCAACAGCAGTCCGCTAGCCCGAGAACTACAAGACTTGGCCCGAGCACAAACGTCACATGACTGCACAAAGACTCGCACATCTCGTGACAGGGAAGGCCACCAGAAGGATCTTGCCACCAAATCCCTGGTACCAAAAATTCCGGGATGACCTGCCAATGCAGAAGAATGTACCTCAGAGATGACTCTGCTGGTCCAATCATCCGGAACAAACAGTCTATCAGGCGGACAACGATCCGGTCTATCCGCCTGAAACTCTTGCAAGGACCGCCGCAGATCAGGAGAAACGGCCGACAAAATTACTCCCTCCCTAAGGATACCTGTGGGTTCAGAATTACCAGGAGAGTCCGGGTCAAAACTCCTAGAAAGGGCATCTGCCTTAACATTCTTAGAACCCGGTAGGTATGACACCACAAAATTAAAGCGAGAAAAAAATAAAGACCAGCGCGCCTGTCTAGGATTCAGGCGTCTGGCAGTCTCAAGATAAATCAAATTTTTGTGGTCAGTCAATACCACCACCTGATGCCTAGCCCCCTCGAGCCAATGGCGCCACTCCTCAAACGCCCACTTCATGGCCAAAAGCTCCCGATTCCCAACATCATAATTCCGCTCTGCGGGCGAAAATTTGCGAGAAAAGAAGGCACAAGGCCTAATGACGGAGCAGTCGGAACCTTTCTGCGACAACACTGCCCCAGCTCCGATCTCCGAAGCGTCAACCTCAACCTGAAAAGGCAGATTCACATCAGGCTGACGCAACACAGGGGCAGAGGCAAAACGGCGCTTAAGCTCCTGAAAGGCCTCTACAGCATGAGGGGACCAATTAGCAACATCAGCGCCTTGTCTGGTCAAATCAGTCAGTGGTTTAACGACATCCGAAAAACCAGCAATAAATCGGCGGTAAAAGTTGGCAAAGCCCAAAAATCTCTGAAGACCCTTAAGAGAGGAGGGCTGAGTCCAGTCACAAATAGCTTGCACCTTGACGGGATCCATCTCAATGGAAGAGGGAGAAAAAATATACCCCAAAAAGGAAATTTTCTGGACCCCAAAAACGCACTTAGACCCCTTCACACATAAAGAATTAGACCGCAGAACCTGAAAAACTCTCCTGACCTGCTGGACATGAGAGTCCCAGTCATCAGAAAAAATCAGAATATCATCCAAATATATTATCATAAATTTATCCAGAAAATCGCGGAAAATATCATGCATAAAAGACTGGAAAACTGAAGGGGCATTAGAAAGACCAAAAGGCATGACCAAATACTCAAAGTGGCCCTCGGGCGTATTAAATGCGGTCTTCCACTCATCCCCCTGCCTGATCCGCACCAAATTATACGCCCCACGAAGATCAATTTTAGAGAACCACTTAGCACCCTCTATACGAGCAAACAAATCAGTAAGCAATGGCAATGGGTATTGATACTTAACAGTGATCTTATTCAGAAGCCGATAATCAATACATGGTCTCAAAGAGCCGTCTTTTTTTGAGACAAAGAAAAACCCAGCTCCCAAGGGAGAAGAAGATGGACGAATATGTCCCTTTTCCAAAGACTCCTTTATATATTCCCGCATAGCAGCATGTTCCGGCACAGACAAATTAAACAAACGACCCTTTGGATATTTACAACCCGGTATCAAATCTATAGCACAATCGCACTCACGGTGCGGAGGTAACGACCCAAGCTTGGGTTCGTCAAAGACGTCTTGATAATCAGAGAGGAACTCAGGGACTTCAGAGGGAATGGACGACGAAATAGAAACCAAAGGTACGTCCCCATGAATACCCTTACATCCCCAGCTCAACACAGACATTGCTCTCCAGTCCAAGACTGGGTTGTGAGACTGCAACCATGGCAATCCCAGTACCAAATCGTCATGTAAATTATACAGCACCAGGAAACGAATAATCTCCTGGTGATCCGGATTGATACGCATGGTTACTTGTGTCCAGTATTGTGGTTTATTATTAGCCAATGGGGTGGAGTCAATCCCCTTCAGAGGAATAAGAGTCTCCAAAGGCTCTAAATCAAAACCACAACGATTGGCAAAGGACCAATCCATAAGACTCAGAGCGGCGCCAGAGTCAACATAGGCGTCCGTGGCAATGGATGACAAAGAACAAATCAGGGTTACAGACAAAATAAACTTAGACTGAATGGTGCCAATGGAAACAGACTTATCAAGCTTCTTTGTACGCCTAGAGCATGCTGATATAACATGAGTAGAATCCCCACAATAGAAACACAATCCATTCTTCCGTCTAAAATTCTGTCGCTCGCTCCTGGACAGAATTCTATCACACTGCATACTTTCTGGCGTCTTTTCCATAGACACCGCCAGATGGTGCACCGGTTTGCGCTCCCGCAGACGCCTATCAATCTGAATAGCCATTGTCATGGACTCATTCAGACCTGCAGGCAAAGGGAACCCCACCATAACATCCTTAACGGCATCAGAGAGACCTTCTCTGAAAGTTGCCGCCAAGGCGCACTCATTCCACTGAGTAAGCACAGACCATTTACGGAATTTTTGGCAGAAAACTTCAGCTTCGTCTTGCCCCTGAGATAGTGCCATCAAAGTTTTTTCTGCCTGAAGTTCCAAATGAGGTTCCTCATAAAGCAAGCCCAAGGCCAGAAAAAACGCATCCACATCGCGTAACGCAGGATCCCCTGCTGGCAATGAGAAGGCCCAATCTTGAGGGTCACCCCTGAGCAAGGAAATCACAATCCTAACCTGCTGAGCAGGGTCTCCAGCTGAACGAGACTTCAGGGACAAATAAAGCTTACAATTATTTTGGAAATTCTGGAAGCTAGCTCTATTCCCTGTGAAGAACTCCGGCAAAGGAATTCTCGGCTCAGATACCGGAGCATGTACCACAAAATCTTGTAAATTTTGTACTTTCGTGATGAGATTATTCAAACCCGCAGTTACACTCTGGAGATCCATTATTGTCAGGTGCACACAGAGCATACAGAGATTAGGAGGAGAGAGAGAAAAAAGACTGCAGCAAGGCAGACTGGAGGAAAAAAAAAAAAAAAAAAATTCCAGCAGACTTCTTATAACTCTCCTTTCTCAACCTGGGTCTTTAACACTTTATGGGCCGGTCAAACTGTCATGATCTCTGCAGGCAGAGATCATAGCAAGCCTATAGAGGGACAAGCTCTCGGAAGATGGAACTATACTGACCATGAACTAAGCCTGTCGCGCAACTAGAAATAGCCAGGTAGCATTTCCTATTTATCGCTAGATGCCCAGCTCTGGCCTAAGACCTAAATAGCTAGCAGAAGGAAATATAAGACCTGGCTCACCTCTAGAGAAATATTCCAAAGAAGACAGTAGCCCCCCACATATAATGACGGTGAGTTCAGATGAAACAACAAACGCAGCAGGAAAATAGTCTTAGCAAATTTGAGGTCCGCTTACTAGATAGCAGAAGACAGATAGTATACTTTCATGGTCAGCAGAAAAACACTAACAAAACACCATCCAGAGATTACCTTAAACTCTGGCATTAACTCATAACGCCAGAGTAGCAATCCCTGATCAACGAGAGCTTTCCAGACACAGTAACAAAACTTCAGCTGTGAACTGGAACAAATAGGCAAAACAAAACATGGACAAAAGTCCAACTTATCTAGTAGTTGTCTAGAAGCAGGAACAAGCACTGAGAGGCATCAGATAACATTGTTGACCGGCAAGAAACCACCAGAGAAATGAGCTTAAATAGCGACACCCACTACTGATGAAACCAGGTGAAACAGGAAAGAGGATGACAAGTCCAATTCCACAAGCGGCCACCGGGGGAGCCCAGAATCCAAATTCACAACAGGCATGCTATTAGGGATCAGTTGACGGCGCACAGTCTGAAGAAGGCGGAGGGAGATGAGTCAGAGCCTGAGGTGAAGATATGCACTGCGCATGGCCATGGATCCCAGGCCTGCAGTGTGATTAAATCAGAAGACACTGCGAGGCGGGATCTCGGCCAGCGAGGCCGCACAGGCGCATTCAGCCTGACACCAAATGATGTCAGAAGACGGGCAGCGCTAAGTGTGCCTGGCCAAGGGATAACATAACAGCGCAGGCTCCGGGACAGAATCAAACAAAGCTGAGGAGGCGGCGCACGGCACCAAGGGGGTAGGAATGATGGCTGTGCTGCGTCACATTACGAAGGAAAGTCCCACCTCCGGGACGGTTTTACGGTATCAGTGGACACATTTTATAAGTGTTAAGTTCTGCATGTGCAAGGAGCTTAACTAAAATAGCTACCTTTTCCTTGTGCAGCATTACTGCTGCACAAGATGGCTCTTTCAGTAACAAACGCCTGGGGGGGGAAGGGACAGGTTCCCTTCAATTTCAGTTGTTGTGTCAGCGTGGCGGTCGCAGGACACATTGCCAGCTACACAGCTGGGGATCAGCTGACGTTACTGAAACCCAATAACACTGGGTCATATGTTTTCACTGTGCAGCCTGCACTTCTGAGCCTCAACTGGCGGTGTTGGAGCCCAGGAATTACAGTTCAGGTGGTAGAAAGATGAACACAACAGGAGACCTGGATGCTGTAGACAGTCACCCAATTATTTAATCAGGAAGAGGAGTGGCAAATTCCCTGTTGTGATTTTGCTTTTTGCTCCCTCTAGTGGTCATTAGTGATTTGACTCTGGAGCGTCTGTCTTTTCCTATATCCTCACCTGGGCCGTTAGTTCAGGGGCATTGCTATATAAGCTCCCTGGACCTTCAGTTCAATGCCTGGCATCGTTGAAATCAGAGCTAATCTGTTGTGCTCTTGTCCTCTGATCCTGGTTCCTGTTTTTCAAGCTAAGTCTGCTTCTTTGCTTTTTGCTTTTGTTTTGTTTGGTATTTTTGTCCAGCTTGTTCCTATCTGTATCCTGACCTTTGCTGGAAGCTCTAGGGGGCTGGTGTTCTCCCCCCGGACCGTTAGACGGTTCGGGGGTTCTTGAATCTCCAGCGTGGATTTTTATAGGGTTTTTGTTGACCAGATAAGTTATCTTGCTATATTCTGCTATTAGTAAGCTGGCCTCTCTTTGCTGAACCTGGTTCATTTCTGTGTTTGTCATTTCCTCTTACCTCACCGTTATTATTTGTGGGGGGCTTGTATCTTGCTTTGGGGTCCCTTTCTCTGGAGGCAAGAGAGGTCTTTGTTTTCTTCTCCTAGGGGTAGTTAGATTCTCCGGCTGGCGCGAGTCATCTAGCGATCACCGTAGGCATGATCCCCGGCTACTTCTAGTGTTGGCGTTAGGAGTAGCTATTTGGTCAACCCAGTTACCACAGCCCTATGAGCTGGATTTTTGTATCTTGCAGACTTACACGTTCCTCTGAGACCCTGTCCACTGGGGTCATAACAGTATGCCAGGCCAGTATTAAATGTTTAATGCATTGCAGAAGTGGGATTATAAGAAAGAAAATTTTGAGGTTTTTTTTTCCCTCTCTCATTTTTTTTTTTTTCCTTTTCCCCTTTACCTCAGAGTGGCTTAAGCTTGCTGCAGACATGAATGTCCAGACCTTGATTACAAGTGTGGACCAGCTTGCCGCTCGTGTGCAGGGTATACAAGATTATGTTACCAGAAATCCTAGGTCTGAACCCAAGATTCCGATTCCTGAACTGTTTTCAGGAGACCGATTTAAGTTTAGGAATTTCAGGAATAATTGTAAATTATTTTTGTCCCTGAAACCTTGTTCGTCTGGAGACTCTGCTCAACAAGTAAAAATTGTTATTTCATTCTTACGGGGTGACCCTCAGGATTGGGCTTTTTCGTTGGCGCCAGGAGATCCAGCATTGGCTGATATTGATGCGTTTTTTCTGGCGCTCGGTTTACTTTATGAGGAACCCAATCTTGAGATTCAGGCAGAGAAAGCCTTGCTGGCTATGTCTCAGGGCCAGGACGAGGCTGAGGTGTATTGCCAAAAATTTCGGAAATGGTCCGTGCTGACACATTGGAACGAGTGTGCACTGGCCGCTAATTTTAGAAATGGCCTTTCTGAGGCCATTAAGAATGTTATGGTGGGTTTTCCCATTCCCACAGGTCTGAATGATACCATGTCCCTGGCTATTCAAATTGACCGGCGGTTGCGGGAGCGCAAAACCGCAAATTCCCTCATGTTGTTGTCTGAACAGACACCTGATGTGATGCAATGTGATAGAAAAACCGCAAATTCCCTCATGGTGTTGTCTGAACGGACACCTGATTTGATGCAATGTGATAGAATCCTGACTAGAAATGAGAGGAAAATTCATAGACGCCGGAATGGCTTGTGCTACTACTGTGGTGATTCTACACATGTTATCTCAGCATGCTCTAAACGTATATCTAAGGTTGTTAGTCCTGTCACCGTTGGTAATTTGCATCCTAAGTTTATTCTGTCTGTAACTTTGATTTGCTCACTGTCATCTTATCCTGTCATGGCGTTTGTAGATTCAGGTGCTGCCCTGAGTCTTATGGATCTCTCATTTGCTAAGCGCTGTGGTTTTATTCTTGAACCATTAGAAAATCCTATCCCTCTTAGGGGTATTGATGCTACGCCATTGGCAGAAAATAAGCCGCAGTATTGGACACAGGTTACCATGTGCATGACTCCTGAACACCGCGAGGTGATGCGTTTTCTCGTTCTACATAAAACGCATGATTTGGTTGTTTTGGGGCTGCCATGGTTACAGACCCATAATCCAGTCCTTGACTGGAAGGCTATGTCAGTGTCTAGTTGGGGCTGTCGTGGTATTCATGAGGATTCCCTGCCTGTGTCTATTGCTTCTTCTACGCCTTCGGAAGTTCCGGAGTACTTGTCTGATTATCAGGATGTCTTTAGCGAGTCCAGGTCCAGTGCATTGCCTCCTCATAGGGAATGTGACTGTGCAATAGATTTGATTCCAGGCAGTAAATTTCCTAAGGGAAGACTGTTTAATCTGTCGATACCTGAACATACCGCTATGCGTTCATATATCAAGGAGTCTCTGGAGAAAGGACACATCCGTCCGTCTTCTTCCCCTCTTGGTGCGGGATTCTTTTTTGTGGCTAAAAAGGACGGATCTTTGAGGCCTTGTATTGACTATCGGCTTTTAAATAAGATCACTGTCAAATTTCAGTATCCTTTGCCGCTGTTGTCTGACTTGTTTGCCCGAATTAAAGGTGCCAAGTGGTTTACCAAGATAGACCTTCGTGGTGCGTACAACCTTGTGCGCATTAAGCAAGGGGATGAATGGAAAACCGCATTCAATACGCCCGAAGGTCATTTTGAGTACTTGGTGATGCCTTTTGGGCTCTCTAATGCCCCTTCAGTTTTTCAGTCCTTTATGCATGACATTTTCCGGAACTATCTGGATAAATTTCTGATCGTTTATCTGGATGATATTCTGTTTTTTTCTGATAATTGGGACTCGCATGTGGAGCAGGTCAGGATGGTCTTTAAAATTTTGCGTGAAAATTCTTTGTTTGTCAAGGTCTCAAAGTGTCTTTTTGGTGTACAGAAGGTTCCCTTTTTGGGGTTCATTTTTTCCTCTTCTGCTGTGGAGATGGACCCAGTCAAGGTCCGAGCTATTCTTGATTGGACTCAGCCCTCGTCAGTTAAGAGTCTTCAGAAGTTCTTGGGTTTCGCTAACTTCTACCGTCGTTTTATCGCTAACTTTTCTAGCATTGTGAAACCTTTGACGGATATGACCAAGAAGGGCTCCGATGTGGTTAATTGGGCTCCTGCTGCCGTGGAGGCTTTCCAGGAGTTGAAACGTCGGTTTACTTCGGCGCCTGTTTTGTGCCAGCCTGATGTCTCGCTTCCCTTTCAAGTTGAGGTGGATGCTTCAGAGATTGGAGCAGGGGCCGTTTTGTCGCAGAGAGGCCCTGGTTGCTCTGTTATGAGACCTTGCGCCTTTTTCTCTAGGAAGTTTTCGCCTGCGGAGCGAAATTATGATGTGGGCAATCGGGAGTTGTTGGCCATGAAATGGGCATTTGAGGAGTGGCGTCATTGACTCGAGGGTGCTAAGCATCGTGTGGTGGTCTTGACTGATCACAAAAATCTGATGTATCTCGAGTCTGCTAAACGCCTGAATCCTAGACAGGCCCGCTGGTCATTGTTTTTCTCCCGTTTTGACTTTGTTGTCTCGTATTTACCAGGTTCAAAGAATGTGAAGGCCGATGCTCTTTCCAGGAGCTTTGTGCCTGATGCTCCTGGAGTCGCTGAACCTGTTGGTATTCTTAAGGATGGTATTATCTTGTCAGCTATTTCTCCTGATCTGCGACGTGTGTTGCAGAGATTTCAGGCTGATAGGCCTGATTCTTGTCCACCTGACAGACTGTTTGTGCCTGATAAGTGGACCAGAAGAGTCATTTCCGAGGTTCATTCCTCGGTGTTGGCAGGTCACCCAGGAATTTTTGGCACCAGAGATCTGGTGGCCAGATCCTTTTGGTGGCCTTCCTTGTCTAGGGATGTGCGGTCATTTGTACAGTCCTGTGGGACTTGTGCTCGAGCTAAGCCTTGCTGTTCTCGTGCCAGCGGGTTGCTCTTGCCCTTGCCTGTCCCTAAGAGACCTTGGACACATATCTCCATGGATTTCATTTCTGATCTTCCGGTGTCTCAGGGCATGTCTGTTATCTGGGTGATATGTGATCGCTTCTCCAAGATGGTCCATTTGGTTCCTTTGCCTAAACTGCCTTCCTCTTCTGATCTGGTTCCTGTGTTTTTCCAGAACGTGGTTCGTTTGCACGGCATCCCTGAGAATATTGTGTCAGACAGAGGATCCCAGTTCGTTTCCAGATTCTGGCGATCCTTTTGTAGTAGCATGGGCATTGACTTGTCGTTTTCGTCTGCTTTCCATCCTCAGACTAATGGACAGACGGAGCGAACTAATCAGACTTTGGAGGCTTATTTGAGGTGTTTTGTCTCTGCTGATCAGGACGATTGGGTGACCTTCTTGCCGTTAGCTGAGTTTGCCCTTAATAATCGGGCTAGTTCCGCCACCTTGGTTTCGCCATTTTTCTGCAACTCTGGTTTCCACCCTCGTTTTTCTTCGGGTCATGTGGAACCTTCTGACTGCCCTGGGGTGGATTCTGTGGTGGATAGGTTGCAGCGGATCTGGAATCTTGTGGTGGACAACTTGAAGTTGTCACAGGAGAGGGCTCAGCGCTTTGCCAACCGCCGCCGCGGTGTGGGTCCCCGACTACGTGTTGGGGATTTGGTGTGGCTTTCTTCCCGCTTTGTTCCTATGAAGATTTCCTCTCCCAAATTTAAACCTCGTTTTATTGGTCCTTACAAGATATTGGAAATTCTTAATCCTGTATCCTTTCGCCTGGATCTACCTGTGTCGTTTGCTATCCACAACGTGTTTCATAGGTCCTTGTTGCGGCGGTACGTTGTGCCTGTGGTTCCTTCTGCTGAGCCTCCTGCTCCGGTGTTGGTTGAGGGCGAGTTGGAGTACGTGGTGGAGAAGATCTTGGATTCTCGTCTCTCCAGGCGGAGGCTTCAGTACCTGGTCAAGTGGAAGGGCTATGGTCAGGAAGATAATTCCTGGGTGGTCGCCTCTGATGTGCATGCGGCCGATTTAGTTCGTGCCTTTCATGCCGCTCATCCTGATCGCCCTGATGACCGTGGTGAGGGTTCGGTGACCCCTCACTAAGGGGGGGGGGTACTGTTGTGATTTTGCTTTTTGCTCCCTCTAGTGGTCATTAGTGATTTGACTCTGGAGCGTCTGTCTTTTCCTATATCCTCACCTGGGCCGTTAGTTCAGGGGCGTTGCTATATAAGCTCCCTGGACCTTCAGTTCAATGCCTGGCATCGTTGAAATCAGAGCTAATCTGTTGTGCTCTTGTCCTCTGATCCTGGTTCCTGTTTTTCAAGCTAAGTCTGCTTCTTTGCTTTTTGCTTTTGTTTTGTTTGGTATTTTTGTCCAGCTTGTTCCTATCTGTATCCTGACCTTTGCTGGAAGCTCTAGGGGGCTGGTGTTCTCCCCCCGGACCGTTAGACGGTTCGGGGGTTCTTGAATCTCCAGCGTGGATTTTTATAGGGTTTTTGTTGACCAGATAAGTTATCTTGCTATATTCTGCTATTAGTAAGCTGGCCTCTCTTTGCTGAACCTGGTTCATTTCTGTGTTTGTCATTTCCTCTTACCTCACCGTTATTATTTGTGGGGGGCTTGTACCTTGCTTTGGGGTCCCTTTCTCTGGAGGCAAGAGAGGTCTTTGTTTTCTTCTCCTAGGGGTAGTTAGATTCTCCGGCTGGCGCGAGTCATCTAGCGATCACCGTAGGCATGATCCCCGGCTACTTCTAGTGTTGGCGTTAGGAGTAGCTATTTGGTCAACCCAGTTACCACAGCCCTATGAGCTGGATTTTTGTATCTTGCAGACTTACACGTTCCTCTGAGACCCTGTCCACTGGGGTCATAACAATTCCCATTTTCAGAAAAGTAAGCCAGTCAACGTTATCGGAGGATAGTCGCATGCGACGGTCTGTTAGTACACCACCTGCAGCACTAAAGACGCGTTCCGATAATACACTAGCCGCAGGGCAAGCCAGCACCTCCAATGCATACTGGCTTAGCTCTGGCCATGTATCCAGCTTAGAGACCCAAAACTTGAAAGGGGAAGAGCCGTCTGGGAGTACAGTAAGAGGGCAAGACATGTAGTCTGTCACCATCTGACGGAACCGTTGCCTCCTGCTGACTGGAGCAGCCTGTGATGGTGTAGACATTTGTGGCAGGTACACAAAACTGTGCCACAGTTGGGCCATACTGGTCTTGCCTTGGGCAGAGGCACTGCTTCTGCTCCCTCTTTGTGCAGAGCCTCCTCCACTGCCTGGACGCACTGAGCTGCTTTGTAAAGCACTAGCAGCACTTCTATCAGTTGGACTGGAGAAGATGATGGAATTCACCAGTGTGTCTTGGTACTCCCGCATTTTACGCTCCCGGTTCAACGGTGTGATGAGGCTTTGTACGTTGTCCCGGTAGCGAGGATCGAGGAGGGTGTACACCCAATAATCAGCCATGTTGAGAATGTGGGCGATCGTTTCTCAGGCACTGCAGCATGTAATCAACCATGTGCTGCAGACTGCCAACTGTCCAAGAAACGCTGTCCCCTGCTTGAGGCGTGATCTCTGCCCGCTCTTCATCACCCCACCCTCGCTGTACACACTGACTACTGGACAATTGTGTAATTCCCTCCTCTGGATGGATGTCTTCCTCCTCCATTGACTCCTCCTCATCCTCCTCACAAAGTGTCCCCTGCCTACGCGTTTGTGAGGAACCACGTGGCGTTGACTGTCCAGAAGCTGATGGAAATGGTGACTCCTCATCCTCCACCTCTTCCACAACATCATCCCTTAGCGCTTGCAGTGTTTGTTGAAGCAGGCAGATAAGGGGACAGTCATGCTGACTAGTGCATCATCTGCACTCGTCATCCGCGTGGAATAATCGAAGGGACGCAAAACCTGGCAGACGTCCTTCATAGTGGCCCACTCAGTGGTTGTGAAGTCTGAACGGCGCGGAGTGCGACTTTTTTGCGCCTGATGCAGCTGGTACTCCATTACTGCTTGCTGCTGCTCAAACAACCGCTCCAACATATGTAACGTGGAATTCCACCTGGTAGGTAGGTCACATATGATGCGATGTTCCGGAAGGCGGAATCGGCGCTGCAGAGCTGCAATGCGCGATCTTGCCGTGCTGGAACGCCGCAAGTGAGCACACTCTAGGTGGACCTTGTGCAGCAGTGCATCAAGATCCGGATAGTCCCTCAAAAAACTCTGCACGACCAAGTTGAGCACATGTGCCAGACATGGGATGTGAGTGAGGTTACCGAGGCCCAGAGCTGCCACCAGATTTCGGCCATTGTCACACACTACCATGCCTGGCTGGAGATTCGCTGCCACAAACCACACATCGCTCTCCTGCTTGATGGCATTCCAGAGCTCCTGCGCTGTGTGGCTTTGATTCCCAAAAGAAATTAATTTCAAGATGGCCTGTTGACGTTTGGCCACGGCTGTGCTCATGTCGGTCGTAACAGGTACACGTTCATCACGGGTCCATGTGGAGGTGGACTGTGACGGCTCCTGCAGCGATGATTCAGAGGAACTTGTGTATGAGGAGGAGTCAATGCGTACAGACTTGATTCCTGCAATCCTTGAAGTGGGCAGGACACGTCCTGCGCCACTTGCACGATCTGTACCCGGCTCAACAACATTAACCCAATGGGCAGTGAGGGAAAGGTATCGCCCCTGTCCATGGTGACTGGTCCACGCATCGGTGGTGAGGTGGACCTTGCTACTGACGGCGTTCAGTAGCGCGTGTTTTATGTGTCCCTCCACATGCTTGTGCAGGGCAGGGACTGCTTGCGTGCTGAAATAAAAGTGGCTGGGCACATTGTACTGTGGGACTGCCAACGACATCAAGTCACGGAAGCTGTCAGTCTCCACCAGCCTGAATGACAGCATTTCCAGTGACAGAAGTTTGGCAATGCCTGCAGTCAGAGCCTGTGCTCGTGGGTGGTTTGCCGAGAAAGTGTATCCCCTTAAAAAATAAATTTTATTATAAATGTTTTAAAAATACACCACCCAGTGTTTTTAGGCAAAATAAAGCCTAAACATAAAAAATAGACCAAGGTCTAGCGCATACCCTACAATAGCCTATTCTATCACCTGCCTGGCTGTGGAGGTTGGCACCCTGATAACGATTTTTTGGCGCCCCCACTCAACGTGGACTGCCCCTCACTGCCCTAAATCACCCTGTACTGCAGGTGTGAAAACAATAAATAGAAGAACAGAGATGAAAAAAGCAAAAAAATGGTCAAAAAAACAGAAAAAACTCAATATAATGAACTTGGCAAAATAAGAGGGGCAAGAGTAGGATAATGGCTATGATCCTTTCAGAATCCAGCCCCTTTCATGAATAAATTTTCTAGGCCCTCACAATTGGTAATGGGTATGCTATCAGATATGCCACATAACAAAATGTTTTAGCATCAATCACTACGACTTATACCACACCTACTCATATTCTGCAGACTGAATAACATAAATTCAACTCATATAGGGCTAACATTTGCAGTTGATTTCAAATGACAGCCCAAATAAATAACTAGGGCCCAGTAAGAGTCTCTCAGTGGTATAAGAAAAATTGTATATTAATTCTCATGATCTATTGCACTTCGCCACATAGCCTTAGTATAGATAGCTGCTTTTAGCATAGATATCTGCCATATATACCATATATATTTTTTTTGTCAAAAAAGGACTGTCCAGCCACAGATATATCAGCTAAACCGGTTGCCCTTATATAAATAGGGTTAATAGTCACAAAAAGATTTATCATGCAGAGCCCGCTCAGAGCCAGGACTTCACAATTATCAATGGTAAAAGCAGAGTGGCGTGTTACTTATCATGATTTACTGTGCCTCGCCTCAACGCGTTTCCCCGTGGTTCGGTTCATCAGGAGGCCCGTCAGAGGGTTTTCAGATGCTAGATGCCATAGATGAGTAGCATGACCAACAGCTCATACGGGTGGAATTAAATACCCCGGCTAATACAAGTGCTCCAATCAGCACCGCCACCACTGATGATGGCACAAAAACAACCTGAGTAATGAACTATTTACCTGCCGATTCCAAATGAAATAGATATACAGATATGCCATGCTTCTACGGCGTAGATGTATTGCGCAAATGCGGAAGTAATATCCGTGTAACCAATGTGGTTACTAGCGGCTGTGAGGCCAGTGCGCATGCGCCTTGGTGAGAAACAAATAGTTGTTACTGCGTCTCATTATGGCTTGCGGTCCACGCAACCGCGCATGACCGGAAGTGTTCCAGGCGCTCCCCCGCTAATGCAGAAGTAATATCGACGTAGCCAACCTGATTATTGTCAGCTGAGAAGACAGTGCGCGTGCGCATTCGTGAGTAACAAATGGTTGCTATTGCATTTCATTATAGCTTGCAGTCCAAAAAACGTAACCGCGCATGACCGGAAGTATTCAAGGCGCACCTAGTACTGCAGGTACCAGAAACAAATAGCAGATGCGCAAGGTACCGGGCCATGGCGTACGTGAATAGTCACACATATCATTATTCTGCTCATAGACTCCAATTTATGAAATGCGGGATGGGAATAAGCTAGCCGAATAAATGCTATTACAGCAGTGAAAATTGAAATACAGAAAAATATTATATCCGCTGGATTTATTCTAATGTACCCAATACGCTTTTGTGTTATTGTTTTTTGCAACCAAACATATATTATAACTCACTGGCATAAATCATGGAAAGGCAGAATATACTACCAAAATGACAGATATAATGTCCAAATAAGGACATAAACATATTAATATAACATTGCAAACAATGTGACACATGTACAAACATGCTAAACAAAACATGCTGTTTTAAAGATAAATCCATTGACCTCCACATACCATAAGGCCTTAGGGTACTGTCACACAGTGCAACTTTCCAACGATCACGACCAGCGATACGACCTGGCCGTGATCGTTGGAAAGTCGTTGTGTGGTCGCTGGGGAGCTGTCACACAGATCGCTCTCCAGCGACCAACGATGCCGAAGGCCCCGGGTAACCAGGGTAAACATCAGGTTACTAAGCGCAGGGCCGCGCTTAGTAGCACGATGTTTACCCTGGTTACCAGCGTAAAAGTAAAAAAAAAAAACAGTACATACTCACATTCCGGTGTCCTTCAGGTCCCTTGCCGTCTGCTTCCGCTCTGACTGAGTGCCGCCGTAAAGTGAAAGCAGATCACAGCGGTGACGTCACCGCTGTGCTCTGCTCCGGCCGGCAGTCAGTCAGAGCGGGAAGCAGACGGCAAGGGACCTGAAGGACACCGGAATGTGAGTATGTACGTTTTTTTTTTTTTTACTTTTACGCTGGTAACCACGGTAAACATCGGGTTACTAAGCGCGGCCCTGCGCTTAGTAACTCGATGTTTACCCTGGTTACAAGCGAACGCATCGCTGGATCGGTGTCACACACAACGATCCAGCGATGACAGCGGGAGATCCAGCGACGAAAGAAAGTTCCAAACGATCTGCTACGACGTACGATTCTCAGCAGGGTCCCTGATCGCTGCTGCGTGTCAGACACAGAGATATCGTATGGATATCGCTGGAACGTCACGGATCGTACCGTCGTAGCGATCAAAGTGCCACTGTGTGACAGTACCCTTAGACCCCACAAAGAGACCCCTATAATGCAAAAATAAACTAAAAAACAACAAGGACAAAAGGGGGAGAGAGAAGAGGAAAACTGTTAAATAAAACACGCATATGAAAGATATTCATTCAGGCCCTTTGGGGACAGAGATTGCAATCTATACATCCACTCTGTTTCTTTACGTTGGATAGCCTTGTCTAAATCACCCCCTCTTGTCTTTGGTTTAATTATTTCCACCATGTTGAAGGTGATTTCTTTTAAATTGCCTCCATGCACTTCATTCATATGTCGTGCTACCGGGGTGTCCCTCTTATTTCTAATGTCACCCACGTGTTCTCCCACCCTTACCCTCAATTCTCTAATTGTTTTACCAATATAATCTTTCGGGCAGGTACATGTGGCCTTATAGACTAGCCCGGTAGATTTACAGTTTCCGAAATCCCTAATTTGATATTCCCTGCCGTTTGCCGCACTGCAGAAGGTTTTACATTGCCTCATCAGAGAGCATCTAGATCAATTACCACACCTAAAGAAACCCTTAGGTTTTCTGTCAAGCCATGTGCCTTCCCTACGGGGTTTTTCATACAGACTGTGAACCAAAGAATCCCCTATAGACCTACCCCTTCTATATGTTATACTGGGTTTAGGAGATATAACGTTGCTTACATTAGGGTCTCCCAACAAAATACCCCAATGTTTTTGAAACACTTGAAAGACCCTCTCAGACTGTCCGTCAAATGTGCCTATCATCCTGACAATTTTTTCCGACTCCTCCCAATATTTTTTATATACAGGAGGGACTGCCTACTGACAGTAAATGCTTCCCTAAATGGACCGTCTAATGTCTTTCTATGAAGCTGCTGAAAATTCAGAAAATCCTTCCCTGAAAACACTATTTAAGGAATTGTATTTAGCCTACAAAGAAAATATAAAATCTTGGTGGGAGATAAAGGGATTGGAAAACTACATCAAAAATAAGATCGTTCCTAAGGGTCTTAGAATAACTATACAACCTTCACCTAGAACAGCTAACCCCAATTTATTATTAGCGTGGACAAAAGAATCAGTAGAGGCCTCAGTGAGGTTTATGCAGCTTCTCCTTATAGAGGAAAAAGTGTTATTTGAGGAATCAACTAAAAAACTGAATAATCTGATTGAAAGAGTCCAGAAATTTAAATCAGATCCGGACTTTGTCCGACGAGAGAACACGCTACAAACCTCTGTCGAGAGATTTCAATCTAACCTAAAAGACCGAAAACATACGCAGTTCACTCGAGATTTGAGTGAATTTAAGGAGAACAGAGCGTACGATTATCAGAGTAACACTGTGCAAGAGGTGTCATCATCAGATATCGATACCTCAGATACCGAAAGAGTTGATAATTTCACTATAAATCGGGGGAGGGGTAGACAGCCACAAGGAAGATGGCGGGTGCAGAAGTATCAACGCAGATACAGAAACAGGGGAGGAGAGCCCAGACAAAATCAGGCAATGCCCTTAGCATCTACTTCCTCTGCAGTGCCTCAGTCCTCTTCCTCTTCTTTTTTAGATCGGGGCCCCATAGGGGGGTACGATCTCAGGAAAAGAGTCATGTAGGGCAAGGAGAAATCATTAACCTCTCATCCTATGTGTTATCAAGGGAAGATTATTCCCTTTTGGGGAGAGGTTTAAATTTTGTCCCTACGGGTGTATACGATTGTTTTAGATGGGTGAAGGATCTAAATTTATTCGGACGTAACCTGAAATGGAAACTATTTTTTCAGCAGAATGATATTGAGAATTGCAGAAGGTTGGGTGTATCAGAGGAGGATATTGAAAGTTGGCGTGTGCTGACAGAGCTACTGAATGAGAATCAACAGGTACGGGGAAAGGGCCCCTTCACAGATTTAAAAAACAGGAGTACTAGGATGCCACCTATAAATGATGTTACTAGCGTTGACATTTTTATGAAGCTAGTTGAGGCGGATCTATCCAAGATTAAAAGAGAGACCTATGAGTGGGCATCTAATTTGACGGAGGGTGAGAAAAAATCGTTAAAGAGGTTAGAAAGAAACAAGGATGTGATCATAAAGGCCTCAGACAAGGGGGGTAACCTCATCATTATGGATCATTCAGTGTATTTAGACATGTGCCATGCCTTACTCCATGAACACAATACATATGAAATTTTATCTAAGGACCCCACAGAGGAATATAGAAAGGTTTTGGGAGCCATGTTGGATCAAGCCAAAGGAGGAGGGCTAATATCAGAGAATGAATACAAATTTATGTTACCTGATAAGGTTGTTATTCCAATATTCTACGCTTTACCCAAAGTACACAAAGGCTTAGTGCCCTTAAAAGGGCGCCCTATAGTATCAGGGATAGATTCTTTAACACAAAATAGCGGGGTGTATTTGGATAGAGTTTTAAGGTCATCTGTCACACTACTTCCATCCTATGTCAGGGATACCTCACATTTGCTGTCAATACTTGAGGGGATTACCTTGGGGAAAGAGATGCTTATGGCGTCAATAGATGTTGAAGCTCTGTATAGTTCTATCCCACATGAGTGTGGCAACAAGGCTGTGGCACATTTTTTGAGGACTAGAGCGGTGGAATGTGGTGAACACAATGTCTTTATCCAAAATCTCCTGATGTTTGTCCTTACCCATAATTATTTTTTGTTTGACGGGAAGTACTTCCACCAGCTCAGGGGTACAGCAATGGGGAGCCCTTGTGCCCCCACATATGATAATATCTTCCTGGGCTGGTGGGAGGAAACCCGTGTTTTTGGAGATGAAGAGGTATGGTGGAGCCCATTTATTAATTTATGGGCCAGATATATTGACGACATTTTGATATTCTGGTCCGGCTCTGCGAGTTACTTCTGTAGGTTTGTGGAGGATATTAACATTAATAATATTGGTTTAAGGTTTACATCTGAGTGCCATGAACATAGTATCAATTTTTTGGATCTGACAATTTCGAAGAAACAAGACAGGGGGATTGAGACCTGTACCTTCCGCAAACCGACTGCCGCTAACAATTTGTTACGATGGACCAGCCATCACCCAGTACCCCTGAAAAAAGGAATACCAAAAGGGCAGTTCCTACGTACTAGGAGGAACTGCTCAGATACGGGGGTATATAGAAAACAGGCGGAGGATTTATTTGGCAGATTTAGGGCAAGGGGATACCCTAGAAAGACATTAGACGGTCCATTTAGGGAAGCATTTACTGTCAGTAGGCAGTCCCTCCTGTATAAAAAAGATCGGGAGGAGTCGGAAAAAATTGTCAGGATGATAGGCACATTTGACGGACAGTCTGAGAGGGTCTTTCAAGTGTTTCAAAAATATTGGGGTATTTTGTTGTCAGACCCTAATGTAAGCAACCTTATATCTCCTAAACCCAGTATAACATATAGAAGGGGTAAGTCTATAGGGGATTCTTTGGTTCACAGTCTGTATGAAAAACCCCGTAGGGAAGGCACATGGCTTGACAGAAAACCTAAGGGTTTCTTTAGGTGTGGTAATTGTTCTAGATGCTCTCTGATGAGGCAATGAAAACCTTCTGCAGTGTGGCAAACGGCAGGGAATATCAAATTAGGGATTTCGGAAACTGTAAATCTACCGGGCTAGTCTATAAGGCCACATGTACCTGCCCGAAAGATTATATTGGTAAAACAATTAGAGAAATGAGGGTAAGGGTGGGAGAACACGTGGGTGACATTAGAAATAAGAGGGACACCCCGGTAGCACAACATATGAATGAAGTGCATGGAGGCAATTTAAAAGAAATCACCTTCAACATGGTGGAAATAATTAAACCAAAGACAAGAGGGGGTGATTTAGACAAGGCTATCCAACGTAAAGAAACAGAGTGGATGTATAGATTGCAATCTCTGTCCCCAAAGGGCCTGAATGAATATCTTTCATATGCGTGTTTTATTTAACAGTTTTCCTCTCTCTCCCCCTTTTGTCCTTGTTGTTTTTTAGTTTATTTTTGCATTATAGGGGTCTCTTTGTGGGGTCTAAGGCCTTATGGTATGTGGAGGTTAATGGATTTATCTTTAAAACAGCATGTTTTGTTTAGCATGTTTGTACATGTGTCACATTGTTTGCAATGTTATATTAATATGTTTATGTTTATGTCCTTATTTGGACATTATATCTGTCATTTTGGTAGTATATTCTGCCTTTCCATGATTTATGCCAGTGAGTTATAATATATGTTTGGTTGCAAAAAACAATAATACAAAAGCGTATTGGGTACATTAGAATAAATCCAGCGGATATAATATTTTTCTGTATTTCAATTTTCACTGCTGTAATAGCATTTATTCGGCTAGCTTATTCCCATCCTGCATTTCATAAATTGGAGTCTATGAGCAGAATAATGATATGTGTGACTATTCACGTACGCCATGGCCCGGTACCTTGCGCATCTGCTATTTGTTTCTGGTACCTGCAGTACTAGGTGCACCTTGAATACTTCCGGTCATGCGCGGTTACGTTTTTTGGACCGCAAGCTATAATGAAATGCAATAGCAACCATTTGTTACTCACGAATGCGCACGCGCACTGTCTTCTCAGCTGACAATAATCAGGTTGGCTACGTCGATATTACTTCTGCATTAGCGGGGGAGCGCCTGGAACACTTCCGGTCATGCGCGGTTGCGTGGACCGCAAGCCATAATGAGACGCAGTAACAACTATTTGTTTCTCACCAAGGCGCATGCGCACTGGCCTCACAGCCGCTAGTAACCGCATTGGTTACACGGATATTACTTCCGCATTTGCGCAATACATCTACGCCGTAGAAGCATGGCATATCTGTATATCTATTTCATTTGGAATCGGCAGGTAAATAGTTCATTACTCAGGTTGTTTTTGTGCCATCATCAGTGGTGGCGGTGCTGATTGGAGCACTTGTATTAGCGGGGGTATTTAATTCCACCCGTATGAGCTGTTGGTCATGCTACTCATCTATGGCATCTAGCATCTGAATACCCTCTGACGGGCCTCCTGATGAACCGAACCATGGGGAAACGCGTTGAGGCGAGGCACAGTAAATCATGATAAGTAACACGCCACTCTGCTTTTACCATTGATAATTGTGAAGTCCTGGCTCTGAGCGGGCTCTGCATGATAAATCTTTTTGTGATTATTAGCCCTATTTATATAAGGGCAACCGGTTTAGCTGATATATCTGTGGCTGTCATTTGAAATCAACTGCAAATGTTAGCCCTATATGAGTTGAATTTATGTTATTCAGTCTGCAGAATATGAGTAGGTGTGGTATAAGTCGTAGTGATTGATGCTAAAACATTTTGTTATGTGGCATATCTGATAGCATACCCATTACCAATTGTGAGGGCCTAGCAAATTTATTCATGAAAGGGGCTGGATTCTGAAAGGATCATAACCATTATCCTACTCTTGCCCCTCTTATTTTGCCAAGTTCATTATATTGAGTTTTTTCTGTTTTTTTGACCATTTTTTTGCTTTTTTCATCTCTGTTCTTCTATTTATTGTATTCACACCTGCAGTACAGGGTGATTTAGGGCAGTGAGGGGCAGTCCACGTTGAGTGGGGGCGCCAAAAAATCGTTATCAGGGTGCCAACCTCCACAGCCAGGCAGGTGATAGAATAGGCTATTGTAGGGTATGCGCTAGACCTTGGTCTATTTTTTATGTTTAGGCTTTATTTTGCCTAAAAACACTGGGTGGTGTATTTTTAAAACATTTATAATAAAATTTATTTTTTAAGGGGATACACTTTCTCGGCAAACCACCCACGAGCACAGGCTCTGACTGCAGGCATTGCCAAACTTCTGTCACTGGAAATGCTGTCATTCAGGCTGGTGGAGACTGACAGCTTCCGTGACTTGATGCTGGCTGCAATATTGGATTGAAGTTCATTCTCTGTCCTCCATAGTACACGCCTGCGTAAGGCAAGATTGCCTTGTGCAGGCATGTACTACGGAGGACAGAGAATGAACTTCAATCCAATATTGCAGCCAGCGGATAAGGAAAGGGTGAATCAAACACCCGAAAACCCCGCCCATATGACTGAAAATTGTTCCCTCCAAATTCAGGTGACAGAGTCCCTTTAAGGTCTCTCCGGTAGTCAGGAATCTGGGGAACAGACAAAGGAACAAATAAATCAGTACATGGCGTTTCTAACAATAATAGTAACGACAGTTGTTAGTTGTTCAAAGTTACTTACCTTATGGTCACCAACAGACATTCCTCGGCAGGAATTGCGGTACGTAGTTGGATGTCCTGCCTGCTGATGTATCCTCGGACAAGTTGCAGCAAATCATTGAAGCTGTGTTGCGACATCCTGCTGTAGTCCAAAAACTTAGCAGAGTTTTCACGAAGCTCTGTGTACAATGAGTGGTAGGCTCCATGGCTCTGTCGGCGTTCAACAATGGAGTGTTGCCAAAAGCAGCGACAATGTCTTCTCCGTCTTTCTCTTCTCCTTTCTTCCTCACAAGCCACAGTGAATGCTAAAGATGATTTCAAAGATAAATCCAGATTCATATTGAAGCTTTCCACGCTCTCCATCTTGCAGCAGCATCCATATATAGAAAACCCATAAGTCACGCCCATTGGGAAATACCATATGCTTGCGCATAAACAACGCAAACGCATGCAAAAATGCATACAAATGCATGCAATTGCAGCGTTTTTTTTACGTCATGCGTAAGAGCATGCGGATAAAAAATGCTGCGTACACATGCATTTGTATGCGTTTTTGCATGCATTTGCGCATGCCGACCATATGCTGCGGACACATACGCAAATGTGAACTTAGCCTAAGCAAGTTTTTGGAGTTGATCTCCCATTAAGTCTTCAGCTCTTTCTATTAAATATTTTCCCTGAACCCATATCCAAGAAATCAATTAGGCTGCTTTTACTTATGTTAACAGCAGCACGCTGTTTGATTGCCTACCATTGGAAGCAAACCTCTCCACCTTCTCAACTAGATCTATATTATCGCATCAAATATATCGGGAACTTTGAATACTGGGCAGCCCTGAATGACAATACTGTAGAGAGATTTAAAATTGTTTGGTCTCTTTGGGATTCCTTTTGGTCCGTGTTAATGTTAAATATATGACATCTATAAGATGGCTATAACTAGGTCCTAACTAGTGATGAGCGAGTGTACTCGTTGCTCGGGTTTTCCCGAGCACGCTCGGGTGACCTCTGAGTATTTGTTAGTGTTCGGAAATTAAGTTTTCATCGCCTCAGCTGAATGATTTACAGCTATTAGCCAGCTTGATTACATGTGGGAATTCCCTAGCAACCAGGCAACCCCCACATGTACTTAGCCTGGCTAATAGCTGTAAATCTTTCAGCTGAGGCGATGAAAACTTAATCTCCGAACACTAACAAATACTCAGAGGTCACCCGAGCAACGAGTATATTCGCTCATCACTAGTCCTAACATTCCACATCATTTTCGCCCCGCCCTTTCCTTTTGTCTGAGTCTGTGTATTTGTAAAATGTTACTCTTTATCTATTTGAAAATGTTTAACTATTACTATAGTATAAGATTGGTTGTTAACCTATAAATGATAGTGAAAAATCTAAAATGCATACCGTATATACTCGAGTATAAGCCGACCCGAGTATAAGCCGAACCCCCTAATTTTGCCACAAAAAACTGGGAAAACTTATTGATTCGAGTATAAGCCTAGGGGGGAAAATGCAGCAGCTACCAGTAAATGTCAAAAGTAATAATAGATACCAATAAAAGTAAAATTAATTGAGACATCTGTAGTGTCTTTGAATATCCATATTGAATCATGAGCCCCATATAATGCTCCATACTGTTCATTATGGCCCCATAAGATGTTCCATATTAAAATATGCCCCATATAATCCTGCATAAAGGTTAATAAAGGCCCCATAAGATGCTCCATAGACACATTTGCCCAATATAATGCTGCACAAATGCTGATTATGGCCCCATAAGATGCTCTATAAAGATATTTGCCCCTTATAGTGCTGCACAAACGTTATGGCCCTATAAGATGCTCCATACAGACACTTGCCCCATATGCCATAGTGCCCTACAAACGTTAATTATGGCCCCATACAGACACTTGCCCCATATAGTGCTGCACAAACATTATGCCCCTATATAGTGCTGCAGAAACGTTATGGCCCCATATAGTGCTGCAGAAACGTTATGGCCCCATATAGTGCTGCAGGAATGTTATGGCCCCACATAGTGCTGTAGGAATGTTATGACCCCATATAGTGCTGCAGGAATGTTATGGCCCCATATAGTGCTGCAGGAATGTGATGGCCCCATATAGTGCTGCAGGAACGTTATGGCCCCCATATAGTGCTGCAGGAATGTTATGGCCCCATATAGTGCTGCAGGAATGTTATGGCCCCATATAGTGCTGCAGGAACGTTATGGCCCCATATAGTGCTGCAGGAACGTTATGGCCCCATATAGTGCTGCAGGAACGTTATGGCCCCATAGATGCTCCATACAGACACTTGCCCCATTTGCTGCGATAAAAAAAATAAACCACATACTCACCTCTCCGTCGCTCAGGCCCCAGGCACTTTCAATAGTCACCTGCTCCTCGTTCCGGCGCCGATCTGTCTCCAGCACTGACGTTCAGCAGAGGGCGCGCACTGACCACGTCACCGCGCCCTCTGACCTCAGCATCAGTGCTGGAGACAGATTGGCGCCCGGAACGAGGAGCAGGTGACTATCGGGCAGCGCTGCGCTCCCCTCCCCGTATACTCACCTGGTCCTGCTGCTGTGTAGATCCTGCTTCCCTGACGCCGCAGCGCTTCATCCTGTACTCAGCGGTCACATGGTACCACTGATTACAGTAATGAATATGCGGCTCCACCCCTATGGGAGGTGGAGCCGAATATTCATTTACTGTAATGAGCGGGACCATGTGACCGCTGAGTACAGGAAGAAGCTGAAGCTGCTGCTGCCGGCGCCGGGGAAGCAGGGACCGCGCCTGGACTAGATGAGTATTTTTAGACAGCCCCCGCTCCCCCTCCCCTGCCGACCCCGGTATGACTCGAGTATAAGCCGAGAGGGGCAATTTCAGCCCACATAAGTGGGCTGAAAATCTCGGCTTATACTCGAGTATATACGGTAATTATTTTTTCTTTTCCTGTGAAATTTGAAACATTTTCAATAAAAATTACAATTGAAAAAAAAAAATAAAAATAGGGATGACCCACACTGCACCACTGTGGGGATTGAGCTGTTGCAAGTGCAGCGCCCCAGAGTCCTGGTCGTTGCAGTACTGATGCTCCGCCGCTAAGGGGAGTGATGGTACGTCTGATGGCACTGAAGGAGTTCATCTGACCAGGTATCACAGACACCAATACACTTCATAGTCTGGCCTCCAGGGGGAGCAAAGGGCGCTATGTATTAGGCCACTCCTCACAATCTGGTAAAACTGGGGGTTAGATAGAAAGTTAGAACAGAAGCTGACTGGTTTGGAACCAGGCAACATCCTGTGGCAGAGGGTTTTGCAGGGGAAGATTCAGGGGGGTCCCTGTCAGGGGTGGGATCCAGACAGAGGCCTAGCAAACAGGAAAGAACGTTAAGGAACCGCGCCTGCACTACATCGCGGCAGTATCTCAAGAAAGGACAAGAAGCGATGTTTATTGTGGAGAGTGAGAAACGAGATCAAAGCAAAAAGAAGATAACACCAGTAGGAGTCGTGCTGTAAGATCGAGGCAACATCCTACTGAGGCGCGTAGCCGGTGGCCGGAACACCGAGGAAGTATTGAGCTCCAAGCATTACTTCAAACCAACGGCAGGACAGTTAATTATAGGTTGGCTGTCTCACCTAAATCACCTAAGCAGACATAGGGGGCAACTGTGGGAGAGGGGCGTCACTAGGGTCCCGGAAGAACTCCAAGCCTACCCGTCATACGGGTGCGTCCTATCCATATCATCAGGGGGACGGAGAAGAACATCAGAATAGACATAAGTTGTGGGAAAGAACATCAGAAACAGACACAACAGTTGTGAGGACTATCCCGTGGTGCTCAGCAGGGAAGTACTACAACACACAGGCGCTAGAAGGTAGGCACAGATTTCCACCTGCAAAGGGAACTCTGGAGGTGCCATCGGACCGGCCGGTCTCAGACAGCCCTGTTAACCGTACTCTGGATTGAGGACCTTGAAGCCTTCAGTAAAGAGGTAAAGAGACTGCAACCCTGTGTCCTCGTTATTCATCGCGACCTGCACCATGCACCACCACTTACAACTTTCATTGGACGCCCCTTAGCAGGCTCACGGACCGGGTCTAGCCACCGTGACAACCCCAGAACTGAGACAGAGAAGCCCGGTACCGAGTACCCCGCGGCCCTGCGATTGGGGGCGCTCCAAACTTGGCGTCATGAACAGGATCTACTTAAGCCTGAAGAATCAGGTCATGTGTGCCTTGGAACTGTGATTTATTGTGCTTGGACTGTGACTTATTGCAAAGACTGTGGATTGCCACTTGCCGCCAGAAGTTCCCACCAAAACCGCCGCCATTACAGCGCTAAGAGGAGCGCAGGAGAAGAAGGGCGTGGAAGTGGGCGTAAACAAGCTGAAGGGCGCGAAAGACAATGGCCGCCCAGTCTAAGTATTTCTGTCCCTTGAGGACGTGTCTGTCAGCAGCCAAGATCTGCCTCCTAATCCTCAATGGAGGGCGGAGACAAAGAAAGCGAAACCGCCCACGAAGGAGAGAGCGGGAAAAGGACGAGGAAGAAGAAGCGAACCACGTGGAGGACGCCATGGCGAGCTGCCCGGAACCGGAGCGTGGGGTCGGAGCAGAGGACTCCCCCAGCTACCCGGAGGGGCACCGTAACCAGGCCTCCACCGCTGATGCTGATTTCCTGCAGGCCGACGTGGAAGAGCTCAGCGACCAACTCCTGCGGACGCAGCTGAGCACTGAGGCTGGGTGGAAGGAGACCTTCATCGGGAGCCTCACCAGACGCCTGTCGGCAGCCTCATCTGGTCCAGAGCAGGAAAGAAGTTCCAGCGCTCCGAAGACAGAAAGCAAGGCCCTGCCGGAAAGCGAGATGCTGCAAACAGAGATGACAATGTCGCAGCACAAGGCCCCGCAACCAGCGTTCCAGACCCCAGCGGAGACGGAGCAGACCGGCACCAGAGGGACCGCATCTGAAGCAGGTATGAAGGACGACCCTGCCCTGATGACCGACACCACTCCAGCGACTGCTAGTGCCACAGCTGCTGACTCCGTTCCAGTGACTGATCTTGCAGCAGCCGCTACCTCTGCTGCAGCAAATGCCTATACTCAAGCTGTGCAGACCTCCATCGCTGCGCATGACTTAACCGTACATGAATGATGGATTAACGGCGTTTAACCAGCACCGGGTGCAACCCTGGACTTCACCCTTCCCGGGCCAAGAAGGGTTAAGTGCCAGGTGCAGCCCTGGAAGCCGTCCAACTAAACCTCGGAAACCTGAAACTGTAAATAGTTAACTGTTTGTTTTCCTGCTGTTTTGCTGCTTTAAACCTGACCAGGGTTAGTCCTTAAAGGGATCCCTTTGTTTACCCGGGATCCCTATTGCCTTTTTATTTTTGTTTTTATTTCCCTTTTGCTTTTTTGGTTCACCCCTGTTGCAAAAGACTGCAGAATCATGGACGGTGAATGGTTCACAAACTGCTCTGTAAATAGTTTGCACCCTCTTAAGGGTGCCCTCTACTGGTTTTACAAGAAAGAGAACTCTTTGCGAAGAAACTGTTCCTGGAAACAGCATCAGAGTTCCTGCCTTACACGGACTTGCAACATGAGTAGTTGCACTACCTCAAAGAGACTTGGTTCCCTCTTAAAGGGAATGTTCACCAGTTGCATTCAATATATAATGTTGCCTTAAAGAAGAGTAAATAGAAATAATGTTTTACATAGAAAAGTTATATGTAGCCAGTTAGTTAATTATAGAAAGTGTTTAATAATGTGCTAGATAATGAGGACAGGAAAGTGAACCCGTAGGGGTTAGTGGGTGAGTCCTCCTAGGAGCCATAAAGAGATGGCTCAGTGATCCTGTACTAAGAAAGAGGCAGTAGGCCTGGGCAGATAGACAGGCGGTCCTGCATAAGACAAATCAGAGAATATAAAGAAAATATTGCACTTAGAAGAGAAAAATGAAGAAAAGTTAATTTATATTTTAGGAGTTTTATCATAGGCCTTTAGTGGATTCAGCTTACATGTCCTTAGAGGCAAAGTTAAATTATTGTTCAGCATTTGCACTTAGTAGAATACCCGGTTGGGTAATAGAAGTTATTTATAGTGTGTTATTTAAGATATTTAACCATGTTTGTAACGTTCAAGAGTCCTCACCTCCCATAAAGGGAAGCACTGTTATTTCCACTTATTACTTGTTTATTGCATTTCAAAATTTGTATGTCTTTTGCTGACATGTATTGTTGTTTTCTTCCCAGTCCGGGAGTACTGGATTTAACCGGGGGGGAGTGCAGCGCCCCAGAGTCCTGGTCATTGCAGTACTGATGCTCCGCCGCTAAGGGGAGTGATGGTACGTCTGATGGCACTGAAGGAGTTCATCTGACCAGGTATCACAGACACCAATACACTTCATAGTCTGGCCTCCAGGGGGAGCAAAGGGCGCTATGTATTAGGCCACTCCTCACAATCTGGTAAAACTGGGGGTTAGATAGAAAGTTAGAACAGAAGCTGACTGGGTTGGAACCAGGCAACATCCTGTGGCAGAGGGTGTTGCAGGGGAAGATTCAGGGGGGTCCCTGTCAGGGGTGGGATCCTGACAGAGGCCTAGCGAACAGGAAAGAACGTTAAGGAACCGCACCTGCACTACATCGCGGCGGTATCTCAAGAAAGGACAAGAAGCGAGGTTTATTGTGGAGAGTGAGAAACGAGATCAAAGCAAAAAGGAAATAACACCAATAGGAGTCGTGCTGTAAGATCGAGGCAACATCCTACTGAGGCGCGTAGCCGGTGGCCGGAACGCCGAGGAAGTATTGAGCTCCAAGCATTGCTTCAAACCAACGGCAGGACAGTTAATTATAGGTTGGCTGTCTCACCTAAATCACCTAAGCAGACATAGGGGGCAACTATGGGAGAGGGGCGTCACTAGGGTCCCGGAAGAACTCCAGGCCTACCCGTCATAAGGGTGCGTCCTATCCATATCATCTGGGGGACGGAGAAGAACATCAGAATAGACATAAGTTGTGGGAAAGAACATCAGAAACAGACACAACAGTTGTGAGGACTATCCCGTGGTGCTCAGCAGGGAAGTACTACAACACACAGGCGCTAGAAGGTAGGCACAGATTTCCACCTGCAAAGGGAACTCTGGAGGTGCCATCGGACCGGCCGGTCTCAGACAGCCCTGTTAACCGTACTCTGGATTGAGGACCTTGAAGCCTTCAGTAAAGAGGTAAAGAGACTGCAACCCTGTGTCCTCGTTATTCATTGCGACCTGCACCACGCACCACCACTTACAACTTTCATTGGACGCCCCTTAGCAGGGTCATGGACCGGGTCTAGCCACCGTGACAACCCCAGAACTGAGACAGAGAAGCCTGGTACCGAGTACCCCGCGGCCCTGCGTTTGGGGGCGCTCCACAAGCATCTAGCCACTTTCTGCTTCCAATCATCATTATTAATCAAGGTTTCCTAAGGACAGTCTTCGTGGAGCGGGGGTGCCATATCCGCTGACAAGTAGGGTGACAAACCTCCGCTGTGCAGGCAGGATTTCAGCTCAGGTACATTTCAGAGGGGTCACTTATCACATTCTTTATTGTATATATACTATCATAACAATGCATGGCGAGTCACCTTCCCATTGACTTTCTAAAAACACCTGCTTCCCCATTTGTCATCCCCTTTTTTTCTCTGGCTGCCTTAACACAGTACTGTTTACCATCCCCAATGGTATGAGTGCATATTAGCCATCACTTATGTACAGGGCACTTCAGGGCAGATAAAGCCAGCCGCTGACGAGCAGGGCGCCATTCTCATACAGTTTCTTATAGGGTGCCAACCTTCGCAGGTAGGTCAGTATTCAGGTCAGGGACTACCTGTAGGGTGAATGTGCACTTTTTAGTATGGTGTTTGTTATTGTATTTGTTGTTTGTCCCTTATAACGGTATTTAATTAAAACTTATATTTTAATATCAACATTTTTTCAGGGTTCCTCCATGTTAGCCTTTTTCAAATTAAACCTCCCCTATTTATTTATTCCTGGTTTTTGAGAATTCTGAAGTCTCATGCACACATTGTTAATTTTCTCCTTGCATATTTGCAGCAGATTTAAATTTGCAGCATGTCAAGTCTTGCAACGCTTTCACTCAATATTTCACCCATAGTACTGAGTGGGGGAAAATCTGCAGCAAAAACACATGGCAAAAATGCAGCGTATTTCACATAGCATTTTTCCTGCCAAAACATCAGGATTTGCAGCAGCAAATCCTGAACAAGTGCACATACCCTTAGGCCGGGTCCACATTAGCGTTCAGGGGCTTTGCGGAGGGCTGCGTACGCCGTCTGCTAAGCCCCGCCTACTTCCACATACTTCTGCATGCATCCTGCATATCTATCTTTAACATTGGGTTCGCAGGACATGCGGATGCGTTATTTTGAGAAGCCCACGGTCTGCCAAAACACAACTTGCTGCGTTCCCGTGCGGTCGGCAGGGGCGGCAAAACAACGCATCCACATACCTTCGCATACATCCGCATGTCCTGCGTACCCAATGTTAAAGATAGGTATGCAGGATGCATGCAGAAGTATGCGGAAGTAGGCGGAGCTTAGCGGAGGGCGTGCGCAGCCCTCCGCAAAGCCCCGGAACGCTAATATGAACTTAGCCTTAGCAAGGAGCTTACTTTGAGAGAACATTGTTTAGCATGTAGGGAAGGAAACTGTGATTACAACTGTAGGAAGAAAAACAAGAAAGGCAACAGTTTCTTCCCTTGCGTCCTCTCTCCTTTAAATGGCTTATACTCTATATGCTGATGACCTGTAAACACATGGATAAGGCTTGTGATGTGTGATCTGTGGCAATTCAGCAGCATGACACCTAATGATAGGATTTCTTAAGACAGGACATTCATTGCAACATTTCCTTAAATGCTCTTGTTTCCAAAAGATTTCACCACTTCTATGTCTTTGCTTTCCTAAAATGAGAAAATCAGTATTTCACAACTGGAATCATTAGCACCTTGGTGTGAATGTTTTAAAATTGCTTTAAACATTCTTGTTTTAGATAGAATCTATTCACACTATGTTAGTTGCATACAATTAGGTAATTCATTTTTTTTTTTTAAAGAAAGGCAACTATGCTCAACTGTATACCTGAAAAATACAATAGTATGTCAGTACAGCTGACAAATGTCTCCACTGAATTTCGATGAAAAAACTCTGCATATAGAAAGGAATTAGTCAAGACTGGAGTCTACATTCCCATGATGCGCTTTTAGTGAGTTTTTGATGTTGTACAATTTCTGCACCATCTTTGAACCTATTATTTAAGTTAGGTTACTTGCGTATTTTTATTACATCTGTGTGAGGTTTTTTTTACTTGCATTTTTATCACGTTTTTAATTCTGCAGTTTTCGTCTCTTGTTGGTGTGTCTTGCTTTAAATAAAGCTGCTTTGTTTTTTAAACTACCTGGTATTTGGCTTTGACAAATCTTTATTGACATGCTTAGGTGCGGATCACATGTGTTTTTGAGGTGTTTCCACTGCCCAAAATATAAATTTTTCAAGTGGAAAATTCTTCATGAATCGCTACTAGTGATGAGCGAGTGTACTCGTTGCTTGGGTTTTCCCGAGCATGCTCTGGTGGTCTCCGAGTATTTGATCACATAGATCTTTATTTTAAACACTATTATTCATATTTTCTCTGCAGCAAACGCTGCTGCAGGGAACATATGAATCGCGGCTTCAGCACCATGTGGAGGGGACAGCGCTTACTGTAGCGCTGTCTCCTGCACGCACACGGACCCCAGACGGAGAACATCCGTGTGAGGTCCGTGTTTTACACGGACCCATTGACTTTAATGGGTCCGTGTAATACGTGCGCTCCCACGAACACTGACATGTCTCCGTGTTTGGCACACGGAGACACGGTCCCCAAAAAATCAATGACATCTGAACAGATGCATTGATTTTTATGGGTCTACGTGTGTCAGTGGCTCCGGTATGTGAGGAAACTGTCACCTCACGTACCGGAGCCACTGACGTGTGAAACCGGCCTAAGTTCCAGTCCTGGTTTTGGCATAGAAGCACTGATGCCAAGTACTGACGTGTGAATAAGCCCTATGAGCGATCGCTGTTTCAATTACAATTTACACTAGTCAACAGTATATACCCTAATAAATATGACACTAAATAATATAAATCAATATATTTATTCTATAAATATATTTGTACAAAAAAATTCAAAATCTATCAGAAAATATGACAAAAAACAGATCATTAGGGCTCTTTCACACAGCCGTATTTTCAATTCTAGTGCTGTCCGTGAAAAATATGGACTGCATTCGGACCAATGTTATTCAACGCAGCAGTGCAGATGAGTGATTTTTTTCATAGACTGAATCTGCGTGTGAAAAAACCCAATTCAAATCTATCGATCCTAGTGTGGGATCGGCCATGCGGTCGGCGATCAGAGCGCCAAAGTCGCGTTTCGTATGATGCTGTTACTGCCGTTTTTCATCCAATGAAGGAGGACGCAGAGTGTGGGCAGTGTGATGACATAGGTCTCTGTCCCCACCATCTTAGACAAGGGCATGGCAGTGATTGGCTTGCTGTCTGCGGCGTCACAGGGGCTATAAAGGGGCGTGCACACCGACCGCCATCTTACTTCTGCCGATCTGAGCATAGGGAGAGGTTGCTGCAGTTAGTCAGAAACAGGGACAGAGTTAGGAAGGAAATATAAACCCCCAAACCGCTTGTGCTGGAGCGATTTTCACTGTCCCACACCACCTTTTTGTGCAGGGACAGTGGAGGTCGTATTTTAGTGCAGCAGCTGCATAGCTGTGTGCACGGTGCTGTGCAAACCAACTGCTTTTTTCAAAGCAAAAATCCTGTTGCTCCTTTCTGCACAGTTACCTGTCTTGTTCATTTGTCTACCAATTTTTTTGTTCAGCAGTCCTTTTTATTGCTGCCATACTTGTCCTGAGATCATTGTAGGAAGCTTGTTATTGCAGTAATTTTTTTTTTTTTTATATATAATAATTACAGCCATTTTCTGCCACGTTCATAGTGTTGTGTTATACCACTGGGCCAGAGTTAGGGTTCAGTGTCTCCCCCCAAAAGTGAGATAGTAATTCTCACACAGTTTATATTCTGCTGTACTGCTAGTGTGTCGTATATCAGGCAGCCACTTTCTGCCACGTTCATAGTTTTGTGTTATACCACTGGGACAGAGTTGTGGTTCAGTGTCTCCCCCCAAAAGTGAGATAGTAATTCTCACACAGTTTATATTCTGCTGTACTGCTAGTGTGTCGTATATCAGGCAGCCACTTTCTGCCACATTCATAGTGTTGTGTTATACCACTGGGCCAGAGTTGTGGTTCAGTGTCTCCCCCCATAAGTGAGATAGTAATTCTCACACAGTTTATATTCTGCAGTACTGCTAGTGTGTCATATATCAGGCAGCCACTTTCTGCCCCGTTCATAGTGTTGTGTTATACCACTGGGACAGTGTTGTGGTTCAGTGTCTCCCCCCAAAAGTGAGATAGTAATTCTCACACAGTTTATATTCTGCTGTACTGCTAGTGTGTCATATATCAGGCAGCCACTTTCTGCCACGTTCATAGTGTTGTGTTATGCCACTGGGCCGGAGTTGTGGTTCAGTGTCTCCCCCCAAAAGTGAGATAGTAATTCTCACACAGTTTATATTCTGCAGTACTGCTAGTGTCATATATCAGGCAGCCACTTTCTGCCACGTTCATAGTGTTGTGTTATACCACTGGGACAGAGTTGTGGTTCAGTGTCTCCCCCCAAAAGTGAGATAGTAATTCTCACACAGTTTATATTCTGCAGTACTGCTAGTGTGTCATATATCAGGCAGCCACTTTCTGCCACGTTCATAGTGTTGTGTTATACCACTGGGACAGTGTTGTGGTTCAGTGTCTCCCCCCAAAAGTGAGATAGTAATTCTCACACAGTTTATATTCTGCTGTACTGCTAGTGTGTCATATATCAGGCAGCCACTTTCTGCCACGTTCATAGTGTTGTGTTATACCACTGGGCCGGAGTTGTGGTTCAGTGTCTCCCCCCAAAAGTGAGATAGTAATTCTCACACAGTTTATATTCTGCTGTACTGCTAGTGTGTAATATATCAGGCAGCCACTTTCTGCCACGTTCATAGTTTACTGTTATACCACTGGGCCAGAGTTGTGGTTCAGTGTCTCCCCCCAAAAGTGAGATAGTAATTCTCACACAGTTTATATTCTGCTGTACTGCTAGTGTGTCATATATCAGGCAGCCACTTTCTGCCACTTTCATAGTGTTGTGTTATACCACTAGGCCAGATTTGTGGTTCAGTGTCTCCCCCCAAAAGTGAGATAGTAATTCTCACACAGTTTATATTCTGCAGTACTGCTAGTGTGTCATATATCAGGCAGCCACTTTCTGCCACGTTCATAGTGTTGTGTTATACCCCTGGGACAGTGTTGTGGTTCAGTGTCTCCCCCCAAAAGTGAGATAGTATTTCTCACACAGTTTATATTCTGCTGTACTGCTAGTGTGTCGTATATCAGGCAGCCACTTTCTGCCACTTTCATAGTGTTGTGTTATACCACTGGGCCAGAGTTGTGGTTCAGTGTCTCCCCCCAAAAGTGAGATAGTAATTCTCACACAGTTTATATTCTGCTGTACTGATAGTGTGTCATATATCAGGCAGCCACTTTCTGCCACGTTCATAGTGTTGTGTTATACCACTGGGACAGAGTTGTGGTTCAGTGTCTCCCCCCAAAAGTGAGATAGTAATTCTCTCACAGTTTATATTCTGCTGTACTGCTAGTGTGTCATATATCAGGCAGCCACTTTCATAGTGTTGTGTTATACCACTGGGCCAGAGTTGTGGTTCAGTGTCTCCCCCCAAAAGTGAGATAGTAATTCTCACACAGTTTATATTCTGCTGTACTGCTAGAGTGTCTTATATCAGGCAGCCACTTTCTGCCACTTTCATAGTGTTGTGTTATACCACTGGGCCAGAGTTTTGGTTCAGTGTCTCCCCCCAAAAGTGAGATAGTAATTCTCACACAGTTTATATTCTGCAGTACTGCTAGTGTGTCATATATCAGGCAGCCACTTGCTGTCACGTTCATAGTGTTGTGTTATACCACTGGGCCAGAGTTGTGGTTCAGTGTCTCCCCCCAAAAGTGAGATAGTAATTCTCACACAGTTTATATTCTGCAGTACTGCTAGTGTGTCATATATCAGGCAGCCACTTTCTGCCACGTTCATAGTGTTGTGTTATACCACTGGGACAGTGTTGTGGCTCAGTGTCTCCCCCCAAAAGTGAGATAGTATTTCTCACACAGTTTATACTCTGCTGTACTGCTAGTGTGTCATATATCAGGCAGCCACTTTCTGCCACGTTCATAGTGTTGTGTTATACCACTGCGCCAGAGTTGTGGTTCAGTGTCTCCCCCCAAAAGTGAGATAGTAATTCTCACACAGTTTATATTCTGCTGTACTGCTAGTGTGTCGTATATCAGGCAGCCACTTTCTGCCACTTTCATAGTGTTGTGTTATACCACTGGGACAGAGTTGTGGTTCAGTGTCTCCCCCCAAAAGTGAGATAGTATTTCTCACACAGTTTATATTCTGCTGTACTGCTAGTGTGTCATATATCAGGCAGCCACTTTCTGCCACGTTCATAGTGTTGTGTTATACCACTGGGACAGAGTTGTGGTTCAGTGTCTCCCCCCAAAAGTGAGATAGTAATTCTCACACAGTTTATATTCTGCTGTACTGCTAGCGTGTCTTACATCAGGCAGCCACTTTCTGCCACGTTCATAGTGTTGTGTTATACCACTGGGCCAGAGTTAGGGTTCAGTGTCTCCCCCCAAAAGTGAGATAGTAATTCTCACACAGTTTATATTCTGCTGTACTGCTAGTGTGTCGTATATCAGGCAGCCACTTTCTGCCACGTTCATAGTTTTGTGTTATACCACTGGGACAGAGTTGTGGTTCAGTGTCTCCCCCCAAAAGTGAGATAGTAATTCTCACACAGTTTATATTCTGCTGTACTGATAGTGTGTCATATAGCAGGCAGCCACTTTCTGCCACGTTCATAGTGTTGTGTTATACCACTGGGACAGAGTTGTGGTTCAGTGTCTCCCCCCAAAAGTGAGATAGTAATTCTCACACAGTTTATATTCTGCTGTACTGCTAGTGTGTCATATATCAGGCAGCCACTTTCATAGTGTTGTGTTATACCACTGGGCCAGAGTTGTGGTTCAGTGTCTCCCCCCAAAAGTGAGATAGTAATTCTCACACAGTTTATATTCTGCTGTACTGCTAGTGTGTCATATATCAGGCAGCCACTTTCTGCCACGTTCATAGTGTTGTGTTATACCACTGGGCCAGAGTTTTGGTTCAGTGTCTCCCCCCAAAAGTGAGATAGTAATTCTCACACAGTTTATATTCTGCAGTACTGCTAGTGTGTCATATATCAGGCAGCCACTTTCTGTCACGTTCATAGTGTTGTGTTATACCACTGGGCCAGAGTTGTGGTTCAGTGTCTCCCCCCAAAAGTGAGATAGTAATTCTCACACAGTTTATATTCTGCTGTACTGCTAGTGTGTCGTATATCAGGCAGCCACTTTCTGCCACTTTCATAGTGTTGTGTTATACCACTGGGACAGAGTTGTGGTTCAGTGTCTCCCCCCAAAAGTGAGATAGTATTTCTCACACAGTTTATATTCTGCTGTACTGCTAGTGTGTCATATATCAGGCAGCCACTTTCTGCCACGTTCATAGTGTTGTGTTATACCACTGGGCCAGAGTTGTGGTTCAGTGTCTCCCCCCAAAAGTGAGATAGTAATTCTCACACAGTTTATATTCTGCTGTACTGCTAGTGTGTCTTACATCAGGCAGCCACTTTCTGCCCCGTTCATAGTGTTGTGTTATACCACTGGGACAGAGTTATGGTTCAGTGTCTCCCCTCAAAAAATGAGGAAGCCTGGTGGAAGAGGCCATGGGCGGGGGTTGCCAGCTAATACTGATGGTGGTGGTGGTGCTGCATCTGGTGGTAGTGGCAAAAGCACAGTAGCACCTAAGGCTGGAGGTGTTAAGCCTGCGTCATCGTCTGGCTACACAAGGCCTCGAAGGCTCCCTTACCTGGGAGTAGGAAAACAGCTTTTAAAGCCGGAGCAGCAGGAAAAAGTTTTGTCTTTCCTTGCTGACAGCCTCTAGCTCTTTCGCCTCCTCTTCCCAAAGTTCAAAATCTAAGAGCAGCCAGTCGTCAGTGGATGCTTCCGGTCCGGAAAAAGACGTTTCCTTGTGTCCTTCTCCCAAACCAAAAGTGAAGGATGTGTCAGGCGACACTACAGGTTACTCCATGGAGCTCTTTACCCATACCGTGCCAGGGTTAGAAAGGGAAATTGTACACTGCCCATTACAAGAAGAATCGGACATGGAGTGCACTGATGCACAGCCACAGCTAGATTATGATGCTGTTCCACTGACTCAGATCACTACATTAACCTTGCAGTTTCCTGAGCCAGAATCTGACCCTGATGAGACTATGGTGCCCTGTCCCGAACGCTATAGCACCGGCTTACATGGTGACACTGAGGAAGGTGCACATGACATTGTGGAGGAGGAGGTGATAGATGACCCAGTTCTTGACCCAGATTGGCAGCCATTGGGGGAAGAGGTTGCCGCTGGCACTAGCTCACAAGGGGAGGAGGGTTATCCGTAGCAACACCAATCTACATCGCAACAGCTGTCATCAACCAGGCTCGTATCAGGCCCAAAACGTGTGACAAAAACAGTTTTAGGACAGCGTGGCCAACCGCTGAAAGTTGCACAGCGTGCAATGCCTGAAAAGGAATTCCATAGTAGGAAGAGTGCAGTGTGGCATTTTTTTGACCAAGATCCCAATGATCAGTCTAAAGTGATCTGTAAGAAATGCTCAAAGACCTTTAGCTGAGGGAAGAATCTTCTAAATTTAAATACAACGTGCATGCGTAGACATTTAACCAGCATGCACTTGCAAGCCTGGACTAATTACCAAACGTCCTGTACCGTTGGTGCACCTGGTCAGAATGAAGGTAGTCAGCAATGCTACATTGCTTCCCTCACTATAAGCCCACCGGTTCGGACACCACCGGCAGCAAATGTGGAGGGATCGTCGCAAGGCCAAAGCAGGCAGGGAATCAGAAGGTTATTGGTAGGAAGCACTGTATGTAGGCCAACATCACCAACTGTCTCTCAATCCGCCATGTCCACCACCACCACCACCGCTAGTTCCACCATCTGCAGGTCTCCTGTCCAGCTCACCCTAGAAGAGACTCTCCTGAGGAAAAGAAAGTACTCATCCTCTCATCCGCGTACACAGGGTTTGAACGCCCACATTGCCAGATTAATCTCGTTAGAACTGATGCCCTACCGGTTGGTCGAAAGCAAAGCTTTCAAAGACCTGATGGCCTACGCAGTACCACGCTATGACCTACACAGTCGCCACTTCTTTGCGAGAAAAGCCATCCCAGCCCTCCACCAGCATGTCAAAGACCGCATTGTCCATGCACTGAGGCAGTCTGTCAGTGGAAAGGTGCACCTCACCACAAATGCATGGACCAGTAGGCATGGCCAGGGACGTTACGTGTCCATCACGGCGCACTGGGTTAATGTCGTGGATGCAGGGTCCACAGGGGACAGCCATAGTGGGACAGTTCTGCCTAGCCCACGGTCTAGGAAATAGTTGGCAGTAGGCGTTCGACACCCCTCCTCCTCCAGAAGCGACAGCTCGTCCACAGAGCGCAGTCGCTTGGCAACTCCATCCGCAGCTGCCAGTGTTGCACACGAGGTGTCTCATTATGGAACAGCTAGTGGTAAGCGTCAGCAGGCTGTGTTGGAAATGAAGTGTTTGGGCGACAACAGACACACCGCGGAAGTACTGGCCAAGTTCTTGCAGCAAGAAAGTGAGTCATGGCTGGGCAGTGTACATCTTGAGGCAGGCAAGGTAGTCAGTGATAACGGAAGGAATTTTATGGCTGCCATAGCCCTTTCACAACTTAATCACATACCTTGCTTGGCTCACACTTTGAACCTGGTGGTGCAGTGCTTCCTGAAAAATTATCTGGAGTTACCAGCCCTGCTCCTGAAGGTGCAAAAACTTTGTTCGCACATCCGCCGGTCGCCCGTACACTCCAGCCGTATGCTGAACCATCAGCGATCGCTAAATCTTCCACAGCAACGCCTAATTATAGATGTTGCAACAAGGTGGAACTCCACACTGCACATGGTTCAGAGGCTGTGTGAACAGAGGCGTGCTGTCATTTATTTTTGGGAGGATACGCATACACGGGCAGGCAGTTGGATGGCAGACATGGAGTTGTCTGGTGTGCAGTGGTCGAAGCTACAAGACCTCTGTCAAGTCCTTCAGTGTTTTGAGGAATGCACACGGCTGGTAAGTGCAGACGACGCCATCATAAGCATGAGCATCCCACTTATGCGTCTGCTGATGCAAAGTTTGACGCACATTAAGGAGTAGGCGTCTGCAGCCGAGGAGGGAAGCCTTGAGGACAGTCAGCCATTGTCTGGTCAGGGAACTGTCCAGGATGAGGTGGCGGACGAAGAGGATGAGGAGGAGGATGATGGGGATGAATATGTATGGGAGGAGGGAGCTTCTCAGGGGGCAATAGAAACTGGTGCCGTTGCAAGGTCTGGTACAGGTTTCTTGCGGGACACTTGTGATGTAGATTTGCAAGAAAGTGCTCCTCAACCCAGCAGAAGCAGTGAATTGACACCTGGAACATTGGCCCACATGGCTGAGTATGCCTTGCGTATCCTAAAAAGGGACCCCCGCATTGTCAAAATGATGACCAATGACGATTACTGGTTGGCCTGCCTACTGGATCCACGCTACAAAGGGAAATTGCAAAATATCATGCCACATGAGAGCCTAGAGCAAATATTGGCTACCAAACAAGCAACTCTTGTAGACCGTTTGGTTCTGGCATTCCCAGCACTCAGCGGCGGTGATGGTTCTCACACGAGCCGTAGGGGGCAACATGGCAGAGGTGCTAGCGGTGCAGAAATCCGAAGTGGCGATGGACAGAGGGGTTTTATAACAAGGTTGTGGAGTGATTTTTCAATGACCGCTGACACGACAGGGACAGCTGCATCGATTCAAAGTGACAGGAGACAGCATTTGTCCAGTATGGTTACAAACTACTTTTCCTCCCTTATCGATGTTCTCCCTCACAGGTCATTCCCCTTTGATTACTGGGCATCTAAACTAGACACCTGACCTGAATTGGCAGAATATGCATTACAGGAGCTCGCTTGCCCTGCTGCCAGTGTGCTATCAGAAAGAGTCTTCAGTGCTGCTGGTTCAATACTGACCGAAAATAGGACACGTCTGGCTACCCAAAATTTTGATGATCTAACCTTCATTAAAATGAACCAATCATGGATTTCAAATTCTTTTGCCCCACCTTCCCCTGCTGACACGTAGCTTTCCTTTAAAAAGGTCTTGCTTTTGGACTCCTCTTACTGACTGCTCCAAATCCTCCATTTGCTGCTGCTGAATGTCCACCATAGGCCATTTTTAACACCTCCCTAAATGGGCTGACTTCCCCCACGGGCCCGTGGTCACCACTTGGCGCAAGCACCCGTGCGAGTGCCGTTTGCCTGGACAGGTGGGTGTGCCCACTTTTGGCCGACGGCACTGGCACAGGGTCCCTCATAGTACAATTAAGTGTCTCTGGCGGTGGGGGTGCACACCCAACGTCAGACACACCGTCGTAATATGAGGGGCCCTGGGCCAGTACCGCCGCCCACGAGAGAGTGTCCCCCCCAGCTCAAACAGTGCTCTACCGCTGTTTAGTCGGTGCTGTTAAATCCTTCAATGGCACTGCCAATACAAATTGAGAGATGATAGTAAATATATACAGGGACCATGCCCTCCATTTTGACCTGTGAATACTGTGCGCGAACTACCACTATCTGGTACTCAGCAGAGGAACCCACCCCTGTATGTTGGTTTGCCACCTGTTTATTTACGAACATTTTTTTTGCAGATATTTAGCCCGCTTTACTATTTAGGCCAACGTACTCTGTCAGCCACTTATTCCAGTTGTCCTCCACCGAACAAAGCAGTGCCACCAGTTTACTCCTGTTACCAGTTTAGAACTGCATTGAGCCAACTTTTTTATTTTAGGCCTAGTAAGTTTGTCTGCACCACTCCTAGCAATCGTCCTCCACTGACCAAACCAGTGCTGCCTGTGTACCCCTGTTACCCATTTTAAACTGCATTGAGCCAACTTTTTTATATTAGGCCTAGTAAGTCTGTCTGCGCCACTCCTAGCAATCGTCCTCCGCCTAACAAAACAATGCTGCCTGTCTACCCCTGTTACCCATTTTTAACTGCATTGCGCCTACTTTTTTATTTTAGGCCTACTAAGTCTGTCTGGGCCACTCCAGTCCTGACAATCGTCCTCCGCTTAACAACGCTCTGCCGCCTGTGTACCCCTGTAACCAATTTTAAACTGCATTGAGCCAACTTTTTAAATTTAGGCCTACTACCTGTGTCTGTCTGCGCCACTCAATACAGCTGTCCTTCACTGCACAAAGCAGAGCCTCAATTTGCAGCCGATATCACATATTAAAGTGCATTTGGCCTACTAGTTTGGTTGGGCCTACTAACGGTGTCTGCCGCTCCTTGGTATTCTCCTGTGTTTATCTCCTGAGCTTCAATCTTCAGGCTTTTGGCCTATAGGAATTTTAAAACTGAATTTGGCCTACTGGTTTGGTTGGGCCTACTAACGGTGTCTGCCGCTCCTTGCTGTTCTCCTCCACTGAACAAAGCAGTGCTGCCTGTTTACTCCTGTCACCAATTTTGAACTGCATTTAGCTTACTTTATTCTTTGGGCCTATATCTGTGTTTCCTCCTCATCCTGCCCATTGCCCAGCCACTGCTAGATGAGTCTGCCGGTACAGTGACCCAGACCACTACATTCCCCTTGCACTCTACATAGCCAGTATCTGACCCTGCAGAAAGTCTGGTTCCCCTTCCCGCATACTATACCACCTTACTTGGGGACAAAGAGGAAGGTGCAGATGAAAGTGCAGGTTCCTTCAACAGGTGGGGGGGGCATACTCGTTGGCGACGTCACTGGCACAGGGCCCCTCATAGTACGCAAAAGTGTCTCTGCCGGTGGGAGGCGCCCCCGCCGTCAATCACAACGCCGTACTTTGAGGGGCCCTGTACCAGTGGCAATGCGAACGAGTGTACCCCCCCGCTTGCTCAGGATCACAGCACTTGCAAAGTTGAAATACTTACCTCTCCCTGCTCCACCGCCGTGACGTAGTCCGCGTTTCCTGGGCCCACAAAAAACTTGAGCCAGCCCTACTCCCCCCACAACTGTTGCCAAATGACCCCCAAATTTTCAATGGCTAACTATTATTATAAGGTAAATTAAGATTGACAAGCTTAAGTAACAAGAATTGATGTTTTTGGCATTAAAATGGGCTCTGTTGGTGTTTTCCTGTCCTCCGCTCACTGCCGACTTTGATTCTCCATTGACTTGCATTGGGTTTCGTGTTTCGGTCGGATCCCCGACTTTTCTAAATAATCGGCCGATTTCACCCGACCCGACTTTTGACAAAGTCGGGTTTCGCGAAGCCCGACTCAATTCTGAAAAAGTAAAAGTCGCTCAACCCTACTAATAAGGTGACTCCAAGCCATAAACACAAAATCTGATAATCAAAAATAATCACAATATCAGTCAAATTCTTATAAATACATTATACACCAAACAAAGCTGTGGGCAACTGTATATCAAAGTATAGAAGCCTGATATTAACCATGAGCCATGATTATATATGTATTGTGAGGGGTTGACAGGCTTAGGCTGGTTTCAGACTTGCGTTCCTGTGCGCTGCGGATGGCAGCGTACTTCCTCCTTGCTTCTTCTGTGAAGCTCTGCCCAGGCTCCATCTACTGCCAGCTGTGTCCAGCATTTCTCTGCGTACCTATCTTTAACATTGGGTATGCAGGGACGTGCGTTGTATGCGGATGTGGCAGCATGCGGCAATTTGAGGTATGCAAAATGTTAGCAGAAAAACAGCCTTTCTTTCTCAAATGAAAATAAATAGTTCATACACCGTCCTGCCCAGGTCCTCTGGGATAACACACATGGCAGCTCTCGCAGGAGCTTTCAAGAAGGCTTGCTTTCCTCCACACACATAGACAGAGAAAAAAAAACTGGCTGGACTTTTAACTCCCCTCCAGCCACACCCTGGAGGTGGAGAAATGGTGGATAGGCGTCCCGCCCATCTCTGGCCTACCCACCATGAAAGCTATGCCCATATAACTACTGGATTGCTCTCAGCACATGTCATGCTGGAGAAAACACTTACAGCTTTCACATCATAAAGGAAAACAATCTTTGTGACACATATCTCCCCTCATGTACAACACCAGTGACCCTGTCATATTCCCCCCTCTGCCAAAAGCTGGGGGCTTTGGCACCTTCGGACATCAAACAGGGTATTCAGGAGAGGGCATTTGCATTCACATATAGCTTCCCGGGCCTGTGTTCTACGTGGAACCTGAAATCCCGGAGGCCTAAGAATCATCTCGTCACTCGGGCATTTTTACTCTGTTTCTCCCTTAACCATCTCAGAGGGGCATGATCGGACACGAGTTTGAACCTCTGACCTAGTTGATAATATCTCAATGTATCCACTGTTGTGAATTCTGCTCTTGGGCTCCCTCCGGTGGTTGTAAGTGGTAGCGCTGCTGTCTCTGAATCTCAGCATTTATCAGGTGTGTTCACTTTTTGCAATTGTGACTGGGCTATTTAGTCTTGCTTCACCCTTTAGTCAGTGCCAGTTGTCCATTGTTCCTGGTCTCTCCTGCTTTGCAGTTCTTTTCAACAAAGATAAGTTCTGGCCTTGATTTTTTGTTGAAACCTATGAAGGTTTCTTCCCCTAAGTTTAAGCCTCGGTTTATTGGCCCTTATAGGATTTCTGAGATTATCAATCCAGTGTCTTTTCGTTTGGCCCTTCCAGCCTCTTTTTCCATCCATAATGTTTTTCATAGATCTTTGTTGCGGAAATATGTGGTGCCCGTTGTTCCTTCTGTTGATCCTCCTGCCCCGGTGTTGATTGATGGGGAGTTGGAGTATGTGGTTGAGAAGATTTTGGATTCTCGTTTTTCGAGGCGGATCTTGTCAAATGGAAGGGTTATGGCCAGGAGGATAATTCTTGGGTTGTTGCCTCCGATGTTCATGCTGATGATTTGGTTCGTGCCTTTCATTTGGCTCGTCCAGATCGGCCTGGGGGCTCTGGTGAGGGTTCGGTGACCCCTCCTCAAGGGGGGGGGGGTACTGTTGTGAATTCTGCTCTTGGGCTCTTGGGTGGTTGTAAGTGATAGCGCTGCTGACTCTGAATCTCAGCGTTTATCAGGTGTGTTCACTTTTTGCAATTGTGACTGGGCTATTTAGTCTTGCTTCACTCTTTAGTCAGTGCCAGTTGTCCATTGTTCCTGGAGGATTCACATCTCTGCCTGGTCTCTCCTGCTTTGCAGTTCTTTTCAACAAAGATAAGTTCTGGCCTTGATTTTTTGCTGTCCACATGCTGTGGCCTTATTGTTCAGTTCTTTTCCATGTTTTTGTCTTGTCCAGCTTGGTCTGTATAAGGATTTGTTTAGCCAAGCTGGTATCTCTGGAGATGCAGATATACCCTCCATATCTTTAGTTAGCTGTGGAGTTTTTGTATTTTCTGTGGTGGATATTTTCTAGTGTTTTAATACTGACCGCATAGTACTCTGTCATATCCTTTCTATTTAGCTAGAAGTGGCCTCCTTTGCTAAATTCTGATTTCAGTCTGTGTATGTTTTTTCCCTCTCCTCTCACAGTCAATATTTGTGGGGGGCTTCCTATCCTTTGGGAATTTTCTCTGAGGCAAGATAGAAAAGGGAAAACTATCTCTAAGGGTAATTAGTCCTCCGGCTGTGTCGAGATGTCCAGGGAGTGCTAGGTACATTCCATGGCTACTTCTAGTTGCGGTGTTAAGTTCAGGGTCTGCGGTCAGTACAGGTACCACCTTCTCCAGAGTACGTCTCATGCTGCTCTTAGGCCACCAGATCATAACAGTACAACTGGCCAACAATGAGTTAACCGCATCTCAGAAGAAGGGAAGGAAAGTGCTGAGCCATTTTTTTTTCTGTAGTCTGTTGTGTTTTTTTTTTTTTCTTTCCTCTTTACCTCTGGGTGGCTCAGGAGTTTGGCGCTGGTATGGATGTTCAGGGATTGGCTTCTCGTGTGGATCAACTTGCTGCTAGAGTACAGGGTATTTCCGATTATATCGTTCAGACTCCGGTTTTAGAGCCTAGAATTCCAACTCCTGATTTGTTTTTTGGGGATATGTCCAAATTTCTGAGCTTTAAAAATAACTGTAAACTGTTTTTTGCTCTGGAACCCCGTTCCTCTGGTGATCCCATCCAGCAGGTTAAAATTGTTATATCTCTGCTGCGTGGTGACCCACAGGATTGGGCATTTGCCCTGGAACCTGGGAATCCGGCGTTGCTTAATGTAGACACCTTTTTTTAGGCGCTTGGGTTATTGTATGACGAACCTAATTCAGTGGATCATGCTGAGAAGACCTTGTTGGCCCTGTCTCAGGGTCAAGAAGCGGCAGAATCATATTGCCAGAAGTTTAGAAAATGGTCTGTACTGACTAAATGGAATGAGGATGCCTTGGCGGCAATCTTCAGAAAGGGTCTTTCTGAATCCGTTAAAGATGTTATGGTGGGGTTCCCCACGCCTGCTGGTCTGAGTGATTCTATGTCTCTGGCCATTCAGATTGATCGGCGCTTGCGCGAGCGCAGAGTTGTGCACACTATGGCATTGTCTTCCGAGCGGAGTCCTGAGCCTATGCAGTGTGATAGGATTGTGTCTAGAGCTGAACGACAAGGATTCAGACATCAGAATAGGTTGTGTTTTTACTGCGGCGATTCTGCTCATGTTATTTCTGATTGCCCTAAGCGTACCAAGAGAATCACTAGTTCTGTTACCATCAGTACTGTACAACCTAAATTTCTGTTATCTGTGACCCTGATCTGCTCATTATCGTCATTTTTTGTCATGGCATTTGTGGATTCAGGCGCCGCTCTAAACTTAATGGACTTAGAATTTGCCAGGCGTTGTGGTTTCCCCTTGCAGCCTTTGCAGAGTCCTATTCCTTTGAGGGGCATTGATGCTACACCGTTGGCTAAAAATAAACCTCAGTTTTGGACACAGCTGACTATGTGCATGGCGCCAGCCCATCAGGAAGATTGTCGTTTTCTGGTGTTGCATAATTTGCATGATGCTATTGTGCTGGGTTTCCCATGGTTACAGGTGCATAATCCGGTATTAGATTGGAAATCTATGTCTGTGACTAGTTGGGGTTGTCAGGGGGTTCATGGTGACGTTCCTTTGATGTCAATTGCCTCCTCCCCCTCTTCTGAAATTCCTGAGTTTTTGTCAGATTTCCAGGATGTATTCAATGAGCCCAAGTCCAGTTCCCTTCCACCGCATAGGGACTGTGATTGTGCTATTGACTTGATTCCAGGCTGTAAGTTTCCTAAGGGCCGACTTTTCAACCTGTCTGTGCCAGAACATACCGCCATGCGGAGCTATGTTAAGGAGTCCTTGGAGAAGGGGCATATTCGGCCATCTTCTTCACCATTGGGAGCAGGTTTTTTTTTTGTTGCCAAAAAAGATGGCTCCTTGAGACCCTGTATTGATTATCGCCTCTTGAATAAGATCACGGTCAAATTCCAATACCCTTTGCCTTTGCTTTCTGATCTGTTTGCTAGGATTAAGGGGGCTAGTTGGTTTACTAAGTGACCTTCGAGGGGCATATAATCTTGTTCGTATTAAGCAGGGTGACGAATGGAAAACTGCGTTTAATACGCCCGAAGGCCATTTTGAATACCTTGTGATGCCATTCGGACTCTCTAATGCTCCATCTGTGTTTCAGTCCTTCATGCATGATATATTTCGGAATTATCTTGATAAATTCATGATTGTATATTTGGATGATATTTTGATTTTTTCAGATGATTGGGAGTCTCATGTGAAACAAGTCAGGATGGACTAGTAAAGTGATTTCGGAAGTTCATTGTTCTGTGTTGGCCGGTCATCCGGGGATTTTTGGTACCAGAGATTTGGTTGGTAGGTCCTTTTGGTGGCCTTCTTTGTCACGGGATGTGCGTTCTTTTGTGCAGTCCTGTGGGACTTGTGCGCGTGCCAAGCCTTGCTGTTCCCTCGCTAGTGGGTTGCTTTTGCCTTTGCCGGTCCCCGAGAGGCCTTGGACGCATATTTCTATGGATTTTATTTCGGATCATCAGGTTTCCCAGAGGATGTCAGTTATCTGGGTGGTTTGTGACCGGTTTTCTAAGATGGTTCATTTGGTACCTTTGCCTAAGTTGCCTTCCTCTTCTGATTTGGTTCCGTTGTTTTTTCAGCATGTGGTTCGTTTGCATGGCATTCTGGAGAATATTGTGTCCGATAGAGGTTCCCAGTTTGTTTCTAGGTTTTGGCGGGCCTTTTGTGCTAGGCTGGGCATTGATTTGTCTTTTTCTTCCGCATTTCATCCTCAGACAAATGGCCAAACCAAGCGAACTAATCAGACTTTGGAAACTTATTTGAGATGCTTTGTGTCTGCTGATCAGGATGATTGGGTGGCTTTCTTGCCATTGGCCGAGTTTGCCCTTAATAATCGGGCTAGTTCTGCTACCTTCGTTTCACCCTTCTTTTGTAACTCTGGTTTTCATCCTCGTTTTTCTTCGGGGCAGGTTGAGCCTTCTGATTGTCCTGGGGTGGACTCTGTGGTTGACAGGTTGCAGCAAATTTGGGCTCATGTTGTTGACAATTTGTTGTTGTCTCAGGAGGGGGCTCAGCGTTTTGCTAACCGTCGTCGGTGTGTTGGTTCCCGGCTTCGGGTTGGGGATTTGGTCTGGTTGTCTTCCCGTCATGTCCCTATGAAGGTTTCTTCCCCTAAGTTTAAGCCTCGGTTTATTGGCCCTTATAGGATTTCTGAGATTATCAATCCAGTGTCTTTTCGTTTGGCCCTTCCAGCCTCTTTTTCCATCCATAATGTTTTTCATAGATCTTTGTTGCGGAAATATGTGGTGCCCGTTGTTCCTTCTGTTGATCCTCCTGCCCCGGTGTTGATTGATGGGGAGTTGGAGTATGTGGTTGAGAAGATTTTGGATTCTCGTTTTTCGAGGCGGATCTTGTCAAATGGAAGGGTTATGGCCAGGAGGATAATTCTTGGGTTGTTGCCTCCGATGTTCATGCTGATGATTTGGTTCGTGCCTTTCATTTGGCTCGTCCAGATCGGCCTGGGGGCTCTGGTGAGGGTTCGGTGACCCCTCCTCAAGGGGGGGGGGGGGTACTGTTGTGAATTCTGCTCTTGGGCTCTTGGGTGGTTGTAAGTGATAGCGCTGCTGACTCTGAATCTCAGCGTTTATCAGGTGTGTTCACTTTTTGCAATTGTGACTGGGCTATTTAGTCTTGCTTCACTCTTTAGTCAGTGCCAGTTGTCCATTGTTCCTGGAGGATTCACATCTCTGCCTGGTCTCTCCTGCTTTGCAGTTCTTTTCAACAAAGATAAGTTCTGGCCTTGATTTTTTGCTGTCCACATGCTGTGGCCTTATTGTTCAGTTCTTTTCCATGTTTTTGTCTTGTCCAGCTTGGTCTGTATAAGGATTTGTTTAGCCAAGCTGGTATCTCTGGAGATGCAGATATACCCTCCATATCTTTAGTTAGCTGTGGAGTTTTTGTATTTTCTGTGGTGGATATTTTCTAGTGTTTTAATACTGACTGCATAGTACTATCCTTTCTATTTAGCTAGAAGTGGCCTCCTTTGCTAAATTCTGATTTCAGTCTGTGTATGTTTTTTCCCTCTCCTCTCACAGTCAATATTTGTGGGGGGCTGTCTGTCCTTTAGGAATTTTCTCTGAGGCAAGATAGTTTTCCCTTTTCTATCTCTAGGGGTAATTAGTCCTACGGCTGTGTCGAGATGTCCAGGGAGTGTTAGGTACATTCCACGGCTACTTCTAGTTGCGGTGTTAAGTTCAGGGTCTGCGTTCAGTACAGGTACCACCTTCTCCAGAGTACGTCTCATGCTGCTCTTAGGCCTCCAGATCATAACAATCCACTGCCCATTTTATAGCCAGACACTCCTTCTCCACAATGGTGTAATTTTTTCTTGCATGACGAGAGATTCTGTCTCAGATACAAGATAGGATGCTCTTCCCCATTATTCTCCTGAGACAGTATGACTTCTGAGGCCTAAAGTATCTCTCTGGATCACGAACTCCTTGCTGAAGTCTAGTATGACCAGAACCAGATGTCTACACAGAGCCTGCTTCAGCTCCTGGAACGCCATCTCTGTGTCAGTAGTCCATTTAACTACAGTCGACTTTGTACCTTAAAGAAGATCTGTCAATGGTGCAGCGATTATAGCAAAACTTGGGATGAACCGCCGGTAATAGCCTACAATTCCAACAAACACCCTCACTTGCTTCTTGATAAGCGGTTGTGGCCACTTCTGAATCGCCTTGATCTTATTTATCTGTGGTTTAATTTCGTCCCTTCCGACGACATAGCCCAGGTACTTGGCCACTTCTTCGGATTTATTGTGAACCTCACACTTCTTAAAGCATCCAGAACCAACTGTGCCTTTGGCAGATGACTAGCCCAGTCAGGGCTAAAGATCACTATGTCATCAAGTTATGCTGCAGCATACTTCTTATGCGGAGCCAGGATCTTATCCATCGCCCTCTGGAAGGTGGCTTGCAGACCGAAGGGCATCCTGGTGTATTGAAAACACCCATCAGACGTTGAGAAGGCTGTCTTCTCCTTGGCACTCTGGGACATGGAGATCTGCCAATAGCCCTTCGTCAGTCCAGGGTTGTAATGTATCTTGCGGGTCCAAGTCTCTCATTGAGTTCGTCCACACGAGGCATCAGGTAAGTATCAAAACTAGAGACTTCATTCAGCTTGTTGTAGTCATTGCAAAACCACCACTCACTGTCGGGCTTCATTACGAGGATGATGGGACATGACCATCCACTTTTTGACTCTATCACCCTGAGGTCTAACATCCTCTTCAACTCATTGGATATCACCTCTCTCCATGCTTTCGGAATTCTATTGAGGTTCACTCTTACATGCGGTTCCGTCAGCACGTCATGTTCAACCACCTGCGTTTTCCCTGGCAACTCTGAGAATAGGTCCCTGTTCCGTTGCAACAACTCCTGACACTCTGGGCCAACATCATGGTCTCTGCAATGGTGACATTATCCACGGTGACTTTGGGACTGGCTCCCAGGCAATGGGTGTCAAGCTGTTGTAGGTCTCGCCAGGGTTTGAGCAAGTTCACCTGATAGACCTGGTGCGGCTTCCTTTGCCCTGGCTGGTTTTGTTTGTAATTAACTTCACTCAGTTTTTCCACCACCTCATATGGGCCTTGCCTCTTGACTAGGAACTTGCTCTCCACCATAGGGATAAGCACTAGCACATGATCCCGGGCTTGAACTACCTCAGCCTCAATTATACACTGATCGGTTATACACCCTCGCCTGTGCCTCATGTGCCTGGAGAAAATGCTCCGGCACGATAGGTGTTATGGTTCTCAATGGCAAGAGAACATAGCCCAGCAAACATAAGAACTAGCTCTTGGAAGGATGGAAACTAAACTGACCATGAACTAAACCTGCCGCACAACTAACAGTAGCCGGGTAGCGTAGCCTGCGTTATATCCCTAGACGCCCAGCGCCGGCCGGAGGACTAACTAATCCTGGCAGAGGAAAATATAGTCCTGGCTCACCTCTAGAGAAATTTCCCCGAAAGGCAGACAGAGGCCCCCACAAATATTGGCGGTGATTTTAGATGAAATGACAAACGTAGTATGAAAATAGGTTTAGCAAAATTGAGGTCCGCTTTCTAGATAGCAGGAAGACAGAAAGGGCACTTTCATGGTCAGCTGAAAACCCTATCAAAACACCATCCTGAAATTACTTTAAGACTCTAGTATTAACTAATAACATCAGAGTGGCAATTTCAGATCACAAGAGCTTTCCAGACACAGAAACGAAACTACAGCTGTGAACTGGAACAAAATGCAAAAACAAACAAAGACTAAAGTCCAACTTAGCTGGGAGTTGTCTAGCAGCAGGAACATGCACAGAAAGGCTTCTGATTACAATGTTGACCGGCATGGAAGTGACAGAGGAGCAAGGCTAAATAGCGACTCCCACATCCTGATGGAAACAGGTGAACAGAGAGGATGATGCACACCAGTTCAATTCCACCAGTGGCCACCGGGGGAGCCCAAAATCCAATTTCACAACAGTACCCCCCCCTCAAGGAGGGGGCACCGAACCCTCACCAGAACCACCAGGGCGATCAGGATGAGCCCTATGAAAGGCACGGACCAAATCGGAGGCATGAACATCAGAGGCAGTCACCCAAGAATTATCCTCCTGACCGTATCCCTTCCATTTGACCAGATACTGGAGTTTCCGTCTGGAAACACGGGAGTCCAAGATTTTTTCCACAACGTACTCCAACTCGCCCTCAACCAACACCGGAGCAGGAGGCTCAACGGAAGGCACAACCGGTACCTCATACCTGCGCAATAATGACCGATGAAAAACATTATGAATAGAAAAAGATGCAGGGAGGTCCAAACGGAAGGACACAGGGTTAAGAATCTCCAATATCTTGTACGGGCCGATGAACCGAGGCTTAAACTTGGGAGAAGAAACCCTCATAGGGACAAAACGAGAAGACAACCACACCAAGTCCCCAACACAAAGCCGAGGACCAACCCGACGCCGGCGGTTGGCAAAAAGCTGAGTCTTCTCCTGGGACAACTTCAAATTGTCCACTACCTGCCCCCAAATCTGATGCAACCTCTCCACCACAGCATCCACTCCAGGACAATCCGAAGACTCCACCTGACCAGAAGAAAATCGAGGATGAAACCCCGAATTACAGAAAAAGGGAGACACCAAGGTGGCAGAGCTGGCCCGATTATTGAGGGCAAACTCCGCTAAAGGCAAAAAAGCAACCCAATCATCCTGATCTGCAGACACAAAACACCTCAAATATGTCTCCAAGGTCTGATTCGTCCGCTCGGTCTGGCCATTAGTCTGAGGATGGAAAGCAGACGAGAAAGACAAATCTATGCCCATCCTAGCACAGAATGCTCGCCAAAATCTAGACACGAATTGGGTACCTCTGGCAGAAACGATATTCTCCGGAATACCATGCAAACGGACCACATTTTGAAAAAACAGAGGAACCAACTCGGAAGAAGAAGGCAACTTAGGCAGGGGAACCAAATGGACCATCTTAGAGAAACGATCACACACCACCCAGATGACAGACATCTTCTGAGAAACAGGAAGATCCGAAATAAAATCCATCGAGATGTGCGTCCAGGGCCTCTTTGGGATAGGCAAGGGCAACAACAATCCACTAGCCCGAGAACAACAAGGCTTGGCCCGAGCACAAACGTCACAAGACTGCACGAAGCCTCGCACATCTCGAGACAGGGAAGGCCACCAGAAGGACCTTGCCACCAAATCCCTGGTACCAAAGATTCCAGGATGACCTGCCAACGCAGAAGAATGAACCTCAGAAATGACTTTACTGGTCCAATCATCAGGAACAAACAGTCTACCAGGTGGGCAACGATCAGGTCTATCCGCCTGAAACTCCTGCAAGGCCCGCCGCAGGTCTGGAGAAACGGCAGACAATATCACTCCATCCTTAAGGATACCTGTAGGTTCAGAATTACCAGGGGAGTCAGGCTCAAAACTCCTAGAAAGGGCATCCGCCTTAACATTCTTAGAACCCGGCAGGTAGGACACCACAAAAGTAAACCGAGAGAAAAACAACGACCAGCGCGCCTGTCTAGGATTCAGGCGTCTGGCGGACTCAAGATAAATTAGATTTTTGTGGTCAGTCAATACCACCACCTGATGTCTAGCCCCCTCAAGCCAATGACGCCACTCCTCAAAAGCCCACTTCATGGCCAAAAGCTCCCGATTCCCAACATCATAATTCCGCTCGGCGGGCGAAAATTTACGCGAGAAAAAAGCACAAGGTCTCATCACGGAGCAATCGGAACTTCTCTGCGACAAAACCGCCCCAGCTCCGATTTCAGAAGTGTCGACCTCAACCTGAAAAGGAAGAGCAACATCAGGCTGACGCAACACAGGGGCGGAAGAAAAGCGGCGCTTAAGCTCCCGAAAGGCCTCCACAGCAGCAGGGGACCAATCAGCAACATCAGCACCCTTCTTAGTCAAATCAGTCAATGGTTTAACAACATCAGAAAAACCAGCAATAAATCGACGATAAAAGTTAGCAAAGCCCAAAAATTTCTGAAGACTCTTAAGAGAAGAGGGTTGCGTCCAATCACAAATAGCCTGAACCTTGACAGGATCCATCTCGATGGAAGAGGGGGAAAAAATATATCCCAAAAAGGAAATCTTTTGAACCCCAAAAACGCACTTAGAACCCTTCACACACAAGGAATTAGACCGCAAAACCTGAAAAACCCTCCTGACCTGCTGGACATGAGAGTCCCAGTCATCCGAAAAAATCAAAATATCATCCAGATACACAATCATAAATTTATCCAAATAATCACGGAAAATGTCATGCATAAAGGACTGAAAGACTGAAGGGGCATTTGAAAGACCAAAAGGCATCACCAAATACTCAAAGTGGCCCTCGGGCGTATTAAATGCGGTTTTCCACTCATCCCCCTGCTTAATTCGCACCAAATTATACGCCCCACGGAGATCTATCTTAGAGAACCACTTGGCCCCCTTTATGCGAGCAAACAAATCAGTCAGCAGTGGCAATGGATATTGATATTTAACCGTGATTTTATTCAAAAGCCGATAATCAATGCACGGCCTCAAAGAGCCATCTTTCTTAGCTACAAAGAAAAAACCGGCTCCTAAGGGAGATGACGAAGGACGAATATGTCCCTTTTCCAAGGACTCCTTTATATATTCTCGCATAGCAGCATGTTCAGGCACAGACAGATTAAATAAACGACCCTTAGGGTATTTACTACCCGGAATCAAATCTATGGCACAATCGCACTCCCGGTGCGGAGGTAATGAACCAAGCTTAGGTTCTTCAAAAACGTCACGATATTCAGTCAAGAATTCAGGAATCTCAGAGGGAATAGATGATGAAATGGAAACCACAGGTACGTCCCCATGCGTCCCCTTACATCCCCAGCTTAACACAGACATAGCTTTCCAGTCAAGGACTGGGTTATGAGATTGCAGCCATGGCAATCCAAGCACCAACACATCATGTAGGTTATACAGCACAAGAAAGCGAATAATCTCCTGGTGATCCGGATTAATCCGCATAGTTACTTGTGTCCAGTATTGTGGTTTATTGCTAGCCAATGGGGTGGAGTCAATCCCCTTCAGGGGTATAGGAGTTTCAAGAGGCTCCAAATCATACCCACAGCGTTTGGCAAAGGACCAATCCATAAGACTCAAAGCGGCGCCAGAGTCGACATAGGCATCCGCGGTAATAGATGATAAAGAACAAATCAGGGTCACAGATAGAATAAACTTAGACTGTAAAGTGCCAATTGAAACAGACTTATCAAGCTTCTTAGTACGCTTAGAGCATGCTGATATAACATGAGTTGAATCACCGCAATAGAAGCACAACCCATTTTTTCGTCTAAAATTCTGCCGTTCACTTCTGGACAGAATTCTATCACATTGCATATTCTCTGGCGTCTTCTCAGTAGACACCGCCAAATGGTGCACAGGTTTGCGCTCCCGCAGACGCCTATCGATCTGGATAGCCATTGTCATGGACTCATTCAGACCCGCAGGCACAGGGAACCCCACCATAACATCCTTAATGGCATCAGAGAGACCCTCTCTGAAATTCGCCGCCAGGGCGCACTCATTCCACTGAGTAAGCACAGCCCATTTACGGAATTTCTGGCAGTATATTTCAGCTTCGTCTTGCCCCTGAGATAGGGACATCAAGGCCTTTTCCGCCTGAAGTTCTAACTGAGGTTCCTCATAAAGCAACCCCAAGGCCAGAAAAAACGCATCCACATTGAGCAACGCAGGATCCCCTGGAGCCAATGCAAAAGCCCAATCCTGAGGGTCGCCCCGGAGCAAGGAAATCACAATCCTGACCTGCTGAGCAGGATCTCCAGCAGAGCGAGATTTCAGGGACAAAAACAACTTGCAATTATTTTTGAAATTTTGAAAGCAAGATCTATTCCCCGAGAAAAATTCAGGCAAAGGAATTCTAGGTTCAGATATAGGAACATGAACAACAAAATCTTGTAAATTTTGAACTTTCGTGGTGAGATTATTCAAACCTGCAGCTAAACTCTGAATATCCATTTTACACAGGTGAACACAGAGCCATTCCAGGATTAGAAGGAGAGAGAGAGAGAAAGGCTGCAATATAGGCAGACTTGAAAGAGATTCAATTACAAGCACACTCAGAACTAAAGGGAAAAAAAAAAAAATATATCTTCAGCAGACTTCTCTTTTCTCTCCTTTCTCTGTCAATTAATTTAACCCTTTGTGGCCGGTCAAACTGTTATGGTTCTCAATGGCAAGAGAACATAGCCCAGCAAACATAAGAACTAGCTCTTGGAAGGATGGAAACTAAACTGACCATGAACTAAACCTGCCGCACAACTAACAGTAGCCGGGTAGCGTAGCCTGCGTTATATCCCTAGACGCCCAGCGCCGGCCGGAGGACTAACTAATCCTGGCAGAGGAAAATATAGTCCTGGCTCACCTCTAGAGAAATTTCCCCGAAAGGCAGACAGAGGCCCCCACAAATATTGGCGGTGATTTTAGATGAAATGACAAACGTAGTATGAAAATAGGTTTAGCAAAATTGAGGTCCGCTTTCTAGATAGCAGGAAGACAGAAAGGGCACTTTCATGGTCAGCTGAAAACCCTATCAAAACACCATCCTGAAATTACTTTAAGACTCTAGTATTAACTAATAACATCAGAGTGGCAATTTCAGATCACAAGAGCTTTCCAGACACAGAAACGAAACTACAGCTGTGAACTGGAACAAAATGCAAAAACAAACAAGGACTAAAGTCCAACTTAGCTGGGAGTTGTCTAGCAGCAGGAACATGCACAGAAAGGCTTCTGATTACAATGTTGACCGGCATGGAAGTGACAGAGGAGCAAGGCTAAATAGCGACTCCCACATCCTGATGGAAACAGGTGAACAGAGAGGATGATGCACACCAGTTCAATTCCACCAGTGGCCACCGGGGGAGCCCAAAATCCAATTTCACAACAGATAGGCATCACTTTTGCCATTCTCTCCTGCAGCTGGGAAACATGCTCTATGATGCTCCTGTGTGGCATGACCTCAGCTTTCCATGTCCAGGAGCCCACGCAGATGTCCACCATACAGGAGTATGTATGGCGAGAAGCCAGTAGAGGCCTGGGGCACTTCCTTGCTGGAAAAGGGCAAAAATAGAAGCAGGTAGTCCCAGTCTTGACCATCCTTCTTAATGACCTTTTTGAGTATGGCTTTCAAGGATTTATTGAAGCGTTCTACTAGGCTGTCGGTCTGTGGATGGTACACTGAGTTTCCCAGCTGGGCAATCTGGAGGACCCTACACAGTTCCTTCATTACCTTGAAGGGGGTTCCCTGGTCTGTCAAAATCTCTTTCGACAGGCCTGTCCTAGCAAGAATATGGACAAGCTCCTGGGCAATACTCTTAGCCGAAGAGTTCCTTAGGGGTACTGCTTCAGGGTACCGGGACGTATAGTCCGTGACCACTAGAATATATTGGTGCCCTTGTGCAGACTTAACTAAAGGCCCTACCAGGTCCATGGCAATTCACTCAAATGGGATCTCTATTATCGGTAATGGGACTAGAGGACTTTGGAAGTGAGAAGAGGGAGTGGTTATCTGGCAGGTGGGGCAGGACCTACAATAGTTCTGGATCTTCCGGTAACATCCCAGCCAATAGAACCTCTGCAATATTCTCTCCTGTGTTTTCTCCACCACCAGATGTCCCCCCAAAACATTCAAATGTGCAATGTCTAGAACCCTCTGCCGGTATGACCCTGGAACCAACAGCTGCTCCACTATTTCACCTCCCCTCAGTGTAGTCACTCGATAAAACAATTCGCTATTGACTGCAAAGTGTGGGTACCTGTTGTCAGCCCCTGGCTCTTGAGCAACCGCATCAATCACAGACACATTTTCAAAGGCCCCTGTTAGGGTAAGATCCTGCATTTGAGCAGTCCCAAAATTTTCTCCAGACACCCCCAGCTCAGGAACCTCGGCCTCGCTGGTTTGTCTTCAACACCAGCTAGGACACACAAGGGGAACTCCTCCACCTCCGACTGCGATGGGGATTCATCAGGGTTGCACTGGCTCCTACCTGAGACATTAGGCACCCTTGCTTCCTCCACAAGCCTCAGAACAGTCTGAAGTATTGCCTGATTATCACGGGGTGTAGTAATCTCTGACTACCTCGAACTCATGGAACTCCGTACCATGGCTTGTTTTAATCAACACTCTGGCAACAGGGTAGTCTTTGGCATCCCTGTGGATACAGCAGACTTCCACATGTTTCCCTGTGATCAACTGGTTGGGAAGCGTGGCTCTGATCATGGTCATCAAGCTTCCGGAGTCCAAGAGTCCTAAACTGTGGCAAGGTAAGAAACCAAGTGTGTATCATTTAAGATTTTTTCGTTGCAAAGTTTTTGTGTTTATTCCAGAAGAAAAATGCTCCAAACTTCAAAACAGAGCTCCAGTTGTCAAACACACCACAATCAGAACTTTGTTTGCAGTTGCAGCAACGAAACAAATGTAGTTGAAACATCTGGATGTAAAGGCAGAATTTCTGAATGGAGACTAACAGAAGACATTTACATAGAACAACCCCCAGGATTCAAGGATAAAACGAAACCGAACATGATTTGTAAGATACAGACAAGTATATATGGTTTAAAATAAGCCGCTAAAGCATGGAATGATAAAATCACAGAAGTACTCATAAATGAACATTTTCAAAGAAGCAAAGTGGATCCTTGTCTATATATCAGAGACTGACAGACAGTTGGATCTATGTGCTGATATATGTGGACGATATTTTAGTTTGTTTTGAAAAAGAAATGGATGAAGGGGAAATAGTGAAAACTTTGGATCAACACTTCGAGATCAAAGATCTGGGAAATGTGAAACAGTACCTAGGAATACAGATAGAAAGAGAAGCAGACGGGAGTTTCCTTCTTAATCAAAATCACATGATTCAACACACAATCGAAACATTTGGATTGAAAGATGCAAAACCAGTAAAGTCTCCAATAGAAACCAACTATCTGAAGAAAATAAATAGTGAACAGAATCTGTTACCGAATAATGAACAATACTGAAAAGCAATGGGAAAATTATTATATCTTGCAACTGTTACAAGACCAGACATTGCAGCAGTAGTAGAAATTTTGAGTAGGAAGGTGTCAAAGCCAAACAAAATGGATTGGATTGCAGTGAAGAGGGTAATCCATTATCTGAAAGGAACTAGCAGTGTTAAACTAAAACTACCTGCAAGTGAGAAATGCATTTTAACCGGATACGTTGATGCAGACTGGGCTGGAGATCCAATTGACAGGAAATCTACTAGTGGCTATCTTTTCTTGCTCTCAGGCGGACCAATTCGTTGGACTAGTAGGAAACAATCTATAGTAACACTGTCGTTGACGGAAGCAGAATATGTCGCCGCAGCACATGCCAGTCAAGAAGTTCTATGGTTAAGACAACTGCTAACAGACTTAGGACAACAACAATTGGGACCAACAAAGATGTATGAGGACATTCAAGGATGTCTAGTTCTTGTTCAATATACAAATAACACTGGCGCACGCCACTAATACCCACTAAATGAGTGGGGATAGACTATGAAGTTACCCAGCTGCTGGTATCACCAAAGAATGTGCCACTTCTATAAAAATCAATACATATAACAACTGATACTGCGCTTGGGTGATAGAAAAGACCAGTCCTAGCTACCAGAAATGCAACCAAACCACATGAATATATACGGCAATAGGTGATTGGATTGTTCGCAACGTGCAGCCTATTACCAACTGCTGTGTGAGCCGTCACCCTGCATATTCCTTAGACCATAATACCGTACATCCAGGTGTATGTTAATCACAATGCAATACCATGGACATATGTGGTGCCCGTACCTAGTACATTAATTACACTTTTGTACCAGAATAAACTTGGTAATAACAGTTAATAAGTTCTTACCATATGGAAGTGTGGTCTGCAGGGAAAAAGATATATTATGCTGTGATCCCGCTAGCCTGCTCGTGGTGGTTACCGGAGGTGGTGTGCCTGTCTCCCCGGTAGAACCGGCAGGTGCGAGGATAAAGTGACCTGCGGGTAGTGGCGGACAGGTGGGCGCACGTTGGCTGGTGTCGCCTGGATCAGTACGGGTCTGCGAGATGTGGCTGCTCAGTGTAGAGCCAGGAGACTTCCCGGCCGGAGGCGTCCCTGGTTACACTGAAGGAAAAAATGGCCGCCGCTGACAAGCAGCATGTGACGTCACGGGTCTTCGGAGCCCTGCTAGGACAAAAAGATTAACCGACGTGTTTCGAAGGGTAACCAGGGACGCCTCCGGCCGGGACGTCTCCTGGCTCTACACTGAGCAGCCACATCTCGCAGACCCGTACTGATCCAGGTGGCACCAGCCAACGTGTGCCCACCTGTCCGCCACTACCCGCAGGTCACTTCATCCTCGCACCTGCCGGTTCTACCGGGGAGACAGGCACACCACCTCCGGTAACCACCACGAGCAGGCTAGCGGGATCACAGCATAATACATCTTTTTCCCTGCAGACCACACTTCCATATGGTAAGAACTTATTAACTGTTATTACCAAGTTTATTCTGGTACAAAAGTGTAATTAATGTACTAGGTACGGGCACCACATATGTCCATGGTATTGCATTGTGATTAACATACACCTGGATGTACGGTATTATGGTCTAAGGAATATGCAGGGTGACGGCTCACACAGCAGTTGGTAATTGGATTGTTCGCAACGTGCAGCCTATCACCTATTGCCGTATATATTCATGTGGTTTGGTTGCATTTCTGGTAGCTAGGACTGGTCTTTTCTATCACCCAAGCGCGGTATCAGTTGTTATATGTGTTGTGAATTCTATTCTCGGACTCCCTCCTGTGGTCGTGAATGGTACTTTGGTTGGTTCTGCTCTTGGGCTCCCTCTGGTGGCTTCGGGCGGAGCTGCTGGTCACTGAGGTTGGCTTTATCAGCTGCTCTCGTTTATTGCTATTCTGCTTCCCTAATTAACTCCACTCAGATCGTTACTTCATGCCAGCTGTCATTGTTTCAGTATTGGTTCAGATCTCTCTTGGACTTCTCTGAGGACCTGTCTGCTCCAGCAGAAGCTAAGTCTTTGCTAGTTCATTTGTTGTTACTGCTAATTTCTAGTCCAGCTTGCTATCATGATGTTCCCTTGCTAGCTGGAAGCTCTGGGGTGCAGAGTGGCACCTCCACACCGTGAGTCGGTGTGGGGAGCCTTTTTGCTTACTCTGCGTGGTTTTTTGTAGTCTTTTTTGCTGACCGCATAGATCCCTTTTCTATCCTCTGACTATTTAGTGAAATCTGGCCTCCTTTGCTAAAACCTGTTTCATTCCTGTGTTTGTGACTTTCCTCTTAACTCACAGTCAATATATGTGGGGGTCTGCCTTTACCTTTGGGGAATTTCTCTGAGGCAAGGTAAGGCTCTATTTCTATCTTTAGGTGTAGTTAGCTCTTAGGCTGTGAAGAGGCGTCTAGGGAGAGTTAGGTACGCTCCACGGCTATTTCTAGTTGTGTGTGATAGGAGTAGGGTTGCGGTCAGCAGAGTTCCCACTTACCCAGAGCTAGTCCTGTTTTTGAATTTACTCATCAGGTCATTCCGGGTGCTCCTAACCACCAGGTCCATAACATATATGTATTGATTTTTGTAGTTCTTGTTCAGATGGAAAGAGTTAATCCAAGAACTAAAAACATTGATGTGAAGTTTCACTTCTTGAGAGATCACCAGGAACAAGGAATCTTAAATTTAGAGTACTACCCAACTGAAGATATGACAGCAGATATTTTCACAAAGGCATTGAATGCTGAAAGACATCAAAGACTGATGAAGAAATTAGGCTTAATTGAATAAGTCCTTACTGTTGAGAAAGGGTGTTGGCAGATATGCAACAGATACAGACTTATTTGTGTGCAGGAGGAGCTTACACTTTTCTGACAGTAGATGGTGATGTTGTTACTGTTATATGCTTAGCTGAATGTAACGCATATACTTGCTGTACTTTGGTTTCACTTTATCTGGTAAAAGGTCCTTCAGACTTCCTGTTAAGCTGTATTAAGAAGCTGATGCATGTACATCATGTTCTGTGTAGATAAAAGTTGAATTACCCAATATACTCTACTCTCACAAGTTTCTTCTGCGACCAAACTATGCAACAATTTCCATCTCCAAAAAGCTTGTCGGCAGAGGGAAGCATGAAGTGAATGAATGAAGTGCTCTAAAATTTCCAGATAGGCAGCTGCGCTGACTTTGGTCTTGATAAAACACAGTGGACCTACACCAGCAGATGACCACACTTTTTCCTTCCACTCAACTTTCCATTAATATGCTTGAATACAGCACTCTGTGAACCGTCAACTTCTTTATCAATGACCTTTTGTGGCTTACCCTCCATGTGAAGTGTGTCAATGACTTCCGTCTGGACATCTGTCAAATCAGCAGTCTTCCCCATGATTGTGGAGCCTACTGAAACAGACTAAGGGACCTTTTTAAATGCTTAGGAATCCTTTGCAGGTGTTTTTTGTTAATTATTCTAATTTACTGAGATAATTACTTTTGGGTTTCAATTGGCTCTAAGCCATAATCATCAACATTAACAGAAATAAAAACTTGAAATAGATCACTCTGTTTGTAATGTCTCTTTATAATTTATGAGTTTCACTTTTTTACTGAAGAACTGAAATCAATTAACTTTTTGATGATATTCTAATTTAGTACTTGTATGTACAGGCACAACATGTGCATCAATGGTCCTTTGTGGAGGCCCGACCCTCCTAGGTCTCAGGTGTATGACTTGTTGCAGCTAGTCAAAAGATGGCTCCAGCCTGAGACCTTGACTCCTTCCCAGATGGTAGAGAGGGTGGTGGTCATCCGGCTTGTGAGGACTCTGCCAGTAGCTATACAGGATTGGGTGGTGCAAGGGGACCTGGGCACCCTTGATCGGATGGTTAGCTTGATCAAGCAGTATACGGTCACTCAGGGCTTCATACGGGACTCTGCCCCACTGCAGCTATCACGACAAGCCCAGAAGTCTGGGAAAGGGACACGTCCCTCTTGTTCGGTCAGACAGAACTGAGCACCTACTGAGGGCGTATTCTGGAGTGAGGGTGGCAGGAAACCAGTTTCCCCTAAACCGGTCTCGTGGAGTAGCAGTACCACCGCTATCAGGTGTTGGCAGTAGCAAGGACTGGAACATGTGGCTGACAACTTCTCCCTGGCTTCTGAACCCATGGATTGCGGGTTTATTGGCCAGGTGTCAATGTATGCCCAGACTATCTGCGCTGCAATTGCAAATGCCTCACAATGTGAATCCCAACTGTGCCAGGTACATATCAATGGGTACCAAATAGAGGCTGTCTTGGACTCAGGGAGCCTAGTGACACTTGTCCATGGGTCACTAGTTTCCGGGGACAACCCCAATGTTCCAAAAATCGGGATGGTCTGTATACATGTATACCTCCGAGAATATCCGACAGCGGAGGTTGCCTTTTTCACTCCATGTGGGTAGATTAAACATGTGATGGAAGTGGTGAAGACTTTCAAATTTTCTGGAAAGTTCCATTCCAGGACTGCTTGGACCTTTACAAGATCCATGAGAAATCTGCGGCTGACACTAGGAAACCAAAGAACTGAGCCTCTTGTATAGTGATTACACACTTCTCCAACTTAGCATACAGTTTAATATCCTGTAGAACCTGTAACACCTGCCTAACATTTACCTGATGAGACTTGAAGTCTGGCGAATAAACCAAAATATCGTCAAGATACACTACTACAAATCTACCCATGAGGTGATGGAAGATGTCTTTAACGAAATGTTGGAACACGGTGAGAGCATTAGTTAAACCAAAGGGCATGACAAGATTTTCATAATGCCCTTCTGGTGTGTTAAACGCATGTAATAGGCTCCCCTGAGATCCAACTTAGGCTAGTTTCACATTTGCGTTTAAATCCGCAACGTTTAAAACGCATCCGCAAGTGGTGGAAAAAACGCATGTAAACGCGTACAAACGCGGCGTTTTTTTGACACATGCGGTAAATATGACGTATGCGTTTATATGCGTTTTTTCCTGTGTTTGCGTTTTTGGTACTCATGATGAAAAATTTCACAAGAGAAAAATCGAGATAGACACCGCCAATGGGACTACAGAGGGCGTGTATTATGACGAAACGCGGAAGGGTATAAATGCCCCCCAAAAGAAATTCATGAATAGCTGGTTTTTGTTCATTCTGCTTCACAAAAATCGGAATAAAAAGCGATCAAAAATGTCAATGACCCGAAAATGTTACCAATAAAAATGTCAACTCGTCCCCCAAAAAACAAGACCTCGCATGACTCTGTGGACCAAAATATGGAAAAATTATAGCTCTCAAAAAGTGGTAACGCAAAAAATATTTTTTGGAATAAAAAGCGTCTTTTGTGTGACAGCTGCCAATCATAAAAATCCACTAGAAAACCCGCTATAAATAGAAATCAAACGCCCTTCATCAACTCCTTAGTTAGGGAAAAATTAAATTAAAAAAATGTATTTGCAGCGCCCCAGAGTCCTGGTCGTTGCAGTACTGTGGCTCCGCCACTAAGGGGAGCCATGGTGCGTCTGATGGCACTGAAGGAGTTCATCTGATCAGGTATCACAGACACCAATACATTTCACAGTCGGGCCTCCGGGGGGAGCTAAGGGTTCTATTCACTAGGCCACTCCCCACCATAGTGGGTAAACTGGGGGTCAGGCAGGAAGTTAGAACAGAAAGCTGACTGGGTTGGAACCAGGCAACACCTTGTGGCAGAGGGTGTTGTGGGGTAAGATACAGTAGGGTCTCTGTCAGGGGTGGGATCCTGACAGAGGCTTGGCAACAAGAAAGAACGTAACGGGACCGTGCCTGCTCCGGGTAGCGGCGGTACCCAAGGAAGGATTAGAAGCGAGATAGATTGTGCTGAGTGAGAAACGAGATCACGCAAAGGAGAAATACCAGTAGGAGTCGTGCTGTAAGACCGAAGCAACATCCTACTGAGGCGCACTACCGGTGGCCGGAACGCCGAGGGAGTATCATAACATTCAGCTTCAAGCAATACTCCAAACAGCGGCAGGACAGTCAGTCTAAGGCGGGCTGTCTAACTTTAATCACCTATGCAGTCTTGGGGGGCAACTTGTGGAGAGGGGCGACTCTAGGGTCCCGGAAGAGCTCCGAGCCTACCCGTCAAACGGGTGCCGTTCCAACCAGAACATCAGGGAGGGACGGAGGATTAGCAGAACATCATCTAATCGAGTTGTGAGGGAACTTAAGAAACAGACACAACAGTTGTGGGGGACTTTCCGTAAGCACAGCAGGGAAGGACCACAACACATAGCGCTAGTAGGAAGGCACCGATTTCCACCTGTGAAGAGAACTCTGGAGGTGCCATTGGACCGGCCGGACTTGCGCAGCCTGGTGAACCGTATTCCAGACTGAGGACTCAGAGATCTTCAGTAAAGAGGTAAAGAGACTGCAACCTGGTGTCCTCGTTATTTACTGCACTGCACCACTACAGCGTCATCACCACCATCCATATCTATTATTCACTGTGCGCCCCACGGCAGGGTCACGGACCGGGGCCTAGCCGCCGTGACAACCCCAGAGCAGAGACTCACAGGCCCGGTACCGGGTACCCCTCGGCCCTGCGGCAGTGGGGGCGCTACATATTTATTTCCATTTTCCCATTAGGGTTAGGGCTAGGGTTAGGGTTAGGGTTAGGGCTAGGGTTAGGGTTAGGGTTAGGGCTAGGGTTAGGGTTAGGGCTAGGGTTAGGGCTAAGGTTAGGGCTTGGTTTTCCTCCAAGATGTAGCCTGTCTGTGTCTCGTCTGCTTCAGAGTCTGATGAGAAGTTGCCTGCAACTGTCCACACCCTCCCTTTATCACCTTGATGGTGGGGGGTGGCTTATCAGTGTCTAGACTTGTTTTTCTCTATTGAAACGCATGCGTTCAAAAACGCAACCAAACGCATGTGCTTAAAAACGCATGCGTTTACATAGACAGCAATGCATTTTTTTGTCGCAATCCTTGGGCAATCGACCGCATGCGTTTCCTGGCGGCAAATAGACGCCTCTAGAAATTTCTACAAGTTGCATTTCCGCGCCAAGCCGCAAACGGCAAAAAAACGCATGTGTCGTCAAACGCGGCAAAACGCGAGAAAACAAAAACTCATGCGTTTTTAATGTTAAATATAGGGAAAAAAACGCAATGCATTTTTTTGCGGTACAAACGCTGCCGCAACAACCGCAAATGTGAAACCAGCCTTAGAGAACCATTTTGCCCCAATAATCTGAACAAATCAGGAGTGAGTGGGAGGAAATATGGGTCCCAGTTAGTAATCCAATTTAACTTACGAAAGTCTAAACAGGGACGCATGCCCTCATCTTTCTTCTTAACGAAGAAGAACCCCCACAGATACAGGTGAAGATGAAAGTCTAATATGTCCCTTGCCAAGACTCTCAGAGATATAGTCTTTCATGGCCTGTCTCTCAGGACCTGACAGATTTGTGGAGCGCCCCCAGACGCAGGGCCACGGGGTACTCTGTACCGAGCTTCTCTGTCTCAGTTCTGGGGTTGTCACGGTGGCTAGACCCGGTCCGTGACCCTGCTAAGGGGTGTCCAATGAAAGTTGTAAGTGGTGGTGCGTGGTGCAGGTCGCGATGAATAACGAGGACACAGGGTTGCAGTCTCTTTACCTCTTTACTGAAGGCTTCAAGGTCCTCAATCCAGAGTACGGTTAACAGGGCTGTCTGAGTCCGGCCGGTCCGATGGCACCTCCAGAGTTCCCTTTGCAGGTGGAAATCTGTGCCTACCTTCTAGCGCCTGTGTGTTGTAGTACTTCCCTGCTGAGCACCACGGGATAGTCCTCACAACTGTTGTGTCTGTTTCTGATGTTCTTTCCCACAACTTATGTCTATTCTGATGTTCTTCTCCGTCCCCCAGATGATATGGATAGGACGCACCCGTATGACGGGTAGGCCTGGAGTTTTTCCGGGACCCTAGTGACGCCCCTCTCCCACAGTTGCCCCCTATGTCTGCTTAGGTGGTTTAGGTGAGACAGCCAACCTATAATTAACTGTCCTGCTGTTGGTTTGAAGTAATGCTTGGAGCCCAATACTTCCTCGGCGTTCCGGCCACCGGCTACGCGCCTCAGTAGGATGTTGCCTCGATCTTACAGCACGACTCCTATTGGTGTTATCTCCTTTTTGCTTTGATCTCGTTTCTGACTCTCCACAATAAACCTCGCTTCTTGTCCTTTCTTGAGATACCGCCGCGATGTAGTGCAGGCGCGGTTCCTTAACGTTCTTTCCTGTTCGCTAGGCCTCTGTCAGGATCCCACCCCTGACAGGGACCCCCCTGAATCTTCCCCTGCAACACCCTCTGCCACAGGATGTTGCCTGGTTCCAACCCAGTCAGCTTCTGTTCTAACTTTCTATCTAACCCCCAGTTTTACCAGATTGTGAGGAGTGGCCTAATACATAGCGCCCTTAGCTCCCCCTGGAGGCCAGACTACGAAGTGTATTGGTGTCTGTGATACCTGGTCAGGTGAGCTCCTTCAGTGCCATCAGATGTACCATCACTCCCCTTAGCGGCGGAACATCAGTACTGCAACGACCAGGACTCTGCTGCACTTGCAACCGGAAGCAAGTTAATAGAACAATCATTCACACGAGGGGGAGGCAGCTCTTGACTTCCCCTTTCAAAGAATACCTCCTCAAAATTAGACAGAAAAGATGGAAAGTTTTTAGTGGAGTCACTGGAGATAATAGTTCCTAGGCAATCATTTTTGCAAAAATCACTCCACTTAATTATCTCTCTAGCCTGCCGATCTATGCCGGATTATGCATAGTCAACCAGGGAAAATCCTGCAATAGGAGTAGAGAAGTCTTCCAGAATATAACAGGAAAAGAGCTCCCTGTGAAAAGCCCCTACACAAAGTTTCACCTTATGCGCTATTTGCGTAAAGCTTTCATGACTCAGAGGTGCAAAGTCTATTGCAAATATGGGAATGGACTTCATTAGCTTACTAAAAGAGAGACCATGAATCTGAGCGAACCAGGCATCCACCATATTGGCTCCTGCACCACTATCCAGAAGGACAAATACTGTCTCAGTTTCCATACCATAACCACTTCTGCAGGTAGGGTAAACTGAGACACACTTGTAGAGGAGATTTATACACCTAGGTTGTAATCCTCCACACAGCCTGGGGTAAGAAGTTTCACACTGTTTCTGGTGTTACAGTATAGATGAAAAACCCCAATGAAATTACCCTTTTTTGCCACAGTAAAAAGCACTCCCTGTTTTGCAGCAAACCGCAAGAGACCCATAACAGGTGGAAGCACCCCTAACTGCAAAGATTCTTCAGAGGAAACAGGGAGAACTTCAATTATTTGAAGTATCACATATGGGGTCTCCACAGGTCTATCCCTGAGGCGTCTATCATTACGTATAGCAAGAGCTATGGCGGCCTCCAATGATGCTGGAGTTTCGTACTGCACCAATGCATCCTTTAACTGTTCAGACAAGCCCTGACAAAACTGACTCCTAAGGGCAGGATCATTTCACTAGGTGTCCGTAGCCCATCTATGGAATTTGGAACAAAATTCCTCTGCTCGTCAGTCTTCCTGCTAGATCTTACATAGTTTAGATTCCACAAGGGAGGCCCTGTCCGGGTCATCATAAACTAGGCCAAGAGCCGCAAGAAATCCATCCACCAACTGGAGTGACAATGAGTCAGATGGAAGTGAGAAAGCCCAGGATTGAAGGTCTCTTTGAAGAAGGGAGACAACAGTCCCCACCATCTTTACCTCAGTCCCGGATGACCACAGTCAAAGCCTGGAATAGAGTTTACAGGCTTCCCGGAAAGTGACAAATTTATTCTGCCCCCAGAAAATGTATCTGGGAGAGCCACTTTAAGTTCGGTCAGCTGTCTTTTGCGATGAAACCTTCGACCGTAGGTCAGATAGCTCAAAAGACAGACTCTGCAGCTGTCTTGCAAGGTTAGCGATGGGATTCTTATCAAGATCCCAAAAATGTGGGGCCAGTGAAAATGTCACCCTGTGACTGTATATAAATAGGGAAATGGGTCCTGTGCTGTCCCTAAGACTGGAAGTAAAGGTGAGATTTAGGCCACGAGCCTTACTGTTCTTCTTTTATACTCTAAATTGTCCACTCCCCCTCCCCTAGGAGGCCTGGAACAGAAATGCTAGTATATAAACAAGTAAGACACAGTTATAACGAAAAGCAACTAACATTCAAAACACAAAAGTAGACAGGTATATAGGGAAGAGTAGGAATGTACTAACCAAATGGGTATAGGACAATAAGGAAAGCATGCACCCTAAATTAGCATGCAATAATCTCCAGCAGCAACAATGGTCTAAAAATCAGCACAGCGACTCCAAGGAGCTAGGAAGTCGAACTTTCATTGGCGACGAAGAGAAGGTCTGGCCAAATTTTATAGGGAGAGGAAATGACCAGGTCAAGAATAGCTGTGAAATGTAGCTGCAGGTTTCTAACCAGCATAGACTAGAAAGGGTTGTTAACCTCATCAGCACCAAAGGAAACAAAATCCATTTAATATGAAACACAAGCATACAAGTTAAATGGAAGAGCTATGATTCAGAATATGTAGTGATTTTCTAACCCCAGATTTCCCAGGAAGACATGACCCACTCATGACAATGCCATGTACACACACCATTTCAAGTGTATTCTATGTAATGTACACTATGTAAAGCAGTCTAATTATTTCCTATTTGATGTATCTGCAACAGTCACTGTGTCTCCTATATGATGTATATGTGTATCTTATGTGATGTACTGTATATTCAGCAGTCATTATGTATTATATGAGATGTGAATATATATAGCTGTCTCAGTGTCTCTTATGTGATGTATCTGCAGCAGTCTGTGTCTCCTATGTGATAATCTGTAGCAGTCCCACTATATCTTATGTGATGTACTCGCCCGAGTATCAGTGTACTCGGGTGTACTCGGCGAGCACCGAGCATTTCCGGGATTATTTGGCGGTAACTGGTGTCTCCACTCAGCATTTTTGGCAGACTTTAGAGATCCAATCATGCTGCAGGGATTGTCTGCCAGGCCATGAAATGCCGCAGCCATCTTTGTTGTGGTCTTGCAGTGATTGGCTTGGCCGCACAGCATCATCCCGGGTATAAGAGACCTGGTGCCGCCCTGCTCGTTGCATTCAGCTCCGGATTCAGCGAGAGTAGGGAGAGTTGCTGCCGATATAGGGTCAGAATCGTGGTTTTAATAGTTGGTGTAGGTCTGCAACTGTTAAATCCACAACACCTGAAAAACCAACAGTCCTTTTTAGGGCAAATTCGTGAGTCCTGAGATTGCAGCGCTAGGTAGGCAGGGCACGGCATATCCACACCAGCGCAAGGCCTGCAGGCACTCTATGTGCTGTAGGGATTTCACTCACTCAGGTGCGATGGCTGACACTTAGGAGGCAGGTTCCAACAAAAGTTCAAAGGTTTATTGCTCCATAAACTATCATAAACAGAAAACAAATAGTCTTTAGCTCAGGCAAAGGAAAAAAAAACAAGTGTCCATTCCTTCAGGCTCAGTCCTCAAGCCTTAGCACACTCTGGAGGCTAGCACCTCCACACATATCTACTGTGTTAAGCATTAGCCTGTCTTATATAGAGCTAACCACACCCAGTAACCCATCACATGATTAGCCATGTGGTCTGACATCACCACAGGTCCTGAAACACATATATATATACATGGTTATGTGCAACAAAGAAATACTCCGGGCTACATTACAGCAACAAGCCACCTATGCGACACATATCTCCCGTCGACTACACACCCTTTAGCCATGCTACATACCTCCCCCCTCTGCCTAAAGCCGTGGGGCTTGGCACTTTCCCCCACTAAACAAGGGATTCTTGATAGGGCATCTGCATTACCGTGCAGCTTTCCGGCCCTATGTTCCACATGGAAACTGAAGTCCTGCAGGGCTAAGAAACAACGGGTGACCCTAGCATTTCTACCTTTTGTTTCCCTCATCCATCTAAGTGGGGCATGGTCAGATATTAGTCTGAATTTACGACCCAGCAGATGGTACCGTAACGTGTCCACCGCCCACTTTATGGCCAAACACTCTTTTTCTACGACTGAGTAGTTCTTCTCAGATGAGGACAGCTTTCTACTCAGATAGAGAACAGGATGCTCCTCCCCATGTAGCTCTTGGGAAAGGACTGCTCCTACCCCAACATCTGAGGCATCTGTCTGAAGAATAAATTCTTTCTTGAAGTCCGGGGCCATCAGAACGGGCTGCTTACATAGAGCCCCTTTCAACTCTTGGAAGGCTGACTCTGTCTCTTCGGACCACTTAACCATCACCGATTGTGTCCCCATTAGCAGATCAGTCAGAGGCGCAGCCACTGTGGCGAAGTTCGGGATGAACCTCCTGTAATATCCGATGATTCCCAGAAAGGTTTTAACTTGCTTTTTGGAGAGTGGTTTCGGCCATGTTTGGATTGCCTCCACTTTCCTGATTTGGGGCTTTATTTCTTCACGACCCACTATATGGCCTAGGTATTTAGCTTCTTCTTTACCCTAGGCACACTTCTTCGGGTTTATTGTAAACCCCACCTCTCTTAGAGCATCAAACACCGCTTGGACTTTCTCCAGATGACTCTCCCAGTCCGGGCTAAAGATGACGATATCATCTAGGTACGCAGCAGCGTAGGCCTTATGGGGTGCAAGGACTCTATCCATAGCCCTCTGGAAGGTCACCGGAGCTCCCTGTAGGCCAAACGGCATCCGGACATGCTGGAAGCATCCATCATGTGTCGAAAAGGCCGTCTTCTCCTTGGCTACCTGTGCCATGGGGATCTGCCAATACCCCTTTGTCAAATCCAAGGTGGATATATATCTGGCGTGCCCAAGCCTTTCGATGAGCTCATCAACACGGGGCATGGGATAAGCGTCAAACTTGGAGACCTCATTCAACTTCCGATAGTCGTTGCAAAACCTCCACTCTCCATCAGGTTTTGGGACCAGGACAATTGGGCTCGACCAACTGCTCTTGGATTCCTCAATGACTCCAAGCTTCAACATACGCTCCACTTCCTTGGAGATAACTTCTCGATGAGCCTCAGGAATACGATAGGGCTTCACGTTCAACCGCACATGTGGCTCTATTAGGACCTCGTGCTCTATAACCTTCGTGTGTCCTGGCAACTCTGAAAACAGGTCCCTGTTTTTCTGGAGTAACTCCCGGCACTGCTGTTTCTGGGTCTTCGATAACATCTCCGCTATAGTAACCGCTCCAACTTCACCTTCTGGGTTGCTTAACAACGATGGAGTTACTGTCGGCTCTCTATCTTGCCACGGCTTGATGAGGTTGACATGGTATACTTGGAATGGTTTCCGTCTTCCTGGTTGGTGAATTTTATAATTTACTTCACCAAGTTTGTCGACAACCTCATATGGCCCTTGCCATTTGGCCAAGAACTTGCTTTCCACCGTCGGAACTAACACAAGAACTCGGTCTCCCGGATTGAACTGCCTCACTCTTGCAGACCGGTTGTAGACTCTGGCCTGAGCTTCTTGTGTTGTGAATTTGCTTTTTGCTCCCTCTAGTGGTTACTAGTTTTTTGACTCTGGTTTTTCTGTCATTCCTTTTATCCGCACCTGGGTCGTTAGTTAGGGGTGTCGCTATATAAGCTCCCTGGACCTTCAGTTCAATGCCTGGCAACGTAGTTATCAGAGCTAGTCTGCTGTGCTCTTGTCTACTGATCCTGGTTCCAGTTATATCAGCTAAGTCTGCCTTTTGCTTTTTGCTATTTGTTTTGGTTTTGTATTTTTGTCCAGCTTGTTCCAAATCTATATCCTGACCTTTGCTGGAAGCTCTAGGGGGGCTGGTGTTCTCCCCCCGGACCGTTAGACGGTTCGGGGGTTCTTGAATTTCCAGTGTGGATTTTGATAGGGTTTTTGTTGACCATATAAGTTACCTTTCTTTATTCTGCTATCAGTAAGCGGGCCTCTCTGTGCTAAACCTGGTTCATTTCTGTGTTTGTCATTTCCTCTTACCTCACCGTCATTATTTGTGGGGGGCTTCTATCCAGCTTTGGGGTCCCCTTCTCTGGAGGCAAGAAAGGTCTTTGTTTTCCTCTACTAGGGGTAGCTAGATTCTCCGGCTGGCGCGTGTCATCTAGAATCAACGTAGGAATGATCCCCGGCTACTTCTAGTGTTGGCGTTAGGAGTAGATATATGGTCAACCCAGTTACCACTGCCCTATGAGCTGGATTTTTGTATTCTGCAGACTTCCACGTTCCTCTGAGACCCTCGCCATTGGGGTCATAACAGTTTGCCAGGCCAGTATTAAATGTTTAATGCATTGCAGAAGAGGGATTATAAGAAAGAAGATTCTGAGTTTTTTTTTTTTCTTCTTCCCCTTTACCTCAGAGTGGCTATGCTTGCTGCAGACATGAATGTCCAGACCTTGATTACAAGTGTGGACCAGCTGGCTACTCGTGTGCAGGGCATACAAGACTATGTTATCAGAAATCCTAGGTCAGAACCTAAAATACCGATTCCTGAACTGTTTTCCGGAGACAGGTTTAAGTTTAGGAATTTCGTGAATAATTGTAAATTGTTTTTGTCCCTGAGACCCTGTTCATCTGGAGATTCTGCTCAGCAAGTAAAAATTGTTATTTCGTTCTTACGGGGCGACCCTCAGGATTGGGCTTTTTCGCTGGCGCCAGGAGATCCGGCATTGGCTGATCTTGATGCGTTTTTTCTGGCGCTCGGTTTACTTTATGAGGAACCCAATCTTGAGATTCAGGCAGAAAAGGCCTTGCTGGCTATGTCTCAGGGGCAGGACGAGGCTGAAGTGTATTGCCAAAAATTTCGGAAATGGTCCGTGCTGACACATTGGAACGAGTGTGCACTGGCCGCTAATTTTAGAAATGGCCTTTCTGAAGCCATTAAGAATGTTATGGTGGGTTTTCCCATTCCCACAGGTCTGAATGATACTATGGCACTGGCTATTCAAATTGACCGGCGGTTGCGGGAGCGCAAAACCGCAAATTCCCTCATGGTGTTGTCTGAACAGACACCTAATTCGGTGCAATGTGATAGAAAAACCGCAAATTCCCTCATGGTGTTGTCTGAACAGACACCTGATTTAATGCAATGTGATAGAATCCTGACTAGAAATTCTGCGTGAAAATTCTTTGTTTGTCAAGGGCTCAAAGTGTCTCTTTGGTGTACAGAAGGTTCCCTTTTTGGGGTTCATTTTTTCCCCTTCTGCTGTGGAGATGGACCCAGTCAAGGTCCGAGCTATTCTTGATTGGACTCAGCCCTCGTCAGTTAAGAGTCTTCAGAAGTTCTTGGGCTTCGCTAACTTCTACCGTCGTTTTATCGCTAATTTTTCTAGCATTGTGAAACCTTTGACGGATATGACCAAGAAGGGCTCCGATGTAGCTAACTGGGCTCCTGCTGCCGTGGAGGCTTTCCAGGAGTTGAAACACCGGTTTACTTCGGCGCCTGTTTTGTGCCAGCCTGACGTCTCACTTCCCTTTCAGGTTGAGGTGGATGCTTCTGAGATTGGGGCAGGGGCCGTTTTGTCGCAGAGAGGCCCTGGTTGCTCTGTTATGAAACCTTGTGCCTTTTTCTCTAGGAAGTTTTCGCCTGCCGAGCGAAATTATGATGTGGGCAATCGGGAGTTGTTGGCCATAAAATGGGCATTTGAGGAGTGGCGTCATTGGCTCGAGGGTGCTAAGCATCGTGTGGTGGTCTTGACTGATCACAAAAATCTGATGTATCTCGAGTCTGCTAAACGCCTTAATCCGAGACAGGCCCGCTGGTCATTGTTTTTCTCCCGCTTTGATTTTGTTGTCTCGTATTTACCTGGTTCAAAGAATGTGAAGGCCGATGCTCTTTCTAGGAGCTTTGTGCCTGATGCTCCTGGAGTCGCTGATCCTGTTGGTATTCTTAAAGATGGAGTTATCTTGTCAGCTATTTCTCCGGATCTGCGACGTGTGTTGCAGAGATTTCAGGCTGATAGGCCTGAGTCTTGTCCACCTGACAGACTGTTTGTCCCGGATAAGTGGACCAGCAGAGTCATTTCCGAGGTTCATTCCTCGGTGTTGGCAGGTCACCCGGGAATTTTTGGCACCAGAGATCTGGTGGCCAGGTCCTTTTGGTGGCCTTCCTTGTCAAGGGATGTGCGGTCATTTGTGCAGTCCTGTGGGACTTGTGCTCGAGCTAAGCCTTGCTGTTCTCGTGCCAGCGGTTTGCTCTTGCCCTTGCCTGTCCCGAAGAGACCTTGGACACATATCTCCATGGATTTCATTTCTGATCTTCCGCTATCTCAGGGCATGTCCGTTATCTGGGTGATATGTGATCGCTTCTCCAAGATGGTCCATTTGGTTCCTTTGCCTAAGCTGCCTTCCTCTTCCGATCTGGTTCCTGTGTTTTTCCAGAACGTGGTTCGTTTGCACGGCATCCCTGAGAATATTGTGTCAGACAGAGGATCCCAGTTCGTTTCCAGGTTCTGGCGATCCTTTTGTAGTAGGATGGGCATTGATTTGTCGTTTTCGTCTGCTTTCCATCCTCAGACTAATGGACAGACGGAGCGAACCAATCAGACTTTGGAGGCTTATTTGAGGTGTTTTGTCTCTGCTGATCAGGACGATTGGGTGACATTCTTGCCGTTGGCTGAGTTTGCCCTTAATAATCGGGCTAGTTCCGCCACCTTGGTTTCACCTTTTTTCTGCAACTCTGGTTTCCATCCTCGCTTTTCTTCGGGTCATGTGGAGCCTTCTGACTGTCCTGGGGTGGATTCTGTGGTGGATAGGTTGCAGCAGATCTGGAATCATGTGGTGGACAACTTGAAGTTGTCACAGGAGAAGGCTCAGCGCTTTGCCAACCGCCGCCGCGGTGTGGGTCCCCGACTACGCGTTGGGGATTTGGTATGGCTTTCTTCCCGCTTTGTTCCTATGAAGGTCTCCTCTCCCAAATTTAAACCTCGTTTTATTGGGCCTTACAAGATATTGGAAATCCTTAATCCTGTATCTTTTCGTCTGGATCTTCCTGTGTCGTTTGCTATTCACAATGTATTTCATAGGTCCTTGTTGCGGCGGTACATTGTGCCTGTAGTTCCTTCTGCTGAGCCTCCTGCTCCGGTGTTGGTTGAGGGCGAGTTGGAGTACGTGGTGGAGAAGATCTTGGATTCTCGCCTCTCCAGGCGGAGGCTTCAGTACCTGGTCAAGTGGAAGGGCTATGGTCAGGAGGATAATTCCTGGGTGGTCGCCTCTGATGTTCATGCGGCCGATTTAGTTCGTGCCTTTCATGCCGCTCATCCTGATCGCCCTGGTGGTCGTGGTGAGGGTTCGGTGACCCCTCACTAAGGGGGGGGTACTGTTGTGAATTTGCTTTTTGCTCCCTCTAGTGGTTACTAGTTTTTTGACTCTGGTTTTTCTGTCATTCCTTTTATCCGCACCTGGGTCGTTAGTTAGGGGTGTCGCTATATAAGCTCCCTGGACCTTCAGTTCAATGCCTGGCAACGTAGTTATCAGAGCTAGTCTGCTGTGCTCTTGTCTACTGATCCTGGTTCCAGTTATATCAGCTAAGTCTGCCTTTTGCTTTTTGCTATTTGTTTTGGTTTTGTATTTTTGTCCAGCTTGTTCCAAATCTATATCCTGACCTTTGCTGGAAGCTCTAGGGGGGCTGGTGTTCTCCCCCCGGACCGTTAGACGGTTCGGGGGTTCTTGAATTTCCAGTGTGGATTTTGATAGGGTTTTTGTTGACCATATAAGTTACCTTTCTTTATTCTGCTATCAGTAAGCGGGCCTCTCTGTGCTAAACCTGGTTCATTTCTGTGTTTGTCATTTCCTCTTACCTCACCGTCATTATTTGTGGGGGGCTTCTATCCAGCTTTGGGGTCCCCTTCTCTGGAGGCAAGAAAGGTCTTTGTTTTCCTCTACTAGGGGTAGCTAGATTCTCCGGCTGGCGCGTGTCATCTAGAATCAACGTAGGAATGATCCCCGGCTACTTCTAGTGTTGGCGTTAGGAGTAGATATATGGTCAACCCAGTTACCACTGCCCTATGAGCTGGATTTTTGTATTCTGCAGACTTCCACGTTCCTCTGAGACCCTCGCCATTGGGGTCATAACATTCTTGTGCCTGGAGGAGGTGTTTTTTCACGATAGGCATCACCTTTGCAATCCTCTGCTGCATCAGGGCCACATGCTCAATGACGCTTCTGTTGGGCGTGACTTCGGTTTCCCAGGTTTCCTTGGCTATATCCAGGAGTCCTCGCGGATGTCAGCCATATAGAAGCTCAAACGGTGAGAACCCTGTGGAGGCCTGTGGAACTTCACGAATGGAAAACATCAGATAGGGTAAGAGACAATCCCAGTCTCTACCGTATTTCTCTATAGCTTTTCTCAGCATGCTCTTCAGTGTCTTGTTAAATCTCTCAACAAGGCCATCTGACTGGGGATGGTACACCGAGGTCCTCAACTGGGAGATTTTCAGGGCTTTGCATAACTCCCTCATCACCTTGCTCATGAAAGGTGACCCCTGGTCAGTCAGGATCTCCTTCGGCAGACCTGTCCAGGAAAAGACATGGACCAACTTGCAGGCTATACTCTTCGAGGAAGAATTTCTCAAGGGAATTGCCTCAGGATAGCGTGTGGCATAGTCCAGGATAACTAATATATACTGATGGCCCCGGGCTGATTTAACTAAGGGACCAACCAAGTCCATGGCAATTTTCTCGAACGGCACCTCAATAATGGGCAGTGGCACAAGGGGGTTCCGGAAATGAGGAGTGGGAGCAGTTAGCTGACATGTAGGGCAGGACCTGCAATAGTTCACTGTTTCCCGGTGACACCCAGGCCAATAGAACCTCTGCACAGCCCGTTCCTGCATTTTTTCCACCCCTAGGTGTCCACCCAAGATGTGTGAATGGGCCATGTCCAACACCTTCCGTCTATATGGACCCGGCACTACCAACTGCTCTACCAACTCCTCCCTTATTTTCGTGACCCGGTACAACAACTCCTTACTCATCAGAAAATGGGGAAATCTTGTGTCTGCCCCCGGCTCCTGTACCACCCCGTCAATAACTGTGACATTAGTAAATGCTTCCCTCCCTACGTTGGGCAGTCCCAAAATTTTCACCGGTTACCTCTAACTCCATAATGTCAGATGCAGGGGAGACTTCCTCCTCATCCCCAACCAGAACACAAAAAGGAAACCTGTCTGTCTCTGGGTGTGGAGACACCCTTCCAGGGTTCATTGGTTCCCTACTCTTGCTAGGGAGCTCAGAACCTTTTCCTCACAAATCCCAAAACAAACAGAAATCCTGGCCAATAATTATAGGGTGCAACAAGTCCTGCCCGATGCCGACTATGTGGGACTCAGTGCCACATGCCGTTTCAATGTCCACCCTGGCCAAAGGGTAGTCCTTTGCATCACCATGTATGCACCGCACTCCGACCTTCTTTCCCGGGAGCAGGTGGAGAGGAAAAGTGGCCCTCACCAGGGTCACTAGGCTCCCCGAGTCTAACAGTGCCGTGACTGCTCGACTGTTCACCTTTACGGGACACGCTTGAGGTCCCTCGTTGGGCGGAGAGTTCACACTGCAGGCTGGATACGCATAGTATGAACAACGGCGTCCCATGCTGCAGTCCATCTGCTCAGTGGTCTGGGAACAAAGGGCAGCTATATGTCCTGGCCCGTGGCACTTCCAACAAATAATATCACCCGTAGGGACCTTGGGCACCACCTCCCCCGCCCTTTGTGACCTTGGACGCCCCACCCCTTTTTGGGACTCAGCACCTTTCTGGGACCCCCAGTATGGCATGGGCTGCCTCCCGAAGGTGCCTTCCATCCCTTGGTGTCTCTAGACCAGTCCGATCAGTTCGTCGGCATTCTGGGGATCACCCTGGGCAACCCAAGTCTGTATGGACCTCGGGAGGGAATGCACAAACCGATCCATCATCACCCGTTCTACCATCTGTGCAGGCGTAGAGGTCTCTGGCTGCAGCCATTTCTGGACCAGGTGCAACAGGTCAAACATTTGGGAGCGAGGCGGTTTATCCAGGTGATAGGCCCAGCAGTGAATTCGCTGTGCCCTAACAGTCAGTGTCACCCCCAAACGTGCGAGAATCTCGGCTTTCAATTTGTGATACTCCTTGGCATCCTGCAAGGTTAAATCATAGTACGCCTTCTGAGGTTCTCCCGTCAGGTAAGGCGCCAATACCTCTGCCCACTGCTCTGGCGGAAGTTTCTCCCTCTCAGCGACCCTCTCAAACACCGTCAGGAAGGCCTCAACATCATCCCCGAGAGTCATTTTCTGCAATGCGCGTCTTACCGTCTTCCGGACGTGGGTGTCATCAGCCAGACCTGGGGTTGGGGTGCTCGTCTTGCCCTGGATGGCGGTTGCCAGAAGCTGCATCTGCTGCCATTGCTCCTGCTGGCTCTGTTGTATCTGTTGCATCAACAGCCTGTTGGTCTCTTGCTGTACCTGCTGCCGTTGCTCCTGCTGTCATTGCAACTGGACCAAGTGTTTCAGCAGGTCCTCCATTTTCCCCGGCAATGCTTGCTGGCTTAAAGCAGACTTGACCCAGGACATTCAAAAATAGACTTACGTCTCCACTGGGAACGCTGCCCGCACGTCTACCACCAATTGTAGGGATTTCACTCACTCAGGTGCGACGGCTGACACTTAGGAGGCAAGTTCCAACAAAAGTTCAAAGGTTTATTGCTCCATAAACCAACTATCATAAACAGAAAACAAATAGCCTTTAGCTCAGGCAAAGGAAAAAAACAAGTGTCCATTCCTTCAGGCTCAGTCCTCAAGCCTTAGCACACTCTGGAAGCTAGCACCTCCAAACATATCTACTGTGTTAGGCCGGTTTCACACGTCAGTGGCTCCGGTAAGTGAGGTTACAGTTTCCTCACGTACCGGAGACACTGACACACGTAGACACATTAAAATCAATGCATCTGTGCAGATGTCATTGATTTTTTGCGGACCGTGTCTCCGTGTGCCAAACACGGAGACATGTCAGTGTTCGTGGGAGCGCACGTATTACACGGACCCACTAAAGTCAATGGGTCCGTGTAAAACACGGACCACACACGGACGTTGTCCGTCTGCAGTCCGTGTGCGTGCAGGAGACAGCGCTACAGTAAGCGCTGTCCCCCCCACATGGTGCTGAAGCCGCGATTCATATGTTCTCTGCAGCAGCGTTTGCTGCAGAGAAGATATGAATAATAGTGTTTAAAATAAAGATCTATGTGTCCGCCGCCCTCCCACCCCCTGTGCGCCCCCCCGCTGTTCAGAAAATACTCACCCGGTCCCTCGTTGGCTGTCGGTGCTTCCTGGTCTGGCCGCGCCTCCTACTGTATGCGGTCACGTGGGGCCGCAGATTACAGTCATGAATAAGTGGCTCCACCTCCCATAGGGGTGGAGCCGCCTATTCATGAGTGTAAATGAGCGGCCCCACGTGACCGCATACAGTGGAAGCCGCGGCCAGACCAGGAAGCACCGACAGCCAACGAGGGAGCGGGTGAGTATTTTCTGAACAGCGGGGGGGCGCACAGGGGGTGGGGGGGCGGCGGACACATAGATCTTTATTTTAAACACTATTATTCATATCTTCTCTGCAGCAAACGCTGCTGCAGGGAACATATGAATTGCGGATTCAGCACCAGATGCTGGTAGTACGTGTGGTACCCAGCACGGTGCGTGAGGTACCCAGTGGGCACACGGGCGGCACACGTGTGCCGCACTGATGTTCACCAGAAACGCAGGGGCACACGGACACGGATAACTCCGGTACCGATTTTTTCGGTACCGGAATTATCTGGACGTGTGGGACAGCCCTTAAGCATTAGCCTGTCTTATATAGAGCTAACCACACCCAGTAACCCATCACATGATTAGCCATGTGGTCTGACATCACCACAGGTCCTGAAACACATACTGTATATATACATGGTTATGTGCAACAAAGAAATACTCCGGGCTACATTACAGCAACAAGCCACCTATGCGACACATATCTCCCGTCGACTACACACCCTTTAGCCATGCTACAGTTCGTACATAGCTCCCACTGCATCCCTCCCAAAGCTCCATAACTGTCTGCTGCTGCTTATTTACTATATACCTAGTTGCAGTTTTCATTTTTTTTTCTCTTTTTTCAAAATGTCACCCCCGCAAAAAAAAAATATACAGTCTGTTATGTCAGACTGAGGCCTGATGCATCTGTTAAAAAATCATAGTTTGTCAGGCATACATAGCATAGTTGTGTGTACTAGCCTTGTTCTACAATTTTTTTTTTTATAAATTCACTCAAAAGCCCCCCCAAAAATTAATACAGTCTGTTATGTCAGGCTGAGGGCTGGTGTTTCATTTTAAAAAAAATCATATTTCCGCAGGCATACATAGCACAGTTCTGTGTGCTAGCCTTGGTCAAATTTTTTTTGTTTAAATTCACCAAAAAGCAAAAACACATTAGTACAGTGTTAGGGCTAGAAGAACACACCAAGTAATAGAAAGATTGATACGAGGTGCGTTCGCAACCCGGGGTCCACCGTGCAGAGATACCTGCTGCAAAGTAATGGCGGATGGACACTGAGCTCACACGTGGGTTAAACTTCACCCCGTGTGAAATGTAAGCGACCTCTGTTGCCTCACAGAGTCACGCTGTACACAGAAACTAATACCCTAACTAGGGTTGTGCTTGCTCTGGAACTCTTCTGTGCTAACTGCACACATGAAGGAACCAGATACTAAGCCAAGGCTAATTGCCCCCACTGACGCTAGCTGCCTGCCTGAGTGTACAGCCCCAAAGCTAAACAGACTCACACCACAGATACACTGAGTGGTAGAGTATCCACTGGCAACAGCCAAACACAAATGATACTAGCCCATGGCCGTGCGGCCATGCAAACCTTTTATAGTTGTAGCTCTCCAGGACCTTCCTAGTGGACCAATAGGAGCTGCTACAAGACCTGAGCGTGTGACCTCTGACCTCCAATGAGAGGTCTTCCCTTGGGCATGCTCAGAAGGAGAAAAGCAGGACTTAGTCCCAGGAGCACCTGCTCGCCTCCGAACAGTACTGGTTATAATGGCTGAACCTGGAAGGGCAGCAGTAACCTGAGCAGGCTCCACTGCGGCTGGAGAAGAATGGGAGACCGCAGTGGACATGATTCGAGATTCCCCCTGTGCAGCGGCAGGAACTCGACACCTAACATACAGTCTGTTAAGTCAGACTGAGTCCTGGTGTATCTGTGGTGGAAAAATCGTAGCTTGACAGGCATAAGTTTCATAGTTCTGTCTGCTAGCCTTGTACTTTTTTTTTTTAAATTATACAAAACCCTAAAAAAAAGTTAATGCAGTCTGTTATGTCAGGCTGAGTTCTGTTGTATCTGGTTTAGAAAAATCGTATTTCAGCAGGCATACGTAGCATAGCTCTGTATGTTAGCCTTGTGCCACTCTTTTTTTGTGTTTTAAATTCACCGAAAAGCCCCCAAAAATTTAATACTGTCTGCCATGTCAGGCTGAGGCCTGGTGTTTGAGTTTAAAAAATTGTAGCTTTGCATGCTGATCAGATATCATTTAGATCCAAATAAATACATGCTTTTGAAATAGTGCAGTAGTCCATTTTAAATGGGAAGGCAAGGGACAAGGAAGTGGATGTGATGCTGATGGTGCATGCAGAGGATGAGGCCATGGCCAAGGTGAAAGTGGGCCGCAACAAAGACCCAAATCTTCTCGCTCGACCTTCCTGTCCCAGTTTCTAGGGGACCACAGCACACCACTATTGAAGCCAGAGCAGTGTGAATCAGTTGTTGGTTGGATAGTGGATAATGCTTCCAGTCACTCAGCCACCACCACCACCACCATATCTTCCACACGGTCAAGTCTGAGTAGCCGTGAGTGTGACCCGGATATTACTCCCCGTGATCCTCCTTTCTCCCACCATGCCGAGTGCCCTGAGACAACTGACCCCACACTTGGACACTCCGAAGAGCTGTTCAGTTTTCCATTTCAAGATTCTGGACTCTCGGCCAGTCAACTTGAAGTGATTATGGCAAAACAATGGGGAGACAAATATGGGTCTAAAGGTACCTTCACACTAAACGATATCGCTAGCGATCCGTGACGTTGCAGCGTCCTGGCTAGCGATATCGTTGTGTTTGACACGCAGCAGCGATCAGGATCCTGCTGTGATATCGCTGGTCGTTGATTAAAGTTCAGAACTTTATTTGGTCGTCAGATCGCCGTGTATCGTTGTGTTTGACAGCAAAAGCAACGATACCAGCGATGTTTTACAATGGTAACCAGGGTAAATATCGGGTTACTAAGCGCAGGGCCGCGCTTAGTAACCCGATGTTTACCTTGGTTACCAGTGCAAAATGTAAAAAAACAAACAGTACATACTCACCTTCGCGTCCCCCACCGTCCGCTTCCTGCACTGACTGAGCGCCGGCCCTAAAGTGAAAGCACAGCACAGCGGTGACGTCACCGCTCTGCTGTTAGGGCTGGCGCTCAGTCAGTGCAGGAAGCGGAAGCCGGGGGACGCGAATGTAAGTATGTACTGTTTGTTTTTTTACATTTTACACTGGTAACCAGGGTATACATCGGGTTACTAAGCGCGGCACTGCGTTTAGCAACCTGATGTTTACCCTGGTTACCCAGGGACCTCGGCATAGTTGGTCGCTGGAGAGCGGTCTGTGTGACAGCTCTTCAGCAACCAAACAGCGACGCTGCATCGATCAGCATCGTTGTCTGTATCGCTGCAGCGTCGCTTAGTGTGAAGGTACCCTTATCCACGTTACACAGAGGAGAATATACACCAAATTTGCTCACCTGGTTACGATGAGATTAGAGCATGTAGATAGCGGCTGCTGCAGATCCACAGGTCTTCACCGACCAGAGAAAATAATGTCTTCAAAGGGAAATTTATAGTTAAAATTCTGCGCTGCCGCTGAGATGAATTTTAGGAGAGTATAGTTGATTCACAGTGGTTTTATTCAACGCATTTCAGGGGTCTCATGCCCCCTTCATCAGGAAATACCACACCATACCAGGTGTGGTATTTCCTGATGAAGGGGGCATGAGACCCCTGAAACGCGTTGAATAAAACCACTGTGAATCAACTATAGTCTCCTGAAATTCATCTCAGCGGCAGCACAGAATTTTAACTACAAATTTCCATTTGAAGACAACTTGAAGTGATGACAGATGAGATCACATGTAGAGCTGCCCAAAGCTTTGACCATCCCCGGTCACACGAAGGCGATGCTGAGAAAATGTCACAAGAGGTGGACGATGATGAGACACAATTGCCAGAAAGTCAGGAGGAGGAGCAGGGTGCGGATGTGGAAGAAGAGGTGGTGGATGACATAGTGACTGACCCAACCTGGCAGGAGGACATGCATAGCGAGGACAGCAGCACCCATGGGGAAGGAGGCAGGAAGAAGCATTGCAGTGGCCACAGACAGAAGGCATGCATCCGTTCCCCGTAACACCAACATGAGTGAAGTTGCCATTCCAACTGTTAGATCTTCCCGAGTCTGGTTATTTTTTAAAGACTCTGCCGATAACCCCAAACAGGCCATTTGCAGCACCTGCCATGCCCGCATCAGCAGGGGTAGCAAAATAACTGACCACCACCAGCATGATCAGGCACATGGCAGCAAAGCACCCGACTTTGTGGGCTGATCCCCAGGCTCCAGTAACACTGTCTGCAGGTGACACCAATGATTCTTCCACTGTTTTGTGTAGAAGCCAATCTCCAGTCCACCGTGCATGTCAAGATGCCTCTAGCCCTGCACCTGTTGTTGCCCACAGTCAAGCAGCACCATCATCAAGCCCGTCCACGTCCTTGTCCCAGCACAGCCTTCAGTTGCCTATACCCCAGTCTTTGGAACGCAAGCGGAAATACCCAGCCAACGCTCCACAGGCCACAGTCCTAAATTGTAAAATTTCTCTTCTGCTTGCACTCAAAATGTTGCCTTTTTGGCTCGTTCAGATGGAAGCTTTTCGCAACGTGATGGCGGCGGCCGTCCCAAGGTACTCGGTCCCCAGTCACCACTATTTCTCCCAGTGTGCCGTACCAGCATTACACCAGCATGTGTCCCACAACATTACCCGTGCCCTCAGCAATGCTGCTACAGGGAAAGTCCACCTAACCATGGACACATGGACAAGTGCTTGTGGGCAGAGACGGTACATCTCACTGGCGGCACACTGGGTTAATATAGTGGAATATAGGGATTAGGAGCTGCCGGATCTGCTAGTGAAAGTACGCCATCTGTCTGCCCATTTTAGAAAGTCAGCTACAGCTTCAGCCGCCCTTGCCGTGCTTCAGCAGCATTTGCAGCTTCCAGCTCACCGACTAGTGTGTGATGTCCCCACGTTCTGGATCTCTACACTGCATATGTTGGAAAGGATTTGTGAGCAGAAGAGGGCAGTTGTTGACTACCAATATCAACAAGGCTGTCGATATTCAGTTCAGACTCATAAGACCTCAGGAGTGGACATTTATGTCAGACATACGTACCATCCTCCAAAACTTTGAGGACTGCACCAAGATGATGAGCGGCGACGACGCCATAATTAGCATCACCTTCCCAGTTCTCAGCATTCTGAAAACCTCTCTGCTCACAATTAAAAAGGATGCATTGCAGGCAGAGCACGAGGACATGGAGCAAGGAACCATACAGGGGGATTACACTCAGCCCAGCCTCATGTCTTCTCAATGTGGATTGGTAGGCAATGAGGAGGAGGAAGAGGAAGAACAGGGATACTTTATTGTGCTATAGACGGTACTACAAGCACATCTGTCCTACCGTCTGTTCAGCGGGGATGGCCTGAGGACAGGGAGGAGAAGGATGAGGATGAGGAGGAGGACAGCATGGTCAGCCATCCTGTTTGTAAGGACACGGAAGTCTTGCCTGTTAGCAGTCTGGCATGCATGGCTGACTATGTTGCGCTGTGTTTCTCATGACCCTCGCCACTCATTACTGGTTGGTAACACTTCTAGACCCACGCTACAAGGAGAACTTTCAATCTCTTCTGCCAGAGGCAGAGAGGTGTACTAAAATGTTGCAGTACCAGAGGGCCCTTGTAGTGGAATTACTTAGAAAGTTCCAATGTGAGAACGCTGGTAGCAGACGTCAGAGTTTGTTGTACAACCAAGGATTCCAAGCGAGAAAGACAGAAGTACAATCCAGCTCAGGCAGGGGAACAATGGCAAAGTTCTGGGACAGTTTTCTCAGACCCTCCCATCGTGACGGCACAGAGGTAAGGGGTGCTGTCACAAGAAGTGCAGTGTTTGGGACGATTGTGAGGGAGTACCTTGCAGATCATACAAATGTCCTCAGTGATTCCTCTGTGTCTTTTAATTATTGGGTATCCAAGCTGGACACGTGGAATGAACTGGCTCTCTATGCCTTGGAGGTCCTGGCCTGCTCTGCTGCTAGCGTTCTGTCAGAGCGGGTTTTTAGTGCCGCTGATGGAATTATAACAGGTAAGTGCATCTGCCTGTCAACTGAAAATGCTGACAGGCTGACTCTTATAAAAATTAACAAGGGCTGGATTGGGAAAGACTTCTGTGCACCACCAAGTGAAAACAGCGAAACATAACCTCAAATACATTCTCTGTTTTGGGGAGGTGTATTCTCATGCACCTCTTCACAACCACACATGGGTATACGCTTCCAGATTTGGTATGTTTGTTCTTATCCTCCTACTTATCCTCATCCTCATCATCCAGAACCACTAGATGACCAGGGTGAACGTGCTCTGTATTGTTATAGGCCAGTGAATTTTGGGCAAGGGGGCTGTGAGGGCACTATTTTATTTAGTAAAAAAAAAGGACCCCCATTGGGGAATTGTTTGTCATCTCATGCCCTCCATTACAAGTCTCAGAGACCCACACCCTACATTGGGCTTACTTCTTAACTCGGTTTCCTGCAATGTCCCTTCCTTTTCTCCGACTACATGACCTGGGTGAACGTGTTCTGTATTGATACAGGCCAGTGAATGTTGGGCAAGAAGGCTTGTGATGGCAATAGTATATTTTTTAAAAAGGTACCCCCATTGGTGAATTGTTTGTCAGCTCATGCACTCCATTACAAGTCTCAGGGACCCACACCCCTACATTGGGCCTACTTCTTAACTCAGTTTCCTGCAATGTCTCTTCCTTATCTCCGATGACATGACCAGGGTGAACATGTTCTGTACTGTTATAGGCCACAGAATTTTGAGCAAGGGGAGCTGTGATGGCAATAGTATATTTTTAAAAAAGGTACCCCCCAGTGGTGAAACCACATCCTTGTTGGCAAAGATTTCATAACATTTGTGTACCTTAAAAAGCTCACTTGTAATGCTCCTTTTTGTATTGCTGGTTGCCCACATTGGACACAATACACTTCATATAAATTTGATAAAGCTATGCTGTTAGTTTGGCTCAGTAGTTCATAACAAATTTCTTTGTCCACTATATTAGCTTCTTTCCTTGAGAGCCATAACTTTGGCTGCATCAAATGAACAAATGGCGAGTATACAAATGGCGATTTGGAATCCAGATTAAAATACTGTATACCGAATGCATTCAGACAATTACATAGCTGCATTTCTTGTAAAACATTTACAGATGTGACAAACAATGCTCATAGTGACACAATCTTGAGAAATGTTTTTTTATTCACTTCACAAACAGTTCTAAGCCTCTATATGTTTGCTGTTTGTTATTGTTAAACATTAAGGTTTACTGCAACTCTGCCTGTGGTGGTTTGATCTAAATCCTTGTGGCTTTTATATTCTAGGGGTTTATGGCCCCTCGTCTGATGACTCCATGATATCTCAGTTTCATATAACCTTGAAAGCTGGCCACTTGAAGGGCTGGGTGAAACTAGAGTTACTACATAGTTTAAATCATTATAAAAGACCAGAGAAACATGACTAAGACAGATGCCAAAACTGGGGTACCTGTACATGTACAGTGTGCTCATACCTGCATAATTGGGGATGCCCATGCAGTGTAGGTAATCTCTCAGGAGTTCTCTGTCTTGGTGTTGCTTTTCTGATATTCCAGATGGATGAAGTTTAAAAGCCTCCCTTTGATGATGTAATTATACTGTATGTAGTTAATCTTTATATATATATGTAATCATATGTATTTAATCCTTATATGTACTTATTAACCTTTGTGTGTTAAGTACAAATACAAAAGTGTACGAACTCATACTATTCAATCATACTAGTTCTTGAATTTTGTATTTTGCAATAAAATTATGTTGCATTGTAAGTATTAGCCTTCTTTAAAGCCACATCTGAACCTTAGTGTTAAAAACATGGCAAATAAAATTGGCAAATTCTCCTGTAAATAATTCTGCAAAGAGAGAACCATCATACCATTAAAAAATACAAGTGGATTTTTATGGGCCCATCCAGTATGTGGGTCCAAAGGCATAATAGGGTGCATATGACTGTGCAGCAGGGCTGGCCTTGCTGCCAATGTGTAAAACAAAGGAGTACGGGAGCACAAAATGCATATTGTGAAGTGGATTTTCATGGGCCCATCCAGTATGTGGGTTCCAAGGCATAATGGGGTGCATATGACTGTGCAGCAGGGCTGGCCTTGCTGCCAACGTGTAAAACAGAGGAGTACGGGAGTACAAAATGCATATTGTGAAATGGATTTTCATGGGTCCATCCAGTATGTGGGTTCCAAGGCATGATGGGGTGCATATGACTATGCATCAGGGCTGGCCTTGCTGCCAATGTGTAAAACAAAGGAGTACAGGAGTACAAAATGAAAATTGTGAAGTGGATTTGCATGGGCCCATCCAGTATGTGGGTTCCAAGGTGTAATGGGGTGCATATGACTGGCTATGCAGCAGGGCTGGCCTTGGTTCCTGTGTCAAAAAAAGTGCAATTCCACACTTGTTTTTTGTTTGGCTTTTTTACTAGGTTCACTAAATGCTAAAACTGACCTGACATTATGATTCTCCAGGTTATTACGAGTTCATTGACATGAAACATGTCTAGGTTATTTTTTATCTAAGTGGTGAAAAAAATTCCACACTTCATAAAAAAAAAAAAAAAAGTTTTGTCATTTTCCGATACCCGTAGCATCTCCATTTTTCGTGATCTCGGGTTAGGTGAGGGCTTATTTTTTGCATGCCGAGCTGATGTTTTTAATGATACAATTTTGGTGTAAATATGATCTTTTGATCACCCGTTATTGCATTTTAATGCAATGTCGCGGTGACAAAAATAAATAAATTTGGCATTTTGACTTTATTTCTCTCTATGCTATTTAGTGATCAGGTTATCAGGATAATACTTTTTTTATTGATATATCAGGCGATTTTGAACACGGCGATACCAAATATGTGTAGATTTGATTTGATTTTTATTGTTTTATTTTGAATGGGGCAAAAGAGGGGTGATTTGAACTTTTATATATATTTTTTTAAAAACATCTTTTTTTTTTACTTTTGGCATGCTTCAATAGTCTCCATAGGAGACTAGAAGCTGCCACAGCCCGATCGGCTCTGCTACATAGAGGCGATGGTCAGATCGCCTCTATGTAGCAGAATTGCTGACTTGCTATGAGCGCCGACCACTGGGTGGCACTCACAGCAATCTGGCACTGACAACCATAGAGGTCTCCAGGAGACCTCCGGTTGTCATGTCGTCACACCAGTGACTTGCGATCACATGATGCAGGTCACCGGTGTATGTATTTCCGGCGCGATTGCCGGAAGCACCATTTAAATGCCGCTGTCAGAGTTTGACAGCGACATTTAACTAGTTAATAGCCGCAGGTGGATTGCGATTCCACCCACGGCTATTGCGGGCACATGTCAGCTGTTCTAAACAGCTGACATGTTCCGGGAAAGATGTGGGTTCACTGCCGGAGCCCACATCAAAGGGAGGGATACCGACATCATCGTACTATTATACCCGATGTCGGTAATGGTTTAATGTAAACTCTGCACCCCATCTTGACTGAAAAAAGGAAATGTAGAATTTTTTTGCATATTTGTTAAAAAAGAAAAACTGAAATATCACATGGTCATAAGTATTCAGACCCTTTGCTCAGACACTCATATTTAAGTCACATGCTGTCCATTTCCTTGTGATCCTTCTTGAGATGGCTCTACTTCTTCAATGGAGTCTAGCTGCATTTAAATAGACTAATAGGACTTGATTTGGAAAGGCACACACCTGTCTATATAAGACCTCACAGCTCACAGTGCGTGTCAGCCCACATGAGAATCATGAGGTCAAAGGACCTGGCCATGGCGCTCAGAGACAGAATAAATAAAATAATTTCTGCAGTACTCAAGGTTCCTTAGAGCACAGTGGCCTGCATAATCCTTAAAGGGAAGAAGTTTGTGACCACTAGAAGTTTTCCTTGACCTGGCCATCCAGCCAAACTGAGGATTCGTGGGAGAAAAGCCTTGGTGAGAGAGGTAAAGAAGAACCCCAAGATCACTGTGGCTGAGCTCCAGCGATGCAGTAGGGAGATGGGAGAAAGTTCCACAAAGTCAACTATCACTGCAGCCCCCCACCAGTCGGGCCTTTATGGCAGAGTGGCCCGACGGAAGCCTCTCCTTAGTGCAAGACATATGAAATGAAAGGCAGCATAGAGTTTGATAAAAAACACATGAACGACTACCAGACTAGGAGAATAAGATTCTCTGGTTTGATGAGATGAAGATAGATCTTTTTGGTGATAATTCAAATCGGTATGTGTGGAGAAAACCAGGCACTGCCCATCACCTGCCCAATACAACCCAACAGTGAAACATGGTGGTGGCAGCATCATGCTATGGGGATGTTTTTCAGCTGCAGGGATAGGATGACTGGTTGCCATTGAAGGAAACATAAATGCGGTCAAGTACAGAGATATCCTGGATGAAAACCTCTTCCAGAGTCCTCTGGACCTCAGACTTGGCTAAAGGTTTACCTTCCAACTAGACAATGACCCTAAGCACACAGCTAAAATAACAAAGGAGTGGCTTCAGAACAACTCTGTGACCATTCTTGACTGGCCCAGCCAGAGCCCTGACCTAAACCCAATTGAGCATCTCTGGAGAGACCTGAAAATGGCTGTCCACCAATGTTCACCATCCAAACTGATGGAACTGTAGAGGATCTGCAGGGAAGAATGGCAGAGGATCCCCAAATCCAGGTGTGAAAAGCTTGTTGCATCATTCCCAAGAAGACTCATGGCTGTACTAGCTTAAAAGGGTGCTTCTACTCAATACTGACCAAAAGGTCTGAATAGTTATGACCATGCGATATTTCAGTTTTTCTTTTTGAATAAATTTGCAAAAATTTCTACATTTCTGTTGTTTTTTTAAATCAAGATGGGGTGCAGAGTGTACATCAATGTGAAAAAATAAACTTTTTTGAATTTACCAAATGGCTGCAATGAAACAAAGAGTGAAAAATTTAAAGGGGTCTGAATACTTCTGTACCCACTGTATATATTACATAATCTTTGCATACAATCACACATCTATTATATTATAACGCTGCATTAAACATCAATATTAAGACAATAGAGCAGAGGTATATTATACTCATAGCAGGTATTTCATCATATTTTTCCTTATTTATTTTTACTAGTTGGCCTGTGCAAAATTTTTGCACATTGGTTGTCGGGGGCGCAGGCAATTTTAGGAAAATCAAGCTGGTCAAATTCTTATATATTATTTCTAAACACTCTTTTTTGGTGATTACATTGTATCTCCGTTCATACTGCACCCACACACACAAGTGATACACCATTTGAAAGGTAAACTTGCCCCCTTCAGCAAGAAAATAGCCAAACAAACCACGCATCCACGATGTGATCACAAAATACAGTTTAAACATTAATTTTCTTAAACCTGCAGTAGGTAAAAATGACCTGCACTTCGCACCACACTACCCCGAGGCACACTGTAGATTGAATTTAGCCAGTAGTAGAATCCAACTATTATTATATATCAGTGTTTTGGATTAAAATGTAACCTTTAATGTAAATCTTTAAAACATGTAACTCTCAAAGCAAACATAATAAAAAAGTGCAAGGTGCATAGGACAAACAACATTAAAAATTTGTGAAGTGCGCATCAAAGAGTAGGGTAGTTTTATATGTGAAAAAACCCCTACTTATATCTAATAGTCTGTTCTTTACACGTATAGTCAAATAACATTCAATCCCTTCCGGCCCCTTTTGCATGGGATTACATACTCTATTCTAAATGAACCAGACTTAGATGGGCAGTCCCATTAATACAGTCTTGCCCGTTTATTGCATACTCCACATTATATGAATAGTCAAGAAATTGAATTGACAGGCTATACAGTCCATTAATATATAGGTATCGTTCACCTGGAAATTCTGTACCAATATCAGTGAGTGTGTCTAATATACAAGACGGGTCCCTGTAAACAATATCAGGACCGTCTGCTTACCACAAATAAGACCCTCTATTATAGCCATCCGTCCAAAGAGACCAATATGCAGCGGGTTACGGGGTCAACCATGACACAGCAACAATCCCGGAGTGGTGTCACCTATTGATGCAGCATCATGCTCTGTCAGTGCATCCTCTTGGGGGTGAATCTCCCACCTCTCCCTTTTTTTTTAAGAGGGGATTGACGCAACACAAAAGAATGGCATATTTTACAACTCAAAAAGATCTCACCCACATGAATGAAGTCACTATATGCGACCCTTTGTCCAGGTTCAGCGGTGGATATTTTCCCCCTTTTCCCCGACGCGTTTTGTTGTGCTCATCAAGGGATACCATGGGTCCAGTGTGACCATGCCATCAGAAAAATGCTGCAATAATAATAGTTGGATTCTACCACTGGATAAATTCAATCTATAGTGTGCTTTGGGGTAGTGTGGTGCCACCTGCAGGTCATTTTCCTTACTGCAGGTTTATGTAAAATAATGTTTAAACTGTTTTTTTTTTTTTTTATCATATCGTGGATGTGTGGTTTGTTTGGCTATTTTCTTGCTGAAGGGGGCAAGTTTATCTTTCAAATGGTGTATCATTTGTGTGTGTGAGTGCAGTATGAACGGAGATACAATGTAATCACCGAAAAGAGTGTTTAGAAATAATATATAAGGATTTTTGTATTTATTTATTTTTTATGCTTTTACTCTCTATGTACCTCCCTTTTGCTACGCTGCAGATCCAATGTTAGATGCCTTGATTAAATTGTCCTTTTTTGTATCATCTGATCCCTATCTTTGCTTTCCTCCTTCTTTTCCTTGCTCAAATTTATTACCGAGGATCATGTTATATTATTAGTCCATACATACAAATATATGGTACCTTAACTTTGGGATTATATTACAAATAACCCTATTAGGATACATATGTGTATGATAGTTTTGAGTCTTTTCCCTTTGTTTTTTATTAATTTTTGAGATGTGTGTATACCAGCCTCAGAGTCTCCAATTTTTTATATATATGCACAACAGTCTCAGTTTATCCTATATGATATACAAACACCAGTACCAGATGTACTGTACATATAATTGCAGTGTATTCTATGTAATGTATACTACATATAGCACTCTGAGTCTCTAATGTGATTTATCTGCACAAGTCTCAGTGTCTCCTATGAAATATATCTGTGGCAGTCCCTGTGTCTCCTATACACCAGCCACAGAGTGTAGCCGACGTGATGTATATAATAGTTTTGGTGTCTCCTGTGATGTATATGCAGCATAGTCTCAGTGTATCCTGCATGATGTATACAGCAGAGTTTCAGTATATCGTATGTGATGTATACAGCAGTCTCGGTTTATCCTATGTAATTTATACAGTATTCTCGGTGTCTAATATGTGATGTTAAGTAAAGAAAATTGGCGCGCACTCAGGATAATATGGGAGCGAGGTGCTGGTGTAGTGGGCTGTGATAGCCCCACGTAAATAGAGAAGATAGTACACCGCACACTCTGTATATATATTGCAAAATGGTGAAGAATTTATTGAAAAAATTGACTATGTGACATGAAAAGCGACCAGAGGTAATTATTATGACGTTTCGGCTCATCCAGAGCCTTAATCATATAATCGCTTATATGTGCACAGAGGAGAGGATAATAGTCCTAGGAGATGGAGTTTAACACTTAAGTGCCAGGTGGTAATGCGTGAGATCACAATCAGGGTAGATAAGCGGCGCTCCCGCGCCCTGCTGCCGGTAGCAGGGCGCGGGAGCGCCGCTTATCTACCCTGATTGTAAGACCCCACAAAAGGGCAGCCTCAGCGTGATCTCAGGGCAGCAAAAGCATCAACAGCCTAAGTGTCACAGGGTTAGCGTGACGGAGAGGAGCCAGAAGTACTTCACCTTTGTATTAAACAGTGTAAATTTCTTTGAGGGAGAACCAAAGCCGGAAAAACTCAAACCATCAGAGGCTGATCCCCAAGGGTCTGTGCCGGAGGAGGCCGAAGAGGCTGACCCTGAGGAGTCTGAGGAGGTGGAACTGGAGGAGTTGGAGGACATGGAGCTGGATGTCCCCAGACTGGAGGAAGCAGTGGCTGCACCCATAAAGACTAATGGTTGTGGAGCAACCGCAGCAGGAATGCCGGAATGGCAAGAGCGTGATGGTGGGACGCAGATGGTGAGTGGACCTTGGTCTCAGACCCAGGTACACATGCCCATGTTTGTGGATACCCCGTCTCTTGGTCCCACGCCCTGATACCAAGAAGGAGAGGGACACTTTCCATCGCCTGGGCAGGCAGTGTGGATAGCAGGAGTGGAGGAGGAGAAAAAAAGAAGAGAGAGGAAGATATGTGCAGAGCTGCATTGACTGGGAGGAGGAGCAATGGCTGGTTGGCGGACCAGCGGCCTGCTGATGCATACCAACCCGGCTCATAGGTATAGATTTATCTGCGAGTCCAGCACCAACAACAAGGTATACGTCAATGCGGGCTCCATCAAGTTCCAGAGGCCCCTGAGGGAAGGGGATAGGGTCACATTCATCAAAGAGAGAGGACCCCAGGGGTACTACGCAGTGCCGATTGCCTTGTTACCATATGAGGATGACCCAGAACTGCACGAGAGCCAGGATAGAGAATGGGCGCGGAGCCTGATGTTAGATGGACGGGACTGGAGAGAGAGTGGAGCATCAGAGGTCAATGGGTCTTCCTCTGGAACCCTTTTTCGCCATGTGCAAGGGCATGGAGGGACGCAATATGTCGGCCACCAGGATAGCTGTAAAGCTTGTGCCCGACTGAGTGGCACAAGCGTGGGATTGTGGCCCCACTGTGCCACAAACCAGACTACCCTGGAAGGGGTATGACTAAGCAGCTACCTTGGTGTTCACTGGAGCCTCTGATGGTGAGGTCAGGCTTGTGTGGCAGGTAGCTGCCAAGTACCACTCCAGGCCGGGGTCTGGCTGTGGCAGCTGATCCCACTGAGGGATGAAACACTAGTGACAGGTGCTAGCAAGTATGACAGGCACGACTGGTACTCTGGCTGGCACTCTGGTAGGCAGGCGGGCACAGCTCACACTCTAGCAGGCAGGCGGGCACAGCTGGCACTCTGACAGGCAGGCGGGCATGGCTGGTACTTTAGCGGGCAGGCGGGCACGGCTGGCACTCTTGTCAGGCACTCTTGTCAGGCAGGCGGGCATGGATGGCTCTCTGGCAGGCAGGTGGGCACAGCTGGCACTCTAGGCAGGTAGGTGGGCACGGCTGGTACTCTAGGCAGGCAGGCAGTCATGGATGACACTCTGGGCAGGCAGGCAGGCACAGCTGGCACTCCAGGCAGGCAGGCGGGCACAGAACACACTGAAGGAAACGAGATGGCAATGGGTAGAGCAGGAACACTGGCAGATACGAGTAGGGAACAGATAGGAACCAGTTCTGACAGGAGGGACAGGAACTGCTTCAGGAGACACGGGAACACAGGCAGGAAAGAGTAGGATAAGGGAGTAGGTAGGAACCAGAACAGACTGGAGGGACAAGGACACATAGGACACGGAGCGGGAGCAGAGCAAAGCTGCAGGACGTGGAGAGCAGGAGACGAGATGGGAGTAGAGCAGAGCCTCAGAATGTGGCGAGTAGAGCAGAACCGCAAGGTGTGCAGCAGAGCAGAACCGCAAGGTGCAGAGCAAAGAGCAGAGCTGCAGGATGTGGATCAAAGAGCAGCACCGCTGGTTGTGGCACACAGAGCAGAGCCGCAGGATGCTGAGCAAAGAGCAGAGCTGCAGGTTGCGGAGCAAAGAGCAGAGCCACAGGTTGCGGAGAAAAGAGCAGAGCCGCAGGTTGCAGAGAAAAGAGAAGAGCTGCAGGTTGCGCCGCATGAGCAGAGCGCATGTTGCAGAGGAAAGAGCAGAGCCACAGGTTGCGGAGCAAAGAGCAGAGCTGCAGGTTGCGGAGCAAAGAGCAAAGCCGCAGGATGCGAAGTGAAGAGCAGGGACGCAGGATGCAGAGCAAAGGGCAAAAGGAGAGAACACAAGGAAGCACACAGCGGGATTTGAAAGGCTACAGACAGGGCTACAAACGGACACAGGTATAGGACTTAGTTCAGACAGGATCAGGTATGGGACAAGGCATGGGAACAAAGATTCAGACCAAGGTACGAAGCCCCCTGGATGGCAGAAGCAAGAGATGCAACAAGACAGGACCTGGCAACTCAGCAGCAAGACACTAACTGAGAAAGTACGTTGCTCAGGCATCCCCCTAGGGGTGGGAATGCCTTAAATACCTGATGCCTCTTGGCAATTGGCAGGGGACACCTTAGGAAGGTGCACACAGTCTCTATAAGATACAGGAAGTGCCAGGGCCCCCACCCTAAGCATACAGCCAGGAAGTATGCAGCAAGCAAGGACATGAGGCCCAGAGCATGGAGCCGGCAGAGGACAGAACTCAGAGCATGGCTCGGAGTGGTGAGTAAGAAGGGAGATGGGAAGCCATGCAGTGATGCCGGCAGGGATGTTACAGTACCCCCCCTTTACGCCCCCTCTTCTTCAAGTCCCCCAGGATAATCTGCAGAAGGAGTATAGGACCACACACAGTCCAGCTCAACATGATATCTTTAGGGTAGAATGAGGCATGCATAATATCAGGAGTCCCATAGTGCCAAGTCTCTTTCTGCCTGACGAAGTCAACTGCCACCATGGAAGATGCAACAATCAGAACCTCTCCTTCCTGGTTGGAAGAAAGCAGAGACATGACAGCTTCCATTTTGGTATCCTCACCAACTGGCCACATGGAAGCTGAATGTACTCTCACAGGATCCATCTTCTGCCCGTTATCCAGAGAAAAGTTTCCAAGTGGCAGGGATGTTCCTGGGTACTGGTTACTGGTAAAGTAATTGGAGATGAGTGGAGATAACACCACCTCCTCCTGATTGGAGGAAAGCAGGGACATGAAAGCCTTCGTTTTGTCAACTTTATCAGCTGGCCACTTAGAAATAGGCGACACCTTCACAGGATCTGTCGTCTGCCCATTGTTCAGAGGAAAACATTCTAGAGGTAGGGATGTTCCTGAGAACTGGTCACTGGTATAGTCGTTGGAGATGCGTGGAGAGGACGTCACCGTTTCCCCTTCATTGGAGACGTCAGAACACTTTGACTCGATGACTAGCAGACCAGATGAAGCAGAAGACGACACTGCTGACTGACTTTGACGTAAGGGAAGCAGACACTTCTCAAGACTCAGTTGTTTCAGACGAAGCACCTTGCTGGGTCTCCAGACCAGAACGGGTGGTAGAGTCTTTGGCTCTGAATGATCCATGGGCATACCAGACAGCATATAGAAGACAAACTTCTTTGAGTATAATGCTCTGACTTGAAGCTGTACTTGTCCTTGCAGCACTAGACTGCTCTTAAGAAGGGCTCGGCCATCATCAGACAACAACCTTACTGGGTTCTGGAGCTGTAGAACAAAGATCACACACCGACTCCGTATGGCTGGCGGCTGTCATGGATCCCAGGGAGGATATCTTTATCATCCCCGCCGCTCACACTAATGTGCCATGAACCGGGGTTGTTTGACTGCCCAGTTCTTTTCTGAGGGGGATTTATCTATATCCCACTTCCGGTTTGGAACTTGCAGCTCTATGGCACCCCCCTTACCCTCAGGTCAGACAGGGTACTGCACCTAGGATAATTAGTCTCCAGAAAGGCTGCCTTACTTTGTACTGGCTAACGGGCATGCTGCGGTGAGGGTGCTATAACTACTCCCACTCAGGCGGGACCAATAGGATAAATGTGGACCAAGCATTACTGCGAGCTTTGGTAGGCAGAATAAACAAATCAACAGCAGGTCAGGAATTGATTTTATTTATTGTTTGTGCCATTTCTCGTGCAGTATAAGTGATTACATGACTTTTTGTATCCCATATTTTAAGAGCTATAATTTTTCTATATTTTTGTTGACAGAGTCATGTGTGGGCTTGTTTTTTGCAGGATGAGTTGAAGTTTTTATTGGTACCATTTATGGGCACATAACATTTTTTGATCGCTTTCTATTCTGATTTTTTGGGAGGCAAAATGAACAAATACCAGCAATTTATGATTTTTTCTTTTTCATGCTGTTCACCGTGCGGTAAAAGTGATAGGGCAGCTTTATTCTTTACATCAGTGCGCTCACAGCGATACCACCTTTATATAATTTTTTCAAATGTTTTGCTACTTTTACACAATAAAAACTATTTTATAGAAATGAGAATTGTTTTTACATTGCTATAGTCTGAGAGTTATAGCTTTTTTATTTCTCCACTGATGGAACTGTATGGCAGAATTCTTTTTACTGAGCAAGATGACGTTTTCAAAAATACCATTTTTATTTACTTTCATCTTTTTTATCACGTTTTATGGATCTTTTTTTGGGCAGGCACTATGAAAAAGCATAGGCTTTTTTTTACACTTTTTATAGTGTTCGCTGAAAGGGTTAAACAATGTGACAGTTTTATAGATTGGGTCGCTCTGGACTAGGGTTGAGCGAAACGGATCAGACAAATTCAAAAATCGCCGACTTTCGGCAAAGTCGGGTTTCATGAAACCCGACCCAATCCTAGTGTGGGATCGGCCATGAGGTCGGCAATCTGCACGCAAAAGTCGCGTTTCGTATGACGCTTTCAGCGCCATTTTTCAGCCAATGAAGGAGGACGCAGAGTGTGGGCAGCGTGATGACATAGGTCTCGGTCCCCACCATCTTAGAGAAGGGCATGACAGTGATTGGCTTGCTTTCTGCGGTGTAACAGGGGCTATAAAGGGGCATAGAGAGAGGTTGCTGCAGCTTCATCAGAAGAAGGGATATAGTTAGGGAGGGAAGATTAACCCCCAAACTGCTTGTGCTGTAGCGATTTCCACTGTCCAACACCACCTTTTTTTGCAGGGACAGTGGAGGCTATATTTTTGTGCATCAGCTCTGTAGCTTATTAGGCTGCCTTATAAGGCTCCCTGATAGCTGCATTGCTGTTTGCACGCTGCTGTGCAAACCAACTGCTTTTTTAAAAGCAAAAATCCTGTTGCTCCATTCTGCACAGTTATCTTGTTTATTTGTCCACACTTTTGTGTGCAGCAGTCCTTTTTATTGCTGCCATACTTGTCCTGAGATCATTGTAGGGAGATTGAAATTGTACTACAGTCCTTGTATTTTTTCATATATCTTCCATCCAGCCACTTTCTGCCACTTACACTGTGTTGTTTCATACAATGGGCCTGAGTTTTGGTTCAGTCTCCCAAAAAAAAGTGAGATTCAAATTCTCACAAAGTGGATATACTTCAGTCCTGTTAGTTTGTCGTATATCAGCCAGCCACTTTCTGCCACTTACATTGTGTTGTTATTTTACACTGGGCCTGAGTTTTGGTTCAGTCTCCAAAAAAAAGGGAGATTTAAATTCTCAACAAGTTTATATACACCTTCTACCTTGTTTTACAGTACCATATAACGGTTGTTATTTTGGTTAGATTTTCCAAAAAATGAGAAAGTCTGGTGGAAGAGCCCGTGGGCGTAGGTTGCCAGCTGGTACTGATGGTGGTGGTGGTGCATCTGGTGGTAGTGGCAAAAGCACAATAGCACCTAAGGCTGGAGGTGTTGAGCCAGCGTCATCGTCTGGTTACTAGTGTTGAGCAATACCGTCCGATACTTGAAAGTATCGGTATCGGAAAGTATCGGCCGATACCGGCAAAGTATCGGATCTAATCCGATACCGATACCCGATACCAATACAAGTCAATGGGACTCATGTATCGGACGGTATCCCTGATGGTTCCCAGGGTCTGAAGGAGAGGAAACTCTCCTTCAGGCCCTGGGAACCATATTAATGTGTAAAATAAAGAATTAAAATAAAAAATATTGCTATACTCACCTCTCCGACGCAGCCTGCACCTTACCGAGGGAACCGGCAGCGTTGTTTGCTTAAAATTCGCGCTTTAACTTCCTTACGTGAAGTCCCGGCTTGTGATTGGTCGCGCGCCGCCCATGTGGCCGCGACGCGACCAATCACAGCAAGCCGTGACGTAATTTCAGGTCCTTCAGGATTTTAAAATTACGTTCCGGCGTTGTGATTGGTCGCGTCGCGGTCACATGGGTGACGCGACCAATCACAAGCCGTGACGTCACGGGAGGCTGGACATGCGCGCATTTTAAAATGCGCGTGTCTCCTGCCTCCCGTGACGTCACGGCTTGTGATTGGTCGCGTCGCACATGTGACCGCGACGCGACCAATCACAACGCCGGAACGTAATTTTAAAATACTGAAGGACCTAAAATTACGTCACGGCTTGCTGTGATTGGTTGCGTCGCGGCCACATGGGCGGCACGCGACCAATCAGAAGCCGTGACGTCACGGAAGGAAGGAAAAGCGCGAATTTTAAGCAAACAACGCTGCCGGTTCCCTCGGTAAGGTGCAGGCTGCGTCGGAGAGGTGAGTATAGCAATATTTTTTATTTTAATTCTTTATTTTACACATTAATGTTGTTTCGATACCGATACCCGATACCACAAAAGTATCGGATCTCGGTATCGGAATTCCGATACCCGCAAGTATCGGCCGATACCCGATACTTGCGGTATCGGAATGCTCAACACTACTGGTTACACAAAGCCTTGAAGGCTCCCTTATCTGGGAGTAGGAAAACAGCTTTTAAAGCCGGAGCAGCAGGAAAAAGTTTTGGCTTTCCTTGCTGACTCAGCCTCTAGCTCTTTCGCCTCCTCTTCAGAAAGTTCCAAATATAAAAGCAGCGAGTCGTCAGTGGATGCTCCAGGTCAGGAACAAGATGTTTCCTTGTGTCCTTCACCCAAACCAAAAGTGAAGGATGCGTCAGGCGACACTACAGGTTACTCCATGGAGCTCATTACACATACCGTGCCTGGGTTAGAAAGGGAAATTGTTAAGTGCCCATTACAAGATGAATCGGACATGGAGTGCACTGATGCACAGCCACAGCTAGATTATTATGCTGTTCCATTGACTCAGATCACTACATTGCCCTCGCAGTGTACTGAGCCAGAATCTGACCCTGATGAGACTATGGTGCCCCGTCCCGAACGCTATAGCACCTTACACGGTGACACAGATGGAAGGTGCACATTACATTGAAGAAGAGGTGATAGATGACCCAGTTGTTGACCCAGATTGGCAGCCATTGGGGGAAGAGGGTGCTGCTGCCAGTAGCTCAGAAGCGGAGGAGGATGATCTACATCGCAACAGCTGTCATCTGGCAGGCCCGTATCAGGCCAAAAACGTTTGTCAAAAACAAAAACCGTTTTAGGACAGCGTGGCCATCCGGTGAAAGTAGCACAGCGTGCAATGCCTGAAAAGGTATTCCATAGTAGGGAGAGTGTAGTGTGGGAATTTTTTAACTAAGATCTGAATGATCAGTCAAAAGTTATTTGAGAAATGCTCAAAGACCTTTAGCAGAGGGAAGGATCTTCAAAATTTAAACACAACGTGTATGCTTAGACATTTAACCAGCATGCACTTGCAAGCCTGGACTAACTACCAAACATGCCATACCGTTGGTGCACCTGCTCAGAATGAAGGTAGTCATCAACGCTGCATTGCTTCCCTCACTGTAAGCCCACCGGTTAGGACACCACCAGCAGCATATGTGGAGGTATCGTCGCAAGGCCAAAGAAGTCAGGGAATCACAAGGTTATTGGTAGGAAACACTGTATGTAGGCCAACATAAAGAATACCATCACCAATCCTCTCTCAATCCGCCATGTCCACCACCCCCACCGCTAGTTCTACCATATGCAGCTCTCCAGTCCAGCTCACCCTACAAGAGACTCTCGTTAGGAAAAGAAAGTACTCATCCTCTCATCTGCGTACACAGGGTTTGAACGCCCACATTGTGTAATAATTATAGGGGATAACTCAGGAGACTCTTTGCGTGGAACAAGACAACTACAGGACACAGTTTTATAAGTGGTAAAGTCTATATTATCACACGGTGATTCAAACAGGTGCAGAGAGAAACTCATGTCCACAACACTTGGTGCAAATATCAAATGCAGCTCAGCAGTCTATAGGAAACTTCAGAGGAAAATGCAATCACGCAGAAAGTCTGTGAAGCACAATTATTCTTGAGGATACTTGACACGAATAAATCCTTGTCTTAGTCCAAACACAGATAGATAAGCTTATAAGGCAGTTCAAATAATATCTTAGCTCAACCAGGGAGGCCTGGTTAATAGTCTCAGGTTTTTGCAGAGCAGAAAACAGCTTACATGTCCAGCAAATGCAGATGGAAGTAAATACAAGCAGCAGATGAAGGAGGATTACTGGAACTGGTGTATGCAGCAGGAACTCAGAGCAGAGTAGTAGGATCACCACACAGGTTCACAGGAGCAGGTATATAGCCAGGGAGTAATCAGAGGTCAGGAGCTGGATGCAAGGCAGAATACTCTAGCACAGACTGAAGGCTGGGGTGGAGTTTTATAGCAGGAAGACACAGTGCACATGAGACCAAAGACGCCATCTTGGAAAAGGGCAGTAATGCACAAAAGGTAAAAAATGTTCAGAGTCCTGACATTACTCCCTCCTTAGAAGCGGCCTCAGGACGATCCTGGACCTGGTTTCTCAGGGAATCTCTGATGAAAATGAGAAATCTTCTGTTGGGCATTGATGTTTTCCACAGGTTCCCAAGAGTCTTCCTCAGGGAGATATCCCTGCCATCTTATCAGATATTGGAGCCGATTCCTGCGAATCCTGGAATCAATAATTTCCTCCACCACAAATTGTTCTTGCCCATCAATCACCACAGGCTGCGGAGATGGCACAACACATCCCTGGAAGGTATTAGGAGATACAGGCTTTAGTAAAGATACATGAAAAACTGGGTGTACCTTCATAGTCCTAGGCAGCTTCAGCCGGCAGGCCACAGAGCTCACAATACTGTTGATCTTGAAAGGGCCAATGACTTTCTGTCCAAGTTTTTGTGAAGGAACGTTTAACTTCAGATTCTTAGTTGCTAACCACACGGAATCTCCTACCTTGAACGTGGGTGCAGGTTTACGGAATCTATCAGCCGATCTCTTATAACGTTCTTGAGCTGTGGTCAGAGATTCCTTCAGAACCTCCAGATTTTGTCTCATTGCAGTCAGCCTTTCCTCCACTGCAAGAACCGGAGAATTAATTGGAGACCTAGGTAAAATACACGGATGATAACCCAGATTGGCAAAGAAAGGTGTAAATTTAGTGGTGGCGCTCTGAGAATTATTATATGAAAATTCGGCTAACGGCAGCAACTCCAACCAATCATCCTGGAGATGGCTGACATAGCATCTTAGATATTGTTCCAGTGTCTATTTGGTACGCTCAGTCTGACCATTTGTCTGGGGATGGTAAGCGGAAGAGAGACAGACATTAATATTGAGTGCAGAGCAAAACCCCTTCCAGAATCTTGAAGTGAACTGCACTCCACGGTCAGAGATGATCTCATCCGGAACCCCAGGCAACCGAAAGACATTCTGTATAACCAAGTTCACTGTATCTTTAGCTGAGGGGAGGCCGGTGCATGGAACAAAATGAGCAGCTTTAATCAGGCGATCAACTACCACCATGATTGTATTCATGCCCCCCGATGTAGGCAGCTCCACAATAAAGTCCATTGATAAAGACCCCCAAGGGCGGGACGGAACAGCTAATAGTTGTAGAAGACCCGCAGGTGCCACATGAGGAGTCTTGAAACGGGCACATACCTCGCAAGAGAGAACGTAGTCCTTGGTATCCTTCAGGCAAGTTGGCCACCAGAAGAATCGGCTCAGGAACTCTTGTGTCTTCTGTACCCACCTGTGACCAGCCAACTTGGAGTCATGTACCAACTTGAGGATCTGCAGACGGACGACTTCAGGGACGTAGATACGTTGATCTCTGAACCACATGCCACCCTTAAAGACAAGATTAATATCCACAGGTGGGTTGGCCAGAAATACATCACCGTCATAGGCCTCCCTGCACTCCTTCCACAAGTCCTGATTGTGGATAACTCCGATGAAATTGGCATCAGATAGAATGGTCTTGGACGGGGCTCCAGGTACGGAATCCGCAGCATTGATTTGGGATAATGCATCAGCCTTCCCATTACGAGAAGCTGGACGGTACGAGATAACAAAGTTAAATTGATTTAAAAATAAGTTCCAATGAGCCTGACGAGGAGAAGACATCTAGCGGATTTAAGTAACTCTAAATTGCGATGGTCAGTTAGCACTATGATCTGCTGTGCAGCGCCTTGCAGATAATGCCTCCATGCTTTGAAAGAAGCAATAATAGCCAGCAATTCCTTGTCTCCCACATAGTAATTCTTCTCTGCTGAGGTTAGTCTACAGGAAAAGAAAGCACAAGGATGTAGCAGACCCTTCTCTCCAGTTCTTTGGGAGAGAATAGCCCCCAAAGCATTATCAGAAGCGTCCACCTCAACAATGAATGAAAGTGTTGGATCTGGGTGTATCAACAGCGGTGCTGATGTGAAACAGATCTTAAGCCGATGAAAAGCTTCTTGAGCCTGTGATGACCACATAAAGGGCTTTTCCTTCTTTGTCAAGGAAGTATTGGGACGGACAATATCAGAAAAATTTCGAATGAAGCGTCTGAAGAAATTTGCAAAACCAATAAAACGTTGGACCTCCTAAACGTTCTTGGGTACCAGCCAGTCAAGGATAGCCTGAATCTTACCAGATTCCATGTTCAGCCCCTGGGGAGAGTGTCATGAATCCCCAATGGCTAGGGATAGCACAGGATAGGCAAAGTATAAAAAATATCGGACGAGCTCTAGGGTGATGGAACCTGGGCTGACCGCTGCCCTACGCCTGACAAACGCAACTAGAGATAGCCAGGGAGCGTGCCTACGTTGGTTCTAGACGCCACGCACCAGCCTAAGAGCTAACTAGTACTGCAGAGAAAACAAAGACCTCACTTGCCTCCAGAGGAATTAACCCCAAAGATATAGTTGCCCCCCACATGTATTGACGGTGAAATGAGAGGAAGGCACACACATAGAGATGATGTATATAGCTTTAGCAAATAGAGGCCCGCTGAAAACTAGAAAGCAGAATGACACAAAAGGGGACTGAGCGGTCAGCAAAAAACCCTAATCAAAAAAACCATCCTGAGATTACAAGAACCCATGTGCCAACTCATGGCACATGGGGAGAACCTCAGTCCACTAGAGCAACCAGCTAACAAAGAGACATTCTAAGCAAGCTGGACAAAAAACCAAACAACTGAAAATCAGCACTTAGCTTATCCTGAAAGATCTGGGAGCAGGTAGGCAGGAACCAAACAGAGCACATCTGAACACATTGATAGCCGGCAAGGGAAATGACAGAAAGGCCAGGTAAAATAGGAAACACCCAGCCTCTGATGGACAGATGGAAACCAAAGGCCGCAACCCACCAAAGTCACCCAGTACCAGCAGTAACCACCAGAGGGAGCCCGCAAACAGAATCCACAACAGGAGAGATGATATAACCTAAGAACTGTTTCTCAGAACGATAGAACTCGCATTTCTCCGGCTTAATATACAGATAGTTCTCTTTCAGATGTCTTAAAACAGTTTTGACATGCTCTTCATGTTCCTGTAGAGAGTCAGAAAAGATTAGTATATCGTCCAAATAGATCACCACAAACTGGTCCAACAAATCTCTGAAAATGTCACTAGCAAGGTGTTGAAATGGTGCAGGGGCGTTATAAAGCCCGAAGGGCATCACAAGAGATTCAAAGTGTCCATACCAGCATCTGAATGCTGTCTTCCACTCATCCCCTGGACGAATATGCACCAATTTATAAGCCCCAGGAAGATCCAGTTTAGAGAACACCTTAGCATGGCGGACTCTTTCCAGTAATTTGGGAATCAGAGGCAAAGGGTAACGGTTTCGTACGGTTACCTTATTGAGTTCCCGGTAGTCAACACAGGGTCTCAGGGTCCCATCCTTCTTTTTAACAAAAAATATAGGTGCCCCTGCTGGTGAGGAAGAAGGACGTATGAAGGCTTTGGCCAGATTTTCATCAATATACTCCTTTAAGGCTTGAAGCTCAGGTGCCGCCAAAGGGTATACGTTACCAAAAGGAATAGCTGCCCCAGGAAGCAGCTCAATGGGACAGTCATAATGCCTGTGGGGAGGAAGCTGATCTGCATTCTTCTTTTCACAGATGTCAGAGAACTCTTTATATGCTGGAGGTAAAGTAAATACCTGTACATGTGGTTCCGTAGCCGTGGACTCCGGGACAGCTTCTGTTAACGCTGAGTTGCTCCTTGTTGGAAAGGTAATCTCCTTGGTCTCCCAGTTGATAATTGGGTTCTGAGAACGCAACCAAGGAATGCCTAAACTCACAGGAAAATGAGGAGAAGAAATTAGCAAGAAAGAAAGTTGCTCCTGATGATTAGGCTCCAACTTAAATTCAAGGGGTACGGTCTCCTGATCCACAGGCCCAGAGATTAAAGGTGACCCATCCACTGTTTCCATGGTAATTGGAGAGGCTCTTTGCTGAATTTCAATACCATGTTCCTTGGCAAATGCGATATCCATGAAATTGCCACCTTCACCAGAGTCAATCATAGCTGCACTGGAAATCCACTGTCCTGAACACAGGATCTTAATAGGGAGAGAACAGTGAGAGTTCTTTTCCTTCAGCTCCTTGGGGGGTGAAGCCATAGAAAGTGAATGGAATACAGCATTTAAAGGCAGGCTACATTCAGAGATGTCAGATTCATCATCACAGTTGTCATACTCCCCTACTGCTGCTAGCACCTTGTTAGGCCGTCTAGGACACTTAGGACAATTGATCAAGAAGTGGTCAGACTGGCCGCAGTAGAAACATAGACTTTCACGAAGGCGATGCTCCCGGCGATCATTGATCTCGCGCCTCTGAACGGAATCAATTTGCATGGGCACCTCCACCACCTCCCGAGAGGTTTTACCTGCAGGCTCTTTGGAAGGAAGGGAAAAGTTAGAAATACGGTTATAAGCAGCAAATTTCTCCTGCCTACGCTCAGTAAGGCGAATGTCTATGCGCACACAATGCTGTATAAATGTCTCTAGCTCTTGGGGTGACTCAGAGCGAGCTAGTTCATCTTTTATAATACTAGACAGACCCCTTTTAAAAATAGGCAATTGTGCATAACTGTCCCAATTGGTATATACCGCTAATCTCCTGAATTCAGTGGCATACTCAATAACAGAACGTTTAACCTGGCGTAAAGACAACAAAACAGATTCAGCGGTTGCACGGTGATTAGGGTCAAACATTAATGCCATAACGGCCAAGAAATCATCCAAGTTATTTAACCATGGGCCACGAGACTCAATTATCAGATTCGCCCAGGCGAGCGCTCGTGAGGTCAGTAGCATTATTACACACAATACTTTGGATCTATCAGTAGGAAAACGGTCAGCATGCACATCAAAATATAGCATACATTGATTCACAAAGCCACGAAATTTGTCGCGATCACCACTAAATCTGAATGGGGGCAACTTAGGTGGGCTAGCTGGTGGCGGTTGCCCAGAGGGTAAAGTCACTTGTATAGCTATTTGCGTGCTTATGTCCTGAAAAGCCCGTCCATGCTGGAACTCTATGCAAGCAAGTTTGTTTTCCTGGGCTGCCATGCGGTTGCTTCAGTCCTGCAAAGTTTGTCCAAACACTTGTTGATTGAGTTCAAAGCTTCCAAACTTCTTTTGCAGACCTTCCACATCTTTCTGCAGTGATCTAATTATGGAAAACACCTGCTCTAGTCTGCTTTCTGCAGTCATTGTTCCAGCAGTCTCCTTTTTTTTTTTTAGGCTAGAGTATCCTGTAATAATTATAGGGGATAACTCAGGAGACCCTTTTGCGTGGAACAAGACAACTACAGGACACAGTTTTATAAGTGGTAAAGTCTATATTATCACACGGTGATTCAAACAGGTGCAGAGAGAAACTCAAGTCCACAACACTTGGTGCAAATATCAAATGCAGCTCAGCAGTCTATAGGAAACTTCAGAGGAAAATGCAATCACGCAGAAAGTCTATGAAGCACAATTATTCTTGAGGATACTTGACACGAATAAATCCTTGTCTTAGTCCAAACACAGATAGATAAGCTTATAAGGCAGTTCAAATAATATCTTAGCTCAACCAGGGAGGCCTGGTTAATAGTCTCAGGTTTTTGCAGAGCAGCAAACAGCTTACATGTCCAGCAAATGCAGATGGAAGTAAATACGAGCAGCAGATGAAGGAGGATTACTGGAACTGGTGTATGCAGCAGGAACTCAGAGCAGAGTAGCAGGATCACCACACAGGTTCACAGGAGCAGGTATATAGCCAGGGAGTAATCAGAGGTCAGGAGCTGGATGCAAGGCAGAATAGTCTAGCACAGACTGAAGGCTGGGGTGGAGTTTTATAGCAGGAAGACACAGTGCACATGAAACCAAAGACGCCATCTTGGAAAAGGGCAGTAATGCACAAAAGGTAAAAAATGTTCAGAGTCCTGACACATTGCTATACTAATCTCGTTAGAGATGCCCTACTGGTTGGTTGAAAGCGAAGCTTTCAAAGAACTGATGGCCTACGCAGTACCACGCTATGACCTACCCAGTCAGCACTTTTTTGCGAGAAAAGCCATCCCAGCCCTCCACCAGCATGTCAGAGACCACATTGTCCATGCACTGAGGCAATCAGTCAGTGGAAAGGTGCACCTCACAACAGATGCATGGACCAGTAGGCATGGCCAGGGATGTTACGTGTCCATCACGGCACACTGGGTTAATGTGGTGGATGCAGGGTCCACAGGGGACAGCCATAGTGGGACTGTCCTGCCTAGCTCACGGTCTAGGAAACAGTTGGCTGTAGGCTTTCGCCACCCCTCCTCCTCCTCCTCCTCCAGAAGCGAAAGCTCGTCCACAGAGCGCAGTCGCATGACCACTCCATCCGCAGCTGCCAGTGTTGTACACGAGATGTCCCATTATCGAACAGCTAGTGGTAAGCGTCAGCAGGCTGTGTTACAAATGAAATGTTTGGGTGACAACAGACACACCGCGGAAGTACTGGCTGAGTACTTGCAGCAACAAACTCAGTCATGGCTGGACAGTGTACATCTTGAGGCAGGCAAGGTATTCAGTGATAACGGAAGGAATTTTATGGCTGCCATAGTCCTTTCAGAACTGAAACACATACCTTGCCTGGCTCACACCTTGAACCTGGTGGTGCAGTGCTTCCTCAAAAATTATCCGAAGTTACCAGCCCTGCTCCTGAAGGTGCGAAGACTTTGCTCGCACATCCGCCGGTCGCCCGTACACTCCAGCCGTATGCTGAACCATCAGAGATCGCTGAATCTTCCCCAGCACCGCCTAATAATCGACGTTGCAACAAGGTGGAACTCCACACTGCACATGGTTCAGAGGCAGTGCGAACAGAGGCGTGCTGTAATTAATTTGTGGGAGGATACACATACACGGGCAGGCACTTGGATGGCAGACATGGAGTTGTCTGGTGTGCAGTGGTCGAAGCTACAAGACCTCTGTCAAGTCCTTCAGTGTTTTGAGGAATGCACACGGCTGGTAAGTGCAGACAATGCCATCATAAGCATGAGCATCCCACTAATGCGTCTGCTGATGCAAAGTTTGACGCACATTGTCTGCTCGGGGAACTCTCCTGGACGAGGTGGAGGACGAAGAGGAGGAGGAGGAGGATGATGGGGATGAATACTTATGGGAGGAGGATGCTTCTCAGGGGGCAATAGAAACTGGTGGTGTTGCAAGGTCAGGTACAGGATTTTTGCGGGACACAAGTGATGTTGATTTGCAAGAAACTGCTCCTCAACCCAGCAGAAGCAGTGAATTGACACCTTGAACATTGGCCCACATGGCTGAGTATACCTTGCGTATCCTAAAAAGGGACCCCCGCATTATCAAAATGATGACGGATGACGATTACTGGTTGGCCTGCCTCCTGGATCCACGATATAAAGGAAAATTACAAAATATCATGCCACATGAGAACCTTGAGCAAATATTGGCTACCAAACAAGCAACACTTGTAGACCGTTTGGTCCAGGCATTCCCAGCACACAGCGGCGATGATGGTTCTCACACGAGCCGTAGGGGGCAACATGGCAGAGGTGTTAGAGGTGCACAAATCTGAAGTGGCGTTGGACAGAGGGGTTTTATGACCAGGTTGTGGAGTGATTTCGCAATGACCGCTGACACGACAGGTACTGCTGCATCGATTCAAAGTGACAGGAGACAGCATTTGTCCAGTATGGTTACGAAGTACTTTTCTTCCCTTATCGATGTTCTCCCTCACAGGTCATTCCCCTTTGATTACTGGGCATCTAAAATAGACACCTGGCCTGAATTGGCAGAATATGCATTACAGGAGCTCGCTTGCCCTGCTGCTAGTGTGCTATCAGAAAGAGTCTTCAGTGCTACTGGTTCAATACTGATCGAAAAAAAGGACACGTCTGGCTACCCAAAATGTTGATGATCTAACCTTCATTAAAATGAGCCAATCATGGATTTCAAATTATTTTTCCCCACCTTCCCCTGCTGACACGTAGCTTGCCTGAAAAATGTCTTGCTTTTGGCCTCCTCTTACTGACTTCTCCAATTCCTCCATTTGCAGCTGCTGAATGTCCACCATAGGCCATTTTTATACCTCCCTAAATGGGCTGACTCCCCCCACAGGGCCGTGGTCACCACCTGGCGCAAGCACCCGTGCGAGTGCCGTTTGCCTGGACAGGTGGGTGGGCCCACTCTTGGGCGACGGCACTGGCACAGGGTCCCTCATAGTACAATGAAGTGTCTCTGACGGTGGTGGTGCACAGCCAACGTCAGACACACCGTCATAATGTTGAGGGAGGATTTAAAGTGATCCTTCACGGTTAACCCAGTGATTTCCAAATTAATATATATATGGTGTTGCCGGCAACTGAAAATGACCAGACGGAGACGTGTGTCTCTGTTTGGGGGGGATCAAGCTGATCTCTCTCCTCCGTTTAATGAGTATGAGTTTTCATAGTCATAGAAATTATACTTCAACCAATCAGCATAAGAACACGCTCACGGTTCTTAGCCTATAAGAATACAGGAAATTATACTTCAACCAATCAGCATAAGAACACGCTCACGGTTCTTAGCCTATAAGAATGCAGGAACAATCTGTGCGTCAAAGCTTCATAGAACAATACACTCTCAGTCTCATATTCTGTTTAGATTGTAACAATCAAGGTCTCATCAAGGTCTCATAACAGCTGTAAATTTTTGCCTACTAACAAAATTTATATCAAAACAACAAAATGGAGTCGAAAAGCACAAAATGGAGAACCTTTCTTAATTTCTTCCTTCACATTCCCCCCTAGATAAATTTTGTTAATGTCCAGCATCAGAGGTACTATCCCAAGCTCTAAGCTCGAGGGGTACTGGTCTTCACATGACTGGTGCCATGTTACCAGACATGGCTGTTGCGGCGTACCCGTCCCCCCTGTATACTAGAATTTACGAATAACAAGTATTAATAACAGTAGTGGGGATCTTTTGAAGACAGCCATGCACTTGGCTTCAACATCTTCATCAGGAAGCTTTGTGAAATCGGTGTAGAGAAGAGCAGAGGTGGCAACGCTTTTGGTCTCATCATTAGTTATCCTAGTGCAGAATTTCCTAATACACACAGAAATACACAAAAAAAAAACAAGTTTTAGTATTACATACATGACAAGGATAAAGGCAACAATATATAACAAACTTTGCAAGATTCCAGCTATCCAGCCCCCAGGTCCCTCAAACCAATTGGCTGGATTAAGAAAGGAGAAGGTGTCTGCCCACCAACTGTCCCTATTACGGTCATTGTCTTTATCATATTAGTCTCTGAGTCTTTGAATATCCTCTAACTTTAACTTCATAGAGCTATTGGGATCTATATAATAACAGCATGCGGGTCCAATAACCTGACACATACCACCCTGTGCTGCTGTTAAGTAATACAGTATATTGATTAGTGACTATGATAAATTGGTTTTGGACAACAACAGTAGTATATTAAATATATCCAATATATCCCAAATTTGATCATCTAGATAGTCTGTGGCCCTAACCAATTTATCCCACATTTGTGTAATCATAGGGTAAATGAAAATAGAACTGACAATTTTATTGGCTATACCCATCTGTACTACTAATCTTTCATGATATTGTACAAACTTATTATTTCACAGTATAAGATACAGCAGTACAAAAAGTATATAAGAAAATATATTTTCACCTTGACAATCCCCCCTAAACACTAAGTTTTTCCCTTAAAGAAAGATCCTTCGAGACTGTCCATGTGATGGGAAAAGGGGAGGTGGATTTCTTCATCCAGACACCTCAGAAACTCTCCCCTAGCGAGAGGCCTCCAGGCAGCTGAACCCTTCACTAACCTCACATGGAGTTCTCCCACTGTCCCTAAACTAAATCTCTTAGCATCATCTGAGAATGGGGGGTTCTGTCTACTCTCTTGAGGAGGACATACTTAGGGATCTCCCTTGGATCAGTACCATCATACTCTGGTGGGTCTACTTCTTGATTGAGGAAGGTGCCAGTCGGGATTGCTTTCACTAACTACCTAGGCCTGCCCAGGTGTACTTATACATCTATCATATTGTCATTATTTGTTTGTAAAATGAGAAAGGTTGGTTCTCAGGGTCAGCCAATTGTTTTTGCATAGCTAGCTAGTCAGAGGGCCTCCAGGGATAATACTCCTGTATCTGTCTTACCCTACCTGATGTGGTTGGTTCTCTGGTGGTGGGGGCGACATGACATGCTGGTCTACAGCTCCTTCCCAAAAGGATTACTGTCAGCCTACTCCCAAAAGTTAATGTCTCCACTATCCACCAACCACAATCCTGTGTCAGCTTCTTATATCACTGCATGTGATCTTGTCTGGACAGGATTCAGTGTAATTCTCTTAGGTCGGGTTGCAGCACGGGTCATACAAGTGTTAGGGCCCAAATCCTCAACTATATCCTGGAAGGCATCACAGCTATAATTAACAAATCTTTGTTCACTGTAATATATATATTTGATCCATTCAACATTTTTTATTAATCTGCACTTGTGGGATTATAGAAGCAATGCCGGCATAAATCTGGTTCTGGGCTTTAAACTGGTCAGGCACCCCCCTTGGCACTCCAATGGCATCAATATATACTAGTGGATCTTCTTCATAACTCATGTGGAGCTGATCAAAACTTCTCTTTCTGGTAGGTTCATCAGGTATCTTTGGTATACTGGTAACAGGGGCTTTGGTTGGTCTGAAACTAATATCCTGGAGCTGTATATGGCCTAAATTCCCATGGTATCCACTACTAAATACATAATTATAATGCCTTCCCAGTACAAATGTCTGCAGGTCAGCAGATTGGGGGCTTTCGAGATTTAGGAGGAGGGGGTGACAACTTTTACCCCATTTACAGCCCCTAAGTGGTTGCAGAAGGGCTGTTAGATGCATTCTCCCACGAAGACTCCTACCCGTCCTATCCTTAGAGACCATGGCTTCACTAGGTTTATATCCCCAATCATCTCCCGTATTCCAGGCAGCATCTGACCAATAATAACGGTTATTGTTATCATTTCTGGTAACACATTTATAAAACTGGATGATTCCCTCTACCACCCGTTCAGTCTCGAGGCACTTGACTACATCACAGAAATCAAATCGCCAGATATTCACCGGGGCTGTCAGGTTTACCCAGAGAATAGTGGGACCAGAATTCTTATTTTTGCAATAGGGGCCGAAAAGGTAGGGGCGAGGATGGCCCTCAGTTCCAGGATCAAAAACAACAGCAACATTTCCCTTAAGTCACTACTGTGACTAAACACTGGTTCGGTCTCTTTTACAGTGTGAGGCGTGGATCCAGGTGCTCTTTCCTTCAAGTTTTACTGCAGTGGGGGTGACCGGGATCACCGTGTGAAGTCCTTCAAATCTCGGCTGGAGACAATCTCTGCGCACAAACTTTTTCACATACACCAGGTCTCCTGGCACAAAGGGATGGTGTCCAGGAACCTTGTCTGAGTCTGGAAGAGAACTGAAGACAGTTAAATGCACTTTGACAAGGTGTCCATGTAAGGCCTGCACATAACTAGTCAAGTCCTGGTACTTGAGCTGCAACTGTTGTGGAAAGAAACATTCAAGACTGGGGCTCCTGCCAAACAGAATCTCATACGGTGACAGTCCTGTCTTCCTGTTTGGGGTATATCTTACTGAAAACAAAACTAGTGGAAGGCATTCTGTCCATGGTTTACCAGTCTCTGCCATTGCCTTCTGGATTTTAAGCTTAAGAATTCCATTTAGTCTCTCCACTTTTCCACTGTTCTGCGGATGGAGTGTGCAATGCTTGACTTACCCCCAGTGCTGCCATTACCCCTGACATGATCTCTCCAGTAAAATGGGAACTCCGATCGCTTTCAATGACTTCAGGAACTCCATACCTGCATATGATCTCAGCCATCAGTTTCTTCGCTGTTGTCTTAGCCGTAGCTTTGGCAACTGGGTAGGCTTCTGGCCAACCTGAAAATAAATCAATGCAGACCAACACATACTCATACGTCCCTAACCTGGGTAACTGAATATAATCAATCTGCAGTCTCTGGAATTGGTTAAAGGGCCGGGGAGTGTGCTTGGATGGGGTTTTCACTGTCCTACTCTGATTATGTGTGGCACATATCATGCAGCTCTGTACCTGCCTTTCTGCGCAGGTGGAAAACCCCGGGGGCAATCCATTGTTTCTGTAGGGTGTCACACATGGCCGTCTCCGAGTGGTGCACATTCCCGTGCAGAACCTGTGCCATCATTGGGTACAGTACCTGTGGTAGGCAGACCTTTTCACCCCTCCCCCATAGTCCAGTGACGGTATCAGAGCAAGCCCCTATCTTTTGCCACCTATTTTTCTTCTCCTTACTTGCCTGTTCTTGTAACCGGGCTAAGATGTCTTTCAACACAAGTGGAGATGGTGGGGTGTCTAGGTGATGTACTTGAGAGGCTACAGGAGTGCTTGCTGCTTTCTTGGCAGCCTGGTCTGCCTGTGCGTTACCCTTTGTCCGTCCATCAGTGCCTTTGGTATGTGCCTTTACCTTTATGATGCCTGCTTGGGTGGGAAACTGTAGTGCATTCATAAGTTGCTGGACTGCCTCAGCATATTTAAAGGGGTGGCCATTTGCTGTCAGGAAAGCCCTGGCTCTCCAGATAGGCCCATAATCATGTGCAATGCCAAAAGCATACCTGGAATCAGTGTAGATATTTACAGTCTTACCTTCTGCTAGTTTGCACGCTTCTATGAGCGCCTTGAGCTCTGCTTCTTGTGCAGACATATGAGCTGGCATTGATTCTGCCTTGATTACCTCATGTTCTGAGACCACAGCATATCTGGTACAGAAGCATCCTTGGTCATCTTGGTGACGGAATCCATCTACAAAAAGCTCAAAATCAGCATTAGAATAGGCACACTAGAGACCAGCCGTTTCCTGAGACATCAATTCTAGACAATCATGTGGTTTGGAAACCTAATCTTGTTCCTCTGGATCCGTTCTAGAAAGAAAAAGAGTGTCCTTTTTCATGTCACCTACTCCTCCCCCCTTTGGATCCAGGGGAACTAGGAGAAAAGTAGCGGGGTTCAGGACAGGGCACCTTTTCAAAATCACATTAGTAGGCATGAGAATAGCACACTAAAGTCGCAGCTGTCAGGCCATGGACATGTGGCCAGATTGTACTTGGTTAAGGATACTATATACATCGTGTGGGGTATGGACCATCAGTGGGTGATCCAAAACAATCTCTGAAGATTTGTGTAGCAACAGCTGGACAGACAACACGGCCCGAACATATAAGGGACTTCCTCTTGCCACCGTATCCAGGCGGTCGCTGTAATAAGCAACAGATCTCTGTTTGTCTCCATGAAGCTGAGTCAGCACACCTGTAGCATGTCCCGCACAGGTGAGCTCTGTCTGCAAGGCAGTCTGCAATACTGTACGGCAGTGCTCGGGTGTCTTGTAATCATATACGGGGCCTGCAATGTGTAACACTATATCACAGGGCAAATTCCCTCTTTGGGTGGACATAGCGTCTCCTGGATGCAAAGGGCCATAAGCGGCAAGGTAGGATACAGATCTCATTATGTTCATCTGCATAGGGGTTATATAATGTAAGTATCAGCTGACCATCATCTTGGAATTTTATTCTGGAGCGGAACTGTGATAATAAATCTGCCCCCAGTAAATTTACCGGACATGAGGGAGAGATTACGAACTGAGCAGTAACTTCAGGGAAAGGTCCCACAGGGATAGGTTTTGTAAGAGTATATTTATTGGGTCCGTCATCTACTCTAATTAAAACAAGCTCTTGATCTGAGAATTTGCATGGCGGGGCTGGGGAGAGAGTGAGATTCCCAGACATAGGGTTAAAAGAAATATTTGAGTAGGGGACTGAATTCTATAAGGTGGGAGGGCTGGAGTTAGAGTTTGCTGCTGGGCAGGCCACTGATAAGGAGCCAGCTGCATTCTTGTACCTGGGGTGGGGGCTGGAATTGGAGCAGAGACTGCTGCAGCTACAGTTTTAACCCTTGATTTTCCTGTTGATGCAGAACGTGCTAAATTCTTTTGAAAACTTTTAATTACTTTTAATGCATCATCCGGGACCTGGGCGGGAGGAGGTGGCGGTACAAGAGGCATCTGCTGCGGAAGCGGGGCAGGAGGCTCTGTTACAGTTAGAGATTGTATTGCCTGAATCGGACCTCCTCCAATTTTATGGGGTTTTCCTGTATATAGCGCTCTATTGCTGATACTATAACCATGGCGGCATCCTTCCTGGGATATTGGAAGATACCGGCAGAGATTAATGGTATGGCCATTGTACGTTGAGGCATCGTACCGGGAGGAACGGAGGAGGCATACAGTATTGCGTTCTGGACAGCCTCGGTAAGCAACTGTTGGGACTTGGGAATGTTGCTAGAATTATACTGTGGCCCCACTGCATGTATTACATATTGACACGGAAGCTGTCCTGCTCTGGCCGCTGCGACCTGTCCTGTTTCTACCTGGCCATAAGTTTGTATATATGAATTAGATTCTTCCTGTATTATGGGTCCACCTTTCTGTGAAATCACTGCAGCCAGTCCTCCAATATGGTGGAGTTGATTATTTGCGGCATTTACTATGGCCCTAACATGTTGTTTTGTGAAATCCCCTATCCCTTTCCTAAAGAGCACATCTCTGACCGAGTGACTAAGGTAGGTGGGGGCTACAACCCCGGATCTCCTCACTCCACAATTGTAACAGACCTCTCTACACTGAGAATTAGTAATTCCGCATACATCACAAATCCACCCGACAGGATCATAGAATAGAGGCGCACTAAGTTTTGGCAACCCAGTATATATTGGTGCTTTGGGATTGAGGGGCACAGAGCTTACAGTCAGGAGAAGAGGCTTGATTTCCTGGGGAGGGACCTTATCATCAAGCAGGGAGACCCCCTGTTCCAGATCATCATTTTTAATTGTTTGCCTTTCTGACACATTATTCATCAGAATTCACTTCCTCTGTTGTTTCTCAATTTGCTATATATCAACCATTCAACTTGCTTTTACCAATCTTTCAATCACTTACAAATTTCCTTCTAAAACTAGACACTAGATTTCATTTTCATTTTACAATATTTTCTTTGTACTTCAAAACAATATTGTCGCCTTAAACAAAACACAGATCTACCAGCGCGTACTACACTGAGAAAATAGAGACTCAAGAGCGCAGCCACATGCTACTGCCCCTCCCTACCAGAAACACGGAGATAGGAAGAATCACAGCATTCCTCAGCACAGAAGAAAGCCATAACGCAGCTGTATGACTCCCCCCCCCGCCCATCGGATATTTTAAAAAAAACTTTCACACAAAAACGAAATACAGCAGTTCTCAGACTTAATTAATTTCTACAAAATCTTCATCACACATTTCACATGCTAGATTGAGAATATTTTCTCTGCATTCCTGACAGATTTCTTTTCCCTTCTTTGGGCTAACAATATCAAATTTTCATCACACAATTCAAAATCTTCTTCTTCTTCCACGGACTGATTCTCCTTTAAAGCGAAATACCCTTACTTAGTCGTGTATAGATACCAGAGCGGCCGTGTAGTCTATTCCACTAGGGTTTTTACCTGTCCCCCGCTGAGACAACCCAAAATCGCAGTACTCAGTGAAAGGAGGAGGGCGTCTTAGACTAAACCCTCCGGATACCTCTGGATATATTTAAATCAATATAAACCTGAGTTACGTATCCTACCCAATCTTCGATCACCTCACCGCGCCTGATTCTAACAGTGATCAGGAATTCAGGATATTTTGACTGTAAAGAGAATTACATCACTGGTCAATCCGGGGTGTCCGTCCCTTATGAGGTACGGTTCGAGCACTAGGCTTCCAACGGAACTACACCTCTATATGATTCCACCCAAGAATCATCCCACCTTCGGGGACAAACCTCAGATCCTCTTTGCAGCAACAAAGACAGGAAAACCACACCAATCGGTCAGTCTGAACAGTATAACTGCCAACTTACCGTGGTTGTTGTGGGGGATGATCAGTCCCAATTTTCCAGTGCCTGCGTCCGATCCGAGGGTCCTTTGTCTTGTTGTCCTCTGGGGGGCAGAAGCGTTCCTGCTTGGAGTCCCGGGTTTCGGCACCAACTGTTGAGGGGGGATTTAAAGTGATCCTTCACGGTTAACCCAGTGATTTCCAAATTAATATATATATGGTGTTGCCGGCAACTGAAAATGACCAGACGGAGACGTGTGTCTCTGTTTGGGGGGGATCAAGCTGATCTCTCCCCTCCGTTTAATGAGTATGAGTTTTCATAGTCATAGAAATTATACTTCAACCAATCAGCATAAGAACACGCTCACGGTTCTTAGCCTATAAGAATACAGGAAATTATACTTCAACCAATCAGCATAAGAACACGCTCACGGTTCTTAGCCTATAAGAATGCAGGAACAATCTGTGCGTCAAAGCTTCATAGAACTGATATGTGAACAAGAGAAAACAGACCAGGTCTATAAAAACAGGGATCACCACACTAGATCATACAAAAAACACAGCTTTATTCAAAACAACAATACACGTAGCAAACCACAAATACTTTTTAAAAACATTTAAAAAGGCATAACATTGCCATGTACACAAGCCCACAATAGGGCGAGTAGCCCACACTGAGTGCTCAATATAAACACATATAAGGATATACAACAACCATACACATGAAGAGGCTATTTAGATGTAATCATTCCCATATGGACAGCATAGTCTTATATCATAACTGACCAATTTACACAGACCATGCCCTATAACTTTCCAATAAAAAATCTATAAAGGGTGGAAAGAAGAAATATACATGGATGAATCAACAGGGTCTAACCCCTTCATAAAGAGGAATAATATAATTGCATAATTTGATAAATATACATTAGATGAGCCACCTGTGCATATCATACACCAAGATGTGGTGCATGGATACTGGGAACCAAATGCATCCAGAAGCTCACAGGGAAATAAACTCACAGGGAAGAAAGCCACTAGTTAATCCGTAAAACAGCCAATAGTATAATACCCTAGCATATTCACGTGCAATAAGCCATTCAGGCAGAATCCCAGTGCGGGCTACACACAGACGTCACATTACCAAGGATACCAGACGCTATGTATTAGGCGCGTGCGCGATCCAGACCAAAGGAATCTCTATTAGTGCTATAAGGCACATGATTAGGAAGCTCTTAAGGTGTGTAGGTCTTCGCCCACAATTACCAAGGTTACCAACTAACTTGCAATCATTGCGTAAATAAAGTACAATACACAGCCTAATGATAATGTACCCAGGGGAGGCGAAATAAGTATAGTAAGAATACCAATCAAATTGTTATCATATAAAAAGCGCCGCAAAGAAAATTATATTAGCATAGCGTTACTAATGACGCCAGATGCTTTGTATGATACATAGCGTCTGGTATCCTTGGTAATGTGACGTCACTGTGTCTACGCCCATGAGACGCCGGAGCATGCGCTCTGGAAGCAAGGGCTAACTGTAATGGCCGCGGCCGTAAGCTCCATGTGTGCGGTGTACTAGCGACACAGCTGATTAAGGTAACTTGCGATAACATCTTATATTTAAGTAGCAGACCCTGCACTTACACAATACCCCTGACGAAGCCACCGCTAGGCGGCGACACGCGTTGGGTCTGTGTGTAGCCCGCACTGGGATTCTGCCTGAATGGCTTATTGCACGTGAATATGCTAGGGTATTATACTATTGGCTGTTTTACGGATTAACTAGTGGCTTTCTTCCCTGTGAGTTTATTTCCCTGTGAGCTTCTGGATGCATTTGGTTCCCAGTATCCATGCACCACATCTTGGTGTATGATATGCACAGGTGGCTCATCTAATGTATATTTATCAAATTATGCAATTATATTATTCCTCTTTATGAAGGGGTTAGACCCTGTTGATTCATCCATGTATATTTCTTCTTTCCACCCTTTATAGATTTTTTATTGGAAAGTTATAGGGCATGGTCTGTGTAAATTGGTCAGTTATGATATAAGACTATGCTGTCCATATGGGAATGATTACATCTAAATAGCCTCTTCATGTGTATGGTTGTTGTATATCCTTATATGTGTTTATATTGAGCACTCAGTGTGGGCTACTCGCCCTATTGTGGGCTTGTGTACATGGCAATGTTATGCCTTTTTAAATGTTTTTAAAAAGTATTTGTGGTTTGCTACGTGTATTGTTGTTTTGAATAAAGCTGTGTTTTTTGTATGATCTAGTGTGGTGATCCCTGTTTTTATAGACCTGGTCTGTTTTCTCTTGTTCACATATCAGTGCTTTTTCTCAGGTCTAAGTGTGATCCCACAATCCGTGGTGCCCCCTTATAAATTACTTAGCTTCATAGAACAATACACTCTCAGTCTCATATTCTGTTTAGATTGTAACAATCAAGGTCTCATCAAGGTCTCATAACAGCTGTAAATTTTTGCCTACTAACAAAATTTATATCAAAACAACAAAATGGAGTCGAAAAGCACAAAATGGAGAACCTTTCTTAATTTCTTCCTTCACAATAATATGAGGGGCCCTGTGCCAGTACCGCCGCCCACGAGAGAGTGTTCCCCCCAGCTCGAACAGTGCTCTACCACTTGCAATACTTACCTCTCCCTGCTCCACCATTGTGTAGTCTGTGCTGTTAAATCCTTCAATGGCAATGCCAATACAAATTTGTTGAAATGATAGATGATAGTTAAAATATACAGGGGCCCTGGCCTCCATTTAGACCAGTTAATACTTTGCACCTACTACCACTGTCTGCTACTCAGCAGAGGAGCCCACCCCTGTACCTAGCTATGCCACCTGTTTATTTATGAACAATTTTTTGGCAGACATTTAGCCCACTTTATTATTTGGGCCTACTAACTGTGTCTGCCACTCATTACAGTTTTCCTCCACTGAACAAAGCAATGCCGCCTGTTTAGTCCTGTTACCACATTTGAACTGCATTTAGCCTACTTTATTATTTGGGCCTACTAACTGTGTCTGCCACTCATTACGGTTTTCCTCCACTGAACAAAGCAATGCTGCCTGTTTAGTCCGGTTACCAATTTTGAACTGCATTTAGCCTACTTTATTATTTGGGCCTATATCTGTGTTTCCTCCTCATCCTGCCCATTACCCAGCCACTGCTAGATGAGTCTGCTTGTAATAATTATATGGGCATACCTCCCAACTTTTGAAGATGTGAAAGAGGGAGAAAGTTTGGCAAATTTTAGGCAACGCCTCTGACCACACCCATTCATAATTAGGGACACCCATATCCACGTCCCAACCACACCCATTTAGCACTGCTGATCACACTGTTTCATATAAAATAATTATAAACAAAAAAATATGGCCACACAGTGTTCCATACTGTATAATGGCCACACATGATGCTCCATACTGAATAATGACCGCACATGATGCTCCATACTGTATAATGGCCACACATGATGCTCCATACTGTATAATGACCGCAATCCCTAATGAACAGAGCCACATAGTACCACAGTGGATCCCAATACACAATTTCAAGGGTCCCTGTGTATGCGATACAGACTACCGCCCCTATCATCAATATAAATATACAAAACTCCACACAGCCAAATGATTACAGGGCCAGAATAGTGTATAGAAAAATGTATAATTTATTAATTAAAAATGACCAATCAAAGTCAAACAACAATTCAATAAACAACATATAAAAAGGGAAATATGCAAGCAGTAGAACATGCATTATGGAATGTTGTATATGTCAGGACGCACCGGGGGTATTGGAAACTAGATGAGGCAAAAGGAGCTATAGCCTCATATACGGGCAGAATGAAATACCACAAAATGAACCCCTAGGCAAATCAGCCAAGGGTTAACCACTATTGCTGCTCAAAGGTGCCGGGTATCGCCTGTGCATAGGTAATTATGGCTAAGATATGCTAAGTGTGGCGGTTACCTCTAAGTCAGCAATATGCTGCGGTGAGTCACTAGGACATTGAGAATAGGCACCTTTGGGCAGCAATAGTGGTTAACCCTTGGCTGATTTGCCTAGGGGTTCATATTGTGGTATTTCATTCTGCCCATATATGAGGCTATAGCTCCTTTTGCCTCATCTAGTTTCCAATACCCCCGGTGCGTCCTGACATATACAACATTCCATAATGCATGTTCTACTGCTTGCATATTTCCCTTTTTATATGTTGTTTATTGAATTGTTGTTTGACTTTGATTGGTCATTTTTAATTAATAAATTATAAATTTTTCTATTCACTATTCTGGCCCTGTAATCATTTGGTTGTGTGGAGTTTTGTATAATGACCGCACATGATGCTCCATACTGTATAATGACCGCACATGATGCTCCATATTGTATAATGACTGCACATGATGCTCCATACTGTATAATGGCCACACATGATGCTCCATACTGTATAATGACCGCACATGATGCTCCATACTGTATAATGACCGCACATGATGCTCCATACTGTATAATGACCGCACATGATGCTCCATACTGTATAATGATTGCACATGATGCTCCATACTGTATAATGACCGCACATGATGCTCCATACTGTATAATGACCGCACATGATGCTCGATACTGTATAATGACCGCACATGATGCTCCATACAGTATAATGACCACACATGATGCTCCATACTGTATAATGACTCCACATGATGCTCAATACTGTATAATGACCGTACATGATGCTCCATACTGTATAATGGCCCCACATGATGCTCCATTCTGTATAATGACCGCACATGATGCTCCATACTGTATAATGACCGCACATGATGCTCCATACTGTATATTGGCTGCACATGATACTTCGTACCATATAATGGCCACACATAGCTATTCCTACACACGCGGCTGCGCTCCATACACTTTGCACACACGGCTCCAATCCATACACCTCGTACACACACGGCTCCGCTCCATACACCTCGTACACACATGGCTCCGCTCCATACACCTCGTACACACACGGCTCCGCTCCATACACCTCGTCCACACACGGCTCCGCTCTGTACACCTTGTACACACACAGCTCTGCTCTGTACACCTCGTACACATTCAGCTCCGCTCCATACACCTCGTACACACACGGCTCCGCTCCATACACACACGGCTCCGCTCCATACACCTCGTACACACACGGCTCCACTCTGTACACCTCGTACACACACGGCTCCGCTCCGTACACCTCATACACATTCAGCTCCGCTCCATATACTTCATACACACACGGCTCCGCTCCATACACGTCGTACACATTCAGCTCCGCTTCGTACACCTCATACACACACGGCTCCACTCCGTACACCTCATACACACATGGCTAACTGCACAGACTTCTCCATACCTGATACGTCGATCTGTAATCACAGCAGCAGAGGCCAGTAACAGAGGAGGCTGTCAGTGTCCAACCCACCCTGCTCAGCCCCACTCATTCCACGCACGATTAGTTTACTGTTGTGAATTCTGTTGTGGGTTCTGATTTTAGGCTCCCTCCGGTGGTTATAAGTGGTAGTGCTGCTGTTTGTCCTTCACAACAGTCATAAGCTGCTTCCACTTTGGACGGGGCTATTTAGTCTGGCTACTTCCTTTAGTGAGTGCCAGTTGTCCATTGTTTTCTAGGGATCCTCATCTCTGCTTGGTTTCTCCTTCTGGATTGTCCAAATCATCAAAGATAAGTCCTGGCTCTGTTTTTGCAGTCCACATGCGGTGGACTTAATAGTTCTGTGAATTGCTATGTTTTTTCTTGTCCAGCTTTGTCTGTGTTAAGATTTACTCAGCCAAGTTGGAAGCTCTGGAGTCACAGAGTTACCCTCCATGCATTTAGTTAGGTGTGGAGATTTTTGTATTCTCTGTGGTGGATTTTGTAGTATTTTTTATACTGACCGCACAGTACTCTTTCCTGTCTTTTCTTTCTAGGTAGCGTGGCCTCCTTTGCTAAATTCTGTTTTCAGTCTGCGTTTGTAATTTCCCTCTCCTCTCACAGTCAATATTTGTGGGGGGCTGCCTTTCCTTTGGGAATTTTCTCTGAGGCAAGATAGTATTCCTGTTTCTTTCTTTAGGTGTAATTGGTCCTCCGGCCGTGACGAGGTGTCTAGGGAGTGACAGGAACATCCCACAGCTACTTGATGTGTTAAGTTCAGGGTCTGCGGTCAGTATAGAGGCCACCTACTCCAGAGCTCGTCCATGCTGCTCCTAGGCCACCAGTTCATAACAGTACAACTGGCCAACAATGAGTTAACCGCATCCAAAAGAAGGGAAAGAAAGTGATGAGCCATTTTTTTTTCTGTACTCTGTTGTGTTTTTTTTCCCTCTTCACTTCTGGGTGGCTCAGGAGTTAGGCGTTGACATGGATGTTCAGGGACTTGCTTCTCGGGTGGATCAACTTGCTGCTAGAGTACAGGGTATTTCCGATTATATCGTGCAGACTCCTGTTTTAGAGCCTAGAATTCCTACCCCCGATCTGTTCTTCGGGGACAGGTCCAAATTTTTGAGCTTCAAAAATAACTGTAAACTGTTTTTTGCTCTGAAGCCCCGTTCCTCTGGTGATCCCATCCAGCAGGTAAAAATTGTCATTTCTCTGTTGCGCGGTGACCCGCAGGATTGGGCATTTTCCATGGAATCTGGGAATCCGGCCTTGCTTAATGTAGACACCTTTTTTCAGGCGCTTGGGTTATTGTATGATGAACCTAACTCTGTAGAGCATGCTGAGAAGACACTTTTGGCCCTGTGTCAGGGTCAAGAAGCGGCAGAGTCATATTGCCAGAAATTCAGAAAATGGTCTGTGCTTACTAAGTGGAATGAGGATGCTTTGGCGGCAATCTTCAGAAAGGGTCTTTCTGAATCTGTTAAAGATGTTATGGTGGGGTTCCCCACGCCTGCAGGTCTGAGTGATTCTATGTCTCTGGCTATTCAAATTGATCGGCGCTTGCGTGAGCGCAGAGTTGTGCACACTATGGCGTTGTCTTCCGAGCGGAGTCCTGAGCCTATGCAGTGTGATAGGATTGTGTCTAGAGCGGAACGCCAAGGATTCAGACGTCAGAATGGGTTGTGCTTTTACTGCGGCGATTCTGCTCATGTTATTTCTGATTGCCCTAAGCGTGCCAAGAGAATCGCTAATTCCGTTACTATCAGTACTGTACAACCTAAATTTCTGTTATCTGTGACCCTGATCTGCTCATTATCGTCATTCTCTGTCATGGCATTTGTGGATTCAGGCGCCGCTTTAAATTTATTGGACTTAGAATTTGCCAGATGTTGTGGTTTTTCCTTACAGCCTTTGCGGAGTCCTATCCCTTTGAGGGGGATTGATGCTACACCATTGGCTAAAAATAAACCTCAGTTTTGGACACAGTTAACCATGTGCATGGCGCCAGCCCATCAGGAAGATTGTCGCTTCCTGGTGTTACATAATTTGCATGATGCTGTTGTGCTGGGGTTTCCATGGTTACAGGTACATAATCCGGTGTTGGATTGGAAATCTATGTCTGTGACTAGTTGGGGTTGTCAGGGGGTTCACGATGACGTTCCTCTGATGTCAATTTCCTCCTCCCCCTCTTCTGAAATTCCTGAGTTTCTGTCAGATTTCCAGGATGTTTTCGATGAGCCCAAGTCCAGTTCCCTTCCACCACATAGGGACTGTGATTGTGCTATTGATTTGATTCCAGGCTGTAAGTTTCCTAAGGGCCGACTTTTCAACCTGTCTGTGCCTGAACATGCCGCCATGCGGAGCTATGTAAGGGAGTCTTTGGAGAAGGGGCATATTCGGACATCTTCTTCTCCATTAGGAGCAGGTTTTTTTTTTGTTGCCAAGAAGGATGGCTCCTTGAGACCCTGTATTGATTATCGCCTCTTGAATAAGATCACGGTCAAATTCCAATACCCTTTGCCTTTGCTTTCTGATTTGTTTGCCAGAATTAAGGGGGCTAGTTGGTTTACTAAGATTGACCTTCGAGGGGCATATAACCTGGTTCGTATTAAGCAGGATGACGAATGGAAAACTGCGTTTAATACGCCCGAGGGCCATTTTGAGTATCTTGTGATGCCATTCGGACTCTCTAATGCCCCATCTGTGTTTCAGTCCTTCATGCATGATATTTTTCGGAATTATCTTGATAAATTCATGATTGTATATTTGGATGATATTTAGATTTTTTCAGATGATTGGGAGTCTCATGTGAAACAAGTTAGGATGGTATTTCAGGTCCTTTGTGACAATGCCTTGTTTATGAAGGGGTCTAAGTGCCTCTTTGGAGTACAGAAGGTTTCTTTTTTGGGCTTCATATTTTCTCCATCATCTATAAAAAAGGATCCGGCTAAGGTTCAGGCCATTCATGATTGGATCCAGCCCACATCCGTGAAGAGCCTTCAGAAATTTTTGGGCTTTGCTAATTTTTATCGCCGTTTCATTGCCAACTTCTCCAGTGTGGTTAAACCCCTGACCGATTTGATGAGGAAGGGCGCTGATGTAGCTAATTGGTCCTCTGAGGCCGTTTCTGCCTTTCAGGAGCTTAAGCGCCGATTTACTTCTGCCCCTGTGTTGCGTCAGCCAGATGTTTCTCTTCCTTTTCAGGTTGAGGTTGACGCTTCTGAGATTGGGGCAGGGGCCGTTTTGTCTCAGAGGAATTCTGATGGTTCCTTGATGAAACCGTGTGCCTTCTTTTCTCGAAAGTTTTTGCCTGCGGAACGCAATTATGATGTCGGCAATCGTGAGTTGTTGGCTATGAAGAGGGCATTTGAGGAGTGGCGACATTGGCTTGAGGGGGCCAAGCACCGTATTGTGGTCTTGACCGATCATAAGAATCTGATTTACCTCGAGTCTGCCAAACGGCTGAATCCTAGACAGGCCCGATGGTCCCTGTTTTTCTCCCGTTTTGATTTTGTTGTCTCGTATCTTCCAGGTTCTAAGAATGTTAAGGCTGATGCCCTCTCTAGGAGTTTCTTGCCTGATTCCCCTGGGATTCTTGAGCCGGTTGGTATTCTTAAGGAGGGGGTGATTCTTTCTGCCATCTCCCCTGATTTGCGACGGGCTCTTCAGGAGTTTCAGGCTGATAAACCTGATCGCTGTCCAGCGGGGAAACTGTTTGTTCCTGACAGATGGACTAGTAAAGTGATTTCTGAGGTTCACTGTTCTGTGTTGGCTGGCCATCCTGGGATTTTTGGTACCAGAGATTTGGTTAGTAGGTCCTTTTGGTGGCCTTCTTTGTCACGGGATGTGCGTTCTTTTGTGCAGTCCTGTGGGACTTGTGTGCGGGCCAAGCCTTGCTGCTCCCGCGCCTGTGGGTTGCTTTTGCCTTTGCCGGTCCCTGAGAGGCCTTGGACGCATATTTCTATGGATTTTATTTCGGATCTTCCTGTTTCCCAGAGGATGTCTGTTATCTGGGTGGTCTGTGACCGGTTTTCTAAGATGGTTCATTTGGTACCTTTGCCTAAGTTGCCTTCCTCTTCTGAGTTGGTTCCGTTGTTTTTTCAGCATGTGGTTCGTTTGCATGGCATTCCGGAGAATATTGTGTCCGATAGAGGTTCCCAGTTTGTTTCTAGGTTTTGGCGGTCCTTTTGTGCTAAGCTGGGCATTGATTTGTCTTTTTCTTCCGCATTTCATCCTCAGACAAACGGCCAAACCGAGCAAACTAACCAGACTTTGGAAACTTATTTGAGATGCTTTGTGTCTGCCGATCAGGATGATTGGGTGGCTTTCTTGCCATTGGCCGAGTTTGCCCTTAATAATCGGGCTAGTTCTGCTACCTTGGTGTCACCATTCTTTTGTAATTCTGGGTTTCATCCTCGTTTTTCTTCAGGGCAGGTTGTATCTTCTGATTGTCCTGGGGTGGACTCTGTGGTTGACAGGTTGCAGCAGATTTGGGCTCATGTTGTGGACAATTTGGTGTTGTCTCAGGAGGAGGCTCAGCGTTTTGCCAACCGTCGTCGGCGTGTGGGTTCCCGGCTTCGGGTTGGGGATTTGGTCTGGTTGTCTTCGCGTCATGTTCCTATGAAGGTTTCTTCCCCGAAGTTCAAGCCTCCGTTTATTGGTCCTTATAGGATTTCTGAGATTATCAATCCAGTGTCTTTTCGTTTGGCCCTTCCAGCCTCTTTTTCCATCCATAATGTTTTTCATAGATCTTTGTTGCGGAAATATGTGGTGCCCGTGGTTCCCTCTGTTGATCCTCCTGCCCCTGTGTTGATTGATGGGGAATTGGAGTATGTTGTGGAGAAGATCTTGGATTCTCATTTTTCTAGACGGAGGCTTCAGTATCTTGTCAAGCGGAAGGGTTATGGCCAGGAGGATAATTCTTGGGTTGTTGCCTCCGATGTTCATGCTGACGATTTGGTTCGTGCCTTCCATTTGGCTCGTCCGGATCGGCCTGAGGGCTTCGGTGATCCCTCCTCAAGGGGGGGGGGTACTGTTGTGAATTCTGTTGTGGGTTCTGCTCTGAGGCTCCCTCCGGTGGTTATAAGTGGTAGTGCTGCTGTTTGTCCTTCACAACAGTCATCAGCTGCTTCCACTTTGGACGGGGCTATTTAGTCTGGCTCCTTCCTTTAGTGAGTGCCAGTTGTCCATTGTTTTCTAGGGATCCTCATCTCTGCTTGGTTTCTCCTTCTGGATTGTCCAAATCATCAAAGATAAGTCCTGGCTCTGTTTTTGCAGTCCACATGCGGTGGACTTAATAGTTCTGTGAATTGCTATGTTTTTTCTTGTCCTGCTTTGTCTATGTTAAGATTTACTCAGCCAAGTTGGAAGCTCTGGAGTCACAGAGTTACCCCTCCATGCCTTTAGTTAGGTGTGGAGATTTTTGTATTCTCTGTGGTGGATTTTGTAGTATTTTTTATACTGACCGCACAGTCCTCTTTCCTGTCTTTTCTTTCTAGGCAGCGTGGCCTCCTTTGCTATCGATCGATCAGTAAGGAAATGGGCGGCATGCACATCAAAATACAGAAGGCATTGATTTACAAACCCACAAAACTTCTAACGGTCCCCACTGAACCTAAATGGTGGTAACTTGGGAGGAGTAGTTGGCTGTGGCTGTACTGGGGGTGGAGGTGAAGGTGCCCGTGCAGTCATCAGACCAGCATCCTGATTACTTAAATCCTGAAGAGCCTGCCCAAAATGAGCCTCCCAGTTAGCAACCTTGTTTTGCAGTGCCTCAATATCCCCCTGTAAAGAGTGGATCATAGAGAACAACTGATCCATCTTTGTCTCAGTCGACATTATCCCAGCAGATTCCTTTATGGCCTGAGTATCCTGTAATAATTATATGGGTACTACGGAATCTAAGGGTACATGTCCACGATCAGGATGGCCGGCGGTATCGTCGGAGCGGCAAAGCCGCTCGGCGCTAAGCCCCGCCCCCTTCTGGGACGCAATGATGCCGGATGTGTTCATTGTACACATCCGGGATCATCGCACCCCTCGCATAGGGCCCTGTGTTATTCCTTGTGGCGACGCAGCGTCGCCGCAAGGAACACGGACATGCTGCAATCTGAAAAGACGCGCAGCATGTTCGGAGTCGCAGGGCCGCCGCGTGCGTGTTTCCACGCATAGTGGACACGGGATTTCAAAAAATCCCCTCCACTATGCTGCAACATCTGGACACTGCGTGTTTGACGCTGCAGCCCCACGCAGCGTCAAACGCAGCATTTCCTGACCATGGACACGTACCCTTATAGCATGGGATAAAGCCAGTCCGAGATCAAAGTTGCAGCAAAGAATGTCTTTACTTGAAACAGAAATGTAAACAGAATTGACACAGATATTTCTGCAATTGCAACGAGGTCTTCAGCTCTATATAGTAAACTAGATGTTTCCAGCCAGCTAACGCTCGGCACGCTCATTGCTATCTAATTAACACTGCTGGTGATTAAACAAAAGTAAATAATGACAACATTCAATAGCACTTACGCAGGTGGTAAATTAACTTAAAATGAAGTTAATAACAATAGTGTGGTGATGTGTTGGGGGCGGGATTATGTGTGGTAATGGGGCGGGATTATGTGTGGTAATGGGGTGGGGGCGGGCCTATGTGTGAAGATGTGGTGAGGGGCGGAATTATGTGTGGTGATGTGGGGGGGTGGGATTATGTGTGGTAATGTGGTGGAGGGGCGGGATTATGTGTGTGTGGTGGGGGGCCTGGATTATGTGTGGTGATGTGGTGGGGGGGCGGGATTATGTGTGGTAATGTGGTGGGGGGCTGGATTATGTGTGGTAATGTGGTGGGGGGTGGGATTTAGTGTGATGATGTGATGGGGGTGGGATTATCTGTAGTAATGTGGTGAGGGGCGGGATTATGTGTGGTAATGTGGTGGGGGCGGAATTATGTGTCGTAATGTGATGGGGCACGGGATTATCTGTGGTAATGTGGTGGGGGCCTGGATTATTTGTGGTGATGTGGTGGGGGGTGCGATTATGTGTGGTAATGTGGTGGGGGGGCTGGATTATGTGTGGTAATGTGGTGGGGGGGTCGGATTATCTGTAGTAATGTGGTGGGGGGCGGGATTATGTGTGGTAATGTGGTGGGGAGGCGGGATTATGTGTGGTAATGTGCTGAGGGGCGGGATTATGTGGTAATGTGGTGGGGGGCGGGATTATGTGTGGTAATGTGATGGGGTGGGATTATTTGTGGTAATGTGGTGGGGGGGGCGGAATTATATGTGGTAATGTGGTGCGGAGACGGGATTATCTGTGGTAATGTGGTGGGGGCCTGGATTATTTGTGGTGATGTATTGGGGGGGAGCGATTATGTGTGGTAATGTGGTGGGGGGCTGGATTATGTGTGGTAATATGGTGGGGGTGGGATTATCTGTGGTAATGTGGTGGGGGGCGGGATTATGTGTGGTAATGTGGTGGGGGGCGGGATTATGTGTGGTAATGTGGTGAGGGGCAGGATTATGTGTGGTAATGTGGTGGGGGGCGGGATTATGTGTGGTAATGTGATGGGGGTGGGATTATTTGTGGTAATGTGGTGGGGGTGGTATGTGTGGTAATGTGGTGGGGGGCGGGATTATGTGTGGTAATGTGATGGGGCGGGATTATGTGGTAATGTGGTGGGGGGGCGGGATTATGTGGTAATGTGGTGGGGGGCGAGATTATCTCTGGTAATGTGGTGGGGGGCAGGATTATGTGTGTTAATGTGGTGGGGGCGGGATTATGTGTGGTAATGTGGTGTTGGGCAGGATTATGTGTGGTAATGTGGTGGGGGGTGGGATTTTAGGGTGATGATGTGGTGGGGGGCAGGATTATGTGTGGTGATGTGGTGGGGGCGCGGGATTATCTCTGGTAATGTGGTGGAGGGCGGGATTATGTGTGATAATGTGGTGGGGGCTGGATTATGTGTGGTAATGTGGTGGGGGGGTGGGATTATGTGTGGTAATGTGGTGGGGGGCGGGATTATGTGTGGTGATGTGTTGGGGGCGGGATTATGTGTGGTGATGTGTTGGGGCACGGGATTATGTGTGGTAATGTGGTGGGCGGGCGGGATTATGTGTGGTGATGTGGTGGGGGGCGGGATTATGTGTGGTAATGTGTTGGGGGGGCGGGATTATGTGTGGTGATGTGGTGGGAGGCGGGATTATGTGTGGTGATGTGGTGGGGGGGTGGGATTGTGTGTGGTGATGGGGTGGGGGGCGGGATTATCTGTGGTAATGTGGTGGGGGGCAGAAATTGTTCATAAATAAACAGGTGGCATAGCTAGATACAGGGGTGGGCTCCTCCTCTGCTGAGTAGCAGACAGTCGTAGTAGGCGCAAAGTATTAACTGGTCTAAATGGAGGCCAGGGCCCCTGTATATTTTAACTATCATCTATCATTTCAACAAATTTGTATTTGCAGTGCTATTGAAGGATTTAACAGCACAGACTACACAGTGGTGGAGCAGGGAGAGGTAAGTATTGCAAGTGGTAGAGCACTGTTCGAGCTGAGGGGGAACACTCTCTCGTGGGTGGCGGTACTGGCACAGGGCCCCTCATATTACGACGGTGTGTCTGACGTTGGTTGTGCACCACCACCGTCAGAGACACTTCATTGTACTATGAAGGACCCTGTGCCAGTGCCGTCGCCCACCAGATGCACCACCACCACCATCAGTACCAGCTGGCAACCACCGCCCACGGGCTCTTCCACCAGACTTCCTCATTTTTTGGAAAATCTAACCAAAATAACAACTGTTATATGGTACTGTAAAACAAGGTATAAGCTGTATATAAACTTGTTGAGAATTTAAATCTCCCTTTTTTGGGGGGAGACTGAACTAAAACTCAGGCCCTGTGCATAAAACAACACAATGTAAGTGGCAGAAAGTGGCTGGCTGATATACGACAAACTAACAGGACTGAAGTATATCCACTTTGTGAGAATTTGAATCTCACTTTTTTTGGGGGGAGACTGAACCAAAACTCAGGCCCAGTGTATATAACAACGCAATCTAAGTGGCAGAAAGTGGCTGGCTGACATATGACAAACTAACAGGACTGAAATATATCCACTTTGTGAGAATTTGAATCTCACTTTTTTTTTTTTGGAGACTGAACCAAAACTCAGGCCCAGTGTATAAAACAAAACAATGTAAGTGGCAGAAAGTGGCTGGAAGATATATGAAAAATACAAGGACTTTAGTACAATTTCAATCTCCCTACAATGATCTCAGGACAAGTATGGCAACAATAAAAAAGACTGCTGCACACAAAAGTGTGGACAAATAAACAAGATAACTGTGCAGAAAGGAGCAACAGGATTTTTGCTTTTAAAAAAGCAGTTGGTTTGCACAGCAGCGTGCAAACAGTAATGCAGCTATCAGGGAGCCTTATAAGGCAGCCTAATAAGCTACAGAGCTGATGCACAAAAATATAGCCTCCACTGTCCCTGCAAAAAAAGGTGCTGTTGGACAGTGGAAATCGCTATAGCACAAGCAGTTTGGGGGTTAATATTCCCTCCCTAACTATATCCCTTCTTCTGATGAAGCTGCAGCAACCTCTCCCTATGCTAAGATCGGCAGAAGTAAGATGGCGGTTGGCGTGCACGCCCCTTTATAGCCCCTGTGACGCTGCAGAAAGCAAGCCAATCACTGTCATGCCCTTCTCTAAGATGGTGGGGACCGAGACCTATGGGTCATTCCATGTCAAGTGGACCAGTGGTCCCCACTCGACCGTCTCCGATTTTGCTTAAAATTTATAAGGATGTACATGTATGTTTGAAAAGAGGTTCTGTAAATTTTTAGGGCCAGATCTCAAATACATTGGGCACTGTTGACCTTTCACTGGAGGTTCCACCAAGCCTGCGGCTTCAGCTAAGAGGATTTTGCAAACTTTGGCACATAGACATTAGAGTTCTATACTGGCTATGATGCTGAAATTTGGCATACTAGCTCACCTTTTGCTGCTAAACACGATAAAATTATTACCGGCTATGACAAAACAATATTTCGGCCGCAATTTTGTGTCAAAGTAGCTTGAAAAATGCGTTGCATAAAATTTATGCCAAACTTTGCCCATATATAACTCAAGACCAAAAACCAATAGTAACTGGTGCTTTGCCCTGTACACCAAACATCTACATGACTTTGCATTGCTGCAATATCACGGTCAAAGCATATGTATTTGTGGAAATATTCACACCCACATATGATGAAAAACTTAAAAAAACCGAATTTTGCCTATTTTTAGGTCAAATTTGTCAAAAAGGGTACCCCTAAAATATATTAATTCTGATATCATTAGAAAGAGCACATTATTCTCTACAAGGATCATTGGGGTTTTTTTGGAGTCTCTCCGTTTAAGAAATGAAAAATGCCACTGAACATGGTGTTATTTATTAATACGCAATGAATGGTAACTGCACTATTCAAACCCATGCGTTGGTCCATGGTGGTTATACCACAACCAATTCCCTAAGAATTGATATAATAGTCCTATTAAGAATTGTAATAATGCTGTCTTTCGAGAATTGGCAGCCCCATCGCCTAGGAGCCATGGCCGATAGCCGTGCAAGGCGAGCCTCGGGCGGTCTCTTTATCGCAGGTTCCGAAGCCTGAGGGTGGGTGTCTTTGCCTAGGATCCCAAGCCTAATATTGGGTATCTTTTGTTGGTTCCCAAGCCATAATGTTCAGTGTAAGTGGTCTGGAATTGTTGCTGAATTTGCAACATAATCGGTTCAGAGAAGCTGTATTGTCGGCCCATTGCTGTTGCAGCTGGTGCTGGAATTATTGCAATGATTGACTGCTCGGGAATCCAGCATGTATCATTTCTCACAGGCCAGTGAAAGAAGCTAGCTGGTCCATGAGGATGCATAAAATTTATTAATGCATCATGCTCGTCGACTGAAATTTCAGAAATATTTCCAATCCACCAGTTCCTATTGTAAATACAGGCAATGTATTGCCCTGGCTGGAGGTTTGCAATTGGCACAAAAGGCATTTCTGATCTGACAGATCTATCTACATGGGCAATGAAAGATGATGGGTCATTTGACACCCTTGAAATGTGAATCTTTTGGTCATCAATTGGCACAAACTGGTGATTTTCTCTTGTTCCAGCAATTGTATGTCCATCTTTGAACCTTTCCTCTTGAACTACCCGTATTTCGTCAATTTTTTCTTTTGGAACAAAAAAAAAAACTTGATTCCATGCAGTTGCTCGTTGCAAAAGTTGAATAAATCCACCGGGGTCAGTATTTGGTTTTTAGTTGGGCGCTGAAGACTGGCACGAGCTGCCAATCTCTTTGCTGTCCCTCCAATCCCATCACAGGGCAACTTTCCATGACTGGTACCAAAAAAAATTCCATTCAGCGCTGATATTGAAATCAGCATTGTGGTGGCACAAGTTGAGAAAAATTTTGAAATTTTTGTACTGGGCTGCAGATCCATCGCTGAGGTAGTGGATATGACGAATGCCATAGATGAGAGTCTCGAGATACTCCACAATTACTGTTAAGAAAGTGTGGACTGCAACTGTGTCATGTCGTGAGCAATCACTGATTATGCACAAGCTGATGTTCTGCGCAGCTTCACCATTTAACTCCTTGAAGTAAATTACAAATGGGTGTACTAAAAATAAAAAAAAATTAAAATGGGTGTTTCCAAGTTGTGTGAGCTTTGGCCAAAGTGGTGCATAACCATTGGATCTGCTGGAACACATTCCGTTTGTGTGTACCATTCACCAAAATGTCAAACTAATGCTTGCAGCATGCCCAATCAATGATGACTACAAAGAGCTCATATGCAAAATGGTCTGTGGAATTGAATCCAAGGACTGTATGCTTGGCCGTTGTGATAAATGCCCGGGTCCTGAAGTTTTAAAAGAATTTCTAGTCAATGTGTTTGTCAACAGTGACCCTGAAGATATTATTGAGTTCAAACAATGGATTCACACTGATCGAGACACGCTTGATACCAAACAACTGACTATAGAAGATTTCATTGAAGAATTGGTTTTGAAAATTTCTAAACTTTGTAGCCATCACTACATCGCCAAGCATCAAAGTTGCTATCTGAAATCGTTGAAGGAAAATCTAAGACCTGGAGAGCTTGTGATCCTTATGGACTTTGCTGAAAATTACTCATTTATTGTTCAAGATGCCATTCAAGGTTTCCACTGGGAAAATAGTCAAGCTACAGTACACCCATTTGTAATTTACTTCAAGGAGTTAAATGGTGAAGCTGCGCAGAACATCAGCTTGTGCATAATCAGTGATTGCTCACGACATGACACAGTTGCAGTCCACACTTTCTTAACAGTAATTGTGGAGTATCTCAAGACTCTCATCTATGGGACTCGTCATATCCACTACCTCAGTGATGGATCTGCAGCCCAGTACAAAAATTTCAAAATTTTTCTCAACTTGTGCCACCACAATGCTGATTTCAATATCAGCGCTGAATGGAATTTTTTTTGGTACCAGTCATGGAAAGTCGCCCTGTGATGGGATTGGAGGGACAGCAAAGAGGTTGGCAGCTCGTGCCAGTCTTCAGCGCCCAACTAAAAACCAAATACTGACCCCGGTGGATTTATTCAACTTTTGCAACGAGCAACTGCATGGAATCAAGTTTTTTTTTTGTTCCAAAAGAAAAAATTGACGAAATACGGGTAGTTCAAGAGGAAAGGTTCAAAGATGGACATACAATTGCTGGAACAAGAGAAAATCACCAGTTTGTGCCAATTGATGACCAAAAGATTCACATTTCAAGGGTGTCAAATGACCCATCATCTTTCATTGCCCATGTAGATAGATCTGTCAGATCAGAAATGCCTTTTGTATCAATTGCAAACCTCCAGCCAGGGCAATACATTGCCTGCATTTACGATAGGAACTGGTGGATTGGAAATATTTCTGAAATTTCAGTCGACGAGCATGATGCATTAATAAATTTTATGCATCCTCATGGACCAGCTAGCTTCTTTCACTGGTCTGTGAGAAATGATACATGCTGGATTCCCGAGCAATCAATCATTGCAATAATTCCAGCACCAGCTGCAACAGCAATGGGCCGACAATACACCTTCTCTGAACCAATTATGTTGCAAATTCAGAAACAATTCCAGACCACTTAGACTGAACATTATGGCTTGGGAACCAACAAAAGATACCCAATATTAGGCTTGGGATCCTAGGCAAAGACACCCACCCTCAGGCTTCGGAACCTGCGATAAAGAGACCGCCCGAGGCTCGCCTTGCACGGCTATCGGCCATGGCTCCTAGGCGATGGGGCTGCCAATTCTCGAAAGACAGCATTATTACAATTCTTAATAGGAGTATTATATCAATTCTTAGGGAATTGGTTGTAGTATAACCACCATGGACCAACGCATGGGTTTGAATAGTGCAGTTACCATTCATTGCGTATTAATAAATAACACCATGTTCAGTGGCATTTTTCATTTCTTAAACGGAGAGACTCCAAAAAAAATCCCAATGATCCTTGTAGAGAATAATGTGCTCTTTCTAATGATATCAGAATTAATATATTTTAGGGGTACCCTTTTTGAGAAATTTGACCTAAAAATAGGCAAAATTCGTTTTTTTTAAAGTTTTTCATCATATGTGGGTGTGAATATTTCCACAAATACATATGCTTTGACCGTGATATCGCAGCAATGCAAAGTCATGTAGATGTTTGGTGTACAGGGCAAAGCACCAGTTACTATTGGTTTTTGGTCTTGAGTTATATATGGGCAAAGTTTGGCATAAATTTTATGCGACGCGTTTTTCAAGCTACTTTGACACAAAATTGCGGCCGAAATATTGTTTTGTCATAGCCAGTAATAATTTTATCGTGTTTAGCAGCAAAAGTTGAGCTAGTATGCCAAATTTCAGCATCATAGCCAGTATAGAACTCTAATGGCTATGTGCCAAAGTTTGCAAAATCCTCTTAGCTGAAGCCGCAGGCTTGGTGGAACCTCCAGTGAAAGGTCAACAGTGCCCAATGTATATGAGATCTGGCCCTAAAAATTTACAGATCCTCTTTTCAAACATACATGTACATCCTTGAAAAATTTCAGCAAAATCGGAGAAGGTCGAGTGGGGACGATTTTTAAAACTGGTCCACTTGATGTGGAATGACCCCTATGTCATCACGCTGCCCACATTCTGCGTCCTCCTTCATTGGCGTGACTTTTGCGCGCAGATCGGCGACCTCATGGCCGATCCCACACTAGGATAGGGTCGGGTTTCATGAAATCCGACTTTGCTGAAAGTCGGCGATTTTTGAATTTGTCCGATCCGTTTCGCTCAACCCTACTCTTGAGTACACAGATACCTCATATGTGGGGGTAAACCACTGTTTTTGCGCACGGCAGGGCTTGGAAGGGAAGGAGCGCCATTTGATTTTTTGAATGAAAAATTGGCTTCAATCTTTAGCGGACACCATGTCTCGTTTGGAGAGCCCCTGTGTGCCTAAACATTGGAGCTCCCCCACAAATGACCCCATTTTGGAAATTAGACCCCCAAGGAACTTATCTAGATGCATAATGAGCACCTTGAACCCCCAGGTGCTTCACAAATTGATCCATAAAAATAAAAAAGTACTTTTTTTTCACAAAAAAATTCTTTTAGCCTCAATTTTTTAATTTTCACATGGGCAACAAGATAAAATGAATCTAAAATGTTGTTGGGCAATTTCTCCTGAGTACACCAATATCTCATATGTGGGGGTAAACCACTGTTTGGGTGCAGGGCAGGGCTTGGAAGGGAAGGAGTGCCATTTGACTTTTTGAATGAAAAATTAGCTGCAATCCTTAGTGGACATCATGTCGCATTTGGAGAGCCCCTGTGTGCGTAAACATTGAAGCTTCCCCACAAGTGACCCCATTTTGGAAACTAGACGCCCCATGAAACTTATCTAGATGCATAGTGAGCACTTTCAACCCCCAGGTACTTCACAAATTGATCCGTAAAAATGAAAAAGTACTTTTTTTCACAAAAATTTTTTCTTAGCCTCAATTTTTTCATTTTCACATGGGTATCAGGATAAAATGAATCCTAAAATGTGTTGGGCAATTTCTCCTGAGTACACCGATACCTCATATGTGGGGGTAAACTACTGTTTGGGCGCACGGCAAGGCTTGGAACGGAAGGAGCGACATTTGACTTTTTGAATGAAAAATTGGCTCCAATCTTCAGGGGACACCATGTCGCGTTTGGAGAGCACCTGTGTTCCTAAGCATTGGAGCTCCCCCACAAGTGACCCCATTTTGGAAACTAGACCTCCCAAGAAACCAATCAAGATGTGTGGTGAGTGACGTTTTGAAATGCAGACTTTGATGGAATGGTCTGCGGGTGTCACATTGCGTTTGCATGTGCCTAAACAGTAGAAACCCCCCACAAGTGACCCATTTTGGAAACTAGACCCCCCAAGGAACTTATCTAGATGTGTGGTGAGCACTTTGAACTCCCAAGTGCTTTACAGAAGTTTATAACATAGAGCAGTGAAAATAAAAAATCTTTTTTTTTCCTCAAAAATGATTTTTTAGCCCCCATTTTTTTTATTTTCTCAAGGGTAACAGGAAAAATTGGACCACAAAAGTTGTTGTCCAGTTTGTCCTAAGTACTCTGATACCCTATATGTGGGGGTAAATGACTGTTTGGGCACATGTCGGGGCTCGGAAGGGAAGTAGTGACGTTTTGAAATGCAGACTTTGACGGAATGGTCTGCGGGTGTCATGTTACGTTTGGAGAGCCCCTGATGTGCCTAAACAGTAGAAACCCCCCACAAGTGACCCCATTTTGGAAAATAGACCGCCCAAGGAACTTATCTAGATGTGGGGTGAGCACTTTGAACTCCCAAGTGCTTCACAGAATTTTATAACGTAGAGCAGTGAAAATGAAAAATCATTTTTTCCCACAAAAATAAATTTTAGACCCCAATTTTTTATTTTCACAAGGGTACCAGGAGAAATTAGACCCCCAACATTCTTCTGCAATTTTTCCTGAGTATGCTTATGCCCCATATGTTTAGGTAAACCACTGTTTGGGCTCATGTTGGGGCTCAGAAGGGAGGGAGCACCATTTGACTTTTTGAACGCAAGATTGGCCGGAATCAGTGGTGGCACTATGTCGCGTTTGGGACCCCCTGATTTGTCTAAACAGTGGAATCCCCTCAATTCTAACTCCAACACTAACCCCAACACACCCCTAACCCTAATCCCAACCCTAACCATAACCATAATCACAACCCTAACCCAACACACCCCTAAACCTAATCCCAACCCTAAGCATAACCATAAACCCAACACACCCCTAACCCTAATCCCAACCCTAACCATTACCCTAACCACAAGCCTAACCCTAACCCCAACACACCTCTAACCCTAATCTTAACCCTAATTCCAACCCCAACTCTATTCCCAGCCCTAACTCTAATTCCAACCCTAACCCTAAGGCTATGTGCTCAGTTTGCAGATTTGTGTGCAGATTTTTCAGCATCGTTTTTGAAAAATCCGCAGGTAAAACACACTGCATTTTACCTGCGGATTTCCTGTGATTTTACACCTGAGGATTCCTATTGAGGAGCAGGTGTAAAACGCTGCGAAATCCGCAAAAGAATTGACATGCTGCGGAAAATACAACTCAGCATTTCCGCGCTGTATTTTCCGCACCATGGGCACAGTGGATTTGATTTTCCATAGGTTTACATGGTACTGTACAACGCATGTAAAACTGCTGCTAATCCGCAGCGGCCAATCCGCTGCGGATCCGCAGCCAAATCCGCACCATGTGCACATACCCTAATTCCAACCCTAACCCTAATTCTAACCCTAACCCTAATTGCAACCCTTACACTAGTTCTAACCCTAACCCTAGTTCTAACCCTAACCCTAGTTCTAACCCTTACTCTAACCCTAGCCCTAACCCTTACCCTAGCACTAACCCTAACCGTAACCCTAGTTCTAACCCTAACCCTAGTGGAAAAATAAAAATAAATATATTTTCTTTATTGTATGCTGCTCTCTACCTATGGGGGTGATAAAGAGGGGGCTATTTACTATTTTTTTATTTTGATCAATGTGATAAAGCCAATCACAGTGATCAAAATGAATGAACGCATCTGCCGGCCGGAAGATTCGGCGGGCACACTGCGCATGCGCCCGCCATTTTGGAAGATGGCGGTGCCCATGCTACAAGCTGGACGGACACCGGGAGGGACTCTGGGACTCCGGAGGTACGGGGGGGTGGGATCAGACAGCGGGGGGGGGGGGGTGCCGGACAGGACGGGGGGCGGAGGGGAGAGAATGGCGCAGAGGACATAACAGAAGGGTAGGAAAGACTGATGGCGGCAGATCGCTGCTGTCAGTCCGTGGCAGGGTCAGATCGGGGTCTCCAGCCGTGGCCGATGATATTGCAGCATCGGCCATGGCTGGATTGTAATATTTCACCAAGTTTCATTGGTGAAAAATTGCAAATTGCTCTGATTGGCTGTTTCACTTTCAACAGCCAATCAGAGTGATTGTTGCCACAGGGGGGCAAAGCCCCCCCCCCCTGGGCTGAGGTACCACTCCCCCTGTTCCTGTATGTCGGGTAAAATTGGAGTTAACCCTTTCACCCGGCCTGCAGGGACGCAATCATTCTGTGACACAGCATATGCGTCACAGGTCGGATTGGCACCGAGTTTCATGATGCATACAATGTGTTACAGGTCGGGAAGGGGTTAATGTAATGATGGGGTTATTGCATGTTTCCTTGAGGTTATGCAGCAATTAAAAGAGTTCTTGGCATTTCCATGGTGGTCCAGAGATATTAAAAAGTTTCTCACTTGTTTACCTGTTGATCGCGTGTAGGATAGTGGGGTGGTACTATCCAGCAATGTATTTATCACCACAGTAGATTCCAGCTATGTCTGCTGTGACTAGTCTAATAGAAACTGAGTGTGTTATACTCAACACATTCAGCTGTTCCTTAAAATGGTTGTCCAAATTTTACCCCAAAGTCTGAAGTCACTCTATATAACTGCAGTGTCAGGACTCTGAACATTTTTTACCTTTTGTGCATTACTGCCCTTTTCCAACATGGTGTCTTTGGTCTCATGTGCACTTGTCTTCCTGCTATAAAACTCCACCCCAGCCTTCAGTCTGTGCTAGATTATTCTTCTTTGCATCCAGCTCCTGATTACTCCCTGGCCTTGCATCTGCACCTGCTCCTGTGAACCTGTGTTGGAGATCCTGCCACTCTGCTCTGAGTTCCTGCTGCATACACCAGTGTTCAGTAATCCTCCTTCATCTTCTGCTCGTGTTACTTCCATCTGCATTTGCTGGACATGTAAGCTGTTTCTGCTCTGCAAAACCTGAGACTATTAACCAGGCCTCCCTGGTTGAGCTAAGATATTATTTGAACTGCCTAATAGCATATCTATCTGTGTCTGGACTAAGTCAAGGATCTATTCGTGTCAAGTTTCCTCAAGAATAACCATGCTTCATAGACTTTCTGTTTGTTTGCATCTACCTCTGAAGTTTCCTATTGACTGCTAAGCTGCGTTTATTATTTGCACCAAGTGTTGTGGACTTGAGTTTCTCTCTGCACCTGCTTGAATCACTGTGTGATAATATAAACTTTACCACTTATAAAACTGTGTCCTGTTGTCTTGTTCCACGCAAAGAGTCTCCTGAATTATCCCCTATAATTATTACAGGATAATCTAGCCATAAAAAAAAGGAGACTGCTGGAACAATGACTGCAGAGAGCAGATTAGAGCAGGTGTTTTCCATAATTAGATCACTGCAGAAAGATGTGGAAGGTCTGCAAAAGAAGTTTGGAAGCTTTGAACACAATCAACAAGTGTTTGCACAAACTTTGCAGGACTTAAGCAATCGCATGGCAGCCCAAGAAAACAAACTTGCTGTCATAGAGTCCCAGTATGGACGGGCTTTTCAGGACATAAGCACGCAAAAACCTGCACAAGTGACTTTACCCTCTGGGCAACTGCCACCAGCTAGCCCACCTAAGTTGCCCCCATTCAGATTTAATGGTGATCGCGACAAATTTCGTGGCTTTGTGAATCAATGTATGCTATATATTGATGTGCATGCTGACCGTTTTCCTACTGATAGATCCAAAGTATTGTGTGTAATAATGCTACTGACCTCACGAGCGCTCGCCTGGGCGAATCCGATGATTGAGTCTCGTGACCCACGGTTAAATGACTTGGATGATTTCTTGGCCGTTATGGCATTAATGTTTGATGACCCTAATCGCCGTGCAACCGCTGAATCTGCTTTGTTGTCTTTACGCCAGGCTAAACGTTCTGTTATTGAGTATGCCACTGAATTCAGGAGATTGGCGGTAGATACCAATTGGGACAGTTATGCACAATTGCCTATTTTTAAAAGGGGTCTATCTAGTATTATAAAAGATGAACTAGCTCGCTCAGAGTCACCACAAGAACTAGAGACATTTATACAGCATTGTGTGCGCATTGACATTCGCCTTACTGAGCGTAGGCAGGAGAAGTTTGCTGCATATAACCGTATTTCTAACTTTTCCCTTCCTTCCAAAGAGCCTGCAGGTAAAACATCTCGGGAGGTAGAGGAGGTGCCCATGCAAATTGATTCTGCTCAGAGGTGCGAGATCAATGAGGGACCGGGAGCATCGCCTTTGTGAAAGTCTATGTTTCTACTGCGGCCAGTCTGACCACTTCTTGATCAATTGTCCTAAGTGTCCTAGACGGCCTAACAAGGTGCTAGCAGCAGTATCTGACATCCCTGAATGTAGCCTGCCTTTAAACACTACTGTATTCCATTCACTTTCTATGACTTCACCCCCCCAAGGAGTTTAAGGAAAAGAACCATCACTGTTCTCTCCCTATTAAGATCCTGTGTTCAGGACAGTGGATTTCAAGTGCAGCTATGATTGACTCTGGTGCAGGTGGCAATTTCATGGATATCACATTTGCCAAGGAACATGGTATTGAAATTCAGCAAAGAGCCTCTCCAATTACCATGGAAACAGTGGATGGGTCACCATTAATCTCTGGGCCTGTGGATCAGGAGACCGTACCCCTTGAAATTTTTTTGGAGCCTAATCATCAGGAGCAACTTTCTTTCTTGCTAATTTCTTCTCCTCATTTTCCTGTGATTTTAGGCATTCCTAGGTTGCGTTCTCAGAACCCAATTATCAACTGGGAGACCAAGGAGATTATCTTTCCAACAAGGAGCAACTCAGCGTTAAAAGAAGCTGTCCCTGAGTCCACGGCTAGGGAACCACATGTACAGGTATTTTCTTTACCTCCAGCATATAAAGAGTTCTCTGACATCTGTGACAAGAAGAATGCAGATCAGCTTCCTCCACACAGGCATTATGACTGTCCTATTGAGTTGCTTCCTGGGGCAGCTATTCCTTTTGGTAACGTATACCCTTTGGCGGCACCTGAGCTTCAAGCCTTAAAGGAGTATATTGATGAAAATCTGGCCAAAGGCTTCATACGTCCTTCTTCCTCACCAGCAAGTGCACCTATCTTTTTTGTAAAGAAGAAGGATGGGACCCTGAGACCCTGTGTCGGGAACTCAATAAGGTAACCATACAAAACTGTTACCCTTTGCCTCTGATTCCCGAATTACTGGAAAGAGTCCGCCATGCTAAGGATGCTAAGGTGTTCTCTAAACTGGATCTTCGTGGGGCTTATAATTTGGTGCGTATTCATCCACGGGATGAGTGGAAGACAGCATTCAGATGCCGGTATGGACACTTTGAATCTCTTGTGATGTCCTTCGGGCCTTGTAACGCCCCTGCAACATTTCAACACCTTGCTAATGACATTTTCAGAGATTTGTTGGACCAGTTTGTAGTGATCTATTTGGACGATATACTAATCTTTTCTGACTCTCTACAGGAACATGAAGAACATGTCAAAACTGTTTTAAGACGTCTGAAAGAGAACCGTCTGTATATTAAGCCGGAGAAATGCGAGTTCCGTAGTTCTGAGATACAGTTCTTAGGTTATATCATCTCTCCCCAGGGGCTGAACATGGAATCTGGTAAGATTCAGGCTATCCTTGACTGGCCGGTACCCAAGAACGTTAAGGAGGTCCAACGTTTTATTGGTTTTGCAAATTTCTACAGACGCTTCATTCGAAATTTTTCTGATATTGTCCGTCTCATTACTTCCTTGACAAAGAAGGAAAAGCCCTTTAAGTGGACATCACAGGCTCAAGAAGCTTTTGATCGGCTTAAGATCTGTTTCACATCAGCACCGCTGTTGATACACCCAGATCCAACACTTTCTTTCATTGTAGAGGTGGACGCTTCTGAAAATGCTTTGGGGGCTATTCTCTCCCAAAGAACTGGAGAGAAGGGTCTGCTACATCCTTGTGCTTCCTTTTCCCGTAGACTAACCTCAGCAGAGAAGAATTACGATGTGGGAGACAAGGAATTGCTGGCTATTATTGCGGCTTTCAAAGAATGGAGGCATCATCTGCAAGGAGCTGCACAACAGATCATTGTGCTAACTGACCATCGCAATTTAGAGTTCCTTAGATCCGCTAGATGTCTTTCTCCTCATCATGCTCGTTGGAACTTATTTTTAAATCAATTTAACTTTGTTATCTCGTACTGTCCAGGTTCTTGTAATGGGAAGGCTGATGCTTTATCCCAAATCCATGCTGCGGATTCCGTATCTGGAGCCCTGTCCAAGACCATTCTATCTGATGCCAATTTCATCGGAGTTATCCACGATCAGGACTTGTGGAAGGAGTGCAGGGAGGCCTATGACGGTGATGAATTTCTGGCCAACCCACCTGGGGATATTAATCTTGTCTTTAAGGGAGGCATGTGTTTCAGAGATCGACGTATCTACATCCCTGAGGTCGTCCGTCTGCAGATCCTCAAGTTGGTACATGACTCCAAGTTGGCTGGTCACAGGGGGGTACAGAAGACACAAGAGTTCCTGAGCCGATTCTTCTGGTGGCCAACTTGCCTGAAGGATACCAAGGACTATGTTTTCTCTTGCGAGGTATATGCTCATTACAAGACTCCTCATGTGGCACCTACGGGTCTTCTACAACCATTACCTGTTCCGTCCCGCCCTTGGGGGTCTATATCAATGGACTTTATTGTGGAGCTGCCTACATCGGGGGGCATGAATACAATCATGGTGGTAGTTGATCGCCTGACTAAAGCTGCTCCTTTTGTTCTGTGCACCGGCCTCCCCTCAGCTAAAGATACAGTGAACTTGGTTATACAGAATGTCTTTCGGTTGCATGGGGTTCCAGATGAGATCATCTCTGACCGTGGAATGCAGTTCACTTCAAGATTCTGGAAGGGGTTTTGCTCTGCACTCAATATTAATGTCTGTCTCTCTTTCGCTTACCATCCCCAGACAAATGGTCAGACTGAGCGTACCAACCAGACGCTGGGGCAGTATCTAAGATGCCATGTCAGCCATCTCCAGGATGATTGGTTGGAGTTGCTGCCGTTAGCCAAATTTTCATATAACAATTCTCAGAGCGCCTCCACTAAATTTACACCTTTCTTTGCCAATCTGGGTTATCATCCGTGAATCTTACCTAGGTCTCCAATTAATTCTTCGGTTCCGGCAGTGAAGGAAAGGCTGACTGCGATGAGGCAAAATCTGGAGGTTCTGAAGGAATCCCTGACCACAGCTCAAGAACGTTATAAGAGATCGGCTGATAGATTCTGTAAACCTGCACCCATGTTCAAGGTAGGAGATTCCGTGTGGTTAGAAACTAAGAATCTGAAGTGAAACGTTCCTTCACAAAAACTTGGTCAGAAATTCATTGGCCCTTTCAAGATCAACGGTATTGTGAGCTCTGTGGCCTGCCGGCTGAAGCTGCCTAGGACTATGAAGGTACACCCAGTTTTTCATGTATCTTTACTAAAGCCTGTATCTCCTAGAACAATTTATGGTGGATGAAATTGTTGATTCCAGGATTCGCAGGAATCAGCTCCAATATCTGATAAGATGGCAGGGATATCCCCCTGAGGAAGACTCTTGGGAACCTGTGGAAAACATCAATGCCCAACAGAAGATTTCTCGTTTTCATCAGAGATTCCCTGAGAAACCAGGTCCAGGATCGTCCTGAGGCCGCTTCTAAGGAGGGAGTAATGTCCGGACTCTGAACATTTTTTATTACCTTTTTGTGCATTACTGCCCTTTTCCAAGATGGCGTCTTTGGTCTCATGTGCACTGTGTCTTCCTGCTATAAAACCCCACCCCAGCCTTCAGTCTGTGCTAGAGTATTCTGCCTTGCATCCAGCTCCAGACCTCTGGTGACTCCCTGGCTATATACTTGCTCCTGTGAACCTGTGGGGTTATCCTGCTACTCTGTTCTGAGTTCCTGCTGCATACACCAGTTCCAGTAATCCTCCTTCATCTGCTGCTTGTGTTTGCTTCCATCTGCATTTGCTGGACATGTAAGCTGTTTCTGCTCTGCAAGAACCTGAGACTATTACCCAGACCTCCCTGGTTGAGCTAAGATATTATTTGCACTGCCTTATAAGCATATCTATCTGTGTTGTGGACTAAGCAAGGACTTATTCGTGTCAAGTATCCTCAAGAATAATTGTGCTTCATAGACTTTCTGCGTGATTGCATTTTCCTCTGAAGTTTTCTATAGACTGCTGAGCTGCATTTGATATTTGCACCACGTGTTGTGGACTTGAGTTTCTCTCTGCACCTGTTTGAATCACCGTGTGATAATATAGACTTTACCACTGATAAAACTGTGTCCTGTAGTTGTCTTGTTCCACGCAAAAGGGTCTCCTGAGTTATCCCCTATAATTATTACATGCAGTCTTATGAATCCTCAAATTATGCATAGCGTTCGCTGTGAGGATTCTCCACTGCTGGTGGCAAGACTGAGCAGTCATGTAACCAACCACAAGTATGCGATATGAATACTTCTGGCCACATTCTAAGTTGATGTGTGTGGCCATGCTCAATACAAGTGAATTGAGTGAGATAGCGCATGTCTAGTCGGAATGAGGCCAGGAGTATTCATACTTGTTGTCACATGACCACTCGGTCTTGTTGACCTCACAGGAGAATCCTGGCAGCAGGCGTTGCACACAACATAAGGATTTACAAGTCTACAGTCACATAGAGTGACTGCAGACTATCAAGACAAGCATATAAATCCCCTTTTACTCGCTTCATTGATTACACAGATCAAGAGTGCATAAAGAGATACAGAAAACTTTGAGCCTGTATTTAAATAGCTGCAGAGTTTTCAATATGACATGAGCACTTGATGAGCTTTTTGACATATTACTAAATATACCCTCCTTTTTGTACATTCCCCCAAAGGGCTACTACCTAATAAATTCCCTGTGTCTTTCCTAAAGGAACCATTTGCTGTTTTTTATTAATGTACTACAGTTTCCCACTTTTTCAACAATTATAAACCAAAGTTATTATTTTTTAACATTGGGGAGCTTTTGGTGGTGTTTGTATTATTGGGAAGCAAAACTTTCCTCCATGTAATATATTTTTACAGTATTGTTGGAATTGCTGATTACAAAAATGACATTCATGTTATTTTAAATAAAATTATTTGTAATTAAAACATTTTCTAAATGTAATACTGTATTATGCAAATCTATTTTCTGTGAGAAATACTTAACATTGAAATGATATTATCAGAAAAAAACCAGTGCATTTAACTTATTAAGAAAAAAATGCATTAATACTGAAAATAACATAGAAGACAATTTATAGTTAAGTTGCTTTTTTGAGTCTTTCAAATTCCCAACTTGGGTTGACACAAGGTAAACACATTTTCATGAAGCCATTTAGTTCAACATGATGGATTCTGTAGCATAGAAACTGGAAAAGAATAAAAAAAACACAGAAGAAATAGAGGGAAAGGTCTGGCATAATTGCTGCCCCCTGTTATTCAGCGCAGCGATTGCCGTGTGTTTATGGCAAGTTAATTCTGTGCCACTGAGCTAACAAATAACAGCCTCAGGAGTGCAATCCAACCTATGTTAACAGACTGGTATGTGATGATTTTACGTGGAACAATTATGTCGGACTTTGTTAAGACTATTGAGAACATCTTTTCCATTTAGTTGGGGGAGGATAAGATCAGGTTAGATGCTACTGCATAAGGTTGACTAATGAAAGAATGTGCCCATGAAAACTGAATAACTGGAACTTTAGAAAGCTGCCCTGAATCCCTAATTGCTTGTATAACTCTCACACTATATATCAGTTTTGAAGAAAAAAAACATTATTTCCTACGAAAGGCATGTCACTTTCCATTTTGTTTTCTCTTTTGCTGCTTTTTTTTCCATAATGATGTCGATGTGCAGTGTTCTCCTCACTGGCTTTGTAGGAAAAAAACATTCTATTAAGCGTAACCTGTCATGTCTGCACTCTTTCACAAAGTGTCTAAAAACATTTAGTACGGGAAAAAGTAAAAGGGACTTTAAAAGCTTTTTAGAAGATCTGATTGGATCTAATTTAGATACAGAAATGCAGGGTTTATGAAAGTTAAATGCATAAAACTTGTATTTTTGCTTCTTCAACCTTCTGGTAAATTCAGCCATTTATTTATGTTCTGTTAATAAAACTAATGTTCTTTTATATAGGGTTGCCTCAGAAAGACCATTTCTTTATGAGCATTTTCAAAATCAACATTTATAATATATTTATTTGGAAAAGCTCTTGCAGGATGACTTGGAATTTTTATTGTTAGTATTTTTGGACACATGACATTTTTCAATCGCTTTATATTCTGATTTTTGGGAGGCAGAATGAACAAGAACCAGCAATTCAGGAATAGTTTTTTTTATGCCATTCTCCATGTGGCAAAATTGATAAAGCAGCTTAATTCTTTGGGTCAGATTACAGTGATACCCCGGTTATATATTATCTTTATATTTTGCTGCTTTTACACAGTAAAAACCATTTGGTTGAAAAAAAAATTGTTGTTGGATCACTGTATTCTGAAAGCTACAGCTTTTCATTTTTCCACTGATGGAGCTGTATGGCGCCTTGTTTTTTGCGGGAGAAGTTGCCGTTTTCAGAGATACTATTTTTATTTACATTTGACTTCTTGATTGCATTTTATTACACTTTTTTGATATTATGATGAAAAGCAGTTTTTTTTTTACCCGGCTTTTTATTTATTTATTTTTTCAGTGTTCACTCAAGGGTTAATTTGTGTGTCATTTCTATATATTGGGTCATTCCAGACACGTCAATACCAAATATGTGTACTTTTTTTGTTTTGTTTTTACATAAATACACATAGTGTTTGTTTTTTTATTTAATTTTATTTGCTCTTTATTTTGTGAGTTTAGCTTTTATTACTCTGTTCACTGGTATAATGCATTGCAACTCACATGTACTGAGATGAAAGACCAACCAAAAAATGGTGTGCACATCCACATAATAATAGCTAAAAATAGAAATCTTTATTTAGACACCTGAGACACAGCAAACATTAAAACCACTTGAAAAACATGTATAAGAACATGGCAAATAAAGCACACCCCTGAAGGCGGAATAGTGTGGGACATAATAAACAATGCACCAGAAGGACCAAGCAATGAAAAGCACATATGCTATAAATGGGCCGCAAGATATCCACAGTATAACATGCAAAGCGAAACAGACACATTCATAAAATGGGGCATGATGAAGATTAGAAAACATGTAAACAACAAGTATAATAGATAAACTGAAACATCATACTCCCAATAGTATTAAACCCAAAAATAGCAGCACATGCTCTGAGCATATGTAAGATGTAATGTGAACAGTGGATTTAGATCCAGACCACAAGGCGTGTGTATATCTCCAGGTCTGGAAAGCCTGGTTAGATGTAGATGGTAAAAAATCCCATTGCGGCTTAGTTATAGCATATTTGCCATGCTCAACTTTCCTCCCACCTCTCATCTAACTCTCTCATGACAACCTCCAATCTGGCTTCCGCCCCCACCACTCCACCAAAACTGCCCTGACCAAAATTACTAATGACTTACTCACAGCCAAAGCTAGCAGACAGTTCTCCCTCTTCCTCCTTCTCGACCTGTCTTCTGCCTTCGACACAGTCGACCACTGCCTACTGCTAGAGATTCTTTCTTCCCTTGACAGCAAAGACCTTGCCCTGTCCTGGATTGCCTTATACCTTTCTGACCGCACATTTAGCATTTCCCACTCCCACACTACCTCCTCATCCCGCCCTCTCTCTGTTGGAGTCCCTCGAGGCTCTGTCCTGGGGCCCCTACTTTTTTCCATCTATACACTTGGCCTAGGACATCTCATAAAAGTCCCATGGCTTCCAGTACCACCTGTATGCGGATTACACTCAGATCTACCTCTCTGGCCCAGATGTCACCTCTCTGCTGTCCAGAATGCCAGACTGTCTCTCAGCCATATCCTCCTTCTTCACCTCTCGCTTCCTAAAACTCAATGTAGACAAAACCGAACTCATCATATTTCTTCCATCTCGCGTATCTCTCCTACTCCACCTACCTATTATGGTAAATGGAATCATGCTCTCTCCTGCACCTGAAATCCGCTGCCTCGGAGTAACTCTCGACTCTGCCCTGTCCTTCAAACCGCGTGTCCAAACTCCTGCCACCTCTTGCCGCCTCCAACTCAAAAATATTTCCAGAATCCGTCCCTTCTTCAGCCCTCTACTAAAACTCTTGTGCATGCCCTCATTATCTCCCGCCTTGATTACTGCAACACCCTCCTCTGTGGCCTCCCCGCTAACTCTCTTGCGCCACTCCAGTCTGTCCTCAACTCTGCTGCCCGACTAATCCACCTCTCTCCTCGCTACTCCCGTTTCTTCCCTCTGCAAATCCTTCCACTGGCTCCCAATTCCCCAACAAATCCAGCACTACTAACACTGACCTACAAAGCCATCCACAACCTGTCCCCAGTCTATATCTCTGAACTAATCTCCCAAAATCTTCCCTAACATAATCTTCGATCCTCCCAAGACCTCCTATTCTCCTCCACCCTTATTCGTTCCTCACACAACCGCATCCAAGATTTCACCCGAATATCCCCCATTCTCTGGAATTCCACACCTCAACACGTCCGATTATCCACCACCTTCAGATCCTTCAGATGGAACCTGAAAACCCATCTCTTCAGGAAATCTTACAGCCTGCAATATCCATTCTGCCGCCTCACCACCATCCGAGCTGCCACCTCACCACCACCAGAGCTGCTGCACCCCCAACCTTCCGTCTCTTCTCCATTATCCCGTAGAATGGAAGTCTGCAAGGACAGGGTGCTCTTCCCTCTGTACCAGTCTGTCACCGTAAATTTGTTTACTATAAACGATATCTATAACTTTGTATGTACAGCACCATGGAATTAATGGTGCTATACAAATAAATAATAATAATAATAATAATTTCTACTTTTAGCTATTATTATGTGGATGTGCACACCATTTTTGGTCTTACCTCTCCAGTTCATGGTTATTATCCATACTAAGTGTTGCACTCAATATATTTGTATCTTTTTCTACCATATATGGTAGTGCACCCTCTCCCCTTCCTTGGGTAGAGGTTAAATATTACAATTTTATTGCATATGTCATTCCGGATGTGGCAACTCCATTTTGTGTACGTTTTTTAAAAATCTTTATCGATACATAAAGCTGAATTTTTATTGATGAAACAATTTTCTGAGATTTTTTTGTTATTGTTTTTATTTTATTTTTTACATTTTTGCAATTAATTTGTATTGAACTTTTTTCACTTTGTTAGTTCCACTATAAGACTTGAACATTTTGCACTGTGATGAAGGCAATGCTATTAATTTGCAGCAGACCTGTCAGTTTTACACTCACATGAGGCCTATTAGATCCTGCCATAGCGACCACTGGCATTCTGTCATTCTGTCACAGGAATGTCAATGGGGTAAAAGAGGGAACTCCCTTTATTCACCATCTAGATATCGGTATCATTACTCACAGCCGCATCTAGGTGGTTAAATGATCAAACTCAGTGCTAACAACAGTTGTGGCAGATGTAGCTTAATGGCAGCTGTAGAATATAGCTGATACACCCTCAGTTGACACCCGTTAAGGGTGCTGTTCGCTTACTGTTTTGGACCATAAAAAGGTTTGTTCTGAGAAATAAGGACTATTAATGAGGTGTGTTGATGGTCATTAAGGTGTTAATAATAGTGTTGAATGATATAATAGTGAAATATTTGGATTCGGGAAAATTGGCATAAATAATTTCTAATATCTGTGTATTCGTACCGAATAACAAATCCAATGCAAGTCAAGGGGAAAGCCGAATATTTTTCTGCTGAACCTAGCAAACAGCACGGGAAAAATGCTGAAATGGATGGGAAGGAGCTAAAACTAAATGGGAAACAGTATGGAGAAGATGCCTACATGCCTTTCTGACTCACATATGTTTTCTGGGAATAATGTTGTCAGACTATTGCCCCGGTTTTACGGATTTTCAAAATGACCTACTAAAACAATCTCAAAATATTTTTAAAGGGAAAAATGCCCTCAGGTGGCCCTGTTTCATACATTTGGGAGAGCTCTCACCCATACATTTGTGAGGTTCCTCTGTCATTCCAAATAGTGAGCAAGGTAGTGGAATACATATTCCCCATCCCTTTACAATGCCAATTCAAACATGTCCATTTGAATTTTGGGCTTTGCCTGCCACCACCACCATGTCCACCGCCATGTCATTATGCATTTCTCGCTTTTAATTTTCAGAGGGCCACCAGGTGCTGTTGGAGCGCCCTGTCAGGGCAGCGTGGTACTCGGTACCGGGTCCTGCAGTTCACAGGGGGATGTCACGGTGGCTGACCCGGTCCGTGGCCCTGGGACGTCCGTGTAAAAGGGAAAAGTCTTTAAGGGGAATGTTCGTGATGCCACCTGTGGTATTCGGTCAGGGTGACCGACGCTGCTTTAAGGGGTCAGCTGGGGTGATGTTATGGCAGCTAGATGGTGTACCTTCCCATAAGTGAAGTGTATCCCTAGGGCTTCCCGGTGTATAGATGGTGAATGGTGAATGGCACAGTGAAGAATGAGGATACAGGGTTGCAGTCTCTCTACCTTTACTGAAGACTTCAGCATCCACAGTCCAGGGCACCAGCCCACAGGGTAGGTAGAGTCCGGTTGGTTTGGAGGCAAGTCCAGAGTTCCCCTATCCAGGTGGAAATCAGTAGCCTTCCCTTGTGCTGTGGTGGTGTAGTCCCTTACTGCCTATGGCTTCACATAAGGGTCTCACAGATGTGGTGTTTCGTTCTCTCTGTCCCCATATAGGATAGGACAAAACCCATATGACTGGTGACTTTAGCCTGTTTATAGGGTCTCTTAGATAACCCGGCTCTGTAGTTGTCACCGTGCCTCCTGGGTGTAGTTGTGGACAGGTAACCTGCAATTAGCTGTCCTGCCGGTCTCTGAAATAAGGCGTAGAGGTCCTTACTCCCTCGGTGTCAGGACTCTGAACATTTTTTACCTTTTGTGCATTACTGCCCTTTTCCAACATGGCGTCTTTGGTCTCATGTGCACTTGTCTTCCTGCTATAAACCTCCACCCCAGCCTTCAGTCTGTGCTGGATTATTCTGCTTTGCATCCAGCTCCTGATTACTCCCTGGGCTTGCACCTGCACCTGCTCCTGTGAACCTGTGTTGGAGATCCTGCCACTCTGCTCTGAGTTCCTGCTGCATACACCAGTGTTCAGTAATCCTCCTTCATCTGCTGCTCGTGTTACTTCCATCTGCATTTGCTGGACATGTAAGCTGTTTCTGCTCTGCAAAACCTGAGACTATTAACCAGGCCTCCCTGGTTGAGCTAAGATATGATTTGAACTGCCTAATAGCATATCTATCTGTGTCTGGACTAAGTCAAGGATCTATTCGTGTCAAGTTTCCTCAAGAATAACTGTGCTTCATAGACTTTCTGTTTGTTTGCATCTACCTCTGAAGTTTCCTATTTACTGCTAAGCTGCGTTTATTATTTGCACCAAGTGTTGTGGACTTGAGTTTCTCTCTGCACCTGCTTGAATCACCGTGTGATAATATAAACTTTACCACTTATAAAACTGTGTCCTGTTGTCTTGTTCCACGCAAAGAGTCTCCCGAATTATCCCCTATAATTATTACACTCGGTGTTCTGGCTACCGGGATGTTGCACCTCAGAAGGAGACAGCTTGAGCAGGGCTGGTCCCCTTCTGGTATCCTCTCCTTTGCTTCGACTTCCTTCATGCTCGCTGCAATACAGTTCTGCCTTTCAATGTCTCTTTCTGGGAGCTTCAGCTCTGAGGGCATGCACAGCTCCTTTGACCTTCTGTCCTCCTCACACTCTGGTCTGGAACTAACAGAACTCCTGTCTGGAGCTCTGCCAGGAACTGACTCCTATCTGGAACTAACTAACTTTCCCTACAGACTACCAGTTATATACTGTATATATGGGGAGTGACCTAATAAATTGGAGCAGAAGCTCCCCCTGGTGGCCTGGAGTGTGAAATGTGTTGCATGTTTGTGATACCTGGATGCAGTTATCCTTCTTTGCCTCCAAACGTAGCATCACTCTCCCCGGGAGGAAAGTGATACCACTGCGATGACCAGGACCCTGGGGCGCCTCACTGTGAAACCTGTGTTTTGTAAGGTCCACAGTTCTGTTTTGCCACCGGATCCCAATGGAACCATTGTCAAAGTGGGTGCAGCCGCTGTAAGGTTAATATAATACAGGAGTTGGGAGAGCTGTATGCTCAATGTCAGTAAATTGGATTCTACCAGACACCAAAAGCATTAGAATTAGATTCTGAACACAATGTATGCAAGCGGGGGCCTGTATTGTGGTCAGTCTGTCAGGCCTGAAACCCATGTCAGGAACATGTACAAGACTCATTTGACTTGGAAGCAGCCTTCTCAAGGGAAAGAGACAGGAGTGCCATTGACCAATCTGCACAAGCCTACACACTTCTTCTGGAAACTACCTAGCCAGGCAAAAAGTATTTTTTGCATGGCTTTGAGCAACAATGGAGTAATTGCAGGATATGTCCCAGAGAATGTTGAGGTCTGTGGAGTGTATTACTCAGGTGACAGGCAGTGTTACAGCGCTCAGGTAAAGGCTTTAGTGTGGCAATGACCATGTTCCAATATGTGTAAGGCTGCGGCCTGAATAGGTCTGTTGAGCGTATTAACCCAGTATCTTAGACGTGCTTAAAATATGCATAAACTGGCCAATGCCCCACCACCTTTTTTTGTAGGGACCCAAATTGAAAAAAGGGAAGCGACAGTTTAATAAAGAGACACAAGTCTAATTTATTAACCTGGAAATGTCAGCAATGGTATTTGTCCAGCACCGGACAATGTAAATTTCTAACGAATATGTATGCCCTATCTAACTAGCAATTTGCGAACAGACATATATGCTGACAAGGGACAACTGAATGCTGCACTGGGACAAAGAACTGGACGTGGTTGCTGACTGCAGGTTGTGGACAACAGGCCTCAGTGCCTCCTTACTGGACAGAAGAGTGGGAATGACCTAACACAGGGAAAGAAGAATAAAAATAAGAGAAAGCAGTCACAAGGGAGCTCAGAGGAATCAACCCAGGGAAGGGGAGATGTCGAGCACCACCGCAGCTCCAGCTGAATACCTCCAAGGGAGGATAAGAGCGAATGTCAAACAGAAATCAGTCCCAGGAGCGCTGAAGGAAACTCAGACAACATATGTAGTTTAACACAGGGAAAGGGCCAGTGGTTCCACCTTCAGACACAGATTTTGTACCCAGGCATTCTGCCAACCTAAAGGGATGCTGCTTATATGAACAGTATATGGAGCATGCTAACAGAGGTATATGTCGAATTTCCCTTTATAAAGAGATGTGTAGGTAAGATTTTATAAATAGCAGCATATATATATATATAAAACATGTTTCATTACTCATATTATTATTCTGAGTAAGGCTGAAACTTGAAGAATTTTGTGGAGCATATTAATGCATTCATGTACCAAAATGTCCAAGTCCACAATGAAAAATCAACATCAGGCTACCAGGTACATGCTTAAAGAGACTGTGAGAAGGGCAACACAATAAATAAATTATGTTAATAAAATATATAGAGATTGACAGTTGAAATTTAACCATTGCACCATGTACAAAGGTTTCCAAACATTAACCCAAGGTGTCTGTATCATAAATATTGAAATATTGCAATATAACTTTGCAGTTATTACAAGAGGTATATAAAAATATATAATTTTGAATTGATTTAATAAGTAGTGTATCTTAATCTAGCAGTTGTGCGACTGGCGCAAAGCCTGCAAAGGTAAGCAAACGTGACTATTTGCCTGTAAATTTCATGAGTCTGTTGTTGCCGTGTGTTACAAATCTGATATCTTAAAAAAAATTGCCACACATTGCTTGAAATATTGAATTTGTGTATAACTCCTCTGTGAGTGTACTTGCCAAAAATAAAGCCATGATTTTTTTTTCATAAGCATAAAGCATTCAATATGATTAAGGGTGACATTAAGGGATATAGATGTGGTGGTGCCTGCTAAGGCCGTGTTACAGATCAGAAGGTGACTGAATCTCATTCTAGCTTCCTGTCAAAATGTGGTCAGCGCACTAAACCACTGATGAACCCAGACAAGTGTGAGGATGTTGTGGGTTGGATGGCAGACAAAGGCTCCAATGTGTTGACAAGCAGCACCACAAAGTCTTCCACACGGTCCAGTCTCAGTAGCTAAGAGGCTGGGCCTCTGGATCCTGAACCTGATCCTTCTTCCTCCCACCATCAAGAGACCCAGGAGACATATGACCCCAACGATGGCTTCTCTAAGGAATTGTTTACGTTCCCTTGTAACTTGTCAGGCCTCTCAACTTACACCATTAAAGAGGGTCATGAGGAAGTGGAGTGCAGTGATGCCCAACCATTTAAGCACCCATGGCCAGGAGAAAGCCACGTTGGGGAAGGTCAATTCATGTCTGAAGAGGTGGAGCACAGTTGCCATTATGTCAGCCTCAAATTGCAACTAAGAAGGAGGATCAGATTGATGAATTGTCAGATGACAATGGCGGTTGGACGTGGTCGATGATGAGACCACTGATCCAACCTGGTTTGGTGGCAGGCCTAACGAGCACAGCAGTGCAAAGAGGGATGGATCCATAGCAAAAAAACAGTCAAGAAGAGGTAGTGGTTTGACCACAGAGAGAACTTGTTCAACTGTCCCACAGAGCACCCCCACTCAGCTAGATAACAGGCCAAGGGTGTGTTGTTCCCCTGTATGGCAGTTTTTTTCTGAAAGTCTTTCAGACAAAACAACTGTAATTTGTAGCATCTGCCAAACCAAGCTAATAAGGAGCAAGAACACTGACAACTTGAAAACCACCAACATGTAAAACACAGGGCAGCCAAGCACCCCAGTAGGTGGGCAGAACGCCTGGGTGAAAAATCTTTGTCTGATGGTGAAACCACTCCCCCTTCCCCTGCATTACGGCCTTCACAATCTGCTGTCCATGAAGCAGGTGCTGAAGTCTCTTGTCCACAACCTGCAGTTGCACAGACACAACAGCCAGCAACCACGTCCAATTCGTTGTCCCAGCACAGCCGGAAGCCTTTAAATAGTCAATATGATGCTGGGAGGCCAGCGAATCACAGTAATGCCACAGCAAAGATGACGCCGGCATTACTGTGTCACTCAAATATACCGAGGCGAATACATAATTACTTGCCGAGTAACAAATAGCCCGAATACCATACTATTCATGCATTCATGAAACGCATAGTGCCGAATGTATTTCCTCATCACTAGTTAATAATTGTATACAGATTTTTCCTTCAGTCCCATTGGCACAGATATATAAAATATAGCACTTAGCCATGCAGTATGCCTTTGCAAACATTTGTGAAAAAGCTCACTGAACTTCAGTTTTATACATTAAACGATCCAGCCATTATTACAATTGCATGCAAGAAATTTTTTACTTTCTAAATTTTGCATGATCAACTGAGTGGTATTAATGAAAAATGGAAGCATTTTAGCAACATAAGTTCTTCAGCCATGAAGTGGCAGACCACATTAAGTAACAAAGCAGGGTGCAGATGGTGTGGGCGGGGTTAGCTTTCTCAGCTCTGCTTCATTCTAATTCTAAAAGCTTCATGTCTGAATGGCTGCACTCAGTAATCTAAGGGATACATCGTTGGATATAGCTTCTCTTTGCCAACATCAGGCTGCTCTCAGATAAACACTCTCCAAAAAAGGAAACCGGCCTATATCAACAGCACTTCCAAAAACATTGCAGAAAACCAAAAAGGGAAAAGGAATCAAAACAGTTGTATATACAAAAGGTATTATTGTATTGTAACAATTCATTAAAAACTGCATATAAAGCAAGATAAAAGGGAAAAGTGGCAAAGAGACCTCTAATATCCAGATTGTAGAGATGAGTATGACCAAATATATAGAGGAATACACAACACAATGTACACTGAACATAATACATTAAATATTGGTTACTAGACACAATTTTATTTTAGTCAGAATAAATAAATATATTCCCATGTGGGATATTCAGAAACCAGAAAAAAAAATAAGCTGCAGATAATAAATATAAGTAAGGTACATACTGTATAGATAACAAATATCACATATGACTCATTGAGTGGTCAGAGCATAAACTGACAAAATGGCATAAAGCCAACAATAGCCTGGATCAAAAACCCTACTTCCAAGATGAACATATAGAGAGGCAGTGATAATGTCTAGAAGTAAGACCTAGGTCACATATGAAATACACCTATTTAATGCATACTCATCAATACAACCTAGGTGCTGGGTGGAGGGATTCTCCAACACATGTTGCGTGTAGCTTCTTTGGGGGGGAGTACCAGGGGAGTCAATTTCAACACGTCAGTGTCTCCAGTACATGTGGAAACAGTTTTCACGTGAACTGGAGACACTTACACATGCACACTCATTATAATCTATGGGACTGCGCACATGTCTGTGTACATGGACCATGTGTTCATGTTTGATTTTTTCCATCAGCTCGGAAGTCAATACGTCCCACACACGTGCACATAAATGACATAAAGTGTGTCATCCATTCACTATCCGTATGACACATACCAGAATAGAATGCAGAATAGAAATGACAGATGTTTAAGTGTAGGATGTGCAAAGATAGATAATAGATAGAAAGATGTCCATGAGATATATATTTAGTGCCTTGTGTGTAGTTTAATATACAGTACATGTATTTATTTTAAAAATAAATAAATGGAAAAAAAATGACATGGAGTCCCCCCTATTTTTATTACCTAGCTAAGGAAAAACAGACAGCTGTGACCTGGGCAGTGCTGGTTAGAACCCAATAAGCATGGAGCTTCCAAGCCTATTAATATCAGCTCACATCTGTCTGCTTTGGACTTTGCTGGTTATTAAAAATGGGGGATACCCCCCACAAATTACTTGGGGTCCCCCCATTTTTAATAACCCTCATTTTTAATAACTTGTGAAGGTCCACGGATATTGTAACCTTTCCCATCTTAATAAGAACAGCCCTCAGAATCAGGATAATGGGATTATGGGTTTGATCAGCAGCTGGCTGACATTAAGTCCTGGGGTTAGTAATGAAGAGGTGTCTGTCAGACACCCCCATTACTATCTCCGCAGTCAAAAGAAATAAACACACACCCACAAAAGTCCTCTATTTGTAAAAAAAATCTCTCCCTGACAATATCCCTCTTTTAGCCATTTATTTAAAATATATACACATATATATATATATATATTTTAAGATTGCTCTTACTGAGTGTATTGGGGGACACTCGCTTGGCCACAATATTCAGCACACGGGCATGGTTTTTTCTCAAACAATCCATGTGGTTTATTAAGCCTCATAAACCATATCATGACTAGGGATATTGAGAAACTACAAAATGATTGTCCAAGGGAGTTTAAACATACGAATATGACAAAAGGGGAAATTGAGGCTTTACATGAGCTGATGGATGATGATGACATTATAATAAAAAAAGCCGATAAAGGCAGAGCAGTGGTCATACTCAATAAAAATGATTATGTGGATGAAATTGAGAGCCAGCTGGCGGACCCGGGGGTGTATGAGAGACTAACAGGTGATCCAAAATTTGCTTTTGCCAAGGAAATCAAGAGCATTTTGGATATTGCCCTGGGCAGTAAAATTATTGATCAGGATCTATATGACTTTTTAACTATTAAATTTCCGGTTACTCCGGTGCTATATGTATTGCCTAAGATCCATAAGTCTCTCATACACCCTCCGGGTAGGCCGATCGTCTCTGGCTGTAACTCTCTTCTATCCAATATTGGAATTCTTTTGGACAAGGTCCTCAATCCAATTGCTAGTTGCTCTGAATCTTTTATTAGAGATACTACTGACTTTTTGGAGAAGGTGGGCGGTATAGAAATAGTGGGTGAAGTGATGTTGGCATCTTTTGATGTCACATCACTTTACACGTCTATTGATCATGGTCGGGGGCTGAATGCAATAAGAAAAAAGTTGTTATCTACACAATATTCTACTGAGACAAGAGAATTTATACTAGAACTATTGAAATTGGTGCTGACCAAGAATTATTTTTTATTTGGGGATTCTTTTTATTTGCAATTACGCGGGACCGCCATGGGCGCGAACACGGCGCCCGCGTATGCAAATATTGTTATGAGTGTCCTTGAGGAAGACCTCATCTATGTGTCCCACCACTTTGACTATGTAGCTGCGTGGTGGAGATACATAGACGATGTCTTCCTCATTTGGACTGGGACCAAAGATTCTTTACTCGAGTTTCATGAATTCTTAAATACAATTGATGAAACAATCAAATTTACCCTTGTCTACTCTAGTACTAACATACAATTTCTTGATGTAAATGTCCAGATAGAAAATGGTAAGCTGGTTACTCAACTGTATACTAAGGTTACAGATAAAAATGATTTGTTGCTCTTTAGTAGCCAACATCCGAAAAAGACTAAAGAGTCAATTCCATATAGTCAGTTAATTCGAGTTAAAAGAATTGAGAGCAATGAAGAGTCTTTAAAAAAGTCTATGGAAGGAACTCTTAAGAAATTCTCGGAAAGAGGTTACTCAAAAAATTTGCTACAGAGACAGAAAAACAAAGTAGATGCATTACCTAGAGAGAATTTACTCCAAAAAAGATCTTGCTCGAATGAAATTAATCGTATTCCGTTTGTACTACTTATTGTGAAGAGAGTAATATGGTCGCTGAGGTTATACGCAAACACTGGGGAATGCTGTTTAAGTGTTTGCCCCAGGTGAGGGAATTTTCTAAACCTCCAATCTTTTCCTATAAAAGAAATCGGACTATCGCTTCTACCTTAATTAAATCGGATATAGGCACTTTTAAAAAACAGGGCCAAACAACATTGACAGGTATAAATAGGAGGGGATGTTATCCTTGCTTATCATGTGTCAATTGCAGTTTGATGTTAAAAGGCCAAAATTTTTTTCATCCCAGGACCAATGAAGAGTTTAAAATTTGGCACTATCTGACGTGCGACTCAGTTTTTGTAATTTATTTACTACAATGCCCTTGTTCATTATGGTATGTCGGTGAGACTACATGTGAATTTAAGACAAGAATTAATCAACACCAGCATACCATAAGGAAGAAGCGCATGGACTTACCTGTTTCCAAACACTTTGTGGAGAAATCACACACAGAAAAGGAGCTTCATTTTCATATTATTGATACGATACCTGTCCAAAGGAGAGGGGGTGACCGTGTTCAATTGTTAAAAAGAAGAGAAATGGAGTGGATAATGAGACTTAAGACACTCAAACCAAATGGACTTAATGTAGACTTTAAATACAGTCAAATTATGTAAATGTTTGTGAGATATAATGATGAGGTTATTCTTTCACGAACTCTATTATTTTTTTAAAATTTTTTTAAAAAATAATATATGTTTTGTACAAATTTATAATATTTGTTTACTTTTGTTTTCTTGCCTCAGGTTCTTCATCCTGTACTGTGGCTGTATGGAAGATGTAGAGAGATTTCTGTGCGTTCTTTGCCCACTGGGATGTTGGGATTAAATAATTTATTTTGTTTGGAATAAAGTACTATTTGGAAATTCGGTACTAACAAATGCATTGGACAAAGATATACTTATAATAATAAATAATGTCCTTCTTGAGCAACCATGATATGCCTGTGCGTTATTTGTGAGGGGATTTATGTGATGTAGCCACACGGACCATGTATGCCACAATTAATGGATAGAAGAGATGCGGGGGATATCTTGCCCCCAAATTTCTCTATGTCCTATTTTGGAATGGGATGGTACTCTTGTTTATAAGAGCTTCCCAAACCTTGTGACTTTAGTGTGGGCTTTTGCTCAGGTTCTGTAAGTGTATGGCACATCCGAGTACTTTCCCAGAATAAGAGCGCTATGTTTGTCTGCTCGGTCTGAGTGGTGGTGCTCCGGACCAACTTTGGTGTGAATATTGGGCCGGTATGACTATTAACTAGTTGGCCTGTATGCGTTAGTCTGTAATTACCGAGTTGTAATTAGATTTTTTAACTAAATATGTTTTTTGTATATTTAGAACTAATACCATCTCGGCGCACATTTCCCTTGACAAATATGGTGCCTCGGGTCCCTGGGTGGCTCTGCGCAGCTGCGAGCTGTGGCATCATGGGTCCTTTGGCTGTGATGTCATGGACATGCGTAGTATGTGCGGGAGGACGCCGAGAACCGAGGCATGCAGGTCTAGTGAATTATTTTGTTTTTTCATGTGGTCATAGTTTATGAGGATGAAGCACCTGATGTGAGTTGTTTTTATTGATTACAATTGATTATTGAGGATATTTTATTTATAATCACGCGACACATTATTTTTAATGTTCACTGATGAAGAAATTTATGGAAGTATCCTATTTCACATGGATTCACTATTACAATGGATCGTTATTCACTGTAGTCTATTTATATTTGGAATATTATATTTAATGAATTTTGTAATGAGATTGGCATGTGTTTTGTATATATAGTTGTCTCACTCATGTGTTCACTGCTTGAAAAAGGATCTTGTATCCGAAACGTTGCCGCCACGCCGTTCAGGCAATAAAGTCCACTTTTCTATTATTTTTTGTGCTGCTTTTCCTTTTTTTGTTTATATATATGTATATATATATATATATATATATATATATATATATATATATATATATATTTTAAGATTGCTCTTACTGAGTGTATTGGGGGACACTCGCTTGGCCACAATATTCAGCACACGGGCACGGTTTTTTCTCAAACAAAGCAATCCATGTGGTTTATTAAGCCTCATAAACCATATCATGAACGGTCCATTTACACACTGAACCAGGACATCACATCAAGTTTCAGATCCTTAGTCTGGGGCAACTAAACACGCTGGTCCTCTCTGACCAGTTGCCGTGGGTTACCACACAGTTCATAACACAAGTACCAACAGTCTATGGAGGTATCTTACGGGAGCTCCTGCTCCACCTGCTGACTCCTTGTCAGATGTCTTTTTCCGGGTAAGCTGCCTCACGGGGATTGCCAACTTGCCTGGGCTGCATACCTTAGTCAGTCCAGACCCTCTGGAGGACTGTAGCTTCCCCAAGTTTCACTGTGCGCTGCTCAGGGATCTGATCCTACTCCCTGGACCTCCCACGCTAGCATGTGCTTTCAGGAAGCCTCCTCCCAGGTCTTCCAACACAGGAACTTACACAGGGCCATGTGACCCACACCCTGTTCACATTATGTACCTTGTAACCACACCCCATAGGTGAGGTATATCACATGGGCTGATCACGTGATCATGACATCACTGCAGGTCCTCATACTCCTGCAGGGAAAAAGGTACAGTGAGTGCCCTCACCCAGTGGTGAGGTATGTGGGTAGCCAGACCCTCCCTTCTCTCATAGCTACCCGCAACCCGGACCCAGGTGCACTAAATGACATCTTCAGTGCTTACGTGCTCTAAAGACAAGATACTCCGGGTTGCATCTCAGGGAGCATCCTTCCCTGTGACACATACCTCCCATTAACCACAATGCCAGACACTGTCTCACTATCACATCTATGCATACAACTGCCATGGATTCTCACGGCCTCAATACGCCTCCGTGCGCATACTGAGGAGACCATGCAGCGCCCTCTACCTGTTACAGGGGTCACTGCATCACATATCCCCCCCCTCTGTTCAAACTTGTGGGGTTGAACATCTGTCAGATACCTGGGGACTCGAGACCGGGTACCCAAGTCCCCTTGCCCTACTAGTCGAGAGGGCCCTCTCAGTCGGGTTTGGGCATCACACACAATTATCCCGTTGTTGGGTTTACCCCGCCCCCAGCGGTCAACATGTAGGCCTTGAGCTTTGGCCCTTAAGTCACAGTCTGTCTGTGTCACCAAACCTTTAGTCACCCCCTTTTTCAAGTCTGTCTCTTTACTCGACCTTTCTCTCCATGGCCGCCACCCACGGTTGGTGCGGTCATTAGTCCCACTTACAGTCGAGACTAGCGACTGATCTGAGTCTGACCCTCCATCACTACGTCTACTACTGTTCATGTCCCTTAGCTTTGTACAGGGAGTAGAACTGCCACTTTCAGATATTTGACCACTTTGTCTCTCTGAACGTCCTTGGCGGTCAGCCATTCCATTATTTGGAGGATCCCTTTTGTTTCCTTTTCCTTGGGAAGAAGGCGGCCGCCACCTTATGTTCTGCAGCTGTTTATTGACCTGCTGTCTGTACAGTCTTAGCTGCTCTATTTCTCTCAGGTATGCCACGCGATACCTCAGGAGCATCCGGATATTCCCTAGACTCTCCCTGGACCCGACAACCAGGAATGAAACCATCCCATCTTCACCCACCTGGGCCTCGTCATCAGCCGGAATCCACAGTCTCTTCACACCAGATATATTCACCATCTCCTGCATCACTTTCCCAAATCTCCCAATGACTTTCGCTACCAGAGCTTTGGGAACTTGGACTGTGTCTTCCACCAAGCCCAGACGACTTTGAGCTTTCCTGGCTTGCTCCAAACGTCGAGTGGCCTCATTATTCCTCAACAGGATCATCTGTTTCATGCGGAGGCACTGTAGGTGCATATCCCTCAGGACAGCCACCCGCTTCACTGTGACTTCCTTAGTCGACAGTATCACCAACTGTTTTGTCTCTAGTGCCCAGTGCACACTATACGCTTCTACTGCCTTTTTAAAGGCCTCATGCACACCCTCTCTGGTGCATGCATCTTGCGCCTCTTCGGGTACGTCTATCACGCACTTGAAGAGCGGAGTCTGTTATGGTTTCCAATGGCAAGGAAACCTCAGAAGCATAGAATAAACGGACAAGCTCTCGGGTGATGGAAACTAGAGCTGACCGCGATGCTAAACCTACACACCACACTAGAAGTAGCCAGGGGGCATTCCTGCGTTGTCTCTAGATGCCGCGCGCCAGCCGGAGAACTAACTACCCCTGGTAGAAGAAAACACAGTCCTGGCTTGCCTCCAGAGAATGTCCCCACAGGAGATAGCAGCCCCCCACATATAATAACGGTGAGAGCAGATGAAAAGACACACGTAGTATGAAAGCAGATTTAGCACAGAGAGGCCCGCTAACTAAATAGCAGAAAGATACAACAGAGGACTTCGCGGTCAGCTGCAAAACCCTTCAAAACACCATCCTGAAATTACCTTAACTCATGTGACAACTCATGCCACTGGAGTGGTAATTTCAGCCCAACAAGAGCTTCCAGCTGCAGAGATTCACATAAGTGCAAACTGGACAAAACATACAAAAATAGACTTAAGGACTAAAGTGTCCAACTTAGCTGAGCAGAAAACTGGGAGCAGGAACATGCAACAGAATCACTCTGGATACATTGATGGCCAGCATTAGAATGACTGAGGAGCAAGGTTAAATAGGATACTCCCACATCCTGATAGGAACAGGTGAACTGAGAAGGCAAAGCTTGCAGGACACCAGTACCACAAGAGACCACCGGGGGAGCCCACGAACCGAATCACAACAGTACCCCCCCCTTAAGGAGGGGGCACCGAACCCTCACAAGAACCACCAGGGCGATCTGGATGAGCCCTATGAAAGGCACGGACCAAATCAGAAGCATGAACATCAGAAGCTGTAACCCAAGAATTATCCTCTTGACCGTAGCCCTTCCATTTCACCAGATATTGAAGTCTCCGTCTGGAAACACGGGAGTCCAAGATTTTCTCCACCACGTACTCCAATTCACCCTCAACCAGCACAGGAGCAGGAGGCTCAACAGAAGGCACAAGTGGTACCTCATACCTCCGCAATAATGACCGATGGAAGACATTATGGATAGCAAAGGATGCTGGGAGGTCCAAACGAAAAGACACAGGGTTAAGAATTTCCAAAATCTTATAAGGACCGATGAACCGAGGCTTAAACTTAGGAGAAGAGACCCTCATAGGGACAAAACGGGAGGACAACCACACCAAGTCCCCAACACGAAGACGAGGACCAACACGACGATGGCGATTAGCAAAACGTTGAGTCTTCTCCTGGGACAACTCCAAATTGTCCACCACCTGCCCCCAAATACGATGCAACCTATCCACCATGGTATCCACTCCAGGACAATCCGAAGACTCCACCTGACCAGATGAAAAACGAGGATGGAACCCTGAATTGCAAAAGAAAGGGGAGACCAAAGTGGCAGAACTGGCCCGATTATTAAGGGCAAACTCAGCCAACGGCAAAAAGGAGACCCAGTCATCCTGATCAGCAGACACGAAACACCTCAAATAAGTCTCAAAGGTCTGATTAGTACGTTCCGTCTGGCCATTTGTCTGGGGATGAAATGCAGACGAAAAAGACAAATCAATGCCCATCCTGGCACAAAACGCCCGCCAAAATCTGGACACAAACTGGGATCCCCTGTCGGAAACGATATTCTCCGGAATACCATGCAGCCGAACCACATTCTGAAAAAACAGGGGCACCAACTCAGATGAGGAAGGCAGCTTGGGCAAGGGCACCAAATGAACCATCTTAGAAAAGCGGTCACACACCACCCAAATGACGGACATCTTCTGAGAAACAGGGAGATCAGAAATAAAATCCATAGAGATGTGTGTCCAAGGCCTCTTAGGAACAGGCAAGGGCAACAACAACCCACTAGCCCGAGAACAACAAGGCTTGGCTGTCATGATCTCTGCAGGCAGAGATCATAGCAAGCCTATAGAGGGACAAGCTCTCGGAAGATGGAACTATACTGACCATGAACTAAGCCTGCCGCGCAACTAGAAATAGCCAGGTAGCATTTCCTATTTATAGCTAGATGCCCAGCTCTGGCCTAAGACCTAAATAGCTAGCAGAGGGAAATATAAGACCTGGCTCACCTCTAGAGAAATATTCCAAAGAAGACAGTAGCCCCCCACATATAATGACGGTGAGTTCAGATGAAACAACAAACGCAGCAGGAAAATAGTCTTAGCAAATTTGAGGTCCGCTTACTAGATAGCAGAAGACAGATAGTATACTTTCATGGTCAGCAGAAAAACACTAACAAAACACCATCCAGAGATTACCTTAAACTCTGGCATTAACTCATAACGCCAGAGTAGCAATCCCTGATCAACGAGAGCTTTCCAGACACAGTAACAAAACTTCAGCTGTGAACTGGAACAAATAGGCAAAACAAAACATGGACAAAAGTCCAACTTATCTAGTAGTTGTCTAGAAGCAGGAACAAGCACTGAGAGGCATCAGATAACATTGTTGACCGGCAAGAAACCACCAGAGAAATGAGCTTAAATAGCGACACCCACTACTGATGGAATCAGGTGAAACAGGAAAGAGGATGACAAGTCCAATTCCACAAGCGGCCACCGGGGGAGCCCAGAATCCAAATTCACAACAGTACCCCCCCCTCAAGGAGGGGGCACCGAACCCTCACCAGATCCACCAGGGCGACCAGGATGAGCCCTATGGAAGGCACGAACAAGATCAGAAGCATGAACATCAGATGCATTGACCCAAGAATTATCCTCCTGGCCGTAACCCTTCCAGTTGACCAGATACTGGAGTTTCCGTCTGGAAACACGAGAGTCCAAAATTTTCTCCACAACGTACTCCAACTCACCCTCAACCAACACCGGAGCAGGAGGCTCAACTGAAGGTACAACAGGTACCTCATACCTGCGCAATAACGACCGATGAAAAACGTTATGAATGGAAAAGGACGCAGGGAGGTCCAAACGGAAAGAAACAGGATTAAGAATCTCCAATATTCTATAAGGGCCGATGAACCGAGGTTTAAACTTAGGAGAAGAGACCCTCATAGGGACAAAACGAGAAGACAACCACACTAAATCTCCAACACAAAGCCGAGAACCAACACGACGATGACGGTTGGCAAAACGCTGAGTCTTCTCCTGGGACAACTTCAAATTGTCCATAACCTGCCCCCAAATGTGATGCAATCTCTCTACCACCGCATCCACTCCAGGACAATCCGAGGATTCCACCTGACCGGAGGAAAATCGAGGGTGAAACCCCGAATTACAGAAAAACGGGGACACCAAGGTGGAAGAACTGGCCCGATTATTGAGGGCGAACTCTGCCAATGGCAAAAAAGCAACCCAATCATCCTGGTCAGCAGAGACAAAACACCTCAGATATGTCTCAAGGGTCTGATTAGTCCGCTCGGTCTGGCCATTAGTCTGAGGGTGAAAAGCAGACGAAAAAGACAAATCTATGCCCATCCTAGCACAGAATGCCCGCCAAAATCTAGACACAAATTGGGTACCTCTGTCAGAAACAATATTCTCAGGAATACCGTGCAATCGGACAACATTCTGAAAAAACAGAGGAACCAACTCAGAAGAAGAAGGCAACTTGGGCAGAGGAACCAAATGGACCATTTTAGAGAAACGGTCACAGACCACCCAGATGACAGACATCTTCTGGGAAACAGGCAGATCTGAAATAAAATCCATCGAGATGTGTGTCCAAGGCCTCTTAGGAATAGGCAAGGGCAACAGCAGTCCGCTAGCCCGAGAACTACAAGACTTGGCCCGAGCACAAACGTCACATGACTGCACAAAGACTCGCACATCTCGTGACAGAGAAGGCCACCAGAAGGATCTTGCCACCAAATCCCTGGTACCAAAAATTCCGGGATGACCTGCCAATGCAGAAGAATGTACCTCAGAGATGACTCTGCTGGTCCAATCATCCGGAACAAACAGTCTATCAGGCGGACAACGATCCGGTCTATCCGCCTGAAACTCTTGCAAGGACCGCCGCAGATCAGGAGAAACGGCCGACAAAATTACTCCCTCCCTAAGGATACCTGTGGGTTCAGAATTACCAGGAGAGTCCGGGTCAAAACTCCTAGAAAGGGCATCTGCCTTAACATTCTTAGAACCCGGTAGGTATGACACCACAAAATTAAAGCGAGAAAAAAATAAAGACCAGCGCGCCTGTCTAGGATTCAGGCGTCTGGCAGTCTCAAGATAAATCAAATTTTTGTGGTCAGTCAATACCACCACCTGATGTCTAGCCCCCTCGAGCCAATGGCGCCACTCCTCAAACGCCCACTTCATGGCCAAAAGCTCCCGATTCCCAACATCATAATTCCGCTCTGCGGGCGAAAATTTGCGAGAAAAGAAGGCACAAGGCCTAATGACGGAGCAGTCGGAACCTTTCTGCGACAACACTGCCCCAGCTCCGATCTCCGAAGCGTCAACCTCAACCTGAAAAGGCAGATTCACATCCGGCTGACGCAACACAGGGGCAGAGGCAAAACGGCGCTTAAGCTCCTGAAAGGCCTCTACAGCATGAGGGGACCAATTAGCAACATCAGCGCCTTGTCTGGTCAAATCAGTCAGTGGTTTAACGACATCCGAAAAACCAGCAATAAATCGGCGGTAAAAGTTGGCAAAGCCCAAAAATCTCTGAAGACCCTTAAGAGAGGAGGGCTGAGTCCAGTCACAAATAGCTTGCACCTTGACGGGATCCATCTCAATGGAAGAGGGAGAAAAAATATACCCCAAAAAGGAAATTTTCTGGACCCCAAAAACGCACTTAGACCCCTTCACACATAAAGAATTAGACCGCAGAACCTGAAAAACTCTCCTGACCTGCTGGACATGAGAGTCCCAGTCATCAGAAAAAATCAGAATATCATCCAGATATATTATCATAAATTTATCCAGAAAATCGCGGAAAATATCATGCATAAAAGACTGGAAAACTGAAGGGGCATTAGAAAGACCAAAAGGCATGACCAAATACTCAAAGTGGCCCTCGGGCGTATTAAATGCGGTCTTCCACTCATCCCCCTGCCTGATCCGCACCAAATTATACGCCCCACGAAGATCAATTTTAGAGAACCACTTAGCACCCTCTATACGAGCAAACAAATCAGTAAGCAATGGCAATGGGTATTGATACTTAACAGTGATCTTATTCAGAAGCCGATAATCAATACATGGTCTCAAAGAGCCGTCTTTTTTTGAGACAAAGAAAAACCCAGCTCCCAAGGGGGAAGAAGATGGACGAATATGTCCCTTTTCCAAAGACTCCTTTATATATTCCCGCATAGCAGCATGTTCCGGCACAGACAAATTAAACAAACGACCCTTTGGATATTTACAACCCGGTATCAAATCTATGGCACAATCGCACTCACGGTGCGGAGGTAACGACCCAAGCTTGGGTTCGTCAAAGACGTCTTGATAATCAGAGAGGAACTCAGGGACTTCAGAGGGAATGGACGACGAAATAGAAACCAAAGGTACGTCCCCATGAATACCCTTACATCCCCAGCTCAACACAGACATTGCTCTCCAGTCCAAGACTGGGTTGTGAGACTGCAACCATGGCAATCCCAGTACCAAATCGTCATGTAAATTATACAGCACCAGGAAACGAATAATCTCCTGGTGATCCGGATTGATACGCATGGTTACTTGTGTCCAGTATTGTGGTTTATTATTAGCCAATGGGGTGGAGTCAATCCCCTTCAGAGGAATAAGAGTCTCCAAAGGCTCTAAATCAAAACCACAACGATTGGCAAAGGACCAATCCATAAGACTCAGAGCGGCGCCAGAGTCAACATAGGCGTCCGTGGCAATGGATGACAAAGAGCAAATCAGGGTTACAGACAAAATAAACTTAGACTGAATGGTGCTAATGGAAACAGACTTATCAAGCTTCTTTGTACGCCTAGAGCATGCCGATATAACATGAGTAGAATCCCCACAATAGAAACACAATCCATTCTTCCGTCTAAAATTCTGTCGCTCGCTCCTGGACAGAATTCTATCACACTGCATACTTTCTGGCGTCTTTTCCATAGACACCGCCAGATGGTGCACCGGTTTGCGCTCCCGCAGACGCCTATCAATCTGAATAGCCATTGTCATGGACTCATTCAGACCTGCAGGCAAAGGGAACCCCACCATAACATCCTTAACGGCATCAGAGAGACCTTCTCTGAAAGTTGCCGCCAAGGCGCACTCATTCCACTGAGTAAGCACAGACCATTTACGGAATTTTTGGCAGAAAACTTCAGCTTCGTCTTGCCCCTGAGATAGTGCCATCAAAGTTTTTTCTGCCTGAAGTTCCAAATGAGGTTCCTCATAAAGCAAGCCCAAGGCCAGAAAAAACGCATCCACATCGCGTAACGCAGGATCCCCTGCTGGCAATGAGAAGGCCCAATCTTGAGGGTCACCCCTGAGCAAGGAAATCACAATCCTAACTTGCTGAGCAGGGTCTCCAGCTGAACGAGACTTCAGGGACAAATAAAGCTTACAATTATTTCGGAAATTCTGGAAGCTAGCTCTATTCCCTGTGAAGAACTCCGGCAAAGGAATTCTCGACTCAGATACCGGAGCATGTACCACAAAATCTTGTAAATTTTGTACTTTCGTGATGAGATTATTCAAACCCGCAGTTACACTCTGGAGATCCATTATTGTCAGGTGCACACAGAGCATACAGAGATTAGGAGGAGAGAGAGAGAAAAGACTGCAGCAAGGCAGACTGGAGGAAAAAAAAAAAAAAAAAAAAAAAAAAAAATTCCAGCAGACTTCTTATAACTCTCCTTTCTCAACCAGGGTCTTTAACACTTTATTGGCCGGTCAAACTGTCATGATCTCTGCAGGCAGAGATCATAGCAAGCCTATAGAGGGACAAGCTCTCGGAAGATGGAACTATACTGACCATGAACTAAGCCTACCGCGCAACTAGAAATAGCCAGGTAGCATTTCCTATTTATAGCTAGATGCCCAGCTCTGGCCTAAGACCTAAATAGCTAGCAGAGGGAAATATAAGACCTGGCTCACCTCTAGAGAAATATTCCAAAGAAGACAGTAGCCCCCCACATATAATGACGGTGAGTTCAGATGAAACAACAAACGCAGCAGGAAAATAGTCTTAGCAAATTTGAGGTCCGCTTACTAGATAGCAGAAGACAGATAGTATACTTTCATGGTCAGCAGAAAAACACTAACAAAACACCATCCAGAGATTACCTTAAACTCTGGCATTAACTCATAACGCCAGAGTAGCAATCCCTGATCAACGAGAGCTTTCCAGACACAGTAACAAAACTTCAGCTGTGAACTGGAACAAATAGGCAAAACAAAACATGGACAAAAGTCCAACTTATCTAGTAGTTGTCTAGAAGCAGGAACAAGCACTGAGAGGCATCAGATAACATTGTTGACCGGCAAGAAACCACCAGAGAAATGAGCTTAAATAGCGACACCCACTACTGATGGAATCAGGTGAAACAGGAAAGAGGATGACAAGTCCAATTCCACAAGCGGCCACCGGGGGAGCCCAGAATCCAAATTCACAACACTTGGCCCGAGCACAAACATCGCAAGACTGCACAAAAGTACGCACGTCCCGAGACAGGGAAGGCCACCAGAAGGACCTAGCCACCAAATCTCTGGTACCAAAAATTCCCGGATGACCTGCCAACGCAGAAGAATTAACCTCTGAGATGACTCTATTGGTCCACTCATCCGGCACAAACAATCTACCAGGCGGACAACGATCAGGCCGATCCGCCTGAAACTCTTGTAAAGCACGTCGCAGGTCTGGGAAGACAGCAGACAATATCACCCCATCCTTAAGTATACCCGTAGGTTTAGAATCACCAAGGGAATCAGGTTCAAAACTCCTAGAAAGGGCATCCGCCTTCACATTCTTAGTACCCAGCAGATACGAAACCACAAAATTAAACCGGGAGAAAAACAACGACCAGCGCGCCTGTCTAGGATTCAGACGTCTGGCCGACTCAAGATAAATTAAATTTTTGTGATCAGTCAAGACCACCACCTGATGTTTAGCACCCTCAAGCCAATGACGCCACTCCTCGAATGCCCACTTCATCGCCAAAAGCTCCCGATTACCGACGTCATAATTTCGCTCGGCGGGCAAAAATTTTCGAGAAAAGAACGCACAAGGTCTCATCACTGAACAATCTGAACTTTTCTGCGACAAAACCGCCCCCGCTCCGATCTCGGAAGCATCAACTTCCACCTGAAAAGGAAGAGAAACATCAGGCTGGCACAACACCGGAGCAGAAGAAAAACGGCGCTTAAGCTCCCGAAAGGCCTCCACAGCAGCAGGAGACCAATCTGCAACATCAGCACCCTTTTTAGTCAAATCAGTCAAAGGCCTGACAACGCTAGAAAAACCAGTTATGAATCGACGATAGAAGTTAGCAAAGCCCAAAAATTTCTGAAGGCCCTTAAGAGAAGTCGGTTGCGTCCAGTCACAAATAGCCCGAACCTTCACAGGATCCATCTCAATAGAAGAGGGGGAAAAAATGTACCCCAAAAAAGAAATCTTCTGAACCCCAAAAACACACTTTGAACCTTTAACAAACAGAGAATTGGTCCGCAAAACCTGAAAAACCCTCCTAACTTGTTGAACATGAGATTCCCAGTCATCCGAAAAAATCAAGATATCGTCCAAATACACAATCATAAATTTATCCAGATATTCACGGAAAATATTGTGCATAAAAGACTGAAAGACCGAAGGGGCATTTGACAGACCAAAAGGCATCACCAAATACTCAAAATGGCCCTCGGGCGTATTAAATGCGGTTTTCCACTCATCCCCCTGCTTAATTCGCACCAAATTATACGCACCGCGAAGATCAATCTTAGAGAACCACTTCGCCCCCTCAATGCGAGCAAATAAATCTGTCAGCAATGGCAAAGGATACTGATACTTGACTGTGATCTTATTCAAGAGTCTATAATCAATACAAGGTCTCAAAGAACCATCGCTTTTAGCTACGAAAAAGAACCCCGCTCCAAGAGGAGACGAAGAAGGACGAATATGTCCCTTTTCCAAGGACTCCCTAATATACTCTCGCATGGCCGCATGTTCAGGTACAGACAGATTAAATAGACGACCCTTAGGAAATTTACTGCCAGGGATCAAATCTATGGCGCAATCGCAATCTCTGTGAGGAGGAAGAGAATTAAGAGTAGATTCCTCAAAAACCTCACGATAATCAGACAAAAACTCAGGAATTTCAGAGGGAATAGATGAAGCAATGGAGACCAAAGATGTGTCCCCATGATTTCCCTGACATCCCCAGCTTAGTACAGACATTGTTTTCCAGTCAAGGACTGGGTTATGAGTTTGCAACCATGGCAATCCCAGCACCAACACATCATGTAGATTATACAGTACAAGGAAGCGAATCACCTCTTGATGGTCTGGAGTCATACGCATAGTCACTTGTGTCCAGTATTGAGGTTTATTACTAGCCAATGGTGTAGAATCAATACCCTTTAAAGGTATAGGAACTTCCAGAGGCTCTAGATCAAACCCACAGCGCCTGGCAAAGGACCAATCCATAAGACTCAAAGCGGCACCAGAATCCACATACGCATCCGCAACAATAGAAGATAACGAACAAATTAGAGTTACAGACAAAATAAACTTGGACTGCAAAGTGCCAATAGCAGAGGATTTATCAACTTTCTTTGTTCGTTTAGAGCATGCTGATATAACATGAGTAGAATTTCCACAATAGAAGCACAAATGATTTTTGCGCCTATAAATCTGTCGTTCGCTTCTGGACAGAAAGCTATCACATTGCATACTCTGTGGTGCCTCTTCAGAAGACACCGCCAACTGGTGCACAGGTTTGCGTTCCCGTAAACGCCGATCAATCTGAATTGCCATTGTCATGGACTCATTCAGACCAGTAGGCACAGGAAACCCCACCATGACGTCTTTTACAGCATCAGAGAGACCTTCTCTGAAAATTGCCGCCAGAGCGCACTCATTCCACTGAGTAAGCACAGACCATTTTCTAAATTTTTGGCAATATATTTCGGCTTCATCTTGCCCCTGAGAGAGGGCTATTAGGGCTTTCTCAGCCTGAATCTCCAAATTTGGTTCCTCATAAAGCAACCCCAAAGCCAGAAAAAACGCATCCACATTGAGCAACGCAGGATCCCCTGGTGCCAATGAAAATGCCCAATTTTGGGGGTCACCCCGCAGTAAAGAAATAACAATTTTTACTTGCTGGGCAGGATCTCCAGCAGAACGAGATCTCAGCGAAAGAAACAATTTACAATTGTATTTAAAATTTAGAAAACAAGATCGATCTCCAGAAAAAAACTCCGGTATAGGAATTTTAGGTTCAGACCGAGGAGCATGTAACAAAAAATCTTGTATATTCTGAACTTTAGAGGCAAGATTATTCAAATTGGTAGCCAGACTCTGGGGATCCATATTTCAACAGATAAAGTCTGAGCCATTCAGGGGTTAAGAGGAGAGGAAAACAGGAGACTGCAATTAGAGCTGGAGTGCAACTTCAGAGGAAGGAAAAAAAAAAAAAAAAAAAGTTTCACACAGTTCCTTTTCTCTCCTGCTTCAGCCTATAGATTAAACATTCGGGCTGGCCATACTGTTATGGTTTCCAATGGCAAGGAAACCTCAGAAGCATAGAATAAACGGACAAGCTCTCGGGTGATGGAAACTAGAGCTGACCGCGATGCTAAACCTACACACCACACTAGAAGTAGCCAGGGGGCATTCCTGCGTTGTCTCTAGATGCCGCGCGCCAGCCGGAGAACTAACTACCCCTGGTAGAAGAAAACACAGTCCTGGCTTGCCTCCAGAGAATGTCCCCACAGGAGATAGCAGCCCCCCACATATAATAACGGTGAGAGCAGATGAAAAGACACACGTAGTATGAAAGCAGATTTAGCACAGAGAGGCCCGCTAACTAAATAGCAGAAAGATACAACAGAGGACTTCGCGGTCAGCTGCAAAACCCTTCAAAACACCATCCTGAAATTACCTTAACTCATGTGACAACTCATGCCACTGGAGTGGTAATTTCAGCCCAACAAGAGCTTCCAGCTGCAGAGATTCACATAAGTGCAAACTGGACAAAACATACAAAAATAGACTTAAGGACTAAAGTGTCCAACTTAGCTGAGCAGAAAACTGGGAGCAGGAACATGCAACAGAATCATTCTGGATACATTGATGGCCAGCATTAGAATGACTGAGGAGCAAGGTTAAATAGGATACTCCCACATCCTGATAGGAACAGGTGAACTGAGAAGGCAAAGCTTGCAGGACACCAGTACCACAAGAGACCACCGGGGGAGCCCACGAACCGAATCACAACAGGAGTCTCACTCTCCTCAGGAACGGATGGCTCCGGATTTGCCATGGACTTTTCCATCAAGACAACTGTCACCCCCGGGTGACTATCTTGTTCTACTTTTAGCGCCAACTTTTTCTCTGGTAGAGGGCCTCTTAATGCTTCTCTGAGCACTTCCACATCTTCCCTTAGGGTCTTATACCCACTTTGCCACGTGAACAGGTGATCTCTGAGCTCAGAGACTTCCTTCTCCAGCTCATCCACCCTGTGCTCAGCCACTTGTCTCAGGACCCTTTCTTGTTCAACATGGTCTTTCACTGTCTCTTTAATCAGCTCTTTGAACATATTTTCAGATGGGCCAACTTGCTCACTCACACTCTGCTTCAGAGTCTTACCTATTTCTTCATTAAGAGGTTCAACCCTCTCTTGGGCTTCAGTAGTGACAACCTTAGCCTCGTCCCGATTCACAGGGACTTCAGAGTACTTCACACACTCCAGGTCCTCAGCATCTTCCGTCAAATCTTCACAAGGTGCAACTGGTTCAGCCCCTTTGCCCTTTTTCTGTCTCCGGCGACGGGAGGAAGGCTTGCCATTTGTACCTGAGTCAGCCTTACTGCACTCTTTCCCACTGGCATCATCATCTGAATGGGAGTCACCACCACAGTCTGTTTCACAACCCACAACATGGGGAACCCTCAAGTCACTCTTTAACCGGGTGTCAGCGTCACAGGCTTTATTAACCACGTCAGTTACAGTCTTCTTGGGGTACACATCAGGTGACATGTCCGTAAGTTGGGCAGACGCTCCCTCCCCACTGGTCAACCCGACATTTGACCCTTCAACTTTGGGAGGAATACATGTTTTAGGGTTTGCAACCCCACCAGCTGAGAGCCCTCCATTCTCCTGCGGTAAAGAAGCTCCCTTCTCCCACAAGTCTGTGAACAGCCTAGAGTCACGGCCAATTATCACTGGACAGGGTAAGGTTGAGACTATGGCCACATCATGGATTGCACTGTCCTTGGCCGTCTCGAGGACCAACCTAGCCACTGGATAGCCCTTAGTGTGCCCATGGATGCAGGTGACCCTGACCTTTCTACCAGGTATTTCGAACCCCTCAGGTGCAACCCTCACTAGAGTCACCGGGCCCCCAGAATCGACCAGTCCGTACATTTCCATCTCATGCACCCGCAGGGCACACCCCTGTAAACTTTCACCAGGTGGATAGCTCACACAGCATACCGGACACACATAACTTACACGCCCTTGGTACCCATTTATCTGCGGAACCTCTTTGGGATGCTCCGCCCCCTTTTGGGCAAGTGCTCCGCTTTTTGTCACCATCCCTGTTCGGGATTCAGCCCCCTTTCGGGATTCCACCCCTTTTTGGGCTACTACCCCTGTTCGGGTTACCGCCCCTTTTTGGGCAACCATCCCCGTTTGGGGTCACCGCTCACTATTAGGGATACTCCCTTCCCTGGGATACACCCCGTGGACTTCACCACGGCACTCAGGCCCCAGTTCGCACAGTACACCCCTATGTCTCTGGGTTTGTACTGGCCCTTTAAGAGTCTGCACAATCTGAGGAAGAGGGAAAAAAATATTTTTTTTTCTTCTATATGTCACTTCACCAGCTCCTGCTGGTACCGCCACAGCTCCCGCTGCAGTCACATACAACCGGCACCTCCGGCCACTGACCACAAGCCACTGCCACTGCAGCTCTGCCTGCTGCGGAACCTCTTGCTGTAACTGCAGCTATGCCCCACCAGGCTCTGCATGGCTCCACCGCAAAGTTTGTGGACCCGCCGATCCACAGCAAGACGCTTGTCACCTTCGTGGACCTGCCGATCCACAGCAAGACGCTTGTCAGCTTCGTGGCCCCACCGAGCCACAGCAATTAACTCCACATGTGCGTCCTGGATCGTTGCCCGCATTCGAGCACCATATGTAAGATTGCTCTTACTGAGTGTATTGGGGGACACTCGCTTGGCCACAATATTCAGCACACGGGCACGTTTTTTTCTCAAACAATGCAATCCATGTGGTTTATTAAGCCTCATAAACCATATCATGAACAGTCCATTTACACACTGAACCAGGACATCACATCAAGTTTCAGATCCTTAGTCTGGGGCAACTAAACACGCTGGTCCTCTCTGACCAGTTGCCGTGGGTTACCACACAGTTCATAACACAAGTACCAACAGTCTATGGAGGTACCTTACGGGAGCTCCTGCTCCACCTGCTGACTCCTTGTCAGACGTCTTTTTCCGGGTAAGCTGCCTCACGGGGATTGCCAACTTGCCTGGGCGGCATAACTTAGTCAGTCCAGACCCTCCGGAGGACTGTGGCTTCCCCAAGTTTCACTGTGCGCTGCTCAGGGATCCGGTCCTACTCCCAGGACCTCCCACGCTAGCACGTGCTTTCAGGAAGCCTCCTCCCAGGTCTTCCAACACAGGAACTTACACAGGGCCATGTGACCCACACCCTGTTCACATTATGTACCTCGTAACCACACCCCATAGGTGAGGTATATCACATGAGCTGATCACGTGATCATGACATCACTGCAGGTCCTCATACTCCTGCAGGGAAAAAGGTACAGTGAGTGCCCTCACCCAGTGGTGAGGTATGTGGGTAGACAGACCCTCCCATCACTCATAGATTCCCGCAACCTGGACCCAGGTGCACTAAATGACATCTTCAGTGCTTACGTGCTCTAAAGACAAGATACTCCGGGTTGCATCTCAGGGAGCATCCTTCCCTGTGACACATACCTCCTATTAACCACAATGCCAGACACTGTCTCACTATCACATCCATTTATACAACTGCCATGGATTCTCACGGCCTCAATATGCCTCCGTGCGCATACTGAGGAGACCATGCAGCGCCCCTACCTGTTACAGGGGTCACTGCATCACAATATATATATATATATATATATATATATATATATATATATATATATATATATATATATATATATATATACTAGCTGAAAAGCCCGGCGTTGCCTGGGCATAGTAAATATCTGTGATTAGTTATAGCACCTCACTTCTCTTATTTTCCCATCACGCCTTTCATTTTCCCCCTCATCTTTCATTTTCCCCCTCACATCTCTCATTTTCTCCCTCACACCTCTCATTTTCCCCCTCACTACTCTTATTTTCCCCCTCACTCCTCTCATTCCCCCCTCACTCCTCTCATTCCCCCTAACACTTGTCATTTCGACCTCACATCTGTCATTTTCTGATCACTCCACTATTTTCCCTCACTCCTCTCATTTTGCACTCACACCTTTTCATTTTCACCTCACACCTCTCATTTTCACTTCACACCTCTCATTTTCACCTCACACCTCTCATTTTCCCCTCAGTATATATTTGTTTGTCATCTCCCTTATATATAGTACTAGACTGTGGCCCGATTCTAATGCATCAGTATTCTAGAATATGCATGTCCCCATAGTATATGGACAATGATGATTCCAGAATTCGCGGCAGACTGTGCCCATCGCTGATTGGTCGAGGCAACCTTTTTGACATCATCGTCGACATGGCAACCATTATGACATCTTTGTCGATACTGTGCCAGTCGCTGATTGGTCGAGGCCCAGGCCCGATTCTAACGCATCGGGTATTCTAGAATATGCATGTCCCCGTAGTATATGGACAATGATGATTCCAGAATTCGCGGCAGACTGTGCCCGTCGCTGATTGGTCGAGGCAACCTTTATGACATCATCGTCGCCATGGCAACCATTATGACATCTACGTCGATACTGTGCCCGTCGCTGATTGGTCGAGGCGAATTCGCGGCAGACTGTGCCCGTCGCTGATTGGTCGAGGCAACCTTTATGACATCATCGTCGCCATGCTGTGCCCGTCGCTGATTGGTCGAGGCCTGGCGGCCTCGACCAATCAGAGACGCGGGATTTCCAGGACAGACAGACAGACAGACAGAAAAACCCTTAGACAATTATATATATAGATACACCTGTATGTCATCTCCTGTATATAGTATATACCTGTATGTCATCTCCCCTGTATATAGTATATACCTGTATGTCATCTCCCCTGTAAATAGTATATACCTGCTGTATGTCATCTCCTCCTGAATATTGTATATACCTATGTGTTATCTCCTCCTGTATATAGTATATACCTGCATGTCATCTCCTCCTGTATATAGTATATACCTGTAAGTCATCTCCTCCTGTATATAGTATATACCTGTGTGTCATCTGCTCCTGTATATAGTATATACCTGTGTGTCATCTCCCCTGTATATAGTATGTACCTGTATGTCATCTCCTCCTGTATTAGACCTCGTTCACACATTATTTGGTCAGTATTTTTACCTCAGTATTTCAGTATTTGTAAGCTAAATTGGCAGCCTGATAAATCCCCAGCCAACAGGAAGCCCTCCCCCCTGGCAGTATATATTAACTCACACATACACATAATAGACAGGTCATGTGACTGACAGCTGCCGTATTTCCTATATGGTACATTTGTTGCTCTTGTAGTTTGTCTGCTTATTTATCAGATTTTTATTTTTGAAGGATAATACCAGACTTGTGTGTGTTTTAGGGCGAGTTTCATGTGTCAAGTTGTGTGTGTTGAGTTTTGTGTGGCGACATGCGTGTAGCAATTTTTTGTGTGTCGAGTTGCATGTGACAGGTTAGTGTAGCAAGTTGTGTGCAGCAAGTTTTGCGCATGGCGAGTTTTGTGCGTGGCGAGTTTTATGTGTGATGCATTTTGAGCATATGCAAGTTTTGTGTGAGGCAACTTTTGCATGTGTTGCAACTTTTGTGCATGTGGCAATTTTTCCGCATGTGCAAGTCTTGCATGTGGCGAGTTTTCCATGAGGTGAGCTTTGCACGTGTGGCTAGTTTTGCGCAAGCCTAGTTTTGCATGTGGCGAATTTTACGCGTGGCGAGTTTTGAGTGGTGACTTTTGTGTTTCGACTTTTATGTGGCGAGATTGGTGTATGTGTGGCGAAATGTGTGCTGAGGGTAGTATATGTGTTCAAGCACGTGGAAGTGTGTGGCGCATTTTGTGTGTGTGTTCATATCCCATTGTGTGGTGAGTATCCCATGTCGGGGCCCCAACTTAGCAACTGTATGGTATATACTCTTTGGCGCCATCGCTCTCATTATTTAAGTCCCCCTTGTTCACATCTGGCAGCTGTCAATTTGCCTCCAACACTTTTCCTTTCACTTTTTCTCCATTATGTAGATAGGGGCAAAATTATTTGGTGAATTGGAAAGCACGGGGTTAAAATTTCGCATCACAACATAGCCTATGATGCTCTCGGGGTCCAGACATGTGACTGTGCAAAATTTTGTGGCTGCAGCTGCGACGGTGCAGATGCCAATCCCGGACACACACACACACATACACACACACACACACACACACACACACACACAGTCAGCTTTATATATTAGATATATATACTAGATGGTGGCCCGATTCTAACGCTTCGGGTATTCCAGAACATGTATGTAGTTTATGTATGAAGTTTTCAGAATAATGCAATTTATACACAGGATTTGGCCGGCCGGGCGCGACCAATTAGCGAAGCGTGGTTCAAATTCTGCGCCAATTCATGGCCCGGACTGCACCTGTTGCTGATTGTTCGCGGCCGGCCGGGCATGACCAATCAGTGAAGCCAGGGCCGGCTCCAGGTTTTTGAGGGCCCTGGGTGAAAGAGTCTCTGTCACCCCCAAAATCGCTGGTGAGGTAAGCTCACCGGCATCAGGGGCTTATCTACAGCATTCTGTAATGCTGTAGATAAGCCCCCGATGTTACCTGAAAGAGGAGAAAAAGACGTTAGATTATACTCACCCAGGGGCGGTCCCGGTGCGGTCCGGTCGGATGGGTGTCTCCGGTCCGCGCCGGGCCTCTCTGACCTTTCCGGTGCCTGCCCACTGCAGTACTTTGCTCTGCCCTCAACAGGGCAGACAAAGTACGCCTGCGCCGGAGCCACGGCGTAAATACCTGAAGAGGACGTCATGGAACGAAGATGGGAGGCGCCAGAGAGGACCGGAGACACCCATCCGACCGGACCACAGCAGGACCGCCGCTGGGTGAGTATAATCTAACGTCTTTTTCTCCTCTTTCAGGTAACATCGACGGCTTATCTACAGCATTACAGAATGCTGTAGATAAGCCCCTGATGCCGGTGAGCTTAACTCACCAGCGATTTTGGGGGTGACAGGTTCCCTTTAAACACATACCACAATTCATGATGCACAGATACAACAGAGAAATATACCACAGCCATGTAGCATATAACACAGCCCACGTAGCATATAACATAGCCCACATAGAATATAGCACAGCCACGTAGCATATAGCAAAGGCCACGTAGTATATAGCACAAGCCACGTAGTATATAACACATCCCACGTAGCATATAGCACAGCCCACGTAGCATATAGCACAGCCACGTAGCATATAGCACAGCCACATAGCATATAGCACAGCCACGTAGTATATAGCACAGCCACGTAGTATATAGCAATCCCACGTAGTATATAGCACAGCCCACGTAGTATATAACACAGCCCACGTAGCATATAGCACAGCCCACTTAGCATATAGCACAGCCACGTAGCATATAGCACAGCGACATAGTATATAGCACAGCCACGTAGTATATAGCACATCCCACATAGTATATAGCACAGCCCATGTAGTATATAGCACAGCCCATGCAGTATATAGCACAGCCCATGCAGTGTATAACACAGGCCACGTAGTATATAGCACAGCCCACGCAGTGTATAGCACAGCCCACGTAGTATATAGCACAGCCCATGTAGCATATAGCACAGCCACATAGCATATAACACATCCACGTAGCATATAGCACAGCCACATAGTATATAGCACAGCCATGTAGTATATAGCACATCCCACTTAGTATATAGCACAGCCCATGTAGTATATAGCACAGCCCACGCAGTATATAGCACAGCCCACACAGTGTATAACACAGCCCACGTAGTATATAGCACAGCCCACACAGTGTATAACACAGCCCACGTAGTATATAGCACAGCCCATGTAGTATATAACACAGGCCATGTAGTATACACAGCCACTTGGTATATAGCACAGCCACGTAGTATATTGTTATGACCCCAATGGCGAGGGTCTCAGAGGAACGTGGAAGTCTGCAGAATACAAAAATCCAGCTCATAGGGCAGTGGTAACTGGGTTGACCATATATCTACTCCTAACGCCAACACTAGAAGTAGCCGGGGATCATTCCTACGTTGATTCTAGATGACACGCGCCAGCCGGAGAATCTAGCTACCCCTAGTAGAGGAAAACAAAGACCTTTCTTGCCTCCAGAGAAGGGGACCCAAAGCTGGATAGAAGCCCCCCACAAATAATGACGGTGAGGTAAGAGGAAATGACAAACACAGAAATGAACCAGGTTTAGCACAGAGAGGCCCGCTTACTGATAGCAGAATAAAGAAAGGTAACTTATATGGTCAACAAAAACCCTATCAAAATCCACACTGGAAATTCAAGAACCCCCGAACCGTCTAACGGTCCGGGGGGAGAACACCAGCCCCCTAGAGCTTCCAGCAAAGGTCAGGATGTAGATTTGGAACAAGCTGGACAAAAATACAAAACCAAAACAAATAGCAAAAAGCAAAAGGCAGACTTAGCTGATATAACTGGAACCAGGATCAGTAGACAAGAGCACAGCAGACTAGCTCTGATTACTACGTTGCCAGGCATTGAACTGAAGGTCCAGGGAGCTTAAATAGCAACACCCCTAACTAACGACCCAGGTGCGGATAAAAGGAATGACAGAAAAACCAGAGTCAAAAAACTAGTAACCACTAGAGGGAGCAAAAAGCAAATTCACAACAGTACCCCCCCCTTAGTGAGGGGTCACCGAACCCTCACCACGACCACCAGGGCGATCAGGAAGAGCGGCATGAAAGGCACGAACTAAATCGGCCGCATGAACATCAGAGGCGACCACCCAGGAATTATCCTCCTGACCATAGCCCTTCCACTTGACCAGGTACTGAAGCCTCCGCCTGGAGAGGCGAGAATCCAAGATCTTCTCCACCACGTACTCCAACTCGCCCTCAACCAACACCGGAGCAGGAGGCTCAGCAGAAGGAACTACAGGCACAATGTACCGCCGCAACAAGGACCTATGAAATACATTGTGAATAGCAAACGACACAGGAAGATCCAGACGAAAAGATACAGGATTAAGGATTTCCAATATCTTGTAAGGCCCAATAAAACGAGGTTTAAATTTGGGAGAGGAGACCTTCATAGGAACAAAGCGGGAAGAAAGCCACACCAAATCCCCAACGCGTAGTCGGGGACCCACACCGCGGCGGCGGTTGGCAAAGCGCTGAGCCTTCTCCTGTGACAACTTTAAGTTGTCCACCACATGATTCCAGATCTGCTGCAACCTATCCACCACAGAATCCACCCCAGGACAGTCAGAAGGCTCCACATGACCCGAAGAAAAGCGAGGATGGAAACCAGAGTTGCAGAAAAAAGGCGAAACCAAGGTGGCGGAACTAGCCCGATTATTAAGGGCAAACTCAGCCAACGGCAAGAATGTCACCCAATCGTCCTGATCAGCAGAGACAAAACACCTCAAATAAGCCTCCAAAGTCTGATTGGTTCGCTCCGTCTGTCCATTAGTCTGAGGATGGAAAGCAGACGAAAACGACAAATCAATGCCCATCCTACTACAAAAGGATCGCCAGAACCTGGAAACGAACTGGGATCCTCTGTCTGACACAATATTCTCAGGGATGCCGTGCAAATGAACCACGTTCTGGAAAAACACAGGAACCAGATCGGAAGAGGAAGGCAGCTTAGGCAAAGGAACCAAATGGACCATCTTGGAGAAGCGATCACATATCACCCAGATAACGGACATGCCCTGAGATAGCGGAAGATCAGAAATGAAATCCATGGAGATATGTGTCCAAGGTCTCTTCGGGACAGGCAAGGGCAAGAGCAAACCGCTGGCACGAGAACAGCAAGGCTTAGCTCGAGCACAAGTCCCACAGGACTGCACAAATGACCGCACATCCCTTGACAAGGAAGGCCACCAAAAGGACCTGGCCACCAGATCTCTGGTGCCAAAAATTCCCGGGTGACCTGCCAACACCGAGGAATAAACCTCGGAAATGACTCTGCTGGTCCACTTATCCGGGACAAACAGTCTGTCAGGTGGACAAGACTCAGGCCTATCAGCCTGAAATCTCTGCAACACACGTCGCAGATCCGGAGAAATAGCTGACAAGATAACTCCATCTTTAAGAATACCAACAGGATCAGCGACTCCAGGAGCATCAGGCACAAAGCTCCTAGAAAGAGCATCGGCCTTCACATTCTTTGAACCTGGTAAATACGAGACAACAAAATCAAAGCGGGAGAAAAACAATGACCAGCGGGCCTGTCTCGGATTAAGGCGTTTAGCAGACTCGAGATACGTCAGATTTTTGTGATCAGTCAAGACCACCACACGATGCTTAGCACCCTCGAGCCAATGACGCCACTCCTCAAATGCCCATTTCATGGCCAACAACTCCCGATTGCCCACATCATAATTTCGCTCGGCAGGCGAAAACTTCCTAGAGAAAAAGGCACAAGGCTTCATAACAGAGCAACCAGGGCCTCTCTGCGACAAAACGGCCCCTGCCCCAATCTCCGAAGCATCCACCTCAACCTGAAAGGGAAGTGAGACGTCAGGCTGGCACAAAACAGGCGCCGAAGTAAACCGGCGTTTCAACTCCTGGAAAGCCTCCACGGCAGCAGGAGCCCAGTTAGCTACATCGGAGCCCTTCTTGGTCATATCCGTCAAAGGTTTCACAATGCTAGAAAAATTAGCGATAAAACGACGGTAGAAGTTAGCGAAGCCCAAGAACTTCTGAAGACTCTTAACTGACGAGGGCTGAGTCCAATCAAGAATAGCTCGGACCTTGACTGGGTCCATCTCCACAGCAGAAGGGGAAAAAATAAACCCCAAAAAGGGAACCTTCTGTACTCCAAAGAGACACTTTGAGCCCTTAACAAACAAAGCATTCTCACGCAAAACCTGAAACACCATCCTGACCTGCTCCACATGTGAGTCCCAATCTTCAGAGAAAACCAGAATATCATCCAGATAAACAATCATAAATTTATCCAGATACTTCCGGAAAATATCATGCATAAAGGACTGAAAAACTGAAGGCGCATTGGAGAGCCCAAAAGGCATCACCAAGTACTCAAAATGACCTTCGGGCGTATTGAATGCGGTTTTCCATTCATCACCTTGCTTAATGCGCACAAGGTTGTACGCACCACGAAGGTCTATCTTGGTGAACCACTTGGCACCCTTAATCCGGGCAAACAAGTCAGACAACAGCGGTAAAGGATACTGAAATTTGACAGTGATCTTATTTAAAAGCCGATAATCAATACAAGGTCTCAAAGATCCGTCCTTTTTTGCCACAAAAAAGAATCCCGCACCAAGAGGGGAAGAGGATGGACGGATATGCCCCTTCTCCAGAGACTCCTTGATATACGAACGCATTGCGGCATGCTCAGGTACAGACAGATAAAACAGTCTTCCCTTAGGAAATTTACTGCCTGGGATCAAATCTATAGCACAGTCACAGTCCCTATGAGGAGGCAGTGCACTGGACTCAGACTCACTGAAGACATCCTGATAATCAGACAAATACTCCGGAACTTCCGAAGGCGTAGAAGAAGCAATAGACACAGGCAGTGAATCCTCATGAATACCACGACAGCCCCAACTTGAGACTGACATAGCCTTCCAGTCCAGGACTGGATTATGGGTCTGTAACCATGGCAGCCCTAAAACGACCAAATCATGCATTTTATGTAAAACCAGGAAACGTATCACCTCGCGGTGTTCAGGAGTCATGCACATGGTAACCTGAGTCCAATACTGCGGTTTATTTGCTGCCAATGGTGTAGCATCAATACCCCTAAGAGGAATAGGATTTTCTAATGGTTCAAGAGTAAATCCACAGCGCTTAGCAAATGAGAGATCCATGAGACTCAGGGCAGCACCTGAATCTACAAACGCCATGACAGGATAAGATGACAGTGAGCAAATCAAAGTTACAGACAGAATAAATTTAGGTTGCAAATTACCAACGGTGACAGGACTAACAACCTTAGCTATACGTTTAGAGCATGCTGAGATAACATGTGTAGAATCACCACAGTAGTAGCACAAGCCATTCCGGCGTCTATGAATTTTCCGCTCATTTCTAGTCAGGATTCTATCACATTGCATTAAATCAGGTGTCTGTTCAGACAACACCATGAGGGAATTTGCGGTTTTTCTATCACATTGCACCGAATTAGGTGTCTGTTCAGACAACACCATGAGGGAATTTGCGGTTTTGCGCTCCCGCAACCGCCGGTCAATTTGAATAGCCAGTGCCATAGTATCATTCAGACCTGTGGGAATGGGAAAACCCACCATAACATTCTTAATGGCTTCAGAAAGGCCATTTCTAAAATTAGCGGCCAGTGCACACTCGTTCCAATGTGTCAGCACGGACCATTTCCGAAATTTTTGGCAATACACTTCAGCCTCGTCCTGCCCCTGAGACATAGACAGCAAGGCCTTTTCTGCCTGAATCTCAAGATTGGGTTCCTCATAAAGTAAACCGAGCGCCAGAAAAAACGCATCAAGATCAGCCAATGCCGGATCTCCTGGCGCCAGCGAAAAAGCCCAATCCTGAGGGTCGCCCCGTAAAAACGAAATAACAATTTTTACTTGCTGAGCAGAATCTCCTGATGAACAGGGTCTCAGGGACAAAAACAATTTACAATTATTCACGAAATTCCTAAACTTAAACCTGTCTCCGGAAAACAGTTCAGGAATCGGTATTTTAGGTTCTGACCTAGGATTTCTGATAACATAGTCTTGTATGCCCTGCACACGAGTAGCCAGCTGGTCCACACTTGTAATCAAGGTCTGGACATTCATGTCTGCAGCAAGCATAGCCACTCTGAGGTAAAGGGGAAGGAGAAAAAAAAAAACTCAGAATCTTCTTTCTTATAATCCCTCTTCTGCAATGCATTTAATACGGGCCTGGCAAACTGTTATGACCCCAATGGCGAGGGTCTCAGAGGAACGTGGAAGTCTGCAGAATACAAAAATCCAGCTCATAGGGCAGTGGTAACTGGGTTGACCATATATCTACTCCTAACGCCAACACTAGAAGTAGCCGGGGATCATTCCTACGTTGATTCTAGATGACACGCGCCAGCCGGAGAATCTAGCTACCCCTAGTAGAGGAAAACAAAGACCTTTCTTGCCTCCAGAGAAGGGGACCCAAAGCTGGATAGAAGCCCCCCACAAATAATGACGGTGAGGTAAGAGGAAATGACAAACACAGAAATGAACCAGGTTTAGCACAGAGAGGCCCGCTTACTGATAGCAGAATAAAGAAAGGTAACTTATATGGTCAACAAAAACCCTATCAAAATCCACACTGGAAATTCAAGAACCCCCGAACCGTCTAACGGTCCGGGGGGAGAACACCAGCCCCCTAGAGCTTCCAGCAAAGGTCAGGATATAGATTTGGAACAAGCTGGACAAAAATACAAAACCAAAACAAATAGCAAAAAGCAAAAGGCAGACTTAGCTGATATAACTGGAACCAGGATCAGTAGACAAGAGCACAGCAGACTAGCTCTGATTACTACGTTGCCAGGCATTGAACTGAAGGTCCAGGGAGCTTAAATAGCAACACCCCTAACTAACGACCCAGGTGCGGATAAAAGGAATGACAGAAAAACCAGAGTCAAAAAACTAGTAACCACTAGAGGGAGCAAAAAGCAAATTCACAACAGTATATTGCCCAGCCATGTATATTGCACAGCTATGTAGTATATAGCACAGCCCACGTAGTATATAACACAGCCACATAGTATATAGCACAGCTCACATAGTATATAGCACAGCTCACGCAGTATATAACACAGCCACGTAGTGTATTGCCCAGCCATGTAATATATTGCACAGCTATGTAGTATATAGCGCAGCTCATGTAGTATATAGCACAGCTCACGCAGTATATAACACAGCCATGTAGTATATTGCACAGCCACGTAATATATTGCACAGCGCACGTAGTATATAGCACAGAGACGCAGTATATAACACAGCTCATGCAGTATAAAACACAGCCCATGTAGTATATAGCACAGCGATGTAGTATATAGCACAGCCCACATAGTATATAGCACAGAGACGTAGTATATAACACAGCCCACGCAGTATGTAACACAGCCCACGTAGTATATAACACAGCCCACGTAGTATATAGCAATGTGGGCACCATATCCCTGTTAAAAAAAGAATTAAAATAGAAAATAGTTATATACTAACCTTGCGTCGGCCCCCGGATCCAGGCGAGGCGTTTAGCGATGCTCCGATCCCAAGAATGCATTGCAGTCTCGCAAGATGATGACGTAGCGGTCTCGCGAGACCGCTACGTCATCATCTCGCGAGACCACAATGCATGGCCCGGAGCGTCACGAGGAGCGGGAAAGGTGCCGGAAGGTGAGTATATAATGATTTTTTATTTTTTGTATCATTTTTAACATTAGATCTTTTTACTATTGATGCTGCATAGGTAGCATCAATAGTAAAAAGTTGGTGACACAGGGTTAATAGCAGTGTTAACGGGCTGCGTTACACCGTGGCATAACGCAGCCATTAACCCTGTGTGAGCGCTGACTGGAGGGGAGTATGGAGGGGGCACTGACAGAGAGTAGGAAGGGGCGAATTCGCTGCTGGACTGTGCCCGTCGCTGATTGGTCGCAGCCTGCCAGCCGCGACCAATCAGCGACGCGGGATTTCCGTGACAGACAGACAGACAGACGAAAGTACCCCTTAGACGATTATATATAGAGATACAGTGGGTACAGAAAGTATTCATACCCCTTTAAATTTTTCATTCCTTGTTTCATTGCAGCCATTTGGTAAATTCAAAAAAGGTATTTTTTTCTCATTAATGTATACTCTTGCAGATCCTCTCCAGTTCCGTCAGGTTGGATGGATGAATGTTAGTGGACAGCCATTTTCAGGTCTCTCTAGAGATGCTCATATGGGTTTGGGTCAGGGCTTTGGCTGGGCCAATCAAGAATGGTCACAGAGTTGTTCCCGAAGCCACTCCTTTGTTGTTTTAGCTGTGTGCTTAGGGTCATAGTCTTGTTGGAAGGTGAACCTTCGGCCAAGTCTGAGGTCCAGAGCACTCTGAAAGAGACTCCCTGCACTACCGCATAACTTTACTGTATCAGTGTCCTGCTTACACCGATGTAATGGTGTCAACACCATGTTTTTTTTCTTTTACAATGTGTGCCAAAAATAAGTAAGGAGTAATGGTGTCAACACCATGTTTTTTTTCTTTTACAATGTGTGCCAAAAATAAAAACACAAATCCACAGCTCTTGGTGTCAAGCTCCATATATTATTTATTGCATAGAAAGAAGGGAAGTAGAGTAGTGTTTAGTAGTTGTAAATTAGATGTACTTGATCTATGAATGTGTTTGAGTTTCTTGTCTTTCCTCTATATAATTAATATTTATGATAAACTGTAATAAATCAGAAAAAAATTAAAATAAAACGTTATAAATCAACTGTTTTGCTTAGTTCATTTAGTTTGGAAAAATTGTAGAATTTCATCTGTTGTTGTTTTAGCTTTTTTTATCAACTTTTCAACTTTTTCTCATAGGTTATGTTGCCCACGTTAACGCCTTTCTGACATCCGACGTACTATCCCGTCCATGTGACCTGGGCCCGTATGACCATGGACGGGATAGTATGTCATGCCCTTTAATGCGACACTGTGACTTAAGTCACGGTGATCGCATTAAAATTCCGACGCCATCTTACCTGGAGGAAGATGGTGTCGGCATCCCGAGACCTGTCTATCGCTGTGATTGGCTGTTCAATTCTGAACAGCTAATCGCAGCCTTTCTCATTGTTTCAGCCAATCAGATTGGCTGAAACAGTGAGGTGCCAGGCTAGGATCGAGTACCGATGTACTCGATCCTAGGCTGGTGCCTGGCAACGCCAGGCATCGGCCAAAACTGCTCAGATTGGCGCAATCGATGATCACAATAATTGCGCCAATCGCAGGGCACAGTCGCGGTGTTACCGCACTGTGCCCTGCCGGTACCTGCCTGGATCGGTGCTGTAATAGCACCGATCCTAGGCCGGTGCCTAGAACAGGCCTGTAGCTGCTGATTGGCGTGATCGATGTAATCGTCGATCACGTCAATCACAGGGCACAGCTGTGTGATTGCACTGTGCTCTACCGGTGACGTGCTGGGGACCTTCCGGTGACCTGTCTAGGATTGCAGCTGTGAGCTCTGATCCTAGGCCAGTGCCAGGCAACACCGGCATCACCAGAGCTACCTCTGATTGATGGGATTGATGTGATCATCGATCCCACCAATGACAGATCACAGCAGTGGAATGACCTCTCTGTATCCTGTCTCTGACCTGTGTGACCTGTCTGACTTCTCTGCAGGAATCCTCACAGTAGCTGAGGATTCCTGCAGAGTGGTCACACTGCTAAATCTCCTACTGTGCTGGGCCTTGTAGTACCACAGAAGCCTATGACACCACAATTCCTGCTGAAGAAAGAAGAAAGACAGAAGAAAGAAGAGAGACTACAACTGTAAGTGTTGATCCTCGATCCCTGCCTGATCTCTCTTCATCCACCCCAATCCCCCATCACTCCCTCCCCCTTCCCTTCCCCCTCTTTCTACCCCCCTCCACCCCCCCTTTGCACCGCCTCTGTGTGCACATTTAGCAGCCGCCAAGCGTTGATTGGTGACGCAGTTCACCGATCAATAATCATGCTCGCCTTTCTTTTTCACCCCCCTTTGCGCCGCCGAGCGTTGATTGGTGATGCGGTTCACCGATCAACACTAGTGCTCACTTTTCTTTTTCACCCCCTTTGTGCCGCCGAGCATTGATTGGTGATGCAGTTCACCGATCAACACTCGTGCTCGCTTTTCTTTTTCATCCCCCTCCGCCGCCGAACTTTGCTAAGTGACGCAGTTCACTTATCAGAGCTCATGCCTGCCATTTTCCTTTTCTTTTTCCACCCCCTTGCGCCACCCCCGTGCGCATATCCAGCAGCTGCCGAACTTTGATAAGTGACTCAGTTCACTTATCAGAGCTCGTGCCTGCCTTTTTCCTTTTCTTTTCCCACCCCCTTAAGCCACCCCCGTGCGCACATCTAGCAGCCGCACCAAACTTTCTTAAGTGAAGTAGTTCACTTATCAGAGCTCGTGCCTGCCGTTTTCCTTTTTTTTCATCTCCTCTTACGCCACCACCATGTGCACAACCAGCAGCCACCGAATTTTGATAAGTGATGCAGTTCACTTATCAGAGCTAGGGCCTGCTGTTTTAGACTTTTCTTTTCACAGGCATTTTTTCCTCCCTATTTGTTTTTTTTTTCTATTAGCTGTTATGGTTGTGGACAGGGTTCCTTCCCTGTCCTCTCAGGGTTAATTTTTTATTGCCTCCTTTTGGTTTGGGGAGGGCTATATTTACTGCCTTTGTCTGGGGATTAGTGTTGAGCGATACCTTCTGATATTTGAAAGTATCGGTATCGGATTGGATCGGCCGGTATCCAAAAAATATCGGATATCGCCGATACCGATACCCGATACCAATACAAGTCAATGGGACACAAATATCGGAAGTGATCCTGGATGGTTCCCAGGGTCTGAAGGAGAGGAAACTCTCCTTCAGGCCCTGGGATCCATATTCATGTAAAAAATAAAGAATAAAAATAAAAAATATGGATATACTCACCCTCGGACGAGCCCTGGCTGTCACCGCTGCAAGCGTCTGATTCCGTTCCTAAGAATGCAGAGAGTGAAGGACTTTCGATGATGTCGCGGTCATGTGAGTGGTCACATGAGCGGTCACGCGACCCATCACAAGACCGCGACTGTTATGAACTGGTGGCCTAGGAGCAGCATGGACGAGCTCTGGAGTAGGTGGCCTCTATACTGACCACAGACCCTGAACTTAACACATCAACTAGAAGTAGCCGTGGGATGTTCCTGTCACTCCCTAGACACCTCGTCACGGCTGGAGGACTAATTACCCCTAAAGAAAGAAACAGGAATACTATCTTGCCTCAGAGAAAATTCCCAAAGGAAAGGCAGCCCCCAACAAATATTGACTGTGAGAGGAGAGGGAAATTACAAACGCAGACTGAAAACAGAATTTAGCAAAGGAGGCCACGCTACCTAGAAAGGAAAGACAGGACAGAGTACTGTGCGGTCAGTATAAAAAATACTACAAAATCCACCACAGAGAATACAAAACTCTCCACACCTAACTAAAGGCATGGAGGGTGACTCTGTGACTCCAGAGCTTCTAACTTGGCTGAATAAATCTTTACACAGACAAAGCTGGACAAGAAAAAACATAGCAATTCACAGAACTATTAAGTCCACCGCATGTGGACTGCAAAAACAGAGCCAGGACTTATCTTTGATGATTTGGACAATCCAGAAGGAGAAACCAAGCAGAGATGTGGATCCCTAGAAAACAATGGACAACTGGCACTCACTAAAGGAAGGAGCCAGACTAAATAGCCCCGTCCAAAGTGGAAGCAGCTGATGACTGTTGTGAAGGACAAACAGCAGCACTACCACTTAAAACCACCGGAGGGAGCCCAAGAGCAGAACCCACAACAGAATTCACAACATGCGACGTCATCGCAGGTCCTACACTCACTGCATTCTTAGGAACGGAGGCTGCCAGTTGCACCGCTGCGAGCCAGGGGCCGTCGGTGGGTGAATATATCCATATTTTTTATTTTTATTCTTTATTTTTTACATGAATATGGATCCTGATCCCGATTCCCGATATCGCAAAAATATCGGAACTCGGGATCGGAATTCTGATACAGCGAATATCGGCCGATACCCGATATTTGCAGTATCGGAATGCTCAGCACTACTGGGGATCCTTTTCAGTGACACATCTGTTCTGGCTATGTGTCTAACCCCCTGGTGTGTTTGCATGCTGTGTAGTCCGTTTGCCTTCTCGTGTATGATCCGGTCCGTGTTCTCGTTCTGTGCATTGCTTTGTGATTCCGTGCTTACTGTCTGTTTCTGGCTCTGACCTTCAGCTTGGTACTCTTACTAATCTCCTGTCTGCCACATTTGTATTGCACCACTATCTCCAGCTACCTGATCTTTTGCTACTCTCAGCGTCTCATCCTTTAGTACTTCGTTGACCTCTTGTCTTGACTTCGGCACGTTCAGACTACTCTCCGGTTTCGCTGGTCACCGCTGCTACTCGGCATCTGGTTCCACCTCTGGCCCCTCCCCCGATGGTCAGTTGTCTCAGGTCCTGCGCTCCAACAGGTAAGCTCACCACAGCACCCCCCTGTCCTTCTGTATCTCATGCACAGACTCCTACTGTAAGTCGTCAGCATGGTTCTTGATATTAGCTTTTTCTTTTCAGACAAGTTTGCACCAATCACTGTCCCCCCCACATACACGCATACAGTTATAAATAAAGTACACACAAAGCACCATATTCACAAAAAAATGTCCCGTCCATCGCATTCATCCCAACAGCGCTATTCAGTGGAGGAGGCATATGCTTCCTTGCCTCCGACACTGATAGTGAGGGAGAGAATCCCACATTTCTTAAGTTTTCAGATTCTTCATCCTCTACCTCCTCCTCCTCATCTTCCTCGTCGGGTCCTGCAGAATTGCCATGCAGATGTCCCAGGATAAAAGATGAGGCAGCGCCCACTCCTGAAAATGGAACCAGCGCACCCCTCTTCGGACCCTGTATGGACCTTGCCCCTCAAAAATTAAGAGCCACTGATTCCTGATTTTGTGGCAGAATCAGGAGTCAAGTTTTACACCACCGGCCTCACAGAAATAGACTTTTTCAAAGTATTTTTCTCTGGGGATTTTATTAACCTCATGGTAGAGCAAACTAATTAATATGCTCGGCAATTTTTGGCGCAAAACCCTGGTCCATCATTTTCTAACTGGTTTCCTGTAGACGCAGTTGAAATGCTGCAGTTTTGGGGCCTGGTCCTTCATATGGGGATCCAGAAGAAGCCAGAACATCGGCAATATTGGAGTGTTAATATTTAATACAACACTCAAGAGTTCCGAATGGTCATGGCGCGAACGCGTTTTGAGGCCATCCACAAATTCCTACATTAGACCGATAATGCACAGTGTCCCGCACGAGATGACCCCAACTTTGACCATCTGTTCAAAGTTCGGCTGGTCATCAAACACTTCAGCAAAAAGTTTGCTGAAGTGTACGTGCCCCAATAGGACATCTGTGTGGATTAGTCCTTGGTTCATTTTAAGGGAAGGCTCAGATTCCGTCAGTACCACCAAGAGGGCCAGGTACGGAATCAAACTCTATAAGCTGTGTGAGTGTACCTCAGGGTACAGCTGCAGCCTTAGAGTATATGAAGGAAAAGACACCAGGATTGAACCCCCTGAGTGTCCCCCTTGTCCTAGGAGTGAGTGGGAAAATTGTGTGGGATTTGGTGTACCCACTTCTGGACAAAGGTTATCACCTCTAGACCGATAACTTTTATTCCAGCATCTCACTCTTCAAATCACTCTCGCGGTACTGTCAGCAAAAATCAGAGAGGCCTCCCAAAAACGCTACTTGGGCAGATGCTCACAAGGGGTGACAGCAGAGCCCAATGTGGCAACCACCTACTGGTGGTCAAGTAGAAGGACAAGAGAGATGTCCTTCTCTTGACCACTATACACAGTGATGGCAGCGCCCTTAGCACTGTAAGAGGTACCTCTACACAGGTCAGCAAACCGGACTGTGTACTGGGGTACAACAAAAACATGGGGAGCGATCAACTCCTCCAACCGTACAGTTCTTTGAGAAAGGCCAAGGTGTGCTACAAAAAGTTGATATGTTGTACCTTCAGTTCCAGGAGGTAATGGTTAAGGCCCTGATATTTGGCACTCAGGAAGGAGCATGCCCCAGTACTTCCAGAACTGAATGTGCTCATATCGTAGCACATCAGCATTTCCCGGGGGTGGTACCGCCAACTCAAAGAAAAGGTAAGCTGCCAAAAAGGTGCCGAGTGTGTTTCAAAAGGGGAATACGCAAGGACACCTGCCCCGACAAACCTGGCCTGTGTTTGAAGGATTGCTTCAAATTCTACCACACCTCCATGCACTACTAATTTACTTTATAGGAAACAGTAGATTAGTTCCAAAATAGGGCACCTCTAGATAAGTTCCTTGGGGGTCTAGTTTCCAAAATGATTTCACTTTTGTAGGTTTCTACTGTTTAGGCACATCAGGGGCTCTGCAAACAGAACATGACGCCCTCAGACCATTCCATCAAAGTCTGCATTTCAAAACGTCACTACTTCCCTTCCGAGCTCCGATGTATACGTAAACACTAGTTTTCTCCCACATATGGGGTACCAGCGTACTCAGGATAAAGTGAACAATAACATTTGGGGTCCAATTTCTCCTGTTACCCTTGAGAAAATAAAAAAATTGGGGACTTAAAGATCATTTTTGTGGGCAAAAAATAGGATTTTTTATTTTCATGCCCAGGCATTATAAACTTTAATGAAACACTTGGGGGTTCAAAGTGCTCACCAGACATCTAGATAAGTTCCTTAGGGGGTCTAGTTTCCAAAATGGGGTCACTTGTGGGGGAGTTTCCACCATTTAGGCATATCAGGGGCTCGCCAAATACGACATGGCATCCAATCTCAATTCCAGCCAATTTTAGTTTGAAAAAATCAAACAGCGCTCCTTCCCTTCCAAGCCCTGCCGTGTGCCCAAGCAGTGGTTCACCCCCAATATATAGTGTATCAGCATACTCAGGGCACATTGGACAACAACTTTATGGGTCCAATTTCCCCTGTTTCCTTTGGAAAAATTAAAAATTGGGGACTAAAATCATTTTTGTTTAATTTTTTTTTCACACCTGGGCATTATAAATTTTAGTGAAACGCTTGGGGTTCAAAGTGCTCACCACACATCTAGATAAGTTCCTTAGGGGACTTAGTTTTCAAACTGGGGTTACTTGTAGTGGCGTTCCACCGTTTAGGCATGTCAGAGGCTCGCCAAACGCTACATGGTGTCCGATCTCAATTCCAGCCAATTTTGGTTTGAAAAAGTCACACGGCGCTCCTTCCCTTCCGAGCCCTGCCGTGCACCCAAACAGTGGTTTCCCCCCCACATATGGGGTATCTTTGCACTCAGGAAATATTGCACAACAATATTGTCTGTTGTTATGATCTGGTGACCTTGGAGCCGCATGGGACTTTCTCTGGAGTAGGTGGTACCTATACTGACCGCAAACCCTAAACTGACACCGCAACTAGAAGTAGCCGTGGGGTGTACCTAACAAATCCTAGACACCTCGACACAGCCGGAGGACTAAATACCCCTATAGATGGAAATGGGAATTCTATCTTGCCTCAGAGCAGAACCCCAAAGGATAGGCAGCCCCCCACAAATATTGACTGTGAATATAAGAGTAAAGACACACACAGGCAGAAAACAGGATTTAGCAAAAGAGGCACCTCTAGCTAAATAGAAAAGGATAGAACAGAGTACTAAGCGGTCAGTATTAAAATCCTAAAAATATCCACAGCAGAAAATACAAAAATACAACATCTAACTAAAGACAAGGCATGTATATCTGCATCTCCTGAGAATCCAACATGACTGAAAAATCCAAACACAGTCTAAGCTGGACAAATAAACACAATGAATTGCACTGAATTGTAAAGCACACAACATGTGTGCTGCAGAGAGAAAAACAGAAACTTATCTTAGCTGAATTGGCAGCAGAGCAGGAGGAACCAGACAGAGATGAAACACCTCCAAGAATAATGGACAACTGGCAATGGCTAATGGATCCTGCACACCTAAATAGCCCAGTCAGAGCTGCAATCAGCAGAAACACCTGCCCAAGATTGCAACCCAGAGGCAACTGCACTACCACCAACAACCACCGGAGGGAACCCAAGAGCAGAATTCACAACAGTACCCCCCCCTTGAAGAGGGGTCACCGAACCCTCACCAGAGCCCCCAGGCCGATCAGGACGAGCCAGATGAAAGGCACGGACCAAATCAGCAGCATGGACATCAGAGGCAAAAACCCAAGAATTATCCTCCTGACCATAACCCTTCCATTTGACAAGGTACTGAAGCCTCCGCCTCAAAAAGCGAGAATCCAAAATCTTCTCAACCACATACTCCAACTCCCCATCAACCAACACAGGGGCCGGAGGATCCACAGAGGGAACAACGGGTACCACATATTTCCGCAATAAAGATCTATGGAAGACATTATGGATAGCAAAAGAGGCCGGAAGGGCCAATCGAAAAGACACCGGATTAATAATCTCAGAAATCCTATAAGGACCAATAAACCGAGGCTTAAACTTAGGGGAAGAAACCTTCATAGGAACATGACGGGAAGACAACCAAACCAGATCCCCCACCCGAAGCCGGGAACCAACACACCGACGACGGTTAGCAAAACGTTGAGCCTCCTCCTGGGACAACACCAAATTGTCCACCACATGAGCCCAAATCTGCTGCAACCTGTCAACCACAGAATCCACACCAGGACAGTCCGAAGGCTCAACCTGCCCCGAAGAAAAACGAGGATGAAAACCAAAATTACAAAAGAAGGGCGAAACCAAGGTAGCCGAACTAGCCCGATTATTAAGGGCAAACTCGGCCAATGGCAAGAAAGCCACCCAATCATCCTGATCAGCAGACACAAAGCATCTCAAATAAGTTTCCAAAGTCTGATTAGTTCGCTCAGTCTGGCCATTTGTCTGAGGATGAAATGCGGAAGAAAAAGACAAATCAATGCCCAGCCTGGCACAAAAGGCCTGCCAAAACCTAGAAACAAACTGGGAACCTCTGTCGGACACAATATTCTCTGGAATACCATGCAAACGAACCACATGCTGAAAAAACAACGGAACCAAATCAGAAGAGGAAGGCAATTTAGGCAAAGGCACCAAATGAACCATCTTAGAAAACCGGTCACAAACAACCCAGATAACCGACATCCTCTGGGAATCCGGAATATCTGAAATAAAATCCATAGAAATATGCGTCCAGGGCCTCTCAGGGACCGGCAAAGGCAAAAGCAACCCACTACCACGGGAATAACAAGGCTTGGCCCGCGCACAAGTCCCACAGGACTGCACAAAAGAACACACATCACGCGACAAAGAAGGCAACCAAAAGGACCTACCAACCAAATCTCTGGTACCAAAAATACCAGGATGGCCAGCCAACACAGAACAATGAACCTCAGAAATCACTCTACTAGTCCATCTATCAGGAACAAACAATTTCCCCGCTGGACAGCGGTCAGGTTTGTCAGCCTGAAATTCCTGAAGAACCCATCGTAAATCAGGGGAAATGGCAGAAAGAACCACCCCTTCTTTCAGAATGCTGACCGGTTCAAGACCTGAGGAGAATCGGGCAAAAAACTCCTAGAGAGGACATCAGCCTTAATGTTCTTAGAACCCGGAAGATACGAGACCACGAAATCAAAACGGGAAAAAAACAAGGACCATCGAGCCTGTCTAGGATTCAGCCGCTTGGCAGACTCGAGGTAAATCAGATTTTTATGATCAGTCAAGACCACAATACGGTGCTTAGCTCCCTCAAGCCAATGTCACCACTCCTCAAATGCCCACTTCATAGCCAACAACTCCCGATTACCGACATCATAATTGCGTTCAGCAGGCGAAAATATACGGGAAAAGAATGCACACGGTTTCATCAAGGAACCAACAGGATCCCTCTGAGACAAAACAGCCCCTGCCCCAATCTCAGAAGCGTCAACCTCAACCTGAAACGGAAGAGAAACATCCGGTTGACGCAACACCGGGGCAGAAGTAAATCGGCGTTTAAGCTCCTGAAAAGCAGAGACAGCCGCAGAGGACCAATTTGTCACATCAGAGCCTTTCTTCGTCAAATCGGTCAAGGGTTTAACCACACTGGAGAAGTTAGCAATGAAACGGCGATAAAAATTAGCAAAGCCCAAAAATTTCTGAAGGCTCTTCACGGATGTGGGTTGAATCCAATCATGAATGGCCTGAACCTTAACCGGATCCATCTCTATAGATGAGGGAGAAAAAATGAAGCCCAAAAAAGAAACCTTCTGCACTCCAAAGAGACACTTAGACCCCTTCACAAACAAGGCATTATCACGAAGGATCTGAAATACCATCCTGACCTGTTCCACATGGGACTCCCAATCATCGGAAAAAATTAAAATGTCATCCAAATATACAATCATGAATTTATCAAGATAAGTCCGGAAGATATTGTGCATGAAGGACTGAAAAACAGATGGAGCATTAGAGAGCCCGAATGGCATCACAAGGTATTCAAAATGACCTTCGGGCGTATTAAACGCAGTTTTCCATTCATCACCCTGCTTAATACGAACAAAATTATATGCCCCCCGAAGGTCAATCTTCGTAAACCAGCAAGCCCCCTTAATCCTAGCAAACAAATCAGAAGGCAGAGGTAAGGGGTATTGAAACTTGACCGTGATCTTATTCAAGAGGCGATAATCAATACAGGGTCTCAAGGAGCCATCCTTCTTAGCAACAAAAAAAACCCCACTCCCAATGGTGAAGAAGATGGCCGAATATGCCCTTTCTCCAAAGACTCCTTAACATAACTCCGCATGTTGGTATGTTCAGGCACAGACAGGTTGAAAAGTCGGCCCTTAGGAAACTTACAGCCTGGAATCAAGTCAATCGCGCAATCACAGTCCCTATGCGGTGGGAGAGAACTGGACCTGGGCTCATCGAATACATCCTGAAAATCAGACAAAAACTCTGGAATTTCAGAAGAGGAAGAAGAGGAGATTGACATCAAAGGAACATCATTATGAACCCCCTGACATCCCCAACTAGTCACAGACATAGACTTCCAATCCAACACAGGATTATGTACCTGCAACCACGGAAAACCCAGCATGATAGCATCATGCAAATTATGCAACACCAGAATTTGACAATCTTCCTGATGGGCTGCCGCCATGCACATGGTCAACTGTGTCCAGAACTGGGGCTTATTTTTAGCCAAAGGTGTAGCATCAATGCCCGTTAAAGGAATAGGGTTCTGCAAAGACTGCAAGGGAAATCCACAACGCCTGGCAAACTCAAAGTCCATTAAGTTCAAAGTGGCGCCTGAATCCACAAACGCCATGACAGAAAATGATGACAATGAGCATATCAAGGACACAGATAACAGAAATTTAGGTTGTACAGTACTGATGGTAAATGAAGTAGCGATCCTCTTTATACGCTTAGGGCAGACTGAAATGACATGAGAAGCATCGCCACAATAAAAACACAACCTATTCTGACGTCTGAATTCATGTTGTTCCGTTCTAGACAGAATCCTATCACACTGCATTGGCTCAGGCATCTGCTCTGAGGACAACGCCGCAGCGCGCACAGTTCTGCGCTCCCGCAAGCGCCGATCAATCTGAATGGCCAGAGACATAGAATCATTTAGACCGAAAGGCGTGGGAAACCCCACCATAACATCTTTGACAGCTTCAGAAAGACCCTTTCTGAAAATTGCCACCAAAGCATCATCATTCCATCTAGTCAACACAGACCATTTTCTAAATTTCTGACAATACAACTCTGCTGCTTCTTGACCCTGAACCAGGGCCAACAAGGTCTTCTCAGCTTGATCAACCGAATTTGGTTCATCATATAATAATCCTAAAGCCTGAAAAAAGGCGTCTACATTAAGCAAGGCCGGATTCCCAGATTCCAGGGAAAATGCCCAATCCTGAGGATCGCCACGCAGCAGGGAGATGACAATTTTAACCTGCTGAATGGAATCACCAGAGGATCGAGGTTTCAGAGCAAAAAACAGTTTACAGTTGTTTTTAAAACTCAAAAACTTGGACCTATCCCCAAAAAACAAATCAGGAGTAGGAATCCTAGGCTCCAAAACTGGAGTCTGAACAATATAATCAGAAATATCCTGTACCCTAGCAGCAAGCTGGTCCACACAAGAAGCCAATCCCTGAACATCCATGCTAGCACAAGACTCCTCAGCCACCCAGAGGAAAAGAGGGAAGAAGAGACCAAGCAGACTACAGAAAAAAAAATGGCTCAACACCTTTCTTCCCTTCTTCTGAGATGCATTTAACTCATTGTTGGCCAGTTGTACTGTTATGATCTGGTGACCTTGGAGCCGCATGGGACTTTCTCTGGAGTAGGTGGTACCTGTACTGACTGCAAACCCTAAACTGACACCGCAACTAGAAGTAGCCGTGGGGTGTACCTAACACATCCTAGACACCTCGACACAGCCGGAGGACTAAATACCCCTATAGATGGAAATGGGAATTCTATCTTGCCTCAGAGCAGAACCCCAAAGGATAGGCAGCCCCCCACAAATATTGACTGTGAATATAAGAGTAAAGACACACACAGGCAGAAAACAGGATTTAGCAAAAGAGGAACCTCTAGCTAAATAGAAAAGGATAGAACAGAGTACTAAGCGGTCAGTATTAAAATCCTAAAAATATCCACAGCAGAAAATACAAAAATACCACATCTAACTAAAGACAGGGCATGTATATCTGCATCTCCTGAGAATCCAACATGACTGAAAAATCCAAACACAGTCTAAGTTGGACAAATAAACACAATGAATTGCACTGAATTGTAAAGCACACAACATGTGTGCTGCAGAGAGAAAAACAGAAACTTATCTTAGCTGAATTGGCAGCAGAGCAGGAGGAACCAGACAGAGATGAAACACCTCCAAGAACAATGGACAACTGGCAATGGCTAATGGATCCTGCACACCTAAATAGCCCAGTCAGAGCTGCAATCAGCAGAAACACCTGCCCAAGATTGCAACCCAGAGGCAACTGCACTACCACCAACAACCACCGGAGGGAACCCAAGAGCAGAATTCACAACAGTCTGTTTATTTTCTTCTTTTACCCTTGTGAAAATAAAAAAATTATTTCTACAAGATCATTTTTGTGACTGAAAAGTTAAATGTTCATTTTTTCCTTTAACGTTGCTTCTGCTCCTGTGAAACACCTGAAGGGTTAATAGACTTCTTGAATGTGGTTTTGATCAGATTGAGGGGTACAGTTTTTAGAATGGTTTCACTTTTGGTTATTTTCTGCCATATAGACCGCTCAAAGTGACTTCAAATGTGAGGTGGTCCCTAATAAAAATGGTTTTGTAAATTTTGTTGCAAAAATGAGAAATCGCTGGCTTTTAACCCTTATAACTTCCTAACAAAAAAAAACGTTGGTTCCAAAATTGTGCTGAAATGTGAGGGTGATCCCTTAAAGTGAGAGCTATATGATTGCTCGTACCGGACCAAATATAAGCTGAGTGCTAGCTTAGAAGCCAAATAATGTATCAGATACACATAGACAGATACACACTCATCTCTCAGACAAAGATGATGCACAACTGAACTTTATTTTCTGACCAAAGGAAGATGCTAAAAGCAGGAAATGGGGGGGGGGGGGGGTGTCGCACAACTTCTGAACAGCTAGTCACTTTGTAATTGGTCCATTCCAATCTTCATTTCCAAATATGGTGTCTTGGTGTATTCCAGTGCCTTCACTCCTGCATTCCAAAGATTCCTTCCAGGACAATTTCAAGGACTTCTAGGACAGTTTCAAAGACACAATCGCCATCTTGCTACACCATATCTAAACTGACTTATATAAGGTTAAATAATTGATTTCATTAGCCATTCTCTCCTTCACAATATAAAGTAGATATGTGAAAAATTTTATTTAATAATTATTTTGTGTGACATATTTGTCTGTTTTAAGGGCATAAAAATTCAAAGTTTGAAAATTGCAAAATTTTCCATATTTTCGCCAAATTTCCATTTTTTACACAAATAAACGCAAGTTATATCGAAAAGTTTTACCTCTAACGTGAAGTACAATATGTCAGGAGAAAATAGTCTCAGAATTGCCAAGATCCATTGAAGCGTTCTGGAGTTATTACCTCATAAATGGACAGTGGTCAGAATTGTAAAAATTGGCCCAGTCATTAATGTGCAATGTGGGGTAAAGTGGTTAAGCCTACCCAGTAGGAAAGAACTGTTACTAATATAGCAAAGTATGCCATGACAAGCAATGCACCACTTTGATAACTGTTCACAAAAGGTAATCTCACTTAAGTGGATTATTATAAGATATGAAGAAACTTCACAATGTACTTATTAAAATTCTACTCTATACCTGATCACATGTGGTTTGTTGACCTTCATCGCTTTAGGGTACCGTTACACTAAACGATTTACCAACGATCACGACCAGCGATACGACCTGGCCGTGATCGTTGGTAAGTCGTTGTGTGGTCGCTGGGGAGCTGTCACACAGACAGCTCTCCAGCGACCAACGATGCCGAAGTCCCCGGGTAACCAGGGTAAACATCGGGTTACTAAGCGCAGGGCCGCGCTTAGTAACCCTGGTTACCATTGTAAATGTAAAAAAAAACCAAACAGTACATACTCACATTCCAGTGTCCGTCAGGTCCCTCGCCGTCCGCTTCCCGCACTGACTGTGTCAGTGCCAGCCGTAAAGCACAGCACAGCGGTGACGTCACCGCTGTGCTCTGCTTTTACTTTACGGCCGGCGCTCACAGTCAGTGCGGGAAGCTGACTGCGAGGGACCTGACGGACACCGGAATGTGAGTATGTACTGTTTGTTTTTTTTTACATTTACAATGGTAACCAGGGTAAACATCGGGTTACTAAGCGCGGCCCTGCGCTTAGTAACCCGATGTTTACCCTGGTTACAAGCGAATGCATCGCTGGATCGGTGTCACACACACCGATCCAGCGATGACAGCGGGAGATCCAGCGACGAAATAAAGTTTCAAACGATCTGCTACAACGTACGATTCTCAGCGGGGTGCCTGATCGCAGTAGCGTGTCAGACACAGCGAGATCGTACGTATATCGCTGGAATTTCACGGATCGTGCCGTCATAGCGACCAAAGTGCCACTGTGAGACGGTACCTTTACTCCCTGCTAGAGTCCCTTGAAAGCACAGAGTAAAGATATTTCCTGTGTGTGTGTGGCCAGTGTCAACAATAGTGTTAATATCCTTCACACAAAAAAGGTGTTCAGTTCACCTAAAGGCCCCATCTCACACAGCGACGCTGCAGCGATACAGACAACGATGCTGATCACTGCAGCGTCGCTGTTTTGTCGCTGGTTGGTCGCTGGGGAGCTGTCACACAGACAGCTCTCTCCAGCGACCAACGATCAGGGGAACGACTTCGGCATCGTTGAAACTGTCTTCAACGATGCCGAAGTCCCCCTGCAGCACCCGGGTAACCAGGGTAAACATCGGGTTACTAAGCGCAGGGCCGCGCTTAGTAACCCGATGTTTACCCTGGTTGCCAAAAAAAAACAAACACTACATACTCACCATCTGTTGCCCGTCAGGTCCCTTGCCGTCTGCTTCCCGCTCAGACTGTGTGGCGCCGTACAGTGAGAGCAGAGCGCAGCGGTGACGTCACTGCTGTGCTCTCAGTTTACGGCGGCAGTCAGAGCAGGAAGCAGACGCCAAGGGACCTGACAGGCAACAGATGGTGAGTATGTACTGTTTGTTTTTTTTGGTAACCAGGGTAAACATCGGGTTACTAAGCGCGGCCCTGCGCTTAGTAACCCGATGTTTACCCTGGTTACCAGTGAAGACATCGCTGGATCGGTGTCACACACACCGATTCAGCGATGTCAGCGGGACCTCAACGACCAAAAAAAGGTCCAGGCCATTCCGACACGACCAGCGATCTCGCAGCAGGGGCCTGATCGCTGGTACGTGTCACACATAGCGAGATCGCTACTGAGGTCGCTGTTGCGTCACAAAACTTGTGACTCAGCAGCGATCTCGCTAGCGATCTCGCTTAGTGTGACGGGGGCTTAAAATCCACAACAGTTACATCTAGGCCTAATTCAGAGGTCCTTCTTTAATGCACTTATTCTTTATATGCTTTTCACTGGTAGTACATGTACCCATTATAGTTTATTGGCCTTTCCCCTCTAAACAAGGGACATGGCACTGCACTGTATACTTGACTATTGCACTTAAACACACGGGCTGATGACCGGATCACGCAGCTTTGTATGAAAATCCCTATGTATTATTATTGCCAGACCTGAAATAACAAGCACTTTTCACCTATTGTGTCCTCCCCACTTCCTTGTAGATTGTAAGCTTGCGAGCAGGGACCTCACTCCTAATGTCACTGTTTAAATTGTCTTAACTCGTACCAAATTTATTGTTTGTACATGTCCCCACTTAATTGTAAAGTGCTGCGGAATATGTTGGCGCTATATAAATAAAAATTATTATTATTATTATTATATTATTATGGCGAGGGCACACAGAACTGCAATGCAAACGATCTCAGAGAAACCGGTGGGGGATATGCCATATTCTTTGGACCATAAGACGCAACCCAAATTTTCTGGAGGAAAATAACGAAGAATGTTTAATGCGTCAAATGAATGCAACACCCGCTAGGGCCGTGGGGTACTCGGAACAGGGTCAGACGGTTCTTAAAGGGGTGGTCACAGCAACAACTGACCCGGTCCGTGGCCTTGGGCATGCAATAAAAGGGGATGATGGAAATGTTTGTAGGGGATTATGTGTGACGCCACCTGTGGTGTTTTGCTAGAGATGGTGGCTGAAGGGGACTGCTGGGACCGGTGGTGTTGCAGCTGAGATGGTTTGACTCCCCACAGGTGAAGAGGGGCCCCAGGGCTACCAGAACAGTCTTTGAGGAGTTGTAAATGTTGGTGTGCAAGAATAATTGGAGGACACAGGGATTGTAGTTTCTTAACCCTTAATTGTAGGTGTAGTCCGTAGCACAGGTAACAGGTGATATTGGAGATCCGGGCAGCCTGGAAGCAGTTTAGATTTCCCCTAGCCAGGTGGCGTTTGAAGCCTCCCTACTGTGCTGCTCTCTTCCCACATGGCAGGCAGCTTGAGCCTTTTCCAAGTGTCACTCCCTTGTGGTGACTCCGGGCTCTGGTATGCAGCTGTGCCTTCGGGTGTCAGTTGTGGCCAGGAGACCTGCAATCTCCTGTCCTCCAGATTTGGTTGCGGGGTTTGTAGTTCCCACATAACCACAGACTCCGGTGTCCACTCTGTTGCGCTCAATCCTGGAATGAGCTCAGTCACAGATCCACTCCCAGGCTCTCCTCACATGCTTCCTCTCCATTCACTGTATCACACTTAACTCAGTAACCTCGCCTCCAGGCCAGAACTTATAAGGAAGCTACCCTGAAACCTGCTTTAGAGCTCCCCCTTCTGGTCTGGAGTCAGGAAAGATGTTGTATGCCAGCGTACCTGCTAAGGGAATCTCTTCTTGCTTCCAGGCATGGCATCACCCCCTGTGAGGGAGGCAATGCCAAGGTGGCAACTAGACTCCTGGAGTGCCACATGAATGTCTGTGATACAGCCCAAATTCAACTTAAGCAATATCTCAATCTGCGCATGCGCCGCCTCCGCATTGAAACCATGGAAGTGCAGAGGCTCTGGGCTTTCATAAAATGTTGGTTGAACCCCCACACCATTGAACACTCCCTCCTATCAGCACTGCCCTCCAAAGAACCCCTCCTCCCACCCCAGGGCCTGCAGCATTGCTCGCAGTATTCCCGACTCCTGCTGCCACCGCTCTCGGTAAGCTACATTCAGACTATCAGGTGCACCCTCCCTTCTCCTTCAATATTTTGAGGAAAAAAGTGCTTCTTATAATACGGCAAATACGGTATCTGTTTTTTATAAGAGACAGAAATCAAAATGAGCGATACAAGACTATGGTTCCATGACAATCATGGACAGCACAGAGGTGGCAATCCGTATGCTGTGATTAATGATTGCAATATATTTATTTATAGTCCAATAGAAAGAAAACATATCGGCACTCGACAAAAACATGTTATCTCATCTCACTTTTGATGGTGCTCAGTCATGAATATATGGATAGTCCAATAGTATTGTAGAAGAAAATAAAGTGTGTCACTCATCCGTTCATAAAATTCAGAGACTTTACTTACAGATACATAAACGTAACAGTGTAGTAGTTAGAGGGCCGCCATCAGGGCATTACTGCCCTGACTGGCATATGGGGCCCGGTGGGCAGAGGGGGCCTGCATCGGGCCCTGTCTCATCTGCTCACCAGGCCCCAGCCGGCAGGCTAAACTGGGCCCTTAGCGGCACTGCGGCAACACTATTGACGCCAATAGTTAACAGCCGCCAGCCAATCGGAGGCGGGCAGCTGACGTCAGCCGCAGCACGCACGTTGCCGGCGTCTGACATCAGTGTCAGTTGTCGGCAAGCGCGCGCTTCAGCTGAGTGGAGGGATTTTCGCCTTCGCCAGGAGCGCGGCCAGGTAAGAAGAACTTTTTTTTTAAATTATTGAGAGCGGCGATCCGGGGGGCCGGGGGCAGAATGCTGGACACACGGGGGGTAGAATGCTGGACACACTGAGGCAGAATGCTGGAGCACTGGGGGCAGAATGCTGGACACACTGGGGCAGAATGCTGGAGCACTGGGGCAGAATGCTGAACACACTGGGGCAGAATGCTGGAGCACTGGGGCAGAATGCTGGACAAACTGGGGGCAGAATGCTGGAGACACTGGGGCAGAATGCTGGAGACACTGGGGCAGAATGCTGGAGCACTGGGGGCAGAATGCTGGACACACTGGGGGCAGAATGCTGGAGACACAGGGGCAGAATGCTGGAGACACTGTGGGCAGAATGCTGGACACACTGAGGCAGAATTCTGGAGCACTGGGGCACAATGCTGGACACACTGGGGGCAGAATGCTGGACATACTGGGGGCAGAATGCTGGAGCACTGGGGGCAGGACTGGAGACACTGGGGGCAGAATGCTGGACACACTGGGGGCAGAATGCTGGACACACTGAGGCAGAATGCTGGACACACTGGGGGCAGAATGCTGGACACACTGAGGTAGAATGCTGGACACACTGGGGCAGAATGCTGGAGCCCTGGGGGCAGAATGCTGGAGACACTGGGGGAAGAATGCTGGGGACACTGGGGGCAGAATGCTGGAGACACTGGGGGCAGAATGCTTGACACACTGGGGGCAGGATGCTGGAGACACTGGGGGCAGAATGCTGGAGACACTGGGGGCAGAATGCTGGACACATTGAGGCAGAATGCTGGACACACTGAGGCAGAAGACTGGACACACTGGGGGCAGAATGCTGGACACACTGAGGCAGAATGCTGGAGACACTGGGGGTAGACTGCTGAAGACACTGGGGGCAGAATGCTGGAGCACTGGGGTAGCATGCTGGAGCACTTGAGGCAGAATGCTGGACACACTGGGGCAGAATTCCGGAGCACTGGGGGCAGAATGCTGGACACACTGGGGCAGAATGCTGGAGCACTGGGGGCAGAATGCTGGAGTACTGGAGGTAGAATGCTGGACACACTGGGGGCTGAATGCTGGAGAACTGGGGGCAGAATGCTGGACACACTGGGGGCAGAATGCTGGACACACTGGGGGCAGAATGCTGGACACACTGAGGTAGAATGCTGGACACACTGGGGTAGAATGCTGGACACACTGGGGCAGAATGCTGGAGCCCTGGGGGCAGAATGCTGGAGACACTGGGGGAAGAATGCTGGGGACACTGGGGACAGAATGCTGGAGACACTGGGGGCAGAATGCTTGACACACTGGGGGCAGAATGCTTGACACACTGGGGGCAGGATGCTGGAGACACTGGGGGCAGAATGCTGGAGACACTGGGGGCAGAATGCTGGACACATTGAGGCAGAATGCTGGACACACTAAGGCAGAAGACTGGACACACTGGGGGCAGAATGCTGGACACACTGAGGCAGAATGCTGGAGACACTGGGGGTAGACTGCTGGAGACACTGGGGGCAGAATGCTGGAGCACTGGGGTAGAATGCTGGAGCACTTGGGGCAGAATGCTGGACACACTGGGGCAGAATGCCGGAGCACTAGGGGCAGAATGCTGGACACACTGGGGCATAATGCTGGAGCACTGGGGGCAGAATGCTGGAGCACTTGGGGTAGAATGCTGGAGTACTGGAGGTAGAATGCTGGACACACTGGGGGCTGAATGCTGGAGAACTGGGGGCAGAATGCTGGACACACTGGGGGCAGAATGCTGGACACACTGGGGCAGAATGCTGGAGCACTGAGGGCAGAATGCTGGACAACCTGGGGCAGAATGCTGGAGCACTGAGGCAGAATGGTGGACAACCTGGGGCAGAATGCTGGAGCACTGGGGGCAGAATGCTGGACACACTGGGGCAGAATGCTGGAGCACTGGGGCAGAATGCTGGACACACTGGGTCAGAATGCTGCAGCACTGGAGGCAGATTGCTGGAGACACTGGGGTAGAATGCTGGAAATACTGGGGGCAGAATGCTGAACACACTGGGGTAGAATGCTGGACACACTGGGGGCAGAATGCTGAAGCACTGGGGCAGATTGCTGGACACACTGGGGCAGAATGCTGGAGAACTGGGGGCAGAATGCTGGAGACACTGGGGGCAGAATGCTGGACACACTGAGGCAGAATGCTGGACACACTGGGGGCAGAATGCTGGACACACTGAGGCAGAATGCTGGACACACTGGGGGCAGGGCTGGAGACACTGGGGCAGAATGCTGGACACACTGGGGCAGGACTGGAGACAGGTGGGGCAAGAATGGAGATACGGGGCATGATTGGAGATGCAGCACCCCAGAGTCCTGGTCGTTGCAGTACTGATGCTCCGCCACTAAGGGGAGTGATGGTACGTTTGATGGCACTTAAGGAGTTCTCCTGACCAGGTATCACAGTCACACATTACACTTCACACTCTGGCCACCAGGGGAAGCAAAGGGTTCTATGTATTAGGCCACTCCTCACAATCTGGTAAAACTGGGGGCTGGATAGGAAGTTAGTCAGAAGCTGACTGGGTTGGATCAACGCAAGATCCTGTGGCAGAGGGTGTTGCAGGGGAAAGATTCAGGGGGGTCTCTGTCAGGGGTGGGATTCTGACAGTGGCCTAGCAAAAAGAACAGAACGTTACGGAGCCGCGCCTGCACCCGTTGCGGTGGCATCCTAAGAAAGGAAACAAAGCAAGGTTTATTGTGGAGAAGTGAGAAACGAGATTGCAGCAAAAAGGAGATAAAGCCAGTAGGAGTCAAGCCTGAAGATCGTGGCAACATCCTACTGAGGCGCGTAGCCGGTGGCCGGAACGCCGAGGAAGTATTGGGCTCCAAGCATTACTTCAAACAGCGGCAGGACAGTTAATTATAGGTTGGCTGTCTCACCTAAATCACCTAAGCAGACATAGGGGGCAATTGTGGAAGAGGGGCGACTGTTGTGAATTCCGTTCTTGGGCTCCATCCTGTGGTTACGAATGGTATTTTTGGGAGTTCTGCTCTTGGGCTCCCTCTGGTGTTTTCGAGTGGAACTTAGCAGCTGCTTTCACTAATCGGTTCCCTGGCCTTGTTATTTAACTGGGCTTTTGGCTGTAGTTGATGCCAGCTGTCAATGTTTTTCCTGTGGATTCAGTTATTTCCTGGAAGTTCTCTGTTGGCCAGTTCATTTCAGCTTAAGATAAGTTCTGCTAGTTTTTGGGTGTTTCCCTGCTTATGACCTTCTGTTCAGTTTAAGTTATGTCTCTTTTGTCCAGCTTGTCATTATGAAATATTCCGGCTAGATGGAAGCTCTGGGGTCGCAGATTTGCCCCTCCACACCGTGAGTCGGTGTGGAGGTTATTTTTGTAAACTCTGCGTGGACATTTAGTTTTTATACTGACCGCACAGTAGCCTTTTCTATCTCTGTCTATTTAGATAGTATTGGCCTCCTTTGCTAAAATCTAGTTTCATTTCTGAGTTTGTCATTTCCCTCTCCACTCACCGTCAATATTTGTGGGGGGCTATCTTCCTTTGGGGGTTTCTCTGAGGCGAGATAGTTTTCCGTTTCCATCTTCAGGGGTAGCTAGTTCTTAGGCTGTGAAGAGGCGTCTAGGCAGAGATAGGAACGCTCCACGGCTATTTCTAGTGTTAATGTTAGGAGTAGGGATTGTGGTCAGTAAAGCTACCACCTCCTCAGAGCTTGTACATTATTTGTTTTACCCACCAGTTCATTTCAGTGCTGCTTCGTAATCACTAGGTCATATCAGTGATTTCTGTCTGTGGAGCTGCCACCTCCTCTGAGCTTGTCCATGATTGGTTTTACCCACCAGGTCATCTCAGTACCGCTCCGTAACCACCAGGTCATAACAGTACAGCTGGCCCACAATGTTTTAAATGCATCTCAAAAGAGGGAAGAGAAAGTTCTGAGTCATTGTTTTTTTTTTCTTGTTGCTTGTTTCGTCTTTTTTCTTCCCCTTGATTTTTGGATGGTGCAGGAGCTTGGTGCTGATATGGAGGTTCAGGGTCTGTCTGCGCGTGTTGATCATCTCTCTGCAAGGGTACAGAGTATCCAAGACTATGTTGTTCAAACTCCTGTTTCCGAGCCTAGAATTCCTATCCCTGATTTGTTTTCTGGGGATAGATCTAAGTTCTTGAACTTTAAAAATAATTGCAGATTGTTTTTTGCTCTGAGACCCCGTTCCTCTGGTGACCCCATTCAGCAGGTGAAGATTGTTATTTCTCTGCTGCGTGGCAACCCGCAGGATTGGGCATTCTCCCTTGAGCCAGGGAATCCTGCATTGCTCAATGTAGATACATTTTTTCAAGCACTTGGATTGCTTTATGACGAACCCAATTCTGTGGATCAGGCAGAAAAAATTTTGCTGGCTCTGTGTCAGGGTCAGGAAGTGGCAGAGATATATTGCCAGAAATTTAGAAAGTGGTCTGTGCTTACAAAATGGAATGAGGATGCCCTGGCGGCTATTTTCAGAAAGGGTCTTTCTGAAGCCCTTAAAGATGTTATGGTGGGGTTTCCCACGCCTGCTGGTTTGAACGAATCAATGTCTCTGGCCATTCAGATTGATCGGCGCCTACGTGAACGTAAGGTAGTGCACCATATGGCGGTGTCCTCTGGGCAGAGTTCTGAGCCTATGCAATGTGATAGAATTTTGATGAGAGCAGAACGGCAGGAGTTCAGACATCAGAATGGGCTGTGTTTTTACTGTGGTGACGCTACTCATGCTATCTCTGACTGCCCGAAGCGAACTAAGAGGGTTGCTAGGTCGGTTACCATCAGTATTGTAGAGCCTAAATTTCTCTTGTCTATTACCCTGATTTGCTCATTGCCGTCCTTTTCTGTAATGGCATTTGTGGATTCTGGCGCTGCCCTGAACTTAATGGACTTAGAATTTGCCAAGCGCTGTGGTTTTTCCTTGGAGCCTTTGCAGAGTCCGATTCCCTTGAGGGGGATTGATGCTACGCCATTGGCCAAGAATAAACCTCAGTACTGGACACAGTTAGCCATGAACATGGCTCCAGCACATCAGGAAAATATTCGCTTTTTGGTGTTGCATAATTTGCATGATGTGGTTGTGCTGGGGTTTCCATGGTTACAGGTACATAATCCAGTGCTGGATTGGAAATCTATGTCTGTGACTAGTTGGGGTTGTCAGGGGATACATAGTGACATTCCTCTGATGTCAATTTCCTCGTCCCCTTCTTCTGAAGTTCCTGAGTTTTTGTCGGATTTCCAGGATTTGAGGAGCCTAAATCCAGTCCTCTGCCTCCTCATAGGGACTGTGATTGCGCTATTAATTTGATTCCTGGCTGTAAGTTCCCTAAGGGTCGACTTTTCAATCTGTCAGTGCCAGAGCATGCCGCTATGCGGACTTATGTAAAGGAGTCCTTGGAGAAGGGGCATATTCGCCCGTCTTCGTCACCGTTGGGAGCGGGGTTCTTTTTTGTTGCCAAGAAGGATGGCTCCTTGAGGCCCTGTATAGATTATCGCCTTCTCAATAAGATCACGGTCAAATTCCAGTACCCTTTGCCTTTGCTCTCTGATTTGTTTGCTCGGATTAAAGGGGCTAGCTGGTTTACCAAGATTGACCTTCGAGGGGCGTATAATCTGGTCGGCATCAAACAGGGTGATGAATGGAAAACAGCATTTAATACGCCCGAAGGCCATTTTGAATATCTTGTGATGCCTTTCGGGCTCTCAAATGCTCCATCTGTGTTTCAGTCCTTTATGCATGATATTTTCCGGGAGTATCTGGATAAATTTATGATTGTATATTTGGATGATATTTAGTTTTTTCCGATGATTGGGAGTCTCATGTGAAGCAGGTCAGGATGGTATTTCAGATTCTTCGTGCTAATACTCTGTTTGTGAAGGGGTCTAAGTGCCGTTTTGAAGTTCAGAAGGTTTCTTTTCTGGGGTTCATTTTTTCTCCCTCGGCTATTGAAATGGATCCTGTTAAGGTCCAGGCTATTTATGATTGGACTCAACCCACATCTGTGAAGAGCCTTCAGAGATTTTTGGGCTTTGCTAATTTTTATCGCCGCTTCATTGCTAATTTTTCTACTGTGGTTAAACCTCTGACCGATTTGACCAAGAAAGGTGCAGATATGGTGAATTGGTCCTCTGCGGCTGTGGAGGCCTTTCAGGAGCTTAAGCGTCGTTTTACTTCTGCCCCTGTGTTGCGTCAGCCAGATGTTTCTCTCCCTTTTCAGGTTGAGGTTGACGCTTCTGAGATTGGGGCAGGAGCTGTTCTGTCTCAGAGAAGTTCTGATGGCTCTGTGTTGAAGCCGTGTGCTTTCTTCTCTAGAAAGTTTTCGCCTGCTGAGCGTAATTATGATGTCGGCAATCGGGAGTTGTTGGCTATGAAGTGGGCATTCGAGGAGTGGCGACATTGGCTTGAGGGAGCCAAGCATCGTGTTGTGGTCTTGACCGATCATAAGAATTTGATTTACCTTGAGTCGGCCAAGCGGTTGAATCCTAGACAAGCTCGGTGGTCTTTATTTTTCTCCCGTTTTGATTTTGTGGTCTCGTATCTTCCGGGATCTAAGAATGTGAAGGCTGATGCCCTGTCTAGGAGTTTTTTGCCTGATTCTCCGGGAGTCCGTGAGCCGGCTGGTATTCTCAAGGAGTGGGTGATTCTTTCTGCTATCTCCCCTGATTTGCGGCGGGTGCTTCAGGAGTTTCAGGCTGATAGACCCGATCGCTGTCCTGTGGGGAAATTGTTTGTTCCTGATAGATGGACTAGTAAGGTGATTTCTGAGATTCATTGTTCGGTGTTGGCTGGTCATCCTGGGATCTTTGGTACCAGAGATTTGGTTGCCAGGTCCTTTTGGTGGCCTTCTTTGTCACGGGATGTGCGTTCCTTCGTGCAGTCCTGTGGGATCTGTGCCCGGGCTGAGCCCTACTGTTCTCGTACTAGTGGGTTGCTTTTGCCTTTGCCTATCCCTGAGAGGCCCTGGACGCATATTTCCATGGATTTTATTTCTGATCTTCCTGTTTCTCAGAAGATGTCTGTCATCTGGGTGGTTTGTGACCGGTTTTCTAAAATGGTCCATTTGGTACCTTTGCCTAAGTTGCCTTCCTCCTCTGATTTGGTTCCTTTGTTTTTCCAGCATGTGGTTCGTTTGCATGGTATTCCGGAGAATATTGTGTCTGACAGAGGTACCCAGTTTGTTTCTAGGTTTTGGCGGTCCTTTTGTGTTAGAATGGGCATTAATTTGTCTTTTTCTTCGGCGTTTCACCCTCAGACAAATGGACAGACGGAGCGAACCAATCAGATCTTGGAAACCTATTTGAGATGCTTTGTGTCTGCTGATCAGGATAATTGGGTTACCTTCTTGCTGTTGGCCGAGTTTGCTCTTAATAATCAGGCTAGTTCGGCTACTTGGGTTTCGCCTTTTTTTTGTAACTTCGGTTTTCATCCTCGCTTTTCTTCAGGACAGGTTGAGCCTTCGGACTGTCCTGGGGTAGATTCTGTGGTGGACAGGTTGCAGCGGATTTGGACTCATGTGGTGGACAATTTAACATTGTCTCAGGAAAAGGCTCAACGTTTTGCTAACCGCCGTCGGTGTGTTGGTCCCCGGCTTCGGGTTGGGGATGTGGTCTGGTTGTCTTCTCGTCATGTTCCTATGAACGTCTCTTCCCCTAAGTTCAAACCTCGTTTAATTGGTCCTTATAGGATTTCGGAAATTATCAATCCGGTGTCTTTTCGTTTGACCCTTCCAGCTTCCTTTTCCATTCATAATGTGTTCCATAGATCTTTGTTGCGGAGATATGTGGTGCCCATGGTTCCCTCTGTTGACCCTCCTGCTCCGGTGTTGGTTGAGGGGGAACTGGAATATGTGGTGGAGAAGATTTTGGATTCTCGTCTTTCAAGGCGGAAACTTCAGTATCTTGTCAAGTGGAAGGGTTATGGCCAGGAGGATAACTCTTGGGTTTTTGCCTCCGATGTCCATGCTGCCGATTTGGTCAAGGGGGGGTACTGTTGTGAATTCCGTTCTTGGGCTCCATCCTGTGGTTATGAATGGTATTTTTGGGAGTTCTGCTCTTGGGCTCCCTCTGGTTGTTTCGAGTGGAACTTAGCAGCTGCTTTCACTAATCGGTTCCCTGGCCTTGTTATTTAACTGGGCTTTTGGCTGTAGTTGATGCCAGCTGTCAATGTTTTTCCTGTGGATTCAGTTCTTTCCTGGAAGTTCTCTGTTGGCCAGTTCATTTCAGCTTAAGATAAGTTCTGCTAGTTTTTGGGTGTTTCCCTGCTTATGACCTTCTGTTCAGTTTAAGTTATGTCTCTTTTGTCCAGCTTGTCATTATGAAATATTCCGGCTAGATGGAAGCTCTGGGGTCGCAGATTTGCCCCTCCACACCGTGAGTCGGTGTGGAGGTTATTTTTGTAAACTCTGCGTGGACATTTAGTTTTTATACTGACCGCACAGTAGCCTTTTCTATCTCTGTCTATTTAGATAGTATTGGCCTCCTTTGCTAAAATCTAGTTTCATTTCTGAGTTTGTCATTTCCCTCTCCACTCACCGTCAATATTTGTGGGGGGCTATCTTCCTTTGGGGGTTTCTCTGAGGCGAGATAGTTTTCCGTTTCCATCTTCAGGGGTAGCTAGTTCTTAGGCTGTGAAGAGGCGTCTAGGCAGAGATAGGAACGCTCCACGGCTATTTCTAGTGTTGGTGTTAGGAGTGGGGATTGTGGTCAGTAAAGCTACCACCTCCTCAGAGCTTGTACATTATTTGTTTTACCCACCAGGTCATTTCAGTGCTGCTTCATAATCACTAGGTCATATCAGTGATTTCTGTCTGTGGAGCTGCCACCTCCTCTGAGCTTGTCCATGATTGGTTTTACCCACCAGGTCATCTCAGTACCGCTCCGTAACCACCAGGTCATAACAGGCGACGCTAGGGTCCCGGAAGAACTCCAGGCCTACTCGTCATACGGGTGCGTGCTATCCATATCATCTAGGGGACAGAGAAAGAACATCAGAACAGATACGAGTTGTGAGAAAAGAACATCAGAAACAGACACAACAGTTGTGAGGACTATCCCGTGGTGCTCAGCAGGGAGGTACTACAACACACAGGCGCTAGAAGGTAGGCACTGATTTCCACCTGCAAAGGGAACTCTGGATGTGCCTTCGGACCGGCCAGTTTCAGCCAGCCCTGTTAGCAGTGCTCTGGATTGCGGATCCTGAAGCCTTCAGTAAAGAGGTAAAGAGACTGCAACCCTGTTTCCTCGTTATTCATCGCGACTTGCACCACGCATCACCATCGCATCTTTCATTGGACGCCCCTTAGCAGGGTTACGGACTGTGTCTAGCCACCGTGACAACCCCAGAACTGAGACAGAGAGGCCCGGTACCGAGTACCCCGCGGCCCTACGTCTGGGGGCGCTCCAACTTGACGTCGTGAACAGGATCTACTTAAGCCTGAAGAATCAGGTCATGTGTGCCTTGGAACTGTGACTGAATTGTGTTTGAATTGTGATTTGTTGCAAAGACTGTGGGCTGCCACTTCCCGCCAAAACTGCCGCCATTACAGCGCTAAGAGAAGCGCAGGAGAAGAAGAAGGGCGTGGAGTAGGCGTACACAAGCTGAAGAGCGCGAAAGACAATGGCCGCCCAGTCTAAATATTTCTGTACTTTGAGGAGGTGTCCGTCAGCAGCCGAGATCCGCCTCCTAATCCTCAATGGAGGGCGGAGACAAAGAAAAAGAAACCGCCCACGAAGGAGAGAGCGGGAAAAAGGCCAGGAAGTGACCCACATGGAGGACGTGATGGCTGACCGCTCAGACCCAGAGTGTGGGGTTGAAGTGGAGAACTCCCCCAGCTACCTGGAGGAGCATAGCGGCCCAGTCTCCACAGCTGATGCGGGTCTCCTGCAGCTCGAGATGGAGGACTTAATCGAACAACTCCTCCAAACTGCGGGTGGAGACCAAGGCCACGCCCCAGGAGAAGCCAGAGGAGGATTCCCCGACATCGGTTCCTGTACCGCTGCTTGAGTTGCTGCCGATGTCTCCACCGACGTCACCACCAGCGGAGCCAGCCGCGAGGGAGGACGCCGCACCTGCCGGTAAGCCCGCCGACCCTGCCCCGCTAGCGGAGGACCTGCTGATAGGCCCAGTTGCAGCGCCACCTCCCCCTGGGACCTATCGACTCCGGCGCCTCCTTCCCTGGGACCAGGCCACGGGCATGGAGCACCTCCTAAAAGTCCCGATCTCGCCAATCACCTTGCCGGGTGTGGTCTATGCAGAGCGCACGGTGTGCCGCTGGGTGAACCCAGGGTCCAACTTCATGGGGTTCTCCACGGTGAAGACGCAGGAAGGGGAGATGGTGGAGGCCCTCAGCTGGGAAGAGTACCAGGTCCAGCTAAACCAACAGTGGGAGAAGAAGGAGAAAGAGTACCAGGCCAGGTGGGAGGCCCATCATCCGCGGGACCTAGCGGTGAAGGACCGGGCCCGCAAAGTCTGCACCACTCACCAGGCCCCGCGTCAGCAGGGCATTATCATCGCCTTTAAACTCCACGGGGGCTGGGGCTTTATTAAGGAGCCGGGCCTGTACGCCGAAGTGTTCGTGAATCGGAGGGATGTAGAGTCCCACCTAAGAGAGGGCCACCTGGATCGGGAGTTCTACCCGGGGGATGAAGTCACTTACACCCAGCACTTTGGGGAAAAGGGGTGGTTCGCCCTGAACGTCCACAAGAGGCGAGACTCCGTGACGCCCCCGACTAAGGTGCCGGTGAAGCTGTCCCCTGTGGCGAAGGCGCCCTCTTGTGACCGGTCTACCATTACCACAAAGACCACGGTGGTTACCCCAACCTGCACCGTTGTCAAGACCACCACCTGCACTGTTGCTACCACTGTGGTAGCCGGGAGCTTGGCCACAGTGATGACCAATACCCAGGTCATCTCAGGATCTAAGACTGTGGGTACCCAGACCCTTGTCTGGAGTGAAGGGGCTTCTGGTACAACACTTGGTAGCCGCAGGTACCCGGGCGGATGGCCCTGCCCACTGCTGCCTGCAGAGCTACGGCCGCCAGAACCAGAGTTGATCCTAATGCTCTGAAACTGTACATAGTTAACTGTTTGTTTTCCTGCTTTTTGCTGCTAATACCCGACCAGGGTTATTCTTAAAGGGATCCCTTTGTTTACCCGGGATCCCTATTGCTTTTTATTTTTGCTCTTGTTTTTATTTTTGCTTTTGTTCATCAATGTTTACAAAGACTGCCGAATCATGGACGGTGAATGGTTTACAAACTGTATTGTAAGAGTTTGCACCTTCTTAAAGGTGCCCTTTACTGGTTTTACAAAGGAGAGAGCTTTTTGAAGAGACTGTTCCTGAGTACAGCATGGAAGCTCTTGCCTTAACCGGACTTGCAGATAGAGAGAGTCTGCATTACCTCAAAGAGACTTGGTTCCCTCTTAAAGGGAACATTCACTAGTTGCACTTAAAGTATAATGTTGCCTCAAAGAAAGTAAATGGTAATAATGGTTTACATAGAAGTAATATGTAGTTAGCTAGATAGTTATAGAGAATGTTTAATAAAGTTAGTAGAGATTGAGGAAAGTAAACCCGTAGGGGTTAGTTAGTGAGTCCTCCTGAGAGCTATAGAGAGATGGTTAATTGATCCTGTACTAAGAAAAGAGGCGGTAGGCCTGGGCAGATAGACAGGAGGTCCTGCATACAAGAAATCAAAGAGGAAAAAGAAAAATGTTGCACTTAGAAGAGAGAAATAAAGAAAAAGTTAATTTATATTTTAGAGTTTTATAGTAAGCCTTTAGTGGGTTCAGCCTTAAAGGAAAAGTTAAATTATTGTTCAGAATTTGCACTTAGTAGAATACCCGGCTGGGTAATAGAAGTTATTTATAGTATGTTATTTAAAATATTTAACTGTTTTGTTTGTAACGTTTAAGAGTCCTCACCTCCCATAAAGGGAAGCACTGTTATATTTACTTGTTCATTGCATTTCAAAATTTTGTATGTCTTTAGCTGACATGTATTGTTGTTTTCTTCCCAGTCCGGGAGTACTGGATTTAACCGGGGGGGGGGGGGAGTGCAGCGCCCCAGAGTCCTGGTCGTTGCAGTACTGATGCTCCGCCACTAAGGGGAGTGATGGTACGTCTGATGGCACTTAAGGAGTTCACCTGACCAGGTATCACAGTCACACATTACACTTCACACTCTGGCCACCAGAGGGAGCAAAGGGTTCTATGTATTAGGCCACTCCTCACAATCTGGTAAAACTGGGGGATGGATAGGAAGTTACTCAGAAGCTGAAAGGGTTGGATCCAGGCAACATCCTGTGGCATAGGGTGTTGCAGGGGGAAGATTCAGGGGGGTCTCTGTCAGGGGTGGGATCCTGACAGTGGCCTAGCGAAAAGAACAGAACGTTACGGAGCCGTGCCTGCACCCGTTGCGGTGGCATCCTAAGAAAGGAAATGAAGCAAGGTTTATTGTGGAGAAGTGAGAAACGAGATTGCAGCAAAAAGGAGATAAAGCCAGCAGGAGTCGTGCCTGAAGATCATGGCAACATCCTACTGAGGCGCGTAGCCGGTGGCCGGAACGTCGCGGAAGTATTGGGCTCCAAGCATTACTTCAAACAGCGGCAGGACAGTTAATTATAGGTTGGCTGTCTCACCTAAATCACCTAAGCAGACATAGGGGGCAATTGTGGGAGAGGGGCGATGCTAGGGTCCCGGAAGAACTCCAGGCCTACCCGTCATACGGGTGCATCCTATCCATATCATCTGGGGGATGGAGAAAGAACATCAGAACAGATACGAGTTGTGAGAAAAGAACATCAGAAACAGACACAACAGTTGTGAGGACTATCCCGTGGTGCTCAGCAGGGAGGTACTACAACACACAGGCGCTAGAAGGTAGGCACTGATTTCCACCTGCAAAGGGAACTCTGGTTGTGCCTTCGGACCGGCCGGTCTCAGCCAGCCCTGTTAGCAGTGCTCTGGATTGCGGATCCTGAAGCCTTTAGTAAAGAGGTAAAGAGACTGCAACCCTGTGTCCTCATTATTCATCGCGACTTGCACCACGCATCACCATCGCATCTTTCATTAAACGCCCCTTAGCAGGGTCACGGACCGGGTCTAGCCACCGTGACAACCCCAGAACTAAGACAGAGAGGCTCGGTACCGAGTACCCCGCAGCCCTGCGTCTGGGGGCGCTCCAGAGACACAGGGCAGAATGAAAGACATGGGGGCAGGATTGGATCATGGGGCAGGATGGATACGATGGAGACAGATGGGTCAGGATGGGGAGATCATATGGGGCAGAATGGAAACTCATGAGGGCAGGATGGGAGAACATATGACTGATGCCAGGAATGAGACACATGGGGCCAGGATAAGGAATATTATTACCATAGGGGCTAATTAAGGTATATTATTACTGCAGTGATGTATTTATTTTATTTTTTGAGGATACTGTTTTAAATGGGGGGCGATCCTGTTACTGTGTAGAGTGACACTGTGAGGGTGATCTCTTAAAGTGAGATCAATATGATTGCTTGTACCTGACCAAATATAAGCTGAGTGCTAGCTTAGAGGCTCAGAATGCATCAGATTCACAGAGACGATACACACAGCCTCTCTCAGTGATGGCTCACTCACAACTGCTTTATTCTGAACAAAGGATAATACTAAATACAGGAAATGGGGGAGGTCGCACAACTTCTGAATAGTTAGTGTCACTCTGGTTCATTCCAAGCTTCATTTCCAAATACGGTGTATTCCAGTGCCTTCACTCCTGCATTCCAAAGATTCCTTCCAGGACCGTTTCAAGGATCTCCAAGACAGCTTCAAAGACACAATCGCCATCTTGTTATACCATATCTGAACTGACTTATATAAGGTTTAATAATTGATTTCATTAGACATTTTCTCCTTCACAGTCCCCCCTAAATCAATTATTAACCTGATGTCACAATATAATATGACCCAATAGGTGGTCGGTCATTGAATTCACAACACACAGAAAAAGGGATGGAAAATGGGGAAAGGAAGGCCTTACTGATAGGGAAATGGGGAATGGTCTCCACCTGAATTTAACCTGAACCTGTCCCTGCACTGCTCTAATGCCCTAAGTGGGTCCTTCCCCCCACCGCCGCCAGGAACCTCGTCCCTCACTGATACCTATCTGTGACCTAACTAGTGCACTGGCCGGCAAGGGACGCTAGCCTCACCACTGCAGATAATACACACAGGGGACAGTGACAAACACAAAAAGACAAGGAGAAAACACAGTACATGGATCATGACATGTGAGCTGTCCATTAGACGACATTGTTAAGCTTTTACCCCCCTTGATACAGTCTTTATTCATGTAGAAGTCAGATTTATTTATTCCCAACTAATAAATCGAATTGGTCTTTAGGGGTTTTATAGTAGAATCATGGCCATCATCATCTTCTTGGAAAGCCAGTGTAGGGGTTAGGCTGTCCACGCTCTTGTTGACCATCTGTTTAACACAAGGAAATATACAACAAAAAACCACAGACATGAAAATAAGGATTACCATAATAATTGTACCAATCTGTGTCAACGATTTCTGCCATCCTGCCATCAACCCAAACCAAGTATCCTAAAGATCACCAATTCCTGAATTTTTTTTAAGTTCCTCAGATAGGGATTCAAGCTTTTTTGGGGGGGCAATTCCCCTTTTCATACGTTGGGGCTGTTTCTGATTAGTCAAAAGCGAACCTTCAGGGATAAGATGAAAAGGCATGATGGCCTTGGCCAAAGTACACTGTCCCGTCCAATTACCCTCTAATTTAGACTTTATCTTCATATCCCCACATATCCAGAATATGTCCACTACTGAGGAGTAATTATGGCAAAAACCCTTTCTAGAATTCCCCAAGAAACGGCCCTCTCCTTGTATTTGCATACAGGTGTAATTCCCATGATAGATAGTAATACTTCGACCAAGAGACAGAGTTTTATTCAACACAGGATATTTATCCCTCCATCTCCCACATTGTGTATAATTAGTGGAGGTGTTGGTAAAGAAGGCAAGGACACACTCCTCCTCCAATTCAGGGATTAATAGGGGAACAGATCCCAAATGGGGCCTGGCTGCTGCACACACACACAACAATTGGTTCTATTTTGTTCTTGTGCAGTGTACCTCATAAGTGGGGTTCTGGATTGCAGTCAAGCCCCTAAAAACACAAACATGTTGAAGAAGTGGAATCCATGGTATTCCAGATTTGTCACTTTCACCCTGCACATTTGCCCATTCCTGAGACTCCAACATACAGTATCTTTGAGTAGGAAACTGCCTGTTGGGGTCTTTCCCTCCTAACCATAATGTGCACCAAAGTATACTCTCCTACATCATTGGGTGATGGATCCTCAATACTGAGTATCAAAGGATGACATTTTGTCTTACATTGGTCACTAGAGTTGGACTTGAGTAGCGTCATCCGCGTAAGCAAGAACTTCCCTTTACTACTCTTGTTTGAAGGCAGGGGTCGGTTTATATCCCCACTCTTTATCACTTGTATCCCATCCTACAGATGCCCAAGAACCACAGTTTTTATTTCTTCTTTCCCAATTACCACAAATAAATAATACCAACTATTCTGTCTTTCCCGGGAGTCGTGACTCTCCTGGCTCCCCACACCCACTTCCCTGTATTATGTCACAGGTATCAAACCCATATGTAGCCACCACTGTACTCGAGGAATTGTACCAGAAAGTAATAATTCCCTTTTCTTTAGTTACAGCTACCTGTTGTCCATTCCCTATACATAACAACTTTAGGTAGATGATAGCAAGGATATGTATTACTCGGGTGGTTGGTCCACTTTTTTGCAATGTGAGGCGTGGATCCATGTTGATCTCCCTTCGAGTTTCACTGAGGTAGGCGTTGTCAGGAGAACTTGGTACGGACCCTCGTATCTGGTCTCAAGAGGTGATTTTCTAGTGAACCTTGTAACCAGGACGAAGTCCCCGGGTTGCAAACTGTGGGTAGACTCGTCTTGGTCAGGATCTATTCGCCATAATCCATCTTGACCTTTCAGTGCCTTCTTGCTGATCCATTGGTCTATTTCCTCAGGCAACATTTGGTCCTGATATATCTTTAGTTTGGTCACGGGAGGTAGCTGTGGTTCTTCATTTTTCCGCATAGCTTTGTTTTTACTTCTTGTAACCACATACACCCCTACTTCCTCTTTCCCTGGTTCCCACAGGGCTGCCTGTTTTGCCATCTGATCTGCAAAGTAGTTTCCTTTTGCTTCTGCAGAGCCCAACTTGCCATGAGCCTTGGTCTTAACGACTGCTACTGTCTTCGGGAGCGTCAGAGCCTCCATTAGCTGGCGAATTGCTTCGGCATTCTTCACAGGGGTCCCAACTGAGGAACCCTCTAGTGGCCCACGGTCGTCCAAAATCATGGGCAATTCCAAAAACATATCTGGAGTCTATGTAGATGTTAACCACCTTCCCCTCTGCAATTCTGCAGGCTTCAGTTGCAGCTTTGAGTTCGGCTTCCTGTGCTGACATTGAAGGTGGCAAGGATCCGGCTGAAATAAGTTCTTCTTGGGTCACTACAGCCCATCTGGTGTGAAATAGTCCAATATCATCAGCATATCTGGATCCATCTGTATACACCACAAGGTCGGCTCCTGGTAGCGGTGTTTCCGATACCCTAGGTAAATGATGAGTCTCTGATAGCATGTGCTCCAGACAGTCATGATTGAAGGGACCTAGTTCATCTGGTAAAAGGTCATTTGGAGGGTTGGTGGTTTCTGGCCATGGGTGGTCGAGGTCCACTGAATCCCCCCTGGAAAGAGGAAGTAGGGTGGATGGATTCAGCTGATGCACGTCTGCACTTTCATTAGGATCTGGAATGGATGAGAATACAGATTTATTCACCACATTAAGTCTTTTTCTGCAAGGCCTGGACATAGGCTGTAGTACTTATAGGAAGTACAGACCAGTCTTTGGGGCACTACCAAGCAGGACTTCAGAAGGAGATAAGCCTGTCTTTCTATTTGGATTGCATCTGACTGAAGAGAGTGCAAGAGACAAACACTCTACCCAATTCTTTAATTCTTTCATGTGTCTGTCATGGCCTTCTGAATTTTTAAGTTTAAGTGTCATTTTAGCATTAATTAGCACATTTTACTGGATGGGCTTCCGGCCAACCAGAGAAGAGATCTACACATACTAGGACATATTCACACACTCCTACCTTGGGTAGCTGTATGTAGTCAGTCTGCAGTCTCTGAAACGGGTAGAGAGGCCTGAGTGTCGCTTTCTTAGGGATTTTTTTTTTTTACAGTTTTACCTAGGTTGTGCTTTGCACAGATGAGGCATGACTGTATGAGTTTCGCCGCTACATAACTGAAACCAGGAGCGATCCAGAAGGCATTTACCATGGTACACATGTGACATTTTGAGGTGTGAGTGGGGCCATATATTGCTTGCGCCATAATTAGGAACAGGGACCTTGGTATATACAATGTATCCTTATTCTCCCATACTCCATTCGAGTTCAGCTCAGCTCCCATTCTATCCCAGTGTTCCTTCTCTGTTTGGGCAGCTGGAGGGATTTCAGGACATCTAGGCTCGGTGTGGCTGGAATATGCTGACTCCCCGCCACCGTCCACTGCTCCCTAGGCCACCTTGCTGCTACTTTAGCAGCCTCGTCCGCCCTTCTGTTGCCCTCTACCTCCACGGAGTCACCATTTTTGTGTGCTTTTACCTTGATTATGCCAACCTGGACTGGTAACATCAATGCCTCCATTAATTGTTCTACCAGCTCTGCGTTGTTAATGGGCTTACCGGCTGATGTAAGAAACGCTCTGCATCTCCAGATAGGGCCATAATCATGGGATATTTCCCATCCATAACTCAAATCTGTGTAAATATTAGCGACTTTACCTGCAGCGGCTCTACACGTCTCAGTGAGTGCCTTCAACTCTGCCTCCTGCACCGACATGTGAGGAGCGAGTGGTTCAGCTCAGATTACCTCATGTGAGGATACTACTGCATATCCAATGTAGAATCACCCATCCTGGTGGTATCTGGAGCCATCTACAAGAAAAAAACTCAAAATCTGCATTAGGATCAGGTTTATCATGGACATGTGCAAAACCCACTGTTTCCTGACTCATCTATGCAGTCATGTTTGTGCGTCACGTCAGAGTACTCTTCCTGGACCGCCACCATGTGTGGGGACAGCGGTTCCGCATTTATGGTTTCATGGATCAATAGCATATTCGGCGTAGAACTGGTCATCCACACAATACCGCTATCCATCCACAAAGAGCTCATAGACTGGGTAATCTAGTGGGACATCGGCACCATGACTGAAACCCCCCTGTGGGACATTATCTGTACACAGTCATGGTCCTGTTATAGTTCAACTAGCAGGTCAGCCAGGTTCCACTACCACCCACTTCCCTCCGCTTCCCCCCAGAGGCAGGAGGATGGCTGAAATCAGTAGTGCGCCATGAATGCTGATATTATCAGACACAGTGAAACCTGAGATCTCAGCAGCACTGAGAGAAGGGGGAGAGAGGGAGGGCGCTATCCCAGCAGCACAGCTTCATAACCGCGAACTTTCCCCTAAAGGTACCGTCACACTAGGCGATATCGCCAGCGATCCGTGACGTTGCAGCGACCTGGATAGCGATATCGCTGTATTTGACACGCAGCAGCGATCTGGATCCCGCTGTGAAATTGCTGGTCGCTGCTAGAAGGTCTGCACTTTATTTGGTCGCTAGGTCGCCGTGTATCGCCGTGTTTGACAGCAAAAGCAAGGATACCAGCGATATTTTACACTGGTAACCAGGGTAAACATCGGGTTACTAAGCGCAGGGCCGTGCTTAGTAACCCGATGTTTACCCTGGTTACCAGCGTAAAAGTTAAAAAAACAAACAGTACATACTCACCAGCGCGTCCCCCAGCCTCTGCTTCCTGACACTGACTGAGCGCCGGCCCTAAACTGAAAGTGAAAGCACAGCGGTGACGTCACCGCTGTGCTGTTAGGGCCGGAGCTCAGTCAGTGTCAGGAAGCAGAGGCTGGGGGACGCGCTGGTGAGTATGTACTGTTTGTTTTTTTAACTTTTACGCTGGTAACCAGGGTAAACATCGGGTAACTAAGCGCGGCCCTGCGCTTAGCAACCCGATGCTTACCCTGGTTACCCGGGGACCTCGGCATCGTTGGTCGCTGGAGAGCGGTCTGTGTGACAGCTCTCCAGCGATCAAACAGCGACGCTGCAGCGATCGGCATCGCTGTCGCTATCGCTGCAGCGTCGCTTAATGTGACGGTACCTTAAGAGACTGAAGAGGGGAGAAGGAGGGGGCTATCCCCCTGCACAACGTCTGTGTGCATACTTTACACACATAGGAACAATATATATCAATCACTGAGGACTCTCAGTTCTAAATATTTTTCTACTTTACACATTAAATTTCTTTGCCCTTGCTTGGTCTACGTAAGAGGGGTTCTATACCAGGTTTTTATGTTATCAGAGCTGGGAATATGACTTTAATACTCTGAGTGGGACATTATTAGTGGCTCTACAATCACAGACTTTAAACCTTTAACTTTGCCAGAGCCGAATATAATATTTTCTCCTGATTCAGTAGAATCCTGTTGGATATCATGAAGGATGACTTTCTGGGAGGCTAATCTGTTCCTCTAAATCTCACCAGCAACAGTAGAAAGCATTACTATTTTTTTCATTAAGCTTTGTAACCAATGACATGGGAAATATTCCAGGGTCTTTCATTCTACTCATTATGGCCAGCATTTCACTAGGATCCCAGGGATGCCATTCACTCTCCTGGGGCTCCACCATAACTGGTCCCCTAGGCTGAGATGTAAGGTCTCGTGGCTATAACCCAGATAAGCACTGCAAAAGAGCAGCAGGGGGTTGAGGTGGGCTGCCCGCCATGGCTGAGTAATCGTCCTAGTGAGTCTCAGATGGCAGCAAAAGACAGACATGTTAGTAACTGCTGCATCCATTTGGATTTTATCAGGAAAAGAACTAGAGGGCACGGCAGATCCTGAAGGGGGCGCTAGTACCATCCAGTGCAGGTCTAATACTCATTGAGGGCATGGCCAAAACTTATGGGGGCGTAGCATTTGGGGCCCTGGACAAGAGGCACACTATGCACATGAATGGTGTGGGGGGGGGGCATAACAAAGGATACAATCCTAGCTTAGAAATAGGTTGAATAGTTCCTATGTGCCAACAGGGGGCACCACATACAGGACAGGTCTCCACCCAAACTAAATTCTAGTTCCTACATACACAATGTAAGGGGTGGAGACAAACTGGGAGCAGCATGGCGTTCAGCACCATCTTGTTTCATACTTTCTCATACTAAAACTTATCACCATGTTTTCCTTCCTGCACATCACCTCTAATTACGCAGGTTTTTTCCATAATATCTCAGCCTATTCTAACAAGCCAGCATTTAAAGATCCTCTTTTTTACTTCAATACATTTCCAGAAAACCCTCATTAAGTCAGTCACCCAACTTTCCTTAGACAGACAGATTTTCTGTTGTTCAGCACCATGCTAAACTTACATGCAGCAATTCCTCATCTTCCAACTTCCTTTCTTTCCTTTAATAACTCCCTGCCATTCTAACTACTGTAATCTGCCTTTCTCGGGGAATACACATATTTTCATCAAATCATCTCATATTCTATATATATATACACTTCTTCCCCCCTCTGGCAAACACTATCATACAGCAGTCTTATCTGCCATCATCACATTCCCTCCTCTTTTACGGAACTGCAAAAACTTCTCAATTTTCTGCTGGCTTTAGACAAACAAAAAGACGGAGTTGTTATCCAGTCACCAGAAGTCCCAGGCCAAATCTATGAGCCACACAGAGGATGAGTCGTGTTTGTTGTACGCTGTGTCTCCCCTCGGACCATGCCGAGTTACTTGGTACCACACAGAATTTGCGCACACCCCAGCACCAACACAAATCTCGCCGTTCCACATGCGGTCAGAGACAGGACGGCTAATTCTGGAAGAGGGACAACACTCTCAGACACACATAACCAGACGGACGGACAAACACAAAAACTGACCATCCTCTGTAACTGGGATTTCTATCTCAGACCTTGTGCACAATGCTAGGGTTCAAAGAGGTTTCTACTGTTTTTTGCACTACATGGCTCGACCACCCGTGATTCTATCACGCCATGCTCCGCACCCGAGACTCTAGGAACAACTTTGCGCTCAACGTATCATAGACAACCTCCTATCCCCCTGCCTGCTACACACAGGCAGCAGACTCAATATCCCAGAACAGTGCTGGCACATTCAAGACAAAACATGCAACAGGTTAGAAGCAATCAATCACGGTTTGTGTTCCTCACAGCCAGTAGCCGTGTTTTTTTTTTAAGGCCACCAGGTGTACGTATCCCACACCCACCATGTTAGAGCGACACAGACACTCGGCAAACACGAGTACAAAACACACAGAATGGTTCGAGAAACACAAGCAAGTACTACAGATTCATCAAGGAATCAGCAGACTTACCGTGTTTTTGTGGAGGTGATCAGTCTCCTAGTCGAACCACTCTGGACGCTCTTCCTCGATCCATTCCGGGTGTCAATGTGAGGGTGATCCCTTAAAGTGAGATCAATATGATTGCTTGTACCTGACCAAATATAAGCTGAGTGCTAGCTTAGAGGCTCAGAATGCATCACATTCACAGAGACGATACACACAGCCTCTCTCAGTGATGGCTCACTCACAACTGCTTTATTCTGAACAAAGGATAATACTAAATACAGGAAATGGGGGAGGTCGCACAACTTCTGAATAGTTAGTGTCACTCTGATTGGTTCATTCCAAGCTTCATTTCCAAATACGGTGTATTCCAGTGCCTTCACTCCTGCATTCCAAAGATTCCTTCCAGGACCGTTTCAAGGATCTCCAAGACAGCTTCAAAGACACAATCGCCATCTTGTTACACCATATCTGAACTGACTTATATAAGGTTTAATAATTGATTTCATTAGACATTTTCTCCTTCACAACACTATGTTGCCTTTTTTTCTTCATGTGGTGTAGTGTAGAAGTTGGGAAAAATTAAGTAATGTGTTCTGCAAGCGGAGCTCGAGATAACTGTGTTATTTCCTGTAGAGATGAGCCCTGGCTGAATGAAGTGACTGCGGTCTGTGCTGAATGAAAGATGAAAAGCAAAGATGAAGGACTTCACCTAGAGACGTCACTGGTGAGTCAGTGTGTTACCTATACACTGACACTATACACTGTATACTATATGCAGAGCTCCTGTGTATAATGTCACCAGTGATCAACGTATTACCTGTGCACAGACACTGCATACAAAGTACAGATCTTCTGTGTATAATGGCATTGATGGTGATAGTATTGTGGGGTTTTTTTTATTACTGATCAGTATTGTAGTATTCAGTCACTATGTGGTGGTAATATGTGGTCTGGACATGGTGTTGCGGTATTTGTCCCTTGTATGTGCTATTTGGTCACTTTGTGGTGTAATATGTGGTCTGGTCATGGTGTTGTGGTATTTTTTCCCTGTATTTGATATTATTCGATCACTGTGGTGGTAATATGGTGTCTGATCATGGTGTAGCAGTATTTGTTCTTTGTATGTGATATTATTTGATCAGTGTGGTGGTAATATGTGGTCTGGTCATGGTGTTGCGGTATTTGTCCCTTGTATGTGCTATTTGGTCACTTTGTGGTGGTAATATGTGGTCAGGTCATGGTGTGGTGGTATTTATTCCTTGTATGTGATATTATTGGTCATTTTAAAAATTGAAAAATAAATAAAAATCTACCTAAATTGTATTGCACATTTTAACAAATATTTAATAGGTTACAGTAGAGTAGGGCCCGTCCAAAAGTGTCTACCGTGTTATGGTGGTGGCTTAAAAAATGTTTTGGCCAAATCAAAAGCTGCCAGCTATATGTGTGATCTGGTGATGGGGACTGTTAATGTGTGATAGGTGAGAAGTCGAGTTTTTCCAAGAGAGAGCGGTGGGACTGAGGACAGTTTAAGGGGTTTAGGCGGGGCTGGGGTGGAGTCTGGGTGGAGTCTGAAGGGGGCCACAAAAATGTTGCCAGTATGGGGCCCTGAAATTTCTAGTGGCAGCCCTGGCAGTGAATGGCATACTCCTATGTACGGCAACAGCCATTTCATGCTGAGCATTCGCTTCTTCCTGGTCCAAAGTATTAACTAGGTAGGACATTGGTTTATTCACTCATCAGGGCAAACCACATCCATCCATTTAAAAACAATAGTACAGACAAACAAAACTATATGGCTTGCAAACTCATCTAACTGGGGACATATGTAGTACAGTCTTAAATATATTATGGAAAAAACACACTATTGTCATAGAAACACACTCAAATAATTGCATTCATTCATTTTTAGAGTGACAAGTTCATCAGTATATGTAATCCAATATACCTCCTTTTTCAGAAGTGTGTCTATCCACTCTAGACTCCAGGCATGTATGTTCCTTGATTCTTTTGTACAGTGGGTGATTAGTTTTGGCCACATAATAAAATCCACAAGGACAAAGCACAGCAGAAACTACAAAATCACTTTTGCATATGATGAAGTCCCTAACCTTATGATTAATTAAACCAAGTTTTAGTATGCTCTCCCCTTCTAATCCTAGAACTGCAAGAACAATTGCCACATTCAGGGTATGTGCACACGTTGCAGATTTGCCTGCGGATTTTTCTGCACTAAATCTGCAGCTCTTGGCAGAAAACGCAAGTGTGTTTTAGATGCGTTTTTGCACGGTTTTGATGCGTTTTTTGCACGGTTTTTGATGCATTTTTCTATGCGTTTTTGAAAGCTAAATAAAGATGTATTATTGAACAAAAAAAAAGATTTGTGATGTCATGTCTTGTCCAACCTCCTCTTTTACATTTGTCCAACCCACACTCCATTACGCACATAGATAGACAGATAAATAGATAGAAGGAATGAGATAGATAGATGTAGATAGATATATCTATGAACTCAAAAAAAGGAAAAGCAGCACAAAATAATTGAAAAAAGTGGACTTTAATGCCTGAACGGCGTGGCAACGTTTCGGATGTGTTATCCTTTGTCAAGCAATGAATACAAGGGTGAGACCACATTTTATATCGAACACATACATATCTCATTAGAAAATCATTAAATATAATATCAATAGTATTAAACAGTGTTATTGTGCATCATCAGTGTAACAGTGCAATTGTGCAAGTTACTCAGCCCATCAAACCACAGCTATTGACGGGTATTATAAATACCATACTGCGTGAAAGTGATTAAAAATAGCTTAATAGAAAATACTTGGCACTCAGAAGAGTTTTTTTGCAAACTTGAGAAATAGATTTTTATTCGGTGCATCCAGTTCAATATTTAAACGTTTTCGGTCTTATACAATCAGACCTTCATCAGAAATAGTTGTGAAACTGAAAAGCATATATACAAAAAAGAAGAGAACATATTCAGACAACATTCATGATGCACAGCGTATATACAAATACATATATAAGAAAACAGCTCATGACATTTTACCATAACATATTGTTATACAAACACGTGATAATAATAATACAGCAACCGTGGCGGTCTAAACGAATCCAGCCTGGAGTGATGTGAGACGTACGTCCTATGCTGAAGGTTCTAGAGCTGGAGAGCGTGATAAGGATAAAATATGTACAGTGAGGTGATATATACAGTCTATTACCATGTGACAATGGGGCATACGGCTGACGGATACATAGCTCCATAAGGATACAGGCTACGGAGTGGCCCCAGAATAACAGGAATGTGCGGGTATAGTGCACAGTGAGCTGCCTAGAATAAAAAGAAAACAGGCACATGAACACATAAGATACTCGGCGTGATGCTCGGTGATGGACCAAAGGGTCCCAGGAGTATTGTTATCATGCCAGTGAAGTCCAAGGAGTGACCACTGAATGCCCAGGTCGCAGATAACCGTACCGAGAGGATACAGAAATGTAAAAAGGATAACATTGCTAGGGGCTAAAATACAGGTACCTGGAGACCACAATCACAAAATAAGCGGATATAACCATACACTGGTTAGGAGTCAGCAGGGGAGCAGGAGCGCAGGGCGTCTACAAAGACAGCAGGGATGTGTATGAGACACTGCAATGCCAAAGCTACACTGTCCAGTCTAGAAAACGTCATGACACAATGCAATACCTTATAGCAGGCGGTGATGGGTGACCAATACGCTGAAAAGGGCAACAGACTGGCCGGGACAGAAGCGCTGTGGAGGCAACATAGCAGGGGGAATAAGTTACCACACAGAAGAGATGTGGAGAAGAGCATAGTGCCAAGAGAGCCGCTGCTGTACCTGTAACCGCCAGTGTAGAGGACGCCGTACCGCGAGGAAAATGCGCTCCAGGGCTGCAGGGGGAGAATGGCACTTCCGGGTTTAAGTGCTGGATGCAGCGAGTCAGCTGACCCAGCGCGTCATAGGGTCATGTGACCGGAGAGGCTGCGCATGCGCAAAGAGCAGAGCGGGGGACCGACAGGAGCTGATGCTGGAAGAGCCGGCGCCTGCGCAGTAAATGACAGGGGCAAGGGGCTGCTAGTCTAGGAATATGTTAGGGGTGCTGAGGAGCAGCGCAGCGCACCTAGTAGCGGCGGGGGCGACCCCCAAAAGAAAAATACTAAGAGAAGGTCACTCTGACATGATGGAGAATCAATTAAGAATTCTACACAGTGAATGGCAAAAAGAGTGCATACTATACCCAGTGAAGTGCACGGTGCAGAAAGTGCATTTTAACGATTCTGTGAAGAGAAATGGATAAACAATGATGAAACAATGATGAAGCAGTACAGTTAAAAACAATACTATACAACAATCAGGCTACACCAACATGCTAATGTCACCTCTGGTACTATGTACACATATACATACTGTTACAAAAAAGCTGAGACGTCGTAGTCCCTATTTAACCCCCTTGGTTCTAGAGTCTGTAAAGTATGAATCCAGTATGCTTCTCTCCTGAGAAGCATGCTGGTACGATTTTGGCCTCTCCTAGGTATGTCTACCTGTTCCAGAACCTGGAACCGAAGTTGAGAGATATTGTGGTTCCTTTCGGAAAAATGGTATGGAAGGGGAAGGTGCGTTTTATTACATCGAATCGTGGACTTGTGTTGGGCCACTCGTTCTCTCACCATCTGCGTGGTCTCCCCCACATATGCCAGACCGCACGGGCATTTGATAACATATACAACGTGTGTGGACTCGCAGGTAAAAAATCCTTTTATGGGAATGGCTTTGCCTGTCTGGGGGTGGGAGACAGATGAGCCCTTCTGGACGTTGCTACATTGCAGGCAGTTAAGGCACGGGAATGTGCCTTTTCTCTGGGTCTGTAAAAAGGTCTGTTTCGGGACAGTGGTGCACGAGCCAACGTCTGCATTAACCAATCTGTCCTTGAGATTCCTTGCCCGCTTAAAACAAGACATAAATGGTGATTTAAACTCTGGGATGTGGGGGTAACTTCTAGTTAGAATACCCCAGTGTCTCCTAATGGTGGACTGTATCAGGCCCGAGAATGGATGGAACGTGGAGACAAAGGGGATTCTCTTGCAGTTATCTTTGGGTTTGCTTATGGATATATTCCGTTTGGCCTCGGCCAGGATCCTCCGAGGATATCCCCTATCCGTAAATTTCTGTTCCATCTCAAGGAGTCTGGTTTGTTTAATACTGTCATCAGAGACAATTCTATCAACTCGATGGAATTGAGATTTGGGAATGGAATTTTTTATGGAGGGTGGATGCCAACTGGTAAAATGTAGAAGGCCATTGCGGTCCGTGGGTTTGGTATACAAATCGATGGATAAGTGGCCCCCCCTATCTTTATAAATCACGGTATCCAGGAAATTGATCCTGGACATATCATATTGCATAGAGAAACCAAGCTCGGGCCAAATGTTATTAATATGATGATCAAATGCCACCAATGACTCAAGGGGCCCATCCCAAATACAAAAAATGTCGTCGATATATCTACGCCAGGTTTTACAGTGGGCTGTGAACAGGGGATGATTAAATACGAAATCGTTCTCGAAGGCCGCCATATATGCTACAGCGTAAGGGGGCGCTACATTTGCGCCCATTGCTGTGCCTTGTAGCTGGGCATAGAAGACATCCTGAAACATGAAGTAGTTCTCTTTGAGAACCAACCCCAGGAGGTCGGCACAAAGATGACGAATTTTGGTGTCGATCCTATTTTCGATCAGTAATCTGTCAACAGCTGCTAGGCCTTTTTCATGAACGATGGACGTATACAAGCTATTGACATCCCACGTAATGAGGTAGGAGGAGGGAGATATGGGACCCAGAGACTTGATGACTAGGATGAACTCATTGGTGTCCAACAGGAAGGACCGAGTGGTTTTTACTAGTGGTGTAAGAATTTTTTCCAATACCATTGATGGTGGTGATAAGACTGAGTCTGTAAGAGAGACAATGGGCCGGCCAGGAGGTTTATTTAATCTCTTATGTATCTTGGGAAGTACATAAAATAAGGGGGTGATGGGGTCCTTTTTGATGAGGAAGTCTCTCATCTTACTGTCTATCGTGCCCTGTTGAAAATGGAACTCGACGATGGGTGCAATTTTCTGTACTAGTTGGCTCACTGGATTGTGTGGTAATATTTTATATACCCCAGTGTCCCCCAACTGTCTAAATACCTCGTCCAGGTAGTCAGTCCTGTCCATCACTACCGTGGCCCCACCTTTGTCTGCCGGTTTGATAATTAATGATTTATCGGACGAAAGTTGTTCAAGTGAAAGTCTTTCTGCAACTGAAAGATTCGTCTGGAACCGGAAGCTCCCTTGGTCCATCTGCCGGATGAGGTTGTGAATATCTCTCTCAACAAGGGAAACAAAAGTTTCCACTGGAGGATTGGACCGTGGTGGCATATAGAGGCTATGGTTCCGAAGCCCCAGGTTGTGGAGTTCCAGAATAGATTTGTCCTGTCTAACAGGACTCAACACTGGAGGTTGCGCTGAGAAATGGACTCGCAAGCGGAGGTTCCGATAGAACCGTTGCAGGTCCATGCTGAGTTCAAAAGAATTAAATTTGTACATTGGGCAGAAGGACAACCCCTTCTGGAGGACGGCCAATTGGTGTGCGTCCAAGCTTTTTGACGAGATGTTCACTACCAGGGGGAGGTCCTTACCTGTGAGCGTGTCGCCACCTGGTTTCTGGGTTCCCCGCTTGCATTGGCCCCCCCGCCTCGTCTTCCTCTTTGGCGGCCACGATTGTTCCCTAAAAAAGAAGCAGAGTTTGAAGCCCCGGGCCTGCTGTCGGTGGAACCAGAAGAGCTTATCGAGCTGTGCCGTCTGGTGAAATGCCGAGTATCCCGCCACTGATAGACACGGTTCTGTAGGTAGTCCTCGGTATCCCGTAGGAACTTTGATCTTTTCCTTTTTTCCACCTCCAATCTCTGTAGCCGTAGTTGTTCCTGATTCTTTGTCTTGAGCTCCTGGAACTCTTCCCGGGGCATGGTACTGGTTAGTTGAGTTTCGATAGCATTTATTTGAGTATTCACTGTGTCCAGGTTTTGTTGAAGATACGAGAGAGTTAAGGTCATGAGATCTGCTGAACATTTGTTCAGGATATGTTCAAACTTTTCACAGTACTCTTTATCCTCCCTGAAGAAGGTTGGTTGTAGAGGGACCCGTAGGCCTCGTGGAATCCTCTGGACCCGAAGGTACTCAGCTATTGTAACAATGTGTAGCTCTAGATTAACCGCTCTTCTGGACTCACGTTCCAAGTCACGGTTCTTGATTTCTTTAGTTGGGATTTGGAGAAAGTCGCTAGGTGCGGTTACTTTTGACAGGATTTCCGCCGCTTCTGCTGCGTTGAAGGAAAAGGTTTCAGACATAGTCCAAGGTGCTCATGTAAGGATACAACATGTAGAAATATAAGCCACGGCACTCAAGGTATCTTGGAGGTGCTCAAGTTAGGTATCCAACCCGTCAAATATAAGTAGAAAATACTTGGCACTCAGAAGAGTTTTTTTGCAAACTTGAGAAATAGATTTTTATTCGGTGCATCCAGTTCAATATTTAAACGTTTTCGGTCTTATACAATCAGACCTTCATCAGAAATAGTTGTGAAACTGAAAAGCATATATACAAAAAAGAAGAGAACATATTCAGACAACATTCATGATGCACAGCGTATATACAAATACATATATAAGAAAACAGCTCATGACATTTTACCATAACATATTGTTATACAAACACGTGATAATAATAATACAGCAACCGTGGCGGTCTAAACGAATCCAGCCTGGAGTGATGTGAGACGTACGTCCTATGCTGAAGGTTCTAGAGCTGGAGAGCGTGATAAGGATAAAATATGTACAGTGAGGTGATATATACAGTCTATTACCATGTGACAATGGGGCATACGGCTGACGGATACATAGCTCCATAAGGATACAGGCTACGGAGTGGCCCCAGAATAACAGGAATGTGCGGGTATAGTGCACAGTGAGCTGCCTAGAATAAAAATTCTGGGGCCACTCCGTAGCCTGTATCCTTATGGAGCTATGTATCCGTCAGCCGTATGCCCCATTGTCACATGGTAATAGACTGTATATATCACCTCACTGTACATATTTTATCCTTATCACGCTCTCCAGCTCTAGAACCTTCAGCATAGGACGTACGTCTCACATCACTCCAGGCTGGATTCGTTTAGACCGCCACGGTTGCTGTATTATTATTATCACGTGTTTGTATAACAATATGTTATGGTAAAATGTCATGAGCTGTTTTCTTATATATGTATTTGTATATACGCTGTGCATCATGAATGTTGTCTGAATATGTTCTCTTCTTTTTTGTATATATGCTTTTCAGTTTCACAACTATTTCTGATGAAGGTCTGATTGTATAAGACCGAAAACGTTTAAATATTGAACTGGATGCACCGAATAAAAATCTATTTCTCAAGTTTGCAAAAAAACTCTTCTGAGTGCCAAGTATTTTCTACTTATATTTGACGGGTTGGATACCTAACTTGAGCACCTCCAAGATACCTTGAGTGCCGTGGCTTATATTTCTACATGTTGTATCCTTACACGAGCACCTTGGACTATGTCTGAAACCTTTTCCTTCAACGCAGCAGAAGCGGCGGAAATCCTGTCAAAAGTAACCGCACCTAGCGACTTTCTCCAAATCCCAACTAAAGAAATCAAGAACCGTGACTTGGAACGTGAGTCCAGAAGAGCGGTTAATCTAGAGCTACACATTGTTACAATAGCTGAGTACCTTCGGGTCCAGAGGATTCCACGAGGCCTACGGGTCCCTCTACAACCAACCTTCTTCAGGGAGGATAAAGAGTACTGTGAAAAGTTTGAACATATCCTGAACAAATGTTCAGCAGATCTCATGACCTTAACTCTCTCGTATCTTCAACAAAACCTGGACACAGTGAATACTCAAATAAATGCTATCGAAACTCAACTAACCAGTACCATGCCCCGGGAAGAGTTCCAGGAGCTCAAGACAAAGAATCAGGAACAACTACGGCTACACAGATTGGAGGTGGAAAAAAGGAAAAGATCAAAGTTCCTACGGGATACCGAGGACTACCTACAGAACCGTGTCTATCAGTGGCGGGATACTCGGCATTTCACCAGACGGCACAGCTCGATAAGCTCTTCTGGTTCCACCGACAGCAGGCCCGGGGCTTCAAACTCTGCTTCTTTTTTAGGGAACAATCGTGGCCGCCAAAGAGGAAGACGATGCGGGGGGGCCAATGCAAGCGGGGAACCCAGAAACCAGGTGGCGACACGCTCACAGGTAAGGACCTCCCCCTGGTAGTGAACATCTCGTCAAAAAGCTTGGACGCACACCAATTGGCCGTCCTCCAGAAGGGGTTGTCCTTCTGCCCAATGTACAAATTTAATTCTTTTGAACTCAGCATGGACCTGCAACGGTTCTATCGGAACCTCCGCTTGCGAGTCCATTTCTCAGCGCAACCTCCAGTGTTGAGTCCTGTTAGACAGGACAAATCTATTCTGGAACTCCACAACCTGGGGCTTCGGAACCATAGCCTCTATATGCCACCACGGTCCAATCCTCCAGTGGAAACTTTTGTTTCCCTTGTTGAGAGAGATATTCACAACCTCATCCGGCAGATGGACCAAGGGAGCTTCCGGTTCCAGACGAATCTTTCAGTTGCAGAAAGACTTTAACTTGAACAACTTTCGTCCGATAAATCATTAATTATCAAACCGGCAGACAAAGGTGGGGCCACGGTAGTGATGGACAGGACTGACTACCTGGACGAGGTATTTAGACAGTTGGGGGACACTAGGGTATATAAAATATTACCACACAATCCAGTGAGCCAACTAGTACAGAAAATTGCACCCATCGTCGAGTTCCATTTTCAACAGGGCACGATAGACAGTAAGATGAGAGACTTCCTCATCAAAAAGGACCCCATCACCCCCTTATTTTATGTACTTCCCAAGATACATAAGAGATTAAATAAACCTCCTGGCCGGCCCATTGTCTCTCTTACAGACTCAGTCTTATCACCACCATCAATGGTATTGGAAAAAATTCTTACACCACTAGTAAAAACCACTCGGTCCTTCCTGTTGGACACCAATGAGTTCATCCTAGTCATCAAGTCTCTGGGTCCCATATCTCCCTCCTCCTACCTCATTACGTGGGATGTCAATAGCTTGTATACGTCCATCGTTCATGAAAAAGGCCTAGCAGCTGTTGACAGATTACTGATCGAAAATAGGATCGACACCAAAATTCGTCATCTTTGTGCCGACCTCCTGGGGTTGGTTCTCAAAGAGAACTACTTCATGTTTCAGGATGTCTTCTATGCCCAGCTACAAGGCACAGCAATGGGCGCAAATGTAGCGCCCCCTTACGCTGTAGCATATATGGCGGCCTTCGAGAACGATTTCGTATTTAATCATCCCCTGTTCACAGCCCACTGTAAAACCTGGCGTAGATATATCGACATTTTTTGTATTTGGGATGGGCCCCTTGAGTCATTGGTGGCATTTGATCATCATATTAATAACATTTGGCCCGAGCTTGGTTTCTCTATGCAATATGATATGTCCAGGATCAATTTCCTGGATACCGTGATTTATAAAGATAGGGGGGGCCACTTATCCATCGATTTGTATACCAAACCCACGGACCGCAATGGCCTTCTACATTTTACCAGTTGGCATCCACCCTCCATAAAAAATTCCATTCCCAAATCTCAATTCCATCGAGTTGATAGAATTGTCTCTGATGACAGTATTAAACAAACCAGACTCCTTGAGATGGAACAGAAATTTACGGATAGGGGATATCCTCGGAGGATCCTGGCCGAGGCCAAACGGAATATATCCATAAGCAAACCCAAAGATAACTGCAAGAGAATCCCCTTTGTCTCCACGTTCCATCCATTCTCGGGCCTGATACAGTCCACCATTAGGAGACACTGGGGTATTCTAACTAGAAGTTACCCCCACATCCCAGAGTTTAAATCACCATTTATGTCTTGTTTTAAGCGGGCAAGGAATCTCAAGGACAGATTGGTTAATGCAGACGTTGGCTCGTGCACCACTGTCCCGAAACAGACCTTTTTACAGACCCAGAGAAAAGGCACATTCCCGTGCCTTAACTGCCTGCAATGTAGCAACGTCCAGAAGGGCTCATCTGTCTCCCACCCCCAGACAGGCAAAGCCATTCCCATAAAAGGATTTTTTACCTGCGAGTCCACACACGTTGTATATGTTATCAAATGCCCGTGCGGTCTGGCATATGTGGGGGAGACCACGCAGATGGTGAGAGAACGAGTGGCCCAACACAAGTCCACGATTCGATGTAATAAAACGCACCTTCCCCTTCCATACCATTTTTCCGAAAGGAACCACAATATCTCTCAACTTCGGTTCCAGGTTCTGGAACAGGTAGACATACCTAGGAGAGGCCAAAATCGTACCAGCATGCTTCTCAGGAGAGAAGCATACTGGATTCATACTTTACAGACTCTAGAACCAAGGGGGTTAAATAGGGACTACGACGTCTCAGCTTTTTTGTAACAGTATGTATATGTGTACATAGTACCAGAGGTGACATTAGCATGTTGGTGTAGCCTGATTGTTGTATAGTATTGTTTTTAACTGTACTGCTTCATCATTGTTTCATCATTGTTTATCCATTTCTCTTCACAGAATCGTTAAAATGCACTTTCTGCACCGTGCACTTCACTGGGTATAGTATGCACTCTTTTTGCCATTCACTGTGTAGAATTCTTAATTGATTCTCCATCATGTCAGAGTGACCTTCTCTTAGTATTTTTCTTTTGGGGGTCGCCCCCGCCGCTACTAGGTGCGCTGCGCTGCTCCTCAGCACCCCTAACATATTCCTAGACTAGCAGCCCCTTGCCCCTGTCATTTACTGCGCAGGCGCCGGCTCTTCCAGCATCAGCTCCTGTCGGTCCCCCGCTCTGCTCTTTGCGAATGCGCAGCCTCTCCGGTCACATGACCCTATGACGCGCTGGGTCAGCTGACTCGCTGCATCCAGCACTTAAACCCGGAAGTGCCATTCTCCCCCTGCAGCCCTGGAGCGCATTTTCCTCGCGGTACGGCGTCCTCTACACTGGCGGTTACAGGTACAGCAGCGGCTCTCTTGGCACTATGCTCTTCTCCACATCTCTTCTGTGTGGTAACTTATTCCCCCTGCTATGTTGCCTCCACAGCGCTTCTGTCCCGGCCAGTCTGTTGCCCTTTTCAGCGTATTGGTCACCCATCACCGCCTGCTATAAGGTATTGCATTGTGTCATGACGTTTTCTAGACTGGACAGTGTAGCTTTGGCATTGCAGTGTCTCATACACATCCCTGCTGTCTTTGTAGACGCCCTGCGCTCCTGCTCCCCTGCTGACTCCTAACCAGTGTATGGTTATATCCGCTTATTTTGTGATTGTGGTCTCCAGGTACCTGTATTTTAGCCCCTAGCAATGTTATCCTTTTTACATTTCTGTATCCTCTCGGTACGGTTATCTGCGACCTGGGCATTCAGTGGTCACTCCTTGGACTTCACTGGCATGATAACAATACTCCTGGGACCCTTTGGTCCATCACCGAGCATCACGCCGAGTATCTTATGTGTTCATGTGCCTGTTTTCTTTTTATTCTAGGCAGCTCACTGTGCACTATACCCGCACATTCCTGTTATTCTGGGGCCACTCCGTAGCCTGTATCCTTATGGAGCTATGTATCCGTCAGCCGTATGCCCCATTGTCACATGGTAATAGACTGTATATATCACCTCACTGTACATATTTTATCCTTATCACGCTCTCCAGCTCTAGAACCTTCAGCATAGGACGTACGTCTCACATCACTCCAGGCTGGATTCGTTTAGACCGCCACGGTTGCTGTATTATTATTATCACGTGTTTGTATAACAATATGTTATGGTAAAATGTCATGAGCTGTTTTCTTATATATGTATTTGTATATACGCTGTGCATCATGAATGTTGTCTGAATATGTTCTCTTCTTTTTTGTATATATGCTTTTCAGTTTCACAACTATTTCTGATGAAGGTCTGATTGTATAAGACCGAAAACGTTTAAATATTGAACTGGATGCACCGAATAAAAATCTATTTCTCAAGTTTGCAAAAAAACTCTTCTGAGTGCCAAGTATTTTCTACTTATATTTGACGGGTTGGATACCTAACTTGAGCACCTCCAAGATACCTTGAGTGCCGTGGCTTATATTTCTAAAAATAGCTTAATAGCCAATTGTTATTAAAAACAAATCAGGTGTCCTTACTAACGATATTATAATCCAAGTACACTTACATACACAGCTCAGTAATGGCAGCCATGATCACGGCGTTCCCACGTGCCTACTGCACATGTCCGTGACATCACAGTCAGGGACCCACAATGCTCTGCCCTGCAGCTGCTCAGAGCCTTCCGAGGACCATGGCGCCATGTTAGCTAGGGGCGGCTTTGCCCACACGGAGGATAGGACCACATAACTATTGCAATAGCAATATAAAAAATACAATAGCGATCCTAGTAACCCCAAACTCTGCATTACTCAGGAATTATTGTACAGAATATGAAAAACATAAAAAATATATATATAAAAAAAAAATAAATTATGTACAAAATTAAACTACTCCATACACGGTCATATATATAAGAATAGTCTTCTCTACTCGGGAACATACTCGATGTGCCGCCATATTTAAAGGGACCCAGACATAAGTCTGTAATACGTCACCAAGGTCCAGGAAGCCCCCCTTATTAAAGTGGGGCATCCTGACCCTGAGTAGGGAAATGGAGACCTTTGGGGGTGGGTACCCCCCGTGTTTCTCCAAACCCCTACAATATGACGCACATGACCCAATCTTTGGCTACATTTTCAACATCCCTAGAGAGACATAAAAGACCTAATGACCAAAGCAGGGGAGTTTCCTATGTTTATAAATTCAAGCTTTTATTCTCTGTAATTATATATCCAAAAGAATCAAAATATCAAGAGAGATGCAGAGATCAAGGAAAAAGGAAAGCAAAATATCCACATTATAGAGTAATCAGTATGGGTCCATCATCCATTGTTCAAAGTCGTAGCCACAATATAGTATCTCGGTATGTAAGATAGGACACCTGAAAAAGGACAAATAACTCCATAAGTTTCTTTTAAAACATAAAAAATAAATATAAAATATGCACTTAGGAGAGAATATAACCACTATCACATTTACATAATTGAATTAAGTTTGAAATCCACATTAAGACCATAAGGTTAGAATTCAGTTTTTTTATCCATTCCAACTCTTTCTTTTTAAGTAACCGTATACGGTCACCTCCCCTTCTCTGAACCGGTACCATATCAATAATACGGAACCGCAGTTGTTTTTCAGGTTATGTGCACACGTTCGGATTTCTTGCAGAAATTTCCTGAAGAAAAACGGAAATTTTCTGCAAGAAATCCGCATTTTTTTTTTGCGTTTTTTTTGCGTTTTTTTCGCTTTTTTTAGCATTCTGCAAGCGTAATTAGCTTGCAGAATGCTAAAGTTTTCCAAGCGATCTGTAGCATCGCTTGGAAAACTGACTGACAGGTTGGTCACACTTGTCAAACATACTGTTTGACAAGTGTGACCAACTTTTTACTATAGATGCAGCTTATGCAGCATCTATAGTAAAAGATAGAATGTTTAAAAATAATAAAAAAAATAAAAAAAAATGCTTATACTCACCCAGACATCTCCTCAGCGGCGTCCGTTCCTCTTCCTATAGCTGCTGTGCGCGCAGGACCTTCCATGACGTCGCGATCATGTGAGCGGTCACGTGAGCGGTCACATGACCGCTCACGACCAATCACAAGACAGTGACGTCATCACAGGTCCTTCACCGCACACCAGCTATAGGAACCGAAGCGGCAGCATGCAGCGGTGAGGCGGGAAGACATCGAGGGTGAGTATAGGACTATTTTTTATTTTAATTCTTTTATTTTTGACCAATTATATGGTGCCCAGTCCGTGGAGGAGAGTCTCCTCTCCTCCACCCTGGGTACCAACCGCACATAATCTGCTTACTTCCCGCATGGTGTGCACAGCCCTGTGCGGGAAGTAAGCAGATCAATGGACTCCTAGGTGTGCGGAATCCCCGCAATTCCGCATTTTTAATGAACATGTTGCTTTTTTTTCCGCGATGCGATTTTTTCGCGGAAAAAAATCGCAACATTTGCACAAAAAATGCGGAATACACTGTAAATAATGGGAGGCATATGTTAGCGTTTTTTTCGCGTTTTTATCACGTTTTTATAGCGAAAAAAACGCGAAAAATCCTGAACGTGTGCACATGGCCTCAGTATGACATTTCTCCGTGAAATGTTTAGACACTGGTAGATCCAGATCTAGATATATCTATGGATAGATGTAGATTGATATATGGATAGTTAGGCTACTTTCACACATCAGGTTTTTGCCTTCAGGCATAATCCGGTGAGTTTTGAAAAAAACTGCTCCTTTTTTTTTTCGCCGGATCCCTTTTTTTCTCATAGAGTTGTATTAGCGTCGGATTGCGCCTGATGGCCTGGCCACATGTTTCATACGTTTTTTGCCGGATCCGTAAAAAAAAAACCTGTTTCTGGCGGACGGGGAAAACGTACAGAGGACAGTTTTTTCTGTCCCGCGAAAAAATGCATAGTGACAGATCCGGCGAAAAATGTCTGAAACTGAGATGTGAAATCCGGCCTCCGAATCCAGTTTTTCATGCATTTTTTCCATTGAAATCATGCACATTTTCCGTTCTCTCTCTCGCTCTCTCTCCAAAAAAAAAACAAACGGATCAGTTGCATCAGTTTTTCACTATTTGCAACAGATCCATTTTTTTAAAAATTTGCCGGATCCTGCTTAACGGAAACAAACTGATGTGTGAAAGTAGCCTAACTATCCATATATCCACCTACATCTATCTATCAGGCAGGATCCGGCGAATTTTTGAAAAAACTGATCTATTGCAAATAGTGAAAAACTGATGCAACTGATCCGTTTTTTTTTTTTAGAGAGAGAGAGAGAATGGAAAATGAGCATGATTTGAATGGAAACATGCATGAAAAACCGGATTCAGAGGCTGGATTCATCACTTCACATCTCAGTTTCATACGTTTTTGACCAGATCCGTCTCTGTGCGTTTTTTCGCCAGACAGATAAACTGTTCTTCTGTACGTTTTCTCTGTCCACCGGAAACAGCTTTTCTGATGGATCCGGCAAAAAACGGATGAAACGTGTGGCCATCAAGGGGGGGGCTGGAATGGGCAGAGCTAGATGAAAGCCCCCCATGACTGAGTTGCCATGGGAGGGTTTTTTCCCATATCAGGTTTGAATTAGTGAAAGGGATTGGCTGGGGGAAAAGGGGGGGGGGAGGAGCTGGGGGCTGGGTATTATTGGTTAGGGGAAAAAGTGCGGGAAGAAGTCCAGTCACGAGGAGGAAGGCAATAGAGAAAGACCCCCTCTAATCACTGCAATCCGTTACCTGGAGAAGATGGATTCCGCGGACGGCATGATGGATCGGCTTCGGGAGATGGCGAGATCGCGCAGGGACGGATGGCTGCAGGAGCAGCTGGCCACCTTGCTGGGGACTGCGGAGCCGAGCGGCACCAGGACGAGGAGGACCAGGCCACCGGAGCGTCTGTCGCCGGAGATGGGTACGCGCGGCAGGAGGAGGCCGCGGAGCCCCACTCGGGACCCTGCGGAGGCTCGGTGCCCCGGCGCGGCTGCTTCGCCCGGCGCCGCCTCCGGCAGGAATCCTGGCCCCCGACCTGCCGGCGCAGCGCGGCGCCGCACTATGGAGACCAGGAGCGCGGCGGCTGGGCGCGCTTCCCCTTTACCACAGGCCGCACCGGAAGTGAGGCCTGCGCCTGCGCGCCGGAGTTCGGGGCAGCCGGGGAGAGTACGGAGCGGCGTGGCGCCGGTGTGCACGGCTCGGGCAGCAGCGGAGCAGAGGCGCCAGGCAGCTGGGGCGGCTGCAGGAGGGAGCGGAGCGATTGCGGAGGATCCAGGCGCCCACGGTGATGCAGGAGGGCGGGCGTCTGACACGCGGAGAGGCCGGCAGAGCAGGCTGCAGGGCAGACAGCCTCAGGACTCCCAGGCTGGGGACAACAGTGGCACAGGAAGAGACAGCAGGCTGCAAGCGATGGCGGCTGACGCCAGATCCAGATCCGGCAGACGGTCTAGGGAGCGCCACATATCCCCCGCTCCGGTCCCCCCTGGTGACGAGGAGGCCAGGGGCGCGGGCCTGGAGAGGCAGGGCTACGACACCAGGAGCGAGTCGGGGAGCGAACAATTGGAGGATGGAACTCGGCAGGAGTCTGGATGTGCGGCTGGCGGGGACACAGCACCCGCGCAGCCTCGTGAGTATACGTCCACGTCTAGTCTGTCTCATTTAGGGGGTAGTTTAAGGGGGGTTGGGGGTATCGGGGGAACGGCATCCGTTATTAGCTCTATAGCGGGGGTAGGGGGCTCTGGGATGTCGGGAATTAGTGATATTTTGGCTGGGGTGTCACATTTTTTGAAAAGTCTGGAAGGGGGAGTTGCGGAGGGGGATGGGGGTTCCCCCCTTGGAGCCTGGTTACAGGGTGTGAGGGCGGGATCGCGGTTGGCTAGTGATGCGACTAGCTCTGGGGGGTCAGCACAGGCATCGTCTGCCGGTGTATCGGTGTCGGTACAGACTGAGAAGGATAAAGGGGATAAAGTAAAATTGGACGACAGGGCAAAGGGGGAGGTATACGTCTGCTTCGAGGGCCCGCTGGGGGCGCATTTAAAGAAGGAAGTGAAGGAGAGGATTTGGAAGGATGAGTATGTGGAGATTTTCTCCCTACTCCCTTTGGAAAAATTTTATTTGGACAAGAGTAAGAAGGAGGACAGCAAAAAAGAGGAGGAGGAGAAGCGTAGGTGGCGGTTGATTCCGCAGACTTTCGTTAATTGGCAGCAGGCTTTTGCGATACTGGCTAGTGTCATAGGTGAGAAATTTCCAGATAACTGTTCGGGCCTGTTTTGTTACTTTGACTCGATAGGTGAGGCACATCGGACTTATGGGGGGCAGGTGTGGCTCCGTTATGACGAGCAGTTCCGTCAGAGGAAGGCAGTCAGGCCCGAAATCAAATGGGACCAAAAGGACATCGGGCTCTGGTTGAAAGTCATGGCTCCGGTGAGATATGGGCAGTCCTTTCAGGGTAGCGGGGGCAACAGCACTCAGCAATCAGGACATGCCAGCGGAGGCCAGGGGGCACAGGGCGGGAAAGAGAAGTCCGGTACTTGTTGGCAGTTCAATGATGGCCAATGTAAGTACGGGAACTCCTGCAAATTTAAGCACGTTTGTTCCCATTGCAACGGGAGCTCCCATGGAGCATCCAAATGTTTCAAAAAAGCCAAGGGTAAGCCAGGAACGGGTAGTAGTCAAAGGGGAGACACCGGTGAGGCTTCAAGGGATGGTCCCTTATCTAAATAGATACCCTGATCAAGATAAGGCGAGAATTCTTTTACGGGGTTTTTCTGAGGGTTTTCGGATCCCGGCCCCTAATCACGTGGTTCCCTTTACTACTAAGAATTTGAGGTCAGCGGATTTGCATGCTGAGGTAGTTAGCAGTAAGTTGGCGAAGGAGGTGGAACTGGGTAGGATGGCTGGGCCATTCAGTTCATTGCCCATTGAAGACATGGTCCTTTCACCTTTGGGGGTGGTGCCCAAGAAGGAGCCGAACAAGTTTCGGTTGATCCAACATTTGTCGTATCCGAAAGGGAGGTCAGTTAACGATGGCATAGATGGAGAGCTTTGTTCAGTGGTGTACACCTCGTTTGATACGGCAGTGCAATGGGTACGGCGGTATGGCGAGGGGGCTTTACTGGCCAAGACAGATATTGAATCGGCTTTTCGGTTGCTCCCTGTGCACCCGGATAGCATTCCTTTGTTGGGTTGTAGTTGGAAAGGTGGTTTTTATCTGGACAGATGTTTGCCTATGGGATGTTCGATTTCTTGTTCACTGTTTGAGATGTTTAGCACGTTTCTGGAATGGGTTATCAGGGATGTGTCCGGTGTTCCTTCCGCCATCCACTATTTGGATGATTTTTTGTTTATTGGCCCCCCTGATTCAGCCGTATGCAGGAATTTGTTGGCTACTATGGAGTGGATGGCAGGGTTGTTTGGAGTACCGTTGGCGAAGGAGAAGACGGAGGGACCCTGTAAGGTTCTGAGTTTTTTGGGTATCCTTATCGATTCGGAGAAGATGGAATGTAGGTTACCTGAGGACAAACTTTCGTTGCTGATACATGAGGTACGCAGGATTGGTCACTTGCGTAAGGTGACGTTGAAAGAATTGCAGTCCCTTTTGGGGCGTTTGAATTTCGCGTGCCAGATTATGCCCATTGGCCGAATCTTTTGCCGAAGGTTGTCGTTGGCAACGGCCGGAGTTAGGGCGGCGCATCATTTTGTTCGTTTAACCAAGGAGCATAGGGAAGATTTGGTCGTTTGGCAGCGTTTTTTGTCAAATTATAATGGTCGCTCTTTGATTCAGTTGGAAGCCGTGGATGATTTTGACTGTGAAATTTACACAGATGCGGCCGGTTCGGTTGGATACGCCGCGTATTGTGCAGGTCGATGGAGTGCGGAGGTGTGGCCGGAAGTATGGCGGAAGCAGGGTTTAACTAAGAATCTTGCACTCTTAGAACTGTTCCCAATTGTGGTGTCGGTTGCAATTTGGGGTGACATTTTTCAAAATCGGAAGGTCAGGTTTCATTGCGATAATTTAAGTGTGGTTGCTATTATCAATAGTTTAACCTCTTCCTCCCCCCCGGTGATTAGGCTGGTTAGGGAACTTGTGTTGCGCTGCTTGGAGTTAAATGCATACATTTCTGCAGTACATGTACCGGGGGTACAAAATTCTTTAGCGGATGCTTTGTCTCGTTCACAGTTGGAACGTTTCCGGGAGTTGGCCCCAGATGCGGACGCCTCAGGAGTGGTATGCCCTTCACGTTTGTGGAAAATTGTTGCGGACGAGGAGGAAGGTTGATTCAATCCTCGGTCTCGAGGTCGACGTGGCTGGCTTACAAATCGGCTTGGGAAATCTGGGAGAGTTGGTCTGGTCAATGGGGAGCGGCTGAATCGGACAGTGATAGGACAATGGCGGTATTGTTTTTGGTGGGCAAGGCAGCTGAGTGGAATTGGTCAGTATCGAAGTTAAATAAATTTATGGCGGGTTTGGCCTTTGGTTTCAAGCTGCAGGGGTCGGTCGATGTTACCAAGAATTTTCTCGTAGTTCAGGCCCTGCGGGGTTTTCGTAGCGGGAATACTAGTGTTGACAAGCGTAGACCCATTTCTTTTAGTTTGTTAGTAAGGTTAGGAGATGCAGTTGGGAGAATTTGTGGTTCTCAGTTTGAAGTTGCCTTGTTTAGGTTGGCATATTCTTGGGCGTTTTTTGGGGCCTTGAGATTGGGTGAGCTGGTGTCCCCTAACAAGGCTAAGGCGGGAGGTTTGTCAGCAGAGGATGTTGATTTTTGGGTGGGAGGTATTTCTTTTTTGATTCGGAGGTCGAAGACTGACAGGTTCGGAAAGGGTAAGCGGGTGGCTTTAGGGAGGGTAACTGGATGTTTGATGTGTCCGCAGCGATGTTTGGAGGAATACTGGGGTTTGTGGTCGGTTAGGTCTGGCCCGTTACTTTGCCACCAGGACGGGACTTTCTTGTCATGTTTTCAATTCTCGGCGGTTTTAAAAAAGGTTTTAGTCGAGTTGGGACTGGATCCCCAGTCATACGGGTCTCATTCTTTTAGAATTGGGGCGGCAACGGTTGCGGATGGTTTGGGTTTAGGGTCCGATGTGATTAAACGAATCGGGCGCTGGAGTTCTAATCGTTATTTGACTTATATACGGCATTAGTCGGTGTGGGGCCATGTAGCTTTCTGGTTCATTTAATTATTGTTTTGTTTTTCAGGTCGGCCCCCGTTATTGACATGGATTTTCGGACATTCGTTCGTGTATTGGGGTGCGGCGCGGGCTGACGCGAGACCGGACGGCAGACAGTTGGGTTTTTGCCGCGACACGGTAGTGATTCGATGGTTGGGGTTCCGGGGTATGTTATGGAACCGGGTGTTGCCCGAATTTTCACGGGCGGTTCGTCTGGATAGAGTGCCTGATATCTTGCTGGTGCACATAGGGGGGAATGGTTTGGGTACGAAGCCGGTTAGGGAACTGATCAGGGACATCCGCTTCGATTTTTTGAGATTGTGGGTCTCTTATCCGGGAGTTACGACGGTTTGGTCCGACATTGTGCCCAGGAAACGGTGGAGGTTGGCTCGGTCTTTGACAGGCATTAATAGGGCCAGGATCAAACTTAATAGGGCTGTGGGGAAGTTTGTATCCAGGAATGGAGGAATTGCAGTGAGGCACTTCGAGTTGGAGGCCGGGGTCGGTAACTTTTGGAGAGAGGATGGTGTGCACCTAAACGATATCGGTGTAGACTTGTGGGCGCTTGCCATACAGGAGGGTGTGGAAAGAGCGTTGGCGGTGGTGGGGCACTCACGAGCCTGAGGTGGTCAGGGCTGTTCGTGGTTGGCGGGGGGGCGGGGTTCTTGGAGTTGGTGATGTTTATTGGAGGAAGGTCAATTAAAAGGATGGGGGTGGATCTGGCTTGTGGTTACGCGCTCTGGACGGGGATTGTCCTCGGGAGCTTTCGGGTTTTTGGTCTGCCCTGAAATAGGGTTACATGGTGCCCTCGAGCTGGTTGTCACGGCTGAGGGTAAAAAAGTGTTGGGTTTTGCCCATATATATATATATATATATATATATATATATATATGATGCCAGATCTTTTAGCTCCAAGAACCCTCCCCCTCAGGTTTTTTCAGATAATTCTGTATGGTTATAATGTTTTAACTGTTGTTTGTTAATAAACTGGCCGCTGTGGCCAAAAATTTCCAAAGAATTTAATGTGTCATGTTTTTTGTGCATATGTAGCATGAGACGGGGTGGCAGAATTTGGTCTGGGGGTGGGGGGGGGGGGAAACGGTCCAGATGGGCTATACGCGGTCAGGTGCAATCCGGCACTAATACAACTCTATAAGAAAAAAATGGATCCGGCGGAAAAAAACTGGATCTGTTTTTTTTCAAAACTCGCCGGATTGTGCCTGACGGCAAAATCCTGATGTGTGAAAGTATCCAGATAGATATATGGATAGATATAACTATCTGTCTATAAATATATCTATAGATAATTATAGCCATAGTTATATGGATACATATATCCATTTATATATAATAGCAAGGCCTATGTTCCTTAATGAACGTTAATTAAAAAAAACAAAAAATCTGAAAAAAATGGCGTGGGCTCCCGCTCAATTTTCTGCGCCAGAGGGGGAAAGCCGATGGCCAGGGGCCAATATTTGTAGCATTGGAAGGGGTTAATACCCATGGCCTCCTCCCAGGCTATGAATATCAGCATGCAGCTGTCTGCGTAGCCTTTACTGGCTATTAATATAGGGGGACCCCAAAAAAAATAAATGACGTGGGGTCCCCTTATATTTTATAGCCAGAAAGGCTACGCAGACAGATGTGGGCTGATATTCATAGCCTAGGAAGGGACCATGGATATTGGCCCCCCGGCTACAAATACCAGCCCGCAGCCGCCCCAGAAATGGCACATCTGTAAGATGCACCAATTCCGGCACTTAGCCCCTCTCTTCCCACTCCCGAGTAGCGGTGGGATATGGGGTAATAAGGGGTTAATGTCACCTTGCTAATGTAAGGTGACATTAAGCCTGGTTAATAATGGAGAGGCGTCAATAAGATGCCTATCCATTATTAATCCAATAGTAGTGAAAGAGTTAAAAAATAAATAAAGACACAGCCAGAAAAAAATATTTTAATATTCTTAATTTAACCATACTTACCATATTCGATCGCCTGCAAAAAATTAAAAATAATAAACCGTATACTCCCTGTCCGACGCAGTCCAATTAATAACGAGTGTCCCACGACGATCTCCCCTATAGAACAGTGACATTGGGTGATGTCACTGCTCTACAGGTGTTATGATCCTGGTGGCAAGGATCGCAAACTGACCTGCTAAGTAACAGAAATCCTTAGGACAAGCTCTGGGGATGTGGGAGCTATACTGACCGCAACCCTGATTCTATCAATAAACACTATAGGCAGCCGTGGAGCGTTACCTAAAATCCTAGACGCCTCGTCACAGCCTGAGAAACTAGCTACCCCTAGAGAGAAAGCAAGCCTCACTTGCCTCAGAGAAATCACCCCAAAGTTTTAGACAGCCCCCCACAAATAATAACGGTGAGTAAAGGGGAAAACACAAATGTAGAAATGAAAACAGGTTTTTAGCAAATGAGGCCCGCTAACACTAAATAGACAGAAGACAGCAAGGGATCTGTGCGGTCAGTATAAAATGCTATCAAAAATAATCCACGCAGAGATTACAAGAACCCCCACACCGACTCACGATGTGAGGGGCGCAACTCTGCACCCCAGAACTTCCAGCAAGCGAGAATATTACATATAAGCAAGCTGGACAGAACTCATCATATACAGAGAAACATTTTCAAGGAAATAATGAGCAAACATGAACTAGCAAGACTTAGCTTCTCAGGAGGAGACAGGTCACAAGGAAAGTCCAGAGAGATCAGAACCTGTACTGAATACAATGACAGCAGGCAAAAAGTGAAGGTCCAGGTGGAGTTAAATAGAGGCCAGACTAGCAGAAAACGAGGCAGCTGGATTCCAGCTACAGACCCGCAGTAAGCACTAAAGGCCACCAGAGTGAGCCCAAGAACAGAACTCACACAATACCACTCATGACCACAGGAGGGAGCCCGAGAACGGAAATCACAACAGTACCCCCCCCTTGAGGAGGGGTCACCGAACCCTCACCAGAGCCCCCAGGCCGATCCGGACGAGCCAGATGAAAGGCACGAACCAAATCAGCCGCATGGACATCAGAGGCGACAACCCAGGAATTATCCTGCTGACCATAGCCCTTCCACTTAACCAAGTACTGAAGCTTCCATCTCGAAATACGAGAATCCAAGATCTTCTCCACCACATACTCCAATTCTCCCTCAACCAACACCGGAGCAGGAGGATCAACAGAAGGAACCACAGGCACCACATACCTCCGCAATAATGACCTATGGAGCACATTATGAATGGCAAACGATGCTGGGAGGTCCAAACGAAATGACACAGGGTTAAGGATTTCTAAAATCTTATAAGGACTGATGAAACGAGGCTTGAACTTAGGAGAGGAAACCTTCATAGGAACGAAACGAGAAGACAGCCATACCAAATCCCCCACACGAAGTCGGGGACCCACACAGCGACGGCGGTTAGCAAAGCGCTGAGCCTTCTCTTGTGACAACGTCAAATTGTCCACTACGTGGTTCCAAATCTGTTGCAACCTATCCACCACAGAATCCACCCCAGGACAGTCCGAAGGCTCAACCTGACCTGAGGAAAAACGAGGATGAAAACCAGAATTGCAAAAAAAAGGTGAAACCAAAGTAGCAGAACTAGCCCGATTATTGAGGGCGAACTCAGCCAATGGCAAAAAGGACACCCAATCATCCTGATCAGCCGAAACAAAACATCTCAGATAAGTTTCCAAGGTCTGATTAGTTCGTTTAGTTTGGCCATTCGTCTGAGGATTAGTGTTGAGCGATACCGTCCGATACTTGAAAGTATCCGTATCGGAAAGTATCGGCCGATACCGGCAAAGTAACGGATCTAATCCGATACCGATACCCGATACCAATACAAGTCAATGGGACACCAAGTATCGGACAGTATCCTGTATGGTTCCCAGGGTCTGAAGGAGAGGAAACTCTCCTTCAGGCCCTGGGATCCATATCAATGTGTAAAAGAAAGAATTAAAATAAAAAATAGGGATATACTCACCTCTCCGATGCAGCCTGGACTTTACCGCCGTAACCGGGAGCCGTTGTACCTAAGAATGCGCGCTTGAAGGGCCTTAGATGATGTCACGGCGCTCTGATTGGTCCGTAGCGGTCGCGTGACCGCTACGCGACCAATCACAAAGCAGTGACGTCACCTAAGGTCTTTCAAGCGCTTGAAATACCTTAGAAGACGTCCGCAGCTTCTGATTGGTCGCGTAGCGGTCGCGTGACCGCTACGCAACCAATCACAAAGCAGTGACGTCACCTAAGGTCTTTCAAGCGCTTGAAAGACCTTAGGTGACGTCACTGCTTTGTGATTGGTCGCGTAGCGGTCATGCGACCGCTACGCGACCAATCAGAAGCTGCGGACGTCTTCTAAGGTATTTCAAGCGCTTGAAAGACCTTAGGTGACGTCACTGCTTTGTGATTGGTCGCGTAGCGGTCACGCGACCGCTACATGACCAATCAGAAGCTGCGGACGTCTTCTAAGGTATTTCAAGCGCTTGAAAGACCTTAGGTGACGTCACTGCTTTGTGATTGGTCGCGTAGCGGTCACGCGACCGCTACGGACCAATCAGAGCGCCGTGACGTCATCTAAGGCCCTTCAAGCGCGCATTTTTAGGTACAATGGCTCCCGGTTACGGCGGTAAAGTCCAGGCTGCGTCGGAGAGGTGAGTATATCCCTATTTTTTATTTTAATTCTTTCTTTTACACATTGATATTAATCCCGATACCGATTCCTGATACCACAAAAGTATCGGATCTCGGTATCGGAATTCCGATACCCGCAAGTATCGGCCGATACCCGATATTTGCGGTATCGGAATGCTCAACACTACTGAGGATGGAAGGCCGACGAAAACGACAAATCAATGCCCATCTTAGCACAAAAGGACCGCCAAAATCTGGACACAAACTGGGATCCTCTGTCAGACACAATGTTCTCCGGAATCCCATGCAAATGAACCACATTCTGAAAAAACAGCGGCACCAAATCGGAGGAGGAGGGCAGCTTAGGCAAGGGCACCAAATGGACCATTTTAGAAAAACGATCACAAACCACCCAGATGACAGACATCCTCTGAGAGACTGGAAGATCCAAAATAAAATCCATGGAAATATGCGTCCAAGGCCTCTTCTCCAGAGACTCCTTTATATAACTCCGCATAGCGGTATGTTCTGGTACAGATAAATTGAAAAGTCATCCCTTAGGGAACTTACTACCAGGAATCAAATTTATAGCACAATCACAATACCTATGAGGAGGTAGGGCACTGGATTTGGGCTCATCAAATACATCCTGGTAGTCCGACAGAAATTCAGGGACTTCAGAAGGAGTAGAAGCAGCAATTGACACCAAAGGAGCATCGCCATGAATCCCCTGGCAACCCCAACTTGACACAGACATTGCTTTCCAATCCAGGACTGGATTATGAGCCTGCAGCCATGGCAGACCCAACACGACAACGTCATGCAAATTATGTAACACAAGAAAACGAATCACCTCCTGATGTGCAGGAGTCATGCACATAGTCACTTGAGTCCAGTACTAAGGCTTATTCTTGGCCAATGGTGTAGCATCAATTCCCTTTAGTGGAATAGGAAATTGCAAAGGCTCCAAGATAAAACCACAGCGCCTGGCAAATGACAAATCCATCAAGTTCAGGGCAGCACCTGAATCCACAAAAGCCATAACTGAGTAGGATGACAGGGAGCAAATCAAAGTAACAGACAAAATGAATTTGGGCTGTACAGTACCAATGGTGACAGATTTAGTGAACCTATTTGTGCGCTTAGAACAATCAGAGATAACATGAGTAGAATCACCACAGTAAAAGCACAACCCATTCTGACGTCTGTGATTCTGCCGTTCAATTCTGGTCAGAATCCTGTCACATTGCATAGACTCAGGCTTCTGCTCAGAAAATACCGCCAGATGGTGCACAGGTTTGCGCTCCTGCAAACGTCGATCAATCTGAATGGCCAATGACATAGACTCATTCAGACCCGCAGGTGTGGGGAACCCCACCATAACATCCTTAACGGCTTCAGAAAGACCTTTTCTGAAAATTTCTGCCAGGGCACACTCATTCCACTGAGTGAGCACAGACCATTTCCTAAACTTCTGACAGTAAACCTCTGCTTCATCCAGACCCTGAGAGAGAGCCAGCAAAACCTTTTCTGCCTGGTCTATTAGATTAGGTTCCTCATAAAGCAATCCAAGCGCCAGAAAAAACGCATCCACATTTAGTAATGCAGGATCTCCTGGCGGCAGAGAGAATGCCCAATCTTGAGGGTCACCACCTAACAAAGAAATAATAATTTTAACTTGCTGAACAGGGTCACCAGAGGAACGAGGTCTCAGAGAAAGGAATAATTTACAATTATTTTTGAAATTCAAAAACCTAGATCTATCTCCAGAGAATAACTCAGGAATTGGTATTTTGGGCTCTGACATAGGACTGTGAACTACATAATCCTGGATACCTTGTACCCTTGCAGTGAGATGATCCAGACTAGAGGACAGACTCTGAATGTCCATGTCTGCAGCTGAATTCTGAACCACCCAGAGATTAAGGGGACGAGAGAGGCTAGCCACACTGCAGAGGGAAAAAAAAAATGAACTCAGGATCTCTCTTATCCCTCTTTTGCGATGCATTAACTCTTTTTTTTTGGCCTGTACTGTTATGATCCTGGTGGCAAGGATCGCAAACTGACCTGCTAAGTAACAGAAATCCTTAGGACAAGCTCTGGGGATGTGGGAGCTATACTGACCGCAACCCTGATTCTATCAATACACACTATAGGCAGCCGTGGAGCGTTACCTAAAATCCTAGAAGCCTCGTCACAGCCTGAGAAACTAGCTACCCCTAGAGAGAAAGCAAGCCTCACTTGCCTCAGAGAAATCACCCCAAAGTTTTAGACAGCCCCCCACAAATAATAACGGTGAGTTAAGGGGAAAACACAAACGTAGAAATGAAAACAGGTTTTTAGCAAATGAGGCCCGCTAACACTAAATAGACAGAAGACAGCAAGGGATCTGTGCGGTCAGTATAAAATGCTACCAAAAATAATCCACGCAGAGATTACAAGAACCCCCACACCGACTCACGATGTGAGGGGCGCAACTCTGCACCCCAGAACTTCCAGCAAGCGAGAATATTACATATAAGCAAGCTGGACAGAACTCATCATATACAGAGAAACATTTTCAAGGAAATAATGAGCAAACATGAACTAGCAAGACTTAGCTTCTCAGGAGGAGACAGGTCACAAGGAAAGTCCAGAGAGATCAGAACCAGTACTGAATATAATGACAGCAGGCAAAAAGTGAAGGTCCAGGTGGAGTTAAATAGAGGCCAGACTAGCAGAAAACGAGGCAGCTGGATTCCAGCTACAGACCCGCAGTAAGCACTAAAGGCCACCAGAGTGAGCCCAAGAACAGAACTCACACAGTACCACTCATGACCACAGGAGGGAGCCCGAGAACGGAATTCACAACAATAGGACCTTCAGTGACACACTGACAGGAGACAATGGCTCCTGCAGTGCATTACTGAGGTTACCTCAGTTCAGACTCTCGCTTTATGGCAATGCTGCGTGGGAAATTTCTCACACATCAGTGCCACAAGTGAGACTAGGGACTATTTTTAATAGTGGCAGAGGAATACAGTGCAGAAGGATACCTTCCGTCACTGTATTCCTGGAGCCCCTGGAAAGCGGTTGCATCAGCTGATGCTGCTTCTCTCCACGGGAGATCATCGTGGGACACTCGTTTTACTTGGATATCTGCGGCTTAGGGAGTATATTGTTTGTTTATTATTTTAATATTTTTTACAGGTGACACTGGCTTCGGGGATCAAGGTTACAAGGTGATGGTGAGTATGTACTCTATGTTGTATGTACTGTATGTCTATATGTATTTATTGTATGTAATGTATGAATGTACTGCATGTATGTATTGTATGTTATATGTTGTATGTTATGTTATATGTTGTATGTACTGTTATATGTTGTATGTTATATGTTGTATGTTGTTTGTTCTGTTATATGTTGTATGTTATATGTTATATGTTATATGTTGTATGTTCTGTTATATGTTGTATGTTATATGTTATATGTTGTATGTACTGTTATATGTTGTATGTTATGTTGTATGTTGTGTGTACTGTTATATGTTGTATGTTATATGTTGTATGTTCTGTTATATGTCGTATGTTATATGTTATATGTTGTATGTTCTGTTATATGTTGTATGTTGTATGCTGTATGTTATATGTTGTATGTTATGTTATATGTTGTATGTTATGTTGTATGTTCTGTTATATGTTGTATGTTCTGTTGTATGTTGTATGTTCTGTTATATGTTGTTGAGGAATCTCCTGGATAGGGCTAAGGACCTGGGCATCATTGATCATCATGAATATAAATTCCTATGGGTTGAGTGCCCTGTTACGGCTACATTTTACATGTTGCCCAAAGTACACAAATGTCTCCTTAAGCCCCCGGGCAGGCCCATTGTGGCCAGCATCGGCAGTCTTTCCGAGAAGGCTTGTATCTATGTGGAAACTTTACCCTCCTTTGTGAAGGATTCGGTGCATTTTATCAATATCTGTCGGGGCCTCTCATTACCTCCGGGGGTGCTTTTAGTGACCTGTGACATGGAGTCATTGTACTCAAATATTAGTCACCAGGACGGGATTACGGCGGTCCTATTTTTTCTGGATCAATTGGGTCATTCTGATCGAATGCATGACTCTTTGGTGGTGGACCTGTTGGACTTTATTCTTAGACATAATTACTTCCTTTTCGAAAGAGCCTATTTTCTACAAGTATCTGGGGTGGCCATGGGGGCGACATGTGCCCCGACCCTGGCGAATTTGTTCTTGGGGTGGTGGGAGTCCACTCAGGTGTTCCCATCATCGGCCTTCAGAAGTAAAGTATGTCACTGGTCATGATATATTGATGATCTGTTTTTCGTTTGGATGGGTACCATGGAGGAATGTTGTCAATTCATTGATTCTTTGAACACCAATACCCACAACATTTTACTCACGTACTCCATGTCATCTTCCACAGTGACGTTCCTGGACCTGCAGGTGCTTTTGGAAAATGGATCGATTGTTACCAAATTATTCCGTAAGCCCACGGCTACTAATAGCCTGCTCGATTATAAGAGCTTTCATCCGCTGCACACGAGGATGGGGGTCCCAATGGTCCAATGTTTACGGGTGAGAAGGAATTGCACCGACAACTTGGATTTCCAAGTGGAGGTGAGAGAATTGACCAATCGGTTCAAGGATGGGCACTGCCCTCGTAGAAGTATCTCCAGGGCATACCAGTGGGCTAGAGCCCAGACGCAGGATTCTTTGTTGGAATCAAGGACAAAGGTACGTGATAATAAGCCCAGATTCATCACGACTTATAACAACAGTTGGGACAGTTTGGGGACCATTCTACGGAGACACTGGGGGATTCTAACCACTGACCTCAGTACCTCGAAAGTGGTGGGTGAAAGTCCTCTGCTCACTGCTAGGAGGGCTCCTAATTTTAGGGACCTCCTCACCAGGAGTCACTATGTGAGACAGTCCACTAGGATAAACCAGGGAATTAGGCTCAATGGGTCTTTTGCATGTGGAAATTGCATTATTTGTTCCCACATGGTGGTGACTAGGGACTTTTTCATCATTCCCCTGGATGGTGGACGGCATTAATTATGGTCCTATATTAACTGTAAAACTACCTGCGCAATTTATGTGCTCATCTGCCCTTTCCGACTTGTATATGTGGGTCAAACCACTCAGGAGCTTCGACGTAGGGTGCAGAAGCACTTTTCGACGATTCATCTAGCCTCCAATGATCTGGCCAAGGGCAGGATGCTCACTCCTGTGGCAGCCCATTTCTTGGCTCATCATTCAAGTCGAGTGTCAAACATACAAGTAGTGGGGCTGGATAGGATCCAGTGTTCTAATAGAGGTGGTCCTATTAAGCCTCGGCTCCTTCGGACCTAGGCTCGGTGGATTTTCAATTTGGGCTCGGTAACCCCTGCGGGACTCAATGAGGAATTGTTGTTTACCGGTTTCCTGTGTTAATCTTTCCATCCCTTTTCTTTCTCTTCTCTCCCTTTAGGTGGTATTCAGGATCTTCTTGGAACAGCTATCTTGGCTTTGTCTTCGCATGGGCTTTGTTTCTGTGGATTCCTGTGGAGATATCACATAGGCCGCCGGTTGCTGATCTTGTGACATACCGGGATGGATGATTGACTCCTGTCTTGTTCTGGAAAATGGGAGCTTTTATAGCCCAACATGCTTTCTATCACTCCACAGGTCAAGGGACACTGTTGGTCTCTCATGTTGGTCCAATCTTGACAGTATGGGATGGACTGGATTCATTGGCATATCCACCTGCCTTAGGGTTCTCATTAATGAGGCCTAGAGTGGGGATGGATTTCTGCATTTTGGTTTTGGTTTTGGTTCTTATATTTTGCTCATTTTTGTCCTCAGGTCTGGCTCATGGGGCTTTTTTTGCTTTGATACTGAATTTCGTAGGTCTATATATGCCCCATATTACATCATATACTCGGATGTTGCGCAACATTTATCCATTCCTAATGGGACCGCACTTGTCTGTGGGGCTCCATGGATATATCAATGGGTTCGCGGTATTTAAGCCCTTATACTTATATTTGCTTATTGGGCCCTTTTATAACTTATGTTTTCGGGCTCTCGCACTTTTGTCTGTAGGCCTTATAATGGGTGCTGTGCAATTATTAGGATATATAATTTGTTTATAATGTTTTCATGTTGTTTAGTAAAATCATTACTGCATGGGGATCTATTTTGGTCCGTCCGTTCTCTATATATGTCTATTATTATCCTGATGAAAGATGTATGATGGCTGTGGTATGATGCCCCCGGGGGTTGAATGTGGTATGCATGTTTATGCATGTGGTCTGTGGCTGTCTCGCCTGTACTATCTTCCTGGGCCATGTGTTTTTTCTATCTTCATTTTTCTTTCTAGTAATTTACTAAGACCGCCACACTCCCCAAAAGCTGTATGTGACGGGGGTCGCCATATTTCTACATTGTGCGGAGTTATATGGGAGGGTCAAGGACTATTATCCTTCGCTCTCCCATCTGAACATTTATTCCCCTTTTGGGCTTCTTTTTTAGGGCTCACTGATGATAGGCTCTTATTGAGTATGGGTTTTATACCTAGGGTCTATTTTCTTTTCTTTTTTTTACCATGCCTTATCTGTCTCATTATTCCGCGGTTGCACTTCTGTGCCTATGGCATTACTGCCCATACTGCCCTCATTTATCTTGGCACAATAAGCCATTATCACTAGCGTGCTTATGCTTCTCAGCACGTCCGTGCTATGGAGAGCATGTTGGTGTCCGACTTATTAGGGTCGCGCAGGCGCAATGTAAGCTGATTGCCTCACTGCCTGTAGGGTATTTTTTTGCTCTAAGCGGTGCGGCCGGTTTGCGCGGGCGCACTCACGCTTGCCAGCTCTCCTGCTCTTGGAGTTGGGGGATGGACTTTATCAAGGCTCACACTTCCACGCAGGTGCAGTGGATTATGTGCCCTACTTCCACCCTGACTGGACTTACGCTCACCGGATCTCTATCAGGTCGGTTACACTGTGGCTATTTATACAGGATTTAGACTTCAAGCCACAACTTCCCCTGACGAAGCCCTATTTGGAGGGCGATACTCGTGGGGTCGCGTTACTTGGTTCCTGTCCGCTTGCACATGGGGACATTGTTCCCCTTTCACTTTCAGTGGGTAATGTGACTGCTCTTGGTTCTATTATGGGCAATCATCCTGGCCATGCTTTAAACCGTGCTTATGCCCTATTCTTGTCTGCGGAGTTTTCTCCATAATTGTCCACCGGTGGTGCTCAGGTGTTTTTTATTTAGATACTACTGTTAGGGTATGTTCCGCCTTCCTGTGCATTTCTTCCTACACCGGGGATTTGCACGGCTTACAGGTGTTTAGGATCTTGCAGGTTTTTTGTCTCCAGTCCCATGAGCCAGAGGGTGTGTTCCCAATTATATGTATATGTGTGCGGGCTTGTTAATGCTCATTATATATTATATGTAATATCTGCATACGGACCAAGTTTTTCTATGTGTATTTGTTTTTAATTATGTTTTAAGATTTTTGTGTGGTTTGCTAATAAATTTCCTGTTTATATACTTGGGTTATTGTCTTTTTATATATCCGTGGTATGCATATGTATAGTGGCTGTTCTTTTCTTCCTTTTTGTATCATATTGCATTGGCCACTTTTTGCACCCCGGCTAGAATTGACCTTCATGAATTACAGTAGTGCGCTCATTGTTTCTTGTTTGCCTCATTCTGGTTATTACCCTTTTCTTATATAGGGTTTTCTATTGAGCAGCACATGTCCTATTATGGATCCAGTATTTATTGTTTGTACGGTTGTATATGGATATATTCTGACTAGCCCTATATAGCTATTGGGCACTGGGCTATTCCTTTACGGTCTATAGTGATTGGTGGGCGTTTTTTGTTCTTTTGGGGTGCAGTTCTCACATTTCCAGCTGGGTCTTGGCTTATTGTGCTTTGGTATATTGATTCTCTGCCTTGTTTCTTCCAGTGTGTCCCTTCCAGTGGATATTCTTTGCAACATGGATTGGGAGGCCCGTGAGGCGGGCTGGCAGGCTCAGTTGGCTGATATCTTCTTGACTAAAGGGGATACGACTGTGGATTCGGACTTCTTGAAACTCTCTATGGAGCTTACAGCAGCTCATAGGACTGGTATAAGGCTGTGGTGGAATATCTGCAGCCTGAAGGAATATATCAAAGCTAATATTGTGCCCCGGGGTCTTAGGGTTTCCATTTACCCGCATGGGAACCCTCTCCAACATTTCGGACTACGTGGGAACAGGGGCTGCTTAAATGCTTCAACATCATCATCAATATGCTGCTGGAGCATGATAGAGAACTATTTTCTGCTACCAGGGCTAAAATCAAGGATTTGGATGCTAAGTTGTTAAAATTTGATGAGAGTACAGAGGTGCAGCCCTTTAAAAATAGACTTAAAGAAAATTTAAACAAATATGATCGGGATATTATGAATAAGAAAAAGTCCAAATTCTTTAGGGATTGAACTGACTTTGAGTCCTCTAGGGCCTTCAAATGGAAGCATCAGGGCAATCAGAGGCAGGCTCTGCCTATACAAAAAACTAGGGAGACGACACAGGAGACCACTAGGGGTATGGGTTATACCTCCGGAAGTGATTTTTTTTATCTTCGGCAGAGAGCAAGCCAGATGCCGTATCCGAAGAGGGCGCAGGCACCACTGTGGTTTCCATGCGGACCACCAGATTCGGGGGACGTCGGCCACCGGCACAGAAACAATATCGGAATTACCGCAAATACTAGCTTTGACGGTGTCGGAGGCAGGCTCTGGGGAGGACGTGGTATCAGGTAACACTTTGCAGGTTATTAACCTTACTGACTATGTCCTCTCAGCAACTGAGCTTTCAGTTCTACAGAGGGGTTTGACGTTTTCACCAATGCAGTGTGCGGACAAGTTCACTTTAATTAAAGATTTATACCTGTTCTGTAGGAATTTGGTCCTCCGGGTGTTACATGGTCGGCCTCATCTGTTGGATAATTCTGATCAAACAGACCAGCAAATATTGCAGGACCTGATCCAGCTGCTTCAAGAAAACGAATCCAGTACAGGTAGGAGCCGCTTTCCTCATAGGAACCGGTCTAATGTGACACCTCCTTTTTCTTTGGTGCCCGCCATCCGGGTATTTTTTGAACTCGTTAAAAAGGACATCATGAGTTTATCCCCTCGAGCCTTGGTCCCTAATAATTTGAGTAAGGAGGAAAAACGGGCTCTCGTCGGTCTGCGTCAAAATAATACGTTTCTCAATAAGGAGGCGGATAAAGGGGGCAATGTGGTACTTTGGCCACACACCCTCTACTTGGAGGAAGCGCAATGTCAATTGGGCAATGTTAGATTCTACAAAAGGTTGCCCTCTGATCCCACTGAGACATTTGCGTCCAGGTTGAGGAATCTCCTGGATAGGGCTAAGGACCTGGGCATCATTGATCATCATGAATATAAATTCCTATGGGTTGAGTGCCCTGTTACGGCTACATTTTACATGTTGCGCAAAGTACACAAATGTCTCCTTAAGCCCCCGGGCAGGCCCATTGTGGCCAGCATCGGCAGTCTTTCCGAGAAGGCTTGTATCTATGTGGATCACTTCCTACAGCCACTTGTAAAAACTTTACCCTCCTTTGTGAAGGATTCGGCGCATTTTATCAGTATCTGTTGGGGCCTCTCATTACCTCCGGGGGCGCTTTTAGTGACCTGTGAAGTGGAGTCATTGTACTCAAATATTAGTCACCAGGATGGGATTACGGCGGTCCTATTTTTTCTGGATCAATTGGGTCATTCTGATCGAATGCATGACTCTTTGGTGGTGGACCTGTTGGACTTTATTCTTAGACATAATTACTTCCTTTTTGATAGAGCCTATTTTCTACAAGTATCTTGGGTGGCCATGGGGCCGAGATGTGCCCCGGCCCTGGCGAATTTGTTCTTCGGGTGGTGGGAGTCCACTCAGGTGTTCCCATCATTGGCCTTCAGAAGTAAAGTATGTCACTGGTCACGATATATTGATGATCTGTTTTTCGTTTGGATGGGTACCAAGGAGGAATGTTGTCAATTCATTGATTCTTTGAGCACCAATACCCACAACATTTTACTCACGTACTCCATGTCATCTTCCACAGTGACGTTCCTGGACCTGCAGGTGCTTTTGGAAAATGGATCGATTGTTACCAAATTATTCCGTAAGCCCACGGCTACTAATAGCCTCCCAATTATAGGAGCTTTCATCCGCTGCACACGAGGATGGGGGTCCCAACGGGCCAATTTTTATGGGTGAGAAGGAATTGCACCGACAACTTGGATTTCCAAGTGGAGGCGAGAGAATTGACCAATCGGTTCAAGGATCGGCACTACCCTCGTAGAAGTATCTCCAGGGCATACCAGCGGGCTAGAGCCAAGACGCAGGATTCTTTGTTGGAATCAAGGACAAAGGTACGTGATAATAAGCCCAGATTCATCACGACTTATAACAACAGTTGGGACAGTTTGGGGACCATTCTACGGAGACACTGGGGGATTCTAACCACTGACCTCAGTACCTCGAAAGTGGTGAGTGAACGTCCTCTGCTCACTGCTAGGAGGGCTCCTAATTTTAGGGACCTCCTCACCAGGAGTCACTATGTGAGACAGTCCACTAGGATAAACCAGGGAATTAGGCTCAATGGGTCTTTTGCATGTGGAAATTGCATTATTTGTTCCCACATGGTGGTGACTAGGGACTTTTTCATCAATCCCCTGGATGGTGCACGGCATAAATTATGGTCCTATATTAACTGTAAAACTACCTGCGTCATTTATGCGCTCATCTGCCCTTGCCGACTTGTATATGTGGGTCAAACCACTCAGGAGCTTTGACGTAGGGTGCAGAAGCACTTTTTGACGATTCATCTAACCTCCAATGATCTGGCCAAGGGCAGGACGCTCACCCCTGTGGCAGCCCATTTCTTGGCTCATCATTCAAGTCGAGTGTCAAACATACAAGTAGTGGGGTTGGATAGGATCCACTGTTCTAATAGAGGTGGTCCTATTAAGCATCGGCTCCTTCAGACAGAGGCTCGGTGGATTTTCAATTTGGGCTCGGTAGCCCCGGCGGGACTCAATGAGGAATTGTTGTTTACCGGTTTCCTGTGTTAATCTTTCCATCCCTTTTCTTTCTCTTCTCTCCCTTTAGGTGGTATTCAGGATCTTCTTGGAACAGCTATCTTGGCTTTGTCTTCGCATGGGCTTTGTTTCTGTGGATTCCTGTGGAGATATCACATAGGCTGCCGGTTGCTGATCTTGTGACATACCGTGATGGATGATTGACTCCTGTCTTGTTCTGGAAAATGGGAGCTTTTATAGCCCAACATGCTTTCTATCACTCCACAGGTCAAGGGACACTGTTGGTCTCTCATGTTGGTCTAATCTTGACAGTATGGGATGGACTGGATTCATTGGCATATCCACCTGCCTTAGGGTTCTCATTAATGAGGCCTAGAGTGGGGATGGATTCCTGCATTTTGGTTTTGGTTTTGGTTCTTATATTTTGCTCATTTTTGTCCTCAGGTCTGGCTCATGGGGCTTTTTTTGCTTTGATACTGAATTTCGTAAGTCTATATATGCCCCATATTACATCATATACTCGGATGTTGCGCAACATTTATCTATTCCTAATGGGACCGCACTTGTCTGTGGGGCTCCATGGATATATCAATGGGTTCGCGGTATTTAAGCCATTATACTTATATTTGCTTATTGGGCCCTTTTATAACTTATGTTTTCGGGTTCTCGCACTTTTGTCTGTTGACCTTATAATGGGTGCTGTGCAATTATTAGGATATATAATTTGTTTATAATGTTTTCATGTTGTTTAATAAAATCATTACTGCATGGGGATCTATTTTGGTTCGTCCGTTCTCTCTATATGTCTATTATTATCCTGATGAAAGATGTATGATGGCTGTGGTATGATGCCCCCGGGGGTTGAATGTGGTATGCATGTTTATGCATGTGGTCTGTGGCTGTCTCGCCTGTACTATCTTCCTGGGCCATGTGTTTTTTCTATCTTCATTTTTCTTTCTAGTAATTTACTAAGACTGCCACACTCCCCAAAAGCTGTATGTGACGGGGGTCGCCATATTTCTACATTGTGCGGAGTTATATGGGAGGGTCAAGAACTATTATCCTTTGCTCTCCCATATGAACATTTAGTCCCCTTTTGGGCTTCTTTTTTAGGGTTCACTGATGACAGGCTCTTATTGAGTATGGGTTTTATACCTAGGGTCTATTTTCTTTTCTTCTTTTTACCATGCCTTATCTGTCTCATGATTCCGCGGTTGCACTTCTGTGCCTATGGCATTACTGCCCATACTGCCCTCATTTATCTTGGCACAATAAGCCATTATCACTAGCATGCTTATGCTTCTCAGCACATCCGTGCTATGGAGAGCATGTTGGCGTCCGACTTATTTGGGCCACGCAGGTGCAATGTAAGCTGATTGCCTCACTGCCTGTAGGGTATTTTTTTGCTCTAAGCGGTGCGGCCGGTTTGCGCGGGCGCACTCACGCTTGCCAGCTCTCCTGCTCTTGGAGTTGGGGGATGGACTTTATCAAGGCTCACACTTCCACGCAGGCGCAGTGGATTATGTGCCCTACTTCCATCCTGACTGGACTTACGCTCACCGGATCTCTATCAGGTAGGTTACACTGTGGCTATTTATACAGGATCTAGCCTTCAAGCCACAACTTCCCCTGACGAAGCCCTATTTGGAGGGCGATACACGTGGGGTCGCGTTACTTGGTTCCTGTCTGCTTGCACACGGGGACGTTGTTCCCCTTTCATTTTCGGTGAGTAATGTGACTGCTCTTGGTTCTATTATGGGCAATCATCCTGGCCATGCTTTAAACCGTGCTTATGCCCTATTTTTGTCTGCAGAGTTTTCTCCATAATTGTCCACCGGTGGTGCTCAGGTGGTTCTTATTTAGATACTACTGTTAGGGTATGTTCCACCTTCCTGTGCATTTCTTCTTACACCGGGGATTTGCACGGCTTACAGGTGTTTAGGATCTTGCAGGTTTTTTGTCTCCAGTCCCATGAGCCAGAGGGTGTGTTCCCAATTATATGTATATGTGTGCGGGCTTGTTAATGCTCATTATATATTATATGTAATATCTGCATACGGACCGAGTTTTTCTATGTGTATTTGTTTTTAATTATGTTTTAAGATTTTTGTGTGGTTTGCTAATAAATTTCCTGTTTATATACTTGGATTGTCTTGCTGGAAGACCCAGCCGTGACCCATTTTTAATGTCTTGGTGGAGGGAAGGAGGTTGTCACTCAGGATTTTATGGTACATGGCTCCATCCATTTTCCCATTGATGTGGTGAAGTAGTCCTGTGTCTTAGCATTGAAACACCGCCAAAACATAAAGTTTCCACCTCCATGCTTGACAGTAGGGATGGTGTTCTTTGGGTCATTGGTAGTATTTCTCTTCGTCTAAACATGGCGAGCTGAGTTAATGCCAAATATGGTAATTTTTGTATCATCTGACCACAGCACCTTCTCCCAATCACTTACAGAATCATCCAGGTGTTCATTGGCAAACTTCAGATGGGCCTGTACATGTGGCTTTTTAAGCAGGGGGACTTTGAGGGCACTGCAGGATTTTGAAACTTTACAGCGCAATGTGTTACCAATAGTTTTCTTGGTGACTGTGGTCCCAGCTGCCTTGAGATCATTAACAAGTTCCCCCGTGTAGTTTTAGGTTGACCTCTCACCTTCCTCATGATCAAGGATACCTGTTGTGATCCGCTTTTTGGGCTCCCCTGGTGGTGGCTGGTGGTACTGGAGACTTGTGTGTGCTTTTCTGCCTCAGCTCACCTGCTTCCATCAGTTTTGGGAGTTCCCTATTTAGCCTTGCTCTCCAGTCACTTCCTTGCCGGTCATCATTGTAACCTGAGTCATTCAGTTGCATGTTCCTGCTACTAGTCTGCTGATCAGCTAAGTGGACTCTTGTCCTTATTGTTTTGTATTTCTTGTCCAGTTTACAGTTTTGTCATTTCCTGTTACTGGAAGCTCTTGTGGACTGAAATTGCCACTCCTGTGTCATGAGTTGACACAGGAGTCTTAAAGTAATTTCAGGATGGGTTTTTGAAAGGGTTTTTCAGCTGACCGTGAAGTCCTCTTTTGTATCCTTCCTCTATCTAGTAAGTGGACCTCGCTTTGCTAAATCTACCTTCATACTGTGTATGTCTTTTCCTCTGAACTCACCGTTAATATATGTGGGGGCTACTATCATCTTTGGGGAATTTCTCTAGAGGTAAGCCAGGTCTGTTCCTTCCTCTTCCAGGCGTAGTTAGTTCTCCGGCTGGCGCGTGGCATTTAGGCAGCCGTAGGAATGCTCCCTGGCTACTGTTAGTTGTGTGGTAGATTTAGGTCACGGTCAGCTTGAGTTTCCATCACCCGAGAGCTAGTCTGTTATTTTTGTGTTTCTGATGTTCCCATGCCATTGGGGAATCATGACAGATACCCCACGAGGTGAGATTTTGCATGATGCTCCAGATCAATGTCGATTGACAGTCATTTTGTACTTCTTCCGTTTTCTTGCTATTGCACCAGCAGTTGTCGCCTCCTTACCCAGCATCTTACGTATGGTTTTGTAGCTCATTCTAGCTTTGTGCAGGTCTATGATATTGTCCCTGACATCCTTAGAAAGCGCTCTGTTCTTGCCCATGTTGTAGAGTTTAGAGTCTTACTGATTAATTGAGTCTGTGGACAGGAGTCTTTTATAAAGGTGACTATGTAAGACAGCTGTCTTTAACCCCTTTCTGTCATTAGACGTACTATTCCGTCCATGTGGGGTGGGCCCTACTTCCCAAGGACGGAATAGTACGTCATACGCGATCGGCCGCGCTCACGGGGGGAGCGCGGCCGATCGCGGCCGGGTGTCAGCTGCATATCGCAGCTGACATCCGGCACTATGTGCCAGGAGCGGTCACGGACCGCCCCCGGCACATTAACCCCCGGCACACCGCGATCAAACATGATCGCGATGTGCCGGCGATGCAGGGAAGCATCGCGCAGGGAGAGGGCTCCCTGCGGGCTTCCCTGAGCCCCCCGCAGCAACGCGATGTGATCGCGTTGCTGCGAGGGTCTTACCTCCCTCCCTGCCTGCTCCAGACCCGGATCCAAGATGGCCGCGGATCCGGGTCCTGCAGGGAGGGAGGTGGCTTCACAGAAGCCTGCTCAGAGCAGGCACTGTGAAGCAGCCTGCACTTCTCGCAGATCGGTGATCTGTCAGAGTGCTATGCAAACTGACAGATCACCGATCTGTATTGTCCCCCCCTGGGGCAAAGTAAAAAAGTTAAAAAAAAATTTTCCAAATGTGTAAAAAAAAAAAAAAAAAAATATTCCAAAATAATGAAAAAAAAAAAAATATATTATTCCCATAAATACATTTCTTTATCTAAATAAAATAAAAAAAACAATAAAAGTACACATATTTAGTATCGCCGCGTCCGTAACGACCCGACCTATAAAACTGGCCCACTAGTTAACCCCTTCAGTAAACACCGTAAGAAAAAAAAAAAAAAAACGAGGCAAAAAACAACGCTTTATTATCATACCGCCGAACAAAAAGTGGAATAACACGCGATCAAAAAGACTGATATAAATAACCATGGTACCGCTGAAAACGTCATCTTGTCCCGCAAAAAACGAGCCGCCATACAGCATCATCAGCAAAAAAATAAAAAAGTTATAGTCCTAAGAATAAAGCGATACCAAAATAATTATTTTTTCTATAAAATAGTTTTTATCGTATAAAAGCGCCAAAACATAAAAAAATAATATAAATGAGATATCGCTGTAATCGTACTGACCCGACGAATAAAACTGCTTTATCAATTTTACCAAACGCGGAACGGTATAAACGCCTCCCCAAAAAGAAATTCATGAATAGCTGGTTTTTGATCACTCTGCCTCACAAAAATCGGAATAAAAAGCGATCAAAAAATGTCACGTGTCCGAAAATGTTACCAATAAAAACGTCAACGCATCCCGCAAAAAACAAGATCTCACATGACTCTGTGGACTCAAATATGGAAAAATTACAGCTCTCAAAATGTGGTAACGCAAAAAATATTTTTTGCAATGAAAAGCGTCTTTCAGTGTGTGACGGCTGCCAATCATAAACATCCGCTAAAAAACCCGCTATAAAAGTAAATCAAACCCCCCTTCATCACCCCCTTAGTTAGGGAAAAATAAAAAAATTAAAAAATGTATTTATTTCCATTTTCCCATTAGGGTTAGGGTTAGGGCTAGAGTTAGGACTAGAGTTAGGGCTAGGGTTATTGCTAGGGTTAGGGCTAGCGTTGGGGCTACAGTTAGGGTTGGGTCTGAAGATAGGGTTAGGGTTTGGATTACATTTACGGTTGGGAATAGGGTTGGGTGTGTCTGGGTTAGAGGAGTGGTTAGGGTTAATGTTGGGATTAGGGTAAGGGGTGTGTTTGGATTAGGGTTTCAGTTATAATTGGGGGGTTTCCACTGTTTAGGCACATCAGGGGCTTTCCAAACGGGATATGGCATCCGATCTGAATTCCAGCCAATTCTGCGTTGAAAAAGGAAAACAGTGCTCCTTCCCTTCCGAGCTCTCCCGTGTGCCCAAACAGGGGTTTACCCCAACATATGGGGTATCAGCGTACTCAGGACAAATTGGACATCATCTTTTGGGGTCCAATTTCTCCTGCTACCCTTGGGAAAATACAAAACTGGGGGCCAAAAAATAAGTTTTGTGGGAAAAAAAGGATTTTTTATTTTCACGGCTCTGCGTTGTAAACTGTAGTGAAACACTTGGGGGTTCAAAGTTCTCACAACACATCTAGATAAGTTCCTTGGGGGGTCTAATTTCCGATATGGGGTCACTTGTGGGGGGTTTGTACTGTTTGCGTACATCAGGGGCTCTGCAAATGCAACGTGACGCCTGCAGACCAATCCATTTAAGTCTGCATTCCAAATGGCGCTCCTTCCCTTCCGAGCTCTGTCATGCGCCCAAACAGTGGTTCCCCCCCACATATCGGGTATCAGCATACTCAGGACAAATTGGACAACAAATTTTGGGGTCCAATTTATCCTGTTACCCTTGTGAAAATACAAAACTGGGGGCTAAAAAATCATTTTTGTGAAAAAAAAAAAAGAATTTATTTTCACGGCTCTGCGTTATAAACTGTAGTGAAACACTTGGGGGTTCAAAGTTCTCACAACACATCTAGATAAGTTCCTTGGGGGGTCTAGTTTCCAATATGGGGTCACTTGTGGGGAGTTTGTACTGTTTGGGTACATCAGGGGCTCTGCAAATGCAACGTGACGCCTGCAGACCAATCCATTTAAGTCTGCATTCCAAATGGCGCTCCTTCCCTTCCGAGCTCTGTCATGCGCCCAAACAGTGGTTCCCCCCCACATATCGGGTATCAGCATACTCAGGACAAATTGGACAACAAATTTTGGGGTCCAATTCATCCTGTTACCCTTGTGAAAATACAAAACTGGGGGCTAAAAAATAATTTTTGTGAAAAAAAAAAAAGAATTTATTTTCACGGCTCTGCGTTATAAACTGTAGTGAAACACTTGGGGGTTCAAAGCTCTCAAAACACATCTAGATCAGTTCCTTAGGGGGTCTACTTTCCAAAATGGTGTCACTTGTGGGGGTTTTTAATGTTTAGGCACATCAGGGGCTCTGCAAACGCAACATGGCATCCCATCTTAATTCCAGTCAATTTTGCATTGAAAAGTAAAATAGCGCTCCTTCCCTTCCGAGCTCTGCTATGCGCCCAAACAGTGGTTTACCCCCACATATGGGGTATCGTCGTACTCAGGACAAATTGCACAACAACTTTTGTGCTCTAATTTCTTCTCTTACCCTTGGGGAAATAAAAAAATGGGGGCGAAAAGATCATTTTTGTGAAAAAATATGATTTTTTATTTTTACGGCTCTGCATTATAAACTTCTGTGAAGCACTTGTTGGGTCAAAGTGCTCACCACACATCTAGATAAGTTCCTTAGGGGGTCTACTTTCCAAAATGGTGTCACTTGTGGGGGGTTTCAATGTTTAGGCACATCAGGGGCTCTCCAAATGCAACATGGCGTCCCATCTCAATTCCTGTCAATTTTGCATTGAAAAGTCAAATGGCGCTCCTTCCCTTCCGAGCTCTGCCCTGCGCCCAAACAATGGTTTACACCCACATATGGGGTATCAGCGTACTCAGGACAAATTGCACAACAATTTTTGGGGTCCAATTTCTTCTCTTACCCTTGGAAAAATAAAAAATTGGGGGCGAAAATATCATTTTTGTGAAAAAATATGATTTTTTATTTTTACCGCTCTGCATTATAAACTTCTGTGAAGCACTTGTTGGGTCAAAGTGCTCACCACACATCTAGATAAGTTCCTTAGGGGGTCTACTTTCCAAAATGGTGTCACTTGTGGGGGGTTTCAATGTTTAGGCACATCAGGGGCTCTCCAAATGCAACATGGCGTCCCATCTCAATTCCAGTCAATTTTGCATTGAAAAGTCAAATGGCGCTCCTTTCCTTCCGAGCTCTGCCATGCGCCCAAACAGTGGATTACCCCCACATATGGGGTATCAGCATACTCAGGACAAATTGTACAACAAATTTTGGGGTCTATTTTCTCCTGTTACCCTTGGTAAAATAAAACAAATTGGATCTGAAATACATTTTGTGTGAAAAAAAGTTAAATGTTCATTTTTATTTAAACATTCCAAAAATTCCTGTGAAACACCTGAAGGGTTAATAAACTTCTTGAAAGTGGTTTTGAGTACCTTGAGGGGTGCAGTTTTTAGAATGGTGTCACACTTGGGTATTTTCTATCATATAGACCCCTCAAAATGACTTCAAATGAGATGTGGTCCCTAAAAAAAAATGGTGTTGTAAAAATGAGAAATTGCTGGTCAACTTTTAACCCTTATAACTCCGTCACAAAAAAAAATTTTGGTTCCAAAATTGTGCTGATGTAAAGTAGACATGTGGTAAATGTTACTTATTAAGTATTTTGCGTGACATATGTCTGTGATTTAAGGGCATAAAAATTAAAAGTTGGAAAATTGCGAAATTTTCAAAATTTTCGCCAAATATTCGTTTTTTTCACAAATAAACGCAACTTATATCGAAGAAATTTTACCACTATCATGAAGTACGATATGTCACGAGAAAACAGTGTCAGAATCGCCAAGATCCGTTGAAGCGTTCCAGAGTTATAACCTCATAAAAGGACAGTGGTCAGAATTGTAAAAATTGGCCCGGTCATTAACGTGCAAACCACCCTTGGGGGTGAAGGGGTTAATGCAGATACCGAGTTGATTAGGAGCTTCTAACTGGTCTGTAGGAGCCAAAACTCTTAATGGTTGGTAGGGGATCAAATACTTACTTCTCACTGCAAAATGCAAATGAATTTACCGTATATACTCAAGTATAAGCTGACCCGAGTATAAGCCGACCCCCCTAATTTTGCCACAAAAAACTGGGAAAACTTAATGACTTGAGTATAAGCCTAGGGTGGAAAATGCAGCAGCTACCGGTAAATGTCAAAAGTAAAAATAGATACCAACAAAAGTAAAATTAATTGAGACATCAGTAGGTTAAGTGATTTTGAATATCCATATTGAATCAGGAGCCCCATATAATTATCCATAAAGATTATGATGGCCCCATAAGATGCTCTATATTAAAATATGCCCCATATAATCCTGCATAAAGGTTAATAATGACCCCATAAGATGCTCCATAGACACATTTGCCCAATATAATGCTGCACAAATGTTGATTATGGCCCCATAAGATGCTCCGTAAAGATATTTTCCCCATATAGTGCTGCACAAACCTTGATTATGGCCCCATAAGATGCTCCATACAGACACTTGCCCCATATAATGCTCCACAGACGTTAATTATGGCCCCATAAGATGCTCCATAAAGAAATTTGCCCCATATAGTGCTGCACAAACGTTGATTGTGGCCACATAAGATGCTCTATACAGACACTTGCCCAATATAATTCTCCACAAACGTTAATTATGGCCCCATAAGATGCTCCATAAAGATGTTTGCGCCATATAGTGCTGCACAAACGTTGATTATGGCCCCATAAGATGCTGCATAAAGATATTTGCGCCATATATTGCTGCACAAACGTTGATTATGGCTCCATACAGACACTTGCCCCATTTGCTGTTGCTGAGATAAAAAAGTAAAAAATCACATACTCACCTCTCATCGCTCAGGCCCCCGGCAACTTCAATATTCACCTGACTTCATTCCAGCGCCGCTCCATCTTCAGTGTCTTCTGAACTGACGTTCAGGCAGAGGGCGCGCACTAACCACGTCATCACGCCCTCTGACCTGAGCGTCATTGCAGAAGACGCTGAAGACGGAGCGGCGCTGGAACGAGGAGCAAGTGAATATCGCTCTGCGCAGCGCTCACCTCCCCGTTATACTCACCTGCTCCTGGCGCGGTGCAGTCCCTGTTTCCCCGGCGCCGCAGCTTCTTCCTGTATTGAGCGGTCACCGTTACCGCTCATTACAGTAATGAATATGCGGCTCCACCCCTATGGGAGGTGGAGCCACATAGTCATTACTGTAATGAGCGGTACCATGTGACCGCTCAGTACAGGAAGAAGCTGCGGTGCCAGGAAATTAGGGACCTGCAGGGACCGCGCCAGGAGAAGGTGAGTATAATTAGACAGCCCCCGCTCCTCCTCCCCTGCCGACCCCTGGGTATGACTCGAGTATAAGCCGAGAGGGGGACTTTCAACCCCAAAAATGGGCTGAAAATCTCAGCTTATACTCGAGTATATACGGTATATCATTTATACAATGTGATTGTCTGGATTTTATTTTTGATATTCTATCTCTCAATATTAAAATTAATCTATCCTTAAAATTATAGACTGTTCATGTACTGTATTTGTCAGTGGGCAAACTTACAAAATCAGCAAGGGATCAAATACTTACTTCTCCCACTGTATAAGGGGTTATGCGTGATCTCAAACTGAATATAGGAAAGCTATGTAGGTGCTCACACTGTATATAGGGGCTCTTACTGCATGTACAAGCTGTGTGGGGCTCATTCTATATCGACGAGCTGTGTGAGGATCATACTGAATATAGAGAATGTGTGTGGGCTCATACGGTATATAGGGGTGCTGTGTGCGGGGTCATATGGTATATAGGGGATGTCAACAATATTAAGTGGTACAATTAATATCAATATAAAATCCACAACTTTCACTGCCTCTCATGCTACTTTCACATGAGCTGATAGCATCCTTCAATGTACAGAATAAAACCTAATCACTTTAAGACATACAATCCTAGTTGGGGTAGAAATGTTTAAAATGCTGTGTTTTACTTAAGTTTAAGTTATTAAGTATTTAAGGGTTAATACTTGAATAATGAACTCCAAAGGTTCAGCTATTAAGAAGCCTGAAAAAAAGCGTAAGATTTGAAATAAGGAATACAAATGTAAAATGATTTTTTTTCTTCTTTTTAATTTAAGTCCATGCCAGTGAATCAGGAAGGTATTCATTTGATTTTGCGTATCGAGACAGTGATGTTAATGTTATGCTAATGTAGCAGGCAATTCCTAATCTATCCTGAAATGCATGTGTCAGAACTCTTGTGTAGTACAGGTTACTGATGGTAAAAAAAACAAGCTGTGTTTTCTTCATATTACAGGAGAGGAGGAAGATGACTTGCTGTGAGATTTTTCTTTTTAATATATTTTCTATCATGAATTTTAAATAGGGCAAACCAGAGCAATAAGACACTGATGAGCTTTGCTATAAAGTGGGAGGCTTTACACTAGCTAGAATTGTTACATGCATTTTATAAGCACCAAATTCCTTTTTTAAGATTTTGGAAACTGATGGAACAGAAAATTTATTTTATGGTTTCTGATTTGTGGTTTCTTGTTATGAAAATAGATCAAGAATATAAAAATACAAGTTTTACTTAAAATAAATTTCTTTTAAATACACAGTTTATTTTTAATAATGTAAGTAAAACAATGTATGAATACACTGAAAAATAATTAAAAGTCTAAATGATCAAAATGCAACATTTATTCAATGCAAAAAGATTAAATAACAGCAAAGACTAATTTTTATACCTTTGATTAAAATGGATTGTGAACAGCTAAGCAAGTTGACAATGAAATAATCTCGTAAAGGCCAAAAGTTAAAAGATGTAAAAAAACACAGTGAGCACAGCTATGGAATGGTGCTAAAGGTAGGTTCCCAACCCATAGGTATAATAAATATAACCTAGCACTCAGCTTAGATGCGTAGAAGGAAAATTTATTGTAGTGCACAGAAAACGTTTCGGTTCATGTGGAACCTTCTTCAGTTACTACAATAATAAACAAAAGAACAAAATATGCAGTGTAGCAAAGCAAAAAAATGATAACAAAAGTATATACAATACAGAAGATGTTGGTCATTGATAGACATGTAATAAATAGAGAATTCATAACTGGCATTGAGTCCTAGTCAAAATCGTCGCACAATCCTACCTATGTGAAGGTGAATCAAAGGATCTGACATACTGCGTAAGAAGTGAAGTAGAATACCCACATGGAGCAGATTACATGCACCTTGCTGTATTGAGCATATAAAATGCGCAATTCTCAGATGAGAGACTCAGTATATATTAGCGTTATCTATAAAGAGAATAGTGGTCAAGCAGGAATCACATACGTAATAGAGAATGTATGGCGTTATACTACTTACTACGGAGAACCGTATCATGCGGTACATTTAATTCCACATGGAATCCCACCTCCCCAGACTGGTGGTAGACTCCGCATCTGGTGGCACGCTTGCCCGATCATCAGACACAGAACAGGTAACTCCTCTCTATCTCTCACGGCCAGCGGCACGGTGCACCACATCTATTAATGGCTGTTACTACTTTATTTACAGCTCTCTGCACTGCATGATACGGTTTTCCGTAGTAAGTGGAATAACGCCATACATTCTCTATTACCTACCTGATTCCTGCTTGACCACTATTCTCTTTATAGATAACGCTAATATATACCGAGTCTCTCATCTGAGAATCACGCATTTTACAGTTATATGAAAAAGTTTGGGCACCCCTATTAATCTTAAGCTTAATGTTTTATAAAAATTATTTTTTTTCCAACAGCTATTTCAGTTTCATATATCTAATAACTGTTCTACACAGTAATGTTTCTGCCTTGAAATGAGGTTTATTGTACTAACAGAAAATGTGCAATCTGCATTCAAACAAAATTTGACAGGTGCATAAATATGGGCACCTCACCAGAAAAGTGACATTAATATTTAGTAGATCCTCCTTTTGCAAAAATAACATCCTCTGGTCGCTTCCTGTACCTTTTAATGAGTTCCTGGATCCTGGATGAAGGTATTTTTGACCATTCCTCTTTACAAAACAATTCCAGTTCAGTTAAGTTTGATGGTCGCCGAGCATGGACAGCCCTCTTCAAATGATCCCACAGATGTTCAATGATATTCAGGTCTGGGGACTGGGATGGCCATTCCAGAACAGTGTAATTGTTCCTCTGCATGAATGCCTGAGTAGATTTGGAGCGGTGTTCTGGATCATTGTCTTGCTGAAAGATCCATCCCCTGCGTAACTTCAACTTTGTCACAGATTCATGAACAGTATTGCCAAGAATCTGCTGATACTGAGAGGAATCCATGCGTCCCTCAACTTTAACAAGATTCCCGATGCCGGCATTGGCCACACAGCCCCAAAGCATGATGGAACCTCCACCAAATTTTACTGTGGGTAGCAAGTGTTTTTCTTGTAATGCTGTGTTTTTTTGCCGCCATGCATAACGCCTTTTTGTATGACCAAACAACTCAATCTTGGTTTCATCAGTCCATAGGACCTTCTTCCAAAAAGAAATTGGCTTCTCCAAATGTGCTTTTGCATACCTCAGCCGACTCTGTTTGTGGCGTGCTTGCAGAAACGGCTTCTTTCGCATCACTCTCCCATACAGCTTCTTTTTGTGTAAAGTGCGTTGTATAGTTGACCGATGCACAGTGACACCATCTGCAGCAAGTTGATGCTGCAGCTCTCTGGAGGTGGTCTGAGGATTGTCCTTGACTGATCTCATCATTCTTCTTCTCTGCCTTTCTGATGTTTTTCTTGGCCTGCCACTTCTGGCCTTAACAAGAACTGTACCTGTGTTCCTCCATTTCCTTACTATGTTCCTCACAGTGGAAATTGACAGGTTAAATCTCTGAGACAACTTTTTGTATCCTTCCCCTGAACAACTATGTTGAATAATCTTTGTTTTCAGATCATTTGACAGTTGTTTTGAGGAGCCCATGATGCCACTCTTCAGAGGAGGTTCAAACAGGAGAACAACTCGCAAGTGGCCACTTTAAGTAGCTTTTCTCATGATTGCATACACCTGGCTATGAAGTTCAAAGCTCAATGAGGTTACAAAACCAAAAAAGTGCTTTAGTAAGTCAGTAAAAAGTAGGTAGGAGTATTTAAAACAAGAAAATGATAAGGGTACCCATACTTATGCACCTGTCAAATTTTGTTTGAATGCAGATTGCACATTTTCTGTTAGTACAATAAACCTCATTTCAAGGCAGAAACATTACTGTGTCCAACAGTTATTAGATATATGAAACTGAAATAGCTGTTGCAAAAAAACCTATTTTTATAAAACATTAAGCTTAAGATTAATAGGGGTGCCCAAACTTTTTTATATAACGGTATATATTTATATATATATATATATATATATATATATATATATATATATATATATATATACCTATTCTATGTGTACACATTTATTTTATCTATTCTATTCTAACCTGTCAGTGTGATTTTACTGTACACCGCACTGAATTACCGGCTTTTCTATAGAACACTGGTGCGTATTTCTCGCAAGTCACTCGCATGGTCCGTGTGTAATCCGTATTTTTCTCGCCCCCATAGACTTTCATTGGTGGATTTTTTGCACAATACGCTGACAAATGCAGCATGCTGCGATTTTCTCAGGCCGTAAAATACGGCTGAGAAATATACGGCAGATAGGAGCTGCCCCATAGAGAAACATTGGTCCGTGTGCAATGTGTTGGTTTTGTGCCTCTCATACGTCCATATTCTTCTCTAGTGTGACCCCGGCCTCACAATGACTTTTAGGCACCCTGAGTACTTATCCGAAGACAGACATAAGGGGATGAGTGAGCAGTAGTGATAGGTGAGCACTAAAATGCTCGGGTGCTCGTTGCTTTGGTCGAGCAAATTGGAATGCTCGGGTGCTCGACCCGAGCAACGAGCCCAATGTAAGTCTATGGGAAACTCAAGCATTTTTCCGGCGGCCCTCCCGGCGGTCTGCAGAGTGACTAGAAATTGCGGAAATTAATGGGAACAGTGTTCAAATGACATGGGAACAACATGTGGAAGACACCTGGAAGCATTTCTGACTCCCAGGTCACTGCTGTGAACAATGTTGTCAGAGTCATGCCACTTTTACAGACTCACAATAAAACATACAAAATCGAAACCAAAATGGATTTTCCTGGGAAACATGTCAAAGAAAATAGTTTCCAGGGTAATGACTTGTATATAAGGCAAAATAAATAACCAAAACCAAAAATGCTCCTCCACACCTTGGGCTATGTTCACACGTAGCGTTTTTGATGCCTTTTTGAACTTTAGCATTGCTTTCAACCAAGACAAATGCATTCAGTGGGAAATGTAATTTTAACATTTTACAACCTTATCTGGACATGTGGTGTGTGACACATCATCAGACACATCCTGTTTAATTTATGAAGGAGGGACTCTGAAAGTCACAAAGCCTATTTTTATAGGGCCATAAGGCGGCCTTTACTATTCTTAAAGGGCCAGCAGTTGGCCCTCACTATTCTTAGAGAGCCATCAGCCGGCTATGCTTTGTTGTTCCCATTACACAGGTCAACAAAAAAAAATTTTTTTTCTGGTGTCCAAAATATTTTAATGAATTTGGGGTATTTTTGGGGTGCTGATTCTGAATATGCTATCAGTTTTGCCAGATTGGCTCAAGTTTTTGACATTTTTGGTATCTTATTTATAGCACTTGTTGGTAAATGCGACGCATCATCTCATTAATTTCTTTGGATTAGTACTTGAACTGAGCAGTTCTCAATATAGTTTTGTGTTAATTAGTGTTCTAAAAGTTTGTTCATAGCTTGATTTTTGCACTAACTTTATGTTGTTGTCTGTTTTCCAGTGAAAAGCATGAACTCATCAAGAAGAAGTTGTCTTAACGATCCAGACTCATTCTGTTACATTTGTGGTGAATACACACTGCCAAAACATAGAAGAAACATAACAGACTTCGTAAAAAAAGTGTATTTTGCCTATTTTGGGGTTATGCTTGGGGACCAAGACAAGTTTTGGGCACCACACATAGTGTGGAAAGCATGTATCGAATTATTACGAAAATGGAGCAAAGGACAAAGAAAAAGCTTCAAATTTGGTATTCCAATGGTGTGGAGAGAGACAAAAAATCATCATGATGACTGTTATTTCTGTGCAGTGCAAGTGCAAGGATTCAATAAGCATAAGAAACGAAAATGAGAGTAACATGGAATCTGCAAGAAGGCCTGTCCCTCATTGTGAAGATGTGCCTGTACCTGTGTTTACCATAAATAACAGTCATCATGATGATTTTTTGGCTCTCTCCACACCATTGGAACACCAAATTTGAAACTTTTTCTTTGTCCTTTGCTCCATTTTCGTAATAATTCGATACATGCTTTGCACACTATGTGTGGTGCCCAAAACTTGTCTTGGTCCCCAAGCATAACCCCAAAATAGGCAAAATACACTTTTTTTACGAAGTCTGTTATGTTTCTTCTATGTTTTGGCAGTGTGTATTCACCACAAATGTAACAGAATGAGTCTGGATCGTTAAGACAACTTCTTCTTGATGAGTTCATGCTTTTCACTGGAAAACAGACAACAACATAAAGTTAGTGCAAAAATCAAGCTATGAACAAACTTTTAGAACACTAATTAACACAAAACTATATTGAGAACTGCTCAGTTCAAGTACTAATCCAAAGAAATTAATGAGATGATGCGTCGCATTTACCAACAAGTGCTATAAATAAGATACCAAAAATCTCAAAAACTTGAGCCAATCTGGCAAAACTGATGACATATTCAGAATCAGCACCCCAAAAATACCCTAAATTCGATGAAATATCTTTGGCACCAAAAATGCTGTTGACCAGTGTTATTAAACAAATATTATGGGTCTTCTATACTGTTATTGCGTATGCAGAGAGTGTCAGGGTTGCCCAAAATTTGAATGCACCCCTATACCCCTTGGAAGAGACGCAGAGGAGGGCCTCATTAAAAAAAATGTTCCCATTATTAGGAAGTGGGTCTCCCATAGTGTTTGCCTATGCAGTGAAGTAACGGCTGCCAAAAGTTTGGAGGAACTCCATTGTCCCTTGGAAGAGATGTAAAGGTCAGAGGGCCTCCTGAAACAATGTTCCCATTATTAGGAAGTGGGTCTCCCATAGTGTTTGCCTATGCAGTAAATGCAAGGGCTGCCAAAAATTTGGAGGCACTCCAATGCCCCTTAGAAGTGATGTGGAGGAGGGTTTCATAAAAAAGTTCCCATTAGAAAGCAGCGGGTCTCCTATATTTGTAATGCCCATGCACTAAGTTTATGGGCTGACAAACATTTACCCCTGGGGGTAAACATGAACATACTGTATAACAAATTATTTTTATTGGCATCATAAACACCTTTTAAAAAACTAATGTGGGTGTTAACTCACGGACCACGGTCACCCTAATGATATGGTTGTGCAGGATGAAGATGAGGAGAAGGAGGAGGACAACAGCAAATAGCCAAAATCAGGAAGAGTATATGGAGCGCCCCCACTTCTGCAGGGCCGAGGGGTACCCGGTACCGGGCCTCTGAGTCTCTGTTCTCTGGGGTTGTAACGGTGGCTAGACCCGGTCCGTGACCCTGCTGAGGGGCGTCCAATGAAAGGTGTGGATGGTGATGATGTTGTGGTGGTGCGGTGCAGGTCGCAGTAAATAACAAGGACACCAGGTTGCAGTCTCTTTACCTCTTTACTGAAGGCTCCAGGATCCTCAATCCGGAATACGGTTAACCAGGCTGCGTAAGTCCGGCCGGTCCGATGGCACCTCCAGGGTTCCCTTTGCAGGTGGAAATCTGTGCCTACCTTCTAGCGCTTGTGTGTTGTGGTCCTCCCCTGCTGTGCTTACGGGATAGTCCCCACGACTGTTGTGTCTATTTCTGAAGTTCCCTCACAACTCGATTATGATGTTCTGCTTCGACCCCCAGATGCTATGGCTAGGAGGCACCCGTATGACGGGTAGGCTCGGAGGTCTTCCGGGACCCTAGAGTCGCCCCTCTCCAAATGTTGCCCCCTATGTCTTCTTAGGTGATTTGAGTGAGACAGCCCGCCTATAACTGACTGTCCTGCCGTAGGTTTGAAGTAAGGCCTGGAGCTCAATACTTCCTCGGCGTTCCAGCCACCGGCTGCACGCCTCAGTAGGATGTTTGTTATGGACCTGGTGGTTAGGTGCACCAGGAATGACCTGATAGTTAAACACGGAATCGGGACGAGCTCTGGGGAATTGGGAACTCTGCTGACCGCAAACCCTACTCCTATCAACACAACTAGAAATAGCCGTGGAGCGTGCCTGACTCTGCCTAGATGCCTCTTCACAGCCTAAGAGCTAACTACCCCTAAAGAAAGGAAACAAAGCCTCACTTGCCTCAGAGAAATTTCCCCAAAGGTAAAAGCAGCCCCCCACAAGTATTGACTGTGAGTTCAGAGGAAATCACAAACACAGGATGAAATAGGCTTTAGCAAAGAGAGGCCGGTCTAACTAAACAGATTGAGGATAGAAAAGGGATCTTTGCGGTCAACACAACAAACTACAAAAACCACGCAGAGTGTGCAAAAAATACCCCCGCACCGACTCACGGTGCGGTGGTGCCACTCTGCACCCCCAGAGCTTCCAGCTAGCCAGGCAGTTTCATGATAGCAAGCCGGACTAGAACTTAGCAAGAAAAACCATAAGTAACAAATGAACAAGCCGGAACTTAGCTTTTGCTGGAGTAGTCAGGTCCTCAGAAAGATCCAGGAGAGATCTGAACAGTACTAGAACATTGACAGCTGGCATGGAGTAATGATCTGAGTGGAGTTAAATAGAGAATCCAGCCTAGCCCTAAATGAGGGCAGGTGGGGAAGGAACCTCAGAACCAGCAGCTCCACTCACAGCCACCAGAGGGAGTCCACGGACAGAACTCACTGAAGTACCATTCATGACCACAGGAGGGAGTTCAAGAACGGAATTCACAACAGTACCCCCCCCTTGAGGAGGGGTCACCGAACCCTCACCAGAGCCCCCCGGCCGATCAGGACGAGCCAAATGAAAGGCACGAACTAAATCGGCAGCATGGACATTAGAGGCAACAACCCAGGAATTATCCTCCTGACCATAGCCCTTCCATTTGACCAAGTACTGAAGTTTTCATCTCGAAATACGAGAATCCAAAATCTTCTCCACCACATACTCCAACTCCCCCTCGACCAACACCGGAGCAGGAGGATCAACGGAGGGAACCATAGGCGCCACATATCTCTGCAGCAACGACCTATGGAACACATTATGGATGGCAAAAGAAGCAGGAAGGGCCAAACAAAATGATACAGGATTAAGAATTTCAGAAATCTTATAAGGACCAATGAAACGAGGCTTAAACTTAGGGGAAGAAACCTTCATAGGAACATAACGAGATGATAACCAAACCAAATCCCCAACACGAAGTCGGGGACCAACACGGCGACGGCGGTTAGTGAAACGTTGAGCCTTCTCTTGGGACAAGGTCAAATTGTCCACCACATGAGTCCAAATTTGCTGCAACCTGTCCACCACAGAATCCACACCAGGACAGTCCGAAGGCTCAACCTGCCCTGAAGAAAAACGAGGATGAAAACCAGAATTACAAAAAAAAAGGCGAAACCAAAGTAGCCGAACTGGCCCGATTATTAAGAGCGAACTCAGCCAATGGCAAGAAGGTCACCCAATCATCCTGATTCGCAGAAACAAAGCATCTCAGATAGGTTTCCAAAGTCTGATTGGTTCGTTCGGTTTGGCCATTTGTCTGAGGATGGAAAGCTGAAGAAAAAGACAAATCAATGCCCATCTTAGCACAAAAGGAACGCCAAAACCTTGAAACAAACTGGGAACCTCTGTCAGACACGATGTTCTCCGGAATGCCATGCAAGCGAACCACATGTTGGAAAAATAATGGAACCAAATCAGAGGAAGAAGGCAATTTTGGCAAGGGTACCAAATGGACCATTTTAGAGAAGCGATCACAAACAACCCAGATGACCGACATCCTTTGAGAAACAGGAAGATCTGAAATAAAATCCATGGAAACATGCGTCCAGGGCCTTTTCGGGACCGGCAAGGGCAAAAGTAACCCACTGGCACGAGAACAGCAGGGCTTAGCCCGAGCACAAGTCACACAAGACTGCACAAAAGAACGCACATCCCGCGACAAAGAAGGCCACCAAAAGGACCTAGCCACCAAATCTCTGGTACCAAAAATCCCAGGATGACCAGCCAACACCGAACAATGAACCTCAGAGATAACTCTATTAGTCCATCTATCAGGGACAAACAGTTTCTCCGCTGGACAACGGTCAGGTCTATCAGCCTGGAACTCCTGCAGCACCCGCCGCAAATCAGGGGAGATGGCAGACAGAACTACCCCCTCTCTGAGAATACCAGCTGGCTCAGGAACCCCAGGAGAATCAGGCACAAAACTCCTTGAAAGGGCATCAGCCTTCACATTCTTAGAACCCGGAAGGTACGAAACCACAAAATTGAAACAGGAGAAAAACAGCGACCAACGAGCCTCTCTAGGATTCAACCACTTGGCAGACTCGAGATAAGTCAGATTCTTATGATCTGTCAAGACCACCACGCGATGCTTGGCTCCTTCAAGCCAATGTCGCCACTCCTCGAATGCCCACTTCATAGCCAACAACTCCCGATTGCCAACATCATAATTACGCTCAGCAGGCGAAAACTTTCTTGAAAAGAAAGCGCATGGCTTCATTACAGAGCAATCAGAACTTCTCTGAGACAAAACAGCCCCTGCTCCAATTTCAGAAGCATCAACGTCGACCTGAAAAGGGAGCGAAACATCTGGCTGACACAACACAGGAGCCGAAGAGAAACGACGTTTCAACTCCTGAAAAGCCTCAACGGCCTCAGAGGACCCATTCACCACATCAGCACCCTTCTTGGTCAAATCAGTCAACGGTTTAACAACACTAGAAAAATTAGCGATGAAGCGACGGTAAAAACTGGCAAAGCCCAGAAATTTCTGAAGGCTCTTCACAGATGTAGGCCGAGTTCAATCATAAATAGCTTGGACTTTAACAGGATCCATCTCGATAGTAGAAGGGGAAAAAATGAAACCCAAAAAGGAAACCTTCTGAACTCCAAAGAGACACTTAGATCCCTTCACAAACATGGAATTAGCACGAAGGACCTGGAACACCATTCTGACCTGCTTTACATGGGACTCCCAATCATCCGAAAAGACCAAAATATCATCCAAATATACGATCATGAATCTATCCAGATACTTTCGGAAGATGTCATGCATAAAGGACTGAAACACAGAGGGAGCATTAGAAAGGCCGAATGGCATCACCAGGTACTCAAAATGGCCCTCGGGCGTATTAAATGCTGTTTTCCATTCATCGCCCTGTTTAATACGCACGAGATTACACGCCCCTCGAAGGTCTATCTTGGTGAACCAACTAGCCCCCTTAATCCGAGCAAATAAATCAGACAGTAGAGGCAAAGAGTACTGAAATTTGACCGTGATTTTATTAAGAAGGCGGTCATCTATTCAAGGTCTCAGAGAACCATCCTTCTTGGCCACAAAAAAGAACCCTGCTCCCAATGGTGACGACGACGGGCGGATATGCCCTTTCTCCAAGGACTCCTTTATATAACTCCGCATAGCGGCGTGTTCTGGCACAGACAAATTGAAAAGTCATCCCTTAGGGAACTCTCTACCAGGAATCAAATTAATAGCACAATCACAATCCCTATGAGGAGGTAGGGTACTAGACTTGGGCTCATCAAATACATCCCGGTAATCCGACAAAAACTCAGGGACTTCAGAAGGAGTGGAGGAAGAAATTGACAACAATGAAACATCCCCATGTACCCCTTGACAGCACCAACTGGACACCGACATTGATTTCCAATCCAATACTGGATTATGGACCTACAGCCATGGCAAACCCAACACGACCACATCATGCAGATTATGCAACACCAAAAAGCGAATATCCTCCTGATGCGCAGGAGCCATGCACATGGTCAACTGGGTCCAGTACTGAGGCTTATTCTTGGCCAAAGGCGTAGCATCAATTCCCCTCAAAGGAATGGGATGCTGCAAGGGCTCCAAGAAAAAACCACAGCGCCTGGCAAACTCTAAGTCCATCAAATTCAGGGCAGCGCCTGAATCCACAAATGCCATAACAGAATAGGATGACAAAGAGCAAATCAGAGTAATGGACAAAAGAAATTTAGGCTGTACATTACCAATGGTGTCAGACCTAGCGAACCGCTTAGTGCGCTTAGGACAATCAGAGATAGCATGAGTGGAGTCACCACAGTAAAAACACAGCCCATTCTGACATCTATGTTCTTGCCGTTCAGCTCTGGTCAAAGTCCTATCACATTGCATAGGCTCAGGCCTCTGCTCAGAGGATACCACCAAATGGTGCACAGTTTTGCGCTCACGTAAGCGCCGATCGATCTGTATGGCCAAGGACATTGATTCATTCAGACCAGCAGGCGTGGGGAACCCCACCATAACATCCTTAAGGGCTTCAGAAAGACCCTTTCTGAAAATTGCTGCCAGGGCACACTCATTCCACTGAGTAAGCACAGACCACTTTCTGAACTTCTGGCAATATACCTCCGCTTCATCCTGACCCTGACACAAAGCCAGCAAAATTTTCTCTGCCTGATCCACAGAATTCGGTTCATCATAAAGCAATCCCAGCGCCAGAAAAAACGCATCTACATTACGCAATGCAGGATCTCCTGGCGCCAGGGCGAATGCCCAGTCTTGAGGGTCGCCACGCAACAAAGAAATAATGATTCTCACTTGCTGAATAGGGTCACCAGAAGAGCGGGGTTTCAGAGCAAGAAACAGTTTACAATTGTTTTTGAAACTCAGAAATTTAGATCTATCCCCAGAAAACAAATCAGGAATTGGAATTCTAGGCTCCAACATAGGATTCTGAACTACATAATCTTGAATGTTTTGTACCCTTGCAGCGAGTTGATCTACACTAGAGGACAGACCTTGAATGTCCATATCCACACCTGAGTTCTGAACCACCCAGAGTTTAAGGGGAAAAGAAAGGCAAAACACACTGCAGAGAAAAAAAAAAAAATGGTCTCAGAACTTCTCTTTTCCCTCTATTGCATTAACACTTTGTGGGCCAGCTGTACTGTTATGGACCTGGTGGTTAGGTGCACCAGGAATAACCTGATAGTTAAACACAGAATCGGGACGAGCTCTGGGGAAATGGGAACTCTGCTGACCGCAAACCCTACTCCTATCAACACAACTAGAAATAGCCGTGGAGCGTGCCTGACTCTGCCTAGACGCCTCTTCACAGCCTAAGAGCTAACTACCCCTAAAGAAAGGAAACAAAGCCTCACTTGCCTCAGAGAAATTTCCCCAAAGGTAAAAGCAGCCCCCCACAAGTATTGACTGTGAGTTAAGAGGAAATCACAAACACAGGATGAAATAGGCTTTAGCAAAGAGAGGCCGGTCTAACTAAACAGATTGAGGATAGAAAAGGGATCTTTGCGGTCAACACAACAAACTACAAAAACCATGCAGAGTGTGCAAAAAATACCCCCGCACCGACTCACGGTGCGGTGGTGCCACTCTGCACCCCCAGAGCTTCCAGCTAGCCAGTTTCATGATAGTAAGCCAGACTAGAACTTAGCAAGAAAAACCATAAGTAACAAATGAACAAGCCAGAACTTAGCTTTTGCTGGAGTAGTCAGGTCCTCAGACAGATCCAGGAGAGATCTGAACAGTACTAGAACATTGACAGCTGGCATGGAGTAATGATCTGAGTGGAGTTAAATAGAGAATCCAGCCTAGTTCTAAACGAGGGCAGGTGGGGAAGGAACCTCAGAACCAGCAGCTCCACTCACAGCCACCAGAGGGAGTCCACGGACAGAACTCACCGAAGTACCATTCATGACCACAGGAGGGAGTTCGAGAACGGAATTCACAACAGATGTTGCCTCGACTTACAGCACGACTCCTACTGGTGTTTCTCCTTGTTGCGTTGATCTCGTTTCTCACTCAGCACAATAAACCTCGCTTCTTGCCTCTGTCAGGATCCCACCCCTGACAGGGACCCCCCTGAATCTTCCCCTGCAACACCCTCTGCCACAGGATGTTGCCTGGTTCCAACCCAGTCAGCTTTCTGACTAACTTCCTATCTAACCCCCAGTTTTACCAAATTGTGAGGAGTGGCCTAATACATAGCACCCTTAGCTCCCCCTGGAGGCCAGACTGTGAAGTGTATTGGTGTCTGTGATACCTGGTCAGGTGAACTCCTTCAGTGCCATCAGACGTACCATAGCCCCCCTTAGCGGCGGAGCATCAGTACTGCAATGACCAGGACTCTGGGGTGCTGCATTCCCCCCAGGTTAAATCCAGTACTCCTGGACTGGGAAGAAAACAACAATACATGTCAGCAAAAAGACATACAATTTTGAAATGCAATAGCAATAAGCAAATTTGAACAGAGCTTCCCTTTATGGGAGGTGAGGACACTTGAACTTTACAAACATGGTTAAATACTTTAAATAACATACTATAAATAACTTTTCTTACCCAACCGGGTATTCTACTAAGTGAAAATTTTTGAACAATAATTTAACATTGCCTTTAAGGACGTACACACTGAATCCACTAAAGACCTTCTTATAAAACACTATAAGGCTAATCAACTTTTTCTTCATTTTCCATCCTTACATCTGCAGGACCGCCTGTCTATCTGCCCCAGGCCTACTGCCTCTCGCTCTGTTGCAGGACCGCCCCTTTCCGCCCGGGCCTACTGCCTTTCTGCTACTATACACAGTATAGAACTTATCAACCTTCCCTCAGTTCAGGATCACTGAGCCATCTCGGTATGGCTCCTAGGAGGACTCACCGACTAACCCCATACGGGTTCACTTCCTGTCCTCATTCTTCTAGCAACATCATCAACACAATTAACTAGCTCACTACATATAACTTTTATATGTAAGCATTATTAGTACTTCCTTTTAAAGCATCATCATTCTTTAAGTGCTATTGATGAACGTTCCCTTTGAAAGGGGACCAAGTCTCTATGAGGTAGTGCAACTTCTCAAGCTGCAAGTCCGTATGCAGCAAGGACTCCGGTACTGTTTCCAGGAACAGTTTCTTTGCAAAGAGTCCTTTTCTTTGTAAAACCAGTAGAGGGCACCTTTAAGAAGGTGCAAACTATTTACAATGAGTTTGTAATCATGCAGTGTTCATGATCCAGCAGTTCTTTTCAACAATGATAAAACGAGAAACAAAAACAAAAAGGCAAAAATAGGGATCCCGGGTAAACTAAGGGATCCCTTTAAGAGTTAACCCTAGTCGGGTTGTAGCAGCAGAGAAACACATAGAAAGACGAACAGTTAACTATTTACATGTGATGAAGCATTCTTGCTTACTCAATTTCTGTCTGAGCAGGAGGCGGCCTCCTCCCGGGCCTCACCGGACAAACGGGTCGTGATGGTGTAGCAAAGACCGGTCCCAGTAACGATAGGATCCCTCATTGGGACACCCTCCTCGTTCGTGGGTGAGCACGACCCGTAGCGACACGGTGGGTCTGAATTCCCTGGGGTTCCATGGGGGCAGGTTCCGGCACCTTCCCTGCAGGAGGCTCGTCTTCCGACGTTCCGGCAGTGGCCTTGAGTGCGACGCACCGCTGGACGCCCCGAGCTATCCAGCCAACCTCCCTCCTCCACCGGGTGTAAGTCACTGCGTCTCCGGGCTCTAGGTCGCGACCGTACCTTCCCCCGCAGGGTTCCACCTCTTCCCGATCCACACGGACCTGCAGTGGCTCTCCAATTTCTTGTATAACTCCCCGTCCTTCCCGGGAGTTGAAGAACACCACCACACCCCAATGTGACGGGGGAACCTCCTCGACTTCCGTCAGGTCGATCTGGGCCGCAGGTTGGGATCTATTCCTCCACACCGTCATCAGGCGCCGCAGATGTTCTGCCTCTGGCAGGATCCTCAGGCCCTGCGCCTGCAGCTCGCACTCTGCCGCGGCCGGGATGGAGGAAGCAGGGGACACCGGAGTTAGGCGGACCTCCGTAGGCTGGCCCAGCCGAGCGGTCACACAAGCATCGGCCTCCCGGCGGCATGCTATCTGCCGGGCCTCGGCTGTGGCCACACACTCCTCAGACGGCGGCCAGTTGGGTCTGCCCGTCGGTAGCTCCGTAAGGGCCAGTTCCTGCAACGATGGCGCGTCTGGGGCTGTGTCGGGTGGTGCAGCCTCATGCTGGGTCGGGTCGTCCCCACGCGGTGCTCCCGGCGTCGCCATCTTTGCTTCCTCTCCAGTGTCTTCTTCCCGTGGTCTCTTTCGTGGGCGGCCCCGTCTCCATGGTCTCCACCCTCCAAAGAGGATGAGAAGGCGGACCTCGGCTGCTGACGGACATGTCCTCAGGATGCAAAAATGTTTAGACTGGGCGGCCATTGTCTTTCGCGCTCTTCAGCTGGTCCACGCCTACTCCACTCCCCTCTTCTCCTCCTGCGCTATCCTCAGCGCTGTAATGGCGGCGGTTTTTGTTGGCAAGTGGCAATGCACAGTCTTTGCAATAAGTCACAGTCCAAGTATAATAAATCACAGTTCCAAGGCACACATGACCTGATTCTTCAGGCTTAAGTAGATCCTGTTCGTGACGCCAAGTTGGAGTGCCCCCACTGCCGCAGGGCCGAGGGGTACCCGGTATCGGGCCTCTGAGTCTCTGTTCTGGGGTTGTCACGGTGGCTAGACCCTGTCCGTGACCCTGCTGAGGGGCGTCCAATGAAAGGTGTGGATGGTGATGATGTTGTGGTGGTGCGGTGCAGGTCGCAGTAAATAACAAGGACACCAGGTTGCAGTCTCTTTACCTCTTTACTGAAGGCTCCAGAATCCTCAATCTGGAATACGGTTGACCGGGCTGCGTAAGTCCGGCCGGTCCGATGGCACCTCCAGTGTTCCCTTTGCAGGTGGAAATCTGTGCCTACCTTCTAGCGCTTGTGTGTTGTGGTCCTCCCCTGCTGTGCTTACGGGATAGTCCCCACAACTGTTGTGTCTGTTTCTGAAGTTCCCTCACAACTCGACTATGATGTTCTGCTTCGTCCCCCAGATGATATGGCTAGGACGCACCCATATGAAGGATGAGGAGGATGACGTGCTGGAGCTGTAGACTGTGGGGGAACTCATGATTGACCAAGGGCCTGCAATCCTCGGTGTCGAGAGGGCATGTCCCATCCCAAGGTCCGACTGGGTCCCTGCTTCCACTATATTAACCCAGTGTGTCATCAGCGAGATGTACCATCCCTGCCCACAAGCACTTGTCGATGTGTCCGTGGTTAGGTGGACTATCCCAGTAACTGCATTGTTGAGGGCATGGCTAATGTTGTGGTTGTGCTTGTGTAATGTGGGGATGGCACACTGGGAGAAATAGTGGTGGCTGGGGATTGAGTACCGAGGGATGCCACCACCATCAGGTAGTGGAAAGCTTCCATCTCCACAAGCCTAAAAGGCAACATTTTGAGCGCAAGCAGTCGCGAAATGTGGGAATTAAGTAGTGTGGCCTGTGGGGCGTTGGCTATGTATTTGCGCTTGCATTCCAAGGACTGGGGTATGGACAACTGAACGCTGTGCTGGGACAAGGACGTGGACATGCTTGCTGATGGTGCTAGTTGAGTGTGTGCAACTACAGGTGCATGGCAGGAGGCATCTTCACATGCACCATGGACAGGGGATTGACTTGCATGCACAACAGTGGAGGAAGTAGTTTTGTGACCCGCAGACACTGTTCTTGGACCCTGGGGTTCGGCCCACAAAGTCGGGTGCTTTGCTGCCATGTGCCTAATCATGCTGGTGGTGGTCAGGCTGGTAGTTTTGCTACCAGCACTGATGCTGGCCTGGCAGGTGGTGCGAATAGCCTTTTTGGGGTCATCGGCAGAGTTTTTCAAAAACAACCAGACTCGGAAAGACCTGACACTTGTAATGGCAATTTCCGTCATGTTGATGTAATGGGGAACGGTTGCCGCCTTCTGTCTGCGACCACCACACTGCATCCTCCTGCCTGTTGGGGTGCTACCCCTCCCTCCAACTGTGTTCTGCTGTTCTCTCTCTGCATGTCCCCCTGCCAGGTTGGGCCTGTTACTATATCATTCACCACCTCGTTTTCCACTTCCGCACCCTCGTCCTCCTCCTGACTTTCTGACAATTGTGTCTCATCTTCATCCACATCTTGTGACACTTTACCATTGCCGCCTTCATGTGATCGTGGCTGCTCAAATATTTGGGCATGGATACAAGCAATCTCCTCCTGCCCTGCTTCAAGTGGACCTGGAAAGAGGCCCGAATCTATAAATGTAAAAGTGAACAGCACTTCAGAGTGTCCAAGTGTAGGATCAGTTGTTTCTGGGAACTCAGTGGGAGGAAGGAGGATCAGGGTGAGGAATATGCAGTCCAGACTCACGGCTACTGAGACTTGACCATGTGGAAGACAGGGTGGCGGTGGTGGTGGCAAAGTGACTGGAAGCGTTATCCGCTATCCAACCAACAACCTTTTAACACTACTCTGGGTTCAATAGTGGTGTGCTGCTATGGTCCCCTAGTAATTGGGACAGGAAGGTTGGGCAAGAATATGTGGGTGTTTTTTTGTTGCACAATTTCAGCTTGCCCACTGCCTCGGCCTCTGCATGCACCATCACCATCACGTCCAGCTCCCCATCCCTTGACACGCATCTTGCCCATTTTAAATGGAGGACAATATTTTCCACGTTCACTACAAATGGCTGAATTTAGAGCGGACTTATATGTGAGCCGTGTGACAGACAAGCCACAGTATTAAATAGCTGGCCTGTAGGTAACTATTTTTAACAGCAAACTGGTGTCAATAACTTTGCTAACATACTGTAACAAAATTTAAACCCTTTACCCCCAAGGGTGGTTTGCACGTTAATGACCGGGCCAATTTGTACAATTCTGACCACTATTTCTTTATGAGGTTATAACTCTGGAACGCTTCAACGCATCCCGGTGATTCTGACACTGTTTTTTCGGGACATATTGTAATTCATGATAGTGGTAACATTTCTTTGATATTACCTGCGTTTATTTGTGAAAAAAACAGAAATTTGGCAAACATTTTGAAAATTTCGCAATTTTCCAACTTTTAATTTTTATGCAATTAAATCACAGAGATATGTCACACAAAATACTTAATAAGTAACATTTCCCACATGTCTACTTTACATCAGCACAATTTTGGAACCAAAATTTTTTTTTGTTAGAGAGTTATAAGGGTTAAAAGTTGACCAGCAATTTCTCATTTTTACAACACCATTGTTTTTTTAGGGACCACATCTCATTTGAAGTCATTTTTAGGGGTCTATATGATAGAAAATAACCAAGTGTGACACCATTCTAAAAACTGCACCCCTCAAGGTGCTCAAAACCACATTCAAGAAGTTTATTAACCCTTCAGGTGTTTCACAGGAATTTTTGGAATGTTTAAATAAAAATGAACATTTAACTTTTTTTCACATAAAATTTACTTCAGCTCCAATTTGTTTTATTTTACCAAGGGTAACAGGAGAAAATGGACCCCGAAAGTTGTTGTACAATTTGTCCTGAGTACGCCAATACCCCACATGTGGGGGTAAACCACTGTTTGGGCGCATGGCAGAGCTCAGAAGCAAAGGGGAGCTAATAGATTGTGTAAATTTAGAAACCAATTCATCAATCCTTGTTTATGATACACCAAATATATCAAGAGTTTTGTGCCTGTTGAGGACTTTGGCGCATCCTACAGCTGCTGTACACCAGCTTCAGAAATGTACTGCATCCATTGTATTGAGTACATTTATGCCTTAATTTACATTCCTTTTGTGGCATAAATAATTATGTATTTGTTGGGCCATGCTCATACCTTCCAATTCTCCCAAAACAGAAAGAGGGCCAAACAATGGGATACAAATTTTGGCTACGACCCTAGCCACACCCCAAGCCGCACGCATTTACCATTTCTTTCAATCCTGGCAGGAGGAGATGTCAAGAGGGGTGTTGATTTTTTCCATTTTTGCTGCATTTTTTATGCCTTTTCCCTCTTAGGCTACTTTCACACTAGCGTCGATTAACGTCCATCGCAATGCGTCGTTTTGGAGAAAAAACACATCCTACAAAGTTGCCCGCAGGATGTGTTTTTTCTCCATAGACTTGCATTAGCGACGCATTGCGATGGATTGCTACACGTTGCATCAGTCGTGCGGACCGTCGGCACAAAAAAAGTTCCATGTAAATTTTTTGTGCATCATGTCTGCCATTTTTGACCGCGCATGAGAGGCCGAAACTCCGCCCCCTCCTCCCCGGACTGCAGAATGGGCAGCGGATGTGTTGAAAAACTGCATCCGCTGCCCACGTCTTGCAATTATTTCACAGCATGCGTCGGTGCGTCGGTACGTCGGCCCGACGCATTGCAATGGGCCCATACAGACGCTAGTGTGAAAGTAGCCTTATTTGATGTTCTTTTGGTGCAAATGTGAAGCATCCTTTTTAGGCTAGGTGCACACGTAGGAAATGTGGTGCAGAATTTTCTGCACTAAATCTGCATCTCCTGGCAGAATCCGCAGGTGCGGTTTTGATGCGTTTTTTATGCGGTTTTAGTGCGTTTTTTGTGCGGAATTGATGTGGAATTTGTGCAGTTTTTGTGCAGTTTTTGTGCAGTTTTTACCACCGCGGATTTCTATTAATGGAGGGGTGCAGAAACGCACAAAAGAAGTGACATGCACTTCTTTGAAATCTGCAGCGTTTCTGCGCAGATTTTTCTGCACCATGTGCACAGCTTTTTTTTTCACATTGATTTACATTGTACTGTAAATCGCAGTGCAGATCTGCAGCATTTCTGCAGCAGAAAAATCTGCTGCAGTTCTGCACCAAATCTGCATCGTGTGCACACAGCCTGAGGCCGGCCTCACACTCAGTGTATGTAAATACGGTCCGTTTTTTACGGCCGTAATACGCAGAAAAGTCTCCAAAATAGTGATCCGTATGTCATCCGTAGGCAGGGTGCGTCAGCGTATTTTGAGTATGGCATTCTCCGTATATAATCCGTATGGCATCCATACTGCGATATTTTCTCGCAGGCTTGCAAAACCGACATCTAATGGATTTATGTGCTCAAATGTTCATTAAAACATACATACAGTATATATATATATATATATATTCTGTATTTATATTTAATTCAGCGCGATATATGTGAAAAGCCGGTAATTCAATTGCCGGCTACTCATTTCTCCTTCCCAAACCCGACATGATATGAGACATGGTTTACATACAGTAAACCATCTCATATCCCCTTTTTTTTTGCATATTCCACACTACTAATGTTAGTAGTGTGTATGTGCAAAATTTGGGTGCTGTAGCTGCTAAAATAAAGGGTTAAATGGCGGAAAAAAATGGCGTGGGCTCCCGCGCAATTTTCTCCACCAGAATGGTAAAACCAGTGACTGAGGGCAGATATTAATAGCCAGGAGAGGGTCCATGGTTATTGCCCCCCCCTGGCTACAAACATCTGCCCCCAGCCACTCCAGAAAAGGCACATCTGGAAGATGCGCCTATTCTGGCACTTGGCCACTCTCTTCCCACTCCCATGTAGCGGTGGGATATGGGGTAATGAAGGGTTAATGTCACCTTGCTATTGTAAGGTGACATTAAGCCAGATTAATAATGGAGAGGCGTCAATTATGTCACCTATCCATTATTAATCCAATTGTATGAAAGGGTTAAAAAACCACACACACATTATTAAAAAGTATTTTAATGAAATAAACACACAGGTTGTTTTAATATTTTATTGCTCTCTCAATCCACCTGAAGACCCTCGCTTGGCAAAATAATAAACCAACAATATACATACCTTCTGTTGATCTGTCACGTCCCACAAAGTAAATCCATCTGAAGGGGTTAAATCATTTTACAGGCAGGAGCTGTGCTAAAGCACTCGCTCGTGCCTGTAAACCCCGGGTGCTGAAAGGAAAGCTGGGTGATCTGTACTTACATTGAGTTGCGGTGAGGTGCCCTCTGCTGGATTAACCCTTCATTACCCCATATCCACCGCTACACAGGAGTGGGAAGAGATTGGCCAAGTGCCAGAATAGGCGCATCTTCCAGATGTGCCTTTTCTGGGGTGGCTGGGGGCAGATGTTTGTAGCCGGGGGGGGGCCAATAACCATGGACCCTCTCTAGGCTATTAATATCTGCCCTCAGTCACTGGCTTTACCACTCTGGCGGAGAAAATTGCGCGGGAGCCCACGCCAATTTTTTCCGCCATTTAACCCTATATTTTAGCAGCTACAGGACCCAAATTTTGCACATACACACTACTAACATTAGTAGTGTGGAATATGCAAAAAAAAAAGGGATATGAGATGGTTTACCGTATGTAAACCATGTCTCATATCCTGTCGGGTTTGGGAAGGGGAAATGAAAAGCCGGCAATTGAATTACCGGCTTTTCACTAACACCGCTGCGTATTTCTCGCAAGTCACACTGCTGGTCCGTGTGGAATCCGTATTTTTCTCGCCCCCATAGACTTTCATTGGCGATTTTTTTGCGCAATACGGTGACAAACGCAGCATGCTGCGATTTTCTACGGCCATACAAGACCGTATATTACGGATGCGTAATATACGGCAGATATGAGCTGGGCCATAGAGATTCATTGGGCCGTGTGTAATGCAAATTTTACGGACGTAGTTTATGCGCTCATACGTCCGTAAAACTCGCTAGTGTGAGGCCGGCCTTAGTGTGTATTTAATAGTACAGGAAAACTTTGATTCTGCAAATAAAAAAGTAACTGCAGTTTTTTAACATGCATTTCTTTACATTCCTCATAGAAACCTCTAGAAACAACAAACAAAAACAAACACCAAAACCGCACAGTTCAGTAGCATCTTGCACAGTGGGTAGTGTTTCCATGAAATCACATCCACTTTACTTGGACAGTTAAACACAGAAGAATTTCTGTGCAAAAAAAATTCTGCATGTACACTACATGTAAACATGGCCCAGTAGTCCAAGCAAAGTGGATGTGATTTTACATAAACTCCACTCACTGTGTGTCTAAAGACTCTGTTTTTCTATGCAGCTGAATGCTCCATTCCCGAGTTCTGGCGGCAGTGTTGGGACTTGATGTGAGAGATTTGCGCGAGTTTCTCACATTGAACTCACAAGTGTGACCCTGGCCTAAAGGCTCTTTCAGATGTCAGTGTGTCTGGTATGCGTGGTGACAGTTTTCACACGTAATGGAGACACTTACACACGTAGACCTATTCAAGTGAATTCTGTTCACATGCCGGTGTGTTTCCACGGACCGTGTGTCCGTATGCGAAACACGCTGAGATTTGGCTCATTACTTTAACTACACTTGTGGGTTCAATTCTTAGGGAGACCAGATCACAGGAAACAAAGAGAATTCTTTATTTAATTATTTGTATATGTGTGCAAGGCAGAGATGTTGCCCCTTCCCCAGAGGAGGAGCCACCAGGAAAGAGAGTGAGCGCCAGTCAGGAAAAAATCCCGACTTAGCAAGACTGACCTATCAAATCGGACAGTATCCCTGAATCTGGAACCGTTATACATGCTACCTTGCTTTTCTAAAAGTTGGCAAAGTTAATGTAAAAATACCAAAAAACACAACATTTTTTAATGAAAATTAAATAACATTTCAGCCAGTTTTTCATCAGATTAATGATGCAAATTGTTTGATGAATTTGCCCATTTGACTAGACATCTAAAGTTATGCCAAATTTATCAAACACAATCCGCAAATTTGATAATTCTGGCTAACTTTGAAACAGACCATTTTAAGATTGAACCTATAAAAAGAAGAAAAAAACAGGGCGCACCATAGTGCAGAAATCCACTCCAGTGTTTTTAGTTATATTTTACTGAAGAAGTGGTGCTGAAAATCCAAGTCCCCTGCCCCCTTTCTGAAAACTTTGATAAAACCCTTCCAACCTTTTCATCGGTTTTCGACACCGCTCTGGTCCATCTCAAGCAGTTTGTGACCTGCCGGCTGATCCAGTGTTTCATGGAGTGAGCTGGAGGTAAATAATCAATATAAGTCTATGAGAGCCTTGTTTTGGCTTTCATAAACTCACTGACAACAGTGATAACATTAAGGGTGAGTATATGACCGTGGACAGGGGACTTACGTTTAAAGCACCACTCCAGTGGTGGAAAAAAAACACTGGTGTGGTTCTTTAATAAATTGGATACGTTGAGGCTTGTCAGGGTCTGATCATGAAATTTCTTACCTCCTAAATATTCCACAATCCACTGTGAGCGGTATTATTGAAATGTAGGTACAAAGTTAAAATCAGTAGGAGAAATAAGTATTTGATCTGTTGCTGGTTTTGTAAGTTTGCCCACTAACAAAGACATGAACAGGCTATAATTTTAAGAGTAGGTTAATTTTAACATTGAGAGATTGAATATCAAAAATAAAATCCAGAAAATCGCATTGTATAAATTATATACTTTTATTTGCATTTTGAAGTGAGAAATAAGTATTTGATCCCTCTGGCAAACAAGACTTAATACTTGGTGGCAAAACCCTTGTTGGCAAGCATAGCACTCACACATTTTTTGTAGTTGATGATGAGGTTTGCGCACATGTCAGGAGGAATTTTGGTCCACTCCTCTTTTGCAGATCATCTCTAAATCATTAAGATTTTGAGGCTTTTGCTTGGCAACTCGGAACTTCAACTCCCTCTATAAGTTTTCTGTTATGGTTTGCCTAGCTTGTGGGTAAAGGTAGGTTTAGGGTTAATCTGGATGGCCTCACTTTGGGATTCTGGAAGGCTTCTTATAGCCTCATTGTGGGTCCGTTCCTTGTTGCTTATACTCTGACCCTTGGTTGAGTTTGTCTGACCCTGTTGTGCCTGTGCCAGTGCTTTGTGTATGTGCTACGTTTCGTCTGTCTGGTTGTGATTTGGCTGTGTCCCTGTTATGAGTTTTTGCCTGTCCCTTTTTTACTGCGCTGACCACTCTGTGTATGACCTCTTGGCTACGTCCTGGCTACCCTCTGCCTGCTTCTCTTGTACTGCGCTGCCCTCTTTGTGTGTGATCCCTTGGCTATGTTCTGACTATCCGTTCTGTCTTTGCCTCTTTATAACTTTGTCCCGTAGTTATCCTTCTAGGAGTTTTCCTTCACCTCCTAGCTCTCCTGAGTTAGGCCACACCCCCAGAAATCAAGTGCTTCAAGTCCTGCTTGTCTGAAGCACGCATCTTCATCGCTGCTGCCCTGCTCCACAGGTATCTTTAGGCACAGTTTGTTTACTCAGAACGCACACGCTGGCTCAGTTTCCTGACATTTTTTTTGTGAATTAGGTCTGGAGACTGGCTAGGACACAACATGATCTTCATGTGCTTCTTTTTGATCCTGTCACTGAGTTACAGTGACAGAGCAGTACCAGAAGACCGCAGCATCTGATGGCTCCTGTTTCGCTGCTGAGAAGAAGCACTTTTCCAGTGTATTAAATGTGTTTGTTTTCTTTCAGCAGGACAGGGGTTAATCGGCCATGTGGAAATCCCTGCATTCAGCTGTGCTCGGTTAGCCACTCCTCTCTCCTATGTATAAAAGGTAGGACTTCTGGCCAGACCCTTGTCAGAGTTAGCACTTGCTAGATAGACCTGGAGGGTGAGGAGCTTGTGTCAGGAGAGCTGGAGGAGTTTATTGTGCGACTTTTGCTTGGTTTGTATGCTTGGAAATTCCTCATCCTTAGCTTCCCCTGTCTGTTGCGTTGGTGTACTGCAGTACACGGTAGCGCCTCTCTTCCTCAGGTGAGGGGTGGGGACAGATGCAAGGCTGCAGCTAGGAGACAGGGCAAGGACGGAGGCCCCAGCATCCTCACCATCTGAGGTATCCCAGGGAACAGGGCAAGCTAGGGCGCCCCCTAGTGCTAGGGCCAGGAAAGGTGCCCCTGGTCCGAATATACTCGCCAGTCCTATTGTGACAGATCCACTCATTTGCTGTCTTGGCTGTACGTTTTAGCTCATTGTCTTGCTAGAAGACCCATCCTCGAGCCATTTTTAATGTCCTGGCGGAGGAAAGCACGTTGTCACTCAAGATTTTACGGTACATGGCTCCATCCATTCTCCCATTGATGTGGTGAAGTAGTCCTATGCCCTTAGCAGAGAAAGACTATTGCGCCAACAGTTGTCTCCTTCTCGCCCAGCGTCTTACGTATGGTATTGTAGCCCATTCCAGCTTTGTGCAGGTCTATGATCTTGTCCCTGACATCCTTATAAAGCACTTTGGTCTTGCCCATGTTGTAGAGGTTAGAGTCTGGCTGAATAATTGAGTCTGTTGACAGGAGTCTTTTATAAAGATGACTATGTAAGACAGCTGTTTTTAATGCAGATAACGAGTTGATTAGGAGCATCTAACTGGTTTGTAGGAGCCAGAAGTCTTAATGGTTGGTAGAGGATCAAATACTTATTTACCACTGAAAAATGCAAATAAATGTATATCATTTATAAATGTGATTTTCTAGATTTTATTTTTGATATTCTATCTCTCAATGTTAAAATTAACCTACCCTTAAAATTATAGACTGTTCATGGCTTTGTCAGTGAGCAAACTTACAATATCAACAAGGGATCAAAAACCTATTTCCCCCACTGTAGGTGGTAGAGTAAGTCATCGCCAGATGAGGGCAGTTTGCCAAAATGCACATTGGGGTGGGTGCCTGTTGTGAATTCTGTTCTCGAACTCCCTCCGGTGGTTATGAATGGTACTTCGGTGAGTTCTGTCCATGGACTCCCTCTGGTGGCTGTGAGTGGAGCTGCTGGCTCTGAGGTTCCTTCCTCAGCTGACTTCGTTTAGTTCTAGGCTGCTGCTCTATTTAACTCCACTTAGATCGTTACATGATGCCAGCTGTCAATGTTCTAGTACTGGTTCAGTTCTCTCTTGGATCTTTCAGATGACCTGTCTACTCCAGCAAAAGCTAAGTCCCTGCTAGCTTATTTGTTTACCACTGTTTTTCTTGTCCAAGCTTGCTATCATGATTTTGTCCGGCTAGCTGGAAGCTCTGGGATGCAGAGTGGCACCTTTCCGCCGTGAGTCGGTGCGGGGGTCTCTTTTGCACACTCTGCATGGTTTTTTGGTAGTTTTTTATGCTGACCACAAAGATACCTTTTCTATCCTCAGTCTGTTTAGTTAAGTCTGGCCTCCTTTGCTGAAACTTATTTCATTCCTGTTTTTGTGACTTCCATCTTAACTCACAGTCAATATTTGTGGGGTGCTGCTTATTTCTTTGGGGAATTTCTCTGAGGCAAGATAGGCTTTATTTTCTATCTTTAGGGGTAGTTAGCTCTTAGGCTGTGAAGAGGCATCTAGGCAGAGTCAGGTACGCTCCATGGCTATTTCTAGTTGTTTGTGATAGGATTAGGGGTTGCGGTCAGCAGAGCTCCCACTTCCCAGAGCTTGTCCTGTATTTCTAGTTTGCTCATCAGGTCATTCCTAGTGCTCCTAACCATCAGGCCATCATAACAGTACAGCTGGCCCGTAAAGTGTTAATGCATCTCAATAGAGGGATAAGAGAAGTTCTGAAACCATTTTTTTTTTCCTCTGCAGCGTGTTTTGTTTTTCTTTTCCCCTAAATCTCTGGGTGGTTCAGGACACAGGTGTAGATATGGACATTCAAGGTCTGTCCTCTTGTGTGGATCAACTCACTGCAAGGGTACAAGGCATTCAAGATTATGTAGTTCAGAACCCGATGTTAGAACCCAGAATTCCAATTCCTGAATTGTTTTCTGGGGATAGATCTAAGTTCCTGAATTTCAAAAATAATTGTAGACTGTTTTTTGCTTTGAAACCCCGCTCCTCTGGTGACCCCATTCAGCAAGTAAAAATCATTATTTCTTTGCTACGAGGCGACTCTCAAGACTGGGCATTTTCCCTTGCGCCAGGAGATCCTGCATTGCGTAATTGTAGATGCGTTTTTTCTGGCTCTTGAGTTGCTTTATGATGAACCAGATTCAGTGGATCAGGCAGAGAAAATCTTGCTGGCTTTGTGTCAGGGTCAGGATGAAGCGGAGGTATATTGTCAGAAGTTTAGAAAGTGGTCTGTGCTTACTCAGTGGAATGAGTGTGCCCTGGCGGCAGTTTTCAGAAAGGGTCTTTCTGAAGCCCTTAAGGATGTTATGGTGGGATTCCCCATGTCTGTTGGTCTGAATGAGTCTATGTCCTTGGCCATTCAGATCGATCGACGCTTACGTGAGCGCAAAACTGTGCACCATTTGGCGGTATCTTCTGAGCAGAGGCCTGAGCCTATGCAATGTGATAGGACCTTGACCAGAGCTGAACGGCAAGAATACAGACGTCAGAATGGGCTGTGTTTTTACTGTGGTGACTCCACTCATGCTATCTCTGATTGTCCTAAACGCACTAAGCGGTTCGCTAGGTCTGCCACCATTGGTACGGTACAGCCAAAATTTCTTTTGTCCGTTACTCTGATCTGCTCTTTGTCGTCCTATTCTGTTATGGCATTTGTGGATTCAGGCGCTGCCCTGAATTTGATGGACTTGGAGTTTGCCAGGCGCTGTGTTTTTTTCTTGGAGCCTTTACAGTATCCTATTCCATTGAGAGGAATTGATGCTACGCCTTTGGCCAAGAATAAGCCTCAGTACTGGACTCAATTGACCATGTGCATGGCTCCTGCACATCAGGAGGATATTCGCTTTTTTGTGTTGCATAATCTGCATGATGTGGTCGTTTTGGGTTTGCCATGGCTACAGGTCCATAATCCAGTGTTGGATTGGAAATCAATGTCTGTATCCAGTTGGGGTTGTCAAGGGGTACATGGGGATGTCCCATTGTTGTCAATTTCGTCTTCCCATCCTTCTGAAGTCCCTGAGTTCTTGTCAGATTACCGGAATGTATTTGATGAGCCCAAATGCAGTGCCCTACCTCCTCATAGGGATTGCGATTATGCTATTAATTTGATTCCTGGTAGTAAGTTTCCGAAGGGCCGACTGTTCAATTTATCTGTGCCAGAACACGCCGCTATGCGGAGTTATGTAAAGGAGTCCTTGGAGAAAGGGCATATTCGCCCGTCGTCGTCACCGTTGGGAGCAGGTTTTTTTTTTGTGGCCAAGAAGGATGGTTCTCTGAGACCTTGTATAGATTACCGCCTTCTCAATAAAATCACCGTCAAATTTCAGTACCCCTTGCCGTTACTGTCTGATTTGTTTGCTCGGATTAAGGGGGCTAGCTGGTTCACCAAGATAGATCTTCGAGGGGCGTATAATCTTGTGCGTATTAAACAGGGCGACGAATGGAAAACAGCATTTAATACGCCCGAGGGCCATTTTGAGTACCTGGTGATGCCATTCGGACTTTCTAATGCTCCATCTGTGTTTCAGTCCTTTATGCATGACATCTTCCGAAAGTACCTGGATAGATTCATGATTATATATTTGGATGATATTTTGTTTTTTTCGGACGATTGGGAGTCTCATGTGAAGCAGGTCAGAATGGTGTTCCAGGTCCTTCGTGCTAATTCCTTGTTTTTGAAGGGGTCTAAATGTCTCTTTGGAGTTCAGAAGGTTTCATTTTTGGGCTTCATTTTTTCCCCTTCTACTATCGAGATGGACCCTGTTAAAGTTCAGGCCATTTATGATTGGACTCAGCATACTTCTGTGAAGAGCCTTCAGAAATTCCTGGGCTTTGTTAATTTTTACCGTCGCTTCATCGCTAATTTTTCTAGTGTTGTTAAACCATTGACTGATTTAACCAAGAAAGGTGCGGATGTGGTCAATTGGTCCTCTGCGGCCGTTGAGGCTTTTCAGGAGTTGAAGCGTCGTTTTTCTTCTGCCCCTGTGTTGTTTCAGCCAGATGTTTCGCTCCCGTTTCAGGTCGAGGTGGATGCTTCTGAGATTGGAGCAGGGGCTGTTCTATCTCAAAGAAGTTCTGATGGCTCGGTGAGGAAACCATGTGCTTTCTTTTCTAGAAAGTTTTCGCCTGCTGAGCGCAATTATGATGTGGGCAATCGAGAGTTGTTGGCCATGAAGTGGGCGTTCGAGGAGTGACGACATTGGCTTGAAGGAGCCAAGCATCGCGTGGTGGTCTTGACGGATCACAAGAATTTGACTTATCTCGAGTCTGCCAAGCGGTTGAATCCTAGACAGGCTCGATGGTCGCTGTTTTTCTCCCGCTTCGATTTTGTGGTTTCGTACCTTCCGGGCTCTAAGAATGTGAAGGCTGATGCCCTTTCAAGGAGTTTTGTGCCTGATTCTCCGGGAGTTCCTGAGTCGGCTGGTATTCTCAAAGAGGGGGTAATTTTGTCTGCCATCTCCCCTGATTTGTAGCGGGTGCTGCAGGATTTTCAGGCTGATAGACCTGACCGTTGCCCAGCGGAGAGACTGTTTGTACCTAATAGATGGACTAGTAGAGTTATCTCTGAGGTTCATTGTTCTGTGTTGGCTGGTCATCCTGGAATCTTTGGTACCAGGGATTTGGTGGCTAGATCCTTTTGGTGGCCTTCCTTGTCACGGGATGTGCGTTCTTTTGTGCAGTCTTGTGGGACTTGTGCTCGGGCTAAGCCCTGCTGTTCTCGTGCCAGTGGGTTGCTTTTGCCCTTGCCGGTCCCAAAAAGGCCCTGGACGCATATTTCCATGGATTTTATTTCAGATCTCCCTGTCTCTCAAAGGATGTCGGTTATCTGGGTGGTTTGTGATCGCTTCTCTAAGATGGTCCATTTGGTACCTTTGCCTAAATTGCCTTCCTCCTCTGATTTGGTTCCATTGTTTTTCCAGCACGTGGTTCATTTACATGGCATTCCGGAGAACATCGTGTCGGACAGAGGTTCCCAGTTTGTTTCGAGGTTTTGGCGGTCCTTTTGTGCTAAGATGGGCATTGATTTGTCTTTTTCTTCAGCTTTCCATCCTCAGACAAATGGCCAAACCGAACGAACCAATCAGACTTTGGAGACATATCTGAGATGCTTTGTTTCTGCTGATCAGGATGATTGGGTGTCCTTCTTGCCTTTGGCTGAGTTCGCCCTTAATAATCGGGCCAGCTCGGCCACTTTGGTTTCGCCTTTTTTCTGTAATTCTGGTTTCCACCCTCGTTTTTCTTCAGGACAGGTTGAGCCTTCGGACTGTCCTGGTGTGGATTCTGTGGTGGACAGGTTGCAGCAGATTTGGACTCATGTGGTGGACAATTTGACATTGTCCCAGGAGCAGGCTCAGCGTTTTGCTAACCGCCGTCGCTGTGTTGGTCCCCGACTTCGTGTTGGGGATTTGGTTTGGTTATCGTCTCGTTATGTTCCTATGAAGGTTTTGTCTCATAAGTTTAAGCCTCGTTTCATTGGTCCTTATAAGATTTTGGAAATTCTTAATCCTGTGTCATTTTGTTTGGACCTTCCAGCTTCTTTCGCCATCCATAATGTGTTCCATAGGTCGTTGTTGCGGAGATATGTGGCTCCTATGGTTCCCTCCGTCGACCCTCCTGCCCCGGTGTTGGTTGAGGGGGAGTTGGAGTATGTGGTGGAGAAGATTTTGGATTCTCGTATTTCGAGACGGAAACTTCAGTACCTAGTCAAGTGGAAAGGTTATGGTCAGGAGGATAATTCCTGGGTGGTTTCCTCTGATGTTCATGCTGCCGATCTTGTTCGTGCCTTTCATTTGGCTCGTCCTGATCGGCCTGGGGGCTCTGGTGAGGGTTCGGTGACCCCTCCTCAAGGGGGGGGTACTGTTGTGAATTCTGTTCTCGAACTCCCTCCGGTGGTTATGAATGGTACTTCGGTGAGTTCTGTCCATGGACTCCCTCTGGTGGCTGTGAGTGGAGCTGCTGGCTCTGAGGTTCCTTCCTCAGCTGACTTCGTTTAGTTCTAGGCTGCTGCTCTATTTAACTCCACTTAGATTGTTACTTGATGCCAGCTGTCAATGTTCTAGTACTGGTTCAGTTCTCTCTTGGATCTTTCAGATGACCTGTCTACTCCAGCAAAAGCTAAGTCCCTGCTAGCTTATTTGTTTACCACTGTTTTTCTTGTCCAAGCTTGCTATCATGATTTTGTCCGGCTAGCTGGAAGCTCTGGGATGCAGAGTGGCACCTCCACGCCGTGAGTCAGTGCGGGGGTCTCTTTTGCACACTCTGCGTGGTTTTTTGGTAGTTTTTTATGCTGACCGCAAAGATACCTTTTCTATCCTCAGTCTGTTTAGTTAAGTCTGGCCTCCTTTGCTGAAACTTTTTTCATTCCTGTGTTTGTGACTTCCATCTTAACTCACAGTCAATATTTGTGGGGGGGCTGCTTATTTCTTTGGGGAATTTCTCTGAGGCAAGTTAGGCTTTATTTTCTATCTTTAGGGGTAGTTAGCTCTTAGGCTGTGAAGAGGCGTCTAGGCAGAGTCAGGTACACTCCACGGCTATTTCTAGTTGTTTGTGATAGGATTAGGGGTTGCGGTCAGCAGAGCTCCCACTTCCCAGAGCTTGTCCTGTATTTCTAGTTTGCTCATCAGGTCATTCCTATTGCTCCTAACTATCAGGTCATCATAACAGGTGCCATCTCAGCAGGGAAAATAACTTTACCACTATGTATCTGCTTCAATTTTCTTTGTATTCTCTTTCCTAGTGAGAATTCCTTTGGGCATGTGCTACTCACATCAGGACATTTATTCTATTACATAGTATATGTTCTATTTATATGGTATACTACTTTGGACTCATCATTGTCAATATGACAATGATTTCTAGAGTCTCTCCTACCTGATCAACATGCTTACACACATATCTAATTGTGTTATTCTCTCAATGTCCATATAGTAATAATAAATAATAATAATCTTTATTTTTATATAGCGCTAACATATTCCGCGGCGTTTTACAGTTTGCACACATTATCATCGCTGTTCCCGATGGGGCTCACAATCTAAATTCCCTATCAGTATGTCTTTGGAATGTGAAAGGAAACTGGAGTATCCAGAGGAAACCCACGCAAGCCCGGGGAGAACATACAAACTCCTCACTGTCGTCTTGATCCACTCCCGCCTGGACTACTGTAACACTCTATTAATTGGCCTCCCCCTTACTTGACTTTCCCCTCTCCAGTCTATCCTTAATGCAGAAGCCAGGGTTGTCCATCTAGCTAATCGGTATTCAGACGTGTCCGCTGTTCGCCAGTCTTTACACTGGCTGCCCATTCATTAAGGGATCCAATTCAAAGTACTTGTTCTCACCCACAAAGCTCTCCACAGTGTGGTACCCCCTTACATCTCCTCCCTCACTTCTGTCTATTGGCCTAACCGACCACTGTGCTCTGCAAACAACTTTCGACTAAATTCTGCACTAATCCGTACCTCCCACTCCCGACTCCAAGACTTTTTCCATGCTGTGCCAATCCTCTGGAATGCTCTACCCCAAGATATTAGGACCATCCACAATTTGCATAGTTTTATGCACTCCCTCAAAACACATTTGTTCAGAGCGGCCTATCACGTTCACTAATCAAAGTCATTTTATGTTTGTGTGTGTGTGTAGCCCATTCACTATACCCATCGATCACCCACCCCCTGAAGATGGCTGGACCATCATTTTAAATACATCATTGTGAATACACACCTGTACTTTGTATCTCCCCCACCTCATCCTAGAATCTAAGCTCTCGTGAGCAGGGTCGTCTTATTTTGCTTTAATTATTGTATTGCTAATGTTGTTACTTATAACTGTTATGTTTGAAACTGTTAAACTGTAAAGCGCTGCGGAATATGTTGGTGCTATATAAATAAAGATTATTATTATTATTATAGTATATTTATTTCTATACAACTACTGATATTAATTCTGAATCCCTATGTATGTGATCATTAATACATATTTATAATACATAATATATAACCTCTCCAAGTCATTATTACAAATATATAGTGCGATGTACAAGTCTACATCTATATGCTGATTGCATATTATGGGTTAGCGACTCTAAACAAGCAGTATATAGAAAAAGGACACTGAGTCTTAGCTAATTTATCAAAAATACAAAAATACCTTTATTTAAACCATATTAAACACAAGATAGAAAAATCCATAGAAAAAGCACGTGTAAAACAGCCTAATAGACTAATAAATAAACACTGGGTCAGTGATCAAGAAGTCCCAAGATATTGGGTGCCGGCTACAGAGCAATGCATCACGGGTTTATAACATATACTGTGTCACCATAAAGATAGTAATCATGAACAAGTGGGGTTAGCTATAGAAGCAAAAATAGCCAGGGTTTAACAGGATTGCTCCCATAGGTGCTGTAAGCTACCCCTGGATAGATAGGAGCCCCTATGATGCCTTCATATTCATTGCTAACCAATAGCTAAATAAAAATGTTACACTGGTGGCACAGAATAGTATTTTTGTATTTTTGATAAATTTTCTATATTTATAATACATCTTCATCTACTGCCAAGGTCTGTCGCCTCTTTTCAATGTATGACCCATGTGTGTGTTGATATGTAATAAAGATTAAATAAAGGTGCTTCTCACTAAATTAGAATATCATGAAAAAGTTGTTATTTCAACACATCAATGGAAAGTGAAACTCATATATTATATAGAGTCATTACAAACATAGTGATCAATTTCAAGGGTTTATTTATGTTAATGTTGATGATTATGGCTTACAGCCAATAAAAACCCAAAAGTCATTATCTCAGTAAATTAGAATAATTTCTTACACCAGCTTGAAAAATTATTTTAAAATCCAAAATCTTGGCCTGTTGAAATGTATGTTTAGTAAATGCACTCAATACTTGGTCGAGGCTCCTTTTGCATCAATTACTGCATCAATGTAACGTGACATGGAGGTGATCAGCCTGTGGCACTGCTGAGGTGTTATGGAAGCCCAGGTTGCTTTGATAGCAGCCTTCAGCATGTCTGCATTGTTGGGTCTGGTGTCCCTCATCTTCCTCTTGACAATACCCCATAGATTCTCTATATGGGGTTATGGTGAGGTGAGTTTGCTGGCTAATTAAGCACAGTGATAATATTGTTTTTAAACCAGGTATTGGTACTTTTGGCTATGTGGACAGGTGCCAAATCCTGCTGGAGAATAAAAATTCCATCTCCAAAAAGTGCTCTAAAATATCCCGGTTGCGCTGACTTTGGTCTTGATAAAACACAGTGGACCTACACCAGCAGATGACATGGCTCCCCAAACATCACTATTTGTGGAAACTTTACACTAGACCTCAAGCAGCTTGGACTGTGGGTCTCTCCACTCGTCCTCCAGACTTTGGGACCTTGATTTCCAAATGAAATGCAAAATTTACTTTGATCTGAAAACGACATCTTGGACCACTGAGCAACAGTCCAGTTCATTTTCTCCTTGGCCCAGGTAAGACGCTTCTGGCATTGTCTATTAGTTATGAGTGGCTTGACACAAGGAATGCGACACTTGTAGCCCATGTCCTGGATACGTCTGTGTGTGGTGGCTCCAGCAGCAGTCAACTGCTTGTGAATCTCCCCAAATTTTTGAATGGCTTTTTCTTAAAAATCAGCCAGCTTCGTTATCAATGACCTTTTGTGGCTTACCTTCCTTATGGAGGGAATCAATGACTGCCTTCTGAACATCTGTCAAGTCAGCAGTCTTCCCCATGATTGTGGAGCCTACTGAAACAGACCAAGGGACCTTTTTAGACAATTACGAAGCCTTTGCAGGGGTTTTTTATTATCTATTCTAATTTACTGAGATAATTACTTTTGGGTTTTCATTGATTATAAGCCATAATCATCAACATTAACATAAATAAATACTTGAAATAGATCACTCTTTTTGTAATGACTCTATATAAAATATGAATTTCACTTGTTGCATGAATGAACTGAAATAAATTAACTTTTTGACTATATTCTAATTTAGCGAGAAGGACTTGTGTATAGAAATGTATTATCATAGGTAATTGGACATTGAATATCTCCTTGTCAATAATTTCTATTTATTTGATTGCAACTACTACCACTATGTAGAGGGGGTCCAATGAGGATGAGGCTCTTCCCCTACCTCCCAGGTCTACTATTTGCAATTCTTATTTTAACATGTCAAATGCAACATCGGTAAGCTCTTGTTAATTTGTGATTACCATGTATCAATAACAAATTGAATCTACATTTTACAATTCTAATATATGAAAAACAAAAATCACGGTGTCTGAAATACATTGGAGGGCTTGTGTTTCCCTTCACAGTCTGCTTGCAACATGTTTTTAATGAATTTCTAATAAAGTATTGAAATTTAATCATGAACTAACATGCGCCACAACTTTTTAAAAATATTTCCGCAGGCACATAACAAAATCAAGTAGAACGCCTTCTCAGGAGAGTGGAAGCTACTGGAGGTGTAAAGTTGTAAATCCAGCTCTATATTTAGTTTAAGAATAGGATGTCATAAAAGCTCATGTAGGTGTAATATGTTGGTGTTCCAATACTGTGTTCTTTACAGTGTATGTCTGGGTAGTTGTTGTTACCCACTGAGCAGTACATTTAATTGTAATTGTACACTGCCATAGAACCCTAGGTGATTGTGTACTTTGCATATCTATCACCTAAATCCTGACCTCATTGCATATTTAAAATGACTATGCTTTATTGCATAGCCATCGTCAGTCACATTGTATGCACATCAACATATCAGGTACCCGGAGCCATCATGCCTGCGTAAATAAAATTAAAACTAAATAATGGCATTTCTAAACAAAGCCTATATTATCTTGCATCATGCTGGGTAGATAAATGTATTTATTTTTTAAAACGCTACATTTATTGTTAAACCCTTTTTCCCATAATTACATCATATTAAAAACTAGTTCCTGGGCAATCATTGAAAATATGAGAAATGTACATAAATGATTCCTAATTAAAGATGTTATTCAACAGATTCAATTCATTAGCCATACACCTTTAAAGAAAATTAGACACTATAAGTAAATGCTATACAAGTAATTACATGGCTAATAAACTTCACAATTCTGGCGTTGGGGAAACCCAGTGTCTAATGATGACACAGATTTCATCAGTGTCATCACATGCAGGGAACAGCTATTAACCTGGCTGGCCTGCCATGCGGCTCCACATTGCAGCTGCAGTAAGTTCACTGCTATTTGCTGCGCTAGAACACTCAGGCTGTGAAATTCACATGTAATGCAACAATCTATCTAGTGGAGACAATAAATATGAAAAGCTGTGTTCATTGTCGCATTAGAAATGTAAAATGCCATATACCGTATTAAGAAATGGCAATCAGACATTTTAATTACAGAATTGAATAAACCAGTAATTGGGCCCTAAATGATCTAGATTTATCAAATCTGAGTTATTTGTGCAGTGATTTTATCTACGCTTTTCTGTTCTGCTCATTATTCAATTACTGAAGAGACTAGACTTCATTCTTATGAAAGATAATTTTTTTGGGGGGGAGTTATTTTGAAATAAGAACAAGTATAGCTATATCTCTGATATATTTTGTGAGATTTCATGGATTTTATTTATGTAATTACAATTTGAGAGTTATATGTTTTGATATACTGTATATTATATAAACAAGTTTCCGAAAAATCTGGTGGTATGCATTTTGATGCTAATATTTTAATGCAATTAATACAAAGAACACTGACTGTGGGTCAATAAGCCATTCATGCTCAAGGAGATCCTATCCTCTGAGCCTGCTTTGAACAATCAATCTCTACAGGCCATCTTCTATGCTGGTCTTATCTAGAGAAATAAGAAAGAGCTGGCTGAATGTGACCTTTCAATTTTCTCTATGACTGTTTCTTTAACCACTAGGGTGGATTTCAAGGAGAGAACCTGTAAAAGGACCATGAACACTGGTCTTCAACTGAGGTTATCTACCCTAAACCCAAAGAGAACACTGGAAACCTTTACAGTATAGGCATTTTCCTTGACACCCTAAAAGATAGTCCCATGAACAACTTTTGGACTCTGCATTTATTGTAGTCAAGAGGGGCATCAAAAACTTTTCTATCCTTAGCTTGTAGGACTCATCAAATCCTGTCAGGAAAATGTGAACTCTGGAGCAACAGAAAATTCAATTTACATGGATAAGTTGGAATCTGAATATTTCTTTGTTAGCCCTTTCCGGACCTGTCAACCTCACTTGTGCATGTGTCTCCCTTATCCCATTGGGTTAATTCAAACAGAACTAGTGTATCTCTAAGTAGAATAGAATCCTACATTTTGAAGGAGTTTAAGTTTTAGTTTTGCCTCATGCTAACACTTCTGTACTCTTGGGGTTACCGTGGCTCAAGAAATGTTCATTTATTCATTGGTTGGCTAATAAAATTGCCTAAGAAACCTATAGACAAAACAGGAGCTGACTAACAACAGTAAAAGGGAGGAAGAACTGGCAAGTACTAGGAGCTTTAGTTGAGTGTGGTGCAATTGGCCGAAGCAGGGAGCTGATTTCTCCTGTTGCACAGCACACATCTAGATGGCACTGCAATTCTCGGCTATCCTAATTTCAGTGGTTGGAGAGAGCCAGCGCCATCCAAAAATTCTAGTGTGGACTTTCTTCCACCCTCAGAATGAATACAGCAAAGTCTGGTGACATAAGTAGACAGAGCATTAGCAGGTCTCAGAGGAGATGTTAAAGTCCTCGCCTTTTTTTAGAAGGTCCTCTGGTTCCTTAGAGTCAGGTTTATTTGGGATGGAAAATGAAGCTTCCTGATCATTTTTGGCAATGATATTACTCACCAGGACCCAGGATCCTTCTCTGTAACCCAACCAATGCACCAGATATTACGTAGACCCTCTCACTACTCGAGCATCCCGGATTTTTTTCAACTCCTACTCCAAATTGCCATTGATACCACAGGAAGAAGAGTGTCTCTGATACGGTAAACTAGTCTACAATACAAGTTCCTGGTTATGTCTTTTGGCTTCTGCAATGCATCCCAGTTTCCTAGTACTTTGTAAACTTTTTTTTGTAATTTCTTTTATAGATGTATACTTGTGGTTTTGGATGACATCTTAATCTTTTCTCAATATCTCAGATTCATTCACTTGCATGTCCACTCTATTTATTTTTTTTACTCATTTATATAGCGCCATGAATTCCACAGTGCTTTACAGACATTATCGCCACAATTTGATTTCCTATTAGTATATTTTTGGCGTGTGGGAGGAAACTGGAGAACCCAGAGGAAACATACAGTAGTGCATACAAACTCTATGCAGATGTTGTCTTTGGTGGGATTTGAATCTAGGACCCCAGCGCTGCAGGGCTGCACTGCTATCCAATTAGCCATGGTGCTATCCATACTGCACTGTTTTCATTTCTCATCTTTTCGAACATTCTATATAATCTAAGCTGGAAAAATATTTGAATATCTAGAACTTCTATTTTTCGATAATATAACTTTTTCAGATAGTCTCTACATAAACCCATAAAAAGTCAACCTAGCATTCATCTGGCTTCAACCCAGCAGTCTCAAAGTTCTTCAGAGGTTCCTTGGCTTTGCCAATTATCACCAATTTGATCAAAACTTTCCTCAATTTGTCGCTTTTCTTGCTAACATTACCAAGATAAGGAATAATTGTCCTAGTTGACCAGATTTCTATATTCAGGGTTTTACCACCTGAAGTCCTGTTTTTCTCCAGTTCTGATCTGACATGACCTGAATGCCAGCATTTGGACACTGTTGGGACTGGAACTGTATTATCTCAGCAAACTGAAAAGCGCAAACTGCATTCAATCTAATTTTTCTCTATAAAGAAATTCACTGTGTCATAAAGAAATGACTCTATTAGAGACCGTGATTTCATAGCTATTAAACTGTTGATAGAGAAATGGCAATATTTTGTCAAAGCAGCCAAATTTTCCTTTTACCATATTCACCATGTTACCATATTATACAAACCTAGAATGGAATATTCTGAAAGTTGTCAGTTTGAATCCTCACCAAGCTTTATCTGCCTGCTTCTTCTGGTTTAACTTTAAGATTACCTACTTTTTTGATTAGAAAAATTACACCACTCATGCTCTTTTCTGATCTTTTGAGTCCTCATGGACACTCACTTATACTGTAAGTCAATGTTCCCCAACTCCAGTCCTCAAGAGCCACTAACAGGTCGTGTTTTCAGGATTTCCTTAGTATGGCCCAAGTGATGGAATTGTTGCCTGCCTAGTTGATGGAATTCTCACCTGGGCAATACTAAGGAAATCCTGAAAACATGACCTGTTGGTGGCTCTTGAGGACCGAACTTGGGGATCACTGCTGTAAGTGAACATCTTAAATCTGAAATTCAGGCTCACTCTTCTTAACTTTCTGAATTTCCAAACTTCTGTCTCTCTATAAATGATGAACTAAATGGTTGCAAGATGTGAAGGAGTTCGTAACTGCTTGTATTAAATGTTTGCAATTCAAATCTTTCACATGGCTCCACCGTTTTACAGCATTTGTCCATTATAGACAAACTTTAGTGTAACATTTTGATGGTGTTTATAACCAATTCCATCTGTCAAGGTTTCACCACTATCTGAGCACTAGTAGATAATTTTATAAAAAAATAATAACACTGTTTCAGGACAATTTGTTTCTATATTTTGGAGAGCCTTAGTTATAATGATTTTTTCCTCAACATATTATGCACAGTGTATTAGTCAAACTGTAAATTATGTTTCTTGAATACATTGCATCATTGATGACTGTTCCTATAAGTTAAATATTTAAAGGTACATTTCATTTGTGATCATTATTAGTGTTGAGCATTCCGATACCGCAAGTATCGGGTATCGGCCGATACTTGCGGTATCGGAATTCCGATACCGGGATTCCGATACTTGCCGCGTATCGGATACCGGAATCGGAAGTTCCAAGATTCAAAATGCAGAAATTCAGCCAATGAGAATGATTCCAAGTGTGGGCACATCCTGTTTAGCATGGAGGGCATGAAACTACTGGCAAGGCTGTGATTGGCTGATGAAATGATGTCATGCTGCAGTTTAAAAGTCGCTGGCGCCATTTTGCGATCACTCTGCTGTGAATTCAGTTAGTGACAGGACGCTGTTTGCTGACTGAGGGACAGTTTAGAGATAGCGATTTGCTTCTTTGTGCTTTCCAAAGGCTAATTTAGCAACCGCTGTGTTCACCTACTATTCACCTTGCTTTTGCCTTGTAGCGCTGTTTTCACAGCGATCTGCAAGGTCTGTGTGTGTGTGTGTGTGTGTGAGTGCAGCCCACTCTCTAGTCTGAGTGCAGCCACATAGGCCATCCATAGCTGGTTGTATTCAGTTCAGGGAGGGTGGTTCATTGCCTCATACTGTTCTTTTTTTTTTTTTTTTTTTTTCAAGTAGTGTAGTCTGCTGCTAATTTATTCAAAAAAATCCTATTAGTGTCTTTCCACCCGTCTCCAGCTAATTTGTGGAAAAGCACTACATAGGATAAAGTAGAGGAGGGTTTTTGGGCCTTGCAGCGCCGTTTACGGCTGTCTGCACGGTCTCCGTGTGATTGCAGCTCGCCCTGTAGTCTGTGAGCAGCCATAGCCTGGTTGTCTCCAGCTCAGGGTTGTTCACTGCGTCATACCGCCAAATCAATTTTAATTTTTTTTCAAGTAGTGTAGTCTGCTGCTAATTTATTTAAAAAAATCCTATTAGTGTCTTTCCACCCGTCTCCAGCTAATTTGTGGAAAAACACTACATAGGATAAAGTAGAGGAGGGTTTTTGGGCCTTGCAGCGCCGTTTACGGCTGTCTGCACGGTCTCCGTGTGATTGCAGCTCGCCCTGTAGTCTGTGAGCAGCCATAGCCTGGTTGTCTCCAGCTCAGGGTTGTTCACTGCGTCATACCGCCAAATCAATTTTCTTTTTTTTTCAAGTAGTGTAGGTTGCTGCTAATTTATTTTAAAAAATCCTATTAGTGTCTTTCCACCCGTCTCCAGCTAACTTGTGGAAAAACACTACATAGGATAACGTAGAGGAGGGTTTTTGGGCCTTGCAGCGCCATTTACGTCTGTCTGCACGGTCTCCGTGTGACTGCAGCTCTATCTGTTGTCAGTTCAGCCCCCAAAAAATAAATAAATAATAAAGTTCACCAAACACACCAGTTACACCACTTTACATTTGTGTAGGCCACATTAGCTCATATTAAAGTCTAGTCCACACTTTAGAAAATTAGTGTTTCTTATACCTGTTAGGAGGAGTTGCTCAGGAATAAGCACACAAATCCGTTAGTACTTTTCTGCTTATCTTTATCAGTCAACCAAGATGAAGAAGGCAGTGAGTAAGGCACGTGGGCGTGGGCGTGGGCGCGGAGCAGGGAGGGGACGTGGGGATTCTGTGCCTGCTGCGGGCACCGGTGACTCATCAGCACCCACTTTCACCAGGCAACAGTCGTTCATGCGCAGCTTTGTGTCAGAGCGCCGTACGCCGCTGCTGCGTCAAGAACAAATTGAAGCTGTTGTCGGATGGATGGCAGCTAATGCATCAACTTCCATTAGTGCCACATCCTCTCAGACACAGAGCACTGGAGAGCAGCCATCTGTCTCTTCACCACCTGCCAAATTGCCCAGGCAGACAGAGAGCCCAGGACAGGAGCCGTCTCTACTTCTGTTCTCTGAATCTCTTGGCTTGGAAACAGGGGGCCAGCCAAGCAGCATTGGAGAAATGGAAGAAGAGGCAGGGTGCAGTGATGCCCAACAGCTTTTTCTGTCTTCCTCTGAAGAGGCGGGTGGGCCAGTGGCTCCGGTCACCACATCGCAGGCCGCATCAGCTGATGATGACACTCAGGTGCCACTTACTGGTGCGTGCTCTGCTGCTGAGACTACCCAGGAGGAGCAGTTGGGGGCAGAGGGTAGTGTAGATGATGAGGTCCTCGACCCATCTTGGCGTGAGGGACAGGAAGGTGGTGGGAGCAGCTCTGAGGAAGAGATTCCCCGTACGGCCCAAAGAGGGAGAGGGAGGGGGAAGACTGCGGATCCTGCAGCCTCCGCTTTGGCACCCGTTAGGAGCATGTCTCTTCCAAAAGCCAAAAAGGGCGCTCCCAAGACTTGCAGTGCCTGGTCCTTTTTTGACACAGTTGCAGATGACATTTGCTATGTCAGATGCAAGGTGTGTCATCAAAAAGTCAAAAGAGGGAAAAATGTCAGCAACCTCAATACCTCCAACATGTGGAAACATGTGCGCAACAGGCACCCGGCGGAGTTAGAAAAACACACTGAAGAGGTAGGCCAACCAACAGCGGCAGCTACCACCTCTTCAGCTCGTGTTGCCTCTTCCTCTAGCTCACACGCAGCTGGTTCGGCTTCCTCCCAGGATCGCCGTGGAAGAACCTCTGGCCCTGTTGTCCAGAGACCCGCTGTAATTCCACCCGCAGCACCACTTTCCCAGTCATCCACACACTCCCAGCCCAGTCTACAGCCATCGGTAGTACAGGCATGGGAGAAAAGGCGGCCTTTCTCGTCAAACCACCCACGAGCACAGGCTCTGACTGCAGGCATTGCCAAACTTCTGTCACTGGAAATGCTGTCATTCAGGCTGGTGGAGACTGACAGCTTCCGTGACTTGATGTCATTGGCAGTCCCACAGTACAATGTGCCCAGCCGCTTTTACTTCAGCAGGCAAGCCGTCCCTGCCCTGCACAAGCATGTGGAGGGACACATAAAACACGCGCTACTGAACGCCGTCAGTAGCAAGGTCCACCTCACCACCGATGCGTGGACCAGTCAACATGGACAGGGGCGATACCTTTCCCTCACTGCCCATTGGGTTAATGTCGTTGAGCCGGGTACAGACCGTGCGAGTGGCGCAGGACGTGTCCTGCCCACTCCAAGGATTGCAGGAATCCATTCTGTACGCATTGACTCCTCCTCTTACACCAGTTCCTCAGAATCATCGCTGCAGGAGCCGTCACAGTCCACCTCCACATGGACCCGTGATGAACGTGTACCTGTTACGACCGACATGAGCACAGCCGTGGCCAAACGTCAACAGGCCGTCTTGAAATTAATTTTTTTGGGGAATCGTAGCCACACAGCGCAGGAGCTCTGGAATGCCATCAAGCAGGAGAGCGATGTGTGGTTTGTGCCAGCGAATCTCCAGCCAGGCATGGTAGTGTGTGATAATGGCCGAAATCTGGTGGCAGCTCTGGGCCTCGGCAACCTCACTCACATCCCATGTCTGGCACATGTGCTCAATTTGGTCGTGCAGAGCTTTTTGAGGGACTATCCGGATCTTGATGCACTGCTGCACAAGGTCCGCCTAGAGTGTGCTCACTTGCGGCGTTCCAGCACGGCAAAAGCGCGCATTGCGGCTCTGCAGCGCCGACATCGCCTGCCGGAACATCGCATCATATGTGACCTACCTACCAGGTGGAATTCCACGTTACATATGTTGGAGTGGTTGTGTGAGCAGCAGCAAGCTGTAATGGAGTACCAGCTGCTTCAGGCGCAAAAAAGTCGCAGTCAGCGCCGTACAGACTTCACAACCACAGAGTGGGCCACTATGAATGACGTCTGCCAGGTTTTGCGTCCCTTTGATTATTCCACGCGGATGGCGAGTGCAGATGATGCACTAGTCAGCATGACTGTCCCCCTTATCTGCCTGCTTGAAAAATCACTGCAAGCGCTAAGGGATGATGTTGTGGAAGAGGTGGAGGATGAGGATTCACCATTTCCATCATCTTCTGGACAGTCAGCGCCACGTGGTTCCTCACAAACGCGTAGGCAGGGGACAGTTTGTGAGGAGGATAAGGAGGAGTCAATGGAGGAGGAAGACGTCCGTCCAGAGGAGGGAGTTACCGAATTGTCCAGTACTCAGTGTGTACAGCGAGGGTGGGGTGATGACGAGCAGGCAGAGATCACGCCTCCAGCAGGGGACAGCGTTTCTTGGGCAGTTGGCAGTCTGCAGCACATGGTGGATTACATGCTGCAGTGCCTGAGAAACGACCGCCGCATCGCCCACATTCTCAACATGTCTGATTATTGGGTGTTCACCCTCCTCGATCCTCGCTACCGGGACAACGTAGAAAGCCTCATCACACCGTTGAACCGGGAGCGAAAAATGCGGGAGTACCAAGACACACTGGTCAATTCCATCATCTTCTCCATTCCAACTGAGAGAAGTTCTGCTAGTGCATTCCAAAGCAGCTCAGTGCGTCCAGGCAGTGGTGGAGGCTCTGCACAAAGAGGGAGCAGAAGCAGTGCCTCTGCCCAAGGCAAGACCAGTATGGCCCAACTGTGGCACAGTTTTCTGTGCCCCCCACAAAAGTCTACACCATCACAGACGGCTCCAGTTAGCAGGAGGCAACGGTTCCGTCAGATGGTGACAGACTACATGTCTTGCCCTCTTGCTGTACTCCCAGACGGCTCTTCCCCTTTCAAGTTTTGGGTCTCAAAGCTGGATACATGGCCAGAGCTAAGCCAGTATGCATTGGAGGTGCTGTCTTGCCCTGCGGCCAGTGTATTATCGGAACGTGTCTTTAGTGCTGCAGGTGGTGTACTAACTGACCGTCGCATGCGACTATCCTCCGATAACGTTGACCGGCTTACTTTCCTGAAAATGAACAAGGCCTGGATCTCGCAGGAATTTGCCACTCCTCCTCCTGATTAAATAATTAGGTCACTGTATACGTTATCCAGGTCTCCTGTTGTGTTCATCTTTCTACCACCTGAACTTAAATTCCTGGGCTCCAACACCGCCAGTTGAGGCTCAGAAGTGCCGTCTGCACAGTCAAAACATACGACCCAGTGTTATTGGGTTTCAGTAACGTCAGCTGATCCCCAGCTGTGTAGCCGGCAATGTGTCATGCGACCGCCACGCTGACACAACAACTGAAATGTAAGGGAATCTGTCCCCCCCCCCCCAAGGCGTTTGTTACTGAAAGAGCCACCTTGTGCAGCAGTAATGCTGCACAAGGAAAAGGTAGCTATTTTTGTTTAGCACCTTGCACACGCAGAACTTAACACTTATAAAATGTGTCCACTGATACCGTAACACCGTCCCGGAGGTGGGACTTTCCTTCGTAATGTGACGCAGCACAGCCGTCATTCCTACCCCCCCGGCGCCGCGCACCCGCTCCTCAGCGTTGTTTGATTCCGTCCCGGAGCCTGCGCTGTTATGTTATCCCGTGGCCAGGCACACTTAGTGCTGCCCGTCTTCTGGCATCATTTGGTGTCAGGATGGCTGCGCCTGTGCGGCCGCGCTGGCAGAGAGCCCGCCTCGCAGTGTCTTCTGATTTAATCCCACTGGGGGCCTGGGATCCATGGACATGCGCAGTGCATATCTGAACCTCCACCTCTCACTCATCTCCCTATGGCTTCTTCAGACTGTTCGGTGTCAGCTGGTCCCTAATAGCATGCCACGGCCGTGACACCGCACAGTCTTAAGAAGCCGTAGGGAGGGGAGTGAGAGGCGAGGATATGCACTGCGCATGTCCATGGATCCCAGGCCCCCAGTGGGATTAAATCAGAAGACACTGCGAGGCGGGCTCTCGGCCAGCGCGGCCGCACAGGCGCAGCCATCCTGACACCAAATGATGCCAGAAGACGGGCAGCGCTAAGTGTGCCTGGCCACGGGATAACATAACAGCGCAGGCTCCGGGACGGAATCAAACAACGCTGAGGAGCCGGTGCGCGTCGCCGGGGGGGTAGGAATGACGGCTGTGCTGCGTCACATTACGAAGGAAAGTCCCACCTCCAGGACGGTTTTACGGTTGCAGGGGACACATTTTATAAGTGTTTAGTTCTGTGTTTGCAAGGAGCATGATGAAAAGAGCCACCTTTTCCTTTTGCATCTTTTGTGCTGCACAAGCTGGCTCTTTCAGCTACAAACACCTTGGGGGGGGTTAAAGGTTCCCTTTCGACTTTCTCAGGCTTCGGCCTACATTGTGTTCCTCTGCTTTTCCACCTGTCCCTGGGCTCCAACACCGCCAGTTGCCGTCCAGAAGTGCTGTACGCACAGTCAACAGTCGCTCCTCTGTTATTGGGGTTCAGTAACGTCAGCTGTTCCCCTGCTGTGTGTGTGGCAATCCCTCCTACCTCCTCCAACCTCCTCCTCCTCCACCTGTCCCTGGGCTCCAACACCGCCAGTTGCCGTCCAGAAGTGCTGTACGCACAGTCAACAGTCCCTCCTCTGTTATTGGGGTTCAGTAACGTCAGCTGTTCCCCTGCTGTGTGTGTGGCAATCCCTCCTACCTCCTCCAACCTCCTCCTCCTCCACCTGTCCCTGGGCTCCAACACCGCCAGTTGCCGTCCAGAAGTGCTGTACGCACAGTCAACAGTCCCTCCTCTGTTATTGGGGTTCAGTAACGTCAGCTGTTCCCCTGCTGTGTGTGTGGCAATCCCTCCTACCTCCTCCAACCTCCTCCTCCTCCACCTGTCCCTGGGCTCCAACACCGCCAGTTGCCGTCCAGAAGTGCTGTACGCACAGTCAACAGTCGCTCCTCTGTTATTGGGGTTCAGTAACTGTCACGATATGGTATGAAATATCATATAAGTTTAGTTTCTCTTGTCAGCCCAGGATGTGGGCTAAGAAACCCCCCTTCTCTCTGGTTCTCTTTCCTTCCCTGTGTTTCTAACTGTGTAGAAGAGCTTGCCTTGTGGGGGAGTTTTATTGACGAAAGGTATTTACGACCAGTATTTCTTGTGGGGGGAAAGTGCCCAGCTTTAACTAGATTAGAACCTTCCAGAAAATGAAAGTCTTTTGTTCTGTTTTTGGAAGATATTATGCAAACTGGTTAAGTTACGAACACCAAAATATATCGTCATAATCACACTCGGAGGATCTACGCATCACTCTAATCACAGGCTTGTAGCTCCATCTGGTACAGAGGTAGGGATTTCTCTGTCAGTGTGCGTGACAAATAGGACATATTTGATCTCATCGGAATGCCCACGATACTATGAGATGAACGATGGGTAGGGTGCGATTATTTTATGTTCTGTAGCGAAGTTACGGGCATCAGATATATTTAATGCCCAGTGAGCAATACTGAAGAAGTAGGAGGGGTTGGAAAAACCAGCCCTTTCTGTGAGGTCACAGGCTGTAGGTTATAAAGTTGCTGGCAGGTTTCCAGGGAGTGAGTTGTGAGTTTTTACCTGAAGCGACCAGACTGCGAGTGCCAATGCACTGGGATACATGGAAAGCTCTCCTAGCCTAGCCTGCAATGCAATGATCTGAGAATATGTGAGTGTTACCTTTTCTTCCTTTAATCCTTTTATTTTCATAATTACCTTGTACATATTTGCAATTGTCTCATTTGTAACATCTTTGTAAAATATTTTATAAACACTGCCTAAAAATCATTTATGGGGTATAATCTTTAATACTAGTTCGTTCTTCCTGCCCTAAACCGTACCCTGTCTCTGAAGGGAATTACGCTACTGTTTTGGGTTGCTCCGGACCGTTTAATCGGAGCTGGTGGCGGCGATACCGTGTGCAGACTCTTGGGTGATTGTAGCGACTGCGGCTTGATAATTATTGTTCCTGCCTGAGCGGGAGTAGTTATCGCGTCACTGCAGTCTGCCCAATAGCCAGTACATAGCAGGCAGCCATTCTGGCGACTAATTACCCTAGGTGCAGTACCTAATCTGACCTGAGAGTAAGGGGGGCGCCAGAGAGCTGCAAGTGTTAAGGGGAACTGTAAGCGGGATACACAAATCCCTGCAGTTCATGGTATATTGGAGAGCAGTGGGATACCTAAAATAAGCCCCTGCTGTAACCTAAGAGGTAAATAAACTTGTGTGTGTTCTTCTCATCACATTGTGGCAGTGGAGGGATAACTAAGATAAGCCCCCTGCACATGTGATAGCAGTCTGCTGGTCTAAAGTCACCCCAATCCGTGACATATTGTGGGCAGCGGCTAAGGGATCTTGACAGTCACGAAGTGAATCGTGACATATTGGTGGCAGCGGTGGGATCGTGACATAGTGGTGGCAGCGGTGGTGGATAATTAGAGCATTAGTGATTTGGTTTGAGCAATCATTCCTCTCACTAAAAACTTGCAGAAAGTTCTTGCGAGAACTCTGCGCAAATAAGTTTGGAGAACGAACTCAGTGTTTATTGGTTGTGAGACAATTGTGTACTGGTAATTATCCCTTCCCTTTCTCTTCGTTTTTCTATTCTATCTTTTATTTGGCAACCATGGCTGCGAAAGGAGAAGCCTGGTACACCCAGCAGAAGAAAGACACTCTTGCTGGGATATGCATGTACCATGGCCTGAAACCCCAGGACAAGTCCAAGGCTCAAATGGTCGCTGAACTGGTGCAATTTGAAGCAGACCAAGCCAGGCCACAGAGCCCAGAGGCCGCAGAAGCAGGCACAAGCGAGCATGGTGCTGCCGCAGAGGTCCAACCACTGAATACGGGCCCTACTGGCAACCAAGGGGGCGCAGACCTCCTCCTGCAGCTGGCTCTGCAACAATGCCCCGCAGATGACCTAGAGAGATGTCTGCAGCTGATCCAGCAATACCAAGAGCGAGCCGAGCGAGAGGCCCAAGCGCAGCGGGAGTACCAGCTGCAGATGGCCCAACTGCAAATGCAGGGGTCGCCTCAGAGCCGTGAGCCCAGCAGCGCTCAGACACCAAAGCCCCGGCCCGACCACTTTCCGGTTATGGAAAAGGATGGGGACTTGGACACTTTTCTGCGGGCCTTTGAGAAAGCCTGCAGGCAGTACCAGCTGCCTACACAAGAATGGGCACGGTATCTGACACCAGGGCTGAGAGGAAAAGCTCTGGAAGCGTTTGCTGCACTCCCCCAAGAACAAGATGGTGACTATGAGGCCATCAAGCAGGCTCTGATAGCCAAGTACCAGCTTACACCCGAGGTGTACCGTAAAAAGTTTCGGACCCTCCAACGTGGCCCACACGACAGTTACAGTGATGTGGTGCATGGACTGGGGACCCACTTTGACCAGTGGACCCAAGGACTGTCAGTGACCACCTTTGCACAGCTGAGAGACCTGATGATCAAAGACCAGTTCTTCCGTCTTTGCCCAACTGAGGTGCGACAGTTCGTGATGGACAGAGAACCCCAAGACGTGACGAAAGCAGCGCAGATTGCCGATGCCTATGAGGCCAACCGTAGATCGGACGTGCGGAAGCCAGTCACCTCCAGCTGGAGAGGGGGTAAGCCTGCAGCCAACGCCAGTACCCCTACCAGCCAACACCCCAGAGGTCCTGTCCCCGTGGCCAACAGCACCAGACCTACCACCGAACTTCGCCAGTGTTACCACTGCAGGCAGACTGGACACCTCAGTCACCGATGTCCAGCCAAGCAGAATAACCCCTCATCCCAGGCCCCAGGGCCTAATGCAGCAGTTCTTTTGGTGGGTGGTGTGGCTGGGAGGGGGTGTGATAACGTACAGCATGTCACTGTGGGAGGTCGTGTTGCTACAGGCCTCAAGGACACCGGGGCTGAACGAACCCTCATCCGACCCGAACTGGCGGCCCCTGAAGAAATCATTCCGGGGAAAACCCTAACTGTCACTGGGATTGGGGGCATCAGCTGTCCCTTACCGATGGCCCGGGTTTTTATTGATTGGGGTGCCGGGAGGGGGGTGAAGGAAGTGGGGCTGTCTGATAATTTGCCCACTGATGTTTTGTTGGGGACTGATTTGGGGAGGTTGTTTGCATACTACGTCCCTGACACCCCTCCCCAATCTACTAATGAGGGTAAAGTTAACCCTAATGATGATGATGATGATGATGATGATGGGAAATCGCATGTGTTACCTGACCATGCTTTATCTTGTAATGATGCATCTGTTAACCATTTTTTCCCTAGGATTGATGGTGGAAATGTTGTACCTGTGCCAACTGTATCTGATAATGATGTTTCTGTGAAAGTTGATGTGTCCATAGGTACAGGAGTGCTCAGCCACGTCGCTCTGCGGAGTGAGACGGCTGAGGAACCCCTAGCAGGGGCAAGTGTCGGTGCTACAAGAAATGGGGAGATACATGGGAACCGTGAGGAAGGGGATGCCATGCAATTGACCAGTGCCACCGAGGAAGGTAACTGGCCCATAAGTAGCAATGCTCCTGAGGTAATGGGGGTGGATGGGGAGGTAGAGCCCATAGCAGCGTCGGCTGATGGGTCTGTAGAAACCCCCGGGGAGACAGCCTACGTAGCTGCTGTCACCCGCAGTCAGAGGGCCCGGAACGCAGATACCTGTCTGCCTTCCGGACCCTCCTCAGTCATCAGTGTGACTGAACCAGAGGTGGACCCAGAGCAGGTCCAAGAGGGTTCCCGTGGGGAAGGGACCCTGACATCGCTTTTGGCTTCCCCTAGCCAGGAGTTTCAGGCCGCTCTGCACACAGATGCGAGCCTAGAGAGTTTGAGACAACTCGCCGGGACGCGCTTCTCCGAGACTGATAAGGAGAAGGTGTTCTGGGAAGGAGGAAGGTTGTACCGGGAGACAGTACCCGGAGAATCACAAAAGGAGTGGTTGAGGGAAAGACAGCTGGTCGTCCCGCAGCAATTCCGGGGTGAGTTGTTGCGGATTGCCCGTGAGATCCCGCTAGCTGGACACTTGGGGATCAGCAAAACTAAGGCCCGGCTGTCTCAACACTTCTATTGGCCTAAGATCGGGACAGATGTGTCAAACTACTGCCGCTCCTGTGTCACCTGTCAAAGAGTGGGGAAGGCGGGGCCTGCTCTTAAGGCTCCCCTGATCCCTTTGCCAGTGATAGAGGAGCCTTTCCAGAGGATTGCGGTGGACATTGTGGGCCCGCTGGCCGTCTCCAGCAGCTCTGGAAAGCGATTTATTCTTACTGTGGTAGACTACGCTACCCGGTACCCAGAGGCCGTAGCTCTGTCTTCAACTAGGGCAGATAAGGTGGCGGATGCCCTGTTGGCCATCTTTTCACGGGTAGGATTTCCCAGGGAAATGCTTACTGATCGAGGGACCCAATTTATGTCTCACCTAATGGAGGCTCTCTGTAAGAAAATGCAGGTGAAGCACCTGGTATCGAGTGCGTATCACCCACAGACCAATGGCTTGTGTGAATGCTTCAATGGTACCCTCAAACAGATGCTACGCATGCTGGTTGAGACACAAGGGCGCGACTGGGAGCGGTACCTCCCACACCTGCTATTTGCTTACCGAGAGGTTCCGCAGGCCTCGACGGGGTTCTCCCCCTTCGAGCTCCTGTACGGCAGGCGAGTCCGGGGACCCCTTGGGTTGGTAAGAGAATCCTGGGAAGAGGAGCCGAACCCTTCTGAAGTGTCCATAGTGGAGTATGTCATGCGCTTCCGTGACAAGATGCAGACCTTGACGCAGTTGGTGCATGACAACATGACGCAGGCTCAGGCTGATCAGAAGCACTGGTACGACCAAAACGCCCGGGAGCGGACCTACCACGTGGGTCAAAAGGTGTGGGTGCTGGTTCCTGTACCAACGGATAAACTTCAGGCAGCCTGGGAGGGCCCGTATGTCGTCCACCAACAGCTCAACCCGGTCACCTACGTGGTCACGCTTGACCACGCTCGGGGTAGGCGAAAGGCCTTTCACGTCAACATGATGAAGGCTCATCACGAACGTGAACCTTTCGTCCTACCGGTCTGCAGCTTACCCGAAGACGGGGAGGAAGACACCCTCCTGGACATGCTGGCCCAAGCCAAGGCCCGTGGGTCCATTGAGGACGTGGAGGTAAGCGCCTCGCTAGATGAACCACAGCGGTTGTAGTTGCAAACCATGCTGGAACCCTTCCGGGTCGTGTTCTCCAACCGGCCTGGAAGGACTGAGTTAGCCATCCACGAGGTGGACACCGGGAATCACGCCCCACTACGGCGAACACCCTATCGAATCTCTGACCAGGTGCAGCAGATTATGCGCCAGGAGATCGATGAGATGTTGCAGTTGGGGGTGATTCGACGGTCAAAGAGCGCGTGGGCCTCACCTGTAGTTCTCGTGCCAAAGAAGGACCGGACCACCCGGTTCTGCGTGGACTACAGGGGGCTCAACGCCATTACAGCCTCTGACGCGCACCCAATGCCGCGCATCGAGGAGCTGCTTGAGAAGTTAGCTGGCGCAGAATACCTGACAATAATGGATCTGAGTCGCGGATACTGGCAGATTCCCATGAGCCCCGAGGCGCAGGAGAAGTCCGCCTTTATCACCCCCTTTGGACTGTACGAGTCCACGGTCATGCCCTTCGGCATGAAGAATGCCCCTGCCACTTTCCAGCGGATGGTCAATCTCGTGCTTCAGGGACTGGAGAAGTACGCTGTGGCGTACTTAGATGACATTGCCATCTTCAGTCCCTCCTGGGATGAACACCTGCAGCATCTCGAGGAGGTGCTCGGGCGAATTCACCAAGCAGGCCTGACTATCAAGCCCGGAAAGTGCCAGATGGGCATGAGGGAGGTTCACTACCTGGGACACCGGGTAGGCGGAGGCACCCTGAAACCGGAGCCTGACAAAGTGGGCGTGATCGTGAACTGGCCCACTCCCAGGAACAAGAAACAGGTGATGTCCTTCCTGGGCACTGCAGGGTACTATAGGCGCTTCGTGCAGCACTATAGTAGCCTGGCAAAACCTTTGACGGACCTCACCAGGAAGAAGCTACCCCACATCGTCAACTGGACAGATGGCTGTGAGGGGGCCTTCCAGGCGTTGAAAACAGCACTGTGCAACGCCCCTGTGTTGAAAGCAGTCGACAGCAGTCGACCGTTCTTGGTACAGACCGACGCCAGTGAGTTTGGCCTTGGTGCTGTGCTCAGCCAGGTTGACTCGGAGGACCAAGAGCACCCCGTGTTGTACCTGAGCCGGAAACTTTTGCCGAGGGAAGTGGCCTACTCCACCATTGAGAAGGAGTGCCTGGCCATAGTCTGGGCCCTGCAGCGCTTGCAGCCCTACTTGTACGGGCGCACCTTCACTGTGGTGACCGACCACGACCCTCTGCGCTGGCTAAGCACCATGTGTGGAACCAATGGCAGGTTGCTACGCTGGAGCCTTGCCCTTCAGCAATTTGACTACACCATTAAACACAAAGCGGGCAAAGAGCATGGGAATGCAGATGGACTGTCCCGCCAGGGTGAACCCACGGAGGTGCGCATGGAGGCATACCGAGAGGTTCTGCCGCCGTAGCGCACGCTAAAAGGGGGAGGTGTCACGATATGGTATGAAATATCATATAAGTTTAGTTTCTCTTGTCAGCCCAGGATGTGGGCTAAGAAACCCCCCTTCTCTCTGGTTCTCTTTCCTTCCCTGTGTTTCTAACTGTGTAGAAGAGCTTGCCTTGTGGGGGAGTTTTATTGACGAAAGGTATTTACGACCAGTATTTCTTGTGGGGGGAAAGTGCCCAGCTTTAACTAGATTAGAACCTTCCAGAAAATGAAAGTCTTTTGTTCTGTTTTTGGAAGATATTATGCAAACCGGTTAAGTTACGAACACCAAAATATATCGTCATAATCACACTCGGAGGATCTACACATCACTCTAATCACAGGCTTGTAGCTCCATCTGGTACAGAGGTAGGGATTTCTCTGTCAGTGTGCGTGACAAATAGGACATATTTGATCTCATCGGAATGCCCACGATACTATGAGATGAACGATGGGTAGGGTGCGATTATTTTATGTTCTGTAGCGAAGTTACGGGCATCAGATATATTTAATGCCCAGTGAGCAATACTGAAGAAGTAGGAGGGGTTGGAAAAACCAGCCCTTTCTGTGAGGTCACAGGCTGTAGGTTATAAAGTTGCTGGCAGGTTTCCAGGGAGTGAGTTGTGAGTTTTTACCTGAAGCGACCAGACTGCGAGTGCCAATGCACTGGGATACATGGAAAGCTCTCCTAGCCTAGCCTGCAATGCAATGATCTGAGAATATGTGAGTGTTACCTTTTCTTCCTTTAATCCTTTTATTTTCATAATTACCTTGTACATATTTGCAATTGTCTCATTTGTAACATCTTTGTAAAATATTTTATAAACACTGCCTAAAAATCATTTATGGGGTATAATCTTTAATACTAGTTCGTTCTTCCTGCCCTAAACCGTACCCTGTCTCTGAAGGGAATTACGCTACTGTTTTGGGTTGCTCCGGACCGTTTAATCGGAGCTGGTGGCGGCGATACCGTGTGCAGACTCTTGGGTGATTGTAGCGACTGCGGCTTGATAATTATTGTTCCTGCCTGAGCGGGAGTAGTTATCGCGTCACTGCAGTCTGCCCAATAGCCAGTACATAGCAGGCAGCCATTCTGGCGACTAATTACCCTAGGTGCAGTACCTAATCTGACCTGAGAGTAAGGGGGGCGCCAGAGAGCTGCAAGTGTTAAGGGGAACTGTAAGCGGGATACACAAATCCCTGCAGTTCATGGTATATTGGAGAGCAGTGGGATACCTAAAATAAGCCCCTGCTGTAACCTAAGAGGTAAATAAACTTGTGTGTGTTCTTCTCATCACATTGTGGCAGTGGAGGGATAACTAAGATAAGCCCCCTGCACATGTGATAGCAGTCTGCTGGTCTAAAGTCACCCCAATCCGTGACATATTGTGGGCAGCGGCTAAGGGATCTTGACAGTCACGAAGTGAATCGTGACAGTAACGTCAGCTGTTCCCCTGCTGTGTGTGTGGCAATCCCTCCTACCTCCTCCAACCTCCTCCTCCTCCACCTGTCCCTGGGCTCCAACACCGCCAGTTGCCGTCCAGAAGTGCTGTACGCACAGTCAACAGTCGCTCCTCTGTTATTGGGGTTCAGTAACGTCAGCTGTTCCCCTGCTGTGTGTGTGGCAATCCCTCCTACCTCCTCCAACCTCCTCCTCCTCCACCTGTCCCTGGGCTCCAACACCGCCAGTTGCCGTCCAGAAGTGCTGTACGCACAGTCAACAGTCGCTCCTCTGTTATTGGGGTTCAGTAACGTCAGCTGTTCCCCTGCTGTGTGTGTGGCAATCCCTCCTACCTCCTCCAACCTCCTCCTCCTCCACCTGTCCCTGGGCTCCAACACCGCCAGTTGCCGTCCAGAAGTGCTGTACGCACAGTCAACAGTCGCTCCTCTGTTATTGGGGTTCAGTAACGTCAGCTGTTCCCCTGCTGTGTGTGTGGCAATCCCTCCTACCTCCTCCAACCTCCTCCTCCTCCACCTGTCCCTGGGCTCCAACACCGCCAGTTGCCGTCCAGAAGTGCTGTACGCACAGTCAACAGTCGCTCCTCTGTTATTGGGGTTCAGTAACGTCAGCTGTTCCCCTGCTGTGTGTGTGGCAATCCCTCCTACCTCCTCCAACCTCCTCCTCCTCCACCTGTCCCTGGGCTCCAACACCGCCAGTTGCCGTCCAGAAGTGCTGTACGCACAGTCAACAGTCGCTCCTCTGTTATTGGGGTTCAGTAACGTCAGCTGTTCCCCTGCTGTGTGTGTGGCAATCCCTCCTACCTCCTCCAACCTCCTCCTCCTCCACCTGTCCCTGGGCTCCAACACCGCCAGTTGCCGTCCAGAAGTGCTGTACGCACAGTCAACAGTCCCTCCTCTGTTATTGGGGTTCAGTAACGTCAGCTGTTCCCCTGCTGTGTGTGTGGCAATCCCTCCTACCTCCTCCAACCTCCTCCAACCTCCTCCTCCTCCACCTGTCCCTGGGCTCCAACACCGCCAGTTGCCGTCCAGAAGTGCTGTACGCACAGAGCCAAACACCTCGCAAATGTGTTAGTGGGGTTCAGCACCGCCAGCTGTTCCCCTGCTGTGTATACGGCAACGTGTACTGCGACCGCCACGCAGGCACAACAAGTTAAATTTAAGGGAACCTGTCCCCCCCCCCCCAGGCGTTTGTTACTGAAGGAGCCACCTTGTGCAGCAGTAATGATGCAAAGGGAAAAAGTGCCTCTTTTCGTGGTGCTCCTTGCAGATGCTGAACCTAACACTTATGAAATGTGTCCCCTCACAGCGTTCAACCGTCCGGTAGGTGGAACTTTCCTTTGTCATGTGACGCAGCACAGCCGTCATTTTTACCCCCTTGGCGCCGTGCGCCGCCTCCTCAGCGTTGTTTGAATCTGTCCCGGAGCCTGCGCTGTTAGGTTACCCCTTGGCCATGCACACATTTCGCGCTGCCCGTCTTCTGACATCATTTGCTGTCAGGCTGGCTGCGCCTGTGTGGGTGCGCTGTCCGAGATTCAGCCTCGCAGTGTCGTGTAATGTAATCCCACCGCGGGCCTGGGATCCGTGGCCATGCGCAGTGCATATCCTCGCCTCTCACTCCCCTCCCTACGGCTTCTAAAGACTGTTCGGTGTCAGCTGATTCCTAATAGCATGCCACGGCCGTGACACCGCACAGTCTGAAGAAGCCGTAGGGAGGGGAGTGAGAGGTGAGGATATGCACTGCGCATGGCCACGGATCCCAGGCCCGCGGAGGGATTACATTACACGACACAGCGAGGCTGAATCTCGGACAGCGCACCCACACAGGCGCAGCCAGCCTGACAGCAAATGATGTCAGAAGACGGGCAGCGCGAAATGTGTGCTAGACAATATGATAATTAACTAACCACCCCTGACAACCCCTAACCACTCCTTTCTATGTGAAAATATAAAACTATGTATGTACAATAAAGTATCAGTATTGATGGAATGTTGTTCTGTCACAGTTGTGTACAGTCCATTCTTGATGAGCACTCAAAATACTCAGTCTAATTGGGAGCGGCCACAGCACACACAGGGATATATTTATCCAACCCTAATATTTCCATAACAGAATGGCGCCCAACGGCTCGGATGAAACGCACGGGATCCTTCTAACCGGAGATACAGAAGCTGTAGCGTGGCCTGGCACAGGGGCAGGAGACTGCGCAGCTCCATAAGTAAGGTAAGAAAATGTTATCATCTTACCTGAAAGTCCCCTGTGCCCAGTCCTTGTCTATGCCTCTTGCCGGTAAGATGTGGTCACAAATTCCCAGGTAGTGTAAAAAATCCGTAGCCACGAATCCACCCTGGGAGGTGTCTGCTGTGGACCGTGTATGTGTTTGTGTAAAATCCGAGAGAGGAAGGAAAAGTGACTTTTGTTTGTGATTGCTGAGAAACAGACCGCAGGAGGTCAAAACGCTCGATAAGTTATTGCAGGATTCCCGTGCATAGGAGGAACACGCAGAGTTCCGGGGCAGGTAGTCCCATGTTCCAGGCACGGGTAGTGATAACTTAAGAGGGCTACTGCAGATTCCCGTAGTGCCGGCGATCCAGTCAGGACGTCCGGACCGGGGTGGTAGATTTCCCGCTTGTTGTGCTTCTCAAGCACTCAGGTGGCCCGGGCGCAGGTGCGTCCAGTGCGATTGGCAGTAGTCTGTTCCCAGCGCAACCTGCATGTGTCACAGAAAAAAAGGGCATCTCTCGGATTGTCTATCTGTGTCTGTTTGTGTCATGTACTATTGCCGCTTTAAGAAGCAGAAATAGTTCTCTTAAACTTCCTCTTTTTTCAGCTGAAGCGGAGATATGCATTGTAAATCACACTGTCATATCTGTTTTTTTCTTTTTCTTTTGCAATGCTGGCTATGTGTAGCTTTTTGTGAAGAATTTAAATTGTATCTATCATTTTTGATGTGACATAAGTGTTTTCAGAAACGTGATTTTAGTGACATTTGATATTATTGCAATAGCATACGGTATATAAAAAGAGGAAGTATGTCTCTGACTGCATTTGAGCGCAGAGATTTTTACTCTCTTAAAGGGTCTTTTTCTTTTTGCGGCATTTTAACGTTTTTTTTAATTAAGTTTTCCTCAATCTTCAATCTCTTTACCTTTTTATTTTTTATTTATTTATTTTTGAAAAAAGTTTTTTTTACTCTTGTATCAAAGTTTTGAGTTTTTGGTTGTGAACTAAGTTTTTGAAGGTTTTTCTTATCGTTTTGAGTTTTACTTAGTGTTTTATATACTCATTTTTAGAAGTTTTTTTTTAGTACTGTTTTCTTTTCTCATTTTTGTGTGTTTTTCATTTTCATTTTTTGCTTTTGCCATGGGGAATAGAGTGGCCGAGCAACAGGAAAGTCAGTAGATAGTGACAGAATACGAAGGTGTTAAGTATGTGAAGATTTTTGGAAGGTATAAAGTACGTGAAATTCATTAGAATGGCAGATTTCAAGCTGCGGAGTGGCATGACGTAGAAAGGAAAATAAGGGAAGTTACAGTAGCTGATGTTAGATTGCTGAATACTAATACATGGTATGAAGTGGCAGCAGAGCTTACATCGTTTAGATGGTACAGAAAGTTATGTGAGCAAACCAGGAAGTGATTTTTGTGGGTATGAGACGGGAGAATCTGCGCAGTCTGCTTTTAGCAGAATCCATGGTATAGGTAGTTATTTTTGCACAGTATGTGGTGCGCCCCGTCTCTCCCTACAGGGAGAAGGCATAATTGCTCCTCTCTATTATTCTTGTTGTTCTAATCTATCCTCTTTTTCCTCTGTCAGTCTTTTCTCTCCGCACTCTCTCTCTCTCTCTCTCTCTCTCTCCTTTCCTCTTCCTCCACATTTTTTCTCTTCTCTCTCTTCCCCTCTTTCTCCACTCCTCTCTTCTCCTCCCTCTCTCCTCCCTCCACCCTCCATCTTCTCCTCCCTCCTTATCCACTCCCCCACCACACCTTTCTTCTCTCTCTCTCCACATTCTCTCTCCCCTCCTACTATTCCTTTGTCTCACTCCTCAACCCCTCCTCCTTCTTCTTCCTCTTTTTTTCCTCCGTGTTGCCGGCTGGGCCAACGCCCAATTCAAACAATATGGTGCTTACAGCACAAGGTGTCCCTGGCACAGTCCAGCCATTGCCAGTTGTGATATCGGGGAAAGAAGGTGAAAGCCCCCCCTACAGTGGGCAGCCCTAGACACATCAGGTAGCAGACAGCTCAGCCCTGGGTGCAGAGGGGGGAGGAGTGATATCAGAACGAGCTCACTGACAGATCCTCCGTTACCTCATTTCACAGTCAACAATATTGTAACCCTTAAGGTTTTACATGAACTTTGATATCACTATGTATTGATAATGTACAGCTTCAGCACCGGTCAGAGCTGCCTACATCCACATTCACACCAACATGAAACTATAATCCTAATCCATCATAGCTTCAGCAAGGGGGGAGACATCCTCACATAAAAAAAAAAAAAAAAAAAAAGCAACTTCTAAGTCCAAAATCAGTCAGTGTACGACCCCAGTCACAAATATTCCTCTGATGAAGATGAAGAGGGAACATCATACATGCTGTCTAGTACTAGAAAAGAAACCCACAGGCACCAAGAATGCAGGGGCAGATAGAGGCACCACCATTACACTATGTGCACTGCACTTCAAGTCAGGTGACAATAGTCCAGACCCAGGGATGCATCCCATGCCATTTTACCGAAGAATGTAGCAGAAGCAGTAAACATATGCAGCCAGCTGGAATGATCTCTGGGCCATGAATGAAAATAGAAGCAGGTGATGCACTCTGGCCAATCATGAAGGAACAATTCAAACCTCCAGCAGAATCAGACGTACATGCTTGGGAGTCAGGGCCACAGCTAATTGAACAACTCAGAGAGTGGGCCAAAGGCAGATTGGCAGGACAAGCCATGACATGAGCCAAGATAAGACAGAGTCTGTAAAGAAGTTTCATTGCAGAGTAATGCAAGTATTCCAAGACTTGGGCTTCACCATTCATGACCAGATACACAGGCCTTTGGGCATGGACTGAGACAGCCAATCAGGAAACCACTGATAGTGGCTAGGCCTAGGAACAGGTCAATAGCAGTGGAGTGACCCAGAAAAAATGTTTTATGTGCGCCTAGGAGACTGTTTACTGCCGATTGTCACCAAAACTGCCGCCATTATAGCACCACAAAGAGCGCGAAGAAGGAAACGGGTGCCGTGCTGCTGAGAACGCTGGAAGGGGAGCCAGAGGTGAAGACGCTGCAAAGTGCCGACCAACACACCAGAAGAACCGCTGCAGACTCCAGAGAGGAGACACCGACCTCAATAAGGTTAGCAAAGGGGAGAAGCTATGTCGGAGCAGGGGGAAGAAGTGATGGCAGATGCAGCCACAGCCCCTGTAACGCCCCAAGACCTTGGGTTGGATGCAGCCGCCGGTCTCATGGCACCCCGGGCCTCGCCACAAATGCACCTGCAGGCCCCGTCTTACCACCGCAGCTTCAATCAGCAGGCCGGACCCCGCTGCCGCTACAGTACCCATCATGCCGTTGTCCACAGTAGCCAAAGGGATTGAGTCCCAACCAGGGGTGCAGAAGACAGCCCCTCTCATGGTGACCACTGACCTGAAAGCGCAACCACCCTACAAAGACAGAAAAAGTGTCAAGTGTTACATCTGTGGCAAGTTTGGCCATTTCCAGAACCAGTGCAAAGCACTCACGCCCCCGAAGAGACTGGACCCATGCAATCCAAGAGTTGGTCCAGAGAAACAGGTCAAGGAGGAAGTGCAGAAAGCAGTGAAGTACCCCGTCCATAGGACAGAGGCAAGCAAGCCAGGTCTGCAAGACACTACGCTCCTGACATGTAAAACTTCATCTGCAAGACCAGTACCTCAAATTACCCTTAAAGTGGATGGCGTTGTCAGATCCAAAGTGGTGCAGCCAGAAGTGTGATGACACCTGTGGAACTCGCTGATCCCACCTGCCTATCAGAATCCTCTGTGTCTCGCATGGGCATTGATGGTCAAGTCAGACATTCTCAGCTTACAAAGCCACTGAGCGTGTGCACTCAGCCAGGACACTCTATCCTGTCCCAGTTTGTGGTGTAAAGGACCTGCCACTCAACCTGCTGGGAGCGAACCTACTGCAGAAGCTGAAGGCAACCACAGTGTTCCAGGAAGATGGGACAGTGACACTTTCTTCATCCCTGACCCAAGAAGAGTCATGCTGGCGGCCCTACAAGAACATTAACCAACCAATGAGGCCTACCCAAGGAGGTACTGGACGTAGTACCAGAAAGTCTATGGTCTAAGGGACCCCAGCACGTGAGAAAACCTCAAGTTGCCCCAGTACGGGTGTCACTCAAGCCATGTACCCCGTACCCTCGTAAGGCCCAGGCCAGGCCTAGAGTCAAGCTGCCTGTGACCAACTGAAGGTCTACCTGGAAATAGGAATCATTGTTCCTCGCACATCGCCTTGCAATACCCCGCTTTTCCCCGTCAAGAAAAAGACTGTAAAAGGAGAGCCAGCCAAGTTCAGAATGGTATATAACCTGAGAGCTGTGAATGACGCCACAGAGTTTGAAACAATTATGCCGAATCCGCACACTCTGCTCTCGAATGTGCCTGCCACAGCAAAAGTGTTCACAGTGACCGACCTGACTAAGGTTTTCTTCAGTGTTCCCCCTCATCCGGAAGACCAGTTCCTGTTTGCCTTAATGCACCAGGGGGGACACCACACATGGACAGTGATGCCACAGTGGGCCCAGAACAGCCCTTCACAGTTCACCAAAGCAATGTCCACAGTTCTCACTAACTGAGTCACAGAACAAGCAGAAGTAACCCTGCTACAATACATGGACAATCTACTCCTTTGTGCAGTTGACTTTGACACGTGTAAAGCCCATTCCTTGTATCTCCTACTCTACCTGGCGGAGCAGCACTGCAAGATCTCAAAGAACAAAGTCCAGTGGTGTCTGAAGCAAGTTACGTTCCAGAGACACTGTATTGCTCACCAGGTGAAACACCTGACAGATGACCGGAAGACCACAGTGGAGAAGATGGTCCCTCCGACAACTCCAAAGGTGCTACAGGCCTTCCTTGGTCTAGTTTCATATTGCAGAGCCTGGATCCCTGATGCTTCCGTCCTAATGCAGCCTCTGTGTGAATACGTCAGTGTGACCCCGTTCCTCCAGACAGATGTGGCCTTCAGTTCGTTCAAGAAGTTAAAAGGCTCTGTAGTCTCAGCGCCAGCACTAGGCCTATCTGACTACAAGAAGCCATTCCGTCTCTACTTGATGAGAAGAGAATGCCTTGCTACTGGAGTCCTGACACAGCTTCAGGGGGGAAAGCAGAGACTTTCGGACTACTTTTCAGCTTGCCTGGATCCAGTTGCAAGGGAAGCCTCTTCCTCCCGCATGAGAGCAGCAGTTGCAGCACACGCCCTCCTGGACAGGACTACTGACATCAGTGGAAAAACCATTGGAAATCCTGGCTCTGCATGACATCTCAGCAATCCTCAACCAAACCCAGCCAAAACATCTCTCCACCGCCAGGCATCTTCGCCTCCAGTGCTCTCTACTCCTGCCCAACAATGTCACCATCTCCAAATGCACAGTCCTCAATTCGCCCACTCTACTCCCACTCCCAAGGGGGGATACAGATACGGATCCTCAGATAAAAAGTCTGATCAAAATCTGCATGATACCTTCTGCAGGGATCTGAATTTGCTCCGGACGGATGACCATGATTGCTTCAGCATCATGCAACAGGAAACAGCAGGACTACCCAAGGTGGCAGAAGAGCCACTGACCAACCCAGAGTTGATCCTCTATGTGGATGGCTCCAGATTTGCAGATGATGAAGGAAGATTCCACACGGGAGGTGCAGCGACCAGCAATCAAGAGATCCTGTGGTCCAGAAGTCTGCCGCCCAGTCTGTCAGCCCAGGAAGCAGAACTGATAGCGCTGATGAAGGCCTACCAGATGGCAGAAGACAAGACTGAGAAAATGTATACCGATTCAAGGTACTTGCATGGCATAGCACACGACTTCGGACCCATCTGGGCTGCAAGGGACTTCCTCACAGCAAGCGGAACAACCGTGAAGCATCAATGGAGCCATTAAGGACCTGCTGAACACACTTCAACTTCCAAAAGTGGTGACAATGCTAAAAGTCAAAGCGCATGGAAAACTGAACACAGTAGGGGCACGAGGCAACAACATGGCGGATATGGCAGCCAAAGAAACAGTCAAGGGAAGACAATATGGACAAGTGGAAGAGGTCGTAGAGCCGGACGGCTACTACAGGACGGCTGAAGACAGGAAACCTGACAAGATGACATCCTGGGATCTGCTCAAAAAAGTTGCAAGAGCAAGCCCCAAAGGACAAGAAGGAATGCTGGGTGCAGAAGTGAGCAACACATGAAGAAGGAAGGGTATACTAAATGGACTACAAACCCTGTTTACCCCGAAGCATGTACCCTATGGTGGTCCAGTGGGCACATGGGCCCACACACAGATTAAAGACACAGATGAATGATCTGATTGGTGCTTACTGGTTCGCTCCAGAAATCTCCACCCTAACAGCCAAATTCATAAACAGCTGTCTAACCTGTGGCAAATGCAACCCTGGAAGAATGAAGAAAGTTCCCACACATCAACTTGCCAGACCACTGTACCCCCTTCCAGAGGATCCAGATAGACCACATCCAGACGCCGCCAAGTGGAGGATTCGAATATGCCCTTGTGGTCGCGGACGTGTTCTCAGGATGGCCAGAAGCTTTCCCAGTGAGGAACCAGTCAGCAAAGACTACTGCAAAGAAGCTACTCTCAGAGACGAGATATGCAGCTATGGGGTCCCAGAAGTGATAGAGAGTGACCAGGGACCTGCATTCACAGCAAACCTCACATGAGAGATCTAGTCAGCAGTAGGGTCAGACTTAGGCCTACACACTCCCAATCACACTACTCAGTGTTCAGGCACACTCCCAGAGGCCCAGAAAAGCTGTCACCATATGAAATTTTGTTTGTGTCTAGTCCCAGGTTAGGGGTATCCTTTCCCTTAGCAGCTGATTATGCAATATGATACTTTGTCTGCTTATGTAATTGAAATCACCAAGAAACTTGCTAACATCCATTCTCGAGTTTTTTTCTTCATTGCCAGATCCAGATTCAGTGTCCGGTATGCACTCCTAGAAGCCAGGAGACTGGGTGTTGGTGAAAAAGCTTGTAAGGAGAACACCACTCGATCCCAGATTTGATGGTCCTGCTCAAGTGCTGCTGATGACACCAAACTCTGTGAAACTGGAGGGAAGACTCGCTTGGATCCACTCATCGCATGGCAAGAAAGCTCCCCTACCAGAAGATGACACCCAAGCCAGAATGATGTTGCGGCCTGACCGAAAAGATGACCTACCTGATAAAGACTACACATCGCTCACTACACATGCTATTGACTAAGAGACTGATTGCAACGAACCCCCGTTAGGGACAGATCTCCTGACCGCCCATTTGCGAAAAGTCTGTATGGAGTGGGGCACAGGCGTTAGGCTTGTGTCAGTTCGCCAACAGCACAAAAGAGTTGCAGCGCTTTGGGACAGGAGGCTAGGATTAGGGCAAGTGATATCTAAGGGGGGCTTGTGATAGAAATATATATATCATGTAGATCTCACTTGCATGTATACTCCTCTATAATCAAATATATACTTATATGCTCACAGCTAATATATATATTATAATCAATGGTTTAAAATGGCTGACAAACTGATATAAGCCAGACAGATTATATGGGGTTTTCCACCCCTAAAAGCAGAAGAGAGTCAGATGTTTGGTGACTGCTGGTCAGGTGTCTCCACTTTGTCCTAGACAGAGAACTCGAGTTTAGTTGCTTGATCAGCAGTCATATGAGCATTAATCACAATATTCCATATATGTTTAGATAACCAATGACAGAGGAGCTAGACAATATGATAATTAACTAACCACCCCTGACAACCCCTAACCACTCCTTTCTATGTGAAAATATAAAACTATGTATGTACAATAAAGTATCAGTATTGATGGAATGTTGTTCTGTCACAGTTGTGTACAGTCCATTCTTGATGAGCACTCAAAATACTCAGTCTAATTGGGAGCGGCCACAGCACACACAGGGATATATTTATCCAACCCTAATATTTCCATAACACATGGCCAAGGGGTAACCTAACAGCGCAGGCTCCGGGACAGATTCAAACAACGCTGAGGAGGCGGCGCACGGCGCCAAGGGGGTAAAAATGACGGCTGTGCTGCGTCACATGACAAAGGAAAGTTCCACCTACCGGACGGTTGAACGCTGTGAGGGGACACATTTCATAAGTGTTAGGTTCAGCATCTGCAAGGACCATAATTAAAAGAGCTAAGTTTACCTTTTCCAGCATTAGTGGTGTACACGATGGCTCTTCCAGCTACAAACGCCTGGGGGGGGGGGTTAAAGGTTTCCTTTCAACTTGCTCCAGTGCAGGCTTCGGCCTACACTCCGCTCCCCCTGCTCCTCCTGCTGACCCTGGGCTCTAACACCGCCAGTTGGGGCCCAGATGTGCTAGCTGCACAGAGAAAAACACCAGCCAATGTGTCAGTGGGGTTCAGCACCGCCAGCTGTTCCCCTGCTGTGCAGCCGGCAACGTGTCCTGCAACTGCCACGCAGGCACAACAGACCCAAAAGCTGCCGCCAGTGCAGGCTTCGGCCTACACTCTGCTCCATCTCCTCCTCCTGCTGACCCCGGGCTCCAACACCGCCAGTTGGGGCCCGGTACTGCTAGCTGCACAGAGAAAAACACCAGCCAATGTGTCAGTGGGGTTCAGCACCGCCAGCTGTTCCCCTGCTGTGCAGCCGGCATCGTGTCCTGCAAAAGCCACGCAGACACAAGAACTGAAATTGAAGGGAACCTGTCCCCCCTCCCCCAGGCGTTTGTACGTTTTAAAGGCCACCTTGTACAGCGGTAATGCTGCATGTGTGCAAGGTGGCTCATAAACGTATTCTCCTCGCACATGTGGAACTGAAAACACGTCTAAAATGTGTCCTCTGTGTGACCATTTAACCGTCCCGGTGGTGTGACTTTCCTTTGTAATGACACGCTGCAACCCCCTTGGTAGCGCTGCCCGTCTTCTGGCATCATTGTTTGGCTGCCTGCGCCTCTGCGGCCGCCCTGACCCACACAACGCCCCTCGTTGTCTTATTTATTGGGACTGCGAGGGTGTGATTGACGGGCATGATCAGTGCATCAGTTCGCCTGTCCCTCATCTCCTTCCGCCTTCTGCGGACTGTGCGGCTTCATGGCCGTGGCATGCGATAAGGGATCAGATGACGCCGCACAGTCTGAAGCGGGTGTAAGGACCCGAGTGTGAGAGGCGAACATATGTGCTGCGCCAGGCCCTGAATCCCAGCCCCGCAGTGTTTTAACAATGTTAAGACACTGCGGGGCTGGGATTCATGGTCATCGCGAACCGCACCGGCCGACATTAAATGATGCCAGAACATGGGCAGCGCTAACAGCGCTAGGCCAGGGGATCACACGACAGCGCAGACTCCTGTACAGCAAATAACAACGCTCAGGAGGCTGCACCCAGCACCAAGGTGGGATTCTTGACATCTGTGCTGCGTCTCATTACAAAGGGAACTCGCGCCTCCAACACAGTTTGACTGTTTAAAGGGCTAAATGTTATACGTGTTTCATTCAGCGTGTGCAAGGAGCGAAATTAAAAGAGCAACCTTTGACTTGTGCAGCACTACTGCTGCATAAGCTGTGGCTCTTCTACTTTGTAACCCCTGAGGGGGGGTTAAAGGTTACCTTTGAAATTGGTTCAATTAGGCTTCGGCCTACACTCTGCTCCCCCTGCAGAGCCCTGGGCTCCAACACCGCCAGTTGGGGCCCGGTACTGCTAGCTGCACAGAGAAAAACACCAGCCAATGTGTCAGTGGGGTTCAGCACCGCCAGCTGTTCCCCTGCTGTGCAGCCGGCAACGTGTCCTGCAACTGCCATGCAGGCACAACAGACCCAAAAGCTGCCGCCAGTGCAGGCTTCGGCCTACACTCTGCTCCATCTCCTCCTCCTGCTGACCCCGGGCTCCAACACCGCCAGTTGGGGCCCGGTACTGCTAGCTGCACAGAGAAAAACACCAGCCAATGTGTCAGTGGGGTTCAGCACCGCCAGCTGTTCCCCTGCTGTGCAGCCGGCATCGTGTCCTGCAAAAGCCACGCAGACACTTGCTCTTGTACCTTCTGCTCCCCATCCTGGTTCCAGTACCGTCAGCTGGTTCCGGGCAGAGCCTTTGGCTTAGGTGCCTCCCTCTGGGTATCCGAGTTCCACCAACGTCAGGTGGTCCTTGGTAGTGCTTTCAGGCACGGGTACCTCCTGCTTAGTAACCGGGTTCCAGTAACGTCAGCTGGTCCTCGGTAGTTCCATTGGCTCTTGGACCTTTGGCTACCCATCCGGGTTCCAGCACCGTCAGCTGGTTCTCGGCAGTGTCTTTTGCTCTTGTACCTTCTGCTCCCCATCCTGGTTCCAGTACCGTCAGCTGGTTCCGGGCAGAGCCTTTGGCTTAGGTGCCTCCCTCTGGGTATCCGAGTTCCACCAACGTCAGGTGGTCCTTGGTAGTGCTTTCAGGCACGGGTACCTCCTGCTTAGTAACCGGGTTCCAGTAACGTCAGCTGGTCCTCGGTAGTTCCATTGGCTCTTGGACCTTCGGGTAGCCATCCGAGTTCCAGTTCCATCAGCTGGTTCTCGGCATTTTCTCAGCCTTCTTGTACCTTCTGCTACATTTCCAAGTTCAAGAGACTAAACACGATGACCCGGAAGACCACCCCTAAGATGACGACGACACCAGAGACGACAACCACCGTGATGACGACGACCCTGGAGACGATGACCCCGAAGACCACCCCGATGACGACGACCCCGGAGACGACGACCCTGAAGACCACCCCGATGACGACGACCCCGGAGACGACGACCCTGGAGACGACGACGACCTGGAAGACCGAGAAGCAGAAGAACAAGAGGCTGCAGAACAAAGAGCAGAAGAACATTAAGCATAACACTAAATATCAGAGCAAAAAATATTATCTAAATTATAAGCAGAAGAAGACTAAGCAGTGTATGGGGGTGAGTCCGTTCCTCCTCGTGGTGCCCCTGGATAAAGCCTGATGCTGCAGGCCAAACTGAACGCGGACAAATGTAACTGTTTTGTGACAGGCAGAATGGAAGGTGTAATCTTCAAACTTTTATAGATAACAACTACGGGAATGCCTGTCACAAATAAGAATATGATGAAGAAGTAGAATATGATGAAGATAATAGTAAAATAAAAAGAATATGAACAATGTAACCAAAAAAATAATAGGTAGAAGATGAAGAAGAAGATGAATAAGGTGAAGAAGTTGATGTCAAAGAAGCTGATGATGAGGATAATGAAGAAGAAAGTGTGGGAGAAGTAAAAAAGAAGGTGAAGGGCGTGGAAGTAGTGAAACATCAATATCTGACAAAATAAAAAAAAAAATTAACATAGTCAAAATCTTTCTACCGCCGAACGTCATAAAAAAACCCCAAAATCCTGCTATTCTATTACATTGGGCTAAACCTCTGTGCCTTTAATGTCTCCGCCACGTCCCCCAATACATCCTACATTATTCTTAGTTGTTTTCCTTCATGTAGAATTAACCTACAAGTTTATAAAGGGTTTATTTTAATTCCGATATTTTCGTCCCATTGACTTGCATTGGGATCGGGTATCGGTATCGGATTGGATCCGATATTTTGACGGTATCGGCCGATACTTTCCGATACCGATACTTTCCGATATCGGAAAGTATCGCTCAACACTAATCATTATATTGCTCCTATAAACAAAAAAAACATTCTTCTTTCTAAATTTTACGTGACACAATAACATCTGAAAAATGACTTGAGCAGCTCTTTTCCATTTTAACTTCAGCAGATTATGCGTAATGATTAAAATGTGATTTTGCTTTTTTCTCATGTAGGTCGATTTTTTTGTGGTTTCACTATCTCAGCTAACCTAGTGAAATAAACGGTTCCCTAGCTTCTTTGTGGGTTTAAGCTACTCCTCCATGTCCCTTGTAACCGGAAAACGACTTAACACCTTCATTTCAACTGAATTTGTAGGATTAGCAAGAGGAAAAGACATTTACTGCTGATTAAAGCAAGTAAACTATTTTAACCCCACAAATATTAACTTGTTGAGGAAAACACATGAGATGAATCATATAAAATTATTTGTGGGATTTATTTATCAATCTATGGAATTGTCCCTTACTTGCCCTGCTCTTATACCTAAGTAGGGAACTGGCAGGTGAGAGCACTGGTCCCACTGCTGCACTAATCCAACAAAAGGCAAGGACAGACAGACACCAAAAGGGACAGGGTAAACAAAACATGCAACACTTAGCTCCTTCTGATGAAAAGCACCGAACAGCAACGATAAGGCACCAGGAAAGTAAACTCAGCAATAGCTCAACTGCACCCAGCGAGCTCCTCTCTCCAACTTGGTCACTGTAGAATGATCTCTAACACCGACAGTCAGCTGATGCATCAGGTGACCTCTTGAAGGATGGCGGGAGTGGTCACCACCCACATCAGCTGACCCAGCAGCAATGCAATTGCACCGGCTGGCCACTGGGGAAAATCTGCATTAGCCCCCGATAGCCTGAAAGGAAAAAAGTTTTAATCTGAGAGGCCAGATCTGCCACAGATCCAAAAATGGATCGTGACACTAAGTATTCAATCCAAATAACCAGCAAATATTCTTGTGCTGCCTTACTGGTCTGAGGCTGTGAATGGCAATTTACCATGAAGACATATGCTTTAGTGGCACTTGTTTAAGGCTAGGTTCACATCACGTTTAGTGCCATCCATTTAACGGATCCGTTAAATGGATGCGCTAACGCTGATGCCCAAATTCACTTTTTTCTATGATTTTGCTAACACATGCGCTAACGCTTGGTAGCATTGTGTTGGCATGCATTAGTAATAGAGGTCTATGTACAGCGAATGCATCCTTTCGCTGTGCGATAGACCTACCGTAACCGAAAACGCGGTACACAAAGTAACGCATCATTGCTAACGCATGCCGATTTTGACATGCGTTACGATAATGGATGGCAATGGGTGCGTTAACAGATCTGCTACATTGCTTTAGTGCCACTTAGTAACGGATCCGTTAAACGGATGGCACTAACGCGATGTGAACCTAGCTTAAGAGTGATAGTACTTTCAGGGAGGACTGGAGAATATACAGACCTGATTAATGCAACTTATGCAGATCCGTTTATGTCAATATATTTACAACATATTAACAACAAACATGTTTTTTCTTACAATAAGGCTATGTGCCCACGATTAGAATGTAGCAGCGCTTTGGAAGCAGCTTATTTTCGCTGTGTCCAAAGTGCTGCATTCTAATCACGCAGTTAAATCTGCATGTGTTTACTGAAAAATGTAGATTTACCGCATCCAATTCATTCTACTGTGGAAATTTTTGTTGCGGAGACTAGCATACCAATAAAAATACTCGCCACCCCCACATAGAACGGGTTCGATAACTAGTTTTAAATATGTAAATCTGATAATCGTGATGTGCATTTGTGTTCAACACCTTGTAGTTTGATACTACTAAAATAATCCTAAATGACCAATTGCCTCCAGAAGTCACATAATTAGTAAATTGTTTCCATCTGTGTGTAATTTATTCTAAGTATAGTTCCAGCTGTTCTATGAAGGCCTCATAGGATTGTTTGAAAACATAAGGGAGTAAACAGCATCATGAAAACTAAGGAACACAGCAGACAACTCAGGGATAAAGTTGTGGAGAAGAGTAAACCAGGATTAGGTTAAGAAAAAATATCACAAGCTCTGAACATCTTACGGAGCACTGATTAATCTATCATCCAAAAACCGGAAGTAGTATGGCACAACTGCAAACCTACCAAGACATGGCGTCCACCTAAACTGACATCCCAAGCAAGGGCATTTTGTTATTAGAGAAGGAGCCAAGAGACACATGGTCACTCTCAAATAGCTGCAGAGAACCAAGGCTCAGGTGAGAGAATCTGTCCACACAACATTTATTAGTTGTATACTCCACAAATCTGGCCTTTATGGAAAAGTGACAATAAGAAAGACATTTTTAAAGCAAGCCATTGACCGTTTGCAAAGGGCCATTAAGAGGACACAGCTAGCATGTGGAAAAAGATGCTCTAATCACATGAAATCAATGTAGAACTTTTTAGGGTAAATAAAAATGCTATGTGTGGTGAAATACTAACACTGCACAGCACCATGAAAACACCATTTCCACTATCAAACATGGGTTGGGCAGCATTGTGCTGTGGGAATACTTTTCTTTAACAGCGACAGTGTAGCTGGTCAGAGTTAGTGGGAAGATGAGTGAAGTTAAACACAGGACAATCCTACAGGAAAACCTGTGGGAGGCTTCGCTTGGGCATAGTTTTACATTTCACCAGGACAATTACCTTCAACATATTGGCAGAGCTACAGTCAGAGGCGGGCTCGACTGGGGGGCAGAGGGGCATGTGCCCCCTGGGCCAGTCACTAAGCAGCTGATTCGGCTTGCTGGCGGGCCGGCGCTGTTCTTTATGTCCTGGCCAGATGCATCACAGTGGACCAGACACACACATTGCTCCCTGAGTGCGGCCGTCTGCTGAGGAAGAGGGAACACTGAGGAAGAGGGAACACGGCTGCTTCTTCTTCCTGCTGGAGAGGAGCTGGTGGATGTTTCAGACCGGAGACATCAGTGAGTACAAGCTTCGGCTATCTGTGCGGTGAGGAGGTGGGCGCTGCTGCTCACCCCCGATAAGTCCAGGGCCGTGTCTCTGTATAGTATCAGGGGCCGCTCTGCTGATGCTCACAGATTTATTGCCAAAGTCTGAAATTTTAGGATCACCCTGTCAGTGCCAGGTCATTGGCTCCAGGGTCACCAGACTGCAGGAAAGTTCAGTCTGTTGCAATAAATCTTCCTATACTGAGAGTGACCAGAGACTCTATACAGAATCCAGCACTGGAGTCATCCAGCCTGAACCTGGTGACTGGACATCACATGCTATATACATGGCCCTGTATATATACAGTGTATGTATGTCCTGGGCCTGTTGCAGGATTGATCCATCCAGTGTATATATAACATTGTATATCTGTGCCCATAGTATACCACTATCAGGAGCGTAACTACAGAGGTCACAGCGGTCGCAGCTGCGACGGGGTCTGGAGTGCTTAGACAAAGACCTAAGCACTCTGAGCTACAAAATGGGACGCCAGTCCCTTAAATCCTCTGCACAGGCCCTGGTGCGCGCTCTCTCGGTGCATGCGCTGACCAAGGCCGTGGCGCCCCACGTGAGCGTGGCCATTGCTCGTGCTTCCATGCGCGGCCTTTGTCAGTGTGGGCAAACAGGAGAGAGCACGCACCAGGGCCTGTGCAGAAGTTTGAAAAGGCCGCACGCACAGATGCCTGAGCCTCACTCTGTCTGATGATGGCCAGAACCAGCGTCAGAGAACAGTATTCTCCTCACCAATCCCCACCCGGCATCTGCTCCAAGTCCTCAGCTCCTGGCTGGACAGTGGACCCACCTCATCCTCCTCCATCTCAGGTGAGTACCAAGATTAAAGTTTTTTTATTTATATGTAACGTTTGCAGTTTGACCTGTCTAATGTACATTGACTGTTGTATATACAATATATACAATATATAAGTGATACTGCGATTATATACCGCAGTAGCAGTATCACCTATATAATGTATGTAGCACAGCAGTCTAAATACATTATATAGATGAAACTGCGACTGCGGTATGTACGTTGTATAGGTTATACCACTGTGTGTAATATACTGCGACCGATGTGTATAGCCCACATAGACCAGCCGCAGTGTGTGTGTGTATATACAGTATATATACTAGATGGAGGCCGAGGGCAGTAATGTCACGATGGGGGCAAGCTTTGTAGCGTTGAGAATCTCTCCCCACTATGTGCTCACTCACCTATCCACTCTCTCTTTCCCCATGTGCTGCCTTCTCCCGTCTGTGCTATCTTCTTTGACCTGTCTACCCCATGTGCTATATGCATTTTGTCCCAGCGATGCTGTTCCTCTTCAAGAGTCTCATTTGCCCGTTGTTGTCTTCGACGTTGTGCCTTTGCTGCTTTCCTTTCATTGTCATTGGTGTACTTTTTAGGAGGAGCCATGTTGGCGTTGATATTTGCTTTTTAAAGGGGTTTTCCCACGAACGAAAGTTCGTTTTAAAAATTGTCTGTGTCTGACCATGTACAGAACATACCACAGCTCCTGGGCAGGGGAGGAAGCAAAAGACAATACTGAAATTACAGCAGGAGATCGCAGAGGATACATTGTGTGAGGTTAAATATTGTTTAAAAAAAAGCAGTGAAATATTTTATCTGACAAAAGATTGAATCCTCTGCAGTCTCATGCTGTAATGTCAGTATTGTCTTTTGCTTCCTCCCCTGCCAAGGAGATGTGGTATGCTCCGTACACGGTCAGACATAGACAGTTTTTAAAATGAACTTTTGTTCATGGGAAAACCCCTTTAATGTGACCGGCTTCCTCTGCCTGTAGACAAGTCGTGCATCTACCGCCGGGATCAGTCGAATGATTCACTGTGCCTGCGCGGAATTCGCTCAGGCGCAGTAAATCAGACTGCCGCCATCTTTGTGCAGACAGATAGCACCAGTCACATTAAAACTCCTCCTGTACAAAGATGGTGGCGGTCAGTGAATCATTTGGCTGATCCCGACGGCGGCGTGTTCGCGACGGCGTTCCGCTGGTGGTACCCTGTTTTGTTCTCGGAGAGGCGAAATTGGACTTTGGGACCGTTAATATTGGTTTATTATTTTACGGAATACTATGGGAAAATAAAAAAATATATACAATGGAAAACCCATTTAAATGGATTATGCCAAGCAATCCCTTTTACCTGAGAACTTTGTAATTGCTGTATATATACTCTGCGCAGTACCACTCCTCCTGTCCTGTATATATACACTGCACAGTACCATTTCTCCTGTCCTTTATATATACACTGCACAGTACTACTCCTCCTGTCCTGTATATATACACTGCACAATACCACTTCTCCTGTCCTGTATATACAGTACACTGCACAGTACCACTTCTCCTGTCCTGTATATACACTGCACAGTACCACTTCTCATGTCCTGTATATACACTGCACAGTACCACTTCTCCTGTATTGTACACCATGTTCCAAATTATTATGCAAATTATATTTTTCTTGGATTTTCCTAAATGGTCGGTGCAAATGACAGTCAGTTTAATAAAAGTCATCACCCATTAGGCCTCTTTCACACTTCCGTCTTTCTTTTTCCGTCACAATCCATCGTTTTGTGAAAAAACGAATCCAGCAAATGGTGCTGCTGGATCCTTTTTTTCTCATAGACTTGCATTAGCGACAGATTGTGACGGATGGCCACACGTTTCATCCGTTGTGCACTGGATCAGTCATAAAATTACTGTCCGTTGGGCAGAGAAAACGTACAGAGGAACATTTTTTCTTCACGTCGGAAAATCGCTCAGCAACGGATCCTGCGCTGCCCGTCGTTGGCTTTAATGGAAGCCTATGGGCACATGATCCGTCGCTGACTGTGAAAAGCAGGAATCCAGTGACGGATGCCGTCTTTTCAAACTGAGCATGCGCGGAAGAATTTCCCATCAGGGAAATTCTCTCTCACTCTCTCTCTTTTTACTATTGATGCTGTCTATGCAGCATCAATAGTAAAAAGATATAATGTTAAAAATAATGACCCGATGAAATGGCGCGATGACATAGCGGTGTCGCGAGACCGCTACATCATCACAGGTCATTGCTCGCAAAGCATTACTGGGAACGGGAGCTGCCGGCAGCATCGTGAGCATCGGGAAGGCTGCAGGTATGCTGTAAGAATATCACGATTTTAAAAAAAAATTTTAAATTATTTTTATCATGGGCTCTGTTGTGTATGCGTTTTCGAAGTGAAAAAAACGCCATAAAAAACAGCTCCAGTGCATCCGCTTTTTACAATCAGCACAGGATCTGTATTTTCAACATTTTGACAGATCCAGTGCAGATTGTAAATACGGAAGTGTGAAAGAGGCCTTAGAGCAGTGTTCCGGTGGCATAGGGAAGCATCGCACAGGGAGGGGGCTCCATGCTTGCTTCCCTGAGACCCTCAGAACAACGCAATGTGATTGCGTTGTTCCGAACATCTCCTCCCTGCAGGCCCCGCATCCAAAATGGCCACGGGGCTGCATCCGGGTCCTACAGGGAAGTGACTTGCAATGCCTGCTCAGAGCAGGCACCGGCAAGCCTGGAACACTGCCTGTCAGATCGCTGATCTGACACAGTACTTTGCAAAGTGTCAGATCAGCGATCTGACACTATACTGTGATGTCCCACAATGGGATAAAGTAAAAAAAAAAAATATTTACATGTGTAAAAAAAAAACATTCTTAAATAATGAAAAAAAAATATTGTTCCAATAAATACATTTCTTTATCTAAATAAAAAAACAAACAATAAAAGTATACATATATAGTATCGCCGTGTCCATAACGACCCGAACTATAAAAAAGCAAACAACAATATTCCATATCTTCCGTCATTACAGTCTTGTCCCACGCTGTAAATCCATCTGAAGGGGTTAAATCATTTTAAACCCAGGAGTTCTGCTAATGAAGCTGTGCTCCTGACTGTAAAACTTGGTGAATGAATGGAATGCAGGGGAATGTACTGTAGTTACCTCAAGTCGCGGTGATGTGCCCTCTGCTGGATGAACTCATATGAACTCGAGCCTGGGAACTTTTCAGAATATTTTCCCACGCTCGAGTTCATATGAGTTCATCCAGCAGAGGGCGCATCACCACGACTCGAGGTACCTACAGTACATTCCCCTGCCTTCCATTCATTCACCAAGTTTTTTGCAGTCAGGAGCACAGCTGCATTAGCAGAGCTCCTGGGTGTAAAATGATTTAACCCCTTCAGATGGATTTACAGCGTGGGACAAGACTGTAACGACAGAAGTTATGGAATATTGTTGTTTGTTTTTTTTAACTTTGTTTCAGGTGACAAGGGTCTTCAGGAGGATTAAGAGTATAGTAAAATATTAAAACACAATGTTTCTTTATTTCATTAAAATACTTTTTAATAATGTGTGTGTTTTATTAACCATTTCGTACTATTGGATTAATAATGGATAGGTGTCATAATTGACGCCTCTCCATTATTAACCTGGTTTAAAGTCTCCTTACAATAGCAAGGTGACATTAACCCTTCATTACCCCATATCCCACCTCTACAGGAGAGTGGGAAGAGAGAGGCTAAGTTCCAGAATAGGTGCATCTTCCAGATGTGCCTTTTCTGGGGTGGCTGGGGGCAGATGTTTTTAGCCAGGGGGGCCAATAGCCATGGTCCCTCTCTAGGCTATTAATATCTGCCCTCAGACACTGGCTTTCCCACTCTGGTGGAGAAAACTGCACGGCAGCCCACGGCAATTTTTTTTGCCGGGATTTAACCCTTTAATTTAATAGCTAGAGCCACAAAATTTGACACAAAGACACTTCTTACATTAGTAAAGAGGAATATGTAATAAAAGAAGGGATATGAGATGGTTTACTGTATGTAAACCATGTCTCATATCCTGTCGGGTTTGTGAAGGAGATAGGAAAAGCCGGCAATTGAATTACCGGCTTCTCTGCTATCTAGCGCTGAATTAAATAAATATATACAGTATATATATATATATATATATATATATATATATATATATATATATATATATATATGTGTCTTACTGAGACATATATATGTGTCTCACATATATATATAGAGAGAGAGAGAGAAAATTGGAGCAGCACAATGCTCACCAGTGGGTGCCCAGCCTCCTGGGTAGAATGGTCCACTCATCTACCCAACTTGTATACAAAAATAGAAAAAAGAAGGCAGCACTCCAAGTCCTCTTCAGGGTGAAAAATGTGAAGTTTATTCAGCCCACATCTCTGTGCGACGTTTCGGCTCACACTGAGCCTTTTTCAAGCAGTGGGTGTTACCAACAATAGTGCTTTTCTAGGCATAATCTACCATAATTTACATAATTAACCATCCATCGTTAATAAATACAACATTTTTATGACATATATACATTGAAAGATTCTCTGTGCAATCCCAGTCTCATAAAGTGACCTGTGCTAAAGTGCTAATATAATCATGTATCTTCACATTCATTTCTCTTATTTCTTACATGTTCTTATTCTTTCTTTTATAATAGGCCTTTATCCCATACTTATACATATTCATATTTATTTTGATTCCTTACCCTGCCGCATATAGGTCAGACCACATGGAGGACGCTATATCTGCCGTTATCGGCGTCATACTTCCTCTACTGCGCATGTCATGACATCATTTTCTTCAATAATACCCTGTCAGCCAATCACAGTGTATTTCAATTCGCGCAAGCGCACTGTTACTTTTGTCAGTGCCGCAGCGCCATCTTATGTGTGGCTTAATGTATTCTTATATTTTTTACTACAAAACTTGTTTACATATTTCTACTGCGGCACCAGTGCAGCGATATTCCTTATTTCAGGCTCCTTTTCTGGTTATAGATATTTTAAGGCTTCATAACTTGAATTTTACACTCTGGCACAGCGGACAACACCTTTTTCAGGCTATCTCCGCTTGCCAATGCCCCTCCAACTTGATGTATAGCCCTTCAATGCCATACCATCGCTATCAGAGGATACATTTAAGTGATAATATATTGCCTAATATCTATTCATATAACAGGCTCTCACACTCAACTGTTTTTTAACATGCTCATCTTTTATTATTTAATATGACATTGTTATTGGCCGACAGTTATGATATACATAAAAAAGGGAAAAGCAAAATAGAAAAAAGAAAAATAAGAAAATTATATGTATTCCATCCTCCATGTGGTTATATTCCATCAGCCAGCAGTATAAAGGTTCTATGCAGATTGATGAGTGTGAAGATATCACTGGAAAAAAATAAAAACAATTTTTTATTAAAATTGGAGCACTATAACCCAACAATAGATTACCTACTCCAAAGATCAAATTAGGAGCCCATATACATCCGATTCCTAAGTATCCCTTCGCTGGGCTAATACAGATCAGGATGGATTTTAAATTCTACATTGAGTCCTTTTGGCTTTAAAGTATTAAGCTCATATATCCATTTCAGTTCAAGCTTTTTTAACAAGCATAATCTATCCCCCCCTCTCCTTTGTGTGGGGACCTTATCTATTATTCTAAATTTGAGATCCTTCTCTGTATGTCCCAATTCTGTAAAATGTTTCGACACCGGGAGATCCAGCCGTTTTTTTCTAATTGAGTGTCGGTGATTATTGATACGCACTTTCAATTCGCACGTCGTCTCTCCTATGTACCACAATTTACATAGACATTCTAACAGGTATATCACATGATCAGAATTACATGTTAAAAACTGTTTGACTCTATACTCCTTATTTGTACTTGGATGTTCAAATACAGCACCCTTCAACATATAGGTACAGTTCACACACGATAGGCATGGAAAATAGCCTTTCTGGCTTACCCCAGTGATTGTGGTCTGACATTTATTCTTTAAAGGGCCAATATCTGATTTTACCACATAATCTCTAATGTTTCTACCCCTTCGATATGAAAACAGAGGGGGCTCCCTAAATTCTTTTATTCCTGGTAGACAATTACCTAGCATGCCCCAATGCTTTCTATTTGTCTCTGCTATTTGACCACTTTCCTCAGTATATGTCATCACACATGGTATTCTATTTAGGGATTTTTTCTTATTTCGTCCACCCTTACCCAGTAGATCTTTCCTATCTTTATTTAAAACTGCATGTTTGGCAGCCTTTATCACTTCTCCTGGGTATCCCCTATTCACAAACTTTTTAGCCAAGCTATCTATAACCCCTTCTATCTCCTCATCCTTGTTCACAATCCTACGCACTCTTAGGGTACTGTCACACAGTGCAATTTTCATCGCTACGACGGTACGATTTGTGACGTTCTAGCGATATCGTTACGATATCGCAGTGTCTGACACGCAGCAGCGATCAGGGACCCTGCTGAGAATCGTACGTCGTAGCAGATCGTTTGGAACTTTCTTCCATCGCTTGATCACCCGCTGACATCGCTGGATCGTTGTGTGTGACAGCGATCCAGCGATGTGTTCGCTTGTAACCAGGGTAAACATCGGGTAACTAAGCGCAGGGCCGCGCTTAGTAACCCGATGTTTACCCTGGTTACCAGCGTAAACGTAAAAAAACCAAACCGTACATACTCACATTCCGGTGTCTGTCCTCCGGCGTCTCAGCTTCTCTGCACTGTGAGCGCCTGCAGGCCGGAAAGCGAGCACAGCGGTGACGTCTGACGTCACCGCTCTGCTTTCCGGCTATGGTGCTTACACAGTGGAGAGAAGCAGAACGCTGGGGGACAGACACCGGAATGTAAGTATGTACTGTTTGTTTTTTTTACGTTTACGCTGGTAACCACGGTAAACATCGGGTTACTAAGCGCGGCCCTGCGCTTAGTAACCCGATGTTTACCCTGGTTACCCGGGGACTTCGGCATCGCTCCAGCGCCGTGATTGCAAAGTGTGACCGCAGTCTACGACGCTGGAGCGATAATCATACGACGCTGCGACGTCACGGATCGTGCCATCGTAGCGATCAAAATTGCATTGTGTGACAGTACCCTTAGTAATTGACTAAGTGGTATTGATCTTACCATATTTCGGGGATGTTGACTGTCATAAGTTAAGAGGTTGTTTTTATTGGTTTCTTTTACAAATAAAGTGGTTGTTAATTCTCCATCATGTTGTCTAACACAGACATCTAAAAATTGTATATTGGTCCTAGAAGAGACCAACGTGAATTTAATAGTCTCATTTATCCCATTCAAGTACTGGTGAAAATCTTCCAGTTCTTTCTCTGTGCCATTCCATAGGAGGAAGACATCGTCTATGTATCTCCACCACACCAGCACATGCTGGAAGTGGTGGGACACATAGACGAGGTCCTCCTCCAAGGAACTCATGACAAGATTTGCATATGCAGGGGCCATATTGGCCCCCATAGATGTACCGCGTTTTTGTGAATAGAATGTATCACCAAATAAAAAATAAGCTCTGCCCCAAAATTATTTTCAACAATTTTATCAAAAATATTTTTCCTATCTCCGATATCTCGGTGGTGTATAACTTTTTTCAATTGCTCTCACTCCAAAATCATGCTCTATTGAAGTGTAGAGTGAAATGACATCAAATGATGCCATTAACGCTTCACCCTCCAATTTTACGGATTCCAGTTTGTTCAAGAAATCGGTGGTATCTCTGATGTACGATTTTGATTCTTTCACAATGGGATTGAAAATCTTGTCTAAAAATGTGCCTATCCTACTAAAGACTGAATCCACTCCTGACACTATTGGTCGCCCAGGAGGGTCAACCAATGATTTGTGGATCTTCGGGGTTATGTATAACACCGGGGTTCTAGGAAATTCTAGAGACAGGTAATTCATTATTTCTTGATCAATTATTTTGTTTTCAAATGCTTCCTTTAAATAATTGTTGATCTCCCCCATTATCCCAAATTTGGGGTCACCATCCAATTTTTGATATACCATCTCATCTCTTAATTGTCGGTTTATTTCAGCAATATATTTTGACCTGTCCATGATGATGACAGCACCCCCCTTGTCTGCGGGTTTTATGATGATGTCGCCATCATGGACAAGTTCCTGTAAAGCCTTATATTCCTCCTTTGTTACATTTGGGTGTTTACATTTTTTTGAAGCCCCTTCTCTAATTTCCTCAATATCCTACTTTACTATTTTCTCAAAGGCATCTATAATAGTTGAATATGTAGGTGGCACAAAATCACTACTTTTTCTCAATTCCAAACTTGTGCAGTCAAATTCACTATTTCTCATTACATCTGGCACATTTTTATCCTGAAACCATTCTTTTAATTTTATTAACCTGAAAAACCTCTTAATATCTATTTGTAACTCAAACCACTTCGTATGCGAACAAGGGGCAAACGATAGTCCTCTACTTAACACCGAAATCTGTGAAGGGGTTAATACCTTTTCAGATATATTAATCACAAGTTCTGATCCTTCTTCCTGGACGTTGCCTGTCGTTGTGGCTGTGACCTGTTTTGCTCTGGTTTTCTTTTGGTACCGGTGGTGACGTTTACCTCCTCTCCTCTTACGCTTGAATGTCTTTCTATTGTGTTGTCCTGGTCTATAGGAAACAATGTCATTATTTACCAACACCACAACATCATCATCTCTGCAGAGATTTGGAGGACTATGAAACAGGATAAGTATATACATGGCAGAAAGAGAACATTAAACCTGTTTGGAAAAAGAAAGGTGGTTGTAAGAACGATTGTGAAAGTAAAAATAATGTGATGTTGGTAAAGATATCTCCAAGATATCGGAGATAGGAAAAATATTTTTGATAAAATTGTTGAAAATAATTTTGGGGCAGAGCTATTTTTTATTTGGTGATACATTCTATTCACAAAAACACGGTACATCTATGGGGGCCAATATGGCCCCTGCATATGCAAATCTTGTCATGAGTACCTTGGAGGAGGACCTCGTCTATGTGTCCCACCACTTCCAGCATGTGCTGGTGTGGTGGAGATACATAGACGATGTCTTCCTCCTATGGAATGGCACAGAGAAAGAACTGGAAGATTTTCACCAGTACTTGAATGGGATAAATGAGACTATTAAATTCACGCTGGTCTCTTCTAGGACGAATATACAATTTTTAGATGTCTGTGTTAGACAACATGATGGAGAATTAACAACCACTTTATTTGTAAAAGAGACCGATAGAAACAACCTCTTAACTTATGACAGTCAACATCCCCGAAATATGGTAAGATCAATACCACTTAGACAATTACTAAGAGTGCGTAGGATTGTGAACAAGGATGAGGAGATAGATGGGGTTATAGATAGCTTGGCTAAAAAGTTTGTGAATAGGGGATACCCAGGAGAAGTGATAAAGGCTGCCAAACATGCAGTTTTAAATACAGATAGGAAAGATCTACTGGGTAAGGGTGGACGAAATAAGAAAAAATCCATAAATAGAATACCATGTGTGATGACATATACTGAGGAAAGTGGTCAAATAGCAGAGACAATTAGAAAGCATTGGGGCATGCTAGGTAATTGTCTACCAGGAATAAAAGAATTTAGGGAGCCCCCTCTGTTTTCATATCGAAGGGGTAGAAACATTAGAGATTATGTGGTAAAATCAGATATTGGCCCTTTAAAGAATAAATGTCAGACCACAATCACTGAGGTAAGCCAGAAAGGCTGTTTTCCATGCCTATCGTGTGTGAACTGTACCTATATGTTGAAGGGTGCTGTATTTGAACATCCAAGTACAAATAAGGAGTATAGAATCAAACAGTTTTTAACATGTAATTCTGATCATGTGATATACCTGTTAGAATGTCCATGTAAATTGTGGTACGTAGGAGAGACGACGTGCGAATTGAAAGTGCGTATCAATAATCACGACACTCAATTAGAAAAAAATGGCTGGATCTCCCGGTGTTGAAACATTTTACAGAATTGGGACATACAGAGAAGGATCTCAAATTTAGAATAATAGATAAGGTCCCCACACAAAGGAGAGGGGGGGATAGGTTATGCTTGTTAAAAAAGCTTGAACTGAAATGGATATACACTCACCGGCCACTTTATTAGGTACACCATGCTAGTAACGGGTTGGACCCCCTTTTGCCTTCAGAACTGCCTCAATTCTTCGTGGCATAGATTCAACAAGGTGCTTGAAGCATTCCTCAGAGATTTTGGTCCATATTGACATGATGGCATCACACAGTTGCCGCAGATTTGTCGGCTGCACATCCCAAAGATGCTCCATACAAGGCAGGATGGATCCATGCTTTCATGTTGTTTGCGCCAAATTCTGACCCTACCATCCGAATGTCGCAGCAGAAATCGAGACTCATCAGACCAAGCAACGTTTTTCCAATCTTCTACTGTCCAATTTCGATGAGCTTGTACAAATTGTAGCCTCAGTTTCCTGTTCTTAGCTGAAAGGAGTGGTACCCGGTGTGGTCTTCTGCTGCTGTAGCCCATCTGCCTCAAAGTTCGATGCACTGTGCATTCAGAGATGCTCTTAGGCCTACTTTGGTTGTAACGGGTGGCGATTTGAGTCACTGTTGCCTTTCTATCAGCTCGAACCAGTCTGCCCATTCTCCTCTGACCTCTGGCATCAACAAGGCATTTCCGCCCACAGAACTGCCGCTCACTGGATTTTTTTTCTTTTTCGGACCATTCTCTGTAAACCCTAGAGATGGTTGTGCGTGAAAATCCCAGTAGATCAGCAGTTTCTGAAATACTCAGACCAGCCCTTCTGGCACCAACAACCATGCCACGTTCAAAGGCACTCAAATCACCTTTCTTCCCCATACTGATGCTCGGTTTGAACTGCAGGAGATTGTCTTGACCATGTCTACATGCCTAAATGCACTGAGTTGCCGCCATGTGATTGGCTGATTAGAAATTAAGTGTTAACAAGAAGTTGGACAGGTGTACCTAATAAAGTGGCCGGTGAGTGTATGAGCTTAATACTTTAAAGCCAAAAGGACTCAATGTAGAATTTAAAATCCATCCTAATCTGTATTAGCCCAGCGAAGGGATATCTAGGAATCGGATGTATATGGGCTCCTAATTTGATCTTTGGAGTAGGTAATCTATTGTTGGGTTATAGTGCTCCAATTTTAATAAAAAAATGTTTTTATTTTTTTCCAGTGATATCTTAACACTCATCAATCTGCATAGTACCTTTATCCTGCTGGCTGATGGAATATAACCACATGGAGGATGGCATATATATAATTTTCTTATTTTTCTTTTTTCTATTTTGCTTTTCCCTTTTTTTCCTTTTTTTATGTATATCATAACTGTCGGCCAATAACAATGTCATATTAAATAATAAAAGATGAGCATGTTAAAAAACAGTTGAGTGTGAGAGCCTGTTATATGAATAGATATTAGGCAATATATTATCACTTAAATGTATCCTCTGATAGCGATGGTATGGCATTGAAGGGCTATACATCAAGTTGGAGCGGCATTGGCAAGCGGAGATAGCCTGAAAAAGGTGTTGTCCGCTGTGCCAGAGTGTAAAATTCAAGTTATGAAGCCTTAAAATATCTATAACCAGAAAAGGAGCCTGAAATAAGGAATATCGCTGCACTGGTGCCGCAGTAGAAATATGTAAACAAGTTTTGTAGTAAAAAATATAAGAATACATTAAGCCACACATAAGATGGCGCTGCGGCACTGACAAAAGTAACAGTGTGCATGCGCGAAGTGAAATACAGTGTGATTGGCTGACAGGGTATGATTGAAGAAAATGATGTCATGACATGCGCAGTAGAGGAAGTAGGACGCCGATAACGGTAGATATAGCGTCCTCCATGTGGTCTGACCTATATGCGGCAGGGTAAGGAATCAAAATAAATATGAATATGTATAAGTATGGGATAAAGGCCTATTATAAAAGAAAGAATAAGAACGTAAGAAATAAGAGAAATGAATGTGAAGATACATGATTAATATTAGCACTTTAGCACAGGTCACTTTATGAGACTGGGATTGCACAGAGTATCTTTCAATGTATATATGTCATAAAAATGTTGTATTTATTAACGATGGATGGTTAATTGCGTAAATTATGGTAGATTATGCCTATAAAAGCACTATTGTTGGTAACACCCACTGCTTGAAAAAGGCTCAGTGTGAGCCGAAACGTCGCACAGAGATGTGGGCTGAATAAACTTCACATTTTTCACCCTGAAGAGGACTTGGAGTGCTGCCTTCTTTTTTCTATTTTTGTATATATATATATATATATATATATATATATATATATATATATATATATATATATACTAGCTGTACTACCCGGCTTCGCCCGGGGTAATAACTGCTGTTAGCAAAATAGAATGTGTTAACAAAAATTTATTCTGCACAAAAAAAACACAAAACAAATAGACAGAAATGTAATTATTAAAAGGCAAAAACTAAGCTAATAGAAGCATTTTACAACATATATTTCAACACCAGAGATATTCCACACAGATTTAACTAAATTGGCCAAGTAATGTGAAGTAATCTTCTACTACTTATTCGAGAGCCTTTTGATAAACGACATTCTTAGTTTTTCCTTCAGGTGCAAAGACAAACAGATTTTTGGCTGTTCCAACTCTTGAACAGGCCACATAAAGTTGACCATGAAAAAAGCATGGAGATTGTAAATCTAAGCTAGCTGAAGAGCCCGGCGTTGCCTGGGCATAGTAAATATCTGTGGTTAGTTATAGCACCTCACTTCTCTTATTTTCCCATCACGCCTCTCATTTTCCCCATCACATCTTTCATTTTCCCCCTCACATCTCTCATTTTCTCCCTCACACCTCTCATTTTCCCCCTCACTCCTCTTATTTTCCCCCTCACTCCTCTCATTCCCCCCTAACACTTGTCATTTCGACCTCACATCTGTCATTTTCCGATCACTCCACTATTTTCCCTCACTCCTCTCATTTTGCACTCACACCTTTTCATTTTCACCTCACACCTCTCATTTTCACCTCAGTATATACATGTTTGTCATCTCCCTTATATATAGTATACACCTGTATGTCATCTCCTGTATATAGTATATACCTGTATGTCATCTCCCCTGTATATAGTATATACCTGCTGTGTGTCATCTCCCCTGTATATAGTATATACCTGTATGTCATCTCCTCCTATATATAGTATATACCTGTATGTAATCTCCTCCTGTATATAGTATATACCTGTGTGTCATCTCACCTATATATAGTATATATCTGTGTGTCATCTCCTCCTGTATATAGTATATACCTGTATGTCATCTCCTCGAATACATAGCATATACCTGTATGTCATCTCCTCCTCTATATACTATATACCTGTAGGTAATCTGCTCCTGTATATAGTATATACCTGTGTGTCATCTCCTTCTGTATATAGTATATACCTGTATGTCATCTCCTGCTGTATGTAGTATGTACCTGTATGTCATCTCCTCCTCTATATAGTATATACCTGTGTGTCATCTCTCCTGTATATAGTATATATCTGTGTGTCATCTCCTCCTGCATATAGTATATACCTGTATGTCAAATCCCCTGTAAATAGTATATACCTGTGTGTCATCTCCTCCTGTATATAGTATATATCTGTATGTCATCTCCTCCTGTATTAGACCTCGTTCACACGTTATTTGGTCAGTATTTTTACCTCAGTATTTGTAAGCTAAATTGGCAGCCTGATAAATCCCCAGCCAACAGTAAGCCCACCCCCTGGCAGTATATATTAGCTCACACATACACATAATAGACTGGTCATGTGACTGACAGCTGCCGGATTCCTATATGGTACATTTGTTGCTCTTGTAGTTTGTCAGCTTATTAATCAGATTTTTATTTTTGAAGGATAATACCAGACTTGTGTGTGTTTTAGGGCGAGTTTCGTGTGTCAAGTTGTGTGTGTTGAGTTGCGTGTGGCGACATGCATGTAGCGACTTTTGTGAGATGAGTTTTGTGTGGCGACATGCGTGTAGCAATTTTTTGTGTGTCGAGTTGCATGTGACAGGTTAGTGTAGCAAGTTGTGTGTAGCAAGTTTTGCGCATGGCGAGTTTTGCGCGTGGCGAGTTTTATGTGTGGTGCCTTTTGAGTATGTGCAAGTTTTGTGTGAGGCAACTTTTGCATGTGTTGCAACTTTTGTGCATGTGGCAATTTTTCTGCGTGTGCAAGTTTTGCGTGTGGCGAGTTTTCCATGAGGTGAGTTTTGCATGTGTGGCGAGTTTTGCATGTGGAGAGTTTTGCGCGTGGCGAGTTTTGAGCGACGACTTTTGTGTTTCAACTTTTATGTGGCGAGGTTGGTGTATGTGTGGTGAAATGTGCGCTGAGGGTGGTATATGTGTTCGAGCACGTGGTAGTGTGTGGCGCATTTTGTGTGTGTGTTCATATCCCCGTGGTGGTGTGGTGATTATCCCATGTCGGGACACCACCTTAGCAACTGTACAGTATATACTCTTTGGCGCCATCGCTCTCATTCTTTAAGTCCCCCTTGTTCACATCTGGCAGCTGTTAATTTGCCTCCAACACTTTTCCTTTCATTTTTTCCCCATTATGTAGATAGGGGCAAAATTGTTTGGTGAATTGGAAAGCGCGGGGTTAAAATTTCACCTCACAACATAGCTTTGACGCTCTCGGGGTCCAGACGTGTGACTGTGCAAAATTTTGTGCCTGTAGCTGCGACGCCTCCAACACTTTTCCTTTCACTTTTTCCCCATTATGTAGATAGGGGCAAAATTGTTTGGTGAATTGGAAAGCGCGGGGTTAAAATTTCACCTCACAACATAGCTTTGACGCTCTCGGGGTCCAGACATGTGACTGTGCAAAATTTTGTGCCTGTAGCTGCGACGCCTCCAACACTTTTCCTTTCACTTTTTCCCCATTATGTAGATAGGGGCAAAATTGTTTGGTGAATTGGAAAGCGCGGGGTTAAAATTTCACCTCACAACATAGCCTATGACGCTCTCGGGGTCCAGACGTGTGACTGTGCAAAATTTTGTGGCTGTAGCTGCGACGGTTCAGATGCCAATCCCGGACATACACACATACACACATACACACATACACACATACACACATTCAGCTTTATATATTAGATAGATATATATATATATATATATATATATATATATATATATATATATATATATATATATACCTATTCTATGTGTACACATTTATTCTACCTATTCTATTCTATTCTGTCAGTGTGATTTTACTGTACACCGCTCTGAATTACCGGCTTTTCTATAGAACACTGGTGCATATTTCTCGCAAGTCACACTGTTGGTGCATGTGTAATCTATATTTTTCTCGCCCCATAGACTTTCATTGGCACATTTTTGGCGCAATACACTGAAAAACTCAGCATGCTGCTATTTTCTACGCCCGTAACATACCGTATATTACGGATGCGTAATATATGGCAGATAGGAGCTGCCCCATAGAGAATCATTGGGCCGTGTGCAATGCGTATTTTCTGGACGTATTTTCTGCGCTCATACGTCCGTAAAACTCGCTAGTTTGACGCCGGCCTAAAACTGTCCCACTAGTTATCCCCTTCAGTGAACAACGTAAAAAGAAAAAAAAAACAGGCAGAAATCAACGCTTTACTATCATACCGCCGAACAAAAAGTGGAATAGCTCGCGATCAAAAAGACAGATATACAGTGGGGCAAAAAAGTATTTAGTCAGTCAGCAATAGTGCAAGTTCCACCACTTAAAAAGATGAGAGGCGTCTGTAATTTACATCATAGGTAGACCTCAACTATGGGAGACAAACTGAGAAAAAAAAATCCAGAAAATCACATTGTCTGTTTTTTTATCATTTTATTTGCATTTTATGGTGGAAAATAAGTATTTGGTCAGAAACAAAATTTCATCTCAATACTTTGTAATATATCCTTTGTTGGCAATGACAGAGGTTAAACGTTTTCTGTAAGTCTTCACAAGGTTGCCACACACTGTTGTTGGTATTTTGGCCCATTCCTCCATGCAGATCTCCTCTAGAGCAGTGATGTTTTTGGCTTTTTGCTTGGCAACACTGACTTTCAACTCCCTCCAAAGGTTTTCTATAGGGTTGAGATCTGGAGACTGGCTAGGCCACTCCAGGACCTTGAAATGCTTCTTACGAAGCCACTCCTTCGTTGCCCTGGTGGTGTGCTTTGGATCATTGTCATGTTGAAAGACCCAGCCACGTTTCAACTTCAATGCCCTTGCTGATGGAAGGAGGTTTGCACTCTCACGATACATGGCCCCATTCATTCTTTCATATACCCGGATCAGTCGTCCTGGCCCCTTTGCAGAGAAACAGCCTCAAAGCATGATGTTTCCACCACCATGCTTTACAGTAGGTATGGTGTTTGATGGATGCAACTCAGTATTCTTTTTCCTCCAAACACGACAAGTTGTGTTTCTACCAAACCGTTCCAGTTTGGTTTCATCAGACCATAGGACATTCTCCCAAAACTCATCTGGATCATCCAAATGCTCTCTAGCAAACTTCAGACGGGCCCGGACATGTACTGGCTTAAGCAGTGGGACACGTCTGGCACTGCAGGATCTGAGTCCATGGTGGCGTAGTGTGTTACTTATGGTAGGCCTTGTTACATTGGTCCCAGCTCTCTGCAGTTCATTCACTAGGTCCCCCCGCGTGGTTCTGGGATTTTTGCTCACCGTTCTTGTGATCATTCTGACCCCACGGGGTGGGATTTTGCGTGGAGCCCCAGATCGAGGGAGATTATCAGTGGTCTTGTATGTCTTTCATTTTCTAATTATTGCTCCCACTGTTGATTTCTTCACTCCAAGCTGGTTGGCTATTGCAGATTCAGTCTTCCCAGCCTGGTGCAGGGCTACAATTTTGTTTCTGGTGTCCTTTGACAGCTCTTTGGTCTTCACCATAGTGGAGTTTGGAGTCAGACTGTTTGAGGGTGTGCACAGGTGTCTTTTTATACTGATAACAAGTTTAAACAGGTGCCATTACTACAGGTAATGAGTGGAGGAAAGAGGAGACTCTTAAAGAAGAAGTTACAGGTCTGTGAGAGCCAGAAATCTTGATTGTTTGTTTCTGACCAAATACTTATTTTCCACCATAAAATGCAAATAAAATGATAAAAAAAACAGACAATGTGATTTTCTGGATTTTTTTTTCTCAGTTTGTCTCCCATGGTTGAGGTCTACCTATGATGTAAATTACAGACGCCTCTCATCTTTTTAAGTGGTGGAACTTGCACTATTGCTGACTGACTAAATACTTTTTTGCCCCACTGTAAATAACCATGGTACCACTGAAAACATCATCTTGTTCCGCAAAAAAAATATCCACCATACAGCATCATCAGCAAAAAAAGAAAAACGTTATAGCCCTCAGAATAAAGCGATGCAAAAATAATTATTTTTTTATATAAAATAGTTTTTATTGTATAAAAGCGCCAAAACATAAAAAAATTATATAAATGAGGCATCACTGTAATCGTATTGACTCGAAGAATAAAACTGCTTTATCAATTTTATCAAATGTGGAATGGTATAAACGCCCCCCCCAAAAGAAATTCATGAATAGCTGGTTTTTTGGTCATTCTGCCTCACAAAAATCAGAATAAAAAGCGATCAAAAAATGTCACGTGCCTGAAAATGGTACCAATAAAAACGTCAACTCATCCCGCAAAAGACGGCCAAAATATGGAAAAATTATAGCTCTCAAAATGTGGAGAAGCAAAAACTATTTTTTGCAATACAATGCGTCTTTAAGTGTGTGACAGCTGCCAATCATAAAAATCTGCTAAAAAAACCCACTATAAAAGTAAATCAAACCCCCCATCATCACCCCCTAGTTAGGGAAAAATAATAAAATTTAAAAAATGTATTTATTTCCATTTTCCCATTAGGGTTAGAGTTGGGGCTAAAGTTAGGGTTAGGGTTAAAGTTAGGGTTGGGGCTAAAGTTAGGGTTAGGGCTATAGTTAGGATTGGGGCTACAGTTAGGGTTGGGGCAACAGTTAGGTTTAGGGTTGGGGCTAAAGTTAGGGTTAGGGTTGGGGCTAAAGTTAGGGTTAGGGCTACAGTTAGGTTTGGGGATACAGTTAGGGTTGAGGCTAAAGTTAGGGTTAGGGTTGGGGCTAAATTAGGGTTAGGGTTGGGGCTAAAGTTAGGGTTAGGGTTGGGGTTAGAGTTAGGGTTGGGGCTAAAGTTAGGGTTAGAGTTTGGATTACATTGGGATTAGGGTTGGGATTAGGGTTAGGGGTGTGTCAGGGTTAGGGATGTGGTTAGGATTATGGTTGGGATTAGGTTTAGGGGTATGTTGGAGTTAGGGGTGTGGTTAGGGTTGTGATTAGGGTTAGGGGTTTGCTGGGGTTTGGGGTGTGGTTGGGATTCGGGTTAAGGGCATGTTCGGGTTAGGGATGTGGTTAGGGTTATGGATAAGGTTGGGATTAAGGTTAGGGGTGTGTTTGGGTTAGGGTTTCAGTTAGAATTGGGGGTTTTCCACTATTTAGGCACATCAGGGGTTCTCAAAACGCGACATGGCTCCTTCCTCTCCGAGCTCCCCCGTGCGCCAAAAACAGGAGTTTAGCCCAACAAATGGGGTATCAGCGTACTCAGGACAAATTGGAAAACAACTTTTGGGGTCCAATTTCTCTGGTTACTCTTGGGAAAATAAAAATTTGGGGGGCTAAAAAATCATTTTTGTGGGGAAAATATGATTTTTTATTTTCATGGCTCTGCGTTATAAACTGTAGTGAAACACTTGGGGGTTCTCACAACACATCTAGATAAGTTCATTGGGGGGTCTAGTTTCCAATATTAGGTCACTTGTGGGGGTTTCTACTGTTTAGGTACATCAGGGGCTCAGCAAAAACGCAATGTGACACCTGCCGACCATTCCATCTAAGTCGCATTCCAAACGGTGCTCCTTCCCTTCCAACCTCTGCCATGCGCCCAAACGGTGGTTCCCCCCACATATGGGGTATCAGCGTACTCAGAACAAATTGGACAACATCTTTTGGTGTCCAATTTCTCCTGTTACCCTTGAAAAAATACAAAACTGGGGGCTAAAAAATAATTTTTGTGGAAAAAAAAGAATTTTTATTTTCACGGCTCTGCGTTGTAAACTGTAGTGAAACACTTGGGGGTTCAAAGTTCTCACAACACATCTAGATAAGTTCGTTAGGGGGCCTACTTTCCAAAATGGTGTCACTTGTGGGGGGTTTCAATGTTTAGGCACATCAAGGGCTCTTCAAATGCGACGCATCTCAATTCCAGTCAATTTTGCATTGAAAAGTCAAACGGCGCTCCTTCCCTTCCGAGCTCTGCCATGCACCCAAACAGTGGTTTACCCCCACATATGGGGTATCAGCGTACTCAGGACAAATTGCACAACAACTCTTGGTGTCCAATTTCTTCTGTTTCCCTTGGAAAAATAAAAAATTGGGGGAGAAAAATCATTTGTGTAAAAAAAATGATTTTTTATTTTTACTGCTCTACATTATAAACTTCTGTGAAGCAATTGGTAGGTCAAATTGCTCACCACACATCTAGATAAGTTCCTTGGGGGTCTACTTTGCAATATGGTGTCACTTGTGGGGGTTTTCCATGTTTAGGCACATCGGGGGCTCTCCAAACGCGACATGGCGTCCTATCTCAATTCGTCAATTTTGCATTGAAAAGTCAAACGGCGCTCCTTCCCTTCCGAGCTCTACCATGTGCCCAAACAGTGGTTTACCCCCACATATGGGGTATAAGAATACTCAGAACAAATTGTTCAACAACTTTTGGGGTCCATTTTCTCCTGTTACCATTGGTAAAATAAAACAAATTGGAGCTGAAGTAAATTTTTTATGAAAAAAATGAAAATGTTCATTTTTTTTTTAAACATTCCAAAAATTCCTGCGAAATACCTGAAGGGTTAATAAACTTCAAGTAACTTCAAATGTGATGTAGTCCGTAAAAAAAATGGTGTTGTAAAAATAAGAAATTGCTGGTCAACTTTTAACCCTTATATCTCCCTAACAAAAAAAAAATTTTGTTTCAAAATTGTGCTGATGTAAAGTAGACATGTGGGAAATGTTACTTATTAGGTATTTTGTGCAACTTATCTTTGTGATTTAAGGGCAGAAAAATTCAAAGTTGGAAAATTTCAAAATTTTCGCCAAATTTCCTTTTTTTTCACAAATAAATGCAGGAAATATCAAAGAAATTTTACCTCTATCATGAAGTACAATATGTCATGAGAAAACATTCTCAGAATCATCAGGATCCGTTGAAGTGTTCCAGAGTTATAACCTGATAAAGGGACAGTGGTCAGAATTGTAAAAATTGGCCCGTCATTAACGTGCAAACCACCCTTGGGGGTTAAGGGGTTGAAAAACCGAAAATGCTCATTTGTTGAATTTTCAACATTAGGAGGTCACATTCACTGAACAAAAAAGCTATTTAACTACAAAACATCTTAACAGGCCAAGTTACATGTTAACATAGGAACCCTTCTTTGATACCCCCTTCACAATTCTTGCATCCATTGAACTTGTGAGTTTTGGAGAGTTTCTGCTTGTATTTCTTTGCATGAAGTCAGAATAGCCTCCCAGAGCTGCTGTTTTGATGTGAACTGCCCCCTCCATCATAGCTCTTTTGCTTGATGATACTCCAAAGGTTCTCTCTAGGGTTGAGGTCAGGGGAAGATGGTGGCCACACCATGAGTTTATCTCCTTTTATGCCCATAGCAGCCAATGACCCAGAGGTATTCTTTGCAGCATGAGATGGTGCATTGTCATGCATGAAGATGATTTTTCTCCTGAAGGCACGTTTCTGCCTTTTATACCATGGAAGAAAGTTGTCAGTCAGAAACTCTATATACTTTGCAGAGGTCATTTTCACACCTTCTGGAACCTTAAAGGCCCTACCAGCTGTTTCCCCATGATTCCGGCCCAAAACATGACTCCTCCACCTCCTTGCTGACATCGCAGCCTTGTTGGGACATGGTGACCATCCACCAACCATCCACTACTCCATCCATCTGGACCATCCAGGGTTGCTCGACACTCATCAGTAAACAAGACTGTTCGAAAATTATTCTTCATGTATGTCTGGGCCCACTGCAACAGTTTCTGCTTGTGAACACTGTTTAGGGGTGGCCGAATAGTGGGTTTAGGAACCAAAGGAGGATCCTACACCTTGAGGTTCGAGGGACTCCAGAGGCACCAACAGCTTCAAATGCTGGTTTGTAATGGCTTTTTAGCAGTAGCTCTCTTAATCCGATGAACTTGCCTGGCAGAAACCTTCCTTATTATGCCTTTATCAGCATGAACACATCTGTGCTCAGATTCAGCTACAAATCTCTTAACAGTACGATGAACACGCTTAAATTTTTGGGAAATATCTAATGTTTTCATCCCTTGACCAAGGCATTGCACTATTTGATGTTTTTCGGCAGCAGAGAGATTTTTTTTCTTTCCCATGTTACTTGAAAATTGTGGCCTGCTTAATAATGTAGAACATCATTTTTAAGTATTTTTCCTTTAACCCTAGAACGCATATTGGGGGCCTTTTAGGCCCCCATGCTTACATTTTTGCTATTATCTGCAAAATTTCTTTAGTTAGAATTTTGAAACTCCAGGTATTCCTCAAGTATGTCGTTGTTGATAATATCCAGTTGTTCATATAATTTTTTTCATAGGCATTATGGTGTAACAATGCTTGTTTGGTGAAAACTACATCTGTATGAATTGAGGACCTTTTAGGCCCCCACTATTTTTATCATGTTCTCAGTAGTGTTTGTGTCTCAAGTTACTTTATTTGTACTCAGTAATGCTGGTGGAGGGGCCAGGGTGTGGATAATAACATGTGAGGATGTCATGTGATTTTTGGAGGGAGTGATAAGGCCATGATCACCTCATGTCCTTCGGAACACAGTAATAAGCTGTTTTGGGTCTGAAAAAGTGGGATCTGGGATCTGGGGTCTGAAATAGTCAAAACTCTTGCTGTTCCAATATTCAATTCAGGTAGAAACATTACCATGGACAATTATTTCACCAATGTTGAACTAGGCAATTTTCTGCTTGCAAAAGCTATTACACTTGTTGGTACTATAAAGCAAAAGAGACACAAAATTCCAGCAGCACTCAAACACAATCGTCAGCGAGCACTTTATGAGAGTGTCTTTGGATTCAATAACAAAGCGACTTTGGTATCTTACAAGGCGAAGAAGGAGAAATCTGTAATTTTACTTAGTACCATGCATCACGATTGCAGTGTTGACAGCAATGACAAAAAATTGAAACCAGAAATCATCCTGCATTACAATACAACAAAAGGAGGTGTAGATAAAATGGATGAGATGGTGGGAGAATATTCGTGTAAGAGGCAAACAAAACGATGGCCTGTAGTACTATTTTCAAATATGCTTGATGTAGCAGCCCTAAATTCATTCATTATTTATATAGAAACTCATCCGGAATTTCATGCACAGAGGAAGGACAGGAGACGCATATTCTTGAAGGACCTTTGTCATGAACTTGTAATGCCTCACATGATAGAGCGAAGCGACTTGAAATGCTTGCCAAAGCAAACTAAAGAAGCAATGAAACGGTGTGGCGTACAGTTTCAGATTATTCCAGAGCCAGGACAAAGAAAACGAAAGCGTTGTTTCATGTGTCCAAGAAACATAGAGTGGAAAACTGAGAGATATTGTTCCACTTGTAAGGAAACTGTTTGCAAAGAACACTCTTCTGAAAAAATAACATGTCAGAGTTGTTTGGAAGACTAATATAATAGAAAAGAAAGTTAGAATAAAAATGTAGCTGCAGCTAGTTTGCTATAGATTTCTATGCGTTTTTGTGTGTTTTCATGTCTTTGTGTGAAATTTGGGAAAAAAAAAAGATTTTTTGGTGTTTTCTGTGAAAAATTATAATTACAATTTTGTCCACTATTCATATTTTATTGAGCAATTTTGAAATAAACTTGTGAAAGTTATTTAAGTGTGTTTTTCTACATTATGTCCATGGGGGCCTAAAAGGCCCCCAATACGTTAATATGTATATTTTTAACATCATGCGTTCTAGGGTTAATTAGAATCACCTGGAAAACTAATTATCACATGTGTTTAAGATTGATTTCAGTGATCCATTGAGCCCTAAGACACAATACCATCCATGAGTTTATTTGAAAAATAAAACAATTAAATCTTTATGACACTTAAATCTAATTTGAATAATAATTTGGAACACGGTGTATATACACTGCACAGTACAACCTGTCCTGTGTATATACACTGCACAGTACCACTCTTCCTGTCCTGTATATATACACTGCACAGTACCACTCCTCCTGTCCTGTATATATACACTGCACAGTACCACTTCTAGTATCCTGCATATATACTCTGCACACTACTCCCCTCCTGTCCTGTATATATACACTGCACGGTACCACTACTCCTGTCCTGTATACATACACTGCACAGTACCACTTCTCCTGTCCTGTATATATGCACTGCACAGTACCACTGCTCATTTCCTGTATATATATATATATATATATACACTCACCGGCCACTTTATTAGGTACACCATGCTAGTAACGGGTTGGACCCCCTTTTGCCTTCAGAACTGCCTCAATTCTTCGTGGCATAGATTCAACAAGGTGCTGGAAGCATTCCTCAGAGATTTTGGTCCATATTGACATGATGGCATCACACAGTTGCCGCAGATTTGTCGGCTGCACATCCCAAAGATGCTCTATACAAGGCAGGATGGATCCATGCTTTCATGTTGTTTACGCCAAATTCTGACCCTACCATCCGAATGTCGCAGCAGAAATCGAGACTCATCAGACCAAGCAACGTTTTTCCAATCTTCTACTGTCCAATTTCGATGAGCTTGTACAAATTGTAGCCTCAGTTTCCTGTTCTTAGCTGAAAGGAGTGGTACCCGGTGTGGTCTTCTGCTGCTGTAGCCCATCTGCCTCAAAGTTCGACGCACTGTGCGTTCAGAGATGCTCTTAGGCCTACCTTGGTTGTAACGGGTGGCGATTTGAGTCACTGTTGCCTTTCTATCAGCTCGAACCAGTCTGCCCATTCTCCTCTGACCTCTGGCATCAACAAGGCATTTCCGCCCACAGAACTGCCGCTCACTGGATTTTTTTTCTTTTTCGGACCATTCTCCGTAAACCCTAGAGATGGTTGTGCACGAAAATCCCAGTAGATCAGCAGTTTCTGAAATACTCAGACCAGCCCTTCTGGCACCAACAACCATGCCACGTTCAAAGGCACTCAAATCACCTTTCTTCCCCATACTGATGCTCGGTTTGAACTGCAGGAGATTGTCTTGACCATGTCTACATGCCTAAATGCACTGAGTTGCCGCCATGTGATTGGCTGATTAGAAATTAAGTGTTAACAAGAAGTTGGACAGGTGTACCTAATAAAGTGGCCAGTGAGTGTATATATATATACACTGCACAGTACCACTCCTCCTGTCCTGTATATATACACTGCACAGTACCACTCCTCCTGTCCTGTATATATACACTGCACAGTACCACTCCTCCTCTCCTGTATATATACACTGCACCGTACCACTTCTCCTGTCCTGTATATATACACTGCGCAGTACCACTCCTCCTGTCCTGTATATATACATTGCACAGTATCACTCCTCCTGTCCTGTATATATACACCGGACAGTACCACTCCTCCTCTCCTGTATATATACACTGCACCGTACCACTTCTTCTGTACTGTATATATACACTGCACAGTACCACTTCTTCTGTACTGTATATATACACTGCACAGTACCACTTCTCCTGTCCTGTATATACACACTGCACAGTTCCACTTCTCCTGTCCTGTATATATACTCTGCACAGTTCCACTTCTCCTGTCCTGTATATATACACTGCACAGTGCCACTTCTTCTGTACTGTATATACACACTGCAAAGTACCACTTCTCCTGTCCTGTATATATACACTGCTGTTATGGTTCTCAATGGCAAGAGAACATAGCCCAGCAAACATGAGTACTAGCTCTAGGAAGGATGGAAACTAAACTGACCATGAACTAAACCTGCCACACAACTAACAGTAGCCGGGTAGCGTAGCCTACGTTTTATCCCTAGACGCCCAGCGCCGGCCGGAGGACTAACTAATCCTGGCAGAGGAAAATATAGTCCTGGCTCACCTCTAGAGAAATTTCCCCGATAGGCAGACAGAGGCCCCCACATATATTGGCGGTGATTTTAGATGAAATGACAAACGTAGTATGAAAATAGGTTTAGCAAAATTGAGGTCCGCTTACTAGATAGCAGGAAGACAGAAAGGGCACTTTCATGGTCAGCTGAAAACCCTATCAAAATACCATCCTGAAATTACTTTAGGACTCTAGTATTAACTCATAACATCAGAGTGGCAATTTCAGATCACAAGAGCTTTCCAGACACAGAAACGAAACTACAGCTGTGAACTGGAACAAAATGCAAAAACAAACGAGGACTAAAGTCCAACTTAGCTGGGAGTTGTCTAGAAGCAGGAACATGCACAGAAAGGCTTCTGATTACAATGTTGACCGGCATGGAAGTGACAGAGGAGCAAGGTTAAATAGCGACTCCCACATCCTGATGGAAACAGGTGAACAGAGGGGATGATGCACACCAGTTCAATTCCACCAGTGGCCACCGGGGGAGCCCAAAATCCAATTTCACAACACACTGCACAGTTCCACTTCTCCTGTCTTGTAAATATACACTGCACAGTACCACTTCTCCCTGTTCTCGGAGAGGCAACATTGGACTTTGGGACGGTTAATATTGGTTTATTATTTTCAGGAATACTATGGAAAAACAAAAAATATATACATTGGAAACCCATTTAAATGGATTATACCAAGTAATCCCTTTTTCCCAAGAACTTTGTAATTGCTGGGGTCCGACCGCTGGGACCCCCATGATCCCGAAAACCATCGCTCTAAAGAAGTGGTCGATCATGTGCACTGCGGCGGCATTCACACATGGCTCTTTAAATAACACCTTTAAGAGGACTGTTGATGGGCACAACACAGTATAGCAAAATCCACTGATCGGGTGTGGGGGGAGTGTTATAGTCTGTGGGCTGGTGGAGTTTGTGTGGCAGGGCTGCTTTTTTGTCCCAGTCCAGCCCTGGACAGCTCTGCAGGGAGGCTGTGATACTTTTGTACTGGTTTTACTCCCTGCATATTGTAGGGCAGCTGAAGGGTTCAGGTAGCAGTGTCATCGCCCTGTGTTGTTCTGTAGCCCACCTCCCCACACTGACTCTATCACCAAGCACACTAATCCCATCCTGGAAGACCGAGCTTAAGTTCATAAACTCGGGCATGCCTGGCCTCTCCCAGGCCCTCTGCTGCTGACAAGAAGACCCAACTAAAGCAGAGGAAGAGGGCTGGGAGAGGGGAAAACTAGATGGACTGGCTGCCTGTTTCCCAGCCTGTGAAGCCTGCCTGACTGCTCAATTGCTGGTGGATGATTGGGACTGCGCCTGTTCGTTGGCTGGTTGATGATGGGGATGATCCAGGTTGTACTGTGCTGCACCAGGTTCTGTGTGAAAAATAAAAGCAAAACAAAAAACAAAGCACAAAACACTTATGTTCACTGAGCAAGCGCAGGCCTCAGAAAACCAAGGATGCGGTGGTATTTATATTTTCTTAACCTTTGAGCACCACTTTGAACTCGAATCTCCTCTCTGATGTACTTGTTGAAGTGGTCCTTCATGGAACGTCAGTGGATTTTCATTCTCTTCACTGTGAAATGGTAAAAACAGATTCACTGCCACGTCAGACCACATTGCAATACTTACCAAAAGAATTTCTGGCACGTGGCGTGGCACGGTCCCAATCAGCCAGCAGCAATGTTGCCATTTCTTACCAGAATCGTCGAATCACCACATTGTCGGAGTGCTGACGGTCACGGGTGTCCTTCAACGGTACTCGCTCTTGCACAAGGTTGATCAGTTGTTCATTGTCAATTTCCAAGATGGCTTCTTCCCGTTGTGGAACCTATAGATCAAGTAGAAAAAAGATTTTTAAGCAAAACTGCAAACAAATTCTATTACAACTCTGATGAAAAAAATACACCCTGTCTTTCCTCCTCAGAAACTTCAGTCCGACGACCCTGGGAAGCTTCATTTCCACTCAACTGCTCTTGCTCTTCCGCACTGGAAGGTACCTGTTAAGAAAATACAGGATTTACCACATGTATAGTATTGCCAGTCAATACATGCCAATCAGTATATCTAATGTGATTACATAATCAGGGTCAAGTCCACTCTGGGAGGCTTCACCGGGGAAGGACATGTTGGAAGAGCAGGCAGCAGTCAAGTAAAACACTACAGTACAGTAGTACAACAGCACAGCAGTCAGCACAGGCCAGGGACAGACAGCAGCACCAGGAGACCCTGCAGCACAAGGAGACACACCACAGAACCAGGAGATTCCACCAGTCTGCAAGCAACAGAAAAAGCATTAGAGTAACAGACAGACATTTTCAAAAAGTCTATGACGAGGGCCAACAGCCCGAAACACCGTGTCTGCGAATTGAGATACTGATTTGGCTTTTATCCTAAGTCATATTGCACGACTCGATAAAGGGTTGATTGTGACTTGTAGGATCGCTACTTCCAACAGGTGGCGCTATAGAGTTAAGTCCTCTTTTTCTCAGAAGAGGCAATTTGCATATACAAACATAGACAGTGTTGTCCTCACCAGGAAAGACGGCAGCACCAGGAGACCCCACAGAACAAGGAGACACACTGCAGCAACAGGAAATTCCACCAGTCTACAAGCAACAGAAAAAGCATTAGAGAAACAGACAGACATTTTCAAAAAGTCTATACTTACATAGACAGTGTTGTCCTCACCAGGAAAGACGGCAGCACCAGGAGACCCAGGAGCACAAGGAGAAACACACCGCAGCACCAGGAGATGCCACCAGTCTACAAGGAACAGAAAAAAAAATTAGTACAGACTACAGTGAGAGAGACAGACATTAACAAAGGATCTATACTTACATAGCCAGTGTTGCGGTCAGCTCCAGTGTCTTGAGAGTAATGGACTATCCGTCTCCAGACCCTCTTTTATACATCAGTGATTTGGAGGCGGTAACATAGTTTCCTAGACATGACTAGTGTGAAGTACGCATGCATATCGAACACATGCATACACATGCCAATGCGTTCGCATAGAAAGTAATGCGTTGTTTTGACTCCTCAAAAAATGCAACATGTTGCGTTAGCCACGCCTTGCCGCACATCGCAAAAGAACGCATGCATAAGCAGACACATGCAAGCGCATGTCCCTGCATACAACATGTGGATATATGCAGATCAAATGCTGCGCACATACAATATTTTCAAATGTGAAACCAGCCTTAACCCCCCTCCCCACATCATCATGTGCAGTCCCCCTTTAACCCCCCTCCCCATATCATCATGTGCAGTCCCCTTTAACCCCCTCCTCACATCATGTGCAGTCCACCTTTAACCCCCCTCCCCACATCATCATGTGCAGTCCCCCTTTAACCCCCCTCCCCACATCATCATGTGCAGTCCCCTTTAACCCTCCCTCTCCACATCATCATGTGCAGTCCCCCCTTTAACCCCCTCTCAACATCATCATGTGCAGTCCCCCTTTAATCCTCTCCCCACATCATGTGCAGTCCACCTTTAACCCCCTCTCCACATGATTATATGCAGTCCCCGTTTAACCCCCTCTCCACATCATCATGTGCAGTCCCCCTTTAACCTCCCTCCCCACATCATCATGTTCAGTCCCCCTTTAACCCCCTCTCCACATCATCATGTGCATTCCCCCTTTAACCCCCTCCCCACATCATCATGTGCAGTCCCCCTTTATCCCCCTCCCCACATTGTCATGTGCAGTCCCCCTTTAACCCCCCTCCCCACATCATCATGTGCAGTCTCCCTTTAGCCCCCTCCCCACATGATCATGTGCATTCCCCTTACTCCTTCCCCTGTCATCATGTGTAAATCCTTCTCCTCCCCTCACCCATTTAATTCATTTTGTACAGAAAACAAAAAAGTTTTGTATACTTATCTCACAGTCGCTCCCCAGCAGCGATGCTCTGCCTCCAAGGTAAATGCTAGACTGTATGCAATCCCTCCAGTTATGATGTCATTTTCAGGGGCATGTCATACGGGGGGTGTTCTGACTTAGCAAAGGCAGAAAGAGAAGCTGCCATCTTCAGTAGTTAGCTAGCTAGACTGCATGGGCTTCAGTCAGGAACTGGAAGGAGCCCATACACTCTAGGCTCAACCGAAGACGGAGGGAGCAGGAGCTGCGCAGCCGTCAAGGTAAGACGGCCGTGCACAGAACCGAGAAAGCTCCCGGGCCCCAGTGCCGATGTGTGTGCCACAGCGCGCACCACTTTGCTGCACAATGGGGCCCGATGAACAGTAGCACATAAGCGGGGCCCCAGACCTGCGGGTCCCTCTGTGTACTGATGTTCACCAGGCCCCATACAGCAGTAAGGGCAGTAATGCCCTAATGGCGGCCCTGCTCCCATATCTCTGTAGTAAGCTCTGTTCTGCTCCCATATCTCTGTAGTAAGCTAGATTCTCCTCCCATATCTCTGGAGTACGCTTGGTTCTGCTCCCATATCTATGCGGCAAGCTCCGTTCTGTTCCCATATCTATGCACCAGCCTGTTTTTAAAGCCTGTTATCTCTGCTGCTTTAATGCAATGGCCAGAGGTAAGCAGGGAAAAGGAGGGCCACCGCAAAACGAGGGCCACTGCCTTGTGATTGCCCCCCAGGCTCAAAAATTCCAGACAGCCCCTGGCTACAGTGAAACTGTTTAGATCAAATCATATTATTGTGTTTGAATGGCCCAGTCAAAGTCAAAATCTAAATTCCATTGCAAATCTATTGCAAGACTTGAACATTGCTGTTCTATTCAAGCACACTGAACTAGTTTGCAAAGAAGAATGGGTAAAAATTTAAGCCTCTAAATGTGCTAAACAGGTAGAGACATGCCCCAAAAGACTTGCTTAAGAAATTTCAGTGAAAGTTGGTCCTACAAAGTATTGACTCAGGGAGCTGAACACAAATGTACTTCAAAATTTTCAGATTTATATTTTAAAAATAATTAGGAAACCATATATAATTTCCTTTACATTTCATAAATACTTGCTGAAACAAGGTGAAGTTTTAATACTAGAGATAGAACAGTCCCAATTGCGTACACCTTGTTGCAGTGAGATGTCTTTTACACTTTATTTTTCAAAATAGCATTAACTAAGTACTCTGTGTTATTTACATGTACTACTGCTATATACGTGTCTAATTACTGCAGTGTATATACTAATTTTGTCTTATTTTCACTAAGTTTTGCATGTTAAATGGCTATAGTGTGAATGTGCTACTTCTAGGGTTGAGCAAAACGGATCGGTCATTTTCATAAGTCGCCGACTTTTGGCAAAGTCGGCGTCTCATGAAACCCGACCCGATCCCTGTGTGGGGTCGGCCATGCGGTACGCGACTTTCGCGCCAAAGTCGCGTTTCAATGACGCTAAAAGCACCATTTCTCAGCCAATGAAGGTGGACGCAGAGTGTGGGCAGCGTGATGACATAGATCTTAGTCCCCACCATCTTAGAGAAGGGCATTGCAGTGATTGGCTTGCTTTCTGCGGTGTCACAGGGGCTATAAAGGGGCGTTCCCGCTGACCGCCATCTTACTGCTGCTGATCTGAGCATAAGGAGAGATTGCTGCCGCTTCTTCAGAAGCAGGGATAGTGTTAGGCAGGGTACATAAAGCCCCAAACCGCTTGTGCTGTAGCGATTTCCACTGTCCAACACCACCTTTTGTTTGCAGGGACAGTGGAAGCTACATTTTTTTTCCTCAGCGCTGTAGCTCATTGGGCTGCCCTAGAAGGCTCCCTGACCCTGATAGCTGCGTTGCTGTGTGTGTACGCCGCTGTGCAAACCAACTGCTTTTTTCAATGCACAAATCCTGTTGTTCCTTCCTTTCTGCACAGCTATCTTGTTTGTTTGTCCACACTTTTGTTTTTTTTGCGCAGCTGTCCACTCCTTGTTATTGCTGCCTGCCATACCTTGCTGAGATTACTGCAGGGAGATAGTAATTGTAGGACAGTCCCTTTTTTTTTTTTTAATTCTCCCTGACAAAAAAAAAACATAGTGGGAGATTAAGATTGGCATTTGTGCTTGAGTGCCGGTCTTGTGTGTGCCATCTGTCTCAAATTATTGGGGCACATAAAACCTAGTGTGTCATACTGGGAATTGTTTTTTTATTTTAATTCTCCCTGAAAAAAAAAAACATAGTGGGAGATTAAGATTGGCATTTGTGCTTGAGTGCCGGTCTTGTGTGTGCCATCTGTCTCAAATTATTGGGGCACATAAAACCTAGTGTGTCATACTGGGAATTTATTTATTTTTTTTAATTCTCCCTGACAAAAAAAAATAGTGGGAGATTAAGATTGGCATTTCTGCTTGAGTGCTGGTCGTGTGTGTGCCATCTGTCTCAAATTATTGGTGCACAGAAAACCTAGTGTGTCATACTGTTAATTTTTTTTTTTTTAAATTCTCCCTGAAAAAAAAAAATAATGGGAGATTAAGATTGGCATTTCTGCTTGAGTGCCGGTCCTGTGTGTGCCATCTGTCTCAAATTATTGGGGCACAGAAAACCTAGTGTGTCATACTGTTAATTTTATTATTTTTTTTTAAATTCTCCCTGAAAAAAAAAAATAGTGGGAGATTAAGATTGGCATTTCTGCTTGAGTGCCGGTCGTGTGTGTGTCATCTGTCTCAAATTATTGATGCACAGAAAACCTAGTGTGTCATACTGTTAATTTTTATTTTTTTTAAATTCTCCCTGAAAAAAAATAATAGTGGGAGATTAAGATTGGCATTTCTGCTTGAGTGCCGGTCCTGTGTGTGCCATCTGTCTCAAATTATTGGGGCACAGAAAACCTAGTGTGTCATACTGTTAATTTTTTTTTTTTTTTAATTCTCCCTGAAAAAAAAAATAGTGGGAGATTAAGATTGGCATTTCTGCATGAGTGCCGGTCGTGTGTGTGCCATCTGTCTCAAATTATTGGTGCACAGAAAACCTAGTGTGTCATACTGTTAATTTTTTTTTTTTTTTTAATTCTCCCTGAAAAAAAAAATAGTGGGAGATTAAGATTGGCATTTCTGCATGAGTGACGGTCGTGTGTGTGCCATCTGTCTCAAATTATTGGTGCACAGAAAACCTAGTGTGTCATACTGTTAATTTTTTTTTTTTTTTAATTCTCCCTGAAAAAAAAAAATAGTGGGAGATTAAGATTGGCATTTCTGCTTGAGTGCCGGTCCTGTGTGTGCCATCTGTCTCAAATTATTGGGGCACAGAAAACCTAGTGTGTCATACTGTTAATTTTTTTTTTTTTAAATTCTTCCTGAAAAAAAAAATAGTGGGAGATTAAGATTGGCATTTCTGCTTGAGTGCCGGTCCTGTGTGTGCCATCTGTCTCAAATTATTGGGGCACAGAAAACCTAGTGTGTCATACTGTTAATTTTTTTTTTTTCAATTCTCCCTGAAAAAAAAAATAGTGGGAGATTAAGATTGGCATTTCTGCTTGAGTGCCGGTCCTGTGTGTGCCATCTGTCTCAAATTATTGGGGCACAGAAAACCTAGTGTGTAACATTGGGCCTGATTTTCCTTTCAGTGTCAGCCACCTATAAAGGTATATATAAATCCTATAGAAGTTTGAGTTCACCTTATAAGTTGTTTTACAGTAACAAATACCATTACTTTGGTTAAGTTTTGCAAACAATGAGGAAGTCTGGTGGAAGAGGTCGTGGCCGTGGGTGGTCATTGTCAGCTGGTAATGATGGTAGTGGTGGTGGAGCATCAGGTTGTCGTGGTAAAAGCAGTACAGCACCTAAGTCTCGAGTTGTTGTGCCAGGTTCGTCATCTGGCTACACAAGGCCTCGAACGCTCCCTTTTCTGGGAGTAGGAAAACCGCTTTTAAAGCCGGAGCAGCAAGAACAAGTTTTGGCTTTCCTTGCTGACTCAGCCTCTAGCTCTTTTGCCTCCTCTTCTGAAAGTGCTAAATGTAAAAGCAGCGCGTCGTTAGTGGATGTTCACGGTCAGGGACAAGTCGCTTCCTTGTCTTCTTCACCCAGAACAAGAGAGAAGGATGCGTCAGGAGACACAACGGGTTACTCCATGGAGCTCTTTACACATACCGTTCCTGGGTTAGACAGTGAAACAGTTAACAGGCCATGCCCATTAGAAGTTGAATCGGACATGGAGTGCACAGATGCACAGCCACAGCCAGATTACTATGCTGTTCCTTTGACTCAGACCAGAACATTGCCCTCGCAGTGTACTGAGCCAGAATCAAACCCAGCTGAGACTATGGTGCCCCGTCTCGAACGCTATACCACCGGCTTACACGGTGACACAGACGAAGTTGCACACGAGATAGAAGAGGAGGTCATAGATGACCCAGTTGTTGACCCCGATTGGCAGCCATTGGGGGAACAGGGTGCAGGCGGCAGTAGTTCTGAAGTGGAGGAGGAGGAGGAGGAGGAGGAGCCGCAGCAGGCATCAACATCACAACAGGTTCCATCTGCCGGGCCCATATCTGGCCAAAAACGCGTGGCAAAACCAAAACCAGTTGCAGGACAGCGTGGCCATCCGGTTAAAGAAGGTCAGTTTGCAATGCCTGAAAAGGTATCCGATAGTAGAAAGAGTGCAGTCTGGCATTTTTTTAAACAACATCCAAATGATCAGCGCAAAGTCATCTGTCAAAAATGTTCAACTACCTTAAGCAGAGGTCAGAATCTTAAAAGTCTAAATACAAGTTGCATGCATAGACATTTAACCACCATGCATTTGCAAGCCTGGACTAACTACCAAACGTCCCTAAAGGTTGCAGCACCCTCGGCCAATGAAGCTAGTCAGCAACGCTACATCCCTTCCCTCACTGTAAGCCCACCATTTCCTGCACGACCTGCAGTATCTGTGCAGCTTTCATCGCCAGGCCAAAGCAGTCAGGGAATCACTAGGTTCGTAGTAGGAAACACTGCATGTAGGGCACCGGCAAGAATACCATCTCCAACCCTCTCTCAGTCTGCCATGTCCACCGGCACCACCGCTAGTTCCACGATCTCCAGCTCTCCAGTCCAGCTCACCCTACATGAGACTCTTGTTAGGAAAAGGAAGTACTCATCCTCGCATCCGCGTACACAGGGTTTGAACGCCCACATTGCTAGACTAATCTCATTAGAGATGATGCCCTACCGGTTAGTTGAAAGCGAAGCTTTCAAAGTGCTGATGGACTACGCTGTACCACGCTACGAGCTACCCAGTCGACACTTCTTTTCTAGAAAAGCCATCCCAGCCCTCCATCAGCATGTTAAAGACCGCATCGTCCATGCACTCAGGCAGTCTGTGACTACAAAGGAGCACCTGACAACAGATGCATGGACCAGTAGGCATGGCCAGGGACGTTACGTGTCCATCACGGCACACTGGGTGAATGTGGTGGATGCAGGGTCCACAGGGGACAGCAATATTGGGACAGTTCTGCCTAGCCCACGGTCAAGGAAACAGTTGGCTGTAGGCATTCGCCCCCCCTCCTCCTCTTCCTCGTCCTCCTGCAGAAGCGAGAGCTCGTCCACAGACTGCAGTCGCACAACCACTCCATCCGCAGCTGCCACTGTTGCACACCAGGTGTTCCATTATGGGACAGCTAGTGGCAAGCGTCAGCAGGCTGTATTGGCAATGAAGTGTTTGGGCGACAACAGACACACCGCGGAAGTTCTGTCCGAGTTCTTGCAGAAAGAAACTCAGTCATGGCTGGGCACTGTACATCTTGAGGCAGGCAAGGTAGTGAGTGATAACGGAAGGAATTTCATGGCTGCCATAGCCCTTTCCCAACTGAAACACATTCCTTGCCTGGCTCACACCTTAAACCTGGTGGTGCAGTGCTTCCTGAAAAGTTATCCGGGGTTACCCGACCTGCTCCTCAAAGTGCGCAGACTTTGCTCGCATATCCGCCGTTCGCCTGTACACTCCAGCCGTATGCAGAACTATCAGCGTTCTTTGAACCTTCCCCAGCATCGCCTAATCATCGACGTTGCAACAAGGTGGAACTCCACACTGCACATGCTTCAGAGACTTTGCAAACAGAGGCGTGCTATTATGTATTTGTGGGAGGATACACGGGCAGGCAGTTGGATGGCAGACATGGAGTTGTCAGGTGTGCAGTGGTCGAAGCTACAAGACCTGTGTCAAGTCCTTCAGTGTTTTGAGGAATGCACACGGCTGGTTAGTGCAGACAATGCCATAATAAGCATGAGCATCCCCCTAATGCGTCTGCTGATGCAAAGTTTGACGCACATAAAGGAGCAGGCGTCTGCAGCCGAGGAAGAGGAAAGCCTTGATGACAGTCAGCCATTGTCTGGTCAGGGCCGTGTAGAGGACGCAGTAGCAGGGGAAGAGGAGGAGGAGGACGAGGAGGATGATGGGGATGAGTACGTTTTTAATGAGGAAGCTTCTCCTGGGCCAACAGAAATTAGTGGCGTTGCAAGGCCGGGTTCTGGTTTTTTAAGGGAGACAAGTGACGTAGATTTGCCTGTAACTGCCCCTCAAACCAGCACAACCGCAGATTTGACAACTGGAACTTTGGCCCACATGGCGGATTATGCCTTATGTATCCTCAAAAGGGACCCACGCATTATTAAAATGATGACCGATGACGATTACTGGTTGGCCTGCATCCTTGACCCTCGCTATAAAGGCAAATTGCTAAATATTATGCCACATGAGAACCTCGAACAAATATTAGCAACCAAACAAGGAACTCTTGTAGACCGTTTGATTCAGGCATTCCCAGCACACAGCGCCGGTGATGGTTCTCACACGAGCTGCAAGGGGCTACAGGGCAGAGGTGTTAGAGGTGCACAAATCAGAAGTGGCGTTGGACAGAGGGCTTTTCTGACCAGGTTGTGGAGTGATTTCGCAATGACCGCAGACAGGACAGGTACTGCAGCATCTATTCAAAGTGACAGGAGACAACATTTGTCCAGTATGGTTACTAACTAATTTTCAGCCCTTATCGATGTTCTCCCTCAACCGTCATTCCCATTTGATTACTGGGCATCCAAATTAGACACCTGGCCTGAATTGGCAGAATATGCATTGCAGGAGCTTGCTTGCCCAGCAGCTAGTGTGCTATCAGAAAGAGTATTCAGTGCTGCTGGTTCAATATTAACCGAAAAAAGGACTCGTCTGGCTACCCAAAATGTGGATGATCTCACCTTCATTAAAATGAACCACTCCTGGATTTCAAATTATTTTGCCCCACCTTTCCCGGCTGACACCTAGCTTTCCTATAAAAAGGTCTTGCTTGTGGACTGGTCTTACTGAGTGTTCCAATCTCTTAATTTGCAGCAGCTGTTTGTACAGCATACGACATGTTTACACCTCCCTCAATGGGAAAATTCCCCCCACAGGGCCGTGGTCTCGCCACTTGGCGCAAGCACCCGTTACAGTGCCGTTTGTCTGGAGAGGTGGGTGTGCCCGCTTTTGGTCGACGGCACTGCCACTGGGTCCCTCATAGTACAATGAAGTGTCTCTGGCGGTGGTGGTGCGCACCCAACGTCAGACACACCGTTGTAACATGAGGGGCTCTGGGACGGTACCGCCGGCCACAAGTGAGTTCCCGCCCCCAGCTCAAACTGTGCTCTACCACGTGCAAAATTATCTCTCACAGCTCCACCAATGTTTAGTCTATGCGCTGACATCATTCAATGCCTGGCACTGACAATACCAATTTGTTGACATCTATGATGCTAGTTAAAATAGTCTGGGTCAGTGTCCTATATTGACACCAGTAAATACTTAGTGCCAAATTACTATATCTGAAACTCAGCAGAGGAGCCCACCCCTGTACCTAAGTATGCCACACTTTTGTTTTTTTGTTTTGTTGTTTTGCGAGACATTAACATCTATTTATTTTTTGGGAGTACTAACTGTGTCAGACACTCCTTGCAATCGTCCTCCGCTGACCACACCAATGCTGCCTGTGTACACATGTAACCTATTTAAAACTGCATAGAGCCTATTTTTATTTATTTTAGGCCCAGTAGGCCTGTCTGCGGTCCCTCCTCGCAATCGTCCTCCGCTGACCACACCAATGCTGCCTGTGTACCCATGTAACCTATTTAAAACTGCATAGAGCCTATTTTTATTTATTTTAGGCCCAGTAAGCCTGTCTGCGGTCCATCCTCGCAATCGTCCTCCGCTGACCACACCAATGTTGCCTGTGTACCCATGTAACCTATTTTAAAGTGCATATAGCCTATTTTTATTTATTTTAGGCCCAGTAAGCCTGTCTGCGGTCTCTCCTTGCAATCGTCCTCCGCTGACCACAACAATGCTGCCCGTGTACCCCTGGAACCTATTTAAAAGTTCATAGAGCCTATTTATATATTTTATTTAATATTAATAAAGCCATGATGGACTACGCTGTACCACGCTACAAGCTAACCAGTCGACACTTCTTTTGCAAGAAAAGCCTTCCCAACCCTCCACCAGCATGTAAAAGACCGCATTGTCCATGCACTCTGGCAATCTGTGAGTACAAAGGTGCACCTGACAACAGACACATGGACCTGTAGGCATGGCCACGGAAGGTTACGTGTCCATTACGGCGCAATGGGTTAATGTGGTGGATGCATGTAACGGTGTTCTCCTCCTCCTTGGTGTTCTCCTCCAGGTTTCCTTGTCTGAGCTTCAACCTTCAGGTTCTCATTAAGTATTTTTAAAAGTAACACTACAGTTGCCATACTACTTGGGTTGGGGCCTAGTAACGGTGTTCTCCTCCTCCTTGGTGTTCTCCTCCTCCTTGGTGTTCTCCTCCAGGTTTCCTTGTCTGAGCTTCAACCTTCAGGCTCTCATTAAGTATTTTTAAATGTAACACTACAGTTACCATACTACTTGGGTTGGGGCCTAGTAACGGTGTTCTCCTCCTCCTTGGTGTTCTCCTCCTCCTTGGTGTTCTCCTCCAGGTTTCCTTGTCTGAGCTTCAACCTTCAGGCTCTCATTAAGTATTTTTAAATGTAACACTACAGTTGCCATACTACTTGGGTTGGGGCCTAGTAACGGTGTTCTCCTCCTCCTTGGTGTTCTCCTCCTCATTGGTGTTCTCCTCCAGGTTTCCTTGTCTGAGCTTCAACCTTCTGGCTCTCATTAAGTATTTGTTGGTAAAAATTGGTGGTTGGGGCCTACTAACGGTGTCTGCCGCTCCCTGGTGTTGTCCTCCACTGTATAAATCTGAGCTTCAACCTTCAGGCTCTCATTAAGTAGTTGTTTTTAAAAATTGGTGGTTGGTGCCTACTAACGGTGTGTGCCGCTCCATGGTGTTGTCCTCCACTGTATAAAGCTGAGCTTCAATCTTAAAGCTCTCGTTAAGTAGTTGTTTTTAAAATGTGTGGTTGGGCCCTTAAAACGGTGTCTGACGCTACTGGGTTTTCTCCTGTTTTGTTGTCCCGACCTTCAATGTTCAGGCTTTCGGCTTACATTTTATATAATTAAACTGCAGTTGGCCTACTACTTTGGTTGGGCCTAGAAACGGTGTGTGCCGCACCTTGGTGTTGTCCTGTGTTATTTTCCTGACCTTTAATCTTCAGGCTTTCGGCCTTCATTTGTAATATTAAACTGCATAGGGCCTACTAGTGTGGTTCGGCCCTACTAATGGTGTCTGTCTGCCGCTCCTGGGTTTTCTACTCCACTGAACTAAGCAATGCCACCTGGTTAGTCCTGTTACCAATTTTGACCTGTATTTTACCCACTTTATTATTTGGGCCTATATCAGTGTTTCCGCCTCATCCTGCCCATTGCCCAGCCGGTGCTAGATGAGTCTTGTGGTACTTTGACCCAGACCACTACATTCCCCTTGCACGCTACACAGCCACAATCTTACCCTGCTGAAAGTCAGGTTCCCCTTCACGCATACTATACCACCTTACACAGGGACAAAGAGGAAGGTGCAGATGAAAGTGCAGGTTTCTTCAACAGGTAGGGGGGGCATACTTGTTGGCGACGTCACAGGCACAGGGCCCCTCAGAGTATGCAAAAGTGTCGCTGCCGGTGGGAGGCGCCCCCACCGTGCAAACACACCACCGTACTTTGAGGGGCCCTGTGCAAGTGCCAATGCGAAAGAGTGGGCCTCCCTGCTTGCTCAGGATCACAGCACTTGCAAAGTTGAAATACTTACCTCTCACTGCTCCACCGCCGTGACGTAGTCCACGTTTCCTGGGCCCACTAAAACCTTGAACCAGCCCTACCCCCCACAACTTTTGCCAAATGACCCCCAATTTCCAATGCCCAACTATTATTATAAAGTTAATTAAGATTGACAAGCTTCAGAAACAAGAATGGATGTTTTTGGCATTAAAATGGGCACTGTAGGTGTTTTCCTGGCCTCCACTCACTGCCGACTATGCTTCCCCATTGACTTGCATTGGGTTTCATGTTTCGGTCGATCCCCGACTTTTCACGATAATCGGCCGACTTCACTCGACTCGACTTTGGACAAAGTCGGGTTTCGCAAAACCCGACTCAATCTTAAAAAAATGAAAGTCGCTCAACCCTAGCTACTACATATTGAACGTATAAAACTTATGTTTCAGCTCATTTCTTTATTTTTTTCTGCAGTTTCCTGTAATTTATACAAACAGGGGTGTGGCTCCCACTTTTTGAGCTAGGCATTTCACCAATATCATTAATTTCATTATGGGTAGTCCTGCTCTTGCCCATCTAGTTAAGGTCGACTGAAACAAGGTGACGTTTTAATACTATAATGTGGATATACAGTACCTTACCGGTACCATTGCTGCAGGCTGGGATGAGGGAGTGTCCGGTGCTGCAGGGGTGTCTGACAGTGCTGCGGGTGTCTCCGGTGCTGCGGGGGCTCTGATGATATTTTGTGAAAGGCCAGAGCCCTGCAGTTCCACGGTTTCCTGTACGGTGGACTCTGGGAAAATGGCCGGCGGGGGGCGCATGCGCAGATGGAGATCTCATCTCCCGAGATCTTGGTAAAGATCTCCATCAGCGCATGCGCCGCCCCGGGAGTCCATTTTCCCAGAGTCCACTGCACAGGAAACCATGGAACTGCAGGGGCTCTGGCCTTTCACAAAACACCGGCAGAGTCCCTGCAGCACCAGAGACACCCGCAGCAGCATCGGGCACCCCCGCAGCACCGCCGGGCACCCCTGCAGCGCTGGACACCCACAGGAGCACCGGACACCCGCAGCCGCACTGGACACATGCAGCAGCATGCTGCACATCGGAATACCCCCTCATCCCAGCCAGTGGCCTGCAGCATCACCCCACTCCTGCCTCCTTGAGCAGCGACCCTGGGACACAATGTGAATGTGCTCCTACACATTGCAAGTATACCAACTTATGTTCTGGCCCCTTTCTTTGTTTTTTCTTACTACTTTATGTTGGTATGTGTCACACATGTATGTGGGGCACATGGGTTTGTGGACCCACCGTGACACCAGATCAAGCTTACCTGAGAGGGGTATAGCTAAGCATCAATCTGGTCCTCACTGGAGACGCATGGGTCTCTCGAACTGGTTCAGGTTCTGCCAGAGCAGCTTCAGAGTTTGTATACCGCTGGATGTGGTTTCAGGATTCAGGTACTTCCTGATGCAGTTTCAGTATTCAGATACTGGCCACACAAGGACCAGGAGAGCAGGTTCATGTACATGCCACACACAAACCAGGGGAGGCAGGTTCAGGCCCTGACCACACATGGACTAAGGAAGCAGCTTCAGGTACTAGCCACCCAAGGACCAGGGAAGTGGGTTCAGGTACTAGCCACACACACCAGGGAAGCAGGTTTGCACTCTGGCCACACACAGATCAGGGGTTTGGATACAGGACCTGGCCACACAAGTGTCATGGGACCTAACAACTCACTAGTTACAAGCTAAATAACTAATGAATCAATGTTGCTTAGGCACTTCCCTGATAGGGAGGGTGCCTTTATACAAGATGCCTCCCAGCTATTGACTAAAAGCATCTTAGCAGGTGCGAACACTCCCACTTTAAGAACAGGGGAGCGCACAATATGCTCACCTCTGTAAAGTGAATAGACAAAGGCAGAAAGAAGGGAGACATGGCGGGACCACAGTAGTGCGGCTGGGGCGGTGAGTATATCGGCATCCCTGCATGGAGGAGGAAGGGGAATCATGCAGGGTACACTGGCATAAGTGTTGCAGTACCCGCCCTTTCGCCCCCTCTTCTTCAATCCCACAAGGATTCTCTGCATAGAAATTGGAACCTGACTCTTCTTCACAAATTTACACGATTTCTCTTCAAAACCAAATCGTCTCCAGTCTACTTGAACAAGGTTACATCTCACACCTTCTTCATCATTAGGATGCTTCTCACTATCAGGACATCCTCTGAGCAGGCCATAGCGGGCATAGAACCAGGAATCTTGCATTGCAAAGTCCCTCTCTCTTCAGTGACAGTAGCTACCACCCTAGAGGATTCAAAGGTCAGCCAAGATCACCCAAGGTTCAGACTGTTTAAGGACCTTTGGTGACATCACAGTCATATGACTACGATGCCACAAAAGGTCTTTTATCTGCAGGAGTCTACAGGAATTGAAAAGGAGACAGGCTGGTATGTTTGTGCAGTGGGTGTATATTTACGTGAGTATGTCTGTATGGCCGGAGTCACACTAGCATAAAATACGGACGAATGCTATGCGAGAAAACATCGCATAGCACTCGGACGAGTGTAAATCTAAGAAGAAGCTCACATTACCATTTTTTTCTCGAACATATTGTAACTAGTGTTGAGCATTCCGATACTGCAAATATCGGGTATCGGCCGATATTCGCTGTATCGGAATTCCGATACCGAGTTCCGATATTTTTGCGATATCGGATACCGGAATCGGAAGTTCCCACAGTGCAAAAAAGCAGTATAATTGAGTTGGGGGCGGTGCGTGGGCAGAGACTGCATGTCTCTGTGCGGGCGGGGTCTGTGCGGGACCGTGGGTGGTTTGTGCATGTCTGCCGGGGGGTCTGTACAGCCTGCCGGGGGTCTGTGCGGCCTCTCCGGGGTCTGTGTGGCCTGCTGAGGGGTCTGTGCGGCTTGCCGGGGGGGTCTGTGCGGCCTCTCTGGGGTCTGTGCGGCTTGCCGGAGGGTCTGTACGGCCTGCCGGGGGTCTTTGTGTCTGTGCATGCATCGTCCGATGGGACTACAAGTCCCATCGGGCTATGCCTGCTACAATGACAGTGATTGACACATTAGCCAATGTTGGGACAGTAGTAGTTCCATCATCCGGCTAATGTGTTGAATGTAAAAAAAAAAAATAAATACTCCATACATGCTACATACATGCTACATACATACATACATACATGCTACATACATGCTACTGTACATACATACATACATGCTACATACATGCTGCATACTACATACATACATGCTACATACTACATACATGCTACATACATACTACATACATGCTACATACATGCTACATACATACATACTACATACATACATACTACTTAAATACTGCATACATACATGCTACATACATACATGCTACATACATACTGCATACATACTACATACATACATACATACTACATACATACATGCTACATACATACTACATACATGCTACATACATGCTACATACATACTACATACATGCTACATACATGCTACATACATGCTACATACAGTGGGGCAAAAAAGTATTTAGTCAGTCAGCAATAGTGCAAGTTCCACCACTTAAAAAGATGAGAGGCGTCTGTAATTTACATCATAGGTAGACCTCAACTATGGGAGGCAAACTGAGAAAAAAAAATGCAGAAAATCACATTGTCTGTTTTTTATCATTTTATTTGCATATTATGGTGGAAAATAAGTATTTGGTCAGAAACAAAATTTCATTTCAATACTTTGTAATATATCCTTTGTTGGCAATGACAGAGGTCAAACGTTTTCTGTAAGTCTTCACAAGGTTGCCACACACTGTTGTTGGTATGTTGGCCCATTCCTCCATGCAGATCTCCTCTAGAGCAGTGATGTTTTTGGCTTTTCGCTTGGCAACACGGACTTTCAACTCCCTCCAAAGGTTTTCTATAGGGTTGAGATCTGGAGACTGGCTAGGCCACTCCAGGACCTTGAAATGCTTCTTACGAAGCCACTCCTTCGTTGCCCTGGCGGTGTGCTTTGGATCATTGTCATGTTGAAAGACCCAGCCACGTTTCATCTTCAATGCCCTTGCTGATGGAAGGAGTTTGCACTCAAAATCGCACGATACATGGCCCCATTCATTCTTTCATGTACCCGGATCAGTCGTCCTGGCCCCTTTGCAGAGAAACAGCCCCAAAGCATGATGTTTCCACCACCATGCTTTACAGTAGGTATGGTGTTTGATGGATGCAACTCAGTATTCTTTTTCCTCCAAACACGACAAGTTGTGTTTCTACCAAACAGTTCCAGTTTGGTTTCATCAGACCATAGGACATTCTCCCAAAACTCCTCTGGATCATCCAAATGCTCTCTAGCAAACTTCAGACGGGCCCGGACATGTACTGGCTTAAGCAGTGGGACACGTCTGGCACTGCAGGATCTGAGTCCATGGTGGCGTAGTGTGTTACTTATGGTAGGCCTTGTTACATTGGTCCCAGCTCTCTGCAGTTCATTCACTAGGTCCCCCCACGTGGTTCTGGGATTTTTGCTCACCGTTCTTGTGATCATTCTGACCCCACGGGGTGGGATTTTGCGTGGAGCCCCAGATCGAGGGAGATTATCAGTGGTCTTGAATGTCTTCCATTTTCTAATTATTGCTCCCACTGTTGATTTCTTCACTCCAAGCTGGTTGGCTATTGCAGATTCAGTCTTCCCAGCCTGGTGCAGGGCTACAATTTTGTTTCTGGTGTCCTTTGACAGCTCTTTGGTCTTCACCATAGTGGAGTTTGGAGTCAGACTGTTTGAGGGTGTGCACAGGTGTCTTTTTATACTGATAACAAGTTTAAACAGGTGCCATTACCACAGGTAATGAGTGGAGGAAAGAGAAGACTCTTAAAGAAGAAGTTACAGGTCTGTGAGAGCCAGAAATCTTGATTGTTTGTTTCTGACCAAATACTTATTTTCCACCATAATATGCAAATAAAATGATAAAAAAAACAGACAATGTGATTTTCTGGATTTTTTTTTCTCAGTTTGTCTCCCATAGTTGAGGTCTACCTACGATGTAAATTACAGACGCCTCTCATCTTTTTAAGTGGTGGAACTTGCACTATTGCTGACTGACTAAATACTTTTTTGCCCCACTGTACATATATACTACATACATACTGCATACATACTACATACATACATACATACTACATACATACTGCATTCAGTACATTCATACATTACATACAATACATACACATAGACATACAGTACATTAAACATAGATTACAGACTCACCATTACTTGTCATTTTGATCCCCGAAGCCAGTGTCAACCTGTAAAAAATATGAAAAAAACAAACAACCAATATACTCCCGGTCCGCAGAAATCCACGAGTGTCCCACGACGATCTCCCGTGGAGAACGGCGGCAACAGCTGTTGCGACCGCTCTCTAGGGGCCCCAGAAACACAATGACGGGAGGAAGGTATTCCTCCGCTGCCGTAAAAAAAAGTCCCTAGTCTGACTTATGGCATTGCTGTATGAGAAATTTTCCCAGGCAGCAATTGCCATAAAGTAAGACTTTGAACTTTAGTAACCTCAGTGATACACTGCAGGAGCCATTGTCTCCTGTCAGTGTCTCACTGAGGGTCCTATAGAGCAGTGACATCACCTGATGTCACTGTTCTATAGGGGAGATCGTCGTGGGACACTCGTTATTAATTGGACTACGGCGGACAGGTAGTATACGGTTTATTATTTTACATTTTTTGCAGGCGCTGAATTATGGTAAGTATGGTGAAATGAAGAATATTAAAATACTTTTTCCTTATGTGTGCGTGTTTTATTAACCCTTTCTTACTATTGGATTAATAATGGATAGGCGTCTTATTGACACCTCTCCGTTATTAACCCGGCTTAATGTCACCTTACAATAGCAAGGTGACATTAACCCCTTATTACCCCATATCCCACCACTACACGAGAGTGGGAAGAGAGGGGCTAAGTGCCGGAATTGGCGCATCTTACAGATGCGTCATTTCCGGGGCGGCTGCGTACTGGTATTTGTAGCCGGGGGGGGGGGGGGCAATATCCATGGCCCCTCTCTAGGCTATGAATATCAGCCGGCAGCTGTCTGCATAGCCTTTCTGGCTATGATATATAGGGGTACCCCACGTCATTTTTTTTTGGAGTCCCCCTATTTTAATAGCCAGTAAAGGCTGCGGGCTGATATTCATAGCAGGCTACAAATATTGGCCCCCGCCCGTTGGCTTTACCCCTCTGGCGCAGAAAATTGTGCGGGAGCCCACGCCGTTTTTTTTTAAAATTCAACGCTCATAAAGGCCTCTTTCACACTTGCGTCGGTACGGGTCCGTCGCTATGCGTCGGGCCGACGTACCGACGCACATTGTGAAATTTGTGCACGACGTGGGCAGCGGATGCAGTTTTTCAACGCATCCGCTACCCATTCTGAAGTCCGGGAAGGAGGGGGCGGAGTTTCTGCAGAGCATGCGCGGTAGAAAATGGAGGACGCGACGGACAAAAAAACGTTCACTTGAACGTTTTTTCGTGCCAACGGTCCACCAAAACACGACATGTAGTTTTTGGTGCAAGTTTTGATGCTGGTTTTGATGTGGTTTTTAATGCAGTTTTCGTTCCGTTTTTTGACCGGTTTTGATGCAGTTTTTGGAAATAAATAAATAAATGGAAAATGTGCATGATTTTAATGGAAACATGCATGAAAAAACAGATTCGGAGGCCGGATTCATCATTTCACATCTGTTTCATCTGTTTTTTGCTGGATCCGTCGCTGTGCGTTTTTTTCGCCGGACAGAAAAAACTTTCCTCTGTATGTGTTTTCCATTTGGCGGGAACAGCTTTTTTGATCGTGCAAAAAACGGATGAAACGCGTGGCCATCAGGCGCAATCTGACGCTAATACAACTCTATGAGAAATAAACAGCTCTGGCGGAAAAAAACGGATCTGGCGGAAAAAACAGATCCGGCGGAAAAAACGGATCTGGCGGAAAAAACAGATCCAGTGGAAAAAAACGGATCTGGCGGAAAAAAATGGATCCGGTGGAAAAAACGGATCTGACGGAAAAAACCGGATCCGGTGGAAAAAAATGGATCCGGCGGAAAAAAAGGATCCGTTTTTTCCAAAACTCGCCGGATTGTGCCTGACGGCAAAAACCTGATGTTTGAAAGCAGCGAGATATATGGATAGATACATCTATGTATCTATAGATATATTTATCTATAAATATATCAATAGATAGATATATCCATAGATATATAATAGAAAGGCCGATGTTTCTAAGGCTACTTTCACACTTGCGTTTTTAGCGATCCGTCGCAATCAGTCGTTTTGGGAAAAAACGGATCCTGCAAATGTGCTCGCAGGATGCGTTTTTTCCCATATACTTGTATTAGTGACGGATCGCGACGGATGGCCACACGTAGCGTCCATCGTGCAACGGATCTGTCGTGTTTTGAAGGACCGTCGGCACGAAAAAACGTTCAAGTGAACTTTTTTTGTCCGTCGTGTCCGACATTTTCTACCGCGCATGTGCGGCAGAAACTCCGCCCCCTCCTCCCCGGACTTCAGAATGGGCAGCAGATGCGTTGAAAAACTGCATCCGCTGCCCACGTCGTGCACAAATTTCACAACGTGCATCGGTACGTCGGCCCGACGCATAGCGACGGACCCGTACCGACGCAAGTGTGAAAGAGGCCTTTATGAGCGTTGAATTAAAAAAAAGGAAAAAATGGAAAAAAAGGCGTGGGCTCCCGCGCAATTTTCTGCACCAGAGGGGGAAAGCCGACGGCCGGGGGCCAATATTTGTAGCCTGCTATGAATATCAGCCCGCAGCTGTCTGCGTAGCCTTTACTGGCTATTAAAATAGGGGGACCCCCCCCAAAAAAATGACGTAGGGTCCCCCTATATTTTATAGCCAGAAAGGCTACGCAGGCAGCTGCGGAGTGATATTCATAGCCTAAAGAGGGACAATGGATATTGCCCCCCCCCCCCGGCTACAAATACCAGTTGGCAGCCACCCCAGAAATGGCACATCTGTAAGATGCGCCAATTCCGGCACTTAGCCCCTCTCTTCCCACTCCCGTGTACCGGTGGGATATGGGATAATAAGGGGTTAATGTCACCTTGTTATTGTAAGGTGACATTAAGCCGGGTTAATAACGGAGAGGCGTCAATAAGACGCCTATCCATTATTAATCCAATAGTAAGAAAGGGTTAATAAAACACGCCCACATTAGGAAAAAGTATTTTAATATTCTTCATTTCACCATACTTACCATACTTCAGTGCCTGCAAAAACGTAAAATAATAAACCGTATACTACCTGTCCGCCGTAGTCCAATTAATAACGAGTGTCCCACGACGATCTCCCCTATAGAACAGTGACATTGGGTGATGTCAATGCTCTATAGGACCCTCAGTGACACACTGACAATGACTCCTGCAGTGCATCATTGAGGTTACTATAGTTCAAAGTCTCACTTTATGGCAATTGCTGCCTGGGAAAATGTCTCATACAGCAATGCCATAAGCAGGAGCAACGGCAGCAAGAGACCAACAGGCTGTTGATGCAGCAGATATAACAGAGCAAGCAGCAGATACAACAGAGCCAGCAGGAGCAACGGCAGAGCCAGCAGGAGCAACGGCAGCAGATGCAACAGAACCAGCAGGAGCAACGGCAGCAGATGCAGCTTCTAGCAACCGCCATCCAGGGCAAGATGAGTGCCCCAACCCCAGGTTTGGCTGATGACACCCACGTCCGGAAGACGGTAAGATGCGCATTGCAGAAAATGACCCCCGGGGATGATGTTGAGGCCTTCCTGACGGTGTTTGAGAGGGTCACTGAGAGGGAAAAACTCCCACCAGAGCAGTGGGCAGAGGTACTGGCGCCATACCTGACGGGAGAACCCCAGAAGGCGTACTATGATTTGACCTTGCAGGATGCCAAAGAGTATCACAAATTGAAAGCCGAGGTTCTAGCACGTTTGGGGGTGACACTGACTGTTAGGGCACAGCGAGTTCACTCCTGGGCTTATCACCGGGACAAACGCCTCGCTCCCAAATGTTTGACCTGTTGCACCTGGTCCAGAAATGGCTGCAGCCAGAGTCCTCTACGCCTGCACAGATGGTAGAACGAGTGATGATGGATCGGTTTGTGCATTCCCTCCCGAGGTCCATACAGACTTGGGTTGCCCAGGGTGATCCCCAGAATGCCGATGAACTGATCGGACTGGTCAAGAGATACCAAGGGTGGGAAGGCTCCTCCGGGAGACAACCCATGCCGTACTGGGGGTCCCAGAAGGGAGCGGAGTCCCAAAAAGGGGTGGTGCGTACAAGGTCACAAAGGGCGGGGGAGGTGGTGCTCAAGGTCCCTACGGGTGATGCTATTTGTTGGAGGTGCCACCGGCCAGGACATATAGCTGCCCGTTGTTCCCAGACCACTGAGCAGATGGACTGCAGCATGGGACGCCGTTGTTCATACTATGCGTATCCAGCCTGCAGTGTGAACTCTCCGCCCAACGAGGGACCTCAAGCGTGTCCCGTAAAGGTGAACGGTCGAGCAGTAATGGCACTGTTAGACTCGGGGAGCCTAGTGACCCTGGTGAGGGCCACTTTTCCTCTCCACCTGGTCCCGGGAAAGAAGGTCGGAGTGCGGTGAATCCATGGTGATGCAAAGGACTACCCTGTGGCCAGGGTGGACATTGAAACGGCATGTGGCACTGAGTCCCACATAGTCGGCGTCATGCAGGACTTGTTGCACCCTATAATTATTGGCCGGGATTTCTGTTTGTTTTGGGATTTGTGGGGAAAAGGTTCTGAGCTCCCTAGCAAGAGTAGGGAACCAGTGAACCCTGGAAGGGTGTCACCAAACCCAGAGACAGACGGGTTTCCTTTTTGTGTGCTGGTTGGGGATGAGGAGGAAGTGTCCCCTGCATCTGACACTATGGAGTTAGAGGTAACCGGTGAAAATTTTGGGACTGGAGCCGGGGGCAGACACAAGGTTTCCCCATTTTCTGATGAGTGGGGAGTTGTTGTACCGGGTCACGAAAATAAGGGAGGAGTTGGTAGAGCAGTTGGTAGTGCCGGGTCCATATAGACGGAAGGTGTTGGACATGGCCCATTCACACATCTTGGGTGGACACTTAGGGGTGGAAAAAATGCAGGAACGGGTTGTGCAGAGATTCTATTGGCCTGGGCGTCACCGAGAAATAGTGAACTATTGCAGGTCCTGCCCTACATGTCAGCTAACTACTCCCACTCCTCAGTTCCGGAACCCCCTTGTGCCACTGCCCATTATTGAGGTACCGTTCGAGAGAATTGCCATGGACTTGGTTGGTCCCTTAGTTAAATCAGCCCGGGGCCATCAGTATATATTAGTCATCCTGGACTATGCCACACGCTATCCTGAGGCAATTCCCTTGAGAAATTCTTCCTCGAAGAGTATAGCCCACGAGTTGGTCCATGTCTTTTCCCGGACATGTCTGCCGAAGGAGATCCTGACTGACCAGGGGACACCTTTCATGAGCAAGGTGATGAGGGAGTTATGCAAAGCCCTGAAAATCTCCCAGTTGAGGACCTCGGTGTACCATCCCCAGTCAGATGGTCTTGTTGAGAGATTTAACAAGACACTGAAGAGCATGCTGAGAAAAGCTATAGAGAAAGACGGTAGAGACTGGGATTGTCTCTTACCCTATCTGATGTTTTCCATTCGTGAAGTTCCACAGGCCTCCACAGGGTTCTCACCGTTTGAGCTTCTATATGGCCGACATCCGCGAGGACTCCTGGATGTAGCCAAGGAAACCTGGGAAGCCGAAGCCACGCCCCACAGAAGCGTCATTGAGCATGTGGCCCTGATGCAGCAGAGGATTGCAAAGGTGATGCCTATCGTGAAAGAACACCTCCTCCAGGCACAAGAAGCTCAGGCCAGAATCTACAACCGGTCTGCAAGAGTGAGGCAGTTCAATCCGGGAGACCGAGTTCTTGTGTTAGTTCCGACGGTGGAAAGCAAGTTCTTGGCCAAATGGCAAGGGCCATATGAGGTTGTAGAGAAACTTGGTGAAGTAAATTATAAAATTCACCAACCAGGAAGATGGAAACCATTCCAAGTATACCATGTCAACCTCATCAAGCCGTGGCAAGATAGAGAGCCGACAGTAACTCCATCGTTGTTAAGCAACCCAGAAGGTGAGGTTGGAGCGGTTACTATAGCGGAGACGTTATCGAAGACCCAGAAACAACAGTGCCGGGAGTTACTCCAGAAAAACAGGGACCTGTTTTCAGAGTTGCCAGGACACATGAAGGTCATAGCACACGAGGTCCTAACAGAGCCACATGTGCGGGTGAACGTGAAGCCCTATCGTATTCCTGAGGCTCATCGAGAAGTTATCTCCAAGGAAGTGGAGCATATGTTGAAGCTTGGAGTCATTGAGGAATCCAAGAGCGGTTGGTCGAGCCCAATTGTCCTGGTCCCAAAACCTGATGGAGAGTGGAGGTTTTGCAACGACTATCGGAAGTTGAATGAGGTCTCCAAGTTTGACGCTTATCCCATGCCCCGCGTTGATGAGCTCATCGAAAGGCTTGGACCTGCCAGGTACATAACCACCTTGGATTTGACGAAGGGGTATTGGCAGATCCCCATGGCAAAGGAAGCCAAGGAGAAGATGGCGTTTTCTACACCAGATGGATGTTTCCAGTATGTCCGGATGCCGTTTGGCCTACAGGGAGCTCCGGCGACCTTCCAGAGGGCTTTGGATAGAATCCTTGCACCCCATAAGGCATACGCTGCTGCGTACCTGGATGATATCGTCGTCTTTAGCCCGGACTGGGAGAGTCATCTGGAAAAGGTCCAAGCAGTGTTTGATGCTATAAGAGAGGCCAGATTTACAATAAACCCAAAGAAATGTGCCTTGGGTAAAGAAGAAGCTAAGTACCTTGGATACATAGTGGGTCATGGAGAAATAAAACCCCAAATCAGTAAAGTGGAGGCAATTCAAACGTGGCCAAAACCAGTTTCCAAGAAGCAAGTTAAAGCCTTCCTGGGAATCGTGGGATATTACAGGAGGTTCATCCCAAACTTCGCCACGATGGCTGCGCCTCTGACTGACCTGCTAAAAGGGACAAAATCAGTAATGGTTAAGTGGTCCGAAGAAACAGAGTCAGCCTTCCAAGGAATGAAAGAGGCTTTGTGTAAGCAACCCGTTCTGATGGCCCCAAGCTTCAAAAAAGAGTTTATTCTTCAGACAGATGCATCAGATGTCGGGGTGGGAGCAGTCCTTTCCCAAGAGCTACATGGGGAGGAGCATCCTGTCCTCTATCTGAGTAGGAAGTTGTCCTCGTCTGAAAATAACTACTCAGTCGTTGAGAAGGAGCGCTTGGCCATAAAATGAGCGGTGGACACATTGCGGTACTATCTGCTGGGACGTAAATTTAGATTGATATCCAACCATGCCCCACTTAGGTGGATGAGGGAAACGAAGGGTAGAAATGCTAGGGTCACCCGTTGGTTAATAGCCCTGCAGGACTTCTGTTTCCATGTGGAACATAGGGCTGGAAAGCTGCACGGTAATGCTGATGCCCTGTCAAGAATCCCTTGTCTAGTGGGGGAAAGTGCCAAGCCCCACGGCTTTAGGCAGAGGGGGGAGGTAGTATGTAGCGTGGCTAAAGGGTGTCTAATCGACGGGAGATATGTGTCGCATAGATGGCTTGCCGCTGTGATGTAACCATAGCTACCAATATGTCTGTCAGGACCTGTGGTGATGTCAGACCACATGGCTAATCATGTGATGGGTTACTGGGTGTGGTTAGCTCTATATAAGACAGGCTAATGCTTAACACTGGAGATATGTGTGGAGCTGCTAGCCTCCAGAGTGTGTTAAAGTTCCAAATCTGAGCCTGAAAGACTGAACACTTTGTTTTTCCTTTTCCTAAACTAAAGGCTATTTGTTTGCTGTTATTTTGCCACGTGGTTTATGATGTAATAAACCTATGAACTTTTAAAGGAACGTGCCTCCTGAAGTGTCAGCCATCGCACCTGAGTGAGTGAAATCCCTACAGTATGTAGTATGTATGGATGTAGTATGTATGGAGTATGTATGTAGCATGTATGGAGCATGTATGGAGTATGTATGTAGCATGTATGTAGCATGTATGTAGCATGTATGTAGTATGTATGTAGCATGTATGTAGCATGTATGTAGCATGTATGGAGTATGTATGTAGCATGTATGTAGCATGTATGTAGCATGTATGGAATATGTATGGAGTATGTATGGAGCATGTATGTAGTATGTGTGTAGCATGTATGTAGCATGTATGGAGCATGTATGGAGCATGTATGGAGTATTTTTTTTTTTCATTCAACACATTAGCCGGATGATGGGACTACTACTGTCCCATCATTGGCTAATGTGTCAATCACTGTCAGTGTAGCAGGCATCGTCCAATGGGACTTGTAGTCCCATCGGACGATGCCTGCACACACGCACAGAGCCCCAGCACGTCGCACAGAGCCCCGACCCGCTGCACAGAGACCCCCCCACGCCGCACAGAGACCCCCCACGCCGCACAGAGACCCCACCACGCCGCACAGAGACCCCCCCATGCAGCAAAGAGACCCCCATGCCACACAGAGACCCCCCACGCCGCACAGAGACCCCCCCACACCGCACAGAGACTCCCCATGCTGCATAGAGACCCCCCACGCCGCACAGAGACCCCTCACGCTGCATAGAGCCCGGGCAGCCCACATACAGCCCCGACACGCAGCATAGAGCCCGGGCAGCCTGCAGTGTTCTGGATCACTGCGTTGAGAAACACGAGATGGTGTCTCCGTGGTGTTAGATGTTTTGATCTCCCCGAGGTCATTCATCCTTATGTTTATAGTCTTTTCACTAGGCACTGCTCCTAATAGCCAGTTTCCTACTCCACACTGATGAGGGGCAAATACCCCGAAACAGCTGTCTGTGGATGGATACCATGTTTTGGCATAGGTGGTTTTCCTTTCTTGGATGCTGCCCTTCCCGTGGTTGTTCCTCCCCGGTGAAAGACCTGGCTATTCATTGCTTGCGTTGAGAAACACGTGATGGTGTCTCCGCGGCTTTTCTACATGCATTTGCATATTTCCCTTTAGGGATGGGGCAGTCTTCTGGATCACGGCGTTGAGAAACACGTGATGGTGTCTCCACGGTGTTGGATGTTTTGATCTCCCCGAGGTCATTCATCCTTATGTTTATAGTCTTTTCACTAGGCACTGCTCCTAATAGCCAGTTTCCTACTCCACACTGATGAGGGGCAAATACGCCGAAACAGCTGTCTGTGGATGGATACCATGTTTTGGCATAGGTGGTTTTCCTTTCTTGGATGCTGCCCTTCCCGTAGTTGTTCCTTCCCTGAAAGACCTGGCTATTCATTGCTTGCATTGAGAAACACGTGATGGTGTCTCCGCGGCTTTTCTACATGCATTAACATCTAGAATGCCATCACCAACCCTCTCTCAATCCGCCATGTCCACCACCACCACTGCTAGTTCCACCATATGCACCTCTCCAGTCCAGCTCACCCTACAAGAGACTCTCGTTAGGAAAAGAAAGTGCTCACCCTCTCATCCGCGTACACAGGGTTTGAACACCCACATTGCTAGACTAATCTCGTTAGAGATGATGCCCTACCGGTTGGTTGAAAGCGAAGCTTTCCAAGCCCTGATGGCCTATGCAGTACCACGCTATGACCTACCCAGTCGACACTTCTTTGCGAGAAAAGCCATCCCAGCCCTCCACCAGCATGTCAAAGACCGCATTGTCCATGCACTGAGGCAATCAGTCAGTTGAAAGGTGCACTTCACAACAGATGCATGGACCAGTAGGCATGGCCAGGGACGTTACGTGTCCATCACGGCACACTGGGTTAATGTGGTGGATGCAGGGTCCACAGGGGACAGCCATAGTGGGACAGTTCTGCCTAGCCCACGGTGTAGGAAACAGTTGGCTGCAGGCGTTCGCCACCCCTCCTCCTCCTCCTCCAGCAGAAGAGAAAGCTTGTCCACAGAGCGCAGTCGCACGACTACTCCATCCGCAGCTGCCAGTGTTGCACACGAGGTGTCCCATTATGGAACTGCTAGTGGTAAACTTCAGCAGGCTGTGTTGGAAATGAAGTGTTTGGGCGACAACAGACACACCGCAGAAGTTCTGGCCGAGTTCTTGCAGCAAGAAACTCAGTCATGGCTGTGCAGTGTACATCTTGAGGCAGGCAAGGTAGTCAGTGATAACGGAAGGATTTTTATGGCTGCCATAGCCCTTTCAGAACTGAAACACATACCTTGCCTGGCTCACACTTTGAACCTGGTGGTGCAGTGCTTCCTGAAAAATTATCCGGGGTTACCAGCCCTGCTCCTGAAGGTGCGAAGACTTTGCTCGCACATCCGCCGGTCGCCCGTAGACTCCAGCCGTATGCTGAACCATCAGCAATCGCTGAATCTTCCCCAGCACCGCCTAATAATCGAAGCTGCAACAAGGTGGAACTCCACACTGCACATGCTTCAGAGGCTTTGTGAACAGAGGCGTGCTGTAATGTATTTGTGGGAGGATGCACATACATGGGCAGGCAGTTGGATGGCAGACATGGAGTTGTCAGGTGTGCAGTGGTCAAAGCTACAAGACCTCTGTCAAGAGGAGGGAAGCCTTGATGACAGTCAGCCATTTTCTTCTCAGGGAACTCTCCTGGACGAGGTGGTGGATGAAGAAGAGGAGGAGGAGGAGGATGATGGGGCTGAATATTTATGGGAGGAGGATGCTTCTCAGGGGGCAATAGAAACTGGTGGCGTTGCAAGGTCAGGTACAGGGTTTTTGCGGGAGACAAGTGATGTTGATTTGCAACACAGTGCTCCTCAACCCAGCACAAGCAGTGAATTGACACCTGGAACATTGGCCCACATGGCTGAGTATGCCTTGCGTATCCTAAAAAGGGACCCCCGCATTATCAAAATGATGACTGATGACGATTACTGGTTGGCCTGCCTGCTGGATCCACAATATAAAGGAAAATTACAAAATATCATGCCACATGAGAACCTTGAGCAAATATTGGCTACCAAACAAGCAACTCTTGTAGACCGTTTGGTACAGGCATTCCCAGCACACAGCGGCGGTGATGGTTCTCACACAAGCTGTAGGGGGCAACATGGCAGAGGTGTTAGAGGTGCACAAATCAGAAGTGGCGTTGGACAGAGGGGTTTTATGACCAGGTTGTGGAGTGATTTCACTATGACTGCAGACACGACAGGTACTGCTGCATCAATTCAAAGCGACAGGAGACTGCATTTGTCCAGTATGGTTACGAACTATTTTTCCTCCCTTATCGATGTTCTCCCTCACAGGCCATTCCCCTTTGATTACTGGGCATCTAAAATAGACACCTGGCCTGAATTGGCAGAATATGCATTACAGGAGCTCGCTTGCCCTGCTGCTAGTGTGCTATCACAAAGAGTCTTCAGTGCTGCTGGTTCAATACTGACCGAAAAAAGGACTCGTCTGGCTACCCGAAATGTTGATGATCTAACCTTCAGTAAAATGAACCAATCATGGATTTCAAATTATTTTGCCCCACCTTCCCCTGCTGATACGTAGCTTGCCTGAAAAATGTCTTGCTTTTGGCCTCCTCTTACTGACTGCTCCAATTCCTCCATTTGCAGCTGCTGAATGTCCACCATAGGCCATTTTTTTTCCTCCCTAAATGGCCTGACTCCTTCCAGAGGGCCGTGGTCACCACCTAGCGCAAGCACCCGTGTGAGTACCATTTACCTGGACAGGTGGGTGTGCCCACTCTTGGGCGACGGCACTGGCACAGGGTCCCTCATAGTACAATGAAGTGTCTCTGACGATGGTGGTGCACAACCAACGTCAGACACACCGTTGTAATATGAGGGGCCCTGTGCCAGTACCGCCGCCCACGAGAGAGTGTTCCCCCCAGGTCGAACTGTGCTCTACCACTTGCAAAACTTACCTCTCCCTGCTCCACCACTGTGTAGTCTGTGCTGTTAAATCCTTCAATGGCACTGCCAATACAAATTTGTTGAAATGATAGATGATAGTAAAAATATACAGGGGCCCTGGCCTCCATTTAGACCAGTTAATACTTTGCGCCAACTACCACTGTCTGCTACTCAGCAGAGGAGCCCACCCCTGTACCTAGCTATGCCACCTGTTTATTTATGAACATTTTTTTGGCAGACATTTACCTCACTTTATTATTTTGGCCTACTAGCTGTGTCAGCCACTCCTTACAGTTGTCCTCCGCTGAACAACGCTATGCCGCCTGTGTACTCCTGTAACCAATTTTGAACTGCATTGAGCCTATTTTTTTATTTTAGGCCTACTACCTGTGTCTGTCTATGCCACTCCTTACAATCATCCTCCGCTGAACAAACCTATGCCGCCAGTTTACTCCTGTTACCAGTTTAGAACTGTATTGAGCCTACTTTTTTATTTTAGGCCTACTACCTGTGTCTGTCTGCGCCACTCTTTACAATCATCCTCCGCTGAACAAACCTATGCCACCAGTTTACTCCTGTTACCAGTTTAGAACTGCATTGAGCCTACTTTTTTATTTTAGGCCTACTACGTGTGTCTGTCTGCGCCACTCCTTACAGTCGTCCTCCGTTGAACAAACCTATGCCGCCAGTTTACTCCTGTTACCAGTTTTGAACTGCATTGAGCCTACTTTTTTATTTTAGGCCTACTACCTGTGTCTGTCTGCGCCACTCCTTACAATTATCCTCAGCTGAACAAACCTATGCCGCCAGTTTACTCCTGTTACCAGTTTAGACCTGCATTGAGCCTACTTTTGTATTTTAGGCCTACTACATGTGTCTGTCTGCGCCACTTCTTACAATTGTCCTCCGCTGAACAAACCTATGCTGCCAGTTTACTCCTGTTACCAGTTTTGAAGTGCATTGAGCCTACTTTTTTTATTTTAGGCCTACTACATGTGTCTGTCTGCGCCACTCCTTACAATAGTCCTCCGCTGAACAAACCTATGCCGCCAGTTTACTCCTGTAACCTATTTTGAACTGCATTGAGCCTACTTTTTTATTTTAGGCCTACTAAGTCTGTCTGCGCCACTCCTTACAGTTGACCTCCACTGAACAAACCAATGCCGCCAGTTTACTCCTGTTACCATTTTGAACTGCTTGGAGCCTACTTTATTAATGTGGGCCTACAAACTGTGTCTGCGCCAGTCATTACAGCTGTCCTCCACTGCACAAAGCTATGCCGCCTGTTTACTCCTGTTTCGAATATTAAACTGCATTTGGCCTACTTGTTTGGTTGGGCCTACTAACGGTGTCTGCCGCTGCTTGTTGTTCTCCTCCACTGAACAAAGCTGAGCCTCAATTTTCATCCTGGCTCAGCACCACCCTACATCTCCTCTCTGGTCTCAGTCTACCACCCTACCCGTGCCCTCCGCTCCGCTAATGACCTCAGGTTAGCATCCTCAATAATCAGAACCTCCCACTCCCGTCTCCAAGACTTTACACGTGCTGTGCCGATTCTTTGGAATGCACTACCTAGGTTAATACGATTAATCCCCAATCCCCACAGTTTTAAGCGTGCCCTAAAAACGCAGTTGTTCAGACTGGCCTACCGCCTCAACGCATTAACCTAACTATCCCCGTGTGGCTTATTAAAAATAGAAAAAACAAACAAACACATAATCAGGTTCCTTGCATCATGTTCTCATACACTTTATGCAGTTAATAGCACTCTGTGTCTGTACTGCTACATACTTAGGCAGTTAACTGGTTCATGCAGCTTTACATGAACACCCGAGCCTTACACTATTGCTGGTCCAAATAACTAAAGCAATTGTGGATTGTTACCATCCACCTCTCGTGTCTCCCCTTTTCCTCATAGTTTGTAAGCTTGCGAGCAGGGCCCTCATTCCTCCTGGTATCTATTTTGAAATGTGATTTCTGTTATGCTGTAATGTTTATTGTCTGTACAAGTCCCCTCTATAAGTTGTAAAGCGCTGCGGAATATGTTGGCGCTATATAAATAAAAATTATTATTATTATTATTATTATATTACACTGCATTTGGCCTACTTGTTTGGTTGGCCTAGTAACGTCTGCCGCTCCTTGCTTTTCTCCTCCACTGAACAAATCTGAGCCTCAATTTTCATCCTGTTTCGGATATTAAACTGCATTTGGCCTACTTGTTTGGTTGGGTCTACTAACGGTGTCTGCCGCTCCTTGCTTTTCTCCTCCACTGAACAAAGCTGAGCCTCAATTTTCATCCTGTTTTGGATATTAAACTGCATTTGGCCTACTTGTTTGGTTGGGCCTACTAATGGTGTCTGCCGCTTCTTGCTTTTCTCCTCCACTGAACAAAGCTGAGCCTCAATTTTCATCTTGTTTCGAATATTAAACTGCATTTGGCCTACTTGTTTGGTTGGGCCTACTAACGGTGTCTGTCGCTGCTTGTTGTTCTCCACTGAACAAAGCAGTGCCGCCTGTTTACTCCTGTTACCAATTTTGAACTGCATTTGGCCCACTTTATTGCTTGGCCCTAACTGTTTCTGCCACTCATTACAGTTGTCCTCCACTGAACAAATCAATGCCGCCTGTTTAGTCCTGTTACCACATTTGAACTGCATTTAGCCTACTTTATTATTTGGGCCTATATCTGTGTTTCCTCCTCATCCTGCCCATTGCCCAGCCACTGCTAGATGAGTCTGCTGGTACATTGACCCAGACCACTACATTCCCCTTGCACTCTACACAGCCAGAATCTGACCCTGCTGAAAGTCAGGTTCCCCTTCCCGCATACTATACCACCTTACACGGGGACAAAGAGGAAGGTGCAGATGAAAGTGCAGGTTCCTTCATCAGGTGGGGGGGCATACTCGTTGGCGACATCACTGGCACAGGGCCCCTCATAGTACGCAAAAGTGTCTCTGCCGGTGGGAGGCGCCCCTGCCGTCAAACACACCGCCGTACTGTGAGGGGCCCTGTGCCAGTGCCAATGCGAACGAGTGGACCCTCCTGCTTGCTCAGGATCACAGCACTTGCAAAGTTTAAATACTTACCTCTCCCTGATCCACCGCCGTGACGTAGTCCGCGTTTCCTGGGCCCACGAAAAACTTGAACCAGTCCTTCCCCCCCACAACTTTAGCCAAATGACCCCCAATTTTCAATGACTAACTATAATTATAAGGTAAATTAAGATTGACAAGCTTAAGTAACAAGAATTTATGTTTTTGGCATTAAAATGGGCACTATAGGTGTTTTCTTGTGTTCCACTCACTGACGACTTTGATTCCCCATTGACTTGCATTGGGTTTCGTGTTTTGGTCGGCCCCCCCGACTTTTCACAATAATCGGCTGATTTCGCCCGACCCGACTTGAGAAAGTCGGAATTCGCGAAACCCGACTCGATCCTAAAAAGTAAAAGTTGCTCAACTCTACTGTTAACTCCTTAATTATCTCTGTCAATCACTGATTGTATGTAAGCTCATTGATTTTGTCCAGACGTTCATCTGCAGGGTGCCAAAGGCTTGTCATGGCAGCTGGGTGTTTACAGGCTCAAGGGAATGAAAAATAGTTTTGAAAACACAAAAATTTGATTTGCTCCCCATTTACCCACTTAAAAATAGGCTAATATTAAATAAAATTATACATATTTGTCATTACTGCTTCCATTAAACTCTGATCTATCAAAATATAAAATTGTTTAATTTGCAACTGTAAATGTAAGAAAAAAACCACCTTACCCAAAACTGCAGTAAAACACAATCGTTAATTAATATTGAATATCAACTTGTTAGGTTCAAAAATGAGAGATTCTGAATCCTTCTGCAGTAGCCTACTTGTGGACAGTTTTCAAACTACAACTGTGCATGTTAATTTCAGTAATTCATTAAGTGAATAACTGTTTAATTATTTTTTCCAAAAAGAAATACAGCATAGTGGATCCCATATCCTAGGTATGAGACAAGTTTTTACATGATCAGTTATTGCTGGTGCCTTGAAACACAAAGGACGTGAATTTGAATCATGCTAAGACCCTGATGCAAATAAGTTTCCACATATTCAGATCACTGAAATAGCAGCTAGAATAGTTTCACATTAGCGTTTAAATCCGCAGCGTTTAAAACGCATCTGCAAGTGGTGGAAAAAACACATATAAACACGTACAAACGCAGCGTTTTTTAGGTAAAAAATGCCGCGTTTGTATGCGTTTATATGCGTTTTTTCCTGCGTTTGCATTTTTGGTGCGCATGATGAGAAATTTCACAAGAGAAAAATCAAGATAACCAGACACCGCCAATGGGACTACAGAGGGCGTGTATTATGGGATCTCTATATATAGACCCTAGGGCTACTGAAATTTTAACAGTTTGCTACTGTATCCTGTGTCATGATGGATCTTCGCATGGAGAGCTTTTATTTCAACCTGGATTTCAGCTTCAAAATGTTTCTTGCCTGTGCTTTTGCTTGGGAGCAAGACAGAAATCGCGAAAGATGGAGAAGGAGACAACGTAGGCGTTTTTGGAGGCACCCCATTATCGAACTACGTGAGAGCCGTGGAGCCTATCACATGCTCTATGCTGAGCTTAATGCCAACCCAGAGAAATTCCAGGAATACACCAGGATGTCGCAAGACTTGTTCCGAGATTTGCTTTCTCGTGTCCAAGGAGCCATACGGCGACAGGACACCCAGCTCCGTAGAGCGATTCCACCGGAGGAACGTCTGCTGGTTACATTAAGGTTAGTGTTGAGCGATACCTTCCGATATCGGAAAGTATCGGTATCGGAAAGTATCGGCCGATACCGGCAAAATATGGGATCTCGCCGATACCGATACCCGATACCAATGCAAGTCAATGGGACAAAAATATCGGAAATAAAATAAACCCTTTCTTTCCTTGTAGGTTCATTCTACATGAAGGAAAACAACTAAGAGTAATGTAGGATGCATTGGGGGAGGTGGCGGAGACATTAAAGACATAGAGGTTTAGCCCAATCAAATAGAATGGCAGGAATTTTAAAAATTTTTTAAGACGTTCGGAGTTACAAAGATATTGACTATGTTAAGATTTTTTTTCTTTTGTCAGATATTGATGTTTCACTACTTCCACGCCCTTCACCCTCTTTTTTACTTCTCCCACACTTTCTTCTTCATCATCATCAGCAGCATCTTTGACATCAAGTTCTTCTTCACCTTATTCATCTTCTTCTTCATCTTCTACCTATAATTTTTTTTTGTTACATTGTTCATATTCTTTTTATTTAACTATTATTCTTCTTCATATTCAAGTTCTTCATCATATTCTTATTTGTGACAGGCATTCCCGTAGTTGTTATCTATAAAAGTTTGAAGATTACACCTTCCGTTCTGCCTGTCACAAAAGAGTTACATTTGTCCGCGTTCAGTTTGGCCTGCAGCATCAGGCTTTATCCAGGGGCACCACGAGGAGGAACGGACTCACCCCCATACACTGCTTAGTCTTCTTCTGCTTATAATTTAGATAATATATTTTGCTCTGATATTTAGTGTTATGCTTAATGTTCTTCTGCTCTTTGTTCTGCAGCCTCTTGTTCTTCTGCTTCTCGGTCTCCCATGTTGTCGTCGGCTCCAGGGTCGTCGCCATCTCAGTGGTTGTCGTCTCTGGTGTCGTCGTCATCTTAGGGGTGGTCTTCCGGGTCATCGTCTTTAGGGTCTTGAACTTGGAAATGTAGCAGAAGGTACAAGAAGGCTGAGAAAATGCAGAGAAACAGCTGATTGAACTGGAACTCGGATGGCTACCCGAAGGTCCAAGAGCCAATGGAACTACCGAGGACCAGCTAACGTTACTGGAACCCGGTTACTAAGCAGGAGGTACCCGTGCCTGAAAGCACTACCAAGGACCACCTGACGTTGGTGGAACTCGGATACCCAGAGGGAGGCACCTAAGCCAAAGGCTCTGCCCGGAACCAGCTGATGGTACTGGAACCAGGATGGGGAGCAGAAGGTACAAGAGCAAAAGACACTGCCGAGAACCAGCTGACGGTACTGGAACCCGGATGGGTAGCCGAAGGTCCAAGAGCCAATGGAACTACCGAGGACCAGCTGACGTTACTGGAACCCGGTTACTAAGCAGGAGGTACCCGTGCCTGAAAGCACTACCCAGGACCACCTGACGTTGGTGGAACTCGGATACCCAGAGGGAGGCACCTAAGCCAAAGGCTCTGCCCGGAACCAGCTGAAGGTACTGGAACCAGGATGGGGAGCAGAAGGAACAAGAGCAAAAGACACTGCCGAGAACCAGCTGACGGTACTGGAACCCGGATGGGTAGTCGAAGGTCCAAGAGCCAATGGAACTACCGAGGACCAGCTGACGTTACTGGAACCCGGTTACTAAGCAGGAGGTACCCGTGCCTGAAAGCACTACCAAGGACCACCTGACGTTGGTGGAACTGGGATACCCAGAAGGAGGCACCTAAGCCAAAGGCTCTACCCGGAACCAGCTGACGGTACTGGAACCAGGATGGGGACCTATTCAAGCTTGTCTTCCTAGAGCCCCAACTAGTGGTGTTGGAGCAAAGGGTCAGCAGGGGGAGCAGAGTGTAGGCCGAAGCCTGCACTGGAGGCATTTGGAGGTCTGTTGTGTCTGCGTGGCGTTTGCAGGACACGATGCCGGCTGCACAGCAGGGGAACAGCTGGCGTTGCTGAACCCCACTGACACATTGGCGGGTGTTTTTCTCTGTGCAGCCAGCACTTCCGGGCGCCAACTGGCATTGTTAGAGCCCAGGGTCAGCAGGAGGAGAGGGAGCAGAGTGTAGGCCGAAGCCTAATTGAACCAATTTTAAAGGTAACCTTTAACCCCCCTCAGGTGTTACAAACTGGAAGAGCCACACCTTGTGCAGCTGTAATGCTGCACAAGTGAAAGGTTGCTCTTTAAGTTTTGAATCTTGCAGACGCTGAATGAAACACGTATAACATTTAGCCCCTTATACAGTCAAACTGTCTTGGAGGCGTGACTTTCCTTCTTAATGAGACGCAGCACAGCTGTCCAAAATCCCACCTTGGTGCTGGTCGCAGTCTCCTGAGCGTCATTATTAGCTGTACAGGAGTCTGCACTGTTGTGTTATCCCTTGGCCATGCGCTGTTAGTGTTGCCCGTCTTGTGACATCATTTCATGTCGGCTGGTGCGGTTCGCGATGCCCATGAATCCCAGCCCCGCAGTGTTTTTTCATTAATTCACACTGCGGAGTTGGGATTCATGGCCTTGCGCAGTCAATATGTTCGCCTCTCACTCGTGTCCTTACACCTGCTACAGACTGTGCGGCATCAGCTGATCCCTTATCGCATGCCACGGCCATGAAGCCGTACAGTCTGAAGAAGGCGGAAGGAGATGAGTGACAGGCGAAGATATGCACTGCTCATGCCCGTCAATCACACCCTCGCAGTCGAAATAAATAAGACACCGAGGGGCGTTGTGTCGGGCAGGGCGGCCGCAGAGGCGCAGCCAGCCAAACAATGATGTCAGAAGACGGGCAGCGCTACCAAGGGGGGTGCAGCGTGTCATAACAAAGGAAAGTCACACCTCAGGGACGATTTCATGGTCTCAGGAGACACATTTTAGACGTTTTGCGTTTGGCGTGTGCAAGGAGATTAACTTAATGAGCCACCTTGTACAAATGCAGCATTACTGCTGTACAAGGTGGCTGTTATACATGCCAACGCCTGGGGGGGGGACAGGTTCCCTTCAATTTCAGTTCTTGTGTCTGCGTGGTGTTTGCAGGACACGTTGCCGGCTACACAGCAGGGGAACAGCTGGCGTTGCTGAACCCCACTGACACATTGGCGGGTGTTTTTCTCTGTGCAGCCAGCACTTCCGGGCGCCAACTGGCAGTGTTAGAGCCCAGGGTCAGCAGGAGGAGCAGAGGGAGCAGAGTGTAGGCCGAAGCCTGCACTGGTGGCAGCTTTCTGTCTGCGTGGCTTTTGCAGGACACGTTGCCGGCTACACAGCAGGGGAACAGCTGGCGTTGCTGAACCCCACTGACACATTGGCGGGTGTTTTTCTCTGTGCAGCCAGCACTTCCGGGCGCCAACTTGCGGTGTTAGAGCCCAGGGTCAGCAGGAGGAGCAGAGGGAGCAGAGTGTAGGCCAAAGCCTGCACTGGCGGCAGTTTTCTGTCTGCGTGGCTTTTGCAGGACACGTTGCCAGCTACACAGCAGGGGAACAGCTGGCGATGCTGAACCCCACTGACAGAGTGGTGGGTGTTTTGTTCTGTGCAGCCAGCACTTCTGGGCACCAACTGGCAGTGTTAGAGCCCAGGGACAGCAGGAGGGGAGGGAGCAGAGTGTAGGCCGAAGCCTAATTGAACCAATTTTAAAGGTAACCTTTAACCACCCCCTCAGGTGTAACAAACAAGAAGAGCCACGCCTTGTGCAGCTGTAATGCTGCCCAAGTGAAAGGTTGCTCTTTAAGTTTTGAATCTTGCACACGCTGGATGAAACAGGTATAACATTTAGCCCCTTATACAGTCAGAACTGTCTTGTAGGCGGGAGTTTCCTTCTTAATGAGACGCAGCACAGCTGTCAAGAATCCCACCTTGGTGCTGGGTGCAGTCTCCTGAGCGTCGTTAATAACTTTACAGGAGTCTGCGCTGTTGTGTTATCCCTTGGCCATGCGCTGTTAGTGCTGCCCATCTTGAGACATCATTTCATGTCGGCTGGTGCGGTTCGCGATGCCCATGAATCCCAGCCCCGCAGTGTTTTTTCATTAATTCACACTGCTGGGCTGGGATTCATGGCCTTGCGTAGTCAATATGTTCGCCTCTCACTCGTGTCCTTACACCTGCTACAGACTGTGCGGCGTCAGCTGATCCCTTATCGCTAGTGTTGAGCATTCCGATACCGCAAGTATCGGGTATCGGCCGATACTTGCGGTATCGGAATTCCGATACCGGGATTCCGATACTTGCCGCGTATCGGATACCGGAATCGGAAGTTCAAAGATTCAAAATGCAGAAATTCAGCCAATGAGAATGATTCCAAGTGTGGGCACATCCTGTTTAGCATGGAGGGCATGAAACTACTGGCAAGGCTGTGATTGGCTGCTGAAATGATGTCATGCTGCAGTTTAAAAGTCGCTGGCGCCATTTTGAGATCACTCTGCTGTGAATTCAGTTAGTGACAGGACGCTGTTTGCTGACTGAGGGACAGTTTAGAGATAGCGATTTGCTTCTTTGTGCTTTCCAAAGGCTAATTTAGCAACCGCTGTGTTCACCTACTATTCACCTTGCTTTTGCCTTGTAGCGCTGTTTTCACAGCGATCTGCAAGGTCTGTGTGTGTGTGTGTGTGTGAGTGCAGCCCACTCTCTAGTCTGAGTGCAGGCACATAGGCCATCCATAGCTGGTTGTATTCAGTTCAGGGAGGGTGGTTCATTGCCTCATACTGTTCTTTTTTTTTTTTTTTTTTTTTTCAAGTAGTGTAGTCTGCTGCTAATTTATTTAAAAAAATCCTATTAGTGTCTTTCCACCCGTCTCCAGCTAATTTGTAGAAAAACACTACATAGGATAAAGTAGAGGAGGGTTTTTGGGCCTTGCAGCGCCGTTTACGGCTGTCTGCACGGTCTCCGTGTGATTGCAGCTCGCCCTGTAGTCTGTGAGCAGCCATAGCCTGGTTGTCTCCAGCTCAGGGTTGTTCACTGCGTCATACCGCCAAATCAATTTTAATTTTTTTTCAAGTAGTGTAGTCTGCTGCTAATTTATTTAAAAAAATCCTATTAGTGTCTTTCCACCCGTCTCCAGCTAATTTGTGGAAAAACACTACATAGGATAAAGTAGAGGAGGGTTTTTGGGCCTTGCAGCGCCGTTTACGGCTGTCTGCACGGTCTCCGTGTGATTGCAGCTCGCCCTGTAGTCTGTGAGCAGCCATAGCCTGGTTGTCTCCAGCTCAGGGTTGTTCACTGCGTCATACCGCCAAATCAATTTTCTTTTTTTTTCAAGTAGTGTAGGTTGCTGCTAATTTATTTAAAAAAATCCTATTAGTGTCTTTCCACCCGTCTCCAGCTAACTTGTGGAAAAACACTACATAGGATAACGTAGAGGAGGGTTTTTGGGCCTTGCAGCGCCGTTTACGTCTGTCTGCACGGTCTCCGTGTGACTGCAGCTCTATCTGTTGTCAGTTCAGCCCCCAAAAAAGAAATAAATAATAAAGTTCACCAAACACACCAGTTACACCACTTTACATTTGTGTAGGCCACATTAGCTCATATTAAAGTCTAGTCCACACTTTAGAAAATTAGTGTTTCTTATACCTGTTAGGAGGAGTTGCTCAGGAATAAGCACACAAATCCGTTAGTACTTTTCTGCTTATCTTTATCAGTCAACCAAGATGAAGAAGGCAGTGAGTAAGGCACGTGGGCGTGGGCGTGGGCGTGGAGCAGGGAGGGGACGTGGGGATTCTGTGCCTGCTGCGGGCACCGGTGACTCATCAGCACCCACTTTCACCAGGCAACAGTCGTTCATGCGCAGCTTTGTGTCAGAGCGCCGTACACCGCTGCTGCGTCAAGAACAAATTGAAGCTGTTGTCGGATGGATGGCAGCTAATGCATCAACTTCCATTAGTGCCACATCCTCTCAGACACAGAGCACTGGAGAGCAGCCATCTGTCTCTTCACCACCTGCCAAATTGCCCAGGCAGACAGAGAGCCCAGGACAGGAGCCGTCTCTACTTCTGTTCTCTGAATCTCTTGGCTTGGAAACAGGGGGCCAGCCAAGCAGCATTGGAGAAATGGAAGAAGAGGCAGGGTGCAGTGATGCCCAACAGCTTTTTCTGTCTTCCTCTGAAGAGGCGGGTGGGCCAGTGGCTCCGGTCACCACATCGCAGGCCGCATCAGCTGATGAAGACACTCAGGTGCCACTTACTGGTGCGTGCTCTGCTGCTGAGACTACCCAGGAGGAGCAGTTGGGGGCAGAGGGTAGTGTAGATGATGAGGTCCTCGACCCATCTTGGCGTGAGGGACAGGAAGGTGGTGGGAGCAGCTCTGAGGAAGAGATTCCCCGTACGGCCCAAAGAGGGAGAGGGAGGGGGAAGACTGCGGATCCTGCAGCCTCCGCTTTGGCACCCGTTAGGAGCATGTCTCTTCCAAAAGCCAAAAAGGGCGCTCCCAAGACTTGCAGTGCCTGGTCCTTTTTTGACACAGTTGCAGATGACATTTGCTATGTCAGATGCAACGTGTGTCATCAAAAAGTCAAAAGAGGTCGAAATGTCAGCAACCTCAATACCTCCAACATGTGGAAACATGTGCGCAACAGGCACCCGGCGGAGTTAGAAAAACACACTGAAGAGGTAGGCCAACCAACAGCGGCAGCTACCACCTCTTCAGCTCGTGTTGCCTCTTCCTCTAGCTCACACGCAGCTGGTTCGGCTTCCTCCCAGGATCGCCGTGGAAGAACCTCTGGCCCTGTTGTCCAGAGACCCGCTGTAATTCCACCCGCAGCACCACTTTCCCAGTCATCCACACACTCCCAGCCCAGTCTACAGCCATCGGTAGTACAGGCATGGGAGAAAAGGCGGCCTTTCTCGTCAAACCACCCACGAGCACAGGCTCTGACTGCAGGCATTGCCAAACTTCTGTCACTGGAAATGCTGTCATTCAGGCTGGTGGAGACTGACAGCTTCCGTGACTTGATGTCATTGGCAGTCCCACAGTACAATGTGCCCAGCCGCTTTTACTTCAGCAGGCAAGCCGTCCCTGCCCTGCACAAGCATGTGGAGGGACACATAAAACACGCGCTACTGAACGCCGTCAGTAGCAAGGTCCACCTCACCACCGATGCGTGGACCAGTCAACATGGACAGGGGCGATACCTTTCCCTCACTGCCCATTGGGTTAATGTCGTTGAGCCGGGTACAGACCGTGCGAGTGGCGCAGGACGTGTCCTGCCCACTCCAAGGATTGCAGGAATCCATTCTGTACGCATTGACTCCTCCTCTTACACCAGTTCCTCAGAATCATCGCTGCAGGAGCCGTCACAGTCCACCTCCACATGGACCCGTGATGAACGTGTACCTGTTACGACCGACATGAGCACAGCCGTGGCCAAACGTCAACAGGCCGTGTTGAAATTAATTTTTTTGGGGAATCGTAGCCACACAGCGCAGGAGCTCTGGAATGCCATCAAGCAGGAGAGCGATGTGTGGTTTGTGCCAGCGAATCTCCAGCCAGGCATGGTAGTGTGTGATAATGGCCGAAATCTGGTGGCAGCTCTGGGCCTCGGCAACCTCACTCACATCCCATGTCTGGCACATGTGCTCAATTTGGTCGTGCAGAGCTTTTTGAGGGACTATCCGGATCTTGATGCACTGCTGCACAAGGTCCGCCTAGAGTGTGCTCACTTGCGACGTTCCAGCACGGCAAAAGCGCGCATTGCGGCTCTGCAGCGCCGACACCGCCTGCCGGAACATCGCATCATATGTGACCTACCTACCAGGTGGAATTCCACGTTACATATGTTGGAGCGGTTGTGTGAGCAGCAGCAAGCTGTAATGGAGTACCAGCTGCTTCAGGCGCAAAAAAGTCGCAGTCAGCGCCGTACAGACTTCACAACCACAGAGTGGGCCACTATGAATGACGTCTGCCAGGTTTTGCGTCCCTTTGATTATTCCACGCGGATGGCGAGTGCAGATGATGCACTAGTCAGCATGACTGTCCCCCTTATCTGCCTGCTTGAAAAATCACTGCAAGCGCTAAGGGATGATGTTGTGGAAGAGGTGGAGGATGAGGATTCACCATTTCAATCATCTTCTGGACAGTCAGCGCCACGTGGTTCCTCACAAACGCGTAGGCAGGGGACAGTTTGTGAGGAGGATGAGGAGGAGTCAATGGAGGAGGAAGACGTCCGTCCAGAGGAGGGAGTTACCGAATTGTCCAGTACTCAGTGTGTACAGCGAGGGTGGGGTGATGACGAGCAGGCAGAGATCACGCCTCCAGCAGGGGACAGCGTTTCTTGGGCAGTTGGCAGTCTGCAGCACATGGTGGATTACATGCTGCAGTGCCTGAGAAACGACCGCCGCATCGCCCACATTCTCAACATGTCTGATTATTGGGTGTTCACCCTCCTCGATCCTCGCTACCGGGACAACGTAGAAAGCCTCATCACACCGTTGAACCGGGAGCGAAAAATGCGGGAGTACCAAGACACACTGGTCAATTCCATCATCTTCTCCATTCCAACTGAGAGAAGTGCTGCTAGTGCATTCCAAAGCAGCTCAGTGCGTCCAGGCAGTGGTGGAGGCTCTGCACAAAGAGGGAGCAGAAGCAGTGCCTCTGCCCAAGGCAAGACCAGTATGGCCCAACTGTGGCACAGTTTTCTGTGCCCCCCACAAAAGTCTACACCATCACAGACGGCTCCAGTCAGCAGGAGGCAACGGTTCCGTCAGATGGTGACAGACTACATGTCTTGCCCTCTTGCTGTACTCCCAGACGGCTCTTCCCCTTTCAAGTTTTGGGTCTCAAAGCTGGATACATGGCCAGAGCTAAGCCAGTATGCATTGGAGGTGCTGTCTTGCCCTGCGGCCAGTGTATTATTGGAACGTGTCTTTAGTGCTGCAGGTGGTGTACTAACTGACCGTCGCATGCGACTATCCTCCGATAACGTTGACCGGCTTACTTTCCTGAAAATGAACAAGGCCTGGATCTCGCAGGAATTTGCCACTCCTCCTCCTGATTAAATAATTAGGTCACTGTATACGTTATCCAGGTCTCCTGTTGTGTTCATCTTTCTACCACCTGAACTTAAATTCCTGGGCTCCAACACCGCCAGTTGAGGCTCAGAAGTGCCGTCTGCACAGTCAAAACATACGACCCAGTGTTATTGGGTTTCAGTAACGTCAGCTGATCCCCAGCTGTGTAGCCGGCAATGTGTCATGCGACCGCCACGCTGACACAACAACTGAAATGTAAGGGAATCTGTCCCCCCCCCCAAGGCGTTTGTTACTGAAAGAGCCAACTTGTGCAGCAGTAATGCTGCACAAGGAAAAGGTAGCTATTTTTGTTTAGCACCTTGCACACGCAGAACTTAACACTTATAAAATGTGTCCACTGATACCGTAACACCGTCCCGGAGATGGGACTTTCCTTCGTAATGTGACGCAGCACAGCCGTCATTCCTACCCCCCCGGCGCCGCGCACCCGCTCCTCAGCGTTGTTTGATTCCGTCCCGGAGCCTGCGCTGTTATGTTATCCCGTGGCCAGGCACACTTAGCGCTGCCCGTCTTCTGGCATCATTTGGTGTCAGGATGGCTGCGCCTGTGCGGCCGCGCTGGCAGAGAGCCCGCCTCGCAGTGTCTTCTGATTTAATCCCACTGGGGGCCTGGGATCCATGGACATACGCAGTGCATATCTGAACCTCCACCTCTCACTTATCTCCCTATGGCTTCTTCAGACTGTTCGGTGTCAGCTGGTCCCTAATAGCATGCCACGGCCGTGACACCGCACAGTCTTAAGAAGCCGTAGGGAGGGGAGTGAGAGGCGAGGATATGCACTGCGCATGTCCATGGATCCCAGGCCCGCGGTGGGATTAAATCAGAAGACACTGCGAGGCGGGCTCTCTGCCAGCGCGGCCGCACAGGCGCAGCCATCCTGACACCAAATGATGCCAGAAGACGGGAAGCGCTAAGTGTGCCTGGCCACGGGATAACATAACAGCGCAGGCTCCGGGACAGAATCAAACATCGCTGAGGAGCCAGTGCGCGTCGCCGGGGGGGGTAGGAATGACGGCTGTGCTGCGTCACATTACGAAGGAAAGTCCCACCTCCAGGACGGTTTTACGGTTGCAGGGGACACATTTTATAAGTGTTTAGTTCTGTGTTTGCAAGGAGCATGATGAAAAGAGCCACCTTTTCCTTTTGCATCTTTTGTGCTGCACAAGCTGGCTCTTTCAGCTACAAACGCCTTGGGGGGGGGTTAAAGGTTCCCTTTCGACTTTCTCAGGCTTCGGCCTACATTGTGTTCCTCTGCTTTTCCACCTGTCCCTGGGCTCCAACACCGCCAGTTGCCGTCCAGAAGTGCTGTACGCACAGTCAACAGTCCCTCCTCTGTTATTGGGGTTCAGTAACGTCAGCTGTTCCCCTGCTGTGTGTGTGGCAATCCCTCCTACCTCCTCCAACCTCCTCCAACCTCCTCCTCCTCCACCTGTCCCTGGGCTCCAACACCGCCAGTTGCCGTCCAGAAGTGCTGTACGCACAGTCAACAGTCCCTCCTCTGTTATTGGGGTTCAGTAACGTCAGCTGTTCCCCTGCTGTGTGTGTGGCAATCCCTCCAACCTCCTCCAACCTCCTCCTCCTCCACCTGTCCCTGGGCTCCAACACCGCCAGTTGCCATCCAGAAGTGCTGTACGCACAGTCAACAGTCCCTCCTCTGTTATTGGGGTTCAGTAACGTCAGCTGTTCCCCTGCTGTGTGTGTGGCAATCCCTCCAACCTCCTCCAACCTCCTCCTCCTCCACCTGTCCCTGGGCTCCAACACCGCCAGTTGCCGTCCAGAAGTGCTGTACGCACAGTCAACAGTCCCTCCTCTGTTATTGGGGTTCAGTAACGTCAGCTGTTCCCCTGCTGTGTGTGTGGCAATCCCTCCAACCTCCTCCAACCTCCTCCTCCTCCACCTGTCCCTGGGCTCCAACACCGCCAGTTGCCGTCCAGAAGTGCTGTACGCACAGTCAACAGTCCCTCCTCTGTTATTGGGGTTCAGTAACGTCAGCTGTTCCCCTGCTGTGTGTGTGGCAATCCCTCCTACCTCCTCCTACCTCCTCCTCCTCCACCTGTCCCTGGGCTCCAACACCGCCAGTTGCCGTCCAGAAGTGCTGTACGCACAGTCAACAGTCCCTCCTCTGTTATTGGGGTTCAGTAACGTCAGCTGTTCCCCTGCTGTGTGTGTGGCAATCCCTCCTACCTCCTCCAACCTCCTCCAACCTCCTCCTCCTCCACCTGTCCCTGGGCTCCAACACCGCCAGTTGCCGTCCAGAAGTGCTGTACGCACAGTCAACAGTCCCTCCTCTGTTATTGGGGTTCAGTAACGTCAGCTGTTCCCCTGCTGTGTGTGTGGCAATCCCTCCAACCTCCTCCAACCTCCTCCTCCTCCACCTGTCCCTGGGCTCCAACACCGCCAGTTGCCGTCCAGAAGTGCTGTACGCACAGTCAACAGTCCCTCCTCTGTTATTGGGGTTCAGTAACGTCAGCTGTTCCCCTGCTGTGTGTGTGGCAATCCCTCCAACCTCCTCCTACCTCCTCCTCCTCCACCTGTCCCTGGGCTCCAACACCGCCAGTTGCCGTCCAGAAGTGCTGTACGCACAGAGCCAAACACCTCGCAAATGTGTTAGTGGGGTTCAGCACCGCCAGCTGTTCCCCTGCTGTGTATACGGCAACGTGTACTGCGACCGCCACGCAGGCACAACAAGTTAAATTTAAGGGAACCTGTGCCCCCCCCCCCCAGGCGTTTGTTACTGAAGGAGCCACCTTGTGCAGCAGTAATGATGCAAAGGGAAAAAGTGCCTCTTTTCGTGGTGCTCCTTGCAGATGCTGAACCTAACACTTATGAAATGTGTCCCCTCACAGCGTTCAACCGTCCGGTAGGTGGAACTTTCCTTTGTCATGTGACGCAGCACAGCCGTCATTTTTACCCCCTTGGCGCCGTGCGCCGCCTCCTCAGCGTTGTTTGAATCTGTCCCGGAGCCTGCGCTGTTAGGTTACCCCTTGGCCATGCACACATTTCGCGCTGCCTGTCTTCTGACATCATTTGCTGTCAGGCTGGCTGCGCCTGTGTGTGTGCGCTGTCCGAGATTCAGCCTCGCAGTGTCGTGTAATGTAATCCCACCGCGGGCCTGGGATCCGTGGCCATGCGCAGTGCATATCCTCGCCTCTCACTCCCCTCCCTACGGCTTCTAAAGACTGTTCGGTGTCAGCTGATCCCTAATAGCATGCCACGGCCGTGACACCGCACAGTCTGAAGAAGCCGTAGGGAGGGGAGTGAGAGGTGAGGATATGCACTGCGCATGGCCACGGATCCCAGGCCCGCGGAGGGATTACATTACACGACACAGCGAGGCTGAATCTCGGACAGCGCACCCACACAGGCGCAGCCAGCCTGACAGCAAATTATGTCAGAAGACGGGCAGCGCGAAATGTGTGCATGGCCAAGGGGTAACCTAACAGCGCAGGCTCCGGGACAGATTCAAACAACGCTGAGGAGGCGGCGCACGGCGCCAAGGGGGTAAAAGTGACGGCTGTGCTGCGTCACATGACAAAGGAAAGTTCCACCTACCGGACGGTTGAACGCTGTGAGGGGACACATTTCATAAGTGTTAGGTTCAGCATCTGCAAGGACCATAATTAAAAGAGCTAAGTTTACCTTTTCCAGCATTAGTGGTGTACACGATGGCTCTTCCAGCTACAAACGCCTGGGGGGGGGGGTTAAAGGTTTCCTTTCAACTTGCTCCAGTGCAGGCTTCGGCCTACACTCCGCTCCCCCTGCTCCTCCTGCTGACCCTGGGCTCTAACACCGCCAGTTGGGGCCCAGATGTGCTAGCTGCACAGAGAAAAACACCAGCCAATGTGTCAGTGGGGTTCAGCACCGCCAGCTGTTCCCCTGCTGTGCAGCCGGCAACGTGTCCTGCAACTGCCACGCAGGCACAACAGACCCAAAAGCTGCCGCCAGTGCAGGCTTCGGCCTACACTCTGCTCCATCTCCTCCTCCTGCTGACCCCGGGCTCCAACACCGCCAGTTGGGGCCCGGTACTGCTAGCTGCACAGAGAAAAACACCAGCCAATGTGTCAGTGGGGTTCAGCACCGCCAGCTGTTCCCCTGCTGTGCAGCCGGCATCGTGTCCTGCAAAAGCCACGCAGACACAAGAACTGAAATTGAAGGGAACCTGTCCCCCCTCCCCCAGGCGTTTGTACGTTTTAAAGGCCACCTTGTACAGCGGTAATGCTGCATGTGTGCAAGGTGGCTCATAAACGTATTCTCCTCGCACATGTGGAACTGAAAACACGTCTAAAATGTGTCCTCTGTGTGACCATTTAACCGTCCCGGTGGTGTGACTTTCCTTTGTAATGACACGCTGCAACCCCCTTGGTAGCGCTGCCCGTCTTCTGGCATCATTGTTTGGCTGCCTGCGCCTCTGCGGCCGCCCTGACCCACACAACGCCCCTCGTTGTCTTATTTATTGGGACTGCGAGGGTGTGATTGACGGGCATGATCAGTGCATCAGTTCGCCTGTCCCTCATCTCCTTCCGCCTTCTGCGGACTGTGCGGCTTCATGGCCGTGGCATGCGATAAGGGATCAGATGACGCCGCACAGTCTGAAGCGGGTGTAAGGACCCGAGTGTCAGAGGCGAACATATGTGCTGCGCCAGGCCCTGAATCCCAGCCCCGCAGTGTTTTAACAATGTTAAGACACTGCGGGGCTGGGATTCATGGTCATCGCAAACCGCACCGGCCGACATTAAATGATGCCAGAACATGGGCAGCGCTAACAGCGCTAGGCCAGGGGATCACACGACAGCGCAGACTCCTGTACAGCAAATAACAACGCTCAGGAGGCTGCACCCAGCACCAAGGTGGGATTCTTGACATCTGTGCTGCGTCTCATTACAAAGGGAACTCGCGCCTCCAACACAGTTTGACTGTTTAAAGGGCTAAATGTTATACGTGTTTCATTCAGCGTGTGCAAGGAGCGAAATTAAAAGAGTAACCTTTGACTTGTGCAGCACTACTGCTGCATAAGCTGTGGCTCTTCTACTTTGTAACCCCTGAGGGGGGGTTAAAGGTTACCTTTGAAATTGGTTCAATTAGGCTTCGGCCTACACTCTGCTCCCCCTGCAGAGCCCTGGGCTCCAACACCGCCAGTTGGGGCCCGGTACTGCTAGCTGCACAGAGAAAAACACCAGCCAATGTGTCAGTGGGGTTCAGCACCGCCAGCTGTTCCCCTGCTGTGCAGCCGGCAACGTGTCCTGCAACTGCCACGCAGGCACAACAGACCCAAAAGCTGCCGCCAGTGCAGGCTTCGGCCTACACTCTGCTCCATCTCCTCCACCTGCTGACCCCGGGCTCCAACACCGCCAGTTGGGGCCCGGTACTGCTAGCTGCACAGAGAAAAACACCAGCCAATGTGTCAGTGGGGTTCAGCACCGCCAGCTGTTCCCCTGCTGTGCAGCCGGCATCGTGTCCTGCAAAAGCCACGCAGACACAAGAACTGAAATTGAAGGGAACCTGTCCCCCCTCCCCCAGGCGTTTGTACGTTTTAAAGGCCACCTTGTACAGCGGTAATGCTGCATGTGTGCAAGGTGGCTCATAAACGTATTCTCCTCGCACATGTGGAACTGAAAACACGTCTAAAATGTGTCCTCTGTGTGACCATTTAACCGTCCCGGTGGTGTGACTTTCCTTTGTAATGACACGCTGCAACCCCCTTGGTAGCGCTGCCCGTCTTCTGGCATCATTGTTTGGCTGCCTGCGCCTCTGCGGCCGCCCTGACCCACACAACGCCCCTCGTTGTCTTATTTATTGGGACTGCGAGGGTGTGATTGACGGGCATGATCAGTGCATCAGTTCGCCTGTCCCTCATCTCCTTCCGCCTTCTGCGGACTGTGCGGCTTCATGGCCGTGGCATGCGATAAGGGATCAGATGACGCCGCACAGTCTGAAGCGGGTGTAAGGACCCGAGTGTCAGAGGCGAACATATGTGCTGCGCCAGGCCCTGAATCCCAGCCCCGCAGTGTTTTAACAATGTTAAGACACTGCGGGGCTGGGATTCATGGTCATCGCGAACCGCACCGGCCGACATTAAATGATGCCAGAACATGGGCAGCGCTAACAGCGCTAGGCCAGGGGATCACACGACAGCGCAGACTCCTGTACAGCAAATAACAACGCTCAGGAGGCTGCACCCAGCACCAAGGTGGGATTCTTGACATCTGTGCTGCGTCTCATTACAAAGGGAACTCGCGCCTCCAACACAGTTTGACTGTTTAAAGGGCTAAATGTTATACGTGTTTCATTCAGCGTGTGCAAGGAGCGAAATTAAAAGAGCAACCTTTGACTTGTGCAGCACTACTGCTGCATAAGCTGTGGCTCTTCTACTTTGTAACCCCTGAGGGGGGGTTAAAGGTTACCTTTGAAATTGGTTCAATTAGGCTTCGGCCTACACTCTGCTCCCCCTGCAGAGCCCTGGGCTCCAACACCGCCAGTTGGGGCCCGGTACTGCTAGCTGCACAGAGAAAAACACCAGCCAATGTGTCAGTGGGGTTCAGCACCGCCAGCTGTTCCCCTGCTGTGCAGCCGGCAACGTGTCCTGCAACTGCCACGCAGGCACAACAGACCCAAAAGCTGCCGCCAGTGCAGGCTTCGGCCTACACTCTGCTCCATCTCCTCCTCCTGCTGACCCCGGGCTCCAACACCGCCAGTTGGGGCCCGGTACTGCTAGCTGCACAGAGAAAAACACCAGCCAATGTGTCAGTGGGGTTCAGCACCGCCAGCTGTTCCCCTGCTGTGCAGCCGGCATCGTGTCCTGCAAAAGCCATGCAGACACAAGAACTGAAATTGAAGGGAACCTGTCCCCCCTCCCCCAGGCGTTTGTACGTTTTAAAGGCCACCTTGTACAGCGGTAATGCTGCATGTGTGCAAGGTGGCTCATAAACGTATTCTCCTCGCACATGTGGAACTGAAAACACGTCTAAAATGTGTCCTCTGTGTGACCATTTAACCGTCCCGGTGGTGTGACTTTCCTTTGTAATGACACGCTGCAACCCCCTTGGTAGCGCTGCCCGTCTTCTGGCATCATTGTTTGGCTGCCTGCGCCTCTGCGGCCGCCCTGACCCACACAACGCCCCTCGTTGTCTTATTTATTGGGACTGCGAGGGTGTGATTGACGGGCATGATCAGTGCATCAGTTCGCCTGTCCCTCATCTCCTTCCGCCTTCTGCGGACTGTGCGGCTTCATGGCCGTGGCATGCGATAAGGGATCAGATGACGCCGCACAGTCTGAAGCGGGTGTAAGGACCCGAGTGTCAGAGGCGAACATATGTGCTGCGCCAGGCCCTGAATCCCAGCCCCGCAGTGTTTTAACAATGTTAAGACACTGCGGGGCTGGGATTCATGGTCATCGCGAACCGCACCGGCCGACATTAAATGATGCCAGAACATGGGCAGCGCTAACAGCGCTAGGCCAGGGGATCACACGACAGCGCAGACTCCTGTACAGCAAATAACAACGCTCAGGAGGCTGCACCCAGCACCATGGTGGGATTCTTGACATCTGTGCTGCGTCTCATTACAAAGGGAACTCGCGCCTCCAACACAGTTTGACTGTTTAAAGGGCTAAATGTTATACGTGTTTCATTCAGCGTGTGCAAGGAGCGAAATTAAAAGAGCAACCTTTGACTTGTGCAGCACTACTGCTGCATAAGCTGTGGCTCTTCTACTTTGTAACCCCTGAGGGGGGGTTAAAGGTTACCTTTGAAATTGGTTCAATTAGGCTTCGGCCTACACTCTGCTCCCCCTGCAGAGCCCTGGGCTCCAACACCGCCAGTTGGGGCCCGGTACTGCTAGCTGCACAGAGAAAAACACCAGCCAATGTGTCAGTGGGGTTCAGCACCGCCAGCTGTTCCCCTGCTGTGCAGCCGGCAACGTGTCCTGCAACTGCCACGCAGGCACAACAGACCCAAAAGCTGCCGCCAGTGCAGGCTTCGGCCTACACTCTGCTCCATCTCCTCCTCCTGCTGACCCCAGGCTCCAACACCGCCAGTTGGGGCCCGGTACTGCTAGCTGCACAGAGAAAAACACCAGCCAATGTGTCAGTGGGGTTCAGCACTGCCAGCTGTTCCCCTGCTGTGCAGCCGGCATCGTGTCCTGCAAAAGCCACGCAGACACAAGAACTGAAATTGAAGGGAACCTGTCCCCCCTCCCCCAGGCGTTTGTACGTTTTAAAGGCCACCTTGTACAGCGGTAATGCTGCATGTGTGCAAGGTGGCTCATAAACGTATTCTCCTCGCACATGTGGAACTGAAAACACGTCTAAAATGTGTCCTCTGTGTGACCATTTAACCGTCCCGGTGGTGTGACTTTCCTTTGTAATGACACGCTGCAACCCCCTTGGTAGCGCTGCCCGTCTTCTGGCATCATTGTTTGGCTGCCTGCGCCTCTGCGGCCGCCCTGACCCACACAACGCCCCTCGTTGTCTTATTTATTGGGACTGCGAGGGTGTGATTGACGGGCATGATCAGTGCATCAGTTCGCCTGTCCCTCATCTCCTTCCGCCTTCTGCGGACTGTGCGGCTTCATGGCCGTGGCATGCGATAAGGGATCAGATGACGCCGCACAGTCTGAAGCGGGTGTAAGGACCCGAGTGTCAGAGGCGAACATATATGCTGCGCCAGGCCCTGAATCCCAGCCCCGCAGTGTTTTAACAATGTTAAGACACTGCGGGGCTGGGATTCATGGTCATCGCGAACCGCACCGGCCGACATTAAATGATGCCAGAACATGGGCAGCGCTAACAGCGCTAGGCCAGGGGATCACACGACAGCGCAGACTCCTGTACAGCAAATAACAACGCTCAGGAGGCTGCACCCAGCACCAAGGTGGGATTCTTGACATCTGTGCTGCGTCTCATTACAAAGGGAACTCGCGCCTCCAACACAGTTTGACTGTTTAAAGGGCTAAATGTTATACGTGTTTCATTCAGCGTGTGCAAGGAGCGAAATTAAAAGAGCAACCTTTGACTTGTGCAGCACTACTGCTGCATAAGCTGTGGCTCTTCTACTTTGTAACCCCTGAGGGGGGGTTAAAGGTTACCTTTGAAATTGGTTCAATTAGGCTTCGGCCTACACTCTGCTCCCCCTGCAGAGCCCTGGGCTCCAACACCGCCAGTTGGGGCCCGGTACTGCTAGCTGCACAGAGAAAAACACCAGCCAATGTGTCAGTGGGGTTCAGCACCGCCAGCTGTTCCCCTGCTGTGCAGCCGGCAACGTGTCCTGCAACTGCCACGCAGGCACAACAGACCCAAAAGCTGCCGCCAGTGCAGGCTTCGGCCTACACTCTGCTCCATCTCCTCCTCCTGCTGACCCCGGGCTCCAACACCGCCAGTTGGGGCCCGGTACTGCTAGCTGCACAGAGAAAAACACCAGCCAATGTGTCAGTGGGGTTCAGCACCGCCAGCTGTTCCCCTGCTGTGCAGCTGGCATCGTGTCCTGCAAAAGCCACGCAGACACAAGAACTGAAATTGAAGGGAACCTGTCCCCCCTCCCCCAGGCGTTTGTACGTTTTAAAGGCCACCTTGTACAGCGGTAATGCTGCATGTGTGCAAGGTGGCTCATAAACGTATTCTCCTCGCACATGTGGAACTGAAAACACGTCTAAAATGTGTCCTCTGTGTGACCATTTAACCGTCCCGGTGGTGTGACTTTCCTTTGTAATGACACGCTGCAACCCCCTTGGTAGCGCTGCCCGTCTTCTGGCATCATTGTTTGGCTGCCTGCGCCTCTGCGGCCGCCCTGACCCACACAACGCCCCTCGTTGTCTTATTTATTGGGACTGCGAGGGTGTGATTGACGGGCATGATCAGTGCATCAGTTCGCCTGTCCCTCATCTCCTTCCGCCTTCTGCGGACTGTGCGGCTTCATGGCCGTGGCATGCGATAAGGGATCAGATGACGCCGCACAGTCTGAAGCGGGTGTAAGGACCCGAGTGTCAGAGGCGAACATATGTGCTGCGCCAGGCCCTGAATCCCAGCCCCGCAGTGTTTTAACAATGTTAAGACACTGCGGGGCTGGGATTCATGGTCATCGCGAACCGCACCGGCCGACATTAAATGATGCCAGAACATGGGCAGCGCTAACAGCGCTAGGCCGGGGGATCACACGACAGCGCAGACTCCTGTACAGCAAATAACAACGCTCAGGAGGCTGCACCCAGCACCAAGGTGGGATTCTTGACATCTGTGCTGCGTCTCATTACAAAGGGAACTCGCGCCTCCAACACAGTTTGACTGTTTAAAGGGCTAAATGTTATACGTGTTTCATTCAGCGTGTGCAAGGAGCGAAATTAAAAGAGCAACCTTTGACTTGTGCAGCACTACTGCTGCATAAGCTGTGGCTCTTCTACTTTGTAACCCCTGAGGGGGGGTTAAAGGTTACCTTTGAAATTGGTTCAATTAGGCTTCGGCCTACACTCTGCTCCCCCTGCAGAGCCCTGGGCTCCAACACCGCCAGTTGGGGCCCGGTACTGCTAGCTGCACAGAGAAAAACACCAGCCAATGTGTCAGTGGGGTTCAGCACCACCAGCTGTTCCCCTGCTGTGCAGCCGGCAACGTGTCCTGCAACTGCCACGCAGGCACAACAGACCCAAAAGCTGCCGCCAGTGCAGGCTTCGGCCTACACTCTGCTCCATCTCCTCCTCCTGCTGACCCCGGGCTCCAACACCGCCAGTTGGGGCCCGGTACTGCTAGCTGCACAGAGAAAAACACCAGCCAATGTGTCAGTGGGGTTCAGCACCGCCAGCTGTTCCCCTGCTGTGCAGCCGGCATCGTGTCCTGCAAAAGCCACGCAGACACAAGAACTGAAATTGAAGGGAACCTGTCCCCCCTCCCCCAGGCGTTTGTACGTTTTAAAGGCCACCTTGTACAGCGGTAATGCTGCATGTGTGCAAGGTGGCTCATAAACGTATTCTCCTCGCACATGTGGAACTGAAAACACGTCTAAAATGTGTCCTCTGTGTGACCATTTAACCGTCCCGGTGGTGTGACTTTCCTTTGTAATGACACGCTGCAACCCCCTTGGTAGCGCTGCCCGTCTTCTGGCATCATTGTTTGGCTGCCTGCACCTCTGCGGCCGCCCTGACCCACACAACGCCCCTCGTTGTCTTATTTATTGGGACTGCGAGGGTGTGATTGACGGGCATGATCAGTGCATCAGTTCGCCTGTCCCTCATCTCCTTCCGCCTTCTGCGGACTGTGCGGCTTCATGGCCGTGGCATGCGATAAGGGATCAGATGACGCCGCACAGTCTGAAGCGGGTGTAAGGACCCGAGTGTCAGAGGCGAACATATGTGCTGCGCCAGGCCCTGAATCCCAGCCCCGCAGTGTTTTAACAATGTTAAGACACTGCGGGGCTGGGATTCATGGTCATCGCGAACCGCACCGGCCGACATTAAATGATGCCAGAACATGGGCAGCGCTAACAGCGCTAGGCCGGGGGATCACACGACAGCGCAGACTCCTGTACAGCAAATAACAACGCTCAGGAGGCTGCACCCAGCACCAAGGTGGGATTCTTGACATCTGTGCTGCGTCTCATTACAAAGGGAACTCGCGCCTCCAACACAGTTTGACTGTTTAAAGGGCTAAATGTTATACGTGTTTCATTCAGCGTGTGCAAGGAGCGAAATTAAAAGAGCAACCTTTGACTTGTGCAGCACTACTGCTGCATAAGCTGTGGCTCTTCTACTTTGTAACCCCTGAGGGGGGGTTAAAGGTTACCTTTGAAATTGGTTCAATTAGGCTTCGGCCTACACTCTGCTCCCCCTGCAGAGCCCTGGGCTCCAACACCGCCAGTTGGGGCCCGGTACTGCTAGCTGCACAGAGAAAAACACCAGCCAATGTGTCAGTGGGGTTCAGCACCGCCAGCTGTTCCCCTGCTGTGCAGCCGGCAACGTGTCCTGCAACTGCCACGCAGGCACAACAGACCCAAAAGCTGCCGCCAGTGCAGGCTTCGGCCTACACTCTGCTCCATCTCCTCCTCCTGCTGACCCCGGGCTCCAACACCGCCAGTTGGGGCCCGGTACTGCTAGCTGCACAGAGAAAAACACCAGCCAATGTGTCAGTGGGGTTCAGCACCGCCGGCTGTTCCCCTGCTGTGCAGCCGGCATCGTGTCCTGCAAAAGCCACGCAGACACTTGCTCTTGTACCTTCTGCTCCCCATCCTGGTTCCAGTACCGTCAGCTGGTTCCGGGCAGAGCCTTTGGCTTAGGTGCCTCCCTCTGGGTATCCGAGTTCCACCAACGTCAGGTGGTCCTTGGTAGTGCTTTCAGGCACGGGTACCTCCTGCTTAGTAACCGGGTTCCAGTAACGTCAGCTGGTCCTCGGTAGTTCCATTGGCTCTTGGACCTTCGGGTAGCCATCCGAGTTCCAGTTCCATCAGCTGGTTCTCGGCATTTTCTCAGCCTTCTTGTACCTTCTGCTACATTTCCAAGTTCAAGAGACTAAACACGATGACCCGGAAGACCACCCCTAAGATGACGACGACACCAGAGACGGCAACCACTGTGATGACGACGACCCTGGAGACGATGACCCCGAAGACCACCCCGATGACGACGACCCCGGAGACGACGACCCTGAAGACCACCCCGATGACGATGACCCCGGAGACGACGACCCTGGAGACGACGACGACCTGGAAGACCGAGAAGCAGAAGAACAAGAGGCTGCAGAACAAAGAGCAGAAGAACATTAAGCATAACACTAAATATCAGAGCAAAAAATATTATCTAAATTATAAGCAGAAGAAGACTAAGCAGTGTATGGGGGTGAGTCCGTTCCTCCTCGTGGTGCCCCTGGATAAAGCCTGATGCTGCAGGCCAAACTGAACGCGGACAAATGTAACTGTTTTGTGACAGGCAGAACGGAAGGTGTAATCTTCAAACTTTTATAGATAACAACTACGGGAATGCCTGTCACAAATAAGAATATGATGAAGAAGTGGAATATGATGAAGATAATAGTAAAATAAAAAGAATATGAACAATGTAACCAAAAAAATAATAGGTAGAAGATGAAGAAGATGAATAAGGTGAAGAAGTTGATGTCAAAGAAGCTGATGATGAGGATAATGAAGAAGAAAGTGTGGGAGAAGTAAAAAAGAAGGTGAAGGGCGTGGAAGTAGTGAAACATCAATATCTGACAAAATAAAAAAAAATTAACATAGTCTAAATCTTTCTACCGCCGAACGTCATAAAAAAAAAAAAAAAAACCTGCTATTCTATTACATTGGGCTAAACCTCTGTGCCTTTAATGTCTCCGCCACGTCCCCCAATACATCCTACATTATTCTTAGTTGTTTTCCTTCATGTAGAATGAACCTACAAGTTTATAAAGGGTTAATTTTAATTCCGATATTTTCGTCCCATTGACTTGCATTGGGATCGGGTATCGGTATCGGATTGGATCCGATATTTTGACGGTATCGGCCGATACTTTCCGATACCGATACTTTCCGATATCGGAAAGTATCGCTCAACACTACTTATCGCATGCCACGGCCATGAAGCCGTACAGTCTGAAGAAGGCGGAAGGAGATGAGTGACAGGCGAAGAAATGCACTGCTCATGCCCGTCAATCACACCCTCGCAGTCGAAATAAATAAGACACCGAGGGGCGTTGTGTCGGGCAGGGCGGCCGCAGATGCGCAGCCAGCCAAACAGTGATGTCAGAAGATGGGCAGCGCTACCAAGGGGGGGTGCAGCGTGTCATTACAAAGGAAAGTCACACCTCAGAGACGGTTTCATGGTCTCAGGAGACACATTTTAGACGTGTTGCGTTCAGCGTGTGCAAGGAGATTAACTTAATGAGCCACCTTGTACAAATGCAGCATTACTGCTGTACAAGGTGGCTGTTATACATGCCAACGCCTGGGGGGGGACAGGTTCCCTTCAGTTTCAGTTCTTGTGTCTGCGTGGTGTTTGAAGGACACGTTGCCGGCTACACAGCAGGGAAACAGCTGGCGTTGCTGAACCCCACTGACACATTGGCGGGTGTTTTTCTCTGTGCAGCCAGCACTTCCGGGCGCCAACTGGCGGTGTTAGAGCCCAGGGTCAGCAGGAGGAGCAGAGGGAGCAGAGTGTAGGCCGAAGCCTGCACTGGCGGCAGCTTTGTGTCTGCGTGGCTTTTGCAGGACACGTTGCCGGCTACACAGCAGGGGAACAGCTGGCGTTGCTGAACCCCACTGACACATTGGCGGGTGTTTTTCTCTGTGCAGCCAGCACTTCCGGGCGCCAACTGGCGCTGTTAGAGCCCAGGGTCAGCAGGAGGAGCAGAGGGAGCAGAGTGTAGGCCGAAGCCTGCACTGGCGGCAGCTTTGTGTCTGCGTGGCTTTTGCAGGACACGTTGCCGGCTACACAGCAGGGGAACAGCTGGCGTTGCTGAACCCCACTGACACATTGGCGGGTCTTTTACTCTGTGCAGCCAGCACTTCCGGGCGCCAACTGGCGGTGTTAGAGCCCAGGGTCAGCAGGAGGAGCAGAGGGAGCAGAGTGTAGGCCGAAGCCTGCACTGGCGGCAGCTTTGTGTCTGCGTGGCTTTTGCAGGACACGTTGCCGGCTACATAGCAGGGGAACAGCAGGCGTTGCTGAACCCCACTGACACATTGGTGGGTGTTTTTCTCTGTGCAGCCAGCACTTCCGGGCACCAACTGGCGGTGTTAGAGCCCAGGGTCTGCAGGAGGAGCAGAGTGTAGGCCGAAGCCTAATTGAACCAGTTTTAAAGGTAACCTTTAACCCCCCCTCAGGTGTTACAAACTGGAAGAGCCACAGCTTGGGCAGCAGTAATGCTGCACAAGTCAAAGGTTGCTGTTTTAATTTTGCTCCTTGCACATGCTGAAAGAAACACGTATAACATTTAGCCCCTTATACAGTCTAACTGTCTTGGAGGCGGGAGTTCCCTTCGTAATGAGACGCAGCACAGCTGTAAAAAATCCCACCTTGGCGCTTGGCGCAGCCTCCTGAGCGTCGTTATTTGCTGTACAGGAGTCTGCGCTGTCGTGTTATCCCTTGGCCTTGCGCTGTTAGCGCTGCCCGTCTTCTGACATCATTTAATGTCGGCCGGTGCGGTTCGCGATGCCCATGATTCCCAGCCCTGCAGTGTCTTCTCATTTATTCACACTGCGGGGCTGGGATTCATGGCCTTGCGCAGTACATATGTTCGCCTCTCACACTCGTGTCCTTACACCTGCTTCAGACTGTGCGGCGTCAGCTGATCCCTTATCGCATGCCACGGCCTTGAAGCCGTACAGTCTGAAGAAGGCGGAAGGAGATGAGTGACAGGCGAAGATATGCACTGCTCATGTCCATCAATCACACCCTCGCAGTCAAAATAAATAAGACACCGAGGGGCATTGTGTCGGGCAGGGCGGCTGCAGAGGCGCAGCCAGCCAAACAATGATGTCAGAAGATGGGCAGCGCTACCAAGGGGGTTGCTGCGTCTCATTACAAAGGAAAGTCACACCTCAGGGACGGTTTCATGGTCTCAGGAGACACATTTTATACGTGTTGAGTTCGACGTGTGCAAGGACAATAACTTCATGAGCCACCTTGTACAAATGCAGCATTACTGCTGTACAAGGTGGCTGTTATACATACAAACGCCTGGGTGGGGGGACAGGTTCCTTCAATTTCAGTTCTTGTGTCTGCGTGGCTTTTGCAGGACACGTTGCCGGCTACACAGCAGGGGAACAGCTGGCGGTCCTGAACCCCACTAACACATTGGCGGGTGTTTTGCTCCGTGCAGCCAGCACTTCCGGGCACCAACTGGCAGTGTTAGAGCCCAGGGTCAGCAGGAGGAGAGGGAGCAGAGTGTAGGCCGAAGCCTGCACTGGTGGCAGCTTTGTGTCTGCGTGGCTTTTGCAGGACACGTTGCCAGCTACACAGCAGGGGAACAGCTGGCGTTGCTGAACCCCACTGACACATTGGCGGGCGTTTTTCTCTGTGCAGCCAGCACTTCCGGGCACCAACTGGCAGTGTTAGAGCCCAGGGTCAGCAGGAGGAGAGGGAGCAGAGTGTAGGCCGAAGCCTGCACTGGCGGCAGCTTTGTGTCTGTGTGGCTTTTGCAGGACACGTTGCCAGCTACACAACAGGGGAACAGCTGGCGGTGCTGAACCCCACTGACAGAGTGGCGAGTGTCTTGCTCTGTGCAGCCAGCACTTCCGGGCACCAACTGGCAGTGTTAGAGCCCATGGACAGCAGGAGGAGAGGGAGCAGAGTGTAGGTCGAAGCCTAATTGAACCAATTTTAAAGGTAACCTTTAACCCCCCCTCAGGTGTTACAAACTAGAAGAGCCACACCTTGGGCAGCAGTAATGCTGCCCAATAGTGTTGAGCATTCCGATACCGCAAGTATCGGGTATCGGCCGATACTTGCGGGTATCGGAATTCCGATACCGAGATCCGATACTTTTGTGGTATCGGGAATCGGTATCGGGATTAATATCAATGTGTAAAAGAAAGAATTAAAATATAAAATAGGGATATACTCACCTCTCCGACGCAGCCTGGACTTTACCGCCGTAACCTGATGCCGTTGTACCTAAAAATGCGCGCTTGAAGGGCCTTAGATGACGTCACGGCGCTCTGATTGGTACGTAGTGGTCGCGTGACCGCTACGCGACCAATCACAAAGCAGTGACGTCATCTAAGGTCTTTCAAGCGCTTGAAAGACCTTAGGTGACGTCACTGCTTTGTGATTGGTCGCGTAGCGGTCACGCGACCGCTACGCGACCAATCAGAAGCTGCGGACGTCTTCTAAGGTATTTCAAGCGCTTGAAAGACCTTTGGTGACGTCACTGCTTTGTGATTGGTCGCTTAGCGGTCATGCGACCGCTACGGACCAATCAGAGCGCTGTGACGTCATCTAAGGCCCTTCAAGCGCGCATTCTTAGGTACAACGGCTCCCGGTTACGGCGGTAAAGTCCAGGCTGCATCGGAGAGGTGAGTATATCCCTATTTTTTATTTTAATTCTTTCTTTTACACATTGATATGGATCCCAGGGCCTGAAGGAGAGTTTCCTCTCCTTCAGACCCTGGGAACCATACTGGATACCGTCCGATACTTGGTGTCCCATTGACTTGTATTGGTATCGGGTATCGGTATCGGATTAGATCCGATACTTTGCCGGTATCGGCCGATACTTTCCGATACCGATACTTTTAAGTATCGGACGGTATCGCTCAACACTACTGCCCAAGTCAAAGGTTGCACTTTTAATTTTGTTCCTTGCACACGCTGAATGAAACATGTACCACATTTAGGCCCTTATACAGTCAAAACTGTCTTGGAGGAGGGAGTTCCCTTCTTAATGAGATGCAGCACAGCTGGCAAAAATACCACCTTGGTGCTTGGCGCGGCCTCCTGAGCATCGCATTTTGCTGTATAGGAGTCTGCGCTGTTGCGTTATCCCTTGGCCATGCGCTGTCCGTCTTCTGACATCATTTGATGTCGGCTGGTGCGGTTTGCGATGCCCATGAATAGCAGCCAAGCAGTGTCTTTACATTGTTTCACACTGCGGGGCTGGGATTCATGGCCTTGCGCAGTACATATGTTCGCCTCTCACTCGAGTCCTTACACCTGCTTCAGACTGTGCGGTGCCAGCTGATCCCTTATGGCATGCCACGGTCATGAGGCCACACAGTGTGAAGAAGGCGGAAGGAGATAATTGCCAGGCGAAGATAGGCACTGGTCATGCCCATCAATCACACCCTCGCAGTCTAAAGAAATTAGACACCGAGAGGCGTTGTGTCGGGCAGGGCTGCCGCAGAGGCGCAGCCAGCCAAACAATGATGTCAGAAGACGGGCAGCGCTACCAAGGGGGGTGCAGCGTGTCATTACAAAGGAAAGTCACACCTCAGGGACGGTTTAATGGTCTCAGGAGACACATTTTAGACGTGTTGCGTTCGGCGTGTGCAAGGAGAGTAACTTAATGAGCCACCTTGTACAAATGCAGCATTACTGCTGTACAAGGTGGATGTTATACATGCCAATGCCTGGGGGGGGACAGTTTGCCTTCAATTTCAGTTCTTGTGTCTGCATGGCGTTTGCAGGACACGATGCCGGCTACACAGCAGGGGAACAGCTGGCGTTACTGAACCCCACTGACACATTGGCTGGTGTTTTTCTCTGTGCAGCTAGCACTTCCGGGTGCCAACTAGCGGTGTTAGAGCCCAGGGTCAGCAGGAGGAGCATATAGTAGGTATTGCAGCACAGACAGCAGGGGAGCAGCTGACGTTACTGAACCCAAATAACACAGCAGCAAGTGTTAACTGTGCATCCAGCACTTCCAGGCACCAACTAGCGGTGTTGGAGCCCAGGGTCAGCAGGAGGAGCATATAGTAGGTATTGCAGCACACACAGCACAGCAGGGGAGCAGCTGACGTTACTGAACCCCAATAACAGAGGAGCGACTGTTGACTGTGCGGACAGCACTTGCAGGCACCAACTAGCGGTGTTGGAGCCCAGGAACAGCAGGAGGAGAGGGAGCAGGGTGTAGGCCGAAGCCTGCACTGGAGGCAGTTTTAGGTCTGTTGTGTCTGCGTGACGTTTGCAGGACACGATGCCGGCTATACAGCAGGGGAACAGCTGGCGTTGCTGGACCCCACTGACACATTGGCTGGTGTTTTTCTCTGTGCAGCTAGCACTTCCGGGCGCCAACTGGCGGTGTTAGAGCCCGTGGTCAGCAGGAGGAGCAGAGTGTAGGCCGAAGCCTGCACTGGAGCAAGTTAAAAGGGAACCTTTAACCCCCACCCCAGTCGTTTGTTGCTGAAAGAGCCATCTTGTACAGCACTAATGATGCAAAAGGAAAAGGTGGCTCTTTTAATTATGCTCCTTTCAAAGGCTCAACTACACACTTATGAAATGTGTCCCCTCACACCGTTAAACCGTCCCGGAGGTGGGACTTTCCTTTGTAATGTGACACAGCCCAGCCGTCATTCCTACCCCCTTGGCGCCGTGCGCCGCCTCCTCAGCGTTATTTGATTCTGTCCCAGAGCCTGCGCTGTTATGTTATCCCTTGGCCAGGCACACTTAGCGCTGCCCATCCTCTGACATCATTTTGTGCCAGGCTGGCTGCACCTGTGCGGCCGCACTGGCCGAGATCCTGCCTTGCAGTGTCGTCTAATGTAATCCCACCGCGGGCCTGGGATCCGTGGCCATGCGCAGTACATATCCTCGCCTCTCACTCCCCTCCCTCCGGCTTCTTCAGACTGTGCGGTGTCACGGCCGAGGCATGCTATTAGGGATCAGCTGACGGCGCACTGTCTGAAGAAGGTGGAGGGAGATGAGTGAGAGGCGGAGGTGAAGATATGCACTGCGCATGCCCATGGATCCCAGGCCCGCAGTGTGATTAAATCAGAAGACACTGCGAGGCGGGATCTTGTCCAGCGCAGCTGCACAGGCGCAGCCAGCCTGACACCAAATTATGTCAGAAGACGGGCAGCGCTAAGTGTGCCTGGCCAAGGGATAACATAACAGCGCAGGCTCCGGGACAGAATCAAACAACGCTGAGGAGGCGGCGCACGGCGCCAAGGGGGTAGGAATGACGGCTGGGCTGCGTCACATTACAAAGGAAAGTCCCACCTCCGGGATGGTTAAACGGTGTGAGGAGACACATTTCATAAGTGTGTAGTTCAGCCTTTGAAAGGAGCATAATTAAAAGAGACACCTTTTCCTTCTGCAGCATTACTGCTGCACAAGGTGGCTCTTTCAGTAACAAACGCCTGGGGGTGTGGGGGTGTGCAGGTTCCCTTAAATTTGAGTTGTGCTAGCGTGGCGGTCGCATGACACGTTGCCGGATACACAGCAGGGGATCAGCTGACGTTACTGAACCCCACTAACACATTGGCGAGATGTTTGGCTCTGTGCAAACAGCACTTCCGGGCAGCAACCAGCAGTGTTGGAGCCCAGGGACAGCCGGAGGAGCAGAGTGTAGGCCGAAGCCTGCACTGGAGGCATGTAAATGTCTGTTAGTTGTGCCAGTGTGGCGGTCGCATGACACGTTGCCGGATACACAGCAGGGGAGCAGCTGACGTTACTAAACCCCAATAACAGAGGAGCGACTGTTGACTGTGCGGACAGCACTTCCAGGCACCAACTAGCGGTGTTGGAGCCCAGGGACAGCAGGAGGAGCAGATAGGAGGTATTGCAGCACACACAGCAGGGGAGCAGCTGACGTTACTGAACCCCAATAACAGAGGAGCGACTGTTGACTGTGCGGACAGCACTTCCAGGCACCAACTAGCGGTGTTAGAGCCCAGGGACAGCAGGAGGAGCAGATAGGAGGTATTGCAGCACACACAGCAGGGGAGCAGCTGACGTTACTGAACCCCAATAACAGAGGAGCGACTGTTGACTGTCCAGGCACCAACTAGCGGTGTTGGAGCCCAGGGACAGCAGGAGGAGCAGATAGGAGGTACTGCAGCACACACAGCAGGGGAGCAGCTGATGTTACTGAACCCCAATAACAGAGGAGCGACTGTTGACTGTGTGGACAGCATTTCCAGGCACCAACTAGTGGTGTTGGAGCCCAGGGACAGCAGGAGGTGCAGAGGAACACCATTTAGGCCGAAGCCTGATTGGAGCAAGTCGAAAGGGAACCTTTAACCCCCACCCCAAAACACGTTTGTAGCTGAAAGAGCCAGCTTTTGCATCACAAAGGATGCCAAAGGAAAAGGTGGCTCTTTTCATTATGCTCCTTGCCGTCATTCCTACCCCCTTGGTGCCATGCGCCGCCTCCTCAGCGTTGCTTGATTCCGTCCCGGAGCCTGTGCTGTTATGTTATCCCTTGGCCAGGCGCACTTTGCGGTGCCCGTCTTCTGACATCATTTTGTGTCAGGCTGGCTGCGCCTGTGCGGCCGCGCTGGCCGAGATCCCACCTCGCAATGTCGTCTAATGTAATCCCACCGCGGGCCTGGGATCTGTGGCCATGCGCAGTGCATATCCTCGCTTCTCACTCCCCTCCCTCCGGCTTCTTCAGACTGTGCGGTGTCACGGCCGTGGCATGCTATTAGGGATCAGCTGACGGCGCACAGTCTGAAGAAGGTGGAGGGAGATGAGTGAGAGGCGGAGGTGAAGATATGCACTGCGCATGCCCATGGATCCCAGGCCCGCAGTGTGATTAAATCAGAAGACACTGCGAGGCGGGATCTCGTCCAGCGCGGCTGCACAGGCGCAGCCAGCCTGACACCAAATGATGTCAGAAAATGGGCACCGAAAAGTGTGCCTGGCCAAGGGATAACATAACAGCGCTGGCACCGGGACAGAATTAAACAACGCGGAAGAGGCGGCGCACGTCGCCAAGGGGGTAGGAATGACGGGTGTGCTGCGTCACATTACAAAGGGAAGTCCCACCTCTGGGATGGTTTTACGGTATCGGTGGACACACTTTAAAAGTGTTAAGTTCTGCGTGTGCAAGGAGCTAAACAAAAAGAGTTACCTTTTCCTTGTGCAGCATAACTGCAGAGGCACTGCTTCTGCTCCCTCTTTGTGCAGAGCCTCCTCCACTGCCTGGACGCACTGAGCTGCTTTGTAAAGCACTAGCAGCACTTCTCTCAGTTGGACTGGAGAAGATGATGGAATTCATCAGTGTCTTGGTACTCCCGCATTTTACGCTCCCGGTTCAACGGTGTGATGAAGCTTTGTACGTTGTCCCAGTAGCGAGGATCGAGGAGGGTGAACACCCAATAATCAGACATGTTGAGAATGTGGGCGATGCGGCGGTCGTTTCCCAGGCACTGCAGCATGTAATCAACCATGTGCTGCAGACTGCCAACTGGCCAAGAAACGCTGTCCCCTGCTTGAGGCGTGATCTCTGCCCACTCGTCATCACCCCACCCTCACTGTACACACTGACTACTGGACAATTGTGTTACTTCCTCCTCTGGATGGATGTCTTCCTCCTCCATTGACTCCTCCTCATCCTCCTCACAAAGTGTCCCCTGCCTACGCGTTTGTGAGGAACCACGTGGCGCTGACTGTCCAGAAGATGATGGAAATGGTGAATCCTCATCCTCCACCTCTTCCACAACATCATCCCTTAGCGCTTGCAGTGATTTTTCAAGCAGGCAGATAAGGGGGACAGTCATGCTGACTAGTGCATCATCTGCACTCGCCATCCGCGTGGAATAATGGAAGGGACGCAAAACCTGCCAGACGTCCTTCATAGTGGCCCACTCTGTGGTTGTGAAGTCTGAACGGCGCGGAGTGCGACTTCTTTGCGCCTGATGCAGCTGGTACTCCATTACTGCTTGCTGCTACTCACACAACGCTCCAACATATGTAACGTGGAATTCCACCTGGTAGGTAGGTCACATATGATGCGATGTTCCGGAAGGCGGAATCGGCGCTGCAGAGCCGCAATGCGCGATTTTGCCGTGCTGGAACGCCGCAAGTGAGCACACTCTAGGCGGACCTTGTGCAGCAGTGCATCAAGATCCAGATAGTCCCTCAAAAAACTCTGCACGACCAAGTTGAGCACATGTGCCAGACATGGGATGTGAGTGAGGTTGCCGAGGCCCAGAGCTGCCACCAGATTTCGGCCATTATCACACACTACCATGCCTGGCTGGAGATTCGCTGCCACAAACCACACATCGCTCTCCTGCTTGATGGCATTCCAGAGCTCCTGCGCTGTGTGGCTTCGATTCCCCAAAGAAATTAATTTCAAGATGGCCTGTTGACGTTTGGCCATGGCTGTGCTCATGTCGGTCGTAACAGGTAAATGTTCACGGGTCCATGTGGAGGTGGACTGTGATGGCTCCTGCAGCGATGATTCTGAGGAACTTGTGTAAGAGGAGGAGTCAATGCGTACAGACTGGATTCCTGCAATCCTTGGAGTGGGCAGGACACGTCCTGCACCACTCACACGATCTGTATCCGGCTCAACAACATTAACCCAATGGGCAGTGAGGGAAAGGTATCGCCCCTGTCCATGTTGACTGGTCCACGCATCGGTGGTGAGGTGGACCTTGCTACTGACGGCGTTCAGTAGCGCGTGTTTTATGTGTCCCTCCACATGCTTGTGCAGGGCAGGGACGGCTTGCCTTCTGAAATAAAAGCCGCTGGGCACATTGTACTGTGGGACTGCCAATGTCATCAAGTCACGGAAGCTGTCAGTCTCCACCAGCCTGAATGACAGCATTTCCAGTGACAGAAGTTTGGCAATGCCTGCAGTCAGAGCCTGTGCTCGTGGGTGGTTTGCCGAGAAAGGCCACCTTTTCTCCCATGCCTGTACTACCGATGTCTGTAGACTGGGCTGGGAGTGTGAGGATGACTGGGAACGTGGTGCTGCGGGTGGAATTACAGTGGGTCTCTGGACAACAGTGCCAGAGGTTCTTCCATGGCGATCCTGGGAGGAAGCCGAACCAGCTGTGTGTGAGCTGGAGGAAGAGGCAACACGAGCTGAAGAGGTGGTAGCTGCCGCTGTTTGTTGGCCTAGCTCTTCAGTGTGTTTCTGTAACTCCGCCGCGTGCCTGGTCCGCACATGTTTCCACATGTTGGAGGTATTGAGGTTGCTGACATTTCTCCCTCTTTTGACTTTGTGATGACACACCTTGCATTTGACATAGCAAATGTCATCTGCAACTGTGTCAAAAAAGGACCAGGCACTGCAAGTCTTGGGAGCGCCCTTTTTGGCTTTTGGAAGAGACACGCTCCTAACAGGTGCCAAAGTGGAGGCTACAGGATCCGCAGTCTTCCCCCTCCCTCTCCCTCTTTGGCCCGTTCGGGGAATCTCTTCCTCAGAGCTGCTCCCACCACCTTCCTGTCCCTCACACCACGATGGGTCAAGGACCTCATCATCTACACTACCCTCTGCCACCAACTGCTCCTCCTGGGTAGTCTCAGCAGCAGAGCATGCACTAGAAAGTGGCACCTGAGTGTCATCAAAGGATGCGTTCTGCGGTGTGGTGACCGGAGGCACTGGCCGACCCGCCTCTTCAGACTCAGAGAGAAAAAGCTGTTGGGCATCACTGCACACTGCCTCTTCTTCCATTTCTCCAATGCTGCTTGGCTGGCCCCCTGTTTCCATGCCAAGAGATTCAGAGAACAGAAGTAGAGACGGCTCCTGTCCTGGGCTCTCTGTCTGCCTGGGCAATTTGGCAGGTGGTGAAGAGACAGATGGGTGCTCTCCAGTGCTCTGTGTCTGAGAGGATGTGGCACTAATTGAAGTCGATGCGTTAGCTGCCATCCATCCGACAACGGCTTCAATTTGGTCTTCACGCAGCAGCGGTGTATGGCGCTCTCCGACAAAGCTGCGCATGAAGGACTGTTCCCTGCTGAAACTGGGTGATGATGAGTCACTGGTGCCCGCAGCAGGCACAGAATACCCACGTCCTCTCCCTGCTCCGCGCCCACGCCCACGTGCCTTACTCCCTGCCTTCTTCATCTTGGTTGACTGATAAAGATAAGCAGAAAAGTACTAACGGCTTAGTGTGCTTATTCCTGAACAGCTCCTAACAGGTATAAGAAACACTCATTTTCTAAAGTGTGGACTAGACTTTAATGTGAGCTAATGTGGCCTACCCAACTGTAAAGTGGTGTGTTTGGTGAAATTTATTATTTATTTATTTTTTGGGGGCTGAACTGACATCAGGGAGAGCTGCACTCACACGGAGACCGTGCAGACAGCCGTAAACGGCGCTGCAAGGCCCCAAAAACCTCCTCTAAGTTATCCTATGTAGTGTTTTTACACAATTTAGCTGGAAACGGGTGGAAAGCCACTAATAGGAATTATTTGAAAAAATGAGCAGCGGGCTGCACTATTTGCAAAAAAGGACAATGGAATGGATAGAACTGTATGAGTCAGTGAACCACCCTGAGCTGGATACAACCGGCTGTGGCTGCACACAGACTACAGGGCGAGCTGCACTCACACGGACACCGTGCAGACAGCCGTAAACGGCGCTGCAAGGCCCAAAAAAACTACTCTAGGTTATCCTATGTAGTGTTTTTCCACAATTTAGCTGGATACGGGTGGAAAGTCACTAATAGGAATTATTTGAAAAAAATGTGCAGCAGTCTGCACTACTTGCAAAAAAGGACAATGGAAAGGATAGAACAGTATGAGGCAGTGAACCACCCTGACCTAAATACAACCAGCTATGGCTTCACACAGACTAGAGAGTCGGCTGCACTCACACACACACAGAGACCTTGCAGATCGCTGTGAAAACAGCGCTGCAAGGCAAAAGCAAGGTGAACACACAGTGGTTACTAAATTAGCCTGGGAAAAGCACAAAGAAGCAAATCGCTATCTCAACTGGCCCTCAGTCAGAACAGAGCGTCCTGTCACTAACTGAATTCACAGCAGAGTGAGCCAGAAAGGGCGGCAGCGTTTTTTATAGTGCATCATGACATCATTTCAGCAGCCAATCACAGCCTTGCCAGTAGTTACATGCCCACCATGCTGAACAGGATGTGCCCACACTTGGAATCATTCCTCATTGGCTGAATTCCTGCAGTTTGAATCCTGGGAACTTCCGATTCCGGTATCCGATATGCGGCAAGTATCGGATCTCGGTATCGGAATTCCGATACCGCAAGTATCGGCCGATACCCGATACTTGCGGTATCGGAATGCTCAACACTAATTAAGGTACGTTCAAAATCTAAACCAATGACAGTCCAAATTTAGTGTTTTCTGACATGTATTTATTGGCTATTTTCCTTTCTTTCTTTAGCGTAACAACACCATAAAAAGAATAGATTGTAATGTTTTTTGTGTGTGTTTTTCTTCCAGATTTCTGGCAACCGGAGAGAGTTTATCATCCCTCCACTTCCAATACTGGCTTGGAATATCCACCCTGTCCGGAATAGTTGTGGACACCTGCCGGGCTTTGTGGAATGTACTCCGGGATGAGTTTATACCCCTACCCACCTTGGACATGTGGCTTGAAATTGCGGAACAATTCTGGAGTGTGTGTGATTTCCCCAACTGTTTAGGAGCGGTGGATGGAAAGCACATTCGCATTATCAAACCAGCCAGAACAGGATCGGAGTACTTCAATTACAAAAAATATATTTCTGTTGTGCTCATGGCAATAGCCGATGCGAAGTGTCGCCTCATCACCGTGGACATTGGAGCTTTTGGCCGTGGCAACGATTCCCAGACTTTCAAGAACTCGGATATGGGCCGCCGTGTGTATGGCAAAAATTGCAATTTTCCCCCGCTACAACCTCTCCCCAACACTCAATGTCCACCGATGCCATTTGTTATGGTTGGGGATGAGGCCTTTCAGATGTGTGAAAACCTACTGAAGCCCTATTCCAGTCGGGACTTGAACCACACTAGAAGGATCTTTAACAACAGACTGACCAGGGTCCGAAGAACAGTGGAGTGTACCTTTGGCATTCTTGTAGCTAAATGGCGCATTTTTGCATCAGCCATTAATCTAAAAGTGGAAACAGTCGACGAGGTGGTCAAAGCCTGTGTGGTTCTGCACAATTACATAATGGTTAAGGAGCAACCCAACATTGAACTGGATGAACCAGTTGCACACCCACTCCCCGATTTCCAGCATCACCCGCTGCGGTCAACTGCAGCCGTTGGTCACATGCGGGACCAATTTGCTGCCTTTTTTGATTCAGATATTGGACGTGTGTCATGGCAGGACAACGTTGTGTAAATGTCCTGTTGTAATTACATCTGTACCAGTAATTTTCTACAATGATAATAATATTTCTCATTAATAAACTTTAGTTTTGGTTGTGTTGACCGTGTCTCCTATCTTTTTCCTCTCCAAACCAAGGCTGTCCTAAAACTGGCAGTATTTGATCTTTATTTAATATCAGTTTTTGTAATCCAAAACCAGGAGAGGGTGATAAAAGCATAGGTGCTAGTTATTATGTTAATATCATAATTTACCTCTAATTGTTCCACTCCTTGTTTTGGCTTGCAAATACTGATATAAAACACTGGCCACATACTGCTAGTAATGGCAGCCATGTTGCTTTATTGGTAAGCTTTTTGACGTCATTGCATCATGATTCTCTTCTCCTGTATCCATTGGACACAAACTGAAGAGACAATCACTGTCACACTATCTATACTCATCAAGTCAGGTGTCAGAAATAATGAATTCATGATAAACATATACAGGCTCATGAATTCACTATTTCTGACACATGTGCAGGTGAGCATAGATATGCAGTGTGTGACCACCATTGTCCCTCAATTTGTGTGTAATAGATTATGTATAAAGAAGAGAAAATGGTGGTTATACAAGGTAGTTCTCTACTCACCAGGTCAGATGTCATAACTAATGAGTTTTTTGACACCTGACCTGTTCAGTAGAGGTCTGCACTGTATTTCCACCATTTTCTCTTCAGACTGCCACACTAGGCACAGACAAAAAGAGATTATGGAGATACATGTAATATTTTTTGGCCCACCTCATATCTGTATACTAAAGACACACAAAGCTGCAGTCTTTTTATTTTTATCTACTGGAGATATGATGTGGCCCAAAAAGTAAGTGTGTGGCGAACTTTCTTGGCGAACGGTGTGTGTTGCCGGCGGCGAAAGACACAATAAACCAAACATAATTGTGGCAAATCAAACTTTTTTTATTTTGTTAACAACTAGAAAATTTATTTACTGCGCCGGCTTGGGGTAGAGTGATGTAAACGGGGGGTGTGAAGAACTGAGGCCTGGCTAACCGTGGAAGACGCAGAGGTGGCAGGAGAAGGGGCAATGAAACTAGAAGGGTCTGGAAGTTCGGGGATGGGGCTTGACACATGAGAGGCTTGAGACGCACTGGAAGGGTGAGACAAACCTGACATTACAGACACATTGGGAGGTGAAGGGGGAGGAATGCTAAGAGTCCTCTGGTTTTTTTTTCTGTGTTTTTTTTTTGGTTTGCCTGGTTGTGGGAGGTCTTGGAGGGCTCATATGGCATGGCGTAGTGGCGGATGACCTGTCAGGGTCCGGCTGCACTGTGTCAGAGTCCATAGTGCTCATAGATCGTGCAGCCATGCCAGAGTCCATAGTGCTCGTAGAGCGTGCAGCCATGCCAGAGTCCATAGTGCTCGTAGAGCATGCAGCCATGCCAGAGTCCATAGCGCTCTTAGAGCGTGCAGCCATGCCAGAGTCCATAGTGCTCGTAGAGCATGCAGCCATGCCAGAGTCAATAGCTCTTGTAGAGCGGAAGGCCATGCCAGGGTCCTGCTGCATCGTGGTGGTCGCGGTACGGAAGGCCATGCCAGGGTCCTGCTGCATCGTGGAGGTGGCGGTACGGAAGGCCATGCCAGGGTCCTGCTGCATCGTGGAGGTGGCGGTGCGGAAGGCCATGCCAGGGTCCTGCTTCATTGTGGAGGTGGCGGTACAGAAGGCCATGCCAGTGTCCTGCTGCATCGTGGAGGTGGCGGTACGGAAGGCCATGTCAGGGTTCTGCTGCATCGTGGTGTCAGTGGAGGAGGTCCAAGCAGGAGCAGCGGATGTCATGGTGGTGGCGGTGGGATGTCCAACTGCACTCGGCATGGTGGTGGTGCTGTAGTGGTGTCCGGCTGTGGAAGGAATTGAGGTGGCCGTGCAGTGGGATGCAGCAGAGGTCGGCATTGAGGACAATCATGACAGTGAAGGCACAGGTGGATATGCCCCCACTGTCTGCTGGAAATACCAACTCTGCTGCATAGCCTGCACATAAGCAGCATTGCAGGCCTGCATGACACTCAGCTGGAGATCAGGAGTAAGGTGTTCCGACATGCCCTTCTCAATTTGATTAAAAAAATGATGTGCTGGCCTCTGGAGGTCGGCTTTCACTTGATCAGGGCTTTTGCTGACCTCCTGGATACGTGCATTCAAGAGGTTATGTGAAACCCATTCGGTCACCCAAAGCCTTGATTGACACAGTAGTGCTGTATGTGCTGTGAAAAAAGGAAAAAGAAAATTACTATCAAAAATTAACCAGATGCAAAATCCTGTGGAATGTAAAAATACAGATTATGGCAATACAATACAACCTAATGCACGTGATAATTACTTACATTCTCTGGGCAAGGACCGGTCTTAAAAATGACAGTACTCGATGGTATTTGTATCGTCTGATCCTTGCTCCTGAACCACTGGGAACACGGCTCTCTTGACGCAGGTCCTTGTTGAAGCGGTCCTTCATCGAACGCCAGCGTGTTTTGACTTTAGATACTGTTAAAAAAAAAATTGTCGTCAGAAAAAGTACTTTTGGCCATGCTCACACAACTGTGTGTGATGAGAGAAACTCCAGAGAGTTTCTTTCATCACACACAGTCGAGTGAGCACGGCCAAGGTCTCTGCTACTTCACACTGCAATGCAATACTTACCAAATGCAGCTCAGACCCGTGTCGGGGCGTTGTCCCTGCCATCCCACATCGCTTGGACCACCTCATTCCATAACCGCCGTTTGTGACGTTGTTTGAGTGCAGTGGATCCCGGGTGTCCCACAACGGGACTCCCTCCTGGACCAGGGTGATAAGGAGGTCATTCTCTATCAGATCATCCTCCCGTTGTGAAACCTAAAAATTAAAGAAAGTCATTAAAGTTTGCTCAATTAACATAAGGAAAAGAAAGAAAAAAGATGCTGAGAAATGGCATGAATAGCAAAGTCAACATACAAAAGGATTCCAGAAGAAAAATGTAAAGAAATACGAGTGGAAAGAAAGGAAGATTCAAGAATATTACACTGAGGACAGTCAGCCTTGTATATGTACCCGCTGCCGTCTTGCCACCGGACCTTGACTCCGCTGCTCCTGCCCTGTCTCTGCTGCGGTAGAAGAGCTCTAAAAAAGGGAAAAAATCAAATTGTCACATGTGTCGATGTGACAGTGAATACTTACCAATCTGACGAGGCAAATACTCACCTCACTGACATGCTCCACTTCCGACTGTCCTGGCCGAAACTCCTCACCAGATGAAGAATCCGAAGAAGACATTCTGATGCATGTAGAAAGAAAGAAATGGCAGAAATTAGGACATGTAGAGACAGAAAATAGAAAATGGAGGCATTGGCTAGGATATACTCACATTGTTCAGGGTCTTGTTTTCCTCCAAGATGTAGCCTGTCTGTGTCTCGTCTGCTTCAGAGTCTGGTGAGAAGTGACCTGCAACTGTCCACACCCTCCCTTTATCACCTTGATGGTGGGGGGTGGCTTATCAGTGTCTAGACATGTTTTTCTCAATTGAAACGCATGCATTCAAAAACGCAACAAAACGCATGTGCTTAAAAACGCATGCGTTTACCTTGACAGCAATGCATTTTTTTGTTGCAATCCTTGCGCAATCGAACGCATGCATTTCCTGGCGGCAAATAGACACCTCTAGAAATTACTACATGTTGCATTTCCACGCCAAGCCGCAAACGACGAGACGACGCATGCGTCGTCAAATGCGGCAAAGCGCGAACAAAAAAAAACGCATGCATTTTTAATGTTAAATATAGGAAAACACGACGCATGCGTTTATATGCGGTACAAACGCTGCGGCCACAAACGCAAATGTGAAACCAGCCTCAACTTAACATGCTAGTAATGTGATGTCCATCAAATGAATGGTTTAAAAAAGTTGTTGGATCTTTGGAGTATTATTTCGGAAAAAAGATATTCTTTAGCAGAAAAGCTAAATCTATTTTTTACAGGGATAACAGCTAATTTGGTGTGCGCTATTTGTTCAGAGGATGGGGAGATGGCCCATAAGGTGATGAGTGGATGTTATTTTCACAGCTCTGATGTCTACTAAGTCCAGTCAGAAGACTTGAAGTCCAACCAGAAGGTGACTAGATACGCCATCTCAATAGGTCCAAGAACCTTCAAAGTGAACCATAACTTTTCAGCTCTGATGTCTACTAAATCTAGTGAAAACAGTTGTAGACAGCACTGAAAGTGAATAGAGATACCATCTAAGGGGGGCAAAGGGGGGAATACCTTCACAGTTCTGATGGTTACTAAACCCAGTCAGATTACCTGGAGACAGTTCCAAAGTCACTACTAGTGTTGAGCGATACCTTCCGATAACGGAAAGTATCGGTATCGGAAAGTATCGGCCGATACCGTCAAAGTATCGGATCTAATCCGATACCGATACCCGATCCCAATGCAAGTCAATGGGACGAAAATATCGGAATTAAAATAAACCCTTTCTTAACTTGTAGGTTCATTCTACATGAAAGAAAACAACTAAGAATAATGTAGGATGTATTGGGGGACGTGGCGGAGACATTAAAGGCACAGAGGTTTAGCCCAATCTAATAGAATTGCAGGATTTTGTTTTGTTTTTTATGACGTTCAGCGTTAGAAAGATTTTGACTATGTTAATTTTTTTTTTATTTAGTCAGATATTGATGTTTCACTACTTCCACGCCCTTCACCTTCTTTTTTACTTCTCCCACACTTTCTTCTTCATTATCCTCATCATCAGCTTCTTTGACATCAACTTCTTCACCTTATTCATCTTCTTCTTCATCTTCTACCTATTATTTTTTTTGCTACATTGTTCATATTCTTTTTATTTTACTATTATCTTCTTCATATTCAACTTCTTCATCATATTCTTATTTGTGACAGGCATTCCCGTAGTTGTTATCTATACAAGTTTGAAGATTACACCTTCCGTTCTGCCTGTCACAAAACAGTTACATTTGTCCGCGTTCAGTTTGGCCTGCAGCATCAGGCTTTATCCAGGGGCACCACGAGGAGGAACGGACTCACCCCCATACACTGCTTAGTCTACTTCTGCTTATAATTTAGATAATATCTTTTGCTCTGATATTTAGTCTTATGCTTAATGTTCTTCTGCTCTTTGTTCTGCAGCCTCTTGTTCTTCTGCTTCTCGGTCTTCCAGGTCGTCGTCGTCTCCAGGGTCGTCGTCTCCGTGGTCGTCGTCATCGGGGTGGTCTTCAGGGTCATCGTCTCCAGGGTCGTCGTCATCTCAGTGGTTGTCGTCTCTGGTGTCGTCGTCATCTTAGGGGTGGTCTTCCGGGTCGTCGTCTTTAGGGTCTTGAACTTGGAAATGTAGCAGAAGGTACAAGAAGGCTGAGAAAATGCCGAGAAACAGCTGATGGAACTGGAACTCGGATGGCTACCCGAAGGTCCAAGAGCCAATGGAACTACCGAGGACCAGCTGACGTTACTGGAACCCGGTTACTAAGCAGAAGGTACCCGTGCCTGAAAGCACTACCAAGGACCACCTGATGTTGGTGGAACTCGGATACCCAGAGGGAGGCACCTAAGCCAAAGGCTCTGCCCGGAACCAGCTGACGGTACTGGAACCAGGATGGGGAGCAGAAGGTACAAGAGCAAAAGACACTGCCGAGAACCAGCTGATGGTACTGGAACCCGGATGGGTAGCCGAAGGTCCAAGAGCCAATGGAACTACCGAGGACCAGCTGACATTACTGGAACCCGGTTACTAAGCAGGAGGTACCCGTGCCTGAAAGCACTACCAAGGACCACCTGACGTTGGTGGAACTCGGATACCCAGAGGGAGGCACCTAAGCCAAAGGCTCTGCCCGGAACCAGCTAACGATGCTGGAACCAGGATGGGGACCTTTTCAAGCTTGTCTTCCTAGAGCCCCAACTAGCGGTGTTGGAGCAAAGGGTCAGCAGGGGGAGCAGAGTGTAGGCCGAAGCCTGCACTGGAGGCATTTGTAGGTCTGTTGTGTCTGCGTGGCTGTTGCAGGACACGTTGCCGGCTACACAGCAGCGGAACAGCTGGCGGTGCTGAACCCCACTGACACATTGGCTGGTGTTTTTCTCTGTGCAGCTAGCAGTACCGGGCCCCAACTGGCGTTGTTAGAGCCCAGGGTCAGCAGGAGGAGAGGGAGCAGAGTGTAGGCCGAAGCCTAATTGAACCAATTTTAAAGGTAACCTTTAACCCCCCCTCAGGTGTTACAAACTAGAAGAGCCACGCCTTGTGCAGCAGTAGTGCCGCACAAGTCACAGGTTGCTCTTTTAATTTTGTTCCTTGCACAAGCTGAATGAAACACGTACAACATTTTGGCCCTTATACAGTCAATCTGTCTTGGAGGCGGGAGTTCCCTTTGTAATGAGACGCAGCACAGCTGGCAAAAATACCACCTTGGTGCTGGGCGCGGCCTCCTGAGCATCGCATTTTGCTGTACAGGAGTCTGCGTTGTTGCGTTATCCATTGGCCATGCGCTGCCCGACTTCTGACATCATTTCATGTCGTCTGGTGCGGTTCGCGATGCCCATGAATCCCAGCCCCACAGTGTCTTTACAGTGTTTCACACTGCGGGGCTGGGATTCATGGCCTGGCGCAGTACATATGTTCGCCTCTTGCTCGTGTCCTTACACCTGCTACAGACTGTGCGGCGTCAGCTGATCCCTTATCGCATGCCACGGCCATGAAGCCGCACAGTCTGAAGAAGGCGGAAGGAGCTGAGTGACAGCCTGGCGAAGATATGCACTGCTGATGCCCGTCAATCACACCCTCGCAGTCAAAATAAATAAGACACCGAGGGGCGTTGTGTCGGGCAGGGCGGCCGCAGAGGCGCAGCCAGCCAAACAATGATGTCAGAAGAAGGGCTGTGCTACCAAGGGGGTTGTTGCGTGTCATTACAAAGGAAAGTCACACCTCAGGGACATTTTAATGGTCTCAGGGGACACATTGTAGACGTGTTCTGTTCCACGTGTGCAAGGAGAATAAGTTTATGAGCCACCTTGCACACATGCAGCATTACTGCTGTACAAGGTGGCTGTAAAACATACAAACACCTGGGGGAGGGGGGACAGGTTCCCTTCAATTTCAGTTCTTGTGTCTGCGTGGCTGTTGCAGGACACGTTGCCGGCTACACAGCAGGGGAACAGCTGGCGGAGCTGAACCCCACTGACACATTGGCTGGTGTTTTTCTCTGTGCAGCTAGCAGTACCGGGCCCCAACTGACGGTGTTAGAGCCCAGGGTCAGCAGGAGGAGAGGGAGCAGAGTGTAGGCCGAAGCCTGCACTGGCGGCAGCTTTGTGTCTGCGTGGCTGTTGCAGGACACGATGCCGGCTACACAGCAGGGGAACAGCTGGCGGTGCTGAACCCCACTGACACATTGGCTGGTGTTTTTCTCTGTGCAGCTAGCAGTACCGGGCCCCAACTGGCGTTGTTAGAGCCCAGGGTCAGCAGGAGGAGAGGGAGCAGCGTGTAGGCCGAAGCCTAATTGAACCAATTTTAAAGGTAACCTTTAACCCCCCTTCAGGTGTTACAAACTAGAAGAGCCACGCCTTATGCAGCAGTAGTGCCGGACAAGTCACAGGTTGCTTTTTTAATTTTGTTCCTTGCACAAGCTGAATGAAACACGTACAACATTTTGGCCCTTATACAGTCAATCTGTCTTGGAGGCGGGAGTTCCCTTTGTAATGAGACGCAGCACAGCTGGCAAAAATACCACCTTGGTGCTGGGCGCGGCCTCCTGAGCATCGCATTTTGCTGTACAGGAGTCTGCGTTGTTGCGTTATCCCTTGGCCATGCGCTGCCCGTCTTCTGACATCATTTCATGTCGGCTGGTGCGGTTCGCGATGCCCATGAATCCCAGCCCCGCAGTGTCTTTACAGTGTTTCACACTGCGCGGCTGGGATTCATGGCCTGGCGCAGTACATATGTTCGCCTCTCGCTCGTGTCCTTACACCTGCTACAGACTGTGCGGCGTCAGCTGATCCCTTATCGCATGCCACGGCCATGAAGCCGCACAGTCTGAAGAAGGCGGAAGGAGCTGAGTGACAGCCTGGCGAAGATATGCACTGCTCATGCCCGTCAATCACACCCTCGCAGTCAAAATAAATAAGACACCGAGGGGCGTTGTGTCGGGGGCAGGGCGGCCGCAGAGGCGCAGCCAGCCAAACAATGATGTCAGAAGAAGGGCTGTGCTACCAAGGGGGTTGTTGCGTGTCATTACAAAGGAAAGTCACACCTCAGGGACGTTTTAATGGTCTCAGGGGACACATTGTAGACGTGTTCTGTTCCACGTGTGCAAGGAGAATAAGTTTATGAGCCACCTTGCACACATGCAGCATTACTGCTGTACAAGGTGGCTATAAAACATACAAACACCTGGGGGAGGGGGGACAGGTTCCCTTCAATTTCAGTTCTTGTGTCTGCGTGGCTGTTGCAGGACACGTTGCCGGCTACACAGCAGGGGAACAGCTGGCGGTGCTGAACCCCACTGACACATTGGCTGGTGTTTTTCTCTGTGCAGCGAGGCACATCTGGGCGCCAACTGGCGGTGTTAGAGCCCAGGGTCAGCACGCGGAGCATAGTGTAGGCCGAAGCCTGCACTGGAGCAAGTTGAAAGGGGACCTTTAACCCCCCCCCCCAGGGGTTTGTAGCTGAAAGAGCCATATTGTACAGCACTAATGCTGGAAAAGGTAAACTTAGCTCTTTTAATTATGGTCCTGCGCCTGCGCTGTTATGTTAGCCCTTGTCCATGCACACATTTTGCGCTGCCCATCTTCTGACATCATTTGGTGTCAGGCTGGCTGCGCCTGTGCGGCTGCGCTGGCCAAGATCCCGCCTCGCTGTATCATCTAATGTAATCACTCTGCGGACCTGTGATCCATGGGCATGCGCAGTGCATATCCTTGCCTCTCACTCCCCTCCTTCCAGCTTCTTCAGACTGTGCGGCATCATGGCCGTGGCATGCTATTAGGGATCAGCTGACGGCGCACAGTCTGAAGAAGGCTGATGGAGATGAGAGAGAGGCGGAGGTTAAGATATGCACTGCGCATGTCCATGGATCACAGGCCCGCAGTGGGATTAAATCAGAAGACACTACGAGGCGGGATCTCGTCCAGCGCGGCCTCACAGGCGCAGCCAGCCTGACACCAAATGATGTCAGAAGATGGGCAGCACAAAATGTGTGCATGGACAAGGGCTAACATAACAGCGCAGGCTCCGGGACAGATTCAAACAACGCTGAGGAGGAGGCGCACAGCGCCAAGGGGGTAAGAATGACAGCTGTGCTGCGTCACATGACAAAGGAAAGTCCCTCCGACCGGACGGTTTAACGGTGTGAGGGGACACATTTCATAAGTGTCAAGTTCAGCGTGTGCAAGGGGAACCACAAAAAGAGCCACTTTTTCCTTTTGCATCATTATTACTGCTGAACAAGGTGGCTCTTTCAGTAACAAACGCCTTGGGGGGGGGGGGACAGGTTCCCTTAAATTTAAATTGCTGTGCCTGCGTGGCGGTCGCATGACACGTTGCCGTATACACAGCAGGGGAACAGCAGGCATTACTGAACCCCACTAACACATTGGCGAGGTGTTTGGCTCTGTGCGGACAGCACTTCTGGACAACAACTAGCGGTGTTGGAGCCCAGGGACAGAAGGAGGAGGAGGAGGTGGAGGAGAGAGGAGGGATTGCCACACACACAGCTGGGGAACAGCTGACGTTACTGAACCCCAATAACAGAGGAGCGACTGTTGACTGTGCGGACAGCACTACCAGGCAACAACTAGCGGTGTTGGAGCCCAGGGACAGAAGGAGGAGGAGGTGGAGGAGAGAGGAGGGATTGCCAGACACACAGCTGGGGAACAGCTGACGTTACTGAACCCCAATAACAGAGGAGCGACTGTTGACTGTGCGTACAGCACTACCAGGCAACAATTAGCGGTGTTGGAGCCCAGGGACAGAAGGAGGAAGAGGTGGAGGAGAGAGGAGGGATTGCCAAACACACAGCTAGGGAACAGCTGACGTTACTGAACCCCAATAACAGAGGAGCGACTGTTGACTGTGCGGACAGCACTTCTGGACAGCAAGTAGCGGTGTTGGAGCCCAGGGACAGCAGGAGGAGGAGGTGGAGGAGAGAGGAGTGATTGCCACACACACAGCTGGGGAACAGCTGACGTTACTGAACCCCAATAACAGAGGAGCGACTGTTGACTGTGCGGACAGCACTTCTGGACAGCAAGTAGCGGTGTTGGAGCCCAGGGACAGCAGGAGGAGGAGGTGAAGGAGAGAGGAGGGATTGCCACACACACAGCTGGGGAACAGATGACGTTACTGAACCCCAATAACAGAGGAGCGACTGTTGACTGTGTGGACAGCACTTCTGGACAGCAAGTAGCGGTGTTGGAGCCCAGGGACAGCAGGAGGAGGAGGTGGAGGAGAGAGGAGTGATTGCCACACACACAGCTAGGGAACAGCTGACGTTACTGAACCCCAATAACAGAGGAGCGACTGTTGACTGTGCGGACAGCACTTCTGGACAGCAAGTAGCGGTGTTGGAGCCCAGGGACAGCAGGAGGAGGAGGTGGAGGAGAGAGGAGTGATTGCCACACACACAGCTGGGGAACAGCTGACGTTACTGAACCCCAATAACAGAGGAGCGACTGTTGACTGTGGGGACAGCACTTCTGGACAGCAAGTAGCGGTGTTGGAGCCCAGGGACAGCAGGAGGAGGAGGTGGAGGAGAGAGGAGGGATTGCCACACACACAGCTGGGGAACAGCTGACGTTACTGAACCCCAATAACAGAGGAGCGACTGTTGACTGTGCGGACAGCACTTCTGGACAGCAAGTAGCGGTGTTGGAGCCCAGGGACAGCAGGAGGAGGAGGTGGAGGAGAGAGAAGGGATTGCCACACACACAGCTGGGGAACAGCTGACGTTACTGAACCCCAATAACAGAGGAGCGACTGTTGACTGTGCGGACAGCACTTCTGGACAGCAAGTAGCAGTGTTGGAGCCCAGGGACAGCAGGAGGAGGAGGTGAAGGAGAGAGGAGGGATTGCCACACACACAGCTGGGGAACAGATGACGTTACTGAACCCCAATAACAGAGGAGCGACTGTTGACTGTGTGGACAGCACTTCTGGACAGCAACTAGCGGTGTTGGAGCCCAGGGACAGCAGGAGGAGGAGGTGGAGGAGAGAGGAGGGATTGCCACACACACAGCTGGGGAACAGCTGACGTTACTGAACCCCAATAACAGAGGAGCGACTGTTGACTGTGCGTACAGCACTACCGGGCAACAACTAGCGGTGTTGGAGCCCAGGGACAGAAGGAGGAGGAGGTGGAGGAGAGAGGAGGGATTGCCACACACACAGCTGGGGAACAGCTGACGTTACTGAACCCCAATAACAGAGGAGCGACTGTTGACTGTGCGGACAGCACTACCAGGCAACAACTAGCGGTGTTGGAGCCCAGGGACAGAAGGAGGAGGAGGTGGAGGAGAGAGGAGGGATTGCCACACACACAGCTGGGGAACAGCTGACGTTACTGAACCCCAAAAACAGAGGAGCGACTGTTGACTGTGCGGACAGCACTACCAGGCAACAACTAGCGGTGTTGGAGCCCAGGGACAGCAGGAGGAGGAGGTGGAGGAGAGAGGAGGGATTGCCACACACACAGCTGGGGAACAGCTGATGTTACTGAACCCCAATAACAGAGGAGCGACTGTTGACTGTGCATACAGCACTACCAGGCAACAACTAGCGGTGTTGGAGCCCAGGGACAGCAGGAGGAGCAGAGGAACACAGTGTAGGCCGAAGCCTGATTGGAGAAAGTCGAAAGGGAACCTTTAACCCCCCCCCAAGGCGTTTGTAGCTGAAAGAGCCAGCTTGTGCAGCACAAAGGATGCAAAAGGAAAAGGTGGCTCTTTTCAATATGCTCCTTGCAAACACAGAACTAAACACTTATAAAATGTGTCCCCTCATACCGTGAGACCGTCCTGGAGGTGGGACTTTCCTTCGTAATATGATGCAGCACAGCTGTCATTCGTACCCCCTTGGCGCCGTGCCCCGGCTCCTCAGCGTTGTTTGATTCCGTCCCGGAGCCTGCGCTGTTATGTTATCCCTTGGCCAGGCACACTTAGCGCTGCCCATCTTCTGACATCATTTGGTGTCAGGCTGGCTGCGCCTGTGCGGCCGCGCTGGCTGAGAGCCCGCCTCGCAGTGTCGTCTAATATAATCCCACCGCGGGCCTGGGATCCGTGGCCATGCGCAGTGCATATCCTCGCCTCTCACTCCCCTCCCTACGGCTTCTTCAGACTGTGCGGCGTCACGGCCGTGGCATGCTATTAGGGATCAGCTGACGGCGCACAGTCAGAAGGAGGCGTAGGGAGATGAGTGTGAGGCGGAGGTTCAGATATGCACTGCGCATGTCCATGGATCTCAGGCCCCCTGTCGGATTAAATCAGAAGACACTGCGAGGCGGGCTCTCGGCCAGCGCGGCCGCACAGGCTCAGTCAGCCTGACACCAAATGATGTCAGAAGAGGGGCAGCGCTAAGTGTGCCTGGCCAAGGGATAACATAACAGCGCAGGCTCCGGGACGGAATCAAACAACGCTGAGGAGCCGGGGCACGGCGCCAAGGGGGTAGGAATGACAGCTGTGCTGCGTCATATTACGAAGGAAAGTCCCACCTCCGGGACGGTTTTACGGTATCAGTGGACACATTTTATAAGTGTTAAGTTCTGCGTGTGCAAGGAGCTAAACAAAAATAGCTACCTTTTCCTTGTGCAGCATTATTGCTGCACAAGATGGCTCTTTCAGTAACAAACGCCTTGGGGGGGGGGACAGGTTCCCTTACATTTCAGTTGTTGTGTCAGCGTGGCGGTCGCAGGACACATTGCCGGCTACACAGCTGGGGATCAGCTGACGTTACTGAAACCCAAGAACACTGGGTCGTATGTTTTGACTGTGCAGACGGCACTTCTGAGCCTCAACTGGCGGTGTTGGAGCCCAGGAATTAAAGTTCAGGTGGTAGAAAGATGAACACAACAGGAGACCTGGATACTGTAGACAGTCACCTAATTATTTAATCAGGAAGAGGAGTGGCAAATTCCTGCGAGATCCAGGCCTTGTTCATTTTCAGGAAAGTAAGCCGGTCAACGTTATCGGAGGATAGTCGCATGCGACGGTCAGTTAGTACACCACCTGCAGCACTAAAGATGCGTTCCGATAATACACTAGCCGCAGGGCAAGCCAGCACCTCCAATGCATACTGGCTTAGCTCTGGCCATGTATCCAGCTTTGAGACCCAAAACTTGAAAGGGGAAGAGCCGTCTGGGAGTACAGCAAGAGGGCAAGACATGTAGTCTGTCACCATCTGACGGAACCGTTGCCTCCTGCTGACTGGAGCCGTCTGTGATGGTGTAGACTTTTGTGGCGGGCACACAAAACTGTGCCACAGTTGGGCCATACTGGTCTTGCCTTGGGCAGAGGCACTGCTTCTGCTCCCTCTTTGTGCAGAGCCTCCTCCACTGCCTGGACGCACTGAGCTGCTTTGTAATGCACTAGCAGCACTTCTCTCAGTTGGAATGGAGAAGATGATGGAATTCACCAGTGTGTCTTGGTACTCCCGCATTTTTCACTCCAGGTTCAACGGTGTGATGAGGCTTTCTACGTTGTCCCGGTAGCGAGGATCGAGGACGGTGAACACCCAATAATCAGACATGTTGAGAATGTGGGCGATGCGGCGGTCGTTTCTCAGGCACTGCAGCATGTAATCCACCATGTGCTGCAGACTGCCAACTGGCCAAGAAACGCTGTCCCCTGCTGGAGGCGTGATCTCTGCCCACTCATCATCACCCCACCCTCGCTGTACACACTGAGTACTGGACAATTGTGTAACTCCCTCCTCTGGACAAATGTCTTCCTCCTCCATTGACTCCTCCTCATCCTCCTCACAAAGTGTCCCCTGCCTACGCGTTTGTGAGGAACCACGTGGCGCTGACTGTCCAGAAGATGATGGAAATGGTGAATCCTCATCCTCCACCTCTTCCACAACATCATCCCTTAGCGCTTGCTGTGATTTTTCAAGCAGGCAGATAAGGGGGACAGTCATGCTGACTAGTGCATCATCTGCACTCGCCATCCGCGTGGAATAATCGAAGGGACGCAAAACCTGCCAGACGTCATTCATAGTGGCCCACTCTGTGGTTGTGAAGTCTGAACGGCGCGGAGTGCGACTTCTTTGCGCCTGATGCAGCTGGTACTCCATTACAGCTTGCTGCTGCTCACACAACCGCTCCAACATATGTAACGTGGAATTCCACCTGGTAGGTAGGTCACATATGATGCAATGTTCCTGCAGGCGGTGTCGGCGCTGCAGAGCCGCAATGCGCGATTTTGCCGTGCTGGAACGCCGCAAGTGAGCACACTCTAGGCGGACCTTGTGCAGCAGTGCATCAAGATCCGGATAGTCCCTCAAAAAACTCTGCACGACCAAATTGAGCACATGTGCCAGACATGGGATGTGAGTGAGGTTGCCGAGGCCCAGAGCTGCTACCAGATTTCGGCCATTATCACACACTACCATGCCTGGCTGGAGATTCGCTGGCACAAACCACACATCGCTCTCCTGCTTGATGGCATTCCAGAGCTCCTGCGCTGTGTGGCTTCGATTCCCCAAAGAAATTAATTTCAAGACGGCCTGTTGACGTTTGGCCATGGCTGTGCTCATGTCGGTCGTAACAGGTAAACGTTCATCACGGGTCCATGTGGAGGTGGACTGTGACGGCTCCTACAGCGATGATTCTGAGGAACTGGTGTAAGAGGAGGAGTCAATGCGTACAGAATGGATTCCTGCAATCCTTGGAGTGGGCAGGACACGTGCTGCGCCACTCGCACGATCTGTACCCGGCTCAACGACATTAACCCAATGGGCAGTGAGGGAAAGGTATCGCCCCTGTCCATGTTGACTGGTCCACGCATCGGTGGTGAGGTGGACCTTGCTACTGACGGCGTTCAGTAGCGCGTGTTTTATGTGTCCCTCCACATGCTTGTGCAGGGCAGGGACAGCTTGCCTGCTGAAGTAAAAGCGGCTGGGCACATTGTACTGTGGGACTGCCAATGACATCAAGTCACGGAAGCTGTCAGTCTCCACCAGCCTGAATACAGCATTTCCAGTGACAGAAGTTTGGCAATACCTGCAGTCAGAGCCTGTGCTCGTGGGTGGTTTGACGAGAAAGGCCGCCTTTTCTCCCATGCCTGTACTACAGATGGCTGTAGACTGGGCTGGGAGTGTGTGGATGACTGGGAAAGTGGTGCTGCGGGTGGAATTACAGTGGGTCTCTGGACAACAGGGCCAGAGGTTCTTCCACGGCGATCCTGGGAGGAAGCCGAACCAGCTGCGTGTGAGCTGGAGGAAGAGGCAACACGAGCTGAAGAGGTGGTAGCTGCCGCTGTTGGTTGGCCTAGCTCTTCAGTGTGTTTTTCTAACTCCGCCGCGTGTCTGTTGCGCACATGTTTCCACATGTTGGCGGTATTGAGGTTGCTGACATTTTTCCCTCTTTTGACTTTGTGATGACACACCTTGCATTTGACATAGCAAATGTCATCTGCGACTGTGTCAAAAAAGGGCCAGACACTGCAAGTCTTGGGAGCGCCCTTTTTGGCTTTTGGAACAGACATGCTCCTAACGGGTGCCAAAGTGGAGGCTACAGGCTGCGCAGTCTTCCCCCTCCCTCTTCCTCTTTGGCCCGTTCTAGGAATCTCTTCCTCGGAGCTGCTCCCACCACCTTCCTGTCCCTCACGCCACGATGGGTCAAGGACCTCATCATCTACACTACCCTCTGTCACCAACTGCTCCTCCTGGGTAGTCTCAGCAGCAGAGCACGCACCAGAAAGTGGCACCTGAGTGTCATCATCAGCGGATGCGGCCTGCGATGTGGTGACCGGAGGCACTGGCCCACCCGCCTCTTCAGACTCAGAGAGAAAAAGCTGTTGGGCATCACTGCACCCTGCCTCTTCTTCCATTTCTCCAATGCTGCTTGGCTGGCCCCCTGTTTCCAAGCCAAGAGATTCAGAGAACAGAAGTAGAGACGACTCCTGTCCTGGGCTCTCTGTCTGCCTGGCCAATTTGGCAGGTGGTGAAGAGACAGATGGCTGCTCTCCAGTGCTCTGTGTCTGAGAGGATGTGGCACTAATTGAAGTCGATGCGTTAACTGTAGTGTTGAGCGATACCGTCCGATACTTGAAAGTATCGGTATCGGAAAGTATCGGCCGATACCGGCAAAGTATCGGATCTAATCCGATACCGATACCCGATACCAATACAAGTCAATGGGACTCAAGTATCGGACGGTATCCTGTATGGTTCCCAGGGTCTGAAGGAGAGGAAACTCTCCTTCAGGCCCTGGGATCCATGTCAATGTGTAAAAGAAAGAATTAAAATAAAAAATAGGGATATACTCACCCTCCGACGCAGCCTGGACTTTACCGCCGTAACCGGGAGCCGTTGTACCTAAGAATGCGCGCTTGCAGGGCCTTAGATGGGGTCAATGCGCTCTGATTGGTCCGTAGCGGTCGCGTGACCGCTACGCGACCAATCACAAAGCAGTGACGTCACCTAAGGTCTTTCAAGCGCTTGAAATACCTAGTCTAAAGTGTGGACTAGACTTTAATATGAGCTAATGTGGCCTACACAAATGTAAAGTGGTGTGTTTGGTGAACTTTATTATTTATTTATTTTTTGGGGGCTGAACTGACAACAGAGAGAGCTGCAGTCACACGGAGACCGTGCAGACAGCCGTAAACGGCGCTGCAAGGCCCAAAAAACCTCCTCTACTTTATCCTATGTAGTGTTTTTCCACAAGTTAGCTGGATACGGGTGGAAAGACACTAATAGGAAATTTTTGAAAAAATGTGCAGCAGCCTGCACTACTTAAAACAAAAGGAAAATTGATTTTACGGTATGACGCAGTGAACAACCCTGAGCTGGATACAACCAGGCTATGGCTGCTCACAGACTACAGGGCGAGCTGCAGTCACACGGAGACCGTGCAGACAGCCGTAAACGGCGCTGCAAGGCCCAAAAAACCTCCTCTACTTTATCCTATGTAGTGTTTTTCCACAAGTTAGCTGGATACGGGTGGAAAGACACTAATAGGAAATTTTTGAAAAAATGTGCAGCAGCCTGCACTACTTAAAACAAAAGGAAAATTGATTTTACAGCATGACGCAGTGAACAACCCTGAGCTGGATACAACCAGGCTATGGCTGCTCACAGACTACAGGGCGAGCTGCAGTCACACGGAGACCGTGCAGACAGCCGTAAACGGCGCTGCAAGGCCCAAAAAACCTCCTCTACTTTATCCTATGTAGTGTTTTTCCACAAGTTAGCTGGATACGGGTGGAAACACACTAATAGGAAATTTTTGAAAAAATGTGCAGCAGCCTGCACTACTTAAAACAAAAGAAAAATTGATTTTACGGTATGACGCAGTGAACAGCCCCGAGCTGGATACAACCAGGCTATGGCTGCTCACAGACTACAGGGCGAGCTGCAGTCACACGGAGACCGTGCAGACAGCCGTAAACGGCGCTGCAAGGCCCAAAAAACCTCCTCTACTTTATCCTATGTAGTGTTTTTCCACAAGTTAGCTGGATACGGGTGGAAAGTCACTAATAGGAATGATTACAAAAAATGAGCAGCAGACTACACTAACTACTTGAAAAAAAAAAAAAAAAAGAACAGTATGAGGCAATGAACCACCCTCCCTGAACTGAATACAACCAGCTATGGATGGCCTATGGCTGCACACAGACTAGAGAGTGGGCTGCACTCACACACACACACAGACCTTGCAGATCGCTGTGAAAACAGCGCTACAAGGCAAAAGCAAGGTGATTAGTAGGTGAACACAGCGGTTGCTAAATTAGCCTTGGAAAAGCACAAAGAAGCAAATCGCTATCTCTAAACTGGCCCTCAGTCAGCAAACAGCGTCCTGTCACTAACTGAATTCACAGCAGAGTGAGCGAAAAAAGGCACCAGCGACTTTTAAACTGCATCATGACATCATTTCAGCAGCCAATCACAGCCTTGCCAGTAGTTTCATGCCCTCCATGCTGAACAGGATGTGCCCACACTTGGAATCATTCTCATTGGCTGATTTCGTGCAAATTTGTGACATCAATTTTACGAGAGAAGAAATTATAAAAGTATAATAGGGACAGACAGGACTTCCACTACAGCCAACCCAGCAGATGGAGACCAACCATGACTATTCACATTTCCACGAATTTATGTTAACATCTGCAGCAGCAGCAACAGTAGGTACAGAAGCCACACTAAAGATATCACAGAGTGCAGTTACGTGAGACTAATGAAGGACACTAAAAATTGCAACATCACCTAGTCTGTATAGTCTGCGATTGGGGTGCAAAAGTCCTTGGAGATCCATGACAGGGGATCCAGGGTACAGTCAGCTGCGCTTATGAGTCACCTATAGGGCCATGGGGTACTTGGTAACGGGACTGGTCATCGTTAAAGGGGAGGTCATGGTGGCGGTGACCCGGTCTGTGGCCCTGGGCACCCAAGTAAAAGGGATAGTTTTTAAAGGGAGTTGTAAAGCAATAAAAGTTTGTGACGCCACCTGTGGTACTCGGTCAGGGGTGACTGACGCTGCTTAAAGGGGTCCTCTGGGGCTGATGTTACTGCAGCAAGATAGTATCGCTTCCCACAGGTGAAGCTGGGTCCCCAGGGCTCCTGGTGTGCTGGACAGGGATGGTGTGGTGACGGTAATAAATGGAGGACGCGGGGTTGCAGTTTCTTTACCTGGTTTACTGTTTTAGACAGCCTCAGTCCAGGGTACTGGCAACAGGTGTCGATGGAGTCCAGGCAGCCTGAAAACAAGTGTGAATCCCTTTGCCAGGTCAGTTTGGGAGCCTTCCACTATGTGCTGGTTACTAGTCCCTTGCTCCCTGTGGCTTCCTGACAAGGTCCTCATTTATTCTCTGTCTTGGGACAGTCCCTGCATGGTAGGCAACGTGAGCCGTTCCCTTGTGGTCTCTATACACGGTGACTCCAAGCTCGCGATGTTGCTGTACCGCAGGTGTAGTGTAAGCAAGTCACTTTCAGCTTCCTGCCTTCCGGTTCTGCCGTGGGACTTGTAATTCCACACTGCCTCAGGCTCCTGGTGCCTGGTTTCTGTGCCTCTGCCTGGAAGGAGCCCAGTCACGGCTCCCTTCCAGCTCTGTAGTTCTCCTGTGCTCCTTCACTGTTCCTTGTCTGCACCAGACTAACTAACTCCTCCTGCAGACAAAAATGTATATTATCTAGGGAAGCTCCCCTAAAAACCGGGTTCAGAGCTCCCCCTTCTAGCCTGAAATCAGAATGTGTAGAATGTACAGCTTACCTGCCAAAGGGATTCTCCTCATTTCCAGGTATGGTATCACCCTCCCGGAGAGGATGGCAATACCACTGTGGTATCTGAACTCCTGGGATGCCACATTACCCCCCCCCCCCCCGTTAAATCAAGTACTCCCGCCTGGGAAAAGAAAACATAAACAGTACAGGTTAAATTGTGCAAAACATTTTTGAAACATTTGAACAGGTTTAAACAGGTGCAAACTTTTTCTTCCCTTACGGGAGGCACTTTGCTTTAAACGTTGCAAAACTGAATTTATATAAGTATGACTGGTCTTATACCAGGGTGTCCTTGTTCATTAACAACAGTACTGATACGGGGGACCCATCATAAACCCCAACGCACTGCGCCAGATGGTTTTTCTTTCGTCTTAGGAACAAACAAGGCCCTACCCTTGCTGGCAGTGTGGGTAGAACCAAATGTGCACCTTGAGAGGTGCCAACTATTTACAGTAAAGTTTTTAAGGTAATTTCACCGTCCATTACCCTGTTGTCCATCTAAATTTTTCAAAATGTATACGCATACATTTTTAAACAGGAAACCCCAATTATTGACATTTTACATTTTTAGTCCCTGTAACGGGCTAGGATCTGACTTCTGGTACTACTGGTTGATCTATGCAGCACAGGCACTGTGGGGGATCTGACCAGATTCACTAGGCTTGCTATCACTGGTATTATGTGCTCTCTGATGGCTACGCTACTGGGGATTCTAGACAGCACAGGTGTACCTGGTCTCCTAAGAGTACTGTTGCTCACTGTGGGCATGACAGATTCACCTATAGCAGGGGGTGGATTCTCTGGTTCCACTGCTGGTGTGACGTCTGCTGCTTGAGCCTGCTGGTGTAGAGTCTCTTCTGTTTCAGGATGGTTTTGAGTCATATCTCCTTCTGGTGTTTCCAACTGGGGAAAGGTCAAAACAGGCACCACTATTGCTTGATTTACCTGAGTCCATGACTGGGGAAAGTCTCCAAGAACGGTATGGATTATCTTTTCCTCTTCTTCCGTAGGTTGAGAAGTACCTGGGTCTTTTTCCTTGTCTCTCAGTTGGTCAGGGCACACTTTAAGATGATCCCTTGATACCGCAGTCGAGAGACACACTTTAGTATTATCAAAGTTTGATGGTAAGATGGTATATGGTTCTGCTTCCCACTGGTCATCAATTTTGTGCATTCTTCTTTTCCGCTTTAGAACTTGTTCACCTGGTGACAAGGGATTTGCAGGGGCATGTTGATTATAGTTTCTTTCTTGTCTTTGTCTTGCCTGGGACAAGCTTCTTTCCACACATTCTTGTAATTGGCAGTATTTCTGCTGTCGCTCAGAATCCCAATCTGCATCTGGTGAGGTTGTTTCTGGTGTTAGGACTCCCATATCAAGGTCAACAGGTAATTTGCTAGGTCTTCCTCTCATTAGGTCTGTGTAGAGCACAAACAGTTGGTCATAGTCACGGTAGGCCAGTACCTCATATCCCGTGAGAGCCAACTTTAACCGAGTGAAGGATCCCTCCAGCCTGTCATTCCACTCAAATGGAGGACCCTTGTTCTTTGTCTTCTTGTATTGACCCGCTAACAGTTCTTGCAGGGGTGCGGCTATCTTATTGAAGTCCCTAATGAACCTTCGGTAGTAGCCTACCAACCCGAGGAACTGCTGGAGTTCCTGGATGTTGCTGGGTTTTGGCCAGTCCCTGATCACGGTGACCTTGTCTGGTGCCACTCCTTCAGCTCTTACCACATGGCCCAGGTACTGTACTTTGAGTTTTAACAGGTGGCACTTGGATGGCTTTACCTTCAGGCCAAAGTTAGATAGAGCTTCAAACACCTCGGCCAGGTGCTTCAGGTGGTCTTCATAAGTCTTGGAGAAGACGATGACATCATCCAGGTACAACAGGAAGGTTTCAAAATTCTTGTGCCCGAGACAGCACTCCATCATCCTCTGGAATGTCCTTGGTGCTTTGCAAAGTCCGAAGGGCATGTAATTGAATTCGGAGAGGCCCATCGGATTCGTGAAGGCAGTCTTTTCCTTTTCCGACTCTGCCACGGGAACCTGCCAATGCCCACTAGTGAGATCTAAGGTGGAGAAATAGCAGATTTTAAAGCAGCTAATGACTCTTCGATTCTGGGCAATGGGTAGGCATCCTTGTGTGTAATGTGGTTAATCTGCTTGTAATAGACATATATCCTCATTGTACCATCCTTCTTTCTAACGAGGACTACCGGAATTGTCCAGAGGCTACAACTGTCTCTGATTACCCCAGCCTCCTTCATCTCGTAACATACTCTTGGCACATTGGTACTGAGCTGGAGGTACAGGCTGGTACCTCTCTTTAATGGGTGGATGACCTCCAGTGGGGATATGATGTTGAACCCCTTTTACCTGCCCAAAATCTAGTGGGTGCTTGCTGAATACCCACTCAAACTAAAGGACCACCCGGTAAGTCCCCTGTTTTTGGTGTGAAGGAGTAGAATCAGTGCCCACATGTAACTTCTGGCACCAATCCTCCAACTGTCCTTCAGAGCCATTGTCCTCTGACTGGTCGAACGGGAACAAGGGTTCTGTTGCTTTTATTGCATTATCATTAACAGTAAACAGTTTAGCAAGTGTGGCACATCTGCGTACATGGACCTCTTTCTCACCACAATTAAGGACACGTACCAGTACCTTCCCCTTGCGGACATCAACCACCCCTCTGTCTGTCAGTATGGTGGGCCTAATGTCTGAATACACAGGTTCTACCAGGGCCTGGTAGTCTTTACCTTTGAGGCCTATTGCTGCCCAACACCAGATTAACATTTCACAACTGGGGTGTATTGCAATGGGGATCGGATTACTCACTGTGAAATCTCCAACTTCTCCACCAGACAATTCTACCTGTTGTATCTACATCAGGGCTCGGATTTCTTTTTGCAGGACACGCTGCTCACTGGAACCCGCAGTTTCAGCTACCTATTGTGACAAGACAATAACCTCGGCAAGACAGTTTTCTATGACATTAGTACCTAAGGTCATCATGCGGTTACATTCTCATCGGTCAATATCAACAATCACCAGTCCTTGGGCCTTCAATTCTACCCGCCTCACTTTAATGGTTACCTCCATGTACCCCACTTGTGGCAAAGGCTGACCATTTCTGTCTACTATTGTCAAATCATTATCTGGGCCACGTGTAATATCAGAGTCAGCCAAGTACCTTTTGTAAAGATTGTAAGGCATAGTCATCACCTGAGAGCCGGTGTCCAGTAAAGCGTTCATCGGGATGCCATCGATCACAATGGGGAGGATCGGTCGTCCTCTAACATACTTGGCTCGCCAGCTTTGTGGGCCTGGTCGTCCTACTCCTGGCGGTTGCCCCTCTGCCCCAGCGGTCGCTCGTTTAAATGGCAGAACCTTGCGATGTGTCCGGCCTGGTTACAGCAGTGACAGATGGGTCATCCGTCCTGATGATAGCAGTCGTTGTCTCTTCCTCTGATCGGTGGGATCCTCTTCTGTCGTCGCCAAGGGACTTTATCTGGACTGGAAGCCAGCTGGATTTTCTCCTTTGGGAATTCCTGCAGGGACTGCATGGTTCTGGCTAGTGCAGCTATACACTTTTAGTCAGTTCCTGGACCTGGACGCGCAGTTCTGTTGAGGGATCATCGTCCAGGATATGTGCATCGACCTCAACGGGGACCTGATGACAGGGTGCCACCTCCTGGTGGTAAATGATTGCTGGATGACTAGGGGGCACTGTGCAGCTGGGCGGTGGTTCATGCAGCACCCGGATGGCCCTGTCTTTATATTGTGTAAAGTCCAGGTCAGAGTTTTGCAAGGCCAGGATGTGCAGCTATGTCCTGTGGGTGCTGGACAGGAGTCCCTCAATGAACTGCTCCTTTAATAGCTTGTCTCCATACTGCATGCTGTTAGGATCAAACTGTTTAATGGCCCGTAATGCCTCTTGAAGATTGAGAGTATAGTCCCGTATGCTATCCTGTGCTCTTTGTTTGCACCCGAAAAACCTCATTTTGATTTCTGGCAAATATCTATATAACAGTTCTTTTTTCAATATCCATCCAGGATTTCAGTTCTCTTTGTGCTACACCAATTAATTGACCAGTTAGAATGTTGACCTTTTGATGTTCTGTCAGGGGATATACTTCAAATAGGCTGCATAGCCTTTCTTTAAAGTCACTCAGCATATGGGACTCCCCTGAATTTCGTAGCAGCCAGGCTCCTCCTGGTATATAGGGCATGGATAGCGGCATTTTAGGAGCTGTTACTGCAGCGGGGTCCAGCCGGTTTGCAGGAGCAGAGGGCACCGCAGGGCCTGGTGGCATCATGGTGCCTGTGGCTGCATCCACCGTGGGGCCTGGGGGCATCAAGGGGCGACTGCTGCCAGATCTCCTCCTGGGTTGGACATGTCCCTTCCCCCGTGCTAACCTCAAAGCAGGGCTGATGTCTCGCCACCGGAGTCTTCAGCGGCTCCTCCTGCGCTCGGTAAGGCTCTCCTTCCGGTCCTCCTTCCGGGGCTTCCGGCGTCCTCACTTGCGGCTCTACTGCACAGCACCCGCTTCTCATTTGCTCTTTTGCAGGCTCCGCTCATGAAGGTATGCCACTTTCTTCTCCTCGCTTTCCATGCGGCGTGGCAATGGCGGATTCCACACAGTTTAACACATTCTATGGCACACAGTGCCTGGCGATGCCAGGGCATGGATCTTGTTCGTGACGCCAAGTTGAGTCACCCGCCAGGGCTGTGGGGTACTTGGTACCAGGTCCGGTCATCGTTATAGGGGAGGTCACGTGGCGGCGACCCGGTCCGTGGCCCTGGGTGCCCAAGTAAAAGGGATAGTTTTTAAAGGGAGTTGTAAAGCAATAAAAGTTTGTGACGTGACCGACATTGCTTAAAGTGGTCCCCTGGGGTCAATGGTATGGCAGCAAGATAGTATCGCTTCCCACAGGTGAAGCTGGGTCCCCAGGGCTCCCGGTGTGCTGGGAAGGGATGGTGTGGTGCCAGTAATAAACGGAGAACACGGGATTGCAATTTCTTTACCTGGTTTACTGTTGTAGACAGCCTCAGTCCAGGGTAAGGACAACAGGTGTCGATGGAGTCCAGACAGCCTGAAAACAAGTGTGAATCCCTTTGCCAGGTCAGTTTGGGAGCCTTCTACTATGCGCTGGTTACTAGTCCCTTGCTGCCTGTGGCTTTCTGACAAGGTCCTCATTTGCTCTCTGTCCTGGGACAGTCCCTGCCTGGTAGGCAACACGAGCCATTACCTTGGGGTCTCTATACACAGTGACTCCAGGCTCTGGATGTTGCTGTACCGCAGGTGTAGTGTAAGCAAGTCACTTTCAGCTTCCTGCCCTCCTATTCTGCCGTGGGACTTGTAGTTCCACACTGCCTCGGGCTCCTGGTGCCTGGTTTCTGTGCTTCTGCCTGAAGGAGCCCAGTCATGGCTCCCTTCCAGCTCTGTAGTTCTCCTGTGCTCCTTCACTGTTCCTTGTCTGCACCAGACTAGCTAACTCCTCCTCCAGACCAGAATGTATATTATCTAGGGAAGTTCCCCTAAAAACTGGGTTCAGAGCTCCCCCTTTTGGCCTGGAGTCAGAATGTGTTGAATGTATAGCTTACCTGCCAAAGGGATTCTTCTCGTTTGCAGGCATGGCATCACCCTCCCCGAGAGGTAGGCAATACCACTGTGGTACCTGAACTCCACACTTATCCATCAGGGCACCATCAACAGTGCTGAAGACATGTTCTGAGAGAACGCTGGCTGACGGGCATGATAAAACCCCCAAGGCATGTGAGGCAAGCTCAGGGCACTCATCCATTTTTGAAAACCAAAATTTCAAAGGGCCCAAACCCTCCCTGATGGTATTGATATTCAGTTCTAGATACTCCTACACCATCCTCTCCATTTGTTCACTACGTGTAAGACTTGGACTCTGTTGTGCTGGTGCACGAGCTGGTCTGAAAAAAAGTGTCAATGGACTCAGAAATTGCTTCTTCCACTTACATTGCTTCAGCTGCTGCTAATAATGTTTTGGTATTGACGAATTGACGTGACGGAGGTTGGAAGTCTAGAGCTGCGATGCGTACTGTGTGCCTCACTGCTGTCTTGGGGAAAACCTCTCTAATGGTTATGTGAAAGCGTGTTTCAATACTCCAGCATTCGCGGGTCCCTTTCCAGGGCTGTAAGCATCTGTCAAAATTTGGTCTTATAACGTGGATCTAACAACCCAGTAGTCAGCACTATTTTGAATCATAACTACAAGGATTATGTTGCAGATAGTGCAACAATAAGTCACTCATATATTGGGCTCTTCCATGAGGTTCAAGCCCATGTGGTGTTGGTGGCTGGGTAACACTGATGCTTGTTTCCTCCATCCCTCCCCCACTAACAACGAACAAGAGAGAGGGGATGATTATCCTCTTCATCTTTAGTGGCAAGGGATGGACTGGCACACCAGAGTACCCAGAGTGGGCTCAGGTTCTAATTGGTCTAGCTGCAGAGGGCTGCGTAGTTCCTCTGTTAATCCCCACCTACTGCCGCACCTCTTCCTTTCAGCTCCGCCTATGTCGGCATGCGTCCTGCGCACCTATCTTTAACATTGGGTACGCAGGCCATGCGAATGTATGTGCATGCCTCTGCATGCATCGTTTTGATGCTGCGCCAAACCGCGTCAAACGCAACATGTTGCATTTTGTTGCAGTCGGCGCAGCATCAAAATGATGCATGCGGAGGCACCTTCACTAACAGTTTGTCTACTATCACGAGCTCCCTCGATCACAATTATCCACCATCACCTGGCACCCGCGTGTGTAATGACAGTCTGGAACTGTGAGACAATGTTATCCCTTCGGCATCCTCCTCTGCTTCCTCTGGGACTACCACCTCCTCTCGCAGGCTATTCAAAGTCTGCTCTAGCATATAGATGACTGGAATAGTGATGCTGATGATGGCATCGTCAGCGCTAACCATATTATGAGCCATTTCGAGACTGTGCAGAAGGGTGCAGAGGTCCTTAATCTGTGCTCACTCCGTAAACGAGATATGCGCCACGTCTGTACTGCATTGGCCCATGCTATACAACATGACATACTGTGTCAGGGCTCATTGCTGGTGCCACAGTAGCTGCAACATATGCAGATTGAAATTCCACCGTGTCAGCACATCGCTTGGCACGGACAAAAAGACCTCTATATCGATGCAAGTCGATGACCTGAGGGGTGCGAATGTTGGAAGTGAGAACACAGCTTCCATGCTTTCTGCAGCAGCTCACCCAGGCCAGGATAGTGGCGGTGAAAGCGCTGTACCACCAGGTTGAGGATATGAACCATGAAAGGCACATGCATGAGCTTGCCTCAGCGTAGGGCTGACACTAGGTTTGCACTGTTATCAGACATGGCCTTCCCTGGATGCAGGTTCAGCGGAGAAAGCCATTGCTCCAACTCGGCCTGGAGAGCTGTCCACAACTGTTCTACTGTATAACTGCGATCACCAAAGCATATAAATTTTAACACTGCCTGATTGCGGTGAGCCCTGGCTGTGCAGTACAGAGGTGGTGGTGATTCGCTCTGCATTGTTGGAACGCGTGTCTCATTAAAGCAGAGGTTGAGGGCGCAGGTGGAGGCCCTAGAGGAGGTAAAGGAGGAGGCAGAAGCAGTGAAGGAAGTGTGAAATAAAGAGGTTTGTCCTGCAAGTCTTGGGGATTCCAAGACTTGTGGAGCAGTGCCTGCCCCCACAACCACTAGAGTCACCCAGGGCCCAGTCAGCGAGATGTAACACCCTTGGTCATGCTTAAGGTACCATCACACTCAGCGACGCTGCGGCAATATAGACAACGAGCCGACCTAAACTAGATCGCTGGAGCGTCGCTGTAGAGACGTCAAACACAGCAACTCCAGAACGATGAAGGAGCGATCCAGTGACATAACGGCGACTCACTTCTCGTTCTCGCTGGTTGATAGCTCCATGTCAAACAGCCGGAGTGTACCGACCCGACACACATCTAGGGGCGTTGCAGCACAGCCAGATAAGCGTGTTTCTCCACAGGGAGACACCCAGGATGTGACGTCCCGGCGTCCCGGAATATAAACCGCTACTCTACAGCGATTTAGTCTTTCCATATTTTTTGCAAGCTGCATCTTCACGTTCTGCCTTTCCAGCGTCCTGTCCGGAACGACCCCCTGCCAGCTACGATCCTCTTCTCCCGGGAGCGTCCTGTCCGGAAACGCCATTGTTCCTGCTGCAAGTTCCCTCTCAGGTCGTCGCGGCTGAGGGCATCTCCTTTTGTAATGTAACACGCCTACCTGGCTAGAAGGAGACGCTGCAACGCCCCCTATGCTCATTGCTGGCGTCGTTGCTTTTGATGTCAAACATGACGATACACGCCGACCTGGCGACTAAATAAAGTTCTGGACTTCTAGCTCTGACCAGCGATGGCACAGCGGGATCCAGATCGCTGCTGCGTGTCAAACACAACAAGATCGCTATCCAGGACGCGGCAACGTCATGGATTGTTGTCGTTCTCTTTGCAAAGTTGCTGAGTGTGACAGTACCTTTACTTGTCCATGTGTCTGTGGTGAAATGCACCCTGTCAGGCATAGAGGTAATCAAGGAACAGGTGATGTTGTCTGCGACATGCTGGTGTAGCGCAGGCACAGAAAAAAATAATGGCCACTGGGCAATTGATACTGGCAAACTGTGACAGCCATCAGCTTTCAGAAACCGTCTGTATCTACCAGGCGGAAAGGCAGCATTTCTGTGGCCAACAGATTGGAGATGGTGAAGTTAAACCTCATAGCTTTGTTTCCTAGGAGAAAACAATCTTTTACGAGACCACAACTGCAGAGTATGGTGAACCAGACAAACTGCTGGACCGTGAGGGAGATGCAGGCTGAGATATTACGGTGGATTGAGAAAATTGTGGTGTGCTCCTTCACTGAGATCAGTAAAATACATTAGTCATGTCCGCTTCTGCTACGGCTGACGGCGGGCTCTCATTCAGAGTGACTGCATTTCAAAAATCTGAGGTTCTTCTTTCGGAGACCTGAGTCACAATATTTGGCATGTTAACATAGGAGGAGCAGCAGATGAGATTGATTGGGCGGCTGGTGGTTGTTGAGTTCCACTGAGCTGCATTTAAGAGCAGTGGGATTCCCAGAGTAGCGCATGTTGGTAGCATATGAAGGTTCATACATGTAGTAGTCAAATTATTGCACTTTTCCCCTCTACTAATTTTTTTTTGCAAAGTTGACAGATTATGTGAGTTGGCTCATCCTTTGCGGTTCAAAAATGGCACAGGCTAAGCAATCCTTGCCACACCCACCAGCTGCAAACCCACGAACACTGCTGGTCACAGCCACAGCTGTGTCTAAGGATGCATTGCTCATCATGGCTGCATCACTACATGTCTGCGACAAATGGCGCAACTTAACCTTCTCATCTTTCTCCTCAAATTAACAACTCAGCTGTGTGCCTCTGTGTTCACACTAACTGGGATCTAACAAATCATCATCCTCTGTGTTATCACAATCTCACTGTAAGGGTACCGTCACACATTGAAATTTCCATCGCTACCACGTTACGATTCGTGACGTTCTAGCGATATCGTTACGATATCGCTGTGTCTGACACGCTACTGCGATCAGACACCCTGCTGAGAATCGTACGTCGTAGCAGATCGTTTGGAACTTTCTTTCGTCGCTTGATCACCCGCTGACATCGCTGGATCGTTGTGTGTGACAGCGATCCAGCGATGTCTTCGCTTGTAACCAGGGTAAACATCGGGTAACTAAGCGCAGGGCCGCGCTTAGTAACCCGATGTTTACCCTGGTTACAAGCGTAAACGTAAAAAAACAAACCGTGCATACTCACCCGTCGGTGTCCTTCAGGTCCCTTGCCGTCTGCTTCCTGCTCTGAGTGCCGGCTGGAAAGTGAGAGCAGAGCGCAGCGGTGCTGCGCTCTGCGCCTCTCACTGTACGGCTGCACTCAGAGCAGGAAGCAGACGGCAAGGGACCTGAAGGACACCGACGGGTGAGTATGCACGGTTTGTTTTTTTACGTTTACGCTGGTAACCAGGGTAAACATCGGGTTACTAAGCGCGGCCCTGCGCTTAGTTACCCGATGTTTATCCTGGTTACCCGGGGACTTCGGCATCGCTCCAGCGCCGTGATTGCAACGTGTGACCGCAGTCTACGACGCTGGAGAGATGATTATACGACGCTGCGACGTCACGAATCGTGCCGTCGCAGCGATGAAAATTTCAATGTGTGACGGTACCCTAAGAGTTGTCATCCTCCTTTTCCTGCCCTGACAGAACATTACAGTCTGTGTGAGCCTCAAATATCTGAGTCTGATTAAGATGACTGCTCTCCCCAGGGGTTAACGTCTGGTGACAAGGGTCAAGTTGCTGCTGGGACCCTGCTTCTTCCTGCCTGAGATCCAAGCTGAAACAATATTGGGCAGGTGTGTAGATTTCCTCCTCTTGACTCTGTGAAGCTTTTGAGAATACTTCTGATGCCAATTGCATAGAATGTGTGAACAGCTCTTCAGAGTCACGCATCTGTGGTTTCCTACAGTTAGTTGTACGGTTGGAGAGTTATGCCCCAAGGGAAACAAAGGTAATTTGGGTACCACCTCTGTGGACTGTACTGAGTGTGATGTTGAGGTAGAAAATAAGGAGGTGAAGCCACTTGAAGCTGCGCTTGCAATCCACTCGAGCACATGCTCTTTCTGGACATCATCAACAAGGCGTACAGCTGTATGTCTGTCAAAGCAAGGTAGTGGAGTAGCCCATCCAGTAACATAAGTTGTCAGTTGTCTTTGTGTAGGACATGACTTTGCTGGTTCACTAGTGCTTTCACAAACATCATCACCTACCCCACGTACACCTTGAACCCAAAGCCAAATCCCCCTTAAACCACGACCTCGCTTTTTCCCAGTCATGTTGCTCAGATAGTATGGTAGGAGCATAGTATTAGTAACAAAAAATTCGATTTTAAACTCTGCACCACCTCTGCAAACAGCTGAATTTCAGCAGCAGTAATTGACAAGATGAAATATGCTGTGCTGAATCGCACTGGTCACAGAAGACAAAATTGTTTGAAAGTGAATGAGGACTGTATGACAAAGAAGATATGCACTAAACAATTTTAAAATTAGATCTCCCCTACTGTATGACCTTAGGCTACTTTCACACATCAGTTTTTTCACCGCCTGCCGATTCCGGTGTCGCGCCGCAGCACCGGATCCGGCGTAATTTGTGAAAACCGGATGGGACGGATCCGGTTTCAGCCGGATCCTATGTCCGGATCCGGTGAGAAACTGGATCCGTCCCATCCGGTTGGCATCCGTTTCGTCCAGTTTTCCATCCGGTTTTTGACGGATACGGCTTTTAAGAACGCCCCTGGGAGGCTCCAAAATGTGATTGACCCCCTCAAAACTATATATACAGTCTTCCTACAGCCCATCAGTCACAGGTTGGAGAGGAGCAAGTGTTTGGAGAGAGATGGATGTCGTTATTGCAAAGATTCTGCAGAACAACGTGGATTTCATTGTGGAGGCGAATCGCTTGAAAACAATTGTTCTGGAGAAGGAGCGAGAGAGACAACGTATCATGCATCTGTGCTGACGCCGTTTGTGGATCCACCCCATTACCTCACAGAGAATGACACGTGGAGAGTTTTCTACTCTGCCCTTGGAGCTGCGAGGAAATCCAGAGAAATTTTTCTCATATGTGCAGATGAAAGTGGAGAACTTTGATATATTGGTGTACCGAATTGAACATCTCATCTGAAGGAGTGATACGTATTGCCGATTCTCTATTTCACCGGCCGAGCGTCTGATGGTCACTCTTCGGTAAGCCATTTTTATTGCATGTACTCCTGTAGTACACTTTAATTGATTGTAATTTGATTTTGTAGTAATTTCTGCCTTGATTTTGTTCACAGATTCCTTGCTACTGGAGAATCCCTTTTGCTACTACATTTCCAGTTCACATTGGGAATTTCCACCATCTCCGGAATTGTAAAGCACACTTGCTGTGCACTGTGGGACTCTTTGCACTATGAATTTATACCACATCCCACAATGGAGAATTGGTTGGAAGTAGCTGAGAAATTCCAGCAGGTGTGTCAGTTTCCCAATTGCTTGGGCGCAGTGGACGGGAAACATATCCGTATTGTGAAACTGGCTGCATCTGGATCAGAATATTTTAACTATAAAAAGTACTTTTCCATTGTGCTGATGACCATCGCCAATGCGGATTACAAATTTGTAGCGGTGGATATTGAGGCGTATGGCCGCTCTAATGATTCCCAAGTTTTCAAACTGTCTGCAATGGGGCATCATTTGTATGGAAACACCTTTCAATTCCCCCCCAAGACCACTGCCTCAAACCTCTGGGCCACCAATGCCTTTTGATTGTGTTGGGGATGAAGCCTTCCATGTTATGGACTGGTAATTTAGGAGCGACATGCGACTAGCTCTGAGCAGGTGGTAACTATACAGACCGCAGTTCCTGATCTTAACACAACACTAGCAGTAGCCGTGGGATGTTCCTGTCACTCCCTGGACACCTCGTCACAGCCGGAGAACTAGCTACCCCTAAAGGTAGAAACAGGAAAGCTATCTTGCCTCAGAGAAAATCCCCAAAGGATAGGACAGCCCCCCACAAATAATGACTGTGAGAGGAGAAGGAAATGACATACGCAGTATGAAACAAGATTTAGCAAAGGAGGCCACTTCTAGCTAGATAGATAGTACAGGAAAGAACACTGTGCGGTCAGTAATAAAAACTAGAAAAAGTCCACCGCAGAGAAATGCAAAAATCTCCACACCTGACTAAAGGTGTGGAGGGCAAAATCTGCTGCCCAGAGCTTCCAGCTTAGCTGAATAGATCCATACTGATAAGCTGGACAAATGAGCAAAATATAGAATGTGCTGAACAATAAAGTCCACAACAAGTGGACTGCAAAAGGACGAGCAAAGACTTATCTTTGCTGAAAGGGTCAGAATGTCAGGAAAATCCAAAAGAGCAGTGGCTCCAAGCAGGAACAATTGGCAACTGGCATTGATTGAGGAATAAGGCCAGACTAAAATAGCCGAGCCAGAAAGACGATCAGTGGAAGCAGCTGCTGATGCTAAATCCAAGAAGCAGCTATACCACTCAAAACCACAGGAAGGAGCCCAAGAGCAGAATTCACAAAAGTGCTACTTACAACCACCGGAGGGAGCCCAAGAGCGGAATTCACAGCAGTACCCCCACTTGAGGAGGGGTCACCGAACCCTCACCAGAGCCCACAGGCCAAACAGGATGAGCCAAGTGAAAAGCACGAACCAAATCGGCGGCATGGACATCGGAGGCAACCACCCAAGAATTATCCTCCTGGCCATAACCCTTCCACTTGACAAGATACTGAAGCCTCCGCCTCGAAAAACGAGAATCCAAAATTTTTTCAACCACATATTCCAACTCCCCCTCAACCAACACCGGGGCAGGAGGATCAACAGAGGGAACAACAGGTACCACATATCTCCGCAACAAAGATCTATGGAAAACATTGTGGATGGCAAAAGAGGCTGGAAGGGCCAAACGAAAAGACACTGGATTGATAATCTCAGAAATCTTATAAGGACCAATAAACCGAGGCTTGAACTTAGGAGAAGAAACCTTCATAGGAACATGACGGGAAGATAACCAGACTAAATCCCCCACACGAAGCCGAGGACCAACACACCGACGGTGGTTAGCAAAACGCTGAGCCTTTTCCTGAGACAACGTCAAATTGTCTACCACATGAGTCCAAATCTGCTGTAACCTGTCCATCACAGAATCTACACCAGGACAATCAGAAGGCTCAACCTGCCCTGAAGAAAAACGAGGATGGAAACCAAAATTACAAAAATAAGGCGAAACCAAAGTAGCCGAACTGGCCCGATTATTAAGGGCAAACTCGGCCAACGGCAAGAAAGCCACCCAATCATCCTGATCAGCAGACACAAAGCATCTCAAATAGGTTTCCAAGGTTTGATTAGTTCGCTCAGTTTGGCCATTTGTCTGAGGATGGAACGCCGGAGAAAAAGACAAATTAATGCCCATCCTAGCACAAAAGGCCCGCCAAAACCTGGAAACAAATTGGGAACCTCTGTCAGACACAATATTCTCCGGAATGCCATGCAAACGAACCACATGCTGAAAAAATAATGGAACCTAATCAGAGGAGGAAGGCAATTTAGGCAAAGGTACCAAATGGAACCGGTCACAAACCACCCAGATAACAGACATCCTCTGGGACACAGGAAGTTCCGAAATAAAATCCATGGAAATATGCATTCAGGGCCTCTCAGGGACAGGCAAAGGCAAAAGCACCCCACTAGCGCGGGAACAGCAAGGCTTAGCCCGGGCACAGGTCCCACATGACTGCACAAAAGAACGCACATCCCGTGACAAGGAAGGCCACCAAAAGGACCTAGCAACCAAATCTCTGGTACCAAAAATCCCAGGATGACCGGCCAACACCGAACAATGGACCTCAGAAATTACCTTACTTGTCCATCTATCAGGAACAAACAGCTTCCCCACAGGACAGCGGTCAGGTTTATCAGCCTGAAATTCCTGAAGCACTCGCCGTAAATCAGGAGAGATGGCAGAAAGAATCACCCCTTCCCTAAGAATGCCAACCGGCTCAAGAACTCCAGGAGAATCAGGCAAAAAACTCCTAGAGAGAGCATCCGCTTTAACATTCTTAGATCCCGGAAGATATGAGACCACAAAATCAAAACGGGAGAAAAACAGGGACCATCGAGCCTGTCTAGGGTTCAGCCGCTTGGCCGACTCGAGGTAAATCAGATTCTTATGATCGGTCAAGACCACAATGCGGTGCTTGGCTCCCTCAAGCCAATGTTGTCACTCCTCAAATGCCCACTTCATAGCCAACAACTCCCGATTGCCGACATCATAATTGCGTTCCGCAGGCAAAAATTTTCGGGAAAAGAAGGCACATGGTTTCATCAAGGAACCATCAGAATTCCTCTGTGACAAAACGGCCCCTGCCCCAATCTCAGAAGCGTCAACCTCAACCTGAAAAGGAAGAGACACATCCGGCTGACGCAACACGGGGGCAGAAGTAAATCGGCGCTTAAGCTCCTGAAAGGCCTCAACAGCCTCAGAGGACCAATTTGTCACATCATCGCCTTTCTTCGTCAAATCGGTCAGGGGCTTTACCACACTAGAGAAGTTGGCAATGAAACGGCGATAAAAATTAGCAAAGCCCAAAAATTTCTGAAGGCTCTTCACAGATGTGGGTTGAATCCAGTCATAAATGGCTTGGACCTTAACAGGATCCATTTCTATAGACGAAGGAGAAAAAATAAACCCCAAAAAAGAGACCTTCTGAACTCCAAATAGGCACTTAGACCCCTTCACAAATAGAGCATTATCACGAAGGATCTGGAATACCATCCTGACCTGCTTCACATGAGACTCCCAATCATTGGAAAAAATCAAAATATCATCCAAATACACAATCAAGAATTTATCAAGATAATTGCGGAAAATATCATGCATGAAGGACTGGAACACAGAAGGAGCATTAGAAAGCCCGAAAGGCATCACCAGGTATTCAAAATGGCCTTCGGGCATATTAAATGCAGTTTTCCATTCGTCACCCTGTTTAATACGAACAAGATTATATGCCCCTCGAAGGTCAATCTTGGTAAACCAACTAGCCCCCTTAATCCGAGCAAATAAATCAGAGAGCAAAGGTAAAGGGTATTGGAATTTGACCGTGATCTTATTAAGAAGGCGATAATCAATACAGGGTCTCAAGGAGTTATCCTTCTTGGCAACAACAAAAAAATCCCGCTCCCAATGGTGACGAAGAAGGCCGAATATGCCCCTTCTCTAAAGACTCCTTCACATAGCTTCGCATGGCAGCATGCTCTGGCACAGACAGATTGAAGAGTCGGCCCTTAGGGAACTTACAGCCAGGAACCAAGTCAATAGCACAATCACAGTCCCTATGTGGAGGCAGAGAACTGGACTTGGGCTCATCGAATACATCCTGGAAATCTGACAAAAATTCAGGAACATCAGAAGAAGGGGAAGAGGAAATTGACATTAAAGGAAAGTCACTATGTACCCCTTGACAACCCCAACTAGTCACAGACATCGATTTCCAATCCAACACTGGATTGTGTACTTGTAACCATGGAAAACCCAGTACAACAACATGTAAATTATGCAACACCAGAAAACGACAATCTTCCTGATGTGCTGGAGCCATGCACATAGTCAACTGAGTCCAATACTGAGGTTTATTCTTGGCCAACGGTGTAGCATCAATACCCCTCAAAGGAATAGGGCTCTGCAAAGGCTGCAAAGAAAAACCACAGCGCCTGGCGAAGTCTAAGTCCATTAAATTCAGGGCAGCGCCTGAAACCACAAATGCCATGACAGAAAAAGATGACAATGAGCAAATCAGGGTCACAGACAGGAGAAACTTAGGCTGTACAGTACTAATGGTAACAGATCTAGCAACCCTCTTAATACGCTTAGGGCAATCAGAAATAGTATGAGCAGAATCACCACAGTAAAAACACAGCCCATTCTGACGTCTGTATCCCCTCTGTTCCGCTCTAGTCAGAATCCTATCACATTGCATAGGCTCAGGACTCTGTTCAGAGGACGCTGCCATATGGTGCACCACTTTGCGCTCACGCAGGCGCCGATCAATCTGAATGGCCAGAGACATAGATTCGCTCAAACCAAAAGGCGTGGGGAACCCCACCATAACATCTTTAAGGGCTTCAGAAAGACCCTATCTGAAAATTGCTGCCAGAGCGTCCTCATTCCATTTAGTGAGCACAGACCATTTTCTAAATTTCTGGCAGTATAATTCTGCCGCTTCCTGACCCTGACACAGGGCCAACAAGGTTTTTTCCGCATGATCCACATAGTTAGGTTCGTCATACAATAATCCGAGCGATTGAAAAAATGTATCTACATTAAGCAATGCCAGATCCCCTGACTCAAGGGAGAATGCCCAGTCCTGAGGGTCACCACGCAGCAGAGAAATAACTATTTTAACTTGCTGAGTGGGGTCACCAGAGGAACGGGGTTTCAGAGCAAAAAACAATTTGCAGTTATTTTTAAAGTTCAAAAACTTAGATCTATCCCCGTAAAACAAATCTGGAGTAGGAATTCTAGGCTCTAAGGCTGGAGTATGAACAACATAATCTTGGATACTCTGTACTCTTGCAGCACGCTGATCCACACGAGAAAACAAACCCTGAACATCCATGTCCGCACCCAAATCCTGAACCACCGAGAGATTAAGAGGAAGGAAAAACACAAAACAGACTAAAGAAAAAAAAAATGGCTCAGAACTCTTTTTCTTTTCCTTCTTTTGAGATGCATTCAACTCATTTTTGGCCAGTTGTACTGTTATGGACTGGTAATTTAGGAGCGACATGCGACTAGCTCTGAGCAGGTGGTAACTATACAGACCGCAGTTCCTGATCTTAACACAACACTAGCAGTAGCCGTGGGATGTTCCTGTCACTCCCTGGACACCTTGTCACAGCCGGAGAACTAGCTACCCCTAAAGGTAGAAACAGGAAAGCTATCTTGCCTCAGAGAAAATCCCCAAAGGATAGGACAGCCCCCCACAAATAATGACTGTGAGAGGAGAAGGAAATGACATACGTAGTATGAAACAAGATTTAGCAAAGGAGGCCACTTCTAGCTAGATAGATAGTACAGGAAAGAACACTGTGCGGTCAGTAATAAAAACTAGAAAAAGTCCACCGCAGAGAAATGCAAAAATCTCCACACCTGACTAAAGGTGTGGAGGGCAAAATCTGCTGCCCAGAGCTTCCAGCTTAGCTGAATAGATCCATACTGATAAGCTGGACAAATGAGCAAAATATAGAATGTGCTGAACAATAAAGTCCACAACAAGTGGACTGCAAAAGGACAAGCAAAGACTTATCTTTGCTGAAAGGGTCAGAATGTCAGGAAAATCCAAAAGAGCAGTGGCTCCAAGCAGGAACAATTGGCAACTGGCATTGATTGAGGAATAAGGCCAGACTAAAATAGCCGAGCCAGAAAGATGATCAGTGGAAGCAGCTGCTGATGCTAAATCCAAGAAGCAGCTATACCACTCAATACCACATAAGGGAGCCCAAGAGCAGAATTCACAAAAGTGCTACTTACAACCACCGGAGGGAGCCCAAGAACGGAATTCACAACACTTCCAGCTGTCAGAACATCTGCTGAAACCCTACTCCAGTCATGGATCAACCCAAACTAAAAGACTTTTTAACCCTAGAACGCATACCTGGGGCCTCGCAGGCCTGCCAGATTACTTGTTTTCTATTTTCTGTAAAAGTACTTTAGTTAGAATTTTGAAAATTTAGGTAATCCTCAGGGTATATAGTTGTTAGTAATTTCCAGTTATTCATATATTTTTATGTTACAGACATTTCGGTATAACAACCTTTTTTTGGGACTACCCCATATTCACGCACCTGGGGCCTGTACTAGGTTTACATGTGATACTCAGTCTTTTTGTCTGTATTTTTGCTGGGGAAGAACTTTTATGACTCTGCTATTGCTGGGAAGAGTGTGGATTCTGCATGAAAGTGAAATTTCTTTGTCTGATGAAGAGTACATGCCACCAGCTAATGTATCAACTTCATTGTCCAGCGATTCTTCAGATGATGAAGAAGTAGTGGATCCAGCAGAACGTTCAAATAGAACATCTAAAACTAAGATTTTTTGGAACAGTACTGCTGACGCTCCTGCACGTACCCCATCACATAAAATTATTAGAGTTGCTTAAGGAGCTGTCAGAATTCCCCAATTCATGTCCAAAAGAGATGTTTTCTGTAAATTTGTTTCGGATGATATTGCAGATGAGGTAGTTTTGTGTACTAACGTAGAAGGAAAACGTATCGCGTCAGGAAGAAACACAACATGGAAAAATATACTATATGCTTATATTGGCCTTACTCTTCTGGCAGGGTCGACAAAATCATACGATGTTCCAATCAGAGAGTTATTTCAGAACCCATTTGCAGATCCACACTAAAAAGCTACTATGTCCATCAATAGATTTGAGGGTACTCGGAGATGCCTTCGTTTTGATGAAAAGAGAACTCGCCCTGTGAGGTTGGCAACCGATAAATTAGCCCCTATTAGCTATATCTGGAATCTTTTTATCAAGAACTGTACAAAGCTTTACCATTCCAGTGATAATGTGACAGTGGACGAGCGTTTCTGTTCTACTTGCGGACAAAATGTATGCAAGGAACATTCAGCTGAAAAAATAATATGCGAGAATTGTCGGGGGAATATGTAAAGTTACAAATAAATATTCCTGCACCAAGTTTGCTACAACCAAAAAATGTTTTAATAAAAAAATTGCATATAGAATGCCTATATTTGGCATGCCCGTTTACTTACTTTTTTGTTGTTTTATGCACATAATTATGTTTTGAAATATACACATCTTAGGCTGTGTTCCCAGTAGTGCTGGGGTTCGCCAGAAGGGGATCCATAATGGATCTGACCTCCTGGTAACTCCAACTAAGGCTGCCGGAATGGCGGGATTCTGCCAGCCTTAGCTGGGGTCACCAGGAGGTCAGATCCATTACGGATCCCCTCCTGGCAGACCCCAGCGCTAGTTGGAATACATCCTTACCTTGCAATTGTAAAATCAATTTTGAAAAGTATTTTTATTTGAGTTATTCCCTGTTATTTGCACACAGGCCTAAAAGGCCCCAGGTGCGTGAATATGGGGTAGTCCCAAAAAAAGGTTGTTATACCAAAATGCCTATAACATAAAAATATATGAACAACTGGAAATTACTAACAACTATATACCTGAGGAATACCTAGAGTTTCAAAATTCTAACTAAAGTAATTTTACAGAAAACAGAAAACAAGTAACCTGGCAGGCCTGCGAGGCCCCATGTATGCGTCCGCCAGCCTTAGCTGGGGTCACCAGGAGGTCAGATCCATTACGGAATCCCGTCCTGGCGGACCCCTGCGCTAGTGGGAATGCATCATTACTTTGCAATAAACTTTGAAAAGTATTTTTATTTGAGTTATTCCATGATAATTGTAAACAGGCCTAAAAGGCCCCAGGTGCGTGAATGTGTAGATTTCTATGGGTATGCGTTCTAGGGTTAACTACCGCCTCACAAGTGCACAGAGAATGGTGGAGTGCGCTTTTGGGATTTTGACCGCCAAATGGAGAGTTCTACTGACATCTATAAACTTGAATACAGACACTGTTGACGAGGTGGTGAAAGCTTGTGTTGTCCTGCACAATTTTGTGATTTCCAAGGAACAGATTTCCATTGAGGACCACTCTGAAGAAACCACCTTGGCTAATTATAACAACATAACGTATAGAAGTTCTGTGACAGTTTCCCAAATTAGGGACCAATTTGCAGAATACTTTATGTCACCGGAAGGAAGACTCGACTGGCAGGATGAGAGAGATTGAACAATTTGTCTTTGACCTTGTAACGGTATTTGACCTACTTTTACCCAAGTTGTGTACCTGTTTGTGTTGTAATCCAAGTATTTTACCTTTTTTACCCAAGTTGTGAACCTGTTTGAGTTCTACCCAAAGTATTTTACCTTTCTTTACCCAAGTTGTGTACCTGTTTGGGTTCTACCCAAAGTATCTTACCTTCTTTTACCCAAGTCGTGTACCTGTTTCGGTTCCACCCATAGTATTTTACCTTCTTTTACCCAAGTTGTGTACCTCTTTGGGTTCAACCCAAAGTATTTTACCTTCTTTTGCCCAAGTTGTGTACCTGTTTGGGTTTTACCCAAAGTATTTTACCTTCTTTTACCCAAGTTGTGTACCTCTTTGGGTTCTACACAAAGTATTTTACCTCTACCAATAAACCATCTTTAACCCAAGTGTTAACTATACCTTATAAAATAAAATACAAATTTGCTGTAAAAACACAGTTTTATTACAATTTTTTGAACAAAACAATAATAAAATTTTGTTTGGCAACACAAAAATAAACTGTATTTGGCTGCGCCAAAACTTAGAGGTTTGAATATGTTGGGGTGGAGATAGTGCTGGAGGAGCTGTCAGATAGAGACTCTTCAACAGTGGGAGTGTGGAGAGAGGAATGTGGTGTGTTGGTGGGGAAGGATCAATAGGTAGTGGTGAAGGGGTGGAGAAAGCAAGTGAACGGGTGGACAGGAAACTGGGAGTTGAGTTATGAATTTGGTATGATGGAGGGGTGTAGCTGATGGTTTGGGAGGATTGGGAGGCTGAATCGTTGAGGGGTGGAGAAGGGGGTTGGGACATGATGGGTGAATGAGGCTGGTGGTATTGGGCAGGGAGAGGAGGCACGGAAGATGTTGTTGGAAACTGGTATGGGGTGGGATGTTCATACTGGTCTGGATGGTGGGAAGGGGCATGGGCGGGACGCTGGTAGTGGTCTGGATGGTGGGACGGGGCACGGTCACGATGTGGGTAATGCTGAGGTTGGTGGGACGGGGCTCGGGCATGTTGCTGGTACGGTTCAGGAGGATGGTAGTGGCTGTAGTGAGGGACAGTGGCTGAAGGGGGGGCAGGTGCAGGAGGTGTGGCAAGTGTTGTGGCTTTGGAGGCAATGAGCACTAGAGTAGACTGGCAGGCTTCCATTACTTGCATCTGCTGATCAGTAGATAGCTTCTCCATTTGCTCGAGTACCGACTGGAAAAAAGTGTGGTTCGGTGACTGACTTTCCTCTGAAAGCATCGTTAGCAGAAGTGTATGCAACTCGAGTATGCTTTTATTTATTAAATTGAAACCTGCAGCCATTTGCTCAGACAAAACTTTGAGACAGTTCTGAAAGGATGCGTTCAGGTGCAAGAACTTGGGAGCATAGTTCTGTACCTGACCCCTCGGCCGCTGGCGCCCCAAAGCCACAGGTGTACTAGAGGTGGCAGCAGCAGAGGGGTGGGGTACAGGAAAAGCTATATCCTCACCAGCAGATTCATGCAATGGAACTGGCCAGGATGCTCCAGCACTGGTGGATGGTACCGAGGGATCAGATGGGTGGGAAGGCTGGGAAGGTGCAGAGGGGCCAGGACTGTCAAAGTGTCCCTCGGTGACGGACTCCGGAGGGATCGCCCTAGAAGGGTTCAACGCAGCTGCAGGCTCCCGAGTGCTCCCGACAATGCTGTGGAATAAAGAGTAAAAATATATAATTAATATACTGATATTGCATGGCGCTTGCTGAAACAACAAAAGAGGGTTAGACATGTAAAACATTGGTTAGTACATGTGGTGTGTAATATTTACCTTCGGGTCACCATCGTTGACCTGAGGAACGACAGGTCTTGGGCATATTTGTATCTGCTCCTGCATCCTCCAGAACCACTCGGGGCCCGCATCTCTTTGTTGAACTCCTTTTTAAAGCGATCCCTGATAGACCGCCACCGCTTCACAATCCTCTCACCTGTAAAAAAAGGAGAAACACAAATTGGTTAAGATACAATACTTTGAATGCATCAACATAACTGAACTGTGTATACTTACGTTCTTGATTCTGGGCCCGAAGGTCGAGGTCCTCCCAGTTCTCAACTAGCTGTTGGCATACTTGTTCCCAGAGTCGACGGGTCACTATGACATCAGCATGGCGGCGGTCACCCATGTTCAACAGCGGCTCCCTGTCTCGGATCAGATCGATGAGGAGGTCAATATTGAGGCCAACCTCCTCACTGTCGGAATCAGGAGCACGCTGTGAAGCCTGTTATAAAAAAGGCAAAAAAATTAAATTAGATTCAAAACAAAGAAAATATTTAAAAAAAAAAGAAAAGATGCTTACACGATGATGGCAGCCACGACTCTCATGCCGACCACCCTGGGAGCTACTCGGAGGACCCCTTGATGGAGCAACAGAATCCGAACTCTTAAAGAAAAGCATAACAATTATGTGCTTGTAGTTGGCCTTTTTATGTGTTGTGTACATTTTGATATCTATAATGATTAGTGTTGAGCATTCCGATACCGCAAGTATCGGGTATCGGCCGATATTTGCTGTATCGGAATTCCGATACCGAGTTCCGATATTTTTGTGACATCGGAAATCGGAATCGGAAGTTCCCAGTGTATGGTTCCCAGGGTCTGGAGGAGAGGAGACTCTCCTTCAGGCCCTGGGATCCATATTCATGTAAAAAATAAAGAATTAAAATAAAAAATATGGATATACTCACCCCTCCGGCGGACCCTGGACCTTACCGATGTAACCGGCAGCCTCCGTTCCTAAGAATGAGTGAGTGTAGGGCCTGCGATGACGTCGCGGCTTGTGATTGGTCGCGTTAGCGGTCACATGAGCGGTCACGCGACCAATCACAAGCCGCGACGTCATCGAAGGTCCTTCACTCCTCATTCTTAGGAACGGAGGCTGCCGGTTACATCGGTAAGGTCCAGGGGCCACCGGAGGGGTGAGTATATCCATATTTTTTATTTTAATTCTTTATTTTTTACATGAATATGGATCCCAGGGCCTGAAGGAGAGTTTCCTCTCCTTCAGACCCTGGGAACCATCCAGGATACCTTCCGATACTTGTGTCCCATTGACTTGCATTGGTATCGGTATCGGCGATATCCAATATTTTTCGGATATCGGCCGATACCATCCGATACCGATACCTTTGAGTATCGGAAGGTATCGCTCAAAACTAATAATGATCATTCTGTTCATGTTGTGCGATGTGTCCAATGATCTGTTTCTATGTGTCGTGTGCATTGTTCTTTCTGTAATCTTTTGTTTTTATGTGTTGGCTGTAGTGTGTCGTTTGCCTGCCTGCCTTCCAGCAAGAGCCTAGCCTGCCTGCCTGCCAGCAAGAGCCTAGCCTGCCTGCCTGCCAGCAAGAGCCTAGCCTGCCTATATATATATATGTATTTCACCATCTTTCATTTTTGTAGGAAGCTGCTGCTGCAGAAAAGGTGCTTCCGGAAGAAGACCGAAGGGGTGGAGAAAGATCTGGAGCGGGATCACAATTGGTATGTTTCTTTCATGCATCGCGGAACCACAATCCACACACTACACCCAACACATAAAAACAAAAGATTACAGAAAGAACAATACAAACATCACATAGAAACAGATCATTGGACACATCGCACAACATGAACAGAATGAACATTATAGATATCAAAACGTACACAACACATAAAAAGGCAAACTAAAAGCACATAATTGTTATGTTTTTCTTTTAGAGTTTGGATTCTGGTGCTCCATCAAGGGGTCCTCCGAGTGGCTCCCAGGGTCGTCGGCGTGAGAGTCATGGCTGCCATCATCGTGTAAGCATCTTTTTTTTTTTTTTTTAATATTTTCTTTGTTTTGAATCTAATTTTATTTGTTTGCCCTTTTTTATAACAGGCTTCACAGCGTGCTCCTGATTCGGACGGTGAGGAGGTCGGCCTCAATATTGACCTCCTCATCGATCTGATCCGAGACAGGGAGCCGCTGTGGAACATGGGTGACCGCCGCCATGCTGATGTCATAGTGACTCATCGACTCTGGGAACAAGTATGCCAACAGCTAGTTGAGAACTGGGAGGACCTCGATGTTCGGGCCCAGAATCAAGAACGTAAGTATACAAAGTTCAGTTATGTTGATGCATTCTAAGTATTGTATCTTAACCAATTTGTGTTTCTGCTTTTTACAGGTGAGAGGATTGTGAAGCGGTGGCGGTCTATCAGGGATCACTTTAAGAAGGAGTTCAACAAAGAGATGCAGGCCCCGAGTGGTTCTGGAGGACACAGGAGCAGATACAAATATGCCCAAGCCCTGTCGTTCCTCAGGTCAACGATGGTGACCCGAAGGTAAATATTACCCACCACATGTAATAAGCAATGTTTTTACATGTCTAACCAACCTCAGCATTACCCACATCGTGACCGTGTCCCGTCCCACCATCCAGACCACTAACAGCGTTCTGCCCGTGCCCCTTCCCACCATCCAGACCAGTATGAACATCCTTCCCCATACCAGTTCCCAACAACATCTTCCGCGCCTCCTCTCCCTGCCCACTACCACCATCCTCATTCACCTGTCATGTCCCAACCCCCTTCTCCACCCCTCAACGATTCAGCCTCCCAATCCTCCCAAACCATCAGCTACACTCCTCCATCATACCAAATTCATAACTCAACTCCCAGTTTCCTGTCCACCCGTTCACTTGCTTTCTCCACCCCTTCACCACTACCCATTGATCCTTCCCCACCCCCACCACCAGATTCCTCTCTCCACACTCCCACTGTCGAAGTGTCCCTATCTGACAGCCCCTCCAGCACTATCTCCACCCCGACGTGTTCAAACCTCTAAGTTTTGGCTCAGCCAAATCAAGTTTATTTTTATGTTGCTAAACAGAATTTTATTATTGTTTTATTCAAAAAAATTGTAATAAAACTGTGTTTTTAAAGCTAATTTGTATTTTCTTTATAAGGTATAGTTAACACTTGGGTTAAAGATGGTTTATTGGTAGAGGTAAAATACTTTGGGTAGAAACCAAACAGTTACACAACTTGGGTAAAATAAGGTAAAATACTATGGGTAGAACCCAAACAGGTACAAAACTTGGGCAAAAGAAGGTAAAATACTTTGGGTAGAACCCAAGCAGGTACACAACTTGGGTAAAAGAGGATAAAATACTTTGGGTAGAACCCAAACAGGTACACAACTTGGGTAAAATAAGGTAAGATACTTTGGGTAGAACACAAACAGGTACACAACTTGGGTAAAGGAAGGTAAAATACTTTGGGTACAACCCAAAGAGGTACACAACTTGGGTAAAAGTAGGTCAAATACCATTACAAGGTCAAAGACAAATTGTTCAAACTCTCTCATCCTGCCAGTTGAGTCTTCCTTCCGGTGACATAAAGTATTCTGCGAATGGGTCCCTAATAGTGTTGAGCATTCCGATACCGCAAGTATCGGGTATCGGCCGATACTTGCGGTATCGGAATTCCGATACCGGGATTCCGATACTTGCCGCGTATCGGATACCGGAATCGGAAGTTCACAGATTCAAACTGCACAAATTCAGCCAATGAGAAAGATTCCAAGTGTGGGCACATCCTGTTCAGCATGGAGGGCATGAAACTACTGGCATGGCTGTGATTGGCTGCTGAAATGATGTCATGATGCAGTTTAAAAGTCGCTGGCGCCATTTTGCGCTCACTCTGCTGTGAATTCAGTTAGTGACAGGACGCTGTTTGCTGACTGAGGGCCAGTTTAGAGATAGCGATTTGCTTCTTTGTGCTTTTCAAAGGCTAATTTAGCAACCGCTGTGTTCACCTACTATTCACCTTGCTTTTGCCTTGTAGCGCTGTTTTCACAGCGATCTGCAAGGTCTGTGTGTGTGTGTGTGTGAGTGCAGCCCACTCTCTAGTCTGAGTGCAGCCACATAGGCCATCCATAGCTGGTTGTATTCAGTTCAGGGAGGGTGGTTCATTGCCTCATACTGTTCTTTTTTTTTTTTTTTTTCAAAGTAGTGTAGTCTGTTGCTAATTTTTTCAAAAAAATCCTATTAGTGTCTTTCCACCCGTCTCCAGCTAATTTGTGGAAAAACACTACATAGGATAACGTAGAGGAGGGTTTTTGGGCCTTGCAGCGCCGTTTACGGCTGTCTGCACGGTCTCCGTGCGACTGCAGTTCGCCCTGTAGTCTGTGAGCAGCCATAGCCTGGTTGTCTCCAGCTCAGGGTTCTTCACTGCGTCATACCGCAAAATCAATTTTCATTTTGTTTTAAGTAGTGCAGGCTGCTGCACATTTTTTCAAAAAATTCCTATTAGTGTCTTTCCACCCGTCTCCAGCTAATTTGTGGAAAAACACTACATAGGATAACGTAGAGGAGGGTTTTTGGGCCTTGCAGCGCCGTTTACGGCTGTCTGCACGGTCTCCGTGTGACTGCAGCTCGCCCTGTAGTCTGTGAGCAGCCATAGCCTGGTTGTCTCCAGCTCAGGGTTCTTCACTGCGTCATACCGCAAAATCAATTTTCATTTTGTTTTAAGTAGTGCAGGCTGCTGCACATTTTTTCAAAAAATTCCTATTAGTGTCTTTCCACCCGTCTCCAGCTAATTTGTGGAAAAACACTACATAGGATAACGTAGAGGAGGGTTTTTGGGCCTTGCAGCACCGTTTACGGCTGTCTGCACGGTCTCCGTGTGACTGCAGCTCGCCCTGTAGTCTGTGAGCAGCCATAGCCTGGTTGTCTCCAGCTCAGGGTTCTTCACTGCGTCATACCGCAAAATCAATTTTCATTTTGTTTTAAGTAGTGCAGGCTGCTGCACATTTTTTCAAAAAATTCCTATTAGTGTCTTTCCACCCGTCTCCAGCTAACTTGTGGAAAAACACTACATAGGATAACGTAGAGGAGGGTTTTTGGGCCTTGCAGCGCCGTTTACGGCTGTCTGCACGGTCTCCGTGTGACTGCAGCTCTATCTGTTGTCAGTTCAGCCCCCAAAAAATAAATAAATAATAAAGTTCACCAAACACACCAGTAACACCACTTTACATTTGTGTAGGCCACATTAGCTCATATTAAAGTCTAGTCCACACTTTAGAAAATTAGTGTTTCTTATACCTGTTAGGAGTTGTTCAGGAATAAGCACACAAAGCCGTTAGTACTTTTCTGCTTATCTTTATCAGTCAACCAAGATGAAGAAGGCAGTGAGTAAGGCACGTGGGCGTGGGCGTGGGCGCGAAGCAGGGAGGGGACATGGGGATTCTGTGCCTGCTGCGGGCACCGGTGACTTATCAGCACCCACTTTCACCAGGGAACAGTCATTCATGCGCAGCTTTGTCGCAGAGCGCCGTACACCGCTGCTGCGTGAAGAACAAATTGAAGCCGTTGTCGGATGGATGGCAGCTAATGCATCAACTTCAATTAGTGCCACATCCTCTCACAGAGCACTGGAGAGCAGCCATCTGTCTCTTCACCACCTGCCAAATTGCCCAGGCAGACAGAGAGCCCAGGACAGGAGCCGTCTCTACTTCTGTTCTCTGAATCTCTTGGCTTGGAAACAGGGGGTCAGCCAAGCAGCATTGGAGAAATGGAAGAAGAGGCAGGGTGCAGTGATGCCCAACAGCTTTTTCTCTCTTTCTCTGAAGAGGCGGGTGGGCCAGTGGCTCCGTTCACCACATCGCAGGCCGCATCAGCTGATGATGACACTCAGGTGCCACTTACTGGTGCATGCTCTGCTGCTGAGACTACCCAGGAGGAGCAGTTGGGGGCAGAGGGTAGTGTAGATGATGAGGTCCTTGACCCATCTTGGCGTGAGGGACAGGAAGGTGGTGGGAGCAGCTCTGAGGAAGAGATTCCCCGTACGGCCCAAAGAGGGAGAGGGAGGGGGAAGACTGCGGATCCTGCAGCCTCCGCTTTGGCACCCGTTAGGAGCATGTCTCTTCCAAAAGCCAAAAAGGGCGCTCCCAAGACTTGCAGTGCCTGGTCCTTTTTTGACACAGTTGCAGATGACATTTGCTATGTCAAATGCAAGGTGTGTCATCAAAAAGTCAAAAGAGGGAAAAATGTCAGCAACCTCAATACCTCCAACATGTGGAAACATGTGCGCACCAGGCACGTGGCGGAGTTAGAAAAACACACTGAAGAGCTAGGCCAACCAACAGCGGCAGCTACCACCTCTTCAGCTCGTGTTGCCTCTTCCTCCAGCTCACACGCAGCTGGTTCGGCTTCCTCCCAGGATCGCCGTGGAAGAACCTCTGGCCCTGTTGTCCAGAGACCCGCTGTAATTCCACCCGCAGCACCACTTTCCCAGTCATCCACACACTCCCAGCCCAGTCTACAGCCATCGGTAGTACAGGCATGGGAGAAAAGGCGGCCTTTCTCGTCAAACCACCCACGAGCACAGGCTCTGACTGCAGGCATTGCCAAACTTCTGTCACTGGAAATGCTGTCATTCAGGCTGGTGGAGACTGACAGCTTCCGTGACTTGATGTCATTGGCAGTCCCACAGTACAATGTGCCCAGCCGCTTTTACTTCAGCAGGCAAGCCGTCCCTGCCCTGCACAAGCATGTGGAGGGACACATAAAACACGCGCTACTGAACGCCGTCAGTAGCAAGGTCCACCTCACCACCGATGCGTGGACCAGTCAACATGGACAGGGGCGATACCTTTCCCTCACTGTCCATTGGGTTAATGTAGTTGAGCCGGGTACAGATCGTGCGAGTGGCGCAGGACGTGTCCTGCCCACTCCAAGGATTGCAGGAATCCATTCTGTACGCATTGACTCCTCCTCTTACACCAGTTCCTCAGAATCATCGCTGCAGGAGCCGTCACAGTCCACCTCCACATGGACCCGTGATGAACGTTTATCTGTTACGACCGACATGAGCACAGCCGTGGCCAAACGTCAACAGGCCATCTTGAAATTAATTTATTTGGGGAATCGAAGCCACACAGCGCAGGAGCTCTGGAATGCCATCAAGCAGGAGAGCGATGTGTGGTTTGTGCCAGCGAATCTCCAGCCAGGCATGGTAGTGTGTGATAATGGCCGAAATCTGGTGGCAGCTCTGGGCCTCGGCAACCTCACTCACATCCCATGTCTGGCACATGTGCTCAATTTGGTCGTGCAGAGTTTTTTGAGGGACTATCCGGATCTTGATGCACTGCTGCACAAGGTCCGCCTAGAGTGTGCTCACTTGCGGCGTTCCAGCACGGCAAAAGCGCGCATTGCGGCTCTGCAGCGCCGACACCGCCTGCCGGAACATCGCATCATATGTGACCTACCTACCAGGTGGAACTCCACGTTACATATGTTGGAGCGTTTGTGTGAGCAGCAGCAAGCTGTAATGGAGTACCAGCTGCTTCAGGCGCAAAGAAGTCGCACTCAGCGCCGTACAGACTTCACAACCACAGAGTGGGCCACTATGAATGACGTCTGCCAGGTTTTGCGTCCCTTTGATTATTCCACGCGGATGGCGAGTGCAGATGATGCACTAGTCAGCATGACTGTCCCCCTTATCTGCCTGCTTGAAAAATCACTGCATGCACTAAGGGATGATGTTGTGGAAGAGGTGGAGGATGAGGATTCAGCATTTCCATCATCTTCTGGACAGTCAGCGCCACGTGGTTCCTCACAAACGCGTAGGCAGGGGACAGTTTGTGAGGAGGATGAGGAGGAGTCAATGGAGGAGGAAGACATCCGTCCAGAGGAGGGAGTTACACAATTGTCCAGTAGTCAGTGTGTACAGTGAGGGTGGGGTGATGACGAGCGGGCAGAGATCACGCCTCCAGCAGGGGACAGCGTTTCTTGGGCAGTTGGCAGTCTGCAGCACATGGTGGATTACATGCTGCAGTGCCTGAGAAACGACCGCCGCATCGCCCACATTCTCAACATGTCTGATTATTGGGTGTCTGATTTAATCCCACTGGGGGCCTGAGATCCATGGACATGCGCAGTGCATATCTAAACCTCCGCCTCTCACTCATCTCCCTACGCCTTCTTCAGACTGTGCGCCGTCAGCTGATCCCTAATAGCATGCCACGGCCGTGACGCCGCACAGTCTGAAGAAGCTGTAGGGAGGGGAGTGAGAGGCGAGGATATGCACTGTGCATGGCCACGGATCCCAGGCCCGTGGTGGGATTACATTAGACGACACTGCGAGGCGGGCTCTCGGCCAGCGCGGCCGCACAGGCGCAGCCAGCCTGACACCAAATGATGTCAGAAGATGGGCAGCGCTAAGTGTGCCTGGCCAAGGGATAACATAACAGCGCATGCTCCGGGATGGAATCAAACAACGCTGAGGAGCCGGGGAACGGCGCCAAGGAGGTAGGAATGACAGCTGTGCTGCGTCATATTATGAAGGAAAGTCCCACCTCCGGGACGGTCTCACGGTTTCAGGGGACACATTTTATAAGTGTTTAGTTCTGTGTTTGCAAGGAGCATCATGAAAAGAGCCACCTTTTCCTTTTGCATCTTTTGTGCTGCACAAGCTGGCTCTTTCAGCTACAAACGCCTTGGGTGGGGAGGTTAAAGGTTCCCTTTCGACTTTCTCCAATCAGGCTTCGGCCTACATTGTGTTCCTCTGCTTCTCCTGCTGTCCCTGGGCTCCAACACCGCTAGTTCTTGCCTGGTAGTGCTGTACGCACAGTCCCAACAGTCGCTCCTCTGTTATTGGGGTTCAGTAACGTCAGCTGTTCCCCAGCTGTGTGTGTGGCAATCCCTCCTATCTCCTCCACCTCCTCCTCCTCCACCTGTCCCTGGGCTCCAACAACGCTAGTTGCCGTCCAGAAGTGCTGTCTGCACAGTCCCAACAGTCGCTCCTCTGTTATTGGGGTTCAGTAACGTCAGCTGTTCCCCTGCTGTGTGTGTGGCAATCCCTCCTATCTCCTCCACCTCCTCCTCCTCCACCTGTCCCTGGGCTCCAACACCGCTAGTTGCCGTCCAGAAGTGCTGTCCGCACAGTCCCAACAGTCGCTCCTCTGTTATTGAGGTTCAGTAACGTCAGCTGTTCCCCTGCTGTGTGTGTGGCAATCCCTCCTATCTCCTCCACCTCCTCCTCCTCCACCTGTCCCTGGGCTCCAACACCGCTAGTTGCCGTCCAGAAGTGCTGTCCGCACAGTCCCAACAGTCCCTCCTCTGTTATTGGGGTTCAGTAACGTCAGCTGTTCCCCTGCTGTGTGTGTGGCAATCCCTCCTATCTCCTCCACCTCCTCCTCCTCCACCTGTCCCTGGGCTCCAACACCGCTAGTTGTTGCCTGGTAGTGCTGTCCGCACAGTCCCAACAGTCCCTCCTCTGTTATTGGGGTTCAGTAACGTCAGCTGTTCCCCTGCTGTGTGTGTGGCAATCCCTCCTATCTCCTCCACCTCCTCCTTCTCCACCTGTCCCTGGGCTCCAACACCGCTAGTTGCCGTCCAGAAGTGCTGTCCGCACAGTCACAACAGTCGCTCCTCTGTTATTGGGGTTCAGTAACGTCAGCTGTTCCCCTGCTGTGTGTGTGGCAATCCCTCCTATCTCCTCCACCTCCTCCTCCTCCACCTGTCCCTGGGCTCCAACACCGCTAGTTGTTGCCTGGTAGTGCTGTCCGCACAGTCCCAACAGTCCCTCCTCTGTTATTGGGGTTCAGTAACGTCAGCTGTTCCCCTGCTGTGTGTGTGGCAATCCCTCCTATCTCCTCCACCTCCTCCTCCTCCTCCTGTCCCTGGGCTCCAACACCGCTAGTTGTTGCCTGGTAGTGCTGTCCGCACAGTCCCAACGGTCCCTCCTCTGTTATTGGGGTTCAGTAACGTCAGCTGTTCCCCTGCTGTGTGTGTGGCAATCCCTCCTATCTCCTCCACCTCCTCCTCCTCCACCTGTCCCTTGGCTCCAACACCGCTAGTTGCCGTCCAGAAGTGCTGTCCGCACAGTCCCAACAGTCGCTCCTCTGTTATTGGGGTTCAGTAACGTCAGCTGTTCCCCTGCTGTGTGTGTGGCAATCCCTCCTATCTCCTCCACCTCCTCCTCCTCCACCTGTCCCTGGGCTCCAACACCGCTAGTTGTTGCCTGGTAGTGCTGTCCGCACAGTCCCAACAGTCCCTCCTCTGTTATTGGGGTTCAGTAACGTCAGCTGTTCCCCTGCTGTGTGTGTGGCAATCCCTCCTATCTCCTCCACCTCCTCCTCCTCCACCTGTCCCTGGGCTCCAACACCGCTAGTTGCCATCCAGAAGTGCTGTCCGCACAGTCCCAACAGTCGCTCCTCTGTTATTGGGGTTCAGTAACATCAGCTGTTCCCCTGCTGTGTGTGTGGCAATCCCTCCTATCTCCTCCACCTCCTCCTCCTCCTCCTGTCCCTGGGCTCCAACACCGCTAGTTGCCGTCCAGAAGTGCTGTCCGCACAGTCCCAACAGTCCCTCCTCTGTTATTGGGGTTCAGTAACGTCAGCTGTTCCCCAGCAGTGTGTGGCAATCCCTCCTATCTCCTCCACCTCCTCCTCCCCCACCTGTCCCTGTGCTCCAACACCGCTAGTTGTTGCCTTGTAGTGCTGTCCGCACAGTCCCAACAGTCCCTCCTCTGTTATTGGGGTTCAGTAACATCAGCTGTTCCCCTGCTGTGTGTGTGGCAATCCCTCCTATCTCCTCCACCTCCTCCTCCTGTCCCTGGGCTCCAACACCGCTAGTTGCCGTCCAGAAGTGCTGTCCGCACAGTCCCAACAGTCGCTCCTCTGTTATTGGGGTTCAGTAACGTCAGCTGTTCCCCAGCTGTGTGTGTGGCAATCCCTCCTATCTCCTCCACCTCCTCCTCCTCCACCTGTCCCTGGGCTCCAACACCGCTAGTTGCCGTCCAGAAGTGCTGTCCGCACAGTCCCAACAGTTGCTCCTCTGTTATTGGGGTTCAGTAACGTCAGCTGTTCCCCTGCTGTGTGTGTGGCAATCCCTCCTATCTCCTCCACCTCCTCCTCCTCCTCCTGTCCCTGGGCTCCAACACCGCTAGTTGCCGTCCAGAAGTGCTTTCCGCACAGTCCCAACAGTCCCTCCTCTGTTATTGGGGTTCAGTAACGTCAGCTGTTCCCCTGCTGTGTGTGTGGCAATCCCTCCTATCTCCTCCACCTCCTCCTCCTCCACCTGTCCCTGGGCTCCAACACCGCTAGTTGTTGCCTGGTAGTGCTGTCCGCACAGTCCCAACAGTCCCTCCTCTGTTATTGGGGTTCAGTAACGTCAGCTGTTCCCCAGCTGTGTGTGTGGCAATCCCTCCTATCTCCTCCACCTCCTCCTCCTCCACCTGTCCCTGGGCTCCAACACCGCTAGTTGCCGTCCAGAAGTGCTGTCCGCACAGTCCCAACAGTCGCTCCTCTGTTATTGGGGTTCAGTAACGTCAGCTGTTCCCCTGCTGTGTGTGTGGCAATCCCTCCTATCTCCTCCACCTCCACCTCCCCCTCCTGTCCCTGGGCTCCAACACCGCTAGTTGCCATCCAGAAGTGCTGTCCGCACAGAGCCAAACACCTCGCCAATGTGTTAGTGGGGTTCAGCACCACCAGCTGTTCCCCTGCTGTGTATACGGCAACGTGTACTGCGACCGCCACGCAGGCACAACAAGTTAAATTTAAGGGAACCTGTCCCCTCCGTTTGTTACTGAAGGAGCCACCTTGTGCAGCAGTAATGATGCAAAGGGAAAAAGTGCCTCTTTTCGTGGTGCTCCTTGCACATGCTGAACCTAACACTTATGAAAAGTGTTCCCTCCTACCGTGATACCGTCCGGTTGGTGGAACTTTCCTTTGTGATGTGACGCAGCACAGCCGTCATTCTTACCCCCTTGGCGCCGTGCGCCGCCTCCTCAGCGTTGTTTGAATCAGTCCCGGAGCCTGCGCTGTTAGGTTAGCCCTTGGCCATGCACACATTTTGCGCTGCCCGTCTTCTGACATCATTTGGTGTCAGGCTGACTGCGCCTGTGCGGCCGCGCTGGACGAGATCCCGCCTCGTACTGTCTTCTGATTTAATCCCACTGGGGGCCTGAGATCCATGGACATGCGCAGTGCATATCTGAACCTCCACCTCTCACTCATCTCCCTACGGCTTCTTCAGACTGTGCGGTGTCAGCTGGTCCCTAATAGCATGCCACGGCCGTGACACCGCACAGTCTGAAGAAGCCGTAGGGAGGGGAGTGAGAGGTGAGGATATGCACTGCGCATAGCCACGGATCCCAGGCCCGCGGTGGGATTACATTAGACGACACTGCGAGGCGGGATCTCGGGCAGCGCAGCCGCACAGGCGCAGCCAGTCTGACACCAAATGATGTCAGAAGACGGGCAGCGCAAAATGTGTGCATGGCCAAGGGCTAACCTAACAGCGCAGGCTCCGGGACTGATTCAAACAACACTGAGGAGGCGGCGCACGGCGCCAAGGGGGTAAGAATGACAGCTGTGCTGCGTCACATCACAAAGGAAAGTTCCACCAACCGGACGGTATCACGGTAGGAGGGGACACTTTTCATAAGTGTTAGGTTCAGCATGTGCAAGGACCATAATTAAAAGAGCTAAGTTTACCTTTTCCAGCATTAGTGCTGTACACGATGGCTCTTTCAGCTACAAACGCTTGGGGGGGGGGGTTAAAGTTTCCCTTTCAACTTGCTCCAGTGCAGGCTTCGGCCTACACTCTAATCCCTCTCCTCCTCCTGCTGACCCTGGGCTCTAACACCGCCAGTTGGGGCCCAGATGTGCTGGCTGCACAGAGCCAAACACCAGCCAATGTGTCAGTGGGGTTCAGCACCGCCAGCTGTTCCCCTGCTGTGTAGCCGGCATCGTGTCCTGCAAAAGCCACGCAGACACAAGAACTGAAATTGAAGGGAACCTGTCCCCCCTCCCCCAGTCGTTTGTATGTTTTACAGCCACCTTGTACAGCGGTAATGCTGCATGTGTGCAAGGTGGCTCATAAACTTATTCTCCTCGCACATGTGGAACTGAAAACACGTCTAAAATGTGTCCTCTGTGTGACCATTAAAACGTCCCTGAGGTGTGACTTTCCTTTGTAATGACACGCAGCAACCCCCTTGGTAGCACTGCCCGTCTTCTGACATCATTGTTTGGCTGGCTGCGCCTCTGCGGCAGCCCTGCCCGACACAATGCCCCTCAGTGTCTTATTTATTTTGACTGCAAGGGTGTGATTGATGGGCATGAGCAGTGCATATCTTCGCCTGTTGTCACTCATCTCCTTCCGTCTTCTTCAGACTGTGCGGCTTCATGGCCGTGGCATGCGATAAGGGATCAGCTGACGCCGCACAGTCTGTAGCAGGTGTAAGGACCCGAGCGAGAGGCGAACCTATGTACTGCGCCAGGCCATGAATCCCAGCCCCGCAGTGTTTTAACAATGTTAAGACACTGCGGGGCTGGGATTCATGGTCATCGCGAACCGCACCGGCCGACATTAAATGATGTCAGAAGATGGGCAGCGCTAACAGCGCTAGGCCAGGGGATAACACGACAGCGCAGACTCCTGTACAGCAAATAACAACGCTCAGGAGGCTGCACCCAGCACCAAGGTGGGATTCTTGACATCTGTGCTGCGTCTCATTACGAAGGGAACTCGCGCCTCCAACACAGTTTGACTGTATAAAGGGCTAAATGTTATACGTGTTTCATTCAGCGTGTGCAAGGAGAAAAATTAAAAGAGCAACCTTTGACTTGTGCAGCACTACTGCTGCATAAGCTGTGGCTCTTCTACTTTGTAACACCTGAGGGGGGGTTAAAGGTTACCTTTGAAATTGGTTCAATTAGGCTTCGGCCTACACTCTGCTCCCCCTGCAGAGCCCGGGCTCCAACACCGCCAGTTGGGGCCCGGTACTGCTAGCTGCACAGAGAAAAACACCAGCCAATGTGTCAGTGGGGTTCAGCACCGCCAGCTGTTCCCCTGCTGTGCAGCCGGCAACGTGTCCTGCAACTGCCACGCAGACACAACAGACCCAAAGCTGCCGCCAGTGCAGGCTTCGGCCTACACTCTGCTCCCTCTCCTCCTCCTGCTGACCCTGGGCTCTAACACCGCCAGTTGGGGCCCGGTACTGCTAGCTGCACAGAGAAAAACACCAGCCAATGTGTCAGTGGGGTTCAGCACCGCCAGCTGTTCCCCTGCTGTGTAGCCGGCATCGTGTCCTGCAAATGCCACGCAGACACAAGAACTGAAATTGAAGGGAACCTGTCCCCCCTCCCCCAGGCGTTTGTATGTTTTACAGCCACCTTGTACAGCAGTAATGCTGCATGTGTGCAAGGTGGCTCATAAACGTATTCTCCTCGCACATGTGGAACTGAAAACACGTCTAAAATGTGTCCTCTGTGTGACCATTTAACCGTCCCGGAGGTGTGACTTTCCTTTGTAATGACACGCTGCAACCCCCTTGGTAGCGCTGCCCGTCTTCTGGCATCATTGTTTGGCTGCCTGCGCCTCTGCGGCCGCCCTGACCCACACAACGCCCCTTGGTGTCTTATTTATTGGGACTGCGAGGGTGTGATTGATGGGCATGAGCAGTGCATCAGTTCGCCTGTCCCTCATCTCCTTCCGCCTTCTTCAGACTGTGCGGCTTCATGGCCGTGGCATGCGATAAGGGATCAGCTGACGCCGCACAGTCTGAAGCGGGTGTAAGGACCCGAGTGTGAGAGGCGAACATATGTGCTGCGCCAGGCCATGAATCCCAGCCCCGCAGTGTTTTAACAATGTTAAGACACTGCGGGGCTGGGATTCATGGTCATCGCGAACCGCACCGGCCGACATTAAATGATGTCAGAAGATGGGCAGCGCTAACAGCGCTAGGCCAGGGGATAACACGACAGCGCAGACTCCTGTACAGCAAATAGCAACGCTCAGGAGGCTGCACCCAGCACCAAGGTGGGATTCTTGACATCTGTGCTGCGTCTCATTACGAAGGGAACTCGCGCCTCCAACACAGTTTGACTGTATAAAGGGCTAAATGTTATACGTGTTTCATTCAGCGTGTGCAAGGAGAAAAATTAAAAGAGCAACCTTTGACTTGTGCAGCACTACTGCTGCATAAGCTGTGGCTCTTCTACTTTGTAACACCTGAGGGGGGGTTAAAGGTTACCTTTGAAATTGGTTCAATTAGGCTTCGGCCTACACTCTGCTCCCCCTGCAGAGCCCGGGCTCCAACACCGCCAGTTGGGGCCCGGTACTGCTAGCTGCACAGAGAAAAACACCAGCCAATGTGTCAGTGGGGTTCAGCACCGCCAGCTGTTCCCCTGCTGTGCAGCCGGCAACGTGTCCTGCAACTGCCACGCAGACACAACAGACCCAAAGCTGCCGCCAGTGCAGGCTTCGGCCTACACTCTGCTCCCTCTCCTCCTCCTGCTGACCCTGGGCTCTAACACCGCCAGTTGGGGCCCGGTACTGCTAGCTGCACAGAGAAAAACACCAGCCAATGTGTCAGTGGGGTTCAGCACCGCCAGCTGTTCCCCTGCTGTGTAGCCGGCATCGTGTCCTGCAAATGCCACGCAGACACAAGAACTGAAATTGAAGGGAACCTGTCCCCCCTCCCCCAGGCGTTTGTATGTTTTACAGCCACCTTGTACAGCAGTAATGCTGCATGTGTGCAAGGTGGCTCATAAACGTATTCTCCTCGCACATGTGGAACTGAAAACACGTCTAAAATGTGTCCTCTGTGTGACCATTAAAACGTCCCTGAGGTGTGACTTTCCTTTGTAATGACACGCAGCAACCCCCTTGGTAGCACTGCCCGTCTTCTGACATCATTGTTTGGCTGCCTGCGCCTCTGCGGCCACCCTGACCCACACAACGCCCCTCGGTGTCTTATTTATTGGGACTGCGAGGGTGTGATTGATGGGCATGAGCAGTGCATCAGTTCACCTGTCCCTCATCTCCTTCCGCCTTCTTCAGACTGTGCGGCTTCATGGCCGTGGCATGCGATAAGGGATCAGCTGACGCCGCACAGTCTGAAGCGGGTGTAAGGACCCGAGTGTGAGAGGCGAACATATGTGCTGCGCCAGGCCATGAATCCCAGCCCCGCAGTGTTTTAACAATGTTAAGACACTGCGGGGCTGGGATTCATGGTCATCGCGAACCGCACCGGCCGACATTAAATGATGTCAGAAGATGGGCAGCGCTAACAGCGCTAGGCCAGGGGATAACACGACAGCGCAGACTCCTGTACAGCAAATAACAATGCTCAGGAGGCTGCATGTTGTGGATTCTGTTTGTGGGCTCCCTCTGGTGGTTACTGCTGGTACTGGGTGACTTTGGTGGGTTGGGGCCTTTGGTTTCCACCTGTCCATCAGAGGCTGGGTGTTTCCTATTTTACCTGGCCTTTCTGTCATTTCCCTTGCCGGCTATCAATGTGTTCAGACGTGCTCTGTTTGGTTCCTGCCTACCTGCTCCCAGATCTTTCAGGATAAGCTAAGTGCTGATTTTCAGTTTTTTGGTTTTTGGTCCAGCTTGCTTAGAATGTCTCTATGCTAGCTGGTTGCTCTAGTGGACTGAGGTTCTCCCCATGTGCCATGAGTTGGCACATGGGTTCTTGTAATCTCAGGATGGTATTTTTGATTAGGGTTTTTTGCTGACCGCTCAGTCCCCTTTTGTATCATTCTGCTTTCTAGTTTTCAGCGGGCCTCTATTTGCTAAAGCTATATACATCATCTCTATGTGTGTGCCTTCCTCTCATTTCACCGTCAATACATGTGGGGGGCAACTATACCTTGGGGGTTAATTCCTCTGGAGGCAAGTGAGGTCTTTGTTTTCTCTGCAGTACTAGTTAGCTCTTAGGCTGGTGCGTGGCGTCTAGAACCAACGTAGGCACGCTCCCTGGCTATCTCTAGTTGCGTTTGTCAGGCGTAGGGCAGCGGTCAGCCCAGGTTCCATCTCCCTAGAGCTCATCCGATATTTATTATACTTCGCTTGTCCTGTGCTATCCCTCGCCATTGGGGATTCATGACAGTATAGCCGGCCCACAAAGTGTTAATTGTTTGGGCTGAAGCAGGAGAAAAAGAAGTGTTCAGGGAAATTTTTTTTTTTTTTTTTTCCCTTCAGAGTTTTGCTGCCTAGCCCTTAATTGCTGTCTAGCTGCTTCTTACCTCCTCTTAACCCTTGAATGGCTCTGATCTTAGCTGTTTATCATGGATGTCCAGAGTTTGGCTTCCAGCCTGAGTAATCTCGCAGCAAAGGTTCAAAACATACAGGATTTCGTGGTTCACACTCCCATGTCTGAACCTAGAATTCCTATTCCAGAGTTTTTTTCTGGAGATAGATCTACCTTCCTGAATTTCAGGAACAATTGTAAATTGTTTCTCTCTTTGAAATCTCGCTCCTCTGGAGACCCTGCTCAACAGGTCAAGATTGTTATATCGTTCCTACGGGGCGACCCTCAGAATTGGGCATTTGCATTGGCACCAGGGGATCCTGCATTGCTCAGTGTGGATGCGTTTTTTCTGGCATTGGGATTGCTCTATGAGGAACCTAACCTAGAGATTCAGGCTGAAAAGGCTTTATTAGCCCTCTCTCAGGGGCATGATGAAGCGGAAATATATTGTCAGAAATTTCGGAAATGGTCGGTGCTTACTCAGTGGAATGAGTGCGCCCTGGCTGCAAACTTCAGAAATGGTCTTTCTGAGGCCATTAAGGATATTATGGTGGGGTTCCCTGCGCCTACAGGTCTGAATGAGTCTATGGCTATGGCCATTCAGATTGATCGGCGTTTACGGGAGCGCAAACCCGTGCACCAGTTGGCGGTGTCTTCTGAACAGGCACCTGAGACTATGCAATGTGATAGAATTCAGTCCAGAAGTGAACGGCAAAATTATAGGCGGAAAAATGGTTTGTGTTTTTATTGTGGTGATTCAGCTCATGTTATATCAGCATGCTCTAAACGCACAAAAAGGGTTGATAAATCTTTTGCCATTGATACTCTGCAGTCTAAGTTCATTTTGTCTGTGACTCTGATTTTTTTCACTGTCTTCCATTTCCGTCGATGCCTATGTGGATTCAGGCGCTGCCCTGAGTCTTATGGATTGGTCATTTGCTAAACGCTGCGGTTTTAGTCTAGAGCCTCTGGAAGTTCCTATTCCTCTGAAGGGAATTGATTCTACACCATTGGCTAGGAATAAACCACAGTATTGGACACAAGTGACCATGCGCATGACTCCCGTTCATCAGGAGGTGATTCGCTTCCTTGTACTGTATAATTTACATGATGTACTAGTGCTTGGTCTGCCATGGTTACAAACTCATAATCCTGTCCTGGACTGGAAAACAATGTCTGTGCTAAGCTGGGGATGTCAGGGGGTTCATGATGATGCACCTCCGATTTCTATCGCTTCATCTACTCCTTCGGAGATCCCTGCGTTTTTGTCGGATTATCGGGATGTTTTTGAGGAGCCTAAGCTCAATTCGCTCCCTCCTCATAGAGAGTATGACTGTGCGATAGAATTGATTCCTGGCAGTAAGTTCCCTAAGGGTCGTTTATTTAATCTGTCACTGCCAGAGCATACTGCTATGCGGAATTATATTAAGGAGTCCTTGGAAAAGGGACATATTCGTCCATCTTCGTCCCCTCTGGGAGCAGGTTTTTTTTTCGTGGCAAAAAAAGATGGTTCCCTGAGGCCTTGTATAGATTATCGCCTTCTGAATAAGATTACAGTCAAATACCAGTATCCATTGCCTTTATTTACTGATTTGTTTGCTCGCATTAAGGGGGCTAGGTGGTTCACTAAAATAGATCTTCGTGGTGCGTATAATCTGGTGCGGATAAAACAGGGGGATGAGTGGAAAACCGCATTTAATACGCCTGAGGGCCATTTTGAGTATTTGGTAATGCCTTTTGGACTCTCCAATGCTCCGTCAGTCTTTCAGTCCTTTATGCACAATATTTTCCGTGAATATCTGGATAAGTTTATGATTGTGTATTTGGATGATATTTTGGTGTTTTCTGATGACTGGGAGTCTCATGTTCTACAGGTCAGGAAGGTGTTTCAGGTTTTGCGGGCCAATTCTCTGTTTGTGAAGGGCTCAAAGTGTCTCTTCGGAGTCCAGAAAATTTCTTTTCTGGGGTACATTTTTTCTCCTTCTACTATTGAGATGGATCCCGTTAAAGTTCAGGCTATTTGTGACTGGACACAGCCTACATCTGTTAAGAGCCTTCAGAAGTTCTTGGGGTTTGCTAATTTTTATCGTCGGTTCATTGCTAATTTTTCCAGTATTGTTAAACCTTTGACTGATTTGACTAAAAAGGGTGCTGATGTTGCTGATTGGTCTCCTGCGGCCGTGGAGGCCTTTCGGGAACTTAAGCGCCGGTTTTCTTCTGCTCCTGTGTTGTGTCAACCTGATGTTTCACTTCCTTTTCAGGTGGAGGTTGATGCTTCCGAGATTGGAGCGGGGGCGGTTTTGTCACAGAGAAGTTCTAATGGCTCGGTGATGAAGCCATGTGCTTTCTTCTCTAGAAAATTCTCGCCCGCCGAGCGCAATTATGATGTGGGTAATCAGGAGCTTTTGGCCATGAAGTGGGCATTTGAGGAGTGGCGTCATTGGCTTGAGGGTGCTAAACATCGCGTGGTGGTCTTGACTGATCACAAGAATCTCATTTACCTTGAGTCTGCCAGGCGTTTGAATCCTAGACAGGCTCGTTGGTCGTTATTTTTTTCTCGTTTCAATTTCGTGGTTTTATACCTGCCAGGTTCAAAGAATGTGAAGGCGGATGCTCTTTCCAGGAGTTTTGTGCCTGACTCTCCTGGAGACACTGGGCCTGCTGGTATCCTTAGGGATGGGGTAATATTGTCCGCCGTATCCCCAGACTTGCGACGCGCATTGCAGGAGTTTCAGGTGGATAAACCGGATCGATGTCCACCAGAAAGATTGTTTGTTCCGGATGATTGGACCAGTAGAGTCATCTCCGAGGTCCATTCTTCTGTGTTGGCTGGTCATCCTGGAATATTTGGTACAAGAGACTTGGTGGCCAGGTCTTTTTGGTGGCCTTCCTTGTCTAGGGATGTGCGTACCTTTGTGCAGTCTTGTGAAGTGTGTGCTCGAGCTAAGCCTTGCTGTTCACGGGCTAGTGGGTTGTTGTTATCATTGCCCATCCCGAAGAGGCCTTGGATGCACATTTCCATGGATTTTATTTCTGATCTCCCGGTTTCACAGAAAATGTCCGTTATCTGGGTTGTGTGTGACCGTTTTTCTAAGATGGTTCATTTGGTGCCCTTGCCTAAGTTGCCCTCCTCCTCTGAGTTGGTTCCTTTGTTTTTTCAGAACGTGGTTCGTTTGCATGGGATTCCGGAGAATATTGTTTCTGACAGGGGATCCCAGTTTGTGTCTAGATTTTGGCGGACGTTTTGTGCCAAGATGGGCATTGATTTGTCTTTCTCGTCTGCATTCCATCCTCAGACGAATGGCCAGACGGAGCGAACTAATCAGACCTTGGAAACTTATTTGAGGTGTTTTGTTTCGGCTGATCAGGATGACTGGGTTGTTTTTTTGCCACTGGCCGAATTTGCTCTTAATAATCGGGCTAGTTCTGCCACGTTGGTCTCTCCTTTTTTTTGTAATTCGGGGTTTCATCCTCGTTTTTCCTCTGGTCAGGGGGAATCTTCGGATTGTCCTGGAGTGGACGTGGTGGTGGACAGGCTACATCAGATTTGGAATCAGGTGGTGGACAATTTGAAGTTATCTCAGGAGAAGACTCAGCAGTTTGCTAATCGCCGTCGCCGTGTGGGTCCCCGACTTCTTGTTGGGGACTTGGTGTGGTTGTCTTCTCGTTTTGTCCCTATGAAGGTCTCTTCTCCTAAGTTCAAGCCTCGGTTCATCGGTCCTTATAGGATCTCGGAGATTCTTAACCCCGTATCTTTTCGTTTGGATCTCCCAGCATCGTTTGCTATTCATAATGTGTTCCATCGGTCGTTGTTGCGGAGGTATGAGGTGCCCGTTGTTCCTTCGGTCGAGCCTCCTGCTCCGGTGCTGGTGGAGGGAGAATTGGAGTATGTTGTTGAAAAGATCTTGGATTCTCGTGTTTCCAGACGCAAACTCCAGTATTTGGTTAAGTGGAAGGGTTATGGTCAGGAGGATAATTCCTGGGTGGTCGCCTCCGATGTTCATGCGACTGATTTGGTCCGCGCCTTCCATAGAGCTCACCCTGATCGCCCTGGGGGTTCTTGTGAGGGTTCGGTGACCCCTCCTCAAGGGGGGGGTACTGTTGTGGATTCTGTTTGTGGGCTCCCTCTGGTGGTTACTGCTGGTACTGGGTGACTTTGGTGGGTTGCGGCCTTTGGTTTCCACCTGTCCATCAGAGGCTGGGTGTTTCCTATTTTACCTGGCCTTTCTGTCATTTCCCTTGCCGGCTATCAATGTGTTCAGATGTGCTCTGTTTGGTTCCTGCCTACCTGCTCCCAGATCTTTCAGGATAAGCTAAGTGCTGATTTTCAGTTGTTTGGTTTTTGGTCCAGCTTGCTTAGAATGTCTCTATGCTAGCTGGTTGCTCTAGCGGACTGAGGTTCTCCCCATGTGCCATGAGTTGGCACATGGGTTCTTGTAATCTCAGGATGGTATTTTTGATTAGGGTTTTTTGCTGACCGCTCAGTCCCCTTTTGTATCATTCTGCTTTCTAGTTTTCAGCGGGCCTCTATTTGCTAAAGCTATATACATCATCTCTATGTGTGTGCCTTCCTCTCATTTCACCGTCAATACATGTGGGGGGCAACTATACCTTGGGGGTTAATTCCTCTGGAGGCAAGTGAGCTCTTTGTTTTCTCTGCAGTACTAGTTAGCTCTTAGGCTGGTGCGTGGTGTCTAGAACCAACGTAGGCACGCTCCCTGGCTATCTCTAGTTGCGTTTGTCAGGCGTAGGGCAGCGGTCAGCCCAGGTTCCATCTCCCTAGAGCTCGTCCGATATTTATTATACTTCGCTTGTCCTGTGCTATCCCTCGCCATTGGGGATTCATGACAGCTGCACCCAGCACCAAGGTGGGATTCTTGACATCTGTGCTGCATCTCATTACGAAGGGAACTCGCGCCTCCAACACAGTTTGACTGTATAAAGGGCTAAATGTTATACGTGTTTCATTCAGCGTGTGCAAGGAGAAAAATTAAAAGAGCAACCTTTGACTTGTGCAGCACTACTGCTGCATAAGCTGTGGCTCTTCTACTTTGTAACACCTGAGGGGGGGTTAAAGGTTACCTTTGAAATTGGTTCAATTAGGCTTCGGCCCACACTCTGCTCCCCCTGCAGAGCCCGGGCTCCAACACCGCCAGTTGGGGCCCGGTACTGCTAGCTGCACAGAGAAAAACACCAGCCAATGTGTCAGTGGGGTTCAGCACCGCCAGCTGTTCCCCTGCTGTGCAGCCGGCAACGTGTCCTGCAACTGCCACGCAGACACAACAGACCCAAAGCTGCCGCCAGTGCAGGCTTCGGCCTACACTCTGCTCCCTCTCCTCCTCCTGCTGACCCTGGGCTCTAACACCGCCAGTTGGGGCCCGGTACTGCTAGCTGCACAGAGAAAAACACCAGCCAATGTGTCAGTGGGGTTCAGCACCGCCAGCTGTTCCCCTGCTGTGTAGCCGGCATCGTGTCCTGCAAATGCCACGCAGACACAAGAACTGAAATTGAAGGGAACCTGTCCCCCCTCCCCCAGGCGTTTGTATGTTTTACAGCCACCTTGTACAGCAGTAATGCTGCATGTGTGCAAGGTGGCTCATAAACGTATTCTCCTCGCACATGTGGAACTGAAAACACGTCTAAAATGTGTCCTCTGTGTGACCATTCAACCGTCCCAGAGGTGTGACTTTCCTTTGTAATGACACGCTGCAACCCCCTTGGTAGCGCTGCCCGTCTTCTGGCATCATTGTTTGGCTGCCTGCGCCTCTGCGGCCGCCCTGACCCACACAACACCCCTCGGTGTCTTATTTATTGGGACTGCGAGGGTGTGATTGATGGGCATGAGCAGTGCATCAGTTCGCCTGTCCCTCATCTCCTTCCGCCTTCTTCAGACTGTGCGGCTTCATGGCCGTGGCATGCGATAAGGGATCAGCTGACGCCGCACAGTCTGAAGCGGGTGTAAGGACCCGAGTGTGAGAGGCGAACATATGTGCTGCGCCAGGCCATGAATCCCAGCCCCGCAGTGTTTTAACAATGTTAAGACACTGCGGGGCTGGGATTCATGGTCATCGCGAACCGCACCGGCCGACATTAAATGATGTCAGAAGATGGGCAGCGCTAACAGCGCTAGGCCAGGGGATAACACGACAGCGCAGACTCCTGTACAGCAAATAACAACGCTCAGGAGGCTGCACCCAGCACCAAGGTGGGATTCTTGACATCTGTGCTGCGTCTCATTACGAAGGGAACTCGCGCCTCCAACACAGTTTGACTGTATAAAGGGCTAAATGTTATACGTGATTCATTCAGCGTGTGCAAGGAGAAAAATTAAAAGAGCAACCTTTGACTTGTGCAGCACTACTGCTGCATAAGCTGTGGCTCTTCTACTTTGTAACACCTGAGGGGGGGTTAAAGGTTACCTTTGAAATTGGTTCAATTAGGCTTTGGCCTACACTCTGCTCCCCCTGCAGAGCCCGGGCTCCAACACCGCCAGTTGGGGCCCGGTACTGCTAGCTGCACAGAGAAAAACACCAGCCAATGTGTCAGTGGGGTTCAGCACCGCCAGCTGTTCCCCTGCTGTGCAGCCGGCAACGTGTCCTGCAAATGCCACGCAGACACAAGAACTGAAATTAAAGGGAACCTGTCCCCCCTCCCCCAGGCGTTTGTATGTTTTACAGCCACCTTGTACAGCAGTAATGCTGCATGTGTGCAAGGTGGCTCATAAACGTATTCTCCTCGCACATGTGGAACTGAAAACACGTCTAAAATGTGTCCTCTGTGTGACCATTCAACCGTCCCAGAGGTGTGACTTTCCTTTGTAATGACACGCTGCAACCCCCTTGGTAGTGCTGCCCGTCTTCTGGCATCATTGTTTGGCTGCCTGCGCCTCTGCGGCCGCCCTGACCCACACAACGCCCCTCGGTGTCTTATTTATTGGGACTGCGAGGGTGTGATTGATGGGCATGAGCAGTGCATCAGTTCGCCTGTCCCTCATCTCCTTCCGCCTTCTTCAGCCTGTGCGGCTTCATGGCCGTGGCATGCGATAAGGGATCAGCTGACGCCGCACAGTCTGAAGCGGGTGTAAGGACCCGAGTGTGAGAGGCGAACATATGTGCTGCGCCAGGCCATGAATCCCAGCCCCGCAGTGTTTTAACAATGTTAAGACACTGCGGGGCTGGGATTCATGGTCATCGCGAACCGCACCGGCCGACATTAAATGATGTCAGAAGATGGGCAGCGCTAACAGCGCTAGGCCAGGGGATAACACGACAGCGCAGACTCCTGTACAGCAAATAACAACGCTCAGGAGGCTGCACCCAGCACCAAGGTGGGATTCTTGACATCTGTGCTGCGTCTCATTACGAAGGGAACTCATGCCTCCAACACAGTTTGACTGTATAAAGGGCTAAATGTTATACGTGTTTCATTCAGCGTGTGCAAGGAGAAAAATTAAAAGAGCAACCTTTGACTTGTGCAGCACTACTGCTGCATAAGCTGTGGCTCTTCTACTTTGTAACACCTGAGGGGGGGTTAAAGGTTACCTTTGAAATTGGTTCAATTAGGCTTCGGCCTACACTCTGCTCCCCCTGCAGAGCCCGTGCTCCAACACCGCCAGTTGGGGCCCGTTACTGCTAGCTGCACAGAGAAAAACACCAGCCAATGTGTCAGTGGGGTTCAGTACCGCCAGCTGTTCCCCTGCTGTGCAGCCGGCAACGTGTCCTGCAACTGCCACGCAGACACAACAGACCCAAAGCTGCCGCCAGTGCAGGCTTCGGCCTACACTCTGCTCCCTCTCCTCCTCCTGCTGACCCTTTGCTCCAACACTGCTAGTTGGGGCTCTAGGAAGACAAGCTTGAATAGGTCCCCATCCTGGTTCCAGCACCGTCAGCTGGTTCCGGGCAGAGCCTTTGGCTTAGGTGCCTCCCTCTGGGTATCCGAGTTCCACCAACGTCAGGTGGTCCTTGGTAGTGCTTTTAGGCACGGGTACCTCCTGCTTAGTAACCGGGTTCCAGTAACCTCAGCTGGTCCTCAGTCGTTCCATTGGCTCTTGGACCTTCGGCTACCCATCCGGTTTCCAGTACCGTCAGCTGGTTCTCGGCAGTGTCTTTTGCTCTTGTACCTTCTGCTCCCCATCCTGGTTCCAGTACCGTCAGCTGGTTCCGGGCAGAGCCTTTGGCTTAGGTGCCTCCCTCTGGGTATCCGAGTTCCACCAACATCAGGTGGTCCTTGGTAGTGCTTTCAGGCACGGGTACCTCCTGGTTAGAAACCGGGTTCCAGTAACATCAGCTGGTCCTCGGTAGTTCCATTGGCTCTTGGACCTTCGGGTAGCCATCCGAGTTCCAGTTCCATCAGCTGTTTCTCGGCATTTTCTCAGCCTTCTTGTACCTTCTGCTACATTTCCAAGTTCAAGAGACTAAACACGATGACCCGGAAGACCACCCCTAAGATGACGACGACACCAGAGACGACAACCACCGTGATGACGACGACCCTGGAGACGATGACCCTGAAGACCACCCCGATGACGACGACCCCGGAGACGACGACCCTGGAGACGACGACGACCTGGAAGACCGAGAAGCAGAAGAACAAGAGGCTGCAGAACAAAGAGCAGAAGAACATTAAGCATAACACTAAATATCAGAGCAAAAGATATTATCTAAATTATAAGCAGAAGAAGACTAAGCAGTGTATGGGGGTGAGTCCGTTCCTCCTCGTGGTGCCCCTGGATGAAGCCGGATGCTGCAGGCCAAACTGAACGCGGACAAATGTAACTGTTTTGTGACAGGCAGAACGGAAGGTGTAATCTTCAAACTTTTATAGATAACAACTACGGGAATGCCTGTCACAAATAAGAATATGATGAAGAAGTAGAATATGAAGAAGATAATAGTAAAATAAAAAGAATATGAACAATGTAACAAAAAAAATAATAGGTAGAAGATGAAGAATAAGATGAATAAGGTGAAGAAGTTGATGTCAAAGAAGCTGATGATGAGGATAATGAAGAAGAAAGTGTGGGAGAAGTAAAAAAGAAGGTGAAGGGTGTGTAAGTAGTGAAACATCAATATCTGACAAAATAAAAAAAAAAAAAATAACATAGTCAAAATCTTTCTAACGCCGAACATCATAAAAAAAAAAAAATCCTGCTATTCTATTTGATTGGGCTAAACCTCTGTGCCTTTAATGTCTCTGCCACCTCCCCCAATACATCCTACATTATTCTTAGTTGTTTTCCTTCATGTAGAATGAACCTACAAGTTAAGAAAGGGTTTATTTTAATTCCGATATTTTCGTCCCATTGACTTGCATTGGGATCGGGTATCGGTATCGGATTAGATCCGATACTTTGAGGTATCGGCCGATACTTTCCGATACCGATACTTTCCGATATCGGAAGGTATCGCTCAACACTAGTCCCTAATTTGGAAAACTGTCACAGAACTTCTATACGTTATGTTGTTATAATCAGCCAAGGTGGTTTCTTCAGAGTGGTCCTCAATGGAAATCTGTTCCTTGGAAATCACAAAATTGTACAGGACAACACAAGCTTTCACCACCTTGTCAACAGTGTCTGTATTCAAGTTCATAGATGTCAGTAGAACTCTCCATTTGGCGGTCAAAATCCCAAAAGCGCACTCCACCATTCTCCGTGCACGTGTGAGGCGGTAGTTAAAAATTCTTTTAGTTTGGGTTAATCCACGACTGGAGTAGGGTTTCAGCAGATGTTCTGACAGCTGGAAGGCTTCATCCCCAACACAATCAAAAGGCATTAGTGGCCCAGAGGTTTGAGGCAGTGATCTTGGGGGGGGAATTGAAAGGTGTTTCCATACAAATGACACCCAATTGCAGACAGTTTGAAAACTTGGGAATCAATAGAGCAGCCATACGCCTCAATATCCACCACTACAAATTTGTAATCCGCATCGGCGATGGCCATCAGCACAGTGGAAAAGTACTTTTTATAGTTAAAATATTCAGATCCCGAACCAGCCGGTTTCACGAGACGGATATGTTTCCCGTCCACAGCGCCCAAGCAATTGGGAAACTGACACACTTGCTGGAATTTCTCGGCTACTTCCAACCAATTCTCCATTGTGGGATGTGGTATAAATTCATTGTGCAAAGAGTCTAACAGTGCATGGCAAGTGTGCTTTACAATTTCAGAGATGGTGGAAATTCCCAGTCTGAACTGGAAATGTAGTGACGAAAGGGATTCTCCAGTAGCAAGAAATCTGTGTACAAAATCAAGGCAGAAATTACTACAAAATCAAATTACAATCAATTAAAGTGTACTACAGGAGTACATACAATAAAAATGGCTTACCGAAGAGTGACCATCAGACGCTCGGCCGATGAAATAGAGAATCGGCAATACGTATCACTCCTTCGGATGAGATGTTCAATTCGGTACACCAATAGATCAAAGTTCTCTGCTTTCATCCGCACATATGAGAAAAATTTCTCTGGGTTTCCTCGTAGCTACTGTTGAGCGATACCTTCCGATATCCAGAAGTATCGGTATCGGATTGGATTGGCCGATATCCAAGAAATATCGGATATCGCCGATACCGATACCCGAAACCAATGCATGTCAATGGGACACAAATATCGAAATGTAAATAAACCCTTTCTGTCTATTGTAAGGTGACAATAAGCCAGGTTAATAACGGAGAGGCATCAATAAGACGACTATCTATTATTAATCCAATATTAATAAAGGGTTAATAAAACACACACACATTAGGAAAAAAGTATTTTAATATTCTTCATTTAACCATACTTACCATACCTCAGCGCCTGCAACAAACGTGAAATAATAAACTGTATACTACCTGTCTGCCGTAGTCCAATTAATAATGAGTGTCCCATGACGATCTCCCCTATAGAACAGTGACATCGGGTAATGTCACTGCTCTATAGGACCTTCAGTGACACACTGACAGGAGACAATGGCTCATGCAGTGCATCACTGAACTATAGTAACCTCTCAGAATCTCACTTTATGGCAATTGCTGCATGGGAAAATTTCTCACACAGCAATGCCATAAGTGAGACTAGGGACTATTTTTTTACAGCGGCGGAGGAATAGAGTGCGGAAGGATACCTTCCTCCCGTCATTGTATTCCTGGCGCCCCTAGAGAGCGGTCGCATCAGCTGATGCTGCCGTTCTCTACGGGAGATCTTCGTGGGACACTCGTGGATTTCTGCGGATCAGGGAGTATATTGGTTGTTTGTTATTTTAATCTTTTTTACAGATGACACTGGCTTCGGGGATCAAAATGACAAGCAATGGTGAGTATGTACTCTATGTTTAATGTACTGTATGTCTATATGTATGTATTGTATGTAGTATGTATGTAGTATGCATGTAGTATGTATGTAGTATGTATGTATGTAGTATGTATGTAGTATGCATGTAGTGTGTATGTTGTATGTATGTAGTATGTACAGTATGTAGTATGCATGTAGTATGTAGTATGTATGTAGTATGTATGTAGTATGTATGTATGTAGTATGTATGTAGTATGTAGTATGTATGCAGTATGTAGTATGTATGTAGTATGTATGTATGTATGTAGTATGTATGTAGTATGTAGTATGTATGTAGTATGTATATAGTATGTATGTAGTATGTATGTAGCATGTAGTATGTATGCAGTATGTATGTAGTATGTATGTAGTATGAATGTAGTATGTATGTAGTATGTAGTATGTATGTAGTATGTATGTAGTATGTATGTAGTATTTTTTTTACATTCAACACATTAGCCGGATGATGGGACTACTACTGTCCCATCATTGGCTAATGTGTTAATCACTGTCACTGTAGCAGGCATCGTCCGATGGGACTTGTAGTCCCATTGGACGATGCCTGCACACACGCACAGACCCCCGGCAGCCCGCACAGACCTCCGGCAGCCCGCACAGAGCCCCAGCAGTCCGCACAGACCCCCGGCAGCCCCGTACAGACCACCGGCAGCCCGCACAGACCCCCGGCAGCCCGCACAGACCCCCGGCAGGCCCGCACAGACCCCCGGCAGCCCGCACAGACCCCTGGCAGCCCGCACAGACCCCTGGCAGCTCACACAAACTCCCAGCAGGCTCGCACAGACCCCCGGAAGCCCATACAGACACCCGGGCAGGCACGCACAGACCCCTGGCAGCCTGCACAGACCCCCGGCAGGCACGCACAGACCCCCGAGAGGCCCATACGGACCCATGGCAGGCCCGCATAGACTGCCAGCAGCCAGCACAGACCCCCGGCAGGCCCGCACAGACCCCCAGCAGCCCGCACAGACCCCCGGCAGCCCGCACTGTCCCCCGGCAGGCCCGTACAGACCCCCGGCAGGCCCGCACAGACCCCAGGCAGCCAGCACAGACCCCCGGCAGCTCACACAGGCCCCCTGGCAGGCTCGCACAGAACCCCAGCAGCCCGCACCGACCCCCAGCAGGCATGCACAGACCCCCTGGCAGGCTCACACAGAACCCCAGTAGCGCGCACCGACTCCCAGCAGGCACGCACAGATCCCCGGCAGCACGCACAGACCCCCGGCAGGCATGCACAGACCCCCAAGAGGCCCGTACAGACCCCCGGCAGGCCCGCACAGACCCCACACGGTCACGCACAGACACCCGCCCGTACACACACACACACACAGTCTCCACCCACGCACCGCCCACACTCCATTATAGTGCATCATTGCACTATGGGAACATCCGATTCCGGTATCTGATATCGCAAAAGTATCGGAACTCGGTATCGGAATTCCGATACAGCGAATATCGGCCAATACCCGATATTTGCAGTATCGGAATGCTCAACACTACTCGTAGCTCCATGTGCAGTGTAGAAAACACCCCACGTGTCATTCTCTGTGCGGTGATGGGGTGGATCCACGAACGGCGTCGGCGCAGACACATGATGCGTTGTCTCTCTCGCTCCTTCTCCAGAACAATTGCTTTCAAGTGATTCGCCTCCACAATGAAATCCACTTTGTTCTGCAGAATCTTTGCAATAACGACATCCATCTCTCTCCAAACACTTGCTCCTCTCCAACCTGTGACTGATGGGCTGTAGGAAGACTGTATATATAGTTTTGAGGGGGCCAATCACATTTTGGAGCCTCCCAGGGGCGTTCTTAAGAACCGAATCCGTCAAAAACCGGAGGGAAAACCGGACGAAACGGATGCCAACCGGATGGGACGGATCCGGTTTCTCTCCGGATCCGGACATCGGATCCGGTGAGAAACCGGATTCGTCCCATCCGGTTTTTACAAATTACGCCGGATCCGGCACTGTGGCGCGATGCCGGAATCGGTATGTGGCAAAAAAACTGATGTGTAGTGTTGAGCGATACCGTCCGATACTTGAAAGTATCGGTATCGGATAGTATCGGCCGATACCCGAAAAGTATCGGATATCGCCGATACCGATACCCGATACCAATACAAGTCAATGGGACACCAAGTATCGGAAGGTATCCTGATGGTTCCCAGGGTCTGAAGGAGAGGAACCTCACCTTCAGGCCCTGGGATCCATATTAATTTGTAAAATAAAGAATTAAAATAAAAAATATTGATACACTCACCCGTCCGGAGGCCCCTGCACCTTACCGCTGTTAACCGGCAGCCTGCTTTGCTTAAAATGAGCGCGTTCAGCACCTTCCATGACGTCACGGCTTCTGATTGGTCGCGTGCCGCTCATGTGACCGCCACGCGACCAATCACAAGCCGCGACGTCATTCTCAGGTCCTAAATTCATAGAATGAGGAGATTAGGGCCTGAGAATGACGTCGCGGCTTGTGATTGGTCGCGTGGTGGTCACATGAGCGGCACGCGACCAATCAGAAGCCGTGACGTCATGGAAGGTGCTGAACGCGCTCATTTTAAGCAAAGCAGGCTGCCGGTTACTACCAGGGCGCGTCAGAGGGTGAGTATGTCCCTATTTTTTATTTTAATTCTTTATTTTTTACATGGATATGGATCCCAGGGCCTGAAGGAGAGTTTCCTCTCCTTTAGACCCTGGGAACCATACACTGGGAACTTCCGATTCCGATTCCCGATACCACAAAAGTATCGGATCTCGGTATCGGAATTCCGATACCGCAAGTATCGGCCTATACCCGATACTTGCGGTATCGGAATGCTCAACACTACTGATGTGTGAAAGTAGCCTAAGTCTCCGCGTTTTCAGGGCAACACCTGACATACTCAGCTGCAGCAATCAAGCATGCATAAGCCAGTTAGTGGGGGAATCTCTGTGTGAGAGGAGCTAGGCTGGAGTTAGCCTGGATTTGTGTTGTCTGGTTTACATGGTGCAAATGTTTGCAACAAGACTCATAGCAACCCCGGGAATGGCACCTGATGGTCGCTGGTAGCTATTAGGATTGAGCGAAACGGATCGGTCATTTTCATAAGTCGAAATAAGTTTCATGAAACCTGACCCGATCCCAGCGTGTGAAATATACTGTGATATAGTGGGCCTGATTTATTCACTTGTCTCCCATATAAAAAAAAAAAAAAATAAAGGGAGAATAATCTTGGCAAATCTGTGCATCTGTGCCAGTGCTGTCTGTGGTATCTGTCATTCATTTTTTGCCACAGAAAATATACTGTGATATAGTGGGCCTGATTTGTTCACTTGTCTCCCATATAAAAAATAAAATAAAGGGAGAATAATCTTGGCAAATCTGTGCATCTGTGCCAGTGCTGTCTGTGGTATCTGTCATTCATTTTGTGCCACAGGAAATATACTGTGATATAGTGGGCCTGATTTATTCACTTGTCTCCCATATATAAAAAAAAAAAAAATAAATAAAGGGAGAATAATCTTGGCAAATCTGTGCATCTGTGCCAGTGCTGTCTGTGGTATCTGTCATTCATTTTGTGCCACAGGAAATATACTGTGATATAGTGGGCCTGATTTATTTACTTGTCTCCCATATAAAAAAAATAAATAAATAAAGGGAGAATAATCTTGGCAAATCTGTGCATCTGTGCCAGTGCTGTCTGTGGTATCTGTCATTCATTTTGTGCCACAGAAAATATACTGTGATATAGTGGGCCTGATTAAATCCTGCATTCTCCCACACATAAAGAGGGAAATTTCTATTGACAGTGTGTGCATCTGCATCCGGCAGTCCTGTTAGTGGCATATCTGCCAGCCTCTTTCTGCCAATCAAACTGTGTAGTGTAATCCAGTGGGCCTGATTGTTCCCTGCATTCTCCCACACATAAAGAGTGAGATTTCTATTGTCAGTGTGTGCATCTGCGTGCGTCAGTCCTGTTCGTGGCATATCTGCCAGCCTCTTTCTGCCAATCAAACTGTGTAGTGTAATACAGTGGGCCTCATTTTTTCCAGCATTCTCCCACACATAAAAAAAGGGAGATTTTAATTCACAACAAGTTTACGTACACCTTCTACCTGCTTGTACAGGACCACATAACGGTTGTTAGTTTGGTTTAATTTTTCCAAGAACGAGGAAGTCTGGTGGAAGAGGTCATGGCCGTGGGCGGTCATTGCCAGCTGGTAATGATGGTGGTGGTGGTGGAGCATCTGGTGGTAGAGGGAAAAGCAAAATAGCACCTAAGTCTCAAGTTGTTGAGCCAGCGTCATCGTCTGGCTACACAAGGCCTCGAAGGCTCCCTTTTCTGGGAGTAAGTAGGAAAACCGCTTTTAAAGCCGGAGCAGCAGGAACAAGTTTTGGCTTTCATTGCTGACTCTGCCTCTAGCTCTTTCGCATCCTCCTCGGAAAGTGCCAAATGTAAGAGCAGTGTGTCGTCAGTGGATGTTCCCGGTCAGGGACAAGTCGCTTCCTTGTGTTCTTCACACAGAACAACAGAGAAAGATGCGTCAGGTGACACAACAGGTTACTCCATGGAGCTATTTACACATACCGTTCCTGGGTTAGAAAGGGAAATTGTTAACAAGCCATGCCCATTACAAGATGAATCGGACATGGAGTGCACAGATGCACAGCCACAGCCAGATTATTGTGCTGTTCCTTTGACTCAGATCAGAACATTGCCCTCGCAGTGTACTGATCCAGAATCTGACCCTGATGACACTATTAAGCCCCGTCACGAACGCTATAGCACCGGCTTACACGGTGACCCAGAGGATGGTGCCCAGGACATAGAAGAGGAGGTCATAGATGACACAGTTGTTGACCCCGATTGGCAGGCATTGGGGAACAGGGTGCAGGTGGCAGTAGCTCTGAAGCGGAGGAGGAGGAGCCGCAGCAGGCATCAACATCGCAACAGGTTCCATCTGGCAGGCCCGTATCTGGTCAAAAACGTGTGGCAAAACCAAAACCAGTTGTAGGACAGCGTGGCCTTCCGGTTAAAGTAGCTCAGTGTGCAATGCCTGAAAAGGTGTCCGATAGTAGGAAGAGTGCAGTCTGGTATTTTTTTAACCAAGATCCAAATGATCAGTGCAAAGTCATCTGTAAGAAATGCTCAAGGACCTTCAGCAGAGGTCAGAATGTTAAAAATCTAAATACAAGCTGCATGCGTAGACATTTAACCACCATGCACTTGCAAGCCTGGACTAACTACTAGTGTTGAGCGATACCGTCCGATACTTGAAAGTATCGGTATCGGAAAGTATCGGCCGATACCGGCAAAGTATCGGATCTAATCCGATACCGATACCCGATACCAATACAAGTCAATGGGACTCATGTATCGGACGGTATTCCTGATGGTTCCCAGGGTCTGAAGGAGAGGAAACTCTCCTTCAGGCCCTGGGAACCATATTAATGTGTAAAATAAAGAATTAAAATAAAAAATATTGCTATACTCACCTCTCCGACGCAGCCTGCACCTTACCGAGGGAACCGGCAGCGTTGTTTGCTTAAAATTCGCGCTTTAACTTCCTTACGTGAAGTCCCGGCTTGTGATTGGTCGCGCGTCGCCCATGTGGCCGCGACGCAACCAATCACAGCAAGCCGTGACGTAATTTCAGGTCCTTCAGGATTTTAAAATTACGTTCCGGCTTTGTGATTGATCGCGTCGCGGTCACATGGGCGACGCGACCAATCACAAGCCGTGACGTCACGGGAGGCTGGACACGCGCGCATTTTAAAATGCGCGCGTGTCCTGCCTCCCGTGACGTCACGGCTTGTGATTGGTCGCGTCGCCCATGTGACCGCGACGCGACCAATCACAAGCCAGAACGTAATTTTAAAATCCTGAAGGACCTAAAATTACGTCACGGCTTGCTGTGATTGGTTGCGTCGCGGCCACATGGGCGAGACATTGACATCTATTTAGTTTTTTGGAGTACTTACTGTCTGAGGTCCCTCCTTCGAATTGTCCTCCGCTGAGCACACCAATGCTGCCTGTGTACCCCTGCCACATAATGGAAGCTGCATAGAGCCTATTTTCTTATTTTAGGACTACTAAGTCTGTCTGCAGTCCCTCCTTCGAATTGTCCTCCGCTGAGTACACCAATGCTGCCTGTGTACCCCTGCCACGTAAAGGAAGCTGCATAGAGCCTATTTTCTTATTTTAGGCCTACTAAGTCTGTCTGCGGTCCCTCCTTCGAATTGTCCTCTGCTGAGCACACCAATGCTGCCTGTGTACCCCTGCCACGTAAAGGAAACTGCATAGAGCCTATTTTCTTATTTTAGGCCTACTAAGTCTGTCTGCGGTCCCTCCTTCGAATTGTCCTCCGCTGAGCACACCAATGCTGCTTGTGTACCCCTGTAACCTACTTTAAACTGCATAGAGCCTACTTTCCATTGTAGGCCTACTACCTGTGTCTGTCTCGGCCAGTCCACTCCTTGCAGTTGTCCTCCACTGAACAAAGCTATGCCACCTGTGTACTCCTGTTACCAATTGTGAACTGCATTTATCCTACTTACTTATTTGTGCCTAGTAACTGTGTAAGCCTGTCATAACAGTTGTCCTCCACCACAGAACCCAGCTATGCCACATATGTACTCCTTTTACCAATTTTGAACTTAATATAGCCTTCATTTTTATTTTAGGCCTACTTCATGTGTCAGAGCCACTCATTACACATGCCCTCCTCCGCGGAACCACACTATGCTGCAAGTGTACTCCACTTACCAATTTTGAACAGCATTTTGCCTAATTACTTATTTAGGCCTACTTATTGTGTCTGTCTCCCATTACAGTTGTCCTCCACTCCACAAAGCTGAGCTTCAATCTACAAGCTCTCATTAAGTAGTTGTTGTTAATATGTGTGGTTGGGGCCTACTAACGGTGTCTGCCGCTCCCTGGTGTTGTCCTCCACTGTACAAAGCTGAGCTTCAATCTTCAGGCTCTCATTAAGTAGTTGTTGTTAATATGTGTGGTTGGGGCCTACTAACGGTGTCTGCCACTCCAAGGTGTCCTCCAGGTTTACTTGCCTGAGCTTCAATCTTCAGGCTCTCATTAAGTAGTTGTTAATATGACAGTGCAGTTAGCCTACTATTTTGTTTGGGGCCTACTAACGGTGTCTGCCGCTCCCTGGTGTTGTCCTTCACTGTACAAAGCTGAGCTTCAGTCTTCAGGCTTTCGGCCTATAGTATCAGATATTTAACTGCATTTATCCTACTTGTCTGGTTGGGCCCTACTAACGGTGTCTGCCGCTCCTGGGTTTTCTCCTGTTTTGTTTTCTTGAGCTTCAATCTTCAGGCTCTCATTAAGTAGTTGTTGTTAATATGTGTGGTTGGGTCCTACTAACGGTGTCTGCCGCTCCAAGGTGTTCTCCAGGTTTACTTGCCTAAGCTTCAATCTTCAGGCTCTCATTAAGTAGTTGTTGTTAAGATAACAGTGCAGTTGGCCTACTATTTCGGTTGGGGCCTACTAACGGTGTCTGCCACTCCAAGGTGTTGTCCTCCACTGTACAGAGCTGAGCTTCAATCTTCAGGCTCTCATTAAGTAGTTGTTGTTAAGATAACAGTGCAGTTGGCCTACTATTTTATTTGGGGCCTACTAACGGTGTCTGCCACTCCAAGGTGTTCTCCAGGTTTACTTGCCTGAGCTTCAATCTTCAGGCTCTCATTAAGTAGTTGTTGTTAATATAACACTGCTGTTGGCCTACTAGTGTGGTTAGGGCCTACTAACGGTGTCTGCCGCTGCTCTCTGTTCTCCACTGTACAGAGCTGAGCTTCAATCTTCAGGCTCTCATTAAGTTGATGTTTATATAACACTGCAGTTGGCCTACTATTTTGGTTGGGCCTAGTAACGGTGTCTGCCACACCTTGGTGTTGTCCTGTGTTATTTTCCAGAGCTTCAATCTTCAGACTTTCGGGCTAGATTTGTAATATTAAACTGCATTGGGCCTACTAGTGTGGTTGGGCCCTTAAAACGGAGTCTGCCGCTCCTGGGTTTTCTCCTGTTTTGTTTTCCCGAGCTTCCATCTTCAGGCTTTCGGCCTTTATTTGTAATATTAAACTGCATTGGGCCTACTACTGTGGTTGGGCCCTTAAAACGGTGTCTGCCGCTCCTGGGTTATACTCCACTGAACAAACCAATGCCACCTGGTTAGTCCTTTTACCAATTTTGAACGGCATTTAGCCCACTTTATTATTTGGGCCTATATCTGTGTTTCATCCTCATCCTGCCCATTGCCCAGCCAGTGCTAGATGAGTCTTGTGGTACATTGACCCAAACTACTACTTTCCCCTTGCACGCTACACAGCCACAATCTGACCCTGCTGAAAGTCAGGTTCCCCGTCCCGCATACTATACCACCTTACACAGGGACAAAGAGGAAGGTGCAGATGAAAGTGCAGGTTCCTTCATCAGGTGGGGGGGCATACTCGTTAGCGAAGTCACAGGCACAGGGCCCCTCAGAGTACGCAGAAGTGTGGCTGCCGGTGGGAGGCGCCCCCGCCGAGCAAACACACCGCCGTACTTTGAGGGGCCCTGTGCCAGTGCCAATGCCAACGAGTGGGCCCCCCTGCTTGCTCTGGATCACAGCACTTGCAAAGTTGAAATACTTACCTCTCACTGCTCCACCGCCGTGACGTAGTCCACGTTTCCTGGGCCCACTAAAAACTTGAACCAGCCCTACCCCCCACAACTTTAGCCAAATGACCCCCAATTTCCAATGCACAACTATTATTATAAAGTTAATTAAGATTGACAATCTTCAGAAACAAGAATGGATGTTTTTGCCATTAAAATGGGCACTGTAGGTGTTTTCCTGGCCCCCACTCACTGCCGACTATGCTTCCCCATTGACTTGCATTGGGTTTCGTGTTTCGGTCGATCCATGACTTTTCGCGATAATCGGCCGATTGCACTCGACTCGACTTTTGAGATAGTCGGGTTTCGCAAAACCCGACTCGACCCCCAAAAAGTAAAAGTCGCTCAACCCTAGTAGCTATCATCTAACCACTTCGCCAGGCGGCCGCTTAGTTAAGCCTATCCCATGCAAGGGTGAGTCTGAGACCAGTGGTTCTCCAAGCTGGACTACATTTGTGTTTTTTCTCTTACTTTCTACTACCACCACCTATTTAAACTATTAATAAACCACTAAAGTTTGGACGTTAAGCCTGTGTGTTGCCTTTTATCTGTGTCCCTGCCACTGCCTACCAGAGCAAATCCCTACAATATACATTGCTGGAAGGTCGATTTCACAGCAACACAGGACACTACCTAGCTAAACTATCTGACTAAGAAACAACTGCCTAGCTAACTACCTAAAATCTAGCTAACAGTGCCAACATCAGGAGCAGCCTCTCTGCGCTGTTACAGTGTCAAAATGGCACTAAAACACTAAAACAAGATGTATGCTCTTTATATGGAGAGGGACATGTGATTTCAGCAGTCAATCACACAAGCCATTGTGTCAGGACATTGTGAATGTTTCCTGCACCCTGATTGGCTAGCCATAATTTGCACACATAAAGTTAGAAAAAATGACAGTTTATAAGGACGCAGCACCTCTGAGCTCTGCAAACCCCCTCCCCTCATCAAACACGTGCCCCACGCTCATGATACACAACCATTATAGTAGCCAATGTGCTGAAAATACTTTAAAGGGATTCTGCCACCCTATTTTTTGCCTATAAGCTAAGGCCACCACCATCAGGGGCTTATATACAGGATTGCCCTTTGGTGAGTATAATCTATCTTGTTTTTGTTTTCTTTCAGGTTACATCGGGAGCTTATCTACAACATTACATAATGCTGTAGATAAGCCCCTGATGGCGGTGGCCTTAGCTTATAGGGAAAAATTGGGGTGACAGATTCCCTTTAATGGCAACGCAAATATTTTTACGCACTTGTTACCATTTTTTCACAATTTTATAACATTTTGCTCGTGTTTCCGTTCACGACTCCGAATGTGCAATATTTATGCCAAATTTATGTTTGAAGATCATTTTTCAACAATATTCTTTTTATTTGGGGGGATTTTTTAAATAATTTCTGTGAAGGCGATTATAGTTATAGTCAAAAAGGTGAGTAAGAAAACATAACAGAGTAATCTAAAACTTGTTCTATTAAACAAGTAAGAAGATATATTCAAAGAAGAATCAACAGAAAAAAAAAGGTTAATGCAAGAGGAAAAAATGTGGAAGGAAAAGTTAGGGAAGGTAGAGGGGAAGGGGAAGGAAAGAAAAGAGCATAGGAGAGGGTTGGATCAGATAAACGTGGCGAGTAGGGACAGTGAAAAAAAACATCATCCTTCTTGAAACAATATTTATAATAAACCAATTTTCAATTTGCTTCATTAAATATGTAATTGTACTTGTACTGCTTGGCAAATAATTAAGCTTTTAACCTAATTCTTTAAAAAAATTCCACATGGTCATCTTGGAACCTACCGTATTTTCTGGCATATAAGATGACTTTTTAACCCCTAAAAATTGTCCCAAAAGTCGGGGGTCGTCTTATACGCCGGGTACGGCGTGTGCAGGGAGCGATCCTGGATGTTCCCAGGGTCTGAAGGAGAGGAGACTCTCCTTCAGGCCCTGGGATCCATATTCATGTAAAAAATAAAGAATAAAAATAAAAAATATGGATATACTCACCCTCGGACGGCCCCTGGCTGTCACCGCTGCAAGCGTCTGCCTCCGTTCCTAAGAATGCAGAGTGTGAAGGACCTTCGATGACGTCGCGGTCACATGAGCGGTCACATGAGCGGTCACGCGACCAATCACAAGACAGTGTCGTCATCACAGGTCCTACACTCACTGCATTCTTAGGAACGGAGGCAGACGCTTGCAGAAGTGACAGCCAGCGTTCGTCGGAGGGGTGAGTATATCCATATTTTTTATTTTTTTTCTATTTTTTACATGAATATGGATCCCAGGGCCTGAAGGAGAGTCTCCTCTCCTCCAGACCCTGAGAACCACACGCCGTATAAGATGACTGGGCGTATAAGATGACCCCGGTCTTATACGGCGGGCATATCCCAAATTCCATATTTTATATGGAAAAGTTGGGGGTCGTCTTATACGCCCAGTCATCTTATACACCAGAAAATACGGTATTTCTTTCCTCAAGTTGGAACTCTCCCTTTTAGGAGATCGTTTTTCAAACAAATTACCTCATCACTATTGATAACAGCTATGATTTGTCAAAAATCACAGCTGGCATCAAGCCCTGGGGTTAGTAAGGGAGAGGTGTCTATCAGACACCTCCATTAATAACCCAAAAATGAAAGATAAACACACAGGTAGAAAAATACATTTAATTAAAAAAACACACCCTGACATGTTCCCTGGTTCACCATTTTACTTTTGAAAAAAAAAACAAACCCTTGCAGGTCCACAGTAGTCCCGGAAATCCGCTGAAATTCACAAACGGAAATTTGAAAAAAAATAAAACATGAGAAATAAAGAGAAGACATTGTTCCCCCTTCACCAATTTATTAAAAAACAAAAAGTTCTCATGCAGGTCCAATATTGTTCATGGCGTTCCCATGACAATCCCCAAATCTGACGTCCAAAGGCTATGGAGCCTCGTTCAGAGAACCAAGCACCATAGACTGTAATGAGCTGTGATGCCAGTAACTACACCGACTCATCAGAGTCGCTGAGCCCTCTATTTAATGTCCCCATATAGTGCTACATGATATAATGGCCCCATGTAGTGCTCCATAGTGTAATGGCCCCATATAATATAGTACACCTCAGTATAATAGCCCCATATAGTGCCCCACAGTGAAATAGCCCCATATAGTGCCCTAAAGTATAATAGCCTCATACAGTGCACCACAGTATAAAGGCATCATAGAGTACCCAACAGTATAATGGTCCTATACAGTGACCAACATCATAATGGCCCCATATAGTGCCCCATAGGGTAATGGCCTTATATAGTGCTCCACAGTATAATGGCCACACAGTATAATGGCCTCATATAGTGCCCCACAGAATAATGGACTCATACAGTACCCCATAGTATGATGGCCTCATCCAGTGTCCCACAGTACAATGGCCCCATATAGTGCCTCACAGTATAATTGCCCAATATAGTGCATCCTGGTATATGTCCCCATCCTGGTATATAGCCTCATTCTGATATATGACCTCATGCTGGTATATGGCCCCATCCTTATATATGTCTTCATCCTGGTATATGGCTATTCTGGTATATGGCCCCATCCTGGTATATGTCTCCATCCTGGTCTATGGCCCCCATCCTGGTATATGGCCATGCCCTGGTATATTGCCCCATCCTGATATATGTCTCAATCCTGGTATATGGCCCGCACCCTGGTATAGGGCCCAATCCTGGCATATGTCTCCATCCTGGTATATGGCCCCTGTTATGTGCTGGTGGCCTAAGAGCGGCATGAGACGTACTCTGGAGAATGTGGTAACTGTACTGACTGCAGACCCTGGACTTAACACCGCAACTAGAAGTAGCCGTGGGATGTACCTACCAATCCTAGACACCTCGTCACAGCCGGAGGACTAATTAACCCTATAGATAGAAAAGGGAAAACTATCTTGCCTCAGAGAAAATTCCCAAAGGATAGGCAGCCCCCCACAAATATTGACTGTGAGAGGGGAGGAAGGAACATACATAGGCTGAAAACAGAATTTAGCAAAGGAGGCCAATCTAGCTAGATAGAAAAGATAGGACAGAGAACTATGCGGTCAGTATTAAAAATACTAAGAAATGTCCACCACAGATAATACAAAAAAAACTCCAAATCTAACTAAAGACTTGGAGGGTAAATCTGCCTCTCCAGAGATTCCAGCTCGGCTGCATAAATCCTTACACAGATTAAGCTGGACAAGAAAAAACATGCAATGCACTGAACAATGAGGCCCACAACATGTGGGCAGAAAAACAAGCAGAACTTATCTTGAAGAAATGAACTGCAAGCAGGGGCGACCAGGAAGGAATGTGAATCCTCCAGAAACAATGAACAACTGGCACTCACCAAAGGGTGAGGCCAGACTAAATAGCCCCGTCCGAAGTGGACGCACCTGATGACTGCTGTGAAGAACAAACAGCAGCACTACCACTTATAACCACCGGAGGGAGCCCAAGAGCAGAACCCACAACAGAATTCACAACAGTACCTGTTATGGACTGGTAATTTAGGAGCGACATGCGACTAGCTCTGAGCAGGTGGTAACTATACAGACCGCAGTTCCTGATCTTAACACAACACTAGCAGTAGCCGTGGGATGTTCCTGTCACTCCCTGGACACCTCATCACAGCTGGAGAACTAGCTACCCCTAAAGGTAGAAATAGGAAAGCTATCTTGCCTCAGAGAAAATCCCCAAAGGATAGGACAGCCCCCCACAAATAATGACTGTGAGAGGAGAAGGAAATGACATACGTAGTATGAAACAAGATTTAGCAAAGGAGGCCACTTCTAGCTAGATAGATAGTACAGGAAAGAACACTGTGCGGTCAGTAATAAAAACTAGAAAAAGTCCACCGCAGAGATATGCAAAAATCTCCACACCTGACTAAAGGTGTGGAGGGCAAAATCTGCAGCCCAGAGCATCCAGCTTAGCTGAATAGATCCATACTGATAAGCTGGACAAAAGAGCAAAACATAGAATGTGCTGAACAATAAAGTCCACAACAAGTGGACTGCAAAAGGACAAGCAAGGACTTATCTTTGCTGAACTTGGTCAGAGTGTCAGGGAAATCCAAAAGAGCCGTGACTCCAAGCAGGAACAATTGACAACTGGCATTGATTGAGGGATAAGGCCAGACTAAAATAGCCGAGCCAGAAAGACAATCAGTGGAAGCAGCTGCTGATGCTAAATCCAAGAAGCAGCTATACCACTCAAAACCACAGGAGGGAGCCCAAGAGCAGAACTCACAAAAGTGCTACTTACAACCACCGGAGGGAGCCCAAGAGCGGAATTCACAACAAGTACCCCCCCTTGAGGAGGGGTCACCGAACCCTCACCAGAGCCCCCAGGCCGATCAGGACGAGCCAAATGGAAGGCACGAACCAAATTGCCAGCATGAACATCGGAGGCAACAACCCAAGAATTATCCTCCTGGCCATAACCCTTCCACTTGACAAGATACTGAAGCCTCCGTCTTGAAAAATTAGAATCCAAGATCTTCTCCACCTCATACTCCAACTCCCCATCAATCAACACCGGGGCAGGAGGATCAACAGAGGGAACCACGGGCACCACATATTTCCGCAACAAAGATCTATGAAAAACATTATGGATGGAAAAAGAGGCTGGAAGGGCCAAACGAAAAGACACTGGATTGATAATCTCAGAAATCCTATAAGGACCAATAAACCGAGGCTTGAACTTCGGGAAAGAAACCTTCATAGGAACATGACGGGAAGACTACCAGACCAAATCCCCAACCCAAAGCCGGGAACCCACACGCCGACGACGACTGTTGGCAAAACGCTGAGCCTCCTCCTGAGACAACACCAAATTGTCCACAACATGAGCCCAAATTTGCTGCAACCTGTCAACCACAGAGTCCACCCCAGGACAATCAGAAGACTCAACCTGCCCTGAAGAAAAACGAGGATGAAACCCAGAATTACAAAAGAAGGGTGAAACCAAGGTAGCAGAACTAGCCTGATTATTAAGGGCAAACTCGGCCAATGGCAAGAAAGCCACCCAATCATCCTGATCGGCAGACACAAAGCATCTCAAATAAGTCTCCAAAGTCTGGTTAGTTCGCTTGGTTTGACCGTTTGTCTGAGGATGAAATGCGGAAGTAAAAGAAAAATCAATCAAAACCTAGAAACAAACTGGGAACCTCTATCGGACACAATATTCTCCGGAATGCCATGCAAACGAACCACATGCTGAAAAAACAACGGAACCAACTCAGAAGAGGAAGGCAATTTAGGCAAAGGTACCAAATGAATCATCTTAGAAAACCGGTCACAGACCACCCAGATAACAGACATCCTCTGGGAAACAGGAAGATCCTAAATAAAATCCATAAAAATATGCGTCCAAGGCCTCTCAGGGACCGGCAAAGGCAAAAGCAACCCACTGGCGCGGGAGCAGCAAGGTTTGGCCCGCGCACAAGTCCCACAGGACTGCACAAAATAACGCACATCCCGTGACAAAGAAGGCCACCAAAAGGACCTACTAACCAAATCTCTGGTACCAAAAATCCCAGGATGGCCAGCCAACACAGAACAGTGAACCTCAGAAATCACTTTACTAGTCCATCTGTCAGGAACAAACAGTTTCCCCGCTGGACAGCGATCAGGTTTATCAGCCTGAAACTCCTGAAGAGCCCGTCGCAAATCAGGGGAGATAGCGGAAAGAATCACCCCTTCCTTCAGAATACCAACCGGCTCAAGAACCCCAGGGGAATCAGGCAAAAAACTCCTAGAGAGGGCATCAGCCTTAACATTCTTAGAACCCGGAAGATACGAGACAACAAAATCAAAACGAGAGAAAAACAGGGACCATCGAGCCTGTCTAGGATTCAGCCGTTTGGCAGACTCGAGGTAAATCAGATTCTTATGATCAGTCAAGACCACAATACGGTGCTTGGCCCCCTCAAGCCAATGTCGCCACTCCTCAAATGCCCTGCTCATGAGCCACAGACATAGATTTCCAATCCCACACCGGATTGTGTACCTGTATCCATGGAAACCCCTGCACAATAGCATCATGCAAATTATGCAACACCAGAAAACGACAATCTTCCTGATGGGCTGGCGCCATGCTCATGGTTAACTGTGTCCAAAACTGAGGTTTATTTTTAGCCAATGGTGTAGCATCAATGCCCCTCAAAGGGATAGGACTCTGCAAAGGCTGTAAGGGAAAACCACAACGTCTGGCAAATTCTAAGTCCATTAAATTTAAAGCGGCGCCTGAATCCACAAATGCCATGACAGAAAATGACGATAATGAGCAGATCAGGGTCACAGATAACAGAAATTTAGGTTGTACAGTACTGATGGTAACGGAATTAGCGATTCTCTTGGCACGCTTAGGGCAATCAGAAATAACATGAGCAGAATCGCCGCAGTAAAAGCACAACCTATTCTGACATCTGAATCCTTGGCGTTCAGCTCTAGACACAATCCTATCACACTGCATTGGCTCAGGACTCCGCTCGGAAGACAACGCCATAGTGTGCACAACTCTGCGCTCACGCTAGCGCCGATCAATTTGAATGGCCAGAGACATAGAATCACTCAGACCTGCAGGCGTGGGGAACCCCACCATAACATCTTTAACAGATTCAGAAAGACCCTTTCTGAAAATTGCCGCTAAAGCATCCTCATTCCATTTAGTAAGCACAGACCATTTTCTAAATTTCTGGCAATACGATTCTGCCGCTTCTTGACCCTGACACAGGGCCAACAAGGTTTTCTTAGCATGATCCACAGAATTAGGTTCATCATACAATAACCCAAGCACCTGAAAAAAGGTGTCTACATTAAGCAAGGCCGGATTCCCAGATTCCAGGGAAAATGCCCAATCCTGAGGGTCGCCACGCAACAGAGATATGACAATTTTTACCTGCTGGATGGGATCACCAGAGGAACGGGGCTTCAGAGCAAAAAACAGTTTACAATTATTTTTAAAGCTCAGAAATTTTGACCTGTCCCCAAAAAACAGATCAGGGGTAGGAATTCTAGGCTCCAAAACAGGAGTCTGCACGATATAATCAGAAATACCCTGTACTCTAGCAGCAAGTTGATCCACACGAGAAGCAAGTCCCTGAACATCCATATCAGCGCCTAACTCTTGAGCCACCCAGAGGTAAAGAGGGAAAAAAAAACATCACAGAGTACAGAAAAAAAAATGGCTCAGCACTTTCTTTCCCTTCTTTTGAGATGCGGTTAACTCATTGTGGGCCAGTTGTACTGTTATGATCTGGTGCCCTAAGAGCGGCATGAGACGTACTCTGGATAATGTGGTAACTGTACTGACTGCAGACCCTGGACTTAACACCGCAACTAGAAGTAGCCGTGGGATGTACCTACCAATCCTAGACACCTCGTCACAGCCGGAGGACTAATTAACCCTATAGATAGAAAAGGGAAAACTATCTTGCCTCAGAGAAAATTCCCAAAGGATAGGCAGCCCCCCACAAATATTTACTGTGAGAGGGGAGGAAGGAACATACACAGGCTGAAAACAGAATTTAGCAAAGGAGGCCAATCTAGCTAGATAGAAAAGATAGGACAGAGAACTATGCGGTCAGTATTAAAAATACTAAGAAATGTCCACCACAGATAATACAAAAAAACTCCAAATCTAACTAAAGACTTGGAGGGTAAATCTGCCTCTCCAGAGATTCCAGCTCGGCTGCATAAATCCTTACACAGATTAAGCTGGACAAGAAAAAACATGCAATGCACTGAACAATGAGGCCCACATCATGTGGGCAGAAAAACAAGCAGAACTTATCTTGAAGAAATGAACTGCAAGCAGGGGCGACCAAGAAGGAATGTGAATCCTCCAAAAACAATGAACAACTGGCACTCACCAAAGGGTGAGGCCAGACTAAATAGCCCCGTCCGAAGTGGACGCACCTGATGACTGCTGTGAAGGACAAACAGCAGCACTACCACTTATAACCACCGGAGGGAGCCCAAGAGCAGAACCCACAACAGAATTCACAACAGGCCCCCATCCTGGTATATGACCCCATCCTGGTTTTTGTCTCCATCCTGTTAAATGTGCCCATCATGTTATGTAGTCTTATCCAGGTATATGGCCCCTATCCTGGATAAATATGACCCCATCCTGGTTTTTGTCTCCATCCTGGTAAATGGCCCATCATGGTATGTGGTCATATCCAGGTATATGGCCCCCATCCTGGTATATGGCCCCATCATGGTATATGTCTCTCCATTCTGGTATAGGACCGCCAAACTGGTATATGGCCCCTATCCTGGTATGTCTCCATTCTGGTAAATGGCCTCCATCATGGTATGTGCCCTCCATCTTGGTATATGGCCCCAATACTGGTATAAGACCCCCATACTGGTATATGCCCCATATATCTTGAATGCAAATAAAAAAACAATAAACGCTTCCTACTTGTAACATGTACACATTCCAGCAGCCAATCAGGGTGCAGAAACCATCAACAACGTCATGACACAAGGTCTTCATTGATTGGCTGCTAAAGTCACATGTCCCAGTCCATATAAAAAGCGGACATCTTATTTTGCTGGCGCCATTTTCTCAGTGTCACAGTGCAGAGAAGGCACTCATGCTAGTACTGCTGCTGCTGAAAGTGAGCTCAGTTAGCTAGATAGGATCCTGTCCTGTGTGAAATCGATCTTCCAGCATCTAACTACAATGCCTTGTGAAAGTATTTCGCTTCCTGGAACTTTTCAACCTTTTTCCACATATCATGCTTCAAACATAAAGATAACAAATGTAAATTTTTGGTGAAGAATCAACAACAAGAGGAACACAATTGTGAAGTTGAACGAAATTTACTGGTTATTTTAAATTTTTGTGGAAAATCAAAAACTGAAAAGTGGGGCGTGCAATATTGATTGGCACCTTTAACTTAATACTTTGTTGCGCCACCTTTTGCTGAGATTACAGCTGCAAGTCGCTTCGGGTATGTCTCGATCAGTTTTGTACATCGAGTGACTGAAATTCTTGCCCATTCTTCCTTGGCAAACAGCTCGAGATAAGTGAGGATTGATGGAGATTGTTTGTGAACAGCAGTTTTCAGCTCTTTCCACAGATTCTCGATTGGATTGAGGTCTGGACTTTGACTTGGCCATTCTAACACCTGGATATGTTTATTTGTGAACCATTCCATTGTAGATTTTGCTTTATGTTTGGGATCATTGTCTTATTGGAAGACAAATCTCCATACCAGTCTAAGGTCTTTTGCAGACTCCAGCAGATTTTCTTCAAGAATGGTCCTGTATTTGGCTCCATCCATCTTCCCATCAATTGTGACCATCTTCCCTGTCCCTGCTGAAGAAAAGCAGGCCTAAACCATGATGCTGCCACCACCATGTTTGACAGTGGGGATGGTGTGTTCAGGGTGATAAGTTGTGTTGTCTTTACGCCAAACATATCGTTTGGCATTGTTGCCAAAAAGTTCTATTTTGGTTTCCTCTGACCAGAGCACCTTCTTCCACATGTTTGGTGTGTCTCCCAGGTGGCTTGTTGCAAACTTTAAACAACACTTTTTATGGATATCTTTGTGAAATGGCTTTCTTCTTGCCACTCTTCCGTAAAGGCCAGATTTGTGCAGTATACGACTGATTGTTGTCTTATGGACAGTCTGTGCCACCTCAGCTGTAGATCTCTGCAGTTCATCCTGAGTGATCATGGGCCTCTTGGCTGCATCTCTGATCAGTCTTCTCCTTGTATGAGATGAAAGTTTAGAGGGACTGTCGGGCCTTGGTAGAGTTGCAGTGGTATGATACTCCTTGTATTTCAATATTATCGCTTGCACAGTGCTCCTTGGAATGTTTAAAGTTTTGAAAATCATTTTGTATGCAAATCCGGCTTTAAACTTCTCCACAACAGTATCACGGACCTGCCTGTTGTGTTCCTTGGTCTTCATGATGCTCTCTGTGCTTCAAACAGAACCCAGAGACTATCACAGAGCAGGTGCATTTATACAGAGACTTGATTACACACAGGTGGATTATATTTATCATCATTAGGCATTTAGGACAACATTGGATCATTTAGAGATCCACAATGAACTACTGGAGTAAGTTTGCTGCACTGAAAGTAAAGGGACCGAATAATATTGCACGCCCCACTTTTCAGTTTTTTAATATCCACAAAAATTTTAAATAACCAATAAATTTTGTTCAACTTCACAATTGTGTTGCATTTGTTGATTCTTCACTAGTGTTGAGCGATACCGTCCGATACTTGAAAGTATCGGTATCGGAAAGTATCGGCCGATACCGGCAAAATATCGGATCCAATCCGATACCGATACCCGATACCAATACAAGTCAATGGGACTCAGGTATCGGACGGTATTCCTGATGGTTCCCAGGGTCTGAAGGAGAGGAAACTCTCCTTCAGGCCCTGGGAACCATATAAATGTGTAAAATAAAGAATTAAAATAAAAAATATCGCTATACTCACCTGTCCGACGCAGCCGGGACCTCGGCGATTGTAAGCGGCAGCGTTGTTTCTTTAAAATTCGCGCTTTTACTTGCTTACGTGAATTCCCGGCTTCTGATTGGTCAGGGCGGCCATGTTGCCGGGACTCGGACCAATCACAGCAAGCCGTGACGAAATTACGTCACGGCTTGCTGTGATTGGTCCGCGTCCCGGCAATATGGCGCCGTGACCAATCACAAGCCGTGACGTCACGGGAGGCTGGACACGCGCGCTTTTCAAAATAAGCGCGTGTCCAGCCTCCCGTGACGTCACGGCTTGTGATTGGTTAATGGCGGCCATGTTCCTGGGACGCGGACCAATCACAGCAAGCCGTGACGTAATTTCGTCACGGCTTGCTGTGATTGGTCCGCATCCCGGCAATATGGCGCCGTGACCAATCACAAGCCGTGACGTCACGGGAGGCTGGACACGCGCGCTTTTCAAAATAAGCGCGTGTCCAGCCTCCCGTGACGTCACGGCTTGTGATTGGTTAATGGCGGCCATGTTGCCGGGACGCGGACCAATCACAGCAAGCCGTGACGTAATTTCGTCACGGCTTGCTGTGATTGGTCCGCGTCCCGGCAACATGGCCGCCCTGACCAATCAGAAGCCGGGAATTCACGTAAGCAAGTAAAAGCGCGAATTTTAAACAAACAACGCTGCCGGTTCCTTCGCTGAGGTCCCGGCTGCGTCGGAGAGGTGAGTATAGCGATTTTTTTTATTTTAATTCTTTCTTTTACACCTTTTTACATTAATGTTGTTTCGATACCGATATCCGATATTACAAAAATATCGGATCTCGGTATCGGAAATTCCGATACAGCAAGTATCGGCCGATACCCGATACTTGCAGCATCGGAATGCTCAACACTATTCTTCACCAAAAATTTACATTTGATATCTTTATGTTTGAAGCATGATATGTGGGAAAAGGTTGAAAAGTTCCAGGGATCCGAATACTTTCGCAAGGCACTGTGGACTTTACTAAAACTGTGTTGCAGCATTGGGAGAACCCATTTGCTAAAAAAAATATTTCGGGCAAAAACTGCATTGCAGTAAGGAATCAGAAGACCAGATTTCTTCTTAAAATTGTTAGGCCTAATATTGGGGTTCAGTGAGGAGGCCTCTTTTGCTAATCAAAATAGTTTTTGATAAAGCTGTGTTGCAGTGAGAAATCAGAAGGCCACATTTCCATGTAAAAATTGTTAGGCCTAATATTGTGGTTCAGCCTGGAGACTCAATTTGCTAATCCAAATTGTTTGTGATAAAACTGTGTTGTAGTGAGAAGGCCACATTTCCACTTAAAAATCAGTTTAAAATATAAATGGGTACACACTGGCGCTTCATTGAATGAAAAACGGGATGGGGGGGTCAAATGAGGAATAAGTTGCTGGTGAGATGGCAGGATCTGTGTAACACCCTGTCTATAGAGGGAGAATTGAGTAGATATACGATTATCAACTGCGCTGAGAAGTATTGCTCCTACAGAGGAGTGTTTAAATGAATACAGGATTAACACCTGCGCTAAGGAGAGAGAACTCCGTTCAAGGAGTCAGGTAACGATATACTGACACTTAGTCCACCTTACTCAAATGCCGCACTTATGTGTTTTGTGCTGCTAGCAAGGTTCACCTATCAAGACTAAATCCATTAATGTAAAAAACAATTCTATGTATGCAATTGTAAATTTACTGGTTATGTAGGTGATGGTGACTTGGAATAATAAGATCTGTCAGTCCTCTTCAAATAATCAAGCGTCGCGGGCCCCGCGTCACAGAACCGTGTGGCTGGGGGTTTAATACTGGAGCATCCTCCCCTCAGAAAGGTCCTCCTTGCTGGTCACTGGGAGCTAGCAGGAACCGCCGGGGGTGTGTCAGGGTTAGGGGTGTGGTTAGGGTTACCATTTGGATTAGGGTAAGGGGTGTGTTTGGATTAGGGTTTGAGTTATAATTGGGGGGTTTCCACTGTTTAGGCACATCAGGGGCTCTCCAAACGGGACATGGCATCCGATCTCAATTCCAGACAATTCTGCGTTGAAAAAGTAAAACAGTGCTCCTTCCCTTCAGAGCTCTCCCGTGTACCCAAACAGGGGTTTACCCCAACATATGGGGTATCGGCGTACTCAGGACAAATTGGACAACATCTTTTGGGGTCCAATTTCTCCTGTTACCCTTGGGAAAATACAAAACTGGGGGCTAAAAAATAAGTTTTGTGGGAAAAAAAGATTTTTTATTTTCACGGCTCTGCGTTGTAAACTGTAGTGAAACACTTGGGGGTTCAAAGTTTTCACAACACTTCTACATAAGTTCCTTGGGGGGTCTAATTTCCAATATGGGGTCACTTGTGGGGGGTTTCTACTGTTTAGGTACATCAGGGGCTCTGCAAATGCAACATGACGCCTGCAGATCAATCCATCTAAGTCTGCATTCCAAACGGCGCTCCTTCCCTTCCGAGCTCTGCCATGCGCCCAAACAGGGGTTTACCCCCACATTTGGGGTATCAGCGTACACAGGACAAATTGGACAACAACTTTTGGGGTCCAATTTATCCTGTTACCCTTGTGAAAATACAAAACTGGGGGCTAAAAAAAATCATTTTTGTGAAAAAAAAAATAATTTTTATTTTCACGGCTCTGCGTTATAAACTGTAGTGCAACACTTGGGGGTTCAAAGTTCTCACAACACATCTAGATAAGTTCCTTGGGAGGTCTAGTTTCCAATTTGGGGTCACTTGTGGGGGGTTTCTACTGTTTGGGTACATCAGGGGCTCTGCAAATGCAACGTGGCGCCTGCAGACCAATCCATTTAAGTCTGCATTCCAAATGGTGCTCCTTCCCTTCCGAGCTCTGTCATGCGCCCAAACAGTGGTTCCCCCCCACATATGGGGTATCAGCGTACTCAGGACAAATTGGACAACAACATTTGGGGTCCAATTTATTATGTTACCCTTGTAAAAATCCAAAGCTGGGGGCTAAAAAATCATTTCTGTGAAAAAAAAAGAGGAATTTTTATTTTCACGGCTCTGCGTTATAAACTGTAGTGAAACACTTGGGGGTTCAAAGCTCTCAAAACACATCTAGATCAGTTCCCTAGGGGGTCTACTTTCCAAAATGGTGTAAATTGTGGGGGGTTTTAATGTTTAGGCACATCAGGGGCTCTCCAAACGCAACATGGCGTCCCATCTTAATTCCAGTCAATTTTGCATTGAAAAGTAAAATAGCGCTCCTTCCCTTCCGAGCTCTGCTATGCGCCCAAACAGTGGTTTACCCCCACATATGCGGTATCGTCGTACTCAGGACAAATTGGACAACAACTTTTGTGGTCTAATTTCTTTTCTTACCCTTGGGAAAATAAAAAAATGGGTGCGAAAAGATCATTTTTGTGAACAAATATGATTTTTTATTTTTACGGCTCTGCATTATAAATTTCTGTGAAGCATTTGTTGGGTCAAAGTGCTCAACACACATCTAGATAAGTTCCTTAAGGGGTCTACTTTCCAAAATGGTGTCACTTGTGGGGGGTTTCAATGTTTCGGCACATCAGGGGCTCTCCAAACGCAACATGGCGTCCCATCTCAATTCCAGTCAATTTTGCATTGAAAAGTCAAATGGCGCTCCTTCCCTTCCGAGCTCTGCCCTGCGCCCAAACAATGGTTTACACCCACATATGGGGTATCGTTGTACTCAGGACAAATTGCACAACAACTTTTGTGGTCTAATTTCTTCTCTTACCTTTGGGAAAATAAAAAAATGGGGGCGAAAAATCATTTTTGTGAAAAAATATGATTTTTTATTTTTACGGCTCTGCATTATAAACTTCTGTGAAGCACTTGTTGGGTCAAAGTGCTCACCACACATCTAGATAAGTTCCTTAGGGTGTCTACTTTCCAAAATAGTGTCAGTTGTTGAGGGTTTCAATGTTTAGGCACATCAGGGGCTCTCCAAACGCAACATGGCGTCCCATGTTAATTCCAGTCAATTTTGCATTGAAAAGTCAAATGGCGCTCCTTTCCTTCCGAGCTCTGCCATGCGCCCAAACAGTGGTTTACCCCCACATATGGGGTATTAGCATACTCAGGACAAATTGTACAACAACATTTGGGGTCCATTTTCTCCTGTTACCCTTGGTAAAATAAAACAAATTGGAGCTGAAATAAATTTTGTGTAAATAAAAATGAACATTTAACTTTTTTCAAACATTCCAAAAATTCCTGTGAAACACCTGAAGGGTTAATAAATTTCTTGAATGTGGTTTTGAGCACCTTGAGGGGTGCAGTCTTTAAAATGGTGTCACACTTGGGTATTTTCTGTCATATAGACCCCTCAAAATGACTTCAAATGAGATGTGATCCCTGAAAAAAAATGGTGTAAAAATGAGAAATTGCTGGTCAATTTTTAACCCTTATAACTCAATAACAAAAAAGAAATTTGGTTCCAAAATTGTGCTGATGTAAAGTAGACATGTGGGAAATGTTACTTATTAAGTATTTTGCGTGACATATGTCTGTGATTTAAGGGCATAAAAATTCAAAGTTTGAAAATTGAGAAATTTTCAAAATTTTCGCCAAATATCCGTTTTTTTTTTTACAAATAAACGCAAGTTATATCGAAGAAATTTTACCACTATCATGAAGTACAATATGTCACGAGAAAACAATGTCAGAATCGCCAAGATCCGTTCAAGCGTTCCAGAGTTATAACCTCATAAAGGGACAGTGGTCAGAATTGTAAAAATTGGCCTGGTCATTAACGTGCAAACCACCCTTGGGGGTGAAGGGGTTAAACTGCTTCCTGCCGTCCCTCTGTGCCTGGTTATCATTTGTTTCTTCAGGTGTTCCTGGCCGCTCTTAGTCTCTGTGAAGTTCTTTTCCCTCTGACTTTGGGTTTATCCTGTCTTTCCTGTATCCTGCTAGCCTCTGCGTTTCCTCAGTTCCTCCGCCAGTCCCTGTACTGCTGCAGTTTAGCCATCAGTCCTGTTTTACCCATCAGTCCTGTTTTACCCATCAGTCCTGTTTCTCTGCAGTACTCACCTATCCTGTGGTCCTACTATCTCCGCCTCTTCTTGGTCCTCTCCTGTCCTGGTCCTCCAGCTTCCATGGCGATAGTCCCTCACGGGCCTGCCCCTAACGCTCCTTGTATAGGAGGCGGCCTATCTGGTCAGCTCGTCCGTGATTGGTTCATCGTCGCATTCTAGAGGGTCCACTCTCCTTTTTCCCTCTTTGAATCGTCACACTTAAATAGGACTACACTCGGGTGACATCTGAGTGCAGCCTGATTCTTACAGCATAACAGTATAACCAGGCCCTGGACCCCGCTGGTGTCTCTGCCACTCAAAAGGAGTTAGTTTTTTTGCGGGAGAACCAGACTAGAATCATGTCCTTTCTTAAGAACATGGAGTCTCGTGTCGCGACGTTACAGTCTACCGACCCTGGTAACGCTACTCAGTTGGCGTCTCTTCAGCAAGAGTTAAGTCAACAACGGGACACTCAGTCCCATATTTTGAATTTTATGGCCTCTGTCGATAATCGACTTCTCTCTCTTCAGACTGCCGCTTCTGCTCCTGTACAGGCGTCCGCTCCACAGCCCTCGCCCCGTCTTGCCAGGCCACCTCGGTATGGTGGGGATCCTAAATTATGTTGCGGGTTTCTCAACCAGTGTCAACTACACTTTGAATTATCCCCACTACTGTACCCAACTGACCGTGCTAAGGTGGCTTTTGTGGTGTCCCATTTGGAGGGCGAGGCTTTGTCTTGGGTGAACCCTCTTTGGGAGCGAGATGATACTGTGGCTTCTCAACTTGCTCTCTTTTTAGACACCTTCCGCAAGGTGTTTGATGAAGCTGGTCGTCTGGTATCGACTACTGAGTCTCTTTTCAACCTTAGTCAGGGGACCCTTTCTGTAGCTCAATATGCCATCCGTTTCCGGACGCTGTCCTCTGATTTAGGTTGGAATAATGAGGCTTTGGTGGGAGCATTTTGGCGAGGTTTGTCCTCCCGTATTAAGGATGAGCTAGCTGGGCGGGATACTCCTTCTGCTTTAGATGACCTTATCTCTTTGGCGACTTCCATTGATTTGTGGTTCCTGGAGCTTTATCGTGAGGTTGTCAGAGAGAGGAGACCTCCTCGTTTATCCTCCGTTACACGTGGTACTTCTCTTTCCCAAACCACTGCAGCTTCTTCCTCTTCTTCCCCTGAGCCTATGCAGGTTGATCGCCTCAAGCCTGCCGAACAACGCCGAAAGGAGAGACTTGCACAGGGCTTATGCTTTTATTGTGGCAGCGCTTCCCATCTTCTGCGTTCTTGTCCCCAGAAGCCGGGAAACGCCTCCGCCTAGGTCAGGTAAGAGAGGTCTCCCTAGGTAGCCATGATTCCTCTCCACCTTTGATTTTGCCTGTCATTTTACACATGGGTTCCTGTCGCTTCTCTCTTGAGGCTTATGTAGATTCTGGTGCGGCTGGGAATTTTGTTCAACTTGAGCTGGTCGAGAGGCTTGGGATTCCTGTCAGATCCTTGGAGGTTCCTAGGCAAATAGCTTCTGTCGATGGTCAGCCTTTACGGGACGTCGTTTCTTCTGTCCCAGAGGAGATTGAGATTCAAATTGGAGCTTTACATCGAGAAAAGTTGGCATTTTATGTTTTACCGTCTTTATCCCATGCATTTCTTTTAGGACTCCCCTGGCTAAGAAACCATGAACCTACTCTGAATTGGCATACTGGGGACGTCCTATCCTGGGGACAGTTTTGTCAAAACAGATGTCTGCTTCCCGTCAAGCCTGCTAGTCTCTCTCCCTCGTCTCCGGAACTAGCGAATCTACCCGCAGCTTATCACTCTTTTTCGGACGTTTTCAACAAAAAGGAAGCAGAGGTCTTACCTCCGAATCGCCCTTACGACTGTCCGATAGATCTTGTATCTGACTCTACTCCTCCTAGAGGTCGTATTTATCCTCTGTCACCCTCCGAGACTCTAGCCATGTCTGAATACATTCAAGAGAATCTGGCCAGAGGCTTTATACAGAAATCCTCCTCACCTGCAGGCGCTGTTTTTTTCTTCGTCAAGAAGAAGGACAGTTCCCTTCGTCCCTGCATTGATTACCGTGGCCTCAATAACATCACCATTAAAAACAAGTATCCACTTCCTCTCATCCCAGAACTTATTGATCGTCTGCGTGGAGCACGAATCTTCACTAAACTGGATCTCAGAGGAGCTTACAACTTGATCCGAATTCGTTCGGGAGACGAATGGAAGACTGCGTTTAACACCAGAGACGGTCATTATGAGTATTTGGTGATGCCTTTCGGCTTATGTAATGCTCCTGCAGTTTTTCAAGAGTTGGTGAATGATTTTTTCGGGACCTACTTTACACCTGTGTATTGGTGTACTTGTGTTTTCACCGGATCTGCTTTCTCATAGGAGACATATGCGGCAAGTTCTTCTCCGTCTGAGGGAGAATCGTCTGTATGCTAAACTTGAGAAGTGTGCCTTCGAACAGTCGTCCCTGCCTTTCCTGGGCTTCATCATCTCTGATTCTGGTCTGTGTATGGACCCGGCTAAAGTTTCTGCCGTACTCAACTGGCCACGTCCGCTTGGGGTTAAGGCGATTCAGCGCTTTCTAGGATTTGCGAATTACTATCGGCAAATTATTCCTCATTTCTCCTCCTTGTCGGCTTCCATCTCCTCTTTGATAAAGAAGGGTGCCAATCCTCGTCTTTGGCCAGCAGAGGCTGAAAAAGCTTTCCACTCTCTCAAAGAAGCATTCGCCTCCGCTCCTTTACTCCATCGCCCTGAAGCTAATAAACCCTTCCTAGAGGTTGACGCCTCTGCTGTTGGTGCCGGAGCTGTGCTTTCTCAGAAGTCTTCTACTGGTCGTCTTGTGCCCTGTGGTTTCTACTCCAAGTTTTTCTCTTCTTCTGAAAGAAATTATTCCATTGGCGACAGAGAACTTTTGGCCATTAAATTGGTCTTAGAGGAGTGGAGATATCTGTTGGAAGGAGCCTTACATCCCTTTGTCATCTTTATGGATCATAAGAATTTGGCATACATCCGTTTAGTGCACCGACTGAATCCACGACAGGCCAGGTGGGCCTTGTTCTTTGCCCGATTTGACTTTGAACTTCGCTTCCTGCCTGGAGAAAAGAACTTCAAAGCTGACGCTCTATCCAGGTCCTTCTTGTCAGTGGACACTGAGGAGAAATCCTCGCACATCATTGACCCCGCTAGAATCATCACACTTGCTCCAGTATCTATGACCTCTTTACCTCCGGGTAAGACTTTCGTTTCTGAGAGGAACAGGAGATGTGTGTTACTCTGGGGCCATGCTTCCAAGCTAGCGGGACATGTCGGTTTCAAGAAAACCCTTGATCTAATATCTTGTTACTACTGGTGGCCGACTCTTTTGAAGGATGTCCAAGCTTTTGTGGTCTCTTGTCCTTCCTGTGCCAAGAACAAAGTACCCAGGCAGCTTCCTTCCGAGCTTCTTCTTCCTCTTCCAGTGCCTACTGCTCCGTGGCAACATATTGCAATGGATTTCTTAACTGATCTGCCTCGTTCCTGTGGTTGTACCGTCATCCTCGTGGTTGTGGACCATTTTTCTAAAATGGCACATTTCATTGCTCTACCTGGTCTGCCTTTGGCTCCTGAACTGGCGAAGATTTTTGTTCAACATATTTTTTGCATTCATGGTCTTCCACAGCACAGTGTTTCTGACCGGGGAGTTCAGTTCACGGCTCATTTCTGGAGATCTCTCTGTAAGTCACTGAACATTTCGCTTGATTTCTCTTCAGCCTATCATCCACAGTCCAATGGCCAAGTGGAGCGTACCAATCAGATCCTGGCTACTTATCTCCGGCATTTCTCCAACGCTCATCAAAATGATTGGTCAGACTTACTACCATGGGCCGAGTTTTCTTATAATAACCACACCAGCGAAGCTTCTACCAAATCTCCATTTTTTGTCGTCTATGGACAACACCCTGGTCTTCCTCTACCAGTTCCTCCTGTCTCTACTGTGCCGTCGGCAGATCTTCTGTCTAGAGAATTCTCCAGGGTTTGGCAGGAGACCAAGTTTGCTCTCGAACTAGCTCAGCATAGGATGAAGAGGCATGCAGATAAAAGGCATCTCAATTCTCCTGTGTTCCATCCTGGGGATAAGGTCTGGCTTTCTTCTAGATTTATTCGCCTTAAAGTCCCTTCACATAAACTGGGTCCCAGTTATATTGGTCCTTTCGAGGTTTTGGCACGTATTAACAACGTTTCTTACAAACTTAAGTTACCTGCCTCTCTTCGTATCCCTAATTCCTTTCATGTATCTCTCCTTAAAGAGACTCTGTCACCTGAATTTGGAGGGAACAATTTTCAGCCATAGAGGCGGGGTTTTCGGGTGTTTGATTCACCCTTTCCTTACCCGCTGGCTGCATGCTGGTTGCAATATTGGATTGAAGTTCATTCTCTGTCCTCCATAGTACACGCCTGCATAAGACAAGGGTGACATCTGAGTGCAGCCTGATTCTTACAGCATAACACATGTTCTAGATGTCCAACCCTGGGAAATGCAAGATGTCATCGCAAAAACATTAGTAGCAGCCGCAGCAGCAGTGTAAGTGGCATAAGCAATTCCGGTGAGTCGTTTCACACTTTTTTAGACCAGCCCGTGCACCAGCAGAATACAGTACAAGTCTGACATGTTGTGAACGAATGGAGAGGATGGTGCAGGAGTATCTGGAGCTAAATATCAATGCTGTTAGGGGAAGTTGGACCCTTTTGCATTCTTTTGGAGGTCTTGTCATGCCCAGCAGCTAATGTGCTCTCAGAACGTGTCTTCAGCACTGCTGGTGGTGTCCTGACAGAAAAGTGAATCCAGCTGTCCCCTGAGAGTGTAGACCACCTAACTTTAATTAAAATGAACGAGTCATGGATCTCCAATGACTTTTGCTCCCCAGTTGCAGACTGGGCAGACGAGGCGATGGTGTAGTTTTTAGAGTCATGCATTAATCTTGCATTCTTGCAGTCTGTGCCACCTTTGTGGTGTCTTCTGTGCATGCTGTTGCTACTGCTGCTGATGTTAGAAACAGTCTTTTTGAAATGTGGAGACTCCAATTTGGGTCTGCATTTGGTGGGTTGCCTGAGGAGGAAGGTGTGTCAGAGGCCTATTATACTGTTTCTACTCTGTAGAAATTGATGCCACTTTAGTGGTGTGTGACAACAATTTTTTGAAATGTGGAGACAAGGGTTGAGCGACTTTCATTTTTTTAAGATCGAGTCGGGTTTTGTGAAACCCGACTTTGTCTAGAGTCGAGTCGAGTGCAGTCGGCCGATTATCGCTAAAAGTCGGGGATCGACCGAAACACGAAAACCAATGCAAGTCAATGGGGAAGCATAGTCGGCAGTGAGTGGAGACCAGGAAAACACCTACAGTGCCCATTTTAATGCCAAAAACATCCATTCTTGTTTCTGAAGCTTGTCAATCTTAATTAGCTTTATAATAATAGTTGGGCATTGGAACTTGGGGGTCATTTGGCAAAAGTTGTGGGGGGTAGGGCTGGTTCAAGGTTTTAGTGGGCCCAGGAAACGTGGACTACGTCACGGCGGTGGAGCAGGGAGAGGTAAGTATTTCAACGTTGCAAGTGCTTTGATCCTGAGCAAGCAGGGGGGGCCCACTCGTTCGCATTGGCACTGGCACAGGGCCCCTCAAAGTACAGCGGTGTGTTTGCACGGCGGGGGCGCCTCCCACCAGCAGGGACACTTTTGCGTACTCTGAGGGGCCCTGTGCCAGTGACGTCGCCAACGAGTATGCCCCCCCCACCTGATGAAGGAACCTGCACTTTCATCTGCACCTTCCTCTTTGTCCCTGTGTAAGATGGTATAACATGCAGGAAGGGGAACCTTACTTTCAGCAGGGTCAGATTCTGGCTGTGTAGAGTGCAAGGGGAATGTAGTGGTCTAGGTCAATGTACCAGCAGACTCATCTAGCAGTGGCTGGGCAATGGGCAGGATGAGGAGGAAAGAGATATAGGGCCAAAGAATAAAGTAGGCTAAATGCAGTTCAAAATTGGTAACAGGACTAAACAGGCTGCATTGCTTTGTTCAGTGGAGTAGTAAACCCAGGAGCAGCAGACACTGTTTTAAGGGCCCAACCACCCTAGTAGGCCAAATGCAGTTTAATATCTGCTACTGTAGGCCAAAAGCCAGAAGGTTGAAGCTCAGCTTTATTCAGTTGAGGACAAACACCAGGGAGGGGCAGACACCGTTAGTAGGCCGTAACCACCAATTTTTAAAAAACAGCACTTAATGAGAGCCAGAAGGTTGAAGCTCAGCTTTATTCAGTTGAGGGAAAACACCAGGGAGGGGCAGACACCGTTAGTAGGCCCTAACCACCAATTTTTTAAAAAACAGCACTTAATGAGAGCCAGAAGGTTGAAGCTCAGCTTCATTCAGTTGAGGAAAAACACCAGGGAGGGGCAGACACCGTTAGTAGGCCCTAAGCACCAATTTTTTAAAAAACAGCACTTAATGAGAGCCAGAAGGTTGAAGCTCAGCTTTATTCAGTTGAGGGAAAACACCAGGGAGGGGCAGACACCGTTAGTATGCCCTAACCACCAATTTTTTAAAAAACAGCACTTAATGAGAGCCAGAAGTTTGAAGCTCAGCTTTATTCAGTTGAGGAAAAACACCAGGGAGGGGCAGACACCGTTAGTAGGCCCTAACCACCAATTTTTTAAAAAACAACACTTAATGAGAGCCAGAAGGTTGAAGCTCAGCTTTATTCAGTTGAGGAAAAACACCAGGGAGGGGCAGACATCGTTAGTAGGCCGTAACCAAAGTTGAAGGCCAAATGCAGTTTAATATCTGATACTATAGGCCGAAAGCCACAAGGTTGAAGCTCAGCTTTATTCAGTTGAGGAAAAACACCAGGGAGGGGCAGACACCGTTAGTAGGCCATAACCAAAGTTGAAGGCCAAATGCAGTTTAATATCTGATACTATAGGCCGAAAGCCAGAAGGTTGAAGCTCAGCTTTATTCAGTTGAGGAAAAACACCAGGGAGGGGCAGACACCGTTAGTAGGCCGTAACCAAAGTTGAAGGCCAAATGCAGTTTAATATCTGATACTATAGGCCGAAAGCCAGAAGGTTGAAGCTCAGCTTTATTCAGTTGAGGAAAAACACCAGGGAGGGGCAGACACCGTCAGTAGGCCCTAACCACCAATTTTTTAAAAAACAGCACTTAATGAGAGCCAGAAGGTTGAAGCTCAGCTTTATTCAGTTGAGGAAAAACACGAGGGAGGGGCAGACATCGTTAGTAGGCCGTAACCAAAGTTGAAGGCCAAATGCAGTTTAATATCTGATACTATAGGCCGAAAGCCAGGAGGTTGAAGCTCAGCTTTATTCAGTTGAGGAAAAACACCAGGGAGGGGCAGACACCGTTAGTAGGCCGTAACCAAAGTTGAAGGCCAAATGCAGTTTAATATCTGATACTATAGGCCAAAAGCCAGAAGGTTGAAGCTCAGCTTTATTCAGTTGAGGAAAAACACCAGGGAGGGGCAGACACCGTTAGTAGGCCGTAACCAAAGTTGAAGGCCAAATGCAGTTTAATATCTGATAATATAGGCCGAAAGCCAGAAGGTTGAAGCTCAGCTTTATTCAGTTGAGGAAAAACACCAGGGAGGGGCAGACACCGTCAGTAGGCCCTAACCACCAATTTTTTAAAAAACAGCACTTAATGAGAGCCAGAAGGTTGAAGCTCAGCTTTATTCAGTTGAGGAAAAACACCAGGGAGGGGCAGACACCGTTAGTAGGCCCTAACCACCAATTTTTTATAAAACAGCACTTAATGAGAGCCAGAAGGTTGAAGCTCAGCTTTATTCAGTTGAGGAAAAACACCAGGGAGGGGCAGACACCGTTAGTAGGCCGTAACCAAAGTTGAAGGCCAAATGCAGTTTAATATCTGATACTATAGGCCGAAAGCCAGAAGGTTGAAGCTCAGCTTTATTCAGTTGAGGAAAAACACCAGGGAGGGGCAGACACCGTTAGTAGGCCCTAACCACCAATTTTTTAAAAAACAGCACTTAATGAGAGCCAGAAGGTTGAAGCTCAGCTTTATTCAGTTGAGGAAAAACACCAGGGAGGGGCAGACACCGTTAGTAGGCCCTAACCACCAATTTTTTAAAAAACAGCACTTAATGAGAGCCAGAAGGTTGAAGCTCAGCTTTATTCAGTTGAGGAAAAACACCAGGGAGGGGCAGACACCGTTAGTAGGCCCCAACCACCAATTTTTGGTTAAAAAAGCACTTAATGAGAGCCTGAAGGTTGAAGCTCAGATTTAGACAGTGGAGGACAATTTGAATTAGGGACTGCAGACAGACTTAGTAGGCTGTCCCCTGTGGACCATGCATCCACCACATTAACCCATTGCGCCGTAATGGACACGTAACCTTCTGTGGCCATGCCTACAGGTCCATGCGTCTGTTGTCAGGTGCACCTTTGTACTCACAGATTGCCAGAGTGCATGGACAATGCGGTCTTTTACATGCTGGTGGAGGGTTGGGATGGCTTTTCTAGAAAAGAAGTGCCGACTGGGTAGCTCGTAGCGTGGTACAGCGTAGTCCATCATGGCTTTATTAATATTAAATAAAATATATAAATAGGCTCTATGAACTTTTAAATAGGTTACATGGATACACAGGCAGCATTGTGGTCAGTGGAGGAGTATTGCAAGGAGTGACCGCAGACAGGCTAACGAAGGCCTAACATAACAAAAAATAGGCTCATGACAGTTTTAAATTGGTAACATGGATACACAGGCAGCATTGTGGTCAGCGGAGGAGGATTGCAAGGAGTGACCGCAGACAGGCTTACGAAGGCCTAAAATAACAAAAAATAGGATCATGGCATTTTTAAATAGGTTACATGGATACAAAGGCAGCATTGTGGTCAGTGGAGGAGTATTGCAAGGAGTGACCGCAGACAGGCTAACGAAGGCCTAACATAACAAAAAATAGGCTCATGGCAGTTTTAAATCGGTAACATGGATACATAGGCAGCATTGTGGTCAGCGGAGGAGGATTGCAAGGAGTGACTGCAGACAGGCTAACGAAGGCCTAAAATAACAAAAAATAGGATCATGGCATTTTTAAATAGGTTACATGGATACACAGGCAGCATTGTGGTCAGTGGAGGAGTATTGCAAGGAGTGACCGCAGACAGGCTAACGAAGGCCTAAAATAACAAAAAATAGGATCATGGCATTTTTAAATAGGTTACATGGATACACAGGCAGCATTGTGGTCAGTGGAGGAGTATGGCAAGGAGTGACCGCAGACAGGCTAACGAAGGCCTAACATAACAAAAAATAGGCTCATGGCAGTTTTAAATCGGTAACATGGATACACAGGCAGCATTGTGGTCAGCGGAGGAGGATTGCAAGGAGTGACCGCAGACAGACTTACGAAGGCCTAAAATAACAAAAAATAGGATCATGGCATTTTTAAATAGGGTACATGGATACACAGGCAGCATTGTGGTCAGTGGAGGAGTATTGCAAGGAGTGACCGCAGACAGGCTAACAAAGGCCTAAAATAACAAAAAATAGGATCATGGCAGTTTTAAATCGGTAACATGGATACACAGGCAGCATTGTGGTCAGCGGAGGAGGATTGCAAGGAGGGACCGCAGACAGACTTACTAGGCCTAAAATAAAAAAGCAGGCTCTATGCAGTTTTAAATAGGTTACATGGGTACACAGGCAGCATTGGTGTGGTCAGCGGAGGAGGATTGCAAGGAGGGACCGCAGACAGACTTACTAGGCCTAAAATAAAATAGCAGGCTCTATGCAGTTTTAAATAGGTTACATGGGTACACAGGCAGCATTGGTGTGGTCAGCGGAGGACGATTGCAAGGAGGGACCGCAGACAGGCTTAATAGGCCTAAAATAAATAAAAATAGGCTCAAGGCACTTAGAGTTATCTCGCTGGGGTACACAGGCAGCATTGGTGTGGTCAGCGGAGGACGATTGCAAGGAGTGTCTGACACAGTTAGTACTCACAAAAAATAAATAGATGTTAATGTCTCGCAAAACAACAACAACAAAAAAAAAAGGTGGCATACTTAGGTACAGGGGTGGGCTCATCTGCTGAGTTTCTGACAAAGTAATTTGGCAGTAACTTAGTATTTACTGGTGTCAATATAGGACACTGACCCAGACTACTTTAACTAGCATCATAGATGTCAACAAATTGGTATTGTCAGTGCCAGGCATTGAATGATGTCAGCGCATAGACTAAACATTGGTGGAGCTGTGCGAGATAATTTTGCACGTGGTAGAGCACAGTTTGAGCTGGGGGGGTGGGGGAACTCTCTTGTGGCCGGCGGTACCGTCCCAGGGCCCCTCATGTTACAATGGTGTGTCTGACGTTGGGTGCGCACCACCACCGCCAGAGACACTACATTGTACTATGAGGGACCCAGTGGCAGTGCCGTCGACCAAAAGTGGGCACACCCACCTCTTCAGACAAACAGCACTGTAACGGGTGCTTGCGACAAGTGGCGAGACCACGGCCCTGTGGGGGGAGTTTTCCCATTGGGGGAGGTGTAAACATGTCGTATGCTGGACAAACAGCTGCTGCAAATTAAGAGATTGGAACACTCAGTAAGACCAGTCCACAAGCAAGACCTTTTTATAGGAAAGCTAGGTGTCAGCCGGGAAAGGTGGGGCAAAATAATTTGAAATCCAGGAGTGGTTCATTTTAATGAAGGTGAGATCATCCACATTTTGGGTAGCCAGACGAGTCCTTTTTTCGGTTAATATTGAACCAGCAGCACTGAATACTCTTTCTGATAGCACACTAGCTGCTGGGCAAGCAAGCTGCTGCAGTGCATATTCTGCCAATTCAGGCCAGGTGTCTAATTTGGATGCCCAGTAATCAAATGGGAATGACGCTTGAGGGAGAACATCGATAAGGGATGAAAAATAGTTAGTAACCATACTGGACAAATGTTGTCTCCTGTCACTTTGAATAGATGCTGCAGTACCTGTCCTGTCTGCGGTCATTGCGAAATCACTCCACAACCTGGTCAGAAAACCCTTCTGTCCAACGCCACTTCTGATCTGTGCACCTCTAACACCTCTGCCCTGTAGCCCCCTGCAGCTTGTGTGAGAACCATCACCGGCGCTGTGTGCTGGGAATGCCTGAATCAAACGGTCTACAAGAGTAGCTTGTTTGGTTGCTAATATTTGTTCGAGGTTCTCATGTGGCATAATATTTTGCAATTTGCCTTTATAGCGAGGGTCAAGGATGCAGGCCAACCAGTAATCATCATCGCTCATCATTTTAATAATGCGTGTGTCCTTTTTGAGGATACGTAAGGCATAATCCGCCATGTGGGCCAAAGTTCCAGTTGTCAAATCTGCGGTTGTGCTGGTTTGAGGGGCAGTTACAGGCAAATCTACGTCACTTGTCTCCCTTAAAAAAACAGAACCCGGCCTTGCAACGCCACTAATTTCTGTTGGCCCAGGAGAAGCTTCCTCATTAAAAAAGTACTCATCCCCATCATCCTTCTCGTCCTCCTCCTCTTTGCCCGCTACCGCGTCCTCTACACGGCCCTGACCAGACAATGGCTGACTGTCATCAAGGCTTTCCTCTTCCTCGGCTGCAGACGCCTGCTCCTTTATGTGCGTCAAACTTTGCATCAGCAGACGCATTAGGGGGATGCTCATGCTTATTATGGCGTTGTCTGCACTCACCAGCCGTGTGCATTCCTCAAAACACTGAAGGACTTGACACAGGTCTTGTAGCTTCGACCACTGCACACCTGACAACTCCATGTCTGCCATCCAACTGCCTGCCCGTGTATCCTCCCACAAATACATAACAGCACGCCTCTGTTCGCACACTCTCTGAAGCATGTGCAGTGTGGAGTTCCACCTTGTTGCAACGTCGATGATTAGGCGATGCTGAGGAAGGTTCAAAGAACGCTGATAGTTCTGCATACGGCTGGAGTGTACGGGCGAACGGCGGATATGCGAGCAAAGTCTGCGCACTTTCAGGAGCAGGTCGGGTAACCCCGGATAACTTTTCAGGAAGCACTGCACCACCAGGTTTAAGGTGTGAGCCAGGCAAGGAAAGTGTTTCAGTTGGGAAAGGGCTATGGCAGCCATGAAATTCCTTCCGTTATCACTCACTACCTTGCCTGCCTCAAGATGTACACTGCCCAGCCATGACTGAGTTTCTTGGTGCAAGAACTCAGACAGAACTTCCGCGGTGTGTCTGTTGTCGCCCAAACACTTCATTGCCAATACAGCCTGCTGACGCTTGCCACTAGCTGTCCCATAATGGCACACCTGGTGTGCAACAGTGGCAGCTGCGGATGGAGTGGATGTGCGACTGCGGTCTGTGGACGAGCTCTCACTTCTGCAGGAGGAGGAGGAAGAGGAGGAGGGGGGGCGAACGCCTACAGCCAACTCTTTCCTTGACCATGGGCTAGGCAGAACTGTCCCAATATTTCTGTCCCCTGTGGACCCTGCATCCACCACATTCACCCAGTGTGCCGTGATGGACACGTAACGTCCCTGGCCATGCCTACTGGTCCATGCATCTGTTGTCAGGTGCACCTTTGTAGTCACAGACTGCCTGAGTGCATGGACGATGCGGTCTTTAACATGCTGTTGGAGGGCTGGGATGGCTTTTCTAGAAAAGAAGTGCCGACTGGGTAGCTCGTAGCGTGGTACAGCGTAGTCCATCAGCGCTTTGAAAGCTTCGCTTTCAACTAACCGGTAGGGCATCATCTCTAATGAGATTAGTCTAGCAATGTGGGCGTTCAAACGCTGTGTACGCGGATGCGCGGATGAGTACTTCCTTTTCCTAACAAGAGTTTCATGTAGGGTGAGTTGGACTGGAGAGCTGGAGATCGTGGAACTAGCGGTGGTGCCGGTGGACATGGGTGAGTGACAGAGGGTTGGAGATGTTATTCTTGCCGGTGCCCTACATGCAGTGTTTCCTACTGCAAACCTGGTGATTCCCTGACTGCTTTGGCCTGGCGACGAAAGCTGCACACATAGTGCAGGTGGTGCGGGAAATGGTGGGTTTACAGTGAGGGAAGAGATGTAGCGTTGCTGACTAGGGTGCTGCAACCTTTAGGGATGTTTGGTAGTTAGTCCAGGCTTGCAAATGCATGGTGGATAAATGTCTATGCATGCAACTTGTATTTAGACTTTTAAGATTCTGACCTCTGCTTAAGGTAGTTGAACATTTTTGACAGATGACTTTGCGCTGATCATTTGGATGTTGTTTAAAAAAATGCCAGACTGCACTCTTTCTACTATCGGATACCTTTTCAGGCATTGCAGACTGAGCTTCTTTAACCGGATGGCCACGCTGTCCTCCAACAGGTTTTGGTTTTGCCACGCGTTTTTGGCCAGATAAGGGCCCGGTAGATGGAACCTGTTGTGATGTTGATGCCTGCTGCGGCTCCTCCTCCTCCGCTTCAGAACTACTGCAGCCTGCACCCTGTTCCCCCAATGGCTGCCAATCGGGGTCAACAACTGGGTCATCTATGACCTCCTCTTCTATGTCGTGTGCAACTTCGTCTGTGTCACCATGTAAGCCGGTGGTATAGCGTTCGTGACGGGGCACCATAGTCTCCGCTGGGTTTGATTCTGCCTCAGTACACTGCGAGGGCAATGTTCTGGTCTGAGTCAAAGGAACAGCATAGTAATCTGGCTGTGGCTGTGCATCTGTGCACTCCATGTCCGATTCAACTTCTAATGGGCATGGCCTGTTAACTGTTTCACTGTCTAACCCAGGAACGGTATGTGTAAAGAGCTCCATGGAGCAACCTGTTGTGTCGACTGACGCATCCTTCACTGTTGTTCTGGGTGAAGGACACAAGGAAGCGACTTGTTCCTGACCGTGAGCATCCACTGACGATGCACTGCTCTGACATTTGGCACTTTCTGAGGAGGAGGCGAAAGAGCTAGAGGCAGAGTCAGCAATGAAAGCCAAGACTTGTTCCTCCTGCTCCGGCTTCAAAAGTGGTTTTCCTACTCCCAGAAAAGAGAGCGTTCGAGGCCTTGTGTAGCCAGATGACGAACCTGGCTCAACAACTCGAGACTTAAGTGCTGTACTGCTTTTACCACGACCACCTGATGCTCCACCACCACTACCATCATTACCAGCTGACAATGACCGCCCACGGCCACGACCTCTTCCACTAGACTTCCTCATTGTTTGCAAAACGTAACCAAAGTAACGGTATTTGTTACTGTAAAACAACTTATAAGGTGAACTCAAACTTCTGTAGGATTTATATATACCTTTATAGATGCCTGAAACTGAAAGGAAAATCAGGCCCAATGTTACACACCAGGTTTTCTGTACCCCAATAATTTGAGACAGATGACACACACAGGACCGGCACTCAAGCAGAAATGCCAATCTTTATCTCCCACTATTAATTTTTTTTTTTACAGGGAGAATTTACCCAAAATAAAAAATGGCCCAATATTACACACTGGTTTTCGGTGGCACACAATGAGAGACAGATGCCACACACAGCAATGGCACAGAGGCAGACTTGCCAATATTTATCTCCCACTAATTATTTTTTTTTGAAAAGGGAGAATTTGTAAAAAAAAAAAAAAAAAATGGCCAAGTATTACACAGTGGTTTTCGGTGGCACACAATGAGAGACAGATGCCACACACAGCAATGGCACAGAAGCAGACTTGCCAATATTTATCTCCCACTAATTATTTTTTTTTGAAAAGGGAGAATTTGTAAAAAAAAAAAAAATGGCTAAGTATTACACAGTGGTTTTCGGTGGCACACAATGAGAGACAGATGCCACACACAGCAATGGCACAGAGGCAGACTTGCCAATATTTATCTCCCACTAATTATTTTTTTTGGAAAAGGGAGAATTTACCCCCCCCCCAAAAAAAAAATGGCCAAGTATTACACAGTGGTTTTCGGTGGCACACAATGAGAGACAGATGCCACACACAGCAATGGCACAGAGGCAGACTTGCCAATATTTATCTCCCACTAATTATTTTTTTTTGAAAAGGGATTTACCCCCCCCAAAAAAAATGGCCAAGTATTACACAGTGGTTTTCGGTGGCACACAATGAGAGACAGATGCCACACACAGCAATGGCACAGAGGCAGACTTGCCAATATTTATCTCCCACTAATTATTTTTTTTGGAAAAGGGAGAATTTGTAAAAAAAAAAAAAAAAATGGCCAAGTATTACACAGTGGTTTTCGGTGGCACACAATGAGAGACAGATGCCACACACAGCAATGGCACAGAGGCAGACTTGCCAATATTTATCTCCCACTAATTATTTTTTTTGGAAAAGGGAGAATTTGTAAAAAAAAAAAAAAAAATGGCCAAGTATTACACAGTGGTTTTCGGTGGCACACAATGAGAGACAGATGCCACACACAGCAATGGCACAGAGGCAGACTTGCCAATATTTATTTCCCACTAATTATTTTTTTTTGAAAAGGGAGAATTTGTAAAAAAAAAAAAAATGGCCAAGTATTACACAGTGGTTTTTGGTGGCACACAATGAGAGACAGATGCCACACACAGCAATGGCACAGAGGCAGACTTGCCAATATTTATCTCCCACTAATTATTTTTTTTTTTAAAGGGAGAATTTACCCCCCCCAAAAAAATGGCCAAGTATTACACAGTGGTTTTTGGTGGCACACAATGAGAGACAGATGCCACACACAGCAATGGCACAGAGGCAGACTTGCCAATATTTATCTCCCACTAATTATTTTTTTTGGAAAAGGGAGAATTTGTAAAAAAAAAAAAATGGCCAAGTATTACACAGTGGTTTTCGGTGGCACACAATGAGAGACAGATGCCACACACAGCAATGGCACAGAGGCAGACTTGCCAATATTTATCTCCCACTAATTATTTTTTTTTAAAAGGGAGAATTTGTAAAAAAGAAAAAAAATGGCCAAGTATTACACAGTGGTTTTCGGTGGCACACAATGAGAGACAGATGCCACACACAGCAATGGCACAGAGGCAGACTTGCCAATATTTATCTCCCACTAATTATTTTTTTTGGAAAAGGGAGAATTTACCCAAAAAAATAAAAAATGGCCAAGTATTACACAGTGGTTTTCGGTGGCACACAATGAGAGACAGATGCCACACACAGCAATGGCACAGAGGCAGACTTGCCAATATTTATCTCCCACTAATTATTTTTTTTGAAAAGGGAGAATTTGTAAAAAAAAAAAAAAAATGGCCAAGTATTACACAGTGGTTTTCGGTGGCACACAATGAGAGACAGATGCCACACACAGCAATGGCACAGAGGCAGACTTGCCAATATTTATCTCCCACTAATTATTTTTTTTTTAAAAGGGAGAATTTGTAAAAAAGAAAAAAAATGGCCAAGTATTACACAGTGGTTTTCGGTGGCACACAATGAGAGACAGATGCCACACACAGCAATGGCACAGAGGCAGACTTGCCAATATTTATCTCCCACTAATTATTTTTTTGGGAAAAGGGAGAATTTACCCAAAAAAAAAAAATGGCCAAGTATTACACAGTGGTTTTCGGTGGCACACAATGAGAGACAGATGCCACACACAACAATGGCACAGAGGCAGACTTGCCAATATTTATCTCCCACTAATTATTTTTTTTTGAAAAGGGAGAATTTGTAAAAAAAAAATAAAAAATGGCCAAGTATTACACAGTGGTTTTCGGTGGCACACAATGAGAGACAGATGCCACACACAGCAATGGCACAGAGGCAGACTTGCCAATATTTATCTCCCACTAATTATTTTTTTTTTAAAAGGGAGAATTTGTAAAAAAAAAAAAAAATGGCCAAGTATTACACAGTGGTTTTCGGTGGCACACAATGAGAGACAGATGCCACACACAGCAATGGCACAGAGGCAGACTTGCCAATATTTATCTCCCACTAATTATTTTTTTTGGAAAAGGGAGAATTTACCCAAAAAAAAAAAATGGCCAAGTATTACACAGTGGTTTTCGGTGGCACACAATGAGAGACAGATGCCACACACAACAATGGCACAGAGGCAGACTTGCCAATATTTATCTCCCACTAATTATTTTTTTTTGAAAAGGGAGAATTTGTAAAAAAAAAATAAAAAATGGCCAAGTATTACACAGTGGTTTTCGGTGGCACACAATGAGAGACAGATGCCACACACAGCAATGGCACAGAGGCAGACTTGCCAATATTTATCTCCCACTAATTATTTTTTTTGGAAAAGGGAGAATTTGTAAAAAAAAAATAAAAATGGCCAAGTATTACACAGTGGTTTTCGGTGGCACACAATGAGAGACAGATGCCACACACAGCAATGGCACAGAGGCAGACTTGCCAATATTTATCTCCCACTAATTATTTTTTTTTGAAAAGGGAGAATTTGTAAAAAAAAAAAAAAATGGCCAAGTATTACACAGTGGTTTTCGGTGGCACACAATGAGAGACAGATGCCACACACAGCAATGGCACAGAGGCAGACTTGCCAATATTTATCTCCCTGCAGTAATGTCAGAAAAGTATGGCAGGCAGCTATAAAAAGGACTGCTGCACACAAAAGTGTGGACAAACACACAAGATAGCTGTGCAGAAAGGAAAAACAGGATTTGTGCTTTGAAAAAAGCAGTTGGTTTGCACAGCGGCGTACACACAAAGCAACGCAGCTATCAGGGGGCCTTCTAGGGCAGCCCAATGAGCTACAGCGCTGAGGAAAAAAAAATGTAGCTTCCACTGTCCCTGCAAACAAAAGATGGTGTTGGACAGTGGAAATCGCTACAGCACAAGCGGTTTGTGGCTTTATGTACCCTGCCTATCACTATCCCTGCTTCTGAAGAAGCGGCAGCAACCTCTCCCTATGCTCAGATCAGCAGCAGTAAGATGACGGTCGGCGGGAACGCCCCTTTATAGCCCCTGTGACGCGGCAGAAAGCAAGCCAATCACTACAATGCCCTTCTCTAAGATGGTGGGGACTGAGATCTATGTCATCACGCTGCCCACACTCTGCGTCCACCTTCATTGGCTGAGAAATGGCGCTTTTAGCGTCATTGAAACGCGACTTTGGCGCGAAAGTCGCGTACCGCATGGCAGACCCCACACAGGGATCGGCTCGGTTTCATGAGACGCCGACTTTGCCAAAAGTCGGCGACTTATGAAAATGAACGATCCGTTTCGCTCAACCCTAGTGGAGACTCCAAGTTGGGTCTCCATCTGGTGGGTTGCCTGTAGTGGAAGGGGTGTCAGGGAGCCATTATACTGTTTCTGCTCTGTGGAAATTGATGTCACTTTAGTGGTGTGTGACAATAATTTTGGAAATGTGGAGAATCCAAGTTGGCTCTCCATCTGGTGGGCTGCATGTAGTGAAGGTGTAATGAGCAATAAAGAACCTGTGGGAGCTTAGATCCCTAACTAATGAATCAAATGAATATATATGTGTTAGGTAACAAAGAATTCAGTCTCAGGCCGGGTATTGACTGTGTTCATGGTGGGATTAGATATAGTGATTTAAAATGCAGGGTGTCTCAGCTTGAATGTAGATGGATAGTAAAACTGGATACGATAACCCCTAAAGGTCTGAATGAAAAACTAAGTTTTTCGTCTTTTTTATAATGAGGTTTGACTCTTCGGCTTTTTTGTTTTATCAATACCCCTGGAGGATGATTTTTGCTTTGGAAGTGCCTTTCTCCCAAGCGTGGCAACTCCCGGTCATGTACAGCATGATGAAGATTTCTTATATCATCGTCTGGGAAACATCCTTTATAATACTTTATTGTATTTTATATGCCTTTAATTACCATCTTTTTTTGGATATACGTTGCTATGGGTCTCTGTCCTTGATGAGACATGGAACTTTGGTTGATCCACATGGTTTTTATTTAAAAAGTCCTATATAGATTCGATTTTACATATATTAGTATATCCTGTGTGGCTTCTCTTAATTCCCATATGTCTAGGATCAGGACATTTAACTCAGTTGTTATGTCATTAGATAATATTGGTCTTCGATCTAATTATTTCTTGCCTGTGTGGTCGCACTATGGTTGCATTGTTATTCTCTGGTCTTAGGCCGGTTTCACACGTCAGTGGCTCCGGTACGTGAGGTGACAGTTTCCTCACGTACCGGAGACACTAACACACGTAGACCCATTAAAATCAATGCATCTGTGCAGATGTCATTGATTTTTTGCGGACTGTGTCTTCGTGTGCCAAACACGGAGACATGTCAGTGTTCGTGGGAGCGCACGTATTACACGGACCCATTAAAGTCAATGGGTCCGTGTAAAACACGGACCACACACGGACCTTCTCCGTGTGCAGTCCGTGTGGCGTGCAGGAGACAGCGCTACAGTAGCGCTGTCCCCCCCACATGGTGCTGAAGCCGCGATTCATATCTTCTGTGCAGCAGCGTTTGCTGCCTAGAAGATATGAATAATAGTGTTTAAAAGAAAGATCTATCTGTCTGCCACCCTCCCACCCCCTGTGTGCCCCACCCGCTGTTCTGAAAATACTCACCCGCTTCCCTTGTTGGCTGTCGATGCTTCCTGTGCTGGCCGACCCTTCTACTGTATGCGGTCACGTGGGGCCGCCGATTAGAGTCATGAATATGTGGCTCCACCTCCCATAGGGGTGGAGCCGCCTATTCATGACTGTAAATGAGCGGCCCCACGTGACCGCATACAGTAGAAGGAGCGGCCAGGAAAGGACACTGTGAGGGAGGCGGGTGAGTATTTTCAGAACAGCGGGGGGGCGCACAGGGGGTGGGAGGGTGGCAGACAGATAGATCTTTCTTTTAAACACTATTATTCATATCTTCTAGGCAGCAAACGCTGCTGCACAGAAGATATGAATCGCGGCTTCAGCACGATGCAGTGTACCACACGCTCCGTGTGGTACCCACTCGGCACACGGGCGGCACACGTGTGCTGCACGTATGGCCTACGTGAGCTCACGGGCACACGGACACGGATAACTCCGGTACAGATTTTTTCCGGTACCGGAATTATCTGGACGTGTGGGACAGCCCTTAAACAGTGTGTTTTTTCACTATATGTGTAATGTAACTTGTTTGCATAATTTTAAACAATTCTCTTGCCCTGATTTACTGTGTTGAATAAAGTTGTTTTTGCCCTTTTGTAAATACGGGTCTGAGACTGAATTCTTCATTACCTAACACATATATATTCATTTGATTCATTAGGGATCTAAGCTCCCACAGGTCCTTTATTGCTCATTATATTGCATAGAGAGTTTCTCTAAAATATGTTTCTTTTATTCTATTCTGGATCTTGCTATGTTTTCATGTAGTGAAGGTGTGTCAGAGGCCTATTAAACTGTTTCTACTCTGTGGAAATTGATGCCACTTTAATCTTGTGTGACAATATTTTTTTTAAATGTGTAGAATCCAAGTTAGGCCTCCTTCATGTGTGTTGTCTGTAGAAGTAGGGCTCCCAGACAGGCAGGCCTGCACTTAATTTCTACTTGTGTTACTATCCTTACATGTTTCTACAATTAGTACTCTGTGAAACTTATGTTTGTGTCATCTGAGTGTGGCTGGAATAAAAAAACAAAATTGGAGGTGCTGCATAAGATATCTGGGCTTCCAGCTAAGAAGGCTTGCATCACTCCCTTGCCCATCAAGTCCTCAATGAAACTTCTATTCCAAGCTGTAAATGCTGGAACAGAACCTTTTTGTCACCACTTAAAGCATTGTGTATATGATTGGTTTGGCCTCCCATTGAATCTAATGGTGTTTGAGTACGTTCGTCGACCTGTTCGACGAATCAAACCGAACCTTGATAGATTCGCTCATCTCTACACCTAACCCACATAGAGAGCGAATACCAAGCCTATTCCCCCATCCACCATCACCCCATGACCTTGTTTTTCCCACTCATGTTCTATTTACCCTTCCCCTCTTTTAACCTGCTGTTTCACAACCTTAAGCCACACCTGTCAATCACCTACAGTGCCTTGCGAAAGTATTCAGCTCCCTGAAACTTTTCAACCTTTTCCCACACATCATGCTTCAAACATAAAGATACCAAATGTAAATTTTTGGTGAAGAATCAGCAAGTGGAACAAAATTGTGAAGTTGAACGAAATTTATTGGTTATTTAAAATTTTTGTGGAAAATCAAAAACTGAAAAGTGGGGTTTGCAATATTATTCGGCCCCTTTACTTTCAGTGCATCAAACTCACTCCAGAAGTTCATTGTGGATCTCTGAATGATCCAATGTTGTCCTAAATGCCTAATGATGATAAATATAATCCACCTGTGTGTAATCAAGTCTCTGTATGAATGCACCTGCTCTGTGATAGTCTCAGGGTTCTCTTTGAAGCACAGAGAGCATCATGAAGACCAAGAAACACAACAGGCAGATCCGTGATACTGTTGTGGAGAAGTTTAAAGCCGGATTTGGATACAAAATGATTTCCAAAACTTTAACCATCCCAAGGAACACTGAGCAAGCAATCATATTGGAATGGAAGAAGTATCATACCACTGCAAATCTACCAAGACCCAGAACTTTTCCCAGGCTCGAGTTCATATGAGGACATCCAGCAGAGGGCGTATCACCGAGACTCAAGGTAACTACAGGACATTACCCTGCACTCCATTCATTCCCCATATTTTTACAACCACGAGCACAGCTGCTTTAGCAGAGCTCCTGGGTGTAAAATGATTTAACCCCTTCAGATGGATTTACATCGTGGGACGTGACTGATCGTCGGAAGATAAGGGATATTGTTAATTTTTTATTTTTACTTTTTTTACAGAACGAGGGTATTCAGGTGGATTAAGAGAATAATAAAATATTACAACACCCTGTGTCTTTATTTCATTAAAGTACTTTGTAATAATGTGCGTGTGTTTTATTAACCATTTCATACTATTGGATTAATAATGGATAGGTGTCATAATTGACGCCTCTCCATTATTAATCTGGCTTAATGTCACCTTATAACAGCAAGGTGACATTAACCCTTCATTACCCCATATCCCACCGCTACACGGGAGTGGGAAGAGAGTGGCCAAGTGCCAGAATAGGTGCATCTTCCAGATGTGCCTTTTCTGGGGTGGCTGGGGGCAGATGTTTTTAGCCAGGGGGGGCCAATAACCATGGACCCTCTCTAGGCTATTAATATCTGCCCTCGGTCACTGGCTTTACCACTCTGGCGGAGAAAATTGCACGGGAGCGCACGCCAATTTTTTCCGTGATTTAACCCTTTAATTTAATAGCTAGAGCCCCCAAATTTGACACACAGACACTTCTTACATTAGTGAAGATCAATATGTAATAAAAGAAGGGATATGAGATGGTTTACTGTATGTAAACCATGTCTCATATCCTGTCGGGTTTGTGAAGGAGATAGCAAAAGCCGGCAATTAAATTAGCGGCTTTTATGCTATCTAGTGCTGCATTAAATATAAATATATATATATATATAGGTGTCTCACTGACATATATATATGTATATATACCTATTCTATGTGTATATATCTATTCTATTCTAACCTGTCAGTGTGATTTTACTGTACACAGCACTGATTTGCCGGCTTTTCAAAGGACACTAGTGCGTAAAAATTGGACAGAAATATGGATGTCATACGGATGTCATACGGATGTTGCGATAAAAATTCGCATGACACTCGCATGACAATTGCATGATTTTCCTCCATTTTTTCGGTCCGTAAATCGGACCGTTTTGTCTCTCGCATGTGGAAATGAGCCCTCAGGCACAGAAAATCCTCCTCTATATATCACTGCTGCATGTGACTTGCTGCTGCCTTCTATGCAGGAGGTTCTGAGAATGAATCCTAGGGAAGCCCCATCCCACACATGTGCAGCTGAACTAGTCCTCCCCTAAAATAAAATGAGATTTTTAGCTAGGTCTGTTAGATGAGCTCTTAAACCTAATTGCATTAATTATATAAAACATGCTTATGTTTTATCATCCACATCAGTACTCAGTAACTGTGAGTTAAATGGAGATTGTTTTTAAATGATAGTTAATGATATGCAAACATTCTAATATATGTTATGTCTTTATTTCATTGTCCCTAAAATGCAAACCTGGAATAGTTGACTATTGTTGTCATTTTATAAAGTGAGTAATGTGACACAGTAAAGTATTGTTTCTCAGTAACACATCTAGCAACTGACCACATTCGCCACCAACGGTTTCTGAAAAAGAATATAACATTCTGAACCGCGCTCTCTTTGTCACGGAAGATGTGTCATCTGAATTAAGCATACATATTTACTGGAGGTAACCCTTCAGTGACTAATTTCTTGTAGTTTCCTAATGTTTATTTATATGTATGTATCAAATCAGCAAAGATAGCAAAGATCAAATTTTTATATAAAATTATTTGTACAATGACATTTTAATTCAAAATTCTATATGCATCAGCTAATGAAAATATTAAAATAAATTCTTGGCATTCCCATTTTATGACAGAACGAGATCTTAAAACGTTACATTCGTCTGTGATTTTTGGTTTAAACAGAACCAGTTCTCACTCTGCTGTAGATATAAGAGCAGACAAAACCTAAAGGATGTCTGGACAAAATGTGGCACTGGTACATACTGTACATAATTTATTAATTCACATACCGGTAATCATAATTACGGTACATATAATACAGACATCAAAAAATATAATAAAACAGTGGTGAGTTTCATTAATTATAAGAGGAGGGTTTAGAATGAGTTGGTCTCTCCCATAACTTAATCCAATATTATATCACTCATAACCTATTATCAGCACACTGCACACTAAGCTAAAAGATATAAATAGTAAGAAATGAAAGTACATCAATATGAGTGTTAAGCTCATTATTATAATTATAAATTATATTATTATTAATAATAAAAAGTGCTCACCATGGGCAAGTGATCATAAGTGTGCCCATGGGGAGCACATAATATGATGAAATAATATAATCAAATTATGTACATCAGATGTGAAGAAGAAAAAAAAGGGATGAAAAGGATGAAATCAGCTATCATGTGCCAGAAAAGATGTGAGGAGACCTGACATGTGTCTTACATGTACAGAGCATATCATGAAGGGGTTAATTTTCCAGACATAAAATTCAGTAGGTCAGGAGTTATTATTAGTGATGAGTGAGCGTGCTCGTTATTACTCGCTACTCACTGAAGCATCATTGTGCTTGGGATGCTCATTACTTGGCGAGCATTTTTTGCATGTTGAAGTGGGAGCTCGATTCCCAGCTACATGTTTGGCACTTTTACCCTATAGGAAAACTTTGCACACCAGAACTAAATCAATAAAATATATAATTGTATTGGGTAATAACAATTAAAACATAATGATGATGAGTAATATAAAGAAATGGTGAAAAGTACCAAAAAAGTGAGGCACCACAGACAGGAGGCAAATTATATCAAACTAGAAATAGGCCCGATGCTATTGCAACGGAAGTGCGGTGAAATGAGCCATCGGGGCGGGGGATTTGAATCCCGCGCTGCTTATTGGCTGAGCCGTCCCTGGCCACGCGGCTTTGGCGGGGATTCAAATCCCGTGCGGCACCGCTCATTGGCTCAGCCGGCGGGGTGGGGGATTAGATTCCCTCACCGCTCATTGGCTCAGCCAGAGGGCGGTTCAGCCCATGAGCTGTGCCGCGTGGCTTTGGTGCGAGATTCAAATCCCCTGCGCAGCACTGCTCATTGGCTGAGCTGTCCAAGTCTGCATGGCTTTAGTGGGGGATTCAAATCCCACTCGGCACGGCCCATTGGCTCAGCCGACGGGGTGGGGGATTTGAATCCCGCGCCGCTCATTGGCTGAGCCACCCCTGGCCGCGCGGCTTTGCCGGGGGATTACAATCCCGTGTGTCACCGCTCAGATTTGAATCCTGCGCCGCTCATTGGCGCAGCCGGCGGGCGGCTCAGCCAATGAGCGGTGCCGCGCAGCTTTGAGCGGTGCGGGATTCAAATCCCCGCCAAAGCCGCATGGCACCGTTCATTGGCTGAGCGCCCCAGGGATTCTGGTGAATTAACCCTGTGTATTATTTGTCTAATTGGTGTTTACAGGTTTGTCGCTTTGTATACAGCCAATGAACATGTGGGGATTGCCTGCCAGTCACGCTAATGCCATAGCCATCTTGGTTGTAGCATTACTGTGATTGGCTGGCCGCATAGTGTCATCAGGTCTATTTAAGACTCGTGATGCTATGCTCGGCACACTGTATCCCAGACACAGGCAGTGTAGAGAAAGGTGCTGATGAGAGTGGGACAGAATTGTAGCTGTGTATTAGCCAGTGATTCAACCACATTTATATTTCTGTGAATTACAACAACAGCCCTTGTTAGGGCTAATGATAATCGATAGTAATACTGCTGTTAGCACCACTTAGGGAGAGATTGTGCTGAAGGTATTGTGAGGGACAGGAAAGGGTGACTTGCACATCCTTTATGCTGCCGCCTGCAACTCATAACCATAACCCCTTCTCGGGGCTAATAATATGCTCTTTGTTCTTAATCCTGCAAATTGTTCTGGGCAGGGAAATATTACACACCATTCTTACTGCAGGAGACAGACTTGGTTGGATATCAAAAGCATCGCTATATTTATACTGCAGTCTCATACATCCATCTCATGCCATTTGCATGGAATTGTAATGCAATTTTTTGAGCTGTTAAATTTTAAACTGCATTGATTGTGCTACAGTTGTGCCTCAAATCCTCCCAAAAAAGATAAAAAAATTGCATTGCTATATTTATATTGCAGTCTGATACGTCTATCTGAATAGAGCAAATTTGCCTGGCATTGTGATAAGCCTTTTTTTAGCTGAAATTTTATACGCCATGTAGCATACTATAGTTGTGTCTCAAACCCCCCTCCAAAAAAAGTTTGTTAAAAAAAATTGCATTGCCATATTTATACTGCAGTCTCATACATCCATCGTAGGTGTTGAAATTTGAGTGGCATTGTAACACAGCCTTTTTTTGAGCTGTGACATTTTATACAGCAGTTATCATGCTAGAGTAAACCTCAAAAGCACCCCCAAAAAAACCTTTGTTAAAAAAAATCACATTGCTATGTTGATACTGCAGTCTTATACATCCATCTGAAGTCTGCACATTTTGCTGGCATTGTAATACTGCAATTTTTTTCAGCAGTGACATTTTATACGGCATTTATCGTAAAAGAGTTGAGCCTCCAAACACACAAAATTTTGTTTCAAATGGCATTGCTATATTGATGCTACAGTTTTGTACGTCCCTTTGTAGTATGCAAATTTTGCTGGCATTGTAATACTGTCTGCAACGTTTTTTGAACAGGGAAATGTCATGCATAGCTTAAAATGGGAAAGGAGTGTGGTAAGAGATGGGGAAGTGGACGTGATGCTCATAGTAAGAGCAGAGGCTGAGGTAGTGGGCAAGATGAAATTGTGCCTGCTGCGGGAGCACAACAAACACACACATCATGTTGCTCTAGCTTCCTGTCACACGTTGTAAGGGCACTTTTGAATCCAGACCAGTGTGAAAAGGTTGTTGAATGGATAGCAGATATTGCTTCCAGTCACTTTGCCAGTGTCACACTGTCTACCACACTGTCCAGTTTCAGTAACTGTGATTCTGAACCACATAATCCTCACCCTGATCCTCCTTCCTCCCACCGTGCAAAATGCCCGGAGACAAGTGATCCCACACTTGAACACTTGGAAGAAATGTTCACATTTCCGTTTAAAGATTCAGGAGTCTCCATCTGCCCGTTCCAACCGGGACATGAGGAGATCGCATGCTCAAATATTTGGGCAGCCATGCTCACAAGAAGACAATGGTAAGTAAATGCAATCACTGTTGCAAGAGCTAGATGATGATGAAACACAATTGCCAGCAAGTGGTATAGTTACGTCAGCAAGTCAGGAGGAGGACCAGGGTGCGGAAGTGGAAGACGAGGTGGTGGACGATGAAGATACTGACCCAACCTGGGAAGGTGACATGTAGAGCAAGGACAGCAGTGCACAGGGGGAGGCATCCGCAGCACCACAGCAGGCAGGAAGAGGCAGTGGGTTGACCATATACACAAGGCAGGGAACTGATCCCCATAGCACCAACATGGGTGAAGTTGCCAAGCCAAGGGTTGGGGGTAGAGATGAGGGAAAATTTCAGTGTTAGGTTCGGATTACGATCGCTGAATTTATAATATTCACCAATCAATTCGTCAAATATTTGCCGAACACAACCCAACGCTATTCACGTCAATAGGAGTCAAAAACAAACGCATGCACGACACCTTATAATGGCCCTAATGCTGCCAAAACACATCAAATGAGGGACAGACACCAGGAAAGTGGCCTCAATTCACCCACTGTATAGATTTTAGCATGGTCTGGGACAGCATTTACAGCTCTCAATTGAACGTCACAGTAAGACGAGGTGGGTGAGGGATCGGCGTAGACCTCTTTGCTGGGAGCCCTGATACCACATGCAACACCTCTACCTGCTTTCATGTTGAAACACACTCAGGTGGCACAAATATCAGCTTTGTAGACTACCATTGTCAGAAAATTGTAAGGATAGTAACACGGGTAGATGAGTATAAGGAAGTGTAGACCTGACGGTGTTGGAGGCCTACTGCTACAGGCAACACACATTAAGGAGACCCAACAAGGAGTGTTTACATTTCCAAAAATTATTGGCAGACACCACCAAAGTGGCATCAATTTCTCTACAGTAGAAATAGTATAATAGAGACCGACAGTTCTTCTACTACACGAAATAAAGCAGATGAACACCCAACCTAGAGTGTTCACATTTAAACAAATGAGGGCCTTACACCACAGAACTGGCATCAACTTCACCACAGTAGAAGTAGTATAATAGGGACCAACAGGTCTTCCACTACACCCAATCCAGCAGATGGACACTCAACCAGGAGTGTTCATGTTTTTAAAAAATGAGGGTCTGACACCACTGAAGTGGAATAACTGTTACAAGAATAGAAATAGTATAATTAAGACAGAGACATCTTCTACTACAGTTAACCCAGCTGATGTAGACCAACCATCAGAGGTGTATCTAGCATTTCCAGCACCCGGGGCAAAGGATCAGTTTGGCACCTCACCCCCCCAAACCCTCCTCAAACTCTCCCCCATTTGAACCTTAACTCTATTGAAACTGTATGACCAAGCCAAGGTACATTCCTGAATCTCCATAATGTTAAAATAGGTACCAATAAAAGTAAAATTAATTGAGACATCAGTAGGTTAAGCGTTTTTGAATATCCATATTGAATCAGGAGCCCCATATAATCCTGCATAAAGGTTAATACTGGCCCCATAAGATGCTCCATAGAGACATTTGCCCCATATAGTGCTGCACAAACGTTATGGCCCCATAAGATGCTCCATACAGACACTTGCCCCGTTATAGTGCTGCACAAATGTTATGGCCCCATAGATGCTCCATACAGACACTTGCCTCGTTATAGTGCTGCACAAAGGTTATAGCCCCCATATAGTGCTGCACAAATGTTATGGCCCCATATAGTGCTGCACAAACATTATGGCCCCCATATAGTGCTGCACAAACATTATGGCCCCCATACAGTGCTGCACAAACATTATGGCCCCCATATAGTGTTGCACAAACATTATAGCCCCCATATAGTGCTGCACAAACATTATGGCCCCATATAGTGCTGCACAAACATTATGGCCCCCATATAGTGCTGCACAAACATTATGGCCCCCATATAGTGCTGCACAAACATTATGGCCCCATATAGTGCTGCACAAAGGTTATGGCCCCCATATAGTGCTGCACAAACATTATGGCCCCATATAGTGCTGCACAAACATTATGGCCCCCATATAGTGCTGCACAAACATTATGGCCCCCATATAGTGCTGCACAAACATTATAACCCCGTATAGTGCTGCACAAACATTATGGCCCCCATATAGTGCTGCACAAACATTATAGCCCCCATATAGTGCTGCACAAACATTATAGCCCCATATAGTGCTGCACAAACATTATGGCTCCCATATAGTGCTGCACAGACATTATGGCCCCCATATAGTGCTGCACAAACATTATAACCCCATATAGTGCTGCACAAACATTATGGCCCCCATATAGTGCTGCACAAACATTATAGCCCCCATATAGTGCTGCACAAACATTATAGCCCCATATAGTGCTGCACAAACATTATGGCTCCCATATAGTGCTGCACAGACATTATGGCCCCCATATAGTGCTGCACAAACATTATAACCCCATATAGTGCTGCACAAACATTATGGCCCCCATATAGTGCTGCACAAACATTATGGCCCCCATATAGAGCTGCACAAACGTTATGGCCCCATAAGATGCCCCATACAGATATTTGCCCCATTTGCTGTTACTGCGATAAAAAAAAAAAAATCACACACTCCCCTCTCCGTCGCTCAGGCCTCCGGCACTTTCAATATTCACCTGACCTCGTTCCAGCCGCCGCTTCATCTCCCGCCTCCTCTGCACTGACGTTTAGGCAGAGGGCGTGCACTAACTACGTCATCGCACCCTCTGACCTCAGCGTCACTGCTGAAGACAGACCGGTGACTGGAACGAGGAGAGGTGAATATTGCAGCGCAGCGCTCCCCTCCCCGTATACTCACCTGCTCCTGGCGCGGTGCAGTCCCTGCTTCCCCGGCGCTGCTGCTTCTCCCTGTACTGAGCGGTCACCGTTACTGCTCATTACAGTAATGAATATGCGGCTCCACCCCTGTGGGAGGTGGAGCCGCATATTCATTACTGTAATGAGCGGTACCATGTGACCGCTCAGTACAGGAAGAAGCCGGGGCACCGGGCAGCCAGGGACCTGCAGGGACTGCACCAGGAGTAGGTGAGTATAATTAGACAGCCCCCGCTCCCTGGCCCTGCCAACCCCCTCCTTGGACCGCCGCATCATCAGGCGGCCCGCTGGCGCCCCCGTCGGCTGTGCCCGGGGCACATGCCCCGGCTGCCCCCCCTGGATACGCCACTGCCAACCATGACTGTTCACATTTCCACAAATTTGTGTTAACATCAGCAGCAGCAGCCACACTAAAGATATCACAGAGTGCAGTGCAGTGCATCACATTAAAAAATGCAATATCACCTAGTCTGTACAGTCTGCGATTGTGGTTAAAAAGTCCCTGGAGATCCATGACTTGTTCATCTTGATGAAAGTTAGGTGGCCTACACTTTCAGGTAACAGCTGGCTGCGCGTATCCATCAGGAAACCACCAGCAGCGCTGAAGACACGATCTGAGAGAATGCTGGCTGCTGGGCACGATAAAACCTCAAAGTCGTGTGAGGCGAGCTCAGTCACTCATCCATTTTGGAAGATCAAAATGTTAAACGGTCCAAACCCTCCCTGATGGTATTGATATTCAGTTCTAGATACTCCTACACCATCCTCTCCATTTCGTTCACCATTTGTAAGACTTGGACTCTGTTGTGCTGGTGCACGAGTTGGTCTAAAAAAGTGTCAAAGGACTCACAGAAATTGCTTCTTCCACTTCCACCACTGCTGCTGCTAATGTTTTGGCATTGACAAATTGATGTACCGGAGGTTGAAAGTCTAGAGCAGCCATGCGAACTGTGTGCTTCACTGATGTCTTGGGGAAAAGCTCTCTTAAGGTTGTGTTAAAGTGTGCTTTGATACTCCAGCATTGGCAGGTCCCTTTCCAATCATCTGCCCAAATTTTGTTTTATAACGAGGATCAAACAGAGTGGCAGCCCACTAGTCAGCAGTATACCTAATCATAACTACATGGGGATCATGTTGCAGTTAGTACAGCAAGAAGGCACTCATGTGTTGGGCTCTACCATGATGTCCAAGCCAATGCTGTGTTGGTGGCTGGGTAACAATGAGACTTGTTTCCTCCTTCTCCCCCTGCCAACCACGAACAACAGAGAAGGAAGGATTATCCTCTTCATCTGACAGTTGCTCACCCATCACCTCTTTCTCCTCTATTTGTTCCTTGGATCTTGTGTGGAGCGCCCCCACACCGACGCAGGGCCGAGGGGTACCCGGAGCCGGGCCTCTGAGTCTCAGTCCTGGGGTTGTCACGGTGGCTAGGCCCGGTCCGTGGCCCTGTCTGTCAGTGGGGGACGTCCGATGCAATAGGTGGGGTTAATGGTGGTGTAGCGGTGCAGGTCGCGGCGAATAACGAGGACACCAGGTTGCAGTCTCTTTACCTCTTTACTGGAGATCTCTGAGTCCTCAGTCCAGAATACGGTTCACCAGGCTGCGCAAGTCCGACCGGTCCAATGGCACCTCCAGAGTTCTCCTCACAGGTGGAAATCAGTGCCCTCCTTCTAGCGCTGTGTGTTGTAGTCCTTCCCTGCTGTGCTCACGGAAAGTACCCCACAACGGTTGTGTCTGTTTCTTAAGTTCCCTCACAACTCGATTACTTGATGTTCTTCTCGTATTCCATCCCACCCTGTTATTCAGGTTGGAACGGCACCCGTTTGTCAGGTAGGCCTGGAGTTCTTCCGGGACCCTAGAGACGCCCCTCTCCCGCAATTGCCCCCCAAGACTTCATAGGTGATATGTGTTAGACAGCCCGCCTTAAACTGACTGCCCTGCCGCTGTTTGGAGTATGGCTTGAAGCTGTATGCTATTCCACTCCCTCGGCGTTCCGGCCACCGGTAGTGCGCCTCAGTAGGATGTTGCTCCGGTCTTACAGCATGACCCCTACTGGTATTCTCCTTTCGCTTGATCTCGTTTCTCACTCAGCACAATCTATCTCGCTTCTAGTCCTTTCTTAGGGCACCACCGCTATGCTGAGCAGGCACGGTCCCGTTACGTTCTTTCCAATGCCAAGCCTCTGTCAGGATCCCACCCCTGACAGAGGCCATACTGTCTCTTCCTCCACAACACCCTCTGCCACAAGGTGTTGCTTCGCTCAATCCAGTCAGCTTTCTCCTCTAACTTCCTGCCTGACCCCCAGTTTACCCACTATGGTGGGGAGTGGCCTAATGAATAGAACCCTTAGCTCCCCCCGGAGGCCCAGCTGTGAAACATATTGGTGTCTGTGATACCTGCTCAGAGGAACTCCTTCAGTGCCATCGAACGCACCATGGCTCCCCATAGTGGCGGATCCACAGTACTGCAACGACCAGGACTCTGGGGCGCTGCACTCCCCCCTGGTTAAACACAGTACTCCGGGACTGGGAAGAAAACAACAATACAGGTTAGCCAAAAGACATACAATTTTGTTGAGTGCAAAACAATAAGTATACTTGAACAGGCTTCCCTTTATGGGAGGTGAGGACACTTTTAACGTTACAAACATAATTAAATATCATAGCAACAGGCTCCAATTAACTCTCATTACCCAACCGGGTATTCTACTAAGTGCAAATTTTGTGAACAATAATTTAACATTGCCTTTAAGGATTCACACTCTAAATCCACTAAAGACCTTCCTATAATCACATTATAAGGTATTCTAACTTTTCATTCGCCTTCTTTGGAATCTGCAGGACCGCCTGTCCTATCGGCGCCAGACCTACTGCCTCTCCTTTCTGTTACAGGACCGCCCCGTTCAGCCAGGGCCTACTGCCTTTTCAACTACTATACATAGTATAGAACATAACTTTACTTTCAATTTGAGAACACTGAGCCGGCTCTACTTGGCTCCTATAAGGACTCGCTCCCTAACCCCTACGGGTTCACTCTCTGTCCTTAGTAACGAACTAACTTTCTATGGGGACTCAGGGTTTACCTTCTATCCTCACCTTCGTTATTACTTCCTTTCTTTCAACTATGCAGGACTCTAATTCTTCCCCTACGGGCTCTCTGCATCTTTCCTTTTAAAGAACATTATCTAGGTTTCACATTTCAAACAGATTAAACACACATAACTTTTCTTTATGCATAACAGTTACATTTCTTCCAGAGCATCATCATATTACGGTTCTAAAACAGTATCACTTTCAAGTTTAGGTCACACATCCCCCTTAAGAGGGGATCAAGTCTTTCTGAGGTAGCTCGTCTTCTCAGCCTACCAGTCTTTGCTCAGCAAAGGTTCCAGAACGGTATCTTCGCAAAGAGTCTTTAAGTAAAACCAGTAGAAAGCGCCTTTAAGAAGGTGCAAACTATTTACACGAAAGTTTGGATCATGCACTGTTCATGATTTCTCAGTTTGTAAAACTTATGCAAAAACTGGTAGGAAAAACAAACAATAGGGATCCCGGGTCAACTAAGGGATCCATAAAGAGTTAACCCTGAACGGGTTTAGCAGCAAACAGTATACAAACAGTTAACGGACAAAACTATTTACATTTTTGAAGCATTCAATTTCAGAATCCCCCATGAGGCGCCACCTGGCGGGTGAACCCCTGCAATACAGGCAGTTCAGGCTCCAGGTTCACTCCCGCGGCCAGGTACACCCCATGGGTGCGGGTCTGTTGCACAACCAGATCGTGTGCGGTGATGAGGGTCTGCGTTCCCACTTCTGTCTGCGCTGGTACATCAGGAACATCGGTTACTTGAAAAGGCACCTCCTTGACCACTACGGTGGTTGCAGGGATCAAGCGGCAGATCGCAGGTTCTGTGATCAGACAGGTGGGGGCGACCAGGGTGGTTACAGATCGGTCACACGGTGACACCTTGGCTACAGGGGCTGGTTTCTCTTTCTTGTAAACGTTCAGAGCGAACCACCCCTTTTCCCTAAAATGCCGGGTGTAAGTAACGCTGTCCCCCAGGTAGAGGTCCCGATCGGGGTGGCCCTCCCTAAGGTGCGACTCGACATCCCGTCGGTTAACAAAGACCTCCGCATATAGCCCCGGTTCTTTAATGAAGCCCCAGCCTCCTCGGAGTTTAAAGGTGGTGACGATGCCCTGCCTACGCGGGGCCTGGTGAGTGGTGGGGTCCTTACGGGCCCGGTCCTTGACCGCCAAATCCTTTTGATGGTGGGCCTCCCGCCCAGCCTGATGTATTTTCTCCTCCTCTCGCCACCGTTGTTCTAGCTGGATTCGGTACTCCTCCCAGCTTAGAGCCTGTACCATCTCCCCCTTCTGGGTCTCCACCCTGGGGAACCCCATAAGATTAGATCCGGGGTTCACCCAGCGGCACACCGTGCGCTCCGCGTGGACCTCACACAGCAAGGGAGTAGGGGTGATTGGGGCTCGCATACAGTGTTCCATGCCCGTGGCTTCCTCCCATGGTAGCAGGCGCTGGAGTTTATGGGTTCCCGGGAGAGGTGGTGCCGCTACGGGACCCACTAACACACCCTCGGCTGGCGGGGCAGGATCGGCGGACTCACCAACTGGTACGAGTTCACTTTCCACAACAGGTCCCGCTGGTTCTTCCGGTGAGAACTCCGATGTCCGGGAACCCTCTGCCGGCACTACCGGGTGCGGAGCCTGGACTCCCACATTCAGTTGGAGGAGCTGGTTATATAAGTCCTCCATCTCGGCTCTCAGGAATCTGGTGTTATCCACGGAGGACGGGCGGCTGGGCTCATCCGGGTAGTCGGGGGAGACTTCCACTTCAACCCCACTGTCGGGTCTGGAGTTGCTGGCCATAGCGTCCTCCACGTGGGTCACTTCCTGGTCTTTTTCCCGCTCTCTCCTTCGTGAGCGGTTTCGTTTTCTCTGCCTCCGCCCCCCATTAAGGATTAGGAGGCGGATCTCTGCTGCTGACGGACACGTCCTCACCGTGCAGAAATACTTAGACTGGGCGGCCATTGTGGTTTGCGCTCTCCAGCTTGTCTACGCCCACCTCACGCCCTTCTTCTTCTCCTGCGCTCTCCTCAGCGCTGCAATGGCGGCGGATTTTGGCGGCAACTGGCGCAGCACACAGTTTTTGCAATAAAGTACAGTTCAAGCACAACAAATCACAGTTCCAAGGCACACATGACCTGATTCCTCAGGCTTAAGTAGATCCTGTTCGTGACGCCAAGTTGTGGAGCGCCCCCACACCGACGCAGGGCCGAGGGGTACCCGGAGCCGGGCCTCTGAGTCTCAGTCCTGGGGTTGTCATGGTGGCTAGGCCCGGTCCGTGGCCCTGTCTGTCAGTGGGGGACGTCCGATGCAATAGGTGGGGTTAATGGTGGTGTAGCGGTGCAGGTCGCGGCGAATAACGAGGACACCAGGTTGCAGTCTCTTTACCTCTTTACTGGAGATCTCTGAGTCCTCAGTCCAGAATACGGTTCACCAGGCTGCGCAAGTCCGACCGGTCCAATGGCACCTCCAGAGTTCTCCTCACAGGTGGAAATCAGTGCCCTCCTTCTAGCGCTGTGTGTTGTAGTCCTTCCCTGCTGTGCTCACGGAAAGTACCCCACAACGGTTGTGTCTGTTTCTTAAGTTCCCTCACAACTCGATTACTTGATGTTCTTCTCGTATTCCATCCCACCCTGTTATTCAGGTTGGAACGGCACCCGTTTGTCAGGTAGGCCTGGAGTTCTTCCGGGACCCTAGAGACGCCCCTCTCCCGCAATTGCCCCCCAAGACTTCATAGGTGATATGTGTTAGACAGCCCGCCTTAAACTGACTGCCCTGCCGCTGTTTGGAGTATGGCTTGAAGCTGTATGCTATTCCACTCCCTCGGCGTTCCGGCCACCGGTAGTGCGCCTCAGTAGGATGTTGCTCCGGTCTTACAGCATGACCCCTACTGGTATTCTCCTTTCGCTTGATCTCGTTTCTCACTCAGCACAATCTATCTCGCTTCTAGTCCTTTCTTAGGGCACCACCGCTATGCTGAGCAGGCACGGTCCCGTTACGTTCTTTCCAATGCCAAGCCTCTGTCAGGATCCCACCCCTGACAGAGGCCCTACTGTCTCTTCCTCCACAACACCCTCTGCCACAAGGTGTTGCTTCGCTCAATCCAGTCAGCTTTCTCCTCTAACTTCCTGCCTGACCCCCAGTTTACCCACTATGGTGGGGAGTGGCCTAATGAATAGAACCCTTAGCTCCCCCCGGAGGCCCAGCTGTGAAACATATTGGTGTCTGTGATACCTGCTCAGAGGAACTCCTTCAGTGCCATCGAACGCACCATGGCTCCCCATAGTGGCGGATCCACAGTACTGCAACGACCAGGACTCTGGGGCGCTGCACTTGCACCTTTGATAACAATTTGTCTGTTATCACCAGCCCCCTCATTCGCAGTAATCCATCCTCCCTTGGCCTGTGTGATGACAGTCTTGAACTTAGAGACAATGTTATCCTTTCCGCAGCCTCCTCTGCTTCCTCCTGTTCTTCTGGGACCACCCTCTCCTCCCGCAGGCTATTCAAAGTCTGCTCCAGCATACAGATGACCAGAATAGTGATCCTGATGATGGTGGCATCAGCGCTAACCATCTTAATAGCCATTTTGAAACTGTGCAGAAGGGTGCAGAGGTCCTTAAACTATGTCCAGTCTGTAAACGTGATATGAGCCATGTCCATACTGCATTGGCCCAGGCTATACAACATAACATACTGTGTCAGGGCTCGTTGCTGCTGCCACAGTCGCTGCAACATGAGCAGAGTTGAATTCCACCACTTTTGCACATGGCATATCAACCTGTTAACTGGCATGGACAAAGACCTCTGTATAGATGCAAGTCGATAACCAGAGGGGTGCGAACGGCGGAAATGAGCAGAAAGCTTACATACTTTCTGGAGCAGCTCACCCAGGCCAGGATAATGGCAGCAAAAATGCTGTACCACCAGGTTGAGGATGTAAAAGGCTGGCCAGGGCCGTAGTCGTGGATGAGGACAACTGGTTACATGAGCCCTGACCCCCAGTTACATGTGTAGCGCCCCCACCGCCGCAGGGCCGTAGGGGCTACCCGGTACCGGACCTCTGAGTCTCTGCTCTGGGGTTGTCACGGTAGCTAGGCCCGGTCCGTGACCCTGCCGAGGGGCGTACAGTGATAGATATGATGTAGATGGTGGTGATGAGGCTGTAGTGGTGCAGTGCAGTAAATAACGAGGACACCAGGTTGCAGTCTCTTTACCTCTTTACTGAAGATCTCTGGGTCCTCAGTCCAGAACACGGTTCACCAGGCTGCGCAAGTCCGGCCGGTCCAATAGCACCTCCAGAGTTCTCTTCACAGGTGGAAATCGGTGCCTTCCTTCTAGCGCTATGTGTTGTGGTCCTTCCCTGCTGTGCTTACAGAAAGTCCCCCACAACTGTTGTGTCTGTTTCTTAAGTTCCCTCACAACTCGATTAGATGATGTTCTGCTAATCCTCCGTCCCTCCCTGTTGTTCTGGTTGGGACGGCACCCGTTTGACGGGTAGGCTCGGAGCTCTTCTGGGACCCTAGAGTCGCCCCTCTCCACAAGTTGCCTCCCAAGACTGCATAGGTGATTAAAGTTAGACAGCCCGCCTTAGACTGACTGTCCTGCCGCTGTTTGGAGTATTGCTTGAAGCTGAATGTTATGATACTCCCTCGGCGTTCCGGCCACCGGTAGTGCGCCTCAGTAGGATGTTGCTTCGGTCTTACAGCACGACTGTGATCTCGTTTCTCACTCAGCACAATCTATCTCTCTTCTAATCCTTCCTTGGGCACCGCCGCTACCTGGAGCAGGCACGGTCCCGTTACGTTCGTTCAAGTTGCCAAGCCTCTGTCAGGATCCCACCCCCGACAGAGACCCTACTGTATCTTCCCCTACAACACCCTCTGCCACAAGGTGTTGCCTGGTTCCAACCCAGTCAGCTTTCTGATCTAACTTCCTGCCTGACCCCCAGTTTACCCACTATGGTGGGGAGTGGCCTAGTGAATAGAACCCTTAGCTCCCCCCGGAGGCCCGACTGTGAAATGTATTGGTGTCTGTGATACCTGATCAGATGAACTCCTTCAGTGCCATCAGACGCACCATAGCTCCCCATAGTGGCGGAGCCACAGTACTGCAGGACTCTGGGGCGCTGCACATGCAAACAATGTCCCTTCTGCAGCATACCTTTCACCACCATCTGGGTCCCATCGAGCTGGCTGAAGTTCGCTGCTTCCATTGTGGTACAATAAAAGACAGAGTTCTTTTCAAACTTAAAAAGATGAACTTTCCTATTTGTTTGTGGCAGCACATTCTTGTCAGTTACATCATGAGCATTAGGTTCCATGCAGTTCACGTTCTCCGCTCGCCCTATGCTTTCTCCTACATCCTGCAGTACATTACAGGGTCGTATCGCCTCTTGTGATAACACAGCGTCCTCCCTGTACAAGCTCACTATGCCTGAGAGTTCCCTCATCCGTGTCACACCGGTATGGAGGGCATGAGCCCAAGCAATGATCTGCCACATGGTAAGCGACCTGTGTCCCTGTACTTGGTCAAGGACCACTTCTCAAGCTCCTGTCCCAAACTATGGTAACGCTGCTGCTTCAGCTGCACTTCTGTCCATCCAGACTCTGAATGGCTGGTTACTGTGCTTAGCATTGCGGAGCTCTCACTGTGCGGTCCTGGGCATTAAGCCCCTCTGGACGATCTGGGCACTAAGGCACTACTGAATTGTTCAGCTCCCAGGCTCTAACTAACTAAAAACAGGAAATGCTTTCCTTCTTATCCCACAATGGCCCCTCATATGTTAACTATGCAAAGTGTGCAAACTACTAGCAGAGTAGTGGCTGCTAAACTATAAGGCGCTCCCTTTTTAAATATTGTCAGGAAAATGATAATATTTACATTACATTAACTAGCAAAAGGGAAAGTGTACAAGACAGTCTTGGCACACCCCTTACATTGACGTGAGCCATGCAAGGCACGTGTGTGTGCTTGCCTTGTCATAGGGCCGCCACCAGGTTCGCATCGTTAACGGACACGGCCTTCCCTGGATGCAGGTTCAGAGAAGACAACCATTGATCAAACTCAGCCTGGAGAGCTGTACAGAACTCTTTAGCTGTATGACTGCGATCTCCAAGGCATATCTATTTTAACCCCTTAACCCCTGAGGGTGGTTTGCACGTTAATGACCGGGCCAATTTTTACAATTCTGACCACTGTCCCTTTATGAGGTAATAACTCTGGAAAGCTTCAACAGATCTCGGTGATTCTGACATTGTTTTTTTGTGACATATTGTAATTCATGATAGTGGTAAAAATTATTTGATATGAATAGCGTTTATTTTTGAAAAAAACTGAAATTTAGCAAAAATATTTAAAATTTTGCAATTTTCCAACTTTGAATTTTCGTACCCTTAAATCACAGAGATATGTCACACAAGATACTTAATAATTAACATCTCCCACATGTCTACTTTAGATCAGCACAATTTTGGAACCAAAATTTCTTTTTGTTAGGAAGTTATAAGGGTTAAAATTAAACAGCAGTTTATCATTCTTACAACATAATTCTTTTTTAGGGACCACATCACATTTGAAGTGACTTTGAGGGGTCTATAAGATAGAAAATACCCAAAAGTGACACCATTCTAAAAACTGCACCCCTCAAGGTGCTCAAAACCACATTCAAGATATTTATTAACCCTTCAGGTGCTTCACAGGAATTTTTAGATTGTTTAAAAAAATGAGCATTTAACTTTTTTCACAAAAAAATTAATTCAGATCCATTTTTTTTACCAAGGGTAACAGGAGAAATTGGACCCAAAAAGTTGTTGTGCAATTTGTCCTGAGTATGCTTATACCCCATATGTTCAGGTAAACTACTGTTTGGGCGCAAGTCAAAGCATCGGAAGGGAAGGAGCGCCATTTTACTTTTTCAATGCAAAATTGGCTGGAATTAAGATCGGACCCCATGTTGCGTTTGAAGAACCCCATATGTGCCTAAACAGTGAAAAAAAAACAAAAGTGACACCATTATGGAAATTAAACCCCCTAAGAAACTTATCTAGATGTGTGGTGAGCACTTTGAACCACCATGTGCTTCACAGAAGTTTATAATGTAGAGCTGTAAAAATAAAAAATCATATTTTTTCCACAAAAATGATCTTTTCGCCCCCAATTTGTTATTTTCCCAAGGGTAACAGAAGAAATTTGACCCCAACAGTTATTGTGCAATTTGTCCTGAGTACGCTGATACCCCATATGTGGAGATAAACCACTGTTTGGGCACATGGCAGAGCTCAGAAGCGAAGGAGTGCTAGATTTTACTGTCATGATTTGCAGGTGCCACGACCCACTGGGAGAGCCCATGAGGTGCCAAAACAGCAGAAACCCCCATAAGTGACCTCATTTTATGAACTATACCTCTCTATGAATTCATCTAGGGGTGCAGTGATCATATTGACACCATGGGTGTGTCACAGAATTTTATACCATTGGGCAGTGAAGACAAAATAACTACCAAAATTTCGTTTTAGCCAAATATTTTATATTTTCACACAAGAAGTGAGTAAAAATGGCACCAAAATTTGTCCCACAATTTCTACTGAACGTGGCAATACCCCAAAGGTGGCTGTACAGTGCTACTTAGCCATGTGGAGAGACTCGGGAAGAAAGGAGCGCTATTTGCCTATTCAAGTGAATGGGTCTGTGCACATGTCAGTGTGTTTCCACGAACCGTGTGTCCGTGGGAAAAATTACGCTGACATGTCCGTTTTGTAATGTCAGTAAGGGCCACAAAACATCCAGCACACGTGTATATGCATAACACACATGGATGTCATCCATGTGACACGCATTGTCGCCAGGGAAGAAGAGTTACAGTAAGCCCTGTTCCCCGGCGCCGGGTGCTGAACACGACTCTCATCATAAATAATTAAAAAACAACAGTGTGGAGACCCCTCTATTCTTGATGACCAGCCTTGCTGAAGCTGACAGCTGAGGGTTGCAGCCCCCAGCTGTGAGTTTTGTCTGGCTGGTTATCAAAAACAGGGGGGAACCCACGCTGTTTTTTTCAAATAATGACTGTATTTATTTACAGCGCAGGAGCAGCAGATGAATACTCCTATCCGCCGCTCCTGCTGTCACTGTTATTAGCAGCAGCAGGGGTAGGCTGATAGGAGTAATAGTCCCATCAGCTGCCGCCTGCTGTCTCTTTTATTACTTAAATGTAACTCTCATCATTCTCCTCTGCTTGTGCCGATCACCAGCAGAGCAAGGGAGAATGATGAGAGTGGTGTTCAGCACCTGGAAGCGGGGAACAGCGCTTACTGTAACGCTTCTTCCCTGGCCCCGGTCCTTGGGTACTGATGCGGCACACGCTTGCCACACATGTGCCGCAAGCATTACACACACGGACACTGACATCTCCGGTACTGGAAATATCAGGACATGTAAAAGAGGCGTTATAGCGGGTTTTTATGTTTAACTGCTGTCACACACTAAGGCCACATTCACACATTCAGCATTTGGTCAGTATTTTACATCAGTATTTGTAAGCCAAACCCAGGAGTGGAACAATCAGAGGAAAAGTAGAAAAGAAACGTCACCATTTCTGTATTTCTCACCCTCTCCTGGTTTTGGCTTACAAATACTGAGGTAAAATACTGACTAAATACTGAAAGTGTGAATGTGGCCTAAAAAAACGCTTTTTATTTTTTGCATCACCATATTTTGAGAGCTATAATTTTGCCATATTTTGGCCCATAGAGTCATGTGAGGTCTTGTTTTTTGCTGAACGAGTTGAGAGCACATTACATTTTTTATCACTTTTTATTCTGATTTTTGGGAGGCAGAATGAACAAAAACCAGCAATTCATGAATTTCTTTTGGGGGCGCGTTTATACCGTTCCATGTGTGGTAAAATGTATTCTTCAGGTCAGTACGATTACAGCGATAACTCATTTATATAATATTTTTATATTTTGGCGCTTTTATAAAATACAAACTATTTTATATAAAAAAAATTATTATTTTTGCATTGCTTTATTCTGAGAGCTATAACTTTTTTATTTTTTTGGTGATGTAGCTGTATTGGGGATTGTTTTTTGCGGGTCAAGATGACGTCTTTAGCGGTACCATGTTTATTTATATCCATCCTTTTGATATCGTGTTACTCCACTTTTTGTTCGGCGGTATGAGGATAAAGCATTGTTTAACTAGTGGGGCAGTTTTATAGGGCGGCTCATTACGGATGTGGCGATACCAAATATGTGTACTTTTATTGTTTAGATTTTTTTTGCATTCAAATATTTATTTAATGGTAGAATAAATATTGATTTTTGCACTATTATTTTTTTTATATATATATATATATATATATATTTTTACAATTATTTAAAAAAAAATGTTTTTATTTCATTCAAAGTTTCACACTTTGTCCCACTATGGGACAATAATTTTTTGCAGGCTGATCACTTCTATAGCATGCAGATGAAGGAGCCTCAGCATGTTATAGAAGCTGCCAGCGCTGCAGTTTCTGTACACTGACCTGAAAGACTTCCTGACATGAATTGCGCATGACAGGAAGTTTCTCAGCTCTGGAGACCCGGATGTCGTAATGATGACATCGGGTCTCCATGGCAGCGATCGGTACCCTGCGTCTCTTCGTGGGGTCTCCGGTCCAAAGACAAAGGGGCTGTCAGCCCTCTGCCTGCTCCCGGAATGCTGCGATTGTGTTTGATCGCAGCATTTCGTGGGTTAGAGTGCTGGGAGCGGTCTGTGACTGCTTCTGGCACTTAGTGCCAGGTGTCAGCTGTGAGAATCAGCTGACACCCGGCCATGATCGGCCGCACACCACCCGTGTGCACGGCCGATTGCTAGGACATACTATCCTGTCCATGGTCAGATGGGTCCAGGGCACAAATGTCAGATGGTAAAAAGGGGTTAATGCTGCCTGATTGCGATGAGCTCTGGCTGCGCAGTACGGAAGTGTGGCACCCCAGGAGTTCGGGTACCACAGTAGTGCTGCCTTCCTCTCGGGGAGGGTAGTGCTATGCCTGAAAACAAGAGGGATCCTTTTGGCAGGTAATTCTCACACACAACACCTTCTGAATCCAGGCCAGGAGGGGGAGCTCAAAACCCAGTTTTAGGGCAGCTTCCCTGAATAAGGATCCTGGTCTGGAGGAAGAGTCAGACAGTTGGTCCAGAGAGACCAGAGAGTTTAGTTCAGTCTGGAGCAGACAGGAGAGTAGCAGAGGAGAGATTGAGGGCTCAAGTGGTGACGATTAGGCCCCTAAGAGCCAGAGCGTAGAAACCGGGCAGCGGAAGCCCGAGGTTGTGGATAGCTGTAAGGTCCACAGCAGAGCCGGAGAGCACAGGACTACAAGTATAGTGCCTATACCATACCTGAGGCAAAGCAGCAGATAGAGCCTGGAGTCACCGTGTCAGAGACTAACCAGAGTACAGTACAAGCTGCCTGCTGTGCAGGTTCTTTCCCAGGACAGGAGAGAGAAAGGAGTGCTTTGCCAGCAAACCACACATAGCAAGGTACTAGAAACCCAGCACATAGTGGAAGGCTCCAAACCTGACCTGCCAAGAGGATTTCTGCTTGTTTCTGGGCTGCCTGGACTCCTTCTGGACCTGTTGCTGGTACCCTGGACTGTGGCCTGCTACCACCAGTAAACCAGGTAAAGACTGCAACCCTGAGTCCTCTGTTATTTACCAGCAACACATTATCCCTGCCATATACCTTCACTTACATAGGAAAAAACAATCATCCCCGCGCTGCCGCAAGAAGAATTTCAAAAATTGTAGAGGTTTCAACGTGGTTTATTCTACGCCTTTCAGTGTTCAGGTGACCCCTTCATCAGGACATACCACAATTATTGTACCAATATTGTATTGTATTGGTACAATATTTGTGGTACGTCCTGATGAAGTGGTCACCTGAACCCTGAAACGCGTAGAATAAACCACGTTGACACCTCTACAATTTTTGGAACTCTTATTGCCGCTGCATGGGGATGATCCTTTTTTCTACCTAAGTGTACGTTTCAATCAGGTCTTGCACTGACCTGTGGATCTGCAACAGCCACCATTAATATATGTCCTTCCTTCACTCTCACCAGGTGAGTTGTTCTCTTGGTTGGTAACTCTGTGTAATGTTTGATAAGACCCTATTTGCGCTTTTGTGTCTCCTTCTTTTCTCTGACTGCCATATACCTTGGGAGCCCTGGGGACCCCGCTTCACCTGTGGGAAGCGTCACCATCCAGCCGCCATACCGTCACCCCAGAGGACCCCTTTAAGCGGTGTCGGTCCCTACTGACCGAGAACCACAGGTGGCGTCATGAAAATAGACTTCATACCAAAACCCCTTTTAATGACCATTCTCCTTTAATTGAGTCCTAGTGCCACGGACCAGGTCGCAGCCACCGTGACATCCCCTTTAAGAGCTACCGGACTGGGTACCGAGTACCCCAATGCCCCGGTGGGTGACTCAGAAGTGGTACGGAGGGGTTCTCTCTGCACTGTTGGAACATGTGTCTCATTAAGATAGGGGTTGAGGGCGTAGGTGGAGGCCTTAGAGGAGATAGAGGAGTCAGAAGCAGTGGAGGAAGTTTTAAATGTAGAGGTTTGTCCTGCAAGCATTGGTAATTCCAAGACTTGTGGAGCAGTGCCTGTCCCCACAGCTTCCAGAGACACCCAGTGCCCAGTCAGCGAGATGTAACACATCCAAGTGTCTGTGGTGAAATGCACCCTGGCAGACAGATTTTGTCAAGGAATGGGTGATGTTGACTGTGACATGCTGGTGTAGTGCAGGCACAGCTTTCTTAGAAAAGTAATGGTGACTGGGTAATTGGTACTGGGGGACTATGACGGCCATCTGCTTTCGGAAGCCGTCTGTATCTACCAGGTGGAAAGGCAGCATTTCCATGGCCAACAGATTGGAGATGGTGGAGTTCAACCTCATAATTTTGTCATGCGTAGGAGGAAGCAATCTTTTACATGGCCACAACTGCGGAACCGTGGGTTGGCTGCAGCTGAGAGAGGGCAGAGTACGGTGAAGCAGACAAACTGCTAGTGTAACACCCCAGATAACCGATTGTTACAGTGGTATTGCCTTCCTCACGGGGAGGGTGATGCCATGCTTGGAAGCGACAAGGATCCTTTTAACAGGTAACCAGTAAATAAAACACTGTTCTGACTCCAGGCCAGAAGGGGGAGCTCTAGACCTGGATTCAAGGTGACTTCCTATATATTCTGGCTGGGGGAGGAGTTAGTTGGTCAGTCTGTGAGAGAGGAGCGAGGATTGAGGAGTGGAAAGCTGGGGCCGTGCAGACAAGTGGTTCTGCAGCTCTTGGAAGGAGAAGAGAGAAAAAGAGCAGTCTATGGGAGCCTGATAGGGAAAGAGAAGGAAAGGAGAGTAAAGAGCTGGTGGGGAGCTGTGACTGAGCTCCCTCCACACAGAAGTGTGGAATACCGGAGGCCGGAATTCCGAGGTTGTGGGGGTAACTGTATGCTCCACAGCAGAAACCAGCATACAGGAGATTTCAAGTCGCCTGTCCACTACTAACACCCTAAGGCACAGCAGCACGTAAAGCCCGGAGTTATAACCAGAGACACCTGTAAAAAGGCTCAAGTTAGCTGCTATGTGGGTAGTGTCCTACCAAAAGGAAACAGAGAGAAAGTGATGACCTTGTGTGAAGCCTTATGTAATAATTAGAGGGGATAACTCAGGAGACTCTGCCTGGAACAAGACAACTACAGGACACAGTTTTATAAGTGGTAAAGTCTATATTATCACACGGTGATTCAAACAGGTGCAGAGAGAAACTCAAGTCCACAACACTTGGTGCAAATATCTAATGCAGCTCAGCAGTCTATAGGAAACTTCAGAAGAAAATGCAATCACGCAGAAAGTCTATGAAGCACAATTATTCTTGAGGATACTTGACACGAATAAGTTCTTGCTTAGTCCAAAACACAGATAGATTTGCTTATAAGGCAGTTCAAATAATATCTTAGCTCAACCAGGGAGGTTTGGGTAATAGTCTCAGGTTCTTGCAGAGCAGCAACAGCTTACATGTCCAGCAAATGCAGATGGAAGTAAACACGAGCAGCAGATGAAGGAGGATTACTGGAACTGGTGTATGCAGCAGGAACTCAGAGCAGAGTAGCAGGATAACCTGTCATGTCGGACGCTGTTCAGACCAGGTCGTTCGACAGACAGCGGTAATTCCGCTTTTGACCACTATTTGCTCATTGGCGTTGGCTAGATTTTATCTAGCTGTTCCGGGGTTAATTTACCTGATCCTCGGATTGGAAGCTGGGCCATGCCCATTGCCTTTAAATAGTTCTCCTGATCATTGGGCGCATTGTATTACCAACACTGGGTGGTGGCGGAGGTTTCAGCCTAGGGTTGAAACAGGAGACAGGGTGAGGTTCGAGGCCTGGACATGCACACCATCAGTGTAAACTCCAGGTAGAGGGTCAGTCAGGATTTCCCTAGTCTGAGGGAAATTGCAGGGGCCCAGTTTATTAGCTCTCGCTCACCTAGTCTCCCCGTGACATTATAATCGGCCCAACAAAAAAAAAAAAAAAAAAAAGAGGGGTTTCTTTTTTTTTTGTTTTGTCATGGATCCCATGACTTCCATAACCCACCAGTTGAGGGCGCTGTTCCTACAGGTCACTGAGTTGAGGGGGGCAGTGCAGCAACAGGGACTAGCAGTATCTAATGTGCAAGCTGGAGCGACAGGAAGAGTTGCTGAGCCTAAATTTCCTTTGCCTGAAAAATTTGCTGGGGAACTGTCATGTTCTCAATGGCAAGAGAACATAGCATCAGCATATATAGGAACTAGCTCTTGGAAGATGGGAACTGAGCTGACCATGAACTAAACCTAACGCACAACTAGCAGTGGCCGGGTAGCATGCCTACGTTGATTCTAGATGCCCAGCACCAGCCGGAGGACTAAATAATACTAGCAGAGGAAAATATTAGTCCTAGCTCACCTCTAGAGAAATACCCCGAAAGGAGACAGAGGCCCCCCACAAGTATTGGCGGTGAATTAAGATGAAATAACAAACGTAGTATGAAAATAGGTTTAGCAAATTTGAGGTCCACTTACTACATAGCAGAAGACAGAAAGGACACTTTCATGGTCAGCTGAAAACCCTATCAAAACACCATCCAGGAATTACTTTAAAACTCTGGCATTAACTCATAACACCAGAGTGGCAATTCCTGTTCACAAGAGCTTTCCAGACACAGTAACGAAACTACAGCTGTGAACTGGAACAAAAATGCAAAAACAAACATGGACAGGAGTCCAACTTATCTAGTAGTTGTCTAGGAGCAGGAACAAGCACAGAGAGGCTTCTGATAACATTGTTGACCGGCAAGCAACTAACAGAGCAGCAAGGTTATATAGCGACTCCCACATCTTGATGGGAACAGGTGAACAGAGAAGATGAAAACACCAGTTCAATTCCACCAGTAGCCACCGGGGGAGCCCAGAATCCAAATTCACAACAGTACCCCCCCCTCAAGGAGGGGGCACCGAACCCTCACCAGAACCACCAGGGCGATCAGGATGGGCCCTATGAAAGGCACGAACCAGATCAGAGGCATGAACATCAGATGCATTCACCCAAGAATTATCCTCCTGGCCGTATCCCTTCCACTTGACCAGATACTGGAGTCTCCGTCTGGAAACACGAGAGTCTAAGATTTTCTCCACAACGTACTCCAACTCACCCTCAACCAACACCGGAGCAGGAGGCTCAACGGAAGGCACAACCGGTACCTCATACCTGCGCAACAATGACCGATGAAAAACGTTATGAATAGAGAAGGATGCAGGGAGGTCCAAACGGAAGGAAACAGGGTTAAGAATCTCCAATATCTTATACGGGCCGATGAACCGAGGCTTAAACTTAGGAGAAGAGACCCTCATAGGGACAAAACGAGAAGACAACCACACCAAATCCCCAACACAAAGCCGAGGACCAACACGACGGTGGCGGTTGGCAAAAAGCTGAGTCTTCTCCTGGGACAACCTCAAATTGTCCACCACCTGCCCCCAGATCTGATGCAATCTCTCCACCACAGCATCCACTCCAGGACAATCCGAAGATTCCACCTGACCAGAGGAAAATCGAGGATGAAACCCCGAATTACAGAAAAACGGGGACACCAAAGTGGCAGAGCTGGCCCGATTATTGAGAGCGAACTCTGCCAATGGCAAAAAAGCAACCCAATCATCCTGGTCAGCAGACACAAAACACCTCAGATATGTCTCCAGGGTCTGATTAGTCCGCTCGGTCTGGCCATTCGTCTGAGGATGGAAAGCGGACGAAAAAGATAAATCTATGCCCATCCTAGCACAGAATGCCCGCCAAAATCTAGACACGAATTGGGTCCCTCTGTCAGAAATGATATTCTCAGGAATACCATGCAAACGAACAACATTTTGAAAAAACAGAGGAACCAACTCGGAAGAAGAAGGCAACTTGGGCAGAGGAACCAAATGGACCATCTTAGAGAAACGGTCACACACCACCCAGATGACAGACATCTTCTGAGAAACAGGCAGATCTGAAATAAAATCCATCGAGATGTGCGTCCAAGGCCTCTTAGGAATGGGCAAGGGCAACAATAATCCACTAGCCCGAGAGCAACAAGGCTTGGCCCGAGCACAAACGTCACAAGACTGCACAAAGCCTCGCACATCTCGTGACAGGGAAGGCCACAGGTACATCCCCATGAGCCCCCTTACATCCCCAGCTCAACACAGACATAGCTCTCCAGTCGAGGACTGGGTTGTGAGATTGCAGCCAAGGCAATCCTAGCACCAAATCATCATGTAGATTATACAGCACCAGAAAGCGAACAATCTCCTGGTGATCCGGATTAATACGCATAGTTACTTGTGTCCAGTATTGTGGTTTATTATTAGCCAATGGGGTGGAGTCAATCCCCTTCAGAGGAATAAGAGTCTCCAAAGGCTCTAAATCATACCCACAGCGTTTGGCAAAGGACCAATCCATAAGACTCAAAGCGGCGCCAGAGTCGACATAGGCGTCCGTGGTAATAGATGACAAAGAGCAAATCAAGGTCACAGATAGAATAAACTTAGACGGTAAGGTGCAAATGGAAACAGATTTATCAAGCTTTTTAGTGCGCTTAGAGCATGCTGATATAACATGAGTAGAATCACCACAATAGAAACACAACCCATTTTTCCGTCTAAAATTCTGCCGCTCGCTTCGGGACAGAATTCTATCACACTGCATACTCTCTGGCGACTTCTCAGTGGACACCGCCAGATGGTGCACTGGTTTGCGCTCCCGCAAACGCCTATCGATCTGAATAGCCATTGTCATGGACTCATTCAGACCCGCAGGCACAGGGAACCCCACCATAACATCCTTAATGGCATCAGAGAGACCCTCTCTGAAAGTCGCCGCCAGGGCGCACTCATTCCACTGAGTAAGCACAGACCATTTACGGAATCTTTGACAGTAAATTTCCGCTTCATCTTGCCCCTGAGATAGGGACATCAAAGTTTTTTCTGCCTGAAGCTCCAAATGAGGTTCGTCATAAAGCAACCCCAAGGCCAGAAAAAACGCATCCACATTGAGCAACGCAGGATCCCCTGGTGTCAATGAAAAAGCCCAGTCTTGAGGGTCGCCCCGGAGCAAGGAAATCACAATCCTGACCTGCTGTGCAGGGTCTCCGGCAGAGCGAAATTTCAGGGACAAAAATAATTTGCAATTATTTCGAAAATTCTGAAACCCAGATCTATTCCCCGAGAAAAATTCCGGCCAAGGAATTCTCGGCTCAGATACAGGTGCATGATAAACAAAGTCTTGCAAATTTTGTACCTTCGTGGCGAGATTATTCAAACCTGCAGTTACACTCTGAAGATCCATTACAAACAGGTGGACACAGAGCCATTCAAGGGTTAAGAGGAGGTAAGAAGCAGCTAGACAGCAATTAAGGGCTAGGCAGCAAAACTCTGAGGGAAAAAAAAAAAAAAAATTCCCTTAAACACTTCTTTTTCTCCTGCTTCAGCCCAAACAATTAACACTTTGTGGGCCGGTCAAACTGTCATGTTCTCAATGGCAAGAGAACATAGCATCAGCATATATAGGAACTAGCTCTTGGAAGATGGGAACTGAGCTGACCATGAACTAAACCTAACGCACAACTAGCAGTGGCCGGGTAGCATGCCTACGTTGATTCTAGATGCCCAGCACCAGCCGGAGGACTAAATAATACTAGCAGAGGAAAATATTAGTCCTAGCTCACCTCTAGAGAAATACCCCGAAAGGAGACAGAGGCCCCCCACAAGTATTGGCGGTGAATTAAGATGAAATAACAAACGTAGTATGAAAATAGGTTTAGCAAATTTGAGGTCCACTTACTACATAGCAGAAGACAGAAAGGACACTTTCATGGTCAGCTGAAAACCCTATCAAAACACCATCCAGGAATTACTTTAAAACTCTGGCATTAACTCATAACACCAGAGTGGCAATTCCTGTTCACAAGAGCTTTCCAGACACAGTAACGAAACTACAGCTGTGAACTGGAACAAAAATGCAAAAACAAACATGGACAGGAGTCCAACTTATCTAGTAGTTGTCTAGGAGCAGGAACAAGCACAGAGAGGCTTCTGATAACATTGTTGACCGGCAAGCAACTAACAGAGCAGCAAGGTTATATAGCGACTCCCACATCTTGATGGGAACAGGTGAACAGAGAAGATGAAAACACCAGTTCAATTCCACCAGTAGCCACCGGGGGAGCCCAGAATCCAAATTCACAACAGGGAACGCAGTAAATTTGTTTCTTTTTGAGAAGCTTGCAAACTATATTTCCACATGCGCCCGATCTCCTCGGGTAATGAGGCTCAGCGTGTGGGCCTGGTGTTGTCATTATTAAGCGGGGATCCCCAAGCATGGGCGTTTTCTTTGCCATCTGATTCTGCTGCATTTGACTCTGTGGAGAGTTTTTTTTCCTCTCTTGGAAAAATCTACGATGAACCTGACAGAATGGCTCTAGCAGAATCTAAGATACGCACTATTCGCCAGGGGGAGCGAGTTGCAGAGGATTACTGTTCTGAATTTCGTCGCTGGGCGATCGATACACAATGGAATGATCCAGCATTGCGGAGTCAGTTTATTCATGGGGTTTCTGGAAGGGTTAAAAAAGCCCTTCTGATGTACGAGACTCCTGCTTCTCTAGATTCCGCTATGAGTCTGGTTGTCCGCATTGATCGCCGTTTGCGTCAGGGGGAGCATGAGTCACGCCTATGGGAGAGGGTTTAGATTCACGTGAGGTTGCTGCAGGTGAGCCCACGGAGCCTATGCAAATCGCAGGGGTGTCACATGTGAAGCGTCGAGCCCCTGAGCTCAGGAAGCAGGGAGCCTGTTTTTACTGTGGTAAAACTGGTCATTTTATTAACATCTGTCCTCTGCTGTCTAAGAAAAACGCAACGGCGGAAAACTTCTAAGCTCAGAGGGTGTGGAGGAGACCTGTTGTGAATTAGACTTTTTTGGCTCTCTCTTGTGGTCACTAGTGATATGACTCTGGGATTGTCTTTCCTCAGTTTGGCACCCACCTGGGTCGTTAGTCCAGGGGTGTTGCTATATGAACTTCCTGAATTCTCAGTCTGGTGCCTGGCATCGTTGTAATCAGTCCTTTCTGTTTGCTCCTGTCTGCTGGTCCTGGTTCTTGCAAAATTAAGCTAAGTCCTGCTTCCTTGTTTTTTGGTTATTTGTATTGCTCTTATTTTTTGCCCAGCTTGTACTTAATGTGATTCCTGATTTTGCTGGAAGCTCTAGGGGGCTGGTATTCTCCCCTCGGGGGACGGTTCGGGGGTTCTTGAATATCCAGCGTGGATATTTTTGATAGGGTTTTTGCTGACCGTATAAGTCATCTTACTATATTCTGCTATTAGTCAGTGGGCCTCTCTTTGCTAAATACCTAGTTCATTCTTACGTTTGTCTTTTCTTCTTACCTCACCGTTATTATTTGTTGGGGGCTTGTATCCAACTTTTGGGGTCTTTTCTCTGGAGGCAAGAAAGGTCTATCTTTTCCCTTCTAGGGTTAGTTAGTTCTCCGGCTGGCGCGAGACGTCTAGAACCAACGTAGGCATGTTCCCCGGCTGCTGCTATTTGTGGTGCTAGGATTAGATATACGGTCAGCCCAGTTACCACTGCCCTATGAGCTGGTTTTTTGTGTTTGCAGACTTGGTATTTATTTCTGAGACCCTCTGCCATTGGGGTCATAACAGAGACCAATCTGAGCTTATGTATATCCTCCATGGTGGTTTCTCAATGCATGCTCCCTGCTAAGGTTTTTATCGCTGGTAGTGAGCTGCCAATTACTGTTTTTGTGGATAGTGGTTCAGCCACAAATCTCATTGATGAGGAGTTTGCGCGCACAGCAGGTTTTAGGATTGAAAAACTGTCTCATCCTATCCGCGTGGTCACCATGAATGCTGCTCCTCTCTCTCAGGGGGAGATTACTGAATTTGTGGCTGAGGTGAAACTCCACATTGGGGTTCTACATTCCGAGCGGGTTACATGTAAGGTGCTCAGGAATCTTCCTGCTCAGGTGGTTTTGGGTTTTCCTTGGTTGTCCATGCACAACCCGGTAATTGACTGGAAAACTCACGACATAATTCAGTGGAGCGAGTTCTGCCTGGAGAATTGCCTGGCCACATGTGTGGCTGCGGTGACTTCAAGCGTTCCGGAGTCACTTCTGGATTTTGTGGATGTGTTCTCTGAAGAGGGTTGTTCAGAGTTGCCACCACATCGTCCCTATGACTGTTCTATCAGGTTTAAACCAAGGGCCAAGTTGCCTAAAGCAAGGATGTGTAACATCTCCGGTCCGGAGAGACAAGCGTTAAAAGATTATATTGCTGAAAGCTTGAGCAAAGGGCACATCAGGCCGTCATCCTCGCCGGTGGCAGCAGGGTTCTTCTTCGTGAAGAAGAAAGATGGCGGATTATGCCCGTGTTTGGGTTTCAGGGAGTTGAACCAGATTACGGTTCGTGATCCATACACGATGCCACTGATACCAGATTTGTTCAACCAGGTGGCGGGTGCTAAGTGGTTTACCAAGCTTGACCTCAGGGGGGCGTACAACCTCATAAGAGTCCGTCAAGGTGATGAGTGGAAGACGGCTTTTAATACCCCTGAGGGTCATTTTGAAAATTTGGTGATGCCTTTTCGGTTGACTAACGCACCTGCAGTGTTCCAACATTCCATCAATGATGTGTTCTCGCATGTTTTGGGGAAATTCGTTATCGTCTACCTAGATGACATCCTCATATATTCTTGCGACCGTGATGCTCATTTAAATCATGTCAGTCAGGTGTTACAGCTTCTCAGAGAGAATGAGCTGTATGCTAAACTTGAGAAATGTGTATTTTCTTTTCAAGAGTTGCCTTTCTTGGGTTATATTGTGTCTGCTTCTGGTTTTAAAATGGACGCCGCTAAGGTGCAAGCGGTGCTGCAGTAGGAACGTCCTGATAACCTGAAAGCACTTCAGCGGTTCCTTGGGTTTTCTAACTACTATAGGAAATTTATCAAGGATTTTTCCATCATTGCTAAACCGCTAACTGACATGACTAAAAAGGGTACCAATTTCTCAGTTTGGTCTGAGGCTGCTGTGCGCGCATTTGAATTTCTTAAGAACAGTTTTGTTTCAGCCCCCATTCTTGTGCAGCCAGACGTATCAAAACCCTTTGTTGTGGAAGTCGATGCGTCTGAGGTTGGTGTGGGGGCGGTACTATCTCAAGGCTCATCTTTGAGTGGTTTGCATCCGTGCGCCTATTTCTCCAAGAAACTGTCGTCCGCCGAACGTAACTACGATATCGGCAACAGGGAGTTGTTGGCAATCAAGTTGGCCTTTGAGGAATGGCGACACTTCTTGGAGGGGTCGGTACATCAGGTTACTGTTATTACCGATCATAAGAATCTGCTGTATTTGGAGTCAGCCAAGCGTCTGTCCCCCAGGCAGGCTCGCTGGGCATTGTTTTTCACGCGGTTCAATTTTGTTGTCACTTACAGACCGGGGTCTAAAAACACTAAGGCGGATGCTCTGTCCAGGTGTTTTCTGGAGCTTCCCATCAACAAATCTTTTGTACCGCTTCATCTCCGCTTAAAGGTTTTGGCTGAGCATCATGATGTTCTCCTGGCTGGCCACCCAGGGGTTAGAGGTACCTTGGAGTTGGTGTCACGTCGGTTTTCGTGGCCCAAGATCCGACAGGACGTGGTCTCATACGTGTCAGCTTGTACCGCGTGCGCTAGGGCTAAGACGCCCCGCTCCTGTCCTGTTGGCACACTACTTCCTCTTGAAGTACCTAGTAAGCCATGGACAGAAATCTCCATGGATTTCATCACTGAGTTGCCCTCATCAGCTGGGAACACGGTCATCTTGGTGATTGTTGATCGGTTTTCTAAAATGTCGCACTTTGTGTCTTTGCCTTCATTGCCTAACGCTAAGACTCTGGCTCAGGTATTTGTGCAGGAGGTGGTCAGACTTCATGGGGTTCCTTCTGACATCGTGTCTGATAGGGGGTCTCAGTTTGTGGCAAAATTTTGGAAAGCATTTTGTTCACGGCTGGAGATCAAGTTGTCTCATTCTTCGGCGTTCCATCCTCAGTCAAATGGTCAGACTGAGCGTATGAACCAAAATTTGGAACAGTACCTACGCTGCTTTGTCTCTGATAACCAGGGGGAGTGGTCTACCTTTCTTCCTTTGGCTGAGTTTGCCATCAATAATCACCGCCAGGAGTCGTCTGGGGAGTCTCCTTTTTTTGTGTTTACGGGCTACATCCTCAATTTTGTACCTTGAGTCAGAGGGGCTCTTCCGGCGTTCCGGAGGAGGATCAGTTAGGAGCACAATTGTCATCAGTCTGGAGGAGAGTTAAACAGCGCCTGTTGAGTGTGGGTGCTAGGTACAAACGTGTGGCTGACAGTAGGCGTGTGCCAGGTCCGGACCTGAGTGTGGATGACTGGGTGTGGTTATCCACAAAAAACATAAGACTCAAAATACCGTCCCTTAAATTGGGTCCACGGTTTATTGGTCCATTTAGGGTCACCGCTGTCATTAACCCAGTAGCGTACCGATTGGAGCTCCCTACGGTGTATAAGATACACAACGTGTTCCACAGGTCTTTTCTAAAGAAGGTGGTGGGTTCTGTGGACGCGGCGCCTATGCCACCTCCAGTCTTGGTGGATGGTAATTTGGAGTTTGAAGTCTCCAAGGTGGTTGACTCTCGTGTAGTGCGTCGCACTTTACAGTACTTGGTACACTGGCGTGGTTATGGGCCTGAGGAGAGGTCCTGGGTACCAGCCTCGGATATTCATGCGGATCGGCTGGTCAGGTTTTTTCATCGTCGCCATCCAGACAAGCCGGGTCCTATAAGCCGTGAGGGCCCTGGGGTCCCTCGTAGAAGGCGGGGTACTGTCATGTCGGACGCTGTTCAGACCAGGTCGTTCGACAGACAGCGGTAATTCCGCTTTTGACCACTATTTGCTCATTGGCGTCGGCTAGATTTTATCTAGCTGTTCCGGGGTTAATTTACCTGATCCTCGGATTGGAAGCTGGGCCATGCCCATTGCCTTTAAATAGTTCTCCTGATCATTGGGCGTCGCCGATTATAGCTTCTGTCTTGTGCGTTGTTATCTCGGTCTGGAGTGGAGAGCTGGTTGTTGGAGATTCGTTGCTGGTGGTGTATTTTCCTTTGTCTTATTTACTCCTTCCTATATTTGTATTTATTTTGCCCTGCACATTTATAGTGTATTCCTGAGTGACTGCGGCGTGGTGTATATTTTCCTTTATCCTTGTCTGTCCTAACTGTGGGTATTGGTGTATTACCAACACTGGGTGGTGGGCGGAGGTTTCAGCCTAGGGTTGAAACAGGAGACAGGGTGAGGTTCAAGGCCTGGACATGCACACCATCAGTGCAAACTCCAGGTAGAGGGTCAGTCAGGATTTCCCTAGTCTGATGGAAATTGCAGGGGCCCGGGTTATTAGCTCTCGCTCACCTAGTCTCCCCGTGACATAACCCCACAGGTTCACATGAGCAGGTATATAGCCAGGGAGTCACCAGAGGTCAGGAGCTGGATGCAAGGCAGAATACTCTAGCACAGACTGAAGGCTGGGGTGGAGTTTTATAGCAGGAAGACACAGTGCATATGAGACCAAAGACGCCATCTTGGAAAAGGGCAGTAATGCACAAAAAGGTAATAAAAAATGTTCAGAGTCCTGACACCTTAGGCAGCAAGGGACTACAGCACAGCGCAGTAAGGAAGGCTTCCAACCCGACCTGGCTAGGGGGATTTCTGAATCGCTTCCAAGCTGGCCGGACCTCACCATCACCTGTGATCTGTATCCTGGACTGTGGCTGATTACTACAGTAAAAGGTAAAGAGACTGCAACTTGATGTCATCTAATTCTTTTTGGCACCACACCGTCTTTGCCTACTACATCAGGAGCACTGGGGATCCAGCTTCACCTGTGGGAAGCCATACCATCCCTGCTGCTATACCATCATTCCCAGTGGACCCCTTTAAGCAGCGTCGGTCGTCCCTGACCGAATACCACAGGTGGTGTCATGAACACTACTACCATAGACTTTACTTCCTTATGCTGTGCCCTTTTATTGGATGCCCAGGGCCACGGACTGGGTCACTGCCACCCTGACACATCCCTTTAAGAACCGGCCCGGTTCCGAGAACCCCAAGGTCCTAGCGGGCACTCTACTAGACCATGAGAGAGGTGCAGGCAGAGATGTTATGGTGGATTGAGAAACTTGTGGTATACTCGTTTTCTGAGATCGGTGAAAAACAGCAGGCATGTCTGCTTCCATTACAGCTGAATGTGGCCTCTCAGTCAGCGTGACTGAAGCAGGTAAAGAAACCGAGGTTCTGCAGTCGAAGATCTGCATCTCAATAGTTGGCACGGTAACAGAGGAGGAGGAAGAAGAAGCAGATGCAATTGATGGGGCAGCTGATGGTTGTTGAGGTCCGCTGGTCTGCATTTTTGCGCAGTGGAATTCCCATAGCAAAGCAAGTTGATTGCGCATGTGAAGGTTCATACATGTAGTAGTCAAATTATTGCACTTTTTACACTACTCAGTTTTTTTTGCAAAGTTGGCAGATTACGTGAGTTGGCTCATCCTTTGCAGTGTCAAAAAAGTCCCAGGTTAGGCATCCCTTTCCACCCTTGGGAGCTGCAGACCTGCAGATGCTACTGGTCACAGCCACAGTTGTGGCTGAGGATTCATTGCTCGTCATGGTTGCATCACTACATGTCTGCAGACAGTTTCATATCACCACAGCACTAAATGTCAAGGTGGGATACAGCAGGCTGTTTTACATTTAGCTAGTGAAAAAAAAGATTTAGAATGCTATACTCATGCGAGCTGCAGATCCTTGGATGCTGCTAGTCACAGGCACAGTTGTGGTTGAGGATGCATCACTTGTCGTATCGGCATCACTACATGCCTACGACATACAGTGCAATGTAACCTCCTCAGATGACCTACTCAGCTGTGTGCCTCTATGTTCATGCCAATTGGGATCTAACACCTCATCATCATCCTCTGTGTTTTCATATTCCTCGCCTTCGGAGTCACCCTCCTCCTCTTCTTGCCCTAATAGCACAGTACAGTCCGCATGAGCCTCAGATATCTGAGTCTCATCAGGATCACCTTCCCCCAGGGGTTAACATCTTATGACGAGGGTCAGGATGCTGTTCAGACCATACTTCGTCCTGCCCCAGATCCAAGCTTAAAAAATATTGGACATCGGTGCAGATTTCCTCCTCTTGACTCTGCAAAGCTTCTGAGTACACTTCTCATGAACATGTCATGGAATGTGTAAACAGTTCTTCAGACTCACTCATCTGTGGTTCCATACAGTCAGTTGAACGGTTGGATAGTTGGGACACAGGGTGAAGCAAGGGGAATTTGGGTGCCACCATTGTGGGCTGTACTGGGTGTAATGTTGAGGTGGAGGAAAAAGAGGGGAGGCCACTTGAAGCTGCATTTGCCATCCACTCGAGTACATGCTCTTTCTGGGCATCATCAACAAGGCGTACCGCTGTGCATCTGCCAAAGAAAGGTAGTTGTGTAGCGTGTCCAGTAACATAAGTTGTCAGTTGTCATTGCATAGGACATTGCTTCACTAGTGCTTTCACAAACATTACCACCTACCCTACGTGCAGCCTAATTCCCCTTTCACAACAGCCTTGCTTTTTCCCAGTCATGTTGCTCAGATAGTGGGCAGGAGCAAGATATTAGCAACAAAAAATTAGATTTTAAACTCTGCATCACCTCTGCAAACAGCTCATTTTCAGCGACAATAAATTCAAAGTTGAAATATGGCATGCTGTATCGTGTTAGTCACAGAAAAAAATAATTGTTTTAGTGTGTATGAGGCCTGTTTGACAAAGAAGTTATGCTACAAACAATTTTAAAGTCAGGTCCCTTACAGTATGACGTTAAGAACAGAAGAGTTTTTTGGTGTCCTATGCATCAGGCCTCTATAACACATTAAATGCTACAGACTATTTTAAAGTCAGGTCCCCTGTTGTATAATAGTAGGAACAGAAGAACTTTTGTTGCCCCGCATCAGTCCTCTATAACACACTAGATGCTACAAACTATTTTACAGTCCGGTCCCTTACTGTATGACGTTAAGAATAGAAACAAATTAGTATCCTTAATGGATGTAAAGAGGAAATGGTACAAAAATTGTTAGAAAAAAAACAACACTGAAAATACAGGACTAGATTAAATATATAGTTCAACGTAAGTCAGATAGGAACATATAGACAAAAAACATTTATTGAACAACATAGAAAATTTTATTAATAGCAACAAGACATTGCACATGTTAAAAGAATGTAGCCAGTGGTGCTTGAAAAGAGCCAAAAAGGATCTCTGTGGCACCACCCTGGGAAGACAGGCAAGCAGCTATTTAACAACAGTTCGGCAAAAAAATAGCGATATTATATACCCATATATGGACTAACACATTGCTTATCATTGCATTGCACCACCATCTGGGTATAGGTAAGGCATTTCTATACATAGTATCTTAGATTCTCTTTACCGCCTTTGGCTATTGCGAAGTCTCTTTTCTTATCACATATGGATCTCTATTGGTAGATGTCTTTTGACCTAAACTATTTTTATGGATAAGCAATGTGTTAGTCCATATATGGGTATATAATATCGCTTTTGCCAAACTGTTGTTAAATAGCTGCTTGCCTGTCTTCCCAGGGTGGTGCCACAGAGATCCTTTTTGGCTCTTTTCAAGCACCACTGGCTACATTCTTTTAATATGTACAATGTCTTGTTGTTGCTATTAATAACATTTTCTATGTTGTTCAATAAACGTTTTTTGTCTATATGACGTTAAGAATAGAAGAATTTTCTGTGGTCTATGGATCAGGCCTCTATAACACACTAGATGCTATAAACTATTTTAAAGTCAGGTCCCATACTGTATGGCATTAAAAATAGAAGTATCTTTTGTGGCCTCTGGATCAGGCCTCCTCAGCTTAATTTCAACTCAACCAAATGACAAAGTGTGATACAGCGGGTTGTCTAAGTTTTTGCAACTGAAAAATTATATATTTTTTTAATGTGCCTTAGGTCTGCAGACAAGTTCATATCACCACAGAACTAAATTACAAGGTGGGATACAGCAGGCGGTTTCACATTGAATGCTATACTCGTACATGGAGCACAATAGAAGTAGTGCACAACACATACCTTGTTGGCTTTCTTTGTGGACCTCAGTAATGTCTAAAAAAGAAAAAAAAATGCTGGAAGATAAATTTAACAGCCACTCTTGACAGTAGCTCGCTACACTATCTGACTGATATACAATCAACTAACTAACTAGCTAAAATCTTGCTGTTAACAGTGCCAGCATCAGGAGCAGCATCTCTGCGCTGTTACAGTGTCAAAATGGCGCTAAAACAAGATGTCCGCTATTTATATGGAGATTAATATGTGATTTGAGCAGCCAATGACACAAGCCGTTGTGTCAGGACATTGTGGGTGTTTTTTGTGCCCTTATTCGCAAGCTGCAGTGTGCACACATTAAGTTAGGGAAAAAAAAGACTGCTTGCAACAACGCCGCACCTCTGAGCTCTGCAAACCCCTTCCCCTCAAACACGTGCCAAACACTCATGCTACACCACCATTATCGCTGCTAAAGTGCTGAAAATAATTTTGTGGCAACGCAAATATTTTCCCACACTTTTTATCAAATGTTACCAATTTTTTTCCAATTTTATAAAATTTTGCTCGTGTTTCCGATCACAAATCCGAATGTGCCATATTTGTGCCGAGTTTATGTTTGGTAATCGCTTTTCAGACATATTAGCTCATCACTAGTTGGCGGTTAAAGATTCTAGTGCTTTTTTAACCCCTTAATCCCATATGACGTACTATCCCGTCAAGGTGACCTGGGACTTAATCCCCAGTGATGGGATAGTACGTCATATGCGATCGGCCGCGCTCACGGGGGGAGAGCGGCCGATTGCGGCCGGGTGTCAGCTGACTATCGCAGCTGACATCCGGCACTATGTGCCAGGAGTGGTCACGGACCGCCCCCGGCACATTAACACCCGGCAAACATGATCGCAGTGTTCCGGCGGTATAGGGAAGCATCGCGCAGGGAGGGGGCTCCCTGCGGGCTTCCCTGAGACCCTCGGAGCAACGCGATGTGATCGCGTTGCTCCGAGCGTCTCTTACCTCCTCTCCCTGCAGGTGCCCAGATCCAAGATGGCCACGGGGCTGCATCCGGGTCCTGCAGGGAGGTGGCTTACCAAGCGCCTGCTCAGAGCAAGCGCTTGGTAAGCCTGCAGCACTGTAAGTCAGATCGCTGATCTGACAGAGTGCTGTGCAAACTGTCAGATCAGCGATCTGTGATGTCCCCCCTGGGACAAAGTAAAAAAGTTAAAAAAAATGTTTCCACATTTGTAAAAAAAAAAAAAAATTCCTAAATAAAGAAAAAAATATATATATTATTCCCATAAATACATTTCTTTATCTAAATAAAAAAAAAAAACAATAAAAGTACACATATTTAGTATTGCGGCGTCCGTAATGACCCGCCCTATAAAACTGTCCCACTAGTTAACCCCTTCAGTGAACACTGTAAAAAAAAAAAAAAAAAAAACGAGGCAAAAAACAACGCTTTATTATCATACTGCCGAACAAAAAGTGGAATAGCACGCGATCAAAAAGATGGATATAAATATCCATGGTACCGCTGAAAACATAATCTTCTCTCGCAAAAAATGAGCTGCCACACAGCATCATCAGTCAAAAAGTAAAAAAGTTATAGTCCTCAGAATAAAGAGATGCCAAAATAATTATTTTTTCTATAAAATAGGTTTTATCGTATAAAAGCGCCAAAATATAAAAAAATGATCTAAATGAGGTATCGCTGTAATCGTACTGACCCAAAGAATAAAACTGCTTTATCAATTTTACCAAACGTGGAACGGTATAAACGCCCCCCCAAAAAAAGAAATTCATGAATAGCTGGTTTTTGGTCATTCTGCCTCACAAAAATCGGAATAAAAAGCTGTCAAAAAATGTCACGTGCCCGAAAATGTTACCAATAAAATATCAACTCATCCCGCAAAAAGCAATACCTCACATGACTCTGTGGACCAAAATATGGAAAAATTATAGGTCTCAAAATGTGGAGATGCAAAAACTTTTTTGCTATAAAAAGCGTCTTTTAGTGTGTGACAGCTGCCAATCATAAAAATCCGCTATAAAAAACGCTATAAAAGTAAAACAAACACCCCTTCATTACCCCCTTAGTTAGGGGAAAATAATAAAATTTAAAAATGTATTTATTTCCATTTTCCCATTAGGGCTAGGGTTAGGGCTAGGGTTAGGGTTAGGGCTAGGGCTAGAGCTAGGGTTAGGGTTAGGTCTAGGGTTAGGGCTAGGGTTAGGGTTAGAGCTAGGGTTAGGGTTAGGGCTAGGGTTAGGGCTAGGGTTAGGGTTAGGGTTGGGGCTAGGGTTGGGGCTAAAGCTAGGGTTAGGGCTGGGGCTAAAGTTAGGGTTGGGGCTAAAGTTAGGGTTAGGGCTAAAGTTAGGGTTAGGGTTGGGGCTAAAGATAGGGTTAGGGTTTGGATTACATTTACTATTGGGATTAGGGTTGGGATTAGAGTTAGGGGTGTGTCAGGGTTAGGGGTGTGGTTAGGGTTACCGTTGGGATTAGGGTTAAGGGCGTGTTTGGATTAGGGTTTCAGTTAGAATTGGGGAGTTTCCACTGTTTAGGCACATCAGGGGCTCTCCAAACACGACATGGCGTCCGATCTCAATTCCAGCCAATTTTGCATTGAAAAAGTAAAACAGTGCTCCTTCCCTTCCGAGCTCTCCCATGTGCCCAAACAGGGGTTTACCCCAACATATAGGGTATCAGCGTACTCGGGGCAAATTGGACAACAACTTTTGGGATCCAAGTTCTTAACAGCCACATTTCCAGACTGCTTGCCCTGGAAATCTTGTAGTTTAGACTTATGGAGACGGAATCTTTCCGCAAACTCATGGTGGCCGCCATCCCACTGTACTTGGTCCCCAGCCACCACTATTTCTCCTAGTATGTAGAGATGAGCGAATATTTCAATGTTCGGTTTGGATTACGATCGCCGAATTTGCAATATTTTCCAATATATTCATCGAATATTCGCCGAGCATAACTGAACTCCATTGAAGGCAATGGGAGGCAAAAAAATGCATGTACAACTTCTAATGGCCCCAAAAGCATCCAAAACACATTAAAGTACGGGGAGACACTGGGAAAGTGGACTAAATTCACCCACAGTACAAATTGCAACATGGCACGGCAGCAATCAGCCAGACATTAGGTACCTGGGTCTGGGCCAGCAATTCCTGCTTTCAATTGAACATCGGTGGGGGAGGGATCAGTGTAAGCTTCCAGTAATGGGGGCCCTCATACCACATGCAACAGCTTTACCTTCTTTCATGCTTAGCCACACTCAGGTGGCACAAATATCATATAAATTTTGGAGACTACTATTGTCAGAAAAATCTAAGGATAGTAACACAGGTAGTTGACTACAAGAAAATGAAGGAATGACAGTCTCCGGTGCCTACTGCTACAGGCAACATGCATGAAGGAGACCCAACCAGGAGTCTACACATTTAAAAAATTATTGGCAGTAACCACCAAAATGGCATCAATTTCACTACAGTATAGATAGTATAATAGGGACCGACAAGACTTCTACTACACCCAACCCAGCAAATGGACACCCGAACAGGATTGTTCACATTTCCTAAAATTATTGGCAGACATCATCAAAGTGGCATCAATTTTACCACAGTAAAAATAGTATAATAGAAACCGACAGGTCTTCCACTACACCCAACCCAGCAGATGGACATTCAACCAGGAGTGTTCACATTTCCAAAAATTATTGGCAGACACCACCAAAGTGACCTCAATTTCATCACAATAGAAATAGTATAATAGAAACTGACAGGTCTTCCACTATGCCTAATTCAACAAATGGATACCCAACATGAGTGTTCACTAGGGACTTTTGGGAAAGTCGGGTTTCGTGAAACCCGACCTCACTATGGGATCGGGTTGGCCGTTGGCGATCTTCGCTCCAAAGTCGGGTTTCGTTTTATATATATATATATATATATATATATATATATATATATATATATATATATACACTCACCGGCCACTTTATTAGGTACACCTGTCCAACTTCTTGTTAACACTTAATTTCTAATCAGCCAATCACATGGCGGCAACTCAGTGCATTTAGGCATGTAGACATGGTCAAGACAATCTCCTGCAGTTCAAACCGAGCATCAGTATGGGGAAGAAAGGTGATTTGAGTGCCTTTGAACGTGGCATGGTTGTTGGTGCTAGAAGGGCTGGTCTGAGTATTTCAGAAACTGCTGATCTACTGGGATTTTCACGCACAACCATCTCTAGGGTTTACAGAGAATGGTCCGAAAAAGAAAAAAAATCCAGTGAGCGGCAGTTCTGTGGGCGGAAATGCCTTGTTGATGCCAGAGGTCAGAGGAGAATGGGCAGACTGGTTCGAGCTGATAGAAAGGCAACAGTGACTCAAATCGCCACCCGTTACAACCAAGGTAGGCCTAAGAGCATCTCTGAACGCACAGTGCGTCGAACTTTGAGGCAGATGGGCTACAGCAGCAGAAGACCACACCGGGTACCACTCCTTTCAGCTAAGAAAAGGAAACTGAGGCTACAATTTGTACAAGCTCATCGAAATTGGACAGTAGAAGATTGGAAAAACGTTGCTTGGTCTGATGAGTCTCGATTTCTGCTGCGACATTCGGATGGTAGGGTCAGAATTTGGCGTAAACAACATGAAAGCATGGATCCATCCTGCCTTGTATGGAGCATCTTTGGGATGTGCAGCCGACAAATCTGCGGCAACTGTGTGATGCCATCATGTCAATATGGACCAAAATCTCTGAGGAATGCTTCCAGCACCTTGTTGAATCTATGCCACAAAGAATTGAGGCAGTTCTGAAGGCAAAAGGGGGTCCAACCCGTTACTAGCATGGTGTACCTAATAAAGTGGCCGGTGAGTGTATATATATATGTCATTGAGACACATATATATATATAAATATATTTATATTTATATTTACTTCAGTGCGATATATGTGAAAAGCCGGTAATTCAATTGCCGGCTTTTCATTTCTCCTGCCTAAACCCGACATGATATGAGACATGGTTTACATACAGTAAACCATGTCATATCCCCCTTTTTTTTGCATATTCCACACTACTAATGTTAGTAGTGTGTATGTGCAAAATTTCGGCGCTGTAGCTATTAAATTTAAGGGTTAAATCGCGGAAAAAATTGGCGTGGGCTCCCGCGCAATTTTCTCCGCCAGAGTGGTAAAGCCAGTGACTGAGGGCAGATATTAATAGCCTAGAGAGGGTCCATGGTTATTGGCCCGCCCTGGCTACAAACATCTGCCCCCAGCCACTCCAGAAAAGGCACATCTGGAAGATGCGCCTATTCTGGCACTTGGCCACTCTCTTCCCACTCCCGTGTAGCGGTGGGATATGGGGTAATGAAGGGTTAATGCCACCTTGCTATTGTAAGGTGACATTAAGCCAGATTAATAATGGAGAGGCATCAATTATGACACCTATCCATTATTAATCCAATTGTATGAAAGGGTTAAAAAAAACACACACATTATTAAAAAGTATTTTAATGAAATGAACACACAGGTTGTTGTAATATTTTATTGCTCTCTCAATCCACCTGAAGACCCTCGCTCTGTAACAAAGGAAACATAATAAACCAACAATATACATACCATCCGTAGATCTGTAACGTCCAACGATGTAAATCCATCTGAAAGGGTTAAAATATTTTACAGGCAGGAGCTCTGCTAATGCAGCTGTGCTCGTGCCTGTAAACCCCGGGGAATGAAGGAAATGTAGGTCAATGACCTATAGTTACCTTCAGTCGCGGTGATGCGCCCCCTGCTGGATGTCCTCATGAACTGCAGCCTGGGAACTTTTTTCCACGCTCGACGTCATAGACGTCAAGACGTCAAGAGTGCAGTTGCGCGATAGTTTGTACAGTCTGTGATTGGGGTTCAATAGTTCCTGGAGATCCAGGACTTGTTCATGTTGAAAGTTATGCGGTCTACACTTTCAGGGGACAGCCTTCTGCACTAATCTGTCAGGATACCTCCAGCAGTGCTGAAGACACATTCTGAGAGAATGCTGGCAGCTGAGCACGATAAAACCTCCAAGGCGTGTGAGGCGAGCTCAGGCACTCATCCATTTTTGAAGATCAAAATGTGATAGTGTCCAAACCTTCCCTGATGGTATTGATATTCAGTTCTAGTTATTCCTGCACCATCTTCTCCATTAGTTCACCACATATAAGACATGGACTCTGTTGTGCTGGTGTGAAAAAAGTGTCAAAGGACTCACAGAAATTGCTACTTTCACTTACAGTACTGCTGCTGCTGCTAATGTTTTGGCATTGACGAAATGATGTGCCGGAGTCTGGAAATTTAGAGCTGCGATGCGAATTGTGTGCTTCACTGCTGTCTTGGAGAAAAGCTCTCTTAAGGTTGTGTAAGAGCATGTTTTGATACTCTAGCTTTCGCGGGTCCTATTTCAGGGCGGGAAGCATCTGGTAAAATTTGGTTTTATGACGTGGATCTAACACAGTGGCAACCCAGTAGTTAACACTATTTCTAATCATAACTATACGCAGATCATGTTGCAGATTGTGCAGCAAGAAGGCGCTCATATGTCAGGCTCTGCCATGAGGAACAACCCCATGCTGTTATGGTGGCTGGGTAACATTGATGCTTGTTTCCTCTGTCCACTCTTGTCAACCACAAACAACAGAGAGGGGAGGATTATCCTCTTCATCTTCTGACAGTTGCTTTCCAGTTTGTTATCACCAGTCCCACGCTATCGCAGTAATCCACCCTCCCTTGGCACCTGCCTGTGTGACGACAGTCTGGAACTTAGAGACAATGTTATCCCTTCATCCTCTGCTGCTTCCTTCTCTTCTTCTGAGACCACCATCTACTCCCACAGGCTATTTAAAGTCTACTCTAGCATATAGATGACTGGAATAATGATGCTGATGATGGCGTCGTCAGAGCTAACCATCTTAGTAGTCATTTCCAAACTGTGCAGAAGGGTGCAGAGGTTTTTCATCTGTGTCCACTCCGTAAACGTGATATCTGCAACGTCCATACTTGCATTGGCCCAGGCTATACGACATGATATACTGTGTTAGGGCTCTTTGCTGCTGCCGCAGTCACTGCAACATGTGCAGAGTGGAATTCCACCATGTGGGCACAAGGCATATCAACCTATTAACTGGCATGGACAAAGACCTCTGTATCGATGCAAGTCAATGAGGGTGCGAATGGCGGAAATGAGCACTCTGCTTTCTGGAGCAGCTCATCCAGGCCAGGCTAGTGGTGAAAAAAATGCTGTACCACCAGGTTGAGGACGTGAACCATGCAATCGCACTGTTACTGAACACAGCCTTCTCTGGATGCAGGTTCAGCGGAGACAATCATTGATCAACCTGAGCCTGGAGAGCTGTCCACAATAGGGTTGAGCGAAACGGGTCGATCATTTTCAAAAGTCGCCGACTTTTGGCTAAGTCGGCGTCTCATGAAACCCGATCCGACCCCTGTGCTTGTCGGCCATGCGGTACGCGACTTTCGCGCCAAAGTCGCGTTTCAATGACGCGAAAAGCGCCATTTCTCAGCCAATGAAGGTGAACGCAGAGTGTGGGCAGCGTGATGACATAGATCCTGGTCCCCACCATCTTAGAGAAGGGCATTGCAGTGATTGGCTTGCTGTCTGCGGCGTCACAGGGGCTATAAAGGGGCGTTCCCGCCGACCGCCATCTTACTGCTGCTGATCTGAGCTTAGGGACAGGTTGCTGCCGCTTCGTCAGAAGCAGGGAGAGCGTTAGGCAGGGTCCACTAACCACCAAACCGCTTGTGCTGCAGCGATTTCCACTGTCCAACACCACCTTCGGTGTGCAGGGACTGTGGAAGCTATTTTTTTTTTTTTTCCCCTCAGCGCTGTAGCTCATTGGGCTGCCCTAGAAGGCTCCGTGATAGCTGTATTGCTGTGTGTACGCCACTGTGGAAACCAACTGCTTTTTTCAAAGCACATATCCTCTTGTTCCTTCCTTTCTGCACAGCTATCTTTTTTGTTTGTCCACACTTTTTATTTAATTTGTGCATCAGTCCACTCCTATTGCTGCCTGCCATACCTGGCTTACATTACTGCAGGGAGATAGTAATTGTAGGACAGTTTTTTTTTTTGTTTTGTTTTTTTTTGTGGGAGATTAAGATTGGCATTTCTGCTACAGTGCCATCCCTGTGTGTGCCATCTCTCACTGAGTGGGCCATAGAAAGCCTATTTATTTTTTCCGTGATTTGTGTTCTAAAATCTACCTCAACACAAAAACACTACATCAATCAGTGGGAGAAAAATATTGGCCTCAGTCAGGGCTTGTGTGCCACTGCTGTGTGTGCTATCTCTCATTCAGTGGGCTATAGCAAGCCTATTTTTTTTTTTTTTTTTTTAATATTATTTGGTTTCTAAAGTCTCCCTGAAAAAAAAAAAAAAAACCTAAAAAAACAGTGGGAGAGTAATATTGCCCTTTCAGCTTGTGTGCCAGTCTTGACTCCTGGGTGTGCCACCTCTCTCCCTCTCATTCAGTGGGCCATAGAAAGCCTATTTATTTATTTTTTTAAATATTATTGGGTTTCTAAAGTCTCCCTTAAAAAACAAAAAATACATAAAAAAACAGTGGGAGAGTAATATTGCCCTTTCAGCTTGTGTGCCAGTCTTGACTCCTGGGTGTGCCACCTCTCTCCCTTTCATTCAGTGGGCCATAGAAAGCCTATTTATTTTTTCCGTGATTTGTGTTCTAAATTCTACCTCAACACAAAAACACTACATCAATCAGTGGGAGAAAAATATTGGCCTCAGTCAGGGCTTGTGTGCCACTGCTGTGTGTGCTATCTCTCATTCAGTGGGCTATAGCAAGCCTATTTTTTTTTTTTTTTTTTTTTTAATATTATTTGGTTTCTAAAGTCTCCCTGAAAAAAAAAAAAAAACCTAAAAAAACAGTGGGAGAGTAATATTGCCCTTTCAGCTTGTGTGCCAGTCTTGACTCCTGGGTGTGCCACCTCTCTCCCTCTCATTCAGTGGGCCATAGAAAGCCTATTTATTTATTTTTTTAAATATTATTGGGTTTCTAAAGTCTCCCTTAAAAAACAAAAAATACATAAAAAAACAGTGGGAGAGTAATATTGCCCTTTCAGCTTGTGTGCCAGTCTTGACTCCTGGGTGTGCCACCTCTCTCCCTTTCATTCAGTGGGCCATAGAAAGCCTATTTATTTTTTCCGTGATTTGTGTTCTAAATTCTACCTCAACACAAAAACACTACATCAATCAGTGGGAGAAAAATATTGGCCTCAGTCAGGGCTTGTGTGCCACTGCTGTGTGTGCTATCTCTCATTCAGTGGGCTATAGCAAGCCTATTTTTTTTTTTTTTTTTTTAATATTATTTGGTTTCTAAAGTCTCCCTGAAAAAAAAAAAAAAACCTAAAAAAACAGTGGGAGAGTAATATTGCCCTTTCAGCTTGTGTGCCAGTCTTGACTCCTGGGTGTGCCACCTCTCTCCCTCTCATTCAGTGGGCCATAGAAAGCCTATTTATTTTTATTTTTTTAAATATTATTGGGTTTCTAAAGTCTCCCTTAAAAAACAAAAAATACATAAAAAAACAGTGGGAGAGTAATATTGCCCTTTCAGCTTGTGTGCCAGTCTTGACTCCTGGGTGTGCCACCTCTCTCCCTTTCATTCAGTGGGCCATAGAAAGCCTATTTATTTTTTCCGTGATTTGTGTTCTAAATTCTACCTCAACACAAAAACACTACATCAATCAGTGGGAGAAAAATATTGGCCTCAGTCAGGGCTTGTGTGCCACTGCTGTGTGTGCTATCTCTCATTCAGTGGGCTATAGCAAGCCTATTTTTTTTTTTTTTTTTTTAATATTATTTGGTTTCTAAAGTCTCCCTGAAAAAAAAAAAAAAACCTAAAAAAACAGTGGGAGAGTAATATTGCCCTTTCAGCTTGTGTGCCAGTCTTGACTCCTGGGTGTGCCACCTCTCTCTCTCATTCAGTGGGCTATAGAAAGCCTTTTTTTTTTTTTTTTTTAATATTATTTGGTTTCTAAAGTCTCCCTGAAATAAAAAAAAAACTTAAAAAAACAGTGGGAGAGTAATATTGCCCTTTCAGCTTGTGCGCCAGTCTTGACTCCTGGGTGTGACACCTCTCTCTCTCTAATTGTGGGCCATAGAAAGCCTTTTTTTTTTTTTTTTTTTTAATATTATTTGGTTTCTAAAGTCTCCCTGAGAAAAAAAAAAAAAAAAATTAGGTGGGAGATTAATATTGACATTAGTGCTTGAGTGACAGTCCTGCGTGTGTGTCATCTCTGTGATTTTGTGCCACAGAAAACAGAGTGTGTAACATTGTGCCTGATTTTCCTTGTGGTCTCACCAACCTGTTAAGGGATATTGAAATCATACTGAAGTTATAGCTCACCGTGTAAGTTGTTTGACAGCAACAAATAAAGTTACTTTGGTTAAGATTTTAAAACAATGAGGAAGTCTGGTGCAAGAGGTCGTCGTGGGCGTTCATTGTCAGCTGGTAATGATGGTAGTGGTAGTGGAGCATCAGGTGGTCATGGGGATAAAAATATTCCACCTAAGTCTGGAGCTGTGGAGCCAGTTTCGTCGTCAGGCTACACAAGGCCTCGAACGCTCTCTTTTCTGGGAGTAGGAAAACCGCTTTTAAAGGCGGAGCAGCAACAGCAAGTTTTGGCTTACATTGCAGACTCAGCCTCTAGCTCTTTTGCCTCCTCTTCCGAAACTGGTAAATGTAAAAGCAGCGCGTCGCTTGTGGATGTTCACGGTCAGGGACAAGTCGCTTCCTTGTCCTCCTCAGCAAAAACTACAACAAGAGAGAAGGATGCAGCAGGCGACACAACGGGTCACTCCATGGAGCTCTTTACACATACCGTCCCTGGCTTAGAAAGTGAAACATTTAACAGGCCATGCCCATTACAAGTATATTCTGACATGGAGTGCACTGATGCACAGCCACAGCCAGAGTACTATGCTGCTCCTTTGACTCAGACCACCACATTGCCCTCTCAGGGTACAGATCCACAATCAGACCCTGATGAGACTATGTTGCCCCGCCACGAACGCTATACCACCGACCGACACAGTGACACAGACGAAGTTGCACACGAGCTCGAAGAGGAGGTAATAGATGACCCAGTTATTGACCCCGATTGGCAGCCATTGGGGGAACAGGGTGCAGGCGGCAGTAGTTCAGAAGCGGAGGTGGAGGAGGGGCCGCAGCAGGCATCAACATCGCAACAGGTTCCATCTGCCGGGCCCGTATCTGGCCCAAAACGCGTGTCAAAGCCAAAACCTGTTGGAGCACAGCGTTGCCATCCGGTTAAAGCTCAGTCTGCAATCCCTGAAAAGGGATCCGAGTCTAGGAAGAGTGCAGTCTGGCATTTTTTTAAACAACATCCAACTGATCAGCGCAAAGTCATCTGTCAAAAATGTTCAACTAGCTTAAGCAGAGGTCAGAATCTGAAAAGTCTAAATACTAGTTGCATGCATAGACACTTAACCACCATGCATTTTCAAGCCTGGACTAACTACCAAACGTCCCTCAAGGTTGTAGCACCCTCGGCCAATGAAGCTAGTCAGCAACACAACATCCCTTCCGTCACTGTAAGGCCACCATTTTCCGCACCACCGGCAGTATCTGTGCAGGTTTCTTTGCCAGCCAAAAGCAGTCAGGGTCAGGGAATCACCAGTTTTGTAGGAGGAAATATTGCATCTAGGGCACCGGCGGAAACAATACCGTCTCCAACCGTCTCTCAGTCTGCCATGTACACCGGCACACCCGAAAGTTCCACGATCTCCAGCTCTCCAGTCCAGCTCACCCTACATGAGACTCTGGTTAGAAAAAGGAAGTACTTATCCTCGCATCCGCGTACACAGGGTTTTAACGCCCACATAGCTAGACTAATCTCGTTAGAGATGATGCCCTACCGGTTAGTTGAAAGCGAAGCTTTCAAAGCCCTGATGGAGTACGCTGAACCACGATACGAGCTACCCAGTCGACACTTTTTTTCCAGAAAAGCCATCCCAGCCCTGCACCAGCATGTTAAACAGCGCATCGTCCATGCACTCAGGCAATCTGTGAGTACAAAGGTGCACCTGACTACAGATGCATGGACCAGTAGGCATGGCCAGGGACGTTATGTGTCCATCACGGCACACTGGGTGAATGTGGTGGATGCAGGGTCCACAGGCGACATCAATTTAGGGACAGTTGTGCCTAGCCCACGGTCTAGGAAACAGTTGGCTGTAGGCATTCGCACCCCCTCCTCCTCCTCCTCCTCGTCCTCCTGCAGAAGCTACAGCTCTTCCACAGAACGCAGTCTGCCAACCACTCCATCGGCAGATGACACTGTTGCACACCAGTTGTCCCATTATGGGCCAGCTACTGCCAAGCGTCAGCAGGCTGTATTGGCTATGAAGTGCTTGGGCGACAACAGACACACCGCGGAAGTTCTGTCCGAGTTCTTGCAACAAGAAACACAGTCGTGGCTGGGCACAGTAGATCTTGAGGCAGGCAAGGTAGTGAGTGATAACGGAAGGAATTTCATGGCTGCCATCTCCCTTTCCCAACTGAAACACATTCCTTGCCTGGCTCACACCTTAAACCTGGTGGTGCAGTGCTTATTGAAAACTTATCCTGGGTTCTCCGACCTGCTCCTCAAAGTGCGTGCACTTTGCTCACATATCCGACGTTCGCCTGTACACGCCAGCCGTATGCAGACCTATCAGCGGTCTTTGAACCTTCCCCAGCATCGCCTAATCATAGACGTTGCAACAAGGTGGAACTCAACACTGCACATGCTTCAGAGACTGTGCGAACAGAGGCGTGCTGTTATTTATTTGTGGGAGGATACACGGGCAGGCAGTAGGATGGCAGACATGGAGTTGTCAGGTGTGCAGTGGTCTAAGATACAAGACATGTGTCAAGTCCTTCAGTGTTTTGAGGAATGCACACGGCTGGTTAGTGCAGACAACGCCGTAATAAGCATGAGCATCCCCCTAATGCGTCTACTGATGCAAAGTTTGACGCACATAAAGGAGCAGGCGTCTGCACCAGAGGAAGAGGAAAGCCTTGATGACAGTCAGCCATTGTCTGGTCAGGGCAGTGTACAGGACGAGGTAGCGGGCGAAGAGGAGGTGGAGGACGAGGAGGATGATGGGGATGAGTATATTTTTAATGCCGAACCTTTCCCGGGGGCACAGGAAATTGGTTGCGTGTCACGGCCGGGTTCTGGTTTTTTGAGGGACACAAGTGACGTAGATTTGCCTGCAACTGCCCCTCAACCAATCACAACCGGAGATTTGACAACTGGAACTTTGGCCCACATGGCGGATTATGCCTTACGTATCCTAAAAAGGGACACACGCATTACGAAAATGATGAACGATGACGATTACTGGTTGGCCTGCCTCCTTGATCCACGCTATAAAGGCAAATTGCAAAATATTATGCCACATGAGAACTTGGAACTAATATTAGCAACCAAACAATCAACTCTTGTTGACCGTTTGCTTCAGGCATTCCCAGCACACAGCGCACGTGATCGTTCTCACACGAGCTCCAGGGGGCAGCAGACTAGGAGTGTTAGGGGTGCACACATCAGAAGTGGCGTTGGACAGAGGGGTTTTCTGACCAGGTTGTGGAGTGATTTTGCTATGACCGCAGACAGGACAGGTACTGCTGCATCAATTGAAAGTGACAGGAGACAACATTTGTCCAGTATGGTTACTAACTATTTTTCATCCCTTATCGATGTTCTCCCTCAACCGTCATTCCCATTTGATTACTGGGCCTCCAAATTAGACACCTGGCCAGAATTGGCAGAATATGCATTGCAGGAGCTTGCTTGCCCGGCAGCAAGTGTCCTATCAGAAAGAGTATTCAGTGCTGCAGGTTCAATATTAACCGAAAAAAGGACTCGTCTGGCTACCCAAAATGTTGACGATCTAACATTCATTAAAATGAACCACAACTGGATTTCGAAATCTTTTGCCCCACCTTGCCCGGCCGACACCTAGCTTTCCTATGAAAAGCTCTTGCCTGTGAATTACTTTTCTAATGTCTAATTTGCTGCAGCTGATTGTACAGCATACGACATGTTTACACCTCCCTAAATGGCAAAACTCCCCACACGGGGCCGTGGTATCGCGACTTGGCGCAAGCACCCGTGAGACTGCTGTTTGTCTGAAGAGGTGGGTGTGCTCGCTTTTGGTTGACGGCATTGCTACTGGGTCCCTCATAGTACAATGTAGTGTCTCTGGCGGTGGTGGTGCGCACCCAACGTCAGACACACCGTTGTAACATGAGGGGCCCTGGGGCGGTCCCGCCGGCCTCAAGAGAGTTCCCCCCTACCCCAGCTCAAAATGTGCTCTACCACGTCCAAAATTATGTCGCACAGCTCCACCAATCTTTAGTCTATTCGCTGACATCATTCAATGTCTGGCACTGACAATACAAATTTGTAGACATCTATGATGCAACTTAAAGTAGTCTGTGTCTGTGTCCTATATTGGCACCATTAAATAGTTACTGCCAAATTACTATGTCAGAAACTCAGTAGATGAGCCCACCCCTGTACCTAAGTATGCCACCTTTTTTTTTGTTGTGGTTGTTTTGCGAGACATTAACATCTATTTATATTTTGGGAGTACTGGGACAGACACTCCTTGCACTACTCCTCCACTCACCACCAAGCTGCCTGTGTATCCATGTAACCGCTGTAAAGCTGCCATGAGCCTATTGTTTGTTATTTTAGGCCTTTGAAGCCTGTCTGCGGTCCCTCCTTCCACTAGTCCTCCACTGACCAGACCACTGCTGCCCGTGTACCCCTGGAACCAATTATAAAGTGCCTACAGCCAGCCCATTTTCTTATGTTAGGCCTTTGAAGCCTGTCTGCGGTCCCTACTTTAAATACTCCTCCACTGACCACCAAGCTGCCTGCCCGTGTATCCATGTAACCGCTGTAAAACTGCCATGAGCCTATTGTTTGTTATGTTAGGCCTTTGATAGCCTGTCTGCGGTCCCTACTTTAAATACTCCTCCACTCACCACCAAGCTGCCTGCCCGTGTATCCATGTAACCGCTGTAAAACTGCCATAAGCCTATTGTTTGTTATTTTAGGCCTTTGATAGCCTGTCTGTGGTCCCTACTTTAAATACTCCTCCACTGACCAGACCACTGCTGCCCGTGTACCCCTGGAACCAATTATAAAGTGCCTACAGCCAGCCCATTTTCTTATGTTAGGCCTTTGAAGCCTGTCTGCGGTCCCTACTTTAAATACTCCTCCACTGACCACCAAGCTGCCTGCCCGTGTATCCATGTAACCGCTGTAAAACTGCCATGAGCCTATTGTTTGTTATTTTAGGCCTTTGAAGCCTGTCTGCGGTCCCTCCTTCCACTAGTCCTCCACTGACCAGACCACTGCTGCCCGTGTACCCCTGGAACCAATTATTAAGTGCCTACAGCCAGCCCATTTTCTTATGTTAGGCCTTTGAAGCCTGTCTGCGGTCCCTACTTTAAATACTCCTCCACTGACCACCAAGCTGCCTGCCCGTGTATCCATGTAACCGCTGTAAAACTGCCATGAGCCTATTGTTTGTTATGTTAGGCCTTTGATAGCCTGTCTGCGGTCCCTACTTTAAATACTCCTCCACTGACCACCAAGCTGCCTGCCCGTGTATCCATGTAACCGCTGTAAAACTGCCATGAGCCTATTGTTTGTTATTTTATGCCTTTGATAGCCTGTCTGCGGTCCCTACTTTAAATACTCCTCCACTCACCACCACCAAGTTGCCTGCCCGTGTATCCATGTAACCGCTGTAAAACTGCCATGAGCCTATTGTTTGTTATGTTAGGCCTTTGATAGCCTGTCTGCGGTCCCTACTTTAAATACTCCTCCACTCACCACCAAGCTGCCTGTGTATCCATGTAACCGCTGTAAAGCTGCCATGAGCCTATTGTTTGTTATTTTAGGCCTTTGATAGCCTGTCTGCGGTCCCTACTTTAAATACTCCTCCACTGACCAGACCACTGCTGCCCGTGTACCCCTGGAACCAATTATAAAGTGCCTACAGCCAGCCCATTTTCTTATGTTAGGCCTTTGAAGCCTGTCTGCGGTCCCTACTTTAAATACTCCTCCACTGACCACCAAGCTGCCTGCCCGTGTATCCATGTAACCGCTGTAAAACTGCCATGAGCCTATTGTTTGTTATTTTAGGCCTTTGATAGCCTGTCTGCGGTCCCTACTTTAAATACTCCTCCACTCACCACCACCAAGTTGCCTGCCCGTGTATCCATGTAACCGCTGTGAAACTGCCATGAGCCTATTGTTTGTTATGTTAGGCCTTTGATAGCCTGTCTGCGGTCCCTACTTTAAATACTCCTCCACTCACCACCACCAAGTTGCCTGCCCGTGTATCCATGTAACCGCTGTAAAGCTGCCATGAGCCTATTGTTTGTTATTTTAGGCCTTTGATAGCCTGTCTGCGGTCCCTACTTTAAATACTCCTCCACTGACCAGACCACTGCTGCCCGTGTACCCCTGGAACCAATTATAAAGTGCCTACAGCCAGCCCATTTTCTTATGTTAGGCCTTTGAAGCCTGTCTGCGGTCCCTACTTTAAATACTCCTCCACTCACCACCAAGCTGCCTGCCCGTCTATCCATGTAACCACTGTAAAACTGCAATGAGCCTATTGTTTGTTATTTTAGGCCTTTGATAGCCTGTCTGCGGCCCCTACTTTAAATACTCCTCCACTGACCAGACCACTGCTGCCCGTGTACCCCTGGAACCAATTATAAAGTGCCTACAGCCAGCCCATTTTCTTATGTTAGGCCTTTGAAGCCTGTCTGCGGTCCCTACTTTAAATACTCCTCCACTCACCACCAAGCTGCCTGCCCGTCTATCCATGTAACCGCTGTAAAACTGCAATGAGCCTATTGTTTGTTATTTTAGGCCTTTGAAGCCTGTCTGCAGCCCCTACTTGCAATACTCCTCCACTGACCACACCAATGCTGCCCGTGTACCCCTGGAACCTATTTAAAAGTTCATAGAGCCTAGTTATATATTTTATTTACTATTAATAAGGCCATGATGGACTACGCTGTACCACGCTACAAGCTAACCAGTCGACACTTCTTTTGCGAGAAAAGCCATCCCAACCCTCCACCAGCATGTAGAAGACCGCATTGTCCATGCACTCTGGCAATCTGTGAGTACAAAGGTGCACCTGACAACAGACGCATGGACCTGTAGGCATGGCCACGGAAGATTACGTGTCCATTACGGCGCAATGGGTTAATGTGGTGGATGCATGGTCCACAGGGGACAGCCTACTAAGTCTGTCTGCAGTCCCTAATTCAAATTGTCCTCCACTGTCTAAATCGGAGCTTCCACCTTCTGGCTTTCGGCCTATAGTATCAGAAATTAAACTGCATTTGGCCTTCAACTTTGGTTAGGGCCTACTAACGGCTTCTGCCCCTCCCTGGTGTTGTCCTCAACTAAATAAAGCTGAGCTTCAACCTTCTGCTCCAAATTACCATTTTAAAAAATGCAATAGGCTTTTCCGGCCTACTAAAGGTGTCTGTCTGTGTGCCCCTGCCTGGTGTTGTCCTCAACTAAATAAAGCTGAGCTTCAACCTTCCGGCTCTCATTAAGTGGTTTTTAAAAAAAAAATGGTGGTTAGGGCCTACTAACGGCTTCTGCCCCTCCCTGGTGTTGTCCTCAACTAAATAAAGCTGAGCTTCAACCTTCCGGCTCTCATTAAGTGGTTTTAAAAAAAAAAAATGGTGGTTAGGGCCTACTAACGGCTTCTGCCCCTCCCTGGTGTTGTCCTCAACTAAATAAAGCTGAGCTTCAACCTTCTGCTCCAAATTACCATTTTGAAAAATGCAATAGGCTTTTCCGGCCTACTAAAGGTGTCTGTCTGTGTGCCCCTGCCTGGTGTTGCCCTCAACTAAATAAAGCTGAGCTTCAACCTTCTGCTCCAAATTACCATTTTGAAAAATGCAATAGGCTTTTCCGGCCTACTAAAGGTGTCTGTCTGTGTGCCCCTGCCTGGTGTTGTCCTCAACTAAATAAAGCTGAGCTTCAACCTTCCGGCTCTCATTAAGTGGTTTTAAAAAAAAAAATGGTGGTTAGGGCCTACTAACGGCTTCTGCCCCTCCCTGGTGTTGCCCTCAACTAAATAAAGCTGAGCTTCAACCTTCTGCTCCAAATTACCATTTTAAAAAATGCAATAGGCTTTTCCGGCCTACTAAAGGTGTCTGCCCCTCCCTGGTGTTGTCCTCAACTGAACAAAGCTGAGCTTCCACATTCTGGCTTTCGCCCTATACTATCAGATATTAAACTGCATTTGGCCTACTAGTGTGGTTAGGCCCTTGAAACAGTGTCTGCTGCTCTTGGGTTTGCTACTCCACTGAACAAAGCAATGCCGCCTGTTTAGTCCTGTTACCAATTTTGAACTGCATGTAGCCTACTTTATTCTTTGGCCCTATATCTGTTTCCTCCTCATCCTGCCCATTGCCCAGCCACTGCTAAATGAGTCTGCTGGTACATTGACCTAGACCACTACATTCCCCTTGTACTCTACACAGCCAGAATCTGTCCCTGCTGAAAGTAAGGTTCCCCTTCCCGCATGTTATACCACCTTACACAGGGACAAAGAGGAAGGTGCAGATGAAAGTGCAGGTTCCTTCATCAGGTGGGGGGGCATACTCGTTGGCGACGTCACTGGCACAGGGCCCCTCAGAGTACGCAAAAGTGTCGCTGCTGGTGGGAGGCGCCCCCGCCATGCAAACACACCGCCGTACTTTGAGGGGCCCTGTGCCAGTGGCAATGCGAACGAGTGGGCCCCCCCCTGCTTGCTCAGGATCACAGCACTTGCAACTTTTAAATACTTACCTTTCCCTGCAACACCGCCGTGACGTAGTCCGCATTTCCTGGGCCCACGAAAAACTTGAGCCAGCCCTACTCCCCCCACAACTTTCCCCCAATTCCCTATGCCCAACTATTATTATACAGTTAATTAAGATTGGCAAGCTTCAGAAACAAGAATGGATGTTTTTGGCATTAAAATGGGCACTGTAGGTGTTTTCCTGGCCTCCACTCACTGCCGACTATGCTTCCCCATTGACTTGCATTGGGTTTCGTGTTTCGGTCGATCCCCGACTTTTAGCGATAATCGGCCGACTGCACTCGACTCGACTCTGGACAAAATCGGGTTTCCCAAAACCCTACTCGATCTTAAAAAAATGAAAGTCGCTCAACCCTAGTCCACAACTCTTCAGCTGTATGACTTCGATCTCCAAGGCATATCAATTTTAACACTTCTTGTTAGCAGTGAGCCCTGGCTGTGCAGTGCGCAGGTGGTGGGGATTCGCTCTGCACTGTTGAAACGCATGTCTCGTTATGGCAGGGGTTGATGGGGCAGGTAGAGGCCCTAGAGGAGATAGAGGAGGAGGCAGAAGAAGTGGAGGAAGTGTTAAATCAAAATAGTGTCCACCAACATATCAATCTATAAGAGGGGCCTCAGATAGCCTGAAGCAATTACCTCATAATAGTAAATAGGTGTTCATGAAACATATGACATCAAAAAAGGATAAATAATTATCCAAGAAACACCACTTCACAAAGGAAGAATTAATAAAAACATCAATCTTTATTAGAAATATCAACATACAAATATAAAGATAGCATGAACTGTGTGTACCACGAGACATGTATGAGGTATAGAAAAAAAGGGTATCAAGTCCATACATATAGTGGAACAGACCAAAAATCAGGCTGTAACACAGTTAAATGATCGTAGTAAAGCTCCACCAGGTCAGAAATGAAAACAAAAACAAAAAAACGACCAAATGAACAGTAATTCATCAACTGATCTTACCAATGTTGCTGTAACCCTCTGTCTGTGATGCCACTGAATGCTCCGACGCATGTTTTGCGGATGTGCTTTCTGAAGGGGAGTGTGTCTGCCCATCCCTAATGGCACCCATATACACCACTCAGAGTTTGGGAAGGGCAAATCAGATCACAGCGCATGTCAACACCGCCTCTCCATCACAGCTGCATTTTGTTAGGGCACTCAAGTCCAGCCAGTGTGTGGAAGAAAACCATCTATGACGTCATAAACACTTGCCGGAACTTGTAAGAGGCCATCATACTATGTGCCGACAGGAAGTGCAAGTGTGCATGTGCAGGGCCCCAGATTCCTGGTAGTTGCAGTGCTGATGCTCCGCCGCTAAGGGGAGTGTTGGTACGTCTGATGGTACTGAAGGAGTTCACCTGACCAGGTATCACAGACACCAATACACTTCACAGTCTGGCCTCCAGGGGGAGCTAAGGGTGCTATGTATTAGGCCACTCCTCACAATCTGGTAAAACTGGGGGTTAGATAGGAAGTTAGGGAGAAAGCTGACTGGGTTGGAACCAGGCAACATCCTGTGGCAGAGGGTGTTGCAGGGGAAGATTCAGGGGGGTCCCTGTCAGGGGTGGGATCCTGACAGAGACCTAGCGAACAGAAAGAATGTTACGGGACCGCGCCTGCACTTCATTGCGGCGGTACCCCAAGAAAGGACAAGAAGCGAGGTTTATTGTGAAGAGTGAGAAACGAGATCAATGCAACAAGGAGAAACACCAGTAGGAGTCGTGCTGTAAGACCGAGGCAACATCCTACTGAGGCGTGTAGCCGGTGGCCGGAAACGCCGAGGAAGTATTGAGCTCCAGGCCTTACTTCAAACCTATAAAAAAGTAAATACACGTCACTCTGTAAAAAATAGGTGCACGGAAAGGGGTACCACTCCCTTATATAAATCAGAAAAAATATCCGGCACTCAAGAGTTGATGCAAATAGGTTTTATTCAAATGCAATCCCAGACTTTATGTAACGTTTCGGTCTGTAACTTAGACCTTCTTCAGACTACAATTGAAAAAGTAAACAAACGATAAGAAACAATACATATATAGACGCCTATCTATGTACAACATCAAAACTAATTGTCAATTCAAAATATGACACTCGAAGAGACCATCAAAATATAGTCAGAATCAACAGCCATATCAGTAGACGGTCCGTGGAGATTACATCCTAAGTATAATGTGTGTCCGTAAGGAGATTCATAAAGTCCATAACATAAGTATTAAAAAACATAATGTATACACTTGTACATCTAGGGAAAGAAAGGGATATGCAATAATACAGACATGTGTATACTGACACAAAGTAACGGAAATCCTGTGTATAGATACTCATACAAAAGACAAAAAAATAAAAAAATAGGTTGCACAATCTCCCTGTGTATATTTGCTCAAAATTGAAAAAATATCTGGCTCAAGGTTCCTTAATAAAAAGGAAAAAAATAGGAACAATATGAAAAAAAGGACTGTATAGTATCAGATGCATAGCCACAGACATATCAGTAATTCATTATATATGAACTAGACATTAGAAAAAGGTCTCGATGCAGCAAGGCCAAGTCACTATAGAATTACGGTAAGTGGCCATCATAAGTGGGTTCATGGAGGTATACAAAAACTGAGAACTAACCAAAAATAATAATAAAAAACAATTAGAAAAAATGTAACCTTGAAAAAAATAAAAATAAAATAAAGAATAAGAATATGAGTTAATGAATGAAAAAATGAAGTTGTGGGTAAATAAGTACAAAATAATATAAAAATTAGGAAATAAATAAAAAAATAAATATAAAGAAGAACAAAATATAGAAATGAACTAGAAAAAAGACTCCATACCACTTGAATGGAATAATCAGTTATGTGACTGGGCGAACTGCAAGAGAGGGAATATAATTAATAATATGCATATCCCTCTCTTGCAGTTCGCCCAGTCACATAACTGATTATTCCATTCAAGTGGTATGTAGTGTTGAGCAATACCGTCCGATACTTGAAAGTATCGGTATCGGAAAGTATCGGCCGATACCGGCAAAGTATCGGATCTAATCCGATACCGATACCCGATACCAATACAAGTCAATGGGACTCATGTATCGGACGGTATTCCTGATGGTTCCCAGGGTCTGAAGGAGAGGAAACTCTCCGTCAGGCCCTGGGAACCATATTAATGTGTAAAATTAAGAATTAAAATAAAAAATATTGCTATACTCTCCGACGCAGCCTGGACCTCACCGAGGGAACCGGCAGCGTTGTTTGCTTAAAATTCGCGCTTTAACTTCCTTACTTGAAGTCCCGGCTTGTGATTGGTCGCGCACCGCCCATGTGACCGCGACGCGACCAATCACAGCAAGCCGTGACGTAATTTTAGGTCCTTCAGGATTTTAAAATTACGTTCCGGCGTTGTGATTGGTTGCGTCGCGGTCACATGGGCGACGCGACCAATCACAAGCTGTGACGTCACGGGAGGCAGGAGACGCGCGCATTTTAAAAGGGAACTCTAGAGGTGCCATCGGACCGGCCAGTCTCAGACAGCCCTGTTAACCGTACTCCGGATTGAGGATCCTGAAGCCTTCAGTAAAGAGGTAAAGAGACTGCAACCTGGTGTCCTCGTTATTCACCGCGACCTGCACCACACCACATCATTCTCTACTTTCACTGGACGCCCCTCAGCAGGGTCACGGACCAGGTCTAGCCACCGTGACAATCCCAGAACCGAGACAGAGAGGCCCGGTACCGGGTACCCCTCGGCCCTGCGGCAGTGGGGGCGCTACACATGCGCAGTAGAATCACCATATTTTTAGAAGTTCCATGTATGGAGCCATTTTGGCAGTCACACAGAAACTATCCAGAATACCACCCATGACATCATAATCACTTGCCAAAAACTGTGAAAAGCCATCGTACTATGCACCGACAGGAAGACTGCTACGACCCATAACCGTTTACTCCCATTAAGTGACACAAAAATTATCAGAACTTGAAAACTTTTTATTGGGAAATATAATTATAAAATTTCCATCTTTTACTTTGGGTTAAATTATTTTGGTCGCAGCTTAAAACAGGCAATATCTGCCAACAAATTGGAGTGTAGGGAGATTAACTGCCTTCCGGTCTCCCGGGCAGGTATCTTCACCACCAACAAAAACTCCACCCTTCTGCAGCTGCAACTGAAACAACACATAACAAAAGGGGAGGGAGGGCGGGAAACAGGTCCGGGTCCAGGGATCCGGATGTGACTTCGGCGCTTCCCGGCGCCATAGGCAGGGGATAAGCCCCGCCCCCTCCGCAGGGAGTTAACCCCATATTCAGCTTGGTCTCACTAAATGGGAGATCTGATTTCCCAACACAGGGGAAGGCGCAGCAGTCAGGGGACAGCGGCGTAAGCCGCAGTGTCCCAAAGACTGCTACGACCCATAACCGTTTACTCCCATTAAGTGACACACAACAATTATCAGAACTTGAAAACTTTTTATTGGGAAATATAATTATAAAATTTCCATCTTTTACTTTGGGTTAAATTATTTTGGTCGCAGCTTAAAACAGGCAATATCTGCCAACAAATTGGGGTGTAGGGAGATTAACTGCCTTCCGGTCTCCTGGGCAGGTATCTTCACCAACAACAAAAACTCCACCCTTCCGCCAAGGAGGAGCGAATACAGAGAGCTACGACCCCCCCAACGAATGCATCGCCTGAACCACACCTTCACGAAGACCATTGAGGAAGATATCTAAACCCGCCTCGTTCAAGTGAACTCCGTCAGGAAGAAGAAAACCGGAATTGTCTCCCTCTAGACGGTGGTGCCGTACCACTACACCATTCTTGAACCTTACGAAGCGTGATATCCTCTGATTCAGAGTGCGTCTGGATCTCTCCATAGCATTCAATTCCCTGGCATCCCGCCACACCAGTCTTGGGATTACTTCAGACCAGACTAGTCGCATCAGCGGGAAAAAACTCGGGAACTTGTCCATGTCGGATCTGATGAGCGTAAGTAGTTCAGCGAGTGGAGACGACGCCAGGTTGTTTCCTCTGGCATGGATAACAACAATGGTGGGAGATGAAGCCACCCGTGCGATGTGAACAACCTCCGGAAGCACTTGGGACCACATCAGACCTCTCATACCACGCCATATCACGTCGACCTCGTCGAAACCCAATGATCGCCCTCCTGGGCACAATTCAGCACGACAAGCCGCCCAATAGATGTATGAGTGACCCACAATCCAGATGCTGGGTCGCACCCCATCTAGGAAATAAAGTATACAGTTAGCCAACATTCAATAACCAAACACCCACAATAAATTTTCAATGTATCCACGAAGCTGCTTCTATATTATTATTTTAACAAACAAAACCAAAATCTTTATAACAATAAGTCAGGCCTGATGTACCTAGCAAAACAGCGGGATTTCCATCTACCCACCCTTTGAATTTCTGATTCGAATAAACCCGCTCTGGACGCTTCAGTGGCTGCACCTATCCGAAAAGAATGAGTCCCAAAATCTGCTGCGGGCATTCCCAAAAACGACAACGAGCTTCTCAATATGGCTAAGAATTGACCCGACACTAGAGGGAGACCATTCTCATGAATGAAAAATTGGACACCATCCTTTCTTACCCGCAAGTAATTCTTAATTAACGTTAATGGGCAGATATCCTTGTTGATGGCAAATATTGGGAACCAAGTCCCCCTGCCCTCCTGATCAGTTTTAGATTTACATATTCTGATCCTTAGGCCATCGTCACAAATTAATACATCTTCTCGCCTCAGGCCACCCGGTTTATTCAGGGCAGTAGGTAAAAACTCACTGACCCGCATGGCCCCAAAAAACGCCAAGCCAAAAGCCGCTGATGTAAGTGCAGCTTCATAGTTAGAATCGCAAACTGATTCGCGGACTTAACCAAGCTAACTTACAAATCAAAGGAGATAGGACGCCTGTTATCACAGTGTTTATCCACTCGGCGCCAACCTTTCAGTAGCTGACTGACTAGAAAATGTTTCGTGGAATCTGACCAACCTCGCAGTTTAAAATGGAAAGCTAACGCAGACACACGGTTGCGCGCTACCGCACCCGATACTCCCTCGGCATGCATTTTGGATAAAAATGCCATCGTCACCTGCATCCGAGCATCATCCGAAGACCCCACCGGTTTGCCGTCTGCTAAAAGACACCACTCCTCCCACGCCTTACCATAGGCTCTCCAGGTCGACGGAGCTACCGACGAGCGTATTAACGGCATCAGGTCCCCAGGACATCCCAGATCGAATGTGGGCAATCCACCTCCTCCAATCGCTCCTGAAGTCGCAATCCCAGATGCTCCTGTGAATAAATCCCAGTTACTAAATCTGAAACAGACTCATTGTTATCGGGTAATGCATTAGCTTTGAACCAAACATTAAACATTAAACATTTCAATACTATGAACCTAATCAGGTCTAAAACCAGCGGTGAAGGAGACGCTAGGTAGTTGATGGCATGCGCCCCGCCAACGGTTTCAAGTTGTAAACAAATTCGCTTGTTGGCCAACAGTGGGCCCCAGATTTCCATGGCCACTGCAACGGGGAAGAGGTCAATCAAGGTTGGGTCCCCATTCCACTTTCTGTTAACCCAGAAAGCAGGCCATTTTGCAAAACATATTTGGCCACCGAAGCGAACACTGAAACCCGTGTGGCCTGACGCTGCAAAAAACAAACCCATGTCATCGTTTGAGCACTCTGCCTCCTGAAAGCAAGTCCTACCATTGTAATTGCTGAGGAACAGCTTCCATGTGTTTAAATCAGAATGTAACTGTGCTGTAATCCTGATTCTGTGATGGCGTTGTTTTACTCCTCTCGTGGCAATCGTCAATCTGCGAGAAAATATCCTACCCGCTGGCATGACCCTGCAGGCAAAATTTAATGAGCCAAGAAGCAACTGCATTTGCATCAATGTGACTTTGCCAACCGAAATGCATCCGTTAATGAGATCCAGCAGTTTGTCAATTTTGTCTTTCGGCAACCTAAATTCCATGGCGACCGTGTCGATCTCAATCCCGAGGAATGTGATCACTGATACTGGCCCTATCGTCTTCTCGGGGGAAAGTGGGACCCCAAAATGTGCCATAGCATCGTTGAATTGGGCCAGGGCTGTGGAACAGACGTCTGAATCAGCTGGACCGACTATCAAAAAGTCATTGAGATAATGAGTAATGGCGGTTAGCCGGGTGATCCTGCGAGCAACCCATTCTAAAAACGTGCTAAATAACTCAAAATAAAAACAGGAAATTGAGCACCCCATGGGGAGGCATGTGTCGTAATAGTATAAATCCTCAAACTTAGCTCCCAGTAAGTGGTAACAATCCGGGTGAACCAGGAGTAGACGGAAAGCGGATTCTATGTCCGACTTGGCCATAAGGGCCCCCGGGCCGGCATTTCTGACTAAATCCACCGCTTTGTCGAAGGAGATATAAGTAACGGCTGTGTCCTCACTGGGTATACCATCGTTAACCGACATCCCCTTGGGGTAGGACAGGTGGTGAATCAACCGGTACTTACCTACCTCCTTTTTGGGAACTATACCCAGGGGTGAAACACGTAAGTTAGGGAAAGGGGGGGTCTTGAAGGGGCCGCGGAAGCGACCCAACCCGATTTCCTTGCCCAACTTCTCTGCTAATACGTTGGGTAATTCCCTAGCTGATTGTAAATTTGGGGCTGACTGTGGCTCAAGGGACCAATTAAACGGGATGAAAAAGCCATAGGAGAAACCGAACCGCAATTGCGCCGCAGTCGATTTATTGGGGTATTTGTCCAGCCACGGCCCCATTCTTTTTACGCTCACTGGCGTCGGTAACCTCACCTGTAGGGTTTTTTTTTCCGGGATTAGCTTTTTGGGGCGGCCGTGTGCATTTCGCCACGGGATGGGATCCTCCGCACGCTGAACACTCATGCCTATATTTGCAGAGTCCATAAAACTTACAGTGTCCTTCATTAAATAACCAGCACGAACCTGGTCTACGAATGGACGCTGCTGCCGCGTTGTTATTGGACCCGGCAGCGGGCCCAGGAAAGGATCGGGTTGTTCTTTGAGCCATCATTAGGCGAAGCCACGAATCCGTGGCTTTCACACCCCAGCCTAATTGGGGATTGACGGCTAAGCAACGGCGGAAATCTTCATCATATTTCCACCATGCTGATCTCCCGTGGGCCTTATAGGAATTGTAGATGCTATCTAAGTATATAAATAGCTCAGAGCACCTTTCCGGGTGCTTCTCCCCCATAACGCATCCTAGGACCGCAAAAGCTTGCAACCAGTTATTAATGGTTTTTGCAACTTTTGGTTCTCATTCATACGTTTTATCACCCAACCGCCTCTCCCTATCAATTGAGTGCTGGTCCGTGGAAACCAGGGACCATATATCGACGAACTCATTGGCCCGAATTTGTTCCTTGATGGCGCTGTCCAAGTGAGCCCCTAACGGAGGGACACCACAAAACAGGCCATCCTTATAAACGTCCAGGCGAGGAGGGGGGGCCTGCCTGCACAATCCTGTTGGTTGTAGCAATTTTGGGTTAACATAAATCCTGTTCCCTGTGGCCACATTGGCTACTGTGTCTGAGAGGTTGGTGTTGGTTCTCTCCCCCCCCCATGCCCCAACAAAGGGGTACTCACCAATTGGTGCACCAGCATCCGGACGGCTTGTGTCCCGTGCCACGGGAGTCATCCAACCTTGCCGCTCCGTGCGATGTACGGACCTATGATGAGAAGACTCCTGCCTGTGCGACCTGCCTGAAGAACTACCGGATGAAGAAGGCGAGGGCCAACGCGAAGCTCTAGACCGCCTACTGCGCCGGCTGGACCTGGATCGATACGAGCGCCGCTTGCTATCAGAACGACCGCGCTTCCTATGTCTGCTTCTGCGGTGCTCTCTGGGGGATGACGATGATGACGACGATGATCTGCACGTGGGGCGGATACCCGCACTCTGTCTGCTATCCAGAGCCGGGTGCCAGCACCCTGAATTGGGGGACGAACACTGGTTGCCATCAGTGATAGTGATGCTGGGGCGTTCTGATGTTCGACTACCGCCGCCTGAGAGGGAGTTATTTGCCCGCCCGGTATTTGCGAATACGGAGTACTAAAGATGAGTGGGTAAGATGGAAACTGTGACTCGCCCCTATACTTGACTGGGAGTATGCGCTGTGCTGTCCGGGCGCTGATATTATGTGAGGTGATCCCATATTCCGCTGCGCTAGTGCTGCCGTATCCCTGCTCCTGTCAGTATTAGCAATAGCTTCCCCCACGTTCGTTGAAAGTGGAAGGATGCCTCCCTGCAGAGCCTCAGTCTCCTTTCCTGCAATGCCTGAGTCCTGCGAGGAAGCAGACGTTCCCTGGGCTCCCCCCATGCTGTCTCCAAGTAAATGCGCAGCTCCAGCTAACAATGCTGGCACTTGCGTACCTGTACTCCCTCCTAGTGTGCCCGGGGCAGAAGGGGGTATAATGATTGGGTCACGCGGCGCCGACCCCTGAGCCTCCCTCACCTGAGGTAATACACTTCCTCCCACCGTACTATCGCGCCTGGCGCCCAGAGCAGAAGAAGCGCGCGCACGCGAGCTGTGCGCGCTCTTCTTTGAATATAATGGCGGGCTCAGCCGTGCCGGAGGCCGGGTGGCTCTGCGAGAATGCCGACCCTCCGGCGGCACCGCCTGCACCCTGGCAGGGAAGGAGTCGCTTCCGGTCAGCAAAGCTGCTAACCAAGCGCTGCCTTCCCTGCCGATCCTATCCCTCACCGCATGCTCCAGCGGGTCCATGATGCCGGCTGCCCAAACAGGTCCGGGTCCAGGGATCCGGATGTGACTTCGGCGCTTCCCGGCGCCAAAGGCAGGGGATAAGCCCCGCCCCCTCCGCGGGGAGTTAACCCCATATTCAGCTTGGTCTCACTAAATGGGAGATCTGCTTTCCCAACACAGGGGGAGGCGCAGCAGTCAGGGGACAGCGGCGTAAGCCGTAGTGTCCCAAAAAGCCAGTGCACATGTGCAGTGGAGTTACCTTTTTTAGAAGTTCCATGTATGTGGCCATTTTCAAGAAGTCACATACAAACTGCCCACAATACCATCTTATAAGTATGGATATGTCATAATCTTGCAATAGAGGGATAACATAATCATTGATAATTTACTTCCCAGAATAGCATACACCCACCATACTATAACACGGCTAAAGCTGCAGTCCATATATATAATAAGGTCGCCATAAGGTTCAATATAAGAGGCTATTTTGATGGTGTCACATAAAAACTGCTCAGAATGCTGTATCAAAAACATACAGTATATATGTCATATCTGTCTAATATAAGACTATTCAGAGCAGCAATATCTCCATAATAATTGATTGACTATATATTGCTAAAAATGTTCAGTGCATATACAGGTCCTTCTCAAAAAATTAGCATATAGTGTTAAATTTCATTATTTACCATAATGTAATGATTACAATTAAACTTTCATATATTATAGATTCATTATCCACCAACTGAAATTTGTCAGGTCTTTTATTGTTTTAATACTGATGATTTTGGCATACAACTCCTGATAACCCAAAAAACCTGTCTCAATAAATTAGCATATCAAGAAAAGGTTCTCTAAACGACCTATTACCCTAATCTTCTGAATCAACTAATTAACTCTAAACACATGCAAAAGATACCTGAGGCTTTTAAAAACTCCCTGCCTGGTTCATTACTCAAAACCCCCATCATGGATAAGACTAGCGACCTGACAGATGTCAAGAAGGCCATCATTGACACCCTCAAGCAAGAGGGTAAGACCCAGAAAGAAATTTCTCAACAAATAGGCTGTTCCCAGAGTGCTGTATCAAGGCACCTCAATGGTAAGTCTGTTGGAAGGAAACAATGTGGCAGAAAACGCTGTACAACGAGAAGAGGTGACCGGACCCTGAGGAAGATTGTGGAGAAGGACCGATTCCAGACCTTGGGGAACCTGAGGAAGCAGTGGACTGAGTCTGGTGTGGAAACATCCAGAGCCACCGTGCATTCCCCAGGTAAAGCCACTTTTGAACCATAAACAGCGGCAGAAGCGCCTGACCTGGGCTACAGAGAAGCAGCACTGGACTGTTGCTAAGTGGTCCCAAGTACTTTTTTCTGATGAAAGCAAATTTTGCATGTCATTCGGAAATCAAGGTGCCAGAGTCTGGAGGAAGACTGGGGAGAAGGAAATGCCAAAATGCCTGAAGTCCAGTGTCAAGTACCCACAGTCAGTAATGGTGTGGGGTGCCATGTCAGCTGCTGGTGTTGGTCCACTGTGTTTCATCAAGGGCAGGGTCAATGCAGCTAGCTATCAGGAGATTTTGGAGCACTTCATGCTTCCATCGGCTGAAATGCTTTATGGAGATGAAGATTTCATTTTTCAGCACGACCTGGCACCTGCTCACAGTGCCAAAACCACTGGTAAATGGTTTACTGACCATGGTATTACTGTGCTCAATTGGCCAGCCAACTCTCCTGACCTGAACCCCATAGAGAATCTGTGGGATATTGTGAAGAGAAAGTTGAGAGACGCAAGACCCAACACTCTGGATGAGCTTAAGGCCGCTATTGAAGCATCCTGGGCCTCCATAACATCTCAGCAGTGTCACAGGCTGATTGCCTCCATGCCACGCCGCATTGAAGCAGTCATTTCTGCCAAAGGATTCCCGACCAAGTATTGAGTGCATAACTGAACATTATTATTTGATGGTTTTTTTGTTTGTTATTAAAAAACACTTTTATTTGATTGGACGGGTGAAATATGCTAATTTATTGAGACAGGTTTTTTGGGTTATCAGGAGTTGTATGCCAAAATCATCAGTATTAAAACAATAAAAGACCTGACAAATTTCAGTTGGTGGATAATGAATCTATAATATATGAAAGTTTAATTGTAATCATTACATTATGGTAAATAATGAAATTTAACACTATATGCTAATTTTTTGAGAAGGACCTGTATATACACAAATACCACATAGTATGTCGATTAAGAAAAAATCTCCATAACCCTGGATTATAATCATAACTAAAATGGAGAAAATTGTATGTAATACAGAACTAAACAACCCACATATAATCAAAGTGTATAGTGCATCTAAATAAGTCACATAACATACAAATGCCGCAAATCATCAAAAGTACAGAGTCATATGACATACAAATGCTGCAAATTGTCCAAAGGAAGACCGCGTAGTAGCACTAATAATTCCATTTCTTCATTCATGTTGACCTTATATGATATATCTCATTGCATTATTGGGGAATATTCAAGTTCTGATAATTATGTCAATATGCCCCATCCAGGCAGTAGATATGGGATCACATCAGGGAGAGTGAGTATGGAAAAAGTACTAAAATTAATAGGAAAGAAAAGTTAAAATAATTACAAGACACACACAAAATAAGGTTAAAAAGCTAAGCATAACTATAGAAAGCAAGCGAAGCTCAGTTTTTGATTGAGTCCCTTTGGGGACATCGTGCCCAAATCCACAATCCACCTGGCTTCAACTTGCGCAAGAATTTGCTTGAGATTACCTCCTCTAATGCCACCATGTACCCTATCGATACCCCTAATGTGAAAACCGTGAGTAACATAATTATGATATAATCTGAAATGTTTTGGAATGATTTTCAGATGTGCAGGATTATCCACCTCTCCCGCCGCAATAATATCCCAGACATGCTCCCTTGTCCTGATATGTAACTCCCTCGAAGTGAGGCCAACATAGATTTTCCCACACGGACACTGAGCATAATAAATTACAAAAGATGTACTACATGTAATGTAATTAGTGATGGCATACTCACGGACACCATCAGCTGATCTAAATGAAACGGCCCTTTGAATGTTCTTCTGATTACAAGCCAGTTACCACAAGGGAAACACCCCCACAAAACGTTTTGCTGGTAACACAAAAAGTTTTTTGTGTAGTTGCTCCCTTACCAAATGTTCTTGGAGATTTTTGCCTCTCTTCACTGTCATCAATGGAGTATCAGAGATTACCTTACCAAGCAGAGGATCAGTTTTTAAAACCGACCAATGCTTATTCAGGATCATATGCATAGCATCCCATTTACAATTAAAGGTTGAGATAAATCTTATTTTACTCTTTTTTGTAGGTCTGAGCAATATCTCACGTGGGATGTGTTAAGCCCTGTGGTAACCGTTCTTGATGGTTCTATTGCAGCGCCCCAGAGTCCTGATTGCTGCAGTAATATTATTCTTCCACCAGGGGGAGTGATATTACGCCTGAAGGTAATAAAGGAGTTCATCTTTCCAGGTATCACAGCATCACAACACACTTCACACTCCAGACCACCAGGGAGAGCCATGCTCCTATCTAGTAGGGCACTCCTCACAGAAGGGTAAAACTGGTGAGTTGGATAGGAAGTTAGTCAGAAGCTGACTGGGCTTGACCCAGGCAACACCTGTCAGGCAGACAGGGGGAAAGGAGGAACATCTGAGCTGCAGACAGTGGGTCTCTGTCAGGGGTGGGATCCTGGCAGAGGCCTGGCACGAGACAGAAAGACACGGAGCTGCACCTGCCCCACGTGCGGCAGCATACTAAAAAAGGACACAAAGAGAATTGTATTGTAGAGAGCGAGAAACGAAGTCACAGCACAAGGAGAAAACACCGGGAGGAGTTCTGCCCCAAGACAGGCAGCCTCCTTCTGAGGCACGTAGCTGGTGGCCGGAACACCGAGGGAGTAATTGACTCTACGCATTACTTCAGAGACCGGCAGGACAGTCAATTCCAAGTTGGCTGCCCGACCTTAATACCTATGAAGACACAGTGGCAAATTGTGGGGGTCGGGGCGTCTCTAGGGTCCCTATAAACAAGCCTCAGGCCATCAGTCAAACGGGTTTGTCCTATCCATACCATCTGGGGGACAGAGAGAGAGAAAGACATCTAGAACATCCACGAAAGTTGTGAGGACTATCCCGTGGTGCTCAGCAGGGAAGTACTACAACACACAGGCGCAAGTAGGAAGGCTACTGATTTCCACCGGGATAAGAGAACTCTGGATTTGCCTTCGAACCGGCCAGACTCTGCCTGCCCTGTGATCTGTACTCTGGACTGTGGATGCTGAAGTCTTCAGTAAAAGGTAAAGAGACTGCAACCTTGTGTCCTCATTATTTACTGCGCCCTGCATCATCTACCATCATTACCTCCACTAAAGGGAAGCCCTGGGGAAACACTTCACCTGTGGGAAGGTATACCATCTTGCTGCCATTACACCACCCCAGTGGACCCCTAAGCAGCGTCGGTCACCCTGACCGAGTACCACAGGTGGCGTCATGAACCTTATATAAACTACACCTTTAATTGGACCGGGTCGGGCCACCGTGACATCCCCCGAACCATAGGACCCGGTACCGAGTACCCCATTGCTCTGACGTGGGGGCAATCCATTTCGACTATAACCCCTATCTACATGCCGATGCCTAAGATCTTTGGCATGTCATTCAAACTTATCCACAGTTGAGCAGGTACGTTTCACCCTCAAAAATTGGCCTATAGGGATAGCCTTAATAGTGGAGTACGTATGTGCCGATGATGAATGGTATACTGAGTTCACAGAAGTTTCCTTACGATGAATGTCAGTCTGAACAGACCCCGCTCATCCACAGAAATGTAGAGGTTTGTCTTGCAAGCCTTGGTAATTCCAAGACTTGTGGAGGAGCGCCTGCCCCCACAGCCACCAGTCACCCAGTGCTCAGTCAGCGAGAGTTAACAACCTTGGCCATGCTTACTCATCCAAGTGTCTGTGGTGAAATGCAACCTGGCAGACAAAGATTTAGTCAAGGAAAAGGTGATGTTGTCTGCGACATGCGGGTGTAGCGCAGGCACAGCTATCTTAGAAAAGTAATGGCGACTGGGAAATTGATCCTGGGGGATTGTGACGGCCATCAGCTATCTGAAACCGTCTGTATCTACCAGGCACAAAGGCAGCATTTCCATGGCCAACAGATTGGAGATAGTGGATTTCAACCTCTTAGCTTTGTCATGCATATGAGCAAGTAATCTTCTACAAGACCACAACTGCGATACCATGGGTTGGCTGTAGTGTTGAGCATTCCGATACCGCAAGTATCGGGTATCGGCCGATATTTGCGGTATCGGAATTCCGATACCGAGATCCGATACTTGCCGCATATCGGATACCGGAATCGGAAGTTCCCAGGATTCAAACTGCACGAATTCAGCCAATGAGGAATAATTCTGAGTGTGCGCACATCCTGTTCAGCATGGCGGGCATGTAACTACTGGCAAGGCTGTGATTGGCTGCTGAAATGATGTCATGCTGCAGTTTAAAAGTCGCTGGCGCCATTTTGCGCTCACTCTGCTGTGAATTCAGTTAGTGACAGGACGCTGTGTGCTGACTGAGGGCCAGTTGAGATAGCGATTTGCTTCATTGTTCTTTTCCAAGGCTAATTTAGCAACCGCTGTATTCACCTACTAATCACCTTGCTTTTGCCTTGCAGCGCTGTTTTCACAGCGATCTGCAAGGTCTCTGTGTGTGTGTGTGTGCAGCCCACTCTCTAGTCTGTGTGCAGCCATAGGCCATAGCTGGTTGTATTCAGTTCAGGGAGGGTGGTTCACTGCCTCATACTGTTCTATTTTCTTTTTTTTTTTTTCAAGTAGTGCAGGCTGCTGCACATTTTTTCAAAAAATTCCTATTAGTGTCTTTCCACCCGTATCCAGCTAAATTGTGGAAAAACACTAGATAGGATAACGTAGAGGAGGTTTTTGGGGCCTTGCAGTGCTGTTTACGGCTGTATGCACGGTCTCCGTGTGACTGCAGCTCGCCCTGTAGTCTGTGTGCAGCCATAGCCGGCTGTATCCAGCTCAGGGTGCGTCACTGCGTCGTACCGTAAAATCCATTTTCCTTTTTTTTAAGTAGTGCAGGCTGCTGCACATTTTTTAAAAAAATTCCTATTAGTGTCTTTCCACCCGTATCCACCTAAATTGTGGAAAAACACTACATAGGATAACGCAGAGGAGGTTTTTGGGGCCTTGCAGCGCCGTTTACGGCTGTCTGCACGGTCTCCGTGTGACTGCAGCTCTCCCTGTTGTCAGTTCAGCCCCCACAAAATAAATAAATAATAAAGTTCACCAAACACACCACTTTACAGTTGCCACATTAGCTCATATTAAAGTCTAGTCCACACTTTAGAAAATTATTGTTTCTTATACCTGTTAGGAGCTGTTCAGGAATAAGCACACAAAGCCGTTAGTACTTTTCTGCTTATCTTTATCAGTCAACCAAGATGAAGAAGGCAGGGAGTAAGGCACGTGGGCGTGGGCGCGGAGCAGGGAGAGGACGTGGGGATTCTGTGCCTGCTGCGGGCACCGGTGACTCATCATCACCCAGTTTCAGCAGGGAACAGTCCTTCATGTGCAGCTTTGTCGTAGAGCGCACTACACCGCTGCTGCGTGAAGACCAAATTGAAGCCGTTGTCGGATGGAAGGCAGCTAACGCATCGACTTCAATTAGTGCCGCATCCTCTCAGACACAGAGCACTGGAGAGCACCCATCTGTCTCTTCACCACCTGCCAAATTGCCCAGGCAGACAGAGAGCCCAGGACAGGAGCCGTCTCTACTTCTGTTCTCTGAATCTCTTGGCTTGGAAACAGGGGGCCAGCCAAGCAGCATTGGAGAAATGGAAGAAGAGGCAGTGTGCAGTGATGCCCAACAGCTTTTTCTCTCTGAGTCTGAAGAGGCGGGTGGGCCAGTGCCTCCGGTCACCACATCGCAGGACGCATCAGCTGATGATGACACTCAGGTGCCACTTACTGGTGCGTGCTCTGCTGCTGAGACTACCCAGGAGGAGCAGTTGGTGGCAGAGGGTAGTGTAGATGATGAGGTCCTTGACCCATCTTGGCGTGAGGGACAGGAAGGTGGTGGGAGCAGCTCTGAGGAAGAGATTCCCCGAACGGCCAAAGAGGGAGAGGGAGGGGGAAGACTGCGGATCCTGTAGCCTCCACTTTGGCACCCGTTAGGAGCGTGTCTCTTCCAAAAGCCAAAAAGGGCGCTCCCAAGACTTGCAGTGCCTGGTCCTTTTTTGACACAGTTGCAGATGACATTTGCTATGTCAAATGCAAGGTGTGTCATCACAAAGTCAAAAGAGGGAAAAATGTCAGCAACCTCAATACCTCCAACATGTGGAAACATGTGCGGACCAGGCACGCGGCGGAGTTACAAAAACACACTGAAGAGCTAGGTGTTATGATCCTTAGTGGCTGAGGATCACCGAATGGACTAGCTAAGTTATTGAACATAGAACAAGCTCTAGGGAGGTGGTAACTGGACTGACCGCAACCTGATCCTGACCAAACACACTAAAGGTAGCCGGTGAATGTGCCTAAATTCCTGGACGTCTTGACGCAGCCTGAGAAACTTGCTACCCCTATAGAGAAAGTAAGACCTCACTTGCCTCAGAGAAATGACCCCAAAGATATAGGAAGCCCCCAACAAATAATAACGGTGAGGTAAGGGGAAAATACAAACGTAGAAATGAAAACAGATTCAGCAAATGAGGCCCACTAATACTAGATAGCAGAAGACAGACAGGGAACTGTGCGGTCAGTAAAAAACCCTATACAAAATATCCACGCTGAGAATTCAAGAACCCCCACATCAACTAACGGTGTGAGGGGAGAAACTCAGCCCCCTAGAGCTACCAGCAAGCAAGGAAATCACATATTAGCAAGCTGGACAAGGACAAATAAATAACCAAGAAACATATTGAACACTGATGAGCAAAAAATAACCAAACAGAAACTTAGCTTCTCTTGGCGAGACAGATAACGAAGGAATTCAGGAGAGATCAAAATAGCACTGAATACATCGACAGCAGGCAACCACTGAAAGTCCAGGTGAGCGAAATAGGAAACCAGCTAACAGATAACGAGACAGCTGAACCAGCCTCAGACCTGCAGAATGACACAAAGAGCCACCAGAGGGAGCCCAAAGACAGCACTCACACAGTACCACTTGTGACCACAAGAGGGAGCCCAAAAACAGAGTTCACAACAGTACCCCCCCCTTGAGGAGGGGTCACCGAACCCTCATTAAAACCCCCAGGGCGATCAGGATGAGCCACATGGAAGGCATGAACCAAATCGGCCGCATGAACATCAGAGGCGACAACCCAGGAATTATCCTCCTGACCATAGCCATTCCACTTAACCAAATACTGAAGCCTCCGTCTAGAAATACGAGAATCCAAGATCTTCTCCACCACGTACTCCAATTCGCCCTCAACCAGCACCGGGGCAGGGGGCTCAACAGAAGGAACCACAGGCACCACATACCTCCGCAACAAAGACCTATGGAACACGTTATGAATGGCAAACGACGCTGGGAGGTCCAAACGAAATGACACCGGGTTAAGGATTTCCAAAATCTTATAAGGACCGATGAAGCGAGGCTTGAATTTAGGAGAGGAGACCTTCATAGGAACATACCGAGAAGACAGCCATACCAAATCCCCAACACGAAGTCGGGGACCCACACCGCGACGGCGGTTGGCAAAGCACTGAGCCTTCTCCTGTGACAACTTCAAATTGTCCACCACATGGTTCCAAATCTGCTGCAACCTATCCACCACAGAATCCACCCCAGGACAGTCAGAAGACTCAACCTGACCCGAGGAAAAACGAGGATGAAAACCAGAATTGCAGAAAAAAGGCGAAACCAAAGTAGCAGAACTAGCCCGATTATTAAGGGCAAACTCGGCCAACGGCAAAAAAGTCACCCAATCATCCTGATCAGCAGAAACAAAACATCTTAAATAAGTTTCCAAGGTCTGATTAGTTTGCTCGGTTTGGCCATTCGTCTGAGGATGGAAGGCCGACGAAAAAGACAAATCAATGCCCATCTTAGCACAAAAGGTCCGCCAAAATCTGGACACAAACTGGGATCCTCTGTCAAACACAATATTTTCAGGGATGCCGTGCAAGCGAACCACATTCTGAAAAAATAGAGGAACCAAATCGGAGGAGGAAGGCAACTTAGGCAAGGGCACCAAATGGACCATTTTGGAAAAACGATCACACACCACACAGATGACAGACATTCTCTGAGAGACTGGAAGATCCGAAATAAAATCCATGGAAATGTGCGTCCAAGGCCTCTTCGGGACAGGCAAAGGCAAAAGCAAACCGCTGGCACGAGAACAGCAAGGCTTAGCCCGAGCACAAATCCCACAGGACTGCACAAAGGAACGCACATCCCGTGACAAGGAAGACCACCAGAAGGACCTAGCCACCAAATCTCTGGTACCAAAAACCTCAGGATGGCCTGCCAACACCGAAGAATGAACCTCGGAAATAACTCTGCTGGTCCATCTATCTGGGACAAACAGTCTCTCTGGTGGGCAACGGTCAGGTCTATCCGCCTGAAATTTCTGCAGCACTCGTCGCAAATCTGGGGAAATGGCAGACAAAATCACTCCCTCTCTGAGGATACCAGCCGGCTCTGAAACTCCCGGAGAGTCATGCACAAAACTCCTAGAAAGAGCATCAGCCTTCACGTTCTTCGAACCAGGCATGTACGAGACCACGAAATCGAAACGGGAGAAAAACAACGACCAACGAGCCTGTCTAGGATTCAGCCGCTTGGCAGACTCGAGATAAATCAGATTTTTGTGATCAGTCAAGACCACCACACGATGCTTAGCTCCCTCGAGCCAATGTCGTCACTCCTCAAATGCCCACTTCATAGCCAACAACTCCCGATTACCAACATCATAATTCCGCTCGGCAGGTGAAAACTTTCTTGAAAAGAAAGCACAAGGCTTCATCACAGAGCAATCAGAGCTTCTCTGCGACAAAACAGCCCCTGCTCCAATCTCAGAAGCATCAACCTCGACCTGAAAAGGGAGAGAGACATCAGGCTGACACAAAACTGGAGCCGAAGAAAACCGGCGCTTCAGCTCCCGAAAGGCTTCCACGGCCGCAGGAGACCAATTATTCACATCAGAACCCTTCTTGGTCAAATCCGTCAAGGGTTTAACCACGCCAGAAAAATTAGCAATGAAGCGACGGTAAAAATTAGCAGAACCCAAGAACTTCTGAAGACTCTTAACAGATGTAGGCTGAGTCCAGTCATGAATAGCCTGGACCTTGACCGGTTCCATCTCAATAGTAGAAGGAGAAAAAATAAAACCCAAAAAGGAAACCTTCTGTACTCCGAAGAGACATTTTGAGCCCTTCACAAATAAGGCATTAGCACGCAGGACCTGAATTACCATCCTGACCTGCTTCACATGGGACTCCCAGTCCTCAGAAAAGACCAAAATGTCATCCAGATACACAATCATAAATTTATCCAGATATTCTCGGAAGATGTCATGCATGAAGGACTGGAACACAGAAGGAGCATTAGAGAGTCCAAAAGGCATCACCAAGTACTCAAAATTGCCTTCGGGCGTATTAAATGCTGTTTTCCATTCATCCCCCTGCTTAATACGCACAAGGTTATACGCACCTCGAAGATCTATCTTTGTGAACCAACTGGACCCCTTAATCCGAGCAAACAGATCAGATAATAATGGCAAAGGATACTGAAATTTGACCGTGATTTTATTTAGAAGATGATAATCTATACAAGGTCTCAGAGAACCATCCTTCTTGGCCACAAAAAAGAATCCTGCACCAAGAGGGGAGGAGGACGGGCGAATATGTCCCTTCTCTTAAGACTCCTTTATATAACTCCGCATCGCGGCATGTTCTGGTACAGACAAATTAAAAAGTCGTCCCTTAGGGAACTTACTACCAGGAATCAAATTTATAGCACAATCACAATCCCTGTGAGGAGGCAGGGCACCGGATCTGGGCTCATCAAATACATCCTGGTAGTCCAACAAAAACTCAGGGACCTCAGAAGGAGTGGAAGAAGCAATTGACACCAAAGGAGCATCGCCATGAATCCCCTGGCAACCCCAACTTGAAACAGACATAGCTTTCCAATCCAGAACTGGATTATGGGCCTGCAGCCATGGCAGACCCAAAACGACAACATCATGCAAATTATGCAGCACAAGAAAGCGAATCACCTCCTGATGTACAGGAGTCATGCACATGGTCACTTGAGTCCAATACTGAGGCTTATTCTCAGCCAATGGTGTAGCATCAATTCCCCTCAGTGGAATAGGGAATTCCAAAGGCTCCAGGACCAAACCACAGTGCCTGGCAAATGACAAATCCATCAGGTTCAGGGCAGCACCTGAATCCACAAAAGCCATAACCGAGTAGGATGACAAAGAACAAATTAAAGTAACAGACAAAATGAATTTAGGCTGTATAGTACCAACGGTGACAGATTTAGCGATATTTTTATGCGCTTAGAGCATGCTGAGATAACATGAGTTGAATCACCACAGTAAAAGCACAACCCATTTTGACGTCTATGATTTTGCCGCTCAATTCTGGTCAGAATTCGGTCACATTGCATAGACTCAGGTCTCTGTTCAGAAAACACTGCTAGATGGTGCGCAGATTTGCGCTCCCGCAAACGCCGATCAATCTGAATGGCCAAAGCCATTGAGTCATTCAGACTTGCAGGCATGGGGAACCCCACCATAACATTCTTAATGGCTTCAGAAAGACCTTCTCTGAAATTTGCAGCCAGGGCACACTCATTCCATTGAGTAAGCACCGACCATTTCTGAAATTTTTGACAATACACCTCAGCTTCATCCTGGCCCTGAGAGAGAGCCAGCAAGGCCTTTTCTGCCTGGTTTTCAAGATTAGGTTCCTCATAAAGCAATCCAAGCGCCAGAAAAAACGCATCAACATTCAGCAATGCAGGATCTCCTGGCGCCAGGGAGAAAGCCCAATCTTGAGGGTCGCCACGTAACAGGGAGATAACAATTCTAACTTGCTGAGCAGAATCACCAGAGGAACGAGGTCTCAAAGAAAGAAATAATTTACAATTATTCTTAAAATTCAGAAACCTAGATCTATCTCCAGAAAACAACTCAGGAATAGGTACTTTTGACTCAGACATAGGACTGTGAACAACAAAATCCTGAATGCTTTGCACCCTTGCAGCAAGATGATCCACACTAGAAGTCAGACTCTGAATATCCATGTCTGCAGCTGAACTCAAAGCCACTCAGAGATTAAGGGGATGAGAGAAGCTGGACAGACTGCAGCAAAGGGAGAGGAAAAAAAAAAAAATTGTACTCAGGACTTCTCTTATCCCACTTCTGCGATGCATTAAACACTTTTGGGCCTGCTGTACTGTTATGATCCTTAGTGGCTGAGGATCACCGAATGGACTAGCTAAGTTATTGAACATAGAACAAGCTCTAGGGAGGTGGTAACTGGACTGACCGCAACCTGATCCTGACCAAACACACTAAAGGTAGCCGGTGAACATGCCTAAATTCCTGGACGTCTCGACGCAGCCTGAGAAACTTGCTACCCCTATAGAGAAAGTAAGACCTCACTTGCCTCAGAGAAATGACCCCAAAGATATAGGAAGCCCCAACAAATAATAACGGTGAGGTAAGGGGAAAATACAAACGTAGAAATGAAAACAGATTCAGCAAATGAGGCCCACTAATACTAGATAGCAGAAGACAGACAGGGAACTGTGCGGTCAGTAAAAAACCCTATACAAAATATCCACGCTGAGAATTCAAGAACCCCCACACCAACTAACGGTGTGAGGGGAGAAACTCAGCCCCCTAGAGCTACCAGCAAGCAAGGAAATCACATATTAGCAAGCTGGACAAGGACAAATAAATAACCAAGAAACATATTGAACACTGATGAGCAAAAAATAACCAAACAGAAACTTAGCTTCTCTTGGCGAGACAGATAATGAAGGAATTCAGGAGAGATCAAAATAGCACTGAATACATCGACAGCAGGCAACCACTGAAAGTCCAGGTGAGCTAAATAGGAAAACAGCTAACAGATAACGAGACAGCTGAACCAGCCTCAGACCTGCAGAATGACAGAAAGAGCCACCAGAGGAAGCCCAAAGACAGCACTCACACAGTACCACTTGTGACCACAAGAGGGAGCCCAAAAACAGAGTTCACAACACTAGGCCAACCAACAGCGGCAGCTACCACCTCTTCAGCTCATGTTGCCTCTTCCTCCAGCTCACACGCAGCTGGTTCGGCTTCCTCCCAGGATCGCCGTGGAAGAACCTCTGGCACTGTTGTCCAGAGACCCACTGTAATTCCACCCGCAGCACCACGTTCCCAGTTATCCTCACACTCCCAGGCCAGTCTACAGCCATCGGTAGTACAGGCATGGGAGAAAAGGCGGCCTTTCTCAGCAAACCACCCAAGAGCACAGGCTCTGACTGCAGGCATTGCCAAACTTCTGTCACTGGAAATGCTGTCATTCAGGCTGGTGGAGATTGACAGCTTCCGTGACTTGATGTCATTGGCAGTCCCACAGTACAATGTGCCCAGCCGCTTTTATTTCAGCAGGCAAGCCGTCCCTGCCCTGCTCAAGCATGTGGAGGGACACATAAAACACGCGCTACTGAACGCCGTCAGTAGCAAGGTCCACCTCACCACCGATGCATGGACCAGTCAACATGGACAGGGGCGATACCTTTCCCTCACTGCCCATTGGGTTAATGTTGTTGAGCCGGGTACAGATCATGCGAGTGGCGCAGGACGTGTCCTGCCCACTCCAAGGATTGCAGGAATCCAGTCTGTACGCATTGACTCCTCCTCTTACACAAGTTCCTCAGAATCGTCGCTGCAGGAGCTGTCACAGTCCACCTCCACATGGACCCGTGAAAGTTTACCTGTTACGACCGACATGAGCACAGCCGCGGCCAAACGTCAACAGGCCGTCTTGAAATTAATTTTTTTGGGGAATCGAAGCCACACAGCGCAGGAGCTCTGGAATGCCATCAAGCAGGAGAGCGATGTGTGGTTTGTGGCAGCGAATCTCCAGCCAGGCATGGTGGTGTGTGATAATGGCCGAAATCTGGTGGCAGCTCTGGGCCTCGGCAACCTCACTCACATCCCATGTCTGGCACATGTGCTCAATTTGGTCGTGCAGAGTTTTTTGAGGGACTATCCGGATCTTGATGCACTGCTGCACAAGGCCCGCCTAGAGTGTGCTCACTTGCGGCGTTCCAGCACGGCAAAATCGCGCATTGCGGCTCTGCAGCGCCGATTCCGCCTTCCGGAACATCGCATCATATGTGACCTACCTACCAGGTGGAATTCCACGTTACATATGTTGGAGCGGTTGTGTGAGCAGCAGCAAGCTGTAATGGAGTACCAGCTGCATCAGGCGCAAAGAAGTCGCACTCCGCGCCGTTCAGACTTCACAACCACAGAGTGGGCCACTATGAAGGACGTCTGCCAGGTTTTGCGTCCCTTCGATTATTCCACGCGGATGGCGAGTGCAGATGATGCACTAGTCAGCATGACTGTCCCCCTTATCTGCCTGCTTGAAAAATCACTGCAAGCGCTAAGGGATGATGTTGTGGAAGAGGTGGAGGATGAGGATTCACCATTTCCATCATCTTCTGGACAGTCAGCGCCACGTGGTTCCTCACAAACGCGTAGGCAGGGGACACTTTGTGAGGAGGATGAGGAGGAGTCAATGGAGGAGGAAGACATCCGTCCAGAGGAGGGAGTTACACAATTGTCCAGTACTCAGTGTGTACAGCGAGGGTGGGGTGAAGACGAGCGGGCAGAGATCACGCCTCAAGCAGGGGACAGCGTTTCTTGGCCAGTTGGCAGTCTGCAGCACATGGTGGATTACATGCTGCAGTGCCTGAGAAACGACCGCCGCATCGCCCACATTCTCAACATGTCTGATTATTGGGTGTTCACCCTCCTCGATCCTCGCTACCGGGACAACGTAGAAAGCCTCATCACACCGTTGAACCGGGAGCGAAAAATGTGGGAGTACCAAGACACACTGGTGAATTCCATCATCTTCTCCAGTCCAACTGAGAGAAGTGCTGCTAGTGCATTACAAAGCAGCTCAGTGCGTCAAGGCAGTGGAGGAGGCTCTGCACAAAGAGGGAGCAGAAGCAGTGCCTCTGCCCAAGGCAAGACCAGTATGGCCCAACTGTGGCACAGTTTTGTGTGCCCGCCACAAAAGTCTACACCATCACAGACGGCTCCAGTCAGCAGGAGGCAATGGTTCCGTCAGATGGTGACAGATACATGTCTTGCCCTCTTGCTGTACTCCCAGACGGCTCTTCCCCTTTCAAGTTTTGGGTCTCAAAGCTGGATACATGGCCAGAGCTAAGCCAGTATGCATTGGAGGTGCTGGCTTGCCCTGCGGCTAGTGTATTATCGGAACGCGTCTTTAGTGCTGCAGGTGGTGTACTAACTGACCGTCGCATGCGACTATCCTCCGATAACATTGACCGGCTTACTTTCCTGAAAATGAACCAGGCCTGGATCTCGCAGGAATTTGCCACTCCTCTTCCTGATTAAATAATTAGGTGACTGTCTACAGTATCCAGGTCTCCTGTTGTGTTCATCTTTCTACCACCTGAACTTTAATCCCTGGGCTCCAACACCGCCAGTTGAGGCTCAGAAGTGCCGTCTGCACAGTCAAAACATACAACCCAGTGTTATTGGGTGTCAGTAACGTCAGCTGATCCCCAGCTGTGTAGCCGGCAATGTGTCCTGCGACCGCCACGCTGACACAACAACTGAAATGTAAGGGAACCTGTCCCCCCCCAGGCGTTTGTTACTGAAAGAGCCACCTTGTGCAGCAGTAATGCTGCACAAGGAAAAGGTAGCTATTTTTGTTTAGCTCCTTGCACACGCAGAACTTAACACTTATAAAATCTGTCCACTGATACCGTAAAACCATCCCGTAGGTGGGACTTTCCTAATTAATGTGACGCAGCACAGCCGTCATTCTTAACCCCTTGGCGCCGTGCGCCGCCTCCTCAGCGTTGTTTGATTCTGTCCCGAAGCCTGCGCTGTTATGTTATCCCTTGGCCAGGCACACTTAGCGCTGCCCCTCTTCTGACATCATTTGGTGTCAACCTGACTGCACCTGTGTGTCCACGCTGGCCGAGATCCCGCCTCACAGTGTCTTCTGATTTAATCACACTGCGGGCCTGGGATCCATGGGCATGCGCAGTGCATATCTTCACCTCCGCCTCTCACTCATCTCACTTCGCCGTCTTCAGACTGTGCGCCGTCAGCTGATCCCTAATAGCATGCCACGGCCGTGACACCGCACAGTCTGAAGAAGCCGGAGGGAGGGGAGTGAGAGGCGAGGATATGCACTGCGCATGGCCACGGATCCCAGGCCCGCGGTGGGATTACATTAGACGACACTGCGAGGCGGGATCTCGGCCAGCGCGGACGCACAGGCGCAGCCAGACTGACACCAAATGATGTCAGAAGATGGGCAGCACTAAGTGTGCCTGGCCAAGGGATAACATAACAGCGCAGGCTCCAGGACGGAATCAAACAACGCTGAGGAGCCGGGGCACGGCGCCAAGGGGGTAGGAATGACGGCTGTGCTGCGTCATATTACGAAGGAAAGTCCCACCTCCGGGACGGTCTCACGGTATCAGGGGACACATTTTATAAGTGTTTAGTTCTGTGTTTGCAAGGAGCATAATGAAAAGAGCCACCTTTTCCTTTTGCATCCTTTGTGCTGCACAAGCTGGCTCTTTCAGCTACAAACGCCTTGGGGGGGGTTAAAGGTTCCCTTTCGACTTTCTCCAATCAGGCTTCGGCCTACACTGTGTTCCTCTGCTCCTCCTGCTGTCCCTGGGCTCCAACACCGCTAGTTAGTGCCTGGAAGTGCTGTCCGCACAGTCAACACTTACTGCCGTGTTATTGGGGTTCAGTAACGTCAGCTGCTCCCCTGCTGTGTGTGCTGCAATACCTCCTATCTGCTCCTCCTGCTGTCCCTGGACTCCAACACTGCTAGTTGTTGCCTGGAAGTGCTGTACGCACAGTCAACAGTCGCTCCTCTGTTATTGGGGTTCAGTAACGTCAGCTGTTCCCCAGCTGTGTGTGTGGCAATCCCTCCTCTCTCCTCCACCTCCTCCTCCTGCTGTCCCTGGGCTCCAACACTGCTAGTTGTTGCCTGGAAGTGCTGTCCGCACAGTCAACAGTCACTCCTCTGTTATTGGGGTTCAGTAACGTCAGCTGTTCCCCAGCTGTGTGTGTGGCAATCCCTCCTATCTCCTCCACCTCCTCCTCCTTCTGTCCCTGGGCTCCAACACCGCTAGTTGTTGCCTGGAAGTGCTGTCCGCACAGTCAACAGTCGCTCCTCTGTTATTGGGGTTCAGTAACGTCAGCTGTTCCCCAGCTGTGTGTGTGGCAATCCCTCCTACCTCCTCCACCTCCTCCTCCTTCTGTCCCTGGGCTCCAACACCGCTAGTTGTTGCCTGGAAGTGCTGTCCGCACAGTCAACCATCACTCCTCTGTTATTGGGGTTAAGTAACGTCAGCTGTTCCCCAGCTGTGTGTGTGGCAATCCCTCCTCTCTCCTCCACCTCCTCCTCCTTCTGTCCCTGGGCTCCAACACCGCTAGTTGTTGCCTGGAAGTGCTGTCCGCACAGTCAACAGTCGCTCCTCTGTTATTGGGGTTCAGTAACATCAGCTGTTCCCCAGCTGTGTGTGTGGCAATCCCTCCTATCTCCTCCACCTCCTCCTCCTTCTGTCCCTGGGCTCCAACACCGCTAGTTGTTGCCTGGAAGTGCTGTCCGCACAGTCAACAGTCGCTCCTCTGTTATTGGGGTTCAGTAACATCAGCTGTTCCCCAGCTGTGCGTGTGGCAATCCCTCCTATCTCCTCCACCTCCTCCTCCTGCTGTCCCTGGGCTCCAACACCGCTAGTTGTTGTCCGGAAGTTGGTTCAATTAGGCTTCGGCCTACACTCTGCTCCTCCCGCAGAGCCTGGGCTCTAACACCGCCAGTTGGGGCCCGGAAGTGCTAGCTGCACAGAGAAAAACACCCGCCAATGTGTCAGTGGGTTCAGCACCGCCAGCTGTTCCCCTGCTGTGTAGCTGGCAACGTGTCCTGCAAATGCCACGCAGACACAAAGCTGCCGCCAGTGCAGGCTTCGGCCTACACTATGCTCCCTCTACTCTTCCTGCTGACCCTGGGCTCTAACAATGCCAGTTGGGGCCCAGAAGTGCTGGCTGCACAGAGCCAAACACCTCGCCAATGTGTCAGTGGGGTTCAGTAACGCCAGCTGTTCCCCCGCTGTGTAGCTGGCAACGTGTCCTGCAAAATCCACGCAGACACAAAGCTGCCGCCAGTGCAGGCTTCGGCCTACACTCTGCTCCCTCTCCTCCTGCTGACCCTGGGCTCTAACATCGCCAGTTTGCGCCCGGAAGTGCTAGCTGTACAGAGCAAAACACCCGCCAATGTGTCAGTGGGGTTCAGCACCGCCAGCTGTTCTCCTGCTGTGTAGCTGGCAACGTGTCCTGCAAAAGCCACGCAGACACAAGAACTGAAATTGAAGGGAACCTGTCCCCCCCCAGGCGTTTGTATGTATAACAGCCACCTTATACAGCAGTAATGCTGCATTTGTACAAGGTAGCTCACTAAGTTATTCTCCTTGCACACGCCGAACGAAACACGTCTAAAATGTGTCCTCTGAGACCATTAAACTGTCCCTGAGGTGTGACTTTCCTTTGTAATGACACGCTGCAACCCCCTTGGTAGCGCTGCCCGTCTTCTCACATCATTGTTTGCCTGGCTGCGCCTCTACGGCCGCCCTGCCGGACACGACGCCCCTCGGTGTCTTATTTATTTTGACTGCGAGGGTGTGATTGACGGGCATGAGCAGTGCATATCTTCGCCAGGCTGTCACTTATCTCCTTCCGCCTTCTTCAGACTGTGCGGCTTCATGGCCGTGGCATGCGATAAGGGATCAGCTGACGCCGCACAATCTGAAGCAGGTGTAAGGACCCGAGTGTGAGAGGCGAACATATGTACTGTGCAAGGCCATGAATCCCAGCCCCGCAGTGTGAATTAAGGAAAAGACACTGCGGGGCTGGGATTCATGGGCATCGCGAACCGCACTGGCCGACATTAAATGATGTCAGAAGACGGGCAGTGCTAACAGAGCAAGGCCAAGGGATAACACGACAGCGCAGACTCCTGTACAGCAAATAACGACGCTCAGGAGGCTGCACCCAGCACCAAGGTGGGATTTTTGACAGCTGGGCTGCGTCTCATTAAGAAGGAAACTCCCGCCTCCAAGACAGTTTGACTGTATAAGGGGCTAAATGTTATATGTGTTTCTTTCAGCATGTGCAAGGAACAAAATTTAAAAGAGCAACCTTGGACTTGTGCAGCATTACTGCTGCCCAAGGTGTGGCTCTTCTAGTTTGTAACCCCTGAGGGGGGGTTAAAGGTTACCTTTAAAATTGGTTCAATTAGGCTTTGGCCTACACTCTGCTCCTCCCGCAGAGCCTGGGCTCTAACACCGCCAGTTGGGGCCCGGAAGTGCTGGCTGCACAGAGCAAAACACCCGCCACTCTGTCAGTGGGGTTCAGCACCGCCAGCTGTTCCCCTGCTGTGTAGCTGGCAACGTGTCCTGCAAACGCCACGCAGACACAAAGCTGCCGCCAGTGCAGGCTTCGGCCTACCCTCTGCTCCCTCTACTCCTCCTGCTGACCCTGGGCTCTAACAATGCCAGTTGGGGCCCGGAAGTGCTGGCTGCACAGAGCCAAACAACTCGCCAATGTGTCAGTGGGGTTCAGTAACGCCAGCTGTTCCCCCGCTGTGTAGCCGGCAACGTGTCCTGCAAAAGCCACGCAGACACAAAGCTGCCGCCAGTGCAGGCTTCGGCCTACACTCTGCTCCCTCTACTCCTCCTGCTGACCCTGGGCTCTAACAACGCCAGTTGGGGCCCGGAAGTGCTGGCTGCACAGTGACAAACACCTCGCCAATGTGTCAGTGGGGTTCAGCAACGCCAGCTGTTCCCCCGCTGTGAAGGCGGCAACGTGTCCTGCAAAAGCCACGCAGACACAAGAACTGAAATTGAAGGGAACTTGTCCCCCCCCCAGGCGTTTGTATGTATTACAGCCACCTTGTACAGCAGTCATGCTGCATTTGTGCAAGGTGGCTCATAAACTTATTCTCCTTGCACACGTGGAACTAAACATGTCTAAAATGTGTCCCCTGAGACCATTAAAACATCCCTCAGGTGTGACTTTCCTTTGTAATGACATGCTGCACCCCCCTTGGTAGTGCTGCCCGTCTTCTCACATCATTGTTTGGCTGGCTGCGCCTCTGCGGCCGCCCTGCCCGACACAACGCCCCTCGGTGTCTTATTTATTTTGACTGCGAGGGTGTGATTGATGGGCATGAGCAGTGCATATCTTCACCTGTCACTCATCTCCTTCCGCCTTCTTCAGACTGTACGGCTTCATGGCCGTGGCATGCGATAAGGGATCAGCTGACGCCGCACAGTCAGTAGCAGGTGTAAGGACACGAGTGAGAGGTGAACATATGTACTGCGCAAGGCCATGAATCCCAGCCCCGCAGTGTGAAACAATGTAAAGACACTGCTGGGCTGGGATTCATGGGCATCGCGAACCTCACCAGCCGACATAAAATAATGTCAGAAGACGGGCTGCACAAACAGCGCATGGCCAAGGGATAACACAACAGCACAGACTCCTGTACAGCTAATAACAACGCTCAGGAGACTGCGCCCAGCACCAAGGTGGGATTTTTGACAGCTGGGCTGCGTCTCATTAAGAAGGAAAGTCACGCCTCCAAGACAGTTTGACTGTATAAGGGGCTAAATGTTATATGTGTTTCATTCAGCGTCTGCAAGATTCAAAACTTAAAGAGCAACCTTTGACTTGTGCAGCATTACAGCTGCACAAGGTGTGGCTCTTCTAGTTTGAAACACCTGAGGGGGGGTTAAAGGTTACCTTTAAAATTGGTTCAATTAGGCTTCGGGCTACACTCTGCTCCCTCTCCTCCTGCTGTCCCTGGGCTCTAACACTGCCAGTTGGTGCCCGGAAGTGCTGGCTGCACAGAGCCAAACACCTCGCCAATGTGTCAGTGGGGTTCAGCAACGCAAGCTGTTCCCCTGCTGTGTAGCCGGCAACGTGTCCTGCAAAAGCCACGCAGACACAAAGCTGCCGCCAGTGCAGGCTTCGGCCTACACTCTGCTCCCTCTCCTCCTGCTGACCCTGGGCTCTAACACTGCCAGTTGGCACCCGGAAGTGCTAGCTGCACAGAGCAAAACACCCGCCAATGTGTCAGTGGGGTTCAGCACCGCCAGCTGTTCCCCTGCTGTGTAGCTGGCAACGTGTCCTGCAAAAGCCACGCAGACACAAAGCTGCCGCCAGTGCAGGCTTTGGCCTACACTCTGCTCCCTCTCCTCCTGCTGACCCTGGGCTCTAACACCGCCAGTTGGTGCCCAGAAGTGCTGGCTGCACAGAGAAAAATACCAGCCAATGTGTCAGTGGGGTTCAGCACCGCCAGCTGTTCCCCTGCTGTGTAGCTGGCAACATGTCCTGCAAAAGCCACGCAGACACAAGAACTGAAATTGAAGGGAACCTGTCCCCCCCCAGGCGTTTGTATGTATTACAGCCACCTTGTACAGCAGTCATGCTGCATTTGTGCAAGGTGGCTCATAAACTTATTCTCCTTGCACACGTGGAACTGAACACGTATAAAATGTGTCCCCTGAGACCATTAAAACGTCCCTCAGGTGTGACTTTCCTTTGTAATGACACGCTGCACCCCCCTTGGTAGCGCTGCCTGTCTTCTCACATCATTTTTTGGCTGGCTGCGCCTCTGCGGCCGCCTGTCATGAATCCCAATGGCTAGGGATAGCAAGGGACAAGCAAAGTAATACAAAATATCGGACGAGCTCTAGGGTGATGGAACCTGGGCTGACCGCTGCCCTACGCCTGACAAACGCAACTAGAGATAGCCAGGGAGCGTGCCTACGTTGGTTCTAGACGCCACGCACCAGCCTAAGAGCTAACTAGTACTGCAGAGAAAATAAAGACCTCACTTGCCTCCAGAGGAATGAACCCCAAAAGGTATAGTTGCCCCCCACATGTATTGACGGTGAAATGAGAGGAAGGCACACACATAGAGATGATATATATAGGTTCAGCAAATTGAGGCCCGCTGTAAACTAGAAAGCAGAACGATACAAAAGGGGTCTGAGCGGTCAGCAAAAAACCCTAATCAAAAAACCATCCTGAGATTACAAGAACCCATGTGCCAACTCATGGCACATGGGGAGAACCTCAGTCCACTAGAGCTACCAGCTAGCATAGAGACATAATAAGCAAGCTGGACAAAAAAACCAACAACTGAAAATCAGCACTTAGCTTATCCTGAAAGATCTGGGAGCAGGTAGGCAGGAACCAAACAGAGCACATCTGAATACATTGATAGCCGGCAAGGGAATGACAGAAAGGCCAGGTAAAATAGGAAACACCCAGCCTCTGATGGACAGGTGGAAACCAAAGGCCGCAACCCACCAAAGTCACCCAGTACCAGCAATAACCACCAGAGGGAGCCCACAAACAGAATCCACAACAGTACCCCCCCCTTGAGGAGGGGTCACCGAACCCTCACGAGAACCCCCAGGGCAATCAGGGTGAGCTCTATGGAAGGCGCGGACCAAATCAGTCGCATGAACATCGGAGGCGACCACCCAGGAATTATCCTCCTGACCATAACCCTTCCACTTAACCAAATACTGGAGTTTGCGTCTGGAAACACGAGAATCCAAGATCTTCTCAACAACATACTCCAATTCTCCCTCCACCAGCACCGGAGCAGGAGGCTCAACCGAAGGAACCTCATACCTCCGCAACAACGACCGATGGAACACATTATGAATAGCAAACGATGCTGGGAGATCCAAACGAAAAGATACAGGGTTAAGAATCTCCGAGATCCTATAAGGACCGATGAACCGAGGCTTGAACTTAGGAGAAGAGACCTTCATAGGGACAAAACGAGAAGACAACCACACCAAATCCCCAACAAGAAGTCGGGGACCCACGCGGCGACGGCGATTAGCAAACTGCTGAGTCTTCTCCTGAGATAACTTCAAATTGTCCACCACCTGGTTCCAAATCTGATGCAGCCTGTCCACCACCACGTCCACTCCAGGACAATCCGAAGACTCCACCTGACCAGAGGAAAAACGAGGATGAAACCCCGAATTACAAAAAAAAGGAGAGACCAACGTGGCAGAACTAGCCCGATTATTAAGAGCAAATTCGGCCAGTGGCAAAAAAGTAACCCAGTCATCTTGATCAGCAGAAACAAAACACCTCAAATAAGTTTCCAAGGTCTGATTAGTTCGCTCCGTCTGGCCATTCGTCTGAGGATGGAATGCAGACGAGAAAGACAAATCAATGCCCATCTTGGCACAAAACGTCCGCCAAAATCTAGACACAAACTGGGATCCCCTGTCAGAAACGATATTCTCCGGAATCCCATGCAAACGAACCACGTTCTGAAAAAATAAAGGGACCAACTCAGAGGAGGAAGGCAACTTAGGCAAGGGCACCAAATGAACCATCTTAGAAAAGCGGTCACACACAACCCAGATAACGGACATTTTCTGTGAAACCGGGAGATCAGAAATAAAATCCATGGAAATGTGCGTCCAAGGCCTCTTCGGGATGGGCAAGGATAACAACAACCCACTGGCCCGAGAACAGCAAGGCTTAGCTCGAGCACACACTTCACAAGACTGCACAAAGGTACGCACATCCCTAGACAAGGAAGGCCACCAAAAAGACCTGGCCACCAAGTCTCTAGTACCAAATATTCCAGGATGACCAGCCAACACAGAAGAATGGACCTCGGAGATGACTCTACTGGTCCAATCATCCGGAACAAACAGTCTTTCTGGTGGACAACGATCCGGTTTATCCACCTGAAACTCCTGCAATGCACGTCGCAAGTCTGGGGATACGGCGGACAATATTACCCCATCCCTAAGGATACCAGTAGGCCCAGAGTCTCCAGGAGAGTCAGGCACAAAACTCCTGGAAAGAGCATCTGCCTTCACATTCTTTGAACCTGGCAGGTATGAAACCACGAAATTGAAACGAGAAAAAAAACAACGACCAACGAGCCTGTCTAGGATTCAAACGCCTGGCAGACTCAAGGTAAATGAGATTCTTGTGATCAGTCAAGACCACCACACGATGTTTAGCACCCTCAAGCCAATGACGCCGCTCCTCAAATGCCCACTTCATGGCCAAAAGCTCCCGATTACCAACATCATAATTGCGCTCGGCGGGCGAGAATTTTCTAGAGAAGAATGCACATGGCTTCATCACCGAGCCATTAGAACTTCTCTGTGACAAAACCGCCCCCGCTCCAATCTCGGAAGCATCAACCTCAACCTGAAAAGGAAGTGAAACATCTGGTTGACACAACACAGGAGCAGAAGAAAACTGGCGCTTAAGTTCCTGAAAGGCCTCCACGGCCGCAGGAGACCAATCAGCAACATCAGCACCCTTTTTAGTCAAATCAGTCAAAGGTTTAACAATACTGGAAAAATTAGCAATGAACCGACGATAAAAATTAGCAAACCCCAAGAACTTCTGAAGGCTCTTAACAGATGTAGGTTGTGTCCAGTCACAAATCGCCTGAACCTTGACGGGATCCATCTCAATAGTAGAAGGAGAAAAAATGTACCCCAAAAAAGAAATCTTCTGGACTCCAAAGAGACACTTTGAGCCCTTCACAAACAGAGAATTGGCCCGCAGAACCTGAAACACCTTCCTGACCTGTAGAACATGAGACTCCCAGTCATCAGAAAACACCAAAATATCATCCAAATACACAATCATAAACTTATCCAGATATTCACGGAAAATATTGTGCATAAAGGACTGAAAGACTGACGGAGCATTGGAGAGTCCAAAAGGCATTACCAAATACTCAAAATGGCCCTCAGGCGTATTAAATGCGGTTTTCCACTCATCACCCTGCTTTATCCGCACCAGATTATACGCACCGCGAAGATCTATCTTAGTGAACCACCTAGCCCCCTTAATGCGAGCAAACAAATCAGTCAATAATGGCAATGGATACTGATACTTGACTGTAATCTTATTCAGAAGGCGATAATCTATACAAGGCCTCAGGGAACCATCTTTTTTTGCCACGAAAAAAAAACCTGCTCCCAGAGGGGACGAAGATGGATGAATATGTCCCTTTTCCAAGGACTCCTTAATATAATTCCGCATAGCAGTATGCTCTGGCAGTGACAGATTAAATAAACGACCCTTAGGGAACTTACTGCCAGGAATCAATTCTATAGCACAGTCACAATCTCTATGCGGAGGGAGCGAATTGAGCTTAGGCTCCTCAAAAACATCCCTATAGTCAGACAAAAACGCAGGGATCTCAGAAGGAGTAGATGAAGCGATTGAAATCGGAGGTGCATAATCATGAACCCCCTGACATCCCCAGCTTAACACAGACATTGTTTTCCAGTCCAGGACAGGATTATGAGTTTGTAACCATGGCAGACCAAGCACTAGTACATCATGTAAATTATACAGTACAAGGAAGCGAATCACCTCCTGATGAACGGGAGTCATGCGCATGGTCACTTGTGTCCAATACTGCGGTTTATTCATAGCCAATGGTGTAGAGTCAATTCCCTTCAGAGGAATAGGAACTTCCAGAGGTTCCAGACTAAAACCGCAGCGTTTAGCAAATGACCAATCCATAAGACTCAGGGCAGCGCCCGAATCCACATAGGCATCGACGGAAATGGAAGACAGTGAAAAAATCTGAGTCACAGACAAAATGAACTTAGGCTGCAGAGTACCAATGGCAAAAGATTTATCAACCCTTTTTGTGCGTTTAGAGCATGCTGATATAACATGAGCTGAATCACCACAATAAAAACACAATCCATTTTTCCGCCTATAATTTTGCCGTTCACTTCTGGACTGAATTCTATCACATTGCATAGTCTCAGGTGCCTGTTCAAAAGACACCGCCAACTGGTGCACGGGTTTGCGCTCCCGTAAACGCCGATCAATCTGAATGGCCATAGCCATCGACTCATTCAGACCTGTAGGCGTAGGGAACCCCACCATAATATCCTTAATGGCCTCGGAAAGACCATTTCTGAAGTTTGCAGCCAGGGCGCACTCATTCCACTGAGTAAGCACCGACCATTTCCGAAATTTTTGACAATATATTTCCGCTTCATCATACCCCTGAGAGAGGGCTAATAAAGCCTTTTCAGCCTGAATCTCCAGGTTGGGTTCCTCATAGAGCAATCCCAATGCCAGAAAAAACGCATCCACATTGAGCAATGCAGGATCCCCTGGTGCCAATGCAAATGCCCAATTCTGAGGGTCGCCTCGCAGGAAAGATATTACAATCTTGACCTGTTGAGCAGGGTCTCCAGAGGAGCGAGATTTTAAAGAAAGAAACAATTTACAATTGTTCCTGAAATTCAGGAAGGTAGATCTATCTCCAGAAAAGAACTCTGGAATAGGAATTCTAGGTTCAGACATGGGAGTGTGAACAACAAAATCCTGTATGTTTTGAACTTTTGCCGCGAGATTACTCAGGCTGGAAGCCAAACTCTGGACATCCATGTTAAACAGCTAATATCAGAGCCATTCAAGGGTTAAGAGGAGGTAAGAAGCAGCTAGACAGCAATTAAGGGCTAGGCAGCAAAACTCTGAAGGAAAAAAAAAAAAAAAAATTCCCTTATACACTTCTTTTTCTCCTGCTTCAGCCCAAACAATTAACACTTTGTGGGCCGGCTATACTGTCATGAATCCCAATGGCTAGGGATAGCAAGGGACAAGCAAAGTAATACAAAATATCGGACGAGCTCTAGGGTGATGGAACCTGGGCTGACCGCTGCCCTACGCCTGACAAACGCAACTAGAGATAGCCAGGGAGCGTGCCTACGTTGGTTCTAGACGCCATGCACCAGCCTAAGAGCTAACTAGTACTGCAGAGAAAATAAAGACCTCACTTGCCTCCAGAGGAATGAACCCCAAAAGGTATAGTTGCCCCCCACATGTATTGACGGTGAAATGAGTGGAAGGCACACACATAGAGATGATATATATAGGTTCAGCAAATTGAGGCCCGCTGTAAACTAGAAAGCAGAACGATACAAAAGGGGTCTGAGCGGTCAGCAAAAAACCCTAATCAAAAAACCATCCTGAGATTACAAGAACCCATGTGCCAACTCATGGCACATGGGGAGAACCTCAGTCCACTAGAGCTACCAGCTAGCATAGAGACATAATAAGCAAGCTGGACAAAAAAACCAACAACTGAAAATCAGCACTTAGCTTATCCTGAAAGATCTGGGAGCAGGTAGGCAGGAACCAAACAGAGCACATCTGAATACATTGATAGCCGGCAAGGGAATGACAGAAAGGCCAGGTAAAATAGGAAACACCCAGCCTCTGATGGACAGGTGGAAACCAAAGGCCGCAACCCACCAAAGTCACCCAGTACCAGCAATAACCACCAGAGGGAGCCCACAAACAGAATCCACAACAGCCGCCCTGCCCGACACAACGCCCCTCGGTGTCTTATTTATTTTGACTGCGAGGGTGTGATTGACGGGCATGAGCAGTGCATATGTTCGCCTGTCACTCATCTCCTTCCGCCTTCTTCAGACTGTGCGGCTTCATGGCCGTGGCATGCAATAAGGGATCAGCTGACGCCGCACAGTCTGAAGCAGGTGTAAGGACCCGAGTGAGAAGCGAACATATGTACTGCGCAAGGCCATGAATCCCAGCCCCGCAGTGTTTTAACAATGTAAAGACACTGCTGGGCTGGGATTCATGGGCATCGCGAACCGCACCAGCCGACATGAAATGATGTCAGAAGACGGACAGCGCATGGCCAAGGGATAACGCAACAGCGCAGACTCCTGTACAGCAAAATGCGATGCTCAGGAGGCCGCGCCAAGCACCAAGGTGGTATTTTTGCCAGCTGTGCTGCGTCTCATTAAGAAGGGAACTCCCTCCTCCAAGACAGTTTTGACTGTATAAGGGCCTAAATGTGGTACGTGTTTCACTCAGCGTGTGCAAGGAACAAAATTAAAAGAGCAACCTTTGACTTGGGCAGCATTACTGCTGCCCAAGGTGTGGCTCTTCTAGTTTGTAACACCTGAGGGGGGGTTAAAGGTTACCTTTAAAATTGGTTCAATTAGGCTTCGGCCTACACTATGCTCCCTCTCCTCCTGCTGTCCCTGGGCTCTAACACTGCCAGTTGGTGCCCGGAAGTGCTGGCTGCACAGAGCAAAACACCCGCCACTCTGTCAGTGGGGTTCAGCACCGCCAGCTGTTCCCCTGCTATGTAGCTGGCAACGTGTCCTGCAAATGCCACTCAGACACAACAGACCTCCAAATGCCTCCAGTGCAGGCTTCGGCCTACACTCTGCTCCCCCTGCTGACCCTTTGCTCCAAACCCACTAGTTGGGGCTGTAAGAAGACAAGCTTGAAAAGGTCCCCATCCTGGTTCCAGCATCGTTAGCTGGTTCCGGGCAGAGCCTTTGGCTTAGGTGCCTCCCTCTGGGTATCCGAGTTCCACCAACGTCAGGTGGTCCTTGGTAGTGCTTTCAGGCACGGGTACCTCCTGCTTAGTAACCGGGTTCCAGTAACGTCAGCTGGTCCTCGGTAGTTCCATTGGCTCTTGGACCTTCGGCTACCCATCCGGGTTCCAGTACCGTCAGCTGGTTCTCGGCAGTGTCTTTTGCTCTTGTACCTTCTGCTCCCCATCCTGGTTCCAGTACCGTCAGCTGGTTCCGGGCAGAGCCTTTGGCTTAGGTGCCTCCTTCTGGGTATCCGAGTTCCACCAACGTCAGGTGGTCCTTGGTAGTGCTTTCAGGCACGGGTACCTCCTGCTTAGTAACCGGGTTCCAGTAACGTCAGCTGGTCCTCGGTAGTTCCATTGGCTCTTGGATCTTCGGGTAGCCATCCGAGTTCCAGTTCCATCAGCTGTTTCTCGGCATTTTCTCAGCCTTCTTGTACCTTCTGCTACATTTCCAAGTTCAAGACCCTAAAGACGACGACCCGGAAGACCACCCCTAAGATGACGACGACACCAGAGACGACAACCACTGAGATGACGACGACCCTGGAGACGATGACCCTGAAGACCACCCCGATGACGACGACCCCGGAGACGACGACGACATGGGAGACCGAGAAGCAGAAGAACAAGAGGCTGCAGAACAAAGAGCAGAAGAACATTAAGCATAAGACTAAATATCAGAGCAAAAGATATTATCTAAATTATAAGCAGAAGAAGACTAAGCAGTGTATGGGGGTGAGTCCGTTCCTCCTCGTGGTGCCCCTGGATAAAGCCTGATGCTGCAGGCCAAACTGAACGCGGACAAATGTAACTCTTTTGTGACAGGCAGAACGGAAAGTGTAATCTTCAAACTTTTATAGATAACAACTACGGGAATGCCTGTCACAAATAAGAATATGATGAAGAACTTGAATATGAAGAAGAATAAGAGTTAAATAAAAAAAATATGAACAATGTAACAAAAAAAAATTCTAGGTAGAAGATGAAGAAGAAGATGAATAAGGTGAAGAAGAACTTGATGTCAAAGATGCTGATGATGATGAAGAAGATAGTGTGGGAGAAGTAAAAAAGAGGGTGAAGGGCGTGGAAGTAGTGAAACATCATTATCTGACAAAATAAAAAAAATCTTAACATAGTCAATATCTTTGTAACTCCGAACGTCTTAAAAAAAAATTAAAATTCCTGCTATTCTATTTGATTGGGCTAAACCTCTATGCCTTTAATGTCTCTGCGAATATACACAGAACCCGGCACTCAACTTAAACTGAGAATTTTTTATTCTGTAGTACGAGCAAAACATTTCGGCCTGGTATGGCCTTCGTCAGTTACTACAACATTGTGAAATAAAATAAAAAATAAATAAATACATACATCTGTAAATACACTTGTGTATATATATATATGGTATTTTGTGAAACAAAAGAAAATCAGAAAACAGAAAAAAACCAGAAAAAGCAAGGTATATACAATGAGTAATGAGGTCATAATTCTCTTATATTAGAAAGGTCAGAGGGGAGGAGCCATTAAAACAACCTTAAACCCCTATTACTGGTGGAAAAAAAGAAATAGAAAGAATAAGGCTGTGCGTACCGTACTATGAGAGAACTGAGAATCCACTCAGTAAGTCTGTTGGATATGTAGTTAAACACTACGATATGAAAGGGGAAAAAAAAGGGGAAAAAAACGCTATGTCAATCTTGGAGGACATAACTATGAATGTCCATCATAGCAGAACATCTAAAGTATCTCAAAAGACAGTACCTGGAGGATTATGTCCGTTGTGAAAAGAAAAGAGGAAGCAGCACATCTGAATGCTGTAGAGGGAAACAGAAGTGCTCCGGTAAAAATTAAATAGATAGCGTCATCATGCCGCGATATGGGGCAAGAGGTGGTAGTGGGAGTGTTACCTGGTGCAGGGCGGGTCCTGACGCGGTGTCCACCGCTGTCGGCGAGATGCCCGAGTGTAGGGACGCCATAGTGGCGTTCCTTATGTGTGTGCCGGCCGGACCGGAAGTGACATACCGGAAATGGCCGTACGAAACTGCCATGACTGACAGATTTGTGTCAGACAACCAGGGGACGCTAAGGGAGAGGGGAGGGACTAAAGAGGACGTGCACTGTGTACATGGATGCAGCAGGGAAGTTCCGAATGATACAGAAGGTGATAGCCGCGCTGGTGGATGAGAAGGTGGTGGTGATGCATATTCTATCCATAGTGACCCGGAGAAGAGAGGAAGAGTCCTGGAGAATCAATATAACCGGCTCTAGGGAAACAGATAAATTTGTTAGAAACACAGTAATTACAAGAACAAGGTTATTAGCATAGAACAATCATCCTTATAAGCACGATTGTATACAGTTACAATAGAGGAGTTGGTAAGGAGCAATTAAAAGGAAAAAACGTACATTTATGTGAAAGTAAGGTCATACTCTCTGTTGAGACCTTTGGGGTGTAGGGTATCAAGGGTATGTATCCAGAATGATTCCCTTTGTTTAAGGGAGGCCAGTCTATCACCTCCACGTCTAGGTGATGTGACCTGCTCAATCACTTGAAATCTTAATTGAGAGATGTTATGGCCTTTGGATATAAAATGTTGTGGGATGGGTAAAAGCTTATTCCCATATCTGATCGTGGACTTGTGTTTGGAGATACGTTCACGCATAGGCCGGGTGGTCTCACCCACGTAAAGCATGCCACATGGGCACTTAATAACGTAGACCACATATGATGATTCACACGTGAAATAGCTTTTGATTGGAAAGGATCTACCCAAGTGTGGATGATGGAATGAGTTATCCTTTAGGACATTGCTGCACTGAGCGCAGTGGAGACATGGAAAGGTCCCTAGGCGGGGATTCTGGAGGAACCTTTGTGTGTGTAACCTTCTATCCGTGAACGTATCTCCAAACACAAGTCCACGATCAGATGTGGGAATAAGCTTTTACCCATCCCACAACATTTTATATCCAAAGGCCATAACATCTCTCAATTAAGATTTCAAGTGATTGAGCAGGTCACATCATCTAGACGCGGAGGTGACAGACTGGCCTCCCTTAAACAAAGGGAATCATTCTGGATACATACCCTTGATACCCTACACCCCAAAGGTCTCAACAGAGAGTATGACCTTACTTTCACATAAATGTACGTTTTTTCCTTTTAATTGCTCCTTACCAACTCCTCTATTGTAACTGTATACAATCGTGCTTATAAGGATGATTGTTCTATGCTAATAACCTTGTTCTTGTAATTACTGTGTTTCTAACAAATTTATCTGTTTCCCTAGAGCCGGTTATATTGATTCTCCAGGACTCTTCCTCTCTTCTCCGGGTCACTATGGATAGAATATGCATCACCGCCACCTTCTCATCCACCAGCGCGCCTATCACCTTCTGTATCATTCGGAACTTCCCTGCTGCATCCATGTACACAGTGCACGTCCTCTTTAGTCCCTCCCCTCTCCCTTAGCGTCCCCTGGTTGTCTGACACAAATCTGTCAGTCATGGCAGTTTCGTACGGCCATTTCCGGTATGTCACTTCCGGTCCAGCCGGCACACACATAAGGAACGCCACTATGGCGTCCCTACACTCGGGCATCTCGCCGACAGCGGTGGACACCGCGTCAGGACCCGCACTGCACCAGGTAACACTCCCACTACCACCTCTTGCCCCATATCGCGGCATGATGACGCTATCTATTTAATTTTTACCGGAGCACTTCTGTTTCCCTCTACAGCATTCAGATGTGCTGCTTCCTCTTTTCTTTTCACAACGGACATAATCCTCCAGGTACTGTCTTTTGAGATACTTTAGATGTTCTGCTATGATGGACATTCATAGTTATGTTCTCCAAGATTGACATAGCGTTTTTTTCCCCTTTTTTTCCCCCTTTCATATCGTAGTGTTTAACTACATATCCAACAGACTTACTGAGTGGATTCTCAGTTCTCTCATAGTACGGTACGCACAGCCTTATTCTTTCTTTTTCTTTTTTTCCACCAGTAATAGGGGTTTTAGGTGGTTTTAGTGGCTCCTCCCCTCTGACCTTTCTAATATAAGAGAATTATGACCTCATTACTCATTGTATATACCTTGCTTTTTCTGGTTTTTTTCTGTTTTCTGATTTTCTTTTGTTTCACAAAATACCATATATATATATACACAAGTGTATTTACAGATGTATGTATTTATTTATTTTTTATTTTTTATTTTATTTCACAATGTTGTAGTAACTGACGAAGGCCAGACCAGGCCGAAACGTTTTGCTCGTACTACAGAATAAAAAATTCTCAGTTTAAGTTGAGTGCCGGGTTCTTTGTATATTCACGTATATGGTTTGGGAACCTACCCGTGCACCTTAGCGGCTGTGCTCACATGTTTTGTTTCACTTTAATGTCTCCGCCACCTCCCCCAATACATCCTACATTATTCTTAGTTGTTTTCCTTCATGTAGAATGAACCTACAAGGAAAGAAAGGGTTTATTTTAATTCCAATATTTTCGTCCCATTGACTTGCATTGGTATCGGGTATCGGAATCGGCGAGATCCGATACTTTGACTGAATCAGCCGATACTTTCCGATACCGATACTTTCCGATATCGGAAGGTATCGCTCAACACTAGTTGGCTGTAGTGCTGAGAGAGGGTGGAGTACAGTGAACCGGACAAAGTGCTGGACTGTGACAAAGGTGCAGGCGGATATGTTATGGTGGATTGAGAAAGTTGTGGTGTGCTTGTTCTCTGAGATCGGTCAAAAACAGCAGACATGTCCGCTTCCGTTACAGCTGTCGGCAGGCTCTCAGTCAGCGTGACTGGAGCAGGTAAAGAACCCAAGGTTCTGAGGTCGAAGACCTGCATCTCAATAGTTGTCACGGTAACAGAGGAGATGGAAGAAGCAGCAGATGCAAATTGATGGGACGGCTGATGGTTGTTGACGTCCGCTGGTCAGCATTTTTACGCAGTGGGACTCCCAGAGTAACACATGTTGATTGCGCATGTGAAGGTGTATACATGTTGTAGTCAAATTATTGCACTTTTTACTTCTACTGAGGTTTTGTTTTGCAAAGTAGGCAGATTACGTGAGTTGGCTCATCCTTTGTACTGTCAAATAAGGCCCAGGCTCACAAATCGACATTCATCGCGGCAAGAAATAATTTTTTCTATATTTACACACCTCCTCCACACATCAGCAGGAGTATTTTGATATCAAAATTATCATTTTTGGAGCAGCTTGGAGAACTTTGCCTGGACCGCATGGCTGAGGCCCACCCCCGGGCTACTAAGTGGCTCACCCACCAGCTCTTTTATAAACTTTTCTTGCTGGCAGCAAGAGGACTTCTGATCCTCCTCAGACCCTGACCTCCAATCAAGAATCAAGGGTAGCCACCCGTGGAGGACCCTCTGAAATACCGGATCTCCTACTTATACAGGCGTTCCACCCCTTTACATACTTCCCCGGTCTCCCTGGCTGTCTGGAGTTGGACCAGATCCTCCTACGCTGACTAAAGGTGCCGTAACTCCCCGGAGCCCTGCATGACCAGAGCAGTCTCGCTGGAAATCAAAGGGAGGACTCAGAGCAGCGCATCGGACCCTCTGCAGAGAAAACAAGGCTGGAAGGTAGGAAGTCCCGGGAGCTGCGGGGCTTTCGAACTTTAACCCCCTAGTATGACTGTGACTGAGTGCTACACGCCCACAGGGGTAACGGCCTTTACATAATAACATGGCCACAACCTTAGTTATCAGCCCCAATAAAGCACCATACTCCAGCAGCAGTATTACTCAACGCTGCACCTAGTGGCTGATAACAGCTCAATTTCGGGACAATAGCTTTTCAGCAGTGTTCATAGCTCTGCTGGTGGCTTCTGGACTGTCCCTAAAGGGGGTATATGATCGATCTGAACTGTGTACCCAGCATTTAGCTCCTTTAGACTCTATAATCATAACATCTATTACAGCCAGCATCTAGAACATTAATTCTGGACTTGAGGTAACCTCGGCTTGACCTATCAGTTGATCAAAGGCAATATTAGACATTACACCTAGTTTTGCTTGTGTCCTTGGAATGGTGCTCTCACCTGGGGACACACAGTGGACAACTCTCACCTACCTTATCATACCGAGCAATGCACTCCCACAGACATCAATCATAAAGCACTGCTTGCCTGTCATTCTGGAGCTAGGGCGTTTTGTTCCCCTGAACCCCCTGGTGAATCACAGTGAGGGGCAAACTTCCTATATATTTTGTCTTGGAGCCTACATTTATTGTCCTCTAACAAACTGAGGTTACAAGAGCTTGAACTCAAATATATCTTCTTAATGATGCAACAGTGACACCTAGTGTCCATTTCATCTTGAATTTCTTGAATAAAGTCTATTCCATGAATATGTGTATCTAACCACATTTGTGGACCCAATCAGCGATCACAGCACGCCTGTATTCAACCGCTAATAAAATGGTGCGTTTATGGTGCGTTCCAGTAAAGAACGGGCTAAAAGCTTAACCAGAAACCCCTCTGTAAACCTGAAGTCTACCCCACGCGGTGAACTTGATAAAATTCTAATGAAAAAATCATAGGCTAGACGGTCTATGGACAAATTACAAGGACAGGATAATGAATCCTCGGTATTACCCGAAAACTCAGACGTTAGTCCGGATGAGTCATAATGCGAATCTATAACAGAAGATCAGGTCCCTATCTCGCGAAATTTCATGAAAAAACTGTTAGCAACCAGCATGAAACCTTTGATTGAAGATGTTGCGGGCCTGAGGTCCGATGTGAAACACATTGGCCATAGAGTGGAAACACTGGAAAGCACACAGTGTGACATGATTGAAGCCTCTGATATGATGAGAGAACACCTATTGGCTCACCAAAAACACATAAATTCAGTCTCTCTGGCCATAGAAGATCAAGAGAACAGAAGTAGGAGGAAAAATATCAGACTAAGGGGTATACTAGAGTCCTTTGCCCCAGTATCACTTAATAAAGTCTGCAAAGAGATTTTCTCCACCATCTTGAGCCAAGACCGAGCGGACGCTATTATAATTGAAAGAGTCCATAGAGCGCTCAGACCGAAACCTATAATCTCTGATCCACCCAGGGGTATCATCTGTGGTCTTCTAAATTACCTTGACACTGTTGCAATTTTGGCAGGAGCCAGAGAGAAATCCCCATTGATGTATGCGGACACAAATTTTTCTAATTTTTCAGGATATTTCACCCTCTACTCTATCTAAGAGGAAAATTTTGAAACCGCTGACAGATCTACTGGTAGCTAACGGACTACGATTCAAATGGCTCTTTCCATTCGGTATCGGGATCACTAAAGATGGACGTCAAGTCACCATTCGAACCCAGGAAGATTTGGAAAACTCTTGGGACTTATTGAATATTAATCCGATTCAAGCTCCCTCCTGGATGCCTATGGATCTTGGACTGGACATTCCGAAACTAGACAGGTAACAGGAATGGTCCACAAAGAAGAAATCCACCTCGCCAAAGGTCAAGAAGAACTCCTTCAAAAGACATCTAACATGAACTGCTCTAGGGTCTTTCTTTTTCTCTCTATTTCGTCGGACCTGAACCCGTCCTTGAGTTCTACTGGTGGACGAGGAGCCATTGTTGTTCCTTGGATCTGAACAGGGTTTCCGGTGACCTCTCATCCTCATCAATACCCCTTTTATATTTACATTGTTTATTGACATTGATTGTTAATATTTGTACTGTTCACCAATGTCGATGTCGTTTGTGGGTGTTGGAGGAAGAGGACAATTTTTGGTTGAGCTCAATTTCTTGTGAGTGCTTTTGAGGCTGTTTCTTCTGTTTTATCTTCTTCGATTGCTGATTGGGTCTATTTATGTCTCATCTTTAATGTTGGGGTCTTTAATCCCCCCCGCCAAAGATGAGAATGTTTATGCAGCACCCCAGAGTCCTGGTCGTTGCAGTAATGTCGCTCTTCCACCAGGGGGAGTGATGTTACGTCTGATGGTACTAAAGGAGTTCACCTAGCCAGGTATCACAGTCACACACTACACTTTACACTCCAGTCCACCAGGGGGAGCAAAGCGTCTATCTACTAGGGCACTCCTCACACACGGGTAAAACTGGTGGGTTGGATAGGAAGTTAGGGTACCATTACACTAAACGATTTACCAACGATCACGACCAGCGATACGACCTGGCCGTGATCGTTGGTAAGTTGTTGTGTGGTCGCTGGAGAGCTGTCACACAGACAGCTCTCCAGCGACCAACGATGCTGAAGTCCCCGGGTAACCAGGGTAAACATCGGGTTACTAAGCGCAGGGCCACTGTGTCAGTGCCAGCCGTAAAGCACAGCACAGCGCTGAAGTCACCGCTGTGCTCTGATTTTACTTTACGGCCGGCGCTCAAAGTCAGTGTGGGAAGCTGACGGCGAGGGACGTGACAGTCACCGGAATGTGAGTATGTAGTGTTTTTGTTTTTTTTACATTTACAATGGTAACCAGTGTAAACATCGGGTTACTAAGCGTGGCCCTGCGCTTAGTAACCCGATATTTACCCTGGTTACAAGCGAACACATCGAAATAAAGTTTCAAATGATCTGCTACGATGTACGATTCTCAGCGGGGTCTCTGATCGCAGTAGCGTGTTAGACACAGCGAGATCGTATGTATATCGCTGGAACGTCACGGATCGTGCCGTGGTAGCGACCAAAGTGCCACTGTCAGACGGTACCCTTAGAGAGAGAAGCAGACTGGGCTTCGACCAGATAACATCGAGGGAGAAGCAGCCTGGGTTTGACCCAGAGAGGTCCTGTCGGGGGTGGGATCCTGACAGAGGCCTAGCAAGAGATAGAACGTTACGGAGCTGCGCCTGCACATCATTGCGGCAGCATCCTAAGAAAGGACACGAAGCAAAGTATATTGTGGAGAGTGAGAACCGAAGTCACAGCACAAGGAGATAATACCGGGAGGAGTCCTGCCCCGAGATCAGCAGCCTCCTTCTGAGGCGCGTAGCAGGTGGCCGGAACACCGAGGGAGTACTGACTCTACGCATTACTCCAGACAACGGCAGGACAGTCAATTCCAAGTTGGCTGCCCAACCTAAATACCTAAGAAGACACAGAGGCAATTGTGGGAGAGGGGCGTCTCTAGGGTCCCTATAAATTAACTCCAGGCCTACCCCGTCATACGGGTTGTCCTATCCATATCATCTGGGGGACAGAGAGAGAGAACATCAGAAACATCTACAAAGGTTGTTAGTAGGGTTGAGCGAAACGGGTCGGCCATTTACAGAAGTCGCCGACTTTTGGCAAAGTCGGGTTTCATGAAACCCGGCCCGACCCCTGTGTGGGGTCGGCCATGAGGTCGGCGATCTTCTGAATCTGGTATCGGAATTCCGATACCGAGTTCCGATATGTTTGCGATATCGGGAATCGGTATCGGAATCCATATTTAAGTGTTAAATAAAGAATCAAAATAAAAAATATTGATATACTCACCCTCGGACACGCCCTGGTACTAACCGGCAGCCTTCCTTCCTAAGAATGAGCGCGTGAATGACCTGCGGTGACGTCGCGGCTTGTGATTGGTCGCGAGCGGTCACATGGGCGGTCACGCGACCAATCACAAGCCGCGACATCATCTAAGGTCCTTCACGTGCTCATTCTTAGGAAGGAAGGCTGCCGGAAAGAAGCAGGGCGCGTCCGAGGGTGAGTATATACCTAATAGGAATAGGAAGACTGCAACCTTTGTGTCCTCGTTATTCATCGCGCCTTACAACGACCACTATCATCATCCACATACTTTGGGAAGCCCTGGGGACATACTTCACCTGTGGGAAGGTATACCATCTGGCTGCCATTCCATCACCCCAGTGGACCCCCAGCAGCGTCGGTCACCCTGACCGAATACCACAGGTGGCGTCACGAACACCGTACAAACTTAACCTAAACCTTTAATTGGGCGCCCCTCAGCAGGGCCACGGACCGGGTCGGGCCACCGTGACATCCCCAGAACCGAGACCGAGGGACCCGGTGCCGAGTACCCCATTGCCCTGCGCCTGGGGGCGATCCATTTATGTATATAGTTTCATGTTAATTAATTGGTTATTCTACCTCAGGTGTACACTTCTGGTGTTAAGACCTCCTACTCCTATTACGAATGACTGAAAAGAATCAGGGAGACTCGGTCACGGTGGCCTCATTCAATGTAAAAGGTATTAACCTTCCTGCAAAGCGTAGTCAAATACTCATATTACTTCGGAAAAGTGGTGCACTGATTCTTTTCCTCCAGGGAACACATTTCAAGGTAGAAAAACGGAGCAGAAATATCCACAACAACATATTTATGTATAAAACCAATAAAGTTTATTTGAATAACTCATCAATATATATATACATATACAAAATACTACGGACGCTGTATGCAGCCCGCAGATATACGGAGGTAACACAAGAGGGGAAAACTAATGGTAGCCAATCACAAGCCCTGTTGAAAAAGCGACAACGCGAAACGCGCGTCCAGGGGGCCACACCAGGAGGAGAGACTCTATCCAGGACTTCATTATGGGTAAGCCCTATGGATTTTAGCACATCGCCTATTGATGCATTGGCTGGTCACTGACTAGGAACAGGAGATATTGTGAGATGCTGCATGGTATTCAAATGGCTCTGTGCTGGGCACCTTATTGAATTAGGGGTAGGTCTTACTGGGCACAATGATGGTGCCGCTCCTCCTTGTGATTGGCTACCATTAGTTTTCCCCTCTTGTGTTACCTCCATATATCTGCGGGCTGCATACAGCGTCCGTAGTATTTTGTATATGTATATATATATTGATGAGTTATTCAAATAAACTTTATTGGTTTTATACATAAATATGTTGTTGTGGATATTTCTGCTCCGTTTTTCTGTATATATCTTGGCTTGGAGTTATCCTGAGTGGCCTTTAAGGCATGAAGAGGGAACCTGTGTTATATATGTCCCTCTAATACCCACTATAGTGGTGCTTCAGTATTTTTCTAATAAACATTTCAAGGTAGGCAGAGCCCCTAACACATCATTTTCTCACTACCCTACATGGTTCAATAGCTGCTCTCCCTCAGCAACAAAGGGAGTTAGCATTGCTTTAAAAAAAGGGCTTCCTTTCACTTTAAAAGACACCCTAGCAGATGCAGATGGTAGATAGATCTTTGTGAAAGGTTTCCTAGCCAATACCATGATCACATTCGGGAATCTATATGCCCCTAACAATGGACAAGTGCGTTGGTTATCTACAACCCTAGATACACTGGCCTTGTTCAAGGAGGGTCTTTTGGTTCTAGGGGAAGACCTTAACTTAACACTAAACCCACATCTTGATACTTCAAATGGCAAGTCCTCCATACCACTAAACAAGAGGAAAAATATTTCACACAACCTAAATTCATTAAATCTGATTGATCCATGGAGACTTCTGCACCCCACTACAAAAGACTTTACTTTTTATTCAACACCACATAACTCATATCAAAGACTAGATTATTTATTGTTGCAATCTTCATCTGTTTCACTAATTGAAGACACATCAATAGGTTCTATCACAATATCAGACCACGCTCCTATCTTTCTAAAATTATGTATCACCTCTCTTCAACGAACCGTCCCGACATGGAGATTAAACGATTCCCTATTAGACAATAAGAACCATGTATCCCAATTAAAAGTCTCTATCACTAGATTTTTTAGAGAAAATATATTGGAGAACGGCACTACTCCCATTATTTGGGAAACCCACAAGGCAGTCCTTAGGGGTGAACTAATAGCATTGAGCGCCTACATTAAACGAGAGAGAAATAAGGAAATCTATTCTCTCTTACATCAAATTGGTCTGATGGAAAGGCTTCATAAAAAAGATAGATCTGAATGTTCACTAGCTGACCTTTGTGCTCTGTGTGGCAGACTTAAAGATCTACTAAACATTTCTACTGGTAAAATGTTTGCACAATGTACACAAAAAGTCTATATGCACATCAACAAAGGTAGTAAACTTACTTCCAGGTTACTTAAAAAACAAAAAGAAAAATATTTCATAAAACAGATTCGCTTAAACGGCAATGTTAGAACTAACAAATCAAAGGACATAGCTCAAGCCTTTCAAAATTACTACCACTCGCTGTATAATTTAGACACACCCGTTTCCATGATAGACCTCCTCCAGGCTTCACAGAACATACATAACTTCCTTACACCACTCTCTTTACCAGGGATTTCCCCTCTGGGCCAAGCCTTAGTCTTGAAAGAAGTCATGACCCAAGAAGTGACCGATATATTAGCGACTATCCCAAACGGGAAATCCCCAGGTCCAGACGGCTTTCCCATAGTCTACTACAAAAAATGTGCAGATATTTTAATCCCATGCATAGTTGAACTCTTTAACTCTTTCCTACGAGGCACAACACCCTCTCCCCAGACCTTAGAAGCTTATATTACAATAATCCCTAAGGAGGGGAGCGATGACACCCTGTGCAGCAGTTACCGCCCTATATCATTGCTTAACACAGACGTTAAATTATGGGCCAAGCTCTTGGCAACTAGAATCAATTTGGTTTTGGCGGACCTGATCCACCCCGACCAAGCTGGGTTCGTAAGAAGCAGAGAAGGTAAAGACAACTCCACCAGGATTTTGCAGGCCATCTCCTATGCAAAACATACTCATCAGCCACTCGCGATTCTCTCTACTGACGCCGAGAAGGCTTTTGATTGTATAAGTTGGCACTATTTGGTGTGTGTCTTACAGAAATTTGCCTTCCCCGCTCCATTTATTGAAGCTTTAATGTCCTTGTATGCTCAACCCACGGCTAAAGTCAGAGTTAATGGAATCCTATCAGAATCCTTTAAGATAAGCAATGGTACTAGGCAGTCTTGCCCTCTTTCCCCCTCCTTATTTATTCTGGTCATGGAGACACTTATACAACATATTAGGCAAGACAGGGAAATCAGAGGAGTTAGAATAAACCAATTAGAAGTAAAAGCAGCGGCCTTTGCATACGATCTCTTACCGCTTTCCCAAAGCTGTTACAAACCTTCAGGTTATTTGGGGACCTTTCTAATTTTAAGATCAACCTTCATAAGTCCGAAGCCCTTAATATTTCAGCAAACGCATTGGATATTCACTTCCTGAAAAATACTTTGCCCTTTAAATGGCCTAAAGACAAAATTAAATATCTTGGCATCTTTATCTCCAAAGACCCAAACTCTCTTTTCCTTCATAACTTTTTCCCTATCCTGGAGAACATTAGAAGCCTTCTCACCTCATTTGACTTAGCCTGTCCGTCCTGGATAGGTAGAGTGAACATTATTAAGTCATATATCCTACCCAATATCCTCTATGTCATGAACATGGTTCCCATCTCACTTCCGAAATCTTTCTTTAACACACTAAATAAAATTATCTCAAAATTCATCTGGAAAGCTAAAAAAGCTAGATTACTCTTTAAGACACTTATCCTCCCAAAACAACAAGGGGGCCTGGGCCTTCCGGATCTCCAATCGTATTATCATGCCATACATATAACCAGATGGTTAAAATTAACACATTTGGTAAATAAAGACGCACAAGCACATTTTGAAATGCAATTATTGGGTCAGGATTTGGAAAAATTCTTATGGACCAATTACCCTACCTCAAACATAAGCTTTAATTAAATCCTTTCCACGACCATTCTAATTAAATGCTCACTGATTCCTAATCAGCCACCTTCTGGTCTTCTCCTGGACAAAATTCGAATTGGTTTGATCCCATACATCTTCGATCTGGATTTCACAGACCCCTATGGTTTATGGTCCTCCCTTCTGAATATACCAATCTCCCACTTACTAAGTAGCAAGATTCCATGTTATAACTCATGGCCCTTAGAGGCCTCAAAGCGTCCATGTAATTTTATTCAACAGGCACATGTGACATATTTTATGACACTAGTTCAAACACTATCCACTCCACCCTCAGAATGGCTTTGGTTGGACTTACTGACCAAAATTAAGCCACCTATCCCGAGATTATTATCAAAAGTCTACGTTAACCTCCTAGTCTCTAAAATCAATACTAAACCCATGTTCCTCCATTCCTGGGAGGTTGAACTCGGAATTTCCCTATCATCCGAAGACATACAGAGAATTTGTTCGAACTCACACGGCTTTTCTAGATGCATCCTACTCCAGGAATCTGCTTATAAAATACTATCACGTTGGTATTATACCCCGGAGAGGCTTTTTCATTTAGGCCTCACTGATTCTCCAATGTGCTGGAGATGTAAGTCTTCTAGGGGTACACCAACACACATTTTTTGGTCTTGTCAGAAACTTCAGTAATTCTGGCATCAAATCAATCAATCTATGAGAGCCATGGAAGTTTTGAAGTCGGATCTCACAGCCCCAGAAGTCCTTCTGTCTCTTCCCTCACCGAATTTTAAACCTAAGAAATACAATCTCCCACCTCTACTGCTGGGAGCAGCAAAACATCTGATTGCGTTGAAAAGGAAGCAAACAACCCCACCATCCCTGGGGAATTGGATTGAGAAGGTTAGGGATATTTTTCATCTGGAAGAATTGACAAGCTGGGAAATGCTCTCTCACGACCTTTCCTAAAGATCTGGACCCCTTGGTCCAACTGGATTGGACAAAATCAGAGCATTGTCTGACTTAAATTTTTCTTTTGTATTCTTCGGTGTTTGGGACAGCCTAAGAAATGATCCCCATTTATACTAGTGTGATAGAGTCTCCTCCTCCTATTTCAGCCTCAGTAAACAAACTTATTATTCCTATTTTGATTTCAAAAGGTTTATTATAATTTGATATTCAGATTAAATTTGGTACACATGTGTTGGTCTTACGCCTTCGCTGGATCATAAGTGACACCTGTTTGGTCGTTTCGTTTTGTTTGGTTCTATTGATACTTGATAATACAAATGCATAACCTCAGATGCTACTGGTTACAGCCACAGTTGTGGCTGAGGATGCTTTGCTCATTGTGGCTGCATCACTACGTGTCTGCAGACAGTTTCATATCACCACAGTACTAAATGACAAGGTGGGATACAGCAGGCTGTTTTACATTTAGCTAGTGAAAAAAAAAAGATTTAGAATGCTATACTTGTGCATGGAGCACAATAGAAGCAGTGCACAACACTCTTGTATGACATGTGCCCTGCTGGCTTTGTCTGTGGACCTCAGTAATGGCAAAAAAAATCCTGAAAGGTCAATTTCACAGCCACACTGGCCATTGTGTCAGGACACTGTGGGTGTTTCCTGCTCTTTGATTGACTAGCAGCAATGTACACACATAAAGTGAGGAAAAAAATTACAAGTACTGTTTACAAGAATGCCGCACCTCAGAGCTCTGCAAACCCCCTCACCCTCATCAAACACGTGCCAAACGCTGATGAATCTGATATATCACCATTATCATTGCTAAAGTTCTGAAAAAATTTTGTGGCAATGCAAATATTTTACCGCACTTTTTACCGAATCTTACCAAATTTTTCCAATTTTATAAATTTTGCTCATGTTTCTGATCACGAATCTGAATGTGCCGAATTTGTTAGGTGATCAATTTCCGAACAAACTAGCTTATCACTATTAGTGTGCTGTCCCTGCCTTACACAGACACGTATCCCATAACATTAACCGTGCCCTGACGAACGCTATGACAAATGGACAAATGCTTGTGGCCAGTGATGTTACATTTCCCTGACAGCACACTGGGTGAACATTGTGGAATCTGAGACCCAGTCAGACCCTGGGACGGAACACACTGTTGGGGTTTGTGGATAGCACCAAATGTAAGTAATGGGAAGGTGCGATCGCAACCCGGGGTCCACCGTCCGTGATGGAAAAACCGCAGCTCAGCTAGAGGACAATAGCAGAATGTAGCTGTGAGTAAGCACTGTAAACACACCAAGTTAAATGTCACTCGGTGTGAAAAGAGTGCAACGTGCCTGACTGTTGCTCCACAGAGCAGTACAAAAACTGAGAGCAATCTCAGCTAGTTGGGGTCCCTATAACTCTCCTTCCACTATGCTGGTAATTGAACCTGCTCTAACACTTGGTAGCTTTTGAACACTGCGCCTGAGGATGCCCGGTGTAGATGCTTGGTTCAAGTGGGAGTTCCTACCCTACACTGCCTGACTAGAAACGCACCCGTGCTGCTAATAGAGGCACACGTGCATACAGAGTGGTAACTGTCCCACCTACACACATACAGCAAATACACATGATCTTAGCACACCGATGGGCATGCCAAAGATCCTTTTATAGATTGTGCCAATCAGAAAGGACCTTGCTCGTGGACCAATCCGGAGCCAGCACAGGACCTGAGCATCTGACGACCGACCACCAATGAGAGGTTGCCACCTGACGAGCATGCTCAATAGAGTGAATCCTGGACTTAGTCTCAGGAATGGCTGCTCACTTCTGTCTATTGTTAGTTACCATAGCTGAACCTGCAAAGGCAGCGGTAACAATGCGCACAGCCCTAGTCTGAGCAAGATGCTGAGACCGACGTCCTTGCTGAGCAGCATCCACTGCGGTTGAGACTGAATGGCAGACTGCAGGAGAAGATAAGGCTTGGTATCCATCCTGTGCAAAGGGAGAATCCCAGCGCCTAACATTACCCCCCTCCTAGAGCCCCCTGTGAGCCTTGCCACGCCCAAAGGCTGCAATAATCTGGGGGGCACGAATGTGCTCAACCGGCTCCCAGGTCCTATCCTCCGGCCCATGACCCTTCCAGTGGACCCAAAAACATTTTTTGCCATGCACCACCTTGGAGCCAACAATTGCGTTCACCTCATACTCATCCAAAGACGTACTCGAAGTCCCGGCAGAAGACTCAGAAAACCGGGACTTGTGAATGTGTTTCAAGATGGAGATGTGAAAGGTGTCAGTAATATTAAGGTGCGGCAGAAGGGACAGGCGATATACTACAGGATTTACCTGCTCAAGGACTTTGAAAGGACCTAGATATCGGGAGCAAACTTAGTGGACTCTACACGCAGCTTGATATTACGGGCTGAGAACCATACCAAGTTGCCGGGCGCGAAGACAGGAGTGGGGCGGCAATGCACATCAGCAAAGACCCTCATTCTCTCCTTTGAGGCTTTGATGGCATCCTGTGTGTGGTCCTAGATGTCATGAGACTCCATAGCCCAGTCTACCACCCTAGAGTTGGAGGACGAAATTGGCATGGGGACGGGAACACATGGATGCTGACCGTAATTAAGAAGAAATGGAGTCTGCCCTGTAGAGTCTGCAATGGCATTGTTAAAGGTAAACTCTGCCCCTGTCAACAAGGATGCCCAGTCATCATGCCTGGCAGTGACAAAGTGCCGTAAGCATGTGACCAGAGTCTGATTGGCCCTCTCCACCAACCCATTCATCTCGTGATGATATGCTGAAGAGAGATTAAGCTCAATACTGAGCAGCCGACAGAGCTCTCTCCAGAGCCGAGAAGCGAACTGGGGACCCCGATCACTGACTATCTTGTCAGGCATGCCGTGTAGATGGAAGACGTGTTTATCAAAAAGCACTGCCATAGCCCTTGCCGACAGTCCCCGCGGAAGGGGAACTAAATGTACCATCTTGGAGAAATGAATAGTGACTACCCAGATGACTGTTTTGTTATGGGACTTGGGCAAACCCACAATGAAGTCCATCCCGGCCATCTCCCAGGGCCTATCTGCCACCGGCAGAGGATGTAAGAAGCCTGCGGGCCTCTGCCAGGAAGGCTGATTCTTGGTGCATGCCTGGACGTAGTCCCTGACGTCACGCGCCATTCACGGCCACCAATATGCCCTTGCCAGAAGCTCAGATGTCCTTTTAGTCCCGAATTGTCCACCCAACTTAGACATGTGAGCCCAAGAGAGGAGCTCTGGGCACAGATTTTGTGGTACTAGAGTCTTGCCCAGAGGAAAGCGAAACCGGAGCTACCGTTCACAGACTCTCCAACGGGACAATAAGCCGAGGCTCGTCCACCTCCTCAGATGAGACAACGGAAAGGGATAGAGCATCAGCATGGAAATTCTTCTCCCCAGAGAGAAAATGAAGGGTGAAATTAAATCGGGAGAAGAATAAGGACCATCTGGCCTGGCGAGAGTTCAACCGCTGAGCCGTCTGCAGGTACAGCAGGTTTTTGTGGTCGGTGAAAACTTGGAAATGGAATCGAGCCCCTTCTAGGAGATGTCTCCACTCCGAGAAGGCCAACTTCAAGGCCAGTAACTCCCTGTCCCCGATGGAATAGTTCCTCTCCACCAGTGTGAAGGTCTTTGAAAAGAAAAAACATGGATGTTTACAACCTTGAGCGTTCCGTCAGCTCCGGCACCGACGGAAGAGGCATCCACTTCCAATATGAAGGGAGATGTACCATGGGAGCCCTAGTGAAATGCGCCTTCACGGAGGTAAATGCCTTGGAGACCTCCTCCAACCACACCTTAGGATTAGCTCCTTATTTGGTGAGGGCTACCAGAGGAGCCACTAAGGTAGAAAAGTGAGGGATGAACTGGCGATAATAGTTGATGAACCCCATTAAGCGCTGCACCGCTTAAAGGGAATGTGGTTCCTGCCAGTTCATCACGGACTTCAGTTTGGCAGGATTCATGGCCAAACCTTTGGCCAAGATAATATAGCCTAGGAAAGACAAGGACTCCTGTTCAAACCCACACTTTTCCAATTTGGCATACAGGGAATTGGCACGCAGGAGTTTGAAGACCTTGCAGACATCCTTACGGTGGGTATCAATATCTGAAGAGAAGAGAAGAATATCATCCAGATAGACAACCACTGAAGTGGATAACAACTCCTGGAAGATGTCATTAACAAAGTCTTGGAAGACAGCAGGAGCATATTCGTATCAAGTTGTACGCACCACGCAGATCTAGTTTAGTAAATACCCTAGCTCCTCGCAGCCTGTCGAAGAGCTCTGAGATGAGCGGTAGAGGGTAATTGTTTTTGATGTTAATAGCATTCAAACTCCTGTAATCTATACATGGATAGTGATGGGCGAGCACTAAAATCCTTGGGTGCTAATTGCTCGGGTTGAGCAAATTGGAATACTCGGGTACTCGACACGAGCAACGAGCCCAATGTAAGTTTATGGGAAACCAAAGCATTTTTTACAGTGATCCCCGGGGGGTCCTTTTAAGGTCAAAAAGCATCAGAAAATGATGGAAACACTGCTCAACTGACACGGTAACATCATGGGGATCGCCCCTGGAAGCATTTCTGACTCCTAGGTCACAGCTGTAAGCAATGTTGTCAGAGTTTCACGCCATTTTTACAGGTGCACCAAAAAACATACAAAAACGAAACCAAAATGTATTTTGCTGGGAAATATGTTAAGGCACATCCTTTCCAGGGTAATGACTTGCATATAAGGCAAAATAATTAACCCCAGACCAAATTGTTCCTCCACCACTTGGGCTATGTTCACACGCAGCGTTTTTGATGCGTTTTTCAACTTTAACATTGCTTTCAACCAATACAAATGCATTCACTGGGAAATGTCATTGTAACTTTTAACAACTCTAGCTGGCCATGTGGTGTGTGACACATAAGGAGACACATCTTGTTTCATTTATGAAGGAGGGACTCTTAAAGTCACAAAGCCTATTTTTAGAGGGGCTTCAGGCGGCATTAATATTCCTAAAGGGCCATTATTAAACAGTGGGTCTCCTATGCTGTTATTGCCTATGCAGTGAGTGGCTTGGCTGCCAAGAATTACAGCGTACCCTAATACCCCTTTCACGAGAGGTACAGGAGGGCTTCCTGAAAAAATGTTGCATTGAATGCTAGGCCTGCCCAGCTAATCAAGTCATATGCACCCCAAGAATCCTTTGAACCCAGGTACTGGATGGCCACAGGAAAACCCACTTCACATTCTTCAGTTGGTTCTGCCATACCGTTTCCTTATTCATTGAATGCTAGAGCCGCCTTGACCCAAATTTGCACGCACCTCAATCCCCCCTTGGAAGAAACATGGAGGATAGCCTCCTAAAAAAAAGCCTGTCCCATTAAAAAGGAGCGGGTCTCCTAGACTTGAAATGCCCATACACTAAGTGCATGGGCTGAAAAAAATTTACCCATGAGGGGTACATTTTTTTAAAAATTTTTTATGGGGATCATAGACACCCTTGCCAAAAGATTGACCAGCTGTAGCAGCGCGGAACACGTTAACCCTGGTGATCTAGTGGCGGTGGATGATGAGACATGGAGGAAGGCCTCATTACAAACTAGGCCCAATTTAAAGGAGCGGGTCTCCTAGACTTATAATGCCCATTGTCATGATAGGACTGGCGAGTAAACTGGGACCAGGGGCACCTTTCCTGGCCCTAGCACTAGGGGGTGCCCTAACTCACCCTGTTCCCAAGGATACCTGAGATGGCGAGGATGCCGGGGCCTCCACCCTTGCCATATCTCCTAACTGCAGCCCTGCGTCTGTCCCCTTCCCCACCCAGGAAAGAGAGGTGCTACCGTGTACCGCAGTACACCAACCTGACAGACAGGGGAACAAAGACAAGGGTAAAAGAAAATTCCACTCACACAAATATACTCTCACAAATAACAGAGGTATTCACCAGGGTATGAAGGACGGGGAAAAAATATAAGGCAGGTAAGGATGAGGAATTTCCAAGCGTACAAACCAAGCAACAGTCGCACAATAAACTCCTCCAGCTCTTCAGACACCAGCTCTCCTTTCTCCAGGTCTGTCTCTAGCAAGTGCTAACTCAGACAAGGATCTGTTCAGAAGGCCTAGCTTTTATAGGAGAGAGGAGTGGTTAACCGAGCACAGCTGAAAGCAGGGATTTCCACATGGCCGATTAACCACTGTCCTGACAACAAACACATTTAATACACTGGAGAAGTGCTTCTCCTCAGTGGCAAAGCAGGAGCCATCAGACGCTGTGGTCTTCTGGTACTGCTCTGTCGCAGTAACTCTGTGACACCTATACACTAAGTGCATGGGCTGACAAACATTTCCCCAAGGTGGGCACATTTTTAATTTTTTTTATGCGGATCATAGATACCCTTGCCAAAAAATTGACTTGCTGTAGCAGCATAGAACACGTTCACCCTGGTGCTCTAGTGGCAGAGAATGAGACATGGAGGAAGTCCTCACTAAAAACTCGGCCTAATTTAAAGGAGCAGGTCTCCTAGACTCGTAATGCCCATGCACTAAATGTATTGGCTGACAAACATCTCCCCCTGGGGGAGTAAAGTTTTTTTTTGTATCAAATTAGTAACGGGCATCATAAAAGCACCCTTGCACAAAAATTGAGTGACTTTTGCATCACAGAATATGCTAACCCTCGTGTTCTAGTGGTTGTGAATGATGAGGATGAGGATAAGGAGGAGGATAACACCAAATTGACCAAATCAGGAAGCGTATACCCATGTGTGGTTATTGGTTATGAAGAGGTGCATGAGAATACACCTCCACAAAAAAGACAATGTATTTGAGGTTATGTTTCCCTGTTTTCATTCGGTGGTGTACAGAAGTCTTGCCCAATCCAGCCCTTGTTCATTTTTATAAGAGTAAGCCTGTTAGCATTTTCAGTTGACAGGCGGATGCGCTTATCAGTTATAATTCCACCAGGGGCACTAAAAACCCGCTCTGACATAACGCTAGCAGCAGGGCAGGTCAGGACCTCCAAGGTATAGAGAGCCAGTTCATGCCACATGTCCAGCTTGGATACCCAATAATTAAAAGGCACAGAGGAATCTCGGAGGACAAATTTGCACATTCAGCAAGGTACTCCCTCAGCATCTTCCCAAGCATTGCACTTCTTGTGACAGCATCCCTTACCTCTGTGCCAGCGCGATGGGAGGGTCTGAGAAAACTGTCCCAGAACTTTGCCATTGTTCCCATGCCTGTGCTGGATTGTACTTCTGTCTCTCTCGCTTGTACTCCTTGGTTGTACAACAAACTCTAACATCTACTGCCAGCATTCTCAGATGGGAATTTTTTTAGTAATACCGCTACAAGGGCCCTCTGGTACTGCACCATTTTAGTACATTTGTCTGCCTCTGGAAGAAGAGATTGAAAGTTCACCTTGTAGCATGTGTCTAGAAATGTCATCAACCAGTAATGAGTGTCACCGAAAATTTTAATAATGCGAGGGTCACGAGAAACGCAGCACAACATAAAGTCAGCCATGCATGCCAGACTGCTAACAGGCAAGACTTCCGTATCCTCACCGACAGCACAACTGACTATGCTGTCCTTCTCCTCCTCATCCTCCTCCTCTCTGTGCTCAGGCCATCCACGCTGAACAGACGGTACGACAGCTGTGCTTGTAAAACCGTCTATAGAAGAGGAAAGTAACTCCTGTTCTAACCCCTCCTCCTCTTCCTCATTGTCTACCAATCCACGTCATAAGGCTGGGCTGTGTGTAATCACCCTGTATGGTTCCTTGCTCCATGTCCTCATGCTCCACCTGTAATGCATCCTCTTTAATTGTGAGCAGAGAGGCTTTCAGAATGCAGTGAAGTGGGATGGTGATGCTAATTATGGCATCATGTCCGCTCACCATCTTGGTTCAGTCCTCAAAGTTTTGGAGGATGGTGCATACCCATGAACACTCCTGAGGTCTTATGTGTGGAGTCGGAACTGAATAACGACAGCCTTGTTGATGCTGGTAGTCAACAACTGCCCTCTCCTGCTCTCAAATATTTTCCAACATACTGTATGTAGTGTAGAGTTCCAATGCGTGGGACATCACACATCAGTCGGTGAGCCGGAAGAAGCAAACGCTGCTGAGGCAAGGCAAGGGTGGCTGAAGCTGTAGCTGACTTTCACTAGCAGATCTGGCAGCTCCGGGGAGCTTTTGAGAAAACGTTGAATGATGAGGTTAAGCACATGGGCCAGGCAAGGAACGTGTGTGAGCTCACTTTGCCTCAGAGCTTGTGCTAAAAATCTCATGTGTTCATAAAGTTCATAAGCCAGTATGCTATTCACATTTCACATATTTCACATTTCCTTGTTTTTTAGCACAGATAAGTTTGGCCATTGATCTATTTTGCCTCAGCGCTGTCACCAGGTTCCGGCCATTGTCACACATGACCATACCTGGCTGTAGGTTCAGCGGTGTCATCCAAAAATCTGACAGCTTTTTCAGTGCTGTCCATAACTCTTCAGCATTGTGCGGTTTGTCACCTAAGCAGATGAGCTTCAGCACAGCCTCTTGCCGCTTGGCTGAGGCAGTGCTGCAGTGCTTCCAGCTTCTGACAGATGTGCTAATTTCAGAGATGGAGGCTGAAGAGGAGGAGGAGGAGGTGCAGGAGCTGTAGACTGTGGATGCCACCCTGATTGAAGTAGGGTCCGCAATCCTCGGCATCGGGAGGATGTGTTCCATCCCAAGGTCTGACTGGGTCCCAGCTTCCACTCTGTTAACCCAGTGTGCCGTTAGTGAGATGTACCATCCCTGCTCACAAGCACTTGCCCACCTGTCTGTGGTTAGGTGGACTTTCCCAGTAACAGCATAGTTGAGGGCACGGTAATATTGTTGGACACGTGCTGGTGTTTTGCTGGTACGGCTCACCGGGAGAAATAGTGGTGACTGGGGACCGAGAACCTTGGGACGGCCACCACCATCAGGTTGCAGAAAGCTTCCATCTCAACTAGCCTAAAAGGCAACTTTTTGAGCACAAGCAGATAAATGTGAGAATTTAGTACTGTGGCCTATGGGGCATTGGCTGAGTATTTCTGCTTGCGTTCCAATTACTGGGGTATAGACAACTGAAGGCTGTGCCGGGACAAGGAGGTGGACAGGCTTGATGATGGTGCTGGTTGACTGTAGGCAACAACAGGTGCAGGGCACGAGACATCTTTGCATGCACCGTGGACTGGGAATTGGCTTATATGCAAGACAGTGGAAGAAGCAGTGGTGTTACCTGCAGACAGCGATCCTGGAGCCTGGGGTTGAGCCCACAAAGTCAGGTGCTTTGCTGCTATGTGCCTGATCATGCTGGTTGTGGCCAGGCTAGTAGTTTTGCTACCCCTGCTGATGTGGGCATGGCAGGTGCTGCAAATGGCCTGTTTGGGGTTATCATCAGAGTTTTTAAAAAATAACCAGACTCGGAAAGATCTAACAGTTGAAATGGCAACTTCTGTCATGTTGGTGTTACGGGGAATGGATGCATGCCATCTGTCTGCAGCTACTGCACTGCTTCTTCCTGCCTGTTGGGGTGATATGCCTCCTTCCCCATGTGTGCTGCTGTCCTCGCTCTGCATGTCCTCCTACCAGGTTAGGTCAGTTACTATGTCATCCACCACCTCATCTTCCACATCTGCATCCTGCTTCTCCTCCTGACTTTCTGGCAATTGTGTCTCATCATCGGCAAACTCTTGTGACACTTTCCCACCATTGCCTTTGTGTGACCGTGGCTGCTCAAATCTTTGGGCATTGCTACATGCGATCTCATCTTGCCCCACTTCAAGATTCACACTGCTCTGGCTTCAATAGTAGTGTGCTGCAGTCCCCTAGAAACTGTGACAAGAAGGTAAAGCAAGAAGATTTGAGTCTTTGTTGTGGCCCACTTTCAGCTTGGCCACGGCCTCGTCCTCTGCATGAACCTTCAGCATCACGTCCACTTCCCTGTACCTTGCCTTGCCCATTTTAAATGGACTACGGAAATATTTTAAAAGTTCAATATAAATGGATTAATTTTGAGAAAAGTGATATGTGATCAGTGTGCCAAAAAACACACTTTTAATTCAATGGAATGTTGGTAATTTTTTTATTTGGTTTTAACAAATTTTATTAATAACTAGGGTAAGACACACCAAAACCAGTTCAAAGGAGCACTCAAATGGAACAATTTTTAAACCACAGATAGAGGAGGCGTCTGACAGAAAAACCACAATGTTCAATATGTGGCCTTTTTTTATTTTTTGAAAAGAAAATTGCTGTCATGAAGTAGGCTAACACAACGCCAAAAAAGTGGAATGTATGCCTGAAAAACAAGTTTTTGTAGCCCACAGATAGACCAGACATCAAATGGACATGACAGACTGTTTCAATATGTGGCCTGGAGTTTTTTTTTATTTTTTAACCACAAAATACTGTATGGACAAAGGGTAGCAGGCAAAAAAGTGGAATGTATTCCTGAAAAGCAAGTATTTGGAGACCACAGATAGACCAGGCATCTGACTGAGATAACTGACTGTTTCAATATGTGGCCTGGATTTTTTTTTACATTTTTTTAACCACAAAATACTGTATAGACCAAGGGTTTAAGTAAAAAAAAGTGGAATGTATGCCTGAAAAGCAAGTATTTGGACACCACAGATAGGACCAGGCATCTGACTGAGGTAACAGACTGTTTCAATATGTGGCCTGTATTTTTTTTAAATTTTTTTAACCACAAAATACTGTATAGACAAATGGTAGCAGACAAAAAGTGGAATATATGCCTGAAAAGCAAGTATTTGGAGACCACAGATAGATCAGGCATCGGACGGAGATAACAGACTGTTTTAATATGTGGCCTGGATTTTTTTAAACTTTTTTAACTACAAAATACTGTATAGACCAAGGGTAGCAGACAGAAAAGTGGAACGTATGCCTGAAAAGCAAGTATTTGGTGACCACAGATAGACAAGGCATCTGATTGAGATAACAGACTGTTTCAATATGTGGCCTGGATTTTTTTTTACATTTTTTTAACCACAAAATACTGTATAGAACAAGGGTAGCAGGCAGACAAAAAAGTGAATGTATGCCTGAAAAGCAAGTATTTGGAGACCACAGATAGACCAGGCATCGGACGAAGATAACAGACTTATCAAAATGCGGCCTTGATTTTTTTGGGCCCACCAGAATTGAATCTGAGCCCTCAGACACCTTACCTCACATGACCCACTCCATCTCAATATGCTGCCTGTGGACCAGTCAATATGAGGGGAATGATGACGTAACCAAGGTATCCCTAACAATACCTCATCAATACCCTCAGGAATGACCAACAACAAGATTATCTCCTGATGTTCTGGAGACATGGCAAGAGAGAGAGAGGAATGGTCTGATGTGTAATTTGCGAAGGCAATGCGGACTCATTGACCACCCGGATGGTAACTGGCTTGGTGAGCATCACAAGCGGTATTTTGTGCCATTGGGCCAAGGCAGAAGACATAAAGTTGCCTTCAGCCCCGGAGTCCACACAAACCTCCGTAAAGTGGGTGGTCGAGCCATATGAAAGTGTCACCCTAATAGCTATTTTGGACGACAACTCCGCCGTGTCTAATGAACCTCCTCCAATAGCCACTAGATGTGGTCGTCCCTGCCGCTGGGGACACTTGTCGGCAAAATGACCTGACTGCCTACAAACTTGGCAGATCGAAGGTACGCGGACGGAACAAGATTTGGGTTCCACTTGAAAAACCTCTGTGGCCTCTAGAATCATAGAATAATACAATCATAGAATGTTAGAGTTAGAAGGGACCTCCTGGGTCATCTATTCCAACCCCCTGCTCATACAAAGATTCACTAAAACATCCCAGACAGATGTCTGTCCAGCCTCTGTTTGAAGACTTCCTTTGAAGGAGAATTCACTACCTCTCGTGGCAGCCTGTTCCACTCATTGATCAACCTATCTGTCAAAAAGTTTTTTCTAATATCTAATCTGTGTCTCCTCCATTCAGTTTCATCCCATTGCTTCTAGTCTTTCCTTGTGCAAATGGGAATGAAGATAATCCTTCTACAATGTGAAAGCCCTTGAGATATTTGTAGACAGCTATTAAGTCTCCTCTGAGTATTCTTTTTTGAAAGTTAAACATTCCTTAATCATGTAAATGTTCCTCATAGGACATGGTTAGCAGATCGATCAGTCACCATTCGGGTCGCTCTTCTCTGAACTTGTCCAGTTTGTTGATATCTTTTTTAAAATGTGGTGCCCAACACTGGACACAGTATTCCAGATGAGGTCTGACCAGAGAGGAGTAGAGGGCAATAATGACTTCACGTAATCTAGACTGTATGCTTCTGTTAATATATCCCAGAATTGTATTTGCCCTTTTTGCTGCTGCATCACACTGTTGACTCATGTTCAATTTGTGATCTATTAGTACACCCAACTCTTTTTCACATGTGCTGTTGCTTAGCCTTATTCCTCCCCTTCTGTATATGCTTTTTTCATTTTTATTGCCCAGCTGTAGTACTTTTCATTTTTCCCTGTTAAAAATCATTCTGTTAGTTGCTGCCCACTGCTCCAGTTTATTTATATCTTTTTGAGTCCTCTCTCTCTCTTCTCTAATATTAGCTATCCCTCCTAGCTTTGTGTCATCAGCAAATTTAATCAGTTTACCCTCAATTCCTTCATCTAAATCATTGATAAAGATGTTGAGCAATACAGGGCCCAGGACAGAGCCCAGTGGTACCCCACTTGAGACATTCTTCCAACTGGATGTACAGCCATTTACATTCACTCTTTGGGTCTGATCACTAAGCCAGTTATGAATCAACCTAACAGTTGCCTTGTCCATTCCATACTTAGTCATTTTTTCAATAAGGATTGTGTGAGATACTTTGTCAAATGCTTTGCTGAAGTCAAGATATACTATATCTACAGCATTTCCCTGATCCACCATTCAGTGATTGTGTCATGGAAGGAAATTAAGTTAATCTGACATGACTTATTAGTTACAAACCCATGCTAACTCTGATTAGTCACTTCATTCTTATCCAGGTACTTACATACATGTTGTTTCCTTAAAGTTCTGTGTTCTTCCATCCTGGTTTCCTTAAATGCTTCCTATTCTTCCCTCTTTTTGGAATTGTTAACAATTGTGCTTTGAAAATCTATTTTTTTAAGATTTCCCATCCTTCTTGGACATTTTTGCCCTTAAGGATATCCAGCCATTGGATCCCTCCGATTCTCTTTCGGAGTCCCTTAAAATCTGCCTTTCTGAAATCTAACTTTGACATCTGAGTCTTCACAGGTCTTCCTCCTCTAGTTATCCAAAATTCTAAAATAGCATGGTCGCTACCTCCTAGAGTCCCAGCCACTCTTACCTCCTCAATCATTTCCTCCCTGTTTATAAGGATTAGATGCAAGTTAGCAGATCCCCTTGTTTTCTCTCCTACCTTTTGGAAGATTAAATTGGTCGCAAGAGAGGATAAGTTTTGCCTGAGAGAGATTCCAAACAAATGTCTGGATAGTTGAAATCTCCCATGACAACTATGTCATATTTTTTGGAGAAATTGGCAATTTGATGCATAAAGAGTTCATCCATATCGTCAGCTTGCACAGGCGGCCTGTAGTAAATGCCTACAATGGTTTCCTTTCCATTGTCCTGTCCTTGTATTCTTACCCAAACAGTTTCCACAGAACTCCCAGTCTCTGAAGCTTCAATCTCTGTGCAGATATATGCTTTTCTAACATACAATGCGACCTCCTCCTCGTTTATCAAGTCTGTTTCTTGCAAATAAGTTGTATCCTTCTAGCCTTGTATTCCAATCATGTGTATCGTCCCACCAAGTTTCAGTGATTCTAATGACATCATATTTCTTTTCCTTGGTTAGTAGTTCCAATTCTCCTTGTTTGTTGCCCATACTTTGTGCATTCGTATAGAAACATTTTAGTTTGTGATTGGTTTCTCTTTCTCCAATACTTTTATTATTTAGATTTTGTTGTCTTTGTTCTTCCCTTCTGCTTCTAATAGCAGAGTTCTCAATAGTATTTGTCATGTGTATGGATTTTTCTGGCATTTTGCTTCCCTTCCCACATTGTTCTAGTTTAAAGCTCTCCTGATGATTGTAGCAAGGCGACTACCAAATACATGTTTTCCAGTCTTCGTACGGTGCACCTCATCTCTAGCAAGTAGTCCATTGCATTGGTAATTCACTCCGTGATCCAGAAATCCAAATCCTTGCTGATGGCACCATCGACGTTGCCAGTTGTACACCTACAGAATCTTATTCCACCTCCTTTTTCCATGGCCATCCACTGGAAGCATGGAAGAGAAGACCACCTGCACTCCCAGTTCTTTCACTTTCTTAACCTAAGTTTTCAAAGTCACTGCAGATGGTTTCCAGGTTGTTTCTTGCGGTGTCATTTGTTCTCGCATGTATTAGCAGGAATGGGTAGTCATCTGTACGTCTGAAGAACCCTGATATCCTGTCAGACACATCTTTAATTTTTGCACCTGGAAGACAGCACATTTCTCTTGAGGTTGTATCCGGTCTGCAGATTGTGGCCTTTGTTCCTCTCAACAGGGAATCCCCCATGACCACAACTCTCCGTTTGTTCTTCACAACATTTTTCTTTTTCCATCCAGGAGGGCTCTGAGGGCACCCAAGGTTGTTCTTTGTGGGCAAAGTCTTATCTTCATGTATTTCTTCATCATTCTCCTGTGAGAGCCTAGTACTGGTTCCTGAGCAGTATGGGTGTTGCCAGTGGCGTAACTTGAAACTCATGGGCCAGATGCGAAAGCTCCAATGGGGCCTCCAAATATTTTAAACTTTTAATAGCAATAATCTTTTTCTATAGGCCAAAGGGACTATTAGGGCGTCCTAGGCTCCAGGGCCCGGGTGCGATTGCAACCCCTGCATCTGTTGCAGTTACACCCTTGGGTGTTGACTGCCTCTTGATCCTCCTGCTTCTCTGGGTCACATGCTTCCATTCCTCTGTTTCTTCAGGTGCACTTTGAATTTCTTTTCTTTCTGTAACACGAAGAGATAATTCTGCTCTGAGTAAGAACTCTTCACCTTCCTTAATGATTTTCAATGTAGATAACCTTTCTTCTAGATGCAAAAATAAACGTCAGTAAATCAAATACAGACGGCGACTCAATCACAAATCATTATTACCGGAGAAAAAATGAGTCAAAAAATGGGCAAAAATAGTAAAAGGTAATATTTATTGAAAATTCATATCATTAATTTCCACCTAAAATATATACATAATATATAGCAAATAGTAATATCACAAAAAGTGCATAGTGACTATACCCATAGGTGCAACCAATGTTCCAGGTATGCAGAACAGGACACTAATGAATCAAGTATTGAAAATGCCTACTACCAACACATGAATACCAATAAGTCCGACATATGGCACATAAACAAAATAATAATCACATCGTTACACAGACTAAGCTAGTGACATCGCCATACATCATAAATGTGCAGACCAAGACATGTGTCTTTCTTCTAGATGTTGCAACTTTTCCTCCAACAGGGACACAAGCTTGCATTTCAGGCATATGAAGTTTGGCTTTTCCACTGGTAAGTCTTTGAACATGTAGCAAGAAATGCAGCTCATCAAATGGCTCCTGGTCTCTTCCATGTTCTTACTGTTAAAAAGATAACAAAATGGTGAGAAATGTGCCAAAATTCCGATGTCCTCCTTTCAGCTGCAATGGCCAAAATCCTGTGTTCTTTGAGCTCGCGGATACTCACTTATCCCAGAAGGTACTGGGAATATGCAAATTCTCTCCTCAGGACTCTTCCCCATCGAATCGGGTAGAGACTGATGTCAAGTCCTCCAGCGTGGCAGAAATCTTCCTAGTGACAAGGGCATCCTTTAGATGACCAGCAAGCCCCCACCAAAAGACTGCGATAAGGACCTTATCTGACCACTCCAACTTGGATGGTAGAGTCCAAGATTGGATGGCGAACTGGTTGACCATGGAAGAGCCCTGACTTAACACTAAGAGTTGGAGTGCAGTGTTATGGGTGACCTGAGGTCCTAAGAAGACCTGTCTCAGAGCAGTCAAGAAGCGAGAGATGCTCTGCACGACCTGGTCATTGCGCTCCCACAGCGGTGTAGCCCACTCAGCGCCCTGCCCATTAATAAGGAGATCAGAAATCCCACTTTGTCCCATTCAGAGAGGAAACAGGACACCAGTAGCTCCAGCTGAATAACACACCAGTTCACAAAACCCCTACAGGCTTTACTGTCGGGTAGGTGGAGACGAATGAGAGACGGAACAGGGATGGTAGTGGAAACTCGAGACGCAGCTTCACTGGCTGCATGAGCCGCTACTGCGGAGACATCCACTGCTGTAGTCGTGTGCTCAAGAGCAGACAATCTGCCCTCCAGCTGCTGGATGTACCACTGTAAACGCTGCTCGTCCGCCACTGCTAGCCAGACCCTGGCCAGATATTGTTAGTGTATGCGGATCGCACCAAATGTAAATAATGGGAAGGTGCGATCGCAACCCAGGATTGACAAATGGACAAATCCTTGTGGCCAGTGATGCTACATTTCCCTGACAGCACACTGGGTGAACATTGTGGAATCCAAGACCAGTCGGACCCTGGGACACATTGTTAGGGTTTGCGGATAGCACCAAATGTAAATAATGGGAAGGTGCGATCGCAACCCGGGGTCCACCATGCGGTGATGGAAAAACCACAGCTAGAGGACAATGGCAGAATGTAGCTGCAAGAAAGCTCTGTAAACACACCAAGTTAAACATCACTCGGTGTGAAAAGATTGCAACGTGCCTGACTCTGTTGCTCCACAGAGCAGCACAAAAACTGAGAGCACTCTCAGCTATGCCTTGTTAGACGTCACAGGAGCATAGAGGAATTGACGCTAGTTGGGGTACCCATAACTCTCCCCCCACTATGCTGTTGATTGAACCTGCTCTAACACTCGGTGGCTTTTGAGAACTGCACCTGAGGACGCCCAGTGTAGATGCTAGGTTCAAGCGGAAGTTCCCAAACTACACTACCTGACTAGAAACGCACCTGTGGTGCTAATACAACACCAATAATGGATCCTATCGTGGTTAGCCAAGCATAAATAAATACCTACAAAAGAAGGCACCACATACACAGTATTATTTAAAAAGTCCTTTATTAATGACAAATGAACCAACAAAGTGGTCATAAAATTGCCTAATCCGGCAAAGGTGAGACACAACAAACACAAAACAATGGCGGACACATAGACCTGGAGATAACAACAAAACATATATAAGCACTAAGTGTGACAAAATGCTGAACACATGTGAGCTAGGTATATTAGATAAATAGCATGGCAAGGCACATAGTTTAATATATAAATATAACAAAACAAGAATAAATATAATAATTATAATTTTTGCACACAGGGCCGGTATATGACAAGTGAAAGTCACAAGGTTTAAGTAAACCACATATATCGATCCGTGAGCAGCATAGAAAACGCCATTGCTAAACAATATAACCACCAAAACTACCTAAAAAACAAGTGTTTACCCACATGAGGAGAAAGGTCCAGGAGTCCACCACACCCGACGCGCGTTTCGCACAGAAATGCTTCGTCCAGGGGTGGATAGACGTTGGACAGGTACCTTTTTATATATAACAGATGGCCACAGAAGTGAAAACAGCTGAGAAACGCTAGCGCTGAAGACCGGAAGACGTCATCGTCATAGCGATAGTAATACTGCAGCGAGCAAAAGGATGCATCCACAAAAAAAATAAAAAATAAGAAAAAAACGCCCCTACGATATAGAGGAACGCTCCACCAAGAAGGGGAGAAGCGAAATATAAAATAAATCAAAGTGCAACTACCGGGTGACCGGCCGTAAAGTGGATAAGTGACGTAAAAAAGGTCAGGTAAGTAAACCAGCACCGCTGCGTAGCCGTAACTAAGCGACGCTAGGGCGTATATACCTGAACGTGACACATTGAAATCAACAAAGGAACACCACTATTGGTGAATGAATGAAGACAACTTCTATAGAGTCTACATAAAAATGAAAAAAACAACCCATAAGGGTGTAAATGAAGTGAAAAAAAGCTGAAAAGAATATATATATTAGTGACAGCTTATTAGAATGCAAACTAGCCCGCAAGTATATATAGAATAAAGTGCAAATGCAATACATACATATTAAGTAAGAAAGTGACAAACCAGTAACACGATAGCCACAGCGCTGCATATAATGACAGAACATCTACAACATATATATTAAATATATAGTGTGCATAAATATAAAATATAACAGTAAAGTGTAACAATAATAAACATTTACAAAGGAAAACATATTTTATTATACAATAAAACACATATAATTTAAATATTAAATTACTATATAGTAACACTTATGACATCACAGGAATACTGAAGAAAAGGAATGGCCACAAGAATGAAGACACCACTAGGGACCATAATCTAAATAAAAACAAAAAGTGAATTAAAACCAACGACTGAAAACAGCTCAGACAAAATTAAAAAGTATATTTTTTATTTAATTAAAAACAGACATACAGGTAAGAACTGAAGGCAACAAATCGGATATCATACTGAAAGTCCAATATTATAGGAAAGGCTGAAAGCTGTTATATTCATTTAAACCGGCTGGGGATATTGTGTTTAATTTATAGATCCATTTGGTTTCTTTCTGTGCCAAAAGACGTTTCCAATTACCCCCCCGTGGTCCTATGAAGACCCTATCAATCCCTCTAAAGGCCAAGCCAGTAGGATCACAATTATGTGCCTCCCGAAAATGACGTGGTATGGGTTTTAGGGTAGAGGTGTCAATAATGTCTTTAGCATCCTCAATATCCAAGATGTGCTCCCTGACACGTCTTCTAAATTCACGTGTCGTCATACCAACATAAATGAGAACACATAAACATGTGGCGTGGTAGATGACGGCATTGGTAGTGCAATTGATGCTATGGGTTATGGTGAATATTTTGCTTGAATCAGAATTAACAATCTCCTTGGCTCGAACCACATTCTTGCAGGCTACACATTTTTTGCAGGGATTGCAACCCCATGCTGGACCCTTGGACCCAAAAATGAATTTAGACCTGTCACCCTTATGGTGACTGTGTACCAAGTGGTCCCTTAAATTATGTGCTCTTCTATAGGTAACCAAAGGGGAATTGCCAATAAATTGGGCCAGAGTGTTATCGAGCGATAAAATGGACCAATGTCTTTGTAGTATCTTAAAGACCTCATCACTCCGAGAGTTAAAATCAAAGATACAACGTACCTTAGAGTCAAATGTTTTATCCTTTTTAGGTCTGTATTGTAGTAGCTCACTCCGGTTCTCATCCGTGCCCGCGTGTAGGCCTGACAAATCGACTTCCGCAGTACCCACGTTCCTCAAATCTAGTACACAAGTCCTTGGCCTGTTTGTCAAAAAGCAAGTCATTAGAACAAATTCTTTTCGCTCGTAGAAATTGACCAGTGGGGATATTTCTAAGCAGTCTACCAATGCGCACAGCCCGAGTCTGAGCAGACACGGAGACATCCTTGCTGAGCAGCATCCACTCTGGTTGAGACTGAATGGGAGACCGCAGGAGAAGATAAGGCTTGGGATCCATCCTTTGCAGAGGGAGAATACCAGCGCCTAACACACATGCTACTGACACCAAGGATTGCATGCCCTGGTTCAATCAGGGTTGCCCCTGCCTTCTACAGAGGTTCCTGCACCTCTTCCTCCTCACCCTCCATCTCACAAATGTCATCATCAGTTGCAAGCTGGAAGCACTGCAGCACTGCCTCAGTTAAGAGGCAACAAGCTGTGCAGAAGCTAATCTGCTTAGGTGACAAACCGCATACCGCTACTGAGCAGTTGAAATGTATAACGGACCAGACTGATCTGTGGCTGTCACCCCTAAACCTTTAACCAGGCATGGCAATGTGTGACAATGGCTGTAACCTGGTGGAAGCTCTGAAGCTTGGTAACCTTGCACCCATACCATGCCTGGCCCACGTACAAAACTTTGTGGTTCAGTGGTTTCTCAAAACCTACACAGGTCTATCCGAGCTACTTGTGAAAGTATGCCATGTGTGTGCCCATTTCTGCAAATTAGCTACAGCTGCCGCCCCCCTGGCAGCGCTACAGCAGTGTTTCCAACTTCCAGCTCACTGGCTTCTGTGCAATGTCACCTTGTTTGGAACTCAAAGTTACATATGTTGGCAAGGCTTTGTGAGCAGCAGGGGGAATTATTTGAATACCAGCTACACCATGCATGTCGGTATTCTTGTCATCCTCCGCACATAAGAGCTGATGAGTGTGCATGGATGTCTGATATCTGTGCGGATCTCCAAATCTTTGAGTACTCAACCAAGATTGTTAGCGGCAATGTTGCCATAATCAGTGTCACCATCATGCTTCTCTGTCTACTGAAATGCTCCTTGTTCACAATTAAAAAGAAGGCTTTGCAGGTCAAGCAAGTGGAGATGGAGCAAGAAAGTATGCTGGGTGATGCTACTGAGCCAAGCCTCATATTATCTTCTCAACGCGGATTAGGTGATAATGAGGAGTTTGAGGAGGAAGAGTAGCTGGTTAATTGCTTTACAGATGGTAGTACCCACACCACCTTCATCCCATCTGTTCAGTGTAAAGACAAGGAGGAGAGTGAGGATAAGGAGGACATCATGGACAGTCGCCCTTTTGGTGGGCACAGGGAAGTCTTGGCTGTTGGCAGTCTGGCACAAATTGCTGAGTTTATGTTCCGCTGCCTTTCCTGTGACCCTTGCGTTGTACGCATTTTGGCCAACATTAATTACTGGTTGGTAACCCTTCTAGACTCACACTACAAGGAAAATGTTACATCTAACAAAAGGTCTAACACAATGTTGCAGTACTAGAAGGCCCTAGTTGAAGAATTTTTTTAAAAAACTGGAGACTAGGGAGACACACACCAGATGCAGCAGAGGCAGGGCAACACTCTCAAGGGTCTGAGACAGTTTACTCAGATCTCCCATCACCCAGGCCCTGATGCTTGGGGTACTCTGACAAGAAGAGAAAAGTTTTGGAAGTTGACGAAGGAGTACCTTGAAGACCATACCAGCATCCTTTGTGATTCCTCTGGTACGGTGTTTGTGATATAACTTTCTGAGATGCGTAACTTTATTTTTTCATCTATGGAGCTGTTTGAGGTTATGTTTTAGGCTTTGAGCTAATGTTTTTACTGATTAAATTTGAAGGTACATATGATGTTTTGCTAACTTTTCAATGTATTTTATATTTAAAACTGCAAAGACCAAAAAGAGGCAATTATTGCGGTTTAATTTTTTTTAGATGTTTAGCATACAGTTTCAATAATGTTAGACTTTGATTGATTGGACTCTTTTAGACACAGCAATACCAAATATGTTTATTTTTTAAATTTCTTTAGTTTTAACAGGCAACAAAGATGGTGTTTTAAATTTTTATATTTTTAAAACTTTTCTTACATTTTTCATGTTAATTTAATTCTGTAGTTTCATCAATTTTTTTTAAGTTTTACTACTATTGCACAAAAAATAAAAAAATAGCGTAACACAAAAAAATATAGTTCAGACAGCATGAACCAGCACATAAAGAACAAAATGAAGGCCATCCAAGCGTGAGTTTTTTTATTTAGTGTGTGATGTACATTGCAAAGAAAAACTTTTTAGCAGGTTATGCACCAAATATTGTCAATATATTTTTCCTGAATTGTATTCTTTGGTCATCACGTTCAGTGATAGATTAATGTTCCTAATATGAAGATGGCAACTGAATTGTTTGGGTAGAAACCATCCAATTAAATTTTTATTGCTGTTAATTAACAAACCACATATTAGCGATGGACGAAAAGTTGGTTAATAACCTCAATTTGACAAAGCCAGCCTTGTGATGTGTACATATTCTAGCAAATAATGAGTCGTTCATTAGCTAGGGGGAGTAGCGCAATATGCATAATTCATATTACATACATTCAGGTTTCTGTGCTTGGTAGATGATAAATCATTTAGTTCCAGCATCTTGCCTGTGGTGTTCTATGTGGTACATTCACTATTTAATGCTGGATAAAAATATATCTGTGAATATATGGTGGTCAGTGGAACATTCAGCATCTGTCGCCTACTTTGTTTTTATCATCCACTTACAAAATGGGTCTAATAACATTTACATCATGCTTTATCCAAAGAAACAATCATAAGGACGATCAAGTGATCATTGTTCAGATAAGGATTAAAACTAATGTTAACCTTCAAATATTGGAATAAAAAAATCCTGAAAGTTACCAAATTGTTGTTTCCAACATTAATATAGATCTCAAAACTATTAGAACTCCTTTAAGTATCTGACATACAATCTGTGAGCATTTTATAGCGTCATAAAACATTATTACTCTTTGTCTAAAAAATACATTTTTATACCCCTTATCATTACAATCAGCGGTCTCCATTCTAATGAACTTCACCTTGTTAATGCATCCACTCATTAAAAGTCTTGTATTCACTAGAACTGTATCTACATGAAGTGATCTATGAGAGCGTTATATTAGTTTAGCAGACGCATCCTTAATTTTACTCATTCGTCTTAATTTTTTGTAATCATTTTCTGTAAAGAGGGTATAGTGTCAGCCTTTGCTTCCATGCTACTGACAGATCCAATCTTGCAGATAATTACCATAAGGAAATTGATGCTTTAGTGTGCAAAGGAGAATTTAATTTACTCAGACATCCCACAGCACAATGCATTCCAAAGGATATCAGGATTTCATTTTTTCAGAAATTAAATAGCAGTATATAACATGATTACTTATTATTGAACATCTTTAAACAGCTTTTTTTAACAGTTTGATGTGATCATGCAAATATATTTAATGCAAAATTTCTAACTTTTTGCCTATGAATAAAAGATCTAGAAATTCATAAAAAATAGCTTGGTAAAGTAGAATCTGGAATACCCTCCAGATAATGTTCAAACATTCATAACTTATATTTAATTAAATGCCTCTATATAGTGTATGTTTGTGTGGGGAAACTTTTTTTAAGGAAGCAATGCTGCTCCTTCTGGACCTCTTATTATTTCTTAAAAGTGTCTCCTTTAAACAAGAAACATAAAAATATCAAGGAAATGGAAGGTAATTTAGAATTTATCAATGCCATGCCTACTACATCTGCTTTGATTTGGGCAGAAGTTCATGCATCACCTAAAGCTGGGACTGCGGAGTGTTGTGGCTTATTTGACATCTTTGGATTCTGCCTAGGAAGGTTATTGCTTACAGAAACTATCCATTAGGGTACCTAATAGACTCCCTAATTATACACATTTTTTTCTGAATAAATCAATGACCACAATAATCTCCAAAGTGATCCTCCAGCTTCAAAAATTATTTTTTGATTGTTATAGGCATGAAAACATCATGTTATGAATGTCTGTGTATTTTCAAACTGATAGCCACCCTGATTCAAAAACTTTCTTCTTTTTCGCCCTAAACATGGCCTTTTGAACTTGTGAATCCACCATTTTTTGTATCAGCAAGACTTTTTATTTAAAAATACCAAAGTAAAGCATGTGTGTAATGAAGGAGAGACCTGTCAAGCAACTGGAGAAAAGCACAAAGAAGTTAGACAGAGATGGGATTGGACTATTGTCACCTCTTCCTGTTGCCCTGGCCAGATCCTCATTCATGCAGCCAGGCTATTATTCATGCTCTGCGTGGCTTGGGCAGCATGAATCGACTGGCAAATTCCCTTTAATGTCTCCAAATTTTACCAAATCTCCAAAAGTACCATTTGGGATCTGATTGCTTTCTATTCAATTGGATAAGAAGGGAGTTGAGCAGAAACTAGTTGGGCACAGTTTTTTCTTTTTTCATTTTATATATTTATGGGATTTACTTTGTGTGTTAAACACTTAGTGACCGGGCCATTTCTAAAAAAATGTGCCACGTATCACTATATGTGGTAATAACTTTGGAATGTTTCAACATATCCCATTAATTTTTAGACTGCTTTATCATGACGCATACTACTTTATGATAATGGTAAATTTAGGTTGATACGTTTTGTATTTATTTACAAAAATTTTAAAAAATTAGCAATTTTCGAACTTTGAATAATTATCCCTTTTATTCAGATAGTCATACCATATAAAAACATTAATAAATGACATTTTCCTCATGTCTTCATTACATCAGCACCCTTTTAAAATGTAATTTTACTTTGTTAGCACTTTAGAAGGATTAAAAATGTAGCAGTAATTTTTCATTTTTTCAAGAAAATTAACAAAATGTATTTTTTTATGGACCTGTTCAGTTTTCAAGTGACTTTAGGGTCCTATATATTGGAAAAAACCCAAAAGCTATACCATTTTAAAATCCACACCCCTGAACATCCTCAAAATCGGTTTCAGGCAGTTCATTAACCCTTCCTGCTTTTCAGGAATTAATGCAAAGTGGCATGACAGGAATGAAAAAGTAAATTTTCACCACCTAAATTATGATAATTTCTGAACAAGCCTATATAGCTGGGAGACTTTAAGGACATTATTTGAACTTCCATGGCAAACATCCAGGCCACATGACCAAGATCTCAGGGTGCCGATGAGTCACCCGCCAGGGCCGTGGGGTACCCGGTAGCGGGTCCGGTGTTGACAGGGGGATGTCACGGTGGCGACCCGGTCCGTGGCCCTGGGCACGCATGTAAGAGGGGAAAGTCATTAAAGGGATTTGGTGAATAAAGTTTATGTTTGTGACACCCCCTGTGGTATTCGGTCAGTGAGGACTGACGCTGCTTTAAGGGGTCCTCTGGGGTGATGTTATGGCAGCTAGATGGTATAACTTCCCACAGGTGAAGTGTATCCCCAGGGCTCCCGGTGTGTAGATGGAAGATGGCGAATGGCGCAGTAAAGAACGAGGACATAGGTTTGCAGTTTCTTTACCTGGTTTACTGAAGACTTCAGGCAGCCACAGTCCAGGGTACCAGGGTTTAATAGTGGCGGCTATATTGGCACTAGTTTGCGCTGCTGGTGCCTTTGGTTTGGTCTGCTTTGGGGCAGTGTCACTGAGTTTTGTCACATTAAAGGTGTACCACCCTTTTTCACCAAAATGTCTAGTGTATGTCACAATATCCCCTGGGTACAGATCCCGGTCTGGGTGTCCTTCCCAGAGGTGCGATTCTACATCTTGTCTGTGGACAAAGACCTCAGCATACAAACCTGGCTCTTTAATAAACCCCCAGCCTCCCCTTAGCTTGAAGGTTACCACTGTGCCCTGCCTTAGCGGGACCTGATTTGTTTGTCAGTCCTTGTGGGCCTGAGCCTTAGCGTGTAGATTCCTTTCATTAAAAGCTCTCCGCCCAGCCTAGTACTTCTCATCCTCCTTTCTCCATTTTAGCTCTAGACGCTGGCTATACTCCACCCAAGTGAGGACTTCTATATGGGATCCCTCTGGCTGGGCCTCCCCAGGGAACCCGATCAGTTCTGCTCCCGGATTGTCCCATTGGAAGACTACCCCCTCTGCGCTCATCTTCAGTGGGGTGCCGATGGGTGTTAGTGGAGCGCTCAGGTGCCTCTCCATCCTGGAGTCCTGATCCCAGGGGACGTTGTAGTGGCTCCAACCAGGTCGGGGGCTGATGGAGCGAAGAGCTGGCCTACCAGTGTCTCGTTGGTGGTGGCGGCAGTAGTCACAAGAGCTTGGCCTTTAGGTGGGGCAGGAGTGGTTGTGGGAGCGGAATCGGTAGCTGAGGCAGGGGCAGTCACTGGAGCATGGTTACTGGCCGGGGCAGGAGCAGTCGCGGGATCGGTCACAGGGGCAGGGTCGTTTCCTATACCTGAGTCTGATGTGGTTCCATCGGTGTCGGTTCGCTCCGCTGGTGAGGCTGCTGACGTTGGCTGCTGCTGCGGCTCCTCCAGCACGATCCTCCGATTCAGGGCTGCTTTCCATTTCTTCACTGCAGTCAGCTCGGCGTCCAGAAGCTAGCAGCTCAGCTCCTTCATCTGCGCTACCAGAAAGTCCAGGTTCTCTGGCAACGGTGAGACTGGGTTCTCTTCGGCTGCTTCCCCACGCTCCAGGTGACTGCTGGTCGCCATCCTCTCTCCCGGGTCTGCGGCTACACATGCACGCTGCTGCTCTCTCTTCCGGGGGCGGGGCTTCTTCTCCTCCTTGTTCCCACCATAGCAGATCAGGAGGCGGACCTATTTGGCTGACGGGCACGTCCTCATTGTGTAATAACATGTAAAGGGGCATTCATCACTTTTCGCGCCGCTCTGGTAGTCTCCTCCCATGCTGGCACGCCCTTCTTCTCTGGCGCTCCTCGTGGCACTGTAATGGCAGCGGTTTTGGTGGCAATTTACAGTACACAGTCTCTTAATAAATCACAGTTAGGCACAGTCTCTTAGGCGCACATGACACGATTCTCAGGGTCGGTCCATCCTGTTCGCGATGCCAAGATGAGTCGCCCGCCAGGGCCATGGGGTGCCCGGTCCCGGGTCCGGTGTTCACAGGGGGATGTCACAGTGGTGACCCGGTCCGTGGCTCTGGGCACCCATGTAAAAGGGGAAAGTCGTTAAAGGGATTTGGTGAATAAAGTTTATGTTCGTGATGCCACCTGTGGTACTCTGTCAGTGGGGAACAACGCTGCTTTAACACATAATTAATGTAACACTTGGTCGCCTAAAATGTCTAAATATTCTCAGCTGTTAATTCTTCCATGAAGGGATATCATTGGCCTGGTGGATCTCCACGAAATAGCACCCCAGATCATCACAGAACCTCCGCCATGTTTTACGGTTGGAAGAAGGCAGTCTGGATGGAATGCTTCTTTTGGCTGTCTCCAAGCGTACACTCGGCCGGAGGTCGGAAATAGGGTAAACGGTGATTCGTCTGAGAATATCACTTGTTTCCACTGCTCGAGGGACCAATTCTGGAGGTTTCTACACTACTCTAAATGCTTGGAAACATTTGTCATTGAGAGCAGCGGTTTTCTAATTGCAGCTCTTCTGTGGAATCCAGATTTGTGCTGCTCCCGACAAACAGTTTTCGTGGAAACTGGGTTCTGTAGGTGTTCATTGAGCTCAGCAGTGATTTTCGAAGCCGTGGTCTTGCGATCCTCTCTCACAATTCGCTTTAGAGTCCGACGGTCTCTCTCAGTCAACTTTGACTTTCGGCCGGACCTGTGCTTTGCTGCGAACGTTTTTCCTTCTCTTTCAAACGCAGTCATTACTTTGGAGACAGTACCTCTTGACACGCCAAGCATTCGGGCACTTTCTGTTACACTAGCGCCTGCCATACGAGCACCAACAATTTGGCCTCTCTGAAAATCCGAGAGGTCTGCCATTGGTATCAGTGCTGTGAATTCTGCTCTTGGGCTCCCTCCGGTGGTTGTTGGTGGTAGTGCAGTTGTCTTGGGGTTGTAATCCAGGGCAGGTGTTTCTGCTGATTGCAGCTCTATTAGGTATTTAGGTGTGCAGGATCCATGAGTCCGTGCCAGTTGTCCATTGTACTTGGAGGGATTGCATCTGTTATGACCCCAATGGCGAGGGTCTCAGAGGAACGTGGAAGTCTGCAGAATACAAAAATCCAGCTCATAGGGCAGTGGTAACTGGGTTGACCATATATCTACTCCTAACACCAACACTAGAAGTAGCCGGGGATCATTCCTACGTTGATTCTAGATGACACGCGCCAGCCGGAGAATCTAGCTACCCCTAGTAGAGGAAAACAAAGACCTTTCTTGCCTCCAGAGAAGGGGACCCCAAAGCTGGATAGAAGCCCCCCACAAATAATGACGGTGAGGTAAGAGGAAATGACAAACACAGAAATGAACCAGGTTTAGCACAGAGAGGCCCGCTTACTGATAGCAGAATAAAGAAAGGTAACTTATATGGTCAACAAAAACCCTATCAAAATCCACACTGGAAATTCAAGAACCCCCGAACCGTCTAACGGTCCGGGGGGAGAACACCAGCCCCCTAGAGCTTCCAGCAAAGGTCAGGATATAGATTTGGAACAAGCTGGACAAAAATACAAAACCAAAACAAATAGCAAAAAGCAAAAGGCAGACTTAGCTGATATAACTGGAACCAGGATCAGTAGACAAGAGCACAGCAGACTAGCTCTGATAACTACGTTGCCAGGCATTGAACTGAAGGTCCAGGGAGCTTATATAGCAACACCCCTAACTAACGACCCAGGTGCGGATAAAAGGAATGACAGAAAAACCAGAGTCAAAAAACTAGTAACCACTAGAGGGAGCAAAAAGCAAATTCACAACAGTACCCCCCCCTTAGTGAGGGGTCACCGAACCCTCACCACGACCACCAGGGCGATCAGGATGAGCGGCATGAAAGGCACGAACTAAATCGGCCGCATGAACATCAGAGGCGACCACCCAGGAATTATCCTCCTGACCATAGCCCTTCCACTTGACCAGGTACTGAAGCCTCCGCCTGGAGAGGCGAGAATCCAAGATCTTCTCCACCACGTACTCCAACTCGCCCTCAACCAACACCGGAGCAGGAGGCTCAGCAGAAGGAACTACAGGCACAATGTACCGCCGCAACAAGGACCTATGAAATACATTGTGAATAGCAAACGACACAGGAAGATCCAGACGAAAAGATACAGGATTAAGGATTTCCAATATCTTGTAAGGCCCAATAAAACGAGGTTTAAATTTGGGAGAGGAGACCTTCATAGGAACAAAGCGGGAAGAAAGCCACACCAAATCCCCAACGCGTAGTCGGGGACCCACACCGCGGCGGCGGTTGGCAAAGCGCTGAGCCTTCTCCTGTGACAACTTCAAGTTGTCCACCACATGATTCCAGATCTGCTGCAACCTATCCACCACAGAATCCACCCCAGGACAGTCAGAAGGCTCCACATGACCCGAAGAAAAGCGAGGATGGAAACCAGAGTTGCAGAAAAAAGGCGAAACCAAGGTGGCGGAACTAGCCCGATTATTAAGGGCAAACTCAGCCAACGGCAAGAATGTCACCCAATCGTCCTGATCAGCAGAGACAAAACACCTCAAATAAGCCTCCAAAGTCTGATTGGTTCGCTCCGTCTGTCCATTAGTCTGAGGATGGAAAGCAGACGAAAACGACAAATCAATGCCCATCCTACTACAAAAGGATCGCCAGAACCTGGAAACGAACTGGGATCCTCTGTCAGACACAATATTCTCAGGGATGCCGTGCAAACGAACCACGTTCTGGAAAAACACAGGAACCAGATCGGAAGAGGAAGGCAGCTTAGGCAAAGGAACCAAATGGACCATCTTGGAGAAGCGATCACATATCACCCAGATAACGGACATGCCCTGAGATAGCGGAAGATCAGAAATGAAATCCATGGAGATATGTGTCCAAGGTCTCTTCGGGACAGGCAAGGGCAAGAGCAAACCGCTGGCACGAGAACAGCAAGGCTTAGCTCGAGCACAAGTCCCACAGGACTGCACAAATGACCGCACATCCCTTGACAAGGAAGGCCACCAAAAGGACCTGGCCACCAGATCCCTGGTGCCAAAAATTCCCGGGTGACCTGCCAACACCGAGGAATGAACCTCGGAAATGACTCTGCTGGTCCACTTATCCGGGACAAACAGTCTGTCAGGTGGACAAGACTCAGGCCTATCAGCCTGAAATCTCTGCAACACACGTCGCAGATCCGGAGAAATAGCAGACAAGATAACTCCATCTTTAAGAATACCAACAGGATCAGCGACTCCAGGAGCATCAGGCACAAAGCTCCTAGAAAGAGCATCGGCCTTCACATTCTTTGAACCTGGTAAATACGAGACAACAAAATCAAAGCGGGAGAAAAACAATGACCAGCGGGCCTGTCTCGGATTAAGGCGTTTAGCAGACTCGAGATACATCAGATTTTTGTGATCAGTCAAGACCACCACACGATGCTTAGCACCCTCGAGCCAATGACGCCACTCCTCAAATGCCCATTTCATGGCCAACAATTCCCGATTGCCCACATCATAATTTCGCTCGGCAGGCGAAAACTTCCTAGAGAAAAATGCACAAGGTTTCATAACAGAGCAACCAGGGCCTCTCTGAGACAAAACGGCCCCTGCCCCAATCTCCGAAGCATCCACCTCAACCTGAAAGGGAAGTGAGACGTCAGGCTGGCACAAAACAGGCGCCGAAGTAAACCGGCGTTTCAACTCCTGGAAAGCCTCCACAGCAGCAGGAGCCCAGTTAGCTACATCGGAGCCCTTCTTGGTCATATCCATCAAAGGTTTCACAATGCTAGAAAAATTAGCGATAAAACGACGGTAGAAGTTAGCGAAGCCCAAGAACTTCTGAAGACTCTTAACTGACGAGGGCTGAGTCCAATCAAGAATAGCTCGGACCTTGACTGGGTCCATCTCCACAGCAGAAGGGGAAAAAATGAACCCCAAAAAGGGAACCTTCTGTACACCAAAGAGACACTTTGAGTCCTTGACAAACAAAGAATTTTCACGCAAAATTTTAAAGACCAACCTGACCTGCTCCACATGCGAATCCCAATTATCAGAAAAAACCAAAATATCATCCAGATAAACAATCAAAAATTTATCCAGATACTTCCGGAAAATGTCATGCATAAAGGACTGAAAAACTGAAGGCGCATTGGAGAGCCCAAAAGGCATCACCAAGTACTCAAAATGACCTTCGGGCGTATTGAATGCGGTTTTCCATTCATCACCTTGCTTAATGCGCACAAGGTTGTACGCACCACGAAGGTCTATCTTGGTGAACCACTTGGCACCCTTAATCCGGGCAAACAAGTCAGACAACAGCGGTAAAGGATACTGAAATTTGACAGTGATCTTATTTAAAAGCCGATAATCAATACAAGGTCTCAAAGATCCGTCCTTTTTTGCCACAAAAAAGAATCCCGCACCAAGAGGGGAAGAAGACGGACGAATATGTCCTTTTTCCAGAGACTCCTTGATATATGAACGCATAGCGGTATGTTCAGGTACCGACAGATTAAACAGTCTTCCCTTAGGAAATTTACTGCCTGGGATCAAATCTATAGCACAGTCACAGTCCCTATGAGGAGGCAATGCACTGGACCTGGACTCGCTAAAGACATCCTGATAATCAGACAAATACTCCGGAACTTCCGAAGGCGTAGAAGAAGCAATAGACACAGGCAGGGAATCCTCATGAATACCACGACAGCCCCAACTTGAGACTGACATAGCCTTCCAGTCCAGGACTGGATTATGGGTCTGTAACCATGGCAGCCCTAAAACAACCAAATCATGCATTTTATGTAAAACCAGGAAACGTATCACCTCGCGGTGTTCAGGAGTCATGCACATGGTAACCTGTGTCCAATACTGCGGTTTATTTGCTGCCAATGGTGTAGCATCAATACCCCTAAGAGGAATAGGATTTTCTAATGGTTCAAGAGTAAATCCACAGCGCTTAGCAAATGAGAGATCCATGAGACTCAGGGCAGCACCTGAATCTACAAACGCCATGACAGGATAAGATGACAGTGAGCAAATCAAAGTTACAGACAGAATAAATTTAGGTTGCAAATTACCAACGGTGACAGGACTAACAACCTTAGCTATACGTTTAGAGCATGCTGAGATAACATGTGTAGAATCACCACAGTAGTAGCACAAGCCATTCCGGCGTCTATGAATTTTCCGCTCATTTCTAGTCAGGATTCTATCACATTGCATTAAATCAGGTGTCTGTTCAGACAACACCATGAGGGAATTTGCGGTTTTTCTATCACATTGCACCGAATTAGGTGTCTGTTCAGACAACACCATGAGGGAATTTGCGGTTTTGCGCTCCCGCAACCGCCGGTCAATTTGAATAGCCAGGGCCATGGTATCATTCAGACCTGTGGGAATGGGAAAACCCACCATAACATTCTTAATGGCTTCAGAAAGGCCATTTCTAAAATTAGCGGCCAGTGCACACTCGTTCCAATGTGTCAGCACGGACCATTTCCGAAATTTTTGGCAATACACTTCAGCCTCGTCCTGCCCCTGAGACATAGACAGCAAGGCCTTTTCTGCCTGAATCTCAAGATTGGGTTCCTCATAAAGTAAACCGAGCGCCAGAAAAAACGCATCAAGATCAGCCAATGCCGGATCTCCTGGCGCCAGCGAAAAAGCCCAATCCTGAGGGTCGCCCCGTAAGAACGAAATAACAATTTTTACTTGCTGAGCAGAATCTCCTGATGAACAGGGTCTCAGGGACAAAAACAATTTACAATTATTCACGAAATTCCTAAACTTAAACCTGTCTCCGGAAAACAGTTCAGGCATCGGTATTTTAGGTTCTGACCTAGGATTTCTGATAACATAGTCTTGTATGCCCTGCACACGAGTAGCCAGCTGGTCCACACTTGTAATCAAGGTCTGGACATTCATGTCTGCAGCAAGCATAGCCACTCTGAGGTAAAGGGGAAGGAGAAAAAAAAAAAAAAAAAACTCAGAATCTTCTTTCTTATAATCCCTCTTCTGCAATGCATTAAACATTTAATACTGGCCTGGCAAACTGTTATGACCCCAATGGCGAGGGTCTCAGAGGAACGTGGAAGTCTGCAGAATACAAAAATCCAGCTCATAGGGCAGTGGTAACTGGGTTGACCATATATCTACTCCTAACACCAACACTAGAAGTAGCCGGGGATCATTCCTACGTTGATTCTAGATGACACGCGCCAGCCGGAGAATCTAGCTACCCCTAGTAGAGGAAAACAAAGACCTTTCTTGCCTCCAGAGAAGGGGACCCCAAAGCTGGATAGAAGCCCCCCACAAATAATGACGGTGAGGTAAGAGGAAATGACAAACACAGAAATGAACCAGGTTTAGCACAGAGAGGCCCGCTTACTGATAGCAGAATAAAGAAAGGTAACTTATATGGTCAACAAAAACCCTATCAAAATCCACACTGGAAATTCAAGAACCCCCGAACCGTCTAACGGTCCGGGGGGAGAACACCAGCCCCCTAGAGCTTCCAGCAAAGGTCAGGATATAGATTTGGAACAAGCTGGACAAAAATACAAAACCAAAACAAATAGCAAAAAGCAAAAGGCAGACTTAGCTGATATAACTGGAACCAGGATCAGTAGACAAGAGCACAGCAGACTAGCTCTGATAACTACGTTGCCAGGCATTGAACTGAAGGTCCAGGGAGCTTATATAGCAACACCCCTAACTAACGACCCAGGTGCGGATAAAAGGAATGACAGAAAAACCAGAGTCAAAAAACTAGTAACCACTAGAGGGAGCAAAAAGCAAATTCACAACATGCATCTCTCTCTGGCTCCTCATGCCCTGCTGCCCAATTCAGCTAAGATCTGGTCTGGTTTTTTGTCTCCATGCACACATGCAGTGTGCTTTGCAATTTAGTGCAATTCATTGTGTTTTTGTCCAGCTTAGACTTTGTTTGGATTTTTCAGTCATGCTGGCTTCTCAGGAGATGTGTTGTGAACTATACTTTTTGGCTCCCTCTTGTGGTCACTAGTGATTTGGCACTTGGATTGTCTTTTACCAGGTTGGTGCTCACCTGCTTCGTTAGGCCTGGGGTGTTGCTATTTAAACTTCCTGGATTCTCAGTCCAGTGCCTGGCATCGTTGTAATCAGTTCACTTCTGTTTGCTCCTGTCTTCAGGTCCTGGTTCTTTGCAAGATAAGCTAAGTCCTGCTTTCGTACTCTTGATCATTTGCATTGTTCATATTTTTTGTCCAGCTTGTACAATATGTGATTCCTGTTATTGCTGGAAGCTCTAGGGGGGCTGATATTCTCCCCCCACACCGTCAGTCGGTTTGGGGGTTCTTGGATATTCAGCGTGGATATTTTGCAGGGTTTTTTGCTGACCATATAAGTCTTCTTACTATATTCTGCTATTAGTCAGTGGGCCTCTCTTTGCTAAATCTAGTTCATTCTTACGTTTGTCTTTTCTTCTTACCTCACCGTTATTATTTGTTGGGGGCTTGTATTACTTTGGGGTCTTTTCTCTGGAGGCAAGAGAGGTCTTATTTTCCCTGATAGGGGTAGTTAGTTCTCCGGCTGGCGCGAGACGTCTAGAATCAACGTAGGCACGTTCCCCGGCTGCTGTTAGTGTTTGCGCTAGGATCAGGTATATGGTCAGCCTAGTTACCACGTCCCTATGAGCTGGTATTTATGTTTTGCAGACTTTGCTGTAATCTTTGAGGTCCCCTGCCATTGGGATCATAACAGAGATGCAGATATACTTTCTATGCCTTTAGTTAGATGTAGAATATTTGTATTATCTGCTGTGGATATTTTTAGGATTTTAATACTGACCGCTTAGAATTCTGTCCTATCCTTTTCTATATAGCTAGAAGTGCCTCTTTTGCTAAATCCTGTTTTTCTGCCAGCGTGTGTTTTTCCTCTTATACTCACAGTCAATATTTGTGGGGGGCTGCCTATCCTTTGGGGTTCTGCTCTGAGGCAAGATAGAATTCCCATTTCCAACTATAGGGGTATTTAGTCCTCTGGCTGTGTCGAAGTGTCTAGGACGTGTTAGGTACATCCCACGGCTACTTCTAGTTGCGGAGTTAGTTTAGGGTTTGCGGTCAGTACAGGTACCACCTACTCCTGAGAAAGTCTCTCATGCGGCTCCAAGGTCACCGTATCATAACATATCAGGTTCTCGTCAATGTTCTTACAATTATGCAAAACAAACAGTTAATTTACATACACATATCACATAACACAAATAATCAACTACCAAACATTACCATATGTCACAGTTTGCATGTTTATCACATGTTTGAAGATTATGATGGCAAAACATAGGTGTGTCCATTATTTTGCCCAACCCCTGTATATACCTATACTATGTGTAGACATTAATTTTATCAGTTCTATTCTAACCTGTCAGTGTGATTTTACTGTACACTTCACTGAATTGCAGGCTTTTCTATAGAACACCGGTGCGTATTTCTCGCAAGTCACACTGATGGTCCGTGTGTAATCTGTTTTTTCCTCGCACCCATAGACTTGCATTGGCGATTCTCAGCCGAGATACGCTGACAATCGCAGCATGCTGTGATTTCACTCGGATCCTGAATACGGCCGAGAAAACAACGGATAATAGGAGCTGCCCCATAGATTAACATTGGGCCGAGTGCTATGCGATTTTTTTATCTCATTGCACTCATCCGTATTACGGTCTAGTGTGAGTGTGACTCCGGCCTTACAGGTTTTATTGCACCCGTTTTTTTTTGGTAGTGCTGCCAAATTGTCTTTTGTTATTATAGATAGATTGATAGATAGATAGATAGATAGATAGATAGATAGATAGATAGATAGATAGATAGATATGGGATACATGATAGCTGTATAGATAGATAGATAAATCTATCTATAGATCTAGGAATCCAAAAAATGGAGGCAGCACACCATTAGTAGTGAAAAAAGCAGGAGCTACTTTTTTTAGCCCATCTCAGCAACGTTTCAGTTCTGGTAGATGTGAACCTTTTTCAAGCAATGAAAAGGTGCATGTGACAAGTATATGGAGCGCCCCCATGGCCCATGGGGCCATGGGGTACTCATTACCAGGTCCTTCGGTTCACGGGGGCATGTCACGGTGACTGACCCGGCCCGTGGCCCTGGGACGTCCGTGTAAAAGGGAAAGGTCTTTAAAGGGGAAATGTTCGTGATGCCACCTGTGGTATTCGGTCAGTGTGACCGACGCTGCTTTAAGGGGTCCACTGGGGTGATGTTATGCAGCTAGATGGTATACCTTCCCACAGGTGAAGTATATCCCCAGGGCTTCCCAGTGTGTAGATGGTGGATGGTGAGAGGCGCAGTGAAGAATGAGGACACAAGGTTGCAGTGTCTTTGCCTTTACTGAGGACTTCAGCATCCACAGTCCAGGGCACCAGATCACAGGGCAGGCAGAGTCCGGCAGGTTTGGAGGCAAATCCAGAGTCCCCTTATCCAGGTGGAAATCAGTAGCCTTCCCTTGTGCTGCAGTGTTGTAGGTCCTTACTGCCTAAGGCTTCACATAAGGTCCTCACAGATGTAATCTCTCTCTCTGTCCCCCGTATAGGATAGGACAAACCCATATGACTGGTGGCTTGAGGTAGTTTATAGGGACTTTATCATACCCCAGCCTCTAAGGGGTGCCACCATGCCTCCTGGGTGTAGGTGCGGACAGGTAACCTGCAATTAGCTGTCCTACTGGTCTCTGAAGTAAAGCATAAAGGTCCTTACTCCCTCAGTGTGCCGGCTACCAGGATTCTGCGCCGCAGAAGGAGGCAGCCTGTGCAGGGCTGGTCCCCTTCTGGTATCCTCTCCTTTCCTTTGCTTTCCTTGCATGCTCACTGCAATATGTTCTGCCTTCTGAATGTCTCTTCCCAGGAGCTGCAGCACATCAGGCTACACGGCTCCTCTGCTTTCTTTCCCTCTTTCTCCCTGACAGGAACTGAACTGACTGAACTCCTTTTCCCTCCAGATCAGGATGTTTTATAGGGGAGTTCACCTCAAACAGGCTCAGAGCTCCCCCTTTTGGTCTGGAGTGTGAACATGTTGCATGCATTGTGTTACCTGATAAAGAGATCTCCTACCAACCCAAGGAACTGCCGAACTTCATGGAGGTTACGGGGCTTCGGCCAGTCTCTGATCACAGTGACCTTGTCAGGGTCTGGGGCCACTCCTTCGGCGCTCACCACATGGCCCAGGTACTGCACTTTGGGCTTTAACAGATGGTATTTGGACGGATTTACCTTCAGATCAAAGCTAGACAGAGCTTCGAACACCTCTGCCAGGTGCTCCAGATAGTCCTCATAAGTCTTGGAGAAGACGATGACATCGTCCAGATACAGCAAGACGGTTTCAAAATTCTTGTGTCCAAGACAGCACTCCATCATCCTCTGGAACGTTCCTGGGGTGTTGCACAGTCCGAACAGCATGTAGTTGAATTCACAGAGTCCCCTCGGTGTGGTGAAGGCCGTCTTTTCCTTATCTGCCTCTGCTACGAGAACCTGCCAGTACCCACTGGTGAGATCCAAGGTAGAGAAGTAGTTAGCAGATTTTAAAGCAGCTAATGACTCTTCTATTCTAGGCAAAGGGTATGCATCCTTGTGTGTACTGTGATTTATCTGCCTATAATCAACACACATTCTCATGGTGCCGTCCTTTTTCCTGACGAGGACTAAAGGAGCTGCCCAGGGGCTACAACTGTCCCTAATTACCCCAGCCTCCTTCATTATCGTAATGTCTTTGGCACACTGATAATGAGCTGGAGGTACAGGACAGAATCTCTTTAAGGGGCGGATGATCTCCTGTGGGGATATGATGTTGAATGCCTTTTACCTGCCTAAAATCTAGGGGGTGCTTGCTGAATACCCGCTCATACTCATGGACCACCCTGTAAGCCCCTTGCTTCTGATGTGACGGTGTAGAATCAGTGCCCAAGTGTAATTTCTCTCCACAGTTAAGGACACGCACTGGTATCCTCCCCTTGCGGACTTCAACCACCCCTCTGGCTGTCAGGATTGTGGGCCTACTGTCTGAGTACACAGGTTCTACCAATGCCTGGTAGTCTTTACCTCTGAGGCCTATTGCTGCCCGACACCATATTAACATTTCACTCCTGGGGGTATTGCGATGGGGATTGAATTACTCACTGTGGCACGTCCAATTTCTCCACCAGACAGTTCTACCTGCTGTCTCTGTACGAGAGCTTTAATTTCTTTCTGCAGGACACGTTGTTCACTGGAACCAGCAGTTTCGGCCACCTATTGTAATAAGACAATAACCTCTGCAAGACAATTTTCTATGACATTAGTGCCAATGGTCATCATGGGGTTACATTCACGTCGATCAATATCAACAATCAAGATCCCTTGGGATTTCATCTCTACCCGCCCCACTTTAATGGTGACCTCTTTGTATCCCACTTGTGGTAATGGCTGACCATTACTGGCCACTATGGTGAAATCATCATCAGGGCCATGAGTAATGTCTGTGTCAGCCCAATAACATTTATAATGGATGTAAGGCATAGTTGTCACCTGAACACCGGTGTCCAACAGCGTGTTCATGTGGATACCGTCGATCACAATGGAGAGAACAGGTCATCCTCCAACGTACTTGGCTCTCCAGTTTTGTGGGCCTGGTCATCCTACTCCTGGGGATTGGCCCTCTGCCCCAGGGGTCGCTCGTTTAAATGTCAGTACCTTGCAAGGTGGCCTGCCTTATTGCAGCGGCGGCAGATGGGTCGTCCGTCCTGATGGTAGCGATTGTCGTCTCTTCCTCTGGTCGGTTGGATCCACTTCTGTCATTGCCAGGGAACATCCTCCGGTCTGGAAGCCAGCTTGATCTTCGCCTTGGGGGCCTCCTGTAGGGATTGCACGGTCCGTGCTAAAGCAGCAAAGTTCTTGGTCAGCTCCTGCATCTGGAGGCGTAGTCCTGCGGGAGAATCATCTTCAAGGATCTGGGCATCGGCCTCAGCAGGGACTTGAGGATCGGGCACCACCTCCTGGTGTTATGTGAGGGCTTGATGCCTAGGGGGTACTGCACAGCTGGGCTGCCGTTCCTGTAGCACCTGAATTGCCTTGTCTTTGAATTGCGCAAAGGCTAGGTCCGGATTCTGCATGGCCAGGAGGTGCAGTTGGGCCCTTTGGTTATTACACAGGAGTCCCTCAATGAACCGCTCTTTTAAGAGTTTGTCTTCATCTTGCATGCTGTTAGGGTCAACCTGCCTGATTGCCTGCAGTGTTTCCTGGAGATTAAGGGCATAGTCCCTTAGGCTATCCTGCGGCCTCTGCCTGCAGCCATAAAACTTCAATTTGATTTCTGTAGAGGTGCGGGTGTCAAAGGTGGTTTTAAGCTTTGCAAAGAACCACTGCACAGTCCCTTTATCCGCAGCAGGCCAGGATTTCACCTCCCTCAGGGCTGCTCCAAAGAGTTGGCCCGTTACAATGTGAACTTTCTGATGCTCTGTCAGGGGATAAACTTCAAGCAGGCTGCAGAGTCTTTTTTTAAAGTCAGCTAACGTATGCGATTCTCCAAAATATTGCGGGAGCCAGGCTGCTCCAGGTATGTATGGCATGGAGAGGGGCATGATGGCCGCTGTAGCTGGGGCGGTGTCCGGCTGGCTGATGGGAGCGGCGGGCTCTGCGGGACCTGGCGGCGGTACAAGGCCTGCGGTTGCGTCTATAGCGGGGCCTGGGGGCACGTCCGCAGCGAGGCCTGGGTGTGCTATTAGGTCTGCGGCTGCAACCGCCGCCAAATCCCCTCCCGGGTTAGACATTGTTCTTCCCCCTCGCTAACCTGATAGAAGCCGACGTCTCCTTTTGCGGCTCCGCTGTACGACATCTTCACTTCTGGCGTTCCGGGCAGCAGCGCGGCACCCGTTCATCCTGCTTCGCGTTTTTTTGGCTAGATCCGCCCATGAAGGTACGTTTCCTCCCCTTCGCGCTCCACGCGGCGCGGCAATGGCGGATTTTGGCGGCAATTTTTGCGATACAGTCTTTCAATAAATCACAGCTCAAGCACAATTCTGGCACAGTCTCTAGGCGCACATGACCCGATTTTCAGGCTTTAGTAGATCCTGTTTGTGACGCCAAAGTTTGGAGTGCCCCAAGGGCAGCGGGGTACTCGGTACCGGGTCCTTCGGTTCACAGGTGGATGTCACGGTGGCTGACCCGGCCCGTGGCCCTGGGACGTCCGTGTAAAAGGGAAAGGTCTTTAAAGGGGAAATGTTCGTGACGCCACCTGTGGTATTCGGTCAGTGTGACCGACGCTGCTTTAAGGGGACCGCTGGTATGATGTTATGACAGCTAGATGGTATACCTTCCCACAGGTGAAGTATATCCCCAGGGCTTCCCAGTGTGTAGATGATGGATGGTGAGAGGCGCAGAGAAGAACGAGGACACAGGTTGCAGTCTCTTTACCTTTACTAAGGACTTCAGCATCCACAGTCCAGGGCACCAGATCACAGGGCAGGCAGAGTCCGGCCGGTTTGGAGGCAAGTCCAGAGTCCCCTTATCCAGGTGGAAATCAGTAGCCTTCCCTTGCGCTGCAGTGTTGTAGGTCCTTACTGCCTAAGGCTTCACATAAGGTCCTCACAGATGTAATCTCTCTTTCTCTCTGTCCCCCATATAGGATAGGACAAACCCGTATGACTGGTGGCTTGAGGCGGTTTATAGGGACTCTATCATGCCTCAGCCTCTAAGGGGTGCCACCGTGCCTCCTGGGTGTAGGTGCGGACAGGTAACCTGCAATTAGCTGTCCTACCAGTCTCTTAAGTAAAGCATAAAGGTCCTTACTTCCTCAGTGTGCCGGGTACCGGGATTCTGCGCCTCAGAAGGAGGCAGCCTGTGCAGGGCTGGTCCCTTTCTGGTATCCTCTCCTTTGCTTTGCTTTCCTTGCACGCTCACTGCAATATGTTCTGCCTTCTGAATGTCTCTTCCCAGGAGCTGCAGCACTTCAGGCTACACGACTCCTCTGCTTCCTTTCCCTCTGTCTTCCTGACAGGAACTGAACCGACTGAACTCCTTTTCCCTCTAGATCAGGATGTTTTATAGGGGAGTTCACCTTAAACAGGCTTAGAGCTCCCCCTTTTGGTCTGGAGTGTGAACATGTTGCGAGCATTGTGTTACCTGATAAAGAGATCTCCTTCACTGCCTCCAAACATAATATCACTCTCCTTGAGAGCAAAGCAATACAACTGCGGAATTCCGATACTGAGTTCCGATATTTTTGCGATATCGGATACGGAATCGGAAGTTCCCACAGTGCAAAAATGCAGTATAATTGAGTGTGGGCGGTGAGTGGGCGGAGACTGCGTGTCTCTGTGCGGGCGGGGTCTGTGCGGGACCATGGGTGGTCTGTGCGTGCCTGCCGGCAGTCTGTATGGCCTTCCGGCGGTCTGTACGGCCTGCTGGGGGGGTCTATGCGGCCTGCCGGGGGCTCTGTGTGGCTTCTCGGAGCTCTGTGCGGTGTGCCGGGGCTCTGTGTGGCATGCCGGGGCTCTGTGCGGGGCTCTGTGAGCATGCCAGGGCTCTGTGCGGGGCTCTGTGAGCGTGCCAGGGCTCTGTGCGGGGCTCTGTGCGGGGCTTTGTGAGCGTGCCGGGGCTCTGTGCGGGGCTCTGTGAGCATGCCAGGGCTCTGTGTGGGGCTCTGTGCGGGGCTCTGTGAGCGTGCCAGGGCTCTGTGCGGGGCTCTGTGAGCATGCCAGGGCTCTGTCCCGCGTGCCGGGGCTCTGTGCGGGGCTCTGTGAGCGTGCCGGGGCTCTGTGTGGGGCTCTGTGCGGGGCTCTGTGAGCGTGCCGGGGCTCTGTGCGGGGCTCTGTGAGCGTGCTGGGGCTCTGTGAGCGTGCCGGGGCTCTTTGCGGCATGCCGGGGCTCTGTATGGGCTGCCGGGGGTCTGTGCGTGTGTGCAGGCATCATCCGATGGGACTACAAGTCCCATCGGACGATGCCTGCTACAATGACAGTGATTGACTACATACATACTACATGCTACATACATACTACATACAACATACATGCTACATACATACTACATACATGCTACATACTACATACATACTACATGCTACATACATGCTACATACATGCTACATACTACATACATACTACATGCTACATACATGCTACATACATACTACATACATACTACATGCATGCTACATACTACATACATACTACATACATACTACATGCTACATACATGCTACATACATGCTACTTACATACTACATACATGCTACAAACATACTACATACATGCTACATACATACTACATACATACTACATACATGCTACATACATACTACATACATTACATACATACTACATACATACATACATACATACATACTCATCATTACTTGTCACTTTGTTCCCCGAAGCCAGTGTCATCTGTTAAAAAAAGATTAAAATAACAAACAACCAATATACTCCCTGTCCGCAGAAATCCATGAGTGTCCCACGACGATCTCCCGTGGAGAACGGCAGCATCAGCTGGTGCGACCGCTCTCCAGGGGCTCCAGGAACACAATGATGGGAAGAAGGTATCCTCCGCCACTGTAAAAAAAGTCCCTAGTCTCACTTTATGCCATTGCTGTGTGAGAAATTTTCCCACACAGCAATTGCCATAAAGTAAGACTTTGAACTCAGGTAACCTCAGTGATGCACTGCAGGAGCCATTGTCTCCTGTCAGTGTGTCACTGAAGGTCCTATAGAGCAGTGACATCACCCGATGTCACTGTTCTATAGGGGAGATCATCGTGGGACACTCATTATTAATTGGACTACGGCGGACAAATAGTATATGGTTTATTATTTTACGTTTTTTTGCAGGGGCTGAAGTATGGTAAGTATCGTAAAATGAAGAATATTAAAATACTTTTTTCCTAATGTGTGTGTGTTTTATTAACCCTTTATTACCCGGCTTAATGTCACCTTACGATAGCAATGTGACATTAACCCCCTATTACCCCATATCCCACCGCTGCACGGGAGTGGGAAGAGAGGGGCTAAGTGCCGGAATTGGCGCAGGATGAGAACTTTCATATTTTAGCAGATTGTTTCTATCAGTAGCAGTGTTGAGCATTCCGATACCGCAAGTATCGGGTATCGGCCGATATTTGCGGTATCGGAATTCCGATACCGAGATCCGATACTTGCCGCATTTCGGATACCGGAATCGGAAGTTCTCAATTCAAACAGCACAAATTCAGCCAATGAGGACTGATTCCAAGTGTGGGCACATCCTGTTCAGCATGGTGGGCATGAAACTACTGGCAAGGCTGTGATTGGCTGCTGAAATGATGTGATGCTGCAGTTTAAAAGTCGCTGGCGCCATTTTGGGCTCACTCTGCTGTGAATTCAGTTAGTGACAGGACGCTGTGTTCTGACTGAGGGCCAGTTGAGATAGCGATTTGCTTCTTTGTGCTTTTCCCAGGCTAATTTAGCAACCGCTGTGTGTTCACATTGCTTTTGCCTTGCAGCGCTGTTTTCACAGCGATCTGCAAGGTCTCTGTGTGTGTGTGTGTGTGTGTGTGTGTGTGTGTGAGTGCAGCTCACTCTCTAGTCTGTGTGCAGCCATAGCTGGTTGTATTCAGGTCAGGATGGTTCACTGCCTCATACTGTTCTATCCATTCCATTGTCCTTTTTTGCAAGTAGTGCAGGCTGCTGCACATTTTTTTCAAATAATTCCTATTAGTGACTTTCCACCCGTATCCAGCTAAATTGTGGAAAAACACTACATAGGATAACGTAGAGGAGGTTTTTGGGGCCTTGCAGCGCCATTTATGGCTGTCTGCACGGTCTCCGTGTGAGTGCAGCTCGCCCTGTAGTCTGTGTGCAGCCACAGCCGGTTGTATCCAGCTCAGGGTGGTTCACTGACTCATACAGTTCTATCCATTCCATTGTCCTTTTTTGCAAATAGTGCAGCCCACTGCACATTTTTTCAAATAATTCCTATTAGTGGCTTTCCACCCATATCCAGCTAAATTGTGGAAAAACACTACATAGGATAACGTAGAGGAGGTTTTTGGGGCCTTTCAGCGCCGTTTACGGCTGTCTGCACGGTCTCCATGTGAGTGCAGCTCGCCCTGTAGTCTGTGTGCAGCCACAGCCGGTTGTATCCAGCTCAGGGTGGTTCACTGACTCATACAGTTCTATCCATTCCACTGTCCTTTTTTGCAAATAGTGCAGCCCACTGCACATTTTTTCAAATAATTCCTATTAGTGGCTTTCCACCCGTATCCAGCTAAATTGTGGAAAAACACTACATAGGATAACGTAGAGGAGGTTTTTGGGGCCTTGCAGCGCCGTTTACGGCTGTCTGCACGGTCTCCGTGTGAGTGCAGCTCTCCCTGTTGTCAGTTCAGCCCCAAAAAAATAAATAAATAATAAAGTTCACCAAACACACCACTTTACAGTTGTGTAGGCCACATTAGCTCATATTAAAGTCTAGTCCACACTTTAGAAAATTAGTGTTTCTTATACCTGTGAGGAGCTGTTCAGGAATAAGCACACTAAGCCGTTAGTACTTTTCTGCTTATCTTTATCAGTCAACCAAGATGAAGAAGGCAGGGAGTAAGACACGTGGGCGTGGGCGCGGAGCAGGGAGAGGACGTGGGGATTCTGTGCCTGCTGCGGGCACCGGTGACTCATCATCACCCAGTTTCAGCAGGGAACAGTCCTTCATGCGCAGCTTTGTCGGAGAGCGCCGTACACCGCTGCTGCATGAAGACCAAATTGAAGCCGTTGTCGGATGGATGGCAGCTAACACATCGACTTCAATTAGTGCCACATCCTCTCAGACACAGAGCACTGGAGAGCACCCATCTGTCTCTTCACCACCTGCCAAATTGCCCAGGCAGACAGAGAGCCCAGGACAGGAGCCGTCTCTACTTCTGTTCTCTGAATCTCTTGGCTTGGAAACAGGGGGCCAGCCAAGCAGCATTGGAGAAATGGAAGAAGAGGCAGTGTGCAGTGATGCCCAACAGCTTTTTCTCTCTGAGTCTGAAGAGGCGGGTGGGCCAGTGCCTCCGGTCACCACACCGCAGAACGCATCCGCTGATGACACTCAGGTGCCACTTTCTGGTGCGTGCTCTGCTGCTGAGACTACCCAGGAGGAGCAGTTGGTGGCAGAGGGTAGTGTAGATGATGAGGTCCTTGACCCATCATGGCGTGAGGGACAGGAAGGTGGTGGGAGCAGCTCTGAGGAAGAGATTCCCCGAATGGGCCAAAGAGGGAGAGGGCCAAAGAGGAAGACTGCGGATCCTGTAGCCTCCACTTTGGCACCCGTTAGGAGCATGTCTCTTCCAAAAGCCAAAAAGGGCACTCCCAAGACTTGCATTGCCTGGTCCTTTTTTGACACAGTTGCAGATGACATTTGCTATGTCAAATGCAAGGTGTGTCATCACAAAGTCAAAAGAGGGAGAGATGTCAGCAACCTCAATACCTCCAACATGTGGAAACATGTGCGGACCAGGCACGCGGCGGAGTTACAAAAACACACTGAAGAGCTAGGCCAACCAACAGCGGCAGCTACCACCTCTTCAGCTCGTGTTGCCTCTTCCTCCAGCTCACACACAGCTGGTTCGGCTTCCTCCCAGGATCGCCATGGAAGAACCTCTGGCACTGTTGTCCAGAGACCCACTGTAATTCCACCCGCAGCACCACGTTCCCAGTCATCCTCACACTCCCAGCCCAGTCTACAGCCATCGGTAGTACAGGCATGGGAGAAAAGGCGGCCTTTCTCGGCAAACCACCCACGAGCACAGGCTCTGACTGCAGGCATTGCCAAACTTCTGTCACTGGAAATGCTGTCATTCAGGCTGGTGGAGACTGACAGCTTCCGTGACTTGATGTCATTGGCAGTCCCACAGTACAATGTGCCCAGCCGCTTTTATTTCAGCAGGCAAGCCGTCCCTGCCCTGCACAAGCATGTGGAGGGACACATAAAACATGCGCTACTGAACGCCGTCAGTAGCAAGGTCCACCTCACCACCGATGCGTGGACCAGTCAACATGGACAGGGGCGATACCTTTCCCTCACTGCCCATTGGGTTAATGTTGTTGAGCCGGGTACAGATCGTGCGAGTGGCGCAGGACGTGTCCTGCCCACTCCAAGGATTGCAGGAATCCAGTCTGTATGCATTGACTCCTCCTCTTACACAAGTTCCTCAGAATCATCGCTGCAGGAGCCGTCACAGTCCACCTCCACATGGACCCGTGAACGTTTACCTGTTACGACCGACATGAGCACAGCCGTGGCCAAACGTCAACAGGCCGTCTTGAAATTAATTTCTTTGGGGAATCGAAGCCACACAGCGCAGGAGCTCTGGAATGCCATCAAGCAGGAGAGCGATGTGTGGTTTGTGGCAGCGAATCTCCAGCCAGGCATGGTAGTGTGTGATAATGGCCGAAATCTGGTGGCAGCCTTGGGCCTCGGCAACCTCACTCACGTCCCATGTCTGGCACATGTGGTCAACTTGGTCGTGCAGAGTTTTTTGAGGGACTATCCGGATCTTGATGCACTGCTGCAAAGGTCCGCCTAGAGTGTGCTCACTTGCGGCGTTCCAGCACGGCAAAATCGCGCATTGTGGCTCTGCAGCGCCGATTCCGCCTTCCGGAACATCGCATCATATGTGACCTACCTACCAGGTGGAATTCCACGTTACATATCTTGGAGCGGTTGTGTGAGCAGCAGCAAGCAGTAATGGAGTACCAGCTGCATCAGGCACAAAGAAGTCGCACTCCGCGCCATTCAGACTTCACAACCACAGAGTGGGCCACTATGAAGGACGTCTGCCAGGTTTTGAGTCCCTTCGATTATTCCACGCGGATGGCGAGTGCAGATGATGCGCTAGTCAGCATGACTGTCCCCCTTATCTGCCTGCTTGAAAAATCACTGCAAGCGCTAAGGGATGATGTTGTGGAAGAGGTGGAGGATGAGGATTCACCATTTCCATCATCTTCTGGACAGTCAGCGCCACGTGGTTCCTCACAAACACTTAGGCAGGGGACACTTTGTGAGGAGGATGAGGAAGAGTCAATGGAGGAGGAAGACATCCGTCCAGAGGAGGGAGTTACACAATTGTCCAGTAGTCAGTGTGTACAGCGAGGGTGGGGTGATGACGAGCGGGCAGAGATCACGCCTCAAGCAGGGGACAGCGTTTCTTGGCCAGTTGGCAGTCTGCAGCACATGGTTGATTACATGCTGCAGTGCCTGAGAAACGACCGCCGCATCGCCCACATTCTCAACATGTCTGATTATTGGGTGTTCACCCTCCTCGATCCTCGCTACCGGGACAACGTACAAAGCCTCATCACACCGTTGAACCGGGAGCGAAAAATGCGGGAGTACCAAGACACACTGGTGAATTCCATCATCTTCTCCAGTCCAACTGAGAGAAGTGCTGCTAGTGCTTTACAAAGCAGCTCAGTGCATCCAGGCAGTGGAGGAGGCTCTGCACAAAGAGGGAGCAGAAGCAGTGCCTCTGCCCAAGGCAAGACCAGTATGGCCCAACTGTGGCACAGTTTTGTGTGCCCGCCACAAATGTCTACACAATCACAGACGGCTCCAGTCAGCAGGAGGCAACGGTTCCGTCAGATGGTGACAGACTACATGTCTTGCCCTCTTGCTGTACTCCCAGACGGCTCTTCCCCTTTCAAGTTTTGGGTCTCTAAGCTGGATACATGGCCAGAGCTAAGCCAGTATGCATTGGAGGTGCTGGCTTGCCCTGCGGCTAGTGTATTATCGGAACGCGTCTTTAGTGCTGCAGGTGGTGTACTAACTGACCGTCGCATGCGACTATCCTCCGATAACGTTGACCGGCTTACTTTCCTGAAAATGAACCAGGCCTGGATCTCGCAGGAATTTGCCACTCCTCTTCCTGATTAAATAATTGGGTGACAGTCTACAGTATCCAGGTCTCCTGTTGTGTTCATCTTTCTACCTCCTGGACTGTAATTCCTGGGCTCCAACACCGCCAGTTGAGGCTCAGAAGTGCTGTCTGCACAGTCAAAACATACGACCCAGTGTTATTGGGTGTCAGTAACGTCAGCTGATCCCCAGCTGTGTAGCCGGCAATGTGTCCTGCGACCGCCACGCTGACACAACAACTGAAATGTAAGGGAACCTGTCCCCCCCCCCAGGCGTTTGTTACTGAAATAGCCACCTTGTGCAGCAGTTATGCTGCACAAGAAAAAGGTAACTATTTTTGTTTAGCTCCTTGCACACGCAGAACGTAACACTTTTAAAGTGTGTCCACTGATACCGTAAAACCATCCCAGAGGTGGGACTTTCCTTTGTAATGTGACGCAGCACACCCGTCATTCCTACCCCCTTGGCGACGTGCGCCGCCTCCTCCGCGTTGTTTAATTCTGTCCCGGAGCCAGCGCTGTTATGTTATCCCTTGGCCAGGCACACTTTGCGGTGCCCATCTTCTGACATAATTTGGTGTCAGGCTGGCTGCGCCTGTGCAGCCGCGCTGGACGAGATCCCGCCTCGCAGTGTCTTCTGATTTAATCACACTGTGGGCCTGGGATCCATGGGCATGCGCAGTGCATATCTTCACCTCCGCCTCTCACTCATCTCCCTCCACCTTCTTTAGACTGTGCGCCGTCAGCTGATCCCTAATAGCATGCCACGGCTGTGACACCGCACAGTCTGAAGAAGCCGGAGGGAGGGGAGTGAGAGGCGAGGATATGCACTGCGCATGGCCATGGATCCTAGGCCAGCGGTGGGATTACATTAGACAACACTGCGAGGCGGGATCTCGGCCAGCGCGGCCGCACAGGCGCAGCCAGCCTGACACCAAATGATGTCAGAAGACGGGCACCGCAAAGTGCGCCTGGCCAAGGGATAACATAACAGCACAGGCTCCGGGACGGAATCAAACAACGCTGAGGAGGCGGCACATGGCACCAAGGGGGTAGGAATGACGGCTGGGCTGCGTCACATTACAAAGGAAAGTCCCACCTCCGGGATGGTTTTACGGTATCAGTGGACACACTTTAAAAGTGTTTAGTTCTGTGTTTGCAAGGAGCATAATGAAAAGAGCGACCTTTTCCTTTGGCATCCTTTGTGATGCAAAAGCTGGCTCTTTCAGCTACAAACGCCTTTTGGGGGGGTTAAAGGTTCCCTTTCGACTTGCTCCAATCAGGCTTCGGCCTAAACGGTGTTCCTCTGCACCTCCTGCTGTCCCTGGGCTCCAACACCGCTAGTTGGTGCCTGGAAGTGCTGTCCACACAGTCAACAGTCGCTCCTCTGTTATTGGGGTTCAGTAACGTCAGCTGCTCCCCTGCTGTGTGTGCTGCAATACCACCTATCTGCTCCTCCTGCTGTCCCTGGGCTCTAACACCGCTAGTTGGTGCCTGGAAGTGCTGGATGCACAGTTAACACTTGCTGCCGTGTTATTGGGATTCAGTAACGTCAGCTGCTCCCCTGCTGTGTGTGCTGCAATACCTCCTATCTGCTCCGCCTGCTGTCCCTGGGCTCCAACATCGCTAGTTGGTGCCTGGAAGTGCTGTCCGCACAGTCAACAGTCGTTCCTCTGTTATTGGGATTCAGTAACGTCAGCTGCTCCCCTGCTGTGTGTGCTGCAATACCTCCTATCTGCTCCTCCTGCTGTCCCTGGGCTCTAACACCGCTAGTTGGTGCCTGGAAGTGCTGTCCGCACAGTCAACAGTCGCTCCTCTGTTATTGGGGTTCAGTAAAGTCAGCTGCTCCCCTGCTGTGTGTGCTGCAATACCACCTATCTGCTCCTCCTGCTGTCCCTGGGCTCTAACACCACCAGTTGGTGCCTGGAAGTGCTGGATGCACAGTTAACACTTGCTGCCGTGTTATTGGGGTTCAGTAATGTCAGCTGCTCCCCTGCTGTGTGTGCTGCAATACCTCCTATCTGCTCCGCCTGCTGTCCCTGGGCTCCAACACCGCTAGTTTGTGCCTGGAAGTGCTGTCCGCACACACAGTCAACAGTCGCTCCTCTGTTATTGGGGTTCAGTAACGTCAGCTGCTCCCCTGCTGTGTGTGCTGCAATACCTCCTATCTGCTCCTCCTGCTGTCCCTGGGCTCTAACACTGCTAGTTGGTGCCTGGAAGTGCTTTCCGCACAGTCAACAGTCGCTCCTCTGTTATTGGGGTTCAGTAACGTCAGCTGCTCCCCTGCTGTGTGTGCTGCAATACCTCCTATCTGCTCTGCCTGCTGTCCCTGGGCTCCAACACCATTAGTTGGTGCCTGGAAGTGCTGTCCGCACAGTCAACAGTAGCTCCTCTGTTATTGGGGTTCAGTAACGTCAGCTGCTCCCCTGCTGTGTGTGCTGCAATACCTCCTATCTGCTCCTCCTGCTGTCCCTGGCCTCCAACACTGCTGGTTGCTGCCCGGAAGTGCTGTTTGCACAAACACCTCGCCAATGTGTTAGTGGGGTTCAGTAACGTCAGCTGCTCCCCTGCTGTGTAGCCGGCAACCTGTCATGCGACCGCCACGCTGGCACAACTCAAATTTAAAGGAACATGCCCACCACCACCCCCCCAGGCGTTTGTTACTGAAAGAGCCACCTTGTGCAGCAGTAATGCTGCAGAAGGAAAAGGTGGCTCTTTTAATTATGCTCCTTTCAAAGGCTGAACTACACACTTATGAAATGTGTCTCCTCACACCGTTTAACCATCCCGGAGGTGGAACTTTCCTTTGTAATGTGACGCAGCCCAGCCATCATTCCTACCCCCTTGGCGCCGTGCGCCGCCTCCTCAGCGTTGTTTGATTCTGTCCCGGAGCCTGCGCTGTTATGTTATCCCTTGGCCAGGCACACTTAGCGCTGCCCGTCTTCTGACATCATTTGGTGTCAGGCTGGCTGCGCCTGTGCTGCCGCGCTGGACGAGATCCCGCCTCGCAGTGTCTTCTGATTTAATCACACTGCGGGCCTGGGATCCATGGGCATGCACAGTGCATATCTTCACCTCCGCCTCTCACTCATCTCCCTCCACCTTCTTCAGACTGTGCGCCGTCAGCTGATCCCTAATAGCATGCCACGGCCGTGACACCACACAGTCTGAAGAAAGGGGAGGGGAGTGAGAGGCGAGGATATGCACTGCGCATGGCCACGGATCCCAGGCCCGTGGTGGGATTACATTAGACGACACTGCGAGGCGGGATCTCGGCCAGCGCGGCCGCACAGGCGCAGCCAGCCTGACTCCAAATGATGTCAGAAGATGGGCAGCGCTAAGTGTGCCTGGCAAAGGGATAACATAACAGCACAGGCTCCAGGACAGAATCAAACAACGCTGAGGAGACGGCGCACGGCGCCAAGGGGGTAGGAATGACGGCTGGGCTGCGTCACATTACAAAGGCAAGTCCCACCTCTGGGACGGTTTAACGGTGTGAGGGGACACATTTCATAAGTGTCTAGTTCAGCCTTTGAAAGGAGCATAATTAAAAGAGCCACCTTTTCCTTTTGCATCATTAGTGCTGTACAAGATGGCTCTTTCAGCAACAAACGCCTGGGGTGGGGGTTAAAGGTTCCCTTTCATCTTGCTCCAGTGCAGGCTTCGGCCTACACTCTGCTCCTCCTGCTGACCCCGGGCTCTAACACCACCAGTTGGCACCCGGAAGTGCTAGCTGCACAGAGAAATACACCCGCCAATGTGTCAGTGGGGTTCAGCAACGCCAGCTGTTCCCCTGCTGTGTAGCCGGCATCGTGTCCTGCAAACGCCACGCAGACACAACAGACCTAAAACTGCCTCCAGTGCAGGCTTCGGCCTACACCCTGCTCCCTCTCCTCCTGCTGTCCCTGGGATCTAACATCGCCAGTTGGTGCCTGGAAGTGCTGGATGCACAGTTAACACTTGCTGCCGTGTTATTGGGGTTCAGTAACGTCAGCTGCTCCCCTGCTGTGTGTGCTGCAATACCTCCTATCTGCTCCTCCTGCTGACCCTGGTCTCTAACACCGCTAGTTGGCGCCCGGAAGTGCTAGCTGTACAGAGAAAAACACCAGCCAATGTGTCAGTGGGGTTCAGTAACGCCAGCTGTTCCCCTGCTGTGTAGCTGGCAACGTCCTGCAAAAGCCACGCAGACACAAAGCTGCCGCCAGTGCAGGCTTCGGCCTACACTCTGCTCCCTCTCCTCCTCCCGCAGAGCCTGGGCTCTAACACCACCAGTTGGCGTCCGGAAGTGCTAGCTGCACAGAGAAAAACAACAGCCAATGTGTCAGTGGGGTTCAGTAACGCAAGCTGTTCCCCTGCTGTGTAGCCGGCAACGTGTCCTGCAAAAGCCACGCAGACACAAGAACTGAAATTGAAGGGAACCTGTCCCCCCCCAGGCGTTTGTATGTATTACAGCCACCTTGTACAGCAGTCATGCTGCATTTGTGCAAGGTGGCTCATAAACGTATTCTCCTTGCACACGTGGAACTGAACACGTCTAAAATGTGTCCCCTGAGACCATTAAAACGTCCCTCAGGTGTGACTTTCCTTTGTAATGACACGCAGCAACCCCCTTGGTAGCGCTGCCCGTCTTCTCACATCATTGTTTGGCTGGCTGCGCCTCTGCGGCAGCCCTGCCCGACACAACGCCCCTCGGTGTCTAATTTCTTTAGACTGCGAGGGTGTGATTGACGGGCATAAGCAGTGCATATCTTCGCCTGTCACTCACCTCCTTCCGCCTTCTTCAGACTGTAGGGCTTCATGGCCGTGGCATGCGATAAGGGACCAGCTGACGCCGCACAGTCTGTAGCAGGTGTAAGGACACGAGTGAGAGGCGAACATATTGACTACGCAAGGCCATGAATCCCAGCCCCGCAGTGTGAATTAATGAAAAGACACTGCGGGGCTGGGATTCATGGGCATCGCGAACCGCACCAGCCGACATGAAATTATGTCAAAAGATGGGCAGCACTAACAGCGCATGGCCAAGGGATAACACAACAGCGCAGACTCCTGTACAGCTAATGACGACGCTCAGGAGACTGCGCCCAGCACCAAGGTGGGATTTTTGACAGCTGTGCTGCGTCTCATTAAGAAGGAAAGTCACGCCTCCAAGACAGTTTGACTGTATAAGGGGCTAAATGCTATACGTGTTTCATTCAGCGTCTGCAAGATTCAAAACTTAAAGAGCAACCTTTTGACTTGTGCAGCATTACAGCTGCACAAGGTGTGGCTCTTCCAGTTTGTAACACCTGAGGGGGGTTAAAGGTTACCTTTAAAATTGGTTCAATTAGGCTTCGGCCTACACTCTGCTCCCTCTCCTCCTGCTGACCCTGGGCTCTAACACCGCCAGTTGGCGCCCGGAAGTGCTGGCTGCACAGAGAAAAACACCAGCCAATGTGTCAGTGGGGTTCAGCAACGCCAGCTGTTCCCCTGCTGTGTAGCCGGCATCGTGTCCTGCAAATGCCACGCAGACACAAAGCTGCCGCCAGTGCAGGCTTCGGCCTACACTCTGCTCCCTCTCCTCCTGCTGACCCTGGGCTCTAACACCGCCAGTTGGCGTCCGGAAGTGCTAGCTGCACAGAGAAAAACACCAGCCAATGTGTCAGTGGGGTTCAGCAACTCCAGCTGTTCCCCTGCTGTGTAGCCGGCATCGTGTCCTGCAAATGCCACGCAGACAGAAGAACTGAAATTGAAGGGAACCCTTCCCCCCCAGGCGTTGGCATGTATAACAGCCACCTTGTACTGCAGTAATGCTGTATTTGTACAAGGTGGCTCACTAAGTTACTCTCCTTGCACACGCCGAACGCAACACGTCTAAAATGTGTCTCCTGAGACCATTAAACTGTCCATGAGGTGTGACTTTCCTTTGTAATGACACGCTGCACCCACCTTGGTAGCGCTGCCCGTCTTCTGACATCATTGTTTGGCTGGCTGCGCCTCTGCGGCCGCCCTGCCCGACACAACGCTCCTCGGTGTCTTATTTATTTTGACTGCGAGGGTGTGATTGACGGGCATGAGCACTGACTATCTTCGCCTGTTGTCACTCACCTCCTTCCACCTTCTTCAGACTGTACGGCTTCATGGCCGTGGCATGCGATAAGGGATCAGCTGACGCCGCACAGTCTGTAGCAGGCGTAAGGACACGAGTGAGAGGCGAACATATTGACTGCGCAAGGCCATGAATCCCAGCCCCGCAGTGTGAATTAATGAAAAGACACTGCTGGGCTGGGATTCATGGGCATCGCGAACCGCACCAGCCGACATAAAATGATGTCACAAGACGGGCAGCACTAACAGCACATGGCCAAGGGATAACACAACAGCGCAGACTCCTGTACAGCTAATAACGACGCTCAGGAGACTGCGCCCAGCACCAAGGTGGGATTTTTGACAGCTGTGCTGCGTCTCATTAAGAAGGAAAGTCACGCCTCCAAGACAGTTTGACTGTATAAGGGGCTAAATGTTATACGTGTTTCATTCAGCGTCTGCAAGATTCAAAACTTAAAGAGCAACCTTTGACTTGTGCAGCATTACAGCTGCACAAGGTGTGGCTCTTCCAGTTTGTAACACCTGAGGGGGGTTAAAGGTTACCTTTAAAATTGGTTCAATTAGGCTTCGGCCTACACTCTGCTCCCTCTCCTCCTGCTGTCCCTGGGCTCTAACACCGTCAGTTGGTGCCCAGAAGTGCTGGCTGCACAGAGAAAAACACCAGCCAATGTGTCAGTGGGGTTCAGTAACGCCAGCTGTTCCCCTGCTGTGTAGCCGGAAACGTGTCCTGCAAACGCCACGCAGACACAAAGCTGCCGCCAGTGCAGGCTTCGGCCTACACTCTGCTCCCTCTCCTCCTGCTGACCCTGGGCTCTAACACCACCAGTTGGCGCCCGGAAGTGCTAGCTGCACAGAGAAAAACACCAGCCAATGTGTCAGTGGGGTTCAGTAATGTCAGCTGTTCCCCTGCTGTGTAGCCGGCAACGTGTCCTGCAAACGCCACGCAGACACAAAGCTGCCGCCAGTGCAGGCTTCGGCCTACACTCTGCTCCCTCTCCTCCTGCTGACCCTGGGCTCTAACACCGCCAGTTGGCGCCCAGAAGTGCTAGCTGCACAGAGAAAAACACCAGCCAATGTGTCAGTGGGGTTCAGCAACGCCAGCTGTTCTCCTGCTGTGTAGCCGGCATCGTGTCCTGCAAATGCCACGCAGACACAACAGACCTCCAAATGCCTCCAGTGCAGGCTTCGGCCTACCCTCTGCTCCCCCTGCTGACCCTTTGCTCCAACCCCACTAGTTGGGGCTCTAATAAGACAAGCATGAATAGGTCCCCATCCTGGTTCCAGTACCGTCAGCTGGTTCCGGGCAGAGCCTTTGGCTTAGGTGCCTCCCTCTGGGTATCCGAGTTCCGCCAACATCAGGTGGTCCTTGGTAGTGCTTTCAGGCACGGGTACCTCCTGCTTAGTAACCGGGTTCCAGTAACGTCAGCTGGTCCTCGGTGGTTCCATTGGCTCTTGGACCTTCGGCTACCCATCTGGGTTCCAGTACCGTCAGCTGGTTCTCGGCAGTGTCTTTTGCACTTGTACCTTCTGCTCCCCATCCTGGTTCCAGTACCGTCAGCTGGTTCCAGGCAGAGCCTTTGGCTTAGGTGCGTCCCTCTGGGTATCCGAGTTCCACCAACGTCAGGTGGTCCTTGGTAGTGCTTTTAAGCACGGGTACCTCCTGCTTAGTAACCGGGTTCCAGTAACGTCAGCTGGTCCTCGGTAGTTCCATTGGCTCTTGGACCTTCGGGTAGCCATCCGAGTTCCAGTTCCATCAGCTGTTTCTTGTCATTTTCTCAGCCTTCTTGTACCTTCTGCTACATTTCCAAGTTCAAGACCCTAAAGACGATGAACCGGAAGACCACCCCTAAGATGACGACGACACCAGAGACGACAACCACTGAGATGACGACGACCCTGGAGACGACGACGACATGGGAGACCGAGAAGCAGAAGAACAAGAGGCTGCAGAACAAAGAGCAGAAGAACATTAAGCTTAACTCTAAATATCAGAGCAAAAGATATTATCTAAATTATAAGCAGAAGAAGACTAAGCAGTGTATGGGGGTGAGTCCGTTCCTCCTCGTGGTGACCCTGGATAAAGCCTGATGCTGCAGGCCAAACTGAACGCGGACAAATCTAAATCTTTTGTGACAGGCAGAACGGAAGGTGTAATCTTCAAACTTTTATAGATAACAACTATGGGAATGCCTGTCACAAATAAGAATATGATGAAGAACTTGAATATGAAGAAGAATAATAGTTAAATAAAAAGAATATGAACAATGTAACAAAAAAAATTATAGGTAGAAGATGAAGAAGAAGATGAATAAGGTGAAGAAGAACTTGATGTCAAAGATGCTGATGATGATGAAGAAGAAAGTGTGGGAGAAGTAAAAAAGAGGGTGAAGGGTGTGGAAGTAGTGAAACATCAATATCTGACAAAATAAAAAAAATCGTAACATAGTCAATATCTTTGTAACTCCGAACGTCTTAAAAAAAAATTAAAATTCCTGCTATTCTATTTGATTGGGCTAAACCTCTATGCCTTTAATGTCTCCGCCACCTCCCCCAATACATCCTACATTATTCTTAGTTGTTTTCCTTCATGTAGAATGAACCTACAAGGAAAGAAAGGGTTTATTTTAATTCCGATATTTTCGTCCCATTGACTTGCATTGGTATCGGGTATCGGTATCGGCGAGATCCGATATTTTGCCGGTATCGGCCGATACTTTCCGATACCGATACTTTCCGATATCGGAAGGTATCGCTCAACACTAATCAGTAGGTTTCACATACATCTCTGTGGAAAAAATCCCATTTTCATGTTTCACAAGAACATCTAGAAATTGAATCACTTTGTCAGAGTGAACTAGCGTAAACTTTATATCATTGTCTAGACCATTCAAAAATGTCTTAAAGTCCTCCAACTCAGCAACAGTCCCTTTCCAAAGGAGGAGGACATTGTCTATGTATCTCCACCACTCCAAAACATTAGTGAAGTGGTGAGACACATAGACGAGGTCCTCCTCCATGGCCATCATAACCAATTTAGCATATGCAGATTCCATGTTGGCACCCATTGCTGTGCCTCTGTACTGCTCAAAGAAATCATCCTTGAACAGGAAATAGTTATTTTTCAAGACAACTTCAAGCAAAGCAATTCTAAAATTTATCGAATCAGGTGTGTAGGTTGTACCCATAAGCTTTCTCCGAACAGCAGTTAGGCCCGTATCATGATTAATAGAGGTATATAATGAGACAACATCAAACGATGCCGAAATGTTCAACTTTAACCTTATCAAGTTACATAAAAAATCTGTTGTATCTTCAATGAAAGAAACAGTCTGTATAGATAAGGGCCCCAATATTTTATCTAAAAAGATTCCGATGTGACTGAAAATTGAATCACACCCTGATACGATCGGTCTACCGGGGGGACTGGTTAGAGATTTATGGATTTTTGGCAATTTATATATTACTGGTGTAATAGGTTTGTCTACTAACAAACATTTGTATAGGTTATCATCTATTATGCTATACTTTTTTGCCTCATCCAATATTATTTTAATTTTCTTTTCAATTTTAAACTTGGGATGTACACTGTGTTCCAAATTATTATGCACAAAGAGTTTAGGAGTGATAAGGTTAGGTTTTTTTGTTTGTCATTTAAACTCATTGATGGTGATGTGTGTCAGGGCTCTTTATATCACTGAAAGCAATTGCAGATACCTGCGCAAATTAGTTTGGCAGGTGTGTCCAAATAAAGGCAAGACTACTTAAGAAGGCTGTTCCACATTATTAAGCAGCCTACATTTTTGGCCAAAATGGGAAAGAAAAAGGATGTGTCGGCTGCTGAGAAGCAACAAATTGTGGAGTATTTAGGTCAAGGCATGACTACAATCAACTTTGCCAAGACACTTCATCGTGATCATCGCACAATCAAGAAGTATGTAGCTGATTCCCAGCACACACGTGTGCGTGCTGATAAGGAAAACTTGAGGACCCTTTCCAACAGGCAATTGCGTAAGGTTAAAAGAGCAGCTGCAAAAATGCCTGGTCATAGCAGCAGACAAGTTTTTGAAGCTGCTGGTGCCTCCAACGTCCCCAGAACAACAAGATGCAGGGTCCTTCAGAGGTGCGTAAGCCATCCTGTCGACCACCTCTATCCACTGCACACAAGCAGAAACAGCTCCAGTGGGCCAAACGATACATGAAGACTGACTTCCAAACTGTTTTGTTCACCGATGAGTGCCGTGCAACGCTCGATGGTCCAGATCGATGGAGTGGAGGATGGCTGGTTGTTGGACACCCCATGAAAACACGGCTAAGGTGCCAACAAGGAGGAGGTGGAGTAATGTTTTGGGCTGGAATCATGGGGAGAGAGATTGTCGGCCCCTTTATGATCCCTGAAGGGGTAAAGATGAACTCCATATTCTGTGTGAAGTTTCTAAAAACACTTCCTGCCATGGTTTAAGAGGAAGAACCGTGCTTTCCGCAGCAAGATCATTTTCATTCATGATAATGCACCGTCTCATGCTGCAAAAAACACATCTGCATCTCTGGCTGCTATGGGCATAAAAGAGGACAAACTTATGGTGTGGCCACCATCTTCCCCTGGCCTCAACCCCATTGAGAACCTCTGGAGCATCATCAAAAGGAGTGTCTATGATGGTGGGAGGCAGTTCACATCTAAGCAACAGCTCTGGGAGGGTATTCTGTCCACATGCAAAACAATTGAAGCAGAAACCATCCAAAAACTGACAAATTCAATGGACAAGAGAGTTCAGAAGCTTTTTCAGAACAAGGGTTCCTATGTGCAAATGTAACATCACCTAGAATAAAGTTTTCACTTGAAAACTGTTTGATTTCATTTTGTAATAAGCTGATAATGCTTATAACTTCACAATTGACCATTTTTTTGTTCAAAATAAAATAAAAAAGGTTGAAAACTCTCCTGTGCATAATAATTTGAAACATGCATTTTGAGTGTTTATTTTTTTTTAAAAGATACTGTTTTCATAGGCAGTTTGTTCCAAAACATTGCAATTATACTAGAATAGTAGATGACTGGAAAATAACAATGACTGCAATTCAGATAGGTAATTTAGAGAAAATATGAGGAAATATTATTTGCATAATAATTTGGAACACAGTGTACATTGATATCTGCCAATCAGCCTCATATTTGCAAGTGTGAATGACGAAGACACCACCACCCTTATCGGCCGGCTTGATGGTGATGTCGCCGTCATGGATCAACTCTGCTAGAGCCAAATTTTCTTCACGGGTCATATTTGGAAACCTGAATCTATTTCTATCATATGTCTGCTTTAGGCTTTCAATATCCTTATTTACAGAAGTAATGTAGGCTTCGATGACTGGGACATTTTTTCTGATATTTTGTATTTATTTTCTAATTATATGGAAATTGCCATTAAATCTGGATTTTTCCATTTAAAAATTTTGTTTTTCTGGATTATATCCTTTTGTCTTTGTATGAGTTCCATAGGCTTAAGGGTTATAATAAGCCTGGCAATAGGGGTTGAGGTACATTCTTTTGGCGGGGTATGTGCCTCCCCCTTTATATGCGGTGTGTCATCAACCCCAGCTATTGGGGGATGTGCGCACCGCATCCTGGTTTTTTACTCAGCCTTGAACTCGGACATGAAGTGTATGGATATAAGTTCTGTATAAATTACATCCTTCCTGTGATTTGTGCTGCTTTAGTGGTATTTATTAGTAATAAATATAATAAAATGGTACATAAACAGTTAAATTAAGACACACACAAAATTTGCATTAGGTCGGGTCACACTTGCAAGAAAGTCGCACAAGTCTTGCACCTCAATACCCGGCACTGCCGCCAACACTCGGAACCGGAGCGTTCAGCTGCATAGAAATACATGCAACCACACACTCCGGTCCCGAGTGCTGGCGTCAGTGCTGGATATTGAGGTGCGACACTTAGGAGAGTTTCTCGCAAATGTGACACCGGCCTTAAATGCAATATCTGTTTATTAAAAAAAAAATGAACCCATGGATCTTCCCAGGCTATGAATCTCAGCCCGCAGCTGTATATTTAGCCTTTACTGGCTATTAAAATAGGGGGACCACTCCCCAAAAAAACGACGTGGGGTCCTCATATAATTAATAGCCAGAAAAGGCTATGCAGACAGCTGTTGGATGATATTCATAGCCTAGGAAGGGGCCATGGTTATTGGCCCTCCCCCGCTACAAACACCAGCACACAACTGCCCCAGAAAAGGCGCATCTGTAAGATGCACCAATTCTGGCACTTAGCTTTTCTCTTTTCAGTGCACTGTAGTGGCGGCATATGGGGTAATAGTTGGGGGTTGATGCCACCTTTGAATTGTAAGGTGACATCAAGCCAGCTTAGTAATTGAGAGGTGTCAGTAGGAGACCTAACCAATCCTATAGTTGCAAAAGGATTAAATAAAGACACAGCCAGAAACACAGTTTTGCCATCTTTATTGTTCTGCCAATCCATGCGACGCCATCGATCTCCTGCAAAAAAAAGAAAAAATAATAAACCAACACAAATACTTCCTGGACCGATGCAGTCCATTTATTAACAAGTGTCCCATGATGATCTCCCGTATAGAGCTGTCACATCAAGAGATGTGACTACTCTATAGGCCTCCAGTGACACACTGACAGGAGACTATGGCTCCTGCAGTGTTATCACTGAGTGTTCAATAGGTTCTCACTAGGGTTGAGCGACCTTTACTTTTATAGGATCGGGTCGGGTTTCACGAAACCCGACTTTTTCAAAAGTCGGGTCGAGTGAAATCGGCCGATCCTATAAAAAAGTCGGGGTCGGGGTCGGCCGAAACTCGAAACCCAATGCAGAGCATTGGGTTTCCAATGGTTCCCAGGGTCTGAAGGAGCGGAAACTCTCCTTCAGGCCCTGGGATCCATATTTAAGTGTAAAATAAAGAATTAAAATAAAAAATATCGCCATACTTACCCTCTGACGGGCCCTGGTACTAACCGGGAACCTTCCTTCCTTAGAATCAGCCTTCCAGGACCTTGCGGTGACGTCGCGGTGATGTCGCGGCTTGTGATTGGTCGCGCGGCCGCCCATGTGACCGCTCGCGCGACCAATCACAAGCCGCGACGTCACCGTGACGTCACCGAAGGTCCTGGAAGGGCTGTTTCTTAGGAAGGAAGGCTGCCGGAAAGAAGCAGGGCGTGTCCGAGGGTGAGTATATACCTAATAGGAATATACTCACCCTCGGCTTCGTTCCGGCAGCCTTCCTTCCTAAGAATCAGCCCTTCCAGGATCTTCGGTGACGTCACGGTGACGTCGCGGCTTGTGATTGTTCGCGGGAGCGGTCACATGGGCGGCCGCGCGACCAATCACAAGCCGCGACGTCACCGCGACGTCACCGCAAGGTCCTGGAAGGCTGATTCTAAGGAAGGAAGGTTCCCGGTTAGTACCAGGGCCCGTCAGAGGGTAAGTATAGCGATATTTTTTATTTTAATTCTTTATTTTACACTTAAATCTGAATTCCGATACCAATTCCCGATATCTTAAATATATCGGGAATCGGTATCGGAATTCCGATTCCAGATTCAGAAGATCGCTGACTTCATGGCCGACCCCACACAGGGGTCGGGTTTCATGAAACCAGACTTTGCCAAAAGTCGGCGACTTCTGAAAATTGCCGACCCGTTTCGCTCAACCCTAGTTCTCACTTTACGGCACTGCTGCGTGAGAATATTCCCATGCAGTGGTACCGCAAGTGACAGTGTGAACTCTTGACTCACAGCGGCGGAGTTATATAGTGCGGAGGATTACCTCCTGTCACTGTATCATTGGAGCCCCTGGAAGGCGTTCACATCTGCCGATGTGACAGCTCTCCACGGAAGATCATCATGGGACACTCATTATTAAATGGATTATAGCGGATCAGGGAGTATACTGTTGGTTTATTATTTTTATTTTTTTTTACAGGTGATCGAGGGCTTTGGGGACTAGGTGATTGGTGAATATGTGTATGTACTGTATGTACTGTATGTGTATATGTGCATATGTGTTTTTTTTACACTTGAATATAGTAGCCAGATAATGGGGCTACTACTGTCCCATCATCCGGCTAGCTGTCACTGTAGCAGGCATAGCCAGATGGGACTAGTAGTCCCATCGGACGAAGCCTGCCTACACACATCCCAGCACACACACACAGCCCCGCAGACCCCCGCACACACACAGACACACACAGCCCCGCAGACCCCTGCAGACACACAGATACACATAAACACTCGCACACAGACACACATCCTCTCCGCACACACACAGTCTCCGCCCACACACAGTCTCCACCCACACTCTACCCTCACACTCTTCCTCCTCCCGATCTGCAGCGTTTCTCGCAAGCAAATCCGTAGCAAATCTGCAGATCTTTTTTAAACCTGTGGTTTTGCTGTGGATTTGCCTGACACAATGGAAGTTAATGGTTGCAGAAATGCTGCAGATCCACAAAAAGAATTGACATACTGCGAAAACTAAAATGCTGCAAATCTGCATGTTTTTTTCCGCAGCATGTGCACACCAATTGTTAATTTCCCATTGACTAACATTGCTTGTGCACTACACTGCGAAATTGATGCAATTCCGCGTGTCCAAAAACACTGCGGATCCGCACCAAAATCTGCAACATGTGCACATAGCCTTAGAATGACTGCATACTTTCTCCCCAAACCTGGAGAACACTTTTAGGCTGGAGGCACACTAAACATATTAAAAATCAGTCTGAGTCCCTCTGCTGAGAGTCGCACGAGTGTGATGTGAGTGTCATGTGAGTGTCATACGAGTACAATCCAATTTTTCACACCTAGCATCCGATTTACATCCGAATACAATTGCTATCTGATTGCAATGCGATTTTAACATGAGCTTTTCTATAGAGCAATTCTCTATGTCACTTAGATTGGACATGGAGGGCTGTGCGGTCCTCCAAAGAAATGCCACCCCACACCATTACTGACCCACTGCCAAACATGCTGAAGGATGTTGCATGCAGCAGATCACTCTCCACGGCGTCTCCAGGCTCTGTCACGTCTGTCACATGTGCTCAGTGTGAACCTGCTTTCATCTATGAAGAGCACAGGGCGCCATTGGCGAATTTGGCAATCCTGGTGTTCTGTGGCAAATGCCAAGCATCTGTCAGAACTTGCAAACCCAAAGAGTGGACCCGCAGTACCGCGACAACGAACCTCTCAAGGGCGAGCTAACCAGATGGACCACCCCCTATACAGGGAGCGTTAGGGGCAGACCCGAGGGAGACTATTGCTGCAGAAGCTGATACCGGGGAACAGGAAGCAGGAGACACAGGACTGAGTGACAGTGACTGAAACACAGAGTGGACTGGTTATGGTGGACGACCAGGACAGACTGGATAAGGCGGACGCCCAGGACTGGTAGGGATTTGGTAGAAACACAGGACGGAGCAATGAGCGGAGGACCTGGGTTAAATGCGGACAAATGACAAACAGGCAAAGAGCAGAGGAAGGAGTTACCTTATATACAAGAGGTACTGAAGGACTTCCGGGTCAGAGTCCTCCCAGGATCATAGAGAAAAGGTATGGAGCGCCTGTAGTTCAAGAAAGAGAGGTGCGCGTGTGCAGAGAGGTGCTGGAGCGAGAAGTGCGCATGCGCACCCACCGAGAACCAGGAAGAGGACGAGTGCCTGAAGGAGGAGCGCGCCGCCGTGGGAGAGAAGAAGCGGAGAAGAGCGCGCCGGAGCAGGTAAGTATGAGCTAGAGCAGTGGTGGACCTGGCAGCAGAGGCGGCCGTGACAGCATCCTGCACGGTTTTGGGCTGTGAGCACAACCCCATCAGTGGAAGTCGGGCACTCAGACCATCCTTATGGTGTTGGTTTCTAACCATTTGTGCAGAGACTTACGCATTTGTGGCCTGCTGGAGGTCATTTTGCAGGGCTCTGGCATTGCTCCTCATTTTCCTCCTTGCACAAAGGCTGAGGTAGCAGTCCTGCTGTTGGGTTGTTGCCCTCCTACGGCCCCCTCCACGTCTCCTGGTGTACTGGCCTGTCTTCTGGCAGTGCCTCCAGCCTCTGGACACTACACTGACAAACACAGCAAACCTTCTTGCCACAACTCGCATTGATGTGCCATCCTGGATGAGCTGCACTACCTGAGCCATTTGTGTTGGTTGTAGAGTATGTCTCATGCAGCCACGAGTGTGAAAGCACAACCAACATTCAAAAGTGACCAAAATATCAGCCAGAAAACATTGGTACTGAGATGTGGTCTGTAGTCCCCACCTGCAGAACCACTCCTTTATTGAGTGTGTCTTGATAATCTACTATATAATTGTCTAAGGGTCACTTCCGTCTTTCTGTCTGTCTGTAGCAGATATTCATTGGTCGCAGCCTCTGTCTGTCATGGAAGCCAAGTCACTGATTGGTCATGGCAAAACGCCCATGACCAATCAGCGACACGCACAGTCCGGAAGAAAATGGCAGCTCCTTACTTCCCGCACTCACTGCCCAGCGCCCGCATACATCCCTCCGGTCACCGCTCACAAAGGGTTAATGCCGGCGGTAACGGACCGCATTATGCCGCGGGTAACGCACTCCGTTACTGCCGCTTTTAACCCTGTGTGACCAAGTTTTTTACTATTGACGCAGCCTATGCAGCGTCAATCGTAAAACATCTAATGTTAAAAATAATAATAAAAAAAATAATCATTATATACTCACCTACGCCACCTTTCCTGCTCCTCGCGATGCTCCAGCCTGTCCATGCACAAGGGGAACGTTCCAGTGGCAAGGATCGTCTGGCAGAAGGACCTGCCATGACGTCATGGTCATGTGACCTTGACGTCATCACAAGTCCTGCGCGCCTGCGTGGGAAGGACCTGCCGTGACGTCGTGGTCATGTGACCGCGACACGGTCATGTGACTGCGACGTCATCACACCCTGGGACCGGAAGCTGCCGCCTGCACCCCACACAGGCGACAGAGCTACAACGCGCCTGCGGAAGGTGAGTATATGTTTATTTTTTATTTTTTTAACCTGTGGCATACGTGGCTGGGCAATATACTACGTAGCTGGGCAATATACTACATGGGCTGTGCAATATACTACGTGGCTGGGCATTATACTACGTGGCTCTGTGCTGTATACTATGTCACTGGGCAATATACAATGTAACTAGGCAATATACTACGTGACTGGGCAATATACAATGTAACTGGGCAATATACTACGTCACTGGGCAATATACTACGTCACTGGGCAATATACTACGTGGCTCTGTGCTGTATAACACGTCGCTGTGCAATATACTACGTGGCTCTGTACTGTATACTACGTAGCTGGGCAATATACTACGTGGCTCTGTACTGTATACTGCGTAACTGGGCAATATACTACGTGGCTCTGTGCTGTATACTACGTTGCTGTGCAATATACATACTACGTCGCTGGGCAATATACTACGTGGCTGTGCAATATACTACGTCACTGGGCAATATACTACGTCGCTGGGCAATATACTACGTGGCTGTGCAATATACTACGTCACTGGGCAATATACTACGTCGCTGGGCAATATACTACGTCACTGGGCAATATACTACGTCACTGGGCAATATACTACGTGGACATGCATATTCTAGGATACCCGATGCGTTAGAATCGGGCCACCATCTAGTTACCAATAATTTCCATCTATTGTCTATTCCATTTGCACAACAGCATGTGAAATTGATTGTCAAACAGTGTTGCTTCCTAAGTGGACAGTTTGATTTCACAGAAGTTTGATTTACTTTGAGTTATATTCTGTTGTTTAAGTGTTCCCTTTATTTTTTGAGCAGTGTATATATACTGTATATATATTATATATATATATATATATATATATATATATATATATATATATGTGTGTTTGTGTGTCACAGATATCTATATATCTACCTATCCTATATGTATATATCTATTCTATCTATTCTAACCTGTCACTCTCTTATTTTACTGTACGAGGCACATTAATTGCCGGCTTTTATTCTATCTATCTATCTATCTATCTATCTATCTATCTATCTATCTATGTCCGTCTGTCTGTCTATCTAATGGTACGTTCACATTTGCGTTGTGCGCCGCAGCGTCGGCGCCGCAACGCACAACGCAAACCAAAACGCAGCAAAACGCATGCACAACGCTGCGTTTTGCGCCGCATGCGTCCTTTTTGTCATTGATTTTTGACGCAGCAAAAATGCAACTTGCTGCGTCCTCTGCGCCCAGACGCGGGCGCCGCAGGGACGCATGCGGCGCAAAACGCAAGTGTGACGCATGTCCATGCGCCCCCATGTTAAATATAGGGGCGCATGACGCATGCGGCGACGCTGCGGCGCACACCGCAAATGTGAACGTAGGGTAATATATACAGATTCATATGTATGCGTCAGTGACATCTATATATCTATGTATTCTATTCTTTCCTGTCACTGTGATTTTACAGTATCAGGCAAATGTATTGCGGTTTTTCAAAGGACACTGGTGTGTATAAATCGTACAGCACTCTCATGGTTCGAATGCTGTGCAATTTTTTTTTCTCGCACCCATAGGCTTGCAATGGCGAGTCTCGACCGAGTCTTGGTGTCTATCGCAGCATGCTGCAATTTTACACTCACATAGAATATGCCTGAGAAAATAAACGCTGATGTGAGCTGCCCCATAGATTAATGCAGCAAAGAAGAAAAATGCAGATAGCACTCACCGGTCCTTAACCCTTTCATGACCCAGCCTATTTTGACCTTAATGACCTGGCCCTTTTTTGCAATTCTGACCAGTGTCCCTTTATGAGGTAATAACTCAGGAAAGCTTCAACTGATCCTAGCAGTTCTGAGCTTGTTTTTTCGTGACATATTTGGCTTCATGTTAGTGGTAAATTTAGGTCGATTATTTTTGCATTTATTTGTGAAAAAAATGGAAATTTAGCAAGAAATGTTGAAAATTTTGCAATTTTAAAATTTTGAATTTTTATTCTGTTAAACGAGAGAGTTATGTGACACAAAATAGTCAATAAATAACATTACCCACATGTCTACTTTACATCAGCACAATTTTGGAAACAAAATTTTTTTTACTAGGAAGTTATAAGGGTTAAAATTTGACCAGCGATTTCTCATTTTTACAACGAAATTTACAAAACCATTTTTTTTAGGGACCACCTCACATTTGAAGTCGGTTTGAGGGGTCTATATGGCTGAAAATACCCAAAAGTGACACCATTCTAATAACTGCACCCCTCAAGGTGCTTAAAACCACATTAAAAAAGTTTATTAACCCTTCAGGTGCTTCACAGCAGCAGAAGCAACATGGAAAGAAAAAATAAACATTTAACTTTTTAGTCACAAAAATGATTTTTAGCAACAATGTTTTATTTTCCCAAAGGTAAAAACAGAAACTGGACCGCAAAAATTATTGTACAATTAGTCCTGAGTACGCCGATACCCTATACATGGGGGGGAACAACTGTTTGAGCACACGACAGGGCTCAGAAGGGAAGGAGCGCCATTAGACTTTTTCAATGAAAAATTGGCTCCAATCTTTAGCGGACACCATGTCACGTTTGGAGAGCCCCTGTGTGCCTAAACATTGGAGCTCCCCCACAAGTGACCCCATTTTGGAAACTAGACCCCCCAAGGAGCTTATCTAGATGCATAGTGAGCACTTTGAACCCCCAGGTGCTTCACAAAATTGATCCGTAAAAATGAAAAAGTACTTTTTTTTCACAAAAAAATTATTTTAGCCTCAATTTTTTCATTTTCACATGGGCAAAAGGATAAAATGGATCCTAAAATGTGTTGGGCAATTTCTCCTGAGTACAATGATACCTCATATGTGGTCACAAACCACTGTTTGTGCACACGGCAAGGCTCGGAAGGGAAGGAGCGCCATTTGACTTTTGAATGAAAAATTAGCTCCAATCGTTAGCGGACACCATGTCGCGTTTGGAGAGCCCCTGTGTACCTAAAGATTGGAGCGCCCCCACAAGTGACCCCATTTTGGAAACTAGACCCCCCAAGGAACTTATCTAGATGCATAGTCAGCACTTTGAACCCCCAGGTGCTTCACAAATTGATTTGTAAAAATGAAAAAGTACTTTTGTTTTCACAAAAAAATTCTTTTATCCTCAATTTGTTCATTTCCACATGGGCAAAAGGATAAAATGGATCCTAAAATTTATTGGGCAATTTCTCCTGAGCACACTGGTACTTCACATGTGGGGGTAAACTACTGTTTGGGCACACGGCAAGGCTCAGAAATGAAGGAGCGCCATTTGACTTTTTGATGTCGCGTTTGGAGAGCCCCTGTGTGCCTAAACATTGGAGCTCCCCCACATGTGACCCCATTTTGGAAACTAGACCTCCCATGGAACTAATCTAGATGTGCGGTGACCACTTTAAACCCCCAATTGCTTCACAGAAGTTTATAACGCAGAGCCGTGAAAATAAAAAATCATTTTTCTTTCCTCAAAAATTATTTTTTAGCCCTCAATTATTTATTTTCACAAGAGTAACAGGAGAAATTGGACCCCAAAAGTTGTTGTCCAGTTTATGCTGAGTACGCTGATACCCCACATGTGGGAGGGAACCACTGTTTGGGCACACGTCGGGGCTCGGAAGGGAAGTAGTGACGTTTTGGAATGCAGACTTTGATGGAATGGTCTGCGGGCATCATGTTACGTTTGCAGAGCCCCTGATGTGCGTAAACAGTAGAAACCCCCGACAAGTGACCCCATTTTGCAAACTAGACCCAAAGGAACTTATCTAGATGTGTGGTAAGCACATTGAACCCCCAAGTGCTTAACAGAAGTTTATAACGCAGAGCCATGAAAATAAAAAATCATTTTTCTTTCCTCAAAAATTATGTTTTAGCAAGCAATTTTTTATTTTTACAAGGGTAACAGGAGAAATTGGACCCCAAATGTTGCTGCCCAGTTTGTTCTGAGTATGCTGGTACCACATATGTGGGGGTAAACCACTGATTGGGCACACGTCGGGGCTCAGAAGGGAAGTAGTGACGTTTCGAAATGCAGACTTTGATGGAATGGCCTGAAGGCGTCACGCTGCGTTTGCAGAGCCTCTGATGTGCCTAAACAGTAGAAAGCCCCCACAAGTTACCCCATTTTGGAAACTAGACCCCCAAGGAACTTATGTACATATGTGGTGAGCACTTTGAACACCCAAGTGCTTCACAGAAGTTTACAATGCAGAGCTGTGAAAATAAAAAATCATTTTTCTTTCCTCAAAAATTATGTTTTAGCAAGCAATTTTTTATTTTCACAAGGGTAACAGGAGAAGTAGACCCCAATATTTGTTGCCCAGTTTGTCCTGAGGACGCTGATACCACATATGTGGGGGTAAACCACTGCTTGGGCACACGTCGGGGCTCGGAAGGGAAGTAGTGACGTTTTGAAATGCAGACTTTGATGGAATGGTCTGCGGGCATCACGTTGCGTTTGCAAAGCCCCTGATGTGACTAAACAGTAGAAACCCCCCACAAGTGACCCCACTTTGGAAACTAATCCCCCCAACAAACTTATCTAGATGTGTGGTCAGTAGGGTTGAGCGAAACGGATCAGTCATTTTCATAAATCGGCGACTTTTAGGCAAAGTCGGGTTTCATGAAACCCGAACCGATGTGGGATAGGCCATGCGGTACACGATCAGAGGGCCAAAGTCGCGTTTCATATGACGCTGTCACCGCCGTTTTTCATCCAATGAAGGAGGACGCAGAGTGTGGGCAGCGTGATGACATAGGTCTCGGTCCCCACCATCTTAGAGAAGGGCATGGCAGTGATTGGCTTGCTGTCTGCGGCATCACAGGGGCTATAAAGGGGCGTGCACGCCGACCGCCATCTTACTTCTACTGATCTGAGCATAGGGAGAGGTGTTGCTGCAGTTAGTCAGAAGCAGGGACAGAGTTGGGGAGGAAATATAAACCCCCAAACCGCTTGTGCTGGAGCGATTTTCACTGTCCCACACCACCTTTTGGTGCAGGGACAGTGGAGGTCGTATTTTAGTGCAGCAGCTGCATAGCTGTGTGCACGGTGCTGTGCAAACCAACTGCTTTTTCAAAAGCAAAATTCCTGTTGCTCCTTTCTGCACAGTTACCTATCTTGTTTGTTTGTCCACATTTTTGTGTTCAGCAGTCCTTTTTATTGCTGCCATACTTGTCCTGAGCTCATTGTAGGGAGCTTGTTATTTTATTTTATTTTTTTTTAAATAATAATTCCAGCCACTTTCTGGCACGTTCATAGTGTTGTGTTATACCACTGGGCCAGAGTTGTGGTTCTGTGTCTCCCCCCCAAAAAAAGGGAGATTAAAATTCGCACACAGTGTATATTTAGCTGTACTGCTAGTGTGTCGTATATATCAGGCAGCCACTTTCTGCCACGTTCATAGTTTACTGTTATACCACTGGGCCAGAGTTGTGGTTCTGTGTCTCCCCCCCAAAAAAAGGGAGAATAAAATTTGCACACAGTGTATATTCTGCTGTACTGCTAGTGTGTCGTATATATCAGGCAGCCACTTTCTGCCACGTTCATAGTTTACTGTTATACCACTGGGCCAGAGTTGTGGTTCTGTGTCTCCCCCTCCAAAAAAAAAGGGAGAATAAAATTTGCACACAGTGTATATTCTGCTGTACTGCTAGTGTGTCGTATATATCAGGCAGCCACTTTATGCCACGTTCATAGTTTACTGTTATACCACTGGGCCAGAGTTGTGGTTCTATGTCTCCCCCCCAAAAAAAAGGGAGAATAAAATTCGCACACAGTGTATATTCTGCTGTACTGCTAGTGTGTCGTATATATCAGGCAGCCACTTTCTGCCACGTTCATAGTTTACTGTTATACCACTGGGCCAGAGTTGTGGTTCTGTGTCTCCCCCCCAAAAAAAAAGGGAGAATAAAATTTGCACACAGTGTATATTCTGCTGTACTGCTAGTGTGTCGTATATATCAGGCAGCCACTTTCTGCCACGTTCATAGTTTACTGTTATACCACTGGGCCAGAGTTGTGGTTCTGTGTCTCCCCCCCAAAAAAAAGGGAGATTAAAATTCGCACACAGTGTATATTTTGCTGTACTGCTAGTGTGTTGTATATATCAGGCAGCCACTTTCTGCCACGTTCATAGTTTACTGTTATACCACTGGGCCAGAGTTGTGGTTCTGTGTCTCCCCCCCCCAAAAAAAAGGGAGAATAAAATTCGCACACAGTGTATATTCTGCTGTACTGCTAGTGTGTCGTATATATCAGGCAGCCACTTTCTGCCACGTTCATAGTTGACTGTTATACCACTGGGCCAGAGTTGTGGTTCTGTGTCTCCCCCCCCCAAAAAAAGGGAGAATAAAATTCGCACACAGTGTATATTCTGCTGTACTGCTAGTGTGTCGTATATATCAGGCAGCCACTTTCTGCCACGTTCATAGTTTACTGTTATACCACTGTGCCAGAGTTATGGTTCTGTGTCTCCCCCCCCAAAAAAAAGGGAGAATAAAATTCGCACACAGTGTATATTCTGCTGTACTGCTAGTGTGTCGTATATATCAGGCAGCCACTTTCTGCCATGTTCATAGTTTACTGTTATACCACTGGGCCAGAGTTGTGGTTCTGTGTCTCCCCCCCAAAAAAAAAGGGAGAATAAAATTCGCACACAGTGTATATTCTGCTGTGCTGCTAGTGTGTTGTATATATCAGGCAGCCACTTTCTGCTACGTTCATAGTTTACTGTTATACCACAGGGCCAGAGTTGTGGTTCTGTGTCTCCCCCCCAAAAATGAGGAAGTCTGGTGGAAGAGGCCGTGGGCGGGGGTTGTCAGCTGGTACTGATGGTGGTGCTGCATCTGGTGGTAGTGGCAAAAGCACAGTAGCACCTAAGGCTGGAGGTGTTGAGCCTGCGTCATCGTCTGGCTACACAAGGCCTCGAAGGCTCCCTTACCTGGGAGTAGGAAAACAGCTTTTAAAGCCGGAGCAGCAGGAAAAAGTTTTGGCTTTCCTTGCTGACTCAGCCTCTAGCTCTTTGGCCTCCTCTTCCCAAAGTTCAAAATGTTACAGCAGCCAGTCGTCAGTGGATGCTTCCGGTCAGGAACAAGATGTTTCCTTGTGTCCTTCTCCCAAACCAAAAGTGAAGGATGCGTCAGGCGACACAATAGGTTACTCCATGGAGCTCTTTACACATACCGTGCCTGGGTTAGAAAGGGAAATTGTACCCTGCCCATTACAAGAAGAATCGGACATGGAGTGCACTGATGCACAGCCACAGCTAGATTATGATGCTGTTCCATTGACTCAGATCACTACATTTCCCTCGCAGTTTGCTGAGCCAGAATCTGACCCTGATGAAACTATGGTGCCCAGTCCCGAACGCTATAGCACCTTACACGGTGACACTGAGGAAGGTGCACATGACATTGAGGAGGAGTAGGTGATAGATGACCCAGTTGTTGACCCAGATTGGCAGCCATTGGGGGAAGAGGGTGGCGCTGCCACTAGCTCAGAAGCGGAGGAGGGTTATCCGCAGCAGCAACAATCTACATCGCAACAGCTGTCATCTGGCAGGCCCGTATCAGGCAAAAAACGTTTGACAAAACCAGTTTTAGGACAGCGTGGCCATCCTGTGAAAGTTGCACAGCGTGCAATGCCTGAAAAGGAATTCCATAGTAGGAAGAGTGCAGTGTGGCATTTTTTTGACCAAGATCCCAATGATCAGTCAAAAGTGATCTGTAAAAAATGCTCAAAGACCTTTAGCGGAAGGAAGATTCTTAACAATTTAAATACAACGTGCATGCGTAGACATTTAAACAGCATGCACTTGCAAGCCTGGACTAACTACCTAACGACCCGTACCGTTGGTGCACCAGGTCTGAATGAAGGTAGTCAGCACCGCAACATTGTAAGCCCACCGGTTAGGACACCAGCAGCAGCAAATGTGGAGGGATCATCGCTAGGCCAAAGCAGTCAGGGAGTCAGAAGGTTATTGGTAGGAAGCACTGTATGTAGGCCAACATCACCAACTCACTCTCAATCTGCCATGTCCACAACCACCACCACCACCGCTAGTTCCACCATAGGCAGCTCTCAAGTCCAGCTCACCCTAGAAGAGACTCTTGTTAGGAAACGAAAGTACTCATCCTGTCATCCGCGTACACAGAGTTTGAACGCCCACATTGCCAGACTTATCTCGTTAGAGATGATGCCCTACCGGTTGGTTGAAAGCGAAGCTTTCAAAGCCCTGATGGCCTACGCAGTACCACGCTATGACCAACCCAGTCACCACTTCTTTGCGAGAAAAGCCATCCCAGCCCTCCACCAGCATGTCAAAGACCGCATTGTCCATGCACTGAGGCAGTCTGTCAGTGGGAAGGTGCACCTCACAACAGATGCATGGACCAGTAGGCATGGCCAGGGACTTTACGTGTCCATCACGGTGCACTGGGTTAATGTCGTGGATGCAGGGTCCACAGGGGACAGCAATAATGGGACCGTTCTGCCTAGCCCACGATCTAGGAAACAGTTGGCTGTAGACGTTCGCTACCCCACCTCCTCCTCCTCCTCCTCCTCCAGAAGCGAAAGCTCGTCCACATGACCACTCCATCCGCAGCTGCCAGTGTTGCACACAAGGTGTCCCATTACGGAACAGCTAGTGGGAAGCGTCAGCAGGCCATGTTTGAAATGAAGTGTTTGGGCGACAACAGACACACCGCGGAAGTTCTGGCCGAGTTCTTGCAGCAAGAAACTCAGTCATGGCTGGGCAGTGTACATCTTGAGGCAGGCAAGGTAGTCAGTGATAATGGAAGGAATTTTATGGCTGCCATAGCCCTTTCACAACTCAAACACATACCTTGCCTGGCTCACACTTTGAACCTGGTGGTGCAGTGCGTTCTTAAAAATTATCCGGAGTTACCAGCCCTGCTCCTGAAGGTGCGAAGACTTTGCTCGCACATCCGCCGGTCGCCCGTACACGCCAGCCGTATGCTGAACCATCAGCGATCGCTCAATCTTCCACAGCACCGCTTAATTATTGACGTTGCAACAAGGTGGAACTCCACACTGCACATGGTTCAGAGGCTGTGTGAACAGAGGCATGCTGTCATGTATTTGTGGGAGGATACGCATACACGGGCAGGCAGTTGGATGGCAGACATGGAGTTGTCTGGTGTGCAGTGGTCCAAGCTACAAGACCTCTGTCAAGTCCTTCAGTGTTTCAAGGAATGCACACGGCTGGCAAGTGCAGACGACGCCATCATAAGCATGAGCATCTCACTTATGCGTCTGCTGATGCAAAGTTTGACGCACATCAAGGAGCTGGCATCTGCAGCCGAGGAGGAGGGAATCCTTGATGACAGTCAGCTATTGTCTGGTCAGGAAACTGTCCAGGACGAGGTGGCGGTCGAAGAGGATGAGGAGGAGGATGATGGGGATGACTATGTATGGAAGGAGGATGCTTCTCAGGGGCCACTTGAAACTGGTGGCGTTGCAAGGTCAGGTACAGGTTTCTTGCGGGACACTTGTGACGTGGATTTCCAAGAAAGTGCTCCTCACCCCAGCAGGACCAGTGAATTGACACCAGGAACATTGGCCCACATGGCTGAGTATGCCTTGTGTATTCTAAAAAGGGACCCCCGCATTGTCAAAATGATGACCGATGACGATTACTGGTTGGCCTGCCTCCTGGATCCACGCTATAAAGGGAAAATTCAAAACATCGTGCCACATGAGAACCTTGAGCAAATATTGGCTACCAAACAAGCAACTCTTGTAGACCGTTTGGTTCAGGCATTCCCAGCACACAGAGGTGGTGATGGTCCTCACACTTGCCGTAGGGGGCAACATGACAGAGGTGCTAGAGGTGCCGAAATCCGAAGTGGCGTTGGACAGAGGGGTTTTCTGACAAGGTTGTGGAGTGATTTTTCAATGACCGCTGACACAACAGGGTCTGCTGCATCTCTTCAAAGTGACAGGAGACAGCATTTGTCCAGTATGGTTACAAACTATTTTTCATCCCTTATCAATGTTCTCCCTCACAGGTCATTCCCCTTTGATTACTGGGCATCTAAACTAGACACCTGGCCCGAATTGGCAGAATATGCATTGCAGGAGCTCGCTTGCCCTGCTGCCAGTGTGCTTTCAGAAAGAGTCTTCAGTGCTGCTTGTTCAAAACTGACTGAAAAAAGGACACGTCTGGCTACCCAAAATGTAGATGATCTAACCTTCATTAAAATGAACCAATCATGGATTGCCAATTCTTTTGCCCCACCTTCCCCTGCTGACACGTAGCTTGGGTGATAAATGACTCGCTTTTGCCCTCCTCTTACTGACTTTGCCAATTCCTCCATTTGCAGCTGCTGAATGTCCACCATAGGCCATTTTTATACCTCCCTAAATGGGCTGACTCCCCCCACAGGACCGTGGTCACCACTTGGTGCAAGCGCCTGTGCAAGTGCCGTTTGCCTGGACAGGAGGGTGCGCCCACTCTACCTCTACTAAACAAAGCTGAGTTTGAATCTACAGGCTTTCGGCCTCTATCAACAATATGAAACTGCATTTGGCCTGGTTCTTGGTTTGGGCCTAATGACGTCTGCTGCTGCCTCTTGGTTTCCTCAAAGAAACAAAGCTGAGTTTGAATCTACAGGCTTTCGGCCTCTATCAACAATATGAAACTGCATTTGGCCTGGTTCTTGGTTTGGGCCTAGTGAAGTCTGCTGCTGCCTCTTGGTTTCCTCAAAGAAACAAAGCTGAGTTTGAATCTACAGGCTTTCGGCCTCTATCAACAATATGAAACTGCATTTGGCCTGGTTCTTGGTTTGGGCCTAGTGACGTCTGCTGCTGCCTCTTGGTTTCCTCAAAGAAACAAAGCTGAGTTTGAATCTACAGGCTTTCGGCCTCTATCAACAATATGAAACTGCATTTGGCCTGGTTCTTGGTTTGGGCCTAGTGACGTCTGCTGCTGCCTCTTGGTTTCCTCAAAGAAACAAAGCTGAGTTTGAATCTACAGGCTTTCGGCCTCTATCAACAATATGAAACTGCATTTGGCCTGGTTCTTGGTTTGGGCCTAGTGACGTCTGCTGCTGCCTCTTGGTTTCCTCAAAGAAACAAAGCTGAGTTTGAATCTACAGGCTTTCGGCCTCTATCAACAATATGAAACTGCATTTGGCCTGGTTCTTGGTTTGGGCCTAGTGACGTCTGCTGCTGCCTCTTGGTTTCCTCAAAGAAACAAAGCTGAGTTTGAATCTACAGGCTTTCGGCCTCTATCAACAATATGAAACTGCATTTGGCCTGGTTCTTGGTTTGGGCCTAGTGACGTCTGCTGCTGCCTCTTGGTTTCCTCAAAGAAACAAAGCTGAGTTTGAATCTACAGGCTTTCGGCCTCTATCAACAATATGAAACTGCATTTGGCCTGGTTCTTGGTTTGGGCCTAGTGACGTCTGCTGCTGCCTCTTGGTTTCCTCAAAGAAACAAAGCTGAGTTTGAATCTACAGGCTTTCGACCTCTATCAACAATATGAAACTGCATTTGGCCTGGTTCTTGGTTTGGGCCTAGTGACGTCTGCTGCTGCCTCTTGGTTTCCTCAAAGATACAAAGCTGAGTGTGAATCTACAGGCTTTCGGCCTCTATCAACAATATGAAACTGCATTTGGCCTGGTTCTTGGTTTGGGCATAGTGACGTCTGCTGCTGCTTCTTGGTTTCCTCAAAGAAACAAAGCTGAGTTTGAATCTACAAGCTTTCGGCCTCTATCAACAATATGAAACTGCATTTGGCCTGGTTCTTGGTTTGGGCCTAGTGACGTCTGCTGCTGCCTCTTGGTTTCCTCAAAGAAACAAAGCTGAGTTTGAATCTACAGGCTTTCGGCCTCTATCAACAATATGAAACTGCATTTGGCCTGGTTCTTGGTTTGGGCCTAGTGACGTCTGCTGCTGCATCTTGGTTTCCTCAAAGAAACAGAGCTGAGTTGGAATCTACAGGCTTTCGGCCTCTATCAACAATATGAAACTGCATTTGGCCTGGTTCTTGGTTTGGGCTAAGTGACGTCTGCTGCTGCCTCTTGGTTTCCTCAAAGAAACAAAGCTGAGTTTGAATCTACAGGCTTTCGCCTCTATCAACAATATGAAACTGCATTTGTCCTGGTTCTTGGTTTGGGCCTAGTGACGTCTGCTGCTGCCTCTTGGTTTCCTCAAAGAAACAAAGCTGAGTTTGAATCTACAGGCTTTCGGCCTGTATTGAGAATTTGAAACTGTATTTGGCCTACTAGTTTGGTTGGGTGTTGTGAATTAGACTTTTTTGGCTCCCTCTTGTGGTCACTAGTGATATGACTCTGGGATTGTCTTTCTTCAGTTTTGGCACCCACCTGGGTCGTTAGTCCAGGGGTGTTGCTATATAAACTTCTTGAATTCTCAGTCTGGTGCCTGGCATCGTTGTAATCAGTTCCTTTCTGTTTGCTCCTGTCTGCTGGTCCTGGATCTTGCAAAATTAAGCTAAGTCCTGCTTCTTTGTTTTTTGGTTATTTGCATTGCTCTTATTTTTTGTCCAGCTTGTACTAAATGTGATTCCTGATTTTGCTGGAAGCTCTAGGGGGCTGGTATTCTCCCCCCGGGCCGTTAGACGGTTCGGGGGTTCTTGAATATCCAGCGTGGGAATTTTGATAGGGTTTTTGCTGACCGTATAAGTCATCTTACTATATTCTGCTATTAGTCAGTGGGCCTCTCTTTGCTAAATATCTAGTTCATTCTTACGTTTGTCTTTTCTCCTTACCTCACCGTTATTATTTGTTGGGGGCTTGTATCCAACTTTTGGGGTCTTTTCTCTGGAGGCAAGAAAGGTCTATCTTTTCCCTTCTAGGGTTAGTTAGTTCTCCGGCTGGCGCGAGACGTCTAGAACCAACGTAGGTACGTTCCCCGGCTGCTGCTATTTGTGGTGCTAGGTTTAGATATACGGTCAGCCCAGTTACCACTGCCCTATGAGCTGGTTTTTTGTGTTTGCAGACTTGGTAATTACTTCTGAGACCCTCTGCCATTGGGGTCATAACAGTATGCCAGGCCAAAGTTGAATGTTTAATGCATTGCAGAAGTGGGATAATAAGAAAGGAAATTCTGAGTTTTGTTTTTTTTTTCCTCTCTTTCTTTCTCCCCTTTACCTCTGAGTGGCTTGAGCTTGCTGCAGACATGAATGTCCAGACCTTGATTACAAGTGTAGATCAGCTTGCTGCTCGTGTGCAGGGCATACAAGATTTTGTTACCAGTAGTCCAATGTCTGAACCTAAAATACCTATTCCTGAACTGTTCACTGGAGACCGATTTAAGTTTAGGAATTTCAGGAATAATTGTAAATTGTTTCTATCTCTGAGACCCCGTTCATCTGGAGACTCAGCTCAGCAAGTTAAAATTGTTATCTCTTTCTTACGGGGCGACCCTCAGGATTGGGCCTTCTCGCTAGCGCCAGGAGATCCGGCATTGGCAAATATTGATGCGTTTTTTCTGGCGCTCGGATTGCTTTGCGAGGAACCCAATCTTGAAATTCAGGCAGAAAAAGCCTTGCTGGCTATTTCTCAGGGCCAGGATGAAGCTGAAGTGTATTGCCAAAAATTTCAGAAATGGTCCGTGCTTACTCAGTGGAATGAGTGTGCTCTGGCCGCAAATTTCAGAAATGGCCTTTCTGAAGCCATTAAGAATGTGATGGTGGGTTTCCCCATTCCTACAAGTCTGAATGATTCAATGACGCTGGCTATTCAAATTGACCGGCGTTTGCGTGAGCGCAAAGCCGCTAATTCTCTGGTGGTGTTGTCTGAACAAACATCTGATTTAATGCAATGTGGTAGAATTCAGACTAGAAATGAACGGAAAAATCATAGACGTCAGAATGGGTTGTGTTTTTACTGTGGTGATTCAACACATGTTATATCAGCATGCTCTAAACGCCCAACAAGGGTTGTTAGTCCTGTCGCCATTGGTAATTTGCAACCTAAATTTATTTTGTCTGTGACTTTAATTTGCTCATTGTCCTCCTACCCTGTTATGGCGTTTGTGGATTCAGGTGCTGCCCTGAGTCTTATGGATCTGTCATTTGCCAAGCGCTGTGGTTTTGTTCTTGAGTCGTTGGTAAATCCTATCCCTCTTAGAGGTATTGACGCTACGCCATTGGCGGAAAATAAACCGCAGTTTTGGACACAGGTAACCATGTGCATGACTCCTGAACATCGGGAGGTGATTCATTTTCTTGTTCTGCATAAAATGCATGATTTGGTCGTTTTGGGTCTGCTATGGTTACAGACCCATAATCCAGTCTTGGATTGGAAGGCAATGTCTGTGTCAAGTTGGGGCTGTCAGGGAATTCATGGTGATTCCCCACCGGTGTCTATTGCTTCCTCTACTCCTTCGGAAGTTCCTGAGTATTTGTCTGATTATCAGGATGTATTCAGCGAGTCCAGGTCCAGTGCTCTTCCTCCTCATAGGGACTGTGACTGTGCTATAGATTTGATTTCAGGTAGTAAATTTCCTAAGGGAAGATTATTTAATCTGTCTGTACCTGAGCATACCGCAATGCGTTCGTATATCAAGGAATCTCTGGAGAAGGGGCATATCCGTCCATCCTCTTCCCCTCTTGGTGCGGGATTCTTTTTTGTGGCCAAGAAGGACGGATCTTTGAGACCTTGTATTGACTATCGGCTTCTGAATAAAATCACTGTTAAATTTCAGTATCCTTTGCCTCTGTTGTCGGACTTGTTTGCCCGGATTAAAGGTGCCAAGTGGTTCACCAAGATAGATCTTCGTGGTGCGTACAACCTTGTGCGCATTAAGCAAGGAGATGAATGGAAAACTGCATTTAATACGCCCGAAGGTCATTTTGAGTACTTGGTGATGCCTTTTGGGCTCTCTCATGCTCCTTCAGTGTTTCAGTCCTTTATGCATGATATTTTCCGGAAGTATCTGGATAAATTTATGATTGTTTATCTGGATGATATTCTGGTTTTTTCTGATGATTGGGACTCGCATGTAGAGCAGGTCAGGATGGTGTTTCAGGTTTTGCGTGAGAATGCTTTGTTTGTTAAGGGCTCAAAGTGTCTCTTTGGAGTACAGAAGGTTCCCTTTTTGGGTTTTATTTTTTCCCCTTCTGCGGTGGAGATGGACCCAGTCAAGGTCCGAGCTATTTATGATTGGACTCAACCCACGTCAGTTAAGAGTCTTCAGAAGTTCTTGGGTTTTGCTAACTTCTACCGTCGTTTTATCGCTAATTTTTCTAGCGTTGTTAAACCTTTGACGGATATGACCAAGAAAGGTTCTGATGTTGCTAACTGGGCTCCTGCAGCCGTGGAGGCTTTCCAGGAGTTGAAGCGCCGGTTTACTTCGGTGCCTGTTTTGTGCCAGCCTGATGTCTCACTTCCCTTTCAGGTTGAAGTGGATGCTTCTGAGATTGGGGCAGGGGCCGTTTTGTCGCAGAGAGGCCCTGGTTGCTCTGTAATGAGACCATGTGCTTTTTTCTCTAGGAAGTTTTCGCCTGCTGAGCGGAATTATGATGTTGGCAATCGGGAGTTTTTGGCCATGAAGTGGGCATTTGAGGAGTGGCGTCATTGGCTCGAGGGTGCTAAGCATCGTGTGGATGGTCTTGACTGATCACAAAAATCTGATGTATCTCGAGTCTGCTAAACGCCTGAATCCTAGACAGGCCCGTTGGTCATTGTTTTTCTCCCATTTTGACTTTGTGGTCTCGTATTTACCAGGTTCAAAGAATGTGAAGGCTGATGCTCTTTCAAGGAGCTTTGTGCCGGACTCTCCTGGAGTCGCAGAACCAGTTGGTATTCTTAAAGAGGGAGTTATCTTGTCAGCCATTTCTCCGGATTTGCGACGTGTGTTGCAGAGATTTCAGGCTGGTAGACCTGACTCTTGTCCACCTGACAGACTGTTTGTTCCTGATAAGTGGACCAGCAGAGTCATTTCCGAGGTTCATTCCTCGGTGTTGGCAGGGCATCCGGGAATTTTTGGCACCAGAGATTTGGTGGCTAGGTCCTTTTGGTGGCCTTCCTTGTCACGGGATGTGCGGTCATTTGTGCAGTCCTGTGGGACTTGTGCTCGAGCTAAGCCTTGCTGTTCTAGTGCCAGCGGGTTGCTCTTGCCCTTGCCTGTCCCGAAGAGGCCTTGGACACACATTTCCATGGATTTCATTTCAGATCTTCCGGTGTCTCAGGGCATGTCTGTCATCTGGGTGGTATGTGATCGCTTTTCCAAGATGGTCCATTTGGTATCTTTGCCTAAGCTGCCTTCCTCTTCCGATCTGGTTCCTTTGTTCTTTCATAATGTGGTTCGTTTACACGGCATTCCTGAGAATATTGTGTCTGACAGAGGATCCCAGTTTGTTTCCAGGTTCTGGCGATCCTTTTGTGCTAAGATGGGCATTGATTTGTCGTTTTCATCTGCCTTTCATCCTCAGACTAATGGACAAATGGAGTGAACTAATCAGACTCTGGGGGCTTATTTGAGGTGTTTTGTTTCTGCAGATCAGGATGATTGGGTGACCTTCTTGCCGTTGGCTGAGTTTGCCCTTAATAATCGGGCTAGTTCCGCTACTTTGTTTTCGCCATTTTTTTGCAACTCTGGTTTCCATCCTCATTTTTCCTCGGGACATGTGGAGCCTTCTGACTGTCCTGGGGTGGATTCTGTGGTGGATAGGTTGCAGCAGATTTGGAATCATGTGGTGGACAACTTAAAGTTGTCACAGGAGAAGGCTCAGCGTTTTGCCAACCGCCGCCGCGGTGTGGGTCCCCGACTTCATGTTGGGGATTTGGTATGGCTGTCTTCTCGATTTGTTCCTATGAAGGTCTCCTCTCCTAAATTTAAGCCTCGCTTCATCGGTCCTTACAAGATATTGGAAATCCTTAATCCTGTGTCCTTTCGCTTGGATCTTCCGGTGTCGTTTGCCATTCACAACGTGTTCCATAGGTCTTTGTTGCGGCGGTACGTTGTACCTGTGGTTCCTTCTGTTGAGCCTCCTGCTCCGGTGTTGGTTGAGGGCGAGTTGGAGTACGTTGTGGAGAAGATCTTGGATTCTTGTCTCTCCAGGCGGAGGCTTCAGTATCTGGTCAAGTGGAAGGGCTATGGTCAGGAGGATAATTCCTGGGTGGTTGCCTCTGATGTGCATGCGGCCGATTTAGTTCGTGCCTTTCACGCCGCTCATCCTGATCGCCCTGGTGGTCTTGGTGAGGGTTCGGTGACCCCTCCTTAAAGGGGGGGTACTGTTGTGAATTAGACTTTTTTGGCTCCCTCTTGTGGTCACTAGTGATATGACTCTGGGATTGTCTTTCTTCAGTTTTGGCACCCACCTGGGTCGTTAGTCCAGGGGTGTTGCTATATAAACTTCTTGAATTCTCAGTCTGGTGCCTGGCATCGTTGTAATCAGTTCCTTTCTGTTTGCTCCTGTCTGCTGGTCCTGGATCTTGCAAAATTAAGCTAAGTCCTGCTTCTTTGTTTTTTGGTTATTTGCATTGCTCTTATTTTTTGTCCAGCTTGTACTAAATGTGATTCCTGATTTTGCTGGAAGCTCTAGGGGGCTGGTATTCTCCCCCCGGGCCGTTAGATGGTTCGGGGGTTTTTGAATATCCAGCGTGGGAATTTTGATAGGGTTTTTGCTGACCGTATAAGTCATCTTACTATATTCTGCTATTAGTCAGTGGGCCTCTCTTTGCTAAATATCTAGTTCATTCTTACGTTTGTCTTTTCTCCTTACCTCACCGTTATTATTTGTTGGGGGCTTGTATCCAACTTTTGGGGTCTTTTCTCTGGAGGCAAGAAAGGTCTATCTTTTCCCTTCTAGGGTTAGTTAGTTCTCCGGCTGGCGCGAGACGTCTAGAACCAACGTAGGCACGTTCCCCGGCTGCTGCTATTTGTGGTGCTAGGTTTAGATATACGGTCAGCCCAGTTACCACTGCCCTATGAGCTGGTTTTTTGTGTTTGCAGACTTGGTAATTACTTCTGAGACCCTCTGCCATTGGGGTCATAACAGTTGGGCCCTACTAACGGTGTCTGCTGCTGCTTGTTGTTGTCCTCCACTGAACAAAGCAATGCTGCCTGTTTACTCCTGTTACCAATATTTTTCTGCTTTTAGCCTCCTTTTTTATTTTGGGCCTATATCTGTGTTTCCTCCTCATCCTGCCTATTACCCAGCCACTGCTTGATGGATCTGCTGGTACATTGACCCAGACCACTACATTCCCCTTGCACTCTACACAGCCAGAATCTGACCCTGCTGAAAGTCAGGTCCCCCTTCCCGCATACTATACCACCTTACACGGGGACAAAGAGGAAGGTGCATATGAAAGTGTAGGTTCCTTCATCAGGTGGGGGGGCATACTCGTTGGCGACGCCACTGTCACAGGGCCCGTCATAGTACGCAAAAGTGTCACTGCCGGTGGGAGGCGCCCCCGCCGTCAAGCTCAACGCCGTACTTTGAGGGACCCTGTGCCAGTGGCAATGCGAACCAGTGTGCCCCCCCCTGCTTGCTCAGGATCACAGCACTTGCAAAGTTGAAATACTTACCTCTCCCTGCTCCACCGCCGTGACGTATTCCACATTTCCTGGGCCCAAGAAAAAATTGAGCCAGCCCTCCCCCCACAACTTTAACCAAATGACCCCCAATTTTCAATACCTAACTATTATTATAAGGTTAGTTAAGATTGACAAGCTTAAGTAACAATAATTGATGTTTTTGACATTAAAATGGGCTCTGTAGGTGTTTTCCTGTCCTCCACTCACTGCCGACTTTTATTCCCCATTGACTTGCATTGGGTTTCGTGTTTCAGTCGGCCCCCGACTTTTCGCAATGATCGGCCGATTTCACCCGACCCGACTTTTGACACAGTCAGGTTTCGCGAAACCCGACTCGATCCTGAAAAAGTAAAAGTCGCTCAACCCTAGTGTTCAGCACTTTGAACCTACAAGTGCATCACAGAAGTTTATAACGCAGAGCCGTGAAAATAAAAAATAATTTCTCTTTCCTCAAAAATTATGTTTTAGCAAGCAATTTTTTTATTTTCGCAAGGGTAATAGGAGAAATTGGACCCCTGTTGTTGTTGCCCAGTTTGTCCTGAGTATGCTGGTACCCCATATGTGGGGGTAAACCACTGTTTGGGCGCACGTCAGGGCTCGGAAAGGAGGGAGCACCTTTTGACTTTTTGAACGCAAGATTGGCTGAAATCAATGGTGGCGCCATGTTGTGTTTGGAGACCCCTGATGTGCCTAAATAGTGGAAACCCCTCAATTCTAACTCAACACTAACCCCAACACACCCCTAACCATAATCCCAACTCTAGCCATAACCCTAATCACAACCCTAACCCCAACACACCCCTAACAACAACCCTAACCCCGACACACCCCTAACCCTAATCCCAACCCTAACTCTAATCCTAACCCTAATCCCAACCCTAACTCTAATCCCAACCCTAACCACAACCCTAACCCCAACACATCCCTAACCCTAACCATAACCCTAACCACAAGCCTAATTTTAACCCTATTTCCAACCCTAACCCTAATTCCAACCCTAACTCTAATTCCAACCCTAACCCTAAGGCTATGTGCCCACGTTGCGGATTCGTGTGAGATTTTTCCGCACCATTTTTTAAAAATCTGCAGGTAAAATGCACTGTGTTTTACTTGTGGATTTACCGCAGATTTCCAGTATTTTTTGTGCGGATTTCACCTGCGGATTCCAATTGAGGAACAGCTGCGGAATCTGCACAAAGAATTGACATGCTGTGGAAAATACAATGCAGCGTTTCTGCGCTGTATTTTCCCGCACCATGGACACAGCGGATTTGGTTTTCCATAGGTTTACAAGGTACTGTAAACCTGATGGAAAACTGCTACGAATCCGCAGCGGCCAATCCGCCGCGGATCCACAGCCAAATCCACACCATGTGCACATAGCCTAATTCTAACCCTAACCCTAATTCTAACCCTAACCTGTTATGGACTGGTAATTTAGGAGCGACATGCGACTAGCTCTGGGCAGGTGGTAACTATACAGACCGCAGTTCCTGATCTTAACACAACACTAGCAGTAGCCGTGGAATGTTCCTGTCACTCCCTGGACATCTCGTCACAGCCGGAGAACTAGCTACCCCTAAAGGTAGAAACAGGAAAGCTATCTTGCCTCAGAGAAAATCCCCAAAGGATAGGACAGCCCCCCACAAATATTGGCCGTGAGAGGAGAAGGAAATGACATACGTAGTATGAAACAAGATTTAGCAAAGGAGGCCAATTCTAGCTAGATAGACAGTAAGGAAAGAAACACTGTGCGGTCAGTAATAAAAACTAGAAAAAGTCCACCGCAGAGATATGCAAAAATCTCCACACCTGACTAAAGGAGTGGAGGGCAAAAACTGCAGCCCAGAGCTTCCAGCTTAGCTGAATAGATTCATACTGATAAGCTGGACAAATGAACAAAACATAGAATGTGCTGAACAATAAAGTCCACAACAAGTGGACATCAAAAGGACAAAAAGACTTATCTTTGCTGAACTGGACAGAGTGTCAGAGAAATCCAAAAGAGCAGTGGCTCCAAGCAGGAACAATTGACAACTGGCATTGATTGAGGAATAAGGCCAGACTAAAATAGCCGAGCCAGAAAAACGATCAGTGGGAGCAGCTGCTGATGCTAAATCCAAGAAGCAGCTATACCACTCAAAATCACAGGAGGGAGCCCAAGAGCAGAATTCACAAAAGTGCTACTTACAACCACCGGAGGGAGCCCAAGAGCGGAATTCACAACAGTACCCCCCCTTGAGGAGGGGTCACCGAACCCTCACCAGAGCCCCCAGGCCGATCAGGACGAGCCAAGTGAAAAGCACGAAACCAAATCGGCAGCATGGACATCGGAGGCAACCACCCAAGAATTATCCTCCTGGCCATAACCCTTCCACTTAACAAGATACTGAAGCCCATGCCTCGAAAAACAAGAATCCAAAATTTTCTCAACCACATATTCCAACTCCCCCTCAACCAACACCGGGGCAGGAGGATCAACAGAGGGAACAACGGGTACCACATATCTCCGCAACAAAGATCTATGGAAAACATTGTGGATGGCAAAAGAGGCTGGAAGGGCCAAACGAAAAGACACTGGATTGATAATCTCAGAGATCTTATAAGGACCAATAAACCAAGGCTTGAACTTAGGGGAAGAAACCTTCATAGGAACATTAGGAGAAGATAACCAGACTAAATCCCCCACACGAAGCCGAGGACCAACACACCGACGGCGGTTAGCAAAACGCTGAGCCTTTTCCTGAGACAACGTCAAATTGTCTACCACATGAGTCCAAATCTGCTGTAACCTGTCCATCACAGAATCTACACCAGGACAATCAGAAGGCTCAACCTGCCCTGAAGAAAAACGAGGATGGAAACCAAAATTACAAAAAAAAGGCGAAACCAAAGTAGCCGAACTGGCCCGATTATTAAGGGCAAACTCGGCCAACGGCAAGAAAGCCAACCAATCATCCTGATCAGCAGACACAAAGCATCTCAAATAGGTTTCCAAGGTTTGATTAGTTCGCTCAGTTTGGCCATTTGTCTGAGGATGGAACGCCGAAGAAAAAGACAAATTAATGCCCATCCTAGCACAAAAGGCCCACCAAAACCTGGAAACAAACTGGGAACCTCTGTCAGACACAATATTTTCCGGAATGCCATGCAAACAAACCACATGCTGAAAAAACAATGGAACCAAATCAGAGGAGGAAGGCAATTTAGGCAAAGGTACCAAGTGGACCATTTTAGAAAACCGGTCACAAACCACCCAGATAACAGACATCCTCTGGGACACAGGAAGATCCGAAATAAAATCCATGGAAATATGCATCCAGGGCCTCTCAGGGACAGGCAAAGGCAAAAGCAACCCACTAGCGCGGGAACAGCAAGGCTTAGCCCGGGCACAAGTCCCACAGGACTGCACAAATGAATGCACATCCCGCGACAAGGAAGGCCACCAAAAGGACCTAGCCACCAAATCTCTGGTACCAAAAATCCCAGGATGACCGGCCAACACCGAACAATGGACCTCAGAAATTACCTTACTTGTCCATCCATCAGGAACAAACAGCTTCCCCACAGGACAGCGGTCAGGTTTATCAGCCTGAAATTCCTGAAGCACCCGCCGTAAATCAGGGGAGATGGCAGAAAGAATCACCCCTTCCCTAAGAACGCCAACCAGCTCAAGAACTCCAGGAGAATCAGGCAAAAAACTCCTAGAGAGGGCATCCGCTTTAACATTCTTAGATCCCGGAAGATATGAAACCACAAAATCGAAACGGGAGAAAAACAGGGACCATCGAGCCTGTCTAGGGTTCAGCCACTTGGCCGACTCGAGGTAAATCAGATTCTTATGATCGGTCAAGACCACAATACGGTGCTTGGCCACCTCAAGCCAATGTCGCCACTCCTCAAATGCCCACTTCATAGCCAACAACTCCCGATTACCGACATCATAATTGCGTTCTGCAGGCGAAAACTTTCGGGAAAAGAAGGCACATGGTTTCATCAAGGAACCATCAGAATTCCTCTGTGACAAAACGGCCCCTGCCCCAATCTCAGAAGCGTCAACCTCAACCTGAAAAGGAAGAGACACATCCGGCTGACGCAAGACAGGAGCAGAAGTGAATCGACGCTTAAGCTCCTGGAAGGCCTCAACAGCCTCAGAGGACCAATTTGTCACATCAGCACCTTTCTTCGTCAAATCGGTCAGGGGCTTAACCACACTGGAAAAGTTGGCAATGAAACGGCGATAAAAATTAGCAAAGCCCAAACATTTCTGAAGGCTCTTCACAGATGTGGGTTGAATCCAGTCATGAATGGCCTGGACCTTAACAGGATCCATTTCTATAGACGAAGGAGAAAAAATAAACCCCAAAAAAGAGACCTTCTGAACTCCAAATAGGCACTTAGACCCCTTCACAAATAGAGCATTATCACGAAGGATCTGGAATACCATCCTGACCTGCTTCACATGAGACTCCCAATCATTGGAAAAAATCAAAATATCATCCAAATACACAATCAAGAATTTATCAAGATAATTGCGGAAAATGTCATGCATGAAGGACTGAAATACAGAAGGAGCATTAGAAAGCCCGAAAGGCATCACCAGGTATTCAAAATGGCCTTCGGGCATATTAAATGCAGTTTTCCATTCGTCACCCTGTTTAATACGAACAAGATTATATGCCCCACGAAGGTCAATCTTAGTAAACCAACTAGCCCCCTTAATCCGAGCAAACAAATCAGAGAGCAAAGGTAAAGGGTATTGGAATTTGACCGTGATCTTATTAAGAAGGCGATAATCAATACAGGGTCTCAAGGAGCCATCCTTCTTGGCAACAAAAAAGAATCCCGCTCCTAATGGTGATGAAGACGGCCGAATATGCCCCTTCTCCAAGGACTCCTTAACATAGCTTCGCATAGCGGTATGTTCTGGCACAGACAGGTTGAAAAGTCGGCCCTTAGGGAACTTAGAGCCTGGAATCAAGTCAATAGCACAATCACAGTCCCTATGTGGAGGAAGGGAACTGGACTTGGGCTCATCAAATACATCCTGGAAATCTGACAAAAATTCAGGAACATCAGAAGAGGGGGAAGAGGAAATGGACATTAAAGGAACGTCACTATGTACCCCTTGACAACCCCAACTAGTCACAGACATCGATTTCCAATCCAACACTGGATTGTGTACTTGTAACCATGGAAAACCCAGTACAACAACATCATGTAAATTATGCAATACAAGAAAACGACAATCTTCCTGATGTGCTGGAGCCATGCACATAGTCAGCTGAGTCCAATACTGAGGTTTATTCTTGGCCAACGGTGTAGCATCAATACCCCTCAAAGGAATAGGGCTCTGCAAAGGCTGTAAAGAAAAACCACAGCGCCTGGCAAATTCTAAGTCCATTAAGTTCAGGGCAGCGCCTGAATCCACAAATGCCATGACAGAGAAAGATGACAATGAGCAAATCAGGGTCACAGACAGGAAAAACCTAGGCTGTACAGTACTAATGGTAACAGATCTAGCGACCCTCTTAATACGCTTAGGGCGATCAGAGATAGTATGGACTGAATCACCACAGTAAAAACACAGCCCATTCTGACGTCTGTGTCCCATCTGTTCCGCTCTAGTCAGAATCCTATCACATTGCATAGGCTCAGGACTCTGTTCAGAGGATGCTGCCATATGGTGCACCACTTTGCACTCGCGCAGGCGCCGATCGATCTGAATGGCTAGAGACATAGATTCGCTCAGACCAACAGGCGTGGGGAACCCCACCATAACATCTTTAAGGGTTTCAGAATACCCTTTCTGAAAATTGCTGCCAGAGCGTCCTCATTCCATTTAGTGAGCACAGACCATTTTCTAAATTTCTGGCAGTATAATTCTGCCGCTTCCTGACCGTGGCACAGAGCCAACAAGGTTTTTTCCGCATGATCCACAGAGTTAGGTTCGTCATACAATAATCCGAGCGATTGAAAAAATGCATCTACATTAAGCAATGCCGGATCTCCTGACTCAAGGGAGAATGCCCAGTCCTGAGGGTCACCACGCAGCAGAGAAATAACTATTTTAACTTGCTGAGTGGGGTCACCAGAGGAACGGGGTTTCAGAGCAAAAAACAATTTGCAGTTATTTTTAAAGTTCAAAAACTTAGATCTATCCCCGTAAAACAAGTCTGGAGTAGGAATTCTAGGCTCTAAGGCTGGAGTCTGAACAACATAATCTTGGATACTCTGAACTCTAGCAGCAAGCTGATTCACACGAGAAAACAAACCCTGAACATCCATGTCCGTGCCCAAATCCACCCAGAGATTAAGAGGAAGGAAAAAGACAAAACAGACTAAAGAAAAAAAAAATGGCTCAGAACTCTTTTTCTTTTCCTTTTTTTGAGATGCATTCAACTCATTTTTGGCCAGTTGTACTGTTATGGACTGGTAATTTAGGAGCGACATGCGACTAGCTCTGGTCAGGTGGTAACTATACAGACCGCAGTTCCTGATCTTAACACAACACTAGCAGTAGCCGTGGAATGTTCCTGTCACTCCCTGGACATCTCGTCACAGCCGGAGAACTAGCTACCCCTAAAGGTAGAAACAGGAAAGCTATCTTGCCTCAGAGAAAATCCCCAAAGGATAAGACAGCCCCCCACAAATATTGGCCGTGAGAGGAGAAGGAAATGACATACGTAGTATGAAACAAGATTTAGCAAAGGAGGCCAATTCTAGCTAGATAGACAGTAAGGAAAGAAACACTGTGCGGTCAGTAATAAAAACTAGAAAAAGTCCACCGCAGAGATATGCAAAAATCTCCACACCTGACTAAAGGTGTGGAGGGCAAAAACTGCAGCCCAGAGCTTCCAGCTTAGCTGAATAGATCCATACTGATAAGCTGGACAAATGAACAAAACATAGAATGTGCTGAACAATAAAGTCCACAACAAGTTTGTCATCGGTGAATGCAGGATCGGTATCATTGGTTGGTCTCCCAGGTGCAGTCAGATCACCCGGTGTCTGGATTCGAATGTCAGCTGTGGTTGCAAGCTCAGTAGCGGCGATAATACACACCGTGGCGACAGTCGTGGCGTTGGTCAAATCAGGGTTAGTCGTAGTCGGGACAACAGGTGGCGCTACTGCCGGCTCGCATCGTTGAACGTCTCGAGCGCACCACCCCTGCACACTCCGGAGGCGAGTGTAGGTCACCTGGTCCCCCTTACATGGTAGCTGATTGTCACATCTATTGCGGGACGGGGCTTTCACATTGTAGCTGGTAAAGAAGATTTCAGTCGGCAGTCCCGGTTCTTGTATAGAGCCACAACCTCGCTTCGGGTGAAAGGCTAGTACAGTCCCCTGCCTTACCGAGTTCCTCCTGTTGTGTTCAGTCTTTGGTCTTTGTACTTTTGGTGGGTCATTTGGTTCTGTCTCTTTTTGGTTTTGCCATTGTAGGATTAAGCATTGCTTATATTGTTCCCAGGTGAGCGCAGCAATGCTGAGGCCCTCCTGCCTGGCCCCAACTGGCCCAATCCGTGGAGTGTCCCATTGGAAGATCACCCCCTCTGAGCTCACATCCAGCGGTTTCCCCATCGTTGTTGGTAACGGAGGCACCAGCTTCTCCATCGTGCCTGGGGTTATCACTACCAGCTCAGCGGTGAAAACTTGATAACTGTCGGGCTGGGGAGCGGTCACGGGAGCAGGATCGGTCGGGGGAGCAGGGACGCTTTCCATACCTGCGTCTGATGTGGTTCCACCGATGTCGATCCGTTCCGTTGACAAGGACACTGGAATCGGCTGCAGTCCGAACTGCGGTTCCTCCAACGCGAACCTCTCGCTCGGCTCCGACTTCCGTGGCTTCACAGCGGCTGGCTCCGCGTTCGGGATAGGCTGGCTTGGCTCCGCCGCCGGTAGCTCTGAGAGGTCCGGATCCTCCAGCTGCGGTGGGTTCGGGTCCGCCTCCGGTGAGCGAGGACAGGCCGGGATCACTTCGCCGTCGCTCTGGAACTCGCTGGTCGCCATCCCTGCTCCGGGATCTTTGGCGGCACATGCACGTTGCTCCTCCATTTTCTGAGGGCATAGCTTCTTCTTCCTCTCATTCCCGCCGTTGCAAATCAGGAGGTGTTCTCCTCTGCTTCTGGGCAGGTCGTCATCTCGCAACAGTAGTCGGAGGAGGCGGTCGCCACTTTTGGCGCCGCTTTGATAGTCTCCTCCCATGGCATGCCCTTCTTCTTCTGCACTCCCCGTGGTGCTGCAATGGCGGCGGTTTTGGTGGGAACTTTTGGCGGTAAATGGCAATTCACAGTCTTTGCAACAAATCACAGTTCAAGCACAATTCAGTCACAGTTCCAAGGCACACATGACCTGATTCCTCAGGCTTAAGTAGATCCTGTTCGTGACTCCAAGTTGGAGCGCCCCCAGATGCAGGGCCGCAGGGTACTCGATACCGGGCCTCTCTGTCTCGGTCCTGGGGTTGTCACGGTGGCTAGACCCGGTCCGTGACCCTGCTAAGGGGCGTCCAATAAAAGGTGTGATGGTGGTGCGTGGTGCAAGTCACGGTGAATAACGAGGACACAGGGTTGCAGTCTCTTTACCTCTTTACTGAAGGCTTCAGGATCCACAATCCAGAGTACTGCTAACAGGGCTGGCTGAGACCGGCCGGTCCAAAGGCACATCCAGAGTTTCCTTTGCAGGTGGAAATCAGTGCCTACCTTCTAGCGCCTGTGTGTTGTAGTGCCTCCCTGCTGAGCACCACAGGATAGTCCTCACAACTGTTGTGTCTGTTTCTGATGTTCTTCTCTCACAACTCGTATCTGTTCTGATGTTCTTTCTCTGTCCCCCAGATGATATGGATAGGATGCACCCGTATGACGGGTAGGCCTGGAGTTCTTCCGGGACCCTAGCGTCACCCCTCTCCCACAATTGCCCCCTATGTCTGCTTAGGTGATTTAGGTGAGGCAGCCAACCTATAATTAACTGCCCTGCCGCTGTTTGAAGTAATGCTTGGAGCCAAATACTTCCTCGGCGTTCCGGCCATTGGCTACGCACCTCAGTAGGATGTTGCCACGATCTTAAGGCCCGACTCCTACTGGCTTTATCTCCTTTTTGCTACGATCTCGTTTCTCACTTCTCCACAGTAAACCTCGCTTTGTTTCCTTCCTTAGGATGCCACCGCAATGGGTGCAGGCGCGGCTCCGTAATGTTCTGTTCTGTTCGCTAGGCCGCTGTCAGGATCCCACCCCTGACAGAGACCCCCCTGAATCTTCCCCTGCAACACCCTCTGCCACAGGATGTTGCCTGGATCCAACCCAGTCAGCTTCTGGCTAACTTCCTATCCAGCCCCCAGTTTTACCAGATTGTGAGGAGTGGCCTAATACATATAACCCTTTGCTCCCCCTGGTGGCCAGAGTGTGAAGTGTAATGTGTGACTGTGATACCTGGTCAGGTGAACTCCTTAAGTGCCATCAGACGTACCATCACTCCCCTTAGTGGCGGAGCGTCAGTACTGCAATGACCAGGACTCTGGGGCGCTGCACTTACATATCTTTAACATTGTGTCAAAGGGACATGTTTTTGCATGCGTTCGCTTGCGGATGCTTGCGCATGCGTCGTTTTGAGGTGTGCGTCGGGGTCTGGCAAACAAAATATGCTGCATTTTTAGAGGCATCAAATATTGCTCAATCTACCGCATGCAGACAATTGCATCAAAAAAACGCATTACTGTCTATGGGAACGCATTGAAACGCAAGGTCATGCGTATGCATGCGTTTTAGATATGCATGTGTACTTCTGACTAATTTTGTCTTGGAAATTATGTAGCCACCTGAAAATTGCCAGCTGTAAAAAAGGAGGTCTGGAGACAGGAAGTCCATTACTCTCAAGACTCTTGATGCAGCCACAGGACATTGATGAAGGCAGAAGACTCTGGATGCGGGCACAGGACATTGGATGAAGGCGGAAGACTCTGGATGGAAGTATAAAAGCTTTGAAAATGTCTGTCTGTCTCTCACTGCATTCTGTACTCTGTACTTATGGTTTTTTCTGTTGTTTCTAGACTGTTTGTTGCTGCAATCCCGGTGCTGCTGTTTTGGTCCCGATGCTGCTGTTTTGGTCCTGATGCTGCTGTTTTGGTCCTGGTGCTCCTGTCTTGGTCCTGGTGCTCCTGTCTTGGTCCCAGTGCTGCCATCTATCTAAGTATAGAAGCTTTAAAAATGTCTTTCTGTCTTTGCACTCTGTACTCTGTACAGATTTTTTTCCATTCCTAGTAAATTAGGTCCTGCTGTCTTGGTCTCAGTGCTGCTGTCTTGGTCCCAGTACTGCCATCTATGTAAGTATAGAAGCTTTAAAAATTCCTTTCTGTCTTTGCACTCTGTACTCTGTACATATTTTTTTCCATTCCTAGTAGATTAGGTCCTGCTGTCTTGGTCCCAGTGCTGCTGTCTTGGTCCTAGTGCTGCTGTCTTGGTCCCGATGCTGCTGTCCTGGTGCTGTTCTTCAGTCTGTGCTGGTGCTGTGCTGCGGTTCCTGTTGTGTGGTGCCTGCCTGTTGTGTGTTTGGACTACTGCCTGTAATGTAAGCATTGGTGTCCTTTTTTTCTGCTGTATTGCGTTTGGCTTTTATTAAGTTACATCTGTCTCTTTTTTTCTCTCTAGTGTTTCAATTGACTGCTGCCTGCTCTTCCAACATGTCCTCCACTGAAGGTTCCGAAAGTGGCCATGACACAGATTATGTAATCACATTTGATTTACTGATTGGTATGCATTGACTGTCAATACTAGACGTGTTAAATCATATATTTTCTTTACAGGTACCTGACACTGCAGAAGAGCAGGAGCAGTCTAGTGGAAATTATTCTTCCCAGGGTCGTTGGCCTCAAGTTGCTGAGAAGGAAAGATGGGGTGTAAGTAGCCTTTGTTAGAGTTGTAATTGAATTTGCTTTCAGTTTTCTGAAAAATTCTATTTTTGTATTTCCTCTATAGGTTCCACAACATAAGGAAGGACAGCGTGATATCGATAATGATGTCCTTATTCAAGTTGTGCAAGAGCGAACAGCGTTGTGGGACCCCCGTGATCAGAATCATTCTGACTCAGTCTTGATGCAACGACTCTGGGAAGAAGTGGTCAGATCGCTGCTGGATGATTGGGACCATGCAACGCCAAAATTCAGAAAGGATTTTGGTAATTATTGCAATTTTGGCAGCGTCTGTTATTCTGTAAATTTTGCTGTCTTTTAAAAATTTTTTTTTCTTCCCCCTTCACAGAAAAGAGAGTAAAAGTTTGTTGGTGTTCGGTGAAGGATCGCTTCAATAAGGATATGAGAGAGGAGATTCGAGTTTGAAGTGGTACAGCTCGAAAAATCAGAAAATAGAAGTATCATAACCAGCTTTCTTTTCTGAAGCCAGCGGTTGCTCAGCGAATGTGAGTATCTTTTGTGTTGTCTTCCACTATTTTTTTTGTAATAATCTTTTTTTATTTCATTTCCACACAGAACCTAGAGAATCTAGAACCTGGATCATCCTCTGTTGGAGCGGCCCCTCTTTGACCAACCAACGAACCAGCACCATACCAATCATCCACCAGCGATGCAGCAGCCAGGCAGGCTTCACAGGCTAGGGAACAGGAAGCCACTCCTTCTGGTTTTCCCCTCTCCCAGCATCTGCCACTACTTTACTTGGGTCTGCTTGCCAGCGGCAGAGGGCCTGGGAGAGGTCAGTCATGCCCAAGCTTTTTCACTTAAGTTCGGTCTTCCAGGCTGGGATGAAAGCGGTTGAGGACAGAATGGAGAGTGGGTTCACTCATGTGAACACACTGTTCCAGGAAGTCCACAAACGCCTTGACCGCCTGGAAGGCGACCTTAATAGACCAGTGCAACATTATTTTTCCACTATAGAACGGGGCGTGATGGAAAACCTTAGTCCTGATCTCCAGCTGTTTGTGATGAAGGCCTGTCAGGATGCTTATACCGAGGCCATGTAGTGGTCCCGATATCAGCAGCAGGCGCAAAGGTCTTTACCTACAGGGCAACAAGCTCCAGGACAGCAGCTGTGGCAGAATCTGCCAACACTGACTCGCCAAGGGACTTATCTACCACCACCACCACCGCTGGACATTACATTTCCAAGATTACCCAGCTTCATCACGCAGCCTAGTGCAGCAGCCCAGTTATCCTGTTCCACCATCAAGCCGAGTGCAGCAGCCCACGCTTCTACTACACCAACGCAGCACCAGGAAAAAAAGCGGCAAAAACAAAGTCCTGGAGGAGACAAAACGGGAAAAAAAATTAAACACACCCCCTCAGCCCTCAGCTCATAATGTGTCTGTGTTTTCTAGTCTGTCCACACCTTCACTTGGTTCTTTCCCTTCCAATGTGTCAATCCCTTCCAACTTGTTTTCCACTCTTAATTTGTCCTCTTCCCCCACTGTGTCTGACCCAATCCTTCAATTTTCTTCCACTTCCCCTGTGACAACTTCCCCAACCACTCCTAACCTACCATCACAGCCTGACACCCCCCCTGGGCCACCATGCTACTCCCTCCCTCAGACCTCAAAAGTAAATAATAATTTTTCCTTTTTTTATAAAAATTGTAAATTATCTATTTTTCTTAGTAAAAATTGTTTTGAGTCACAATACCGGTCTCGTCTCACTGTGTTTTCTTTATTTATTTAACCATGTGTGTATTGAATGAAGTATGAACGGGTGTAACAGTTAAAGTTTATATTATACAAGTTACATTCAAGGTGATAAGGTACATAACATTACAGGTACAGTTTGTTTACAGGTTAAACTATTTCATCTTGCCATGACACACATCCAATATCAAAAACAAAATAGGTTGAAAATTTATCCCTCATTTGGGTAACTTCAACTGTAGTCCTCAGAGGATGATGTTAGTAATCCTGCAATGTGGTATTAACAGTTTCCTCAAGTTCAAAGTGAGGTTGCTCTTTTGACAGAATGTAATTATGCAGAACAACACATGCTTTCACAACCTTGTCAATTGTCTCTATTTTTAGATTGATGGCTGTTCCCAAAATGCACCATTTAGATGCCAGCAAACAAAAGACACAATCCACTGTTCTTCGTGCCCTTTTCAGTCGGTAGTTGAAAATCCTTTGTGTGACTCAAGTCCCAACTTGAGTACGGATTGATTAGGTTGACACACATTTGAAAGGCCTCATCCTAAAAGTGCCAAAACATAAAAAAATTATATAAATGAGGTATCGCTGAAATCGTACTGACCCGAACAATAAAACTGCTTTATCAATTTTACAAATGTGGAATAGTATAAACGGCCCCCCAAAAAGAAATTCATGAACAGCTGGTTTTTGGTCATTCTGCCACACAAAAATCGGAATAAAAAGCGATCAAAAAATGTCACGTGCCTGAAAATAGTTCCAATAAAAATGTCAACTTGTCCCTCAAAAAACAAGACCTCATATGACTCTATGGACAAAAATATGGAAAAATTATAGCTCTCAAAATGTGCAGACAAAAAAACTGTTTCTTGCAATAAAAAGAGTCTTTTAGTCTGTGACGGCTGTAAATCATAAAAATCCACTAAAAAAATCCTATAAAAGTAAATCAAATCCCCCTTCATCACCCCCTTAGTTAGGGAAAAATAATAAAATTAAAGAAATGTATTTATTTCCATTTTCCCATTAGGGTTAGGGCTAGGGTTAGGGCTAGATTTAGGGCTAGGGTTAGGGTTAGGATTAGGGCTAGGGTTAGGATTAGGGCTAGGGGTAGGGTTAGGGTTAGGGCTAGGGTTAGGCCTAGGGTTAGGGCTAGGGTTAGGGCTAGGGTTAGGGCTAGGGCTAGGGTTAGGGCTAGGGTTGGGGCTAGGGTTAGGGTTTCAGTTAGAATTGGGGGTTTCCACTGTTTAAGCACATCAGGGGCTCTCCAAAAGCGACATGGCATCCGATCTCAATTCCAACCAATTCTGCATGGTAAAGCAGTGCTCCTTCCCTTCCGAGCTCTGCCATCCGGCCAAACGGTGGTTCCCCCCACATGTGGGGTATCAGCGTACTCAAAATAAATTAGATAACAACTTTTGGGGTCAAATTTCTCTTGTTACCCTTGGGAAAGTAAAAATTTGGGGGGCTAAAAAACCATTTTTGTGTGAAAAAAAATGATTTTTTATTTTCATGGCTCTGCGTTATAAACTGTAGTGAAACACTTTGGGATTCAAAGTTCTCACAGCACATCTAGAGAAGGTCCTTGGGGGGTCTAGTTTCTAATAGGAGGTCACTTGTGGGGGGTTTCTACTGTTTAGGTACATTAAGGGCTCTGCAAACACATTGTGATGCCTGCAGACCTTTCCATCTAAGTCTGCATTCCAAATGGCGCTCTTTCCCTTCCGAGCTCTGCCATGCGCCCAAACGGTGGTTCCCCCCACATATGGGGTATCAGCGTACTCAGGACAAATTGGACAACAACTTTTGGGGTCCAATTTCTCCTGTTACCCTTGAGAAAATACAAAACTGGGGGCTAAAAAATAATTTTTGTGAAAAAAAAATGATTTTTTATTTTCTTGGCTCTGCCTTATAAACTGTAGTGAAACACTTGGGGGTTCAAAGTTCTCACATCACATCTAGATAAGTTCCTTGGGGGGTCTAGTTTCCAATATGGGGTCACTTTTGGGTGGTTTCCACTGTTCAGGTACATTAAGGGCTCTGCAAACGCAATGTGACTCCTGCAGACCATTCCATCTAAGTCTGCATTCCAAATGGCGCTCCTTCCCTTCCGAGCTCTGCCATGCGCCCAAACGGTGGTTCCCCCCACATATGGGGTATCGACGTACTCAGGACAAATTGGACAACAACTTTTGGGGTCCAATTTCTTCTGTTACCCTTGGGAAAATACAAAACTGGTGGCTAAAAAGTAATTTTTGTGGGAAAAAAAATAATTTTTATTTTCACAGCTCTGCGTTATAAACTGTAGTGAAACACTTGGTGGTTCAAAGCTCTCACAACACATCTAGATAAGTTCCTTAGGGGGTCTACTTTCCATAATGGTGTCACTTGTGGGGGTTTTAATGTTTAGGCACATCAGTGGCTCTCCAATTGCAACATGGCGTCCCATCTCAATTCCTGTCAATTTTGCTTTGAAAATTCAAAAGGCGCTCCTTCCCTTCCGAGCTCTGCCATGCGCCCAAACGGTGGTTTACCCCCACATATGGGGTATCGACGTACTCAGGACAAATTGTACAACTTTTGGGGTCGATTTTCTCCTGTTATCCTTGGTAAAATAAATCAAATTATAGCTGAAGTAAATTTTGTGTGAAAAAAAGTTAAATGTTCATTTTTATTTAAACATTCCAAAAATTCCTGTGAAACACCTGAAGGGTTAATATACTTCTTGAATGTGATTTTGAGCACCTTGAGGGGTGAAGTTTTTAGAATGGTGTCACACTTGGTTATTTTCTATCATATAGACCCCTCAAAATTGCTGGTCAACTTTTAACCCTTATAGCTCCCTAACAAAAAAAAAATGTCGGTTCCAATATTGTGCTGATGTAAAGTAGACATGTGGGAAATGTTACTTATTAAGTATTTTGTGTGACATATCTCTGTGATTTAAGGGCATAAAAATTCAAAGTTGGAAAATTGCAAAATTTTAAATTTTTTTGCCAAATATCCATTTTTTTCACAAATAAATGCAAGTCATATAGAAGAAATTTTACCACTATCATGAAGTACAATATGTCATGAGAAAACAATGTCAGAATCATCAGGATCCGTTGAAGTGTTCCAGAGTTATAACCTCATAAAGGGACAGTGGTAAGAATTGTAAAAATTGGCCCGGTCATTAACATGCAAACCACCCTTGGGGCTTAAAGGGAACCTGTCACCCCCAAAATCGATGGTGAGGTAAGCTCACCGTCATCAGGGGCTTATCTACAGCATTCTGTAATGCTGTAGATAAGCCCCCGATGTTACCTGAAAGAGGAGAAAAGGACATTAGATTATACTCACCCAGGGGCAGTCCCGCTCCGATGGGCGTCTCAGGTCTGGTACAGCACCTCCTATCTTCATTCCATGATGTCCTCTTCTGGTCTTCACACCGCGGCTGTGGCGCAGGCGTACTTTGTCTGCCCTGTTGAGGGCAGAGCAAAGTACTGCAGTGCGCAGGCGCCGGGAAGGTCAGAGGACAAAGTACGCCTGCGCCGGAGCCGCGGCGTGAAGACCAGAAGAGGATGTCATGGAATGAAGATAGGAGGTGCTGGAGTGGACCTAAAACACCCATCGGACCGGACCAAAGCGGGACCGCCCTTGGGTGAGTATAATCTAATGTCTTTTTCTCCTCTTTCAGGTAACATCGGGGGCTTATCTACAGCATTACAGAATGCTTTAGATAAGCCCCTGATGACGGAGAGCTTACCTCATCATCGATTTTGGGGGTGACAGGTTCCCTTTAAGGGGTTAAACTCCATGATATCTCAGTTTCATACAACCTTGAAAGCTGGCCACTTGAAGGGCAGGGTGAAACTAGAGTTACTCCATAGTGTAAATCACTATATAAGACCAGAGAAACATGACTAAGACCGATGCCAAAACTGGGGTACCTGTACATGTACAGTGTGCTCATACCTGCATAATTGGGGACGCCCATGCAGTGTAGACAATCTCCCAGGGGTTCTCTGTCTTGGTGTTGCTTCTCTGATATTCCAGACAGATGATGTTTAAAATCCTCTTGTTGATGATGTAAGTACACTGTATGTAGTTAATCTTTATATATACGTAATCATTAAAAGTATTTAATACTTATATGTACTTATTAACCTTTGTATGTTAACATATACAAAAGTGTATGCACTCATACTATTCAATCATACTATTCCTTGAATTTTGTACTTTTCTATAAAATTGCCTTGTATTGCATGTATTAGCCTTCTTTAAAGCCGTATCTGAACCTTAGTGTTAAAAACAAGGCAAATAAAATTGCCAAATTCTCCTGTAAATAATTTTGCAAAGAGGGAACCATCATACCATTAAAAGATACAAGTGGATTTTCATGGGTCTATCCAGTATGTGGGTTCAAAGGCGTAATGCTGTGCATATGACTATGCAGCAGGGCTGGCCTTCCTGCCAATGTGTAAAACAAAGTAGTGCGGGCGTACAAAATGCATATTGTGAAGTGGATTTTCATGGGCCCATCCAGTATGTGGGTTCCAAGGCATAATGGGGTGCACATGACTGACTATGCAGCAGGGCTGGCCTTGCTGCCAATGTGTAAAACAAAGGAGTACGGGCGTACAAAATGAATATTGTGAAGTGAATTTGAATGGGCCCATCCAGTATGTGGGTTCAAAGGCTTATTGGGGTGCATATGAATTGGTAGCAGAGCAGGCCTTGCATTCAATGCAACATTTTTTCAGGGGGCCCTCCTGGACATCTTATGAAAGGGGTATTGTGGTGCATTGTAATTCTTGGCAGCCCATCCACTCACTGCGTAGGCTACAACAGTTTAGGAGACCCACTGTTTAATAATGGCCCTTTAAGAAGATTAATTTCACCTGATGCACCAGTAAAAATAGGCTCTGTGATTTTAAGAGTCCCTTCTTCATAAATGAAACAAGATGGGTCTGCTTATGTGTCACACACCACATGGCGAGCTAGGGTTGTTAAAAGTTACAATGACATTTTCCCAGTGAATAGATTTGTAGTGTTTGAAAGCAATGTTAAAGTTGAAAAACGCTTCAAAAAAGCTGCGTCTGTACTAAGCCCAAGTAGGGGAGGAAATTTTCGGTCTGGGGTTAATTATTTCGCCTTACAGGTAAGTCATTAACCTGCAAAGGATTTGCCTTAACATATTTCCCAGCAATTTGGTTTCATTTTAGTGTGTTTTTTGTGTCACCGGGAAAAATGGCATGAATCTCGGAAAAAAATGTTTAACCCCTTCAAGTCGTGGCCCTTTTTCGTTTTTGCGTTTTCGTTTTTCACTTCCCTCCTTCCCAGAGCCATAACTTTTTTATTTGTCTGTCAATATAGTCATGTGAGGGCTTATTTTTTGCGGGACGAGTTGTACTTTTGAACGTCACCATTGGTTTTACCATGTATTTTACTAGAAAACAGGAAAAAAATTCCAAGTGCGGTGAAATTGCAAAAAAATGCAATCCCACACTTGTTTTTTGTTTGGTTTTTTTGCTAGGTACACTAAATGCTAAAACTAACCTGCCATTGTGATTCTCTAGATCATTACGAGTTCATAGACACCTAACATGTCTAGGTTATTTTTTATCCAAGTGGTGAAAAAAAATTAAAAACTTTGCTTAAAAAAAAAAAAAAAAAGTGCCATTTTCCGATACCAATAGCGTCTCCATTTTTCGTGATCTGGGGTTGGGTGAGGGCTTATTTTTTGCGTGCCGAGCTGATGTTTTTAATGATACCATTTCGGTGCAGATACATTCTTTTGATCGCCCGTTATTGCATTTTAATGCAATGTCGCGGCGACCAAAAAAATATAATTCTGGCGTTTCTGATTTTTTTCTCGCTACACTGTTTAGCGATCAGGTTAATGCTTTTTTTTATTGATAGATTGGGCCATTCTGAACGCGGCGATACAAAATACGTGTAGGTTTGATTTTTTTTTTATTGTTTTATTTAGGATGGGGCGAAAGGGGGGTGATTTAAACTTTTATATTTTTTATATTTTTTTCATATTTTTAAAAACATTTTTTTACTTGTGCCATGATTCAATAGCCTCCATAGGAGGCTAGAAGCTGGCATGGCCTGATCGGCTCTGCTACATAGCAGCGATCATCAGATCGCTGCTATGTAGCTGAAATGCAGGTGTGCTGTGAGCGCCGACCACAAGGGGTTGCTCACAGCAGGCCGGCATCAGTAACCATAGAGGTCTCAAGGACCTCTATGGTTGCCATCCTGATGCATCGCCGACCCCCGATCATGTGACAGGGGTCAGCGATGAGGTCATTTCCGGCCGCCCGGCCGGAAGCGCCGGTTAAATGCCGCTGTCTGCGTTTGACAGCGGCATTTAACAGGTTAATAGCAGCGGGTGAATAGCGATTTCACCCGCCGCTATTGCGCGCACATGTCAGCTGTACAAAACAGCTGACATGTCGCGACTTTGATGTGTGCTCACCACCGGAGCCCACATCAAAGGGGGAGACACGATATGCGCCGTACTATTACTGCGCATGTCGTGAAAGGGTTAAAGCTGTGAACTAGGAGTGAGGAATGCTTCCAGGAGCAATTTTGTTTCCATCATTTTCAGACGTTTTTAGACCTTAAAAGGACCCCCGGGTGGGATCGCGGTAAAAATACTCGGGTCTCCCATAGACTTACATTGGGCTCGTTGTTCGGATCGAGTACCCGAGTATTCCAATTTGCTCGACCCGAGCAGCGAGCACCCGAGCATTTTAGTGCTCGCTCATCACTAATCATCTGGGGTCCATCATATGCTGGAGCATCATATGGGGCTAATTATATATGGAGCAATATATGGGGAACATCATATACTGGAGCATCATAAGGGGCACATAATATAGTGGAGCATCATATGGGGCCCATCATATTCTGGAGCCTCATATAGGACCCATCATATACTGGAGCATTATATGGGGCCCATTATATATGGAGCAATATATGGGGTCCATTCTGCATGGAGCATTATATGGGGCCCATCAATCATAATACTAGAGAATTATATGAGGCCAAATATATATGCAGCATTATATGGGACCCATCATATACTAGAGAATTATATGGGACCCATCATATACTGTATGGAGCATTATATGGGGCTCATTATGTATGGAGCAATAGCTGGTGCTCATCATATACTGTATGTAGCATTATATGGGGCTCATTATGTATGGAGAATTATATGTGGCTCCCTATGTATTGAGCATCATATGGGGCCCATACTGTGTGGAGCATTATATGGGGCTCATTATTTACTGTATGGAGGATTATATGGGGGACATTATACACTGTATGGCACATTATATGGGGGACATTATGTATGGCATTATATACGGTCTCATTATGTATGGAGCATTATATGGGGAACATTATCTATGGAGCAATATATGAGTCTCATTATGTATGGAGTATTATAAGGGGCCTATTATATATGGAGCCTTATCTGGGGCTTATAATGTATGGAGCAATATATGGGTTCCATTATTCTGTATGGAGCATTATATCTGTAGCGCTTGAGCCCAGACTGGTTGGCGCCAGGGATTATTATATGAGGTCCATTATATATGCAACATTATATGGGACCCATCATTACTGGAGCATTATATGGGGCCCATTATATATGCAGCATTATATGGGACCCATCATATACTGAAGCATTATATGGGGCCCATTATGTACTGGAGCATTATATGGGGCTCATTATTCTGTATGGAGCAATACACTGTGTTCCAAATTATTATGCAAATTGGATTTAAGTGTCATAAAGATTTAATTGTGAGTGATCATCATACAGTGAAGAGATTTGTGACTGAAACAGAGCACAGACCGAGTTCATGCAGATAAAGGCATAATGAGGAAGGTTTCTGCCAGACAAATTCATTGGATTAAGAGAGCAGATGCCATAATACCATTACAAAGCAGCAAACGGTTATTTGAAGCTGCTGGTGACTCTGGAGTCCCTCAAACCTCAAGGTGTGCGATCCTTCAAAGGCTTGCTATGGTGCATAAACCTACTATTCAGCCACCCCTAAACAGTGTTCACAGGCAGAAAAGGTTGCAGTGGGCCCAGACATACATGAAGACTAATTTTCAAACAGTCTTGTTTACTGATGAGTGTCGAGCGACCCTGAATGGTCCAGATGGATGGAGTAGTGGAAGGTTGATGGATGGTCACCTTGTCCCAACAAGGCTGCGACGTCAGCAAGGAGGTGGAGGAGTCATGTTTTGGGCCGGAATCATGGGGAAACTGCTGGTTAGGGCCCTTTAAGGATCCTGAAGGTGTGAAAATGACCTCTGCAAAGTATATAGACTTTCTGACTGACAACTTATTTCCATGGTATAAAAAGCAGAAACGTGCCTTCAGGAACAAAATCATCTTCATGCATGACAATGCACCATCTCATGCTGCAAAGAATACCTCTGAGTCATTGGCTGCTATGGGCATAAAAGTAGATAAACTCATGGTGTGGCCAACATCTTCCCCTGACCTCAACCCTATAGATAACCTTTGGAGTATCATCAAGCAAAAGATCTATGAGTGTGGGAGGCAGTTCACATCAAAACAGCAGCTCCAGGAGGCTATTCTGACTTCATGCAAAGAAATACAAGCAGAAACTCCAAAAACTCACAAGTTCAATGGATGCAAGAATTGTGAAGGTAATATCAAAGAAGGGTTCCTATGTTAACATGTAACTTGGCCTGTTAGGATGTTTTGGAGTTAAATAGCTTTTTTGTTCAGTGAATGTGACCTCCTAATGCTGCAAATTCCACAAATGAGCAGAAATTCTACTGTGCCTAATAATTTGGAACAGTGTATTTTGAGTTTTTATTCATTTTGGAGATTATAATGTTATCATTGGGAGGTTTCTTCAATAAAATTCGATGTATACTCTAACGGGTGATGAGGACTTTTATTAGACTGACTGTCATTTACACCGACCATTTAGGAAAATCCGAGAAAAATGTAATTTGCATATTTATTTGGAACATGGTGTACATGGGGCCCATTATGTATAGAGCAATATATGTGTAGCGCCCCCACCGCCGCAGGGCCGAGGGGTACCCGGTACCGGGCCTACGGGTCTCTGCTTCTGGGGTTGTCATGGCGGCTAGGCCCCGGTCCGTGACCCTGCCGTGGGGCGCTCTCAGTGAATGATGGGTGTGGATGATGGTAGTGGTGGTGCGGTGCAGTAAATAACGAGGACACCAGGTTGCAGTCTCTTTACCTCTTTACTGAAGATCTCTGGGTCCACAGTCCAGAATACGGTTCACCAGGCTGCGCAAGTCCGGCCGGTCCAATGGCACCTCCAGAGTTCTCTTCATAGGTGGAAATCGGTGCCTTCCTTCTAGCGCTATGTGTTGCGGTCCTTCCCTGCTGTGCTTACGGAAAGTCCCCACAACCGTTGTGTCTGTTTCTTAAGTTCCCTCACAACTCGATTAAATGATGTTCTTCTAATCCTCCGTCCCTCCCTGATGTTCTGGTTGGGACGGCACCCGTTTGACGGGTAGGCTCGGAGCTCTTCCGGGACCCTAGAGTCGCCCCTCTCCACAAGGTGCCCCCCAAGACTTCATAGGTGATTTGTGTGAGACAGCCCGCCTTAGACTGACTGTCCTGCCGCTGTTTAGAGTATTGCTTGAAGCTGAATGTTATAATACTCCCTCGGCGTTCCGGCCACCGGTAGTGCGCCTCAGTAGGGTGTTGCTCCGGTCTTACAGCACGACCCCTACTGGTATTCTCCTATTGCTTGATCTCGTTTCTCACTCAGCACAATCTATCTCGCTTCTAGTCCTTTCTTGGGCCCCGCCGCTTCCCGGAGCTGGCGCAGGCCCGTTACGTTCTTTCAAATGCCAAGCCTCTGTCAGGATCCCACCCCTGACAGAGACCCTACTGTATCTTCCCCTACAACACCCTCTGCCACAAGGTGTTGCCTGGTTCCAACCCAGTCAGCTTTCTGATCTAACTTCCTGCCTGACCCCCAGTTTACCCACTATGGTGGGGAGTGGCCTAATGAATAGCACCCTTAGCTCCCCCCGGAGGCCCAGCTGTGAAATGTATTGGTGTCTGTGATACCTGATCAGATGAACTCCTTCAGTGCCATTGGACGCACCGTAGCTCCCCATAGTGGCGGAGCCACAGTACTGCAACGACCAGGACTCTGGGGCGCTGCACTCCCCCCTGGTTAAACACAGTACTCCGGGACTGGGAAGAAAACAACAATACAAGTTAGCAAAAAGACATACAATTTTGTTGAGTGCAATAACAATAAGCATATTTGAACAGAGCTTCCCTTTATGGGAGGTGAGGACACTTGAACGTTACAAACATGGTAAAATATCATAGCAACATGCTATAATTAACTTTTCTTACCCAACCGGGTATTCTACTAAGTGCAAAAATTGTTGAACAATAATTTAACTTTGCCTTTAAGGACATACACTCTTAATCCACTAAAGACCTTCCTATAATCACATTATAAGGTATTTTAACTTTTTCATTCTCCTTCTTTAAATCTGCAGGACCGCCTGTCCTATCGGCACCAGACCTACTGCCTCTCCTTTCTGTTACAGGACCGCCCCGTTCAGCCAGGGCCTACTGCCTTTTCAACTACTATACACAGTATAGAACATAACATTACTTTCAGTTTAAGAGCACTAAGTCATCTCTACATGACTCCTATGAGGACTCAGGGTTTACCTTCTATCCTGACTATCTATCAGCATTATCAAAACATTTTCTATTGAACATTAAGCCTTCTCATTATCTTTCTTTCTATCATGCATGCTGGACACCACGTCTATCCCTACGGGTCCACTGCATCCTTCTTCTATCTTTCACCTTTTACTTCTCAGAGCACATCATCAGTATTTCTTCACATTTAACTAATTTAAACACATATAACTTCTCTCATATAAGCATTATCATCATTTCCTTTGGTCAAGACATTATTGCTTCCTGTCTTAAAGCAATATCACAGTTTAAGCGTAACAAATGAACATCCCCTTTAAGAGGGGACCAAGTCTCTATGAGGTAGCGTATCTTCTCAAGCTACCAGTCCATACTCAGCAAAGGTTCCAGTTCGGTATCTTCACAAAGAGTCCTTCTTTAAGTAAAACCAGTAGGGAGCGCCTTTAATAAGGTGCAAACTATATACAAGAAGTTCGGATCATGCACTGTTCATGATTTCAGCAGTTTTTAAATAACGTAGAAAAATAGAAAATAACCAAAAACAATAGGGATCCCGGGTCAACAAAGGGATCCCTTTAAGAGTTTACCCTGAGCGGGTTTAGCAGCCAAACAGGAAACAAACAGTTAAAAAACTATGTACATAGTAATAAAGCAATTATGCTTACTCGTCCTTTGTGGAGCAGGGTGGTTTCCGATCTGGCCTCACCAGGCCAACGGATCGCACTGGTGAGCCAGGACGTGGTTCCAGTCCCCGCAGCGATAAGATCCCTCGCCGGGAGGCCCTTCTCACTGGCAGGTGCACACGTCCCTCCGGGGCACGGCGAGGCCGGGCTTCTCGAGGTTCCGCGGGGCCGGGCTCTGCTGCTTCCCTCACTGGATCATCTCCTTCCGGTGTTCCGGCAGCAGCCTGGAGGGCAATGCATCGCTGTACACCTCGGGCTATCCAGCCCGTCCCACCAGCTTCCCTCCTCCACCTCGTGTAGGTCACGGCGTCGCCCGGCTCCAGATCACGAGCAAACCTCCTGCTGCAGGGCTCCACCTCCTCCCGATCGACACGGACCTGCAGCGGCTCTCCAATCTCCTGGATAACTCCTCTTCCGTGCCGGGAGTTAAAAGACACTACCACACCCCAGTGTGACAGCAGGATCTCTGGAGCTCTGACCGAATCAATCGGCGCTGCAGGCTGGGGCCGGCTCCGCCACGCTGCCATCAGACGCCGTAAATGTTCGGCGTCCGGCATGATCTTCAGGTCCGGCGTCTGTAGCGTGCCTCCAGCCGCGGCCAGGTGGGAGGGAACAGGGGACACTGGGGACAACCGGACCTCCGTGGGCTGGCCCAGCTGAGTAAGCACGCGGGCATCAGCCTCCAGCCGGCGGGCTAGCTGGCGGGCCTCGGCTGCAGCCACACACTCCTCAGACAGCGGCAAAGGGGGTCGGCCCATCGGTGACTCCGTGAGGGTCAGACCCCGCAGCGTTGGCGCTTCTGGGGCTGTGTCGGGTTGCGCAGCCTCGAGCCAGATCAAGTCAGTCCCACACGGTGTTCCTGGTGTCGCCATCTTTGCCTTTCCTCCAATGTTCCCTTCCCGCGGTCTCTTTCGTGGGCGGCCCCGTCTCCATGGTCTCCACCCTCCAAACAAGATCAGGAGGCGGACCTCAGCCGCTGACGGACACGTCCTCAGGACACAGAAATATTTGGACTGGGCGGCCATTGCTGTTCGCGCTCTCCAGCTTGCCTACGCCCACTTCACGCCCCTCTTCTCTTCCTGCGCTCTCCTCAGCGCTGCAATGGCGGCGGATTTTGGCGGCAAATGGCGCAGCACAGTCCTTGCAATAAAGTACAGTCCAAGCACAGTAAATCACAGTTCCTAGGCACACATGACCTGATTCTTCAGGCTTAAGTAGATCCTGTTCGTGACGCCAAGTTGTAGCGCCCCCACCGCCGCAGGGCCGAGGGGTACCTGGTACCGGGCCTACGGGTCTCTGCTTCTGGGGTTGTCACGGCGGCTAGGCCCCGGTCCGTGACCCTGCCGTGGGGCGCTCTCAGTGAATGATGGGTGTGGATGATGGTAGTGGTGGTGCGGTGCAGTAAATAACGAGGACACCAGGTTGCAGTCTCTTTACCTCTTTACTGAAGATCTCTGGGTCCACAGTCCAGAATACGGTTCACCAGGCTGCGCAAGTCCGGCCGGTCCAATGGCACCTCCAGAGTTCTCTTCACAGGTGGAAATCGGTGCCTTCCTTCTAGCGCTATGTGTTGCGGTCCTTCCCTACTGTGCTTACGGAAAGTCCCCACAACCGTTGTGTCTGTTTCTTAAGTTCCCTCACAACTCGATTAAATGATGTTCTTCTAATCCTCCGTCCCTCCCTGATGTTCTGGTTGGGACGGCACCCGTTTGACGGGTAGGCTCGGAGCTCTTCCGGGACCCTAGAGTCGCCCCTCTCCACAAGGTGCCCCCCAAGACTTCATAGGTGATTTGTGTGAGACAGCCTGCCTTAGACTGACTGTCCTGCCGCTGTTTAGAGTATTGCTTGAAGCTGAATGTTATAATACTCCCTCGGCGTTCCGGCCACCGGTAGTGCGCCTCAGTAGGGTGTTGCTCCGGTCTTACAGCACGACCCCTACTGGTATTCTCCTATTGCTTGATCTCGTTTCTCACTCAGCACAATCTATCTCGCTTCTAGTCCTTTCTTGGGCCCCGCCGCTTCCCGGAGCTGGCGCGGGCCCGTTACGTTCTTTCAAATGCCAAGCCTCTGTCAGGATCCCACCCCTGACAGAGACCCTACTGTATCTTCCCCTACAACACCCTCTGCCACAAGGTGTTGCCTGGTTCCAACCCAGTCAGCTTTCTGATCTAACTTCCTGCCTGACCCCCAGTTTACCCACTATGGTGGGGAGTGGCCTAATGAATAGCACCCTTAGCTCCCCCCGGAGGCCCAGCTGTGAAATGTATTGGTGTCTGTGATACCTGATCAGATGAACTCCTTCAGTGCCATCGGACGCACCGTAGCTCCCCATAGTGGCGGAGCCACAGTACTGCAACGACCAGGACTCTGGGGCGCTGCATATGGAACCCATCATATACTGTACGGAGCATTATATGGGGATGGGGCCCATTATGTATGGAGCAATATATGGGGCTCATTATGTATGGAACATGGGGCTCATTATGTATGGAGCAATAAATGGAGTCCATAATTCTGTAAGGAGCATAATATATGTAACGCTCGTGCACAGACTGGTTGGTGCAAGGGAGGATTATGGCCCCATTGTGCCACAAACTAGAATTACCATGGAGGCGTGTGACTAAGCAGCTACTTGGTGTTCGCTGGAGCCTATAGTGATGAAGTCAATCTTGTGGCAGATGGCTGCCAGGTACCACTCCAGGGTGGTGTCTGGCAGTAGCAGCTGACTCCCAAGGGGACAGGACATGGTAATGACAGGTGCATGCAAGTACTGTAGAAACACTGTCTGGCTCAACTAATGTATAGAGAGGCAAGTACTGGTGGACACGGGTGATGTACAGGCGGACGCAGCTGTTATACAGGCAGATCGGTCCAGGCGGTCACAGCTGACACTTTGACAGGCAGTTGGGCACAGCTAACACTCTAGCAGGCAGGTGGGCACAGTTCATAATGAAGGGACAGAAACAGTTTCGAGAAGGACTGGGATGTAGGCAGGTATGAGAAGGATACAAGGACGGGTAGGACCCAGTTCAGACTAGGAGCATTTTGTCAGCGCTCTGATCAGTATAGCTGCTGACTATTACTGATCAGAGTCTGCACCAAGGGACTTTTTATTTTTTTCGCTAGTTAGAATAGTAAACTTTGCTGTCACGGGTGTGTCAGATGCAACAGACTGCGGCTCTGCATCTGGCTGCAGAAGGTCTCTGCGCCTGGCATTACAGACGCCTCCTTAATCCTTCTGAATCTTGAACCCAGCGGCAACCTCCCTCCAGCTCTAGTTGACACACCTGGACCTGGAGGTGTATAAATCCCCAGTGTGCTGCAGAGAGTCGCCGGTGATATTCACATTTTTCTCTTGTGAAAGCTTGGTGCTACAGTATATCAGTCGGCTAACTTCCTCTCTGGAGCTGTTTGAGGACGTTTGATGTTACCTCTCTTAGTTTGCTCAAGCTAAGTTCATTCCCCTTGTCTGTCTACCTTTTGTCTTTAGTGGGGGATTTACCAGTGACTCCTCCCCCTCCCTATCCAGGGCCTAGCACTAGGGAGATACAGGGTTTAGGTTCCTACTGGTGAGGAACCAATCTAGGGACGTTAGGGCAGGTAGGGTGTTATCAGATCTGCCTAGGGTTCTCCACTCACCATTTCCCTAGCTTCCTTCTCCTCATCCCTTCGTGTTGCACGTAGTCTTCTCACGCTGTGCGTGACACATTTTAGGAAGGAATGAGATGCAGATTACGACTTGAATACAGGAACAGATAGGACCCAGGTGTTGTGAATTTGCTTTTTGCTCCCTCTAGTGGTTACTAGTTTTTTGGACTCTGGTTTTTCTGTCATTCCTTTTATCCGCACCTGGGTCGTTAGTTAGGGGTGTTGCTATATAAGCTCCCTGGACCTTCAGTTCTATGCCTGGCAACGTAGTTATCAGAGCTAGTCTGCTGTGCTCTTGTCTACTGATCCTGGTTCCAGTTATATCAGCTAAGTCTGCCTTTTGCTTTTTGCTATTTGTTTTGGTTTTGTATTTTTGTCCAGCTTGTTCCAAATCTATATCCTGACCTTTGCTGGAAGCTCTAGGGGGCTGGTGTTCTCCCCCCGGACCGTTAGACGGTTCGGGGGTTCTTGAATTTCCAGTGTGGATTTTGATAGGGTTTTTGTTGACCATATAAGTTACCTTTCTTTATTCTGCTATCAGTAAGCGGGCCTCTCTGTGCTAAACCTGGTTCATTTCTGTGTTTGTCATTTCCTCTTACCTCACCGTCATTATTTGTGGGGGGCTTCTATCCAGCTTTGGGGTCCCCTTCTCTGGAGGCAAGAAAGGTCTTTGTTTTCCTCTACTAGGGGTAGCTAGATTCTCCGGCTGGCGCGTGTCATCTAGAATCAACGTAGGAATGATCCCCGGCTACTTCTAGTGTTGGCGTTAGGAGTAGATATATGGTCAACCCAGTTACCACTGCCCTATGAGCTGGATTTTTGTATTCTGCAGACTTCCACGTTCCTCTGAGACCCTCGCCATTGGGGTCATAACAGTTTGCCAGGCCATTTAAAATATTTAATGCATTGCAGAAGAGGGATTATAAGAAAGAAGATTCTGAGTTTTTTTTTTCTTCTTCCCCTTTACCTCAGAGTGGCTATGCTTGCTGCAGACATGAATGTCCAGACCTTGATTACAAGTGTGGACCAGCTGGCTACTCGTGTGCAGGGCATACAAGACTATGTTATCAGAAATCCTAGGTCAGAACCTAAAATACCGATTCCTGAACTGTTTTCCGGAGACAGGTTTAAGTTTAGGAATTTCGTGAATAATTGTAAATTGTTTTTGTCCCTGAGACCCTGTTCATCTGGAGATTCTGCTCAGCAAGTAAAAATTGTTATTTCGTTCTTACGGGGCGACCCTCAGGATTGGGCTTTTTCGCTGGCGCCAGGAGATCCGGCATTGGCTGATCTTGATGCGTTTTTTCTGGCGCTCGGTTTACTTTATGAGGAACCCAATCTTGAGATTCAGGCAGAAAAGGCCTTGCTGGCTATGTCTCAGGGGCAGGACGAGGCTGAAGTGTATTGCCAAAAATTTCGGAAATGGTCCGTGCTGACACATTGGAACGAGTGTGCACTGGCCGCTAATTTTAGAAATGGCCTTTCTGAAGCCATTAAGAATGTTATGGTGGGTTTTCCCATTCCCACAGGTCTGAATGATACTATGGCACTGGCTATTCAAATTGACCGGCGGTTGCGGGAGCGCAAAACCGCAAATTCCCTCATGGTGTTGTCTGAACAGACACCTGATTTAATGCAATGTGATAGAATCCTGACTAGAAATGAGCGGAAAATTCATAGACGCCGGAATGGCTTGTGCTACTACTGTGGTGATTCTACACATGTTATCTCAGCATGCTCTAAACGTATAGCTAAGGTTGTTAGTCCTGTCATCGTTGGTAATTTGCAACCTAAATTTATTCTGTCTGTAACTTTGATTTGCTCACTGTCATCTTATCCTGTCATGGCGTTTGTAGATTCAGGTGCTGCCCTGAGTCTCATGGATCTCTCATTTGCTAAGCGCTGTGGTTTTACTCTTGAACCATTAGAAAATCCTATTCCTCTTAGGGGTATCGATGCTACACCATTGGCAGCAAATAAACCGCAGTATTGGACACAGGTTACCATGTGCATGACTCCTGAACACCGCGAGGTGATACGTTTCCTGGTTTTACATAAAATGCATGATTTGGTTGTTTTAGGGCTGCCATGGTTACAGACCCATAATCCAGTCCTGGACTGGAAGGCTATGTCAGTCTCAAGTTGGGGCTGTCGTGGTATTCATGGGGATTCCCTGCCTGTGTCTATTGCTTCTTCTACGCCTTCGGAAGTTCCGGAGTATTTGTCTGATTATCAGGATGTCTTCAGTGAGTCTGAGTCCAGTGCACTGCCTCCTCATAGGGACTGTGACTGTGCTATAGATTTGATCCCAGGCAGTAAATTTCCTAAGGGAAGACTGTTTAATCTGTCGGTACCTGAACATACCGCTATGCGTTCATATATCAAGGAGTCTCTGGAGAAAGGACATATTCGTCCGTCTTCTTCCCCTCTTGGTGCGGGATTCTTTTTTGTGGCAAAAAAGGACGGATCTTTGAGACCTTGTATTGATTATCGGCTTTTAAATAAGATCACTGTCAAATTTCAGTATCCTTTACCGCTGTTGTCTGACTTGTTTGCCCGGATTAAGGGTGCCAAGTGGTTCACCAAGATAGACCTTCGTGGTGCGTACAACCTTGTGCGCATTAAGCAAGGTGATGAATGGAAAACCGCATTCAATACGCCCGAAGGTCATTTTGAGTACTTGGTGATGCCTTTTGGGCTCTCCAATGCGCCTTCAGTTTTTCAGTCCTTTATGCATGACATTTTCCGGAAGTATCTGGATAAATTTTTGATTATTTATCTGGATGATATTTTGGTTTTTTCTGATAATTGGGATTCGCATGTGGAGCAGGTCAGGATGGTCTTTAAAATTTTGCGTGAAAATTCTTTGTTTGTCAAGGGCTCAAAGTGTCTCTTTGGTGTACAGAAGGTTCCCTTTTTGGGGTTCATTTTTTCCCCTTCTGCTGTGGAGATGGACCCAGTCAAGGTCCGAGCTATTCTTGATTGGACTCAGCCCTCGTCAGTTAAGAGTCTTCAGAAGTTCTTGGGCTTCGCTAACTTCTACCGTCGTTTTATCGCTAATTTTTCTAGCATTGTGAAACCTTTGACGGATATGACCAAGAAGGGCTCCGATGTAGCTAACTGGGCTCCTGCTGCCGTGGAGGCTTTCCAGGAGTTGAAACGCCGGTTTACTTCGGCGCCTGTTTTGTGCCAGCCTGACATCTCACTTCCCTTTCAGGTTGAGGTGGATGCTTCGGAGATTGGGGCAGGGGCCGTTTTGTCGCAGAGAGGCCCTGGTTGCTCTGTTATGAAACCTTGTGCCTTTTTCTCTAGGAAGTTTTTGCCTGCCGAGCGAAATTATGATGTGGGCAATCGGGAGTTGTTGGCCATGAAATGGGCATTTGAGGAGTGGCGTCATTGGCTCGAGGGTGCTAAGCATCGTGTGGTGGTCTTGACTGATCACAAAAATCTGATGTATCTCGAGTCTGCTAAACGCCTTAATCCGAGACAGGCCCGCTGGTCATTGTTTTTCTCCCGCTTTGATTTTGTTGTCTCGTATTTACCAGGTTCAAAGAATGTGAAGGCCGATGCTCTTTCTAGGAGCTTTGTGCCTGATGCTCCTGGAGTCGCTGATCCTGTTGGTATTCTTAAAGATGGAGTTATCTTGTCAGCTATTTCTCCGGATCTGCGACGTGTGTTGCAGAGATTTCAGGCTGATAGGCCTGAGTCTTGTCCACCTGACAGACTGTTTGTCCAGGATAAGTGGACCAGCAGAGTCATTTCCGAGGTTCATTCCTCGGTGTTGGCAGGTCACCCGGGAATTTTTGGCACCAGAGATCTGGTGGCCAGGTCCTTTTGGTGGCCTTCCTTGTCAAGGGATGTGCGGTCATTTGTGCAGTCCTGTGGGACTTGTGCTCGAGCTAAGCCTTGCTGTTCTCGTGCCAGCGGTTTGCTCTTGCCCTTGCCTGTCCCGAAGAGACCTTGGACACATATCTCCATGGATTTCATTTCTGATCTTCCGCTATCTCAGGGCATGTCCGTTATCTGGGTGATATGTGATCGCTTCTCCAAGATGGTCCATTTGGTTCCTTTGCCTAAGCTGCCTTCCTCTTCCGATCTGGTTCCTGTGTTTTTCCAGAACGTGGTTCGTTTGCACGGCATCCCTGAGAATATTGTGTCAGACAGAGGATCCCAGTTCGTTTCCAGGTTCTGGCGATCCTTTTGTAGTAGGATGGGCATTGATTTGTCGTTTTCGTCTGCTTTCCATCCTCAGACTAATGGACAGACGGAGCGAACCAATCAGACTTTGGAGGCTTATTTGAGGTGTTTTGTCTCTGCTGATCAGGACGATTGGGTGACATTCTTGCCGTTGGCTGAGTTTGCCCTTAATAATCGGGCTAGTTCCGCCACCTTGGTTTCGCCTTTTTTCTGCAACTCTGGTTTCCATCCTCGCTTTTCTTCGGGTCATGTGGAGCCTTCTGACTGTCCTGGGGTGGATTCTGTGGTGGATAGGTTGCAGCAGATCTGGAATCATGTGGTGGACAACTTGAAGTTGTCACAGGAGAAGGCTCAGCGCTTTGCCAACCGCCGCCGCGGTGTGGGTCCCCGACTACGCGTTGGGGATTTGGTATGGCTTTCTTCCCGCTTTGTTCCTATGAAGGTCTCCTCTCCCAAATTTAAACCTCGTTTTATTGGGCCTTACAAGATATTGGAAATCCTTAATCCTGTATCTTTTCGTCTGGATCTTCCTGTGTCGTTTGCTATTCACAATGTATTTCATAGGTCCTTGTTGCGGCGGTACATTGTGCCTGTAGTTCCTTCTGCTGAGCCTCCTGCTCCGGTGTTGGTTGAGGGCGAGTTGGAGTACGTGGTAGAGAAGATCTTGGATTCTCGCCTCTCCAGGCGGAGGCTTCAGTACCTGGTCAAGTGGAAGGGCTATGGTCAGGAGGATAATTCCTGGGTGGTCGCCTCTGATGTTCATGCGGCTGATTTAGTTCGTGCCTTTCATGCCGCTCATCCTGATCGCCCTGGTGGTCGTGGTGAGGGTTCGGTGACCCCTCACTAAGGGGGGGGTACTGTTGTGAATTTGCTTTTTGCTCCCTCTAGTGGTTACTAGTTTTTTGGACTCTGGTTTTTCTGTCATTCCTTTTATCCGCACCTGGGTCGTTAGTTAGGGGTGTTGCTATATAAGCTCCCTGGACCTTCAGTTCTATGCCTGGCAACGTAGTTATCAGAGCTAGTCTGCTGTGCTCTTGTCTACTGATCCTGGTTCCAGTTATATCAGCTAAGTCTGCCTTTTGCTTTTTGCTATTTGTTTTGGTTTTGTATTTTTGTCCAGCTTGTTCCAAATCTATATCCTGACCTTTGCTGGAAGCTCTAGGGGGCTGGTGTTCTCCCCCCGGACCGTTAGACGGTTCGGGGGTTCTTGAATTTCCAGTGTGGATTTTGATAGGGTTTTTGTTGACCATATAAGTTACCTTTCTTTATTCTGCTATCAGTAAGCGGGCCTCTCTGTGCTAAACCTGGTTCATTTCTGTGTTTGTCATTTCCTCTTACCTCACCGTCATTATTTGTGGGGGGCTTCTATCCAGCTTTGGGGTCCCCTTCTCTGGAGGCAAGAAAGGTCTTTGTTTTCCTCTACTAGGGGTAGCTAGATTCTCCGGCTGGCGCGTGTCATCTAGAATCAACGTAGGAATGATCCCCGGCTACTTCTAGTGTTGGCGTTAGGAGTAGATATATGGTCAACCCAGTTACCACTGCCCTATGAGCTGGATTTTTGTATTCTGCAGACTTCCACGTTCCTCTGAGACCCTCGCCATTGGGGTCATAACACCAGGTCAGACTGGACAGACAAGGAGCCACAGGTGGGGTACAGATGCAGAGCTGCAGGTGCGATACAGATGCAGAACCGTAGGTGCGGTACAGATGCAGAGCCGCAGCTGCAGACAAGTGCAGCGCCCCAGAGTCCTGGTTGTCGCAGTACTGACGCTCTGCCACTAAGGGGAGTGATGGTACGTCTGATGGCACTAAAGGAGTTCACCTGACCAGGTATCACAGTCACACATTACACTTCACACTCCGGCCACCAGGGGGAGCAAAGGGTTCTATGTATTAGGCCACTCCTCACACTCTGGTAAAACTGGGGGTTGGATAGGAAGTTAGTGAGAAGCTGACTGGGTTTTGCCCAGGTAACATCTAGTGAGAGAAGAGCGTTGCTTGGGAAGATCCAGGGGGGTCCCTGTCAGGGGTAGGATCCTGGCAGAGGCCTAGCGAAAAGGACAGATTGTTACGGAGCCGCGCCTGCACTTCATTGCGGCGGCATCTTAAGAAAGGACACGAAGCGAAGTATATTCTGGAGAAGTGAGAAACGAGATCACAGCACAAAGGCGATAGAACCAGTAGGAGTCGTGCCCCGAAATCGGCAACATCCTACTGAGGCGCGTAGCCGGTGGCCGGAATGCCGAGGAAGTATTGGGCTCTACGCATTACTTCAAACCAACGGCAGGGCAGTTAATTTTAGGTTGGCTGCCTCACCTTAATCACCTAATGAAGACAACGGAGGCAATCGTGGGAGAGGGGCGTCTCTAGGGTCCCAGAATAACTCCAGGCCTACCACGTTATATGGGTGCGTCCTATCCAGATCATCTTGGGGATGGAGAGAAAGAACAGAAACATACACGACAGTTGTGAGGACTATCCCGTGGTGCTCAGCAGGGAAGTACTACAACACCCAGGCGCTAGTAGGTAGGCACTGATTTCCACCTGCAAAGGGAACTCTGGATGTGCCTTCGGACCGGCCGGTCTCAGCCAGCCCTGTTAACAGTGCTCTGGATTGCGGATGCCAAAGCCTTCAGTAAAGAGGTAAAGGGACTGCAACCCTGTGTCCTCGTTATTTACTGCGACCTACACCACCACCTTCACCTTTTATTGGGCACTCCTTAGCAGGACCACGGACTGGGTCAGGCCACCGTGACATCCTCAGAACCGATAGACCCGGTACCGAGTACCCCACCGTCCTGCGTCTGGGGGCCGCTCCACAAGCAAGGAAACCACTGACACATTCAAGCAGGAAACTGCAGACACGGTCAACCAGGACAATAACAACGACAAACACACAGGACTAGCAGGATAGGGTACACACTAGACAAAAACCAGGACAGGTACAAGCAGGACAGACAAGACCAGATTTACACAGGTACTTACAATGAAGTAGCAAGTGTACACATAGATCACTAAAGTTGTGCAGCGACAACAGAATAGAAATAAGTGCTAGTTCAGATACTGCAGTTTTTTTAGATAAGTGTCAGTCCAGATGACCCTGTAGTGCCTTAATCCCCAAGGCACCTTTGTGAGGTCTGGGAGGCCTGAAAACCACCCCAACCTGTCTGACTACCACTGGACATAAGGAGGGGGCTGGCTAGGACAGGAGCTGGGAAGTCAGTTCCTGTGTGGTGAGGATGGTGTGAACACAGCACGTCAGAGAGAAAGGGAAGTGTATGGATTTTTTATCCTCTGTCTGCTGGATTATTGGACTCTCATCTCCTTGGACATTTTACCCTGTTTGTTCTGAACTGCATTCATGTTCTGGACTATTGTATCCTCAGTGTGGTGGATTGTTTATGGACCTTTTAGTTTTGCCTATAATAAAGGTCTTGGGATTGTTCACACTTCCCTCGCTCTGTTGATTGTGTGGTATCTGAGAAGGACCCCGTGACAGACAGTTATAGACAAAACAGGTTAGGGAAGGATCTAGACTTGGATACAAACAGGTTCAGGGATATGTGCTAATTCAGACAAGGACAGACACAGGTACAGGGTTCAGGCCTGGGTACTCAGCCCCCAGGGTGGAAGAAACAGGAAAGGTGAGGTTGAGGTACAGACTCTGGGTACAGGCCTGGGTATACAGCCCCCAGGGTAGCATGAACAGGACCTGGCAACTTAGTAGTTGAACACAAACTGAAAGAGAATGTTGCTCAGGCACCTTCTCATTGGTGGAGGGACCTTAAGTACCAAGTGCCTCTTAGGCTGAGGATACATTAGGAATATGCGCAGTGTCTTTTTAAGTATCAGGAAGGGCAGGCATGGCCACCCTAAACATACAGCCAGGAAGTTTACACACAGCAAGCAGAGGGCACATGGCTTACAGTATACAGCAAGTGGAGGACAGAACTCACTGCATGGCCTGGAGTGGTGAGTGAGTCGGTGTTCCTGCCAGGTGGTAGATGAGAAGCCATGCACTGATGCCAGAAGGGATGTTAAAATATAGGATCCATTATTCTGTACAGACTGTTATGTGGTGTCCATTATACTGTATGGAGCACTACATGGGGCTAATTATACTGTTTGGAGCATGATATGGTGCTTATTATACTGTATAGAGAATTATATGGGCTCCACTATTCTGTATATAGCAATATATGGGGCTCATTATTCTGTAGGGAGCATTATATGGGGCACATTATTCTGTATGGAGCACTATGTGGTGCCCATAATTGGAGAACTATACTGTCTGGTTTCTGAGCAATAGATATCATTAAAGTAATGTAAGAAGTAAGTGAAATCTTTGACATTGTACTACGCATAAATTTCTCTGCCGTATCTGTGCAATGATGAATTGTGATATGTGTTAAAGGGGCACACTGAAACTCTTTCGCCTGGGGCCCACAAAAATCTGGAGCCGGCCCTGCATATCACCCTTGTGTTACCAGTGTGCATGCGTGCGGGATGTTTTAACCCATTTCTGTCATTAGACGTATTATCTCGTTAAGGTGACCTGGGACTTAATTCCCAAGGATGTGATAGTATGTCATAGGCGATCGGACGAGCTCACGGGGGGAGCGCGGCCGATCGCGGCCGGGTGTCAGTGCCAGATGTCAGCTGTAATAATCAGCTATGTGCCAGGAGCAGCCACGGACCACTCCCGGCACATTAACCCCCGGAACACTGCGATCAAACATGATCATAGTGTTCCAGCGGCATAGGGAAGCATCGCACAGGGAGGGGGCTCCCTGCGTGCTTCCCTGAGACCCTCAGAACAATGCAATGTGATCGAGTTGTTCCGAGCGTCTCATCCATCCTCCTCCCTGCAGGCCCAGGATCCAAGATAGCTGCAGGGGCCTTCCGGGTCCTGCAGGGAGGTGGCTTGCAGCCGGCAAGCCTGCAGCACTGCTTGTCAGATCGCTGATCTGACACAGTGCTGTGCAAAGTGTCAGATCAGCGATCTGACACTATACCATGATGTCTCACCCTGGGACAAAGTAAAAAAGTAAAATAAAAATATTTACATGTGTAAAAAAAATATATATATTGTTCCAATAAATACATTTCTTTATGTAAATAAACAAAACAATAAAAGTACACATATTTAGTATTGCGACGTCCATAACGACCCGACCTAAAAAACTGTCCCACTAGTTAACCCCTTCATTGAACACCGTAAAAACATAAAATAAAAAAAGAGGCAAGAAAACGATGTTTTATCATCATACCGCCGAACAAAAAGTAGAATAACACACAATCAAAAAGACGGATATAAATAAACTTGGTACCGCCGAAAACGTCATCTTGTCCCGCCAAAAACGAGCCACCATACAGCATCATCAAGAAAAAAGTAAAAAAATTATAGCCCGCAGAATAAAGCGATTCAAAAATAATAATTTTTCCTAGAAAATGGTTTTTATTGTAGAAACGTGCGAAAACATGGAAAATAATATAAATGAGGTATTGCTGTAATCGTACTGACCCGAAGATTAAAACTGCTTTATCAATTTTACCAAACGCGGAAAGGTATAAATGCCCCCCAAAAGAAATTCACGAATTGCTGGTTTTTGTTCATTCTGTCTAACAAAAATCAGAATAGAAAGTGATCAAAAAATGTCATGTGCCCGAAAATGGTATCAATAAAAACGTCAACTCATCTTGCAAAAAACAAGACCTCACATGACTCTGTGGACCAAAATATGGAAAAATTATAGTTCTGAATGTGGTAATGCAAAAAATATTATTTGCAATAAAAAGCGTCTTTTAGTGTGTGACAGCTGCCAAACATAAAAACCTACTATAAAAACCCGCTATCAATAGTAAATCAAACCCCCTTTATCACCGCCTTAGCTAGGGAAAAATAATAAAATAAAAAAATGTATTTAATTCCATTTTCCCATTAGGGTTGGGGCTAAAGTTGGGGATAGGGTTGGGGCTAAAGTTAGGGTTAGGGTTTGGCGCTAAAGTAAGGGTTGGGGCTAAAGTTAGGGTTAGGGTAGGGGCTAAACTTAGGGTTGGGGCTAAACTTAGGGTTGGGGCTAAATTTAGGTTTGGGGCTAAAGTAAGGTTTGGGGCTAGAGTTGGGGTTAGAGTTTGGATTGCGTTTACGGTTGGGTTAGGGGTATGGTTAGGGTTGGGATTAGGGTTAGGGGTGTGTTGGGATTAGGGGTGTGTTGGGATTGGGATTAGGGTTAGGGGTGTGTTCGGGTTAGGGTTGGGATTAGGGTGAGGGGTGTGTTGGGGTTAGGGGTGTGTTCGGGTTAGGGTTGGGATTAGGGTTAGGGGTGTGTTGGGGTTAGGGTTGGGATTAGGGTGAGGGGTGTGTTGGGGTTAGGGGTGTGTTCGGGTTAGGGTTGGGATTAGGGTTAGGGGTGTGTTGGGGTTAGGGTTGGAGTTAGAATTGGGAGGTTTCCACTGTTTAGGCACACCAAGGGCTCCGCAAACGCAACATGATGTCCGATCTCCATTCCATCCAATTCTGCATTGAAAAAGTAAAACAGTGTTCCTTCCCTTCCGAGCTCTGGCATGAACCCAAACAGTGGTTTACCCCCACATATGGGCTATGCAGGTTACCTTTTTATGCATCCCATTATGGGTGCATTAGGGAATATGTGCATTTTTTGGTGAACAATATCTATATATTTTTCAACTATTTGTAATTGTTGGATATTCATCTCCACTATTTTTTGCCTTTTTTTGGCGCTTATTATTAAATGTAATTTATTTACCTGTGTGGTACTTGGCGGTTGTTTTGTATAGTTTTATCCCCACTTTTTACTGTTTGTCAAATGAAAATTCATATGTTTTTATAGAATGTTCAGATAAAAATTTTGTATATTTTATGGCTATTTGCTTCCATTTTCTTTTTTGATGTGTTATTGCTCTTTGAAGCATGCCATATTTCTAGGCAGTATTTATGTCTCTTCGAAGTATAAGATCCTTAGGAGGTCTCCTTTCCAAAATGTTGTCACTTTGGGGGGTTTCCACTGTTTAGGCACATCAGGGGCTCTCCAAACGAGACATGGCATCCTATCTCAATTCCAGCCAATTTTGCATTGAAAAGTCAAATGACGCTCCTTCCCTTCTGATATATCAAGTGACTCCACCCTCCATTTTTCACTTGAACATAGGTTCCTAGTATCTCAGTCACTAGATTCATCTATTGGCATATTCCTGTTTTGTCTCACCTGTTATCGACCCAGATTGCCTTCTCGTTTATCCTGATCTCTCCGCTCCTGACCACGGCTGCAAATTCTGAACAAGTGCTGCCTGCACTGACCTTGGACCATCAGACCACGCTTATGTCTGGCCAACCTGTACCCCTTGCCCGAGTCTCTGACCCTCCAGTCAACTGCTGCAGTTTCGGGGACTGCCCTAGAGTGATAACTTGTGTGTACCTGCCACTCAGCCTATCCTCACCATCAAAGGCTCTAGTGAATATCCAGTGGACACATAGTCATGCCCCACCAGGGTATGCAAAGCCCATGGCGCAATAAGTTCACACCCACCAGCATTATACAAGTGACTAGGCCACGTTCACACATTGAGTATTTCTTCAGTATTTTAAATCAGTATTTGTAAGCCCAAATCAGAAGTGGATGAAAAATTCTAAAGTGGTGCATATGTTTCTATTATACTTTTCCTCTGATTGATCGACCCCTGATTTTGACTTATAATTACTGGTGTAAAATACTGACCAAATACTCAACACTAGGGTTGAGCGACTTTTACTTTTTCAGGATCGAGTCGGGTTTCGCGAAACCCGACTTTGTCAAAAGTCGGGTCGGGTGAAATCGGCCGATTATTTCGAAAAGTCGGGGATCCGACCGAAACACGAAACCCAATGCAAGTCAATGGAGAATCAAAGTCGGCAGTGAGTGGAGGACAGGAAAACACCAACAGAGCCCATTTTAATGCCAAAAACATCAATTCTTGTTACTTAAGCTTGTCAATCTTAATTTACCTTATAATAATAGTTAGCCATTGAAAATTTGTGGGTCATTTGGCAACAGTTGTGGGGGGAGTAGGGCCGGCTCAAGTTTTTCGTGGGCCCAGGAAACGCGGACTACGTCACGGCTGTGGAGCAGGGAGAGGTAAGTATTTCAACTTTGCAAGTGCTGTGATCCTGAGCAAGCAGGGGGGCACACTCATTCGCATTGCCACTGGCACAGGGCCCCTCAAAGTACGGCGTTGTGATTGACGGCGGGGGCGCCTCCTACCGGCAGAGACACTTTTGCGTACTATGAGGGGCCCTGTGCCAGTGACGTCGCCAATGAGTATGCCCCCCCACCTGTTGAAGGAACCTGCACTTTCATCTGCACCTTCGTCTTTGTCCCCATGTAAGGTGGTATAGTATGCGGGAAGGGGAACCTGAGTTTCAGCAGGGTCAGATTCAGGCTGTGCAGAGTGCAAGGGGAATGTAGTGGTCTGTGTCAATGTACCAGCAGACTCATCTAGCAGTGGCTGGGCAATGGGCAGGAATGAGGAGGAAACACAGCTATAGGCCCAAAATAAAAAAAATAGGCTAAAAGCTGTTAAAAATTGGTAACAGGAGTAAACAGGAGGCCTTGGTTTGTTCAGTGGAAGAGAACAACAATCAGCGGCAGACACCGTTAGTAGGCCCAACCAAACAAGTAGGCCAAATGCAGTTTCATATTCTAAATATAGGCCGAAAGCCTGAAGATTGAATCTCAGCTTTGTGTAGTAGAGGAAAACAAGAGGCAGCAGCAGACAACGTTACTAGGCCCAAACCAAGAACTAGGCCAAATGTAGTTTCATATTGTTGTTACAGGCGGAAAGCCTGAAGCTTCAAGCTCAGCTTTCTTTAGTAGAGGAAAACAAGAGGCGGCAGCAGACAATGTTACTAGGCCCAACCCAACAAGTAGGCCAAATGCAGTTTAATATAAAAAATATTTAAATGAAAGCCTGAAGATTGAAGCACAAGAAAAATAAACCAGGAGAACACCAAGGCAGACACCGTTAGTAGGCCCCAACCCAACAAGTAGGCCAAATGCAGTTTAATATTTGAAACGGGACAACAGTTGAAGTTCAGCTTTGTTCAGTGAAGGAAAAAAAAGAAGCAGCGGCAGACACCGTTATTACGCCCAAATAATAAAGACAGTGGTAGTAGGCGCAAAGTATTAAATGGAGGCCAGGGCCCCTGTATATTTTAACTATCATCTATCATTTCAAATAATTCGTATTGGCAGTGCCATTTAAGGTTTTAACCGCACAGACTACACAGTGGTGGAGCTGGGAGAGGTAGTATTGCAAGTGGCAGAGCACTGTTCAAGCTGGGGGGAACACTCTCTCGTGGGCGGCGGTACTGGCACAGGGCCCCTCATATTACGACGGTGTAATATGAGTTGTGGTTCAGTGTCTCCCCCCAAAAAATGAGGAAGTCTGGTGGAAGAGGCCATGGGCGGGGGTTGCCAGCTGGTACTGATGGTGCTGGTGGTGCTGCATCTCGTGGTAGTGGCAAAAGCACAGTAGCACCTAAGGCTGGAGGTGTTCAGCCTGCGTCATCGTCTGGCTACACAAGGCCTCGAAGGCTCCCTTTCCTGGGAGTAGGAAAACAGCTTTTAAAGCCGGAGAAGCAGGAAAGAGTGTTGTCTTTCCTTGCTGACTCACCCTCTAGCTCTTTCGCCTCCTCTTCCCAAAGTTCTAAATGTAAGAGCAGCCAGTCATCAGTGGATGCTCCCGGTCAGGAAAAAGAGGTTTCCTTGTGTCCTTCTCCCAAACCAAAAGTGAAGGATGCATCAGGCGACACTACAGGTTACTCCATGGAGCTCTTTACACATACCGTCCCTGGGTTAGAAAGGGAAATTGTACACTACCAATTACAAGAAGAATCGGACATGGAGTGCACTGATGCACAGCCACAGCTAGATTGTGATGCTGTTCCATTGACTCTGATCACTACATTGCCCTCGCAGTTTACTGAGCCAGAATGTGACCCTGATGAGACTATGGTGCCCTGTCCCGAACGCTATAGCACCTTACACGGTGACACTGAGGAAGGTGCACATGACATTGAGGAGGAGGTGATAGATGACCCAGTTGTTGACCCAGATTGGCGCGCATTGGGGGAAGAGGGTGCCGCTGCCACTAGCTCAGAAGCGGAGGATGATGATCCGCAGCAGCCATCTACATTGCAACAGCTGTCATCTGGCAGGCCCGTATCAGGCCAAAAATGTTTGCGAAAAACAAAAACAGTTTTAGGAGAGCGTGGCCATTCGATGAAAGTAGCACAACACACAATGCCTGAAAAGGTTTTCGATAGTAGGAAGAGTGTAGTGTAGCAATTTTTTAACCAAGATCAGAATGATCAGTCAAAAGTTATCTGTAAGAAATGCTCAAAGACCTTTAGCAGAGAGAAGAATCTTCAAAATTTAAATACAACGTGCATGCTTAGACATTTAACCAGCATGCACTTGCAAGCCTGGACTAACTACCAAACGTCCCGTACCGTTGGTGCACCTGCTCGGAATGAAGGTAGTCAGCAATGCTACATTGCTTCCCTCACTGTAAGCCCACCGGTTAGGACACCACCAGCAGCAAATGTGGAGGTATCGTCGTAAGGCCAAAGCAGTCAGGGAATCACAAGGTTATTGGTAGGAAAGACTGTATGTAGGCCAACAACAAGAATACCATAAAAAACTCTCTCTCAATCTGCCATGTCCACCACCACCACTGCTAGTTCCACCATATGCAGCTCTCCAGTCCAGCTCACCCTACAAGAGACTCTCGTTAGGAAAAGAAAGTACTCATCCTCTCATCCGCGTACACAGGATTTGAACGCCCACATTGCTATACTAATCTCATTACAGATGATGCCCTACCGTTTGGTTGAAAGCGAAGCTTTCAAAGATCTGATGGCCCACGCAGTACCATGCTATGACCTACCCAGTCGCCACTTCTTTGTGAGAAAAGCCATCCCAGCCCTCCACCAGTATGTCAAAGACCACATTGTCCATGCCTTGAGGCAATCAGTCAATGGAAAGGTGCACCTCACAACAGATGCATGGACCAGTAGGCATGGCCAGGGACGTTACGTGTCCATCACGGCGCACTGGGTTAATGTGTAGGATGCAGGGTCCACAGGGGGCAGCCATAGTGGGACAGTTCAGCCTATCCCACAGTCTAAGGAAACAGTTGGCATAAGGCGTTCGCCACTCCTCCTCCTCCTCCTCCAGAAGCGAAAGCTCGTGCACAGAGCACAGTCGCCCTACCACTCCATCCGCAGCTGCCAGTGTTGCACATGGGGTGTCCCATTATCGAACAGCTAGTGGTAAGCGTCAGCAGGCTGTGTTTCAAATGAAGTGTTTGGGCGACAACAGACACACCGCGGAAGTACTGGTGGAGTACTTGCAGCAACAAACTCAGTCATGGCTGGGCAGTGTACATCTTGAGGCAGGCAAGGTATTCAGTGATAACGGAAGGAATTTTATGGCTGCCATAGCCCTTTCAGAACTGAAACACATACCTTGCCTGGCTCACACCTTTAACCTGGTGGTGCAGGGCTTCCTCAAAAATTATCCAAAGTTACCAGCCCTGCTCCTGAAGGTGCGAAGACTTTGCTCGCACATCCGCCGGATGCCCATACACTCCAGCCGTATGCTGAACCATCAGCGATCACTGAATCTTCCCCAGCACCGCCTAATAATCGACGTTGCAACAAGGTGGAACTCCACACTGCACATGATTCAGAGGCTGTGCGAACAGAGGCGTGCTGTAATTAATTTGTGGAGGATACACGGGCAGGCACTTGGATGGCAGAAATGGAGTTGTCTGGTGTGCAGTGGTCGACGCCATCATAAGCATTAACATCCCACTTATGTGTCTGCTGATGCAAAGTTTGAAGCACATTAAGGAGCAGGCGTCTGCAGCCGAGGAGGAGGGAAGCCTTGATGACAGTCAGCCATTGTCTGCTCAGGGAACTGTCCAGGATGAATTGGTGGATGAAGAGGATGAGGAGGAGGATGATGGGGATGAATATGTATAGGAGGAGGATGATTCTCAGGTGGCAATAGAAACTGGTGGCATTGCAAGGTCTGGTACAGGTTTATTGCGGGACACTTGTGATGTTGATTTGCAAGAAAGTGGTCCTCAACCCAGCAGAAACAGTTAATTGACACCTGGAACATTGGCCCACATGGCTGAGTATGCCTTGCGTATCCTAAAAAGGGACCCCCGCATTGCTAAAATGATGACCGATGACGACAACTGGTTGGCCTGCCTCCTGGATACAAGATATAAAGGAAAACTGCAAAATATCATGCCACATGAGAACCTAGGTCAAATATTGGCTACCAAACAAGCAACTCTTGTAGACCGTTTGGTTCAGGCATTCCCAGCACACAGCGGCGGTGATGGTTCTCACACGAGCTGCAGGGGGCAACATGGCAGAGGTGCTAGAGGTGCAGAAATCCGAAGTGGCGTTGGACAGAGGGGTTTTATGACAAGGTTGTGGAATGATTTCGCAATGACCGCTGACACGACAGGGACAGCTGCATCGATTCAAAGTGACAGGAGACAGCATTTGTCCAGTATGGTTACAAACTACTTTTCGCCCTTATCGATGTTCTCCCTCACAGGTCATTCCCCTTTGATTACTGGGCATCTAAACTAGACACCTGGCCTGAATTGCCAGAATATGGATTAGAGGACCTCGATTGCCCTGCTATCAGTGTGCTTTCAGAAAGAGTGTTCAGTGCTGCTGGTTCAATACTGACCGAAAAAAGGACACGTCTGGCTACCAAAAATGTTGATTAGCTAACCTTCATTTAAATTAACCAATCATGGATTTCACATTCTTTTGCCCCACCTTCCCCTGCTGACACGTAGCTTGCCTGAAAGATGACTTGCTTTTGGGGGGAGACACAGAACCCCAACTCTGGCCCTGTGGTATAACACAACACTATGAATGTGGCAGAAAGTGGCTGCCTGATATACGACGCACTAGCAGTACAGCTGAATATACCCTGTGTGAGAATTTGAATCTCCATTTTTTGGGGGGAGACACTGAACCCTAACTCTGGCCCTGTGGTATAACACAACACTATGAACGTGGCAGAAAGTGGCTGCCTGATATACGACGCACTAGCAGTACAGCTGAATATACACTGTGTGAGAATTTGAATCTCCATTTTTTGGGGGGAGACACTGAACCCTAACTCTGGCCCTGTGGTATAACACAACACTATGAACGTGGCAGAAAGTGGCTGGAATTATTATAAAGAAAAAAAAAAGGTACTGCAATAACACGCTCCCTAGTCCCTACAATGATCTCAGGACAAGTATGGCAGCAATAAAAAGGACTTCAGAACAAAAAAGTGTGGACAAATAAGACAGGTAACTGTTAGTGTTGAGCGATACCGTCCGATACTTGAAAGTATCGGTATCGGATAGTATCGGCCGATACCCGAAAAGTATTGGATATCGCCGATACTGATACCCGATACCAATACAAGTCAATGGGACACCATGTATCGGAAGGTATCCTGATGGTTCCCAGGGTCTGAAGGAGAGGAAACTCCCCTTCAGGCCCTGGGATCCATATTAATGTGTAAAATAAAGAATAAAAATAAAAAATATTGATATACTCACCCTCTGACGCGCCCTGGTTGTAACCGCCAGCCTCCGTTCATAAGAATGAGCGCTTGAAAGTCCTTAGATGACGTCGCGGCCTGTGATTGGTCGCGGAGCGGTCACGTGACCGCAACACGACCAATCACAAGCCGTGACGTCATCTAAGGTCTTTCAAGCGCTTGAAAGTCCTTAGATGATGTCGCGGCCTGTGATTGGTCGCGGAGCGGTCACGTGACCGCAACGCGACCAATCACAAGCCGTGACGTCATCTAAGGTCTTTCAAGCGCTTGAAAGACCTTAGATGATGTCACGGCTTGTGATTGGTCGCGTTGCGGTCACGTGACCGCTCCGCGACCAATCACAGGCCGCGACGTCATCTAAGGACTTTCAAGCGCTCATTCTTATGAACGGAGGCTGGCGGTTACAACCAGGGCGCATCAGAGGGTGAGTATATCAATATTTTTTATTTTTATTCTTTATTTTACACATTAATATCGATCCCGATACCGATTCCCGATACCACAAAAGTATCGGATCTCGGTATCGGAATTCCGATACAGCAAATATCGGCCGATACCCGATACCCGATACCGATCCGTTTCGCTCAACGCTACTCAACACCTTACAATGGCCAAGTTCAGTTGTCAGTTCAATTAAAAAGCCATTGATTATAGGGGTGTACTTAATTTTTCACACACAACTATTGCATTTTGGCATATTTTTTGTTAAATAATGACACATTGTAATTAATCATGTGTTCTAGTTCATATGAGGTTGTATTTACCTAATGTTAAGACCTTCTTAGTACCAAATGTTTTTTTTATGTACTGACACGTAAAAACATAGAGCTCAAAGATCTAACAAGACTGTCCATTGAGTTCATACAGTATATAAAGATAAAATCAAACATTCATGTCTGCATATATCCCTACACTGTCTTTCAGGCAGATGTCATATAAAAAAAATCAGAAAATTGTATTTCTTCCGAGTACTAGACAAATGGTGAGGATAAATCTACCATAATATGTCCTTGGATAAAATCCTTGAAAATGTCGCTGCTCTATATGCTTCATATCTTCGGTTCAGCTGTAGCCTCTGTTCTCAATGCTGTTTTATTAGTTCTTTCATTCTTTCTGTGCTATTCTACAGAGGGGCAGACACTGACCGATTGGGGCCCTGTGCAAGAAATGTGTCTGGGCCCCCCTCCTTTTGTGGTGACAAAGCTATATATATATATGTAATATAACTTTACACAGTGACCTCTCTTGTCCTTTACATATCAGATTCTCATTATTTTTTATATTTATAGCGCCCTGTCTTTATTTCAGAGCATCCTCTCTTGCTAGATATGTAGTGCAATGACTGCTGATGGAATATGGTAAAGCATATTTTCTCATGGGGTGGCTGGTGGACTGGTCTTCTGGTCAGCTGGTGCTGCATCAGCAGTCATTATATATAGCAAGGGATGATACTATGTATCCTATACCAATATGTAGTAGGTGTAGTAATATTAGCAAACACCTCCAATTAGAAATGTTCTCCAATTAGAAATAGATAATTAGCTATGTCGTTTACCTCATCTGCAGGCATTGCAGTAGCTTAAGTATCCATGGTTACGACCATTAACTGCTGACTACCTAAATATCACTATGTATGCGGCCATAACCGTGGATACCTAAGCTACTGCAATGCCTGCATATGATGTAAGCAATATAGGTAATCACGAGAAGGCCACCTATGCAGATTGATTAAATACTCAAACAATGAGAGTTGACCTCCTGCCAACCAACTTCCCCCTATCTTGTGGAAAAATGCCTGAATAAGAGCTGTGAACTATAAAAGCGGGATTTGCCTCTGTTTCCAGTGAGACTCTACAAAACAGCAGCCAGGACACCATGACTCCATCAGGAGAGACTCTACAGAGCAACAGTTAAGTAACCATGTCACCATGAAGGGGAACACAGATTTGGCATTCTACAGGATGCTAGCTTAAGAGACCTCTGTCTTAGCTGGAGGAATACAGATCAGCTTCATTCAATAACCTTTACGGAACCTATGAGATATTTGGGAAAGCTAGGTTGTGACCCTCCAGTCACCTGGCCCCATGGATACATTTGGGGAAACCAGGTTGGGACCCTGTCGGCATAGTTTGTACTTCATCGCCTAGTGCAATGGGTAATCAACATATTAGCAAACACTGATTGTTCACAAAGATAGCAAACAATAACATGTTGGAGCTTATATAAGAGGTAAACAGCAACCATTCAAAATTCATAAACATCAATTCAAGAGTCAACGTTCAGACTCATATGACAACAGTCTATATTTCTTGACCCACTGAAGAAAAACACATGAATTCAATAGTCACCATTTAGACAATAGCCTATTTCACTTGGCCTACTGATAATAGACGCCTAGCATAATTAAGATTAAATGTTTTGTCGTCATACTACATTTTTGTATTCGTGTGCTGCTCAAATTTTTTTCTCAGACAGCACACAGACCCCCTGAGTATGTCCTATTCTGATCTTCAAAATGATATCAGAATAGGACATGCAATGCATCTTACAGATCTCATTCTCAGATCTGTGATTTTCACAGATATGTGAATGGATTTATGAAACTCTATGTCCTTGTGCAAACCAATAAAAAAATCCGGCAGCACACAGACATTTCCCATGAATGTGAGAATGCAGCCTAAGGGATTTTACAAATAACAGCATCACTCCTAGTCATACAGTACAGATGCAGAATAAATACTTACATCCAGTGACTGCTGATATATAATTTAACATGCAATAATATCAATGCAACCGGTGCTCCGAGTTTGAAAGAGTCAGCAACCCGAAGAGCTGTGGACTCTGCTCTATGTGCATTGGTCAACTAGACTTTAGTAAGTGACCATCTTCTCACAGCTTCAAATTATGGACACTCTATGTTGGATTTGTTTCTGGATCATAACAAATATTAATAAATAAGAGAAAATGTTGTGTAGACAATATCTATCCTTAAGGCCTTATTCACACATCCATTTTTTATGTCTGTATGCAGTCTTATTTTTAATTCAATGGTGGTGCTCATATTTCAGGTTTTTCTCATGGACTGTGTGACTGTGTGAAAAACCCGCAGACATGTCCTTTTTCTCATGGAGCATGGTCAAAATGCGTGCTGCACATGTGCACACTGATGACACATGGATGGAGACTCCTCTCCATTACTAACCCCTGGGCTTGATGTTAGCTGACATTACAAAGCTGACATCAACCCCACAACTATTACTCCACTTGCTACAGCACCAGTGTAAGTGGGAAGAGCAGAAGCTAAGAGCCAGATGATTTGGTGTATTTTATGGATGCGGCATTTCTGGGGCTGCTGAGGGCTGATTTTCTTAGTCTAAGAGAGGGTAAATATCCATGGCCCCTTCCCAGGCTATTAATATTATCCCACAGCTGTCTGTTTAGCCTTTGCAGGATAGTAATTAAAGGGGGACAGTACATCATTTTTTTTTCTGGGGACCCCTGTAAACTAACCAGTAAAGGCTAAGCAGACAGCTGTGAACTGATATTAACCTCATCATGACCATGGCGGTATCCAGACATCCAGGTGGCCTGGCACTTACCGACCTTGGATGTATGGATACGTCCAGGCGATTTTGCGTGGGCATGGGCTGGTACACGCTAGGTGTCAGCTGATTCTGACAGCTGACACCCGGCACTCAGTGCCAGGAGCGGTGCCCACATGGCTCCAGGGAGTTTAACCCCCTAAATGCTGTGATCACTGTGATCACAGCATTTAACGAGTAGGCACAGGGAACAAAGCTCCTCTGCCCTTGGATTGAAGACCCTGCAACTCCTCGTGGGGTTCCAATCGCTGCACGATTTAACATGCATGATCTTACTAATTTGTGTCTGCAGGGCTGACAGGCTATAAGGTATAACAATGCTCCTGCCTTATAAAATATAATATAAATCTGGTATTGCTGTAATCGCACCAACCCGAAGAATAAAGTCATCTAATCACTTATACGACAAGAAGAACGACGTAAAAAATAAATAAAACCAATTCTTCACCTGCTGTTGATTTGTTCATTCAGCCTAGAAAGGTTGGAGTAAGGCTCGGCTCTCATTTATCCTGCGCTCTAAGCTGAGCGCTTACACTGGGGTTTCCATGTAAATCTCTAAAATACATGATTCTGAAGGCACCCTGTTATGATCTGGTGACCTTGGAGCCGCATGAAACTTTCTCTGGAGTCGGTGGAACCTGTACTGACCGCAAATCCTGAACTAACACCGCAACTAGAAGTAGCCGTGGGGTGTGCCTATCATACCCTAGACACCTCGACACAGCCGGAGGACTAAATATCCCTATGGATGGAAATAGGAATGCTACCTTGCCTTAGAGCAGACCCCCAAAGGATAGGCAGCCCCCCACGAATAATGACTGTGAGTAGGAGAAGAATAGACACACGCAGGTAGAAAACAGGATTTAGCAAAAGAGTCCACTCTAGCTAAATAGGAAAGGATAGGACAGATTACTAGGCGGTCAGTATTAAAACCCTTCCAAAAATATCCACAGCAGATAATACAAAAAGTTCCACAATCTAACTAAAGACATGGAATGTATATCTGCCACTCCAGAGAATCCAACAAGACTGAGAAAATACTGACACAATCTAAGCTGGACAAGAAAACACAAAGAATAGCACTGAATTGTGAAGCACACAACATGTGTGCCATAGGAAAAAAAACCCAGACACTTATCTTTGCTGATTTGGCAGAAAGGCAGGAGGAACCAGGCAGAGGTCCTACACCTCCCAACAACAATTGACAACTGGCAAGGACTAATGAATCCTGCACGCCTAAATACCCCAGTCAGAACTGCAATCAGCAGATACACCTGACCAGGACTGCAACTCAGGGGCAACTGCATTACCACCTACAACCACCGGAGGGAGCCCAAAAGCAGAATTCACAACAGTACCTGTTGTGGATTCTGTTTGTGGGCTCCCTCTGGTGGTTACTGCTGGTACTGGGTGACTTTGGTGGGTTGCGGCCTTTGGTTTCCACCTGTCCATCAGAGGCTGGGTGTTTCCTATTTTACCTGGCCTTTCTGTCATTTCCTTGCCGGCTATCAATGTATTCAGATGTGCTCTGTTTGGTTCCTGCCTACCTGCTCCCAGATCTTTCAGGATAAGCTAAGTGCTGATTTTCAGTTGTTTGGTTTTTTGTCCAGCTTGCTTATTATGTCTCTATGCTAGCTGGTAGCTCTAGTGGACTGAGGTTCTCCCCATGTGCCATGAGTTGGCACATGGGTTCTTGTAATCTCAGGATGGTTTTTTTTGATTAGGGTTTTTTGCTGACCGCTCAGTCCCCTTTTGTATCGTTCTGCTTTCTAGTTTACAGCGGGCCTCAATTTGCTAAAGCTATATATATCATCTCTATGTGTATGCCTTCCTCTCATTTCACCGTCAATACATGTGGGGGGCAACTATATCTTTTTGGGGTTAATTCCTCTGGAGGCAAGTGAGGTCTTTATTTTCTCTGCAGTACTAGTTAGCTCTTAGGCTGGTGCGTGGCGTCTAGAACCAACGTAGGCACGCTCCCTGGCTATCTCTAGTTGCGTTTGTCATGCGGGCAGCGGTCAGCCCAGGTTCCATCACCCTAGAGCTCGTCCGTTATATATTTGTACTTTGCTTGTCCTGTGCTATCCCTAGCCATTGGGGATTCATGACAGTATAGCCGGCCCACAAAGTGTTAATTGTTTGGGCTGAAGCAGGAGAAAAAGAAGTGTTTAAGGGAATTTTTTTTTTTTTTTTTTTTCCCTTCAGAGTTTTGCTGCCTAGCCCTTAATTGCTGTCTAGCTGCTTCTTACCTCCTCTTAACCCTTGAATGGCTCTGATCTTAGCTGTTTAACATGGATGTCCAGAGTTTGGCTTCCAGCCTGAGTAATCTCGCGGCAAAAGTTCAAAACATACAGGATTTTGTTGTTCACACTCCCATGTCTGAACCTAGAATTCCTATTCCAGAGTTCTTTTCTGGAGATAGATCTACCTTCCTGAATTTCAGGAACAATTGTAAATTGTTTCTTTCTTTAAAATCTCGCTCCTCTGGAGACCCTGCTCAACAGGTCAAGATTGTAATATCTTTCCTGCGGGGCGACCCTCAGAATTGGGCATTTGCATTGGCACCAGGGGATCCTGCATTGCTCAGTGTGGATGCGTTTTTTCTGGCATTGGGATTGCTCTATGAGGAACCTAACCTGGAGATTCAGGCTGAAAAGGCTTTATTAGCCCTCTCTCAGGGGCATGATGAAGCGGAAATATATTGTCAAAAATTTCGGAAATGGTCGGTGCTTACTCAGTGGAATGAGTGCGCCCTGGCTGCAAACTTCAGAAATGGTCTTTCTGAGGCCATTAAGGATATTATGGTGGGGTTTCCTACGCCTACAGGTCTGAATGAGTCTATGGCTATGGCCATTCAGATTGATCGGCGTTTACGGGAGCGCAAACCCGTGCACCAGTTGGCGGTGTCTTCTGAACAGGCACCTGAGACTATGCAATGTGATAGAATTCAGTCCAGAAGTGAACGGCAAAATTATAGGCGGAAAAATGGATTGTGTTTTTATTGTGGTGATTCAGCTCATGTTATATCAGCATGCTCTAAACGCACAAAAAGGGTTGATAAATCTTTTGCCATTGGTACTCTGCAGCCTAAGTTCATTTTGTCTGTGACTCTGATTTTTTCACTGTCTTCCATTTCCGTCGATGCCTATGTGGATTCGGGCGCTGCCCTGAGTCTTATGGATTGGTCATTTGCTAAACGCTGCGGTTTTAGTCTGGAGCCTCTGGAAGTTCCTATTCCTCTGAAGGGAATTGACTCTACACCATTGGCTATGAATAAACCGCAGTATTGGACACAAGTGACCATGCGCATGACTCCAGTTCATCAGGAGGTGATTCGCTTCCTTGTACTGTATAATTTACATGATGTACTAGTGCTTGGTCTGCCATGGTTACAAACTCATAATCCTGTCCTGGACTGGAAAACAATGTCTGTGTTAAGCTGGGGATGTCAGGGGGTTCATAATGATGCACCTCCGATTTCAATCGCTTCATCTACTCCTTCTGAGATCCCTGCGTTTTTGTCTGATTATAGGGATGTTTTTGAGGAGCCTAAGCTCAATTCGCTCCCTCCTCATAGAGAGTGTGACTGTGCTATAGAATTGATTCCTGGCAGTAAGTTCCCTAAGGGTCGTTTATTTAATCTGTCACTGCCAGAGCATACTGCTATGCGGAATTATATTAAGGAGTCCTTGGAAAAGGGACATATTCGTCCATCTTCGTCCCCTCTGGGAGCAGGTTTTTTTTTCGTGGCAAAAAAAGATGGTTCCCTGAGGCCTTGTATAGATTATCGCCTTCTGAATAAGATTACAGTCAAATATCAGTATCCATTGCCATTATTAACTGATTTGTTTGCTCGCATTAAGGGGGCTAGGTGGTTCACTAAGATAGATCTTCGCGGTGCGTATAATTTGGTGCGGATAAAACAGGGTGATGAGTGGAAAACCGCATTTAATACGCCTGAGGGCCATTTTGAGTATTTGGTAATGCCTTTTGGACTCTCCAATGCTCCGTCAGTCTTTCAGTCCTTTATGCACAATATTTTCCGTGAATATCTGGATAAGTTTATGATTGTGTATTTGGATGATATTTTGGTGTTTTCTGATGACTGGGAGTCTCATGTTCTACAGGTCAGGAAGGTGTTTCAGGTTCTGCGGGCCAATTCTCTGTTTGTGAAGGGCTCAAAGTGTCTCTTCGGAGTCCAGAAGATTTCTTTTTTGGGGTACATTTTTTCTCCTTCTACTATTGAGATGGATCCCGTCAAGGTTCAGGCTATTTGTGACTGGACACAACCTACATCTGTTAAGAGCCTTCAGAAGTTCTTGGGGTTTGCTAATTTTTATCGTCGGTTCATTGCTAATTTTTCCAGTATTGTTAAACCTTTGACTGATTTGACTAAAAAGGGTGCTGATGTTGCTGATTGGTCTCCTGCGGCCGTGGAGGCCTTTCAGGAACTTAAGCGCCGGTTTTCTTCTGCTCCTGTGTTGTGTCAACCAGATGTTTCACTTCCCTTTCAGGTTGAGGTTGATGCTTCCGAGATTGGAGCGGGGGCGGTTTTGTCACAGAGAAGTTCTAATGGCTCGGTGATGAAGCCATGTGCATTCTTCTCTAGAAAATTCTCGCCCGCCGAGCGCAATTATGATGTGGGTAATCGGGAGCTTTTGGCCATGAAGTGGGCATTTGAGGAGTGGCGTCATTGGCTTGAGGGTGCTAAACATCGTGTGGTGGTCTTGACTGATCACAAGAATCTCATTTACCTTGAGTCTGCCAGGCGTTTGAATCCTAGACAGGCTCGTTGGTCGTTGTTTTTTTCTCGTTTCAATTTCGTGGTTTCATACCTGCCAGGTTCAAAGAATGTGAAGGCAGATGCTCTTTCCAGGAGTTTTGTGCCTGACTCTCCTGGAGACTCTGGGCCTACTGGTATCCTTAGGGATGGGGTAATATTGTCCGCCGTATCCCCAGACTTGCGACGTGCATTGCAGGAGTTTCAGGTGGATAAACCGGATCGTTGTCCACCAGAAAGACTGTTTGTTCCGGATGATTGGACCAGTAGAGTCATCTCCGAGGTCCATTCTTCTGTGTTGGCTGGTCATCCTGGAATATTTGGTACTAGAGACTTGGTGGCCAGGTCTTTTTGGTGGCCTTCCTTGTCTAGGGATGTGCGCACCTTTGTGCAGTCTTGTGAAGTGTGTGCTCGAGCTAAGCCTTGCTGTTCTCGGGCCAGTGGGTTGTTGTTATCCTTGCCCATCCCGAAGAGGCCTTGGACGCACATTTCCATGGATTTTATTTCTGATCTCCCGGTTTCACAGAAAATGTCCGTTATCTGGGTTGTGTGTGACCGCTTTTCTAAGATGGTTCACTTGGTGCCTTTGCCTAAGTTGCCCTCCTCCTCTGAGTTGGTCCCTTTATTTTTTCAGAACGTGGTTCGTTTGCATGGGATTCCGGAGAATATCGTTTCTGACAGGGGATCCCAGTTTGTGTCTAGATTTTGGCTGACGTTTTGTGCCAAGATGGGCATTGATTTGTCTTTCTCGTCTGCATTCCATCCTCAGACGAATGGCCAGACGGAGCGAACTAATCAGACCTTGGAAACTTATTTGAGGTGTTTTGTTTCTGCTGATCAAGATGACTGGGTTGCTTTTTTGCCACTGGCCGAATTTGCTCTTAATAATCGGGCTAGTTCTGCCACGTTGGTCTCTCCTTTTTTTTGTAATTCGGGGTTTCATCCTCGTTTTTCCTCTGGTTAGGTGGAGTCTTTGGATTGTCCTGGAGTGGACGTGGTGGTGGACAGGCTGCATCAGATTTGGAATCAGGTGGTGGACAATTTGAAGTTATCTCAGGAGAAGACTCAGCAGTTTGCTAATCGCCGTCGCCGCGTGGGTCCCCGACTTCTTGTTGGGGATTTGGTGTGGTTGTCTTCTCGTTTTGTCCCTATGAAGGTCTCTTCTCCTAAGTTCAAGCCTCGGTTCATCGGTCCTTATAGGATCTCGGAGATTCTTAACCCTGTATCTTTTCGTTTGGATCTCCCAGCATCGTTTGCTATTCATAATGTGTTCCATCGGTCGTTATTGCGGAGGTATGAGGTGCCCGTTGTTCCTTCGGTTGAGCCTCCTGCTCCGGTGCTGGTGGAGGGAGAATTGGAGTATGTTGTTGAGAAGATCTTGGATTCTCGTGTTTCCAGACGCAAACTCCAGTATTTGGTTAAGTGGAAGGGTTATGGTCAGGAGGATAATTCCTGGGTGGTCGCCTCCGATGTTCATGCGACTGATTTGGTCCGCGCCTTCCATAGAGCTCACCCTGATCGCCCTGGGGGTTCTCATGAGGGTTCGGTGACCCCTCCTCAAGGGGGGGGTACTGTTGTGGATTCTGTTTGTGGGCTCCCTCTGGTGGTTACTGCTGGTACTGGGTGACTTTGGTGGGTTGCGGCCTTTGGTTTCCACCTGTCCATCAGAGGCTGGGTGTTTCCTATTTTACCTGGCCTTTCTGTCATTTCCTTGCCGGCTATCAATGTATTCAGATGAGCTCTGTTTGGTTCCTGCCTACCTGCTCCCAGATCTTTCAGGATAAGCTAAGTGCTGATTTTCAGTTGTTTGGTTTTTTGTCCAGCTTGCTTATTATGTCTCTATGCTAGCTGGTAGCTCTAGTGGACTGAGGTTCTCCCCATGTGCCATGAGTTGGCACATGGGTTCTTGTAATCTCAGGATGGTTTTTTTTGATTAGGGTTTTTTGCTGACCGCTCAGTCCCCTTTTGTATCGTTCTGCTTTCTAGTTTACAGCGGGCCTCAATTTGCTAAAGCTATATATATCATCTCTATGTGTGTGCCTTCCTCTCATTTCACCGTCAATACATGTGGGGGGCAACTATATCTTTTTGGGGTTCATTCCTCTGGAGGCAAGTGAGGTCTTTATTTTCTCTGCAGTACTAGTTAGCTCTTAGGCTGGTGCGTGGCGTCTAGAACCAACGTAGGCACGCTCCCTGGCTATCTCTAGTTGCGTTTGTCAGGCGTAGGGCAGCGGTCAGCCCAGGTTCCATCACCCTAGAGCTCGTCCGTTATTTATTTGTACTTTGCTTGTCCTGTGCTATCCCTAGCCATTGGGGATTCATGACAAGTACCCCCCCTTGAGGAGGGGTCACCGAACCCTCACCAGAGCCCCCAGGCCGATCAGGACGAGCCAGATGAAAAACATGAACCAAATCAGCAGCATGGACATCAGAAGAAAAAACCCAAGAATTATCCTCCTGGCCATAACCCTTCCATTTGACAAGGTACTGAAGCCTCCGCCCCGAAAAACGAAAATCCAAAATCTTCTCAACCACATACTCCAACTCCCCATCAACCAAAACAGGGGCCGGAGGATCAACAGAGGGAACAACGGGCACCACATATTTCCGCAATAAAGATCTATGGAAGACATTATGGATAGCAAAAGAGTCCGGAAGCGCCAATCGAAAAGACACCGGATTAATAATCTCAGAAATCCTATAAGGACCAATAAACCGAGGCTTAAACTTAGGGGAAGAGACCTTCATAGGAACATGATGGGAAGACAACCAAACGAAATTCCCAACCCGAAGCCGGGAACCAACACACCGACGACGGTTAGCAAAACATTGAGCCTCCTCCTGAGACAACACCAAATTGTCCACCACATGAGCCCAAATCTGCTGCAACCTGTCAACCACAGAATCCACACCAGGACAGTCAGAAGGCTCAACCTGCCCAGAAGAAAAACGAGGATGAAAACCAATATTACAAAAAAAAAGGCGAAACCAAAGTAGCCGAACTAGCCCGATTATTAAGGGCAAACTCGGCCAATGGCAAAAAGGCCACCCAATCATCCTGATCGGCAGACACAAAGCATCTCAAATAAGTCTCCAAAGTCTGATTAGTTCGCTCGGTCTGGCCATTTGTCTGAGGATGAAATGCAGAAGAAAAAGACAAATCAATGCCCAGCCTAGCACAAAAGGCCCGCCAAAACCTAGAAACAAACTGGGAACCTCTGTCGGACACAATATTCTCCGGAATACCATGCAAACGAACCACATGCTGAAAAAACAACAGAACCAAATCAGAAGAGGAAGGCAATTTAGGCAAAGGCACCAAATGAACCATCTTAGAAAACCGGTCACAAACAACCCAGATAACCGACATCCTCTGGGAAACCAGAAGATCAGAAATAAAATCCATAGAAATATGCGTCCAGGGCCTCTCAGGGACCGGCAATGGCAAAAGTAACCCACTAGCACGGGAACAACAAGGCTTGGCCCGCGCACAAGTCCCACAGGACTGCACAAAAGAACGCACATCACGTGACAACGAAGGCCACCAAAAGGACCTACCAACCAAATCTCTGGTACCAAAAATACCAGGATGACCCACCAACACAGAACAGTGAACCTCAGAAATCACTCTACTAGTCCATCTGTCAGGAACAAACAATTTCCCCACAGGACAGCGGTCAGGTCTATCAGCCTGAAATTCCTGAAGAACCCGCCGTAAATCAGGGGAAATGGCAGAAAGGACCACCCCTTCTTTCAGAATGCCGACCGGTTCAAGGACCTCAGGAGAATCAGGCAAAAAACTCCCAGAAAGGGCATCAGCCTTAATATTCTTAGAACCTGGAAGGTACGAAACCATGAAGTCAAAACGGGAAAAAAACAAGGATCATCGAGCCTGCCTAGGACTCAGCCTTTTGGCAGACTCGAGGTAAATCAAATTCTTATGATCGGTCAGGACCACAATACGGTGCTTAACTCCCTCAAGCCAATGTCGCCACTCCTCAAACGCCCACTTCATAGCCAACAACTCCCGATTGCCGACATCATAATTGCGTTCAGCAGGCGAAAACTTGCAGGAGAAGAAGGCACACGGTTTTATCAAAGAACCAACAGAATCCCTCTGAGACAAAACGGCCCCTGCCCCAATCTCAGAAGCATCAATCTCAACCTGAAACGGAAGAGAAACATCTGGTTGGCGCAACACCGGAGCAGAAGTAAATCGGCGTTTAAGCTCCTGAAGGGCAGAGACAGCCGCAGAGGACCAATTCACCACATCAGCGCCTTTTTTCGTCAAATCAGTCAAGGGTTTAACCACGCTGGAGAAGTTAGCAATGAAACGGCGATAAAAATTTGCAAAACCCAAAAATTTCTGAAGGCTCTTCACGGATGTGGGTTGAATCCAATCATGAATGGCCTGAACCTTAACCGGATCCATCTCCATAGATGAGGGAGAAAAAATAAAGCCCAAAAAAGAAACCTTCTGCACCCCAAAGAGACACTTAGACCCCTTCACAAACAAAGCATTGTCACGAAGGATCTGAAATACTATCCTGACCTGTTCCACATAAGACTTCCACTCATCGGAAAAAATCAAAATATCATCCAAATATACAATCAAGAATTTATCAATATAAGTCCGGAAGATGTCATGCATGAAGGTTCGAAAAACAGATGGAGTGTTAGTGAGCCCGAATGGCATCACAAGGTATTCAAAATGGCCTTCGGGCGTATTAAATGCAGTTTTCCATTCATCACCCTGTTTAATACGAACAAGATTATATGCCCCCCGAAGGTCAATCTTCGTAAACCAACTAGCCCCCTTAATCCTAGCAAACAAATCGGAAAGCAAAGGTAAAGGGTATTGAAACTTGACTGTGATCTTATTCAAGAGGTGATAATCAATACAAGGTCTCAAGGAGCCATCCTTCTTAGCAACAAAAATAAACCTGCTCCCAACGGTGAAGAAGATGGCCGAATATGCCCTTTCTCCAAAGACTCCTTAACATAATTCCGCATGGTGGTATGTTCCGGCACAGACAGGTTGAAAAGTCGGCCCTTAGGAAACTTACTGCCTGGAATCAAGTCAATCGCACAATCACAGTCCCTGTGCGGTGGAAGGGAACTGGACTTGGGCTCATCGAATACATCCTGAAAATCAGACAAAAACTCTGGAATTTCAGAAGAGGAAGAAGAGGAGATTGACATCAAAGGAACATCATTATGAACCCCCTGACAACCCCAACTAGTCACAGACATAGATTTCCAATCCAACACAGGATTATGTACCTGCAACCATGGGAAACCCAGCACGATAACATCATGCAAATTATGCAACACCAGAAATTGACAATCTTCCTGATGGGCTGGCGCCATGTGCATGGTCACCTGTGTCCAAATCTGGGGCTTATTTTTAGCCAAAGGTGTAGCATCAATCCCCCTTAAAGGAATAGGGTTCTGCAAAGGCTGCAAGGGAAAACCACAACGCCTGGCAAACTCAAAATCCATTAAGTTCAAGGCGGCGCCTGAATCCACAAACGCCATGACAGAAAATGATGACAATGAGCAGATCAAGGACACCGATAACAGAAATTTAGGTTGTACAGTACTGATAGTAAATGAACTAGCGTTCCTTTTTGTCCGCTTAGGGCAGACTGAAATGACATGAGAAGCGTCGCCACAATGACTTTGCTCTAAGGAGGATGCCACAGCGCGCACAGTTTGACGCTCCCGCAAGCGCCGATCAATCTGAATGGCCAGAGACATAGAATCACTCAGACTGGAGGGCATGGGAAACCCCACCATAACATCTTTAATGGATTCAGAAAGACCCTTTCTGAAAATTGCCGCCAAAGCATCATCATTCCATTTAGTCAACACAGACCATTTTCTAAATTTCTGACAAAACAATTCTGCCGCCTCTTGACCCTGAGACAGGGCCAACAAGGTTTTCTCCGCTTGATCCACAGAATTCGGTTCATCATATAATAATCCTAAAGCCTGAAAAAAGGAATCTACATTAAGCAAGGCCGGATTCCCAGATTCCAGGGAAAATGCCCAATCCTGTGGATCGCCATGCAGCAGGGAGATGACAATTTTCTCAGAGCAAAAAACAGTTTACAATTGTTTTTAAAACCCCAAAATTTGGACCTATCACCAAAAAACAAATCAGGAGTAGAAATCTTCGGCTCTAAAGCAGGAGTCTGAACAATATAATCAGAAATAACCTGTACCCTAGCAGCAAGCTGGTCTACACGAGAAGCTAATTCCTGAACATCCATGCTGGCACAAGACTCCTCAGCCACCCATAAATAAAGAGGGAAAAAAAGACAAAACAGACTGCAGAAAAAAAAATAGCTCAACACCTTTCTTCCCTTCTTCTGAGATGCATTTAACTCATTATGGGCCAGTTGTACTGTTATGATCTGGTGACCTTGGAGCCGCATGAAACTTTCTCTGGAGTCGGTGGAACCTGTACTGACCGCAAATCCTGAACTAACACCGCAACTAGAAGTAGCCGTGGGGTGTGCCTATCATACCCTAGACACCTCGACACAGCCGGAGGACTAAATACCCCTATGGATGGAAATAGGAATGCTACCTTGCCTCAGAGCAGACCCCCAAAGGATAGGCAGCCCCCCATGAATAATGACTGTGAGTAGGAGAAGAATAGACACACGCAGGTAGAAAACAGGATTTAGCAAAAGAGGCCACTCTAGCTAAATAGGAAAGGACAGATTACTAGGCGGTCAGTATTAAAACCCTTCCAAAAATATCCACAGCAGATAATACAAAAAGTTCCACAATCTAACTAAAGACATGGAATGTATATCTGCCACTCCAGAGAATCCAACAAGACTGAGAAAATACTGACACAATCTAAGCTGGACAGGAAAACACAAAGAATAGCACTGAGTTGTGAAGCACACAACATGTGTGCCACAGGAAAAAAAAAACAGACACTTATCTTTGCTGATTTGGCAGAAAGGCAGGAGGAACCAGGCAGAGGTCCTACACCTCCCAACAACAATTGACAACTGGCAAGGACTAATGAATCCTGCACGCCTAAATACCCCAGTCAGAACTGCAATCAGCAGATACACCTGACCAGGACTGCAACTCAGGGGCAACTGCATTACCACCTACAACCACCGGAGGAAGCCCAAAAGCAGAATTCACAACAACACCCCTGGCAGAAAATTACCTATATAATGAGGCAGAAGGAGGCATTGTGGCCTCTGTCTGGACTGTGATCCAGTGACGTCTGTCTTTTTAGGCGTGCATAAAATTGCGGTCGGCTACAGTTTTGTGCACTTATGAAAAGAAGGACAACTACACCTCTTAATGAATTAATCTAGGTGTGCAGTGATCATATTGACACCACAGGTGGGTCACAAAACTGATAGAGACATACCCCAAGTGACTTGCAGCTGTAATCACAGCAAAAGGTGGTGCAACAAAGCATTAAGTTAAATGGGTCAAATAATATTGCACGCCCCACTTTTCAGTTTTTGAATTTCCACAAAAATTTAAAATAACCAAGAAATTTCGTTCAACTTCACAATTGTGTTCCACTTGTTGTTGATTCTTCACCAAAAACTTACATTTGGTATCTTTTATGTTTGAAGCATGATATGTGGGAAAAGGTTGAAAATTTCCAGGGGGCCGAATACTTTTGCAAAGAACTGTAATTGCCCCCGAATTAGCTCTAACACTGTATGATGGCCCCCAAAATAGCTATCATGCTGTATACTGGTGGAGCGCCCCCACTGCCGCAGGGCCGAGGGGTACCCAGTACCGGGCCTCTCTGTCTCGGTTCTGGGGTTGTCACGGTGGCTAGGCCCGGTCCATGACCCTGCTGAGGGGCGTCCAGTGAAAGTGGAGAGTGATGATGTTGTGGTGTGGTGCAGGTCGCGATGAATAACGAGGACACCAGGTTGCAGTCTCTTTACCTCTTTACTGAAGGCTTCAGGATCCTCAATCCGGAATACGGTTAACAGGACTGTCTGAGACCGGCCGGTCCGATGGCACCTCCAGAGTTCCCTTTGCAGGTGGAAATCTGTGCCTACCTTCTAGCGCTTGTGTGTTGTAGTCCTTCCCTGCTTAGCACCACGGGATAGTCCTCACAACTGTTGTGTCTGTTTCTGAAGTTCCCTCACAACTGATTCTGATGTTCTTCTTCGTCCCCCAGATGATATGGCTAGGACGCACCCGTATGACGGGTAGGCCTGGAGGTCTTCTGGGACCCTAGAGTCGCCCCTCTCCAACTGTTGCCCCCTATGTCTGCTTAGGTGATTTTACCTGCCGTAGGTTTGAAGTAAGGCCTGGAGCTCAATACTTCCTCGGCGTTTCCGGCTACGCGCCTCAGTAGGATGTTGCCTCGATCTTACAGCACGACTCCTACTGGTGTTTCTCCTTGTTGCGTTGATCTCGTTTCTCACTCTTCACAATAAACCTCGCTTCTTGTCCTTTCTTGGGGTACCGCCGCAATGAAGTGCAGGCGCGGTCCCGTAACGTTCTTTCTGTTCGCTAGGCCTCTGTCAGGATCCCACCCCTGACAGGGACCCCCCTGAATCTTCCCCTGCAACACCCTCTGCCACAGGATGTTGCCTGGTTCCAACCCAGTCAGCTTTCTGTCTAACTTCCTATCTAACCCCCAGTTTTACCAGATTGTGAGGAGTGGCCTAATACATAGCACCCTTAGCTCCCCCTGGAGGCCAGACTGTGAAGTGTATTGGTGTCTGTGATACCTGGTCAGGTGAACTCCTTCAGTGCCATCAGATGTACCAACACCCCCCTTAGCGGCGGAGCATCAGTACTGCAATGACCAGGACTCTGGGGCGCTGCACTGGCCCTACATTAGCTCCCATACTGTATAATGACCCCTGCATTAGCTCTCACACTGTATACTGGCTCCTGCATTAGCTCATCCGCTGTATAATGACCTCTGAATTAGCTCTAAGGCCAGCATCACACTTAGCATAGGGAAATATGGTCCGTTTTTTACAGGCGTAGAAATGTTCCCTAAACAGTGTTCCGTATGTAATCCGTAGAAAAGGTGTGGCTGTGTATTTTGCGCATGTAAACCTCCGTATGTAATCCGTATGGCATCCGTACTGCGTTTTTTTCTCGCAAGCTTCCAAAATGGACATTTAACGGTTTTCAGACCGGAAATTAATTTAAATCATCATCAGCAGCCCTATTTAAGGCCTGTACAACAGGTGGCAGCCTCCAATCTGGCCATTTTGTTGCTGTGCTTCTGTTGGTGTGTTGGTACTTTGGCAACATGTGTGACCTACTGCATTTCACCCCAACTCAGCGGGTGGTATATAATTGGGTGTTGTCACGTTGCTTTGGCCAGCCATATCCCGTGATAGTGGATCTGAGAAGGAGGAGAAGAATGTGGGTGCATCCACTTTTGAGGCAACGCCTCATTAAAGGGCATTTTCACAGGCTGTATACATCTCTGCGGACACATCCGGACAAATTCTATCAGTACTGTCACATGACCATAGCCACCTTTGACATTTTGTTGGAGATAGTATGACCAGGCATTACGTATCAGAACACCAGGATGCAGAAATGTATATCTGCAGAGGAGCGTCTTCTCCTTACTTTACGGTATGTATTCACCATCCTCACATACTGTATGTTGATGATGTTTATGTAATCGAACTTTGTTTTTTTCTGTGTCCTAGCTGCTGATTAAAATTGTTTAAAATTATTTGGCTAATTTAAACAAAATTCAAAACAAAAATATGTCGTTAATGTGAAATTTCTGTAGCCATTGTATTATTTTGAAGGTACACTGGTATCCTGCCTTTTTAGATACACACATTACTTGCTTTTTCTATACTTTTTCACAAGCATTCTTACATTGGTAATAATTGTTTTTTTGTGTGCTTTCAACTTCCTGTCAACTGGATTACCATATGCTGGACTCCATCTTGAATTTCGAATAGGGAAGTCCACTATTTCCGGCATAGTGCGGGCTACGTGTATTGAACTGTGGGCAAGACTACACGAACTGGTGATACCTGAGCCAAAAATGGAGGATTGGGTGAAGATAGCACATGGATTTCAGGACAATTGTGATTTCCCCAACTGTATTGGAGCCCTTGATGGGAAACATATCCGGGTGCGTAAGCCGCCGAAGTCTGGCTCCCAATTCTACAATTATAAACAGTTTGTAGATATTGGGAACTATGGTCGAACTGGAGACTTGAGTCTTCAATTCGTCCATTATGGGTCGGCAGCTGCGTGAGAACCAGTTGGACCTACCACCACCACGACAACTCCCAAGCTCCAATGTTGAAGCAGTGCCCTATGTCCTTATGGCAGATGAGGCATTCCAGTTGACAAGGCATGTCATGAGGCCTTATCCCCGTCGCAAACAGGACCACCGGCGGCGGGTCTTTAATTTGCGGCTATCAAGGGCACGGTGACTGGTGGAGTGCGCCTTTGGCATTCTGTGTGCCAAATGGTGGGTCCTCCAGTCTGCCATTCAGTTGAGTGAGTCAAATGTAAAAGAAGTGATTAAAGCTTGTGTAGTATACATAACTTCACACGACTACATGAGTGCTCCTCAGCTGATAGTGGTGAAGGCATGTTGGCCAATGTGGGTAAGCCTACACCACATGGCCTTCCTCAGTGTCCTTCACTTTCTGGAATAAAAGTTGGGATATTTTGACCAATTATTTTGTTTCTCCTCAGGGTGCTACTCCCTGGTAAGAAAATGCTGTTTCTATGTTGTGATTTGTTCCTTTACATACAGTACAGACCAAAAGTTTGGACACACCTTGTCATTTAAAGATTTTTCTGTATTTTCATGACTATGAAAATTGTAAATTCACACTGAAGGCATCAAAACTATGAATTAACACATGTGGAATTATATACTTAACAAAAAAGTGTGAAACAACTGAAAATATCAAATAGCACAAAAAAGGGGACCTAAAACATAACGTTTAATATACCTATTAAAAACACATGACACAACATATATCAAACATATTTCACCAACATTAGTCAAACCATTAAAAGAGATTATAGTCAAGGTACTGCCAGCAAATACAGGTATTTGAACGCCAAGAAAACCAATGTAACCACTAGATATAAACCCGCCCAGTGAAGAAGCGGAATACTAGTTATTGCTGTCTGTACCTATATACCTTTTGCTTGAAAAGGTGAAAATAAATCAGTACCACTGGTGATCACCAACCATGTTAGCAAAGGTAAACGAATACTATAAGTTGGAACAATCTCACCAAAAGATGCCACATTGAGGATGCACCCTATCACTCAGTCGGAAAAAAAACGATCCGTAACTCCATAGGACATTAACGTTCCTTTCAGGACCACCTCCCTACGCGTTTCATTCCAGAGAAAGGGAAATCATCAGGGGATAGGACGGTCAAACAGTGGTCATCATGATGAAGTGCTCAGTCATCATCATTGTTCACAAAGAGACCATCATGGGTATACTCTGTAATGGCGTCTCTTATATATCAATAAAAACGCCCTCCCATCAATTTACCTGCTGAAGAACCACCTATCAAAATTCAGCGTTCAGTGTTCAGTAGGTGTCAGTTAATTATTCCCATCGCAGTAATAATAGGAGGAACCACATTAAAGATCGTACCAAAAGTGTATCCCGCGCCAGCTGCACGTGCAGCTTGAATGTAAAGCTACTTCCGGGTATTCCCAGACAAGCATTCATTGGTGGCTCATAGTTATGCGTCATACAACTGAAAATATGTCTTATATTCTAGGTTCTTCAAAGAAACCACCTTTAGCTTTGATGACTGCTTTGCACACTCTTGGCAGTCTCTTCATGAGGTAGTCACTGGAAATGGTCTTCCAACAATCTTGAAGGAGTTCCCAGAGATGCTTAGCACTTGTTGGCCCTTTTGTCTTCACTCTGCGGTCCAGCTCACGCGAAACCATCTCGATTGGGATAAGGTCTGGTGACTGTGGCGGCTAGGTCATCTGGTGTAGCATCCCATCACTCTCCTTCTTGGTCAAATAGCCCTTTCACAGCCTGGAGGTGTGTTTGGGGTCATTGTCCTGTTGAAAAATAAATGATGGTCCAACTAAACACAAACCGGATGGAATAGACATGGTGGTTGGAACCAAAGATCTCAAATTTGGACTCATCAGACCAAAGCACAGATTTCCACTGGTCTAATGTCCATTCCTTGTGTTCTTTAGCCCAAACAAGTTTCTTCTGCTTGCTGCCTGTCCTTAGCAGTGGTTTCCTAGCAGCTCTTTTACCATGAAGGCCTGCTGCACAAAGTCTCCTCTTAACAGTTGTTGTAGAGATGTGTCTGCTGCTAGAACTCTGTGTGGCATTGACCTGGTCTCTAATCTGAGCTGCTGTTAATCTGTGATTTCTGAGGCTGGTGACTCAGATAAACTTATCCTCAGAAGCAGATGTGACTCTTGGTCTTCATTTCCTGGGGCAGTCCTCATGTGAGCCAGTTTCTTTGTAGCGCTTGATGGTTTTTTGCAACTGCACTTGGGGACACTTTCAAAGTTTTACCAATTTTTCGGACTGACTGAACTTCATTTCTTAAAGTAATGATGGCCACTCATTTTTCTTTACTTGGTTTCTTTTTTCTTGCCATAATACAAATTCTAACAGTCTATTCAGTAGGACTATCAGCTGTGTATCCACCAGACTTCTGCTCAACACAACTGATGGTTCCAACCCCATTTATAAGGCAAGAAATCCCACTTATTAACCCCTTTACCCCCAAGGGTGGTTTGCACATTAATGACCAGGCCAATTTTTACAATTCTGACCACTGTCCTTTTATGAGGTTATATGTCATGTTCCCAATGGCAGGGAATTAAACACATAACACGGGCAAAAACAGGACGAGCTCTAGGGTGATGGAACCTGAGCTGACCGCGATCCTGAACCTCAACACTCAACTAACAGCAGCCGGGGAACGTTCCTGGGGGGACTCTAGACGTCTCGCGCCAGCCGGAGATCTAGCTACCCCTATCAGAAGAATCACAGACCTATCTTGCCTCCAGAGAAATATTCCCACAGAAATAGTATAATGACGGTGAAATGAGAGGAAGGCACAAACGTAGTTATGAAAACAGATTCAGCAAAATGAGGCCCGCTTAAGCTAGATAGCAGAGGATACAAAAGGTGAACTGCGCGGTCAGCTTAAAACCCTTCAAAATACCATCCTGAAATTACTTGAACTCATGTGCCAACTCATGGCACATGAGTGGTAATTTCAGCCCACTAGAGCAACCAGCAGCAGAGAATTACATATCTGCAAGCTGGACTAAAAACATGAAAGCAAACATGAAACAGGGAAATCCAGACTTAGCTTGTCTTGAAGGCCTAGGAGCAGGTAGCAAAGGTAACAGAGACACACTGATACATTGATAGCCGGCAAGGGAATGACAGGAAAGCCAGGTTAAATAGGAAACACCCAGCCTCTGATGGACAGGTGGAAACCAGAGACCGCAACCCACCAAAGTCACCCAGTACCAGCTGTAACCACCAGAGGGAGCCCAAAAACAGAATCCACAACAGTCCCCCCCCCTTGAGGAGGGGTCACCGAACCCTCACGAGAACCCCCAGGGCGATCAGGATGAGCTCTATGGAAGGCGCGGACCAAATCAGTCGCATGAACATCAGAGGCGACCACCCAGGAATTATCCTCCTGACCATAACCCTTCCACTTAACCAAATACTGGAGTTTACGTCTGGAAACACGAGAATCCAAGATCTTCTCAACAACATACTCCAATTCTCCCTCCACCAGCACCGGAGCAGGAGGCTCAACCGAAGGAACAACGGGCACCTCATACCTCCGCAATAACGACCGATGGAACACATTATGAATAGCAAACGATGCTGGGAGATCCAAACGAAAAGATACAGGGTTAAGAATCTCCAAGATCTTATAAGGACCGATGAACCGAGGCTTGAACTTAGGAGAAGAGACCTTCATAGGGACAAAACGAGAAGACAACCACACCAAGTCCCCAACAAGAAGTCGGGGACCCACGCGGCGACGGCGATTAGCAAACTGCTGAGTCTTCTCCTGAGACAACTTCAAATTGTCCACCACCTGATTCCAAATCTGATGTAGCCTGTCCACCACCACGTCCACTCCAGGACAATCCGAAGGCTCCACCTGACCAGAGGAAAAACGAGGATGAAACCCCGAATTACAAAAGAAAGGAGAAACCAAAGTAGCAGAACTAGCCCGATTATTAAGGGCAAATTCGGCCAGTGGCAAAAAGGCAACCCAGTCATCTTGATCAGCAGAAACAAAACACCTTAAATAAGTTTCCAAGGTCTGATTAGCTCGCTCCATCTGGCCATTCGTCTGAGGATGGAATGCAGACGAGAAAGACAAATCAATGCCCATCTTAGCACAAAACGTCCGCCAAAATCTAGACACAAACTGGGATCCCCTGTCAGAAACGATATTCTCCGGAATCCCATGCAAACGAACCACGTTCTGAAAAAATAAAGGGACCAACTCAGAGGAGGAAGGCAACTTAGGCAAGGGTACCAAATGAACCATCTTAGAAAAGCGGTCACACAAAACCCAGATAACGGACATTTTCTGTGAGACAGGGAGATCTGAAATAAAATGCATGGAAATGTGCGTCCAAGGCCTCTTCGGGATAGGCAAGGATAACAACAACCCACTGGCCCGAGAACAGCAAGGCTTAGCCCGAGCACACACTTCACAAGACTGCACAAAGGTGCGCACATCCCTTGACAAGGAAGGCCACCAAACGATGTCTAGCACCCTCAAGCCAATGACGCCACTCCTCAAATACCCACTTCATGGCCAAAAGCTCCCGATTACCCACATCATAATTGCGCTCGGTGGGCGAGAATTTTCTAGAAAAGAACGCACATGGCTTCATCACCGAGCCATCGGAACTTCTCTGTGACAAAACCGCCCCCGCTCCAATCTCGGAAGCATCAACCTCAACCTGAAAAGGAAGTGAAACATCTGGTTGACATAACACAGGAGCAGAAGAAAACCGGCGCTTAAGTTCCTGAAAGGCCTCCACAGCCGTAGGAGACCAATTAGCAACATCAGCACCCTTTTTAGTCAAATTAGTCAAAGGTTTAACAACACTGGAAAAATTAGTAATGAACCGACGATAAAAATTAGCAAAACCCAAGAACTTCTGAAGACTCTTAACAGATGTAGGTTGTGTCCAGTCACAAATCGCCTGAACCTTGACGGGATCCATCTCAATAGTAGAAGGAGAAAAAATGTACCCCAAAAAAGAAATCTTCTGGACTCCGAAGAGATATTTTGAGCCCTTCACAAACAGAGAATTGGCCCGCAGAACTTGAAACACCTTCCTGACCTGTAGAACATGAGACTCCCAGTCATCAGAAAACACCAAAATATCATCCAAATACACAATCATAAACTTATCCAGATATTCACGGAAAATATTGTGCATAAAGGACTGAAAGACTGAAGGAGCATTAGAAAGTCCAAAAGGCATTACCAAATACTCAAAATGGCCCTCAGGCGTATTAAATGCGGTTTTCCACTCATCACCCTGCTTTATCCGCACAAGATTATACGCACCGCGAAGATCTATCTTAGTGAACCACCTAGCCCCCTTAATGCGAGCAAACAAATCAGTCAATAATGGCAATGGATACTGATATTTGACTGTAATCTTATTCAGAAGGCGATAATCTATACAAGGCCGCAGGGAACCATCTTTTTTTGCCACGAAAAAAAACCTGCTCCCAGAGGGGACGAAGATGGACGAATATGTCCCTTTTCCAAGGACTCCTTAATATAATTCCGCATAGCAGTATGCTCTGGCACTGACAGATTAAATAAACGACCCTTAGGGAACTTACTGCCAGGAATCAATTCTATAGCACAGTCACAATCCCTATGAGGAGGGAGCGAATTGAACTTAGGCTCCTCAAAAACATCCCGATAGACAAAAACGCAGGGACCTCAGAAGGAGTAGGATGAAGGGATTGAAATCAGAGGTGCATCATCATGAACCCCCCGACATCCCCAGCTTAACACAGACATTGTTTTCCAATCCAGGACTGGATTATGAGTTTGTAACCATGGCAGACCAAGCACTAGTACATCATGTAAATTATACAGTACAAGGAAGCGAATCACCTCCTGATGAACGGGAGTCATGCGCATGGTCACTTGTGTCCAGTACTGCGGTTTATTCATAGCCAATGGTGTAGAGTCAATTCCCTTCAAAGGAATAGGAACTTCCAGAGGCTCCAGACTAAAACCGCAGCGTTTGGCAAATGACCAATCCATAAGACTCAGGGCAGCGCCCGAATCCACATAGGCATCGACGGAAATGGATGACAGTGAACAAATCAGAGTTACAGACAAAATGAACTTAGACTGCAGAGTACTAATGGCAAAAGATTTATCAACCTTTTTTGTGCGTTTAGAGCATGCTGATATAACATGAGCTGAATCACCACAATAAAAACACAATCCTTTTTTCCGCCTATAATTTTGCCGTTCACTTCTGGACTGAATTCTATCACATTGCATAGTCTCAGGTGCCTGTTCAGAAGACACCGCCAACTGGTGCACAGGTTTTCGCTCCCGTAAACGCCGATCAATCTGAATGGCCATAGCCATAGACTCATTCAGACCTGTAGGCGCAGGGAACCCCACCATAATATCCTTAATGGCCTCAGAAAGACCATCTCTGAAGTTTGCAGCCAGGGCGCACTCATTTACTGAGTAAGCACCGACCATTTCTGAAATTTTTGACAATATACTTCCGCTTCATCATGCCCCTGAGAGAGGGCTAATAAAGCCTTTTCAGCCTGAATCTCCAGGTTAGGTTCCTCATAGAGCAATCCCAGTGCCAGAAAAAACGCATCCACACTGAGCAATGCAGGATCCCCTGGTGCCAATGCAAATGCCCAATTCTGAGGGTCGCCCCGCAGGAAAGATATTACAATCTTGACCTGCTGAGCAGGGTCTCCAGAGGAGCGAGATTTCAAAGAAAGAAACAATTTGCAATTGTTCCTGAAATTCAGGAAGGTAGATCTATCTCCAGAAAAAAACTCTGGAATAGGAATTCTAGGTTCAGACATAGGAGTGTGAACAACAAAATCCTGTATGTTTTGAACTTTTGCAGCAAGATTATTCAGGCTGGAAGCCAAACTCTGGACATCCATGTTAAACAGCTAAGGTCAGAGCCATTCAAGGGTTAAGAGGAGGTAAGAAGCAGCTAGACAGCAATTAAGGGCTAGGCAGCAAAACTCTGAGGGAAAAAAAAAAAAAAAATTCCCTTCAACACTTCTTTTTCTCCTGCTTCAGCCCAAACAATTAACACTTTGTGGGCCGGCTATACTGTCATGTTCCCAATGGCAGGGAATTAAACACATAACACGGGCAAAAACAGGACGAGCTCTAGGGTGATGGAACCTGAGCTGACCGCGATCCTGAACCTCAACACTCAACTAACAGCAGCCGGGGAACGTTCCTGGGGGGACTCTAGACGTCTCGCGCCAGCCGGAGATCTAGCTACCCCTATCAGAAGAATCACAGACCTATCTTGCCTCCAGAGAAATATTCCCACAGAAATAGCAGCCCCCCACATATAATGACGGTGAAATGAGAGGAAGGCACAAACGTAGTTATGAAAACAGATTCAGCAAAATGAGGCCCGCTTAAGCTAGATAGCAGAGGATACAAAAGGTGAACTGCGCGGTCAGCTTAAAACCCTTCAAAATACCATCCTGAAATTACTTGAACTCATGTGCCAACTCATGGCACATGAGTGGTAATTTCAGCCCACTAGAGCAACCAGCAGCAGAGAATTACATATCTGCAAGCTGGACTAAAAACATGAAAGCAAACATGAAACAGGGAAATCCAGACTTAGCTTGTCTTGAAGGCCTAGGAGCAGGTAGCAAAGGTAACAGAGACACACTGATACATTGATAGCCGGCAAGGGAATGACAGGAAAGCCAGGTTAAATAGGAAACACCCAGCCTCTGATGGACAGGTGGAAACCAGAGACCGCAACCCACCAAAGTCACCCAGTACCAGCTGTAACCACCAGAGGGAGCCCAAAAACAGAATCCACAACAGTTATAACTCTGGAACGCTTCAACGGATCCCGGTGATTCTGACATTGTTTTCTCATGACATATTGTACTTCATGATAGTGGTAAAATTTCTTTGATATTACCTGCGTCTGTTTGTGAAAAAATAGTGGAAATTTGGCAAAAATTTGGAAAATTTTGCAAATTTGAATTTTTATGCAAGAAAATCACAAAGATATGTCACACAAAAAACTTAATAAGTAACATTTCCCACATGTCAACTTTACATCAGCACAATTTTGGAACCAAAATTTTTTTTATTAGGGAGTTATAAGGGTTAAATTTGACCAGCAATTTCTCATTTTTACAACACCATTATTTTTTAGGGACCACATCTCATTTGAAGTCATTTTGAGGGGTCTATATGATAGAAAGAAACCAAGTGTGACACCATTCTAAAAACTGCAACCCTCAAGGTGCTCAAAACTACATTCAAGAAGTGTATTAACCCTTCAGGTGTTTCACAGGAATTTTTGGAATGTTTAAATAAAAATGAACATTTAACTTTTTTTCACAAAAAAATTATTTCAGCTCCAATTTGTTTTATTTTACCAAAGGTAATAGGAGAACATGGACCCCAAATGTTGTTGTACAATTTGTCATGAGTACGCCGATTCCCCATATGTGGGGGTAAACTACTGTTTGGGCGCATGGCAGAGCTCGGAAGCGAAGGAGCGCCATTTGACTTTTCAATGCAAAATTGACTGGAATTAAGATGAGAAGCCATTGTTATGATCTGGTGACATTGGAGCCGCATAAAACTTTCTCTGGAGTCAGTGGAACCTGTACTGACCACAAATCCTGAACTAACACCGCAACTAGAAGTAGCCGTGGGGTGTGCCTAACATACCCTAGACACCTCGACACAGCTGGAGGACTAAATACCCCTATAGATGGAAATAGGAATGCTACCTTGCCTCAGAGCAGACCCCCAAAGGATAGGTAGCCCCCCACGAATAATGACTGTGAGTAGGAGAAGAATAGACACACGCAGGTAGAAAACAGGATTTAGCAAAAGAGGCCACTCTAGCTAAATAGGAAAGGATAGGACAGATTACTAGGCGGTCAGTATTAAAACCCTTCCAAAAATATCCACAGCAGATAATACAAAAAGTTCCACAATCTAACTAAAGACATGGAATGTATATCTGCCACTCCAGAGAATCCAACAAGACTGAGAAAATACTGACACAATCTAAGCTGGACAAGAAAACACAAAGAATAGCACTGAATTGTGAAGCACACAACATGTGTGCCACAGGAAAAAAAAACCAGACACTTATCTTTGCTGATTTGGCAGAAAGGCAGGAGGAACCAGGCAGAGGTCCTACACCTCCCAACAACAATTGCTAACTGGCAAGGACTAATGAATCCTGCACGCCTAAATACCCCAGTCAGAACTCCAATCAGCAGATACACCTGACCAGGACTGCAACTCAGGGGCAACTGCATTACCACCTACAACCACCAGAGGGAGCCCAAAAGCAGAATTCACAACACGCCATGTTGCGTTTGGAGAGCCCCTGATGTGCCTAAACATTGAAACCCCCACAAGTGACACCATTTTGGAAATTAGACCCCCTATGGAACTTATATAGATGTGTGTTGAGCACTTTGACCCATTAAGTGATTCACAGAAGTTTATAATGCAGAGCCGTAAAAAAAAAATCATATTTTTTCACAAAAATGATCTTTTCGCCCCCAATTTTTTATTTTCCCAAGGGTAAGAGAAGAAACTGGACACCAAAAGTTGTTGTACAATTTGTTCTGAGTACGCTGATACCACATATGTTGGGGTAAACCCCTGTTTGGGCACACGGGAGAGCTCGGAAGGGAAGGAGCACTGTTTTACTTTTTCAACGCAGAATTGGCTGGAATTGAGATTGGACGCCATGTCACGTTTTGAGAGCCTCTGATGTGTCTAAACAGTGGAAACCCCCCAATTATAACTGAAACCCTAATCCAAACACATCCCTAACCCTAATCCCAACGGTAACCCTAATCACACCCCTAATCCTGACACACCCCTAACTGTCATGATTCTCAATGGCGAGAGAACATAGCCCAGCATACATGAGAACTAGCTCTTGGAAGATGGAAACTATACTGACCATGAACTAAACCTGCCGCACAACTAGAAGTGGCCGGGTAGCATGCCTACGTTTTTTTATCCCTAGATGCCCAGCGCCAGCCGGAGAACTACCTAATCCTAGCAGAGGAAAAGACAGTCCTGGCTCACCTCTAGAGAAATTTTCCCAAAAAGGCAGACAGAGGCCCCCACATATATTGGCGGTGATTTTAGATGAAATGACAAACGTAGTATGAAAATAGGTTTAGCAAAATCGAGGTCCGCTTACTAGATAGCATGAAGACAGAAAGGGCACTTTCATGGTCAGCAGAAAACCCTATCAAAACACCATCCAGAAATTACTTTAAGACTCTAGCATTAACTCATAACACCAGAGTGGCAATTTCCGCTCACAAGAGCTTTCCAGACACAGTAACGAAACAGCAGCTGTGAACAGGAACAAAATGCAAAAACACACAAGGACAAAAGTCCAACTTAGCTGGGAGTTGTCTAGTAGCAGGAACATGCACAGAAAGGCTTCTGATTACATTGTTGACCGGCATGAAACTGACAGAGGAGCAAGGTTATATAGCGACTCCCACATCCTGATAGGAGCAGGTGAACAGAGGGGATGATGCACACAAGTTAAATTCCACAAGTGGCCACCGGGGGAGCCCAGAATCCAATTTCACAACAGTACCCCCCCCTCAAGGAGGGGGCACCGAACCCTCACCAGAACCACCAGGGCGATCAGGATGAGCCCTATGAAAGGCACGGACAAGATCGGAGGCATGAACATCAGAGGCAGTGACCCAAGAATTATCCTCCTGACCGTATCCCTTCCATTTGACCAGATACTGGAGTTTCCGTCTGGAAACACGAGAGTCCAAGATCTTTTCCACAACGTACTCCAACTCACCCTCAACCAAAACCGGAGCAGGAGGCTCAACGGAAGGCACAGCTGGTACCTCATACCTGCGCAACAATGACCGATGAAAAACATTATGAATCGAAAAGGATGCAGGGAGGTCCAAACGGAAGGACACAGGGTTAAGAATCTCCAATATCTTGTACGGGCCGATGAACCGAGGCTTAAACTTAGGAGAAGAAACCCTCATAGGGACAAAACGAGAAGACAACCACACCAAGTCCCCAACACAAAGCCGAGGACCAACACGACGACGGCGGTTGGCAAAAAGCTGAGTCTTCTCCTGGGACAACTTCAAATTGTCCACCACCTGCCCCCAAATCTGATGCAACCTCTCCACCACAGCATCCACTCCAGGACAATCCGAAGATTCCACTTGACCGGAGGAAAATCGAGGATGAAACCCCGAATTACAGAAAAACGGGGACACCAAGGTGGCAGAGCTGGCCCGATTATTGAGGGCGAACTCCGCCAAAGGCAAAAAAGCAACCCAATCATCCTGATCCGCAGACACAAAACACCTCAAATATGTCTCCAAGGTCTGATTAGTCCGCTCGGTCTGGCCATTAGTCTGAGGATGGAAAGCAGACGAAAAAGACAAATCTATGCCCATCCTAGCACAGAATGCCCGCCAAAATCTAGACACGAATTGGGTCCCTCTGTCAGAAACGATATTCTCTGGAATACCATGCAAACGAACAACATTTTGAAAAAACAGAGGAACCAACTCGGAAGAAGAAGGCAACTTAGGCAAGGGAACCAGATGGACCATCTTAGAGAAACGGTCACACACCACCCAGATGACAGACATCTTCTGAGAAACAGGCAGATCCGAAATAAAATCCATCGAGATGTGCGTCCAAGGCCTCTTCGGGATAGGCAAGGGTAACAACAATCCACTAGCCCGAGAACAACAAGGCTTGGCCCGAGCACAAACGTCACAAGACTGCACAAAGCCTCGCACATCTCGTGACAAGGAAGGCCACCAGAAGGACCTTGCCACCAAATCCCTGGTACCAAAGATTCCAGGATGACCTGCCAACGCAGAAGAATGAACCTCAGAGATGACTCTACTGGTCCAATCATCAGGAACAAACAGTCTACCAGGTGGGCAACGATCAGGTCTATCCGCCTGAAACTCCTGCAAGGCCCGCCGCAGGTCTGGAGAAACGGCAGACAATATCACTCCATCTTTAAGGATACCTGTGGGCTCAGAATTACCAGGGGAGTCAGGCTCAAAACTCCTAGAAAGGGCATCCGCCTTAACATTCTTAGAACCCGGTAGGTAAGACACCACAAAATTAAACCGAGAGAAAAACAACGACCAGCGCGCTTGTCTAGGATTCAGGCGCCTGGCAGACTCAAGGTAAATTAAATTTTTGTGGTCAGTCAATACCACCACCTGATGTCTGGTCCCCTCAAGCCAGTGACGCCACTCCTCAAAAGCCCACTTCATGGCCAAAAGCTCCCGATTCCCAATATCATAATTCCGCTCGGCGGGCGAAAATTTACGGGAAAAAAAAGCACAAGGTCTCATCACGGAGCAGTCGGAACTTCTCTGCGACAACACCGCCCCAGCTCCGATTTCAGAAGCATCGACCTCAACCTGAAAAGGAAGAGCAACATCAGGCTGACGCAACACTGGGGCGGAAGAAAAGCGGCGCTTGAGCTCCCGAAAGGCCTCCACAGCATCAGGGGACCAATCAGCAACATCAGCACCCTTCTTAGTCAAATCAGTCAATGGTTTTACAACATCAGAAAAACCAGCAATAAATCGACGATAAAAGTTAGCAAAGCCCAAAAATTTCTGAAGACTCTTAAGAGAAGAGGGTTGCGTCCAATCACCAATAGCCTGAACCTTGACAGGATCCATCTCGATGGAAGAGGGGGAAAAAATGTATCCCAAGAAGGAAATCTTCTGAACCCCAAAAACACACTTAGAACCCTTCACACACAAGGAATTAGACCGCAAAACCTGAAAAACCCTCCTGACCTGCTGGACATGAGAGTCCCAGTCATCCGAAAAAATCAGAATATCATCCAGATACACAATCATAAATTTATCCAAATAATCGCGGAAAATGTCATGCATAAAGGACTGGAAGACTGAAGGGGCATTTGAAAGACCAAAAGGCATCACCAAATACTCAAAATGGCCCTCGGGCGTATTAAATGCGGTTTTCCACTCATCCCCCTGCTTGATTCGCACCAAATTATACGCCCCACGGAGATCAATCTTAGAGAACCACTTGGTCCCCTTTATACGAGCAAACAAATCAGTAAGCAGTGGTAACGGATATTGATATTTAACCGTGATTTTATTCAAAAGTCGATAATCAATACACGGCCTCAAAGAGCCGTCTTTCTTAGACACAAAGAAAAAAACGGCTCCTAAGGGAGATGACGAAGGACGAATATGTCCCTTTTCCAAGGACTCCTTTATATATTCTCGCATAGCAGCGTGTTCAGGCACAGACAGATTAAATAAACGACCCTTAGGGTATTTACTACCCGGGATCAAGTCTATGGCACAATCGCACTCCCGGTGCGGAGGTAGTGAACCAACCTTGGGTTCTTCAAAAACGTCACGAAAGTCAGACAAGAATTCAGGAATCTCAGAGGGAATAGATGATGAAATGGAAACCAAAGGTACGTCCCCATGAGTTCCTTTACATCCCCAGCTTAACACAGACATAGCTCTCCAGTCGAGGACTGGGTTATGAGATTGCAGCCATGGCAATCCCAGCACCAAAACATCATGTAGATTATACAGCACCAGAAAGCGAATAACCTCCTGGTGATCCGGATTAACACGCATAGTCACTTGTGTCCAGTATTGTGGTTTATTACTAGCCAATGGGGTGGAGTCAATCCCTTTCAGAGGTATCGGAGCCTCCAATGGCTCCAAATCATACCCACAGCGTTTGGCAAAGGACCAATCCATAAGACTCAAAGCAGCGCCAGAGTCGACATAGGCGTCCGCGGTAATAGATGACAAAGAACAAATCAGGGTCACAGATAGAATAAACTTAGACTGTAAAGTGCTAATTGAAACAGACTTGTCAGGCTTCTTAGTACGCTTAAAGCATGCTGATATAACATGAGTTGAATCACCACAATAGAAGCACAACCCATTTTTTCGTCTAAAATTCTGCCGCTCGCTTCTGGACAGAATTCTATCACATTGCATATTTTCTGGCGTTTTCTCAGTAGACACCGCCAAATGGTGCACAGGTTTGCGCTCCCGCAGACGCCTATCGATCTGAATAGCCATCGTCATGGACTCATTCAGACTCGCAGGCACAGGGAACCCCACCATAACATCCTTAATGGCATCAGAGAGACCTTCTCTGAAAATCGCCGCCAGGGCGCACTCATTCCACTGAGTAAGCACAGACCATTTGCGGAATTTTTGGCAGTATATTTCAGCTTCATCTTGCCCCTGAGACAAGGACATCAAGGCCTTTTCCGCCTGAAGCTCTAAATGAGGTTCCTCATAAAGCAACCCCAAGGCCAGAAAAAACGCATCCACATTGAGCAACGCAGGATCCCCTGGTGCCAATGCAAAAGCCCAGTCTTGAGGGTCGCCCCGGAGCAAGGAAATTACAATCCTGACCTGCTGTGCAGGGTCTCCGGCAGAGCGAGACTTCAGGGACAAAAACAATTTGCAATTATTTTTAAAATTTTGAAAGTGAGATCTATTCCCCGAGAAGAATTCAGGCAAAGGAATTCTAGGCTCAGACATAGGTGCATGAACAACAAACTCTTGCAAATTTTGTACCTTTGTGGCGAGATTATTCAAACCTGTAGCTACACTCTGAAGATCCATTTGAAACAGGTGAACACAGAGCCATTCAAGGATTAGAAGGAGAGGAAGAGAGGAAGGCTGCAGCATAGGCAGACTAGCAAGTGATTCAATTAAGAGCACACTCAGAACTAGAGGGAAAAAAAAAAAAAAATTGTAGCAGACTTCTTTTTTCTCTCCTTTCTCAGCCAGTAATTTAACCCTTTTTTGGGCCGGTCAAACTGTCATGATTCTCAATGGCGAGAGAACATAGCCCAGCATACATGAGAACTAGCTCTTGGAAGATGGAAACTATACTGACCATGAACTAAACCTGCCGCACAACTAGAAGTGGCCGGGTAGCATGCCTACGTTTTTTTATCCCTAGATGCCCAGCGCCAGCCGGAGAACTACCTAATCCTAGCAGAGGAAAAGACAGTCCTGGCTCACCTCTAGAGAAATTTTCCCAAAAGGCAGACAGAGGCCCCCACATATATTGGCGGTGATTTTAGATGAAATGACAAACGTAGTATGAAAATAGGTTTAGCAAAATCGAGGTCCGCTTACTAGATAGCATGAAGACAGAAAGGGCACTTTCATGGTCAGCAGAAAACCCTATCAAAACACCATCCAGAAATTACTTTAAGACTCTAGCATTAACTCATAACACCAGAGTGGCAATTTCCGCTCACAAGAGCTTTCCAGACACAGTAACGAAACAGCAGCTGTGAACAGGAACAAAATGCAAAAACACACAAGTACAAAAGTCCAACTTAGCTGGGAGTTGTCTAGTAGCAGGAACAGCAAAAGAAGAGAGAAGACATACAAACGGGGATCACCAAGAAAACAAATATTAAATAAATACAAATTTTATTAAAGTCCATACAAGACACAGCACATATTAAAAACAATTATTAAAAAACTAATAAGTTCATCCCCAAAGGGAAAACCCCCCAAAAGACACCGGATACACGTTTGTACAAAAAGTGTATACCCTATTAGATATATAACAAATACACACAATGATCTGACAGATGTAAAGAAGCGCCAAAGAAATATACAAAATGCAATTACTCCAAAATACAATTTATGATATTAACCTTAAAGGCATGTAATTGTTATGGCCATAACAAATGAAAAAATATGTAATGAGACTCAAAAAATTGGTTAATAGAGCTCATACAAATGCTGGTAATTTGTCAAAAGAGCCCCCTCGTACACAGATATTTATTATATGTGTCTGATTAGGGAATCGTATAGAGATGAACAATCAAAACCAATAATTGGGTCCCATATATTATACTAATCCCACATATAAAGTGCTGCATGCAATATGTACAAAATCTGAAAGCAGTTGCTGCATGAACATGCAAAAGCATACGAAGGAATAAGAAATAAGTGAGAAAAGCCTGCACATGCGACACACGTGTATGCCAAATTAACCTGTACCAATAACTATATGGAAAAGCATACAAATGCATGCAGGGAGGAGCAAATGACAATTGTGGTCACCTAATATAACCTGCCCAAAGCTAATACAACGCTAGATCAACATGGCACAGGTGATAAAGGGCAGAAGAGCCCTTATACGCAGATGTTTATGTGTGTTTGATTAGGGAATCATGTAGAGATGAACAATCAGAACCAGTAATAGGGTCACATGTGTTATACTAATCCCACATAATATATAAAGTCCTCCATACAAAATGGACAAAGTCTGAAAGCAGTTACTGCATGAAGATGAAAAAGCGTACAATCAAATAGATAGAGAAGCCTGCACATGCACCACTCGTGTATGCCAAATAACCTGCACCAATGACTAAATGGAAAGGCATACAGATACATGCAGAGGGGAGCAGAGAAAAGTTATGGTCGCCTGATACAACCTGCCAAAGGCTAAATCAGCGCTAAATCAACATGGCACCGGTGGTGGGGGGCAGAGAAAGCCCAACGCGTATCGCCACAACGAAGCCACGTTGTGGCGATACGCGTTGGGCTTTCTCTGCCCCCCACCACCGGTGCCATGTTGATTTAGCGCTGATTTAGCCTTTGGCAGGTTGTATCAGGCGACCATAACTTTTCTCTGCTCCCCTCTGCATGTATCTGTATGCCTTTCCATTTAGTCATTGGTGCAGGTTATTTGGCATACACGAGTGGTGCATGTGCAGGCTTCTCTATCTATTTGATTGTACGCTTTTTCATCTTCATGCAGTAACTGCTTTCAGACTTTGTCCATTTTGTATGGAGGACTTTATATATTATGTGGGATTAGTATAACACATGTGACCCTATTACTGGTTCTGATTGTTCATCTCTACATGATTCCCTAATCAAACACACATAAACATCTGCGTATAAGGGCTCTTCTGCCCTTTATCACCTGTGCCATGTTGATCTAGCGTTGTATTAGCTTTGGGCAGGTTATATTAGGTGACCACAATTGTCATTTGCTCCTCCCTGCATGCATTTGTATGCTTTTCCATATAGTTATTGGTACAGGTTAATTTGGCATACACGTGTGTCGCATGTGCAGGCTTTTCTCACTTATTTCTTATTCCTTCGTATGCTTTTGCATGTTCATGCAGCAACTGCTTTCAGATTTTGTACATATTGCATGCAGCACTTTATATGTGGGATTAGTATAATATATGGGACCCAATTATTGGTTTTGATTGTTCATCTCTATACGATTCCCTAATCAGACACATATAATAAATATCTGTGTACGAGGGGGCTCTTTTGACAAATTACCAGCATTTGTATGAGCTCTATTAACCAATTTTTTGAGTCTCATTACATATTTTTTCATTTGTTATGGCCATAACAATTACATGCCTTTAAGGTTAATATCATAAATTGTATTTTGGAGTAATTGCATTTTGTATATTTCTTTGGCGCTTCTTTACATCTGTCAGATCATTGTGTGTATTTGTTATATATCTAATAGGGTATACACTTTTTGTACAAACGTGTATCCGGTGTCTTTTGGGGGGTTTTCCCTTTGGGGATGAACTTATTAGTTTTTTAATAATTGTTTTTAATATGTGCTGTGTCTTGTATGGACTTTAATAAAATTTGTATTTATTTAATATTTGTTTTCTTGGTGATCCCCGTTTGTATGTCTTCTCTCTTCTTTTGCTGACATTACCTCTTGGGACATACTTCGGGTTGATCCCAGTTTTATATAACGTTGATGGTGCCCTCCATTCTCTTTTTCTAGTAGCAGGAACATGCACAGAAAGGCTTCTGATTACATTGTTGACCGGCATGAAACTGACAGAGGAGCAAGGTTATATAGCGACTTCCACATCCTGATAGGAGCAGGTGAACAGAGGGGATGATGCACACAAGTTAAATTCCACAAGTGGCCACCGGGGGAGCCCAGAATCCAATTTCACAACACCTAACCCTAATCCCAACCCTATTCCCAACCGTAAATGTAATCCAAACCCTAACCCTAACTTTCACCCCAACCCTAACCCTAACTTTAGCCCCAACCCTTACTGTAGCCTTAACCCTAGCCCCAAACCTAACCCTAGCCCTAACCCTGACCCCAACCCTAGCCCTAACCCTAACCCTAGCCCTAACCCTAACCCTAACTCTAACCCTAGCTCTAACCCTAGCCCTAACCCTAACTCTAATGGGAAAATGGAAATAAATACATTTTTGTTAATTTTCTAATTTTTCCCTAAAAAAGGGGGTGATGAAGGGGGGTTTGATTTACTTTTATAGTGGGGTTTTTAGCGGATTTTTATGATTGGCAGCCGTCACACACTGAAAGAAGCTTTTTATTGCAAAAAATGTTTTTTGCGTTACCACATTTTGAGAGCTATAATTTTTCCATATTTTGGTCCACAGAGTCATGTGAGGTCTTGTTTTTTGCGGGACGAGTTGACGTTTTTATTGGTAACATTTTCGGGCACGTGACATTTTTTGATCGCTTTTTATTCCGATTTTTGTGAGGCAGAATGACCAAAAACCAGCTATTCATGAATTTATTTTGGGGGAGGCGTTTATACCGTTCCGCATTTGGTAAAATGGATAAAGCAGTTTTATTCTTCAGGTTAGTATAATTACAGCGCTTTTATATGATAAAAACTATTTTATAGAAAAAATAATTATTTTTGCATCGCTTTATTCTGAGGACTATAACTTTTTTATTCTTTCTTTGATGACGCTGTATGGCAGCTCGTTTTTTGCGGGACAAGATGATGTTTTCAGCGGTACCATGGTTGTTTATATCTGCCTTTTGATCTTTTTTTTTTTTACACTATAACATTGCCCCAGGGGGCATCATGTTATAGTGTAAGATCGCTGATCTGACACTTTGCTGTGCACAGTGTCAGATCAGCAATCTGACGTGCACAGCTCCAGGCTTCCCGGCGCCTGCTCTGAGCAGGCGCTGTTAAACCACCTCCCTGCAGGACCCGGATGCAGCGGCCATTTTGGATCCGGGCCTGCTGCAGTGAGGAGGAGGTAAGAGACCCTCGGAGCAATGCAATCACATCGTGTTGCTCTGGGGGGTCTCAGGGAAGCCCGCAGGGAGCCCCCTCCCTGCGCGATGCTTCCCTATACCGCCGGTACACTGCGATCAAGTTTGATCGCAGTGTGCCGGGGGTTAATGTGCCGGGAGCAGTCCGTGACCACTCCTGGCACATAGTGCCGGATGTCAGCTGCGATAGTCAGCTGACACCAGGCCGCGATCGGCCACGCTCCCCCCGTGAGCGCGGTCGATCGCATATGATGTACTATCCCGTCGGTGGTCATATGGGCCCACCCCACCTCGACGGGATAGTACGTCTAATGTCAGAAAAGGGTTAAACCCTGACAGGGCACACCTGTGAAGGGAAAACCATTTCTGGTGACTACCTCTTGAAGCTCATCAAGAGAATGCCAATAGTGTGCAAATCACTCATCAAAGCAAAAGGTGGCTACTTTGAAGAACCTAGAATATAAGACATATTTTCAGTTGTTTCACACTTTTTTGCTAAGCATATAATTCCACTGTAAGGACTCTGGATTCCTTGTTTATCTTTGGGGCCATTTTCCAAAATGGCGTCTGCTGCCTCAAATCTGCTCATGTGATCTGACTTCCCTGTCTTTATAAGCCTGGCTTGCTTCATTCTCCTTGCTTGTGTATTCTGCCTGAATCCTTGGCCTGTGCTGCAAGAGACTTCCCCTCTCCAGTTACTCCGTCTCCGCCTATCCAGCTAAACCTTCCCAGCTCTCAGAGGTTCTCCTGCATTCCACTGCATTCTTCTCCTACCTGCTGGACAAGTAAGCTCATCCTGCTACAGCTAAGCTTGTTTGATTTTCACTGCTGGTTTATGTGACTGTTTTGGACTTGAAGCTCTGCACGGCTTCTGGACTCGTTGCTAAAACTGCCAGCCCTGGTTTAAACTGTGTCTTATCGTCTGCATTTCCCCAGAAGATGCTACGCCCATAAAACTTTGCCTGCAGCAAAGCTGCAAATAACTATTCCTAAGAAGGACCCAGTTTGCCATACTTTTGAACTGTTGTGCACATTCTGCACCCACGTTTGTGCGTTTGAATATTGACTGTGCCTGCAGCCGAGCTGCAAGGAACTTATCCTGATTTCTCCTTATTTGCTGTGTTTTGAACTTGTTCACGCTTTGCACCAGTGTTTGTTTGAAAAATACAGACTTATCACTATATTTGGTTCTGCTGCTTATTTGTCTCAAGCCAAGAGATTCCTGAGTGTTCCACTACAATTGTTACATTCACATGCGTTAATTCATAGTTTTGATACCTTCAGTGTGAATTTACGATTTTCATAGTCATGAAAATACAGAAAAAATCTTTAAATGAGAAGGTGTGTCCAAAATTTTGGTCTGTAGTGTATATAGTTTCATTTAAAATGAATACATTACTTTACTTACTTAACTCTGTGTGCTGAATTGACTTAATTAACAGATGTCAAGAACATAATAATTGTGCATGATGTAATAATGATTGTTCCAGCAAACTTAAATTGGCTTTTTACTATAAATTTTAATAATAGCAAAAGCCAAATGTTTTTTTGTTTTGAACACCATATTACCATCATATGGCTTTTGCGGCCAATTAAACTTGACATGACAAAACATTTTTTAAAGATAACTAAAAGTGCTATCACAGCAGACAAATAAATATCTGATTAGTAACCAAAATATGCACCAAAAGAACAAATTTCTTATAGATTTCTATAAGTTGTTAGAGGTGATGGAGGCATCTCGGTTTCCTGTTCTGGTGGCCTTTCTTGGGCCAATTGTCCTTCACCCTGTGTGGATGATCTCGCGGCCTGCTCAAAATACTGGGCTTGCTCATATTGGCCAGTTGAGTATTGGCAATAAGGGTTTTGACTATGGGCCTCATGAAGTTGGAAATATTGCCGTGACTCATACCCCCCAATATGGCCAAGTTGTCCAAACTCAGGTTGGGACCAGCCTCCAGCTCTGGGTCTGTACAAGTGGCCATATTGGGAAGGTTGATAATAGGATGAAATATGGTAAGGTGCTGGCCTTGGTGGGTTTTGGGTGGGAACGGGTAGAGGTGTAGGCACACGTGGAGGTGGTGCTTCAAATCCCTGTTGATCATGCACCTGTTGAGTTGTTGGAAGTCGTTGAGGTTACGTGGTGACAGCTGCCACCTCTCAATGTATTCAAACAACTCATATGGGTCATTTGGGGGGGTGCATGCATCAATAAGGATTTGAATATGCAGCGCCCCAGAGTCCTGGTCATTGCAGTACTGTGGCTCCGCCACTATGGGGAGCTATGGTATGTTTGATGGCACTGAAGGAGTTCATCTGATCAGGTATCAAAGACACCAATACATTTCACAGTCGGGCCTCCAGGGGGAGCTAAGGGTTCTATTCATTAGGCCACTCCTCACATACTGGTAAAACTGGGGGTCAGGCAGGAAGTTAGAGGAGAAAGCTGACTGGGTTGGAACCAGGCAACACCTTGTGGCAGAGGGTGTTGTGGGGGAAAATACAGTAGGGTCTCTGTCAGGGGTGGGATCCTGACAGAGGCTTGGCAACTTGAGCGAACGTAACGGGACCGTGCCTGCTCAGGATAGCGGCGGTGCCCAAGGAAGGACGAGAAGCGAGATAGATTGTGCTGAGTGAGAAACGAGATCAAGGCAATAAGGAGAATACCAGTAGGGGTCGTGCCGTAAGACCGAGGCAACACCCTACTGAGGCGCACTACTGGTGGCCGGAACGCCGAGGGAGTATTAAAACATCCAGCTTCAAGCAATACTCTAAACAGCAGCAGGACAGTCAGTCTAAGGCGGGCTGTCTCACTTAAATCACCTATGCAGTCTTGGGGGGCAACTTGTGGAGAGGGGCGACTCTAGGGTCCCGGAAGAGCTCCGAGCCTACCCGTCAAACGGGTGCCGTCCCAACCGTAACATCAGGGAGGGACGGAGGATTAGCAGAACATCATCTAATCGAGTTGTGAGGGAACTTAAGAAACAGACACAGCAGTTGTGGGGACTTTCCGTAAGCACAGCAGGGAAGGACCGCAACACATAGCGCTAGAAGGAAGGCACAGATTTCCACCTGCTAAGAGAACTCTGGAGGTGCCATTGGACCGGCCGGACTTGCGCAGCCTGGTTATCCAGATTCTGGACTGAGGACTCAGAGATCTTCAGTAAAGAGGTAAAGAGACTGCAACCTGGTGTCCTCGTTATTTACTGCACCGCACCACTACAGCCTCACCACCACCACCATCCGTCATACCTATCACCGTGCGCCCCTCGGCAGGGTCACGGACCGGGCCTAGCCACCGTGACAACCCCAGAGCAGAGACTCAGAGGCCCGGTACCGGGTACCCCCCGGCCCTGCGGCAGTGGGGACGCTACATTTTGGCGTCACGAACAGGATCTACTTAAGCCTGAAGAATCAGGTCATGTGTGCCTTGGAACTGTGATTTGCTGTGCTTGGATTATACTTTATTGCAAAGACTGTGCTGCGCCATTTACCGCCAAAATCCGCCGCCATTACAGCGCTGAGGAGAGCGCAGGAGAAGAAGAGGGGCGTGGAGTAGGCGTGGACAAGCTGAAGAGCGCGGACGACAATGGCCGCCCAGTCTAAATATTTCTGTGTCCTGAGGACGTGTCCGTCAACAGCCGAGGTCCGCCTCCTGATCCTGTTTGGAGGGTGGAGACCATGGAGACGGGGCCGCCCACGAAAGAGACCGCAGGAAGAAGACACTGGAAAGGAAATAAAGATGGCGATGCCGGGAGCACTGCGTGGGGATGACCTGACTCGGCATGGAGCCGCATCACCGGACACAGCCTCGGAGACGCCATCGTTGTGGGGACTGGCCCTCACGGAACCACCGATGGGTCGACCCAACTGGCCGATGTCCGAGGAGTGTGTGGCCGCAGCCGAGGCCCGACAAATAGCACGCCACTTGGAGGCTGATGCCCGCCTGCTCGCTCGGCTGGGCCAGCCCACGGAGGTCCGTCTATCTCCGGTGTCCCCGGCTCCTCCCAACCCGGCCGCGGCTGAAGGTACGCTGCAAACGCAGGGCATGAGGATCTTGCCGGAGGCCGAACACCTGCGGCACTTGATGACGGCGTGGCGGAGCCGGCCCCAGAATGCAGCTCAGATTGATTTGACCAGTGTGGAAGAAACCCCGCCATCACACTGGGGTGTAGTGGTGTCCTTCAACTCCCGACACGGAAGGGGAGTTATACAGGAGATTGGGGAGCCGCTACAGATCCGCGTAGACCGGGAGGAGGTAGAGCCCTGCGGAGGAAGGTTCACTCTCGACCTGGAGCCAGGTGACGCTGTAACCTACACCAGGTGGAGGAGGGAAACAGGTGAAGCTGGCTGGATAGCGCGGGGCGTCCAGCGGTGCGTAGCACTCCAGGCCACCGCCGAAACATCCGAAGATGAACCTCCTGCCGAAAAGGCAATGGAACCTGTCCCTGCGGAGCAGCAGGGAACCCGGACCCACCACGTACCTTGGGGGCGTGCTGGCCCATCAGTGAGAAGAGCATCACGGCGAGGAATCCTGTCATTGCTGGGACAGGAACCGCTCCTTGGATCGGCAGCGCGACCCGTTGGTCTGGTGAGGCCCGGAAGGAAACCACATTCTGTACCGAAAGATGAGTAAGCAGGAATGCTTTAAAATATGTATATAGTTTCTTAACTGTTTGTTCGTTTCCTGTTTTGCTGCTAAACCCGTTCAGGGTTAACTTTTAAAGGGATTCCTTGTTGAACCGGGATCCCTATTGTTTTGTTTATTTTTCTAAGTTTTTGCACAAGTTTCCAGAACTGCCGCAATCATGAACAGTGCATGATGCAAACTTTTTGTAAATAGTTTGCACCTTATTAAAGGTGCTCCCTACTGGTTTTACTTCAAAAAGGACTCTTTGTGAAGATACCACACTGGAACCTTTGCTGAGTATGGACTGGTAGCTTGAGGAGATATGCTACCTCATAGAGACTTGGTCCCCTCTTAAAGGGGATGTTCATTTGTTGCACTTAGAGAATAGTATTGCTTTAAGACTGATAGATAGCAATGATGTTTTGATAAAGAGAACATGATGATAATGTTTATGTGAGAAAGTTATATGTATCCAACTAGTTAATTGTAAAGAAATGCTGATGATGTTCCCTGAAAGAAAGTGAAAGCTAGAAGAAGGATGCAGTGGGCCCGTAGGGGTGGACGTAGTGCCCAGCATACATGTTAGTAAGACAAATAATGAGAAGGTTTAATGTTCTATAGAAAATGTTTGATAATGTTGATAGACAACGAGGACAGAAGGTGAACCCTGAGTCCTCCTAGGAGTCATGTAGAGATGGCTCGGTGCTCTTAAACTGAAAGTAATGTTATGTTCTATACTGTGTATAGTAGTTGAAAAGACAGAAGGCTCGGGCTGAAAGGAGCGGTCCTGTAAGAAAGGAGAGGCAGTAGGTCTGGTGCCGTTAGGACAGGCGGTCCTGCAGATTTAAAGAAGGAGAATGTAAAAGTTAAATTGCCTTATAATGTGATTATAAGAAGGTCTTTGGCAGATTCAGAGTGTACGTCCTTAAAGGCAATGTTAAATTATTGTTCAACAAGTTTGTACTAGTAGAATACCCGGTTGGGTAAGAAAAGTTATTTATAGCATGTTGCTATGATATTTAACCATGTTGGTAACGTTCAAGTGTCCTCACCTCCCATAAAGGGAAGCTCTGTTTAAATATACTTATTGTTATTGCACTCAACAAAACTGTATGTCTTTTTGCTAACTTGTATTGTTGTTTTCTTCTCAGTCCCGGAATACTGTGTTTAACCAGGGGGGAGTGCAGCGCCCCAGAGTCCTGGTCGTTGCAGTACTGTGGCTCCGCCACTATGGGGAGCTATGGTACGTTTGATGGCACTGAAGGAGTTCATCTGATCAGGTATCACAGACACCAATACATTTCACAGTCGGGCCTCCAGGGGGAGCTAAGGGTTCTATTCATTAGGCCACTCCTCACATACTGGTAAAACTGGGGGTCAGGCAGGAAGTTAGAGGAGAAAGCTGACTGGGTTGGAACCAGGCAACACCTTGTGGCAGAGGGTATTGTGGGGGAAAATACAGTAGGGTCTCTGTCAGGGGTGGGATCCTGACAGAGGCTTGGCAACTTGAGCGAACGTAACGGGACCGTGCCTGCTCAGGATAGCGGCGGTGCCCAAGGAAGGACGAGAAGCGAGATAGATTGTGCTGAGTGAGAAACGAGATCAAGGCAATAAGGAGAATACCAGTAGGGGTCGTGCCGTAAGACCGAGGCAACACCCTACTGAGGCGCACTACCGGTGGCCGGAACGCCGAGGGAGTATTAAAACATCCAGCTTCAAGCAATACTCTAAACAGCGGCAGGACAGTCAGTCTAAGGCGGGCTGTCTCACTTAAATCACCTATGCAGTCTTGGGGGGCAACTTGTGGAGAGGGGCGACTCTAGGGTCCCGGAAGAGCTCCGAGCCTACCCGTCAAACGGGTGCCGTCCCAACCGTAACATCAGGGAGGGACGGAGGATTAGCAGAACATCATCTAATCGAGTTGTGAGGGAACTTAAGAAACAGACACAGCAGTTGTGGGGACTTTCCGTAAGCACAGCAGGGAAGGACCGCAACACATAGCGCTAGAAGGAAGGCACAGATTTCCACCTGCTAAGAGAACTCTGGAGGTGCCATTGGACCGGCCGGACTTGCGCAGCCTGGTTATCCAGATTCTGGACTGAGGACTCAGAGATCTTCAGAAAAGAGGTAAAGAGACTGCAACCTGGTGTCCTCGTTATTTACTGCACCGCACCACTACAGCCTCACCACCACCACCATCCGTCATACCTATCACCGTGCGCCCCTCGGCAGGGTCACGGACCGGGCCTAGCCACCGTGACAACCCCAGAGCAGAGACTCAGAGGCCCGGTACCGGGTACCCCCCGGCCCTGCGGCAGTGGGGGCGCTACAAATACACCCTCTCACACGTAACCTCACCTCACGGGCTAGGGGACGGATGTACCGGGCCAGGCTCCACGAATAGGCTTCCTTACCCTCATCCTGAGCAGCCCTGGCCAGATAATTAAGGACCCTAGTGTCCACATTCCTCCTACTTTCCTGAAGCTCTCTCCTTCTGCGGCCACAGCGTGAAGTCACAGCAGGCTGTGGGGAGGTCTCCAGTAGAACAGTAGGGCTGCTGCTGTTTCCAAGATCATCCTGGCTTATTGGAACTGGTGCTGCTGTGGGTGGTGGTGCAGCATCTGGCCCAGTTGTTGCTGGAGCTTGGGTTGCAGCAGAAGAGGTTACAGGAGGGATGGACCTGGAATGATCCGAAGATGGGCCAGCCACCTCTTCTCCTTTCCAAACCGGATCAATGAGAACCTTGGAGTCTGACCCGATCTCCCTCTCAGTGAGGTTGGACTGTGTTCTGTTAGGAAAGTATGAAAATATTAAAATAAAACGTAATATATGACCATTCTAAACATATGTGTAATGTGTTGTGAGGTTTGTACCTACGGTGTCAGATCCATACTGGGATCCAAAAAGGAGAGACGATCAAAATAGATGTATTTCCTTTTTTGGAAGGAGCTGCTGACCCACTCCTGACCCTCCTGTATTGGTCCCTTATGCTGTGCCATCATCTCATAACATCTTCCATTGCAATGACAGAGAAGAAAATAATGTATAAGGCCATTTGCACAGTGGTAACACAAGGTGTCAGTGATTTAACATATTTTAATGTGCCCTAGTAAGCTGCATTTCTTGCTAAATATCTTCAGTAATAAAATTCAAAACACAAATAGCACAATATGATATAAGGGGAACCCCATAGAATGTAAGTACACAAGGATAGGGTTCTCTCCCCTATGTACCAGTCTGTCATTGTAAATTTGCTTACTGTATGTGACATCTATAACTCTGTACGTAACCCCTTTCTCATGTCCAGCATCATGAAATTAATGGTGCTATATACATAAATAATAAGAAATAATAATAGTGTGAAAATATTGTAATTACTGCAGTTTACAAGATTAAATAATTGAGAAACATGAGTGTACTTACTTATTTGCCTCTGGCCCTGACGTGGCCGCTGCTCATAATCAGGGAAAAGGATCCCACAGATGCTCCTCCAAGCAGCCTCTTTTTTGGCCCAATTTGAGTAATTGGCATCCCGTGGGTCCAGATTTGCGGCCCCTCTTGGACCAGAATCAGAAGCATATCCACGTTAATGATGGATGCCATGCTGGTTGAGACTCTGTGGAGGCATGTGACAGACTTCCGGGATGTCTGTCTGGCTTTTTCAGCTAATTAGCATGTCTAAGCTTCCTGATTGAGGGTTTGGCACATTTCCTGTCACCTGCAAAACTCTTGCGTATTTTTCGCAAGTCACACTGATGTTCCGTGTACAATCCGTATTTTTCTCGCACCCATAGACTTTCATTGGCGGATTTTTTGCGCAATACACTGACAAACGCAGCATGCTGCGATTTTCTATGCCCGTAAAATAGGCTGCAAAATATATGCCAGAACGGAGCTGCCCCATAGAGAATCATTGGTCCGTGTGCAATGCGTTGTTTTTGCGCCTCTCATACGTCCGTAAAACTCTCTAGTGTGACCCCGGCCTAACACTGTATAATAGCGCTGTAGCTATCATGTCTTTGATTCTGGTCTCTGTCAGTCCATGTTTGTGGGCTACAACTTGCAGAGTCCTGATATATACGACAAAGGGCTAAATAGAAGAAAATGGAAACGGGTGTGTATAGAGGCCAGCGTATGTGAATAGCTCCCTTAATGTATCTGCAGCACCCCAGAGTCCTGGTCGTTGCAGTAACGTCGCTCTGCCACTAAGGGGAGTGATGGTACGTCTGATTGCACTAAAAGAGTTCACCTGACCAGGTATCACAGTCACACATTACACTTCACACTCCGGCCACCAGGGGGTGCAAAGGGTTCTATGTATTAGGCCACTCTTCACACTCTGGTAAAACTGGGGGTTGGATAGGAAGTTAGAGAGAAGCTGACTGGGTTTTGCCCAGGTAACATCTAGTGAGAGGAGAGCGTTACTTGGGAAGATTCAGGGGTGTCCCTGTCAGGGGTGGGATCCTGACAGAAGCCTAGCGAAAGGACAGATCCGTGCCTGCACCTCATTGCGGTGGCATCTTAAGAAAGGACACGAAGCGAGGTATATTATGGAGAAGTGAGAAACGAGATCACAGCACAAAGGCGATAGAACCAGAAGGAGTCGTGCCCCGAGATTGGCAACATCCTTCTGAGGCGCGTAGCCAGCGGCCGGAACGCCGAGGAAGTAATAGACTCTACGCATTACTTGAACTACGGCAGGGCAGTTAACTTTAGGTTGGCTGTCTCACCTGTTACACCTATTGAAGACAATGGAGGCAATTGTGGGAGAGGGGCGTCTCTAGGGTCCCTATAAAATAACTCCAGGCCTACCCCGTCATACGGGTGCGTCCTATCCATATCATCTGGGGGACGGAGAGAAAGAACAGAAACATACACGACAGTTGTGAGGACTATCCCGTGGTGCTCAGCAGGGAAGTACTACAACACCCAGGCGCTAGTAGGTAGGCTACTGATTTCCACCTGCAAAGGGAACTCTGGAAGTGCCTTCGGACCGGCCGGTCTCAGCCAGCCCTGTTAGCAGTGCTCTGGATTGCGGATGTCGTAGCCTTCAGTAAAGACTCTAAAGAGGTAAAGAGACTGCAACCCTGTGTCCTTGTCATTTACTGCCACCTACACCACCACTTACTCCTTTTATTGGGCGCTCCTTAGCAGGGCCACGGACCGGGTCGGGCCACCGTGACATTCCCAGAACCGAGAGACCCGGTACCGAGTACCCCGCTGCCCTGCATTTGGGGGGCCGCTCCATATCCAGATTTTTTCATAGTATTTAATCCATCATCCGTTTGTGTGCTGACTGACAAGTGTGAACAGAATCATATCTAGCAAGATTTTTTCATGGTACTTAAGCCATCACTCCTGTGGTGTTTTTTTTTTCTTTTCCTTTTTTTTCCTTTTTTGGGGGGGGTTTCTGCTTGAAAGTGTTCAAAGCTACTTTTTTTTCTTTTTTTTTTTCTTTTTGGTTTCTGCTTTAAAGTGTATAAAGCTATTTTTCTGTTACTGTTTTATGGCCTTGTTCAGCATTGGTTGTTTACCCTGCATAGTAATTAATGCCTGCTCTGGCCTTGTGCTAATTGGTTAATTACTGATAGTGGCCATTTGGTGCCTGATGCTAGCAGACATTTCATTTCATATATATTCAGCTCTGTAATTTAGATCGGAGAAACACGAGTCAAAAATTGGCCCAAGTAAATATTATTGAAGGTATTAGTGTCCTTTTCTGTATACCTGGAACATTGGTTGCACCTATGGATTAGTCACTTTACACAATTTTGTGAATTACTACCCATTGTACATTTTGTGTATGTTTTAGTGGTTATTATCAATTTTCAATAAATAATATTTTTATATTTACTTGGGCCAATTTTTGACTCGTGTTTCTCCGATCTAAATTACTTATGATTGAGTCGCCGTATGTTAAGTATTTATGTGACGCCTGTTTCTATATATTCAGCTCTGGCTTGGGACAGCACGTGTGCGGGGCCACGTGTGCAACAGATATTAAGTGCAACAGGATAAAGTGCTTGGCAGTTATACAATGGCAGTTGGACAGGGCAGGAGACAGTTAAGGTGCATAAGTTTTTCATACAAACATGCTTCTTGGTCAGTCATACTACATTATGCATTGATCATATCAATCTGCTTCTTATTTGTTTTTACTTCTGCTTTCTCACAACTCGCTCGCCCTTTAACACATTCTGTGCACTCTCTCCATATCCACCCCTCCCTTCTCCCCTCTCCCATGTATAACTCTGAGGCTCTACTGACATTTCTTACCCACTCCAAACCATCCAATACCTCCATGCAGCACTCAAAACATTAATACAAATCCCCCCACCACCTGCCCTTTCTGTTTTTTCTCCTTTTAATAGTTGCAGGCGACATCTCCCCCAACCCTGGGCCTCCCTCCGCCAGCATACATTACTCTCCTCCAGCTGCATATAGAAACCCTGATAATCTTATTAATATTCAGTGCATGCCTTCTCCTATCATTTTCCAATGTGCTCTCTGGAATGCATGGTCTGTGTGTAACAAACTAACTTACATTCACAATTTTTCCTCTCTAATTCCCTTATCCTTCTGGCTATTACAGAAACCTGGATCCAGCATTCAGACACCACCGCCGCTGCCGCTCTCCCATTTGGTGGGCTGAAATTTTCACATACCGCCAGACTTGAGAAAAGACAGGGTGGAGGTGTTGGTTTGCTCCTTTCATCACAATTTACTTTCCGGTCTTTCCCCGGTTCTCTCACTTGCATTTCCTTCCTTTGAAGTCCATGCCATCATACTTTTTATGCACTTCTCCTTGAGAGTGGCAGTTGCTTATTGCCCTCCAGGCTCCTCCCGCCAGTTTCTAGATCACTTTGCCACCTGGCTTACTCACTTTCTATCCTGTGACATCCCCACCCTCATCATGGGAGACTTTAACATCCCCATCAATGATCCCCTCTCCCAATCTGCCTCTCATCTTCTTTCTCTAACTTCTTCACTTCATCATTCTTCATTCATTTAATAAAAAGTTTTATAATTGGGTTTTCCTGCTTGCCACCCTGAATTTACAATATGAGATGATAGGACCCTCACCACGGCTACAGGACTGTTGTGAATTAGACTTTTTTGGCTCCCTCTTGTGGTCACTAGTGATATGACTCTGGGATTGTCTTTCCTCAGTTTGGCACCCACCTGGGTCGTTAGTCCAGGGGTGTTGCTATATGAACTTCCTGAATTCTCAGTCTGGTGCCTGGCATCGTTGTAATCAGTCCTTTCTGTTTGCTCCTGTCTGCTGGTCCTGGCTCTTGCAAAATTAAGCTAAGTCCTGCTTCCTTGTTTTTTGGTTATTTGTATTTCTCTTATTTTTTGTCCAGCTTGTACTAAATGTGATTCCTGATTTTGCTGGAAGCTCTAGGGGGCTGGTATTCTCCCCCCGGGCCGTTAGACGGTTCGGGGGCTCTTGAATATCCAGCGTGGATATTTTTGATAGGGTTTTTGCTGACCGTATAAGTACTCTTACTATATTCTGCTATTAGTCAGTGGGCCTCTCTTTGCTAAATACCTAGTTCATTCTTACGTTTGTCTTTTCTTCTTACCTCACCGTTATTATTTGTTGGGGGCTTGTATCCAACTTTTGGGGTCTTTTCTCTGGAGGCAAGAAAGGTCTATCTTTTCCCTTCTAGGGTTAGTTAGTTCTCCGGCTGGCGCGAGACGTCTAGAACCAACGTAGGCACGTTCCCCGGCTGCTGCTATTTGTGGTGCTAGGATTAGATATACGCTCAGCCCAGTTACCACTGCCCTATGAGCTGGTTTTTTGTGTTTGCAGACTTGGTATTTATTTCTGAGACCCTCTGCCATTGGGGTCATAACACAGGACCAAGTCACAGGGTGTGTATGTACAGGTCCTTCTCAAAAAATTAGCATATAGTGTTAAATTTCATTATTTACCATAATGTAATGATTACAATTAAACTTTCATATATTATAGATTCATTATCCACCAACTGAAATTTGTCAGGTCTTTTATTGTTTTAATACTGATGATTTTGGCATACAACTCCTGATAACCCAAAAAACCTGTCTCATTAAATTAGCATATTTCACCCGTCCAATCAAATAAAAGTGTTTTTTAATAACAAACAAAAAAACCATCAAATAATAATGTTCAGTTATGCACTCAATACTTGGTCGGGAATCCTTTGGCAGAAATGACTGCTTCAATGCGGCGTGGCATGGAGGCAATCAGCCTGTGACACTGCTGAGATGTTATGGAGGCCCAGGATGCTTCAATAGTGGCCTTAAGCTCATCCAGAGTGTTGGGTCTTGCGTCTCTCAACTTTCTCTTCACAATATCCCACAGATTCTCTATGGGGTTCAGGTCAGGAGAGTTGGCAGGCCAATTGAGCACAGTAATACCATGGTCAGTAAACCATTTACCAGTGGTTTTGGCACTGTGAGCAGGTGCCAGGTCGTGCTGAAAAATGAATTCTTCATCTCCATAAAGCATTTCAGCCGAGACGTCTAGAACCAACGTAGGCACGTTCCCCGGCTGCTGCTATTTGTGGTGCTAGGATTAGATATACGGTCAGCCCAGTTACCACTGCCCTATGAGCTGGTTTTTTGTGTTTGCAGACTTGGTATTTATTTCTGAGACCCTCTGCCATTGGGGTCATAACAGTATGCCAGGCCAAAGTTGAATGTTTAATGCATTGCAGAAGTGGGATTATAAGAAAGGAAACTCTGAGTTTTTTTTTTTTTCCCTCTCTTTTCTGCCTCCCCTTTACCTCTGAGTGGCTTGGGCTTGCTGCAGACATGAATGTCCAGACCTTGATTACAAGTGTGGACCAGCTTGCTGCTCGTGTGCAGGGCATACAAGATTTTGTTACCAGTAGTCCTATTTCTGAACCTAAAATACCTATTCCTGAACTGTTCTCTGGAGACCGATTTAAGTTTAGGAATTTCAGGAATAATTGTAAATTGTTTCTATCTCTGAGACCCCGTTCGTCTGGAGACTCAGCTCAGCAAGTAAAAATTGTTATCTCTTTCTTACGGGGCGACCCTCAGGATTGGGCCTTCTCGCTAGCGCCAGGAGATCCGGCATTGGCAAATATTGATGCGTTTTTTCTGGCGCTCGGATTGCTTTACGAGGAACCCAATCTTGAAATTCAGGCAGAAAAAGCCTTGCTGGCTATTTCTCAGGGCCAGGATGAAGCTGAAGTGTATTGCCAAAAATTTCGGAAATGGTCCGTGCTTACTCAGTGGAATGAGTGTGCTCTGGCCGCAAATTTCAGAAATGGCCTTTCTGAAGCCATTAAGAATGTGATGGTGGGTTTCTCCATTCCTACAAGTCTGAATGATTCCATGGCGCTGGCTATTCAAATTGACCGGCGTTTGCGGGAGCGCAAAGCCGCTAATCCTCTTGTGGTGTTGTCTGAACAAACACCTGATTTAATGCAATGTGATAGAATTCAGACTAGAAATGAACGGAAAAATCATAAACGTCAGAATGGGTTGTGTTTTTACTGTGGTGATTCTACACATGTTATATCAGCATGCTCTAAACGCCTAACAAGGGTTGTTAGTCCTGTCGCCATTGGTAATTTGCAACCTAAATTTATTTTGTCTGTGACTTTAATTTGCTCATTGTCTTCCTACCCTGTTATGGCGTTTGTGGATTCAGGTGCTGCCCTGAGTCTTATGGATCTGTCATTTGCCAAGCGCTGTGGTTTTGTTCTTGAGCCGTTGGTAAATCCTATCCCTCTTAGAGGTATTGATGCTACGCCATTGGCGGAAAATAAACCGCAGTTTTGGACACAGGTAACCATGTGCATGACTCCTGAACATCGGGAGGTGATTCGTTTTCTTGTTCTGCATAAAATGCATGATTTGGTCGTTTTGGGTCTGCCATGGTTACAGACCCATAATCCAGTCTTGGATTGGAAGGCAATGTCTGTGTCAAGTTGGGGCTGTCAGGGAATTCATGGTGATTCCCCGCCGGTGTCTATTGCTTCCTCTATTCCTTCGGCAAGGAGCTTCATCCGTGTCACAGGATTTTATGGTGGAAAATAGAGATCTCTCGGTGCAGTACAGAAATGCGTTGCATCGTAAAACTAAACTATGGTGGAATAAGGCCACGTTAGAAAACTATTTGGTACAAAATATTGTCCCTAGGGGCCTGAGGGTCCAGGTATACCCTTCTTTTGAGTTGGAAGATCCGGAATTAATACGAAGATGGTGTAAAGCGGCAATTACTTGTTCCCTAGAATTTATCAAAATCATAATAGATAAGAATACTATGAGTATAACCACTTTGGATGCGGATATTGAGGAACTGCATAAAAATATTAAAAAACAACTGCCGGCTGATAAAATGGAGAATTTTATTAAGAATATTGAGAAAGATATGGATAAATGGGAAAATGAAATTAGTGCGCTTAAAGTAAAGAAATTTGCAAGAGATACAGCAGACTTTGAAACTGAAAAGATCTTTAAATGGCAGCTTCCAAAAAAGAAATCTAGAATGGATGGAGCTAAATTTATGGATTCTGGGAGGGATCAGGCCTCGCTCACCGAAAGTAGTACCTCATGTAGTGAAGCAGAGAGTTCTAATGAATATCATATGCGTACAAGGACTGGCACACGGGAAAATCGTGAGGGTAGAAAATATCCCGATTTTTTCAGTAACAGGAAGGTGAATAGAAGGCAGAATGATAAATCTAAGGTAATTAATTTATCTAACCATGTTTTAAGTGATTCTCAATTGAAACTATTAGAAAAAGGTTTAACATTCTCTCCTTCCTCCCGCCTAGACAAATTTCAAGTAGTCAAGGATGTACATTTGTTTGCACGTAAGGTCTTACTCCAGAGATTACATTATAAAAGTGATGTGGGGAATGCGGATTTCAGTGATTCTGAATTGGAGGCCCTGAAAAACTTGGAGGAATTATTAAAGGAAAATGATTTGGATGATGGGGGTAAGTTCCCTTCTCACCTTATGGGGAAATCGAAAACTTTCCCAAGCCTGAGCACTTGCTCGGCGGTGGAAATTTTCACAAGGTTAGTGGTAGATGAAGTTGAAAATCTGCCACTTGTTCCTAATTGGGTCTCTAATATGAATGTATTAGATGAAAGAGCACTAAAGGAACTACAGTCCATGGATGATATAGTGATAAAAAAGGCAGACAAAGGGGGAAATGTTATTGTATGGCCAAAGGCTTTATATGAAAAACAAGCTAATAAGATTCTCCAGAAAAAAGGATGTTATAAGAAATTGTGCTTTAATCCTTTGACACAATTTCAGCAAGAGCTAGTCAGCATCCTAGAGACGGCATATGAGGATGGGATCATCCCGAAAAAGTTTGTGGAAGTGGTTAGCAAATTGCAACCGAAGTTGGCTACGTTCTACATCTTACCAAAATTGCATAAAGATCAGCTAGATCCGCCCGGAAGGCCGATAGTGTCAGGGATAGGGGGACTATGTGAAATTATTTGTGCGGTTATTGACTATTATTTACAGCCTCTCGTTACTGCATTGCCCTCTTACATTAAAGATACTTCAATGATGTTGCAGAGACTGGATTCCTTACAGTTGGAAGAGGGAGCGCTTCTAGTTACAGCCGACGTAGAGGCGTTATACTCCTCAATTAGGCATGAAGACGGCTTAAATGCTGTCGCGCATTATTTGTATGAGAGTAATTTGGATCCACCATTGATTGAGCTACTATTGACTTTATTAAAATTTGCATTGGAACATAATGTCTTCATTTTTAATGGGGACATTTTTGTGCAAGTACAGGGCACAGCAATGGGGGCCAAATGTGCCCCCGCATATGCGAATTTGTTTATGGGTTTCTGGGAGCGAGAGATATTTCAGAGCGATGGTATCCCAGGTAGTGAAACCATTCAGGGATGGAGTCGTTTTATTGATGACGTTATTTTTATCTGGGAAGATTCCATAGAAAATTTGCGTAGATTGATGGCATTGTTAAATAGTAATAGCAAAAATATAAGATTGACATATAACTTCGGGAGGAAAGTAGTATTTTTAGACCTGAGTATAGAAGCACTCCCTAAGGGTAAAATAATTACAAATGTCTTCAGGAAACCAACAGCCACGAATACGTTGTTATCTGCATCCTCTGCTCACCACAGGTCCACTTTGAATGGGATCCCCACTGGACAATTTATGAGGATAAAAAGAATTTGTACAACTGAAGAAGCTTTTCTTGAACAAGCGGAAGACCTTACCCGCAGACTGCAAGATCGAGGATACAGCAATAGGCAAATAAAAAGAGGTTTCAAAAAGGCGTCAAAATGCAACAGAGAAGATTTGTTATATCATCATCAAGGGAGGAAAAATACAGCAGGGGCAGTCAATCAGGTGAGATTCATTACGGAATACAATAAGCAATGGCCGGATCTGGTTACTATTATGAATAAATATTGGGGAGTACTGCAGTCAGACCCTATATTAAAAAAGGTGCTGTCAAATCATCCATTAATGACGCCAAAACGTGCAAGAAACCTTAATGACATGTTAGTACATAGTCATTATGCAGGTCCAAAAGTGTTGAGTATGAGGAGGGAAGTAAACGGTTTCTTTCCATGTACCTCATGTAAGGCTTGTAGTAACCATGTCAAAAGCACTAGCTTTGAGAATTTTAATGGATCCAAAGTGTACAAAATTTGGAAGTCTCTCACGTGTACATCAAGGGGCGTGATATATCACGCACGCTGTCCCTGTAAAAAAATTTATATAGGGTTGACGACACGTGAATTAAGAATAAGAACAAGAGAGCATATAAGAGACATTGAAAAGTCAGTAACAATTGAGGACATTGATTCCCTGAAAACGCTGCCAAAGCACTTTAGATTATATCACAATAGTGATCCGACTGGGCTGGAGATTCAGGCTATTGATCAAGTTTGTCTCGGCCCCAGGGGAGGCAATCTCGGAAGAGTTCTAGCTCAAAAGGAAAGTAGGTGGATTTATCTACTAGGCACTATGGCCCCTAATGGCCTGAATGAGAGTTTGGGGTTCAACGCATTCCTGTAAAGAGAGATCTCTGGTATATTATAGGTAAATTTATATGTTTATTTCTTTCCCCTATTCTTCCTGTTTTTAATGTGTTGGTGTGTATGTTGTGTTTTAATTAATGTCTTTTAATTAATTATTTATTCTATTTCTAGCTTTAGGAGGATGCATATCGGTGGGAAGGTCTATAAATTATAATGATATTGTGAAGATTAATTGAAGGCAATTCTTCCCTGAATCAGCATCTTCGTTTGTACAAGAAGACAATTCTATTATGCATTGTGTGTGTTATTAAATTAAGGTTTTAATTATATGTATTATATATGGGTGGGATTTTTGTAATTGGGTATATAATTTTGATGTTTATTCATTCTTAGCCACATTATCACTTCAGTGATTTTATTCATGATATAAATCTATTGATATACTTAATTATGTTGTATCTTTATATTCATGTTATTTGTTGTTGCGGGTATTAGGTTTTACCACTATTTGTTTCAGTAGCATGATATCACTTTATAAAGTATTTTACACTAGTTACCCTTTTGTGTAGTCAATCTTACGGTACATGGTAAGATTGCTGTGGTTTGAATAGGATGAGATTAAATTTACACTGTATTATTTGTTTTTATGCACATATTAATTGTATTTTGTTTTTCATGTACACATTAAGTATTTATTCATTTTCACGCTAGGGATTTATTTATTTATGGATTATATATTAGGAATGCCCATTGCCTATGCATTTGATGATTATCTGAAGTATACGTAATGATCTCGCTGCCCGGCTGACGCATGCGTACTTGGGGACGACCCTGTGCTCTCCTCCTCCGCTCAAATCAGGCGACGCAGAGCGTGTCACGCTTTGCGTTCCAGGCGCGGAGGTTAGGAGGTCACTAGTTACCTAAGGGAAGTCCGACATCGGCGCATGCGCAATTATGTGCCGGGCATGCCGACATCAGATTCACCTGTGGGCAGGGGTATAAAGGCATTGTCCTGTATAGCGTACACACATGCCCCTATTTTGAGGAAGCCACAAAGGCGAAACGGCGCTGTCGGGGTGACTGAGGAGCACGCAGGTCGGAAAATATATATATGTAAGTGATATGCCGTTTAAGTTTCAGTGACTAGCAATGTTTGCGTTTTGTTATTGGAAGTAGATTTATGCTACAGCACTTTACCCTAAATGCACCAGACACTTTTTTTGTATTATGTGCTGCTTGGCACAGTTAATGCTGCCATTAGTAAAATCTTTTTTTTCTCGGCTGACTAAATATGGTATCTATGTGAATTGCACTAGGCACTTTATTTCTCTATTATAGGTAGAGTCATGCTATAATACTTTACCCTATATGCACTAGACACTTTTTTATGTGCTGTTTGGGATAGTTAATGCTTTTATAGCTCTGTCATACTGCTTATGAGTAGCTTAGAGAAACGTTTGCGTGCAATATATTATAAACTGTGCAATCTCTTTTCTAATCAGCTGATCAAATATAGTAGGATAATTTATTTAAATTACACTAAGCATTTTGTTTGATACAGCCGGTACGTTCTTGTTACGGCGTAAGTCACTCAGGAGTATAATATCACATTGTTCTGCCCTGCTTGCAAATCAGTTTTATATGAAGATTCTTGTCTTGTGTTTTTTATCAGGTGTTAATAAAGTACATATGATTTTATAATTGCCTATGCCTCTTTTTCACCTATTATTAGTATGGTGTTTGTTGGTTAAGATTTGATTCCAGGTAGTAAATTTCCTAAGGGAAGACTATTTAATCTGTCTGTACCTGAGCATACCACAATGCGTTCGTATATCAAGGAATCTCTGGAGAAGGGGCATATCCGTTCATCCTCTTCCCCTCTTGGTGCAGGATTTTTTTTTGTGGCCAAGAAGGACGGATCTTTGAGACCTTGTATTGACTATCGGCTTCTGAATAAAATCACTGTTAAATTTCAGTATCCTTTGCCTCTGTTGTCGGACTTGTTTGCCCGGATTAAAGGTGCCAAGTGGTTCACCAAGATAGATCTTCGTGGTGCGTACAACCTTGTGCGCATTAAGCAAGGAGATGAATGGAAAACTGAATTTAAAACGCCCGAAGGTCATTTTGAGTACTTGGTGATGCCTTTTGGGCTCTCTAATGCTCCTTCAGTGTTTCAGTCCTTTATGCATGATATTTTCCGGAAGTATCTGGATAAATTTATGATTGTTTATCTGGATGATATTCTGGTTTTTTCTGATGATTGGGACTCGCATGTAGAGCAGGTCAGGATGGTTTTTCAGGTTTTGCGTGAGAATGCTTTGTTTGTTAAGGGCTCAAAGTGTCTCATTGGAGTACAGAAGGTTCCCTTTTTGGGTTTTATTTTTTCCCCTTCTGCGGTGGAGATGGACCCAGTCAAGGTCCGAGCTATTCATGATTGGACTCAACCCACGTCAGTTAAGAGTCTTCAGAAGTTCTTGGGCTTTGCTAACTTCTACCGTCGTTTTATCGCTAATTTTTCTAGCGTTGTTAAACCTTTGATGGATATGACCAAGAAAGGTTCTGATGTTGCTAACTGGGCTCCTGCAGCCGTGGAGGCTTTCCAAGAGTTGAAGCGCCGGTTTACTTCAGCGCCTGTTTTGTGCCAGCCTGATGTCTCACTTCCCTTTCAGGTTGAAGTGGATGCTTCTGAGATTGGGGCAGGGGCCGTTTTGTCGCAGAGAGGCCCTGGTTGCTCTGTAATGAGACCATGTGCTTTTTTCTCTAGGAAGTTTTCGCCTGCTGAGCGGAATTATGATGTTGGCAATCGGGAGTTGCTGGCCATGAAGTGGGCATTTGAGGAGTGGCGTCATTGGCTCGAGGGTGCTAAGCATCGTGTGGTGGTCTTGACTGATCACAAAAATCTGATGTATCTCGAGTCTGCTAAACGCCTGAATCCTAGACAGGCCCGTTGGTCATTGTTTTTCTCCCGTTTTGACTTTGTGGTCTCGTATTTACCAGGTTCAAAGAATGTGAAGGCTGATGCTCTTTCAAGGAGCTTTGTGCCTGACTCTCCTGGAGTCGCAGAACCAGTTGGTATTCTTAAAGAGGGAGTAATCTTGTCAGCCATTTCTCCGGATTTGCGACGTGTGTTGCAGAGATTTCAGGCTGGTAGACCTGACTCTTGTCCACCTGACAGACTGTTTGTTCCTGATAAGTGGACCAGCAGAGTCATTTCCGAGGTTCATTCCTCGGTGTTGGCAGGGCATCCGGGAATTTTTGGCACCAGAGATTTGGTGGCTAGGTCCTTTTGGTGGCCTTCCTTGTCACGGGATGTGCGGTCATTTGTGCAGTCCTGTGGGACTTGTGCTCGAGCTAAGCCTTGCTGTTCTCGTGCCAGCGGGTTGCTCTTGCCCTTGCCTGTCCCGAAGAGGCCTTGGACACACATTTCCATGGATTTCATTTCAGATCTTCCAGTGTCTCAGGGCATGTCTGTCATCTGGGTGGTATGTGATCGCTTTTCCAAGATGGTCCATTTGGTATCTTTGCCTAAGCTGCCTTCCTCTTCCGATCTGGTTCCTTTGTTCTTTCAGAATGTGGTTCGTTTGCACGGCATTCCTGAGAATATCGTGTCTGACAGAGGATCCCAGTTTGTTTCCAGGTTCTGGCGATCCTTTTGTGCTAAGATGGGCATTGATTTGTCGTTTTCGTCTGCCTTTCATCCTCAGACTAATGGACAAACGGAGCGAACTAATCAGACTCTGGAGGCTTATTTGAGGTGTTTTGTTTCTGCAGATCAGGATGATTGGGTGACCTTCTTGCCGTTGGCTGAGTTTGCCCTTAATAATCGGGCTAGTTCCGCTACTTTGGTTTCGCCATTTTTCTGCAACTCTGGTTTCCATCCTCGTTTTTCCTCGGGACATGTGGAGCCTTCTGACTGTCCTGGGGTAGATTCTGTGGTGGATAGGTTGCAGCAGATTTGGAATCATGTGGTGGACAACTTAAAGTTGTCACAGGAGAAGGCTCAGCGTTTTGTCAACTGCCGCCGCGGTGTGGGTCCCTGACTTCGTGTTGGGGATTTGGTATGGCTGTCTTCTCGATTTGTTCCTATGAAGGTCTCCTCTCCTAAATTTAAGCCTCGCTTCATCGGTCCTTACAAGATATTGGAAATCCTTAATCCTGTGTCCTTTCGCTTGGATCTTCCGGTGTCGTTTGCCATTCACAACGTGTTCCATAGGTCTTTGTTGCGGCGGTACGTTGTACCTGTGGTTCCTTCTGTTGAGCCTCCTGCTCCGGTGTTGGTTGAAGGCGAGTTGGAGTACGTGGTGGAGAAGATCTTGGATTCTCGTCTCTCCAGGCGGAGGCTTCAGTATCTGGTCAAGTGGAAGGGCTATGGTCAGGAGGATAATTCCTGGGTGGTTGCCTCTGATGTGCATGCGGCCGATTTAGTTCGTGCCTTTCACGCTGCTCATCCTGATCGCCCTGGTGGTCTTGGTGAGGGTTCGGTGACCCCTCCTTAAAGGGGGGGTACTGTTGTGAATTAGACTTTTTTGGCTCCCTCTTGTGGTCACTAGTGATATGACTCTGGGATTGTCTTTCCTCAGTTTGGCACCCACCTGGGTCGTTAGTCCAGGGGTGTTGCTATATGAACTTCCTGAATTCTCAGTCTGGTGCCTGGCATCGTTGTAATCAGTCCTTTCTGTTTGCTCCTGTCTGCTGGTCCTGGCTCTTGCAAAATTAAGCTAAGTCCTGCTTCCTTGTTTTTTGGTTATTTGTATTTCTCTTATTTTTTGTCCAGCTTGTACTAAATGTGATTCCTGATTTTGCTGGAAGCTCTAGGGGGCTGGTATTCTCCCCCCGGGCCGTTAGACGGTTCGGGGGTTCTTGAATATCCAGCGTGGATATTTTTGATAGGGTTTTTGCTGACCGTATAAGTACTCTTACTATATTCTGCTATTAGTCAGTGGGCCTCTCTTTGCTAAATACCTAGTTCATTCTTACGTTTGTCTTTTCTTCTTACCTCACCGTTATTATTTGTTGGGGGCTTGTATCCAACTTTTGGGGTCTTTTCTCTGGAGGCAAGAAAGGTCTATCTTTTCCCTTCTAGGGTTAGTTAGTTCTCCGGCTGGCGCGAGACGTCTAGAACCAACGTAGGCACGTTCCCCGGCTGCTGCTATTTGTGGTGCTAGGATTAGATATACGCTCAGCCCAGTTACCACTGCCCTATGAGCTGGTTTTTTGTGTTTGCAGACTTGGTATTTATTTCTGAGACCCTCTGCCATTGGGGTCATAACACAGGACCAAGTCACAGGGTGTGTATGTACAGGTCCTTCTCAAAAAATTAGCATATAGTGTTAAATTTCATTATTTACCATAATGTAATGATTACAATTAAACTTTCATATATTATAGATTCATTATCCACCAACTGAAATTTGTCAGGTCTTTTATTGTTTTAATACTGATGATTTTGGCATACACCTCCTGATAACCCAAAAAACCTGTCTCATTAAATTAGCATATTTCACCCGTCCAATCAAATAAAAGTGTTTTTTAATAACAAACAAAAAAAACCATCAAATAATAATGTTCAGTTATGCACTCAATACTTGGTCGGGAATCCTTTGGCAGAAATGACTGCTTCAATGCGGCGTGGCATGGAGGCAATCAGCCTGTGACACTGCTGAGATGTTATGGAGGCCCAGGATGCTTCAATAGTGGCCTTAAGCTCATCCAGAGTGTTGGGTCTTGCGTCTCTCAACTTTCTCTTCACAATATCCCACAGATTCTCTATGGGGTTCAGGTCAGGAGAGTTGGCAGGCCAATTGAGCACTGTAATACCATGGTCAGTAAACCATTTACCAGTGGTTTTGGCACTGTGAGCAGGTGCCAGGTCGTGCTGAAAAATGAATTCTTCATCTCCATAAAGCATTTCAGCCGATGGAAGCATGAAGTGCTCCAAAATCTCCTGATAGCTAGCTGCATTGACCCTGCCCTTGATGAAACACAGTGGACCAACACCAGCAGCTGACATGGCACCCCACACCATCACTGACTGTGGGTACTTGACACTGGACTTCAGGCATTTTGGCATTTCCTTCTCCCCAGTCTTCCTCCAGACTCTGGCACCTTGATTTCCGAATGACATGCAAAATTTGCTTTCATCAGAAAAAAGTACTTGGGACCACTTAGCAACAGTCCAGTGCTGCTTCTCTGTAGCCCAGGTCAGGCGCTTCTGCCGCTGTTTATGGTTCAAAAGTGGCTTTACCTGGGGAATGCGGCACCTGTAGCCCATTTCCTGCACACGCCTGTGCATGGTGGCTCTGGATGTTTCCACACCAGACTCAGTCCACTGCTTCCTCAGGTTCCCCAAGGTCTGGAATCGGTCCTTCTCCACAATCTTCCTCAGGGTCCGGTCACCTCTTCTCGTTGTACAGCGTTTTCTGCCACATTTTTGCCTTCCAACAGACTTACCATTGAGGTGCCTTGATACAGCACTCTGGGAACAGCCTATTTGTTGAGAAATTTCTTTCTGGGTCTTACCCTCTTGCTTGAGGGTGTCAATGATGGCCTTCTTGACATCTGTCAGGTCGCTAGTCTTACCCATGATGGGGGTTTTGAGTAATGAACCAGGCAGGGAGTTTTTAAAAGCCTCAGGTATCTTTTGCATGTGTTTAGAGTTAATTAGTTGATTCAGAAGATTAGGGTAATAGGTCGTTTAGAGAACCTTTTCTTGATATGCTAATTTATTGAGACAGGTTTTTTGGGTTATCAGGAGTTGTATGCCAAAATCATCAGTATTAAAACAATAAAAGACCTGACAAATTTCAGTTGGTGGATAATGAATCTATAATATATGAAAGTTTAATTGTAATCATTACATTATGGTAAATAATGAAATTTAACACTATATGCTAATTTTTTGAGAAGGACCTGTATATGTATATACAGTACAGACCAAAAGTTTGGACACACCTTCTCATTTAAAGATTTTTCTGTATTTTCACGACTATGAAAATTATAAATTCACACTGTAGGCATCAAAACTATGAATTAACACATGTGGAATTATATACTTAACAAAAGAGTGAGAAATAACTGAAAATATGTCTTATATTCTAGGTTCTTCAAAGTAGCCTTTTGCTTTGATGACTGCTTTGCACACTTTTGGCATTCTGTATATATGTATATACAGTATATATACACCATGTTCCAAATTATTATGCAAATGATATTTTTCTCGGATTTTCTTACATGGTTGGTGAAAATACAGTCAGTCAAATAAAAGTCATCACCCGTTAGAGTATACATCGAATTTTATTGAAGGAACCTCACAATGATAACAGTATAATCTCCAAAATGAATAAAACCTCAAAATGCACTGTTCCAAATTATTAGGCACAGTAGAATTTCTAAACATTTGATATGTTTTAAAGAACTGAAAATGCTCATTTGTGGAATTTGCAGCATTAGGAGGTCACTTTCACTCAACAAAAAAGCTATTTATCTCCAAAACATCCTAACAGGCCAAGTTTCATGTTAACAAAGGAACCCTTCTTTGATATCACCTTCACATTCTTGCATCCATTGAATTTGTGAGTTTTTGGAGAGTTTCTGCTTGTATTTCTTTGCATGAAGTCAGAATAGCCTCCCAGAGCTGCTGTTTTAATGTGAACTGCCTCCCACCATCATAGATCTTTTGCTTGATGATACTCCAAAGGTTCTCTCTAGGGTTGAGGTCAGGGGAAGATGGTGGCCACACCATGAGTTTATCTCCTTTTATGCCCATAGCAGCCAATGACTCAGAGGTATTCTTTGCAGCATGAGATGGTGCATTGTCATGCATGAGGATGATTTTGCTCCTGAAGATACGTTTCTGCTTTATATACCATGGAAGAAAGTTGTCAGTCAGAAACTCTATATACTTTGCAGATGTCATTTTCACACCTTCAGGAACCTTAAAGGGTCCTACCAGCTGTTTCCCCATGATTCCAGCCCAAATCATGACTCCTCCATCTCCGTGCTGACGTCGCAGCCTTGTTAGGACATGGTGGCCATCCACCAACCATCCACTACTGCATCCATCTGGACCATCCAGGGTTGCTCGACACTCATCAGTAAACAAGACTGTTTTAAAATTAGTCTTCATGTATGTCTGGGCCCACTGCAACCATTTCTGCTTGTGAATAGTATTTAGGGGTGGCCGAATAGTAGGTTTATGAACCAAAGCAAGCCTTTGAAGGATCCTACACATTGAGGTTTGAGAAACTCCAGAGGCACCAGCAGCTTCAAACATCTGTTTGCTGGTTTGTAATGGCTTTTTAGCAGCTGCTCTCTTAATCCGATGAACTTGCCTGGCAGTAACCTTCCTCATTATGCCTTTATCAGCATGAACACATCTGTGCTCAGATTCAGCCACAAATCTCTTAAGGGTACATGTCCACGTTCAGGATGGCCGGCGCTTTTGATGGAGCGGAAAACCCGCTCCTCCCAAAGCTCCACCCCCTTCTGTAGACGCGATGATGCCGGATGTGTTCATTGCACACATTCGTCATCATCGCACCCCACAGATAGAGCCCTGTGTTTTACCTTGCGGCGGCGTAGCGGTGCCGCAAGGTAAACAGACATGCTGCGATCTAAAAAGACGTGCCGCATGTCCGGAATCGCAGAGCCACCGGATGCGTGTTGCCACGCATAGTGGAGACGGGATTTCATAAAATCCCCTCCACTATGCTGTAACATCTGGACACTGCGTGTTTGATGCTGTGGCTCTACGCAGCGTCAAACACGCAGCGTTTCCTGAACGTGGAAACATACCCCAACAGTACTGTGATCACACTTAAAGGGAGGGTGCCGTGATTTTAGTTTTTGTATTAATAATTATTGATTATACAATCAATTATTTTTAATACAAAAGTAAATGTACCTCTTTCATACTTTTTTATTTATTCACTTTTACATTCACCACTGGAGGCCGCCATTTTCATTAGTGTGGGTGTAAGTGTCTGGGCACGACACTTGCACACCTCACTTACGGCAGCCATGTACATAGGAGCCAATGGTCGGGCTCCGACCGCATCTCCTGCCTCTCAGCTGTGACTTGGCCACGCCCACTGAGCTGCTGCGTCACAGCTGTGAGAGGAGATCGCGGCCATTTTGTTTATTTCCCTCTGCCATCGCAGTCGCACACACAGCTCAGTGCGTGCGATGGCAGAAGCTGCTGCCGAGGGTCCAGGGTAAATATCTGCAGCGAGGAGCTGTGATTGCAGCCTGTACTTAGTATTACAGTACAGGCTGCAATCACTGCCGACCTGTTCAGAGCAGAGCAGGGAGATCGTCGCACTGCTCTGCCCTGAACATGACTCAGCATTTCCTGGGAGAGGAAAGAAGGTAAGTACAGCGTTTTTATTTTCTTATGCATCTACCACTGCTACCAGCCCCTATATACCACCTAGCACTGCCTGCCTGCCTCTGTATACCACTGCCTGCCTCTGTATACCACTGCCTGCCTGCCTCTGTATACCACTGCTACCTGCCTGCCTGCCTCTGTATACCACTGTCTGCCTGCCTCTGTATACCACTGCCTGCCTCTGTATACCACTGTCTGCCTGCCTCTGTATACCACTGCTACCTGCCTCTGTATACCACTGTCTGCCTGCCTCTGTATACCATTGCCTGCCTCTGTATACCACTGTCTGCCTGCCTCTGTATACCACTGCCTGCCTGCCTCTGTATACCACTGCTACCTGCCTGCCTGCCTCTGTATACCACTGCCTGCCTCTGTATACCACTGCCTGCCTGCCTCTGTATACCACTGCCTGCCTGCCTCTGTATACCACTGCCGGCCTGCCTCTGTATACCCCTGCCTGCCTGCCTCTGTATACCCCTGCCTGCCTGCCTCTGTATACCCCTGCCTGCCTGCCTCTGTATACCACTGTCTGCCTGCCTCTGTATACCACTGCCTGCCTGCCTCTGTATACCACTGCTACCTGCCTGCCTGCCTCTGTATACCACTGCCTGCCTCTGTATACCACTGCCTGCCTCTGTATACCACTGCCTGCCTCTGTATACCACTGCCTGCCTCTGTATACCACTGCCTGCCTCTGTATACCACTGTCTGCCTGCCTCTGTATACCACTGCCTGCCTGCCTCTGTATACCACTGCCGGCCTGCCTCTGTATACCCCTGCCTGCCTCTGTATACCACTGCCGGCCTGCCTCTGTATACCACTGTCTGCCTGCCTCTGTATACCACTGCCTGCCTGCCTCTGTATACCACTGCTACCTGCCTGCCTGCCTCTGTATACCACTGCCTGCCTCTGTATACCACTGTCTGCCTGCCTCTGTATACCACTGTCTGCCTGCCTCTGTATACCACTGTCTGCCTGCCTCTGTATACCACTGCCTGCCTGCCTCTGTATACCACTGCCTGCCTGCCTCTGTATACCACTGCCGGCCTGCCTCTGTATACCACTGCCTGCCTCTGTATACCCCTGCCTGCCTGCCTCTGTATACCACTGCCTGCCTGCCTCTGTATACCACTGCCTGCCTGCCTCTGTATACCACTATCTGCCTCTATATACCACTGCTACCTGCCTCTATATACACCTATCACTGCTACCTCTGTCCTGGGTAGCTAATCCTGTCCCGTGTACTGTGTCCTCAGCAGTCAGTATCACACAGGACAGGATTAGATACACGGCTCAGCAGTCGGTATCACATAGGACAGGATTAGATACACGGCTCAGCAGTCGGTATCACACATGACAGGATTAGATACACGGCTCAGCAGTCGGTATCACACAGGACAGGATTAGATACACGGCTCAGCTGTCGGTATCACACAGGCCAGGATTAGATACACGGCTCAGCAGTCAGTATCTAATCCTCTCCTATGCACTCCTCTCCCCCCTGCGTGTCTTTCCTCAATGTGGTTTATTATTTTTGTTGTGAGAGATGAGGGAGTCGAGGATTATGCGTTCGGTATGGTTTAAAAAAGATTAATAAAGGACTTTATTCTGGCTGAGTCTTTATTTACAATACAACTATAGGATTAGTAATGGATGGGTGCCTTATAGACGCCTCTCCATTACTAAGCCGTGGGCTTGATGTCACCGGACAATATGGAGGTGACATTAACCCCACAAATATGAACCCCACTTGCTACCGCTACAGGGTAAGTGGAAATTGCCAGGCAAAGCGCCAGAAAAGGCGCATGTAAAAGGCGGCTGAGAGCTGATGTTTTTAGCCTGGGGGGGGGACAGTATCCATGGCCCCTTCCTAGGCTATTAATGTCAGCCCGCAGCTGTCTGCATAATATTTGATGGTTATTAATTATAAGGGGGCCCCACGTCTTTTTTTGGGGGGTGTCCCCCATTTTAATAGCCAGTAAAGGCTATAAGTATACAGTTGCGAGTGTGAGCACACCCTCCCACCCACAGACCAGTACACTGCTGTCCTGAAATACTGTGCTCCTGTCACCCTGCTCCTTCCACCATACGTCTCTCACCTCCCTAGAGCAGCACAATACCATATGGATCACGTATAATGCCGATATATATATATATCACATATACTCCCATAAAGACCACACATTATGCCGGGATATTATAATATATATATAATATCACACATTATGCCGCCAAGTATTGTGTGATCTATGTGACGGTATTATATGTGATCTATATGGCAATATTATGTTTGCTCAGTGTTGTGGAATGATGTAAAAACTATATGACGGTGGTATATGAGAACTATATTGTGGGATTATGTGTGATCTATGTGGAAGTACTAGGTGAGAATTATATGGCGGTATTATGTGTGATCTATATGGTGGTATGTGAGAACTGTATGACAGTATTGTGTGATCTATTTGATAGTAAATATAAATAATTTGTAGCCAAAAAAAGTCAAATACAAAAATAGATCAATGGCCACATTTGTCTGTGCTAAAAACTAAGGAAATGTGAAATGTGAATAGCATACTGGCTTATGAACTTTATGAACAAACACATGAGATTTTTAGCACAAGATTTGCAAACGTTGTGAGCCCATTCACCAAAACGTCAAGGTAATCTCAGATCGAATGGGTAACTACACTGACTGCCTGGTGTGAACACTTACCTATGATATCTGAGCTGACTGCCTAATGTGAACACTTACCTATGGCTAATAACAGGATAAAGCCTACTTATATAGGAGGCTCAGAACCAACTGTGTTGAGATGTAATTAAAACCTGGAGAAGGGCGGGACGTTCAAGTCAGAAAATAGTATATAGTAAAATATATACTATATATATATATACTATATACCATTTTCTGACTTGAACGTCCCGCCCTTCTCCAGGTTTTAATTACATCTCAACACAGTTGGTTCTGAGCCTCCTATATAAGTAGGCTTTATCCTGTTATTAGCCATAGGTAAGTGTTCACATTAGGCAGTCAGCTCAGATACCATAGGTAAGTGTTCACACCAGGCAGTCAGTGTAGTTACCCATTCGATCTGAGATTACCTTGACGTTTTGGTGAATGGGCTCACAACGTTTGCAAATCTTGTGCTAAAAATCTCATGTGTTTGTTCATAAAGTTCATAAGCCAGTATGCTATTCACATTTCACATATTTCACATTTCCTTAGTTTTTAGCACAGACAAATGTGGCCATTGATCTATTTTTCTATTTGATAGTATTGTGTGTGATGTATATGGCGGTATTATGTGTGATCTATATGGTGGCATTATGTGAGAACACTATGGCAGTATTATCTTCAGAAAGCGGACCCATTCTATGGTGGTTCTGGCTGAGCACCTGCACGCGGGTCTGGGGTAATAGAGGGGGCAGCATGACCTTCAGTTAGGTGCAGTCAGGGCTAGTGAGGCAGCTGAAGAGAGGGGTCTCATTTTTATCGTTACTATATGGCTACATTTCCTTCCCAGCGTCACCCCGTACTTCGCCTGACGTCTCACTTTCACACATCGCCAGGACAGGATGGAGAAGACAGGATCTGAGGAGGGGAATGGGGTCTGCATGCAAAGTCTGGATCAGAACAGGCCATCAATCCGCAGAAATGTTTCCTGGATTTCTGTGGAGCAGACGGTCCATCCATGTGTATAAAAGACAGCGCTCTATGTACCATCCCTGGCTGCTCTGCGCACTGAACATGGTGCCCCCTCCATAGACCAGCACACTGCTCTCCTGAAATACTCTGTGCAGCTGTCACCCTGCTCCCTCCACCACATATCTCCCAGAATCCTTGCTGCCTGCCATCCTCGGTGACTGTCTACTTGTCAGTATAAGGCTGCGGTCACACATTCAGTATTTGGTCAGTATTTTACCTCAGTATTTGTAAGCAAAAACCAGGAGTGGGTGATAACTGCAGAAGTGGTGCATATGTTTCTATTATACTTTTCCTCTAATTGCTCCACTCCTGGTTTTGGCTTACAAATACTGATGTAAAATACTGACCAAATACTGATAGTGTGACGGCAGCCTTACTCTGCAGTCACCAACAAAATGGCTGCTCACTGGGTTCCTGAATATCATCCTCTCTTATCCCTTAGCAAACACCTAGAAGGGGAGGAGAGGAGACATCACACATGTCAGCAGACTCCGCCCATAATTACTGCAGTGCAGTAATGTGAGCTAGTTGTACACTAGGTTTTTCTGAAATTTCAGCAGCTGCTCCCCCTAGTGTTTAAAAGTGGAAATTCCAAAACTTTTCAAATTATTTTTCATATTTTACTAAATTATAAACAAATGAAAATATTTTTTTTTAAAAATGTAAACATTAATTCTTTACATTTTTACAATTGCTGTAAAAAAAATTTTTTTTTATGGCACCTTCCCTTTAAGTTTTCGGGAAATATCTAATGTTTTCATCCCTTGACCAAGGCATTGCACTCTTTGATGCTTTTCGGCAGCAGAGAGATCCTTTTTCTTTTCCATGTTACTTGAAAACTGTGGCCTGCTTAATAATATGGAACATATTAATTAGAATCACCTGGAAAACTAATTATCACGTGTTTAAGATTGATTTCAGTGATCCATTGAGCCTTGAGACACAATACCATCCATGAGTTTATTTGAAAAATAAAGCAATTAAATCTTTATGACACTTAAATCCAATTTGCATAATAATTTGGAACATGTTGTACATATACATATACACTGCTCAAAAAAATAAATGGAACACTAAAATCCCACATCCTATATATCACTGAATTAAATATTCCAGTTGCATATCTTTATTCGTTACATAGTGGAATGCGTTAACAAGAATAAAACATAAAAATGATTCAATGTAAACCAAAATTAATATCCCATGGAGCTCTGAATTTGGAATGATACTCAAAATCAAAGTGGAAAATCAAATTACAGGCTGATCTAACTTCCTCAAGACAAGGAAATGATGCTCAATAGTGTGTGTAGCCATCAACTGCCTGTATGCTTGGTCATGCTCCTGATGAGGCGGCAGATGGTCTCCTGAGGGATCTATTTCCAGACCTGGACTAAAGCATCTGCCAATTCCTGGACAGTCTGTGGTGCAATGTAATGTTGGTGGATGGTGCGAGACATGATGTCCCAGATGTGTTCATTTGGATTCAGGTCTGGGGACAGTCCATAGCTTCAATGCCTTCATCTTGCAGGAACTGCTGACACTCCAGCCACATGAGGTCTGGCATTGTCCTGCATTAGGAGGAACCCAGGGCCAACCGCACCAGCATATGGTCTCACAAGGTGTCTGAGGATCTCATCTTGGTACCTAATGGCAGTCAGGCTACCTCTGGAGAGCACATGGAGGGCTGTGCGGCCCTCCAAAGAAATACAACCCCAAACCATTACTGACCCACAGCCAAACCGGTCATGCTGAAGGATATTGCAGACACCAGATCGCTCTCCATGGCATCTCCAGACTCTGTCACGTCTGTCACATGTGCTCAGTGTGAACCTGCTTTCATCTGTGAAGAGCACCGGACGCCAGTGGCGAATTTGCCAATTATGGTGTTCTGTGGCAAATGCTAAGCATCCTGCACGGTGTTTGGCTGTGAGCACAACCCCCATCTGTGGACGTTGGGCACTCAGACCATCCTCATGGAGTCGGTTTCTAACCGTTTGTGCATACACATGCACATTTGTGGCCTGCTGGAGGTCATTTTGCTGGGCTCTGGCAGTGCTCCTCCTGTTCCTCCTTGCACAAAGGCTGAGGTAGCGGTCCTGCTGCTGGGTTGTTGCCCTCCTACGGCCCCATCCACATCTCCTAGTGTACTGGCCTGTCTCTTGGTAGCGCCTCCAGCCTCTGGACACTATGCTGACAGACACAGCAAACCTTCTTGTCACAGCTCGCATTGATGTGCCATCCTGGATGAGTTGCACTACCTGAGTCACTTGTGTGGGTTGTAGAGTTTGTCTCATGCTACCACGAGTGTGAAAGCACAACCAGCATTCAAAAGTGACCAAAACATCAGCCAGAAAGCATTGGTATTGAGATGTGGTCTGTGGTCCCCACCTGCAGAACCATTCCTTTATTGAGTGTGTCTTGATAATTGCCAATAGTTTTCCATCTGTTGTCCATTCCATTTGCACAACAGCATGTGAAATTGATTGTCAAACAGTGTTGCTTCCTAAGTGGACAGTTTGATTTCACAGAAGTTTGATTTACTTGGAGGTATATTGTGTTGTTTAAGTGTTCCCTTATTTTTTTGAGCAGTGTATATATATATATATATATATATATATATATATATATATATATATATATATATTTATATTTATATATATACATATATATACATATATGAACAGGGAAAGACACATTCTTATCTGTGTTGTCCTGCAGGTGGGGTGACTTCTATCAGGGCAGTGCATGATACTGAATTGCATTGGCAGAGACACCTTCTGATCTGTTTAAAAGTTCAAGTAGCCGCCATAAACCTACCGTTCTTCAGATACAAGACAGCAAATACAAGAAAATAAACAATCCAGGACTTGTAAGGAGGGGAACAGCGTCCTGCCCCCTCCTCACTGCGCAGACACCTCCGGAATCCCCTCATCCCCCCCCCCCCCGGTGCACACGGCAGCCCAAGTTCTTACTCACTGCACCATCTTGTCTTGCTCCTCTCCGGCGGGAAGATGCCGGTGCTGCGTGGTGACGTCTCTCCTGCAGACAAACAGGGTGCATTGTGGGCGTGTCTGCAGATTGCAGGAGGCAGCTTACAGGTATAGTGCGGGTATTTAGAGTCCCAGGGGGTGCTTACTATAGAACAGACAGTGGTAGTGCAGGGATAAAATGTCTCCCTGCACTACAGTGGAGTGTAACTACATGCATGCCAGCATAGTTCACAGTGGCAGTAGCTCTGGGTGGGCAGTTTCAGAGCAAGGGGCCCGAGGCGACTGCACCCTCTGCCCCCCTGTTAGCTACGCTACTGTTTCCACAGATCAATGTTGTAAAATTTTGTGAAGCTCCTGTGGGTTCAAGGTGATCAAGACACATCTAGATAGATTCCTTGAGGGGTCTAGTTTCCAAAACAGGGTCACTTGTGGGGGGTTTCCACTGTTTAGGCACATCAGGGTCTCTCCAACATAACACGTGCAGACTATTGCATCAAAATCTGCATTCCAAAACATCAACCCTTCCTTTCTGTGCTCTGACATGCTCCCAAACAGTAGGTTTTCACCACATATGCAGTATCAGTGCACTGAGGAGAAATTGTACAACAATGGGGTCCATTATTTCCGGTTAACTTGTGAAAATAAAAAATGTGGGACTAAAAGTAAATTGTTGTGAAATTTTTTTTAATTTATTTTCACAGCTCAAAGTTATAAACTTCTGTGAAGCTCCTGGGGGATTAAGGTGGTTATCATACATCTAGATAAGTTCCCTGAGGGCTCTAGTTTCCAAACTGGTGTAAAGGTACCGTCACACTAAACGATATCGCTAGCGATCCGTGACGTTGCAGCGTCCTCGCTAGCGATATCGTTTAGTTTGACACGCAGCAGCGATCAGGATCCTGCTGTGATGTCGCTGGTCGCTGAATAAAGTCCAGAACTTTATTTGGTCGTCCGATCGCCGTGTATCGTTGTGTTTGACACCAAAAGCAACGATACCAGCGATGTTTTACACTGGTAACCAGGGTAAACATCGGGTTACTAAGCGCAGGGCCGCGCTTAGTAACCCGATGTTTACCCTGGTTACCAGCGTAAAAGTAAAAAAAACAAACAGTACATACTCACCCAGCGTCATACCTCCCCCAGCGTCTGCTTCCTGACACTGACTGAGCGCCGGCCCTAAAGTGAAAGTGAAAGCCGCTGTGCTGTTAGGGCCGGAGCTCAGTCAGTGTCAGGAAGCAGAAGCTGGGGGACGCTGGGTGAGTATGTACTGTTTGTTTTTTTTACTTTTACGCTGGTAACCAGGGTAAACATCAGGTTACTAAGCGCGGCCCTGCGCTTAGCAACCCGATGTTTACCCTGGTTACCCGGGGACCTCGGCATCGTTGATCGCTGGAGAGCGGTCTGTATGACAGCTCTCCAGCGATCAAACAGCGACGCTGCAGCGATCAGCATCGTTGTCGCTATCGCTGCAGCGTCGCTTAATGTGACGGTACCTTAACTTGTGGCTGGCTTATACTGTTTAGGCACAGCAGGAGCTCTCCAAACACGACTTGGCATCCGCTAATTAGTAAATCAAATTTTGCATTGAAAAAGTCAAATGGTGCTGCTTCCCCTCCTAGCCCTGCTGCATGCCCAAACATTCGTTTTCCTCCACATATTGGGTATTGGCATAGTCAGGAGAAATTGCTAAACAAAGTTTATGGGGCAGTTTCTCTTGTTACCTTTATTAAAAATGCTAATTTTGGGGCTAAAAACCATTTGTGTGGGAAAAATGTGATTTTCTTTAATTTCACGACTGAACGTTATAAACTTCTATAAAGCTCCTGGGAGATCAAGGTGCTCACTACGTATCTAGATAAGTTCCGTGAGGGGTTTAGTTTCCAAAATAGTGTCACTTGTGGGGAGTTTCCACTACAATGTGTCTCTCCAAACACAACATCGTGCCAGCTAATTAGTCCAGCAAATCTTGCTTTCAAAAAGTCAAATGTTTCTTGCTTCTCTTCCAAGCCCTGCTGCGTGCCCAAACATTAGTTTTCCTCCACATATTTGGTATTTTTGGTATTGGCTTACTCAAGAGAAATTGCTCAACAAATTTTATGGTGCAATGTTTCTTATTTATTAAAATTGCTAAATTTGGGACTAAAAACTATTTTTGTGGGAAAAATTTGATTTTTTTAATTTTCACGGCTCAAAGTTATAAACTTCTGTGAAGCTCTTGGGGGATCAAGGTGCCCTCCACACATCTAGATAAGTTCTCTGAGGGGTCTAGTTTCCAAAATTGTGTCACTTGTGGGGGTTTATACTGTTTAGGCAAAGCAGGGGCTCTCCAAAGCCAACATGGCATCCGACAATTGTTCCAGCAAATTTTGCATTGAAAAAGTCAAATGGCGCTCTTTCCATTCGCCATGCACCCAAATGGTAGCTTTCCCACACATATGGGGCATCAGGTGTACTCAGGAGAAATTGCACTACAAATTATATGGTGCAATTTCTCCTGTTACTCTTGTAAAAATGCAAACTTTGGGGCTAAAAAAAACATTTTTTTGTGGGAAAAAAGAAGAATCACCTGGGGGTTCAAGTTAGTTTCCAAAATAGTGTCATATATGTTGGGTTTCCACTGTTTAGGCATATTAAGGGCTCTCCAAACACGACATGGCATCTGCTAGTTATTCTTGTAAATTTTGCTTTCAAAAAGTCAACTGGAGCTCCTTCCCTTCCGAACCCTGCCATACACCCAAACAGTGTTTTACCCCCCACATGTGGGTTATTGGCATGCTCAGGAGAAATTGGACAACAAACTTTGTGGTCCATTTTTTCCTGTTACCCTTGCAAAAATACAAAAAAAATGGGTCTAAAGTAACATTTTTGTGAAAAAAAGTTAAATGTTTATTATTTACCTTCCATGTTCTACAAATTCCTGTGAAGCACCTCAAGGGTTAATTAACTTCTTGAATGTGGTTTTGAGAGCCTTGAGGGGAGCAGTTTTAAGAATGGTGTCAATTTTGGGTATTTTCTGTCATAAAAGCAATGTGGTCCCAAAAAAATGGTTTTGCAAATTTTGCAGAAAAAATGAGAAATCACTGATCAACTTTTAACTAGTGTTGAGCGATACCTTCCGATATCGGAAAGTATCGGTATCGGAAAGTATCGGCCGATACCGTCAAAGTATCGGATCTAATCCGATACCGATACCCGATCCCAATGCAAGTCAATGGGACGAAAATATCGGAATTAAAATAAACCCTTTCTTTCCTTGTAGGTTAATTCTACATGAAGGAAAACAACTAAGAATAATGTAGGATGTATTGGGGGAGGTGGCGGAGACATTAAAGGCACAGAGGTTTAGCCCAATCAAATAGAATAGCAGGATTTTTATTTTTTTTTATGACGTTCGGCGTTAGAAAGATTTTGACTATGTTATTTTTTTATTTTTTATTTTGTCAGATATTGATGTTTCACTACTTCCACGCCCTTCACCTTCTTTTTTACTTCTCCCACACTTTCTTCTTCATTATCCTCATCATCAGCTTCTTTGACATCAACTTCTTCACCTTATTCATCTTCTTCTTCATCTTCTACCTATTATTTTTTTTGTTACATTGTTCATATTCTTTTTATTTTACTATTATCTTCTTCATATTCTACTTCTTCATCATATTCTTATTTGTGACAGGCATTCCCGTAGTTGTTATCTATAAAAGTTTGAAGATTACACCTTCCGTTCTGCCTGTCACAAAAGAGTTACATTTGTCTGCGTTCAGTTTGGCCTGCAGCATCAGGCTTTATCCAGGGGCACCACGAGGAGGAACGGACTCACCCCCATACACTGCTTAGTCTTCTTCTGCTTATAATTTAGATAATATCTTTTGCTCTGATATTTAGTGTTATGCTTAATGTTCTTCTGCTCTTTGTTCTGCAGCCTCTTGTTCTTCTGCTTCTCGGTCTTCCAGGTCGTCGTCTCCAGGGTCGTCGTCTCCGGGGTCGTCGTCATCGGGGTGGTCTTCAGGGTCATCGTCTCCAGGGTCGTCGTCATCACGGTGGTTGTCGTCTCTGGTGTCGTCGTCATCTTAGGGGTGGTCTTCCGGGTCATCGTGTTTAGTCTCTTGAACTTGGAAATGTAGCAGAAGGTACAAGAAGGCTGAGAAAATGCCGAGAAACAGCTGATGGAACTGGAACTCGGATGGCTACCCGAAGTTCCAAGAGCCAATGGAACTACCGAGGACCAGCTGACGTTACTGGAACCCGGTTACTAAGCAGGAGGTACCCGTGCCTGAACGCACTACCAAGGACCACCTGACGTTGGTGGAACTCGGATACCCAGAGGGAGGCACCTAAGCCAAAGGCTCTGCCCGGAACCAGCTGACGGTGCTGGAACCAGGATGGGGAGCAGAAGGTACAAGAGCAAAAGTCACTGCCGAGAACCAGCTGACGGTACTGGAACCCGGATGGGTAGCCGAAGGTCCAAGAGCCAATGGAACTACCGAGGACCAGCTGACGTTACTGGAACCCGGTTACTAAGCAGGAGGTACCCGTGCCTGAAAGCACTACCAAGGACCACCTGACGTTGGTGGAACTCGGATACCCAGAGGGAGGCACCTAAGCCAAAGGCTCTGCCCGGAACCAGCTGACGGTACTGGAACCAGGATGGGGAGCAGAAGGTACAAGAGCAAAAGACACTGCCGAGAACCAGCTGACGGTGCTGGAACCCGGATGGGTAGCCGAAGGTCCAAGAGCCAATGGAACTACCGAGGACCAGCTGACGTTACTGGAACCCGGTTACTAAGCAGGAGGTACCCGTGCCTGAAAGCACTACCAAGGACCACCTGACGTTGGTAGAACTCGGATACCCAGAGGGAGGCACCTAAGCCAAAGGCTCTGCCCGGAACCAGCTGACGGTGCTGGAACCAGGATGGGGACCTATTCAAGCTTGTCTTCCTAGAGCCCCAACTAGCAGTGTTGGAGCAAAGGGTCAGCAGGAGGAGGAGAGGGAGCAGAGTGTAGGCCGAAGTCTGCACTGGCGGCAGCTTTGGGTCTGTTGTGTCTGCGTGGCAGTTGCAGGACACGTTGCCGGCTGCACAGCAGGGGAACAGCTGGCGGTGCTGAACCCCACTGACACATTGGCGAGGTGTTTGGCTCTGTGCAGCCAGCACATCTGGGCCCCAACTGGCGGTGTTAGAGCCCAGGGTCAGCAGGAGGAGGAGAGGGAGCGGAATGTAGGCCGAAGCCTAATTGAACCAATTTCAAAGGTAACCTTAAACCCCCCCCTCAGGTGTTCCAAACTAGAAGAGCCACAGCTTATGCAGCAGTAGTGCTGCACAAGTCAAAGGCTGCTCTTTTAATTTTTCTCCTTGCACACGCTGAATGAAACACGTATAACATTTAGCCCTTTATACAGTCAAACTGTGTTGGAGGCGCGTGTTCCCTTCGTAATGAGACGCAGCACAGATGTCAAGAATCCCACCTTGGTGCTGGGTGCAGCCTCCTGAGCGTTGTTATTTGCTGTACAGGAGTCTGCGCTGTCGTGTTATCCCTTGGCCTAGCGCTGTTAGCGCTGCCCATCTTCTGACATCATTTAATGTCGGCCGGTGCGGTTCGCGATGACCATGAATCCCAGCCCCGCAGTGTTTTAACATTGTTAAAACACTGCGGGGCTGGGATTCATGGCCTGGCGCAGTACATATGTTCGCCTCTCACACTCGGGTCCTTACACCCGCTTCAGACTGTGCGGCGTCAGCTGATCCCTTATCGCATGCCACGGCCATGAAGCCGCACAGTCTGAAGAAGGCGGAAGGAGATGAGGGACAGGCGAACTTATGCACTGCTCATGCCCATCAATCACACCCTCGCAGTCCAAATAAATAAGACACCGAGGGGCGTTGTGTGGGTCAGGGCGGCCGCAGAGGCGCAGGCAGGCAAACAATGATGCCAGAAGACGGGCAGCGCTACCAAAGGGGTTGCAGCGTGTCATTACAAAGGAAAGTCACACCTCCGGGACGGTTAAATGGTCACACAGAGGACACATTTTAGACGTGTTTTCAGTTCCACATGTGCGAGAATACGTTTATGAGCCACCTTGCACACATGCAGCATTACTGCTGTACAAGGTGGCTGGAAAACATACAAACGCCTGGGGGAGGGGGGACAGGTTCCCTTCAATTTCAGTTCTTGTGTCTGCGTGGCATTTGCAGGACACGTTGCCGGCTACACAGCAGGGGAACAGCTGGCGGTGCTGAACCCCACTGACACATTGGCTGGTGTTTTTCTCTGTGCAGCTAGCAGTACCGGGCCCCAACTGGCGGTGTTAGAGCCCAGGGTCAGCAGGAGGAGGAGAGGGAGCAGAGTGTAGGCCGAAGCCTGCACTGGTGGCAGCTTTGTGTCTGCGTGGCTGTTGCAGGACACGTTGCCGGCTACACAGCAGGGGAACAGCTGGCGTTGCTGAACCCCACTGACACATTGGCTGGTGTTTTTCTCTGTGCAGCTAGCAGTACCAGGCCCCAACTGGCGGTGTTAGAGCCCAGGCTCTGCAGGGGGAACAGAGTGTAGGCCGAAGCCTAATTGAACCAATTTTAAAGGTAACCTTTAACCCCCCCTCAGGTGTTACAAAATAGAAGAGCCACAGCTTATGCAGCAGTAGTGCTGCACAAGTCAAAGGTTGCTCTTTTAATTTTTCTCCTTGCACACGCTGAATGAAACACGTATAACATTTAGCCCTTTATACAGTCAAACTGTGTTGGAGGCGAGAGTTCCCTTCGTAATGAGACGCAGCACAGCTGGCAAAAATACCACCTTGGTGCTTGGCGCGGCCTCCTGAGCATCGCATTTTGCTGTACAGGAGTCTGCGTTGTTGCGTTATCCCTTGGCCATGCGCTGCCCGTCTTCTGACATTATTTAATGTCGGCTGGTGCGGTTCGCGATGACCATGAATCCCAGCCCCGCAGTGTCTTAACATTGTTAAAACACTGCGGGGCTGGGATTCATGGCCTGGCGCAGTACATATGTTCGCCTCTCACACTCGGGTCCTTACACCCGCTTCAGACTGTGCGGCGTCAGCTGATCCCTTATCGCATGCCACGGCCATGAAGCCGCACAGTCTGAAGAAGGCGGAAGGAGATGAGGGACAGGCAAACTTATGCACTGCTCATGCCCATCAATCACACCCTCGCAGTCCAAATAAATAAGACACCGAGGGGCGTTGTGTGGGTCAGGGCGGCCGCAGAGGCGCAGGCAGCCAAACAATGATGCCAGAAGACGGGCAGCACTACCAAGGGGGTTGCAGCGTGTCATTACAAAGGAAAGTCACACCTCCGGGATGGTTAAATGGTCACACAGAGGACACATTTTAGACGTGTTTTCAGTTCCACATGTGCGAGGAGAATACGTTTATGAGCCACCTTGCACACATGCAGCATTACTGCTGTACAAGGTGGCTGGAAAACATACAAACGCCTGGGGGAGGGGGGACAGGTTCCCTTCAATTTCAGTTCTTGTGTCTGCGTGGCATTTGCAGGACACGTTGCCGGCTACACAGCAGTGGAACAGCTGGCGGTGCTGAACCCCACTGACACATTGGCTGGTGTTTTTCTCTGTGCAGCTAGCACATCTGGGCCCCAACTGGCGGTGTTAGAGCCCAGGGTCAGCAGGAGGAGGAGAGGGAGCGGAGTGTAGGCCGAAGCCTGCACTGGCGGCAGCTTTGGGTCTGTTTTGTCTGCGTGGCTGTTGCAGGACACGTTGCCGGCTACACAGCAGGGGAACAGCTGGCGGTGCTGAACCCCACTGACACATTGGCGAGGTGTTTGGCTCTGTGCAGCCAGCACATCTGGGCCCCAACTGGCGGTGTTAGAGCCCAGGGTCAGCAGGAGGAGGAGAGGGAGCGGAGTGTAGGCCGAAGCCTAATTGAACCAATTTCAAAGGTAACCTTAAACCCCCCCCTCAGGTGTTCCAAACTAGAAGAGCCACAGCTTATGCAGCAGTAGTGCTCCACAAGTCAAAGGTTGCTCTTTTAATTTTTCGCCTTGCACACGCTGAATGAAACACGTATAACATTTAGCCCTTTATACAGTCAAACTGTGTTGGAGGCGCGAGTTCCCTTCGTAATGAGATGCAGCACAGATGTCAAGAATCCCACCTTGGTGCTGGGTGCAGCCTCCTGAGTGTTGTTATTTGCTGTACAGGAGTCTGCGCTGTCGTGTTATCCCTTGGCCTAGCGCTGTTAGCGCTGCCCATCTTCTGACATCATTTAATGTCGGCCGGTGCGGTTCGCGATGACCATGAATCCCAGCCCCGCAGTGTCTTAACATTGTTAAAACACTGCGGGGCTGGGATTCATGGCCTGGCGCAGTACATATGTTCGCCTCTCACACTCGGGTCCTTACACCCGCTTCAGACTGTGCGGCGTCAGCTGATCCCTTATCGCATGCCACGGCCATGAAGCCGCACAGTCTGAAGAAGGCGGAAGGAGATGAGGGACAGGCGAACTTATGCACTGCTCATGCCCATCAATCACACCCTCGCAGTCCAAATAAATAAGACACCGAGGGGCGTTGTGTGGGTCAGGGCGGCCGCAGAGGCGCAGGCAGCCAAACAATGATGCCAGAAGACGGGCAGCGCTACCAAGGGGGTTGCAGCGTGTCATTACAAAGGAAAGTCACACCTCCGAGACGGTTAAATGGTCACACAGAGGACACATTTTAGACGTGTTTTCAGTTCCACATGTGCGAGGAGAATACGTTTATGAGCCACCTTGCACACATGCAGCATTACTGCTGTACAAGGTGGCTGGAAAACATACAAACGCCTGGGGGAGGGGGGACAGGTTCCTTTCAATTTCAGTTCTTGTGTCTGTGTGGCATTTGCAGGACACGTTGCCGGCTACACAGCAGGGGAACAGCTGGCGGTGCTGAACCCCACTGACACATTGGCTGGTGTTTTTCTCTGTGCAGCTAGCACATCTGGGCCCCAACTGGTGGTGTTAGAGCCCAGGGTCAGCAGGAGGAGGAGAGGGAGCGGAGTGTAGGCCGAAGCCTGCACTGGCGGCAGCTTTGGGTCTGTTGTGTCTGCGTGGCATTTGCAGGACACGTTGCCGGCTACACAGCAGGGGAACAGCTGGCGGTGCTGAACCCCACTGACACATTGGCTGGTGTTTTTCTCTGTGCAGTTAGCACATCTGGGCCCCAACTGGCGGTGTTAGAGCCCAGGGTCAGCAGGAGGAGGAGAGGGAGCGGAGTGTAGGCCGAAGCCTAATTGAACCAATTTCAAAGGTAACCTTTAACCCCTCCTCAGGTGTTACAAACTAGAAGAGCCACAGCTTATGCAGCAGTAATGCTGCACAAGTCAAAGGTTGCTCTTTTAATTTTGCTCCTTGCACACGCTGAAAGGAACACGTATAACATTTAGGCCCTTACACAGTCAAACTGATTTTGAGGCGTGAGTTCCCTTCGTAAAGAGACGCAGTACAGCTGGCAAAAATGCCACCTTGGTGCTTTGCGTGGCCTCCTGAGCATCGTTATTTGTTGCACAGGAGTCTGCGCTGTCGTGTTATCCCTTGGCCTTGCGCTGTTAGCGCTGCCCGTCCTCTGACATCATTTCATGTCGGCCGGTGCGGTTTGCGATGACCATGAATCCCAGCCCCGCAGTGGCTTAACATTGTTAAAACACTGCGGGGCTGAGATTCATGGCCTGGCGCAGTACATATGTTCGCCTCTCGCTTGGGTTCTTACACCCGCTTCAGACTATGCGGCGTCAGCTGATCCCTTATCGCATGCCACGGCCATGAAGACGCACAGTCCGAAGAAGGCGGAAGGAGATGAGGGACAGGCGAAGAAATGCACCGTTCATGCCCGTCAATCACACCCTCGCAGTCCAAATAAATAAGACACCGAGGGGCGTTGTGTGGGGCAAGGCGGCCGCAGAGGCGCAGGCAGCCAAACAATGATGCCAGAAGACGGGCAGCGCTACCAAGGAGCTTGTTGCGTGTCAATACAAAGGAAAATCACACCTGAGGGAAGTTTTAATGGTCGCAGAGGACTCATTTTAGACGTGTTCAGTTCAACATGGGCAAGGAGAATACGTTTCTGAGCCACCTTGCACACATGCAGCATTACTGCCGTACAAGGTGGCTGTAAAACATAGAAACACCTGGGGGAGGGGGGACAGGTTTCCTTCAATTTCAGTTCTTGTGTCTGCGTGGCTGTTGCAGGACACGTTGCCAGCTACACAACAGGGGAACAGCTGGCGGTGCTGAACCCCACTGACACATTGGCTGGTGTATTTCTCTGTGCAGCTAGCAGTACCGGGCACCAACTGGCATTGTTAGAGCCCAGGGTCAGCAGGAGGAGCAGGGGGAGCAAAGTGTAGGCCGAAGCCTGCACTGGCGGCAGCTTTGGGTCTGTTGTGTCTGCGTGGCTGTTGCAGGACACGTTGCCGGCTACACAGCAGGGGAACAGCTGGCGGTGCTGAACCCCACTGACACATTGGCGAGGTGTTTTTCTCTGTGCAGCCAGCACTTCCGGACAGCAACTAGCGGTGTTGGAGCCCAGGCTCTGCAGGTGGAGCAGAGTGTAGGCCGCAGCCTGCACTGGAGCAAGTTGAAAGGGAACCTTTAACCCCCCCCAGGCGTTTGTAGCTGAAAGAGCCATCTTGTACAGCACTAATGCTGGAAAAGGTAAACTTAGCTCTTTTAATTATGGTCCTTGCACATGCTGAACCTAACACTTTTGAAATGTGTCCCCTCACATGGTTAAACCGTCCGGTCGGTGGAACTTTCCTTTGTCATGTGACGCAGCACAGCCGTCATTCTTACCCCCTTGGCACCGTGCGCCTCCTCCTCAGCGTTGTTTGAATCTGTCCCGGAGTCTGCGCTGTTATGTTATCCCTTGGCCAGGCACACTTAGCACTGCCCGTCTTCTGACATCATTTGGTGTCAGGATGGCTGCGCCTGTGCGGCCGCGCTGGACGAGATCCCGCCTCGCTGTGTCATCTAATGTAATCACTCTGCGGACCTGTGATCCATGGGCATGAGCAGTGCATATCCTCGCCTCTCACTCCACTCCCTACGGCTTCTTCAGACTGTGCGGCGTCACGGCCGTGGCATGCTATTAGGGATCAGCTGACAGCGCACAGTCTGAAGAAGGCGTAGGGAGATGAGTGAGAGGCGGAGGTTCAGATATGCACTGCTAATGTCCATGGATCACAGGTCCGCAGTGGGATTAAATCAGAAGACACTACGAGGCGGGATCTCGTCCAGCGCGGCCGCACAGGCGCAGCCATCCTGACACCAAATGATGTCAGAAGACGGGCAGCGCTAAGTGTGCCTGGCCAAGGGATAACATAACAGCGCAGACTCCGGGACAGATTCAAACAACGCTGAGGAGGAAGCGCACGACGCCAAGGGGGTAAGAATGACGGCTGTGCTGCGTCACATGACAAAGGAAAGTTCCACCGACCGGACGGTTTAACCGTGTGAGGGGACACATTTCAAAAGTGTTAGGTTCAGCATGTGCAAGGAGCACGCTGAAAAGAGGCACTTTTTCCCTTTGCATCATTACTGCTGCACAAGGTGTGTCCTTCAGTAACAAACGCCTGGGGGGGGGGGGGACAGGTTCCCTTAAATTTAACTTGTTGTGCCTGCGTGGCGGTCACAGGACACGTTGCCGTATACACAGCAGGGGAGCAGTAGGCATTACTGAACCCCACTAACACATTGGAGAGGTGTTTGGCTCTGTGCGGACAGCACTTCTGGACGGCAACTAGTGGTGTTGGAGCCCAGGGACAGGAGGAGGAGGAGGAGGTGGAGGAGATAGGAGGGATTGCCACACACACAGCTGGGGAACAGCTGACGTTACTGAACCCCAATAACAGAGGAGGGACTGTTGGGACTGTGCGGACAGCACTTCTGGATGGCAACTAGCGGTGTTGGAGCCCAGGGACAGGAGGAGGAGGAGGAGGTGGAGGAGATAGGAGGGATTGCCACACACACAGCTGGGGAACAGCTGACGTTACTGAACCCCAATAACAGAGGAGGGACTGTTGGGACTGTGCGGACAGCACTTCTGGATGGCAACTAGCGGTGTTGGAGCCCAGGGACAGGAGGAGGAGGAGGAGGTGGAGGAGATAGGAGGGATTGCCACACACACAGCTGGGGAACAGCTGACGTTACTGAACCCCAATAACAGAGGAGGGACTGTTGGGACTGTGCGGACAGCACTTCTGGACGGCAACCAGCGGTGTTGGAGCCCAGGGACAGGAGGAGGAGGAGGAGGTGGAGGAGATAGGAGGGATTGCCACACACACAGCTAGGGAACAGCTGACGTTACTGAACCCCAATAACAGAGGAGGGACTGTTGGGACTGTGCGGACAGCACTTCTGGACGGCAACTAGCGGTGTTGGAGCCCAGGGACAGGAGGAGGAGGAGGAGGTGGAGGAGATAGGAGGGATTGCCACACACACAGCTGGGGAACAGCTGACGTTACTGAACCCCAATAACAGAGGAGGGACTGTTGGGACTGTGAGGACAGCACTTATGGATGGCAACTAGCGGTATTGGAGCCCAGGGACAGGAGGAGGAGGAGGAGGTGGAGGAGATAGGAGGGATTGCCACACACACAGCTGGGGAACAGCTGACGTTACTGAACCCCAATAACAGAGGAGGGACTGTTGGGACTGTGCGGACAGCACTTCTGGACGGCAACTAGCGGTGTTGGAGCCCAGGGACAGGAGGAGGAGGAGGAGGTGGAGGAGATAGGAGGGATTGCCACACACACAGCTGGGGAACAGCTGACGTTACTGAACCCCAATAACAGAGGAGGGACTGTTGGGACTGTGCGGACAGCACTTCTGGACGGCAACTAGCGGTGTTGGAGCCCAGGGACAGGAGGAGGAGGAGGAGGTGGAGGAGATAGGAGGGATTGCCACACACACAGCTGGGGAACAGCTGACGTTACTGAACCCCAATAACAGAGGAGGGACTGTTGGGACTGTGCGGACAGCACTTCTGGACGGCAACTAGCGGTGTTGGAGCCCAGGGACAGGAGGAGGAGGAGGAGGTGGAGGAGATAGGAGGGATTGCCACACACACAGCTGGGGAACAGCTGACGTTACTGAACCCCAATAACAGAGGAGGGACTGTTGGGACTGTGCGGACAGCACTTCTGGACGGCAACTAGCGGTGTTGGAGCCCAGGGACAGGAGGAGGAGGAGGAGGTGGAGGAGATAGGAGGGATTGCCACACACACAGCTGGGGAACAGCTGACGTTACTGAACCCCAATAACAGAGGAGGGACTGTTGGGACTGTGCGGACAGCACTTCTGGACAGCAACTAGCGGTGTTGGAGCCCAGGGACAGGAGGAGGAGGAGGAGGTGGAGGAGATAGGAGGGATTGCCACACACACAGCTGGGGAACAGCTGACGTTACTGAACCCCAGTAACAGAGGAGGGACTGTTGGGACTGTGCGGACAGCACTTCTGGACAGCAACTAGCGGTGTTGGAGCCCAGGGACAGGAGGAGGTGGAGGAGATAGGAGGGATTGCCACACACACAGCTGGGGAACAGCTGACGTTACTGAACCCCAATAACAGAGGAGGGACTGTTGGGACTGTGCGGACAGCACTTCTGGACGGCAACTAGCGGTGTTGGAGCCCAGGGACAGGAGGAAAAGCAGAGGAACACAATGTAGGCCGAAGCCTGATTGGAGAAAGTCGAAATGGAACCTTTACCCCCCCCCAAGGCGTTTGTAGCTGAAAGAGCCAGCTTGTGCAGCACAAAAGATGCAAAAGGAAAAGGTGGCTCTTTTCATTATGCTCCTTGCAAACACAGAACTAAACACTTATAAAATGTGTCCCCTGAAACCGTGAGACCATCCCGGAGGTGGAACTTTCCTTCGTAATATGACGCAGCACAGCCGTCATTCTTACCCCCCCCCCGGCTCCGTGCCACGGCTCCTCAGCGTTGTTTGATTCCGTCCCGGAGCCTGCGCTGTTATGTTATCCCTTGGCCAGGCACACTTAGCGCTGCCCATCTTCTGACATCATTTGGTGTCAGGCTGGCTGCGCCTGTGCGGACGCGCTGGCCGAGAGCCCGCCTCGCAGTGTCGTCTAATGTAATCCCACCACGGGCCTGGGATCCATGGCCATGCGCAGTGCATATCCTCGCCTCTCACTCCCCTCCCTACGGCTTCTTAAGACTGTGCAGTCTCACGGCCGTGGCATGCTATTAGGGACCAGCTGACACCGCACAGTCTGAAGAAGCCGTAGGGAGATGAGTGAGAGGTGGAGGTTCAGATATGCACTGCGCATGTCCATGGATCTCAGGCCCCCAGTGGGATTAAATCAGAAGACACTGCGAGGCGGGCTCTCGGCCAGCGCGGCCGCACAGGCGCAGCCATCCTGACACCAAATGATGTCAGAAGACGGGCAGCGCTAAGTGTGCTTGTTCAAGGGATAACATAACAGCGCAGGCTCCGGGACGGAATCAAACAACGCTGAGGAGCAGTGGCACGGAGCCGGGGGGGGGGGGGGTAAGAATGACGGCTGTGCTGCGTCGTATTACGAAGGAAAGTCCCACCTTCGGGACGGTTTTACGGTATCAGTGGCCACATTTTATAAGTGTTAAGTTCTGCGTGTGCAAGGAGCTAAACAAAAATAGCTACCTTTTCCTTGTGCAGCATTACTGCACAAGGTGGCTCTTTCAGTAACAAACGCCTTGGGGGGGGGGACAGGTTCCCTTACATTTCAGTTGTTGTGTCAGCGTGGCGGTCGCAGGACACATTGCCGGCTACACAGCTGGGGATCAGCTGACGTTACTGAAACCCAATAACACTGGGTCGTATGTTTTGACTGTGCAGACGGCACTTCTGAGCCTCAACTGGCGGTGTTGGAGCCCAGGAATTTAAGTTCAGGTGGTAGAAAGATGAACACAACAGGAGACCTGGATAACGTAGACAGTGACCTAATTATTTAATCAGGAAGAGGAGTGGCAAATTCCTGCGAGATCCAGGCCTTGTTCATTTTCAGGAAAGTAAGCCGGTCAACGTTATCGGAGGATAGTCGCATGCGACGGTCAGTTAGTACACCACCTGCAGCACTAAAGACGCGTTCCGATAATACACTAGCCGCAGGGCAAGCCAGCACCTCCAATGCATACTGGCTTAGCTCTGGCCATGTATCCAGCTTTGAGACCCAAAAATTGAAAGGGGAAGAGCCGTCTGGGAGTACAGCAAGAGGGCAAGACATGTAGTCTGTCACCATCTGACGGAACCGTTGCCTCCTGCTGACTGGAGCCGTCTGTGATGGTGTAGACTTTTGTGGCGGGCACAGAAAACTGTGCCACAGTTGGGCCATACTGGTCTTGCCTTGGGCAGAGGCACTGCTTCTGCTCCCTCTTTGTGCAGAGCCTCCACCACTGCCTGGACGCACTGAGCTGCTTTGGAATGCACTAGCAGCACTTCTCTCAGTTGGAATGGAGAAGATGATGGAATTCACCAGTGTGTCTTGGTACTCCCGCATTTTTCGCTCCCGGTTCAACGGTGTGATGAGGCTTTCTACGTTGTCCCGGTAGCGAGGATCGAGGAGGGTGAACACCCAATAATCAGACATGTTGAGAATGTGGGCGATGCGGCGGTCGTTTCTCAGGCACTGCAGCATGTAATCCACCATGTGCTGCAGACTGCCAACTGCCCAAAAAACGCTGTCCCCTGCTGGAGGCGTGATCTCTGCCCGCTCGTCATCACCCCACCCTCGCTGTACACACTGAGTACTGGACAATTGTGTAACTCCCTCCTCTGGACGGATGTCTTCCTCCTCCATTGACTCCTCCTCATCTTCCTTACAAACTGTCCCCTGCCTATGCGTTTGTGAGGAACCACGTGGCGCTGACTGTCCAGAAGATGATGGAAATGGTGAATTCTCATCCTCCACCTCTTCCACAACATCATCCCTTAGCGCTTGCAGTGATTTTTCAAGCAAGCAGATAAGGGGGACAGTCATGCTGACTAGTGCATCATCTGCACTCGCCATCCGCGTGGAATAATCGAAGGGATGCAAAACCTGGCAGACGTCCTTCATAGTGGCCCACTCTGTGGTTGTGAAGTCTGAACGGCGCGGAGTGCGACTTCTTTGCGCCTGATGCAGCTGGTACTCCATTACAGCTTGCTGCTGCTCACACAACCGCTCCAACATATGTAACGTGGAATTCCACCTGGTAGGTAGGTCACATATGATGCGATGTTCCGGCAGGTGTTGTCGGCGCTGCAGAGCCGCAATGCGCGCTTTTGCTTTTGCCGTGCTGGAACGCCGCAAGTGAGCACACTCTAGGCGGACCTTGTGCAGCAGTGCATCAAGATCCGGATAGTCCCTCAAAAAACTCTGCACGACCAAATTGAGCACATGTGCCAGACATGGGATGTGAGTGAGGTTGCCGAGGCCCAGAGCTGCCACCAGATTTCGGCCATTATCACACACTACCATGCCTGGCTGGAGATTCGCTGGCACAAACCACACATCGCTCTCCTGCTTGATGGCATTCCAGAGCTCCTGCGCTGTGTGGCTTCGATTCCCCAAATAAATTAATTTCAAGACGGCCTGTTGACGTTTGGCCACGGCTGTGCTCATGTCGGTCGTAACAGGTAAACGTTCATCACGGGTCCATGTGGAGGTGGACTGTGACGGCTCCTGTAGCGATGATTCTGAGGAACTGGTGTAAGAGGAGGAGTCAATGCGTACAGAATGGATTCCTGCAATCCTTGGAGTGGGCAGGACACGTCCTGCGCCACTCGCACGGTCTGTACCCGGCTCAACGACATTAACCCAATGGGCAGTGAGGGAAAGGTATCGCCCCTGTCCATGTTGACTGGTCCACGCATCGGTGGTGAGGTGGACCTTGCTACTGACGGCATTCAGTAGCGCGTGTTTTATGTGTCCCTCCACATGCTTGTGCAGAGCAGAGACGGCTTGCCTGCTGAAGTAAAAGCGGCTGGGCACATTGTACTGTGGGACTGCCAATGACATCAAGTCACGGAAGCTGTCAGTCTCCACCAGCCTGAATGACAGCATTTCCAGTGACAGAAGTTTGGCAATGCCTGCAGTCAGAGCCTGTGCTCGTGGGTGGTTTGACGAGAAAGGCCGCATTTTCTCCCATGCCTGTACTACCGATGGCTGTAGACTGGGCTGGGAGTGTGTGGATGACTGGGAAAGTGGTGCTGAGGGTGGAATTACAGCGGGTCTCTGGACAAAAAGGCCAGAGGTTCTTCCACGGCGATCCTGGGAGGAAGCCGAACCAGCTGCGTGTGAGCTGGAGGAAGAGGCAACACGAGCTGAAGAGGTGGTAGCTGCCGCTGTTGGTTGGCCTAGCTCTTCAGTGTGTTTTTCTAACTCCGCCGCGTGCCTTGTGCGCACATGTTTCCACATGTTGGAGGTATTGAGGTTGCTGACATTTTTCCCTCTTTTGACTTTGTGATGACACACCTTGCATTTGACATAGCAAATGTCATCTGCAACTGTGTCAAAAAAGGACCAGGCACTGCAAGTCTTGGGAGCGCCCTTTTTGGCTTTTGGAAGAGACATGCTCCTAACCGGTGCCAAAGCAGAGGCTGCAGGATCCGCAGTCTTCCCCCTCCCTCTCCCTCTTTGGGCCGTACGGGGAATCTCTTCCTCAGAGCTGCTCCCACCACCTTCCTGTCCCTCACGCCAAGATGGGTCAAGGACCTCATCATCTACACTACCCTCTGCCCCCTACTGCTCCTCCTGGGTAGTCTCAGCAGCAGAGGACGCACCAGTAAGTGGCACCTGAGTGTCATCATCAGCTGATGCGGCCTGCGATGTGGTGACCGGAGCCACTGGCCCACCTGCCTCTTCAGAGGAAGAGAGAAAAAGCTGTTGGGCATCACTGCACCCTGCCTCTTCTTCCATTTCTCCAATGCTGCTTGGCTGGCCCCCTGTTTCCAAGCCAAGAGATTCAGAGAACAGAAGTAGAGACGGCTCCTGTCCTGGGCTCTCTGTCTGCCTGGGCAATTTGGCAGGTGGTGAAGAGACAGATGGCTGCTCTCCAGTGCTCTGTGTCTGAGAGGATGTGGCACTAATTGAAGTTGATGCATTAGCTGCCATCCATCCGACAACGGCTTCAATTTGTTCTTCACGCCGCAGCGGTGTACGGCGCTCTGCGACAAAGCTGCGCATGAATGACTGTTCCCTAGTGAAAGTGGGTGCTGATGAGTCACCGGTGCCCGCAGCAGGCACAGAATCCCCACGTCCCCTCCCTGCTCCGCGCCCACGCCCACGTGCCTTACTCACTGCCTTCTTCATCTTGGTTGACTGATAAAGATAAGCAGAAAAGTACTAACGGCTTTGTGTGCTTATTCCTGAACAACTCCTAACAGGTATAAGAAACACTAATTTTTTAAAGTGTGGACTAGACTTTAATATGAGCTAATGTGGCCTACACAAATGTAAAGTGGTGTCACTGGTGTGTTTGGTGAACTTTATTATTTATTTATTTTTTGGGGGCTGAACTGACAACAGAGAGAGCTGCAGTCACACGGAGACCGTGCAGACAGCCGTAAACGGCGCTGCAAGGCCCAAAAACCCTCCTCTACGTTATCCTATGTAGTGTTTTTCCACAAATTAGCTGGAGACGGGTGGAAAGACACTAATAGGAATTTTTTGAAAAAATGTGCAGCAGCCTGCACTACTTAAAAGAAAAGGAAAATTGATTTTGCGGTATGACGCAGTGAAGAACCCTGAGCTGGAGACAACCAGGCTATGGCTGCTCACAGACTACAGGGCGAGCTGCAGTCACACGGAGACTGTGCAGACAGCCGTAAACGGCGCTGCAAGGCCCAAAAACCCTCCTCTACGTTATCCTATGTAGTGTTTTTCCACAAATTAGCTGGAGACGGGTGGAAAGACACTAATAGGAATTTTTTGAAAAAATGTGCAGCAGCCTGCACTACTTAAAAGAAAAGGAAAATTGATTTTACGGTATGACGCAGTGAAGAACCCTGAGCTGGAGACAACCAGGCTATGGCTGCTCACAGGCTACAGGGCGAGCTGCAGTCACACGGAGACCGTGCAGACAGCCGTAAACGGCGCTGCAAGGCCCAAAAACCCTCCTCTACGTTATCCTATGTAGTGTTTTTCCACAAATTAGCTGGAGACGGGTTGAAAGACACTAATAGGATTTTTTTGAAAAAATTAGCAGCAGACTACACTACTTGGAAAAAAAAAAAAAAAAAGAACAGTATGAGGCAATGAACCACCCTCCCTGAACTGAATACAACCAGCTATGGATGGCCTATGTGGCTGCACTCAGACTAGAGAGTGGGCTGCACTCACACACACACACACAGACCTTGCAGATCGCTGTGAAAACAGCGCTACAAGGCAAAAGCAAGGTGATTAGTAGGTGAACACAGCGATTGCTAAATTAGCCTTGGAAAAGCACAAAGAAGCAAATCGCTATCTCTAAACTGGCCCTCAGTCAGCAAACAGCGTCCTGTCACTAACTGAATTCACAGCAGAGTGAGCGCAAAATGGCGCCAGCGACTTTTAAACTGCATCATGACATCATTTCAGCAGCCAATCACAGCCTTGCCAGTAGTTTCAGGCCCTCCATGCTGAACAGGATGTGCCCATGCAGCGCCCCAGAGTCCTGGTCGTTGCAGTACTGTGGCTCCGCCACTATGGGGAGCCATGGTGCGTCCGATGGCACTGAAGGAGTTCATCTGATCAGGTATCACAGACACCAATACATTTCACAGCCGGGCCTCCGGGGGGAGCTAAGGGTTCTATTCATTAGGCCACTCCCCACCATAGTGGGTAAACTGGGGGTCAGGCAGGAAGTTAGATCAGAAAGCTGACTGGATTGGACGAAGCAACACCTAGTGGCAGAGGGTGTTGTGGAGGAAGAGACAGTAGGGTCTCTGTCAGGGGTGGGATCCTGACAGAGGCTTGGCATTGGAAAGAACGTAACGGGTCCGCGCCAGCTCCGGGAAGCGGCGGGGCCCAAGAAAGGACTAGAAGCGAGACAGATTGTGCTGAGTGAGAAACGAGATCAAGCAATAGGAGAATTCCAGTAGGGGTCGTGCTGTAAGACCGGAGCAACACCCTACTGAGGCGCACTACCGGTGGCCGGAACGCCGAGGGAGTATTACAATAACCAGCTTCAAGCAATACTCTAAACAGCGGCAGGACAGTCAGTTTAAGGCGGGCTGTCTAACACATATCACCTATGAAGTCTTGGGAGGCAATTGCGGGAGAGGGGCGTCTCTAGGGTCCCGGAAGAACTCCAGGCCTATCCGACAAACGGGTGCCGTTCTAACTGTAACATCAGGAAGGGACGGAAGATTAGAAGAACATCATTTAATCGAGTTGTGAGGGAACTTAAGAAACAGACACAACGGTTGTGGGGTACTTTCCGTAAGCACAGCAGGGAAGGACTACAACACATAGCGCTAAGAAGGAAGGCACCGATTTCCACCTGTGAAGTGAACTCTGGAGGTGCCATTGGACCGGCCGGACTTGCGCAGCCTGGTGAACCGTATTCTGGACTGAGGACTCAGAGATCTCCAGTAAAGAGGTAAAGAGACTGCAACCTGGTGTCCTCGTTATTTACCGTGACCTGCACCCCACAACTGCACCGTTACAACACCACTTATTGCACCGGACGTCCCCCACTGACAGACAGGGCCACGGACCGGGTCTAGCCACCGTGACAACCCCAGGACTGAGACCCAGAGGCCCGGCTCCGGGTACCCCTCGGCCCTGCGGCGGTGTGGGGGCGCTCCAAACTTGGCGTCACGAACAGGATCTACTTAAGCCTGAAGAATCAGGTCATGTGTGCCTTGGAACTGTGATTTACTGTGCTTGGACTGTACTTTATTACAAAGACTGTGTGCTGTGCCATTTGCCGCCAAAAATCCGCCGCCATTACAGCGCTGAGGAGAGCGCAGGAAGAGAAGAGGGGCGTGAGGTGGGCGTAGACAAGCTGGAGAGCGCGAACAACAATGGCCGCCCAGTTCAAATATTTCTGTGTCCTGAGGACGTGTCCGTCAACAGCTGAGGTCCGCCTCCTGATCCTGTTTGGAGGGTGGAGACCATGGAGACGGGGCCGCCCACGAAAGAGACCGCGGGAAGAAGACGCGGGAGAAGAGACAAAGATGGCAGCGCCAGAAGCCCCGCATGAGAAAGATCGGGCGCGGGGAGAGGTTGGGCAGCCCGATGTAGCCCGGGGTACGCCGTCACCGTGGGAGCTGACCCTTGCCGGGCCAACGGTGGGCCGACCTCCCCGGCCGCCGTCGGAAGAAAGCATGGCCGCTGCAGAGGCCCGGCAGATTGCTGCCCGCCTGGAGGCCGACGCCCGCGTGATTGCTAGGCTGGGCCAGCCCACAGAGATCTGCCTGGTTCCAGTGCCCCCTGCTTCTCCCAACCTGGCCGCGGCTGAAGGTGCGCCGCAGGCATCGGGCCTAAAGATCACGCCTGAGGCCGAACACCTGCGGCGCTTGATGGCTGCATGGCGAACCCGACCTCGGCCGGCCGTGCAGGTGGACCTGACCCCCACCGCGGAGGTTCCCTCATCCCACTGGGGGGTCGTGATTTCTTTTAACCCCCAATATGGACGCGGGGTTATCCAGGAAATCGGGGAGCCGCTACAAATCCACGTGGATCGGGAAGAGGTGGAGCCCTGCAGCGGAAGATTCCCCCGCGACCTGGAACCCGGTGACGCGGTGACCTACACCAGATGGAAGAGGGCTACGGGAGAGGCTGGCTGGGTAGCGCGGGGCGTGCAGCGATGTACTGCCTTCCAGGCTGCTGCCGGAACACCGGAGGAAGATGATCCCGTGGGGAAAGCAGCAGAGCCCGGCCCCGCGGAACCTCGAGAAGCCCGGTCTCGCTGTGCCCCGGAGGGACGTGTGTGTCTGCCAGTGAGAAGGGCCTCCCGGCGAGGGATTTTATCACTGCTGGGACCGGAACGGCGTCCTGGCTCACCAGTGCGATCTGTTGGCCTGGTGAGACCGGATAGGAGACCACCACAGTAAGATTTTACTGCATTTCTTTTACTGTAAATAGTTACTGTTTTATTGCTTTTATGTTGCTGATAAACCCGTTCAGGGTAAACTCTAAAGGGGATCCTTCTATGGACCTGGGATCCCTATTGTTTGTTTGTTTTTGTTACCAAAAGTTTTGCACAAGTTTTAAAAACTGCTGAATCATGAACAGTGCATGATCCGAACTCTTTTGTATATAGTTTGCACCTTATTAAAGGTGCTCCCTACTGGTTTTACTTAAACAAGGACTCTTTGCGAAGATACCGCACTGGAACCTTTGATGAGTATGGACAGGTAGCTTGAGAAGATGTGCTACCTCACAGAGATTTGGTCCCCTCTTAAAGGGGATGTTCATTTGTTGCACGTAAATGGTGATATTGCTTTAAGACCGGTAGCAATAATGTCAATGGAAGAAAATGATGATAATATTTACATGTAAAAGTTATATGTATGCCATTAGTTAATTGTAAAGGAATGCTGATAATGTTCTCTGAAAGAAAAAGTAAAAGGAAGTAATGAGAAAGTTTAATGTTGTGAAAAGAAGATAGTTGATAATGTTGATAAGAAAAGGGGGGGGGGATAGAAGGTAAACCCTGCGTTCCCCATCGAAAGTTAGTAATGTGTTACTAAGGACAGAAAGTGAACCCGTAAGGGTTAGTGGGTGAGTCCTTATAGGAGCCAAGTAGAGCCGGCTCAGTGTTCTCAAACTGAAAGAAAAGTTATGTTCTATACTGTGTATAGTAGTTGAAAAGGCAGTAGGCCCTGGCTGAACGGGGCGGTCCTGTAACAGAAAGGAGAGGCAGTAGGTCTGGTGCCGATAGGACAGGCGGTCCTGCAGATCCAAAGTAGGAGAATGAAAAAGTTAAAATACCTTGTAATGTGATTATAGGAAGGTCTTTAGCGGACTAAGAGTGTATATCCTTAAAGGCAAAGTTAAATTATTGGTTAATAATGTTTGCACTTAGTAAAATACCCGGTTGGGTAAGAAAAGTTAATTATAGCATGTTGCCATGATATTTTTGCCATGTTTGTAACGTTCAAGTGTCCTTACCTCCCATAAAGGGAAGCCTGTTCAAGTATACTTATTGTCATTGCACTCAACAAAATTGTATGTCTTTTTGCTAACTTGTATTGTTGTTTTCTTCCCAGTCCCGGAGTACTGTGTTTAACCAGGGGGGAGTGCAGCGCCCCAGAGTCCTGGTCGTTGCAGTACTGTGGCTCCGCCACTATGGGGAGCCATGGTGCGTCCGATGGCACTGAAGGAGTTCATCTGATCAGGTATCACAGACACCAATACATTTCACAGCCGGGCCTCCGGGGGGAGCTAAGGGTTCTATTCATTAGGCCACTCCCCACCATAGTGGGTAAACTGGGGGTCAGGCAGGAAGTTAGATCAGAAAGCTGACTGGATTGGACGAAGCAACACCTAGTGGCAGAGGGTGTTGTGGAGGAAGAGACAGTAGGGTCTCTGTCAGGGGTGGGATCCTGACAGAGGCTTGGCATTGGAAAGAACGTAACGGGTCCGCGCCAGCTCCGGGAAGCGGCAGGGCCCAAGAAAGGACTAGAAGCGAGACAGATTGTGCTGAGTGAGAAACGAGATCAAGTAATAGGAGAATTCCAGTAGGGGTCGTGCTGTAAGACCGGAGCAACACCCTACTGAGGCGCACTACCGGTGGCCGGAACGCCGAGGGAGTATTACAATAACCAGCTTCAAGCAATACTCTAAACAGCGGCAGGACAGTCAGTTTAAGGCGGGCTGTCTAACACATATCACCTATGAAGTCTTGGGAGGCAATTGCGGGAGAGGGGCGTCTCTAGGGTCCCGGAAGAACTCCAGGCCTATCCGACAAACGGGTGCCGTTCTAACTGTAACATCAGGAAGGGACGGAAGATTAGAAGAACATCATTTAATCGAGTTGTGAGGGAACTTAAGAAACAGACACAACGGTTGTGGGGTACTTTCCGTAAGCACAGCAGGGAAGGACTACAACACATAGCGCTAAGAAGGAAGGCACCGATTTCCACCTGTGAAGTGAACTCTGGAGGTGCCATTGGACCGGCCGGACTTGCGCAGCCTGGTGAACCGTATTCTGGACTGAGGACTCAGAGATCTCCAGTAAAGAGGTAAAGAGACTGCAACCTGGTGTCCTCGTTATTTACCGCGACCTGCACCCCACAACTGCACCGTTACAACACCACTTATTGCACCGGACGTCCCCCACTGACAGACAGGGCCACGGACCGGGTCTAGCCACCGTGACAACCCCAGGACTGAGACCCAGAGGCCCGGCTCCGGGTACCCCTCGGCCCTGCGGCGGTGTGGGGGCGCTCCACCCACACTTGGAATCATTCTCATTGGCTGATTTCGTACAAATTTGTGCAGTTTGAATCCTGGGAACTTCCGATTCCGGTATCCGATACGCGGCAAGTATCGGATCTCGGTATCGGAATTCCGATACCGCTAAGTATCGGCCGATACCCGATACTTGCGGTATCGGCATGCTCAACACTACTTTTAACCCTTTTAACTTTCTAACAAAAAAATTATGTTTCTGAAATAGTGCTGATGTAAAGTAGACATCTGGGAAATGTAATTTATGAACTATTTTGTATGACATACCGCTGATATAATGGCATAAAAATGTGAACATTTCTACAGTTTCAGAATTTTCATCAAATTTCCATTTTTTTCATAAATTATTGCAAGTCACATCGAAGAAATGTTATTACTATCATTAAGTACAATGTGTCATGAAAAAAACAGTCTCAAAATCAGTGGGATACATTGAAATATTCCAGAGCTATTGCCACATAAAGTGACACTGGATAAAATTGTAAAATTTTACCTGGTCATGAAGGTGTAAACAGCCTTGGGGCAGAAGGGGTTAATTGCCCGTGAACCTTTAGGGCTAAAAATAGTAACATCAGCCCTCAGGTTCGGCTTTCCGTCTGCTGGTTATGAAAATTATGGTTGATCTTTTTTTTAATTAAATAATTTATTTAAGATAGAAAAAAAGAACTGATTATACACACTGACAGCACAAGGACATGGACAGCACATGGACACACAGATGTCACATGTGTACACACGGATGGGACACTGACCACGAATCTTACCGGTACTGTTTTTTCCAGGACCAAAATCACCAAGACGTCTGAAAAATGCCTAAAAGCAAGTCCCCTATTCTAGACCCCTGTCTGTAAAGCAAATTGGAGAGTTGTGGACACTGCAGGGGAAATATCTGACCAGACAGCACATCCACTGGCAATAACAGTTGATCACACAGGGTAAAATAAGCTGCCACTCATTTAAATAGAGACATGTCTTTAAAAGGTTTAAGACTTGGGTTTTTCTTCAGGAAATTTTAATTAGCTTTGACATCTGAGGGATTTGATTGTATCTGAACAACTTTCTGGAACAGAATGTGGGGTAGCTTTATTCCATCACTTTGACCAGTTATGTTCACTATTGTTCAGCAGCGTATGTAAGGAGTTATTACAAGCCAGCCAGCTGTCATAATAAATATTCATAGAGTATGAAGCTTCATACATATGGCATCCAATGGAGCATGCCATGATTTGTGTGGAATTCAACAGAAAAAAATGATGCATGATTCCAAAAAAATCAGAAGCACAGGGAGGAATAGTAAGACTCAGTAGAAATTAGAGCAGTAGTATGGGTATATGCATGAAGCATCATCCTGCCATCACTATCTCTGTACTTAAAGGGATTCCTATACATAACTGATGATTAAGTTATCACAAACACATTGGAAATTTAACAAAGAGCAAATGAAAACTATAAAATCATAGCATACACAGTGTATTTTGATGGGTAGGACAAAATATTTTATTCATGAAATGGGAACCGTATAATTTCAGAATTGCTTCCTTTTACAGAAAATAATTATGTAAATATTATTTACAGACAATATACACATATGCCAGTGCTAATAATGGACCTAAACAAACTAAGTAAATAGTAATCAACAATTTAAAATCTCTTTATGCGCAGCAACATTCACAAACATAAACAGCACTTCAGAGGGTTAACACTAGAGCTTATGAAAACTGTTTCATAAATGCAATCTACACGTAGCCATTCATTTCTGTATCTGCAGATGCAGGGGGAGAGGGAAGATTAGAATTTGCTGGGTGGATAGCTATCCAATGAACCCTGCCAGTGTATCCAGGGATGTTTGGAGTGCTGAAAAAAACAGAAAAGTAAATAACATTAGTAATGCCAAAGACAATGAGATACCATCACCTTCAAGGTTATACAATAGAGAAGTAAACAACTAAGCATAATGATTAATTCACTTCGTATTGCCCCATAACGATTATGAAATAAAATGTATGTGTGAGATGGAAAGTGCATCTAAAATTATAACTAAATATTAAAATAATAAAAAAATTGAAGCAACACAGAGCAGGAGCTCTGGAATTCCATCAAGCAGGAGAGCGACGTGTGGTTTGTGCCAGCGAATCTCCAGCCAGGCATGGTAGTGTGTGACAATGGCCGAAATCTGGTGGCAGCTCTGGCCCTAGGCAACCTCACTCACATCCCATGTCTGGCACATGTGCTCAACTTGGTTGCGCAGAGTTTTTTGAGGGACTATCCGGATCTTGATGCACTGCTGCACAAGGTCCACCTAGAGTGTGCTCACTTGCGGCGTTCCAGCATGGCAAGATCGCGCATTGCAGCTCTGCAGCACCAATTCCGCCTTCCGGAACATCGCATCATATGTGACTTACCCACCAGGTGGAATTCCACGTTACATATGTTGAAGCGGTTGTGTGAGCAGCAGCCAGCAGTAATGGAGTACCAGCTGCATCAGGCGCAAAGAAGTCGCACTCTGCGCCGTTCAGACTTCACAACCACTGAGTGGGCCACTATGAAGGACGTCTGCCAGGTTTTGCGTTCCTTCAATGATTCCACGCGGATGGCGAGTGCAGATGATGCACTAGTCAGCATGACTGTCCCCCTTATCTGCCTGCTTCAACAAACACTGCAAGCGCTAAGGGATGATGTTGTGGAAGAGGTGGAGGATGAGGAGTCACCAATTCCATCAGCTTCTGGACAGTCAGCGCTACGTGGTTCCTCACAAAGGCCTAGGCAGGGGACACTTTGTGAGGAGGATGAGGGGAGTCAATGGAGGAGGAAGACATCGGTCCAGAGGAGAGAGTTACACAATTTTCCAGTAGTCAGTGTGTAGAGCGAGGGTGCCTCAAGCAGGGGACAGCATTTCTTGGCCAGTTGGCAGTCTGCAGCACATGGCTGATTACATGCTGCAGTGCTGAGAAACGACCACCGTATCGCCCACATTCTCAACATGGCTGATTATTGGGTGTACACCCTCCTAGATCCTCGCTACTGGGACAACTCACAAAGCCTCATAACACCATTGAACCGGGAGCGTAAAATGCGGGAGTACCAAGACACACTGGTGAATTCCATCATCTTCTCCAGTCCAACTGAGAGCAGTGCTGCTAGTGCTTTACAAAGCAGCTCAGTGAGTCAAGCCAGTGGAGGAGGCTCTGCACAAAGAGGGAGCAGAATCAATGCCTCAGCACAAGGCAAGACCAGTATGGCCCAACTGTGGCACAGTTTTGTGTGCCCGCCACACATGTCTACACCATCACAGACGGCTCCAGTCAGCTTGAGGCAACGTTTCCATCAGATGGTGACAGACTACATGTCTTGCCCTCTTACTGTACTCCCAGATGGCTCTTCCCCCTTCAAATTTTGGGTCTCTAAGCTGGATACATGGCCAGAGCTAAGCCAGTATGCATTGGAGGTGCTGGCTTGCCCTGCTGCTAGTGTATTATCGGAACGCGTCTTTAGTGCTGCAGGTGGTATACTAACAGACCGTCGCATGCGACTATCCTCCGATAACGTTCACCGGCTTACTTTTCTGAAAATGAACAAGGCCTGGATCTCGCAGGAATTTGCCACTCCTCTTCCAGATTAAATAATTGGTTGGCTACAGTATCCAGGTCTCCTGTTGCGTTCATGTTTCTACCACCTGAACTGTAATCCCTGGGCTCAAACACCGCCAGTTGATGCTCAGAAGTGCAGGCTGCACAGTCAACACATGACCCAGTGTTATTGGGTTTCAGTAACGTCAGCTGATCCCCAGCTGTGTAGCCGGCAATGTGTCCTCCATACTGACACAACAACTGAAATTTAAGGGAACCTGTCCCCCCCAGGCGTTTGTCACTGAAAGAGCCACCTTGTGCAGCAGTAATGCTGCACAAGAAAAAGGTAGCTCTTTTAGTTTAGCTCCTTGCACACGCAGAACTTAACACTTATAAAATGTGTCCCCTGATACCTTGAGACCGTCCCGGAGGTGGGACTTTCCTTCGTAATGGGACGCAGCACAGCCGTCATTCCTACCCCCTTGGTGCTGTGCGCCACCTCCTCAGCATTGTTTGAATCTGTCCCTGAGCCAGCGTTGTTCTGTTATCCCTTGGCCATGCGCACTTACCGCTGCCCGTCTTCTGACATCATTTGTTGTCAGGCTGCCAGCGCCTGTGCGGCTGCGCTGCCCAAGATACCGCCTCGCAGTGTCTTCTGATGTAATCACACTGCGGGCCTGGGATCCATGGGCATGCGCAGTGCATATCTTCACCTCAGGCTCTCACTCCTCTCCCTCCGCCTTGTTCAGAATGTGCGCCGTCAGCTGATCCCTAATAGCATGCCACGGCCGTGACGCCGCACAGTCTGAAGAAGCCGGAAGGAGGGGAGTGAGAGGCGAGGATATGCACTGCACATGCCCATGGATCTCTGGCCCACAGTGGGATTACATTAGACGACACTGTGAAGTGGGATCTCGGGCAGCGCGGCCGCACAGGCGCAGCCAGCCTTACACCAAATGATGTCAGAAGACGGGCAGCACTAAGTGTGCATGGCCAAGGGTGTTATGGACCTGGTGGTTAGGAGCACCCGGAATGACCTGATGAGTAAACGAGTAATTGGAACAAGCTCTGGGAAAGTGGGAACTCTGCTGACCGCAAACCCTACTCCTATCACACACACACTAGAAATAGCCGTGGAGCATACCTAACTCTCCCTAGACGCCTCTTCACAGCCTAAGAGCTAACTACCCCTAAAGATAGAAATAGAAGCCTAACCTTGCCTCAGAGAAATTCCCCAAAGGTAAAGGCAGCCCCCCACATATATTGACTGTGAGTTAAGAGGAAAGTCACAAACACAGGAATGAAACAGGTTTTAGCAGAGGAGGCCAGACTTCACTAAATAGTCAGAGGATAGAAAAGGGAACTATGCGGTCAGCACAAAAGACTACAAAAAACCACGCAGAGTAAGCAAAAAGACTCCCCACACCGACTCATGGTGTGGAGGTGCCACTCTGCACCCCAGAGCCTCCAGCTAGCAAGGGAATATCATGATAGCAAGCTGGACTAGAAATTGGCAGTACTAAGAAATATTTTCAGGAAGCAGTAACAACAAATGAACTAGCAAAGACTTAGCTTCTGCTGGAGTAGACAGGTCCTCAGAGAAGTCCAAGAGAGATCTGAACCAATACTGGAACATTGACAGCTGGCATGAAGTAACGATCTGAGTGGAGTTAAATAGGGAAGCCAACATAGCAATAAACGAGAGCAGCTGACAAAGCCAACCTCAGTGACCAGCAGTTCCGCTCAAAGCCACCAGAGGGAGTCCAAGAGCAGAACTAACCAAAGTACCATTCATGACCACAGGAGGGAGTCCGAGAACGGAATTCACAACAGTACCCCCCCTTGAGGAGGGGTCACCGAACCCTCACCAGGGCCCCCAGGCCGATCAGGACGAGCCAAATGAAAGGCACGAACTAAATCGGCAGCGTGGACATCGGAGGCAACAACCCAGGAATTATCCTCCTGACCATAGCCCTTCCACTTAACCAGGTACTGAAGCTTCTGTCTCGAAATACGAGAATCCAAATTTTTTTCCACCACATACTCCAACTCCCCCTCAACCAACACCGGGGCAGGAGGATCAACGGAGGGAACCATAGGCGCCACGTACCTCCGCAACAACGACCTATGGAACACATTATGGATGGCAAAAGAAGCTGGAAGGACCAAACGAAGTGACACAGGGTTGAGAATTTCAGAAATCTTATAAGGACCAATGAAACGAGGCTTAAACTTAGGAAAAGAAACCTTCATAGGAACATAATGAGAAGACAACCAAACCAAATCCCCAACACGAAGTCGGGGACCAACACAACGACGGCGGTTAGCGAAACGTTGAGCCTTCTCCTGGGACAACGTCAGATTGTCCACTATGTGAGTCCAAATCTGCTGCAACCTGTCCACCACAGAATCCACACCAGGACAGTCAGAAGGCTCAACCTGCCCCGAAAAAAAACGAGGATGAAAACCAGAATTGCAAAAAAAAGGCGAAACCAAAGTAGCCGAACTAGCCCGATTATTAAGGGCGAACTCAGCCAATGGCAAGAAGGTCACCCAATCATCCTGATCAGCAGAAACAAAGCATCTCAGATAGGTTTCCAAAGTCTGGTTGGTTCGTTCGGTTTGGCCATTTGTTTGAGGATGGAAAGCCGAAGAAAAAGACAAATCAATGCCCATCTTAGCACAAAAGGACCGCCAAAACCTAGAGACAAACTGGGAACCTCTGTCCGACACAATGTTCTCCGGAATGCCATGCAAACGAACCACATGTTGAAAAAATAATGGCACCAAATCAGAGGAGGAAGGTAATTTAGGCAAGTGTACCAAATGGACCATCTTAGAAAAGCGATCACAAACCACCCAGATGACAGACATCCTTTGAGAGATAGGAAGATCTGAAATAAAATCCATGGAAACATGCGTCCAAGGCCTTTTCGGGACTGGCAAGGGCAAAAGCAACCCACTGGCACGAGAACAGCAGGGCTTAGCCCGAGCACAAGTCTCACAGGACTGCACAAAAGAACGCACATCCCGAGACAAGGAAGGCCACCAAAAGGACCTAGCCACCAAATCTCTGGTCCCAAAAATCCCAGGATGACCAGCCAACACTGAGCAATGAACCTCAGAAATAACTCTGCTAGTTCATCTATCAGGGACAAATAGTTTCTCCGCTGGACAACGGTCAGGTCTATCAGCCTGAAACTCCTGCAGCACCCACCGCAAATCAGGGGAGATGGCAGACAGAATTACCCCCTCTTTGAGAATACCAGCCGGCTCAGGGACACCTGGAGAATCAGGCACAAAACTCCTAGAAAGGGCATCCGCCTTCACATTCTTAGAACCCGGAAGGTATGAGACCACAAAATCGAAATGGGAGAAAAACAGCGACCATCGAGCCTGTCTAGGATTCAACCGCTTGGCAGACTCGAGATAAGTCAGATTTTTGTGATCCGTCAAGACCACCATGCGGTGCTTGGCTCCCTCAAGCCAATGTCGCCACTCCTCAATTGCCCACTTCATAGCTAGCAGCTCCCGATTGCCAACATCATAATTACGCTCAGCAGGCGAAAATTTTCTAGAAAAGAAGGCACATGGCTTCATCACAGAGCCATCAGAACTTCTTTGAGACAAAACAGCCCCTGCTCCAATCTCAGAAGCATCAACCTCGACCTGAAAAGGGAGCGAAACATCTGGCTGACGCAACACAGGGGCCAAAGAAAAACAACGTTTAAGCTCCTGAAAAGCCTCAACGGCCGCAGAGGACCAATTCACCACATCAGCACCTTGCTTTGTCAAATCAGTCAAAGGTTTAACCACACTAGAAAAGTTAGCGATGAAGCGACGGTAAAAATTAGCAAAGCCCAGGAATTTCTGGAGGCTCTTCACAGATGTAGGTTGAGTCCAATCATAAATGGCCTGAACTTTAACAGGATCCATCTCGATAGTAGAAGGGGAAAAAATGAAGCCCAAAAAGGAAACCTTCTGAACTCCGAAGAGACATTTAGACCCCTTCACAAACAAGGAATTAGCACGAAGGACCTGGAATACCATTCTGACCTGTTTCACATGAGACTCCCAATCATCCGAAAAGACCAAAATATCATCCAAATATACAATCATGAATCTATCCAGATACTTTCGGAAGATGTCATGCATAAAGGACTGAAACACAGATGGAGCATTTGAAAGCCCGAATGGCATTACCAGGTACTCAAAATGGCCCTCGGGCGTATTAAATGCTGTTTTCCATTCATCGCCCTGTTTAATACGCACAAGGTTATATGCCCCACGAAGATCTATCTTGGTGAACCAACTAGCCCCCTTAATCCGAGCAAACAAATCAGACAGCAGAGGCAAAGGGTACTGAAATTTGACTGTGATCTTATTGAGAAGGCGGTAATCTATACAGGGTCTCAGAGAACCATCCTTCTTGGCCACAAAAAAGAACCCTGCTCCCAACGGTGATGAAGACGGGCGAATATGCCCTTTCACCAAGGACTCCTTTATATAACTCCGCATAGCGGCGTGCTCTGGCACAGATAAATTGAAAAGTCGGCCCTTAGGAAACTTACTACCAGGAATCAAATTTATAGCACAATCACAATCCCTATGAGGGGGTAGGACACTGGATTTGGGCTCATCAAATACATCCTGGTAATCCGACAGATACTCAGGGACTTCAGAAGGAGTGGAAGCAGAAATTGACGCCAACGGAACATCGTCATGTACCCCTTGACAACCCCAACTAGACACAGATATTGATTTCCAATCCAATACTGGATTATGAACCTGTAGCCAAGGCAAACCCAACACGACCACATCATGCAAATTATGCAACACCAAAAAGCGAATATCTTCCTGATGTGCAGGAGCCATGCACGTGGTCAACTGAGTCCAGTACTGAGGTTTATTCTTGGCCAACGGCGTGGCATCAATTCCCCTTAATGGAATAGGATACTGCAAAGGCTCCAAGAAAAAACCACAGCGCCTGGCAAACTCCAAGTCCATCAAATTCAGGGCAGCGCCTGAATCCACAAATGCCATAACCGAGTAGGATGACAAAGAGCAAATCAGAGTAACAGACAAAAGAAATTTAGGCTGTACAGTACCAATGGTGACAGACCTAGCGAACCGCTTAGTGCGCTTAAGACAATCAGAGATAGCATGAGTGGGGTCACAACAGTAAAAACACAGCCTATTCTGACGTCTGTGTTCTTGCCGTTCAGTTCTGGTCAAAGTTCTATCACATTGCATAAGCTCAGGCCTCTGCTCAGAGGACACCGCCAAATGGTGCACAATTTTGCGCTCACGCAAACGCCGATCAATTTGGATGGACAAGGACATTGATTCATTCAGACTTGCAGGCGTGGGGAATCCCACCATAACATCCTTAAGGGCTTCAGAAAGACCCTTTCTAAAAATTGCTGCCAGGGCACACTCATTCCATTGAGTAAGCACAGACCATTTTCTAAACTTCTGACAATATATCTCCGCTTCATCCTGACCCTGACACAAAGCTAGCAAGATTTTCTCTGCCTGATCCACTGAATTCGGTTCGTCATAAAGCAATCCAAGCGCCAGAAAAAACGCATCTACATTAAGCAATGCAGGATCTCCTGGCGCAAGGGAGAGCGCCCAGTCTTGAGGGTCGCCACGCAACAAAGAAATAATAATTTTTACTTGCTGAATGGGGTCACCAGAGGAGCGGGGTTTCAAAGCAAGAAACAGTTTACAATTATTTTTGAAATTCAGAAACTTAGATCTATCCCCAGAAAACAAATCAGGAATTGGAATTCTAGGCTCTAACATCGGATTCTGAACTACATAATCTTGAATGCTTTGTACTCTTGCAGTGAGATGATCCACACAAGAGGACAGACCTTGTATATCCATATCTACACCTGAGTCCTGAACCACCCAGAGATTAAGGGGAAAAGAGAGACAAAACACACTGCAAAGAAAAAAAAATGGGTTCTGAACTTCTCTTATCCCTCTTTTGAGATGCATTAACACTTTGTTGGCCAGCTGTACTGTTATGGACCTGGTGGTTAGGAGCACCCGGAATGACCTGATGAGTAAACGAGTAATCGGAACAAGCTCTGGGAAAGTGGGAACTCTGCTGACCGCAAACCCTACTCCTATCACACACACACTAGAAATAGCCGTGGAGCGTACCTAACTCTCCCTAGACGCCTCTTCACAGCCTAAGAGCTAACTACTCCTAAAGATAGAAATAGAAGCCTAACCTTTCCTCAGAGAAATTCCCCAAAGGTAAAGGCAGCCCCCCACATATATTGACTGTGAGTTAAGAGGAAAGACACAAACACAGGAATGAAACAGGTTTTAGCAGAGGAGGCCAGACTTCACTAAATAGTCAGAGGATAGAAAAGGGAACTATGCGGTCAGAACAAAAGACTACAAAAAACCACGCAGAGTAAGCAAAAAGACTCCCCACACCGACTCATGGTGTGGAGGTGCCACTCTGCACCCCAGAGCCTCCAGCTAGCAAGGGAATATCATGATAGCAAGCTGGACTAGAAATTGGCAGTACTAAGAAATATATTCAGGAAGCAGTAACAACAAATGAACTAGCAAAGACTTAGCTTCTGCTGGAGTAGACAGGTCCTCAGAGAAGTCCAAGAGAGATCTGAACCAATACTGGAACATAGACAGCTGGCATGAAGTAACGATCTGAGTGGAGTTAAATAGGGAAGCCAACATAGCAATAAACGAGAGCAGCTGACAAAGCCAACCTCAGTGACCAGCAGTTCCGCTCAAAGCCACCAGAGGGAGTCCAAGAGCAGAACTAACCAAAGTACCATTCATGACCACAGGAGGGAGTCTGAGAACGGAATTCACAACACAAGGGATAACATAACAGCGCAGGCAACGGGACAGAATCAAACAATGCTGAGGAGGCGGCGCACGGCACAAAGGAGGTAGGAATGACGGCTGTGCTGCGTCCCATTACGAAGGAAAGTCCCACCTCCGGGACGGTCTCACGGTATCAGGGGACACATTTTATAAGTGTTTAGTTCTGCGTTTGCAAGGAGCATAATTAAAAGAGCCACCTTTTCCTTTGGCATCCTTAGTGCTGCACAAGATGGCTCTTTCAGCTACAAAGGACTTGGTGGGGTAAAGGTTCCCTTTCAACTTGCTCCAATCAGGCTTCGGCCTACACTCTGTTCCTCTGCTCCTCCTGCTGTCCCTGGGCTTCAACACTGCCAGTTGCTGCCCGGAAGTGCTGTCTGCACAGTCAACAGTCGCTCCTCTGTTATTGGGGTTCAGTAACGCCAGCAGCTCCCCTGTTGTGTTGCGGCAATACCTCCAGCCTGCTCCTTCTGCTGTCCCTGGGCTTCAACACCGCCAGTTGCTGCCCGGAAGTGCTGTCTGCACAGTCAACAGTCGCTCCTCTGTTATTGGGGTTCAGTAACGCCAGCTGCTCCCCTGCTGTGTTGCGGCAATGTGTCCTGTGACCGCCACTTACACAACTACTGAAATTTAAGGGAACTTGTCCCCCCCCAGGCGTTTGTTACTGAAAGAGCCACCTTGTGCAGCAGTAATGCTGCACAAGAAAAAGGTACCTCTTTTCGTTGTGCTCCTTGCACACGCTGAACCTAACACTTATGAAATGTGTCCCCTCACACCGTTAAACCGTCCCGGAGGTGGGACTTTCCTTTTTTATGTGACGCAGCACAGCCGTCATTCCTACCCCCTTTGTGCCGTGCTCCGCCTCCTCAGCATTGTTTGATTCTGTCCCGGAGCCAGCGCTGTTATGTTATCCCTTGGCCATGCGCACTTGGTTCATTTGGTGTCAGGCTGGCTGCGCCTGTGCGGCCGCACTGCCCGAGATGCCGCGTCGCAGTGTCTTCTGATTTAATCACACTGTGGGCCTGGGATCCAAGGGCATGCGCAGTGCATATCTTCACCTCAGGCTCTCACTAATCTCCCTCCGCCTTGTTCAGACTGTGCGCCGTCAGCTGATTCCTAATAGGATGCCACGGCCGTGACGCCACACAGTCTGAAGAAGCCGGAAGGAGGGGAGTGAGAGGTGAGGATATGCACTGTGCATGCCCATGGATCACAGGCCCGCAGTAGGATTACATTAGATGACACAGCGAGGCGGGATCTCGGGCAGCGCGGCCGCATAAAAGCAGCCAGCCTGACACCAAATCATGTCAGAAGACGTGCAGCGCTAAGTGCGCATGGCCAAGGGATAACATAACAGCGCTGGCTCCGGGACAGAATCAAACAACACTGAGGAGGCGGTGCACAGCGCCAAGGGGATAGGAATGACGGCTGTGCTGCGTCACATTACAAAGGAAAGTCCCACCACCGGGACGGTTTAATGGTGTGAGGGGACACATTTCATAAGTGTCTTGTTCAGCGTTTGCAAGGAGCATAAATAAAAGAACCACCTTTTCCTTTTGCAGCATTAGTGCTGCACAAGATGGCTCTTTCAGCAACAAACGCCTGGGGGGGGTTAAAGGTTCCCTTTCAACTTGCTCCAGTGCAGGCTTCGGCCTACACTCTGCTCCTCCTGCTGACCCTGGGCTCCAACACCGCTAGTTGCTGCTCGGAAGTGCCGTTTGCACAGTCAACACTTGCTGCCGTGTTATTCGGTTTCAGTAACGCCAGCTGATCCCCTGCTGTGTAGCCGGCAACGTGTCCTGCAAATGCCACACAGACACAACAGACAATAAGCTGCCTCCAGTGCAGGCTTCGGCCTACACTCTGCTCCTCCTTGATTCCCTGGTCTCTAACACCGCCAGTTGGTGCTCGGAAGTGCTGGCTGCACAGATAAAAACACTCGCCACTGTGTCAGTGGGGTTCAGTAACGGCAGCTGTTCCCCTGCTGTGTAGCCGGCAATGTGTCCTGCAAATGCCACGCAGACACAACAGATATTAAACTGCCTCCAGTGCAGGCTTCGGCCTACACTCTGCTCCTCTGATTCCTAATAGGATGCCACAGCCGTGACGCCGCACAGTCTGAAGAAGCCGGAAGGAGGGGAGTGAGAGGTGAGGATATGCACTGCGCATGCCCATGGATCCCAGGCCCGCAGTAGGATTACATTAGATGACACAGCGAGGCGGGATCTCGGGCAGCGCGGCCGCATAAAAGCAGCCAGCCTGACACCAAATCATGTCAGAAGACGCGCAGCGCTAAGTGCGCATGGCCAAGGGATAACATAACAGCGCTGGCTCCGGGACAGAATCAAACAACACTGAGGAGGCGGTGCACAGCACCAAGGGGATAGGAATGACGGCTGTGCTGCGTCACATTACAAAGGAAAGTCCCACCACCGGGACGGTTTAACGGTGTGAGGGGACACATTTCATAAGTGTCTTGTTCAGCGTTTGCAAGGAGCATAAATAAAAGAACCACCTTTTCCTTTTGCAGCATTAGTGCTGCACAAGATGGCTCTTTCAGCAACAAACGCCTGGGGGGGGTTAAAGGTTCCCTTTCAACTTGCTCCAGTGCAGGCTTCGGCCTACATTCTGCTCCTCCTGCTGACCCTGGGCTCCAACACCACTAGTTGCTGCTCGGAAGTGCCGTTTGCACAGTCAACACTTGCTGCCGTGTTATTCGGTTTCAGTAACGCCAGCTGATCCCCTGCTGTGTATCCGGCAACGTGTCCTGCAAACGCCACACAGACACAACAGACAATAAGCTGCCTCCAGTGCAGGCTTCGGCCTACACTCTGCTCCTCTGCTCCTCCTTGATTCCCTGGTCTCTAACACCGCCAGTTGGTGCTCGGAAGTGCTGGCTGCACAGATAAAAACACTCGCCACTGTGTCAGTGGGGTTCAGTAATGGCAGCTGTTCCCCTGCTGTGTAGCCAGCAATGTGTCCTGCAAACGCCACGCAGACACAACAGATATTAAACTGCCTCCAGTGCAGGCTTCGGCCTACACTCTGCTCCTCTGCTCCTCCTTGATTCCCTGGGCTCTAACACCGCCAGTTGATGCTCGGAAGTGCTGGCTGCACAGAGAAAAACACCCGCCACTGTGTCAGTGGGGTTCAGTAACGCCAGCTGTGCCCCTGCTGTGTAGCCGGCAACGTGTCCTGCAAACACCACGCAGACACAACAGACAATAAGCTGCCTCCAGTGCAGGCTTCGGCCTACAGTCTACTCATTTGCTTCTCCTTGATTCCCTGGGCTCCATCACCGCCAGTTGGTGCTCGGAAGTGCTGGATGCACAGAGAAAAACACTCGCCACTGTGTCAGTGGGGTTCAGCAATGCCAGCTGTTCCCCTGCTGTGTAGCCTGTTGTGAACTCTGTTTTTGGGCTCCCTCTTGTGGTCACAACTGGTACTGTGTGAGTGCTGTCTTGGGGCTCCCTCTGGTGGCTCTTTGTGTCATTCTGCAGGTCTGAGGCTTGATCAGCTGTCTCGTTATCTGTTAGCTGGTTTCCTATTTAGTTCACCTGGACTCTCAGTTGTTGCCTGCTGTCAATGTCTTCAGTGCTATTTTGGAGCTCTCCTGCAGTCCTTCGTTATCAGTCTCTTCAAGAGAAGCTAAGTTTCTGTTTGTTCATTTTTTGATCATCAGTGTTCAATTTGTTTCTTGGTTTATTATCTGTCCTTGTCCAGCTTGCTAATATTTGATTTCCTCGCTTGCTGGTAGCTCTAGGGGGCTGAGTTTCTCCCCTCACACCGTTAGTTGGTGTGGGGGTTCTTGAATTCTCAGCGTGGATATTTTGTATAGGGTTTTCTACTGACCGCACAGTTTCCTCTCTGTCTTCTGCTATCTAGTATTAGCGGGCCTCATTTGCTGAATCTGTTTCATTTCTACGTTTGTATTTTCCCCTTACCTCACCGTTATTATTTGTTGGGGGCTTTCTATATCTTTGGGGTTATTTCTCTGAGGCAAGTGAGGTCTTACTTTCTTTCTCTCTAGGGGTAGCTAGTTTCTCAGGCTGCGTCGAGACGTCTAGGAATTTAGGCACGTTCACCGGCTGCCTTTAGTGTGTTTGGTTAGGATCAGGTTTTGCGGTCAGTCCAGTTACCACCTCCCTAGAGTTCGTGTCTATGTTCATAAACTTAGCTAGTCCGTTTTGTGATCCTCAGCCACTAGGATCATAACAGTAGCCGGCAACGTGTCCTGCAAACACCACGCAGACAACAGATATTAAACTGCCTCCAGTGCAGGCTTCGGCCTACACTCTGCTCCCCCTGCTGACCCTTGGCTCCAACACCGCTAGTTGGGGCTCTAGGAAGACAATCTTGAATAGGTCCCCCTGGTTCCAGTACAGTCAGCTGGTTCCAGGCAGAGCCTTTGGCTTAGGTGCCTCCTTCTGGGTATCCGAGTTCCACCAACGTCAGGTGGTCCTCGGTAGTGCTTTCTGGCACGGGTACCTCCTGCTTAGTAACCGGGTTCCAGTAACGTCAGCTGGTCCTCGGTAGTTCCATTGGCTCTTGTACCTTCGGCTACCCATCTGGGTTCCAGTGCCATCAGCTGGTTCTCGGCAGTGTCTTTTGCTCTTGTACCTTCTGCTCCCCATCCTACTTCCAGTACCGTCAGCTGGTTCCGGGCAGAGCCTTTGGCTTAGGTGCCTCCTTCTGGGTATCCGAGTTCCACCAACGTCAGGTGGTCCTTGGTAGTGCTTTCTGGCACGGGTACCTCCTGCTTAGTAACCGGGTTCCAGTAACGTCAGCTGGTCCTCGGTAGTTCCATTGGCTCTTAGACGTTCGGGTAGCCATCCGAGTTCCAGTTCCATCAGCTGGTTCTCGGCATTTTCTCAGCCTTCTTGTACCTTCTGCTACATTTCCAAGGTCAAGACCCTAAAGACGACAACCCGGGAGATCGAGAAGCAGAAGAACAAGAGGCTGCAGAACAAAGAGCAGGAGAACATTAAGCATAAGACTAAACATCAGAGCAAAAGATATTATCTAAATTATAAGCAGAAGAAGACTAAGCAGCATATGGGGGTGAGTCCGTTCCTCCTCGTGGTGCCCCTGGAAAAAGCCTGCTGCTGCAGGCCTAACTGAACGCGGACAAATCCTGTTGTAACTCTTTTGTGACAGGCAGAACGGAAGGTGTAATCTTCAAACTGTTATAGATAACAACTTCAGGAATGCCTGTCACAAATAACAATATGATGAAGAAGTAGAATATGAAGAATAATAGTTGAATAAAAAGAATATGAAGAATGTAACAAAAAAAATAATAGGTAGAAGATGAAGAAGAAGATGAATAAGGTGAAGAAGAAGTTGATGTCAAAGATGCTGCTGCTGAGGATGATGAAGAAAAAAGTGTCGGAGAAGTAAAAAAGAAGGTGAAGGGCATGGAAGTAGTGAAACATCAATATCTGACAAAATAAAAAAAATCTTAACATAGTCAATATCTTTGTAACTCCGAACGTCTTAAAAAAAAAATTAAAATTCCTGCTATTCTATTTGATTGGGCTAAACCTCTATGCCTTTAATGTCTCCTCCACCTCCCCCAATACATCCTACATTATTCTTAGTTGTTTTCCTTCATGTAGAATGAACCTACAAGGAAAGAAAGGGTTTATTTTAATTCTGATACTTTGGTCCCATTGACTTGCATTGGAAACGGGTATCGGTATCGGCGATATCCGATATTTTTTGAATATCGGCCGATCCAATCCGATATCGATACTTTCCGATATCAGAAGGTATCGCTCAACACTAGTAACAATATGTCAGGAGTTTCTCTCTCTTTTTATACACCCTAAAATCTTGTTTGTTTTGCGACTGCTGCTTGACATTGAGTACTACTGTTCAGCTTACTTGTAACCAGAATACCCAAGTTCTTCCCCTGTTCTGTAGTCCCAGGTATGGTCCCATATAATGTATATACAGCAATAGGGATTGATAGGGTTCTTGGGACCCCCTTATGGGTTCCCATATATATATATATATATATATATATATATATATATATATATATATATATATATATATATATATATAAAAGAGGTTTTGACATAACTTGTAGTTTCACCTTTAGCTGGGTCACTATGACCTAATAATTCAGCTGTTTGACTCAAGCTGTCGGTACCAAGTACTGTATTGACCAAGAGTCAAGACCAAGACAAGACTAATGATGGGTGGTGGTGGTAGAAATAATCAGATAATATTAATAAAGACTTATAATCCTTATGATATTAGACTAATTGTGTCGATATTCAAAGTTCACGATTAGCAGCTGTTTGCTTCAGCTAGAATGAAATGTCACCTGGTAGATAATGATGTTTTCCATGTAATAAACAGTTCCGTTCACTTGTAATAAGTTGAGTTTAGATAATTAATAGCATGCACGCAATAAGAATGTGTACGCCCATTCAAAAGGGTATATAATACAAGCATCTGTTCAATAAACTTTTATGGCTTCTTATGCAGATACAAGCCGTCTCTGTGTGAATCCATCTTGCTCGAGCAATCCTAATATTTGACAACCATCCAATATACTATATGGTCTACTTTAGACCAACCTAACATTTTGGCATCCCTGGGTAAGCTGATCAAAATGGACGACTCCCAATATCTGAAGTCCGGCAACCGCAGGCTGAGAATTAGAAGGACAAACAGACCAATCTGTTATGATCCAGTGACCTTGGAGCCGCATGAGAGACTTTCTCAGGAGTAGGTGGAGCCTGTACTGACCGCAACCCCTAAACTAACACCGCAACTAGAAGTAGCCGTGGGATGTACCTAACACGTCCTAGACACCTCGACACAGCCGGATGACTAAATACCCCTATAGATGGAAATGGGAATTCTATCTTGCCTCAGAGCAGAACCCCAAAGGATAGGCAGCCCCCCCACAAATATTGACTGTGAGTATAAGAGGAAAGACACACGCAGGCAGAAAAAACAGGATTTAGCAAAAGAGGCACTTCTAGCTAAATAGAAAAGGATAGGACAGAATTCTAAGCGGTCAGTATTAAAATCCTACAAATATCCACAGCAGATAATACAAATATTCTACATCTAACTAAAGACATAGAAAGTATATCTGCATCTCCTGAGAATCCAGCATGACTGAAAAATCCAAACAAAGTCTAAGCTGGACAAAAACACAATAAATTGCACTGAATTGCAAAGCACACTGCATGTGTGCACAGAGACAAAAAACCAGACACGTATCTTAGTTGAATTGGCAGCAGGGCATGAGGAGCCAGAGAGAGATGCAATCCCTCCAAGTACAATGGACAACTGGCATGGACTCATGGATCCTGCACACCTAAATACCTAATAGAGCTGCAATCAGCAGAAACACCTGCCCGGATTACAACCCCAAGACAACTGCACTACTACCAACAACCACCGGAGGGAGCCCAAGAGCAGAATTCACAACAGTACATGTTATGACCTGGTGGGTACGGAGCGGTGCTGAGATGACCTGGTGGGCAAAACCAATCATGGACTCACTATGGAGCAGCACTGAAATGACCTGGTGGGTAAAACAAAAATAGGACTAGCTCTGAGGAGGTGGTAACTTTACTGACCGCAATCCCTACTCCTAACACCAACACTAGAAATAGCCGTGGAGCGTACCTAACTCTGCCTAGACGCCTCTGCACAGCCTAAGAACTAGCTACCCCTAAAGATGGAAACGGAAAGCTATCTCGCCTCAGAGAAACCCCCAAAGGAAGATAGCCCCCCACAAATATTGACGGTGAGTGGAGAGGGAAATGACAAACTCAGAAATGAAACTAGATTTTTTAGCAAAGGAGGCCACTACTATCTAAATAGACAGAGATAGGATAGGTTGCTGTGCGGTCAGTATAAAAACTAAAAGACTACGCAGAGTTTACAAAAATAACCACCACACCGACTCACGGTGTGGAGGGGGCAAATCTGCGACCCCAGAGCTTCCAACTAGCCAGAATATTTCATAATGACAAGCTGGACAAGGAGACATAAATTGAACTAAACAGAAGGTCATAAGCAGGGAAAACCCCAAAAGTAGCAGACTTATCTTAAGCTGAAAATGGACTGGCCAACAGAGAACTTCCAGGAAAGAACTGAATCCACAGGAAATACATTGACAGCTGGCATCCACTAAAGCTAAAAGCCCAGTTAAATAACAAGGCCAGGAAACCGATTAGTGAACGCAGCTGCTAAGTTCCACTTGAAACCACCAGAGGGAGCCCAAGAGCAGAACTCCCAAAAATACCATTCGCAACCACAGGATGGAGCCCAAGAACGGAATTCACAACAAGTACCCCCCCCTTGAAGAGGGGTCACCGAACCCTCACCAGAGCATGCAGGCCGATCAGGACGAGCCAGATGAAAGGCACGTACCAAATCAGCAGCATGGACATCAGAGGCAAAAACTCAAGAATTATATCCTCCTGGCCATAACTCTTCCATTTGACAAGGTACTGAAGCCTCCGCCTCGAAAAGCGAGAATCCAAAATCTTCTCAACCACATACTCCAACTCCCCATCAACCAACACAGGAGCAGGAGGATCAACCGACGGAACAACGGGCACCACATATTTCCGCAATAAAGATCTATGGAAAACATTATGGATGGCAAAAGAGGCCGGAAGGGCCAAACGAAAAGACACCGGATTGATAATCTCAGAAATCCTATAAGGACCAATAAACCGAGGCTTAAACTTAGGGGAAGAAACCTTCATAGGAACATGACGGGAAGACAACCACACCAAATCCCCAACCCGAAGCCGGGAACCAACACACCGACGAAGGTTAGCAAAACGCTGAGCCTCTTCCTGAGACAACACCAAATTGTCCACCACATGAGCCCAAATCTGCTGCAACCTGTCAACCACAGAATCCACACCAGGACAATCAGAAGGTTCAACTTGCCCTGAAGAAAAACGAGGATGAAAACCAAAATTACAAAAGAAGGGTGAAACCAAGGTAGCCGAACTAGCCCGATTATTAAGGGCAAACTCGGCCAATGGCAAGAAAGCCACCCAATCATCCTGATCAGCAGACACAAAGCATCTCAAATAAGTTTCCAAAGTCTGATTAGTTCGTTCTGGCCATTTGTCTGAGGATGAAATGCGGAAGAAAAAGACAAATCAATGCCCAGCCTAGCACAAAAGGCCCGCCAAAACCTAGAAACAAACTGGGAACCTCTGTCGGACACAATATTCTCCGGAATACCATGCAAACGAACCACATGCTGAAAAAACAATGGAACCAAATCAGAAGAGGAAGGCAATTTAGGCAAAGGCACCAAATGAATCATCTTAGAGAACCGGTCACAAACCACCCAGATAACCGACATCCTCTGGGAAACTGGAAGATCTGAAATAAAATCCATAGAAATATGCGTCCAGGGCCTCTCAGGGACCGGCAAAGGCAAAAGCAACCCACTAGCACGGGAACAACAAGGCTTGGCCCGCGCACAAGTCCCACAGGACTGCACAAAAGAACGCACATCACGCGACAAAGAAGGCCACCAAAAGGACCTACCAACCAAATCTCTGGTACCAAAAATACCAGGATGGCCAGCCAACACAGAACAATGAACCTCAGAAATCACTCTACTAGTCCATCTATCAGGAACAAACAGTTTCCCCACTGGACAGCGGTCAAGTTTGTCAGCCTGAAATTCCTGCAGAACCCATCGCAAATCAGGGGAAATGGCAGAAAGGACCACCCCTTCCTTCAGAATGCCGACCGGCTCAGGTACCTCAGGAGAATCAGGCAAAAAACTCCTAGAGAGGGCATCAGCCTTAATATTCTTAGAACCCGGAAGATACGAGACCACGAAATCAAAACGGGAGAAAACAGGGACCATCGAGCCTGTCTAGGATTCAGCCGTTTGGCAGATTCGAGGTAAATCAGATTTTTATGATCGGTCAAGACCACAATACGGTGCTTGGCTCCCTCAAGCCAATGTCGCCACTCCTCAAACGCCCACTTCATAGCCAACAACTTCCGATTGCCGACATCATAATTTCGTTCAGCAGGCGAAAACTTACGGGAAAAGAAGGCACACGGTTTCATCAAGGAACCATCAGAATTCCTCTGAGACAAAACGGCCCCTGCCCCATTCTCAGAAGCGTCAACCTCAACCTGAAACGGAAGAGAAACATCTGGCTGACGCAACACCGGGGCAGAAGTAAATCAGCGTTTAAGCTCCTGAAAGGCAGAGACAGCCACAGGGGACCAATTCGTTACATCAGCGCCTTTCTTCGTCAAATCAGTCAGGGGTTTAACCACACTGGAGAAGTAAGCAATGAAACGGTGATAAAAATTAGCAAAGCCCAAAAATTTCTGAAGGCTCTTCACAGATGTGGGTTGAATCCAATCATGAATGGCCTGATCCTTAACCGGATCCATCTCTATAGATGAGGGAGAAAAAATAAAGCCCAAAAAAGAAACCTTCTGCACTCCAAAGAGACACTTAGACTCCTTCACAAACAAAGTATTATCACGAAGGATCTAAAATACCATCCTGACCTGTTTCACATGAGACTCCCAATCATCGGAAAAAATTAAGATGTCATCCAAATATACATTCATGAATTTATCAAGATAATTCCGGAAGATATCATACATGAAGAACTGAAAAACAGATGGAGCATTAGAGAGCCCGAATGGCATCACAAGGTATTCAAAATGGCCTTCGGGCGTATTAAACGTAGTTTTCCATTCGTCACCCTACTTAATACGAACAAGATTATATGCCCCCCGAAGGTCAATTTTAGTAAACCAACTAGCCCCCTTAATCCTGGCAAACAAATCGGAAAGCAAAGGTAAAGGGTATTGAAACTTGACCGTGATCTTATTCAAGAGGCGATAATCAATACAGGGTCTCAAGGAGCCATCCTTCTTAGCAACAAAAAAGAATCCCGCTCCCAAGGGTGAAGAAGATGGCCGAATATGCCCTTTCTCCAAAGACTCCTTAACATAACTCCGCATGGCGGTATGTTCCGGCACAGACAGGTTGAAAAGTCGGCCCTTAGGAAACTTACAGCCTGGAATCAAGTCAATAGCACAATCACAGTCCCTATGTGGTGGAAGGGAACTGGACTTGGGCTCATTGAATACATCCTGAAAATCAGACAAAAACTCTGGAACTTCAGAAGAGGAGGAAGAGGAGATTGACATCACAGGAACGTCATTATGAACCCCCTGACAACCCCAACTAGTCACAGAAATAGACTTCCAATCCAACACAGGATTATGTATCTGCAACCATGGAAAACCCAGCACAATAGCATCATGCAAATTATGCAACACCAGAAAACGACAATCTTCCTGATGGGCTGGCGCCATGCACATGGTCACTTGTCTCCAAAACTGGGGTTTATTTTTAGCCAAAGGTGTAGCATCAATGCCCCTTAAAGGAATAGGGTTCTGCAAAGACTGCAAGGGGAAACCACAACGCCTGGCAAATTCAAAGTCCATTAAGTTCAAAGCGGCGCCTGAATCCACAAACGCCATGACAGAAAATGACGACAATGAGCAGATCAAGGTCACAGATAACAGGAATTTAGATTGTACAGTTCCGATGGTAACTGAACTAGCGATTCTCTTTGTACACTTTGGGCAGACTGAAATGACATGAGAAGCATCGCCACAATAAAAACACAACCTATTCTGACGTCTTAATCCTTGTTGTTCGGGTCTAGACAGAATCCTATCACACTGCATAGGCTCAGGCCTCTGCTCTGAGGACAACGCCACGGCACGCACAGTTCTGCGCTCCCGCAAGCGCCGATCAATCTGAATGGCCAGAGACATAGAATCATTCAGACCAACAGGCATGGGAAACCCCACCATAACATCTTTAACAGATTCAGAAAGACCCCTTCTGAAAATTGCCGCCAAAGCATCCTCATTCCATTTAGTCAGCACAGACCATTTTCTAAATTTCTGACAATACAATTCTGCCGCTTCTTGACCCTGAGACAGGGCCAACAAGGTCTTCTCCACTTGACCCACAGAATTTGGTTCATCATATAATAATCCTAGAGCCTGAAAAAAGGCATCTACATTAAGCAAGGCCGGATTCCCAGAATCCAGGGAAAATGCCCAATCCTGAGGGTCGCCACGCAGCAGGGAGATGACATTTTTAACCTGCTGAATGGGATCACCAGAGGAACGAGGCTTCAGAGCAAAAAACAGTTTACAATTGTTTTTAAAACTCAAAAATTTGGACCTGTCCCCAAAAAACAAATCAGGAGTAGGAATCCTAGGTTCTAAAAGCGGAGTCTGAACAATATAATCAGAAATACCCTGTACCTTAGCAGCAAGCTGGTCTATACGAGAAACTAATCCCTGAACATCCATGCTAGCACAAGACTCCTCAGTCACCCAGAGGAAAAGAGGGAAGAAAAGACAAAGCAGGCTACAGAAAAAAAAAGGCTTTCTTCCCTTCTTCTGAGATGCATTTAACTCATTGTTGGCAAGTTGTACCGTTATGATCCGGTGACCTTGGAGCCGCATGAGAGACTTTCTCAGGAGTAGGTGGAACCTGTACTGACCACAACCCCTAAACTAACACCGCAACTAGAAGTAGCCGTGGGATGTACCTAACACGTCCTAGACACCTCGACACAGCCGGAGGACTAAATACCCCTATAGATGGAAATGGGAATTCTATCTTGCCTCAGAGCAGAACCCCAAAGGATAGGCAGCCCCCCCACAAATATTGACTGTGAGTATAAGAGGAAAGTCACACGCAGGCAGAAAAAACAGGATTTAGCAAAAGAGGCACTTCTAGCTAAATAGAAAAGGATAGGACAGAATTCTAAGCGGTCAGTATTAAAATCCTAAAAATATCCACAGCAGATAATACAAATATTCTACATCTAACTAAAGACATAGAAAGTATATCTGCATCTCCTGAGAATCCAGCATGACTGAAAAATCCAAACAAAGTCTAAGCTGGACAAAAACACAATTAATTGCACTGAATTGCAAAGCACACTGCATGTGTGCACAGAGACAGAAAACCAGACACTTATCTTAGTTGAATTGGCAGCAGGGCATGAGGAGCCAGAGAGAGATGCAATCCCTCCAAGTACAATGGACAACTGGCATGGACTCATGGATCCTGCACACCTAAATACCTAATAGAGCTGCAATCAGCAGAAACACCTGCCCGTATTACAACCCTAAGACAACTGCACTACCACCAACAACCACCGGAGGGAGCCCAAGAGCAGAATTCACAACACCAATCACCAGTGAAACTAAGAACCTTAGCTTCTTACAAACTCTCTCTGTGTCTCCATCTGTCTCATAATCTGCAGACTGGATTCCGGGTATGCTATAGTCAAGTCTTTTTACACGAGTGCAGTGCCCCAGAGACCTGGTCGTTGCAGTAACATCGCTCTGCCACTAAGGGGAGTTATGGTACGTCTGATTGCACTGAAGGAGTTCACCTGACCAGGTATCACAGGCACCAATACACTTCACAGTCTGGCCTCCAGTGGGAGCAAAGGGTACTATGTATTAGGCCACTCCTCACAATCTGGTAAAACTGGGGGTTGGATAGGAAGTTAGAGAGAAGCTGACTTGGTTGGAACCAGGCAACATCCTGTGGCAGAGGGTGTTGCGGGGGAAGATTCAGGGGGTCCCTGTCAGGGGTGGGATCCTGACAGAGACCTAGCGAACAAGACAGAACATTAAGGAACCGTGCCTGCACTACATTGCGACGGTATCTCAAGAAAGGACAAGAAGTGAGGTTTATTGTGGAGAAGTGAGAAAAGAGATCACAGCAAAAAGGAGATAATACCAGTAGGAGTCGTGCCGTAAGATCGAGGCAACATCCTACTGAGGCGCGTAGCCGGTGGCCGGAACGCCGAGGAAGTATTAGGCTCCAAGCATTACTTCAAACCAATGGCAGTACAGTTAATTATAGGTTGGCTGTCTCACCTAAATCACCTAAGCAGACATAGGAGGCAATTGTGGGAGAGGGGCGACACTAGGGTCCCGGAAGAACTCCAGGCCTACCCGTCAAACGGGTGCGTCCTAGCCAAATCATCTGGGGAACGGAGAGAACGAACATCAGAATAGAAACGAGAGTTGTGAGAAAGAACATCAGGAACAGACACAACAGTTGTGACGACTATCCCATGGTGCTCAGCAGGGAAGTACTACAACACACAGGCGCTAGAAGGTAGGCACTGATTTCCACCTGCAAAGGGAACTCTGGATGTGCCTTCGGACCAGCCGGTCTCAGCCAGCCCTGTTAGCAGTGCTCCGGATTGCGGATCCTGAAGCCTACAGTAAAGAGGTAAAGAGACTGCAACCCTGTGTCGTTATTTCATCGCACCACGCACCACCACCTTTAATTGGACGCCCCTTAGCAGGGTCACGGACTGGGTCAGGCCACCGTGACAACCCCAAGACCGAGACAGAGAGGTCCGGTACCGAGTGCCCCGCAGCCCGTCGTCTGGGGGTGCTCCACGACCAGTCCATATTGTTTGGCAAAGAACCTTAGAATATCCTAGCGATACTTAAAGTGTATATTAGATTGGATAATTTCCTGTGCTGCTATCTCTCTTATGTGTTCTGCTATATGTCTAGCGTATTACTGAAGTATGAATGTATGATTCAACCTTGAGGGTACGGAACAGTTCTCCTGTGATCTGACATTAAGGCTGTCTTTCCATGCTAACTGGCTTGCGAGGATTCATGTGAAGGGATGTCTCTGATGGTGTACACAGAGAAAACTACGTACATCCTCTTGGGGAGTGATAGAGATATGGTGTAAAAAGCAGATCGAATCGAGAGGTCCTCTGCATTTCTCTTCGGTGACCCAGAGTGAGGTGCCCTGAGTCAGAGGATAAGTCTGTCTGTCTTCTGTCTGTCCTATATGTGTTAGCTGCCCCCCCATGTGGTGCTAGTAGATCTTGAGAGAGTTTTGATCATACCTGTCTGCCTATTGTTAGTTTGTTTTGCTCTCTGGTTGATATATAAGATTTCTGTGTATGCCAGACTTAATCTAAGGAACGTGCCATTTCTCACTAAGAGGCTGAGGGGATTTAGTGAAAGTGACCCTGAAGTAGTCACATTGGCCAAGTAACAAATCATTGTTTTGGAGGTCCACACACCTATGAGCTGATAGAGTGCGCTGAAGTCAGTCTTAGGTACCGCAAGTTGTGGAACAATAAGGGCGTTATAGACGCCGATTAGGGGCTGGAAGAAGTGGGAATAAGTAGGGCTGCACATCAGGATTATAGTAAGGCATCAACCAGAGATAGAGGGGATAGGCAGAAATGGGGAATATAGATAGCAAGAAGCACCAGGAGGGTTGCAGCGCACATGAGATAGTGAAGAAAACGAAAGGTAAAGTTGCTGTGAAAGACTCAAGTAAGTTGTTGAAAGGTTTAGAGATGGAGAGTGATCCACTAGATTCATCCCTGTGGGAATCAGCTCTAGTGACAAGTATGGGATGGATTACGGACAATAAGTTGGTTAGACAGGCAAGGGCTTGGGCAGAGGTAGCAAAGGAAATGAAAAGAGAAAACACAGAAAGGAATAGGATATGAAAAGAAAACAATAACGCCTCCACCATATCAACCTCATCTCATGGCTCCTGCTTTGGCAGGCCCAGAAGGATGGGTGTGTGAGTGGACAGCAAAACTCCGATTGGCGCGAACAATGCTCTGCCTGTGGGAGGCCAAGACCTCACAGAGGGATATGACTTTATCCTGTCATTTACACCCATACTAGAACACATGAGCCTGGGTACAACACCACGGTAATAAAACAAGAAGAAAGTTTACTTGAAACAATAGAGTCCGACAGAGGTACCACCACTTCACTGGAGAGGTAATGCAGAATGTTATGCAATTATTGGGGGTCACACAGGCATTTCACACGCCCTACAGACTGCAAGCTAGCGGTAAGGTGGAACAACAAAACGGTACACTTAAGCTAAAGATTCAAAAAGCAAGTGAGGAATTGGGAAAACCGTGGACAGAGTGCTTACCTTTAGCTCTGTTCTCCATTAAGTACATACCTAACAGAAAGACAAAAATGTCCCCCTTTGAGGTTTTGTTCCGTCAGCACCAAGGCTAGGCTTGTACTTCCCACAGACATTGCAACTACAGTGTGACAATCTAACTAGTTATGTCCAGAGCCTCCAGATGAGACTCTCACTCGAGCATAAACAAGCCTTTGATTCTATTTCAGACCCAGAGAGTCAAGAAGGAACCAATTTTCTCCAGCCTGGAGATTGGGTGGTGGTCAAAAGACATACAAGAAAATCACTGGAGCCAAGGTTTGATGGTCCCTGCCAAGTCCTCCTCCCTACAGCCACATCAGTAAAGCTTGAGGGAAAACCTACTTGGATCCATGCAAGCCACTGTTAGGTCCTGAAGCTGAAGAATGATGATCCTGCTACTGATGATTCTGGCAACCTCACTTCAGGAGGGACAGATGGCTCAGATAACCCAAAATGATACGAAAATAACTATGTGGTTTGAAACTTCTAAGAACTTTGCAACTTTTAGATTTGATTTCTGTAAAGTAATGAAATGCCAATGGAATCTTAAATTTGGTAGGAAAAGTAGTAATCCTTACTATAAATTTCTATTGAAGGCGCTGTGATATATCTGTGTAACTAGACCTGGGAATGAGAATTGTAACTCCTGGTCAGATGTAGCCTGGAACACGAGAACCTCATGGGGGTATAAGTCAGAGGAAGCTATGACTCGCATTAGCCCATCAGGAAAATCTCTTCTTGATAGGATAAAGATTGCCATATCTCTTCCAAGATGGGATTGTGATCCAGAGCTTTTGACCTGGGGATCATCTTGTAACCCTCTTCTCATAACTATAGATGAACCCTCTCTTGGAGATGAAGGTCTTTACGTATTAATACTATACGTCCTGGGTAGAAGGGCTCTGCTGGGAACATTTTGGTTGAAGGCTATTCCTCAACAGGACAATGAAAGTGAGCAAGAGAGACCCCAAGAGTCAGCAATAGAAAAATAAAAGTTCAAATTCTTTGGGAAGGTGAGTTCCGAGGAGAAGGTAGCCATAGAATCAGGTTATACAGAAAGAAATGAATGGCTTATGTGGATGAAATATACTGCGGAGCAAAATAATAAAATCCAACTGTATTGCATGCGCAACTGCCAGACCCCATCTAGGGACAATTCCCCTCAGACTCAGATTTACAATGTATTTTGGCCTTGTATAATGCTACATATGACCCTACTGATAATACTCTGTGTTACGCTCTCTCAACCCTATTCCGTTAGTAAGAACCAATCAAGTACCCCCTAGGGTTTTTGCATATCCAGGAATCTATACCTGTTTCCAAAGAAAAGGGACAGGAATGGGGAAACTAGTAGGAAACCTAACTTCAGAGTTTTGTGAGACCACCATCCCCATAGACACCGATATGGATGGTTACAAAGCTAAATGTTTTCAGGAACAGACTGCAGCAAGAAGTGATATATGGTGGTTATGTGGGGACATGAAGCTGGGGGTCAGGTTGGCAGCGGATTGGGTTGGCTGCTGTGCTTTGGCCCAGATACTCATGTCATTCCAAATAATTTCATCAGAAGAGATACAAAGGGGTAAGATGAATGATGGAACTCTACGCAGAAACAAAAGGTCATCACCTGCTTGATCTTTTGACCCAAGAATTTACATTGATAATATAGGGGTTCCTAGAGGGATACCAGATTAATACAAAGCTAGAAACCAGATCACAGCAGGATTTGAATCAGTTTTCTTTTGGTGGGTTACACTAAATAAAAACGTGGACTGGATACATTACATCTATTATAATCAACAAAGGTTTATAAATTATATCTGGGATACAATAAAAGGAATAGTAGAACAACTAGACCCAACTTCTTTGATGACATGGCAGAATAGAATGGCCTTAGACATGTTGCTAGAAGAAAAAGGGTTTGTAAAATGTTTGGTATTTATTGCTGTACTTTCATCCCTAACAATACAGCTCCCGATGGAAGCATCACACAGGCATTGGAGGGTCTTACATCACTATCTGATGAACTAGTAGAAAATTCTGGTATCGAAGACCCCCTTTCAGAATGGCTTGAGTCATGGTTTGGAAAATGGAGTCATCTAGTGTCCAGCCTCTTCATCTCTCTGGCAGTCGTGGTAGCGATACTTGTTACCTGTGGATGTTGCTGCATTCCTTGCATTAGAGGACTAATCCAAAGATTGATAGATGCGTCCATTACTAAAACTATGTACATTGAATTGAACCCCCGCAATGATGTATATGAAAAGATGCTATAATTGAGAATAGAATATGATCTTCCCACCTTATGGGGAATTCGGGAAGCCCGACACTGGCATCAGGCCTTTGAAGTACCTGTGGGTCCAGGGAAGAATCTTATCTGTTCTCAAAAGGAGGGATTGGTAGGGGATCCTGGGACCCCCTTATGGATATATATATATATATATATATATATATATATATATATATATATATATATATATATATATATATATATATATATATATATATATATATATATAATATGAGATTTTGACATACCGTATGTACTCGAGTATAAGCCGAGAATTTCAGCCCCTTTTTTTAGGCTGAAATTGCCCCTCTCGGCTTATACTCGAGTCATACCCAGGGTCGGGCAGGGAAGGTGGAGCGGCAGCTGTGTTATAATACTCACCTGCTCCTGGCGTGGTGTCCCTGGTTCTCCAGCGCTGGCAGCTTCTTCCTGTAGTGAGCGGTCATATGGTACCGCTCATTACAGTAATGAATATGGACCCGACTCCACTCCCATAGGGGATGGAGCCGCATATTCATTACTGTAAGGAGTGGTAACGGTGACCGCTCAATACAGGAAGAAGCTGCCGATGCCGGAGAACCAGGGACACCGTGCCAGGAGCAGGTGAGTATAACGCAGTGCGCGATGTTCACCTGCTCCCCGTTCCACCGCCAGCCGCCATTGTGTCTTCCCCATCCTCTGCAGAGGGCGCGATGATGCATTAGTGATATAAATAGAATACCAGCGCACTACCAATATACACAAATATATACGGGGTGCAAACAAAAGCGGTGAAACACCATGAAAAGAAAAAAGGAAAACAGAGCCGCTTCATGCGATTGCACACCACACAATGAAGATAAATAACAAGGTAAACTTTTATTGACACATCAGATAAAAACAATTAAAACAGGAATAAACCAACATCCCCACGTATGCCCGCACAAGTGCAACAATACAAATAAATAAAGGCGCCATTAATCAAAATGCTAAAATAGCAATAAGTAACACAGTGACCTCAATGTCCCGTGAGGCATAATACATATATAGCTAAACCCTGATGGCATGAGGGGTATAATGGGCACCTCTACCAAATAGACACAAATCTACTGATTGTAGGATAGAGAAAAAGCCCATATGGGTCAATATGGCATATGAGAACGAAGAGGTGCCTGAACAACTGGGTCCCGATAATGCGGTAGTGAAAGCAAAGGTCAATATAGGAATAGTAGTTGTGTATCCGCATCAATGCCCAAAAAACGAGATATATCTACCGCCAATGGAGAAAATAAATCCAGGTCCCGGGAGCTGCCAAACAGAGCACAGAGAGGCGCTGTGAAAAAACCCAGATAAGGGTGAGAGGCGCTGGAGGCAGGGCGAGAGCGTGGGGAGGAAGCCCAACGCGTGTCGCCGTTACATGAACGGCTTCGTCAGGGGAAGGTGCACAAGTGTGCACAATGATGTGCAGCGCCCCAGAGTCCTGGTCATTGCAGTACTGTTGCTCCGCCACTAAGGGGAGTGATGGTACGTCTGATGGCACTTAAGGAGTTCACCTGACCAGGTATCACAGTCGCACATTACACTTCACATTCTAGCCACCAGGGGGAGCAAAGGGTTCTATGTATTAGGCCACTCCTCACAATCTGGTAAAACTGGGGGCTGGATAGGAAGATAATCAGAAGCTGACTGGGTTGGATCCAGGCTACATCCTGTGGCAGAGGGTGTTGCGGGGGAAGATTCAGGGGGGTCTCTGTCAGGGGTGAGATCCTGACAGTGGCCTAGCAAATAGAACAGAACGTTACGGAGCCGCGCCTGCACTTGAATGCGGTGGCATCCTAAGAAAGGAAACGAAGCGAGAAGTGAGAAACGAGATCGCAGCAAAAAGGAGATAAAGCCAGTATGAGTCGTGCCGTAAGATCAAAGCAACATCCTACTGAGGCACTTAGCCGGTGGCCGGAACGCTGAGGAAGTATTAGGCTCCAAGCAGTACTTCAAACAGCAGCAGGACAGTTAATTTTAGGTTGGCTGTCTCACCTAAATCACCTAAGCAGACATAGGGGGCAATTGTGGGAGAGGGGCAACGCTAGGGTCCCGGAAGAACTCCAGGCCTACCCGTCATACGGGTGCATCCAATACATATCATCTGGGGGATGGAGAAAGAACATCAGAACAGATACGAGTTGTGAGAGAAGAATATCAGAAACAGACACAACAGTTGTGAGGACTATCCCGTGGTGCTCAGCAGGGAGGTACTACAACACACAGGCGCTAGAAGGTAGGCACTGATTTCCACCTGCAAAGAAAACTCTGGATGTGCCTTTGGACCGGCCGGTCTCAGCCAGCCCTGTTAGCAGTGCTCTGGATTGCGGATCCTGAAGCCTTCAATAAAGAGGTAAAGAGACTGCAGCCCTGTGTCCTCGTTATTCATCGCGCCTTGCACCACGCACCACCATCACACCTTTCATTGGATGCCCCTTAGCAGGGTCACGGACCGGGTCTAGCCACTGTGACAACCCCAGGACCGAGACAGAGAGGCCCGGTACCGAGTACCCCGCGGCCCTGCATCTGGGGGCGCTCCAACTTGGCGTCACGAACAGGATCTACTTAAGCCTGAAGAATCAGGTCATGTGTGCCTTGGAACTGTGTCTGAATTGTGCTTGAACTGTGACTTATTGCAAGGACTGTGTATTGCTATTGCCACCAAAAGTTCCCGCCAAAACCGCCATTGCAGCGCTAAGAGGAAGAAGGGCGTGGAAGTGGGCGTAAACAAGCTGAAGAGCGCGAGAGACAATGGCCGCCCAGTCTAAGTATTGCTGTATCCTGAGGACGTGTCCGTCAGCAGCTGAGGTCCGCCTCCTCATTCTCTATGGAGGGTGGAGACCATGGAGACGGGGCTACCCCCGAAAAAGCGCGGGAAGAAGATCCAGAGGAAAGGACAAAGATGGCGACTTCCAGGATACCGCATGGGGACGACCCGGCCCAACGCAGGGCTGCATCACTCACAGCAGTCCTGGATCCACCGTTGCTGCAGGGGCTGGCCATCGTGGAGCTGCCGATGGGGAGGCCCAGCAGACAGTCGCCAGATGACTGGGTAGCCGCAGCTGAAGCCCGGCGGCTGGCGCGCTGCTGAGAGGCCCACGCTTGTGTGAGTTCCCGGCTGGTCCGCTTTGCAGAGATCCGCCTGTCCCCTGCGTTCCCCTCTTTACCGGACCCGACCTCGGAAGATCCACGGACCCCGCTGCCGGGCCATGAATCGCGGGAGCGGGATCTGAAACTGATACCGTGGATGGAGCACCGGCAGCGCCTGGTGGCCGCGTGGCGAAAAGAGAAGGAAAGAGAAGCCCGACCTGTGGCTATGATCGATCTGAGGGCCGAAGTGAAAGTTCCTCCACAGAAGTGGGGTGTAGTGGTCACCTTTAACTCCCAGGAAGGAAGGGGAGTTATCCAGGAGATCGGGGAGCCGCTGAAGGTACATGTTGCCCGGGGCGAGGTGGAACCCTGCTATAGGGAGATTGACGCGGACCGCGACCTGCAGCCTGGAGACGCTGTAGTCTACACCCGGTGGCAGCGAGGGGCTGGTTGGAGGGCTCAGGACGTCCAGCGGTGTGCAGCTCTTTGGGCCGCCCCTGAGGCCCAGGAGACCGGACCCCTTGAGGAGGAGCCGTCTGCCTCCTGTGATATGGATCATCCGGCGGTCTCGACCCAACGTGTGACCTTGAGTTCCACCCATCCTCGGCTGAGAGGGGTGGACTTGGGGCCAGGTCTTCCTAAGCCGCAGAGGGCTACCTGTGAGGTAAAGCCCTGGTGGAAACCACCTCCTGATTTATAAGCCTAAACTGCAGAAAGCTGAAATTGTATATAGTTCCTTAACTGTTCGTCTTTCGTGTCCTTTGCTGCTACTACTTGACCAGGGTTATTTTTAAAGGGATCCCTTTGTTTACCCGGGATCCCTATTGCTTTTTATTTTTGCTCGTTTTATTTTATTTTTGCTTTTTGTTCATCATTGGTTACAAATACTGTCGAATCATGGAAGGTGAATGGTGTTGTGAATTCTGTTTTTGGGCTCCCTCTAGTGGTCACAAGCGGTACTGTGTAGTGTTGTCTTTCTGCAGGTTGGCTGCATCAGCTGGTTTGTTATCCTTGGTTGGTTTCCTATTTAGCTCACCTGGAGACTCAGTTCCTTGCCTGCTATCAATGTATTCAGTGCTCTTCAGATTCCTTGTGGCTACCTTGCTCCCAGTCTCTCCAAGACAAGCTAAGTTTTTGTTTGATCATTTTTTGATTATCAGTGTTCATTATGTTTTTAGTCCAGCTCGCTAAAATGTGATTTCCTCGCTTGCTGGTTGCTCTAGTTGGTGTGGGGGTTCTTGAAATCTCAGAGTGGATATTTTGTAAGGGTTTTTTACTGACCGCATAGATTCCCTTTTCTATTTTCTGCTATCTAGTATTAGTGGGCCTCATTTGCTGAATCTGCTTTCACCCCTGTGTATGTGCCTTCCTCTTACCTCACCGTTATTATCTGTTGGGGGCTTCTATATCTTTGGGGATTATTTCTCTGGAGGCAAGAGAGGTCTTTCTTTCTCTCTAGGGGTAGTTAGTTCCTCAGGCTGGCTCGAGACGTCTAGGATTTTTAGGCACGTTCACCGGCTACTTCTAGTGTGTTTGGATAGGTTCAGATTTGCGGTCAGTCCAGTTTGCCACCTCCCTAGAGCTTGTCCTATGTTTGTTACTTAGCTGGAGTAATTTGTGATCCTCAACCATTAAGGATCATAACAGAATGGTTCACAAACTGTATTGTAAATAGTTTGCACCTTCTTAAAGGTGCCCTTTACTGGTTTTACAAGAAGGAGAGCTTTGTGAAGAGACTGTTCCTGAGTACAGCATGGAAGCTCTTGCCTTAACCGGACTTGCAGATAGAGAGAGTCTGCCTTACCTCAAAGAGACTTGGTTCCCTCTTAAAGGGAACGTTCACTAGTTGCACTTAAAGTATAATGTTGCCTTAAAAGAAAGTAGATGGTAATAATGTTTTACATAGGAGTAATATGTAGTTAGCTAGATAGTTATAGAGAATGTTTAATAATGTTACTAGAGAATGAGGACAGGAAAGAGTTGAAAGCCGAGTTTCAATAAAGTAAACCCGTAGGGGTTAGTTAGTGAAGTCCTCCTGAGAGCCATAGAGAGATGGCTCAGTGATCCTGTACTAAGAAAAGAGGCAGTAGGCCTGGGCAGATAGACGGGCGGTCCTGCATATGAAAAATCAGAGTAAAAAAAAAAATGTTGCACTTAGAAGAGAGAAATAAAGAAAAAGTTAATTTATATTTTAGAGTTTTATAGTAAGGCTTTTAGTGGGTTCAGCCTATACGCCCTTAAAGGAAAAGTTAAATTATTGTTCAGAATTTGCACTTAGTAGAATACCCGGCTGGGTAATAGGAGTTATTTATAGTATGTTATTTAAAAATATTTAACCATGTTTTGTTTGTAACGTTCAAGAGTCCTCAACTCCCATAAAGGGAAGTACTGTTATAATTACTTGTTCATAGAATTTCAAAATTTGTATGTCTTCTGCTGACATGTATTGTTGTTTTCTTCCCAGTCCGGGAGTACTGGATTTAACCGGGGGGGGGGGGGAGTGCAGTGCCCCAGAGTCCTGGTCGTTGCAGTGCTGTTGCTCCGCCACTAAGGGGAGTGATGGTACGTCTGATGTCAGTTAAGGAGTTCATCTGACCAGGTATCACAGTCACACATTACACTTCACATTCTGGCCACCAGGGGGAGCAAAGGGTTCTATGTATTAGGCCACTCCTCACAATCTGGTAAAACTGGGGGCTGGATAGGAAGTTAGTCAGAAGCTGACTGGGTTGGATCCAGGCAACATCCTGTGGCAGAGGGTGTTGCGGGGGAAGATCCAGGAGGGTCTCTGTCAGGGGTGGGATCCTGACAGTGGCCTAGCGAACAGAACAGAACGTTACGGAGCCGCGCCTGCACTTGAATGCGGTGTCATCCTAAGGAAGGAAACAAAGCGAGGTTTACTGTGGAGAAGTAAGAAACGAGATTGCAGAAAAAAGGAGATAAAGCCAGTAGGAGTCGTGCCGTAAGATCGAGGCAACATCCTACTGAGGCGCATAGCCGGTGGCCAGAACGCCGAGGAAGTATTAGGCTCCAAGCAGTACTTCAAACAGCAGCAGGACAGTTAATTTTAGGTTGGCTGTCTCACCTAAATCACCTAAGCAGACATAGGGGGCAATTGTGGGAGAGGGGTGACGCTAAAGTCCCGGAAGAACTCCAGGCCTAACCGTCATACGGGTGCGTCCTATCCATATCATCTGGGGGACGGAGAAAGAACATCAGAACAGATACGAGTTGTGAGAGAAGAACATCAGAAACAGACACAACAGTTGTGAGGACTATCCTGTGGTGCTCAGCAGGGAGGTACTACAACACACAGGCGCTAGAAGGTAGGCACTGATTTCCACCTGCAAAGAAAACTCTGGATGTGCCTTCGGACTGGCCGGTCTCAGCCAGCCCTGTGTCACGGGAAGCCTAGGTAGACAAGAGCTAATAACCCAGGCCCCTGCGATTTCCCTCAACTCTGGGAAACCCTGACTGACCCTTCTCCCAGAGTTTACACTGATGGTGTGCATGTCTGGGCCTCCATCCTCACCCTGTCTCCTGTTTCAACCCTAGGCTGAAACCACCACCCACCACCCAGTGAAGAGACCACACACCAATACCCACAGTTAGCACAGACAAGGATAACGGAAAATATGCACCACGCCACAGTCACACAGGAATACACTATAAGTGCACAGGGCAAAACAAGTACAAATAATGGAAGGAGAAAATATGACGAAGGGAAATACAACACCAGATACGAGACTCCTTCTCCTAGACCACCACTCCAGACCGAGATAACCAAGCACAAGACAGAAGCTATAATCGGCGACGCCCAATGTTCAGAAGAACTATTTAAAGGCAGTGGGCGTGACCCAGCTTCCAATCCGAGCACCAGCTAAATTAACCCCGGACCAGCTAGATAAAATCTAGCCGACGCCACTGAGCACATAGTGGACAAAAGCGGAATTACCACTGTCTGTCGAACGCCCTGGTATGAACAGCGTCTGACATGACAGTACCCCGCCTTCTACGAGGGACCCCAGGGCCCTCACGACTTATAGGACATGGCTTGTCCGGATGGCGGCGGTGAAACATACTGACCACCCGATCCGCATGAATGTCCGAGGCTGATACCCAAGACCTCTCCTCAGGCCCATAACTACGCCAGTGTACCAAGTATTGTAAAGTGCGGCGCACTACACGAGAGAGTCAACCACCTTGGAGACTTCAAATTCCAAATTACCATCCACCAAGACTGGAGAAGGCATCGGTGTCACGTCCCCAAGACCCACCATCTTTTTTAGCAATGATCTGTGGAACACGTTGTGTATCTTATACACCGAAGGAAGCTCCAAACGGTACGCTATTGGGTTAATGACGGCGGCGACCCTAAATGGACCAATAAACCTAGGACCCAATTTAAGGGATGGTATTTTGAGTCTTATGTTTTTTGTGGATAACCACACCCAGTCATCCACACTCAGGTCCGGACCTGGCACACGCCTACTGTCAGCCACACGTTTGTACCTAGCACCCACGCTCAACAGGCGCTGTTTAACTCTCCTCCAGACTGATGACAGTTGTGCTCCTAACTCGTCTTCCTCCGGGACGTCGGAAGAGCCCCCCTGACTCAAAGTACAAAATTGAGGATGTAGCCCATAAACACAAAAAAACGGAGACTCCCCAGAAGACTCCTGGCGGTGATTATTGATGGCAAACTCAGCCAAAGCAAGGAATGTCGACCACTCCTCCTGGTTATCAGAAACAAAGCAGCGTAAGTACTGCTCCAAATTTTGGTTCATACGCTCGGTCTGACCATTTGACTGAGGATGAAATGCCAAAGAATGAGACAACTTGATCCCCAGCCGTGAGCAAAACGCATTCCAAAATTTTGCCACAAACTGAGTACCCCTATCAGAAATGATGTCAGACGGGACCCCGTGAAGTCTGACCACCTCCTGCACAAATACCTGAGCCAGAGTCTTAGCGTTAGGCAACGAAGGCAAAGACACTAAGTGCGACATTTTTGAGAACCGATCAACAATCACCAAAATGACCGTGTTCCCCGCTGAGGAGGGCAAGTCAGTGATAAAATCCATGGAGATCTCCGTCCATGGCTTATTAGGTACCTCGAGAGGAAGCAGTGTGCCAACAGGATGGGAACGGGGCGTCTTAGCCCTAGCGCACGTGGTGCAAGCTGACACGTCCTGTCGGATTTTGGGCCACCAAAACCGACGTGACACCAACTCCAAAGTACCCCTGACCCCTGGGTGGCCAGCCAGGACAGCATCATGATGCTCCGCCAAAACGTTTAAGCGGAGATGAAGCGATACAAATGATTTGTTGATGGGAAGCTCAGATGGTACCTCCTCCTGGGCCTCGGCAATCTCAGCCTCAACCTTTTTGTGAGAGCCGAAACCACAACACCCTTTTGGAGGATGGGTACCGGATCTTCCCGAGGTTCTCCCCCCGGAAAACACCTGGACAGAGCATCCGCCTTAGTGTTTTTAGACCCAGGTCTGTAAGTAATAATAAAGTTGAACCGCGTGAAAAACAATGCCCAGCGAGCCTGCCTGGGAGATAGACGCTTGGCAGACTCCAAATAAAGCAAATTCTTATGGTCGGTAATAACAGTAACCTGATGAACCGACCCCTCCAAGAAGTGTCGCCATTCCTCAAAGGCCAACTTGATTGCCAACAAGTCCCTGTTGCCGATATCGTAGTTACGTTCGGCGGACGACAGTTTCTTGGAGAAATAGGCGCATGGACGCAAATCGCTCAAGGATGAGCCTTGTGAAAGCACCGCCCCCACACCAACCTCAGATGCATCAACTTCCATGACAAAAGGTTTCGATACGTCTGGCTGCACAAGAATGGGGGCCGAAACAAAACTGTTCTTAAGAAACTCAATTGCGCGCACAGCAGCCTCAGGCCAAACGGAGAAATTGGTACTCTTTTTCGTCATGTCAGTTAGCAGTTTTGCAATGATAGAAAAATCTTTGATAAACTTCCTATAGTAGAAAGAAAACCCAAGGAACCGCTAAAGTGCTTTTAGGTTATCAGGCCATTCCCAACGCAACACCGCTTGCACCTTAGCGTCGTCCATTTTAAACCCAGAAGCAGACACAATATAACCCAAGAAAGGCAACTCCTGAACCGAAAACACACATTTCTCAAGTTTTGCATAGAGCTTATTCGCTTTGAGAAGCTGTAACACCTGCCTGACATGATCTAAATGAGTATCACGGTCGCAAGAATATATGAGAATGTCATCTAGGTACACAATAACGAATTTCCCCAAAACATGCGAGAACACATCATTTATGAAATGTTGGAACACTGCAGGTGTGTTTATCAACCCAAATGGCATCACCAAATTTTCAAAATGACCCTCAGGGGTATTAAAAGCCGTCTTCCACTCATCACCTAGACGGACTCTTATGAGGTTATACGCCCCCCTGAGGTCAAGCTTGGTAAACCACTTAGCACCTGCCACCTGGTTGAACAAACCTGGTATCAGTGGCATAGGGTATGGATCACGAACCGTAATCTGGTTTAACTCCCTGAAATCCAGACACGGGCGTAGTCCGCCATCTTCTTTACGAAGAAGAACCCCGCTGCCACAGGCGAGGACGAAGGCCTGATGTGCCCTTTGCTCAAACTTTCAGCAATGTAATCCTTTAACGCTTGTCTCTCCGGACCGGAGAAGTTAAACATCCTTGCTTTAGGCAATTTGGCCCCTGGTTTGAACCTGATAGTACAGTCATAGGGGCGATGTGGTGGCAACTCTGAACAACCCTTCTCAGAGAACACATCCGCAAAATCCAGAAGTGACTCAGGAACGCTTGAAGACACAGCAGACACACAAGTGGCCAGACAATTCTCCTGGCAGAATTCGCTCCACTGAATTATGTCCTGAGTTTTCCAGTTAATAACCGGGTTGTGCATAGACAACCATGGGAAACCCAAAACCACCTGTGCAGGAAGATTCCTGAGCACCTTACATGTAACCTGCTCGAAATGTAGAACCCCAATGTGGAGTTTCACCTCAGCGGACAAACTCAGTAATCTCCCCCTGTGAGAGAGGAGCTGCATTGATGGTGACCACGCGGATAGGATAAGGCAGTTTTTCGATCCTAAAACCTGCTGTGCGTGCAAACTCCTCATCAAGGAGATTTGTGGCAGAGCCACTATCCACAAAAACAGTGATTGGCAGCTCTCTGCCAGCGATAATAACTTTGGCAGGGAGCATGCATTGAGAAACCACCATGGAGGAAATGCATAAGCTCAGATTGGTCTCCTCCACACCCTCTGAGCTTAGAAGTTTTCCGCCGTTGCGTTTTTCTTAGACAGCAGAGGACAAATGTTAACAAAATGACCAGTTTTACCAAACAGGCTCCCTGCTTCTTGAGCACAGGGGCTCGATGCTTAACATGTGACACCCCTGCAATTTGCATAGGCTAAGTGGGCTCACCTGCAGCAACCTCACGTGAACCTAAACTCTCTCCCATAGGCAGCGTCTCATGCTCCCCCTGACGCAAACGGCGATCAATGCGGACAACAAGACTCATAGCGGAATCTAGAGAAGCAGGAGTCTCGTACATCAGAAGGGCTTTTTTAACCCTTCCAGAAACCCCATGAATAAACTGACTCCACAGCGCGGGATCATTCCACTGTGTGTCGACTGCCCAGCGGCGAAATTCAGAACAGTAATCCTCTGCAACACGCTCCCCCTGGCGAATGGCTCATATCTTAGATTCTGCTAGAGCCATTCTGTCAGGATCATCGTAAATGTGTCCAAGAGCAGAAAAAAAACTCTCCACTGAGTTAAATGCAGCAGAATCAGAAGGCAAAGAAAACGCCCATGCTTGAGGATCCCCGTTTAGTAATGACAACACCAAGCCCACATGCTGAGCCTCATTACCTGAAGAGATCGGGCGCATACGAAAATATAGTTTGCAAGCTTCACGAAAAGTAACAAATTTACTGCGTTCCCCAGCAAACCTTTCAGGCAAAGGAAACTTAGGCTCAGCAACTTTACCTGCCGCTCCAGCTTGCACATTAGATACTGCTAGTCCCTGTTGCTGCACTGCCCCCCTCAACTCAGTGTCCTGTAGGGACAGTGCCTCCAACTGGTGGGTTATGGAAGTCATGGGATCCATGGAATTCAAATAATGTAGGCCGACTATAATGTCACGGGAAGCCTAGGTTGGCAAGAGCTAATAACCCAGGCCCCTGCGATTTCCCTCAACTCTGGGAAACCCTGACTGACCCTTCTCCCTGAGTTTACACTGATGGTGTGCATGTCTGGGCCTCCATCCTCACCCTGTCTCCTGTTTCAACCCTAGGCTGAAACCACCACCCGCCACCCAGTGAAGAGACCACACACCAATACCCACAGTTAGCACAGACAAGGATAACGGAAAATATGCACCACGCCGCAGTCACACAGGAATACACTATAAGTGCACAGGGCAAAACAAGTACAAATAATGGAAGGAGAAAATATGATGAAGGGAAATACAACACCAGATACGAGACTCCTTCTCCTAGACCAGGGGTCCCCAACTCCAGTCCTCAAGGCCCACCAACAGGTCATGTTTTCAGGATTTCCTTAGTCTTGCCCAGGTGATAATTGCATCACCTGTGCAATACAAAGGAAATCCTGAAAACATGATCTGTTGGTGGGCCTTGAGGACTGGAGTTGGGGAACACTGTCCTAGACCACCACTTTGACCAAGATAACCAAGCACAAGACAGAAGCTATAATCAGCAACACCCAATGTTCAGAAGAACTATTTAAGGCTACGTTCACATTTGCGTTGTGCGCCGCAGCGTCGGCGCCGCAATGCACAACGCAAACAAAAACGCAGCAAAACGCATGCACAACGCTGCGTTTTGCGCCGCATGCGTCCTTTTTTTGATTGATTTTGGATGCAGCAAAAATGCAACTTGCTGCGTCCTCTGCGCCCGGCGCGTGCGCCGCAGTGACGTATGCGGCGCAAAACGCAAGTGCGACGCATGTCCATGCGTCCCCATGTTAAATATAGGGGCGCATGACGCATGCGGCGACGCTGCGGCGCAGACCGCAAATGTGAACGTAGACTAATGGCAGTGGGCATGACCCAGCTTCCAATCCAAGCACCAGCTAAATTAACCCCAGACCAGCTAGATAAAATCTAGCCGACGCCACTGAGCGCATAGTGGACAAAAGCGGAATTACCGCTGTCTGTCGAACGCCCTAGTATGAAGAGCGTCCGACATGACACCCTGTTAGCAGTGCTCTGGATTGCGAATCCTGAAGCCTTCAGTAAAGAGGTAAAGAGACTGCAACCCTGTGTCCTCGTTATTCATCGCGCCTTGCACCACGCACCACCATCACACCTTTCATTGGATGCCACTTACCAGGGTCACGGACCGGGTCTAGCCACCGTGCCAACCCCAGGACCGAGACAGTCCCGGTACCGAGTACCCCGCGGCCCTGCGTCTGGGGGCACTCCAGATGCATTAGTGTGCGTGCCGCCCTCTGCCTGAACAGTCAGTGCAGAGGACGTGGAAGACACAGTGGCACCCATTGGTACAACGCGGACAGGTGAATATAGAAAGTGCTGGGAGCCTGAGAGGTCAGTATGTGATTTTTTTTTTTTTTTTTTATCGCAGCAACAGCATATGGGGAAAATGTCTGTATGGAGCATCTTATGGGGCCATGTGCAGCATTATATGGGGCAAATATCTGTATAGGGCCATGTGCAGCATTATATGGGGCAAATATCTGTATGGGGCCATGTGCAGCATTATATGGGGCAAATATCTGTATGGAGCATCTTATGGGGCCATGTGCAGCATTATATGGGGCAAATATCTGCAGAGCGTGCAGCTGCATAGCAATACATGGAGCTGCACGCACCACTCTGGAGTGCCGGCATCAGAGCCTGGTTTTAACATGCAAGACTCACATATTTCTCGCAAGTGAGAAGGAGCCCAAAGGCTGTTATGTGATACAGTATCAAATGCCTTTGCAAAGTCCAGATGAATCACATCAGCTGCATTACCAGCATCCAGATTTGCATTTACCTCCTCATAGAAACCCAACATGTTAGTTAGACATGACCTATCTTCCATGAATCTGTGCTGGTTGTCAGTTATTATATTATTTACAATATATTTCTGCAGGTCATGTCTAATAATGCCCTCAAAAATTTTGCACACTACTAATGTAAGGCTTACCAGTTGGTAGTTGCCTGAATTTTTGCTTTCTTGGCCTTTTTTCAGAGAATATGAATGATAACACCAAAACTTTTTCTCCACTCATGGATAATGGATGGGATGAAGCCATTTATTGTCAGTCTTCTGTGTTTTCTCTTTTTAAATCATAATGACAACCCAAAGCATCCAAATGACACTGATCAAAAGTTTACATACCCCATTTCTTAATACTGTGTATTGCCCTCTCCAACATCAATGACACCTTGAAGTCTTTTGTGGTATTTGTGGATGAGGTTCTTTATTTTCTCAGATGGTAAAGCTGCCCACTCTTCTTGGCAACAAGCCTCCAGTTCCTGTAAATTCCTGGGCTGTCTAGCATGAACTGCGAGCTTGAGATCTCCCCAGAGTGGCTCAATGATATTGAAGTCAGGAGACTGGGATGGCCACTCCAGAACTTTCACTTTGTTCTGCTGTAGCCAATGACAGGTCGACTTGTCCTTGACTTTTGGATCGTTGTCATGTTGGAACATCCAAGTACTTCCCATGCGCAGCCTCCGGGCTGATGAGTGCAAATTTGCCTCCAGTATTTGCTGAAAACGTGCTGCATTCATCTTTCTTTCAACTTTGACCAAGTTTCCTGTGCCTTTGTAGCTCACATATCCCCAAAACATCAGTCATCCACCTGTGCTTCAAAGTAGCAATGTACAAATGTAACGTTTATGCTTGTGGCCAAAAAGTTCCAATTTGGTCTCATCACTCCAAATTACCAGCACTGGACTCATTTTCTTATACTCTTACAGTGGAGATAAAAAAAAAAAACAACTAATTCACATTTTTTGGAGCTTTTTGGAGTTCCCTCTTTTTCAAACAGTATGATATAATAAACAAACAGTTTGGTCTTGTTTTACACCAGGAATGAGTATATATGGATGCGATTTCCCATGTAAATGTCCATCATGTATATAAATTATTTCTACACTTTTTCCCCCTACCCCCATTTTTTTATTCATGCACACTTGTACATATTATACACGTATTTGAAGTATTTTACTTAAGAGGAATCTGTCACCCCTGGTATGCTTTTAAGCTATTACAATGGGTATATAGGTAAAAGAATTATTAAAATACTCCTACCTGTATGCCTCATAGGCAGCTGCTGTCTTGTTGCTGAGAAATAGACTTTTAATCTTTTATGTTAATTCTTACAGGCTTCGGGGTGTGTGGTACCTGGAAGAAAACTCTGCCTCCATTATTAATTTGCATAACACCCCCACTCCCATGCATGTCACAGTGTTATGTGATGTGCAGTGGTGCCACCGAAATCCCGTGCCTGCACACTGCACTTGCTCAATTACACTTACCTTTTCCGCCCTGCTATGGGCATTGGTTTTATTGTTCTTCTGTGCAGGCGCCGACAAGTCACTGATACTGAAATACCAATGACTCAACTGCGCCTGCGCAGAAGAAGACACTACCCATAGAAGAATGGAAATTGTGCAAGTACAGGGCACAGGTGAGGGATTCTGGCACAACTACACTTCTGTTTACCGAAAAAGGAATGAGGTTTACAAAGAAAAGAACACAGTGCCTACAGTCAAGTATGCTGGAGGATCAAATATGTTGTTTGGTTGTTTTGCTGCCTCTGGCACTGGGTGCATTGACTGTGTGAAAGGCATCATGAAATCTGAAGATTAGCAAAGGATTTTGGGTCACAATGTAGTACCCAGAGTCAAAAAGTTGGGTTTGCGTCCTAGGTTATGGGTCTTCCAGCAGGACAATGACCCCAAACATACTTCAAGAAGCACCCAGAAATAGATGAAAACAAAGCGCTGGAGAGTTCTGAAGTGGCCACATGTTTTAGCTCTTTCAAAAGATGATCAATAGAATAAAGGTCAGGGCTCATAGAAGGCCACTTCAGAATAGTCCAATGTTTTCCTCTTAGCCATTCATGAGTGTTTTTAGCTATGTGTTTTGGGTCATTATCCTGTTACAAGACCCATGACCTGCGACTGAGACCAAGCTTTCTGACACTGGGCAGCATATTTCTCACTAGAATCCCTTGATAGTCTTGAGATTTCATTGTACCCTGCATGGATTTTACAGTTATATGAAAATGTTTGGGCACCCCTATTAATCTTAAGCTTAATGTTTTATAAAAATTGGGTTTTTTGCAACAGCTATTTCAGTTTCATATACCTAATAACTGTTGGACACAGTAATGTTTCTGCCTTGAAATGAGGTTTATTGTACTAACAGAAAATGTGCAATCTGCATTCAAACAAAATTTGACAGGTGCTTAAGTATGGGCACCCTTATCATTTTCTTGTTTTAAATACTCCTACCTACTTTTTACTGACTTACTAAAGCACTTTTTTTGGTTTTGTAACCTCATTGAGCTTTGAACTTCATAGCCAGGTGTATGCAATCATGAGAAAAGCTACTTAAAGTGGCCACTTGCAAGTTGTTCTCCTGTTTGAATCTCCTCTGAAGAGTGGAATCATGGGCTCTTCAAAATAACTGTCAAATGATCTGAAAACAAAGATTATTCAACATAGTTGTTCAGGGGGAAGGATACAAAAAGCTGTCTCAGAGATTCAACCTGTCAATTTCCACTGTGAGGAACATACTAAGGAAATGGAAGAACACAGGTACAGTTCTTGTTAAGGCCAGAAGTGGCAGGCCAAGAAAAACATCAGAAAGGCAGAGAAGAAGAATGGTGAGATCAGTCAAGGACAATCCTCAGACCATCTCCAGAGAGCTGCAGCATCAACTTGCTGCAGATGGTGTCACTGAGCATCGGTCAACTATACAACGCACTTTGCACAAGGAGAAGCTGTATGGGAGAGTGATGCGAAAGAAGCCGTTTCTGCAAGCACGCCACAGAGTTGGCTGAGGTATGCAAAAGCACATTTGGAGAAGCCAATTTCTTTTTAGAAGAAGGTCCTGAGGACTGATGAAACCAAGATTGAGTTGTTTGGTCATACAAAAAGGCGATATGCATGGCGGCAAAAAACACAGCATTCCAAGAAAAACACTTGCTACCCACAGTAAAAATTGGTGGAGGTTCCATCATGCTTTGGAGCTGTGTGGCCAATGCCGGCACCGGAAATCTTGTTAAAGTTGAGGGACGCATGGATTCCTCTCAGTATCAGCAGATTCTTGACAATAATGTTCATGAATCAGTGACAAAGTTGAAGTTACACAGGTGATGGATCTTTCAGCAAGACAATGAACCAAAACACCGCTCCAAATATACCCAGGCATTCATGCAGAGGAACAATTACACTGTTCTGGAATGGCCATCCCAGTCCCCAGACCTGAATATCACTGAACATCTGTGGGATCATTTGAAGAGGGCTGTCCATGCTCGGCGACCATCAAACTTAACTGAACTGGAATAGTTTTGTAAAGAGGAATGGTCAAAAATACCTTCATCCAGGATCCAGGAACTCATTAAAAGCTACAGGAAGCGACTAGAGGCTGTTATTTTTGCAAAAGGAGGATCTACTAAATATTAATGTCACTTTTCTGGTGAGGTGCCCATTCTTATGCACCTGTAAAATTTAGTTTGAATGCAGATTGCACATTTTCTGTTAGTACAATAAACCTCATTTCAAGTCAGAACCATTACTGTGTCCAACAGTTATTAGATATATGAAACTGAAATAGCTGTTGCAAAAAAAACAATTTTTATAAAACATTAAGCTTAAGATTAATAGGGGTGCCCAAACTTTTACATATATCTGTATATACCCTGTGCCAGATGCAGCAAAGCAACCCCAGAACATAACAGAGACTCCTCCTTGTTTCACAGTAGGGACAGTGTTCTTTTCTTAATATGCTTCATTTTTCCATCTGTGAACATAGAGCTGATGTGCCTTGCCAAAAAGTTCCATTTTTGTCTCATTTGTTCATAGGACATTCTTCCAGAAGCTTTGTGGCTTGTCAACAGGTAGTTTGGCAAATTCCAGTCTGGATTTTTTATGATTTTTTTCAACAATGGTGTCCTCCTTGGTAGTCTCCCATGAAGTCCACTTTGGCTCATACAACGACGGATGTTGCGATCTGACACCGATGTTCCTTGAGCTTGAAGTTCACCTTTAATCTGTTTAGAAGTTTTTCTGGGCTCTTTTGTTACCATTCGTATTATCCGTCTCTTTGATTTGTCATCAATTTTCCTACTGCGGTCATGTCCTGGGAGGTAGGCTACAGTCCCATGGATCTTAAATTTCTGTATAATATGTGCAACTGTAGTCACAGGAACATCAAGCTGCTGGGAGATTGTCTTATAACTTTTACCTCTAACATGTTTGTCTATAGTTTTTTTTTCTAATATCCTGAGATAACCCTTTCCTTCGCTTCCTCTAATCCATATTGAGTGTGATACACACCATGTCACAAAACTGCTCAGTGAGTATCTGTAGCCCTATATACAGGCCCACTCACTGATTCCAAGATTGTAGACGCATGTGATGCTAGTTAGTAGACACACCTTGATTTAATATGTCCCTTTTGTCACATTATTTTCAGAGGTACCATCATTTCTGTCCGAGGCTATTTCATGAGTTTTATTTTTTTTTTAATTATGTAGAAGCATGGTTGAAAAACAATGTCTGACTTTCATTTGTTCATTTTCATAGATCTTTTATTTATTATTACTTTTGTCAGATTCAAGTTATTTCTGTGACCATTGTGGGTTTTTCTGTCATTAAAAGAGGGGTAACAACTAGTGTTGAGCGATACTTTCCGATATCGGAAAGTATCGGTATCGGAAAGTATCGGCCGATACCGTCACAGTATCGGAATCCAATCCGATACCGATACCCGATCCCAATGCAAGTCAATGGGACGAAAATATCGGAATTAAAATAAACCCTTTATACACTTGTAGGTTCATTCTACATGAAGGAAAACAACTAAGAATATTGTAGGATGTATTGGGGGACGTGGCGGAGATATTAAAGGGACAGAGGTTTAGCCCAATGTAATAGAATAGCAGGATTTTTTATTTTTTTTTATGAAGTTCGGCGTTAGAAAGAATTTGACTATGTTTTTTTTTTTTTTTTTATGTCAGATATTGATGTTTCACTACTTCCACGCCCTTCACCTTCTTTTTTACTTCTCCCACGCTTTCTTCTTAATTATCCTCATCATCAGCTTCTTTGACATCAACTTCTTCACCTTATTCATCTTCTTCTTCATCTTCTACCTATTATTTTTTGGGTTACATTGTTCATATTCTTTTTATTTTACTATTATCTTCATCATATTCAACTTCTTCATCATATTCTTATTTGTGACAGGCATTCCCGTAGTTGTTATCTATAAAAGTTTGAAGATTACACCTTCCGTTCTGCCTGTCACAAAACAGTTACATTTGTCCGCGTTCAGTTTGGCCTGCAGCATCAGGCTTTATCCAGGGGCACCACGAGGAGGAACGGACTCACCCCCATACACTGCTTAGTCTTCTTCTGCTTATAATTTACATAATATTTTTTGCTCTGATATTTTGTGTTATGCTTAATGTCCTTCTGCTCTTTGTTCTGCAGCCTCTTGTTCTTCTGCTTCTCGGTCTTCCAGGTCGTCGTCGTCTCCAGGGTCGTCGTCTCCGGGGTCGTCGTCATCGGGGTGGTCTTCAGGGTCGTCGTCTCCGGGGTCGTCGTCATCGGGGTGGTCTTCGGGGTCATCGTCTCCAGGGTCGTCGTCATCACGGTGGTTGTCGTCTCTGGTGTCGTCGTCATCTTAGGGGTGGTCTTCTGGGTCATTGTGTTTAGTCTCTTGAACTTGGAAATGTAGCAGAAGGTACAAGAAGGCTGAGAAAATGCCGAGAACCAGCTGATGGAACTGGAACTCGGATGGCTACCCGAAGGTCCAAGAGCCAATGGAACTACCGAGGACCAGCTGACGTTACTGGAACCCGGTTACTAAGCAGGAGGTACCTGTGCTGAAAGCACTACCAAGGACCACCTGACGTTGGTGGAACTCGGATACCCAGAGGGAGGCACCTAAGCCAAAGGCTCTGCCCGGAACCAGCTGACGGTACTGGAACCAGGATGGGGAGCAGAAGGTACAAGAGCAAAAGACACTGCCGAGAACCAGCTGACGGTGCTGGAACCCGGATGGGTAGCCGAAGGTCCAAGAGCCAATGGAACTACCGAGGACCAGCTGACGTTACTGGAACCCGGTTACTAAGCAGGAGGTACCCGTGCCTGAAAGCACTACCAAGGACCACCTGACGTTGGTGGAACTCGGATACCAAAGGGAGGCACCTAAGCCAAAGGCTCTGCCCGGAACCAGCTGACGGTACTGGAACCAGGATGGGGAGCAGAAGGTACAAGAGCAAGTGTCTGCGTGGCTTTTGCAGGACACGATGCCGGCTGCACAGCAGGGGAACAGCTGGCGGTGCTGGACCCCACTGACACATTGGCGAGGTGTTTTTCTCTGTGCAGCTAGCACATCTGGGCCCCAACTGGCGGTGTGTTAGAGCCCAGGGACAGCAGGAGGAGGAGCAGGAGGAGGAGGAGCAGGGGGAGGGGAGTGTAGGCCGAAGCCTGCACTGGCGGCAGCTTTGGGTCTGTTGTGTCTGCGTGGCTTTTGCAGGACACGTTGCCGGCTACACAGCAGGGGAACAGCTGGCGGTGCTGGACCCCACTGACACATTGGCGAGGTGTTTGGCTCTGTGCAGCCAGCACTTCCGGACAGCAACTAGCGTTGTTGGAGCCCGGGCTCTGCAGGTGGAGCAGAGTGTAGGCCGAAGCCTACTTGAACCGATTTCAAAAGTCACCTTTAACCCCCCCTCAGGGGTTACAAAGTAGAAGAGCCACAGCTTATGCAGCAGTAGTGCTGCACAAGTCAAAGGTTGCTCTTTTAATTTTGCTCCTTGCACACGCTGAATGAAACACGTATAACATTTAGCCCTTTATACAGTCAAACTGTGTTGGAGGCGCGAGTTCCCTTTGTAATGAGACGCAGCACAGATGTCAAGAATCCCACCTTGGTGCTGGGTGCAGCCTCCCGAGCGTTGTTATTTGCTGTACAGGAGTCTGCGCTGTCGTGTTATCCCCTGGCCTAGCGCCGTTAGCGCTGCCCATCTTCTGGCATCATGTAATGTCGGCCGGTGCGGTTCGCGATGCCCATGAATCCCAGCCCCGCAGTGTCTTAACATTGTTAAAAGACTGCGGGGCTGGGATTCAGGGCCTGGCGCAGCACATATGTTGGCCTCTCACACTCGGGTCCTTACACCCGCTTCAGACTGTGCGGCGTCATCTGATCCCTTATCGCATGCCACGGCCATGAAGCCGCACAGTCCGAAGAAGGCGGAAGGAGAGGAGGGACAGGCGAACTGATGCACTGATCCTGCCCATGAATCACACCCTCGCAGTCCCAATAAATAAGACACCGAGGGGCGTTGTGTGGGTCAGGGCGGCCGCAGAGGCGCAGGCAGCCAAACAATGATGCCAGAAGACGGGCAGCGCTACCAAGGGGGTTGCAGCGTGTCATTACAAAGGAAAGTCACACCACCGGGACGGTTAAATGGTCACACAGAGGACACATTTCAGACGTGTTTTCAGTTCCACTTGTGCGAGGAGAATACGTTTCTGAGCCACCTTGCACACATGCAGCATTACCGCTGTACAAGGTGGCTGGATAACGTAAAAACGCCTGGGGGAGGGGGGACAGGTTCCCTTCAATTTCAGTTCTTGTGTCTGCGTGGCTTTTGCAGGACACGTTGCCGGCTGCACAGCAGGGGAACAGCTGGCGGTGCTGGACCCCACTGACACATTGGCTGGTGTTTTTCTCTGTGCAGCTAGCACATCTGGGCCCCAACTGGCGGTGTGTTAGAGCCCAGGGACAGCAGGAGGAGGAGCAGGAGGAGGAGGAGCAGGGGGAGGGGAGTGTAGGCCGAAGCCTGCACTGGCGGCAGCTTTGGGTCTGTTGTGTCTGCGTGGCTTTTGCAGGACACGTTGCCGGCTACACAGCAGGGGAACAGCTGGCGGTGCTGGACCCCACTGACACATTGGCGAGGTGTTTGGCTCTGTGCAGCCAGCACTTCCGGACAGCAACTAGCGTTGTTGGAGCCCGGGCTCTGCAGGTGGAGCAGAGTGTAGGCCGAAGCCTACTTGAACCGATTTCAAAAGTCACCTTTAACCCCCCCTCAGGGGTTACAAAGTAGAAGAGCCACAGCTTATGCAGCAGTAGTGCTGCACAAGTCAAAGGTTGCTCTTTTAATTTTGCTCCTTGCACACGCTGAATGAAACACGTATAACATTTAGCCCTTTATACAGTCAAACTGTGTAATGGAGGCGAGAGTTCCCTTTGTAATGAGACGCAGCACAGGTGTCAAGAATCCCACCTTGGTGCTGGGTGCAGCCTCCCGAGCGTTGTTATTTGCTGTACAGGAGTCTGCGCTGTCGTGTTATCCCCTGGCCTAGCGCCGTTAGCGCTGCCCATCTTCTGGCATCATGTAATGTCGGCCGGTGCGGTTCGCGATGCCCATGAATCCCAGCCCCGCAGTGTCTTAACATTGTTAAAACACTGCGGGGCTGGGATTCAGGGCCTGGCGCAGCACATATGTTGGCCTCTCACACTCGGGTCCTTACACCCGCTTCAGACTGTGCGGCGTCATCTGATCCCTTATCGCATGCCACGGCCATGAAGCCGCACAGTCCGAAGAAGGCGGAAGGAGAGGAGGGACAGGCGAACTGATGCACTGATCCTGCCCATGAATCACACCCTCGCAGTCCCAATAAATAAGACACCGAGGGGCGTTGTGTGGGTCAGGGCGGCCGCAGAGGCGCAGGCAGCCAAACAATGATGCCAGAAGACGGGCAGCGCTACCAAGGGGGTTGCAGCGTGTCATTACAAAGGAAAGTCACACCACCGGGACGGTTAAATGGTCACACAGAGGACACATTTCAGACGTGTTTTCAGTTCCACATGTGCGAGGAGAATACGTTTCTGAGCCACCTTGCACACATGCAGCATTACCGCTGTACAAGGTGGCTGGATAACGTAAAAACGCCTGGGGGAGGGGGGACAGGTTCCCTTCAATTTCAGTTCTTGTGTCTGCGTGGCTTTTGCAGGACACGTTGCCGGCTGCACAGCAGGGGAACAGCTGGCGGTGCTGGACCCCACTGACACATTGGCTGGTGTTTTTCTCTGTGCAGCTAGCACATCTGGGCCCCAACTGGCAGTGTGTTAGAGCCCAGGGACAGCAGGAGGAGGAGCAGGAGGAGGAGGAGCAGGGGGAGGGGAGTGTAGGCCGAAGCCTGCACTGGCGGCAGCTTTGGGTCTGTTGTGTCTGCGTGGCTTTTGCAGGACACGTTGCCGGCTACACAGCAGGGGAACAGCTGGCGGTGCTGGACCCCACTGACACATTGGCGAGGTGTTTGGCTCTGTGCAGCCAGCACTTCCGGACAGCAACTAGCGTTGTTGGAGCCCGGGCTCTGCAGGTGGAGCAGAGTGTAGGCCGAAGCCTACTTGAACCGATTTCAAAAGTCACCTTTAACCCCCCCTCAGGGGTTACAAAGTAGAAGAGCCACAGCTTATGCAGCAGTAGTGCTGCACAAGTCAAAGGTTGCTCTTTTAATTTTGCTCCTTGCACACGCTGAATGAAACACGTATAACATTTAGCCCTTTATACAGTCAAACTGTGTTGGAGGCGCGAGTTCCCTTTGTAATGAGACGCAGCACAGATGTCAAGAATCCCACCTTGGTGCTGGGTGCAGCCTCCCGAGCGTTGTTATTTGCTGTACAGGAGTCTGCGCTGTCGTGTTATCCCCTGGCCTAGCGCCGTTAGCGCTGCCCATCTTCTGGCATCATGTAATGTCGGCCGGTGCGGTTCGCGATGCCCATGAATCCCAGCCCCGCAGTGTCTTAACATTGTTAAAACACTGCGGGGCTGGGATTCAGGGCCTGGCGCAGCACATATGTTGGCCTCTCACACTCGGGTCCTTACACCCGCTTCAGACTGTGCGGCGTCATCTGATCCCTTATCGCATGCCACGGCCATGAAGCCGCACAGTCCGAAGAAGGCGGAAGGAGAGGAGGGACAGGCGAACTGATGCACTGATCCTGCCCATGAATCACACCCTCGCAGTCCCATTAAATAAGACAACGAGGGGCGTTGTGTGGGTCAGGGCGGCCGCAGAGGCGCAGCCAGCCAAACAATGATGCCAGAAGACGGGCAGCGTTACCAAGGAGCTTGTTGCGTGTGTCAATACAAAGTCAAATCACACCTGAGGGACGTTTTAATGGTCACAGAGGACACATTTTAGACGTGTTCACTTCAACATGGGCAAGGAGAATAAGATTCTGAGCCACCTTGAACACATGCAGCATTACTGCTGTTCAAGGTAGCTGTAAAACATAGAAACACCTGGGGGAGGGGGGACAGGTTCCCTTCAATTTCAGTTCTTGTGTCTGCATGGCTTTTGCAGGACACGTTGCCGGCTACACAGCAGGGGAACAGCTGGCGGTGCTGAACCCCACTGACACATTGGCTGGTGTTTTTCTCTGTGCAGCTAGCACATCTGGGCAAAAACTGGCGGTGTTAGAGCCCAGGGTCAGCAGGAGGAGCAGGGGGAGCGGAGTGTAGGCCGAAGCCTGCACTCGAGCAAGTTGAAAGGAAACCTTTAACCCCCCCCCCCCCCCAGGCGTTTGTAGCTGAAAGAGCCATTGTGTACAGCACTAATGCTGGAAAAGGTAAACTTAGCTCTTTTAATTATGGTCCTTGTACATGCGGAACCTAACATTTATGAAATGTGTCTCCTCACAGCGTTAAACCGTCCGGTAGGTGGAACTTTCCTTTGTCGTGTGACGCAGCACAGCCATCATTTTTACCCCCTTGGCGCCGTGCGCCGCCTCCTCAGCGTTGTTTGAATCTGTCCCGGAGCCTGCGCTGTTAGGTTAGCCCTTGGCCATGCACACATGTTGCGCTGCCCGTCTTCTGACCTCATTTGGTGTCAGGCTGGCTGCGCCTGTGCGGGTGCGCTGGCCGAGATCCCGCCTCGCAGTGTCGTCTAATGTAATCCCACCGCGGGCCTGTGATCCGTGCCCGTGCGCAGTGCATATTCTCTACTCTCACTCCCCTCCCTACGGCTTTTTCAGACTGTGCGGTGTCACGGCCGTGGCATGCTATTAGGGACCAGCTGACATCGCACAGTCTGAAGAAGCCGTAGGGAGGGGAGTGAGAGGAGAGGATATGCACTGCGCACGGGCACGGATCACAGGCCCGCGGTGGGATTACATTAGACGACACTGCGAGGCGGGATCTCGGCCAGCGCACCCGCACAGGCGCAGCCAGCCTGACACCAAATGAGGTCAGAAGACGGGCAGCGCAACATGTGTGCATGGCCAAGGGCTAACCTAACAGCGCAGGCTCCGGGACAGATTCAAACAACGCTGAGGAGGGGGCGCACGGCGCCAAGGGGGTAAAAATGATGGCTGTGCTGCGTCACACGACAAAGGAAAGTTCCACCTACCGGACGGTTTAACGCTGTGTGGGGACACATTTCATAAGTGTTAGGTTCAGCATGTGCAAGGAGCATCACGAAAAGAGGCACTTTTTCCCTTTGCATCATTACTGCTGCACAAGGTGGCTCCTTCAGTAACAAACGCCTGGGGGGGGGGGGGTCAGGTTCCCTTACATTTAACTTGTTGTGTCTGCGTGGCGGTCGCAGTACACGTTGCCGTATACACAGCAGGGGAACAGCTGGCGGTGCTGAACCCCACTAACACATTGGCGAGGTGTTTGGCTCTGTGCGTACAGCACTTCTGGACGGCAACTAGCGGTGTTGGAGCCCAGGGACACGTGGAGGAGGAGGAGGTTGGAGGAGGTAGGAGGGATTGCCACACACACAGCAGGGGAACAGCTGACGTTACTGAACCCCAATAACAGAGGCGGGACTGTTGACTGTGCGTACAGCACTTCTGGACGGCAACTGGCGTTGTTGGAGCCCAGGGACAGGTGGAGGAGGAGGAGGTTGGAGGAGGTTGGAGGAGGTAGGAGGGATTGCCACACACACAGCAGGGGAACAGCTGACGTTACTGAACCCCAATAACAGAGGAGGGACTGTTGACTGTGCGTACAGCACTTCTGGACGGCAACTGGCGGTGTTGGAGCCCAGGGACAGGTGGAGGAGGAGGAGGTTGGAGGAGGTAGGAGGGATTGCCACACACACAGCAGGGGAACAGCTGACGTTACTGAACCCCAATAACAGAGGAGGGACTGTTGACTGTGCGTACAGCACTTCTGGACGGCAACTGGCGGTGTTGGAGCCCAGGGACAGGTGGAGGAGGAGGAGGTTGGAGGAGGTTGGAGGAGGTAGGAGGGATTGCCACACACACAGCAGGGGAACAGCTGACGTTACTGAACCCCAATAACAGAGGCGGGACTGTTGACTGTGCGTACAGCACTTCTGGACGGCAACTGGCGGTGTTGGAGCCCAGGGACAGGTGGAGGAGGAGGAGGTTGGAGGAGGTTGGAGGAGGTAGGAGGGATTGCCACACACACAGCAGGGGAACAGCTGACGTTACTGAACCCCAATAACAGAGGAGGGACTGTTGACTGTGCGTACAGCACTTCTGGACGGCAACTGGCGGTGTTGGAGCCCAGGGACAGGTGGAGGAGGAGGAGGTTGGAGGAGGTAGGAGGGATTGCCACACACACAGCAGGGGAACAGCTGACGTTACTGAACCCCAATAACAGAGGAGGGACTGTTGACTGTGCGTACAGCACTTCTGGACGGCAACTGGCGGTGTTGGAGCCCAGGGACAGGTGGAGGAGGAGGAGGTTGGAGGAGGTAGGAGGGATTGCCACACACACAGCAGGGGAACAGCTGACGTTACTGAACCCCAATAACAGAGGAGGGACTGTTGACTGTGCGTACAGCACTTCTGGACGGCAACTGGCGGTGTTGGAGCCCAGGGACAGGTGGAGGAGGAGGAGGTTGGAGGAGGTAGGAGGGATTGCCACACACACAGCAGGGGAACAGCTGACGTTACTGAACCCCAATAACAGAGGAGGGACTGTTGACTGTGCGTACAGCACTTCTGGACGGCAACTGGCGGTGTTGGAGCCCAGGGACAGGTGGAGGAGGAGGAGGTTGGAGGAGGTAGGAGGGATTGCCACACACACAGCAGGGGAACAGCTGACGTTACTGAACCCCAATAACAGAGGAGGGACTGTTGACTGTGCGTACAGCACTTCTGGACGGCAACTGGCGGTGTTGGAGCCCAGGGACAGGTGGAGGAGGAGGAGGTTGGAGGAGGTAGGAGGGATTGCCACACACACAGCAGGGGAACAGCTGACGTTACTGAACCCCAATAACAGAGGAGGGACTGTTGACTGTGCGTACAGCACTTCTGGACGGCAACTGGCGGTGTTGGAGCCCAGGGACAGGTGGAGGAGGAGGAGGTTGGAGGAGGTAGGAGGGATTGCCACACACACAGCAGGGGAACAGCTGACGTTACTGAACCCCAATAACAGAGGAGGGACTGTTGACTGTGCGTACAGCACTTCTGGACGGCAACTGGCGGTGTTGGAGCCCAGGGACAGGTGGAGGAGGAGGAGGTTGGAGGAGGTAGGAGGGATTGCCACACACACAGCAGGGGAACAGCTGACGTTACTGAACCCCAATAACAGAGGAGGGACTGTTGACTGTGCGTACAGCACTTCTGGACGGCAACTGGCGGTGTTGGAGCCCAGGGACAGGTGGAGGAGGAGGAGGTTGGAGGAGGTTGGAGGAGGTAGGAGGGATTGCCACACACACAGCAGGGGAACAGCTGACGTTACTGAACCCCAATAACAGAGGAGGGACTGTTGACTGTGCGTACAGCACTTCTGGACGGCAACTGGCGGTGTTGGAGCCCAGGGACAGGTGGAGGAGGAGGAGGTTGGAGGAGGTAGGAGGGATTGCCACACACACAGCAGGGGAACAGCTGACGTTACTGAACCCCAATAACAGAGGAGGGACTGTTGACTGTGCGTACAGCACTTCTGGACGGCAACTGGCGGTGTTGGAGCCCAGGGACAGGTGGAGGAGGAGGTTGGAGGAGGTAGGAGGGATTGCCACACACACAGCAGGGGAACAGCTGACGTTACTGAACCCCAATAACAGAGGAGGGACTGTTGACTGTGCGTACAGCACTTCTGGACGGCAACTGGCGGTGTTGGAGCCCAGGGACAGGTGGAGGAGGAGGAGGTTGGAGGAGGTTGGAGGAGGTAGGAGGGATTGCCACACACACAGCAGGGGAACAGCTGACGTTACTGAACCCCAATAACAGAGGAGGGACTGTTGACTGTGCGTACAGCACTTCTGGACGGCAACTGGCGGTGTTGGAGCCCAGGGACAGGTGGAGGAGGAGGTGGAGGAGATAGGAGGGATTGCCACACACACAGCAGGGGAACAGCTGACGTTACTGAACCCCAATAACAGAGGAGGGACTGTTGACTGTGCGTACAGCACTTCTGGACAGCAACTGGCGGTGTTGGAGCCCAGGGACAGGTGGAGGAGGAGGAGGTTGGAGGAGGTAGGAGGGATTGCCACACACACAGCAGGGGAACAGCTGACGTTACTGAACCCCAATAACAGAGGAGCGACTGTTGACTGTGCGTACAGCACTTCTGGACGGCAACTAGCGGTGTTGGAGCCCAGGGGCAGGTGGAAAAGCAGAGGAACACAATGTAGGCCGAAGCCTGAGAAAGTCGAAAGGGAACCTTTAACCCCCCCCCCAAGGCGTTTGTAGCTGAAAGAGCCAGCTTGTGCAGCACAAAAGATGCAAAAGGAAAAGGTGGCTCTTTTCATCATGCTCCTTGCAAACACAGAACTAAACACTTATAAAATGTGTCCCCTGAAGCCGTGAAACCGTCCCGGAGGTGGGACTTTCCTTCGTAATATGACGCAGCACAGCCATCATTACTACCCCCCCGCCGCCGTGCCCCGGCTCCTCAGCGTTGTTTGATTCCGTCCCGGAGCCTGCGCTGTTATGTTATCCCGTGGCCAGGCACACTTAGCGCTGCCCATCTTCTGACATCATTTGGTGTCAGGCTGGCTGCGCCTGTGCGGCCGCGCTGGCCGAGAGCCCGCCTCGCAGTGTCTTCTGATGTAATCCCACTGGGGGCCTGGGATCCATGGCCATGCGCAGTGCATATCCTCGCCTCTCACTCCCCTCCCTACGGCTTCTTTTCCAGACTGTGCGGTGTCACGGCCGTGGCATGCTATTAGGGACCAGCTGACACCGAACAGTCTGAAGAAGCCATAGGGAGATGAGTGAGAGGTGGAGGTTCAGATATGCACTGCGCATGTCCATAGATCCCAGGCCCCCAGTGGGATTAAATCAGAAGACACTGCGAGGCGGGCTCTCGGCCAGCGTGGCCGCACAGGCGCAGCCAGCCTGACACCAAATGATGCCAGAAGACGGGCAGCGCTAAGTGTGCCTGGCCACGGGATAACATAACAGCGCAGGCTCCGGGACGGAATCAAACAACGCTGAGGAGCCGGGGCGCGGCGCCGGGGGGGTAGGAATGACGGCTGTGCTGCGTCATATTACGAAGGAAAGTCCCACCTCCGGGACGGTTTTACGGTATCAGTGGACACATTTTATAAGTGTTAAGTTTTGCGTGTGCAAGGAGCAAAACCAAAATAGCTACCTTTTTCCTTGTGCAGCATTACTGCTGCACAAGGTGGCTCTTTCAGTAACAAACGCCTTGGGGGGGGGGGGGGGACAGATTCCCTTACATTTCAGTTGTTGTGTCAGCGTGGCGGTCGCATGACACATTGCCGGCTACACAGCTGGGGATCAGCTGACGTTACTGAAACCCAATAACACTGGGTCGTATGTTTTGACTGTGCAGACGGCACGTCTGAGCCTCAACTGGCGGTGTTGGAGCCCAGGAATTTAAGTTCAGGTGGTAGAAAGATGAACACAACAGGAGACCTGGATACCGTATACAGTGACCTAATTATTTAATCAGGAGGAGGAGTGGCAAATTCCTGCGAGATCCAGGCCTTGTTCATTTTCAGGAAAGTAAGCCGGTCAACGTTATCGGAGGATAGTCGCATGCGACGGTCAGTTAGTACACCACCTGCAGCACTAAAGACACGTTCCGATAATACACTGGCCGCAGGGCAAGACAGCACCTCCAATGCATACTGGCTTAGCTCTGGCCATGTATCCAGCTTTGAGACCCAAAACTTGAAAGGGGAAGAGCCGTCTGGGAGTACAGCAAGAGGGCAAGACATGTAGTCTGTCACCATCTGACGGAACCGTTGCCTCCTGCTGACTGGAGCCGTCTGTGATGGTGTAGACTTTTGTGGGGGGCACACAAAACTGTGCCACAGTTGGGCCATACTGGTCTTGCCTTGGGCAGAGGCACTGCTTCTGCTCCCTCTTTGTGCAGAGCCTCCACCACTGCCTGGACGCACTGAGCTGCTTTGGAATGCAGTAGCAGCACTTCTCTCAGTTGGAATGGAGAAGATGATGGAACTGACCAGTGTGTCTTGGTACTCCCGCATTTTTCGCTCCCGGTTCAACGGTGTGATGAGGCTTTCTACGTTGTCCCGGTAGCGAGGATCGAGGAGGGTGAACACCCAATAATCAGACATGTTGAGAATGTGGTCGATGCGGCGGTCGTTTCTCAGGCACTGCAGCATGTAATCCACCATGTGCTGCAGACTGCCAACTGCCCAAGAAACGCTGTCCCCAGCTGGAGGCGTGATCTCTGCCCGCTCGTCATCACCCCACCCTCGCTGTACACACTGAGTACTGGACAATTCGGGAACTCCCTCCTCTGGACGGATGTCTTCCTCCTCCATTGACTCCTCCTCATCCTCCTCACAAACTGTCCCCTGCCTACGCGTTTGTGAGGAACCACGTGGCGCTGACTGTCCAGAAGATGATGGAAGTGGTGAATCCTCATCCTCCACCTCTTCCACAACATCATCCCTTAGCGCTTGCAGTGATTTTTCAAGCAGGCAGATAAGGGGGACAGTCATGCTGACTAGTGCATCATCTGCACTCGCCATCCGCGTGGAATAATCAAAGGGACGCAAAACCTGGCAGACATCCTTCATAGTGGCCCACTCTGTGGTTGTGAAGTCTGTACGGCGCTGACTGCGACTTTTTTGCGCCTGATACAGCTGGTACTCCATTACAGCTTGCTGCTGCTCACACAACCGCTCCAACATATGTAACGTGGAATTCCACCTGGTAGGTAGGTCACATATGATGCGATGTTCCGGCAGGCGGTGTCAGCGCTGCAGAGCCGCAATGCGCGCTTTTGCCGTGCTGGAACGCCGCAAGTGAGCACACTCTAGGCGGACCTTGTGCAGCAGTGCATCAAGATCCGGATAGTCCCTCAAAAAACTCTGCACGACCAAATTGAGCACATGTGCCAGACATGGGATGTGAGTGAGGTTGCCGAGGCCCAGGGCTGCCACCAGATTTCGGCCATTATCACACACTACCATGCCTGGCTGGAGATTCGCTGGCTCAAACCACACATCGCTCTCCTGCTTGATGGCATTCCAGAGCTCCTGCGCTGTGTGGCTACGATTCCCCAAAAAAATTAATTTCAAGACGGCCTGTTGACGTTTGGCCACGGCTGTGCTCATGTCGGTCGTAACAGGTACACGTTCATCACGGGTCCATGTGGAGGTGGACTGTGACGGCTCCTGCAGCGATGATTCTGAGGAACTGGTGTAAGAGGAGGAGTCAATGCGTACAGAATGGATTCCTGCAATCCTTGGAGTGGGCAGGACACGTCCTGCGCCACTCGCACGGTCTGTACCCGGCTCAACTACATTAACCCAATGGGCAGTGAGGGAAAGGTATCGCCCCTGTCCATGTTGACTGGTCCACGCATCGGTGGTGAGGTGGACCTTGCTACTGACGGCGTTCAGTAGCGCGTGTTTTATGTGTCCCTCAACATGCTTGTGCAGGGCAGGGACGGCTTGCCTGCTGAAGTAAAAGCGGCTGGGCACACTGTACTGTGGGACTGCCAATGACATCAAGTCACGGAAGCTGTCAGTCTCCACCAGCCTGAATGACAGCATTTCCAGTGACAGAAGTTTGGCAATGCCTGCAGTCAGAGCCTGTGCTCGTGGGTGGTTTGACGAGAAAGGCCGCCTTTTCTCCCATGCCTGTACTACCGATGGCTGTAGACTGGGCTGGGAGTGTGTGGTTGACTGGGAAAGTGGTGCTGCGGGTGGAATGACAGCGGGTCTCTGGACAACAGGGCCAGAGGTTCTTCCACGGCGATCCTGGGAGGAAGCCGAACCAGCTGCGTGTGAGCTAGAGGAAGAGGCAACACGAGCTGAAGAGGTGGTAGCTGCCGCTGTTGGTTGGCCTAGCTCTTCAGTGTGTTTGTCTAACTCCGCCGGGTGCCTGTTGCGCACATGTTTCCACATGTTGGAGGTATTGAGGTTGGCGACTTTTTGACCTCTTTTGATTTTTTGATGACACACCTTGCATCTGACATAGCAAATGTCATCTGCAACTGTGTCAAAAAAGGACCAGGCACTGCAAGTCTTGGGAGCCCCCCTTTTGACTTTTGGAAGAGACATGCTCCTTACGGGTGCCAAAGCGGAGGCTGCAGGATCCGCAGTCTTCCCCCTCCCTCTCCCTCTTTGGGCCGTACGGGGAATCTCTTCCTCAGAGCTGCTCCCACCACCTTCCTGTCCCTGACGCCAAGATGGGTCAAGGACCTCATCATCTACACTACCCTCTGCCCCCAACTGCTCCTCCTGGGTAGTCTCAGCAGCAGAGCACGCACCAGTAAGTGGCACCTGAGTGTCATCATCAGCTGATGCGGCCTGCGAGGTGGTGACCGGAGCCACTGGCCCACCCGCCTCTTCAGAGGAAGACAGAAAAAGCGGTTGGGCATCACTGCACCCTGCCTCTTCTTCCATTTCTCCAATGCTGCTTGGCTGGCCCCCTGTTTCCAAGCCAAGAGATGATTCAGAGAACAGAAGTAGAGACTGCTCCTGTCCTGGGATCTCTGTCTGCCTGGGCAATTTTGCAGGTGGTGAAGAGACAGATGGCTGCTCTCCAGTGCTCTGTGTCTGAGAGGATGTGGCACTAATGGAAGTTGATGCATTAGCTGCCATCCATCCCACAACGGCTTCAATTTGGTCTTGACGCAGCAGCGGTGTACGGCGCTCGGCGACAAAGCTGCGCATGAACGACTGTTCCCTTGTGAAAGTGGGTGCTGATGACTCACCGGTGCCCGCAGCAGGCACAGAATCCCCATGTCCCCTCCCTGCTCCGCGCCCACGCCCACGCCCACGTGCCTTACTCACTGCCTTCTTCATCTTGGTTGACTGATAAAGATAAGCAGAAAAGTACTAACGGCTTTGTGTGCTTATTCCTGAGCAACTCCTCCTAACAGGTATAAGACACACTAATTTTCTAAAGTGTGGACTAGACTTGAATATGAGCTAATGTGGCCTACACAAATGTAAAGTGGTGTAACTAGTGTGTTTGGTGAACTTTATTATTTATTTATTTTTTTGGGGCTGAACTGACAACGGATAGAGCTGCAGTCACACGGAGACCGTGCAGACAGCCGTAAACGGCGCTGCAAGGCCCAAAAACCCTCCTCTACTTTATCCTATGTAGTGTTTTTCCACAAATTAGCTGGAGACGGGTGGAAAGACACTAATAGGATTTTTTTAAATTAATTAGCAGCAGACTACACTACTTGAAAACAAAATGAAAATTGATTTGGCGGTATGACGCAGTGAACAACCCTGAGCTGGAGACAACCAAGCTACGGCTGCTCACAGACTACAGGGCGAGCTGCAGTCACACGGAGACCGTGCAGACAGCCGTAAACGGCGCTGCAAGGCCCAAAAACCCTCCTCTACTTTATCCTATGTAGTGTTTTTCCACAAATTAGCTGGAGACGGGTGGAAAGACACTAATAGGATTTTTTAAAATTAATTAGCAGCAGACTACACTACTTGAAAACAAAATGAAAATTGATTTGGCGGTATGACGCAGTGAACAACCCTGAGCTGGAGACAACCAAGCTACGGCTGCTCACAGACTACAGGGCGAGCTGCAGTCACACGGAGACCGTGCAGACAGCCGTAAACGGCGCTGCAAGGCCCAAAAACCCTCCTCTACTTTATCCTATGTAGTGTTTTTCCACAAATTAGCTGGAGACGGGTGGAAAGACACTAATAGGATTTTTTTAAATTAATTAGCAGCAGACTACACTACTTGAAAACAAAATGAAAATTGATTTGGCGGTATGACGCAGTGAACAACCCTGAGCTGGAGACAACCAAGCTACGGCTGCTCACAGACTACAGGGCGAGCTGCAGTCACACGGAGACCGTGCAGACAGCCGTAAACGGCGCTGCAAGGCCCAAAAACCCTCCTCTACTTTATCCTATGTAGTGTTTTTCCACAAATTAGCTGGAGACGGGTGGAAAGACACTAATAGGAATTTTTGGAAAAAATGTGCAGCAGCCTGCACTACTTCAAAAAAAAAAAAAAAAAAAGGACAGTATGAGGCAATGAACCACCCTCCCTGAACTGAATACAACCAGCTATGGATGGCCTATGTGGCTGCACTCAGACTAGAGAGTGGGCTGCACTCACACACACACACACACAGACCTTGCAGATCGCTGTGAAAACAGCGCTACAAGGCAAAAGGAAGGTGATTAGTAGGTGAACACAGCGGTTGCTAAATTAGCCTTTGGAAAGCACAAAGAAGCAAATCGCTATCTCTAAACTGTCCCTCAGTCAGCAAACAGCGTCCTGTCACTAACTGAATTCACAGCAGAGTGATCGCAAAATGGCGCCAGCGACTTTTAAACTGCATCATGACATCATTTAAGCAGCCAATCACAGCCTTGCCAGTAGTTTCATGCCCTCCATGCTAAACAGGATGTGCCCACACTTGGAATCTTTCTCATTGGCTGAATTTCTGAATTTTGAATCATGGAACTTCCGATTCCGGTATCCGATACGCGCCAAGTATCGGAATCCCGGTATCGGAATTCCGATACCGCAAGTATCGGCCGATACCCGATACTTGCGGTATCGGAATGCTCAACACTAGTAACAACACTTTTGTATACTCCATATATTTATTATTTGTTTCTCATTTTTTTTACATATACTACTTTATATTTTATTTATCTCACCTTCTCTTTTTGAGGATTTCCTCATATATATTTTTACACCCTATTTACCCCTTCCCTCACGCTCACATTCACGTAACACACCTAAATATGATTTCCTGTATTTATTTATTCATGTATTTAATCACTGTGATTTATATATTTACATTTTTTAGGCATTCATACACTTGTATATGCATGTCTTATCCCTTATTTATTTATCTTGATCTCTTCCTCTTTGATTTTCAGTTAATGCTGAATCACTAAGTCAGTTGTCAAATAACCACTGTCTTGGTCTCCCTATTGGCTACAAGCACTAGCAATTTCTATTCGCTACCTATGACATGACGGTCATATGCATTTCGCATGGCCTCTGTGCCATGGAGACGCACATGTCACATGATACACGTCACATGTATGGGTCGGGATGTGATAGCGGCGGTCACATAACCCTTATACATCACAAGCATGCGCATATCGTCAAGCTGAGCAGTGACGAGAAGATCACCTGACCATCCGATCATGTGATGTCGAAACGTGAGTAGTCTACTGCTTTATGTGCATGTGCCAGGGTCCTTCATTGATGCAACGTAGGGATTATGGCTGTTCTAAATAATTGCAAATTAAGTACAAGTTATCTGATCTGTTCTCTGTATTCATTGGCCTGTTGTATTATTTATACCTGCCTCACTCTTAGGCCGGCATCACACTCAGCGTATATAAATATGGTCCGTTTTTTACGGCCGTATTACGCAGAAAAGTCCCCAAAATAGTGATCCGTATGTCATCCGTAGGCAGGGTGTGTCAGCGTATTTTGCGCATGGCATCCTCCGCATGTAATCTGTATGGCATCCGTACTGCGATATTTTCTCGCAGGCTTGCAAAACCGACATCTAATGGATTTATGTGCTCAAATGTACGGGAAAACATATATACAGTATATATATATATATATATATATATATATATATATATATATATATATATATGTCATTGAGACACATATATATATATATATATATATATATATATATATATATATATATATATATTCTGTATTTATATTTAATTCAGCGCGATATATGTGAAAAGCCGGTAATTCAATTGCCGGCTTTTCATTTCTCCTTCACAAACCTGACAGGATATGAGACATGGTTTACATACAGTAAACCATCTCATCTCTTTTTTTTTGCACACTACTAATGTTAGTATTGTGTATGTGCAAAATTTGGGCGCTGTAGCTTGTAAAATAAAGGGTTAAATGGCAGAAAAAATTGGCATGGGCTCCCGCGCAATTTTCTCCGCCAGAGTGGTAAAGCCAGTGACTGAGGGCAGATATTAATAGCCTAGAGAGGGTCCATGGTTATTGCCCCCCCTGGCTACAAACATCTGCCCCCAGCCACCCCAGAAAAAGCACATCTGGAAGATGCGCCTATTCTGGCCCTTGGCCTCTCTCTTCCCATTCCCGTGTAGCGGTGGGATATGGGGTAATGAAGGGTTAATGTCACCTTGCTGTTGTAAGGTGACATTAAGCCAGATTAATAATGGAGAGGCGTCAATTATGACACCTATCCATTATTAATCCAATAGTACGAAATGGTTAATAAAACACACACACATTATTACAAAGTCCTTTATTGAAATAAAGACACAGGTTGTTGTAATATTTTATTATTCTCTTAATCCAGCTGAAGACCCTCGTTCTGTAACAAAGTAAAAAAATAAATAAACAATATCTCATACCTTCCGACGCTCAGGTGAAGTCCCACGAAGTAAATCCATCTGAAGGGGTTAAATCATTTTACAGCCAGGAGCTGTGCTAAAGCACTGCTCGTGGTTGTAAAACTCCGGGAATGAATGGAGTGCAGGGTGACCTGTAGTTACCTTGAGTTGCGGTGAGGCGCCCTCTGCTGGATGTCCTCATATGAACTCGAGCGTGGGAACTTTTACCGGGCTCCAGTTCATGAGGGCATCCAGCAGAGGGCGCCTCTTCGCAACTCAAGGTAACTACAGATCACCCTGCACTCCATTCATTCCCGGGGTTTTACAACCATGAGCACTGTTTTAGCACAGCTCCTGGCTGTAAAATGATTTAACCCCTTCAGATGCATTTACTTCGTGGGACGTGACTGATCATCGGAAGGTATGAGATAGTTAATTTTTTCTTTTTCTTTTTTACAGAACGAGGGTCTTCAGCTGGATTAAGAGAATAATAAAATATTACAACAACCTGTGTCTTCATTTCATTAAAGGACTTTGTAATAATGTGTGTGTGTTTTATTAACCATTTCGTACTATTGGATTAATAATGGATAGGTGTCATGATTGACGCCTCTCCATTATTAATCTGGCTTAATGTCACCTTACAATAGCAAGGTGACATTAACCCTTCATTACCGCATATCCCACTGCTACACGGGAGTGGGAAGAAAGTGGCCAAGTGCCAGAATAGGCGCATCTTCCAGATGTGCCTTTTCTGGGGTGGCTGGGGGCAGATGTTTGTAGCCAGGGGGGCAATAACCATAGACCCTCTCTAGGCTATTAATATCTGCCCTCAGTCACTGGCTTTACCACTCTGGTGGAGAAAATTGCGCGGGAGCCCACGCCAATTTTTTCCGCCATTTAACCCTTTATTTTACAAGCTACAGCGCCCAAATTTTGCACATACACAATACTAACATTAGTAGTGTGCAAAAAAAAAGGGATGAGATGGTTTACTGTATGTAAACCATGTCTCATATCATGTCGGGTTTGTGAAGGAGAAATGAAAAGCCGGCAATTGAATTACCGGCTTTTCTATAGAACACTGCTGCATATTTCTCGCAAGTCACACTGCTGGTCCGTGTGTAATCCGTATTTTTCTCACCCCCATAGACTTTCATTAGTGATTTTTTTGCGCATTATGGTGACAAACGCAGCATACTGCGATTTTGTACGGCCGTAGAAGACCGTATAATACGGATCGGTAAAATACGGCTGATAGGGGCTGGGCCATGGAGAATCATTGGCCCTGTGTTATGCGTATTTTACGGGTGTATTTTCTGCGCTCATACATCCGTAAAACTCGCAAGTGTGACGCCGGCCTTATACCAATTACCCTTGACAAAGCATTGGTGAAACGCACATTGGGTATTTGGTGGGTGAGCGTATTATTTCATTGGATATGTGTTTTAACTCTTGGTTTGTACTTCTATTTTTACATACTTCCTTTTTTTATGTGACCAGCTGGCCAGGATCTGATGTTACCTAGTGATGAGCGAACGCGCTCACCACTACTCGTTACTCGCCCGAGTATTACGGTACTCATCATACTCGACGAGCACTGAGCATTTCCGGGATTACTCGGCGGGAACTGGTTTCTCCACCCAGCATTTTTGGCGGACTTTAGAGATCCAATCACGCTGCAAGGATTGTCTGCCACGCCTTGAAAATCCGCAGCCATCTTTGTTGTGGTCGTGCAGTGATTGGCTTGGCCGCATATTGGCATCACGAGTATAAGAGACCTGGCGCCACCCTGCTCGCCGCATTCAGCTCCGGATTCAGTGAGTGTAGGGAGAGCTGCTACAGAGATAGGGTCAAAATCGTGCTTTTAATAGTTAGTGTAGGTCTGCAACTGTTCAGTCCACAACTCCGGAGAAACCAACAGTCCTTTTAGGGCTAATTTGTGGGTCCCGAGATTGCAGCGCTAGGTAGGCAGGGCACAGCATATCTACATCAGCGCAATGCCTGCAGGCACTGTATGTGCGTACATACAAGGCTGCCACTAGGAATTTCAGGGCCCCATACTGTCAAAATTTTGGGGCCCCTTTGAAACTCTGCCCAGGCTCCACCCCCAGTCCCGCCTCCACCCCTCGAACCTTCGACAGTTCCTCTGCCCTCTCTTGGAAAAGCTCCACTTCTGGTGAATATCGGTCTGCACTTGGACCGCAGTGCATGGATCGGCTGCGGGTCTCCAGACCTGAACTCAGCAGCCTCACAACATGTATGAGGATGCTGATCAGGAGATCGGCGCCCAGTCCATGCACTGCAGTGCGAGCGCAGACTGATAGCACCCTTTCAAAAATTAAACTGCCATAATAATAAAGATGTTTCCCGATCATATATACCTACTTGCATCAATAATTCCCCACCCCCCTTCCAAACCCCAACCAAAACTTATAACTTGCTTCTTTCGCACTTCCATCGGTACGGGGCCGTCACAAAGCGTCTATTGCTTTCACATTTCCGTCTGCGTTGCCGAGCAGGAAAGATCGTGAGAGCGATATTTCCTGCCGGGCATGCGCAGTGTGAAACACTGGATGCGACGTATGGAAAAACATTCCCTTGAACGTTTTCCGAGACGACGGTCCGCCAAAACCCAACGCATCCAGTGGACAACGCATGCAACGTATGGCCATACATCGCAATGAGTCACTAATGCAAGTCTATGGAGAAAAATGCATCCTGCGGGCAACTTTGCAGGATGCGTTTTTTCTCCAAAACGACGCATTGCGACGGAAGTCAAACGATGGAAGTGTGAAAGTAGCCTTATGATGATCCTGAGCTGCTGCCTGATGTTTTAATTGGGCATTAGGTTTTGCAGCAGGTCAGGATCATCCATTAACTTATACATTCCACTTGTCTCCCCCTGGGCCCTGTTGGATGCGGCCCCAGTCACCACTTGCCTTCCCTCATCAGCCACATGATACCAGTACAGACACAGCCACGGTGAGCCACCTGAAGCCTCTTCTCACTGTAGAGACTCCCCCTGCTCGCCTGCCCTCCGGCTCCACCTGCTCATCCGTCGCCCCCAGTCAGAAGAACAGAACGGCAGAAGCGACGACCTCCAAGACCACCCAACCTGAAACAGCGAGAAGGGGTTATACCACAGTGCCCACCAGATGGGGGTCACACAGAAGAGAATGAGATACAGCTAAGCACACGGGATCACACGGGAGAGGATTAGATACACAGCTCAGCACACGGGATCACACAGTATAGGATTGGATACACTTCAGCAGGCAGTATCACACGGGAGAGGATGAGATACAGCTCAGCACACGGGATCACACAGGATAGGATTAGATACACGGCTCAGTAGTCAGTATAACACAGTATAAGATTAGATACACAGCTCAGCAGTCAGTATCACACAGGATAGGATGAGATACGCAGATCAGCAGACAGTATCACACAGGAGAGGATTAGATACAAGGCTCAGCAGACGGTATCACACAGGATAGGATTAGATACACGGGTCAGCAGTCAGTATCACACAGGACAGGATTAGATACACGGCTCAGCAGTCAGTATCACACAGGATAGGATTAGATACACAGCTCAGCAGATGGTATCACACAGGGGAGGATTAGATACACAGCCAGGGGTGGATTAAGGGTAGACAGGGCCCCGGGCTGTTCAGACACTGTGGGCCCCCCCGGTCATGTGACGGGGGTCATGTTATACCCGAACCAGATTATTCCAGAAAAATGGCCGGGCCCTACTCTACTGTAACCTATTAAATATTTGTTAAAATCTGCAATACAATTTAGGTATATTTTGACCAATAATATAACATACAAGGAACAAATACCACCGCGCCATGACCAGACCACAAATTACAACCACAGTGATCGAATAATATCACATACAAGGAACAAATACCACTGCACCATGTCAAGACCACATATTACCACCACTTGGTGACCAAATAGTACATTCAAGGGACAAATACCACAACACCATTTCCAGACCACATATTACCACCATATAGTGACTGAGTACTACAATACTGATCAGTAGTAATAAAAAAAACACAATACTATCCCCATAAGTGCCAGTATTCACAGGAGATCTGTACTTAGTATGCAGTGTCTGTGTAGAGGTAATACAGCGATCACTGGTGACATTGTACACAGGAGCTCTGTATATAGTGTATAGGTAATACAGTGATCACTGGTGACATTATATACAGGAGCTCTGTATATAGTGTACAGTGTATAGTGTCAGTGTATAGGTAACACTGACTCACCAGTGAGGTCTCTAGGTGAAGTCCCTCATCTTTCATCCAGCACAGACCGCCATCATTTCTTCCAGCCAGGACTCGTTTCTGCATGAAATAACACAGTTATCTCGAGCTCTGCTTGCAGAACACATCACTTAATTTTTGACAACTTCTACATTACACCACATGGAGAAAAAAAAGGCGATATAGTGTCACTCTGCACAGTAACAGGACCGCCCCCCCCATTTAAAACAGTATACTCAAAAAATAAAATAAATACATCACTGCAGTAATAATATCCCTTAATTAGCCCCTATGGTAATAATATTCCCCACCCTGGCCCCGTGTGTCTCATTCCTGGCTCCAGCCATATGTTCTCCCATCCTGCACTCATGAGTATCAATTCTACACCATATGATCTCCCCATCCTGCCCCATCTGTCTCCATCGTATTCTCCTGCCCCATGATCCAATCCTGCCCCATGTCTTTCATTCTGCCCCGTGTCTCCAATCATGCCCCGTGTCTACATTCTGCCCATGCCTCCAGTCCTGCCCCCAGTGTGTCCAGCAATCTGCCCCAGTGTGTCCAGCATATTACCCCCAGTGTGTCCAGCATATTGCCCCAGTGTCAAGCAATCTTCCCCAGTGTGTCCAGCATTGCCCCCAGACAGTGTCTCCAGCAATCTGCCCCAGTGTCTGACTCCAGCATATTGCCCCAGACAGTGTGTCCAGCAATCTGCCCCAGTGTGTCCAGCAATCTGCCCGTGTGTCCAGCATATTACCACCAGTGTGTCCAACAATCTGCCCCAGTATGTCCAGCATTGCCCCAGTGTGTCCAGCATATTACCACCAGTGTGTCCAGCAATCTGCCCCAGTATGTCCAATTGTCCAGCATTCTCCACAGTGTGTCCAGCATTGCCCCAGTGTCTCCAGCATTGCCCCAGTGTCTCCAGCATTGCCCCAGTGTCTCCAGCAATCATCTGCCCCAGTGTGTCCTCCAGCATTGCCCCCAGTGTGTCCAGCAATCTGCCCCAGTGTGTCCTCCAGCATTGCCCCAGTGTGTCCAGCAATCTGCCCCAGTGTGTCCAGCAATCTGCCCCAGTGTCTCCAGCATTGCCCCCAGTGTGTCCAGCAATCTGCCCCAGTGTCTCCAGCATTGCCCCAGTGTCTCCAGCATTGCCCCCAGTGTGTCCAGCAATCTGCCCCAGTGTCTCCAGCATTGCCCCAGTGTCTCCAGCAATCTGCCCCAGTGTCTCCAGCATTGCCCCAGTGTCTCCAGCAATCATCTGCCCCAGTGTGTCCAGCAATCTGCCCCAGTGTGTCCTCCAGCATTGCCCCAGTGTGTCCAGCAATCTGCCCCAGTGTCTGCAGAATTGCCCCCATTGTGTCCAGCAATCTGCCCCAGTGTCTCCAGCATTGCCCCAGTGTCTCCAGCATTGCCCCAGTGTCTCCAGCAATCTGCCCCAGTGTCTCCAGCATTGCCCCAGTGTCTCCAGCAATCTGCCCCAGTGTGTCCAGCAATCTGCCCCAGTGTCTCCAGCATTGCCCCCAGTGTGTCCAGCAATCTGCCCCAGTGTCTCCAGCATTGCCCCAGTGTCTCCAGCATTGCCCCCAGTGTGTCCAGCAATCTGCCCCAGTGTCTCCAGCATTGCCCCAGTGTCTCCAGCAATCTGCCCCAGTGTCTCCAGCAATCATCTGCCCCAGTGTGTCCAGCAATCTGCCCCAGTGTCTCCAGCATTGCCCCAGTGTCTCCAGCATTGCCCCCAGTGTGTCCAGCAATCTGCCCCAGTGTCTCCAGCATTGTCCCAGTGTCTCCAACAATCTGCCCCAGTGTCTCCAGCAATCATCTGCCCCAGTGTGTCCTCCAGCATTGCCCCAGTGTGTCCAGAAATCTGCCCCAGTGTGTCCTCCAGCATTGCCCCAGTGTGTCCAGCAATCTGCCCCAGTGTCTGCAGAATTGCCCCCAGTGTGTCCAGCAATCTGCCCCAGTGTCTCCAGCATTGCCCCAGTGTCTCCAGCATTGCCCCAGTGTCTCCAGCAATCATCTGCCCCAGTGTGTCCTCCAGCATTGCCCCCAGTGTGTCCAGCAATCTGCCCCAGTGTGTCCTCCAGCATTGCCCCAGTGTGTCCAGCAATCTGCCCCAGTGTGTCCTCCAGCATTGCCCCAGTGTGTCCAGCAATCTGCCCCAGTGTCTGCAGAATTGCCCCAGTGTGTCCAGCAATCTGCCCCAGTGTCTCCAGCATTGCCCCAGTGTCTCCAGCATTGCCCCAGTGTCTCCAGCAATCATCTGCCCCAGTGTGTCCTCCAGCATTGCCCCCAGTGTGTCCAGCAATCTGCCCCAGTGTGTCCTCCAGCATTGCCCCAGTGTGTCCAGCAATCTGATCCAGTGTGTCCTCCAGCATTGCCCCAGTGTGTCCAGCAATCTGCCCCAGTGTCTCCAGCATTGCCCCAGTGTCTCCAGCATTGCCCCAGTGTCTCCAGCAATCATCTGCCCCAGTGTGTCCTCCAGCATTGACCCCAGTGTGTCCAGCAATCTGCCCCAGTGTGTCCTCCAGCATTGCCCCAGTGTGTCCAGCAATCTGCCCCAGTGTGTCCTCCAGCATTGCCCCAGTGTGTCCAGCAATCTGCCCCAGTGTCTCCAGCATTGCCCCAGTGTCTCCAGCATTGCCCCCAGTGTGTCCAGCAATCTGCCCCAGTGTCTCCAGCATTGCCCCAGTGTCTCCAGCAATCTGCCCCAGTGTCTCCAACAATCTGCCCCAGTGTCTCCAGCAATCATCTGCCCCAGTGTGTCCTCCAGCATTGCCCCAGTGTGTCCAGAAATCTGCCCCAGTGTGTCCTCCAGCATTGCCCCAGTGTGTCCAGCAATCTGCCCCAGTGTCTGCAGAATTGCCCCCAGTGTGTCCAGCAATCTGCCCCAGTGTATCCAGCATTGCCTCAGTGTCTCCAGCATTGCCCCAGTGTCTCCAGCAATCATCTGCCCCAGTGTGTCCTCCAGCATTGCCCCCAGTGTGTCCAGCAATCTGCCCCAGTGTGTCCTCCAGCATTGCCCCAGTGTGTCCAGCAATCTGCCCCAGTGTGTCCTCCAGCATTGCCCCAGTGTGTCCAGCAATCTGCCCCAGTGTCTCCAGCATTGCCTCCAGTGTGTCCAGCAATCTGCCCCAGTGTCTCCAGCATTGTCCCAGTGTCTCCAGCATTGTCCCAGTGTCTCCAGCAATCTGCCCCAGTGTATCCAGCAATCTGCCCCAGTGTATCCAGCAATCTGCCCCAGTGTGTCCTCCAGCATTGCCCCAGTGTGTGCAGCAATCTGCCCCAGTGTGTCCTCCAGCATTGCCCCAGTGTGTCCAGCAATCTGCCCCAGTGTGTCCTCCAGCATTGCCCCAGTGTGTCCAGCAATCTGCCCCAGTGTCTCCAGCATTGCCTCCAGTGTGTCCAGCAATCTGCCCCAGTGTCTCCAGCATTGTCCCAGTGTATCCAGCAATCTGCCCCAGTGTCTCCAGCAATCTGCCCCAGTGTATCCAGCAATCTGCCCCAGTGTCTCCAGCATTGCCCCCAGTGTGTCCAGCAATCTGCCCCAGTGTCTCCAGCATTGCCCCAGTATCTCCAGCATTGCCCCAGTGTGTCCTCCAGCATTGCCCCCAGTGTGTCCAGCAATCTGCCCCAGTGTCTCCAGCATTGCCCCAGTGTCTCCAGCAATCTGCCCCAGTGCGTCCTCCAGAATTGCCCCAGTGTGTCCAGCAATCTGCCCCAGTGTCTCCAGCATTGCCCCAGTGTCTCCAGCATTGTCCCAGTGTCTCCAGCAATCATCTGCCCCAGTGTGACCTCCACCATTGCCCCCAGTGTGTCCAGCAATCTGCCCCAGTGTGTCCTCCAGCATTGCCCCAGTGTGTCCAGCAATCTGCCCCAGTGTGTCCTCCAGCATTGCCCCAGTGTGTCCAGGAATCTGCCCCAGTGTCTCCAGCATTGCCCCCAGTGTGTCCAGCAATCTGCCCCAGTGTCTCCAGCATTGCCCCAGTGTCTCCAGCATTGCCCCAGTGTCTCCAGCAATCTGCCCCAGTGTCTCCAGCAATCTGCCCCAGTGTCTCCAGCATTGCCCCAGTGTCTCCAGCATTGCCCCAGTGTCTCCAGCAATCATCTGCCCCAGTGTGTCCTCCAACATTGCCCCCAGTGTTTCCAGCAATCTGCTCCAGTGTGTCCTCCAGCATTGCCCCAGTGTGTCCAGCAATCTGCCCAAGTGTGTCCTCCAGCATTGCCCCAGTGTGTCCAGCAATCTGCCCCAGTGTGTCCTCCAACATTGCCCCCAGTGTTTCCAGCAATCTGCTCCAGTGTGTCCTCCAGCATTGCCCCAGTGTGTCCAGCAATCTGCCCCAGTGTGTCCTCCAGCTTTGCCCCAGTGTGTCCAGCAATCTGCCCCAGTGTCTCCAGCATTGCCCCAGTGTCTCCAGCAATCTGCCCCAGTGTCTCCAGCATTGCCCCCAGTGTGTCCAGCAATCTGCCCCAGTGTCTCCAGCATTGCCCCCATTGTGTCCAGCAATCTGCCCCAGTGTCTCCAGCATTGCCCCAGTGTCTCCAGCATTGCCCCAGTGTCTCCAGCAATCTGCCCCAGTGTCTCCAGCATTGCCCCCAGTATATCCAGCATTGCCCCCAGTATATCCAGCAATCTGCCCCAGTGTCTCCAGCATTGCCCCAGTGTCTCCAGCAATCTGCCCCAGTGTCTCCAGCATTGCCCCAGTGTCTCCAGCATTGCCCCAGTGTCTCCAGCAATCATCTGTCCCAGTGTCTCCAGCAATCATCTGCCCCAGTGTGTCCTCCGGCATTGCCCCAGGGTGTCCAGCAATCTGCCCCAGTGTGTCCTCCAGCATTGCCCCAGTGTGTCCTCCAGCATTGCCCCAGTGTCTCCAGCAATCTGCCCCAGTGTCTCCAGCATTGCCCCCAGTATATCCAGCATTGCCCCCAGTATATCCAGCAATCTGCCCCAGTGTCTCCAGCATTGCCCCAGTGTCTCCAGCAATCTGCCCCAGTGTCTCCAGCATTGCCCCAGTGTCTCCAGCATTGCCCCAGTGTCTCCAGCAATCATCTGTCCCAGTGTCTCCAGCAATCATCTGCCCCAGTGTGTCCTCCGGCATTGCCCCAGGGTGTCCAGCAATCTGCCCCAGTGTGTCCTCCAGCATTGCCCCAGTGTGTCATCCAGCATTGCCCCAGTGTGTCCAGCAATCTGCCCCAGGGTGTCCTCCGGCATTGCCCCAGTGTGTCCCGCAATCTGCCCCAGTGTCTCCAGCATTGCCCTAGTGTCTCCAGCAATCTGCCCCAGTGTATCTAGCATTGCCCCAGTGTCTCCAGCAATCGGCCCCAGTGTGTCCTCCAGCATTGCCCCAGTGTGTCAAGCAATCTGCCCCAGTTTGTCCTCCAGCATTGCCCCAGTGTGTCCAGCAATCTGCCCCTGTTTGTTCTCCAGCATTGCCCCAGTGTGTCCAGCAATCTGCCCCAGTGTCTCCAGCATTGCCCCAGTGTCTCTAGCAATCTGCCCCAGTGTCTCCAGCATTGCCCCCAGTGTCTTCAGCAATCTGCCCCAGTGTCTCCAGCATTGCCCCCAGTGTGTCCAGCAATCTGCCCCAGTGTGTCCTCCAGCATTGCCCCAGTGTGTCCAGCAATCTGCCCCAGTGTGTCCTCCAGCATTGCCCCAGTGTGTCCAGCAATCTGCCCCAGTGTCTCCAGCATTGCCCCAGTGTCTCCAGCATTGCCCCCAGTGTGTCCAGCAATCTGCCCCAGTGTCTCCAGCATTGCCCCAGTGTCTCCAGCAATCTGCCCCAGTGTCTCCAACAATCTGCCCCAGTGTCTCCAGCAATCATCTGCCCCAGTGTGTCCTCCAGCATTGCCCCAGTGTGTCCAGAAATCTGCCCCAGTGTGTCCTCCAGCATTGCCCCAGTGTGTCCAGCAATCTGCCCCAGTGTCTGCAGAATTGCCCCCAGTGTGTCCAGCAATCTGCCCCAGTGTCTCCAGCATTGCCTCAGTGTCTCCAGCATTGCCCCAGTGTCTCCAGCAATCATCTGCCCCAGTGTGTCCTCCAGCATTGCCCCCAGTGTGTCCAGCAATCTGCCCCAGTGTGTCCTCCAGCATTGCCCCAGTGTGTCCAGCAATCTGCCCCAGTGTGTCCTCCAGCATTGCCCCAGTGTGTCCAGCAATCTGCCCCAGTGTCTCCAGCATTGCCTCCAGTGTGTCCAGCAATCTGCCCCAGTGTCTCCAGCATTGTCCCAGTGTCTCCAGCATTGTCCCAGTGTCTCCAGCAATCTGCCCCAGTGTATCCAGCAATCTGCCCCAGTGTGTCCTCCAGCATTGCCCCAGTGTGTCCAGCAATCTGCCCCAGTGTGTCCTCCAGCATTGCCCCAGTGTGTCCAGCAATCTGCCCCAGTGTGTCCTCCAGCATTGCCCCAGTGTGTCCAGCAATCTGCCCCAGTGTCTCCAGCATTGCCTCCAGTGTGTCCAGCAATCTGCCCCAGTGTCTCCAGCATTGTCCCAGTGTATCCAACAATCTGCCCCAGTGTCTCCAGCAATCTGCCCCAGTGTATCCAGCAATCTGCCCCAGTGTCTCCAGCATTGCCCCCAGTGTGTCCAGCAATCTGCCCCAGTGTCTCCAGCATTGCCCCAGTATCTCCAGCATTGCCCCAGTGTGTCCTCCAGCATTGCCCCCAGTGTGTCCAGCAATCTGCCCCAGTGTCTCCAGCATTGCCCCAGTGTCTCCAGCAATCTGCCCCAGTGCGTCCTCCAGAATTGCCCCAGTGTGTCCAGCAATCTGCCCCAGTGTCTCCAGCATTGCCCCAGTGTCTCCAGCATTGTCCCAGTGTCTCCAGCAATCATCTGCCCCAGTGTGACCTCCACCATTGCCCCCAGTGTGTCCAGCAATCTGCCCCAGTGTGTCCTCCAGCATTGCCCCAGTGTGTCCAGCAATCTGCCCCAGTGTGTCCTCCAGCATTGCCCCAGTGTGTCCAGGAATCTGCCCCAGTGTCTCCATCATTGCCCCCAGTGTGTCCAGCAATCTGCCCCAGTGTCTCCAGCATTGCCCCAGTGTCTCCAGCATTGCCCCAGTGTCTCCAGCAATCTGCCCCAGTGTCTCCAGCATTGCCCTAGTGTCTCCAGCAATCTGCCCCAGTGTCTCCAGCATTGCCCCAGTGTCTCCAGCATTGCCCCAGTGTCTCCAGCAATCATCTGCCCCAGTGTGTCCTCCAACATTGCCCCCAGTGTTTCCAGCAATCTGCTCCAGTGTGTCCTCCAGCATTGCCCCAGTGTTTCCAGCAATCTGCCCAAGTGTGTCCTCCAGCATTGCCCCAGTGTGTCCAGCAATCTGCCCCAGTGTGTCCTCCAACATTGCCCCCAGTGTTTCCAGCAATCTGCTCCAGTGTGTCCTCCAGCATTGCCCCAGTGTGTCCAGCAATCTGCCCCAGTGTGTCCTCCAGCTTTGCCCCAGTGTGTCCAGCAATCTGCCCCAGTGTCTCCAGCATTGCCCCAGTGTCTCCAGCAATCTGCCCCAGTGTCTCCAGCATTGCCCCCAGTGTGTCCAGCAATCTGCCCCAGTGTCTCCAGCATTGCCCCCATTGTGTCCAGCAATCTGCCCCAGTGTCTCCAGCATTGCCCCAGTGTCTCCAGCATTGCCCCAGTGTCTCCAGCAATCTGCCCCAGTGTCTCCAGCATTGCCCCCAGTATATCCAGCATTGCCCCCAGTATATCCAGCAATCTGCCCCAGTGTCTCCAGCATTGCCCCAGTGTCTCCAGCAATCTGCCCCAGTGTCTCCAGCATTGCCCCAGTGTCTCCAGCATTGCCCCAGTGTCTCCAGCAATCATCTGTCCCAGTGTCTCCAGCAATCATCTGCCCCAGTGTGTCCTCCGGCATTGCCCCAGGGTGTCCAGCAATCTGCCCCAGTGTGTCCTCCAGCATTGCCCCAGTGTGTCCTCCAGCATTGCCCCAGTGTGTCCAGCAATCTGCCCCAGGGTGTCCTCCAGCATTGCTCCAGTGTGTCCAGCAATCTGCCCCAGTGTGTCCTCCAGCATTGCCCCAGTGTGTCCCGCAATCTGCCCCAGTGTCTCCAGCATTGCCCTAGTGTCTCCAGCAATCTGCCCCAGTGTATCTAGCATTGCCCCAGTGTCTCCAGCAATCGGCCCCAGTGTGTCCTCCAGCATTGCCCCAGTGTGTCAAGCAATCTGCCCCAGTTTGTCCTCCAGCATTGCCCCAGTGTGTCCAGCAATCTGCCCCTGTTTGTTCTCCAGCATTGCCCCAGTGTGTCCAGCAATCTGCCCCAGTGTCTCCAGCATTGCCCCAGTGTCTCTAGCAATCTGCCCCAGTGTCTCCAGCATTGCCCCCAGTGTCTTCAGCAATCTGCCCCAGTGTCTCCAGCATTGCCCCCAGTGTGTCCAGCAATCTGCCCCAGTGTCTCCAGCAATGCCCCAGTGTCTCCAGCAATCTGCCCCAGTGTGTCCTCCTGCATTGCCCCAGTGTGTCCAGCAATCTGCCCCAGTGTCTCCAGCATTGCCCCAGTGTCTCCAGCAATCTGCCCCAGTGTATCCAGAATTGCCCCAGTGTCTCCAGCAATCTGCCCCAGTGTGTCCTCCAGCATTGACCCAGTGTGTCCAGCAATCTGCCCCAGTGTCTCCAGCATTGCCCCCAGTGTGTCCAGCAATCTGCTCCAGTGTGTCCTCCAGCATTGCCCCAGTGTGTCCAGCAATCTGCCCCAGTGTGTCCTCCAGCATTGCCCCAGTGTGTCCAGCAATCTGATCCAGTGTGTCCTCCAGCATTGCCCCCAGTGTGTCCAGCAATCTGCCCCAGTGTCACCACCAGCATTGCCCCCAGTGTCTCCAGCATTGCCCCAGTGTGTCCACCATTAGCTTACCAAAAAGCAAAACAAAACACAAAACAAACAGTCTCCTCACCTGACCAGCGCTCCAGGCGGCGTGCTCCCTCCAGCAGCGCACACTCGCCGGCGACTGACAATGACTTCAGCTGCCAGCCTCCAATTGGCTGGCGGCTGTTAACTATTGACGTGCGGGCGCGCGCCCGCACGTCAATAGGAAACCGCCGCAGCGCTGGAAGGGGCCCGGTGAGCAGATGAGAAGGGGCCCGATGCGGGCCCCCTCTCTCTGCCCACCGGGTCCGGGGGCACACACCACTGGGCCCTGGGCTACCGTCCATATTGACCCTCTGATAATCCGCCCCTGTACACAGCTCAGCAGTCAGCATCACACAGGACAGGATTAGATACATGGCTCAGGAGACGGTATCACACAGAATAGGATTAGATACAACTCAGCAGACAGTATCACACAGGAGAGGATTAGATGTAACTAAGATGGGATCACCAGGGAGAGACTCACCCTGCTCGTTCGTCATCTGAGGTCCGCCCCAGCGTGACACACCGCACGCTGATCTCTCTGCTCCGGGATGAGGAAGTGGAGCAGCGTGTGATGTCAGGCAGGACAAAGATGCACCTGGGCTGGCCGCAGCTTTTAAAGGTACAGTCCCATTTTCCGTTCGCCGGATGAATTAACAACACTGTAGGTGTATCTTTAAAACACCACAGTGCTGTTATGCATAGGGGGTTCAGATGCCTTGAACAAAACATCCAGGGGCCCGATGAGGAGAAGCAAAGAGGGGGAGGCCCAAGCTGCCAGCGTGTTCGGGCCCCCCTTTTTGCTCCTCATCACCGGGCCCCATACACTAGTAAGGGCAGTAATGCCCTGATGGCGGCCCTGTGTAGATAGCTCCCACTGTATCCTTCCCAAAGCTCCATAACTATAACTGTGTGCTGCTGCTTATTTACCATATATACCTATCTGCAGTTTTCATTTGTTTTGGGTTTTTTTTTTTTCAAAAATTCACCAAAAAACAAAAAAAATGTATACAGTCTGTTATGTCAGACTGAGGCCTGGTGTATCTTTTTAAAAATCATAGTTTTGCAGGCATACGTAGCATACTTCTGTGTGCTAGCCTTGTTCTACTCTTTTTTTTTGTTTTAAATTCACCAAAAAGCAAAAAACACATTAATACAATCTATGTCAGGCTGAGTCCAGGTTTATGTGTTTTTGAAAAATCATATTTCCGCAGGCAGACGTAACATAGTTGTGTGTGGAAACATTGCTCAAAATTTTTTTTCTTAACTTCACCAAAAAACACATTAATACAGTCTGTTATGTCAGGCTGAGTCCTGGTGTATCTGTTTTTGAAAAATCGTATTTCCGCAGGCATATGTGGCACCCCAGGAGTTCGGGTACCACAGTAGTGCTGCCTTCCTCTCGGGGAGAGTAGTGCTATGTCTGGAGACAAGTGAGATTCCCTTTGGTAGGTTATCACACACACACACACAACACCTTCTAAATCCAGGCCAGGAGGGGGTGCTCAAAACCCTGTTTTAGGGCAGCTTCCCTGAATACAAATCCTGGTTTGGAGGCGGAGTCAGTTCAGTTTGTACAGACAGTCAGTGTGCGAGGACAGACAGGGACGGAGCAGAGTGGAGATACAGGTCTCCAGGAGGGGACTAGGAAGGCCTCCATGGAGTCAGAGCGCAGTAGCTGGCTACTGGGAGCCCGAGGCTTTTGTGGACTATAAGACACAGAGCAGAACCGGATGGCATTGAATTACATGGACTTTGCCCACATTTATCTGTGGCACAGCACCACCTTGGAGCCTGGAGTCATCGTGAAAGGACCCCAGTAGGCACGGCTCAAGCTGCCTGCCATACAGGTACCTGTTTCTGGACAGGAGAATGAATAAGGACTTTGCTTAGGAGACTTAATGGCAGCAGGGACCTCAGAGACAGTAAGCGCATAGTGGAAGGCTCCTACCTGACCTGCCAAGGGGATTCCACTTGTCTCTGGACTACTAATTCACCTGTTGCCGGTGGTGCCCTGGACTGTGGCCTGTCACCCACAAGTAAACCAGGTAAAGACTTACAATCTGTCTCCTCCATTTATTCACCGGCCTTACCATCTATGCCACACACCATAGGACCCCGCTTCACCTGTGGGAAATGTATCATCTGGGCTGCTGCAACATCCCCCAGGGGACCCCTCTAATGCAGCGTCGGTCCCCCTATTGACCGAACTCCACAGTTGGTGTCACGACAAACTTTGAACATTCAACCCCCTTTAATGTTAATGCCTAGGACCACAGACCGGGTTGCTGCCACCGTGACATCCCTCTTTGCGACCAGACCCGGTACCGAGTACCCCACTGCCCTGTGGGCACGTCAACTTTGGCATCACAAACAGGATTTTGTATCCTGGCATCGCCAGGTGCTGTGTGCCACTGACTGTGACAGTTTGCCGCCAAAACTGTCATGGTCACGTCGCATGGAGCACGAGGAGGAGGAGACATACTTTCGTGTGCGGAGCCAGCCGGAAAGAGCGCGCAGAGGAGAAACAGGTGCCGCGCTGCTGAGAGGAACGCCGGAAGTGAAGATGCCGTACAGCGACGCCAGAGGTGAAGACGCTGCAAAGTGCCGAGCTGTGCACCAGAGGAACCGCTGCAGACTCCAGAAAGGAGGCCCGGCTTGTACCATGTTAGCGAGGGGGGAAGAGCCATGTACGACTCAGGGGGAGATTTGGCGGTGGACGCAGCCGCAGGCCCCATAGTCCCCCCGGGCCTCGCAGTGGATGCACCCGCAGGCCCAGTGATGCCCCCAGGCCCCGGCGGTGGATGCAGCCGCAGACCCCATACAGCTACCAGGCCCCGCAGAGCCCGCAGCTCCAACAAGCAGGCCAGACACCGCCACAGCTACGGCGCCAATCATGCCCCTCTCCATGCCGTATATACCTGGAGCAGCATGGCTCGGACAGTATTCCGGAGAGTCACATAGGTTAAATGACTTTACAGAAAGGGTCTGCAGCTTGTTTGAAGTTTATCCTTTGACAGAGCATCAGAAAATTAATATCTTAACTGGCCAACTGATTGGTGCGGCCCTGAGAGAGGTAAAATCCTGGCCGGATGTAGACAAAAGGACTGTGCAGCAGATCTTTGCTAAGCGCAAAATTACCTTTGAGACCCGCACTGCTGCTGCAAAAAAAAAAATGAAGTAACACAGGACAGTATACGGGACTATACCCTTAATTTGCAGGAGGCACTCTGGGCTGTTAATCAAGTGGATCCTAACAGCGTACAGGATGGAGATAAACTTTTGAAAGAGCAGTTCATTGAGGGGCTCCTGTCCAACACCCACAGGACTCAGCTGCGCATCCTGGCCTTGCAAAACCCTGACCTGGACTTTGCATAATTTAAGGACAGAGCCATCCGGGTGTTGCACGAACCTCCACCCAGCCGAGTAGTGCCTCTTAAGCGTCCAGCCCTCATGTACCACCAGGAGGTGGCATCATATCCACAGGTTCCCGTTGAAGCTGATGCACAGGTCCTAGATGAGGATTCTTCTACAGGACTACGCCTCCAGGTGCAGGAGCTGACCAAAAGTGTTGCTGCATTAGCCCGGACCGTACAGTTTCTACAGGAATCCCCCAAGGAGAGGATCAAGCTGGCTTCCAGACCGGAGGACATCCCCTGGCGACAACAGAAGAGGATCCCGCCGACCAGAGGGAGAGATGACGACCGCTATCATCCGGATGGACGACCCATCTGCCACCGCTGCAACCAAGCAGGACACATTGCAAGGTACTGTCATTTAAATGAGCGACCCCTGGGGTAGGGGGCCAACCCCCTGGAGTAGGATGACCTGGCCAACACAACTGGCAAGCCAAATATGTTGGAGGACGACCAGTTCTCCCCATTGTGATCGACGGCATCCCGATTAACACTTTGTTGGACACCGGTTCACAGGTTAAAAATGGTAACTAGTCTTACCGGTAATAGTATTTCCAGGAATCCATCCTGACAGCACCATGGAGGTTATCTTCTTATCCACAGTGAGACAGGAAACCACGAGTATAAAAGGACCCTCCCCTTACCAATCATCAGTGATTTTCAAAGTACCACATCTGGATGGATGCCAAAAAAGAATATTTTATTTAAACACAAACAAGATACAAATGTTTACGTCACATCAGTTCTTAGTAAATCAGCATGGGAAGGGAAACTAGTAGTGCTGTCAGGATGGATTCCTGGAAATACTATTACCGGTAAGACTAATTACCGTTTTCCAGGTCATCCACCTGACAGCACCATGGAGAAGTACCAAAGCAGACTACTTCCTATGGTGGGAATACTGCCTGGAGTACCCTCCTGCCAAAACTTAATTGTGTTGACATCACATCTAGTTTGTAATGTTTGGAGAATGTACTAAGACTCGACCAGGAAGCGGCGTTACAAATTTGATCTGCTGAAGCCCCCCCTTTCTCTGCCCATGAGGCTGCCATTGACCTAGACGAATGTGCTTTGATATATCCCGGTGGATCCCTCCCCCGGGCTTTATAGGCCGAGATTATTGTGGATCTAATCCATCTCGCGATTGTGGATTTAGACACCTTTCTACCCTTATTCGGGCCTCTAAACTGAACAAAAAGGTTATTATCTACCCTCCAGGGTGCTGTAATCTCTAGGTATTTAAGAACCGATTCTCTAACGTCCAGACTATGGTAGAGAGACTCTTTTTGATTTCTGGGTGACTGAAAGAAAGAAGGAAGTATGACCTCCTGATTAATGTTTGAATCGGAGATCTCCTTCGGGAGGAAAGCTGGGTCCAGTCTCAGAACCAGTCTGTCATGAAAAACCTGTAAATATGGATCCTGAATAGAGAGGGCCTGAAGCTCTCCCAGTCTCTTTGCGGAAGTAATGGCTACAAGGAAGGCCGTTTTTAGGGACAATTTACCTATGTCTGGATTATCCCCCCGAGTCAAACTGAATTTTACACAATTCATTAAGAACCAAATTTAAGTCCCATGGTGGGATAGTTTTCCTTATTAAAGGTTTTAGTCTTGCAACTGCCCTGGAAAATCGACTTATCCATGGGTGAGCTGATAAAGTACAGTCATAAAAAACACTAAGGGCCGCAACTTGCACCCGTAAGGTACTGGGTCTAAGACCTGCATTAAACCCTGCCTGTAAAAAGTCAAGGATTTTGGGAACATTAGGGCGGTCAGTATCGACTGTAGTTTCTCCACAGTAGCTGCAGAATTTTTTCCAGATTTTGGAATAGATTGAAGAGGTTACTGGCTTCCTGCTTGCTTTCAATGTAGAGATCACCTCATCCGATAACCTCTTTGCCCTTAGGACTTGCCGCTCAGGATCCAGGCCGATAGACGGAGGGTTTCCGGATTTCGGTGGAGAATGGGACCTTGAAAGAGGAGATCCGTTCTTTGTGGAAGAATAACTGGTTTCTCCTTTGACATCCTTTTTAGTAAGGCAAACCAACTCCTCTTCGGCCAATACGGTACTATGAGTAGGACCTTGGCTCCGTCTTCTGCGATTTTTCTGAGAGTTCTTGGTATTAGAGCAAGTGGAGGGAACGCGTACAACAGACCTTTCTCCCATGATTGGGAGAAGGCATCGACTCCCGCCGGGTTTTCCTGAGGGTTCAGCAAATAGAAGACGTTGACCTTTGCATTCTGTCTGGTTGCAAAGAGGTCTATCTTCGGGTTCCCCCAATGATGACACAAGTCTTTGAAAACTTCGTTGTTTAGCTCCCATTCTGTTGATAGAACTGTCCTCCTGCTCAGGAAGTCCGCCACTTGGTTGCTGGAACCTTCCAAGTGAACCGCAGAGATCGAGAGTACCGTCACTTCTGCCCACCTGAAGATTCGTTCTGCCAACTGCTGTAGAGCCCTGTGTCTCGGACCACCCTGATGTCGAAGGAACGCAACTGCTGTTGTGTTGTCCGAGAGCACTTTCACGTGTTTGTTCTTCACCAAGGTCTGTGCTGAGGATAGAACCTTCCAGACTGCGAGCAGTTCTCTGAAGTTTGAGGATCGCGTACTGTTTTCCCGGGTCCACTGACCCTGGTAATACCTTCCCTGGATGTGGCCTCCCCAGCCTTGTTGACTTGCGTCCGTGGTAATTATCACTTCGGGAGTATGATTCCAGGCCACTCCTCGCCTGAGGTTTATGGGATCTGTCCACCAACGCAACGAGGTCTTCACTTGGTTTGGCAGCTGTATCAGTTTGTCTAAGGATCCCTGTCTCCTGTCCCAGGACGAGAGAATCGCCTGTTGAAGCCGTCGGGAGTGAAATTGACTCCAATTTACGCAGGGTATGCAGGCCGTCATCAGCCCCAGGATCTTCATGGCGTCTCTGATGGAAACCCTGCTCTTCGCGAAAAGATGAATCCTGTTTATTATGCCTCGCAGTTTTTCCTCCGGCAGAAAGGACATTCTGACGTTTGAGTCTAGCATGACTCCGAGGAATTTTATCCTCCGTTTGGGTACTAGATCGGATTTTTTCAGTTTATGATCCACCCCAAATTCTGCAGTGTGGAGATTACAAACTGACAGTCGGTCCTGAGTTGATCTACCGTGTCTACAACCACTAGGAAGTCGTCCAGATACGGAATGACTAAGATATCTTGATTTCTTAGGTAGGCTACTACCTCTATCATAATCTTCGTGAAAACCCTTGGCGCCGAGGCTAGACCAAACGGAAGACAGCGAAACTGGTAATGAAGGACTTTTCCTCCTTTTTCTACTGCGAACCTCAGATATTTCTGGTGATTTAGGTAGATAGGAACGTGGTAATACGCACTCTTTAAATCTAGAGTGCACATCACCACTCCCCTGTCCAGGAGGGGAATCGTGGATTTTATTGATTCCATTTTGAACCGTTTGTACACTACCCAAGAATTTAGGTGTTTGAGATTTATGATAGTTCTTGACTCCCCCGAGGGTTTTATTATAGAAAAAAGGCTTGAATAAAACCCCTGTCCTATCTCTTGGGGAGGTACAGGGACAATCGCATCTGTTTTTAGCAGATCCTGAATATATACCCACATGGGAGATGTCGCGGTGAGATGGGGGCTGGAGATCAGGAATTTTTGTGGGGGAGGAGAGGAGAATTCTATCCTGTAACCCTGAGCCACTAGTTGTAACACCCATGGGCTTGTAGTGATCTTTTGCCAGCCTCCCGAAAACCTGGTTAAACGCCCCCCCACTCTGGTGGCGTCATTTCCTGTGGTAACCCGATGTTGAACCTGAAAAGGTGGACTCTTTACTTTTGGTTCTAGATTCTCCACCCTTCGGGTAACTCCATCTTCCTTGTTTCCCTTTCCCCCTATAGTCAGTTCTTTGGTTGAAACGTGACCTCCGAAAGGGCTGAAACTTTCTGCGTTTGTCCTCTGGGAAACCCTTTTTATCATCTGACGCTTTCTCTAAGATGTCGTCTAGTACCGGACCGAATACCCTTCCCCCTGAAAATGGGATGGCGCAAAGCTTATTTTTGGAATGTACGTCCCCCGACCAGTTTTTGAGCCAGATGGCTCTTCTGGCCGCGTTTGATAGGGATTGATTCCTGGCAGTAAATCTTACTGTTTCTGCCGATGCGTCTGCTAGAAAATCTGTACCCATTTTAAGGAGGGGAAGGGATTTTAATATAGTTTCTCTAGGGGTTTTAGAAGAAAGCTGATCTGCTAGGTCATCTACCCATAGGTGCATAGACCGTGCTACAGAGGTTGCTGCTATGTTCGCACGCATTACGGCTGCTGAGCTCTCCCAGGCTCGTTTTAAAAGACTGTCTGCTTTCCTATCCATAGCCTCCTTCAAGTTAGATGAGTCCTCGAAGGGTATTGCAGTTCTTTTGGAGACTCTGGCTAGGGGAATGTCTATTTTAGGGACATCCTCCCAGTCTTTAACCTCCGCTGGATCAAATGGGAGGCGTAGTTTAAAGTCTTTAGGAATGATCAGGCGTTTTTCTGCCTCCTCCCACTCCTCCAGAATCATTCCGCGAATATGAGCGTTAACAGGAAAGACTTTTGAGGTCTGAGCTCGTAACCCGCCGAACATCTCATCTTGTATTGAACAAGAGGCTGGCGGCTCCTCAATTTGCATGGTGTGCCTTACTGCACCAAGCAGCTCGTCCGTGTCCATAGAAGAAAATAAGTATTTTTTCCCCCTCTCGGGAGGGTCTCTAAACTCCTCATCTTCCAGGTCTGAATTGGACAACGCTCCCTCAGACGTAGAGTCCGAATCCCTCATTCTCTTCTTATTATCTGGCTGTGAGGGTTGAGGGGTCATTAAGCCAGAGACTGATGCCTGTACCTCCTCTCTGATAATAGCCCGCATGTTCGCCATGAGAGAGGCCTGCTCTTCACCCAGTATGCGGTTAGTGCAGGGCTCGCACAGGGGTTTCTGCCATGTGTCTTTTAATTTAATGGAGCACATAGGGCACTTCTTACATCTCCCCTTCTTAGCTGCGGTGGCGGGGGCTACCTATAAGAATAGAGCGGCCCCATTTTAGAAAGCGGTATAAAATACCTGGTAGGTAAGCGTTAATAATTGCCCTCTTCAGGGGGACTTACATGCGCCTGATTGTCACCCTCTATCCTGGCGGAATCCTCCATCTCGGATATTGCAGGATAAAGGTCTACCTACCCCTTTACCTTATATGCTTGTCCTCCTGGCGTTGGAGCGTTCGCGCTCGCCGGCATGCCCCGGAAGTGCTCCATCTTCACCATAGAGAGATGGAGACGCCGACTCCGCCCACCGTCGACCGCGACCCGGAAGAGCTATGCCGGGCTACAACGTGCGGCGTTCTGGTGAGACGGAGCTGCTGTGAGCTTCCAGCCGTTTCCAGGGGCAGACCCGGAAAACGCTCGGTGGCGTGCTCGGTCGAGAGCCTCTCCAGGAGGAACGACCGGCAATCCCAGGAGCAGCGCTGCACCGGGTGAGCTGAGGGACCCTGTGTCGGGTTTCGGCGTACGGGGCTTGTAGTGGGAAGGGTAAAAAGGGCCTGAGCCCTGAAGACAACCTCCATGGTGCTGTCAGGTGGATGACCTGGAAACTATGCCTTACATCCTTTATAAGCGTTATTGGGCCGATATAGACATTACAAGTCGTCCAGATAGTGACTTAACGATAGTAGCCAGTAATGGTCAGCCTTTGCCACAGGTGGGATACAAGGAGGTCACCATTAAAGTAGGGTGGGTAGAATTAAAAGCCCAAGGGATGGCAATTGTTGATATTGATTGACGTGAATGTAACCCTATGATGACCATTGGTACTAATGTTATTGAAAATTGTCTGGCAGAGGATATTGTCTTATTACAACAGGTGGCTGAAACTGCTGGTTCCAGTGAGCAGAGAGTCCTGCAAAAGGAAATCAGAGCCCTGGTACAGAGACAGCAGTTAGAACTATCTAGTGAAGAAATTGGCAGAGTCACAGTGAGTGATCCAATCCCCATTGCAATACCCCCCATAAGTGAGATGTTGATATGATGTCGGGCAGCAATAGGTATCCGAGGTAAAGACTACCAGACGCTCGTAGAACCTGTGTATTCGGACAGTAGGCCTACAATCCTGACAGCCAGAGGGGTGGTTGGCGTCCGCAAGGGGTGGGTACCAGTACGTGTTCTCAACTGTGGGGAGAAGGAGGTTCACTTAACCAGATATGCCATGATTGCCAAACTGTTTACTGTTGATAACAATGTGATACAGGCGACAGAACCCTTGGTCTCATCCAACCAGGCTGAGGACAATGGCTCTGGAGGACAAATGGAAAATTGGTGTCAGAAATTACATGTGGGCCCTGACTCTACACCTTCACACCAGAAACAAGGGCTTACCGAGTGATCCATGAGTATGAACGGGTATTCAGTAAACACCCACTAGATTTTGGGCAGTTAAAAGGGGTACAACATCACATCCCCTCTGGAAATCATCCACCCATCAAGAAGAGGTACCGGCCTGTACCTCTGGCTCATTACCAGTGTGCCAAGAGTATGTTGCGAGAGATGAAGGAGGCTGGGGTAATCAGAGATAGTTGTAGCCCCTGGGTAGCTCCATTAGTCCTTGTCAGTAAGAAAGACAGCACCATGAGGATGTGTGTAGATTATAGGCAGATAAACCGCATTACACACAAGGATGCTAATTTCTTTTCTACCTTGGATCTCACCAGTGGGTACTGGCAGGTTCCCGTAGCAGAGTTGGACAAGGAGGAGACGGCCTTCACAAGACCAATGGGTCTCGCTGAATTTAATTACATGCCGTTTGAACTGTGCAATGCCCCAGGAACATTTCAGAGAATGATGGAGTGCTGTCTCGGGCACAAGAACTTCGACACCGTCTTGTTGTACCTGGATGATGTCATTGTCTTCTCAAAGACGTATGAGGACAACCTGAAGCACCTGGCCAAGGTATTTGAGGCCCTGTCCAACTTTGGCTTGAAGGTAAAACCATCTAAATGTCACCTGTTGAAATCCAAAGTACAGTACCTGGGCCATGTGGTGAGCTCTGAAGGAGTGGCCCAAGACCCTGACAAGGTCATCGCGATCAAGAATTGGCCAAAACTCAGTAACCTCCATGAAGTCCAACAGTTCCTCGGGTTGGTAAGCTATTACAGAAGATTTATTAAAGACTTCACCAAGGTAGCCGCACCACTGCAAGACCTGTTAGTGGGCCAATCTAAGAAAACCAAGGGCAAGAATACCCTGCTTGACTGGAACGACCGGCTGGAAGGATCCTTCACTCGGTTGAAGTTGCCTCTCACGGGAGATGAGGTACTGGCCTACTCAGAATATGACCAATTGTTTGTGCTGTACACGGATGCCAGCAACGTGGGATTGGGAGCAGTGCTGTCCCAGGTAAAGAAAAGCTAGGAAAGGGTAATTGTTTACGCCAGCAGGAAGCTTCGCCCCACAGAAAGGAACCCTGAAAATTATAGTTCCTTTAATCTGGAGTTCCTCGCCATCGTCTGGGCAGTAACAGAGAGGTTCAAGCATAACTGGCCCCTGCAAAATTCACAGTCAACCCAGACAACAATCCGCTGACTCACCTGGAGACGGCAAAACTAGGCGCTTTGAAGAAGCGATGGATGGCCCGGTTGTCTAATTACGACTTCACTATCAAGGACCGTGCAGGGCACAAGAATGCCAACGCCGATGCATTATCCAGAATGAAAATCATATATAAAAGAAGCACTGAAACAACCAAAGCAATAAAAATTATCATAATGTATTCATAAACATATAAAAACAGTAGACAGAAAACCAACAAGGGATGTTACAGAGGTAAGACAGATTAAGGTGGCACCACAACCAGTGTCAGGTACATATAGAATGGGTATATTTGCTCAAGACAGTGCCTATGCATAGTATGCCAAGCAGCATGTCAATTTGTAAGATCTAATACGCATAATATCCAAAACATAATATCCCCAGAAAGGTTGTGTGCCACAACTAGAAAGAGAGCAAAGAAATTGTTTTAATTAAACAAAGATGACATGTAGGTATTACCTGAACGAAACCTGGAGCGCTGAGGTGCCACCGACCCCAATGCGCGTTTCGGCGCTTTTACCTTCTTCCAGGGGTTATTCAGAATGCCCAACCTGCCAGATGTGGAAGAGGATTCAGAGGAACTTGAAGAGGTAGAGCAGCCAGCTTTCCATCGCCCTGGAGCAACTCAGTACTCTCATTATATGAGGAACAGGCACAAAAACAAACAAGAAGCCACGCTGAACCCGTTGCCCCACCATGGATGGGCAGGAACCCAGGACAGTGACCCTGCGGTTCATCTGGTGAAAGAGCTGCTGACGCAGGCAGATTTGCACCCTGGTACAAATGATCCGCAGGAGACGCAACAACTATGGAAGGAGAAAGGCAAACTATTCATCTGCGATGGTAAGCTGTGCCGAAGAAACATCGATCCACACACTCATGAGTTAAGGTACCTTCACACTAAGCGACTTTACAACGATAACGATAGCGATCTGTGACGTTGCAGCGTCCTGGATAGCGATATCGTTGTGTTTGACACGCAGCAGCGATTAGGATCCCGCTGTGAGATCGCTGGTCGTTGCTGAAAGTCCAGAACTTTATTTCGTCGCTGGATCTCCCGCTGACATTGCTGAATCGGTGTGTGTGATACCGATCCAGCGATGTCTTCACTGGTAACCAGGGTAAACATCGGGTTACTAAGCGCAGGGCCGCGCTTAGTAACCCGATGTTTACCCTGGTTACCATTGTAAAAGTAAAAAAAAAAAACACATACTCACATTCCGGTGCCCGGCATCCGCTTCCCTGCACTCCTCCTGCATCCTGTGTCAGCGCCAAACATCTCCGGCATCTCCCACAGAGCAGAGCGGTGACTTCACCGCTCTGCTTTACGGCCGGCACTTACACAGGATGCAGGAGGAGTGCAGGGAAGAGGACGCCGGGCACCGGAATGTATGTTTTTTTTTTTTACTTTTACAATGGTAACCAGGGTAAACATCGGGTTACTAAGCACGGCCCTGCGCTTAGTAACCCGATGTTTACCCTGGTTACCAGGGGACTTCGGCATCGTTGGTCGCTGTAGAGCTGTCTGTGTGACAGCTCTCCAGCGACCACACAATGACTAAACAGCGACGCTGCAGCGATCGGCATCATTGTCTGTATCGCTGCAGCGTCGCTTAGTGTGAAGGTACCTTTAGTCTGGCAGGTAATGGTCCCAAGACAAGATGCACCAATGTGTAATGTATTGTACACAGTCTATTTAGAGTCTTGTGCTTGGGTGCGAGGAAGACACAGTAGACAGAGGTTTAGTTATAACTTGCTTGTGTTACTGCATACAAGTATGCCACAGGGAAAAAGGCTTTACATAATTGCAGGTACACAGGCAGGAGACACGGTAGGTGACACGGCAGGTCAGAGTAAACATTAAGTTCAACATTAAGCACAAACTGGTTCCGAGTCTCTCTCTCTGTTACTTCCCTTGCAAATGTAGATTAGCATGCAGCAGAGTTCCAGTGTCCACAAGTGTCCCAGAGATCCTCAGTAGGAGATGGAAGGAATAATAAGTCCAAGACTTCCAGGAGCAGGTCACAGACTGACTGCAGACATGATTCAGAAGCACTGATTGAACAGCTGAGGCTGCTTAAAAAGGCAAGAGGCAGAGAACAGGGCGGAAACATAGAAGCTAGAAACTCCATACTGACTCAGGGCAAAGTAGCTGCAGCAGGACAAAGCAAAATGGCTGACGGAAAAACCAGGTTACAATAACAGAAAATCACAGCAGATATAGCAAAGAGACTGAGAACCTTACACAATGGTCCTGGAAGCATACCACGATGGATCAGGACACTTCGGATGGAAGAAGTTGGAGATCCTGTTACGTGGAAGATTTTACTGGATTGGCACGAGGAAAGGCATCGAAAAGTAATGCCGAGAGTGTGGCCCATGTAACCTGCGCAGAAATGACCATGACAGCCAGAGGGCTCCCCTACAGCCCATAGTCACCAAATGGCCACTTGAACTGGTGGCCTTAGACCATGTGAAGCTAACTCCAAGCAGATCAGGTTATGTCTACGCTCTGACTATTGTGGACCATTACTCCAGATTCCTGGTAGTAGTACCTGTCAAGGATCAGACAGCAAAGACAGCAGCCAGAGCCTTTCAACAGCACTTCTGTAGACCACATGGATATCCTGAAAAGGTACTTACTGACCAAGTATCAGCATTTGAAGCGGAAGTAAGTCAAGAATTCTGCAACCTGTATGGATGCAAAAAGATTAGAACCACACCGTACCACCCGCAAACTAATGGAATGTGTGAAAAGATGAACCAGGTTGCAATCGATCTGTTTAAGATCTTGCCTTTACATGAAAGGAACTTATGGCCAGAGATGTTACCAGACTTGGTATACTTCTACAACTACATTCCAGTGAATTCCACCAACTGTACTCCAGCATACCTAAAGAGAGGAAGATCTAGTAAACTACCAGTTGATCTAGACATGGGAGTCGTAACCTCAGAAATACCTCACCAGATACAGATTGGGATATTGAGAGACAAGAAAAATACCGTCAAGTACAAGAATGCGTAGAAAGAAATCTATCACAAGCAAGACAAACGTAAGAGAGAGACTATAACCAACGTGCCCCTTCAATTCTCTTGTCACCAGGTAAACAAGTAAAAGGAGATGGCACAAACTTGACAATCAGTGGGAAGGAGAACTGTATACTATTCTACCTTCGAACTTTGACAACACGAAAGTCTGCCTTATCAGTAAAGATGGAGGAGAAACTTCGACTGCAGTATCCAGAGACCATCTCAAAGTATGCCCTGATAAATTGAGGAACAGAGAAACAGACCCAGGAACATCTCCACCCATGGAAGAAGAAGAAATTCACACCGTTCTTGGAGATTTTCCCCAGTCTTGGACTCAGATACATCAGGCCATAGTGATACCTGTCTTAACTTTTCCCCAGCTGGAAATACAAGAATAAATGACTCAGAACCATCCTGAACAAGAAGAGACTTTACAACAGCAGGTTCAAGCATCAAATATCACCCCAGCAGTGGAACCAGAAAATCCATCCTCTGCTATTGGTGAAACTGTCAGACCTATGGTGAATCTGAGAACTCGCAGACAATTACCTAGTATACCTACACAATGCATGTCTACACATAGTATATCCACTAGTGGGTACACTACAACAAACATGGTAGACCTGGAAGTACGTAGGTCTACTCGTAGCACCAAGGGTCAAATCCCAGCCCGTTATAGGGACTGTCAATAATTGGTCTTACCTGTTTGAAAATGTTTGCATGTATTCCATTACAGGTTAATAATGGACATTGAGGTAATGGACAGTGATTACCCAAAAACTTTCATTGTAAATAGTTTGCCACCCTCAAGGTGCACCCTGGTTCTGCCCACTTGCTGGTGTGGGTAGAGCCTTCTTTGTTTCAACAGACCGAAGATAAAACCATCTGGCGTGGTGAACACCTGGTCAGGATATGCCTTGAAGCCTGCCCAAGCCTACGTTGGGGGTTTATGACGGGTCCCTCGCATCAGTACTGTTATACTTATGAACATGGACACCCTGGTATAAGGCCAGATATACTTTTGTAAATTGTTTGCAACGTTCAAGAACCGTGCCTCCCGTAAGGGATGAAAAGTTTAACCTGTTTTAATGTATTTCAAATGTATTTGCAAAAATGTCTTTGTTAACCTGTTGTTTATGTTTCCTTTCCCAGTTCAGGAGTACTGGATTTAACGGGGAGGAAATGTGGCACCCCAGGAGTTCGGGTACCACAGTAGTGCTGCCTTCCTCTCTGGGAGGGTAATGCTATGTCTGGAGACAAGTGAGATTCCCTTTGGTAGGTTATCACACACACAACACCTTCCAAATCCAGGCCAGGAGGGGGAGCTCAAAACCCTGTTTTAGGGCAGCTTCCCTGAATAAAGATCCTGGTTTGGAGGCAGAGTCAGTTCAGTTAGTACAGACAGTCTGTGTGCGAGGACAGACAGGGACGGAGCAGAGTGGAGATACAGGACTCCAGGAGGGAACTAGGAAGGCCTCCAGGGAGTCAGAGCGCAATAGCCGGGTACCGGGAGCTTGAGGCTTTTGTGGACTATAAGACTCAGAGCAGGACCGGAGGGGACTGCCAAGGGGATTCCACTTGTCTCTGGACTACCCGGACTTCTAATTCACCTGTTGCCGGTTCCCTGGACTGTGGCCTGTCACCCACAAGTAAACCAGGTAAAGACCTGTCTCCTCCATTTATTCACCGGCTGTACCATCTATGCCACACACCATAGGACCCCTGGGGACCATGCTTCACCTGTGGGAAGTGTATCATCTGGGCTGCTGCAACATCCCCCAGGGGACCCCTCTAATGCAGCGTCGGTCCCCCTATTGACCGAACTCCACAGGTGGCGTCACAACAAACTTTGAACATTTAACCCCCTTTAATGTTGATGCCCAGGGCCACGGACCGGGTCGCAGCCACTGTGACATCCCTCTTTGGGACCGGACCCGATACCGAGTACCCCACTGCCCTGTGGGCACATCACATACGTAGCATAGTTCTGTGGGCTAGCCTAGTGCCACTCTTTTTTTAAAAGTTATAAGTTCACCAAAAAGCAAAAAACACATTAATACAGTCTATATCAGGCTGAGTCCTGGTGTATCTGTTTTTGAAAAATCGTATTTCCGCAGGCATATGTAGCATAGTTCTGTGTGCTAGCCTTGTTCAAATTTTATTTTGTTAAATTCACCAAAAAACAAAAAAAACATATTAATACAGTCTGTTATATCAGGCTGATTCCTGGTGTATCTGTTTTTGAAAAATTGTATTTCCGCAGGCATATGTAGCATAGTTCTCTGTGGTAGCCTTGTTAATTATTTTTTTTGCTAAATTCACCAAAAAGCAAAAAAACACATTATTACAGTCTATTATGTCAGGCTGAGTCCTGGTGTATCTGTTTTTGAAAAAGGTATTTCCGCAGGCATATGTAGCATAGTTCTGTGTGCTAGCCTTGTGCCACTCTTTTTCTTTGGTTTTAAATTCACCAAAAAGCAAAAAACTCATAAATACAGTCTGTTATGTCAGGCTGAGTCCTGGTGTATCTGTTTTTGAAAAATCGTATTTCCGCACGCATACGTAGCATAGTTCTATGTGCTAGCCTTGAGCCTTTTTTTTAGTTTTAAATTCACCAAAAAGCCCCAAAAAATTTAATACAGTCTGTTATGTCAGGCTGAGGCCTGGTGTTTCTGTGTTTGAAAAATCGTAGCTTTGCAGGCATACTGATCAGATATAATTTAGCTCCAAATAAATACATTTGCGTTGAGCTTTTGAAATAGTGCATTAGTCCCTTTAAAATGGGCAAGGCAAGGGGCAAGGGATAGGAGATTGGACGTGATGCTGATGGTGCATGCAGAGGACGAGGCGGTGGCCAAGCTGAAAGTGGGCCACAACAGAGACCCACATCTTCTTGCTTGACCTTCCTGTCCAAGTTTCTAGGGGATCGCAGCACACCACTATTGAAGCCAGAGCAGTGTGAAACGGATGTTGGTTGGATAGCGGATAATGCTTCCAGTCACTTAGCCACTACCACCAACACCATGTCTTCCACACGGTCAAATCTGAGTAGCTGTGAGTGTGGCCCGGATATTCCTCACCCTGATCCTCCTTCCTCCCACCATGCCGAATGCCCTGAGACAACTGATCCCACACTTGCACACTCCAAAGAGCTGTTCAGTTTTCCTTTTCAAGATTCTGGACTCTCGGGTGGTCAACTTGAAGTGGGGACAAATGAGATTGCATGTAGCAATGCGTAGCGATGCCCAAAGCTTTGACCAGCCACAGTCACATGAAGGCGATGGTGGCAAAGTGTCACAAGAGGTGGACGATGATGAGACACAATTGCCAGAAAGTCAAGTGGAGGAGCAAGGTGCTGATGTGGAAGACGAGGTGGTGGATGACATAGTGACTGACCCAACCTGGCAGGAGGACATGCAGGGCGAGGACAGCAGCACACATGGGGAAGGAGGCATATCATCCCAACAGGCAGGAAGAAGCAGTGTGGTGGCCACAGAGAGAAAGGCGTGCATCCGTTCCCCGTGACACCAACATGAGTGAAGTTGCCATTCCAACTGTTAGATCTTTCCGAGGCTGGTTATTTTTTAAAAACTCTGCCGATAACCCCAAACAGGCCATTTGCAGCACCTGCCATGCCCGCATCAGCAGAGGTAGCAAAACTACCAGCCTGACCACTACCAGCATGATCAGGCACATGGCAGCAAAGCACCCGACTTTGTGGGCCGAACCCCAGGCTCCAGGAACACTGCCTGCAGGTGACACCACTGCTTCTTCCACTGTTTTGCATAGAAGCCAATAACCAGTCCACCATGCATGTGAAGATGCCTCTACCCCTGCACCTGTTGTTTCCCACAGTCAAGCAGCACCATCATCAAGCCCATCCACATCCTTGTCCCAGCACAGCCTTCAGCTGTCTATTCCCCAGTCATTGGAACACAAGAGGAAATACCCAGCCACCGCACAACAGGCCACAGTCTTAAATTCTAACATTTCACTTCTGCTTGCGCTCAAAATGTTGCCTTTTAGGCTCATTGAGACAGAAGCTTTCCACAACCTGATGGCGGCGGCTGTCCCAAGGTACTTGGTCCCAGTCGCTACTATTTCTCCCAGTGTGTGGTACTGGCATTACACCAACATGTGTCCCACAACATTACCTGTGCCCTCAACAATGCTGTTACAAGGAAAGTCCACCTAACCACGGACACGTGGACAAGTGCTTCTGGCCAGGGATGGTACATCTCACTGATGGCACACTGGGTTAACATAGTGAAAGCTGGGAACCTGTCAGACCTTGAGATGGAACACATCCTTCACACGCTGAGGATTGCGGGCCCTACGTCAACCTGCCCCCACAGTGTACAGCTCCTGCACCTCCTCCTCCTCTTTAGCCTCCATGTCTGAAATCAACACATCAGTCAGAAGCTGGAAGCACTGCCTCAGCCAAGCGGCAACAGGCTGTGCTGAAGCTAATCTGCATAGGTTACAAACCGCACAATGCAGAAGAGTTGTGGACAGTGCTGAAAGAACAGTCAGATATTTGGATGACACCACTGAACCTACAGCCAGGCATGGTCACGTGTGACAATGGCCAGAACCTGGTGGTGGCTCTGAGGCAAGGTGAGCTCACACACATACCTTGCTTGGCCCATGTGCTTAAACACGTGGTTCAACATTTTCTGAAAAGCTTCCTAGAGCTTGTGGATCTGCTATTGAAAGTACACCATCTGTCTGCCTATTTTAGAAAGTAAGCTACAGCTTCAGCTGCCCTTGCCGTGCTTCAGCAGCGTTTGCAGCTTCCAGCTCACCGACTGGTGTGTGATGTGCCCACGCTCTGGAACTCTACGCTGCATAAGTCGGAAAGGATTTGTGAGCAGAAAAGGGCAATTGTTGATTACCAACATCAACAAGGCCGTCAATATTCAGTTCAGACTCCACACATAAGATATCAGGAGTGGACATGGATGTCAGACATATGTACCATCCTCCAAATCTTTGAGGACTGCACCAAGATGGTGAGAGGCAATGATGTCATAATTAGCATCACCATTCCGCTTTTCTGCATTCTGAAAACCTCTTTGCTCACAATTAAAGAGGATGCATTGCAGGCAGAGCACGAGGACATGGAGCAAGGAACCATACAGGGGGATTACACTCAGCCCAGCCTCATGTCTTCTCAACATGGATTGGTAGGCAATGAAGAGGAGGAGGAGGAAGAACAGGAGCTACTTTCATGCACTATAGATGGTACTACAAGCACAGCTGTCATACCGTCTGTTCAGTGGGGATGACCTGAGGACAGGGAGGAGGAGAATTAGGATGAGGAGGAGGAGAACAGCATGGTTAGTCGTCCTGTTGGTGAGGACATGGAAGTCTTGCCTGTTAGCAGTCTGGCACGCATGGCTGACTTTATGTTACACTGCACTTCTTTTGACTCTCGCTTTATAAAAATTTTTGGTGACACTCATTACTGGTTGGTGACACTTCTAGACCCATGCTACAAGGAGAACTTTCAATCTCTTCTGCCAGAGGCAGAGAGGTGTACTAAAATGTTACAGTACCAGAGGGCCCTTGTAGTGGAATTACTTAGAAAATTCCCATGTGAGAATGCTGGCAGCAGACGTCAGAGTTTGTTGTACAACAAAGGAGTCCAAGCGAGAGAGACAGAAGTACATTCCAGCTCAGGCACGGGAACAATGGCAAAGTTTTGGGACAGTTTTCTCAGACCCTCCCATCTTGTTGGCACAGAGGCAAGGGGTGCTGTCACAAGAAGTGCAATGTTTGGGAAGATGCTGAGGGAGTACCTTGCAGATCGTACAAATGTCCTCTGGGATTCCTCTGTGCCTTTTAATTATTGGGTATCCAAGCTTGACACATGGCATGAACTGGCTCTCTACGCCTTGGAGGTCGTGGCCTGCCCCTCTGCTAGTGTTCTGTCAGAGCGGGTTTTTAGTGCTGCTGGTGGAATTATAACATATAAGCGCATCCGCCTGTCAACTGAAAATGCTGACAGGCTGACTCTTATAAAAATGAACAAGGACTGGATTGGGAAAGACTTCTGTACACCACCAAGTGAAAACAGCGAAACATAACCTCAAATACATTCTCTTTTTTGGGAGGTGTATTCTCTTGCACCTCTTCACAACCACACATGGGTATACGCTTCCAGATTTGGTCTGTTTGTTGTTATCCTCCTCCTTATCCTCATCATCCACAACCAGTAGAACACCAGGGTGAACGGATTCCGTGATGCCAAAGTCACAAATTTTTTTTGTGCAAGGGTGTAAATATGATGCCCCGTTACTAATTGGAAACTAAAATAAATGTTACTCCCACAGGGGAAATGTCATAAAAAAGAGATGTACGTCTATTATTCCTATTTATTATTATATTTTCCATTTTCTCTATCTCTTGACAGTCCTCTAATGAGGTAGTGTATACCTCTACAATAGAAAATGATTCAAAGACTTTTATATTATATTTTTATTTATAGCCCTGTCTCTGAGCTGTTGCTAGGGACAAACATTTCTAGTTGGACACATTCTGGCTTCAAATCTATGAAGCTGTGTTCGCCCCTCCCTTTTGTTATTTACTTTCATCGGTGGATTCACATTTTTTATTTATTTGTTTGATATCATTATGATTTAGCTTTATGTCGCCTCATTCTGCACCACTAGATCACCAGGCTTAACGTCTTCTGTGCCGCTACAGGCAGTCCATTTTTATGCAAGGGTGTCTATGATGCCCATAGTATGTTTTTAAAAAATGTATCCCCCTTGAGGAAATGTTTATCAGCCCATGCAATGCGTGTATGAGCATTACAAGTCTAGGAAACCCGATCCTTTAAATTGATACTAGTTTTTAATGAGGCCTTCCTCCACCTCTCATCATTTTCAAACACTAGATTACAAGGGTTCACGTGCTCCGTGCTGCTACAGACAGTCAATTTTTTGGCAAGGGTGTCTATGATCCCCATGAAATATTTTTTTTAAATTTACCCCCCATGGGCAAATGCTTGTCAGGGCATGCACTCCATTACATGTCTCAGAGACCCACACCCCAACATTGGGCCTACTTCTTAACTCAGTTTCCTGCAATGTCTCTTCCTTACCTGCCACTAGATGACCAGGGTGAATGTGCTCTGTACTGTTATAAGCCGGTGAATTTTGGGCAAGGGGGCTGTGATGGTAAGGTCCTCATAGTTCTTCTCTTTGTCCCTCTTATAGGATAGGACAATACCTGCATGACAGGTAACTCGAGCCTTTTTACAGGGACTCTAGCACGCCCCGGGCTCTATGTGTTACTGTGTCTCAGGTGTGTGTGGTGGACAGGTAACTTGCAGTTCAGCTGTCCTGCCGGTTTCTGATGTAAGTCTTAGAGTCCCTTACAACCTCGGTGGTCTGGCTACTGGTTATCTGTGCTTCAGAGAGAGACAGCCTGCTCTTAGCTGGTCTTCCCTGATGTTACTCTCCTGTGCTTCGCTCTCCTTCATGCTCACTGAACCATGTTTGGCTTTCTGTATGTCCCTTTCCAGGAGCTGTAGTACTTCAGACTACATGGCCCCTTCAGACCTTCTGACACTCTATGTCGGTCTGCTCTCTTCTGTGTCTCTGACAATCTGCTCCTCTCTTTCCCTCCAAACCACAGTATATATAGGGGAGTCACCTAGAAATTAGGATCAAAAGCTCCCCCTTGTGGCCTGGAATGTGAACATGTTGTGTGTATGGTGGTTACCTGATAAAAGATATCCTTCATCGCTTCCAAACGTAACATCACTCTCCCCGTGAGGAAAGCAATGCTACTGTGATGACCAGGACCCTGGGGCGCCACATTCACATTTCCAAAAAATATTGGTAGACACCACCAAAGTGGCATCAATTTCACCACTGGTCTTCCACTACGCCCAATCCAGCAGATGGACACCCAACAAGGAGTGTTCACATTTAAACAAATGAGGGCCTTAAGCCACAGAAGTGGCATACATTTCACGAGAGTAGAAATAGTAAAATAGTATAATAGGGACCGACAGATCTTCCACTACACCCAATCCAGCAGATGGACACCCAACCAGGAGTGTTCACATTTCCAAAAAATATTAGTAGACACCACCAAAGTGGCATCAATTTCACCACAGTACAAATAGTATAATAGGGACCGACAGGTCTTCCACTATGCCCAATCCAGCATATGGACACCCAACCAGGAGTGTTCACATTTAAACAAATGAGGGCCTTACACCACAGAAGTGGCATAAATTTCACGAGAGTAGAAATAGCAAAATAGTATAATAGGAACCGGCAGATCTTCCACTACACCCAATCCAGCAGAAGGACACCCAACCAGGAGTGTTCTCATTTCCAAAAATTATTGGCAGACAATACCAAAGTGGCATCAATTTCACCGCAGTAGAAATAGTACAATAGGGACTGACAGGTCTTCCACTACGCCCAATCCAGCAGATGGGCAACCAACCTGGAGTTTTCACATTTTTAAAAATTAGGAATAAAAAAGGGGAGAAGCCAGCGCTGCTCATGGTCAGAACGCAATGCATAAAGTGCATATGCACATATTAATTTCTAACTGTATTTCAAAATGAGACATTTAGCAAACAATTGATCAATTCTTTGAGCCACCCCGCCACGCCAAGGTATACTGAAATGGGGCAGTCCTACTCTACGTTTTTTATATTCGCTGTGTCATTACGGCCTAATAAATGTATTAAAAGCAAGACCACATTAAATGCAAATTGTACCTGAATCACTTCCATGGCGCCAGAAAGGGCAAGCGCAGATAAAGGTGGACCAGGTCCGGATATAGATATTTCAGGTCCAACCTCCTTACTGCCTAACCAGCACCACAGATGAAGGGTGACACAGGCTGAGACACAGGTGCACAATCAAACAGAGCCTAGGGCAGGGCAGCATGTATGTGTATACAGCAGCCTAGATCAATCACAATGAACACAGAAAGAATGGCGTTCATAACCTAGCACGCACAGCAACAGTGGTGGTCAGCCACAAACCAATGTCAAAATAAAAAAGGGGAGAAGCCAGCGCTGCTTATGGTCAGAATGCAATACATAATTTGATCAATTGTTTGCTAAATGTCTCATTTTGAAATACAGTTGGAAATTAATATGTGCATATGCACTTTATGTATTGCGTTCTGACCATAAGCAGCGCTGGCTTCTCCCCTTTTTTTATTTAAAAAAATTAGGGCCTGACACCACCGAAGTGGAATAACTGTCAAGAGAATACAAATAGTATAATTGGGACCGACACATCTTCCACTACAGCTAACCCAGCAGATGTAGGCCAACCCTGACTGTTCACATTTCCACAAATTTGTGTTAACATCAGCAGCGGCAGCCACAGCAGTTACAGAAGCCTCACTAAAGATATCACAGAGTGCAGTTACGTGACATTAATGCATCACACTAAAAAATGCAATATAACCTCGTCTGTACAGACTGGGGTGCAAAAGTCTTTGGAGATCCATGACTTGTTCATCTTGATGAAAGTTAAGCAGTCTATACTTTCAGGGGACATCCGGCTGCACTTATCCGTCAGGACACCACTAGCAGTGCTGAAGACACGTTCTAAGAGAACGCTGGCTGCTGGGCAAAATAAAACTTCCAAGGCGTGTGAGTCAAGCTCAGGCTACTCATCCATTTTGGAACACAAAAATGTGAAAGGGTCCAAACCCTCTCTGATGGTATTCATATTCGGTTCTCCATTCGTTCACCACATGTAAGACATGGACTCTGTTGTGCTGTTGCACGAGATGGTCTAAAAAAAAGTGTCAAAGGACTCACAGAAATTGCTTCTTCCACTTACACCACTGCTGCTGCTGCTAATGTTTTGCGTTGACGAAATGACGTGCCAGAGGTTGGAAGTCTAGAGCTGCCATGTGAACTGTGTGCTTCACTGCTGTCTTGGGGAAAAGCTCTCTTAAGGTTGTGTAAAAGCGTGCTTCAATACTCCAGCATTCACAGGTCCCTTTCAAAGGCGTTAAGCATCTGGCAAAATTTGGTTTTATAACATGGATCTAACAGAGTGGCAACCCAGTAGTCAGCAGTATTCCTAATCATAACCATACAGGGATCATGTTGCAGATAGTGCAGCAAGAAGGCACTCATATGTCGGGCTCCACCATGAGGTCCAAGTCCATGCTGTTTTGGTGGTTGGGTAACAATGAGGCTTGTTTCCGCTTTCCCCTCCCACCAACCACGAACAACAGAAATGGGAGGATTATCCCCTTCATCTGATAGTTGCACGCCCATCACCTCCTCCTCCTCCATTTGTTCCTAGGATCTTGCACCTTCCATAACAGTTTGTCTGTTATCACCAGCCCCGAGGAGCAGCCTCTCTGCACTGGTAGAGTGTCAAAATGGCACTAAAACAAGATGTTTACTCTTTATATGGAGAGGGACATATGATTTCAGCAGCCAATGACTCAAGCCATGGTGTCAGAACAATGTGGATGTTTCCTGCTCCCTGATTGGCCAGCCGTGATGTGCACACATAAAGGTAGGGGAAAAAAAGTTTACAAGAATGCCACGCCTATGAGCTCTGCAAACACCCTCCCCTCATCAAACACATGCAAAACCCTCATGATACACCACCATTATCGTTGCAAAAGTGCTGAAAATACTTTTGTAGCAACACAAATATTTTCCCACACTTTTACAGAATGTTACCAATTTTAAAAAATGTTGCTCTTGTTTCCGATCATGAATCCAAATGTGCCATAATAGTGCCAAATTTATGTTTGGCGATAATTTTCCAAACAAATTCGTTCATCTCTAGTTCTCAAGTCAGAATCTGAAACAAGCTATTGTCAGTCTCTCCAGTCTCCAGGTCTGAAGCTGCAACATCAACAAAACAACTTAGTCACCAACAGAAAGGAAGTATTCAAAGACTCAAAAAGGATTTCCAGGACTGAACTATCACTCATCAATGTTTAGGATAGGCCATCAATATGAGTTTGGTGGTGGTCCAACACCTGATACCCCCACTGACCAGCTGAAAACAGCTCCAGCTGTGACCAGAATTAAGCGATTGAACATTGTAGTTCTGGGTGGTATGCTTAAAAAATCGTTTAGCCAAAACAAAAGCTGATGACTATGTATGTGATATGGTGTTTGATGAGAACTGTTAATGTGTGATTAGTGAGGACGTGGTGCAGAAGTGGAGTTTTTCCAAAAGTGAAAGGTATGACTGTCGGAGGTTCGAGGGGTGGAGGCGGAGCTGTGGTTGAGCCTGGGCGGAGTCTCAAGGGGGCCTGAAAATTTTGCCAGTATGGGGCCCAAAGATTCCAGGTGGCAGCCCCTCATCTGAGTCACGTGTGTAGGGTGTGTGTGGTGTTTATGGCAAAGATAAAAACAAAGGGGCTAACCAGAAAGGAAGCACAAGGAAGCAAGCAGAGTGTGAAGACCATAGGTGCAGAATACACAGCTAATGGTGCAAAAGCTACTGTTCACAAGTACTTCAGAAGGCAATATACTATGTGTTAAATAGAAGTGATGATAAGCGAATAGTAAAATATTTGGATTCGGGAAAATCGGCAAGAATAATTTATAATATCAGTGTTTTCGAACTAAATAACAAATCCAATGCAAGTCAATTGGAAAGAAGAATATTTTTCTGCTGGACCCAACAAACAGGTCTTGGGGCATGTGAAAAAAGCTGAAATGGATGGGAAAGTGCTACAGCCAAATAGGAGCAGCATGGAGAAGATGACTGCATGCCTTTCTGACTCACATATGGCATCTGGGAACAATGTCAGAGTATTGCGCCAGTTTTACAGATTTATAAAAAGACCTAGCAAACCAAACCTACATTTTTTCCTTCATAATCCTTCCATTTTTTTCCTTAATAATTATATGTCTATAACACAAAATAAAAATAGTTAAAAAAATGATATCTCTTCTTTAGCATATGTTCACATGGAGCGTTCTGGCTTTAGTCTTTCCTTTAACATTTGTGAGGGCTCTCACTCCTACATTTGGGAGGTCCTTACCTCATTCCAAATTCTTAGCTACATATTCGCCATCCCTTCACAATGCCAGTAAAAACATGCCCATTTGAATTTTAGGCTTCGTCTGCCAACACCACTGTCATGTCCACCGTCGCTTCACATTTTCAGAGGTCCAGCAGGTACAGTGAAACCTGAGTTTGGGAAGGGTCCTCAGGTGGCACTGTATCATACATTTGGGAGAGCTCTCAGTGCTACAGAGCTCAAGTAAAGGCCTTAGCGAGGCAACAACCATGTCCCAATATGTGTAAGACTGCGGCCTGAATAGGTCTGTGGAACGTATTAACCCTGTCTCTTAGACGTGCTTAAAATGTACAGAAACTGTCCAATACCCCACCTCCATTTTTTTATGGACCCAAATTTAGAAAATGTAAGGGATGCGACAGTGTAATAAAGAGAAGCAAGTCTCATTTAGGAGCCTGGAAAAGCCAGCAATGGTCTTTGTCCAGCACCGGACATTGTAAAGTGCTAATGAATATGTATGCCCTATCTAACTAACAATTTGTGAACAGACATATATGTTGACAAGGGACAACTTAACCCTGCGCTGGGTCAGTGAACTGGATGTGGTTGCTGACTGTTGTGTCTCTGCAGCTGGAGGTTGTGGACAGGAGTGGTTTCATCGTCAGACACAGATTTTGTACCCAAGTGTTCCGCACACCTTCTGGAGTGCTGCGTATATCAGCAGTATCTGGCGTATGCTGATAGAGGTATTATGTCAAAATCAACATCAGGCTAGCAAATACACGCTTATAGAGACTGTAAGAAGGACAACACAATAGCAAGATTATAATAACAGAATATATAAAGATTGAGAGTAGAAATTTAACCATTGCCTAATGCACAAAGGTTTCCAAATTTTACCCCAAGGGGTCTGTATCATAGATGCTGAAAGGCGCCATGATGGGGAACTCCCAAAACATTTTGCAGTTATTACAATAGGTAGAGATAGGGAGTAAAAGTTTCACAATGGCACAATGTGCAAAGTTTTCCAAAAATTACACAAGGCGTCTGTTTCATACAAGCTGAAAAACACCGTGATGGGGACCTCACAATACATTTTGTAGTTATTGCAAGAGGTAGAGATAAGGAGTACAATTTTCTCTGTAGCACAGACCAAAAACTCCTGTTCCTCCTCCTCCTCCTCCTGTTCCTTGTCATCGTTCATCACCCAATGTGGCCTGAGAATATTGTGTGAGGCTGGGCTGTGTGGTATAAGTCACTGTAAAGTCTAGCTTCATAGCCACCTGCTCAGCATTCAAAGCTTTCTCTTTGAGATTCTACAGCGAACGTTTTAATGGACAGAGCAGCGGGATGGTTATGCTGATAATAGTGTCATCAGTAGTGTTGAGCGATACCGTCCGATACTTGAAAGTATCGGTATCGGAAAGTATCGGCCGATACCGGCAAAGTATCGGATCCAATCCGATACCGATACCCGATACCAATACAAGTCAATGGGACTCAGGTATCGGACGGTATTCCTGATGGTTCCCAGGGTCTGAAGGAGAGGAAACTCTCCTTCAGGCCCTGGGAACCATATTAATGTGTAAAAGAAAGAATTAAAATAAAAAATATTGCTATACTCACCTGTCCGACGCAGCCGGGACCTCAGCGAGGGAACCGGCAGTGTTGTTTGTTTAAAATTCGCGCTTTTACTTGGTTACGTGAGGTCCCGGCTTGTGATTGGTCAGGGCGGCCATGTTGCCGGGACGCGGACCAATCACAGCAAGCCGTGACGAAATTACGTCACGGCTTGCTGTGATTGGTCCGCGTCCCGGCAACATGGCCGCCATTAACCAATCACAAGCCGTGACGTCACGGGAGGCTGGACATGCGCGTATTTTGAAAAGCGCGCGTGTCCAGCCTCCAGTGACGTCCCGGCTTATGATTGGTCACGGCGCCATGTTGCCGGGACGCGGACCAATCACAGCAAGCCGTGACGAAATTACGTCACGGCTTGCTGTGATTGGTCCGCGTCCCGGCAACATGGCCGCCATTAACCAATCACAAGCCGTGACGTCACGGGAGGCTGGACACGCGCGCTTTTCAAAATACGCGCATGTCCAGCCTCCCGTGACGTCCCGGCTTGTGATTGGTTAATGGCGGCCATGTTGCCGGGACGTCACTGGAGGCTGGACACGCGCGCTTTTCAAAATACGCGCATGTCCAGCCTCCCGTGACGTCACGGCTTGTGATTGGTTAATGGCGGCCATGTTGCCGGGACGCGGACCAATCACAGCAAGCCGTGACGTAATTTCGTCACGGCTTGCTGTGATTGGTCCGCGTCCCGGCAACATGGCCGCCCTGACCAATCACAAGCCGGGACTTCAAGTAACCAAGTAAAAGCGCGAAATTTAAACAAACAACGCTGCCGGTTCCCTCGCTGAGGTCCCGGCTGCGTCGGACAGGTGAGTATAGCGATATTTTTTATTTTAATTCTCTTTTTTACACATTATTACATTAATGTTGTTGCGATACCCGATACCCGATACCACAAAAGTATCGGATCTCGGTATCGGAAATTCCGATACAGCAAGTATCGGCCGATACCCGATACTTGCAGTATCGGAATGCTCAACACTAGTCATCAGTGCTCACCATCTTGGTGCAGTACTAAGTTTTTTATATCACCTTGCTGACAGACTGCAACAGCAGACTAATACAAATTACTGCCACTGGTAAATTGTGATGTTTGCTTATCTCTGCCTGGATTGTGCCAATTGCACAACTGCTAGGTAACAATATTCTATGTATTAAACCAATAGAAAATTATTTATTTTTTATATAGCCTTGCCGACAAACTGCAACAGCAGACAAATGTCAATTATTGCCACTGGTGAATTGTGACATTTGCTTATCTATGCACACATTGTGCCAGTCGCATAAAGGCTAGATAAAAATACACTAAATAGAAACAATAGAATTTTTTTGGTATTTTTTAGATCACCTTTATGAGACATGCCAACAAGCAGATTCAGGGAAATTGCTGGTAAATAGTGATGTTTCTATAGCTCAGCAGATTTTGCACCAGTCGCACAACTGCTAGATAAGTATTAGCTATTTAAGCAATAGGTGAGGAATATAATTTAGCAATTAGTTTTTGAAAATCGATGTTACTATATGCTAGTACCGAGGAATATTATTTACAGTAGCTGTAAAAAAAATATTTTTTTTATAGGCTGCTATACAGGAATTTTATGTAGCTCAAAAAATGGTTTTGTATATGCTGGTACTTCATAATATTAATTGCCTCAAAAAAGAGCTTATTTGTATAATATGGTAGTGGATACAAACCTCCCTATTTCACCCTAAACCCACAGTCTGTTCCTAATACTAAACTATACAACACAATGAAAAAATAGCAGAGATCTGCAGCATGTGCTTGCAATGATGAGAGCACCCAGATCCTTGCCTTTCACTCTCCCTCCTATTAAATCTCTCCCTACGCTATATCCACCTAACAAAGAACTAATCTTTACCCTCTTCGGCTCTTAAAACAGCTTTTTTGAATAAATAACTCTTCCTATACGCTCCTATCACTCTTCCTACATTCACTATATGCCCTGACAGGGATTAAATTTCCCTTATGACGCTGTAAAACCAGCCAATCACAGTAATGCCACACCAAAGATGGCGCCGGCATTATTGTGATTGGCAAAAAAGCCCAGCATGTTCATTCTATTCAACTAAAGTGCCAACCATGCTGAGCGGGTCGCTCGAATATGCCGACGCAAATACCAAATCACTCGCCGAGTAACGAATAGCCCGAATAGCATACTATTCGTGCAAGTAACGAACAATGCCGAATGTATTCGCTCATCACTATTAATTAGGCAAATAAGTATTTTGACTATATCATTATCATTTATCTGCAATTTTTCCAACTCCAAGCTGGATAACTTGAATGGTTATTAGGTGAAGCAGATCAAGTGATGTGTATTTTTGTAATGAGGGACAGTGTGGTCTTAGGATTTCAGCACCCTTTATCAACGTGTACAGAATTATTAGACAGCTTGTTTTGCTCAGGAAAAATGGGCCAAGAAAAGATTTAATTGACTCTGAGGCTATGTGCGGATTCTTGTGCGGATTTTTCCGCACCGTTTTCCAAACATTCGCAGGTAAAACAACTGCGGATTCCTATTGAGGAGCAGGTGTAAAATGCTGCAGAATCTGCACAAAGAATTGACATGCTGCGGAAAATACAACTCAGCGTTTCCATGTGGTATTTTCCGCACCATAGGCACAGCGGATTTGGTTTTCCATAGGTTTACATGGTACTGTAAACCGCATGGAAAACTGCTGCAAATCCGGATTGGCCGCTGCGGATCCACAGGCAAACCCGCAGCGTGTGTACATAGCCTTATAGAGGGATGCAATACCGTTGAAATTGCTTAGATATTGGACCATGATCACAGACTCATAAAAAGTTTCGCTGCAAATAGTCAACAAGGTCGCAAAAATGTGTTGAGAAAAAAAGAGCATTAACTCCCAAAGATTAGAGAAAGATAAAATGTGAATTGACAGGAAGCCGTTATCCTCCAGTGCTGTCATATTCCAGAACTGCAACCCCACTGGAGTGCCCAGAAATATAAGGTGAGAAAGTTGAGAAAATACTTGGCACTCAGGAGAATTTTTGTTGCAAGGTTCAAAAGTAGATTTTTATTTTGGTGCATCCAGTTCAACATATAAACGTTTTCGGTCTCGACAAATGAGACCTTCATCAGATATAGTTGTCAACGCTGGAGACCATGGGTAGTGTGTGTATAGGTCACACACTGAGTATGGAGGCAGGGAGTGGGAGCGCAGGGCGCCTGAGGTGCTGGAGGGCAGTATATGGCGCGTGTAGCAAGGCGAGAACACTCGCAATATGAGAAGCGCTGAGCGGTGCCGCTGCCAGGGGCGATGTGTGCGCTGTGCTGCTGAGCAAGGGGACGCTCCCGGGGCTGAGCGTCCCCTTGCTCAGCAGCACAGCGCACACATCGCCCCTGGCAGCGGCACCGCTCAGCGCTTCTCGTATTGCGAGTGTTCTCGCCTTGCTACACGCGCCATATACTGCCCTCCAGCACCTCAGGCGCCCTGCGCTCCCACTCCCTGCCTCCATACTCAGTGTGTGACCTATACACACACTACCCATGGTCTCCAGCGTTGACAACTATATCTGATGAAGGTCTCATTTGTCGAGACCGAAAACGTTTATATGTTGAACTGGATGCACCAAAATAAAAATCTACTTTTGAACCTTGCAACAAAAATTCTCCTGAGTGCCAAGTATTTTCTCAACTTATAATTACGGGTTGGATCCCCAACTTGAGCACCTCCCAAGCATCCCTGAGTGCCGTAGTTATCTCGTTCCAGAAATATAAGGTGTTCAGTGTTCATAGACATGGCCGAAGTGAGGAGGCTGAAACGCAACCACCACTGAACACGACACAAGTGTGGAAACCACAAGACAGGGCCAAGAAAGACAGATTTTTCAAAGATTTAATGGACTGATGAGATTAGAGGGACTCCTGATAGACAAGATGGCTGGATAAGGCTACGTTCACATTTGCGTCTTTCGCCGCAGCGTCATCGACGCATATCAACGCATGCGTCGTGCGCCCCTATCTTTAACATTGGGGACGCAAGGACATGCGTTTGTATGCGTTGTCATGCGTTTTCCGCCGCATGCGTCATTTTGCCGCAACTGCCGGGGCGCGGCCGACGCTACATGTTGCATTTTTGTAGCGGCAAATTTTTTTCAAAAAAAAGCATGCGTCGGTCTTGCGTCGTAATTGCGTTTTTTTCCCATTGAAACCAATTGACGACGCAGACGACGCAAGTGCGTGCGTTGCAGCGCGTTTTGCGACGCATGCGTCTTTTAATAAAATAACAAAATAAAGTGTCTAGATGGTGTCTAGACAGTGACAAAACAACACAGATATAAAATAAAGGTTGATGCATTTGCCAGTTTGCCTCAAGCATTGAAGACACACCAGACAAGCTCTCTTCAAGAGATGTAAGTATAGCATGGAATCTGCGCATTTTCTTTGTGTTATTTTCTAAAAATGTTCATTGCAATTAGTGGATCTTGTACTGTACTTTATTCCGGCTATACTGTTGTTGTTTAATGGAAATTGGTGTTTTTTTATTCTGGTTGCGATGTATTTCTGCCGTTATATGATGGCGTTTCATTGTCTCCGGCCTTGTTGGTTTTATTGTAAAGTATGGTGTTCTATCCAGGATTTACTTTTCTTTTCCCTTTTTAGTTTGTGTGTTTTATATTTTGGGGGTTTTCTATTAGTTGTGGTGCTTAATATTTTCAAGAGATGTAAGTATAGAATGGATTCTGTGCATTTTCTTTGTGTTTTATTATTTAAAATTTTTTATTGCAAGTTGTGGATGTTGTACTGTACTTTATTCCGGCTATACTGTTGTTGTTTAATGCAAATTGGTGTTTTTTTATTCTAGTTGAGATGTATTTCTGCAGTTATATGATGGCGTTTCATCGTCTCCGGCCTTGTTGGTTTTATTGTAAAGTATGGTGGTCTATCCAGGATTAACTTTTCTTTCCCTTTTTTTGTTGGTTGTTTTATTTTGGATTTTTCAATGATTTTATGGTGCTTAATTTTTTGGGGGGTTGTTATGTATTGCATGCGGTTGTTCCACTGTTTTTTTTTTTTTATAGAAATGTATTTTTTCTTATCAGGTTCTGATGTATTTCTGGGGTTATTTGTTTACGTTATCTTGGCTTTCTTTTTTCTTAAGAAAATTGTAAAATATGGTGTTTTATAATGGATTGCCTTGGCTTGTGCCTTTTTGGTTTAAAATATATATTTGTGTGTTTTTTTTTATTTGTACATAGGGGCTGTATTTTTTTTTGTCTTATCTTTTCTGGGACTGTTGTGTTCTGTTTTTGCTATACTCTGCCATTGTGTCGTCTCTGCCATTGTTTTTTTTTTCAGTGTATGGCGGTGTTGTTTGCTCAGCGCGTGTTCAGTTGGCATTGTACTATGAGTGCACTGTTCATTGTGGTCGTAATGTTTATGTATGGTTTTTTAAATATTTTCTGCTATGTGGCTTATTGTGCATTCTGTTAATGTAATAATTTTTTCAATTTTTCCTTGCAGAATTTATCTTGACCATGGCCAGCGACTCGAACCACACAACACCGCAGGGGAGTTCGGTGAGTACATGATCTACTGTTGTTTATCTATTCATTGTATTTGTACACGTGTCAGTACATTTTTTGTAAACTATTTTACAGGCTTCTTCAAGTGAGGAGGAAGAGAACCAGCAGGAGCAGCGACCTCGGGGCCAAGCTGTGGTGGCAAGCCGACCAGTAAGTATTTTTCAAAACATGTTTTCAACGGTTAAACCTTTTTTTTTTTTTTTTTTGGGTGGTGTGGGGGGGTGGGGGAATATTTGTAAATTGCTTGCAAACATTAATGTTTCACAATTATTCTAGGTTCCACGACGGGACCCACAGGAGTCCATAGACATCGATATGATGGTCGCCTGTATCCAGGAGCGAGGCCCGTTGTGGGACAGCCGTGACCCTCGGCACGTGGACCAGGTTGTTTTGAGGTGATTTCGGTGATGCAGGCCTGCAACAACGCCTATGTGAGTGCTCTGCAGCAGGCTAGGATAATGCAGTCTGCGGCTACAATGCCAGTTGTTCCAATGCTGGCCAGCATGACTCCTAGTCCTGCTGCAGAGCCACTCTACCGAGGTCCGGGTGCTGAGGGACGCTGCCACCGACACCGACACCATCGCACCGAGCCGCCGAGGCCTGCTCCTGCCAGGCCCTAAAGTTCACAAAGAAGACGGCCTGCGGAGGAAGAACAAGAGGGACAAAGAAAAAAAAGGAGGACCCGTACAGCTACGGAGGCTCTGGCAGCTCCTACTACCACACCGAGCTCTCGGCCGGGTTCAAGCCGGAGCTTGAGTAGCCATAGCCTGTCCACCGGAACTTGGACACTGGTTGTGCCTCCTCCCCCCCTTCATGAGTTAGGAATGCCACCACCGAGGGCCACACCGGCCAGGGCCACACCACCGACGGCCACAGGGTGGTCAGAGATACCTTCAAGTATCCTTGATTATGCTTCCACCTCCTCCTACTCCACCCCCTCCCCTACATACTCCCAAACCGGTGGATACGAGTCACCCCTAGTTGTGGACGTGGATACCCCTTAATCTTTCCCCCTTTTTTCTTCTGTCCCCCAATAAAAAAGTTCATGTTGAAAACAAAATTTATTTTTATTGTTGTTGCCGGCAACTCACACCGTGCGCCGTGTACACATATGTAAGGTTTTTCACACCTCATAATTGCAATGTCAGACACTATTTTATACATTTTTGTAATTTTTTAATTTTTTTGGTGTCTCTCATTGTACTATTAGGTGTTAAACACAAACAGAGAAAATATTACAATTTTTAGGCTGCCGTCACACTCGCAGTATTTGGTCAGTATTTTACTTCTGTATTTTTAAGCCAAAACCAGAATTGGAACAAATAGAGGAAAAGTATAATAGAAACATACGCACCACTTCTGTATTTATCACCCACTCCTGGTTTTGGCTACAAATACTGATGTTAATTACAGAAAAAATACTGCAAGTGTGACGGCAGCCTAAACATACTTGAAGGTAATGGGTCAGGTGAGGTGGTAGCAATTGCCACGTGGCCAAGTGTCGCCACTATTTAACTCAGGATGTTTTCCAGCATCCATAGTTCAAGAGTGTTAACTCACTAGAGTTGAACAAACATGATCAGCTCCCTCCTTGGCAAAAAACACTTGCAGACTACTAGCATACGGAAGCCAGCTTCCTAGAGTGGGGATTTTTTTCACCCTCCGCAGCCGCATGTTCCGAGGCTGTGTGACAGCCAGAACACATGCACAACCCAAGCCTATTTGTTGGCCTTGCCATGCATGTGTAGTGCCTGTCACACAGCAGCGGCACAAGCAGCTGCGGGGGCGGAAAAATGCTTCAACCAGCGTGCTACATGAAGCCGCGTTCCATATGCAAATAGTATTCAAGCTTGATAGCTTGACAAGGATGGAGGCGATCATGTTCACTCAACTATGCAACACACGGATGTGAACATAAGGGGTGGTAAGGCAGAGTGTGTTTGGGATACGGTGATCACCGGAGTACCTTTTTTTAGTGTTAACACATTTGGTATAGAAATGGACACTGTAATATTTTACCCAAAATTTTATTGACAAAACTTTGTGTTACAAAAAGTGGAACCGTTTTTATAAAGGAAAGACAAGGTATTTTTTTATTTAAAAACAACACAGTAGATATTCCAGGTACCATACAAAAGTAGAAGAACAGGACATTAGGCACCCAACTGGTTAAATTTTATAGACACAATTGTGTTAAAGTCGTAAAATGTTAGTGTTTTATTTGACTTTAATCACAATAAATATATGGTAAAAAAAAGCCAGATAAAGTTGAACTGAAACATAAACACTACACCATTTGATCTTGCCATGACACACGGCCAACATCAGAAACAAAATAGGAAGCAAATCGGTCCCTCATCTGCCCAATTTCAACACTTGTCCTCAGAGGATGATCATGGTAGTCGGACAAAGGGTTTGGTATCGGTTCATCTAGTTCCACGTTCAGTCTCTCTTTAGCAATAACATAATTGTGTAGAACCACACAAGCCTTCACCACCTCATCTTCTGTCTCAATTTTCAAATTGATGGCGGATGCTAAAATACGCCATTTGGACACCAGGATCCCAAAGGCGCACTCCACAGTTCTTCTGGCCCTGGACAGTCTGTAATTAAGTACACTTTTGGTGTGGTCCAAGCCACGACTGGAGTAGGGTTTCACTACGTTGACACACATTTGAAATGCCTCATCCCCAACCACAACAAATGGCATCGCCGGGCCTTCGGTGTTGGGAAGAGGTCGTGGCTGGGGGAAATTAAAATTGTTCCCATATAATCTTCTGCCCAGACTCTTTAAATGTCCGCGAGTCATTTGTCTGGCCAAAAGCTCCAATGTCCACGGCGAGAAACCTGCAGTCCGCACCTGCAATTGCCATGAGCACGGTGGAAAAGTATTTTTTATAATTAAAAAAGAGCGATCCACTTCTTGCAGGCTTTGTAATCCGAATGTGCTTCCCATCCACTGCTCCAATACAGTTAGGGAAAGAACACACTTGATCAAATTTTTTGGCGTTGGCCTCCCATATTTCATTTGTAGGGAGGGGTAAAAATTCTTCACGGAGATTGTCCCACAAAGCGCGGCATGTGTCCGCAATAATTCCCGAAAGTGTTGAAACTCCAATCCGGAATTGGAAATGCAGGGATCTCAAGGTCTCTCCGGTAGCCAGGAAACTGGCAAGAAGATAAATAAATAAATTTTATTCAAGTACATTGTGATAAAAAAAAAAAAAAAAATGCCATACCCACCCAAACAAAAATTAAAAAAAAAAAAAAATGGCAGAACAGATCACAGTTGTTCAAATACAACTACATTACGTACCGTAGAGTCACCAGCAGCCGTTCCTCTGTGGAAATTGATCTCCGGAGCTGTGCGTCCTGCCTGGTAATGGCTCCTTCCACCCGACGCAGAAGATAGCGGAAGCTGTCTTGAGACATCCTGGTATATTCATAATATTTTTCCTGTTTCTCATTTAGCTCACCAAACAAACAATGGTAGGCTCCACGGCTCTCCTGGACTTCCACGATAGGGTGTAGCCAAAAGCGCCGATGACTCCTTCTCCGTTTATCCCTTTTCCTTTGCTCATAATATGCAATAGCATAGGCATTAGCCAAGGCAAAATCCATCTCCATATCCATGTAGATACTCGCCATAGGACGCGCCATCATGATGAACCACAGCCAAATCTGAGGAAATCTTCTCTGCCAGGGTATATATACACAGTACACCCACCCTCTTCTAGCCATTGGTGGTCTTTATTTAGTGTCTAGACAGTAATTGTGGCTTTATGTTGTACAATTGAGTAAAGAATGACATCACTTTAGAAAAACGCATGAGTCGAAAAACGCAGCGTTTTTTTGGCAAAAACGCAACTTTTTAAAAAAAACGCTGCGTTTTCCGACGCATGCGTTGAACGCGTGCGTCTATAAAACCTGCGTTGTACATGCGTTTTACTTGCGTCATGCGTTGCATCGACGACACTGCGGCGAAAGACGCAAATGTGAACGTAGCCTTAGTAATAGGCACAGACCTCTACTTTGACTCAGACACCAGCAAGGTGCAGAAGAGGTACTGCTATGGGCTGGTATTATTAAAGATGAGCTAGTTGAACTTTTTTTGAATGGAGATTAATTTAAAACTAGATGGGCATTTCCTGAAGGAAATACATGGTGCTTGAACAGCGCTGCCAGCTTTCCAGCAGCACTTTTCACACACGGGACCAGGGGAGCACTTACTTTTCCACACCCGGGACCGGGGCGCACTTACTTTTCCACACCCGGGACCGGGGCGCACTTACTTTTGCACACGGGGCCGGGGGCGCACTTACTTTTGCACACGGGGCCGGGGGCGCACTTACTTTTGCACACGGGGCCGGGGGCGCACTTACTTTTGCACACGGGGCCGGGGGCGCACTTACTTGTGCACACAGGGCCGGGGGCGTACTTACATTTGCACACGGGGCCGGGGGCGCACTTACTTTTGCACACGGGGCCGGGGGCGCACTTACTTTTGCACACGGGGCCGGGGGCGCACTTACTTTTGCACACGGGGCCGGGGACGCACTTACTTTTGCACACGGGGCCGGGGGCGCACTTACTTTTGCACACGGGGCCGGGGCGCACTTACTTTTGCACACGGGGCCGGGGGCGCACATACTTTTGCACACGGGGCCGGGGGCGCACTTACTTTTGCACACGGGGCCGGGGGCGCACTTACTTTTGCACACGGGGCCGGGGGCGCACTTACTTTTGCACACAGGGCCGGGGGCGCACTTACTTTTGCACACGGGGCCGGGGGCGCACTTACTTTTGCACACGGGGCCGGGGGCGCACTTACTTTTGCACACGGGGCCGGGGGCGCACTTACTTTTGCACACGGGGCCGGGGGCGCACTTACTTTTGCACACGGGGCCGGGGGCGCACTTACTTTTGCACACGGGGCCGGGGGCGCACTTACTTTTCGCACACGGGGCCGGGGGCGCACTTACTTTTCACACACGGGGCCGGGGGGGCACTTACTTTTCACACACGGGGCCGGGGGGGGCACTTACTTCTGCACACAGGGCCGGGGGCGCACTTACTTTTGCACACGGGGCCGGGGGCGCACTTACTTTTCACACACGGGGCCGGGGGGCACTTACTTTTCACACACGGGGCCGGAGGGGCACGTACTTTTCACACACGGGGCCGGGGGGGGGGCACTTACTTTTCACACACGGGGCCGGGGGGGCACTTACTTTTCACACACGGGGTCGGGGGGCACTTACTTTTCACACACGGGACGAGAGGGTGTCATAGTCACTTTATTCTGATGTTTGACTTTGATAAATGATCATGTCCTAAAATGGACACCGTACATTTGCATAGCTGCCATCTTTGGAAGGTCAAGTTGGGGGTAATGGAAAGTTCGCCATTATTTCCTATGGGAAATTTTTTTTTTTAAATGCGATTTAAATAAAATCTACATATCGGATCGACTATAAAAGTCATAGCACACCTGTCCCCACCGAGGCCTTCGAAACGCCGCCTGAACGGGGTCTCTGCGCCGAGCGGTTCGGGCCGCATTAATTGCGGAAAACGCGGAGAAGAAGAAGAACTAGATGGGCATTTCCTGAAGGAAATACATGGTGCTTGAACAGCGCTGCCAGCTTTACAGCAGCACTTTTCACACACGGGACCAGGGGGGCCACTTACTTTTCCACACCCTGGACCAGGGGAGCACTTACTTTTCCACACCCGGGACAGGGGCGCACTTACTTTTGCACACGGGGCCGGGGGCGCACTTACTTTTGCACACGGGGCCGGGGGCGCACTTACTTTTGCACACGGGGCCGGGGGCGCACTTACTTTTGCACACGGGGCCAGGGGCGCACTTACTTTTGCACACGGGGCCGGGGGCGCAATTACTTTTGCACACGGGGCTGGGGGCGCACTTACTTTTGCACACGGGGCCGGGGGCGCACTTACTTTTGCACACGGGGCCGGGGGCGCACTTACTTTTGCACACGGGGTCGGGGGCGCACTTACTTTTGCACACGGGGCCGGGGGCGCACTTACTTTTCGCACACGGGGCCGGGGGCGCACTTACTTTTCACACACGGGGTCGGGGGGGCACTTACTTTTCACACACGGGGCCGGGGGGGCACTTACTTTTGCACACGGGGCCGGGGGCGCACTTACTTTTGCACACGGGGCCGGGGGCGCACTTACTTTTCACACACGGGGCCGGGGGGCACTTACTTTTCACACACGGGGCCGGAGGGGCACTTACTTTTCACACACGGGGCCGGGGGGGCACTTACTTTTCACACACGGGGCCAAGGGGGGGCACTTACTTTTCACACACGGGGTCGGGGGGGCACTTACTTTTCACACACGGGACGAGAGGGTGTCATAGTCACTTTATTCTGATGTTTGACTTTGATAAATGATCATGTCCTAAAATGGACACCGTACATTTGCATAGCTGCCATCTTTGGAAGGTCAAGTTGGGGGTAATGGAAAGTTCGCCATTATTTCCTATGGGAAAATTTTTTTTTAAAATGCGATTTTTAAAAAAACTACATATCGGATCGACTATAAAAGTCATAGCACACCTGTCCCCGCCGAGGCCTTCGAAACGCCACCTGAACGGGGTCTCTGCGCCGAGCGGTTCGGGCCGCATTAAGTGCGGAAAACGCGGAGAAGAAGAAGAAGAAGAACTAGATGGGCATTTTCTGAAGGAAATACATGGTGCTTGAACAGCGCTGCCAGCCTTACAGCAGCACTTTTCACACACGGGACCAGGGGGGCCACTTACTTTTCCACAACCGGGACCAGGGGAGCACTTACTTTTCCACACCCGGGACCGGGGCGCACTTACTTTTGCACACGGGGCCGGGGGCGCACTTACTTTTGCACACGGGGCCGGGGGCGCACTTACTTTTGCACACGGGGCCGGGGGCGCACTTACTTTTGCACACGGGCCCGGGGGCGCACTTACTTTTGCACACGGGGCCGGGGGCGCAATTACTTTTGCACACGGGGCCGGGGGCGCACTTACTTTTGCACACGGGGTCGGGGCGCACTTACTTTTGCACACGGGGCCGGGGGCGCACTTACTTTTGCACACGGGGCCGGGGGCGCACTTACTTTTGCACACGGGGCCGGGGGCGCACTTACTTTTGCACACGGGGCCGGGGGCGCACTTACTTTTGCACACGGGGCCGGGGGCGCACTTACTTTTGCACACGGGGCCGGGGGCGCACTTACTTTTGCACACGGGGCCGGGGGCGCACTTACTTTTGCACACTCGGCCGGGGGCGCACTTACTTTTGCACACGGGGCCGGGGGCGCACTTACTTTTGCACACGGGGCCGGGGGGTGCACTTACTTTTGCACACGGGGCCGGGGGCGCACTTACTTTTGCACACGGGGCCGGGGGCGCACTTACTTTTACACACGGGGCCGGGGGCCCACTTACTTTTGCACACGGGGCCGGGGGCCCACTTACTTTTGCACACGGGGCTGGGGGCGCACTTACTTTTGCACACGGGGCCGGGGGCGCATCTACTTTTGCACACGGGGCCGGGGGCGCACTTACTTTCGCACACGGGGCCGGGGGCGCACTTACTTTTGCACACGGGGCCGGGGGCACACTTACTTTTGCACACGGGGCCGGGGGCGCACTTACTTTTGCACACAGGGCCGGGGCCGCACTTACTTTTGCACATGGGGCCGGGGGCGCACTTACTTTTGCACACGGGGCCGGGGGCGCACTTACTTTTGCACACGGGGCCGGGGGCGCACTTACTTTTGCACACGGGGCCAGGGGCGCACTTACTTTTCACACACGGGGCCGTGGTGGCACTTACTTTTCACACACGGGGCTGGGGGGCACTTACTTTTCACACACGGGGCCGGGGGGGGCACTTACTTTTCACACACGGGGCTGGGGGGGCACTTACTTTTCACACACGGGGCTGGGGGGGCACTTACTTTTCACACACGGGGCCGGGGGGCACTTACTTTTCACACACGGGGCCGGGGGGGCACTTACTTTTCACACACGGGGCCGGGGGGGCACTTACTTTTCACACACGGGGCCGGGGGGCACTTACTTTTCACACACGGGGCCGGGGGGGCACTTACTTTTCACACAAGGGGCCGGGGGGCACTTACTTTTCACACACGGGCCGGGGGGCACTTACTTTTCACACACGGAGCCGGGGGGGCACTTACTTTTCACACACGGGGCCAGGGGGGCACTTACTTTCCACACACGGGGCTGGGGGGGCACTTACTTTTCACACACGGGGCCGGGGGGCACTTACTTTTCACTCACGGGGCCGGGGGGCACTTACTTTTCACACACGGTGCCGGGGGGCACTTACTTTTCACACACGGGACGAGAGGGTGTCATAGTCACTTTATTCTGATGATTGACTTTGATAAATGATCATGTCCTAAAATGGACACCGTACATTTGCATAGCTGCCATCTTTGGAAGGTCAAGTTGGGGGTAATGGAAAGTTCGCCATTATTTCCTATGGGAATTTTTTTTAAAAAAATGCGATTTAAATAAAATCTACATATTGGATCAACTATAAAAGTCATAGCACATCTTTCCCCACCGAGGCCTTCGAAACGCCGCCTGAACGGGGTCTCTGCGCCGAGCGGTTCGGGCCGCATTAATTGCGGAAAACGCGGAGAAGAAGAATAATAAAATATAAGAAATCGGATTACAATATGTTGCTTGAACCTAGGAGGTTCAAGCACCATAATAATAAAATATAAGAAATCGGATTACAATATGTTGCTTGAACCTAGAGGGTTCAAGCACCATAATAATAAGAAAATATAAGAAATCGGATTACAATATGTTGCTTGAACCTAGAGGGTTCAAGCACCATAATAACTAGATGGGCATTTCCTGAAGGAAATACATGGTGCTTGAACAGCGCTGCCAGCTGCCAATGAACATCAGGAGCATGTCTGGCATTCAGGGCCCTGCCCCAGGGTAGCCATTTTGGCATGCAGGAATCCTTGGTAGCCACTTTGGTGCACACAGCTTCTTGGTAGCCACTTTGGCCACATCCCTATATACAAACACCACTCATATATACAGACATCCCCCTTATATACAGACATCCCCCTTATATACATACATCCCCCTTATATACAGACATTCCCCTTATATACAGACATCCCCTATATACAGACATCCCCCTTATATACAGACATCCCCCTTTTATAGAGACACCCCCCCTATATAGGGACAGCCCACTTATATACAGACATCCCCATTATATAAAGACATCCCCCTTATATACAGACATCCCCTTATATACAGACATCCCCCTTATATACAGACATCCCCCTATATACAGACATCCCCCTATATAGAGACACCCCCCTTACATACAGACATCCCCCTTACATGCAGACATCCCCCTATATACAGACATCCCGCTTATATACAGACATCCCTCTTATATACAGACATCCCCTTATATACAGACATCCCCTTATATACAGACACCCCCCTTATATACAGACATCCCCCTATATACAGACATCCACCTTATATACAGACATCCCCCTATTTACAGACATTTCCCTTATATACAGACATTCCCCTTATATACAGACATCCCCCTTATATACAGACACCCCCTTATATACAGACATCCCCCTTATATACAGACATTCCCCTATTTACAGACATCCCTCTATATACAGACATCCCTCTATATACAGACATCCCCCCCATTACTTATCACACACAGGACGGGGGGTGCACTTAGTTTTCACCCACGGGGCCGGGGGTGCACTTAGTTTTCACCCACGGGGCAGGGGGTGCACTTACTTTTCACACAAGGGACCGGGGATGCACTTACTTTTCACACAGGGGACCGGGGGTGCACTTACTTTTCACACAGGGGACTGGGGGTGCACTTACTTTTCACATATGGGACCGGGGGTGCACTTACTTTTCACATATGGGACCCGGGGTGCACTCACTTTTCACACAGGGGACCGGGGGTGCACTTACTTTTCACACACGGGAACGGGGGTGCACTTACTTTTCACACAGGGGACCGGGGGTGCACTTACTTTTCACACAGGGGACCGGGGGTGCACTTACTTTTCACACAGGGGACCGGGGGTGCACTTACTTTTCACACAGAGGACCGGGGGTGCACTTACTTTTCACACAGGGGACCGGGGGTGCACTTAGTTTTCACACACGGGTCTGGGGGTGCACTTACTTTTCACCCACGGGACCGGGGGTGCACTTAATTTTCACCCACAGGACCGGGGGTGCACTTACTTTTCACACAGGGGACCGAGGGTGCACTTACTTTTCACACTGGGGACCGGGGGTGCACTTACTTTTCACACAGGGGACCGGGGGTGCACTTACTTTTCACACAGGGGACCGGGAGTGCACTTACTTTTCACACACGGGTCTGGGGGTACACTTACTTTTCACCCACGGGACCGGGGGTGCACTTAATTTTCACCCACGGGACCGGGGGTGCACTTAATTTTCACCCACGGGACCGGGGGTGCACTTACTTTTCACACAGTGGACTGGGGGTGCACTTACTTTTCACACAGTGGACCGGGGGTGCACTTACTTTTCACATATGGGACCGGGGGTGCACTTACTTTTCACATATGGGACCGGGGGTGCACTTACTTTTCACCCACGGGGCCGGGGGTGCACTTACTTTTTACACAGGGGACCGGGGGTGCACTTACTTTTCACACAGGGGACCGGGGGTGCACTTACTTTTCACACACGGGAACGGGGGTGCACTTACTTTTCACACAGGGGACCGGGGGTGCACTTACTTTTCACACAGGGGACCGGGGGTGCACTTACTTTTCACACAGGGGACCGGGGGTGCACTTACTTTTCACACAGAGGACCGGGGGTGCACTTACTTTTCACACAGGGGACCGGGGGTGCACTTAGTTTTCACACACGGGTCTGGGGGTGCACTTACTTTTCACCCACGGGACCGGGGGTGCACTTAATTTTCACCCACAGGACCGGGGGTGCACTTACTTTTCACACAGGGGACCGAGGGTGCACTTACTTTTCACACTGGGGACCGGGGGTGCACTTACTTTTCACACAGGGGACCGGGGGTGCACTTACTTTTCACACAGGGGACCGGGAGTGCACTTACTTTTCACACACGGGTCTGGGGGTACACTTACTTTTCACCCACGGGACCGGGGGTGCACTTAATTTTCACCCACGGGACCGGGGGTGCACTTAATTTTCACCCACGGGACCGGGGGTGCACTTACTTTTCACACAGTGGACTGGGGGTGCACTTACTTTTCACACAGTGGACCGGGGGTGCACTTACTTTTCACATATGGGACCGGGGGTGCACTTACTTTTCACATATGGGACCGGGGGTGCACTTACTTTTCACCCACGGGGCCGGGGGTGCACTTACTTTTTACACAGGGGACCGGGGGTGCACTTACTTTTCACACAGGGGACCGGGGGTGCACTTAGTTTTCACACAGGGGGCCGGGGGTGCACTTACTTTTCACACAGTGGACCGGGGGTGCACTTACTTTTCACACAGTGTATCGGGGGTGCACTTACTTTTCACATATGGGACCGGGGGTGCACTTACTTTTCACCCACGGGGCCAGGGGTGCACTTATTTTTCACACAGGGGACCGGGGGTGCACTTACTTTTCACACAGGGGACCGGGGGTGCACTTACTTTTCACACAGGGGACCGGGGGTGCACTTACTTTTCACACAGGGGACCGGGGGTGCACTTACTTTTCACACAGGGGACCGGGGGTGCACTTACTTTTCACACAGGGGACCGGGGGTGCACTTACTTTTCACACACGGGACCGGGGGTGCACTTACTTTATACACAGGGGACGGGGGGTGCACTTACTTTTCACACAAGGGACGGGGGGTGCACTTACTTTTCACCCAGGGGATCGGGGGTGCACTTACTTTTCACCCAGGGGACCGGGGGTGCACTTACTTTTCACACACGGGTCTGGGGGTGCACTTACTTTTCACCCACGGGACCGGGGGTGCACTTACTTTTCACACAGTGGACTGGGGGTGCACTTACTTTTCACACAGTGGACCGGGGGTGCACTTACTTTTCACATATGGGACCGGGGGTGCACTTACTTTTCACATATGGGACCGGGGGTGCACTTACTTTTCACCCACGGGGCCGGGGGTGCACTTACTTTTTACACAGGGGACCGGGGGTGCACTTACTTTTCACACAGGGGACCGGGGGTGCACTTAGTTTTCACACAGGGGGCCGGGGGTGCACTTACTTTTCACACAGTGGACCGGGGGTGCACTTACTTTTCACACAGTGTATCGGAGGTGCACTTACTTTTCACATATGGGACCGGGGGTGCACTTACTTTTCACCCACGGGGCCAGGGGTGCACTTATTTTTCACACAGGGGACCGGGGGTGCACTTACTTTTCACACAGGGGACCGGGGGTGCACTTACTTTTCACACAGGGGACCGGGGGTGCACTTACTTTTCACACAGGGGACCGGGGGTGCACTTACTTTTCACACAGGGGACCGGGGGTGCACTTACTTTTCACACAGGGGACCGGGGGTGCACTTACTTTTCACACACGGGACCGGGGGTGCACTTACTTTATACACAGGGGACGGGGGGTGCACTTACTTTTCACACAAGGGACGGGGGGTGCACTTACTTTTCACACAGGGGATCGGGGGTGCACTTACTTTTCACCCAGGGGACCGGGGGTGCACTTACTTTTCACACACGGGTCTGGGGGTGCACTTACTTTTCACACACGGGTCTGGGGGTGCACTTAATTTTCACCCACAGGACCGGGGGTGCACTTGCTTTTCACACAGGGGACCGGGGGTGCAATTACTTTTCACACAGGGGACCGGGGGTGCACTTACTTTTCACACAGTGGACCGGGGGTGCACTTACTTTTCACATATGGGACCGGGGGTGCACTTACTTTTCACATATGGGACCGGGGGTGCACTTACTTTTCACCCACGGGGCCGGGGGTGCACTTACTTTTTACACAGCGGACCGGGGGTGCACTTACTTTTCACACATGAAACCGGGGGTGCACTTAGTTTTCACACAGGGGACCGGGGATGCACTTACTTTTCACACAAGGGAACGGGGGTGCACTTACTTTTCACACAGGGGACCGGGGGTGCACTTACTTTTCACACACGGGTCTGGGGGTGCACTTACTTTTCACCCACGGGACCGGGGGTGCACTTACTTTTCACACAGGGGACCGGGGGTGCACTTACTTTTCACACAGGGGACCGAGGGTGCACTTACTTTTCACATATGGGACCGGGGGTGCACTTTCTTTTCACCCACGGGGCCGGGGGTGCACTTACTTTTTACACAGGTGACCGGGGGTGCACTTACTTTTCACACAGGGGACCGGGGGTGCACTTACTTTTCACACAGTGGACCGGGGGTGCACTTACTTTTCACACAGTGGACCGGGGGTGCACTTACTTTTCACACAGTGGACCGAGTATGCACTAACTTTTCACATATGGGACCGGGGGTGCACTTTCTTTTCACCCACGGGGCCGGGGGTGCACTTACTTTTCACACAGGGGACCGGGGGTGCACTTACTTTTCACACAGGTGACCGGGGGTGCACTTACTTTTCACACAGGGGACCGGGGGTGCACTTATTTTTCACACAGTGGACCGGGAGTGCACTTAATTTTCACACAGTGGACCGGGGGTGCACTTACTTTTCACACAGTGGACCGAGGGTGCACTTACTTTTCACATATGGGACCGGGGGTGCACTTTCTTTTCACCCACGGGGCCGGGGGTGCACTTACTTTTTACACAGGTGACCGGGGGTGCACTTTTCACACAGGGGACCGGGGGTGCACTTACTTTTCACACAGGGGACCGGGGTTGCGCTTACTTTTCACACAGGGGACCGGGGGTGCACTTACTTTTCACACAGGGGACCAGGGGTGCACTTACTTTTCTCACACGGGACCGGGGGTGCACTTACTTTTCACACGGGGGACCGGGGGTGCACTTACTCTTCACACACGGGGCCGGGGGCGCACTTACTTTTGCACACGGGGCCGGGGGCGCACTTACTTTTGCACACGGGGCCGGGGGCGCACTTACTTTTTACACAGGTGACCGGGGTGCACTTACTTTTGCACACGGGGCCGGGGGCGCACTTACTTTTGCACACGGGGCCGGGGGCGCACTTACTTTTTACACAGGTGACCGGGGGTGCACTTTTCACACAGGGGACCGGGGGTGCACTTACTTTTCACACAGGGGACCGGGGTTGCGCTTACTTTTCACACAGGGGACCGGGGGTGCACTTACTTTTCACACAGGGGACCGGGGTTGCGCTTACTTTTCACACAGGGGACCGGGGTTGCGCTTACTTTTCACACAGGGGACCAGGGGTGCACTTACTTTTCACACACGGGACCGGGGGTGCACTTACTTTTCACACGGGGGACCGGGGGTGCACTTACTCTTCACACACGGGGCCGGGGGCGCACTTACTTTTGCACACGGGGCCGGGGGCGCACTTACTTTTGCACACGGGGCCGGGGGCGCACTTACTTTTGCACACGGGGCCGGGGGCGCACTTACTTTTGCACACGGGGCCGGTGGCGCACTTACTTTTGCACACGGGGCCGGGGGCGCACTTACTTTTGCACACGGGGCAGGGGGCGCACTTACTTTTGCACAGGGGGCCGGGGGCGCACTTACTTTTGCACACGGGGCCGGAGGCGCACTTACTTTTCACACACGGGGCCGGGGGGGCACTTACTTTTCACACACGGGACGAGAGGGTGTCATAGTCACTTTATTCTGATGTTTGACTTTGATAAATGATCATGTCCTAAAATGGACACCGTACATTTGCATAGCTGCCATCTTTGGAAGGTCAAGTTGGGGGTAATGGAAAGTTCGCCATTATTTCCTATGGGAAATTTTTTTTTTAAAATGCGATTTAAATAAAATCTACATATCGGATCGACTATAAAAGTCATAGCACACCTGTCCCCACCGAGGCCTTCGAAACGCCGCCTGAACGGGGTCTCTGCGCCGAGCGGTTCGGGCCGCATTAATTGCGGAAAACGCGGAGAAGAAGAATAATAAAATATAAGAAATCGGATTACAATATGTTGCTTGAACCTAGGAGGTTCAAGCACCATAATAAACTAGATGGGCATTTCCTGAAGGAAATACATGGTGCTTGAACAGCGCTGCCAGCTTTACAGCAGCACTTTTCACACACGGGACCAGGGGGGCCACTTACTTTTCCACACCCGGGACCAGGGGAGCACTTACTTTTCCACACCCGGGACCGGGGCGCACTTACTTTTCCACACCCGGGACCGGGGCGCACTTACTTTTGCACACTCGGGACCGGGGCGCACTTACTTTTGCACACGGGGCCGGGAGCGCACTTACTTTTGCACACGGGGCCGGGGGCGCACTTACTTTTGCACACGGGGCCGGTGGCGCACTTACTTTTGCACACGGGGCCGGGGGCGCCCTTACTTTTGCACACGGGGTCGGGGGCGCACTTACTTTTGCACACGGGGCCGGGGGCGCACTTACTTTTGCACACGGGGCCGGGGGCGCCCTTACTTTTGCACACGGGGCCGGGGGCGCACTTACTTTTGCACACAGGGCCGGGGGCGCACTTACTTTTGCACACGGGGCCGGGGGCGCACTTACTTTTGCACACGGGGCCAGGGGCGCACTTTCTTTTGCACACGGGGCCGGGGGCGCACTTACTTTTGCACACGGGGCCGGGGGCGCACTTACTTTTGTACACGGGGCCGGGGGCGCACTTACTTTTCACACACGGGGCCGGGGGGCACTTACTTTTCACACACGGGGCCGGAGGGGCACTTACTTTTCACACATGGGCCTTGGGTTGCACTTACTTTTCACACACGGGGCTGGGGTGGCACTTACTTTTCACATACGGGGCCGGGGGAGCACTTACTTTTCACACACGGGGCCGGGGGGGCACTTACTTTTCACACACGGGGCCGGGGGGGCACTTACTTTTCACTCACGGGGCCGGGGGGCACTTACTTTTCACAGACGGGGCCGGGGGGCACTTACTTTTCACAGACGGGGCCGGGGGGCACTTACTTTTCACACACGGGGCCGGGAGGGCACTTAATTTTTACACACGGGGCCGGGGGGCACTTACTTTTCACACATGGGGCCGGGGGGCACTTACTTTTCACACACGGGGCCGGGGGGGCACTTACCTTTCACACACGGGGCCGGGGGGCACTTACTTTTTACACACGGGGCCGGAGGGGCACTTACTTTTCACACACGGGGCCGGGGGGCACTTACTTTTCACACACGGGGTCGGGGGGCACTTACTTTTCACACACGGGGCCGGGGGGCACTTACTTTTCACACACGGGGCCGGGGGGCACTTACTTTTCACACACGGGGCCGGGGGGGCACTTACTTTTTACACACAGGACGAGAGGGTGTCATACTCACTTTATTCTGATGTTTGACTTTGATAAATGATCATGTCCTAAAATGGACACCGTACATTTGCATAGCTGCCATCTTTGGAAGGTCAAGTTGGGGGTAATGGAAAGTTCGCCATTATTTCCTATGGGAAATTTTTTTTTTAAAATGCGATTTAAATAAAATCTACATATCGGATCGACTATAAAAGTCATAGCACACCTGTCCCCACCGAGGCCTTCGAAACGCCGCCTGAACGGGGTCTCTGCGCCGAGCGGTTCGGGCTGCATTAAATGCGGAAAACGCGGAGAAGAAGAAGAATAAAATACTAGATGGGTATTTCCTGAAGGAACTACAGATAGTGCTTTGGAATGGTGCCCGGGTTGCCCCAGCAAGACTTTCACACTTGGGTGCCCCTCAGGCGCTGGTTTGGTAGCTGTAGCCCCTCAGGGTTGAGGCCACTCTGGGTCAGATTTGGTGGGCGGGGTCACTCTGGGTCCGATTTGGTGGGCGGGGTCACTCTGGGTCCGATTTGGTGGGCGGGGTCACTCTGGGACCAATTTGGTGGGCGGAGCCACTCTGGGTCCAATTTGGTGGGCGGGGCACCTCAGGGACCGATTTGGTGGGTGGGGCACCTCAGGGACCGATTTGGTGGATGGGGTCACTCAGGGTCCGATTTGGTGGGTGGGGTCACTCTGGGTCCAATTTGGTGGGCGGGGTCACTCTGGGACCAATTTCGTGGGCGGAGCCACTCTGGGTCCGATTTGGTGGGCGGGGCACCTCAGGGACAGATTTGGTGGGCGAGGCACCTCAGGGACCGATTTGGTGGATGGGGTCACTCAGGGTCCTATTTGGTGGGTGGGGTCACTCTGGGTTTGATTTGGTGGGCCGGGTCACTCTGGGTCCGATTTGGTGGGCGGGGTCACTCTGGGACCAATTTGGTGGGCGGGGTCACTCTGGGACCGATTTGGTGGGCGGGTCACTCTGGGACCGATTTGGTGGGCGGGGTCACTCTGGGTCCAATTTGGTGGGCGGGGTCACTCTGGGTCCAATTTGGTGGGCGGGGTCACTCTGGGTCCAATTTGGTGGGCGGGGTCACTCTGGGTCCAATTTGGTGGGCGGGGTCACTCTGGGTCCAATTTGGTGGGCGGGGTCACTCTGGGTCCAATTTGGTGGGCGGGGCACCTCAGGGTCCGATTTGGTGGGCGGGTCACCTCTGGGTCCGATTTGGTGGGCGGGGTACCTCTGGGTCCGATTTAGTGGGCGGGGTCACTCTGGGTCCGATTTGGTGGGCGGGGTCACTCTGGGTCTGATTTGGTGGGCGGAGCCACTCTGGGTCCGATTTGGTGGGCGGGGCACCTCAGGGACCGATTAGGTGGGCGGGGTCACTCTATGTCCGATTTAGTGGGCGGAGCCACTCAGGGTCCGATTTGGTGGACGGGGTCACTCTGGGTCCGATTTGGTGGGCGGGGTCACTCTGAGTCCGATTTGGTGGGCGGGGTCACTCTGGGTCTGATTTGGTGGGCGGGGTCACTCTGGGTCCGATTTGGTGGGTGGGGCCACTCGCGGTCCGAATTGGTGAGCGGGGTAATCTACTATATAATTGTCTAAGGGCGCTTCCGTCTTTCTGTCACCGTTATTCGTTCGCTGATTGGTCTCGGCAGCTGCCTGTCATAGCTGCCGCGACCAATCAGCGACGCGCACAGTACGGAAGAAAATGGCCGCTCCTTACTCCCCGCACTCACTGCCCGGCGCCCGCATACTCCCCTCCGGTCAGCGCTCACACAGGGTTAATGGCAGCATTGACCGCGGTGTAACGCACTCGGTTAACGCTGCTATTAACCCTATGTGACCACCTTTTTACTATTGATGCTGCTTATGCAGCACGAATAGTAAAAATATCTAATGTTAAAAATAATTAAAAAAATAAAAAATAGTTACATACTCACCCTCCGGTGGCCCCTCCGGATCAGGAACCGGCCTTTCCCTCTCCGCGCGACGCCCCGGTCACCGCTGCATGCATTGCGGTCTCGCGAGATGATGACGTGCGGTCTCACGACACCGCTACATCATCATCTCGTGAGACCGCAATGCACTCTTGGGACCGGAGCGCGCAACAAGCATCGGGTACCGGCCGCTCCAGGAGGTGCAACAAGCATCGTGTACTGGCCGCTCCAGGAGGTGCAACAAGCATCGTGTACCGGCCGCTCTAGGAGGTGCAACAAGCATCAGGTACCGGCCGCTCCAGGAGGTGCAACAAGCATCGTGTACCGGCCGCTCTAGGAGGTGCAACAAGCATCAGGTACCGGCTGCTCCAGGAGGTGCAACAAGCATCGTGTACCGGCCGCTCCAGTAGGTGAGTATGTAACTATTTTTTATTTTAATTCTTTTTTTTTTTAACAGGGATATGCAGTATACTATGTGACTGGCAGGGCCAGTTTTAGGCAAAGTGGGGCCCTAGGCAAAAGTTTAAAATGGGGCCCCAAATACTAACATATTGCACATCACACAGAAATAGTAAAAAGATCTAATGTTAAAAATAATAAAAAAAACAAAAAACCTGCTATTCTCACCTTCCGTCATCCGCCAGTGCGCGCGGCTGCCGCCAGCTTCCGTTCCCAGAGATGCATTGCGAAAGTACCCAGAAGACTTAGCGGTCTCACAAGACCGCTAAGTCATCTGGGTAATTTCGCAATGCATCTCTGGGAACGGAAGCTGGCGGCAGCAGCGCGTGCATCGGGACAGCTTCGCTGGACGCCGGAGGTGAGTATATAACTACTAGATTGTGGCCCGATTCTAACGCATCGGGTATTCTAGAATATGCATGTCCCCGTAGTATATGGACAATGATGATTCCAGAATTCGTGGCAGACTGAGCCCGTCGCTGATTGGTCGAGGCAACCTTTATGACATCATCATCGCCATGGCAACCATTATGACATCTATGTCGATACTGTGCCCGTCGCTGATTGGTTGAGGCCTGGCGGCCTCGACCAATCAGAGACGTGGGATTTCCATTATGACATCATCGTCGCCATGCTGTGCCCGTCGCTGATTGGTCGAGGCCTGGCGGCCTCGACCAATCAGAGACGCGGGATTTCCAGGACAGACAGACAGACAGATAGACAGACAGAAAGACATACAGACAGAAAGACAGACAGACAGACAGACGGAAAAACCCTTAGACAATTATATATATAGATTTTTTATTTTAATTATTTTTTTTAACATGGATATGGTGCCCACACTGCTATATACTACGTGGGCTATGTTATATACTGCGTCGCTGCTATATACTACGTGGCCAGTGTTATATACTGCGTGGGCTGTTATATACTACGTGGGCTGTGCTATATATTACGTGGGCTGTTATATACTGCGTGGCTGCTATATACTACGAGGGCAGTGTTATATACTATGTGGGCTGTGTTATACACTGCGTGGCCACTGTTATATACTGCGTGGCCTGTATTATATACTGCATGGGCTGTGTCATATACTGCGTGGACTGTGTTATATACTGCGTGTCTGCTACAGTATATACTATGTGGCTGCTATATACACACATACATACATATTCTAGAATACCCGATGCGTTCGAATCGGGCCACCATCTAGTAGATTACATAACCACGATATGTCTGGTATCTGCTCTACATATACCATACATACATACAGATACACATACATATACTGTCATACATACACATAGCGTACATACACATGCATATACCGTACATTCACACACATACCGTACATACATATACCGTACATACATATACAGGCATATACCGTACATACCTACACACATACCGTACATATATATACACGTACTGTACATACACACATACAGTTATGTACACATATTGTATACACATACCGTACATACATATACCATACATACACACATATACACATAAATACAGTATACCGTACATACATACACATACCGTACAGAGATACACCGTGCATACACAGATGCACACATATACCGTACATACAGATACACATACATGTACCGTACATACACACAGTATATACACATATAGTATAAACATACCGCACACATATACATACTGTATGTACATGCACATAAACATACATATACCATATATACATACAAATTTATTGCACATACACAGGTACACATACATATATTGTGCATACATACACATACTGTACATGCATACACAGCCATACAAATATACCATACATACACACATATACCGTACATATATACACAGATACACACAGATAGAAACATACACATAGACACACACACATACAAGCATATACATACACACATACCAATGTGTGATATCAGCTCACAGGTGATCAGAGGAGCCCTGGATGAGGTCACATAGTTCAGCAGGAGAGGGCTGCAGAACCCACTGCTGTGGGGGAAGGGGCACAGAGCAGGCAGGACTGATATCAGCCCCCTGGGGCTGCCGTGTTGTGTGTTGTCCCGTGAAGTGAGCCTCCTCCCCCATCTCTTCTCTGTGAGGTGCAGCCTGCTCCGATTAGAACAGTGGAGGGAGCAGAAGGCACACACTAAGTCCTGCTCTTCCTCCATGATGGCTCTAGGTGCTGTGCTGTGGGGCCCCTGACTGTAGGTGAGCACTCACCATTAGGACACGCCATGCAGGAGGACAGACGGCAGCCAGTGAGCGCTCTCCTCAGTCTGGTCACTGTGAGGTAAGGAAAGCGTTCATTGGCCAGCGTCTCTCCCTGCATGACACGCCCCCTTTTTGATCTCCTGCACTTCACGCCCCGCTCTCTCCCCGAGTCCCCGGCGTTCCATGATTACAGGAGGGAGTGAGAGGGGCCCGATCCTGCATGATACCGAGCCTGCCTCCAGGGCCCCCCCACCTCTGGGCCCCGGAGCAGTGCCATCAGCAGTATGTCCAACCCTGGCTGGGGGCCCCTAGGCAGCTGCCTAGTCTGCCTGCCCCTAACGCCGGCCCTGGTGACTGGACAATATACTACGTGACTGGGCAGTATAACTACGTGGCTCTGCGCTGTATACTGCGCGGCTCTGCGCTGTATACTGCGCGGCTCTGCGCTGTATACTGTGCGGCTCTGCGCTCCATACTGCGCGGCTCTGCGCTGCATACTGCGCAGCTCTGCGCTGTATACTGCGCGGCTCTGCGCTGTATACTGTGCGGCTCTGCGCTCCATACTGCGCGGCTCTGCGCTGTATACTGCGCAGCTCTGCGCTGTATACTGCGCGGCTCTGCGCTTCATACTGCGCGGCTCTGCGCTGTATACTGCGCGGCTCTGCGCTGTATACTGCGCGGCTCTGCGCTGTATACTGCGCGGCTCTGCGCTTCATACTGCGCGGCTCTGCGCTGTATACTGCGCGGCTCTGCGCTGCATACTGCGCGGCTCTGCGCTGTATACTGCGTGGCTCTGCGCTGTATACTGCGCGGCTCTGCGCTCCATACTGCGCGGCTCTGCGCTCCATACTGCGCGGCTCCGCGCTGTATACTGCGTGGCTTCGCGCTGCATACTGCGCGGCTCCGCGCTGCATACTGCGCGGCTCCACACTGTATACTGCGCGGCTCCTTGCTGTATACTCCGCAGCTCTGCGCTGTATACTGCGCGGCTCTGCGCTCCATACTGCGCGGCTCCGCGCTGCATACTGCGCGGCTGTGCAATATACTACGTGGACATACATATTCTAGAATACCCGATGCGTTAGAATCGGGCCACCATCTAGTAATAATAATAACTAGATGGGTATTTCCTGAAGGAACTACAGATAGTGCTTTGGAATGGTGCCCGGGCTGCCCCTGCAAGACTTTCACACTTGGGTGCCCCTCAGGCGGTCCGATTTGGTGGGTTGGGTCAATCTGGGTCTGATTTTGTGGGCGGGGTAAATCTAGGTCCGATTCGGTGGGCGGGGTCACTTTTGGTCCGATTCTGTGGGCGCGGCCACTCTGGGTCCGATTCGGTGGGCGGAGCCACTCTGGGTCCGATTTGGTGGGCGGGGCACCTTAGGGACCAATTTGGTGGGTGGGGTCACTCGGTCCGATTTGGTGGGCTGGGCACCTCAGGGTCTGATTTGGTGGGCTGGGCACCTCAGGGTCCGATTTGGTGGGTGGGGTCACTCTGGGTCCGATTTGGTGGGCGGGGTCACTCTGGGCCCGATTTGGTGGAAGGGGTCACTCTGGGTCTGATTTGGTGGAAGGGGTCACTCTGGGTCTGATTTGGTGGAAGGGGTCACTCTGGGTCCGATTTGGTGGGCGGAGCCACTCTGGGTCCGATTTGGTGGGCGGGGTCACTCTGGGTCTGATTTAGGGGGCGGGGTCACTCTGGGTCCGATTTGGTGGGCCGGGCCCCTCGGGGTCCGATTTGGTGGGCCGGGCCTCTCGGGTTCCGAATTGGTGAGCGGGGTAATCTACTATCTAATTATCTAAGGGCACTTCCGTCTTTCTGTCTCACAACACCGCTACTTCATCATCTCGTGAGACCGCAATGCACTCTTGGGACCGGAGCGCGCAACAAGCATCGGGTACCGGCCACTCCAGGTGCAACAAGCATCGTGTACCGGCCGCTCTAGGAGGTGCAACAACCATCAGATACCGGCCGCTCCAGGAGGTGAGTATGTAACTTTTTTATTTTAATTCTTTTTTTTTTAACAGGGATATGCAGTATACTATGTGACTGGACAATATACTACGTGACTGGGCAGTATAACTACGTGGCTCTGCGCTGTATACTGCGTGGCTCTGTGCTGTATACTGCGTGGCTCTGCGCTGTATACTACGCGGCTCTGCGCTGTATACTACGCGGCTCTGCGCTGTATACTGCGTGGCTCTGCGCTGTGTACTGCGCGGCTCTGCGCTGTGTACTGCACGGCTCTGCGCTGTGTACTGCGCGGCTCTGCACTGTGTACTGCGCGTTCTGCGCTGTATACTGCGCGGCTCTGCGCTGTATACTGCGCAGCTCTGCGCAGCTCTGCGCTTTGTACTGCACGGCTCTGCGCTATATACTGCGTGGCTCTTCGCTGTATACTACGCGGCTCTGCGCTGTGTACTGCGCGGCTCTGCGCTGTGTACTGCGCGTGTCCGTGCTGTGTACTGCGCGTGTCTGCGCTGTATACTGCGGGGCTCTGCACTGTATACTGCGGGGCTCTGCGCTGTATACTACGCGGCTCAGCGCTGTATACTGCGCGGCTCTGCGCTGCATACTGCGTGGCTCTACGCTGCGTACTGCGCGGCTCTGCGCTGTATACTGGGTGGCTCTGCGCTGTGTACTGCGCGGCTCTGTGCTGTGTACTGTGCGGCTCTGCACTGTGTACTGCGCGGCTCTGCGCTGTGTACTGCGCGGCTCTGCGCTGTGTACTGCGCGGCTCTGCGCTTTATACTGTGCGGCTCTGCGCTCTGTACTGCGTGGCTCTGCGCTGTGTACTGCGCAGCTCTGCGCTGTATACTGCGCGGCTCTGCGCTGTGTACTGCGCGGCTCTGCGCTGTGTACTGCGCGGCTCTGCGCTGTGTACTGCTCGGCTCTGCGCTGTGTACTGCGCGGCTCTGCGCTGTGTACTGCGCGGCTCTGCGCTGTGTACTGCGCGGCTCTGCGCTGTGTACTGCGCGGCTCTGCGCTGTGTACTGCACGGCTCTGCGCGGTATACTGCGCGGCTCTGCGCTTTATACTGTGCGGCTCTGCGCTCTGTACTGCACGGCTCTGCGCTGTCTACTGCGCGGCTCTGCGCTGTGTACTGCTCGGCTCTGCGCTGTGTACTGCGCGGCTCTCCGCTTTATACTGCGCGGCTCTGCGCTTTATACTGCGCGGCTTTGCGCTGTGTACTGCATGGCTCTGCGCTGTGTACTGCGCGGCTCTGCGCTGTGTACTGCACGGCTCTGCGCTGTGTACTGCACGGCTCTGCGCTTTATACTGCGCGGCTCTGCGCTGTGTACTGCACGGCTCTGCGCTGTGTACTGCGCGGCTCTGCGCTGTGTACTGCACGGCTCTGCGCTTTATACTGCGCGGCTCTGCGCTGTGTACTGCGCGGCTCTGCGCTATGTACTGCGCGGCTCTGCGCTGTGTACTGCACGGCTCTGCGCTTTATACTGCGCGGCTCTGCGCTGTGTACTGCACGGCTCTGCGCTGTGTACTGCGCGGCTCTGCGCTGTGTACTGCACGGCTCTGCGCTTTAAACTGCGCGGCTCTGCGCTGTGTACTGCACGGCTCTGCGCTGTGTACTGCGCGGCTCTGCGCTGTGTACTGCGCGGCTCTGCGCTTTATACTGCGCGGCTCTGCGCTGTGTACTGCGCGGCTCTGCGCTGTGTACTGCGCGGCTCTGCGCTGTGTACTGCACGGCTCTGCGCTGTGTACTGCACGGCTCTGCGCTGTGTACTGCGCTGCTCTGCGCTGTGTACTGCACGGCTCTGCGTTTTATACTGCGCGGCTCTGCGCTGTGTACTGCACGGCTCTGCGCTGTGTACTGCGCGGCTCTGCGCTGTGTACTGCGCGGCTCTGCGCTTTATACTGCGCAGCTCTGCGCTGTGTACTGCGCGGCTCTGCGCTGTGTACTGCGCGGCTCTGCGCTGTGTACTGCACGGCTCTGCACTGTATACTGCGTGGCTGTGCAATATACTACGTGGACATGCATATTCTAGAATACCCGATGAGTTAGAATCGGGCCACAGTCTAATAATCATAAGACTACGGATAGTGGTTTGGAATTGTGCTGTACTGTCACTTTAAGAGCTGATATTATCTGACAAAACTTGTGACCTGGTGAGCTGATGTAGATTTCATAGGAGTTGGCATAGTAACTGTGTCTGACTGCGCATATCAATGAGCTAATCAGCCAGGTGGCAGTTATTTTTAGAAATTGCCTCAGAAACCAGCCCATTATAAACGTATAGGAAAATTTCTCCATTGAAACGCATTGAAAGACTTTTTTCAAACACAAATTGCGCAAAAACTACAAATCCGATCGACACGAAAAATACTTAGCACACCTCTCAGGAACGCTGGCTTCGAAATGACACCTCACTGGAGTCTGTGAGTTTAGCGGTTCGGGCCGCATTACGTGCGGACTGAATAATAAGAATAAGAAGAAGTTTACCACGGTGGAATAACAGTATAGTGCTTTGTTCCAAAGCACTATAATAAGACTACAGATAGTGCTTTGGAATTGTGCTGTACTGTCACTTTAAGAGCTGATATTATCTGACAAAAGCTGTGACCTGGTGGGCTGATGTAGAGTTCATAGGCGTTGGCATAGTAACTGTGTCTGAATGCGCATATCAATGAGCTAATTGGCCAGGTGGCATTTGGCAGTTATTTTTAGAAATTGCCTCAGAAATCAGGCCCATTATAAACGTATGGGGAAATTTCCCTATTGAAATGCATTGAGACCCTTTTTTCAAACGCAAGTTGCGCCAAAACTACAAATCCGATCAACACGAAAAATACTTAGCACACCTCTTGGGGACGCTGGCTTCGAAATGACACCTCACTGGAGTCTGTGAGTGAAGCGGTTCGGGCCGCATTAACTGCGGACTGAATAATAATAAGAAGAAGTTTACCACGATGGAATAACAATATAGTGCTTTGTGCCAAAGCACTATAATAAGAAATCGGATTACAATATGTTGCTTGAACCTAGGAGGTTCAAGCACCATAATTAACTCCCAAACCTACAGCCAGTAGAAGTCTGCATCTTTCAAGAAAATCATGAATTTTATGCACGACAATGCTCCATCTCATGCATTGAAGTCTGCACTGCTTGTCTAGCGAATAATGGAAGTGCACTAAAAAGCTTCCACACATGACATTATCTATAAAGTTTTACCAAAGGTAAATAACGGAAAGTACCTAAAACAAAATCGCAATGAGAAAACATTAGTAACCAAATATTACTAAAAAGTGCAGAAATGATGTAGAAAACCTAACGTAAAAAGGAAGCAAATACTCATTGTGGAAACTTAGCCTTATTCCCAGCAAGCAAAATAGATTATAGTATATGTAAAGATATGTGCACAAGATGTCTTTTCAGGTGGATTCTGAATGGGACCAACCTTAAAAAGTGCTAAAAAAGTTAAAAAGAATGAACAGAAGCACAGCAATTTTAAAACAACTTGTTTTTCGTATATTTGACCTTTTGTAGTTTATTTTTAATGGCTCCATGCTTTGAATGACGTTAAGGGGCTGAAAGACGCGACCTGTGTAGTGTAAGATAAAGACGCCTTTGGCAAAGAGGCCGGAAAAGACAACCAGCAAAGATGTTAGAAAAGACACTGTCGGTGTTTTCCTGAAGCGTCTTCCTACAGCAAACACTGAGGGTACACCGATTGTCTAAAAGATGCCATGTGCACATACCCTAAAGCCTGCGAAAATCATAGCTATTGTCCAACCAGCTGCGACTCTACTGACTCCACTAAACACATGCCAGCATAGATAAGCAAAATGTTCAAAAGATAGAAATCCAACATGACCAATGTCTTTTTCCTCACACATTAGCCATTGGGATCAGGCAGCAGGCATATTCTATATCAGCAAGAGATAGGAATCCTCATATTCAGTGAATCTCTTTGAGAACAGAACTGGGAGCAATATTTTTTCATCAGAACTGTTGAATCTTCACAACATGTCAACTTGGTGACATCTAGTGGCAATAAAGTGTAAATTACATTTTTTAACTTCATATTTTTTAAGTTATTATTAGAGATGAGAAAACTTGTCAGCTCAAACATAGCACATTCGGATTCCAGTTCGCTTTTACAAGCATTTTTACTCAAAGTCGGCAAATTCAGTCACAGTTAGGTAAATTATCATGCTTTCACAACTACATTTTTTACTACTTTGGCTAGGATAGTGCTGCCGTATAATGAGCAGCAGGAATGGGGTGACGTGTATGATTAGGGGAGGCGGTGTGGAAAGGATGCAGGAGCAGTGCACGCTTTTTTTTCTATTAACTTTATGTGTGTTGATTCCGGCAGCCAATCAGGGCATATAAACCATCCACAATGTCATGACACATGGTCTTCTGTGATTATTTGCTGAAGTCACCTGACCATGGCAATTTAAAAAAGGACATCTTCTTTTGCTGGTGCCATTTTGTTAGTGTCACGGTGCAGAAATGCTGCTCCTGATAGTGCTGCAAGTGAACTTGTCAGTTAGCTACATGGGATCCTGTCCTGTGTGAAATCGATCTTCCAGCATCTAACTAGATTATGCAAAAACTGTGTGGCAGTCTCCGAAGGCACCATTTGCTAATCCAAATTGTTGGTGATAAAACTGTGTTTCAATGGCAAATCAGAAGGCTAGATTTCCACTTAAAAATCGTTAGGCCTAATATTGGGGTGCAGCCACAAGGCCCAATTAGCTAATCCAAATAGTTTGGTCTAATAATATGTTGCAGGCATCAGGCCTCATTTCATAAACCAAATAGTTTGGGATAATAGACTGGTGCAGGTACCAGACCTCAGTGCCGCCATCTGGCCATTACTGCCCTTACTGCTGTATGGGGCCAGTGAGCAGAAGGAAAGATGGGGGGCCCGGGGCCCCACTCTTGTGCTTCAGCTCATCTGACCCCAGGGTATTGTGTGTCAGCGCACTGCCACTAGCAGCGCACATCTCTGCGTAGGGAGGATTGGAGCTCTTGCGGTCATGCAGTTCCCTTGCTCCCTCCATTTCCTCTGTGATGCGCTACTGAGTCTGATGGCACGTATGAGCTGGAATGTACAACCTCCAAGATGCCAGTTCAGAAGTAGAGCTGCAGGGGATCATATGAGAGGTAAGTATAGAAAACTTATTTTTTCTTAATAAAATTAATTAAATGGTCTTAGGGCAGATCAAATGATGAATTGACAGTGGGGGTTAGAGCAAATGATGAAGTGGCAGTGGGGAAGGCGAAGCAAATGATGAATTGGCAGTGGGGGCAGAGCAAATGATTAATTTGGAGTAGGAGGCTGAGCAAATGATAAATTGGGAGTGGAGGGGCAGAGCAAATGATGAATTGGCAGTGCAGGGGCAGAGCAAATGATGAATTGGCAGTGCAGGGGCAGAGCAAATGATGAATTGACAGTGGAGGGGGCAGAGCAAATGATGAATTGGGAGTGGGGGGTCGGGGGACAGCAAATGATGATGAATAGAGGGTGGGTGTGAGAGAGAGAGGACATGACATAATGAATTGGGGAAGGGGAGGGCTGCATGTAAACATAATGGATCGGAGGAGCGGGAGATAGAGAGAGGATGATGGCATGTGACTGGTAATTAATTGGGGGAATGTACAGGTGCTAATTAATTTATATATTTCTTGGGTGGGGTTAGTGGCTATTTATAGTTAGTGGAGGGACAGTGGTGGATTACAATTTATATTTGAAATGGTGGGTATAACGGTTGCATAATAACTAATTAAATACTCTATTAACCCCTTCACCCCCAAGGGTGGTTTGCACGTTAATGACCGGGCCAATTTTTACAATTCTGACCACTGTCCCTTTATGAGGTTATAACTCTGGAACGCTTCAACGGATCTTGGCGATTCTGACATTGTTTTCTCGTGACATATTGTACTTCATGATAGTGGTAAAATTTCTTTGATATTACCTGCGTTTATTTGCAGAAAAAATGGAAATTTGGCGAAAATTTTGAAAATTTTGCAATTTTCCAACTTTGAATTTTTATGCCCTTAAATCACAGAGATATGTCATGCAAAATACTTAATAAGTAACATTTCCCACATGTCTACTTTACATCAGCACAATTTTGGAACCAAAATTTTTTTTTGTTAGGGAGTTATAAGGGTTAAAAGTTGACCAGCAATTTCTCATTTTTACAACACCATTTTTTTTTAGGGACCACATCTCATTTGAAGTCATTTTGAGGGGTCTATATGATAGAAAATACCCATGTGTGACACCATTCTAAAAACTGCACCCCTCAAGGTGCTCAAAACCATATTCAAGAAGTTTATTAACCCTTCTGGTGCTTCACAGGAATTTTTGGAATGTTTAAATAAAAATGAACATTTAACTTTTTTTCACAAAAAATTTACTTCAGCTCCAATTTGTTTTATTTTACCAAGGGTAACAGGAGAAAATGGACCCCAAAAGTTGTTGTACAATTTGTCCTGAGTACGCCGATACCCCATATGTGGGGGTAAACCACTGTTTGGGCACATGACAGAGCTCGGAAGCGAAGGAGCGCCATTTGACTTTTCAATGTAAAATTGACTGGAATTGAGATGGGACGCCATGTTGCGTTTGGGGAGCCCCTGATGTGCCTAAACATTGAAAACCCCCACAAGTGATACCATTTTGGAAAGTAGACCCCCTAAGGAACTTATCTAGAGGTGTGGTGAGCACTTTGACCCACCAAGTACTTCACAGAAGTTTATAATGCAGAACCGTAAAAATAAAAAATCATATTTTTCACAAAAATTATTTTTCGCCCCCAATTTTTTATTTTCCCAAGGGTAAGAGAAGAAATTGGACCCCGACAGTTGTTGTACAATTTGTCCTGAGTACGCTGATACCCCATATGTGGCGATAAACCACTGTTTGGGCGCATGGGAGAGCTCGGAAGGGAAGTAGCACCGTTTGACTTTTCAATGCAAAATTGACAGGAATTGAGATGGGACGCCATGTTGCGTTTGGAGAGCCACTGATGTGCCTAAACATTGAAACCCCCCACAAGTGACACCATTTTGGAAAGTAGACCCCCTAAGGAACTTATCTAGATGTGTTTTGAGCGCTTTGACCCACCAAGGGCTTCACAGAAGTTAATAATGCAGAGCCGTAAAAATAAAACAAAAATTTTTTCCCACAAAAATTATTTTTTTAGCCCCCAGTTTTGTATTTTCCCGAGGGTAGCAGGAGAAATTGGACCCCAAAATCTGTTGTCCAAGTTGTCCTGAGTACGCTGATATACCATATGTGGGGAGAACCACTGTTTGGGCGCATGGGAGGGCTCGGAAAGGAAGGAGCGCCATTTGGAATGCAGACTTAGATGGAATGGTCTGCAGGCGTCACATTGCGTTTGCAGAGCCCCTAATGTACCTAAACAGTAGAAACCCCCCACAAGTGACACCATGTTGGAAAGTAGACCCCCTAAGGAACTTATCTAGATGTGTGGTGAGCGCTTTGACCCACCAAGGGCTTCACAGAAGTTTATAATGCAGAGCCGTAAAAATAAAACAAAAATTTTTTCCCACAAAAATTATTTTTCAGCCCCCAGTTTTGTATTTTCCCGAGGGTAACAGGAGAAATTGGACCCTAAAAGTTGTTGTCCAATTTGTCCTGAGTGCGCTGATACCCCATATGTGGGGGGAACCACCGTTTGGATGCATGGGAGGGCTCGGAAGGGAAGGAGCGCCATTTGGAATGCAGACTTAGATGGAATGGTCTGCAGGCGTCACATTGCGTTTGCAGAGCCCCTAATGTACCTAAACAGTAGAAGCCCCGCACAAGTGACCCCATTTTGGAAACTAGACCCCCCAAGGAACTTATCTAGATGTGTTGTAAGAACTTTGAACCCCCAAGTGTTTCACTACAGTTTATAACGCAGAGCCGTGAAAATAAAAAATCTCTTTTTTTTCCCACAAAAATTATTTTTTAGCCCCCAGTTTTGTATTTTCCTAGGGGTAACAGGAGAAATTGGACCCCAAAGGTTGTTGTCCTATTTGTCCTGAGTACGCTGATACCCCATATGTTGGGGTAAACCCCTGTTTGGGCACACGGGAGAGCTCGGAAGGGAAGGAGCACTGTTTTACTTTTTCAACGCAGAATTGGCTGGAATTGAGATCGGACGCCATGTCGCGTTTGGAGAGCCCCTGATGTGCCGAAACAGTGGAAACCCCCCAATTATAACTGAAACCCTAATCCAAACACACCCCTAACCCTAATCCCAACAGTAACCCTAACCACACCTCTAACCCTGACACACCCCTAACCCTAATCCCAACCCTATTCCCAACCGTAAATGTAATCTAAACCCTAACCGTAACTTTAGCCCCAACCCTAACCCTAACTTTAGCCCCAACCCTAACTGTAGCCTTAACCCTAGCCCCAACCCTAGCCCTAACCCTAGCCCTAATGGGAAAATGGAAATAAATACTTTTTTTTTATTTTTCCCTAACTAAGGGGGTGATGAAGGGGGGTTTGATTTACTTTTATAGCGGGTTTTTTAGCGGATTTTTATGATTGGCAGCCGTCACACACTTAAAGACGCTTTTTATTGCAAAAAATATTTTTTGCGTTACCACATTTTGAGAGCTATAAATTTTCCATATTTTGGTCCACAGAGTCATATGAGGTCTTGTTTTTTGCGGGACGAGTTGACATTTTTATTGGTAACATTTTTGGGCACGTCACATTTTTTGATCGCTTTTTATTCCGATTTTTGTGAGGCAGAATGATCAAAAACCAGCTATTCATGAATTTCTTTTGGGGGAGGCGTTTATACCGTTCCGCGTTTGGTAAAATTGATAAAGCAGTTTTATTCTTCGGGTCAGTACGATTACAGCGATATCTCATTTATATTATTTTTTTATGTTTTGGCGCTTTTATACGATAAAAACTATTTTATGGAAAAAATTATTATTTTTGCATCGCTTTATTCTCAGGACTATAACTTTTTTATTTTTCTGCTGATGATGCTGTATGGTGGCTCGTTATTTGCGGGACAAGATGACGCTTTCAGCTGTACCATGGTTATTTATATCTGTCTTTTTTATCGCGTGTTATTCCACTTTATGTTCGGCGGTATGATAATAAAGCGTTGTTTTTTGCCTCGTTTTTTTTTTTTTTTTCTTACGGTGTTTACTGAAGGGGTTAACTAGTGGGCCAGTTTTATAGGTCGGGTCGTTACGGACGCGGCGATACTAAATATGTGTACTTTTATTGTTTTTTTTTTTTTATTTAGGTAAAGAAATGTATTTATGGGAATAATATATATTTTTTTTTTCATTATTTTGGAATATTTTTTTTTATTTTTTTTTACACATTTGGAAAAATTTTTTTTTACTTTTTTACTTTGCCCCAGGGGGGGACAATACAGATCGGTGATCTGCCAGTTTGCATAGCACTCTGACAGATCACCGATCTGATTGAAGTGCAGGCTGCTTCACAGTGCCTGCTCTGAGCAGGCTTCTGTGAAGCCACCTCCCTCCCTGCAGGACCCGGATCCGCGGCCATCTTGGATCTGGGTCTGGAGCAGGCAGGGAGGGAGGTAAGACCCTCACAGCAACGCGATCACATCGCGTTGCTGCGGGGGGCTCAGGGAAGCCCGCAGGGAGCCCTCTCCCTGCGCGATGCTTCCCTGCATCGCCGGCACATCGCGATCATGTTTGATCGCGGTGTGCCGGGGGTTAATGTGCCGGGGGCGGTCCGTGACCGCTCCTGGCACATAGTGCCGGATGTCAGCTGCGATAGTCAGCTGACACCCGGCCGCGATCGGCCGCGCTCCCCCCGTGAGCGCGGCCGATCGGCTATGACGTACTATCCCGTCGAGGGTCAGATAGGCCCAGGTCACCTCGACGGGATAGTACGTCAAAGGTCACAGAGGGGTTAATGGTGGGTGAATGTCTGTATTCAGCTGCATAGTGTAGTAGTTAGGGAAGAAGTGGGGAATGTTCTTTTGAAGCGGTGCTATAGATAACTGTGTGTTGTTTTATGTAGAGATGAGTCCTGGCTGGAAGAAGTAATGGCAGTCTGCACTGTATGAAAAAGAAAAGCGAAGATGAAAGACTTCAGCTAGAGATGTCACCAGTGAGTCAGTGTGTTAGCTGTACACTGACACTAATACACTATATGCATTGTCGCATTGTATGTTAGAAAAGCATAGAGCAGAGACTGGGAGTTCTGTGGAAACTATTTGGGTAAGAATACAAGGAGAGAACAATGGAAAGGACACCATTGTAGGCATTTACTACAGGTCCCCTGTGCAAGCTGAAGATATGATTGAACTCTTTATGCATCAAATGGCCAAGTTCTCTAAAAAATATGACATAGTGGTCATGGGAGATTTCAACTATCCAGACATGTGTTGGGAATCTCCTTTATCTTCCAAAAGGGAGGTGAGAAAACAAGGAGATCTGCTACCTTAGATCTAATCCTTATAAACAGGGAGGAAATGGTTGAGGAGGTAAGAGTTGCTGGGACCCTAGGAGGTAGCGACCATGCTATTTTAGAATTTTGGATAACTAGAGGAGGAAGACCTCTGAAGACTCAGACTTCAAGGTTAGATTTCAGAAAGGCAGATTTTAAGGGACTCAGAAAGAGAATCGGGGGATCCAATGGCTGGATATCCTTTAGGACAAAAATGTCGAGGAAGGTTGGGAAATCTTGGAAAATGAGATTCTCAAAGCACAATCATTAACAATTCCAAAAAGAGGGAAGAATACAAAGCATTTAAGGAAACCAGGATGTATGAACACAGAACTTAAACATGCTAAAAATGCTAAAAAGGAAGAAAGAAATGTTTATCAAATGGAAAGAGAGAGGCATATCTAAAGAAGAATATAAGGCTGTCTGCAGAACCTGCAGGGCACAATTCAGATTATTAAAGCTGACAATGAATTAAGGCTTGGCAAGAGACGTCAAAAGAAGTAAAAAAGGATTTTGGGGATATGTCAAAAGTAAAAGAAAAGTCAAAGATGCTATAGGATTTTTACAGGATGAAAATGATGAAATGGTAAGAAAGGACGTTGAGAAGGCCGAACTTTTAAATTCCTATTTTGCATCTGTTTTCTCTCAGAAAGGAAATGTAACATCAACTGATCGACACTGTCCTATTAAAGGAGTAGAAGAATCCAGGATATCTATAAACAGAAAGATAGTGAGGAGACTCTTAGCTAACATAAATGAATTCAGGTATCCAGGTCCAGATGAATTACACCCCAGAGTACTGAAGGAGATAGTAGAAGAAATTTTTGAACCACTCTCCATAATCTTTGAAAATTCTTGGAGAACAGGAGAAGTCTCAGAAGACTGGACAAGAGCAAATGTTGTTCCTATCTTCAAAAAGGGGAAGAAGGTGGACCCAGAGAACTATAGGCCGGTGAGTCTGACTTCCATACCAGGAAAGATCTTTGAATAAATTATTAAACAACATGTATGTAAGTACCTGGATAAGAATGAAGTGATTAACCAGGGTCAGCATGGGTTTGTAACTAATAAGTCATGTCAGACTAACTTAATTTCCTTCTAAGACAGAATCACTGACTGGGTGGATCAGGGAAATGCTGTAGATATAGTATATCTTGACTTCAGCAAAGTATTTGACAAAGTATCTCACACCATCCTTTTTGAAATAGGATGTTGACTAGTCTCGAAAGTTTGCAATTTGTTACCATCTTTTCAGTTAGCCATTAAAAGGTATCAGCCACTGAGGACTCTCAGTTCTAAATATTTTTCTATGTACTGGCTAACACAGTACAAAGATATATATATATATATATATATATATATATATATATATATATATATATATATAATTGTCTAAGGGTCTTTCTGTCTGTCCTGGAAATCCTGCATCTCTGATTGGTCGAGGCTGCCTGGGCCTCGACCAATCAGCGACGGGCACAGTATCGACGTAGATGTCATAATGGTTGCCATGGCGACGATGATGTCATAAAGGTTGCCTCGACCAATCAGCGACGGGCACAGTCTGCCGCGAATTCTGGAATCATCATTGTCCATATACTACGGGGACATGCATATTCTAGAATACCCGATGCGTTAGAATCGGGCCACAATCTAGTATATATATATATAATTGTCTAAGGGTTTTTCTGTCTGTCCTGGAAATCCCGCGTCTCTGATTGGTCAAGGCCGCCTGGGCCTCGACCAATCAGCGACGGGCACAGTATCGAAGTAGATGTCATAATGGTTGCCATGGCGACGATGATGTCATAAAGGTTGCCTCGACCAATCAGCGACGGGCACAGTCTGCCGCGAATTCTGGAATCATCATTGTCCATATACTACGGGGACATGCATATTCTAGAATACCCAATGCATTAGAATCGGGCCACAATCTAGTATATATATATATATATATATATATATATATATATATATATATATATATATTTCATTTATCAGGTAGACACAGGAACCATTCTGGTAAAGAATCACCTGCTGGTTTATTGTGGGCAGCATAAACATTGGCAGGGTTCAGCAAAATAAATAGAGTTGTCATGATCCAGACAGGGTTTTGAGTCCTGTCTTCCCTTTTCCTGGTCTGATCATGTCAAGGGTTAACTTTTCTCAGCCTCATTCTGGTCTCAGGTTTGCAATTTAGCCCCACTGTGTCCTGCAGATCATGTCAGTTATAGTTTCTTCCTAGTGCTGCTGTAGCTGACTCTGATTGCTCCGATTTGCCCTTCTGCGTTAGCTGTCTGAACCCGTATCTCTGTTTTCCCCTGTTCCCGTCTTGACTCAGTGTTACGCTTTAGAGTGCAGACTTCCCGGTTTGACTTGGCAAATCCTGACCTGTTTCTGTCATTTGTCTTTTGGCTTATCCGCTCCTGACTGTTACTGACCCCTGATTTGTCTCTGTCCTCGAGTTTGCTTTTTCCTTTGGTACTGCTCTACAGTCTAGGATTTGACCCTGCTTGTTTGGACTATTCTGCTGCCACCTGTGGTAGCTAGGGTTGAGCGAAACGGATCGGTCATTTTCATAAGTCGCCGACTTTTGGCAAAGTCGGCGTCTCATGAAACCCGACCCGATCCCTGTGTGGGGTCGGCCATGCGGTACGCGACTTTCGCGCCAAAGTCGCGTTTCAATGACGCTAAAAGCGCCATTTCTCAGCCAATGAAGGTGGACACAGAGTGTGGGCAGCGTGATGACATAGATCTCAGTCCCCACCATCTTAGAGAAGGGCATTGCAGTGATTGGCTTGCTTTCTGCGGCGTCACAGGGGCTATAAAGGGGCGTTCCCACCGACCGCCATCTTACTGCTGCTGATCTGAGCGTAGGGAGAGGTTGCTGCCGCTTCGTCAGAAGCAGGGATAGTGTTAGGCAGGGTACATTCACCCCCAAACCGTTTGTGCTGTAGCGATTTCCACTGTCCAACACCACCTTTTGTTTGCAGGGACAGTGGAAGCTACATTTTTTTTCCTCAGCGCTGTAGCTCATTGGGCTGCCCTAGAAGGCTCCCTGATAGCTGCGTTGCTGTGTGTGTACGCCGCTGTGCAAACCAACTGCTTTTTTCAAAGCACAAATCCTGTTGTTCCTTTCTTTCTGCACAGCTATCTTCTTTGTTTGTCCACACTTTTGTGTGCAGCAGTCCTTTTTATAGCTGCCTGCCATACTTTTCTGAGATTACTGCAGGGAGATAAAGATTGGCAAGTCTGCCTCTGTGCCAGTGCTGTGTGTGGCATCTGTCTCTCATTGTGTGCCACAGAAAACCTAGTGTGTAATACTGGGCCATTTTTTTCTTTTTTTTTTATTCTCCCTGAAAAAAAAAATAAATAGTGGGAGATAAAGATTGGCAAGTCTGCCTCTGTGCCAGTGCTGTGTGTGGCATCTGTCTCTCATTGTGTGCCACAGAAAACCTAGTGTGTAATACTGGGTCATTTTTTATTTATTTTTTTATTCTCCCTGAAAAAAAAAAAATAAATAGTGGGAGATAAAGATTGGCAAGTCTGCCTCTATGCCAGTGCTGTGTGTGACATCTGTCTCTCATTGTGTGCCACAGAAAACCTAGTGTGTAATACTGGTCCATTTTTTTTTTAATTCTCCCTGAAAAAAATAAATAAATAGTGGGAGATAAAGATTGGCAAGTCTGCCTCTGTGCCAGTGCTGTGTGTGGCATCTGTCTCTCATTGTGTGCCACAGAAAACCTAGTGTGTAATACTGGGCCATTTTTTTTTTATTCTCCCTGAAAAAAAAAATAAAAATAGTGGGAGATAAAGATTGGCAAGTCTGCCTCTGTGCCAGTGCTGTGTGTGGCATCTGTCTCTCATTGTGTGCCACAGAAAACCTAGTGTGTAATACTGGGCCATTTTTATTTTTTTTTATTCTCCCTGAAAAAAAAAATAAAATAGTGGGAGATAAAGATTGGCAAGTCTGCCTCAGTGCCAGTGCTGTGTGTGGCATCTGTCTCTCTTTGTGTGCCACAGAAAACCTAGTGTGTAATACTGGGCCATTTTTTTTTTTTTTTATTCTCCCTGAAAAAAAAAATAAAATAGTGGGAGATAAAGATTGGCAAGTCTGCCTCAGTGCCAGTGCTGTGTGTGGCATCTGTCTCTCTTTGTGTGCCACAGAAAACCTAGTGTGTAATACTGGGCCATTTTTTTTTTTTTTATTCTCCCTGAAAAAAAAAAATAAATAGTGGGAGATAAAGATTGGCAAGTCTGCCTCAGTGCCAGTGCTGTGTGTGGCATCTGTCTCTCTTTGTGTGCCACAGAAAACCTAGTGTGTAATACTGGTCCATTTTTATTTTTTTTTATTCTCCCTGAAAAAAAAAATAAAATAGTGGGAGATAAAGATTGGCAAGTCTGCCTCAGTGCCAGTGCTGTGTGTGGCATCTGTCTCTCTTTGTGTGCCACAGAAAACCTAGTAGTGTGTAATACTGGGCCATTTTTTTTTTTTTTAATTCTCCCTGAAAAAAAAAAAAAATAGTGGGAGATTAAGATTGGCATTTCTGCTTGAGTGCTGGTCCTGTGTGTGCCATCTGTCTCAAATTATTGGGGCACAGAAAACCTAGTGTGTAACATTGGGCCTGGTTTTCCTTTCAGTGTCAGCCACCTATAAAGGTGTATATACAGTGCCTGCAAGTAGTATTCAACCCTCTGCAGATTTAGCAGGTTTACACATTTGGAATTAACTTGGCATTGTGACATTTGGACTGTAGATCAGCCTGGAAGTGTGAAATGCACTGCAGCAAAAAAGAATGTTATTTCTTTGTTTATTTTTTTTTTAAATTGGGAAAAGTCTTTTCAGAGGGTCATTTATTATTCAACCCCTCAACCCACCAGAATTCTGCTTGGTTCCCCTAAAGTATTAAGAAGTAGTTCAGGCACAAAGAACAATGAGCTTCACATGTTTGGATTAATTATCTCTTTTTCCAGCCTTTTCTGACTATTTAAGACCCTCCCCAAACTTGTGAACAGCACTCAAACATGGTCAACATGGGAAAGACAAAGGAGCATTCCAAGGCCATCAGAGACAAGATCGTGGAGGGTCACAAGGCTGGCAAGGGGTACAAAACCCTTTCCAAGGAGTTGGGCCTACCTGTCTCCACTGTTGGGAGCATCATCCGGAAGTGGAAGGCTTATGGAACTACTGTTAGCCTTCCACGGCCTGGACAGCCTTTGAAAGTTTCCTCCCGTGCCGAGGCCAGGCTTGTCCGAAGAGCCAAGGACAACAAGGAAGGAGCTCCGGGAAGATCTCATGGCAGTGGGGACATTGGTTTCAGTCAATACCATAAGTAACGTACTCCACCGCAATGGTCTCCGTTCCAGACGAGCCCGTAAGGTACCTTTACTTTCAAAGCGTCATGTCAAGGCTCATCTACAGTTTGCTCATGATCACTTGGAGGACTCTGAGACTGACTGGTTCAAGGTTCTCTGGTCTGATGAGACCAAGATCGAGATCTTTGGTGCCAACCACACACGTGACGTTTGGAGACTGGATGGCACTGGATACGACCCCAAGAATACCATCCCTACAGTCAAGCATGGTGGTGGCAGCATCATGCTGTGGGGCTGTTTCTCAGCCAAGGGGCCTGGCCATCTGGTCCGCATCCATGGGAAGATGGATAGCACGGCCTACCTGGAGATTTTGGCCAAGAACCTCCGCTCCTCCATCAAGGATCTTAAGATGGGTCGTCATTTCATCTTCCAACAAGACAACGACCCAAAGCACACAGCCAAGAAAACCAAGGCCTGGTTCAAGAGGCAAAAAATCAAGGTGTTGCAGTGGCCTAGTCAATCTCCTGACCTTAACCCAATTGAAAACTTGTGGAAGGAGCTCAAGATTAAAGTCCACATGAGACACCCAAAGAACCTAGATAACTTGGAGAAGATCTGCATGGAGGAGTGGGCCAAAATAACTGCAGAGACCTGTGCCGGCCTGATCAGGTCTTATAAAAGACGATTATTAGCTGTAATTGCAAACAAAGGTTATTCCACAAAATATTAAACCTAGGGGTTGAATAATAATTGACCCACACTTTTATGTTTAAAATTTATAAAAATTTAACTGAGCAACAAAACGTTTTGGTTTGTAAGATTTATGCATCTGTTAATAAATCCTGCTCTTGTTTGAAGTTTGAAGGCTCTAACTTATTTGCATCTTATTAAACCTGCTAAATCTGCAGGGGGTTGAATACTACTTGTAGGCACTGTAAATCTTACAGAAGTTAGAGTTCACCTTATAAGTTGTTTTACAGTAACAAATACCGTTACTTTGGTTACGTTTTGCAAACAATGAGGAAGTCTGGTGGAAGAGGTCGTGGCCGTGGGCGGTCATTGTCAGCTGGTAATGATGGTAGTGGTGGTGGAGCATCAGGTGGTCATGGTAAAAGCAGTACAGCACCTAAGTCTCGAGTTGTTGAGCCAGGTTCGTCATCTGACTACACAAGGCCTCGAACGCTCCCATTTCTGGGAGTAGGAAAACCGCTTTTAAAGCCGGAGCAGCAAGAACAAGTTTTGGCTTTTCTTGCTGACTCAGCCTCTAGCTCTTTTGCCTCCTCTTCTGAAAGTGCTAAATGTAAAAGCAGCGCGTCGTTAGTGGATGTTCACGGTCAGGGACAAGTCACTTCCTTGTCTTCTTCACCCAGAACAAGAGAGAAGGATGCGTCAGGAGACACAACGGGTTACTCCATGGAGCTCTTTACACATACCATTCCTGGGTTAGACAGTGAAACAGTTAACAGGCCATGCCCATTAGAAGTTGAATCGGACATGGAGTGCACTGATGCACAGCCACAGCCAGATTACTATGCTGTTCCTTTGACTCAGACCAGAACATTGCCCTCGTAGTGTACTGAGGCAGAATCAAACCCAGCTGAGACAATGGTGCCCCGTCACGAACGCTATACCACCGGCTTACACGGTGACACAGACGAAGTTGCACACGAGATAGAAGAGGAGGTCATAGATGACCCAGTTGTTGACCCCGATTGGCAGCCATTGGGGGAACAGGGTGCAGGCGGCAGTAGTTCTGAAGTGGAGGAGGAGGAGGAGCCGCAGCAGGCATCAACATCACAACAGGTTCCATCTGCCGGGCCCGTATCTAGCCAAAAACGCGTGGCAAAACCAAAACCAGTGGGAGGACAGCGTGGCCATCCGGTTAAAGAAGCTCAGTCTGCAATGCCTGAAAAGGTATCCAATAGTAGAAAGAGTGCAGTCTGGCATTTTTTTAAACAACATCCAAATGATCAGCGCAAAGTCATCTGTCAAAAATGTTCAACTACCTTAGGAAGAGGTCAGAATCTTAAAAGTCTAAATACAAGATGCATGCATAGACATTTAACCCCAATGCATTTGCAAGCCTGGACTAACTACCAAACGTGCCTAAAGGTTGCAGCACCCTCGGCCAATGAAGCTAGTCAGCAACGCTACATCCCTTCCCTCACTGTAAGCCCACCATTTCCTCACCACCTGCAGTATCTGTGCAGCTTTTGTCTCCAGGCCAAAGCAGTCAGGGAATCACCAGGTTCGTAGTAGGAAACACTGCATGTAGGGCACCGGCAAGAATACCATCTCCAACCCTCTCTCAGTCTGCCATGTCCACCGGCACCACCGCTAGTTCCACGATCTCCAGTCCAGCTCACCCTACATGAGACTCTTGTTAGGAAAAGGAAGTACTCATCCTCGCATCCGCGTACACAGGGTTTGAACGCCCACATTGCTAGACTAATCTCATTAGAGATGATGCCCTACCGGTTAGTTGAAAGCGAAGCTTTCAAAGCGCTGATGGACTACGCTGTACCACGCTACGAGCTACCCAGTCAACACTTCTTTTCTAGAAAAGCCATCCCAGCCCTCCAACAGCATGTTAAAGACCACATCGTCCATGCACTCAGGCAGTCTGTGACTACAAAGGTGCACCTGACAACAGATGCATGGACCAGTAGGCATGGCCAGGGACGTTACGTGTCCATCACGGTACACTGGGTGAATGTGGTGGATGCAGGGTCCACAGGGGACAGCAATATTGGGACAGTTCTGCCTATCCCACGGCCAAGAAAACAGTTGGCTGTAGGCGTTCGCCCCCCCCCTCCTCCTCTTCCTCGTCCTCCTGCAGAAGCGAGAGCTCGTCCACAGAACGCAGTCGCACATCCACTCCATCCGCAGCTGCCACTGTTGCACACCAGGTGTGCCATTATGGGACAGCTAGTGGCAAGCGTCAGCAGGCTGTATTGGCAATGAAGTGTTTGGGCGACAACAGACACACCGCGGAAGTTCTGTCCAAGTTCTTGCAGAAAGAAACTCAGTCATGGCTGGGCACTGTACATCTTGAGGCAGGCAAGGTAGTGCGTGATAACGGAAGGAATTTCATGGCTGCCATAGCCCTTTCCCAACTGAAACACATTCCTTGCCTGGCTCACACCTTAAACCTGGTGGTGCAGTGCTTCCTGAAAAGTTATCCGGGGTTACCCGACCTGCTCCTCAAAGTGCGCAGACTTTGCTCGCATATCCACCGTTCGCCCGTACACTCCAGCCGTATGCAGAACTATCAGCGGTCTTTGAACCTTCCCCAGCATCGCCTAATCATCGACGTTGCAACAAGGTGGAACTCCACACTGCACATGCTTCAGAGACTGTGCGAACAGAGGCGTGCTGTTATGTATTTGTGGGAGGATACACAGGCAGGCAGTTGGATGGCAGACATGGAGTTGTCAGGTGTGCAGTGGTCGAAGCTACAAGACCTGTGTCAAGTCCTTCAGTGTTTTGAGGAATGCACACGGCTGGTTAGTGCAGACAACGCCATAATAAGCATGAGCATCCCCTAATGCGTCTGCTGATGCAAAGTTTGACGCACATAAAGAAGCAGGCGTCTGCAGCCGAGGAAGAGGGAAGCCTTGATGACAGTCAGCCATTGTCTGGTCAGGGCCGTGTAGAGGACGCGGTAGCGGGCGAAGAGGAGGGGGAGGACGAGGAGGATGATGGGGATGAGTACTTTTTTAATGAGGAAGCTTCTCCTGGGCCAACAGAAATTAGTGGCATTGCAAGGCCGGGTTCTGGTTTTTTAAGGGAGACAAGTGACGTAGATTTGCCTGTAACTGCCCCTCAAACCAGCACAACCGCAGATTTGACAACTGGAACTTTGGCCCACATGGCGGATTATGCCTTACGTATCCTCAAAAGGGACCCACGCATTATTAAAATGAAGACCGATGACGATTACTGGTTGGCCTGCATCCTTGACCCTCGCTATAAAGGCAAATTGCAAAATATTATGCCACATGAGAACCTCGAACAAATATTAGCAACCAAACAAGCAACTCTTGTAGACCGTTTGATTCAGGCATTCCCAGCACACAGCGCCGGTGATGGTTCTCACACGAGCTGCAGGGGGCTACAGGGCAGAGGTGTTAGAGGTGCACAAATCAGAAGTGGCGTTGGACAGAGGGGTTTTCTGACCAGGTTGTGGAGTGATTTCGCAATGACCGCAGACAGGACAGGTACTGCAGCATCTATTCAAAGTGACAGGAGACAACATTTGTCCAGTATGGTTACTAACTATTTTTCATCCCTTATCGATATTCTCCCTCAACCGTCATTCCCATTTGATTACTGGGCATCCAAATTAGACACCTGGCCTGAATTGGCAGAATATGCATTGCAGGAGCTTGCTTGCCCAGCAGCTATCAGAAAGAGTATTCAGTGCTGCTGATTCAATATTAACCGAAAAAAGGACTCGTCTGGCTACCCAAAATGTGGATGATCTAACCTTCATTAAAATGAACCACTCCTGGATTTCAAATTATTTTGCCCCACCTTTCCCGGCTGACACCTAGCTTTCCTATAAAAAGGTCTTGCTTGTGGACTGGTCTTACTGAGTGTTCCAATCTCTTAATTTGCAGCAGCTGTTTGTCCAGCATACGACATGTTTACACCTCCCTCAATGGGAAAACTCCCCCCACGGGGCCGTGGTCTCGCCACTTGGCACAGGCACCCGTTAGAGTGCCGTTTGTCTGAAGAGGTGGGTGTGCCCGCTTTTGGTCGACGGCACTGCCACTGGGTCCCTCATAGTACAATAAAGTGTCTCTGGCGGTGGTGGCGCGCACCCAACGTCAGACACACCATTGTAACATGAGGGGCCCTGGGACGGTACCGCCGGCCACAAGAGAATTCACCCCCCCAGCTCAAACTGTGCTCTACCACGTGCAAAATTATCTCTCAGAGCTCCACCAATGTTTAGTCTATGCGCTGACATCATTCAATGCCTGGCACTGACAATACCAATTTGTTGACATCTATGATGCTAGTTAAAATAGTCTGGGTAAGTGTCCTATATTGACACCAGTAAATACTTACTGCCAAATTACTATGTCAGAAACTCAGCAGATGAGCCCACCCCTGTACCTAAGTATGCCACACTTTTGTTTTTTTGTTTTGTTGTTTGGCGAGACATTAACATCTATTTATTTTTTGGGAGTACTAACTGTGTCAGACACTCCTTGTAATCGTCCTCCGCTGACCACAACAATGCTGCCTGTGTACCCATGTAACCTATTTAAAACTGCATAGAGCCTATTTTTATTTATTTTAGGCCTAGTAAGCCTGTCTGCGGTCCCTCCTTGCAATCCTCCTCCACTGACCACAACAATGCTGCCTGTGTACCCTTGCGAGATAACTCTAAGTGCCTTGAGCCTATTTTTATTTATTTTAGGCCTAGTAAGCCTGTCTGCGGTCCCTCCTTGCAATCCTCCTCCACTGACCACAACAATGCTGCCTGTGTACCCATGTAACCTATTTAAAACTGCATAGAGCCTATTTTTATTTATTTTAGGCCCAGTAAGCCTGTCTGCGGTCCCTCCTTGCAATCGTCCTCCGCTGACCACACCAATGCTGCCTGTGTACCCCTGCGAGATAACTCTAAGTGCCTTGAGCCTATTTTTATTTATTTTAGGCCTAGTAAGCCTGTCTGCGGTCCCTCCTTGCAATCCTCCTCCACTGACCACAACAATGCTGCCTGTGTACCCATGTAACCTATTTAAAACTGCATAGAGCCTATTTTTATTTATTTTAGGCCCAGTAAGCCTGTCTGCGGTCCCTCCTTGCAATCGTCCTCCGCTGACCACACCAATGCTGCCTGTGTACCCCTGCGAGATAACTCTAAGTGCCTTGAGCCTATTTTTATTTATTTTAGGCCTAGTAAGCCTGTCTGCCGCTCCCTGGTGTTGTCCTCCACTGTATAAATCTGAGCTTCAACCTTCTGGCTCTCATTAAGTATCTGTTGGTAAAAATTGGTGGTTGGGGCCTACTAACGGTGTCTGCCGCTCCCTGGTGTTGTCCTCCACTGTATAAATCTGAGCTTCAACCTTCTGGCTCTCATTAAGTATCTGTTGGTAAAAATTGGTGGTTGGTGCCTAGTAACGGTGTGTGCCGCTCCCTGGTGTTGTCCTCCACTGTATAAATCTGAGCTTCAACCTTCTGGCTCTCATTAAGTATCTGTTGGTAAAAATTGGTGGTTGGGGCCTACTAACGGTGTCTGCCGCTCCTGGGTGTTCTCCTCCTCCTGAGTGTTCTCCTCCTCCTTGGTGTTCTCCTTCAGGTTTCCTTGTCTGAGCTTCAACCTTCTGGCTCTCATTAATTATTTTTAAATGTAACACTACAGTTGCCATACTACTTGGGTTGGGGCCCAGTTAAGGTGTTTTCCTCCTCCTTGGTGTTCTCCTCCTCCTTGGTGTTCTCCTCCAGGTTTCCTTGTCTGAGCTTCAACCTTCTGGCTCTCATTAAGCATTTTTAAATGTAACACTACAGTTGCCATACTACTTGAGTTGGGGCCTAGTAACGGTGTTCTCCTCCTCCTTGGTGTTCTCCTCCTCCTTGGTGTTCTCCTCCAGGTTTCCTTGTCTGAGCTTCAACCTTCTGGCTCTCATTAAGTATTTGTTGGTAAAAATTGGTGGTTGGGGCCTACTAACGGTGTCTGCCGCTCCCTGGTGTTGTCCTCCACTGTATAAATCTGAGCTTCAACCTTCTGGCTCTCATTAAGTATCTGTTGGTAAAAATTGGTGGTTGGGGCCTACTAACGGTGTGTGCCGCTCCATGGTGTTGTCCTCCACTGTATAAATCTGAGCTTCAACCTTCTGGCTCTTATTAAGTATCTGTTGGTACAAATTGGTGGTTGGTGGCTACTAACGGTGTCTGCCGCTCCCTGGTGTTGTCCTCCACTGTATAAATCTGAGCTTCAACCTTCTGGCTCTCATTAAGTATCTGTTGGTAAAAATTGGTGGTTGGGGCCTACTAACGGTGTCTGCCGCTCCTGGGTGTTCTCCTCCTCCTGAGTGTTCTCCTCCTCCTTGGTGTTCTCCTCCAGGTTTCCTTGTCTGAGCTTCAACCTTCTGGCTCTCATTAAGTATCTGTTGGTAAAAATTGGTGGTTGGGGCCTACTAACGGTGTCTGCCGCTCCTGGGTGTTCTCCTCCTGCTGAGTGTTCTCCTCCTCCTTGGTGTTCTCGTCCAGGTTTCCTTGTCTGAGCTTCAACCTTCTGACGCTCTCATTAAGTATTTTTAAATGTAACACTACAGTTGCCATACTACTTGGGTTGGGGCCTAGTAACGGTGTTCTCCTCCTCCTTGGTGTTCTTCAGGTTTCCTTGTCTGAGCTTCAACCTTCTGGCTCCCATTAAGTATTTTTAAATGTAACACTACAGTTGCCATACTACTTGGGTTGGGGCCTAGTAACGGTGTTCTCCTCCTCCTTGGTGTTCTCCTCCTCCTTGGTATTCTCCTCCAGGTTTCCTTGTCTGAGCTTCAACCTTCTGGCTCTCATTAAGTATCTGTTGGTAAAAATTGGTGGTTGGTGCCTACTAACGGTGTGTGCCGCTCCATTGTGTTGTCTTCCACTGTATAAAGCTGAGCTTCAATCTTAAAGCTCTCGTTAAGTAGTTGTTTTTAAAATGTGTGGTTGGGCCTTTAAAACGGTGTCTGACGCTACTGGGTTTTCTCCTGTTTTGTTGTCACGACCTTCAATGTTCAGGCTTTCGGCTTACATTTTAAATAATTAAACTGCAGTTGGCCTACTACTTTGGTTGGGCCTAGTAACGGTGTGTGCCGCACCTTGGTGTTGTCCTGTGTTATTTTCCTGACCTTTAATCTTCAGGCTTTCGGCCTTCATTTGTAATATTAAACTGCATAGGGCCTACTAGTGTGGTTCGGCCCTACTAATGGTGTCTGTCTGCCGTTCCTGGGTTTTCTACTCCACTGAAATAAGCAATGCCACCTGGTTAGTCCTGTTACCAATTTTGACCTGCATTTTACCCACTTTATTATTTGGGCCTATATCAGTGTTTCCGCCTCATCCTGCCCATTGCCCAGCCGGTGCTAGATGAGTCTTGTGGTACTTTGACCCAGACCACTACATTCCCCTTGCACGCTACACAGCCACAATCTGACCCTGCTGAAAGTCAGGTTCCCCTTCCCGCATACTATACCACCTTACACAGGGACAAAGAGGAAGGTGCAGATGAAAGTGCAGGTTTCTTCAACAGGTAGGGGGGCATACTCGTTGGCGACGTCACAGGGCCCCTCAGAGTACGCAAAAGTGTCGCTGCCGGTGGGAGGCGCCCCCGCCGTGCAAACACACCACCGTACTTTGAGGGGCCCTGTGCCAGGGCCAATGCCAATGAGTGGGCCTCCCTGCTTGCTCAGGATCACAGCACTTGCAAAGTTGAAATACCTCTCACTGCTCCACCGCCGTGACGTAGTCCACGTTTCCTGGGCCCACTAAAACCTTGAAGCAGCCCTACCCCCCACAACTTTTGCCAAATGACCCCCAATTTCCAATGCCCAACTATTATTATAAAGTTAATTAAGATTGACAAGCTTCAGAAACAAGAATGAAATTCTTGGATAGAGGTTACCCCATGAGTTTATTGGAGAATACCAAAAATAAAGTAAAACAAGAAAATAGAGTGGACCTTATCCAAAAAAAGACATACAATCGATGCGAGAAGAAATTGAAAAGAGTCCCACTAGTTACCACATATGGAGAGGAGAGTAGGGAAGTTGCCAATGTGATCAGTAAACACTGGGGTATGTTGGGAAAATGCTTGCCTGGCACAAAGGAATTGCAACTACCGCCGTTATATTCCTATAGACGTAATAAAAATATCAAAGACTATTTGATAAAGTCAGATATTGGCCCAAGAAGAATAAGTAAACAATTATCCCTAACAGGCTCAAGTAAAACAGGCTGTTTCCCATATTTAAATTGTGTGAATTGCACCTATATGGTGAAAGGAGCAACATTTGAACATCCGCAAACAGGGAAAGTATATGGCATTAAACATTATCTAACTTGCAGCTCAGATTTTGTTGTGTACCTTTTGATGTGTCCGTGTAAGCTGTGGTACGTCGGAGAAACGACGTGCGAGTTCAAGGTACGAATGAACCAACATCGATACTCCATTAGAAAAAAGAGGACCGATCTCCCGGTTCCGAAACACTTTGTGGAGTGTAATCATTTGGAGAAGGATCTAAAATTTAAAATTATTGATAGGGTTCCTATAGACAGGAGGGGAGGTGATAGAGAGTTGGTCCTCCGCAAAAGGGAACTTATGTGGATTTATAAATTGAATACACTTAGGCCCATGGGCCTCAATGTAGATTTCAAATTACATACAGCTATATAACAGAGTGTTTCGGCATTGGGATAGTGTAGTTGGAAAATCTGGTGTTTGTTGTATTACTTGTATCTTTGTATTTGGGAATACTTTTTTCAGGAGTATGTTCCTAATTTTATTCTGTATATTTTTTGTCCAGGTACTGTTGCTGTCATATATAACAGAAGACCCTAATTGGAGAGACATTCGAGATGGAGGAACAAAACTAATTCGAGTAATATATACGCTGTGTTATCATAAATATTTGTAAACAAAACATAATTTTTGATTTTGCCAAATAAATACTGTATCATGTACATGGATGATAGGAGGCCAATTAATAAATCATATATAAATATATTTTTTTGCCTTACATATTTTTCTTGCTTTTTTCTCAATATTGACAATGTGGCCATAAAGGGCTATGTGCAATATACTCATTGGGGATCCATAAACCATATGTGTTCACATAAGCCAGGACTAGAGTGCTACTGCTATGCAGAGGTCTTGAATGGAGGCGCCTGACCCGAAGGGGTAGGGGGCACCCTGTAGACACTGTATGAGTGCCAGGTGAGGATCTGAATTAAGATACTCTCTGGTAGCTCAAAGTAGGATTATGCACATTTTTCATTAGTCTTTATGGCATACAAGCAGTTGAGCTGCCTCAGTGAACTCAAAAATGGATTAAATGGGTTATACCATGAGTTTTAAATAATGAATTGTTTATAAATTGCTATTAAGAGTTATTACAATTATAATGGTGCCGGTATTGTTAACATATAGGCACTAGGTGGCACCATACTGTATATATATTTTTTATACATTTTATATATTGTGGCCCCAATTATGCCGTATGGATCACTAGGTGATCTTGAATAACATCGTAGCCATTGGCGCTACGGCGCATGTGCAGTAAGTTATGAGGGCATTAGATTCCACTACTAAGATGGAGACTCTGAGCGCTATTGCGCAGGCGCGAGACGCCGTATGGAGAATAGCGATTTCTATTGGCCCTCTATCTAACATGTGATCATGAGTCACAGAGAAGCATTAGATTCCATTACTAAGATGGAGACTCTGAGCGCTACTGCGCAGGCGCGAGACGCCGTATGGAGAATAGTGGTTTCTATTGGCCTTCTACCTAACACGTGATCATGAGTCACAGAGAAGCATTAGGACATGCGCAGTAGCTGTCCTGGTACACCGAAAACATGCTGCCTCCTCCGTGAAAGTTATGTCTCTCCAAGGGTATGTTTAACTAATGTATAGATGGTCACTGTATTAAGGAATTGTCTTATGTGATTTTAATAGTACACCGCTGGCACTAATACACTTTATGATGCAATGCAATTATCTGTAAATTTATGAAGTTCACTGATTGGCTGCACATAGGGGATGATAGGGATAAGTCCCTCTATATATATGTTGTAAAAAGGTCTGTTTGTTGCTTGAGAAAGGCTCAGTTGAGAGCTGAAACATTGCATGAGATGTGGGCTCAATAAAGACCTGCAAATTATCCTAAAGAATATGGAGTGCTGCCTGCTTTTGTGATTTATATGGACTGAAAGCAACCAAGGGACGGGTTGTTTGGGCTCTGCACCCGAAGATAAGTAAAGAATTTGTGCTGTTCCAATTTTTTTCTATTATTTTTTCTATTATCTTTAACATTAGGTACGCAGGTCATGCCGCTGTATGCGGATGCTGCCGCATGCGTCGTTTTGACGATGCGGCGACCAGCGTAGGACGCAGCCTGTAGCATTTTTTTTTTCTGCATCGTCAAAACGACGCCTGGGGCAGCATCCGCATACAGCCGCACGACCTGCGTACCTAATGTTAAAGATATGTACGGAGGTCTCATGCGAGTGCAGCGCCCCAGAGTCCTGGTCGTTGCAGTACTGATGCTCCGCCGCTAAGGGGGGCTATGGTACGTCTGATGGCACTGAAGGAGTTCACCTGACCAGGTATCACAGACACCAATACACTTCACAGTCTGGCCTCCAGGGCAGCTAAGGGTGCTATGTATTAGGCCACTCCTCACAATCTGGTAAAACTGGGGGTTAGATAGGAAGTTAGACAGAAGCTGACTGGGTTGGAACCAGGCAACATCCTGTGGCAGAGGGTGTTGCAGGGGAAGATTCAGGGGGGTCCCTGTCAGGGGTGGGATCCTGACAGAGGCCTAGCGAACAGGAAAGAACGTTACGGGACCACGCCTGCACTTCATCGCGGCGGTACCCCAAGAAAGGACAAGAAGCGAGGTTTATTGTGCTGAGTGAGAAACGAGATCAACGCAACAAGGAGAAACACCAGTAGGAGTCGTGCTGTAAGACGAGGCGACATCCTACTGAGGCGCGTAGCCGGTGGCCAGAAATGCCGAGGAAGTATTGAGCTCCAGGCCTTACTTCAAACCTACGGCAGGACAGTCAGTTATAGGCGGGCTGTCTCACACAAATCACCTAAGAAGACATAGGGGGCAACAGTTGGAGAGGGGCGACACTAGGGTCCCGGAAGAGCTCCGAGCCTACCCGTCATACGGGTGCGTCCTAGCCATATCATCTGGGGGGACGAAGAAGAACATCAAAATCGAGTTGTGAGGGAACTTCAGAAACAGACACAACAGTTGTGGGGGCTATCCCGTAAGCACAGCAGGGGAGGACCACAACACACAAGCGCTAGAAGGTAGGCACAGATTTCCACCTGCAAAGGGAACTCTGGAGGTGCCATCGGACCGGCCAGACTCACGCAGCCCGGTTAACCGTATTCCGGACTGAGGATCCTGAAGCCTTCAGTAAAGAGGTAAAGAGACTGCAACCTGGTGTCCTCGTTATTTACTGCGACCTGCACCGCACCACAGCCTCATCACTTTCTCAACTTTCACTGGATGCCCCTCAGCAGGGCCACGGACCGGGTCTAGCCACCGTGACAACCCCAGAACCGAGACGTAGAGGCCCGGTACCGGGTACCCCTCGGCCCTGCGGCAGTGGGGGCGCTCCAACTTGGCATCACGAACAGGATCTACTTAAGCCTGAAGAATCAGGTCATGTGTGCCTTGGAACTGTGATTTATTGTACTTGGACTGCGACTTATTGCAAAGGCTGTGTGTTTCCACTTGCCGCCAAAAGTTCCCGCCTAAAGCCACTGCCATTGCAGCGCCACAGGGAGCGCAGAGGAAGAAGAAGAGCGTGCCATGGGAGGAGACTACCAAAGCGGCGCCAAAAGTAGCGACCGCCCCCTCCGACTTCTGCTGCGAGATGACGACTTGCCCAGCAGTGGAGGAGAACCACCCCCTGATTTGCAACAGCGGGAACGAGGTGAAGAGGGAGCTCGACCTCGGAGAAATGGCGGAGTCAGGTGCATGCACGGCTGCCGATCTCAAGACAGCGAAGATGATCAGCAGGTGCTGATCCCGGCTTGCCCTCACCCACCAGAAGCGGAACCGCATTCACCACAGCTGAAGGATCTGAACTCCTTGGAGCCGCCGGCGGAGGAGCCGAGCCTACCTATTCCGACCACGGAGCCAGCAGGTGCGGAGCCATGGAGAGCGGAGCCACATCGAGAGGCCGCCTTGGAAGAGCCGCGGTCCGGGCTGCAGCCGACTCCAGTGTCCTTGTTAACGGAACAGATCGACATCGGTGGAATCACATCAGGCGCAGGTATGGAAGGCACCCCTACTCCCCCGACCGATCCTGCTCCCCCAACCGATCCTGCTCCCGCGGCTGCTCCTCACCCTGACAATGACCGGTTCCTCTCAGCGGAGCTGGTGGTGCTCGCCCCCGACACGATGGGGAAGTTGGTGCCCCCACTACCGACCAAGATGGGGGAACCCCTAGGTGTGAGCTCAGAGGGGGTGGTCTTCCAGTGGGATACTCCCCGGATTGGGCCAGATGGAGCTCAGGAGGAAGGCCTCACCTTTGCTGTGCTCACTTGGGAACAATATAAACAATGCCTGATCTTACACTGGGAAAACCGAAAAAAGACAGAACAAACTGACGCGCCAAAAGTGAAACACCCAAAGCTTGCGCACGGCAGGAAAGACGTGGTAAAGCAGGGAACTGTGCTGGCCTTTCACCCAAAGCGGAGTTGGGGCTCCATACAGGAACCGGGACTACTGACTGACGTCTTTGCTACTAGTCACGATGTGAAGACTCCTTTCCGCAACCGATATGGTGACCCACTATTGCAAAGGGGGGATCAGGTGACCTACACCCGCCACCGCAGTGCACAAGGATGGTGCGCTCGGAACGTCCAAAGATGTGGGCCTGAGGGGGCGTCACCTGTTGCCTCGACCATGACCGATCCGGACTTGACAGACCTTGTTACTATCGCCACCGTACGCCTTGTGGCGGCTACCGAGCTTGCAGCCAGGGTTAGCCTTCGAATCCAGACACCGGGTGACCTGACTGCACCCGAGAGACCAACCACCGATACTGACATCGCATCAGCCAGAGACCAGGGACCGAAGCCTGTACAGTCAGGAGATGTCCACTACCGGCTGATGTCTTGCATTTTGCTGTGAAGCTTTAAAGTGCTTTGCAAACTGTATATAGTTAACTGTTCGTCCTTCTGTGTGTTTCTCTGCTGCTACAACCCGACTAGGGTTAACTCTTAAAGGGATCCCTTAGTTTACCCGGGATCCCTATTTTTGCCTTTTTGCTTTTGTTTTTGTTTCTTGTTCATCATTGTTGAAAAGAACTGCCGGATCATGAACACTGCATGATTACAAACTTATTGTAAATAGTTCGCACCTTCTTAAAGGTGCCCTCTACTGGTTTTACAAAGAAAAGGACTCTTTGCGAAGAAACTGTTCCTGGAAGCAGTACCGGAGTCCTTGCTGTACACGAACTTGCAGCTTGAGAAGTTGCACTACCTCCGAGAGACTTGGTCCCTTCTTAAAGGGGACGTTCCACGGTAGCACTTAAAGTCGAATAATTCTGACATGACAAAGTTATATGTAGTTAGCTAGTTAATTGTAAGGAATGTTTAATAATGTGTTAGAAAATGAGGACAGGAAGTGAACCCGTACGGGGTTAGTCGGTGAGTCCTCCTAGGAGCCATACAGAGATGGCTCAGTGATCTTGAACTGAGAGAAGGTTGATAAGTTCTATACTGTGTATAGTAGCAGAAAGGCAGTAGGCCCGGGTGGAAAGGGGTGGTCCTGCAACAGAGCGAGAGGCAGTAGGCCTGGGGCAGATAGACAGGCGGTCCTGCAGATGTAAAGGTGGAAAATGAAGAACAGTTGATTGGCCTTATAGTGTTTTATAAGAAGGTCTTTAGTGGATTCAGCGTATACGTCCTTAAAGGCAATGTTAAATTATTGTTCAGAAATTGCACTAAGTAGAATACCCGGTTGGGTAAGAGAAGTTATTTATAGTATGTTATTTAAAATATTTAACCATGTTTGTAACTTTCAAGTGTCCTCACCTCCCATAAAGGGAAGCTCTGTTCAAGTTTACTTGTTATTGCATTTCAAAATTGTATGTCTTTTCGCTGACATGTATTGTTGTTTTCTTCCCAGTCCAGGAATACTGGATTTAACCGGGGGGGAGTGCAGCGCCCCAGAGTCCTGGTCGTTGCAGTACTGATGCTCCGCCGCTAAGGGGGGCTATGGTACGTCTGATGGCACTGAAGGAGTTCACCTGACCAGGTATCCCAGACACCAATACACTTCACAGTCTGGCCTCCAGGGGAGCTAAGGGTGCTATGTATTAGGCCACTCCTCACAATCTGGTAAAACTGGGGGTTAGATAGGAAGTTAGACAGAAGCTGACTGGGTTGGAACCAGGCAACATCCTGTGGCAGAGGGTGTTGCAGGGGAAGATTCAGGGGGGTCCCTGTCAGGGGTGGGATCCTGACAGAGGCCTAGCGAACAGGAAAGAACGTTACGGGACCGCGCCTGCACTTCATCACGGCGGTACCCCAAGAAAGGACAAGAAACGAGGTTTATTGTGCTGAGTGAGAAACGAGATCAACGTAACAAGGAGAAACACCAGTAGGAGTCGTGCTGTAAGACGAGGCAACATCCTACTGAGGCGCGTAGCCGGTGGCCAGAAATGCCGAGGAAGTATTGAGCTCCAGGCCTTACTTCAAACCTACGGCAGGACAGTCAGTTATAGGCGGGCTGTCTCACTCAAATCACCTAAGAAGACATAGGGGGCAACAGTTGGACAGGGGCGACACTAGGGTCCCGGAAGAGCTCCGAGCCTACCCGTCATACGGGTGCGTCCTAGCCATATCATCTGGGGGGACGAAGAAGAACATCAAAATCGAGTTGTGAGGGAACTTCAGAAACAGACACAACAGTTGTGGGGATTATCCCGTAAGCACAGCAGGGGAGGACCACAACACACAAGCGCTAGAAGGTAGGCACAGATTTCCACCTGCAAAGGGTACTCTGGAGGTGCCATCGGACCGGCCGGACTCACGCAGCCCGGTTAACCGTATTCCGGACTGAGGATCCTGAAGCCTTCAGTAAAGAGGTAAAGAGACTGCAACCTGGTGTCCTCGTTATTTACTGCGACCTGCACCGCACCACAACCTCATCACTTTCTCAACTTTCACTGGACGCCCCTCAGCAGGGCCACGGACCGGGTCTAGCCACCGTGACAACCCCAGAACCGAGATGTAGAGGCCCGGTACCGGGTACCCCTTGGCCCTGCGGTAGTGGGGGCGCTCCACGGGCCACATGCAGAAGTAGGCGGAGCTAGCGGCAGAGGTGCAGCCGAGGGCGGGGTTTCACGGAGGAAGTCCGCAGCCTGCCGCAGATCAGGTAAACGCTAGTGTGAAACTAGCCTAAGTTTGTCTCTGAGGAGTTCCTCCTCAAGGTGGGTTCCTTGCACCAGGAACAAATCTCATGTTATGTAATGAATAATCTTCCTGTGGGACTGGTGTTGGGGTTCCCCTGGTTACAGAGGCAAAATCCTGTTACAGACTGAGGATCTCGTGATATTGTTAAATGGGGTCCTAATTGTTCCAATGGTTATCTTTCTGCTGTTTGTGTGTCTGCATTAATCTGGAGGGTATTCCGGAGTACCTGAAGGATTTTGGGGACGTGTTCTCAGAAAAAGAGGCTGAAGTCTTGCCACCACATCGTCCGTATGATTGTACAAATAATCTTATTCCGGGTTCTAAATTGCCCAAAGCCCGTTTGTACAATCTTTCTGGCCCGAAACGAACTGCTATGAGAAACGTTATTTCTGATAGTCTACGTAAAGGTCACATCCGTCCTTCTTTTTCACCTGTGGCTGCTGGATTCTTTTTTGTTAAGAATTTATTTCCAGGAACTAAATAAAATTATGGTGAGAAATACCTACCCTCTCCCACTCATTCCAGATCTTTATAACCAATTGTCTGGAGCTAAGTGGTTTTCCAAACTTGATCTCAGGGGAGCATATAACCTTATCCGTATTCGGGAAGGGAGTGGAAAATGGCATTTCTCACCTCCGAGGGTCTGTTTGAAAATTTGGTCATGCCCTTCAGTCTCACGAATGCGCCCGCAGTGTTTCTGAACTTCATGAATGATGTTTATTCTGATTTTATCTGGTGCTTTATGGTTGTATACCTGGATGATATCCTTGTTTTCTTGCCTGACAAGGAATGCCACATTGGTCATGTACGTGCTGTTCTTCATAGGTTACGGGAAAATTCTCTGTTCGCTAAACCCGAGAAATGTTTGTTTTGTGTCCAGGAGCTTTCCTTTCTGGGGATCATTCTTTCTGCCAATGGGTTTTGGATGGATCCTGGGAAAGAACAGGCCATTGTTGATTGGGTACAAACCAGAGACATTAAGGGTCTGTAGCGTTTTCTGGGTTTCGCCAATTATTATTATTGAAAATTCATCAATGGGTTTTTTCAGGTGGTCAAGCCACTCACCAATCTCACTTGCAAGGGGGCTAATTTCAAAGTCTAGTCACCCTTGGCGGTTGAAGCATTTTCTACATTAAAGTAGTGTTTTATGTCTGCTCCTGTATTGGTTCAGCCCGATCTGTCAGAACCGTTCATTCTAGAGGTGGATGCATCGGAGGGGGGAGTGGTGTTGTCTCAGGGACCCATTACTTTGACCAATTTAAGACCATGTGCCTTTTTCTCCCGGAAGTTTTCTTCTGCGAAGAGGAATTATGATGTTGGTAACCGGGAGTTATTGGCCATAAAATTGGCTTTTGAAGAATAGAGGCACATTTTGAAGGGGGCAGTTCATCAGATTGTGGTGATTACGGACCACAAGAACCTGTCTTACATTCTAGGCAGGCGAGGTGGTCGCTTTTTATTTCTTGTTTTCATTTTTCTATCACCTTTTAGCCTGGTTCCAAGAATGTCAAGGCGGATGCCTTATCTCACAGTTTTGATCCGATATCACACCCCGAACCTCCTTCCTCCATTTTTCAGCATGGGGTGGTTGTTGCTGGGGTATCCTCTGAATTGGAGTGTGAAATTCAGGAGGCTCAGTCTCCCGCTCCTCCCTCTTTGCCTGATAATAAGCTCTTTGTTCCGGTTCATTACCGGTTGAGGGTTCTCCGGGAGTTCCACGATTCTGCTCTCAGTGGACACCCAGGGATCTCAGCCACTCGGGAAACCATTTCTAGGATGTTTTGGTGGTCCTCCATGACCTCTGATGTCGCTGTGTTTGTGTCTGCTTGTGAAACCTGTGCCTCTGCTAAGGGTTCCCATAACTGGCCAGCAGGGAATTGGTGCCTTTGCCAATTCCGGATAGACCTTGGACTCATTTGTCCATGGATTTAATCACTGATCTCCCTCCTTCCAATGACAAAACTGTAATCTGGGTAGTGGTTAAAAGATTCAGAAAACAGGCACATTTTGTATCTCTGGCAGGATTGCCTAATGCAGAGACACTATCCAAGTTGTTTGTTGAGCACATTGTGTGGTTGCATGGCAAGCCTTTGAGTGTGGTTTCTGATAGAGGGGTACAATTTGTGTCCACGTTTTGGAAGGCATTTTGTAAAAAATTGGGTATTTGCTTGACCTTCTCTTCTGCCTACCATCCTGAGACCAACCGTCAGATGGAGAGGACCAATCAGTCACTTGAACAGATTTTGCAGTGTCTTGCTACGTTTCAGCAGGATGATAGGTGTTCTTCATTGCCAGTGGCTGAGTTTGTATTTAATAATCGGATTAACCAGTCCACTGGCACCTCTCCGTTCTTTTGTATTTACGGCTTTCACACCCATTTTGGCTAATTTTCCATGCTGGATTCAGGTTGATAAAGCATTTCAACGGTTGGGGGAGGTGTGGAGGGAGGTCCAGAAGGACATTGAGGAGGCTCAGGGCAAACATAAACATTTTGCTGACAAGCGACTGTCGGTAGGACCTATTTTCCTGGTAGGAGATAAAGTGTGGTTGTCTACCAAGAACATACGTCTGACAGTTCCTTCTACTAAGCTAGGGCCCAGGTTTATTGGTCCTTATGAAATCATTGAGGTTGTCAATCCAATTGCCTTTCGCTTACGCCTACCTCCGTCACTTCGGATCCCCAATGTGTTACATAAGTCCCTTCTTAAGACATTTGTACCGTCCTCTGCTGGGTCTCCATCCCCTCTGCCTCCTGTCTCTGTGGATGGCCAGACTGAGTATGAAATTGAACGAATGGTCCGCAATTCACTTCATTATTTGGTCCATTGGAGGGGTTATGGTCCTGAGGATCGATCTTGGGTCCCGGTGCGGTCTGTCCATGCTGATCGATTGGTTCGGGTGTTTCATATATGTTTTCCTGGGAAACCTGGGCGTCCAGAAGCCCCCTCCTTGAGAGGAGGGTACTGTCATGATCCAGACCGGGTTTTGAGTCCTGTCTTCCTTTTTCCCGGTCTAACCATGTCAGGGGTTAACTTTTCTCAGCCTCAGTCTGGTCTCAGGTTTGCTATTTATCCCCGCTATGTCATGCAGACCATGTCAGTTATAGTTCTGCCAAGAAAAACTAAGAAAAAGGATATGCATAACACTGGGATCGACCATCAAAGGATAACTTTATTCATACAAAAAGGAACATGAAAACAAGACATACATTTAAAAGCATTTAAAAATGGAAAAAACAGCACATGGCTAGTAAGCTACGTGCAACCCCCCAGACAGTTGGAGAAAAATATAATTTTAGCACTGAACAATATGACAAATATTTAGGGAAGGTGCGTGCATATGAATTGAAACACGTACACTAATATATACTCATATACCACCAGCGTATATGAGTGCTAGTACTGACATTTCCCCTGAGGAAGATGCCCTTGTAGCCTCGATACGCGTGGGGCTCAAGTTCTCCCCAGTACTAGCACTTTATATTTGAACTACCTCATCTCTACTTGGCATCTTTGCACTTTGGGCTCCTTTGGAGTTTACTATCTGCCTCGCTCCTGGTCTTTAGGTGATATATTCCTTTATAACTTGGCTATTGTTTCTGGGTGGTATATCTTGATTTAATATATGATTATCCTACCCCCAGTTTTCTGGTTAACATCTTATATATCGTTTTGCTTTCATTGGAATTTTTAGGGTGCATGAGGGGGCATACTCTGAGCCTAAATTTTGTGTATATTATACCTTTGTCCTCAATACTGTTTGATGTCTGTAGGGTATACGCTGGTGGTATATGAGTATATATTAGTGTACGTGTTTCAATTCATATGCACGCACCTTCCCTAAATATTTGTCATATTGTTCAGTGCTAAAATGATATTTGTCTCCAACTGTCTGGGGGGTTGCATGTAGCTTACTAGCCATGTGCTGTTTTTTCCATTTTTAAATGCTTTTAAATGTATGTCTTGTTTTGATGTGCCTTTTTGTATGAATAAAGTTATTTATCCTTTGATGGTCGATCCCAGTGTTATGCATATCCTTTTTCTTAGTTTTTCTCAAATGCATATGGTTGATCCCTGACTCACTTATGCTTTGTGGTGTCCGCTACTTTCTTTATATACTTTTATAGTTCTGCCTACGGCATGTGTAGCTGACTCTGGTAAATCCTGATTTGTCCTGCTGCGTTAGCTGCCTGAACCCATGTCTCTGTTTTCCCCTATCCCCGTCTTGACTCAGTGTTTCCCTTTAATGTGTTTACTCCCTGGTTTTTACTTGGCTTGTATCCTGACCTGCTTCTGTCTTCTGTCTTTGGCTTATCCGCTCCTGACTGTTATTGACCTTTTGGCTTGTCTCTGACTCTGTGTTTTGTCTATTCCTTTGGTACTGTGCTACTGACTAATATCTACTCGGCTTCTTTGACTATCCTGCTGCCACCTAGTGGTAGCCTCGCTTCTGCATGACAGGCCTGCTTTGTCTAGGTGCAGCCCTCCTTCTATAGCCATCTAGTGGAGCTTTCCCCTATCTGCATTGCAGCAGCGTGACAGGTGTACGTTTTTTTCTAGTGCTGATGAGAATAAGACATTTAACATTCTTTAACCTATCTCATGCACCACCACAGCAGTGATATATTGCGCTAGTTGTCCTTGTAATCTTAAATATGTTGGTCTAACCTCCAAAGAATTCAGACGTAGAGTGAACTGTACTTGATATCAGGGCGGCTCAGATCAACCCTGATATTGAATACCTTAAAACATTAGCAACACACTTTAAGCTGTTTCATCAATGGGATGATTCTCTACTCAAGGTCAAAGGTTTTGATCAAGTTACCCTCAATGCTAGAGGTGGGAATCTTAAGAAACACCTTGCCCAAGTGGAAGCGAAATGGATTTTCAGACTGGACACACTAGCACCCAAAGGTCTCAATGAACAAATTTCTTTAACTGTGTTTTTATGAATTTATTGTTGTTTTTAACTCTTTTTATTTTGTTTTTTTAGCTCTGTGCCTGTCATCAAGCCCTCAAAACGAAGTCTTTATTCATCCATACTCATTTACACACTGTTCTCTATGGATTTTATTATTCTACTATGTCACTCTCACTTGTTCGCACATGTGATCCACTGCAGTTTTTTCACTTTATTTATATTCATATAATTTATTCTGAGTGTATTTTAATATTTATGTATTATATTTTATTATGCACTTGTCACTTTATTATGTATCATATATGTATGGATGATATTGTCATTGACTCTAAAGTATTGTGGTTTTATTCTTCAGTCAGTATAGCACATTTTTCTCTTTCTATATACTTTATTTATAATTTTTTATGCTCAGTGGCGTAGACTTTTTGATACTATTTTTGGTTCTTGTGAAATAATCTTATATCCTCATGTGCTCTAGTTACATTACCATGGGACATTGTTTCCGCTCTATCTTGATGCGTTCCAGCGGTGCCTTCCACCTCTTGTGCGCATGATAGAGATGTCATTTCTGGGCGGTGTCTAGAATGTATGTGTTCTGTAGATAAATATTGTTTTTTGTGATGTGCTCTACCATATAGCACATTACTGGAGCATATGGTATCTCTCATTGTTATGGGTGCAATAACGAGGAGTCATTCATAGTTTTTTCACTGGTCTTGCACTGTTTGTGCGTTCCATGCTGGAGCGCAAGGTCGCGGCACGTCGCTTCCAGTTCCGGTGGTGCCTGTTTATGGCGTGCGTTCCACCATGGAAAGCATATTTTTTTTATTTTTCTATCTTTTCACTGTTTGTTTATGAATAAATCTGTCTTTACTGACATTAATATGTTACTATAGTTATACAATACTCTTTTAATGCCACAAATATCATGAATTATATTATATTATTTGTTTCTGGGCACCGTTGTTTTTAATTGGTTTGGCTGACATATAAATACTTCCCCCTTTCACTTCCCCTTCACTCCTTGAGAAAGCTGCGCTGGCGAAATATACGTTGGAGCTGGAGCTATAGGAACCACAAATCCCTGACCATTGGTATTTATTTGTGATCCCTTCTTTATATTCTTTATGCACTTTATTTAGATTCAGATTTTTTTCTATTAACTTTTTTTCACATTATAAAGATTTTTTAAGGGATAATTCATAATTATGTTTTTGTCAGCTTTCCCAATTATGAATATATTATATTATCTCTTTATACTATGGTATTTTGAAGTCAATGTTGTCAGTTTCCTCTTGTTTTTAACATTGTGATTAATAACATTATTTTAAATTTTCTATTTTTGGACCCCCTTTTTTTGGTGTATTCATTTTTTTATATATTCACCTTTTGAGTAGGTTATGTATTGTTCCCTGTGAATACCCAAGACTTATGTTGTTTCATTATAGTGAGTTTTTCTCACAAGGTTGTTGTTTGATTCAATAAAACTTGATTAATCATAAAATAAAAGCAGTAATACATTTTATTTATTGAAGCTGGATAACAGAGTACTGTTGACACCTACGTGGGTGAACACGTACAAAAGGAGTACTTGAGGTTGTAGTTTCATGCACAGTAACTCAACAGCATCTCTAATGGATTGAACAGTATACAACAGTATGATACAAAGGCTTTTAAGGAGATTTGTAACAAGGGCAAAAAGAAGAGTTTCAAAACTTTTGCTTTAAAGACAACATGACAACTTGCCAATCAATTACCTGGTAATTCATACAAACACTACTTAAATAAATATGCTTTTTGTACTGGTTGCATTTGAAAAAGTCATCTTTTCTTCACAGAATTTTACAGGGAAGATAATCATTTTGTTAATCACCTGTGAAATTGGTTTCTGAAAGTTCTTCATCACTGAGTTTTTCCAGACTAAAAATTGCAAGAAATGAATTCATACAATTCATGCATGTTTTTCCTAACTAACAGCTTGAATCTCAAGGTTAACACGAGGACAAAAGACTTATTCAAAGTTGAAAAATTAAGGCATTAGATAAATACAGCATCTTGCTATTGATAAGATACACCACGGAATTCTTTGACTCAATCAAACATGTGATTGGATTGGATATAAAATTAATTGTAGTAGCTAGAGTCCTAAGTGACAGGGAAAATATGTGGTAATTTTCAGGCGCCCAAAGACATCTGTTTTCAAGTGGAAATGGAAGACACTTAAAGGGGTTTCCCATGAACAAAAGTTACTTTTAATCAATAGATTTTGGAATAATAATAAGTGCCACAATTGGATGTTTTTAAATAAAATGTTCCTGTGCTGAGATAATCTTCTACATGTGCCCCTGCTGTGTACTGGGTAATGGCTGTTTCTGGCCGTACAGGAACATGGTCTGATCATACAACATCTCCTGGCCACGGGGGAGAGAAAACATGTACAGATAGGACAGCATGTGATCACAAATGATTGTTTAATCCCTTCACACCAGAGCCTTTTTTCACCTTCATGACCGGGCCAAATTTTACAATTCTGACCAGCGTCAGTTAATGAGGTAATAACCTTGAAACACTTCAACAAATCCCACTGATTCTGAGACTTTATTTGTGACATATTTTACTTTATGATAGTGGTAATCGATATGACGTGTTAATTTGTGGAAAAAAAAAATGGAAATTTGGCAAAAATGTAGAGAATTTAGCAATTTTCAAAATTTGAATTTTTGTGACCTTAAATCAGAGAGTTATATCACAAAAATCTAATATATAAAGCTGAATGTGTGTGTGTATGTGTGTATGTGTGTGTGTATGTCCGGGATTGGCATCTGCACCGTCGCAGCTACAGCCACAAAATTTTGCACAGTCACACGTCTGGACCCCGAGAGCGTCATAGGCTATGTTGTGAGGCGAAATTTTAACCCCGCGCTTTCCAATTCACCAAACAATTTTGCTCCTATCTACATAATGGGAAAAAAGTGAAAGGAAAAGTGTTGGAGGCAAATTGACAGCTGTCAGATGTGAACAAGGGGGACTTAAAGAGTGAGAGCGATGGCGCCAAAGAGTATATACCGTACAGTTGCTAAGGTGGGGCCCCGACATGGGATACTCACTACACACGGGGATATGAACACACACACAAAATGCGCCACACACTACCACGTGCTTGAACACATATACCACCCTCAGCACACATTTCACCACACATACACCAACCTCGCCACATAAAAGTCAGAACACAAAAGTCACCGCTCAAAACTCGCCACACGCAAAACTTGCACACGTGGAAAAATTGCCACATGCACAAAAGTTGCTACACATGCAAAAGTTGCCCCACACAAAACTTGCACATACTCAAAATGCACCACACATAAAACTCGCCACACGCAAAACTTGCTGCACACAACTTGCTACACTAACCTGTCACATGCAACTCGACACACAAAAAGTTGCTACACGCATGTCGACACTAGGGTTGAGCGAAACAGATCGTTCATTTTCATAAGTTGCCGACTTTTGGCAAAGTCGGCGTCTCATGAAACCCGACCCGATCCCTGTGTGGGGTCTGCCATGCGGTACGCGACTTTCGCGCCAAAGTCGCGTTTCAATGACGCTAAAAGCACCATTTCTCAGCCAATGAAGGTGGACGCAGAGTGTGGGCAGCGTGATGACATAGATCTCAGTCCCCACCATCTTAGAGAAGGGCATTGCAGTGATTGGCTTGCTTTCTGCCGCGTCACAGGGGCTATAAAGGGGCGTTCCCGCCGACCGCCATCTTACTGATGCTGATCTGAGCGTAGGGAGAGGTTGCTGCCGCTTCTTCAGAAGCAGGGATAGTGATAGGCAGGGTACATAAAGCCACAAACCGCTTGTGCTGTATTGATTTCCACTGTCCAACACCACCTTTTGTTTGCAGGGACAGTGGAAGTTACATTTTTTTTCCTCAGCGCTGTAGCTCACTGGGCTGCCCTAGAAGGCTCCCTGACCCTGATAGCTGCGTTGCTGTGTGTGTACGCCGTGCGCTGTGCAAACCAACTGCTTTTTTCAAAGCACAAATCCTGTTGTTCCTTCCTTTCTGCACAGCTATCTTGTGTTTGTCCCCACTTTTGTGTGCAGCAGTCCTTTTTATAGCTGCCTGCCATACTTTTCTGAGATTACTGCAGGGAGATAAAGATTGGCAAGTCTGCCTCTGTGCCAGTCCTGTGTGTGGCATCTGTCTCTCATTGTGTGCCACCGAAAACCACTGTGTAATACTTAGCCATTTATTTTTTGGGGGGTAAATTCTCCCTGTAAAAAAAAAAATAATTAGTGGGAGATAAAGATTGGCAAGTCTGCCTCTGTGCCAGTCCTGTGTGTGGCACCTGTCTCTCATTGTGTGCCACCGAAAACCACTGTGTAATACTTGGCCATTTATTTTTGGGGGGTAAATTCTCCCTGTAAAAAAAAAATAATTAGTGGGAGATAAAGATTGGCAAGTCTGCCTCTGTGCCAGTCCTGTGTGTGGCACCTGTCTCTCATTGTGTGCCACCGAAAACCACTGTGTAATACTGGGCCATTTATTTTTTGGGGGTAAATTCTCCCTGTAAAAAAAAAAATAATTAGTGGGAGATAAAGATTGGCAAGTCTTCCTCTGTGCCAGTCCTGTGTGTGGCATCTGTCTCTCATTGTGCCACCGAAAACCACTGTGTAATACTTGGCCATTTATTTTTTTGGGGTAAATTCTCCCGTAAAAAAAAAAATAATTAGTGGGAGATAAAGATTGGCAAGTCTGCCTCTGTGCCAGTCCTGTGTGTGGCACATGTCTCTCATTGTGTGCCACCGAAAACCACTGTGTAATACTGGGCCATTTATTTATGTTTTCTAAATTCTCCCTTTTAAAAAAAAAAAATTAGTAGGAGATACAGATTGGCAAGTCTGCCTCTGTGCCAGTCCTGTGTGTGGCATCTGTCTCTCATTGTGTGCCACCGAAAACCACTGTGTAATACTGGGCCTTTTTTTTTTTTTCTAAATTCTCCCTTTTTAAAAAAAAAAAATTAGTGGGAGATACAGATTGGCAAGTCTGCCTCTGTGCCAGTCCTGTGTGTGGCATCTGTCTCTCATTGTGTGCCACCGAAAACCACTGTGTAATACTTGGCCATTTATTTTTTGGGGGTAAATTCTCCCTGTAAAAAAAATAATTAGTGGGATATAAAGATTGGCAAGTCTGCCTCTGTGCCAGTCCTGTGTGTGGCATCTGTCTCTCATTGTGTGCCACCGAAAACCACTGTGTAATACTGGGCCTTTTTTTTTTTTTTTTTTCTAAATTCTCCCTTTTAAAAAAAAAATAATTAGTGGGAGATAAAGATTGGCAAGTCTGCCTCTGTGCCAGTCCTGTGTGTGGCATCTGTCTCTCACTGTGTGCCACCGAAAACCACTGTGTAATACTGGGCCATTTAGTTTTTTTGGGGTAAATTCTCCCTGTAAAAAAAATAATAATTAGTGGGAGATAAAGATTGGCAAGTCTGCCTCTGTGCCAGTCCTGTGTGTGGCATCTGTCTCTCATTGTGTGCCACCGAAAACCACTGTGTAATACTGGGCCATTTATTTTTTGGGGGTAAATTCTCCCTGTAAAAAAAATAATAATTAGTGGGAGATAAAGATTGGCAAGTCTGCCTCTGTGCCAGTCCTGTGTGTGGCATCTGTCTCTCATTGTGCCACCGAAAACCACTGTGTAATACTTGGCCATTTATTTTTTTGGGGTAAATTCTCCCTGTAAAAAAAAAAATAATTAGTGGGAGATAAAGATTGGCAAGACTGCCTCTGTGCCAGTCCTGTGTGTGGCATATGTCTCTCATTGTGTGCCACCGAAAACCACTGTGTAATACTGGGCCATTTATTTATTTTTTCTAAATTCTCCCTTTTTAAAAAAAAAAAATTAGTGGGAGATACAGATTGGCAAGTCTGCCTCTGTGCCAGTCCTGTGTGTGGCATCTGTCTCTCATTGTGTGCCACCGAAAACCACTGTGTAATACTGGGCCTTTTTTTTTTTTTTTTTCTAATTTCTCCCTTTAAAAAAAAAAAATTAGTGGGAGATACAGATTGGCAAGTCTGCCTCTGTGCCAGTCCTGTGTGTGGCATCTGTCTCTCATTGTGTGCCACCGAAAACCACTGTGTAATACTTGGCCATTTATTTTTTTGGGGTAAATTCTCCCTGTAAAAAAAATAATTAGTGGGATATAAAGATTGGCAAGTCGGCCTCTGTGCCAGTCCTGTGTGTGGCATCTGTCTCTCATTGTGTGCCACCGAAAACCACTGTGTAATACTGGGCCTTTTTTTTTTTTTTTCTAAATTCTCCCTTTTAAAAAAAAAATAATTAGTGGGAGATAAAGATTGGCAAGTCTGCCTCTGTGCCAGTCCTGTGTGTGGCATCTGTCTCTCATTGTGTGCCACCGAAAACCACTGTGTAATACTGGGCCATTTATTTTGGGGGGGTAAATTCTCCCTGTAAAAAAAAAATTATTAGTGGGAGATAAAGATTGGCAAGTCTGCTTCTGTGCCAGTCCTGTGTGTGGCATCTATCTCTCATTGTGTGCCACCGAAAACCACTGTGTAATACTGGGCCATTTATTTTTTGGGGGTAAATTCTCCCTGTAAAAAAAAAAATAATTAGTGGGAGATAAAGATTGGCAAGTCTGCCTCTGTGCCAGTCCTGTGTGTGGCATCTGTCTCTCATTGTGTGCCACAGAAAACCTAGTGTGTAATATATATATATTTTTTTTAATTCTCCCAGAAAAAAAAAAAAAATAGTGGGAGATTAAGATTGGCATTTCTGCTTGAGTGCTGGTCCTGTGTGTGCCATCTGTCTCAAATTATTGGGGCACAGAAAACCTAGAGTGTAACATTGGGCCTGATTTCCCTTTCAGTGTCAGGCACCTATAAAGGTATATATAAATCCTACAGAAGTTTGAGCTCACCTTATAAGTTGTTTTACAGTAACAAATACCGTTACTTTGGTTACGTTTTGCAAACAATGAGGAAGTCTAGTGGAAGAGGTCGTGGCCGTGGGCGGTCATTGTCAGCTGGTAATGATGGTAGTGGTGGTGGAGCATCAGGTGGTCGTGGTAAAAGCAGTACAGCACCTAAGTCTCGAGTTGTTGAGCCAAGTTCGTTGTCTAGCTACACAAGGCCTCGAACGCTCTCTTTTCTGGGAGTAGGAAAACCACTTTTGAAGCCGGAGCAGGAGGAACAAGTATTGGCTTTCATTGCTGACTCTGCCTCTAGCTCTTTCGCCTCCTCCTCGGAAAGTGCCAAATGTCAGAGCAGTGCATCGTCAGTGGATGCTCCCGGTCAGGAACAAGTCGCTTCCTTGTGTCCTTCACCCAGAACAACAGTGAAGGATGCGTCAGTCGACAGAACAGGTTACTCCATGGAGCTCTTTACACATACCGTTCCTGGGTTAGACAGTGAAACAGTTAACAGGCCATGCCCATTCGAAGATGAATCGGACATGGAGTGTACAGATGCACAGCCACAGCCAGATTACTATGCTGTTCCTTTGACTCAGACCAGAACATTGCCCTCGCAGTGTACTGAGGCAGAATCAAACCCAGCGGAGACTATGGTGCCCCGTCACGAACGCAATACCACCGGCTTACACGGTGACACAGGCGAAGTTGCACACGACATAGAAGAGGAGGTCATAGATGACCCAGTTGTTGACCCCGATTGGCAGCCATTGGGGGAACAGGGTGCAGGCGGCAGTAGTTCTGAAGCGGAGGAGGAGCCGCAGCAGGCATCAACATAACAACAGGTTCCATCTGTCGGGCCCGTATCTGGCCAAAAACGCGTGGCAAAACCAAAACCAGTTGGAGGACAGCGTGGCCATCTGGTTAAAGAAGCTCAGTCTGCAATGCCTGAAAAGGTATCCGATAGTAGAAAGAGTGCAGTCTGGCATTTTTTTTAAACAACATCCAAATGATCAGCGCAAAGTCATCTGTCAAAAATGTTCAACTACCTTAAGCAGAGGTCAGAATCTTAAAAGTCTAAATACAAGTTGCATGCATAGACATTTATCCACCATGCATTTGCAAGCCTGGACTAACTACCAAACGTCCCTAAAGGTTGCAGCACCCTCGGCCAATGAAGCTTGTCAGCAACGCTACATCCCTTCCCTCCCTGTAAGCCCACCATTTCCCGCGCCACCTGCAGTATCTGTGCAGCTTTCGTCGCCAGGCCAAAGCAGTCAGGGAATCACCAGGTTAGTAGTAGGAAACACTGCATGTAGGGCACCGGCAAGAATACCATCTCCAACCCTCTCTCAGTCACCCATGTCCACCGGCACCACCGCTAGTTCCACGATCTCCAGCTCTCCAGTCCAGCTCACCCTACATGAGACTCTTGTTAGGAAAAGGAAGCACTCATCCTCACATCCGCGTACACAGGGTTTGAACGCCCACATTGCTAGACTAATCTCATTAGAGATGATGCCCTACCGGTTAGTTGAAAGCGAAGCTTTCAAAGAGCTGATGGACTACGCTGTACCACGCTACGAGCTACCCAGTCGGCACTTCTTTTCTAGAAAAGCCATCCCAGCCCTCCAACAGCATGTTAAAGACCGCATCGTCCATGCACTCAGGCAGTCTGTGACTACAAAGGTGCACCTGACAACAGATGCATGGACCAGTAGGCATGGCCAGGGACGTTACGTGTCCATCACGGCACACTGGGTGAATGTGGTGGATGCAGGGTCCACAGGTGACAGCAATATTGGGACAGTTCTGCCTAGCCCACGGTCAAGGAAAGAGTTGGCTGTAGGCGTTCACCCCCCCTCCTCTTCCTCCTCCTTCTCCTGCAGAAGCGAGAGCTCGTCCACAGACCGCAGTCGCACATCCACTCCATCCGCAGCTGCCACTGTTGCACACCAGGTGTGCCATTATGGGACAGCTAGTGGCAAGCGTCAGCAGGCTGTATTGGCAATGAAGTGTTTGGGCGACAACAGACACACCGCGGAAGTTCTGTCCAAGTTCTTGCAGAAATAAACTCAGTCATGGCTGGGCACTGTACATCTTGAGGCAGGCAAGGTAGTGCGTGATAACGGAAGGAATTTCATGGCTGCCATAGCCCTTTCCCAACTGAAACACATTCCTTGCCTGGCTCACACCTTAAACCTGGTGGTGCAGTGCTTCCTGAAAAGTTATCCGGGGTTACCCGACCTGCTCCTCAAAGTGCGCAGACTTTGCTCGCATATCCGCCGTTCGCCCGTACACTCCAGCCGTATGCAGAACTATGATACTTCTTTGAACCTTCCTCAGCATCGCCTAATCATCGACGTTGCAACAAGGTGGAACTCCACACTGCACATGCTTCAGAGAGTGTGCGAACAGAGGCGTGCTATTATGTATTTCTGGGAGGATACACGGGCAGGCAGTTGGATGGCAGACATGGAGTTGTCAGGTGTGCAGTGGTCAAAGCTACAAGACCTGTGTCAAGTCCTTCAGTGTTTTGAGGAATGCACACGGCTGGTTAGTGCAGACAATGCCATAATAAGCATGAGCATCCCCCTAATGCGTCTGCTGATGCAAAGTTTGACGCACATAAAGGAGCAGGCGTCTGCAGCCGAGGAAGAGGAAAGCCTTGATGACAGTCAGCCATTGTCTGGTCAGGGCCGTGTAGAGGACGCGGTAGCGGGTGAAGAGGAGGAGGAGGACGAGGAGGATGATGGGGATGAGTACTTTTTTAATGAGGAAGCTTCTCCTGGGCCAACAGAAATTAGTGGCGTTGCAAGGCCGGGTTCTGTTTTTTTAAGGGAGACAAGTGACGTAGATTTGCCTGTAACTGCCCCTCAAACCAGCACAACCGCAGATTTGACAACTGGAACTTTGGCCCACATGGCGGATTATGCCTTACGTATCCTCAAAAGGGACCCACGCATTAGTAAAATGATGAGCGATGACGATTACTGGTTGGCCTGCATCCTTGACCCTCGCTATAAAGGCAAATTGCAAAATATTATGCCACATGAGAACCTCGAACAAATATTAGCAACGAAACAAGCTACTCTTGTAGACCGTTTGATTCAGGCATTCCCAGCACACAGCGCCGGTGATGGTTCTCACACAAGCTGCAGGGGGCTACAGGGCAGAGGTGTTAGAGGTGCACAGATCAGAAGTGGCATTGGACAGAGGGGTTTTCTGACCAGGTTGTGGAGTGATTTCGCAATGACCGCAGACAGGACAGGTACTGCAGCATCTATTCAAAGTGACAGGAGACAACATTTGTCCAGTATGGTTACTAACTATTTTTCAGCCCTTATCGATGTTCTCCCTCAACCATCATTCCCATTTGATTACTGGGCATCCAAATTAGACACCTGGCCTGAATTGGCAGAATATGCATTGCAGGAGCTTGCTTGCCCAGCAGCAAGTGTGCTATCAGAAAGAGTATTCAGTGCTGCTGGTTCAATATTAACCGAAAAAAGGACTCGTCTGGCTACCCAAAATGTGGATGATCTCACCTTCATTAAAATGAACCACTCCTGGATTTCAAATTATTTTGCCCCACCTTTCCCGGCTGACACCTAGCTTTCCTATAAAAAGGTCTTGCTTGTGGACTGGTCTTACTGAGTGTTCCAATCTCTAAATTTGCAGCAGCTGTTTGTACAGCATACGACATGTTTACACCTCCCTCAATGGGAAAATTCCCCCCACAGGGCCGTGGTCTCGCCACTTGGCGCAAGCACCCGTTACAGTGCCGTTTGTCTGAAGAGGTGGGTGTGCCCGCTTTTGGTCGACGGCACTGCCACTGGGTCCCTCATAGTACAATGAAGTGTCTCTGGCGGTGGTGGTGCGCACCCAACGTCAGACACACCGTTGTAACATGAGGGGCCCTGGGACGGTACCGCCGGCCACAAGAGAGTTCCCCCCCAGCTCAAACTGTGCTCTACCACGTGCAAAATTATCTCGCACAGCTCCACCAATGTTTAGTCTATGCGCTGACATCATTCAATGCCTGGCACTGACAATACCAATTTGTTGACATCTATGATGCTAGTTAAAGTAGTCTGGGTCAGTGTCCTATATTGACACCAGTAAATACTTACTGCCAAATTACTTTGTCAGAAACTCAGCAGATGAGCCCACCCCTGTACCTAAGTATGCCACACTTTTTTTTTTGTTGTTTTGCGAGACATTAACATCTATTTATTTTTTGTGAGTACTAACTGTGTCAGACACTCCTTGCAATCCTCCTCTGCTGACCACAATGCTGCCTGTGTATCCATGTAACCGATTTAAAACTGCCTTGAGCCTATTTTTATTTATTTTAGGCCTTCATTAGCCTGTCTGCAGTCCCTCCTTGCAATACTCCTCCACTGACCACAATGCTGCCTGTGTATCCATGTAACCTATTTAAAACTGCCTTGAGCCTATTTTTTGTTATTTTAGGCCTTCATTAGCCTGTCTGCGGGCCTTCATTAGCCTGTCTGCAGTCCCTCCTTGCAATACTCCTCCACTGACCACATTGCTGACTGTGTATCCATGTAACCTATTTAAAACTGCCATGAGCCTATTTTTTGTTATTTTAGGCCTTCGTTAGCCTGTCTGCGGTCCCTCCTTGCAATCCTCCTCCGCTGACCACACCAATGCTGCCCGTGTACCCCTGGAACCTATTTAAAAGTTCATAGAGCCTATTTATATATTTTATTTAATATTAATAAAGCCATGATGGACTACGCTGTACCACGCTACAAGCTAACCAGTCGACACTTCTTTTGCGAGAAAAGCCATCCCAACCCTCCACCAGCATGTAAAAGACCGCATTGTCCATGCACTCTGGAAATCTGTGAGTACAAAGGTGCACCTGACAACAGACGCATGGACCTGCAGGCATGGCCACGGAAGGTTACGTGTCCAATACGGCGCAATGGGTTAATGTGGTGGATGCATGGTCCACAGGGGACAGCCTACTAAGTCTGTCTGCAGTCACTAATTCAAATTGTCCTCCACTGTCTAAATCTGAGCTTCAACCTTCTGGCTCTCCTTAAGTGTTTTTTTTAAAAAAAAATTGGTGTTTGGGGCCTAATACCTCTGTTTGCCGCTCACTGGTGTTCTCCTCAACTGAATAAATCTGAGCTTTAACCTTCTGGCTCTCATTAAGTGCTGTTTTTTAAAAAATTGGTGCTTAGGGCCTACTAACGGTGTCTGCCGCTCCCTGGTGTTTGTCCTCAACTGTATAAAGCTGAGCTTCAACCTTCTGGCTTTCGGCCTATAGTATCAGATATTAAACAGCATTTGGCCTTCAACTTTGGTTGCGGCCTACTAACGGTGTCTGCCGCTGCCTGGTGTTTGTCCTCAACTGTATAAAGCTGAGCTTCAACCTTCTGGCTCTCATTAAGTGCTGTTTTTAAAAAAAATTGGTGGTTAGGGCCTACTAACGGTGTCTGCCGCTCCCTGGTGTTTGTCCTCAACTGTATAAAGCTGAGCTTCAACCTTCTGGCTCTCATTAAGTGCTGTTTTTTTAAAAATTGGTGGTTAGGGCCTACTAACGGTGTCTGCCGCTCCCTGGTGTTTGTCCTCAACTGTATAAAGCTGAGCTTCAACCTTCTGGCTCTCATTAAGTGCTGTTTTTTTTTAAATTGGTGGTTAGGGCCTACTAACGGTGTCTGCCGCTCCCTGGTGTTTGTCCTCAACTGTATAAAGCTGAGCTTCAACCTTCCGGCTCTCATTAAGTGCTTTTTTTAAAAAAAAATTGGTGTTTGGGGCCTAATACCTCTGTTTGCCGCTCACTGGTGTTCTCCTCAACTGAATAAATCTGAGCTTTAACCTTCTGGCTCTCATTAAGTGCTTTTTTAAAAAAAAATTGGTGTTTGGGGCCTAATACCTCTGTTTGCCGCTCACTGGTGTTCTCCTCAACTGAATAAATCTGAGCTTTAACCTTCTGGCTCTCATTAAGTGGTTGTTTAAAAAAAAATTGGTGTTTGGGGCCTAATACCTCTGTTTGCCGTTCACTGGTGTTCTCCTCAACTGAATAAATCTGAGCTTTAACCTTCTGGCTCTCATTAAGTGCTGTTTTTTAAAAAATTGGTGGGTAGGGCCTACTAACGGTGTCTGCCGCTCCCTGGTGTTTGTCCTCAACTGTATAAAGCTGAGCTTCAGTCTTTAGGCTTTTGGCCTATAGTAGCAGATATTAAACTGCATTTGGCCTACTAGTGTGGTTGGGCCCTTAAAACAGTGTCTGCTGTTCCTGGGTTTGCTACTCCACTGAACAAAGCAATGCCGCCTGTTTAGTCCTGTTACCAATTTTGAACTGCATTTAGCCTACTTTATTCTTTGGCCCTATATCTGTGTTTCCTCCTCATCCTGCCCATTGCCCAGCCACTGCTAGATGAGTCTGCTGGTACATTGACCTAGACCACTATATTCCCCTTGCATTCTACACAGCTAGAATCTGACCCTGCTGAAAGTCAGGTTCCCCTTCCCGCATGTTATACCACCTTACACAGGGACAAAGAGGAAGGTGCAGATGAAAGTGCAGGTTCCTTCATCAGGTGGGGGGGCATACTCGTTGGCAACGTCACTGGCACAGGACCCCTCAGTGTACGCAAAAGTGTCACTGCTGGTGGGAGGCGCCCCCGCCATGCAAACACACCGCTGTACTTTGAGGGGCCCTGTGCCATTGCCAATGCCAACGAGTGGGCCCCCCCTGCTTGCTTAGGATCACAGCACTTGCAAACTTGACATACTTACCTCTCCCTGCTCCACCGCCGTGACGTAGTCCACGTTTCCTGGGCCCACTAAAACCTTGAACCAGCCCTACCCCCCACAACTTTTGCCAAATGACCCCCAATTTCCAATGCCCAACTATTATTATAAAGTTAATTAAGATTGACAAGCTTCAGAAACAAGAATGGATGTTTTTGGCATTAAAATGGGCACTGTAGGTGTTTTCCTGGCCTCCACTCACTGTCGACTGTGCTTCCCCATTGACTTGCATTGGGTTTCGTGTTTCGGTCAATCCCCGACTTTTAGCGATAATCGGCCGACTGCAATCGACTCGACTCTGGACAAAGTCGGGTTTCGCAAAACCCGACTCGATCTTAAAAAAATGAAAGTCGCTCAACCCTAGTCGACACACAAAACTCATCTCACAAAAGTCTCTACATGCATGTCGCCACACGCAACTCAACACACACGTGACACATGAAACTCGCCCTAAAAAAAAAAAAGTCTGTTATTATCCTTCAAAAATAAAAATCTGATTAATAAGCAGACAAACTACAATAGCAACAAATGTACCATATTGGAAATACGGCAGCTGTCAGTCACATGACCTGTCTATTATGTGTATGTGTGAGCTAATATATACTGCCAGGGGGGAGGGCTTCCTGTTGGTTGGGGATCAGGCTGCCAATTTAGCTTACAAATACTGAGGTAAAAATACTGACCAAATAATGTGTGAACGAGGTCTAATACAGGAGGAGATGACATACAGGTACATGCTATATACAGGGGAGATGACACACAGGTATATACTATATACAGGAGCAGATGACTCACAGGTATATACTATATACAGGAGATGACTTACAGGTATATACTATATACAGGAGGAGATGACATACAGGTATATACTATATATAGGAGGAGATGACATATAGGTATATACTCAGGGCCGTATTTAGAGTTTCTGCTGCCCTAGGCACTTTTCGTGCTGCCTCCCCCATTGGCGAGTATGACTAATGCAGACACTATCGGCAGTGACTTAGGCTACTTTCACATCAGCGATTTTTGACATTTGCGGCAGATCCGGCAGTTTTTCCGCATCCGTAAAGGATCACTTATGGCAACACTGTGTTCGGCCCCATTCATTCCCTATGGGACTTGCGGCACTTGCGGTTTTGCTGCGATCCGGCAAATGCGGTACTTGCAGCAACAGGAAAAAAAAATGCTGCTAGCAGTGTTTTTTTTTTGTCTCGCCTCAAGTGCCGCACATGTCCGCAAATCCCATAGGGAATGAATGAGGCCGAACGCAGAGTTGCCGGCCCGTAAGTGATATGTTACGCGACAGATGCGGAAAAACTGCAGTGTCTGCCGCGAACGGAGAAAATCGCTGATGTGAAAGTAGCCTTAGCAAACCTTTCCATTAGTTGTCATGTGAGAATCTGGTGGATCTCATACACAGCACATGGTCAGTTGATTCTGCCACGGTTGCAAGGTTTGGCTGACAGATTTTTAAGGGCAACCTGTCAGTCGATTCATACTACCAAAACCACGGGCAGCATCACTCAGACTGCAAGCAGGGAAGTTTATGTCTGCAATTCTCGGACATTTCAGAGAGAATAGTGTGAAGAGCTGGATGGGTAATTTATTGAGAGGACGGACTAATCTGTTGCTATCGTCTGTGGGCTTCTCACTCCATGTCTCTAGATCAGGGGTGAGCAATTTATTTCCCCGAGGGGCCAGATGAAAGACCATGACTGTTGTGGAGGCCGAACCATTAGCATGAAAATAATTCTCAATATTAATTAATATTAATTGTATCACTTAATATTGAGCAAAATTAAGTATGCTGACACTCACTATATATCTTTAAACCCCCCACAGCCCCTTATATACAGCATGAGCCCCACACAGCCTCCCCATATACAGCATGAGCCCCACACAGCCTCCCTATATACAGCATGAGCCCCACACAGCCTCCCCATATACTGCATGAGCCCCACACAGCCTCCCTATATACAGCATGAGCCCCACACAGCCTCCCTATATACAGCATGAGCCCCACACAGCCTCCCCATATACTGCATGAAACCGCACACAGCCTCCCCATATACACTGCATGAGCCCCACAGCCTCCCCATATACTGCATGAAACCGCACACAGCCTCCCCATATACACTGCATGAGCCCCACACAGCCTCCCCATATACTGCATGAGCCCCACACAGCCTCCCCATATACACTGCATGAGCCCCACACAGCCTCCCTATATACACTGCATGAGCTCCACACAGCCTCCCCATATACTGCATGAGCCCCACACAGCCTCCCTACATACAGCATGAGCCCCACACAGCCTCCCCATATACAGCATGTGCCCCACACAGCCTCCCCATATACAGCATGTGCCCCACACAGCCTCCCCATATACTGCATGAGCACCACACAGCCTCCCCATATACAGCATGAGACCCACACAGCCTCCCCATATACAGCATGAGACCAGCCTCTCATCTCCTCGGCAGCCTCCCCTCTCCAGCCTCTCATCCCCTCTCCTCAGCAGCCTCCCCTCACCAGCCTCTCATCTCCTCCCCTGCCTCTCATCTCTTCCCCTCAGCAGCCTCCCCTCACCAGCCTCTCATCTCCTCCCCCCACCAGCCTCTCATCTCCTCTCCTTACCAGCCTCTCATCTCCTCTCCTCAGCAGCCTCCCCACACCAGCCTCTCATCTCCTCTCCTTACCAGCCTCTCCTTACCAGCCTCTCCTCTCCTTTCCAGCCTCTCATCTCCTCTCCTTTCCAGCCTCTCATCTCCTCTCCTTTCCAGCCTCTCATCTCCTTACCAGCCTCTCCTCCCCTTACCAGCCTCTCCTATCCTCTCCTTACCAGCCTCTCCTCTCCTTACCAGCCTCTCCTATCCTCTCCTTACCAGCCTCTCCTCTCCTTACCAGCCTCTCCTATCCTCTCCTTACCAGCCTCTCCTCTCCTTACCAGCCTCTCCTCTCCTTACCAGCCTCTCCTTTCCAGCTTCTCCTCTCCAGCCTCTCCTCTCCTTTCCAGCCTCTCCAGCCTCATCTCCTTTCCAGCCTCTCATCTCCTCTCCTAACCAGCCTCTCCTCTCCTTACCAGCCTCTCCTCTCCAGCCTCTCCTCTCCTTACCAGCCTCTCCTCAGCAGCCTCACCACACCAGCCTCTCATCTCCTCTCCTTACCAGCATCTCCTCTCCTTTCCAGCCTCTCCTCTCCTTTCCAGCCTCTCATCTCCTTACCAGCCTCTCATCTCCTTACCAGCCTCTCCTCTCCTTTCTAGCCTCTCCTCACCAGCCTCTCCTCTCCTCAGCAGCCTCCCCACACCAGCCTCTCATCTCCTCTCCTTACCAGCCTCTCCTCTCCTTTCCAGCCTCTCCTCTCCTTACCAGCCTCTCCTCTCCTTACAAGCCTCTCCTCTCCTTTCCAGCCTCTCCTCTCCTTTCCAGCCTCTCATCTCCTCTCCTTACCAGCCTCTCGTCTCCAGCCTCTCCTCTCCTTTCCAGCCTCTCCTCTCCTTACCAGCCTCTCCTCTCCAGCCTCTCCTCTCCTTACCAGCCTCTCCTCTCCTTGCCAGCCTCCCCTCTCCTCACATCAGCAGACTCCCGTCTCCTCTCTCACCTCACTCCTCTCTGCAGCTTCCTCTGAGTCCTCACACACTGCCCGCCCCCTCTACCTGCTCACCGCCTTCCAGCTTGAAACGTGTAAATCACCACAATCTGTGTCTCCCCTGTATGTGCATGCTGAGACTTATAGTGCCACAGCAGCTGAGACAGGATGGAAGGGCTCTTACCTGTGAACTCTGTTTTCGGGCTCCCTCTTGTGGTCACTGGTGGTATTGTGTGACTTTTGCTTTGGGCTCCCCCTGGTGGCTTTGTTTGTTATCCTGCTGGTCTCTGGCTATCAGCTGGTTCGTTATCCTCTGGGAGGTTCCTATATAGCTCTGTTTTGCTTCCACTTGTGGCCGGCTGTCGATGTAATCAGTGCTACTCAGATTCCTTCTGACTACCTTGCTCCCAGTCCATCCAGGATAAGCTAAGTTTTGTTTGCTCATTTTTTGATCAGCAGTGTTTATCATGTTTTCTGTTCCAGCTTGCTAAAATGTAATTCCCTTGCTTGCTGGTTGCTCTAGTGGGCTGAGTTTCTCCCCACACACCGTTAGTTGGTGTGTGGGTTCTTGAAATCTCAGGATGGATATTTTGTAAGGGTTTTTTATTGATCGCATAGACCCCTGCTCTATTTTCTGCTTTCTAGTACTAGTGGGCCTCTTTTGCTGAATCTGATTTCATCCCTATGTATGTGCCTTCGTCTTACTTCACCGTTAATATTTGTTGAGGGCTTCTATATCTTTGGGGATTATTTCTCTGGAGGCAAGCGAGGTCTTTCTTTCTCTTTAGGGGTAGCTAGTTCCTCAGGCTGGCTCGAGACGTCTAAGAATTTTTTAGGCACGTTCACCGGCTACCTCTAGTTGTTTTGGATAGGTTCAGATTTGCGATCAGTCCAGTTACCATCTCCCTAGAGCTCGTCCTTAGTTTAATCACTTGCTGATCTATTTGTGATCCTCCGCCACTAGGGATCATAACAGCTCCCCCCTCTGACAGGCAACATCTGAGGGGGCAGACAAGCACAGAGGTGAGACCCCCAATATCACCAGACCCCTCTGATGCTCCCTGTACAAACCCCCCAGTCACCTTCTCACCACATGGGGGACAGTACTGGCAGAGCACAAAAAGTGCAGTACTGAAACACTTCCCCCGCAGATGACACAGAAAGGTTCCTTGTTGTTACCGAGGAGACAGGAAATCCTCGGGCTGACAATACTGTCTGTGCCGTCACCTGCTGAGTTTTCCTGAGGGCTCTCACACCTCCAGTCTGCTCCAGTGCTCCTACATAAGAGCGCGCAGCGTGTCACATGACCCGCGTCAGAACCGTGATACACTTGGGCCTGCTGCTGCTTAAAGGTACAGCACTCATTTCTGCCCCATACAGTAGTCAGGGCTGTATTGCCCAGATGGCGGCCCTGCACCCGAGACCCCCTCCCCCCGCAGCAGCCGGGACTGAGGTGGGTGGGTGGGGTGACCCCGGACTTAAAAAAAAAAAAAAAATACATTTTTTTTTTCTTTTTTTTTTTTTAAACTTGCTCAGGTGCCTCCCCCTGCATTGTCCCCGACCTAGGCACGTGCCCTCGAGTGCCTAGTGGCAAATACGGCCCTGTATATACTATATACAGGAGATGACATACAGGTATATACTATATATAGGAGGAGATGACATACAGGTATATATTATATACAGAAGAGATGACATACAGGTATATACTATATACAGGAGGAGATGACACATAGGTATATACAATATACAGGAGGAGATGACATACAGCAGGTATATACTATTTACAGGGGAGATGACATACATGTATATACTATATACAGGAGATGACATACAGGTATATACTATATATAGGAGGAGATGACATACAGCAGGTGTATACTATATACAGGGGAGATGACATACAATTATATACTATATACAGGAGATGACATACAGGTATATACTATATATAGGAGGAGATGGCATACAGGTATATACTATATACAGAAGAGATGACATACAGGTATAAACTATATACAAGAGGAGATGACACATAGGTATATACAATATACATGAGGCGATGACATACAGCAGGTATATACAATTTACAGGGAGATGACATGCAGGGTTATACTATATATAAGGGAGATGACAAACATGTATATACTGAGGGGAAAATGAGAGGTGTGAGGTGAAAATGAGAGGTGTGAGGTGAAAATGAAAAGGTGTGAGTGCAAAATGAGAGGAGTGAGGGAAAATAGCGGAGTGATCGGAAAATGACAGATGTGAGGTCGAAATGACAAGTGTTAGTGGGGAATGAGAGGAGTGAGGGGGGAATGAGAGGAGTGAGGGGGAAAATAAGAGGAGTGAAGGGGAAAATGAGAGGTGTGAGGGAGAAAATGAGAGATGTGAGGGGAAAATGAAAGATGTGAGGGGGAAAATGAGAGGCGTGATGGGAAAATAAGAGAAGTGAGCTGCTATAACTAACCACAGATATTTACTATGCCCAGGCGACATCGGGATCTTCAGCTAGTAGTTAATAAATAACATTTCATACCTGTAATCTATACATCAGCACAATTTTTCAACCTTTTTTTTTGTTAGCAATTTATAAGTGTCTAAGGCTGGTTTCACACTTGCGTTTGGATCTGCAGCGTTTTAAAAAAAAATGCAGGTGGTGAAAAAATGCATGCAAATGAGTGGAAACGCTGCGTTTTTTAGACGCATGCGTTTTTGCATGCAGAAAAAAAACGCGGCGTTTTGATGCGTTTACATGCGTTTTTCCCTGCGTTTGCGTTTTTGAAACGCATGCTGAGAAGTGTGTGACAGCTGCCAATCATCAAAATCAACTAGAAAACCCACTATTAATAGAATTAGCTAGGGTTAGGGTTAGGGTTAGGATCCCTAGGGTTAGGGGTAGCTTTTTATTAGAAGAATGTCCTGGTCACCAGGTCACTGATAAGCCACCCCCCACCATCAAGGTGATAAAGGGATCCAAACCCTAACCCTACCCCTAACACTACCTCTAACCCTACCCCTAACCCTAACCCTAACCCTAGGGATCCAAACCCTACACCTAACCCTAACCCTAGGGATCCAAACCCTAACCCTAGGGATCCAAACCCTAACCCTATCCCTAACCCTAGGGATCCTAACCCTAACCCTAACTTTACCCCTAAAACTACCCCTAACCCTACCCCTAACTCTAACCCTAGGGATCCTAACCCTAACCCTAACCCTAACCCTAAGGGTTAGGATCCTAACCCTAACCCTAAGGGTTAGGGTTAGGATCCCTAGGGTTAGGGTTAGGGTTAGGATCCCTAGGGTTACTAGGGATCCTAACCCTAACCCTAACCGATACCCTAGGGATCCTAACCCTAACCCTAACCCTAAGGGTTAGGATCCTAACCCTAAGGGTTAGGGTTAGGGTTAGGATCCCTAGAGTTAGGGTTAGGGTTAGGATCCTTAGGGTTACTAGGGATCCTAACCTTAGGGTTAGGGTTAGGGTTAGGATCCCTAGTAACCCAAGGGTTAGGGTTAGGGTTAGGGTTTTCTTGTTTTTTTTGTGTTTTCTTGTGTTTTTCTATAGAAACGCATGCAAACGCATGTGCTTAAAAACGCATGCGTTTACATGGACAGCAATACATTTTTTTGCCGCGAATAAACGCAAGCGTTTTTTTGCGGCAAAAAAATGCCGCTAGAAATTACTACAGGTTGCATTTCTGCAACTAAACGCACGCATAAAAAAAGCATGCGGTGCAAAAAACGCGTCAAAACGCATGCAAAAAAACGCATGCGTTTTTAATGTTAAGTGTAGAAAAAAACCGCATGCGTTTTTTAGCGCTAAAACGCAGCGGCAAAAAACGCAAGTGTGAAACCAGCCTAAAGTTAACCAGCGATTTCTCATTTTTCCAACAAAATTTACAAAACCATTTAATAGGGACCACATCAAACTTGAAGACACTTTGAAGTGCCTATATGACAGAAAATACCCAAGTGACACCATTCTAAAAACTGCACCCCTTAACATGCTCAAAACCACATACAAGAAGTTTATTAACCCTTCAGGTGCTTTACAGGAATTTTTGGAATGTGGAAGGAAAAAATGAACATTTAAGTTTTTGTCACAAAAATATTACTTTAGACCCAAGAATTTTTAATTTTCGCAAGTATAACAGGAAAATATGGACACTAAAACTTGTTATGCAATTTCTCCTGTGCATGCAGATACCCTATATGTGGGGAAAAACCACTGTTTGGGCACACGGCAGGGCTTGGAAGGAAAAGAGCGCCATTTGACTTTTTGAATGTAAAATTTGCCGGATTAATTAGAGGACAACATTTTGTGTTTGAAGAGCCCCAGATGTGCCTAAACAGTGGAAACTGCCCACAATTGACACCATTTTGGAATGTAGACCCCTCATGTAACTTATCTAGAATGTGGTGAGCACCTTGAACCCCCAGGTGCTTCACAGAAGTTTATAACTTTGAGCTGTGAAAATAAAAAAAAACATTTTCCACTAAAAAATGTTTTTTAGACCCAAATTTTACATTTTCACAAGGGTAACAGGAGAAATTGCATCATGCAATTTTTGCAATTTCTCCTGAGTACGCTCATACCCAATATGTGGGGGAAAGTTACTGTTTGTACACACAGCAGGACTTTGAAGGGAAGGAGCGCCATTTGACTATTTGATGGCAAAATTTGCTGGAATAATTAGCAGACACCATATTGCATTTGAAGAGCCCCTGATTTGCCAAAATAGTGGAAACTGCCACAAGTGACACCATTTTCAAAGCTAAACCCCCCAGTGAACTTATCTAGATGAGTGGTGAGCACTTTGAACCCCCAAATGCTTGACAGAAGTTTATAATGTTGAGCCGTGAAAATAAAAAAAACAAATTTTCCCACAAAAATGTATTTTAGCCCCAAATTTTGCATTTTCTCCTGAGTGTGCAGATACCCTATATGTGGGGGGAAAATACTGTTTAGGCTCACGGCAGGGATCAGAAAAGAAAGAGTTTTGGAACACAGACTTTGATGGAATGGTCTGCTGGTGTCATGTCGCATTTGCAGAGCCCCTGATGTGCCTAAACAGTGGAAAACCCCCACAACTGACACCATTTTGGAGGCTAGACCCTTCAAGAAATGTATCTAGATGTGTGGTGAGCACCTTGAACCCCCAGTTGATTCACAAGTTTATAACGTAGAGCAGTAACAATAAAAAAAATCACTTTTTTCCCACAAAAATGTTATTTTAGTCGCAATATTTTATTTTCACAAATATAACAAGAGAAAATGTGGTTGAAAACTACTTTTTGCACAATGCAAAGCTCAGAAGGCATGTAGCGCCATACTGGAGTTCATATTTTGCTGTACTGATTTGAAGGTGACATGTCAAATTGGCAGAGCCTTTGAGGTGCCAGAACAGCAGATCCCACCATAATAAACTCCATTTTACAAACTACACCTCTCAATTAGTTTTTTTAGGTGAGCAGTGATCATATTGACATCACAGGTGGGTCACAGAATTTTATACCATTGGGCAATAAAGAAAAAAATATATATTTTTACCACCAAAATGTTGTTTTACCCTCAGGTTTTACATTTTCACCCTGGGAAATGGGTAAAAATAGCACCAAAATGCGTCCCGCAATTTCTGTTGAATGTAGAAATACCCCAAATGTGGCAGTACAGTAATGCTTAGCCATACAGCAAGACTCAGGAGGGACGTAGCGCTATTGGCAAATAGCGCTCCATCCCTCCTGAGTCTCGCCATATGGCTAAGCAGTACTGTTATACAAGAGGCATCATGGAGCACAGAATTTTCTATAATAGTTTGCAGACTCCAAATACAGAGAACCTAAGTGCTAGAAGAGCAGAATCCCCCTCAAGTAACCCCATTTTGGAAATTATACCCCTTTGGGAATTTATCAACAGCAGTGAATGTTGCTGAGTGAAAATTGCAAACTACCATTGTAGTGACCAGTGCAATGTAGCCACCTCATGCACCTATAAATTAGGCGGGCTCTCATTGCTACAAACATGTGGATGCTATATGTGGTTTAGACACACTGGGGCTCAGAAGGGAGGGGAACATTTGGATTTGGAAGCACAGAGTTTGCTGAATTTCTTTTGGGGGGGGTGAGGAGACATTTAGCTTTTCCTACAACCTTTGTGCTACCAGTAACAAGGAAACCCTCTATATTTCCATTAACAGATGACTGACATGAGTGGGTGTAAGGGTTGGAAGATCGCATTAAATATAAATTATGATGAAGTGCAATCGCAATCCGGGGTCCACTGTGCAGAAATGGAAAACTGCAGCTAATGTGAACAATGGCGGAACACACAGCAAGCTCACACTGAGTTACACGTTACTCATTGTATAACACACGAGACTGTGTCACTCACACACAGCAACAGAATAGATGCTCTTCAATAGACCTGTGTCACTCGCACACAGTAACGGAGCAGGTATGGCGCTAAACAAGATCCCTGTTCACCTCACAGGAGAATGCAACCCTCACAGGGGCAAGGGAACCGGTAGTGGACACAATCGCAGTGTGTGCACGCACACAAACTCCTCTCCGGAGGTGCCAGAATTCTAAAGATAAGTGAAGGACTATTGATGACATAATTTGCATATTGGAAAAAACATTTGATCACGTGGCGGCGGCAGGACAACTGCGAGTACAGTTTTTCGCCCGGAACCAGAGAGACAGAGAAAGTCTGATACAGTATGCTATAGCGTTGGAGTAGCTGCATCAGGAGATCAAAAAGAAGTCACCTGTGACTATGGGTACTGGGGCCGATGTTGACAGCATTCTTCGGGATGAGTTCATCAAGGGAATAAGGAGTGAGACACTAAGGAGTGAATTGTTACTGAAAGCAACCTATTACCTATTCTGAAATACAGGAAGAAGCAGTAGCACAGACCTTAGAAGTGAAGCCTGCTCTGCAGTGAAGTAAGCTTCAGAACAGATGATGGGTGTTGATTTTCATTCCTGCCTTGGTGTATGCCCAACTACAGCGAGGGCCTCTCTTTTACTGATGGCAAGGATTCAGCTGTCAGCTTCCTCTGGCAGTCTCACCGCAAATTACCAAGTTCTCGGCATCACCAACATTGCCCAACCTCCGGATGGCCCAGGTCTTAAAGCAGTTGACATTTCCCTTGAGGTATATTGTGATTGCCCATACAATGGAGTAGAGGGGTTAGTCGGCTCTGAGTATCTCGGAGGCGTTCCCCGAAACTGCATCTGCTGCTTCCGCTCCACCAGGCTTTCCACAGTTTTCTGTAAAGCCACCAGCTGTGTCTGGATTGGGTCTGGCCTCAGCCCTCTTGTATCAGCTACCTGAGGATCTGTTTGTGGAGAGTCCCACTCTGGAGGTGCAGTTTGCAAGAAAGAAGGTTGTCTGCTTGGTGGATACCGGGTCGGAGGTGACAACGATGCCAAAGAAATTTTTCAAGGTGCATTTAGAAGGGACTGCCAAACCGGACTGTTGAGGCTGAAGGCTGCTAATTTCGAGGAAATCCCAGTGGTGGGCATTGCGTGGATGAAGGTGCAGCTGTGTGGCCAGGAGTTGTGAACCAAGGGAGTAGTAATCACAAAGACACAGGCGAGACCGAACCTTCTGGTGGTTCTGGGAATGAACATCCTGAGAGAGCTGGACTCCCTTCTGTTCGAACATGAGGGTCCAAGTTATTGGAAATGGGCGACACCCCACCGAGTCACCCAGAGAGTGTGCAGCAGGTGGTCCGTTCATGCCGTATTCAGATGGGTTCACAGAGGGAAGAGCAGTGGGAGTGGTGTATGTCCCACGCGGATCTGCTTTTGTGATCGGCCTGGGTCAAGAGAAGCTTGTATTGATGTCTGTAGGGACACACAGAAAACTGGCATGGAGGTGATTCTGGAACCCAACGGTCAGTCAGAAGACATGGATAGTCCAATGGTAGCCCAAACATTGGCCATTATACAAGATGGAAGTTTATCAATAAGGTGCTTGAATCTGCAGGATCATGAGGTGACTCTGGCGGCGAGCGCCAAGCTGGCTGATGTATATGTGTGCGACGAGGGAGTCATTCCCAAAAGTCAGTTCACACTGAGAGCAGACCGCAGGACCGCCTGAACCCTGTCAATGCAGACGACCACTGAAGAGTCGCCCACACCTGCGTGGAATGGCAGGAAGATCATGGAGATCATGGAGGTGGATGAGTCCCAGTTGACATCCGAGCAGGCGCGCAGGCTGGAGGATACACTGTGGGAACATCAGGCTGCTTATTCCAAGGATGATGAAGACTTTGGTTGCACGAAGGCAGTGGAACACGAAATACCCACAGGAGACAACCCTCCGATTTGGGAGAGATATCGTCAGATCCCGCCGAACCTCTACCAAGAGGTTAAGGGGATGAGAGCACAAATGAAAGACAATGGGGTGATCCGTCAGAGTCAGAAGCCTTAGACCGCATCAGTCATGTTGGTACCGAAGAAGGACAGGTCCATATGGTTTTGTGTTGATTACCACAAGCTGAATGCACACACTGTACGTGACTCTTACCCGTTACCAAGAATTGAGGAATCTTTGTCTGTTCTGGGGAAGGTGAAATACTTCTCTACGCTTGGCTTAGCAAGTGGCTACTGGCAGGTGCCCGTGGCGGCTAGAGATTGGCAGAAGAAAGTGGTCATCTTGCCAATGGGTCTGTTCGAGTTTAACCGAATGCCCTTCGGACTGAATAATGCCCCAGGAATGTTTCAGTGGTTGATGGAGTATTGCTTGGGTGATTACAATTTGAATCTGTGTTTATCTATTTATAAGTGTCTAAGGCTGGTTTCACACTTGCGTTTGGATCTGCAGCGTTTTTAAAAAAAACGCAGGTGGTGAAAAAATGCATGCAAATGAGTGGAAACGCTGCGTTTTTTAGACGCATGCGTTTTTGCATGCAGAAAAAAAATGCGGCGTTTTGATGCGTTTACATGCGTTTTTCCCTGCGTTTGCGTTTTTGAAATGCATGCTGAGAAGTGTGTGACAGCTGCCAATCATCAAAATCAACTAGAAAACCCACTATTAATAGAATTAGCTAGGGTTAGGGTTAGGGTTAGGATCCCTGGGGTTAGGGTTAGGGGTAGCTTTTTATTAGAAGAATGTCCTGGTCACCAGGTCACTGATAAGCCACCCCCCACCATCAAGGTGATAAAGGGATCCAAACCCTAACCCTACCCCTAAAACTACCTCTAACCCTACCCCTAACCCTAACCCTAGGGATCCAAACCCTACACGTAACCCTAACCCTAGGGATCCAAACCCTAACCCTAACCCTAGGGATCCAAACCCTAACCCTATCCCTAACCCTAGGGATCCTAACCCTAACCCTAACTTTACCCCTAAAACTACCCCTAACCCTACCCCTAACCCTAACCCTAGGGATCCTAACCCTAACCCTAACCCTAAGGGTTAGGGTTAGGATCCCTAGGGTTAGGGTTAGGGTTAGGATCCCTAGGGTTACTAGGGATCCTAACCCTAACCCTAACCGATACCCTAGGGATCCTAACCCTAACCCTAAGGGTTAGGATCCTAACCCTAAGGGTTAGGGTTAGGGTTAGGATCCCTAGAGTTAGGGTTAGGATCCTTAGGGTTATTAGGGATCCTAACCCTAACCCTAACCGATACCCTAGGGATCCTAACCCTAACCCTAACCCTAAGGGTTAGGATCCTAACCCTAAGGGTTAGGGTTAGGGTTAGGATCCCTAGAGTTAGGGTTAGGGTTAGGATCCTTAGGGTTACTAGGGATCCTAACCTTAGGGTTAGGGTTAGGGTTAGGGTTAGGATCCCTAGTAACCCAAGGGTTAGGGTTAGGGTTAGGGTTTTCTTGTTTTTTTTGTGTTTTCTTGTGTTTTTCTATAGAAACGCATGCAAACTCATGTGCTTAAAAACGCATGCGTTTACATAGACAGCAATACATTTTTTTGCCGCGAATAAACGCAAGCGTTTTTTTGCTGCAAAAAAAAGCCGCTAGAAATTACTACAGGTTGCATTTCTGCAACTAAACGCACGCATGAAAAAAACATGCGGTGCAAAAAACGCGTCAAAACGCATGCAAAAAAACGCATGCGTTTTTAATGTTAAGTGTAGAAAAAAAAACGCATGCGTTTTTTAGCGCTAAAACGCAGCGGCAAAAAACGCAAGTGTGAAAGTAGCCTAAAGTTGACCAGCGATTTCTCATTTTTCCAACAAAATTTACAAAACCATTTAATAAGGACCACATCAAACTTGAAGACACTTTGAAGTGCCTATATGACAGAAAATACCCAAGTGACACCATTCTAAAAACTGCACCCCTTAACATGCTCAAAACCACATACAAGAAGTTTATTAACCCTTCAGGTGCTTTACAGGAATTTTTGGAATGTGGAAGGAAAAAATGAACATTTAAGTTTTTGTCACAAAAATATTACTTTAGACCCAAGAATTTTTAATTTTCGCAAGTATAACAGGAAAATATGGACACTAAAACTTGTTATGCAATTTCTCCTGTGCATGCAGATACCCTATATGTGGGGAAAAACCACTGTTTGGGCACACGGCAGGGCTTGGAAGGAAAAGAGCGCCATTTGACTTTTTGAATGTAAAATTTGCCGGATTAATTAGAGGACAACATTTTGTGTTTGAAGAGCCCCAGATGTGCCTAAACAGTGGAAACTGCCCACAATTGACACCATTTTGGAATGTAGACCCCTCATGTAACTTATCTAGAATGTGGTGAGCACCTTGAACCCCCAGGTGCTTCACAGAAGTTTATAACTTTGAGCTGTGAAAATAAAAAAAAACATTTTCCACTAAAAAATGTTTTTTAGACCCAAATTTTACATTTTCACAAGGGTAACAGGAGAAATTGCATCATGCAATTTTTGCAATTTCTCCTGAGTACGCTCATACCCAATATGTGGGGGAAAGTTACTGTTTGTACACACAGCAGGACTTTGAAGGGAAGGAGCGCCATTTGACTATTTGATGGCAAAATTTGCTGGAATAATTAGCAGACACCATATTGCATTTGAAGAGCCCCTGATTTGCCAAAATAGTGGAAACTGCCACAAGTGACACCATTTTCAAAGCTAAACCCCCCAGTGAACTTATCTAGATGAGTGGTGAGCACTTTGAACCCCCAAATGCTTGACAGAAGTTTATAATGTTGAGCCGTGAAAATAAAAAAAACAAATTTTCCCACAAAAATGTATTTTAGCCCCAAATTTTGCATTTTCTCCTGAGTGTGCAGATACCCTATATGTGGGGGGAAAATACTGTTTAGGCTCACGGCAGGGATCAGAAAAGAAAGAGTTTTGGAACACAGACTTTGATGGAATGGTCTGCTGGTGTCATGTCGCATTTGCAGAGCCCCTGATGTGCCTAAACAGTGGAAAACCCCCACAACTGACACCATTTTGGAGGCTAGACCCTTCAAGAAATGTATCTAGATGTGTGGTGAGCACCTTGAACCCCCAGTTGATTCACAAGTTTATAACGTAGAGCAGTAACAATAAAAAAAATCACTTTTTTCCCACAAAAATGTTATTTTAGTCGCAATATTTTATTTTCACAAATATAACAAGAGAAAATGTGGTTGAAAACTACTTTTTGCACAATGCAAAGCTCAGAAGGCATGTAGCGCCATACTGGAGTTCATATTTTGCTGTACTGATTTGAAGGTGACATGTCAAATTGGCAGAGCCTTTGAGGTGACAGAACAGCAGATCCCACCATAATAAACTCCATTTTACAAACTACACCTCTCAATTAGTTTTTTTAGGTGAGCAGTGATTATATTGACATCACAGGTGGGTCACAGAATTTTATACCATTGGGCAATAAAGAAAAAAATATATATTTTTACCACCAAAATGTTGTTTTACCCTCAGGTTTTACATTTTCACCCTGGGAAATGGGTAAAAATAGCACCAAAATGCGTCCCGCAATTTCTGTTGAATGTAGAAATACCCCAAATGTGGCAGTACAGTAATGCTTAGCCATACGGCAAGACTCAGGAGGGACGTAGCGCTATTGGCAAATAGCGCTCCATCCCTCCTAAATCTCGCCATATGGCTAAGCAGTACTGTTATACAAGAGGCATCATGGAGCACAGAATTTTCTATAATAGTTTGCAGACTCCAAATACAGAGAACCTAAGTGCTAGAAGAGCAGAATCCCCCTCAAGTAACCCCATTTTGGAAATTATACCCCTTTGGGAATTTATCAACAGCAGTGAATGTTGCTGAGTGAAAATTGCAAACTACCATTGTAGTGACCAGTGCAATGTAGCCACCTCATGCACCTATAAATTAGGCGGGCTCTCATTGCTACAAACATGTGGATGCTATATGTGGTTTAGACACACTGGGGCTCAGAAGGGAGGGGAACATTTGGATTTGGAAGCACAGAGTTTGCTGAATTTCTTTTTGGGGGGGTGAGGAGACATTTAGCTTTTCCTACAACCTTTGTGCTACCAGTAACAAGGAAACCCTCTATATTTCCATTAACAGATGACTGACATGAGTGGGTGTAAGGGTTGGAAGATCGCATTAAATATAAATTATGATGAAGTGCAATCGCAATCCGGGGTCCACTGTGCAGAAATGGAAAACTGCAGCTAATGTGAACAATGGCGGAACACACAGCAAGCTCACACTGAGTTACACGTTACTCATTGTATAACACACGAGACTGTGTCACTCACACACAGCAACAGAATAGATGCTCTTCAATAGACCTGTGTCACTCGCACACAGTAACGGAGCAGGTATGGCGCTAAACAAGATCCCTGTTCACCTCACAGGAGAATGCAACCCTCACAGGGGCAAGGGAACCGGTAGTGGACACAATCGCAGTGTGTGCACGCACACAAACTCCTCTCCGGAGGTGCCAGAATTCTAAAGATAAGTGAAGGACTATTGATGACATAATTTGCATATTAGAAAAAACATTTGATCACGTGGCTGCGGCAGGACAACTGCGAGTACAGTTTTTCGCCCGGAACCAGAGAGACAGAGAAAGTCTGATACAGTATGCTATAGCGTTGGAGTAGCTGCATCAGGAGATCAAAAAGAAGTCACCTGTGACTATGGGTACTGGGGCCGATGTTGACAGCATTCTTCGGGATGAGTTCATCAAGGGAATAAGGAGTGAGACACTAAGGAGTGAATTGTTACTGAAAGCAACCTATTACCTATTCTGAAATACAGGAAGAAGCAGTAGCACAGACCTTAGAAGTGAAGCCTGCTCTGCAGTGAAGTAAGCTTCAGAACAGATGATGGGTGTTGATTTTCATTCCTGCCTTGGTGTATGCCCAACTACAGCGAGGGCCTTTCTTTTACTGATGGCAAGGATTCAGCTGTCAGCTTCCTCTGGCAGTCTCACTGCAAATTACCAAGTTCTCGGCATCACCACCATTGCCCAACCTCCGGATGGCCCAGGTCTTAAAGCAGTTGACATTTCCCTTGAGGTATATTGTGATTGCCCATACAATGGAGTAGAGGGGTTAGTCGGCTCTGAGTATCTCGGAGGCGTTCCCCGAAACTGCATCTGCTGCTTCCGCTCCACCAGGCTTTCCACAGTTTTCTGTAAAGCCACCAGCTGTGTCTGGATTGGGTCTGGCCTCAGCCCTCTTGTATCAGCTACCTGAGGATCTGTTTGTGGAGAGTCCCACTCTGGAGGTGCAGTTTGCAAGAAAGAAGGTTGTCTGCTTGGTGGATACCGGGTCGGAGGTGACAACGATGCCAAAGAAATTTTTCAAGGTGCATTTAGAAGGGACTGTCAAACCGGACTGTTGAGGCTGAAGGCTGCTAATTTCGAGGAAATCCCAGTGGTGGGCATTGCGTGGATGAAGGTGCAGCTGTGTGGCCAGGAGTTGTGAACCAAAGGAGTAGTAATCACAAAGACACAGGCGAGACCGAACCTTCTGGTGGTTCTGGGAATGAACATCCTGAGAGAGCTGGACTCCCTTCTGTTCGAACATGAGGGTCCAAGTTATTGGAAATGGGCGACACCCCACCGAGTCACCCAGAGAGTGTGCAGCAGGTGGTCCGTTCATGCCGTATTCAGATGGGTTCACAGAGGGAAGAGCAGTGGGAGTGGTGTATGTCCCACGCGGATCTGCTTTTGTGATCGGCCTGGGTCAAGAGAAGCTTGTATTGATGTCTGTAGGGACACACAGAAAACTGGCATGGAGGTGATTCTGGAACCCAACGGTCAGTCAGAAGACATGGATAGTCCAATGGTAGCCCAAACATTGGCCATTATACAAGATGGAAGTTTATCAATAAGGTGCTTGAATCTGCAGGATCATGAGGTGACTCTGTCGGCGAGCGCCAAGCTGGCTGATGTATATGTGTGCGACGAGGGAGTCATTCCCAAAAGTCAGTTCACACTGAGAGCAGACCGCAGGACCGCCTGAACCCTGTCAATGCAGACGACTACTGAAGAGTTGCCCACACCTGCGTGGAATGGCAGGAAGATCATGGAGATCATGGGGGTGGATGAGTCCCAGTTGACATCCGAGCAGGCGCGCAGGCTGGAGGATACACTGTGGGAACATCAGGCTGCTTATTCCAAGAATGATGAAGACTTTGGTTGCACGAAGGCAGTGGAACACGAAATACCCACAGGAGACAACCCTCCGATTTGGGAGAGATATCGTCAGATCCCGCCGAACCTCTACCAAGAGGTTAAGGGGATGAGAGCACAAATGAAAGACAATGGGGTGATCCGTCAGAGTCAGAAGCCTTAGACCGCATCAGTCATGTTGGTACCGAAGAAGGACAGGTCCATATGGTTTTGTGTTGATTACCACAAGCTGAATGCACACACTGTACGTGACTCTTACCCGTTACCAAGAATTGAGGAATCTTTGTCTGTTCTGGGGAAGGTGAAATACTTCTCTACGCTTGGCTTAGCAAGTGGCTACTGGCAGGTGCCCGTGGCGGCTTGAGATTGGCAGAAGAAAGTGGTCATCTTGCCAATGGGTCTGTTCGAGTTTAACCGAATGCCCTTCGGACTGAATAATGCCCCAGGAATGTTTCAGTGGTTGATGGAGTATTGCTTGGGTGATTACAATTTGAATCTGTGTTTATCTATTTATAAGTGTCTAAGGCTGGTTTCACACTTGCGTTTGGATCTGCAGCGTTTTTAAAAAAAACGCAGGTGGTGAAAAAATGCATGCAAATGAGTGGAAACGCTGCGTTTTTTAGACGCATGCGTTTTTGCATGCAGAAAAAAAACGCGGCGTTTTGATGCGTTTACATGCGTTTTTCCCTGCGTTTGCGTTTTTGAAACGCATGCTGAGACGTGTGTGACAGCTGCCAATCATCAAAATCAACTAGAAAACCCACTATTAATAGAATTAGCTAGGGTTAGGGTTAGGGTTAGGATCCCTAGGGTTAGGGTTAGGGGTAGCTTTTTATTAGAAGAATGTCCTGGTCACCAGGTCACTGATAAGCCACCCCCCACCATCAAGGTGATAAAGGGATCCAAACCCTAACCCTACCCCTAAAACTACCTCTAACCCTACCCCTAACCCTAACCCTAACCCTAGGGATCCAAACCCTACACCTAACCCTAACCCTAGGGATCCAAACCCTAACCCTAACCCTAGGGATCCAAACCCTAACCCTATCCCTAACCCTAGGGATCCTAACCCTAACCCTAACTTTACCCCTAAAACTACCCCTAACCCTACCCCTAACCCTAACCCTAGGGATCCTAACCCTAACCCTAACCCTAAGGGTTAGGATCCTAACCCTAACCCTAAGGGTTAGGGTTAGGATCCCTAGGGTTAGGGTTAGGGTTAGGATCCCTAGGGTTACTAGGGATCCTAACCCTAACCCTAACCGATACCCTAGGGATCCTAACCCTAACCCTAAGGGTTAGGGTTAGGGTTAGGATCCCTAGAGTTAGGGTTAGGTTTAGGATCCTTAGGGTTACTAGGGATCCTAACCCTAACCCTAACCGATACCCTAGGGATCCTAACCCTAACCCTAACCCTAAGGGTTAGGGTTAGGGTTAGGATCCCTAGAGTTAGGGTTAGGGTTAGGATCCTTAGGGTTACTAGGGATCCTAACCTTAGGGTTAGGGTTAGGGTTAGGGTTAGGATCCCTAGTAACCCAAGAGTTAGGTTTAGGGTTAGGGTTTTCTTGTTTTTTTTGTGTTTTCTTGTGTTTTTCTATAGAAACGCATGCAAACGCATCTGCTTAAAAACGCATGCGTTTACATAGACAGCAATACATTTTTTTGCCGCGAATAAACGCAAGCGTTTTTTTGCGGCAAAAAAATGCCGCTAGAAATTACTACAGGTTGCATTTCTGCAACTAAACGCACGCATGAAAAAAGCATGCGGTGCAAAAAACGCGTCAAAACGCATGCAAAAAAACGCATGCGTTTTTAATGTTAAGTGTAGAAAAAAAACCGCATGCGTTTTTTAGCGCTAAAACGCAGCGGCAAAAAACGCAAGTGTGAAACCAGCCTAAAGTTGACCAGCGATTTCTCATTTTTCCAACAAAATTTACAAAACCATTTAATAGGGACCACATCAAACTTGAAGACACTTTGAAGTGCCTATATGACAGAAAATACCCAAGTGACACCATTCTAAAAACTGCACCCCTTAACATGCTCAAAACCACATACAAGAAGTTTATTAACCCTTCAGGTGCTTTACAGGAATTTTTGGAATGTGGAAGGAAAAAATGAACATTTAAGTTTTTGTCACAAAAATATTACTTTAGACCCAAGAATTTTTAATTTTCGCAAGTATAACAGGAAAATATGGACACTAAAACTTGTTATGCAATTTCTCCTGTGCATGCAGATACCCTATATGTGGGGAAAAACCACTGTTTGGGCACACGGCAGGGCTTGGAAGGAAAAGAGCGCCATTTGACTTTTTGAATGTAAAATTTGCCGGATTAATTAGAGGACAACATTTTGGGTTTGAAGAGCCCCAGATGTGCCTAAACAGTGGAAACTGCCCACAATTGACACCATTTTGGAATGTAGACCCCTCATGTAACTTATCTAGAATGTGGTGAGCACCTTGAACCCCCAGGTGCTTCACAGAAGTTTATAACTTTGAGCTGTGAAAATAAGAAAAAACATTTTCCACTAAAAAATGTTTTTTAGACCCAAATTTTACATTTTCACAAGGGTAACAGGAGAAATTGCATCATGCAATTTTTGCAATTTCTCCTGAGTACGCTCATACCCAATATGTGGGGGAAAGTTACTGTTTGTACACACAGCAGGACTTTGAAGGGAAGGAGCGCCATTTGACTATTTGATGGCAAAATTTGCTGGAATAATTAGCAGACACCATATTGCATTTGAAGAGCCCCTGATTTGCCAAAATAGTGGAAACTGCCACAAGTGACACCATTTTCAAAACTAAACCCCCCAGTGAACTTATCTAGATGAGTGGTGAGCACTTTGAACCCCCAAATGCTTGACAGAAGTTTATAATGTTGAGCCGTGAAAATAAAAAAAACAAATTTTCCCACAAAAATGTATTTTAGCCCCAAATTTTGCATTTTCTCCTGAGTGTGCAGATACCCTATATGTGGGGGGAAAATACTGTTTAGGCTCACGACAGGGATCAGAAAAGAAAGAGTTTTGGAACACAGACTTTGATGGAATGGTCTGCTGGTGTCATGTCGCATTTGCAGAGCCCCTGATGTGCCTAAACAGTGGAAAACCCCCACAACTGACACCATTTTGGAGGCTAGACCCTTCAAGAAATGTATCTAGATGTGTGGTGAGCACCTTGAACCCCCAGTTGATTCACAAGTTTATAACGTAGAGCAGTAACAATAAAAAAATCACTTTTTTCCCACAAAAATGTTATTTTAGTCGCAATATTTTATTTTCACAAATATAACAAGAGAAAATGTGGTTGAAAACTACTTTTTGCACAATGCAAAGCTCAGAAGGCATGTAGCGCCATACTGGAGTTCATATTTTGCTGTACTGATTTGAAGGTGACATGTCAAATTGGCAGAGCCTTTGAGGTGACAGAACAGCAGATCCCACCATAATAAACTCCATTTTACAAACTACACCTCTCAATTAGTTTTTTTAGGTGAGCAGTGATCATATTGACATCACAGGTGGGTCACAGAATTTTATACCATTGGGCAATAAAGAAAAAAATATATATTTTTACCACCAAAATGTTGTTTTACCCTCAGGTTTTACATTTTCACCCTGGGAAATGGGTAAAAATAGCACCAAAATGCGTCCCGCAATTTCTGTTGAATGTAGAAATACCCCAAATGTGGCAGTACAGTAATGCTTAGCCATACAGCAAAACTCAGGAGGGCCGTAGCGCTATTGGCAAATAGCGCTCCATCCCTCCTGAGTCTCGCCATATGGCTAAGCAGTACTGTTATACAAGAGGCATCATGGAGCACAGAATTTTCTATAATAGTTTGCAGACTCCAAATACAGAGAACCTAAGTGCTAGAAGAGCAGAATCCCCCTCAAGTAACCCCATTTTGGAAATTATACCCCTTTGGGAATTTATCAACAGCAGTGAATGTTGCTGAGTGAAAATTGCAAACTACCATTGTAGTGACCAGTGCAATGTAGCCACCTCATGCACCTATAAATTAGGCGGGCTCTCATTGCTACAAACATGTGGATGCTATATGTGGTTTAGACACACTGGGGCTCAGAAGGGAGGGGAACATTTGGATTTGGAAGCACAGAGTTTGCTGAATTTCTTTTGGGGGGGTGAGGAGACATTTAGCTTTTCCTACAACCTTTGTGCTACCAGTAACAAGGAAACCCTCTATATTTCCATTAACAGATGACTGACATGAGTGGGTGTAAGGGTTGGAAGATCGCATTAAATATAAATTATGATGAAGTGCAATCGCAATCCGGGGTCCACTGTGCAGAAATGGAAAACTACAGCTAATGTGAACAATGGCGGAACACACAGCAAGCTCACACTGAGTTACACGTTACTCACTGTATAACACACGAGACTGTGTCACTCACACACAGCAACAGAATAGATGCTCTTCAATAGACCTGTGTCACTCGCACACAGTAACGGAGCAGGTATGGCGCTAAACAAGATCCCTGTTCACCTCACAGGAGAATGCAACCCTCACAGGGGCAAGGGAACCGGTAGTGGACACAATCGCAGTGTGTGCACGCACACAAACTCCTCTCCGGAGGTGCCAGAATTCTAAAGATAAGTGAAGGACTATTGATGACATAATTTGCATATTGGAAAAAACATTTGATCACGTGGCGGCGGCAGGACAACTGCGAGTACAGTTTTTCGCCCGGAACCAGAGAGACAGAGAAAGTCTGATACAGTATGCTATAGCGTTGGAGTAGCTGCATCAGGAGATCAAAAAGAAGTCACCTGTGACTATGGGTACTGGGGCCGATGTTGACAGCATTCTTCGGGATGAGTTCATCAAGGGAATAAGGAGTGAGACACTAAGGAGTGAATTGTTACTGAAAGCAACCTATTACCTATTCTGAAATACAGGAAGAAGCAGTAGCACAGACCTTAGAAGTGAAGCCTGCTCTGCAGTGAAGTAAGCTTCAGAACAGATGATGGGTGTTGATTTTCATTCCTGCCTTGGTGTATGCCCAACTACAGCGAGGGCCTTTCTTTTACTGATGGCAAGGATTCAGCTGTCAGCTTCCTCTGGCAGTCTCACCGCAAATTACCAAGTTCTCGGCATCACCAACATTGCCCAACCTCCGGATGGCCCAGGTCTTAAAGCAGTTGACATTTCCCTTGAGGTATATTGTGATTGCCCATACAATGGAGTAGAGGGGTTAGTCGGCTCTGAGTATCTCGGAGGCGTTCCCCGAAACTGCATCTGCTGCTTCCGCTCCACCAGGCTTTCCACAGTTTTCTGTAAAGCCACCAGCTGTGTCTGGATTGGGTCTGGCCTCAGCCCTCTTGTATCAGCTACCTGAGGATCTGTTTGTGGAGAGTCCCACTCTGGAGGTGCAGTTTGCAAGAAAGAAGGTTGTCTGCTTGGTGGATACCGGGTCGGAGGTGACAACGATGCCAAAGAAATTTTTCAAGGTGCATTTAGAAGGGACTGTCAAACCGGACTGTTGAGGCTGAAGGCTGCTAATTTCGAGGAAATCCCAGTGGTGGGCATTGCGTGGATGAAGGTGCAGCTGTGTGGCCAGGAGTTGTGAACCAAGGGAGTAGTAATCACAAAGACACAGGCGAGACCGAACCTTCTGGTGGTTCTGGGAATGAACATCCTGAGAGAGCTGGACTCCCTTCTGTTCGAACATGAGGGTCCAAGTTATTGGAAATGGGCGACACCCCACCGAGTCACCCAGAGAGTGTGCAGCAGGTGGTCCGTTCATGCCGTATTCAGATGGGTTCACAGAGGGAAGAGCAGTGGGAGTGGTGTATGTCCCACGCGGATCTGCTTTTGTGATCGGCCTGGGTCAAGAGAAGCTTGTATTGATGTCTGTAGGGACACACAGAAAACTGGCATGGAGGTGATTCTGGAACCCAACGGTCAGTCAGAAGACATGGATAGTCCAATGGTAGCCCAAACATTGGCCATTATACAAGATGGAAGTTTATCAATAAGGTGCTTGAATCTGCAGGATCATGAGGTGACTCTGGCGGCGAGCGCCAAGCTGGCTGATGTATATGTGTGCGACGAGGGAGTCATTCCCAAAAGTCAGTTCACACTGAGAGCAGACCGCAGGACCGCCTGAACCCTGTCAATGCAGATGACCACTGAAGAGTCGCCCACACCTGCGTGGAATGGCAGGAAGATCATGGAGATCATGGGGGTGGATGAGTCCCAGTTGACATCCGAGCAGGCGCGCAGGCTGGAGGATACACTGTGGGAACATCAGGCTGCTTATTCCAAGGATGATGAAGACTTTGGTTGCACGAAGGCAGTGGAACACGAAATACCCACAGGAGACAACCCTCCGATTTGGGAGAGATATCGTCAGATCCCGCCGAACCTCTACCAAGAGGTTAAGGGGATGAGAGCACAAATGAAAGACAATGGGGTGATCCGTCAGAGTCAGAGTCCTTAGACCGCATCAGTCATGTTGGTACTGAAGAAGGACAGGTCCATATGGTTTTGTGTTGATTACCACAAGCTGAATGCACACACTGTACGTGACTCTTACCCGTTACCAAGAATTGAGGAATCTTTGTCTGTTCTGGGGAAGGTGAAATACTTCTCTACGCTTGGCTTAGCAAGTGGCTACTGGCAGGTGCCCGTGGCGGCTTGAGATTGGCAGAAGAAAGCGGTCATCTTGCCAATGGGTCTGTTCGAGTTTAACCGAATGCCCTTCGGACTGAATAATGCCCCAGGAATGTTTCAGTGGTTGATGGAGTATTGCTTGGGTGATTACAATTTGAATCTGTGTTTATCTATGTGGATGATGTGATCGTATTCGGAAATTCGTTCGATGATCACCTGAAAAAGCTCCGACAAGTGTTACACCGACTGAGAGACAATGGACTTAGATCAAGCCCAAAAAGTGTCAACTGTTCCGGACGCAGATCGATTATCTGAGGCATGTAGTGTCATCTGAAGGTGTGCGTCCGGCACCGAGTAAAATTGAGGCCATTCAAGAGTGGCCCAGACCCAAGATCCGGAGAGAAGTGCAGGCATTTCTCGGTCTAGCTGGGTACTACCGCCAGTTTGTAAAAGACTTTGCTAAACTGGCTGAGCCACTGAACAAGCTGTTCATAGGGATGGCACGAGGGCCCAGGAACCATCCTATCCATTGGACGGATTGACAGCCACAGGCATTCGATCAGATCTGAGATGCCCTTGCACAAGCAACTTTGTTGGTATATGTACTTTTTGACTGACCTTTCATTCTGTACACTGATGGGAGCCTCCATGGCCTGGGAGCTGTGTTAGCTCAAGAGCATGAAAGGGTCATTGCATATGCCAGTCAATCCCTACGAGACAACGAGCGAAACCCAGATAATTAGAGCTCGTTTAAGCTGGAGATTTTGGCCTTGGTGTGAGCTATGACCGAGAAATTTGCAGAGTACCTGGCTGGCTCAGAGATTCTTGTGATCACTGACAATAACCCACTGGCACACCTGGAGAATTCCAGGCTGGGAGCCCTGGAGCAGAGGTGGGTTGCACGGATGTCCAAGTTTAATTACCGAATTCGGTTCCATTCTGGTAAAGAGAACTCTAATGACGACGCATTGTCACGAGTGATTTGTGGTACTGCCAGGAATGTTGTGGATGAACATCTCGAGGATAGAGAATATCCCTGACCTGAGGCGATTACCTGTGTTCTTGGATGTGGCATGGTCAAGTGGGGTGGCGACACGAGTCGCCATGTTGCTGGGAAAGACTCATCAGGAGTGGGCCGATTTACAGGATGCGGATTCCGAGTAAAGAAGTGGCTAAGTCAAATGTCCTGGCCTGATGGAAGGGCGAGATCTCGGCTGGGCGCAGAGGGGCAGAAGCTGCTACGGCAGTGGGACCGATTGGCCATAGCAGAGGCGGTACTGTATTGCTGGATCTACATAGCGGCAGAGCTGGGGTACCGTTGGCAGATGATGAACCCAGCCTCAGTGGCTCCAGACATTGCTCGAGAGGCTCATAGGCAGAGTGCACATTTTGGACCTGAGAAGACTTATCAATGGTTGTACCGGTTTGTCTACACACCTGGCTTAGAAGAAGTCGTGAGGGAGGTGTGTGCTAAGTGCCAGCCCTGTGAATTGAATAAGTCCCTGGAACAGAGAGCTCCTGTTCAGATAATCGTGACATCTGCCCCGTTGGAGGTATTGATGGTGGATTATCTGTCTATTGAATACTCCAGAAGCGGCCATCATTCATGCCTGGTCATGACCGATCATTTCACAAAATTTGCCGTGACCGTTCCCACAAAGGATCAGATTGCTACAGTAAGTCTGCAGCAGAGGAGATCTGTAAACATTTCAACCCGGTGTATGGGTGTCCCCAAAGGGTGCATTAAGACCAAGGTGCCTGTTTTCAGGGTCAGATCATGACTGAGTTGTTGCAGGTCTATGGGATTCAGCAATCGCGGACGACACCCTATCACTCGCAGGGAAATGGGGCTTGTGAGTGACTCAACCGAACACTGCTCCAGACGCTGATAATGCTGCAACAGAGGCAAAAGGGGTGATGGCCTGAGTTCCTCCCCGAACTTATGTGGGTCTATATCAACAGAGTCCATAGCACTACAGGGTTCACGCCTTACGCAATGATGTTCGGTTGGCCTGGACAAGAAATCAAGGAGCTGGGTCTGACTGTACCCGATGAGCCGGGGTATCGTACAGCCAGTGAGTGGGTCCAGGATCACCAACAAAAGTTGAGAGATCCATCAGATAGTGAAAATGTGTACGGGATCATCCACACTGAGATCGAGGACCAGTGCACGGGGATGAGTTCCAGGTGGGTGATAGGGTGCTAGTGCGAGTTACACATCCAGAAGGGAAGTTGAGTGACAGGTGGGAGGATATGCCTTACACAATAGTGGAAAGGGTTTTTCCAGGAGAAAGCATGTACATGGTGGTTCCTGAGGGGTGTATCAGACCTCATCGCATGATGCATCAGAATTGGCTAAAGCCGTGTATGTCTGAGGCACCTGTCTGTCCCCCTGAGTCGTCTGATCCCCCAACGGTGGTGTAACCGAGCAGTATTGAGTGTGACTGTTGGGATGAGTGTGAGGGCGAATTCCCAGAAGTGCAGAGTCCGAGAGTGCAAACTCCAGATGTATCAGATCTGTCCACTGATGTTACTGTTCCACCAGATATGACAAATATTTCATTGAGCCCGACAGGTACTGGCTTACAGAGATCGGAGAGGTGCACAGCCAGAATTCCTCCAATACGATATAATCATGATGATTATGTGATGCATGTGAGTTGTGAGAAACTATTTGTAGGGACCCCAAATTGTAAGTAGGGTGGAGTGTAGTATGTTGGTGTTTTTTATCATAAACAATGTTGATGCAGTAATTTCTTCAGCCACCAGAGTTCACCTTTGAGTAATAGACAATTTTGGGAAATTCAATTTGTGGATAAGTTAGTTATTCTCCACAAATGTAATATGACTTATTATGTTCTGAGGTCTCTCCAGTCCCCATAGCATAATAAGCATAGTATGCAAAAAAAAAAATGAAAACAATTGTTATATTCGCCTTACTGCTTATCTGCTTGTCTCTCTGGCACTCCACTACTCACAGTCACATGTTCGGTCCTTGTTGCACTCTCCTTAGGAAATCAGGAAGCAAGCCCAGGCCTAGTAAACCCAGAAGCCTCAGCTTAGCAACCAAGGCCCTGGATTTCATTCCTGCCAACACCGATCTGAAGATGCAATAAGGACTGAATTGGTAGCAGTGAGAATCGGAGAGGCTGGTGAGATGAGTATAGTTTTTTTTTCTTTACATTTGGTTGGCCAGACTGTTATTCTTTTTTTTTTTTATTAGCTTAACGTGAGAAGATTTCAGGTGCCAATCAGGGCGCAGAAACCATCCACAACATTCAAACACAAGGGCTTGGGCATTGGCTGCCGAAGCCACATGTCCCTCTCTATATAAAAAGTGGACATGTGGCTTTGGCCCCATATTGTGACTGTAACAGCATAGTGAGGTTGGTACTTCTGTAAGTGTTCAGATAGTTAGCTAGGCCCTTTATTCTCAGCTAGTTCTGATAGATAGTGTTAGGGTTGGCGGATTGCACTAAATAAAAATAAATAATAAAGTGCAATCGAAACTCGGGGTCCACCGTACAGAGATGATAAACTGATGCTAGTGAGCAATGACGGAACAGACAGAGAGCGATTTCCTGGATACGCTGTGTTAACGCCACACAGTGTGACCGGAACACAAAGCACCAAAGTCCATAACTCCACAGAGAGGTAGTGAACCAATGTATACTGAGTGCTATGCCCTGTTAAACGTCACAGGGAAAACACGAGGAAAAAGCTTGCTCTGCAACTGAGCTGTGTCAATCTCACACAGAAACTAAACAGATGCTGAACATAATATCCTGATTAGGGTTGAGCTTGCTCTAAAAATCTACTGTGCTAACAGCACACATGTAAGTAACAAATGCTAGGCCAAGCGGCTAATTGCCCCCACTGATGCTAGCTGCCTACCTATGTGTACAATCCCAAAACTAGACAGACACAAAACACATGCAGACAGAGTGGTAGAGTCTCCACTCGCATAGCCACACATAAATGATACCAGCGAGCCTGCGTGCGCCGCTGAGAGCTTTTTAAACCCTATGCTCCACCCCAAACACTCACACCCAGCTGGCCGTGACATTGCCAACGGGCCAATCTGGAGCCGCCACATCACCAGAGCAGTGAACGTCTGACCAAAAATAGGAAGATGCCACAGCATCAAATTGACCTTGCAGAATATAAATCTGGAGTGCTAATTGTGTGGTCCAGCTACCAGTCTACATTTCAGCATCTAAATCCTTTGTGCTAATTCTGTGGTCCCGCCACCAATCTATATTTCAGCATATAAATACTTTATGCTAATTCTGTGCTCCAGCCACCAGTAAACATTTCAGCATATAAATCTTTTTGTGCTAATTCTGTGGTCCATCACCAGTCCATAATTCAGCATATATATCCTTTCTGCTAATTTTGTGGTCCCGCCACCAATCCACATTTCAGCATTTAAATCCTTTGTGCTAATTCTGTGGTCCAGCCACACTATCTTAGCCAATAAATACAGATTGTCAATTTAGTGACAGGTGACTGACAAGTCGGGCCTAGGGTTGCGAAACAGCTGGTTGAAGAAGTGAAGGGTACATCCAAAATACATCCAACATGATCGGGAAAAAACATGGTCATGGTGGAAGGGGGGATAGGCTTGATGTTTGAGGTGTAAAGTTACTGAAAGCTCTAATAAACAAACACCAGCTTGTCATATCCAAAGACAACTGACAACTTCTGTTATTGGATGGGCTACTCGACTCCCTTTCTTTGGCAGCTGCACAGTCATACCCCTTGTAGATGAGGACTATAGGCATTATTCTCATTTACACAATATACATAGATTTTTCTTACTTAGCCATCACTTGCTTACATGGCATCCTACATCTCAAATAGGAACTGCTATTTGCTCAGATAATGCTCCTGTATATTGTAATCTGACTATACCTGACTCCCAACAAGGCTTCAGATTTTGGAGTTTAAATGATAATCTGCTTAAAGATTCACTCTCTCTCTCAGTCCATTGTGAAACTATAAACCCTTTCAAGAATATTCATGAGCATGGTAAAACTGCTTTACCATTTCAATGGGAAGCACTCAAGTGTATCCTGCAAACATGAAATCAAGGTTAAAAAAAAAGAGTCCCTAATTTGCTTTAGTGGATTGATCTCCTTGACAAACAACATAAACAAGCTGCTTCCCTCCAGCTATATGCAAACCTGCTTAACTATAGAAAAGATCTAAGGTCTTTAATAGATCAAACATACCAAGATCGCTTGTGAAATTATTCATATGAATTTGCAGATAAATGTGGCTGCTCATTGGCAAGGAGGTTACATCCACACACGCAAAGTACATATATATCCAAATTAAAAATGGCACCCTGACCAGAAATTCATAACCCACTGACATAGTTGAAGCATTTCGCTGCTATTACAGCTCGCTATATCATATCCATGGTTAACACCATGATATGCTATGGGGCGGATTATAATGGGGTCAATCTGGGCGATAGCCCAGGGCCCAGTGGTGTGGGGGGGCCCTGGGCTACCGCTCAGATTGCCCGCTGCCATCAGGGCCGCCCGCCGCCATCAGGGCATTACTGCCCTGACTGGCGTATGGACCCGGTGGGCAGAGGGGGCCCGCATCAGGCCCCGTCTCATCTGCTCACCGGGCCCCTACCGGCGCTGCGGCAGTTAAACACTATTGATGTGCGGGCGCGTGCCCGCACGTCAATAGTTAATAGCCACTAGCCAATTGGAGGCTGGCAGCTGAAGTCAGCCGCAGCGCGCACGTCGCCAGCGTCTGATGTTATTGTCAGTCGCCGGCGAGTGCACGCTGCTGGAGGGAGCTTCGCCGAAAGAGCGCGGACAGGTGAGGAGAACTTTTTTTTTATTGTGAACTGCAATCCGGGGGGCCCAGGCCAGTATGCTGGACACTGGGGGCAGAGATGCTGGGCACACTGGGGGTAATATGCTGGACACACTGGGGGCAATATGCTGGACACACTGGGGGCAATATGCTGGACACACTGGGGGCAATATGCTGGACACACTGGGGGCAATTTGCTGGACACACTGGGGCAGATTGCTGGACACACTGGGGGCAATATGCTGGACACACTGGGGCAATATGCTGGACACACTGGGGGCAAGATGCTGGAGACACTGGGGCAGAATGCTGGACACACTGGGGGCAGAATGCTGGACAAACTGGGGGCAATATGCTGGACACACTGGGGCAGAATGCTGGATACACTGGGGGCAATATGCTGGAGACACTGGGACAGAATGCTGGACACACTGGGGGCAGGATGCTGGAGACACTGGGGACAGAATGCTGGACAAACTGGGGGCAATATGCTGGACACACTGGGGGAAATATGCTGGAGACACTGGGGGCAATATGCTGGACACACTGGGGACAATATGCTGGACACACTGGGAGCAGAATGCTGGACAAACTGGGGGCAATATACTGGACACACTGGGGCAATATGCTGGTCACACTGGGGGCAATATGCTGGAGACACTGGTGGAAGGATGCTGGAGACACTGGGGCAGAATGCTAGACAAACTGGGGGCAATATGCTGGACACACTGGGGCAGAATGCTGGATACACTGGGTTCAATATGCTGGAGACACTGGGACAGAATGCTGGACACACTGGGGGCAGGATGCTGGAGACACTGGGGACAGAATGCTGGACAAACTGGGGGCAATATGCTGGACACACTGGGGGAAATATGCTGGAGACACTGGGGGCAATATGCTGGACACACTGGGGGCAATATGCTGGACACACTGGGGGCAATATGCTGAACATACTGGGGGGCAATATGCTGGACACACTGGGGGCAGGATGCTGGAGACACTGGGGCAGAATGCTGGACACACTGGGGGCAGAATGCTGGACAAACTGGGGGCAATATGCTGGACACACTGGGGCAGAATGCTGGATACACTGGGGGCAATATGCTGGAGACACTGGGACAGAATGCTTGACACAATGGGAGCAGAATGCTGAACATACTGGGGGCAATATGTTGGACACACTGGGGGCAATATGCTGGACACACTGGGGGCAATATGCTGGAGACACTGGGGGCAATATGCTGGACACACTGGGGGCAATATGCTGGAGACACTGGGGGCAATATGCTGGACACACTGGGGGCAATATGCTGGACACACTGGGGGCAATATGCTGGACATACTGAAGGCAATATGCTGGTCACACTTAGGGCAATATGCTGGACAAAATGGGGCAGAATGCTGGACACACTGGGGGCAATATGCTGGACACACTGGGGTAGATGGCTAGACACACTGGGGGCAGAATGCTGGACAAAGTGGGGGCAATATGCTGGACACACTGGGGGCAATATGCTGGACACACTGGGGCAATATGCTGGACACACTGGGAGCAATATGCTGGACACATTGGGGGCAGGATGCTTTACACAAGGGGCAGAATGCTGGACACATTGGGGGCAATATGCTGGAGACACTGGGGGCAATATGATGGACACACTGTGAGCAATATACTGGACACACTGGGGGCAATATGCTGAAAACACTGGGGCAGATTGCTGGACACAATGGGGGCAATATGCTGGAGACACTGGGGCAGAATGCTGGACAAACTGGGGGCAATATGCTGGACAGGCTGGGGGCAATATGCTGGACACACTGAGGGCAAATTGCTGGACACACTAGGGGCAATATGCTGGACACACTGGGGGCAAAAAGCTGGACACACTGGAGGCAATATGCTGGACCCACTGGGGGCAATATACTGGACCCACTGGGGGAAATATGTTTCATACACTGTGGGCAATATGCTGGAGACACTGGGGCAGATTGCTGGACACACTGGGGGCAATATAGTGGAGACACTGGGGCAGAATGCTGAACAAACTGGGGCAATATGCTGGACACACTGGGGGCAATATGCTGGACACACTGGGGGCAGTATACTGGACACACTGGGGCAGTATACTGGACACACTGGGGGCAATATGCTGGACACATGGGGGGCAATATGGTGGACATACTGGGGCAATATGCTGGACACACTGGGGACAATATGCTGGACACACTGGGGACAATATGCTGGACACACTGGGGGCAGGATACTGGACAAACTGGAGCAGAATGCTGGACAAACTGGAGCAGAATGCTGGACACATTGGGGGCAGAATGCTGGACAAACTAAGGGCAATTTGCTGGATACACTGGGGGCAGTGTTGGGAATTAGACTTTTTGGCTCCCTCTTGTGGTCACTAGTGGTATGACTCTGGGATTGTCTTTTTTCTCTTTGGCACTCACCTGGGTCGTTAGTCCAGGGGTGTCGCTATATTAACTTCCTGGATCCTAAGTCCAGTGCCTGGCATCGTTGTAATCAGATCCTTCTGTTGCTCCTGTCTGCTGGTCCTGGCTCTAGCAAAATTAAGCTAAGTCTTGCTTCTTTGTTTTTTGAGTTACTTGCTTTGCTACTATTTTTGTCCAGCTTGTACTAAATGTGATTTCTGACCTTGCTGGAAGCTCTAGGGGGCTGGTGTTCTCCCCCCGGCCGTTAGACGGTTCGGGGGTTCTTGAATATCCAGCGTGGATATTTTAATAGGGTTTTTGCTGACCATATAAGTCATCTTACTATATTCTGCTATTAGCTAGTGGGCCTCTCTTTGCTAAATACCTAGCTCATTCTTATGTTTGTCTTTTCCTCTTACCTCACCGTTATTATTTGTTGGGGGCTTGTATCCAACTTTTGGGGTCTTTTCTCTGGAGGCAAGAAAGGTCTTTCTTTTCCCTTCTAGGGTTAGTTAGTTCTCCGGCTGGCGCGAGACGTCTAGAACCAACGTAGGCACGTTCCCCGGCTACTTCTATTTGTGGTGCTAGGATTAGATATATGGTCAGCCCAGTTACCACTGCCCTATGAGCTGTTTTTTTGTGTTTGCAGACTTGGTATTTATTCTTGAGACCCTCTGCCATTGGGGTCATAACAGTATGCCAGGCCTACATTGAATGTTTAATGCATTGCAGAAGTGGGATATAAGAAAGGAAATTCTGAATTTTTTTTTTTTTCTTCTCTTCCTCCCCTTTACCTCTGAGTGGCTTGAGCTTGCTGCAGACATGAATGTCCAGACCTTGATTACAAGTGTGGACCAGCTTGCTGCTCGTGTGCAAAGCATACAAGATTTTGTTACCAGTAGTCCTATGTCTGAACCTAAAATACCTATTCCTGAACTGTTTTCTGGAGACCGATTTAAGTTTAGGAATTTCAGGGATAATTGTAAATTGTTTCTATCCCTGAGACCCCGTTCATCTGGAGACTCAGTTCAGCAAGTTAAAATTGTTATCTCTTTTTTACGGGGCGACCCTCAGGATTGGGCCTTCTCGCTAGCGCCAGGAGATCCGGCATTGGCAAATATTGATGCGTTTTTTCTGGCGCTCGGATTGCTTTACGAGGAACCCAATCTTGAGGTTCAGGCAGAAAAAGCCTTGCTGGCTATTTCTCAGGGCCAGGATGAAGCTGAAGTGTATTGCCAAAAATTTCGGAAATGGTCCGTGCTTACTCAGTGGAATGAGTGTGCTCTGGCCGCAAACTTCAGAAATGGCCTTTCTGAAGCCATTAAGAATGTGATGGTGGGTTTCTCCATTCCTACAAGTCTGAATGATTCCATGGCGCTGGCTATTCAAATTGACCGGCGTTTGCGGGAGCGCAAAACCGCTAATCCTCTGGTGGTGTTGTCTAAACAAACACCTGATTTGATGCAATGTGATAGAATTCAGACCAGAAATGAGCGGAAAAATCATAGACGTCAGAATGGGTTGTGTTTTTACTGTGGTGATTCTACACATGTTATATCAGCATGCTCTAAACGCCTAACAAGGGTTGTTAGTCCTGTCGCCATTGGTAATTTGCAACCTAAATTTATTTTGTCTGTGACTTTAATTTGCTCATTGTCCTCCTACCCTGTTATGGCGTTTGTGGATTCAGGTGCTGCCCTGAGTCTTATGGATCTGTCATTTGCCAAGCGCTGTGGTTTTGTTCTTGAGCCGTTGGTTAATCCTATCCCTCTGAGGGGTATTGATGCTACGCCATTGGCGGAAAATAAACCGCAGTTTTGGACACAGGTAACCATGTGCATGACTCCTGAACATCGGGAGGTGATTCGATTTCTTGTTCTGCATAAAATGCATGATTTGGTCGTTTTGGGGTTGCCATGGTTACAGACTCATAATCCAGTCTTGGATTGGAAGGCAATGTCTGTGTCAAGTTGGGGCTGTCAGGGTATTCATGGTGATTCCCCGCCGGTGTCTATTGCTTCCTCTACTCCTTCGGAAGTTCCTGAGTATTTGTCTGATTATCAGGATGTGTTCAGCGAGTCCAGGTCCAGTGTTCTGCCTCCTCATAGGGACTGTGACTGTGCCATAGATTTGATTCCAGGTAGCAAATTTCCTAAGGGAAGACTATTTAATCTGTCTGTACCTGAGCATACCGCAATGCGTTCGTATATCAAGGAATCTCTGGAGAAGGGGCATATCCGTCCTTCCTCTTCCCCTCTTGGTGCGGGATTCTTTTTTGTGGCCAAGAAGGACGGATCTTTGAGACCTTGTATTGACTATCGGCTTTTGAATAAAATCACTGTTAAATTTCAGTATCCTTTGCCTCTGTTGTCAGACTTGTTTGCCCGAATTAAAGGTGCCAAGTGGTTCACCAAGATAGATCTTCTAGGTGCGTACAACCTTGTGCGCATTAAGCGAGGAGATGAATGGAAAACCGCGTTTAATACGCCCGAAGGTCATTTTGAGTACTTGGTGATGCCTTTTGGGCTCTCTAATGCTCCTTCAGTGTTTCAGTCCTTTATGCATGATATTTTCCGGAAGTATCTGGATAAATTTATGATCGTTTATCTGGATGATATTCTGGTTTTTTCTGATGACTGGGACTCGCATGTAGAGCAGGTCAGGATGGTGTTTCAGGTTTTGCGTGAGAATGCTTTATTTGTTAAGGGCTCAAAGTGTCTCTTTGGAGTACAGAAGGTTCCCTTTTTGGGGTTTATTTTTTCCCCTTCTGCGGTGGAGATGGACCCAGTCAAGGTCCGTGCTATTCATGATTGGACTCAACCCATGTCAGTTAAGAGTCTTCAGAAGTTCTTGGGTTTTGCTAACTTCTACCGTCGTTTTATTGCTAATTTTTCTAGCATTGCTAAACCTTTGACGGATATGACCAAGAAAGGTTCTGATGTTGCTAACTGGGCTCCTGCAGCCGTGGAGGCTTTCCAGGAGTTGAAGCGCCGGTTTACTTCGGTGCCTGTTTTGTGCCAGCCTGATGTCTCACTTCCCTTTCAGGTTGAAGTGGATGCTTCTGAGATTGGGGCAGGGGCTGTTTTGTCGCAGAGAGGCCCTGGTTGCTCTGTGATGAGACCTTGTGCCTTTTTCTCTAGGAAGTTTTCGCCTGCTAAGCGGAATTATGATGTTGGCAATCGGGAGTTGTTGGCCATGAAGTGGGCATTTGAGGAGTGGCGTCATTGGCTCGAGGGTGCTAAGCATCGTGTGGTGGTCTTGACTGATCACAAAAATTTGATGTATCTCGAGTCTGCTAAACGCCTGAATCCTAGACAGGCCCGCTGGTCATTGTTTTTCTCCCGTTTTGACTTTGTGGTCTCGTATTTACCAGGTTCGAAGAATGTGAAGGCTGATGCTCTTTCAAGGAGCTTTGTGCCTGACTCTCCGGGAGTCGCAGAACCAGTTGGTATTCTTAAAGAGGGAGTTATCTTGTCAGCCATTTCTCCGGATTTGCGACGTGTGTTGCAGAGATTTCAGGCTGGTAGACCTGACTCTTGTCCACCTGACAGACTGTTTGTTCCTGATAAGTGGACCAGCAGAGTCATTTCCGAGGTTCATTCCTCGGTGTTGGCAGGGCATCCGGGAATTTTTGGCACCAGAGATCTGGTGGCTAGGTCCTTTTGGTGGCCTTCCTTGTCACGGGATGTGCGGTCGTTTGTGCAGTCCTGTGGGACTTGTGCTCGAGCTAAGCCTTGCTGTTCGCATGCCAGCGGGTTGCTCTTGCCCTTGCCTGTCCCGAAGAGGCCTTGGACACACATTTCCATGGATTTCATTTCAGATCTCCCGGTGTCTCAGGGCATGTCTGTCATTTGGGTGGTATGTGATCGCTTTTCTAAGATGGTCCATTTGGTACCTTTGCCTAAGCTGCCTTCCTCTTCCGATCTGGTTCCTGTGTTCTTTCAGAATGTGGTTCGTTTACATGGCATTCCTGAGAATATTGTGTCTGACAGAGGATCCCAGTTTGTTTCCAGGTTCTGGCGATCCTTTTGTGCTAGGATGGGCATTGAGTTGTCGTTTTCGTCTGCCTTTCATCCTCAGACTAATGGACAAACGGAGCGAACTAATCAGACTCTGGAGGCTTATTTGAGGTGTTTTGTTTCTGCGGATCAGGATGATTGGGTGACCTTCTTGCCGTTGGCTGAGTTTGCCCTTAATAATCGGGCTAGTTCCGCTACATTGGTTTCGCCATTTTTCTGCAACTCTGGTTTCCATCCTCATTTTTCCTCGGGACATGTGGAGCCTTCTGACTGTCCTGGGGTAGATTCTGTGGTGGATAGGTTGCAGCAGATCTGGAATCATGTGGTGGACAACTTAAAGTTGTCACAAGAGAAGGCTCAGCGTTTTGCCAACCGCCGCCGCGGTGTGGGTCCCCGACTTCGTGTTGGGGATTTGGTATGGCTGTCTTCTCGATTTGTTCCTATGAAGGTCTCCTCTCCTAAATTTAAGCCTCGCTTCATCGGTCCTTACAAGATATTGGAAATCCTTAATCCTGTGTCCTTTCGCTTGGATCTTCCTGTGTCGTTTGCCATTCACAACGTGTTCCATAGGTCTTTGTTGCGGCGGTACGTTGTACCTGTGGTTCCTTCTGTTGAGCCTCCTGCTCCGGTGTTGGTTGAGGGCGAGTTGGAATACGTGGTGGAGAAGATCTTGGATTCTCGTCTCTCCAGGCGGAGGCTTCAGTATCTGGTCAAGTGGAATGGCTATGGTCAGGAGGATAATTCCTGGGTGGTTGCCTCTGATGTGCATGCGGCCGATTTAGTTCGTGCCTTTCACGCTGCTCATCCTGATCGCCCTGGTGGTCTTGGTGAGGGTTCGGTGACCCCTCCTTAAGGGGGGGGTACTGTTGTGAATTAGACTTTTTGGCTCCCTCTTGTGGTCACTAGTGGTATGACTCTGGGATTGTCTTTTTTCTCTTTGGCACTCACCTGGGTCGTTAGTCCAGGGGTGTCGCTATATTAACTTCCTGGATCCTTAGTCCAGTGCCTGGCATCGTTGTAATCAGATCCTTCTGTTGCTCCTGTCTGCTGGTCCTGGCTCTAGCAAAATTAAGCTAAGTCTTGCTTCTTTGTTTTTTGAGTTACTTGCTTTGCTACTATTTTTGTCCAGCTTGTACTAAATGTGATTTCTGACCTTGCTGGAAGCTCTAGGGGGCTGGTGTTCTCCCCCCCGGCCGTTAGACGGTTCGGGGGTTCTTGAATATCCAGCGTGGATATTTTAATAGGGTTTTTGCTGACCATATAAGTCATCTTACTATATTCTGCTATTAGCTAGTGGGCCTCTCTTTGCTAAATACCTAGCTCATTCTTATGTTTGTCTTTTCCTCTTACCTCACCGTTATTATTTGTTGGGGGCTTGTATCCAACTTTTGGGGTCTTTTCTCTGGAGGCAAGAAAGGTCTTTCTTTTCCCTTCTAGGGTTAGTTAGTTCTCCGGCTGGCGCGAGACGTCTAGAACCAACGTAGGCACGTTCCCCGGCTACTTCTATTTGTGGTGCTAGGATTAGATATATGGTCAGCCCAGTTACCACTGCCCTATGAGCTGTTTTTTTGTGTTTGCAGACTTGGTATTTATTCTTGAGACCCTCTGCCATTGGGGTCATAACAGGGCAGGATGCTGGAGACACTGGAGCAATATGCTGGACACACTGGGGGCAATATGCTGGATACACTGGGGGCAGGATGCTGTACACACTGGGGCAGAATGCTGGACACACTGGGTGCAGAATGCTGGACAAACTGGGGGCAATATGCTGGACACACTGGGACAGAATGCTGGACACACTGGGGGCAGGATGCTGGAGACACTGGGGAGAGAATACTGGACAAACTGGGGGCAATATGCTAAACACACTGGGGGAAATATGCTGGAGACACTGGGGGCAATATGCTGGACACACTGGGGGCAATGTGCTGGACATACTGGGGGCGATATGCTGGACACACTGGGGGAAATATGCTGTACACTCTGGGGCAGAATGCTGGAGACACTGGGGGCAATATGCTGGACACACTGGGGGCAATATGCTGGACACACTGTGGGCAACATGCTGGACATAATTGGGCAGAATGCTGGGCACACTGGGGGCAATATGCTGGAAAACCTGGGGCAGATTGCTGGACACACTGGGGGCAATATGCAGGACACACTGGGGGCAGTATGCTGGACACACTGGGGTTGATTGCTGGACACACTGGGGGCAGAATGCTGGACAAACTGGTGACAATATGCTGGAGACACTGGGGGCAATATGCTGGACACACTGGGGCAATATGCTGGACACACTGAGGCAATATGCTGGACACACTGGGGGCAATATGCTGGACACACTGGGGGAAATATGCTGGACACACTGAGGCAATATGCTGGACACACTGGGGGCAATATGCTGGACACACTGGGGGAAATATGCTGGACACACTGAGGCAATATGCTGGACACACTGGGGGCAATATGCTGGAGACACTGGGGCATATTGCTGGACACACTGGGGGCAATATGCTGGAGACACTGGGGCAGAATGCTGGACAAACTGGGGGCAATATGCCAGACACACTGGGGGCAATATGCTGGACACACTGGAGCAATATGCTGCAGACACTGGAGCAATATGCTGGAGACACTGGGGGCAATATGCTGAACACACTGGGGCAGAATGCTGGACACACTGGGGGCAATATGTTGGACACACTGGGGGCAATATGCTGGACACACTGGGGCAGATTGCTGGACACACTGGGGGCAGAAAACTGGACAAACTGGGGGCAATATGCTGGACACACTGGGGCAATATGCTGGACACACTGGGGGCAAAATGCTGGACACACGGGGGCAGAATGCTGGCCAAACTGGGGGAAAATTGCTGCACACACTGGGGCAGAATGCTGGATATACTGGGGGCAATATGTTGGAGACACTGGGACAGAATGTTGGACACACTGCGGGAAGAATGCTGGAGACACTGGGGGCTGGATGCTGGACAAACTGGGGGCAATATGCTGGAGACACTGGGGCAGATTGCTGAAGACACTGGGGGCAATATGCTGGACACACTGGGGCAATATGCTGGACACACTGGGGGAAATATGCTGTACACTCTGGGGCAGAATGCTGGAGACACTGGGGGCAATATGCTGGACACACTGGGGGCAATATGCTGGACACACTGTGGGCAACATGCTGGACATAATTGGGCAGAATGCTGGGCACACTATATGCTGGAAAACCTGGGGCAGATTGCTGGACACACTGGGGGCAATATGCAGGACACACTGGGGGCAGTATGCTGGACACACTGGGGTAGATTGCTGGACACACTGGGGGCAGAATGCTGGACAAACTGGTGACAATATGCTGGAGACACTGGGGGCAATATGCTGGACACACTGGGGCAATATGCTGGACACACTGAGGCAATATGCTGGACACACTGGGGGCAATATGCTGGACACACTGGGGGAAATATGCTGGACACACTGAGGCAATATGCTGGACACACTGGGGGCAATATGCTGGACACACTGGGGGAAATATGCTGGACACACTGAGGCAATATGCTGGACACACTGGGGGCAATATGCTGGAGACACTGGGGCATATTGCTGGACACACTGGGGGCAATATGCTGGAGACACTGGGGCAGAATGCTGGACAAACTGGGGGCAATATGCCAGACACACTGGGGGCAATATGCTGGACACACTGGAGCAATATGCTGCAGACACTGGAGCAATATGCTGGAGACACTGGGGGCAATATGCTGAACACACTGGGGCAGAATGCTGGACACACTGGGGGCAATATGTTGGACACACTGGGGGCAATATGCTGGACACACTGGGGCAGATTGCTGGACACACTGGGGGCAGAAAACTGGACAAACTGGGGGCAATATGCTGGACACACTGGGGCAATATGCTGGACACACTGGGGGCAAAATGCTGGACACACGGGGGCAGAATGCTGGACAAACTGGGGGAAAATTGCTGCACACACTGGGGCAGAATGCTGGATATACTGGGGGCAATATGTTGGAGACACTGGGACAGAATGTTGGACACACTGCGGGAAGAATGCTGGAGACACTGGGGGCTGGATGCTGGACAAACTGGGGGCAATATGCTGGAGACACTGGGGCAGATTGCTGAAGACACTGGGGGCAATATGCTGGACACACTGGGGCAATATGCTGGACACACTGGGGCAGAATGCTGGACACACTGGGTGCAGAATGCTGGACACACTGGGGGCAATATGCTGGACACACTGAGGGTAGGATGCTGGACACAGTGGGGCAGAATGCTGGACAAACTGGGGGCAATATGCTGGACACACTGGGGCAGAATGCTGGACACACTGGGGGCAATATGCTGGAAACACTGGGGGCAGGATGCTGGACACACTGGGGCAGAATGCTGGGCACTTTAGGGGGGCAGAATGCTGGACAAACTGGGGGCAATATGCTGGACATACTGGGGCAGAATGCTGGACACACTGGGGGCAATATGCTGGACACACTGGGGCATATTGCTGGACACACTGGGGGCAATATGCTGGAGACACTGGTGCAGAATGCTGGACAAACTGGGGGCAATATGCCAGACACACTGGGGGCAATATGCTGGACACACTGGAGCAATATGCTGCAGACACTGGAGCAATATGCTGGAGACACTGGGGTCAATATGCTGAACACACTGGGGCAGAATGCTTTACACACTGGGGGCAATATGTTGAACACTGTCACAATATTGTATGAAATATCATATAAGTTTAGTTTCTCCTGTTAGCCCAGGCTGTGGGCTAAAAACCCCCCTTCCTTTCACTCCGGCAAGAGCTTGCCTTGTCAATGTATGTGGGGGAGATTTATTGAAGAAAGGTATTTACGACTGGCATAGCTGCAGTGCAAAGTTTTGCTAGCCAAAACCGGTCTGATTCCCTTCTGTAAATGCAAGAAGTCCTTTGTTCCATTATTGTAAGATATTGGGCCATTACGACTGGCATAACTGCAGTGGAAAGTTGTGCTAGCAGAAACTGGTCTGATCTCCCTTTTAAAACATGTGGTCCTTTGTCCTAATATTGCAAGATATTGGGCAAACGATTTAGCCTAGGAAAATAATGGGTACATATTGCTAAAGTCCATCGGCGCCTCTATCCATCACTGTAAGGAGGAGCTTCCAAGTCCAACAGGGACAGAGTTTGGATTTCTCTGGAACTGAGTATCCATACTAGCCTGAATTTAGTATCTATAGAGAGCAAATCTTAATACAAGATGAATGTTGGGTGTTTTATGATTCTGACATGTTTGGTAGCGGAGATACAGACATTAGATAAACTGGTTTTAAATTTACTAAGACTGAAGAGATGGGAGGGACTGTGTAAACCAGCCTTGTTGGTGATGTCACGGGCTGCGGTTTATAAGTTTCTGCAGGCTCCCAGCAGTGAGTTTTTTCACCTGAAGAGCCCGGACTGCCAGTCCTGATGCATTGGGACATATGGGAACTCCACTAGCCTGGTTGCCTCAAATGATCTAAACACATGTAAGTGTTATTTCTCATTTAACCCCTGTTATTTTTATAATTACCTCTGTACATATTTGCAATTGTCTCTTTTTGTAACAACCTTGTAATATTTTTCTATAAACACTGCCTAAACTTTAATGGGGTATAATATTTAATACTAGATTCGTTCTTCATGCTCTAAAACGTACCTTAAGCCTTCTGAAGGGAATTACGCTACTGTTTTGGGTTAGCTTCGGACCCGTTTAATCGAATCTGGTGGCAGCATCCGGTGTGCGGGCCTTTGGGTGTCGTTGTAGCGACTGCAGCATTGATAATTATTGTTCCTGCCTGAGTGGGAGTATTCATATCGCCTCGCTGCAGCGTGCCCAATAGCCAGTACATAGCAGGCAGCCTTTCTGGCGACTAATTATCCTAGGTGCAGTACCTAATCTGACCTGAGAGTAAGGGGGGCGCCAGAGAGCTGCAGGTTTCAAGTGGAAGTGTAAGCAAGATATACATAAATCCCTGCAGTTCATGGTATATTGAAGAGCAGTGGGATACCTAAAATAAGCCCCTGCTGTATACTAAGAGGTCAATAGCCTTGTGTGTTTTTTCATCACATTGTAGCAGTGGAGGGATAACTAAGATAAGCCCCCCTGCACATGTTATAGCCGTCTGTTGGCCTAAAGTCACCCCGATCCGTGACGTAGGGGTGACGGTCACGGTGTGAATCGTGACATATTGGCGGCAGCGGTGAGGATTCGTGACAAATTGGTGGCAAGGCTGTGGGATCTTAGAGCATTAGTGATTTGGTTTGAGTGATCATTCCTCTCACTAAAAACTTGCAAAGTTCTTGCGAGAACTCTGCGCAAATAAGTTTGGAGAATGAACTCAGTGTTTATTAGTCCTGAGACAATTGTGTGTACTGGTAGTTATCCCTTCCCTTTCTCTTCGTTTTTCTGTCCTATCTTTTATTTGGCAACCATGGCTGCCAAAGGAGAAGCCTGGTACGCCCAGCAGAAGATGGACGCTCTTGTTGGGATATGCACATACCATGGCCTGAACTCCCAGGGCAAGACCAAGGCTCAAATGGTCGCTGAACTGGTGCAATTTGAAGCAGACCAAGCCAGGCCAGAGCCCAGAGGCCGCAGAAGCCAGCACAAGCAAACATGGTGCTGCAGAGGTCCAACCACTGAATACGGGCCCTACTGGCAACCAGGGGGGCGCAGACCTCCGCCTGCAGCTGGCTCTGCAACAGTGCTCCGCAGATGACCTAGAGAGATGTCTGCAGCTGATCCAGCAATACCAGGAGCGAGCTGAGCGAGAGGCCCAGGCCCAGCGAGCCGAGCGAGAGGCCCAAGCGAAGCGGGAGTACCAGCTGCAGTTAGCCCGACTGCAAATGCAGGGGTCGTCTCAGTCCAGCCATGAGCCCAACAGCGCTCAGATACCGAAGCCCCGGCCCGATCACTTCCCTGTTATGGAAAAGGATGGGGACTTGGACACTTTTCTGCAGGCATTTGAGAAAGCCTGCAGACAGTACCAGCTGCCTACACAAGAATGGGCAAGATACCTGACACCAGGGCTGAGAGGCAAAGCTCTGGAGGAGTTTGCTGCCGTCCCTCAAGAACAAGATTGTTATTATGAGGCCATCAAGAAGGCTCTGATAGCCAAGTACCAGCTTACACCCGAGGTGTACCGTAGAAAGTTCCGGAACCTCCACCGTGGCCCACATGACAGTTACAGCGATGTGGCGCATGGACTGGGGACCCACTTTGACCAGTGGACCCAGGGACTGTCAGTGACCACGTTTGCACAGCTGCGAGACCTGATGATCAAAGACCAGTTCTTACATCTTTGCCCAGCTGAGGTGCGACAGTTCGTGATGGACAGAGAACCCAAAGACGTGACGAAAGCAGTGCAGATTGCCAATGCTTATGAGGCCAACCGTAGATCGGAAGTGCGGAAACTAGTCACCACCAGCTGGAGAGGGGGTAAGCCTGCAACCAACGCCAGTACCCCAGCCAGCCAACACCCCAGAGGTCCTGTCCCCGTAGCCAACAGCATCAGACCTACCACCGAACCTTGCCAGTGTTACGTCTGCAACCGGACTGGTCATATCAGTCCCTACTGTGTCATGATTCTCAATGGCGAGAGAACATAGCCCAGCATATATGAGAACTAGCTCTTGGAAGATGGAAACTATACTGACCATGAACTAAACCTGCCGCACAACTAGAAGTGGCCGGGTAGCATGCCTACGTTTTTTAATCCCTAGATGCCCAGCGCCAGCCGGAGAACTACCTAATCCTAGCAGAGGAAAAGACAGTCCTGGCTCACCTCTAGAGAAATTTCCCCAAAAGGCAGACAGAGGCCCCCACATATATTGGCGGTGATATTAGATGAAATGACAAACGTAGTATGAAAATAGGTTTAGCAAAATCGAGGTCCGCTTACAAGATAGCAGGAAGACAGAAAGGGCACTTTCATGGTCAGCAGAAAACCCTATCAAAACACCATCCAGAAATTACTTTAAGACTCTAGCATTAACTCATAACACCAGAGTGGCAATTTCCGATCACAAGAGCTTTCCAGACACAGTAACGAAACAGCAGCTGTGAACAGGAACAAAATGCAAAAACACACAAGGACAAAAGTCCAACTTAGCTGGGAGTTGTCTGGTAGCAGGAACATGCACAGAAAGGCTTCTGATTACATTGTTGACCGGCATGAAACTGACAGAGGAGCAAGGTTATATAGCGACTCCCACGTCCTGATAGGAGCAGGTGAACAGAGGGGATGATGCACACAAGTTCAATTCCACAAGTGGCCACCGGGGGAGCCCAGAATCCAATTTCACAACAGTACCCCCCCCTCAAGGAGGGGGCACCGAACCCTCACCAGAACCACCAGGGCGATCAGGATGAGCCCTATGAAAGGCACGGACAAGATCGGAGGCATGAACATCAGAGGCAGTGACCCAAGAATTATCCTCCTGACCGTATCCCTTCCATTTGACCAGATACTGGAGTTTCCGTCTGGAAACACGAGAGTCTAAGATCTTTTCCACAACGTACTCCAACTCACCCTCAACCAACACCGGAGCAGGAGGCTCAACGGAAGGCACAACCGGTACCTCATACCTGCGCAACAATGACCGATGAAAAACATTATGAATCGAAAAGGATGCAGGGAGGTCCAAACGGAAGGACACAGGGTTAAGAATCTCCAATATCTTGTACGGGCCGATGAACCAATACCACCACCTGATGTCTGGCCCCCTCAAGCCAGTGACGCCACTCCTCAAAAGCCCACTTCATGGGCAAAAGCTCCCGATTCCCAATATCATAATTCCGCTCGGCGGGCGAAAATTTACGGGAAAAAAAGGCACAAGGTCTCATCACGGAGCAGTCGGAACTTCTCTGCGACAACACCGCCCCAGCTCCGATTTCAGAAGCATCGACCTCAACCTGAAAAGGAAGAGCAACATCAGGCTGACGCAACACTGGGGCGGAAGAAAAGCGGCGCTTGAGCTCCTGAAAGGCCTCCACAGCATCAGGGGACCAATCAGCAACATCAGCACCCTTCTTAGTCAAATCAGTCAATGGTTTAACAACATCAGAAAAACCAGCAATAAATCGACGATAAAAGTTAGCAAAGCCCAAAAATTTCTGAAGACTCTTAAGAGAAGAGGGTTGCGTCCAATCACAAATAGCCTGAACCTTGACAGGATCCATCTCGATGGAAGAGGGGGAAAAAATGTATCCCAAGAAGGAAATCTTTTGAACCCCAAAAACACACTTAGAACCCTTCACACACAAGGAATTAGACCGCAAAACCTGAAAAACCCTCCTGACCTGCTGGACATGAGAGTCCCAGTCATCCGAAAAAATCAGAATATCATCCAGATACACAATCATAAATTTATCCAAATAATCGCGGAAAATGTCATGCATAAAGGACTGGAAGACTGAAGGGGCATTTGAAAGACCAAAAGGCATCACCAAATACTCAAAATGGCCCTCGGGCGTATTAAATGCGGTTTTCCACTCATCCCCCTGCTTGATTCGCACCAAATTATACGCCCCACGGAGATCAATCTTAGAGAACCACTTGGCCCCCTTTATACGAGCAAACAAATCAGTAAGCAGTGGTAACGGATATTGATATTTAACCGTGATTTTATTCAAAAGTCGATAATCAATACACGGCCTCAAAGAGCCTTCTTTCTTAGACACAAAGAAAAAACCGGCTCCTAAGGGAGATGACGAAGGACGAATATGTCCCTTTTCCAAGGACTCCTTTATATATTCTCGCATAGCAGCGTGTTCAGGCACAGACAGATTAAATAAACGACCCTTAGGGTATTTACTACCCGGGATCAAGTCTATGGCACAATCGCACTCCCGGTGCGGAGGTAGTGAACCAACCTTGGGTTCTTCAAAAACGTCACGAAAGTCAGACAAGAATTCAGGAATCTCAGAGGAAATAGATGATGAAATGGAAACCAAAGGTACGTCCCCATGAGTTCCTTTACATCCCCAGCTTAACACAGACATAGCTCTCCAGTCGAGGACTGGGTTATGAGATTGCAGCCATGGCAATCCCAGCACCAAAACATCATGTAGATTATACAGCACCAGAAAGCGAATAACCTCCTGGTGATCCGGATTAACACGCATAGTCACTTGTGTCCAGTATTGTGGTTTATTACTAGCCAATGGGGTGGAGTCAATCCCTTTCAGAGGTATCGGAGCCTCCAATGGCTCCAAATCATACCCACAGCGTTTGGCAAAGGACCAATCCATAAGACTCAAAGCAGCGCCAGAGTCGACATAGGCGTCCGCGGTAATAGATGACAAAGAACAAATCAGGGTCACAGATAGAATAAACTTAGACTGTAAAGTGCTAATTGAAACAGACTTGTCAGGCTTCTTAGTACGCTTAAAGCATGCTGATATAACATGAGTTGAATCACCACAATAGAAGCACAACCCATTTTTTCGTCTAAAATTCTGCCGCTCGCTTCTGGACAGAATTCTATCACATTGCATATTTTCTGGCGTTTTCTCAGTAGACACCGCCAAATGGTGCACAGGTTTGCGCTCCCGCAGACGCCTATCGATCTGAATAGCCATCGTCATGGACTCATTCAGACCCGCAGGCACAGGGAACCCCACCATAACATCCTTAATGGCATCAGAGAGACCTTCTCTGAAAATCGACGCCAGGGCGCACTCATTCCACTGAGTAAGCACAGACCATTTGCGGAATTTTTGGCAGTATATTTCAGCTTCATCTTGCCCCTGAGACAAGGACATCAAGGCCTTTTCCGCCTGAAGCTCTAAATGAGGTTCCTCATAAAGCAACCCCAAGGCCAGAAAAAACGCATCCACATTGAGCAACGCAGGATCCCCTGGTGCCAATGCAAAAGCCCAGTCTTGAGGGTCGCCCCGGAGCAAGGAAATTACAATCCTGACCTGCTGTGCAGGGTCTCCGGCAGAGCGAGACTTCAGGGACAAAAACAATTTGCAATTATTTTTAAAATTTTGAAAGTGAGATCTATTCCCCGAGAAGAATTCAGGCAAAGGAATTCTAGGCTCAGACATAGGTGCATGAACAACAAAATCTTGCAAATTTTGTACCTTTGTGGCGAGATTATTCAAACCTGTAGCTACACTCTGAAGATCCATTTGAAACAGGTGAACACAGAGCCATTCAAGGATTAGAAGGAGAGAAAGAGAGGAAGGCTGCAGTATAGGCAGACTAGCAAGTGATTCAATTAAGAGCACACTCAGAACTAGAGGAAAAAAAAAAAAAAATTGTAGCAGACTTCTTTTTTCTCTCCTTTCTCAGCCAGTAATTTAACCCTTTTTAGGGCCGGTCAAACTGTCATGATTCTCAATGGCGAGAGAACATAGCCCAGCATATATGAGAACTAGCTCTTGGAAGATGGAAACTATACTGACCATGAACTAAACCTGCCGCACAACTAGAAGTGGCCGGGTAGCATGCCTACGTTTTTTAATCCCTAGATGCCCAGCGCCAGCCGGAGAACTACCTAATCCTAGCAGAGGAAAAGACAGTCCTGGCTCACCTCTAGAGAAATTTCCCCAAAAGGCAGACAGAGGCCCCCACATATATTGGCGGTGATATTAGATGAAATGACAAACGTAGTATGAAAATAGGTTTAGCAAAATCGAGGTCCGCTTACAAGATAGCAGGAAGACAGAAAGGGCACTTTCATGGTCAGCAGAAAACCCTATCAAAACACCATCCAGAAATTACTTTAAGACTCTAGCATTAACTCATAACACCAGAGTGGCAATTTCCGATCACAAGAGCTTTCCAGACACAGTAACGAAACAGCAGCTGTGAACAGGAACAAAATGCAAAAACACACAAGGACAAAAGTCCAACTTAGCTGGGAGTTGTCTGGTAGCAGGAACATGCACAGAAAGGCTTCTGATTACATTGTTGACCGGCATGAAACTGACAGAGGAGCAAGGTTATATAGCGACTCCCACGTCCTGATAGGAGCAGGTGAACAGAGGGGATGATGCACACAAGTTCAATTCCACAAGTGGCCACCGGGGGAGCCCAGAATCCAATTTCACAACACTACTGTCCAGACAAGCCGAAGAAACCGCCATCCAGGCCCCCGGGCCTAATGCAGCAGTTCTTTGGGTGGGTGGTGTGGCTGGGAGGGGGTGTGACAACGTACAGCATGTCACCGTGGGAGGCCATGTTGATACAGGCCTCAAGGACAACAGAGCTGAACGAACCCTCATCCGATCCGAACTGGCGGCCCCTGAAGAAATCATTCCGGGGAAAACCCTAACTGTCACTGGGATTGGGGGCATCAGCTGTCCCTTGCCAATGGCCCGGGTTTATATTGATTGGGGTGCCGGAAGTGGGGTGAAGGATGTGGGGCTGTCTGATAATTTGCCCACTGATGTTTTGTTGGGGACTGATTTGGGGAGGATGGTTGCATACTACGTCCCTGACACCCCTCCCCAATCTGCTAATAAGGGTAACGTTAACCCTGATGATGATGATGATGATGGGAAATCGCATGTGTTACCTGACCATGCTTTATCTTATAATGATGCATCTGATAACCATTTTTTCCCTAGGATTGATGGTGAAAATGTTGTACCTGTGCCAACTGAACCTGATAATGATTTTTCTGTGAAAGTTGATGTGTCCATAGGTACAGGAGTGCTCAGCCATGTCGCTCTGCGGAGTGAGACGGCTGAGGAACCCCTAGCAGGGGCAAGTGTCGGTGCTACAGGAAATGGGGAGATACATGGGAACCGTGAGGAAGGTGATGCCATGCAATTGACCAGTGCCACCGAGGAAGGTAACTGGCCCATAAGTAGCACTGCTCCTGAGGTAATGGGGGTGGATGGGGAGGTAGAGCCCATAGCAGCGTCGGCTGATGGGTCAGTAGAAATCCCCGGGGAGACAGCCTACGTAGCTGCTGTCACCCGCAGTCAGAGTGCCCGGAATGCAGATAACTGTCTGCCTTCCGGACCCTCCTCAGTCATCGGTGTGACTGAACCAGAGGTGGACCCAGAGCATGTCCAAGAGGGATTCCGTGGGGAAGGGACCCTGACATCGCTTCTGGCTTCCCCTAGCCAGGAGTTTCAGGCTACTCTGCACACAGATGCGAGCCTAGAGTTTGAGACAACTCGCCGAGACGCCCACCTCCGTGACTGATAAGGAGAGGGTGTTCTGGGAAAGAGGAAGGTTGTACCGGGAGACAATACCCGGAAAATCGCAAAAGGAGTGGTTGAGGGAAAGACAGCTGGTCGTCCCGCAGCAATTCCGGGGTGAGTTGTTACGGATTGCCCATGAGATCCAGCTAGCTGGACACTTGGGGATCAGCAAAACAAAGGCCCGGCTGTCTCAACACTCCTATTGGCCTAAGATGGGGACAGATGTGTCAAACTACTGCCGCTCCTGTGTCACCTGTCAAAGAGTGGGGAATGCGGGGCCTGCTCATAAGGCTCCCCTGATCCCTTTGCCAGTGATAGAGGAGCCTTTCCAGAGGATCGCGGTGGACATTGTGGGCCCGCTGGCCGTCCCCAGCAGCTTTGGAAAGCGATACATCCTTACTGTGGTAGACTACGCTACCCGGTACCCAGAGGCAGTACCTCTGTGGTCAACTAGGGCAGATAAGGTGGCGGATGCCCTGTTGGCTATCTTTTCACGTGTAGGATTTCCCAGGGAGATGCTTACCGATCAAGGGACCCAATTCATGTCTCGCCTAATGGAGGCTCTCTGTAAGAGAATGCAGGTGAAGCACCTGGTATCGAGTGCGTATCACCCACAGACCAATGGCTTGTGTGAACGCTTCAATGGTACCCTCAAACAGATGCTACGCATGCTGGTTGAGACACAAGGGCGTGACAGGGAGCGGTACCTCCCACACCTGCTGTTCGCTTACCGAGAGGTTCTGCAGGCCTCGACGGGGTTCTCCCCCTTCGAGCTCCTGTACGGCAGGCGAGCCCGGGGACCCCTTGGGTTGGTAAGAGAATCCTGGGAAGAGGAGCCGAACCCTTCTGAAGTGTCCATAGTGGAGTATGTCATGCGCTTCCGTGACAAGATGCAGACCTTGATGCAGTTGGTGTATGACAACATGACGCAGGCTCAGGCTGACCAGAAGCACTGGTACGACCAGAACGACCGGGAGCGGACCTACCACGTGGGTCAAAAGGTGTGGGTGCTGGTCCCCGTACCAACGGATAAGCTTCAAGCAGCCTGAGAGGGCCCGTACGTCGTCCACCAACAGCTCAACCCGGTCACCTATGTGGTCACGCTTGACCATGCTCAGGGTAGGCGAAAGGCCTTTCACTTCAACATGATGAAGGCTCATCACGAACGTGAACCTTTCATACTACCGGTCTGCAGCTTACCCAAAGACGGGGAGGAAGACACCCTCCTGGACATGCTGGCCCAAGCCAAGGCCGGTGGGTCCATCGAGGACGTGGAGGTAAGCGCCTCGTTAACTGACCCACAGCGGTTGCAGTTTCAAGCCACACTGGAACCCTTCCGGGTCGTGTTCTCCAACCGACCTGGAAAAACTGAGATAGCAGTCCACGAGGTGGACACCGGGAATCATGCCCCACTACGGCGAACACCGTATCGAATCTCCGACCAGGTGCAGCAGGTTATGCGCCAGGAGATCGATGAGATGTTACAGCTGGGGGTGATTCGACGGTCAAAGAGAACGTCGGCCTCCCCCGTAGTTCTCGTGCCAAAGAAGGACCGGACCACCTGGTTCTGCGTGGACTACAGGGGGCTCAACACCATTACAGCCTCTGACGCGCATCCAATGCCATGCATCGAGGAGCTGCTTGAGAAGTTAGCTGGCGCAAAATACCTGACAATAATGGATCTGAGTTGAGGATACTGGCAGATTCTCCTGAGCCCCGAGGCGCAGGAGAAGTCCGCCTTTATCACACCCTTTGGACTGTACGAGTCCACGGTCATGCCCTTCGGCATGAAGAATGCCCCTGCCACTTTCCAGCGGATGGTCAACCTCCTGCTTCAGGGACTGGAGAAGTATGCAGTGGCGTACTTGGATGACATTGCCATCTTCTGTCCCTCCTGGGAGGAACACCTGCAGCATCTCGAGGAGGTGCTCAGGCGAATTCACCAAGCAGGACTGACTATCAAGCCCGGAAAGTGCCAGATGGGCATGAGGGAGGTCCACTACCTGGGGCATCGGGTAGGCGGAGGCACCCTAAAGCCAGAGCCTGAGAAAGTGGGAGCGATCGTGGACTGGCCCACTCCCAGGACCAAGAAACAGGTGATGTCCTTCCTGGGCACTGCAGGGTACTATAGGCGCTTCGTACAGCACTATAGTAGCCTGGCAAAACCTTTGACGGACCTCACCAGGAAGAAGCTACCCCCACATCGTCAACTGGACAGATGGCTGTGAGGGGGCCTTCCAGGCGTTGAAAGCCGCACTGTGCAATGCCCCTGTGTTGAAAGCAGTCGACCGTTCTTGGTACAGACTGACGCCAGCAAGTTTGGGCTCGGTGCTGTGCTCAGCCAGGTTGACTCGGAGGACCAAGAGCACCCCGTGTTGTACCTGAGCCGGAAACTTTTGCCGAGGGAAGTGGCCTACTCCACCATTGAGAAGGAGTGCCTGGCCATAGTCTGGGCCCTGCAGCGCTTGCAGCCCTACTTGTACGGTCGCCCTTTCACTGTGGTGACCGACCACAACCCTCTGTGCTGACTAAACGCCATGTGTGGAACCAACGGCAGGTTGCTACGCTGGAGCCTTGCCTTTCAGCAGTTTGACTTCACCATTGAACACAAAACGGGCAGGGAGCATGGCAATGCAGATGGACTGTCCCGCCAGGGTGAACCTACTGAGGTGCGCATGGAGGCATACCGAGAGGTTCTGCCTCCGTAGCGCACACCAAAAGGGGGAGGTGTCACGATATGGTATGAAATACCATATAAGTTTAGTTTCTCCTGTTAGCCCAGGCTGTGGGCTAAAACCCCCCTTCCCTTTCACTCAGGCAAGAGCTTGCCTTGTCAATGTATGCGGGGGAGTTTTATTGAAGAAAGATATTTACGACTGGCATAACTGCAGTGGAAAGTTGTGCTAGCAGAAACTGGTCTGATCTCCCTTTTAAAACATGCGGTCCTTTGTCCTAATATTTAGGCAAACGATTTAGCCTAGGAAAATAATGGGTACATATTGCTAAAGTCCATCGGCGCCTCTATCCATGACTGTAAGGAGGAGCTTCCAAGTCCTACAGGGACAGAGTTTGGATTTCTCTGGAACTGAGTGTCCATACTAGCCTGAATTTAGTATCTATAGAGAGCAAATCTTAATACAAGATGAATGTTGGGTGTGTTATGATTCTGACATGTTTGGTAGCGGAGATACAGACATTAGATAAACTGGTTTTAAATTTACTAAGACTGAAGAGATGGGAGGGACTGTGTAAACCAGCCCTGTTGGTGATGTCACGGGCTGCGGTTTATAAGTTTCTGCAGGCTCCCAGCAGTGAGTTTTTTCACCTGAAGAGCCAGTCCTGATGCATTGGGACATATGGGAACTCCACTAGCCTGGTTGCCTCAAATGATCTGAACACATGTAAGTGGTATTTCTCATTTAACCCCTGTTATTTTTATAATTACCTCTGTACATATTTGCAATTGTCTCTTTTTGTAACCACCTTGTAATATTTTTCTATAAACACTGCCTAAACTTTAATGGGGTATAATATTTAATACTAGATTCGTTCTTCATGCTCTAAAACGTACCTTAAGCCTTCTGAAGGGAATTACGCTACTGTTTTGGGTTAGCTTCGGACCCGTTTAATCTAAGCTGGTGGCAGCATCCGGTGTGCGGGCCATTGGGTGTCGTTGTAGCGACTGCGGCGTTGATAATTATTGTTCCTGCCTGAGTGGGAGTATTTATATCGCCTCGCTGCAGCATGCCCAATAGCCAGTACATAGCAGGCAGCCTTTCTGGTGACTAATTATCCTAGGTGCAGTACCTAATCTGACCTGAGGGTAAGGGGGTGCCAGAGAGCTGCAGGTTTCAAGTGGAACTGTAAGCGGGATATACATAAATCCCTGCAGTTCGAGGTATATTGAAGAGCAGTGGGATACCTAAAATAAGCCCCTGCTGTAAACTAAGTAGTCAATAGCTTTGTGTGTGTTTTTTCATCACATTGTAGCAGTGGAGGGATAACTAAGATAAGCCCCCCTGCACATGTGATAGCCGTCTGTTGGCCTAAAGTCACCCCGATCCGTGATGTAGGGGTGACGGTCACGGTGTGAATCGTGACATATTGGTGGCAGCGGTGAGGATTCGTAACAGACACACTGGGGGCAATATGCTGGACACACTGGGGCAGATTGCTGGACACACTGGGGGAAGAAAACTGGACAAACTGGGGGCAATATGCTGGACACACTAGGGGCAGGATGCTGGACAAACTGGGGGCAATATGCTGGAGACACTGGGACAGATTGCTGGACACACTGGGGGCAATATGCTTGACACACTGGGGGCAATAAGCTGGATCCACTGGGGCAGAATGCTGGACACGCTGGGGGCAATATGCTGGAGAAAGTGGGGCAGATTGCTGGACACACTGGGGGCAATATGTTGGACACACTCGGGGCAATATGCTGGACACACTGGGGCAGATTGCTGGACACACTGGGGTCAATATGCTGGACACACTGGGGCAATATGCTGGACACACTGGGGGCAATATGCTGGACACACTGGGGCAGAATGCTGGACACACTAGGGGCAGAATGCTGGACAAACTGGGGGAAAATTGCTGTACACACTGGGGCAGAATGCTGGATATACTGGGGGCAATATGCTGGAGACACTGGGACAGAATGCTGGACACACTGGGGGCAGAATGCTGGAGACACTGGGGGCAGAATGCTGGACAAACTGGGGGCAATATGCTGGACAAACTGGGGAAGAATGCTGGACACACTGGGGGCAATACGCTGGAGAAACTGGGGCAAATTGCTGAAGACACTGGGGGAAATATGCTGGACACACTGGGGGCAATATGCTGGACACACTGGGGCAGAATGCTGGACACACTGAGGCAGAATGCTGCACACACTGGGGGCAATATGCTGGACACACTGGGGGCAGTATGCTGGATACACTGGGGCAGAATGCTGGACAAACTGGGGGCAATATGCTGGACACACTGGGGCAGAATGCTGGACACACTGGGGGCAATATGCTGGACACACTGGGGCAATATGCTGGACACACTGGGGGCAGGATGCTGGACACACTGGGGCAGAATGCTGGGCACACTGGGGGGCAGAATGCTGGACAAACTGGAGGCAATATGCTGGACACACTGGGGAAGAATGCTGGATACACTGGGGACAATATGCTGGAGACACTGGGACAGAATGCTGGACACACTGGGGGCAGGATTCTGGAGACACTGGGGGCAGAATGCTGGACAAACTGGGAACAATATGCTGGACACACTGGGGGAAATATGCTGGAGACACTGGGGGCAATATGCTGGACACATTGGGGGCAATATGCTGGACACACTTGGGGCAATATGCTGGACATACTGGGGGCAATATGCTGGACACACTGGGGGCAATATGCTGGAGCATCCTGCGGGCAGGATGGTGGACACATTCGGGCAGAGATGCTGGACACATTGGGGGCAGAGATGCTGGACATTGGGGGCAGAGATGCTGGACACTGGAGGCAGAGATGCTGGACACTGGGGGCAGAGATGCTGGACACACTTGGGGGCAGGACTGGATACATGGGCAGAATGTAGATACGAGGCATGATTGGAGACACGGGGCAGAATGAAAGACATGGGGCAGGATTGAAGACAGATCGTGCAGGATCATGGGGCAGGATGGATACGATGGAGACTGATGGGGCAGGATTGAGAGATCATATGGGGCAGGATGGATACTCATGAAGGCAGGATGGGATAACATATGGCTGGAGCCAGGAATGAGATACACGGGGCCAGGATGGGGGATATTATTTTTACCATAGGGGCTAATTAAGGGATATTATTACTGCAATTATGTATTTATTTTATTTTTTGAGGACACTGTTTTAAATGGGGGGGCAGGCCTGTTACTGTGTAGAGTGACACTATGTCGCCTCTTTTTCTTCATGTGGTGTAATGTAGAAGTTGGGAAAAATTAAGTAATGTGTTCTGCAAGCGGAGCTCGAGATAACCGTGTTATTTCCTGCAGAGACAAGTCCTGGCTGGATGAAGTGATGGCGGTCTGTGCTGGATGAAAGATGAAGGACTTCACCTAGAGACGTCACTGGTGAGTCAGTGTTACCTATACACTGACACTATACACTGTATACTATATACTGAACTAAAGGGTAAATTGAGTAGATCAATGGATGTTTGACAGGTTATAGTTTCACACAGCCAGGGCCGGCGTCAGCACCTGGCGTACCCGGGCAAGCGCTGGGGCCCTGGCGAGACAGGGGGGCCCATTCAGGGCTGGCGTTAGGGGCATGCAGCTGCCAGTGCCTAGGGCCCCCGCTCTCCCAGGGGCCCTCAGCTAGCGGCACATCACGCAGCTGCTATGGGGCCCCTGTGAGGCAGGGGGGGCCGCCTGCCACCAGCGCCGACTCCCCAGCTGCATTGAACTATACCGTCTGCCGGTAAAGTTCAAAGCAAATGATGGAGGAGAGAGCATCACCTGATGCTCCCTCTCCCATCATTCCCTGCTGTCTCTGACAATGCGGGTGTGCGATGACTTCATCGCGCACTCGCTGTGTGCCAGGCAGTGCTGCGGCAGCCGCCGAGACCGGAGCAGGGAGCAATGCGGGCACGTTGAGAGGTGAGGAGTGTTTTTTTTTTTTTTTTACTATAACAGTGAGTACTGGACTATGGGGCCATTCTTGGGGGCAGGGGGGCTGTGCTGTATACTACATGTCTGTGCTATATACTACATGGCTGTTCTATATACTACATGGGCTGTGTTATATAATATGTGGCTGTGCTATATTCTATATGGGCTGTTATATGCTACGTCGTCTGTGCTATATACTACATGGCTGTTCTATATACTACGTGGGCCGTGTTATATACTACGTGGGCTGTTATATGCTACGTGGGCTGTGCTATACACTACATGGCTGTTCTATATACTACGTGGGCTGTGTTATATAATATGTGGCTGTGCTATATACTATATGGGCTGTTATATGCTACGTGGGCTGTGCTATATACTACGTGGCTGTGTTATATGCTACGTGGGCTATTATATACTACATGGCTGTGTTATATGCTACGTTGCTGTGTTATATACTACGTGGGTTGTGTTATATACTACATGGCTGTGTTATATGCGATCATGAATCGTGGTATGTGTTAAAGGGGGGGCCCACTGAGACTCTTTCGCCCGGGGCCCTCAAAAACCTGGAGCCGTCCCTACACACAGCAACTATTTTTCTGGAATAATCTGGTTCAGATATATGATGACCCCGTTGCATGACCCCATCACATGATCAGGGGGCCCACAGTGTCTGAACCCAGGGTCCTGGCTACCCTTAATCCACCCCTGGCTATATAATATCCTCAAACCAAAAATTTACAAATATATTATAGACACTGCCTTTCCCTGATTACAAACACCTGAGCAGGAGGTACTTGACAAAGCTTCCTCTGAACAAGAGATAGGGCAGGACATTAAAACATTCTGAGATCAAAAGAGCCCTGGGTCAGATGTATTCAGTAATCGATTTTATAAGATGTTTGCATCCCAATTATAACCATTTTAGCAAAAGTGTTTAATAATATCTGAGAATACTCCTCCTTTGGTCCGCAATCGCTTGAAACTCACGCGGTTTTATCAAAGCTTGGAAAATAACCAAATGCCTGCCCTAATTTTTGTCCAATATTACTAAGTAATGATGTCAAAATATTCTCTAAAATAATTGCAACACGGATCTCCCACTGCTTACATTCAATTGTTAGCAACAATCAGGTTGGTTTCCTTAAGGGTAGAGAGGTATTTGATAATACAAATAAAGCATTTTTATTAGCCCCTTAAGCCCCGGAGTTATTTTTGTTTTAGCGCTTTTCGTTTTTTGCTCCCCTTATCCCAGAGCCATAACTTTTTTATTTGTTTGTCAAAATGGCCATGTGAGGGTTTGCTTTTTCTGGGACGAGTTGTACTTTTGAACTACTACAGTGGTTTTATTATATCGTTTACTGCAAAACGGAAAAAAAATTCCAAGTGCAATCCCACAGTTGTTTTTTTTTTTTTCCAAACCACGTTCACTAAATGCTAAAACTGATCTGCCATTATGATTCTCCAGGTCATTACAAGTTCATAGACGCCAAACATGTCTAAGTTCTTTTTTATCTAAGTGGTGATAAAAAATTCCAAAGTTATTTTTCCAACACCCGTAGCATTTCCATTTTACGTGATCTCCGGTTTGGTGAGGGCTTACTTTTTGCTTGCTGTGCTGACATTTTTATTCATACCATTTTGGTGCAGATATGATCTTTTGATCGTCCATTACTGCATTTTAATGCAATGTTGCGGTGACCAGAAAACATAATTCTGACAGTTTTGACTTTTTTTCTCATTACGCCGTTTAGCGATCAGGTTAATTCTTTTTTTATATTGATAGATCGGGAGATGCTGAATGCGGCAATACCAAATATGTGTATGTTTGATTTTTTTATTGTTTTATTTTGAATGGGGCGAACGAGGGGTGATTTGAACTTTTACATACTTGTTTTTTTAGATTTTTAAAAACCTTTTTCTTTTACTTTTAGCATGCTTCAATTGTCTCCATGGGAGACTAGAAGCTGCCATAATCCGATCGGCTCTGCTACATACAGGCGATGATCAGATCGCCTGTATGTAGCAAAATTTCTGTAACATCCCTGCCTGCATCACTGCATGGCTTCCCATCTCCCATCTTACTCACCACTCCAGGCAATGCTGTGAGTAGTGTCCTCTGCCGGCTCCTTGCTGTGAACCTCATGTCCTTGCTTGCTGCTTACTTTCTGGCTGTATGCTTAGGGCGGTGTCCCTGCACTTCCTGAGTCTTATAGAGACAGTGTGCACACTCTTAATATGTCCCCAGCCTATTGCTGAGAGGTATTGGGTACTTAAGGCATCTCCACCCACAGTGAGATGCCTGAACAACAAACTCTCGCAGTCTGCTTTCTGCTACTAAGTTGCCAGGTCCTATCCTGTTTCCGCCACCCTGGGGGCTGCACCTGTATTTTGTCTGTCTTGTTTCCGCTACCCTGGAGGCTGTATACCCAGGCCTGAATCCTTTGTCCTGAACTTGTTCTGTGTCTGTCCTTGTCTGAACTTCGTCCTATACCTGTACCTGTTTGTATCCTTGTCTGTTGCCTTCCCTACTCAGTTGTGTGTATCCTTGTGTCCACTCCTTCTACTGTGCTCACCGAAACCTGCAGTTCTGCTCTGCTCTGCTTGACGCTACATGTGGTTCTGCTCTGCTCTTCTCACCACATCCTGCGTTTCTGCTCTGCTCTACTCGCCGCAACCTGCGGCTCTGCTCTGCTCACCACAACCTGCGGTTCTGAACTGCTCGCTCCATCCTGCGGCTTTGCTCTACTCTGCTCTGCTTGCCGCAACCTCGGTCTCTGTTCTGCCCTGCTCTGCTCGCCACAACCTGCTCTGCTCTACTCATTGCGACTTGTGGCTCAGCTTACCGCAGTCTGCAGCTCAGCTCTACTCTACTCACCGCAACCTGCGGCTCTGCTCTGTTTGCTGCATTCTGCGGCTCTGCTCTGCTCCCATCTAGCCTCCTGCAACTTTACTCTGCTCCCACTCCGCACCCTGTGTGTCTTTGTCCTTCTAGTCTGAACTGGTTCTTTGCAGTCAGTACTGGTTCCTACCTGCTCCCTTAGGCTGCTTTCACACATCAGGTTTTTTGTTTCAGGCACAATCCGGCAAAAAACGGATCCGTTTTTTTTACACGCCGGATCCGTTTTTTCCCCATAGAGTTGTATTAGCGCCGGATTGTGCCTGAACTACATGTGTTTCATCCGTTTTGTGCTGGATCTGTCCCTTCAGGCTTTTTTGCCGGACACAAAAAACGTCTCCTGCAACGTTTTTTCTGTCCGGTGAAAATACCCGAAGGGACGTTTCCGTCAATAAACGCATCAAACGGATGTGTGAATGAATGATTCCAGCTGCCGAATCCGTTTTTACACATTGGGCATGCCCAGAAGCCTTGTTTTCGTCTCTCTCTCTCTCTCTCTCTCTCCCTCCCTCTCTCCCAGATCCAGCTCAAAAACGGATCCGGTGCATCAGTTTTTCAAACCGGATTTGTTTTTCACACCGGATCCGTTTTTTAGCAAATTTGCCGGATTTAGCCTGAAACAAAAAAGCTGATGTGTGAAAGCAGCCTTATCCCACTCGTACCTGCCTGTGTTCCTTCCTTACTCATTACCATCCCGATTCCTCCAGTGTGTTCCATGCCTGCCTGCCTGCCAGAGTGCCAGCCGTGCCCGCCTGCCTGCCAGAGTGCCAGCTGTGCCCGCCTGCCTGCCAGAGTGCCTGCCAGAGTGCCAGCCGTGTCCACCAGCCAGTTGTGCCCACCAGCCAGTCGTGCCCACCTGCCAGCCGTGCCCACCTGCCTGCCTGAGTGCCAGCTGTGCCCGCCTGCCTTAGTGCCAGCCATGCCTGCCAGAGTGCCAGCCGTGCCTGCCTCCCTGCCAGAGTGCCAGCCGTGCCCGTCCGTAATTGCTCGCACCTGTCACTAGTGTTCCGTCCCCCAGTGGGATCAGCTGCTACTACCAGATACCGCCTTGGAGTGGTACCTGGCAGCTACCTGCCGCACAAGCCTGACCTCAACACTAGAGGCTCCAGTGAACACCAAGGTAGCTGCTTAGTCATGCCCCTCCAGGGTAATCTGGTTTGTGGCACAGTGGCACAATCCTCGCTTGCGCTATCTATTCAGGGCACGAGGGTTACAATGGCTCACTTGATATAGCAATCTGGCACTGACAACCATAGAGGCCTGCTAGAGACCTCTGGTTGTCATGTCAACCCTTCGGTCACCAGCGACCACGTGACGGGTAAATGATGGATGGGACTTCCGGAACGCTTGCCGGAAGTGCGAGTTAAATGCAGCTGTCAGAAATTGACTGCAGCATTTAACGGGTTAATAGCCGCAGAGGGAATTGCGATTCCACCTGCTGCTGTTGCAGGCACATGTCAGTTGTATAGATCGTCTGACATATGCCAGAAAAGGTGCAAGCTCAGCGCTGGAGCCCGCACCAAACAGGGGGAGTCTGATATTGGCGTACATTTACGCCTGATATCGGAAAGGGGTTAATTTCACATGCAAAACAATACAGATTGGGAAAATTGTGGTAAATTTCTGCGCTGCTGAATCACTAGAATTCCACAATTATTAGTACATGTGGCTTTATTATCCTATGCGTTTCAGAGTTCAAGACTCCTTCATCAAGAAACACCACAGGAACCATTCAGTACAGATTACACCATTCTTTAACCCCTTAGTGACAGAGCCAATTTGGTACTTAATGACAGAGCCAATTTTTACAATTCTGACCACTGTCAATTTATGAGGTTATAACTCTGGAACGCTTTAACGGATCCCACTGATTCTGAGATTCTTTTTTCCTGACATATTGTACTTCATGTAAGTGGTAACATTTCATCGATATTACTTGCGATTAATTATGAAAAAAATGGAAATATGGCGAAAATCTTTAAAATTTTGCAATTTTCAAACTTTGTATTTTTATGCCCTTAAATCAGAGAGATATGTCACACAAAATAAATAATAATAAATTAATAAATAACATTTCCCACATGTCTACTTTACATCAGCACAATTTTGGAAACAAATTTTTTTTTTTTAGGGAGTTATAAGGGTTAAAAGTTGACCAGCAATTTCTCATTTTTACAACGCCATTTTTTTAGGGACCACATCACATTTGAAGTCATTTTGAGGAGTCTAAATGATAGAAAATAACCAAGTGTGACACCATTCTAAAAACTGCACCCCTCAAGGTGCTCAAAACCACATTCAAGAAGTTTATTAACCCTTAACGTGCTTCACAGGAACTTAAACAATGTGGAAGGAAAAAATGAACATTTAACTTTTTTTTGCAATCATTTTAATTCAGAACCATTTTTTTTTATTTTCACAAGTGTAAAAACAGAAAATTTACATTTTGTTGTGCAATTTCTCCTGAATACGCCGATACCCCATATGTGGGGGTAAACCACTGTTTGGGCGTACTGCAGAGCTTGGAAGAGAAGGAGCGCCGTTTGACTTTTTCAATGCAGAATTGGCTGGAATTGAGATCGAATGCCATGTCATGTTTAGAGAGCCCCTGATGTGCCTAAACAGTGGAAACGCTCCACAAGTGACACCATTTTGGAAACTAGACCCCTTAAGGAACTTAACTAGATGTGTGGTGAGCACTTTGAGCCCCCAAGTGCTTCACAGAAGTTTATAAAGTAGAGTAGTGAAAATAAAAAATCGCATTTGTTTACACAAAAATGATTTTTCGCCCACAAATTCTTATTTTCACGAGGGTAACAGGAGAAATTAGACCACAAATGTTGTGCAATTTCTCCTGAGTACGTCAATACCCCATATGTGGGGGTAAACCACTGTTTGGGCACACCGCAGAGCTTGGAAGAGAAGGAGTGCCGTTTTACTTTTTCAATGTAGAATTGGCTGGAATTGAGATCGGACACCATGTCGCATTTGGAGAGCCCCTGATGTGCCTAAACAGTAGAAACCCCCCACAAGTGACCCCATTTTGGAAACTAGACCCCTTAAGGAACTTATCTAGATGTGTGGTGAGCACTTTAAACCCCCAAGTGCTTCACAGAAATTAATAACGTAGAGCCGTGAAAATATAAAATCCTTTTTTTTCCCTCAAAAATGATTTTTTAGCCTGCAATTTTTTATTTTCTCAAGGGTAACAGGAGACATTGGACCCCAAAATCTGTTGACCAGTTTGTCCTGAGTACGCTGATACCCCATATGTAGGGGGGCACTGTTTGGGCACCCATCAGGGCTCGGAAGGGAAGGAGCGCCGCTTGGAATGCAGACTTTGATGGGATGGTCTGCGGGAGTCATGTTGCATTTGCAGAGCTCCTGATGTACATAAACAGTATAAAACCCCCACAAGTAACCCCATTTTGAAAACTAGACCCCCCAAATAGTTTATCTAGATGTGTGGTGAGCACTATGAACCCCCAACTGCTTCACAGAAGTTAATAATGTAGAGCCATGAAAATAAAAAAAAATCATATTTTTTCCACAAAAATGATCTTTTCACCCCCAAATTTTTCCTTTCACAAGAGTAACAGGAGAAATTGGACCCCAAAATTTATTGTGCAATTTATGCTGAGTAGACTGATACCCCATATGTGGGGGTAAACCACTGTTTGGGCTCATGGCAGAGCTCGGAAGGGAAGGAGCGCCGTTTTGGAATGCAGACTTTGATAGAATGGTCTGTGGGCGTTATGTTGTGTTTGCAGAGCCCCTGATGTACCTAAACAGTAGAAACCCCCCATAATTGACCCCATTTTGGAAACTAGACCCCCTGTTGTGAACTCTATTTTTGGGCTCCCTCTAGTGGTGACAAGCGGTACTGTGTAGTGTTGTCTTTCTGCAGGTTGCAGCATCAGCTGGTTCGTTATCCTTGGTTGGTTTCCTATTTTAGCTCACCTGGATACTCAGTTCCTTGCCTGCTATCAATGTATTCAGTGCTCTTCAGATTCCTTGTGTCTACCTTGCTCCCAGTCTCCCCAAGACAAGCTAAGTTTTTGTTTGATCATTTTTTGATCAGTGTTCGTTATGTTTTTAGTCCAGCTCGCTAAAATGTGATTTCCTCGCTTGCTGGTTGCTCTAGGGGACTGAGTTTCTCCCCACATACCGTGAGTTGGTGTGGGGGTTCTTGAAATCTCAGTGTGGATATTTTGTAAGGGTTTTTTACTGACCGCATAGATTCCCTTTTCTATTTTCTGCTATCTAGTATTAGTGGGCCTCATTTGCTGAATCTGCTTTCACCCCTGTGTATGTGCCTTCCTCTTACCTCACCGTTATTATCTGTTGGGGGCTTCTATATCTTTGGGGATTATTTCTCTGGAGGCAAGAGAGGTCTTTCTTTCTCTCTAGGGGTGGTTAGTTCCTCAGGCTGGCTCGAAACGTCTAGGATTTTTAGGCATGTTCACCGGCTACTTCTAGTGTGTTTGGATAGGTTCAGATTTGCGGTCAGTCCAGTTTGCCACCTCCCTAGAGCTTGTCCTACATTTGTTACTTAGCTGGAGTAATTTGTGATCCTCAACCACTAAGGATCATAACAGTATAGCAGGCCAAAAAGTGTTTAATGCATCGCAGAAGTGGGATAAAAAGAAGACCTGAGTACATTTTTTTATTTTTTCCTCCCGCTTTTCCTTTGCTGCAGTCTGTTTTGCTTCTTTCATCCCCTTGAACTCTGGGTGGTTTTGAGCTCAGCTGCAGACATGAATGTTCAGACTCTGACTTCTAGTGTGGATCATCTTACTGCACGGGTGCAAAGTATTCAGGATTTTGTTATTCGTAGCCCTATGTCAGAACCAAAGATACCCATTCCTGAGTTGTTTTCTGGAGATAGATCTAGGTTTCAAAATTTTAAGAATAATTGTAAGTTATTTCTATCTCTGAGACCTCGTTCCTCTGGTGATTCCGCTCAGCAAGTTAAAATTGTTATCTCCTTGTTGCGTGGCGACCCTCAAGATTGGGCTTTCTCTCTGGCGCCAGGAGATCCTGCTTTGCTTAATGTAGATGCATTTTTTCTGGCTCTTGGACTGCTTTATGAGGAGCCTAATCTTGAGAATCAGGCAGAAAAAGCATTGCTGGCTATCTTTCAAGGTCAGGATGAAGCAGAGGTGTATTGTCAAAAATTTCGGAAATGGTCGGTGCTTACTCAATGGAATGAGTGTGCCCTGGCTGCAAATTTCAGAGAAGGACTTTCTGAGGCCGTTAAGAATGTTATGGTGGGGTTTCCCACCCCTACAAGTCTGAGTGATTCTATGGCTTTAGCCATTCAGGTTGATCGGCGTTTGCGGGAGCGCAAATCTGCTCATCCTTTGGCGGTATTTTCTGAACAGAGACCTGAGTCTATGCAATGTGACCGAACTCTGACCAGAATTGAGCGACAAAATCATAGACGTCAAAATGGGTTGTGCTTTTACTGTGGTGATTCTACTCATGTTATCTCAGCATGCTCTAAACGCTTAAAAAAAATCGCTAAACCTGTCACCATTGGTACTATACAGCCTAAATTTATTTTGTCTGTTACTTTGATTTGTTCTTTGTCGTCCTACCCGGTTGTGGCTTTTGTGGATTCGTGTGCTGCCTTGAATCTGATGGATTTGTCGTTTGCCAGGCGCTGTGGTTTTGTCCTGGAGCCTTTGGAATTTCCTATTCCTCTGAGGGGAATTGATGCTACGCCATTGGCTGAGAATAAGCCTCAGTATTGGACGCAAATGACCATGTGCATGACTCCCGTACATCAGGAGGTGATTCGCTTTCTCGTTCTGCATAATTTGCATGATGTTGTCGTTTTGGGTCTGCCATGGCTGCAAGCTCATAATCCAGTTTTAGATTGGAAAGCTATGTCTGTGTCAAGTTGGGGTTGTCAGGGAATTCATGGCGATACTCCGTTGGTGTCTATTGCTTCTTCCACTCCTTCTGAGGTCCCTGAGTTTTTGTCTGACTACCAGGATGTATTTGATGAGCCCAGGTCCAGTGCCCTGCCCCCTCATAGGGATTGTGACTGTGCTATAAATTTAATTCCTGGTAGTAAATTCCCTAAGGGACGACTTTTTAATTTGTCTATACCAGAGCATGCCGCGATCCGGAGTTATATAAAGGAGTCTTTGGAGAAGGGACATATTCGCCCATCCTCTTCCCCTCTTGGTGCAGGATTTTTTTTTGTGGCCAAGAAGGACGGTTCTTTGAGACCTTGTATAGATTATCGTCTTCTGAATAAAATTACAGTCAAATTTCAGTATCCTTTGCCACTATTGTCTGATTTGTTTGCTCGGATTAAGGGTGCCAGTTGGTTCACCAAGATAGATCTCCGTGGTGCGTATAACCTTGTGCGCATTAAGCAGGGAGATGAATGGAAAACAGCATTTAATACGCCCGAAGGCCATTTTGAGTACTTAGTGATGCCTTTTGGACTCTCTAATGCTCCTTCTGTGTTTCAGTCCTTCATGCATGACATCTTCCGAGAATATCTGGATAAATTTATGATTGTTTATTTGGATGACATTTTGGTCTTTTCTGATGATTGGGAGTCCCATGTGAAGCAGGTCAGGATGGTGTTTCAGGTCCTGCGTGCTAATGCTTTATTTGTGAAGGGCTCAAAATGCCTCTTCGGAGTACAGAAGGTCTCCTTTTTGGGTTTTATTTTTTCTCCTTCTACTGTGGAGATGGACCCAGTCAAGGTCCAGGCTATTCATGACTGGACTCAGCCCACGTCTGTTAAGAGTCTTCAGAAGTTCTTCGGTTTTGCTAATTTTTACCGTCGTTTCATCGCTAATTTTTCTAGCGTGGTTAAACCTTTGATGGATTTGACCAAGAAGGGTTCTGATGTGACTAATTGGTCTCCTGCGGCCGTGGAGGCCTTCCGGGAGCTGAAGCACCGGTTTTCTTCAGCTCCAGTCTTATGTCAGCCAGATGTCTCTCTTCCCTTCCAGGTCGAGGTTGATGCTTCTGAGATTGGAGCAGGAGCTGTTTTAACATAACATAGTAACATAGTTAGTAAGGCCGAAAAAAGACATTTGTCCATCCAGTTCAGCCTATATTCCTATATTCCATCATAATAAATCCCCAGATCTACATCCTTCTACAGAACCTAATAATTGTATGATACAATATTGTTCTGCTCCAGGAAGACATCCAGGCCTCTCTTGAACCCCTTGACTGAGTTCGCCATCACCACCTCCTCAGGCAAGCAATTCCAGATTCTCACTGCCCTAACAGTAAAGAATCCTCTTCTATGTTGGTGGAAAAACCTTCTCTCCTCCAGACGCAAAGAATGCCCCCTTGTGCCCGTCACCTTCCTTGGTATAAACAGATCCTCAGCGAGATATTTGTATTGTCCCCTTATATACTTATACATGGTTATTAGATCGCCCCTCAGTCGTCTTTTTTCTAGACTAAATAATCCTAATTTCGCTAATCTATCTGGGTATTGTAGTTCTCCCATCCCCTTTATTAACTTTGTTGCCCTCCTTTGTACTCTCTCTAGTTCCATTATATCCTTCCTGAGCACCGGTGCCCAAAACTGGACACAGTACTCCATGTGCGGTCTAACTAGGGATTTGTACAGAGGCAGTATAATGCTCTCATCATGTGTATCCAGACCTCTTTTAATGCACCCCATGATCCTGTTTGCCTTGGCAGCTGCTGCCTGGCACTGGCTGCTCCAGGTAAGTTTATCATTAACTAGGATCCCCAAGTCCTTCTCCCTGCCAGATTTACCCAGTGGTTTCCCGTTCAGTGTGTAATGGTGATATTGATTCCTTTTTCCCATGCGTATAACCTTACATTTATCATTGTTAAACCTTATCTGCCACCTTTCAGCCCAAGTTTCCAACTTATCCAGATCCATCTGTAGCAGAATACTATCTTCTCTTGTATTAACTGCTTTACATAGTTTTGTATCATCTGCAAATATCAATATTTTACTGTGTAAACCTTCTACCAGATCATTAATGAATATGTTGAAGAGAACAGGTCCCAATACCGACCCCAGTTAGAGACTATACCATTTATAACCACCCTCTGCTTTCTATCACTGAGCCTGTTACTAACCCATTTACACACATTTTCCCCCAGACCAAGCATTCTCATTTTGTGTACCAACCTCTTGTGCGGCACGGTAACAAACGCTTTGGAAAAATCGAGATATACCACGTCCAATGACTCACCGTGGTCTAGCCTATAGCTTACCTCTTCATAAAAACTGATTAGATTGGTGTGACATGAGCGATTTCTCATAAACCCATGCTGATATGGAGTTAAACAGTTATTCTCACTGAGATAATCCAGAATAACATCCTTCAGAAACCCTTCAAATATTTTACCAACAGTAGAGGTTAGACTTACTGGCCTATAATTTCCAGGTTCACTTTTAGAGCCCTTTTTGAATATTGGCACCACATTTGCTATGCGCCAGTCCTGCGGAACAGACCCCGTCGCTATAGAGTCCCTAAAGTTTTGTCGCAGAGAAGCTCTGATGGCTCTGTGATGAAGCCATGTGCTTTCTTTTCAAGAAAGTTTTCACCTGCCGAGCGGAATTATGATGTTGGTAATCGGGAGTTGTTGGCTATGAAGAGGGCATTTGAGGAGTGGCGACATTGGCTCGAAGGAGCTAAACATCGTGTGGTGGTCTTGACTGATCACAAAAATCTGATTTACCTTGAATCTGCCAAGCGCCTGAATCCTAGACAGGCTCGTTGGTCGTTGTTTTTCTCCCGATCACATCGGAGGACAGAGAAATTAAATGGCAAATCGCGTTTTTTGTTGTTGTTGCGACCGCCGGTAAACGGTTAATTACCGGCGATTGCAACTTGGGGGTCGGTAAAAACCCCCCAAATCATGTTCTCTGGGGTCTCGGCTACCCCCGAAACCGAGACCCCAGAGAAAATCCGATTCTGGGGGCACTATTCACTTTTTCCCCAGCTGTGGTTTAAGTACCCTTAACTGCCGCCGTTTAAAGGCGTATCGGCGGTCGTTAAGGGGTTAAATAGACAAACAGTTCAAATAACAGTCACCTGATCAGCAGTGTTAAAGTTCATTGACAAGACACATGATGAGCACATGATGAATAGGTTGCAATGAATAAACAATTAGAATTTATTAAAAAACATTATGATAGGTTAATATGTCATTATTTTTATTGTTTTATTATAGTATTTGGGTGTTACTATAAGGAAAAGAAGAAAGAGAAAAAATAAAAATGAACAGAAACTTCTTTTTCTCTTTTTTTCTCTTTCTTCTTTTCCTTATGGTAACACCCACATACTATAATAAAACAATAAAAATAGTGACATATTAACCTAACATAATGTTTTTTTAATAAATTATAATTGTTTATTCATTGCAACTTATTCATCATGTGCTCATCATGTGTCTTGTCAATGAACTTTGACCCTGCTGATCAGGTGACTGTTATTTGAACTGTTTGTCTATTTAAAGAATGGTGTAAACTGTATTGGCATGTTCCTGTGGTGTTTCCTGATGAAGGAGTCTTGAACTCTGAAATGCGTAGAATAATAAAGCCACATGTACTAATAATTCTGGAATTCTAGTGATTCAGCAGCGCAGAAATTTACCTCAATTTTCCCAATCTGTATCTAACGGCTGGTCCTTCCTGGACTCTTGGATCTGCTGCAGCTAATGCTTTTGATGCTTCAACTCAGCTACATCTGGTGAGTGCAATCTTATGGATAAACCTTTTAACCTTCTCAGATAAGACACTATTTGTGCACTTTCCTTCAGCAGTTTTCACAAGAAAAACAATGGGGGATCCCAATGAGACCTTGTTTCTGTCAATGCTGAAAAAGCATTAGGCTGGCCACGATCAGTAAATAGCAGCATTTTGGACACAGCTTATTTTCGCTGCGTGCAAAACACTATGTTCTAATTGAGTCGCCCGCCTGGGCTGTGGGGTACTTGGTACCAGGTCCAGTGTTCACAGGGGGATGTCATGGTGGCTGCGACCCGGTCCGTGGCCCTGGGCGCCCATGTAACAGGGAAAGGTCTTTTAAGGGAATAAAGTTTATGTTCGTGACGCCACCTGTGGTATTCGGTCAGGGTGACCGACGCTGCTTTAAGGGGTCCGCTGGGATGTTATGGCAGCTAGATGGTATATCTTCCCACAGGTGAAGTATATCCCCAGGGCTCCCGGTGCGAAGATGGTAGAATAGTGAGGGGTGCAGTAAGAAAGGAGGACACAGGTTTGCAGTCTCTTTACCTCGTTTACAGAAGACTTCAGCAGCCACAGTCCAGGGCATTGGATCACAGAGCAGGTAGGGTCCGGCCGGTTTGGAGGCAAGTCCAGAGTCCCGTTATGAAGGTGGAAAATAGAAGCCTTCCTTTGCCCTGTAGTGGTGTAGTCCCTTACTGCTAGAAGCTTCACATAAGGTCCTCACAGATGTTATCTCTTTCTCTTTGTCCCCTGGATAGGATAGGACAAAACCCGTACGACTGGTGACTTGAGCCTGTTTATAAGGTCTCTTAGATGACCTGGCTCTGCAGGGTGTCACCATGCCTACTGGGTGTGGGTGCGGACAGGTAATGTGCAATTAGCTGTCCTGATGGTCTCTGATGTAAGGCGTGGAGGTCCTTACAACCTCGGTGTTCCAGCTACTGGATTTCTGCGCCTCAGAAGGAGGCAGCCTGCTCGGGGCTGGTCCCCTTCTGGTATCCTCTCCTGTGCTTCCTCTCCTGCACGCTCACTGCAATCAATTCTGCTTTCTATGTGTCTCTTTCCTGGAGCTGCAGCTCTGTGGCATGCACAGCTCCGTAAACCCTCTGTCCTCCTCAGACTGATATCTGGAACTAACTGACTTTCCCTACAGACTACCAGTTATATATATGCGGAGTCACCTAGTAAATAGGATCAAAAGCTCCCCCTGGTGGCCTGGAGTGTGAATGTGTTGCATGTTTGTGATACCTGATTACAGTTATCCTTTCTTGCCTCCAAATGTAGCATCACTCTCCCCATGGGGAAAGCGACATCACAGTGACGACCAGGACCCTGGGGTGCCACACTCCCCCCCCCCCCTCATTAAATCCAGTACTCCCGGACTGGGACAAGAAGAACAACAATACATGTTAATGCAAGAAGACATACAATTTTTTTTTAAATGCTATAAAATAAGTAAACAAGTTAATGCAACTGGTGCTTCCCTTCATGGGAGGTAAGGACACTTGAACGTTGCAGAACATATTTACATAGTGGATCCACTTTTAAGAATAGAGCAATTTAATAGAACAAAATAACAACTAACTAACTATGAAAACAATTACCCGCTGCGGGTATACTATCTTAAAACTTCAAAGTGCAAAACAAGCATTTTATCTTTACTTTTCTTCAAGTGCAAAATTTTCGACTAACCTTCAAAGGTTTACTGCATCATCTTCATTTTATTCAAAAGTGCATCACGAGATTTCTTCCTATCTATCTGGATATAATACTATCTAACTTCAACTCTCAATTTTATTATTGTTCACTGTATTAACTCTGTAATATATTAACCTTTTATAGTGCAACATAAAATTCTAACTAGCAAGATGCATTACTGCTATCAAAGTTTCAATTTATTCTGGTTCACTATACTAGCTTACTAATTTATGTACGAACTGCTATATAAAATGCAATGTTATCTAACTATCAAACATTATCACTTTAAGAAAGTGCAACAAGTAAACATTCCCTTTAAGGGCGCAAACAGTATTGAAGTCCTTTTTCTTTTAATACTTAGGTAGTGCACTTAATATTCATGTCAATCAAAACTTTAGAACAGCAGCAACGATATGAGGGACCCGTCATTAAGCCCCAACGTTGGCTTTGGGCAGGCTACAAGGCGTGTATCCAGACCTGGAATCCTGCCAGGTTTTTTCTCAGGTCTCTGGAAAACAAAACAACTTTCAAAGCAATATTAGACGCATTCTCTTTAAAGCTTCTTTGTAAAACCAGTAGGAAGCACCTTTTAGAAGGTGCAAACTATTTACAGGTGAAAGTTTTTGAGCCATTCACTGTCCAGGACTCGAGTGTCTTTAAACGAAATACAACTTGTGTAAAACATAGGATCCCTTTTAACGTGGGACCCGTTTAAATGAAAACCCTGGTCAGGTTCAATAAACTTTTTGTAACAGCAAAGAGTTAAGTTAACTATTTACAGTCATTTTCAAATTTGCTTTGTTCTATTATAGCAGTTGCCAAGGCACCAGTCGGTATCGAACACTTCCTGGCCCCAAAAGATTGGTATCTGAATTCACGTCTGGTGCCAGATCGATGTCATGGGTTTGTCCCTCATGTACAGTTAAGTCATTAGCTGCTACTAAAGTAAAGCATGCAGCTCCATGTATTGCTATGCGGCTGCACACTCCGCTCTGGAGTGCTGGCGCCATAGGAGAGTTTTAACCTGCGAGACTCGGACAAATTTCTCGCAAGTGAGAAGGAGCCCTTAGACTGACCCTAGGGCAAAGGCCTTCTATCTGATACACTTTCTATTAAAAATGGAAGGAGGCAAGGGTGCCCCTATCACCTCTCCTATACACATTGGTGATAGAACAATTAGCAGTAGTATTGCTTCAAAATCCAGAAATTAGTGGAGTTTCTATTGGCTCACATCATTATAAACTAGCTTAATACGCAGATGACTTGTTGCTCTATGTTTCAAACCCAATGATCTAATTTCTCTCTGTAATAAAGGAACCTTAAAGTCAACTACTGTAAAACAGAAGCCATGAACATAACTTTTAATACTCAACTGGCAAAACACCTACTTACTAATTTTCCATTTAAGACTTCTTTTACACTTACCGTGGTTTTGTGTCCCGTTTTTGCGGACCCAATAGATTTGTATGGGGCCGCAAAAACGGGCCACAATAATTCCACGGAGCGCCAGACGTCACATGGCCGTGAGGGCCGTATTTATGGCCGTGAAAAAATATCGAGCCTGCTCGATATTTTCCAAGGCTTACAGACACGGCCCCCATTGAAAATCAATGGGGCCGCAAAAACAACGGAAGCTTGTTTTTGCGGTGCACCGTGACTTTTTTTTCCAATACTTTTGCCATAGTATTGAAAACCCGAAAAATGGCGATCAGCAAGTTTTTTGTGGTCCATTATTTTGGGAGACCATGAAAATTGCGGCAATACGGACCCCAAAAAAGGCCCGCAATAATGGGCCGCATAAAACACGGTAAGCGTAAAAGAAGCCTAAGTGACAGAAAGATGCAATTAAGTACCTGAGCACATAAATTCCGTGGAACTTGGATGATTTATATTATTTAAATTATATCCCTGTTCTAGAGCAAACTATTCAAGATCTAGTAACTTATAACTTGAAACTAGTGATGGGCGAGCACTAAAATGCTTGGGTGCTTGTTGCTCGGGTTGAGCAAATTGGAATGCTCGGGTGCTCGACCAGAGCAATGAGCCCAATGTAAGTCTATGGGAAAACCAAGCATTTTTGCCGAGACCGCCCCGGGGGTCATTCCCAGGGCTCCCAGGTCACAGCTGTGAACAATGTTGTCAGAGTCTTACGCCACTTTTACAGGCGTGCAATAAAACATACAAAAATGAATCCAAAATGGATTTTCCTGGGAAATGTGTTAAGGAACAGCCTTTCCAGGGTAATGATTGTATGTAAGGCAAAATAAATGACTCAAAACAAAAATGTTCCTCCACCACTTTGGCTATGTTCACACATAGCGTTTTTGATGTGTTTTTCAACTTTTACATTTTTGCAACCTGATTTGGCCATGTGGTATGTGACACATTATCAGACACATCCTGTTTCATTTATGAAGGAGGGACTCTGAAAATCACAAAGTCTATTTTAATAGGGCCAGCAGTCGGCCCTCACTATTCTTAGAGAGCCATGAGCTGGCTATGCTTTGTTGTTCCCATAATTAAACAGTGGGTCCCTTATACTGTTATTGCATATGCAGTGAGTGGCAGGGCTGCCCAAAATTTGGATGCACCCCAACAACCCATTGAACAGACATCATGGATGACCACATGCAACGTACTGGATGGCCACAGGAAAACCAAGTTCACATTATTCATTTGGTACTCCCATACTGTTTGCTTATGCATTGAATGCAAGGCCTGCTCTGCCCCAAAGATACACCCACCCCAATAAGCCTTTGGACCCACGTACTGGATGGCCACATGAAAACAAAGTTCCCATTATTCATTTGGTTCTCCCATACTGATTGCTTATGCATTAAATGCAAGGCCTGCCCTGCCCCAAAGTTACACGCACCCCAATAACCCTTTGAACCGACATAGTGGATGGCTACATGAAACCAAAGTTCCCATTATTATGTTTTTTTTACTTTAATACATTTTGCCCATGAAGTGAATGCAAGGCCTGCTCCAAATTTAGATGCACCCCAGTTACCCCAAAAAAAGATGCCCTGGATGGCCACATGAAACCAAAGTTCTCATTATTATGCTTTTTTTAAACTTTCATAGTTTACCCATGAAGTGAATGCAAGGCATGATCTAAATTGGGATGCACCCCAATCACCCAAAAAACAGACATCCTGGAAGGCCCCATAAAACCAAAGTTCCCATTATTATTTATTTGGTATTGCCATACTGTTTGCCTATGCATTGAATGCCATGCCTGCCCTGCCCCAAAGTTACACACATCCCAATACCTCTTTGAACAGACGTAGTGGATGGCCACATGAAACCAAACTTACCATTATTATGATTTCTCTACTCCCATACAGTTTGCCCATGAAGTGAATGCAAGGCCTGCCCCCAAAGTTATCAGCACCCCAATAACCATTTGAACCGATTTAGTGGATGGCCACATGAAACCAAACTTTCCATTATTCGGAAGTTGGTTCTCCCATACTGTTTGACTATGCACACTCCAGAGACATACTGATAGGGAATCTAGATTGTGAGCCCCATTGGGGACAGTGATGATAATGTGTGCAAAACTGTAAAGTGCTGCTGAATATGTTAGCGCTATATAAAAAAAATGAAGAAGAAGAAGGTATGCAGTGAATTGCAGTGTTAAGCCTGAAGAACCTGCATTGGAGAATTGAAGTATTGAGGATGACGATCCAAAAGTGGAGAATTGCATTGTTAAAGCAGCTGAAAAAAACCCTTCAGTTCCCATTATTAGGAACTGGGTCTCCCATACTGTTTGGCTATGCACTGATTGCAAGGCCTGCCCCAAATTTGCCCCAATCCCCCTTGGAAGAAACATGGAGGAGGGCCTCATAAAAAATGTGCCCCTGAGGGGTACACATCAACATACTGTGTAAACATTTTTTTTTTTACGGGAATCAAAAACCCTATTTAACACAATATTGTGGCTGTTGCATCACAGAACACGTTCACCTTGGTAATCTAGTTGTGGTGTCTGAAGAGACGTGGAGGATGGCCTCCTAAAAATTATTTTCCTAATTTAACCCCGTAACGACCGCAGATACGCCTTTTAACGGCGGCACTTAAGGGTACTTAAACCACAGCGCCATTAATTAACGACGCTGGGGAAAAAGTGAATAGTGCCCCCCAGAATCGGATTTTCTCTGGGGTCTCGGTTACCGGGGGTAGCCGAGACCCCAGAGAACATGATTCGGGGGTTTTTACCGACCCCCGGGTTGCGATCGCCGGTAATTAACCGTTTACTGGCGGTCGCAAAACAAAAACGCGATTTCCCATTTAATTTCTCTGTCCTCCGATGTGATCGCACATCAGAAGACAGAGAAATGGGGTCACCGATTGCCCCCTGATACTCACCTGTCTACTCCGGTGCTCCTCATGGCTCCTGATGGGCTCCGCCATCTTGTTCCAGCCAAAAAAACACGGGCGCATGCGCAGAGCGCCTGCCGGCCGGCACCCGGAAGATCTTTGGGGTCTCGGCTGCCGGGGGCAGCCGAGACCCCAAAGAACATGATCGGGGTCGGTTTTTACCGACCCCTGTTTTGCGATCGCCGGTAATTAACTGTTACCGGCGACCGGAAAAAAAAAGCGATCTGTAATTCTCTGTCCTCTGATGTGATCGCACATCAGAGGACAGAGAAATAGGGGGATTCGGGGACCCTGTTATACTTACCGGTGTCCCTGGGTCCTCCTGTGTCCCCTCCTTGCTGCCGGCTTCTTCCTCCGGTAATAAAATGCCGGCCGGCAGCTAGAGGAGTTGGGGCTAAATTTAGGGATAGGGTTAGGGTTGGGGCTAAATTTAGGGTTAGGGTTAGGGTTGGGGCTAAATTTAGGGTTAGGGTTAGGGTTGGGGCTAAAGTTAGGGTTAGGGTTGGGGCTAAAGTTAGGGCTAGGGTTAGGGTTGGGGCTAAATTTAGGGTTAGGGTTGGGGCTAAAGTTAGGGTTGGGGCTAAAGTTAGGACTAGGGTTGCGGCTAAAGTTAGGGTTAGAGTTGGGATTTGGGTTAGGGTTTGGATTAGGGTTGGTATTAGGGTTACGTTTGGGATTAGGGTTAGGTTTGGGATTAGGGTTAAGGTTAGGGTTGGGATTAGGGTTAGGGGTGTATTGGGATTAGGGTTAGGTTTGAGGTTAGGGTTGAGATTAGGATTAGGGGTGTGTTGGATTTAGGGTTCTGATTAGGGTTATGGTTAGGGTTGGGATTAGGGTTGTTTTGGGGTTAGGGTTGTGATTATCGTTAGGGTTGTGATTAGGATTATGGATTGGGTTGGGATTAGGGTTAGGGGTGTGATGGGGTTAGGGTTGGAGTTAGAATTGGGGGGTTTCCACTATTTAGGTACATCAGGGGGTCTCTAAACGCCACAGCCAATTTTGAGCTCAAAAAGTCAAATGGTGCTCCCTCCCTTCTGAGCTCTGCCGTGCGCCCAAACAGTGGTTTACCCCCACATATGGGGCATGAGCATACTCGGGATAAATTGGACAACAACTTTTGGGGTAGAATTTCTCCTGTTACCCTTATGAAAATAAAAACTTGGTGGCTAAAAAATCTTTTTTATGGAAAAAAATATATTTTTTATTTTCACAACTCTGCATTATAAACTTCTGTGAAGCACTTGGGCATTCAAAGTTTTCACCACACATCTAGAAAAGTTTCTTGGGGGGTCTAGTTTCCAAAATGGGTTCACGTGTGGGGGGTTTCTACTGTTTAGGTACATCCGGGGCTCTGCAAACGTAACATAACGCCCACAGACCATTCTATCAAAGTCTGCATTCCAAAACGGCACTCCTTCCCTTCCAAGCTCTGCCATGCGCCCAAACAGTGGTCCCCCCAACACATGGGGTATCAGTGTACTCAGGACAAATTGGACAACAATTTTTGGGGTCCAATTTTTCTTGTTACCCTTACAAAAATAAAAATTTGGGGGCTAAAATATCTTTTTTGTGGAAATTTTTTATTTTTTATTTTCACGACTCTGCATTATAAACTTCTGTGAAGCACTTGGGCATTCAATGTTCTCACCACACATCTAAATAAGTTCCTTGGGGGGTCTAGTTTCCAAAATGGGGTCACTTGTGGGGGGTTTCTACTGTTTAGGTACATCAGGGGCTCTGCAAACGCAACATAACGCCCGCAGACCATTCTATCAAAGTCTGCATTCGAAAACGGCGCTCCTTCCGTTCCAAGCTCTGCCATGTTACCAAATAGTGGTTTACCCCCACATATGGGGTATCAGCCTACTCAACATAAATTGCAAAATAAATTTTGGGGTCCAATTTCTCCTGTTACCCTTGTGAAAGTAAAAATTTTGGGGTGAAAAGATCATTTTTGTGGAAAAAATATGATTTTTTTTTATTTTCATGGCTCTACATTATAAACGTCTGTGAAGCAGTTGGGGGTTCATAGTGCTCACCACACATTTATATAAGCTCCTTGGGGGGTCTAGTTTCCAAAATGGGGTCATTTGTGGGGGGTTTATACTGTTTAGGTACATCAGGAGCTCTGCAAATGCAACATGACGCCCGCAGACCATCCCATCAAAGTCTGCATTCCAAGCGGCACTCCTTCACTTCCGAGCCCCGATGGGTGCCCAAACAGTGCCCCCCCCCCACATATGGGGTATCAGCGTACTCAGCACAAACTGTTCAACAGATTTTGTGGTCCAGTGTCTCCTGTTACCCTTGAGAAACTAAAAAATTGCAGGCTAAAAATCATTTTTGAGGAAAAAGAAAAGGATTTTTTATTTTCATGGCTCTACGTTATAAATTTCTGTGAAGCACTTGGGGGCTTAAAGTGCTCACCACACATCTAAATAAATTCCTTAAGGGGTCTAGTTTCCAAAATGGGGTCACTTGTGGGGGGTTTCTACTGTTTAGGCACATCAGGGGCTCTCCAAACGCGACATGGTGTCCTATCTCAATTCCAGCCAATTCTACATTGAAAAAGTAAAACGGCACTCCTCTTCCAAGCTCTGCAGTGCGCCCAAACAGTAGTTTACCCCACATATGGGGTATCAACGTACTCAGGAGAAATTGCTCAACAACTTTTGTGGTCTAATTTCTCATGTTACCCTTGTGAAAATAAAAATTTGGGGGCAAAAAGATCATTTTTGTAGAAAAAATGCAATTTTTTATTTTCACGGCTCTACTTTATAAACTTCTGTGAAACACCTGGGGTTTAAAGTGCTCACCACACATCTAGTTAACTTCCTTAAGGGGTCTAGTCTCCAAAATGGGGTCACTTGTGGGGGGTTTCCACTGTTTAGGCACATCAGAGGCTCTCCAAACGTGACATGGCGTCCGATCTCAATTCCAGCCAATTCTACATTGAAAAAGTAAAACGGCACTCCTTCCATTCCAAGCTCTGCGGTGCGCCCAAACAGTGGTTTACCTCCACATATGGGGTATCGACATACTCAGGAGAAATTGCACAACAATTTTTGTGGTCTAATTTCTCCTGTTACCCTTGTGAAAATAAGAATTTGTGGGCGAAAAAATCATTTTTGTGTAAACAAATGCGATTTTTTATTTTCACGGCTCTACTTTATAAACTTCTGTGAAGCACTTGGGGGCTCAAAGTGCTCACCACACATCTAGTTAAGTTCCTTAAGGGGTCTAGTTTCCAAAATGGTGTCACTTGTGGACCGTTTCCACTGTTTAGGTACATCAGGGGCTCTCTAAACGTGACATGGCATCCGATCTCAATTCCAGCCAATTCTGCATTGAAAAAGTCAAACGGCGCTCCTTCTCTTCCAAGCTCTGCGGTGCGCCCAAACAGTGGTTTACCCCCACATATGGGATATCGACGTATTCAGAAGAAATTGCACAACAACATATATGGTTACATTTCTGTTTTTACACTTGTGAAAATAAAAAAAAAATGGTTCTGAAGTAAAATGTTTGCAAAAAAAAGTTAAATGTTCATTTTTTTCCTTCCACATTGTTTCAGTTCCTGTGAAGCACGTAAAGGGTTAATAAACTTCTTGAATGTGGTTTTGAGCACCTTGAGGGGTGCAGTTTTTAGAATGGTGTCACACTTGGTTATTTTCTATCATATAGACCCCTCAAAATGACTTCAAATGTGATGTGGTCCCTAAAAAAAATGGTGTTGTAAAAATGAGAACCCTTATAACTCCCTAACAAAAAAAAATTTTGTTTGCAAAATTGTGCTGATGTAAAGTAGACATGTGGGAAATGCTATTTATTAACTATTTTTTGTGACATATCTCTCTGATTTAAGGGCATAAAATACAAAATTTGAAAATTGCAAAATTTTAAAAATTTTCGCCATATTTCTGTTTTTTTCATAAATAATCACAAGTAATATCGAAACAATGTTACCACTAACATGAAGTACAATATGTCACGAAAAAACATTCTCAGAATCAGCAGGATCTGTTAAAACGTTCCAGAGTTATAACCTCATAAAGTTACAGTGTTGTAAAAATTGGCTCTGTCATTAAGTACCAAACTGGCTCTGTCACTAAGGGGTTAAAGGAATGGGTCTCCTATACTTGTAATGCCCATACACTAAATGTATGGGCTGACAAACATTTCCCCCTGGGGGGTACACATCAACATAATGTGTTAACAGTTTTTTTTACAGGTATCAAAAACACCCTTTAACACAAAGTGGTGGTGGATGAAGAGAAGGAGGAGGACGACAACAGCAAATAGGCGAAATCCGGAAGCGTATACCCATGTGTAGGTGTGAAGAGGTGCATGGTAATAGAGTTACCAAAAAAGACACTGGGTAGAGTTTATGTTTCGCTGCTATCGTTCGGTGGTGTACAGAAGTCTGGCCCAATCCAGCCCTTGTTCATTTTTATAAGAGTCAGCCTGTCAGCATTTTCAGTTGACAGGCGGATGCGCTAAGCAGTTATAATTCCACTGGCGGCACTAAATACTCTCTGTGACAAAATGCTAGCGGCAGGGCAGGCCAGGACCTCCAAGGCATACAGCGCCAGTTCATGCCACGTGTCCAGCTTGGATACCCAATAATTATAAGGCACAGAGAAATCACGGAGGATGTTGGTATGGTGAGCAAGGTACTCCCTCAGCAGCTTCTAAAACTTTGCACTCCTTGCGAGAGTACCCCACACCTCAGGGCTTGTGCGATAGGAGGGTCTGAGAAAACTCTCCCAGAACTTTGACAGTATTCCCCTGCCACTGCTGGATTGGAGTTGTGTCTCTCTCGCCTGTAATCCTTGGTTGTCCAACAAACTGTGACCTCTGCCACCAGCGTTTTCAGATGGGAATTTTTTTAATAATTCAGCAACAAGGGCCCTCTGGTACTGCACCATTTTTTTTACTACACCTGTCTGCCTCTGGAATAAGAGATAGAAAGTTCTCCTTGTAGCATGGGTCTAGAAGTGTCACCAGTCAGTAATGACTGTCACCCAAAATTTTGAGAACGCAAGGGTCATGGGAAAGGCAGCGCAACATAGAGCTAGCCATGCGTTCCAGACTGCTAACAGGCAAGACTTCCATGTCCTCACCAAGAGTACGACGGACCATGCTGTCCTCCTCCTCATTCGCCTCCTCCTCCCTGTCCTCAGGCCATCCACGCTGAACAGACGGTATGACAGTTGTGCTTATAGTAAAATCTATAGCGCATGAAAGTAGCAACTGTTCTTCCTCCTCCTCCTTTTCCTCATTGTCACCCAATCCATGTTTGGATGAGATGAGGCTGGGCTGTATGTGGTCACCCTGTATGGTTCCTTGCTCCATCTCATCAATCTCTCCCTGCAATGCATCCTCTTTGATTTTGAGCAGAGAGCATTTCAGGACACAGAGAAGTGGGATGATGATTCTAATTATGGCGTCAGCGCCGCTCACCATCTTGGTGGAGTCCTCAAAGTTTTGGAGGATGGTATATATGTCTGACATCCATGTCCACTCTTGAAGTCTTATGTGTGGAGTCTGAACTGAATACCAACGGTCTTGTTGATTCGGATAGTCAACAACTGCTCTCTTCTGTTCACAAATCCTTTCCAACATCTGCAGGGCAGAGTTCCAATGTGTGGGGACATCACACAACAGTCAGTGAGCCGGAGGCTGCAAACGCTGCTGAAGCATGGCAAGGGCAGCGGAAGCTTAGCTGACTTTCTGAAATGGCCACACAAGTGGCATACCTTGACAAGCAGATCCGGCAGCTCTGGGTAGCTTTTGAGAAACTGTTGAACAACGCGGTTAAGCACATGTGCCAGGCATGGTACGTGTGTGAGCTCTTCTCGCCTCATAGCCGCCACCAGATTAAAGCTATGTCACAATGACCATGCCTGGCTGTAGGTTCAGTAGTGTCATCCACAGATCTGACTGCTCTTTCAGAGCTGTCCACAACTCTTCAGCATTGTGCGGTTTGTCACCTAAGCATATTAGCTTCAGCACAGCCTGTTGCCACTTGGCTGAGGCAGTACTGCAGTGCTTCTAGCTTGTGACTAATGTGGTCATTTCGTTGATGGAAGGTGAAGAGGAGGAGGAGGAGTTTCAGGAGCTGTAAACAGTGTGGGGCAACCCTGATTGACGTCGGGCCCGAAATCCTCAGAGTTGGGAGGATGTGTTCCATCCCAAGATCTGACTGGGTCCTGGCTTCCACTATGTCAGCACAGTGTGCCATCAGCTAGATATACCATCCCTGCCCAGAAGCACTTGTCCAAGTGTCCATGGTTAGGTGGACTTTCCCAGCAACAGCATTGTTCAGGGCACGGCTAATGTTGTGGGACACGTGCTTGTGTAAAGCGGGGACAGCTCATTGGGAGAAACAGTGGCAGCTTGGGACCAAGCACCTTGGGATGGTCTCCGCCATCAGGTTGCGGAAAGCTTCTGTCTCCACGAGCCTAAAAGGCAACATTTCAAGCGCAAACAGATGAGAAATGTGTGAATTCAGTAGTGTGGCCTGTGGGGCGTTGGCAACGTATTTGCGCTTGCGTTCCAAGGACTGGGGTATGGACAACTGACCGCTGCACTGGGACAAGGACGTGGACGTGCTTGATGATGGTGCTAGTTCAGTGTGTGCAATGACAGGTGCAGGGTAGGAGGCATCTTCGCATGCACCATGGACAGGGGATTGGCTTGCATGCACAACAGTGGAAGAAGCAGTGGTGTCACCCACAGACACTGTTCCTGGACCCTGGGGTTCGGCCCACAAAGTCAGGTGCTTTGCTGCTATGTGCCTGATCATGCTGGTGGTGATCAGGTTGGTAGTTTGCTACCTCTGCTGATGCGGGCATGGCAGGTGGTGCAAATGACCTGTTGGGGTTATTGGCAGAATCCATAAAAAACAACCAGACTCGGGAAGACCTAACAGTTGTACTTCCATCTGGTTGGTGTTACCGGTAATGGTTGATCGCCTTCTGTCTGCAACCACAACACTGCTTCTTCCTACCTGTTGGGGTGCCATGCCTACCTGCACCTGTGTGCTGCTGTCCTCGCTATGCATGTCCTCCTGCCAGGTTTGGTGAGTTACTATGTCATCCACCATGTCGTCTTTCACTTCCGCACCCTGGTCCTCCTCCTGACTTTCTGGCAATTGTGTCTCATCATTGTCCACGTCTTGTGACACTTTCCCTCCGTCGCCTTCACTGACCGTGGATGCTCAAATATTTGGGCATCGCTACATGCGATCTCCTCTTGCCCCGCGTCAAGTGGACTGAGCGAGAGACCTAATCTATAAAAGGAAAAGTGAACAGCTTTTCAGAGTGTCCAAGTGTGGAATCAGTTGTCTCCGAGCACTCGACATTGTGGGAGGAAGGAGGATCAGGGTGAGGAATATGTGGTCCACACTCATGGCTATTCAGACTTGACCGTGTGGAAGACAGGGTGGTGGTGGTGATAAAGTGATTGAAAACATTATCTACTATCCAACCAACAACCTTTTGACACTGCTCTGGGTTCAATAGTGGTGTGCTGCTGCAGTCCCCTAGTAATTGTGACAGGAATGTAGAGCGAGACGATGTGGGTGTTTATTGTGGCACAATTTCAGCTTGCCCACGGCCTCGGCCTCACCCTCTGCATGCACTATCACCATCACGTCCACTTCCCCATCCCTTGCCACATGCCTTGCCCATTTTACATGTACTACAATATTTTCCACATTCACTACAAATGCCTGAATTTGGAGCTAAATTAGATGTGATCCGTGTGCAGGAAAACCACAGTTTAAAATATCTGGCCTGTAGGTAACAATTTTTTCTCTGCAAACTGTTGTCAATAACTAGACTATGACACAGCAAAAACTGTTCATTATAGGCCTCAAAAGCCACAATTTGTAACCCACAGATAGATGAGTCGTGTGACAGGGATACCATATTGTAAAATATGTGGCCTGTATTTTTATTTTTTACAGCAAAACAGTGTCAAGAACTAGGGCAACACACAGCAAAAACAGTTCAATATAGGCCTCAAATGCCACAATTTGTAGCCCACAGATAGATGAGGCGTGATGGAGATAGCACACTGTAAAATATGTGGCCTGTATTTTATTTTTTACGGCAAAATATTGTCAATAACTAGGGTAAGACACAGCAAAAACAGTTCAACGTAGGCCTCAAATCCCACAATTTGTAGCCCACAGACAGATGAGGCATGTGACGGAGATACCACACTGTAAAATATGTGGCCTGTATTTTCATTTTTTACTTCAAAATAGTGTGAAGAACTAGGGTAACACACAGCCAAAAACAGTTCAATGGTGGCCTCAAATGCCACAATTTGCAGCCCACAGATAGGTGAGGCATGTGACAGAGATACTCCACTCTACAATATCTGTCCAGGACAGGCTGGAGCGAGCCGCCCCCCTCCCCCACAGGCGGCGTATGTGTAAGCCAGCATGACAGGGGGTTTGGAGGAGAAGGGTAGGGGGTGGGGTCTATCTAAAGGGGAGGATTATGCATATGATGGGCCTTATAGGGCAAGGAGGGGGTGGGGTTACTCAGTTCCCACTCGGGAGGCCATCGAGCAGTGCATCGCTACTCACAGACATGGGTTCCGTGGACCAGGTGCTGGAAAGGCTGCGGGTGGCTGCCGAAAACCAGCCCCCCAGCTGGTTGGAGTTCCAGGTGTCCGGTATCCTGGGTGGAGGCAGTGGGGATCCCCCGACAGGAGCTGCAGGCAAGCGGCATTCACAGCGGGTTCGGCCTCCAGAGCACTTATCCCCTGAACTGCCACAAGCGTCCCAGCATCAGAGCAGGAGCCCCTCCAGGGATCCTCCGGACCAGGTGCCTGTCCGCAAACACCCAAGCAGGACTCGGTCTGGGAGGAATCCGACAGCCACGCTTGGGCCTGCGGCGGCTCGCAGGCCTTCCTCTCCCGCCCTCCGGATCATCTGTCGCCCCATGTGACGTCATGATGGGTCGCCGTGGTGATGCCTCCACCACCGGACACAGAGAGTGGGGGAGAACTTCTTCTGCTGCGGCGGCAGGCAGCGCCCCAGGGGTGGCGGGGCTGTTGGACCTGGCTGTGGACTTCAGATCTTCTTCCCCACCTTCTGCCAGGACTGGATTGGATCATTAACTATGACCAGATGGGAGTGGATTGGGCGGTGGGCGGTAGGGGAGCCCCCCAGATGCAGGCCCACCGCCCAATCCACTCCCATCTGGTAGACTTCAGCTTCAGGAGGGTCCAAGGATCGGATCGGGGACAAGGGACGGCTGGACGAGCGGAACATCTGAGGCTGGGGGGATCACAGCTCCCCTGCAGCCTGGTGAGCACGAGTCTGTGTCTTGTATGTTACCGGCGTTTTCTTTTCATTGTCTCCATCAGTTATGGTTAGTCAGGCTGTGGGGTCTATGGGTCAGGGTGATGGAATTGGAGTTTGGTCCAATTCGGGGATTGAAGGGGTAGGACAGCTATTGTCTAACGTTCGAGAACTGTTGACGCGGTTGAGAGGCGTTAGGTCTGTGCCATCTCCTTTGGCACCTTGGGTGGGACCTTCAGAATTAGGACTTGGGTTGTCGGGTAGCGGTTCCGTGGTTCAGGGCAGGTCGTCTGAGCCAGGGTCGGTATCTCTGCAGACCAAAAAGGAGAAAGAAGGGGGGATTTGTTTGGATGATAAGGCGCGTGGCAAAGTGTATGTTTGTTTTGAGGGGCCGTTGGGGGCTCATTTGCAGAAAGAAGTGCGGGGGAAGATTTGGAAGGATGAGTATGTGGAGATCTTTTCACTTCTTCTGTTGGAGAAGTTTAATTTGGATAAGAGTAAGAAGGAGGACAGTAAGAAAGAGGAGGAGGAGAAACGGCGATGGCGTCTTATTCCTCAGACTTTTGTGAATTGGCTTCAAGCCTTTGCAAGTCTGTCGAGTGTAGTAGGGGAGAAAGCTCCCGAAAATTGTTCCGCCTTGTTTTGCTATATGGACTCAATAGGGGAGGCACAAAGGGCCTATGGGGGCCAAGCGTGGCTCCGTTATGATGAGCAGTTTAGACAGCGGAAGGCGGTTCATCCGGCGATTCGATGGGGTCAGAAGGACATAGGTTTGTGGTTGCATGTCATGGCTCCAACAAAATTTGGTCATTCCTTTCAAAATGGGGCTGGGGTTTCCGGCCAGTCCACATCACAAGGCAGTTCTTCAGGTGCCGGGGGTCAGTCAGGACAGACAGGAGGGCAAAAACACGGCGTATGCTGGCAGTTTAATGAAGGTCAATGCAAGTTCGGAACCATTTGTAAGTTCAAGCACTTGTGCTCACACTGCAATGGTTCGTCCCATGGCGCTGCAGGATGTTTTAGGAAAAAAGGGAAGCCAGAGGGTAATTCAAAAGGGGGTGACGCTGGTGAGTCTGGATGTGATGGTCCCCTATCTAAATGGAATCCCAGATAGGGATAAAGCAGAGCTGTTGTTGGCGGTTTTCCGTGATGGTTTTCGTATACCTGCTCCCCCTTTTGAAATACCTCAGGTTTTGAAAAACCTTAGATCAGGAGAGTTACATGCTGATGTTGTCTCAGAAAAATTGAATAAGGAGGTTTCTTTAGGTAGGATGTCTGGACCTTTTCCTATTCCTCTGTTGGAAAATTTGGTGGTGTCGCCTTTAGGCGTGGTTCCAAAGAAGGAACCAAACAAGTTTAGGCTGATCCAGCATTTGTCGAATCCGCGGGGTAGGTCTGTGAATGATGGGATAGACCCGGAGCTTTGTTCCGTGGTTTATACATCTTTTGATGTGTGTGATCCCAACTGTTACTTTCAATGTTGAGATACGGTACAGTGTTTTTGTCCAGGATTGTGCAGCAGATGGGACGATGGGGACTGGCCAGTGTGAGGAGGGTCCATAGAGCATTAGATGACTTTGTCAGGAAAACTTGTGGCCTAGCGGGAAATACCAGTGACCCACGTTAGCGCCTATAACCTAAGTGGAAAGGTGCTGAAGAGACATTCTCATGTAGCCTTATAGTTATGAGCACCATCCTAGGGAGTTATCACACGGGGGATATTAGGACGTCGCTCTTTTTGGAAAATAAAAAGGATAGAGAATTTGTACTTCAACTGTTAACCCCTTCACCCCCAAGGGTGGTTTGCACGTTAATGACCGGGCCAATTTTTACAATTCTGACCACTGTCCCTTTATGAGGCTATAACTCTGGAACGCTTTGACGGATCTTGGCGATTCTGACATTGTTTTCTCGTGACATATCGTACTTCATGTTAGTGGTAAAATTTATTCGATATAACTTGCGTTTATTTGTGAAAAAAATGGAAATTTGGCGAAAATTTTGAAAATTTTGCAATTTTCCAAATTTGAATTTTTATGCCCTTAAATCACAGACATATGTCACGCAAAATACTTAATAAGTAACATTTCCCACATGTCTACTTTACATCAGTACAATTTTGGAACCAAAATTTTTTTTTGTGACGGAGTTATAAGGGTTAAAAGTTGACCAGCAATTTCTCATTTTTACAACACCATTTTTTTTTAGGGACCACATCTCATTTGAAGTCATTTTGAGGGGTCTATATGATAGAAAATACTCAAGTGTGACACCATTCTAAAAACTGCACCCCTCAAGGTGCTCAAAACCACATTCAAGAAGTTTATTAACCCTTCAGGTGCTTCACAGGAATTTTTGGAATGTTTAAATAAAAATGAACATTTAACTTTTTTTCACACAAAATTTATTTCAGCTCCAATTTGTTTTATTTTACCAAGGGTAACAGGAGAAAATGGACCCCCAAAGTTGTTGTACAATTTGTCCTGAGTACGCTGATACCCCATATGTGGGGGTAAACCACTGTTTGGGCGTATGGCAGAGCTCGGAAGGAAAGGAGCGCCATTTGACTTTTCAATGCAAAATTGACTGGAATTGAGATGGGACGCCATGTTGCGTTTGGAGAGCCCCTGATGTGCCTAAATATTGAAACTCCCTACAAGTGACACCATTTTGGAAAGTAGACCCCCTAAGGAACTTATCTAGATGTGTGGTGAGCACTTTGACCCACCAAGTGCTTCACAGAAGTTTATAATGCAGAGCCGTAAAAATAAAAAATCATATTTTTTCACAAAAATGATCTTTTTGCCCCCAATTTTTTATTTTCCCAAGGGTAAGAGAAGAAATAGGACCCCAAAAAATGTTGTGAAATTTGTCCTGAGTACGCTGATACCCCATATGTGGGTGTAAACCATTGTTTGGGCGCATGGCAGAGCTTGGAAGGGAAGGAGCGCCATTTGACTTTTCAATGCAAAATTGACTGGAATTGAGATGGGACGCCATGTTGTGTTTGGAGAGCCCCTGATGTGCCTAAACATTGAAACTCCCTACAAGTGACACCATTTTGGAAAGTAGACCCCCTAAGGAACTTATCTAGATGTGTGGTGAGCACTTTGACCCACCAAGTGCTTCACAGAAGTTTATAATGCAGAGCCGTAAAAATAAAAAATCATATTTTTTCACAAAAATTATCTTTTTGCCCCAATTTTTTATTTTCCCAAGGGTAAGAGAAGAAATTGGACCCCAAAAAATGTTGTGCAATTTGTCCTGAGTACGATGATACCCCATATGTGGGTGTAAACCATTGTTTGGGTGCATGGCAGAGCTTGGAAGGGAAGGAGCGCCATTTGGAATGCAGACTTAAATGGATTGGTCAGCAGCCGTCACGTTGCATTTGCAGAGCCCCTGATGTACCCAAACAGTACAAACCCCCCACAAGTGACCCCATATTGGAAACTAGACCTCCCAAGGAACTTATCTAGATGTGTTTTGAGAACTTTGAACCCCCAAGTGTTTCACTAAAGTTTATAGCGCAAAGCCGTGAAAATAAAAATTCTTTTTTTTTTTCACAAAAATGATTTTTTAGCCCCCAGTTTTGTATTTTCACAAGGGTATCAGGATAAATTGGACCCCAAAAGTTGTTTTCCAATTTGTCCTGAGTACGCTGATACCCCCTATGTGGGGGGGAACCACTGTTTGGGCGCATGACAGAGCTCGGAAGGGAAGGAGCGCCATTTGGAATGCAGCCTTAAATGGATTGGTCTGCAGGCGTCACATTGCATTTGCAGAGCCCCTGATGTACCCAAACAGTACAAGCCCCCCACAAGTGACCCCATATTGGAAACTAGACCTCCCAAGGAACTTATCTAGATGTGTTTTGAGAACTTTGAACCCCCAAGTGTTTCACTAAAGTTTATAGCGCAAAGCCGTGAAAATAAAAATTCTTTTTTTTTTTCACAAAAATGATTTTTTAGCCCCCAGTTTTGTATTTTCACAAGGGTAACAGGATAAATTAGACCCCAAAAGTTGTTGTCCAATTTGTCCTGAGTACGCTGATACCCCATATGTGGGGGGGAACCACTGTTTGGGTGCATGACAGAGCTCGGAAGGGAAGGAGCGCCATTTGGAATGCAGCCTTAAATGGATTGGTCTGCAGGCATCACGTTGCATTTGCAGAGCCCCTGATGTACCCAAACAGTACAAACCCCGCACAAGTGACCCCATATTGGAAACTAGACCTCCCAAGGAACTTATCTAGATGTGTTGTGAGAACTTTGAACCCCCAAGTGTTTCACTACAGTTTATAACGCAGAGCCGTGAAAATAAAACATCTTTTTTTTCCCACAAAAATGATTTTTAGCCCCCCAAATTTTTATTTTCCTAAGGATAACAAGAGAACTTGGACCCCAGAAGTTGTTGTTCAATTTGTCCCGAGTACGCTGATAACACATATGTTGGGGTAAACCCCTTTTTGGGCGCACGGGAGAGCTCGGAAGGGAAGGAGCACTGTTTTACTTTTTCAACGCAGAATTGGCTGGAATTGAGATTGGACGCCATGTCGCGCTTGGAGAGCCCCTGATGTGCCTGGACAGTGGAAAGCCCCCAATTCTACCTGAAACCCTAACCCAAACACACCCCTAACCCTAATCCCAACGGTAACCCTAACCACACCCCTAGCCCTGACACACCCATAATTCTAATCCCAACCCTAATCCAAACGTAAATGTAATCCAAACCCTAACCCTAACTTTAGCCCCAACCCTAACTTTAGCCCCAACCCTAACTTTACCTCCAACCCTAGCCCTAACCCTAACCCTAACCCTACCCCTAACCCTAACCCTAAACGTGACTGAAATACGTGGCACTGAAATACGTGGCACTGAAATACGTGGCACTGAAATACGTGGCACTGAAATACGTGGCACTTAAATACGTGGCACTGAAATACGTGGCACTGAAATATGTGATACGTGGCACTTAAATACGTGGCACTGAAATACGTGGCACTGAAATACGTGGCACTGAAATACGTGGCACTGAAATACGTGGCACTTAAATACGTGGCACTGAAATACGTGGCACTGAAATATGTGATATGTGGCACTGAAACACGTGGCACTGAAATACGTGGCACTGAAATACGTGGCACTGAAATACGTGGCACTGAAATACGTGGCACTGAAATACGTGGCACTGAAATACATGGTACTAAAATATGTGGCACTGAAATACGTGATACGTGGCACTGAAATACATGATACGTGGCACTGAAATACATGGCACGGAAACACGTGGCACTGAAATACGTGATACGTGGCACTGAAATACATGGCACTGAAATACGTGGCACTATGACTGTCAGAAAATGTTCATTAAACGGTTAGGGGTGAGGTTAGGGGTAGAGTTAGGGTTAGGGTTTGGATCCCTTTATCACCTTGATGGTGGTGGGTGGCTTTTCAGTGTGTTTTCTGTTTTTTTCCGATAAAAATGCATGCGTTTTTAACGCAAACAAACGCATGTGCTTAAAAACGCAAGAAAATACTGCAGGTTGTATTTCTGAAAATGAACGCATGCAGAAAAAAACCGCATGCGTTTGAAAACGCGACCAAACACGTACAAAAAAACCGCATGCATTTTCAATGTTAAATATAGGGAAAAAACGCATGCGTTTTTTTGTGCAAAAAACGCTGCAGACAAAAACGCAAGTGTGAAACCAGCGACGCTTTTTATAGCAAAAAAGTTTTTGCATCTCCACATTTTGAGACCTATAATTTTTCCACATTTTGCTCCACAGAGTCATGTGAGGTCTTGTTTTTTGCAGGACGAGTTGACGTTTTTATTGGTAACATTTTCGGACACGTGACCATTTTTGATCGCTTTTTATTCCGATTTTTGTGAGGCAGAATGACCAAAAACCTGCTATTCATGAATTTCTTTTGGGGGAGGCGTTTATACCGTTCCGCGTTTGGTAAAATTGATAAAGCAGTTTTATTCTTCGGGTCAGTATGATTACAGCGATACCTCATTTATATCATTTTTTTTATGTTTTGGCGCTTTTATACGATAAAAACTATTTTATAGAAAAAATAATTATTTTGGTATCGCTTTATTCTCAGGACTATAACTTTTTATTTTTTTGCTGATGATGCTGTATGGCAGCTTGTTTTTTGCGGGACAAGATGACGTTTTCAGCGGTACCATGGATATTTATATCAGTCTTTTTGATCACGTGTTATTCCACTTTTTGTTCGGCGGTATGGTAATAAAGCGTTGTTTTTTGCCTCGTTTTTTTTTTTTTTTTCTTACGGTGTTTACTGAAGGGGTTAACTAGTGGGGCAGTTTTATAGGTTGGGTCGTTACGGACGCAGCGATACTAAATATGTGTACTTTTATTGTTTTGTTTTTTTTATTTAGATAAAGAAATGTATTTATGGGAATAATATATATATTTTTTTTATTATTTATTTAGGAATTTTTTTATTTTTTTTTTACACATGTGGAAAATTTTTTTTTTTACTTTTTTACTTTGTCCCAGGGGGGGACAATACAGATCATTGATCTGGCAGTGTGCACAGCACTCTGCCAGATCGACGATCTGCTGTGCAGGGCTGCAGGCTTACCAAGTGTCTGCTCTGAGCAGACACTCGGTAAGCCACCTCCCTCCCTGCAGGACCCGGATGCCGCGGCCATCTTGGATCCGGGACCTGCAGCCAGGAAGGAGGTAGGAGACCCTCGCAGCAACGCGATCACATCGCGTTGCTCCGGGGGTCTCAGGGAAGCCCGCAGGGAGCCCCCTCCCTGCGCGATGCTTCCCTATACCGCCGGTACACTGCGATCATGTTTGATCGCGGTGTGCCGGGGGTTAATGTGCCGGGGGCGGTCCGTGACCGCTCCTGGCACATAGTGCCGGATGTCAGCTGCGATATGCAGCTGACACCCGGCCACGATCGGCCGCGCTCCCCCCGTGAGCGCGGCCGATCGCGTATGACGTACTATCCCGTCGGTGGTCATACGGGCCCACCCCACCTCGACGGGATAGTACGTCTGATGTCAGGAAGGGGTTAAAGTGAGTTTTTTGTCATTTTTGCTTTGACTTTCATTTCTATGTTAAAAGAAAACGAGTGAAGGGGTGAACGTGCATCTCCCTGGACCATGCGCCCCACTTGCTGGTAATGACCACAGCTCTACTAGTTTTGATATACTGTGATGTGACATTTGTGGTGCAGTGACCAATGTTACAGCTAGGGGGCGCTGTGTGTGCTCCTTGGGATATGCATGGAAGCGTATCTGTTGTTGTAATGGTGGTGAAACACTGACTGGCAGAATTGTGAATGGCCGATATGTGTCGCAGAGGGAGTCTGCGTGGTAAGTTTGATGTAATGTTGTTGTTCTGGGACCTGTAGTCCCTCAGGAGTTGTGTAGTTGTAAGGGAGACTTACTAGGCTTGTTATGTGAGATGGGCGGGACAAACTAGCCACACTTCTACACTCCCATCCAAGGGAGTGGTTAAGGGTATATAATGTGACCAGGGTGTGGGTCACATGGTTCCTGTGTTTGGATCTGAATGGTGCAAGGGCAAGGCTCTTGAAGCCTGTGTTGGAAATCTTGGGAATTCCTGAATAGCACATGGTTGGGCTTTGGCACGGAGTGGCCTGTGTGCTGTAGGTCCTGGATGGTCAGTGTTGGAGGCTCCTGGGAGTGGAGTCGTCCTGGAAGCACCTAGAGACCATAGACCTGGATGGTCAGTGTTGGAGGCTCCTGGGAGTGGAGTCGTCCTTGAAGCACCTAGAGACCGTAGACCTGGACAGTCTGTGTTGAGGACCTGGGACTGACATGAAGTCAGCAAGAGGAGTGGAACTCCTGAAAGGTAACCCTGGACAAGGGGATTGTAATATATGGCAGATAAGTTTATCTGCTGCATGAACAGACTGGTGGTCGTGATAAGTTCATGGACATAATGAAATAGACTGTATGTCATGTGGTTTATGAAGTTTAATAATCCAAATGGACTGACTTGTGTGCAAAAATCGTGCCTGAGTGCTTGAATCCCATGCCAAGCGAGTGTCCCCCAACACACTCAGGTAGCGTATCACCACATTTGGTGTTTCGAATGCGGGCAACGGTCCAAGAAGCACATGTTGCAGCGCTGGCTGATCTGAGCCAGAGGAGTAAACGGTCTGACAACCGTGTGTAACCGGGGTCAGTGAGAGACTGTGAAGTTTTTTTTTCTCAAGTCAGCTTGCTGTGGCTCAGGGAGGTCACGAAGTTTGCTGTGGCTCGGTGAGGTCACGATGTTTGCAGTGGATTGGCGGGTCCACGTAGGTGATAAGCATCTTGCTGTGGATTGGCGGGTCCACGAAGTCAGCTGTACAGGACATTGTGAAGTGAAGTTGCAGCAAAGAGAGAAAAAAAAAGACATTGCTGGTCCAGAGTGTGCAGACTCTTAAAGGGACAGTGCAAGGCCAGAGTCACATTGGTGTACTGTGCGAACTGGGGCCTGAAAGTACTGTGGGGAGTCCACGGGGTGTACCCCAGGGAAGGGGTGGTGTCCCTAATAGGGTGGTGTCCCCAAAAAAGGGGGTGGTGACCCAAACAGGGATGGTTGCCCAAAAGGGGGCGGAGTCCCAAAAAGGGGCGGCATTCAAAAAGGGAGTTGGTGTCCAAAAGGGGGTGGAGTCCCTTAAGGGGTTGGTGACCCTAAAGGGGGCAGAGGCCCAAAAGGGGGCAGAGCCTCCTGAAACTAAAGGGGTGACACAAACGGACTGTTGCCAGACACAATGGTACTATGTGTGTCCAATTGGCTATGTGAACTACCCTCCTGGTAAGAAGCTGCGTGGGTGTGTTCTAGAGTTGAACGCAGATGTAGAGGATGTTTTTGGTCTGGTTTATTCGGTGAGCCCGGTGACCCTGGTAAGGGCTGTAAAGATAAATTTGTAATGTCTGAAAGGAAGATTGAGGTCACGTGCATCCATGGGGACACTAAGGTTTGTTCAGTGGCCTTGGTGCAACTCGAGACGGTCAGGAGCCATACAAGTCTGGAGGTCGCCATAGTTCCTAACCTACCTTGTCCGGTGATAGTAGGCCAGGACTGTAAGTTATTCTCAGACTTGTGGGAGGAGGCACGAGGATGGAAGTCTCATTACTGTGGCAGGGGCATACATTAAGACAGGAATACATCCCAAAATTGACAGGTCAGACATCGGGGTGACCAGTGTGACGGGTTCGTCTGCCCAACTTACTGACATGATGTCACCTGACATGTACCCCAAGATGACTGGCAGTGGTGTGTTAAATAAAACCTGTGTAGCTGACACCCGATTAGAAAGCAACTTGAGCGTTCACCATGTTGTGGGGTGTGACAGACTCTGGGGATGACTGTGACGTTTCATTACCAGTAGCAAACACTAGAGCTGAGTACGAGGTTGTGCAGACAGAAACACTGACACAGGGGAACGACAGTGCTCCACAAGGTAAAGTCAGGATGGCAGGGGCAGCCATAACAGAAATTATGACCTGTGTAAGGGGGACTGCGGGTTACAGGATGACCGTGTTGAGGAGAGCCATAAGATTAAATACTTAAAACAGCAGGACGCGCTGAATACCCCGAACCTGGAGACTGATCACCTCCTTATCAGAACACGGTAAGTCTGCTGATTTTTATAATCTGTAGTCTTTACCTGTGTCCTTCGGGGTATCCTGTGCAGATTGCCTGACCGTGTCCGGTTTTCTTGGTATCTGTAAGAAGGCAGAAGGGTCTCTTCGCTGCTGGTCATTTAATTGCAAGAACCGTCACATGTTTTAGTTGCCTACTGCCTGTTACGTGTTGTGAAGAGGGGAGATGACTGGTAGTTAAGAGAGCAAGCGGATTTTCTTTTCAGCGTTTAAAGAAAAGAAAAGCAAGTGTTAGAAAAGAAAAGCAAGTGTTAGAACAGAAATGCAAGTGTTAAAAAAAAAAAAAATTTGTCTGTGGTACAGTACACGGTTGTCGCCTGTGATACGATTTTCAGTTCTGTATAGGAGAGACTACGACCATGAGTGAAATGACTCGGCCTAGGAGGGTCCCATTAACTTGGAGTGAGATGACTCAGTTCAAGCCAATTAAATCTATAGTTTTGCCTTGTGACTAGTGTTGAGCGATACCTTCCGATACTTGAAAGTATCGGTATCGGATAGTATCGGCCGATACCCGAAAAATATCGGATATCGCCGATACCGATACCCGATACCAATACAAGTCAATGGGACACCAAGTATCGGAAGGTATCCTGGATGGTTCCCAGGGTCTGAAGGAGAGGAAACTCTCCTTCAGGCCCTGGGATCCATATTAATGTGTAAAATAAAGAATAAAAATGAGCGCGTGAAGGGCCTTCGATGACGTCGCGGCTTCTGATTGGTCATGTGACCGCTCACGCAACCAATCACAAGCCGCGACGTCATCGCAGGTCCTTCAGGCGCTCATTCTTAGGAACGGAGGCTGCCGGTTACAGCGGTAAGGTCCAGGGGCCGCCGGAGAGGTGAGTATATCAATATCTTTTATTTTAATTCTTTATTTTTTACATGAATATGGATCCGATTCCGATTTCCGATATCACAAAAGTATCGGAACTCGGTATCGGAATTCCGATACCGCAAGTATCGGCCGATACCCGATACTTGCGGTATCGGAATGCTCAACACTACTCGTGACATCGAGTGAATTGACTCTGCACGGGGACTGGTAAGTTAGGGAGCAATTTGATTAAGTAGGGAATAATTGGTTTATAAAGTATGGAACACGGAAGTCAGAGAGGGACCACGTGACAAGAAGGAATAGGAACTGAGTGCTGCAGACTCAGTTCCCTTTAGAATCTCAGGTTTGAGTCATCTCCCCCGTCTTATTGTTTGTTTGGTGTTTGCTATCTTGATAGATAGATATACTGTATATCTATAGAAAGATGAAGAAATTAATGCAGTTCTGCCGTATTGGCACTAAGCCAAATTCAGATGGCAAGTTAGACCCGTGTACATTAGTGGTGACTTGTTAAGGGAAGAGCCATGTTAAACAATGTAAAAAGCTTATAAAGTTGTGTGGAATGCCAGATGGAGGAAAGTTACTGCCCCTGGAGTGGAAGATTGTCTTGAAGAAAAAAAAAAAAAAGGTATCCTAGAAGATAATGGATTGTTGTCTATTGCTAGGGCAGGAGAAAGACTCTCTGAAAGTTTGTATAGAGAAAATTCGGTAGAACATAGTAACATAGTAACATAGTTAGTAAGGCCGAAAAAAGACATTTGTCCATCCAGTTCAGCCTATATTCCATCATAATAAATCCCCTGATCTACATCCTTCTACAGAACCTAATAATTGTATGATACAATATTGTTCTGCTCCAGGAAGACATCCAGGCCTCTCTTGAACCCCTCGACTGAGTTCGCCATCACCACCTCCTCAGGCAAGCAATTCCAGATTCTCACTGCCCTAACAGTAAAGAATCTTCTTCTATGTTGGTGGAAAAACCTTCTCTCCTCCAGACGCAAAGAATGCCCCCTTGTGCCCGTCACCTTCCTTGGTATAAACAGATCCTCAGCGAGATATTTGTATTGTCCCCTTATATACTTATACATGGTTATTAGATCGCCCCTCAGTCGTCTTTTTTCTAGACTAAATAATCCTAATTTCGCTAATCTATCTGGGTATTGTAGTTCTCCCATCCCCTTTATTAACTTTGTTGCCCTCCTTTGTACTCTCTCTAGTTCCATTATATCCTTCCTGAGCACCGGTGCCCAAAACTGGACACAGTACTCCATGTGCGGTCTAACTAGGGATTTGTACAGAGGCAGTATAATGCTCTCATCATGTGTATCCAGACCTCTTTTAATGCACCCCATGATCCTGTTTGCCTTGGCAGCTGCTGCCTGGCACTGGCTGCTCCAGGTAAGTTTATCATTAACTAGGATCCCCAAGTCCTTCTCCCTGTCAGATTTACCCAGTGGTTTCCCGTTCAGTGTGTAATGGTGATATTGATTCCTTCTTCCCATGTGTATAACCTTACATTTATCATTGTTAAATCTCATCTGCCACCTTTCAGCCCAAGTTTCCAACTTATCCAGATCCATCTGTAGCAGAATACTATCTTCTCTTGTATTAACTGCTTTACATAGTTTTGTATCATCTGCAAATATCAATATTTTACTGTGTAAACCTTCTACCAGATCATTAATGAATATGTTGAAGAGAACAGGTCGCAAAAACCGACCCCTGCGGTACCCCACTGGTCACAGCGACCCAGTTAGAGACTATACCATTTATAACCACCCTCTGCTTTCTATCACTAAGCCAGTTACTAACCCATTTACACACATTTTCCCCCAGACCAAGCATTCTCATTTTGTGTACCAACCTCTTGTGCGGCACGGTATCAAACGCTTTGGAAAAATCGAGATATACCACGTCCAATGACTCACCGTGGTCCAGCCTATAGCTTACCTCTTCATAAAAACTGATTAGATTGGTTTGACATGAGCGATTTCTCATAAACCCATGCTGATATGGAGTTAAACAGTTATTCTCATTGAGATAATCCAGAATAACATCCTTCAGAAACCCTTCAAATATTTTACCAACAGTAGAGGTTAGACTTACTGGCCTATAATTTCCAGGTTCACTTTTAGAGCCCTTTTTGAATATTGGCACCACATTTGCTATGCGCCAGTCCTGCGGAACAGACCCCGTCGCTATAGAGTCCCTAAAAATAAGAAATAATGGTTTATCTATTACATTACTTAGTTCTCTTAGTACTCGTGGGTGTATGCCATCCGGACCCGGAGATTTATCTATTTTAATCTTATTTAGCCGGTTTCGCACCTCTTCTTGGGTTAGATTGGTGACCCTTAATATAGGGTTTTCATTGTTTCTTGGGATTTCACCTAGCATTTCATTTTCCACCGTGAATACCGTGGAGAAGAAAGTGTTTAATATGTTAGCCTTTTCCTCGTCATCTACAACCATTCTTTCCTCACTATTTTTTAAGGGGCCTACATTTTCAGTTTTTATTCTTTTACTATTGATGTAGTTGAAGAACAGTTTGGGATTAGTTTTACTCTCCTTAGCAATGTGCTTCTCTGTTTCCTTTTTGGCAGCTTTAATTAGTTTTTTAGATAAAGTATTTTTCTCCCTATAGTTTTTTAGAGCTTCAATGGTGCCATCCTGCTTTAGTAGTGCAAATGCTTTCTTTTTACTGTTAATTGCCTGTCTTACTTCTTTGTTTAGCCACATTGGGTTTTTCCTATTTCTAGTCCTTTTATTCCCACAAGGTATAAACCGCTTACAGTGCCTATTTAGGATGTTCTTAAACATTTTCCATTTATTATCTGTATTCTTATTTCTGAGGATATTGTCCCAGTCTACCAGATTAAGGGCATCTCTAAGCTGGTCAAACTTTGCCTTCCTAAAGTTCAGTGTTTTTGTGACTCCCTGACAAGTCCCCCTAGTGAAAGACAGGTGAAACTGTACAATATTGTGGTCGCTATTTCCTAGATGCCCGACCACCTGCAGATTTATTATTCTGTCAGGTCTATTAGATAGTATTAGGTCTAAAAGTGCTGCTCCTCTGGTTGGATTCTGCACCAGTTGTGAAAGATAATTTTTCTTGGTTATTAGCAGAAACCTGTTGCCTTTATGGGTTTCACAGGTTTCTGTTGCCCAGTTAATATCCGGGTAGTTAAAATCCCCCATAACCAGGACCTCATTATGGGTTGCAGCTTCATCTATCTGCTTTAGAAGTAGACTTTCCATGATTTCTGTTATATTTGGGGGTTTGTAACAGACCCCAATGAGAATTTTGTTACCATTTTTCCCTCCATGAATTTCGACCCATATGGACTTGACATCCTCATTACCTTCGCTAATATCCTCCCTTAAAGTGGACTTTAGACAAGACTTTACATAGAGACAAACCCCTCCTCCTCTCCGATTTTTACGATCCTTTCTAAACAGACTGTAACCCTGTAAGTTAACTGCCCAGTCATAGCTTTCATCTAACCATGTCTCGGTTATTTCCACTATGTCAAAGTTACCTGTAGATATTTCTGCTTCTAGTTCTTCCATCTTGTTTGTCAGGCTTCTGGCATTTGCGAGCATGCAGTTTAGAGGATTTTGTTTTGTTCCAATCTCCTCGCTGTGGATTGTTTTAGAAATGTTCTTACCTCCCTTCTGAGTATGTTTTCCTGGGTCTTCTTTGTTCGAGTCTAATGTTTTTCTTCCCGTCCCCTCTTCTTCTAGTTTAACGCCCTCCTGATGAGTGTAGCGAGTCTTCTGGCGAATGTGTGTTTCCCAGGTTTGTTGAGGTGTAGTCCATCTCTGGCAAGGAGTCCATCGTACAAGTAATTCACACCGTGGTCCAGGAATCCGAATCCTTGTTGTCTGCACCATCGTCTTAGCCAGTTGTTCGCATCAAGGATCCTGTTCCATCTCCTGGTGCCATGCTCGTCTACTGGAAGGATAGAAGAAAAAACTACCTGTGCATCCAGTTCCTTTACTTTCTTCCCCAACTCTTCAAAGTCCTTGCAGATTGTCGGTAGGTCCTTCCTTGCGGTGTCATTGGTGCCAACTTGTATCAGAAGAAATGGGTGGACGTCCTTAGAGCTGAAGAGCTTTGGTATCCTATCAGTCACATCCTTGATCATCGCACCTGGAAGGCAGCATACTTCTCTTGCGGTTATGTCCGGTCTGCAGATGGCTGCTTCTGTGCCTCTCAGTAGTGAGTCTCCCACCACCACCACTCTTCGTTGCTTCTTGGCTGTACTTTTTGCTGTCACTTGTTGCTGCGTACCCTTTTCTTTTTTGCTTGCTGGTAGTGCTTCATCCTTAGGTGTGCCATCTTCAACCTCTACAAAGATTTGATATCAGTTCTTCAGTTGTGTGGTTGGTGATTTCTCCATGGTCTTCTTGCTTCTTTTGGTCACATGCTTCCACTCATCTGCTTTTGGAGGTTCTCTGATGGTCACATGCTTCCACTCATCTGCTTTTGGAGGTTCTCTGACACTTTTTTCACCTTCTGTGATCAGTAGAGATGCTTCTGTTCTGTCTAGGAAGTCTTCATTCTCTTTGATGAGTTTCAAAGTTGCAATTCTTTCTTCCAGACCCCGCACCTTTTCTTCTAAAAGGGCCACTAGTCTACACTTCTGACAGGTGAAATTGGATTCTTCTTCTGGTCGATCTGCGAACATGTAGCACATGCTGCAGCTCACCATGTAGGTTGTCACATCTGCCATGTTGCTCCCAGATCCTGCTGACTTGCTGTGTGCTTTCCTTCTTGTGTAATCTACTCAGCCAAGCTTTCTTGCAATAATGTCCTACAGGCGCCGTAAGGCGCGCGGTTTGGTGATACTTTCCAAGCAGCTGGTCCCGGCTGTACCCAACGATCTTCTTGCTGAGGGAGAATCTTCGCTTTTCCCAGAAGGCACCTGGAATATGCAAATTATCCTCCTCAAGCTTGAATCCCTGGTTTGGTGATGCTTTCCAAGCAGCTGGTCCCGGCTGTACCCAACGATCTTCTTGCTGAGGGAGACTCTTCGCTTTTCCCAGAAGGCACCTGGAATATGCAAATTATCCTCCTCAAGCTTGAATCCCTGGTTTGGTGATGCTTTCCAAGCAGCTGGTCCCGGCTGTACCCAACGATCTTCTTGCTGAGGGAGACTCTTCGCTTTTCCCAGAAGGCACCTGGAATATGCAAATTATCCTCCTCAAGCTTGAATCCCTGGTTTGGTGATGCTTTCCAAGCAGCTGGTCCCGGCTGTACCCAACGATCTTCTTGCTGAGGGAGACTCTTCGCTTTTCCCAGAAGGCACCTGGAATATGCAAATTATCCTCCTCAAGCTTGAATCCCTGGTTTAGAAGAGGAAAGGAATAAAAAGTGTAGAGTTTTGAGTTATGTGTATTACAAAAATATATCCTGTGAGCGGCCACCACCGTATAATGGTGGCCCAGAGCCATGTGCTAACTCTGGCAGCAGCCATTTTGTGGATGGACCATGTGCTAGTTCTAGCGGCAGCCATTTTGTGGATGGCAAAAGTGTTAATTCTAACAGCAGCCATTTTGTGGATGGCAAATGTGTTAATGCTGGCAGCAGCCATTTTGTGGATGGCCAATGTGTTAATGCTGGCAGCAGCCATTTTATGGATGGCAAATGTGCTAATTCTAACAGCAGCCATTTCGTGGATGGCAAATGTGTTAATGCTAATGGCAGCCATTTTGTGGATGGCAAATGTAATTCTGGCAGCAGCCATTTTGTGGATGGCAAATGTGTTAATGCTAACGGCAGCCATTTTGTGGATGGCAAATGTGTTAATTCTAACAGCAGCCATTTTGTGGATGGCAAATGTGTTAATGCTGGCAGCAGCCATTTTGTGGATGGCCAATGTGTTAATGCTGGCAGCAGCCATTTTGTGGATGGCAAATGTGCTAATTCTAACAGCAGCCATTTTGTGGATGGCAAATGTGTTGATGCTAACGGCGGCCATTTTGTGGATGGCAAATGTGTTAATTCTGGCTGTGGATGGCAAATGTGTTAATTCTAACAGCAGCCATTTTGTGGATGGCAAATGTGTTAATGCTGGCAGCAGCCATTTTGTGGATGGCAAATGTGTTAATGCTGGCAGCAGCCATTTTGTGGATGGCAAATGTGTTAATGTTGACGGCAGCCATTTTGTGGATGGAAAAAGTGTCAATTCTAATGGTGGCCATTTTGTGGATGGCAAATGTAATTTTGGCGGTGGCCATTTTGTGAATGGCAAATGTGCTGCTCCTGGTGGTGAACATCTTAGTCTAAGGTTACACACCACATCACCAAATCCTTGTTACCCAGTATATTCCTTCGGGAAGTGAACAGGCTTTACCCATGTTTCCCGTCTCAGTGGTTTCCAATGGGGCACCGACCCTTTCCCCTATCACTCCTGTCGTGAATCCAGTTATCCTCCCACCTGGATCGTCCCCGGCACCGACCCTTTCTACTGTCACTTCCACTGCCAATTTAGCCGCACACCCACACGAGATGCTCCAAGCAACAGACTCTCCTCCCAACGCTTCCACTAAAACAGCACTCTCACGCAGTCTACCTAACCCTATACCCGGTACCTCACAGGCTGTCTCGCAGCCAAGCACACACCTGTATGGGACGGTGGCAACTGTAACAAGGGGGGGCTCAATCTGGGAGGAGGATACCAATAACACAGGAAGCACAAAGGGGAGGGAATGTTGGCAACCTATTTTTGAAAAATAACTTCCTGAGGGATCCTTGTTAGTGGTGGGAAATGGTGACATAACAATGGAGACAGACGCTATTGTTAATGCTGCCAATTCTTGGTCAGAGCACAATGGAGGTGTAGCTAGAGCTATAGTGGAAGCAGGAGTGGCGACTATTCAAGCGGACAGTCAAATCATTCTTGAGTCACGTGGTCAGATTGCTGTTGGGGACATAGCGGTGACTAAATCTGGCAATCTTCCATGTAGAATGATCATACATGCTGTGACCCCTACTTTTGACCCTATTCATCCAGGCGTTAGTGCTCAACAACTTTGTGCTGCAATAACTCGCATTTTAGAGTATGCAAATATTAGTGAGCAGATTGAGACCTTGACAATTCCCGCCATTGGTGTTGGCATTTTCGGTTTCCCTGTTCATGCATGTACAAGGGAAATCGTTGGAATTATAATAAACAAGTGTAGCCCCGCAAGCATTTGCTGCCTCTCTGAAATCAGGTTAATTAGTAATGAGGACAGGACTGTTAAAGCTTTTAAGACTGCCTGCGTCACCTGGACCCCACACCATGATACTGGAGCTGTCCAAATAGAGCCCCTCATTCCAGGACTGTTACCTCCTCCTGCTCCTCATACACAAAGGATTACATCTGTTCTCCCGGTGCCATCTCTACTCCCGCCTCAGGTGTCACCACCAACAGTGCCAATGCTCATGTCCGAGGATCCCACCCTCTATGTCAAGTTTACACCCCAGCAAGCTGCTACTCTGTTGAACGAAGTTCTAGATCCAGAAAAACAGCCGATGCCTTTCTACAGAAGCATGCTTCAAATCCAAAGGAATTACTCAGCCACGTGGCAAGATCTAATTTCCCTGGAAAATCTTAAAGCAGGCGATGCATATTGGCCTGTTATGGAGATCGCGTTCAATGATGCCTCGCTTGCCAGTGACACTACATGGGACTCTGGTGTTCAGTTCTGCGAACAACTTAAGACATGGGCCTCTGATAAGTTGGCTGACCTATCACATATTGTCGCCAATGGATTCCAGATGCCTTCAAGCTGATGCAGCCATTGTACGATGACCTCAAGACATCAGCGTTTCCACTGTGTACCAAATCCGTGGAAGCTTTCTACGCTCTTAAACAGGCCATACAGTCTGCACCAGCTCTTGGAATCCCAAATTCTGATATCATCTTAAGACATCTGGTTCTTTTAACGGCTCCACACTACATAAAAGCTATTCTAGGCCAGACTCAACCTAAACACCTGTCGCTACAGTGTCATGTGAGACTCCAATGTTCCCTCTTGGTCCGGATAATGTTACTCTTGTCCACTGCACAATCCTTAACCCGTCCACGCTGCTTCCTCTTTCCAGGGGGATGTGGATGATGATGCTAATGCTCTCGGTGAAGATGCTTCTACACACTCAGAGGAGGATCATGACTGTCTCGTACAAATGCAGGAAGAAGCAGCCTCCAAGAAAAAACGTGTCTGAAGACCCATTCCCACATGCTGACCTGATGTTCTTCACTGATGGTTCCAGATTTGCAGATGAAACAGGAAGGTTCCATATGGGATATGCCATGGTTACGCATGACCAGCACATGTCTGCACAAGAAGCGGAACTTAAGGCTTTGATGTAGGCTTGTCAGGAAGAGACTGAAAAGGTGGTCAACATCTACACGGATTCAAGATCTGCTTTCGGAGTGGCTCATTACTTCGGCAGTATCTGGGCAGCCAGAGGATACCTAACGTCCAGTGGATCTCCTGTAAAACATGCTGCTACCATACAAGAACTTGTGGTCACTCTAGATCTACCTTCAGAGGTTGCTGTGATCGAGATCAAAGCTCATGGGAGATTGGATTCTCCAGAAGCAAGGGGGAACTTCTTTGCTGACAAAACAGCAAAAACCTATGCTGCGGATCCATTTGGGAAAGAGAAAGTAGCGGTGTACGTGTCACAAGACACTGAAGAAGGGACTAAAGGCTCTCTTATGAGGATTATCCATCTACATCAAGACAAGACATCAGATGATGAAAAGAAGTCATGGCAAGAAGGAGGAGCTAAAAAGGATGAAGATGGAGTCTGGAGGATGAACAAAAAGGTCTGTCTACCCCGTAAACTGTACCCCTCAGTGACAGAATGGGCACACGGTATCACCACAGAGGCAAGAATCAGATGAATGACCTGATTTGGAAGATTTATATGGCACCTGGAACCTCTACTGTCACCCAAAAATATTGCAAGTCCCCGCCTTGTGTGTGCAACATGCAATCCAGCACCGCCTCAGAAAGTTACTCAGAAACATTTGGCTAAACCACTCTATCCCTTTCAGAGAATTCAGATTGATCACATTCAAATGCCAAAAGTAGGGAAGTACAAAAATGTACTGGTAGTGACTGACATGTTCTCAGGATGGCCCGAAGCCTATCCAGTAACAAACATGACTGCCAGAGTGACTGTTAAGAGACTGATGACTGAAGTAGTCTGCAGATATGGGGTCCCAGAGGTAATTGAGAGTGACCAAGGACCTGCGTTCACTGCAGTACTGACTAAGGAACTATGGACATTGGTGGGAGCGGATTTGGGTTTACATACTCCATATCACCCCCAGAGCAGTGGGAAAGTAGAAAGATTGAATGGCACCTTGAAAAATAAAATACTGAAATCCAGTCAGGAGGTCAGACTTCCTTGGACAGACATTTTGCCCATTGCCTTATACTCAGTCAGAAACACTCCAAGGGGTCCCACTAAACTCACACCATACGAGATTCTTTTTGGGGGGCCTCCAAGGTTGGGTCAATATTTTCCACAACAGCTAGCCTTAGGAAGTGATACTCTTGTAAATTATGTAATTGTCCTTACTAAAGAACTGTCAGTAACACATGCACGAGTTTTATCATCCATTCCAGATCCAGATTCCAGTGAAGGTACCCATACTTTCCAACCTGGTGACTATGTGCTGGTTAAGAAGTTCGTCAGAAAGATTTCCCTGGAGTTGAGATTCGAGGGTCCCTACCAAGTGCTTCTGACAACTCCTACTTCGGTCACACTTGAAGGAAGACCGACGTGGATACACGCCTCTCACTGCAAGAAGTTCGTGCCTCCATCAGAACCTTCTACATAATGTTGCATATCCTTTACTTTGTGTGTTGGGTCATTCTATACTCCTTTGTAGGAGCACAACAGGTCGCAATCACCCAAACTGGGGGGGTGATCACTGCACACGTTGCTTCTTTTAAATTTGATTATTGTGATGTAGTACAGTGCGACACTAAGTGGGTTTCCTCACCTTCCACAATGAGTCAACCGGCACAGCTGAGATCAGGACAACAATATATATGTGTTACGGGTGATGGATGGGGACAAACTTGTAGTTCATGGAGGGCGGTCGGGTGGAACACTGGTGAAGATTGGGGGTATAGACCAAACATAGCCTCAAGAAAACAGGACTCACAGAGTATATCTCTACTCACTAGGATGACACTCTCCCGTACAAAAGTCCTCAAGCCCTGTGATACCATTGGCCAATGCAACCCTTTAGTCCTCAACCTGTAGAACCCTCAACCTGGCGATAATGGCACCTATCTGCTGGGTACATATGTAAATGGTGTGTGTGCCAGTTGTGCCCATCTAGGTCAATTCATATTAGCAGATATAAAAGAAATGTCGCCAAAAGATAAAAATAAGCATTCAAACCCTCTAATGTTCCATATCCAAAAAATTAACAAAATGACAGCCATTGCAAACCCCACATTTGAAGATATTCTTGCCATTGAAACAGGATGCACTGAGGCCAACTTATGGTTGAAGTGGATGAAATATACAGCCAATCAATATAATAAATCCAATTGCTTTGTCTGTGCAGGAGCGAGACCCCACTTAGGATCTGTCCCTCTAGACTTACCCCCAGATGTGGAAAAATGTTTCCTGAGTCTGTGTACTAACAAATCCCTTGATGAAACAAATTGCGAAAACTGGAAAAAGAAGTACCCCATAGTCACAAAAACACCTAATCCAGGTGAAGGCATTAACATATACCCAGGAAAATACACCTGTTACACTAATACTGAAGGGAGCATATTTTTGGGTAATTTCACAAAGGGATATTGCAGCAGAGACAGTAATGCAACCAGGGGAGACCTGATTAACCAAACCCAGTCTATTTCTGATGTTTTCTGGATATGTGGAGACATGAAGATCAGAACTCATTTAGAAGGAGAGTGGATAGGAGAATGTACACTAGCCAAAGCCATAATGCCCTTCTACATAGCAGCAGAAGGTGAGGAAGCCCTAACTTCAGAAAATCTCCACAGAACAAAACGGGAAACAAATTTGGAACCAAAAGGTAGTTTTGACCCCGACATTTATATCGATGCTATAGGAGTCCCAAGGGGGGTACCAGATGAATTTAAAGCCAGGGATCAAGTCAAAGCAGGTTTTGAATCATTTATCTTACCCCTAGTGACTATAAATAAAAATGTAGACTGGATCAATTACATCTATTATAATCAACAGAGATTTGTCAATTACACTAGAGAAGCTCTTCAAGGTTTGGCAGACCAACTAGGCCCTACATCAATAATGGCATTTCAAAACAGAATGGCCCTTGACATGATATTGGCAGAAAAAGGAGGTGTTTGCAAAATGGTGAAATCTGCATGCTGTACCTATATTCCAGATAATACAGGTCCCACAGGAAAGGTTACAGTAGCCATAAAAAAACTGAATTCCCTACTAAAAGAATTAAAGAAAAATTCAGGTGTAGAAGATCCCTGGGACCAATACTTTTCATGGATGAAGGGATGGCAGAGATGGCTAGCACAGATAGGCGTAGTGATCCTTGTCGTCCTAATTATTGCAGCTATTATTGTTTGTTGTGTTCTTCCCTGTGTAAGGAAGATGATCGAGAAAGGAGTAAAAACATCAGTGCCCATTTTCCTAGCTCAAGAGGTGAGTTATTCTGCAGACATAGAACAGCTAAGCCCTCTTCAGTCTTTTACAGTCCACAACTAGGCAGTCAGAGCAGCTGTATGCAAGTCTGTGCCTACTTCGGTCAGGCTGAGTGCCTCCTGGATCCATTACACACATTATAAACTTGTTAGACAGGTAGGGACAGAGTAGGATCTGACCTGCTTGTCAAAGTCCAGCTACAAAGGGAAGTTTTCCACAAGGGAAAACTTGTCTCAAACTGGTGAAAACCCAATTTTCCCCCTCCCGGGCAAGACGGTCAGATCTAGGATGTGTACATCAGGGTGAGTGACATGTGTATTTTATGTAACCATGGAGATGGGAGATTGGAGAGTAATTGATCCAGCAGGTAGGAAAATCCCGAGGACATGGGTAACGCGCTCCGATATACCTCCTCGGTATACCCATAATTGGACACACATTCTCTGGTGTCAATAGCATTTGAATTGTCCTGAAGTCTCTGATGTCATAGTAACACTTAACACCGGTGGGTTGGGGAACCATGGTGGGATCAAGATAAAAAAATTAAAAAAGGGGTTAATAAAGTATTTAGGGGGGACTGTTGAGGAGAGCCATAAGATCAAATACTTAATTAACCTCAAGACATAAGAGATTGAGAGAAACAACCCATAACGTGTACTGTTTTTAACCTTACATAAGTTTTCCCAGATCAAAGTGAGGCACTAAAGATGGCTGCCATTTCCTGTATCAGCACACCATGTGCTGATATCCAAGATGACGCCCACCCTGATGACCTCATGGATCCACGCACAGTGACGCCCACCCTGATGACCTCATGGACCAACCCACCCTGATGACCTCATGGATCCGCCCATGGACTTGCTCATTGCCCAACCCACTAACCAATGGAATACATCCGATCACTCCCATTTTAGAGCTAACCGAGCCCCCTTACAGGGGATATATAAACTTGTGTCTGACTAATAAAGGCCTTTGGAGCTGAGCCACAGATTGATCAAGGAGAGTTTACATCTGACTGTGTGTGTCATATGTTCATTTCTTTTGGTGCGCACCTGATCAATATCCATTAGGCCAGGAGTAGGCAACTGAAATGAAGTGAACATTTTATTAATTGTTCAACCTAACAACCGATTGGGTGGTGGTGACTCCCATTCAGATGAGGACGCCAGCGGAAAAGAGTGCAGTATGGCTGACTCAAGTGCAAGTGGCAAGTCTTCCTCCCATCGCCGGAGACCTAAAAGAGGCAAAGGGGCTGAACAAATTGCACCCTCTAAGAAGGTAGATAAAGAGGAGGTCCAGGATCTCGCTAATGAGTTGTCTCATGAGAAGCAAAAGGTGACAGATTTACAGGCTGAGTGACCGAGGTAGGAGACCCGGTAGCAGATGTAGTAACGAAGGGTCAGACGCAGACCAGACAGTCAGCGCGACTACAAGTTAGACTTATGACCGTGTCAAACGGGGAAGTCGACTATGGAAAGAAAGCTCACGTGAAAGGGTACATGTGGAAAGTGGGTTGACCAAAAAGGGTCTGGTGACACAGACGGATGGTAACTCAAGGGTTGAAGCCCAAGGCCGACAAACTGACCACTGAGGGCAGGGAAGGCCTATCAAAGGTGACGTGGGTTCCCGGTTTCGGAACCCCGGGTTTATGTCATGTGTCCACCCCAATAGGGTTGAACAAAGGGGGGAGGTATGTGGTGCAGTGACCAATGTTACAGCTAGGGGGTGCTGTGTGGGCTCCTTGGGATATGCATGGAAGCGTATCTGTTGTTGTAATGGTGGTGAAACAGTGACTGACAGAATTGTGAATGGCCGATATGTGTCGCAGAGGGAGTCTGCGTGGTAAGGCTGATGTAATGTTGTTGTTCTGGGACCTGTAGTCCCTCAGGAGTTGTGTAGTTGTAAGGGAGACTTACTAGACTAGTTATGTGAGATGGGCGGGACAAACTAGCCACACATCTACACTCCCATCCCAGGGAGTGGTTAAGGGTATATAATGTGACCAGGGTGTGGGTCACATGGTTCCTGTGTTTGGATCTGAATGGTCCAAGAGCAAGGCTCTGGAAGCCTGTGTTGGAAATCTTGGGAATTCCTGAATAGCACATGGTTGGGCTTTGGCACGGAGTGGCCTGTGTGCTGTGCTGTAGGTCCTGGATGGTAAGTGTTGGAGGCTCCTGGAAGTGGAGTCGTCCTGGAAGCACCTAGAAACCGTAGACCTGGACAGTCTGTGTTGAGGACCTGGGACTGATGTGAAGTCAGCGAGAGGAGTGGAACTCCTGAAAGGTAACCCCGGACAAGGGGATTGTAATATATGGCAGAGAAATTTATCTGCTGCATGAACAGACTGGTGGTTGTGATAAGTTAATGGACATAATGAAATAGACTGTATGTCATGTGGTTTATGAAGTTTAATAAACCAAATGGACTGATTTGTGTGCAAAAAATCATGCCTGAGTGCTTGAATCCTGTGCCAAGCGAGTGTCCCCCAACACACTCAGGTAGCGTATCACCACACATTTGATACACGTTAATATTGATAGGATTTAATGGTGGTTGGCACCGCTTGCAGCGCAGTGGCAGTTAAACTCATTTTATCAATGATTTACCCTTGACTGAATATGATAACAATATGAAATAGGAGATTATGCATGTGTAAAATAAGGTATACTGCCTATTGCCATGAGTCCAGGTTTATGCGCATCCATTTTCACAGCACGTATGTTGTGTGTGACATTTTTTCTACATCCATTTCCCTTCACCAGTTGTCCAATGAATTTTAATAATAAAGTTTATGTATTTTTTTTTTTACTAATATTGACCTACATTTCATCTTTTGTTTCTGCTGTGTAAGCTTGAATGGTGGGTGGAGGTTCATGGATACAGAAAATATAAAAGTTGGCTATATGAGGTTTTTTTTGCACTTCTATAAAAATGAATAGAGTGTCAGTGCACAGAATTGCATAGTTACATAGTAATATAGTTAGCAAGGCCGAAAAAAGACATTTGTCCATCCAGTTGAGCCTATATTCCACCAGAATAAATCCCCAGATCTACATCCTTCTAAAAAACCTAATAACTGTAAGATACAATATTGTTATGCTCCAGGAATACATCCAGGCCTCTCTTGAACCCCTTGACTGAGTTCGCCATCACCACCTCTTCAGGCAAGGAATTCCAGATTCTCACTGCCCTAACAGTAAAGAATCCTCTTCTATGTTGGTGGAAAAACCTTCTCTCCTCCAGAAACAGAGAATTCCCCCTTGTGACCGTCACCTTCCTTGGTATAAACAGATCATCGGAGAGATATTTGTATTGTTCCCTTATATACTTATACATGGTTATTAGATTGTCCCTCAGTCGTCTTTTTTCTAAACTAAATAATCATAATTTTGCTAGCCTCTCTGGGTATTGTAGTTCCCCCATCCCCTTTATTAATTTGTTGCCCTCCTTTGTACTCGCTCTAGTTCCATTTTATCCTTCCTGAGCACCGGTGCCCAAAACTGTACACATTACTCCATGTGCGGTCTAACCAGAGATTTGTACAGAGGCAGTATAATGCTCTCATCATGTGTATCTAGACATCTTTTAATGAACCCCATGATCCTGTTTGTCTTGTCAGCCGCTGGCTGGCACTAGCTGTTCCAGGGAAGTTTATCATTAACTAGGATCACCAAGTACTTCTCCATGTCAGATTTACCCAGTGGTTTCCCTTTCAGTGTGTAATGGTGATATTGATTCCTTCTTCCCATGTGTATAACCTTACATTTATCATTGTTAAACCGCATCTGCCACCTCTCAGCCAAAGTTTCCAATTTATTCAGATCCATCTGTAGCAGAATACTACCTTCTCTTGTATTTGACTGCTTTACATAGTTTTGTATCATCTGCAAATATCGATATTTTACTGTGTAAACCTTCTACCAGATCGTTAACAAATATGTTGAAGAGAATAGGTCCCAAAACCGACCCCTGCGGTACCCCACTGGTCACAGTGACCCAGTTATAGAATATACCATTTATAACCACCCTCTGCTTTCTATCACTCAGCCAGTTACTTACCGATTTACACACATTTTCCCCCAAACCCAGCATTCTCAATTTGTGTACCAACCTCTTGTGTGGCACGGTATCAAACATTTTGGAAAAATCAGGATATACCTCGTCCGATAACTCACCTTGGTCCAGTCTATAGCTTAACTCTTCATAAAAACTGATTAGATTAGTTTGACACGAGCGATTCCTCATAAACTCATGCTGATATGGAGATAAACAGTTATTCTCATTGACATAATCCAGAATAACATCCCTCAGAAACCCTTCAAATATTTTACCAACAATACAGGTTAGACTTCCTGGCCTATAATTTCCAGGTTCAGTTTTAGAGCCCTTTGAATATTGGTACCACATTTGCTATGGCCAGTCCTGTGGAACAGACCCTGTTACTATAGAGTCCCTAAATATAAGAAATTATGGTTTGTCTATTACATTACTTAGTTCTCTTAGTATTCGTGGGTGTATGCCATCCGGACCCGGAGATTTATTTGTCTCTGCATTTCACCTAGCATTTTATTTTCCACCTTGAATACTTTGGAGAAGAAGGTAGCAACCAGGCAACCCCCACATGTACTTATGCTGGCTAACAGATGTAAATCATTCAGCTGCGGCAATAAAAACTAAATCTCCGAGCACTAAAAATACTCGGAGGACACCCGAGCGTGCTCCTGAAATCTCGAGTAACAAGTATATTCGCTCATCACTATGTTTAATATATGAGCTTTTTCCTCGTCATCTCCAACTATTCTTTCCTCACAAGTTTTTTAAGGGACCTACACTTTCTCTTTTGATTCTTTTACTATTGATATAGTTGAAGAACAGTTTGGTATTAGTTTTACTCTCCTTAGCAATGTGCTTCTCTGTTTCCTTTTTGGAAGTGTTAATTAGTTTTTTACATAAAGTATTTTTTTCCCTATGGTTTTTTAGAGCTTCAACGGTGCCATCCTGCTTTAGTAGTTTAAATGCTTTCTTTTTACTGTTAATTGCCCCTCTTACTTCTTTGTTTAGCCACATTGGGTTTTTCCTATTTCTCGTCCTTTTATTCCCACAAGGTATAAACCGCTTACAGTTCCTATTTAGGATGTTCTTAAACATTTCCCATTTATTATTTGTATTCTTATCTCTGAGGACATTGTCCCAGTCAACCAGATTAAGGGCATCCCTAAAGGTACCGTCACACTTAGCGACGCTGCAGCGATACAGACAACGATGCTGATCGCTGCAGCGTCGCTGTTTGGTCGCTGGGGAGCTGTCACACAGACCGCTCTCCAGCGACCAACGATGCCGAGGTCCCCGGGTAACCAGGGTAAACATCGGGTTGCTAAGTGCAGGGCCGCGCTTAGTAACCCGATGTTTACCCTGGTTACCAGCGTAAAATGTAAAAAAAACAAACAGTACATACTTACATTCGCGTCCCCCGGCGTCTGCTTCCCTGCACTGACTGAGCCCGGCCCTAACAGCAGAGCGGTGACGTCACCGCTGTGCTGTACTTTCACTTTGCGGCCGGCACTCAGTCAGTGTGGGAAGCGGACGCCGGGGGATGCGAAGGTGAGTATGTAGTGTTTGTTTTTTTACATTTTACACTGGTAACCAGGGTAAACATCGGGTTACTAAGCGCGGCCCTGCGCTTAGCAACCCGATGTTTACCCTGGTTACCAGTGTAAAACATCGCTGGTATCGTTGATTTTGGTGTCAAACACGACGATACACGCCGGTCTGACGACCAAATAAAGTTCTGAACTTTCTTCAACGACCAGCGACATCACAGCAGGATCCTGATCGCTGCTGCGTGTCACACTGAACGATATCGCTATCCAGGACGCTGCAACGTCATGGATCGCTAGCGATATCTGTTGTGAAATTGGATTTTGGGCTCCCCCGGTGGCCACTGGTGGAATTGAACTGGTGTGCATCATCCCCTCTGTTCACCTGTTTCCATCAGGATGTGGGAGTCGCTATTTAACCTTGCTCCTCTGTCACTTCCATGCCGGTCAACATTGTAATCAGAAGCCTTTCTGTGCATGTTCCTGCTGCTAGACAACTCCCAGCTAAGTTGGACTTTAGTCCTCGTTTGTTTTTGCATTTTGTTCCAGTTCACAGCTGTAGTTTCGTTTCTGTGTCTGGAAAGCTCTTGTGATCTGAAATTGCCACTCTGATGTTATGAGTTAATACTAGAGTCTTAAAGTAATTTCAGGATGGTATTTTGATAGGGTTTTCAGCTGACCATGAAAGTGCCCTTTCTGTCTTCCTGCTATCTAGTAAGCGGACCTCAATTTTGCTAAACCTATTTTCATACTACGTTTGTCATTTCATCTAAAATCACCGCCAATATATGTGGGGGCCTCTGTCTGCCTATCGGGGAAATTTCTCTAGAGGTGAGCCAGGACTATATTTTCCTCTGCCAGGATTAGTTAGTCCTCCGGCCGGCGCTGGGCGTCTAGGGATAAAAAACGTAGGCAACGCTACCCGGCTACTGTTAGTTGTGCGGCAGGTTTAGTTCATGGTCAGTTTAGTTTCCATCCTTCCAAGAGCTAGTACTTATGTTTGCTGGGCTATGTTCTCTTGCCATTGAGAACCATAACAGTTTGACCGGCCCAAAAAGGGTTAAATTAATTGACAGAGAAAGGAGAGAAAAGAGAAGTCTGCTGAAGATTTTTTTTTTTTTTTTTCCCTTCCCTTCAGTTCTAAGTGTGCTTGTAATTGAATCTCTTGCAAGTCTGCCTATATTGCAGCCTTTCTCTCTCTCTCTCTCCTTCTAATCCTGGAATGGCTCTGTGTTCACCTGTTTAAAATGGATATTCAGAGTTTAGCTGCAGGTTTGAATAATCTCACCACGAAAGTTCAAAATTTACAAGATTTTGTTGTTCATGTTCCTATATCTGAACCTAGAATTCCTTTGCCTGAATTTTTCTCGGGGAATAGATCTTGCTTTCAAAATTTCAAAAATAATTGCAAGTTGTTTTTGTCCCTGAAATCTCGCTCTGCTGGAGATCCTGCTCAGCAGGTCAGGATTGTGATTTCCTTGCTCCGGGGCGACCCTCAGGATTGGGCTTTTGCATTGGCTCCAGGGGATCCTGCGTTGCTCAATGTGGATGCGTTTTTTCTGGCCTTGGGGTTGCTTTATGAGGAACCTCAGTTAGAGCTTCAGGCGGAAAAGGCCTTGATGTCCCTATCTCAGGGGCAAGACGAAGCTGAAATATACTGCCAGAAATTCCGTAAATGCATACCTCCCAACCGTCGCGATTTCAGCGTGACAGTCCCGCTTTGGCACCGGGGTCCCGCTGTCCCGCTTCGGGCATTTAAAATCCCGAATTTGCGGCCGCCGGTGAAGCCCCGCCCACTTCCGGGACGTAGAGAGAGCCCGATTAGTACCCGCTGTTCGTTCCGTTCCCTGGGACTGCGTTGTAGCCACGCCCCCTTGAGTTGCCTCACCGCCCGCCTCCGGCTTCCTCCTCAACTATAGACGTGGGCGGACTCTGAGGACAGAGCGGCAGCACCCGGACTGGTTTCTGGCACGGGGGCAGAGTTGTGAGACACTCCGTGTCTGTGTGACCGCGGGAGCAGCGAGCGGATCTCCAGACTGTAAGTGAATGTATGTGTCTCTCCCCCTCTCCATGCAGCGCTGCCCTGCTGCGGTTACAGCAGAGACTCTGACAGCATAGGAGGACTGACAAACTAAACTTTGTCTCCCCATGGTGCGCGCACCCCTCTCCCACTCTCCCCCTGGTACCCATCCATCGGATTCTCCACCAACCTGGTGCAGCACCCCTTACATTCTATGGGGGCTGCCACCTGCCTGCGTTACATTCTATGGGGGCTGCCACCTGCCTGCGTTACATTCTATGGGGGCTGTGCAGCATTATATTCTATGGGGCTGTGCTGTATTACATTCTATGGGGACTGAGCTGTAATGCTGGATACAGCAGTCAGCGGCGCAGCTGGATGACACCATTCAGCGCCGTGGGAGTGGAAGCTGCCGGCTGCTGCGAGGGAGCGCGGTGAAAGGTGTTTGTGTGTACTGATGGAGAAGGCAATGATGGGGGTGGGGTAACCACGTGTGGCCATTATACTGCACCCAGCATTGTGTGGGGCCATTATACTGTACCCAGCATTGTGTGGCCATTATACTATACCCAGCATCGTGTGGGGCCATTATACTGTACAAAGCATCATGTGGCGCCATTATACTGTATGGACCATCACGTGGGGCAAGTATACTGTACGCAGCATCATGTGGGGCCATTATACAGTATGGAGCATAATGTGGCCAATGGCCATTGTACAGTATGGAGCGTCGTGTGTGGCCATATTTTTTTGTTCATAATTATTGTTAACGAAACATTGTGATCAGAAGTGCTAAATGGGTGTGGTTGGGGCGTGGCTAGTTGTGAAATGGGTGTGGCCTAAAATTTCCCTGTGCCTGCGGGTCTGAATGAGTCCATGACAATGGCTATCCAGATCGATAGGCGTCTGCGGGAGCGCAAACCTGTGCACCATTTGGCGGTGTCTACTGAGAAGACGCCAGAGAATATGCAATGTGATAGAATTCTGTCCAGAAGTGAACGGCAGAATTTAAGACGAAAAAATGGGTTGTGCTTCTATTGCGGTGATTCAACTCATGTTATATCAGCATGCTCTAAGCGTACTAAGAAGCTTGATAGGTCTGTTTCAATTGGCACTTTACAGTCTAAGTTTATTCTATCTGTAACCCTGATTTGTTCTTTATCATCTATTACCGCGGATGCCTATGTCGACTCTGGCGCCGCTTTGAGTCTTATGGATTGGTCCTTTGCCAAACGCTGTGGGTATGATTTGGAGCCTCTTGAAACTCCTATACCCCTGAAGGGGATTGACTCCACCCCATTGGCTAGTAATAAACCACAATACTGGACACAAGTAACTATGCGGATAAATCCGGATCATCAGGAGATTATTCGCTTTCTTGTGCTGTATAACCTACATGATGTGTTGGTGCTTGGATTGCCATGGCTGCAATCTCATAACCCAGTCCTTGACTGGAAAGCTATGTCTGTGTTAAGCTGGGGTTGTAAGGGGACGCATGGGGACGTACCTGTGGTTTCCATTTCATCATCTATTCCCTCTGAGATTCCTGAATTCTTGACTGAATATCGTGACGTTTTTGAAGAACCTAAGCTTGGTTCATTACCTCCGCACCGGGAGTGCGATTGTGCCATAGATTTGATTCCGGGTAGTAAATACCCTAAGGGTCGTTTATTTAATCTGTCTGTGCCTGAACATGCTGCTATGCGAGAATATATAAAGGAGTCCTTGGAAAAGGGACATATTCGTCCTTCGTCATCTCCCTTAGGAGCCGGTTTTTTCTTTGTGGCTAAGAAAGATGGCTCTTTGAGACCGTGTATTGATTATCGGCTTTTGAATAAAATCACGGTTAAATATCAATATCCGTTGCCACTGCTGACTGATTTGTTTGCTCGCATAGACGGGGCCAAGTGGTTCTCTAAGATAGATCTCCGTGGGGCGTATAATTTGGTGCGAATTAAGCAGGGGGATGAGTGGAAGACCGCATTTAATACGCCCGAGGGCCACTTTGAGTATTTGGTGATGCCTTTTGGTCTTTCAAATGCCCCTTCAGTCTTTCAGTCCTTTATGCATGACATTTTCCGTGATTATTTGGATAAATTTTTGATTGTGTATCTGGATGATATTTTGATTTTTTCGGATGACTGGGACTCTCATGTCCAGCAGGTCAGGAGGGTTTTTCAGGTTTTGCGGTCTAATTCCTTGTGTGTGAAGGGTTCTAAGTGCGTTTTTGGGGTTCAAAAGATTTCCTTTTTGGGATATATTTTTTCCCCCTCTTCCATCGAGATGGATCCTGTCAAGGTTCAGGCTATTTGTGATTGGACGCAACCCTCTTCTCTTAAGAGTCTTCAGAAATTTTTGGGCTTTGCTAACTTTTATCGTCGATTTATTGCTGGTTTTTCTGATGTTGTTAAACCATTGACTGATCTGACTAAGAAGGGTGCTGATGTTGCTGATTGGTCCCCTGCTGCTGTGGAGGCCTTTCGGGAGCTTAAGCGCCGCTTTTCTTCCGCCCCTGTGTTGCGTCAGCCTGATGTTGCTCTTCCTTTTCAGGTTGAGGTCGACGCTTCTGAAATCGGAGCTGGGGCAGTTTTGTCGCAGAGAAGTTCCGATTGTTCCGTGATGAGACCTTGTGCCTTTTTCTCGCGTAAATTTTCGCCCGCCGAGCGGAATTATGATGTTGGGAATCGGGAGCTTTTGGCCATGAAGTGGGCTTTTGAGGAGTGGCGTCATTGGCTTGAGGGGGCTAGACATCAGGTGGTGGTATTGACTGACCACAAAAATCTAATTTATCTTGAGTCCGCCAGACGCCTGAATCCTAGACAGGCGCGCTGGTCGTTGTTTTTCTCTCGGTTTAATTTTGTGGTGTCCTACCTGCCGGGTTCTAAGAATGTTAAGGCGGATGCCCTTTCTAGGAGTTTTGAGCCTGACTCCCCTGGTAACTCTGAACCTACAGGTATCCTTAAGGATGGAGTGATATTGTCTGCCGTTTCTCCAGACCTGCGGCGGGCCTTGCAGGAGTTTCAGGCGGATAGACCTGATCGTTGCCCACCTGGTAGACTGTTTGTTCCTGATGATTGGACCAGTAAAGTCATTTCTGAGGTTCATTCTTCTGCGTTGACAGGTCATCCTGGAATCTTTGGTACCAGGGATTTGGTGGCAAGGTCCTTCTGGTGGCCTTCCCTGTCTCGAGATGTGCGAGGCTTTGTGCAGTCTTGTGACGTTTGTGCTCGGGCCAAGCCTTGTTGTTCTCGGGCTAGTGGATTGTTGTTGCCCTTGCCTATCCCGAAGAGGCCCTGGACGCACATCTCGATGGATTTTATTTCGGATCTTCCTGTTTCTCAGAAGATGTCTGTCATCTGGGTGGTGTGTGACCGTTTCTCTAAGATGGTCCATTTGGTTCCCCTGCCTAAGTTGCCTTCTTCTTCCGAGTTGGTTCCTCTGTTTTTTCAAAATGTGGTCCGTTTGCATGGTATTCCGGAGAATATCGTTTCTGACAGAGGAACCCAATTCGTGTCTAGATTTTGGCGAGCATTCTGTGCTAGGATGGGCATAGATTTGTCTTTCTCATCTGCTTTCCATCCTCAGACTAATGGCCAGACCGAGCGGATGAATCAGACCTTGGAGACATATTTGAGGTGTTTTGTGTCTGCAGATCAGGATGATTGGGTTGCTTTTTTGCCTTTAGCGGAGTTTGCCCTCAATAATCGGGCCAGCTCTGCCACCTTGGTGTCTCCTTTTTTCTGTAATTCGGGGTTTCATCCTCGATTTTCTTCTGGTCAGGTGGAATCTTCGGATTGTCCTGGAGTGGATGCTGTGGTGGAGAGGTTGCATCAGATTTGGGGGCAGGTAGTGGACAATTTGAAGTTGTCCCAGGAGAAGACTCAGCTTTTTGCCAACCGCCGGCGTCGGGTTGGTCCTCGGCTTTGTGTTGGGGACTTGGTGTGGTTGTCTTCTCGTTTTGTCCCTATGAGGGTTTCTTCTCCTAAGTTTAAGCCTCGGTTCATCGGCCCGTACAAGATATTGGAGATTCTTAACCCTGTGTCCTTCCGTTTGGACCTCCCTGCATCTTTTTCTATTCATAATGTTTTTCATCGGTCATTGTTGCGCAGGTATGAGGTACCGGTTGTGCCTTCCGTTGAGCCTCCTGCTCCGGTGTTGGTTGAGGGCGAGTTGGAGTACGTTGTGGAAAAAATCTTGGACTCCCGTGTTTCCAGACGGAAACTCCAGTATCTGGTCAAATGGAAGGGATACGGTCAGGAGGATAATTCTTGGGTGACTGCCTCTGATGTTCATGCCTCCGATCTGGTCCGTGCCTTTCATAGGGCTCATCCTGATCGCCCTGGTGGTTCTGGTGAGGGTTCGGTGCCCCCTCCTTGAGGGGGGGGTACTGTTGTGAAATTGGATTTTGGGCTCCCCCGGTGGCCACTGGTGGAATTGAACTGGTGTGCATCATCCCCTCTGTTCACCTGTTTCCATCAGGATGTGGGAGTCGCTATTTAACCTTGCTCCTCTGTCACTTCCATGCCGGTCAACATTGTAATCAGAAGCCTTTCTGTGCATGTTCCTGCTGCTAGACAACTCCCAGCTAAGTTGGACTTTAGTCCTCGTTTGTTTTTGCATTTTGTTCCAGTTCACAGCTGTAGTTTCGTTTCTGTGTCTGGAAAGCTCTTGTGATCTGAAATTGCCACTCTGATGTTATGAGTTAATACTAGAGTCTTAAAGTAATTTCAGGATGGTATTTTGATAGGGTTTTCAGCTGACCATGAAAGTGCCCTTTCTGTCTTCCTGCTATCTAGTAAGCGGACCTCAATTTTGCTAAACCTATTTTCATACTACGTATGTCATTTCATCTAAAATCACCGCCAATATATGTGGGGGCCTCTGTCTGCCTATCGGGGAAATTTCTCTAGAGGTGAGCCAGGACTATATTTTCCTCTGCCAGGATTAGTTAGTCCTCCGGCCGGCGCTGGGCGTCTAGGGATAAAAAACGTAGGCAACGCTACCCGGCTACTGTTAGTTGTGCGGCAGGTTTAGTTCATGGTCAGTTTAGTTTCCATCCTTCCAAGAGCTAGTACTTATGTTTGCTGGGCTATGTTCTCTTGCCATTGAGAACCATAACAGATATCGTTTAGTGTGACGGTACCTTTAGCTGGTCAAACTTTGCCTTCCTAAAGTTCAGTGTTTTTGTGACTCCCTGACAAGTCCCCCTAGCAAAAGACAAGTGAAACTGTACAATATTGTGGTCGCTATTTCCTAGATGCCCGACAACCTGCAGATTTGTTATTCTGTAAGGTCTATTAGATAGTATTAGGACTAAAACTGCTGCTCTTGTGGTTGGACTCTGCACCAATTATGAAAGATAATAATATTAGCAGAAACCTGTTGCCTTTGTGAGTTTCGCAGGTCTCTGTTTCCCAGTTAATATCCAGGTAGCTGAAGTCCCCCATAACAAGGACCTCTTTATGAGTTGCAGCTTCATCTATCTGCCTTAGTAGTAGACTTTCCATGATTTCTGTTACAATTTGTAACAGACCCCAATGAGAATTTTGTTACTATTTTTCCCTCCATGTAGTTCAACCCATACGGACATTCCCTTCGCTAATATCCTCCCTTAAAGTGGACTTTAGACAAGACTTTACATAAAGACAAACCCCTCCTCCTCTCCGATTTTTACAATCCTTTCTAAACAGACTGTAACCCTGTAATTTAACTGCCCAGTCATAGCTTTCATCTGACCATGTCTCATAGCTACCTGTAGATATTTCTGCTTCTAGCTCTTCCATATTGTTTGTCAGGTTTCTGGCATTTGCGAGCATGCAGTTTAGAGGATTTTGCTTTGTTCCTATCTCCTCCCTGTGTATTGTTTTAGAAATTTTCTTAGCTCCCTTCCGAGTTGTCTTGGGTCTTCTTTGCTGCACCTCATATCAGTCATCAGTATATTTTCTGGCCTCATGTTCATGTCTAACGTTTTTCTTCCCGTCCCCTCTTCTTCTAGTTTAATGCCCTCCTGATGAGTGTAGCAAGTCTTCTGGCGAATGTGTGTTTTGCAGGTTTGTTGAGGTGTAGTCCGTCTCTGGCGAGGAGTCCATCGTACAGGTAATTCACACCGTGGTCCAGGAATCCGAATCCTTGTTGACTGCACCATTGTCTTAGCCAATTGCTCGCATCAAGGATCCTGTTCCATCTCCTGGTGCCATGCCCATCTACTGGAAGGATAGAAGAAAAAACTACCTGTGCAACTAGTTTCTTTACTTTCTTCCCCAACTCTTCAAAGTCCTTGCAGATTGTCGGTAGGTCCCTCCTTGTTGTGTCATTGGTGCCAACATGTACCAGAAGAAATGGGTGGACGTCCCTGGAACTGATGAGCTTTGGTATCCTATCGATCACATCCTTGATCTTCGCACCTGGGAGGCAGCATACTTCTCTTGCGGTTATGTGTGGTCTGCAGATGGCTGCTTTTGTGCCTCTCAGTAATGAGTCTCCCACCACTAACACTCTTCTTCGCTTCTTGGCTGTACTTTTGCTGTCACTTCTGGGTGTTGCTTTGTGTCCTTTTCTTCTTTGCTTGCTGGTAGTGCCTCATCCTTAAGTGTGCCATATTCGTCCTCCAAAAGGCCTTGGTATCGGTTTCTCAGTTGGGTGGTTGGTGATGTCTCCATGGTCTTCTTACTTCTTTTGGTCACATGCTTCCACTCATCTGCTTTTGGAGGTTCTCTGACACTTTCTTCACCTTCTGTGGCCAGTAGAGATGCTTCTGTTCTGTCTAGAAAGTTTTCATTTTCTTTGAGTTTCAAAGTTGCAATTCTTTTTTCCAGACTTTCTTCTAAAAGAACCAGTAGTCTGCACTTCTGGCAGGTGCAGTTGGATTCTTCTTCTGTTCAATCTGTGAACATGTAGCATATGTTGCAGCTCACCATGTAGGTTGCCACATCTGCCATGTTGCTCCTAGATCCTGCTGACTTGCTGTGTGTCTTCGTTCTTGTGCAATCTACTGTGTGCAACCTTCTTGTGTAATTTGCTGTGTTTTTTCCTTCTTCTGTAATCTACTCAATCAGCTTACTATATAATAATATGTAATATATTTATGGGTAGAAAAATCTGCTTACTACTCAAAAACCCTCTCTAAAATATAACCTTTATTAAGTTAATAAAATACCTAGTAAATTACCACACGAAGGAGACAAAGTATAAGCAGCAAAGACACGAAAAAAAGTGTAATAAACAGAAGAAAAATAATACGGGAGACTAAAGGTACCGTCTCACAAAACGATTTACCAACGATCACGACCAGCGATACGACCTGGCCGTGATCGTTGGTAAGTCGTTGTGTGGTCGCTGGGGAGCTGTCACACAGACAGCTCTCTCCAGCGACCAACGATCAGGGGAACGACTTCGGCATCGTTGAAACTGTCTTCAACGATGCCGAAGTCCCCCTGCAGCACCCGGGTAACCAGGGTAAACATCGGGTTACTAAGCGCAGGGCCGCGCTTAGTAACCCGATATTTACCCTGGTTACCAAAAAAAACAAACAGTACATACTCACCATCTGATGTCCGTCAGGTCCCTTGCCGTCTGCTTCCCGCTCTGACTGAGTGCCGCCGTACAGTGAGAGCAGAGTGCAGCGGTGACGTCACCGCTGCGCTCTGCTCTCACTGTACGGCGGCACTCAGTCAGAGCAGGAAGCGGACGGCGAGGGACCTGACGGACATCAGATGGTGAGTATGTACTGTTTGTTATTTTTTACATTTACGATGGTAACCAGGGTAAACATCGGGTTACTAAGCGCGGCCCTGCGCTTAGTAACCAGATGTTTACCCTGGTTACCAGCGAAGACATCGCTGAATCCGTGTCACACACACCGATTCAGCGATGTCAGCGGGACCTCAACGACCAAAAAAAGGTCCAGGCCATTCCGACACGACCAGCGATCTCACAGCAGGGGCCTGGTCGCTGGTACGTGTCAAACATAGCGAGATCGCTACTGAGGTTGCTGTTGCGTCACAAAACTTGTGACTCAGCAGCGATCTCGCTAGCGACCTCGCTATGTGAGACGGGGGCTTAAGGGCTACCTATCATCCGAGGGAATCTGTATTATTGATAGATGGATAGCCTCGGGATTAAATAAATACTCTCAGGGTACTATTCAACCTAGTAAACCACTTTCTGCTATGATGAAGACGTGCAGAGTGTAGCCCCTGCGAACACTTAGCCTCAAAAAATGACCCTACGGTCCTGGGTAATACCTGGGAAATATATAATGTATACTACTTCATCACACTGTGTAGCACTATAATGGTGCTCAGCAAATAACATGCTTACTCAGCCGAAGTGCTGGAAGGAGTGCTTACTGTAACCCTATCTTTGCACCTGCCTATAATTCAACCTAGATGCGGAGGTTGGCATCCTAAGATGGCGAGAAATGGTGTCCCCGCTCGTACGACGGCTGTCCCTTTACTCCTGTCTGACCCTACACAGACGTATAGCTTGAAAAAAAGGGCCAGATGGCCTGTATCCAGTGTATATATATATAATGATACAAAAAATAGAAAAAATCATAATGTAGTAAAGGGAGATAGTTCCCACACATGCAGTACATTCACACTTGATGCAAAGATAAATACCCCCAAATATTGTAGTACCCTAAGACCAGGGAAATGATATAAAAATACCTCACTTAGCACCATTTTACCTGTCAGGCCCATGACCTCAAAAATAGATTTAAAAAAAGAGGTTATCCCAGAGATGTAATAGTGAAAGCATGGGATCATGCTGCAGGATGTAATCGGCATGACTTATTGCATCCCAGACCAAAAGGGAATGCACCTGACACTCCAAGAATCATTGGTATTTTTGACAATAAATCTGATGCTGTGTACAATATTTTGAGAAAGCATTGGGGATATTAAGGACTGATCCTGAATTGAAGGATTTCATTCCCCCCACCCCAGGAATTACTTATAGAAAGGGGAGGTCTATACGGGGCTGTATTGTTCATAGCTTCTGTCAAAAAACAAAACAACAAGGGACCTGGCTGGACTGCAAACCATGCGGTTCAAGTGTGGTGACTGTAAATTTTGTTCATGGGTCAGAAAAGAAAAAACATTCAGAGGCACTACATCAGAAAAGATATATTACATGAGAGATTTTGCTAATTGCAAAACCGAAGGGGTGGTATACATGGCTACATGTCTATGCCCACGCAATTATATCGGGAAAACCAAGAGAGAGCTACGTAGGCGCGTGGACGAACATCTTGGAGATATTAAGCATTGCAGGGACACCCCTTTGGCTAGGCATGTAAGATTGGTCCATCAGAATAACCCAAAGGCAATATCATTTTGTGTCTTAGAAGTATTACAGTGAAACCCGAGGGGAGGAAATACAAATAAACTCCTTCTACAAAAAGAGTGTCAATGGATTTTTAGATTACATACTCTTATACTGGACGGTATTAATGAACAACAGAATTACTGCTGTTTCATTTCTTTTGTCCACTATTGTTAGCCAGACCTGGCGGATCATGAAATGATTTGCCATAAAGATCATATATTAATTGATTTCTTTATCCTGCACTTTTTTCCTATTGTATTTTCTTTCTACATTTACTCTCAACAAACCTCCCTCCTCTCCCCTTCCTCTTTAATATCATGTGGGTTCATGACATCTGTGTTTCAATTTAGTCCTAATATTTTCATTTTGTGTATGACAGGCTGTCACTCTAATCATAATTCACATTCTGAATTGGCCGGACTGTGATATACAGGAGGTATGCTGGGCAATGTACACTGCGCTTCATGTATGTATGTATGTATGTAGCGATATCCACGATTATAAAGTACATCTCTCTAGCGTTAGGACATACATTGCCTGGTTACCCATATGTGACTAATAGTACTTGGAAACTATGAGCAGGCGCAGTGATATATGTTGTGCTGCCCCCGGTTTCAATACAGCTCTGGCTGCTGTGGTCACAGGCGCGCATTGACCATTTTTTACATGCGCGTTTAGGCACGCTTTGGGCAGCAGGATCGTAGATGGATAGAGGGGCGTACAACGTGATCGTGACGTTTTAGAAGGTGTCACGTGAGTGCAGTTATGTCTGCGGCATCAGGGGATGCTTGCGCATGCGTTGACTGATATGTGGGTGTATGCCCGTAGTCAGGCACTCCCCTGGGAGCTGACTAATACACGCATGCGCGATGTGGCTCGACTGAGAACGATCACATGAGGGAAAATCTACCTCTAGTGCTCGTAGGGAGTCGGAGCATGCGCAGTCAGAAATCAAGGACAAGCATGTGCAGGTGTATTACAACCCTGACAGGAAATAATATTTGATTACATACCGGAGGGTAGGTATAAAAAGAGGGTAAGTGTGGGCTGAAGGTTGCAGCCTCATCATATGGATATTTCTCCACTGCCATGTTACCATATATCGGTCTCTCCTGATGAACCTGTACTCAAGGGGAAACTCAATCCAGGTATTTTGTATATTGGCACATAACATGTGATTTTTTAATGCATAATATTTTTGATTGGCCCTATATTATGGTGGTCCACGGTGTGATATTTTATTAAATCTTGGAAACAGGGGTATATGCTATCCATCTGTGGTAGGGGCAGCATAAATATCAAATTATATCTGATCGGTATGTAGTGCTCCATATGGATGTTTATTTCAAAATCAGATCCCTTGTTGACTTGGTGCTACATGAGATATTTTTTTATCCTTTCCCTTGTCTTAGGGTACTACAATATTTGGGGGTATTTATCTTTGCATCAAGTGTGAATGTACTGCATGTGTGGGAACTATCTCCCTTTACTACATTATGATTTTTTTCTATTTTTTTGTATCATTTTATATATACAATATATATATATATATATATATATATATATATATATATATATATATATATATATATATATGTATATACATATATACTGGCCACCTGGCCCTCTTTTTCTAGCTATACGTCTGTGTAGGGTCAGACAGGAGTAAAGGGACAGCCGTCGTATGAGTGGGGGCGCCATTTCTCCCCATCTTAGGGTGCCAACCTCCTCATCTAGGTAGGATTACAGGCAGGTGCAAAGATAGGGTTATAGCACTCCTTCCGGCACTTCGGCTGAGTAAGCATCTTATTTGCTGAACACCATTATAGTTCTACACAGTGTGATGAAGTAGTATACACTGTGTGCAGAATTATTAGGCAAGTTGTATTTTGATCACATTTTTTATACATGTTGTCCTACTCCAAGCTGTTCAGGCTTGAGAGCCAACTACCAGTTAAGTAAATTAGGAGATGTGCATCTCTGTAATGAGGAGGGGTGTTGTCTAATAACATCAAAACCCTATATAAGGTGTGCTTAATTATTAGGCAACTTCCTTTCCTTTGGCAAAATGGGTCAGAAGAGAGATTTGACGGGCTCTGAAGAGTCCAAAATTGTGAGATGTCTTGCAGAGGGATACAGCAGTCTTGAAATTGCCAAATGTTTGAAGCGTGATCACCGAACAATCAAGGGTTTCATGGCAAATAGCCAACAGGGTCGCAAGAAGCGTGTTGGGCAAAAAAGGCGCAAAATAACTGCCCATGAATTGAGGAAAATCAAGCGTGAGCTGCCAAGATGCCATTTGCCATCAGTTTTGCCATATTTCAGAGCTGCAACGTTACTGGAGTATCAAAAAGCACAAGGTGTGCGCTACTCAGGAACATGGCCAAGGTAAGGAAGGCTGAAAAACGACCACCTTTGAACAAGAAACATAAGATTAACATCAAGACTGGGCCAAGAAATATCTTAAGACTGACTTTTCAAAGGTTTTATTGACTGATGAAATGAGACTGACTCTTGATGGGCCAGATGGATGGGCCAGAGGCTGGATCAGTAAAGGGCAGATAGCTCCACTCCGACTCAGATGCCATCAAGGTGGAGGTGGGGTACTGGTATGGGCTGGTATCATCAAAGATGAACTTGTGGGACCTTTTCGGGTTGAGGATGGAGTGAAGCTCAACTCCCAGACCTACAGCCACTTTCTGGAATACAGCTTCTTCAAGCAGTGGTACAGGAAGAAGTTGGTATCGTTCAAGAAAAACATGATTTTCATGCAGGACAATGCTGCATCACATGCCTCCAACTACTCCACAGCATGGCTGGCCAGTAAAGGTCTCAAAGAAGAAAAAATAATGACATGGCCCCCTTGTTCACCTGGTCTGAACCCCATAGAGCAGGGGTCCCCAACTCCAGTCCTCAAGGCCCACCAACAGGTCATGTTTTCAGGATTTCCTTAGTCTTGCCCAGGTGATAATTGCATCACCTGTGCAATACAAAGGAAATCCTGAAAACATGATCTGTTGGTGGGCCTTGAGGACTGGAGTTGGGGAACACTGCCATAGAGAACCTGATGTCCCTCATAAAATGTGAGATCTACAGGGATGGAAAACAGTACACCTCTCGGAACAGTGTCTGTGAGGCTGTGGTGGCTGCTGCACGCAATATTGATCGTAAACAGATCAAGCAACTGACAGAATCTATGGATGGAAGGCTGTTGAGTGTCATCATAAAGAAAGGTGGCTATATTGGTCACTAATAGGGTTGAGCGACCTTGACCTTTTTAGGGTCGAGTCATGTTTTGCGAAACCTGACTTTTTGAAAAGTCGAGTCGGGCGAAATCTGCCGATTACTGCGAAAAGTCGAGGATCGGCCGGAACACGAAACCCTATGCACGTCAATGGGGATTTCTTCTTCTTCTCTCTTCTCTCTTCTTCTTCTCTCTTCTCTCTTCTCTCTTCTCTCTTTTCTCTCTCTCTCTCTCTCTCTCTCTCCCCTCCGTCCCAGCACAGAAAATCTCGTGTTACACATTGCAAATCCCTACTGCGCACAAGCGATAAAATGATGATAGGCGTGCACGCCCCTAACCCCTATGTCATCACTCTGCCCACACTCCTTTATTGGCTGAAAAAATGGCGCTAAATGCGTCATACGAAATGCGACTTTGGCGCCAAGATCGCGTACCGCATGGCCGACCCCACACAGGGATCGGGTCGGGTTTCATGAGACGCCGACTTTGCCAAAAGTTGGCGACTTATGAAAATGAACGATCCGTTTCGCTCAACCCTAGTCACTAATTTTTGGGGGTTTGGTTTTTGCATGTCAGAAATGTTTATTTCTAAATTTTGTGCAGTTATATTGGTTTACCTGGTGAAAATAAACAAGTGAGATGGGAATATATTTGGTTTTTATTAACTTGCCTAATAATTCTGCACAGTAATAGTTACCTACACAAACAGATATCCTCCTAAGATAGCCAAATCTAAAAAAACCTCACTCCAACTTCCAAAAATATTAAGCTTTGATATTTATGAGTCTTTTGGGTTGATTGAGAACATAGTTGTTGATCAATGATAAAAATAATCCTCTAAAATACAACTTGCCTAATAATTCTGCACACGGTTACATTATATATTTCCCAGGTAGTACCCAGGACTGTAGGGTCATTTTTTGAGGCTAAGTGTTCGCAGGGGCTACACTCCGCACATCTTCATCGTAGCAGAAAGTGGTTTACTAGGTTGAATAGTACCCTGAGGCCATGTGCACATGTTCAGTATTTTTTGCTTTTTTTTTCGTGTTTTTTCGCTATAAAAACGTGATAAAAATGCAAAAAAAACGCTAACATATGCCTCCTATTATTTAGAGTGTATTCCGCATTTTTTGTGCAAATGTTGCATTTTTTTCCACGAAAAAATCGCATCGCGGAAAAAAAAGCAACATGTTCATTAAAAATGCGGTATTGCGGGGATTCTGCACACCTAGGAGTGCATTGATCTGCTTACTTCCCGCATGGGGCTGTGCACACCATGCGGGAAGTAAGCAGATTATGTGCGGTTGGTACCCAGGGTGGAGGAGAGGAGACTCTCCTCCACGGACTGGGCACCATATAATTGGTCAAAAAAAAAGAATTAAAATAAAAAATAGTGATATACTCACCTTCGATGGCCTCCGGAGTCTTCCCGCCTCTCCGGTGCATGCTGCCGCTTCGGTTCCTATAGCTGGTGTGCGGTGAAGGACCTGCGATGACGTCGCGGTCTTGTGATTGGTCGTGAGACCGGTCATGTGACCGCTCACGTGACCGCGACGTCATGGAAGGTCCTGCACACGCGCACCATCTATAGGAACGGACGCCGCTGAGGAGATCCGCTGTCTGCAGGTGAGTATAACCATTTTTATTTTTTTTTTTAAACATTCTATCTTTTACTATTGATGCTGCATAGGCAGCATCTATAGTAAAAAGTTGGTCACACTTGTCAAGCACTATGCTACAGATCGCTTGGAAAACTTTAGCATTCTGCAAGCTAATTTCGCTTGCAAAATGCTAAAAAAACGCGATAAAAACGGGAAAAAAAAACGCAAAAAAAAAAAATGCGGATTTCTTGCAGAAAATTTCCGGTTTTCTTCAGGAAATTTCTGCAAGAAATCCTGACGTGTGCACATACCCTGAGAGTATTTATTTAATCCCGAGGCTATCCGTCTGTCAATAATACAGATTCCCTCGGATGATAGGTAGCTGTTAGTCTCCCGTATTATTTTTCTTCTGTTTATTACACTTTTTTTCGTGTCTTTGCTGCGTACACTTTGTCACCTTCATGTGGTAATTTACTAAGTATTTTAATAACTTAATAAAGGTTATATTTTAGAGAGGGTTTTTGAGTAGTAAACAGATTTTTCTACCCGTAAATATATTGGATACGTGTAAGATTAATCTACTCAATCATCCAAGCTTTCTTGCAATAGTGTCCTAGAGGCAAAAATTTGGAATATGCAAATTGTCCTCTTCAAGCTTCAATCCCTGGTTCCCGATGCTTTCCAAGCAGCTGGTCCCAGCTGTACCCAATGATCTTCTTGCTGAGGAAGACTCTTTGCTTTTCCCAGAAGGCACCTGGAATATGCAAATTGTCCTCCTCAAGCATCAATCCCTGGTTTGGTAATGCTTTCAAAGCAGCTGGTCCCGACTGTACCCTACGATCTTCTTGATGAGGAGACTCTTCGCTTTTCCCAGAAGGCACCTGGAATATGCAAATTGTCCTCCTCAAGCTTCAATCCCTGGTTTGAACAACTGTAGCAAATGTTCCTTTCTGAGAAGGATTTTCCTTGTATCACACTGTTGAACAAATTTTCATTATATAACAATTAGGTTTTGTCTGAACAAAAAAAATCAAACTATACTAAAATACCAATTCACAAATAGTTGGGACGCTGTGTAAAATGTTGAGAAAACCAGAATGCAATATTTTGTAAATGTATAGCCACATTTTATTCACAAAGAATACAGACCACAGATTGGAAGGTAACATAGTTATTAAGGTTGAAGGAAGACTTTAAGTCCATCTAATTCAGCCCATAGCCTAACCTAACATGCCCTAACATGTTGATCCAGAGGAAGGCAAAAAAAACCTATGTGGAAAAGAGTAAGCTCCACCATGGGGAAAAAAATTCCTTCCCGACTCCACATACGGCAATCAGACTAGTTCCCTGGATCAATGCCCTATCAAGGAATCTAGTATATATGACCTGTAACATTATACTTTTCAAGAAAGGTATCCAGTCCCCTCTTAAATTTTAGTAATGAATCACTCAATACAACATCATACGGCAGAGAGTTCCATAGTCTCACTGCTCTTACAGTAAAGACTCCGCATCTGTTATTATGCTTAAACCTTCTTTCCTCCAGACGTAGAGGATGCCTCCTTGTCCCTGTCTCAGGTCTATGATTAACCCCTTCATGACCTTGGGATTTTCCATTTTTCCGTGTTCGTTTTTCGCTCCCCTCCTTCCCAGAGCCATAACTTTTTTATTTTTCCGTCAATTTGGCCATGTGAGGGCTTATTTTTTGCGGGATGAGTTGTACTTTTGAACGACATCATTGGTTTTACCATGTCGTGTACTAGAAAACGGGAAAAAAATTCCACGTGCGGTGAAATTGCAAAAAAAGTGCAGTCCCACACTTGTTTTTTGTTTGGCTTTTTTGCTAGGTTCACTAAATTCTAAAACTGACCTGCCATTATGATTCTCCAGGTCAGTATGAGTTCATAGATACCTAACATGACTAGGTTATTTTTTATCTAAGTGGTGAAAAAAAATTCCAAACTTTGCTAAAAAAAAAAAAAATTGCTCAATTTTCCGATACTCGTAACGTCTCCATTTTGCATGATCTGGGGTCGGTTGAGGGCTTATTTATTGCGTGCCTATCTGGCGTTTTTAATTATACCATTTCTTTGCAGATACGTTCTTTTGATCGCCCGTTATTGCATTTTGATGCAATGTCGCGGCGACCAAAAAAATGTAATTCTGGCGTTTCAATTTTTTTTTCTCGTTACGTCTTTTAGCGATCAGGTTAATGCTTTTTTTTATTGATAGATCGGGCGATTCTGTACGCGGTGTTACCAAATATGTGTAGGTTTGGGTTTTTTTTAATTGATTTATTTGAATGGGGCGAAAGGGGGGTGATTTAAGCTTTTATATTTTTTTTACATTTTTTTTTTTACTTTTTTTTTTTTTACTTTTGCCATGCTTCAATAGCCTCCATGGGAGGCTAGAAGCTGGCACAACATGATCGGCTCTGCTACATAGCAGCGATCTGATGTTCGCTGCTATGTAGCAGAAATGCAGGTGTGCTGTGAGCGCCGACCACAGGGTGGCGCTCACAGCTAACGGGGATCAGTAACCATAGAGGTCTCAAGGACCTCTATGGTTACTATTCAGAAGCATCGCCGACCTCCGATCATGTGACGGATCATGTAATTTCAGGTCCTGAATGCCTATTTCTGCATTCAGGACCTGAAATTACGTCACGGCTTGCTGTGATTGGTCGCGTCGCGGTCACATGGGCGGCACGCAACCAATCACAAGCCGTGACGTAATTTTAAAAATGCGCGCGTTTCCTGCCTCCCGTGACGTCACGGCTTGTGATTGGTCGCGTCGCCCATGTGACCGCGACGCGACCAATCACAAAGCCGGAACGTAATTTTAAAATACTGAATGCCTAGAAGGACCTGAAAATTACGTCACGGCTTGCTGTGATTGGTCGCGTCGCGGCCACATGGGCGGCACGCGACCAATCAGAAGCCGTGACGTCACGGAAGGAAGGAAAAGCGCGCATTTTAAGCAAAGAACGCTGCCGGTTCCCTCGGTGAGGTCCAGGCTGCGTCGGAGAGGTGAGTATAGCAATATTTTTTATTTTAATTCTTTATTTTACACATTAATGTTGTTTCAATACCGATACCCGATACCACAAAAGTATCGGATCTCGGTATCGGAATTCCGATACCCGCAAGTATCGGCCGATACCCGATACTTGCGGTATCGGAATGCTCAACACTACTGATAATATAAGTGAGGCATATCTCCCAATAAGGGACCATACAGGATATAATAGTAAGCTGGATGGTCCATCTTCTGCAGGACACAGCTTCCATCGTTTCCATAGAGAATTTCACATTTTGATTCATCTGACCACAGAACAATTTTCCATTTTTCCTTAGTTAATTTTAAATGAGCTTTTCAAGATAAGATGGTAGCGTTTCTGGATTGGGTTGATATATGGCTACTTGTCTGCATGATGATTATTATTATTATTATTAGACATTTTTTAGCGCCATTTGTTCCATGGCGTTTTACATGTGAAAAGGGGCAAATATAGACAAGTACAATAAACATGAGCAAAAAACAATGCACACACAAGTACAGGAGGAGAGAGGACCCTGCCCGCGAGCGCTCACAGTCTACAGGGGATGGGTGAGGATACACTAGGAGAGGGTAGAGCTGGTTGTGCGGCGGTTCAGTAGACTGAGGATCACTGCAGGCTGTAGGCTTGTCGGAAGAGGTGAGTCTTCAGGTTCTTTTTGAAGGTTTCTATGGTAGGCTAGAGTCTGATGTGTTGGGGTAAAGAGTTCCAGGGGGAAGCACGGGAGAAATCTTGTATGCGGTTGTGGGAAGAAGAGATGAGAGGGGAGTAGAGAAGGGGATCTTGAGAGGATCAAAGATTGCGTGTAGGTAAGTACCGGGAGACCATGTCACAGGTGTATGGAGGAGAAAGGTTGTGGATGGCTTTATATGTCATAGTTGGGGTTTTGAATTGGAGACTCTGGACAATAGTAAGCCAGTGAAGGGCTTGGCATAGGGGAGAGGCTGGGGAATAGTGGGGAGACAGGTAGATTAGTCGAACAGCAGAGTGTAGAATGGATTGGAGTGGTGCCAGAGTGCTAGAGGGGAGGCTAGAGAGTAGGAGAGGCTTTAATTAAAGCTTTAATTGCACTTATGGATTGCATGGCAAACTGTGTTCATAGACAATGATATCTGAAAGCATTCCTGAGCCTATAAAGTGATTTATTAGACTAATTCGTGCCTACTTTTAATGCTGTGCAGCCTGAGAGTCTCTAGATCATGAGCATCAAAAATTGACCGTCGACCTTGTCCTTTGTGCATATGGATTTCACCAGAATCTCTGAATCTTTTTATGATATTATATACTGTAGATGGTGGGATATTCAATTTTTTTTACAATGTTATGCTAAGGAACATTTTTGCCTGTAGGACATTATTGCAAGAAAGCTTGGCTCAGTAGATTACACAAGAAGGAAAGCACGCAGCAAGTCAGCAGGATCTGGGAGCAACATGGCAGATGTGACAACCTACATGGTGAGCTGCAGCATGTGCTACATGTTCGCAGATCGACCAGAAGAAGAATCCAATTTCACCTGTCAGAAGTGTAGACTAGTGGCCCTTTTAGAAGAAAAGGTGCGGGGTCTGGAAGAAAGAATAGCAACTTTTAAACTCATCAAAGAGAATGAAGACTTCCTAGACAGAACAGAAGCATCTCTACTGGTCACAGAAGGTGAAAAAAGTGTCAGAGAACCTCCAAAAGCAGATGAGTGGAAGCATGTGACCAAAAGAAGCAAGAAGACCATGGAGAAATCACCAACCACACAACTGAAGAACCGATATCAAATCTTTGTAGAGGTTGAAGATGGCACACCTAAGGATGAAGCACTACCAGCAAGCAAAAAAGAAAAGGGTACGCAGCAACAAGTGACAGCAAAAAGTACAGCCAAGAAGCAACGAAGAGTGGTGGTGGTGGGAGACTCACTACTGAGAGGCACAGAAGCAGCCATCTGCAGACCGGACATAACCGCAAGAGAAGTATGCTGCCTTCCAGGTGCGATGATCAAGGATGTGACTGATAGGATACTAAAGCTCTTCAGCTCCAAGGATGTCCACCCATTTCTTCTGATACATGTTGGCACCAATGACACCGCAAGGAAGGACCTACCGACAATCTGCAAGGACTTTGAAGAGTTGGGGAAGAAAGTAAAGGAACTGGATGCACAGGTAGTTTTTTCTTCTATCCTTCCAGTAGACGGGCATGGCACCAGGAGATGGAACAGGATCCTTGATGCGAACAACTGGCTAAGACGATGGTGCAGACAACAAGGATTCGGATTCCTGGACCACGGTGTGAATTACTTGTACGATGGACTCCTCGCCAGAGACGGACTACACCTCAACAAACCTGGGAAACACACATTCGCCAGAAGACTCGCTACACTCATCAGGAGGGCGTTAAACTAGAAGAAGAGGGGACAGGAAGAAAAACATTAGACTCGAACAAAGAAGACCCAGGAAAACATACTCAGAAGGGAGGTAAGAACATTTCTAAAACAATCCACAGAGAGGAGATTGGAACAAAACAAAATCCTCTAAACTGCATGCTCGCAATCGCCAGAAGCCTGACAAACAAGATGGAAGAACTAGAAGCAGAAATATCTACAGGTAACTTTGACATAGTGGGAATAACCGAGACATGGTTAGATGAAAGCTATGACTGGGCAATTAACTTACAGGGTTACAGTCTGTTTAGAAAGGATCGTAAAAATCGGAGAGGAGGAGGGGTTTGTCTCTATGTAAAGTTTTGTCTAAAGTCCACTTTAAGGGAGGATATTAGTGAAGGGAATGAGGATGTCGAGTCCATATGGGTCGAAATCCATGGAGGGAAAAATGGTAACAAAATTCTCATTGGGGTCTGTTACAAACCCCCAAATATAACAGAAATCATGGAAAGTCTACTTCTAATGCAGATAGATGAAGCTGCAACCCATAATGAGGTCCTGGTTATGGGGGACTTTAACTACCCGGATATTAACTGGGAAACAGAAACCTGTGAAACCCATAAAGGCAACAGGTTTCTGCTAATAACCAAGAAAAATTATCTTTCACAATTGGTGCAGAATCCAACCAGAGGAGCAGCACTTTTAGACCTAATACTATCTAATAGACCTGACAGAATAACAAATCTGCAGGTGGTCGGGCATCTAGGAAATAGCGACCACAATATTGTACAATTTCACCTGTCTTTCACTAGGGGGACTTGTCAGGGAGTCACAAAAACACTGAACTTTAGGAAGGCAAAGTTTGACCAGCTTAGAGATGCCCTTAATCTGGTAGACTGGGACAATATCCTCAGAAATAAGAATACAGATAATAAATGGAAAATGTTTAAGAACATCCTAAATAGGCACTGTAAGCGGTTTATACCTTGTGGGAATAAAAGGACTAGAAATAGGAAAAACCCAATGTGGCTAAATAAAGAAGTAAGACAGGCAATTAACAGTAAAAAGAAAGCATTTGCACTACTAAAGCAGGATGGCACCATTGAAGCTCTAAAAAACTATAGGGAGAAAAATACTTTATCTAAAAAACTAATTAAAGCTGCCAAAAAGGAAACAGAGAAGCACATTGCTAAGGAGAGTAAAACTAATCCCAAACTGTTCTTCAACTATATCAATAGTAAAAGAATAAAAACTGAAAATGTAGGCCCCTTAAAAAATAGTGAGGAAAGAATGGTTGTAGATGACGAGGAAAAGGCTAACATATTAAACACCTTCTTCTCCACGGTATTCACGGTGGAAAATGAAATGCTAGGTGAAATCCCAAGAAACAATGAAAACCCTATATTAAGGGTCACCAATCTAACCCAAGAAGAGGTGCGAAACCGGCTAAATAAGATTAAAATAGATAAATCTCTGGGTCCGGATGGCATACACCCACGAGTACTAAGAGAACTAAGTAATGTAATAGATAAACCATTATTTCTTATTTTTAGGGACTCTATAGCGACGGGGTCTGTTCTGCAGGACTGGCGCATAGCAAATGTGGTGCCAATATTCAAAAAGGGCTCTAAAAGTGAACCTGGAAATTATAGGCCAGTAAGTCTAACCTCTATTGTTGGTAAAATATTTGAAGGGTTTCTGAAGGATGTTATTCTGGATTATCTCAATGAGAATAACTGTTTAACTCCATATCAGCATGGGTTTATGAGAAATCGCTCATGTCAAACCAATCTAATCAGTTTTTATGAAGAGGTAAGCTATAGGCTAGACCACGGTGAGTCATTGGACGTGGTATATCTCGATTTTTCCAAAGCGTTTGATACCGTGCCGCACAAGAGGTTGGTACACAAAATGAGAATGCTTGGTCTGGGGGAAAATGTGTGTAAATGGGTTAGTAACTGGCTTAGTGATAGAAAGCAGAGGGTGGTTATAAATGGTATAGTCTCTAACTGGGTCGCTGTGACCAGTGGGGTACCGCAGGGGTCGGTATTGGGACCTGTTCTCTTCAACATATTCATTAATGATCTGGTAGAAGGTTTACACAGTAAAATATTGATATTTGCAGATGATACAAAACTATGTAAAGCAGTTAATACAAGAGAAGATAGTATTCTGCTACAGATGGATCTGGATAAGTTGGAAACTTGGGCTGAAAGGTGGCAGATGAGGTTTAACAATGATAAATGTAAGGTTATACACATGGGAAGAAGGAATCAATATCACCATTACACACTGAACGGGAAACCACTGGGTAAATCTGACAGGGAGAAGGACTTGGGGATCCTAGTTAATGATAAACTTACCTGGAGCAGCCAGTGCCAGGCAGCAGCTGCCAAGGCAAACAGGATCATGGGGTGCATTAAAAGAGGTCTGGATACACATGATGAGAGCATTATACTGCCTCTGTACAAATCCCTAGTTAGACCGCACATGGAGTACTGTGTCCAGTTTTGGGCACCGGTGCTCAGGAAGGATATAATGGAACTAGAGAGAGTACAAAGGAGGGCAACAAAGTTAATAAAGGGGATGGGAGAACTACAATACCCAGATAGATTAGCAAAATTAGGATTATTTAGTCTAGAAAAAAGACGACTGAGGGGCGATCTAATAACCATGTATAAGTATATAAGGGGACAATACAAATATCTCGCTGAGGATCTGTTTATACCAAGGAAGGTGACGGGCACAAGGGGGCATTCTTTGCGTCTGGAGGAGAGAAGGTTTTTCCACCAACATAGAAGAGGATTCTTTACTGTTAGGGCAGTGAGAATCTGGAATTGCTTGCCTGAGGAGGTGGTGATGGCGAACTCAGTCGAGGGGTTCAAGAGAGGCCTGGATGTCTTCCTGGAGCAGAACAATATTGTATCATACAATTATTAGGTTCTGTAGAAGGATGTAGATCTGGGGATTTATTATGATGGAATATAGGAATATAGGCTGAACTGGATGGACAAATGTCTTTTTTCGGCCTTACTAACTATGTTACTATGTTACTATGTTACTATGTATTTTTTGAAAATTGTTCTAAAATTTCTAGGCACGGTTGTCAGAGATTGGGGAACCTCTGACCTTCTTTGCTCCTGAGAATCTCTGCCCCTCTAATATGCTCTTTTTACAGTGTGTTCCAAATTATTATGCAAATTGGATTTAAATGTCATAAAGATTTAATTGTTTTGTTTTTCAAATAAACTCGTGGATGGTATTGTGTCTTAGGGCTCAATGAATCACTGAAATCAATCTTAAACACATGTGATAGTTAGTTTTCCAGGTGATTCTAATTAAAAGAAAACTACTTAAAAATGATGTTCCACATTATGAAGCAGGCCACAGGTTTCAAACAATATGGGAAATAAAAAGGATCTCTCTGCTGCTGAAAAGCGTTAAATAGTGCAATGCCTTGGTCAAGGTATAAAAACATTAGATATTTCACAAAAACTTTAGAGTGATCATTATACTGTGAAGAGATTTGTGACTGAAATAGAGCAGACAGAGTTCATGCAGATAAAGGCATATTGAGGAAGGTTTCTGCCAGACAAATTCATTGGATTAAGAGAGCAGCTGCCAAAATACCAGTACAAAGCAACAAACAGTTATTTGAAGCTGCTGGTGCCTCTGGAGTCCCTCGAACCTCAAGGTGTAGGATCCTTCAAAGGTTTGCTGTGGTGCATCAACCTACTATTCGGCCACCCCTAAACAGTGTTCACAAGCAGAAATGGTTGCAGTGGGCCCAGACATACATGAAGACTAATTTTCAAACAGTCTTGTTTACTGATGAATGTCGAGCAACCCTGGATGGTCCAGATGGATGGAGTAGTGGATGGTTGGTGGATGGCCACCATGTCCCAACAAGGCTGCGATGTCAGCAAGGAGGTGGAGGAGTCATGTTTTGGGCCGGAATCATGGGGAAACAGCTGGTAGGGCCCTTTAAGGATCCTGAAGGTGTGAAAATGACCTTTGCAAAGTATGTAGAGTTTCTGACTGACAACTTACTTCCATGGTATAAAAAGCAGAAACGTGCCTTCAGGAGCAAAATCATCTTCAAGCATGACAATGCACCATCTAATTGTCACGGGAAAACTAGGTGGGCAAGAGCTAATAACCCGGGCCCCAGCAATTTCCCTCAGACTAGGGAAATCCTGACTGACCCTCTACCTAGAGTTTACACTGATGGTGTGCATGTCTAGGCCTCGACCCTCACCCTGTCTCCTGTTTCAACCCTAGGCTGAAATTACCACCCACCACCCAGTGAAGAGATCATACACAAATACCCACAGTTAGCACAGACAAGGATAACGGAAAATATACACCACGCCGCAGTCACTCAGGAATACTCTATAAATGCGCAGGGCAAAATAAATAAATGTGGGAAGGAGTAGATAAGACAAAGGGCAATACACCACCAGATACGATACTCCAACTCCTAGCTCACCACTCCAGACCGAGATAACCAAGCACTAGACAGAAGCTATAATTGGCGACGCCCAATGTTCAGAAGAACTATTTAAAGGCAGTGGGCGTAGCCCAGCTTCCAATCCGAGCACCAGCTAAATTAACCCCGGACCAGCTAGATAAAATCTAGCCGACGCCACTGAGCACATAGTGGACAAAAGCGGAATTACCGCTGTCTGTCGAACGCCCTGGTATGAACAGCGTCTGACATGACAGTACCCAGCCTTCTACGAGGGACCCCAGGGCCCTCACGGCTTATAGGACCCGGCTTGTCCGGATGACGGCGGTGAAACATACTGACCAGCCGGTCCGCATGAACGTCCGAGGCTGGTACCCAGGACCTTTCCTCAGGCCCATAACCACGCCAGTGTACCAAGTACTGTAAAGTGCGGCGCACTACACGAGAGTCAACCACCTTGGAGACTTCGAATTCCAAATTACCATCCACCAAGACTGGAGAAGGCATAGGTGTCACGTCCACAAGACCCACCGTCTTTTTTAGCAACGATCTGTGGAACACGTTGTGTATCTTATACACCGTAGGAAGCTCCAATCGGTACGCTACAGGGTTAATGACGGGGGCGACCCTAAATGGACCAATAAACCTTGGACCCAATTTAAGAGATGGTATCTTGAGTCTTATGTTTTTTGTGGATAACAACACCCAGTCATCCACACTCAGGTCCGGACCTGGCACACGCCTACTGTCAGCCACACATTTGTACCTAGCACCCACACTCAACAGGCGCTGTTTAACTCTCCTCCAGACTGATGACAATTGTGCTCCTAACTGGTCTTCCTCCGGAACGCCGGAAGAGCCCCTCTGACTCAAAGTACAAAATTGAGGATGTAGCCCGTAAACACAAAAAAACGGAGACTCCCCAGACGACTCCTGGCAGTGATTATTGATGGCAAACTCAGCCAAAGGAAGGAACGTAGACTACTCCTCCTGGTTATCAGAGACAAAGCAGCGTAAGTACTGTTCCAAATTTTGGTTCATACGCTCAGTCTGACCATTTGACTGAGGATAAAACGCCGAAGAATGAGACAACTTGATCCCCAACCGTGAGCAAAATGCTTTCCAAAATTTTGCCACAAACTGAGTACCCCTATCAGACACGATGTCAGACGGAACCCCATGAAATCTGACCACCTCCTGCACAAATACCTGAGCCAGAGTCTTAGCATTAGGCAACGAAGGCAAAGACACAAAGTGCGACATTTTTGAAAACCGATCAACAATCACCAAGATGACCATGTTCCCAGCTGAGTAGGGCAAATCAGTGATGAAATCCATGGAGATTTCCGTCCATGGCTTGCTAGGTACCTCAAGAGGAAGTAGTGTGCCAACAGGACGGGAGCGGGGCGTCTTAGCCCTAGCGCACGTGGTACAAGCTGACACGTATGAGACCACGTCCTGTCGGATCTTGGGCCACCAAAACCGACGTGACACCAACTCCAAAGTACCTCTAACCCCTGGGTGGCCAGCCAGGACAGCATCATGATGCTCCGCCAAAACCTTTAAGCGGAGATGAGGCGGTACAAAAGATTTGTTGATGGGAAGCTCAGATGGTACTTCCTCCTGAGCCTCGGCAATCTCAGCCTCAACCTCGGTAGTGAGAGCCGAAACCACAACTGTTGTGGATTCTGTTTGCGGGCTCCCTCTGGTGGTTACTGCTGGTACTGGGTGACTTTGGTGGGTTGCGGCCTTTGGTTTCCATCTGTCCATCAGAGGCTGGGTGTTTCCTATTTTACCTGGCCTTTCTGTCATTTCCCTTGCCGGCTATCAATGTGTTCAGATGTGCTCTGTTTGGTTCCTGCCTACCTGCTCCCAGATCTTTCAGGATAAGCTAAGTGCTGATTTTCAGTTGTTTGGTTTTTTGTCCAGCTTGCTTAGAATGTCTCTTTGTTAGCTGGTTGCTCTAGTGGACTGAGGTTCTCCCCATGTGCCATGAGTTGGCACATGGGTTCTTGTAATCTCAGGATGGTTTTTTTGATTAGGGTTTTTTGCTGACCGCTCAGTCCCCTTTTGTGTCATTCTGCTTTCTAGTTTTCAGCGGGCCTCTATTTGCTAAAGCTATATACATCATCTCTATGTGTGTGCCTTCCTCTCATTTCACCGTCAATACATGTGGGGGGCAACTATACCTTTGGGGTAATTCCTCTGGAGGCAAGTGAGGTCTTGTTTTCTCTGCAGTACTAGTTAGCTCTTAGGCTGGTGCGTGGCGTCTAGAACCAACGTAGGCACGCTCCCTGGCTATCTCTAGTTGCGTTTGTCAGGCGTAGGGCAGCGGTCAGCCCAGGTTCCATCACCCTAGAGCTCGTCCGATATTTATTATACTTTGCTTATCCTGTGCTATCCCTAGCCATTGGGGATTCATGACAGTATAGCCGGCCCACAAAGTGTTAATTGTTTGGGCTGAAGCAGGAGAAAAAAAAGTGTTCAAGGAAAATTTTTTTTTTTTTTTCCTTCAGAGTTTTGCTGCCTAGCCCTTAATTGCTGTCTAGCTGCTTCTTACCTCCTCTTAACCCTTGAATGGCTCTGATCTTAGCTGTTTATCATGGATGTCCAGAGTTTGGCTTCCAGCCTGAGTAATCTCGCGGCAAAGGTTCAAAATATACAGGATTTCGTTGTTCACACTCCCATGTCTGAACCTAGAATTCCTATTCCAGAGTTTTTTTCTGGAGATAGATCTACCTTCCTGAATTTCAGGAACAATTGTAAATTGTTTCTCTCTTTGAAATCTCGCTCCTCTGGAGACCCTGCTCAACAGGTCAAGATTGTTATATCGTTCCTACGGGGCGACCCTCAGAATTGGGCATTTGCATTGGCACCAGGGGATCCTGCATTGCTCAGTGTGGATGCGTTTTTTCTGGCATTGGGATTGCTCTATGAGGAACCTAACCTAGAGATTCAGGCTGAAAAGGCTTTATTAGCCCTCTCTCAGGGGCAAGATGAAGCGGAAATATATTGTCAGAAATTTCGGAAATGGTCGGTGCTTACTCAGTGGAATGAGTGCGCCCTGGCTGCAAACTTCAGAAATGGTCTTTCTGAGGCCATTAAGGATATTATGGTGGGGTTCCCTGCGCCTACAGGTCTGAATGAGTCTATGGCTATGGCCATTCAGATTGATCGGCGTTTACGGGAGCGCAAACCCGTGCACAAGTTGGCGGTGTCTTCTGAACAGGCACCTGAGACTATGCAATGTGATAGAATTCAGTCCAGAAGTGAACGGCAAAATTATAGGCGGAAAAATGGTTTGTGTTTTTATTGTGGTGATTCAGCTCATGTTATATCAGCATGCTCTAAACGCACAAAAAGGGTTGATAAATCCTTTGCCATTGATACTCTGCAGTCTAAGTTCATTTTGGTGGGACTCTGATTTTTTCACTGTCTTCCATTTCCGTCGATGCCTATGTGGATTCAGGCGCTGCCCTGAGTCTTATGGATTGGTCATTTGCTAAACGCTGCGGTTTTAGTCTAGAGCCTCTGGAAGTTCCTATTCCTCTGAAGGGAATTGATTCTACACCATTGGCTATGAATAAACCGCAGTATTGGACACAAGTGACCATGCGCATGACTCCCGTTCATCAGGAGGTGATTCGCTTCCTTGTACTGTATAATTTACATGATGTACTAGTGCTTGGTCTGCCATGGTTACAAACTCATAATCCTGTCCTGGACTGGAAAACAATGTCTGTGCTAAGCTGGGGATGTCAGGGGGTTCATGATGATGCACCTCCGATTTCTATTGCTTCATCTACTCCTTCGGAGATCCCTGCGTTTTTGTCGGATTATAGGGATGTTTTTGAGGAGCCTAAGCTCAATTCGCTCCCTCCTCATAGAGAGTGTGACTGTGCTATAGAATTGATCCCTGGCAGTAAGTTCCCTAAGGGTCGTTTATTTAATCTGTCACTGCCAGAGCATACTGCTATGCGGAATTATATTAAAGAGTCCTTGGAAAAGGGACATATTCATCCATCTTCGTCCCCTCTGGGAGCAGGTTTTTTTTTTCGTGGCAAAGAAAGATGGTTCCCTGAGGCCTTGTATAGATTATCGCCTTCTGAATAAGATTACAGTCAAATACCAGTATCCATTGCCATTATTTACTGATTTGTTTGCTCGCATTAAGGGGGCTAGGTGGTTCACTAAAATAGATCTTCATGGTGCGTATAATCTGCTGCGGATAAAACAGGGTGATGAGTGGAAAACCGCATTTAATACGCCTGAGGGCCATTTTGAGTATTTGGTAATGCCTTTTGGACTCTCCAATGCTCCGTCAGTCTTTCAGTCCTTTATGCACAATATTTTCCGTGAATATCTGGATAAGTTTATGATTGTGTATTTGGATGATATTTTGGTGTTTTCTGATGACTGGGAGTCTCATGTTCTACAGGTCAGGAAGGTGTTTCAGGTTTTGCGGGCCAATTCTCTGTTTGTGAAGGGCTCAAAGTGTCTCTTCGGAGTCCAGAAGATTTCTTTTTTGGGGTACATTTTTTCTCCTTCTACTATTGAGATGGATCCCGTTAAGGTTCAGGCTATTTGTGACTGGACACAACCTACATCTGTTAAGAGCCTTCAGAAGTTCTTGGGGTTTGCTAATTTTTATCGTCGGTTCATTGCCAATTTTTCCAGTATTGTTAAACCTTTGACTGATTTGACTAAAAAGGGTGCTGATGTTGCTGATTGGTCTCCTGCGGCCGTGGAGGCCTTTCGGGAACTTAAGCGCCGGTTTTCTTCTGCTCCTGTGTTGTGTCAACCAGATGTTTCACTTCCTTTTCAGGTGGAGGTTGATGCTTCCGAGATTGGAGCGGGGGCGGTTTTGTCACAGAGAAGTTCTAATGGCTCGGTGATGAAGCCTTGTGCTTTCTTCTCTAGAAAATTCTCGCCCGCCGAGCGCAATTATGATGTGGGTAATCGGGAGCTTTTGGCCATGAAGTGGGCATTTGAGGAGTGGCGTCATTGGCTTGAGGGTGCTAAACATCGCGTGGTGGTCTTGACTGATCACAAGAATCTCATTTACCTTGAGTCTGCCAGGCGTTTGAATCCTAGACAGGCTCGTTGGTCGTTATTTTTTTCTCGTTTCAATTTCGTGGTTTCATACCTGCCAGGTTCAAAGAATGTGAAGGCAGATGCTCTTTCCAGGAGTTTTGTGCCTGACTCTCCTGGAGACACTGGGCCTGCTGGTATCCTTAGGGATGGGGTAATATTGTCCGCCGTATCCCCAGACTTGCGACGCGCATTGCAGGAGTTTCAGGTGGATAAACCGGATCGATGTCCACCAGAAAGACTGTTTGTTCCGGATGATTGGACCAGTAGAGTCATCTCCGAGGTCCATTCTTCTGTGTTGGCTGGTCATCCTTGAATATTTGGTACAAGAGACTTGGTGGCCAGGTCTTTTTGGTGGCCTTCCTTGTCTAGGGATGTGCGTACCTTTGTGCAGTCTTGTGAAGTGTGTGCTCGAGCTAAGCCTTGCTGTTCACGGGCTAGTGGGTTGTTGTTATCCTTGCCCATCCCGAAGAGGCCTTGGACGCACATTTCTATGGATTTTATTTCTGATCTCCCGGTTTCACAGAAAATGTCCGTTATCTGGGTTGTGTGTGACCGCTTTTCTAAGATGGTTCATTTGGTGCCCTTGCCTAAGTTGCCCTCCTCCTCTGAGTTGGTTCCTTTGTTTTTTTAGAACGTGGTTCGTTTGCATGGGATTCCGGAGAATATCGTTTCTGACAGGGGATCCCAGTTTGTGTCTAGATTTTGGCGGACGTTTTGTGCCAAGATGGGCATTGATTTGTCTTTCTCGTCTGCATTCCATCCTCAGACGAATGGCCAGACGGAGCGAACTAATCAGACCTTGGAAACTTATTTGAGGTGTTTTGTTTCTGCTGATCAGGATGACTGGGTTGCTTTTTTGCCACTGGCCGAATTTGCTCTTAATAATCGGGCTAGTTCGGCCACGTTGGTCTCTCCTTTTTTTTGTAATTCGGGGTTTCATCCTCGTTTTTCCTCTGGTCAGGTGGAGTCTTCGGATTGTCCTGGAGTGGACGTGGTGGTGGACAGGCTACATCACATTTGGAATCAGGTGGTGGACAATTTGAAGTTATCTCAGGAGAAGACTCAGCAGTTTGCTAATCGCCGTCGCCGTGTGGGTCCCCGACTTCTTGTTGGGGACTTGGTGTGGTTGTCTTCTCGTTTTGTCCCTATGAAGGTCTCTTCTCCTAAGTTCAAGCCTCGGTTCATCGGTCCTTATAGGATCTCGGAGATTCTTAACCCTGTATCTTTCCGTTTGGATCTCCCAGCATCGTTCGCTATTCATAATGTGTTCCATCGGTCGTTGTTGCGGAGGTATGAGGTGCCTGTTGTTCCTTCGGTCGAGCCTCCGGCTCCGGTGCTGGTGGAGGGAGAATTGGAGTATGTTGTTGAAAAGATCTTGGATTCTCGTGTTTCCAGACGCAAACTCCAGTATTTGGTTAAGTGGAAGGGTTATGGTCAGGAGGATAATTCCTGGGTGGTCGCCTCCGATGTTCATGCGACTGATTTGGTTCGCGCCTTCCATAGAGCTCACCCTGATCGCCCTGGGGGTTCTCGTGAGGGTTCGGTGACCCCTCCTCAAGGGGGGGGTACTGTTGTGGATTCTGTTTGCGGGCTCCCTCTGGTGGTTACTGCTGGTACTGGGTGACTTTGGTGGGTTGCGGCCTTTGGTTTCCATCTGTCCATCAGAGGCTGGGTGTTTCCTATTTTACCTGGCCTTTCTGTCATTTCCCTTGCCGGCTATCAATGTGTTCAGATGTGCTCTGTTTGGTTCCTGCCTACCTGCTCCCAGATCTTTCAGGATAAGCTAAGTGCTGATTTTCAGTTGTTTGGTTTTTTGTCCAGCTTGCTTAGAATGTCTCTTTGTTAGCTGGTTGCTCTAGTGGACTGAGGTTCTCCCCATGTGCCATGAGTTGGCACATGGGTTCTTGTAATCTCAGGATGGTTTTTTTGATTAGGGTTTTTTGCTGACCGCTCAGTCCCCTTTTGTGTCATTCTGCTTTCTAGTTTTCAGCGGGCCTCTATTTGCTAAAGCTATATACATCATCTCTATGTGTGTGCCTTCCTCTCATTTCACCGTCAATACATGTGGGGGGCAACTATACCTTTGGGGTTAATTCCTCTGGAGGCAAGTGAGGTCTTTGTTTCTCTGTAGTACTAGTTAGCTCTTAGGCTGGTGCGTGGCGTCTAGAACCAACGTAGGCACGCTCCCTGGCTATCTCTAGTTGCGTTTGTCAGGCGTAGGGCAGCGGTCAGCCCAGGTTCCATCACCCTAGAGCTCGTCCGATATTTTGTATACTTTGCTTATCCTGTGCTATCCCTAGCCATTGGGGATTCATGACACACAACACCCTTTTGGAGGATGGGTACTGGATCCTCCTGAGGTTCTCCCCCCCGGAAAACACCTGGACAGAGCATCCGCCTTAGTGTTTTTAGACCCCGATCTGTAAGTGACAACAAAATTGAACCACGTGAAAGACAATGCCCAGTGAGCCTGCCTGGGGAACAGACGCTTGGCTGACTCCAAATACTGCAGATTCTTATGATCGGTAATAACAGTAACCTGATGAACTGACCCGTCCAAGAAGTGTCGCCATTCCTCAAAGGTCAACTTGATTGCCAACAACTCCCTGTTGCCGATATCGTAGTTACGTTCGGCGGACGACAGTTTCTTGGAAAAATAGGCGCATGGACGCAAATCACTCAAAGATGAGCCTTGTGATAGTACCGCCCCCACACCAACCTCAGATGCATCGACTTCCACAACAAAAGGTTTTGATACGTCTGGCTGCACAAGAATGGGGGCTGAAACAAAACTGTTCTTAAGAAATTCAAATGCGCGAACAGCAGCCTCAGGCCAAACGGAGAACTTGGTACCCTTTTTAGTCATGTCAGTTAGCGGTTTAGCAATGATGGAAAAATCCTTAATAAATTTCCTATAGTAGTTAGAAAACCCAAGGAACTGCTGAAGTGCTTTCAGGTTATCAGGCCGTTCCCAATGCAGCACCGCTTGCACCTTAGCGGCGTCCATTTTAAAACCAGAAACAGACACAATATAACCCAAGAAAGGCAACTCTTGAACAGAAAATACACATTTCTCAAGTTTAGCATACAGCTTATTCTCTCTGAGAAGCTGTAACACCTACCTGACATGATCTAAATGAGTATCACGGTCGCAACAATATATGAGAATATCATCTAGGTACACGATAACGAATTTCCCCAAAACATGCGAAAACACATCATTAATGAAATGTTGGAACACTGCAGGTGCGTTAGTCAACCCAAATGGCATCACCAAATTTTCAAAATGACCCTCAGGGGTATTAAAAGCCGTCTTCCACTCATCACCTTGATGGACTCTTATGAGGTTGTACGCCCCCCTGAGGTCAAGCTTGGTAAACCACTTAGCACCTGCCACCTGGTTGAACAAATCTGGTATCAGTGGCATAGGGTATGGATCACGAACTGTAATCTGGTTCAACTCCCTGAAATCCAAACACGGGCGCAATCCGCCATCTTTCTTCTTCATGAAGAAGAACCCTGCTGCCACAGGCGAGGATGAAGGCCTGATGTGCCCTTTGCTCAAACTTTCAGCAATGTAATCCTTTAACGCTTGTCTCTCCGGACCGAAGATGTTAAACATCCTTGCTTTAGGCAATTTGGCCCCTGGTTTAAACCTGATAGTACAGTCATAGGGACGATGTGGCGGCAACTCTGAACAACCCTTCTCAGAGGACACATCCACAAAATCCAGAAGTGACTCCGGAACGCTTGAAGTCACAGCAGACACGCATGTGGCCAGGCAATTCTCCTGGCAGAACTCGCTCCACTGGATTATGTCCTGAGTTTTCCAGTCAATTACCAAGTTGTGCATAGACAACCATGGAAAACCCAAAACCACCTGAGCAGGAAGATTCCTGAGCACCTTACATGTAACCTGCTCGGAATGTAGAACCCCAATATGGAGTTTCACCTCAGCCACAAATTCAGTAATCTCCGCCTGTGAGAGAGGAGCAGCATTGATGGTGACCACGCGGATAGGATGAGGCAGTTTTTCAATCCTAAAACCTGCTGTGCGCGCAAACTCCTCATCAATGAGATTTGTGGCTGAACCACTATCCACAAAAACAGTAATTGGCAGCTCACTGCCAGTGATAATAACCTTAGCAGGGAGCAAGCATTGAGAAACCACCATGGAGGATACACATAAGCTCAGATTGGTCTCCTCCACACCCTCTGAGCTTAGAAGCTTTCCGCCGTTGCGTTTTTCTTAGACAGCAGAGGACAGATGTTAATAAAATGACCAGTTTTACCGCAGTAAAAACAGGCTCCCTGCTTCCTGAGCTCAGGGGCTCGACGCTTCACATGTGACACCCCTGCGATTTGCATAGGCTCCGTGGGCTCACCTGCAGCAACCTCACGTGAACCTAAACCCTCTCCCATAGGCGGCGTCTCATGCTCCCCCTGATGCAAACGGCGATCAATGCGGACAACAAGACTCATAGCGGAATCTAGAGAAGCAGGAGTCTCGTACATCAGAAGGGCTTTTTTAACCCTTCCAGAAACCCCATGAATAAACTGACTCCACAACGCTGGATCATTCCACTGTGTATCGATCGCCCAGCGATGAAATTCAGAACAGTAATCCTCTGCTACTCGCTCCCCCTGGCGAATAGTGCGTATCTTAGATTCTGCTAGAGCCATTCTGTCAGACTCATCGTAAATGTTTCCAAGAAAGCAAAAAAAAACTCTCCACAGAGTCAAATGCAGCAGAATCAGATGGCAAAGAAAACGCCCATGCTTGGGGATCCCCGCTTAACAATGACAACACCAGGCCCACACGCTGAGCCTCATTACCCGAGGAGATCGGGCGCATACGGAAATATAGTTTGCAAGCTTCACGAAAACAAAACAAATTTACTGCGTTCCCCAGCAAATTTTTCAGGCAAAGGAAACTTAGGCTCAGCAACTCTACCTGTCGCTCCAGCTTGCACATTAGATACTGCTAGTCCCTGTTGCTGCACTGCCCCCCTCAACTCAGTGACCTGTAGGGACAGCGCCTCCAACTGGCGGGTTATGGAAGTCATGGGATCCATGACAAAACAAAAAAAAAGGAAACCCCCTTTTTTTTTTTTTTTTTTGCTAAGGCCGATTATAATGTCACGGGAAAACTAGGTGGGCAAGAGCTAATAACCCGGGCCCCTGCAATTTCCCTCAGACTAGGGAAATCCTGTCTGACCCTCTACCTAGAGTTTACACTGATGGTGTGCATGTCTAGGCCTCGACCCTCACCCTGTCTCCTGTTTCAACCCTAGGCTGAAATTACCACCCACCACCCAGCAAGGTGAGAAATGTTATTCTTACAATCTGTTTGCACCTGCAATCTCTCTTCTGGATTTCTCCATACCTCTGGGTAAAAGGCTGCGAACAACACGGTTCAAAGAACCCACACATCACCAGTGAGTTTTTGTGTTTTTGTCTGTTGATGTCCGTATGAGAGTTGAATAATAGAGAAATAAGATCTCATCTGTAATATCTGTCAATATATTAATTGGTTGTGTATTTGTATAAGTGTGTAATACAAGAGCTGGGATAGGCTCTGTGCAGTGTTGTTATTTTGGTCATTTTGGATTGGCAGTACATTATATGAAGCTGTATTTTGTATAAGGCTGTGGTTTTTGTTGTTTGGCCTTAAAGTGTTTTCAGAGTGTCAGTGGACACTGCTGCAGTTTTATTTATATAGAGTTGTGTTAATTCCAAAGTGCAAAATAGGCAGGCTGTGTGAACCTTGTATGTATGTCCATGAGAAGCTCTGATTGAGATAAGGGATTTTCTTCTTGTAAAATCAACTTAAAAATGAAAGGAAAAAAAAAAGAAACAATCCCTGAATGAGCATGTATGAATGAGTCATCACATAAGTATCATTACTTATCTAACTGTTGTTGAAGGTCCAGGATGAATGAGTTGTGGATATGTCTATATGTGGTTTGGCCGGACGCGGTCAGAGCCAGCTTTTTCAAGTTATGCAGTGATTTGCCTGTATAGAGAAACTGTTTTTAATTCCTAGAGGATGAATGTTTAAATGTTTTGTGGAGATTAAGTCTGAAAACTGCTGCAATCCATTTCTGTGTGTGTGAGGCACCAAGCTCTTATCAGCGCAAAATACCTGATGGGAGGGGTGAGTCGAGCCCCTGCGCTAATTGCTTGTAATTTATCCCCTTGGTGCTGTGGGCCAGAGGAACGGGGGCCATGTATTGCATTCTAAGTTTCTCTGTCCTTGGTTTAGTACACGCTGAGAGATTTGTGTTTAAAGCAATAAGTACTGTATGAAATTGAAAGTGAAAAAGAACTGTGCCTGTTTTAGAGGAAAAACTTGTAAGTAATTGAAAGATTGGTAAAAGATTCACCTGCTTCAAGTTGAGTGATTGATATAGCAAATTGAGGATCAGCAGAGGAGGTAACCAACTGCACGGCTGATGTAGTATAGGTGGTGTAACCTGCTACAGTCAGTCTACGGCATTAGGTGGTGTAACCTTGCCGTCTATGGAGCTGTGCTAGCCAGCTGATTTACCGAGTGGTAGGTGGTTAACCTGCTTGGTAAAATCCTTTAAGTCCACCGAGTGGTAGGTGGTTAACCTGCTCGGTGTTGTTGAGCGGATAAGTTGAAGCCATGGGCAACTTATTCTGTGTGCAGTCAGGGCCCCCAATGGGATCCAAAAACCGCTGTATAGATTGGAAAAAGGAAGCAGTGAAAGATGTAAAACCAATATTGAAAAAGGCAAAAATGCCAGTGAGTGGATGTTTGGTTGTTCAAAAAAGGCACAGACAAAGGAGGAAAATAGCAAATGGATAAATGGCGTCTGAGAGAGTGCAGCAGGACGAAAGTAAGGTGTATTGTGAATGTTTTGATGCTTAAAAGTCTGACTATGACTGACACATTACTGCTACGGTCATACCTTAGTATAACCAGAGAACCAGACAAGACAGATGGACTGTGGTCCGACAAACCCAGACTGGAGAAATACTTGTATGATCTGTGCTGCAACCCGACCTAAGAGAATTACACTGAATCCTGTCCAGACAAGATCACATGTAGTGACATAAGAAGCTGACACAGGATTGTGGTTGGTGGATAGTGGGGACATCAACTTTTGGGAAGGAGCTGTAGACCAGCATGTCTAGTCACCCCCAACCGGTCATCTAGTCACCCCCACCACCAGAGAACCAACTACAACAGGTAGGGTAAAACAGATACAGGAGTATTATCCCTGGAGGCCCTCTGACTAGCTAGTTATGCTAAAAACAATTGGCTGACCCTAAGAACCAACCTTTCCCATTTTTCAGATAAAGACAATATGATGGACGTATAAGTGCACCCACCTGGGCAGGCCTAGGGAGTTAGTGAGCACAAAAGCAGGTGACGTACTAAGATGCAAATTAAGACTTTTACGGATGTGACAAAAGGAGAGAGTGTAGAGATGTACTTTAGACGGTTACAGCTGAAATGGGAAGACATGGGGTACAGTCCAGTAAACCCACTTGATGTTAAAGTATTGGTAAATACATTCATTGACGGTATGACCAAAGACTTACGAGACGCAGTACAGATAGCCAGACCTGAATGGAGAAATGTAGATCCAAAGACCTCCTGAAAGTTGCTAAAGGAGTTGAACAAACTAGGACAATAAGACGACGTGTCATGTATGCTGGAGTACAAGGAAAACAGTAGAGACGTAATGAGGGACCTAAAGACTTAGAAACAGTAAAGTGCTGGAATTGTGGAGAAAATGGACACTCAGACCAATCTTCCACCTTCTTCACCTCCAGACTAGGAAACTGACAACCCAGTGACAAATGTGTGCCCTGTTCTTGTCCCCTCCGGACCTGGTCCGTCCTTGATGGCCACCATACCAATGCCGGGAGGGAAAGAGACAGAATTCTTGATTGACACTGAGGCAGCCAGAACTGTGGTACACAAAGACTTGATAACGTCAGACATGATTACTGACGAGACTGTGGAATACGTGAGTGTAGAGGGACAAGCGACTGAAGCCCCTATGACTAAACAAATAAGACTAGAATCACGAGACCGTGCTTAGAAGAGCTGCTTACAAACTTATTGTTAATGACAATACCCCTATGAATTTGCTGTGAGCAGAGTTGGGTGCTGGCTAGGCCACCATACAGTACTCTCCTGAGGGTATTACAGTCACAAGTCCCCTTTCATATAAACACTTGGTGCAGAGGGACGCCAGGGTCTTCCATGTGCACATTATACCTCAGGTAAATCATGCCCTATTATAGTTACACTTAATTCCATTCATTTACCAGTTTAGTAGTTTCCTTACACAAGATGGTATAGTTGCCATGTATTTCTAGGTTGTCTTCATATGATATATAGTTTTTTGTAGCCATTCATTATATTGGCTCAAACCATAGTCACTGTTTATTTGTCTTTTCCACTTCCTATACCTTATCGCAAGCAACTGATATTGATATTTGGTATTTTTCAAATCCCTTCTTTTGTATTTGGAACTGTTAGTTATGGATTTATATAGGGCTGCTACATTCTTAAAATAAGCTTGTGCTTTGCTGTGGCCTATGGCATTGTGCTCTCCCATTTTACGACTCAGTATATTTTCATATATATATAATTTTCTTTTGGTAACATATTCTGTGAATCAAATTAAGTTTTCTTAAGAGGTACTCTACCCAATCAAATACGGGTATAAATAGTATTTGGACATTAGTGTCTGATTTATGTAAACACTTGTGTAATATTGCAGAAATGGTGTACATGGCAAGAGTGGTGAAGGTAATGCCTGACACCAGAATGTCTGAGGACAGGGAAAAGAGTCAGGTACCAGACACCGTTTGGGCAAGGGGAAAATCTGATGTGGGTCGACTGCCCATTCCCCTTGTTTTGATTAAATTAAAAGAAGGAACCACTCCTCTTTGGTTAAAGCAACACCCCTTTGTATCCCATTAAGAAGAAAAAGGACCCAAGGGTTCCCCTGACACAGAATAGTTCATGACTTACAGGCCATTAATGATGTTACAGTGAGTGTGATCTCAATTGTCCCTAATACACACACCGTACGGTCACAAAATGTTTCACAGTCATTAATTTGGCAAATGCATTCTTCTCTGTACCCCTGCACCCTGACTGACAGCATCTTTTCTCTTTTACTCACGAAGGTAAACAATACTGTTGGACGGTCCTCCCAAAAGGGGGAAAGAACTCCCCAACCATCTATTCAACAGTGATGGCAGAGATTCTTGAGCAGTGGCAACCACCTCATCCACAGACTGTACTATTGCAGTACGTGGATGAACTCTTGCTCTGCTGCCCGGACCAGACATCCTGCTACAGCTATAGTTTCCTTGCTGTGTTTTTTGGCAGAGAAGGGTTGCAAGGTCTCACGTGACAAATTACAGTATTACAAACAAAAGGTGACATTTTTAGGACATTGTATTGCTGAATGTACAAGACACCTGACTGAAGACAGAAAACAGGCAATACAAAATCTCCCTTTACCCAGGTCACACCAGCATCTACGCATTTTCCTAGGTTTGGTGACCTACTGTAGGCCTTGCATAAGGTCTGCTTCACAAATGATGCAACCACTCTATGACAGGTTGTCATCATCAAACCCCTACAATCTCACTCAAGAAGCAATTGATTCTCTGAAGCTGCTCATTGTGCCAGCCCCGGCCTTAGGCATTCCAAACTATGATCAGCCATTTTCTTATTTTACACAGAGCAGGGAGGACATGCTACCGCAGTACTGACACAGCAACCTGGAGAGGAACAGAGACCAATAACTTACTACTCAGCACAATTAGACCCAGTGATTAGAGGGTCTCCTACGTGTGTCCGTGTTGTAAGAGCTGCTGTATTACTGTTAGGCATGTGAGCTCACACTGACTTTTTCTTTGGACAATTTGTTCCCCACATGACATTAATGCCATACTCGTACAAGTTCAACCAAACCATCTGTCCATGGCTAGACAGATTCGACTTGAATGTGTTCTAATACTAATTTAATGAATACGTCACCCTCAAAAGATACACTGTTCTGAATCCAGCCACTCATCTGCCTGTGGATTCAGAAAAGGGGGAATTGGTGACAGCATTAGAAAAAAAAAAAAAAGTACACTGGTACGTTGACATGACGCACAAACATGACTGCATAGGAACTGATGAGTCAGGAGACAGTATGTTTTACATATGTTCATAAAAAAACCTGTTCTTAATGCATATTTTGAAGTTTTATTTTTGTAGATGGCTCCAGATACCACCAGGATGGGCGATTCTACACTGGACATGCAGTAGTATCCTCACATGAGGTAATCCGAGTTGAACCACTCCCTCCTCACATGTCGGTGCAGGAGGCAGAGTTGAAGGCACTCACTGAGGCGTGTAGAGCTGCTGCAGGTAAAGTCGCTAATATTTACACAGATTCGAATTATGCATGGGGAATATCCCATGATTATCACCGTGTCTGGAGAAGCAGAACGTTTCTTACATCAGCCGGTAAGCCCATTAAAAATGCAGAGCTGGTGAAACAATTAGTGGAGGCATTGACGTTACCAGTCCAGGTTGGCATCGTCAAGGTAACAGCACACACGGACGGTGACTCTGTGGAGGTAGAGGGCAACAGAAGGGCGGACGAGGCTGCTAAAGTAGCAGCAAGGCGGCCTAGGGAGCAGTGGACGGTGGCGGAGAGTCAGCGTATTCCAGCCACACTGAGCCTAGATGTCCTGAAATCCCTCCAGCTGCCCAAACAGAGAAGGAACACGGGGGAGGATGGGAGCTGAGCTGAACTCAAAAGGAGTTTTGGGAGAATAAGGATAAATTGTATATACCAAAGTCCCTGTTCCTAATAATGGCGCAAGCAACACCTGGCCCCACTCACACCTCAAAATGTCACGTGTGTCCATGGTAGATGCCTTCCGGATCGCTCCTGGTTTCAGTTACGCAGCAGCAAAGCTCGTACGGTCATGCCTCATCTGTGCACAGCACAACCCTGGTAAAACAGTAAAAATCCCTAAGAAAGCGACACCCAGGCCTCTCTACCCGTTTCAGAGACTGCAGACTTACTACATACAGCTACCCAAGGTAGGAGTGTGTGAAAAATGTCCTAGTATGTGTAGATCTCTTCTCTGATTGGCTGGAAGCCTATCCGGTAAATTGTGCAAATGCAGAAAGTGACTGCAGACAAACTGATGAAAGAACTGATCTGCAGGTATCGTGTCCCAGAAACCATAGAGAGCGATAGGGGCACACACTTCACGGGAGAAATATTGAGGGAAGTCATGCAGGCCCTGGGAGTACAGCAAGCATATCATGCACCATATAGACAACAAAGTAGTGGGAAAGTGGAGAGCCTAAATGGGACATTTAAACTGAAAATTCAGAGGCCATGGCAGACACAGGAAAGAGCGAGGTAGAGTGCTTGTCTCTTGCACTCTTTCTAGTCAGACACACTCCAAATAGAAAGACAGGCTTGTCTCCTTTTGAAGTCCTGTTTAGTAGTTTGCCAGAGACTGGTCTGTACTTCCCACAGGTGCTACAAATGCAACACGGTGCTATGGCAGCCCATGTCCAGGCCTTGCAGAAAATGCTTCATGTGGTGCATAAACATATGTTTTCATCCATTCCAGATCTTAATGCCAGTGCAGGCGCACATCTGCTGAATCCAGGTGATTGGGTGGTCATACACAGACACGTGAGAAGGAGCCTATATCCACGGTTTGACGGCCCGTTGTAAAGTCCAGCTGACCACATTCACTTGAGGGAACGCCCACCTGGATCCATGCCAGTCACTGCAAAAAGATCTTTTCACTAGCAGAAAGACTGTTGTTCTAATCACCTCGCTGGCAGTGGTAGGATGCCTGCACCTTACAGAGACACTGGATAAACTTTTAAGTGTTGACAAGGACAGCAAACTTATTCAGCATCTTTCTTTTCTTATAAACGACGCGGAAGGACAAAAAAACTGCTGGACTGTTGGATCTGTACACACAGCCCCGTATTTGTAAGGGCTATGCTGTACTTTGCCATACCCCAGGAGCCAAGGAGGGTATTAACACCACACTGCATACACAATGAGACTTGGACTCAGATTTTCTTGGTTCCTTAAAGTTATTAATAAGACTAATACAATATAGAGACTCCTTTTTAAATCCAGCCGATTGGCTTAGCGGCCTAGAGGGAGGGATTATTTTTGACTTGACTTGACAGACTTGTATGCAAATTTTATTGCTTTGCTTATTGTTTTATGTAGCCGTAAAAGCGCTAATATATGTATTATCTAAGGCTGAACCTTCTGTAGTATATCATAGGCCCCGTATGGCCACTGCTGACGGGGGAGCTGAGTGTCCACACTGAGGGTGGATGGGCGAAGCAGGTAGAAAGCCCCCTTGTGGGTACTAGACCCATGAGACAGTAGCTCCTTTGTGGACATCAGCTAACCCCGTAGCAAAGGTTATACCATTTACAAAAGGGGGAAATTGTTATAGAAGGGTTAATAGTTTGCCTTTAACTGCCTTGCCTTTAAGTGCCTTTTACCTTTAAGTGTTAGAATTACTAGAATCTGTTGACGCAGTAGTCTGATGGTCTCCCCCTTCAAGGAGACTACACTTCTTATCATGTATGTTCTCAATAGTCAGTCACAACATGTTCTGAGCTATGGTAAATAGAATATGACCCTGGGTGATGGTGGGGGCTACATGAGTTACATTGAAATGCATTTGATGTAAATGGTATAAAACATCGCTTTGGCTTTTTATATATCAGATAAAAGTGACTTGCTCACAGGATACGTGTGAGGTGTCTTTTGTCTCCAAGCCCTTGTCAATTAAGGGCGTAAATCCACAATTAGGCCTCACTGGTGATCTGTCAGCTGACGTTGGGTCAGAACGAAAACAGCTAAGACAAGATCATACACAAAAACCCACAGTTAGCACAGACAAGGATAACGGAAAATATACACCACGCCGCAGTCACTCAGGAATACTCTATAAATGCGCAGGGCAAAATAAATACAAATATAGGAAGGAGTAAATAAGACAAAGGGAAATACACCACCAGATACGATACTCCAACTCCTAGCTCACCACTCCAGACCGAGATAACCAAGCACTAGACAGAAGCTATAATCGGCGACGCCAAATGTTCAGAAGAACTATTTAAAGGCAGTGGGCGTGGCCCAGCTTCCAATCCGAGCACCAGCTAATTTAACCCCGGACCAGCTAGATAAAATCTAGCCGACGCCACTGAGCACATAGTGGACAAAAGCGGAATTACCGCTGTCTGTCGAACGCCCTGGTATGAACAGCGTCCGACGTGACACTAATGCTGCAAAGAATGCCTCTGAGTCATTGGCTTCTATGGGTATAAAAGGAGATAAACTCATGGTGTGGCCACCATCTTCCCCTGACCTCAACCCTATAAAGAACCTTTGGAGTATCATCAAACAAAAGATCTATGAGTGTGGGAGACAGTCCACATCAAAACAGCAGATCTGGGAGGCTATTCTGACTTCATGCAAAGAAATACAAGCGGAAACTCTGCAAAAACTCACAAGTTCAATGGAAGCAAGAGTTGTGAAGGTGATATTAAAGAAGGGTTCCTATGTTAACATGTAACTCGGCCGGTTTTAATGTTTTGGAGATAAATAGCTTTTTTGTTCAGTGAATATGACCTCCAGATTAGCATTTTCAGTTCTTTAAAACATATCAAATGTTTAGAAATTCTACTGTGCATAATAATTTAGAACAGTGCATTTTGAGTTTTTATTCTTTTTGGAGATTATACTGTTATCATTGGGAGGTTTCTTCAATAAAATTCGATGTATACTCTAACGGGTGATGACTTTTATTATAAATTTTGAACGCAGTGTATACAGTCATGTGACTCAGTTGAAAAACGACCCTGCAGCTGGTTTTCATTAATACCACTTACTTTTCCAGACTTTTGTTAATCCTGACCCAACTTTTTTGAGATGTGTTGCTGACATCAATTTCTAAGTTCATTATTTTTTCAAATGAAATGAAAAATGTCTAACTTTCGCCTTCTGATCTGTGTTCTTTGTTTTTTGTTCTGCTTAAAATCTGCATAAAATATGGCTAGAACAGATTTACAATTAATTGCATTCTCGTTTTCCTTACGTTTTCCACAGTGTCCCATCTTTTCTGCAACTGGGGTTGACTTCTTAGTGTATTACTTAACAGAGCTTATAGTATCCCTGTATTTGTCTTACTCCATATTTCCACTTACAAGAGATCTGCTTATAGTTAATTCTTACATTTTGAGTTGGTTTGGCAACACAAAAAAATCAGCTGTTTTAGGGAAAACATAAAAGGCTTTTTCATGTTTACACATGTGGACCCCAAATAATTCCAATTCTTGTAATATACACTGAGCAACCCAGAAAGCACTCATCCTCCCCAGCTTCAGCACCGGCTCCCCACTGTTGTTTCGGTCTCTGTGTTTTAGCTGCAACATCACATCGACAGCTTGCATACTATTTGGCTTTGTTATTTTACATTGCAATAATCATTTTAGGTATAGTTTTATAAAAGTGGCAAACCTCTAAAGGATGCCACGAAAATTCCAAAGTCTAAACAATTAACTAAGAGGTTTGTTGATGGGCAGAAAAAAATAACAAGAGTTTTGACTGTCAAATTGAAATATTTAAAAAATACGTTCATATTTTTTCTTTTCATGTTCCATAACAAGGCTACTAGAAAAATACTTGATAACTTGTGTGTGCTTTAAATAGTTTATTTTTAGCATTAATAATACCAATGATATTATGCAATATTATGCTGCAGTACTATTTCTCAGTCAGAAATACAAGTGTGGGCAAGCGCTGATTTGCACTTTATCTGAACTTGCCTCTAGGATTTTCGCTCCCATCTTCTATTCATTTTTTTTTTTAAATTATCAAGATGATTGACATCTTTGATGGCCCAAGGGTGTTGTAAATTCTAAAGTACAGGAATTCTTAACTCAGCAGTAAGCTAGTTCTATCTAGCAAAAGTATTGTGCTGCTTGCTCCCGTATTATATAGAGAGCTACAGCTAGTCATGTTATAGATGTCTACACGTGTCAAATATATGCTTTTATAAAGGTAATAAATAACTTTATATAAAGCAAAATAAATGTTAATATACTTTATAGCCTCAATAGATTACAATTACTTCATTGGGATATGTGACATCAACCAGCAAATCCAAAAATGTTGATTATGATCCATTGAGGCAATCGAAGGAAATGTATTTCTAGTATATATTGTAAAATGGTGTGAATTATACCTTTTTTTGGTGGGGGTTAGCTGGAAAAAGGCAAAGGACTCATTTTACCCTTCTATAGTAAGTGTAAAGGACTGCCTAATTCAATCCAAGTTCCTTAAGTGGGTTCTCTGGGAATAGAAAAAAACTAAATAATGAATGGAAATGTTGTTATTAATAAATTCCAAAATACATTCAATTACCAAATCACAATTGTTTTGTTTGGGGACGTAACTACTATAGAATTAAAATGAACACCGCCAAGTTTCGTGGAGAGAAACCTATACTAGAATATTAGGACGGGTGCCTGTGAGCATGTGCCTTAGCAAACTCTCTCCAATGCTGTTCCAGTGCTGAAACTCCTTGACCACTGCAGTCAATCACTCAGCTCAGCAGTGATGCCAATGTAGACAGCACAAGGCCGCTGAGCCCAGGGATTGGCTGTAATGGTAATAGGTTTTAGTTGTGACATTAAAGGTATGGTCTGGTGTCGGGGAGTTAGAATGGTTGTCACCTTTTAGACAATATGTTACCACTTCTTCAGTTTGTTAAAAAATAAACTACTCTGCACTCACCTTCCCCAGGTCTATCAGCGAGTCTCTATTACTGCTCCCATTGTCTGGCATTGGCTATGACAGTGACATCACATAGACACCACAGCAGCTGGTCAGTGAACTCAGTGTCTCTACTCATGTAGATAGAATATCCCATTTAAAGCCGTATAGCTCAATGATTGGCAACACCGTAGCCACTGGGAGCAGTGGTGCTGACTCGCTGGTGGACCTGGGAAAAAGTACCGGGGCAGTTGATATTTTTAGTAAACTGCAGCAGGGGCAAAACATTGTCAGAAAGGGGGCAACCACTTTAATGGGGACACACTGCTGACAATGAATACCGACATTCTGATGGCACAATCAGGAAAAATCAAAACGAAGGCATTGGAAAAAGAATGGTAAAAACTATAGCTATTTTTCACACATTTTTTAAAATGGAGTATTGGCCCCACTTTTTGGTAATTTCAACTTGAGGTCCATTCTTTGCCATTGTAGTATGATGTGTATGGCTACCTGAACATTGTTAGTAAATTTCAGTAAGTGAGCCCCTGGCCCCATATGGGGAACTGTCTGTTAAAAACACTTCATTAATAAATTATTTGAGAATTTTATATTTTTCAAATATAAGTGTATATATTTATTTTTAAAATTAATCATGGCTTTCAGTGATCATGTTCCCTGGGACTGGTATGTATTTTTTATGGCTAGTTTTACTTACTTTTGACAGATCAGCCTCCTTTCCATTAACCCTTCAACGACCGTTGATGGCAGCCGTTAAGGGCCATTATTCCTCAGCGCATCTTTTTCTTGTCGCCGAGGAAGAGGTGTATAGTGCCCCCCCGCAGATGAAAATCCAACAAGTGACAGCTGTTTATGACAGCTGACACCCTGAAGCATTGGCCCGACCAGTTTTTGAACCGCTTGAGGCTAAATAATCCCTTAAATGCAATTGAAAATCATGACAGTGGCATCTAAGTGATTAAAATGGCATTAAATCATTCCATTAGCACTGTTGGCCCCCCATGATAATAATTGCAAGTCCCAACACGTGCCATGCTGAGGTCATCTGACAACTCCAGGGTGCAGTGGCCTGTTAGACCCAGCTATAACAAGGATCTAAGGGCTTGTGCGAATGAACATAGTTTTGGTCTCAGTGCTCTTCAGCAAAACATCGGATCATACTCAGACCAATGTTATTAAATGAGGTTGTCCACCAGTCTAACGAAAATAAAATTGTCCAAACATTAGTTTTGGACCAAATAAGGGGTATCACTGTGCTCAGGAGAAATTGCAAAACAAATTATGGGGTTCATTTTATCCTGTTGCCTCTTATGGAAACTATAAATGTGGTGATAATACAGTGTTTTAGTTAAAAAATGTAATTTTTTATTTCCACATCTAAATGTTATAAAATTGAATAAATATTGAATAAATATTTTCAAAAATAGGGTAACTTGTGGGTGTTTCTGTTGTATGGGCATATCAGGGGCTATGCAAATGCGACATGGCATTCAGAATCTATTCCAGACAAATATACGCTACAAAAATCAAAGAGCGATCTTTCCTCTCAGAGCCCTGCCATGTGTCCAAACATCAGTTTTTGATCACATATGGGGTATCGTCACGTTTGAGAGAAGCTGCATAAAAAAATGCAGTCCATTTTCTTCAATTATCCCTTGTTAAAATATTTTAGAGGAAAAATAAACAAAATCCTCCAAATTTTAAAAGGTTCTATGGTATGTCACCCAACTTTCCACACAGATTCTTACCTCTGCTCCTAGTATTCACATGGTACGTCACCCAACTTTCCACACAGACTCTTACCTCTGCTCCTAGTATTCACATGGTATGTCTTTCAACTAACCCCTGCTTTACTCCAGTGTTATTTATGACTTTGTTTACTTTGGCTTGATAATATGCATCTGGTCCACCTGGTAACACTTTCTCTGCTCATTCTCACTGCTGGTGATATCTCTCCAAATTCTGGTCCTCCTCACCACATCCCTACAGTCATTTCTACCTCTCATCCACGCTCTATCACAACTTTCTGTAACCTCTCTAATCTTATACCCATTTGCCCAGCCCCCGCTTCCCCAGTCCCACTAACAGGAGCTCTGTGTAATGCTCGCTCTGTCTGCAACAAACTTTCCTACATCCATGATCTTTTTATTACTAACAAACTTTCCTTCCTCGCCATCACCAAAACCTGTCTCACTCCTTCTGACACAGCCTCTCCTGCTGCACTTTCGTATGGTGGATTCCACCTTTCCCACACACCCCGCCCCAGCAGCGAGCACGGTGGAGGAGTTGGTTTTCTCCTGTCAGATAACTGCTCTTTCATCCCAATCCCACTGCCACCCTCTGTTACCCTCCTTTCCTCTGAGGTGCACTCTGTGTGCATCCACTCCCCCTCCAACCTCCAACTGGCTGTCATATACTGCCCCCCAGAGCCAGCCATCACCTTTTTGACCACTTCACTACCTGGCTACTTCAGTTTCTCTCCTCTGACATCCCCACTATCATCTTGGGCGACTTCAACATCCCTATTGATATTTCCCTCTCAGCTGCCACTAAGCTTCTATCTGTCATTTCCTCCTTCGGCCTCACTCAATGGTCTTCTGCAGCCACTCACAAAGTGCTCACTCTGCTCCCTATCTAACCTTTATAACTCACCTCTTCCTCCCACCCCACAAACTTGCACACCCTCGCAGAAATCTTAAACACCTCAATCTACACTCACTATCTGAATCCCTCTTACAGAAATAAATTTCCTAAACAATGCGGATGCCGCTGCCGCTCTATATAACACCACAATAGCTTTAGCTTTGGAATCGGTTGCCCCTCTCACACATACCAAAGCTTGCAAAACTAACAGACAGCCCTGGAACACCAACCTGACCAAATAACTGAGGCGAGCTTCCAGGGCTGCTGAGCGGAAATGGAAAAGATTCCACTCCAACGAGCACTTCATCTCATTCAAACAGTCCTTCACTACTTTCAAAGCCACACTTGCCACAGCTAAACAATCCTACTTTTCATCTCTCATATCCTACCTGTTTCACAACCCTATACAGTTATTCAACACCTTCAATTCTCTCCTCCGTCTCCCAGCACCTCCTCCCTCCCCACTCATCTCAGCTGAATACTTTGCCTCATTTTTCAATCAGAAGATTGATAACATCAGAGACAGTTTTGGTCGACAACCCCCAGAGGCCTTCCTTCTAACTGCCCAGCCCTCCTCCTCCAAAACCAACTTCTCCACCATTACAGAAGATCAACTCTTCACTCTACTCTCAAGATCGCATCTCACCACCTGTGCACTTGACCCGATCTCATCCCGCTTCATCCCAAACCTCACCACAGTTTTCATCCCAACCCTAACCCATCTCTTCAACCTATCACTAACAACTGGTGTTTTCCCCTCAAGCTTTAAACATGCCTCAATCACACCTATCCTCAAAAAGCCCTCTCTTGACCCATCCTCTGCATCTAGCTATCGCCCTATATCACTTCTCCCCCATGCCTCAAAACTAATGTAAAACATGTCCATCTTGAACTATCCTCCCACCTCTCTTATTGCCCCCTCTTCGACTGCTTACAATCTGGCTTCCGGTCACACCACTCCACCTAAACTGCCCTAACTAAGGTCACCAATGACCTATTAACCGCCAAGGCCAAGCAACACTACTCTGTCCTCCTTCTCCTGGACCTGTCCCTCTGCCTTTGACACAGTGGACCATTCCCTATTATTGCAGACCCTCTCATACCTTGGCATCACAGACTTGGCCCTATCCTGGATCTCGTCATATCTAACAGACCGGACATTCAGTGTCTCCCACTTGCACATCACCTCCTCACCTCGCCCCCTATCTGACGGAGTCCCGCAAGGTTTGGTACTAGGGCCCCTGCTCTTCTCCATTTACACCTTCAGCCTGGGACAGCTCATAGAATGTCACGACTTTCAGTATCACCTTTATGCTGATGACACTCAGATCTACATCTCTGGACCAGATATCACCACCCTAATAACCAGAATCCCTCAATGTTTGTCTGCTGTTTCATTCTTCTTCTCTGCTAGATTTCTAAAACTTAACATGCACAAAACAGAATTCATCATCTTTCCCCCATCTCACACAACCTCCCAATGGACCTATCCATTAAAGTAAACGGCTGCCCACTCTCCCCAGTCTCACAAGCTTGCTGCCTTGGGGTAATCCTTGACACTAATCTGTATTTCAAACCACATATCCAAGCCCTTTCCACTTCCTGCTGACTGCAATGCAAAAATATTTCACGAAACTGTACATTCCTCAACCAAGAATCTGCAAAAACCCTAGTCCATGCCCTCATCATCTCCCGCCTTGACTACTGCAACCTCCTTCTTTGTGGCTCCCCTCGAACACTCTTGCACACCTCCAATCTATTCTAAACTATGCTGCTTGAGTAATCCACCTGTCCCCCTGCCATTCCCTGGCCTCTTCCCTTTGTCAATCCCTGCACTGGTTCCCCATTACCCAAAGACACCAGTTCAAAACCCTAACCATGACATACAAAGCCATCCACAGCCTATATCCTCCGTATATCTGTGACCTTGTCTCCCAGTACTTACCTACACGCAACTTCTGATCCTCACAAGATCCTTCCCTACTCCCCTCTTATCTCCTCTTCCTACAATTGCATACAAGAATTCTGCCGCGCATCACCCCTACTCTGCAACTCTCTATCACAAAATATCAGACTCTCTCCTACCATTGAAACCTTCAAAAAGAACCTGAAGACCTACCTCGTCCGACAAGCCTACAACCTGCAGTAACCACCGATCCACCACACCGCTGCATGACCAGCTCTACCCTCACCTACTGTATCCTCACCCATCCCATGTAGATTGTGAGCCCTCATGAGCAGGGTCCTCTCTCCTCCTGTACCAGTCATTACTTGTATTAAGATTATTGTACTTGTTTTTACTATGTATACCCCTTCTCACATGTAAAGCGCCATGGAATAAATGGCGCTATAATAATAATAAATAATAATAATAATAATAAAGCACCTATGGGCTCATAATGCTGAAAAAACCCTAGATTAATTCCTTGTGGGGTGAAGTTTCCAAAATTGGCTCACTTGTTGGGGGTTTCTGCTGTTTTGGCATATCAAGGACACTGCAAATGCAACATGGCACCTACAATCTGTTCCACCCAAATTTATATTCCAAAAATCAATTAGCATTCTTTCCATTCTGGATCCAGCCCGTAGTTTTTAACCACTTATGAGGTATCAATGTGTTTGGTAGAAATTGAGTAACAACTTACGGGGTACTTTCTTCTGTTACCTTTTGCTAAAATTGCAAACTTGTGGCTAAAATAACATTTTACTGTAAAAAATGTAAGTTTACATTATCACATCCAAATGTTATATGCAGTGGGTACAGAAAGTATTCAAACCCCTTTAAATTTTTCACTCTTTGTTTCATTGCAGCCATTTGGTAAATTAAAAAAAGTTTTTTTTTCACATTACTGTACACTCTGCACCCTATCTTGACTGAAAAAAACCAGAAATATAGAATTTTTTGAAAATTTATTAATAAAGAAAAACTGAAATGTCACATGGTCATAAGCATTCGGTCCCTTTGCTCAGACACTCATATTTAAGTCACATGCTGTCCAGTTCCTTGTGATCCTCCTTGAGATGGTTCTACTCCTTCATTGGAGTCCAGCTGTGTTTAATTAAACTGATAGGACTTGATTTGGACAGGCACACACCTGTCTATATAAGACCTCACAGCTCACAGTGCATGTCAGACCAAATGAGAATCATGAGGTCAAAGGAGCTGGCCAAGGAGCTCAGAGGCAGAATTGTGGCAAGGATCTGGCCAAGGTTACAAAAGAATTTCTGCAGTACTCAAGGTTCCTAAGTATACAGTGGCCTCCATAAACCTTAAATGGAAGAAGTTTGGGACCACCAGAAGTCTTCCTAGACCTGGCTGTCAAGCCAAATTGAGCAATCGTGGGAGAAGGACCTTGGTGAGAGAGGTAAAGAAGAACCCTAAGATCACTGTGGCTGAGCGCCAGAGATGCAGAAGGGAGATGGGAGAAAGTTCCACAAAGTCAAAGTACTGCACACTGCAAAGAAGAGGATGTAATCGTATGAAGATGTGAGGCACTGGACCCGGACCGCGACGCCCATTGGACCGGACCGTACAGGGACCGCCCCTGGGTGAGTGTAATCTACCATGTTTTTCTTATCTTTCAGGTTACATCGGGGGCTTAGCATGCTGTAGATAAGCCCCTGATGCCGGTAGCCTTAAGGTACCTTCACACGAAACGACTTTACAACGATAACGATAGCGATCCGTGACGTTGCAGCGTCCTGGCTAGCGATATCGTTTAGTTTGACACGCAGCAGCGATCTGGATCCTGCTGTGATATCACTGGTCATTGAGTAAAGTTCAGAACTTTATTTGGTCGTCAGATCAGCGTGTATCGTCAGGTTTGACACCAAAAGCAACGATGCCAGCGATGTTTTACGCTGGTAACCAGGGTAAATATCGGGTTACTAAGCGCAGGGCCGCGCTTAGTAACCCGATGTTTACCATGGTTACCAGCATAAAAGTAAAAAAAACAAACAGTACATACTCACCTGCGCGTCCCCTGCCGTCCGCTTCCTGCTCTGACTGAGCACACAGTACAGTACAGGAAGCGGACGCTGGGGGACGCGCAGGTGAGCATGTACTGTTTGTTATTTTTACTTTTACGCTGGTAACCAGGGTAAACATCGGGTTACTAAGCGTCGCCCTGCGCTTAGCAACCCGATGTTTACCCTGGTTACCCGGGGACCTCGGCATCGTTGGTCGCTGGAGAGCGGTCTGTGTGACAGCTCTCCAGCAATCACATAGCGACGCTGCAGCGATCAGCATCGTTGTCGCTATCGCTGCAGCGTCGCTTCGTGTGAAGGTACCTTTAGTTTAAAGGCGAATTTTGGGGTGACAGATTCCCTTCAATGCCCCGCTGATGATTTCCATCTTTGTTTTAAATAAATCTACGCTTTTTTGACCAGTGGGTCCCTAATAATGCCAAGATTTTTAAGGTAGACTTTTTACAGGACTTTGCTACTTCTATGTCAATCTTAGGCGTCTTCTCCCATATGCCTGCTTCCTCCTCATAAAATCTGGACCCTTTTTCTCAGGTCTTTTACATTCTTTATCAATGAGCATTTTAATCTTCTCAGTGACTGGGAATGAGCACCTTTTTTTTCTGTTCTAAATCCCGAACATGTTGTCCTGGACTGTTCTAGGGGTTTTAGAATCTGCGATTCCCATGGTTGTCCTAATTGCTCTTACTAACTTGTCCATGTCTTCCACTGGAAAACATGGCCTACCCCTGTGTCACTATTAGAGATGAGCGAATTTGATCGGGTCAGGGCTTATTCGTCAAGCTATATCGCAAATAAGCTGCAGAGGGAATCCAAACAGGCTCTCCATGCATGTGTCGTGATTGTCACACAGCCGCAATACATACAGCTGCGGAGCAGAACAACTGATTAGCCAGAGCGATCCAGGAATCCGGGTTCCCTTTGCAGCTTAGTAGGTAAATGCTATAGCCTGCCGAATAAGCCCTGACCTGATCAAATTTGCTCATCTCTAGTCACTATCAGAGGAGGAAGGGGAGGATGAGGAGACAGAAGACGTGTCTGAATCATCCCTACTCTCCAATACTACTGAACCATACAAATCAGATGACTGTTTAGATGTTTTAATGAGTCTTTGACTTCTGATTTAATTATGGACTTTAGGTTTTCGTTTTAAGTTTCAAAACTGGGGGTTTATTCTTAGATGGTCTTTTGAATGCAATCCGTGCATAATCTCTTTGTATATGTGCTGGATAAGCAGTCTATGCACAGCGCACATTCCTAATTATTTTGCTTGGCGCTACATCTCATGGGCCTTTCCTAGTAAAGAAAAGTACATAGAGAAAAGGGACCTATTTAACATGGTGAACTTTCACGTAGATCACTTACCATTCTGTTGTTCAATGTAGGGTACCGGAGATGAAGGTTGGATTGGTTCACAAAAACGTTCTCCCCTGGAGGTGGTGGACTTATGACCTGCCCTGCTCCTCTTGCCAGTCTTGCTGCTGCTTGTCTGACTGCCACTTCTGCACCCCTGACGGTGAATCTGCTGGCATTGTTGCTGCTGCTGTTGTGGTGGTTGCTGCTATGGTGGCTCCTGAAGCATATCCATCATGAGGACTGCTGCAAAGGCCGCCACTATCTTGCAACCTTCCCAATATATACTGGGATGGTTCTGACACACCTTCGTCCGGCCCCTCCCTAGTTTCCAGGTCAATCATTTTATTTGAATCTACATGCTGTGCCCAGGTAGCCATGGCAAGCTCTCCGCATGCGGAAATGACGATGGCGGCATCCTAGTTTTTGGCACGCTGCATCATCGGGACGTGTCAGACATTACATCCTGCATGTGCGCAGACCCGGGCAGCCATGTTTTCCAGCGCACTCATTACTGGGTGCTTCGGGTCTTTCACCAGGGCACCCCGCGCATGCTCAGACACGGAAGCATGTCCTGGAGCACTCAGAACTGGGTGCTCCTGTAGCCCTGGTGTGCACAAACCCGGGACTTCATGTCGGCAGCAGACTTTTACCAAGAGGTCTCTACCTGCACGGCGCTGCACTGACCTCCTAGCCAGTGGTACCTCACCCCTACTTAGGGTATCCCATCCTGGACACTCTCCAGACCTGGGTAAGTTCAAGTGTACCGCTCTTCTTAGGTTCCTTCAAGGACAGAAAACCAAACTGATGCGGAGGAGAGGAACCGCCCTTTTATTCGGTAGGTTTCCTGTCCTTGATGGGTGGATAACCTCTCATATGGTGCTGTCATAAGAGAAGGGGAAAATAAAAAACGTCTACGGGTATACAGTGTGCCATGGGCAAACACACAGCTCACGCACTACTTGACTTGACTGTGTATATTTCCTTATAACCATAGACTGTGAATGTTAGCATGAGTCCCAGCAGAAATACCTACTGTATATGTCATAAAGCAAATTTTTCCTTGAGCTGGTTCTATGAACAGCGAATTCAGTATGTCTAGCCCTGATCTAATATGGCATATTTGGGTAATGGTGTATTTGCAGATTCACTCATAAAGGAGACCAACTGACCAGTTTCCTTGCCAACACCCTCTTGAATCCATGCTATGAAGATTTCAAGTACAGTACAATACTCCTCTAAGTGAGCAGGTTCCTGTATATTCAAAGATGTTTTAACATCATTCTCAGTGAATAAATCACAGTACTTGTGATATTTTGGGGCAAAGCAATAGTTCATAATCTGGTCTACAATGAATAACAATGAATAAAATATACATTGTAATAGTAATAATATGATATTCTAAAAAATATTTCTTATGAAAACATTTTCTGCAATGGTGAGCACAGAAAGTGCAGGTACACGAAATTCAACTGTTACAGGAACATGTCAAAACTTTTCCTTTTTTTTTCATGACAAGAATGACCCTCTGGCTAAACATATTTAGTTTTTTTTAACAGAAAGCTACAGTAATTTTCACTGTCTGTTAGAGGACAGCTAGTTCTGCTTGAAGGCAGACGCTAAAAATTCACAATTCTGCAAAAAATTAGGACGCTGTCTCTAGGCAAAGCAGGAGTGTCAAGTGACAAGTGAAACGTATAAAAACTTGGTGCATGTCAGCTCATAGTTTCCACTGAAACATTCTGGAAGAGGATTTTAAATCTGGGTTAATTCATCCTTTTGTGCCGTCATGTCAGTCTCAGGTTCAGGTTCTCTTAGTTGGGCAGCTTCTTCATCCCAGAGGTCAGGCTATTCTCTTGGCCATGGGGCTTCTTCTGGAGGTTTCTCCCGTGTAAGTGCAGGAGGAATTGGTTTGGGCAGTGGGGGTCTTAGCCTTGGAATCGGAGGAGCAGGTTTTGGGGGTGGCCTTGGCTTGGGTGGTGGCTCAGGATTTGGAGGTGCAGCGGGAATAGGAGGAGGTTTGGGAGGAGGTTTGGGAGGAGGTTTAGGAGGAGGTTTGGGAGCAGGATTTGGAGGAGGTTTAGGAGCAGGATATGGAGGTGGTTTTGGAGGCAGTGCAGCATTCAGTTTGGGACGCTCATTGACTGCTGGTGGCCTGAGCTCAACTCTGAATGTAGGTGGGCCACGTGTTGTACCCCAGCTACTTTCTAGGGCTACAGAAAAGCAGACACTAGCAGGATTAAATGAACGTTTTTATTCTTATGTGGAGAAAGTTAAGCAGTTACAACTTGAAAATCAGACCTTACAGACCCAGTTGAACTTATTAACAGGAGGCACAGCATCCTCTGCCCCCGATTCCTCTTCTCCAGTAAATTATGAGCTCCAACTTACAGATCTGAGACATACAGTGGAAACTCTAACTCTGGAAAATGTCAGACATGAAATTGAGCTTGACAACGTCAGAGGCGCTGCAGAAGAACTCAAGACCAAGTAAGTGCGAAAATCATTCCTTTCAAATCAATCCAAGTTTGTGAAATAATTTTGATTTATTGATTGTATTATTTATTGTCATCATTAATGGTGCAAGAAAAAGAAGAATACTGAAAAAATGATATTGCTATTATAACAAAGTGACATCTATTAATACATATATGCATTTACCTTGGTCACATTTACCACAACGCAAAGACAATAGGAAAATCAGTTAAACACACAAGATTTTACTTTAATTTCTAACAATTAAAGACAACTACACTAATGCACCCTTACAAAAAAATAATCTACAAAAAATACATACAATTTGTTGTGGAAATTTCTGTAAAATCCTTTCAATCACTACAATGTAACATTTGGTTGGTGGCAGTGCAGTAAATTACAGCAGTGGGAAAAATGAAAGAAACGTGATAGTCTTAGACATTGTGTAGCAAGTAAACATTATCACAGTGTCAGTTCAGCACTAGATATTTCGGGTTATTGGAAATGTTATATTTACTAGGAATAAATGTTTGCATTCCTTGTTTTAGATACGAATTAGAATTGGGAGTGAAATTTCAACTGGAAACCGACATTGGAGCAATGAAACGGGTAATCTTACTCTGCGGATCCTCATAAGGAGGTTCTGTGTAACAATGACATTTCAGGCTATATTTTGTTGGTTATTTTCAGTGCAGGGACATAAATATATGGGTGCCATATTTATAATGAATCTGGCCATTTGTTTTCAGTTTATGGAATTCTAACATTAATATCATCTAGTTTTGCAACAATATTTGGGCCTCTTAAACTACCTGGTACACACTAAACAAAAGAGTCCATTAGTTTCTTTTATCAGGGTGTTTATAATATCTATTAGTAGCAAATGAAGCACAGTATGTGATCAATTCATCTACTACAAGGTAATAAAGCTGAAAAACAATGACAATGATATGCTTGATCAATATCTAAAAATTAAACTAAAGACTAATAGGGGCATTTGGACTATATGGAGGTAGGATCGATCTCTTCCAGCCAAGACTTTGAGACCAACCGCAGAACCTGGCGACCTGCACCTATCCATTTATTACATGCCCATTATTCATTACCACCATGCAATTCTACATTTTATCAGCAGTGGATGTTGAAGGTAGAGTATGTAGCCTGTCCAATCTTTTCCTGGACTCTCTCAGTTTAGAGGAGATGCCTTGGATGCAATCCTTTAACATGTTTACCATGTCAACATGGTATGTGTTATATCATTAAAGAGCCCCTGTTACCAGTTAAAAAATGGCCAGTTTTCACTCCTATTTTATTCCCACTGCTCACCGAAGTATTCTTAATTTTTTTCAAATCTGCTGTACTGTTCCAGAGATAAGGTCTCTTATATCTAGTCCTATTTTTTATGTCTTTACAAGGGGGGAGGTTCACGGGATTCTGTGAGACATATCCCTATTATTACTCTATGAGCTCACCCACATGGAAAGACTATTTAGTACTAGATGAAAAGGCTCAAATTTCTTGAATCATATTGTGAATTTTAAGAAATAAAAAATGAAATACTTAGGGGAGCAGCTGGAATAAAATAAGAGCAAACACTGGACACCTTTGACCTGGTGACAGGTCCTTTTTAAATCAAGTTATATAGATGCTATCAATCAATCAATTAAAAAAAAGCTATTATAGATTTATATTCACAGAGTAAAGTGGATCTGCATTCACTGGCACGTAAGAAGAAAGCATTGGTGGAAGCCTGTATATGATGCACTATTATCACTAAACAGTGTAAATGAATATAGTGTAAGTCTCATATGTAATAAAAGAGGAAACACTGTTAAACCCAGCAGTAATACATATATATGGTCGATGTTTGACCAGAAATGGCCTGATCTAGTTTTTAGATGATTGGTATGCCAGTTACATTAGCAGTGAAGTTACTAATTAGCTTCTGTATGGATCAATTAATTTACAAACAACAAATCAGGTTATGATTGGCCAAGCAATTTTCAGTTCAAGGTACACTACCTGAAAGCTGATGTTACTCATTAAACAATTGTGATATGACTTTAAACGCTTATTTATTGACTTGACTTACAATGACAGGACATCGAAGCTGCTACTGAACTGCGCTCTGTACTGGAACAAAGATTCTCAGCGGCACTTGATGACTTAGAATTTTTGAAGAAGACACATGAAGAGGTGAGACTGCGTGTTGACGGGTTTTGATTTCTAAAGCTTTCAATATTTACACTGAGCTAATATTCTGACAATTTAGAAAATCTAACAAAAACACATAATATATAACATAATATCACAGTATATAATACATTAATGGTATGTAAAGGGAGAGGTAATATTTTAATATGATAAATATTATTGTATGTTATTTACATAGCACCAACATATTATAAAGGAAAAACAACAATCATGATCTAAGTAAAAATAATAATTGACATATTAATAGTTGCTAATATGAAACAGTATGCACTTGAGAAGCATTCAGCATGGTTTCAACTCTAGGCTTGATAGTGTCATGTTAAGGCAAGCAAAGACATGGCAGGAAGGTTGGCAGATTTGTGTGCCTGTTAAGTGGTGATAATAAGTTGTCCTTTCTTGTTCAGGAACTGTCAACCCTACAGGGCAAACTGGGAGCTGCAGCCGATACATCCGTCTCACTAATTGAAGTTGATGCAGTCAAGTCTTTTGATCTCACAAGCGCTTTGAATAAACTAAGGGCAGATTATGAGAAATCCGTCGTGCAACACAAAGAAGATGCAGAAACATACTTCAGAGCCAAGGTAACATACAAGAAACATCTAACAGCAAATTTAATGGTTCAAAAGAAGTCTTTGTATACCTTATTATAAGGAGAACATGGTGTTACTCAGTAGCACCAAATATCAATTACATTTAATTGATATATTTCAACATTTTACATTAATTATGATACTCAATGTCATATGAGTAATGGCAATGTGAAAAAAATATTTTGTAAATTAAAAAGAATGCAATTACTCTTCTTTTAGATGTATCAGTGGATTGTAGTTATAGTACCTGTAATATAATACAAGATTCAATAGTTGATAAATAACTTTATGTGATACTTTTATATCCACAGATTGAAGAAATAAACAGTGAAACAGCAAAAACATCAGAAGTTGTAGCCTCAGTGAAAACAGAAATTACCAGCTCAAAGAAAGAATTACAGACACTAAATGCAGAACTACAGTCTCTTCTAGCATTGGTAATGTGTCACGAGTCCACGTTTTCATGTTACACATTGTAGAGTTTTTTAATCTTCCTTCAAAATAATGTTAACTTTGTTTCTTAAGTCCACAAGATATAAATAATTGTATTATTTTTGTTTGCCATCGTCTAAACAGCTAGCCTGATTTCCGAGCATCTCTAGTCAAAGCCAATTAGACAGCTGAGATAGTTATTAAATATATGTACTTCTTAACTAAACTCCCGATATAATGTGCAGTGACAGTAAACTTACTCTAGTTTGGCTGCTGCTAGCATGATTTCTGCATGTTATGGTGATGGCCGCGTGTAGCAGATGTGGCTACAAGTGACTTTACCTGAACAGATTACCAATGTGCCTTCAGACTCCCTCAATGCACTGAGGAGAAAGCATTATTCTCAAAGCTTCTCCAGGAACTTAAATGGAACCTGCCATTGACATTTACTATTAGAAGGTAAGAAGAGATTTAGCAGCATCCTCATACCCTATGTAATGATGCCTGTATTAGCCTTTCACACTAAATATAAGTGCCAAGTTTAATAGTCCCTGCTCTCCCTACAGTCACTGGACTAGTCAGACTGTGAATCAATGCCACTGTGTAGGTAGAGCATGCCCACAGCAGTGTGACTGACATCCACGTATGTGCAAGGAGATGGAGAAGAAGCCATCCCTATTCTCCACCTCCCTGCTCACACAGTGATGTCAGTTACATGGCTATGGGCATGCTTCCCCAGCACAGTGGTATTGAATCAGATTCTGACTGGTCCGGTGACTGTTGGGAGAGCAGGGACAAATACACTTAGTTTTTAAGCACACACATTTAGCATTTAGGACTAATACAGGCATCATTGAAGAGGGTATTAGTATGCTGATAAAGTGCTCCTAATTCCCATGGTAAATAATGATCACAGATTCCCATTAATAATGGGTATATGAACAGGATAAATTTGTCAGTGATATGTGCACTTAATACAAAAGTTGACTTTTAATCTGTCAGAAGGATCAACCCTCCTAAACAGTCTATATGGGCAATAAAATGATACCTTGATATTTGAGATCCGATGTCTAATGTCAGGGAAATCCATGTTTTTATTTTATGTAAATGACCTCTTCTAGGTTATGGGCCGGATACTGATCTGCATAAGAACATATGCAATACTGACTTCATGTGAGATGGAGGCTGAATCTGAGAGGAACCTGTATATGTGTCAGTCATAACCACACACAGCTCTGCAGTGAGATCAGGAGATCAGAGAGCGGCCATCACATATCACACTGATATCTTCTGCTATGGTGGCAGATTCTCATGCAGATCAGTATCCAGGCTACAGTCCTAAATAGCTCATTTACTTATAAGAAAATCGTGGATTTCTCTGGAATAAGGTATCAGATCGCAGATATCAAAGTATCATTTTATTCAGTTTCCTATGACTTACATGCCCCACTATAGACAGCTTAGGACGGTTGATCCTACTAACAGATTCCTTTTAAAGCAACAATGAGTTTTGTAATAGAAATGCTATGAAACACCGCAGATATTCAACAGGAGAAATTGGAGATCTTCCTCAAATGTGGTAAAGCAATGGATGTAACACACTATTTTACTATGTAATTAGAATTACACACTTGAAAGCAGTCTGGCGGAAGTAGTTGCAAGATCCAGTGTGGGAGTGGCGGAGTTCCAGGCACAGATATCCAGCTATGAATCAGCAATTGAATTGGCAAGGGTGGAACTTCACAAGATAATTGTCAACTACCAGGAACTGTTGGACATCAAACAAGCATTAGATGTAGAAATCTCCACCTACAAGAAGCTGTTGGAGGGTGAAGACATCAAGTAAGTTTACTGTTGTGTTCCTATTTTTCTTAGAATTATCCTACGAATATACATCTGACACTAAAATATGAAGCAGTAAACTATACACTATTCAGCTTTATTGTCTATTTTATACAATCTGTAAATTTCACACAAATTGATTTAGAATTGAGTTTGGTTTTTATTTAGCTATTTTTTCTTAAGTGGAATCTGTCACCAAGATAAACAGCACTTAACCACCAGAGTGTGGCTGGCTGAAGAAATGCAGATTCCATACAATTGTTACATCTGAATTCACTTTCGCGCCTCCAGAGTAGGAGTCCATGCTCCAAAAAACATAGATATTCCTATAGTGAGTACAGTGTGAGCCTTTTGAAGGCTTTCTGCAGGAGAGGGAAAAAGTGCACAGAGATAAGAATGATACACATCTTTCAAGCTGTGACATTTCAGTGATCCACAAGTTATAGTATTTCAGTCTGTTTTGTGGTGAAATTCCATTTAAGGGGAAGATTATTATTATTATTATTATTTATTATTATAGCGCTATTTATTCCATGGCACTTTACATGTGAGGAGGGGTATACATAATAAAAACAAGTACAATAATCTTAAACAATTCAAGTCGCAACTGGTACAGGAGGAGAGAGGACCCTGCCCGTGAGGGCTCACAATCTACAAGGGATGGGTGAGAATACAGTAGGTGAGGATAGAGCTGGTCATGCAGTGGTTTGGTCGATCGGTGGTTACTGCAGGTTGTAGGCTTGTCGGAAGAGGTGGGTCTTCAGGTTCTTTTTGAAGGTTTCGATGGTAGGTGAGAGTCTAATATGTTGTGGTAGAGAGTTCCAGAGTAGGGGTGATGCGTGAGAGAAATCTTGTATGCGATTGTGGGAAGAGGAGATAAGAGGGGGTAAGATACGATAAACTAACAGTACCGCAGTAGTCATCTTGCAGAAACCAAAAGTAAGAGGAAAAGTTACATAGGACAGAACATATGCTCAGTAAGGCTATGTGCACACGGTGAGTAATTGGATGCTAAAGTTTCTGCAACATTTCTTCATCTCTTGGCAGAAAAAACGCAGCAGCAAAAAACATGCGTTTATGCCTGATTTGAGTGAAGTCAGTGGTGAAAAACGCAGGGCAAAAAGGCACAGAGAAGTGACATGCTGCAGATTATTCTTTGTACCAAATCTGCAAGTCACAAATGAGCAACGTGTGCAGGGCCGGACTGGCCATCTGGCAATTCTGGCAAATGCCAGAAGGGCCTGTCTGGTCATGGGCTGCTTTGTCTGCTACGTTGTTGTTGTCTCAAGATACCCATACTGTTAAGAGTTGTGATGGAGCACAAAGTTGCTGACTCCGTCACTTACCCCAGCAGGTCACGAGTATCATTAGAAATATTGGTCTTGTAGAAAATCTTCCTTTCCTACATCCAGGGTAATATTAGTAACATATCCCATCTGGTTCATGGGGACAGGGACAATATGGGCCTGTGTGATTTCAAATGCCAGCATTGAATTTCAGCCCCAGTCCGTATCTGAACGTGTGCATGACACTTCAGGTCTCTCATTCACTTTGAAGGCATCAGGATTGCTTCAGGTGCTAGCAAATCTGCATGGCAAAATGCATCAAATCTGCAATGTGTACACAAGCTCTAAGTCGCTTTGACATTGCTGTGTACATCTTCATTCCTTTTGGCATTTCTTAGCACTTTTTCAAAAGAGTTTCAGGTGTAATCTGCATGAAAAAGACATTTTATTCACATTCCCGAATTATTCAATTTATCAAACATCATACTCTAGTCAGAAGTATTGCTCATACTGTAGATGGGCAGAATGACTTCAAAGGCAAGGAGCTGTTTTAGAATTTATTACTATGCTAAAATCAAATATGGCATCTACTTTTAGGTTTCACTTACACAGCAAAGTTGTATGTACAAGCCTGGGCTCAGAGTGCTCTGCATGACTCTATAGTACTGACCAATACTTGTCCTGGACACATGGTTTTTCCTCACAGAATTTGGGAGAATGATCTGTAGAAAGTCAGAAGTACTGTATGGGCATATATTAATCCTAAGGGCAATTTATTGAGGATCTGTGCTACATGGACCCCACACAGAGCTATGCACATGAAGTTGTAACTGCATTTGTTTTTGCGGAAAGCAATAGCTGTTAGGTGGGTGTGAGATGCATGTTGCCATTACAGTCTGGTTACAAGTTCAGTATTATGCATCTTTAATAAAGCCTAGAATGAAATGATCCACAAATATAATTATCTCTTTCATTCCTATAGATTTCCTGATGTAGAAGTCTTAACAGGAGGAACTTTCACTTACTCATGTAAGCATTGTTTGCAATAGTTTCTCAGTATGTAATATAGTAAACATATATTGCTCTCTAGACATCTCAATATAGTTGCATAGGTTAAAAAAATTGACACTCATCTATCAAACTCAATCAAAGATTATTTCATGAATCCACCTGAGTCTGCCTGGGTGATCCCTTTCTTATATACTATACAATTAAGTTACGCTTAAAGGGAACCTGTCACCCCCAAAATCGCTGGTGAGGTAAGCTCACCGCAATCAGGAGCTTATCTACAGCATTCTGTAATGCTGTAGATAACCCGCCGATGTTACCTGAAAGAGGAGAAAAAGACGTTAGATTATACTCACCCAGGGGCGGTCCCGCTGTGGTCCGGTCGGATGGGTGTCTCCGGTCCGCTCCGGCGCCTCCCATCTTCGTTCCATGACGTCCTCTTCGGGTCTTTACGCCGCGGCTCTGGCGCAGGCGTACGTTGTCTGCCCTGTTGAGGGCAGAGCAAAGTACTGCAGTGCGCAGGCGCCGGGCCTCTCTGACCTTTCCGGCGCCTGCGCACTGCAGTACTTTGCTCTGCCCTTAACAGGGCAGACAAAGTACGCCTGCACCGGAGCCATGGCGTAAAGACCCGAAGAGGACGTCATGGAACGAACATGGGAGGCGCCGGAGCGGACCGGAGACACCCATCCGACCGGACCGCAGCGGGACCGCCCCTGGGTGAGTATAATCTAACGTCTTTTTCTCCTCTTTCAGGTAACATCGGTGGCTTATCTACAGCATTACAGAATGCTGTAGATAAGCCCCTGATGCCGGTGAGCTTACCTCACCAGCGATTTTGGGGGTGACAGGTTCCCTTTAATTCCCCCTTAATGCTTATTAACGTTTGCTTGTGTTTTAAAGGGGTTGTCCTATAACATAGGATATATTAAAGGGGCTTTTTCCATGTGTGTTCTTTATGACCCAGAAAAAACCTTTGTTTAAGGCTATGTTTACACTACTGTTTTGGTTCCTGTAATGAACAGAAGACAGAGAAGCTAAGCTGGGTCCACCCGTATGATGTCAGAACAATTCACCCATTGACTGCAGTGTGGTGTCCATCATATAAGGCAGGAGAAATAACACTAAATGAAACTTAACAAAATCTGGGCTGTCGGCTCAATGACCAGACCTAGTTAGTTATACGGTAGTCATTCATTTGAACGGTTATTATATAATACTAAATTCCCTTGTAATAGCTGCTACAGTGGAAGTGTATAACCATATACCATCTCTTACCCACACAGAACTTTGGGATAACAGCTGGAGTTATATTTATAAAACTGATTGTCTTCATAAAGTCCAAAAAATTAATAATTATAATAAAATAAATTAATTGATCTCTACTTTTCTTTACAGCTGACGCCGGCTTTCAGAAGAAAGATTCATCTATAGGTGAGTAGGACAAACTAATTAGATAATCAAATTATAGGCTACCATGCTGGCCAAAACACAAATGTTTTTGATATGGAGGCTCAGTATTTCTTAGATTGGAGAAAATGCTTTAAACTGATCATACAAATTAAGTAAAAGTTGGAGTATTTGTTAGTGCTCGGAGATTTAGTTTTCGTCACCTCAGCTGCATGATTTACTGCTGCTGGACAGCCTGAATACATGTCGGAATTCCCTAACAAATAGGCATTCCTCATATGTATTCAGCCTGTCTAGTAGCCATAAATCATGCAGCTGAGGCGATGAAAACAAAATGTCCGAGCACTACAAAATATTCGGAGATCACCCGAGCACAATGCTATTCGCTCATTAGTCATTACTAGTCGTGGTAAGTTACTGTATAGGAAAACCCTACAAATCCGCAGCACATGCAAGTACCCTTATTTTCCTGCATGTAACATACCTATGTGTAGCAGAGCGATATAATCATTTCAATGTTTCTTCTATTTTCCTTTCAGCAGACTTAATTTGAAACCAAGAGGTGACCAGATTTTCAGAGAAAGCAAGATGATGACGCCAATATACTACTTATTTTGTGCTTGGCAAATGTCCTGTTAGCCTAACTGCAATTTTCTTTTTGTTTTCTAAATGATGACTGCATTATCTGAGCAAATTCTATGTATTTTCTAAAAATAAATAGTTTTTGTCTCTTCATGCATTTTTCAGTGACATTCCTTTGAAAATGAATTGCATAAGCCATATGTATGGGTATATTTAAACATATATCTATATCTATCTATGTACATAAATATGTATATGCACCAAATTCAAAATATACAAGTTCTGGTTAAAGGAAACCAGTCAGACGATACATACTGTCTAATCCATGGGCAGCATGTATCGGGCACTATCTTACGTTATCTTATCTTACATTGGTATGTTTGACTCTGAAATGCTGCACTGTTTCTATAGAAAAACATACTTTACTAGCCACCAGGGAGAGAGACCACACTGTAGACTAGGCAGACAGGTGGTTCCCTGGCTGCTTCTCCCCACCCGCTGCCCTGGATTGACATGTGAGCAGGTAGGGAAAAGCCGACAGCTTTTAAAGTATGTTTATCTCTAGAAACGCTGCAGCATTTCACAGTCAAACATACCTGACTGAGATAATACAAGTGCCTGATACATGCATCAACTAACAGGTTGGTTCACTTTAAAATTAATTTGCTCTGCAACACCTAGATAACATTGGCTGCACAGGTAGTCCAGCTCCTCCAGGATGGTTCCTCCATACTTACCTTTCACAAGTAGGTTTCATGTGACTCACAGCACAGTCTTAAAAGCATGGAGCAGATCGCAGGATATGGGCCCTTTACATGAAAAGAGCCAAAGATTGCAATAGTAAGGTATCAACACTGCCAAAGGACTAGTATATGCACATATGTTTGAGGAGAAACAGTAGGAACACTGCCTGAGCCCTAAAAAAATACTACTAGTGGGCTACTGGTGTGTAGATTTATGAAGACTGATGACGGGTCACTGATCCCTCAGTGACCTGCCCCCTAGTTTACATAATGAATATTATATACAAGATGGAGGCCCGATGCTATTGCATTGTGAGGGCGGTAATGTCACGATGAGGGCAGGCTTTGCAGCGTTGAGAATCTCTCCCCCCCATGTGCTCACCCACCTATCCACTCTCTCATTTCCCAGGTGCTGACTTCTCCCGTCTGTGCTCTCTTCTTTGACCTGTCTGCCCCATGTGCTATATGCATTATTTTTGTCCCAGCTGTGCTGTTTCTCTTCAAGAGTCTCATTTGCCCATTGTTGTTTTCGACGTTGTGCCTTTTGTTATGGTCTGGTGATTAAGGAGCGACATGCGACTAGCTCTGGGCAGGTGGTAACTATACCGACCGCAGTTCCTGATCTTAACACAGACACTAGCAGTAGCCGTGGGATGTTCCTGTCACTCCCTGGACACCTCGTCACAGCCGGAGATCTAGCTACCCCTAAAGGTAGAAGCAGGAAAGCTATCTTGCCTCAGAGAAAATCCCCAAAGGATAGGACAGCCCCCCACAAATAATGACTGTGAGAGGAGAAGGAAATGACATACGTAGTATGAAAGAAGATTTAGCAAAGGAGGCCACTACTAGCTAGAAAGAATTAGTACAGGACAGAACACTGTGCGGTCAGTAATAAAAACTAGAAAAAGTCCACCGCAGAGAAATGCAAAAATCTCCACACCTGACTAAAGGTGTGGAGGGCAAACTCTGCTGCCCAGAGCTTCCAGCTTAGCTGACTAGATACATACTGATAAGCTGGACAAATGAGCAAAACATAGAAAGTGCTAAACAACAAAGTCCACAACAAGTGAACTGCAAAAAGACAAGCAAGGACTTAGCTTTGCTGAAATGGTCAGAGTGACAGGGAAATCCTCAGAGAGCCATGACTCCAAGCTCAACAATTGACAATTGACAATTAGGGAAAAGGCCAGACTAATATAGCAGAGCCAGAAAGACGATCAGTGAAAACAGCTGCTGATGCTAAATCCAAGAAGCAGCCATACCACTCAAAACCACAGGAGGGAGCCCAAGAGCAGAACTCACAAAAATGCTACTCATAACCACCGGAGAGAGCCCAAGAGCGGAATTCACAACAGCCTTTGCTGCTTTCCTTTCATTGGCATACTTTTTAGGAGGAGCCATGATGGCGTTGATATTTGCTTTTTAAAGGGGTTTTCCCACGAGCGAAAGTTCATTTTAAAAATTGTCTGTATCTGACCGTGTACAGAACACATCACAGCTCCTGGGCAGGGGAGGAAGCAACCTGACAAAATGAATCATCTGTGATCCCCTGCTGTAATGTCAGTATTGTCTTTTTCTTCCTCCCCTGCCCAGGAGATTTGGTATGCTCCATACATGGTCAGACTCAGACAGTTTTTAAAATGAACTTTCATTCGTGGGGAAACCCCTTTAATGTGACAGCTTCCTCTGTCTGTAGACATGTCGCGCATCTGCTGCCGGGATCAGAATGATTCACTGAGTCTGCAGTGCGCCTGCACTGTGCCTCCTGTACAAAGATGGCGGCGGTCAGTGAATCATTCGGCTGATCCCAGCGGCGGCGTATTCGCAACAGTTTTCCGCTGTGGCACCGCGCAAGAGGCTGCGTACGGTGTTTATAGTGTGTGTGTGTGCGTGGTGCGTACGGCATATACAGTGTGTGTTTGTGTGTGAGGTGCATATGGCGTGTACAGTGTGTGTGTGTGTGTGTGGGGCGACGGTGTCCCGCGCAAGAGACTGGTACCACCAGCAGTTTCCATATTGAGACACTGTCACGGGGATACAAGGAGGGCGAGAGCTAATAACCTGGGCCCCTGCAATTTCCCTCAGACTAGGGAAACCCTGTCTGACCCTCTACCTGAAGTTTACACTGAAGGTGTGCATGTTCAGGCCTCCACCCTCACCCTGACTCCTGATTCAGCCCTAGACTGAACACCACTGCCCACCACCCAGTGAATGCAATAGACCAATACCCACAGTTATAACAAACAAGGATAAAGGAAAATATACACCACGCCGCAGTCAATCAGGAATACACTATAAAGGTGCAGGGCAAAATAAATACAAATATAGGAAGGAGTAAATAAGACAAAGGAAAATACACCACCAGCAACGATTCTCCAACAACCAGCTCTCCACTCCGGACCGAGATAACTACGGATAAGACAGAAGCTATAATCGGCAACGCCCAAAGATCAGGAGAACCATTTAAAGGAAATGGGCATGGCCCAGCTTCCAATCCGAGGATCAGATAAATTAACCCCGGAGCAGCCAGACGAAAACTAGCCGACGCCAATGAGCAAACAGTGGTCAAACGCGGAATTACCACTGTCTGTCAGACGACCTGGTCTGAACAGTGTCCGACATGACAGTACCTTCTACGAGGGACCCCAGGGCCCTCATGGCTTATGGGACCCGGCTTGTCCGGATGGCGACGATGAAAACACCTGACCAGCCGATCCGCATGAATGTCCGAGGCTGGTACCCAGGACCTCTCCTCAGGCCCATAACCACGCCAGTGTACCAAATATTGTAAAGTGCGGCGCACCACACGAGAGTCAACCACCCTGGAGACTTCAAATTCTTGGTTACCATCCACCAAGACTGGAGGTGGCATAGGTGCCGCGTCCACAGAACCAACCACCTTCTTAAGAAGAGACCTGTGGAACACGTTGTGTATTTTATACACCGTAGGGAGCTCCAGTCGGTACGCTACTGGGTTAATGACGGCGGTAACCCTAAATGGACCAATAAACCATGGACCCAATTTAAGGGATGGTATCTTGAGTCTTATGTTTTTTGTGGATAACCACACCCAGTCATCCACACTCAGGTCCGGACCTGGCACACGCCTACTGTCAGCCACACATTTGTACCTAGCACCCACACTCAACAGGCGCTGTTTCACTCTCCTCCAGACTGATGACAATTGTGTTCCTAACTGGTCTTCCTCCGGAACGCCGGAAGAGCCTCTCTGACTCAACGTACAAAACTGAGGATGTAGCCTGTAAACACAAAAAAACGGAGACTCCCCAGACGACTCCTGGCGGTGATTATTGATGGCAAACTCAGCCAAAGGAAGAAAGATAGACCACTCCTCCTGGTTATCAGAGACAAAGCAGCGCAAGTACTGCTCCAAATTTTGGTTCATACGCTCAGTCTGACCATTTGACTGGGGATGAAACGCAGACGAATGAGACAACTTGATCCCCAGCCATGAGCAAAATTCTTTCCAAAATTTTGCTACAAACTGAGTACCCCTATCTGACACGATGTCAGACGGAACTCCATGAAGCCTGACCACCTCCTGCACAAACACCTGAGCAAGAGTCTTAGCGTTAGGTAAAGAAGGCAAAGACACAAAGTGCAACATTTTTGAAAACCGATCCACAATCACCAAAATGACCGTGTTCCCAGCTGAGGGAGGCAAATCAGTGATGAAATCCATGGAGATTTCAGTCCATGGCTTACTAGGTACCTCCAGAGGAAGTAGTGTGCCAACAGGACGGGAGAGGGGCGTCTTCGCCCTAGCGCACGTGGTGCAAGCTGACACATATGAGACCACGTCCTGTCGGATTTTGGGCCACCAAAACCGATGTGACACCAACTCCAAAGTACCTATAACCCCTGGGTGGCCAGCCAGGACAGTATCATGATGCTCCGCCAACACCTTTAGGCGGAGATGAAGCGGTACAAAAGATTTGTTGATGGGAAGCTCAGATGGTACCTCCTCCTGAGCCTCGGCAATCTCAGCCTCGACCTCGGTAGTGAGGGCTGAAACCACAACACCCTTTTGGAGAATGGGTACTGGGTCTTCCCGAGGTTCTCCCCCTGGAAAACACCTGGACAGAGCATCCGCCTTAGTGTTTTTAGACCCTGGTCTGTAAGTGACAACAAAGTTGAACCGCGTGAAAAACAATGCCCAGCGAGCCTGCCTGGGAGACAGACGCTTGGCAGACTCCAAATACAGCAGATTCTTATGGTCGGTAATAACAGTGACCTGATGTACCGACCCCTCCAAGAAGTGTCGCCATTCCTCAAAGTCCAACTTAATACCCAACAACTCCCTGTTGCCGATATCATAGTTATGTTCAGCGGACGACAGTTTTTTGGAGAAATAGGCGCACGGACGCAAACCACTCAAGGATGAGCCTTGAGATAGTACCGCCCCCACACCAACCTCAGACGCATCGACTTCCACGACAAAGGGTTAAGATACATCTGGCTGCACAAGAATGGGGGCTGAAACAAAACTGTTCTTGAGAAATTCAAATGCGCGAACAGCAGCCTCAGGCCAAACGGAGAAATTGGTACCCTTTTTAGTCATGTCAGTTAGCGGTTTAGCAATGATAGAAAAATCCTTGATAAATTTCCTATAGTAGTTAGAAAACCCAAAGAACCGCTGAAGTGCTTTCAGGTTATCAGGACGTTCCCAATGCAGCACCGCTTGCACCTTAGCGGCGTCCATTTTAAAACCAGAAGCAGACACAATATAACCCAAGAACGGCAACTCTTGAGCAAAAAATACACATTTCTCAAGTTTAGCATACAGCTTATTCTCTCTGAGAAGCTGTAACACCTGCCTGACATGATCTAAATGAGCATCACGGTCGCAAGAATATATGAGGATGTCATCTAGGTACACGATAACGAATTTCCCCAAAACATGCGAGAACACATCATTGATGAAATGTTGGAACACTGCAGGTGCGTTAGTTAACCCAAAAGGCATCACCAAATTTTCAAAATGACCCTCAGGGGTATTAAAAGCCGTCTTCCACTCATCACCTTGACGGACTCTTGTGAGGTTGTACGCCCCCCTGAGGTCAAGCTTGGTAAACCACTTAGCACCTGCCACCTGGTTGAACAAGTCAGGTATCGGTGGCATAGGGTATGGATCACGAACCGTAATCTGGTTCAACTCCCTGAAATCCAAACACGGGCGTAATCCGCCATCTTTCTTCTTCACGAAGAAGAACCCTGCTGCCACTGGCGAGGATGACGGCCTGATGTGCCCTTTGCTCAAACTTTCAGAAATGTAATCCTTGAGCGCTTGTCTCTCCGGACCGGAGATGTTGAACATCCTTGCTTTAGGCAACTTGGCCCCTGGTTTAAACCTGATAGAACAGTCATAGGAGCGTTGTGGCGGCAACTCTGAACAACCCTTCTCAGAGAACACATCCGCATAATCCTGAAGTGACTCAGGAATGCTTGAAGTCACAGCGGACACACATGTGGCCAGGCAATTCTCCTGACAGAAATCACTCCACTGGATTATGTCCTGAGTTTTTCAGTCAATCACCGGGTTGTGTGTAGACAACCATGGAAAACCCAGAACCAATTGTGTCGGAAGACTCTTGAGCACCTTACATGTGACCTGCTCGAAATGAAGAACCCCAATGTGGAGTTTAACCTCAGCCACGAACTCAGTAATCTCCCCCTGTGGAAGAGGAGCAGAATTGATGGTGACCACACGGATAGGATGAGGCAGTTTTTCAATCTTAAAACCAGCAGTGCGCGCAAACTCCTCATCAATGAGATTTGTGGCTGAACCACTATCCACAAAAATAGTGATTGGTATCTCTCTGCCAGCGACAACAACTTTGGCAGGGAGCATGCACTGAGATACCATCATGGAGGATATACATAAGCTCAGATTGGTCTCCTCCACTCCCTCTGAGCTCAGAAGTTTTCCGCCATTGCGTTTTTCTTTAACAGCAGAGGACAGATATTAATAAAATGACCAGTTTTACAGCAGAAAAAACAGGCTCCCTGCTTCCTGAGTACAGGGGTACGATTCTTAACATGTGACACCCCTGCGATTTGCATAGATTCCGTGGGCTCACCTGCAGCAACCTCACGTGAACCTAAACCTTCACCCACAGGCGGCATCTCATGATTCCCCAGACGCAAACGGCGATCAATGCGGACAACAAGACTCATAGCGGAATCTAGTGAAGCAGGAGTCTCGTACATCAGGAGGGCTTTTTTAACCCTATTAGAAACTCCATGAATAAAGTGACTCCGCAATGCTGGCTCATTCCACTGAGTGTCAACCGCCCAGCGGCGAAATTCAGAACAGTAATCCTCTGCAACACGCTCCCCCTGGCAAATAGTGTGTAACTTAGATTCTGCTAGAGCCATTCTGTCTGGATCGTCGTAAATGTGTCCTAGAGCAGAAAAGAAACTCTCCACTGAGTTAAATGCAGCAGAATCAGACGGCAACGAAAATGCCCATGCTTGGGGATCCCCGCTTAATAATGACAACACCAGGCCCACACGTTGAGCCTCATTACCAGAGGAGATAGGGCATATACGGAAATACAGTTTGCAAGCTTCATGAAAAGAAACAAATTTACTGTGTTCCCCAGCAAATTTTTCAGGCAAAGGAAACTTGGGCTCATTAACTCCTCCTGTCGCTCCAGCCTGTATATTAGATACTGCTAGTCCCTGTTGCTGCACTGCTCCCCTCAACTCAGTGACCTGTAGGGACAGCGCCTCCAACTGGCGGGTTAAGGAAGTCATGGGATCCATGACAAAACACAGAGAAGAAAAAAAAAAGGAACCCCTTTTCTATTTTTTTTTTTTGTTGTTGTTAGGCTGATTATAATGTCACGGGGATACAAGGAGGGCGAGAGCTAATAACCCGAGCCCCTGCAATTTCCCTCAGACTAGAGAAACCCTGTCTGACCCTCTACCTGAAGTTTACACTGAAGGTGTGCATGTTCAGGCCTCCACCCTCACCCTGACTCCTGATTCAGCCCTAGACTGAACACCACCAGCAACGATTCTCCAACAACCAGCTCTCCACTCCGGACCGAGATAACTACGGATAAGACAGAAGCTATAATCGGCGACGCCCAAAGATCAGGAGAACCATTTAAAGGAAATGGGCATGGCCCAGCTTCCAATCCGAGGATCAGATAAATTAACCCCGGAGCAGCCAGACGAATACTAGCCGACGCCAATGAGCAAACAATGGTCAAACGCGGAATTACCGCTGTCTGTCAGACGACCTGGTCTGAACAGTGTCCGACATGACAGACACCCATCACTTGGGTGTCCCAATATGGCGGTCGGCGAACTTCCGCCGCTTGGAATTCTGGGATCTGGACATATCTGAATGGAACAGAATGTGAAGACATTACAAGGTAAGTATATGTTAAGATACATATTGGAAAAAAAAAACCTTCAGCAGGCAGGCTCCAGCTGCGGCACTTGTGCTGCAGCAGAATCGCATATGTACTGTGAATATAATTAATATGGTTGAGGTTATCCTGATAGTTAAAAAAAAACACCTTTGAAAATAGCGCCCGCCGCACCTACGCAGCAGCAGTTATCAGTGTATATAGAGGTGATCAGATAGCTGCTACTGCGCAAGCGCCGGTGGCACAATCTTTCTAGAGAAGATAAAATTTCCTCCTCCAAGATGGCGCCACTTACGCAGTAGCAGCTATCGGCGATTGCACATAGCTGCTACTGCGCAGGCGCCATTATCAAATCGATTTTTTTAAATATCAGGATAACCTCAACCATATTAATTATATACAGATTACATATGCGATTATACTGCAGCGCAGGTGCCGCTGCTGGCGCCTGCCTGTAGACCTGCACAGGGTTTTTTTTTCAATATGTATACTGTGTATAATATTCATTATGTAAATTAGGGGGCAGGTCACTAAGGGATCAGTGACCTCTCAGCAGTCTTCATTATAAATAGCTAACCAGAGCACCACATGAAGACCCCCCCCCCCCACAGGTCGCTTCGGGGCACGGGCATATCATTAACTCAAAAATGAAAATAAAGATTAAACAACAACCACAAGACGGATTTCATCAACCAGGGTATCATTTTAATTAGTATAAAGGCGCCGACCTGACACTGTCTCTAGGTAGCTGTGCACAATCCTGTTGACAATTTCCCTTTAATTATAATGGGGGCCGTTTGGCTTCAATTAAGGTGTCCAGCATTTGACGGATATCCTAATGGAAACTATTCAGACCCAATAAAGAGATATAGTAAAGATATATAAAGAGATAAAGAGATATGTCTGATGGTTTTTACATCCATCATGCAACAAATACAGGTTGCAACAAAACTGATGGTGGTTCTGGTGACTCATTCATGTATGAATGGTGGTTCTTTTCATTAGTTCATGTAGTGATGGTTGTACCGATGATGTATTCACCACAAGAACCATCATCAGTACATGAACACAAAACTAAAATCATCATAAGTACATAAATGGAACTCCATAGCCATCAATTGTACATAAATACAGTGCCAGAAAGATCATCAGTAAATAAATAAGTTACTAGAACCACCATCAGTAAATATATAGGTCGCTAGAACCACCATGAGTACATGAATACATCACTAGAAGCACCATTAGTAAATGACTACAGCACCAAGCTTAGTTCAGCAGTTGTAATGTCAAGTCAGGCCCATATACATTTGTATCTCATGAACCTACAACTCCCAGTATGTCTTTAATAATAGTAAGCAGATGCTAGGAGTTGTCATCAGTCATTATCAGACTGTGGACCAAAGAGGAACCAAGGTACTGATGAGATGTAGTCAGTATCAACAAACATTTACATCCAAGTTCCTTTACAGGTGACATCTTCTCTGATTGAATCGTTTATTTCTTATTGTCTCCATCTTGTCCTGACACCATCATGACTTTTCACATCCACAGATCTTCTCTGCAGGCTTCCCGCTTCTTCGCTCTTCTGCAACAAATCCCAACATGGTGCCTTTAAAAATAAAAGTGTTATTACAATGCCCTCTGCATGAAAATATCTGTTCATACTATGTCCTAAATAAGTGTCTTATGCTATATGACCTCAACATTGTCCGCCTTAATGATCTATAACCACCACACGGTCAGCCATTATCAGCTTTAACTGATAAGCCGTACACCATGGCTGGCCCCTCTCCACTATTTTCCCTTACACTCTCTATAGCTCCATACTGTTTCTCACCATGCTAACCTCTCTTCATACTGAACCCACATTTCACATTGACCCCCTCTCCATATCCATTCTGAGCCCATTCTTAACACTATGCACTGTTACTGCCCACCAATGTTGCGTTCTCAAAACTGTACCCTTTCCTCACACTGTCCTGCTACACAGTATGACGGTTACCACAGCAGTCCAAACAGTATATCCACAACAGTCACCAAGTATATAGTATGGTCACCTCCAAAGCCCTATATATATGTCTCCCATATAATATGATGTTCCCCACAGCCCGTTTTGTAATATCCCCACATTCAGCTCCTCAATAATCCCACATTCTGCCTCCTAATGTCCCCATATTCAGCTCCCCCATATTGTCCTCACAGCCACCTCCCCCATATTGTCCCCACAACCAGCTCCCCCATATTGTTCACACAGCCAGCTCTCCAATATTGTCCATACAACCAGCTCCCCCATAATGTCCACATAGCCAGCTCCCCCATATTATCAAAGTGAGTCACTCAATGTCCCCACATTCAGCCCCCCAATGTCCCCACAGCCAGCTCCCCCATATTATCAAAGTGAGTCAGTCAATGTCCCCGCATTCAGCCCCACAATGACCCCACAGCCAGCTTTCTCATGATGTCCCCACAGCCAGCCTCCCCATATTGTCCCACATGCAGCCCCTATTGTTATAGCCAAAGAAAAAAAATAAAAAAAAAGAAGAAGCTTATACTCACCTAATGCCGGCTCCCTGTTCGCTTCCCACATCTTGTCTCCTTTTCCATGGAGTACAGCAGTGGGGTTGGATGACGCGATGTAATCATTGTATTGCACCATCTGACATCCCCTGAGTACGTTGTCTCCTACAGGGTGCCGGCTGGAAGGGGCCTGCGTTCTGCTGGAGTTCTTGGTGAAGCAGAGTCTTTTACAGCTCTTCTGCTCCTGTCCCGACAATTGTTTTTGCGTCTAACAGATGTGAATACAATTGAGTGCAGGGAGTGAGTAATGGCTAGGGTGCAGGTAGAGAGAGGAGTAAGCGGTGTCAGTGAATGACACTGCTCCCCTGTGTGCCTGTGCCCTGGCTCTCATTGTACTGAATGTTTGTGGCCGGAGGAAGGTGCTGGATGGCTGCAGATATTCATCAGTGAGGGGGGTTCTTTTTTGTGCCCTGTGACATCTGGAGTTCGGCTATCACTTAAGCAGAGTTTCCCACGACAATCATGTGGGCACAGCTCCTGTGATGTCATGATGTATGGGTACGTCCATTTGAGGGAAGCACACACAAGATATGATGTAGCTGTACATTAGATGTTAGGAAAAGGGTTAAAGGAGCACATATTTTTATTCAGTTTTACTGTGTAACAGCTATAATGTATGCAACTACAATAACATACTCACCTATCACTTTTTTTTCTAGTTACCAGCCCTGTTCCGGCATCACGTGGCTGCCTCTGTAGCCTGTTGGATTTCTGTGTGGGACCATTATATTCTCAATGTAAGTCTATGGTACTCATTTGAGAACATTTAAAAATTTATCTCTGGTCCACACAGCAACCACTGCGTGATTCGGCAGCACCAAGAATGAGGTAATATAAGGCAGCAGCAGGACTGATAACAGGAGAAGACTGGTGGTGAATATTGTTGCATAGTTTGGTTGCAGAAGAAACTTGTGAGAGTAGATTATATGGGGTAATAATTCAACTTTTATCTTCATAGAACATGAGGTACATACATCAGCTTCTTAATACAGCATAACAGGAAGTCTGAAAGACCTTTTACCAGAGAGAAAGTGAAACCAAAGTAAAAGTATAAGCATTACATTCAACTAAGCATATAACAGTAACAACATTGCCATCTACTGTCAGAAAACTGTAAACTCCTCCTGCACACAAATAAGTCTGTATCTGTTGCATATCTGCCAACACCCTTTCTCAACAGTAAGGACTTATTCAGTTAAGCCTAATTTCTTCATCAGTCTCTGATGTCTTTCAGCATTCAATGCCTTTGTGAAAATATCTGCTGTCATATGTTCAGTTGGGCTGTACTCTAAATTTAGGATTCCTTGTTCCTGGTATCTCTCAAGAAGTGAAACTTCACATCAATGTGGTTAATTCTTGAATTCACTCTTTCCATCTGAGCAAGAACTAGACATCCTTGACTGTCCTCATACATCTTTGTTGGTCCCAATTGTTGTTGTACTAAGTCTGATAGCAGTTGTCTTAACCATAGAACCTCTTGACTGGCATCTGCTGCGGCACCATATTCTGCTTCTGTCGACGACAGTGTTACTATAGATTGTTTCTTACTAGTCCAACTAATTGGTCCGCCTGAGAGCAAGAAAAGATAGCCACTGGTAGATTTCCGGTCAAATGGATTTCCAGCCCAGTATGCGTCAACGTATCAGGGTTAAAATGCATTTCTCACTTGCAGGTAGTTTCAGTTTAACACTGCTAGTCCCTTTCAAATAACAGATTACTCTCTTCACTGCATTCCAATCAATTTTGTTTGGCTTTGGCACCATCCTGCTCAAAATTCCCACTGCTGCTGCAATGTCTGGCCTTGCAATAGTCGCAAGATATAATAATTTTCCCATTGCCTTTCTGTATTGTTCATTATTCGGTAACATATTCTGTTCACTATTTATTTCCTTCAGATAGTTGGTTTCCATTGGAGACTTTACTGGTTTTGCATCTTTCAATCCAAATGTTTTGATGTCTTGAATTATGTGATTTTGATTAAGAAGGAAACTCTCGTCTTCTCTTTCTATCTGTATTCCGAGGTACTGTTTCACATTTCCCAGATCTTTGTTCTCGAAGTGCTGATCCAAAGTTTTCACTATCTCCGCCTTATCCCTTTCCTATTCAAAACAAACTAAAATATCGTTCACATATATCAGCATATAGATCCATCTGTCTGTCAGTCTCTTTGTATATAGACAAGGATCCGCTTTGCTTCTTTGAAAAAGTTAATTTATGAGTCCTTCTGTGATTTTATCATTCCACGCTTTAGCAGCTTGTTTTAAACCATATATACTTTTCTGTAGCTTACAAACCATCCTTGGTTTCCTTTTATCCTTGAATCCTGGGGGTTGTTCCATGTAAATGTCTTCTGCTAAGTCTCCATTCAGAAATGCTGCCTTTACATCCATATGTTTCAACTGCATTTGTTTAGTTGCTGCAACTGCAAACAAAGTTCTGATTGTGGTGTGTTTGACAACTGGAGCAAATGTCTCATCATAGACTTCTCCATATTTCTGAGAATAGCCTTTAGCTCGGTATCGATCAGCTGTGCCGTCTGCTTTGTATTTTACTTTAAAAACATCCTATAGCCTTTTTTTCTTTTGGTAGTTCTGTCAGTGTCCATGTCTTTGAATCATGCATGGATTTTATTTCTGTTTCTGCAGCCTTTATTCATTTGTTGGCCTCTTTTTCTGAAAGTTGAGATATGTCCTCCCAAGATGTAGGTTCATAAATTTAATTTGTATTGCCCTGTATGAAAGACATTGAGGTGGTCTTCCCTTGTTTTCTCTTATTGAGCATCTTGGTTCTGTGTCTGTATGGAGCTGTATCACTTGACTTTCAGTTTTTTGATTTTCATCGATTTCCTCTTCTTTCTCATCAGATGTTCCTGCAGTTATATCACTGTTGTTTCTCTCATTTTTGTTTCCAGTAGTGTCATCATTTAGATCTTCAATGAATTTTACACTGTTACTCACTGTGATTCTGTCTGTCTTGGGATCTAGGATTCTGTATCCTTTGCAATTGTCACTATATCCAACAAATATTCCAACAATGGCTCTGTTTTGAAGTTTGGAGCGTTTTTTTCTTTTGGAATAAACACAAAAACTTTGCAACCAAAAACTCCTAAATGATTCACACTTGGTTTCTTACCTTACCACAGTTCATATAGTTTTTATTTTTTATTTTTCAGTTTTCCTGACAAAAGTATGTTTTGCTGATAAGTAGCAGCCATTGCTGCTTCACCCTAGAATTTCTCTGGTAGTTTGGAGGCTGTTAGCATACATCTTATCATTTCAGTCAGAGTTCTGTTTTTTCTTTCTGCTACCCCTTTCTGTTCAGTTGTGCATGGAACAGTCTTTTGATGCTCTACTCCATTCTGTCTTAACCCCTTAACCCCCAAAGGTGGTTTGCTTGTTAATGACGGGCCAATTTTTACAATTCTGAACACTGTCCCTTTATGAGGTTATAACTCTGGAATGCTTCAATGGATCTTGGCGATTCTGAGAATGTTTTCTCATGACATATTGTACTTCTTGTTAGTGGTAAAATTTCTTCGATATAACTTGCGTTTACTTGTGTAAAAAACGGAAATTTGGCGAAAATTTGGAAAATGTAGCAATTTTTAAACTTTGAATTTTTATGCCCTCAAAACAGAGAAATATGTCACACAATAGTTAATAAATAACATTTCCCACAAGTCTATTTTACATCAGAACAATTTTGGAAACCAATTTTTTTTTTTGTGAGGGAGTTATAAGGGTTAAAAGTTGACCAGCGATTTCTCATTTTTACAACAAAATTTACAAAACCATTTTTTTTGGGGACCACCTCACATTTGAAGTCACATTTAGGGGTCTATATGGCAGAAAACACCCAAAAGTGACACCATTCTAAAAACTGCACCCCTCAAGCCGATCAAAACCAAATTTATTAACCCATCAGGTGTTTCATAGGAGCAGAAGCAACGTGCAAGGAAAGAATGAACATTTAACTTTTTGGTCACAAAAATTATCTTTTAGCAACTTTTTTTTTTATTTTCCCAAGGGTAACAGGAGAAATTGGACCCTAAAAGTTGTTGTCCGATTTGTCCTGAAGACACTGATATCCCAAATGTGGGTGGGGGGGACCACTGCTTGGGCGCACGGCAGGTCTCGGAAGGGAAGGAGCGGCGTTTGATTTTTTCAACCTAAAATTGGCGGGAATTGCGATCGGACGCCATGTCGCAGTTGACGAATCCCTGATGTGCCTAAACAGTGGAACCCCCCCACAAGTGACCCCATTTGGGAAACTAGCCCCCCTAAGGAAATCATATAGTGTGTGATGAGCACTTTGAACCCCCAGGGACTTCACAGAAGTTTATAATGCCCGGGCGTGAAAATAAAACATCATATTTTTTCCACAAACATGATCGTTTAGTCCCCAATTTTTTATTTTCCCAAAAATAACAGGAGAAATTGGACGTCGAAAGTTGTTTTCCAATTTGTCCTGAGTACGCTGATACTCTATATGTGGGAGGGAACCACTGTTTGGGCACATGGCGGGGCTCAGAAGGCAAGGAGCGTCATTTGATTTTTTTCAACCTAAAATTGGCTGGAATTGCGATCGGACGCCTTGTCGCATTTGACGAGCCCCTGATGTGCCTTAACAGTGTAAACCCCCACAAGTGACCCCATTTTTGAAACTAAACCCCCTAAGGAACTTATCTAGATGTGTGGTGAGAACTTTGAACCCCCAAGTGTTTTACTAAAGTTTATAATGCCCGGGCACGAAAATAAAAACATTTTTTTTCCCAAAAAAATGATCTTCTAGTCCCCAATTTTTTATTTTCACAAAGATAACAGGTGAAATTGGACACCAAAAGTTGTTGTCCAATTTGTCCAGAGTACGCTGTGTGGGAGAAAACTACTGTTTGGGCACATGTCAGGGCTCGGAAGGGAAGTAGTGATGTTTTGGAATTCAGGCTTTGATGGAATGTTCTGCGGCCGTCATGTTCCATTTGCAGAGCCCTTGATGTGCCTAAACAGTAGAACCTCCCACAAGTGACCCCATTTTTTTGAAACTAGACCCCTAAGGAACTTATCTAGATGTGTGGTGAGAACTTTAAACCCCCAAGTGTTTTACTAAAGTTTATAATGCCCGGGCATGAAAATAAAAAATCCTATTTTTGGCCACAAAAATGTTCTCTCAGTCCCCAATTTTTTATTTTCCCAAGTGTAACAGGAGAAATTGGACCTCAAATGTTGTTGTCCAATTTGTCCTGAGTACACTGGTACCCCATATGTGGGAAAAAAATGGTTTGGGCACACGTCGGGGCTCGAAAGGGAAGTAGTGATGTTTTGGAATCCAGACTTTTGTGGAATGGTATGCAGGCTTCATGCTCCATTTGCAGAACCACTGATGTGCCTAAACAGGAAAAAAAAACACAAGTGACATCATTTTGGAATTTAAACCCCCATGGAACTTATCTAGATCTGCCCCCTTTGGAACTAATCTGTTTCCTGTAAAGTAAATTAGTAGTGCATGGAGGTGTGTTACAATTTGAAGCAATACTTCATACACAGGCCAGGTTTTTCGGGGCAGGTGTCTCATTGATAAGTGGTGTCCTTGCGTATTCCCCTTTTGTAACACACTCAGCACCTATTTTGTGGCTTACCTTTTCTTCCAGTTAGCGGGACCACACCCGGAAAATGCTGCCCTGGTATGATACAAGCACCTTCAGTTCCGGAAGTACTGAGGCCCGCTCCTTCCGGAGTGCCAATTATCAGGGCCTTAGCCACTACCACCAGGAAATGAAGGTACGACGTATCGGTGTGGCATGCACATTGTGACAGCAGGAAAGCATTGACACATTGCCATTTGTATAAAGTGCATGGCCAGCTGTTTGTACCACACCCTGGCCTTTCTCAAAGCACTGTACGGTTGGAGGACTTGATCGGAGAGATCATCGTCCCCCATGTTTTTGTTGTACCCCAGCACACAGGTCGGCTTGCTGACCTCTGTAGAGTTACCCCATACAGTGCTGAGGGCGCTGCCATCACTATGTATGGTGGTCAAGAGTAGGACATCCCTCTCATCCTTGTACTTGACCACTAGCAGGTGGTCGCTACATTGGGCTTTGCTCTCACCTTTTCTGAGCATCTGGCCAAGTATTGTCTTCGGGAGGCCTCTCTGATTTTTGCGGACGGTAGAGAAGGCTGCAGTACCTCGTGCAGAGAGGGATTTGTAGAGTGGGATGCTGGTGTAAAAGTTATCAGTGTAGAGGTGATAACCTTTATCCAGCAGTGGGTGCACCAAATCCCACACAATTTTCCCACTCACTCCCAGGACAGGAGGATACTCATGGGTTCAATCCTGGTGTCCTTCCCTTCGTATACTCTAAAGCTGTAGATGTACCCTGAGGTGCTCTCACACAGCTTATAGAGTTTGATTCCGTACCTGGCCCTCTTGCTGGGCAGGTACTGATGGAATCCGAGCCGTCCCTTAAAATGAATTAAGGACTAGTGTTGAGCGATACCGTCCGATACTTGAAAGTATCGGTATCGGAAAGTATCGGCCGATACCGGCAAAGTATCGGATCTGATCCGATACCGATACCCGATACCAATACAAGAGAACGGGCCTCAAGTATCGGAAGGTATCCCTGATGGTTCCCAGGGTCTGAAGGAGAGGAAACTCTCCTTCAGGCCCTGGGATCCATATTAATGTGTAAAATAAAGAATTAAAATAAAAAATATTGATATACTCACCTCTCCGACGCAGCCTGGACCTTACCGCTGTGAACCGGCAGCCTTCTTTGCTTAAAATGAGCGCGTTCAGTACCTTCCATGACGTCACGGCTTCTGATTGGTCGCGTGCCGCTCATGTGACCGTCACGCGACCAATCACAAGCCGTGACGTCATCCCTCAGGTCCTAAATTCCAGAAGGAATTTTATTTTAATTCTTTATTTTTTACATGGATATGGATCCCAGGGCCTGAAGGAGAGTTTTCTCTCCTTCAGACCCTGGGAACCATACACTGGGAACTTCCGATTCCGATTCCCGATACCACAAAAGTATCGGATCTCGGTATCGGAATTCCGATACAGCAAATATCGGCCGATACCCGATACTTGCGGTATCGGAATGCTCAACACTATTAAGGACTCATCCATGCAGATGTACCTTTGAGACACGTACACTTCATGTGACCCGTGGAAGCACTATCAGGCACAAAAAGGCCGTCATCACTCCTCCGGCCAACATGCTTTTTTACTACAAATAAAGAGCGGAATTTCTACAAAAGACCGGTGAGTGCTATCTGCTTTTTTTTGGAGCACGTACACTTCAGTAAACTTTTTATTGAAGTGTTCGATGACCGGCCGAACTTTGAACAGACGGTCAAAGTTGGGGTCATCTTGTGAGGGACACTGCATTATCAGAATAATGTAGGAATTTATGGATGGCATCAAAACGTGTTCGGGCCATGACCATTCGGAACACTGGAGTGTTACATAAAATATCAACACTCCAATATTGCAGAAGTTCTGGCTTCTTCAGGATCCCCATGTGGAGGATCAGGCCCCAAAACTGCAACATTTCAAATCTACAGGAGACCAGTTAGAATATGATGAACCGGGGTTTTGTTTCAAAAATTGACGAGCATACAAATTAGTTTGCTCCACCATGAAGTTAATAAAATCCTCAGAGAAAGACTTTGAAAAAGTCTAGCTCTGTGAGGCCGGTGGTGTCAAACTTGATTCCTGATTCTGCCACAAAATCAGGAATTAGTGGCTCGTACTGTTCGGTCGGCAAGGTCCATATGGAGTCCGCAGTGGGGTGTGCTGGCTCGGCTTCGGGAATGGTGGGCGCTGCTTCAGCTTCATCTTCTGGAATGGCGGGTGCTGCCTCATCTTCTGTCCTGCGGTGTCTGCGTGGAGGTTCCGCAGGACCCGAGGAGGAAGATGAGAAGATGAAAGTGCCGCTATCAGTGCTGGAGGCAAGGTAAGAATATGTCTCCTCCAATGAATAGCGATGTTGGGACAAATGGGACGAGCGGGAAAATTTTTTTGTGAATATGGTGCTTGGGTGTACTTTATTGATGACTATGTGTAAAGTACAGACCAGGTGTCCCCAAGTGCAGTGGCAAAAACCATCAAGCTCTACAAAGAAACTTTCTCACATGAGGACCGCCCCAGGAAAGGAAGGCCAAGAGTCACCTTTGCTTCTGAGGATAAATTTATCCGAGTCACCAGCCTCAGAAATCGCAGGTTAACAGCAGCTCAGATTAGAGACCAGGTCAATGCCATCCAAAGTTCTAGCAGCAGACACATCTCTACAACAACTGTTAAGAGGAGACTTTGTGCAGCAGGCCTTCATGGTAAAATAGCTGCTAGGAAACCACTGCTAAGGACAGGCAACAAGCAAAAGAGACTTGTTTAGGCTAAAGAACACAAGGAATGGACATTAGACCAGTAGAAACCTGTGCTTTGGTCTGATGAGTCCAAATTTGAGATCTTTGGTTCCAACCACCGTGTCTTTGTGCGACACAGAAAAGGTGAACGGATGGACTCTACATGCCTGGTTCCCACCGTGAAACATGGAGGAGGAGGTGTGATGGTGTGGGGGTGCTTTGCTGCTGAACCAGCATGGCTACCACAGCATCTTGCAGCGGCATGGTATTCCATCCGGTTTGCGTTTAGTTGGACCATCATTTATTTTTCAACAGGACAATTACCCCAAACACACCTCCAGGCTGTGTAAGGGATATTTGACCAAGAAGGAGAGTGAAGGGGTGCTACGCGAGATGACATGGCCTCCACAGTCACCAGACCTGAACCCAATCGAGATGGTTTGGGGTGAGCTGGACCGCAGAGTGAAGGCAAAAAAGCCAACAAGTACTAAGCATCTCTGGGAAATCCTTTAAGATTATTGGAAGACCATTCCTAGTGACTACCTCTTGAAGCTCATCAAGAGAATGCCGAAAAGGTTCATAGCAGTCATCAAAGCAAAAGGTGGCTACTTTGAAGAACTTAGAATATAAGACATATTTTCAGTTGTTTCACACTTTTTTGTTAAGTATATAATTCCACATGTTCAATTCATAGTTTTGATGCCTTCAGTGTGAATGTACAATTTTCATAGTCATGAAAATACAGAAAAATCTTTAAATAAGAAGGTGTGTCCAAACTTTTGGTCTGTACTGTACGTGTGGGGGGGGGTAGTGATTGGTGCAAACTATTCTGAAAAGAAAAAGCTAAATGGAAAAAAGCAAATAGGGAGAAAAAATACCTGTGAAAAGAAAAGTCTAAAACAGCAGGCCCTAGCTCTGATGAGTGAACTGCGTCACCTATCAAAATTCGGCAGCTGCTGGACGTGCGCACGGAGATGGGGAAAATGAAAGTGTCTAAAACAGTAGGCCCTAGCTCTGATAAGTGAACTGTATCAGTTATCAAATTTCGGTGGCTGCTGGACATGCGCACAGGTGTGGTGCAAGGGGGGGGGGGTGAAAAAAAGTAACTTATCAAAGTTTGGCGGCTGCAGGATGTGTGTATGGAGTAATACTGCTGCTGTGCCTTGCGATTGGCGCGATCGATTGAACAGCCAATCACAGCGATCCGAAGGGTTGGGGGGGGCTGGTGTAAGATGGCGTCGGAATTTTAATGTGATCACCGCAACTTAAGTCGCGATGTCGCATTAAATGCCATGACATGCTATCCCGTCCATGGAAATTAAGTCCCAGGTCACATGGATAGGATAGTACATCAGATGGCAGAAAGGGATTAAGTAGTTTTCTATTTGGTGCCCTGTAAATTTACCTCCATTATAATTCTGATGATGATTGGCTTCCTCTGAAACTTGTTATTTGACTTTGCCACAGTCTTCTAATTTTTCAAAAACTTCACTTTTGTTCTTTATCAAGTACATGACTGTGTATCTTGAGTAATCATCTATGAAGGTTACCATATATCTATTACCTCATGATGTGGTTACTTTCATAGGTCCACATACATCAGTATGCACCAAGTCAAGTGGTCTTGTGCTTTTTATCTCACTCTCTTTAGGTATAGATACTTTTGTAGCTTTAGATTTTATACAACATTCACATTTTACGGTTATTGAGCAATCAGATATCAATAGATCTTTTGTCAAATTCTTCCTTTGTTATGCCATTATACTCTCAGGATGTCTCTATCCTAGACGTCTATGCCACATGTAAATACAATTCTTGTGATCATGTGTATATAACTTCATCTGTTCCTTTAATGTGTATAGATTATATAATTGTTCACCTACTTTGACATTATTACCGTATATACTCGAGTATAAGCTGAGATTTTCAGCCCATTTTTTTAGGCTGAAAGTGCCCCTCTCGGCTTATACTCGAGTCATTGTCCCTGGGGGATTGCCGGAGGAGGGGGAGCAGCGGCTGTGACATACTCACCTGCTCCTGGCGCGGTCCCTGCATCTCCGATGGTCTCCGGGCGCAGACAGCTTCTTCCAGCATTGAGCGGTCACTGGTACCGCTCATTACAGTAATGAATATGGACATGACTCCACTCTCATAGGGGTGGAGCTGCATATTCATTACTGTAATGAGCGGTACCAGTGACCGCTCAAATCTGGAAGAGCTGCCGCACCTGGAGAGTCCATCAGAGAAGCTGCCAGGGACCGCGTGAGTATAATGGGGAGGGGGAGCACGGAGATATTCACCTCTCCTCGATCCACCTCTGGGCGCCATCTTCCACATTATCTGCCTGTGACGCTCAGGTCAGAGGGTGCGATGACGTGGTTAGTAGGGTTGAGCGAAACGGATCGTTCATTTTCATAAGTCGCCGACTTTTGGTAAAGTCGGCGTCTCATGAAACCCGACCCGATCCCTGTGTGGGGTCGGCCATGCGGTACGCGATCTTGGCGCCAAAGTTGCGTTTCGTATGATGCGTTTAGCGCCATTTTTACAGCCAATGAAGGAGCGTGGGCAGAGTGATGACATAGGGGTTAGGGCGTGCACGGCTATCATCATTTTATCGCTTGTGCGCAGTAGCGATTTGGAATGTGTAAAACGAAATTTTCTGTGCTGGGACGGAGGGGGAGAGAGAGAGAGAGAGAGAGAGAGAGAGAGAGAGAGAGAGAGAGAGAGAAAAAAAAAATCCCCATTGACGTGCATAGGGTTTCGTGTTCCGGCCGATCCTCGACTTTGCGCAGTAATCGGCCGATTTCGCCCGACTCGACTTTTCCAACAGTCGGGTTTCGTGACACATGACTCGACCCTAAAAAAGTCAAGGTCGCTCAACCCTAGTGGTTAGTGCACGCCCTCTGCCTGAGCGTCAGTGCAGAGGATGGAGAAGACACAGCGGCGCCCGGCAGTGGAAAGGTGACTATAGCAAGTGCCGGGGGCCTGAGCGATGAGAGGTGAGGTGAGTATGTCATTTTTTTTATCGCAGCAACAGCATATGGGGCAAATATCTGTATGGAACATCTTATGGGGCCATAATCAGCATTTGTGCAGCATTATATGGGGCATAATAGTCTATGGAGCATCTTATAGGGTCATAATCAACATTTGTGGAGCATTGTATGGGGCAAATGTGTCTATTGGGCATCTTATGGGGCCACAATCAGCATTTGTGCAGCATTATACGGGGCAAATGTCTGTATGGAGCATCTTATGGGGCCATAATCAGCATTTGCGCAGCATTATATGGGGCAAATGTCTGTATGGAGCATCTTATGGGACCATAATCATCATTTGTGCAGCATTATATGGAGCATATTATGGGGCCCATCATAAATTTTATAGAGCATTGTATGGGGCGTATTTTGTATGGAGCATCTTATGGGGCCCATCATGAACTGTATGAAGCATTATATGGGGCTCCTGATTTAATATGGTTACCGTATTTTCCGCTTTGTAAGACGCACTTTATTTCCCCCAAATTTTGGGGGGAAATGGGGGTGCGTTTTACAAAGTGGATATACCGCTTACCGTTACAGGCTGACATTTTGTGAAAGACCAGAGCCCCCCCGGCAGTTCGTCCATGCGTTCCTGTATGACTGACTCCGGGAAAATGGCCGCCGGAATCTCAGGAGATGAGATTTCAGCGCTGAGATCTCATCTCTCGAGATTCCGGAGGCCATTTTCCCAGAGTTAGTCATACAGGAACGCATGGACAAACTGCCGGGGGCTCTGGCCTTTCACAAAATGTCGGCAGAGCCCCCCGCAGCACCGGAGACAGCCCTGCAGCACCGGAGACAGCCCTGCAGCACCGGAGCACACCTGCAGCACCGGAGCCCCCCTGCAGACCCCCTTATCCCAGCCTGCCTCACAGGAGCCCCCATGCAGACCCCCTCATCCCAGCCTGCCTCACAGGAGCCCCCTGCAGCACAGGAGCCCCCCTGCAGACCCCCTCATCCCAGCCTGCAGCAATGCTCCACTCCTGCCTCCAGAAACGACCCTGGGACCCTGATCCACCGCAGCCACAACCCCTGGTAAGTAATAAGATGCATGGATTATAAGACGCCCCACCAATTTATTAACAAAAGTTTTTTCCTATTTTTCTCCTCAAAATTTGGGGTGGGTCTTACAAAGCCAAAAATACGATATTCAAAAACACTTAACCTACTGATGTCTCAATTAGACTACTCCCCTGGACGAAGCTTAACCGCGAAACGCGCGTCGGGGTCCATCTACTGCTCTGCTGGTATAGGTAAACATATTTTCACCTCTCTCTATGCCTAATGTTTGTGCATTATCTAGTATGTGGTCAGTATATTGATATACATAGTTGTATTATCTTATATACCTTTCATTATGCCTTATATCTGAGCATTATTATGTGGTCAGTATGTTGAGTTATATACAGTGACACTATTGTTAACTTCTTCAGGGCTTATTTACTCCTTTTTAGGTTAATATACCTCTTTACTCTATTATATATATCTTGTAGCCCCAGCGTTGACATGCAGCGACATGAAGACATGCAGCGTGCCGTTGACCCATGCACTTCCATTTAGCCCACATATATGGAATACTGTTCATTCTAGCACTTAGGCTATTATTTGTTTGAACTATCTATATACTTTTTTTCTCTCTACTGGGCTCTATTTATTAGGGAACACTTTATGTTACATAGGTGTATCTATATATGTATTTCCTCAGCAGACAGTATATTTTGTCTTATGTTTCTCCACTGATTGTCATTTGGACTTTACTAGAATTTTTAATGTATTATTAATAAAATTCATGTTTTTTAATTGGCACAAAGCTTCCGTTTTGGTTCTATTCTTTTGGATATTTGATGTCTCAATTAATTTTACTTTTATTGGTATCTATTTTAATTTTTGACATTTACCGGTAGCTGCTGCATTTTCCACCCTAGGCTTATACTCGAGTCATTAAGTTTTCCCAGTTTTTTGTGGCAAAATTAGGGGTCTCAGCTTATAATTGGGTCAGCTTATACTTGAGTATATATGGTACCTTAACTCCCACTAGGATTGTTCAATTACATAGTTACATAGTTATTAAGGTTGAAGGAAGACTTTAAGTCCATCTAGTTCAACCCATAGCCTAACATGCCCTAACATGTTGATCCAGGGGAAGGCAAAAAAAACCCATGTGGTAAGAGTAATCTCCACCATGGGGAAAAAAATTCCTTCCCGACCCCACATACGGCAATCAGACTAGTTCCCTGGATCAACGCCTTATCAAGGAATCTAATATATATACCCTGTAACATTATACTTTTCCAGAAAGGTATCCAGTCCCCTCTTAAATTTAAGTAATGAATCACTCATTACAACATTATACGGCAGAGAGTTCCATAGTCTCACTGCTCTTACAGTAAAGAATCCGCGTCTATTATTATGCTTAAACCTTTTTTCCTCCAGACGTAGAGGATGCCCCCTTGTCCCTGTCACCGGTCTATGATTAAAAAGATCATCAGAAAGGTCTTTGTACTGTCCCCTCATATATTTATACATTAACATAAGATCACCCCTTAGCCTTCGTTTTTCCAAACTAAATAGCCCCAAGTGTAATAACCTATCTTGGTATGGCAGACCCCCCAGTCCTCTAATAACCTTGGTCGCTCTTCTCTGCACCCGCTCCAGTTCAGCTATGTCTTTCTTATACACCGGAGACCAGAACTGTGCACAGTATTCTAAGTGTGGTCGCACTAGTGACTTGTATAGAGGTAAAATTATGTTCTCCTCATGAGCATCTATGCCTCTTTTAATGCATCCCATTGTTTTATTTGCCTTTGTAGCAGCTGCCTGACACTGGCCACTGAATATGAGTTTGTCATCCACCCATACACCCAGGTCTTTTTCATTGACGGTTTTGCCCAGAGTTTTAGAATTAAGCACATAGTTATACATCTTATTACTTCTACCCAAGTGCATGACCTTACATTTATCCCCATTAAAGCTCATTTGCCATTTATCAGCCCAAGCTTCTAGTTTACATAAATCATCCTGTAATATAAAATTGTCCTCCTCTGTATTGATTACCCTGCAGAGTTTAGTGTCATCTGCAAATATTGAAATTCTACTCTGAATGCCCCCTACAAGGTCATTAATAAATATGTTAAAAAGAAGAGGGCCCAATACTGACCCCTGTGGTACCCCACTACTAACCGCGACCCAGTCTGAGTGTGCTCCATTAATAACCACCCTTTGTTTCCTATCCCTGAGCCAGCTCTCAACCCACTTGCACATATTTTCCCCTATCCCCATTATTCTCATTTTATGTATCAACCTTTTATGTGGCACCGTATCAAAAGCTTTTGAAAAGTCCATATACACTACATCTACTGGGTTCCCTTGGTCCAGTCCGGGACTTACCTCTTCATAGAAGCTGATCAAATTAGTCTGACATGAACGGTCCCTAGCAAACCCGTGCTGATACTGGGTCATGAGGTTATTCCTCTTCAGATTCTCCAGTATAGCATCCCTTAGAATGCCCTCCAGGATTTTACCCACAGTAGAGGTTAAGCTTACTGGCCTATAATTTCCGAGTTCAGTTTTTGTCCCCTTTTTGAATATTGGCACCACATTTGCTATACGCCAGTCCTGTGGTACAGACCCTGTTATTATGGACTCTTTAAAGATTAAAAATAATGGTCTATCAATGACTGTACTTAATTCCTGCAGTACTCGGGGGTGTATCCCATCCGGGCCCGGAGATTTGTCAATTTTTGTGATTTTTAGACGCCGCCGTACTTCCTGCTGGGTTAAGCAGGTAACATTTAATTGGGAATTTTTATCACTAGTCATATTGGCTGCCATGGGATTTTCTTTTGTAAATACTGATGAAAAAAAGTCATTTAGCATATTGGCTTTTTCCTCATCCTCATCCACCATTTCACCCAGACTATTTTTAAGGGTTGCCAACACTATCATTTTTTAGTTTCTTACTATTTATGTAGTTAAAGAATATTTTGGGGTTATTTTTGCTCTCTCTGGCAATGAGTCTCTCTGTCTCAATCTTTGCTGCCTTGATTTGCTTTTTACAGAATTTATTAAATTTTTTGTATTTATTTAATGCCTCCTCACTACCTACTTCCTTTAATTCTCTAAATGCTTTCTTTTTGTCACTTATTGCGCCCCTTACAGCTCTATTTAGCCATATTGGTTTCCTCCTATTTCTAGTATGTTTATTCCCATACGGTATATACTGTGCACAGGTCCTATCCAGGATGCTAATAAACGTCTCCCATTTTCTTTGTGTACTTTTATGTCTCAGGATATCGTCCCAGTTAATTGCACCAAGATCCTCTCTCATCCGTTGGAAATTTGCCCTCCTGAAGTTTAGTGTCCTTGTCACCCCTCTACTACACATCTTATTAAATGAGACATGAAAACTTATTATTTTGTGATCACTATTCCCCAAGTGACCCCCAACCCTTATATTTGATATGCGGTCTGGCCTGTTGGTTAATATTAGGTCTAGCAGTGTCCCCCTTCTTGTTGGGTCCTGAACCAGTTGTGAAAGGTAATTGTCTCTCATAGTTGTCAAAAACTGATTACCTTTACTGGAACTGCAGGTTTCTGTTCCCCAATCTATTTCAGGGTAGTTGAAGTCCCCCATAATAATGACTTCTCCTTGAGTCGCAGCTTCATCTATTTGCTTTACAAGGATATTCTCCATTGCTTCCATTATTTTTGGAGATTTATAACAAACCCCTATCAGTAATTTATTATTTTTTCCCCCTCCCCTTATCTCCACCCACAGGGACTCTACATTTTCATTAGATTCACCTATATTATCACGCAGGATGGGTTTTAAGGTCGATTTTACATACAGACACACCCCACCCCCTCGCTTATCTGTACGGTCATTTCTGAAAAGGCTATAGCCCTGTAAATTAACAGCCCAGTCATGGCTCTCATCCAGCCATGTTTCAGATATCCCCACCATGTCATAATTATGTTCCAACAACATTAGTTCTAATTCGTCCATTTTGTTGGCGAGGCTTCTGGCATTAGTATACATGCACTTGATGTTCCTCTCTGTACCTCTATTCTTTCTTAATTTACTAACTGTTCTAACCCCACCCCCCATGCCACCGCCACCCCCAATTACATCTTGAATTTTACAGTAAGTCCTTTGGCTGTCAAACGCTTTACAGATAACAATCCTCCTTCTAGACATGGAACATATAACACATCCTTTACTAGTAATTTTCAATGATGCCAAAATCTATCAGGACAGATTAGGCTGCTTTCACACTAGCGTCGGCCCGACGTGCCGACGCGCGTTGTGAAAGTGATGCCTGACGTGGGCAGCGGAAGCAGTCTTACGACGCTTCCGCTGCCCCATTGTAAGGTCCGGGGAGGAGGGGGTGGAGTTTTGGCTGCGCATGCGCAGTCAAAAATGGCGTACATGACGTGCAAAAAACGTTACATGTAAGGCTACTTTCACACTAGCGTCGTTTGGTATACGTCGCAATGCGTCGTTTAGGAGAAAAAACGCATCCTGCAAAGTTGCCTGCAGGATGCGTTTTTTCCCTATAGACTAACATTAGCGACGCATTGCGACATATGGCCACACGTCGCAACCGTCGTGCGACGATTGCATCGTGTTTTGGCGAACCGTCGGCACAAAAAAAGTTACATGTAACATTTTTTTGAGCGTCGTGTCTGCCATTTTCGACCGCTCACGCGCGGCCAAAACTCCGCCCCCTACTCCCCGGACCTTACAATGGGGCAGCGGAAGCGTCGTAAGACTGCTTCCGCTGCCCACATCGGGCATTATTTTCACAACGCGCGTCGGCACGTCGGGCCGACACAGCGATGGCCCCATGCCGACGCTAGTGTGAATGCAGCCTAACTTTTTTTTGTGCCGACGGTCCACCAAAACACGATGCAACCGTCGCACAACGGTTGCGACATGTGGCCATACGTTGCAATGCGTCGCTAATGTAAATCTATGGGGAAAAAAGCATCCTGCAGACAACTTTGCAGGATGCGTTTTTTCTCCTAAACGACGCATTGCGACGTACAGCAAACAACGCTAGTGTGAAAGTAGCCTTAGCATTCCTTGTCCAATACCTACTGTGGTTATTTTACTCCCATCTGCAAGATCAATTGTTTCCTTCTTATTTTCATCAAGTTCAGTAAAGAAGCTTATATCACTAGTCATGTGCCTTGTTGCTCCTGAGTAGTGTTGAGCATTCCGATACCGCAAGTATCGGGTATCGGCCGATACTTGCGGGTATCGGAATTCCGATACCGAGATCCGATACTTTTGTGGTATCGGGAATCGGTATCGGGATTAATATCAATGTGTAAAAGAAAGGATTAAAATAAAAAATAGGGATGTACTCACCTCTCCGACGCAGCCTGGACTTTACCGCCGTAACCGGGAGCCGTTGTACCTAAAAATGCGCGCTTGAAAGACCTTAGGTGACGTCACTGCTTTGTGATTGGTCGCGTAGCGGTCACGTGACCGCTACGCGACCAATCAGAAGCTGCGGACATCTTCTAAGGTATTTTAAGCGCTTGAAAGACCTTAGGTGACGTCACGGCTTTGTGATTGGTCGCGTAGCGGTCACGCGACCGCTACGGACCAATCAGAGCGCCGTGACGTCATCTAAGGCCATTCAAGCGCGCATTCTTAGGTACAACGGCTCCCGGTTACAGCGGTAAAGTCCAGGGCGCGTCAGAGGGTGAGTAAATCCCTATTTTTTATTTTAATTCTTTCTTTCACACATTGATATGGATCCCAGGGCCTGAAGGAGAGTTTCCTCTCCTTCAGACTCTGGGAACCATACAGGATACCGTCCGATACTTGGTGTCCCATTGACTTGTATTGTTATCGGGTATCGGTATCGGATTAGATCCGATACTTTGACGGTATCGGCCGATACTTTCCGATACCGATACTTTCAAGTATCGGACGGTATCGCTCAACACTACTCCTGAGTCAATAAACCAGCCTGATGATGACTCTTTATCAGTTACTTTAAATGTACCATTCCAGTGATCTGCATGAGGGTTAGAAATTGTACTTTTTACTTTCTGTTTATTCTCCTTTTGGTGTAATTTCTGTTATTATACTTTCCATATAGTACTGACTTTCTTTAAATGTCCCTTTTTCTTACATCTGCAACATTCTCTTGTGTCTGTAATATGGGGTTTCTTGTCTGTCTCTAAGGCTAGTTTCACATTTGCGTTAGAATCCGCAGCGTTTAAACCGCATCTGCAAGTGCAGGAAAAAACGCATATAAACACATACAAACGCGGAGTTTTTTAGACGCATGCGGGAACGCATGCGGTTAAAAAAACGCAGCGTTTTTGAACGCTTTTCCATGCGTTTTTTTCCTGCGTTTGCGTTTTTGGTGTGCATGGTGACAAATTTTACAGGACAAAAATCTCGATAACCAGACACCGCCAATGTGACTACAGAGGGCGTGTATTATGGGATCTCTATATATAGACCCTAGGACTGCTGAAACCTTAACAGTGTGCTACTGTATCCTGTGTCATGATGGATCTTCACATGGAGAGCTTTTATTTCAACCTGGATTTAAGCATCAAGCTGTTTCTTGCCTGTGCGTTTGCTTGGGAGCAAGACAGAAATCGTGAAAGATGGAGGAGACGGCGTAGGCGTTTTTGGAGAAACCCCATTATCGAACTACGTGAGAGCCGTGGAGCCTATCACACGCTGTATGGCGAGCTTAATGCCAACCCGGACAAATTCCCGGAATATACAAGGATGTCTCAAGACTCTTTCCGGGATTTGCTTGCTCGTGTCCAAGGAGCCATACGGAGACAGGACACCCAGCTCCGTAGAGCGATTCCACCAGAAGAACGTCTGCTGGTTACATTATGGTACATAACAAATCTAAACAAATGCCAGTGCTAATATTGGGTGCTATGACATTTATTTTTTTGCATTTTCCTTTATGTGTTTAGCATAACAGCACCATAAATAGAATTGATTGTAATTTTTTATTTTTTTTTTTCTTCCAGATTTCTGGCAACCGGAGAGAGTTTATCATCCCTCCACTTCCAATACCGGCTTGGAATTTCCACCCTGTCTGGAATAGTTGCGGACACCTGCCGGGCTTTGTGGAATGTTCTCTGGGATGAGTTTATACCCCTACCCACCGCGGACATGTGGATGGCAATTGCTGAAAAATTCTGGAGTGTGTGATTTCCCCAACTGTTTGGGAGCGGTGGATGGAAAGCACATCTGCATTATCAAACCAGCCAGAACAGGATTGGAGTACTTCAATTATAAAAAATATTTTTCTGTTGTGCTCATGGCAATAGCCGATGCGGACTGTCGCTTCATCGCCGTGGACATTGGAGCTTTTGGTCGTGGCAACGATTCCCAGACTTTTAAAAACTCAGATATGGGCCGCCGTTTGTATGGCAAAAATGTTAATTTTCCACGGCCACGACCTCTCCCCAACACTCAAGGTCCACCGATGCCATTTGTTATGGTTGGGGATGAGGCCTTTCAGATGTGTGAAAACCTACTGAAGCCATATTCTAGTCGGGACTTGAACCACACTAAAAGGCTCTTTAACTACAGACTGACCAGGGCCCGAAGAACTGTAGAGTGTACATTTGGTATTCTAGTCTCAAAATGGCGCATTCTTGCATCAGCGATTAATCTAAAAATGGAGACAGTCGATGAGGTGGTGAAAGCCTGTGTGGTTCTGCACAATTACATAATGGCTAAGGAGCGGCCCAACATTGAACTGGATGAACCAGTTGCACACCCATTGCCCGATTACCAGCATCACCCGCTGCGGTCAACTGCTGAAGTTGGCCACATGCGGGACCAATTTGCTGTCTTTTTTTAATCAGATATTGGACGTGTGTCATGGCAGGACAATGTTGTGTAAATGTCCGGTTGGGATTTTGTCTGTACCAGTTATTTTCTTAAATGTTACTAATATTTCTTGTTAATAAACTTTATTTTTTGGTATCTTGACCGTGTCTCCTATGTATTTCCTCTACAAACCAAGGCTGCCCTCACACTAGCAGTATTTGGTCAGTATTTTATATCAGTATTTGTAAGCCAAAACAAGGAGTGGGTGATAAATGCTGAGGTGCTAAATATGTTAATATTATACTTTTCCTCTAATTGTTCCACTCCTGGTTTATGCTTACAAATACTGATGTAAAATACTGACCACATACTGCTAGTGTGACGGCAGCCATGTAGTTTTAGTGGTAAGGTTGTTGACGTCATTGCGTCCTGATTCTGTTCTGCAGTATCCATTGGATGCAGACTGAAGAGACAATGGCTGTAATACAAAACAGATCTATACTCATCAAGTCAGGTGTCAGAAATAATGAATTCATGATGCACATATAACAGCCTTGTGAATTCACTATTTCTGACACATGTCCAGGTGAGCATAGATATGCCTTGTATGACCGCCATCGTCCCTTCACTTTGTGTGAAATAGATTACGTACACAGAAGAGAAAATGGAGGTTATACAAGGCAGTTCTCTACTCACCAGGTCAGGTGTCCTAACTAATGAGTTTTTGGACACCTGACCTGTGAGTATACATCTGCATTGTATTGCCACCATTTTCTCTTCAGTCTGCAACACTAGTCACAGACTAAGCAGAACAAAGAGATATGGAGAAAATACAAGTATTAATTTTTTGGCCAACCTCATATATCTATACTAAAGACACACAAAGCTGCAGTCTTTTACTTGCTAACTACTGGAGCTATGATGTGGCCAAAAAATTAAGTGTGCGGCGCACGGTGTGTATTGCCGGTGGCGAAAAACACAATTAAACCACACATAATTGGGGGCAAAAAACAATATTATTTATTTTCTTATAAACCAAATTTTTATTTAACTGCGCCTGCTTGGGATAGAGTAATGGAAATGGGGGGTGTGAAGCTGTGAGGCCTGGCTAAGTGTGGACGACGCAGGGGTGGCAGGAGAAGGGGCAATTAAACTAGTGGGGTCTGGTAGTTCGGGGATGGGGCTTGACACATGAGAGGCCTGAGATGCACTGGAAGGGTGAGGCAAACCTGACATTACAGACACACTGGGAGGTGAGGGGGGAGGAATACTGATAGTACGCATTTTTTTAATTTTTTTTCCCTTTCTGGGATCGCCAGGTTCTGGGAAGCCTCGGTGGGCTCATATGTCGTGGCATGGTCGGGGTGTGTGACCTGTCAGGGTCCGGCTGCACTGTGCTCATAGAGCATGCAGCCATGCCACAGTCCATAGTGCTCGTAGAGCATACAGCCATGCCAGAGTCCATAGTGCTCGTAGAGCGTGCAGCCATGCCAGAGTCCATAGTGCTCGTAGAGCGTGCAGCCATGCCAGCGTCCATAGGGCTCGTAGAGCGTGCAGCCATGCCAGAGTCCATAGTGCTCGTAGAGCATGCAGCCATGCCAGCGTCCATAGGGCTCGTAGAGCGGAAGGCCATGCCAGGGTCCATTGTGCTCGTAGAGCGGAAGGCCATGCCTGGGTCTTGCTGCATCGTGGTGGTGGTGGAGCGGAAGGCCATGCCAGGGTTCAATGTGCTCATAGAGCGGAAGGCCATGCCTGGGTCCTGCTGCATCGTGGTGGTGGTGGAGCGGAAGGCCATGCCAGGGTCCTGCTGCTGCATCGTGGTGGCGGTGCGGAAGGCCATGCCAGGGTCCTGCTGCTGCATCGTGGTGTCAGTGGAGGAGGGCCAAGCAGGAGCAGCGGTTGTCATGGTGGTGGAGGTGGGCTGTCTGTCATGAATCCCCAATGGCTAGGGATAGCACAGGATAAGCAAAGTATAATAAATATCGGACGAGCTCTAGGGTGATGGAACCTGGGCTGACCGCTGCCCTACGCCTGACAAACGCAACTAGAGATAGCCAGGGAGGGTGCCTACGTTGGTTCTAGACGCCACGCACCAGCCTAAGAGCTAACTAGTACTGCAGAGAAAACAAGACCTCACTTGCCTCCAGAGGAATTACCCCAAAGGTATAGTTGCCCCCCACATGTATTGACGGTGAAATGAGAGGAAGGCACACACATAGAGATGATGTATATAGCTTTAGCAAATAGAGGCCCGCTGAAAACTAGAAAGCAGAATGACACAAAAGGGGACTGAGCGGTCAGCAAAAAACCCTAATCAAAAAAACCATCCTGAGATTACAAGAACCCATGTGCCAACTCATGGCACATGGGGAGAACCTCAGTCCACTAGAGCAACCAGCTAACAAAGAGACATTCTAAGCAAGCTGGACAAAAAACCAAACAACTGAAAATCAGCACTTAGCTTATCCTGAAAGATCTGGGAGCAGGTAGGCAGGAACCAAACAGAGCACATCTGAACACATTGATAGCCGGCAAGGGAAATGACAGAAAGGCCAGGTAAAATAGGAAACACCCAGCCTCTGATGGACAGATGGAAACCAAAGGCCGCAACCCACCAAAGTCACCCAGTACCAGCAGTAACCACCAGAGGGAGCCCGCAAACAGAATCCACAACAGTACCCCCCCCTTGAGGAGGGGTCACCGAACCCTCACGAGAACCCCCAGGGCGATCAGGGTGAGCTCTATGGAAGGCGTGGACCAAATCAGTCGCATGAACATCGGAGGCGACCACCCAGGAATTGTCCTCCTGACCATAACCCTTCCACTTAACCAAATACTGGAGTTTGCGTCTGGAAACACGAGAATCCAAGATCTTTTCAACAACATACTCCAATTCTCCCTCCACCAGCACCGGAGCAGGAGGCTCGACCGAAGGGACAACAGGCACCTCATACCTCCGCAACAACGACCGATGGAACACATTATGAATAGCGAACGATGCTGGGAGATCCAAACGGAAAGATACAGGGTTAAGAATCTCCGAGATCCTATAAGGACCGATGAACCGAGGCTTGAACTTAGGAGAAGAGACCTTCATAGGGACAAAACGAGAAGACAACCACACCAAGTCCCCAACAAGAAGTCGGGGACCCACGCGGCGACGGCGATTAGCAAACTGCTGAGTCTTCTCCTGAGATAACTTCAAACTGTCCACCACCTGATTCCAAATGTGATGTAGCCTGTCCACCACCACGTCCACTCCAGGACAATCCGAAGACTCCACCTGACCAGAGGAAAAACGAGGATGAAACCCCGAATTACAAAAAAAAGGAGAGACCAACGTGGCCGAACTAGCCCGATTATTAAGAGCAAATTCGGCCAGTGGCAAAAAAGCAACCCAGTCATCCTGATCAGCAGAAACAAAACACCTCAAATAAGTTTCCAAGGTCTGATTAGTTCGCTCCGTCTGGCCATTCGTCTGAGGATGGAATGCAGACGAGAAAGACAAATCAATGCCCATCTTGGCACAAAACGTCCGCCAAAATCTAGACACAAACTGGGATCCCCTGTCAGAAACGATATTCTCCGGAATCCCATGCAAACGAACCACGTTCTGAAAAAACAAAGGAACCAACTCAGAGGAGGAGGGCAACTTAGGCAAGGGCACCAAATGAACCATCTTAGAAAAGCGGTCACACACAACCCAGATAACGGACATTTTCTGTGAAACCGGGAGATCAGAAATAAAATCCATGGAAATGTGCGTCCAAGGCCTCTTCGGCATGGGCAAGGATAACAACAACCCACTAGCCCGTGAACAGCAAGGCTTAGCTCGAGCACACACTTCACAAGACTGCACAAAGGTACGCACATCCCTAGACAAGGAAGGCCACCAAAAAGACCTGGCCACCAAGTCTCTTGTACCAAATATTCCAGGATGACCAGCCAACACAGAAGAATGGACCTCGGAGATGACTCTACTGGTCCAATCATCCAGAACAAACAGTCTTTCTGGTGGACATCGATCCGGTTTATCCACCTGAAACTCCTGCAATGAGCGTCGCAAGTCTGGGGATACGGCGGACAATATTACCCCATCCCTAAGGATACCAGCAGGCCCAGTGTCTCCAGGAGAGTCAGGCACAAAACTCCTGGAAAGAGCATCTGCCTTCACTGTTATGGTTCTCAATGGCAAGAGAACATAGCCCAGCAAACATAAGAACTAGCTCTTGGAAGGATGGAAACTAAACTGACCATGAACTAAACCTGCCGCACAACTAACAGTAGCCGGGTAGCGTAGCCTGCGTTTTATCCCTAGACGCCCAGCGCCGGCCGGAGGACTAACTAATCCTGGCAGAGGAAAATATAGTCCTGGCTCACCTCTAGAGAAATTTCCCCGAAAGGCAGACAGAGGCCCCCACAAATATTGGCGGTGATTTTAGACGAAATGACAAACGTAGTATGAAAATAGGTTTAGCAAAATTGAGGTCCGCTTACTAGATAGCAGGAAGACAGAAAGGGCACTTTCATGGTCAGCTGAAAACACTATCAAAACGCCATCCTGAAATTACTTTAAGACTCTAGTATTAACTCATAACATCAGAGTGGCAATTTCAGATCACAAGAGCTTTCCAGACACAGAAACGAAACTACAGCTGTGAACTGAAACAAAATGCAAAAACAAACAAGGACTAAAGTCCAACTTAAGGCCCCGTCTCACTAAGCGATTTACCAACGATCACGACCAGCGATATGACCTGGCCGTGATCGTTGGTAAGTCGCTGTGTGGTCGCTGGGGAGCTGTCACACAGACAGCTCTCCCCAGCGACCAACGATCAGGGGAACGACTTCGGCATCGTTGAAACTGTCTTCAACGATGCCGAAGTCCCCCTGCAGCACCCGGGTAACCAGGGTAAACATCGGGTTACTAAGTGCAGGGCCGCGCTTAGTAACCCGATGTTTACCCTGGTTACCAGCGTAAATGTAAAAAAAAACAAACAGTACATACTCGCCTTTCGGTGTCCAGGTCCCTTGCCGTCTGCTTCCAAGTTCCTGCTCTGACTGAGATCCGGCCGTACACTGAGAGCAGAGCGCAGCGGTGACGTCACTGCTGTGCTCTCACTTCTCACTGTACGGCCGGGAGTCAGTGAGAGCAGGAAGCAGACGGCAAGGGACCTGGACACCGAAAGGCGAGTATGTACTGTTTGTTTTTTTTTACATTTACGCTGGTAACCAGGGTAAACATCGGGTTACTAAGCGCGGCCCTGCGCTTAGTAACCCGATGTTTACCCTGGTTACCAGTGAAGACATCGCTGGATCGGTGTCACACACACCGATTCAGCAATGTCAGCGGGGCCTCAACGACCAAAAAAAGGTCCAGGCCATTCCGACACGACCAGCGATCTCGCAGCAGGGGCCTGATCGCTGGTACGTGTCACACATAGCGAGATCGCTATGGAGGTCGCTGTTGCGTCACAAAACTTGTGACTCAGCAGCGATCTCGCTAGCGATCTCGCTATGTGAGACGGGGCCTTTAGCTGGGAGTTGTCTAGCAGCAGGAACATGCACAGAAAGGCTTCTGATTACAATGTTGACCGGCATGGAAGTGACAGAGGAGCAAGGCTAAATAACGACTCCCACATCCTGATGGAAACAGGTGAACAGAGAGGATGATGCACACCAGTTCAATTCCACCAGTGGCCACCGGGGGAGCCCAAAATCCAATTTCACAACACTTCACATTCTTTGAACCTGGCAGGTAAGAAACCACGAAATTGAAACGAGAAAAAAATAACGACCAACGAGCCTGTCTAGGATTCAAACGCCTGGCAGACTCAAGGTAAATGAGATTCTTGTGATCAGTCAAGACCACCACGCGATGTTTAGCACCCTCAAGCCAATGACGCCACTCCTCAAATGCCCACTTCATGGCCAAAAGCTCCCGATTACCCACATCATAATTGCGCTCGGCGGGCGAGAATTTTCTAGAGAAGAAAGCACATGGCTTCATCACCGAGCCATTAGAACTTCTCTGTGACAAAACCGCCCCCGCTCCAATCTCGGAAGCATCAACCTCCACCTGAAAAGGAAGTGAAACATCTGGTTGACACAACACAGGAGCAGAAGAAAACCGGCGCTTATGTTCCCGAAAGGCCTCCACGGCCGCAGGAGACCAATCAGCAACATCAGCACCCTTTTTAGTCAAATCAGTCAAAGGTTTAACAATACTGGAAAAATTAGCAATGAACCGACGATAAAAATTAGCAAACCCCAAGAACTTCTGAAGGCTCTTAACAGATGTAGGTTGTGTCCAGTCACAAATAGCCTGAACCTTAACGGGATCCATCTCAATAGTAGAAGGAGAAAAAATGTACCCCAAAAAAGAAATCTTCCGGACTCCGAAGAGACACTTTGAGCCCTTCACAAACAGAGAATTGGCCCACAAAACCTGAAACACCTTCCTGACCTGTAGAACATGAGACTCCCAGTCATCAGAATACACCAAAATATCATCCAAATACACAATCATAAACTTATCCAGATATTCACGGAAAATATTGTGCATAAAGGACTGAAAGACTGACGGAGCATTGGAGAGTCCAAAAGGCATTACCAAATACTCAAAATGGCCCTCAGGCGTATTAAATGCGGTTTTCCACTCATCACCCTGTTTTATCCGCACCAGATTATACGCACCGCGAAGATCTATTTTAGTGAACCACCTAGCCCCCTTAATGCGAGCAAACAAATCAGTAAATAATGGCAATGGATACTGGTATTTGACTGTAATCTTATTCAGAAGGCGATAATCTATACAAGGCCTCAGGGAACCATCTTTTTTTGCCACGAAAAAAAAACCTGCTCCCAGAGGGGACGAAGATGGACGAATATGTCCCTTTTCCAAGGACTCCTTAATATAATTCCGCATAGCAGTATGCTCTGGCAGTGACAGATTAAATAAACGACCCTTAGGGAACTTACTGCCAGGAATCAATTCTATAGCACAGTCACACTCTCTATGGGGAGGGAGCGAATTGAGCTTAGGCTCCTCAAAAACAGCCCTATAATCCGACAAAAACGCAGGGATCTCCGAAGGAGTAGATGAAGCGATAGAAATCGGAGGTGCATCATCATGAACCCCCTGACATCCCCAGCTTAGCACAGACATTGTTTTCCAGTCCAGGACAGGATTATGAGTTTGTAACCATGGCAGACCAAGCACTAGTACATCATGTAAATTATACAGTACAAGAAAGCGAATCACCTCCTGATGAACGGGAGTCATGCGCATGGTCACTTGTGTCCAATACTGCGGTTTATTCATAGCCAATGGTGTAGAATCAATTCCCTTCAGAGGAATAGGAACTTCCAGAGGCTCCAGACTAAAACCGCAGCGTTTAGCAAATGACCAATCCATAAGACTCAGGGCAGCGCCTGAATCCACATAGGCATCGACGGAAATGGAAGACAGTGAAAAAATCAGAGTCACAGACAAAATGAACTTAGACTGCAGAGTATCAATGGCAAAAGATTTATCAACCCTTTTTGTGCGTTTAGAGCATGCTGATATAACATGAGCTGAATCACCACAATAAAAACACAAACCATTTTTCCGCCTATAACTTTGCCGTTCACTTCTGGACTGAATTTTATCACATTGCATAGTCTCAGGTGCCTGTTCAGAAGACACCGCCAACTGGTGCACGGGTTTGCGCTCCCGTAAACGCCGATCAATCTGAATGGCCATAGCCATAGACTCATTCAGACCTGTAGGCGCAGGGAACCCCACCATAATATCCTTAATGGCCTCAGAAAGACCATTTCTGAAGTTTGCAGCCAGGGCGCACTCATTCCACTGAGTAAGCACCGACCATTTCCGAAATTTCTGACAATATATTTCCGCTTCATCATGCCCCTGAGAGAGGGCTAATAAAGCCTTTTCAGCCTGAATCTCTAGGTTAGGTTCCTCATAGAGCAATCCCAATGCCAGAAAAAACGCATCCACACTGAGCAACGCAGGATCCCCTGGTGCCAATGCAAATGCCCAATTCTGAGAGTCGCCCCGTAGGAACGATATAACAATCTTGACCTGTTGAGCAGGGTCTCCAGAGGAGCGAGATTTCAAAGAGAGAAACAATTTACAATTGTTCCTGAAATTCAGGAAGGTAGATCTATCTCCAGAAAAAAACTCTGGAATAGGAATTCTAGGTTCAGACATGGGAGTGTGAACAACGAAATCCTGTATGTTTTGAACCTTTGCCGCGAGATTACTCAGGCTGGAAGCCAAACTCTGGACATCCATGATAAACAGCTAAGATCAGAGCCATTCAAGGGTTAAGAGGAGTTAAGAAGCAGCTAGACAGCAATTAAGGGCTAGGCAGCAAAACTCTGAAGGAAAAAAAAAAAAATTCCCCTTGAACACTTCTTTTTCTCCTGCTTCAGCCCAAACAATTAACACTTTGTGGGCCGGCTATACTGTCATGAATCCCCAATGGCTAGGGATAGCACAGGATAAGCAAAGTATAATAAATATCGGACGAGCTCTAGGGTGATGGAACCTGGGCTGACCGCTGCCCTACGCCTGACAAACGCAACTAGAGATAGCCAGGGAGCGTGCCTACGTTGGTTCTAGACGCCACGCACCAGCCTAAGAGCTAACTAGTACTGCAGAGAAAACAAGACCTCACTTGCCTCCAGAGGAATTACCCCAAAGGTATAGTTGCCCCCCACATGTATTGACGGTGAAATGAGAGGAAGGCACACATATAGAGATGATGTATATAGCTTTAGCAAATAGAGGCCCGCTGAAAACTAGAAAGCAGAATGACACAAAAGGGGACTGAGCGGTCAGCAAAAAACCCTAATCAAAAAAACCATCCTGAGATTACAAGAACCCATGTGCCAACTCATGGCACATGGGGAGAACCTCAGTCCACTAGAGCAACCAGCTAACAAAGAGACATTCTAAGCAAGCTGGACAAAAAACCAAACAACTGAAAATCAGCACTTAGCTTATCCTGAAAGATCTGGGAGCAGGTAGGCAGGAACCAAACAGAGCACATCTGAACACATTGATAGCCGGCAAGGGAAATGACAGAAAGGCCAGGTAAAATAGGAAACACCCAGCCTCTGATGGACAGATGGAAACCAAAGGCCGCAACCCACCAAAGTCACCCAGTACCAGCAGTAACCACCAGAGGGAGCCCGCAAACAGAATCCACAACAGCTGTCCTACAGCACTCGGCATGGTGGTGGTGCTGTACTGGTGTCCGGCAGTGCTAGGAATGGAGGTGGCCGTGCAGTGGTATGCAGCAGAGGTCGGCATTAAGATCAATTGTGACAGTGTGGGCACGGGTGGATATGCCGCCACTGTCTGCTGAAAATACCGACTCTGCTGCATAGCCTGCATGTAAGCAGCATTTGCAGGCCTGCACGACACTAAGCTGCAGATCAGGAGTAAGGTGTTCCGACATGCCCTGTTCAATTTGGTTAAAAAAATGATGTGCTGGCCTCTGGAAGTCGGCTTTTACTTGGTCAAGGCTTTTGGTGACCTCCTGGATACATGTATTCATATGGCTAATGGCAGAATCCAGTCAGTCACCCAAAGCCTTGAGTCCATCGTGAAAAACCGAGCTCAAGTGCAAAAATTCTGGCATGAGTGACCTGTCTGATGCCCTCTGCCGCTGCTGGGAGGAGCCCAAAAAAAAGGGACAGAGGCAGAGGACTGGGAAAGGGGAACACCTGATGGACCAGCTTCCTGGTCTCCTGTTAGTGTGGCAGGCCCACTTGCTGCAGCGCTGCTGGATGGCTGGGACGGGTCTGTGGTTGTCTGATGAAGGACCCCTCCAGAACCTGGGTCAACAGTGCTGCTCCATGTGCTGTGAAAAAAGAAAAAAAATGAATACCAAAAATTTACCAAACGCCAACTCCTGTTGAATAGAAACATACAGATTATGGCAATACAACACAACCTAATGCACAGGAGAAATACTTACGTTCTCTGGGCAAGGACCGTTTTTAAAAATGCCAGAATGCGATGGTATTTATACTTTTGGATCCTTGCTCCAGAACCACTGGGAACAAGGCTCTCTTGACGCAAATCCTTGTTGAAGTGGTCCCTCATCGAACGCCAACGTGTTTGACTTTGAGCATTGTTGAAAAAACAAAACATAATGGTTAGACAATGTACTTTTGGCTGTGCTCATACAACTGTGTGTGAAGAGAGAAACTCCTGAGAGTTTCTCTCATCACACACAGTTGTGTGAGCACGGCCAAGGTCTCTGCTGCTTCACACTGCATTGCAATACTTACAAAATGCAGTTCGCACCCGAGTCGGGGCATTGTCCCAGCCATCCCACATCGCTTTGGCCACCTCATTCCATAGGCACCAGATCGTCACGTTGTCCGAGTGCTGTGGAACCCGGGTGTCCCACAATGGGACTCGCTCATGGACCAGGGAGATGAGGATATCGTTGTCAATAAGGTCCTCATCCTGTTCTGGAACCTAAAACATAAATGAAGACATTAAATGTTGTATACATTAACCTAAGGAAAAGAAAGAAAACAGAGGCTGAGAAATGGCATGAATAAGGAAAGTCAAGATAAAAAAGGAGTCCAGAAGAAAAATGTAAAGAAAGAGGAAAGTAGAGAAAGGAAGATTCAAGAATACTAAAGTGAGGATACAGTAAACAGTCAGCCAGGTATACTTACACGCTGCTGCCTTGACACTTGACCGTGACCCCGCTGCTCCTGCCCAGCCTCTGCCGCAGTGGAAGAAGTGCTCTAAAAAAAGGAAAAAAAAAATTGTCATATGTGTAGATGTGACAGTGAATACTTACCAATCTGTGGAGGTGAGTACTCACTTCACTGACATGTTCGGCTTCAGAAGGCCCAGGACGTTGCTCCTCATCAGAAGAAGACATTCTGATGCATGCAGAAAGAAAGAAATGGCAGAAATTAGGACATGTAGGAACAGAAAATAGAAAATAAAGGCATTGGCTAGGATATACTCACATTGTTCTGAGTGTGGATTCCTTCCTGTGTCTGCTCTGCTGCGTCTGGAAATCTTCTCTGTCTGATGAGTAGGGACCTGCACCTGTCCACTCCCTCCCTTTATCACCTTGTATGTGAGGGGGGCTAATCAGTGTCTAGACATGTTTTTCTCTGGTGCAACGCATGCATTCACGAACACAAGCAAACGCATGTGCTTGCGGCCGCATGCGTTCACACAGACAGCAATGTATTTTTTTGCCGCATTTCTTCTGCTAACAACCGCATACGTTTCTAGGCGGCAAATTGACGCCTCTAAAATGACTACATGTAGCGTTTATGTTAAATATTAATTAATTGAATTATTCTTATTCAATCCTGAACTGAGCACATTGCTTCTTGCTGACATTACAAAGGGCTATTTCTGTGCATGAAGCTCAGAGTATAAGTCAACTCCATATAAAGGGCAACACATGGTCTGTAGGACACATATATAAACGTCTCTTAGGAGGGTGTGGGGCCTTTTTGTCACGTGGGGGCTGTCACCTCCTGCCTTCATCATCATTCTCCATGGACATCAGACAAGAAAGCAACAGCTGGTAGCGGTAGCCATGATGACCTTCAGATTTCACACAGACGGCTTTTACCATTCAAAACTTTGGGAAAGATGAGTATCAAGTGCTGATATCTGCGCATGGACAATCTGTTTGTAACTATTTCATCTATTTTTATGTCTTGCTGCAATGTGGTTTTTCTGTGGACAATTCAATAAACCACTACACTTTTTATGAGAATATCATGACATTTTTCTTTAAGAGTAATGCACCTGGTGAATAGTCTTGATTAAATAAATGTGCAAAATAAGCATATTTAACATTGGCCAAGCCAGCCAGTTTTGATTTTTTGTGCTATTTTTGCGTGAATTCCCTTCTTCTTGCACACGGGGAAGAGTGAAGAGTTCGCTAGATATTGTGCAAGTTTTCAGGAATTCCACTTCAAAACTTCAAGTCACAAAGATCTCACAAGAACCTATGAGTAAGGAAACGTAACAGACGTTACAAGCACTAGCATTGGAAGTGCTGAAAATAGACGTGCTGATGTCCAGAGCCCAGCGTTGTCTAACAAAGGAACTACAAACTACAAGCTGAAATATTCAAGGTAATAAAAATGGATTTCATTAATTCATATGCTAAATCAAGTCAGATAGAATTTGTAAGTTTCTACAAATCTAGTGCAGAAATTTTCTGGCTTAGCTTATTTGCAGAATGAAAGATAGCAAATCTAAAGTTAGATTCTAAGCTAGTATCTAGGAAAAAAGAAAAAGAGCAACTGAAAAATATATTACATATGGTTTATGTATTTAACAAGTTTGTTACAGAAAAGTCCAAAAAAGACTGTGTAGAAAGAATTTCTAAGGAAATGGAAATTAATGATGTTCCCAAGATTTACTGTGATGTGGAGAGTGAACAAGAAGTGAAGCATGTGTCATTAATGGCCACCCAAGGTGACTTTCTATCTCATGATGAAAAACAAGATGGAGGAAACATAGGAGACATGACATCTGACAAAGATGATGTACAAGAGACAGATGTAGAAGGGCCACTAAAAATAGAAGATGACTCGGAGGCCCAACCCCAAACTAAATCTAGAAAAAGCTTGTTAAAATTATGCAAAATCATTCCTGCATATGATGACAAAATCCATGTGTGCAGAAATTCAGAGATATTTGAGAGTTTTGCTGATAAGTTTGATTTGACTAATGAGCAGAAAAATCAATTGTTTAAAATGTGGCTTCCAGTAATTTTTTCCAGAAGATTCTCATTAAAAATGCAGAATGAATAAGTTCCATGAAGAAATGACTGATGTAGAAAGATTAAAAATGTTGATATTCTGTGGATTAAAAGAAAATTATCCAGATCTTGATATTCTTCTAAAATTGAAGATTGGCTGGAAAGAATGTACTTTTACATTTATGTCCATATTTGAAAGGGTGTACAGAATGGTCAGTACGAATTTCAATAAAAAATCAATGATAAATTGTTTTGTAACCAAATTTAGATTCCTAAATCCTGCATCTCGTGTTATTGCGTCACAAAAAGATTATTTATTTGAATGTGCGCAATCCCTTGATTTTTCTAGAAAACATGAGAATCTTGAAAGAAAAACAAATCATACTAAGTTTTTGAAACCAGGCAGAATTATATCTTATCAGAAGCCAAAATCAAAATCTCCAAAACTGACCCAAAATCAAATCTATTAAGTACGAAGAAAATTACATATTTGCTACAAACCCTATAAGTCCATTAAAGAAGCTGCTCTGAATGGGTTAAAAGCTGACGGGCCAGATCTCTCTGTAAAGATGGCGGAAATTGACAGACGGAAGCAGGTGAGTATAGGGGGTGGTCAGCTGAACACTCCATTATCACAGCTCATAAGTCTAAAAATGACCTTATTAAATAGCGCTTTTCAACAAATTATTGACAGGGAGTTGAGATTTGGTTTAGGAATTGGCTAAAAATGTAATTATATTATATGATGTGTAAATGAGTTATACAATGTATTATTTATTAATATGTGATTATTTTATACAATATATTTCTGCAATTATATATATATTAATATAGTATACAGTTAATACTGTAGCATATTTGTATAAGTAGAGATTATATTAACTGTATTTTTATATGTATAGTGAAATAATTAAAATTTAATCCAGTAATAATATTTATAATTACATTAAATACATATATTAAATATATACATATGTATAAGATATTTAAATTATTTTGTTTTTAAATAAATATGAAATTAATGTTATCTTTTATTTTTCCTTAGAGCTTTCATTTCAAAGCAGGAATTGAACAAAAAACTTCTTAAATTTATGTCTTTATACACAGGAAGTTATAATAACTGCATGATTTTATATATTTCACATTTAAAAAAAATAATATATAACTAAAAATCTAAAATTTGTGTACTGTAATTTTTATTCTGTAACATAATCTAAAACTTGTTTTTTTACTGCATGGCATGACATGTCACACCCCTGTTTTAATTTAGAGCTGTAAGAAGAAGCTTTACATTCAAACGGATTCAGTTGCAGGCCTGGTACCAGATATAGGTTAGAACATTTTTCTATAGGTTAGAACATAGTGTTAGTAATGTATTTGGGGAATATTCAAATAAATATTAGAATACTAAATTTAATAGTTTACAATGCGCATTGATAATTAGGATACAATATTTTGGGTTAATATACATGTATTCTTATTCTTTGTATGTGAAATATGTATTGTGAGCTTCTATGTGAGTCACAGTCTGAGTGACAGATGACAGATGAGCATATGAGCAGCTGCTAAGAGTGAAGTTAACGTAAGAGTGATTATAGCGTGGAATGTTACAGTATGTAAGAGGCCTCATGATTTATGGTATGTTGGAGAAAAAAAAATCAACTTTGTGTTTATGGGAAATAAGTTTCAGTGAAATTATTAGAATATTAAGAAATATTTAAATATTATTTACTCAACATATATTTCTATATTTCTTTAGTAATTATTATTTCTTGATTTCGTTAACAGTGAATAAGTGCAATCACACATCAATATGGTTTAATCAAGAAAATCTACATTTAAGAACAACATTTTTCCAAATGATAATTTTATGATATTCAGTGTTTTTTTTTATGTAATAGATGGGTACACATCTTCAAACAAATATATGGCACAAACTGATATGACAGTTATACAATTAATTATTTTTAATTTTGGTTTTTACAAATTATTTTTTTCATAAAATAATATTTTTTAATATTAAGGGGGAAATATGTTTTTGATCTTGATTACATCATCACATTTCATCAATATCTTTTTCACACATTTTAATAAAGAAGAAATATTAATAAGGTATTATTGGGTATAATAATATTAAGTGTTATAAAAGTCATTTTTTTCTCTAATGAAGGATATTACATGCAAAGTTGCATAATTTCAATATTTTGGTAATCCAAGGTTATGACTACATCTAAATAATGGAAATATTAAGGAAATGTGTTATTGAGACATAACCTCTGCATTTATCATCAACATATAAGGCCTTATTTTTATTTTTATTCTCATTTTTATTTTTCATTTTTAATTTTTTCTTCAATTTTTTATTCTTAATTTTCATTTTTATTTTTCATTTTTCATTTTTTCTTCAATTTTTATTCTTAATTTTTATTTTTTACTCCAAGAAAAAAATCAATATTTAATAAAGTAATGTCTAATACAAGAATACTGCATTATCAAATATAGTGATCATATGGTTTCTTTAGATAAGAAATGTTTCAATTCTGAGTTAAATACAACAATTCTTTCACTCATTCATTCATTTATTCATATATATTCTTATTTTGGTTCATGGCTACACATTCTTACATATTATTGTTCTAATAATAAAGATGGAAATACTTGTTACATAAAAGACACACTGACATCTATGGGTTCAAAAAGAAATTACACCTATGACAAAAATGTCCTATCACATAAAGAATATGGTTAATAATGTATTATCATTTATTATTATTATTATTATTATTATTATTATTATTTTATTTTTCCAAATATAAATTCCATATTAATATAATTTAATAATTATATGGATATTATTGATTGCTATGGTACGCTGTGATATTATAGGTTAGGAAAATTACCAGATTTGGTATAGAATAGGGAATGAAGACTTCAATCAAGATATTGAAGACGTTAATAAAGACTTTTCATATTTCTCAATTCAATTGATTCTTAAAAGTTGCAAGAAGAAAAGCCATTATCCAGAAGTTCCACAAGGTAACAATGCTATGATTTCTGAGTAATAATAGACTGTGTCAAATAAAATTCATGTCACCACTCACAACTACAGCATCCATCACTGACAAGTATGAGTACAGTATCTAAACTGACAAACACAATTAGGACAATGATCCTATGATGCTAAGATGAACTGTGTTATTACGTTTTTATCATGTTCCAGTGGTTTCCTATCACCTATAAGACTTCCATGAAAGCTGGTGAACAATCAGGTAATTGTCAGGATGCTACAACCCTGACACGTGTCCTGTGTTCTAAGGACTGGGTATGGTGCTATGTTAAGCAAGGAAGAGTCAATGTAACCCTTGCTGTGCTGACCAAAGACATCACACCTGTTCCAAGACCAATGCGGATGATATGGAAGGATTCCAGATGATTTCCAAGTCAAGCCAATGTAAGTCCAGGTCTTTAACCCCTTCACCCCCGGAGCTTTTTCTGTTTTTTCGTTTTCGTTTTTCGCTCCCCTCCTTCCCAGAGCCATAACTTTTTTATTTTTCCGTCAATATGGCCATGTGAGGGCTTATTTTTTGCGGGACGAGATGTACTTTTGAACGATACCATTGGTTTTACCATGCCATGTAACAGAAAACGGGAAAAAAATTCCAAGTGTGATGAAATTGCAAAAAAAGTGCAATCTCACACTTGTTTTTTGTTTGGCTTTTTTGCTAGGTTCACCAAATGCTAAAACTAACCTGCCATTATGATTCTGCAGGTCATTACGAGTTCATAGACACCTAACAAGTCTAGGTTATTTTTTATCTAAGTGGTGAAAAAAAATTCCAAAGTTTGCTAAAAAATAAAAAATAAAAAATTGTGCGATTTTCCGATACCCATAGCGTCTCCAATTTTCGTGATCTGGGGTCAGGTGAGGGCTTATTTTTTGCGTGCCAAGCTGGCGTTTTTAATGATATCATTTTGGTGTTGAAAAATTCTTTTCATCGCCCGTTATTGCATTGTAATGCAATGTCGCGGCGACCAAAAAAAACGTAATTTTGGCGTTTTGATTTTTTTTTCTCGCTGCGCCATTTAGCGGTCAGATTAATCCTTTGGTTTTATTGATAGATCGGGTGATTCTGAACGCAGAGATACCAAATATGTGTATGTTTAATTTTTGTTTAATTGTTTTATTTTGATTGGGGCGAAAGGGGGGTAATTTGAACTTTTATATATTTTTTATTTTTTTATATTTTTAAACACTTTTTTTTTTAATTTTGGCATGCTTCAATAGCCTCCATAGGAGGCTAGAAGCATGCACAACTCGATCGGCTCTGCTACATAGAGGTGAAGTGCAGATCACCTCTATGTAGCAGAAATCCAGATGTACTTTGAACGCCGACCACAGGGTGGCGCTCAAAGCAATCGGCCATCAACAACCATAGAGGTCTCAAGGAGACCTCTGGTTGTTATGGCAATGCACCGCTGACCCCCGATCATGTGACGGGGGTCAGCGGTGTGAGCATTTCCGGCCGCGCGGCCGGGAGCGCTAATTAAATGCCACTGTCAGCGCTTGACGGTGGCATTTAACTAGTTAATGGGCGCGGGCGGATCGCGATTCCGCTCGCGCTCATTGCGCGCACATGTCAGCTGTACAAAACAGCTGACATGTCGTGGCTTTGAGGTGGGCTCACCGCCGGAGCCCACCTCAAAGAAGGCGATCTGCCAGCTGACGGAATAGTACGTCAGCTGGCAGAAAGGGGTTAAAGGTGACACTGCAGATATTAAAGCTACATTTCAACTATGAACTTTGTTTTCTTATCAACATTTTAATTTATGGACTTTGACACATGACACACAGTCTCTACAATATCTACATGCTATCATCTATTTCAAAAGAATTATAATAAAGATTGTTTTAAAAGAACCAAGAAGAAGACATCAAAATGAAGACCAGATGACATCAGAGGATGATCAGACCTGAGATGCTTCAAGTAGATATAGGGAAGTATAATTATATATATTATATGAATATTGGTCACGGCTTACCATAACATGAATTTACATATCATTATATTATTGAGTACGTATAACAATATTATTATTTATATTATTATGAGCATTACATTATTTGCCAAAGAAGCAGAAAAGAAGAAAGAAGATCTTATTAATATGTTTTATTTGAGGGTTCCAATCAATGTCTGTCACCCTCAAAAGTGGGAATTGTTAAATATTAATTAATTGAATTATTCTTATTCAATCCTGTACTGAGCACATTGCTTCTTGCTGACATTACAAAGGGCTATTTCTGTGCATGAAGCTCAGAGTATAAGTCAACTCCATATAAAGGGCAACACGTGGTCTGTAGGACACATATATAAACGTCTCTTAGGAGGGTGTGGGGCCTTTTTGTCACATGGGGGCTGTCACCTCCTGCCTTCATCATCATTCTCCATGGACATCAGACAAGAAAGCAACAGCTGGTAGCGGTAGCCATGATGACCTTCAGATTTCACACAGACGGCTTTTACCATTCAAAACTTTGGGAAAGATGAGTATCAAGTGCTGATATCTACGCATGGACAATCTGTTTGTAACTATTTCATCTATTTTTATGTCTTGCTGCAATGTGGTTTTTCTGTGGACAATTCAATAAACCACTACACTTTTTATGAGAATATCATGACATTTTTCTTTAAGAGTAATGCACCTGGTGAATAGTCTTGATTAAATAAATGTGCAAAATAAGCATATTTAACAGTTTACCGTGCCAAACCGCAGACGACGCATGCGTCGTCAAACGCGGCAAAACGCAATCAAACGCAGACACTTGCGTCTCTAATGTTAAATATAGGAATACAAAACGCATGCGGATTATTGCGGAAAAAACGTTGCGGACACAACCGCAAATGTGAAACCGGTCTAAGAGTATTTTCACTATCCCTTTCAGTGGAATTGTTTGTTTGCTCTTTCCTTCTATGATATTCATTTATAAGTCTGGTCTTTACAAACTCTAGTGTGATGTCTGCTTCAGATCTTGTCTCTAGTGCATTTATCAGAGCAGTGTATGAATCTGACAGAATAATATTGCTGCTATATGGCTTTCCTTAATGTCTTCACCGACTGATCTCAGCTGTGTTACCACCTCCATCATGGAGTTTGTATGCTGCTGCATGTCTTTCCTTGCACTTAATCTCATCTTAGCAGGAATAGTTTTTGATTTAAGCTAGATTTTTCATGTAGCTCTCTCAATGGTTCCCACATTTCCTTTACTGTATTCTCATTCTTTCTGTGGATTATCTGATCATCCTCCACTAATAAGGTGATAGTAGCTTTAGCTTGTCTGTTTTTCTCATCCCATTTCTGATTATTATCATTGGGTCTGTCTGTAGTGATTACCTCCCATAAATCATCTTTAGACAATAGCGTCTCCACTTTGAACTTCCATAACTGATAGTTCTCATTGTTCAGCTTAGATATTGTGAGTCTCAGCTCTCAACTGCTGCTCATCTTTAACTTATTTGTCTTACTTGTTTAAAGAGACTTGCTCTGAAGTATTCATTTGTATTCACCAAGTCCTTTTGTCTTCTATGCTGGGCCCATAACCTGTTGCATAGTTTGGTTACAGAAGAAACTTGTGAGAGTAAATTATATGGGGTGATTCAACTTTTATCTTCATAGAACATGAGGTACATGCATCAGCTTCTTAATACAGCATAACAGGAAGTCTGAAGGACCTTTTGCCAGAGAAAGTTAAACCAAAGTACAAGTATATGTATTACATTCAACTAAGTATATAACAGAAACAACATCACCATCTACTGTCAGAAAAGTGTAAACTCCTCCTGCACACAAATAAGTCTGTATCTGTTGCATACCTGCCAACAAAGATGTTACTATGGTAATTACACTTACATACATGATGGCTAGCACATGGGAAATTTAAATAAAAATACTAAAATGGTCTTTTCTTGAAAGTGGTCATGAATCTGATTTGATGGTCTTCCATTTTTTCCTTAAATTGAACTAAACACAACCATTCTGTTTAAAAGCACAGTAATAGGCGTTCTCATAATCTTCTTTTCAAATGTACACAGCCTTCTTTAAATTTTTCAAAGGTAAAGCAATTTATGAGAAGTCTGAAAAATTCCCCTTTGGGAATGCTCATTATGGTCCTATAAAGATGGGCACTTTGGGCATCAAGGTATTTATAGTATAGCCATATCTTTCGAACAGGTATCAGTTCAGATCTCACTATTATTACAAACAGAAGTGAAAACATCTAAAAATTGTATTTCTTTTTTTTTTACTGTAAAGGTCAGTCTAATATTATATGTCAGAAATTTGAGAAAAATGTAAAAAAAAACAGCATTTTTCAAACTTTGAATGATTATACCTTTAATCCAGATAGTCATACCACAGCAAAACATTAATAAATAACATTTCCCTCATGGCTGCTTTACATCAACACCATTTGTAAAATGTTATTTTATTTTGTTAGCCTTTTAGGAGGTTTAAAAATGTAGCAGCAATTTTTCATTTTATCATGGAAATTTACGACATTTATTTTTTAGGGACCTATCCATGTTTGAAGGTACTTTAGAGGTCCCATATATTGGGAAACCCCCAAAAGTTATACCATTTTAAAAACAGCACCCCCTGACATATTGAAAACTGCTGTCAGATAGTTTATTAACCCTTCAGGTGCTTTCAGGATTTAATGCAAAGTGGCATGACAGAAATGAAAATGTGTATTTTTACCACCTAAATGCCGCTAAATTCTGAACAGATTACTACAGCCGACAGACTCTAAGGCCACTATTTGGTCGTGAATTGCCATGGCAAACATCAGGACCACAAAATCATGATCTGAGAGCACCAATTGGGATAAAGAGGAAGCCCCCACACTCTGTTAACCATTTATAATGATGTAGTCACTATTCACAGCAGCATCTAATGGGTTAAACAAATTTGGATGGTGCAAACACTGATCGTGGCTGATACAGCAAGTTGTCAGCTATAGTGTACAGCCGACAGCTGCTGGATTGTCACCTGTATGGAGATGCTATTCTCTTATATCTCAGGTCAGTTAAAAGACGTATTGGCAGTGATTAAGGGGTTAAAGGGAACCCGTCATCTAATTCCTGCTGCCCAAACCGTGGGTAGTGTGAATCAGATCATGTACAGTTGGACTAATAAGTATTTGATACACTGCTGATTTTGCAGGTTTTCCCACCTACAAAGAATGGAGAAGTTTGTCATTTTTATTGTAGGTACACTTCAACTGTGAGAGGCAGAATCTAAAAAAGATTCAGAAAATCACATTGTATGATGTTAGGGTTTGCGGAACGCACCGAATATATTTATTGATGTGATTGGTGCATTCGCAACCCGGGATCCACCGTGCAGGAAATATCCTGCCGCTAAGTAAATGGCGACACAATATGGCGGTATTAACCAGCTCTGTTAGCTTCACAGAGCGACCGAGAAAGCAAAGCTCTGTGCCCTGTTAACTCTCACAGAGACACAGGCTAACTACCCAGAAGAGAGCAGTCAGTGGTCATGCATGCACACAACACTCCTCGCCGAAGGTGCCAGCATTCTAGGGGCTTATTTCAGCCGGGTCCCTGAATACTCTCATACACAATCTCCTCGCCGGAGGTGCCAGCATTCTAGGGGCTTTTTTCAGCCGGGTCCCTGAACACATTCACGCATATGACCACAGTGGCGCAAAGCATGTAACTTTAGAAGATACTAGCGCATGGCCGTGCGGCCATGCGAGCCTTAAATAGCTGCAGCACGTACAGGACCTTCCAGAAGAGGACCAATGGGAGACTGCTACAGAGCCTGCGTACCTACAGGACCTTCCTAGAAAGACCAATAGATTTGGCTGCAGTACCTGAACATGTGACCCTTGATCTCCACTGAGAGATCTTACCCTGGGCATGCTCAGTGTGTGCAAAGCTGGACTCAGTCCCAAAAAAGCCTGTTCACCATAGATCAGTGCAGGGTACAATAGCAGAGCCTGGAGAGGCAGCAAAAACCCTTTGCACTGAACCAGACTCAGTGAGATGCTGGGACCGACGTCTCCGCAGAGCAGGCTCCACTGCGGCCGATGGAGAATGGGAGACCGCAGCAGATACGGATCGAGATTCCCCCTGTGCAGTAGAGGAAACTCGACTCCTAACATTACCCCCCCTCCTAGGGCCCCCCCCTCCTTGAGCCTCGCTACGCTTAAAAGCTGCAATGAGCAGCGGAGCCTGAATGTGCTCCACAGGCTCCCAGGTTCTATCCTCAGGACCGTGACCCTTCCAATCCACCAGATAAAATTTCTTGCCACGTACCACCTTGCACCCCACGATAGCATTCACCTCAAACTCATCCGTGGATGAACCCGATGTCCCGGCAGATGACTCAGAAAAGCGGGACAAATGAACGGGCTTTAAGAGGGAAACGTGAAAGGTATCGGTGATACCAAGGCATGGAGGAATAGCCAAACGGTAGACCATAGGGTTCACCTGTTCCATAACCTTGAATGGGCCAATGTAGCGAGGCACAAACTTAGTGGACTCAACTCGCAGCCTAATGTTACGGGCAGAGAGCCACACTAAGTCGCCAGGAGCAAAGGTCGGAGCGGGGCGCCGGTGAGTATCAGCCGAGACCCTCATTCTCTCCTTGGAGGCCCGGATGGCATCCTGTGTGCAGTCCCAGATGTCACGTGCCTCCACCGCCCAGTCTGCCACCCTAGAATCGGTGGATGACACAGGCATGGGCACAGGGACACGCGGATGCTGGCCGTAATTAAGGAGAAAAGGAGTCTGACCAGTGGAATCGGCTACGGCGTTGTTCAAGGCAAATTCCGCCCAAGGTAGCAAAGATGCCCAGTCATCCTGCCTAGCAGAGGCAAAATGTCGTAAGTATGTCACCAGAGTCTGATTGGTTCTCTCTACCAACCCATTCGTCTCAGGAAGATATGCAGAGGAGAGATTCAGCTCTATGCTGAGTAAACGGCAGAGCTCTCTCCAAAACCGAGATGCAAACTGGGGACCCCGGTCGCTGACAACTTTATCAGGCATTCCATGTAAGCGGAAAATATGTTTAATGAACAACGCCGCCAAGGCCCGTGCAGAAGGTAACCGTGGTAGCGGCACCAAATGCACCATTTTCGAGAAATGATTGGTGATGACCCAAATGATGGTACAGCCGCGAGACTTGGGCAAACCCACCACAAAGTCCATCCCGACCATCTCCCAGGGCCTGTCTGCCACCGGCATGGGGTAAAGTAACCCAGCAGGCCGTTGCCGTGAAGACCGATTCTGGGCGCAGGAGACACACGCCCAAATATAGTCCCTGACATCACGGGCCACATGCGGCCACCAGTACGTCCTCGCCAAAAGCTCAGATGTCCTCTTGGTTCCAAAATGTCCACCTACTCTGGACGAGTGAGCCCAAGAGAGAACCTCCGGTCGCAAATTCGCTGGTACGAAAGTCTTTCCCGGGGGCACGGACTCTAGCGAAACCGGAGCCACAGTTCTCAGGCTCTCAGAGGGGACAATAAGCCGAGGCTCCTCATCCTCCTCCTCAGATGACACTACGGAGCGGGAGAGAGCGTCGGCACGAATGTTCTTCTCCCCAGAGAGAAAATGGAGAGTAAAATGGAACCAGGAGAAGAACAGGGACCACCTGGCCTGGCGAGAATTCAGCCGCTGGGCTGTCTGTATGTACATTAAGTTTTTGTGGTCGGTGAATATTTGGAAGGGAAAGCGAGCTCCCTCCAAGAGGTGTCTCCACTCAGAAAAAGCCAACTTCATTGCTAGCAACTCCCTGTCCCCAATGGAATAATTCCTCTCCGCTGGTGTGAAGGTCTTGGAGAAGAAGAAGCAAGGATGCTTCTGACCTTGAGCATCCTTTTGGAAAAGGACTGCTCCAGCACCAACGGATGAGGCATCCACCTTTATTATAAATGGCTTATCTACATCGGGGCGATGTAGAATAGGAGTGCTAGCGAAGTGTGACTTAATCGAAAGGAATGCCTTGGAGACATCCTCCGACCACAACTTGGGATTTGCTCCCTTCTTGGTGAGGGCAACCAAGAGAGCTACCAAAGTTGAAAAGTGTGGAATGAACTGGCGATAGTAATTGATGAATCCCATAAAGCGCTGCACCGCTTTAAGTGAATGGGGTTCCTGCCAGTCCATCACAGCCTGTAGTTTGGCAGGATCCATAGCCAAACCCTGGGCAGAGATGATATAACCAATTAATGGCAAGGACTCCTGCTCAAACACACACTTCTCCAACTTGGCGTAGAGGGAGTTTGCCCATAAGAGGTCGAAGACTTTGCGAACATCTCTCTGTTGGGAGTCAATATCTGGAGAGTAGATGAGAATATCATCCAGATAGACTACGACCGAGGTGGTGAGCATCTCCCGGAAGATGTCGTTCACAAAGTCTTGGAAAACGGCTGGGGCATTACAGAGCCCGAAGGCAGGGCCGGACTGGGACTAAAATTCAGCCCTGGCATTTGAAGGTACACAGGCCCACTTGTCACATGGTGAATATGTAATATCTTTGTGCACCTGTAGGTCACAAGAAGTGAGGGGAGTGTAACACGACTATATAACATATAGTCACAGCTGTGCCCAGTATTACAGCTCAGTCCTATTTATTGCTCTTAGGTGCAGGAGCGGGCAAAACTGCTATTTTACACACAGAGTGGGGTCTCATAGATAATGAAGATGATGCTGCGGCCTCTTCATACACAGTAGCTGATGGACAGTGATGCAAAGGGTCAGATACCAATGAGCTAATATTTATGCATTTATTTTACTCACTGATATAGCACAACAGGTCTCTACAGACGTCATCATCACTGTCCCCATTGGGGCTCACAATCTACATTCCCTATGAGTCTTTGGAATGTGGGAGGAAACCAGAGAACCGGAGAAAACCCACACAAACACGGGGAGAACATACAAACTCCATGCAGATGTTGTCATTGGTGGGATTTGAACTCACAACCCCAGCGCTGCAAAGCAACAGTGCTAACCACTGAGCCACCAAAAATCTCTACAAAGGCCAAGATCTGTATTAACGCCATATTGTTACCATATAGCAGTAGATATCAGCTCTGCATAACATATAAGAGATCACAGCACAGTTACAGATAATGACTTACAGATTACTTTCTTTCTGATTGACTCGTTCACTTTTCCCATCTTTTTCATCTGGCCTAGACCGACATGACAACTTCTCCAGCCACGACTCGGCTGCAGAGAATACAACAAAGACAAATTTCACTTCTCATATATCCCCTGAGGAAGATGCCCTTGTAGTATCGATACACGTGGGGCTCAAGCTCTCCCCAGTATTAGCACTTTATATTTGAACTACCTCATCTCTACTCAGCATCTTTGCACTCCAGGCTCCTTTGGAGTTTACTATTTGCCTCGCTCCTGGTCTTTAGGTGATATATTCCTTTACAACTTGGCTATTGTTTCTGGGTGGTATATCTTTATCTAATATGTGGTTATCTTACCCCCAGTTCTCTGGTTAACATCTTATATATTGTTTTGCTTTCATTGGAATTCTTAGGGTGCATGAGGGGGCATACTCTGAGCCTAAATTTGTGTGTATATTATACCTTTGTCCTTAATACTGCTTGATGTCTGTAGGGTACACGTTGGTGGTATAAGAGTATATATTAGTGTACGTGTTTTAATTCATATGCACGCACCTTCTCTAAATATTTGTCACATTGTTCAGTGAGCAAAAACAGCAATAAATAATATTATGTGATAAATCACATGATCCTACCTGAATACGGGGAACATAGCTAAAGCAGGAATTAAAACATAACTTTTAATAAATATAAATAAGAAATGTGTGAAACAAATGTCACCAAAAAACGTGTCAATAAAAAGTACCACTAGGTATATTCAAATTTGTGTACTATATATATAAACACTAATGGATAAACTTCAGGACACTGGCAGTGGTCCAGTGTTCAATTGTTTAGACCAAGGAACCTGGTTTAATGACGAAAAAACAACATAAACCAATGGTACTTGTACCAATAATAAGGTGCCCTGGTTGCATTAATATTAGCAGTCAATCATATACTGAAAGGAAGGGGGTACAAATAATGGGAGATTAAATAATTATGGAACAATCTCACCAATTATTGTCGAGGATGAGAGAGCCGGAACCCCAGTGGTGCTTCTATGACAAGTCCGTTGTGTCGCACGACTTCAGGAGACAATTCCCTGTCAATCCCTATGGGGCTATCATTGGTCTCAATCCCCGAACTCCCGCCCCCACAAGGACAGTCCACAGCCACCCCCACAAAGTAACAAGCCCTGCACTCTCCCCAGAAGGTCCCAACGCGCTTCCCCGCAAGCAGGATCACCAGGGGACTAGCTTGCCGGGAGACAAAGTGCTTCAGTGCTAAAGATAGAGCTGCCACCCTCTATGCTGGACTGCAGAGAGGGTTCAGTGCTAAAATGACATTTGTCTCCAACTGTCTGGGGGGTTGCATGTAGCTTACTAGCTATGTGCTGTTTTTTCTGTTTTTAAATGCTTTTAAATGTATGTCTCGTTTTGATGTGCCTTTTTGAATAAAGTTGTTATCTTTTAATGGTCGATCCCAGTGTTATGCATATCCTTTTTCTTAGTTTTTCTTGATAGTCTTTCTCATATGCATATGGTTGATCCCTGACTCACTTATGCTTTGTGGTGCCCGCTACCTTCTTTATATACTTCTCATATTCCAGCCTCATCACCATCTATTCCCAACCTGCACAAACTCCTCATCCTGCTGATACCCCAATACTGAGCCGCTGCTGCCGTATGTGTCCCTATTACTGCCCCTGATACCCCAATACTGAGCCTCTGCTGCCGTATGTGTCCCTATTACTGCCCCTGATACCCCAATACTGAGCCTCTGCTGCCGTATGTGTCCCTATCACTGCCCCTGATACCCCAATACTGAGCCTCTGCTGCCATATGTGTCCCTATTACTGCCCCTGATACCCCAATACTGAGCCGCTGCTGCCGTATGTGTCCCTATTACTGCACCTGATACCCCAATACTGAGCCGCTGCTGCCGTATGTGTTCCTATTACTGCACCTGCTGTGTGGTACAAAAACAGCACTCCTTTTACTGCCCTACATAATAATGCCACCACTGTGCCCTTTAAATAGTAATAATGCCTTTGTGCCCTCTATATGGTAAAATTGCCCCCACTAGAAAATATTAATGCGCTGTGCAAATGCACTTGAAAACAGTATCCACATTTCTCCCCTAGAAAGTAATAATGCCCCTTGTGCACATGACTGCCATAATAATCTGAGTGCCCCTATAACAATGATGCTTCTTAACTGCCCAGTTAACATCTACTAAAGTCCCCTGAGTCCCCAATGTACAACTCCTTTATATACATTATGATGGGCAAACAGCTCCCCTATATACAGTATAATACACCCACAGTTACTCTATACACAATACGATGTTCCCACAACTGCCCTCTACACAGCATTATGGGCCTTAAACTCCACTATACATAGTATGGTGGGCCCACAGCTTCTCAATGCACAGTATGGTGGGCCCACAGCTCTCCAATACACAGTATGGTGGGCCCACAGCTTCTCAATGCACAGTATGGTAGGCCCACAGCTCCGCTATACAGAGTATGATGTCCCCACTGCTCCCCCAAAATACTGACTACCACAGTAGCCCTCAGACTGTATAATGGCCTCCAAATTAGTCACCAAACTGCATAATGGCCCCCGCACATTAGCTCACAAACTGTACACTATAATGCTCCTCCACATTAGCTCCCAAACTGTATAATGGTCCCTGCATTAGTCCCCAAGCTGTATAATGGCCCCCGCATTAGTCCTCAAGCTGTATAATGGCCCCTGCATTAGTCCTCAAGCTGTATAATGGCCCCTGCATTAGTCCCCAAGCTATATAATGGCCCCCGCATTAGTCCTCAAGCTGTATAGTGACCCTTGCTTTAGTCCACAAGCTGTATAACAGATGCTGAATTAGTCCCTGAATTGTATGAGGGCCCCCCACAAAGTTTCAGAGTCCCACACACTACGTAGAAGGGTCTCCCATTGTTTATGATGCCCCCACATCACATCACAAGTTTTAATAAAAAACAGTATGTGTACTATGTGCACTGTGTATACTATGTGCACTGTGTATTGTATATTATGATATATGCATTGACTGATTGCTCCTGGACCGGGCCACAGGACATACATGATATAATATACAGTGGCTAAATATATATATCTATAATATAACGCTGGGAGCGTCACTCTGTCCGAAGCCTTTATAGACTGCGCAAGCCTGGACCCCACAGAGTGACGCTCCCAGGAGATCGAGGCATGCGTAAGCGCTGAACGCACACCGCGATCTCCAACGGAGAAGCAGGGACGAGCCAGGAGGGTGAGTATGCAATACTTACCTGTCCCGTTCCACCGACGCGATTCCGGGCCATGAATGCCCCCCTTTTCCCGGAATCGGCGCCTGCGCAGTCCGCGCTTTCCGGCACCATTTTCTTGAAGACACACTGCGTGTCTTCAAGAAAATGGCGCGGGAAAGCGCGGACGCCTGTGACGTTCAGTTCAGAGGGCGCGATGACGCGCTTAATGCGCGCCGCCCTCTGACTGAACAGTCACAGTCAGAGGACCCGGAAGACGGAGCAGTGGAACGGGGGACAGGTAAATATAGCAAGTGCCGGGGGCCTGAGCTAGCGGCGACTCCGGCACCTGACCCCCACAGCGCGCCGGTGTCCCCGCCTGCTCAGGCCCCCAGCACAGCCGCACGCACTCTCATCACCACAACGCACAGCCGCCCGCACTCACCACCGCCACGCACAGCCGCCCGCACAGCCGCCCGCACTCACCACCGACACGCACAGCCGCCCGCACTCACCACCGCCACGCACAGCCGCCCGCACTCAGCACAGCCGCCCGCACTCAGCACAGCCGCCCGCACTCACCACCGCCACGCACAGCCGCCCGCACTCACCACCGCCACGCACAGCCGCCCGTACTCACCACCGCTACGCACAGCCGCCGGCACTCACCACCGCCACGCACAGCCACCCGCACTCAGCACAGCCGCCCGCACTCAGCACAGCCGCCCGCACTCAGCACAGCCACCCGCACTCACCACCGCCACGCACAGCCGCCCGCACTCACCACCGCCACGCACAGCCGCCCGCACTCACCACCGCCACGCACAGCCACCCGCACTCACCACAGCCACGCACAGCCGCCCGCACTCAGCACAGCCGCCCGCACTCAGCACAGCCGCCCACACTCAGCACAGCCGCCCGCACTCAGCACAGTCGCCCGCACTCACCACCGCCACGCACAGCTGCCCGCACTCACCACCGCCACACATAGCCGCCCGCACTCACCACCGCCACGCACAGCCGCCCGCACTCAGCACAGCCGCCCGCACTCAGCACAGCCGCCCGCACTCACCACCGCCACACATAGCCGCCCGCACTCACCACCGCCACGCACAGCCGCTCGCACTCAGCACAGCCGCCCGCACTCAGCACCGCCACGCACAGCCGCCCGCACTCAGCACAGCCACCCACACTCAGCACAGCCGCCCGCACTCAGCACAGCCGCCCACACTCAGCACAGCCGCCCGCACTCAGCACAGCCACCCGCACTCAGCACAGCCGCCTGCACTCACCACCGCCACGCACAGCCGCCTGCACTCACCACCGCCATGCACAGCCGACCGCACTCAGCACAGCCGCCCGCACTCAGCACAGCCACCTGCACTCAGCACAGCCGCCCGCACTCAGCACAGCCGCCCGCACTCAGCACAGCCGCCCGCACTCACCACCGCCACGCACAGCTGCCCGCACTCACCACCACCACACATAGCCGCCCGCACTCACCACCGCCACGCACAGCCGCCCGCACTCAGCACAGCCGCCCGCACTCAGCACAGCCGCCCGCACTCACCACCGCCACACATAGCCGCCCGCACTCACCACCGCCACGCACAGCCGCTCGCACTCAGCACAGCCGCCCGCACTCAGCACCGCCACGCACAGCCGCCCGCACTCAGCACAGCCACCCACACTCAGCACAGCCGCCCGCACTCAGCACAGCCGCCCACACTCAGCACAGCCGCCCGCACTCAGCACAGCCACCCGCACTCAGCACAGCCGCCTGCACTCACCACCGCCACGCACAGCCGCCTGCACTCACCACCGCCATGCACAGCCGACCGCACTCAGCACAGCCGCCCGCACTCAGCACAGCCACCCGCACTCAGCACAGCCGCCCGCACTCAGCACAGCCGCCCGCACTCAGCACAGCCGCCCGCACTCAGCACAGCCGCCCGCACTCAGCACAGCCGCCCGCACTCACCACCGCCCGCACTCACCACCGCCACGCACAGCCGCCCGCACTCACCACCGCCACGCACAGCCACCCACACTCACCACCGCCACGCACAGCCGCCCGCACTCACCACCGCCACGCACAGCCGCCCGCACTTACCACAGCCACGCACAGCCGCCCGCACTCAGCACAGCCGCCCGCACTCAGCACAGCAGCCCGCACTCACCACCGCCACACACAGCCGCCGACGCTCACCACCGCCACGCACAGCTGCCCACACTCAGCACAGCCGCCCGCACTCAGCACAGCCGCCCGCACACAGCACAGCCGCCCGCACCCAGCACAGCCGCCCGCACTCAGCCGCCCGCACTCAGCCGCCCGCACTCAGCCGCCCACGCTCAGCCGCCCGCACTCAGCCGCCCACGCTCAGCCGCCCACACTCACCACCACCACACACAGCCGCCCGCACTCACCACAGCCACGCACAGCCGCCCGCACTCAGCACAGCCGCCCGCACTCAGCACAGCCGCCCGCACTCAGCACAGCCGCCCGCACTCAGCACAGCCGCCCGCACTCAGCACAGCTGCACTCGGGCAGTAGAGCCGGAGAGAGAAAGATGGGAGCAACATATGGCAGAATGGAAGCAGGAACAGGCAGAATGGGTGCAGCACATTACAACAGAATGGGGGCACAGGATGGGAGCAGCACATGACAGAATGGGGACACAGGATGCGAGCAGCACATGACAGAATGATTGCGCACGATGGGAGCAGCACATGACAGGATGGGGGTGCAGGATGGGAGCACATGACAGGATGGGGCGCAGGATGGGAGCAGCACATGACAGAATGGGGGCACAGGATGGGAGCATCACATGACAGAATGGGGGCACAGGATGGGAGCAGCACATGACAGAATGGGGGCACACACATGACAGGATGGGGGTGTAGGATGGAGCAGCATATGACAGGATGGGGCGCAGGATGGGAGCACATGACAGGATGGGGATGCAGGATGGAGCAGCACATGACAGGATGGGGATGCAGGATGGAGCAGCACATGACAGGATGGGAGAGCAAGATGAGAGCAGCACATACCAGGATGGAGGCCATATACCAATATAAATGCTCGCCACCCGGGCGTAGAACGGGTTCAATAGCTAGTATATATATATATATATATATATATATATATATATATACACAGTGTATGATGTCCTGCAGCTAGGCTCAGGAGCAGTCAGCCTATGGTCCTGTATACAGCTGTCTGCTGGGAGTTATTGCTGCAGCTTGTTCCTGCACACAGATCAGGCCACACTGGAGCCGATGACCCCACTGAGAGCGCAACCCCATCTGTGTCAAGCTTCAAGCTGGACAATAAATCATCTCACCGGCCTCAGCTTGACTGCAGACACCATGGCAAGACAAGATCCGACTCTGTCAGAGACCTCCTGCCCCGGCCCCCTGCTCTGCTGACCTCATCACTGAAGCTCCTCTCAGCCCAGCCGGCTCGCAGGTGACGTCCACCCTCACATCATGTGGTGTGTCTGCAATCCTTGGATGTCCGGGCCGGCACTTGTACAACTTGATGGTACAGTACAGTGCCGGGAGGCCTAAAACTTCTGCACGGGGCAGACCTGCACAGCGCCCCCTGCTTGTGTGCATGATCGCGCTGCAGAATTGAAATCAGCAGAGACAAGGGGCGGCACAGAACAGCACAGTGCCACCCCTTTCCTGGTCCTGCTGGTTTCATCAGTGCAGCGTGATTGTGTGTGCAGGCAAGCTAATGCTGCGCCTGCCAGACATGCACGCTGAAGAGGGAGTGGAGGTGATCGAGCGGCCCATTAGAGGGACCGGCCGTTCTGGCATTTGCCAGAAGTGCCCGATGGCCAGTCCGGCCCTGCCCGAAGGGCATCACAGTGCCCATCCCTGGTGTTAAAAGCCGTCTTCCACTCGTCCCCCTCACGGATGCGAATCAGGTTATAAGCACCCCGCAGATCTAATTTAGTAAATACCCTTGCTCCCCGTAGCCTATCAAAGAGCTCAGATATCAGGGGTAGTGGGTACTTGTTTGTAACGGTGATGGCGTTAAGACCCCTGTAGTCAATGCATGGACGTAATTCTCCACTCTTCTTCTGCACGAAGAATAACCCAGCCCCTGCAGGTGACACTGACTTCCTAATAAAACCTCTTGCCAGATTCTCTTGGATATACTGAGACATTGCCTCCGTCTCCGGGAGAGATAACGGATAGACTCGACCCCGGGGAGGCTCAGCACCAGGCAAGAGATCGATAGGACAGTCATAGGGGCGGTGAGGCGGAAGGATCTCCGCAGCCCTTTTGGAGAACACGTCCGCATAAGGCCAATAGTGCTTGGGGAGAGAGGAAAGATCTGCGGGTACCTCAGTTGTAGCAACCTGAACACACTCCCTCTGACATCTACCTTCACAGGATTTACTCCATCCCAAAATTTTCCCTGAGGACCACTCTATATGAGGAGAATGAAAACAAAGCCAGGGTATCCCCAACAGGACCTCATAAACTCCCTCAGGAAGGACCAAAAGAGAAATAATCTCCTGATGTGATGGAGATACAGAAAGAGTGAAAGGGATGGTTTGGTGTGTAATCTGTGAAGGTAGTGTCGACCCGTTTACCACTTGAATGGTTATTGGCTTGGCGAGCATCACCAGGGGTATTGCGTGTTGCTGAGCGAAAGCGGATGACATAAAATTACCCTTCGCCGAAGAGTCCACGCAAAGCTCTACCATAAGAGTGGATGGGCCTATGGTAATTGTCCCCTTGAAGGACAATTTTGAGGTAAACGTCGCCGTGTCTAATGTACCTCCTCCAACTGCCACTAGATGCTGACGTTTCCTCGACCGCTGCGGACACTTGGAGGCAAGATGTCCGGACTGCCGGCAAACATGACAGACCTTGAGGGCACGAGCGGCCTGGGACTTAGACCCCGCTCGCGACCCCTCTATGGCCTCATGTGACTCGGGCGCCTGGACCGGAGATTCCAAAGGTCTGGCGAAGGTGGGAGCCAGCCGAAACCTCTGCTTACACTGGGCTCGCTCCAACCCTCGCTCGTGAAAACGAAGGTCTATGCGAGTTGATATAGATATGAGCTCCTCCAGTGTAGTGGGAATCTCCCTGGTGGCCAAAGCGTCCTTCACATGGTCAGCCAGGCCCCTCCAAAATACTGGGATGAGGGTTTTATCTGACCACTCCAACTCAGAAGCTAAAGTCCGGAAGAGAATGGCAAATTGGCTGACCATGGTCGAACCCGGAGTCAATGCCAGCAGTTGGCGTGCCGTATAATGGGTGACTTGAGGTCCTACGAAGACCTGCTTCAGATTGCCCAGAAACCGAGGAACACTCTGCACCACATGATCGTTGCGCTCCCACAGCGGCGTAGCCCACTCCAAAGCTCTGTCCAACAGGAGAGAAATTACAAATCCCACCTTTGCCCGCTCTGTGGGAAAACGTGCAGCCAGGAGCTCGAGATGTATACCGCACTGGCTCACGAATCCCCTACAGGACTTACTGTCCCCAGAGAATTTTTCAGGCAACGGAAGGTGAGATAAGGTCGAAACAGAGGTGGCAGTGGGTAAAGCTGCTGCAGCCACACTAGCAGCCTGAACAGCAATTGCGGTAACATCCACCGCCGAGGTTGCACGCTCGAGAGACGCCAACCCGCCCTCCAGCAGCTGGATGTACCCCTGCAATCGCTGTTCGTCCGCCATTACTTAGCCAGATCCTGGCGCTAGTATACTGTTAGGGTTTGCGGAACGCACCAAATATATTTATTAATGTGATTGTTGCGTTCACAACCCGGGATCCAGCGTGCAGGAAATATCCTGCTGCTAAGTAAATGGCGACACAATATGGCAGTATTAACCAGCTCTGTTAGCTTCACAGAGCGACCGAGAAAGCAAAGCTCTGTGCCCTGTTAACTCTCACAGAGACACAGGCTAACTACCCAGAAGAGAGCAGTCAGTGGTCATGCATGCACACAACACTCCTCGACGGAGGTGCCAGCATTCTAGGGGCTTATTTCAGCCGGGTCCCTGAACACATTCACGCATATGACCACAGTGGCGCAAAGCATGTAACTTTAGAAGATACTAGCGCATGGCCGTGCGGCCATGCGAGCCTTAAATAGCTTCAGCACGTACAGGACCTTCCAAAAGAGGACCAATGGGAGACTGCTACAGAGCCTGCGTACCTACAGGACCTTCCTAGAAAGACCAATAGATTTGGCTGCAGTACCTGAACATGTGACCCTTGATCTCCACTGAGAGATCTTACCCTGGGCATGCTCAGTGTGTGCAAAGCAGGACTTAGTCCCAGAAAAGCCTGTTCGCCATAGATCAGTGCAGGGTACAATAGCAGAGCCTGGAGAGGCAGCAAAAACCCTTTGCACTGAACCAGACTCATTGAGACGCTGTGACCGACGTCTCCGCAGAGCAGGCTCCACTGCGGCCGATGGAGAATGGGAGACCGCAGCAGACACGGATCGAGATTCCCCCTGTGCAGCAGAGGAAACTTGACTCCTAACATATGATTTTTAAATAATTAAATTGCATTTTATTGCATGAAATTAGAATTTGATCACCTACCAACTAGCAAGAATTCTGTCTCTCAAACACCTGCTAGTTTTTCTTTAAGAAGCTCTCCTACTCTGCACTCATTACCTGTATTAATTGCACTGGTTTTAACTTGTTACCTGTATAAAAGACACGTGGCCACACACTCAATCAACCACACTCCAACCTCTCCACCATGGCCAAGACCAAAGAGTTGTCTAAGGACACCAGGGACAAAATTGTAGACCTGCACAAGTCTGTTATGGGCTACAGGACAATAGGCAACCAGCTTGGTGAGAAGGCAACAACTGTTGGCACAATTATTAGAATATGGAAGAAACACAAGATGACTGTCAATCTTACTTGGTCTGGGGCTCCATGCAAGATCTTGCCTTTATGGGGTAAGCATGATTCTGAGAAAAGTCAAGAATTAGCCCAGAACTACATGGGAAGACCTGGTCAATGACCTGAAGAGAGCTGGGACCACAGACTCAAACATTACCGTTAGTAACACACTACACCATCATGGATTGAAATGCTGCAGGGCACGCAAGGACACCCTGCTCACACCAACACATGTCTATACCTGATTGAACTTTGCCATTGACCAGCTGAATGATCCAGAATAGGTATGGATAAAGTATGTGGTCAGACAAGACCAAAATAGAACTTTTGGTATAAACTACACTTGCCATGTTTGGAGGAATAAGGATGAGTACAACTCCAAGAACAACATCTCAATGTGAAGAATAGGGGAAAACATAATTCTTTGGAGGTGTTTTTCTGCAAAGGAGACAGGACGATTGCACCGTATTAACCCCTTCATGACCTTGGGATTTTCCGTTTTCCCGTGTTCGTTTTTCACTCCCCTCCTTCCCAGAGCCATAACTTTTTTATTTTTCCGTCAATTTGGCCATGTGAGGGCTTATTTTTTGCGGGACGAGTTGTACTTTTGAATAACATCATTGGTTTTACCATGTCGTGTACTAGAAAACAGGAAAAAATTTCCAAGTGCGGTGAAATTGCAAAAAAAGTGCAGTCCCACACTTGTTTTTTGTTTGGCTTTTTTGCTAGGTTCACTAAATGCTAAAACTGACCTGCCATTATGATTCTCCAGGTCAGTACGAGTTCATCGACACCTAACATGACTAGGTTATTTTTCACCTAAGTGGTGAAAAAAAATTCCAAACTTTGCTAAAAAAAAAAAAAAAGCGCCATTTTCGATACTCGTAGCGTCTCTATTTTTCGTGATCTGGGGTCAAGTGAGGGCTTATTTTTTGCGTGCCGAGCTGGCGTTTGTAATGATACCAGTTTGGTGCAGATATGTTCTTTTGATCACCTGTTATTGCATTTTAATGCAATGTCGCGGCGTCCAAAAAAACATAATTCTGGCGTTTCGAATTTTTTTCTCATTACGCCATTTAGCGATCAGGTTAATGCTTTTCTTTATTGATAGATCGGGGGATTCTGAACGCGGCGATACCAAATATGTGTAGGTTTGATTTTTTTTATTGATTTATTTTGATTGGGACGAAAGGGGGGTGATTTAAACTTTTATATTTTTTTTATTTTTTTCACACTTTTTTTAACTTTTTTTTTAACTTTTGCCATGCTTCAATAGCCTCCATGGGAGGCTAGAAGCAGGCACAGCGCGATCGGCTCTGCTACATAACAGCGATCATCAGATCGCTGCTATGTAGCAGAATATCAGGTGTGCTGTGAGCGCAGACCACAGGGTGGCGCTCACAGCTGCCAGAGATCAGTAACCATAGAGGTCTCAAGGACCTCTATGGTTACCATTCTAAAGCATCGCCGACCTCCGATCATGTGACGGGGGTCGGCGATGACGTCATTTCCGGCCACCCGGCCGGATGCGGTAGTTAAATGCCGCTGTCTGCGTTTGACAGGGGCATTTAACTAGTTAATAGGCGCGGGCAGATCGCGATTCTGCCCGTGCCTATTGCGGGCACATGTCAGCTGTTCAAAACAGCTGACATGTCCCGGCTTTGATGCGGGCTCACCGCGGAGCCCTGCATCAAAGGAGGGGAGCTGACCTCGGATGTACTATCCCGTCCGAGGTCAGTAAGGGGTTAAAGGGAGGATGGATTGGGTCATGAATCGCGAGATTTTGGACGACAACCTCATTACCTCATTAAGAGCATTGAAGATGGTCATGGCTGGGTCTTCCAGCATGACAATGACCCGAAGCACATAGCCAGGACAACTAAGGAGTGGATCCGTAAGAAGAATTTCAAAGTCCTGCAGTGGCCTAGCCAGTCTCCAGACCTGAATCCAATAGAAAATCTTTGGAGGGAGATGAAACTCAATGTTGCCCAGTGACAGACTAGAAACCTGAAAGATCTGTAGAAGATCTGTCATGAGAAGTGTGCAAACTTGGTTACCGTATATACTCGAGTATAAGCCGAGATTTTCAGCCCAAATTTTTGGGCTGAAAGTGCCCCTCTCGGCTTATACTCGAGTCATGGTCGGTGGGTGAGGGGGAGAGAGGACTGTCGCATACTCACCTGCTCCTGGCGCACCTAACGCTGTCCCAGCCTGTCCCATGGTTTCCCGCGCTGCAGCTCTTCCTCTATTCAGCGGTCACGTGGTACCGCTCATTAAAGTAATGAATATGGACTCCACTCCCATAGGGGTGGAGCCACATATTCATTACTGTAATAAGCGGTACCAGTGACCGCTAATTACAGGAAGAAGCTGCGGTACTATGGGACAGGCAGGGACCGCGTCAGGAGCGCCAGGAGCAGGTGAGTATTTCATATTCACCTGTCCGCATTCTATCTGCCGGGCGCCGCTCCGTCTTCCCGTCCTCATGCTGTGACTGTGCAGGTCAGAGGGCGTGATGACGTATTAGTGTGCGCGCCGCCATCAGCCTGAACAGTCAGTGCAGAGAGACGGGACGCTGAGAAGCAGCGACGAGAGGTGAGTATGTCATTTTTTTTTATTGCAGCAGCAGCATTACATGTGGCACAATACTGTATGGAGCGTCTATGGGGCCATAAAGAACTGCATGGAGCATTATATTGAGCATCTATGGGGCCATAATGAACTGCATGGAGCATAATATGGGACATTATATGGGGCCATAACTGCATGGAGCATTATATGGGGCATTATATGGGGCCATAACTGCATGGATCATTATATGGGACATTATATGGGGCCATAAGTGCATGGAGCATTATATGGGGCATTATATGGGGCCATAATGAACTGCATGGAGCATTATATGGGACATTATATGGGGCCATAACTGCATGGAGCATTATATGGGGCCATAACTGCATGGAGCATTATATGGGGCATTATATGGGGCCATAACTGCATGGAGCATTATATGGGACATTATATGGGGCCATAACTGCATGGAGCATTATATGGGACATTATATGGGGCCATAACTGCATGGAGCATTATATGGGGCATTATATGGGGCCATAACTGCATGGAGCATTATATGGGGCCATAACTGCATGGAGCATTATATGGGGCATTATATGGGGCCATAACTGCATGGAGCATTATATGGAGCATCTATGGGGCCATAATGAACTGCATGGAGCATTATATGGGACATTATATGGGGCCATAACTGCATGGAGCATTATATGGGGCATCTATGGGGCCATAACTGCATGGAGTATTATATGGAGCATCTATGGGGCCATAACTGCATGGAGCATTATATGGGGCAACTATGGGGCCATAACTGCATGGAGCATTATATGGGGCATCTATGGGGCCATAACTGCATGGAGCATTTTATGGAGCATCTATGGGGCCATAACTGCATGGAGCATTATATGGGGCATCTATGGGGCCATAACTGCATGGAGCATTATATGGAGCATCTATGGGGCCATAACTGCATGGAACATTATATGGGGCATCTATGGGGCCATAACTGCATGGAGCATTATATGGGGCATCTATGGGCCATAACTGCATGGAGCATTATATGGAGCATCTATGGGGCCATAACTGCATGGAGCATTATATGGGGCATCTATGGGGCCATACCTGCATAGAGCATTATATGGGGCATCTATGGGGCCATAAAGAACTGCATGGAGTATTATATAGGGCATCTATGGGGCCATAAAGAACTGCATGGAGCATTATATGGGGCTCCTGATTCAATATGGATATTCAAAAACACTTAACCTACTGATGTCTCAATTAATTTTATGCTTATTGGTATCTATTTTTATTTTTGAAATTTACCGGTAGCTGCTGCATTTTCCACCCTAGGCTTATACTTGAGTCAATAAGTTTTCCCAGTTTTTTGTTGCAAAATTAGGGGGATCGGCTTATACTCGGGTCGGCTTATACTCGAGTATATACGGTAATAACTACAGGAAAAGTCTGACCTCTATAATTGTAAATAAAGATTTCTGTACCAAATATTAAGTTCTGTTTTTCTATTGTATCAAATACTTATTTCATGCAACAAAATGCACATTAATTTTATAAAAATCATAAAATGTGATTTTCAGGTTTTTTTTTAGTTTCAACATTTTTATTTCTTAGAACATCATTAAACATAGTAGACACAGATCATAATGTTCAAGGATCCCCTCGCAGGGGGAAATATGATAAAATAAGATGAGGAAAGTTACATTATCCTTGAAGATATTATAGTATTTGCATAAATCCAGTGTATAACAATTTTAACTCAATTATATTCGGGTTAATGGAGGGAGGAAGGAAGAGGAAATAAAAAAGGGGGTGGGGGGGTACAGAGAACATTGAGCGTTAATGATGAGAGTTAAGTTGACGTGAGATACCAGATTGAATGAACCAAGAATTAAGGTTATCAAGACGTATAAGTATAATCGTGTGTTATGCAGCTAGAGACAATGTTCTAGAAAGGTCGTCGTCATTCTGAGTTTGGATCCAAGAATCTTATATACTCCAAAAAATATCAATAATGTCAGACTTAGTAGCCTCAATTTTTTCATATAGCATTATTAAGTTAATCCTTCTCTTCACCTGGAGTATCGACAACGTATTAGTTTTCCATTGTCCAGCAATATGGTTTCTGGTTGCCATAGAAATAAAATCAATAAGGCGACAAATCTTATTGTTAGCATTAGCTGTTTTTTTGTTTTTTTTTTAAGATTCCGTCTCTCACAGCTGAAGTCATTGCACTTGCAAACAGAGAATTAGGCACTAGTTGTTGAAAATAAGCCATTTTAACACCTCAATATGCCTCCTTAGGATCTCTGTAGGGTAGTGCATTCACAAAGAGAACATCAAGGTAAATCATAAGAACTTGAAAGAATTGGAGCACTCACCCAGATCATTCTTGATGTGCACTTTTATTCCATGGTAAAACATGCCATCAAACCATATTACAGTGCGAAGTGCAGGTAGTAGGGGAGCTATGCAGATGAGAGAGCCTGACGGACTTTAATGTGGTTTGATGTCACATTTTACCATGGAATAAAATTCCACATCAAGAAAGATCTGGGCAAGTGCTCCAATTCTTTCAATTTCTTATAATTTACCTTGAAGTCATTGCACTGGCTGCTCATTCATTATAGGATCCAATTTAACCCCTTAAGCCTCAAGGGTGGTTTGCACGTTAATGACCGGGCCAATTTTTACAATTCTGACCACTGTCCCTTTATGAGGTTATAACTCTGGAACGCTTCAACGGATCCTGTTGATTCTGACATTTTCTTGTGACATATTGTACTTCATGATAGTTGTAAAATTTATTTGATATTACCTGCGTTTATTTATGAAAAAAATGGAAATTTGGCGAAAATTTTGAAAATTTCGCAATTTTCCAAATTTGAATTTTTATGCCCTTAAATCACAGAGATATGTCACACAAAATACTTAATAATTAACATCTCCCACATGTCTACTTTAGATCAGCACAATTTTGGAACCAAAATTTCTTTTAGTTAGGAAGTTATAAGGGTTAAAAGTTAAACAGCGGTTTATCATTTTTACACCATTTTTTTAGGGACCACATCACATTTCAAGTCATTTTGAGGGGTCTATATGATAGAAAATAACCAAGTGTGACAGCATTCTAAAAACTGCACCCCTCAAGGTGCTCAAAACCACATTCAAGAAGTTTATTAACTCTTCAGGTGTTTCACAGGAATTTTTGGAATGTTTAAAAAAAATGAACATTTAACTTTTTTTTCACAAAAAAATTACTTCAGCTCCAAATTTTTTTATTTTACCAAGGGTAACAGGAGAAAATGGACCCCAAACGTTGTTGTCCAATTTGTCCTGAGTACGCTGATACCCCATATATTGGGGTAAACCCCTGTTTGGACCGCACTGGAAAGCTCGGAAGGGAAGGAGCACTGTTTTACTTTTTCAACACAGAATTGGCTGGAATTGAGATCGGACGGCATGTCGCGTTTGGAGAGCCCTTGCTGTGCCTAAACAGTGGAAACCCCCAATTCTAACTGAAACCCTAATCCAAACACATCCCTAACCCTAATCCCAACTCTAACCATAACCCTAACCACACCCCTAACCCGAACATGCCCCTAACCCTAATCCCAACCACAACCCTAATCCCAACCACAACCCTAATCCCAACCACACTCCTAACCCCAATACACCCCTAACCCCAACACACCCTTAACCCTAATCCCAACCCTAACCACACCCCTAACTCCAACACACCCCTAACCCTAATCCCAACCATAACCCTAACCACACCCCTAACCCTGACACACCCCTAACCCTAATCCCAATCATAAATGTAATCCAAATCCAAACTATAGCCCCAACCCTAACCCTAACTTTAGCCCCAACCCTAACCCTAACTTTAGCCCCAACCGTAACTGTAGCCCTATCCCTAGCCCCAACTCTAATCCTAGCCCCAACCCTAGCCCTAATGCTAACCCCAGCCCTAACCTGTTATGATCTGGTGGCCTAGGAGCAGCATGGACGAGCTCTGGAGTAGGTGGTCTCTATACTGACCGCAGACCCTGAACTTAACACCGCAACTATAAGTAGCCGTGGGATGTTCCTGTCACTCCCTCGACACCTCGTCACAGCCGGAGGACTAATTACCCCTAAAGAAAGAAACAGGAAAACTATCTTGCCTCAGAGAAAATCCCCAAAGGAAAGACAGCTGTTATGGATCCCAATGGCTAGGGGATCGCACTGGACAAGCAAAAATAACTAAAATAACGGACGAGCTCTAGGGTGATGGAACCTGGGCTGACCGTTGCCCTACTCCTGACAAACACAACTAGAAATAGCCAGGGAGCGTGCCTACGTTGATTCTAGATGCCACGCACCAGCCTAAGAGCTAACTAGCACTGCAGAGAAAATAAAGACCTAACTTGCCTCCAGAGAAATAAACCCCAAAGGTATAGTTGCCCCCCACATGTATTGACGGTGAAAATGAGAGGAAGGCACGCACATAGATATGAAAATAGAGTTAGCAAAACGAGGCCCGCTATAACTAGAAAGCAGAAGGATACAAAAGGGGTCTGAGCGGTCAGCAAAAAACCCTAATCAAAAACCATCCTGAGATTACAAGCACCCATGTGCCAACTCATGGCACATGGGGAGCACCTCAGCCCACTAGAGCTTCCAACTAGCATAGAATAATATTTAGCAAGCTGGACAAAAAACAAAACAACTGAAAAGCATAACTTAGCTTATCCTGAGAGATCTGGAAGCAGGTAGTCAGAACCAAACTGAGAACATCTGAGAACATTGATAGCCGGCAAGGGAATGACAGGGAAGCCAGGTTAAATAGGAAACACCCAGCCTCTGATGGACAGGTGGAAACCAGAAACCGCAACCCACCAAAGTCACCCAGTACCAGTTGTAACCACCAGAGGGAGCCCAAAAACAGAATCCACAACAGTACCCCCCCCTTGAGGAGGGGTCACCGAACCCTCACGAGAACCCCCAGGGCGATCAGGATGAGCTCTATGGAAGGCGCGGACCAATTCAGTCGCATGAACATCAGAGGCGACCACCCAGGAATTATCCTCCTGACCATAACCCTTCCACTTAACCAAATACTGGAGTTTACGTCTGGAAACACGAGAATCCAAGATCTTCTCAACAACATACTCCAATTCTCCCTCCACCAGCACCGGAGCAGGAGGCTCAACCGAAGGAACAACGGGCACCTCATACCTCCGCAATAACGACCGATGGAACACGTTATGAATAGCAAACGATGCTGGGAGATCCAAACGAAAAGATACAGGGTTAAGAATCTCCAAGATCTTATAAGGACCGATGAACCGAGGCTTGAACTTGGGAGAAGAGACCTTCATAGGGACAAAACGAGAAGACAATCACACCAAGTCCCCAACACGAAGTCGGGGACCCACGCGGCGACGGCGATTAGCAAACTGCTGAGCCTTCTCCTGAGACAACTTCAAATTGTCCACCACCTGATTCCAAATCTGATGTAGCCTGTCCACCACCACGTCCACTCCAGGACACTCCGAAGGCTCCACCTGACCAGAGGAAAAATGAGGATGAAACCCCGAATTACAAAAGAAAGGAGAAACCAAAGTAGCAGAACTAGCCCGATTATTAAGGGCAAATTCGGCCAGTGGCAAAAAGGCAACCCAGTCATCTTGATCAGCAGAAACAAAACACCTTAAATAAGTTTCCAAGGTCTGATTAGTTCGCTCCGTCTGGCCATTCGTCTGAGGATGGAATGCAGACGAGAAAGACAAATTAATGCCCATCTTAGCACAAAACGTCCGCCAAAATCTAGACACAAACTGGGATCCCCTGTCAGAAACGATATTCTCCGGAATCCCATGCAAACGAACCACGTTCTGAAAAAATAAAGGGACCAACTCAGAGGAGGAAGGCAACTTAGGCAAGGGTACCAAATGAACCATCTTAGAAAAGCGGTCACACACAACCCAGATAACGGACATTTTCTGTGAGACAGGGAGATCTGAAATAAAATCCATGGAAATGTGCGTCCAAGGCCTCTTCGGGATAGGCAAGGATAACAACAACCCACTGGCCCGAGAACAGCAAGGCTTAGCCCGAGCACACACTTCACAAGACTGCACAAAGGTACGCACATCCCTTGACAAGGAAGGCCACCAAAAAGACCTGGCCACCAAGTCTCTAGTACCAAATATTCCCGGATGACCAGCCAACACAGAAGAATGGACCTCGGAGATGACTCTACTGGTCCAATCATCCGGAACAAACAGTCTTTCTGGTGGACAACGATCAGGTTTATCCGCCTGAAACTCCTGCAATGCACGTCGCAAGTCTGGGGAGACGGCGGACAATATTACCCCATCCCTAAGGATACCAGTAGGCCCAGAGTCTCCAGGAGAGTCAGGCACAAAACTCCTGGAAAGAGCATCTGCCTTCACATTCTTTGAACCTGGCAGGTATGAAACCACAAAATTGAAACGAGAAAAAAACAACGACCAACGAGCCTGTCTAGGATTCAGACGCCTGGCAGACTCAAGGTAAATCAGATTTTTGTGATCAGTCAAGACCACCACACGATGTCCAGCACCCTCAAGCCAATGACGCCACTCCTCAAATGCCCACTTCATGGCCAAAAGCTCCCGATTACCCACATCATAATTGCGCTCGGCGGGCGAGAATTTTCTAGAAAAGAACGCACATGGCTTCATCACCGAGCCATCGGAACTTCTCTGTGACAAAACCGCCCCCGCTCCAATCTCGGAAGCATCAACCTCAACCTGAAAAGGAAGTGAAACATCTGGTTGACATAACACAGGAGCAGAAGAAAACCGGCGCTTAAGTTCCTGAAAGGCCTCCACAGCCGTAGGAGACCAATTAGCAACATCAGCACCCTTTTTAGTCAAATCAGTCAAAGGTTTAACAACACTGGAAAAATTAGCAATGAACCGACGATAAAAATTAGCAAAACCCAAGAACCTCTGAAGACTCTTAACAGATGTAGGTTGTGTCCAGTCACAAATCGCCTGAACCTTGACGGGATCCATCTCAATAGTAGAAGGAGAAAAAATGTACCCCAAAAAAGAAATCTTCTGGACTCCGAAGAGACATTTCGAGCCCTTCACAAACAGAGAATTGGCCCGCAGGACTTGAAACACCTTCCTGACCTGTAGAACATGAGACTCCCAGTCATCAGAAAACACCAAAATATCATCCAAATACACAATCATAAACTTATCCAGATATTCACGGAAAATATTGTGCATAAAGGACTGAAAGACTGAAGGAGCATTAGAAAGTCCAAAAGGCATTACCAAATACTCAAAATGGCCCTCAGGCGTATTAAATGCGGTTTTCCACTCATCACCCTGCTTTATCCGCACAAGATTATACGCACCGCGAAGATCTATCTTAGTGAACCACCTAGCCCCTTTAATGCGAGCAAACAAATCAGTCAATAATGGCAATGGATACTGATATTTGACTGTAATCTTATTCAGAAGGCGATAATCTATACAAGGCCTCAGGGAACCATCTTTTTTAGCCACGAAAAAAAAACCTGCTCCCAGAGGGGACAAAGATGGACGAATATGTCCCTTTTCCAAGGACTCCTTAATATAATTCCGCATAGCAGTATGCTCTGGCACTGACAGATTAAATAAACGACCCTTAGGGAATTTACTGCCAGGAATTAATTCTATAGCACAGTCACAATCCCTATGAGGAGGGAGCGAATTGAGCTTAGGCTCCTCAAAAACATCCCGATAGTCAGACAAAAACGCAGGGACCTCAGAAGGAGTAGATGAAGCGATTGAAATCAGAGGTGCATCATCATGAACCCCCTGACATCCCCAGCTTAACACAGACATTGTTTTCCAATCCAGGACTGGATTATGAGTTTGTAACCATGGCAGACCAAGCACTAGTACATCATGTAAATTATACAGTACAAGGAAGCGAATCACCTCCTGATGAACGGGAGTCATGCGCATAGTCACTTGTGTCCAGTACTGCGGTTTATTCATAGCCAATGGTGTAGAGTCAATTCCCTTCAAAGGAATAGGAACTTCCAGAGGCTCCAGACTAAAACCGCAGTGTTTGGCAAATGACCAATCCATAAGACTCAGGGCAGCGCCCGAATCCACATAGGCATCGACGGAAATAGATGACAGTGAACAAATCAGAGTTACAGACAAAATGAACTTAGACTGCAGAGTACTAATGGCAAAAGATTTATCAACCTTTTTTGTGCGTTTAGAGCATGCTGATATAACATGAGCTGAATCACCACAATAAAAACACAATCCATTTTTCCGCCTATAATTTTGCCGTTCACTTCTGGACTGAATTCTATCACATTGCATAGTCTCAGGTGCCTGTTCAGAAGACACCGCCAACTGGTGCACAGGTTTGCGCTCCCGCAAACGCCGATCAATCTGAATGGCCATAGTCATAGACTCATTCAGACCTGTAGGCGCAGGGAACCCCACCATAATATCCTTAATGGCCTCAGAAAGACCATCTCTGAAGTTTGCAGCCAGTGCACACTCATTCCACTGAGTAAGTACCGACCATTTCCGAAATTTTTGACAATATACTTCCGCTTCATCATGCCCCTGAGAGAGGGCTAATAAAGCCTTTTCAGCCTGAATCTCCAGGTTAGGTTCCTCATAGAGCAATCCCAGTGCCAGAAAAAACGCATCCACACTGAGCAATGCAGGATCCCATGTTGCCAATGCAAATGCCCAATTCTGAGGGTCGCCCCGCAGGAAAGATATTACAATCTTGACCTGCTGAGCAGGGTCTCCAGAGGAGCGAAATTTCAAAGAAAGAAACAATTTGCAATTGTTCCTGAAATTCAGGAAGGTAGATCTATCTCCAGAAAAAAACTCTGGAATAGGAATTCTAGGTTCAGACATAAGAGTGTGAACAACAAAATCCTGTATGTTTTGAACTTTTGCAGCGAGATTATTCAGGCTGGAAGCCAAACTCTGGACATCCATGTTACACAGCTAAGGTCAGAGCCATTCAAGGGTTAAGAGGAGGTAAGAAGCAGCTAGACAGCAATTAAAGGCTAGGCAGCAAAACTCTGAGGGAAAGAAAAAAAAAAAAAATTTCCCTTCAACACTTCTTTTTCTCCTGCTTCAGCCCAAACAATTAACACTTTGTGGGCCGGCTATACTGTTATGGATCCCAATGGCTAGGGGATCGCACTGGACAAGCAAAAATAACTAAAATAACGGACGAGCTCTAGGGTGATGGAACCTGGGCTGACCGCTGCCCTACTCCTGACAAACACAACTAGAAATAGCCAGGGAGCGTGCCTACGTTGATTCTAGACGCCACGCGCCAGCCTAAGAGCTAACTAGCACTGCAGAGAAAATAAAGACCTAACTTGCCTCCAGAGAAATAAACCCCAAAGGTATAGTTGCCCCCCACATGTATTGACGGTGAAAATGAGAGGAAGGCACGCACATAGATATGAAAATAGAGTTAGCAAAACGAGGCCCACTATAACTAGAAAGCAGAAGGATACAAAAGGGGTCTGAGCGGTCAGCAAAAAACCCTAATCAAAAACCATCCTGAGATTACAAGCACCCATGTGCCAACTCATGGCACATGGGGAGCACCTCAGCCCACTAGAGCTTCCAACTAGCATAGAATAATATTTAGCAAGCTGGACAAAAAACAAAACAACTGAAAAGCATAACTTAGCTTATCCTGAGAGATCTGGAAGCAGGTAGTCAGAACCAAACTGAGAACATCTGAGAACATTGATAGCCGGCAAGGGAATGACAGGGAAGCCAGGTTAAATAGGAAACACCCAGCCTCTGATGGACAGGTGGAAACCAGAAACCGCAACCCACCAAAGTCACCCAGTACCAGTTGTAACCACCAGAGGGAGCCCAAAAACAGAATCCACAACAGACAGCCCCCCACAAATATTGACTGTGAGAGGAGAGGGAAATTACAAACGTAGACTGAAAACAGAATTTAGCAAAGGAGGCCACGCTACCTAGAAAGAAAAGACAGGACAGAGTACTGTGCGGTCAGTATTAAAAATACTACAAAAATCCACCACAGAGAATACAAAAATCTCCACACCTAACTAAAGGCATGGAGGGTAACTCTGCGACTCCAGAGCTTCCAGCTTGGCTGAATAAATCCTTACACAGACAAAGCTGGACAAGAAAAAACATAGCAATTCACTGAACTATAAAGTCCACCGCATGTGGACTGCAAAAACAAAGCCAGGACTTATCTTTGATGATTTGGACAATCCAGCAGGAGAAACCAAGCAGAGATGTGAATCCTCCAGAAAAACAATGGGCAACTGGCACTCACTAAAGGGTGAAGCCAGACTAAACAGCCCCGTCCAAAGTGGAAGCACCTGATGACTGCTGTGAAGGAAAAACAGCAGCACTACCACTAATAACCACCGGAGGGAGCCCAAGAGCAGAACCCACAACAGAATTCACAACACTAACCCTAGCCCCAACCCTAGCCCCAACCCTAACTCTAACCCCAACCCTAGCCCCAACCCTAACCCTAATTATTATTACTTTTCCCTAACTAAGGGGGTGATGAAGGGGGTTTGATTTACTTTTATAGCGGATTTTTTAGCGGATTTTTATGATTGGCAGCTGTCACACACTAAAAGACGCATTTTATTGCAAAAAATAGTTTTTGCGTCTCCACATTTTGAGAGCTATAATTTTTCCATATTTTGGTCCACCGAGTCATGTAAGGTCTTGTTTTTTGCGGAACGAGTTGACATTTTTATTGGTAACATTTTCGGGCACATGACACTTTTTGATTGCTTTTTATTCAGATTTTTGTGAGGCAGAATGGCCAAAAACCAGCTATTCAGGAATTTCTTTTGGGGAGGGCGTTTATATCGTTCCACGTTTGGTAAAATTGATGATGTAGTTTTATTCTTCGGGTCAGAACGATTACAGCGATACCTCATTTATATTTTTTTATGTTTTGGTGCTTTTATACGATAAAAACTATTTTAAAGAAAAAATAATTATTTTTGCATCACTTTATTCTGAGGACTAGAACTTTTTAATTTTTTCGCTGATGATGCTGTATGGCGGCTCGTTTTTGTTGGACAAGATGTCATTTTCAGCGGTACCATGGTTATTTATATTCGTATTTTTGATCGCGTGTTATTCCACTTTTTGTTCGGCAGTATGATAATAAAGCATTGTTTTTTGCCTCGGTGTTTTTTTTTTTTTTTTTTAACGGTGTTCACTGAAGGGGTTAACTAGCGGGACAGTTTTAAAGGTTGGGTCATTACGGACGTGGTGATACTAAATATGTGTACTTTTATTGTTTTTTTTTAGATAAAGAAATGTATTTATTGGAACAATATTTTTTTTTTCTTTATTTGGGAATTTTTTTTACATTTTTTTTTACATATGTGAATATTTTTTTTTAAACTTTTAAACATTGCCCCGGGGGGGGGGCATCATGTTATAGGGTGAGATCGCTGATCTGACACTTTGCAGTGCACTGCGATCTGACGTGCACTGCTGGAGGCTTGCAGGCGCCTGCTCTGAGCAGGCGCTTGCAAGTCACCTCCCTGCAGGACCCAGAAGCAACCCCGTGGCCATATTGGATCCGGGGCCTGCAGGGAGGAGGAGGTAGGAGACCCTCGGAGCAACGCGATCACATTGTGACCGCTCCTGGCACATAGTGCCGGATGTCAGCTGCGATAGTGAACTGACACCCGGCCGCGATTGGCTGCGCTTCCCCCCCATGAGTGCGGCCTATCCACTATGACGTACTATCCCGTCACTGGGAATTAAGTCCCAGGTCACCTCGACGAGATAATACATCCTATGGGATTAAGGGGTTAAACTGCATGTTCACACCCCAAAAGCTCTCCACAGCATGGCATCCCCCTACAACTTTCAACTAACCTCTGTACTATTCCGTACCTCCCACTCCCAGCTCCAACACTTCTCCAGAGTTGCACCAATACTCTAGAATGCTCTACCCCAAGAAATTAGGACTAACCACAATTTACACAGTTTTAGGCGCTCCCTAAAAACACATCTGTATAGAGCGGCCTACCACGTTCCCTAATCTAAGTCTTTTTATATATATAGTCATTCACTATTTATCTGAAAATACCTCTCCATCAAACTTTACCGCACCCAAAGGCAAATATTGTCTGGTGACTACCGCATGCAGCCTTTATCTATCCCAATTCCCTCAGGATGGCTGGACCATCATTGTAAATAAGCACTTGTACTTTGTATCACCCCCATCTCATTGTAGATTATATGCTCTTACGGGCAGGGTCGTCATTATTTTGCTTTAATTATTGTATTATCTTTAACATTGTTACTTATGACTTGTTAATGAACTGTTGAAATGTAAAGCGCTGTGGAACATGGTGGCATTATATAAAGATTATTACTATTATTATTATTATTATTAAGTGTACCAACAATAAAAATTACAGACAGTGTATCAAATACTTCTTTTCCCTACTGTACATTTATCTCTGAAATAGCAACCAAAGCTGCAGCATTTTAGAGAAAATTAATTTTAACCGCTCACGACATGCACCATATATGTATGGCGCAAGATGGAGGCGCGTGTATGGAGCAGGGGGTGAACCTGCCCCATACCTGGCAGGTGATGGCTGTGTGTTGCAGCCAAAACCTGACTAACAGTTGCAAGCGATTGCTAGCATGTTAAATTTTAACACGCGCAGTGGCAGAGCTTCAAAAGAGACCATAATTTTGACTATATTCCATGGCATTGCTGTATATAGCACAAGCGATCAGATGGCTGCAGCCGCAGGTCCCCCAAGGGGACTATTAAGAACTGTGAAAAGTAATAATTGTTTTAAAACACTATGAAAAAACCCCATGAAAGTTCAAATCGCCATCCTTTTCCCCCATTAAAAATAAAAAGACATGTGCCATCGATCTATCAAATATAAAAATAAATAACCTGATCGGTAAACACCATAAACGAAATAAATTCAAGAATGGAAAGGTTTATTTATTGTTTGCTTGCTTCAATGCCACTAAAAATGATGTAAAAATGCTGTAACTAGTGATTGAAACCTCATATCTATCCCAAAATGGAAAGAATAAAAAATAAAAATGTTGACTTGCCCCACAAAAAAATAACTCGACACACAGTGTAATAATTACAGGGGATAGCGCAGGAGACTCTTTGCGTGGAACAAGACAACTACAGGACACAGTTTTATAAGTGGTAAAGTCTATATTATCACACGGTCATTCAAACAGGTGCAGAGAGAAACTCAAGTCCACAACACTTGGTGTAAATATTAAACACAGCTTAGCAGTCTATAGGAAACTTCAGAGGAAAATGCAATCAAGCAGAAAGTCTATGAAGCACAGTTATTCTTGAGGATCCTTGACACAAATAAATCCTTGTCTTAGTCCAAACACAGATAGATAAGCTTATAAGGCAGTTGTCCAGCCAAAGAGATGGAAGTAAACACGAGCAGCAGATGAAGGAGGATTACTGGAAACTGGTGTATGCAGCAGGAACTCAGAGCAGAGTAGCAGGATCACCACACAGGTTCACAGGAGCAGGTATAAAGCCAGGGAGTAATCAGAGGTCAGGAGCTGGATGCAAGGCAGAATACTCTAACACAGACTGAAGGCTGGGGTGGAGTCTTATAGCAGGAAGACACAGTGCACATGAGACAAAAGATGCCATCTTGGAAAAGGGCAGTAATGCACAAAAGGTAAAAAAAATGTTCAGAGTCCTGACACACAGCTCCATGGACTGAAAAATGAAAATGTTCCGGAACTCGGAAAATGGTGATACGACCCAAATAATTTTTTTAGTTTTTTGCAAACTTCTGAGTTTTATTTACCACTAAAATAATAAAAAAACTTGACTTGTTTGGTATCGCTGTAATTGCACTGTTGAGCAGAATTACAATGTGAGGTCACTTTTGTTAAAAATCTACACAGTACAAACAATTTTCAAAAAACAATGTCAGAATTGTTTTGGTTTTTTTTCAAAATTTCTATGCACTTGAAATTTTGTTCCTGTATTCCAGTACACCATGTGGACAGAAAAATAAAAAAAGGTATGGATCTGGGAAGAAGGGAATGCCATGTACATAAGTGTAAAACATGTAGTCGCATACTCACCGACCGGTGCCTTCATCTGTTTTCAGCCCCGTTCTGGCACCATGTAGCGGCTTTTGTTAGCCCCCGGATCCCTGTGTGTCCTGGAAGTCACTTTTCTCATTACAAGCCTATGCTACTCTTGTATTGAAAAGATTTTAAAAAATAACTAACCTCTGTGTCACACAGAAACAAAAAAAACCATAGTGGAATTGCAATTTTTTCGAGATTTTGCCGCACTTGGAGCTTTTTTCCAATTTTTCAGTATGTTGTATGGTAAATTGAGTGATGTTATTCAAAACTACAACTCTTCATGCAAAAACAAGTCAGTTAGTGTGACAGACAAAATACAAAGTGACAGTTCTTGGAGCACAAAAACAAACATTAGCTGTGGCATTCAAGTGTTAAATCACTCCCTTTTTAGCAGTTCAAAAATATAGGAATTTAAAAAAATAAATAAACAAGCATATTTGGCACTTGTGTGTCTATAAAAGTTCAATAAAAAGTTATCAAAATGTTGTATGCACCAATAAAAACTACAGCTCAGCAATAGTGATGAGCGAGTATACTCGTTACTCGAGATTTCTCGAACATGCTCAGGTGTCCTCTGAATATTTTTTTAGTGCTCAGAGATTTAGTTTTCATCGCCGCAGCTGAATGATTTACATCTGTTAGCCAGCTTGATTACATGTGGGGATTTCCTAGCAACCAGGCAACCCCCACATGTACTTATGCTGGCTAGCAGCTGTAAATCATTCAGATGCGGCAAGAAAAACTAAATCTCCGAGCACTTACAGCACTATAATAGAAAAATCCTTATAAATTTGGTATCACCATTATTGTAATGACTTGGAGAATCATGTTCCTAGGTTATTTTTTTGCACAATGAAAACCATAAAAATAGGCATTAGTTCTACCGGTAATTATGTTTCCAGGAGTCCATCCTGACAGCACCATAGAGGACGTCCTCCTCCCCCTTGCTGGAACAGGAAACACACGAGAGTTTAAACGTCATGTCCCGCCCCCAAATCCTCAGTGTTGTAACAAGAACCGCTTCATGGAAATGCAAATAAGACTTTAATGACAAAAAAACATATTACATCATATGTCAGCACATTACATGTTATGTTATCACATCAAACCAGGGGGGGAACTACCCGTGCTGTCAGGATGGACTCCTGGAAACATAATTACCGGGAGGACTAATGCCTATTTTCCAGGACGTCCCTCCTGACAGCACCATGGAGAGTACCAAAGCACCTCCTTAGGGTGGAACTATCGCTTGGAGAACTTTCCTCCCAAATGCAGTATGTTGACCAGACAAAACATCAAGTTTATAATGTTTACAAAAGGTATTGGCACTAGCCCATGTTGCAGCCCTACAAATCTGCTCTAGAGAGGCGCCTGCTCTCTCCACCCAGGAAGTAGATATCCCTCTAGTAGAGTGTGCATGAAGGCCCTCCGGAGGTGGGACCCCTTCAGACCGGTAGGCCTCAGAGATCACAGAAGTGATCCAACGAGCAATAGATGCCTAGAGGCCTTCTTTCCCTTATTCTTTCCCCCAAATAGAATGAACAAATTTGGGTCTATCCGCCATGAGCTAGTGGCTGCTAGGTAATCTAAGACTGCCTGTCTGACGTCGAGGGAATGAAGGGCTTTTTCTTTTGCATTAGCAGGGTTATTACAAAATGAAGGTAACACAATCTCCTGATTTCTGATGTTTGTGGAACCTACTTTTGGAATAAATGAGGGGTGTAGTTTAAGGATTAAACTATCCTCTCTAATCTGTAGGTACGGGTCCCTAGTACACAGGACTTGAATTTCCCCCACCCTCTTAGCCGTGGTTACTGCCACTAAGAATGCTGTTTTACGTGTGAGGATTGATATGGGCATATTATCAGCCGAGGCGTATGCGTCTTTACATAAGAATCTGAGGACCAAGTTGAGGTCACAGGGAGGCGTTAGTTGCCTAATAGTGGGGCGCAACCTTTGAGTAGCTCGGATAAATCTGACCACCCACGGGTGAGATGCTAGGGGATAGTCAAAAAAAGAGCTAAGTGCCGAGATCTGCACTTTCAAGGTGCTTGGTCTAAGACCCTTGTTGAATCCAGCGATCAGGATAACCTGGGCTCGATCCTCCTTGATCTTTCGGAGAACGGCTGGGATCAGAGCCAGAGAGAGGTTCCGTCCAGCCCTGGCTCAGGGCTTCTACCCCCTCCGGGAGGTCCCGTGGGTTCAGAGAGAAGAATCTTGAGACCTTCGAGTTTCTTCTGTTTGCAAACAGGTCTATACAGGGAGTTCCCCAACGAAGGCATAACTCCTGGAAGATATCCTGGTTGAGTTCCCACTCTATTGGAAACACCCATTTTCTGCTCAGATAGTCTGCTATCACGTTCTGAGAGCCCTCTAGGTGAATTGCAGAAATGGATAGAACCGAATTCTCGGCCCATCGAAATATTCTTCCCGCTAGATCCTGGAGCAGATGGTGTCTTGAGCCCCCCTGATGTTTCAGGAAAGAGACCGTTGTCACATTGTCGGATAGTATCCGGACGTGGCAATTTGCAAGAGTGTGTCGATTTCTTCTCAAGGCTTCCCAGACAGCATACAGCTCCTTGAAGATGGAGGAGCTGTGAATGACTCCTGCTGGCCACCTTCCTTGTAGGATTTTGCCCTTTAGATGGGCTCCCCATCCCCATGTTCTGGCATCTGTAGTGACTACTACGTAGGGGGAGGTAGACCATAGAACTCCGACTCTTAAGTTCTCCGGCTGTGTCCACCAGAGGAGAGACCGTCGTACTGGAACCGTTAGCTTCAGAATACTGTCCAGTGAAAACCGGCGACGGTCCCATCTGGAGAGAATTAGTCTTTGCAGAGGTCTTGAGTGAGACTGTGCCCATCTGACACATGGTATGCAGGCTGTCATTAGACCCAGTACTCTCATGGCCGTCCTTATTGAGGCTCTGTTCTGTAATAGGAGCCTGATCTGAGTCTGGATTGCCTCTAGCTTGTTCTCGGGCAATAGAGATATTCTGTTTCTGGAGTCTAGACATACTCCCAAGAAGGTCTTCCTGTATTCCGGGGTTAGGTCGGACTTATGCCAGTTTATGACCCATCCTAATTGTTCCATTACCGAAATGGTCCAGCTCCTGTGGGCTAATAGAGTCTCTGGCGATCTTGCTACAAGTAGAAAGTCGTCGAGATATGGAACTATTATGACCCCTTGGCTTCTCAGGAAGGTGACGATCTCCGACACTAGCTTTGTGAATACACGAGGTGCCGAGGCAAGCCCGAAGGGAAGGTATTGAAACTGGTAGTGACAGGTCCGGGACGGCAGAGCCACAGCAAACCTCAGAAGCCTGTGAGATGAGGGGTGGATGGGGACCTGATAATAGGCACTCTTCAGGTCGAGAGTGCAGATCACAGCGTCCCGATCTATGAGGTGAATTGCTGAATGTATGGATTCCATACGGAACCTTTTGTACCTGACCCAGGCGTTCAAAGGTTTTAAATTTATTATCGTGCAGGAGTCGCCGGACGGTTTTGTGATGGAGAATAGGGAAGAGTAGTGTCCCTGGCCTACCTCTAGTGGAGGGATTGGAATTATGACTGATGAAGAGAGCATATCCTGCAGATCTATCAGCATGGCAGAGCCTTTTCTGACCACAGTAGGAGCGATGTATCTATCTAGAGGAGGGGAATAGAGCTAGATGCTGTATCCCTCTGCCACAGTTAGGAGGACCCACTGATTCTGAGTGATCTGGGTCCAGCTTCCCGCGAAGTGTCGAAGCCTCCCCCCGATATAAGTGGTGTCATTGTGTTTTAGATCTAGAGGATGGGTCAGCCAAAGAGAACCAAAAAAATGCCCTTAAAATATAACTTTTAATTGTATTAGGTAAAATGACCTATATAGGGTCAGGAGACAAGGTTAATCTTAACAATATAAACTTAACACTAAAAAAGGATAGAGGTATAACAAGTGAGGGGGTGCTCTCTCCCTTACTCACCCTACCTTACCGTGGAGGTTGGCACCCTAAGTTCGACATGGCGCCCCCAGTCGACGACGGCTCTCCCTTAAGACCCTAAGGGGGACTAACAAAGAAAACACCATCACCAACACCAGTATTTTAAAGTGCTAATGTGCTTTAAAAGTGCTTAAATAACACCTGCATAGGTATATACCAATATTTTCATATACCAATTTTTCTTTATTTCAGGATTCTGATTGATATGAGTCCTGATACCTTATAACTAAGGTGCAACTGTTAGCAAAGATATAAAATAATCTTATAGCAATAAGTTATCTAATTGTGCCGTATCTTGAACCATTTGTTATCACCTCATAAAAAAGATACAAGGCTCTTATCCCCTTTCTCATTAGTATTAACAATATACCACACAAAGGGCAACCAGAAAAAGATAATAACACTGTTTCTAGTTAATAATCAGGTTGCCATGTATCATCAATCGCAGTATATCCATAGAATGTAAAAGCATAATCATGTTCATAAATGCTTAGTAAATGGTAAAATCCCAATTTGTATACGACAATTAGCAATGTACCGCAAGAAAGGGACAGCCAATGAGAGATAACAACACTGTTTCTGGTCACATAATCAGGTTGCCAGATATCATCGGTCACAATATATTCACAAATGTGAAGACACAATAATGCTCACTGGTGCTTAATAGGTAGATTCCTAGTTATATACCACATTAGGAAAAATTGCAGGGATATACAGTGGGGCAAAAGAGTATTTAGTCAGTCAGCAATAGTGCAAGTTCCACCACTTAAAAAGATGAGAGGCGTCTGTAATTTACATCATAGGTAGACCTCAACTATGGGAGACAAACTGAGAAAAAAAAATCCAGAAAATCACATTGTCTGTTTTTTTATCATTTTATTTGCATATTATGGTGGAAAATAAGTATTTGGTCAGAAACAAAATTTCATCTCAATACTTTGTAATATATCCTTTGTTGGCAATGACAGAGGTCAAACGTTTTCTGTAAGTCTTCACAAGGTTGCCACACACTGTTGCTGGTATGTTGGCCCATTCCTCCATGCAGATCTCCTCTAGAGCAGTGATGTTTTTGGCTTTTCGCTTGGCAACACGGACTTTCAACTCCTTCCAAAGGTTTTCTATAGGGTTGAGATCTGGAGACTGGCTAGGCCACTCCAGGACCTTGAAATGCTCCTTACGAAGCCACTCCTTCGTTGCCCTGGCAGTGTGCTTTGGATCATTGTCATGTTGAAAGACCCAGCCACGTTTCATCTTCAATGCCCTTGCTGATGGAAGGAGGTTTGCACTCAAAATCTCACGATACATGGCCCCATTCATTCTTTCATGTACCCGGATCAGTCGTCCTGGCCCCTTTGCAGAGAAACAGCCCCAAAGAATGATGTTTCCACCACCATGCTTTACAGTAGGTATGGTGTTTGATGGATGCAACTCAGTATTCTTTTTCCTCCAAACACGACAAGTTGTGTTTCTACCAAACAGTTCCAGTTTGGTTTCATCAGACCATAGGACATTCTCCCAAAACTCCTCTGGATCATCCAAATGCTCTCTAGCAAACTTCAGACGGGCCCGGACATGTACTGGCTTAAGCAGTGGGACACGTCTGGCACTGCAGGATCTGAGTCCATGGTTGGGTGTTGTGTTACTTATGGTAGGCCTTGTTACATTGGTCCCAGCTCTCTGCAGTTCATTCACTAGGTCCCCTCGCGTGGTTCTGGGATTTTTGCTCACCGTTCTTGTGATCATTCTGACCCCACGGGGTGGGATTTTGCGTGGAGCCCCAGATCGAGGGAGATTATCAGTGGTCTTGAATGTCTTCCATTTTCTAATTATTGCTCTCACTGTTGATTTCTTCACTCCAAGCTGGTTGGCTATTGCAGATTCAGTCTTCCCAGCCTGGTGCAGGGCTACAATTTTGTTTCTGGTGTCCTTTGACAGCTCTTTGGTCTTCACCATAGTGCAGTTTGGAGTCAGACTGTTTGAGGGTGTGCACAGGTGTCTTTTTATACTGATAACAAGTTTAAACAGGTGCCATTACTACAGGTAATGAGTGGAGGAAAGAGGAGACTCTTAAAGAAGAAGTTAGAGGTCTGTGAGAGCCAGAAATCTTGATTGTTTGTTTCTGACCAAATACTTATTTTCCACCATAATATGCAAATAAAACGATAAAAAAACAGACAATGTGATTTTTTGGATTTTTTTTCTCAGTTTGTCTCCCATAGTTGAGGACTACCTATGATGTAAATTACAGACGCCTCTCATCTTTTTAAGTGGTGGAACTTGCACTATTGCTGACTGACTAAATACTTTTTTGCCCCACTGTAGGTGATCCATAATTAGATCGTGGTCATAGAAAAAATAGTACAGATAGTACTTATCGATTTGTTGCCCATCCCGACGCCTTTCCCCCAGGAAGATAGACCGGGGTTCATCAGGGGACCAAAAAGAGGGCTTATTTTCCGGACCGGGGGCTGCTACAGTGCACTGCACCTCGTCCTGACCGCTCACTCATTTGGTTGACAAATAGTTTATATGCTCCGTTCCAATTGTTTTTGGTTTATTATCTAGAGGATGGGCTAAAGAAGAAGTTTCTGTTCTTATTGCCCTGGCTACGGGAACCCCTGTATGATCCTCTATTGGATCTACCTCCTCTGAAATCGTACTGCTTCCTGAAGGGAAATCGTTTCCAAAAGGACAGAGGCTTTTTTGGTTTGTCCTCTGGGAACCCTTTCTTTTTATCAGAGGCAGACTCTAGAATAGCATTTAGATAGGGTCCAAATACTCTTGACCCTGAAAAGGGGATTGAGCAGAGCTTGGATTTAGAGGCACTATCTCCTGACCAGGATCTTAACCAGACCGCCCTTCTAGCAGAGTTAGATAAAGAGCCGCACCTGGCTGAAAATCTAACTGACTCTGCCGTCATGTCAGATAGGAATGCCATGGCAGATTTCATAATGGGAAGGGAGCTTATAATGTCGGACCTCGGGGTTCTATTAGACAGATGCTCATCCAACTGACCCAACCATAGATACATAGACCTGGCCACCGAAGTGGCTGCTATGTTTGTCTTAATTAAGTCTGCGGAAGATTCCCAGGCCCTTTTAAGAAGTATATCAGCCTTTCTGTCCATGGGATCACGCAAATTAGATGAGTCCATGAATGGTATGACAGTCTTTTTGGCGACCTTTGCCACCGGGACATCTATCTTGGGAATTTCTTCCCATAGTTTGACTTCTTCAGGGTCGAATGGTAAGCGACCCTTAAAGTCGCGAGACAGTACCAGCCGACGTTCAGCCTCCTTCCACTCTTCCAGTATCATGGCTTTAATATGCTCACTAACGGGAAAGACTGTTTGTCGACGTGACATAAGTCCACCGAACATCAAGTCCTGTCTGGACTGCGGCCTGGTTGTCTCTTCTATTTGCATCGTGCTTCTCACAGCCTGGACAAGGTCGTTCATCTCCTCCGCCTGGAAGAGATATTTCCTATGGTGATCTTGGCTCCCTGAGGGGAGCTCCCCCTCCTCTTCTGAGACTGAGTCCTCTGGGTCGGACCTGTCGTCAGAACTAAACTCCGGCTCTCTCAGGTCTCGTTCCCATCTGGCTCTCTTGCGGCCAGGGATGGGGCTGGACTGCCCTGAAAGGCTGGACATAGAAGCCTGGACCTTTTCCCGAATTAGGGATCTAATTTCTGAAAGAAGTGAAGATTGTTCATCCTTCACAACCTTAGATGTGCAGTCTGCACACAAGGTCTTGCCATGGGAGTCCGGGAGCTTCACATGAGATATGGGGCATCTGATGGATTTTGCAGAGACCTTGCCGGGATTCTTAGGTGGAGCAGGGGGGGGCAGCGGGGGTTCCCTTATCCTTAAACGACATAGGATAGGGAATGAGTAGGATGGGTCTAAAAGAGCCGTGGGGTTAGTCTGCGCTATGCGCACTTACCCCTTCATCGCCGGACATGTCTCCTTCCATGGTGCCTCCGCAGTAGCAGTCCGAAGGTCCGGCCGTTACTAACGTTGTGGAGGAGCACCCGTGCTGCTATGCGTTCCACCACTGGAGCGCACGCACTTCCCCGCTTTTGCCACGTCACCGGAAGTGACTTTGCCGGATGCGGCATCACTGGAAGTGACACGGTTCCCTCGGAGATCCAGAAGACGCTGGTCAGAGTGAGACGCTGCTCAGTATGCCGTGCCCCGCTGTCACATGGCGCCGCATCCGCAGCCGAGAGCCTCCCTCCTGGAGGAGCGGCTGCCACCAGGAGCCTCGTCCTGCTCCTGGTCTTTGGAAAAGGGACTCCCCACTGGAGAGTTTCTGCCCTGAGCCTCTTGACAGGGGGAAGGGTATTGGCAAGCCGCACGATCCCCCTGAGCTCCGGTAAGCCTACACAGCTTCTCTCGTGCGTCCCTCCTTGCAGGGACGGGAAAAACATTGAGGATTTGGGGGCGGGACATGACCTTTAAACTCTTGTGTGTTTCCTGTCCCAGCAAGGGGGAGGAGGACGTCCTCCATGGTGCTGTCAGGAGGAACGTCCTAGAAAACAAAAATGTTTAGCATATGACAAACAGTGCAGAAACATAGCGGAGATCCACCAGACTTAATATTAGAGCAACAATTGATCTATTAGTTGTTTTAAGGTTGTCTTTAGTCTTCTGTCTTATTTGCTTTAGCCACTGAATGCCAAGCCTGACATTTAGGCCATGGAGACTGAACACAGTAGCATGATGAACACAGAGCCTGGTGTTATGTTGAAAATCGGCTCCAGGAACACTATTTGTCCATCCACTGGTTCTACAACCAAATTAATTTAACACTGAGCTGCTGCCGTACCTTGAATGAATTATAACTTAACAAGGTCAGGCGAAACGCGCGTCGGGCAGGTGCAGGCTGCTACGGGGCTCCTCCACTGGTTAGTATACCACTATGTCTCCTCTCTTGCACTTTACTGCACAAAGGCACTTTGTCTAGATATTATTGCTTTTTTAATCACATTATTATTATATGTCTATACTATGGCGTAATTGCCTTTACATATATGTGCTATATATATTTTATTCTATTATTTTGAGGATCATTTAATGTGGGCATCTAATACAGCGATTACTATACTACTAATACATTTCCATGTCCACATACCCTTAAATTATGATACCTATGTGGTTTAATTTATTAATAGAGATGGTTGTGTGTTATGACCCCAATGACAGAGGGTCTCAAAAGTACATACCAAGTCTGCAAACACAAAAAACCAGCTCATAGGGCAGTGGTAACTGGGCTGACCATATATCTAATCCTAGCACCACAAATAGCAGCAGCCGGGGAACGTGCCTACGTTGGTTCTAGACGTCTCACGCCAGCCGGAGAACTAACTAACCCTAGAAGGGAAAAGATAGACCTTTCTTGCCTCCAGAGAAAAGACCCCAAAAGTTGGATACAAGCCCCCACCAAATAATAACAGTGAGGTAAGGAGAAAAGACAAACGTAAGAATGAACTAGATATTTAGCAAAGAGAGGCCCACTGACTAATAGCAGAATATAGTAAGATGACTTATATGGTCAGCAAAAACCCTATCAAAATTTCCACGCTGGATATTCAAGAACCCCCGAACCGTCTAACGGCCCGGGGGGAGAACACCAGCCCCCTAGAGCTTCCAGCAAAATCAGGAATCACATTTAGTACAAGCTAGACAAAAAATAAGAGCAAAGCAAATAACCAAAAAACAAGGAAGCAGGACTTAGCTTAATTTTGCAAGATCCAAGACCAGCAGACAGGAGCAAACAGAAAGGAACTGATTACAACGATGCCAGGCACAGGACTGAGAAACCAGGAAGTTTATATAGCAACACCCCTGGACTAACGACCCAGGTGGGTGCCAAACTGAGGAAAGACAATCCCAGAGTCATATCACTAGTGACCACAAGAGGGAGCCAAAAAAGTCTAATTCACAACAGTACCCCCCCTTTAAGGAGGGGTCACCGAACCCTCACCAAGACCACCAGGGCGATCAGGATGAGCAGCGTGAAAGGCACGAACTAAATCGGCCGCATGCACATCAGAGGCAACCACCCAGGAATTATCCTCCTGACCATAGCCCTTCCACTTGACCAGATACTGAAGCCTCCGCCTGGAGAGACGAGAATCCAAGATCTTCTCCACCACGTACTCCAACTCGCCCTCAACCAACACCGGAGCAGGAGGCTCAACAGAAGGAACCACAGGTACAACGTACCGCCGCAACAAAGACCTATGGAACACGTTGTGAATGGCAAACGACACCGGAAGATCCAAGCGAAAGGACACAGGATTAAGGATTTCCAATATCTTGTAAGGACCGATGAAGCGAGGCTTAAATTTAGGAGAGGAGACCTTCATAGGAACAAATCGAGAAGACAGCCATACCAAATCCCCAACACGAAGTCGGGGACCCACACCGCGGTGGCGGTTGGCAAAACGCTGAGCCTTCTCCTGTGACAACTTCAAGTTGTCCACCACATGATTCCAGATCCGCTGCAACCTATCCACCACTGAATCTACCCCAGGACAGTTAGAAGGCTCCACATGTCCCGAGGAAAAACGAGGATGGAAACCAGAGTTGCAAAAAAATGGCGAAACCAAAGTAGCGGAACTAGCCCGATTATTAAGGGCAAACTCAGCCAACGGCAAGAAGGTCACCCAATCATCCTGATCTGCAGAAACAAAACACCTCAAATAAGCCTCCAGAGTCTGATTAGTTCGCTCCGTTTGTCCATTAGTCTGAGGATGACAGGCAGACGAAAACGACAAATCAATGCCCATCTTAGCACAAAAGGATCGCCAGAACCTGGAAACAAACTGGGATCCTCTGTCAGACACAATATTCTCAGGAATGGCGTGTAAACGAACCACATTCTGAAAGAACAAAGGAACCAGATCGGAAGAGGAAGGCAGCTTAGGCAAAGATAACAAATGGACCATCTTGGAAAAGGGATCACATACCACCCAGATGACAGACATGCCCTGAGACACCGGAAGATCTGAAATGAAATCCATGGAAATGTGTGTCCAAGGCCTCTTCGGGACAGGCAAGGGCAAGAGCAACCCGCTGGCATGAGAACAGCAAGGCTTAGCTCGAGCACAAGTCCCACAGGACTGCACAAATGACCGCACATCCCGTGACAAGGAAGGCCACCAAAAGGACCTAGCCACCAGATCTCTGGTGCCAAAAATTCCCGGATGCCCTGCCAACACCGAGGAATGAACCTCGGAAATGACTCTGCTGGTCCACTTATCAGGAACAAACAGTCTGTCAGGTGGACAAGAGTCAGGTCTACCAGCCTGAAATCTCTGCAACACACGTCGCAAATCCGGAGAAATGGCTGACAGGATAACTCCCTCTTTGAGAATACCAACTGGTTCTGCGACTCCAGGAGAGTCAGGCACAAAGCTCCTTGAAAGAGCATCAGCCTTCACATTCTTTGAACCTGGTAAATACGAGACCACAAAGTCAAAACGGGAGAAAAACAATGACCAGCGGGCCTGTCTAGGATTCAGGCGTTTAGCAGACTCGAGATACATCAGATTTTTGTGATCAGTCAAGACCACCACACGATGCTTAGCACCCTCGAGCCAATGACGCCACTCCTCAAATGCCCACTTCATGGCCAACAACTCCCGATTGCCAACATCATAATTCCGCTCAGCAGGCGAAAACTTCCTAGAGAAAAAAGCACATGGTCTCATTACAGAGCAACCAGGGCCTCTCTGCGACAAAACGGCCCCTGCCCCAATCTCAGAAGCATCCACTTCAACCTGAAAGGGAAGTGAGACATCAGGCTGGCACAAAACAGGCGCCGAAGTAAACCGGCGCTTCAACTCTTGAAAGGCTTCCACGGCTGCAGGAGCCCAGTTAGCAACATCAGAACCTTTCTTGGTCATATCCGTCAAAGGTTTAACAACGCTAGAAAAATTAGCGATAAAACGACGGTAGAAGTTAGCAAAACCCAAGAACTTCTGAAGACTCTTAACTGACGTGGGTTGAGTCCAATCATGAATAGCTCGGACCTTGACTGGGTCCATCTCCACCGCAGAAGGGGAAAAAATAAAACCCAAAAAGGGAACCTTCTGTACTCCAAAGAGACACTTTGAGCCCTTAACAAACAAAGCATTCTCACGCAAAACCTGAAACACCATCGTGACCTGCTCTACATGCGAGTCCCAATCATCAGAAAAAACCAGAATATCATCCAGATAAACAATCATAAATTTATCCAGATACTTCCGGAAAATATCATGCATAAAGGACTGAAACACTGAAGGAGCATTAGAGAGCCCGAAAGGCATCACCAAGTACTCAAAATGACCTTCGGGCGTATTAAATGCAGTTTTCCATTCATCTCCTTGCTTAATGCGCACAAGGTTGTACGCACCACGAAGATCTATCTTGGTGAACCACTTGGCACCTTTAATCCGGGCAAACAAGTCCGACAACAGAGGCAAAGGATACTGAAATTTAACAGTGATTTTATTCAGAAGCCGATAGTTAATACAAGGTCTCAAAGATCCGTCCTCCTTGGCCACTAAAAAGAATCCCGCACCAAGAGGGGAAGAGGATGGACGGATATGCCCCTTCTCCAGAGATTCCTTGATATACGAACGCATTGCGGTATGCTCAGGTACAGACAGATTAAATAATCTTCCCTTAGGAAATTTACTACCTGGAATCAAATCTATAGCGCAGTCACAGTCCCTATGAGGAGGAAGAGCACTGGACCTGGACTCGCTGAATACATCCTGGTAATCAGACAAATACTCCGGAACTTCCGAAGGAGTAGAGGAAGCAATAGACACCGGCGGGGAATCACCATGAATTCCCTGACAGCCCCAACTTGACACAGACATTGCCTTCCAATCCAAGACTGGATTATGGGTCTGTAACCATGGCAGACGCAAAACGACCAAATCATGCATTTTATGCAGAACAAGAAAACGAATCACCTCCCGATGTTCAGGAGTCATGCACATGGTTACCTGTGTCCAAAACTGCGGTTTATTTTCCGCCAATGGCGTAGCATCAATACCTCTAAGAGGGATAGGATTTACCAACGGCTCAAGAACAAAACCACAGCGCTTGGCAAACGACAGATCCATAAGACTCAGGGCAGCACCTGAATCCACAAACGCCATAACAGGGTAGGAGGACAATGAGCAAATTGAAGTCACAGACAAAATAAACTTAGGTTGCAAATTACCAATGGCGACAGGACTAACAACCCTAGTTAGGCGTTTAGAGCATGCTGATATAACATGTGTAGAATCACCACAGTAAAAACACAACCCATTCTGACGTCTATGATTTTTCCGTTCATTTCTAGTCTGAATTCTACCACATTGCATTAAATCAGGTGTTTGTTCAGACAACACCACCAGAGGATTCGCGGCTTTGCGCTCCCGCAAACGCCGGTCAATTTGAATAGCCAGCGCCATGGAATCATTCAGACCTGTAGGAATGGAGAAACCCACCATCACATTCTTAATGGCTTCAGAAAGGCCATTTCTGAAATTTGCGGCCAGAGCACACTCATTCCACTGAGTAAGCACGGACCATTTCCGAAATTTTTGGCAATACACTTCAGCTTCATCCTGACCCTGAGAAATAGCCAGCAAGGCTTTTTCTGCCTGAATTTCAAGATTGGGTTCCTCGTAAAGCAATCCGAGCGCCAGAAAAAACGCATCAATATTTGCCAATGCCGGATCTCCTGGCGCTAGCGAGAAGGCCCAATCCTGAGGGTCGCCCCGCAAGAAAGAGATAACAATTTTTACTTGCTGAGCTGAGTCTCCAGATGAACGGGGTCTCAGAGATAGAAACAATTTACAATTATTCCTGAAATTCCTAAACTTAAATCGGTCTCCAGAGAACAGTTCAGGAATAGGTATTTTAGGTTCAGACATTGGACTACTGGTAACAAAATCTTGTATGCCCTGCACACGAGCAGCAAGCTGATCCACACTTGTAATCAGAGTCTGGACATTCATGTCTGCAGCAAGCACAAGCCACTCAGAGGTAAAGGGGAGGAAAAAAGAGAGGAAAGAAAAAAAAAACAAAAAAAAAACCTCAGACTTTCCTTTCTTGTAATCCCACTTCTGCAATGCATTAAACATTCAACCTTGGCCTGGCATACTGTTATGACCCCAATGGCAGAGGGTCTCAAAAGTACATACCAAGTCTGCAAACACAAAAAAACAGCTCATAGGGCAGTGGTAACTGGGCTGACCATATATCTAATCCTAGCACCACAAATAGCAGCAGCCGGGGAACGTGCCTACGTTGGTTCTAGACGTCTCGCGCCAGCCGGAGAACTAACTAACCCTAGAAGGGAAAAGATAGACCTTTCTTGCCTCCAGAGAAAAGACCCCAAAAGTTGGATACAAGCCCCCAACAAATAATAACGGTGAGGTAAGGAGAAAAGACAAACGTAAGAATGAACTAGATATTTAGCAAAGAGAGGCCCACTGACTAATAGCAGAATATAGTAAGATGACTTATATGGTCAGCAAAAACCCTATCAAAATTTCCACGCTGGATATTCAAGAACCCCCGAACCGTCTAACGGCCCGGGGGGAGAACACCAGCCCCCTAGAGCTTCCAGCAAAATCAGGAATCACATTTAGTACAAGCTGGACAAAAAATAAGAGCAAAGCAAATAACCAAAAAACAAGGAAGCAGGACTTAGCTTAATTTTGCAAGATCCAAGACCAGCAGACAGGAGCAAACAGAAAGGAACTGATTACAACGATGCCAGGCACAGGACTGAGAAACCAGGAAGTTTATATAGCAACACCCCTGGACTAACGACCCAGGTGGGTGCCAAACTGAGGAAAGACAATCCCAGAGTCATATCACTAGTGACCACAAGAGGGAGCCAAAAAAGTCTAATTCACAACAGTTGTGGACTACTTAGCTTTGGAATTATGATTATTGTAAACTATTAGATGTACCCCGTAACATCCCGTATTTTTTCATCTAAAAATCTGTCTTCCCCTGTATTTATGGATACTATGAACTATGAAGTTTTTATGATTTAATAAACTATGATCTACTATATATGTTGTTGTTGTGTATTACATCTATAGGTATATTATATTTGAGTGGATGCACAACATATTTATTTTGGCTTTGTGTGAATATATGTACCTTGAATGAAGCCTACACAACATAATACAGGAAGCTTGAACAGTATGACATTAAATTAATTAAGGCCTCTTCATGACATTACCCATGTAGTCTCTAGACCATCTCATTGTGTACATGACAAAAGCGGGACTCATTGTTGAAGTGAATAGATCTCCATTCCAGTCTTGCTCTGCACCATGATAGCATTTGAGTGCAGTGGCATAAGGTCAATGGGAATCCTGTAGCTGAACCTTTGACTTGTGGCCCATTGTCATGCAAATGCCCTCTGATGGTTTGTGTAGACACTGCACAAACTGCACAGACACTTCCTAGACTTGGTATGTGATGTCCACTTTCACTTTCAGTACAGAAGGGATCGGTTATGGAACCAGCGATATGGCCATTTCTACAAAGTGTCCCAGTAGTCATTTTCTACATGGCAACGCCAAATTGCATGTGGCTTTGGATACTTTGAGCAGCCTACACGGCCTAAACATGCTACCATAGCATGCAATGTTTCCGATCTGATCTCACAAAAAGCATGTTTGGGACATCATTAGTTGACAACTGTAAAGGAAACTGCCAGCTTAATAACTATGTTACAAGCTGTGGATCTTATTGATTTATCTACCCAAGGGCAGAGTGGCAGAACATTTGTCAGACAACCATTAATAATCTCTCTGATAGCATGCCAAGGCATGTACATGTGTATAATTCTGCATGTGGCACTAATAAGCAATAATAAATTAAGATGTTTTTGAAAATGTTTAAATTTTTTTCCTCATTGTATATCATTTACATGTCTATCCATCCATTCTTGGTGCTTCAATTTAAATGTTGAGTGTAATATTTATTGGAATTGAAATTGCCTAAGTCCATCAAAAACTACTGTATATACTTGAGTATAAGACACCAAGTGACAGCTCAGCACAGGAAGAGCTGCCGGCGCTGGGACAACGGAGATACAGGGACCGAGATGCAGCGACGGCGCGAGGAGGGTGAGTATGATGTCTTCTGTTAGCCAGCGGCTGCAGCTGTACCTGTGCCACAGCCACCGGCTCCTGCCGTTGCTCCGCCGTTCCCCATCCCCCGCCGGCTTTCTGGACAATGATTCGTGTATAAGCCGAGGGGGGGGCGTTTTCAGCACACAAAGAATGTGCTGAAAATCTCGGCTTATACACGAGTATATAGGGTAGTTTTCTTTGCAGATGATATTCTGTTTTTACTTCCCATTACCTCACTGGGTAATTGGGCCTTACATATTCACATTTTATTCTATGAAGGCCCACGTTTTTTGAGGGAGAAAATTACGTTTTCAGGGATGCTATTATTTTTTTATATTACTTTTTTTGTACGTGTTTTTTTTCTATTTTCGATGGTCTTTATCAAATGGGTTATTTTATGGTACAGGTCTCCTCTTTTACTTCAATATTTACATAAAACAGCATTTTTAGTGACAAGATATTACTCCATTATTTTCTCTACTTTTTTAATTTTTTTTTTATATGTTTTCCTTTTTTCTAAACGTTCCCATACAGTAATAGTTTTACAAATAGCCCCATATAGTAATTCTTGGAGCCATCCTGTAATAATGTCTCTAATCCTGTTATAATGTCCCCTGTCCTCTAATAATGTTTGCTGGTTCACAGTTTTTCAGTGTGGTCCCGCAGTGACAACTTGTGAGCTCAGCTTCTGAGTGGCCGGAACTCAGATGCTACGTCATAAGCTCTCAATGCAAATCTATGAGAGCCAGAACGAGGCTTTCATAGACTTACATTGACTAGTGGCCTCTAGCTCGCTCTATGAAATGCAGTAGAAGCCAGCAGGTCACAAACTACAGGAGACGGACCGGAGCGGCATTGAAAACACATGAAAATGCGGAAGGCGAGTATCAGACAGGGGACTTGGATTTTAAGCACCACTCCAACGGTGAAATAGAAAAAAACGCTGGATTGGTGCTTTAACTCAGAAAACAACCTTTAAACCTTTCTTGTCAATTCTCTTTGATTACATACTTTGGATTTTACCTATCAGACTTCTGGGACACTCTGTAAACTCACTCTACCCTACTTATTCTTAAGGTCCCTATACATTAGAAGAAAGTTGAACAAACTCACTGACCATCTAACGTGTCTTTTCTCCAGATTGATTCTTCCCAACAGATGATGTTGGGCAGTTGAAATTTCAATGCATGATCCTTTTGATACCTACACATGAAGTGTGATCTATAGAATAAATTGATCTCCACTATGGTACTGATATAAAACAGCCTGCCTATATGGAAATAAAAAATATCCCTTGTAGGGAGAGAAAGCTCTTGGCAGGCGAAAGCAACCAACATGTTTAAGAAGGGTGCAGGTCCTATACCTACTTCCGTGTCCTACAATCAACAAGAAAATGTGAAAAAATACAAAAATGCAGTGCACAAAAAAATCAAAATTTGGTGGACTAAGACCACCTTAGAAAATTATATCTCACAACAGATTATTCCAAGAGGCTTAAGAATACACCTTTTTCCCACATTTGACCTGGATGATGAGTCCCTTAAGGAAAGATGGATCAAGGCAGCAAATGTATGCTCTTTTGAATTTATGAGTATCATCATTGAGAATAATGCCACCACATTAAAAAATTTTGAGGTGGAAATTGATTCTCTACAGAAAATACTACAGCAGGATCTGAATGTAGACCTCTTTCAGGAAATGATTGGCAAGTTGGATAAAGAAATTGAGAAATGGGAAGGAGTCATATCCCAAAACAAACAGAAAAAATATGAGAGGGATCTGGCTGATTTTGAAACCAAAAAAATATTCAAATGGCAAACCAACAAAACCTCCATTCGGAGGAATGTGTCTAGAAGCTCGTCTATTGCCTCCAACTCTTCTATGAGTGAGGGGGGGGGAAGTGACTTATAATGGATATAAGGGACCCAGAACCCGTCAGTTCACCAAAAAAGGATCCACACAAGGGAGCTATAACCGAAAGGGTGATTCTGTCAAGGTAATTAATTTATCAACACATATACTGACAGGCGCTCAGGAAAAGGTTTTGCAAAAGGGTCTAAATTTTTCCCCTTCTTCTAATCTAGATACGTTCACAACAATAAAGGACCTCCATTTATTTGCAAGAAAACTCATATTGAAAAAACAGCACTACAAAGAAGATCTAGGGGAGGCTGAAAAGGAGGATGGGAAACAAGAAGCCTTGGAGGCACTTGTATCTCTTTTAGAGGAGAATACTTCAAATACAAGTAAGTTTCCGATGAATTTGATTAGTAAATCAAATAAATTTCCATCGCTCACGCAAGTTCCAGCTATAGACATGTTCACAAAAATGGTCAATAATGATATTGAGGAAATTAAGTCTGGACCCAGGAGATTTCTTATTGATAATCTCACTAGGGAGGAGAGAGCGGCCTTGAGGGAATTAAGGAGTTGGGATGACGTTGTTTTCAAAGTAGCAGATAAAGGAGGCAATGTAGTGATATGGCCTAATCGGATGTATGAGGCCCAAGCAGAAAAACTGCTACTTAACACCAATGAGTACAAATTGCTTACTTACAATCCTATGGTAAAATTCAAGGAGGAACTGATTGGTATTCTCACTACTGCATTTGAAAACAACGTCATCCCAAAAAAGCTCCTAGACATTTATATTAAAATACAACCAAGATTGGCGACTTTCTATTTGGTGCCCAAGGTCCATAAAAACCCAGCGGACCCACCGGGCCGACCAATAGTGGCCGCCAATGAGGGATTGTGTGAAATAGCTTGCGACATAGTTGAATATTACCTCAAGCCATTAGTGATACAATTACCCTCATATATTAAAGATACCACCGCAGATTTGGGCCACTTGGAAAATGTACAACTTACTGATGACATGATCTTGGTCATGGCTGACGTGGAGGCCTTGTATTCAAGCATCAGACATACAGATGGCCTACAGGCGGTGGAAAAATATCTAATTCAAAGTAACATCGAGAGGGATACATCTGAATTCATCTTGAAACTATTGAAATTCATCTTGACGCACAATGCCTTTATGTTTGCGGGGAGGGTCTATCTACAATTGCAGGGTACTGCGATGGGGGCCTCTTGTGCCCCCTCGTATGCCAATTTATTTATGGGCGCTTGGGAATGGTCCATATTTCAAGAAAGTGAAGTTGAGGGTATTGAGCGAATCCATGATTGGATTCGCTTCATTGATGACATTATGTTCATCTGGGAGGGTCCAGTAGACGAACTTAAGGCTTTGATGGCTAGATTAAATCAAAACAACAGAAACATCAAGCTAACGTACAACTTTGGACGCAGAATTGACTTTTTGGACCTCTGTATTACAGCATTACCAGATGGACATTTGTCTACTACAGTATTTCGTAAGCCCACAGCAACCAACTCATTGCTACATGCGTCGTCACTGCACCCCAAATCTACAACTAATAGCATACCGTATTAAGAGAATCTGCTCCGAGGACGAACAATTTGAAACACAAGCAAAATTATTGAGAAGTAGATTTCAAGATAGAGGATATAACCGACGAGCTATACAGAAAGGATATTGGAGGGCAAAAAACACTCCGAGACAACAACTTCTACATAAGAATCAATTGATTCCAGCAAATGTAGAGCAGGACAATCAGGTAAGATTTATTACCAACTATAGCAGTGAATGGCATGATCTTCGTGAGATAATACAAAAGCATTGGAAGATTTTATTTACGGATCCCATCCTCCAAAAAATCTTGCCTGAACGACCCTCCCTAGTAGCAAAAAGAGCCCCTAGCTTACGGGATATCTTAGTACACAGCACATATGATCTCAAGAGAATAACTAAAAACAACAAGGTCGTAATCAAGGGGGGATTTTTTCCGTGTGGTATATGTAAGGGCTGTGCCAACATGAGAAAAAGCACCACTTTCAAGAATCATGACAACTCTAGGATTTTTGACATTAGGGCACACATCACATGTTCATTCAAGGGCATTATTTATCATGCCGAGTGCCCATGCGGCAAAGTTTTTATTGGGATGACAAGCCGCAAACTTAAAATCAGGGTGCGCGAACATTGTCTAGATATAGACAAGACAAAAACAGCCACTGACGATACCACACTGAAAACCCTCCCTAAATACTTTAAACGATACCATCAATGTAACTCGAGATTACTCGTAGTTACGGGCATAGACATGTTGGACTTAGGACCTAGGGGTGGGGACATTGGCAAAAGATTGGCCAAAAAAGAATGCCAATGGATATATCGATTGGGAACCTTGGTACTTCAAGGTTTAAACGAGAGTTTCGGTTTTGGTGCATTTCTGTAGGGAATCTAGGAAGTAGGGAGGCAGGGGGTTACGTTAGAAGCAATCTCACATGTTTGATTGCTTGTCTTTATATATTTTGAATGTTTTAATTTATGTTGTTCGTTGGCTTTTATTCATTTTATCTTTATATGTCTTACTACAGTTTATCATCCTTACAACTAAGGTCTTTTGAGAAAAAATATTACCTTCAGTCGTGGGAGTAATAAGGCGAACCATGTCTCTGAAAAGAAAGAATACTGAAGAAATCTGCACAATACAGTGGGACTCAGTGGAAGACCTTTAAATATACACTCACCGGCCACTTTATTAGGTACACCATGCTAGTAACGGGTTGGACCCCCTTTTGCCTTCAGAACTGCCTCAATTCTTCGTGGCATAGATTCAACAAGGTGCTGGAAGCATTCCTCAGAGATTTTGGTCCATATTGACATAATGGCATCACACAGTTGCCGCAGATTTGTCGGCTGCACATCCCAAAGATGCTCCATACAAGGCAGGATGGATCCATGCTTTCATGTTGTTTACGCCAAATTCTGACCCTACCATCCGAATGTCGCAGCAGAAATCGAGACTCATCAGACCAAGCAACGTTTTTCCAATCTTCTACTGTCCAATTTCGATGAGCTTGTACAAATTGTAGCCTCAGTTTCCTGTTCTTAGCTGAAAGGAGTGGTACCCGGTGTGGTCTTCTGCTGCTGTAGCCCATCTGCCTCAAAGTTCGACGCACTGTGCATTCAGAGATGCTCTTAGGCCTACCTTGGTTGTAACGGGTGGCGATTTGAGTCACTGTTGCCTTTCTATCAGCTCGAACCAGTCTGCCCATTCTCCTCTGACCTCTGGCATCAACAAGGCATTTCCGCCCACAGAACTGCCGCTCACTGGATTTTTTTTCTTTTTCGGACCATTCTCTGTAAACCCTAGAGATGGTTGTGCGTGAAAATCCCAGTAGATCAGCAGTTTCTGAAATACTCAGACCAGCCCTTCTGGCACCAACAACCATGCCACGTTCAAAGGCACTCAAATCACCTTTCTTCCCCATACTGATGCTCGGTTTGAACTGCAGGAGATTGTCTTGACCATGTCTACATGCCTAAATGCACTGAGTTGCCGCCATGTGATTGGCTGATTAGAAATTAAGTGTTAACAAGAAGTTGGACAGGTGTACCTAATAAAGTGGCCAGTGAGTGTATAGTCTGTATTTTGATAGAGTATGGCTCCATATGGGCCAACCATACTGTATTTATATTATACTACATTTATATTATACTATATCTATATTTGTATTATAAGTGATGTGTTTTAATATTTTGATGGGAGACCCTTTGGGTAACCCGTCTTTAAATATTAGCTTAATTAGGATCTATGTTAATTCTTGTAGTTGGTCTTAATATATACACAAATATATTTTTCATATCTTTATATGTTTTTATCCATGGCAATGTTTATTGACCATATGGGTACACATGGGGATAGCTACCTAAGTATCGGTGTTATGGTAGGTAGCTATACATTTGGCACTTTACACATGGTATAGTAGTATTTGTATTTTATTTATGTGGTTTAATTTTAGCTATATATGCTTATTAACACGTTAATTATTAATGTATAATAATCACTCTGATAGGGTTAGTTCAATTGTTATTATCACTTACACATATGTTGGATTACAAGATATATGTAGACTATCATCACCCATATGCGTACGGCATCTTATCTAACATTACATATCATATATATACATATACTTTGATTTCTCTCTGTATCACTCCAGGGTGCACGCATGGATGGATTGCAGGCCGGAGGGGAGGATGGCTAGCGGTCAATAGGGGAACGGTGCAGCGAAGTCGTACTTACGGACGACTCGGTGCTCCTAACCCCGTGACCGCGATCCGACTCCCCATTGGATGCCGGCTTCTGCAGATCTGGGCATGCGCCAGGATACGGCGCGTCAAATGGGAAGTCCCTTTGTGGTGTTTCCGGGCTCCGTACAGGGGGCGGCACCTATCTACAGGGCGCCGGACAGGAACTCTCTGTATGGCATACACTTTAGACAAGAGACTGTGTCTCGAACGCATGCGCCGTATAACATCGCCTCGCTCCAACACGGCTGATTGTAATTTAATATCAAAACTGCCCAATGAACGGTAGGGTTTAGTATATTTAAACCGGCTAACCCCCTGCCCTGACACGCCTCCAGAAGAAGCAAACGCGAAACGCGCGTCGGGGCAGAGGGACGCCGAGGTTTTTGCATCAGGCTGACAGCAAGGTAATATATTTCATTCATTACATCTATGTGTGCCATGTATATTGGGAGTCTAGTTTAATGGTATTATATGATCAAATGTCCTCTCCCTACAAGGGATATTTTCTATTTCCATATAGGCAGGCTTCTCTTATTATGGTAGAGATATGAACATGTTTGCAAGTGACAAGTTTGACTTTTTTGCAATTACCTGAGGCAGTATAGTCCCTTTTGTGGATTTGCACCTTCCTTGCATGTAGTAACTCATAATTTTATATGTTTTATATTACTATGTTCAATAAAATTGATTGTTTTATATCAATACCATAGTGGAGATCAATTTATTCTATAGATCACACTTCATGTGTAGGTTTCAGCTGGGTGGTACATATACCCTTCATTTGGGAGGGATTTGTTGTTGCAGTATATTGATCAATTGTGTGTGAATACATGATCCTTTTGATGTCAGAGGAGATAAATCGATTCAGAATTTTCTGGCAGTGGCTTTCTTTCCTCTCTCCTGATTGCAAACATATGAATGGCAGAGCTGAATGCTCATGTGCATAGGGAAGATGTAAGAGATAATGGTCTGCTAAACAAATAGTCTACTGGTAGATACTTCATGTGTATAGCCTACTTTAAAAAGTAGTAGATACCATGGGACTATTTCCCATAGTACTATATGACGTGATCATATCTTTTGTTATCAATATTATCAAATTACATTCCTACACAGGTTTCAGATTATAAAATGCAAGCAATAAAAACACTAATTGACAGATCCACAGATGGCACTTAGATTTCCATCAACTTATTTTTGTGGCTTCACCTACTCTGAACACATAATCCACACCTAGCAGACTTGACCCAAAGTAGGATATGAATATTGCTAAAATGACTAGAAACCCATGAGATGAGAAGATCTTCCAGATAAAACTGTTGAAAAGGTTCCTGATGGTATTTTTTAAATAAAAATTTTGCTTTCCATTAGAACAGTGGATGCACCCCTTCACGTGCCCCTTCCACTTTCCAGCTGGGACGCCAGCATGTTCACTTACCCGTCCGCGCCCCTCTGCATCTGTTTCCTCCCAGGACCTGTGCATGGCACGCAGGTCTCTTAGGGCGCATTCCTCCTGCCTCAAAGGGGAAGTGCACTTCCGAAGACGTCCCCAGCCAATAGCTGGGAGACATCGAATATTTTAGGTACCCTCCCCTAGTGGGAGATGCCGTAGCAACTTTAGTATTCAGTGTGTTTCCAGCTACCAAGTTGTGAGGTCCCTGTACCTGTGCTCCCTGAACCTGAGCCAGTCTTTCCTTCCTGCCCTGTCTAAACTGGTTCCTGTTTGCTTGCTGTAACCTGTTCCTGAGCCTGTCCTGCCTTTACCAATTCCAGAGCCTGGTCCATCTTGTCCGCACCTATACCGCTAACCTCACCAGTACAGATTGAACCTGCGATCCTGTAACTGAGCAGTCAGTCCTGTGTTCCTGAACCTATCCTGTCTGTTCCTATTACAGTATCAGTTCCGTCTACCAGCCGTACCTCCCCCTGTTATTCAGTTTCTGGCAGGTCCTGCTTCGCTGCCCCTTTGGTGATCATCTGCTGCAGCTCTGAGGTATGTCCTCGAGTAGCACCTGGCATCCACCTGGGTTCAAGTCTAACCACACCATCAGGGGCTCTAGTGAAGAACCAGGTCGTCGCTTAGTTACGCCCCTTCCAGGCTCTCTCCAGACCGTGACAGTGGTTCCACAACCACTTGCACAAGAAATAAACACCGGACTTAAGCATACGGTATATGAATACTCCTGCCCACATTCCGAGTAGACAGTTTTCGGCCTCTCTCAATACTATATAGTTGCACTGATCGAGGCTGTGCCCTTCCAGTCTGGATGTGTCCAGATGTATGCGCATCACATACTTATGGTCACCGTCTTCTGGCACTGGAGAATCCTCACACTGCGCAGTGCACGCTATGTGACGATTCACAAGTCTGCAGTCACAGAGTGAATGCAAACTTAACTTAAGACAGGACAGTCACCCATATAAAAGTATTTTATTGGGATTTTACGTGTATATAACAAAACAAAAAGTAGAAATATATTTTTGAAGTGCAAAGGACATGACAAATGGATTGCCAATTTTAAAAATATAAATGTGAAAATTGTGACGTGCATTTGTATTCAGCCCTTCTGTATTCGGATACCCCTAATTAAAATCCTTATTGACCAAATGCCTCTAGAAGTCACATAATTAGTAAATTGAGTCTGCTTGTAATTTATTCTTAGTATAACCACAGCTATTCTGAGAAGGTCTAAGAGGTTTGTTTGAGAATATTAGGGATCAAACAGCATCATGAAAACCAAGCAACACACCAAACTGGTCAGGATAAAGTTGTGGAGAAGACCAGGGTTATGAAGAAAAATATTTAACCTATATAGATATCATGAACAAGATAGTAAATAGGCCATAAACTGCTCATAAAGTGAGAAAACCCAATGGAAAAAAGTGCAAGACAGAAGATATTACAAATATAAATTTTATTTTAACAATAATTAAAATAGGAAGAAATATACAAAACACAAGATTCTAGGCTAATGAGAGATAACATACCATAAGGTATGCCCTTCAGGGTACATACAGTCAGATAGGGCTACAGTACAAAAGATAATAAATGCAAGGTATATACAAACCCATATGATTTAAATGTTAATGACGTATACCGATGTAATGGGCATCATAGTAAAGCATTGTAGTAAATATCATAAAACACTAAAACAGATTATAAAAAAAAGAAGACCAAAGCAAGGTTGGGTTATGAATAGTGTTGAGCATTCCGATACCGCAAGTATTGGGTATCGGCCGATACTTGCGGTATCGGAATTCCGATACCGGGATTCCGATACTTGCCGCGTATCGGATACCGGAATCGGAAGTTCCCAGATTCAAACTGCACAAATTCAGCCAATGAGAATGATTCCAAGTGTGGGCACATCCTGTTCAGCATGGAGGGCATGAAACTACTGGCATGGCTGTGATTGGCTGCTGAAATGATGTCATGATGCAGTTTAAAAGTCGCTGGCGCCATTTTGCGCTCACTCTGCTGTGAATTCAGTTAGTGACAGGACGCTGTTTGCTGACTGAGGGCCAGTTTAGAGATAGCGATTTGCTTCTTTGTGCTTTCCAAAGGCTAATTTAGCAACCGCTGTGTTCACCTACTATTCACCTTGCTTTTGCCTTGTAGCGCTGTTTTCACAGCGATCTGCAAGGTCTGTGTGTGTGTGTGTGTGAGTGCAGCCCACTCTCTAGTCTGAGTGCAGCCACATAGGCCATCCATAGCTGGTTGTATTCAGTTCAGGGAGGGTGGTTCATTGCCTCATACTGTTCTTTTTTTTTTTTTTCCAAGTAGTGTAGTCTGCTGCTAATTTTTTCAAAAAAATCCTATTAGTGTCTTTCCACCCGTCTCCAGCTAATTTGTGGAAAAACACTACATAGGATAACGTAGAGGAGGGTTTTTGGGCCTTGCAGCGCCGTTTACGGCTGTCTGCACGGTCTCCGTGTGACTGCAGCTCGCCCTGTAGTCTGTGAGCAGCCATAGCCTGGTTGTCTCCAGCTCAGGGTTCTTCACTGCGTCATACCGCAAAATCAATTTTCATTTTGTTTTAAGTAGTGCAGGCTGCTGCACATTTTTTCAAAAAATTCCTATTAGTGTCTTTCCACCCGTCTCCAGCTAATTTGTGGAAAAACACTACATAGGATAACGTAGAGGAGGGTTTTTGGGCCTTGCAGCGCCGTTTACGGCTGTCTGCACGGTCTCCGTGTGACTGCAGCTCGCCCTGTAGTCTGTGAGCAGCCATAGCCTGGTTGTCTCCAGCTCAGGGTTCTTCACTGCGTCATACCGCAAAATCAATTTTCATTTTGTTTTAAGTAGTGCAGGCTGCTGCACATTTTTTCAAAAAATTCCTATTAGTGTCTTTCCACCCGTCTCCAGCTAATTTGTGGAAAAACACTACATAGGATAACGTAGAGGAGGGTTTTTGGGCCTTGCAGCGCCGTTTACGGCTGTCTGCACGGTCTCCGTGTGACTGCAGCTCGCCCTGTAGTCTGTGAGCAGCCATAGCCTGGTTGTCTCCAGCTCAGGGTTGTTCACTGCGTCATACCGCAAAATCAATTTTCATTTTGTTTTAAGTAGTGCAGGCTGCTGCACATTTTTTCAAAAAATTCCTATTAGTGTCTTTCCACCCGTCTCCAGCTAACTTGTGGAAAAACACTACATAGGATAACGTAGAGGAGGGTTTTTGGGCCTTGCAGCGCCGTTTACGGCTGTCTGCACGGTCTCCGTGTGACTGCAGCTCTATCTGTTGTCAGTTCAGCCCCCAAAAAATAAATAAATAATAAAGTTCACCAAACACACCAGTGACACCACTTTACATTTGTGTAGGCCACATTAGCTCATATTAAAGTCTAGTCCACACTTTAGAAAATTAGTGTTTCTTATACCTGTTAGGAGGAGTTGTTCAGGAATAAGCACACAAATCCGTTAGTACTTTTCTGCTTATCTTTATCAGTCAACCAAGATGAAGAAGGCAGTGAGTAAGGCACGTGGGCGTGGGCGTGGGCGCGGAGCAGGGAGAGGACGTGGGGATTCTGTGCCTGCTGCGGGCACCGGTGACTCATCAGCAGCACCCACTTTCACCAGGGAACAGTCATTCATGCGCAGCTTTGTCGCAGAGCGCCGTACACCGCTGCTGCGTGAAGAACAAATTGAAGCCGTTGTCGGATGGATGGCAGCTAATGCATCAACTTCAATTAGTGCCACATCCTCTCAGACACAGAGCACTGGAGAGCAGCCATCTGTCTCTTCACCACCTGCCAAATTGCCCAGGCAGACAGAGAGCCCAGGACAGGAGCCGTCTCTACTTCTGTTCTCTGAATCTCTTGGCTTGGAAACAGGGGGCCAGCCAAGCAGCATTGGAGAAATGGAAGAAGAGGCAGGGTGCAGTGATGCCCAACAGCTTTTTCTCTCTGAGTCTGAAGAGGCGGGTGGGCCAGTGGCTCCGGTCACCACATCGCAGGCCGCATCAGCTGATGATGACACTCAGGTGCCACTTACTGGTGCGTGCTCTGCTGCTGAGACTACCCAGGAGGAGCAGTTGGGGGCAGAGGGTAGTGTAGATGATGAGGTCCTTGACCCATCTTGGCATGAGGGACAGGAAGGTGGTGGGAGCAGCTCTGAGGAAGAGATTCCCCGTACGGCCCAAAGAGGGAGAGGGAGGGGGAAGACTGCGGATCCTGCAGCCTCCGCTTTGGCACCCGTTAGGAGCATGTCTCTTACAAAAGCCAAAAAGGGCGCTCCAAAGACTTGCAGTGCCTGGTCCTTTTTTGACACAGTTGCAGATGACATTTGCTATGTCAAATGCAAGGTGTGTCATCACAAAGTGAAAAGAGGGAAAAGTGTCAGCAACCTCAATACCACAAATATGTGGAAACATGTGCGCACCAGGCACGCGGCGGAGTTACAGAAACGCACTGAAGAGCTAGGCCAACCAACAGCGGCAGCTACCACCACTTCAGCTCGTGTTGCCTCTTCCTCCAGCTCACACGCAGCTGGTTCGGCTTCCTCCCAGGATCGCCGTGGAAGAACCTCTGGCCCTGTTGTCCAGAGACCCGCTGTAATTCCACCCGCAGCACCACTTTCCCAGTCATCCACACACTCCCAGCCCAGTCTACAGCCATCGGTAGTACAGGCATGGGAGAAAAGGCGGCCTTTCTCGTCAAACCACCCACGAGCACAGGCTCTGACTGCAGGCATTGCCAAACATCTGTCACTGGAAATGCTGTCATTCAGGCTGGTGGAGACTGACAGCTTCCGTGACTTGATGTCATTGGCAGTCCCACAGTACAATGTGCCCAGCCGCTTTTACTTCAGCAGGCAAGCCGTCCCTGCCCTGCACAAGCATGTGGAGGGACACATAAAACACGCGCTACTGAACGCCGTCAGTAGCAAGGTCCACCTCACCACCGATGCGTGGACCATTCAACATGGACAGGGGCGATACCTTTCCCTCACTGCCCATTGGGTTAATGTCGTTGAGCCGGGTACAGATCGTGCGAGTGGCGCAGGACGTGTCCTGCCCACTCCAAGGATTGCAGGAATCCATTCTGTACGCATTGACTCCTCCTCTTACACCAGTTCCTCAGAATCATCACTGCAGGAGCCGTCACAGTCCACCTCCACATGGACCCGTGATGAACGTTTACCTGTTACGACCGACATGAGCACAGCCGTGGCCAAACGTCAACAGGCCGTCTTGAAATTAATTTATTTGGGGAATCGAAGCCACACAGCGCAGGAGCTCTGGAATGCCATCAAGCAGGAGAGCGATGTGTGGTTTGTGCCAGCGAATCTCCAGCCAGGCATGGTAGTGTGTGATAATGGCCGAAATCTGGTGGCAGCTCTGGGCCTCGGCAACCTCACTCACATCCCATGTCTGGCACATGTGCTCAATTTGGTCGTGCAGAGTTTTTTGAGGGACTATCCGGATCTTGATGCACTGCTGCACAAGGTCCGCCTAGAGTGTGCTCACTTGCGGCGTTCCAGCAAGGCAAAAGCGCGCATTGCGGCTCTGCAGCGCCGACACCGCCTGCCGGAACATCGCATCATATGTGACCTACCTACCAGGTGGAATTCCACGTTACATATGTTGGAGCGGTTGTGTGAGCAGCAGCAAGCTGTAATGGAGTACCAGCTGCTTCAGGCGCAAAGAAGTCGCACTCAGCGCCGTACAGACTTCACAACCACAGAGTGGGCCACTATGAATGACGTCTGCCAGGTTTTGCGTCCCTTTGATTATTCCACGCGGATGGCGAGTGCAGATGATGCACTAGTCAGCATGACTGTCCCCCTTATCTGCCTGCTTGAAAAATCACTGCAAGCACTAAGGGATGATGTTGTGGAAGAGGTGGAGGATGAGGATTCAGCATTTCCATCATCTTCTGGACAGTCAGCGCCACGTGGTTCCTCACAAACGCGTAGGCAGGGGACAGTTTGTGAGGAGGATGAGGAGGAGTCAATGGAGGAGGAAGACATCCGTCCAGAGGAGGGAGTTACACAATTGTCCAGTACTCAGTGTGTACAGCGAGGGTGGGGTGATGACGAGCGGGCAGAGATCACGCCTCCAGCAGGGGACAGCGTTTCTTGGGCAGTTGGCAGTCTGCAACACATGGTGGATTACATGCTGCAGTGCCTGAGAAACGACCGCCGCATCGCCCACATTCTCAACATGTCTGATTATTGGGTGTTCACCCTCCTCGATCCTCGCTACCGGGACAACGTAGAAAGCCTCATCACACCGTTGAACCGGGAGCAAAAAATGCGGGAGTACCAAGACACACTGGTGAATTCCATCATCTTCTCCATTCCAACTGAGAGAAGTGCTGCTAGTGCATTCCAAAGCAGCTCAGTGCGTCCAGGCAGTGGTGGAGGCTCTGCACAAAGAGGGAGCAGAAGCAGTGCCTCTGCCCAAGGCAAGACCAGTATGGCCCAACTGTGGCAGAGTTTTCTGTGCCCGCCACAAAAGTCTACACCATCACAGACGGCTCCAGTCAGCAGGAGGCAACGGTTCCGTCAGATGGTGACAGACTACATGTCTTGCCCTCTTGCTGTACTCCCAGACGGCTCTTCACCTTTCAAGTTTTGGGTCTCAAAGCTGGATACATGGCCAGAGCTAAGCCAGTATGCATTGGAGGTGCTGTCTTGCCCTGCGGCCAGTGTATTATCGGAACGTGTCTTTAGTGCTGCAGGTGGTGTACTAACTGACCGTCGCATGCGACTATCCTCCGATAACGTTGACCGGCTTACTTTCCTGAAAATGAACAAGGCCTGGATCTCGCAGGAATTTGACACTCCTCTTCATGATTAAATAATTAGTAGGTGACTGTCTACAGCATCCAGGTCTCCTGTTGTGTTCATCTTTCTACCACCTGAACTTTAATTCCTGGGCTCCAACACCACCAGTTGAGGCTCAGAAGTGACGTCTGCACAGTCAAAACATACGACCCAGTGTTATTGGGTTTCAGTAACGTCAGCTGATCCCCAGCTGTGTAGCCGGCAATGTGTCCTGCGACCGCCACGCTGACACAACAACTGAAATGTAAGGGAACCTGTCCCCCACCCCCAAGGCGTTTGTTACTGAAAGAGCCACCTTGTGCAGCAGTAATGCTGCACAAGGAAAAGGTAGCTATTTTTGTTTAGCTCCTTGCACACGCAGAACTTAACACTTATAAAATGTGTCCACTGATACCGTAAAACCGTCCCGGAGGTGGGACTTTCCTTCGTAATATGACGCAGCACAGCCGTCATTCCTACCCCCTTGGCGCCGTGCCCCGGCTCCTCAGTGTTGTTTGATTCCGTCCCGGAGCCTGAGCTGTTATGTTATCCCTTGGCCAGGCACACTTAACGCTGTCCATCTTCTGACATCATTTGGTGTCAGGCTGGCTGCGCCTGTGCATCCGCGCTGGCCGAGAGCCCGCCTCGCAGTGTCTTCTGATTTAATCCCACTGGGGGCCTGAGATCCATGGACATGCGCAGTGCATATCTGAACCTCCGCCTCTCACTCATCTCCCTACGCCTTCTTCAGACTGTTCGGTGTCAGCTGGTCCCTAATAGCATGCCACGGCCGTGACGCCGCACAGTCTGAAGAAGCCATAGGGAGGGGAGTGAGAGGCGAGGATATGCACTGCGCATGGCCACGGATCCCAGGCCCGCGGTGGGATTACATTAGACGACACTGCAAGGCGGGCTCTCGGCCAGCGCGGCCGCACAGGCGCAGCCAGCCTGACACCAAATGATGTCAGAAGATGGGCAGCGCTAAGTGTGCCTGGCCAAGGGATAACATAACAGCGCATGCTCCGGGACGGAATCAAACAACGCTGAGGAGCCGGGGAACGGCGCCAAGGAGGTAGGAATGACAGCTGTGCTGCGTCATATTATGAAGGAAAGTCCCACCTCCGGGACGGTCTCACGGTTTCAGGGGACACATTTTATAAGTGTTTAGTTCTGTGTTTGCAAGGAGCATCATGAGAAGAGCCACCTTTTCCTTTTGCATCTTTTGTGCTGCACAAGCTGGCTCTTTCAGCTACAAACGCCTTGGGGGGGGGGGTTAAAGGTTCCCTTTCGACTTTCTCCAATCAGGCTTTGGCCTACATTGTGTTCCCTGCTTCTCCTGCTGTCCCTGGGCTCCAACACCGCTAGTTGTTGCCTGGTAGTGCTGTACGCACAGTCCCAACAGTCGCTCCTCTGTTATTGGGGTTCAGTAACGTCAGCTGTTCCCCTGCTGTGTGTGTGGCAATCCCTCCTATCTCCTCCACCTCCTCCTCCCCCTCCTGTCCCTGGGCTCCAACACCGCTAGTTGCCGTCCAGAAGTGCTGTCCGCACAGTCCCAACAGTCCCTCCTCTGTTATTGGGGTTCAGTAACGTCTGCTGTTCCCCAGCTGTGTGTGTGGCAATCCCTCCTATCTCCTCCACCTCCTCCTCCTCCACCTGTCCCTGGGCTCCAACACCGCTAGTTGCCGTCCAGAAGTGCTGTCCGCACAGTCCCAACAGTCCCTCCTCTGTTATTGGGGTTCAGTAACGTCAGCTGTTCCCCTGCTGTGTGTGTGGCAATCCCTCCTATCTCCTCCACCTCCTCCTCCCCCTCCTGTCCCTGGGCTCCAACACTGCTAGTTGCCGTCCAGAAGTGCTGTCCGCACAGTCCCAACAGTCCCTCCTCTGTTATTGGGGTTCAGTAACGTCAGCTGTTCCCCTGCTGTGTGTGTGGCAATCCCTCCTATCTCCTCCACCTCCTCCTCCTCCACCTGTCCCTGGGCTCCAACACCGCTAGTTGCCGTCCAGAAGTGCTGTCCGCACAGTCCCAACAGTCCCTCCTCTGTTATTGGGGTTCAGTAACGTCAGCTGATCCCCTGCTGTGTGTGTGGCAATCCCTCCTATCTCCTCCACCTCCTCCTCCTCCACCTGTCCCTGGGCTCCAACACCGCTAGTTGCCGTCCAGAAGTGCTGTCCGCACAGTCCCAACAGTCCCTCCTCTGTTATTGGGGTTCAGTAACGTCAGCTGTTCCCCAGCTGTGTGTGTGGCAATCCCTCCTATCTCCTCCACCTCCTCCACCTGTCCCTGGGCTCCAACACCGCTAGTTGCCGTCCAGAAGTGCTGTCCGCACAGCCCCAACAGTCCCTCCTCTGTTATTGGGGTTCAGTAACGTCTGCTGTTCCCCAGCTGTGTGTGTGGCAATCCCTCCTATCTCCTCCACCTCCTCCTCCTCCACCTGTCCCTGGGCTCCAACACCGCTAGTTGCCATCCAGAAGTGCTGTCCGCACAGTCCCAACAGTCCCTCCTCTGTTATTGGGGTTCAGTAACGTCAGCTGTTCCCCAGCTGTGTGTGTGGCAATCCCTCCTATCTCCTCCACCTCCTCCTCCTCCACCTGTCCCTGGGCTCCAACACCGCTAGTTGCCGTCCAGAAGTGCTGTCCGCACAGTCCCAACAGTCCCTCCTCTGTTATTGGGGTTCAGTAACGTCAGCTGTTCCCCAGCTGTGTGTGTGGCAATCCCTCCTATCTCCTCCACCTCCTCCTCCTCCACCTGTCCCTGGGCTCCAACACCGCTAGTTGCCGTCCAGAAGTGCTGTCCGCACAGTCCCAACAGTCCCTCCTCTGTTATTGGGGTTCAGTAACGTCAGCTGTTCCCCTGCTGTGTGTGTGGCAATCCCTCCTATCTCCTCCACCTCCTCCTCCTCCACCTGTCCCTGGGCTCCAACACCGCTAGTTGCCGTCCAGAAGTGCTGTCCGCACAGTCCCAACAGTCCCTCCTCTGTTATTGGGGTTCAGTAATGTCTGCTGTTCCCCAGCTGTGTGTGTGGCAATCCCTCCTATCTCCTCCACCTGTCCCTGGGCTCCAACACCGCTAGTTGCCGTCCAGAAGTGCTGTCCGCACAGTCCCAACAGTCCCTCCTCTGTTATTGGGGTTCAGTAACGTCTGCTATTCCCCAGCTGTGTGTGTGGCAATCCCTCCTATCTCCTCCACCTCCTCCTCCTCCACCTGTCCCTGGGCTCCAACACCGCTAGTTGCCATCCAGAAGTGCTGTCCGCACAGTCCCAACTCTGTTATTGGGGTTCAGTAATGTCTGCTGTTCCCCAGCTGTGTGTGTGGCAATCCCTCCTATCTCCTCCACCTCCTCCTCCTCCACCTGTCCCTGGGCTCCAACACCGCTAGTTGCCGTCCAGAAGTGCTGTCCGCACAGTCCCAACAGTCCCTCCTCTGTTATTGGGGTTCAGTAACGTCAGCTGTTCCCCAGCTGTGTGTGTGGCAATCCCTCCTATCTCCTCCACCTCCTCCACCTGTCCCTGGGCTCCAACACCGCTAGTTGCCGTCCAGAAGTGCTGTCCGCACAGTCCCAACAGTCCCTCCTTTGTTATTGGGGTTCAGTAACGTCAGCTGTTCCCCTGCTGTGTGTGTGGCAATCCCTCCTATCTCCTCCACCTCCTCCACCTGTCCCTGGGCTCCAACACCGCTAGTTGCCGTCCAGAAGTGCTGTCCGCACAGTCCCAACAGTCCCTCCTCTGTTATTGGGGTTCAGTAACGTCAGCTGTTCCCCTGCTGTGTGTGTGGCAATCCCTCCTATCTCCTCCACCTCCTCCTCCTCCACCTGTCCCTGGGCTCCAACACCGCTAGTTGCCATCCAGAAGTGCTGTCCGCACAGTCCCAACAGTCCCTCCTCTGTTATTGGGGTTCAGTAACGTCAGCTGTTCCCCAGCTGTGTGTGTGGCAATCCCTCCTATCTCCTCCACCTCCTCCTCCTCCACCTGTCCCTGGGCTCCAACACCGCTAGTTGCCGTCCAGAAGTGCTGTCCGCAGTCCCAACAGTCCCTCCTCTGTTATTGGGGTTCAGTAACGTCAGCTGTTCCCCAGCTGTGTGTGGCAATCCATCCTATCTCCTCCACCTCCTCCTCCTCCACCTGTCCCTGGGCTCCAACACCGCTAGTTGCCGTCCAGAAGTGCTGTCCGCACAGTCCCAACAGTCCCTCCTCTGTTATTGGGGTTCAGTAACGTCTGCTGTTCCCCTGCTGTGTGTGTGGCAATCCCTCCTATCTCCTCCCCCTCCCGTCCCTGGGCTCCAACACCGCTAGTTGCCATCCAGAAGTGCTGTCCGCACAGTCCCAACAGTCCCTCCTCTGTTATTGGGGTTCAGTAACGTCTGCTGTTCCCCAGCTGTGTGTGTGGCAATCCCTCCTATCTCCTCCACCTCCTCCTCCTCCACCTGTCCCTGGGCTCCAACACCGCTAGATGCTGTCCAGAAGTGCTGTCCGCACAGAGCCAAACACCTCGCCAATGTGTTAGTGGGGTTCAGCACCGCCAGCTGTTCCCCTGCTGTGTATACGGCAACGTGTACTGCGACCGCCACGCAGGCACAACAAGTTAAATTTAAGGGAACCTGTCCCCCCCCCCAGGCGTTTGTTACTGAAGGAACCACCTTGTGCAGCAGTAATGAAGCAAAGGGAAAAAGTGCCTCTTTTCGTGGTGGTCCTTGCACATGCTGAACCTAACACTTATGAAAAGTGTCCCCTCCTACCGTGATACCGTCCGGTTGGTGTAACTTTCCTTTGTGATGTGACGCAGCACAGCCGTCATTCTTACCCCCTTGGCGCCGTGCGCTGCCTCCTCAGCGTTGTTTGAATCAGTCCCGGAGCCTGCGCTGTTAGGTTAGCCCTTGGCCATGCACACTTTTTGCGCTGCCCGTCTTCTGACATCATTTGGTGTCAGGCTGGCTGCGCCTGTGCGGCCGCGCTGGATGAGATCCCGCCTCGCAGTGTCATCTAATGTAATCCCACCGCGGGCCTGGGATCCGTGGCCATGCGCAGTGCATATCTGAACCTCCATCTCTCACTCATCTCCCTACGGCTTCTTCAGACTGTGCGGTGTCAGCTGGTCCCTAATAGCATGCCACGGCCGTGACATCGCACAGTCTGAAGAAGCCGTAGGGAGGGGAGTGAGAGGTGAGGATATGCACTGCGCATGGCCACGGATCCCAGGCCCGCGGTGGGATTACATTAGACGACACTGCGAGGCGGGATCTCGGCCAGCGCAGCCGCACAGGCGCAGCCAGCCTGACACCAAATGATGTCAGAAGACGGGCAGCGCAAAATGTGTGCATGGCCAAGGGCTAACCTAACAGCGCAGGCTCCGGGGCTGATTCAAACAATGCTGAGGAGGCGGCGCACGGCGCCAAGGGGGTTGGAATGACGGCTGTGCTGCGTCACATCACAAAGGAAAGTTCCACCAACCGGACGGTATCAAGGTAGGAGGGGACACTTTTCATAAGTGTTAGGTTCAGCATGTTCAAGGACCATAATTAAAAGAGCTAAGTTTACCTTTTCCAGCATTAGTGCTGTACACGATGGCTCTTTCAGCTACAAACGCCTGGGGGGGGGTTAAAGTTTCCCTTTCAACTTGCACCAGTGCAGGCTTCGGCCTACACTCTGCTCCCTCTCCTCCTCCTGCTGACCCTGGGCTCTAACACCGCCAGTTGGGGCCCAGATGTGCTAGCTGCACAGAGCCAAACACCAGCCAATGTGTCAGTGGGGTTCAGCACCGCCAGCTGTTCCCCTGCTGTGTAGCCGGCAACGTGTCCTGCAACAGCCACGCAGACACAAGAACTGAAATTGAAGGAAACCTGTCCCCCCTCCCCCAGGCGTTTTTACGTTTTACAGCCACCTTGTACGACAGTAATGCTGCATGTGTGCAAGGTGGCTCAGAAACTTATTCTCCTTGCCCATGTTGAACTGAACACGTCTAAAATGAGTCCTCTGCGACCATTAAAACGTCCCTCAGGTGTGATTTTCCTTTGTATTGACACGCAACAAGCTCCTTGGTAGCGCTGCCCGTCTTTTGGCATCACTGTTTGGCTGCCTGCGCCTCTGCGGCCGCCCTGACCCACACAACGCCCCTCGGTGTCTTATTTATTGGGACTGCGAGGGTGTGATTGATGGGCATGAGCAGTGCATCAGTTCGCCTGTCCCTCATCTCCTTCCGCCTTCTTCGGACTGTGCGTCTTCATGGCCGTGGCATGCGATAAGGGATCAGCTGATGCCGCATAGTCTGAAGCGGGTGTAAGAACCCAAGCGAGAGGCGAACATATGTACTGCGCCAGGCCATGAATCCCAGCCCCGCAGTGTTTTAACAATGTTAAGACACTGCGGGGCTGGGATTCATGGTCATCGCAAACCGCAACGGCCGACATAACATGATGTCAGAGGATGGGCAGCGCTAACAGCGCAAGGCCAAGGGATAACACAAAAGCGCAGACTCCTGTGCAACAAATAACGATGCTCAGGAGGCCGCGCAAAGCACCAAGGTGGCATTTTTGCCAGCTGTACTGCGTCTCTTTACGAAGGGAACTCACGCCTCAAAATCAGTTTGACTGTGTAAGGGCCAAAATGTTATACGTGTTCCTTTCAGCGTGTGCAAGGAGCAAAATTAAAAGAGCAACCTTTACCTTGTGCAGCATTACTGCTGCATAAGCTGTGGCTCTTTTAGTTTGTATCCCCTGAGGGGGTGGTTAAAGGTTACCTTTGAAATTGGTTCAATTAGGCTTCGGCCTACACTCTGCTCCCCCTGCAGAGCCCGGGCTCCAACACCGCCAGTTGGGGCCCGGTACTGCTAGCTGCACAGAGAAAAACACCAGCCAATGTGTCAGTGGGGTTCAGCACCGCCATCTGTTCCCCTGCTGTGCAGCCGGCAACGTGTCCTGCAACAGCCACGCAGGCACAACAGACCCAAAGCTGCCGCCAGTGCAGGCTTCGGCCTACACTCTGCTCCCTCTCCTCCTCCTGCTGACCCTGGGCTCTAACACCGCCAGTTGGGGCCCGGTACTGCTAGCTGCACAGAGAAAAACACCAGCCAATGTGTCAGTGGGGTTCAGCACCGCCAGCTGTTCCCCTGCTGTGTAGCCGGCAAAATGTCCTGCAAAAGCCACGCAGACACAAGAACTGAAATTGAAGGGAACCTGTCCCCCCTCCCCCAGGCGTTTTTACGTTTTACAGCCACCTTGTACAGCAGTAATGCTGCATGTGTGCAAGGTGGCTCATAAACGTATTCTCCTCGCACATGTGTAACTGAAAACACGTCTAAAATGTGTCCTCTGTGTGACCATTTAACCGTCCCGGAGGTGTGACTTTCCTTTGTAATGACACGCTGCAACCCCCTTGGTAGCGCTGCCCATCTTCTGGCATCATTGTTTGGCTGCCTGCACCTCTGCGGCCGCCCTGACCCACACAACGCCCCTCGGTGTCTTATTTATTGGGACTGCGAGGGTGTGATTGATGGGCATGAGCAGTGCACCAGTTCGCCTGTCCCTCATCTCCTTCCGCCCTCTTCAGACTGTGCGGCTTCATGGCCGTGGCATGCGATAAGGGATCAGCTGACGCCGCACAGTCTGAAGCGGGTGTAAGGACCCGAGTGTGAGAGGCGAACATATGTGCTGCGCCAGGCCATGAATCCCAGCCCCGCAGTGTTTTAACAATGTTAAGACACTGCGGGGCTGGGATTCATGGTCATCGCGAACCGCACCGGCCGACATTAAATGATGTCAGAAGATGGGCAGCGCTAACAGCGCTAGGCCAGGGGATAACACGACAGTGCAGACTCCTGTACAGCAAATAACAACGCTCAGGAGGCTGCACCCAGCACCAAGGTGGGATTCTTGACATCTGTGCTGCGTCTCATTACGAAGGGAACTCGCGCCTCCAACACAGTTTGACTGTATAAAGGGCTAAATGTTATACGTGTTTCATTCAGCGTGTGCAAGGAGAAAAATTAAAAGAGCAACCTTTGACTTGTGCAGCACTACTGCTGCATAAGCTGTGGCTCTTCTACTTTGTAACACCTGAGGGGGGGGGGTTAAAGGTTACCTTTGAAATTGGTTCAATTAGGCTTCGGCCTACACTCTGCTCCCCCTGCAGAGCCCGGGCTCCAACACCGCCAGTTGGGGCCCGGTACTGCTAGCTGCACAGAGAAAAACACCAGCCAATGTGTCAGTGGGGTTCAGCACCGCCAGCTGTTCCCCTGCTGTGCAGCCGGCAACGTGTCCTGCAACTGCCACGCAGACACAACAGACCCAAAGCTGCCGCCAGTGCAGGCTTCGGCCTACACTCTGCTCCCTCTCCTCCTCCTGCTGACCCTTTGCTCCAACACTGCTAGTTGGGGCTCTAGGAAGACAAGCTTGAATAGGTCCCCATCCTGGTTCCAGCACCGTCAGCTGGTTCCGGGCAGAGCCTTTGGCTTAGGTGCCTCCCTCTGGGTATCCGAGTTCCACCAACGTCAGGTGGTCCTTGGTAGTGCTTTCAGGCACGGGTACCTCCTGCTTAGTAACCGGGTTCCAGCAACGTCAGCTGGTCCTCGGTCGTTCCATTGGCTCTTGGACCTTCGGCTACCCATCCGGGTTCCAGTACCGTCAGCTGGTTCTCGGCAGTGTCTTTTGCTCTTGTACCTTCTGCTCCCCATCCTGGTTCCAGTACCGTCAGCTGGTTCCGGGCAGAGCCTTTGGCTTAGGTGCCTCCCTCTGGGTATCCGAGTTCCACCAACGTCAGGTGGTCCTTGGTAGTGCTTTCAGGCACGGGTACCTCCTGCTTAGTAACCGGGTTCCAGTAACGTCAGCTGGTCCTCGGTAGTTCCATTGGCTCTTGGACCTTCGGCTACCCATCCGGGTTCCAGCACCGTCAGCTGGTTCTCGGCAGTGTCTTTTGCTCTTGTACCTTCTGCTCCCCATCCTGGTTCCAGTACCGTCAGCTGGTTCCGGGCAGAGCCTTTGGCTTAGGTGCCTCCCTCTGGGTATCCGAGTTCCACCAACGTCAGGTGGTCCTTGGTAGTGCTTTCAGGCACGGGTACCTCCTGCTTAGTAACTGGGTTCCAGTAACGTCAGCTGGTCCTCGGTAGTTCCATTGGCTCTTGGAACTTCGGGTAGCCATCCGAGTTCCAGTTCCATCAGCTGTTTCTCGGCATTTCCTCAGCCTTCTTGTACCTTCTGCTACATTTCCAAGTTCAAGAGACTAAACACGATGACCCGGAAGACCACCCCTAAGATGACGACGACACCAGAGACGACAACCACCGTGATGACGACGACCCTGGAGACGATGACCCTGAAGACCACCCCGATGACGACGACCCCGGAGACGACGACCCTGGAGACGACGACGACCTGGAAGACCGAGAAGCAGAAGAACAAGAGGCTGCAGAACAAAGAGCAGAAGAACATTAAGCATAAGACTAAATATCAGAGCAAAAGATATTATCTAAATTATAAGCAGAAGAAGACTAAGCAGTGTATGGGGGTGAGTCCGTTCCTCCTCGTGGTGCCCCTGGATAAAGCCTGATGCTGCAGGCCAAACTGAACGCGGACAAATGTAACTGTTTTGTGACAGGCAGAACGGAAGGTGTAATCTTCAAACTTTCATAGATAACAACTACAGGAATGCCTGTCACAAATAAGAATATGATGAAGAAGTAGAATATGAAGAAGATAATAGTAAAATAAAAAGAATATGAACAATGTAACAAAAAAAATAATAGGTAGAAGATGAAGAAGAAGATGAATAAGGTGAAGAAGTTGATGTCAAAGAAGCTGATGATGAGGATAATGAAGAAGAAAGTGTGGGAGAAGTAAAAAAGAAGGTGAAGGGCGTGGAAGTAGTGAAACATCAATATCTGACAAAATAAAAAAAAAATTAACATAGTCAAAATCTTTCTAGCGCCGAACGTCATAAAAAACAAAACAAAATCCGATATCGGAAGGTATCGCTCAACACTAGTTATGAAGAAAAATATCTCAAACTCTGAATATCTCATGGAGCACTATTCAATCTATCATCAAAAAATGGAAGGAGTATGACAACTGCAAACTTACCAAGACAGCACTCCACCTAAACTTCCAAGCAAGGAGAGCACTAAATAGAAGGAGCCAGTAAGTTTTATTTTTAAACACCTAGAAATATAAAAAAAGAATACACATACAAACTTATAAATTTTATTTACACATTCACTGCAATGTCCATCTGGACCAAAATATTACAATATTTTCAATATGATAAATATGAAGTTGAGTTAGTCCATTATTGTGGAAAAATCTTTATGGAAGGATGCATCAGTCACTTCTTTAAGAACGCCAACTGTTTCTTTTGAAAGCATTCTAGAAAGTTGCCTTTTGCCTAGAGAGAAGGGTACACGGTGTGTCAATGTTGCACTTTTAGAGAAAAATGCATGCAAGCCAATCATCATTCTAATAATAGATATTAGGGGTAAAAAAACCGAAACAACTGACCAATTCTAATTACACTTATCACAGTCACATCTTTGACAATAGTGAGAATTTAATTTGAAGACAATCTCAATTGTATTTACAAAATATTTGTATTTGAAGGACAAAGGACTTGTTCCGAAATGCGCGTTGGGGTGTGCGCCGCACTTAGACTGGAGACCATCTACTAGGTAACTTCCTCTGCCTGGATATTCACATCTCTTTACACAGACTCTTTGCACACATTGCTACTAAGTACAGTTAGGTCCATATATATTTGGACAGAGACAACCTTTTTCTAATTTTGGTTATAGACATTACCACAATGAATTTTAAACAAAACAATTCAGATGCAGTTGAAGTTCAGACTTTCAGCTTTCATTTGAGGGTATCCACATTAAAATTGGATGAAGGGTTTAGGAGCTTCCGCTCCTTAACATGTGCCACCCTGTTTTTAAAGGGACCAAAAGTAATTGGACAATTGACTCCAAGGCTATTTCATGGACAGTTGTGGGCAATCCCTTCATTATGTCATTCTGAATTAAGCAGATAAAAGGCCTGGAGTTGATTTGAGGTGTGGTGCTTGCATTTGGAAGGTTTTGCTGTGAAGTAAACATGCGGTCAAAGGAGCTCTCTATGCAGGTGAAACAAGCCATCCTTAAGCTGCGAAAACAGAAAAAAACCCATCTGAAAAATTGCTACAATATTAGGAGTGGCAAAATCTACAGTTTGGTACATCCTGAGAAAGAAAGAAAGCACTGGTGAACTCATCAACGCAAAAAGACCTGGGTGCCCACGGAAGACAACAGCGGTGGATGATCGCAGAATAATCTCCATGGTGAAGAGAAACCTCTTCACAACAGCCAACCAAGTGAACAGCACTCTCCAGGAGGTCGGCGTATCAATATCCAAATCTACCATAAAGGGAAGACTGCATGAAAGTAAATACAGAGGGTTCACTGCACGGTGCAAGCCACTCATAAGCATCAAGAATAAAAAGGCTATACTGGACTTTGCTAAAAAACATCTAAAAAAGCCAGCACAGTTCTGGAAGAACATTCTTTGGACAGATGAAACCAAGATCAACCTCTACCAGAATGATGGAAAGAGAAAAGTATGGCGAAGGCGTGGTACAGCTCATGATCCAAAGCATACCACATCATCTGTAAAACACTGCAGAGGCAATGTGATGGCTTGGGCATGCATGGCTGCCAGTGGCACTGGGTCACTAGTGTTTATTGATGATGTGACAAAGGACAGAAGCAGCCAAATGAATTCTGAGGTATTCAGAGCCATACTGTGTGCTCAGATCCAGCCAAATGCAGCCAAACTGGTTGGTTGTCATTTCATACTACAGATGGACAATGACCCAAAACATAAAGCCAAAGCAACAGTTTATTAAAGCAAAGAAGTGGAATATTCTTGAATGGCCAAGTCAGTCACCTGATCTGAACCCAATTGAGCATGCATTTCACTTGTTATAGACTAAACTTCAGACAGAAAGGCCCATAAACAAACAGCAACTGAAAACCACTGCAGTGAAGGCCTGGCAGAGCATCAAAAAGGAGGAAACACAGCGTCTGGTGATGTCCATGAGTTCAAGACTTCAGGCAGTCATTGCCAACAAAGGATTTTCAACCAAGTACTAGAAATGAACATTTTATTTACAATTATTTAATCTGTCCAATTACTTTTGGTGCCTTTAAAAACAGGGTGGCACATATTAAGGAGCTGAAACTCCTAAACCCTTCATCCAATTTTAATGTGGATACCCTCAAATGAAAGCTGAAAGTCTGAACTTCAACTGCATCTGAATCGTTTTGTTTAAAATTTATTGTGGTAATGTCTAGAACCAAAATTAGAATAATGTTGTCTCTGTCCAAATATATATGGACCTAACTGTATATACTATTGTTGTATATGCAAGCTCACTCTTGTATTTACAGGTTTATATTAACTGTGTGCATATCTTTGTTTAGCATCACTAACATTCTCCTTGTGACACCTATCTGGATCGCTCCCAGTAGGGCCGTGGGGTACTCGGTACCGGGTCCCTCGGTTCGGTGGATGTCACGGTGGCCCGACTCGGCCCGTGGCCCTTTGAGGGGCGTCCAATGAAAAGAAGAGTTTGTATAATGATGTTCGTGACGCCACCTGTGGTATTCAGTCAGGGTGACCGACGCTGCTTAGGGGTCCGCTGGGGTGATGTTATGGCAGCTTGATGGTATACCTTCCCACAGGTGAAGTGTATCCCCAGGTCCCCAGGGCTTCCCAGAGGTGTAGATGGTGGATGGTGCGAGGCGCAGTAAAGAATGAGGACACATGGTAGCAGTCTCTTTACCTTTTACTGAAGGCTTCAGTGTCCACAGTCCAGGGCACCGGATCACAGGGTAGGCAGAGTCCGGCTGGTCTGAAGGCAAATCCAGAGTCTCCTTATACAGGTGGAATGCAATAGCCTTCCTATGCACACAGCAACACAGTAGGTCCTCACTTGCTTAAGCTCTAATGAAGTCCTCACTGTTATTACTCTTCTCTCTCTGTTCCCCATGGTCAGATAGAACAAAACCCGTATGACTGATGGCCTGAGGCTTGTTTATAGGGACCCTAGAGACGCCCCGACCCCCACAAGTTGCCACCGTGTCTTCTTAGGTATTAAGGTCGGGCAGCCAACTTGGAATTGACTGTCCTGCCAGTCTCTGAAGCAATGGCGTAGAGCACTTTACTCCCTCGGTATTCTGGCTACCGGAACGCACACCAGAAGAATGCAGCTCCTTTCCTCTACTATCCTCTCTGGTATCCACTTGTTGATATGCCTTCGTTTCTCACTCACTACAACACGCTTTCTTTCAATGTCTCTCTCTTTGGATGCTGCCGCACGTGGGCAGGCGCAGCTCCGTGGACCCTCGTCCTCCTCAGACCGTAGTCTGGATCTGACTGGAACCCACTCCAGCCTGCTCGGTCTGGAGACCTTTCTCTCTCAGTCTCCAGCCAGGAACTCTCTAACTTTCTAACCAACCCACCAGTTTTACCTAACTGTGAGGAGTGGCCTAATAGATAGAAGCTTTGCTCCCCCTGGTGGACTGGTGTGTGTAGTGTGTGGCTGTGATACCTGGACAGAAGATCTCCTTTATTGCTTCCAGACGTAATATCACTCCCCCTGGTGGAGGAATAATATTACTGCAGCAACCAGGACTCTGGGGCGCTGCATATCCTCCACATATGATGTCAAATGTCGATTTTCATATGATTAGGTTGTTGGCACTAATCACATCACTGTGTCTATGCAAACTTCCAGGCAACGTGCAATGACAGACATATCTTCATTCAGATCTAATAGGTTTCTCATGCTACTTATTTTCCATTAGTATATTGATTACATATTGACATATTAACAGATTATATTTGATCAGTTTCTTACATTGTTTTGCTACCTTATATCATCCTTTTGTTGCCCCCCTTGATTTGATATTTTTAATTCTTCATTTTGTTTTATCATCTTTTCCATCTTCATCCAATTACTGTTTTTATTCAGGTGTGGACACGTTGCTGCGTGCAGTGCCATCTATTGCCACCCATTGTCTAATAAAGGTGTTTTATTTCCTATGCAATGTCCCACACTCATTTTTTGACCAATGTTCGGTGTTCTCCTCTTGGCTCTTAAAAATATTTATAGTTTTGCTACAATATCATTTGAGTGATCAGTGTTTCTCAGCCATCTGAAGTCAAGTATCCCTAAACAATAATAATAAAAAAAAACTAAACACACACCTAGACATTTAAAAGGCTTAGCACTCTGGGTCTGGGTTCGAACCCTCAAGCCTGTGCTTTGTGGTTGGCTTCTCTATCTGCCGAGCCACAGCAGATACACCTTTAATATATTTAGAGTAAAATATGTTTTCATTTGTCTGTCCTATCACCATTCAGATGCCACTTTATATAGTTTCCCCCTGTTGGTATTTCCTGCTGGTGACAGTCTCATTTGGATGTCCAGCCATACTGCTGTAGTTTAAGCCAGTGAGTGAAAGACCAGCTAGGGCTTCTCTCTCTGCGTTTTTTGTTCTTTTCCGTGCTTCTATCCTCTTTTTAGGAAGTAGGCAGCATATTCTCTAACAGTACGCTCTTATTCCTTTATTTTGTTGTTTGTTTTACTCACTCTGGGATCCATTTCTATTTCAGCACAATTTCCCATTTTAGATAACTTGCACTCTGCTCGGCCCTCCGATTATTTAGGAGGAACATGAAGTGCTTGACGGCCTTTCAGACAGCATAGATCCGAGTTGCCATCATTTAGTCTGTGGTTAGAGCTATCTCAGCTTATGAAGGAACCACTAGTGACTGCAGGGTCAGAATCTCTAGTCTGTACAGGGATCGGAAGGGTCAGTTGTTACTTCGTTTCCCAAGTGAGTTGCTATCTGCCTAGACACATGGTTGGACAAAAATCACTGGTAAATAATCTACTTACAATGGCAAAGAGGGAAAAGCAGGGTCTTGTACAATGACTTGTGATTCGACAGCTTTGTAAGAAATGCATGACAATTAAGCCATTGTGCCGATTCAAATGGAAATGGTCCAGAAGCATTTTTGGTCCCAAGAATAAAATCTGCAAACAATAAATAACGCAATTTTATTTTAGAGTCTACTGAATAAAAGTACACAAAAAATAGAAACTAATTAAAAACATATTGTGACTGCATATAGCAAAGTCAAAGAACCAACTACTGCTAGGACTATGAACGTGTAAAAATCATGAGAGTGAAAACAACTCAAGTATAGCAAAATGTTCTAAATTTATCAGAAATTTTATGACAACTGTAGTGTAATTGTCAAATTTCTCCTGTAAAACAAGTGAAGTTTCCGTTTGAAAGCAATATGAGTGCCTCTTCGTACCAGCATGGAAATTTGACCTTTACACAAATATATAACCACAAAGCTAGGGCATAATCAAGGTGCACACTTCTAGCTATTGTCAACAGAACAGTATTTCTTTTCTAAGGTGTCTATACATTGGATCACTTTTTTACTTGAGACAAAATCAAAGCCAATTTTCACTAGGTCAAATTTTTCAAACCTGGCCCTGATTTATACAGTCTAGCATTGTTCAACCATTCTGAAAACTACACCCCTCAAAGTCCTCAAAACTACATTCAATAAGTTTATTAACATTTCAGGTGCTTCACAGGAATTAATGCAATGTGGAAGGAAAAAATGAACATTTAACTTTTTTCATACAAATTTTACTTTAGCCCCAATGTTTTTTATTTTCACAAGGGTAACAGTAAAAAATGGACTTCAGACTTTGTTGTGCAATGTCTCCTGAGTACGCCAATACCTCATATGTGGGGAAAACTACTGTTTGGACGTACGGCAGGGATCGGAAGGTAAGGAGCACGGTTTGATTTTTTGAACGCAAAAATTACTTTAATCGAGAGCGGACGCCATGTCACATTTGGAGAGCCCCTGATGTGCCTAAATAAAGGAAACCCCCACAAGTGATCCCATTTTAGAAACTAGACCCCCCCTCAAGGAATATCTAGATGCGTAGTGAGCACCTTGAACCCCCAAGTGCTTCACAGAAGTGTATAACGTAGAACCATAAAAAGAAATCACATTTTCCCTACAAAAATCTTTTTAGCCCAATTTTTTTTTATTTTCACAAGCGTAATAGGAAACAATTCACCATCCAATTTGTTTTGCAATTTTTCCTGAGTGCGCCAATACCCCATGTGGTTGAAAACTAATTTTGAGGTACAGTGCAAAGCTCAGAAGGGTAGAATCGCCATATTGGAGATAAGATTTTGCTGGAATGGTTTGAGGCTGCCATGTCACATTGGCAGAACCCCTGAGGTGCCCGAACAGCAGAACTCCCCCCATAAATGAACCCATTTTAAAAACAACATGAATCAATGAACTCATCTAAGAGTGAAGGGAGCATGTTGGCACCACATGTACCTTTTAGAAATTTATACCATTAGGCGGTGAAGAAAAAATAAAATTTTTACCACAAAAATTGTGTTTGTGTTTTAGCCCCAGGGTTTACATTTTCACAAGGGGAAATAGTTAAAACGGCACCAGAATTTGTCACACAATTTCTGCTGAACATGGAAATACCCCATTTGTGACTATATATTACTGATTAGCCACACGGCGAGACTCAGGAGGGACAGAGCGCTATTTGCCTCCTGGAGTGAAAATTTTCCTAGAATAGATTGTAGACTCCATGTACAGAACCCCTATATGCTATTAGAGCAGAATACCCCATCAAGTGACCCTATTTTGGAAATTATACCCCTGCCAAACACATGAACGCTAAATGTGGTTTAGGCACACTCTGGGGCTCAGAATGGAGGGGGTATTTGGATTTCAGAACGCAGAATTTCTTTTTGGGGGGTGATGAGCCATAGTGCTTTTCCAGAGTCTTTGTACTACCAGTAAAGTGGAAGCCCCCTATATTTCCATTGACAGATGATGGACCTGAGCAGGGACTTACTGTTTTTGTGGATTGAGTTGAAGCTTTTGTTGGGAACATTTTACATAATATTTGGGAAAACATTTATCCTGCACTCTACGGTGAGCACTTACATCAGGGTTTCCATATAAATCTTGGAGTGTCATGATACAGATGAAACCCCCGAGGGATCCGTTCATTATAATGAGGCAGAATAGTTACTGTGGACTCAGTCTGGCCTATTTTTAGAGGTGTCTTTTTTCAGGAGCGCACAAAACTGTGTCCGATAGTGCTTTTATGCACACCTAAAAAGATGAACTTTGCCGGATCACAGGCCAGACAGCATCTACAGTGCCTCCATCTGACACATTTTACAGGGAATCTTCTGCTGGGAGTTCAGTCTGAATCACATATTTCAGAGATTTACATGGAAACCCCCGTGTAAGTACTCAGCGCAGGATAAATGCGTGCCTTACTGCAAAGCTTTGGGAGGCAGACTGAACAAATCAGCAGCAGATGAAGAATTGGTTTATTTTTTACACCGTTCCTTAAGCGGTGTAATGATTAGACGACTCTATTCTTTGGGTTGGTGCGATTACAGAGATACCCGATTTATATAGTTTTTTGTGTTTGGCTGCTATCACACACTAAAAGAGAGCTATAATTTTTATATCTTTCAGCTGGCAGAATCACGTTAGAACTTGTTTTATGGAGGACGAGTTGATATTTTTATTGGTACCATATTTGGGCACATAACTTTATTTGATAGCTTTCTATTCCAATTTTTACATACAAACAAATACAGCAATTCAGGAATTGTTTTTCTTTATGCGGTTATGCATGTGGGAAAATTGATAAGGCAGCTTTATGCTTCAGGTTAGTACAATAACAGTGATACCACATTTGTTTTTTTGTGTTTTGGCACTTTTACACAAAAACTTTAATGAAAAAAGATTTGATTTTGCATTGATAAATTTTGAGAACAATGACTTTTCTTCCGCTGATGGCGTTGTATCACGTCTTGTTTTTTTGTGGGACAAGATGATGTTTTCAGCTATACCATTTTTATTTACATTCATCTTTTTGATGACGCTTTATTTCACTTTTTTCAAGCTGTATGTTAAAAAAAATCATAGTTTGATACTTTTTTAGGGATTTTTACGGCATACACTGAATGGGGTTAATTAGTTTTGACAGTTTAATAGATCAAGTCATTCCTGACGTGGCAATATCAAATATGTGTACTTTCTTTTACATAAAAATATGCATTTATGGGTATTTTTTTTTTGTATTTTCTCATTTTTTTATATATACGTTAATTTTTTTCACTTTTTTACTTAGTTTCTCTATGGGACCTTTACTTTTTTCGCTTTGATCGCTATTTTAAGATTTGTGTGTCAGCATGGAAGTGCACTTGGGACTCCTGTAATAGCGTTTCATTTTACTCAAATATTGATGGATAGTTCACACTGACACTGATGCACCCTGAGCCTCCAGGACAGCTTCAATTTCTTAGGAACTTGATTTGGGCTGTTTATCAACCATCCGGACAATCCTGCGTTGCAACCTTTCATCAATTTTTCCCTGCCATCAACGTCCAGGGAGATTAGCTACAGTGCCATAGATTGGAAACATCTTGATTACCGTATAGACTCGAGTATAAGTTGACACGAGTATAAGCCGAGGCACCTAATTTTGCCATGAAAAACTGGGTAAACTAATTGACTCGAGTATCTGCCGGGTACGCATCGTCCCCTCATCCCTATCTTGGTATGCATGGCTCCCCCATCGCTGTCCTTGAATGCATGGCTCCTTATCCCCTTATCCTTGTATACATGGCTCCATATCCCCCTATCCTTGTATGCATGGTTCCTATTGAAAAAAACCCCACAAACATCCTACTTACCTTCTCTTTGCGCCCTTGCTGCATTTCGTCCCGGTCCTGGCAGCTCTTTCTGCCTAGTGATCACCACTCATTAAGGCAATGAATATTCACTCCACGCCTATGGGAGTGAAGAGGCGTGCATATTCATTACCTTAACCCCTTCATGACCCAGCCTATTTTGACCTTAATGACCTGGCCGTTTTTTGCAATTCTGACCAGTGTCCCTTTATGAGGTAATAACTCAGGAACGCTTCAACGGATCCTAGCGGTTCTGAGATTGTTTTTTCGTGACACATTGGGCTTCATGATAGTGGTAAATTTACACTGTGTTCCAAATTATTATGCAAATAATATTTCCTCATATTTTCTCTAAATTACCTATCTGAATTGCAGTCATTGTTATTTTCCTGTCATCTACTATTCTCGTATAATTGCAATGTTTTGGAACAAACTGCCTATGAAAACAGTATCTTTTTTTTAAAAATAAAGACTCAAAATGCATGTTCCAAATTATTATGCACAGCAGACAGAGTTTTCAACCTTTTTTTTTTATTTTGAACCAAAAAATGGTCAATTGTGAAGTTATAAGCATTATCAGCTTATTACAAAATGAAATCAAACAGTTTTCAAGTGAAAACTTTATTCTAGGTGATGTTACATTTGCACATAGGACCCCTTGTTCGAAAGAAGCTTCTGAACTCTCTCGTCCATTGAATTTGTCAGTTTTTGGATGGTTTCTGCTTCAATTGTTTTGCATGTGGACAGAATACCCTCCCAGAGCTGTTGCTTAGATGTGAACTGCCTCCCGCCATTATAGACACTCCTTTTGATGATGCTCCAGAGGTTCTCAATGGGTTTGAGGTCAGGGGAAGATGGTGGCCACACCATAAGTTTGTCCTCTTTTATGCCCGTAACAGCCAGAGATGCAGATGTGTTTTTTGCAGCATGAGACGGTGCATTATCATGCATGAAAATGATCTTGCTGCGGAAAGCACGGTTCTTCCTCTTGAACCATGGCAGGAAGTGTTGTTTTAGAAACTCCACATAGATTATGGAGTTCATCTTTACCCCTTCAGGGATCATAAAGGGGCCGACAATCTCTCTCCCCATGATTCCAGCCCAAAACATTACTCCACCTCCTCCTTGTTGGCGCCTTAGCCGTGTTTTCATGGGGTGTCCATCAACCAGCCATCCTCCACTAAATCCATCTGGACTATCGAGCGTTGCACGGCACTCATCGGTGAACAAAACAGTTTGGAAGTCAGTCTTCATGTATCGTTTGGCCCACTGGAGCCGTTTCTGCTTGTGTGCAGTGGATAGAGGTGGTCGACAGGATGGCTTACGCACAGCTGCAAACCTCTGAAGGACCCTGCATCTAGTTGTTCTGGGGACGTTGGAGGCACCAGCAGCTTCAAAAACTTGTCTGCTGTTATGACAAGGCATTTTTGCAGCTGCTCTTTTAACCTTACACAATTGCCTGTTGGAAAGAGTCCTCAATTTTTCCTTATCAGCACGCACATGTGTGTGCTGGGAATCAGCTACATACTTCTTGATTGTGCGATGATCACGATGAAGTGTCTTGGCAATGTTGATTGTAGTCATGCCTTGACCTAAATACTCCACAATTTATTGCTTCTCAGCAGCCGACACATCCTTTTTCTTTCCCATTTTGGCAAAAAATGTAGGCTGCTTAATAATGTGGAACAGCCTTCTTAAGTAGTCTTGCCTTTATTTGGACACACCTGCCAAACTAATTTGCACAGGTATCTGCAATTGCTTTCAGTGATATAAAGAGCCCTGACACACATCACCATAAATGAGTTTAAATGACAAACAAAAAAATTCTAACCTTATCACTCCTAAACTCTTTGTGCATAATAATTTGGAACACAGTGTAGGTCGATAATTTCTGAGTTTATTTGTGAAAAAAACGGAAATTTGGCGAAAAGTTTGAAAATTTCGCAATTTTCACATTTTGAATTTTTATTCTGTTAAACCAGAGAGCTATGTGACACAAAATAGTTAATAAATAACATTTCCCACATGTCTACTTTACATCAGCACAATTTTGGAAACAAAATTTTTTTTTGCTAGGAAGTTATAAGGGTTAAAATTTGACCAGTGATTTCTCATTTTTACAACAAAATTTACAAAACCATTTTTTTAGGGACCACCTCACATTTGAAGTCACTTTGAGGGGTCTATATGGCTGAAAATTCCCAAAAGTGACACCATTCTAAAAACTGCACCCCTCAAGGTGCTCAAAACCACATTCAAGAAGTTTATTAACCCTTCAGGTGTTTCACAGCAGCAGAAGCAACATGGAAGGAAAAAATGAACATTTAACTTTTTAGTCACAAAAATGATCTTTTAGCAACAATTTTTTTTATTTTCCCAAGGGTAAAAGGAGAAACTGGACCATGAACGTTGTTGTCCAATTTGTCCTGAGTACGCTGATACCTCATATGTGGGGGTAAACCACTGTTTGGGCGCACGGGAGGGCTCGGAAGGGAAGGAGTGCCATTTGACTTTTTGAATTAAAAATTGGCTCCAATCTTTAGCGGACACCATTTCGCGTTTGGAGAGCCCCCATGTGCCTAAACATTGGAGCTCCCCCACAAGTGACCCCATTTTGGAAACTAGACCCCCCAAGGAACTTATCTAGAAGCATAGTGAGCACTTTAAACCCTCAGGTGCTTCACAAATTCATCGGTAAAAATGAAAAAGTACTTTTTTTTCACACAAAATTTCTTTTAGCCTCAATTTTTTTCATTTTCACATGGGCAACAGGATAAAATGGATGCTAAAATTTGTTGGGCAATTTCTCCTGAGTACGCCGATACCTCATATGTGGGGGTAAACCACTGTTTGGGTGCACGGCAAGGCTCGGAAGGGAAGGCGTGCCATTTGACTTTTTGAATGGAAAATTAGCTCCAATCGCTAGCGGACACCATGTCGCGTTTGGAGAGCCCCTGTGTGCCTAAACATTGGAGCTCCCCTACAAGTGACCCCATTTTAGAAACTAGACCCCCCAAGGAACTTATCTAGATGCATAGTGAGCACTTTAAACCCCCAGGTGCTTCACAGAAGTTTATAACGCAGAGCCGTGAGAATAAAAAATAATTTTTCTTTCCTCAAAAAAGATTTTTAGCCCGGAATTTTTTATTTTCCCAAGGGTAACAGGAGAAATTGGACCCCAAATGTTGTTGTCCAGTTTGTCCTGAGTACGATGATACCCCATATGTGGGGGTAAACCACTGTTTGGGCGCACGGCAGGGCTCGGAAGGGAAGGCACGCCATTTGGCTTTTTGAATGGAAAATTAGCTCCAATCATTAGCGGACACCATGTCGCGTTTGGAGAGCCCCTGTGTGCCTAAACATTGGAGCTCCCCCACAAGTGACCCCATTTTGGAAACTAGACCTCCCAAGGAACTAATCTAGGTGTGTGGTGAGCACTTTAAACCCCCAAGTGCTTCACAGAAGTTTATAACGCAGAGCCATGAAAATAAAAAATAATTTTTCTTTTCTCAAAAATGAATTTTTAGCCACAATTTTTTATTTTCCCAAGGGTAACAGGAGAAATTGGACCACAAAAGTTGTTGTCCAGTTTCTCCTGAGTACGCTGATACCCCATATGTGGGGGTAAACCACTGTTTGGGCACACGTCGGGGTTCGGAAGGGAAGTAGTGACGTTTTGAAATGCAGACTTTGATGGAATGCTCTGCGGGTGTCACGTTGCATTTGCAGAGCCCCTGATGTGCCTAAACAGTAGAAACTCCCCACAAGTGACCCCATTTTGGAAACTAGACCCCCAAGGGAACTTATCTAGATGTGTGGTGAGCACTTTGAACCCCCAAGTGCATCACAGAAGTTTATAACGCAGAGCCGTGAAAATAATAAATGTTTTTTCTTTCCTCAAAAATATTTTTTTAGCCCAGAATTTTTTTAATTTTCCCAAGGGTAACAGGAGAAATTTGACCCCAAGACTTGTTGTCCAGTTTCTCCTGAGTACGCTGATACCCCATATGTGGGGGTAAACCACTGTTTGGGCACAAGTTGGGGCTCGGAAGGGAAGTAGTGACGATTTAGAATGCAGACTTTGATGGAATGGTCTGCGGGCATCATTTTACGTTTGCAGAGCCCCTGATGTGCCTAAACAGTAGAAACCCCCCACAAGTGACCCCATTTTGGAAACTAGACCCCCCAAGAAACTTATCTAGATATGTGGTGAGCACTTTTAACCCCCAAGTGCTTCACAGAAGTTTACAACGCAGAGCCGTGAAAATAAAAAATCATTTTTATTTCCTCAAAAATGATGTTTTAAGCAAGCAATTTTTTATTTTCACAAGGGTAACAGGAGAAATTGGACCCAATAGTTGTTGCCCAGTTTGACCTGAGTACACTGATATGCCATATGTGGGGGTAAACCACTGTTTGGGCACAAGTCGGGGCTCGGAAGGGAAGTAGTGACGTTTTGAAATGCAGACTTTGATGGAGTGGTCTGCGGGAGTCACATTCTATTTGCAGAGCCCCTGATGTGCCTAAACAGTAGAAACCCCCCAAAAGTAACCCCATTTTGGAAACTAGACCCCCCAAGGAACTTATCTAGATGTGTAGTGAGCACTTAGAACCTCCAAATGCTTCATAGAAGTTTACAACGCAGAGCCGTGAAAATAAAAAATAATTTCTCATTCCTCAAAAATTATGTTTTAGCAAGCAATTTTTTATTTTCGCAAGAGTAACAGGAGAAATTGGACCCCAAAATTTGTTGTCCAGTTTGTCCTGAGTACACTGGTACCCCATATGTGGGGGTAAACCACTGTTTGGGCACACGTCGGGGCTCGGAAGGGAAGCAGTGACGTTTTGAAATGCAGATTTTGATGAAATGGTCTGCGGGTGTCACGTTGCATTTGCAGAGCCCCTGATGTGCCTAAACAGTAGAAAACCCCCACAAGTGACCCCATTTTGGAAACTAGACCCCCCCAAGGAACTTATCTAGATGTGTGGTGAGCACTTTGAACCCCCAAGTGCTTCACAGAAGTTTATAACGCAGAGCCGTGAAAATAAAAAATAATTTTTCACTCCTCTAAAATTATGTTTTAGCAAGCAATTTTTTATTTTTGCAAGGGTAACAGGAGAAGTGGACCCCAATAATTGTTGCCCAGTTTGTCCTGAGTATTCTGGTACCCCATATGTGGGGGTAAACCACTGTTTGGGCGCATGTCGGGGCTTGGAAGGGAGGGAGCACCATTTGACTTTTTGAACGCAAGATTGGCTGGAATCAATGGTGGCGCCATATTGCGTTTGGAGACCCCTGATGTGCCTAAACAGTGGAAACCCCTCAATTCTAACTCCAACACTAACCCCAACACACCCCAAACCCTAATCCCAACTCTAGATATAACCCTAACCCCAACACACCCCTAACCACAACCCTAACCCAACACACCCCTAACCCTAATCCCAACCCTAACCACAACCCTAACCCCAACACACCCCTAACCCTAACCACAAGCCTAATCTTAACCCTATTTCCAACCCTAGCCCTAATTCCAACCCTAACCCTAAGGCTATGTGCCCACATTTCGGATTCGTGTGAGATTTTTCCGCACCATTTTTGAAAAATCCGCAGGTAAAAGGCACTGCGTTTTACCTGCGCATTTACAGCGGATTTCCAGTGTTTTTTGTGTGGATTTCACCTGCGGATTCCTATTGAGGAGCAGGTGTAAAACGGAATCCACACAAAGAATTGACATGCTGCGGAAAATACAACACAGCGTTTCCGCGCGGTATTGTCCGCACCATGGGCACAGCGGATTTGGTTTTCAGTAGGTTTACATGGTACTGTAAACCTGATGGAAAACTGCTACGAATCCGCAGCGGCCAATCCGCTGCGGATCCACAGCCAAATCCGCACCATGTGTGCACATAGTCTAATCTAACCCTAGCTCTAGTTCTAACCCTAATTCTAACCCTAGCCCTAATCCTAACCCTAGTGGGGGAAGAAAAAAAATTATATATATTTTCTTTATTTTTATTATTGTCCCTACACCTATGGGGGTGATAAAGGGGGGGTTCATTTACTATTTTTTTTATTTTGATCACTGTGATAGGTTTTATCACAGTGATCAAAATGTACCTGGAACGAATCTGCCGGCCGATTCGGTGGGCGTACTGCGCATGCGCCCGCCATTTTGGAAGATGGCGGCGCCCATGAAGCAGACGGACGGACACTGCGAGGCTCGGTAAGTATGAGGGGGGGAGATCGGAGCACGGGAAGAGGATTGGAGCACGGGGGGGTGGATCGAAGAACGGGGGGAGCGGACAGGAGGACGGGGGAGCGGACAAGAGGACGGAGGGGAGCGGACCACAATACGGGGCAGAAATGAGGACTGGGGAGGCGATCGGTGGTGGTGGGGGGAGATTAGGTTTTCCAGCCATGGCCGATGATATTGCAGCATCGGCCATGGCTGGATTGTAATATTTCACCATTTTCATAAGTGAAATATTACAAATCACTCTGATTGTCTGTTTCACTTTCAACAGCCAATCAGAGCGATCGTAGCCACTGGGGGGTGAAGCCACCCCCCTGGGCTGAAGTACCACTCCCCCTGTCCCTGCAGATCAGGTGAAATTGGAGTTAACCCTTTCACCCGATCTGCAGGGACGCGATCATTCCATGACGCCACATAGGCGTCACAGGTCAGATTGGCACCGACTTTCATGACGCCTACGTGGCGTTAAAGGTCGGGAAGGGGTTAATGAGTGGGGTCACGTGATCGCTTGTCCATAAATCCTGCTGGCGGCGTAACCAACGAGATGCAGCGAGGCCACGCAGGAAGGTACAGAGGATGTGTCCTGGAAGCAGGCGGTTGCGGTTGTCACTGTGCGCTATTACAGAGAAATGAATATTCATTTCTCTTTAGCATCAGCACAGGATTTAGCTCCCCCTCCCCTGCCGGCTTTCTGGGACATTTGACTCGTGTATAAGCCGAGGGGGGGTGTTTCCAGCACAAAAAATGTGCTGAAAAACTCGGCTTCTACACGAGTATATACGGTATGTTGTGCACTGTGGACAAAGGAACATTAAGACCTGTGGAGATTAACTTGTAACCTTGAGATAGTTGATATGTTTCAACAATTTTGATTTTTAAGTCCTTAGACAGTTTTCTTCTCTTTCTGTTTTCCATGCTTTGTGTAGCACCTACAGATACACAATTCAAATATTGAGTAAACTTCTCCCCTTTTTATCTGGTTTCAGGTGTGATATTCATATTGCCCACACCTGTTACTTGCTACAGGTTACTTAGAATGAGCATCACATGCTCGAAGCAAAGTTGTTTATCAAGAATTTTGGAAAGGTGCCAACAATTTTGAGCATGGTCTAATAGGTTTTCTGTAGCATAGTGACCCGGAGATCATCATGACAATGAAACGTAACCCCCTCTCTCCTAAATGTTGTGATCACTCTTGATCGCAGCATTTAAGGGGTTTAACCGTCAGGGACTGTCACATAAGGAGCTTGGCCACTAGCAGCGTAGAGCTCCTGCTGTGATCGGGCGGGAGGCTTTGATACCAACATAAAGTACAGTCATAGCCAAAAGTGTTGGCACTCTTGAAATTGCTCCAGAAAATGAAGTATTTCTCCCAGAAAAGTATTGCAATTACACATTTTGTTATACAGATTTATTTCCTTTGTGTGTATTTGAACAAATTGGACATCATTTCACACAAAATCCCAAAAATGGGCTGCACAAAATTGTTGGCAGCTTTCCAATATTGTGCGTAAATAACTTGTTTCAATCATGTGATGCTTGTTCTAAGTCACCTGTAGGAAGTAACAGCTGTGGACAATAGGAAAATCACACCTGAAACGAGATTAAAAAAAAGGGAGGAATTGACTCAATATTTGAAAGTGTCTGTCTGTGCCACACTAAGCATGAAGAATAGAAAGAGGAGAAGAGAACTGTCCGATGACTTAAAAACTAAAATTGTTGAAAAATATAAAAATATTTAGATTTGAGAGTCCTCAGTGGTTGATACCTTTTAATGGCCAACTGAAAAGATGGTATCAAATTGCAAGCTTTTGAGACTACTCAGGTCTCTTCATCAGGCATACACTAATAGAAATTCTGAAGAATCACATATTTATGTGAACTGGGGATCTTTATCTTGTCCGTGGTCATTATAAAAGGACAGGTTTTACATTTTTTCTGGTTGCAAGGAAAGGTTCCTGCAGCTGTTGGAGAGGACAGCGGGCTTCTGACAATGATGCTTCTTAGATTTGGGGGCTGCCTAAAACACAGTAGTGGGGCATCTGGAAAAATGGATTGTAAGCGGGCATCTTTTTGTATTAAAGGTTGTCATTAGGGTTGAGCGAAACGGATCGTTCATTTTCATAAGTCGCCGACTTTTGGCAAAGTCGGCGTCTCATGAAACCGAGCCGATCCCTGTGTGGGGTCTGCCATGCGGTACGCAACTTTCGCGCCAAAGTCGCGTTTCAATTACGCTAAAAGCGCCATTTCTCAGCCAATGAAGGTGGACGCAGAGTGTGGGCAGCGTGATGACATAGATCTCAGTCCCCAACATCTTAGAGAAGGGCATTGCAGTGATTGGCTTGATTTCTGCGGCGTCACAGGGGCTATAAAGGGGCGTTCCCGCCGACCGCCATCTTACTGCTGCTGATCTGAGGGTAGGGAGAGGTTGCTGCAGCTTCTTCGGAAGCAGGGATAGTGATAGGCAGGGTACATAAAGCTACAAACCGCTTGTGCTGTAGCGATATCCACTGTCCAACACCACCTTTTGATTGCAGGGACAGTGGAAGCTACATTTTTTTTTCCTCAGCGCTGTAGCTCATTGGGCTGCACTAGAAGGCTCCCTGACCCTGATAGCTGCGTTGCTGTGCCTGTGTGTACGCCGCTGTGCAAACCAACTGCTTTTTTCAAAGCACAAATCCTGTTTTTCCTTCCTTTCTGCACAGCTATCTTGTGTGTTTGTCCACACTTTTGTGTGCAGCAGTCCTTTTTATAGCTGCCTGCCATACTTTTCTGAGATAACTGCAGGGAGATAAATATTGGCAAGTCTGCCTCCGTGCCATTGCTGTGTGTGGTATCTGTCTCTCATTGTGTGGCACCGAAAACACTGTGTAATACTTGGCCTTTTTTTTGGGGGGGGGGGGGTACATTCTCCCTTTTCCAAAAAAAAAAATTAGTGGGAGATAAATATTGGCAAGTCTACCTCTGTGCCATTGCTGTGTGTGGTATCTGTCTCTCATTGTGTGCCACCGAAAACACTGTGTAATACTTGGCAATTTTTTTTTTTTTTTTTGCTAAATTCTCCCTTTTCCCAAAAAAAAAATTAGTGGGAGATAAATATTGGCAAGTCTGAGTCCATGCCATTGCTGTGTGTGGCATCTGTCTGTCATTGTGTGGCACCGAAAACACTGTGTAATACTTGGCCATTTTTTTTTTTTTGGGGGGGGTACATTCTCCCTTTTCCAAAAAAAAAATTAGTGGGAGATAAATATTGGCAAGTCTGCCTCCGTGCCATTGCTGTGTGTGGCATCTGTCTGTCATTGTGTGGCACCGAAAACACTGTGTAATACTTGGCCATTTTTTTTTGGGGGGGGTACATTCTCCCTTTTCCAAAAAAAAAATTAGTGGGAGATAAATATTGGCAAGTCTGCCTCCGTGCCATTGCTGTGTGTGGTATCTGTCTCTCATTGTGTGCCACCGAAAACACTGTGTAATACTTGGCCCTTTTTTTTTTTTTGCTAAAATCTCCCTTTTCCAAAAAAAAAAATAGTGGGAGACAAATATTGGCAAGTCTGCCTCCGTGCCATTGCTGTGTGTGGCATCTGTCTCTCATTGTGTGGCACCGAAAACACTGTGTAATACTTGGCCATTTTTTTTTTTTTTTGGGGTACATTCTCTCTTTTCCCAAAAAAAAATTAGTGGGAGATAAATAATGGCAAGTCTGCCTCCGTGCCATTGCTGTGTGTGGCATCTGTCTCTCATTGTGTGACACCGAAAACACTGTAATACTTGGCCATTTTTTTTTTTTCGGGTACATTCTCCCTTTTCCAAAAAAAAAATTAGTGGGAGATAAATATTGGTAAGTCTGCCTCCGTGCCATTGCTGTGTGTGGCATCTGTCTCTCATTGTGTGGTACCGAAAACACTGTGTAATACTTGGCCTTTTTTTTTTTTTTTGCTACATTCTCCCTTTTCCCAAAAAAAAATTAGTGGGAGATAAATATTGGCAAGTCTGCCTCCGTGCCATTGCCGTGTGTGGTATCTGTCTCTCATTGTGTGCCACCGAAAACACTGTGTAATACTTGGCCCTTTTTTTTTTTTTTTGCTAAATTCTCCATTCTCCAAAAAAAAAATTAGTGGGAGACAAATATTGGCAAGTCTGCCTCCGTGCCATTGCTGTGTGTGGCATCTGTCTCTCATTGTGTGGCACCGAAAACACTGTGTAATACTTGGCCATTTTTTTTTTTTTTTTGGGTACATTCTCCCTTTTCCCAAAAAAAAATTAGTGGGAGATAAATATTGGCAAGTCTGCCTCCGTGCCATTGCTGTGTGTGGCATCTGTCTCTCATTGTGTGGCACCGAAAACACTGTGTAATACTTGGCCATTTTTTTTTTTTTTGGGTACATTCTCCCTTTTCCAAAAAAAAAATTAGTGGGAGATAAATATTGGCAAGTCTGCCTCCATGCCATTGCTGTGTGTGGTATCTGTCTCTCATTGTGTGCCACCGAAAACACTGTGTAATACTTGGCCATTTTTTTTTTTTTTTTTGCTAAATTCTCCCTTTTCCCCCAAAAAAATTAGTGGGAGATAAATATTGGCAAGTCTGCCTCCGTGCCATTGCTGTGTGTGGCATCTGTCTGTCATTGTGTGGCACTGAAAACACTGTGTAATACTTGGCCATTTTTTTTTGGGGGGGGTACATTCTCCCTTTTCCAAAAAAAAAATTAGTGGGAGATAAATATTGGCAAGTCTGCCTCCGTGCCATTGCTGTGTGTGGTATCTGTCTCTCATTGTGTGCCACCGAAAACACTGTGTAATACTTGGCCAGTTTTTTTTTTTTTTTTGCTAAATTCTCCTTCTTCCAAAAAAATAATTAGTGGGAGATAAATATTGGCAAGTCTGCCTCCGTGCCATTGCTGTGTGTGGCATCTGTCTGTCATTGTGTGGCACCGAAAACACTGTGTAATACTTGGCCATTTTTTTTTGGGGGGGGTACATTCTCCCTTTTCCAAAAAAAAAAATTAGTGGGAGATAAATATTGGCAAGTCTGCCTCCGTGCCATTGCTGTGTGTGGCATCTGTCTCTCATTGTGTGGCACCGAAAACACTGTGTAATAATTGGCTATTTTTTTTTTGGGGGGGGGTACATTCTCCCTTTTCCCAAAAAAAAATTAGTGGGAGATAAATATTGGCAAGTCTGCCTCCGTGCCATTGCTGTGTGTGGCATCTGTCTGTCATTGTGTGGCACCGAAAACACTGTGTAATACTTGGCCATTTTTTTTGGGGGGGGGGTACATTCTCCCTTTTCCAAAAAAAAAATTAGTGGGAGATAAATATTGGCAAGTCTGCCTCCGTGCCATTGCTGTGTGTGGCATCTGTCTGTCATTGTGTGGCACCGAAAACACTGTGTAATACTTGGCCATTTTTTTTTTTTTTTGGGTACATTCTCCCTTTTCCCAAAAAAAAATTAGTGGGAGATAAATATTGGCAAGTCTGCCTCCGTGCCATTGCTGTGTGTGGCATCTGTCTCTCATTGTGTGGCACCGAAAACACTGTGTAATACTTGGCCATTTTTTTTTTTTTTGGGTACATTCTCCCTTTTCCAAAAAAAAAATTAGTGGGAGATAAATATTGGCAAGTCTGCCTCCATGCCATTGCTGTGTGTGGTATCTGTCTCTCATTGTGTGCCACCGAAAACACTGTGTAATACTTGGCCATTTTTTTTTTTTTTTTTGCTAAATTCTCCCTTTTCCCCCAAAAAAATTAGTGGGAGATAAATATTGGCAAGTCTGCCTCCGTGCCATTGCTGTGTGTGGCATCTGTCTGTCATTGTGTGGCACTGAAAACACTGTGTAATACTTGGCCATTTTTTTTGGGGGGGGGTACATTCTCCCTTTTCCAAAAAAAAAATTAGTGGGAGATAAATATTGGCAAGTCTGCCTCCGTGCCATTGCTGTGTGTGGTATCTGTCTCTCATTGTGTGCCACCGAAAACACTGTGTAATACTTGGCCAGTTTTTTTTTTTTTTTTGCTAAATTCTCCTTCTTCCAAAAAAATAATTAGTGGGAGATAAATATTGGCAAGTCTGCCTCCGTGCCATTGCTGTGTGTGGCATCTGTCTGTCATTGTGTGGCACCGAAAACACTGTGTAATACTTGGCCATTTTTTTTGGGGGGGGGTACATTCTCCCTTTTCCAAAAAAAAAAATTAGTGGGAGATAAATATTGGCAAGTCTGCCTCCGTGCCATTGCTGTGTGTGGCATCTGTCTCTCATTGTGTGGCACCGAAAACACTGTGTAATAATTGGCTATTTTTTTTTTTTGGGGGGGTACATTCTCCCTTTTCCCAAAAAAAAATTAGTGGGAGATAAATATTGGCAAGTCTGCCTCCGTGCCATTGCTGTGTGTGGCATCTGTCTGTCATTGTGTGGCACCGAAAACACTGTGTAATACTTGGCCATTTTTTTGGGGGGGGGGGTACATTCTCCCTTTTTGCAAAAAAAAAATTAGTGGGAGATAAATATTGGCAAGTCTGCCTCCGTGCCATTGCTGTGTGTGGCATCTGTCTGTCATTGTGTGGCACCGAAAACACTGTGTAATACTTGGACATTTTTTTTGGGGGGTACATTCTCCCTTTTCCAAAAAAAAAATTAGTGGGAGATAAATATTGGCAAGTCTGCCTCCGTGCCATTGCTGTGTGTGGTATCTGTCTCTCATTGTGTGCCACCGAAAACACTGTGTAATACTTGGCCTTTTTTTTTTTTTATTTGCTAAATTCTCCCTTTTCCAAAAAAAAAAATTAGTGGGAGATAAATATTGGCAAGTCTGCCTCCGTGCCATTGCTGTGTGTGGCATCTGTCTGTCATTGTGTGGCACCGAAAACACTGTGTAATACTTGGCCATTTTTTTTTTTAGGGGTAAATTCTCCCAGAAAAAAAAAAAAATAGTGGGAGATTAAGATTGGCATTTCTGCTTAAGTGCTCGTCCTGTGTGTGCCATCTGTCTCAAATTATTGGGGCACAGAAAACCTAGTGTGTAACATTGGGCCTGATTTTCCTTTCAGTGTCAGGCACCTATAAAGGTATATATAAATCCTACAGAAGTTTGAGTTCACCTTATAAGTTGTTTTACAGTAACAAATAGCGTTACTTTGGTTACGTTTTGCAAACAATGAGGAAGTCTAGTGGAAGAGGTCGTGGCCGTGGGCGGTCATTGTCAGCTGGTAATGATGGTAGTGGTGGTGGAGCATCAGGTGGTTGTGGTAAAAGCAGTACAGCACCTAAGTCTCGATTTGTTGAGCCAGGTTCGTTGTCTGGCTACACAAGGCCTCGAACGCTCTCTTTTCTGGGAGTAGGAAAACCACTTTTGAAGCCGGAGCAGGAGGAACAAGTATTGGCTTTCATTGCTGACTCTGCCTCTAACTCTTTTGCCTCCTCCTCGGAAAGTGCCAAATGTCAGAGCAGTGCATCGTCAGTGGATGCTCCCGGTCAGGAACAAGTCGCTTCCTTGTGTCCTTCACTAAAAACAACAGTGAAGGATGTGTCAGTCGACACAACAGGTTACTCCATGGAGCTCTTTACACATACTGTTCCTGGGTTACACAGTGAAACAGTTAACAGGCTATGCCCATTAGAAGTTGAATCGGACATGGAGTGCACAGATGCACAGCCACAGCCAGATTACTATGCTGTTCCTTTGACTCAGACCAGAACATTGCCCTCGCAGTGTACTGAGGCAGAATCAAAACCAGCGGAGACTATGGTGCTCCATCACGAATGCAATACCACCGGCTTACACGGTGACACAGACGAAGTTGCACACAACATAGAAGAGGAGGTCATAGATGACCCAGTTGTGGACCCCGATTGGCAGCCATTGGGGGAACAGGGTGCAGGCGGCAGTAGTTCTGAAGCGGAGGAGGAGGAGCCGCAGCAGGCATCAACATCACAACAGGTTCCATCTACCGGGCCCGTATCTGGCCAAAAACGCGTGGCAAAACCAAAACCAGTTGGAGGACAGCGTGGCCATCCGGTTAAAGAAGCTCAGTCTGCAATGCCTGAAAAGGTATCCGATAGTAGAAAGAGTGCAGTCTGGCATTTTTTTAAACAACATCCAAATGATCAGCGCAAAGTCATCTGTAAAAAATGTTCAACTACCTTAAGCAGAGGTCAGAATCTTAAAAGTCTAAATACAAGTTGCATGCATAGACATTTATCCACCATGCATTTGCAAGCCTGGACTAACTACCAAACGTCCCTAAAGGTTGCAGCACCCTCAGCCAATGAAGCTAGTCAGCAAGGCTACATCCCTTCCCTCCCTGTAAGCCGACCATTTCCCACACCACCTGCAGTATCTGTGCAGCTTTCGTCGCCAGGCCAAAGCAGTCAGGGAATCACCAGGTTAGTAGTAGGAAACACTGCATGTAGGGCACTGGCAAGAATACCATCTCCAACCCTCTCTCACTCACCCATGTCCACCGGCACCACCGCTAGTTCCACGATCTCCAGCTCTCCAGTCCAGCTCACCCTACATGAGACTCTTGTTAGGAAAAGGAAGTACTCATCCTCGCATCCGCGTACACAGGGTTTGAACGCCCACATTGCTAGACTAATCTCATTAGAGATGATGCCCTACCGGTTAGTTGAAAGCGAAGCTTTCAAAGCGCTGATGGACTACGCTGTACCACGCTACGAGCTACCCAGTCGGCACTTCTTTTCTAGAAAAGCCATCCCAGCCCTCCAACAGCATGTTAAAGACCGCATCGTCCATGCACTCAGGCAGTCTGTGACTACAAAGGTGCACCTGACAACAGATGCATGGACCAGTAGGCATGGCCAGGGACGTTACGTGTCCATCACGGCACACTGGGTGAATGTGGTGGATGCAGGCTCCACAGGGGACAGCAATATTGGGACGGTTCTGCCTAGCCCACGGTCAAGGAAAGAGTTGGCTGTAGGCGTTCACCCCCCCTCCTCCTCTTCCTCCTCCTCCTGCAGAAGCGAGAGCTCGTCCACAGACCGCAGTCGCACATCCACTCCATCCGCAGCTGCCACTGTTGCACACCAGGTGTGCCATTATGGGACAGCTAGTGGCAAGCGTCAGCAGGCTGTATTGGCAATGAAGTGTTTGGGCGACAACAGACACACCGCGGAAGTTCTGTCCGAGTTCTTGCAGAAAGAAACTCAGTCATGGCTGGGCACTGTACATCTTGAGGCAGGCAAGGTAGTGAGTGATAACGGAAGGAATTTCATGGCTGCCATAGCCCTTTCCCAACTGAAACACATTCCTTGCCTGGCTCACACCTTAAACCTGGTGGTGCAGTGCTTCCTGAAAGGTTATCCGGGGTTACCCGACCTGCTCCTCAAAGTGCGCAGACTTTGCTCGCATATCCGCCGTTCGCCTGTACACTCCAGCCGTATGCAGAACTATCAGCGTTCTTTGAACCTTCCTCAGCATTGCCTAATCATCGACGTTGCAACAAGGTGGAACTCCACACTGCACATGCTTCAGAGAGTGTGCGAACAGAGGCGTGCTGTTATGTATTTGTGGGAGGATACACGGGCAGGCAGTTGGATGGCAGACATGGAGTTGTCAGGTGTGCAGTGGTCGAAGCTACAAGACCTGTGTCAAGTCCTTCAGTGTTTTGAGGAATGCACACGGCTGGTTAGTGCAGACAACGCCATAATAAGCATGAGCATCCCCCTAATGCGTCTGCTGATGCAAAGTTTGACGCACATAAAGGAGCAGGCGTCTGCAGCCGAGGAAGAGGAAAGCCTTGATGACAGTCAGCCATTGTCTGGTCAGGGCCGTGTAGAGGACGCGGTAGCGGGCGAAGAGGAGGAGGAGGACGAGGAGGATGATGGGGATGAGTACTTTTTTAATGAGGAAGCTTCTCCTGGGCCAACAGAAATTAGTGGCGTTGCAAGGCCAGGTTCTGTTTTTGTAAGGGAGACACGTGACGTAGATTTGCCTGTAACTGCCCCTCAAACCAGCACAACCGCAGATTTGCCAACTGGAACTTTGGCCCACATGGCGGATTACGCCTTACGTATCCTCAAAAAGGACCCACGCATTATTAAAATGATGAGCGATGACGATTACTGGTTGGCCTGCATCCTTGACCCTCGCTATAAAGGCAAATTGCAAAATATTATGCCACATGAGAACCTCGAACAAATATTAGCAACCAAACAAGCTACTCTTGTAGACCGTTTGATTCAGGCATTCCCAGCACACAGCACCGGTGATGGTTCTCACACGAGCTGCAGGGGGCTACAGGGCAGAGGTGTTAGAGGTGCACAGATCAGAAGTGGCGTTGGACAGAGGGGTTTTCTGACCAGGTTGTGGAGTGATTTCGCAATGACCGCAGACAGGACAGGTACTGCAGCATCTATTCAAAGTGACAGGAGACAACATTTGTCCAGTATGGTTACTAACTATTTTTCAGCCCTTATTGATGTTCTCCCTCAACCGTCATTCCCATTTGATTACTGGGCATCCAAATTAGACACCTGGCCTGAATTGGCAGAATATGCGTTGCAGGAGCTTGCTTGCCCAGCAGCTAGTGTGCTATCAGAAAGAGTATTCAGTGCTGCTGGTTCAATATTAACCGAAAAAAGGACTCGTCTGGCTACCCAAAATGTGGATGATCTCACCTTCATTAAAATGAACCACTCCTGGATTTCAAATTATTTTGCCCCACCTTTCCCGGCTGACACCTAGCTTTCCTATAAAAAGGTCTTGCTTGTGGACTGGTCTTACTGAGTGTTAAAATCTCTTAATTTGCAGCAGCTGTTTGACCAGCATACGACATGTTTACACATCCCCCAATGGGAAAACTCCCCCCACGGGGCCGTTGTCTCACTCTCGACACTTGGCGCAAGCACCCGTTAGTTACAGTGCTGTTTGTCAGAAGAGGTGGGTGTGCTCGCTTTTGGTCGACGGCACTGCCACTGGGTCCCTCATAGTACAATGTAGTGTCTCTGGCGATGGTGGTGCGCACCCAATGTCAGACACACCGTTGTAACATGAGGGGCCCTGGGGCGGTAACGCCAGCCACAAGAGAGTCCCCCCCCAGCTCAAACTGTGCTCTACCACATGCCAAATTATCTCGCACAGCTCCACCAATGTTTAGTCTATGCGCTGACATCATTCAATGCCTGGCACTGACAATCAATACCAATTTGTTGACATCTATGATGATAGTTACAGTAGTCTGGGTCAGTGTCCTATATTGACACCAGTAAATACTAATTTACTGCCAAATTACTTTGTCATAAACTCTGCAGATGAGCCCACCCCTGTACCTAAGCATGCCACCCTTTTTTTTATTTATAGTTGTTTTGCGAGACATTAACATCTATTTATTTTTTGGGAGTACTAACTGTGTCAGACACTTCTTGCAATACTCCTCCACTGACCACAATGCTGCCTGCCTGTGTATCCATGTAACCGATTTAAAACTGCCATGCCTGCCTATTGTTTGTTATTTTAGGCCTTTGATAGCCTGTCTGCGGCCCCTACTTGCAATACTCCTCCACTGACCACAATGCTGCCTGCCTGTGTATCCATGTAACCGATTTAAAACTGCCATGCCTGCCTATTGTTTGTTATTTTAGGCCTTTGATAGCCTGTCTGCGGCCCCTACTTGCAATACTCCTCCACTGACCACAATGCTGCCTGCCTGTGTATCCATGTAACCGATTTAAAACTGCCATGCCTGCCTATTGTTTGTTATTTTAGGCCTTTGATAGCCTGTCTGTGGCCCCTACTTGCAATACTCCTCCACTGACCACAATGCTGCCTGGAGTGCCTGCCTGTGTATCCATGTAACCGATTTTAAACTGCCATGCCTGCCTATTGTTTGTTATTTTAGGCCTTTGATAGCCTGTCTGCGGCCCCTACTTGCAATACTCCTCCACTGACCACAATGCTGCCTGGAGTGCCTGCCTGTGTATCCATGTAACCAATTTAAAACTGCCATGCCTGCCTATTGTTTGTTATTTTAGGCCTTTGACAGCCTGTCTGCGGCCCCTACTTGCAATACTCCTCCACTGACCACAATGCTGCCTGCCTGTGTATCCATGTAACCGATTTAAAACTGCCACGCCTGCCTATTGTTTGTTATTTTAGGCCTTTGATAGCCTGTCTGCGGCCCCTACTTGCAATACTCCTCCACTGACCACAATGCTGCCTGCCTGTGTATCCATGTAACCGATTTAAAACTGCCATGCCTGCCTATTGTTTGTTATTTTAGGCCTTTGATAGCCTGTCTGCGGCCCCTACTTGCAATACTCCTCCACTGACCACAATGCTGCCTGCCTGTGTATCCATGTAACCGATTTAAAACTGCCATGCCTGCCTATTGTTTGTTATTTTAGGCCTTTGATAGCCTGTCTGTGGCCCCTACTTGCAATACTCCTCCACTGACCACAATGCTGCCTGGAGTGCCTGCCTGTGTATCCATGTAACCGATTTTAAACTGCCATGCCTGCCTATTGTTTGTTATTTTAGGCCTTTGATAGCCTGTCTGCGGCCCCTACTTGCAATACTCCTCCACTGACCACAATGCTGCCTGGAGTGCCTGCCTGTGTATCCATGTAACCAATTTAAAACTGCCATGCCTGCCTATTGTTTGTTATTTTAGGCCTTTGACAGCCTGTCTGCGGCCCCTACTTGCAATACTCCTCCACTGACCACAATGCTGCCTGCCTGTGTATCCATGTAACCGATTTAAAACTGCCACGCCTGCCTATTGTTTGTTATTTTAGGCCTTTGTTAGCCTGTCTGCGGCCCCTACTTGCAATACTCCTCCACTGACCACACCAATGCTGCCCGTGTACCCCTGGAACCTATTTAAAAGTTCATAGAGCCTAGTTATTTATTTTATTTACTATTAATAAGGCCATGATGGACTACGCTGTACCATGCTACAAGCTAACCAGTCGACACTTCTTTTGCGAGAAAAGCCATCCCAACCCTCCACCAGCATGTAGAAGACCGCATTGTCCATGCACTCTGGCAATCTGTGAGTACAAAGGTGCACCTGACAACAGACGCATGGACCTGTAGGCATGGCAACGGAAGATTACGTGTCCATTAAGGTGCAATGGGTAAAATGTGGTGGATGCATGGTCCACAGAGGACAGCCTACTAAGTCTGTCTGCAGTCCCTAATTCAAATTGTCCTCCACTGTCTAAATCGGAGCTTCCACCTTCTGGCTTTCGGCCTATAGTATCAGAAATTAAACTGCATTTGGCCTTCAACTTTGGTTACGGCCTACTAACGGTGTCTGCCCCTGCCTGGTGTTTGTCCTCAACTGAATAAAGCTGAGCTTCAACCTTCTGGCTCTCATTAAGTGCTGTGTTTTTAAAAATTGGTGGTTAGGGCCTACTAACGGTGTCTGCCCCTCCCTGGTGTTTGCCCTCAACTGAATAAAGCTGAGCTTCCACCTTCTGGCTTTCGGCCTATAGTATCAGATATTAAACTGCATTTGGCCTTCAACTTTGGTTACGGCCTACTAACGGTGTCTGCCCCTCCCTGGTGTTTGTCCTCAACTGAATAAAGCTGAGCTTCAACCTTCTGGCTCTCATTAAGTGCTGTGTTTTTAAAAATTGGTGGTTAGGGCCTACTAACGGTGTCTGCCCCTCCCTGGTGTTTGCCCTCAACTGAATAAAGCTGAGCTTCCACCTTCTGGCTTTCGGCCTATAGTATCAGATATTAAACTGCATTTGGCCTTCAACTTTGGTTACGGCCTACTAACGGTGTCTGCCCCTCCCTGGTGTTTGCCCTCAACTGAATAAAGCTGAGCTTCCACCTTCTGGCTTTCGGCCTATAGTATCAGATATTAAACTGCATTTGGCCTTCAACTTTGGTTACGGCCTACTAACGGTGTCTGCCCCTCCCTGGTGTTTGTCCTCAACTGAATAAAGCTGAGCTTCAACCTTCTGGCTCTCATTAAGTGCTGTGTTTTTAAAAATTGGTGGTTAGGGCCTACTAACGGTGTCTGCCCCTCCCTGGTGTTTGCCCTCAACTGCATAAAGCTGAGCTTCCACCTTCTGGCTTTCGGCCTATAGTATCAGATATTAAACTGCATTTGGCCTTCAACTTTGGTTACGGCCTACTAACGGTGTCTGCCCCTGCCTGGTGTTTGTCCTCAACTGATTAAAGCTGAGCTTCAACCTTCTGGCTCTCATTAAGTGCTGTGTTTTTAAAAATTGGTGGTTAGGGCCTACTAACGGTGTCTGCCCCTCCCTGGTGTTTGCCCTCAACTGAATAAAGCTGAGCTTCCACCTTCTGGCTTTCGGCCTATAGTATCAGATATTAAACTGCATTTGGCCTTCAACTTTGGTTACGGCCTACTAACGGTGTCTGCCCCTCCCTGGTGTTTGTCCTCAACTGAATAAAGCTGAGCTTCAACCTTCTGGCTCTCATTAAGTGCTGTGTTTTTAAAAATTGGTGGTTAGGGCCTACTAACGGTGTCTGCCCCTCCCTGGTGTTTGCCCTCAACTGAATAAAGCTGAGCTTCCACCATCTGGCTTTCGGCCTATAGTATCAGATATTAAACTGCATTTGGCCTTCAACTTTGGTTACGGCCTACTAACGGTGTCTGCCCCTGCCTGGTGTTTGTCCTCAACTGAATAAAGCTGAGCTTCAACCTTCTGGCTCTCATTAAGTGCTGTGTTTTTAAAAATTGGTGGTTAGGGCCTACTAACGGTGTCTGCCCCTCCCTGGTGTTTGCCCTCAACTGAATAAAGCTGAGCTTCCACCTTCTGGCTTTCGGCCTATAGTATCAGATATTAAACTGCATTTGGCCTTCAACTTTGGTTACGGCCTACTAACGGTGTCTGCCCCTCCCTGGTGTTTGTCCTCAACTGAATAAAGCTGAGCTTCAACCTTCTGGCTCTCATTAAGTGCTGTGTTTTTAAAAATTGGTGGTTAGGGCCTACTAACGGTGTCTGCCCCTCCCTGGTGTTTGCCCTCAACTGAATAAAGCTGAGCTTCCACCATCTGGCTTTCGGCCTATAGTATCAGATATTAAACTGCATTTGGCCTTCAACTTTGGTTACGGCCTACTAACGGTGTCTGCCCCTGCCTGGTGTTTGTCCTCAACTGAATAAAGCTGAGCTTCAACCTTCTGGCTCTCATTAAGTGCTGTGTTTTTAAAAATTGGTGGTTAGGGCCTACTAACGGTGTCTGCCCCTCCCTGGTGTTTGCCCTCAACTGAATAAAGCTGAGCTTCCACCTTCTGGCTTTCGGCCCATAGTATCAGATATTAAACTGCATTTGGCCTTCAACTTTGGTTACGGCCTACTAACGGTGTCTGCCCCTCCCTGGTGTTTGTCCTCAACTGAATAAAGCTGAGCTTCAACCTTCTGGCTCTCATTAAGTGCTGTGTTTTTAAAAATTAGTGGTTAGGGCCTACTAACGGTGTCTGCCCCTCCCTGGTGTTTGCCCTCAACTGAATAAAGCTGAGCTTCCACCTACTGGCTTTCGGCCTATAGTATCAGATATTAAACTGCATTTGGCCTTCAACTTTGGTTACGGCCTACTAACGGTGTCAGCCCCTGCCTGGTGTTTGTCCTCAACTGAATAAAGCTGAGCTTCAACCTTCTGGCTCTCATTAAGTGCTGTGTTTTTAAAAATTGGTGGTTAGGGCCTACTAACGGTGTCTGCCCCTCCCTGGTGTTTGCCCTCAACTGAATAAAGCTGAGCTTCCACCTTCTGGCTTTCGGCCTATAGTATCAGATATTAAACTGCATTTGGCCTTCAACTTTGGTTACGGCCTACTAACGGTGTCTGCCCCTGCCTGGTGTTTGTCCTCAACTGAATAAAGCTGAGCTTCAACCTTCTGGCTCTCATTAAGTGCTGTGTTTTTAAAAATTGGTGGTTAGGGCCTACTAACGGTGTCTGCCCCTCCCTGGTGTTTGCCCTCAACTGAATAAAGCTGAGCTTCCACCTTCTGGCTTTCGGCCTATAGTATCAGATATTAAACTGCATTTGGCCTTTAACTTTGGTTACGGCCTAGTAACGGTGTCTGCCCCTGCCTGGTGTTTGTCCTCAACTGAATAAAGCTGAGCTTCAACCTTCTGGCTCTCATTAAGTGCTGTGTTTTTAAACATTGGTGGTTAGGGCCTACTAACGGTGTCTGCCCCTCCCTGGTGTTTGCCCTCAACTGAATAAAGCTGAGCTTCCACCTTCTGGCTTTCGGCCTATAGTATCAGATATTAAACTGCATTTGGCCTTCAACTTTGGTTACGGCCTACTAACGGTGTCTGCCCCTCCCTGGTGTTTGTCCTCAACTGAATAAAGCTGAGCTTCAACCTTCTGGCTCTCATTAAGTGCTGTGTTTTTAAAAATTGGTGGTTAGGGCCTACTAACGGTGTCTGCCCCTCCCTGGTGTTTGCCCTCAACTGAATAAAGCTGAGCTTCCACCTTCTGGCTTTCGGCCTATAGTATCAGATATTAAACTGCATTTGGCCTTCAACTTTGGTTACGGCCTACTAACGGTGTCTGCCCCTGCCTGGTGTTTGTCCTCAACTGAATAAAGCTGAGCTTCAACCTTCTGGCTCTCATTAAGTGCTGTGTTTTTAAACAGTGGTGGTTAGGGCCTGCTAACGGTGTCTGCCCCTCCCTGGTGTTTGCCCTCAACTGAATAAAGCTGAGCTTCCACCTTCTGGCTTTCGGCCTATAGTATCAGATATTAAACTGCATTTGGCCTTCAACTTTGGTTACGGCCTACTAACGGTGTCTGCCCCTGCCTGGTGTTTGTCCTCAACTGAATAAAGCTGAGCTTCAACCTTCAGGCTCTCATTAAGTGCTGTGTTTTTAAAAATTGGTGGTTAGGGCCTACTAACGGTGTCTGCCCCTCCCTGGTGTTTGCCCTCAACTGAATAAAGCTGAGCTTCCACCTTCTGGCTTTCGGCCTATAGTATCAGATATTAAACTGCATTTGGCCTTCAACTTTGGTTACGGCCTACTAACGGTGTCTGCCCCTCCCTGGTGTTTGTCCTCAACTGAATAAAGCTGAGCTTCAACCTTCTGGCTCTCATTAAGTGCTGTGTTTTTAAAAATTGGTGGTTAGGGCCTACTAATGGTAGTCTGCCCCTCCCTGGTGTTTGCCCTCAACTGAATAAAGCTGAGCTTCCACCATCTGGCTTTCGGCCTATAGTATCAGATATTAAACTGCATTTGGCCTTCAACTTTGGTTACGGCCTACTAACGGTGTCTGCCCCTGCCTGGTGTTTGTCCTCAACTGAATAAAGCTGAGCTTCAACCTTCTGGCTCTCATTAAGTGCTGTGTTTTTAAAAATTGGTGGTTAGGGCCTACTAACGGTGTCTGCCCCTCCCTGGTGTTTGCCCTCAACTGAATAAAGCTGAGCTTCCACCTTCTGGCTTTCGGCCTATAGTATCAGATATTAAACTGCATTTGGCCTTCAACTTTGGTTACGGCCTACTAACGGTGTCTGCCCCTGCCTGGTGTTTGTCCTCAACTGAATAAAGCTGAGCTTCAACCTTCTGGCTCTCATTAAGTGCTGTGTTTTTAAAAATTGGTTGTTAGGGCCTACTAACGGTGTCTGCCCCTCCCTGGTGTTTGCCCTCAACTGAATAAAGCTGAGCTTCCACATTCTGGCTTTCGGCCTATAGTATCAGATATTAAACTGCATTTGGCCTTCAACTTTGGTTACGGCCTACTAACGGTGTCTGCCCCTGCCTGGTGTTTGTCCTCAACTGAATAAAGCTGAGCGTCAACCTTCTGGCTCTCATTAAGTGCTGTGTTTTTAAAAATTGGTGGTTAGGGCCTACTAACGGTGTCTGCCCCTCCCTGGTGTTTGCCCTCAACTGAATAAAGCTGAGCTTCCACCTTCTGGATTTCGGCCTATAGTATCAGATATTAAACTGCATTTGGCCTTCAACTTTGGTTACGGCCTACTAACGGTGTCTGCCCCTGCCTGGTGTTTGTCCTCAACTGAATAAAGCTGAGCTTCAACCTTCTGGCTCTCATTAAGTGCTGTGTTTTTAAAAATTGGTGGTTAGGGCCTACTAACGGTGTCTGCCCCTCCCTGGTGTTTGCCCTCAACTGAATAAAGCTGAGCTTCCACCTTCTGGCTTTCGGCCTATAGTATCAGATATTAAACTGCATTTGGCCTTCAACTTTGGTTACGGCCTACTAACGGTGTCTGCCCCTGCCTGGTGTTTGTCCTCAACTGAATAAAGCTGAGCTTCAACCTTCTGGCTCTCATTAAGTGCTGTGTTTTTAAAAATTGGTGGTTAGGGCCCACTAACGGTGTCTGCCCCTCCCTGGTGTTTGTCCTCAACTGAATAAAGCTGAGCTTCAACCTTCTGGCTCTCATTAAGTGCTGTGTTTTTAAAAATTGGTGGTTAGGGCCTACTAACGGTGTCTGCCCCTCCCTGGTGGTTGCCCTCAACTGAATAAAGCTGAGCTTCCACCTTCTGGCTTTCGGCCTATAGTATCAGATATTAAACTGCATTTGGCCTTCAACTTTGGTTACGGCCTACTAACGGTGTCTGCCCCTGCCTGGTGTTTGTCCTCAACTGAATAAAGCTGTGCTTCAACCTTCTGGCTCTCATTAAGTGCTGTGTTTTTAAAAATTGGTGGTTAGGGCCTACTAACGGTGTCTGCCCCTCCCTGGTGTTTGCCCTCAACTGAATAAAGCTGAGCTTCCACCTTCTGGCTTTCGGCCTATAGTATCAGATATTAAACTGCATTTGGCCTTCAACTTTGGTTACGGCCTAGTAACGGTGTCTGCCCCTGCCTGGTGTTTGTCCTCAACTGAATAAAGCTGAGCTTCAACCTTCTGGCTCTCATTAAGTGCTGTGTTTTTAAACATTGGTGGTTAGGGCCTACTAACGGTGTCTGCCCCTCCCTGGTGTTTGCCCTCAACTGAATAAAGCTGAGCTTCCACCTTCTGGCTTTCGGCCTATAGTATCAGATATTAAACTGCATTTGGCCTTCAACTTTGGTTACGGCCTACTAACGGTGTCTGCCCCTCCCTGGTGTTTGTCCTCAACTGAATAAAGCTGAGCTTCCACATTCTGGCTTTCGGCCTATAGTATCAGATATTAAACTGCATTTGGCCTTCAACTTTGGTTACGGCCTACTAACGGTGTCTGCCCCTCCCTGGTGTTTGTCCTCAACTGAATAAAGCTGAGCTTCAACCTTCTGGCTCTCATTAAGTGCTGTGTTTTTAAAAATTGGTGGTTAGGGCCTACTAACGGTGTCTGCCCCTCCCTGGTGTTTGCCCTCAACTGAATAAAGCTGAGCTTCCACCTTCTGGCTTTCGGCCTATAGTATCAGATATTAAACTGCATTTGGCCTTCAACTTTGGTTACGGCCAACTAACGGTGTCTGCCCCTGCCTGGTGTTTGTCCTCAACTGAATAAAGCTGAGCTTCAACCTTCTGGCTCTCATTAAGTGCTGTGTTTTTAAAAATTGGTGGTTAGGGCCTACTAACGGTGTCTGCCCCTCCCTGGTGTTTGCCCTCAACTGAATAAAGCTGAGCTTCCACCTTCTGGCTTTCGGCCTATAGTATCAGATATTAAACTGCATTTGGCCTTCAACTTTGGTTACGGCCTACAACGGTGTCTGCCCCTGCCTGGTGTTTGTCCTCAACTGAATAAAGCTGAGCTTCAACCTTTTGGCTCTCATTAAGTGCTGTGTTTTTAAAAATTGGTGGTTAGGGCCTACTAACGGTGTCTGCCCCTCCCTGGTGTTTGCCCTCAACTGAATAAAGCTGAGCTTCCACCTTCTGGCTTTCGGCCTATAGAATCAGATATTAAACTGCATTTGGCCTTCAACTTTGGTTACGGCCTACTAACGGTGTCTGCCCCTGCCTGGTGTTTGTCCTCAACTGAATAAAGCTGAGCTTCAACCTTCTGGCTCTCATTAAGTGCTGTGTTTTTAAACATTGGTGGTTAGGGCCTGCTAACGGTGTCTGCCCCTCCCTGGTGTTTGCCCTCAACTGAATAAAGCTGAGCTTCCACCTTCTGGCTTTCGGCCTATAGTATCAGATATTAAACTGCATTTGGCCTTCAACTTTGGTTACGGCCTACTAACGGTGTCTGCCCCTGCCTGGTGTTTGTCCTCAACTGAATAAAGCTGAGCTTCATCCTTCTGGCTCTCATTAAGTGCTGTGTTTTTAAAAATTGGTGGTTAGGGCCTACTAACGGTGTCTGCCCCTCCCTGGTGTTTGCCCTCAACTGAATAAAGCTGAGCTTCCACCTTCTGGCTTTCGGCCTATAGTATCAGATATTAAACTGCATTTGGCCTTCAACTTTGGTTACGGCCTACTAACGGTGTCTGCCCCTCCCTGGTGTTTGTCCTCAACTGAATAAAGCTGAGCTTCAACCTTCTGGCTCTCATTAAGTGCTGTGTTTTTAAAAATTGGTGGTTAGGGCCTACTAACGGTGTCTGCCCCTCCCTGGTGTTTGCCCTCAACTGAATAAAGCTGAGCTTCCACCTTCTGGCTTTCGGCCTATAGTATCAGATATTAAACTGCATTTGGCCTTCAACTTTGGTTACGGCCTACTAACGGTGTCTGCCCCTCCCTGGTGTTTGTCCTCAACTGAATAAAGCTGAGCTTCAACCTTCTGGCTCTCATTAAGTGCTGTGTTTTTAAAAATTGGTGGTTAGGGCCTACTAACGGTGTCTGCCCCTCCCTGGTGTTTGCCCTCAACTGAATAAAGCTGAGCTTCCACCTTCTGGCTTTCGGCCTATAGTATCAGATATTAAACTGCATTTGGCCTTCAACTTTGGTTACGGCCTACTAACGGTGTCTGCCCCTGCCTGGTGTTTGTCCTCAACTGAATAAAGCTGAGCTTCAACCTTCTGGCTCTCATTAAGTGCTGTGTTTTTAAAAATTGGTGGTTAGGGCCTACTAACGGTGTCTGCCCCTCCCTGGTGTTTGCCCTCAACTGAATAAAGCTGAGCTTCCACCTTCTGGCTTTCGGCCTATAGTATCAGATATTAAACTGCATTTGGCCTTCAACTTTGGTTACGGCCTACTAACGGTGTCTGCCCCTCCCTGGTGTTTGTCCTCAACTGAATAAAGCTGAGCTTCAACCTTCTGGCTCTCATTAAGTGCTGTGTTTTTAAAAATTGGTGGTTAGGGCCTACTAATGGTGTCTGCCCCTCCCTGGTGTTTGCCCTCAACTGAATAAAGCTGAGCTTCCACCATCTGGCTTTCGGCCTATAGTATCAGATATTAAACTGCATTTGGCCTTCAACTTTGGTTACGGCCTACTAACGGTGTCTGCCCCTGCCTGGTGTTTGTCCTCAACTGAATAAAGCTGAGCTTCAACCTTCTGGCTCTCATTAAGTGCTGTGTTTTTAAAAATTGGTGGTTAGGGCCTACTAACGGTGTCTGCCCCTCCCTGGTGTTTGCCCTCAACTGAATAAAGCTGAGCTTCCACCTTCTGGCTTTCGGCCTATAGTATCAGATATTAAACTGCATTTGGCCTTCAACTTTGGTCACGGCCTACTAACGGTGTCTGCCCCTGCCTGGTGTTTGTCCTCAACTGAATAAAGCTGAGCTTCAACCTTCTGGCTCTCATTAAGTGCTGTGTTTTTAAAAATTGGTTGTTAGGGCCTACTAACGGTGTCTGCCCCTCCCTGGTGTTTGCCCTCAACTGAATAAAGCTGAGCTTCCACATTCTGGCTTTCGGCCTATAGTATCAGATATTAAACTGCATTTGGCCTTCAACTTTGGTTACGGCCTACTAACGGTGTCTGCCCCTGCCTGGTGTTTGTCCTCAACTGAATAAAGCTGAGCTTCAACCTTCTGGCTCTCATTAAGTGCTGTGTTTTTAAAAATTGGTTGTTAGGGCCTACTAACGGTGTCTGCCCCTCCCTGGTGTTTGCCCTCAACTGAATAAAGCTGAGCTTCCACATTCTGGCTTTCGGCCTATAGTATCAGATATTAAACTGCATTTGGCCTTCAACTTTGGTTACGGCCTACTAACGGTGTCTGCCCCTGCCTGGTGTTTGTCCTCAACTGAATAAAGCTGAGCTTCAACCTTCTGGCTCTCATTAAGTGCTGTGTTTTTAAAAATTGGTTGTTAGGGCCTACTAACGGTGTCTGCCCCTCCCTGGTGTTTGCCCTCAACTGAATAAAGCTGAGCTTCCACCTTCTGGCTTTCGGCCTATAGTATCAGATATTAAACTGCATTTGGCCTTCAACTTTGGTTACGGCCTACTAACGGTGTCTGCCCCTCCCTGGTGTTTGTCCTCAACTGAATAAAGCTGAGCTTCAACCTTCTGGCTCTCATTAAGTGCTGTGTTTTTAAAAATTGGTGGTTAGGGCCTACTAACGGTGTCTGCCCCTCCCTGGTGTTTGCCCTCAACTGAATAAAGCTGAGCTTCCACCTTCTGGCTTTCGGCCTATAGTATCAGATATTAAACTGCATTTGGCCTTCAACTTTGGTTACGGCCTACTAACGGTGTCTGCCCCTGCCTGGTGTTTGTCCTCAACTGAATAAAGCTGAGCTTCAACCTTCTGGCTCTCATTAAGTGCTGTGTTTTTAAAAATTGGTGGTTAGGGCCTACTAACGGTGTCTGCCCCTCCCTGGTGTTTGCCCTCAACTGAATAAAGCTGAGCTTCCACATTCTGGCTTTCGGCCTATAGTATCAGATATTAAACTGCATTTGGCCTTCATCTTTGGTTACGGCCTACTAACGGTGTCTGCCCCTGCCTGGTGTTTGTCCTCAACTGAATAAAGCTGAGCTTCAACCTTCTGGCTCTCATTAAGTGCTGTGTTTTGAAAAATTGGTGGTTAGGGCCTACTAACGGTGTCTGCCCCTCCCTGGTGTTTGCCCTCAACTGAATAAAGCTGAGCTTCCACATTCTGGCTTTCGGCCTATAGTATCAGATATTAAACTGCATTTGGCCTTCAACTTTGGTTACGGCCTACTAACGGTGTCTGCCCCTCCCTGGTGTTTGTCCTCAACTGAATAAAGCTGAGCTTCAACCTTCTGGCTCTCATTAAGTGCTGTGTTTTTAAAAATTGGTGGTTAGGGCCTACTAACGGTGTCTGCCCCTCCCTGGTGTTTGCCCTCAACTGAATAAAGCTGAGCTTCCACCTTCTGGCTTTCGGCCTATAGTATCAGATATTAAACTGCATTTGGCCTTCAACTTTGGTTACGGCCCACTAACGGTGTCTGCCCCTGCCTGGTGTTTGTCCTCAACTGAATAAAGCTGAGCTTCAACCTTCTGGCTCTCATTAAGTGCTGTGTTTTTAAAAATTGGTGGTTAGGGCCTACTAACGGTGTCTGCCCCTCCCTGGTGTTTGCCCTCAACTGAATAAAGCTGAGCTTCCACCTTCTGGCTTTCGGCCTATAGTATCAGATATTAAACTGCATTTGGCCTTCAACTTTGGTTACGGCCTACTAACGGTGTCTGCCCCTCCCTGGTGTTTGTCCTCAACTGAATAAAGCTGAGCTTCAACCTTCTGGCTCTCATTAAGTGCTGTGTTTTTAAAAATTGGTGGTTAGGGCCTACTAACGGTGTCTGCCCCTCCCTGGTGTTTGCCCTCAACTGAATAAAGCTGAGCTTCCACCTTCTGGCTTTCGGCCTATAGTATCAGATATTAAACTGCATTTGGCCTTCAACTTTGGTTACGGCCTACTAACGGTGTCTGCCCCTGCCTGGTGTTTGTCCTCAACTGAATAAAGCTGAGCTTCAACCTTCTGGCTCTCATTAAGTGCTGTGTTTTTAAAAATTGGTGGTTAGGGCCTACTAACGGTGTCTGCCCCTCCCTGGTGTTTGCCCTCAACTGAATAAAGCTGAGCTTCCACCTTCTGGCTTTCGGCCTATAGTATCAGATATTAAACTGCATTTGGCCTTCAACTTTGGTTACGGCCTACTAACGGTGTCTGCCCCTCCCTGGTGTTTGTCCTCAACTGAATAAAGCTGAGCTTCAACCTTCTGGCTCTCATTAAGTGCTGTGTTTTTAAAAATTGGTGGTTAGGGCCTACTAATGGTGTCTGCCCCTCCCTGGTGTTTGCCCTCAACTGAATAAAGCTGAGCTTCCACCTTCTGGCTTTCGGCCTATAGTATCAGATATTAAACTGCATTTGGCCTTCAACTTTGGTTACGGCCTACTAACGGTGTCTGCCCCTCCCTGGTGTTTGTCCTCAACTGAATAAAGCTGAGCTTCAACCTTCTGGCTCTCATTAAGTGCTGTGTTTTTAAAAATTGGTGGTTAGGGCCTACTAACGGTGTCTGCCCCTCCCTGGTGTTTGCCCTCAACTGAATAAAGCTGAGCTTCCACCTTCTGGCTTTCGGCCTATAGTATCAGATATTAAACTGCATTTGGCCTTCAACTTTGGTTACGGCCTACTAACGGTGTCTGCCCCTGCCTGGTGTTTGTCCTCAACTGAATAAAGCTGAGCTTCAACCTTCTGGCTCTCATTAAGTGCTGTGTTTTTAAAAATTGGTGGTTAGGGCCTACTAACGGTGTCTGCCCCTCCCTGGTGTTTGCCCTCAACTGAATAAAGCTGAGCTTCCACCTTCTGGCTTTCGGCCTATAGTATCAGATATTAAACTGCATTTGGCCTTCAACTTTGGTTACGGCCTACTAACGGTGTCTGCCCCTCCCTGGTGTTTGTCCTCAACTGAATAAAGCTGAGCTTCAACCTTCTGGCTCTCATTAAGTGCTGTGTTTTTAAAAATTGGTGGTTAGGGCCTACTAATGGTGTCTGCCCCTCCCTGGTGTTTGCCCTCAACTGAATAAAGCTGAGCTTCCACCATCTGGCTTTCGGCCTATAGTATCAGATATTAAACTGCATTTGGCCTTCAACTTTGGTTACGGCCTACTAACGGTGTCTGCCCCTGCCTGGTGTTTGTCCTCAACTGAATAAAGCTGAGCTTCAACCTTCTGGCTCTCATTAAGTGCTGTGTTTTTAAAAATTGGTGGTTAGGGCCTACTAACGGTGTCTGCCCCTCCCTGGTGTTTGCCCTCAACTGAATAAAGCTGAGCTTCCACCTTCTGGCTTTCGGCCTATAGTATCAGATATTAAACTGCATTTGGCCTTCAACTTTGGTCACGGCCTACTAACGGTGTCTGCCCCTGCCTGGTGTTTGTCCTCAACTGAATAAAGCTGAGCTTCAACCTTCTGGCTCTCATTAAGTGCTGTGTTTTTAAAAATTGGTTGTTAGGGCCTACTAACGGTGTCTGCCCCTCCCTGGTGTTTGCCCTCAACTGAATAAAGCTGAGCTTCCACATTCTGGCTTTCGGCCTATAGTATCAGATATTAAACTGCATTTGGCCTTCAACTTTGGTTACGGCCTACTAACGGTGTCTGCCCCTGCCTGGTGTTTGTCCTCAACTGAATAAAGCTGAGCTTCAACCTTCTGGCTCTCATTAAGTGCTGTGTTTTTAAAAATTGGTTGTTAGGGCCTACTAACGGTGTCTGCCCCTCCCTGGTGTTTGCCCTCAACTGAATAAAGCTGAGCTTCCACATTCTGGCTTTCGGCCTATAGTATCAGATATTAAACTGCATTTGGCCTTCAACTTTGGTTACGGCCTACTAACGGTGTCTGCCCCTGCCTGGTGTTTGTCCTCAACTGAATAAAGCTGAGCTTCAACCTTCTGGCTCTCATTAAGTGCTGTGTTTTTAAAAATTGGTTGTTAGGGCCTACTAACGGTGTCTGCCCCTCCCTGGTGTTTGCCCTCAACTGAATAAAGCTGAGCTTCCACCTTCTGGCTTTCGGCCTATAGTATCAGATATTAAACTGCATTTGGCCTTCAACTTTGGTTACGGCCTACTAACGGTGTCTGCCCCTCCCTGGTGTTTGTCCTCAACTGAATAAAGCTGAGCTTCAACCTTCTGGCTCTCATTAAGTGCTGTGTTTTTAAAAATTGGTGGTTAGGGCCTACTAACGGTGTCTGCCCCTCCCTGGTGTTTGCCCTCAACTGAATAAAGCTGAGCTTCCACCTTCTGGCTTTCGGCCTATAGTATCAGATATTAAACTGCATTTGGCCTTCAACTTTGGTTACGGCCTACTAACGGTGTCTGCCCCTGCCTGGTGTTTGTCCTCAACTGAATAAAGCTGAGCTTCAACCTTCTGGCTCTCATTAAGTGCTGTGTTTTTAAAAATTGGTGGTTAGGGCCTACTAACGGTGTCTGCCCCTCCCTGGTGTTTGCCCTCAACTGAATAAAGCTGAGCTTCCACATTCTGGCTTTCGGCCTATAGTATCAGATATTAAACTGCATTTGGCCTTCAACTTTGGTTACGGCCTACTAACGGTGTCTGCCCCTGCCTGGTGTTTGTCCTCAACTGAATAAAGCTGAGCTTCAACCTTCTGGCTCTCATTAAGTGCTGTGTTTTGAAAAATTGGTGGTTAGGGCCTACTAACGGTGTCTGCCCCTCCCTGGTGTTTGCCCTCAACTGAATAAAGCTGAGCTTCCACATTCTGGCTTTCGGCCTATAGTATCAGATATTAAACTGCATTTGGCCTTCAACTTTGGTTACGGCCTACTAACGGTGTCTGCCCCTCCCTGGTGTTTGTCCTCAACTGAATAAAGCTGAGCTTCAACCTTCTGGCTCTCATTAAGTGCTGTGTTTTTAAAAATTGGTGGTTAGGGCCTACTAACGGTGTCTGCCCCTCCCTGGTGTTTGCCCTCAACTGAATAAAGCTGAGCTTCCACCTTCTGGCTTTCGGCCTATAGTATCAGATATTAAACTGCATTTGGCCTTCAACTTTGGTTACGGCCTACTAACGGTGTCTGCCCCTGCCTGGTGTTTGTCCTCAACTGAATAAAGCTGAGCTTCAACCTTTTGGCTCTCATTAAGTGCTGTGTTTTTAAAAATTGGTGGTTAGGGCCTACTAACGGTGTCTGCCCCTCCCTGGTGTTTGCCCTCAACTGAATAAAGCTGAGCTTCCACCTTCTGGCTTTCGGCCTATAGTATCAGATATTAAACTGCATTTGGCCTTCAACTTTGGTTACGGCCTACTAACGGTGTCTGCCCCTGCCTGGTGTTTGTCCTCAACTGAATAAAGCTGAGCTTCAACCTTCTGGCTCTCATTAAGTGCTGTGTTTTTAAACATTGGTGGTTAGGGCCTGCTAACGGTGTCTGCCCCTCCCTGGTGTTTGCCCTCAACTGAATAAAGCTGAGCTTCCACCTTCTGGCTTTCGGCCTATAGTATCAGATATTAAACTGCATTTGGCCTTCAACTTTGGTTACGGCCTACTAACGGTGTCTGCCCCTCCCTGGTGTTTGTCCTCAACTGAATAAAGCTGAGCTTCAACCTTCTGGCTCTCATTAAGTGCTGTGTTTTTAAAAATTGGTGGTTAGGGCCTACTAACGGTGTCTGCCCCTCCCTGGTGTTTGCCCTCAACTGAATAAAGCTGAGCTTCCACCTTCTGGCTTTCGGCCTATAGTATCAGATATTAAACTGCATTTGGCCTTCAACTTTGGTTACGGCCTACTAACGGTGTCTGCCCCTCCCTGGTGTTTGTCCTCAACTGAATAAAGCTGAGCTTCAACCTTCTGGCTCTCATTAAGTGCTGTGTTTTTAAAAATTGGTGGTTAGGGCCTACTAATGGTGTCTGCCCCTACCTGGTGTTTGCCCTTAACTGAATAAAGCTGAGCTTCAGTCTTAGGCTTTTGGCCTAAAGTATCAGATATTAAACTGCATTTGGCCTATTAGTGTGTTTGGGCCCTTAAAACAGTGTCTGCTGCTCCTGGGTTTGCTACTCCACTGAACAAAGCAATGCCGCCTGTTTAGTCCTGCTACCTACTTTATTCTTTGGCCCTATATCTGTTTCCTCCTCATCCTGCCCATTGCCCAGCCACTGCTAGATGAGTCTGCTGGTACATTGACCTAGACCACTACATTCCCCTTGCACTCTACACAGCCAGAATCTGACCCTGCTGAAAGTAAGGTTCCCCTTCCCGCATGTTATACCACCTTACACAGGGACAAAGAGGAAGGTGCAGATGAAAGTGCAGGTTCCTTCATCAGGTGGGGGGGCATACTCGTTGGCGACGTCACTGGCACAGGGCCCCTCAGAGTACGCAAAAGTGTCGCTGCTGGTGGGAGGCGCCCCCGCCGTGCAAACACACCGCTGTACTTTGAGGGGCCCTGTGCCAGTGCCAATGCGAACAAGTGTGCCCCCCTGCTTGCTCAGGATCACAGCACTTGCAACGTTTAAATACTTACCTCTCCCTGCTCCACCGCCGTGACGTAGTCCATGATTCCTGGGCCCACTAAAACCTTGAACCAGCCCTACCCCCCACAACTTTTGCCAAATGACCCAAGTTCCATTGAACAACTATTATTATAAAGTTAATTAAAATTGACAAGCTTCAGAAACAAGAATGGATGTTTTTGGCATTAAAATGGGCACTGTAGGTGTTTTCCTGGCCTCCACTCACTGCCGACTATGCTTCCCCATTGACTTGCATTGGGTTTCGTGTTTCGGTCGATCCCCGGCTTTAAGCGATAATCGTCCGACTGCACTCGACTCGACTCTGGCCAAAGTCGGGTTTCACAAAACCCGACTCGATCTTTAAAAAATGAAAGTCGCTCAACCCTAGTTGTCATTTCTATGCAGCTCCCTTTAGCATCTCCAGATTTGGATTGTAGGTGACTACTAGAGGCACCCGGTTATTTTCTTCTTTAGCTTTGTAATGTAGCAGGTGATTTTTTGATATTCTAGTTGCTCTTGTAATTTGGTTTTAAATTGTTCTTGGATGGTAGCCCTGATTCAAAAAGGTCTTTCTCAGGCGACCAAGGTGTTCATCTCTATCCATGGGGTTGGAACATATACGATTGTATCTGATGGCTTGGCTGTAGACAAGAGAGTTTTTTATGTGTTTTGGATGGAAACTGTCCCATTTAAGGTATGTTGGGCGGTCGATTGGCTTCTGATACAGGGATGTCTCTATTTCATTGTTCTGCAGCTTAACCCCTTAACGACCGCCGATACGCCTTTTAACGGCGGCAGTTAAGGGTACTTAAACCACAGAACCATTAATTAACGGCGCTGTGGAAAAAGTGTATAGCGTCCCCCAGAGTCGGATTATCTCTGGGGTCTCGGTAGCCGAGACCCCAGAGAACATGATTCGGGGGGTTGTTACCGACCCCCGGGTTGTGATCGCCGGTAATTAACCGTTTACTGGCGGCCGCAAAAAAAAAAAAAAGCGATTTCCCATTTAAAGAAGTTGTCCACTACTATAACCTTTTTTTTTTTTTTTTCCCCATAAGTCTTGCTATTATGTGCCACTGAAAACATCTACTGTGTTTATTTTAGCAATATTACCTTTTATCATGCTGTAGCAGCACATCTTTAGTGCTGGATCCAGCTCTCATGGGGTTAATCGACAACTTCCTTTCTCCTGACTTACTGTGCTCTAATACTACAAGTTCCATGATGCATTGCACTCGCCTCTAACTCTGCACCTGGCACACCCACTCCAAAACACACCCAAACCCCTCCCTCCTCTCCCCCCTCTAGCTTCAAAAAGATTTGTGATGTAATTTCTGTCCAACCTCCTCTTTTACATTTGTCCAACCCACACTCCATTACACACAGATAGATGGATAGATAGATAGATAGATACATACAGATATATCTATGTCTATTTCCATAGATATGTCCATATCCATGTTTCTAAACCCCTTCACCCCTGGAGCTTTTTTGTTTTCGTTTATCGCTCCCCTTCTATCCAGAGCCATAATTTTTCCGTCAATATGGCAATGTGGGGGCTTATCTTTTGAGGGACAAGTTCTACTTTTGAACGACATCATTGGTTTTACCATGTCGTGTAACAGAAAATGTGAAAAAAATTCAAAGTGCAATGAAATTGCAAAAAAAGTGCAATCCCACACTTGTTTTTTGCTTGGCTTTTTTGCTAGGTTCACTAAATGCTAAGGCTGTGTGCACACGTTGCGGATCTGATTGCAGATCCGCAGCATTTTTTGCCGCACTGAATTGCATCAAATCAGCAGTGTAGTGCACAACCAATATAAGTCTATGGGAGCCGCAGACTTGTTGTGCACATGCTGCGGAAAAAGCCGCACCGAAACGCAGTTTTTTTTTCTCACAGCATGTCACTTCTTTTGTGCGGAACTGCAGCATTTCTGCACCTTTAGACTTTCATTGAGTTGGGCACATCCGCAGCAAAACCGCAGATGTAAAAAAGAACTGCAGTTTTGCTGCGGATGTGGGTCCGAGAAACGCTGCAGCTCGGGAGGATGGAAGTGTGTGGGCGGTGACGGTGTGCGTGTATGTGTGTGCGGGCGGGGTTTGCGGGCTGTTTGGATGTGTGCGGCGCTGTGCGGAACTGTTCAGGTGTGTGCAGGGTCTGCGGGCTGTTCGGATGTGTGTGGGACTGTTCAGATGTGTACAGCCCTGTGCGGGACTGTTCGTGTGTGTGCGGGGCTGTTCGGGTGTGTGCGGGACTGTTCAGGTGTGTGCGGGGCTGTGCAGGGGGTCTTTTGGGGTGTGTGTGCAGGCATCATCCGATGGGACTACAAGTACACAGCATCCAATCTGCAGCTCATTCGGATGTAATCCGGACAGTGGACACACACCCTACACTATCCATACATCTATCAATAGATATATCTATCCAGACACATCTACATATAGATATATGAATAGATAGATGTATGCATCTGTAGATCTATCTATAGATCTGTCTACCCATTTCATCTATCATCTATCTGTCTGTGTGTTTAATGGAGTGTGGGTTGGACAAATGTAAAAGAGGAGGTTGGACAAAACACTATGTTCCAAATTATTATGCAACTGACATTTTTATCGGATTTTCCTAAATGGTTGGTGCAAATGACAGTCAGTCTAATAAACGTAATCACCCGTTAGAGTATACATCGAATTTTATTGAAGAAACCTCCCAATGATAACAGTATAATCTCCAAAATGAATAAAAACGTAAAATGCACTGTTCCAAATTATTAGGCACAGCAGAATTTCTAAACATTTGATATGTTTTAAAGAACTGAAAATGCTCATTTGTGGAATTAGCAGCATTAGGAGGTCACATTCACTGAATAAAAAATCTATTTAACTCCAAAACATCCTAACGGGCCAAGTTACATGTTAACTGTTGTGAATTCCGTCTGGGCTCCCTCTGGTGGCCTTTAGCGATACTGCGGGTCTGGAGCTGGGCTCAGCTGCCTCATTTCCTGCTATGCTGGTTCCTATTTAACTCCACCTGGACCTTCACTTGTTGCCTGCTGTCGTTGTATTCAGTACTGGTTCTGACCTCTCCTGGATCTCCCTGGTGACCTGTCTCTTTCTGAGAAGCTAAGTCTTGCTAGTTCTTTTTGCTCATTGTTTCCTTGAATATTTTTCTCAGTATATGATGTGTTCAGTCCAGCTTGCTTATATGTGATTTTTCGCTTGCTGGTAGCTCTGGGGTGCAGAGTGCGCCCCTCACATCGTGAGTCGGTGTGGGGGTTCTTGTACTTACTGCGTGGATAGTTTTTGATAGTTTTTGTACCGACTGCACAGATGCCTTGCTTTCTCTCTAGGGGTAGCCAGTTTCTTAGGCTGTGAAGAGGCGTCTAGGTTTTTAGGTAACGCTGCACGGCTGCCTTTAGTGTGTGTGGATAGGATCAGGATTGCGGTCGGTATAGTTCCCACAATCCCGGAGCTTGTCCTACAATTCAGGTTTACCTATCAGGTCAGTTTTGTGATCCTACCACCGGATCATAACCGTACAGCAGGCCAAAAAAGAGTTAATGCATCGCAAAAGAAGGATAAGAGAAATCCTGAGTTCATTTTTTTTTTTCCTCTGCAATGTGTCTAGCCTCTCTCCTCCCCTTAATCTCTGGGTGGTTCAGAATTCAGCTGCAGCTATGGACCTTCAGAGTCTGTCTTCTAGTGTGGATCATCTCACTGCTAGGGTACAAGGCATTCAGGATTATGTAGTTCACAGTCCTATGTCAGAGCCTAAGATACCTATTCCTGAGCTGTTCTCTGGAGACAGATCTAGGTTTTTGAACTTTAAAAATAATTGCAAATTGTTCCTTTCTCTGAGACCTCGTTCCTCTGGTGATCCGGTTCAGCAAGTTAAAATTATTATTTCTTTGTTGCGTGGTGACCCTCAAGATTGGGCATTCTCTCTGGCGCCAGGAGATCCTGCATTGCAAAATGTGGATGCGTTTTTTCTGGCGCTTGGATTGCTTTATGAGGAACCTAATCTGGTAGACCAAGCAGAAAAGGTTTTGCTGGCTCTCTCCCAGGGTCTGGATGAAGCAGAGGTTTACTGTCAGAAGTTTAGGAAATGGTCTGTGCTCACTCAATGGAATGAGTGTGCCCTGGCAGCGATTTTCAGAAAGGGTCTTTCTGAAGCCATTAATGCATCAAAACCGTGCAAAAAACTGCATAAAAAACGCATCAAAACTGAAAAAACGCATCAAAACTGCATCAAAACCGCACCAAAATTGCATCAACACTGCACCAAAACCGCACCAAAAACTGCATCCAAACTGCCAAAAACCGCACCAAAACCACGCCAAGAACTGCATCAAAACCGCACCAAGAACTGCATCAAAACCGCACCAAAAACTGCATCAAAACTGCACCAAAACTGCAAAACTGCACCAGGTTTTGATGCAGTTTTTGGTGCAGTTTTGATGTAGTTTTTGGTGCAGTTTTGATGCTTTTTTGGTGCGGTTTATGCGCCGTTTTAATGCCGTTTTTGGAAATAAGTAAATAAACGGAAAATGTGCATGATTTGAATGGAAACATGCATGAAAAAATGGATTCCAAGGCCGGATTCATCATTTCACAGCTCAGTTTCATACGTTTTTTTGCCGGATCCGTCGCTGTGCATTTTTTTGCCGGACAGAAAAAACGTTCCTTTGTATGTGTTTTCCATCCAGCGGAAACAGCTTTTTTGACGGATCCGGCAAAAAATTTATGAAACGTGTGGCCATCAGGCGCAATCCGGCGCTAATACAACTCTATGAGAAAAAAAAGGATCCAGCGGAAAAAATGGATCCGTTTTTTTCAAAACTCGCCGGATTGTGCCTCACGGCAAAAACCTGATGTGTGAAAGCAGCCAAATATATGGATAGATACATCTATGTATCTATAGATATATCTATCAATAAAAATATATCTATGGATAGATATATCCATAGATATATAACACAAATTTTTTTCTGGTGTCCAAAATATTTTAATGAATTTGGGGTATTTTTGGGGTGCTGATTCTGAATATGCTATCAGTTTTGCCAGATTGGCTCAAGTTTTTGACATTTTTGGTATCTTATTTATAGCACTTGTTGGTAAATGCGACGCATCATCTCATTAATTTCTTTGGATTAGTACTTGAACTGAGCAGTTCTCAATATAGTTTTGTGTTAATTAGTGTTCTAAAAGTTTGTTCATAGCTTGATTTTTGCACTAACTTTATGTTGTTGTCTGTTTTCCAGTGAAAAGCATGAACTCATCAAGAAGAAGTTGTCTTAACGATCCAGACTCATTCTGTTACATTTGTGGTGAATACACACTGCCAAAACATAGAAGAAACATAACAGACTTCGTAAAAAAGTGTATTTTGCCTATTTTGGGGTTATGCTTGGGGACCAAGACAAGTTTTGGGCACCACACATAGTGTGCAAAGCATGTATCGAATTATTACGAAAATGGAGCAAAGGACAAAGAAAAAGCTTCAAATTTGGTGTTCCAATGGTGTGGAGAGAGCCAAAAAATCATCATGATGACTGTTATTTCTGTGCAGTGCAAGTGCAAGGATTCAATAAGCATAAAAAACGAAAATGGGAGTAACATGGAATCTGCAAGAAGGCCTGTCCCTCATTGTGAAGATGTGCCTGTACCTGTGTTTACCATAAATAACAGTCATCATGATGATTTTTTGGCTCTCTCCACACCATTGGAACACCAAATTTGAAGCTTTTTCTTTGTCCTTTGCTCCATTTTCGTAATAATTCGATACATGCTTTGCACACTATGTGTGGTGCCCAAAACTTGTCTTGGTCCCCAAGCATAACCCCAAAATAGGCAAAATACACTTTTTTTACGAAGTCTGTTATGTTTCTTCTATGTTTTGGCAGTGTGTATTCACCACAAATGTAACAGAATGAGTCTGGATCGTTAAGACAACTTCTTCTTGATGAGTTCATGCTTTTCACTGGAAAACATACAGCAACATAAAGTTAGTGCAAAAATCAAGCTATGAACAAACTTTTAGAACACTAATTAACACAAAACTATATTGAGAACTGCTCAGTTCAAGTACTAATCCAAAGAAATTAATGAGATGATGCGTCGCATTTACCAACAAGTGCTATAAATAAGATACCAAAAATCTCAAAAACTTGAGCCAATCTGGCAAAACTGATGACATATTCAGAATCAGCACCCCAAAAATACCCTAAATTCGATGAAATATCTTTGGCACCAAAAATGCTGTTGACCAGTGTAATAGAAAGGCCGATGTTTCTAAGGCCTCTTTCACACTAGCGTCGTGCACTGCACGTCGCAATGCGTCGTTGTGGAGAAAAAACGCGTCCTGCAAAGTTGTCTGCAGGATGCGTTTTTTCTCCATAGACTTTTATTAGTGACGCAGCGCGACGGCCCCTTACCGATGCTAGTGTGAAAGCAGCCTAAGGCTACTTTCACACTTGCGTTTTTAGCAATCCGTCTTTTTGGGAAAAAAACGGATCCTGCAAATGTGCTCGCAGGATGTGTTTTTTACCCATAGACTTGTATTAGTGACGGATCGCGACGGATGGCCACACGTCGCGTCCGTTGTGCAACGGATGTGTCGTGTTTTGGCGGACCTTTGGCACGAAAAAACGTTCAAGTGAACTTTTTTTGTCCGTCGCGACCGCCATTTTCTACCACGCATGCGCAGCCAAAACTCCGCCCCCTCCTCACCGGACTTCAGAATGGGCAGCGGATGCGTTGAAAAACGGCATCCGCTGCCCACGACATGCACAAATTTCACAACGTGCGTCAGTACATAGGCCCGACGCATAGCGATGGACCCGTACCGACGCAAGTGAGAAAGATGCCTTAATAAGCGTTTAATTTGATAAAAAAACGGAAAAAAACGGCGTGGGCTCCCGCGCAATTTTCTGCGCCAGAGGGGGAAAGCCGACGGCCGGGGGCCAATATTTGTAGCCTGCTATGAATATCAGCCCGCAGCTGTCTGCGTAGCCTTTTCTGGCTATAAGAATAGGGGGACCGCCCAAAAAATGACGTGGGGTCCCCCTATATTTTATAGCCAGAAAGGCTATGCAGACAGCTGCGGGCTGATATTCATAGCCTAGAGAGGGGCCATGGATATTGGTCCCCCCCGGCTACAAATACCAGTCCGCAGCCGCCCCAGAAATGGCGCATCTGTAAGATGCGCCAATTCCGGCACTTAGCCACTCTCTTCCCACTCTCGTGTAGCGGTGGGATATGGGGTAATAAGGGGTTAATGTCACCTTGCTATTGTAAGGTGACATTAAGCCGGGTTAATAACGGAGAGGCGTCAATAAGACACACACACACATTAGGAAAAATGTATTTTAATATTCTTCATTTCACCATACTTACCATACTTCAGCGCCTGCAAAAAACGTAAAATAATAAACCGTACACTACCTGTCTGCCGTAGTCCAATTAATAACGAGTGTCCCACGACGATCTCCCTTATAGAACAATGACATAGGGTGATGTCACTGCTCTATAGGACCCTCAGTGACACATTGACAGGAGACAATGGCTCCTGCAGTGCATCACTGAGGTTACTAAAGTTCACAGTCTTACTTTATGGCAAAAAGCTGCGTGGGAAAATTTCTCATACAGCAATGCCATAAAGTGAGACTAGGGACTATTTTCTCACAGGGGCGTAGGAATACATTGTGAGGAATACATTGTGGAAGGATACCTTCCATCATTGTGTTCCTGGAGCCCCTGGAGAGCAGTCGCATCAGCAGATGCTCCTGCTCTCCACGGGAGATAGTCGAGGGACACTTGTTTTAATTGGATTTCTGCAGATCAGGGAGCATATTGGTTGTTTATTATTTTAATATTTTTTACAGATGACAATGGCTTCGGGGATCAAGGTGACAAGTGATGGTGAGTATGTACTCTATGTTATATGTACTGTATGTCTGTATGTATGTTGTATGTATGTACGTACTGTATGTGGCATGTTGCATGTCACATGTCACATGTTCTATGTCGTCGCATGTTGCCGCATGGTGCATGTCGTCACATGGTGCATGTCGCATGTCATATGTTGCATGTCGTCGCATGGTGCATGTCGTCACATGGTGCATGTCTGCCGCATGTCGCCGCATGGTGCATGTCGCCGCATGGTGCATGTCGTTGCATGGTGCATGTCGTCGCATGGTGTGTGTTGTATGTATGTATGTATGTATGTATGTACTGTATATTTGTTTTATTTTATTTTTTTCACATTCAACACATTAGCCGGATGATGGGACTACTACTGTCCCATCATTGGCTAATGTGTCACTCACTGTCACTGTAGCAGGCAGAGCCCGATGGGACTTGTAGTCCCATCGAATGACGCCTGCACACAGAGACACACACACACACCCCAAAGACCACCCCCCCAGCAGACCCCAGCACGGCACCGGCCTGAAGAGCACCAGCGCCAGCCCGCAGAGCACCGGCGCCCGCACAATCATCCCTGCCTAGCCCCGCCCGCACATCCCTGCCTAGCCCCGCCCGCCCCAGCACAGGCCTGCAGCCACCAGCCCCGCCCACAGCCCAGTCACTCTTGATGAGTGACTGCTGACTGTGAGGCTGGCTCACTCCTGCTACTGACGTCACGTCAATTTCCAGTGTCTGGAAATTGACGTGACGTCGGCGGAAATAAGCGGCGGCTGCAGACTGGGGGTCACGTGACCCGGACTCAGCCGCCAGAATAGCGCCGCTCACAGGCGAAAACGGCAAAGGAAGGTAATTACACAATTCATCAGGGGCCCCGGGGGGATACATTGGGGGGTTAATTGAAAGTAGTGGACAACCCCTTTAATTTCTCTGTCCTCCGATGTGATTGCACATATGAGGACAGAGAAATGGGGTCCCTGATTGCCCCCAATACTCACCCGTCTCCCCCGATGCTCCTCGTGGCTCCCGATGGGCGCTGCCATCATTTTCCGGGAAAAAACATGGCGAGCGCATGCACAGTGCGCCCGCCGGCCGGCACCCGGCAGATCTTTGGGGTCTCGGCTGCCGGGGGTAGCCAAGACCCCAAAGATCATGGATCGGGGTTGGTTTTTACCGACCCCTTTTGCGATCGCAATTAACCGTTTACCGGCGACCGCAAAAAAAAAAGCGGTGTTTCATTCTCTGTCCTCTGATGTGATCGCACATCAGAGGACTGGGAAATAGAGGGATCGGGGATCCTGTTATACTTACCGTTGTCCCTGGGTCCTCCTGGCCACCGGCTTCTTCCTCCGGGAAGAAAATGGCGGGCGCATGCGCAGTGCGCCCACCATGATGTGCCGGCCGGCAGAGGAAGACTCTTCCTCTTGCTTTATTTTGATCACTGTGAGATCCTATCACAGTCATCAAAATAGAAAAAATAATAAATAACCCCTTTATCACCCCCTCAGTTAGGAAAAACAATAAAATAAAAAAAGTATGTATTTCCATTTTCCAGTTAGGATTAGGGCTAGGGTTGGTGCTAAAGTTAGGGTTGGTGCTAAAGTTAGGCTTGCTGCTAAAGTTAGGGTTGGGGGTAAAGTTAGAGTTAGGGTTGGGGCTAAAGTTAGGGTTAGGGTTGGTGCTAAAGTTAGGGTTAGCGCTAGGGTTGGTGCTTAAGTTAGGGTTAGGGTTGGGGCTAAAGCTAGGGTTAGGGCTAGGGTTGGTGCTAAAGTTAGGGTTAGGGTTGCGGCTAAAGTTAGGGTTGGTGCTAAAGTCAGGGCTAGGGTTAGGGTTGGGGCTAAAGTTAGAGCTAGGGCTAAAGTTAGGGTTGGGGTTAAAGTTAGGTCTAAAGTTAGGGTTGGGATTAGGGGTGTTTTAGCATTAGGATTGTGATTATGGTTAGGGTTGGGATTAGGGGTGTTTTGGGGTTAGGGTTTTGATTAGGGTTATGGATTGGGTTGGGATTAGGAGTGTGTTGGGGATAGGGTTGGAGTTAGAATTGGGGGGTTTACACTGTTTAGGTACATCAGGGGGGTCTCCAGCCATCTTTGCGCTCAAAAAGTCAAATGGTGCTCCCTCCCTTCAGAGCTCTGCCGTGCGCCCAAACAGTGGTTTACCCCCACATATGGGGTATCAACATACTCAGGACTAATTTGACAACAACTTTTGGGGTCCAGATTGCCCTGTTACTCTTGCAAAATAAAAAAAATTGGGGGCTAAAAAATTAATTTTTGTGGGAAAAAAATGATTTTTTTATTTTCACGGCTCTGAGTCAAACTTCTGTGAAGCACTTGGGCCTTCAAAATGCTCACCACACATCCAGATAAGTTCTTTTGGGGTCTAGTTTCCAAAATAGGGTCACTTGTGGGGGGTTTCTACTGTTTAGGTACATTAGGGGCTCTGAAAATGCAACATGACGCCTGCAGACCATTCCATCAAAGTCTGCATTTTAAAATGTCACTACTTCCCTTCCGAGCCTTGATGTGTGCCCAAACAGTGGTTTACCCCCACATATGGGGTATCAGCGTACTCAGGACAAATTGTACAACAAATTTTGGGGTCCAATTTCTCCTGTTACCCTTGGGAAAATAAAAAATTGGTGGCTAAAAAAATCATTTTTGTGGAAAAAAAACATTATTTTCACGAATCTTGCATTATAAACTTCACTTGGGCGTTCAAAGTGCTCACCACACATCTAGATAAGTTCCTTAGGGGGTCTAGTTTCCAAAATGGGGTCTCTTGTGTTTAGGTACATCAGGGGCTCTGCAAACGCAACACAATGTCCGCAGACCATTCTACCAAAGTCTGCATTCCAAAATGGAACTCCTTCCCTTCCGAGCTCTGCCATGCACCCAAACAGTGGTCTCCCCCACATATTGGGTATGAGCGTAAAAAATTGGAGGTGAAAAGATCATTTTTGTGGAAAAAATGATTTTTTTATTTTCATGACTCTACATGATAAACTTCTGTGAAGCAATTGGGGGTTCATAGTGCTCACCACACATCTAGATAAGCTCTTTGGGGGGTCTTGTTTCCAAAATGAGGTCACTTGTGGGGGTTTCTACTATTTAGGTACATCAGGAGCTCTACAAATGCAACATGACGCCCGCAGACCATTCCATCAAAGTCTGCATTATAAAATGTCACTACTTCCCTACAGAGCCCCAATGTGTGCCCAAACAGTGGTCCCCCCCCCCCCCACATATGGGGTATCATCGTGCTCAGGACAAACTGGACAACAAATTTTGGGGTCCAATTTCTCCTGTTACCCTTGAGAAAATAACAAATTGTGAGCTAAAACAATCAGTTTTGAGGAAAATAAAAGGATTTTTTATTTCCACGGCTCTACGTTATAAATTTCTGTGAAGCACTTGGGGGCTCAAAGTGCTCACCACACATCTAGATAAGTTCCGTAATAGGTCTAGTTTCCAAAATGGGGTCACTTGTGGGGGATTTCCACTGTTTAGGCACATCAGGGGCTCTCCAAACGCGACATGGCGTCCAATCTCAATTCCAGCCAATTCTGCATTGAAAAAGTCAAACGGCGATCCTTCTCTTCCAAGCCCTGCCGTGCACCCAAACAGTGGTTTACCCCCACATATGGGGTATCGGCGTATTCAGGAGAAATTGCACAACAAATTTTGTGGTTCATTTTCTCTTTTTACACTTGCGAAAATAAAAAAAATTGGTTCTGAAGTAAAATGTTTGCAAAAAAAGTTAAATGTTCATTTTTTCTTTCCACATTGTTTCAGTTCCTGTGAAGCACGTAAAGGGTTAATAAACTTCTTGAATGAGGTTTTGAGCACCTTAATGGGTGCAGTTTTTAGAATGGTGTCAAGTTTGGGTATTTTCCCAAATATTTTCATGTACACCCCTCAAAGTGACTTTAAATGTGAGATAGTCCCTAAAAAAATGGTTTTGTAAATTTTGCAGTAAAAATGATAAATTGCTGGTCAACTTTTAACCCTTATAACTTCCTAACAAAAAAAAATTTTGTTTCCAAAATTGTGCTGATGTAAAGTAGACATGTGGCAAATGTTATTTGTTAACTATTTTGTGTGACATATCTCTCTGATTAAAGGGCATAAAAATTCAAAGTTTGAAAATTGCAAGATTTTAAAAATTTTCGCCATATTTCCGTTTTGTTTTTTTCATAAATGATCACAAGTAATATCGAAGAAATGTTACCACTAACATGAAGTACAATATGTCACAAAAAAAATAATCACAGGATCAGCGGGATCCGTTAAAGCGTTTCAGAGTTATAACCTCATAAAGTGACAGTGGTCAGAATTGTAAAAATTGGCTCGGTCATTAAGTACCAAATTGGCTCTGTCACTAAGGGGTTAATGATGGTGTCCAAAAAGTTAATTTCAGTGCAGGAGTAGTTGAGTGTTAATTTCATGGTAGGATATTCATGGAACATCTTTAGCTGTGGCTCAGACTCCGTCCAGATGATTAAAATATCATCAATGTAGCGGTAGTAGGCCAGAGGACTGATGGGACATGAGGACAAAAAGTTGCTTTCAAGCTTGGCCATGAAAAGATTTGTATTAAAAGGTAACTTCAAATCTCAGAGAGACAGAAGAGTTTGGTTTGGAAGTATAAGCTGATGATGACTCAGTGCAGGAATGAATGTGTCGCATGGATTTATGTCTTTATACATTAACTAAGGAATCTGCTTCTCAGACCATGTGGGGTCATCATAACAGAACCAGACCCCAATCAGAGGACAATAAAACATTCACACTCCTTATCTACGAACTGGCCCAATATTTATGGACATAACGGTTTATCACTCACATAATGGTAATTCTGCTTCATGTCACCTGTCTTATCTATGGCATTTATCTGTGCTGTGTTGTGCATAAATATGTGATTCTTCAGAATTTCTATTAGTCTATGCCTGATGAAGAGACCTCGAAAGCTTGCAATTTGTTACAATCTTTTCAGTCAGCCATTAAAAGGTATCAACCACTGAGGACTCTCAGTTCTAAATATTTTTCTATCCACTGGCTAATACGGTACCAAGATATATATCTTTCCTGTGAAAAATATAAATCCCAAGGTTATAAGTCCACCTCCACAGATCTTGATGTTCTTTTGTCCATGATGTGCAACATAATCATGAAGTTTACAATCCATGGCACTGTAGCTAATCTTACTGGACTTCAGAGAAAAAATTGATGAAAGGTTGCAAAGCAGGATAGTTCGGATTGTTGATGAACAGCCCCAAACAAGTTCCTAACAAATTCAAGCTGTCCTACAGATTCAGGGAGAATCAGTGTCAACGTGAACTATCCATTGATATTTGAATTAAATGAAATGCTATTACAGGAGACCCAGGAGGACCTCAATGCTAAAACAGGGGACACAGGAACATAAGAAAGCTAGACAGCAGTTTGCAAAAAAATGTATGTAAGTAAGCCAAAATCTTTCTGGGAAAGCGTTTCGTGGACGGATGAGATAAAGATAAACCTTTTTGGTAAAGCACATCATTTTGTTGACTGAAAATTGTCTGTAGGTACTGTGTTCTCTTCTTTGTAGGTCTCATTGCAATATGGTTGATGTTCAAATACAGTGGGGCAAAAAAGTATTTAGTCATTCAGCAATAGTGCAAGTTCCACCACTTAAAAAGATGAGAGGCGTCTGTAATTTACATCATAGGTAGACCTCAACTATGGGAGACAAACTGAGAAATAAAATTCCAGAAAATCACATTGTCTGTTTTTTTATCATTTTATTTGCATATTATGGTGGAAAATAAGTATTTGGTCAGAAACAAAATTTCATCTCAATACTTTGTAATATATCCTTTGTTGGCAATGACAGAGGTCAAACGTTTTCTGTAAGTCTTCACAAGGTTGCCACACACTGTTGTTGGTATGTTGGCCCATTCCTCCATGCAGATCTCCTCTAGAGCAGTGATGTTTTTGGCTTTTCGCTTGACAACACGGACTTTCAACTCCTTCCAAAGGTTTTCTATAGGGTTGAGATCTGGAGACTGGCTAGGCCACTCCAGGACCTTGAAATGCTTCTTACGAAGCCACTCCTTCGTTGCCCTGGCGGTGTGCTTTGGATCATTGTCATGTTGAAAGACCCAGCCACGTTTCATCTTCAATGCCCTTGCTGATGGAAGGAGGTTTGCACTCAAAATCTCACGATACATGGCCCCATTCATTCTTTCATGTACCCGGATCAGTCGTCCTGGCCCCTTTGCAGAGAAACAGCCCCAAAGCATGATGCTTCCACCACCATGCTTTACAGTAGGTATGGTGTTTGATGGATGCAACTCAGTATTCTTTTTCCTCCAAACACGACAAGTTGTGTTTCTACCAAACAGTTCCAGTTTGGTTTCATCAGACCATAGGACATTCTCCCAAAACTCCTCTGGATCATCCAAATGCTCTCTAGCAAACTTCAGACGGGCCCGGACATGTACTGGCTTAAGCAGTGGGACACGTCTGGCACTGCAGGATCTGAGTCCATGGTGGCGTAGTGTGTTACTTATGGTAGGCCTTGTTACATTGGTCCCAGCTCTCTGCAGTTCATTCACTAGGTCCCCCCGCGTGGTTCTGGGATTTTTGCTCACCGTTCTTGTGATCATTCTGACCCCACGGGGTGGGATTTTGCGTGGAGCCCCAGATCGAGGGAGATTATCAGTGGTCTTGAATGTCTTCCATTTTCTAATTATTGCTCCCACTGTTGATTTCTTCACTCCAAGCTGGTTGGCTATTGCAGATTCAGTCTTCCCAGCCTGGTGCAGGGCTACAATTTTGTTTCTGGTGTCCTTTGACAGCTCTTTGGTCTTCACCATAGTGGAGTTTGGAGTCAGACTGTTTGAGGGTGTGCACAGGTGTCTTTTTATACTGATAAGTTTAAACAGGTGCCATTACTACAGGTAATGAGTGGAGGAAAGAGGAGACTCTTAAAGAAGAAGTTACAGGTCTGTGAGAGCCAGAAATCTTGATTGTTTGTTTCTGACCAAATACTTATTTTCCACCATAATATGCAAATAAAATGATAAAAAAACAGACAATGTGATTTTCTGGATTTTTATTTCTCAGTTTGTCTCCCATAGTTGAGGTCTACCTATGATGTAAATCACAGACGCCTCTCATCTTTTTAAGTGGTGGAACTTGCACTATTGCTGAATGACTAAATACTTTTTTGCCCCACTGTACGTTTTGCTGCATCATGAAATCTGAAGATTACCAATTGATTTTGGGTCACAATGTATTGCCCAATGTTAGAAAGTTGGGTTTGTGTTCTAAGTCATGGGTCTTCCAGCAGAACAATGACCCCAAACATACCTCAAAAAGCACCCAGAAATAGATGGAAACAAAGTGTTGTAGAGTTCTGAAGTGACCAGCAATGAGTCCAGATCGAAATCCCATTGAAAACCTGTGGAGAAATTTTAAAATTGCGGTTGGGAGAAGGCCAGCCCATCTGGCCTTTGTCAAGGATATCTCATGTGCGGCGTCTGTACAGGTATGGCGTGCATTAACACGCTGCTCCCAATCACAATCACTGACATCAGCGCAGAGGGGTAGGCGGGAGAAGGGGTGAATATATATTTTGCATTTAAGAGGTTGTCCACTACTTTAGCATTGACCTATCCTTTTTATACTATTAGCATGGGATGCAAAAATGGCCTGATATGACCTGACAGATTCCCTTTAAGGAGAAAATCTCCAGATTGCACAGGCAAAGTAGTAAACAAACAGACAACACTAGGAAGTGGGTAAGGGTGCTGATAAATAAGAAAGGGAGGTTCACAAACAACATACAAAGGGGTAATTTGTCAACGACTGCTCAAGCAGTAGGAAAAGGCTGGGAAGGACTTGATCTCCAACCAAGGATATAAAATGAATACCGCAGTTTTCTCTATTGTCATCCTCAACTATAATCTCCTCCATCAGTAATATAATACATTTAACGCTTCAACTTATAACAGGTAGGGGGTGATGAGAATTTCCATATGCTGTACTTGCAATGTGTCAATTTCCAAAGTGCCTTCATAGTCACTTTTTAAAGGGAACCTGTCATGTAACAAAAATGCTATTACCTGCGTTAATATGATATGGGGTTAATCTACAGGTTACTAGTGTTCTGAAGCTGCCGGTGCCCGCACTGATAAATGCTCTAATCTCTTACTAAATACTGCAATATTGTGTTATTACACTTTATAGTATAAGCTGTAAAAAAATATTAGTGGCAGGATGCAAAATGCAAGCAGGAACAGCGTATACCGAACGCCTCAACCAAGTAGCGGGAAATGTATACAGGAACAACGGCACAGCATATGGGCTAAGTCCCCCTAAGTCCAAGTGGGAGACCCCAGAAAAAGTGGCAGAGAATGAAAGGGCTAAAATCCTGTGGGACTTCAACATCCAGACGGATAAGCAGGTGTTGGCTAACCAACCAGACATTGTGATAGTAGAGAAGGATCAGAAGACAGCAATGATAACACTGGTCAACAGCATTTTTGGTGCCAAAGATATTTCATCGAATTTAGGGTATTTTTGGGGTGCTGATTCTGAATATGTCATCAGTTTTGCCAGATTGGCTCAAGTTTTTGAGATTTTTGGTATCTTATTTATAGCACTTGTTGGTAAATGCGACGCATCATCTCATTAATTTCTTTGGATTAGTACTTGAACTGAGCAGTTCTCAATACAGTTTTGTGTTAATTAGTGTTCTAAAAGTTTGTTCATAGCTTGATTTTTGCACTAACTTTATGTTGTTGTCTGTTTTCCAGTGAAAAGCATGAACTCATCAAGAAGAAGTTGTCTTAACGATCCAGACTCATTCTGTTACATTTGTGGTGAATACACACTGCCAAAACATAGAAGAAACATAACAGACTTCGTAAAAAAAGTGTATTTTGCCTATTTTGGGGTTATGCTTGGGGACCAAGACAAGTTTTGGGCACCACACATAGTGTGCAAAGCATGTATCGAATTATTACGAAAATGGAGCAAAGGACAAAGAAAAAGCTTCAAATTTGGTGTTCCAATGGTGTGGAGAGAGCCAAAAAATCATCATGATGACTGTTATTTATGGTAAACACAGGTACAGGCACATCTTCACAATGAGGGACAGGCCTTCTTGCAGATTCCATGTTACTCCCATTTTCGTTTCTTATGCTTATTGAATCCTTGCACTTGCACTGCACAGAAATAACAGTCATCATGATGATTTTTTGGCTCTCTCCACACCATTGGAACACCAAATTTGAAGCTTTTTCTTTGTCCTTTGCTCCATTTTCGTAATAATTCGATACATGCTTTGCACACTATGTGTGGTGCCCAAAACTTGTCTTGGTCCCCAAGCATAACCCCAAAATAGGCAAAATACACTTTTTTACGAAGTCTGTTATGTTTCTTCTATGTTTTGGCAGTGTGTATTCACCACAAATGTAACAGAATGAGTCTGGATCGTTAAGACAACTTCTTCTTGATGAGTTCATGCTTTTCACTGGAAAACAGACAACAACATAAAGTTAGTGCAAAAATCAAGCTATGAACAAACTTTTAGAACACTAATTAACACAAAACTATATTGAGAACTGCTCAGTTCAAGTACTAATCCAAAGAAATTAATGAGATGATGCGTCGCATTTACCAACAAGTGCTATAAATAAGATACCAAAAATGTCAAAAACTTGAGCCAATCTGGCAAAACTGATAGCATATTCAGAATCAGCACCCAAAAAATACCCCAAATTCATTAAAATATTTTGGACACCAGAAAATTTTTTTTTTTTTGTTGACCTGTGATAGATGTGGTAGTACCAAGTGACAGCAACATTAGAAAGAAGGAATATGAGAAGCTGGAGAAATACCAGGGCCTTAAAGGAGAACTGGAGAAGATGTGGAAGGTGAAGGCAACAGTGATTCCAGTGGTGATAGGAGCACTTGGAGCAGTGACCCTTAACTTGGAAGAATGGCTACAACAGATCCCAGGAGCAATATGTATATACACACACATACATACATACACACACACACACACACACACACACACACACACACAGGTGAGGTGCATCTTGCAAAATTAGAATATCATCAAATTAATTTATTTCAGTTCTTCAATACAAAACGTGAAACTCATATTATACAGAGTCATTACAAACAGACTGATCTATTTCAAGTGTTTATTTCTGTTAATGTTGATGATTATGGCTTACAGCCAATGAAAACCCCAAAGTTATTGTCTCAGAAAATTACAATACTTTATAACACCAGCTTGAAAAAGGGAATTAGACGTAACGGTAATTCTGTTTCCAGGTAGTCCCTCAGGACAGCACCATGGATGGAAGTCCTTCCTTGACCTATAGCGGGACAGGATCACAGAGAAGTTAAACCTCCACCCTCCAGTGTTTTTTCAAAGTACCACAGAAGGATGGAAGGAAATGGTTGAAACCGCGCCCTTACAAATGCGTATGTAATAAACCATTTAACGGCTTCATCTTAATCTCGAGCCATGGCGACCCAACGGATGAATGATCTGCCGGAAGATTGATCCAGTGCAAGCCTAAAGACAAACCTAAGGGAGGGAAATAAGGGTGCTGTCCTGAGGGGACTACTTGGAAACAGAATTGCCGGTAGGTCTAATTCCCTTTTTCCATTATGTCCCTCCAGACAGCACCATGGAGAATACCAAAATAAAGGTCCCAGGTTGGGTGCAAAAGCCCAAGGACCAAAGTCCGAGGCAAGATCCAGGCGAGATATAGAAATGATCTGAAAGATCAGAAAAAATATAGCTATCTAAAGAAATCTGCAAAGATAATCACCGTAGTGAGTGTCTGATATATGTCTATAATGGCCAGGTTCAGAATGAATGTGGTAAACAAAGTATGCAGCAGAAACAGAGACTGAAACACACACCTGTTTTACCCCAACACCAATAATGAACTGCAGTGAATTTCAGTTATTGTGATAGATACTTCTAAACACCGCAGCCCCAGAATAGGTTTAAAAAAACCTTATTGCCCAGCAAAAGTATGGTAATAGCCACAGCCACAACATAAAGAGGACTGTACAGACTGATCCTTCATCGGTCCTCCTAGGCTCAGGTTAAATCTTGGTTAGAGATTAACTCCCCATACTACAAGGAGACCTGCAGGACAGAGACCCTGGACTGCGGGAAGATCAAACCAATATCAGTTAGTACATGGATAATATTTAGAATTGAGAGTCCTCAGTGGTCCTCAATTCTAAATATTTTCTATCTACTGGCTAACACGGTACCAAGATATATATATTTCCTGTATCTACATGGATAATGGCAGAGCATTGGGATGTACGTACATTACTCATCCAGGAGATAACGTCTATTCCAAATCCTTAGATGTCTAGGCCACAAGTAAGGGCTGGATATTATTGAAACTAAGGAATATGACATCTGGCAGGTAATATCTCCTGCATTACCAACATCAGGCTTCTCATTAGAAGCGCTGAAAGGGAAACGTGGATCATCACTCCTGTTTTACTGATGTTAGACACATGGAGTCTGGACTCTGGAATCGATGAAAGTGGTGGTGGGGTGCCGGTAAAAATCCTGACAAGAGATTATTTGAAACTGCCTCTATACGAGTCATTAGTCCAGACATTGTATATATGTCAACTTATCGATCTCTCTCTCTCTCTCTCTCTATATATATATATATATATATATATATCTATATACTGTATATATAGATATATACAATGCCTACAAGTAGTATTCAACCCTCTGCAGATTTAGCAGGTTTAATAAGATGCAAATAAGTTAGAGCCTTCAAACTTCAAACAAGAGCAGGATTTATTAACAGATGCATAAATCTTACAAACCAAAAAGTTTTGTTGCTCAGTTAAATTTTTATAAATTTTAAAAATAAAAGTGTGGGTCAATAATTATTCAACCCCTAAGTTTAATATTTTGTGGAATAACCTTTGTTTGCAATTACAGCTAATAATCGTCTTTTATAAGACCTGATCAGGCCGGCACAGGTCACTGGAGTTATCTTGGCCCACTCCTCCATGCAGATCTTCTCCAAGTTATCTAGGTTCTTTGGGTGTCTCATGTGGACTTTAATCTTGAGCTCCTTCCACAAGTTTTCAATTGGGTTAAGGTCAGGAGACTGACTAGGCCACTGCAACACCTTGATTTTTTGCCTCTTGAACCAGGCCTTGGTTTTCTTGGCTGTGTGCTTTGGGTCGTTGTCTTGTTGGAAGATGAAATGACGACCCATCTTAAGATCCTTGATGGAGGAGCGGAGGTTCTTGGCCAAAATCTCCAGGTAGGCCGTGCTATCCATCTTTCCATGGATGCGGACCAGATGGCCAGGCCCCTTGGCTGAGAAACAGCCCCACAGCATGATGCTGCCACCACCATGCTTGACTGTAGGGATGGTATTCTTGGGGTCGTATGCAGTGCCATCCAGTCTCCAAACGTCACGTGTGTGGTTGGCACCAAAGATCTCGATCTTGGTCTCATCAGACCAGAGAACCTTGAACCAGTCAGTCTCAGAGTCCTCCAAGTGATCATGAGCAAACTGTAGACGAGCCTTGACATGACGCTTTGAAAGTAAAGGTACCTTACGGGCTCGTCTGGAACGGAGACCATTGCGGTGGAGTACGTTACTTATGGTATTGACTGAAACCAATGTCCCCACTGCCATGAGATCTTCCCGGAGCTCCTTCCTTGTTGTCCTTGGGTTAGCCTTGACTCTTCGGACAAGCCTGGCCTCGGCACGGGAGGAAACTTTCAAAGGCTGTCCAGGCCGTGGAAGGCTAACAGTAGTTCCATAAGCTTTCCACTTCCGGATGATGCTCCCAACAGTGGAGACAGGTAGGCCCAACTCCTTGGAAAGGGTTTTGTACCCCTTGCCAGCCTTGTGACCCTCCACGATCTTGTCTCTGATGGCCTTGGAATGCTCCTTTGTCTTTCCCATGTTGACCATGTATGAGTGCTGTTCACAAGTTTGGGGAGGGTCTTAAATAGTCAGAAAAGGCTGGAAAAAGAGATAATTAATCCAAACATGTGAAGCTCATTGTTCTTTGTGCCTGAACTACTTCTTAATACTTTAGGGGAACCAAACAGAATTCTGGTGGGTTGAGGGGTTGAATAATAAATGACCCTCTGAAAAGACTTTTCACAATTTAAAAAAAAAAATAAACAAAGAAAAAACATTCTTTTTTGCTGCAGTGCATTTCACACTTCCAGGCTGATCTACAGTCCAAATGTCACAATGCCAAGTTAATTCCAAATGTGTAAACCTGCTAAATCTGCAGGGGGTTGAATACTACTTGTAGGCACTGTATATACACACACACATCCTAAAAGGCAATATTTTCAGTGATATTCATACTCCCAGACTGCCCTGGTGGGAGCAACCTTACTCTGTGCCTAGAGAAAAGTAGGTTTCTTCCCATCACAGAGGAGGATTATCTACTGTGAGGCGGTGGGGCTATGGGTTCTCAACTGTAAGAGTCCTGAATACAGTTTCATTTATCCTAGGGGCCCTGACTGCTGTAAGAGCGAGTATGGGATCTTCTGCGACATGACGCCAGTGCTGCTGATTCGCCACAAGGTACAAAAGGCAGTGATGCCGTCCCTTGTAAAGATAATACAACAAATACAAATACAACACAATACAACTTATGGGACAAGAATCTGTCCAGTGGATGTTGATCAAGGCAACTAGTCTGATTGCCGTATGTGGATTTGGGAAGGATCTTTCCTTCCACCTCGTGGGATTTCCTGGTCCCAGGACAGTAGTATGTCCTTTTATAGGATGAACCAAAAAAGACGTATGTCACCTTTTAAAGCTAATTAGGAAAGAGACTTGCCTTTAGCACTCAAATAGTAGCTCACTTGAGAATTCTGTTCCAAGCGCAAGAAAAGCATAGCTATTTATTTGGCTAAGCCAGGTTGCAAACAATGAAGCAAAACAAGTTGGATCTGTGTCCAAAAACACGAAGGCTCTGTAACCAGAGTTGAGGCCCAAGACAAAAATGTGAAGTGGTAGGCCGAAGATACAATGTGCAGCCACGCAACAAGGCATAAGTCAGGAAGTCTAACCCAGAGGCCCACAGCCAGAGGCAAAAAAGGCACCAAGCCCAAGGTACTATGAAGCACAGAGGCACCACAATGTACTATGAAGAACTATGACACACTAATGATACAACATGAGGTACAGGGGCACCAAAGCACTATGATGCAATATGATGCATATAAGCACTATGAAGCACTATAATGCAATATGATGCATAAAGGCACTATGATGCAATATGATGCACAAAGGCACTATGAAATGCTAAGATGCAATATGATGAATAGAGGCACTATGAAGCACTACAATACACAGGCACTGTGATGCAATATGATGCACAAAGGCATTATGATGCACTATGATTCAATATGATGCACTGATTTAATACGATGCACTAGAATTCAATACGATGCACTAAGATTCAATACGATGCAATATGATGCACTATGATGCCATATGATGCACAGAAGCACGATGATGCACAGAGACACTATGATGCAATATGATGCATAGAGGCACTATGATGCAATATGATGCACAGAGGTAATCAATATGATGCATAGAGGCACTATGATGCAATATGATGCACATAGGCACTATGATGCGATATGAAACACTATGGTGCAATAAGATGCACAGAGGCACTATGATGCAATATGATGCACAGAGGCACTATGATGCAATATGAAGCACAGAGGCACTCAAAATGATGCATAGAGGCACTATGATGCAATATGATTAACAGAGGCACAGACAGACTACAGTCATGCTTTAAGGTGTCAAACAAGAGACCAGGCCCATAGTTACAAGCAAGAGAGCAATCTCTCAGAGTTCTGGATCAACCTCCACTCTGAATAGTACATCTCAATTGTCAGACTGACCCCACCCGAAGGAGCTAATTAATCAGCCGCAGCTGGAGGGCAGTCTTCATGGAGACAATGTGCTGCATTAAAACAATGTGATGGAACGCTTTACAAATTTGCGTGTCATCCTTGAGCAGGGGCCATGCTAATCTTCTCTGTATTGTTCCAATTTTATTGAACCAAAAAATGGAAAGCATGCTTCCAAAAGCCACTTTGAAGCCCAATCATAAGGCTCTGTGCAGACAAGACATGCAACTAACTGAAGTCCAGTCATGAGATGTAGCCTGGACATATGGCCATATTATAGCCTAGAGGTCCAAGGCCTAGCTGCGTACATGTGAAAACATACCTCTACACATGAGGCTCTAGGCACAGCGTTGGCACAAAGTGCATGAGACTAGCATCAGCCCAGAGGCCTAAGACATCAACAGAACATCCCACCATGCACTCACTTGTGCTGGCTCATACCTGCTAGAAAAACAGGGAAGCTGTTAACGCTTAGAGCCCATCATGGAGGGAAGTGGTGTCCCATCAGGAATGCTGCATTGCTGCCAATGATTTCTTCTCCTATGCCCCACGAGATCCAAGAAACCAGCCTGCTGCCTGTCTTGTACTGCACTTCCGCATTCTACCGTGGAACAAACGCTGACCTTATTCCCCGGCGTCCTGCTCTGATGTCACTGGAAGTGACATGGCCTTCTCAACTGCACGACTTCCGGATGTAGCGGTGGCTTGCCGGCCGGCGTCGGAGCTGAGAGCCTCCACTGCGGGAGGAAGCAGGGGTATCGTCCGCACCCTGGTTTCTGTCGCTGAGGGACCCCCACCAAGGAGGGTTTCAGCCTCGGGCTGCTTGACAGGGGGAAGGATTAGACGCGCCGTACGATCCCCGAGCCCCATAAAACATCCACATTCTATCTTCACTCCTGGAGCAACCTCTCATACAACCATCCCCTGTAGGGACCAGAAAAACACGGTAGGGTGGAGGTGGGAGGGGCCTTTTAACCTCTCGGTGATCCTGTCCCGCTATAGGTCAAGGAAGGAGTTCCTTCCATGGTGCTGTCCGGAGTGACGTGATGGAAAAAATGATTTTAAAATCTGAAATATTAGCCTAGTGAAATGAATATTCCATAAATGCATCAATACTGGGTCGGGGCTCCTTTGGCATCAATTACTGCATCAATGCGGCGTGGCATGGAGGTGATCAGCTTTTGACATTGCTGAGGTGTTATGGAACCCAGGTTGCTTTGATAGCAGCATTCAGCTCGTCTGCATTGTGGGATCTGGCATCTCATCTTCCTCTTTACAATACCCCATAGATTCTCTATGGAAGTAAAATCAGGTCAGTTTGCTGGCCAATCAAGCACAGTGATACTGTTGTTTTTAAACCAGGTATTGGTACTTTTGGCAGTATGTACAGGTGCCAAGCCCTGCCTGAGAATGAAATTTCCATCTCCAAAAAGCTTGTCGGCAGAGGGAAGAATTAAGTGCTCTAAAATTTCCTGGTAGACAGCTGTGCTGACTTTGGTCTTGATAAAACACAGTGTACCTATACCAGCAGATGACATGGCCCCCCAAACCATCACTGATTGTGGAAACTTCACACTAGACCTCAAGCAGCTTGGATTATGTTCCTCTCTACTCTTCCTCCAGACTCTGGGACCTTGATTTCCAAGGTCTAGTCGTGTGAAGTATCCACAATCAATGATGGTTTCATGAGACATGTCATCTGCTGTTGTAGGTCCACTGTGTTTTATCAAGACCAAAGTCAGTGCAGCCATCTACCAGGAAATTTTGCCGACAAGCTTTTTGGAGATGGAAATTTCATTCTCCAGCAGGACTTGGCACCTGTCCAAATTGCCAAAAGTACCAATACCTGGTTTAACCCCTTTACCCCCAAGGGTGGTTTGCATGTTAATGACCAGGCAAATGTTTACAATTCTGTCCACTGTCTGTAAGGATTTCGACTGTACATCTGTTCTTGTCTGCTGTTGCCCTCAGTTCAGTTACTTTTGCCCTTACCTAAGATGGAGTCACTGGCCTCACGGGGGCCATCTTGCTTCCTGTCAGACTTTCCCTGTTCCTGTCTGTGGTGTATATAAGGGAGCTATGTATATTACTCATTGCTTGAGTATCTTGTTCCTGGACTTGTGATCAAGCTGGAAGAACTGCTATCTTGCTGGTTTCTTCGTTACCTTGGGATACCCCGTCTGTCTCCGGATCTACGTCTCTTCATCGTAAGACTTGTTTCCCTGGATCTGCTCTGCACTCATCTCTGCTGCTGGACTGTTCCCTGCTAGGAGGCCTGGCCTGGTCTCCAGGTCTTTGGACCTGACATACTTGGACTTCCACGGTCTGTACACGTGCTTACTGCTTATCCAGCGCTGTCTGCTACTAACCTGCTGTGTCATAGCTATTTACCTGCATACCATCATAAATATTCTTGAACTCTTAACCTGTTGTCTTTCGGCCTCTTTTCTGACCCATGATACTGATCTCCACTGCACTAAGTTTATAACAGAATACTCAAGCCCCAAAAAATGGAGATCACTGGGTCAGATTCTATGGAGGTGCGAATGAAAAAACTTTGCTCTTTTGTCTCTGCACTTCATGGGGAGCTGCAGGCTATAAAAACAAAACTGGGGACATTAGAATCGCAAACTAATCATAATGCGAATGTGGCCGATACGTCTATTCAGGCCTTAGCGTCTCAACTTTCAAATGTGGAGACTACAGCTGCAACCATGGTATCTGCTCCAATCCCAGCTCCTGGTCCGGCTTTTCCTAAACTCCCACCATTCAGGTTTGGTGGTGAAAGAGAGAAATTTCGGGGGTTTTTGAATCAATGTCAGCTGTATTTCTCTGCACGTGCGGCCCAGTTTGCAACTGATCGGGATAAAGTGATGACTATAATTATGTTGCTAACAAACAAAGTGTTAGCCTGGGCTAATCCTCTGATTGAGACTAATGATGTGTGCTTAAATTCCCTGAAAGACTTTACTGCAGCAATGTGTCAAATGTTTGATGACCCTAATCGGAGTATCACAGCTGAAACCGCACTACTGACACTACGTCAAGGGAAGCGTCCTGTTGTGGAATACGCAATGGAGTTTTGGAAATGGGTGCTGGATACTACATGGTGCGATTCAGCGAAACATGCAGTGTTCAGGAGAGGTTTATCTGCTTCCATCAAAGATGAACTAGCTCGAGGTGAATCGCCTACTAACTTGGCTGACTTTATACATCATTGTATTCGGATTGATATTCGTCTCACCGAACGTCGTCAAGAAAAATGGGCCGATGCTAATCGTAATAACTTTATGCCTTTTCCATCACCCACCATGGAGGCGCTGACTAAGACTTTATCTCAGAGCTGGAACCTATGCAGGTTGACGCAGTACGGAGGAAACCCATCGATGCACGTAAGGAATATCGTTTTAAGGAGAATTTATGTTTTTACTGCGGTAAATCGGGTCACTATATTTCAGAGTGCCCTGGGAAAAATCGCAAGTCCGCAGCTGCGGTAACTGGACTTGACTTTTCGGATGTATCTTCAGTGTGTTCTCTTCCGCACAGACAGGAAATATCTGCTGAAAACTTTGATTTTCCTGATTCATCGGTAACATCATCACCTGTGGACATAGCCTTACTTTCCGTAAGTTCTACCACGGCGAGGAAGGATTCGCTCTGCTGCGTTTCCATCAAAATTTGGGTGCGTTCCTGCTGGATCACCTGCTCCGCCATGATAGACTCTGGAGCTTGCAGCAATCTCATGGACATCTCCTTTGCTGAAAAACATGGCATACGTTCACGAAAAAGAGACTCTCCGGTGTTTATGGAGATCGTGGACGGGTCTCCACTAATATCTGGGCCTGTGAAACTCGAAACAGTCCCATTAAAGATCCGTATGGGCGCGGATCATTCTGAAAATATGTCCTTTTTGTTGATTTCTTCTCCTAATTTTCCTATTATTTCAGGTTTGCCCTGGTTGCGGCTGCGAAATCCGACTATCAATTGAACAATGAAGGAATTACAGTTTCCAAATGAATCAGCGTTGTCCGGAGAGCTGGCTCCAGTGAAGACAGCAGTCACGGTCGACTCGACATTGCAGGTAGAGTATCGGGACTTTAGTGATGTGTGTGACAAAAAAAAATGCAGATAAATTACTGCCACATCGGCCATATGACTGCCCCGTGGAATTATTGCCTGGTGCCGCGATTCCTTTCGGGAGTATTTATCCATTGTCTGGGACAGAATTAAAAGCTCTCAAGGAGTACATAGACGAAAACATAGCTAAGGGGTTTATACGACCATCTTCCTCCCCAGCAGGTGCTCCAATCTTTGTCAAAAAAAAAGATGGCTCACTCTGACCATGCATTGACTACAGGGAGCTCAACAAAGTCACAATCAGGAACTCTTATCCACTCCCACTAATTCCCGAATTACTTGAGAGAGTGTGACATGCCAAAATCTTCCCAAAATTGGATCTTCGTGGAGCGTACAATCTAGTACGGATTCGTCCTGGCGATGAGTGGAAAACGGCTTTTCGGTCACGTTATGGACATTTCGAGTACCTCGTTATGTCTTTCGGTCTTCGTAACGCACCAGCTACATTCCAGCACTTGGCAAATGATGTTTTCAGGGATATACTCGATATTTTTGTTGTGATTTATTTGGATGACATTTTGATTTTTTCCAGCAATATCGAGGACCATCAGCGACACGTGAAAATGGTTTTGGATCGTCTACGGCAGAATCATTTATACATCAAACTAGAGAAATGTGAGTTTCACAAAACAGAAATTCAATTCTTGGGATATGTTATTTCTCCCCAGGGTCTCAGCATGGATGCAAGCAAGATACAAGCCATTCAGGAGTGGCCAACTCCCAAGTCAGTGAAGGAAGTACAGCGATTCATCGGATTCGCCAATTTTTACAGATGCTTTATTAAAAATGTTTCAGCGATTGTTGCACCCATCACTCAGTTAACCCAGAAGAAGACGCCATTTGTCTGGTCTCCTCAAGCCCAAACAGCATTTTCTACGTTGAAATCTAAATTTACGACAGCTCCCATTCTTGTCCACCCTGATCCAGACAAAGCCTTCATAGTGGAAGTGGATGCCTCGGACTGTGCTGTAGGGGCCATACTCTCGCAAAGAACAGGTGAGAAAGATCTCTTGCATCCGTGTGCCTTTCTCTCACAAAAAATTGTCACCCGCAGAAAGGAATTACGACGTTGGCAACAAGGAACTGTTAGCCATCATAACCGCATTTAAGGAATGGAGACATCTGTTACAAGGAGCATCCCAACAGATTGTTATACTCACGGATCATCGGAATCTCGAATTCATGAGGTCGGCAAGATGTCTGAAACCTAGACAGGCTCGATGGAATCTTTTTCTTAATCAATTTGATTTTGTCATTTCCTATAGGCCGGGGTCTCGTAATAAGAAGGCTGATGCACTATCCAGGATTCATTCAGATGAAGCAACTTCGTCTTCGTCTTCAAGGACCATGCTTTCTGAGAAAAACTTTGTAAGCGTCTTGCATAATCAGGATCTTCTAACTGAGATTAAGGAGGCTTATGCTGCGGATTCGCTTTTGAGTCAACCACCCACTCAGGTAAATCTGACTTTCAAGAATGGACTTTGGTTTCAAGGACAGCGTCTGTATATCCCAGAAACAGTAAAACTGAGTGTGTTGAAATTAATGCATGACTCTAAGTTTGCCGGTCATAGGGGAGTTCAGAAGACTCAGGAATTTCTGTCTCGTTTTTTCTGGTGGCCGACTTTTCGGAAAGATGTTCTTCGGCACGTGTCATCGTGTGAGGTATGTGCCAGGTCAAAAGTCCCTCGTTCTTCACCTACAGGACTGTTGCAACCTCTGCCTGTTCCATCTCGTCCCTGGGGGTCTATTTCAATGGATTTTATTGTGGAGTTGCCTTTGTCACAGGGAAAAACCACGATTCTTGTAGTAGTTGACCGGTTGACTAAAGCTGCTCATTTTATTCCCTGTGCTGGTGTCCCAACAGCTAAGCAAACAGCAGATCTTGTTGTGCAAAATGTTTTTAGTTTACACGGAGCTCCGGATGAAGTAATATCTGATCGTGAAGTTCAATTCACCTCTGGTTCTGGCAAAGCTTCTGTGCTGCTCTGGACATGAAAGTAAAATTATCATCTGCCTTTCATCCACAGTCTAACGGCCAAACAGAGCGAACCAATCAAACCTTGGAGCAGTATCTGCGTTGCTACGTGTGTCATCTACAAGACAATTGGGTGAGTCTACTTCTGTTGGCTGAGTTCACGTATAACAACTCTCAGAATGCTTCCACCAAATTATCTCCGTTCTTTGCTAACAAGGGATATCATCACAGTATTCTCCCTCGACTTCCCATAGACATGTCTGTGCCTGCGGTTGCTGACCGCATTGCATCTTTACAGCAAAATATGGACGTTCTAAAAAACACCTTAGTTTCAGCACAGGAAAGATTCAAGAAGGCAGCAGACAGATTCCGTAAGCCAGCACCAACATACAAGGTAGGAGACATGGTCTGGCTCTCAACAAAAAACTTAAAACTCAGAATTCCGACTTCCAAGCTGGGGCAAAAATATGTTGGCCCATATAAGATCAGCGGTATTGTGAATCCTGTAGCCTGTCGACTCAAGTTGCCTAACTCTTTAAAAATTCATCCTGTTTTCCATGTTTCCCTGCTTAAACCAGCAGTGCCTAATTCTTTTCCCGGACGCACCTCTGCTCCTCCTGATCCAGTCCTCATTGACGGGCAAGAGGAATTCGTCGTGGAGAAAATCTTGGATTCACGGATTCATAGGAGACATCTTCAGTATCTGGTGAAATGGCAGGGATACTCGGTTGAGGAAAATTCCTGGGAACCTCTGGAGAACATCCATGCTCCTTATCTGATCAGACTGTTTCACAGCAGATACCCCAATAAGTGAGATTTAAGATCGTCCAGAGGACGTCTTTTAAGAAGGGAGTAATGTAAGGATTTGGACTGTACATCTGTTCCTGTCTGCTGTTGCCCTCAGTTCGGTTACTTTTGCCCTTACCTAAGATGGAGTCACTGGCCTCACGGGGGCCATCTTGCTTCCTGTCAGACTTTCCCTGTTCCTGTCTGTGGTGTATATAAGGGAGCTCTGTATATTACTCATTGCTTGAGTATCTTGTTCCTGGACTTGTGATCAAGCTAGAAGAACTGCTATCTTGCTGGTTTCTTCGTTACCTTGGGATACCCCGTCTGTCTCCGGATCTACGTCTCTTCATCGTAAGACTTGTTTCCCTGGATCTGCTCTGCACTCGTCTCTGCTGCTGGACTATTCCCTGCTAGGAGGCCTGGCCTGGTCTCCAGGTCTCTGGACCTGACATACTTGGACTTCCACGGTCTGTACACGTGCTTACTGCTTATCCAGCTCTGTCTGCTACTAACCTGCTGTGTCATAGCTATTTACCTGCATACCATCATAAATATTCTTGAACTCTTAACCTGTTGTCTTTCGGCCTCTTTTCTGACCCATGATACTGATCTCCACTGCACTTATCACTAAGTTTATAACACTGTCCCTTTATGAGGTAATAACTCTGGAATACTTCCATGGATCCCGGTGATTCTGAAATAGTTTTCTCGGGACATATTGTACTTCTTGATAGTGGTAAAATTTCTGGAAAAAAATGGAAATTTGTCAAATTTCCCAATTTTCCAACTTTGAATTTTCATGCCCTTAAATCACACAGATATGTCACACAAAATACTTAGTAAGTAACATTTCCCAAGTCTACTTTACATCAGCACAAGTTTGGGATCCAAATTTTATTTTGTTAGGGAGTTATAAGGGTTAAAAGTTGACCAGCGATTTCTAATTTTTACCACACCATTTTTTTAGGGACCGCATCACATTTGAAGTCACTTTAAGGGGTCTATATGATAGAAAATACCCAAAACTGATACCATTCTAAAAACTGCACAACACAAGGTGCGCAGAACCACATTCAAGAAGTTTATTAACCCTTCTGGTGCTTCACAGGAATTTTTGGAATGTTTTTAAAAACAAATGAACATATGCCTTTTTTTTTCCACAAAAAAATTACTTCAGATCCAAATTTCTTTTTATTTTCCCAAGGGTAACAGGAGAAATTGGATCACAAAAGTTATTGTACAATTTGTCCTGAGTACGCTGATACCTCATATGTGGGGGGGAACCACTGTTTGGGCACATGGCAGAGCTCGGAAGGGAAGGAGCGCCGTTTGACTTTTCAATGCAAAATTGGCTGGCATTGAGATCGGGCACCATGTCGCGTTTGGAGAGCCCCTGATGTGCCTAAACAGTGGAAACCCCCCACAAGTGACCCTATTTTGGAAACTACACCCTCCAAGGAACATATCTAGATGTTTGGTGAGAACTTTGAGCCCCCAGGTGTTTCACTAAAGTTTATAACGCCCAGGTGTGAAAATAAAAAAAAAATCATTTTTTCCACAAACATGATATTTTAGTCCCCAATTTTTTATTTTCCCAAGGGTAACAGGACAAATTGGACCCCAAATGTTGTTGTCCAATTTGTCCTGAGTATGCAGATACCCAATATGTGGGAGAAAACTACTGTATGGGCACACGTCGGGGCTCGGAAGGGAAGTAGTGACATTTTGGAATGCAGAAGTCATGCCCTCAGCCACAGGTCCGGTTTCCGCGATGCAGGGAGACCGGAGCCTATCACACAGCTCCACTGGTACTGCTCACCCTGTCCGTGGCTCCAAACGATCGGCAGCTCCCTACTCTGCTAGGAACCTGCATTCCCTTGGCAAGTCTCCTGGAAATGCTCTTAGGAGGCGCGCCCCACTTCCTGCACATACTTAAAGCAGCAGGGCACCTGTTCTCTATTAGGGCTGTCTGTGCTGTGATGCTCTGTGTATAAAAGGCATCCTCCCATTAAGGGAAGTGCCTGGGTATAGTGTTCATTCTGTTGATCGTGGCCTCCTGCTCAGGCCACACTCTGCTGTGATCTGCAAACTGAAGTTTGTTACTTTCGTTATACTAATACCTCTGTCTCCTCAGAGGTGTTATACTAATACCTCTGTCTCCTCAGAATCCTCTGCTCTCAGTTCCTATTCTGGACCCTTCTGGCCTCTCCGGTTTCCACTCCAGGCTGACCAAGCCGCTCCTCACGGAACCATCCAGATATCGCTGCCGGCTGGATCAGCCTTTCTGGAATTACATAGTTTCCTGGATTCTCTCCACCGGCAGAGCCAGTATTCCACTGTCTTGTTAATACGGTCTGTACAGGTTGTCCCTCTGGTCCGGGAACCGCGGCATTTAGGCCAACTGGTGTTGCGACGGGTGAATCCCTGTATAGGGATACACCTTGCCCGATGCTCCACTACATGGTTCAGTGTCGTGGTCCAGAGAGTTCTTCCCTCAGGCACCTCTTCCTTTTTGTTAAGCTTCCTTTATATAAATACCTTTTGGTTTTTGGAAGCTCATTCTCCTGTCTCTTGTGAACCGGGTATACAGCTACCACTGCTCCATCAGTGGTCTAGTGAGTCCACTATACATCCCCACGCCCTGTGGGTGTAACAGCAGACTTTGATGGAATGGTCTGCGGGCGTCATGTCGGGTTTGGGGAGGCCCTGATGTGCCTAAACAGTGGAAACTCCTCAATTCTAACTCCAACACTAACCCCAACACACCACTAACCCTAATCCCAACCATAACCTTAACCACAAACCTAACCCTAACAATCCCAACCCTAATCCCAACTGTAATCCTAACTTTAGCCCCAACGTAACCCTAACACTAATGGGAAAATGGAAATAAATACTTTTTATTTTATTATTTTTCCATAACTAAGGAGGTGATAAAGGGGGGTTTGATTTACTATTTATAGCGGGTTTTTATGTTTGTCATCTGTCACACACTAAAAGACGCTTATAATTGCAAAATAGTTTTTGCATCACCACATTTTGAGAGCTATAATTTTTCCATATTTTGGCCCACAGTCATGTGACATCTTGTTTTTTGCGGGACGAGTTGACGTTTTTATTGGTACCATTTTCGGGCACATGGATGTTAGGGGTCGAGTTCCCGCCTCTGCACAGGGGGAATCTCAGGCCATCTCTGCTGCGGTCTCCCATTCTTCTCCTGTCGCAGTGGAGCCTGCTCAGTGGAGACGTCGGTCCCAGCGTCTCGCTCAGTCTGACTCTGTGCAAAGGGATACTGCTGCTTTTCCAGCTTCTGCCATTGAAGCCAGTGCTGGGCAGCGGCGAGCAGACGCTTTTGGGACTAAGTCCTGCTTTTCTCCTTCTGAGCATGCCCAGGGTAAGATCTCTCATTGGAGATCGAGGGTCACATGCTTGGATACTGCAGCAAAGCCCATTGGTTCTCCAGGAAGGTCCTGAAGGTGCTCAGGCTCTGTGGCAGCCTCTCATTGGTCCTTCTAGGAAGGTCTTGTACTTGCTGCAGCTATATAAGGTTCGCATGGCCATGCGCTAGTATCAATGCAAGTTATGAGTTTTGCACCAATGTGGTCACGCTTGTGTGGATTCAGGGACCCGGCTGAAATAAGCCACTTAGAATACCGGCACCTCCGGTGAGGAGATTGTGTGTATGGTTTCAGAGCCCCGGCTGAAATAAGCCACCTAGAATACCAGCTCCTCCGGTGAGGAGATTGTATGTTTGCCTCCTTGACTGCGTGACCACAAGCTGCTTTCTGCTCAGCAGTTACTGTGTATTCCTGTGGAGTTTAACAGGACACAGTCCTTTCTTTGTAGCGACTCTGTGAAGCAACAGAGTTCGCTTCTACCGCCATATAGTGCCGCCGTTTGCCAGCTGCAGGTTCTTTTCCTGCACGGTGGACCCCGGGCTGCGAACGCACCAAATAACATCTCTATATTTACTCGGTGCGTTCCGCCAGCCCTAACACATGACATTTTTTCATCGCTTTTTATTTCAATTTTTGTGAGGCAGAATTAACAAAAACCAGCAATTCATGAATTTCTTTGGGGGGGGCGTTTATACCATTCCGCGTCTGGTGAAATTGATAAAGCAGTTTTATTCTTCAGGTCAGTACAATGACAGCGATACCTCATTTATATCATTTTTTATGTTTTGGTGCCTTTATACAATAAACACTATTTTATATAAAAAATAATTATTTTTGCATCGCTTTATTCTGAGAGCTATAACTTTTTTATTTTTCCGGTGATGGAGCTGTATGGTGGCTTGTTTTTTGGGGGAGAAAATGCCATTTTCATCGGTACCACATTTATTTATATCCATCTTTTTGATAGCGTGTTATTTCACTTTTTGTTCGGCGGTATGATGATAAAGCATTGTTTTTTTGCCTTTTTTTATGGTGTTCACTAAAGGGGTTAACTAGTGGGGCAGTTTTATAGGTAGGGTCATTACGGACACGGATATACTAAATATGTGTACTTTTATTGTTTAGATTTTTTTTTAATTCAAAAATTTATTAATAAAAAAATATAGATTTTTTTATTATTTTTTAAAATGTTTACAATTATCACATTTATTTTTAAATACATTCTAACTTTTACACTTTGTCCCACTATGGAACACTCATGTTGTGCAGGCAGATTGCTTATATGGAATGCACATCTGCATGCCTTATAAGCTGTTAACGCTGCACTCTGTGCACACTGACCTCAGAGAATTCCTGACATGCACTGCGCATGACAGGAAGTCTCTCAGCTCTGGTAACCCGGATGTCATCATGAGGACATCGAGTTACTATGGGATCGATTGGGACCCCGCGTCATGCCGCGGGGTCTCCAATCCAAAGGCGAGGGGCTATCAGCCCCTCTGCCGGCTCCGGAACGCTGCAATCATGTTTGATCGCAGGGTTCTGAGGGTTAAAGTGCCGGGAGCGGTCCATGACTGCTCCTGGTACATAGTGCCGAGTGTCAGCTGTGAGAATCACCCGGTTGATCGCATGTGAGGTACTATTCCGTCCATGGGAATAAAGTCCCAGATCACATGGACGGAATAGTACGTCCATTGCCAGAAAGGGGTTAAAAACAACAGTATCACTGTTTTTATTGTCTCTTGTGCATGCTGATAAAGTTTAGTGTTCCCCAAAAAAGAACGATGGAACTTCATTAGGTTTTTGCACCAAAAACGCAGCAAAACCTGATACCTGCATTTTTTCACTAACTCATTGCTTTCTATGGGTGAAAAAATGCTGCAGTTTGGAAAAACGCAGTAGTTTTACATTTCAGTCTTGAAAAAAAACAATGTGTACATGAGATTTCTGAAATCTTAGATTTTGCTGGTACTGTAAAATGCAGCTTAAAATTTGCACAAAAAAGCAGCAAAAAACGCAACGTGTGAACAAAGCCTAATAGTAAAAGAAAAAAAAGTAAAATGCTGAAAAAATGGACAAATTTGGTATTGCTACTCTTACTGATCTAGTGAATCATGTTGTCAGGTCATTTTTAATATACAATGAACACCGTAAACATAAAACTCAAGAAACACTGGTAAAATTAGTTCATAGAGAGGATGAAGTATATCATCCTCTGTACAGTTCTGGTCTCCGGTGTATAAGAAAGACATAGCTGAACTGGAGCGGGTGCAGAGAAGAGCGACCAAGGTTATTAGAGGACTGGGGGGTCTGCCATACCAAGATAGGTTATTACACTTGGGGCTATTTAGTTTGGAAAAACGAAGGCTAAGGGGTGATCTTATTTTAATGTATAAATATATGAGGGGACAGTACAAAGACCTTTCTGATGATCTTTTTAATCATAGACCTGAGACAGGGACAAGGGGGCATCCTCTACGTCTGGAGGAAAGAAGGTTTAAGCATAATAACAGACGCGGATTCTTTACTGTAAGAGCAGTGAGACTATGGAACTCTCTGCCGTATGATGTTGTAATGAGTGATTCATTAATTAAATTTAAGAGGGGACTGGATGCCTTTCTGGAAAAGTATAATGTTACAGGTTATATATACTAGATTCCTTGAGAGGGCGTTGATCCAGGGAACTAGTCTGATTGCCGTATGTGGAGTCGGGAAGGAATTTTTTTCCCCAATGTGGAGCATAGAGTTTGCCACATGGTTTTTTTTTGCTTTCCTCTGGATCAACATGTTAGGGTATGTTAGGTTAGGCTATGGGTTGAACTAGTATGTCACAGTTTATTAGGATATATTATGAGAGGTATTTAGTATATAAGTAATCACCGCCGAACTCTAATGAATACATTTCTAAAACTTTAATCTTTATTATATAATAGTAAAAAAATATGTAAATACACTGAGTGAATATAACCCAACACCAATACATAAAGCATAAAAATCTATAGAGGCACCCAGGGAAGGTGCCTGACCCTATATACAGCCTATCTTTACCCTGCCTGACAGCGGAGGTTGGCACCCTATATCCTGCGCACTGGCGGCTCTCCCTATCTGCCCTGAATGTCTCTATCAGTGGCCGGGGAGTGAAGAAGATACAATATAAGGGTGAAAAGATAGATAATAAAGAATTAAGATATTTTTACAATCTATATTTGATCTGAGTATAGAGGATTCTAGTGGCTAATTGCTACATAGATGCCTAAATCTGTAACTAGATCTAAAGGAATATATCCTAAAATCTGGATGTAAAAGATTCTAGTGGCTAATTTCTATAAATGGATGGATAAGATATGTTCTATGATAGATGTAACACCAACTCTCTATTATAAAGGCGTATCTCCAAAATTAAGAGATCACACTGTGTTATCCAGGAACTACCTGAGCACTATCAACACAAAGAATGCTCCAAAACCGCAACCCTTATAGTAAGGGTAGTTGCCATTCAAAAAAGAATTAATATATTCCCCAATTTAAAAAAAAATGACATATATCATATATTCCAATGTCCACATACTATTGATAATGGCAAATGATATATCATGTCATATACTCCAATGTTCACACACTCAACGCGTTTCCCCTCCACTGAGGTTCATCAGGAGTAGATTAACGGATCATAACCAGGAGTACTTAGCTGATGTTTCCCTTAATGGATATGGCACAGGCATGATGGCCAGAGCTCCTGAGACAGTCCTCATTCAAATATGATGCATGGTGTTTTTCAACCACACCCTCCTATTTATATACACAATTTAATTAGGCAAGTACCTCCACGTGATCTCCGGTACATGGAGATTCCATTCATAACTCTCACCCGGAACATGGCTGGGCGCCATATTGACGCCAAGGGATTCATCTTCGCATGGCCGGATATGCCATGCGGTTCATTACATACCAAGATTATATAACTGCGCATGTACGGAAATATCAAATACATCGACGCATTAAGACCTATACCTTGCATTCCGGGACCTGGTATCGATGTTATACAACGGCGCATGACCGGAAATGTCGTGTGCAGCGGCAATGCGCATGAACTAATAAGCCTCATATCTCTCTGCATATTTAAGCAATTGCGCATGTCTAGGCACGCAATATCGTTGGTCATATCCCAACAATATACAGTCAGGTATATGGTTAGTGACATATAGAAAAACCCTACAGCGCTATCTGACATACGGCGCATATATTGTAAGATATTAAACAGACGATACTGCAGTATCGATATTTTTGCATTGTAATAGAGGCTATTATATGGCCATTGTGGTGTGCATAAAATAGCAAAATATCATAAATAAAAATTAATATGAGATGTTATAGAGAGGTAGGTTGTTTAAAAATTAGATATTATTATGTCCCCTAGATACGAGGGCATATAATGTTATTGATGCATAACCCTATATAGGAATAAAGTGCATATGTCACATGGACCTATTCTGGCCGATATATGTGACCAGATTTCCATTATTGCGGACCAAAGAGGGAATCATGGTGAAAAGTATAATGTTACAGGGTATATACACTAGATTCCTTGATAGGGCATTGATCCAGGGAACTAGTCTGATTGCCGTATGTGGAGTCGGGAAGGAATTTTTTTCCCCCAATGTGGAGCTTACTGTTTTCCGCATGGTTTTTTTTTTGCCTTCCTCTGGATCAACATGTTAGGGCATGTTAGGTTGGGCTATGGGTTGAACTAGGTGGACTTAAAGTCTTCCTTCAACCTTAATAACTATGTTACTATGCGCTACTATCATAACATACCTTTATTTTTTTCTTTCAGAATAACGTAGAAACAAGCTGCCATATCAGAAATTATAGTGAGAAAGAACAATGGATTATTCTTTATACTCTGATCAAATGGAAGTTGTCGAACACAAACATGAAACCTACAACACGAAACACAATATTCGGGATGTTAAGAAATGAATGAAATTATAGCTTTATTAACATGAAAGCATGATTACAAACAAAAGCAGGAAATGTCTTCCTAAAATTATCCAAAGAATACATAGTAGGTGATTTTTCTTACTGTCTTCAATTTATCTTAAAGGGAACTTGACACATCAAAAAACACTATTAACCTGCAGATATGGGGATAATAATCTGCAGGTTAATAGAGTTGTGCCCGGCGCCTGCACTTAGACCCATACTTCCATAAGGAAATTAAGTTATTCCTCCCAGCAGCCTTCGGGTTTCAGTCACTACTCTGAAAATAGAGAGCGGCGGCTGTAACTGCTCCCCTGACTGACAGCCAGCACTAACGCTGTGAGGGGGGCACGGTAACAGCCGCCGCTCTCTATATACAGCCGCCGCTCTCTATCGCAGGTCCTGTTCCGGCGCCTCCCATCTTCTTGAGATGCCGCACTCCTGCTTGCTTCATGGCTCCCCGGCATCGTGCTCCTGCACAGGCATACTTATCTGCCTGTTGAGGGCAGAGCCAATTCCTGCAGTGTGCAGGCGATGGGGATCTCTGACCTTTCCCGGCACCTGCACTCTGCGCAGTAGCAAAAACAATTTGAAAATGGTGCTGCCTGCGCAGTAGTAGCTCTCGGTGTCTAGCTGTGATTCGATAGCTGCTACTGGGCATGTGTCGGGGGCACCATCTTACTGGAGAGGAAAAAAAAATTCATGGCGCGCCCTCGCAGTAGCAGCCCTTGGTGTCCATAGCTGATACGAGAGCTGCTACTGCGCAGGCAGCGCTATCTTGGAGGAAGATTTTTTTTCTCTCCAGTAAGATGGCATTGCCGGCGCAGCAATAGCAGCTCTCTGTGTCTAGCTGTGACGGCTACTACTGAGCAGGCGCGGGCGGCACCATCTTGGAGGATTTATTTTTCTTCTCCAGTAAGATGGTGCCAGCTGCGCATGCGCAATAGCAGCTGTCGGATCACAGCTAGACACAGAGTTACTACTGCGCAGGCGGCTCCATTTCCAAAATGTTTTTTTCCCCCTACCTGGATAACATCAAGAAAATGTATTATTGCCACACTAACCATGCAATTATGCTGCATTTTTTGTCTCTCTCTTCAGTATGTTAGGTATTCATTACGCAAACTATGGGGCGGGTCACTGAGGGCTCAGTAACCTGTCAGCAGTCTGCATTATGAATATCTAATCAGAGCACCACATGCACCAACGCCGCCTTAGGGCACGAGAATCTCTAACTACAAACTGAAAATAAAGATTAAAGAACAACCATAAGATGGATTTCATCAACCAAAGTATCATTTTAATCAGTATAACAGCGCCGACCTGACACTGTGTGTAGGTTACTGAGCACAATCCTGCTGACAGGTTCCCTTTCAATGTATTGGTGCAGAAGCAAATGTATATTACCAGAATCCATTTAAAAAGAATAGAAAAGGAAACATTATCCTACATCTACAATGTTCAATGTTATCGATCATTCAGGAAATGCCTAAAAAAACATTATGAAACTCAGAGGTTTGTGGAGCGGGTGGGTGTGTGGTAGAATGTAAGGTCTCAGAACACATTGCTGTGTGACATTCTCAATCCAACTATTGAGCCATATTAAATGCATTTTATCCACTTCCTAACATGCAATGTACACACTAGTATAAGGAGCCAGCACCTGCCTTCAGCAATAGGAATCAGAACCAACTCTGATTGTTGCTGTGTACGCATAAATCTTCACACGTTGTGTTTTTTTCTGCAGGCAAAACCTGCTCTATTGGCAGTAAAAAAGCTGCTTACAAAAAGCAGGTTTTGCTGCGTATTTTCTGCTGCTTTTTTTGTTGTCTCTTGTGCATGCTGATAAACTTTAGTGCCCCCAAAAAAGCATGATGCAACTTCCTTAAGATTTTTGTACCAAAAGTGCAGGAAAGAGGGATTTTTTGTACTCACCTTAAAATCTTTCTTGGAGCCTTGATTGGGGGACACAGGTAACGTTGGGTGTATGCTGCTGTCGCTAGGAGGCCAACACTAGGCAAAAAAGGAAAATACTGTAGCTCTTCCTCAGCAGTATACACCCACTGACAGGCACAAAGTACCTCAGTTAGTATTAAAGCAGTAGGAGAAGCAAACAAAACTCAAAATATGTACCAACCCAACAACAAAGGCACATAGGTCCAAAAGTGGTACAGTTAGGGAGGGTGCTGTGTCCCCCAATGAAGGCTCCAAGAAAGATTTTACGGTGAGTACCAAAAATCCCTCTTTGTTTATCGCTTCATTGGGGGACACAGGTAATGTTGGGATGTCCCAAAGCAGTCCCTAGGGTGGGAAACAGAAAGGATGCAAGGAAAACAGACTCAGGTCAGCCGGTGAGTAACCGCCGCCTGCAGCACCTTCCTTCCCAGGCCTGCATCAGACGAGGCATGGGTATGAACCCTGTAAAATCTTGCAAAGGTGTGCAAGGATGACCAGGCTGCGGCCTTACAAATCTGTAAAGCCGAGGCCTGGTGACCAACAGCCCAGGAAGCCCCCACGGCGCGAGTGGAGTGAGCCTTCACCCCCAGAGGAGGCTGTCCTGAACGCGGTATGCCTCCAATATTGCCGAACAAACCCAATGGGCAATAGTGGACTTAGAAGCTGAAAGCCCCTTACGTTGACCTTCAGAGAGGATAAACAGGGCACCAGATTGACGAAAGGAAGCAGTCCTTGAAAGGTAAACTCGGATAGCTCTGACCAGATCCAGCTTGTGGGGGGACTTCTCCAAAGGATGAACTGGAGAGGGACATAGAGAAGGAAGGACAATATCTTCATTGATGTCAAATGAAGAGACCACCTTAGTTAGGAAGGAAGGAACAAGCCTGAGAACTACCTTGTCCTGATGTAGAATCAGGAACGGGGAATGGCAGAATAATACCGCTAACTCAGAAAGTCTCCTGATGGACGTAATGGCAACTAAGAACTAAGATCCTATGGGTCTATAGGAGGACAATAAGGAGGTGCCAGGTGGGCAACTCCTTTAAGTAAGGTCTTTACATGGAAAAGGGAAGCCAGATTTTGTGGGAAAAGAATTGACAGAGCAGAAACCTGCACCTAAGAGTACTGGGCGATAGACCTGAGTCAATACCCGCTTGTAGAAAATCAAAGATTGAAGGAAGAGAAAAGGATATAGGGGACCTAACTGTTGTCCTCATTCCACTGGAAGAAGGCCTTCCAATATCTATGGAAGACACGCAAAGATGCTGGTTTTCTCACTCTAATCATGGTCTGAATGACCTGGTGGGAAAATACAGCCTCACTCAGGACTGCGGCCTCAACGGCCATGTCGTTAAACTCAGAAGAGACTGTGAACTCTGGTGGAACAGGGTGGCCTTGTGAGAGAAGATCTGGATGGTCTGGAAGCCTCCAGGGGGTGTCTACGAGCATGTTCACCAGCTCGGCGCACCAGGCCCACAAGAATCCTGAAAAGGAAAAAATGCGGATCTGGGATCAGATCCAGGTCCACTTCCTACAGACAACTAAGTTTAAACTCATGTACTTTGTGCCCGTCAGTGGGTGTATACTGCTGAGCTCATCAAGAGAATGCCAAGAGTGTGAAAAGCAGTCATGAAAGCAAAAGGTGGCTACTTTGAAGAACCTAGAATATAACACATAATTTCAGTTGTTTCACACTTTATTGTTAAGTATATAATTCCACATGTGTCAATTCATAGTTTTGATGCCTTTAGTGTGAATGTACAATTTTCATAGCCATGAAAATACAGACAAATCTTTAAATGGGAAGGTGTGTCCAAACTTTTGGTCGGTACTTACTATATATATATATATATATATATATATATATATATATATATATATATATACATATACACTCACCGGCCACTTTATTAGGTACACCTGTCCAACTTCTTGTTAACACTTAATTTCTAATCAGCCAATCACATGGCGGCAACTCAGTGCATTTAGGCATGTAGACATGGTCAAGACAATCTCCTGCAGTTCAAACCGAGCATCAGTATGGGGAAGAAAGGTGATTTGAGTGCCTTTGAACGTGGCATGGTTGTTGGTGCCAGAAGGGCTGGTCTGAGTATTTCAGAAACTGCTGATCTACTGGGATTTTCACGCACAACCATCTCTAGGGTTTACAGAGAATGGTCCGAAAAAGAAAAAAAATCCAGTGAGCGGCAGTTCTGTGGGCGGAAATGCCTTGTTGATGCCAGAGGTCAGAGGAGAATGGGCAGACTGGTTCGAGCTGATAGAAAGGCAACAGTGACTCAAATCGCCACCCGTTACAACCAAGGTAGGCCTAAGAGCATCTCTGAACGCACAGTGCGTCGAACTTTGAGGCAGATGGGCTACAGCAGCAGAAGACCACACCGGGTACCACTCCTTTCAGCTAAGAACAGGAAACTGAGGCTACAATTTGTACAAGCTCATCGAAATTGGACAGTAGAAGATTGGAAAAACGTTGCTTGGTCTGATGAGTCTTGATTTCTGCTGCGACATTTGGATGGTAGGGTCAGAATTTGGCGTATACAACATGAAAGCATGGATCCATCCTGCCTTGTATGGAGCATCTTTGGGATGTGCAGCCGACAAATCTGCGGCAACTGTGTGATGCCATCATGTCAATATGGACCAAAATCTCTGAGGAATGCTTCCAGCACCTTGTTGAATCTATGCCACGAAGAATTGAGGCAGTTCTGAAGGCAAAAGGGGGTCCAACCCGTTACTAGCATGGTGTACCTAATAAAGTGGCCGGTGAGTGTATATATATTGTGATGCAGTGACCCCTGTAACAGGTAGGGGACGCTGCATGGTCTCTCCAGTATGCACACAGAGGTGTATTGAGGCCATGAGTGTGCATGGCAGTTGCATGCATGGCTGTGGTAATAAGATAAAGTCTGGCATTGTGATGAATGGACGATATGTGTGTCGCAGAGGAGAAGACTCTGCGCTGCCAGCCTGAAGTAATGTGGTGTTCTGGGACCTATAGTCCCACAAGTATGTTGCATGTTGTGTAATAGTCATGGGAGGTTGGCAGGGCTAGTTATGTGAGATGGGCGGGACAAACTAGCCACACACACCCACTCTCCCACCCAGGGGAGTGGTTAAGGATATATAATGTGACCAGGGTGTGGGTCACATGTCCCTGTGTATGTTCCTGTGAGGTTCCTGTGTTGGACGACCTGGGAGTAGGCTTCCTTAAAAGCACATGCTAGTGTTGGGAGGTCCTGGGAGTAGGACCGGATCCCTAGGGGAAGCTACCGTCCTTCGGTGGGTCTGAACTGACTAAGATATGCCGCAAAGGCAAGTTGGTGATTCCCGTGAGGCAGCTTTCCCGGAAGAGAGGACTGACAAGGAGTCAGCAGGTGGAGCAGGAGCTCCCGTAAGGTACCTCCACAGACTGTTGGTGCTGGTGATATGAACTGTGTGGTAACCCACGGCAACTGGTCAAGGGAGGATCAGCGTGTTTAGTTGCTGCAACCGTAATGTCATATGTTGGTGCCTGTTGTGCTCCATGGACATTAATCAACTGTATGGCGTGCGGTCACCCACGATAACTGGACACAGAGGTTCAGTGTGTTTAGTGACCGCGTTTCAAAGCTGTATACTGTTAATGTGAAGATTGATGCAAAGACTGTTTGCTTATTGTTCATATTTCTGTGGTTTATGGTGCCATAATAAACCATGTGGACTGTTTAAGTGGAAAAAAACAGTGCCCGTGTGCTTGAATCCCGTGCTAAGCGAGTGTCCCCCAATACACTCTGTAAGAGCAATCTTACAATATATATATATATATATATATATATATATATATATATATATATATACACACACACACACTGCTCAAAAAAATAAACGGAACACTTAAACAACAGAATATAACTCCAAGTAAATCAAACTGTCCACCTGTCCACTTAGGAAGCAACACTGTTTGACAATCAATTTCACATGCTGTTGTGCAAATGGAATAGACAACAGATGGAAATTATTGCCAATTATCAAGGCACACTCAATAAAAAAGTGGTTCTGCAGGTGGGGACCACACACAACATCTCAGTACCAATGCTTTCTGACTGATGTTTTGGTCACTTTTGAATGTTGGTTGTGCTTTCACACTCGTGGTAGCATGAGACGGACTCTACAACCCACAAAAGTAGTAGTGCAGCTCATCCAGGATGGCACATCAATGCGAGCTGTGGCAAGAAGGTTTGCTGTGTCTGTCAGCGTAGTGTCCAGAGGCTGGAGGTGCTACCAGGAGACAGGCCAGTACACCAGGAGACGTGGAGGGGGCCGTAGAAGGGCAACAACCCAGCAGCAGGACCACTACCTCAGCCTTTGTGCAAGGAGGAACAGGAGGAGCACTGCCAGAGCCCTGCAATATGACCTCCAGCAGGCCACAAATGTGCATGTGTCTGCACAAACGGTTAAAAACCGACTCCATGAGGATGGTCTGAGTGCCCGACATCCACAGATGGCAGTTGTGCTCACAGCCCAACACCGTGCAGAACACTTGGCATTTGCCACAGAACACCAGGATTGGCAAATACGCCATTGGCGCCCTGTGCTCTTCACACATGAAAGCAGATTCATACTGAGCACATGTGACAGATGTGACAGAGTCTGTGTCAGGACTCTGAACATTTTTATTACCTTTTGTGCATTACTGCCCTTTTCCAAGATGGCATCTTTGGTCTTATGTGCACTGTGTCTTCCTGCTATAAAACTCCACCCCAGCCTTCAGTCGGTGCTAGAGTATTCTGCCTTGCATCCAGCTCCTTATCCATGGTGACTCCCTGGCTATATACCTGCTCCTGTGAACCTGTGTGGTTATCCTGCTACTCTGCTCTGAGTTCCTGCTGCATACACCAGTTTCCAGTAATCCTCCTTCATCTGCTGCTTGTGTTTTCTCCATCTGCATTTGCTGGACATGTAAGCTGTTGCTGCTCTGCAAAAACCTGAGACTATTACCCAGGCCTCCCTGGTTGTGCTAAGATATTATTTGAACTGCCTTATAAGCATAGCTATCTGTGTTTGGACTAAAACAAGGACTTATTTGTGTCAAATATCCTCAAGAATAATTGTGCTTCATAGACTTTCTGCGTGATTACATTTTCCTCAGAAGTCTCCTATAGACTGTTAAACTGCGTTTAATATTTACACCAAGTGTTGTGGACTTGAGTTTCTCTCTGCACCTGTTTGAATCACCGTGTGATAATATAGACTTTACCACTTAGAAAACTGTGTCCTGTAGTTGTCTTTTTCCATGCAAATAGTCTCCTGAGTTATCCCCTATAATTATTACAGTCTGGAGATGCCGTGGAGAGCGATCTGCTGCCTGCAACATCCTTCAGCATGACCGGTTTGGCAGTGGATCAGTAGTGGTGTGGGGTGGCATTTCTTTGGAGGGCCGCACAGCCCTCCCTGTGCTCAACAGAGGTAGCCTGACTGCTATTAGGTACCAAGATGAAATCCTCAGACCCTTGTGAGACCATATGCTGGTGCAGTTGGCCCTGGGTTCCTCCTAATGCAGGACAATGCCAGACCTCATGTGGCTGGAATGTGTCAGCAGTTCCTGCAAGATGAAGGCATTGAAGCTATGGACTGACCCGCCCATTCCCCAGACCTGAATCTGACTGAACAAATCTGGGACATCATGTCTCGCACCATCCACCAACGTCACGTTGCACCACAGACTGTCCAGGAGTTAGCGGATGCTTTAGTTCAGGTCTGGGAGGAGATCCCTCAGGAGACCATCCGCCGCCTCATCAGGAGCATGCCCAGGTGTTGTAGGAAGGTCATACAGGCACATGGAGGCCACACACTACTGAGCATCATTTCCTTGCCTTGAGGCATTTCCTCTGAAGTTGGATCAGCCTGTAACTTCATTTTCCACTTTGATTTTGAGCATCATTCCAACTCCAGACCTCCGTGGGATATTAGCTGCAATTTACGTTGATCATTTTTAAGGTTTTATTGTTCTCAACACATTCCACTATGCAATGAATAAAGATTTACAACTGGAATATTTCATTCAGTCATATCTAGGATGTGGGATTTTAGTGTTCCCTTTATTTTTTTTGCGCATTATTTATATATATATATATATATATATATATATATATATATATATTGAATAATATTCTCTTTCAAAACGATGTGTAACTGGCAGAGAATTTATCTATGTAAAAGCTCATGTTTAAAATCGCATTGCAATCGGACAGCAATCGCACTGCATTCGGTTGTAAATCAGATGTTAGGTGTGCAAAATCGGATTGTACTCGCATAACACTCGCATTACACTTGTGCGATTCCCGGCAATGAGAATGGGATCGATATTTTATACGTTGAGTGTGACTCCAGCCTTTTAGTCATAGAGGCATGGCTTCAGTCACTGCTCAGTACATAGTAAGCAATGGCTGTAAGCACACCCTGGCACTGACTGACAGCCGACTCTGTTCCAGGTATCAGTCAATTCCAGGACGTGGTTTAAGGCCACTGCTCACTATGTACTGAGTGGTGACTGAAGCCACGCTGGCTGCATGCCTATGACTGAAAACCTAAGGCTGCCGGGAGGAATAAAGTTCATGTCCTCCCAGGAGCCGGGTTTTCAGTGCAGCAGCAGTTTGGAACGCTATTAAAGGGTCAGCACAGAATGACTGTTGAAACCAAGTACAGACACATCCAATCATTCATATACACCTTCCTACCTGCTTGGTTTCTATCTCCACCCTTCTCTGGCTCTTTGAATGAATCACAGCTGTCAATCAAATAAGGGGGGTTGGTGATTGAGGGAAAACAACCGGTTAGGAAGATATATTTAAATAACTGGCTTCGCTGCGAAGCACAGAGTAGACGGACTTAGTTTGAACAGTCATTCTGTGCTGATGAAGTGATGGCCGGGGGACCACCACGGTGCAGGAAGACTACTGTACACAAGATGAGGTGCAAACAACAAAGGGTAGATTTATTGGGAGGCAAGGAATGAAGTGGGTGAGGAAGATGCAAACAGGGGTATGCAATGGCAAGAGACACTTTACAAGAGTTATGAACTTTATCTTGTCCGTAAAATAGCACGGTGCTACAACTATTACAGCCTCAAAATATGTCTCACAAGCAAATTTAAACAATAAACAAATAACGATGCTACTCTACATATAACCTCCCTGGCCTTTACTAAGCAGGCCCCACGGCTGCCGTGCACTGACTACTGAAGCCTACACTAGGCCCTAACAGGTGCACCAAACAGAAACAGACTCACGGTGATGTTGGGGACTCAGGTCCAGTACCAGGGGGGCCCCCAGCAGTCTAATATGGCGGTGCGCATGGCTTTCTGTGAGCTCTGTGAAACGTGGTCTTCTCCTTGCTTCTGGGTCCTAGGGATGCTCCTGGAAACTGCAAATCCCTTTCTCAGTAACTTCGTGGCTTCACAAACTAGCACAGAACAGCCACCTTTGCTGTACCCGGAAAAGTCTTGCAAATTTCACAAGTACACTGCGTCCCAAGCTGTGGGACCTTTCTTGTAGCAAACAGCACACAGTTCTCTCTGTGTCGCAGCTTCAGCTCACACACACAGTTCAGGCTCAACTCCTCCCCTTATTCTAGGGCAGTTCATCTTCACAGTCTATAGCAGGGGGAAGCACAACATTCCATCACACTAAACAAGGGGGTGCTGCCTCTTAAAGTGGCAGTGTGTTACTGTCCACAACAACACCACCCTTTTACATGCCTCACTTCTTAATGATGGTCGTCCTCGGCCATCACAGCATCAAGGTCGAAGCGTAATGAAGGAATGTGCAATGCGGAAACAGCACCTATAGAGGAGGCAACAAAGTTGGAAAAACAGACAGAGCACACTGTTCTACATATCGGACTGGTGGAACCCCTGCATTAGACCTCTGGGATCTCCGGAGCTCTTGGCTTTCAAGCAAGGCTTGACTATCTTCCAGAGGAACACTTGCTGCAGGAGTCATCATGGGCTCTTGTCTGGTCTCGTTCTCACGTGGCGGTACTGGTACATCCATGGGATTACCGTCTCTGTGCAGCTGAGGACCCCCTACATTAGGGACGGTCCACCACTCGACATCGATTTCACCATCAGGCATGACAGATTCGGGAAGTGGAGTAGCGCCTTCAGGCGACAATGGCGTAGAACAGATCTCAGACCGGCAGGGCCTCAGTATATTTCTGTGAAGTAATCTAGGGGCGGACGCCCCATTCTCAATTTGCACCTTGTAGACAGGGCCGTTAGCATACACTCGCTCGATTACTCTATAAGGCTGTACTTCCCATCTCTCACTTAGTTTTCCCTTGGGGCACTTCTCTCTGACTAAAACTCGGTCTCCGGGTTGGAGTGGTAACTCTAGAGTCGGTTTACGGCCTGTACGCTCTTTTTCTTGCAGCTGCTGACCCGCCAACCGCCGTATCGTTGGGAGTCGTTGCCGATGCTCTTTCACCCATGAGGTGACCGTTCGCACCATCAGCTCCTCTGGCTGTTCCAAATTCAGCTCAATGATCTCCCGTCCAGCTCTTCCAAACAGCAGTAGATAGGGGGTATAACCCGTGGTGGAGTGGACCCGATTGTTGTAGGTCAACCAACTCTGGCAGGTAGTCTGGCCAACACGCCTTCTTATCCTCCTCCAACATTCTCAGCATTTGAAGTAAGGTTCGGTTGAAGCGTTCACATGCTCCGTTGCCTTGAGGATGGTAAGGGGTGGTACGGGACCGCTCGATGCCATACATACGATACAGTTCTTCCATCACCTTGCCTTGGAAACAAGCGCCTTGGTCGGAGTGGATGCGCTTTGGGCACCCATACACCCGGATGAAGTCTTGACAGATGGCTCGCGCCGCTGACTCTGCAGTCTGATCTCCAGTCGGGGTAACTACTGCGAACTTGGAGAAATGATCAGTCATCACCAAACAGTACTGTAGCCCCCGGGCCGAGTGTCCCACGAGGAGATAGTCGATCATCAAGACTTCTAGCGGTTCCTTAGTTTGTATGGTCTGGATGGGTGCTCTCTGTTCGGTACTCTTAATGAGCTCGCATACTCGACATTGCCGGCAAACCTCTTCCACCACAGACTCCAACCGGGGGCAATACAAATATCGCTGTAACCATTGGTAGGTCTTTGTGGGCCCGAAGTGAGCTCCAAATTCGTGGGCTTCTCTAGCTACTTCTTGAGCCATTCTTCCTGGGATGACCACCTGCCACCTTACTTCCATATCTTTTGGCTGTTGTCTCTTGCGATATAACACTGATTCTCGCACTTCCAGTCTATCCCACTGGTGTAAGATACTCTTCATTTCAGCATCCAGATCATCTCTCTCTTGTTTGCCAGGCTTCCGCTTCTGAGTTACCCACCATTTCATCTGTCTCAGCCCTTCGTCTTCATCCTGAACATGTCCCCATTCCTCATTGGTTCTCCCCAGGGACCGGGGTAGTGCGCAGGCCTCCCTTCTTGACTGGCCGCAGCCACTGGGGGCTTGAACTTATGAAAATCGAGATCCCCCGCTGGAGTCTCCATAGTCACTCTTGACAGTCCGTCAGCATTTGCGTTTTTGGTAGCAGAGCGATAACGGATGGTAAAGTCAAACTTGACTAGGCGAGCCACCCATCGTTGTTCTAAGGCCCCCAATTTAGCATTCTCAAGGTGGGCCAGGGGATTATTGTCTGTTCGAACTTGAATCTTTGTCCCTGCCAGGAAGCTCGCAAACTTCTCTGTCATGGCCCACACCAGGGCCAGGAGCTCTAACCGGAAGGAGCTGTAATTGTGGGGGTTTCTTTCGTTGTCTCGCAGGGACCTGCTGGCATACCCGATGACTCTCTCATGTCCATCCTGTATCTGAGAAAGTACGGCACAGAGTCCATGAAGGCTACCGTCTGTGTACAACAAGAACGGTTGATCGAAATCTGCATAGGCCAAAATCGGGGCTGAAGTAAGGGCATTCTTTATAGCCTGGAAGGCCTCGTCTTGTCTCTGGGCCCAAGGGATGTACTGGGTCTTCGGCACTCCGGCGGTCCCCCTCAGCAGCTCATTCAGGGGACCCGCCACCTTAGCGAAGTCTTTGACAAACCGGCGGTAGTACCCGGCAAGCCCCAGAAAGGCCTGAAGTTCTCTCACAGTGCGAGGGACTGGCCACATCTGGATAGCAGCCACTTTTTCTGGTGAGGGTAGAACTCCATCTTGTGACACTATGTGGCCCAGGTACTCGATCACGCTCTTAAGGAGGTGGCACTTCTTTGGCTTCACCTTCAGGTTATGAGCCCGCAGTCTTCTGAGTACCTGTCCAAGCCGGGCAAGGTGTTCCTCGAATGAGGCCGAAAACACAGTGATGTCATCCAGATAGATCAGGGTAGCCTCAAAATTTAAGTCTCCCAAACACTTTTCCATCAGCCGTTGAAACGTGACCGGAGCATTGGAGAGCCCGAAGGGCATCCGGTTAAACTCAAACAGTCCCATAGGGAGGATGAAGGCGTTTTTTTCTCTGTCTTTCTCTGCCACGGCTACTTGCCAGTATCCGCTTGCTAGGTCCAGGGTGGAGAAGTACTTGGCTTTCCTCAACGCTGTCAAGGATTCCTCGATGCGGGGCAACGGATACGAGTCTCGAACAGTGCAGGCATTGAGTTTCCTGTAGTCTACACAGAACCGGATAGTCCCATCCTTTTTCTTGACTAGCACCACCTGGGCTGCCCAAGGGCTCTGACAACTCTGCACCACTCCTGAATCCAGCATCTGCCTCAGTAATGTTTTCACCTCTTGATACATCTTGGGCGGGATCTGCCGGTATCGTTCTCGAATTGGACGAGCTTCTCCGGTCGGTATCTCGTGCGTGATTGCTTCAGTACAGCCGAAATCCTCGGCGTGACGGGCGAATGCGGCCTGATGTTCCCACACCATAGCTTCTATTGCTTGCACACGCTCAGGGCCCAGAGCCTTCACATCCACTTCCATTTGATTAAGGATGACCCGTCCACTCCACTCCGGGGATGGCGTCTCTTCGGCCCCCACAGCAACTGCTAGGGTCCACCCCGCACCTTCTTTCGGCGATAAAGACATCTCCTTCTGACTCACCACTTCGCTCTTATGTAGGTACACCAGGGCCAGATCTGTCCCTCGTGGCAAGGTGACCTCCCCGGGGCCCACATTCAAAGCTCTTGTGGGGATGTGTCCTCGCTGGACCACAGCTATTGTACGAGCTATCATGACTTCTTGGTCCACTCCTCCGCCTACCACAGGCTGAACAATCACTTCCAACCCATCAAGGTTGCGATGCGTCCCCACTGGAAGGTATACTATAGTTTCTCGCTCGGGAGGCAGGATTACAGGTTCTTTACCAGGAGCCATGATGACCCCTACCGTCTGATAGGATGGCACACTCTTCTGCGTCCCACAGATGCGGATCAGTCGTTGAAGAGCTTCTTGAGTAGGCTTATATGTAGTAGCCTTCTTCCAATATCCAGGTCCTCGTTTGGTAAACATAATCTGATCGACTTAATGTAGGATATTCATCCCCAGTACGACAGGCACATCTTCTTTGATAGGCTCAGGGACTAGCAGGATCCCTTTTCTCCCCACTTCTTGCCCACAGATTCGAATATTCATCCACACGACCCCTGTGACCGGGATCGGTTGTTGGTTGGCACTGGCAGGAAACAACCGGATCAATGTCTCTTTTTCTGGCTTGGCCAGGGCCTGGAAATGCTGCTTGAAATATGTTTCTGGCATCGTCATCACTTGTGACCCGGTATCTACCAGGCAATCCACTAGAACTCCCTCAAATTCAGCACGTAGGATGGGACTCCCAGCAATCAAGTGTTTGTTATGATATGGAGCGGCCTCTCTCCTCGCCTCCCCCGCAAAGTGCCGCACTACTGCGGGGGTTGGTAGTTTAACGGCGGCTTCCGCTGGCTTTGAGTATAGTTCCGACAGTCTCTAGCAAGGTGCCCCGATCCTCCACATTCCCAGCATTGGATGCCTCCTCCTCGCCGGGGGGCACCTCGAGCCTGTCCTCGTGCCTCCGATGCCTGACGGGAGGGGGCTTGTTCCCACTGATCCCTTGTCGGTCGGGCTGAAGAATTGTTGCATGAGTATAGTGGGTCAGGCTCTTGTAGTTCCCCCACTCTTCGCTCCATCTGGGTCAGTTTCTCTTGCACGTTAACAAGGGACCACTGCAAGTCTTGCACTACCTGGACCAGCACCTCTTGATGGTTTGGGTCCCCTCTGGAATTGGCGCCTTGGACACGCATCACCCCAGACGCATAGTTCTCTTCTTTACTTCGGGCCACTGTTTTCGCCAGGATTTGACGAAACGTAAGGGCCAGATCTGCCCGGACCCATTCTGACAGTGCTCGCCTCAAGGATGTGCTGTGCAGTCCCAGAATGAATTGCTCCCGGAGTATCCGGTCTTTAGAGCCCATGCCGCCAAATCCATCCGCCTCCTTTCTCTGCACCTCTGCTAACACTTCTTGCAGTGCTGTTGCATACTGAGAAATTCCTTCTTCTTCCCGCTGCAGCCTAGAGAAAAATTTGGCGCGAAGGTGTCCCGCGCTTGCAGTCTCACCGTAGATCTCTTCCAGGAACTTCACTAGCTCCTTCAGGGTACTGCGGGTGACTTCTGGTTGTAGGCAGATGTTTTTGCGGGCTTCTCCCTCTAGGGCAGTTAAAGTGATGTCCGCTTCATGGTCTGGGCTGATGTTATAAATCTTCAGGGTGCTTTGCAGCCATGACACCCAGTATGACAGTGGCATATTCTTGCCGTCAAACTTTGGTAGCACACTAAATATGGTGCCCATAGGGAGTGTCCTCACAAGGGTTCCACCAATGCCCACAGCATCCCCATTAATGTTAGCATTCCCGCCATTGCTGTCTGCTGCGTCCATCTTGGTGACAGTACCCTGCTCGCAGCGCCACTTGAAACGATGGCCGGGGGACCACCACGGTGCAGGAAGACTACTGTACACCAGATGAGGTGCAAACAACAAAGGGTAGATTTATTGGGAGGCAAGGAATGAAGTGGGTGAGGAAGATGCAAACAGGGGTATGCAATGGCAAGAGACACTTTACAAGAGTTATGAACTTTATCTTGTCCGTAAAATAGCACGGTGCTACAACTATTACAGCCTCAAAATATGTCTCACAAGCAAATTTAAACAATAAACAAACAACGATGCTACTCTACATATAACCTCCCTGGCCTTTACTAAGCAGGCCCCACGGCTGCCGTGTACTGACTACTGAAGCCTACACTAGGCCCTAACAGGTGCACCAAACAGGAACAGACTCACGGTGATGTTGGGGACTCAGGTCCAGTTCCAGGGGGGCCCCCAGTAGTCTAATATGGCGATGCGCATGGCTTTCTGTCAGCTCTGTGAAACGTGGTCTTCTCCTTGCTTCTGGGTCCTAGGGATGCTCCTGGAAACTGCAAGTCCCTTTCTCAGTAACTTCGTGGCTTCACAAACTAGCACAGAACAGCCACCTTTGCTGTACCCGGAAAAGTCTTGCAAATTTCACAAGTACACTGCGTCCCAGGCTGTGGGACCTTTCTTGTAGCAAACAGCACACAGTTCTCTCTGTCGTGGTTCAGCTCACACACACAGTTCAGGCTCAACTCCTCCCCTTATTCTAGGGCAGTTCATCTTCACAGTCTATAGCAGGAGGGAAGCAGAACATTTCATCACACCAAACAAGGGGGTGCTGCCTCTTAAAGTGGCAGCGTGTTACTGTCCACAACAGCACCACCCTCTTACACTGACAGAGTCCCTTCAACCAACAGACTAACCCCATACTTGCAGATTTATAGTGTTTGGGAAATGACAGGTTCACTTACGCTCCATAAAGAGAAAAAAAAAACTAGACGCTAGAATTACCATTTATTGGATTGGTCACTGAGTATTCCCACACTCAAAAAAACAAAACAAAAAAAAAAAAAAAAAAAAAGATCAAAACATCTAATTTACTGCAAAACTACATTTACTTGTTTTGATCGTTTACCTCACTTGGAATTTTCTCATTGTCTTTCAGTACATTATATGGTAAGGTAATATTCATAACTACAACTCATCTCAAAAAGAACAAGCTCACATACTGCTATGTCAACAGAAAAAAATAGAAAAAAAAACAAAACTTATGGCTCTTTGAAAAAGAGAAGAAATATAAAACTGAAAAACAAAACTTGGCTATGATGGGAATGGCATACTTGGTATAATTAATCTTTAATACCAAACAACTGACTTCCTTTGTACACTCATGGAATGGTTCCTGGGTCTCGTTCATACATAATATATAGAATACAAGTCAGAGTCGGACTGGTGTACCAAGGCCCACCAGTAACTGATTGAGAGCTCACTGCTCAGCTGCATCCAAAAATAACCCGACCCTACACCCTACACAATTTTACTTATGCTCCTATACAATATTAAAACGGGCAGTTTGCCTAATGTACAATTTTCTGTAAATAGTGAATTATTAGCACTGCTCATTAGTGCTTCTTACAGGGGCACACCAAAAGATGTACCTGTTCCCCTGTTGGACACTCCAATCCTTAATGTCATTAATTCTCAGTCAAAGCTTAGTACATACCTGTATGCCTGAAGTAATAAGATCTTGTAGGCATTAATGTGCACAGTTTGCAGAGTGTTTATCTAGAGATTTAGAAGAAAATGTTGCCATTATTTCACAAACGGCAGCAACAGAAAAATCTTATTTCACACATACAGGTGCTTTTCACAAAATTAGAATATCATCAAAAAGTGAATTTATTTCAGTTCTTCAATACAAAAAGTTAAACTAATATTTTCTATAGAGTCATTACAAACAGAGTGATCTATTACAAGTGTTTATTTTGGTTAATGTTGATGATTATGGCTTACAGCCAATGAAAACAAAAAAGTCATTATCTCAGTAAATCAGATTAAAAAAAAACACCTACAAAGGCTTCCTAAGCATTTATAAAGGTCCCTTAATCTGTTTCAGTAGGCTCCACAATCACAGGGAAGACTGCTGGCTTGACACATGTCCAGAAGGCAGTCACTCCACAAGGAGGGTAAGCCACAAATGGTCATTGCTAAAGATGCTGGCTGTTCACAGAGTGCTGATTTCTAGCATATTAATGGAAAGTTGAGTTGAAGGAAAAGTATGGTAGAAAAAGGTGCACAAGCAATCAGGATAAATGCAGCCTTGAAAGGATTGTTTAGAAAAGGCCATTCAAATATTTGGGGGAGATTGACAAGGAGTGGACTGCTGCTGGAGTCATTGCTTCAAGAGCAACCACACACAGATAAATCCAGGACATGGGCTACAAGTGTCACATTCCTTGTGTCAAGCCACTCATGACCAACAGACAACACAAGAATTTGTCCAAGTGTTGTTTTCAGATGAAAGTAAATTTTGCATTTAATTTGGAAACTAAGGTCCCAGAGTCTGGAGGAAGAGTGGATAGGCACACAATCAAAGCTGCTTGAGTTCTAGTATGAAGTTTTCACAATCAGTGATGGTTTGGGGGGCCATGTCATCTGCTGGAGTAGGTCCATTGTGCTTTATCAAGACCGAAGTCAGCACAGCCATCGACTAGGGAATTTTAGAGCATTTCATGCTTCCCTCTGCCAACAAGCTTTTTGGAGATGGAAATTTCATTCTCCAGCAGGACTTGGCACCTGTCCACACTGCCAAAAGTACCAATACCTGGTTTAAAAACAACAGTATCACTGCGCTTGATTGGCCAGAAAACTCGCCTGACCTTAACTCCATAGAGAATCTACGGGGGTATTGTTAAGAGGAAGATGAGAGAAACCAGACCCAACAATGCAGACAAGCTGAAGGCTGCTATCAAAGCAAACTGGGCTTCCATAACACCTCAGCAGGCCACAGGTTGATCGCCTCCATGCCATGCCGCATTGATGCAGTAATTGATGCAAAAGGAGCCCGAACAAGTATTGAGTGCATTTACTGAACATACATTTCAGTAGGCCAACATTTCAGATTTTAGAATCATTTTTGAAACCAATGTTATAAAGTATTCTAATTTACTGAGATAATGACTTTAGGGATTTCATTGGCTGTAAGCCATAATCACCAACATTAACAGAAAAACACTTGAAAAAGATCACTCTGGTTGTAATAACTCTATATAATATACGAGTTTCACTTTTTGTATTGAAGACCTGAAATAAACTTTTTGATGATATTCTAATTTTGTGAGAAGCACCTGCAAATATTTAAAGAAACGAGACGTACCTGAAGGTCAAGGAAAAGGCTGTGGCACTTAAGTCGGAGTACGCTTAACAATTTATGTCTCAAATTTTCACCAGCGTTAGAATTATGACAAAACGACAGACTAGAACGTATTGACGTGCATGAAAAGCTGTGGACATAAAATAATATGTATTATTATTAAATAATCATGTATTTTGGAACAAGTTACATAGATAAGAGATGTGCAGATTTGTCCCTCAAAAAGGTATTAAGCTATGGGAAAAATAAATGAAACCCTTCTTGAAACCAATGTATCAAAGCCTAAATCACATACAATTTGTTTTACCTGATAGAACTTTGATTTTTGGTCTCAGCAGAGGATACTTATTTGTTAATAAGTCTGACAGGACCATACAATTATTATTTAGTCATCATAAGTAAAAGTATAAGTGTATACTTTCTTTTTCTAGGGACTGCATACATTATCTATGCCAGAGGGGGCCTGCCACTTCATTTTATGTGGCCCGCGAGTTCAGGACAAAGGAGGATCGGCTCTCTGTACAGGAAAGTGCAGAGCTAGTCCCTTCTGTGTCCATCGACTGAGTTTCTTTTAACCTCTTCAACTCCCAGCCTGTTTTCACCTTTATAACCCGGCCAATGTTTCCAATTCTGACCACTGTCACTTTATAATGTAATAACTCTTCGCTTCAACAGGTATACTCATTTTAAGACTTTTTTTGTGACATGTTGTACTTCATGTCTGTTGATATGATATACATTTAGTTATGAAAACTGTGACAGTCATTCGCAAAGTATTGGAGGGGAGATTTTTTATTTATTATGCTTTGCTTATATAGCGCTATCATATTCTGCAGCACTTTACAGGCATTATAATCACTGTCCCCAATGGGGCTCACGATTTAAATCAGTATATCTTGAAGTGCAGGAGGAAACCGGAGAACCGGGGGAAACCCACGCAAACATGCGGAAAACATACAAACTCCTAACATATGTTGTCTTTCGTGGGATTTGAACACAGGACCCCAGTGCTGCAAGCCTGCAGTGCTAACCACTGAGCCACTGTGCTGGGAGACCCGTTTCAATGAGGCTTTTAGCTTCAGTTATTTCAAACATGGAAGTTTGCTTCAGCACACTGTGTTGAGAGGGGTTAATTGGCCATTTTGGGGGCTATGCTTTTAAGTGAACAGCTGAAGAGTGGGTGGGAGACCATATCTCCTTCCAGGGTGGGGTTTTGAAGGTAAATAGTCAGCTTTTCTGAGTCATTCAGTGTGTGTGGAGCTGGTAGCTCCAGAGAAGTGTTGTGTGTTAAACCGCACTGAACCTGGTTGTTGTATCCAAAGCGGGCGGATTCCTGCAGGCATATGGACTGTGCTATACTTCATTTTTTGTTTTACCGTTATGCCAAAAAGGCAGTGTTTATTTTGTTGAGCCTGCAGTGGTTTATGCCGTATTTTAAATAAACCAGCAGAAGAAGAACGTGCTTGTGTCTACGTTTGTGAGCAGCCGAGTGAGCCAATCTACCAGAAAATATTGAACATTTTTTTAATTTTGCAGTTTTCAAACTTTAAATTTTTATGCCTTTAACCCCTTCACGACCTTACACATAACCATACGTCCAGGTTGGGAAGTACTTACCGGCCTTGGACGTATGGATGCTTCCAGGCGATTTTGAAGGCAGAGCAGCTGTGCACGCTATCACCACCAGGTGTTCAGCTTACATGACAGCTGACACCCGGCACTCACTGCCAGGAGGCAGTGCCCGCACCACTCCCAGCCGTTTAACTCACTTTGCCCTTCAATTGGTGCCCCGCAACGTCATCACGAAGGGCCAATTGTAACGTGATGTCATCATAAAAATATCCGGGTCACCAGGCTCTAGCAAGTTCGTTAGATCATGAGCAGTGCATGATCTAATTATCTTGGGTCAGTGCAGCACTGACATTATAGAAAGCATAGCAATGCTATGCTTTATAACTGTGATCAGAGTGTTGAATGTGGGACTAAGTAAAAAAAAAAAAAAAAATCATCACATACTTGGTATTGCTGCGTCTGGAATGACCCAACCTATAAAACTGTCCCACTGGTTAACCCTGTCAATGAACACTGCAAAAAAAATAAACGAGGCAAAAATATACTGTTTCATAATACCACTGAACAAAAAGTAGAATAAAACAAGATCAAAAAGTCAAATGTAAATATAAATGGTAACAATGAAAACATCATCTTGTTCCGCAAAAAAACAAGTTGTCATACAGCTCCAACAGTAGAAAATAAAAGATATAGCTCATAGAAAAAAGCAATGCAAAATTATTTTTTTCTATAAAAAAATAGTTTTTATTGTGTGAAATTGTCAAAGCATAAAAAAAACAAAAAACAAAACATACAAACTTGGTATGGCTGGAATTGTACTGACCCAAAGAGAAAGCTGCCAATTTTACCAGAGGTGAAATTGCATAACCCACTCCCCCCCTCAAAAAAAAATCCTAAATTGCTGTCTTTTGTTCATTCCGCCTCCCAAAAATGTGAATAGAAAATGATCAACAAATGTCATGTGACTGACAATAGTACCAATAAAAACATCAACTTCCTGCAAAATATGGAAACATAACTATCAAAATATGGAGATACAAAAACTTGTTTTTGAAGAAAAAAAACAAAAACATCTTTTAGTGTGCGACAGAAGCCAAACATAAAAAACCCACTATAAATCTAAATAAATAAAACTAATTCTTCACCTGCTATTTGTTCATTCTGTCTCACAAAGTTTGCAGTAAGACTTGGCTCACATTTATCCTTGCGCACTGTGGTGAGCGCTTACACCGGGGTTTCCGTGTAAATATCTGAAAAACGTGAAAGACGGAACCTCTGGTGGAAGATTCCTTATAGTGAGACAGATGGAGTCACTTTGGACGTTGCCTGACCTATGATCTGATGGTGTCCATCTTTTAAGGTGTGCTTAAGGCTGCTGTCACACTAGCAGTATTTGGTCAGTACTTTACATCAGTATTTGTAAGCCAAAACCAGGAGTGGGACAGTTAGAGGAAAAGTATAATAGAAACATATGCACAACTTCTGCATTTATCACCCACTCCTGGTTTTGGCTTACAAATACTGATGTAAAATACTGACCACATACTGCTAGTGTGACAGCAGCCTAAAAGAGGTCGGAGAGAGTCCAGAGTAACTCATTATAGTGAATGGATCCCTTGGGGGGTTTCATCTTAATCATGTCATTTGGAAATTTAAATGGAAACCCCGATGTAAGTCCTCAGGGTAGAAAGCTGGATAAATGTGATCCCAAACATTATATAAAATGCTCCCAATAAGCCACAAAAAAAAGCAAGTACCCACCCAGGTCCGCCGTCTGTTAAAAGAAATATAGGGGCTTCCACAATACTCGTTGCACAAAGGCTCTGGAAAAGCGTTATGGCTCCTCGACCCCCAAAAGAATTACAGCGAATTATGTACTCCCAAATCCAAAATGTCCCTCTGCTCTGGCTACGCAGACATACTGTGTGCCTAAACCACATTTAGAGTACACGTTTGGCATTTCTGTAGCGATGAGAGCCCGTTTAATTTTACGAGTGACTGTTTCCAAAAGCACGAGCTGGGCATAGTGTTCTGGGCATTACAAAGTCCAGTCACTAGCAAAGAAAATTTGCAATTGTCACTCAGCAACATCCACTGCTTCTTGTTTCTGGAAAACACCCATGGAGTCACAATCATCACTACACTTGTAGATAAATTCCCAAAGGGGTATTATTTCCAAAACGGAGTCACTTGAGGGGGGATTCCGCTATTCTAGCACTTAGGGGCTCTATATATGGAGTCTCCAAACTATTCTAGGAAACACGGGTATTACATACCTGGTAATGTGTTTTTTCATGAGACATGACGGCACCACGAGAGAGGGGATCCGCCCATCAAGGGCAGGAAACCTTCAAGATAAAAGGGGCGGCTCCTCTCTCCACATCAGTTGTTTTACAGAGTACGAGAGGAACTCCGCTGGTTAGTGTACACATATTGGCCCTGAGCTGGAGAGGAATTTCTTCCATATTCTCCCATAGATCTTGGTCGTTACTGGTTTTCTGCTACCTACAAGGTGGATATTAAACCAGCTGAGAACCCTTCTTTCTCTAGTAACGACCGTTCAAATGCCAGGCTGTCAAATGTAGCCCGGAATTCTGCAGGTGGTTGAAGGGACCCTGCGTTAGAAGGTCCTATTCTTCCGGGAGAACCCACGGGTCCGTCACTGACATCACTCTCAGCCAGTAAAACCATGGTCTTTTCGGCCAGAAAGGAGCTATCACAATTACCCTGGCCTTGTCCTCCCTGATCTTCCTCAGAACTGCTGGGATTAGACATATCGGTGGGAAGGCATACAGGAGTCCTGACGTCCATTCTATACTCAAGGCGTCTACTGCCAACTGTCTGTCTGCTGGGTTCAGGGAGCAGAACTTTTGAGCTTTTTTGTTGGCTTTTGAGGCAAAGAGGTCTATACTGGGTCTTCCCCACATGTGCATTATCCGTTGAAAAATTGACTTTTTTAGGGACTATTCCCCTTGCCTCAAGTGGTTCCTGCTTAAAAAGTCTACCTTTATGTTGTCCACACCTCGGATATGCAGGGCTGATAATGAAAGGAAGTGCCTTTCGGCTAGAGACATGAGTCTTGTGGTTATGTGCATCAGTGACCGAGAACGGGTGCCCCCCTGGTGGTTCACGTATGCGACCGCTGTTCGGTTGTCCGATAGGACTCTCACATGATGCCCTGCCAAGTGTGGAAGTAACTTCTCTAGCGCCTTTTCTATTGCTAGGAGTTCCCACTCGTTTGAGGATAGATTTTCCTCCTCTTGAGCCCAGGGATCTTGGACCCACAGTGTGTCTGAGTGAGCTCCCCACCCCCATGGACTGGCGTCTGTTGTGATTACTTTGGAGGCTGTGTATGTCCAGGGGACTCCTCTCGGAGATGACTCTATCTGTAACCACCATCTGAGAGATTGGAGCACAGAGTGGGAGAGTGAGCTTCTGCTCTAGCTGCCCCTGAAGTTCCAGGTCGTTCTGCAGCACACACCACTGCAGTTCTCTTGCATGGAACTGGGCCCATTTTACCGCCGGTATGCAGGAGGTTAGGGACCCCAATACTGACATGGCCCTTCTTAAAGTCATCTCTGGTTTTTTTTAACGTGGTCATAATCATTTGTTTGATCTTTTCTTCTTTTTCCTCTGGGAGGTGACATTCCTGCGCCACGGAGTCTACCGTTATCCCCAGGAAATTCTGGACCATTGCTGGCTCTAGTTTGGATTTCTTGAGGTTTGGTTGCCATCCCAGTGTCTGTAGAGTGTCCACCACTATCCTGACCTGCTCCTGACAGTGAGAAAAGTTTTTCCCCACTATCAGGAAGTCGTCTAAGTAGGGTATTATCAGAGTGTCTTTTTCTCTGAGATGTGCTGTGACCTCTGCTATCAGCTTTGTAAATACCCGCGGGGCTGTTGCTATCCCAAAGGGCAGAGCCCTGTACTGAAAGTGACGCAACTGGGACCCTATCTGGACTGCCACTCTGAGAAACTGACGATCTTGTTGTCTGATTGGGACGTGATAATAAGCGTCCTTGAGGTCGAGGACGGACATGTAACACTGGGGATATAGAAGCTTCACCGCTGATTTTATGGTTTCCATCTTGAATGATGGTATTACAAGAAATTTGTTGAGGCCTTTTAAATTTATTATTGTCCTCCAGGAATTGTCTGTTTTTTTTAATGAGAAAAAGAGGGGAATAAAATCCTTCCCTCCTTTCCTCTATAGGAACCTCTTCCAAGATGTGCTTGTCTAGGACTGATGTTACTTCCCCCTCCAGACTGTCCTGTTTCTCTTGGGAGGACTGTACCAGAGTCTGCATATATCTTCTTGGAGGCCAGTGGTGGAATTTTAGTTTTAGGCCTGATCCTACGATTTGCCGGATCCATATGCTGGATGAGATCCTCTCCCAGGCTGGAAGGAAGTGAGAGAGCCTCCCTCCCACCTGAGAAGGACCGTCACTGGGAGAGGTTTCTTGGTGTCTCTGGGGGACTTGCCAAAATAGAAGCCCTTTCCTCCCCTGGGTCGCTTGTCCAGGTTGCTCCTGTCTCGGTCTCTATACTGCTGTCTTCGGAATTTTTGGCCTTTCCGAAAGGAGCGACGAAAGGGCTGAAATGGCTGTTTTGGAAAGTTTTTCTTTTTGTCCCCGGCTTTCTCTAATACCTCGTCTAATGCCGGTCCGAACAGGAAATTCCCTTCACAAGGCAAAGAGCAAATCTTCATTTTCGCCTGAGTATCTCCTGGCCAGCATTTAAGCCATATGGCCCGGCGTCCTGTGTTGGCTAACGCTGCTGATTTTGCTGCCAGTCTAGCTGAGTCTGCTGATGCTTCAGCTAGAAATACTGCCGCTGCTCTCATGGACGGTATTGCCTCTAGGATAGTCTCTCTGGGAACTTTTTGTTCTACCTGTTCTTCCAGGTTGTCTATCCAGATTTTAAGGGATCTGGCTACACAAGTGGCCGCGATAGCTGGCCTTAGTGCTCCTGCCGAGGCTTCCCATGCCGTTTTTAGGGAACTATCCACCTTCCTGTCCAGAGGTTCTTTTAGAGAACCTAGGTCCTCGAATGGCAGGGAGGATTTCCTGGCAACTTTTGAGACTGCCACATCAATCTTTGGGGCTCTATCCCAAGATGAGGATGCCTCTTCCTCAAACGGATACCTTCTCTTTAGGGAGGTGGTTATCTGGGACCTCTTTTCCGGTTTTTGCCATTCCCTTTTAATCAGTTCTTGTAGTTGTTCATTAATAGGGAATGACCTCAGTTTTCTCTTCTGTAGACCACTGAACATAAGTTCCTGGGCTGTCTTTTTAGCCTTCTCATCTACCAGCCCCATGGTAGAGCGAACAGCTTTTATAAGCCTATCCGTAGCCTCTGCTGGAAATGCATCCTCCTCCTCTGAGCTACTATCTGAGCAGCGAGCTGTATCTGAGTCCCCCTCTGACTCCGAGGAATCTCTTTGGGATGCTACTGAGGGGCTGGATCTGTCCCTAGATCTGGCATCTGTGTCGGCTGTCTGTAATGCTTTTACGGACTTAGAGACCTCGGACTGGATCAGAGATCTTAGGCTGTCCGTAAAGGAGGGTGTTTCCTCCCCCACAGTCTGGTTGATACACTCCTGACACAGTCTTTTACCCCAAGATGTCTTTAAAGGCTTTTTACATAAGGGACACGCCTTATTTTTAGCTTTTTCCTTATACTTTTTGGGGACCTCCGATACTCCACCCCGCAATGTATGTAAGAAAAGAGGGGAGAGATGGAGATAAGAGAAGAGAAAAGAACAGACATTAGCGTGCTGGACTTTCTCGCAGATCACTCACCACTCGGACGCTTTCAAAGTACGGGTACCGGATCCGGAGGTTGGCTGGTTTTATCAGTGTCTCCCACTGAGACTAGGGACCCCTCCTTGGTATGGCGATCCGTCCGTATGCTGTCCGAGCGGCTTCTGCTGCCACGGCGGGACTGGCTCTTTTCACTTGAGCGAGACAGCCTTTCCTGTATCTCTTGCTGTGGCATCAAATGCTCTGGTGAAAAGCTCTCCATCTTACACACCACCACGTAACAAGAGTAGTCACCTTCAACCTGGCCGGGTTTTAGTGACACAGGGCAGCACTTCTGGCTTGTTGAAATAGATTCATTTTTTTTTTTTTTCTAATGAATCAAATGGTTGATCCTGCCGTTACTGGTCGCTTCAGTAGTCAGGTGCCATGATTTAATTACCTGGCTGATCGTGCCAGCACCACTTCCGGTGCTTATAGATGCAATCAATCACCTGGTTGATCCTGCATCTGCCGGCCGCTAGCGCAACGCCTGCGCTGTATAATCATGTCAGAGCGCGTACCCACAACCACTTCCGGTGCGCGCTCCATCTACCTGGCTGATCCTGCCATTGCCGCCGCCCAGTGCGACGCTTGCGCAGTAAAACGATACCTGAGCGCGCACCCGGCAACCACTTCCGGTGCGCGCTCCATTCACCTGGTTGATCCTGCCCCGAGTGCTGCCGCCGGCTTCAGCGCCTATGCGCTTTACTTCCAGACGCGCACCTGGCCCCTGTTTCCGGTGCGCGCCGAAGATTCTGGCCCCCCTGCCCTTCTGCGCACCTCAAACGTTCCGAGTGCTGCCCGGGCACTGCACGCACGTACCTTCATCCCTGGCGCCGGCTGGAGTTTCCGGGAGTGTCCACGCCTTACCTGACTCAGGAAGACAGCGCAGCACTTACTCCCAGCGTCTAGATGCTCCGGACACCGCTCCATACCTGCTCTGTAAAGTTTCAGGTACCGACAGGGAGGAGGAAGAAGGGGGAAGGGGGGAGACCTGCTCTTAAGGCTCAACAGGGAGGACCCCAACCTCCGAGGAGCTTACCTAGCCCGGGCACCGATGTGCCTCACGGGCTGCATGGCCACCATTAGTCAACAGGGGGGCACCATAAAGTGACCCCTGTGGACAGCAGGATTTATAAATTGACAGGGGGGAGCGCCACCTGCGGCCCCCATGGATAATTTTCACCCGGGCGTTCGCCTCACGGGCTGTGGCCATGCTTCGCTCAGGGGGGGCATGGTATACATGGCCCCCGAGGCGACTACTGGTACCTGGTGATGGGTGCAGCAGACCAGCGCCTGCCCAAATCCACCCGACCCAGGCCCAGGCATCCTCTTCTGTCTTCATCAGAAGTCTTCCATCTTGAGGGTTCCCCGTCAAGGACAGGAAACCAACTGATGTGGAGAGAGGAGCCGCCCCTTTTATCTTGAAGGTTTCCTGACCTTGATGGGCGGATCCCCTCTCTCGTGGTGCCGTCATGTATGATGGAAAAAATCTGCTCTACAGGAGGCAAATAGTGCTCCTTCCTTCCGGAGTGTCGCCGTGTGGCTAAGCAGTACTGCACAGCCACATATTGGGTATTTCCATGTTCAGCAAAAATTGTGGGAAAAATTTTGGTGCCATTTCACCTATTTCCCCATGTGAAAATGTAAAATCTGGGACTAAAACAATATTTTTGTGGTAAAAATGTAATTATTTTTTCTTCACTTCCCAATGGTATAAAATTCAGTTACACACCCGTGGTGTTAATATGATCACTGCACCCTTAGATGAATTCATTGAGAGGTGCAGTTTACAAAATGAGGTCACTTATGGAAGATTCTGCTGTTCTGGCACCTCAGGGGCCCTCCCAGTGGGTCATGGCACCCGCAAACCATAACAGTAAAATCTGCACTAAATTATGGTGCATCTTCCCTTCTGAGTTTTGCACTGAGCCCCAAAAGTAGTACTCTATTACATGGGTAGGCTATTGGAAAAAGCACAGGAAAAACTGCACAACAAACAGATCCTATTAGCCCTTATAAAAATTAAAAACTTAAGTCTAAAAACATTTTAGAGGTAAAAATTTACTTATTCTTTCTTCACTGCACAATGGAATAAATTTCTGTGAGGCACATGTGGTGTCAACATGCTTACTGCACCCCTAGATGAATTAATTGAAATGTAGTTTGTAAAATGATAATTATGCGGGTTCTGAGGTTCTGGCACCTCAGGAGCTCTGCCTATGTGACATGGAGCCCTCAAACCATTCCAGCAAAACCTGAACTTCAATATGGCACTTCTTCTGATCTTTGCACTGTGCCTCAAAAGTAGTTTTCAACCACATATGTATGGTGCAGTTTCTCCTGTTACACTTGTGAAAATAATTTTTTGGCTAAAAACATTTTTATGGAAAACATGTTGCTATATTTTATTTTCACAGCTCAACGTTATAAACTTCTGTGAAGCACATAGGGGTTCAAGGTGCTCACCACATATCTAGATACATTCCTTGCGCAGTCTAGTTTCAAAAATGGGGTCACTTGTTGTGGCTTTCCACTGTTTAGGCATATCAGGAGCTCTCCAAACGCTGCATCTGCTAATGATTCCAGCAAACCTTGCATTCAAAAAGTCAAACAGCACTCTTTCCCTTCTGAGCCATGTTGTGCGTCCAAACAGTAATTTTCCCCCACACATAAGGTATCGGCGTACTCAGGAGAAATTGCACAACAAATTTTGGGGTTCAGTAGCTTCTGTTATTCTTGTGAAAATAAAATTTGGGTCTAAAATAAAATGTTAATTTATTTCCTCCCACATTGCTTCAGTTTCTGTGAAGCACCTAAATGTGGTTTTGAGCACCTTGAGGGATGCATTTTTTGGAATGGTGTCAATGTTTGGTATTTTTTGTCAAACATGATTTTCAAAACCAATTTATTTAAGGACCACATTGATTTTGAAGTGAGTTTGAGGGGCCAATATGACAAAAAATACTCAAAAGTTACACAATTCTAAAAACCATACACCTCAAAGTGCACAGAACCACATTCAAGAAGTTTATTAACCCTTAAAGGGCTTCACTAGTATTAAACGTTGAAGGAAAAAAAAAAATGAAAATTTTACTTTTTCCCCACCAAAATATTGATTTAGCCACAAATTTGACACAGTAGAAAAAGACCATACAATTTGTTGTGCAGATTCTCCTGAGTACACAGATCCCATATGTGGTGGAAAACTACTGCTTGGATGCACGTCAGGCTCGGAAGGAAAGGAGGACTCTTCAACTTTTGGATTCCAAAATTGGCTGGAATATATAGAAGATGCCATGTCATGTTTGTAGAGCCCATGATGTGCTTTAACAGCCCTCAAAAGAACTAATCTAGAGGTGTGGTGAGTACCTTGAATATGGAGGTGCTACACAGAATTTTAAAACATTGAGTTGTGAAAATAATAATAATAAAAAAAAAATCACGTTTTCACAAAAATGTTGCTTTAGCCCCAAATTATTCATTTTCACAAGGGTAACAGAAGAAAAAGAAACACAAAATATGTGGTAGAAAACTACTGTTTGGGTACAAAGCAAGGCTCGGATAGGAAGGAGTGCCAATTGAATTCTGGAGCACAATTTTGGCTGGAATAGATTGCAGATGCTATGTCACATTTGAAGGATCCCTGCAAGCCAAAATAGCAAAAAAAAACAAGTGACCCCATTTTGAAAACTACACCTCTCGAGGAATTTATTTAGGGGCCTAGTAAGCATTTTTAACCCTAAGGTGATTCACAGAATTGTATAACATTGAGATGAGTAAATGGAAAATTGTCATTTTTTCAACTGAAAATTTTGCTTTGGCCCAGTTTTTAATTAGCAAAAGTGATAATAGGAGAAAGTGGGTCACAAAATTTGTTACACCAATATGGAGAAGTAGTCAAAAACGACTTTTAGGGCACAGTACAAAGCTCAGAAGGGGAGGAACGCCATATTGGATATCAGATTTAGCTGGAATGGTTTGAGGGTGCCATGTCACATTGGTAGAGCCCCTGAGATGCCAGAACAGCAGAACACCTCATAAGTGACCACATTTTAAAAACTACACCTCTCAATGAATTCAGCTAGGGGTGTAGTGAGCCTGTTGACACCACCTCACAGAACTTTATACCATTGGGCGGTGAAGGAAGAATAATTTTTACCACTAAAATAATGTTTTAGCCACAAGTTTTTAATTTTAATAAGGACTAATCGGTAAAATGGAGCTCTCAGTTTGTTGTGCAACATCTCCTAAGTGCGCCAATACCCTACGTGTATCAGGAACTACTTTTCAAGCACAGTGAAAAACTCATAAGGGTAGGAGTGCCATATTATGGTGCAGATTTTACCGTCATGATTTGTGGGTGCCATGACCCAATGGAAGTCCCTGAGGTACTAGAACAACAGAACCCCCCATAAGTGACACCATTTTACAAACTGTACCTCTCAAATAATTCATCTAAGGTTGCAGTGGTCATATTGACACCACAGGTGTGTCAAAGAATTTTATACCATTGAGCAATGAAGAAACAATGATTACATTTTTACCACAAATATTTTGTTTTAGCTCCAGATTTTACATTTTTCATATGGGGAAAAGGTAAAAATGGCACCAAAATTTGTCACACAATTTCTGCTGAACATGGTAATACCCCAATATGTGGCTGTACTTTACTGCTTAGCCACACGGTGAGACTCGAGAGGCACTGAGTGCTTTTTGCCTCTTGGAGAACAAATTATTGTAAAATATTTTGCGAACTCCATTTTCAGAGCCCCTAAGTGCCAGAAGAGCAGAATCCCCCCCCCTCAAGTGACCCCATTTTGGAAATTACACCCCTTTGGGAATTTATCTACAGGTGTATGACAATTTTAACTCCATGGGTGTTTTCCAGAAACAAGCAGCAGTGGATGTTGCCAAGAGAAAATTGCAAATCTGTCATTTATTGCAGTACTCAGCACATTAGAGTGCTCAGCCCGTGCTTCTAGAGACATGGACAACATAAATTTAAGCGGGCTCTCATCGCTACAGAAAAGCTAAACATGTGGATGCTAAAAGTGATTTAGGAACACTGTGGGGTTCAGAAGGGATAGGGGCATTTGGATTTGGGAGCACAGAATTCACTTGATTTCATTTGGGGGTGAGGAGCCATAGTGCTTTTGGGTCGGTGCGATTACAGCAATACCAAATTTATACATTTTTTTCTGTTTGGCTGCTGTCACACACTAAAAGATGTTTTTTTTTCAAAAACAAGTATTTGCATCCCCATATTTTCATAGCTATAATTTTTCCATATTTCGACTGTCAGTCATGTGAGGGCTTGTTTTTGCAGGATGAGTTGCCGTTTTTATTGGCATTGTCGAGCACATGACATTTGTTGATCCCTTTCTATTGCATTGCCTTACATCTATATGTGGTGACCGGTACATTGTGGTGACCAGTACGTCGCGGTGAGCAGTAAGTTGTGCCCAGCTCGGGCTTCTGGAGACACGCACCCATAAATTAGGCGGACTCTCATCACTACAGAAATGCCAAGCATATGGATGCTAAATGCGGTTTAGACACACTGGTGCTTAGACAGGAGGGAGGCCTTTGGATTTGGGAGCAAATTTCTTTGGGGGGGGGGGGCTAGGAGCCATAGCGATTTTCCAAATTCTTTGTGCTGCCTGTAAGATAAAAAGCCCCCTTATATTTCCGTTAACAGATGACGAACCTGAGTGAGGACTTGCTTTTTTTATGGACTGATTTCAAGTTTTTCTGGAGAACATTTTACATTAAATTTGGGATCACATTTATCCAGCGCTCTATGCTGAAAACTTACATGGGGGTTTACATCTAAATCTCCGAGTGATGTGATTCAGATGAGACCCCTGAGGTATCCATTCATTATAATGCGGCAGCAGAGTTACTCTGGACTCCATCTGGCCTCTGTTCAGCGATGTCCTTCTTTAAAAAGGTGCACAAAACTAGCCGAACGCGCTTTTATGCAAACCTAAAAAGACGGACACTACCAGATCATGGGCAGCACACAGCATTCAGAGTGCCTCCATCTGCATCATTATAGGGAATCTTCTGCCATCTTATGAATCACGTATTTCAGAGATTTACACGGAAACCCCGGTTGTAAGTGCTCAGCACAGAGAGCAGGATAAATGTGAGCTGAGCCTTACTGCGTTCTTTGGGAGGCAGAATGAAAAAATCAACAGCAGGTGAAGAATTTGTTTTATTTTTTACGCCGTTCTTAGAGCAGTATAAGTGATTAGACGACTTCATTCTTCGGGTCGGTGTCATTACAGCGATACCAGATTTATATTGTTTTTTTATGTTTGGCAGCTGTCACACACTGAAAGGCACTTTAATAAACAGGTTTTGAATAGCCATATTTTGAGCGTTATGATTTTTCTACGAATTATGCCGACTCATGTGAGGGCTTGTTTTTTGCGCGACAAGTTAACTTCTTTTATTTGGTAGCATTTTTCAGGCACATAACATTTTTTAATTGCTTTCTATTCCAATTTGTGAGAGGCAGTATTAACAGAAACCAGCAATTCAAGAATTGTGTTTTTTTATGCAGTTCTCCATGGTAGCATTGATAAAGCAGCTTTATTCTTTGGGTCAGTACTATTTCAGCAATACCAGATTTACCGTATTTTGCGGACTGTAAGATGCACCGAACTATAAGACGCACCACAAATTTTGAGAAGAAAAATAGGAATTTTTTTTTTTTTTAAATGATGGTGTATCTTAGAATCCCATTTTACGGTAGCTTACTGGGGGATCGGCAGCGGTGGAGCGGGGTCACAGGAGGCAGGGTCACTGCTTCAGGAGGCCGGTCACAGGAGTAGGGCTATGTTGTGGGCCCCAGGCTGGGAGGGGGCGCTGGCGCTGCAAGCTCTCCTAGGATGTCGGCGCAGAGCGGAGTCCCCTTTCCCATTAATTTCCCCAAAGTGGTCTTCGGGAAAATGGCCGCCAGAGGCACACCCATTTTCCTCCCAAATTTGTTTGGGAAAAAGTGCGTTTTATAATCCGAAAAATATGGTATATATTTTTTTATGTTTAGCCGCTTTTATACAATAAAAAACTTTTTTTTGTAAAAAAAATAACTTTTTGCATTGCTATATTATTTCTCGGCTGACAAAGCTGTATGTCGGCTTGTTCTTTGCGGAATAAGATGACATTATCAGCTGTACCATTTTTTTCCATTCGACTTTTTGAACACAATTTAGTCATTACACTTTTTATTCACCAGTGTGATGAAAATGTATAGTTTTTTTCCCTTTTTTTAAATTTTTTTTACGGTGTTCACTGACGGGGACAGTTCAAGTTGTTACGAACGTGGCGATACCAAATAGGAAGTACTTTGTTTATTTTTTGTTGTTACATAAATATAACTATTTATTGGTATATGTTTTCTCATTTTTTACCAGTTTTATTTTAAACTTTTTTGTTTACTTAGTCTTTAACTTTCATTACTCTGATTGCTTGTATAATGCATTGCAATGCATCATACCCATCAGTGCTGCACTGACAGAAGCCTGATACCATGTTCCTGGCATGATCTAACAAGGCCATCACCATTGGGCCCTCACGATGAAGTCTCGAGGGCACAGGTAGGAAGAAAGAGTGAGTCCCCTAGGTGTTGCAATCAATATAGATCACAGCATTTGTGGGGTTAAATGGCCTGGGGCGGTGCGGACACTGCTCCTGGCAGTGACTGTTACTTCATAGGTCACAAAATCCTTCCCTATCATGACGGAAACCTATGTGAAAGGGGTTAAGGATGTGTGACATATCTAATTTTCTGTTTGGTTCACAGTTCAGTTTTATGTTCAATTAGTTTTATTACTCAATATTGAAATCACAAATAACACTAAAGTCAACCAAATATAATATGATCAATTAAGTCATGCAGGATTAACAAAGCTTGTAATGGTTCAAAGTTTTAGACACCAACATCAATGATGCAAATTTTAAATGAAGGTGACTGTGTATATGAAGTGCCGAGTCCTATTGTGACAATGAGCCAGGTGTCTACTTTTACAAAATATATACGGTAGGTGTGGGAGTTTAAAAAAGTGTTAAGAAATTATCCTGGCTACCAGAGACACAAAATATAAAACAAACAAACCCTGACAGTAAAAAGGGTTAAAGGTGCCAAATATCAAACAGGATTACAACGTAATGTATTAATCATTTTACCTGGAATAATCACAGAAAACTTCCAAAGTGTGCGTGTCAAGCAATAGGCCACACCAGCGGAACAAGGAACGGGCTGGTAACTGCTCTACTGTCGAGCACTCTGGAATGTCATCAATGGGGAAATTCACAACAGTCTTGTCAAGGCTTATAGAACAGCCATACTCAGGAATGCCTGCAGCAAGAGTTCTTAAAAGGATGAAAACACAAACCAATCCTTTTTAATTTTAGGAATTTGTAAAAAGTGGAAACAATGCAAATGATAATCATTTTAATATTAAAAAAGTTTAAGTACGCTTTCTGCTTCTAGCATTGACCTCATCCAACCATCCCCCTGACCTGTGGATGATGGACTGAAGGACAGGAGGAATACAGATTTGAAAGATTTCTATAGGATGCCAGCTTAAGGGACCACGGCCCTAGCTGGAGGAATACAGATCGGATCCACTGACTATCATTGAACGCATGGAGAAGTTCAGAGAAGCCAGGTTGGGACAATCAGGTCACCTGGCCACGTACCTCAATGGACTGTTAGTTAATAAGCTTGTCGTTTCCTCCTCTCTGTGGGTGCCCATCAAGAGATGGGTGCCACTGGTGGGGGTAGTTGGCCCTGGAAGCCCCAAAGTCGCAGCTGCTCTAAACTCAGTGAGCCAGCAGAAAGGTGAGTCTTTGTAATTTGCACCACCTTTTGTACTTGTTGGGACTGTTCTATATGTTATTGTCTGTTGGTGATTCAATAAGGTATTGCCACACTGTTTTACCCTCACCCTGTGTTATAGGAGTAGTATTCTGCCCACGGAACAGGAGTGTGGGCATTCAGTAGGTTGAACCCTGATCCATGCGGTCTTTCTAAAGACAACCGGGCCAGCGGACGAGAGCACCCACTGTTCCTAGTGTCACCACAACAAGTAAATCACAAACCACCAATGAATAAAAATCTCTGAGCTAGAAAAACTAAATGAATGATAGTGATATAACTAGGTGTAAACAAACGGAACCATTGCCAGGTGACAGGTGTGATACCCAACATTGGAGAGTAAGCACATTCATGCCTCTACAGACTTGGATAACTTTAAAGGGAACCTGTCATGTCATTTGTAGCATCTAAAGTGTGTCCCCAGTGCGTTGTTAGTGATACAATGTGCATCACCAACATGTTTTTATCATTAAAATCGTCGCTGTAATCCTTCGCAAAAAGCACTTTATGTAGTTATATCTTACCTGCTCATTTAGTCATAGTGGGGTGCTTCATTTTATTCAGTCGCGGTTGTCGCCGCCCACACAATTTGAATTAGGTTTCTGGGTTTGAGCTGACATCACTTGAAATTCTGCGCTTGCGCAGTGTGAATAGGGGAGCTGCACTTGCGCATGTGCCGGAGCCAGTGAAGCTGGAAACTATTCACAGCTTCAGTGCACACACACGGGGAGCCACTGATCATGGTGCATATGCACGGCTCGCCGATCAACAATGCCAAAGTGCTGCTCCTCAATACACACTGCGCAAATGTGGGATTTCAAGTGACGATGGCACAAACTCGGGAACATAATTCAAACTCAAGCACACTCCTATGGCTAAACGAGCAGGTAAGATAACTATACAAAGTGCTTTTTGCTAAGGATTACAGTGGCGATTTTAATAAAAAAAACGTTTTACTGATGCACATTGCATCACTAACAACGCACTGGGGACACTGTAGATGCTATAAATGACACGACAGATTCCCTTTAACGAAAACCAGGCTGCAGATTTTTACACTAAAGATATGTATAAAATCCTGCTGACAGATTCTCTTTAAAGCTATTCTGATTAACCCCATATAAAATGTTGCTTTTCTAGTAGGTCGATATTCCTGATATATTCTTAGTCACATTCGACAGCAAAAGCCCTCAAAAATTGCTGAAAAGTCAAAAAGAAAATGTGTTTGGGATGCTGCCAAAAGGCCTACATTATAGGAGCTGCAGGAATTTCGGGTAACTAATGGGTTGAAGCATTGTGAAGGAAGGATTATGCTTTGTTTTTTTTTTTGTTTTTTTTTTGGGGGGGGTTCAGCAACTGGAGGAAATTATGAACCGTTCCAAATATCAGTCAATTTTGAGTCAAAATATTCAAACCTCTGTTAAGAAGCTGAAGAAGAATTTGACCTTTCAGCACAATAACGACCATAAGTAGACCTCCAAATCAACAAAAGAATGGCTTTTCCAGACTATGAAAATTTTGTAATGGCACAGCAAGAGCCGAAACATGAATCCAACCGAAAATCTGTGGATTGACCTAAAGAGGGCTATAGAAAAGATGCCCTCACAATCTGACAGATCTGAAGCACTACTACAAGGAAGACAGGGCGCAAAGATTTCCAATTCTAGACGAGCCATGCTGACAGATTCCTACCCAAAAAGACTGAATGCTGTCATAAATTCAAAGGGTACTGCATATTTATGCAACCACATTATTTTAGTTCTTTATTTTTCTTTTGGATTTCACTTTATTTTTCAATTGAATTGTACAAATTATAGGTGACATTATGGGTATGCTAAAATGTCGAATTATTGCTGCCAATTACGGTATCTACTTTTTTCTATGTGTTTTTGTCACAAAAATACCGTCTTTTACTGCCCTAGTAAAGAGAGTGAGATTTATGAAATCTCCTGCACACGTTGCTTATATTTTCCTTACAAAGATGAAGCAGTTACAAATCTGCAGCAAGTTAATTCTTTCAGCATTTTACACTCATTCTAATGAACGGGAAAAAAATCATAAAAAACACATGTAAAAATGTATGTTTTTTATGCAGCCAAGAAGCATATTTTTGATGCAGAAATGTGTTAAGCAAATACTGAACGTGTGTACATACCCTCCAGTTGGAAAGGGTCGAGCACGTATAGTCGGCATGTGACTGCATATATGTAAATTGTGATCACGTGACTGCCAGCTCTCATCGGCAACACCGAGGAATCACGTAGAGTGACTGCAGACTTATCAGACAATCACGTTAATGTATAAAAGCAGAACTAAACATTTAGAGCTCAAATTATATTTCTTGAAATTAACGAAAAATAAACAATGCAGCATAAAAGAAAGAGTTAAACCAGACTGTGAACTGAACGACAACTGCATTTACATCTTTACCATTTTGTAGCTGCTTATAAAAAGGGGATGTAGGAAATTACTATATATGTAAATTCAATTTAAAGGGGTTGCCTGGCACTATCTACTTCTGTATTGAAGGTGAACATGTCATCACCCCCATATACCTGCCGAGGTAAATGAGACTGTACATCTTGCTGCAGTGTAAACTTATTTTGATCTGTCTGATTTGTCAAAGAGTCTGATGTGGTCCAATGTTTTGACTGGGAGCGGTCTTTTGTCAAGGACATCCGTTGGGGGTGAAGGTAGGCAAAATTTAGTATAGCAATAACGTAAATCGTCAGATATCTTTCATATCAAAGAGGACCTGTGTGGAGCAGGAGCCGGGAATCAGGAAATATGGCAAGCAGGGTGTAAGCCCAGGGCAACAGATGTCCTAGACAAAGACTGCTTCCGGTCGAAATGTTGGACCACATCTGTTTTTGACTCCTTGAGAGATCAAAATAAATTTACACTGAAGCAAGACCTATAGGGTCATTTTCTTTTTATGATGCTGAGGTTCCTTCCTCTAAGTCTGGACCACGAGTCCTTTCTTCTTCTAATAAGCCTGCCAAGGATCGTGCATGTCAACAAGTATCGCACACATCTTGTTCAGTAGAATAGGACATGTGCGTGATATCTGCCAATGTCTGTGTGTGATTGGCAGGTATAATGAATGTGTCCTATTCTAATGAACAAGATGTGCACTTGCCTCGGCAAGCATGTGGATTCATAACATCATGGGCACCTCTCACCTTCAATGTGGAAATGAGCTGCACTGGACAACCCTGGTATTAACAATATACTATGCATTATGCTTCTATGTTCCCTAACTGTGACTGCAGGCAAAAAGCATTTTCTGCATTACATCTATCATTATTCAACAGGGCTACATAAAAATCAAGTCTAAAAATTCCGGGGACAATTTATATTTTATGGTAGCCTCGGTGACCAACATACAGTAGTTGCCATCTGGAGTCCTGAAACGAATGTTCACAACTCTTTAACCTGTATCTTTTTTGTGCATCTTTAAAACCTACCTTAAAAATTGTTTTGCTTCGTCTAAGTGTGGTGTTACCAGCAAGAAATCATCAATAAGTCTCATAAAAATGCTGCAATAAGCAAAAAGCATAACATTATAGAAGTTCAAATTACCTATGGGCACGTTGACTGTCAAGTTACATAACCTTTCTGTAAAATTCTCCAATCCCACCAACTCCATTGCCCCAGTAGCTTATGCCAATGTTTACTTGTTCATGTAACTGCAGACTTAAATCACTGACCTCAGCGGTCACGTACCATACATTCAGACATCACTGATGATGTGTGCGAGTGGCTGCAGCAGGCACATGAATGTACGACACATCACCGCTGTAGGACAAGTAAATAGACACGGCAGTAATCACTGCAATATCAACACTCCAACAACAAAGGAATTCACAGCTGAGTACTGGTTACTGAAATTTGATCACAATGCCCATTAGTAGGGATTTTTTTATGCCATAAGTGTCTGATGCTCATGTACAGTATGTGGAGAATAAGGGTATCCTAACACACCCTGCAGTACCAGGACAGACAATAACATGTCCCCAACCTATCCATGACACATTTATGTGAGTTAGGCTACTTTCACACTTGAGTTTTTTGCAATCTGTCGTTTTGGGCAAAAAAAGGATCCTGCAAATGTGCAGGATCCGTTTTTTGCCCATAGACTTGTATTAGCAACGGATCGCGACGGATGGCCACACGTCGCATCCGTCGTGCAACGGATCCAACGTGTTTTGGCGGACCGTCGGCACGAAAAAAACGTTCTAGTGAACGTTTTTTTTGTCCGTCACATCCGCCATTTTCTACCGCGCATGCGCTGATTAAACTCTGCCCCCTGCTCCCCGGACTTCAGAATGGGCAGCAGATGCGTTGAAAAACTGCATCCGCTGCCCACATCTTGCACAAATTTCACAACGTGCGTCGGAACGTTGACCCGACGCATAGCGACGGACCCGTAATGACGCAAGTGTGAAAGAGGCCTTAGGCCTCTTTCACACTTCCGCCTTTGTGCTCCCGTCGAGATACAGCGTTTTTTGAAAAAACAGGATCCTGCAAAAAAATTTGGATCCTGTTTTTTCCCATAGACTTGTATTAGCGACGGATTGTGACGGATGGCCATCCGTTTCATCCGTCGTGCACTGGATCCATCGGGAAACAGCGGTCCGTCGTCTGGAAAATATGTTCAATGAAACGTTTTTTGCCTGCGTCGGAAAAACGTGCAACAACGCATCCTGCGGCATACGTGGTCAGCTATAATGGTAGCCTATGGACGCAGGATGCGCCGTTGACTGTGAAAAGCAGGAATCCAGCGACGTATGGCGTTTTTCTCCTCTGAGCATGCCTGGAAGGATTTATATATTCATTCATTCATTCATTCATTCTTTCTTTCTCTCTCTCTCATCAATAGTAGAAAGAGAGCGAGCGAGAGAGAATTTCCCTGACGGGAAAAGACGGGACCCGTCGTTAGGATTCCTGCTTTTCACAGGCAGCGACGCATCCTGCGCCCATAGGCTACTATTGTAGCCAGTGACGGGCAGCGCAGGATGTGGCGCTGACCGATTTTCCGAAGTGCAGAAAAAACGTTCCTCTGAACTTTTTCTCTGGCCGACGGACCATTTTTTTATGCAGGATCCAATGAAAGACGGCCATCCGTCACAATCCGTCGCTAACACAAGTCTATGAGAAAATGCAGGTGAAAGACGGAAGTGTGAAAGAGGCCTTACAGAAATTGAGTATCTGCATCCGTATCCATATAAAGTACACACTGGTAACGACATTCGTGACATGATCGCTTAAAGGGAATCTGTCAGCAGGTTTTGGCTATAGGCTGAAGACAGCATGCTGTAGGGGTTAAAACACAGATTTCAGCAATGCCTCTCTTACCAAGCTCCGTGCTGCTTGTTTGCAATGATTGTTTCACCACCAGGAGCTAATCATTCCTTTGACTAGAGCAGATGCCTGCCTCCTGGTCCAACAGGCTCCCCCCTGTGATGAGCACCTCATCGTCTATGGACATTGTATATACAAAGGCTGGTGACGGCAGGGTTAGCTTCCTCAGCTCTGCTTCATTGCTAAATATAAAAGCTACAATTATGTCAGAACAGTAATTACGTTTTTATTTACCGTATATACTCGAGTATAAGCCGAGAATTTCAGCCCATTTTTTTAGGCTGAAATTGCCCCTCTCGGCTTATACTCGAGTCATACCCAGGGGTCGGCAGGGGAGGGGGAGCAACAGCTGTCTAATTATACTCACCTGCTCCTGGCGCTGTCCCTGGACATCCCTGGTTCTCCGGGTACTGGTAGCTTCTTCCTGTAGTGAGCGGTCACATGGTACCGCTCATTACAGTAATGAATATGGACTCCCATAGGGGTGCAGCCGCATATTCATTACTGTAATGAGCGGTACCATGTGACCGCTCAATACAGGAAGAAGCTACCGGCGCCGGAGAACCAGGGACACCATGCCAGGAGCAGCTGAGTATAACGCAGTGCGCGATATTCACCTGCTCCCCGTTCCACCGATGGTCGCCGCAGCATATTCCCCATCCTCTGCACTGACGCTCAGGTCAGAGGGCGTGGTGAAACGATTAGTGTGCGCCGCCCTCTGTCTGAACGTCAGTGCAGAAGACACAGCAGCGGCCGTCGGTGGAACGCGGACCGGTGAATATAGCAAGTGCCCGAGGCCTGAGAGGTGAGTATGTCATTTTTTTTTTTTATCGCAGCAACAGCATATGGGGCAAATGTCTGTATGGAGCATCTAATGTGGCCATGTGCAGCGTTATATGGGGCAAATATCTGTATGGGGCCATGTGCAGCATTATATGGGGCAAATATCTGTATGGGACCATGTGCAGCATTATATGGGGCAAATATCTGTATGGGGCCATATGCAGTATTATATGGGGCAAATATCTGTATGGAACATTTTATGGGGCCATGTGCAGCATTATATGGGGCAAATATCTGTATGGGGCCATGTGCAGCATTATATGGGGCAATTATCTGTATGGGGCCATGTGCAGCATTATATGGGGCAAATATCTGTATGGAGCATCTTATGGGGCCATGTGCAGAATTATATGGGGCTAATATCTGTATGGAGCATCTTATGGGGCCATGTGCAGCATTATATGGGGCAAATATCTCTATGGGGCCATGTGCAGCATTATATGGGGCAAATATCACTATGGAGCATCTTATGGGGCCATAATCAGCATTTGTGGAGCATTATACGGGGCAAATGTGTCTATGGAGCATCTTATGGGGCCCTTATTAACCTTTATGCAGTACTGTATGGGGCAAATGTGTCTATGGAGCATCTTATGGGGCCATTATTAACCTTTGTACAGCATTATATGGAGCATATTTTAATATGGAGCATCTTATGGGGCCCATCATGAACTATATGGAGCATCTTATGGGGCCCATCATATACTGTATGGAGCATCTTATGGGGCCCATCATGAACTGTATGGAGCATTATATGGGGCTCCTGATTCAATATGGATATTCAAAAACACTTAACCTACTGATATCTCAATTAATTTTACTTTTATTGGTACCTATTTTTATTTTTGAAATTTACCGGTAGCTGCTGCATTTTCCACTTTAGACTTATACTCGAGTCATTAAGTTTTCCCAGTTTTTGTGGGAAAATTAGGGGGGGTCGACTTATACTCGGGTCGGCTTATACTCGAGTATATACGGTATTTATTTTACACACTTGCATAGCACCATTAATTCCACAGCACTTTACAGACATCGCTGTTCCCATTGGGGCTCACAATCTAGATTCCCTACCAGCTTCTCTTTGGAGTGTGGGAGGAAACCAGAGAACCTGGAGGAAACCCACGCAAACACGCGGAAAACATACAAATTCTTTGCAGATGTTGTCCTTGGTGGGATTTGTGATACACGGTTGGATTTAGCTTCTCTTTGCCTACATCAGGCTGCTCTCAAATTAGGTAGCAAAAACCTGCTGACAGTTTCCCTTTAGAAAGGTAATGGTACTGTATTTAGTGTTTGCTAGGCATCTGTCTGTTCATCTAGAGAAATCACAGCATAATGGCATTAAAGTAACTTGCACAGTTCATCTATTCAGTAGGTAGAAATCACTGCTCTTGACTTGCTAATCCGTGACCACTAATCCACTTTAATACACGGGCCTCTCGCTTTTCAGAGTAAATGTCAACTATAACACACTACATACCTATTCTCTTGTATTCCACAGAACAACTTATTTTCCATATCGCCGTAGCACAAGCTACAAAGTAATGCTGACAACACGGATCCCTGGGGTATTCCACAACACTGCATATAATATCTGAAAAGGAAAAAAACAATTAAATTGACATTATAAAGGCTTACAGGAAAAAAGAAAAAAGTCATAATTCCCAAATACTTTTATTTAGAAATAGTTTATTATTATTATGACGCCATTTATTCCATAGTGCTTTACATGTGAGGAGGGGTATACATATAAAACAAGTACAATAATCTTAATCAATACAAGTCACGACTGGTACAGGAGGAGAGAGGACCCTGCCCGCGAAGGCTCACAATCTACAAGGGATGAGTGAGAATACAGTAGGCGATGGTAGAGCTGGTTGTTCAGAGGTTTGGTCTATCGGTGGTTACTGCAGGTTGTAGGCTTGTCGGAAGAGGTAGGTCTTCAGGTTCTTTTTGAAGGTTTCCACAGTAGGCGAGAGTCTGATGTGTTGGGGTAGAGAGTTCCAGAGTATGGGGGAAGCACAGGAGAAGTCTTGGATGCGGTAGTGGGAACAAGAGATAAGAGGGGAGTAGAGAAGGAGATCTTGTGAAGATCGGAGGATGCGTGCAGGTAAGTACCGGGAGACCATGTCACAGATGTATGGAGGAGACAGGTTGTGAATGGCTTTGTATGCCATGGTTAGGGTTTTGAACTGGAGTCTCTGGGTAATGGGGAGCCAGTGCAGGGATTGACAGAGGGGAGAGGCTGGGGAATAGCGGTGGGACAGGTGGATTAGTCAGGCAGCAGAGTTTAGAATAGATTGGAGGGGTGCGAGACTGTTAGAGGGGAGGCCACAGAGCAGGAGGTTGCAGTATTCGAGGTGGGAGATGATGAGGGCATGGACTAGGGTTTTTGCAGATTCTTTTCTTGGTTGAGGAATGTACGGATTTGGGAAATAGTTTTGATTTGAAGTCGGCAGGAAGTGGAAAGGTCTTGGATATGTGGTTTGAAGGAGAGGTCAGTGTCAAGGATTACACCGAGGCAGCGAGCTTGTGGGACTGGGGAGAGTGGGCAGTCATTTACTTTAATGGATAGGTCTGTTGGTGGAGTCAAGTGAGATGGGGAAAAATGATGAATTCTGTTTTGTCCATATTAAGTTTTAGAAATCTATCGAAGAAGAAGGATGAAATAGCAGACAGACATTACGGGATTCTGGTTAGTAGGGTGGTGATATCTGGTCCAGAGATGTAGATCTGTGTGTCATCAGCATAGAGATGATACTGAAAGCCGTGAGATTCTATGAGCTGTCCCAGGCCGAAGCTGTAAATGGAGCTGGCCCTAGGACTGAACCTTTCGGGACTCCGACAGATAGAGGGCGAGGTGAGGAGGTGGTGTGCGAGTGGGAGACGCTGAATGTCCGGTCTGTTAGGTATCATGAGATCCAGGATAGAGCCAAGTCTGTGATGCCAAGGGATGAGAGGGTCTGTAATTATAGGGAATGGTCCACTGTGTCAAAGGCAGAGGACAGGTCCAGGAGTAGGACAGAGTAGTGTCGCTTGGCCTTGGCGGTTAATAGGTCATTGGTGACTTTAGTTAGGGCAGTTTCAGTGGAGTGGTGTGACCGGAAGCCAGATAGTAAGCGGTCGAAGAGGGAGCAAGAAGAGAGGTGGGAGGACAGTTCAAGATGTACATGTTGTTCCAGTAGTTTTGAGGCATAAGGGAGAAGTTATATATGGTGATAGCTAGATACAGAGGATGGGTCAAGAGAGGGCTTTTTGAGGATATGTGTGATTGAGACATGTTTAAAGCTTCAGGGGAAAACACCAGTTGTTAGTGATAAGTTGAATAGATGGGTTAGGGTTGGGATGAAGACTGTAGTGAGGTTTGGAATGAAGTGGGATGGGATCGGGTCAAGTGCACAGCTTCACATTTTATCCAAGAGATAATCTTGTCTGTCTGGCTAGCAGCAAACCTGACCATGTGCATGGTTGCCCAGAGCTCCTGACAGATTAGGAGGTGCGCAGCATGGCTGCAGTTTATTGTGGAAGGGTCTATAAGAGATGTTGTGCTGCTAATGCTGCGGTCTGTGCCTCCAGTCTGAGCACAATGCACATTGCCCTGGCTTACTGCTAGTCAGCCTGACAGATACGACAGATACACTCTGCCTCCTTTACTCGGCCTCAAGAAGCACAAAACCCAGTCTTATTACATGGCAAGACAGCGTTCCAACAGCATATCAGAATGACTGCCATGCTCATTTACAACAGTGATAATATCCCTAGCTAAAATGAGCATTTGTTGCTAAATTAAGGTATTTTCAGATTGATTACATTTTTTCATTTAAGAATTTTTTTCTAAAACTGCAATTAAAATCAGTATCTAATTTACCTTATTTTTATAAGGATGACAGAATTTAATAGCTCTGCATATTCAAAAATACCGGTAAGTGTTTTATTTTATTTTCCCACTCAAAAATGGTATTCATAGTATCATGTACGGAAACTAAAGTGTATTGTCCGTATTTATACATTTATTATCTGCATGCAGTAGAATTGGGATGAAGGTTTGACAAAAGTCACAAAAGCAGAGACCCAAATGTAAAATAAACCATACCCAATGCTGGCTAGTTGTGTTACAACCTGTACATGTCACCACAAGAAAACTATCGTAGTTCCTACGAGTTATGTCTGTGATCTACAAGTTAAGCTACAGCTCAAATTTACCATCATGTCAAGAAGAGAGAAAAAACATTTCCAGACCTGATATTCGGTTCCAATATATTTTGTACTTTACCCATCATCTTTGGGAGGAAAACCGCCCAAGAAAACCATATTACCTTATGCACTTTGGGTTGTGGTCTCAGAGAGCCTTAATTGTATCATAAGTCATTCCAAGATAAGTGCAGTTGTGCTCAAAAGTATACATACCCCGGTAGAATTTTTGCTTTCTTGGCCTTTTTTCAGAGAATATGAATGATAACACCAAAACTTTTTCTCCACTCATGATTAGTGGTTGTGTGAAGCAATTTATTGTCAAACTACTGTTTTTGCTCTTTTTAAATCACAATGACAACCCAAAACATCCAAATGACCCTGATCAAAAGTTCACATACCCCATTCCTTAATACCGTGTATTGCCCCCCTAACATCAATGATGACAGCTTGAAGTCTTTTGTGCTGGTTGTGGATGAGGTTCTTTATTTTCTCAGATGGTAAAGTTGCCCACTCTTCTTTACAAAAAGTCTCCAGTTTCTGTAAATTCCTGGGCTGTCTAACATGAATCGGGCTGATGAGTGAACATTTGCCTCCAGTATTTGCTGATAACGTGCTGCATTTATCTTTCCTTCAAATTTGACCAAGTTTCCTGTGCCTTTGTAGCTCACACATCGCAAAAATATCAGCGATCCACCTCTGTGCTTTACAGTAGGAATGGTGTTCCTTTCATCATAGGCCTTGTTGACCTGTCTCCAAATTTAACAGTTATGGTTGTGGGCAAAAAGTTCAATTTTGGTCTGATCACTCCAAATGACCTTGTTCTAGAAGACGAGGCTTGTCTCGTTGTGTGTATTGTAGGCGAGATACTTTGAGGTATTTGCGCAGTAATGGCTTTCTTCTGGCGAATCGACCATGCAGCCCATTTTTTTTCAAGTGCCTCATTATTGTGCATTGTGCATCTTGAAACAAGCACACTGCTCGTTTTGAGAGAGTCCTGAATTTCAGCTGCTTTTATTTGTGGGTTTTACATCCCAAACAATTTTCCTGGCAGTTATGGATGACATTTTTGTTGGTCTACCTGACCGTGGTTTTGTTTTTACAGAGCCCCTTATTTTCTATTTGTTAATCACAGTTTGAACGCTGCTGACAGCCATTATCAAATCCTTGGATATCTTTTTGTATCCCTTTTCTATTTTATACAGTTCAACCACCTTTTCAAGTAGATTTTTTGACATTTCCTTTGCTTTCCCCATGACTCACAATCCAGAAACGTCAGTGGCTGGATGAAACATGCAAGAGTCTGTCTGGATCCGAGAAACTCACTCCGCTTTTATGCACACACACTGATTACAAGCAAACAGGTCACAGGTGAGGATGTTATCTTTAGTAGCCATTCAAACCCATTTGTGTCAACTTCTGTGCATGTTATCAAGCCAAAATCACCAGGGTATGTGCACTTTTGATCAGGGTCATTTGGATGTTTTGGGTTGTCATTATGATTTAAAAAGAGAAAACACAGTAGTTTGACAATAAATGGCTTCACCCAACCACTAACCATGAGTAGAGAAAAAGTTTTGGTGTTATTCATATTCTCTGAAAAATGGCCTACAAAGCAAAAATTCTGCCAGGGTATGTAAACTTGTGAGCACAATTGTATATATACAGGTAAGCAGCACATCACACCTACCGGTCATAAATTCTCAGAATATGATTGAAGATTATTTGTTGTAAGAAGGATAGCAGTTTGCTCGAGTTTTCATTCAAATAAAGGCTCTAGAAATAAAGAATTGTGGGAACGGGTTATCAATAAGCAAAGTGGAACTGACAGTACTGCACATTCAACGATTACTGACCATCATAGCGAACATTTTTTCATCTTTAACCAATTCAAGACCAGACCAATTTTGCCTAATAATGACCAGGCGCCGTTCTGATTTATTTACACAATGTGAAAGCAATTTTTTTCTCATCTGGCTTTTCAAACAATTTGAAAACATTATTTTACTAATAATGGGGAAGAAGGGAAAATGTTTCTGTTTGTCATTGTTTTTCCCTTTTAGTTCAATAGCACACATTTTCACTAACTTAGGTTGTGTCCTCCAGGTTTCTTTTTATATGGGCCAGTACAACATTTAAGAAATTGGGTAATCTTCGAATGGCTCAACTGACCCGACACAAAAAACTTCTGATAAGCATTTATAATGCTAAATACACTCCATTATCATTATCACCAGACAGCGTACGACACAAAAACTGGGGCTTTTGTTAGATGCCAGACTACCAGTGCAACGCGTTGGCACTAAGATAGCGTTGAAGGCAGCTGATAGGGTGACCCTGAAATCTAAGGCTATAATGAAGCAAGATGTCGAGGCAGGTCTTCCCTGTCTGTGTAGTAAAGCAGCATTCACAGACTTAGAAGAACCAACCGATGCTCAAAATGGAAACACTGAGTTGCCACTTATGGACAGCACTGTAAACTTGGTATTTAATTGATGACGGCTTCGGCATTTATAGACACTAACCTGCACATAGCAGCTAATAGGATACCAAAAAAACCATTTTGTAATCTAAGGTGCATTTATTTTACACGACTATCATAAAAAAACACTCTTAGGGAAGTTCATTTCACGAAAATCATGCAGTGTAAACAAGTCTGTCGATTACCTAACGAATTATCAAATTTAGGTGACTAGATCATTTGGTTTGACCATAACATTACTCTTGGCAGCGCAGAGTCTTGTGTAAACAGGACCTGAGCAAACGAGAACAATTTCAGCCTATGCGCATTTAGCAATCTAATATAAATCACAGAGGCTAGTGAATCACTGCAGTCTGCAAATATATAACGGTCGGCAGTTGTTTAAGACCAAGAAAAAAAAAAATCAGTAAATGTTCACCCACCCTTACTTGATATTCTTTTTTTGTTTTCACATCAGTCAGCTAAGGCATACCCTAATGCAGGGGTAACACTACCGTAGGATACGGATGAGTGTTATTCAAGAAAACATGGCATAGCACTCGGACCACTATTTATCTCTGGAGCAGTCCACATCACCGTTTATTGTCTCGGGTGTATTCACGGGAGTGTAAAATCGCAGCATGCTGCGATTGTCACCGAGACTCGCCAATGCAAGCCTATAGGTGTGAGGGGAAAAAAAACCTCACAGCAATCGGACCATGCAAGTGCTGTCCAATTTTTATGCACCTGTGTCCTTTGAAAAGGACGCTCGTGCTGACGTCAGAAAGGTGAAGCGAGTTCATTGGCCGTGAACTTCCCAGTCTGATGGCACCGGGAGCAGGAGAACTTTCTCACTCTCGCAGTGCCCTCAGACAGGGAATAGCAGTTCACAGGCAGACACTAAGCAAATGGTGCTCAGTGTCTACTGGATAGCAGGCTGCATGGTCGCATCATGCAGCCTGCCATCTACATGTAGCAGAGCTGGACCCTTTGTGGGACTAATGGATTAAAAGCATCTCTGAGGAAAGTTGAGGAATACTGACTGTTTGTTTTTTACGTTTTTTGCAGATGACAAGGTCATCAGGGGAATAGGCGAGGTGGTATATATGGTTTAAGAATATTAAAGGAGTCTGTGTCTTTCTTTCAATTAAAGGACTTTTTGTGAGTGTCTATGTTTTCTTACAATGCAACTAAGGGGTTAGTAATGGGGGCGTCTTATTGACGCCTCTCCATTACTAACATTGGGGCTTGATGTCACCTGACGACGGTGACATGAACCCTTCAACTATTACCCCACTTGCCTTCGCTACAGGGCAAGTGGGAAGAGCGAGGCTAAGTGCCAGTATTGGCACATCTTAGATATGCGCCTTTTCTGGGGCGGCTGAGAGCTGATGTTTTTAGCCTGGGGGGAGGGCAGCATCCATGGCCCCTTCTTAGGCTATTAATATCAGTCCGCAGCTGTCTGCATAGCCTTAGCTTGTTATTAATTATAGGGGGACCAACGTCATTTTGTGGGGAGTCCCCTATTTTAGTAGCCAGTAAGGGCTAATTATACAGCAGTGAGCTGATATTAATAGCCTGGGAAGCTCCATGGGTATTACCCCCTTTCCAGGCTATAAACATCTATAAGTACTTACTGTATTACTGCATGTAATCCATCTCTTCTATCCTGTCGGCTCTTGCAGTGATTTTACAGAACACGGCAGAAGAATTACCGGCTATGCTTCTATCTATCTACGAGATAGATATATACAGTGCCTTGCGAAAGTATTTGGCCCCCTGGAACTTTTCAATGTTTTCCCACATATCATGCTTCAAACATAAACATACCAAATGTCAATTTTTGGTGAAGAATCAACAACAAGTGGAACACAATTGTGAAGTTGAATGAAATTTATTGGTTATTCTACATTTTTGTGGAAATTCAAAAACTGAAAAGTGGGGAGTGCAATATTACCCGGCCCCTTTACTTTCAGTGCAGCAAACTCACTCCAGAAGTTCATTGTGGATCTCTGAATGATCCAATGTTGTCCTAAATGCCCAATGATGATAAATATAATCCACCTGTGTGTAATCAAGTCTCTGTATAAATGTACCTACTCTGTGATAGTCTCAGGGTTCTGTTTCAAGCACAGAGAGCATCATGAAGACCAAGGAACACAACAGGCAGGTCCGTCATACTGTTGTGGAGAAGTTTAAAGCCGGATTTCGATACAAAACGATTTCCAAAATTTTAAAGATCCCAAGGAGCACTGTGCAAGCGATCATATTGAAATGGAAGGAGTATCATACCACTGCAAATCTACCAAGACCTGGCAGTCCCTCTAAACTTTCATCTCAAACAAGAAGACTGATCAGAGATGCAACCAAAAGGCCCATGATCACTCTGGATGAACTGCAGAGATCTACAGCTGAGGTGGGACAGCCTGTCCATAGGACAACAATCAGTCGTACACCGCACAAATCTGGCCTTTATGGAAGAGTGGCAAGAAGAAAGCTATTTCTCAAAGATATCCGTAAAAAGTGTCGTTTAAAGTTTGCAACAAGCCACCTGGGAGACACACTAAACATGTGGAAGAAGGTGCCATGGTCAGATGAAACCAAAATAGAACTTTTTGACAACAATGCCAAACGATATGTTTGGCGTAAAGGCAACACAGCTCATCACCCTGAACACACCATCCCTACTGTCAAACATGGTGGTGGCAGCATCATGGTTTGGGCATGCTTTTCTTCAGCAGGGACAGGGAAGATGGCTAAAATTGATGAGAAGATGGACGGAGCCAAATACAGGACCATTCTTCAAGAAAACCTGTTGGAGTCTGGAAAAGACCTGAGACTGGGACGGAGATTTGTCTTCCAACAAGACAATGATCCCAAACATAAAGCAAAATGTACAATGGAATGGTTCATAAATAAACGTATCCAGTAGTGATGAGCGAATATACTCGTTACTCGAGATTTCTCGAGCACGCTTGGGTGTCCTCCGAGTATTTTTTAGTTCTCGGAAATTTTAATTGCCGCAGCTAAATGATTTACATCTGTTAGCCAGCATAAGTACATGTGGGGGTGCCTGGTTGCTAGGGGATCCCCACATGTAATCAAGCTGGCTAAGAGATGGAAATCATTCAGCTGAGGTGAGGAAAACTAAATCTCTGAGCACTAAAAAATACTCGGAGGTCACCTGAGTGTGCTCGGGAAATCTCGAGTAACGAGTATATTCGCTCATCACTAGTATCCAGGTGTTAGAATGGTCAAGTCAAAGTCCAGACCTCAATCCAACTGAGAATCTGTGGAAAGACTGAAAACTGCTGTTCACAAATGATCTCCATCAAACTTCACTGAGCTCGAGCTGTTTGCCAAGGAAGAATAGGCAAGAATTTCAGTCTCTCGATGTACAAAACTGATAGGGACATACCCCAAGCGACTTGCAGCTGTAATCGCAGCAAAAGGTGGCGCAACAAAGTATTAAGTTAAAGGGGCCGAATAATATTGCACGCCCCACTTTTCAGTTTTTGAATTTCCACAAAAATTTAAAATAAGCAATAAATTTCGTTCACAATTGTGTTCCACTTGTTGATTCCTCACCTAAAATATGTTTGAAGCATGATATGTGGGAAAAGATTGAAAAGTTCCAGGGGCGGAATACTTTCGCAAGGCTATATATATATATATATATATATATATATATATATATATATATATATATATATATATATATATATATATATATATATATGTATATATATTTATTTTTTCTATGTGTTCTGTATATATCTATTCTATCCTAACCTGTCATGCTGTGATTATACTGTATGCGTCACATGTATTGCCGGCTTTCTGCTATCCATCTAACACACACGTGTGTATATATGTATATATATATGTATATATATATATATATATATATATATATATATATATATATATATATATATATATATATATATATATATATATATATATATATATATATATATATATACACACTCACCGGCCACTTTATTAGGTACACCATGCTAGTAACGGGTTGGACCCCCTTTTGCCTTCAGAACTGCCTCAATTCTTCGTGGCATAGATTCAACAAGGTGCTGGAAGCATTCCTCAGAGATTTTGGTCCATATTGACATGATGGCATCACACAGTTGCCGCAGATTTGTCGGCTGCACATCCCAAAGATGCTCCATACAAGGCAGGATGGATCCATGCTTTCATGTTGTTTACGCGAAATTCTGACCCTACCATCCGAATGTCGCAGCAGAAATCGAGACTCATCAGACCAAGCAACGTTTTTCCAATCTTCTACTGTCCAATTTCGATGAGCTTGTACAAATTGTAGCCTCAGTTTCCTGTTCTTAGCTGAAAGGAGTGGTACCCGGTGTGGTCTTCTGCTGCTGTAGCCCATCTGCCTCAAAGTTCGACGCACTGTGCGTTCAGAGATGCTCTTAGGCCTACCTTGGTTGTAACGGGTGGCGATTTGAGTCACTGTTGCCTTTCTATCAGCTCGAACCAGTCTGCCCATTCTCCTCTGACCTCTGGCATCAACAAGGCATTTCCGCCCACAGAACTGCCGCTCACTGGATTTTTTTTCTTTTTCGGACCATTCTCTGTAAACCCTAGAGATGGTTGTGCGTGAAAATCCCAGTAGATCAGCAGTTTCTGAAATACTCAGACCAGCCCTTCTGGCACCAACAACCATGCCACGTTCAAAGGCACTCAAATCACCTTTCTTCCCCATACTGATGCTCGGTTTGAACTGCAGGAGATTGTCTTGACCATGTCTACATGCCTAAATGCACTGAGTTGCCGCCATGTGATTGGCTGATTAGAAATTAAGTGTTAACAAGAAGTTGGACAGGTGTACCTAATAAAGTGGCCAGTGAGTGTATATATATATATATATATATATATATATATATATATATATATATATATATATATATATACACACACACAGTACAGCGCAAAAGTTATTTTTTCATTCATATTAATTTTGGGATATTGCTAGCAATTGTTTTGCCGTCCAGCTTACCCTATTGCAAGAGGATTGTGAACACTACGGTAGTGGTTTTATACTTTCCTTCGTTAAATAAGATTTGGTTCAGGTGATCACCTAATCAGAAGCACATTAAGTAGAATGAGGTGTACTCTGGTTGGAATTCAACTGACACTGGATTGGAATAGCTGTCAGACATGTAGAGAAGATGATTTTTTTTTTTAAACTGTGCAGTGGTCCCTTCATTTTTTCCAGAACTGTTATATACCCCACATTTTTGTCGACATTTCATCAATTATGGGGACTCTTTTCATTGGGGTTGGTGCTGTGTGGCGTCCATTGTTGCTGTGGTTTTGTGCTGGTGGGGCGGCGCGGTCTGAAGGCATAGGGCCATCTGCCCTGCCTATGCTTTGCAGCTGCGGCGGTGATCGGCGCGTGGCTCAGCTCCGTTAGAGCGGTAGGGACCAACTACGAGGTTTGCCGTCATGTGGCAGTGGGCTTCATACAGTCTTATCAGAATGTTAAACTAAGAACCTCATGTTCAGTTTTATATATTTCTGCCTAGGTGACTTTAGATAAAACGTAATTTTGAGGTAAGGTTCATGCTCTTTTTTTGGAGTATTTTATGAATTATATTTTTTCATGGGACAACACATATGACACTTTGAAAGTATTTAATGTAGTCAGTGTACAGCTTTTAGAACAGTGTAAATTTTGTGTGCCATCTAAATGACTTAACACAACAGCCATTAATGTCTAAACCACTGGCAAAAAAGTGAGTACACCCCTAAGTGAAAATGGCCAAAATGTGCCCAATTAGCCATTTTTCCCTCACCAGTGTCATGCAACTCATTAGTGTTACAAGGTCTCAGGTGTGAAATTGTGTGTTATAGTTTTCATACTGTGGTCATTGGAAGCTCAACATGGCATTTAATGGCAAAGAACTCTGAAGGTCTGAAAAAAAAAAAAAAGTTGTTGCTTTACATAAAGATGACATAGGTTATAATTAGACTGACAACACCCTGAAACGGAGCTGCAGCACGGGGGACCAAGACCATACAGTGGTTTGAAAAGACAGGTTCCACTCAGAAATGGCCTCGTCATGGTCGACCAAATAAGCTGAGTGCACGTGCTCAGCGTCATATTCAGGGGTTGTCTTTTCAAAATAGATGTATGAGTGCATTGCTGCAGAGGTTAAAAGGGGTGGAGGGTCAGCCTGTCAGTGCTGAGACAATATGCCGCACACTGCATTAAATTAGTCTGCATAGCTGTTGTCTCAGAAGGAAGCCTCTTCTAAAGATGATGGAAAAGAAAGCAAACAGTTTGCTGAATACAAGCAAACTAAGGACATGAATTACTGGAACTATGTCCTGTAGTCAGATGAGACCAAGATAAACTTATTTGGTTCAGATGGTGTCAAGCGTGTGTTGTGTCAACCAGGTGAGGAGTACAAAGACAACTGTGTCTTGCCTACAGTCAAGCATGGTGGTGGGAGTGTCCTAGTTTGGGGTTTGCATGAGTGCTGCCAGCTCTGGGGAACTACAGTTCATTGAGGGAACCATGAATGCCAACATGTACTGTGATATACTGAAGCAGAGTATGATCCCCTCCTTTTGCAAATTGGGCCACAGTGAAGTATTCCAACATGATAATGACTCAAAACACACCTCCAAGATGACCACTGCCTTATTCAAGAAACTGAGGGTAAATGTGCTGGACTGGCCAAACATGTCTAAAGACCTAAACCTTATTGAGCATCTGTGGAGCATCATCAAATTGAAGGTGGAGAAGCGCAAGGTCTCTAACATCCACCAGCTCTGTGAACTCATCATGGAGGAGTGGAATAGGATTCCAGTGGCATCCTGTGAAGCTCTGGTGAACTCAATGCCCAAGAGTTAAGGCAGTGCTTGAAAATACACTGTTATACAAGCTGTACACGGACTACTTTATGTTGTATCAATATCATGTCTTCAGTGTTGTCCCATGAAAAAGATGTACTAAATATTATATATATACACGTATATATATATATATATATATATATATATATATATATATATATATATATATATATATATATACCGTATATACTCAAGTATAAATCCAGTTTTTCAACACTTTTTGTGCTGAAAACGCCCCACCTCAGCTTATACTCGAGTCATTGTCCCAAAAGATGGAGGGGGAGCGGCAGCGGGTCTCAGGATGCAGGTGCCGGCTGCTGTGGCTAACTCCTGTGCCCGTTGCTAAAGAGAAATGAATATTCACTGCGCCGGCAGTAAATATTCATTTCTCTGTAATAGCGCGCAAAGTGTCAGCTGCAGAGGCCGACCAATCATGGGTGCCCGCTACTTAAGAGAAATTAATATTCACCTCCCTCCACTCCCATAGGCGTGGAGCGCAGTGAATATTTATTCCCTTAAGTAGCAGGGACCGGCCAATGCAGCTGCTGTCACTGGAACAAGATACTGCGAGAGAGCGCAGGGACAGTAAATAGGATGTTTTTTTTTAATGCTTTTTTGATGGGGGCCATACATAAAAGGAAAGGGATGAGGAGTCATGCATACCAGGATAGGGATGAGGGGGCCATGCATATAAGGATGGGGATGAAGGGACCATGCATACAAGGATAGGCATGAGGAGCCATGCACACCAGGATACGGATGAGGGGGCCATGCACACTAGAATAGGGATGAGGAGCCATGCAGACCAGGATAGTGAAGAGGGGACCATGCATACCAGGATAGGGATGAGGAATCATGCATACCAGGATAGGAATGAGGAACCATGCTTACCAGGATAGGAATGAGGAACCATACATACATCCCATTTTCTCAATGGGGAAAAAAGGAAAAATACCGCAAGGACTGTGGATTCAGAAAGCCAAACTTCCAACTCGGACTCAATTTCCCTGATTCTGACCGACCCCACAGCACTGCCTCACTACTGAGTATGTACATAACATGTAGCACAGATTTATTTCACCTAAAGGCTGAAATAGTTAGATCAGAAAAAGAACAAACATTTATAGGACATTTCATAACTTTCCCAAACTATTATGAAAACCTTTACAGCACATACTGCATTGAACTACTGAACCCAATTTATAATATATTTTGGGAGTCGGAGTCACTCCATTTTATACCGACTCCACCAAGACTTTGACTCGACAGTGCTCATACTGCTCCAACATTTACCAGAAATACTGCCATACTTTGCCACAACCAAGGCCACACCACCTGACTATGAAAAGAGTAAGCAGACTTACATAGTGATGTCCTGTTTGGATTTTAATTCTCCATCATTAAATAAAACAAAATATTTTATCAATACACATCTGTAATTTGTGTCACAAATGGTTCTTGTCATTGTAGCAAAAGCTTTTCTATGAACAGAATGATCAAAGGATTCTGGCAAGTAGTTGTTCAGTCACACCCTACAAATAATACCTGTTCCACAAAGATGGCATTTTGAACCAAATTGTCTTCTTGAAAATGTGTTAAAAAGCATTTCATATTTGGCAAAAAATCAACCAAGTTCGAAACCTATAAAAAGAACAAAAACAAATTAGGAGTAAATTGTAAGTTGCAGAACATTTATTAAAAAGTGCATTTCACTTAATACATTTGGGAGGTTTTAGACGTATTGTAAAGGCAGAAACGTTTTGTGACATCGTTTACGCCTAAAACCCATCAGCCACTGCTTGATAAATGTGACTTAGCAAATTAGGAAACTTATATATTGGGATTGGGCAAAAAGTAATTTCTTTCTTTTTTTTTTAATTTTGTTAACTTAGTCACCTTGAATATGTCTGCCCTGATTTAGACTGTCTGCAATGCACAAAGCATGCCCAGAAACAGGTTAGATTTTTAGGGCAGTTAGGTAATTGGGCTATAAGTCTTGGGACACAAACATCCTGCATTTTTTCAGCGGTACAGTAAAAGATGAAAAAAAAAATGTTTTATAATATATATATATATATATATATATATATATATATATATATATTTTCCCCTAAAGAAAACCAAAGGAAACGTGTTATCTTTAACGTTAGGCCTCTTAGAGATCATTTAATTTTCAGCGTAATAGTAATTTTGAACAGGGGTGCCCCAACTTTTACACGCCACTGTATGCTTATACGAGAACAAATTTTACAACCAACCCATTCTTCCTCTTAAATTGTTCTCTGTCACAATACATTATGACAATTTTAACCCCTTCAAGACCCAGCCTATTTTGACCTTAATGACCTGGCCATTTCTTGCAATTCTGACCAGTGTCCCTTTATGAGGTAATAACTCAAGAATGCTTCAATGGATCCTAGCGATTCTGAGACTGTTTTTTCGTGACATATTGGGCTTCATGTTAGTAGTAAATTTAGGTCAATAATTTTTGCATTTATTTGTGAAAAAAAATGAAAATTTGGTGAAAATTTGGAAAATTTCACAATTTTCAAATTTTTAATCTTTATTCTGCTAAACCAGAGAGTTATGTGACACAAAATAGTTAATAAATAACATTTCCCACATGTCTACTTTACATCAGCACAATTTTGGAAAGAAAATTTTTTTTTTGCTAGGAAGTTATAAGGGTTAAAATTTGACCAGCGATTTCTCAATTTTACAACAAAATTTACAAAACCATTTTTTTTAGGGATCACCTCACATTTGAAGTCAGTTTGAGGGGTCTATATGGTTGAAAATACCCAAAAGTGACGCCATTCTAAAAACTGCTCCCCTCAAGGTGCTCAAAACCACATTCAAGAAGTTTATTAACCCTTCAGGTGTTTCACAGCAGCAGAAGCAACATGGAAGGAAAAAATGAACATTTAACTTTTTAGTCACAAAAATGATGTTTTAGCAACAATTTTTGGACCGCGAAAGTTGTTGTCCAATTTGTTCTGAGTACGCGGATACCCCAAATGTGGGTGGGAACCACTGTTTGGGTGCACGACAGGGAAGGGAAGGAGCGCCATTTACTTTTTGAATGAAAAATTGGCTTCAATCTTTAGCGGATACCATGTCGCGTTTGGAGAGCCCCTGTGTGCCTAAAGATTGGAGCTCCCCCACAAGTGACCCCATTTTGGAAGCTAGACCCACTAATGAACTTATTTAGCTGCATAGTGAGCACTTTGAACCCCCAGGTGCTGCACAAATTGATCCATAAAAATGAAAAAGTACTTTTTTTTCACAAAAAAATTATTTTAGCCTCAATTTTCTCATTTTCACATGGGCAACAGGATAAAATGGATCCTAAAATTTGTTGGGCAATTTCTCCTCAGTACACCGATATCTCACGTGGGATTAAACCACTGTTTTGGCACACGACAAGGCTCGGAAGGGAAGGAGCGCCATTTGACTTTTTGAATGAAAAATTAGCTCCAATCGTTAGGGGACACCATGTCGCGTTGGAGAGCCCCTGTGTGCCTAAACATTGGAGCTCCCCCACAAGTGACTCCATTTTGGAAACTAGACCCCCCAAGGAACTTACCTAGATGCATAGTGAGCACTTTGAACCCACAGGTGCTTCACAAATTGATCCGTAAAAATGAAAAAGTACTTTTTTTTGCAAAAAATTTCGTTTAGCCTCAATTATTTTCATTTTCACATGGGCTACAGGATAAAAAGGATTGTAAAATTTGTTGGGCAATTTCTCTTGAGAACACCGATACCTCATATGTGGGGGTATACCACTGTTTGGGCGCACGGCAGGGCTCGGAAGGGAAGGAGCTCCATTTGACTTTTTAAATGAATAATTAGCTCCAATCGTTAGCGGACACCATGTCGCGTTTGGAGAGCCCCTGTGTGCCTAAACATTGGAGCTCCCCCAAAAGTGACCCCATTTTGGAAACTAGACCTCCCAATGAACTAAACTAGATAAGCGGTGAGCACTTTGAACCCCCAAATGCTTCACAGAAGTTTATAACGCAGAGCCGTGAAAATAAAAAATCATTTTTCTTTCCTCAAAAATTATTTTTTAGCCCGCAATTTTTTATTTTCACAAGGGTAACAGGAGAAATTGGACCCCAAAAGTTGTTGTCCAGTTTATCCTGAGTACGCCGATACCCCATATCTGGGGGGAACCACTGTTTGGGCACACGTCGGGGCTCGGAAGGGAAGTAGTGACCTTTTGGAATGCAGACTTTGATGGAATGGTCTGAAGGCATCATGTTTTGTTTGCAGAGCCCCTGATGTGCCTAAACAGTAGAAACCCCCACAAGTGACCCCATTTTGGAAACAAGACCCCCCAAGGAACTTATCTAGATGTGTGGTGAGCACTTTGAACTCCTAAGTGCTTCACGGAAGTTTATAACGTAGAGCCGTGAAAATAAAAACTCTTTTTTTTTTCCTTAAAAATAATTTTTTAGCCCGCAATTTTTTATTTTCACAAGGGTAACAGGAGATATTAGACCCCAATAGTTGTTGTCCAGTTTGTCCTTTGACTTTTTGAATGCAAGACTGGCTGGAATCAATGGTGGCGCCATGTCGCGCTTGGGACCCCCTGATGTGCCTAAACAGTGGAAACCCCTCAATTCTAACTCAAACACTAACCCCAACACACCCCTAACCCTAACCACAACTCTAACCCCAACACACCCCTAGCCCTAATCCCAACCCTAACCATAACCCTAACCACAAGCCTAACCCTAACCCCAACACACCGCTAATTCTAATCTTATCCCTAATTCCAACCCCAACCCTAATCCCAAACATAACTCTAATTCCAACCCTAAGGCTATGTGCCCACGTTGAGGATTCGTGTGCAGATTTTTCCGCACTGTTTTTTAAAAATCCACCGGTAAAACGCACTGCGTTTTACCTGCGGATTTACCGCGGATTTCCTACGTTTTTTGTACGGATTTCACATGCGGTTTTACACCTGTGGATTCCTATTGAGGCGCAGGTGAAAAATGCTGCTGAATCTGCACAAAGAATTGACATGCTGGGGAAAATACAACTCAGCGTTTCCGCATGGTATTTTTCGCACCATGAGCACAGCAGATTTGCTTTTCCATAGGTTTACATGGTACAGTACACCGCATGGAAAACTGCTGAGAATCCGCAGCCAAATCTGCAACGTGTGCACATACCCTAATTCCAACCCTAACCCTAATTCCAACCCTAATTCTTAAACTAACTCTAATTCTAACCCTAATTCTAACCCTAATTCTAAAACTAACTCTAATTCTAACCCTAACCCTAACCCTAGTTCTAACCCTAACCCTAATTCTAACCCTAACCTTAATTCTAACCCTAATTGCAACCCTAGCCCTAACCCTAGTTCTATCCCTAACCCTAGTTCTAACCCTAGCCCTAACCCTAAGGCCTCTTTCACACTTGCGTCGTGGCTCCTCTGTCGTTTTGGAAAAAAACGCATCCTGTAAATGTGCCCGCAGGATGCGTTTTTTTCCCATAGGCTTGTATTGCTGACGGATCCGTCGTGCACTGGATGCGTCGGTAGTTGGCGGACCGCCGTTACGAAAAAATGTTCAGGGAACATGTTTTCGTACGTCGGGTCTGCCATTTCCTACCGCGACCGGAACTCCGCCCCCTCCTCCCCAAACTTCAACTGCATTGAAAAACTGCATCCCACATTGTGCCTTTATTTTCACAACGTCCGTCAATATGTCGCGCCGATGCCTGGCGATGTCCCCGTACCGACGGAAGTGTGAAAGAGGCCTAACCCTAACCCTAATTCTAACCCTAACCCTAGTGGAAAAATAAAAATAAATATAATTTCTTTATTTTATGATGCTCCCTACCTATGGGGGTGATAAAGGGGGGGAGCTATTTACTATTTTTTTTATTTTGATCACTGTGATAGGATGTATCACAGTGATCAAAATGAATGAACGAATCTGCCGGCCGGTAGATTCGGCGGGCGCACTGCGCATGCGCCCGCCAGTTTGCAAGATGGCGGCGCCCATGCTGGAAGCCAGACGGATGCCGGGAGGGACCCCAGGACTCGGTAAGTATGGGGAGGTGGGATCGGACAGCTGGGGGGGCGCCGGACAGGACAGGGGGGTGGAGGGGAGAGGAGGGCAGCAGGGACAGAAAGTAGGGGTAGGAAACACTGTCGGCAGTGACAGATCACCGCTGTCAGTGTGTGGGGGGGCAGATCGGGGTCTCCAGCCATGGCCGATGCTATTGCAGCATCGGCCATGGCTGGATTGTAATATTTCATTAATTTTCATTGCTGAAATATTACGATTGCTCTGATTGGCTGTTGAAAGTGAAACAGCCAATCAGAGCGATCGTAGCCACGGGGGGGCGAAGCCAACCCCCCTGGGCTGAAGTACCACTTTCCCTCTCCCTGCAGGTCGGGTGAAATTGGAGTTAACCCTTTCACCCGGCCTGCAGGACCGCGATCATTCTGTGACACAGCATATGCGTCACAGGTCGGATTGGCACCGACTTTCATGACGCGTACGCTGTGTCACAGGTCGGGATGGGGTTAATAAAAACATTCAAAAAGCAAAAACAAGTGATAAAAATCAGTAACAATAACATTTATTTCTATTCAGTAATCTGACACCTATCCTGCCTCATGTTTGCTTCATTTAAATGGAACCTGTCGGGTCAGGATTCCCTATGGAATTAATTGCAGAGCCTGTCGGAGGTGATAATCAGCATCTAGAGCATGTATGTGCCACAGAGTAGTTGATCTACATCCCACTCAGGACCTTCACAGAAAGAAGTACACACCCCCAGTGAAAACTATCTGATAACAACCCCATAGACTTACCAAAAGTTAACTCATAAGGTGCCAAACACTTCGACTGCTAATACCTCCGCAATGGAGAGGCAAAATTAAAAAATATATATTTTATTCTGCCCTGCCGCCACGATTATATTGTGTGTCCAGTTAAACATGAAAAAGTTGGTGAAAGGTCCTCTTTAGCCACTTCCTGACCATCCGCTGTAGATAAATGTCAGCATTTGCTGGGCTCTGTGCAGCGCCAACGTTTCTCTACAGTCGGAGGTCTCGCAGCACTCAGACGGAGATAGGAGCTTCACTCACACCTCTCCGACGTGATCACATCACAGGGGATCCGAGCATTGTCATGGCAGCTGGAGTGTAAAACTGACAGATCTCATGCAATTCAATACATGTGTATAACAATTCATGAGATTAGTGATGAGAAAAATAAAAATTGAAGTCCCATACAGGGTCTAAGTAAAGTAAAAACATGCTTTAATACTATAAAAAAATAGAAAAACAAAATAAATTAAATAAAAAAAAGCAAAAATATTATACCACTAAATACGTATATTTATGTTAAAACAAAAAAGTACACATTTGGTATCATGGCGTCTGTACCGATCCCACCTATACAACTGGTCTAGTTAAAACCTTCAGTGCACACTACATTTTATTTTTTTACAAAAAAGGGACAAAAAAAAACATTTTTTCATCATACCGCCGAACAAAAAGTGGAATAAAACACAATCAAAAGGTCAAATGGAAATAAAAATGTTACTGATGAAAACGTCATCTTGTCATAAAACAAGCCACCATACAACTCTATCAGTGGAAAAATATAAAAGTTACAGCGCTCAAAATAAAGTGATGCAAAGACAATTTTTTTCTATAAAACAGTTACAGATAGTAAAACGATTACAGTTCACTGTATTAGTGCTGACACGAAAATAAAGCTGCCTTATCAATTTTACGACACGCGGAACAGCAGAAAAAAACAGTTCCTGAATTGCTGGTTTTTGTTCATTTTGCCTCCCAAAAATCTGACTAGAAAGTGATCAAAAATTGTCATGTGCCCAAAAAGGTGCCAATAAAAACATCAACTCGTCCCACAAAAAGACAAGTCCTCACATGATTGTCAGATGAAATATGGAAAAAATTATAGCTCTCAAAATGTAGTGATGCAAAAACTTGTTTTTGTTACAAAAAGCGTCTTTTAGTGTGTGACAGCAGCCAAACTGAAAAAACGATATAAATCTGGTATTACTGTAAATCGCATTAACATAAAGAATAAAGTCACCTAATAATTTATACTGCACGAGGAGTAAAAAAAATAAATACAACCAATTTTTCACATGCTGTTGATTTTTCTTTCTGCCTCCCAAAGATCGCAGTAAGGCTCGGCTCACATTTATCCTGCACTCTGCGCTGACCGGTTACCCCCGGTATTCCATGTAAATCTCTGAAATACATGATTCAGATGGAATCCCCGGCGGAAGATTCCCTATAATGAAGCAAATAGATGCACTGTGGATGACATCTGACCTGTGATCTGGCGGTATCCGTCTTTTAGGTGTGCATAAAAGAATGGTCCGCCGAGTTTTGTGCGCCTCTGAAAAAGAAAGACAATGCTGAACAGAGGCCAGGCGATGTCCAAAGTAGCTCTGCTGCTATAGTAAATGGATCCCTCAGGGGTTTCATCTGAATCACGTCACTCAGAGATTTAGGTGGAAAACTCAAAGTAAGTGCTCAGCGTAGAGCGTTGGATAAATGTGATAAAAAATGTTAAGTAAGTTTTCATCAAAAGCTTCAACAATGTTATGTAAAATGTTCCCAATAAAAGCTTCAAATCAATCCATAAAAAAGTCCCCACTTAGGTTTGTCATCTGTTAACGGAAATGCTTAATTACTTACCGATAACGCTGTTTTTCAGAGCCTATGACAGCACCATGAAAGAGGGGATCCGTCCTTCAGGGTCAGGAAACCTACAGACATAAAATGGGCGGCACCTCTCTGCCACATCAGTTGGGATTACAGAGCAGGAGAGGACCTCCCAGGTTAGTTGCAAGTTACAGAGAGGTATGTGTGTCACTGAGATAATATATATATATATATATATATATATATATATATATATATATACAGTGCCTACAAGTAGTATTCAACCCCCTGCAGATTTAGCAGGTTTACACATTTGGAATTAACTTGGCATTGTGACATTTGGACTGTAGATCAGCCTGTAAGTGTGAAATGCACTGCAGCAAAAAAGAATGTTATTTCTTTGTTTATTTTTTTTTTTAAATTGTGAAAAGTCTTTTCAGAGGGTCATTTATTATTCAACCCCTCAACCCACCAGAATTCTGTTTGGTTCCCCTAAAGTATTAAGAAGTAGTTCAGGCACAAAGAACAATGAGCTTCACATGTTTGGATTAATTATCTCTTTTTCCAGCCTTTTCTGACTATTTAAGACCCTCCCCAAACTTGTGAACAGCACTCATACATGGTCAACATGGGAAAGACAAAGGAGCATTCCAAGGCCATCAGAGACAAGATCGTGGAGGGTCACAAGGCTGGCAAGGGGTACAAAACCCTTTCCAAGGGGTTGGGCCTACCTGTCTCCACTGTTGGGAGCATCATCCGGAAGTGGAAGGCTTATGGAACTACTGTTAGCCTTCCACGGCCTGGACAGCCTTTGAAAGTTTCCTCCCGTGCCGAGGCCAGGCTTGTCCGAAGAGTCAAGGCTAACCCAAGGACAACAAGGAAGGAGCTCCGGGAAGATCTCATGGCAGTGGGGACATTGGTTTCAGTCAATACCATAAGTAACGTACTCCACCGCAATGGTCTCCGTTCCAGATGAGCCCGTAAGGTACCTTTACTTTCAAAGCGTCATGTCAAGGCTCGTCTACAGTTTGCTCATGATCACTTGGAGGACTCTGAGACTGACTGGTTCAAGGTTCTCTGGTCTGATGAGACCAAGATCGAGATCTTTGGTGCCAACCACACACAAGACGTTTGGAGACTGGATGGCACTGCATACGACCCCAAGAATACCATCCCTACAGTCAAGCATGGTGGTGGCAGCATCATGCTGTGGGGCTGTTTCTCAGCCAAGGGGCCTGGCCATCTGGTCCGCATCCATGGGAAGATGGATAGCACGGCCTACCTGGAGATTTTGGCCAAGAACCTCCGCTCCTCCATCAAGGATCTTAAGATGGGTCGTCATTTCATCTTCCAACAAGACAACGACCCAAAGCACACAGCCAAGAAAACCAAAGCCTGGTTCAAGAGGCAAAAAATCAAGGTGTTGCAGTGGCCTAGTCAGTCTCCTGACCTTAACCCAATTGAAAACTTGTGGAAGGAGCTCAAGATTAAAGTCCACATGAGACACCCAAATAACCTAGATAACTTGGAGAAGATCTGCATGGAGGAGTGGGCCAAGATAACTCCAGAGACCTGTGCCGGCCTGATCAGGTCTTATAAAAGACGATTATTAGCTGTAATTGCAAACAAAGGTTATTCCACAAAATATTAAACCTAGGGGTTGAATAATAATTGACCCACACTTTTATGTTTAAAATTTATAAAAATTTAACTGAGCAACAAAACTTTTTGGTTTGTAAGATTTATGCATCTGTTAATAAATCCTGCTCTTGTTTGAAGTTCGAAGGCTCCAACTTATTTGCATCTTATTAAACCTGCTAAATCTGCAGGGGGTTGAATACTACTTGTAGGCACTGTATATATATATATATATATATATATATATATATATATATATATATATATATATATATATAATATGTTTTCACGAATATTTGAGCCCATGGATCCATTATATGTCTATTTTGCAAGCCGACAAGAAAATCTCACGATACGGATGTCATACGGATGCTTACATGCGAGAAAATCGCACCTCGCACAGATGACATACGGATCACTGTTCAGGGAACATTTCTGAGATTGTCGTCCATGTAAAACGGACCAATTTTTTATACGCTGTGTGTGTCTCCAGCCTAAAGGAGATCCCGCAACATTAAACAGAATGGTATTTTACTTACTGATCAGAAGGGGTCTGATTGTCAGGATCTTGCAAAAGAACAGGGCAGCAACATTTTTTTCCCCTCCACAGCAGCAATGCCATTTATCTGCAGTGTAGGGAAGTGCAACACAGCCCTATGTATGTGAACGAAGCAGCTCCCTGTACAGCAGTGCAACTTTGACAGTAAAAATGATGAAGGAGAATTAACCCATAACTGAGCGTATTTACACCATTGTATAATAATTGGGAATATCCCTTTAAAAAAAAAAAAGTAATATCTGCAGATTATTTTACCTTTTTTTTCCCCTACGGTTGGATTTTTTTTTCTTTCAATTTTTGCAAAGTTGTTTCCACCAATCTCTCCCATCGGGAAACAATGTACAGTCTGAGTTATGCCAACCCTGCAGTTTTTTACTTGGAACCAGAGGTGACCCAAGGTCACCAATAAGCTGCAACTTTAGAAGGATGAGAGACTTTTCAACGACTGTCCAATAATACGGAAAATCTGATGGTTCAAGAGCCTGTCCGGTCCCTTTTAGGCTGCATTCATTTATATCTCCTGGGCCAGGAGTTTGGCAAGCTGGAAAGCCCCCAAGGCAAATGTTAGGATTTGTTTCAGCTTTGTATTAGTATGCTTTGGGGTAGTGTGGTGCCACCTGAAGGTCATTTTTCCTTACTACAGGTTTATGAATATTAATCTTTAAAGTGTATTTTGTGATCACATCGTGGATGTGCGGTTTGTTTGGCTATTTTCTGAAGGGGACAAGTTTACCTTTCAAATGGTGTATCATTTGTGTGTGTGGGTGCAGTATGAACAGAGATACAAAGTGATCACCGAAAAAGAGTGTTTTGAAATAATATAGAAGGATTATTTCATACCCAAATAACTATCCACACGTGACTATGCTAAGGCAACAAGAAGTGCTCATCCACGTGTGAAGGGAGGGAATATAACGGTGCTGTCATGGGCTCCGAAAAACACCGCTACCGGTAAGTAACTAAGCATTTATTTGGTCTCCCATGACAGCACCATGAGAGAATTACAGAGAAGTAAGGAAATTAGGGAGGATCCACAGCCTGAAGCACCCTTCTCCTAAATGTGAGATCAGAGGAGGCAAAAATATCCAGTCTATGGGGGGGAAGGCTCCGGGGGCTGACGGCGTTCCTGTTGAGATCTATGATGTCCTTTCTGAAGAGTTGTTGACCAGATTGCTGGGGGTATTCGAGGAGTCACTGGAGAGGGGAATATTACCTGCTTCCATGAGGGAGGCCACTATTGTGGTCATTCCTAAACCCGATAAAAACCCACGGTTGCCGGAATCATACAGACCGATATCACTCCTGACAACAGATGTTAAGATTTTGGCTAAGGCCTTGGCGAACAGACTGACTCGGGTAATAGAAAAGGTGGTTCATTCGGACCAATCCGGTTTTATGCCTAATAAGTCCACTGCCATTAACTTGAGAAGGTTATTCCTCAATATGCAGATACCGGCGGAGAATGCTGGTAGGAGGGTGGTAGTTTCCCTCGATGCACATAAAGCCTTCGATAGTATAGAATGGCAATACCTATGGTCGGTTCTGGGCCGCTTTGGGTTTGGGCCAGTTTTTGTGTCATGGGTGAGACTCCTATACTCCTCTCCAGTGGCTAAACTTAGGGTGAACAATGCACTGTCGGAAAGCTTTCAACTGTTTCGAGGTATGCGGCAGGGGTGTCCGTTGTCCCCATTGCTGTTTGCTCTGGCGGTGGAGCCTCTGGCAGCGGCTATCAGAGGGTCTCAGTTAGTAAAGGGGTTTGTGTATGGGAAAATGGAGGAGAAAATTGCTCTGTATGCCGATGATATTTTGCTTTTTCTTGAGGGTCCTGGGGAGCCTTTAAGAAATGTGATTTCATTAATTGAAGGATTTGGGCAAATTTCTGGATTGATTATCAATTGGGACAAATCAAGTGTTATGCAGGTGGATAGGGAAGTGGACTGTACGGGGGAGGTGGAGCAGAGTACGAAATTAAGGGTGGTGTCGCAATTTAAATATCTAGGGATCCAGGTTTCTCTTCCCTTAACTAGATTTGAGGAGCTTAATCTTGAGCCCTTAATAAACAAATTACGTGCCAAAATCTCAGCTTGGAATAAGTTGCATCTGTCGGTGGTGGGTAGAGTAAATCTCCTTAAGATGGTTGTGATGCCACAGGTTTTGTATATTTTGCATAACTCTCCGGTATGGATCCCTCTGACCAGATTTCGTAAACTAAGATCATTATTCGGGGAATTGGTGTGGGGTGGGAAGAACCCTAGAATTAGGCAGGAGATACTGCAGAGACCTAAAGATGAAGGGGGACTTGCCCTGCCTAATCCCTGGTTATACTTTTTATCTGCGCAGAGCCAGCATCTTAGAGGATGGGGGGGAAGGTCTTGAGAAAGGTCAGGGACATAGTAGCCTGGTACATATTATCGGCATGTGGCCCTTGGGTCAGGTTCTAGAAGCAGGACTATTTAAGAAATTGGGAACTTGTTTTTACACTATAAATTTAATTCATAAGGTATGGCAGACGATTAAACGTATAAGGGGGTAGTGAAATTCACTGAGTTTTCGCCTATTTGGGATAACCCCTCTTTTCAAGAATTTAATCATATGGAAGGAATGGGAGAATGGAGGGAAAAAGGAATTGGGTTGATAGGTCAGTTGATTTATAACGGGAATCTTAAATCTTTTGAGGTGCTGCAGCAGGAATTTCAGTTCCCGGGGTTAAAGTTGCATCACTATAGACCGGTTCAACACGCATTTCAGGCACAAAAAAAGAGAGGGCCTATAGTGATTCAGAAGGATGTTGGACTTTATACTAAATAACAACGGAACAAAAGGGGCAATATCCGAAGTACATGGCGATTTACTACATACCTTTCTAATGGATTACCCTATTAAGGCCAGAGGGAAGTGGGAGGATGAACTGGGACAAATAGACGACGATAGGTGGGAGTTTATACTGGAATACATACCCAGGCTGTCGATGAGTGAACCTGGGAGACTGTCGCAACTATATGTGATAAATAGGGCCTATAGGACACCTGACATGTTGTTTAAAGCCGGGCTCAGAGATGACTCTGGGTGCCCTAGGTGCTCCCAGTCTCAGGCGGGGATACTGCACATGTTGTGGCTGTGCCCCAGATTATTTGCATACTGGGTTGTTGTGCTGAACTAGATAGGGGTAATTTATGGGTGTTTGATTCCCAGGAATCCGGTGGTTTGTGTACTTGGGTATGTGGAGGAAATCCTGACCGACGAAACTGCCAAAATGGCAATTGCTAGATTATTGTTCATTGCGAAAGCATTAAGCTACTTACGGTAGCGGCATTTCTCGGAGGCCCATGACAGCACGACGACAGCACGACGAGAGAGGGGATCCGCCCATTAGGAACAGGAAACCTACAGATACAAAAGGGCGGCACCTCTCCCCTGCATCAGTTGTATTTCAGAGCCTTGAGAGGACTACCGCGGTTAGTGGCACACAAAAATATACATTATATACAGTTTATATACAATATTATAACCCATATATTGGACCTGGGTATCATACGTGAGATATATACATTATAGGAGGTGCAACCCCCACGTGAATAGGGAGGGAACTAAGGGTGCTGTCATGGGCCTCCGAGAAATGCCGCTACCGTAAGTAGCTTAATGCTTTACTCGGACTCCCATGACAGCACGACGAGAGAATTACAGAGATGTAACACTACCTTAGGGAGGGACTATAGCTTGCAGCACCCTTAACCCGAAGGTGAGATCAGAGGAGGCCCCTAAATCCAACCTATAGTGTTTAAAGAAGGTGGACGGGGATGACCATGTGGCCGCCTTACATATCTGGTCGATTGATACTCCAGATCTTTCCGCCCAGGATGTAGCCATGGCTCTGGTGGAATGCGCCCTCAGATTCTGCGGAGTCGGACCCCCACCTGCAGTATAAGCCAAAGAGATAGCCTCCCTAATCCACTTCGCTAGTGTGTACTTTGATACTCTGAGTCCCTTTCTAGGGTTTTGGAAAGATAAAAATAACGCATTATCTTTTTTCCATGTATCAGTAACAGAGATGTATTGTAACAGGCATCTCCTAATGTCTAGTGTATGGAGTAGCTCTTCTTTAGGGTTGGAGGGATTGGGAAGAAAGGATGGTAAAACTATCTCCTGTGACCTGTGAAACCGTGATGACACTTTTGGTAAATAGGCTGGGTCCGGTCTGAGGACTACCCTATCTGGCAGAAACTCTGTGTAAGGGGAAATTCTGGAGAGAGCTTGTATGTCCCCTACCCTACGGGCAGATGTTATCGCTACCAGAAATGCTGTTTTAAGGGATAGGGCCTTGATTGAAGCTGATTGTAATGGTTCAAACGGCTCTCTAGTCAATGCTGACAGGACTAGATTAAGATCCCACGGCATAGATCTATCCTTATGTATGGGTCTAGCCCTGCTAGAAGCTTTAATGAACCTTGAGATCCAATAATTATTGGCGATGTTACAGGAAAACAAGGCCCCTAGGGCCGAGACTTGTACTTTTAGGGTACTAGTGGATAGATCTAGCTCTAAGCCCCTTTGCAGGAATTCTAAGATCTGTTTTATAGGTATTCCCTCTTCTAAATTAAAGTCAGAAGAGGCCAGGAATTTCCGCCAGGTTCTAGCGTAGATTGTTGTTGTAATCTGCTTCCTACTTTTCATAAGGGTTTCAATCAAATTTGGGGAGAACCCTTTGTCCCTCAGTAACGCCCTCTCAAACTCCATGCCGTTAAATGGAGATTCTTTACTTGAGGATGGCTGATCGGACCCTGGTGGAGCAAATCTGGGATGTCCGGAAGCACCCAGGGGTCCTCCACTGACATGATCCTGAGCCAGGTGAACCAGGCCCTTCTGGGCCAAAATGGGGCAATCAAAATAACTCTTGCCCGATCCTCTCTTATCTTCCTGATTACCAGAGGTATCAAGGCCAGCGGGGGGAACGCATAAGCCAGCCGAAAGTTCCAACTGATCAGAAAGGCGTCTACCGCTAGAGGATTCTCCCTGGGATTTAGGGAACAGAATTTTACTGTCTTTCGATTGTCCCTGGTGGCAAATAAATCCACCTCTGGATGTCCCCATTTGTGGACAATCTGGTCGAACACAAGACTGTTTAGAGACCACTCCCCTTGTCTCAGGGTGTTGCGGCTTAGAAAGTCCGCTTTTACATTTTCTTTTCCTCGTATGTGCAGTGCGGTTAAAGATAGAAAATGGTCTTCCGCAGTCTGGAATAGACGATCTGTCACCCTCATCAATGATTCGGAATGAGTTCCACCCTGGTGATTTATGTACGCGACCGCCACCTGGTTGTCCGAGAGGATCTTGACGTGGTGACCCTGCAGATATGAGAGTAATTTTTTAACTGACAGTTCAACCGCCATTAATTCTTTTTGGTTGGAGGAGGCTGATGTTAAGGGGTCCCATAGACCCTGAACTATCATGTCGTCCATGTGTGCTCCCCAACCTGAAGGGTTAGCGTCTGTCGTTACAATACGTGTCGCCTGTGTCACCCAGGGAACTCCTGCCGATAAATTGTCAGTGACTAGCCACCATCTAAGAGATGTCAGTGCTTCTGGACCCAAAGTAATCTGACTCTGCAAGGAGCCTTGCAAGATTCTGTCATTAACCAGTACCTCGGATTGTAAGGGTCTGGTGTGAAATTGGGCCCACCGGACAGCAGGAATGCACGAGGTTAGAGATCCTAACAGTGACATAGCCTGTCTAAGTGTCATGGATGGATTATCAGTTGCTCTAGACACCTGTTGTTGGATGTGTAATAACTTGTCGGGCGGAAGACAACACTGTTGGGTCTCTGAATTTAACAACAGTCCTAAGAATCTCTGTATTTTCTGGGGCTGTAATCGGGATTTTTCATAATTCACAATCCACCCCAGATGCTCAAGTTTGGTTGTGGTTGTCTGTAGCTGAGAGAGGCAATGGTCTGCTGAATTCCCAACTATAAGGAAATCATCCAAATAGGGGACAATTAAGATGTCAGACTCTCGTAAGTGTGCCATGACTTCGGCCACTATCTTGGTAAACACCCTAGGAGCCGCTGATAAGCCAAAGGGAAGAGCTCTAAACTGGAAATGACGAATTTGTCCCCCCATTGACACAGCTACCCTCAGGAATCTCTGGAAGTCTTCATGTATTGGGACATGATAGTACGCGTCCTTTAGATCTACAACTACCATGAAGCAGTGTTTAAACAACATTTTTATTGCTGAACCAATTGATTCCATCTTGAACGATTCATTGGTCAGAAAATTATTAAGGCCTTTAAGATTTATGATCGTTCTAAATGATCCGTCTGGCTTCTTGATCAGAAAGAGAGGAGAGTAAAATCCTCTCCCTCTTTCTGATACTGGAATTTCAACCAAAACATTCTTGAAGCATAAGTTTGTGACCTCTGCTTCCAAGGCTGCTTGCTCAAGGGGGGAGGAACGTAAAGGGGTTAAATTAAATTTATCTCGAGGCCAGTGATCAAAGTCAAGTCTTAGACCTTTTGCTATGATGCCTCGGACCCATTTACTGTTTGTAATGTCAAACCAAGCTGATGAGAAAGCTGACAGTCTACCCCCCACGGGGACCGCTAGTCATTGGTCCGGTTTTTTCTGTTCTTTCGAGGAACGGCGAAACATATAGCCCGTACCTCTTCCGCGTCTGTCCTCCCATCTAAAACTCTCTCTAGAGGGTGAGGATCCGCGTTTTTTCCCGCGACCAAATCTCCTTTTAATGAAGGGTCTGCGGTAGGATGCTGAAGATGGATTGGGAAATTTCTTCTTATCATCCCCCGCTTTCTCCAGCAACTCATCCAGAGTTGGTCCAAAGAGATATTCTCCTTTACACGGAATGGCGCAGAGTTTAGTTCTGGATTGAATGTCGCCAGACCAGCACTTCAACCATAAAGCTCTACGAGCCGCGTTGGAGAGTCCTGCCGCTCTAGCCGCCATCCTGACTGAGTCCACAGATGCGTCTGACAGAAAGGCCGCAGCATTCTGCATTGTTGGTAAAGCCTTCAGAATGGAATCTCTGGAAGCGCCGTCCTTGAGCTGGGACTCTAACTGATCCAGCCAGACCATTAAAGACCTGGCTGTACAAGTCACGGCAACTGCTGGTCTTAGAGATCCTGCCGCCGTCTCCCAGGTTCCTTTAAGAAAAGCATCTGCCTTTCTGTCAAGGGGGTCTTTGAGGGTCCCCATATCCTCAAATGGCAATGAGGCCTTCTTCGACGCTTTTGCCACCGCCGCATCCAGCTTAGGGGCTTTATCCCATGTTTCCACAACCGGATCGTCGAAAGGGTACCTGCGTTTCAACGCTGGCGGTAAGGAACCCTTTTTCTCGGGTTTCTTCCATTCTCGGAGAATCAGGTCTTGGATTTTTTCGTTCACCGGGAAAGATCTATGTTTCTTACGATCCAATCCGCTGAACATCATATCCTGCTTTGAGGGCTGCGGTTTGGGCTCTTCTATCCCCATTGTGCCTCTAACAGACTTGACGACTTTGTCAATTCTATCCAGGGGTAGACAGAATCGTCCAGACTCCTCATCTGATGAAGAGGAGGAAGGACTTGAGTGATAGGCACCCTCTTCTCTTTCTTCCTCCGAAGAATTAGAGTCCAGAGGGGTCCTATGTTTGGAACCTCCCGCTTGGGACAGGGACCGTAAGGATTCCCTTACTTCCAAACGGATCATTTCTTTCAGGTTAGCCGCACTCACAGATTCTTCCGCCACCTAGGGGAGGACAATATAGGTGATAAATACTATCTGACCTAATGTCACTTCCACCCAACCACTCCTGTAGACCTCACCGTCTGTTGTATACAGGGGGCACATAATTTTTTGGGGCAAGAATCAGGTAAGGGGACCCCACAGAGGGCACATTCCTTATGCCTTGACTTGTCCGTGCTTTTCTTCCCCTGGAATGATAAAGTATAGGGGGCCTGCGTCACAGAGTGAACTTTCACGTAGATCACTTACCCGTGCGCCAAAGTAAATACCGGAATACGAGGGGGTTCTTTCCTAGCCGAAGCTCTGGATCCTTTTGCGGACGAGCTTCTTCGACTGGACTGGTCGCTTTTGTCTTTGGGCTTCTGACGCACCTCATCCAGCTGCTGCTGCTGCTGCTGCTGCTCACCACCACTCTCCATGATGATTTGCGACCAAAAGCAGGGCTCTGTAGTTGTCACCTGCTTAAATCCCCCTTGGATCCGGTCAGCAGATAGGTCAGACGCTGCCCCATTGGCTCAGGATACCGCAGGGAGGCAGGAACCATGTGGGAGAAAACCGGCATCAGGATGCTATGGGCGCCGCCATCTTGGATCGACTGCGCATGCGCAGACACCCGGCGACCCGGAAGCGGCTGCTAACTCCGCCCCCTCACGTCACTGCACCCGGAAACGCTCCAGCACATGCTGAGAGCGGTGCAGGACGCCGGGAACGGACCGCAGCGCTCCGGGAGTTCACCCAGGCAGCCCTGACGCCGGCACCCCACATTCACCGCACCGCTGCACCACCAATGGGAATACTTACCGGCGCCGACGCTGATGGAGGCAGGAAATCCTCCGGACTCCGCTCCCTGCTGCGAACGCCACCGCGTGCAGTCCAGCCAGGACCACCGTGGCGTCTCCAGGGTTCTCCGCACCGGCCGAGGTAGGAGACCCCCCCGCTACCAGATTCGGTCCGGCCGGCCTGGGCTCCTTTAGCTAATCTGTAGGCACCCGTCCCTTTAGGAACAGGAAACCAACTGATGCAGGGGAGAGGTGCCGCCCTTTTGTATCTGTAGGTTTCCTGTTCCTAATGGGCGGATCCCCTCTCTCGTCGTGCTGTCGTCGTGCTGTCATGGGAGTCCGAGTAAAAAGGTGATTGCAAGGTATTGGATCAGGGAGGAGCCTCCTACTAGACGAGAGTTTATTGCACAAGCAAATCATATTGTCCAGCTCGAAAAAAGTATATATAATAAAAGGAACAGGATGGGGTTTTTTCAAAAGCTGTGGCAGCCATGGCTGGATGGGAATAACTGAGGGGTGGTGATAAAATGATGCTAATAGTAAATATGTATGTAATGTTTACTCTCTTCTTTCCAAGCGTATTGTATGGTTGGAGTTGGTCTTCAAGGGGGGAGGGGGGTGGGTGGGTATGTTTCTTTAAAATCAAAAACACTAATGCACCTTGTTATTTAAATGGATTTTATTGTATTTCTTTTGCATAATAAAAAATATTTGGTTTAAAAAAAATATATATATCCAGTCTATAATGTTGGAAAAACGTGGAGGAAGAAGACCATGTAGCTGCCTTACATATCTCCGTAATCGACACCTCTGATCTCTCAGCCCAGGAAGTTGCCACTGCTCGTGTGAAGTGAGCTTTCAGACCCTCCGGAACTGTAACATCACTAGCTGTATAGGCCAAAGAAATTGCTTCTCTAATCATCCTAGCTAAGGTGCTCTTGGAGACTCTAAGCCCCTTCCTAACTCTCTTTCTTCCAAGGGTCAGTTATCATAATATAACTACGTATACACCTCCTAAAATCTAGTGAATGGAGCTTTCTCTCTTTTTGATTTCGGGGTTGGAACAGAAGGAAGGAAGAACTATCTCCTGCAGTATGTGGAACTTTGAAGCTACTTTTGGTAAATCCAAGGGATCCGGTCTTAAAATAACTCTATCTTCCCCAAACTGTATATATGAAGGCTGCCTGGATAGGGTCTGGATGTCACTAGCCCTATGGGCCGATGTCAATGCGACCAGAAGGGCAGTTTTGAGAGAAAGAATTTTTATGGGGTTTCCTCAATGGGTTCGAATGGAGCTTCCATCAATGCCATTAGTACTAAATTTAAATCCCAAGGAATTAACGGTGGCTCAATGGATAGAACTGCAGCCTTGCAGTGTGGGGGTCCTGGGTTCAAATCCCACCAAGGACAACATCTGCAAGGAGTTTGTATGGTCTCCCCGTTTTTGCGTGGGTTTCCTCCGGATACTCCGTTTTCCTCCCACATTCCAAAAACATACTGGTAGGGATTCTAGATTGTGAGCAACCATTAGGGACAGCGATGATAATGTGTGAAAACTGTAAAGCACCGCGAAATATGTTAGTGCTATATAAAAATAAAGATTATTATTATTATTATTATTGTCTGCCTACTAAGGATGGGTCTAGATCTAGCTGATGCCCTGATAAATCTAGATATCCAATAATTGCCAGCTAAATCACAATTATACAGAGCCCCTAGTGCCACAACCTGGACTTTCGGGGTGTTTGTGGCCAGACCCATCTCTAGGCCCTTTGTAAGAACGCCAACACCTGGCCTATCTTAACCTTTCCTCCAACCTCCACCCCTGAAACTGATAAAAACTTGCTCCAGGTTCTGGCGTATATTTTTGTTGTGGATGCCTTTCTGCTTTTAAGTAAAGTGTTTACCAGGTTATGTAAAAACCCCTTCCCCCAACAGTGCCCTCTCAAATTCCATGCCGTCAGATGCAAGTTGGAAACTCGTGAATGGAAGACCGGACCCTGGGAGAGGAGGTCCGTGAGTTCCGGGAGAACCCAGGGGTCAGTGATGGACATCCTTCTCAGCCAGGAAAACCACGGTCTCTTGGGGCAAAACGGGGCTATCAAAATAACACATACCCTGTCCTCCCGTATCTTCCTCAATACCAATGGAATCAGGGCTGAAGGAAATGCATATGCTGGTTTGAAATCCCATGGGATCAGGAGAGTATCCACCGCCTGACAACTTTCTCTGGGGTTTAGGGAATAAAACCGACGCACTTTCCTGTTCTCTCTATTGTCACAAAGATCTACGTCCTGACACCCCAGCAATCTGGTTGAAGACAGTGATTCAACACCCATTACCCCTGTCTGAGCTTTTTGTGGCTTCGGAAATCGGCTTTGATGTTCTCCTTTCCTGTTATGTGCTGGGAGGTTAACGATATTAGATGAGTTTCGGCCATCTGAAAAATACGATCCGCCACCTCAATCAAAGATCTGGACCGGGTTCCCCCCTGGTGGTTGATATAGGCCACAGTTACCTGATTGTCGGAAAGCACACTGACATGTTGACCCTGCAAGGACATAAAGAGCCGGCTTATTGCTAGTTCCACCGCTAACAGCTCTTCAGGTTCGATTAACCGGCCTGCTCAGAACCTATCCAAATCCATTGGACCCACACCTCCCCCATATGTGCCCCCAACCCATGGGGCTAGCATCCGTAGTAACAATCCGGGAGATATGGTTAACCCAGGGAACCCCTTTGGTCAAGTTCGGTAAATCTAACCACCAACACAGGAACTGTATTATAGAGGGCGACAGAGAGAATTTTAGATCCAAGCTCCCACCTAGCTGACAATCATTATGTAATACATCCCACTGTAAGGCCCTAGTATGGAACTGGGCCCAGCGAACCGCACAACGTGAGTGAGCCTAAAAGAGACACTGCCCCCTAAGGGACATAGATGAGTTGTTTACCGACTTCAGAACCTGACGCCAAATACTGTCTACTTTAGATCCTGGTAAGGAAGGACCCGACAAGCTGGGAAACTTCTTTTACTGTCTCCTGCCCTCTCTAAGAGCTCGTCCAACTCTGGCCCGAACACGTGATCCCCCTCACAAGGAATGCACAATTTTGATCTGGCCTGCATATCACCGGCCAACATTTTAGGCACAAGGCTCTCAGTGCTGCATTTGAAAGTGCTCTTGTGGCTAGTCTGACCGAGTCCGCTGATGTATCAGATAAAAAAGCCGCAGCTCCTTGGATCATGAGAAGAGAAGACATGATACTTTCTCTGGAAAATCTGTCCTTTAGTTGGGATTCCAATTGGTCCAACCACACCATTAAGGACCTGGCTGTACAGGTAGCAGCCACTGCTGGACTAAGGGACCCCGCCGACATCTCCCAGGTGCCTTTTAGAAAAGTATCAGCTTTTCTATATAATGGGTCCTTTAAATTTCACATATCCCCAAATGGCAGAGAGGCTTTTCTGGATGCTTTAGAAACCGCTGCATCCAGCTTCGGGGCATTATCCTATGAAGATGAGGCAGATTCCTCAAATGGGTACCTTCTTTTGAAGGCAGGAAGTAGGGAACCTTTCCTTTCTGGTCTCTTCCACTCACACAAGATAAGAGAGCGGATTCTTTTGTTCAGAGGAAAAGATCTACGCGTTCTCTGGTCCAACCCTCCGAACATCACATACTGCATAGACTTCTCAGGCCAGGGTTCTACAATGCCCATTGTACTATTGACCGCCTTTACTAACTTGTTCACCCTATCGACAGGAACGGCTTGACCGGGCCTCAGATGATGGTGATGAAGTCGAAGCAGAAGATGCCGACACAATCTCCCCTGTCTCTACAGACACCTTCCTGGGAAAGGGATCTTACTGATATCCCTAACAATGTCCCTCAACTTGGATGCAAAATCTGGTAGCTCTTCCTCTACCATCTGCTGAATGCATGGTTGGCATAGTTTCTTCCCATAGGAATCTGGTAGCAGGGTTCCACAAACCGCAAACTCCTTGTACTTAGTTTTAGAGGTACATTTCTTCCCCTAATGAAAATATGGGAGAGATAAGGGGAAGATTACATCATCGAGTGAACTTTCACGAAGATCACTTACCAGTGACGTGTACCTGAATGGTAACAGAATACGCGGGGGACATCTCTCAGCCAAAGGATCCTCATGGACTGGAGACGAATCGTGTCTGCTGTAACTCTTCTGACTGGACTTTCTCTCACCCATACGACCACCTCCTGTGTCACTACGCAGTCATCGCTGGGTCCCTCTCACATGAGGTTTCTCAGTGAGCTGTTGCTGCTGCATAGGTGAATGCTGCTGCACCTGGACCTGTTACTGTTGCTGCTGCTTTGGTGATTCCATGTCCTGGCCGGATTATAAGTCTAGAAGCACCTGGCTCTGGTCCTGACTTCTTTAAAAATTTCCGGCCCCTCCCCCGATCCAGTACCGCCCCCGACCGAGGCCAGCAGGTCCTCCATATGGCCTGCCCTGTGTTTCCTTTGCAGACTGCCGGCCGTGCCCCTGCCCCCACAAACCCACCACGGCACATGCACGCACGGCGACCCCCCCACCTTCACCCGGCCCAAGCTTTTGACCCTTATGGCTCAATCAGCAGCGTCCGGCCCCCAGATGACCCTGCACACAGCCCCAGGAAATGCACCCCCAGACTCACTGCCGGGGCGACGCCGTAAGATATCGGGGTCCACCCAGCTGCGTCACATGGGTGCGCCCCAGACATCACAGCTTATGCCCCCGGCCGCGTCACCAAGGTCGTGCCCGGCAGCGTCACCGAGGTCGCGCCCCAACTGAGTCACCGAGATCACGCCCCAGCCGCGTCACCGAGGTCGTGTCCCAGCCACGTCACAAGGGCGCACCGGAAGCCACAACGCATGCCCCGGTAGTGCCACAGAGCGTGCCCCACCGCATTCCGCTATCGGTCATAACTAACCGGGTCAGCCCGGCCGCCAGTGGGATCACCGCCACCAGCCCGGAAGCAGCCCCAGAGACCATACACTGCAATAGCTGCATACTCACCTACACCCTGGCGTCGGACCACCTTCAAGCCAGCTCTCCTACCTGGAGGCTGCTCGCCTGCTGTCGCTCACATGTGCAGTCCCCCTGGACCCACTGTGGTAAAAAGTTAAACGCTCATTTTTTCTTCCACATTCCATTAATTCCAGTGAAGCACCTGAATGTGATTTTGAGCACCTTGAGGTGTGCAGTTTTTAGAATGGTGTCATTCGGGGGGTATTTTGTGTCATATAGACCCCTCAGTCATTTCTAATTTGATGTGGTCCGTAAAAAAATGTTTTTGTTAATTTTATAGCAAAATGAGAAATTGCTTATCAACTTTTATTTCAACTGTGTTTTATTACATTTTTAATAAAGAAAAGGGAGAGGAGGGGAAAAACGTAAAAAGGGAAGAGGGGAGTAAATAATTGAGATAAGGGAATACAAAAATAGCCTAACAATAACATTTAGAGAACTCAAAGTTCAAAATACACACTCTCATAGTGCTAATCAACATAGTATACAACTTCACTAGATAGTTTGGCTCCCAAAGGACTCAATTATGAAATTAAATTGTTTGCCCTTTAAGAGGCAGGGTCTTTTGTAAATTTGCGCGGGTTAAAAAAAAAAAAAAAAAAATTAGATATAGATATATATTTTTATGGGTTGGGGGAGGGTTCTGGCGTTATAATCATTAGTCCGAAATAGTTTTAAAATTGTTTTAAAAGATATTTTAAAAAGAAAATGGATTTTTTGGAAACGGTGTATAGTTATCCCCATGTGTATAATTTTGGGACTTAGGGATCTAGGGGTGGGGTTCACTAACAGTTTTTGGCATTTTTTAATAAAATGAGGAATCGTCAGGTTTTATTGAGTGCAATGGTTTTAGGGTAACTTATGTATCTGTTTAGGGGTTTATACTATGCAATATAATGTTTTTAGAGGTCTATTAATAAAGGTGTATAGTTTTAACCAGTAAAGAGAGCTTTGGTTATGGGATAGCAGCAAGGGGTATCTTCCATGGGGAAGAGTGGTGTAATAAGTATTTTTCCACTAGTATTTTTTCCCCTGGCATTATCGCAGGGTTTAGGTATCCTCCAGTGGGTCACCCGAAGGGGTGGCCAGTATGCATATTCTTGTGATTTGGTTTCTGCAGATGTCCCCAGATGGTGGGCGGCTCTACGCTGTGCATGGCATTAGGAAGTGTGGCTATAAAATAACTAGCACTGACAGGGAAGCCATACCTTGAGAAAGAGGGTCAGTACCCTCAAAACGTGTCGGGATTGGCCCTTGTGAATGTCCGTCATACGGACTGGTGACGTCACCTATTAGCCACGCCCCCCACTCACCACGCTACTGCTCGGCGGCGTTATCGGCCGTAGCTGCCTGCCGGGAACTACAGCGGCGAGATTAGTGGGGTTCTAGCACTACGGGAGGACGCTCCCTGGCTGGTAGTGCATTGCCAGCGCTGCTGCACTGTGTGGATCATAGATCTTTCAAGACTACAGAGGACGGTTTGCAGCAGCCTAGTGTCCCGAGTGGACACGTTAGTTCATAACAGCGAGGTAAGTGACTGAGATTCATCCGTAGTCAGTTCCTCCTGTCAGCGCGGCACCTATATTTTGATTAGTATACAACTTGTGCATCATGTAAAACACTGTAATAATAAATAATACAATACCATTTATGTTTTGAATAGAAGAAAGGCAGAAAGAAATGTCCTGATCGGACCCATTTTATATCAATACAGTAAATAGTCTAGACGACTCTGTCATTGGTGTTTATCAAGAATAATAGGCCTTTAGAATAAGATAAGGCCTAGGAAAAGTAGAATTCCAATGATCCCATTTTCTATAGTATTTCTCTAAGCAGTCATTATTTAAAGCAAATCTGTATTCCATAGAACTATGTAGGTAAAGCTTTTCCATAATGTCAGAGAATTTTGGTATTTCAGTTTTTTTCCAGTAAAAAGCAATAGAATTTTTCACCACCAGAAAAATGTGGATTAATACATGTCTAACTGAGGGATCAATATCTTCCAAACCAATAGAGAGGAGTGCAGTCTGAGGAGTAACCAAGAAGTTTCTGTTAAAGAGCATATTTATATTTTGAAAAACCTGCTTCCATAGTTTTAATCTTTGGACAACCCAAATAGATATGAAGAAATTGCCAGGGAGACCACAATCCCTCCAACACAAAGATGAGTACTCAGAATTAAAATGTGCGAGTCTGGAAGGAGTACAGTACCATCTAACTAATAACTTATAGCAGGATTTGTGAAGTGTCATGGAGATATTAGAGGCGTATGAATTTTTAATAGTGCATTTGCAACGAGACATTCAAGTCTGATTCCCAGCGAGACATATATGGATTCCTAGAAACATTGTTATCTTTGTTGAAATTACTATATACATTTTTTTACACTCCAAAGTATTTTGTGGTCTATGTTACTTCCTAATAAAGAAATTATTTTGCTTTTGGTATTTTATTGAGAAGAAATTTTTGAGTATGCTCTTTTAAAATTAAAAAGAACATGAAGTCCGAGGAAGACAAATTGTTTTTATTTCTGATTCCTCCAAAACTTGCAAAAATATCATCAGTATATATATCTCTTACTTTTTTAATTCCTGACTGAGTCCACCTATTCATAGATAGATGCAATAAGAGATAGGGGAAAGTTACTTATCAGATTAGATCTGTTGCATCCTGCGTGGTTTTGAGAGATTTTTCCATGCATGGACTATAGCAGAAAAATGAGGATGCGATGACTCACGAATATGAGATACAAATAAATGACTAAACAATAAGTCTCGCAGGGGACAGTTGTTATTTTGTGCTACTTCTAATTGTAACCAAGCAGGGGGCGACTTTTCCCTGAACCAATATGTACTTTGTTTAACCAGAGTTGCTAGAAAGTAAGCTGAAATCTTAGGTAGACCCAATTCGCCATTGATTTTCTTTTTGTAAAGAATGTCCGAGGCAACCCTGGCTCTTTTCCCGTTCCAAATGAAAGAGTTAATAGAAGTTTGAATTTTATTGAGAGAAGGGCCTGGAGGACCAGAGGTAATGTTATGAATACATATAAAGATTTTTGGCAGAATAAGTGATTTGACAACTAAAATTTTCCTAAACCAAGAAAGGTCAGAATTTCTATAGTTCGAAAAATCATTTGAGATCATTTAGAACAAATTACGCAAACTGACTGAAATAGTTGATTGTCTTCTTTTTGTTAAAAGAATGCCTAGGTAAGTGACTTCCTTATCTTCGCATATAAACTCTGTAAGGCTTTTTAATGTATTAATTGTTCGGTCACTTAAGTAAAAGTGTAATACTTTTGATTTTTGACTATTTATTTTAAAATATGAGATCTTTGAAAATGATTCTATTACTGGTAATAAAGCTCCGATTGAGTTTACAGGGTCTGATAAAATCAGAAACAAATCATCTGCAAATAAGATACCGTAATTTTAAAGTGACGCATAGGAATTTCAAAGCCTGAGATGAAGGTATCATTTCTAATCTTTTCTGCTAAGGGTTCAATAGCCAAAACTAACAGAAAGGGAGACAGGGGGCATCCCTGTCTTGTGCCATTACTAATAGGAAAGGTTTTTGATAAGTGATTATTAAAGTATATGCTTGCACTCGGATTCAAGTAGAGAGCAAATATAGACATTAACAGCGTATTATTAAAGCCAAATTTAGAGAAAGCTTTTTCTGTGTCTAATGCTAAGAATGTTGATGGAGATTTTGAAGAATTGATCATTTTGATATTAATCTTCTGGTACCATCTGAAGCCTGGCAACCTTCTACAAAACCAATTAGATCATTATTAATTAATTTAGGGAGAATATCCTTCAATCTATCTGTTAAAATTTTGAATATATTTTTATATTGCTATTAATTAGTGTATAATTCGGTACTTTGTCGAGTTCTCCTTTGGGTTTCAGGATGATAACGATAGTTGATTCTAGCATTTCTTTAGGAAAGAACCCACAAGTAGAGGCCTGATTAAATACTTTCTCTAACTGAGAAGATATTTGTGAAAAGGATTTATAGTATTTATTAATAAATCCATCTGGGCCTGGGGACTTTTGTAGTTTTAGTTTTTTGATTGTGTCAATTATCTCTTTTGAAGTGAAAGGAGATGTAAGGAAATCTAGGTAAGAAGGATCAATTTTTGGTAAATTTAGGTTTGTTTGTTTTTTTTTTTTACAAAGGATGCAGTATCATTACGATCTGGTGAGGGAAATGTTGGATCAGAATTCAGATTATAATGGTTGAAGTAATAATCCGCGAAAGTGTTAGCAATATTTTTCGGGTGGTATGCTTATCAACTTTTAACCCTTCTAACTTCATAATAAAAAACAATATATGTTTCAAAAATTGTGCTGATGTAAAGTAGGCATGTGGGAAATGTTATTTATGAATTCTTTTTTGTGACATAACTGATTTAAGGACATAGTAAAAGTTTGAAAATTGCTACATTTTCACAAATTTCTGATATTTTCAGAAATAAATGCAAGTTATATCCACATATTTTACCACTATTATGAATTACAATATGTCACGAAAAAACAAATCTCAGGATCCGTTGAAGTTTTGAGTTATTACCTCATAAAGTGTCACTGGTCAGAATTGAAAACAGGCTCTGGCATTAAGGGGTCAAATATGATATCAGTAGTTTAGAGGAGATCCTATAATTGGGACACCATGGCTTCTCAGAGAGAGACTAAAGTCTGTTCCCCTTCTCACCTGTGCTATGAATCGTGAAATAAAACTCAGTACCATTCAAGCTCTACAAGGATTACACAGTCCCGGGTAAAGTGGTGGCGATTATAGCAGGGCATGTCTCGTGCCCTCTTGCATTCTTGAGATCAAGCAATGGTACCCTACCAATGCTACTGATGAAAAAAACAGATTTAGGACACATAAACCAAAGCTCAGTGGACAAGAAAGATGCATCATTAAAGATACAGTCCTAGATAAGTTATACTTACAGTAACATTTAATCAAAAAGCTTAAAAGCTCCAAATAGAAAAAAAAACTTGTGATGTAAGTAAAAGGTACACGTAGTGGTCTGATACTTGTTTGTTTCAGTTGCTAACATCACCAGTTTTTTTATATTTAAACCTTTTTGATAAAAGGTTATGTTTTGCTTTCCCAGGACTGTATCTTTAATGTTGGATCCTTCTTTTTCATGGTTCCCTTGTATCCCAGTTCTGACTAGATCGGTGCAAAGTATCCCGCACCTCCGGTCTCTGAATGCCCAGTTTGGTGAGTGGACATATTCTTTTTCACATATAAAAGCATGTTCTATGATCTTTGATGAAACAATTCTTACATGTCTTTTAAAAGTTTTCCTAATCTGGCCTTGTGAATCCATCCAGAGCATGGCGTAGCGTCGTATGCAATAAACCTCTTCATTGTCTGTATTAATTACTTGTGAGATTACTTCAGCAAGTTTGGAGTGCGGAATTGTGTCGTACGCTTCCTTTATATCAGTCTGCAAACAAAACACAATTAACAGTTCTCCTTTATAACAAGAGCCAAGAAACAAAAAAAAAAACCAAACAAAAAAAAAAAACAGCACACTTAGGCTGTGTGCACATGTTGCGGTTTTTTCGCGTTTTTTTCCTATTTTTTCCAATGTAAAAACGCGATAAAAAAAATGCATAAAAAACGCATACATATGCATCCTATCATTTAGAATGCATTCTGCAATTTTTGTGCACATGATGTGTTTTTTCCGCGAAAAAAATGCATGGCAGTAAAAAACGCATCATGTTCATTAATTTTGTGTTTTTTTTGTGTTTTTTCCGGCTATAAAATGCATTGGGAAAGCTCCAGAAAAAAACACGAAAAAAACCGCGGTAAAAACGCGAAACAAAAACGCATGCGGTTTTCTTGCAGAAAATGTCTGGTTTTCTTCAGGAATTTTCTGCAAGAAATTCTTGTGTGTGCACATACCCTTACACAAAAAGTAAGTTGTAGCACAGCTTATTAGGGCAACTCAATACTCAATGTGAACATAACATTAGGTCAAAAGTCTCCAAAATTCAGCTAGCTGGAGAAACCTCTCTTCGGGCAATAACCCCTTAATATCTGAGACATTTTCATGTTTTTCTTTCCCTTCTTCCAAGAACTATAACTTTTTTTTATGTTATTCACTGAGGGAACTGTATAGAGGGTTGCTTTTTGTATACTGGGCTGTCTTTTTCGTTGGTACATATGGCATTTTGACCACAGTTTTTGAGAGACATGTTTATTTACGGCTGACTGTAAATATTTTCAGATTTTGCTAGATTGTAACTCCACAGTGTTTCAATTAATTTTATACATTTTTTTAGTTACCTAGGGGACTAGAATCTGCTGAAGTTTGATAGCTTGTACTATAAACTAATACTTTGAAGTACTGCAGAATACAATTAAATTACCATCTCATCCTATGAAGTTCCATGGCATATGAGCCACTAACATGGAGGAGACAAGGGCCATCAGTAAAGGTACCTTCACACTAAACGACGCTGCAGCGATATCGACAACGATGCCGATCGCTGCAGCGTCGCTGTTTGGTCGCTGGAGAGCTGTCACACAGACAGCTCTCCAGCGACCAACGATGCCGAGGTCCCCGGGTAACCAGGGTAAACATCGGGTTACTAAGCGCAGGGCTGCGCTTAGTAACCCGATGTTTACCCTGGTTACCATTGTAAATGTAAAAAAAACAAACAGTACATACTCACTTTCTGCTGTCTGTCACACGTCCCTCGCCGTCTGCTTCCCGCACTGACTTTGAGTGCCGGCCGTAAGGCACAGCACAGCGGTGACGTCACCGCTGTGCTCTGCTTTCACTTTACGCCCGGCGCTCACAGTCAGTGCGGGAAGCGGACGGCGAGGGACGTGTGACAGACAGCAGAAAGTGAGTATGTACTGTTTGTTTTTTTTACATTTACAATGGTAACCAGGGTAAATATCGGGTTACTAAGCGCGGCCCTGCGCTTAGTAACCCGATATTTACCCTGGTTACCATTGTAAAACATTGCTGGCATCGTTGCTTTTGCTGTCAAACACGACGATACACGCCGATCTGACGACCAAATAAAGTTCTGAACTTTCAGCAACGACCAGCGATATCACAGCAGGATCCAGATCGCTGCTGCGTGTCAAACACAACGATATCACTATCCAGGACGCTGCAACGTCACGGATCGCTAGCGATATCGTTGTAAAGTCGCTTAGTGTGAAGGTACCTTAAGCCAGGACATCCTTTCGCCCCCCTGTGATTGCATTGTTTGGGGAGTAACTGAGGGTTATAGGGCATGAAGTGACACCCAAACCATTTAAATCATGTTGTCAGAGTCTCACAATGGCATTAAAATGGTTAAACAAAAACAATTGAAGGTAGCTCCAGTCATTCCTGTTAGAGGCAGAAGCCAGGTGTATAACAGCTGGCTCCCATCCTCCTGCATGGAGCGGGATTAGCTATGCCTGCCTATTCCATATACCTGCATCAGATATAGGGTGTACATAAGTCCTTTTGTCAGGAAGAGATTAAAGGGGTATTCCCATTTCTAAAATGCTATCCCAAACGTGCCGTAGGTGTAATAATAAGTGCTTATCCGAATACCTATAGCTCTTCCTGAATAGCTGCATCGGTAACCTTGGTACCTGGAGCGCTCCCGATAATCAGCTATTCAGAGCCACAGCTGCATGTGTCGCGGCTGTGTGACAGTCACAACACATGCTATGGAGAGCCCAACAAACAGGCTCTCCATACATGTGTTGTGACAGTGAAGCAGCTGATTATCGGGAGCGCTCCAGGTATCCAGGTTACTGATGCAGCTATTCGGGAAGCGCTATAGCTATTCAGTTAAGCACTTATCCGAAGTTATTCCATCATCCCTAGTAATAATATTAGCAAATACATCCAATTAGAAATATGATAGTTTTTCTGATTCGCTATGTCGCTACCCCATGTTCAGGGAATTCCAGTAACTTGGGTATCCATGATTACGACCACTAACAGCTAACTGTTACTACATGAGTGGTCGTAACCATGGATACCTAAGCTACTGCAATGCCTACACAGGAGGAGAGAGACATAGCGAATCAGAAAACCTATACTATATTTCTAATTGGAGATATTTGAAAATATTATTATTCTTGCTACTACATATTGAGATAGGATCTTAGAGCTGGGAATACCCCTTTAAGTCATCAAGGAATGGTAGAATTTTAAATTAGCATATTGCGTACAATAGTATCATAAAAGCTGTAATTTAGAAAAAAGATGAGTAATGCAATGAATTTACAAAGTAGATCAACTTTCGTATATCCTAACTGGTAGTCAAAGGTGGACATACATTTCAATACTTGGTTATGGCAATGACCTGAGAATAGTTTGTGGCAAATTTACTACAGCTAGATATAAATCCCCTAGTTAATTTTCAAGAAAATCTCAACATTACTGATGACTGAGTCACAATTTCACGAGCATTTGAGTCAGCATATGAAATGCTCTTCCAGATGCATAAGAGGGTTACTCGGGTTAAAAGAGATTTTAGAAATACATCAACTTATATTTCATTATATGACAACACCAATCTGATGTCTAATGATCTAGTACTTGTTTTCAGCATAAAACTACATGTTGTATGCCACATAACCATAACATGAAACAAATATATAACCTGCCTGATTGAAGATGGACTCCAAGGAGATAAAAATGTTTTTAATAAAGGCTCACACCCGTAGTGTTTGCAATTGTCACAGTATGTGCTATTTAGAACTATTCACTGTGATGAAGATGCTGCTCCTGAAAGCTCTCACTTCCTTTTGGAATTACAAGTTACAGATCAAGTGATGAGGTTTGCTACTGGCATCTAAAACAAGATGGCCCACTGACGAGCCCGTGTGTACAGGTTTGTAATGTCAGTCCATTGTTTGTGCTCTGCATAAGTAGGTGACTACCTTTGCTTCTTCACAGCTTATCTGTGACAGTCAAAGCTTCCCACCATGCTTCTTGACAAATCACAAATAAGCTGGAAAGCTGCAGTCTGTAACCCTTCCATAGCCTATTCCCTTCCCCACCAGCAATTCTCTCTCTCCTTCCATATTCCTTGGGTACTTTCTAGCCCTCTGAAACTTGTTTATATCGTTCTTATCACTCATACTTCACACGTATCTCCAGCGCCCCAGGGTCCTGGTCGTTGCAGTAATGTCTTTTTCCTCTACTGGAGAGTGAAATTACGTTTGGAGGCAAAGAAGGACAACTGCATCCAGGTATCACAAACATGCAACACATTTCACACTCCAGGCCACCAGGGGGAGAGCTCTTGCTCCTATTTATTAAGTCACTCCCCACATAGGTAAAACTGGTCGCCTGTAGGGAAAGTTAGTTAGTTGCTGGCTGAGCTCAGCTCAGTTAGTTGGTCCCTGACAGGGGTGGGATCCTGTCAGAGAACGAAGGAGAAGGACACGGAGCTGTGCATGCCCTAAGAACTGCAGCTCCTAGAAAGACACACATCAAAGGCAGAACTGTATTGCAGAGAGGCTGAAGGAAGTCGTAGCAAATGAGTGGATACCAGAAGGAGACCAGCCTACACAGGCTGCCTCCTTCTGAGGCGCAGAATCCTGGTAGCCGGAACACCGAGGGAGCAATGACCTTTATGCCTTGCTCCAGAGACCGGCAGGACAGCTAATTGCAAGTTACCTGTCCGCTCTATACCCAGGAGGCACAGTGGCAAACTGTGGAGGCCAGGGCGTGCTAGAGTCCCTATAAACAGCCTCTAGCCACCAGTCATACGGGTTTGTCCTATCCTATATGGGGGACAGAGAGAGAGAGAGAGAGAGAGACATTACATCTGTGAGGACCTTATGTGAAGCCTTAGGCAGTAAGGAACTACAACACTGTAGCGCAAGGGAAGGCTACTGATTTCCACCTGGACAAGGGGACTCTGGACTTGCCTCCAAACCGGCTGGACTCTGCTGGCCCTGTGATCTGGTGCCCTGGACTGTGGATGCTGAAGTCTTCAGTAAAGGTAAAGAGACTGCAACCTTGTGTCCTTGTTCTTCTCTGCGCCTCTCACCATCCACCATCTACACACCGGGAAGCCCTGGGGACACACTTCACCTGTGGGAAGGTATACCATCTAGCTGCCATAACATCACCCCAGCGGACCCCTTAAAGCAGCGTCGGTCACCCTGACCGAATACCACAGGTGGCGTCTTGAACATTCCCCTTCAAAGACCTTTCCCTTTTACACGGACGTCCCAGGGCCACGGACCGGGTCAGCCACCGTGACATTCCCCTGTGAACCGAAGGACCCGGTACTGAGTACCCCGCTGCCCTGATGGGGCGATCCATATCACACATGGGGTTATTTGTCGAATAGATGCTTTAACGGACATCCTGAAGCTTTCCTCAGGCTTGGGAGGTACATGTCCAACACAAGTGATAAGAAAGGCACAAACAAGATGCAGGGAGCAGGAAACTACTGAGAGAGTATGCACTGCACAGCCTGTGATATGTCAAGCAGCGTGGATGGAAACTAACTCTCCCAGATAAGCTGTGAAGAAGCATGAGGAGTTACCCAGGCAGAGCACAATTGGTGGAAAAGCATTACAAACCTGAAACAAACATGAATCTTTGTCAGGGGAAAGGCTTATATAAAAATCACAATGCAAACCATGCAACCAATCTGTGACTGTGTGAAAGAAGGTTCTATTAGGAGGCTGGCTTCCACAACAAGCCAGTAGCATGCCATGCACCATGATCTATGACCAAATATTGCACAAGTTAGGGGAGCACTCAGGAGTTGGATCATCGTCACAGTAAATAGTTCAAAATAGCACATGCTGTGCCAATAGAAAGCAACAATGTGGATGGGAGACTTTATAATTTGTGAAGTTGTGTTGATGTAAATATATTTTTCTCCACTTCGAGTAAATGTAGAAATAAAATCTAATAGTCTGTGTTAAGAATTTAAAGAATAACCGTACTTTTGCGTAACTTTTCAGAAAGAACATGAGGAATAACACTATATCTGGTCTTTTTGGAAGATGGATTTCAGCATTTTTTTTTCAGAGTGGATGACAATTTCATTAGGCAAGGGAAAATAAAAAAATGGTTGAGAATTGGGTAAGGCAGCAGAATTCTCTATAAACCGTTTTCTATTTTATAAAAGTTTCCTAAATTTGCCTGTATGATTTATTTAACAGTAGTTGAAAGAGTAGAATTCAAGTTTAATAAAGCCCTTTGTCAGGAAGGTTATCTAAACTGTGAATTTGATATTTTTCCTGGTGCATGATAATCACAAACCTATCAAGTACTAATTGTGCTATGTTTGGGAAATTTGGTAGCACCATAAATGGCAAAAAAAAATTAACATCATACTTGTATATACCTTTACAAAATAAAGCTTTTCATTTTCCGACTTTGATTCTTTAACCTCTAGAACATATTTTCTCCATTTCTTATAAATGTCATCCAGCCCAAACACAGAGGAACCAATCATGTAAGAAGACTTGTTTCTCTCATAATTCAGGACACTAAAGAGGTTTCTCACTTGAGTGCTGAAATGCTGAATCTGTAAAATAAATACATAAATAAATGATTATGCATATAAAAGAAAAGACTATGAAGTGCAAAACCGCCTTCAAAACATTCTGTTGTACGTAACACCAAGATGACAGAATAAAAACATATTGAAAGGGGTTTTAAGGGAATAGTGAGAATCTTGATAAAAGAAGCTATGCTTTGCCCTGGAATTTGAATTTGCGCCCCATTCTAGTGGTGCCATGGCCCCAGAACACCCACCCATCACCTAGTCTTCGCTCTTCTCGACCCTCTTCAATCTGGCTTCCGCTCTTTACACTCTACTGAAACTGCCCTCACTAAAGTCTCTAATGACCTACTAACAGCTAAATCTAATGGTCACTACTCCATGCTAATTCTATTGGATCTTTCCGCAGCATTCGACACTGTGGATCATCAGCTCCTCCTCACTATGCTCCGCTCCATCGGCATCAAGAACACCGTTCTCTCTTGGTTCTCCTCCTATCTCTCTGACCGATCCTTCACTGTATGTTTTGCTGGTTCCTCCTCCTCTCACCTTCCCCTTACTGTTGGGGTTCCTCAAGGATCAGTCCTAGGCCCCCTCCTCTTCTCTTTGTATACAGCCCCTATTGGACAAACAATCAGTAGATTTGGTTTCCAGTACCATCTCTATGCTGACGACACCCAATTATACACCTCTTCTCCTGCTTTCACTCCGACCTTCTTAAAAAACACCAGTGATTGTCTTACCGCTGTCTCTAACATCATGTCCTCCCTCTATCTGAAACTGAACCTGTCAAAAACTGAACTCCTCGTGTTCTCTCCCTCTACTAACCTACCTTTGTCTGACATTGCCATCTCCGTGTGTGGTTCCACCATTACTCCAAAGCAACATGCCCGCTGCCTTGGGGTTATCCTTGATTCCGAGCTTTCATTCACCACCCACATCCGATCACTGGCTCGCTCTTCTTATTTGCATCTCAAAAACATTTCTAGAATTCTCCCTTTTCTTACTTTCGACTCTGCAAAAACTCTTACTGTTTCTCTTATTCATTCCCGTCTGGACTATTGTAACTCTCTACTAATCGGCCTCCCTCTTACCAAACTCTCCCCGCTCCAATCTGTCCTGAATGCTGCTGCCAGGATCATATTCCTCACCAACCGTTACACCGATGCCTCTACCTTGTGCCAGTCATTACACTGGCTACCCATCCACTCCAGAATCCAGTACAAAACTACTACCCTCATCCACAAAGCACTCCATGGCTCAGCACCACCCTACATCTCCTCTCTGGTCTCAGTCTACCACCCTACCCGTGCCCTCCGCTCCGCTAATGACCTCAGGTTAGCATCCTCAATAATCAGAACCTCCCACTCCCGTCTCCAAGACTTTACACGTGCTGCACCGATTCTTTGGAATGCACTACCTAGGTTAATACGATTAATCCCCAATCCCCACAGTTTTAAGCGTGCCCTAAAAACGCAGTTGTTCAGACTGGCCTACCGCCTCAACGCATTAACCTAACTATCCCTGTGTGGCCTATTAAAAATAGAAAAAACAAAACAAAACACATAATCAGGTTCCTTGCATCGTGTTCTCATACACTTTATGCAGTTAATAGCACTCTGTGTCTGTACTGCTACATACTTAGGCAGTTAACTGGTTCATGCAGCTTTACATGAACACCCGAGCCTTACACTATGGCTGGTCCAAATAACTAAAGCAATTGTTACCATCCACCTCTCGTGTCTCCCCTTTTCCTCATAGTTTGTAAGCTTGCGAGCAGGGCCCTCATTCCTCCTGGTATCTATTTTGAACTGTGATTTCTGTTATGCTGTAATGTCTATTGTCTGTACAAGTCCCCTCTATAAGTTGTAAAGCGCTGCGGAATATGTTGGCGCTATAAAAATAAAAATTATTATTATTATTATTATAGTCTTGCAGCCAATTAGTGGTCAGATGACTTGTAATCATGATAGCATCACTTGGGGTCTGGTAGAGGAGATGCGAATGGATTCCAATGGTAACCATTGTCTATTTTCTTGTTTTATCAGAATGGCTTCTCACTAGTCATTTTAAACAGTACAGGAAAACCCATTTAATATGATACTTCACATCCTCCAAACCCCACCATTTTTTTTATCTTGCTGAGAATGCAGCATATCATGTTGCATGGAAATGGGAAAAAATGTAAACCTTTATAAAAAAAGCAATCAATGATAGTATTTAAAAAAAACCTTCTTAACTGCACAAGGACCAAGGAATTTATCATTTTTGCGCTTTTGTATTTTCCTTTGCCTTCTTTGAAGGGCTATAACTTTTTTTATTTTTCTATCAACAGATTTGTAAAGGCTTGTTTTGAAATGTGAAAAATAATGAAAAAAATGCAATTTTGACACTGTTTTGGGGGTTTGTTTTTACAGTGTTCATTGTACAGTAACATTGGTCTGGAAACATAATTGTCCAGGTCAGTCCCATTACGGCAATATTAAACATGCATTGATTTTTTCTATTTAAAGAGAACCTGTCATCAGGGTTATGCATATGAAACTAAAAGTATGTGCAGCGCCCCAGAGTCCTGGTCGTTGCAGTACTGTGGCTCCACCGCTAAGGGGGCCATGGTACGTCTGATGGCACTGAAGGAGTTCATCTGACCAGGTATCACATACACCAATACATTTCACAGTCGGGCCTCCAGGGGGAGCTAAGGGTGCTATTTATTAGGCCACTCCTCACCGTGTGGGTAACTGGGGGTCAGGCAGGAAGTTAGTCAGAAAGCTGACTGGGTTGGAACCAGGCAACACCTTGTGGCAGGGGGTGTTGTGGGGAAGATTCGGTAGGGTCCCTGTGAGGTTTGGGACCCTGACAGAGGCCTGGCAACAGGAAAGAACGTCACGGGGCCGTGCCTGCTCAACATAGCGGCGGTGCCCTAAGAAAGGATGAGAAGCGAGATATATTGTGCTGAGTGAGAAACGAGATCAAAGCAAGAAGGAGAATACCAGTAGGAGTCGTGCTGTAAGACCGAGGCAACATCCTACTGAGGCGCACAACCGGCGGCCGGAACGCCGAGGAAGTATTCATATATCTAGCTCCAAGCAATACTTCAAACCAACGGCAGGACAGTCAGTCACAGGCGGGCTGTCTCACCTAAATCACCTATGCAGACTTGGGGGGCAACCTGTGGAGAGGGGCGACTCTAGGGTCCCGGAAGAGCTCCGAGCCTACCCGTCATACGGGTGCGTCCCAACCATAACACCGGGAGGGACGGAGGATTAGCAGAACATCATCTAATCGAGTTGTTGTGAGGGAACACGAGAAACAGACACAACAGTTGTGGGGACTATCCTGTAAGCACAGCAGGGGAGGACCACAACACATAGCGCTAGCAGGAAGGCACAGATTTCCACCTGCAAGGAGAACTCTGGAGGTGCCATCGGACCGGCCGGACTTGCGCAGCCTGGTGAACCGTATTCCGGACTGAGGACCCAGAGACCTTCAGTAAAGAGGTAAAGAGACTGCAACCTGGTGTCCTCGTTATTTACTGCACCGCACCACCACCATCATCCACACCCTATTATTTGGGCGCCCCTCAGCAGGGTCACGGACCGGGCCTAGCCACCGTGACAACCCCAGAGCAGAGACTCACAGGCCCGGTACCGGGTACCCCTCGGCCCTGCGGCAGTGGGGGCGCTACATATGCCCATAATGGCGTCGGTATACTGATTTATGCCAGAAAGGCTGTTTATTTTCCTGAACCCTGCAAAGGTTTATGCTGTCCACAATAAACCAGCAGGTGAACTACTGCCAGAACTGTTCCTGTGTCTACCTTGTGAAGCAGAGGAGTGAGTCAACCCCTCACACGTGGTGGAGAATGCGAGCATTTCAGGAACTCAAGCAGGCTCTGTGTAGGCATCCGGTCTTGGTCGCACCAGACTTTAAGAAGGAGTTCGTGTTGCAGAACGATGCTTCAGAGGTTGGATTAGGAGCAGTACTCACAAGAAATAAACAGAGAAGACCATCCCATCCTGAATCTGAGCCGAAAACTCTCTTCTTGTGAGAAGAATTATGCAATTGTGAAGGAGTGCTTGGCCATAAAGTGGGCCATAGATACACTAAAGTACTACCTTCTGGGCCGTAGATTCAAATTGGTGTCAGACCATGCCCTGCAAAGATGGTTGAGTGAGAAAAAGGGTAAGAACGCCAGGGTGACTCGTTGGCTCTTAGCTCTTCAGGACTTCTCGTTTCATGTCGAAGACAGGCCACAGAAGTTACATGGTAACGCGGATGCCCTCTTTCGAATTCCCTGTCTGGGGTCTGATGATGCCAAAACCCCCAGCTTTGGGCAGAGGGGGGGGGAATATGTGAGAGTCACTGGCTTTGTAGAGGAAGGGAGGTACGTGTCACTGCGCATGCAGCAATCAGTGATGTGAAACCAGAGTGTTTTTGTGTTTCCAGCACACTAGGTGCTGAGAGGCCATGTACAGAATTTAATGGGCCGGTTTTATGTGAACACCCGCAGTTCGGGAGCAAGGGTGCTCATGTAACCCTTTCCCTGCAGGTGTTTGATGACCTGCAGTGAGGTCATGATCACATGACCAGCACATGTGATATACAATGATAATAAAACACACTGGTGCTACAACTTCGAATACACAAGTGCTGCTGGTATTTCAGACAGACACTGTGCCTGTTCTGCCAATAATATAAAATAAATTGATCCAACACATGTGATATACACCTGGACCTGTGGTTCAGTCTGGGTGTAGTGTATTGGGAGAGAGGTGGAACTCCCATGTGGCTCCCATAGGAGCTAAGGACGCTGTGTGCGCTACCTGCAGTGAAGCCTGCAGAACAAAGACTCTGATAGACTTTATCTTTGTTTTACCATTATGTCAGGAAGGCTCTGTTTATTTTTCAGAACCCTGCGAAGGTTTATGCTGTCTACAATGAACCAGCAGGTGAACTATTACCAGAACTGTTCCTGTGTCTACCTTGTGAAACAGCAGAGTGAGTCAACCCCTCACAATACCTTTAGCTTAACTCGCATAACCCTGATGACAGGTTCACTTTAAGTAACGAGAATTTACCGTATACACTTGTGTGTAAGCCGAGTTTTTCAGCACTTTTTTTGTACTGAAAACGTCCCCTTCGGCTTTACATGAGTCAATGTCCCAGAAAGCCAGTGAGGGAGCGGGAGCAGCGGGTTAAAGATGCAGGAGCAGGCAGCTGTGGCTAAAGCCTGTCCCGCTGCTAAAGAGAAATGAATATTAATTTCTCTTATAGTGTGCACAGTGACAGCTGCCGGCTTCCAGAAGACAACCTACTCACCCTCCAGTATGCCCCCGTATCATCTCGTTGGTGCCAGCTTCCAGTTGCTCTTCCTCTGCTGAGCGATCACATGGCACCGCTCTTTAAGGTAATAAATATGCACGCATCTCCATTCCCAAAGACATGGAGGGAATATGCATTACCTTTATGAGCAGTGCCAGGTGATCGCTCAGCACAGGAAGAGCAACTGAAAGCCGGCACCAATGAGATGCTGCGAGGGCACGCTGGAGGGTGAGTAGGATGTTTGTTTTTTTGTAATAGGAAGCATGCATACAAGGACGGGAGGGGGGGAGCAGTGCATACCAGGACAGGACGGGGGAGCCACATACACCAGGACAGAAACAGGGAGAGCCACGAGTATATACGGTATTTAAGAAAATTTGTAAAATAAAATTTTCTTCCATTATGTTACCATTTTCTGAAACCCATAACATTTTTTTTTTTTTCGGTTCATGGGTCTAAGTGAAGGCTTTATTTTTTGGCGTGGTAAGCTGATGTTATTATTAATATCAATTTTATGTACAGTACAGACCGAAAGCTTGGACACACCTCAGTTAAAGATTTTTCTGTGTTTTCATGACTATGAAAATTGTACATTCACACTGAAGGCATCAAAACTATGAATTAATACATGTGGATCTACCGTATATACTCGAGTATAAGCCGACCCGAGTATAAGCCGAGACCCCTAATTTTGCCAAAAAACAAGGAAAACTTAATGACTCGAGTATAAGCCTAGGGTGGAAAATGCAGCAGCTACTGGTACATTTCAAAAATAAAAATAGATACCAATAAAAGTAAAATTAATTGAGACATCAGTAGGTTAAGTGTTTTGAATATCCATATTGAATCAGGAGCCCCATATAATGCTCCATACAGTTCATGATGGCCACATAAGATGCTCCATACAAAATACGCCCCATATAATTCTCCATACAGTTTATGATGGGCCCCATAAGATGCTCCATATTAAAATATGCCCCATATAATGCTGCACAAATGCTGATTATGGCCCCCATAAGATTCTCCATAGACACATTTGCCCCGTATAATGCTCCACAAATGCTGCACATAGCCCCATAAGATGCTCCATACAGATAATTGCCCCATAAGATGCTCCATACAGATATTTGCCCCATATAATGCTGCACATGGCCCATACAGGTATTTGCCCCATATAATGCTGCACATGGTCCCATACATATATTTGCCCCACATACTGCTGCACATGGCCCCATATAATGCTGCACATAGCCCCATAAGATGGTCCATACAGATATTTGCCCCATATAATGCTGCACATGGCCCCATACAGATATTTGCCCCATATACTGCTGCATATAGCCCCATACGGATAATTGCCCCATATAATGCTGCACATGGCCCCATAAGATGCTCCATACAGATATTTGCCCCATATAATGCTGCACATGGCCCCATAAGATGCTCCATACAGACATTTGCCCCATATGCTGTTGCTGCGATTACAAAAAAAAACAAAAAAATGACATACTCACCTCTCAGGCCCCCAGCACTTGCTAAATTCACCTGCTCCGCGTTCCACCATCGGCGCTGCTGTGTCTTCCCCGTCTTCTACACTGACATTCAGGCAAAGGGCGGCGCACACACTAATCGCGTCATCGCGCCCTCTGACCTGAGCGTCACTGCAGAGGACGGGGAAGACGCAGCGGCGGCCGTGGAACGGGGAGCAGGTGAATATCGCGCACTGCATTATACTCACCTGCTCCTGGCGCGGTGTCCCTGGTTCTCCGGCAGCTTCTTCCTGTATTGAGCAGTCACATGGTACCGTTCATTACAGTAATGAATATGCAGCTCCACCCCTATGGGAGTGGAGTGGGGTCTATATTCATTACTGTAATGAGCGGTACCATGTGACCGCTCAATACAGGAAGAAGCTGCCGGCGCCGGAGAACCAGGGACACCGCGCCAGGAGCAGGTGAGTATTATTACACAGCTGTCGCTCCCCCTCCCCTGCCGACCCCTGGGTATGACTCGAGTATAAGCCGAGAGGGGCAATTTCAGCCTAAAAAAAGGGCTGAAATTCTCGGCTTATACTCGAGTATATACGGTATATACTTAATAAAAAAGTGTGAAACAACTGAAATTATGTCTTATATTTTAGGTTCTTCAAAGTAGTCACCTTTTGCTTTGATGACTGCTTTGCACACTCTTGGCATTCTCTTGATGAGCTTCAAGAGGTAGTCACCAGGAATGGTTTTCACTTCACAGGTGTGCCCTGTCAGGTTTAATAAGTGGAATTTCTTGCCTTATAAATGGGGTTGGGACCATCAGTTGTGTTGTGCAGAAGTCTGGTGGATACACAGCCGATAGTCCTACTGAATAGACTGTTAGGGTATGTGTCCACGTTCAGGTTTGCTTCAGGCTTTGGTCAGGATTTTATGCAGGTCAAATCCTGACCAAAAATGCACCTGAGGTCACTGGCAGGTCACCTGCGGTGTTCCTGCGTGTTTTGCTCATTGTAGCAACATGCTGCGCTCTGAAAAAACGCACCGCATGTGCGTTTTTGCGGGAAAAACGCATGCGTTTTTTAATGCACAGTGGAGACGGGATTTCATTAAATCCCCTCCACTATGCTGTAACATCTGGACGCTGCGTTTTTGACGCTGCGGCTCAATGCTGCGTCAAAAACGCAGCGTTTCCTGAACGTGGGCACATAACCTTAGAATTTGTATTATGGCAAGAAAAAAGCAGCTAAGTAAAGAAAAACGAGTAGCCATCATTACTTTAAGAAATGAAGGTCAGTCAGTCCAAAAATTTGGGAAAACTTTGAAAGTGTCCCCAAGTGCAGTGGCAAAAACCATCAAGCGCTACAAAGAAACTGGCTCACATGAGGACCGCCCCAGGAAAGGAAGACCAAGAGTCACCTCTGCTTCTGATGATAAGTTTATCCGAGTCACCAGCCTCAGAAATCGCAGGTTATCAGCAGCTCAGATTAGAGACCAGGTCAATGCCACACAGAGTTCTAGCAGCAGACACATCTCTACAACAACTGTTAAGAGGAGACTTTGTGCAGCAGGCCTTCATGGTAAAATAGCTGCTAGGAAACCACTGCTAAGGACAGGCAACAAGCAGAAGAGACTTGTTTGGGCTAAAGAACACAAGGAATGGACATTAGACCAGTGGAAATCTGTGCTTTGGTCTGATGAGTCCAAATTTGAGATCTTTGGTTCCAACCACCGTGTCTTTGTGCGACGCAGAAAAGGTGAACGGATGGACTCTACATGCCTGGTTCCCACCGTGAAGCATGGAGGAGGAGGTGTGATGGTGCTTTGCTGGTGACACTGTTGGGGGATTTATTCAAAATTAAAGGCATACTGAACCAGCATGGCTACCACAGCATCTTGCAGCGGCATGCTATTCCACCCGGTTTGCGTTTAGTTGGACCGTCATTTATTTTTCAACAGGACAATGAATGTTATTTGACCAAGGAGAGTGATGCGGTGCTACGCCAGATGACATGGCCTCCACAGTCACCAGACCTGAACCCAATTGAGATGGTTTGGGGTGAGCTGGACCGCAGAGTGAAGACAAAAGATCCAACAAGTGCTAAACATCTCTGGGAACTCCTTCAAGATTGTTGGAAGACCATTCCCGGTGACTACCTCTTGAAGCTCATGAAGAGAATGTCAAGAATGTGCAAAGCAGTCATCAAAGCAAAAGGTGGCTACTTTGAAGAACCTAGAATATAAGACATAATTTCAGTTGTTTCACACTTTTTTGTTAAGTATATAATTCCACATGTGTTAATTCATAGTTTTGATGACTTGAGTGTGAATGTACAATTTTCATAGTCAAGAAAGTACAGAAAAATCTTTAAATGAGGTGTGTCCAACTTTTGGTCTGTACTGTATATGCGATGATTTGATTGCTTATTCTTACATTTTTTTAGGGGGGCAAGGACAAAAACACACAATTCTGGTATTATGAATTTATTTCTCTTTATTTTACAGACTGGGTTAATTATTTCTATAGTTTAATAGATTTTTATTAATGCAGTGATAGCAAATATGTTTAATTTTTAATAGGAAAAAGATAGGCAATAACTGTTAGATCCCACACCAATAAGCCGATAGATCAAGCTGTGCTCCCGCTTTTTTCCCTGATTGCAAGACTGCAACCAGCTTTTCAAGTTAACCCCTTAACAACAGCCGATACACTATTAAACGGCGGCCCCAAAGGGGCCTTATTCCTCAATGCTGTTTTTTCCATTAAGCTAAGTAATAAGTGAATACCACCCCCCAAGCGGGTGCAAATCCTGACAGTGACAGCTCTCCTAAAGCATTGGCCCTGACCGGTTTTGGAACTGACTAGAGCAGATTATTTCCTTAAATACCACTGTTGAGACAGTGGCATCGAAGTGGTTAAAAGGAGATTAAAAGACCCCCTTTGACAGGCACCCGCGACTATAATCGCAGGGAGGGGTGGTTGATCCTGTGATTGACCCCCCTGCTGTTGTTGCCATGGTACCCCAAGGTCATCTGATGACCCCAGGGTACAGTGGCCCATTATATCCAGCTACAAGCTGGGTCTAACAGGCTCTGTCAGTGAGACACTGACCGTACTGAGACACTGCAGTACATGTGTACTGCAATGCATGAGACCAGAGATCAAAGTAAAAAATATTCATGTCCCACAGCAAGCCCAAATGAAAAAAGTAAAAAAACGCACAAAAACGCGCAAAAATCACAAGCTCGGGGCGCATGTCTCCAGAAGCACAAGCTAGGAACAATGCATGGGATCACCAAACTGTATGGGGCATTACAATACACGGGGCACAACATATGTGCACTAAACTGGCATATTTGCAATTCTCAAGAAAAAAAAGCAATGACGTGGATGTTACAAAATAGTCAATGCAGCCGTAGATTAATTAATTGAGAGGTGCAATTTTTACAGTGGGGTCACAGTTTTACAGTTGGGGGTTGCACACAGGCTAGGCTAACAAAATCTATTCTCTAAAAGCGAAATAGCGCTCCTTATTTCTCAGTCCTGACGTGTGGCCTAAAAGTAGTTCCTGATAACATATAGGGAATCACTGCTTACGGGAGACATTGTGCTATAAACTGAGGGGTCCAGTTTCATCTATTAACCCTTGGGTAACTGACATTTGCAGAAAATAAATACATTTACAGTTTAACAACTAAAATATTATATGTCCAATTCCCAATGTTATAAAATTCTGTGATGCACCTCTGGTTTCAAAATACTCAGTACACCCACAGATGAAATCGATAAAGGGAACCTGTTAGCAGATTTGTCCCATATGAGATAACAGCACCACCTTTCAGCCCTGATATACAGAATTCTAGCATGCTGTATATCTGACCCCAATCCGGTCTGTTATTCAAGAAAAAGAGCTTTTATAATACTCACCTGCAGGGTGCTGGGGTCCAATGGGCATCGCTGTCTTGGTCCGGTGCTTCCCTTCTTGCAATGCCATCCTTCTTATCGCGAATGACGCGTTCTAAGTCATCTACACCTGGTCCCTGGCATTGCGCTCAAGGGACCAGGACAGAGTAAAAAGTACTGAACTGCGCATGTGCCTCGGTTCTTTGACCTTTCCTGCTGCACGAGTTCCAGAGTTGTTACCACATGAAGAGACACGTCAAATTTAAAAAAATTGGCCTAGCCAGGAAGGTCAAAACTGGATTTGTCACTAAGGGGTTAAAGACAATGACAAAGATAGTGGAGCGCAGCTCAGCACTTTGGTATATTCATCGTGTGCTACTGCAGTCCTCCCTTGCTATGAGTAAGTATATTTGTTATAAAAAAAAAAGGTTTCTTTTCACTTTTCTTATCTCATGTTCACTTGCGAGAGTTGAAGCAGATATTTCTTTTCTTACTATAGGAGTGTGCTGATACACCCATTTTGTTTTTATTATGTGCATTTTATCCCACCCCATGGACTGGTTATCAGATATCAGGTGGTGGCAGCCATCCTTTTTAGCACAGAAGTACTGTGACTGCATGGTATCTTGGGACTAGTCAAGCAGGGATTGAAAGTAGCATATAAAACACTGATTTAGAAATATTTTTTTGTTGATACATTTAGGTGGTTACACCACAAAGCTGCTATAAGACACTTTGGAAAGTCACAAAACTTTTGAGTGACACCTACCCATTGAAGTAATCAAAAGTGGTGATATTTCTAAAACAATAATCAGTACTCCAGTCCCTGACTGGAGTAACATTTCTGGTGAGGCACAAGGTGGCATGAATCTGGCACATCGTATTTCTGCATGCCCATCATTAAAGGGGTATTTTCAACTTAGCTAGACCGCATGAAAAGAATTTTGCAATTAACCTGATTTTTCAGACTGCTGTCATTCTCCAGGTGAGAAATTTTATCTTACATAGTGTACAGCCGGTATCCATGGAAATCAGCCACTAGTGACTGCCCAGTCCCTGGCATAAAGTGTACAGTAGTTACATTCCAAGAAACAGGTTAACTCATAACATACCAGTCAGCACTTTCTCTCCCATTGATTTCTATACAGCAGTGCTCCCCCCCCCCCCTCCTTCCCCTACAGGCATCACCATGTGCTTCCCATGCATAATTACCTTTCTTTTCTTGATCTCTTTACTTGGTTGAGCTCCTAAAGTATTACACAGTTTCACAATTGGGCGCAATCCATTTATTTTTGGTATGAAACGTAACCTGGAGATCAGAGGTGTGTTCTTTTGCTGCTGCATATTTACTATCTCATCAGTGGACATTAAACGTAGTTTTACATTTCTCATGTGTTTTCTTAAAAAAAAAAAAAAAAAAAAAGAAAATTACTTTACCGTTTACAGTAAGAATACTTTAAGAACCTAATGCACAGGTAGAAACATTAGTGCCAGTATTGATTTTTACCCTGTCTGTCAAATGGAAAAAGTTTTAGAAATGCCCTCATGATATGTTCAAAATAGGCTTTGTATATATAAAAAAAAATGTTGACACTCCTACCGTATTCCAAACTCCTGAAGTGACCCCCAGATGCGCTTTCTATAAAAGAAGAGTCTATTTTTCTGAAAGCTTGTTTCTGTGATATAATAAAATGCTTTCAATAACTGTATAACATAGGTATCCATAAGCCAAAACAGGAATTTAGAAAGTATTTTCTCTCGGAGCAAGTGCTCAGACGCAGGAACAAAGTGATTATCTACAAAAGTAGGAAAATCGAGTTATTATCGGAAAGACAGAATTTTCAGTTTGTTCTAGCAAAAATAATTATACAACTATAACTAAACAGATAAGAACGGTTTCAGTATCTTACGGCACTGTTTACAAGATGCGTTTTTGCTACAGAACTGCACTCAGAACTATTCAACCTCCTGAGTAGAATCCATTAGGTTATAGAAGCAATCCCACTAACTTTTAGATTCATTAAATGTGTGTACATGCAGTGTGAATATACTCGTTCTATGCGCTATGCATGAGCCAGGAGTCTCTTTTACAATGAAAGTCTATGGATCCGCTTTCCAACAACCCCCTTTAACTTTATTTTGTAGGTCAGTACGAATATGGCAACACCAATTTCATCGGTTTATTACTTTGTACAATAAATACATATCGTACTTTGAAAAAAAAGGTGATCATTATGACTTAATTTGAATAATTATAATACAAATAATTATTTGTGTCGCTGTATTCTAAGAGCCCTAATGTTTCCCATTTTCTGTCTGCGAAGCTGTACGTTTTGTAGTTTTTATTGGTGCCATTTTGTGGCACAGGCACCTTTTTATTGTCTTATTACAGTCCGTGGGAGGCAAAATAACCAAAAAATATTCACAGATTCAAAATTTACTTTACTATTTCTGCATTAAGTATAATTAACGAGATCGATATGATTATGACAATTCCAAATTTCTGTATTTTTTTTATGGTTTATTACTTTTGTATAAGAAAAAAAATGTCTGAATGAGGCCGTGAGCTAAATACATGCATATAAGCTGAAATCATAGTGTAAGGACTTGTACAGATGTCTGTGAAACTACGCCAAGTACGGCCTGACCGTGATTCTCCCGACCTGGACTCAACAGGCTGACATATGTCTCATATATGCAGGGAAAACCGAGGACAGTCTGTGCACTATGGGATCGAACAGTTTCATGGATGTTTGCATGATCTCTTACATTATGTATCCATTTTGTAGGGGTATCTTCACAAAATGAATTTTGAAGCAGATCTGCTCCAACATTACTTCAAAAAAGATCTTCAAATATTATCTAAATACGGTGAAAAGTGATTTTAGTAGCAAACCCATATTGCTGCAAATATAGCAGTAAACTTGGCATAAAAATCAAACGGCTACATGAAAAAAAACTTTGAAAACTAAAAAAAACTGCTTCAGGACTGAAAAGCTCATTGAAAATTGCATGTATTTCTTTGTAAAAGCATGTTGAATTTTCACAATAAAAAATTGTACGCATCCTAAAAATCAGTAGCTGCACAAAAGAAAGATGAAATATTCACCAATTATTCTACAGTTATTCCTAACAAGTCCCACCATACACGTACAAGTCTGGTTCAGCCAAGCATCCATGTGATGTCAATATGGAGAGGGGAGAAAATCATTGCCAGACAGCACTTTCACATGCTGGGCCCCTCCCTTCCCAGAAAGGCTGACTCACCGGTGGCAGAAAATGTCATGCGTACGGTTGGATGGTCCTGCTGAAATTAGCCGACCTAATAAGTATGACCACTTTAGTGATCCATTCATTTTAACCAAAGTGAACTCTGGATGACTTACGTTTGTTGAGACGCAGCCAAGAACAGTCTTCTACTCTTATCTTGCACATTAACTGTGATAAAGAAATCTTTTCACACTTGACAGAATTAATCAGCATTTTCACATTTCTGAAGAAGCGACACTTGTTGTGACTAGAGCCCCACAGGCTTTCGGGCACCACAATATGCAGACATTCTCTAACAAATGAATATACCTGCCATACACTGTTATGCTGCTTAAGTAAGTTATATGGTTCATCAACAGGCACCATGTCCCGTTTTTCCATACAAACACTACTTTGGTTTGTTGCCATCTTTGCGTTACTCAGTGAGTGTAGGATTGTGTTGTGGGATTTAGAATTCGTTTTTGTTGGGTTACCACTATCACACTGAACGCCTAAACATTTGCGGTTCCCAGTAAGATTTACAGGACAGTGCTTCTTTAACAGTGACACATAGGTGCATACTTTGTGCTTTTCTATAAGTTCTTGGAAGATGGGTATCAACTGTTTGTAACGCTTGCATGTTTTTTTCTTCCTTTTAACTTCAGATGGAACCTGTAAGTCAATGTCTTGCTCAAATAAATTACCATTCATAAAAATCTTTTCGATAAGGCTTAAACTGCCAAAGGAGTTACATTTTAACATATTCAGTATAAAACTTTCAGAAAAACCTTCTTTAGAAATTGGATTTGTGCACAACATTTTACCAAAGTCAACAAAAATCTTAGAAGGCGAAGTTCTGTCTGCAGAGATAGATGAAGAATTATGGAACGTAGCTTTATTTTGATGCTCAACAAAAAAATTACTTAATTTAGTGTTTTTAGTTGTCTCATGCAGAATCTTTTTCTGGACAGTGGACTCCATATTGTGTTCTCCTTGTCCGGTACATTGCCAGACAGAATCACTCGATTTTACAGATGGTGGTTCTGTGCTCACACTATCAGAAGTAGATTTCAGTTCGGTTTTACGTCTTTTGAATGGGTTATCATCTATTGAATTAGAAGGTCTTTTTTTCCGCTTGGTTTCAGTGGTAAACTTACCATCCTTTACTGGTGCAGTGCTGGAATGGACCTCTCCCGTTTGCACCACAAGATCAATGGATGCTTTTACTTTAGCATTTCTTTGACTCTTTATTCTTTTCCTTTGTGTGGACAGCTTTAATGAGCAAGTTTTAGATTTAAAAGAACATGTCTTTATGTAGCGAGATAAAATATTTCCTTTATAGATAAAACGATCTTGTTTCAGCCAAGGTGATTTAAGAATTTCGTCTTTGGTTAAATTATATATAGGCTGACCACACATCTGATAGCAACAACTTGGTGGCACCCTCATGAAAACTGAGCAGTTTTCTAATAAATGCATCATGACAACATCCCCCACCCTACTCAGAAGGGTTTCCCAGAGGACACTAGTACTAATAGTCGCTGTAGTTGGATTAGGAAAATAACTGCAAATATTTGGAGCAAACTTAACACGCAATGAACTCTTCTCAGCCACAAGACCATATCCAAACGCGAGAACATTCTTCTTGTTTTTTTCACAGATCCGTTGAATTACTCGAGCTACGACTTCTCTTTGAGTTGATATCTACGAGACAAAGAAGATTAAGAAATAGATTTGAATATTTTATATGATTCGTTATACTACTAATAAAGTGACTAAAACCTGGATCAGTTTTTATACTGTTCATAACCTGACTGTGTTCTCACTAGCAAAGCCTTTTGCACATTTGCATAATCATAGAAATCCCTTGTTGGAGCTCCTTCTTTTCCCCCAATGTTTTACATGGATGACTATTAATATGAATGGGGAAATGTAATAGCACAATTCTCCTGAAGCAGCCTTCCACAATTTCCATTGATGATCGTTACCTTCTGTTTAATGCATGGCTTGTCCACATAGGACAGCCTCTTAAATCCTTTACCTACCACTGTTGTATGTCATACACATTAGCAGGCATAAGAAACTAAATCAAATCATAAGCAAAGAGCTCCATATTTGTGTGTCAGTATAACAAAGCACATCGGTCAGGATACTAAGTCATCTAGTTTATGTAATTACAGATGACATTTATTTACCATATGTGATATCAAGAACTTATTCACAGCAAAATGGTTCAGTATAACATTGTAGCCTTGCAGTGCTGGGGTCGTTGGATTATATGCTGTCCACAGATGGCATATTTTTTAGCTGACTGGTTGCCTGTAATGATATATGGGAATTTGCTCTTTTTGTAACTCCCATAGTCTTTAAAGGGAACCTGTCACCCCCAAAATCGAAGATGAGCAAAGCCCACCGGCATCAGGGGCTTATCTACAGCATTCTGTAATGGGGTAGATAAGCCCCCGATGTATCCTGAAAGATGAGAAAAAGAGGTTAGATTATACTCACCCAGGGGCGTTCCTGCTGCGTTCCAGTCCGATGGCCGTCGCGGTCCGGGGCCTGCCATCTTCTTACGATGACGTCCTCTTCTTGTCTTCACGCTGTGGCTCCGGAGTACTTTGTCTGCCCTGTTGAGGGCAGAGCAAAGTACTGCAGTGCGCAGGCGCCGGGAAAGGTCAGAGGCCCGGCGCCTGCGCACTGCAGTACTTTGCTCTGCCCTCAACAGGGCAGACAAAGTACGCCTGCACAGGAGCCACAGCGTGAAGACAAGAAGAGGACGTCATCCTATGAAGATGGGAGGCCCCGGACCGCAACGCCCATCGGATCGGACTGCCCCCCCAGGTGAGTATAATCTAACCTCTTTTTCTCATCTTTCAGGATACATCGGGGGCTTATCTACAGAATTACAGAATGATAAACATACCACCCTGGCCCTTTAAACCCTAAACGGGAATGGGCCACACTTCCTCATAATGTTCAAACATACAGACCCCTCAAAGGATCAAGAAGTGTTACCAACACAATTTTAGAAAACATATAGAAATTTATTTATTTACATACAAATAACAAAACATTAAAATCAGATGGTGCCTCATACCAAGCAAACAAACCAGGAGGCCAGGCATAAAAGTGGGACTCTAATGAAACCAGATTTTATAATCCAGATAATTTCTTAAAAATTTGTTGTAGAGGAATATATTTATAAATCTGAAGACTAACACATTGAAATCTTCTTTTCCAAAAACAGTAAAATTACAAGGTGTTCACATACACCTTGGATGAAGGAAAATTCCAGACAGAAAAAATCTCCACAGTACATCATAAGGGCATAATTAACCCATATGCAAGACATCCATAGTCACTCATAAGTACCACAAGAGTCCTCCCATCTCTAAGTGCACAAAGTCAGGACGGAACCAATCTCCACAGTATACTATGGAAGTATAATTTAACCCATATCACAGAACGTCCTTAATTGGTCAAAGTGCCTCCGGGTCCGGGGGCTCGGTCGGGCACTTGGCGTCTGAATCTGTGGTGGGATTTACATTGAGGTAATATGTGGAAAACCTGACTTTGTGCACTTAATTAAGGACGTTCTGTCGTGCGACGGTTGCGTCGTGTTGCGTCAGACCGTCGCCACCCAAAAAACGTTGCTTGTAACGTTTTTTGGTGCGTCGTTCCCGTCTTTTCCGACCGCGCATGCGTGGCCGGAACTCCGCCCCCGCCTCCCCGCACCTCACAATGGGGCAGCGGACGCGTTGAAAAACAGCATCCACTGCCCCCGTTGTGCGGCACTTCCACAGCTAGCGTCGGTGCGCCGCCACGTCGCATAGCGACGTGCAGCGCACGACGCTAGTGTGAAAGTAGCCTAATAAACTGTAGAAGTGCTTCTTATCAGCGGCAGAAACAGTGCTGTCTTCTGGCTCCGGTTTGTTGTGGTAACCCCGTGACACCATTGCTTTCAATGGGTGAAAAACACTGCAAAAAAAAAGGGACATGCTGCATTTTACAAAAATGCAGCTCTTTGACAAGGCATTAACACCATGCAAATATCCCAAAAAGATTTTTAAACAAGGACAAAAAACTCCAAAAATCATATCACTTCAGAAAAAATGGTGCACAAAGACCACATATAGAGTATAATCCTTAAAATTCAAGATTTTATTAATGAAATACAGAATCACAATTTTGTTAAAAAATTAGAACTACTGAACACCACTCGTCCAGGGACAAAATGTGACCAGCACAACAATTAATGCCTTTTGTATAAATAAGCTTAGCAGCAATTAATCCATCACCTATCAGATGACCCAATATATAATCTATATATATAATTGTCTAAGGGGTACTTCCGTCTTTCTGTCGTCAACTTCCGTCACGGAAATCCTGCGTCGCTGATTGGTCTCGCCAGCTGCCTGTCATGGCTGCCGCGACCAATCAGTGATGGGCACAGTCCGATTAGTCCCTCCCTACTCCCCTGCAATCAGTGCCCGGCGCCTGCATACTCCCCTCCAGTCACCGCTCACACAGGGTTAATGCCAGCGGTAACGGACCGCGTTATGCCGCGGGTAACGCACTCCGTAACAGCTGCTATTAACCCTGTGTGACCAAGTTTTTACTATTGATGCTGCCTATGCAGCATCAATAGTAAAAAGATCTAATGTTAAAAATAATTAAATAAAGAAGAAATCATTATATACTCACCTTCCTCCGCCTTTCCCGCTCCTCGCGACGCTCCGGTGACCGCTCCATGCAAGCGGCAGGTTCCGGTGGCAAGGATGGTATGCGAAAAGGACCTGCCATGACATCACGGTCATGTGACCGCAACGTTATCACAGGTCCTGCGCGCCTGCGCGAGAAGGACCTGCCATGACATCACGGTCATGTGACCGCGACGTTATCACAGGTCCTGCGCGCCTGCGCGAGAAGGACCTGCCATGACGTCACGGTCATGTGACCGCGACGTCTTCACAGGTCCTGCGTCCATACCAACCCTGGGACCGGAAGCTGCCGCGTGCACCGCACACAGGCGACAGGGCTACAAGGGGCCCTCAGAAGATAAGCATATGTTTATTTTTTATCCTGTGACATACGTGGCTGGGCAATATACGTGACTCCTGAGGAAGTCTAGACGAAACGTGTGTCGGGGCGGCGGGGACGATTTGTCACCAGCACACTGGCTGTTTATATCTTGTAAGTATGTTACACCTCTTAACTATAATTTTGATTATGCACTTTAGCGGTCTATTCTGGATATGATACACTTTATATGTACTAGGCACTTTATATGTACCAGGTTTAAGATTGCTATGTTTACATAAAGTTGCACTGATATAATATAGACTTATATTGTCTATATTATACATTGGGTCATCTGATAGGTGATGGATTAATTGCTGCTAAGCTTATTTATACAAAAGGAATTACCGTAATTGTTGTGCTGGTCACATTTTGTCCCTGGACGAGTGGTGTCCAGTAGTTCTAATTTTTTAACAAAATTGTGATTCTGTATTTCATTAATAAAAACTTGAATTTTAAGGATCATACTCTTTGACAAGGCAGTCAGGAAAAAAAAACAAGGTGTGTGCTTGAGATTTCTGAAATCTCAGACTTTGCTGGTACTGTGAAAAGCAGCTGAAAATTTTAATTAAAAAACCCCATCAAAAACGCAATGTGTGAATATAGCCTTAGGGTTAGAATAGATTTTTTTCTGGGATTTGATGCTTATTGGTCAAGTTATTAAAATAAAAGCTAATCTTTACTTTTCAGTGAATTTAGTCATCATTACTTCAAAAAAACAGCACCTTACAAATAGTCACCTTCTTTTCACATTGTAATAAATGAAGAAACCTGAAAAAAATGTATTTAAAACTATCATGTTTTATGACAGTTTTTGGTAAATAATAGGACGGTGTCAAAAAAGTTAAATGACAGAGCGAAAAGCCTCAAAATTGAAATCGCAACATCAAGAAGAAAGTCATGCAATTATGGAAATCACGGGATGGATAGACATGTTAATGATTTGCCAATTATGAAAAAATAGAACAAATATTTTCAAAAACATCTCGATTTTTTTGCTATGGAATACAAACATCAGTTCTTCTAGGTACACTGGCAGTTTTTGCAGGACCTTGGCAGGGAGGTTGTTACCAATTCTTTTCTCACTTCACATAATCCAACAGAGACAGCAGGATGTTGAGATCAGTGCTTTGCGGGGACTATATCATCACTTCAAGGACTTCATGTTCTTCTTTATGCTGAAGATAATTCTTAATGACAATGGCTGTATGTTTGGGGTCATTATTAGGGTAAGTTCACATAGGGCATTTTTGTTGAATTTTTTTTCTGCAGCAAAACCTGATAATCTTGGCAGGAAAGAAACTGCACCAAAAACGCAGGTTTAGGTGCATATTTTTTCTCTTTGTGCATGCCAATAAAGTTGAGTGCAATGGTGAAAATAAGAAAAAAAATCCAGCTTCCAAAAATATCAAAATTTATTGAAGATAAAATCCAAAATCCAAAGACATGGTTCACAGGAGAGAGAGTAGCAGCATGCTACGCGTTTCGAACAATAAGTTCTTTTTCAAAGCTGCTCACTATGTCTCAGAGTGAGGTTTAAATAGAAGCTGTGATAAGTCACAGTGAATTAACCCATCACCTGATTTTTGGAAATATCTTTATAAAATGAATGAAAGTCCAGAAAGAGCTCGTAAAGCTGCTCAGTTGTTCTCAATGGATCTATCTTCCACAGCTGATGGGTCTGAGTCAGACCTTTTCAGCACAGATGTTAACAAACTGGAAAAACTTATGATAAATGAGATGAAAGTGTGGTGGGATTTTACTACACTGGATAATTATGTGCAAAAAGAAATGATCCCTAGAGGATTGCGCATCAAGAAAATTCCCACCACCACATACTCACAGCAGTTTGTGCAAGAATGGAATATGATCCTGAGTAACTGCTCTATTCATTTAATGCAATTAATTATGAAATATGAAGATACCAAGCTTAAAAGTATTCAGTCAGAAATCAATGACATTAAAACTAGCTTGGAAATCAAGGATTCTATTAAATATAATGAGGAATTAAAAAACATTAAAATATCTTTATCGAAATCAGAAGACTTGATTATGAGCCGTAAGAAAAATAAATTTCAACGTGATTTAAGAGACTATCAAACAAATCAGGTATATGAATGGGGCAGGTGGCAGAAAGCACACAAAAGCCCTCGCCCAATTCTAAAACGTACTAATTCTTCTGATACATCTGAGCGTCGAGTCTCTTTCAGTTCCTCAGACATGGATTCTATGGATAATGGGTCTATTGAAACTGGTGGTGATGAAAATATTAATCAAAGTATGGACAACACCAATACTTACTACCGTAGACCAAGAAGATTTAATTCAAAAAACGCAAGAGGCGCGGGGGCCGCAAGCACCGCAGGAAACTTTCGCATGGCTACCCGCAACAGAAAATAACGTCTTTTTCAGGCGATTTTTCTAATGTTTTAAATATTTCTAGTTGTGATCTTTCAGTGGAACAATTGCAAGTGTTGTCTTTGGGACTTAAATATGCACCGGATCAACGATCTATTTCATACATTAATGGACATTAACAGATTTGTTCGCAATCTGACAGTTAAACAGACATTTTTTCAAACAGGAATCAACTGTCACGGTGGATACATCTGTTGCTCAAAATGAATTTTGTGATCTTGCATTTAATGAACAATGTCTTTTAAAAAATCTGAATGATTTAAATGGTCTTAATATATCTGTAAACCGAGATGTAAATCAAGCTGATCAATTTGTAACAAAAAATCCATCATTCTACCCCATTCAATCGAGAGTGGATTGCATGGACAGATTTCAAGCTGTCATTGAACGAGATCTAAGATCTCTAGATATATATGTCCAGCAAAAAACATGTAAAGGTAATTTAAATTGGAAGCAGCGCAGAGCTCTCCAGGAAATTAAAAATATGGATGAGATCACTATAAAAAAGGCAGACAAAGGTGGCTTGATTGTGGTCATGGATACATCGATTTATAGAGACCAAATTAATAACCTTTTGAATGACAGTACAACATATAGGAAACTGCTTTCAGATCCTACATCTTCTTACAAAAAGGAATTGTTCAATTTGATTGATGATGGTGCAGCTTTGGGTGTCCTGACTAGAACACATGCTGAATATTTAAAGGTGGATTGCCCCATTATACCCATGATGTATGGTTTACCCAAGGTGCATAAAGGTATTACACCTCCACCAATGCGCCCTATTTTATCCGGAATGGGTTCCCTCATGGAACATCTAAGTCAATGGGTGGACTCCCTTTTGCAGCCGTTGGTCATGAGAGTTCCAGGATTTTTGAGGGATTCAAGAGATGTGTTGCATCAGCTCTCTAATACTGTATGGAAAGATGGATTTCAATGGATGAGTTGTGATGTCATCTCATTGTATACCTGTATCCCACAGAATATTGTTATTCAGGCACTTGAATTTCATCTGCATAAGTATAGCAATTACACTATTGATTTGTGCAATTATATCATACAGGTTATTTATTTCTTGATGACTCATAATTATTTCTCCTTTGATCAGCAGTTTTTTCTCCAATGCAAAGGAGTTTCTATGGGAGGTAAACACTCACCATCCGTTGCAAACTTGGTAATGTCATATTGGGAGGAAATGTTTTTTTACTCTGATCGCAATCCTTTCTTGATGAATATATTCTGGTATGGTAGATACATCGATGACATGCTCCTTATATGGAGTGGTGATGTATCTACCATACCGGAGTTCTTAATCTATCTTAATTCCTATGATTTCAATCTTCGTTTCACGTGTAATGTTGATTCACATGTGATTTCCTTTCTGGATTTGACATTGCGTGGTACTGTGAGCCATGTCATCACTACCTCTACATTTTATAAACCATTGTCGGGCAATAGCATTTTACATGCGTCCAGTAGCCATCCTGGACACACAATGAAGTCTATACCAGTGGGTGAGCTCACTAGAATAACTAGAAATTGCAATGATGCTAGTATTTTAAAGCAAGAGACTGATTTGTGTTGTAAACAATTAGAAAAAAGAGGCTATTCTAATTGGTCTCTAAATAGAGCTAAAAATATAGTACAACGAAAAAAACGCAGTGACATGCTTTTGCCTAAAAATAAGGAGAGTAAATCCTATCAAAATCAAAAGACGTTTTGTTCTATTAAATATAGTCCTCAATACAATAGCATTAAGTCTCTTATTCTGAAAAATATTCCTATTTTGTATGAGGATGAGACTCTCTCCAAAATTTTGTCCAAGGGCTGTCAGGTGGTTGCAAAAAAGGCTACTACTTTGTCTGACATTCTCTCACCTAGTCTATTTAGATCTAATAAAATCTCCCACACCTGGTTACACCACATAGGTTTTTACCATTGTGGTGCTTCTAAATGCCGTACATGTGCCCATTCTGTTGTCACACATTCTTTTAATGATAGCAGTAATAAACAAGAGTATAAAATTCAGCAATTCATCAACTGTAACAGCAAAAATGTAGTTTATATGATAACATGTATTAAATGCAAATTATGCTACATAGGTTGTACCACTCGCATGTTAAAAATCCGTATTTCTGAACATATTACGGACATTGTTGTTTCTACTGATAATAATCGCTCTATGTCTTATGCCTCCAAGCACTTTATTACCAGTCATCAAAGAAATACTGCATTCTTTCGGGTTGTCGGCATTGAAAAGCTTGGGATAACAGACAGAGGAGGAGATCTGAAAAGACGCTTAATGACGCGTGAAGCTTACTGGATGTTCTGCCTTAACACTTGCTATCCCATGGGCTTAAATGCTCGTAAAGAAATTATGTTCCACTATTAAGAGATCAACATTGTTTAGTTATACTTCATATTTTATGTCTTATATATGGGTATATTATACATTATTCTGTGATATTCTTGTGTTTTTATTGTATTAAATCTTTGTTGTATCAGGTGATGGGTTAATTCACTGTGACTTATCACAGCTGCTATTTAAACCTCACTCTGAGACATAGTGAGCAGCTTTGAAAAAGAACTTATTGTTCGAAACGCGTAGCATGCTGCTACTCTCTCTCCTGTGAACCATGTCTTTGGATTTTGGATTTTATCTTCAATAAATTTTGATATTTTTGGAAGCTGGATTTTTTTTCTTATTTTCACCATTGTTTCACGTGAAGACTGCACGTTATCCGGGCTTCCCCACAACAAATGCCTAGTAGGTGAGCTGGTTTTTCACTATTTTTTCTAAAGTTGAGTGCACACAGACAAAAAAAAACAACAACTTCCTGTAGATAGAATGAATAAATAGATAGATAGATAGATAGATAGATAGATAGAAAGAATAGATAGATTGATAGTATACAATGAATAGACTGATAGAATAGATAGAATGAATAGCTAGATCGATAGAATAGATAGATAGAATAGATACATTACCTGCTGTGACCTCTTCACTGGCATTTTCCCACAGTGCAGAGCTTACCTCCGGTCAGGCAGTGAGGGAGCACAGGCTCGGTGATGTCACCGCTCATTACTGAGCCTGCGCCCGCTGTCTCATTTATTCCCCAGTCGCTTACAGCCGGGAGTGGTCGCATTAGCAGCACTCCTGGTTGTAAGCTTTATCTCCCCCAGATACTGCGTGGGACACTCGTTATATTGGACTACGACGGACCAGGGAGTATACTGTTGGATTATTATTTTATTTCAAAAGATCGATGGCTTCGATTGGAATGGCAGAATAATAAAATGGTAAAACTGTGTGGTGTTTTATTTAATTAAAAGACTTTTTTCTGCGTGTGTGTTTATTTAACCCTTTAATTACTATAGGATTAGTAATGGATAGGTGTCTTATTGACACCTCTCCATTACTAAGCCTGCTTAATGTCACCTTTCAAAACTTAAGCATGAACAGTAGATTTATTCGTAGCACTTGAAACGTTTCAGTCCATAAGGACTTTCATCAGTCACGTGCTTGGGTAAGCTTATCTGGTATAGTTTGTATACCGGGAGAGTGGTGTATATATTGTGCAATAGCACCGCCACACTGTAAATAGATAATGATAGTACTTAGTCTGGCTTAGAAAGAAGCTACTGGGGTAGGGCGCGGGCCGCGCGTTTGTTATTCAGTATCAATGGCTGTGGATGCCGACGAAGAATAAAGAGGAGCTTTGCCACCAGACACAGAGTCCACCGTACACGGAGTCCATAGAGTAAGTACTATCATTATCTATATACAGTGTGGCGGCGCTATTGCACAATATATACACCACTCTCCCGGTATACAAACTATACCAGATAAGCTTACCCAAGCACGTGACTGATGAAAGTCCTTATGGACTGAAACGTTTCAAGTGCTACGAATAAATCTACTGTTCATGCTTAATTTGAGTGCTAGAGTTTTTCATATTTACTAGATGGTTTCGGAACCTAGTCTCAGCACACTATATAGCAGTGCACACGGTGTTTATTTTCATTAACCACTCATTATCCTGCTGGCCACCTCTACAGGGCAAGTGGGAAGAGCCAGGCAAAGCACCAGAATTGGCGCATCTAATAGATGTGCCTTTTCTGGGCAGCTGCGGGCTATTTTTAGGCTCGGGGGGGGGGGGGCCTATATTAGTGGTCCATTACCAGCCTGAGAATAACAGCCCCCAGCTGTGAGCTTTAGGAAGTCTGGTTGTCAAAAATGGGGTGACACCAAGCGTTTTTTTTTTTTTTTTTTTTAGGAATTTAAATAAAAAAAGCATGAGGACCCCTCTATTCTTGATAACTAGCCTTGCTGACGCTGACAGCTGGAAGTTGCAGCCCCCAGCTGTGAGTTTTGTCTGGCTTGTAATCAAAAATAGGGGGGAACCCACACCGTTTTTTAAATTATTTATTTATAGCGCAGGAGCGGCAGATGAAACTTCCATCCGTCGCTCCTGCTGTCACTGTAATTAGTGGCTGTAGGTGTCAGATGATGGGAGCAGTAGTCCCATCAGCTGGCACCAGTGATCGGAGGTGAAGTTTACACCTCCGATCACAGCTGAACGCGCCCACTGTCTTCTGAAAGTGTGGGAAGCGTGGCTATCTGACCAGCGGGGATGATTTCCCCGACGATCACAAGCGGTGTTTGCCGCTAGGTCATGCACATGACAGTATGTCAAATACTATATTGTCAGACCCCCCCCATTCAAGTGAATGGGGTTCGGGTCTGCTCTGCTGGATGACAGGCTGCATGAACGCATCATGAGGTTTGCCATCTACAATGCTCTGTGAAAGTACTCGGCTCCCTGGAACTTTTCAACCTTTTCCCACATATCATGCCTCAAATATAAAGATACCAAATGTACATTTTTGGTGAAGAATCAACAACAAGTGGAACACAATTGTGAAGTTGAATGAAATGTATTGGTTATTTAAAAAAAAAATTTAAATTCAAAAACTGAAAAGTGGGGCGTGCAATATTATTTGGCCCCTTTACTTTCAGTGCAGCAAACTCGCTCCAGAAGTTCACTGTGGATCTCTGAATGATCCAATGTTGTCCTAAATGCCTAATGATGATAAATATAATCCACCTGTGTGTAACCAAGTCTCCATATAAATTAACCTGCTCTGTGATAGTCTCAGGGTTCTGTTTGAAGCACAGAGAGCATCATGAAGACCAAGGAACACCACAGGCAGGTCCGTCATACTGTTGTGGAGAAGCTTAAAGCTGGATTTGGATACAAAATGATTTCCAAAAATTTAAACATCCCAAGGACCACTGTGCAAGCGACCATATTGAAATGGAAGGAGTAACATACCACTGCAAATCTACCAAGACCCGGCCGTCCCTCTAAACTTTCATCTCAAACAAGGAGAAGACTGATCAGAGATGCAGCCAAGAGGCCCATGATCACTCTGGATGAACTGCAGAGATCTACAGCTGAGGTGGGACAGTCTGTCCACAGGACAACAATCAGTCGTACACTGCACAAATCTGGCCTTTATGGAAGAGTGGCAAGAAGAAAGCCATTTCTCAAAGATATCCATAAAAAGTGTTGTTTATAGTTTTCAACAAGCCACCTGGGAGACACACCAAACCAAACCAGAAGGTGCGCTGGTCAGATGAAACCAAAATCAAACTTTTTGGCAACAATGCCAAACGATATGCTTGGCATAAAGGCAACACAGCTCATCACCCTGAACACACCATCCCCACTGTCAAACATGGTGGTGGCAGCATCATGGTTTGGGCCTGCTTTTCTTCAGCAGGAACAGGAAAGATAGTTAAAATTGAAAACCTGTTGGAGTCTACAAAAGACCTGAGACTAGGACGGAGATTTGTCTTCCAATAAGACAATGATCCCAAACATAAAGCAAAATCTACAATGGAGTGGTTCAGAAATAAACATATCCAGGTGTTAGAATGGCCAAGCCAAATCCAGACCTCAATCCAATCAAGAATATGTGGAAAGAGCTGAAAACTGCTGTTCACAAACGATCTCCATCAAACCTCATGGAGCTCAAGCTGTTTGCCAAATTAGAATGGGCAAGAATTTCAGTCTCTCGATGTACAAAACTGATAGAGACATACCCCAAGCGACTTGCATCTGTAATCGCAGCAAAAGGTTGCGCAACAAAGTATTAAGTTAAAGGGGCCGAATAATATTGCACGCCCCACTTTTCAGTTTTTGAATTTCCCAAAAAAATTTAAAATAACCAATAAATTTTGTTCAACTTCACAATTGTGTTCCACTTGTTGATTCTTCACCAAAAAATTACATTTGGTATCTTTATGTTTGAAGCAAGATGATAGAAATGAAAAGTTCCAGGGAGCCGAATACTTTCGCAAGGCACTGTAGATGTAGCAGAGCCGAGTGTGACGTCACATCCGGCTGTCCTTGATATTTCCTGCAGCAAATATGCTGCTAGAAAAGTCAACCTGTGTATTTGCAGCGTTTTTTCACCATCCATTCAAGTCAATGGGTGGAAAACGCTGAAAAAATGCTGGAAAAACGCTGAAAGAAGTGACATGCTCTAAGGCTGGTTTCACACTTGCGTTTTGATCTGCAGCGTTTTTAAAAAAACCGCATGTGGTGAAAAAACGCATGTAAACGCGGCAAAATGCCGCGTTTTTTAGACGCATGCGTTTTTGCATGCAGAAAAAAAAAACGCGGCGTTTTCATGCGTTTTTTCCTGCGTTTGCGTTTTTTAAATGCATGCTAAGTGTGTGACAGCTGCCAATCATCAAAATCAACTAGAAAACCCACTATAAACAGAAATAGCTACGGTTAGGGTTAGGATCCCTAGTAACCCTAGGGATCCTAACCCTAACCCTAGGGACCCTAACCCTAACCCTAAACACAAGAAAAAACAAGAAAACCCTAACCCTAACCCTAGGGACCCTAACCCTAAACACAAGAAAAAACAAGAAAACCCTAACCCTAACCCTAGGGACCCTAACCCTAAACACAAGAAAAAACAAGAAAACCCTAACCCTAACCCTAGGGTTACTAGGGATCCTAACCCTAAGGTTAGGATCCCTAGTAACCCTAGGGATCCTAACCCTAAGGGTTAGGATCCTAACCCTAAGGGTTAGGATCCCTAGGGTTAGGGTTAGGATCCCTAGGGTTAGGGTTTTCTTGTTTTTTTCTTGTGTTTAGGGTTAGGGTTTTCTTGTTTTTTCTTGTGTTTAGGGTTAGGGCTAGGGTTTTCTTGTTTTTTCTTGTGTTTTCTTGTGTTTTTCTATAAAAACGCATGCGTTTTTAACGCAAGCAAACGCATGTGCTTAAAAACACATGCGTTTACATAGACAGAATGCATTTTTTTGCCGCGAATAAACGCATGCGTTTTTTTGCGGCAAAAAACGCAGCTAGAAATTACTACAGGTTGCATTTCTGCAAATGAACGCACGCGTCAAAAAACGCATGCGTTGCCGAAAACGCGTCAAAACGCATGCTAAAAAAAACGCATGCGTTTTAATGTTAAGTATAGGAAAAAAACGCATGCGTTTTTTAACGTTAAAACGCTGCGGATCAAAACGCAAGTGTGAAACCAGCCTTAGTCCAAAAAACGCAGCAAAGCACAAAATACTAATCACACAAAAAAACAATGTGTGTGCATGAGATTTCTGAAATCTCATAGGCTTTGCTGGTACTGTAAAAAGCAGCTGAAAATTAGCATAAAAAATGCAGCAAAAACGCCCTGTGTGAACTTACCCTTAGAGTTGAGCGAATTTGAGCGGGTCCCTGCTTATTCGGCAAGCTATAGCGCTTGCCGAATAAGCTGCAGTTCCCTGTGGCTTTCCCCTGTCCCAATTCCCTTGACTGACAGGTCTCTCCCTATATACACTCATAGAAAGAGTTAAAGAGAAACCCATGAGTCTAGGAGTCAGCTGGAGACTGGCCTTTGTCATGCTCCCGCTATGGTATAACATATTTTATCTAAGGCTAGTTTCACATTTGCTTTAGAATCTACAGCGTTTAATCCGCAACCGCAAATGCAGGAAAAACCGCATTGAAACGTGTACAAACGCAGCATTTTTTAGACGCATACATTAACGTATGCACTTAAAAAACGCAGCGTTTTCACGCTTTTCCACGCGTTTGCGCTTTCTGTACACATGGTGAAAAATTTAACAGGAACAAAATCTAGATAAACAGACACCGCCAATGGGACTACAGTGGACGTGTATTATGGGATATCTATATATAGACCCTTGGACTGCTGAAATCTTCACAGTTTGCTACTGTATCCTGTGTCATGATGGATCTTTGCATGGGGGGGCGTGGCTAGCAGCCGAGGGAGCAGGACGCACACTCCTTAGGCTCCTCTGTTAGCTTTCATAATCTGACTAATCCAAGGGTTTTGCAGACCCATCCTTGCAATAGAAAGGCACATACATCTGCCTATAAGTCCTAGAAAGATGTTTAGAATTGAGAGTCCTCAGTGGTTGATACCTTTTAATGGCTAACTGAAAAGATGGTAACAAATTGCAAGCTTTCGAGACTACTCAGGTCTCTTCATCAGGCATAGACTAATAAAAAATCTGAAGAATCACTGTTGTGCATAAATATGTGATTCTTCAGAATTTGTATTAGTCTATGCCTGATGAAGAGACCTGTCTAGTCTCGAAAGCTTGCAATTTGTTACCATCTTTTCAGTTAGCCATTAAAAGGTATCAACCACTGAGGACTCTCAATTCTAAACATCTTTCTATCTACTGGCTAACGCGGTACCAAGATATATATCTTTCCTGTATAAGTCCTAGAGTCATTTCCAGACCAATTGTGCTATATATTTGCGCTCTAGGCACAAGGGAAAGTCTGAGGTCTACAAACAGGCCTGAAGCCTGACAGAGGAGACCACTGCCCGCCACTGGCCTGTGGTTCTGACACATCTCTCCCATCAACAAACGAGGAACCGCAACAAACAAGGCTACCTAAAACCCGACGGTCACCATCAGGGGAGATCTGCTACCTGGGAGAGGGGATGGGACTCGCGGGGGACGTGTGGGCCACAGAACCATCGGCGGCGTTTTCTGTCCGCCTTCCCCTTCGGGGAGCCGCGAACTCGGCTGGTGGACTACGGGAGTGGTGCCTGGAAAAGGGAGAGTCCACACTAATTTCCAGCTCGCTGGACTCCCCGGAACATCACTGAAGCGGTGCCTGCCCTTCCGCTGCATCGTCTGCCACCCGGATCTACGCTACAGTCATCAGCAGATGGCGGTGTGAAGCGTACATCGCGGACATAGTGTAGAAGAGGCGCCCCGCTGAGGGAGACCCATTGTCACCTGCGCACGCTCCGGAGCAGCCCTCCCGCCACGCCATCTGAGCTCCTACTGCGCCTTCTGGTACCCGCTGCAGTACCGCGATCACCGCCGGGTGGCTGACAGCAGTGAGGAGCCTACAGCCGCTTGAAGATCTGCGGTGAGTCGCCCTGCGCTGAGGGGGCTAGACACTGACCTTCGGCCGGGAGCTGCAGAAGCTGTCCAGACCTGGGTAGGTGCCACCTATCTCTGCCCGGTTCTCGTCCCTCCTGACGCCCTTTGGCTTATCCGGCTCCTTTGCCCGTCGTGAGTGCTGTCACATGAGAACAGTTGAGGTGACTGTCGCGGAGCGCTGCGGCTGTTGCCCTCCGACTCCTCAGGCCGCCTGTCCAGAGCTCACGCGGGGAGTGCCCCAGCCGTGGTGGAGTTGTGCTGCGAGGTCGTGGTAAAGACCGCTGACTCTGAATACCCCTGCCTCCCTGACCCGGCTAAAAAGACCTCCACAAGACGGTCCCTGGACCAGGGCTACTGATTAAGTCAATCTCTTTTCTATTGTAAGCGCCTTCTGCCATCATTAGCGCTACCCATATGCCAAACCGCAAAATCTAACATAATAGACTTACTATTATCACAGCGAGCCCCTGGGACACGCCTGACAACTGGGAGATCAGGCCGGAAATACCCATCGAAGTTATAACATCAGTGATTACCTTTCAACCCTCTCATTTGGGTTCACGCTGCCTGGACTCTTAAGGTACCTTCACACTAAGCGACTTTGCAACGAGAACGAGAACGATCCGTGACGTTGCAGCGTCCTGGATAGCGATATCGTTGTGTTTGACACGCAGCAGCGATCTGGATCCCGCTGTGATATCGCTGGTCGTTGCTGAAAGTCCAGAACTTTATTTGGTCGTCAGATCGGCGTGTATCATCGTGTTTGACCGCAAAAGCAACGATGCCAGCAATGTTTTACAATGGTAACCAGGGTAAATATCGGGTTACTAAGCGCAGAGCCGCGCTTAGTAACCCGATATTTACCCTGGTTACCATTGTAAAAGTTAAAAAAAAACACTACATACTCACCCTCTGATGTCTGTCACGTCCCCCGGCGTCCGCGCTGCTGCTCAGAGCTTCCTGCACTGAATGTGTCAGTGCCGGCCGTAAAGCAAAGCACAGCGGTGACGTCACCGCTGAGCTTTAGGGCCGGCGCTTACACAGTGCAGGGAAGCTGAAGGCGAGGGACGCGACAGACACAGCAATGTAAGTATGTAGTGTTTGGTTTTTTTTACATTTACACTGGTAACCAGGGTAAACATCGGGTTACTAAGCGTGGCCCTGCGCTTAGTAACCCGATGTTTTCCCTGGTTACCCGGGGACTTCGGCATCGTTGGTCGCTGGAGAGCAGTCTGTGTGACAGCTCTCCAGCGACCACACAGCGACGCTGCAGCGATCGGCATCGTTGTCGATATCGCTGCAGCGTCGCTTAATGTGACGGTACCTTTAGTATTCTTATCATACCTTATCCTCCTGCAGCTCTTTTAAAGGACCCCCCTACTCCTCAGCAAGATACTATCCCCATCTTGAACAGTATTCTCTCTTCTGTTTTCCTTTTCCCACCTAACATAAGATGTAACTACCGTTAAGGGAGAACCAGAGGAGATCTGGGAGTTTTCTTTTTTCTTCCCTGCAGCACAATTCACCCACAATGGTTAAATCCGCACAAAAATCAGCAAGATCGAACTCCAAACCTATTAGTTCTACTCCTCAAGCTGACATAGAAACATTCTGCAGTGTGATTTCTAGAAGTGTGTTCTAAAAGTGTGGATTACATTAGAATTAAAACCTGAAAGATGTATACAGACTGTGCCCTGCTACCTACCACCATCGCTCTCTAACAAGCATCTCTATTCTTCCAACAGGTATGTTCATCCACCCAGCTCTCCTGCTATGAAGTGCATATAGTACATCACCCAGCTTTGCACATAGACTTTCCTCTGCTCCTAGCATCCACATGGTATGTTCATCCACCCAGCTCTCCTGCTATGAAGTGCATATAGTACATCACCCAGCTTTGCACATAGACTTTCCTCTGCTCCTAGCATCCACATGGTATGTTCATCCACCCAGCTCTCCTGCTATGAAGTGCATATAGTACATCACCCAGCTTTGCACATAGAATTTCCTCTGCTCCTAGCATCCACATGGTATGTTCATCCACCCAGCTCTCCTGCTATGAAGTGCATATAGTACATCACCCAGCTTTGCACAGACTTTCCTCTGCTCCTAGCATCCACATGGTATGTTCATCCACTCAGCTCTCCTGCTATGAAGTGCATATAGTACATCACCCAGCTTTGCACATAGACTTTCCTCTGCTCCTTGCTTTCACATTGTATGCCTTTCAGCTAACCCCAACTTACCCTGTGATATTTATGACCTTGTTTACTTAGGCTTGATTGTATGCATCTGGTCCACCCTTAATTCTCTGACCAAGATGAGCAGAGACCACTCCTCTCTGCTTCACACCTGAACGCACTTAGTTTTCCATATATTGCATAGCAAGTGTCTGCATGACTTAGTCTGCAGTGTGATTTCTAGAAGTGTGTTCTAAAAGTGTGGATTACATTAGAATTAAAACCTGAATTGAACTGAAGGTAACTGGTCAGTCACTGCAAACATTGTTTCTGTTTGTTTTCACTTTCACCCCTATAATCTTTCACTTTCTGCTACCTCCCCCAATCCCCACACCAAGTAAGGAACTGTTCATCTCCTCTTCAATCCTCCCCATCCATCTCACGTCCTCCTCAGAACTGTTCCTTAGCATACAATCCTCTGTCTCAAAGCACAGGCAGCCCCCTCATGCCGTCTCCTGCTCCCACCTGCTAACACTATCTCTGCTCCTTCTCATTGCTGGTGATATCTCTACAAATCCTGGTCCTCCTCACCATATTCCCACAGTCATTTCTACCTCCCACCCACGCTCCATCACAAACTTCCGTAACCTCTCTAACCTTATACCCATTCGCCCAGCCCCCGCTTCCCCAGTCCCACTAACAGGAGCTCTGTGGAACGCTCGCTCTGTCTGTAACAAGCTTTCCTACATCCATGATCTTTTTGTTACTACCAAACTTTCCTTCCTCGCCATCACCGAAACCTGGCTCACACCTTCTGACACAGCCTCCCCTGCTGCACTCTCTTACGGTGGCTTCCACCTTTCTCACACACCCCGCCCCAGCAGCAAGCATGGCGGAGGAGTTGGGTTTCTCCTGTCAGATAACTGCTCCTTCACCCCAATCCCACTGCCACCCTCTGTTACCCTCCCTTCTTTTGAGGTGCACTCTGTGCGCATCTACTCCCCCTCCAACCTCCAACTGGCTGCCATTTACCGCCCCCCAGGGCCAGCCACCACCTTCTTTGACCACTTCACCACCTGGCTACTTCATTTCCTTTCTGCGGACATCCCCACTATCATCATGGGCGATTTCAACATCCCCATTGACACTTCCCTCTCAGCTGCCACTAAACTTCTATCTCTCACTTCCTCCTTTGGCCTCACTCAATGGTCTTCTGCAGCCACTCACAAAGATGGTCACACACTGGACCTCATCTTCACCCGCCTCTGCTCCCTATCTAACCTCCCTAACTCACCTCTCCCACTCTCTGACCACAACCTTCTCACATTCTCATCTCTCTCCATTCCATGTTTACAATCCCCACCCCACAAACTTTCACATCCTCGCAGAAATCTTAAACATCTTGACCTACATTCATTCTCGGAATCCCTCCTCCCTCTCATAGACATAAGTTCTTTACACAATGCGGATGACGCTGCCGCTCTATATAACACCACAATAGCTGTAGCTTTGGAATCTGCTGCCCCACTTACACATACCAAAGCTCGCAAAATCAACAGACAGCCCTGGCACACCAGCCTGACCAAAGAACTGAGGTGAGCTTCCAGGGCTGCTGAGCGCAGATGGAAAAGATCCCACTCCAACGACCACTTTATTGCATTCAAACAGTCCCTCACTACTTTCAAGACCACACTCGCCACAGCTAAACAAACCTACTTCTCATCTCTCATATCCTCCCTGTCTCACAACCCTAAACAGTTATTTAACACCTTCAATTCTCTCCTCCGTCCCCCAGCACCTCCTCCTTCCCCGCTTATCTCCGCTGAAGACTTTGCCTCATTCTTCAAGGCAGAAGATTGATAGCATCAGAGACAGTTTTGGTCAACAAGCCCCAGAGCCCTTCCTCCCGACTTCCCTGCCCTCCACCTCCAAAACCAACTTCTCCACCATTACAGAAGATCAACTCTCCACTCTACTCTCAAGATCGCATCTCACCACCTGTGCGCTTGACACGCTCTCCTCCCACCTCATCCCAAACCTCACCACAGTCTTCATCCCAACCCTAACCCATCTCTTCAACCTATCACTAACAACTGGTGTTTTTCCCTCAAGCTTTAAACATGCCTCCATCACACCTATCCTCAAAAAGCCCTCTCTTGACCCATCCTCTGTATCTAGCTATCGCTCTATATCACTTCTCCCTTATGCCTCCAAACTACTGGAACAACATGTCTACCTTGAACTGTCCTCCCATCTCTCTTCTTGCTCCCTCTTTGACCGCTTACAATCTGGCTTCCGGTCACACCATTCCACTGAAACTGCCCTAACTAAGGTCACCAACGACCTCTTAATCGCCAAGAGCGACACCACTCTGTTCTCCTCCTCCTCGACATGTCGGCTGCCTTTGATACAGTGGACCATTCCCTATTATTACAGATCCTCTCATCCCTTGGCATCACAGACTTGGCCCTATCCTGGATCTCATCATACCTAACAGACCGGACATTCAGCGTCTCCCACTCACACACCACCTCCTCACCTCGCCCCCTATCTGTCGGAGTCCCACAAGGTTCAGTCCTTGGGCCCCTGCTCTTCTCCATTTACACCTTTGGCCTGGGACAGCTCAAAGAATCTCATGGCTTCCAGTATCACCTCTATGCTGATGACACAGATCTACATCTCTGGACCAGATATCACCTCCCTACTAACCAGAATCCCTCAATGTCTGTCCACTATTTCATCCTTCTTCTCTGCTAGATTTCTGAAACTTAACATGGACAAAACAGAACTCATCATCTTTCCCCCATCTCACGCGACTTCCCCAACGAACCTAACCATTACAGTAAATGGCTGCCCACTCTCCCCAGTCCCACAAGCTCGCTGCCTCGGGGTAATCCTTGACGCTGATCTCTCCTTCAAACCACATATCCAAGCCCTTTCCACTTCCTGCCGACTTCAACTCTAAAATATTTCACGAATCCGTTCATTCCGCATCCAAGAATCTGCAAAAACCCTAGTCCATGCCCTCATCATCTCTCGCCTTGACTACTGCAACCTCCTGCTCTGTGGCCTCCCCTCGAACACTCTCGCACCCCTCCAATCTATTCTAAACTCTGCTGCCCGACTAATCCACCTGTCCCCCCGCTATTCCCCTGCCTCTCCCCTCTGTCAATCCCTTCACTGGCTCCCCATTGCCCAGAGACTCCAGTACAAAACCCTAACCATGACGTACAAAGCCATCCACAACCTGTCTCCTCCATACATCTGTGACCTCGTCTCCCGGTACTTACCTACACGCAACCTCCGATCCTCACAAGATCTCCTTCTCTACTCCCCTCTTATCTCCTCTTCCCTCAATCGGATAGATTTCTCTCGCGTATCACCCCTACTCTGGAACCCTCTACCACAACACATCAGACTCTCGCCTACCATCGAAATCTTCAAAAAGAACCTGAAGACCCACCTCTTCCGACAAGCCTACAACCTGCAGTAACCACCGATCAACCAAACCGCTGCATGACCAGCTCTATCCTCACCTACTGTATTCTCACCCATCCCTTGTAGATTGTGAGCCTTCGCGGGCAGGGTCCTCACTCCTCCTGTACCAGTTATGACTTGTATTCTTTAAGATTATTGTACTTGTTTTTATTATGTATACCCCTCCTCACATGTAAAGCGCCATGGAATAAATGGCGCTATAACAATAAATAATAATAAATAATAATAATTCTTAAAAAAACAAGACAACTCAAACATCATCACCAAATCCTCTCAATCGCAGGAGAGGGACATGGAGACCCACACGGAATCCGAATGCGAAAGTGATAGAGACACTGATGATCAGGACAGAGGTGACCAGGTTACTAGGTCCTTCATAAAAAGGATCTTAGGCAAAGCTTTAGACCCTACAGGCAGAGACCTTTCAACTATCAAACAAGACCTTAAAGGGAAGGTGAAATCAAAAAATTTTTTTTCCAGCGATTGAAAAAATGTAAAGAATTAATGTTTAAATTTTCTTTAAAAATATTGCAGTGCCCCAGAGTCCTGGTCGTTGCAGTACTGATGCTCCGCCGCTAAGGGGGGCTATGGTACGTCTGATGGCACTGAAGGAGTTCACCTGACCAGGTATCACAGACACCAATACACTTCACAGTCTGGCCTCCAGGGGGAGGTAAGGGTGCTATGTATTAGGCCACTCCTCACAATCTGGTAAAACTGGGGGTTAGATAGGAAGTTAGTGAGAAGCTGACTGGGTTGGAACCAGGCAAAGTCCTGTGGCGGGGGATGTTGCGGGGGAGGATTCAGGGGGGTCCCTGTCAGGGGTGGGATCCTGACAGAGGCCTAGCAAACAGAAGGAACGTTACGGGACTGCACCTGCATTTTATCGCGGCGGTACCCCAAGAAAGGAAAAGAAGCGAGGTCTATTGTGCTGAGTGAGAAACGAGATCAACGCAACAAGAATTATCAGTAGGAGTCGTGCTGTAAGACGAGGCAACATCCTACTGAGGCGCGTAGCTGGTGGCCGGAAACGCCGAGGAAGTATTGAGCTCCAGGCCTTAAATCAAACCTACGGCAGGACAGTCAGTTATAGGCGGGCTGTCTCACTCAAATTACCTAAGAAGACATAGGGGGCAACAATTGGAGACGGGCGACACTAGGGTCCCGGAAGAGCTCCGAGCCTACCCGTCATACGGGTGCGTCCTAGCCATATCATCTGGGGGGACGAAGAACATCAAAATCGAGTTGTGAGGGAACTTCAGAAACAGACACAACAGTTGTGGGGACTATCCCGTAAGCACAGCAGGGGAGGACCACAACACACAAGCGCTAGAAGGTAGGCACAGATTTCCACCTGCAAAGGGAACTCTGGAGGTGCCATCGGACCGGCCGGACTCACGCAGCCCGGTTAAACGTATTCCGGACTGAGGATCCTGAAGCCTTCATTAAAGAGACTGCAACCTGGTGTCCTCGTTATTTACTGCGACCTGCACCGCACCACAACCTCATCACATTCTCAACTTTCACTGGACGCCCCTCAGCAGGGTCACGGACCGGGCCCAGCCACCGTGACAACCCCAGAACCGAGACGCAGAGGCCCAGTACCGGGTGCCCCTCGGCCCTGCGGCAGTGGGGGCGCTCCATTTTGGCGTCACGAACAGGATCTACTTAAGCCTGAAGAATCAGGTCATGTGTGCCTTGGAACTGTGATTTATTGTGTTTGGACTGTGACTTATTGCAAAGACTGTGCATTGCCATTTGCCGCCAAAAACCGCCGCCATTACAGCGCTGAGGAGAGTGCAGGAGGAGAAGAGGGGCGTGGAATAGGCGTAGACAAGTTGAAGAGCGCGAAAGACAATGGCCGCCCAATCTAAATATTTCTGTACCTTGAGGACGTGTCCGTCAGCAGCCGAGATCCGCCTCCTGATTCTCAATGGTGGGCGGAGACAGAGAAAACGAAACCGCCCACGAAGGAGAGAGCGGGAAAAGGACCAGGAAGCGGCCCACGTGGAGGATAAGATGGCTGACCGCTCGGGCTCAGAATGTGGGGTTGAAGAGAACTCCCCCAAATACCCGGAGGAGCGTAGTGGCCCCGTCTCCACAGCTGATGCGGACCTCCTGCAACTTGAGATGGAGGACTTAATGGAACGGCTTCTCCGGCTGCAGATGGGAGCCAAGGCCGCACCCCAGGAGGTGCCGGCGGAAGGATCTCCGACCTCGGTTCCTGCACCGCTGATCGACTTGCTGCCGACATCTCCACCGATGGCACCGCCAGTGGGATCCACCGCGAGGGAGGACGCTGCACCGGCCGGTAAGCCAACCGGCCCTGCCCCGTTAGCAGCGGACCTGCTGATAGGTCCCAGGGGGAGGTGGCGCTGCGACGGGGCCTATCGGCTCCAGTGCCTCCCCGACCAGGCCACAGGCATGGAGCACCTCCTGAAGCCCCCGATCTCACCAGTCACCCTGCTGGGCGCGGTCTATGCGGAGCGCACGGTATGCCGCTGGGTGAACCCCGGGGCCAACTTTATGGGGTTCCCCGGGGTGGCGACCCAGGAGGGTGAAATGGTACAGGCCCTTAGCTGGGAGGAATACCAGGCCCAGCTAGAACAGCAGTGGGAAAAGAAGGAGGCGTACCGGGCCGGGATGGAGGCCTACCATCAAAAAGACTTGGCGGTCAAGGACCGGGCCCGCAAGGACCCCACCGTTCACCAGGCCCCGCGCAGGCAGGGCACCGTCATCGCCTCCAAGCTCCGCGGAGGCTGGGGCTTCATTAAAGAGCCGGGCCTGTACGCAGAAGTGTTCGTCAACCGGAGGGATGTCGAGTCTCACTTGAGGGAGGGTCATCCGGACCGGGACCTTTACCCAGGGGACGAAGTCACCTACACCCGGCACTTTGGAGAGAAGGGGTTGTTCGCTTTAAACGTCCATAAGAAAAAGCCTACGACACCCCCAACCAAGATGCCCGCAAAACAGCCCCCTGTGGTGAAGACACCCTCCTGTGACGGCTCCACCGTCACCACAAAGACCACGGTGTTACTCCCACTTGCACCGTGGTAAAGACCACAACCTGCACTGTTACTACCACTGCCGCTGTAGTGGCTGGGAGCTTGGCCGCAGTGGTAACTGGTGCCCCAGCTGGCGTTGAAACCAAAACGGTGGCCACCCAGACCCCTGTCTGGGAGGATGAGGCCGCCTCCTGTCCAGCCAGAAACTGAGTAAGCAAGAATGCTTCATCATTTGTATATAGTTAACTGTTCGTTTTCCTATGTGTTTTCTTGCTGCTACAACCCGTCTAGGGTTAACTCTTAAAGGGATCCCTTCTCTTACCCGGGATCCCTATTTTTGCTGTTTTTGCTTTTGTTTCTCGTTCATCATTGTTGAAAAGAACTGCTGGATCATGAACACTGCATGATTACAAACTTATTGTAAATAGTTTGCACCTTCTTAAAGGTGCCCTCTACTGGTTTTACAAAGAAAAGGACTCTTTGCGAAGAAACTGTTCCTGGAAGCAGTATCGGAGTCCTTGCTGTACACGAACTTGCAGCTTGAGAAGTTGCACTACCTCCGAGAGACTTCGTCCCTTCTTAAAGGGGACGTTCAACGGTAGCACTTAAAGTCGAATAATGCTTACATGTAAAAGTTATATGTAGTTAGCTAGTTAATTGTAAGAAATGTTTAATAATGTGTTAGAGAATGAGGACAAGAAGTGAACCCATACGGGGTTAGTCGGTGAGTCCTCCTAGGAGCCATACAGAGATGGCTCAGTGATCTTGAACTGAGAGAAGGTTGATAAGTCCTATACTGTGTATAGTAGCAGAAAGACAGTAGGCCCGGGCGGAAAGGGGCGGTCCTGCAACAGAACGAGAGGCAGTAGGCCTGGGGCAGATAGACAGGCGGTCCTGCAGATGTAAAGGTGGAAAATGAAGAAAAGTTGATTAGCCTTATAGTGTTTTATAAGAAGGTCTTTAGTGGATTCAGCATATACGTCCTTAAAGGCAACGTTAAATTATTGTTCAGAAATTGCAGTAGAATACCCGGTTGGGTAAGAAAAGTTATTTATAGTATGTTATTTAAAATATTTAACCATGTTTGGAACGTTCAAGTGTCCTCACCTCCCATAAAGGGAAGCTCTGTTCAAGTTTACTTGTTATTGCATTTCAAAATTGTATTTCTTTTTGCTGACATGTATTGTTGTTTTCTTCCCAGTCCAGGAGTACTGGGTTTAACCGGGGGAGAGTGCAGCGCCCCAGAGTCCTGGTCGTTGCAGTACTGATGCTCCGCCGCTAAGGGGGGCTATGGTACGTCTGATGGCACTGAAGTTCACCTGACCAGGTATCACAGACACCAATACACTTCACAGTCTGGCCTCCAGGGGGAGCTAAGGGTGCTATGTATTAGGCCACTCCTCACAATCTGGTAAAACTGGGGGTTAGATAGGAAGTTAGTGAGAAGCTGACTGGGTTGCAACCAGGCAACGTCCTGTGGCGGGGGGTGTTGCGGGGGAGGATTCAGGGGGGTCCCTGTCAGGGGTGGGATCCTGACAGAGGCCTAGCGAGCAGAAGGAACGTTACGGGACCGCACCTGCACTTCATCGTGGCGGTACCCCAAGAAAGGACAAGAAGCGAGGTCTATTGTGCTGAGTGAGAAACGAGATCAAAACAACAAAGAGAATTACCAGTAGGAGTCGTGCTGTAAGACGAGGCAACATCCTACTGAGGCGCGTAGCCGGTGTCCGGAAACGCCGAGGAAGTATTGAGCTCCAGGCCTTACTTCAAACCTACGGCAGGACAGTCAGTTATAGGCGGGCTGTCTCACTCAAATCACCTAAGAAGACATAGGGGGCAACAGTTGGAGAGGGGCGACACTAGGGTTCCGGAAGAGCTCCGAGCCTACCCGTCATACGGGTGCGTCCTAGCCATATCATCTGGGGGGACGAAGAAGAACATCAAAATCGAGTTGTGAGGGAACTTCAGAAACAGACACAACAGTTGTGGGGACTATCCCGTAAGCACAGCAGGGGAGGACCACAACACACAAGCGCTAGAAGGTAGGCACAGATTTCCACCTGCAAAGGGAACTCTGGAGGTGCCATCGGACCGGCCGGACTCACGCAGCCCGGTTAAACGTATTCCGGACTGAGGATCCTGAAGCCTTCAGTAAAGAGGTAAAGAGACTGCAACCTGGTGTCCTCGTTATTTACTGCGACCTGCACCGCACCACAACCTCATCACATTCTCAACTTTCACTGGACGCCCCTCAGCAGGGTCATGGACCAGGCCCAGCCACCATGACAACCCCAGAACCGAGACGCAGAGGCCCGGTACCGGGTACCCCTCGGCCCTGCGGCAGTGGGGGCGCTCCAATATTATCATTTGTTTATAATTTAGTAAAATATGAAAAATAATTTTAAAAGGTTTGGCATTTCCACTTTTAAACACTAGGGGGAGCAGCTAATGAAATTTGACAAAAACCTAGTGTACAACTAGCTCACATTACAGCACTGCAGTAATTATGGGCGGAGTCTGCTGATGTGTGTGATATCACTCCTCTCTTCCCCTTCTGGGTGTTTGCTAAGGGATAAGAGAGGATGAGATTCAGAAACTCAGTGAGCAGCCATTTTGTTGGTGACTGCAGAGAAAGGCTGCCATCACACTAGCAGTATTTGGTCAGTATTTTACATCAGCATTTGTAAGCCAAAACAAGGAGGGGAACAATTAGAGGAAAAGTATAATAGAAACATATGCACCACTTCTGCATTTATCACCCACTCCTGGTTTTGGCTTACAAATACTGAGGTAAAATATTGACCAAATACTGCTAGTGTGACGGCAGCCTTATAGTGACAAGTAGACAGTACCGAGGATGGCAGGCAGCAAGGATTCTGGGAGATATGTGGTGGAGGCAGCAGGGTGACAGCAGTACAGAGTATTTCAGGAGAGCAGTGTGCAGGTCTATGAGGGGCACCATGTTCAGTGCGCAGAGCAGCCAGGGATTGTACATAGAGCGCTGTCTTTTATACACATGGATGGACGGTCTGCTTGTCTGCTCCACAGAAATCCAGGAAACATTTCTGTGGATTGATGGCCTGTTCTGATCCAGACTTTGTATGCAAAGACCCCATTCCCCTCCTCAGATCCTGTCTTCTCCATCCTGTCCTGGCAATGTGTGATAGCGAGGCGACAGGCGAAGTACGGGGTGACGCTGGGAAGGAAATGTAGCCATATAGTAATGATAAACATGAGACCCCTCTCTTCAGCTGCCTCACCAGCCATCCCCTGATTGCACCTAACTGGAGGTCATGCTGCCCCCTCTATTACCCCAGACCTTAGTGCAGCTGCTCAACCATAACAACCCTAGAATGGGTCCCCTTTATGAAGATAATACTGCCATATATATCACACATAATACTGTCCTATAGTTCTCACATAATACCATCATATAGATTGCAAATAACGACGCCAGTATTCTCACATAATACCGCCATATAGATCACACATAATACCGCCATATAGATCTCACATAATACAGCCAGTGTTCTCACATAATACCGCCATATAGAGCACACATAATACCGCCATATAGAGCACACATAATACCGCCATATAGAGCACACATAATACTGTCCTATAGTTCTCACATAATACCATCATATAGATCGCAAATAACAACGCCATAGTGTTCTCACATAATACCGACATATAGATCTCACATAATACCACCATATAGAGCACACATAATACTGCCATATAGATCTCACATAATACCGCCATATAGATCACACATAACGGGGGAGAGGAGTGCATAGGAGAGGATTAGATACACAGCTCAGCAGTCAGTATCACACAGGCCAGTATTAGATACACAGCTCAGTCAGTATCATACAGGATAGGATTAGATACATGGCTCAGCTGTCAGTATCACAAAGGATAGCATTAGATACACAGCTCAGCAGTCAATATCACACAGGGGAGGATTAGATACACATCTCTGCACAGTAACACACAGAATAGGATTAGATACACGGCTCAGCAGACAGTATCACACAGGATAGGATTAGATACACGGCTCAGCAGACTGTATCACACAGGAGAGTAGATACACAGCTCAGCAAAGTATCACACAGGAGAGGATTAGATACACAGCTCAGCAAAGTATCACACAGGAGAGGATTAGATACACAGCTCAGTTAGTATCACACAGGAGAGGATTAGATGCATGGCTCAGCAGACAGTATCACACAGGAGAGGATTAGATACACGGCTCAGCACAGTAACACACATGGGAGGAGATAACTGCTCAGAGTCAGCATCACAAAGGATAGGGTTAGATTGCCTCTCCCCCTCCCCACTGATACTTACTTCACGGCTCCCTGCTGAGTCCTTTCTCCCTCCCGTCCTTGGTCTTCTCCTTCTCCTCCTCCTATAACCTCAGGGCTCCTGCGATTATACTGTGAAACTGGAGCTCACAGCACACTGTGAGCTCCAGGAAGATGGCGCTGATCTCCTGCCTCTGCTGTGGTGTGGACGGCTCAGGGGGCGTGGCCAGACCAGAGCAGAGAGCAGCACAATGTAAACTATACGGTCGGACGCCGACTGCAGATGTCTATGTCCAGGGCTGCCGTATTTGCAGAGTGTAAGTGTCGTACAGCTACACTACACTCCCGCAAAGCAAAATGGCGGCGCCCAGTGGCTGAAAAAAAATTAATAATAAAAAAAATGTTAAAGTTATAAAATGTAAATTTGTATTAAAAATAATTGTTTATATAAACAATCATTTTTAATACAAAAAATAAAATGCGGCACCTTCCCTTTAACCAATTGGGGCATAGAATTGAAGCGATAGAAGCTTCTCATTCAGAAATAGTCCAGTGCTCTAATTCCTCCCTAAATTGCCATAAACAACAGGAAGAACACATTAATAGGATCTATAACATACTAGAAGATCATGAAAATAGGGAACGAAGAAATAACCTAAGACTAAAAGATGTTCCAGAATCTATCCTTCCAGAAGCACTGATCCCTACCGCCATTGAAATCTTTCGCTCGATTCTCACCCCATCGGATCCACTTGAAATTGACCTGGTGAGAGTCCATAGAGCATTGAGACCAAAACCGAAACCAGATGAAGCCCCGCGGGATGTTCTATGCCGTTTTCTCGATTATAGAACCAAAGATCTACTATTAAAGAGAGCCAGAGAGGCGCAGTTGATCACCCATGGAGGCACTCCAATTCAAATCTGTCAAGACCTCTCTGCCTCCACATTTTACAAGAGACATCTTTTAAGACCCCTCATCTCTGTTCTCCAACAAAGGCACTATCCATATCGCTGGTAATTCCCCCTTTAGTATCTCTATATCAGCAAAAGATCGGAAATTCTTGATCAAATCAACGGCTGACATTAAAAATATTTGCAAAGAACTGGAGATCCATCTCGATCAACCACCTGTCTTGGAAACAGTTCATGAGGCCCACAGGCTGAAACCTCTCCCTGTTCCCCCTCCCTGGCAAGACTCTTCCGCCTCAAAATCTGCTCGATCAAAGCATCGTTCCTCCAAGACCACACCACCAAGAGTTGGAGACCACGACCCAGGCTGATGAAGCTCAAAAAGGAAAAAAAGGAAAAAAAGAAAAAAAAAAGAAAACAAACATAAAATAATTTTTCTCATATGCTTTTTGAACCTTTATGCTTCCTATCCCTGAGTTTATAGATTTGCTGAGGTTCCCCTTGGCCTGTAAAGATCCATAACTGTGCAGTGCTCTTGCTGCAACTATTGGAGTATTAACCTCCAACACCTTTTTGTTATATTTGACTCCCTTTTTTGACCCTCCTTCTCCCCTCAAATGTCAAAGTTCTGATGAGTTTCATGTTTCTTAAAGTTACTCACTCATATACACTATGTTCTGTGTATTCTGTTTTCTCATGTTTCTATCACTAACCATTTCTCTCCCTCATTTATCCTCATCCCTACCCCCCTCTCCCCTCCACATGATCCGCAGGTCGAGCCATCCTCTTGCCTGAATCGCTTTCTACTACAACCTTTATGGCAGTAAACCGTAAGTCTTTTCAGGTTATTTCACATAACGTACACGGTCCAAATTCCCCAATTCCCAGGTCGCAAACCTTAAACTTCTTAAAAAAAAATCAAAATACGACATTCTACTCTTACAAGAGACCCATTTTACTAGAGACAAAACCCCTTCCTTTGAAAAATGTTTCTTTGACAGATGGTACCATGCTACTTCCCCTCTAAAAGGATCGAGAGGCGTTTCGATAGCATTTGCTAGAGATATCCCTTTCCTTCTCCTAGAATGTTTATCAGACCCGGAGGGTCGATATATTTTTATCAAAGGCCTCATAGCTGGCAACATGGTAACATTGGGCAACATATACGCCCCCAACAAAAACCATCTGAAATGGCTACGCAAAGCCTTAACCAAACTACGATCATTCCAAGAGGGAGTAATTATCCTGGGAGGTGACCGCAACGTTGCATTAGATCCCACTCTAGACACATCTACAAAAAAAAGTTATATCTCCCTAAGAGATCTGTCCCGTCTTAAATCACTTATCCACTCCCTTGAGTTGGTTGATGCCTGGCGATATTTGCACCCAACAGACATTGATTACACTTATTACTCACATCCTCATAACTCCTACCACTGCCTCGACTACATCCTGATTTCTAGATCCATCCTCCCTTCTACCCTAAAAACAAATATAATTCCCGCTATTCACTCTGACCACTCTATAGTTCTGATCAACCTAGAATTCCACAAACCGTACTCTAGCTCTAGGACATGGAGTCTCAATGAATCACTATTACAACGAGAAGATATCAAAAACTGTATCCACGAATCGCTCCAAAATTTTTTTTTAAATTAATACTACTCCAGACATTGACCCTCCACTGTTATGGGAGGCACATAAAGCCACGATTCGTGGAGTATTCATCTCATTAGCCTCATACCTGAATAAACAAAGGAAGTCAGAAATCCTGGCTTTATATAACGATATTATGGCCTTGGATGCCTGTCATAAGAAAGAATTATCAGAAGACACACTCTCCCAACTCACAAAAAAACGCTAGTCTCTCAAGGATCTTTTAAATATTCGTACCTCTAAATACTATTTATCTTGGAAGAACAAGATCTTTGCTCATGGAGACAAAGCTTCCAAACTCATGATCTCCTTGATCAAAAAACACCAAACTCGAACATTTATCCATAAAATTAAATCTAAAGATGGTCAAACTCTGCAACAGTATAATCAGATTACCGACGCCTTCATGACCTTTTTTAAAGATCTACATCAACTCCGCCAAAATGATTCAATAGATGACAAAATTCAAAGAAAATCTAAAACCCAAGCTTTCTTATCCTCCCTACACCTCCCCAAATTATCTGCTCTCCAACAGGAATGCTTACTCAGACCTTTTGATCTCTCTGAACTCCAGTCCACCCTGTCCGGAAGGGCAAGAGGGAGATCCCCAGGCCCAGATGGGCTTCCTAAAATATACTATAAATCCTTCTTTGACACTCTGGGCCCGTATTTACTAAATGTATGCAATGCAGTTCTGGGTGGAAGGCCCTTCCCCTCTCAATCGCTGGAAGCTCATATTTCCCTCCTTCATAAGGAGGGGAAAGACCCAGAACGCTGTGGAAGCTACAGGCCTGTTTCCTTGCTCAACGTCGACCTAAAAATTTATGCGAGTCTTATTGCGAGAAGACTTGCGGAGCTATTGCCGCAACTCGTCTCCCTGAACCAAACAGGCTTTGTAGCAGGCCGAGGGGGAGGGGATAACACATCCAGAATTCTTCACCTGATTCAATACGCAAAAATCCACAAAACCCCACTTGTATTGCTAGGGACAGATGCTGAGAAGGCTTTTGACAGGGTAGACTGGACATTCTTACATGAAACTCTCCTTGCATTCCATATCCCCACCCAATTGGTCGATGCAATTTTTCAAATGTATACAATCCCTTCAGCCCGGCTAAAAATTAATAACTTATTATCGGATCCCTTTTATATTCAAAATGGTACGAGGCAGGGATGCCCTCTCTCCCCTATCTTATATGTGCTGGCTATGGAGCCTCTCATCCAAAGCATCCAACAAGATGCGGATATCAAGGGGATTCAAGTTAGTGGCTTTCACCACAAATCTGCAGCATTTGCAGATGATCTCTTGGTGGTTCTGTCTGATCCTGGGAGGGGTATCCCTGCCTTTGTCCGCACTTTAGAACTATACGGGGAACTATCCAACTACAAAATCAACATCACAAAGTCGGAAGCATTGAGCCTTAATATTCCCAAACCCGAGGTAGATAAATCGAAAAAACTCTATCCTTTTAAGTGGCCCACCAAGTTTATTACAAATTTGGGTATCAAAATTAGAAGGTCGATGGGAGAGCTCTTAGAACTCAACATTATACCCTTACTAAAGCAGGCTATTTCCACGGTTCACTCCTGGAAAGCCCCCTTCCTGTGCTGGATGGGTAGAAAAAATCTACTGAAAAGTATTATATTACCCAAATTCCTATATCTCTTCCAGATGCTCCCTATCTACATTCCAAAGTATTACCTGTCTAGAATCAATTCTTTCTTTGTTAACTTTATTTGGAACAATAAACGCCCCCAAATCAATGCTACTACACTTGCTTTGCCGAAATCGGAGGGGGGGTATGGGAATCCCCGATAACTTTAAATATTACAGAGCCGCTATGCTTACTAGGGCAGTTGACTGGATCAGAAGACCTCCAGAAAAATTATGGCTGCCTATCGAAGAACACCTTGCTCCCATCTCCTTAAGGACCATGACACTGTTGCATGACTACTCTAATTTGAACCAGTTACTTTCTAATGAAATAACAATAGCCATACTTAAAATTTGGAGATCTGAATTTCTTAGATTAACCCCACCTATCTCCCCGATCCTGACGATACAGGATGTCACGGGCCCTATCCCCCTTACATTACCCCATGAGGACACGCCCAGGCCACCACTGCCAATCAATGTTTTTTATTGAAAGCTCTATGATGAGCTTTTCAGAATTCCAAGCATCTAAGCCCCAACTAAACATTACTGTTCTCCACTATAAAAGAATAAGGGACTACTGCTATAAAAATAAAGATCAGTTTAACCTAGTCCGCTCAATCACACCCTTTGAGCAACTCTGCGCCCACCATAAACCTCCAAAAAAGGTCTTATCTAGACTCTACAAAATCCTGATTATGGAAAAAGCCGTTGCCAAAAGAGCATTTATAGGGCTTTGGGAGCGGGATTAATATCCTTTTCACACAAGACCAGATCGCCTCCATTTACAATAAATCACATGGACCCTCCCAATGTGTGAAGTTGCAAGAGAATTCTTATAAAGTGATATCAAGATGGTATCGTACCCCTTCCCAAATACACCTGTGGCACCCTCCCACTTCTGAGAAGTGCTGGAGATGTTGTACGGATCTAGGTTCATATCTACATATCTGGTGGTCTTGCCCAAAAATTGCACCCTATTGGCAAATGATATCAGATATAATATTCACAGTCTTGGGCCAAGTCCCATCTCTGCAACCTCAGTCCGTCCTTCTTAACCTACCTTTACGGCCCAAAGAACCATCGACCTCTAAAATGGCTTTGTAATATTATAGCAGCCGGGAAATATCTGATTCCCACCTTGTGGAAGTCTACTCTTATTCCCACTAAAAAACAAGTTCTAGACAAAATAGATTTATTATACTATACGGCCAAATTGGTGGCTAATACTCAAGAATCCCTCGCTTCTTTCCGGAGCATATGGGAGCCGTGGTCCGGCTCTGAATTTTTATCAGAAATTTCGACAGCCTCGAAAGATTAGACAATACATATTTCCAACAAACAACATTCATAAGATGACTCGTTCTGGATTGGCACTCTCTTCTGGGTCATTCCCCTCTCACTCCCTCTTAATCTCTCCCTCTCCTTCCCCTCTTTCTCCTTTACCTTACTCTTTTTTGTACCCCATATTATTGGTACTCTTAATTTAATGCTTATACTGGAGTCACTATTCACCTCTTTTTGATTCACTGGAGTTGGCCTGTTGATAAAAAAAATGAATGTTGGGCCTTGTAGATTTGCATAAGTTAATCTTCTCATGTGACTCCGCACACCACATTCTTGATTGTACCTTATTGTCTTAACGGTCCATGTTATTTATATTCTTTTTCCTTTCCTGTATCGTGCAATTTCTTTAATAAAAAGAACGTTGAAAGAAAGATGGATCTTTGCATGGAGAGCTTTTATTTCAACCTGGATTGAAGCATCAAGCTGTTTCTTGCCTGTGCGTTTGCTTGGGAGCAACAAAGAAATAGAGAACATCAGAGAAGGACACGGCGTCGGCGTTTTTGGAGACACCCCATTATTGAACTCCGGGAGAGCCGTGGAGCCTATCACACCCTATATGGCAAGCTTAATGCCAACCCGGACAAATTCCCAGAATATACCAGGATGTCTCAAGACTCTTTCAGGGAATTGCTTGGTCGTGTCCAAGGAGCCATCCGGTGACAGGACACCCAGCTCCGTAGAGCCATTCCAGCAGAGGAACGTCTCCTGGTTACATTAAGGTACGTAATAATTCTAAACAAATGCCAGTCATAATTATTATTGGTTTGCCATGTATTTGTATTTTCCTTTAGGTCTTTAGCTAAACACCACCATAAATGGAATTGATTGTAATTTTATTTTTTTTGTTTTAGATTTCTGGCAACCGGAGAGAGCTTATCGTCCCTCCACTTTCAGTATCGGCATGGAATTTCCACCCTGTCTGGAATAGTTGCGGACACCTGCCGGGCTTTGTGGAATGTTCTCCGGGATGAGCTTAGGGGTGTACCCACGGAGGACATGTGGATTGAAATTGCAGAAAAATTCTGGAGTGTGTGTGATTTCCCCAACTGTTTGGGAGCGGTGGATGGATAGCACATACGCATTATCAAACCCGCCAGAACTGGATCGGAGTACTTCAACTACAAAAAATATTTTTCAGTTGTGCTCATGGCAATAGCAGATGTGGAGTGTCGCTTCTTCCGTGGACATTGGAGCTTTTGGCCGTGGCAATGACTCACAGACTTTCAAGAACTCAACTCGGATATGGGCCGACGTGTGTATGGAAAAAATTTTAATTTTCCACTGCCATGACCTCTCCCCAACACTCAAGGCCCACCGATGCCATTTGTTATGGTTGGGGATGAGGCCTTTCAGATGTGTGAAAACCTACTGAAGCCATATTCCAGTCGGGACTTGAACCACACTAAAACTACAGACTGACCAGGGCCCGAAGAACAGTAGAGTGTACCTTTGGGATTCTAGTCTCAAAATGGCCCATTCTTGCGACAGCCATTAATCTAAAAATGGAGACAGTCGATGAGGTGGTCAAGTCCTGTGTGGTTCTCTACAATTACATAATGGCTAAGGAGCGACCCAACATTGAACTGGATGAACCAGTTGCAAACCCATTGCCAGATTACCAGCATCACCCGCTGCGATGTACTGTTGAACTTGGCCACATGCGGAACCAATTTGCTGCCTATTTTGATTCAGATATTGGACATGTGGCATGGCAAGACAATATTGTGTAAAATTTCCTGTTGGGTTTGGGCCTGTACCAGTTATGTTTTAAATGTTAATAATATTTTTTGTTAATAAAATTCATGTTTTGATATCTTGACCGAGTCTCCTATATATTTCCTCTAAAAACCAATTATGTTGTTAGTGGAAAGGTAGTTGACGTCATTGAGTCCTAATTCTGTTCTGCAGTATCTATTGGACGCAGAATGAAGATACGATGGAGGTATAATACAAAGCAGATCTACACTCATCAAGTCAGGTGTCATAAATAATGAATTCATGATGCACAAATAACAGCCTCATGAATTCACTATTTCTGACACCTGTCCAGGTGAGTATAGATATGCCTTGTATGACCTACATCGTCTCTTCGGTTTGTGTGAAATAGATTACGTACACTGAAGAAAAAATGGAGGTTATACAAGGCAGTTCTCTACTCACCAGGTCAGGTGTCATATATAATGAGTTCATGACGCAGAGTTTTGTGCATCATGAACTCACTATTTATGACATATGACTTGTTGAGTATAGTTCTACTTTGTATTACCGCCATTTTCTCTTCAGTCTGCTACACAGATTAATCAGACTGGAGAAAATACAAGTTATATTTATTTTCTGCCACCTCATAAGCTCTATACCAAACACACAAAGCTGCAGTCTTGTACTTAACAACTACTGGAGCTATGACTTGGCAAAAAAAATATAGTGTGCGGCGCAGTGTTTTATTAGGTGCACGGTGTGTGTTGTCGGCGGCGAAATACACAAATAAGCAAACATTATTGGGGGCAAAAAACATTATTTACCGTATTTTCCGGCATATAAGACGACTGGGCGTATAAGACGACCCCCCAACTTTTCCAGTTAAAATATAAAATCTTCTTAAAAGTCGGGGGTCTTCTTATACGCCGTATGTCATCTTATAGGGCCGGTGAATATGTGCCTTTTGGCGTGGGGAGTGGTCCCGATGACGAGAGGGGGCGTCTCACAGTAAAGTGTGAGTGGAGTATATCACCTATGACCTCACTGCGGCAGCGTGGGGGGTCTCTGTGCTGGGATCAGCAGCTCCTCTTCGTGCCGTGGGTGCTCTGTGCTGTGGGGCGGCGGCGCATCTTCGTGCCGTGGGTGCTGTGGGGCGGCGGCGGCGCATCTTCTTGCAGCGTCGGGGCTCCTCCGGCATCTCCTCCAGGCCCGGAGACACCGGCAGCCCCATTGCTCTGATGCGGTGGCCTCCGGGAAAATGGCCGCTGCTCAGATTCAGATCTCGTCTCCTGAGATCTCGGGAGACGAGATCTGAATCTGAGCAGCGGCCATTTTCCCGGAGGCTGCGATGCGGTGGCCTCCGGGAAAATGGCCGCTGGGGGCGGCGCATGCTCAGATTCAGATCTGAATCTGAGCAGCGGCCATTTTCCCGGAGGTCACCGCATCAGAGCAATGGGGCTGCCGGTGTCTCCGGGCCTGGAGGAGATGCCGGAGGAGCCCCGACGCTGCAAGAAGATGCGCCGCCGCAGCCCCACAGCACCCACGGCACGAAGATGCGCCGCCGCCCCACAGCACAGAGCACCCACGGCACGAAGAGGAGATGCCGCTCCCAGCACAGAGACCCCCACGCTGCCGCAATGAGGTAATAGGGGGATATACTCCACTCACACTTTACTGTGAGACGCCCCCTCTCTTCATCATCGGGACCACTCCCCCCCCCCACCCACCATATGCACATTTTATCTGTACCCGGCGTATAAGACGATCCCCGACTCTTAAGAAGATTTTGACGGGTTAAAAAGTCGTTTTATACGCCGGAAAATATGGTATTTATAAACCAAAAAAAAAAAAATTAACTGCGCCTGCTTTGGGGTAGAGTGATGGAACTGGGAGAGGTGTAGCTGCGAGGCCTGGCTAACTGTGGATGACGCAGGGGTGGCAGAAGGGGCAATCAACGTAGTGGGATCTGGGAGTTCGGGGATGGGGCTTGACGCATGAGAGGGCTGACACACACTGGAAGGGTGAGACAAACCTGACATTACAGACACATTGGGAGGTGAGGGGGAGGAATTGAGATAGTCCGCTGTTTCTTTTTCCCTTTTTGGGATCGGCGCTGCGGTCTGGGGAGCCTCGGTGGGCTCATTTCTTGCGGCCTGGTCATAGTGGTCGACCTGTCAGGGTCCGTGTGCTGCTGCTGCTGCATGGTTGCGATTGGAAGGCCATGCCAGGGTCTTGCTGCTGCATGGTGGTGGGGAAGGCCATGCCAGGGTCCTGCTGCTGCATGGTGGTGGGGTAGGCCATGCCAGGGTCCTGCTGCTGTTGCATTGTTGTGGTGCGGAAGGCCAAGCCAGGGTCCTGCTGCTGTTGCATGGTTGTGGTGCGGAAGGCCATGCCAGGGTCCTGCTGCTGTTGCATGGTTGTGGTGCGGAAGGCCATGCCAGGGTCCTGCTGCTGTTGCATGGTTGTGGTGCGGAAGGCCATGCCAGGGTCCTGCTGCTGTTGCATGGTTGTGGTGCGGAAGGCCATGCCAGGGTCCTGCTGCTGTTGCATGGTTGTGGTGCGGAAGGCCATGCCAGGGTACTGCTGCTGCATAGTGGAGGCAGTCCAAGCAGGAGCAGCAGTTGTCATGGTGGCGGCGGTGGGCTGTCCAACAGCACTCGGCATGGTGGTGGTGCTGGAGTGGAGTCCGGCAGTGCTTGAAATGGAAGTGGCCGTGCAGTGGTATGCACCAGAGCTCGGCATTGAGGTCAAGTGTGACAGTGTTGGACCAGGTTGATATGCCGCCACTGTCTGCTGAAAATACTGACTCTGCAGCATAGCCTGCACGTAATCAGCATTGCAGGCCTGCATGACACTAAGCTGGAGATCAGGAGTAAGGTGTTCTGACATGCCCTGTTCAATTTGATTGAAAAAATGATGTGCTGGCCTCTGGAGGTCGGCTTTCACTTGGTCAAGGCTTTTGGTGACCTCCTGGATACGTGTATTCATATTGTTTATTGGACTATCAAGTCGGTCACCCATCGCCTTGAGTCCATCATGAAAGACCGAGCTCAAGTGCAAAAACTCGGGCATGAGTGACCTGTCCGAGGCCCTTTGCTGCTGCCGTGAAGAGCCCACAAAAAAGAGGCAGAGGACTGGGACAGGGGAACACCTGATGGACCAGCTTCCTGGTCCTCCAGTCTGTGTGGCAGGCCCACTTGCTGCAGCGCTGCTGGAAGGCTGGGGCGGGTCCGTGGCTGTTTGATGAAGGACCGCTCCAGAACCAGGGTCAAGAGTGCTGCTCCATGTGCTGCGAAAAAAGAAGAAAAAAAACACATCACTACCAAACATTTACAATAGTAAAGAGCCAACTCCTGTGGAATAGAAAAATACAGATTAGGCAATCCAACATAACCCATTACATCACAAACAATACTTACGTTCTCTGGGCAAGGACCGGTCTCAAAAATGCAAGGATGCGGTGATACTTGTATTTGCGGATCCTTGCTCCAGAACCACTAGGAAGCCGGCTCTCTTGACGAAGGTCCTTGTTGAAGCGATCCTTCATCGAACGCCAACGTGTTTTGAATTTGAGCACTGTTGAAAAATATAAATAATGGTTACACAATGCACTTTTGACCATGATCACAAAACTATGTGTGATGACAGAAACTCTCACTGCTGCAGCACACCACATTGCATCACTTACAAAATGTATTTCGGACCCGAGTTGGGGCGTTGTCCCAGCCATCCCACATCGCTTTGGCCACCTCATTCCATAGCCGCCGGATCGTCACGTTGTCCGAGTGCTGCAGAACCCGGGTGTCCCACAACGGGACTCGCTCATGGACAAGGGAGATGAGGAGGTCAATTTCAATGAGGTCCTCATCCCGTTCTGGAACCTAAAAAATAAATAAAGACTTTAATGTAGGAGACATTAACATAAGGAAAAGAAAGAAAACAGAGACAGAAAACTGGCATGAATATTGAAAGTCAAGAAAAACAGGAGTCAAGAAGAAAAAGGTAAAGAAAGAGCAAAGTAAAGAAATGAACATTCAAGAATAGTAAAGTGAGGATACAATAAACAGTCAGCCACGTATACGAACACGCTGCCGCCTTTCCACCCGACCGTGACCCCGCTCCGCTGCTCCTGCTCAGCCTCTGCCGCAGTGGAAGAAGTGCTCTATAAAAAGGAAAAAAAAAATTGTCATATGTGTAGATGTGACAGTGAATACTTACCAATCTGTGGAGGTGAGTACTCACTTCACTGACATGTTCGGCTTGTGCAGGCCCAGGACGTTGCTCCTCATCAGAAGAAGACATTCTGATGCATGCAGAAAGAAAAAAATGCCAGAAATTAGGACATATAGAGAAAGAAAATAGAAAATAAAGACATTGGCTAGGATATACTCACATTGTTCAGTGTCTTTTTTGCTCCAAGGTTCTTTCCTGCGTCTGCTCTGCTTCTCTGTCTGCTGAGTAGTGATCTGCAAATACCCACTCCCTCCTTTTATCAGTTTGTATGTGTGGGGTGGATAATCAGTGCCTATACATGTTTTTCTGTGATGCAACGCATGCGTTCTCATAGACCGTAATGCGTTTTTTTCCGCATTCCTTCCGCTAACAACCGCATACGTTTCTAGGCGGCAAATTGACGCCTCTAAAATTACTACATGTAGCGTTTACCGTGCCAAACCGCAGATGACAAAGTGACTCATGCGTCGTCTAACGTGGCAAGACGCAACCGATCGCAGACCCATGCTTCCCTAATGTTAAAGATAGGAATACACGACACATGTGGATAATTGCGGCACAAACGCTGCGGACACAACCGCAAATGTGAAATCAGCCTTACATAGTGTACAACTGGTTTCCATAGAGTTAGCCATTAGAGACTGGCAAAGTATGAGCAATAGTTACAGTTAATCTCTCTTTAACTCCTAACATACCAGTCAGCTTTTTTCATACCATTGATTTCTACACAGCAGTTAACTCTCACCTTATTTCTGCTCCTCATCAGCTCCTGACCCGTTTTCAGTCCTGCAAAAATCACAAGTCCTGGCCCTCACAGCTGGCAGTTTCCATAGAAGTTCTAAATACAGCTTTCACTTCCCGCTCTAGGCTACGTTCCCACGGTCAGTATAAGGCCAGGGTTACACTTGCGTGTGCAATGCGATAAACTTGCGCGAGTCTCGCGCATCAATACCTGGCACTGCCGCCGACACTCGGGACTGGAGCGTTCAGCTGCATAGAAATACATTCAGCCGCACACTCCAGTCCTGAGTGCTGGGTATTGATGCGCGAGTTTCTCGCATTGCACACGCAAGTATGACCCTGGCTTAAGACAGCGCTTTAGATGCAGCGCATGTCCGCTCCGTCCAAAGCACTGCCGGCTTTTGAACGCAGGTGATTCCGCATATGTTCTTTGAACCATGCGGAATCACCAAGCCCAATACACTGGACCGGTAATATTTATCTTGCGTCTCCGCAAGATAAAAAGACATGCTGCGGTCTGGAAAGACGCACAGCATGTCCGTTGATGCAGCGATGCCGAAGGTGTCCCTGCACACATAGTCGAAATGGGATTTCTTGAAATCCCATCCACTATGCTGTTACATCTGGCCGCTGCCGGTTGGACGCTGCCGATGTACGCAGCGTCCAACCCGCAGCGTTTACTGACCGCGGGAAAATACCGTTTGTTCAAAGAACCTGTTATAACTATATGGAAGTATAAAGATAACAATGTAGACTTCAGAACAATGATACACTGTTGATGTGTCACAGTAGCTCCTGACCAGAACTGTCACTTAAGAGGGCTGACCAAATCCCTCCCCCAGAAACCAGGAAATAAGGAGTCTATAGAGTGGTGTGCTGCTTGAGATTACCCTTTTAAGCTTTAGGGGCTGAAAGGGTTACAGGGAATCTGTCAACAGAATTTTACACTTCTAAACTGGCATTGAAATGATATGCAAATTAGACTGTATATCTGAATCCTCTGTCACTCCAAGCTCCTTTGCCTGAAATCACACAGCATAGAAGCTGTCAGTCAAGCAGGAGACTACAGCACTGGGCGGAAAATAAAGCCTGAGTGATTAAGGATTCAAATCTATGATATAGTCTTTCAGCCTCATTTGCATATCACTTTAAATGTTGATTTCTCAGTAATGAAGGAACATACCAACTATGTAAACATACTGCTGGAATTGTCTTTAAAGAAAGCTACATTCACATATACAGTAAGGTGCAAAAATATTTGGACAGTGACCGAATCTTCATGATTTGGGCTCCACATGCCACAATTTATTTTTTTTTAAATGAAACAAATCAGACACAATTGAAGTGTAGACTTTCAAATATAATTTAAGGTGTTGAACAAAGATATCATATGAAAAGTTTAGGAATTACAACTATTTTTCTACAAGGAGTCCTCATTTCAGTGTCTCAGAAGTAATTGGACAAATTAAAGGGAACCTGTCATCCCCCCCCCCCCCCCCCAGGCGTTTTTAACTAAAAGAGCCACCTTGTGCAGCACTAATGCTGCATTCTGATAAGGTGGCTCTTTTAGTTCTGGGTGCTGTAATTGCCGAAATAATCAGTTTTGTTATTTGTCCAAAATACCTTGTCTTCAGTCAAGGAGGCAGGCCTTTCCCCCCTGCTTCAGACGCCGCACAGCCGTCAGTCATGTCTTCTTGGCGCCGCCTCCTCATCGCTGGTTTGAAATCTGCCGGCTCCTGCGCTCTTTTCCCAGCCCTGCAGTGACTTATGATTTATTCACACTGCGGAGCTGGGATTCACAAGCAGGGCGGCCGCGCAGGCGCAGTCACCGAGACTGCATATGAGGGAAGACAGGCAGCGCTCACTGCGCCTGCCCAAAGCAGAAGAAAAAAGCGCAGGTGCCGGCAGATTTCAAAACAGCCGTGAGGAGGAGGCGCCAAGAAGACATGACTGATGGCTGTGCGGCGTCTGAAGCAGGGGGGAAACGCCGGCCTCCTTGACTGAAGACAAGGTATTTTGGACAAATAACAAAACTGATTATTTCAGCAATTACAGCACCCAGAACTAAAAGAGCCACCTTGTCAGAATGCAGCATTACTGCTGCACAAGGTGGCTCTTTTAGTTAAGAACGCCTGGGGGGGGGGTGACAGGTTCCCTTTAACTTTACCATAAAGAAAATACTCATTTTTAAAGGGAACCTGTCACCTGTTTCAGCCACTGCCTTTCAGGGCTTATCTACAGCATTCTATAATGATCAGCCCCCGATCCGACCTGAAAGATAACAAAAATACGTTTTATTATACTCACCAGGGGGCGGTCCGGTACAATGGGTGTCACAGGTCCTGGTCCGGCGCCTCCCATCTTATTGTGACGCCGCCCTCCTGCTTGATTCAAAGCTCCCTGGCATCGTGCTCCCGCGCAGGTGCACTTATCTGCCCTGTTGAGGGCAAAGTACTGCAGTGTGCAGGTGCCAGGAAGATAGGCCCGGCGCCTGCGCACTGCAGGAATTTACTCTGCCCTCAACAGGGCAGATAAGTACGCCTGCGCAGGAGCGCGATGCCAGGGAGCTTTGAATCAAGCAGGAGGGCGGCATCACAAGAAGATGGGAGGCGCTGGACCCGGACCTGCGACATCCATCGGACCAGACCGAACCCCGGGTGAGTATAATAAAACGTATTTTTCTTATCTTTCAGGTCAGATCGGGGGCTGATCATTATAGAATGCTGTAGATAAGCCCTGAAAGGCAGTGGCTGCATCTTATAGCGCCAAAACAGCTGACAGGTTCCCTTTAATACTTTGCAGAGTATCCTTTGCAGGCAATGACTGCCCGAAGCCTGGAAGCCATGGATGTCACCAAACACTGGGATTCCCGCTTTGTGATGCTTTGCAATGGCTTCACTCCAGTCAACTTCAGATGCTGCTTGTTTGTAGATCTTTCTGTTTCTGAAATGCTCCTTGATGGGGTTTAGATCCGGCAAATAATTTGGCCATTGCAGAACATTCCACTTCTTTACCTTAAACATCTGGATTGCTTTCGCATTATGTTTTGGGTCATTGTCCATCTGTACTCTGAAGCGCTGTCCAACCAACCTTAGTGCAATGGGTAGAATCTGAGCAGAAAGTATCGCCCTGTGCACTTCAGAATTAATCCGGCTGATTTTCTTCAGTCCCATCATCAATAAACACTAGTAACAAAGTGCCATTGGAAGCCATGCTTGCCTATGCCATCACACTGCCTCCACCATGTTTTACACAGAATGTGGTGTGTTTTGGATCACGGGCCATTCCAAGGCATCTCCATACCTTCTTCTACCCATCGTTCTAGCACAGGTTGATCTTGGTTTCATCTGTCCTAATTCTTTTCCAGAACTGGACTGGTTTCTTTAGAAGTTTTTCGGCAAAGTCTAATCTGGCCTTTCTATTTTGAAGGCTCCGTGCCTACGATCAGGAATATCAGCGTTTTGGATGCAGCACACTTGCGCTGTGTTTCAAAACGCTGCGTTGTACAGTATGAGCACTGTGGATAGGATTTATAGAAATCCCACGCCCACTGTGCTTCTATTTGACGCTGTGTAAACTCACCTGCGGTAAGGGTTTACAAGCAGCAGCATGTCAATTTCCCTAATAGAATCTATTGGATGCAGTAAAGCCGCAATGTTCAGTGAACACATGCAGATTTACCTGCGTGATTAGAACACAGCACTTTGGACGTAGGAAAAATACCCTGTATCCAAAGCACTGCTGCTTCCTGATCGAGGGCAGGTAGCCTAAGGCTGATAAAGGCTCTGTGAACACGGTGTGTTTTAGATGCATTTTTTTTCTTTGCGGAATTGGCCCAAAAACGCTATGGAATCCTTATGCCAGCAAAGTCAATGAGACTCCTGAAGCGTTGTGCACATATCAGTATTTTTCCTTTCAGGATTTGCGTTTGTTGTGTTTAAATCCGCAGCATGTCTAATCTTTGTGTGTTTTTGCCTGCGTTTTTGACCCATTGAATGCACAGGAAAAAATGCATACAAAAAGGCACCAAAAACACAGCGGATTTTTCCGCAGCATTTTTTCTGGCAAGAGATGCAGAACCCTTGCAGAAATTTCCGCAAGCAAATACTCAATGTGTGCACATAACCTAATGGTTCGCACCTTGTAGTGAACCCTCCTGTATTTGCTCTCATGAAGTCTTCTCTTTATGACAGACAGATACTGAAACATCTACCGTATTTTCCAGACTATAAGGCTATGTGCGAACATTGAGTATTTGCTTGCAGAAACTTCTGCAAGGTTTCTGCATCTCTTGGCAAAAAAAAAACGCTGCGGCAAAAATGCGCGTCTTTATACAGCAATGAAGGATTTTTTTTAGTTAAATGAAGATATTTAGTTTAGTGAGGTAATTTCTTGGTTGAACACCATTTTCATGCTGATGTAGTGGCATCAGGGTAATGGGATTAGGGCTTGGTGTCAGCAGCTGTCATTGACACCAAGCCCTAGGCTTAGTAATGAAAAGGTGTCAGCCAGACACCCTCATTAGTAAGCCGATAAGCAATCACAAACAAAAACAGACACAAACAAACACACACACATACATTGTCACCAGCCTATATTGGAGAGTTCACAGAACGAAAGTACATAGCCTAATCCAGTGACGCCAACGTATCCTGCAACAAAAATAAAATAAACCACAATATTCCTCACCTGTCCACAGAGAAGATAATTCATAATGTCCCACGACGATCCTGATGGCGGAGTGCAGTCATTAATGTGACTGCTCTCAAAGACAGCCAGCGATACACTGCGGGAGCGATTACCTCCTGTCAGTGCATCACTGAGCTGCCGTGAGAAAATGTTAGCAATATGTTTTTATGAAATTATAATAAAGGACAAAGGTTTTAGTTTTTTTTAAACCATAGCCTAATTTTCCTCTACATAATACGTCATTTTGCTGGTGACTGGACTTCCTCCTCATTTTTATGTATAGCAGTCTCATAAGCCCACGCCTGCTGACCTGCGGTAAGCTTTTTACCGCAGGTCACAGTCACAGCTGCGGGGTCACGCTAACACATCTGACAGCGTGATCTCACAGCGCTCTGACCGACGGTCTTACCGGCAGTAGCGTTACCGCTGATAAGAACCACTACGACGGTGTTTCCCACGCTGTCACACAGATAACAGGGTGGCAAACACCATAGGAAGCCGGTAAAACGCAAGCAAAAACTCAGCAAAACCGCAAACATTTTTATACCTGCGTTTTTGCTGCGGATTTGACAGACTCAATTGAAGTCAATGGATGAAAAACGCTGCAGAAACGCAAAAAATTGACATGCAGAAAAAACGCACTGCAAACACTCAAGGAAAATTACTGATCAAGTGCACAACACTTCAGGATTGTCATTGAATTAGCTTGCATAAGGATTCCATAGCATTTTGGCCCATTTCTACGTGGAAAAAATGCATCAAAAACGCACTGTGTGCACACAGCCTAAGAAGCACCGGACCATAAGACGAACCTAGGTTTTAGAGGAGGAAATTAGAAAAAAAATGAAGAAAAAAATGTGGTCAATTCTGTACTTAATATCGCCTATCCTGGTATACATTGCCCTCTCATCCCTACCCTGGTATACATGGCCCCCTCATCGTTAACCTGGTATGCATGGCCCCTCTTATCCCCATTCTGGTGTGCATGGCCCCCCCTCATCCCTATCCCAGCAGGCATGCGCCCCCTCATCCTTATTCTGGAATGCATGGCCCCCCTCATCCCTATCCCAGCATGCATGCGCCCCCTCATCCTTATCCTAGTATGCATGGCCCCCCTCATCCCTATCTCGGCATTAATGCACCCCTCCATCCTGGTATGCATGGCCCCTCTCATCCCCATCCTGGTGTGCATGGGTCGTCTCATCCCCATCCTGGTGTGCATGGGTCGTCTCATCCCCATCCTGGTGTGCATGGGTCGTCTCATCCCCATCCTGGTGTGCATGGCCCACCTCATCCCCATCCTGGTGTGCATGGCCCCTCTCATCCCCATCCTGGTGTGCATGGGTCGTCTCATCCCCATCCTGGTGTGCATGGGTCGTCTCATCCCCATCCTGGTGTGCATGGCCCCTCTCATCCCCATCCTGGTGTGCATGGCCCCTCTCATCCCCATCCTGGTGTGCATGGGTCCTCTCATCCCCATCCTGGTGTGCATGGCCCCTCTCATCCCCATCCTGGTGTGCATGGCCCCTCTCATCCCCATCCTGGTGTGCATGGCCCCTCTCATCCCCATCCTGGTGTGCATGGCCCCACTCATCCCCATCCTGGTGTGCATGGCCCCTCTCATCCCCATCCTGGTGTGCATGGGTCCTCTCATCCCCATCCTGGTGTGCATGGGTCCTCTCATCCCCATCCTGGTGTGCATGGGTCCTCTCATCCCCATCCTGGTGTGCATGGGTCCTCTCATCCCCATCCTGGTGTGCATGGGTCCTCTCATCCCCATCGTGGTGTGCATGGGTCCTCTCATCCCCATCGTGGTGTGCATGGGTCCTCTCATCCCCATCCTGGTGTGCATGGGTCCTCTCATCCCCTTCATGGTGTGCATGGCCCCTCTCATCCATATCCTGGTGTGCATGGCCTCTCTCATCCATATCCTGGTGTGCATGGCCCCTCTCATCCCCATCCTGGTGTGCATGGGTCCTCTCATCCCCATCCTGGTGTGCATGGCCCCTCTCATCCCCATCCTGGTGTGCATGGCCCCTCTCATCCCCATCCTGGTGTGCATGGCCCCTCTCATCCCCATCCTGGTGTGCATGGCCCCTCTCATCCCCATCCTGGTGTGCATGGCCCCTCTCATCCCCATCCTGGTGTGCATGGGTCGTCTCATCCCCATCCTGGTGTGCATGGGTCGTCTCATCCCCATCCTGGTGTGCATGGGTCGTCTCATGCCCATCCTGGTGTGCATGGGTCGTCTCATCCCCATCCTGGTGTGCATGGCCCACCTCATCCCCATCCTGGTGTGCATGGCCCCTCTCATCCCCATCCTGGTGTGCATGGGTCGTCTCATCCCCATCCTGGTGTGCATGGCCCCTCTCATCCCCATCCTGGTGTGCATGGCCCCTCTCATCCCCATCCTGGTGTGCATGGGTCCTCTCATCCCCATCCTGGTATGCATGGGTCCTCTCATCCCCTTCCTGGTGTGCATGGCCCCCCTCATCCCCATCCTGGTGTGCATGGCCCCTCTCATGCCCATCCTGGAGTGCATGGCCCCTCTCATCCCCATCCTGGTGTGCATGGCCCCTCTCATCCCCATCCTGGTGTGCATGGCCCCTCTCATCCCCATCCTGGTGTGCATGGCCCCTCTCATCCCTATCCTGGTATGCATGGCCCCTCTCATCCATATCCTGGTAAGCATGGCCCCTCTCATCCCCATCCTGGTGTGCATGGCCCCTCTCATCCCCATCCTGGTGTGCATGGCACCTCCATCCCCATCCTGGTGTGCATGGGTCCTCTCATCCCCATCCTGGTGTGCATGGCCCCTCTCATCCCCATCCTGGTGTGCATGGCCCCTCTCATCCCCATCCTGGTGTGCATGGCCCCTCTCATCCCCATCCTGGTGTGCATGGCCCCTCTCATCCCCATCCTGGTGTGCATGGCCCCTCTCATCCCCATCCTGGTGTGCATGGCACCTCCATCCCCATCCTGGTGTGCATGGGTCCTCTCATCCCCATCCTGGTGTGCATGGCCCCTCTCATCCCCATCCTGGTGTGCATGGCCCCTCTCATCCCCATCCTGGTGTGCATGGCCCCTCTCATCCCCATCCTGGTGTGCATGGCCCCTCTCATCCCCATCCTGGTGTGCATGGCCCCTCTCATCCCCATCCTGGTGTGCATGGCCCCTCTCATCCCTGTCATGGTTCCCAATGGCAAAGGAACGTAAAAAACACATAAGTAACGAACGAGCTCTCGGGTGATGGAAACTCGAGTTGACCGTGAGCTAAATCTACCACACAACTAACAGTAGCCAGGGAGCATACCTACGGCTTCCTATATGCCACGCGCCAGCCGGAGGACTAACTACGCCTGGTAGAGGAACAAACAGACCTGGCTTACCTCTAGGGAAATACCCCAAAAGATGATAGCAGCCCCCCACATGTAATAACGGTGAATTAAGAGGAAAAGACATACACAGTATGAAAGTAGATTTAGCAAAGAGAGGTCCACTTTCTAGATAGCAGAAGGATACACAACAGTACCCTCCCCTTAAGTAAAGGGCACCGAACCCTCACAAGAACCGCCAGGGCGATCTGGATGAGCCCTATGAAAGGCACGAACCAAATCCGAGGCATGAACATCAGAGGCAGTTACCCAAGAATTATCTTCCTGACCATAGCCTTTCCATTTAACCAGATATTGAAGTCTCCGTCTGGAAATACGGGAGTCCAAGATCTTCTCCACGACGTACTCCAATTCACCCTCCACCAGCACAGGAGCAGGAGGTTCAGTAGAAGGAACCACCGGTACCTCATATCTCCGCAACAACGACCGATGGAACACATTATGGATAGCGAAAGATGCCGGGAGGTCCAAACGAAAGGAAACAGGGTTAAGAATCTCCAAAATCCTATAAGGACCGATGAACCGAGGCTTAAATTTGGGAGAAGAAACCCTCATAGGGACAAAACGGGAAGACAACCACACCAAGTCCCCAACGTGAAGGTGGGGACCAACACGACGACGACGGTTAGCAAAGTGCTGAGTCCTCTCCTGGGACAATTCCAAATTATCCACCACTTGTCCCCAAATCCGATGCAACCGATCCACCACCGCATCCACTCCAGGACAATCCGAAGATTCAACCTGACCAGATGAAAAACGCGGATGAAACCCTGAATTGCAAAAGAAAGGAGAAACCAAAGTGGCAGAACTAGCCCGATTATTAAGAGCAAACTCCGCCAACGGCAGAAAGGCAACCCAATCATCCTGATCCGCAGACACAAAACACCTCAAATAAGTCTCCAAAGTTTGATTAGTTCGCTCCGTCTGGCCATTGGTCTGAGGATGGAATGCAGACGAAAAGGACAAATCAATGCCCAACCTGGCACAGACTGCCCGCCAAAATCTAGACACGAACTGGGTACCCCTGTCAGAAACGATGTTTTCCGGAATACCATGCAAGCGAACCACATTTTGAAAAAACAGAGGGACCAACTCAGATGAGGAAGGCAACTTAGGCAATGGCATCAAATGAACCATTTTAGAAAAACGGTCACACACCACCCAGATGACAGACATCTTCTGAGAAACAGGGAGATCCGAGATAAAGTCCATAGAGATGTGCGTCCAAGGCCTCTTCGGAATAGGCAAGGGCAACAACAACCCACTAGCCCTAGAACAACAAGGCTCGGCCCGAGCACACACATCGCAAGACTGCACAAAAACACGCACATCTCGAGACAGGGAAGGCCACCAGAAGGATCTAGCCACCAAATCTCTGGTGCCAAAAATTCCCGGATGACCTGCCAGAGTAGAAGAATGAACTTCTGAGATGACTCTAGTGGTCCACTCGTCAGGAACAAACAGTCTACCAGACGGACAACGATCAGGTCTATCCGCCTGAAATTCTTGCAAAGCACGTCGCAAATCTGGAGAGACAGCAGACAAAACCACTCCATCCTTAAGGACACCAGCAGGTTCAGAATTCCCAGGAGAGTCAGGCTCAAAACTCCTAGAAAGAGCATCTGCTTTCACATTCCTAGAACCCGGTAAGTACGAGACCACAAAATTAAACCGGGAAAAGAACAACGACCAACGTGCCTGTCTAGGATTCAGGCGCCTGGCAGACTCCAAATAAATTAAATTCTTGTGATCAGTCAAAACTACCACCTGATGTCTGGCACCCTCAAGCCAATGACGCCACTCCTCAAATGCCCACTTCATGGCCAAAAGCTCCCGATTACCAACATCATAGTTTCGCTCGGCGGCCAAAAATTTTCGCGAAAAGAACGCACAAGGTCTCATCACTGAGCAGTCGGAACTTTTCTGCGACAAAACCGCCCCCGCTCCGATCTCGGAAGCATCGACCTCAACCTGAAAGGGAAGAGAAACATCAGGCTGGCGCAACACAGGGGCAGACAAAAAGCGGCGCTTAAGCTCCCGAAAGGCCTCCACGGCAGCAGGGGACCAATTGGCAACATCAGCACCCTTTTTAGTCAAATCCGTCAGAGGTTTAGCAACGCCAGAAAAACCAGCTATAAATCGACGATAAAAATTAGCAAAGCCCAAGAATTTCTGGAGACTCTTCAGAGAAGTAGGCTGCGTCCAGTCGTAAATAGCCCGAACCTTGACGGGGTCCATCTCAATAGAAGAAGGGGAAAAAATATACCCCAAAAATGAAATTTTTTGAACCCCAAAAACACACTTTGAACCCTTTACACACAAAGAATTCTCCCGCAAAACCTGAAAAACCCTCCTGACCTGCTGAACATGAGACTCCCAGTCATCAGAAAAAATCAAAATATCATCCAAGTACACAATCATAAATTTATCCAAATATTCCCGGAAAATATCATGCATTAAGGACTGAAAGACAGAAGGTGCATTAGAAAGGCCGAAAGGCATTACCAAATACTCAAAATGGCCCTCAGGCGTATTAAATGCGGTCTTCCACTCATCCCCCTGCTTAATTCGCACCAAATTATACGCCCCACGAAGATCAATCTTAGAGAACCACTTAGCCCCCCTTATGCGAGCAAACAAATCAGTCAGCAAAGGCAACGGATACTGATATTTGACTGTAATTTTATTCAGGAGACGATAATCAATACAAGGCCTCAGAGAGCCATCCTTTTTAGAGACAAAGAAAAAACCGGCTCCTAAAGGTGATGAAGAAGGACGAATATGTCCCTTTTCCAGGGACTCCTTAATATACTCGCGCATAGCAGCATGTTCAGGTACAGATAGGTTAAACAAACGACCCTTTGGAAATTTACTGCCAGGAATCAGATCTATGGCGCAATCACAATCCCTGTGAGGAGGGAGTGAACCAATCTTAGGCTCTTCAAAAATATCACGATAATCAGACAAAAATGCCGGAATCTCAGATGGAATAGATGACGAAATGGACACCATAGGAGTGTCCCCATGAGCCCCCCGACATCCCCAGCTTAACACAGACATAGCCTTCCAGTCAAGGACTGGGTTATGAGACTGTAACCATGGTAATCCAAGCACCAAAACATCATGTAAATTGTACAACACAAGGAAGCGAATCACCTCCTGATGGTCTGGAGTCATACGCATAGTCACTTGCGTCCAGAACTGTGGTTTATTACAAGCCAAAGGTGTAGAATCAATACCCTTCAGAGGTATAGGGACTTCCAGAGGCTCTAAATCAAACCCACAGCGCCTGGCAAAGGACCAGTCCATAAGACTCAGAGCGGCGCCCGAGTCCACATAGGCATCCACGGTAATAACTGATAATGAACAAATCAAGGTTACAGACAAAATAAATTTGGACTGTAAAGTGCCAATTGAAATGGACTTGTCAACCTTCCTAGTACGCTTAGAGCATGCCGATATAACATGAGCAGAATCACCACAATAGAAGCATAACCCATTTTTACGCCTATAATTCTGCCGCTCGCTTCTGGACATAACTCTGTCACATTGCATTTTCTCTGGCGTCTCTTCAGAAGATACCGCCAAATGGTGCACGGGTTTGCGCTCCCGCAAACGCCGATCAATCTGAATTGCCATTGTCATGGACTCATTCAGACCTGTAGGCGCAGGGAACCCGACCATAACATCTTTAACGGCATCAGAAAGGCCCTCTCTGAAATTTGCCGCTAAGGCGCACTCATTCCACTGAGTAAGCACAGACCACCTACGAAATTTTTGGCAGTATATCTCCGCTGCATCTTGCCCTTGAGATAGGGCTATCAAAGCTTTTTCAGCTTGAATCTCCAAATTAGGTTCCTCATAAAGCAACCCTAAAGCCAGGAAAAACGCATCCACATTGAGCAACGCAGGATCCCCTGGTGCCAATGAAAATGCCCAATTTTGAGGGTCACCTCGCAGCAAAGAGATTACAATCTTAACCTGCTGGACAGGATCTCCTGAGGAGTGAGGTCTGAGAGAAAGGAATAATTTACAATTATATTTGAAATTCAAAAACCGAGATCTATCTCCGGAAAACACCTCTGGTGTAGGGATTTTAGGTTCAGAAATAGGAGCATGTATAACAAAATCTTGTAAATTTTGAACCTTCGTAGCAAGATTATTTAAACCTGCAGCCAAACTCTGGACATCCATGTTAAACAGCTAAGATCAGAGCCATTCAAGGGTTAAGAGGAGGTAAGAAGCAGCTAGACAACAATTAAGGGCTAGGCAGCAAAACTCTGAGGGAAAGGAAAAAAATTTCCCTTCAACACTTCTTTTTCTCCTGCTTCAGCCCAAACAATTAACACTTTGTTGGCCGGTCATACTGTCATGGTTCCCAATGGCAAGGGAACGTAAAAAACACATAAGTAACGAACGAGCTCTCGGGTGATGGAAACTCGAGTTGACCGTGAGCTAAATCTACCACACAACTAACAGTAGCCAGGGAGCATACCTACGGCTTCCTATATGCCACGCGCCAGCCGGAGGACTAACTACGCCTGGTAGAGGAAGAAACAGACCTGGCTTACCTCTAGGGAAATACCCCAAAAGATGATAGCAGCCCCCCACATGTAATAACGGTGAATTAAGAGGAAAAGACATACAGTATGAAAGTAGATTTAGCAAAGAGAGGTCCACTTTCTAGATAGCAGGATACACAACACATCCCCATCCTGGTGTGCATGGCCCCTCTCATCCCCATCCTGGTGTGCATGGCCCCTCTCATCCCCATCCTGGTGTGCATGGCCCCACTCATCCCCATCCTGGTGTGCATGGCCCCTCTCATCCCCATCCTGGTGTGCATGGGTCCTCTCATCCCCATCCTGGTGTGCATGGGTCCTCTCATCCCCATCCTGGTGTGCATGGGATCCTGGTGTGCATGGGTCCTCTCATCCCCATCCTGGTGTGCATGGGTCCTCTCATCCCCATCCTGGTGTGCATGGGTCCTCTCATCCCCATCCTGGTGTGCATGGGTCCTCTCATCCCCATCCTGGTGTGCATGGGTCCTCTCATCCCCATCTTGGTGTGCATGGGTCCTCTCATCCCCTTCCTGGTGTGCATGGCCCCTCTCATCCATATCCTGGTGTGCATGGCCACTCATCCATATCCTGGTGTGCATGACCCCTCTCATCCCCATCCTGGTGTTCATGGGTCCTCTCATCCCCATCCTGGTGTGCATGGCCCTCTCATCCCCATACTGGTGTGCATGGCCCCTCTCATCCTCTTCCTGGTGTGCATGCCCCCTCTCATCCCCTTCCTGGTGTGCATGGCCCCTCTCATCCATATCCTGGTGTGCATGGCCCCTCTCATCCCCATCCTGGTGTGAATGGCCCCTCTCATCCCCATCCTGGTGTGCATGGCACCTCTCATCCCCATCCTGGTGTGCATGGGTCCTCTCATCCCCATACTGGTGTGCATGGCCCCTCTCATCCCCATCCTGGTGTGCATGGCCCCTCTCATCCCCATCCTGGTGTGCATGGCCCCACTCATCCCCATCCTGGTGTGCATGGCCCCTCTCATCCCCATCCTGGTGTGCATGGGTCCTCTCATCCCCATCCTGGTGTGCATGGGTCCTCTCATCCCCATCCTGGTGTGCATGGGTCCTCTCATCCCCATCCTGGTGTGCATGGGTCCCCTCATCCCCATCCTGGTGTGCATGGGTCCTCTCATCCCCATCCTGGTGTGCATGGGTCCTCTCATCCCCATCCTGGTGTGCATGGGTCCTCTCATCCCCATCTTGGTGTGCATGGGTCCTCTCATCCCCTTCCTGGTGTGCATGGCCCCTCTCATCCATATCCTGGTGTGCATGGAAACTTATCCATATCCTGGTGTGCATGGCCCCTCTCATCCCCATCCTGGTGTGCATGGGTCCTCTCATCCCCATCCTGGTGTGCATGGCCCCTCTCATCCCCATACTGGTGTGCATGGCCCCTCTCATCCATATCCTGGTGTGCATGGCCCCTCTCATCCATATCCTGGTGTGCATGGCCCCTCTCATCCCCATCCTGGTGTGCATGGGTCCTCTCATCCCCATCCTGGTGTGCATGGCCCCTCTCATCCCCATCCTGGTGTGCATGGACCCTCTCATCCCCATCCTGGTGTGCATGGACCCTCTCATCCCCATCCTGGTGTGCATGGGTCCTCTCATCCCCATCCTGGTGTGCATGGCCCCTCTCATCCCCATCCTGGTGTGCATGGCCCCTCTCATCCCCATCCTGGTGTGCATGGCCCCTCTCATCCCCATGCTGGTGTGCATGGCCCCTCTCATCCCCATCCTGGTGTGCATGGCCCCTCTCATCCCCTTCCTGGTGTGCATGGCCCCTCTCATCCCCTTCCTGGTGTGCATGGCCCCTCTCATCCCCTTCCTGGTGTGCATGGCCCCTCTCATCCCCTTCCTGGTGTGCATGGGTCCTCTCATCCCCATCCTGGTGTGCATGGGTCCTCTCATCCCCATCCTGGTGTGCATGGGTCCTCTCATCCCCATCCTGGTGTGCATGGCCCCTCTCATCCCCATCCTGGTGTGCATGGGTCCTCTCATCCCCATCCTGGTGTGCATGGACCCTCTCATCCCCATCCTGGTGTGCATGGCCCCTCTCATCCCCATCCTGGTGTGCATGGGTCCTCTCATCCCCATCCTGGTGTGCATGGCCCCTCTCATCCCCATCCTGGTGTGCATGGCCCCTCTCATCCCCATCCTGGTGTGCATGGCCCCTCTCATCCCCTTCCTGGTGTGCATGGCCCCTCTCATCCCCTTCCTGGTGTGCATGGGTCCTCTCATCCCCATCCTGGTGTGCATGGGTCCTCTCATCCCCATCCTGGTGTGCATGGGTCCTCTCATCCCCATCCTGGTGTGCATGGCCCCTCTCATCCCCATCCTGGTGTGCATGGCCCCTCTCATCCCCTTCCTGGTGTGCATGGCCCCTCTCATCCCCATCCTGGTGTGCATGGACCCTCTCATCCCCATCCTGGTGTGCATGGGTCCTCTCATCCCCATCCTGGTGTGCATGGCCCCTCTCATCCCCTTCCTGGTGTGCATGGGTCCTCTCATCCCCATCCTGGTGTGCATGGCCCCTCTCATCCCCTTCCTGGTGTGCATGGGTCCTCTCATCCATATCCTGGTATGTATGACCTCCTCATTCCGGTATGCATGGGCCCTCTCATCTTTATCCTGGATGTACGCAGCATTTTGGGGTAGATACGATGTTTTGATCGCCTGTTCTATATGTAATTCTGGAGTTTTGATTTTTTTTTCTTGTAAACAGATTAGTTATTTCTATATTTTGATAGATCGGGCGTTTGTTAAAGCAGAGATACCAAATAAGTATTTTTTTATTGTTTTATTTTGAATGGTCAAAAGGGAGCTGATTTGGACTTTTACATTTTGAAAAACGTTTTTGTACACTTTTTGCTCGCTTCAATGGCCCCCCTTAGGAGACTTGAAGCTGCCATCTTCTGATCGCTTGTGCTGCACATAGAAGGACTTCAGCTGAAGCTATGTGCAGCAGAATGCTCGGCTATGAATGTCGGCCACAGGGTGGCGCTCATCAGATCTGCGCACACTAGCACTGGGCTCTTCTGCACACTCTGGTTGTCATCGGCGACCCGTGATCATGTGACATCATAAAAGAAAACGTGCAACAGAAACCAGCTTCGGCATGTCCAGCAGCTGAGGCTCATGGGGCTGTTACCGAGAGCAGCACACGGCTGCGCACGCACAGCTCTTACCTGCACGAAGGACGTGGGCGAGCACAGTCTCTTGGCCTGTGGAGGGATACAGACCAGCAGCCCCGATAGGAAGCTCTTATATCTGTCCGTGTCCCCCTCCTGCTGTAGCTGCACGCCGGGCTCGCTGTCCGTGTGCAGGACGCGGACATAGTGCCTAATGGTGTACACCTTCCCGTACACGGCCTGCAGGAGAGGCGGCCCTGGGGCAGCCATGTCAAACTGCGCGCCAAATGCAGACACGCATGCGCAATTAACAGGTGCAGGTCAGCGGTATAGTGCTAGGAATGCAGCGTGTACGATCCAGCAGCGCCTCCCATGTAACGTCTAGGAGAGGACTGAGCACACAGGACCTCAACGTGCGCCTAATGTACAGGGAAGCGCACCGTGATTCCCGGTGACAGACAAGCCTCCTCCATCATGGCCGCCGAGCAACGATAGCGCGCCGCCGTAGAGCATCACGTGGGAGCAATGGTCACGGCTACGTCACTTCCTGGTTCCGCTGACTGTCTTCCCGGTTTCTGCACTGTCCCTCTCGGTTGGAGAGAGATGCTATATACCGGCGATAGGTGAGCCTGACAGCACAGTGTATACACGACAGTCGCGATGTGAATGCGGCACCGCAGTGATCAGTGTATCGTACGGCGTGTAGTCCATATAGTCTGTCCAGCCTGGGAAATAGAGACGACGTGTCAGGTGTTAGTGTCTCATCTCGTGTCCTGTACATGGCCGTGTATGTGCCATCTCATCATCCATATGTCCTGTACACGGCCTTATATGTGCCATCTCATCATCCATATGTCCTGTACACGGCCTTATATGTGCCATCTCATCATCCATATGTCCTGTACACGGCCTTATATGTGCCATCTCATCCATCCCATATGTCCTGTACACGGCCTTATATGTGCCATCTCATCCATCCCATATGTCCTGTACACGGCCTTATATGTGCCATCTCATCATCCATATGTCCTGTACACGGCCTTATATGTGCCATCTCATCCATCCCATATGTCCTGTATACGGCCTTATATGTGCCATCTCATCCATCCCATATGTCCTGTACACGGCCTTATATGTGCCATCTCATCCATCCCATATGTCCTGTATACGGCCTTATATGTGCCATCTCATCCATCCCATATGTCCTGTACACGGCCTTATATGTGCCATCTCATCCATCCCATATGTCCTGTACACGGCCTTATATGTGCCATCTCATCCATCCCATATGTCCTGTACACGGCCTTATATGTGCCATCTCATCCATCCCATATGTCCTGTACACGGCCGTGTATGTGTCATCCATCCCATATGTCCTGTACACGGCCTTATATGTGCCATCTCATCCATCCCATATGTCCTGTACACGGCCTTATATGTGCCATCTCATCCATCCCATATGTCCTGTACACGGCCTTATATGTGCCATCTCATCCATCCCATATGTCCTGTACATGGCCTTATTTGTGCCATCTCATCCATCCCATATGTCCTGTACACAGCCGTGTATGTGTCATCTCATCCATCCCATATCTCCTGTACACGGCCTTATATGTGCCATCTCATCATCCATATGTCCTGTACACGGCCTTATATGTGCCATCTCATCCATCCCATATGTCCTGTACACGGCCTTGTATGTGCCATCTCATCCATCCCATATGTCCTGTATACGGCCTTATATGTGCCATCTCATCCATCCCATATGTCCTGTACACGGCCTTATATGTGCCATCTCATCCAACCCATATGTCCTGTATACGGCCTTATATGTGCCATCTCATCCATCCCATATGTCCTGTACACGGCCTTATATGTGCCATCTCATCCATCCCATATTTCCTGTACACGGCCTTATATGTGCCATCTCATCCATCCCATATGTCCTGTACACGGCCTTATATGTGCCATCTCATCCATCCCATATGTCCTGTACACGGCCTTATATGTGCCATCTCATCCATCCCATATGTCCTGTATACGGCCTTATATGTGCCATCTCATCCATCCCATATGTCCTGTACACGGTCGTGTATGTGTCATCCATCCCATATGTCCTGTACACGGCCTTATATGTGCCATCTCATCCATCCCATATGTCCTGTACACGGCCTTATATGTGCCATCTCATCCATCCCATATGTCCTGTACACGGCCTTATATGTGCCATCTCATCCATCCCATATGTCCTGTACACGGCCTTATATGTGCCATCTCATCCATCCCATATGTCCTGTATACGGCCTTATATGTGCCATCTCATCCATCCCATATGTCCTGTACACGGTCGTGTATGTGTCATCCATCCCATATGTCCTGTACACGGCCTTAAATGTGCCATGTCATCCATCCCATATGTCCTGTACACGGCCTTATATGTGCCATCTCATCCATCCCATATGTCCTGTACACGGCCTTATATGTGCCATCTCATCCATCCCATATGTCCTGTATACGGCCTTATATGTGCCATCTCATCCATCCCATATGTCCTGTACACGGCCTTATTTGTGCCATCTCATCCATCCCATATGTCCTGTACACGGCCTTATATGTGCCATCTCATCCATCCCATATGTCCTGTACATGGCCTTATTTGTGCCATCTCAAACATCCCATATGTCCTGTACATGGCCTTATATGTGCCATCTCATCCATCCCATATGTCCTGTACACGGCCGTGTATGTGTCATCTCATCCATCCCATATCTCCTGTACACGGCCTTATATGTGCCATCTCATCCATCCCATATGTCCTGTACACGGCCTTATATGTGCCATCTCATCCATCCCATATGTCCTGTACACGGCCGTGTATGTGCCATCTCAAACATCCCATATGTCCTGTACATGGCCTTATTTGTGCCATCTCATCCATCCCATATGTCCTGTACATGGCCTTATATGTGCCATCTCCTCCATCCCATATGTCCTGTACATGGCCTTATATGTGCCATCTCATCCATCCCATATGTCCTGTACACGGCCGTGTATGTGCCATCTCAAACATCCCATACACGGCCATGTACAGGACACGAGATGAGACACTAACACCTGACACGTCGTCTATTTCCCAGGCTGTCCTGTACATGGCCTTATATGTGCCATCTCATCCATCCCATATGTCCTGTACACAGCCGTGTATGTGCCATCTCATCCATCCCATATGTCCTGTACACGGCCGTGTATGTGCCATCTCAAACATCCCATATGTCCTGTACACGGCCGTGTATGTGTCATCTCATCCATCCCATATGTCCTGTACACGGCCTTATATGTGCCATCTCATCCATCCCATATGTCCTGTATACGGCCTTATATGTGCCATCTCATCCATCCCATATGTCCTGTACACGGCCTTATATGTGCCATCTCATCCATCCCATATGTCCTGTACACGGCCGTGTGTGTGCCATCTCATCCATCCCATATGTCCTGTACATGGCCGTGTATGTGCCATCGCATCCATCCCATATGTCCTGTACACGGCTGTGTATGTGTCATCTCATCCATCCCATATGTCCTGTACACGGCTTTCTATGTGCCATCTCATCCATCCCATATGTCCTGTACACGGCCGTGTATGTGTCATCTCGTACATCCCATACCCTGTACACGGCCGTGTATGTGTCATCTCGTACATCCCATATGTCCTGTACATGGCCTTATATGTGCCATCTCATCCATCCCATATGTCCTGTATACGGCCTTATATGTGCCATCTCATCCATCCCATATGTCCTGTACATGGCCTTATATGTGCCATCTCATCCATCCCATATGTCCTGTACACGGCCGTGTATGTGCCATCTCAAACATCCCATATGTCCTGTACACGGCCGTGTATGTGTCATCTCATCCATCCCATATGTCCTGTACACGGCCTTATATGTGCCATCTCATCCATCCCATATGTCCTGTACACGGCCGTGTATGTGCCATCTCAAACATCCCATATGTCCTGTACATGGCCTTATATGTGCCATCTCATCCATCCCATATGTCCTGTATATGGCCTTATTTGTGCCATCTCATCCATCCCATATGTCCTGTACACGGCCGTGTATGTGCCATCTCAAACATCCCATATGTCCTGTACACGGCCTTATATGTGCCATCCCATATGTCCTGTACATGGCCTTATATGTGCCATCTCATCCATCCCATGCAAGGCCGTATACATGACATATGTGCCATCTCATCCATCCCATATGTCCTGTACACGGCCGTGTATGTGCCATCTCAAACATCCCATATGTCCTGTACATGGCCTTATATGTGCCATCTCATCCATCCCATATGTCCTGTATACGGCCTTATATGTGCCATCTCATCCATCCCATATGTCCTGTACACGGCCGTGTATGTGTCATCCATCCCATATGTCCTGTACACGGCCTTATATGTGCCATCTCATCCATCCCGTATGTCCTGTACACAGCCTTATATGTGCCATCTCATCCATCCCATATGTCCTGTACACGGCCGTGTATGTGCCATCGCATCCATCCCATATGTCCTGTACACGGCTGTGTATGTGTCATCTCATCCATCCCATATGTCCTGTACACGGCTTTCTATGTGCCATCTCATCCATCCCATATGTCCTGTACACGGCCGTGTATGTGCCATCTCATCCATCCCATATGTCCTGTACACGGCCGTGTATGTGCCATCTCATCCATCCCATATGTCCTGTAGACGGCCGTGTATGTGTCATCTCGTACATCCCATACCCTGTACACGGCCGTGTATGTGCCATCTCATCCATCCCATATGTCCTGTAGACGGACGTGTATGTGTCATCTCGTACATCCCATATGTCCTGTACATGGCCTTATATGTGCCATCTCATCCATCCCATATGTCCTGTATACGGCCTTATATGTGCCATCTCATCCATCCCATATGTCCTGTACACGGCCGTGTATGTGTCATCCATCCCATATGTCCTGTACACAGCCTTATATGTGCCATCTCATCCATCCCATATGTCCTGTACACGGCCGTGTGTGTGCCATCTCATCCATCCCATATGTCCTGTACACGGCCGTGTATGTGCCATCGCATCCATCCCATATGTCCTGTACACGGCCTTGTATGTGCCATCTCATCCATCCCATATGTCCTGTACACAGCCGTGTACAGGTCATCTCATCCATCCCATATGTCCTGTACACGGCCTTCTATGTGCCATCTCATCCATCCCATATGTCCTGTACACGGCCGTGTATGTGCCATCTCATCCATCCCATATGTCCTGTACACGGCCGTGTATGTGCCATCTCATCCATCCCATATGTCCTGTAGACGGCCGTGTATGTGCCATCTCATCCATCCCATATGTCCTGTAGACGGCCGTGTATGTGTCATCTCATACATCCCATATATCCTGTACACGGCCATGTATGTGCCATCTCATCCATCCCATATGTCCTGTAGACGGACGTGTATGTGTCATCTCGTACATCCCATATGTCCGTTCACTGCTGTATATATTCTGACACTCCCAGTGATGTACACCTTCTCTAGGGTTTTCTAAATCCTGGTGCTGTGGCCATCAGTTGATCATTAGCTAGGTTTTAATGTGAAATGTGTAGTTTTCCCGACTATAATTGTGTTTTCATTTCCTCAGGTCTTCCCTTTCTCTCTCAATCTTGGATACGGAATTACTTAGCTGCTGCACATTTCACCACCTATGATGCTGAATAGAAGCTCCTTCACGACCCTAGTGGTTGGTGTGTTTATTGTATATGTAGTTCATACCTGCTGGGTAATGTATGGCATCGTCTACACAAAGCCATGTGAAAGCCACAGTGACAACTGTATCAAGCCATACTTATCCAAGAGACCGAAGCTTCAGGTATGAAAACCTTGTATGTGTTGTGCTTTGCACATATGTACAGCTAGGTGCAAAATAATAGCAGTCTAACATCACTAATGTGTTTAATTACTTTTTTTGGAAGAAAAGATAATACAGCATGGGGAAAAAATCATGACTAGGTGTAGGCGAGTAATGGGCAACCAACAGTCATGACCTGCACATTGCTAATTTGGTGTAATTAACTAATTTAATGAAAGGGATGTTCTAATTAACAGCAGAGCCAAGTTCAATTTGTGAGGTCATACATTCTGTGAAGAGATAGTTGTCAATTAAGGCCTTTATTTAAAGAAGGCGTTCAGCAAGTGTCTTATCTGCTGGTTTTAGCCCTTGTTCAGGGGGTAATGTTGTGAATTTGGATTCTGGGCTCCCCCGGTGGCTACTGGTGGAATTGAACTGGTGTCTTCATCTTCTCTGTTCACCTGTTCCCATCAAGATGTGGGAGTCGCTATATAACCTTGCTGCTCTGTTAGTTGCTTGCCGGTCAACAATGTTATCAGAAGCCTCTCTGTGCTTGTTCCTGCTCCTAGACAACTACTAGATAAGTTGGACTCTTGTCCATGTTTGTTTTTGCATTTTTGTTCCAGTTCACAGCTGTAGGGTACTGTCACACAGTACCATTTCCATCGCTACGACGGTACGATTCGTGACGTTCTAGCGATATCGTTACGATATCGCAGTGTCTGACACGCAGCAGCGATCAGGGATCCTGCTGAGAATCGTACGTCGTAGCAGATCGTGTGGAACTTTCTTTCGTCGCTTGATCACCCGCTGACATCGCTGGATCGTTGTGTGTGACAGCGATCCAGCGATGTGTTCGCTTGTAACCAGGGTAAACATCGGGTAACTAAGCGCAGGGCCGCGCTTAGTAACCCGATGTTTACCGTGGTTACCAGCGTAAACGTAAAAAAACAAACAGTACATACTCACATTCCGGTGTCTGTCCTCCAGCGTCTCAGCTTCTCTCCACTGTGTGAGCGTCTGCCAGCCGGAAAGCGAGCACAGCGGTGACGTCTGACGTCACCGCTGTGCTTGCCGGCTACGGAGCTTACACAGTGGAGAGAAGCAGAACGCCGGGGACAGACAACGGAATGTAAGTATGTACTGTTTGTTTTTTTTTACGTTTACGCTGGTAACCACGGTAAACATCGGGTTACTAAGCGCGGCCCTGCGCTTAGTTACCCGATGTTTACCCTGGTTACCGGGGACTTCGGCATCGCTCCAGCGCCGTGATTGCAAAGTGTGACCGCAGTCTACGACGCTGGAGCGATAATCATACGATCGCTGCGACGTCACGGATCGTGCCGTCGTAGCGATCAAAATGGTACTGTGTGACAGTACCCGTAGTTTCGTTACTGTGTCTGGAAAGCTCTTGTGAACAGGAATTGCCACTCTGGTGTTATGAGTTAATGCCAGAGTTTTAAAGTAATTTCTGGATGGTGTTTTGATAGGGTTTTCAGCTGACCATGAAAGTGTCCTTTCTGTCTTCTGCTATGTAGTAAGTGGACCTCAAATTTGCTAAACCTATTTTCATACTACGTTTGTTATTTCATCTTAATTCACCGCCAATACATGTGGGGGGCCTCTGTCTCCTTTTGGGGTATTTCTCTAGAGGTGAGCTAGGACTAATATTTTCCTCTGCTAGCATTATTTAGTCCTCCGGCTGGTGCTGGGCATCTAGAATCAACGTAGGCATGCTACCCGGCCACTGCTAGTTGTGCGTTAGGTTTAGTTCATGGTCAGCTCAGTTCCCATCTTCCAAGAGCTAGTTCCTATATATGCTGATGCTATGATCTCTTGCCATTGAGATCATGACAGTTTGACCGGCCCACTAAAGGGTTAAAATCCTTGGCTGAGAAAGGAGAGAAATAAGTAGTCTGCTGAAATTTTTTTATTTTTTTTTCTCTCCTTCTAATCTTTGAATGGCTCTGTGTCCACCTGTTTGTAATGGATCTTCAGAGTGTAACTGCAGGTTTGAATAATCTCGCCACGAAGGTACAAAATTTGCAAGATTTTGTTTGTCATGCACCTATATCTGAGCCGAGAATTCCTTTGCCGGAATTTTTCTCGGGGAATAGATCTGGGTTTCAGAATTTTCGAAATAATTGCAAATTATTTTTGTCCCTGAAATCTCGCTCTGCCGGAGACCCTGCACAGCAGGTCAGGATTGTGATTTCCTTGCTCCGGGGCGACCCTCAAGACTGGGCTTTTTCATTGACACCAGGGGATCCTGCGTTGCTCAATGTGGATGCGTTTTTTCTGGCCTTGGGGTTGCTTTATGACGAACCTCATTTGGAGCTTCAGGCAGAAAAAACTTTGTGATGTCCCTATCTCAGGGGCAAGATGAAGCGGAAATTTACTGCCAAAGATTCCGTAAATGGTCTGTGCTTACTCAGTGGAATGAGTGCGCCCTGGCGGCGACTTTCAGAGAGGGTCTCTCTGATGCCATTAAGGATGTTATGGTGGGGTTCCCTGTGCCTGCGGGTCTGAATGAGTCCATGACAATGGCTATTCAGATCGATAGGCGTTTGCGGGAGCGCAAACCAGTGCACCATCTGGCGGTGTCCACTGAGAAATCGCCAGAGAGTATGCAGTGTGATAGAATTCTGTCCCGAAGCGAGCGGCAGAATTTTAGACGGAAAAATGGGTTGTGTTTCTATTGTGGTGATTCTACTCATGTTATATCAGCATGCTCTAAGCGCACTAAAAAGCTTGGTAAATCTGTTTCCATTTGCACCTTACCGTCTAAGTTTATTCTATCTGTGACCCTGATTTGCTCTTTGTCATCTATTACCACGGACGCCTATGTCGACTCTGGCGCCGCTTTGAGTCTTATGGATTGGTCCTTTGCCAAACGCTGTGGGTATGATTTAGAGCCTTTGGAGACTCCTATTCCTCTGAAGGGGATTGACTCCACCCCATTGGCTAGTAATAATCCACAATACTGGACACAAGTAACTATGCGTATTAATCCGGATCACCAGGAGATTATTCGCTTTCTGGTGCTGTATAATCTACATGATGATTTGGTGCTAGGATTGCCTTGGCTGCAATCTCACAACCCAGTCCTCGACTGGAGAGCTATGTCTGTGTTGAGCTGGGGATGTAAGGGGGCTCATGGGGATGTACCTGTGGTTTCCATTTCATCATCCATTCCCTCTGAAATTCCTGAGTTCCTGTCTGACTATCGTGACGTCTTTGAAGAATCCAAGGTTGGTTCGTTACCTCCGCACCGAGAGTGCGATTGTGCCATAGATTTAATCCCGGGTAGTAAATACCCAAAGGGTCGTTTATTTAATCTGTCTGTGCCTGAACATGCTGCTATGCGAGAATATATAAAGGAGTCCTTGGAAAAGGGACATATTCGTCCATCGTCATCTCCCTTAGGAGCCGGTTTTTTCTTTGTGTCAAAAAAAGACGGCTCTTTGAGACCATGTATTGATTATCGGCTTTTGAATAAAATCACTGTTAAATATCAATACCCATTGCCGTTGCTGACTGATTTGTTTGCTCGCATAAAGGGGGCCAAGTGGTTCTCTAAGATTGACCTTCGTGGGGCGTATAATTTGGTGCGAATCAGGCAGGGGGATGAGTGGAAAACCGCATTTAATACGCCCGAGGGCCACTTTGAGTATTTAGTGATGCCTTTTGGTCTTTCAAATGCTCCGTCAGTTTTCCAGTCCTTTATGCATGATATTTTTCGCGATTATTTGGATAAATTTATGATTGTGTATCTGGATGATATTCTGATTTTTTCGGATGACTGGGACTCTCATGTCCAGCAAGTCAGGAGGGTTTTTCAGGTTTTGCGGTCTAATTCTTTGTGTGTGAAGGGTTCTAAGTGTGTTTTTGGGGTACAGAGGATTTCCTTTTTGGGATATATTTTTTCCCCCTCTTCCATTGAAATGGATCCTGTCAAGGTTCAAGCTATTTGTGATTGGACGCAGCCCTCTTCTCTTAAGAGTCTTCAGAAATTTTTGGGCTTTGCTAACTTTTATCGTCGATTTATTGCTGGTTTTTCGGATATTGCTAAGCCATTGACCGATTTGACTAAGAAGGGTGCTGATGTTGCTGATTGGTCCCCTGATGCTGTGGAGGCCTTTCGGGAGCTTAAGCGCCGTTTTTCCTCTGCCCCTGTGTTGCGTCAGCCTGATGTTGCTCTACCTTTTCAGGTTGAGGTCGACGCTTCTGAGATCGGAGCTGGGGCAGTGTTGTCGCAGAAAAGTTCTGACTGCTCCGTGATGAGGCCTTGTGCCTTCTTTTCCCGTAAATTTTCGCCCGCTGAGCGGAATTATGATGTTGGGAATCGGGAGCTTTTGGCCATGAAGTGGGCTTTTGAGGAGTGGCGCCATTGGCTTGAGGGGGCCAGACATCAGGTGGTGGTATTGACTGACCACAAAAATTTGATTTATCTTGAGACCGCCAGGCGCCTGAATCCTAGACAGGCGCGCTGGTCATTATTTTTCTCTCGGTTTAATTTTGTGGTGTCATACCTACCGGGTTCTAAGAATGTTAAGGCGGATGCCCTTTCTAGGAGTTTTGAGCCTGACTCGCCTGGTAACTCTGAGCCCACAGGTATCCTTAAGGATGGAGTGGTATTGTCAGCCGTTTCTCCAGACCTGCGGCGGGCCTTGCAGGATTTTCAGGCGGATAGACCTGATCGTTGCCCACCTGATAAACTGTTTGTTCCTGATGATTGGACCAGTAGAGTCATCTCTGAGGTTCATTCTTCTGCGTTGGCAGGTCATCCTGGCATTTTTGGTACCAGGGATTTGGTGGCAAGGTCCTTCTGGTGGCCTTCCCTGTCACGAGATGTGCGAGGCTTTGTGCAGTCTTGTGACGTTTGTGCTCGGGCCAAGCCTTGTTGTTCTCGGGCTAGTGGATTGTTGTTGCCCTTGCCTATTCCTAAGAGGCCTTGGACGCACATCTCGATGGATTTTATTTCAGATCTGCCTGTTTCTCAGAAGATGTCTGTCATCTGGGTGGTGTGTGACCGTTTCTCTAAGATGGTCCATTTGGTTCCTCTGCCCAAGTTGCCTTCTTCTTCCGAGTTGGTTCCTCTGTTTTTTCAAAATGTTGTTCGTTTGCATGGTATTCCTGAGAATATCGTTTCTGACAGAGGGACCCAATTCGTGTCTAGATTTTGGCGGGCATTCTGTGCTAGGATGGGCATAGATTTATCTTTTTCGTCCGCTTTCCATCCTCAGACGAATGGCCAGACCGAGCGGATTAATCAGACCCTGGAGACATATCTGAGGTGTTTTGTGTCTGCTGACCAGGATGATTGGGTTGCTTTTTTGCCATTGGCGGAGTTCGCTCTCAATAATCGGGCCAGCTCTGCCACTTTGGTGTCCCCGTTTTTCTGTAATTCGGGGTTTCATCCTCGATTTTCCTCTGGTCAGGTGGAATCTTCGGATTGTCCTGGAGTGGATGCTGTGGTGGAGAGATTGCATCAGATCTGGGGGCAGGTGGTGGACAATTTGAGGTTGTCCCAGGAGAAGACTCAGCTTTTTGCCAACCGCCACCGTCGTGTTGGTCCTCGGCTTTGTGTTGGGGATTTGGTGTGGTTGTCTTCTCGTTTTGTCCCTATGAGGGTCTCTTCTCCTAAGTTTAAGCCTCGGTTCATTGGCCCGTATAAGATATTGGAGATTCTTAACCCTGTTTCCTTCCGTTTGGACCTCCCTGCATCCTTTTCTATTCATAACGTTTTTCATCGGTCATTATTGCGCAGGTATGAGGTACCGGTTGTGCCTTCCGTTGAGCCTCCTGCTCCGGTGTTGGTTGAGGGTGAGTTGGAGTACGTTGTGGAGAAAATCTTAGACTCTCGTGTTTCCAGACGGAGACTCCAGTATCTGGTCAAGTGGAAGGGATACGGCCAGGAGGATAATTCTTGGGTGAATGCATCTGATGTTCATGCCTCTGATCTGGTTCGTGCCTTTCATAGGGCCCATCCTGATCGCCCTGGTGGTTCTGGTGAGGGTTCGGTGCCCCCTCCTTGAGGGGGGGGTACTGTTGTGAATTTGGATTCTGGGCTCCCCCGGTGGCTACTGGTGGAATTGAACTGGTGTCTTCATCTTCTCTGTTCACCTGTTCCCATCAAGATGTGGGAGTCGCTATATAACCTTGCTGCTCTGTTAGTTGCTTGCCGGTCAACAATGTTATCAGAAGCCTCTCTGTGCTTGTTCCTGCTCCTAGACAACTACTAGATAAGTTGGACTCTTGTCCATGTTTGTTTTTGCATTTTTGTTCCAGTTCACAGCTGTAGTTTCGTTACTGTGTCTGGAAAGCTCTTGTGAACAGGAATTGCCACTCTGGTGTTATGAGTTAATGCCAGAGTTTTAAAGTAATTTCTGGATGGTGTTTTGATAGGGTTTTCAGCTGACCATGAAAGTGTCCTTTCTGTCTTCTGCTATGTAGTAAGTGGACCTCAAATTTGCTAAACCTATTTTCATACTACGTTTGTTATTTCATCTTAATTCACCGCCAATACATGTGGGGGGCCTCTGTCTCCTTTTGGGGTATTTCTCTAGAGGTGAGCTAGGACTAATATTTTCCTCTGCTAGCATTATTTAGTCCTCCGGCTGGTGCTGGGCATCTAGAATCAACGTAGGCATGCTACCCGGCCACTGCTAGTTGTGCGTTAGGTTTAGTTCATGGTCAGCTCAGTTCCCATCTTCCAAGAGCTAGTTCCTATATATGCTGATGCTATAATCTCTTGCCATTGAGATCATGACAGGGTAAAATGGGTCATTCCAGACACACTACCGAAGGGGAAAGAACTTTCATTAAGAAATTGATTGAAGTCGGAAAGATTTCCAGTGCGTTAAAATTGCACACAAAACCCAAAACATTTGTTAGAAAAAGAAATACTACCATCAGTATAAATCAGAAACTCACAAGAATGGCAAAGAAGCATCCAATGTTCAGCACCAGAGAGATCAAAGATCTTCAGTTACCTGTGAGTTCTGCAACCCCAAGAAGACGCCAATGTGAAGCCAAACTATTTGCAAGAAACCCTCGTAAAGCGCCATTGCTGAGATAAAGATGTGTTAAAAATGTTTGTTTGCCACAGAACACACTGACTGGCCTAAAGAGAAGTGGCTCAACATCCTATGGACAGATGAGAGTAAGATTGTCCTTATTGGGTCTGAAGGCCTAAGAACGTTGATAAGACATCCCATAAACGCTGAATTCAAGCCACAGTACACTGAAGACTGTAAAGCATGGAGGTGCAAGCATAATGGTTTGGCCCATTTATCCCATACCAGGCACCATGAACCATTTTGAAAATATCAAAATACTGTCAGAGGTCATATTGCTTTTATGCCGAAGAAGAAATGCCCTTGAAGTGGGTGTTTCAGCAGGCCCATGACCCCAAGCACACAAGCAAGTGGCAACATCCTGGTTCCAAACCAACATGATTGGTGTTATGAAGTGGCAAGCCCGACCACCAGGCCTCAGATTGAGAATTTGTGGAGAGACAGCAAAAATTCTGTATTTGATACAAAACCTAAGAATTCAAAAGAACTGAATTCTGAAACTGAAAGAAGAGCTTGGGCTGGAATATCTGTTCGCTGGTGTCAGATGTTAGCTGACTCCATGCCACACAGATGTAAAGCAGCTATGAGAAATAAATGTTATACAGCTAAATATTAGTTCAGTGATAAAGGGGTTATGCCACCATCTTAATATATACTTACCTTGTAATGTCTTCACATCCTGTTCCGTCCAGAGGTTTTCCAGATCCCAGAATTCCAAGGGGCAGAAGTTCACCGACCGCCATATTGGGACACCCAAGTGATGGGTGTCTCAATATGGAAACTGCTGGTGGTACCAGCCTCTTGTGTGGTACCACCAGCGGAACACCGTCGAGATACGCACGCACGCACGCACGCACCAATTAGCTGGCCAAGCATGTGCAGTTCCTGTTATCATAAGAGTTCACCCCCAGTGTGCACAACGTATGTGAGACGCTCCCCACACTCACATAGGTCTGAAAGCGTGCGCAGGATGCAAATTGTGGAGAAACACGGGAAACGTGTGATTTCTGACCCCTGTGCCCACACCGGTCGGACATGTGGGTGAGATCATTGTGCTTCACATGCGCGCGGTCAGAGCTGCGGGAAGAGTCTGTCTGCAATCTCGCTCATACAGCCCTGACCGCCCGCGTATGAAGCAGAACAATCTCACCCAGATGTCAGACCTGTGTGAGCACATTGGGAAAAATCACTGCACACACCTCCGTGCTTCACTGCAATTTTCATCCTGCGCACAGCGTGCTGCCAGGCCTATGTGAGAGCGAGGAGGGTCTCACATACGTTGTGCACACTGGGGGTGAGGACGTGGGGGAACTCTTATAACAACATGAGCTACGCATGCTCGGCCAGCTGATCAGCCACAGAGAGGACGGAATGGAATAATGCCAGGGAGCATACTTCACAAGATGAAAGCTTGTAATTTTTAACCCCTTTCCCACATTTGCATTACATGTACGTCATGAGGGAAGACAGCCCCTCTGCTCTTGGATCGGAGATGTGTGCCGGGAAAGATGTGGGCTCACCACCGGAGCCCACATCAAAGGGAGGGAGTCTGACGTGGGTGTGTTATTACGCCCAACGTCGGAAAAGGGTTAATTATTAGTGATGAGCTAATATACTCGTTGCTCAGGTGATCTCCGAGTATTTGTAACTGTGTAGAGATTTAGTTTTTGTTGCATGCTGCATGATTTACAGCTGCTAGCCAGCCTGAGTACATGTGGGGGTTGCCTGGTTGTTAGGGAATCCCCACATGTAATCAAGCTGTCTGTCAGCCGTAAATCATGCAGCTGAGGCAACGAAAACTAAATCTCCGAGCACTCACAAATACTTGGAGACCACCCGAGCAACGAGTAGATCACTATTAATTAGGTAAAAATCATACAATGTGACTTTCTGTTTTTTATTTTTAGATTGTCTCTCACAAATGCAAAGTTCTGTTTTTCTATTATATCAAATACTTATTTCATGTAATAAAATGCAAATAATTATTTAAAAATCATACAATGTGATTTTCAGGACTTTTTTTTTAAGATTCTGTCTCACAGTTGAAGTGTACCTATGATAAAAATTACAGACCTCTCCATTCTTTGTAGGTGGTAAAACTTGTAAAATTGTCAGTGTATCAAAGTACATGATAGGCCCACTTACTGAGTTTACGTGTTTCAGCCACATCTATTACAAGTAGGGCACCATTTTGCCCATTGGTTTTGCATTCGCCCGATTCACTCTCCATAGTGATATCTTGGAGACTGAAACTTGGCACTGTCACGCATTGCCACATCTTTTTGTTCACTAGTAGATGTACTTAGCCCGTTCCTGTCAACTGTGGCAGATTAGAATTTCTGCAAAAGTCCTATCTATCTAAATGAGGTTTACAGAAATCTATGCAGATGCTGCAGAAATAACCCCATTTAAATGTATGAGACAGATTCTCAGTGAACAAAATTTGTACAACAAATCGGCCATGAGTGAATGTAACCTAAGTGGTAGTATTGTGAATTGGATGCGCACAAGTGATGGGTATACAAGAGAAGATGTGTAAAAATGTCTTCTATTTTGTTGTGTCAGAGCACCAAACTGCATCTGCTAGAGACATCTGTGCGGAATGGTGGAGCAGCTGCACACAATCTCTGCCACCATTGGTTATATGAGGTCTTGGCCGGACCCTAGGGTGATCAATCGCATTTCACTATCTGACACTACAATTTTACACTTTATGGATTCCCATGGAACACTCACTAGCACTAACTCATTTTACACAGTTTGGTTTGGTCTAGGACCTTAGTTTCAGTGAAGAGAAATCTTAATGTTTCAGCACACCGAGACATTTTGGCCAATTTTATTCTTCCATCTACATGGGAACAGTTGGGGGAAGGCCATTTATTTCTATTCCCCCTGTATCCCAATGCACAAAGCATAGTCCGTACAGGCATGAACCACCTCATGGGTGAGTTTAGTTTGGAGAAACCTGAGTACCCTGACATCACTACTTAACATGAATTGGCATAGGATGGATTGGCACGCTGACGGCAAGTTAAAACATCAGTGTCCGACCTCACAAATGCCAATCAGGGATGGGGTTAGAGCTCAGCGTTTTGAGAACTGGTAGATCTGCAGCTGATAAATTGGTGATTTTATCAAATCTGCATCAAGCAACCCAGTTAGTTACACATTGCTGCAATCATCAGGGTCTCGGATGTTGTAGCAAAAACGTGATGACACATTCCCTTTATTGCTAAGAACAGGTAGTGCTGGCAGAGTTAGTCTGTGAAGCATTCTTCATTGATATGTTGTTATATGAAGCTAAATGTACTTCTTGATATAACTAAACTTTGTACACCAGTAACTGAAACGTGTGCCTCGGACGAGCCTCTTATCTGTATTAGAATTGTCCATTGTACCCCCACTCACCTCTTTCTTTTCCTTTCAGTTAAGTGTATATACTACAACAAGGACTAGTATTAGTGCGGAGAACAATGTGGATTTGGTTTTGAATGTTGACAACTTTGACTTGGAGTCACGATTTGAAAGGTAAGACCTAATACTGTACGTCAGTCATTGGTGCTGGTCTTATTCTTGTACTGATGTATACTTACATGGATGATAATGTTTAAGAAACACCCACATCCAACAAGTACAGCTTTTACATTATAATAATAATAATATTAATAATTGATAGGCAGGCAAACCCCCAAATTGGCCTCTACAGATTAATGACCGTTAATATAATATATCCAATTGCTAGATAATAGTGGGCTTCTGTGTGGGGGCAGTTGTTATCCTCTAAAATACATTGTTTTTTCCTTATACTTCACTTAAGGTAGGTTTACATCACCTGACTTGTCTCATGACGCAGCCGACGATTAGTCAATGTGTAACAGTTGGCGGTGGTTCAATAGCCTGTATGGCAGTTATTTCATAGCCTGTTTATACAGACGGACCACCCTATGGATGTGTAACAGATCGTGCAGTGCGCATAGGCTGCCATTGTCTCACAGTGCAGAGAACTGGATGATGCGCTACTGAGAATGGTGATTTTTGTGCAGTACGAAAGATCGTTTCACCAGACGATGTGAGCGTTTTGCTCGTTTGTCAGGTGATCGGCAGCCTGATTCCACTGCATGGTTATATTGAAGCGAGCGTACCTAGGAGTGCCAGTTCTCAATAGTCTTTTAGTGTAAAATAGACTATTAAGAACTAGTGGAAAGCGAGTCTTTCTGCCTTCAGTTCTGCTGAATTTTACTTAATTTTTGAGCTTGTTAGTTAATTTTATTTTAAACATTTTTATTTATAATTAATTCTTATGTTATATAGGACCAAATGTACAACGGAACTTGAAAAAAACTGCTGCAATATAGCGCTAAATGCATTGAGCGACATATCTTGGTTTGTATTTCTCCCCCAAGAAGCCGTGAATATTTTTTGCTCATTTATAACTACAGTATACTCACAGGATCCAACTGCACATAATGTCGATTTGGACATTTTGTGGGGGTCTACATAGGACTGCTCTAGAGGAGGGTCTACATAGGACTGCTCTATAGGAGGGTCCATATAGGACAGTTCTATAGGAGGGTCTATATAGGACAGCTCTATAGGACAGCTCTATAGCGGGGTCTATATAGGACTGCTCTACAGGAGGGTCTATATAGGATTGCTCTATAGGAGGACCTGCATAGGACTGCTCCATAGGAGAGTCCATATAGTACAGTTCTGTAGGAGGGTCTATATGGGATAGCTCTATAGGAGGGTCTATATAGGACAGCTCTATAGGAGGGTCCATATAGGACAGCTCTATAGGAGGGTCCATATAGGACAGTTCTATAGGAGGGCCCATATAGGACAGTTCTATAGGAGGGTCCATATGGGACAGTTCTATAGGAGGGTCCATATGGGACAGTTCTATAGGAGGGTCCATACGGGACAGTTCTATAGGGGGTCTATATAGGACTGCTCTATAGGAGGATCCATATAGGACAGTTCTATAGGAGGGTCCATATGGGACAGTTCTATAGGAGGGTCTATTTTGGACTGCTCTATAGGAGGACCCATATAGGACAGCTCTATAGGAGGGTCCATATAGGACAGCTCTATAGGAGGGTCCATATAGGACAGCTCTATAGGGGGGTCCATATAGGACTGCTCTATAGGACAGCTCTATAGGAAGGTCTATATAGGACAGCTGTGTAGGAGGGTCTACATAGGACTGCTCTATAGGAGGGTCCATATAGGACAGTTCTGTAGAAGGGTCCATATAGGATAGCACTATAGGAGGGTATATATTCGACTGCTCTATAGGAGGGTCCACATAGGACAGTTCTGTAGGAGGGTCCATATAGGACAGTTCTGTAGGAGGGTCCATATAAGATAGCGCTATAGGAGGGTATATATTCGACTGCTCTATAGGAGGGTCCACATAGGACAGTTCTGTAGGAGGGTCCATATAGGATATCTCTATAGGAGGGTCCATATAGGACAGGTCTCTGTGAATCAGAGCGGAGAGCCGCGCTGTACGTCTGGTCGCCATGTATCGCTTCATTTTCTTGCTGTTTGCTGCAATCAGCTGCACAGTATTAACTTTTGGTTTCTAATGTTTCATTGCAGAACTGTGAATGTAACTGTTCCAAAGAAAACCAGGAATAACGGGACATTGTATGCATATATATTTCTGCATCACTCTGGAGTTTTACCCTGGCATGATGGCAAACAAGTGCACATAGTAAGCCCGTTAACTACTTACATGATTCCTAAGCCTGAAGAGGTCAATCTCATTACAGGAGAAACTGGCACCCAGGTAAGGAATTGGTCTTCTAAAAGGTTGAGCTGTATGTTCCACTTATACTAAGAAATAAGGAGAAAATCTGTCAAACTACAATAATGTGTAGGTTATTACTGCTATTCTGGACTTTCCTTATAAACCTCATGGAACAACACTACATTGTAATGTATGAAAAGTAGTTAGCTATGGGAAATGTTCAGCAGCTTATTCAGAACAGATCAGATTAACCCTTTCCCACCATTCATCCCTTTTTTTTATTATTTCTCTGTCGCTATTACCATATGACAGCTTGTGTTTTGCGGGACTAGTTGTAATCCTGAATGACTCCATTCATTGTACCCTTATCCAAGTGCAGTATTCTGAGCGGACTACTCCTGCAAATGCCCTCAAGTGCCAAAGATTGATAGAAAAATTTAGAGATAAATAGCAGTGAACAGGGCATATGCCAGGTACCATGCGGCATGGCTCCATACACCTGCACCTGACCTGCTCCTTTGGGAAGGTGTTAAAACAAAATATTTTTTTCTTTTGCTCTTGCAATTCATGCAAAACAATGTCACTGTGTGACAATATTCTAAAGTGTAATATAACTTCGCTAACAATTAAAGGGGTTGCCATTGTCTATTCTTAGGATGAGTCATTAATGTCTGAGCAGTGAGTGTACGACACCCAGTACAGTACCCATGCACAGCTCCATCAACGGAATAGTGACTGGGACCAGGTCTTGCACATATGCCCCCTATTGATTCACAATGATACCAGACATGCAGTTGCCATCAGCTGCGGACACTATTTCATTGACTGAGCTTTGATGTGCAGCTCCACAACTAAGCAGGTCTGGTCACCATTTGCATCCGGAAAAGCTATTTGCAGGGGGTGCCAGGAGTCGCAGAACAAAAACAAATCATTTCTAAATAAAAGGTGTTTTATTGTCAGCTGTCAAAATAAATACCAAAACCAATATCAAAATTAGCTGTTTCCAGGACGTCCCTCCTGACAGCACCAAGGAGGACGTCCTCCTCCCCCTTACTGGGACAGGAAACACACGAGAGTTTAAAGGTCATGTCCCGCCCCCAAATCCTCAGTGGTTTTCCTGTCCCTGCAAGGAGGGACGCACGAGAGAAGCTGTGTAGGCTTACCGGAGCTCAAGGGGATCGTGCGGCTTGCCAATACCCTTCCCCCTGTCAAGAGGCTCAGGGCAGAAACTCTCCGGTGGGGAGACCCTCTGCTCCAAAGACCAGGAGCAGGACGAGGCTCCTGGGGGCAGCCGCTCCTCCCTGGGGGGAGGCTCTCGGCTGCGGATGCGGCGCCATGTGACAGCGGGGCACGGCATATTGAGCAGCGTCTCACTCTGACCAGCGTCTTCCGGATCTCCGAGGGAACCGTGTCACTTCCGGTGACGCCGCATCCGGCAAACGTCACTTCCGGTGACGCGGCAAAAGCGGGGAAGTGCGTGCGCGCCAGTGGTGGAACGCATAGCAGCATGGGCGCTCCTCCACAGCGTTAGTAACGGCTGGACCTTTGGACTGCTACTGCGGAGGCACCATGGAAGGAGACATGCCTGGCAATGAAGGGGTAAGTGCGCATAGCGCAGACTAACCCCACGGCTCTTTTAGACCCATCCTACTCATTCCCTATCTTATGTCCTTTAAGGATAAGGGAACCCCCGCTGCCCCCCCTGCTCCACCTAAGAAACCCGGCAAGGTCTCTGCAAAATCCATCAGATGCCCCATATGTCATGTGAAGCTCCCGGACTCCCATGGCAAGACCTTGTGTGCAGACTGCACATCTAAGGTTCTGAAGGATGAACAATCTTCACTACTTTCAGAAATGAGATCCCTAAATCAGGAAGAGGTCCAGGCTTCTATGTCCAGCCTTTCAGAGCAGTCCAGCCCCATCCCTGGCCGCAAGAGAGCCAGACGGGAACGAGACCTGAGAGAGCCGGAGTTTAGTTCTGACGACAGGTCCGACCCAGAGGACTCAGTCTCAGAAGAGGAGGGGGAGCTCCCCTCAGGGAGCCAAGATCACCATAGGAAATATCTCTTCCAGGCGGAGGAGAAGAACGACCTTGTCCAGGCTGTGAGAAGCACGATGCAAATAGAAGAGACAACCAGGCCGCAGTCCAGACAGGACTTGATGTTCGGGGGACTTATGTCACGTCGACAAACAGTCTTTCCCGTTAGTGAGCATATTAAAGCCATGATACTGGAAGAGTGGAAGGAGGCTGAACGTCGACTGGTACTGTTTTGCGACTTTAAGGGTCGCTTACCATTCGACCCTGAAGAAGTCAAACTATGGGAAGAAATTCCCAAGATAGATGTCCCGGTGGTAAAGGTCGCCAAAAAGACTGTCATACCATTCGAGGACTCATCTAATTTGCGCGATCCCATGGACAGAAAGGCTGATATACTTCTTAAAAGGGCCTGGGAATCTTCCAGGTCTATGTATCTATGGTTGGGTCAGTTGGATGAGCATCTGTCTAATAGAACCCCGAGGTCCGACGTGATAAGCTCCCTTCCCATTATGAAATCTGCCATGGTATTCCTATCTGACATGATGGCAGAGTCAGTTAGATTTTCAGCCAGGTGCGGCTCTTTATCTAACTCGGCTAGGAGGGCGGTCTGGTTAAGATCCTGGTCAGGAGATAGTGCCTCTAAATCCAAGCTCTGCTCAATCCCCTTTTCAGGGTCAAGAGTATTTGGACCCTCTCTAGATACTATTCTAGAGTCTGCCTCTGATAAAAAGAAAGGGTTCCCAGAGGACAAACCAAAAAAGCCTCAGTCCTTTCGGAAAGGATTTCCCTTCAGGAAGCAGTATGATTTCAGAGGAGGTAGATCCAATAGAGGATCATACAGGGGTTCCCGTAGCCAGGGCAATAAGAACAGAAACTTCTTCTTTAGCCCATCCTCTAGATCTAAAACACAATGACGCCACTTATATCGGGGGGAGGCTTCGACACTTCGTGGGAAGCTGGACCCAGATCACTCAGAATCAGTGGGTCCTCCGAACTGTGGCAGAGGGATACAGCATCGAGCTCTATTCCCCTCCTCCAGAAAGATGCATCGCTCCTACTGTGGTCAGAAAAGGCTCTGCCATGCTGATAGATCTGCAGAATATGCTGTCTTCAGCAGTCATAATTCCGGTCCCTCCACTAGAGGTAGGCCAGGGACACTACTCTTCCCTATTCTCCATCACAAAACCGTCCGGCGACTCCCGCACGATAATAAATGTAAAACCTTTGAACGCCTGGGTCAGGTACAAAAGGTTCCGTATGGAATCCATACGTTCAGCAATTCACCTCATAGATCAGGACGCCGTGATCTGCACTCTCGACCTGAAGAGTGCCTATTATCAGGTCCCCGTCCACCCCTCATCTCAGAGACTTCTGAGGTTTGCTGTGGCTCTGCCGTCCCGGACCTGTCACTACCAGTTTCAATGCCTTCCCTTCGGGCTTGCCTCGGCACCTCGTGTATTCACAAAGCTAGTGTCGGAGATCGTCGCCTTCCTGAAAAGCCAAGGGGTCATAATAGTTCCATATCTCGACGAATTTCTACTTGTAGCAAGATCGCCAGAGACTCTATTAGCCCACAGGAGCTGGACCATTTCGGTAATGGAACAATTAGGATGGGTCATAAACTGGCAGAAGTCCGACCTATCCCCAGAATACAGGAAGACCTTCTTGGGAGTATGTCTAGACTCCAGAAACAGAATATGTCTATTGCCCGAGAACGAGCTGGAGGCAATCCAGACTCAGATCAGGCTCCTATTACAGAACAGAGCCTCAATAAGGACGGCCATGAGAGTACTGGGTCTAATGACAGCCTGCATACCATGTGTCAGATGGGCACAGTCTCACTCAAGACCTCTGCAAAGACTAATTCTCTCCAGATGGGACCGTCTCCGGTTTTCACTGGACAGTATTCTGAAGCTAACGGTTCCAGTACGACGGTCTCTCCTCTGGTGGACACAGCCGGGGAGAATATTTCGATGGGCAGAGAATTCGGTTCTATCCATTTCAGCAATTCACCTAGAGGGCTCTCAGAACGTGATAGCAGACTATCTGAGCAGAAAATGGGTGTTTCCAATAGAGTGGGAACTCAACCAGGATATCTTCCAGGAGTTATGCCTTCGTTGGGGAACTCCCTGTATAGACCTGTTTGCAAACAGAAGAAACTCGAAGGTCTCAAGATTCTTCTCTCTGAACCCACGGGACCTCCCGGAGGGGGTAGACGCCCTGAGCCAGGGCTGGACGGAACCTCTCTCATACGCATTTCCACCTCTGGCACTGATCCCAGCCGTTCTCCGAAAGATCATGGAGGATCGAGCCCAGGTTATCCTGATCGCTCCATATTGGCCAAGAAGGAGCTGGTTCTCTCTGCTAATGGACTTGTCGATCGAGAACCCAATAGAGCTTCCTCTCAGGGAGGATGTAATCCATCAAGGTCCAGTTTATCACCCGAATCCAGAGAAACTCCATCTCTCGGCATGGATCCTGAAAGGGACATCCTGAAGGCAAGGGGCTTATCAGACCAAGTGATAGCCACTATTAAATCCAGCAGGAAGCCAGTCACTTCGGCAATCTATTTGAAGATCTGGAAGCGTTTCTGTCTGGAGGGTGGCAGGTCTGAGGTTGCGGCAGACACTCCTGACATACCTGGAATCCTAAACTTCCTGCAGGCTGGATTCAACAAGGGTCTTAGACCAAGCACCTTGAAAGTGCAGATCTCGGCACTTAGCTCTTTTTTTGACTATCCCCTAGCATCTCAACCGTCGGTGGTCAGATTTATCCGAGCTACTTAGAGGTTGCGCCCCACTATTAGGCAACTAACGCCTCCCTGGGACCTCAACTTGGTCTTCAGATTCTTATGTAAAGACGCATACGCCTCGGCTGATAATATGCCCATATCAATCCTCACACGTAAAACAGCATTCTTAGTGGCTGTAACCACGGCTAAGAGGGTGGGGGAAATTCAAGCCCTGTGTACTAGGGACCCGTATCTACAGATTAGAGAGGATAGTTTAATCTTTAAACTAGACCCCTCATTTATTCCAAAAGTAGGTTCCGCAAACAACAGAAATCAGGAGATCTTGTTACCTTCATTTTGTAATAACCCTGCTAATGCAAAAGAAAAAGCCCTTCATTCCCTCGACGTCAGACAGGCAGTCTTAGATTACCTAGCAGCTACTAGCTCATGGCGGATAGACCCAAATTTGTTCATTCTATTTGGGGGAAAGAATAAGGGAAAGAAGGCCTCTAAGGCATCTATTGCTCGTTGGATCTCTTCTGTGATCTCTGAGGCCTACCGGTCTGAAGGGGTCCCACCTCCGGAGGGCCTTCATGCACACTCTACTAGAGGGATATCTACTTCCTGGGTGGAGAGAGCAGGCGCCTCTCTAGAGCAGATTTGTAGGGCTGCAACATGGGCTAGTGCCAATACCTTTTGTAAACATTATAAACTTGATGTTTTGTCTGGTCAACATACTGCATTTGGGAGGAAAGTTCTCCAAGCGGTAGTTCCACCCTAAGGAGGTGCTTTGGTACTCTCCATGGTGCTGTCAGGAGGGACGTCCTGGAAAATAGGCATTAGTCCTCCCGGTAATTATGTTTCCAGGAGTCCATCCTGACAGCACGGGTAGTTCCCCCCCTGGTTTGATGTGATAACATAACATGTAATGTGCTGACATATGATGTAATATGTTTTTTTGTCATTAAAGTCTTATTTGCATTTCCATGAATCGGTTCTTGTTACAACACTGAGGATTTGGGGGCGGGACATGACCTTTAAACGCTCGTGTGTTTCCTGTCCCAGCAAGGGGGAGGAGGACGTCCTCCATGGTGCTGTCAGGATGGACTCCTGGAAACATAATTACCGGTAGGACTAATGCCTATTTTTTTCCCTCTAAGGCCTCTTTCACACTTCCGTGAATCAATCAGTCAAAATGTTGAAAAGACGGATCCTGTGCAGATTGTAAAAAACGGATGCACTGGGTCCCTTTTTGTGCGGACCCGTCGAGGCAGTTGTTGCCATAATTGGCTATGTGCACACGTTGTGTATGCATCTTCGCCGCGTTTTTCCGCTGCAAAAACGCATACACAGCACAACCCAGGTTAAAAATAATTAAAAAAAAAAAAAAAAAATTGTGATATTCTTAATCTCCGGCGTCCACCGCAGCCTTCCCGCGGCCTTCCCGATGCTCGTGATGCTGCCAGCAGCTCCCGTTCCCAGTAATGCATTGCGAAATGGCCCGATGACGTAGCGGTATCGCAAGACTGCTACACCATCACAGGTCATTGTCTTACAATGCATTACTGGGAACCGGGTTATTTTTTTCAATATTTTTAACATTATATCCTTTTATTATTGATGCTGCATAGGCAGCGTCAATAGAAAAAAGAGAGCGAGCGAGAGAGAATTTCCCTGACGGTAAAATTCTTCCGCGCATGCTCAGTTTCAAAAGACGCCATCCGTCGCTGGATTCCTGCTTTTCACAGTCAGCGATGGATCCTGAGCGACTTTTCGATGTACAGAAAAAACGTACCTCTGTGTGTTGTCTGCGCCCGACGGACAGCGATTTTACGACGGATCCAGTGCACGACGGATGAAACGGATTTCCATCCGTCACAATCCGTCGCTAATACAAGTCTATGAGAAAAAACGGATCCAGCAGAAACCTTTGCTGGATCTGTTTTTTCCACAAAACGACGCATTGTGACAGAAAAAGAAAGATGGAAGTGTGAAAGAAGCGTAAAAGTTCAAAAGAAGTAAATAATATTTATGTGGCAGATTTGTTGCAGAAACTTCTGAGATTGTTGAATTAATCTAAATAGGGTTTGCAGATATCCACGTGCTCGCTTCAGAAACAATCATTCAGAGGAATGGAAATGATATTTAAATTGCACAAACTTCCACAATGAATCTGCAATGTGATTAATGTTTACATCCCTAAAATCCAGCTTATATATATTTTTTTTACTCTGTACAGCAGATTGATACCGAAAAGAAAGAATCCAATGCGTTGGACGAACCTGTCTCTCACTGGAGGTCACGTCTGACACTGAACGTTATGATGGAAGATTTCATTTTTGATGGTTCCTCTCTACCTGCTGATGTCCATAGATATATGAAAATGTAAGTGCATAGTTTGATAATGGACAAATGGAATACCGGTAGTTCCTGTTAATCCGTAAAGTATTGTCCCTTATGGACTAAGATTATCCTAAAATATTTTAAGATCCATTTACACTGCATGATTATCATGAATGAACATTCCCAAGAATACTGTTCATGATAATCATGCAGTCTAAACAGACTGGCAATCATCCGACCGAAGAGCAAAATAAATGTTCGTCGTGTGAAATGATCTTTTGGTTTGCACAGAAAATCAATGTGCGCTGACTGATCTATTATAGACCATTCAGTGGGCATCTATAAGCGGGACACCCTCTATAAACGGACTATTAAATAACCACCAAACACTGTGCCAGCCGGCAGTGTATCACTGCACGTCAGACTGTGTAAATGGCCCCTTCGCTACTCTGAGGTCGGTTTGTGTACATTTTTACACTGTTTTTGTCCCTGATTGGGAAAATGTTGCCCAAGTAGCATTTTACTGTCCTGCAAAGGCTTAAAGCAAACAACACTAGCTGGGATCAGTAACACATATCATGAATATATACAGTAGGGAAAATAAGTATTTGATTTAGCAAGTTTTCCCACTTACAGGGAATGAAGAGGTCTGTAATTTTTATCATATGTAAGCTTTAACTGCAAGAGACATAATCTTAAAAAAAAAAATCCAGAAAATCACATATATGATTTTTACATAATTTGCATGAAATAAGTAAGTGATCACATACCAACCGGCAAGAATTGTGACTCTCACAGACCTGTTAGTTTTTCCTTTATGAAGCCTCCTACTCAGCACTCATTACCTGTATTAATTGCACCTGTTTGGACTCATTACCTGTATAAAAGACGCCTGTCCACACAATCACACTCCAACCTGTCCACCATAACCAAAACCAAAGAGCTCTCTAAGGACTCCAGGGACAAAATTGTAGACCTGCACAAGGCTGTGATGGGCTACAGGACAATAGGCAAGCAGCTTGGTGAGAAGGCAATTATTAGAAAATGGAAGAAACACAAAATGACTGTTAATCTCCCTCGGTCCAGGGCTCCATGCAGTATCTCACCTTGTGTTCTAAGAAGGATTCTGAGAAAGGTCAGGAATCTTCCCAGAACTACATGGGAGGATTTGTTCAATGACCTGAAAAGACGTAGGACCACAGTCTCAAACATTACCATTAGTAACACTACGCCGTCATGGATTAAAATCCTGCAAGGGTACGCAAGGTCCTGCTGTTCACGCCAGAACATGTCCAGGCCCATTTGAAGTTTGACAATGACCATCTGGATGATCCAGAGGAGGCATGGGAGAAGGTCATGTGGTCAGATGAGGCCAAAATAGAACTTTTTGGTATCAACTCCTCTCAACATGTTTGGAGGAAGAAGGGATGAGTACAACCCTAAGAACACTGTCTCAATAGTGAAGCATGGTGGGGGAAAACATCATACTTTTTGGAGTGCTTTTCTGTAAAGGGGGCAGGACGACTGCACTGTACTAAAGGGAGGATGGATGGGGTCATGTATCCTGAGATTTTGTCCAACGATCTCCTTCCCTCAGTAAGAGCATTGAAGATGGATCTTCCAGTATGGCAGTGACCCAAAACACACAGCCAGGGCAACTGAGGAGTGTCTTCATAAGAGGCATTTCAAGGTCCTGGAGTTGCCTAGCCAGTCTGCAGACCTGAAGCCAATAGAAAATCTTTGGAGGGGGCTGATACTTAATGTTGTCCAGAGACAGCCCTGAGACCTGAAAGATCTGTATGGGGGGAGTGGGCCAAAATCCCTGCTGCAGTGTGTGCAAACTTGGTCAAGAACTACAGGAAACGTCTGACCTCTATAACTGTAAATAAAGATTTCTGTACCAAATATTAAGTTCTGTTTTTCTATTGTATCAAATACTTATTTCATGTAATAAAAAAAAATCCCGAAAGTCACATTGTATGATTTTTACATAATTATTTTGCATTTTAAGTTGAAGTGTACCTACAAAAAAAATTAGACCTCTCCATTCTTTGTAGGTGGGGAAACTTGAAAAAGGCACAGAACACAAAAGTAGACATAAAGGGTGTACAGGTACTAATGAATTGGGGCCATGGTGACAGAAAAAAGATCTTAATATGTATAAAGAACTAGGGATTTCCTCTTGTTCTCACAAGACAGTTTTAGGGTTCTTTAGACTGAAATACACAAACGTTGCATAAATGTGGCTTTAGATACATTTTTATTGTTTTATGGTTATGATGTTTTAGTTGAATTGTTTTACATGTTTTTTTATTACTGGCAGGATACAGTTGGGAAAATCTGTTCATTACCTTCCAATATTATTTATTGATCAGCTAAGTAATCGAGTAAAGGATTTGATGGTATGTTACCTTTCCTTAATTATCTTGTTTTTAAATTCCTAGTCATTGCTTGCATTTACTTTAGCCTCATTTATTGTTTGTGACATGTATAGGACCAATAATGTATAAAGTATGTAGGATGTATAAGACCTCTTGTTCAGAGAGGAAAATGACTAGAACTCTAGTGCCACCCATAGGAAGTAGCAATCCAAAGAGTCAATATCTACTCTCCAACAAGCCTTGTCGCATGACTTAGGATAAAAGCCAAAACCAAAATCTCAATTTGCAGACAGTGTGTTTTGGGGTACTGACCCTCATCAGTGCAAATTTTAAGACTTGCTGTGAAATTTGTGACCAAATCTGTATTTTTATTTTTTCCCCATGTGGATCGACCATGAATGAGTTTTTTCACATTCTATATGTAGAGCATGTACAGTGGCATGTAAAAGTTTGGGCACCCCTGGTCAAATTACCGTATTTTCCGGCATATAAGACGACTGGGCGTATAAGACGACCCCCCAACTTTTCCAGTTAAAATATAAAATCTTCCTAAAAGTCGGGGGTCTTCTTATATGCCGTATGTCATCTTATAGGGCCGGTGAATATGTGCCTTTTGGCATGGGGAGTGGTCCCGATGACGAAGAGAGGGTGCGTCTCACAGTAAAGTGTGAGTGGAGTATATCCCCCATTACCTCATTGCGGCAGCGTGGGGGGTCTCTGTGCTGGGAGCGGCAGCTCCTCTTCGTGCCGTGGGTGCTCTGTGCTGTGGGGCGGCGGCGCATCTTCGTGCCGTGGGTGCTGTGGGGCGGCGGCGGCGCATCTTCTTGCAGCGTCGGGGCTCCTCCGGCATCTCCTCCAGGCCCGGAGACACCGGCAGCCCCATTGCTCTGATGCGGTGGCCTCTGGGAAAATGGCCGCTGCTCAGATTCAGATCTCGTCTCCCGAGATCTCGGGAGACGAGATCTGAATCTGAGCAGCGGCCATTTTCCCGGAGGCTGCGATGCGGTGGCCTCCGGGAAAATGGCCGCTGGGGGCGGCGCATGCTCAGATTCAGATCTGAATCTGAGCAGCGGCCATTTTCCCGGAGGTCACCGCATCAGAGCAATGGGGCTGCCGGTGTCTCCGGGCCTGGAGGAGATGCCGGAGGAGCCCCGACGCTGCAAGAAGATGCGCCGCCGCCACCCCACGGCACGAAGATGCGCCGCCGCCCCACAGCACAGAGCACCCACGGCACGAAGAGGAGCTGCCGCTCCCAGCACAGAGACCCCCACGCTGCCGCAATGAGGTAATAGGGGGATATACTCCACTCACACTTTACTGTGAGACGCCCCCTCTCTTCGTCATCGGGACCACTCCCCCCACCCCCCCCCCCACCCACCCACCATATGCACATTTTATCTGTACCCGGCGTATAAGACGACCCCCGACTTTTAAGAAGATTTTGAGGGGTTAAAAAGGCGTCTTATACGCCGGAAAATACGGTACTGTTATTGTGAATAGTTAAAGGGGTTTTCCCACAAACAAGGATAATTTTAAAGTTGAGTTTAATCAATGTACCTTGGAATATTAATGAGTTCCACAATTGAATATGTTAAAATGTTCCTGTGCTGAAATAATCAAGGCCATCAAATTCAACCTTCCACTACCAATTGTACATATTGTCATTAATTTAACAGACACAGCCATTACACAGTACACAGCAGGGTCACATTTATAAGATTATCTCAGCACAGGAACATTTTTTTTTTTTTCAGTACATCCAATTGATGAAATTATTAATATTCCAAGATTTATTGACTAAAATGAACTTTGTCCATGGGAAAACCCCTTTAAGCAAGATGAAGATGAAATGATCTCTTAACAGAGCTAAAGTTAAAGATGACACATTTCCTTTGTATTTTAGGCAAAAAAAAAGTGTTGTTGTTTTTTTTTTGTTTGTTTGTTTTTTCATTTTAAAAATTACAAAAAGGAAAATGGGCCGACGCAAAAGTTTGGGCACCGTGGGAGATTTATGTGCTCATATAACTTTGACCAATGTCTCAGACCTTAATTAGCCTATTAGCGTTATGGCTTGTTCACTATCATCGTTAGGAAAGGCCAGATGATTTTCTCAGCTTCCTCTAACCTTATGCCAAAAAACAGCAGCAATAAGAAGATAGCAAAGCGTTTTCAAGTTAACCTTTCCTCAATTCGAAATGTAATTAAGAAATGGCAGATGGCAGGAACAGTGGAGCTAAAGATAAGGTCTGGAAGACCAAGCAAAATTTCACTGAGAGCTGCTCACAGGATTACTAGAGGGGCAAATCGGAACCCCCGCTTAACTGCAAAAGACCTTCAGAAAGATTTAGTTAGACTGTGGAGTTGTGGTCCATTGTTTTACAGAGACATCTTCACAAATATTGCCTTCATGGAAGAGTCATCAGAAGGAAAACACTCTTGCAGCCTCACCATGACATTCAGCTTGTAAAAGAATTCAGTATGCAGAGTTCATCTAATAATTATATAAATATATATATGTATATATTTCTGATAAGTCACTATACTATTAGTGCTTCTAAAATGAGCAGTGCCGTATTTGAGATGTGTGAGGACACACAGCACCTTTCACTAGTGTAATGATATCAGTGTTATGTGGGTGACAACAAAAATTGACTATTGCAATGGATCACCAACCGGAAAAATGATGGAAGGGTCACTAGCCAAGTTTGTACTCCTGTGGCTCACACTACACAGATAATGGTCACAATGTGACTAGCGATTGCCGCTCACCACCTTTATATAAAAGTGAGGATAAAAGGCTTTCCAAAGCAAATCAGCTATGTTGCAGTGATTGCTTGCTGGATCTTGTAGTCCTGCGGGGTGAGTTAACATAAAATCCATCCTGGTTCTGATCTTGATGTTCTTAGGCATATATTAAGCACAGTGCCATAGTGCAGCAGACCTCACACATGGATGTTTATTCCTATGTACTCACAAACCACTCGCATTATATAAATAGCTAAACACTAGAGTCAGGCAGGGAACCAGGAGGTCTGTGTATTGTATACAGCGCACTATGGCACAGTGCTTAAAGGGGCTGTGTCCACCTTTTGGGGACATTATTTTGCTATTTAAATGCATGTATTTGGGGCTAAAAATCACTTTTGCAACTGTGTTTTACTAAAAATGTTTCACCATTTTGCTTATACAGGCTTTCTTTCCCTGCCCATCCAGTGTTTAATGTGGTAATAAATGAGAGGAGAGCAGCTCAGAAACAGAGGGATGAAAGAGTTAGAAGCTCCCCGTCAGACCTCATAGTGGGCTGCCTGCTAGGTCCTCATTCTGAAGCCAGCAATAGACCGTGTAACATAGCGGCTACAGAAGGCAAACGGTGCAAAGTTATTAAAAATAGAACTCAACTGTGTTAATGATTTTTAGCCCAAAATACGTGTATTTAAGTAAAAAAAATAAATGGTCTCAAAAAGTGAACCACCCTTTTGATATATCCTCAGGAACATTGAAATCAGAATTGGGATGTTTTTTTTCTTACGGCGCCATGGAGGATAAGAATGAGTGGGCAGCCATTACAACAGCGCTGTTTATCTAAAGTTGGATGCAATTGTCCGCTAACATAATGCTTCTTGAAGGATGTTTGGCCACTTCCTGCCTGTTATGTGATTTTTGTGGCTCATTACTGATGTAAGATCTTCTCCTTTTAGATGATAAACCGCTCCACAACCGAGCTGCCTCTTACTGTTTCATATGACAAAATATCACTGGGAAAACTCCGCGTCTGGATCCATATGCAAGATGCTGTGTACTCTTTACAGCAGTTTGGTATGTCACAAGCCCACTCTGCTCTCATATACCACTATATACCCAAATGTTACCCCTTAAGCGTCTTTTTCTGCCTATGAAGGTTTGCCGAAAATTTAAAGCGGTTGTCCGATATATAACATGTTTTGTATAAATATATATTTATAAACCCTAATCGTTTGTGTAATTTGCTTTATTTGAAAAGCCTTACTATTCTCCCAGCATAATCCCTACATCTGTCACCACCCTGAAACAGATCATCAGAGGGCGGCAATGATAGCAGAGGGGCAACCACAGCGTTACCCAATAATGATGATCCGTTTCAGGGTGAAACTGGGGAAGAAACTGTAGGCCGGTGCTGATGTCTCTTTTCCCTGCTTCTTTTACTTCGTTTGGGACATCAACAGGGGGCAGAGGTGAAAGAAGATGTGGTACTGACCGCAGGGCTTCCACTGAGTGATGTGCACGGGAAAGTGGCTACAGGGTCATCCTTCTGATGACTTCTAATTGCTGAGCTGAAACGTCACAGGAAGTAATGCAGGAAAACAGTTGTGGGGATTGGCCGCATAGGGAAAACTGTGAGGCGTTTTCAAATAAAGCAAATGGCAAAAGTAGTTAGGGTTTAATAATGGATATTTATACGGGACATTTAAGCATCAGACAATCCCTTTAACTATTTCTTGGCTTCCCATAGACTTAAACGTTCTGAGGGTCCACTGTTAACCCTGCACTGACATTCTAAAATGTCAGTGCAGTGTAACCAGCTTCCAAAAGATCATGTAGCTGTAGGGGAGGGAAGCTGTCTGTCCAGCCAAGCCAGAGTTATCAAGAAATGTAACCTAGAATGAAAGCCATGCATGGAAACCCCTCAGTAAGTAAATAGTAACACAAGTAAAAACATAGCTACCGTACTTATCGTTTACCGCCACACTGTCGCTGTGTGTTGCTGGTTTCCCATGAGGGCCAGGGGTCTGCTGAAGGCCCCCCACATCTGCCATGATAGTGCTTTGTTAAACCCCAGCTGGGCTTTGAAGGAGACCATGATTTTTGCTATACACAATAGTAATGAAGTGTTGCTCTATAGAGTCTGTATAGTACAAACAGTCAGATAATCACAGGTTCAAGTCCCCTGAATACAGTGAAAATAAAAATATTGTAAAATATAAAAATTCAGTTCACCTCAGTTTTGCCCCATTTAAAATACACAGTGATACCACGTTGTTTTTTTTATCAGAGAAACAAAAAAAAATGAAACCGCCAGAACTGCATTTTTCTTTATCGCTTCATTGGGGGACACAGGTAACCATGGGTGTATGCTGCTGTCGCTAGGAGGCTGACACTATGCAAAAAAAGGAAAATAGCTCCTCCTCTACAGTATACACCCACCGACAGGCAGGAAGTACCTCAGTTTGTGCTTAGTGTCTGTAGGAGGCGGACCTGGATCTCCCAGATCCGCAGCTAATCATTTTTTGCTTTTGCAGGTTTGTTGTGTTTTACTAATTATTTATTTTGTTTTTCAGATTCAACTTTTAGGGAATCAGGGTGTTAATTCACTCTACCTTCTCATTATTAGCGGCTGAGCGAGCAGTGTGGTGTCACCCACATCGCAACACTCAGGCCTGCTGGCAGGACATTTCTCCCCTGCGCCTTCATTGGTGCCTCAGGGTGAGTTTGGTGGCTGGTCCTTGCCGAATTTCCTCCTCACCCCTCTCCTCGGAGAGGGCTGAGAGGGAGACGGTAGTCACCAGCGGTGACCTCCCCCCCTTTTCCCTAAGGGGGTTGATGCCGTCTCCTGAAAGAGGGTTCTACTTTCCAGCGTCCCTGGCTTCCCTTGGGCCCCTGGACGACCCTCACCATACAGCGCTGCAGATCAAGGTAATGAAGATATACCGGGGGGAAGGGGATTGTGTTTGTATTACGCGCCATTTCCACGCTGGCTCCCTTCCCTCCCCTGGACCTGTCTGAGCTGCCCTGCCGTCTATTCCATGCGTTGTCCTCGCGCGCAGGCTCTAGCGAATCGCTATCCGCTTGCCTCCATTCAGCGCCGCGGCTCCCCTTTTTACTTTCACTTTCCCTCCTAATCGCCCGCGCTTTCTTGGCGCCCAGCGATATTTTAATGCAGCTCACACACCCCCTTCTGCCGCTGGACCTATCAGGGGTTTCTCTCTCTTCCCTGTCATTGGCTGTGCGCTTAACCCCTTCCCCACGAGGCCTCCATTCCTCCTACATCTTGGTCCTCAGCTAGTGCTTCATTAACGCCCTCCGCATTAAGTGTGCGCATTTATCGCGCGCTTTTCTCCCTATCAAGGGACCTCCTCTCCCTACCCGGTGCACTCCTCTGGTGGCACAGTCAACAGAAGGGCCCTTACTCCCACCAGACGCAGACTAGGACCTTCGTTTACCGGCCCTGTCACCGCGGGTGCCGAGACTACACATAATTCCATGTCCTTTGCTAATTTAGTCTCCAACTTTGGGGCCCCCACTTCCTGACACTGTCAGACGTGGCCAATTTTCATATCGGACTAGGACCTTCTTTTATGCCAATTTCCAGTCCTGTCATTGTCGGTGTGGAGGCTTCGCATAATTATGTGTACCTGGCCTAATGAGAGAGTGGTTTTTTTTTTCTCTATCCCTCTCTCCCGATACACGCGCCCCGTGGGGGGGGGGGGACATAGTGTATCTCTGCCTGCAGGTTGAGTGAAGATTCGAAACCGTATGAAGAATCGTGCAGCCACCATCGTTTTCCGAAGGGCATAACAGGCGTCCATCACCCTACTGGTTCTGGTGACACTGCAGCCTGAACATTGACAGCCGTCTCTGTTATCAGGTAGGACCAGCTCAGACTGGTTATTTTCTCTCTTCACAAGGGCTTAGCTCTCCCAGCTGTAGCCCTAGCCTATTACTTATGCCAAATCTCTGGGAGGCCCTTTCCTGTCCCTATAATCCGTGATGCTTGTGCCATCGGTACAAGAGCAGTGGCATTCAAAGAAACCCTCTAACACCCGGGATGAGAGCACTCCTCTCCTTCCGGAGTGGGCTATTGCCAGGTCACAGTCGGTCTCAGATCTGACCAAACTCTCACAGTCCCTGGTCCAGGTCCTGGAGCGTCCTACACATTTGTCTTCTGCCACCAGTGCTCCGAACACCTCTCACGGTGATTCGCACGCACCCGACTGCGACTTTCACAGGGACAGATGGCGTACAAACCAAAAGAATCGGCTGGTCCCTCTACTTTCTCCTGGATGCATTCCTCATCCCATGCCCCTCCGCGGAGGTGGTTTTTGGGTCGGATATGGGTTCCCAGTCTGAGTCTGATACGGACCAAACCTGAAAGATGCAAGATATGCTCAATAACCTTATCTTGGCAAAATAACAAATTTCTAAACTTACGGGAGGACAAGGCCCCTGCTCACGAGCACTCCGTTACTTTCAAATGGGTAAAAGTGTTTTTCCTGGAATTTTCCCTGATCAGGGAACTTGTCATGACTATGTCTAAACACTGGGAGCGCGCTGAAAAGCGCCTCCCAGGTAGGAGGAAGCTGCACATCCTCTACCCCTTTAGACCAGGCCTTCTTGACAAATGGGCAGAATCCCTAAGGTGGATCCGCCGCCTTCTCGCCTGTCTTCCTAGACAGCCTTGTCTCTACTGATCAGTGCATCCCTTAAGAATTCTACAGATAGACAGATTGAATCCTTTAAGTCACTCTTAGAGGCGGCTGGTGCCTCTCTCTCTCTCTGTCCCACATTTGCCTACACCTGGGTGTCAAATTCCATGTCTGTCGGGGCAAGAATACTTCGTCAAGATATTCTAGCGGCCGCTCCTCCGGATGGGAAATATCTCGTGTCCGCTCCCCTTTTGATGCGGCTGGTTGTTCCGTCACGACTACCGGCAGCATCGTTGCCATTCATCGCATTCTCTGGACTCACTGGTTTTGCCTCCCAAGTCTCTAGTTTCGGATGCCACTGGCGGGGAAAAACACCTCGCTTTTCCGGTCCAAACCTAATGTCCTTTTAATAGGAAAGGGTTGCTTCAACCTCGAGAGAGATAGCAACTTCCGGCTACAATATCGACCGTTCTTCTCCCCAGAAAGAAGTTTCCTTTTGGTTTTTCACCCGTCAAGACATACGTCACAGGCTCCAACAGTTCTTAAGGCAGTCTTTACCTGCCATTCACAGAAGTGATCGTACCCGTCCACAGGAACGTACTGTTCTCGAGGTTCTATTCTATTCCTTCTTGGTCTCGAAGAAAGGCTGAACGCTCCTCCGTTTTTAGTCCTCGAGCGGTTTACCGGTCACGTTCGGTCCTGTCTTTTCAGGACGATGTAACTAAGTTCGGTGATCATGTTCATGGACTCGGGAGAATTTTCCTCACATTCTTATTGTGTTTAGCTTCAGAGGCTCCTATGATGTGCGATCCATGAGGGTCCTTATCAGTTCACGGCCCTCCCCTTCATCCTAGCCTCTGCTCCCAGACTATTTACGTCATGGCAGCGGTCAGGGTCATTCTTCTATCCAAGAGATTTTTCATATTTCCCTACTTAAGCGATCTTCTGATCAATGAGCCGTCCCACTGAGACTGCAACCAGAGTCTTCAGTTTACTCTACATATCCGGGTCCATCTCAGCTAGATTATAAACAGAAAAGTCCTCCCTCACCTTCGCTCACTACTTGGTGTTTCTAGGTATGGGGTCGACATGACCCAAGCCCGTCTCTTCCTTCCAAAGGAGAAGGTTGTTCATCCCTCTGCCAGGGGTTTTCTATTCTCTGAAGCGACCAGCTTCTCTTCTCCTATGGTCCTGCATAGGAGTTCTAGGGGGAATGGATTGTCGCCTCGGAAACCGTTCCTTTTGCCCAGTTCCAAGCCCGCCCCCTTCAGCGGGCTCTCTGGTCGTCTCCACGGAAAATCCTGTGCTTCTTCCTCTGAGTGAGGCAGTCCCTCATCTGGTGACTCCGTTGGCATCAGTCCTATAAAGGAAGTTCCTCTTTCCTCTCTAGTGGCAGGTTTTCACCAACAACACCAGTCTCATCTTTTGTGGAGCCATTTTTTCTTCGTCACACAGCGCAGGGCCACTGGAACGCCCAAGAGACAATGCCACGGCCGAGGTTTACATAAACCGTTAAGGCGGTACTCGCATCAAACAAGTGAAGTCAGAGTTAACAAGGTTTCTGCGAGAGGCAGAGCGTAATGTTTCCGCCATATCAGCCGTGCACATTACGAGGGTAGGAAACTGGGCAATCAATTTTCTGAGCCATCTGGGTCTCGCTTCGGGGCAGCTAATGGCTCAGCCCCGCTGTCTTCATCCATATACGCTGAAATGGGGCTCTCCGGGCGTTGTCCTCGTGGCGTCTTGGATAAACCACAAGGTTCCTTGTTTCGTAGCCAGATCCCGGGACCTGCTAGCCACCTGTTGCGATGCTCTAGCAATATCGTGGTCACAATTCCATCTGCTCTCTCCTTTCCCGTCTCTCCCCTCGGCCCGAGAGTTGTGAAAAGGATAAAGGAAGAAGGGATCCGTATATTCCTGTTATCTTCGGATTGGCCAAGAAAGGACCGGTGAATATGTTCATATACGCCCCTGGGAAGCTTCCAGGCCGTCCAGATCCTCCCTCTCAAGGTTCTCTCTTCCACCAGAGTTCATAGTCTCTGTCTTTAACAGCATGGCCGTTGAGGCCATAGTCCTGGGGGAGGCTGGTTTTTCCCCGTCTGGTTATTCAGACCATGATTGGGACTGGAAAACCAGCATCCTTGCGTATCTACTACAAATACTGTAAGGCCTTCTTTTGGTGGAGTATGGACAAGGGTCTGGTCCCTATGTCCGTTTTCCTTTCATTCTTCGTTTTCTTCAAGGAGTCGCCCACCTGTCTCCTCCTTATCCTCCGATAAATCCATGGGATTTTAATCTTGTCTTAGGCGCGCCGCAGAGCGCCCCTGTTTTAGCCCATTCAACACATGACATTTCTCTTTGTTCAATTAGGTCCATCAGGAGAGTTTCCAAGTTAGCGGCATTGTCCTGTCAGGACAAGGTGGTTCTCGGGCCTGGCCCTTCCTTTCTTCCCGAGGTGGTCTTTTCCTTTCTCATTAACAAAGTCATTGACCTTCCTTCTGTGTCTCTCCAGTCCATCCCCTGGAGAAACCCCTCTACAAGCTGGATTCCGACACAGCTCTCCGAGTCTACCTTTCAAGGACTGCTCCCTTTCGTCAATCTAATTCCCTGCTCATCACCTCTGAAGGTTGCCTTAAAGGGCTTCTAGTTTCTCCATTGCCGTTAGGCATTCCGCGTTCAGGACAAACAGCCTCTTCCGACGGTGCAGGCTCCTCCAGGGGTGAAGGCTCACTCCGCCCTGCGGTGGGGGCCTCCTAGGCTGTTCGTTACCAGGATTTGGCTTTCCAGACTGTAAGGCCGCAACCTGGTCATCTTTGTCCTCTTTTGTTAGTCTTTACAGAGTTCATACCATGCCTCGTCTGATGCAGGTCTCGGAAGGAAGGTGCTGCAGGTGGCGGTTTTGCACCGACCGACCTGAGCCCATTTATTCCTTGAATCTTCCGGTTTCCCACCCTAGGGACTGCTTTGGGACGTCCCATGGTTACCTGTGTCCCCCAATGAAGCGATAAAGAAAGAGGGATTTTTGGTACTCGCCGTAAAATCTCTTTCTTGGAGCCTTCATTGGGGGACACAGCACCCTCCCTAACTGTTTGTACCATTAATGTACCTCCGTTGTTGCATTTGCCCATATGTGGTACCATTATTTGGTATGTTGTACCATTATTTGATCTATGTGTCTTCATGTTGGTTTGGTACATATGTTGTACCATTATTTGGTCTATGTGTCTCCGTTGTTGGATTGGTACATATGTTGAGTTTTGGTTGCTTCTCCTACTGCTTTAACACTAACTGAGGTACTTCCTGCCTGTCGGTGGGTGTATACTGTAGAGGAGGAGCTATTTTCCTTTTTTGCATAGTGTCAGCCTCCTAGCGACAGCAGCATACACCCATGGTTACCTGTGTCCCCTAATGAAGGCTCCAAGAAAGAGATTTTACGGTGAGTACCAAAAATCCCTCTTTTTCAGCCACAGCAACCCCTCAAAAATGCAATAAGAAGCAATCAAAATGTATCTTCCACAAAATGATATTAATAAAAATATCAACGCTTCACGCTAAAAACACACCCCTCTCACAGCTCTATCCAGCGAAAAAATCAAAACATTATGGGTCTCCGAAAATGGCAACACGGGCAATATTTTTATTTTTACGTATTCCTGAATTTTTTTTTTCATCGCTTTAATTATGTAAAACTCTCTGCATGTTTAGCATTGCTGCAGTCCTGCTGACCTGGAGAATCTTTTGTATTTGTTTCTTATAATAAATGCCTAAAACAATTTAAAAAAAAAAAAAACTCCAAGAAACAATTGCAGGGTGTTTTTGTCACAATTGTGTTGCCCTTGGAATTTTTTCCCTTTTCACATGGCAAAGTGGATGGTGTCATCCAAAAACGCAACTTGTCCCACAGAATACAAGCCTCATGTGGCTATATTGACAAAAAATAAAAACGTTATTGCTCCTGGAAGAAGAAATATTGCTTAAAAGCAGGAAAGTTCTATAAAGAGAGGATCAGATAGAGGCAGACCCTGACATTGACCTGCAAGTGTAAGTTCTCCTAAAAACAGTTACTGTTCTCTATAGAACTTTATGAGCACCATCTGCCATCTCCTATCTCAGTAATGGGAAAGTCTGTATTCAGTACCTATGAATTAAAATTACAAAAGTTCTTGTTTTATTGCTTATTATTGATTTATAAAATAATTACCGTAGTGATGGTTACTCTTTACAGTAATCTAGCCGTGTTGACTAGTGCAAGTTCTGCACATGGCCTGATTTGTACATTTGTGTATGTGATATATAAATAATGTGACATTGTTATTCTTTTTGGCAGGCTTTTCTGAAAAAGACACCGATGAAGTAAAGGGGATTTTCGTGGACACCAATCTTTATTTTCTAGCTCTTACCTTTTTTGTAGCTGCCTTTCATGTAAGTTGATCTTTGTGTGTGTACATGTGTTATCATTTATCCGAAACGCACAACTAGCTGTTCGTGGCTGACGAGACTTGATGGGGCTGAGTTACTAATATTGTGTAACAAACTTATGGTGCATTTACACCAGTAGATAGTGAACTAGCGACCATAGAAACCCTCGTTCCTGATTACCTGCCGAATAAGCATAAAAAATCATTGTCATTGGCAGCAATATACTACGTGGACATGCATATTCTAGAATACCCTATGCGTTAGAATCGGGCCACCATCTAGTACTGTATATGTGTCACAGAGAAAAAAAATACAATTTGCATTTTTTTCACAGTCTCTTTTATGGTTCTTTTTTGAACTCACCTCCACTTTTACTGCATTAGTTTTTCAGTGTTCAGAAATATATCCAGTATGGTACCAATGTGTGTACTAGACACACGGCTTTGCCTATAATAATAGACGGCACACCATTTGGTCTTTAGGGTAAAATTGAAGGAATTCCAGGACCCATACAAAGCTTACAGAGACATTGACCAAACAAAAATATCCTTCCAGGAATTATTAGTGGTAGAGGGAGGCATGCTCCTAAAAACACATTGGCTGATTATAAAACTTGGTCTTGCTAACAAAACAGTTGTCCCGCATTTGCGTATATTGTAGCAGGAAGAATAAACAGTACTGGAATGAAGGGCAAAACGTGGAGGAAAATGCAGCCAACTATGTGGCAAAGCTGAGTTTGTTCCAAAGATGAACACCAGCAGGGCTAGAATGACAGGTTTATCTTTCAGAGACTGGTTGTACAACGTCCATTTAGCTCAATCAATCTCTATATGAGAGACGAATGTGCCAATTGACGTGGTACACCATAGTAGGCTCCCACCCGCCAAGGTAGGAACCGCAATATGCACAAAACAACCAATCCCCTACAGAATCTGTAAAGTATTGTCTGGTGCACGAGGTTCTTCAAGAACCATACAATAAAGCCCCACGTGTGACAGCCGTCTGCTGCATCAGTCCCACACATACCAGCGCCTGGGAAGCAGCGGTACTTTAGACGAGCGGTGACAGTTTTCCCATGGACCGGAGACACTTACACGCTTAATGGGTCTGTGCACCTTAGTGTGTTTCCACAGACCGTGTGTCCGTGGGCAAAATACATTAACATGTCCATGTTTAAACAGTAGCACGGGCCGCAAAATGTACTGATTGCACACAGATACAAACTGTGTGTAATCCGTGAGACACATACGTCACCTCGGAAGCAGTGGTACAATTAGCGCTGCTGCCCGGCGCGGGGTGCTGAAGATGGCTCACATCATTCTCCCCTGCTTGTGCTCTGATCAGCACTAGCAGGGGAGAATAATGCGAGTTATATTCAACTGATAACTGCGAGAGCAGGCGGTGGCTGATAAGAGCATTAATCAGCTGCCGTCTGCGCTATAAATAAACTGGCGTGGGCATACCTCCCAACTTTTAAAGATGGGAAATAGGGAAAAAGTTTGTGGCGCGCAATGTGCGCCGCGTCAAATTTTAGGCCACGCCTCTGACCACACCCATTCATAATTAGTCACACCTATATCCACGTCCCAACCACACCCATTTAGCATTGCTGATCACACTGTTTCATATACAATAATTATAAACAAAAAAATATGGCCACAGAGTGCTCCATACTGTATAATGGCCACACATGATGCTCTATACTGTATGATGACCACACATGATGCTCCATACTGTATAATGGCCGCACATGATGCTCCATACTGTATAATGACCGCACATGATGCTCCATACTGTATAATGACCGCACATGATGCGCTATACTGTATATTGGCTGCACATGATGCTCCATACTGTATAATGACCTTACATGATGTTCCATACTGTATAATGACCGCACATGATGCTCCATACTGTATAATGACCCCACATGATGCTCCATACTGTATAATGACCGCACATGATGCTCCATACTGTATAATGACCGCACATGATGCTCCCTACTGTATAATGACCGCACATGATGCTCCCTACTGTATATTGGCCTCACATGATGCTCCCTACTGTATATTGGCCGCACATGATGCTCTATACTGTATAATGACCGCACATGATGCTCCATACTGTATAATGACCGCACATGATGCTCCATACTGTATAATGACCGCACATGATGCTCCATACTGTATAATGACCGCACATGATGCTCCATACTGTATATTGGCCTCACATGATGCTCCATACTGTATAATGACCCCCATGATGCTCCATACTGTATAATGACCGCACATGATGCTCCATACTGTATAATGACCCCATATGATGCTCCATACTGTATATTGGCCGTACATGATGCTCCATACTGTATAATGACCGCACATGATGCTCCATACTGTATAATGGCCCCACATGATGCTCCATACTGTATAATGGCCCCACATGATGCTCCATACTGTATAATGGCCCCACATGATGCTCCATACTGTATAATGGCCCCACATGATGCTCCATACTGTATAATGGCCCCACATGATGCTCAATACTGTATAATGACCGCACATGATGCTCAATACTGTATAATGACGGCACATGATGCTCCATACTGTATAATGACCGCACATGATGCTCCATACTGTATATTGGCCGCACATGATGCTTCATACTGTATAATGACCCCATATGGTGCTCCATACTGTAATGACCGCACATGATGCTCCATACTGTATATTGGCCGCACATGATGCTCTATACTGTATATTGGCCGCACATGATGCTCCATACTGTTTAATGACCCCACATGATGCTCAATACTGTATAATGACCGCACATGATGCTCCATACTGTATAATGACCGCACATGATGCTCCATACTGTATATTGGCCGCACATGATGCTTCATACTGTATAATGACCCCATATGATGCTCCATACTGTAATGACCGCACATGATGCTCCATACTGTATATTGGCCGCACATGATGCTCTATACTGTATATTGGCCGCACATGATACTTCGTACCATATAATGGCCACACATAGCTACTCCTACACACGCTGCTGCGCTCCTTACACTTTGCACACACGGCTCCGCTCCATACACCTCATACACACGGCTCTGCTCCGTACACCTCGTACAAATTTAGCTCCGCTCCATACACCTCATACACACGGCTCCGCTCCATACACCTCGCACACACACGGCTCCGCTCCATACACCTCGCACACACACGGCTCCGCTCCATACACCCCGCACACACAAGGCTCCTCTCCATACACCTCGCACACACACGGCTCCGCTTCATACACCTCGCACACACACGGCTCCGCTCCATACACCTCAGTCATACACACACCTTAATTGTGCCATGATTTGCTGTCTCATTATAGCACATGATGATACAGTGTCAGACTGTCACAGGGGCTTTGGCTTAGCCCTTTTATGTGTGGGGAAAAAAAGCAGCCACAATAGCGTCGTCACCCTCTCCCAGGGAGCTGCAGCTACTCCTCCTCTGAAATGCACTGACTGGAGTGTCAGTGAGTCATCGATCTGTGACATCGACTACTCACTCACTGATCTGCATCTGTCGCTCTGCAATAACACAGCAGTGAGCACTGGGCAGCCGAGGCAAACAGAGGGAGGGAGGCTGTGAGTGTGTCTATCCCTCCCTGCTCAGCCCCACTCATTCCACGCACGATTACTAGCCAGGCATTATTAGCTCCAGTCCACTGGTCTGCTGCTTACATTGCCGCCGGCACACAGGCTGTGTTCGGCTGTTACGTACCTCAAACTAGAAGTGTCCCCTCTCTCTCCCTCTCTGAACAGTGACGCTGGGAGACTCAGGAACATACGGAAGGGGAAGGGGCGTGGCCTAACAAAAGGGTGTGACGGCAGTTTCTCCTGCTGTCTCCGGGATCACAGCGTCCTGCGCTGGACAGCGGGGCAAAGCATCAAATCCGGGACAGTCCCGCACAATGAGGGACGGTTGGGAGCTATGGGCGTGGGTTCCCCTGTATTTTTGATAACCAGCCAGGGAAAACAGACAGCTGCAGTTTGAAGCCCTCAGTTGTCTGCTTTAGCAAAGCTGGTTGTCAGAAATACAGGGGAACCCATGACGGATTTTTTATTTATGTATTAATTTATAACGCAAGCAGCTGATTAATACTTCCATCAGCCACCACCTGCTCTCACTGTTATTAGCGACAGTAGGTGTAGGCTGATAGAAGTAGTAGTCCCATTGGCCGCCGCTTGCTCTCCCTGTTATCAGTTGAATACAATTCTTATCATTCTCCCCTGCTTGCGCTGATCACAGTACAAACAGGGTTGAATGATGAGAGCAGTCTTCAGCACCCGGCGCCAGGCAGCGGCGCTAACTGTACCACTGCTTCCCAGGTGACGGTACGTGTCTCACTGATTACACAGAGCTTGTATCTGTGTGCAATCAGTATGCACATGTGCGGGACATTTTGCAGCCCGTGCTGCTGTTTAAACATGGACACGTTAATGTATTTTGCCCACGGACACACGGTCTGTGGAAACACACTAAGATGCACAGACGCATTAAGTGTGTAAGTGTCTCCGGCACATTGCAAAACTGTCACCACACATACTGGAGACACTGACTTGTGAAAGAAGCCTAAGAACTCTGTGTCACAACTGCTACTCCCAGTAAACTAAGTCATACATTGTTGGGATCAAGGTCTCTGTTCCTACATTATGCTGCTTTTAGATGAGGCAGCAGAAACCTGGTGACAGATTCCCTTTAACGCCTTCACGATATAGGACGCACGTTTCTGTAATATCTTGTGTCCCTAACTGCATCTTTCCTGGCTGATGACGGCTGGATTATTCAGCCATCATCTGCCTCTAACAGCCATGGTTGGATAACCTGCTAAATGCCGTGACGTGATAGGGGGGGTGCGGATGGGCTGCAATGACAGATGGGGTCTGCTGAAGACCACCGTGTTAGACATTACGATTCTCCTGTGAAAGTCAGCGTTTAGCTGGTATTCGTAGGAGATCGAGATTTTTACTATACATAGTAGTGTTGATGCACTGCTATGTCATTGAACAAGAGATCAGATGATTGCAGCTTCAAATCTCCTAAGGGGAGGGGACTATTAAATACAGTTAAAAATAAAAAAAAGTTAAGAATGTAAAAAAAAAAAAAAAAAAACCTCTTAAATCACCTCCCCCCCCATCAAAAATAAATACAGTTAAAAAATACACATATTTGGTATCGCTGGGTTTGTGAAAGTCGATCTATCAAAATATAGACCACTGCCTTTATTGACCAATTCTCCACCTGGCTCCTTCACTTTCTGTCTGCTGACATCCCACCATCATCATGGGTGACTTCAACATCCCCATTGACACCCACCAGTCAGCAGCCTCCAAACTCCTGTCCCTGACTTCATCCTTTGGACTTACTCAGTGGTCCTCCTCAGCCACCCACACAGACGGACACACATTAGACCTGGTCTTCACCCGTTTATGCTCCTTATCTACCTTCACAACCTCCCCTCTCCCTCTATCTGACCACCATCTACTCGCTTTCTCATCCCTGTCCTCCTCACCTGTCACCCATGTCCAGTACCATTCGCACCCACGCAGGAACCTCGCACACCTAGACACCCACACACTCTCTGACTCTATCCTACCACTGTCCTCTATATCCTCACTCCACGACAGACACTGCCACTGCTTTCTACAATGCCACTCTTGCATCAGCTATTGACACGGTTGCCCCTGTCATGCATAGCAGAGTGCGACAAACCAATAGACAACCCTGGCACAATAACATCACTAAAAAGCTTCGGCAAGTATCCAGAATTGCAGAACGGCGTTGGAAGAAAACGCATTCACAAGTTGATTTCACTGCACTCAAACAAGCAACACTGGCATTCAAATCAGCTCTCATCTCTGCTAAACAGGCCTACTTCACAACCCTCCTATCTTCCTTATCCCACAACCCCAAACAGTTGTTCAACACTTTTAACTGCCCCCTCCGAGTTCCCGAGGACTTTGCCACGCACTTCAAAAATAAGATAGACCAAACAAGGCAAGTCTTTGTTGTCCAACCACCACACCCCCTTTGTATGAGAGACCAATGCCCAAACCCCATAACTTAACTCTCCAAAATCTCTGAAGGGGAGCTTGCTCATCTTATCTCCAAATCGCACCTCACCACTTGTGCACTTGACCCCATCCCATCCCACCTCCTCCCCAACCTCCCCACCACACTAATCCCATCCCTAACCCATCTCTTCAACCTTTCACTAACTTCTGGTACCTTCCCCTCTGCCTTCAAACATGCCACAATCACACCTATCCTCAAAAAGCCATACCTTGACCCAAGCGCTATGTCCAGCTATCGCCCCATATCTTTGCTCCCATTTGCTTCCAAACTCCTTGAGCAGCATGTCCATGCTGAACTTTCCTCTCACTTTGCATCTAACTCTCTCTTCGACAACCTACAATCTGGCTTCTGTCCCCACCATTCCACTGAGATTGCCCTGATCAAAATTACTAACGACTTACTTACAGCCAAAGCTAACAGACAATTCTCTATACTCCTCCTAGACCTGTCCTCTGCCTTCGACACAGTTGACCACTGCCTCCTACTACAGATCCTCTCTTCCTTTGGGATCAAAGACCTTGCCCTATCTTGGATCTCCTCATACCTTGCCAACCACACATTTCGTGTTTCCTACTCCCATACTACCTCTTCATCTCGCCCCCTCTCTGTTGGAGTCCCCCAAGGCTCTGTCCTAGGAACCTTACTCTTCTCAATCTGTACACTCGGCCTGGGACAACTCATAAGGTCCTATGGCTTCCAGTACCTATATGACGATGACACTCAGATCTACCTCTCGGGCCCAGATGTCACCTCTCTGCTCTCCAGAATCCCAGAGTGTCTATCAGCCATATCCTCCTTATTCTCCTCTCGCTTCCTCAAGCTCAATGTGGACAAATCTGAACTCCTAATCTTTCCTCCATCACGCACATCTTCCCTTCCTGATCTATCTATCAAAATAAATTAAATCACACTTTCCCCTGTCCCCAAAATCCGCTGCCTCGGAGTCACCCTTGACTCTGCCCTGTCCTTCAAACCGCACATCCAAGCTCTCGCCACCTCCTGTCACCTCCAGCTCAAAAATATTTCCAGAATCCGACCTTTCCTCAGCCCAAACTCTACCAAAATGCTCGTGCATGCCCTAATCATCTCCCGCCTTGACTACTGCAACATTCTCCTCTGTGGCCTACCTTCTAATACTCTCGCACCCCTCCAGTCCATCCTTAACTCTGCTGCCCAACTAATTAATCTCTCTTCTCGCTACACTCCTGCTTCCCCTCTTTGTAAATCCCTTCACTGGCTCCCAATTTCCCAGCGTATCCAGTTTAAATTACTAACACTGACCTACAAAACCATCCATAACCTTTCTCCTCCGTATATTTCCACACTAATCTCTCAATATCTTCCCTCACATAATCTCCGGTCCTCCCAAGACCTCCTCCTCACCTCCACGCTTCTTCGCTCCTCTCCCAACTTCTCCCGAATATCACCCATCCTCTGGAATTCAGTGCCCCAGCACGTCCGGTTATCCACTACTTTTGGATCCTTCAAAAGAAACCTGAAAACCTACCTCTTCAAAGAAGCTTACAGCCTGTAAAGACCACACGGCCACCTCAACACCATTGCAGCTACTGCAACCCTCGATCTGCTGTCTTCTTAATCCTGTAGAATGTAAGCCTGCAAGGGCAGGGTCCTCTTCCCTCTGTACCAGTCTGTCATTGTTAGTTTTGTTTACTGTAAGTGATAGGCCACGTTCACACGCTGCGGGTTCCTCTGCGGGTTAATCCCGCAGCGGAATTGAAAATCTGCAGGGCAAAACCGCTGCAGTTATCCCTGCAGATTTATCGCGGTTTGTTCCGCGGTTTCCGCTGCGGGATTACTGCTGTACTATTGATGCTGCATATGCAGCAATATGCAGCATCAATAGTAATGTAAAAAATAATAAAAATTGGCTATACTCACCCTCTGACGTCGCGATCTCCCCGGCGCTACAAGCGGCTGTGCCGACAAGGACCTTCGTGACGTCACGGTCATGTGACCGCGGCGTCATCACGGTCATGTGACCGCGACGTCACCACAGGTCCTGTTCGGCACAGCAACCGGACGGCCGTGTGCAGCGCAGAGAGGTGAGTATAGCATGATTTTTTATTTTAATTCTTTTTTTTTTACACCCAAATATGGTTCCCAGGGCCTGGAGGAGAGTCTCCTCTCCTCCACCCCGGGTACCACCCGCACATTATCCGCTTAACTTCCCGCAACGTGGGCACAGCCCCATGCGGGAAGTTAGCAGTTCAATGCATTTCTATGGGTGCAGAATCGCTGCGATCCTGCACCAAGAAGTGACATGCTCCTTCTTTTTTTCTGCAGAAAATCCACGCGGATTTTCCACAGAAAAAAAGGATCGTCGGCACAGCGGGTTTTGTTTTCCATTAGGTTACATTGTACTGTAACCTACATGGCAAAAGGATGCGGACCCGCAGCTGCAAAACAGCTGCGGGTCCACAGCAAAACCCGCAGCGTGTGAACATAGCCATATTTGTATTTTGATGTAACCCCTTCTCATGTACAGCACCATGGAATCAATGATGCTATATAAATAATAATAATATAAAATTAATCCAATGCCAGAATAATTTTTTAGGATGCCACAACATTGCAATAAGGGGTGAACAAAACTTCGTATCTGCCCAAAATTGAATCCGTTAAAACATCAGCTCAGGTGAAAAAATAAGCCCTCACTGGGCCCAATATCACAAAATCAAACAACGTTGTGGGTCCTGGAAATGAGTGAACAAAGCATTATTATGATTTATTTTTTAATAAAAATTTCCCCAAAAAACTTTTCACCACTTAAAAAAATATATATACATGCTTGGTATCTGAATAATTATTCTGACCCGAAGATAAATATTGCCAGGACAGTTTCACTGCATTGTGAACATGGTAAATAAATAAATAATAATTGTGTAATTGCACGTTTTTTTGCCATTTCTTTGAATTTTCTTCCTACTTTCCCGTGCCAGAAAAAACAAGCCCTCATTCCACTATGTGGACGGAAAAATAAAAAGTTATGATTCTTAGAAGAAGGGGGGAAACAAAGAAACGGAATTTGGCCAAGGCGTGAAGGGGTTAACAAAAGCCTATATTAGTTTACTTAATTAAATCTTCAATCTTTGTTTTCTATATTGCAGCTTTTATTTGATTTTCTTGCATTTAAAAATGATATCAGTTTTTGGAAAAAGAAGAAGAATATGGTTGGGATGTCGACTAAAGCAGGTATGTCCCATTCTTAACATTTAATGTGATTTGCCATAAAGTTGAATAATGTTACCAATAATGCGATTGATTGCCATTAATTCTTTTTACAATCCTTAAGAAGGACTCCCCAATATTTTTTTTTCATTAAATTTGTGTATGGTATGTAATGTGACTGTATCAATATAGCCGGTTGTCTCCGGGATGCAGCGCCATTCTTCTCTGCTCTGTGACGTCACTGCTCTGCAGCATGGCCGGATCACACTGCGCTCTGCAGCATGGCCGTATCACACTGCGTTTTGCAGCATGGCCGGATCACATTGCGCTCTGCAGCATGGCCGGATCACACTGCACTCTGCATGAACCCAGAAGTGGCTTTTCTAAAGTAAGCCTGTAGAGCGTCAGAAGCCTACTACATAGACTGACATTGTAAAAGAGACTTCCTGCTCATGTATATATTGAGCCGGTTAGGCCTCTTTCACACTTCAGTTGTT